>NC_050203.1:17237500-22237500 GCF_013141755.1 Anopheles stephensi
CTACGGAAAGCTCCAGCGCCAAGGACAGGGCAACCTTAATTGAATCTCTTCTACAATTACTGCATGCGGCGATGCTACGTAGCAACCGTTTATCATCAGTATGCAGCTGCCTCTCGAACGTGCCTATTTACACACACTTTCAGCGACACACATGCTGCAGGACACACTCGTTAGCGATAGTAAGTCCGGGTGGGTGAGATGCTCACCATTCGTACGTGCCCTTCCCGGAAAGCTGGCTCAGCAGTACACGTTACCGGGGACAACCACTGGTCGGACAACCTCAGGTGAGTGTGTCTCTGCATGCGCAAATCGCATGTTTGATTCGTTTTGATGAAACTTATTCAATTACAACATAACACATGCCTTCCCGGCTGAACGAATACAGGTCAGACGAGACATTCTTCCGATCCGAGTTGAGCAGCAGCAGC
Source organism: Anopheles stephensi (assembly GCF_013141755.1). Taxonomy (NCBI): domain Eukaryota; kingdom Metazoa; phylum Arthropoda; class Insecta; order Diptera; family Culicidae; genus Anopheles; species Anopheles stephensi. The sequence continues at coordinate 17,237,929 of NC_050203.1, forward strand.
AGCAGCAGCACCATCAGGGTGCCATTAACTGTATCTGGTATCTGGTGCATCTGCTCCTTCACGATTCTGCAGTGCGTGCGTTCTGCGCGGAAAGTGATGCGAGGCGTGAGCACGAAGCTGGTGCGATCCTTTCCCGGTTGGCGGTTAAGTGCACTGCATAATATATGGCTTTTATTTTGCCATACTCAAAACCATCATGGTGCATGGTGCTTTTCGTTAACCGGTGCAGTAGCAGAAGTGCATAAAATGCTTGCCGATGTTTCGTTTGCTGCGTTACCGAAAACCCGGAAGCAGATGGGGAGCAGACAAACAACAGACCTGCCCCGTGTGGGCTACGTGATGGCGTGCTTGAAGAAGTGAATCCTTGCGAATGCTACTGATGTGCCGAAGTGTGTTTTTCCAATGGTTTGGCCTGTTTTCTTTCTGACATCGTACATCAAGGGAGGATTTTTATTTCACTTTTGATTGATGATATTGCTGTGCAAGAATGCATTACTATGGTGACATTGTAAGCAAACTTTTATTGGACATTGTAGTCAAATACCTTCACTCTTCATACAAAAAACCTAGTGAGATTCCTTCTTTGTCTTATGAAGAAAACTTGTGAACAGCATTGCATTGTGTCGTAAAATAAATCGATCAAACGCAAACAAACTTAATATGTCAATGCATTTTTAAAATTAATTTAAATTGAAAAGGAAAGGGATAAAAATTTGCAACAAGAAACTAGCTAATCAATTTACCTTTTTATTGTGCGATCCCACTTACGCTTTTCAGTGCCAATGTATGGAATGGTACAAATGTAAGCCAATAGTAGTGAATAGACCAGATAACAGACAGAACAAACGCAGTGCAACACTTTTAGATTGATACTGTGGCTTGGGGAACGACTTTAAGCTGAAGAATAACATTTAAATCATGCGGGGATAACATTTAAACATTGCTAACATTACATTTAGATATAAGACGATAATTACACATTAAAAGAAGCAACTGGTGATGTACAACAAAAATTGAATCTTAAACTAATTTATTTAATTCAAAAATTTAAATATTTTTTAGAGAAAAAAAGCCTAATATATACTAATTTGTATTAAATTATGTTAAATTTTGGTATACTTGGCAAAAGACTTAGAAAACTTTTAAACTTTTATATTTTAAGCCTAAGAAAATACTGAAGAGGTTTAAAAATAATTCAAATTATTTCATTTGAATCCATGAGTCATGAGTCAAATAATATCATCGATATCAATTGACAACTTCCAATGAAAATCAACACTCAACCATCAAAACAACAGCCCAAAACCCATACACAAAGCGACATGTTTTACCAGGAATTACACAAATCGTGTAAAGCAACCGTTAACAGCCACGATCAAACCATATTACGGGATTATGTTTTGCCAAATTGACTTCACACTCCGGCCCACATGCGCTCACCCACCGCGATTCCCGACAAACAGAATCCCTTAAAAAAGAGCCATGTCATAATGTGGCAGAGAATGCGCACAGCTCGAACGGCCCGAACCAAATCGAAAGAAATCTGACAAATATAAAATGAAATTATGTTGCCACCGGAGTGTATTTATCGTTGATTGAATCAACTACCGACAGTGGGACGACGGACTAACATCTACCTGACACGTTGGGTGAGAATATTGGGGAAAAAAGCTATTCAAATTTTCCCCCGTCCACAAACACACACATACATTGTACAGTTTAAAACGAAAAATACCATCGAACACAACACGAAAAGCAGGGAGTGAGTGTCGTTACTTTCGTTTCTCGTCATCAACAGCGCTCTGTGTTGGCTAGTACATAACGCTCACAATAACAATCATCGTACAATGGTTGGTTACCCATCCAGTTTTGAGGTTCCCGGGACGTGTTGGGAACTGGATGGTGAAGGCTAAAAATACGATTGTGTTGATCCATTGCTTTGTCGGTTGACACCCGCTCCAGTATTTTTCCCCCGATTTTTTAATCAATTTTCCAATGTCCGTTTTTCACGATCGACACCTGTAGTCGTGGTTCAAATCTCTTGGCTTTCAAATTGATTAAGAAGGACTCTCACGGCTTTTACTACATTTTTTTTTTGTTTACTAACCTAATTCGATTAGTTCTGTTTTGATTGGACAGAGTCCAGTACACAATGCAAGATTGAGCAATTCAAACTTAGTTCATCTTCTTATGATTTGATACTACTAGCAGGTGAGGTCTCGACAGAATTCGATACCCAGTCCAGCCACCGAAGTTCTCATCACAATAAAAATGTCTCTCAAGTCTAACCATTTGCATTGCAAGAGGGAAAATATTTTCATCAAATTCTTTTATCGTCCCCCAAATTTAGCTTCGTTGTTGATTTTTCCTTTTTTCCCTCCTTCTATTTGTACTTTCAAGTTGGAACGGAACTATTTATTTAGCGTAAAGGTAAGCCACCGACATACCATCACGAAGCAGCTACTCCTGCCACTGGCACACGCCAATGAAAGCACGAATATGCAAACAGTTCATGAAAATTAAAGTGAATATTGAATGAAATCATCCCTGGCGAGCTACTCCACACAAAGAAAAAAATCACTTACATCCCACCAGTACGGTACACACGGTCCTGCACTGTCATTTGTTACCGTATTTTTCCTCGATTTTTCTTCACTTCTTTCATTAACATCCCCATTTACATCATCCACTTCCCCCACACCACAAAAACCCCTGACCCGTTCTTTACCTTCACGTGGAAAACCTGGTACAGCGAGGCCACGTTCAGATCGAACGGTTCCACAATCGACGAACGCGACGAGATGGACGAGCTTTCGAAGTAAAGGGATGGCGGTGGTGGCGAAGGCGAGAGCGGTGGCGTTGCCGCCGGATCCGATGATTGCAGTGTGCGAAGCTTTTCGCGCAACACCGGCAACAGGGACGCATGGGTCGGATCGTTCGTCGGCTGGTAGCTTTTCTTCTGCTTGCCTTCCATTTCTGTGTTCACTCGCTTGTGTGTGTGTAGTAGCACTGGCCCCCAAAATTGTAACCACACGATTCGCAATCACAGCACACAGTCACACACGCACATGTATATACAACCGCTCACAGAACGCTCGTCCTTGGCCGCCTTTTGCGAACCGTAGTCATGGCCCCGTAAATGTCCTTTAATGCTGGGAAATGCGCTTTCCCCTTGGTCTGGCGTGTCGGTGCGTTGCGAGACTGTGAACGCAAATTCCCATTATTCCCGGCACCGTGACCAAACGCGATACCAATTTAGATAGGCTGCCCGACCCAAACGAAGAAACAAAAAAGGACATCCACCGGGACGGACACTGCCTATGGAGCTTAATCTACTATCGCCAAAGATAGCACCGACCGGCGGACGGTCGGATGTGTTTAACATTACCCGTCGTAATTACGACTTCATTAAGCGCACGGACGTCGGGACGAAATTCGTCCTAATTTTGGTCTGCTAAACCAGGAAATTCTTCCCCATTTGAGCTGGGAGGATGAGAGTGTGTGTGAGAGAGAGAGAGGAAATCAACCCAATCGCACGACGGGTGATAAATAGATATCGTAAGCAGGAGAATGGTAGCCCACAGGGAGAAATGATTTTCGATAAAATTAACGTTAAAATAAAGATCTAAATTACCCTTAAAGATATATTTATTAACGTGTCCCTATCATTTTAAATCAGGAGTAGAGTGGCGTTGACACGCGAACCTATAGAATAATTGTTACCAATTTCATCTCTCTGGCACAGAAAGGTTTGACACCCCTGATCGTGTGCAAACATTCGCGAGTTTTGCATAGAACTACGTTGCAAGCGATTTGAGATGCAGTTTCACAACTTGGCAACTTAGACATGTGCTGACACGATGTATATTTACGTTAGTAAAGTAAGAGTGTGTGGGAAATTTAAAACCTTCCGAGTATAAATCCATACATAGTTCTAACAGCGAACCTTGCTACAGCGACAGGCAAAATAAAAGAACCACTTTTTTGATAACTGAGCTAGACAAGAATAAAGTTTAAAAATTTAAAAAGATGTTAGCGAAAAAAAAGACAGGCAATCTTTTTTTGTGGCTTCGCATATTTTCATGCTTGCATCTGAATTGGAAAAATTTAATCTAAATCACTTTTTAGATACAATATTAACGTTTCCAAGCTCACCCGGGATAAATTATGCCTTATTTATAATTAAGTTTTAACCAATATGACCAGACCATTCCTACGGAATAAAATGAATCCGCAATTTTTTAAAAACTGCTTTAAATTTTCACTGAAACAATCAACCGATTTAGTGCAGATTTTTACCATAACCTATTTTTTTCTCGCTTTAACTAATTTATTTGGTTTTCTGGTTTGCCCGTCACTGTATAAAATTTGAATTTGTTAACGGGATTTAAGGGATCTAGGATGCCTTAACATTGGCATTGATTTTTGGCATCCATGACATGGGTAAGACGGTCTGGATGAGATATGATACCGTTCGTATGATCGTCTCGTTTTAGCAACTGTCAATGCTACCACTAAACCACCGAGCAATGCCATTACAATTATGTTCCTAGAACAAGATCATCCGACCGCTAATTTAAATCTTAAGCACTCGTTACTCAAAACAATGTACAGGAAACCCTTAACTTCTTGGAACAATGTATGTTCAATTTGTATATTACTCACACTACTTCATCACCAACTTCTTCCCCTTTTTGATGAGTAATTGCTTCTACCCTGCACACGTGTACCACCATCATCTTCATCATCATCAGCAGCAGCATGCTCAACGATCAGATTTAACATTCTATTTTTCGCTGGAAAATGGTTACCCCCTACGTTGCCCACTAATGATGCAAAGCATAAACCTCCCCGTCGGTCGGAAAATAGTTCAATCAAAGCACAAAAAGAACCCAATTTGCTGAGATAGCACGTGCGCGATGATTACTGAGATAATTTATCATCAGCTGGCCGCGACTCGGAACCCCTGTATCGGGTGCTGCTGCTGCTGTAAGGTGGTTGAAAAGCTTGACGACGGTTCGAAGAGAGAAACCCATGGCGCAAGCAGTCACCGTTTACTAGCTCTAATTGGCCTCTCTGTCTCTCTTGCTCGCTATCTCACTCGCCCGTGCTCTTCCTACCATCCATTGCACTTGTGCGCCAGCGATCTGGAGGGAAACGAAACTAGACCGCTAACACTGCTAACTGCCGCCGGGCCCTAGAACCCGGAGTCCCCGGAGGGTTAAGCAGACCATTGCTTGCATTTGCTCAACTTCAGCCCCTAAATACATGCTGGCGTACACACGGGTTCGTTTACACGGGGTACGGTAATGAACATAATTCCAGTAGCATCCACCCTCACCACTGTTTACGCACTTCCTTCTGCCCCTCCTCGCGTGGCTTATCATCATGACAGATTTTATCAACCCGATGGTGGGTTGGGCAACATCAGCTTCTTTTCCGTTTGTGACCATTCCTTTCATCATACGGGGCTTCGGGTTATTTTTGTTGGCTGGTAGAATATTTGCACTTGAGCGATGGCCTCAGGCAGCTGACTGATAGCGGGAGCAAAGGAACCAGGCACAAGGTTAGCTAACCATCAGCAGTTGCTAAAGAAACGGTCACCCGGTAATGCTTGCCCCATGGTGCCGTGGTCGTGCAAAAGTTTTCCTCCCACCCCCCCCCCCCCGCCCTCCACTACCCACTATAATTTTCCCGACGCGCTATTACTTTCTGATGGAATTTCTCAAGTTCCGAACTGAACCAGATCACCAGAAGCGACACTGCAATCAAGTGCAGGCAGTGGTTGCTCTCCAGCAGCTGCTTTATCATGTTGCAGGGAAGCATAATCCTTAGGATAATAGTGACCGAGGCTTGGACGTGGACGGGACTGGAATAAATACATTATCCCTTCGCTCTACATTGTACGAAAGAAGCGGGAGTATCGAATCGATCGAAAACATCACTTTTATTATTTGAATACGTGCCCGGTTGGGATGGTTTTCCTTTTCGTCTTCGAAACTATTCCGAACTCGAAAAAAAAGCTATGCAAAGTAGTTGCGAAACTTTCGTCTTATTTAACGAGCGCTTATATTATAAGATGTTTCAAGGCCCTTCTTTTTTCCCATTTTTCCACCGTTCACTGTTGCACAAACACGAAACATTGCGGAGAATAACAATTCATTCACGAACTTTATGCATTCACGAGCTCAACACAAATATTCAATTCAAACAAATTGATCACACAAACACTCTCTCTAATTAATACACAAATTTTTATAGCTTTTTTCCTCGCATCCACGTCCACTTTTCTAAGCAACTTTTTAAGCATCTCACGCGAACCAGAGTGCAGCTCGTAACTGAACACGTTCCTGGAAGATGGGGCACTGATGGCACTGTGGGCACTACCTGCTACCACGACTTTGTTATCACTCATCTTGCGGTGTATGTCAGCCTGATAAATATTTTCTCCAGATAAAGATACAAACTCAGTACCGGTACGGTGTGTTTGGGCATCGAAAGGTGTGTGTGCGTAAACAGAGCTTGCATCGAACAACTTGCCGGCGAATGTATCGTCGTGTGCCTCACTTACACCACTCAGTGCAGGCCAGTGTAGTCAAACTCGCAAGTAGTTTCAGGTAAATAATTTAGCAATCATTTTCCTATATTCTCCACTACATTCCCAACGTTATATTGCCTCCAATTTGCGTCTTGTTAGCAGTTAAGATTAATTAAACTTAAATCCATATCTCCATACACCATATATCACTCGCCCATAATTACCGTGCAGTAGTACAACGAGCCCATTTCCGCCACCGAAATGAATTTCCATGCCACTATCGGGAAAATTTTCATCAAAACTGTCGTTCCGTTACTTTGTCTGCCGTCATTAATTCACTGCCATTGCATTGTTCAACATAGGAAGCGTTCGCTAACGCCAAACCAATCTCAACAACCGCCCATTAGCCCACGGGTAAACTCTTATCGAACACTCGACCACGACAACACTTTGGTCGACGAGACGACGACAGTCAACACAAAAATAAAGATCGGTTTCGGCGCTCTAGCGCTCTGGGAGAAAGTCTCTGCTTCGTCTAGACGAATACAGCGACACCCCAAGCTAGTAAGAAAACAGCTGCTTCGGCACTAATCGTTAACCATTGATTAGAAATTTTAATAGATCCACACAAGCGCGCGCCTCTGTGTGTGTGCTTGCTTGCGACACCAGTGAACGAACGAACACACCGTCATCGTCGACTTCCCTTCACGATGATGCACGTGGCGTATGGTTAGCGAGCAGCGTGCTCGTTTGTAAATAAACCACCCAGTCGGGCGATGTTTACATTATTGAGAATAATAAATGAGTGTTTGTCACGGAATAGAGAGAAGGTTGAAATTTGAATTAATATAATTTTACAACTATAGGCATAATTTTGCCCATAGTTTTGACACACTGATCACATTGATTCGCTCTATAACAACCATACGCTAATTGCACTTGAACCCTACTCGTACGGACGGCGTTACGGAAAGAATACACGCTTGCCGTCACTAAATTAACACCATCACTGCTTAAAGGCTTAACGGCTTCATACAAACATCACTGACAAATCCAACACACCGAACCGAATGTCCATAAACCACAACTAAACCATCACCACCCGAAGAGCACTTAACCACAGTTGACCACAGGCAGCTACCACAACCCAGACAATGCACTCATATCCACACTTCGGAAGCCATTGAGCTAAACGCACTCACACACACACACACACACCCCACGAAACAAACATAAATATCGCCTCCCACCGAAACCACCGCTCGATGCTCATCGGTATAGGTTTGATGATGATCGCACGATGATGGGCACTCAATCGTTGTTGGAGCTGCGTTGCATTGCTCTCCACGCTGATCGCCATCGAAACCACAACCACAATTCGCTTCTAAAATTTGCTGTCGGTCACAACGACACATCTTTCGCCGGACGGCTTTTGAGAATGCGTAGCCAACAACAATAACAACGGAACCTTTTAATAGCGCGATCGTGCTTGTGACGCAAACAATTAACATCATCGATTGGCGTCAATAACGCCACGGCATGGTTTGGGAAGCACACGGCCAAATGAGAGACGTACGGCAAGTGTATGAATGAATGTATTGAATGATTAGGCTGGGGAAAAAATGCCACTTCAATGGCAGAATACAATGCCGTTCAACGCAGTTCAGAGTTTAGTATGGCAAGTCTTGAGTGCGGAAGTCTCAAAAATTGAGAGGAAATATAAGAATGATATCAGAAAGCCTAGGCCTTAAAGTCACAGCATTAAATTCACACGAACAGGTCAGGTAGACTCAAATAACGATGGAGTATTGCCCCTTATGATGCATCAAGAACGAAAGAATGGCTCCCGGAAGAATTAAGAATCCCATATCGAGAACTCACTATCCAACTACCTGCTTTCATTAAGTCTAATAAGACAGAACTGGCAGGCTTAACCTTAGGAGGTCGTTAGGCCAAGAAGAACGGTACCTAATTTCTAGGTTAATTAATATTTTCTTTATTAATATTCGTCTTACAAATACTTCTTTCTATGCTATAGTTCCAAAAATGTTATTCAATTACTTAACAATATCAATCAAAAAAATATAGGAGGATTCATCTACACGTCTGCGATTCCAACTGCGATTGACCTTGACACAGTCTACCTACCCCTTTTTAATTTAAGTCAGTCAACCGCTCCAAATCGCCCCAACGGAAGTGAATCACATTCTCCGACTGTAACTCAAAACTCTGTCTCACTCCCCACCGTTTACTGGAACTCAGGCTGCTCTACGTGTAGAATCGCTGCTTCCTATGGAATCTTTAGGCTACACAACGAAACCATCCGCATTCTCAGACATTAGACCATTAGCACTCAACAACTAGGGACTCATATAACACTTCGCCCAGAGAGAGGAGATAACGCGGGATACCTCCATCAAAAGTGACGAGTCGAAAGCAAAAACTAAATCAACTGCTTAATCGTAAATCAAACTAAAACCACCATTTATAACTATTCAGGGCGAAGAAAATTAAATACAAAATAAAATCCAACGCTGAAAACTTGATATTCGCACGTCCGCATAAATCAACAAATTACTTAACATTTGCCCGCACAGCACGGTTGTTGTTTGGTTGCTTTCTGCTTTCAAATTCCAACTTACAATCTACAAACAAAATCGTGACGAACGTTTATTTCCCACCCACCAGCAGTACCTAGCGCAGTCGAACGCCTTCACGGTCGTAAAGTTGTGGCCATAATTTACCCAAAACCCTCAACCAACTACTCATCCGACTACTTAGACGTGTACTGTTACACCAGCAAAACTACCCTCGCAGAGCGTCCTTCACCCTCCGAGACACTGTACGTAACGCTCCCGTACGAAGCGGAAGTTCACAATTTATTCATATTTCTACCGTACGCCATCCGTCGCAGCAGCCCATCATCGTCTTCCGGTTCATTTTCAAAAACCTCAAAAACTTGCTCTCCTGCGGGAGATGGAGCTGGATTTGTTTACCGCACATGCGGCTGGTACCCTAAATTCGTTATTAATCTCCCGTACCCGTTCCACGCGTTCCAGGCTAGCTTTCAAACATTCCAGGGAATTTTGTCATTAGCTCTGGGAGTGTACCGGCCACACAGGGAGACCACCGGCCCGACCATCCAATGCCACCGGGAAGACTGGCATGGGATGGAATAACAGAAGAAGCCAAAAAAAACACACACTCACACTCACACACATTTCATATCATTCTCAGTGGGACTGAATGCCATCAATGTGGATGCTCACTGTTTATAGCTTCTAGTCCACCATCCGAGCGCTTCCCGTCGACGTCCACCGGTGGACGGTGGTTCTGCATAATTCATTTCCATTCCAATGTAACACCATCAAGCCCGGTGATGCTTTTCGGGCATACAATCTCACCCAAATGGAGGTGGGAAAAACGGCATGACAGACGAGAGCATAAAGCGCAAAAAAAGTCGTTCGTCATCTTCATTTTATCGTATGTTATTTAAATTTAGTATGAGCATAAAGTGTGGACCAAATAGAATGCGGACCCGTTGAATCAATACCGGTGGGAAATTTGGCCACCTTCACCACCACCCCCATCGCCGTTAGTTATGGTTTAGATGGTAATGCAATTGCGCCGATTGTAGAACCATTCGGGTGTCAAATATTTCGGAAATATTTATGCTTCATTGTGGGGTGTTGATGGCGCCCAGATTTTTTGGGTGGATATGTGGAATATGCGATGGCTTTTATTACTTCGCTTTAGACTACAGAGTCATCGTCAGCATTACAAAAAAAACTATGATGAATTGAGTAAAGTCCTTAAAGAAATAAATATTACCAACAATGTTCAAACATGCAAGCAAATTATTTCAAAATACAAAAGATACCTCTACGTCTCTTACTAATTAAACACCTATTGCATATTCAACTGCTGGAAGTATACAAGCACTTTTAAAATATCTTAACAAGAATACCTTTAAATTTATTGATAAAAAAATCGTTAGAAAATCAACAAATAAACAATCAGATCGTAACACTTACCCTTGGTACGGTGATATTTATCAATCCTAAGCAGATCTTCCGCAAGCCCCATCCCAGCTTTCGTTGTGTCTGATGAGGCAAGTATGTTGGTGGTGTTTGTGTGTTTGTTTGGTTGTATTCGTTTTGTTTCATGTTTTAAGTTCATTTTTTAAACGCCATATTTTAACCATTTAAAGTTATCAACAAACATTTTCATTTTTATCACGTTTAGTTATTTAAAAAAAGTTTAATTGCTCGATTCACATTTTATATTTTCCCCCGATAGCACAACGTTTATTTGAGGTGAGTTTTAGCGTGTTTTATTAAAATTTAAATCAGTTGAGCCAAACACGTGTAGTAGGAAGTGATTTTTGTTTCCCACATGACACAGAACACAATTGAATGGAAGGAGTTAGGAAGCAACAACACAATCAACACGTAGACAGGAAAACAAAACGTACAGAGCACAACAGGGAAAATGTGTGGATTTTAAGTAGTTAAAGGGTAAGACAAACCAACGTGGGCAGATAGAATTTATTATTGCAAAAGGTTTTCGTTTGCAAAATTGTGGCATGATTCATGTTTAGGTAGTAGAAAGGCCAGGTTTTTTTGGAAGGTATAGCGTGTGACAGCGTAGAAGAAGAAGAAGTTAGTAGACCAAAAAAACAGCACAAAAGGAGAAAAAGATAGGAAAGAGAAAGAAGAGAGAAAGAGAGAGAGAGAGAAACGAGTGGTTAGAAAATGTACTAAACGGAAAAGCGAGTGTGCCAGATGTGAAACCAACAGTGTGCCAGCGAACTAAATGTGTACTAGTGTGTGTCTGCGTCTGTTTGGGGCACAAACACACACACAAAAAACCGCTAACAAACAGCCAAATGTGCAATGCATTCGTGTCGCTTGCCTAGCGTAATGGGTGATCATTTAAAGTTTTGATGGTGCGAAATAGACGCAAAACTTACTCTACGCGTGCACGCCGTTTGGCGAACGTTAATTGTTAGCAAAAGCTCCAGCAGCACTAGCACCTCCAACACTAATCGAAACCCATTCTTTAGCACGCAGTCAACAGCTTGCTTCGAATCCCGCATATCGCAAACTTTTTCGCACGATGTCAATTCTTCGTGCTGCATCTACAAACCACCAGGCGCCCGCTTCCAGCTTCGCCCGTTAGCGTGTCACAGCAAACTTTCACGGTCCGATCATCATCGCTGTGAGTGTCAAAACTTTTTTGCAGTCGACAACAGCTTGCATTCGGCAAACTGTTTGACATGTTTTGACTTCCCCATCCGAGCGCTTGGGGATAAATAATTTCCTATCAAATTGTGTGAATGGTGAGCGTGATTAGTTCGGAAACTATATTGAACCATAGCCAGTGTGAAACGTATTCGGTTCAATCACCAAAACACAAAGTTTTCGATCATGTGTACGGAACTGTCCATCAGGCTTTTGTTCTGTTTTTTCATCTTCTATTCCTACTGTACCAAACAGAAATTGCTCTCAGAAAGAAATGCCTGCATAATTCATACCTTTAATTTTATATTCCTGCAACACCGATAATGATTACTTGAAGGCTTTGATTCTTTTTATTACTATTTTTTGTTTCTAACACTGTTTTCTACACCTACGTAGCACTTGAAATAAAAAAATGTGTGCTGCACAGGAAGCGAAAAAAAGCAATTTTAATTATACGCCCTGACCCCGTGGCCGTGGCAGTAGTAATTAAAACATGGCCAGAAGGATTAAAAACGATTTTCCGTTTTCTCGCCTCGATAAAGTCCACCGTGAAGTATCCTCTTTCTACTGGTCGTAGCGGTGATGCAAAGTACTGGCGATACTCACACACATTCACCACGTCACGATGGTGGACGGTTGGTCAAAAGAACAACAGAAATGCTAGTACCCATTACGAGCCACCCTCTTATTTTCCTGCTTTGTACATAAACTCAAGTTTGTGGGTATTAATATTTCGTGGCCACTACTCAGCAACAGCTTATTGCCAAATCGTTCCCGAACGGGAGCGCTCATCAATATTCCCCCCATGCCGTCCATTTCTATCCGGAGGAAACAGGTGAAAAAGTTGGCTGGTCGGTCGTCAGAAAATATCAGAAGCCACACAACAAAGAAATGGCAATTCAATGTTTTCATGAATGTTTGCACGACGCACGATCGGCAGCTTGTCACACCGGCAATCGTTTTGATTGAATGTATTTTTGCGAAAATAGCAACGCCTTTCAATACGGGAGCAGGAAATCGATCGAAAAACAAAAGGCCTCTGCGGCAAACAAACGAGCGCAACAGGTCTCGCACTTGTATGGGGGGGAAATAATGGTCCATATCGACACTTCACCCAAGTGAACTTTCCAAGAAGCTCACCACACACCAAGGCTGGTGATGATGGTTGGCAGGGCAGGAAAGCTTCTAGGCCGCCGTTGTTTGTCTTTAAGCTTCTCCAAACCATTGCCCCCAGCCCGAACGCACCCTTACTTGCCGTCGTGAATAATTCATTAAACCGTAAGACAAAGAGAAAGTGCTGGGTGCTTTTTTTCCTGTGCAATATTTTGTCGATGGAATGAGACGAAGGGGGGTGAGGGGTGTTGAATAATGTAACCAGCTTTCCCACGGGACGTGTCGATTTCCGATATCGATTGATTGCAATATCTGTATGATAACGTCAATCGGAGTCGTGTTGCTAGGCAAGTCGAGCAGCGAACACAATATAGCCCCTCAACGTAATGAGCAACATCGATGGTTCGCATCAATTGATCAGAATTTTCCAATGAGAATTTTTGTAAAGTCATATGAGTGGGAAAAAAATACATTCGCAATAATTATTAATCGAATTTCAATTCAATCTTTTTTTCAAACCCACACGTCCGATTCACCTGTGATCGATGAATCGAAACCATCGCTCGGACAAACCAGATGTAACACCAATGGAATGTGGTTAAACAACCACAACCATCAATCACAAATTTAAATCAACACGTCATACAGCTATCGTGAGAATGCTCATTAGCACGAACATATTGGTCCTGGAACATATTTGCACCGAAATTAGAAATTTTCAAACCTCAAACTCTATAACGCAATAAACCCTCTCATTATTTTTCATTCATACCAGTAGTTTATTATAACAACAACTCGCAGCATTTCGTAAAAAAGTGTGAAAGTTTACTTTTACTTGTCAAAATAGTGTAAATACATTCCACACCGGGGCACAACATTTTCACACAGTTGTTTGTAAAGAATCAGGCTTAATTATAGTTGAACGCATTGACACATCAGAATGGCAAATAAATTGCACCGTCACAGTTCGCCTGAATTTCGAGCAATGAATAAAAAAGTCGTACCAGTACACACGTGCTTTGAATGGAAATAAACATTTCACTGCAACGATTTCGGGCCGCTAATGGACTGTAGGGATGTTTGGATGCTGTAAGCTACTACTGATGGAGACGCCTGGTGCTGTGTAGATTTTTTTTTATTTAAAAATATCAACTGGTTTTTTATCGCAGTGTTTTACGTGTTTTGAATCATTTTTTTTTAAATCATGTGCATTTACTATCCAGTTCAAAAAAAATCTACATCCTTATTGTAGAGTTTTTTAATAAACGTAAAGAGTGATGGAACGTGAGTAAGCAGAAGATGATATTAAAAATTGCAAAGAACAGGTGCACTGTGCAATAAAAACTTCTCTAGAAATTGCGAAAGATAACCTTCGGGAGGAAATCATTACTTGCTCGCATCAACATCACCAGTCACATTAACACTACAAGAGCCAAATGATAAGAACTCCTCAGCAAAATAAAACCCCTCGCGATGAATGAAGCTGGTCACCGTGCTGACGACTCGCGTGACAGTAATCTCATTTTACTTCACTGCCACTATTAAAAGCTGAATGTGGTTAAAAAATGGCTACACTCAAAGGCGGGGCAAAATAAAACCGAAAAGTTCGCTAGAAAGTGCAACACAGTGGGATGAAGAGTGGAATATGCTACACACAGGCTACCACAGGCTACCATACAGCTCTCTACGTATGGGCTACCTTTATCACTACAACACGAAAGGAAAACGAACAAAACGAGCTAGTAACGGGTCCACGGGTTTTAACGTACCGGTTTTGCATTCCTCTTATGTTTAAGCATTTTCCCACACTCGAACTGGATGCAGTCAATGCGAGGGATCCGTCGTTTGGGATGGCACACGATTCAATGACTAGAAATGGGGCACGCTGGCACAACAAACAAAATGCTTTCCCGGGATGATGACGATGATGATGATGATGCTGATAGTAATAATGTAGGCGCTATGGACCTTTACTTCCACCAAACTGTTGTAGGCAAACAGGCAAACCTTCTAGCACTAGCACACGGTACGAATGGATGTTGTCTAATCGGAACGAGTTGAATTTTACGCGCTTTTTTACAGCTTCAGTCGATCAAAATTGCACGATTTACGTGTGTTTGTGTGTTAGGTGAATGAAATAGCTGCAACACCCCGTCCTTAAGGTACTAAACACCGCAAGAAACCTTTACAACTTTATCTCCAAGCAGGAAGCTAGCATAACACCCGAACCCCCGGCGAGAGCATTACATGCAGGGAATCACACGTGACGCGATATTTACAGATGATGATTGTCGTGCGTCATCGCAGGGATATGAGATGGGTTAGCAGTATAGTGGCGCACATTTCTACCCTGCCGATGGTCGGCCGCTGTCGGCATCTTGTTTGGCCGCTTGCTTCACTCATTCACTCGTTCACTGCACTCGGAAACGCGGATGCACCTTTCACCAGGCCCGGAAATAGATTCGTTCCATGTGCGGTTTCGCTTCACTGCTGATTCACACAAAGAACGATACACACTGCTTAATAGAACACGAAATGCGACTTGCGTCACTGAGATATTCTTGCACTTTCACATTCAGCACGAGGATTTTATACGCCAAGGAATGGGTAGTTATTGGTTAAAGAATTAATCAATCGCAAATTTTGTAATATTTTCGGTCGCACTAAACCTTCGCAAAAGCAAACACAAACCGATCAGAATGACAATTCCGCCCGTAAAACTGACAGATCGTGCCGGGCGTCTAAACGTCAACGAGGCCGGATTGGTACGCTAATATAAAACCCCCCGAAACAAGGGCGACCGAACGCAAGCGAACGCTGCTCAGCTGTTGCTGTTACCACTACTACCTGCATAAACCTTCGTACATCCAACGAAACGTGAGCTAAATATGTAAACAAACATGCATCTCGTTGAACATACAAATACTGTCGATCGAGTAGGATCGCATCGATGTTTTACGATCTATCAACTGATGCCCCATTTATTCATTGAAAGTGTTTTCCTTTTATTTTCCTTTTATTTTACGATGATCGAGCCAACAATCACACGGAGGTCGCTGCCCTTGAGCCGGAACTAATACATGTGAGTTTGCTCACGATCACGATCGACACTCGAGAGACCACGCAACAGCACGAGCTGAACATGTTTCGGGGCCAGCACTAACACTTACAGCACCAAGACGATCGGTCAAAATAGCGCACGAAGATAAGCTAGTGAAAACACCACCAACACAACATTGAAGACATTCACACATCGAAGCCGCGAGCACATCGAAATAGAAACATTCAAGCACAAACACACCGTTGTTCCGTTTGTTGCCTACCGAGACACCCGAACTTTATCACCGCATACGCGACGACGACCACGCCGATGGAACGTTGAACGTCTATGCTGAGTGCCCTACACAGCACGGCGTGACATATGTGAAACACACCGGTCACACATATGCCACACACGTGTGTGCGTGTGTCTCTCTCACTCTCCCTTGGAAGCGATTTTTTCCCCGACACTCAACAACAACATCAAGACGCATAGCATAGAACACATATTCAGATCTGTGAAAAAGAAGAGAAAAGAAAACAGCGGCACGCACAAGGAAGAAAAGTAAAATAGAAAGAAAGAAAACCGATATCAATTGATCGATCGACATTGAGCACGCACATTCGTCATCCATTTTTTTGTTTTCAGCAACAAGCTAATTGAGAATTGCAAAACACACTCAAACGAAACATGCAGTGGGAATTCCAAAAAACGGCACAAAACCAAACATGAAACAGAGAAAAGTGCGAAAATAAGTAGCGGACAATTTAAAACAATGTAACAAACCCTTACAGACTAGAAAAAAGAAGAAACAAAATAAAATTCGCAACTAGCTACAAAATATTATCTTAATTAACGAGATATACATTTTTCATTCAGAAAAGCAATCAATAAGTAACAAGAACTGATGTACTCTAATTCACCTTCAAAGCATCATAACCTAAACTGAAAACATAAACCAAATAAGACAATGCTGCGAAGAGATAATTCGCTGCCTTATGAAAGAACACGTTTCCTGCCTGATGCTATCCATTTCATGTCAACGATATCTATCTCACTCACAAATTTTCACCTTCTCTCGGTATTTTCATTTTTGCTTTTTTTTTATTTTTGTCCTCGCCGTTGAAAATTCCCACTCTTTTCCCAGCTCTCGAACAGTGTGGCAAGGATGAAAAATAAAGTCATTCCGGTAATTAAATTCCATCTTACTGTCCCTATTAATTTGCACACCTGTAGCACCCTTGCACGATTCGCTGTCCCAAAGGCTGGCAACGCTAAAAAGCGGTGTTTAATTATATTTCCTTACTGCTCACGAGCTCACTCAGTCTCGGTGTTTTCTCTTTGCTTCCGAAAAAAACTAGACCGGAAGAAAACCGCCCCCAGTCGACGGAGATTTCACACTCCAGCCTAATGTGCTGCGTAATGTGCGCCCAACGCAACAACCGGAAATCGTGTAACGTTTGTCGCACACTCGCAACATGTGTCGGGGTTTTATTGGACAGCTAATCAAATTTTCATTCATTACGGCACCGTGTTCGTGTTTATCACAGCCAACAGGAGACGATTAAAGCTGACGGGGACCGGTGAAGCTGTATCTCTTGCAATTTGCCGTTCCCAAACTAAATCGTTCCAAGAAACTGTGCCTCTACCTTAAGCGGCGTGGAGTAATACGATGCGAAACTTCCAGGCGATGCAAACCAAGCGAACGTGAGCGATGGCATGAGAGAAACCGGCCGTTCGCTTTTAATTTCTATTTTATTGAGTGCTTGATTGCCTGAACGGAATTCAGTGACCGTGGCACGGTGCTGTCTTGGCGGAACGAAGTCAAGGTAGCTATCACTGGAGGCCACGTTTTCGGTGGCAAGGTTATGTTGCGCCCCGGTAGAAGCTTCCATCTTTCGGCAGCTTTATTGGAGGGCAAAGGTATGCATAAATTATGTCGCAACACTCGAGAGACCGATTTGGAAGGTGTGGTGTGGGAAGGAATATTTGTTGGACGAAATGTAAATAAAAGTTAAAGCTTAAATATCATGGACTTCCAAATCTCGATGTACTTTACAACTCCAATTCAGATAAATATTAAGGCTCTAAAACCGAGTGAAACGAGGACTGGCACTTGGTAACCGCTGACGACATTCTTCATTTGAAATCAAGGAACCATGTCTTTTCTTCAATGAACAAAAATACTAATTCAAAAAACGCTTCATACAAAACATTGCCGTTCCTATCCATCTCCAAAATACTCCATGTAAAAGCATTCCACCTGGTACAAGCTTTTCCTTTCTTGACAACTCTAAGATAAACATCCACCTTTTCAGCCATTCTTCACAGCAACAGCTGCAAGCGAGAGAGAGAGAGAGAGAGAGAGAGAGAGAGAGAGAAAGTGTGAATAGAAGGACCCCCTCAAAAAAAAGGACTAAATTGAAAAAAAACTCCACCAGATGAAAGTAACAACCTAGCGGGAGCATTGGCCGCCCGTTTGGCTGGAGGATTCCAGCTGGGCGATAATCTCCAAGCAACTGGGTGTCGATCCCTTCGGATTCGGGACTTTACCACAGCTGTCACAAACGGTAACCCTCCTCCGTGCCCCCGTAACTCAGCAACCCAAGCCCTGCCAGTGTGCTTGTCGTTACCATCGTCACCTTTCCTTAGAATCGTTCAGCGAAAGCAGAAGACATACGCACAGGCCCGACAAAAAAAAGGTCACCAGGTGGTAGAAGTTCTTAGCGAGGGAGGGTGAGCGGGATCGAGAGTGGAAAATGAAGTGAAAAAGAGCACGAAAAGCCTTCCATCCCAAAGCAGAAAGTAATTGGGCGAGATCATGCTGCTCGTGGATGTGCTGAGCCGTAGACGGCAAAATTTGAATCCATTTCTTCCGACCGGCCGATAGCCGACCACGGTCAGCTGGAGCTCGTGTGCTAACTGTAGATCTCACCTAGGTGATGGGGTTTTTTTTCTTTCGTTGCCTCCTATGTCGCCCTGGCAGTGGACAGACGGACACCTCCGATTCATCATCTCTGATAATGTACGGAAGGGAATTGGAAACTTCAACCTAATTGGATCTCCGAAAAATGGTCGTCCTTGAGAGCCGTTTCCCTGGCGCTAGCTAGCAAAAACTGACACATCAAAGTCAGGTCTAGTCAGTAGAAAAGATTTGACTCATTCAATTAGCACTGTGCAGTGTTTCTAGTGTAAATTTCTTAATCTATTACCTCAACTATGTATATTCAAGCTCATAGCACCAGTAGGGCTCAATTTGATTATTGTTTCGTGATGTATGTCTTGTCCTGTTGCATTGCTCTATTTACTTCGAACATTTGACAGAAACCCTTCGCCCATCTTGAAGCACATCAGTCACCCGATGTAACACGAACGAAGATTTATGTACGTTACAATAATAGACGAAGTGTACAACACTCCAACGTACAACTGGCCGCTTCCTAAAGTTGCTTCGGGGAGGAAAATACAGCGAGCAAAAACTACTCCCGAGGACAACCAGCAACCATCACTTCACCAATTGTTAAGCATATTATCCACCTGGGACGAACCCTAGGACATCAGGTGGGCGTAAACAATCCCTACGCAAAAAACACACACACACACACGGCACCAAAACGTTGTCACGGGTAAGATCCATCCAACGGTGGATCTTGGTGCCTGCCTTCTTGGTTCGCCCGACGAACGGCGCCGGCAAGATGGATGACCGGCGGAAAACCTGATACCATCACTTTGGCTGGTATTTTTGGACTTGCCGTTGGACTTGAGGATGCGTGGACTGTGCGTGTGTCTGTTACGGATATGGGAAAGCTTTACCGTAAACGAACGAACGTAAGTGAAAACACACGCAAACGGTCCGACCGTTGGACACGTAATGATATACTACCATTACACGTATACGTCCACGTGGAACGGGGCAATCAATTTGACTTCCTTCTTGGGAAGCGGAACCATCGTAGGGAAAGGGATTTGTTACGCAGATCTAGACCAAACAACGTTCACTCATTACGCACGAACGAAGCGTCGAGACTTGATTTTACTGCTGGGCACTGATATACCAATTAACCGAGTGCGAGGGCTCTCGGGGTGCGTGATTTGGCGGAGAGGTTAAAAATAAATATTTAATTACTCAACGAATTTGGTAAAAAAGGACACAGGTTTATGGTTGTTTTATTTCATTTAAAACAAAACTTAAGATTTGTTGACAAGATCTTTACTTCGCCAATTAAACTTAAGAAATAGATCAGGTTAAGATCACAACCTTAACGATGTACTCTAATTGAAACCAACTTTCTCTTATCTATTTAACGTCTAACAGCTCCATTAAACCTCTTGAACGGTTAATATTGTTCCTAAGTGAGTTTTCTTCTGAGTCCAAACCCTCCAACCCATACTGACGCCATGCAGCATACAATTTTTATGATCATTCCACACTCCCATTACCTAAATCACCTTGCTATACTCCGGGTACACGGTCAACCATAATCAGGTCCTCGGGATCATAAACATGTTTTTATATCCACCCAGAGCAGCATTTACCTTCACGTCCAATCATGCGTGTAAGTTGTTGTTTCTGACCGTGCGCTGTCATGTTGCTTCGCTTTAAATCACTCCGTCTACCGGTCAGCACAATCCTTACCACCGCAAATGGAGGATCACGAGTGAGCACAACCACCACACGCATGCACCTGGCATTTAGTGTCCTACCATACCGACAAAGCATTCGGAACCCATGTCCCCTACCACCGTACCGCTTAGCATCCTTGCCGAGGTTTTGCAAAGGGAAGGCCAGCAGCCGGTGTTGTGCCAATGTCACCGGCAGTGATTTACAGGGACTCGGTTCCATTTTCTACCATTTTCCACCTCGTCCTACGCTTTGGGCTATACTGTTTTTCCAGAAAAACAACCTTACAATCCACCCACCCCCCCATTAGTAGCAGTAGTACTACCGAGTCCAGCTACCCACCAGCAAACGTTGCGTTGGCTCTTTGTTCGCCATGAGGTTGTCCTTCGTCGTCACCGGCGCGGCTTCTTGGTACCGTATTAAAATTTTCCATTCATCATTACCCACGACAAGCTATTCATGGTGGGGTTTTGCTTCTTTTCCGTTGTTATATTTGTAAGCCTACCTTATTATGGTATACTCTATTTGTTTTGTAAAATCCCCTGCTTAGGTTCGCTTTACTTTCGTACAGTCGTCAATGGAAGGATTGAGTTGGTTTGGCTAGTCAACTTTCTAACAGACTCTCCCCCGTACAGCGTTATAACTCATCTAAACTGAAAGCTTTTACGTTAAATTGATGAGAAAACAAAACTCTGCCCCCTCTTTGAAGCTCCTGCTTTTACGTAAACAATAAACACAATGTACATATTTATGATGAAAATGGCTAGAGTTTAGATGAAATCTGGTAGACAAAAAAAGTGTTTTGTTGTTAATTTGTGCCACTGCTAAACACGGCGTAGCAAACACCTATCATCACGTCGCTATACAGTGCATAACATAACTATAAGAGCGTTGATATGTTGTGTTTTATACGAGAGAAACACTATTTGGGGCGGTCCAGTGATCTAGTTGATAGCCTGACCGATTTTGACATGGTAGTACTGGAGTTCTTATTCCGTCCAGTTCACCTCTCCGTAAGCTGGACTGAATACCCAGCAATTAGTACAATTCAGTCACAGATAACCAGAAATGACAGATCGAGACCTTTCGAGGTTGTAGAACCAAGGAAGAAAACGGAGAAGAAGTCAAAAAGATAGCTTGACCCTATTTTTCGTTTGAAGTAGCTCCATCTCTATCCTACATCGCTATTGAGCTGTTAAAATATCTCAAGTTGCCTGTAAGATATTGGAGTGGTCCAGAGAGGTTAAAATTATCGCCCACACTGTAGCTGGATTTATGTTCCCACCCCAACATCAGATGATGAAACAAGCGAGCCTGCTAAAAGTTGTTCCTATTCCAGCAGAAGCACACTCTTGGCGATATATTCAAATTAGCTAACGAGCAGCAAACAGTGTTAGCATCATCCCGCAAACGAGCCACGGTCCCCCCTATGAAAATGTACAAGCCGGCCACTGACCAACGCTAAACACAAACCGCTGGAAAATTCATTTGCCCAAACTTCATCTCGCTGAACAACTTCATCATCTAGCACAGCCCACAGATAGATCAGTTCCGGGAAAAATCCACCGACACAGAGCCGGTGCAAAGCTTCGAGCCCTCGATAGTGAGCGCCTGCTCTAGCACAGAAAACAAAATCGATTTTCCAATTTTAAACTTTCAACCCACTTCGCGCACACTCGACGCGACGGTCCTTCCTTGCCTTTTGCAAGCGCGTTTGTGTGGAAAAGGCCCCAACGGTTTAGGAGGGCTTTTCCATCGTGCAAACTGGAGTCACCATTGGTGGCTGCTTTTGGGCGAAGGAAAGCACGAGAAAAAAATTCTTTATTATAACTAACAAAGCGAAAAAAACGACGCAAACACACAAACACGACGACGAAAGGATATAAAAACAAAACGTGATGTGGAACAGTTTGCCCCACACTACTTTCGGTTGCATGTGACATGCACATACGATGCGAGCTAGTCACGAAAGCATCAAAAGTGAATGAGCCGTATAAAAGAAAAGCGAGGCGAAAAAAGCAACCCAAACTCGGCTAGCCAAACAAACGGCCAGCCAAGCCTTCGAAATTGGCTTCCGTTCAAATGAAATCATTTCGGTAATTAAGTGTGAACTTACGATGGTGAACGGGGTTTTTCCGACGTTTTCTCTCTCACTCTCACACAGACACGCATGACATGTTGCATCACTTTTTCAGATACCTTTCGCCTTTTTTCGTGTGCAACGATTGCCGATAGTTCTTTTCACTGTTTACGAAAACGGGCTATCGTGTCGGCTGGTTGAGCTTTCCGGGAGGCTTTTTTTCTTTTTGGCCACCACCCAGGGACCAGCCACCAACCCGCCCACATCGATCAACCCGTCAAACAGACGGCTGGATGAATTGCCCTTATCGCCCACCGGTTGTTAAATGATTCTTGCGTTGGCTAAGGTCAACCAGATTTGATGGTGGAGACTCCTACGCTACGGTATTATCGAGTTTTCACCGGAAGGTGGGTGGGCTGGCACTAGCTTTGCTTTCCCGTGAAGAGCAATTATGCCGGACATGAAACAGTAGTGTCGAAGGCGGTTTTCGCCGGATGACAGGTCATGGAGTGCGAACAATAATAGGTCAGCGCAGATTTAAAATCAAACAGGAAAATAAATTAAACTATTCATTACACGCAGGGAGGCAATGAAGCATTGGCCTCAAACAAATGGCCATGATGATGGATAAGTATTGCGAGTATGGGTTTTGGAAGGCCTCACCGCAGGATCAACATTATTTTATTCAATAATTAATTCGACGACAGATATTGCCTTCACAAAGAAATCAATTTAAATAGTTAACAAATTTTAAAAAAAATCTTTAATTAAATATCTTAAATCAACCGAGCATGCCCGGGATAAGGCTAAATACCTGGGAGGAAATGCCTTGGTAATTTCTTTGTGAATTTTTTGTTTTTGACATTTGTATTTCGTCAGCACATGCGGTGCTGACAATACGGCTCCTTGCCGTGATAATTAATAAATAAATTAAATAAATATCTTAAATTAATAAATAAGACAATTTCACTACAAAAATGGTTTACTTCCACAGAGTTATCGGGAGCAAAAGAACTACTAGGGCCAACAGCGCCGGTATGGTTGTCTCAAGTCAATTTATTTGCAGAGGCGAATCAAGCCTCTTGAAGGCCTTAAGCAGGATAAATGTAAGGGAATCCTTACACTCAGTGTAATAAATTGACTGGGCCAGAGAGAGAGACCAAGTGGAGATATTATACTAGGTCGCTTATGGAGTACAGGGTATTCTAAATGATCGAGGCTCCCAGGACCTCACATCCCAGGTCTTCACAGGTAGATACCTTCCTTGAGCTCTTTAAAGCTTGGGGGTCCCAAACATCTGCTTTGTATCTTAATGTACATTGAAGTACAGAGTTCGTGAAGCGATTGATTTTACCTATAATCTTCAGTAAAATAAAGGTTGTTTTCCAGTAATTTGTTGTTGCTTTGAATAAAACCCATCAAGTGCCAAAATCCTTATTTGATTATTTAAAGAAACTCATATTTTTTCCTTTTAGATAAGTCCAATTAAATTCAATTCTATTAGGTAAAATTAAAAAAAATACAAACAAACAATTATCCTGCCGTGGAAATCGGTCATTTTGATCAATGTAATGGAAAACAGCGTAAAGCACCTATCGATCGAGCCGTTTCCTCTTCACGCTTCACATTCGAACTGCAACCGGAAAACTCATTAATCATCAACCGGATGCTTGACCAAACCAACGGGGGTGAGGAATCAACACAACAACAAAAAACCTCCCCCCGCTGTAATCTGCACCAGCACCGAGTGAAAAGACCGATAATTCATTAGTGTGTAATTTGTTCATGGCAGCGAACGGGAGAAGCTACATAGAGTGAGAGTAGTGTTCCGCTACAAGTACAAGCTTTCCCATGCAAATTACTTCTCTTTACAAAGAGCAAAAAACCGCAGCATAAAGCAGAGGAAAATGCACCTATTCGTGCAGATGAAGTAGTACGATACGAGTTTGCATGGCGCGCTGGTAGAAATGGTGCGTCAGCACACACTAAGTGTGTACATTTGTAGCACGGTTTTTGTTCTCGAATCAATAACAAGTGGGGAAATATTTTGTTCTAGATCTACTGGTACTTCTAGTACTATTTCACCACCGAGTACTTCCTTTTCCAGTTTACCAGATTCAGCAATAATTTAGTAATTCAGATCGCAATCGAATCATGCCTCAATATCCCAGTAAAATAATTCAATATTCAATTGCTCCGGCGAGCTCAAAATTAGGTAGTATCAATTACTTTACAATTTTCCTGCCTAAACTTCAAACGGCACACAAAATTCTACGAAACATTCCGATACTTCTCGAGAACCTATAGAACTTGCTTCATCATACGATTCCCGGTAACAACCAGCGTAAGCTCGGCCGAACGAGCAACGATTTAATGAAATTGCTTTGCAAACAAACACCACTTGACGTGTTACAACATTCAGCGTACGGGAGCATGTGCATCGATTAGTAAATACAATCCTGCTAAGTATCATCCCATCTCGCCGGTTTCCCTCGCCCCCGGACCCGGTCAAATGCAACCTTTTCCCGAAGCATGTAACCGGAACAATGCTGGCTATTTCGCTTTGCACCATTCCAAACATCTAGTTAAGCCGAAACCAAACACATCTTCCTCTTCATGTTTCCCAGCAATTGTAGCCAAATTCGTATCATTTTCACGCCACTGAAGCACTGAATGTATGGCCTTGCGTTGGCGAAAGGGGTTGAAGATTAGTTTGGCTAACATATTAGCTTTGGTTGAATTATTCGAAAACCCCAATTTAGTGTGTGAGCCTATTTATTGAAAATTTTTGAATCTGAGATTCAGTATTGAAAATTCAATAAAGTGTGTTATTAATTGTTTTATTAATTGGAGAAAGAATGGACGAAACATCATAACAGCTATTTTAGGAACAATAATGGAAAAAGCTTTTCTTCCCCATAATTATGCCTATTTTTTGTCCTTCGAGCAAGGGAAAAAAGGTCCTTACAACACTCTGCCCCAAAAATCTCTTCAAATTATGAACGAAGGAACATCCCACACACACACACGCACAAACACTAATTGAATACCGGCATTTCGCCGGCAAAATCACTTTCCACTTTGAAAACTCCATACTTCAATTATGAACTTTCAGCGTGCCAACGCAATTCCTTTCGCTGCTGCTGAGAGCGCGTGAGCTGCTGAATTGTTTCGCTCTCCTTCCGTCCTTGCTTCAAGACACCTCAGGACAGCGCCAACCTCCTGGGCCCAAAATAAAACCCCACCAGCCGAAAACAATCACTTCATCAGAACATTAACTTTCAACCAATTATTCACCAATCAGTCCGGCCCTTTATCAGCAGTTTCCTAGCCCGGGTCTACTGCCATGGAGATTGCATTAGGAGAAGCGGCATCAGCAGCACCGGCAACAACACATCAATCAGGCACACGATGACTTTCCTGCCTCTGCCCGTCTCGAAGTTCACTGGATCCCACCTGGGAAAAACGGCAGTCCCCCCCCCCCCTCCATCCCCGGGGGAAGATCGTGGCGTCGGCCGGAGAAGATGAAAATTATAAAACAATTTATAAAACGTCTCCATCGAGACGTAGCGTGCCAGACAGTATGGACGGAGCGAGGCTTTGCCAGGGTTTCTCCCGGGTGGCCCCCACCGATTGTG
This sequence comes from Anopheles stephensi, assembly GCF_013141755.1. Lineage (NCBI taxonomy): Eukaryota > Metazoa > Arthropoda > Insecta > Diptera > Culicidae > Anopheles > Anopheles stephensi. The sequence goes on from NC_050203.1 coordinate 17,264,202, forward strand.
CCCGGTTGATTGTCAACAAAACAACACTGAAGCACACGAGCTTTCATTTAACGTGCGCTTGAAGGATGGGCTACGAGAGTCTCGGAAGTTGCATGCTTCACGACTGACATTGACGTTGGATGGGTCATATTACTTCAAGAACGTGGATTGTTTAGTCTTTAAGGCAAATTGTTAGAAAAAAAAATTTGTGGATTAAGAGCAGTAGGAGCATCAATCAGCCACGGATCTCAGGGTTATTATCCCCTAACGAAATATCGAAAAGATTGATTATGAGAAACTTAATATCCTCATAAAATGGTAAAGCAGTTTTTGGCTTCTCTCATCCTCCGATTCCAAGGAACAGCACCCAACTGACACCTGTTCGCTGAAGACACCCCCATTTACCGGGTGTGATATCGCACTTTTTCCACAAGAATCCTTGATTCTGACTCGATTAACTTTATCGTAATCGAATTATTGCCAAGGCCAAACGGTCACGTGTCGCTCGAGCTCACTTCCGAACGGTGTGTTTTCCAACGCCTTTCGAGAAAGGGAGCAAGCGAATATGATCGAATAAATTTGCCACTCAACTGACAAACGTCCCAATCCCAACTTCAACTCCATCCGCCGACCAGCATCTGATCATGTTTCCTCTGCTGCCATTTCATTTTTCGCACGAACCATTCCAGGCCGCACGTAGCAGCCGGCTCGCCCTTTTTTCTCTGACAGCTTTCATCGCGAACGCATCCAAAGGATCAACCACGGATGAGATTATTATTATCGTGTCGACGTCGTAAAGTGAAACGGATACACGGGAATGTGGCCGCACTTGATTGCGTTTGGCGAGCATGGTGGGCATGAGGACGTCTTGCCACTACACGCCGAACCCGTTCCCTCGATTATTACTACTTCTCTTTTAACGAGCGATGGTAGTAAAAATGGGTCGAAACAAAAAAAAATAGTAAAACCCTGGGATGATCTCAATCAACAAACCGTTCGGATTGGAAATCATATGAGCGCTTTCGCTGAAATTAGATTTCCCTCGGCATGGCCCTGGGCAAACCGAACTATAGACCATCGGAAAGTGCAACCCATCTTGATCCCACTGTCAATCTGGTGGCTGGGTGACTGGCTCACCTCGAAGATGCTGCTCAACCTAGCGGCACACTAGCGCTTCCCGAGCACCGCTGTCGGGCAAAATCGAAAGGAAATCGATCAAATCGCCGGAAGCCGGAACTTCCATCCCATCAGGCACAGCTAGTCTAGGATTGCGAGAGTGGATTCGGTGAACCTCTTTTCGGCTGAATGATCGAATGCTGTTGATGCAAAATGAGACCCGGTCGCCAGTTTTGCTTGCCAGTGCACGATAAACGGTAGTAATCAGCACAAATTGGTAATCAATTTCTTTTCTTGACTAATGGAAGGAAGCATCAAGAATATGGTTGGAGAAGGAGCATATTACAGACGTGCAACGGTTCGATTAGCGAATAAAATCCATTGCTCGGGCTGCTTCATTTTTGACACCGAGGCCGAAGGACCCGACTGAGACTTCCTACCTGTCCCTTCGTGTTAGGAACTAAAGCCACCACTTTATCCTGAACAACAGTGGGCTATTAGCATATCACCCATGCGTTTCTTAGCTAATAATAGCAGACCCACTAATGATATCATGTACTAGACCTTCCGATTGAAATTTATCCTGTTTAGCTCCCAGTCAAGCATTTTTCCGAGATTCCGAGCTGAGAGAGCGAAGAATTGCCAGGATATAATTTAACTTACCAATAAAGGTCATCTTAGAGTCTTCATTACAATTTCGAAGAGATCAGAAAGTCCCAAGAAAGGAGAATGCTTCTACCTAGCCTAACTTTCTAGTCCACAGCATCGATAGGCTCGCACAAATTGTCCTGGAAGTTACATACAGTACATTGTTTAGCCACATTAAATACAGACCTTTTGCTTCAATAAACAACTAGGTCTTTTAGATAATCGTGTAGGCTTCCGTATCGGCAGAAACCGCCTAGCGAAAAACATCCCACACACACCACACACACACACGATCCCACCCACCGAATATCCTTACAACTTCTCAACCACATGTCAAACACATTTGCTACATTTCTCTATTCTCTTGCAATGGATAGCAAACAACGCTGAATCCAATACACTCCCAAAGCCCAACAACTGTCCAAACCCGAAAGAACATGCTATACAATTCTGCTGTCCCAGATCGGACTTACATAACCATACCACTGAGCTACACTAGTTCTGGGAATTTATTGCAACAGGTGTGCAGGAATTGGAAGTTTCTGGAAGGATAAACTTAATCAACACATCGCACGTACAACGTACGTTTTAGTCGTACTACCCTCCTCCCGGAAACGAACGCTCGCAATTCATTTCGAAATTCCTAGTAAGGATTCAGGTGCCGGATGAAGTTGGACCGAAAGCGCCATACGTATGCAAAATATGATTGGAATGAAATATTTTTAAATAAACCGACGACTGGCTGAACCGAGAACAGAAAGCGCAAGAAATAACGAACAGATTTGCCGATGGTTTCGTTTTTTTTTTCGAGTTCTGACACCGTACAACCGTACCCTTGGACGAGCGTTCGAAACTGTCAAATCAGAGCGATTCAGAATTTCCAAATCAACACCGCTCAAATCATGCAACCTCACCGGTGCAAAAAGAATTCATAGATCTGGCGTTGGGTGGACAAATAGAAAAAAAAGGAAAAAGCTTCCTCTACCGGAACTGGCTACATTATCCTTGTCGGTCGTTACTTTGTGCTCTCTTTTTGCCGTGCTCTCGTCACCGATGCCACCCGAATTGCCAGCATTTCAAAACCGAAAATCCTTCCAATCATGGCCACATGCGTCCGGATGAGATGGATGAAAGAAAAGCTCGAGCGAAGCTTTTTTTGTTCTTCTACATACACACTGCAAACCATTCCAGGTGATGCCAGGTGTGAAAAAGACGCTTTGCTCCGGGTTTTCTCAGCATATGCATGATACTGCTGTCGTTCGCACGTCTGTTCAAAATGGCAAGCGAGTGTGGATTGTTTTTTTGCCTTTCTTTTCTATCTTTGTGAGGAAAAATCATTTCCACGCGCTTCTGGAAGGTTCTAGAATGGCATCAGCGAAAAAAAATCTTATCACTTATCCAAAAAACCAACCCAAGCGTACTGGAAATCGCAACGAATCATTGAAGCCTTCGAAGTATTGGTTCTTGCAATAATCATCCTTTCATCTACGTTCGTTAATCTCTCGGGCTGAAGCAAGTAAAGCGGGAGCAGACGATACTCGAGCACCCACCTCGAAAGGATAGCTCCTTAATAAAGCTTCCCGGGAAAAATCTTTCACCAAAACTTTTTAATGTTGATGTGTTTTCAACCAACGGACGAAAAGAATTCGTTGGTCATGGCTCACCGGCTCCACACTAATGCTAGAGAGCTGGTTAGGTCCACAATCCGCCGAAAAACTCAAGCATCAGTAGGGAAAGAAACGAAACGAAACCAACCGTACGATAAAATCGTGCAAGGAAACTGGACCAAAACGCGCCCATAAGTTTTGGCCTCCCTAACTGAGGCCTAGGTGAAGATAAAACGACCAATCGGCAGCCCTCTTTTTGTCTCCGTCGATTGTTCCTTGTTCCAATTTTTGGAGCCTCCCTGTTGAGCAAACACGTCAACGTCTTAGGAAGTGGAAGGAAAATAACAGCACAGCTTTTCAGCCACAAATTTTCTTCTCTTTTAGTGCATTTTCGTGCGCACGCCAAGGATGGTCGGCCATTTCTTAGCCTCCATTGTCCTTAAGTACCATTATCGGGTTTTTCTCCTATTCTTTGTCTGAGCTTGAAGCCATCTTGGGGCAAAAAAAATGCTCCAGACCAGAAAATCGATCATCATTTACAGATCAATGCCCACCGAGACCGTACCACGCTCGGTCGTTAAATCGTTTGATCGATAAGCACCTAAAAGGAGCAGCCTACGATCAACGTCATTCCTTTACAGCGAGCCTTTTTTTCTTCTTTTAATCAAATTAATTACTTTCAATTCTTCCCGAAAATGTCCTTCATAAATCAATATTTCATGCGAAAACATAAACCAACATTTTTCATTCCTAATTTTGATCAAATGGTTGGTCAACTTTTTTCATCACCCACAGCTGTCGTCTGCTAGCTTTCCTTCATCGGGGTCAAACCTCCAATCCTACACATATTTCATAATAAACGGCAACCGGCCAGCTTCTACCGTGCTTCGAGGTTCAGATTACGAACGACGAACCGTTTTATATGCTAATAGGTAAGAGCTCACGGTTCTGCAGCCGGCGCTAGACAATCAAGCCACCACTCGGTTCTGAAGAGCTCTTATTATTTAAGAAACCATTTGCTATGTTTTCACTTCCATTTTTTCGGGGCATTTCATTTTAAGCAAGGCTTTTGGTTCACCACACCGAGCAAATGTAATTAGAATGCATCGTCATGCTTTCGCGAGGTGCTCGGCGGATATTTATTATTCCCACTGCCCGGGTTGTATCGTGGCCCTGCCCGGTGGGAAATGAAAGCCTACCGGCGGCGGGTAATTATTCTGCAGGGACAAGGATTAATAATCGTGCGGTGCTAATTTTACGCCACACTGCATTGCCATGCGCCCGGAACGTTAGCATTCGTTTTGACCGGCGTGGAGAAGGTTTTCGATGTGTTGTGGGAGGCAATAGGCAGGTACAGGATGATGTTAAAATATAAGCATGGTGATAAGATTAATGCATCAAAAGCTCTTCTGCTATTTTATTATAAAAGGTCGGGAAAATTCAACAATGCAATTTAAAAAAAAGCATGTAGTTTAAAATGATAAAATTCATGACAGTTGATGATACAACACATCGCACTCAATGTCACATTAAAATGGTCGAACATTCTGAATGAATCAGCGGCTCTCACATTTTACAATAAATGTGATTTTAACTGCTCAAAAATCATTCAACTCGCCGCCTCAAAACTGTTCCCTCTCTCTAGAGCTGTCTATAAAAGGTACATTACAGGCCTTTGTTGATGCCTGATGGGTATGTAATAATCAAATTATTAGGAACGTTCTCACACGGCATGATACCGGTTGGATTGAATAATGTCATTAAGTGGCGCCTTTTTAATGCTTTGCGAATTTCAGGGTTTGATCCTATTGTAATCTTATAATAAAATACTTAAATATAGTTTTTTACATCAAACATAATTAAAATACAGAGAAAAATTAAATCTACACGAAATTAAAAAAAGCATGCCAGTAAAAAGGAACAGCTCAACACACAAAGAACACCAAACCCAAAATCAAGCTTAAGCATGCAACTTCCCAAAGACAAAAATCATAAAACAAAAACCCAACTCTACTAGCAGCAGTAGCAGTATGTGGCTTGATGAAAGGCAACATCACAAAAATATCATCCTACTCCAATGTTTCAAATCACACAACGCGCTCTACGCGTTACACTGTTCCGAATTCACCGTCGAGTTTCGAGACGAGTGTAAACAAACGTGCTGCTGCTCTCGTGCCATTCACCGCTTTTTTCTACTCTTCTTTTGTAATTCTGTTTATGTTGCACTTTCACATCAAACTACGAAAACCTACATAAAGGGAACCTACATACGGGATTGGGAGAGAAAACCCAAGAACAAAACCACACGCACACATACTGAACAAAACCGGCAAGGGCAATGGCTACCGAAAATATCTATTTGAAAGCTTTAGCTACACAGCCAAAAAATAGGGTACTTTGTGAAGTTATTGTTCTTCAGCTACTTACATGTTTCATGTTTCGGTTCTGCCGGGTGCGCCGCGTTCTTAGTAATGCTTCTGTTGATGTGTTTGTTTCATTTCAATCCGTTCTGTGTCCGGTAACCGTCGATGAACGATGAGATTAAGGGTGCTGTAGTTGATGTGTTAAAACATTTCGAGCACTGGAGCAAGGCTTCACATTCAAAACTGTATGTAACGCTTCATTTTTCACCCAGCACTTCGTACTTTTTGTAATACTTTTTTGGCAATACTTTTAAATCTACACGAGCACTTAACAATGGCATCTTCTTTTTTATTTTGGGCAACAATCACAAAATTTAATCTTTCTCGTTTGTCTACACTATATTCGACACGGATCAACTTAAACTAGATTTTTTTATAACTCACTGTAAAACTTTAAATTTTTAAGCAGCGAGCAACACTTCCACCAATTAAGAATAATATTTTTTTCTTATTTAAATGGTTGTCACTGCACTTCACTACTACTGAAAATGGTGAAATGGAGACATACATGATTTTTATTGATCCCGAAAAATTTATATATTTTTTTGGACTTTTATACAACTAGCACGTTTAGGTCTAATCCAGCCAATCTAGTGCAATTTATTATTAATTTAATTTCGAGATGGTTCATTAGATCGTTTTCACGTTTTCGTCTTCAGTAAACCCAAAAAAATGATTATTTTGTATTATCATTTCACTTCTTATTGCACTAAAAGTATTAAATCTTTTTTATATTTGCAGTAGGTCAATTCAAGTCCAAAATTCAAATCTCGAAGCCACCAAACGAAATATCATGTGATGCCAATTGCAGCAATCTAGGCGCAGTATACTCTCATCGCTTATTCACCGTTCGTTTAAAATCCCTCAACAACGAAAGGATCGTTTTAAATTAGAAATATTAAAGGACTTTAAAAAAATGACACCATAATCGAGCACTTCATGAACATTTAAAGATACCGAAAAAACATGTTTTGCTTTCACTGTGTGTATTCAGCGATGATGTACACGGAATTAAACATTAAATAATTTATTTTACATTGAAACACGCGCCGTAGTCGTTATTGCACCACCAATTCTTCGAAACACACTTCACGCTACATCCACTTCACTTCCTCACTTGGCACATTAACGTGGAAGGTGGTTTAGCAGCGCGGTTTCACGATCAGTTTCACAACCTTTTCACCAGACACACAGACACCCGATCTTACTACAATCTGAAACGCGCACCAATGCAGCTCACATACGCATTTATAAACAAATGCCTATCACGCACATCGTTGCAGCTGCAGAATGCACATCAACACAATGCTGCATGTCTCCACGTGCCTTTTCTTTGACAGAATGCAAAATTCGCCAACACTTCGCCACACAGAACACCCAACAGTTTGCTCCCCACCTACCCGAACCGTACGCCACCGAGTGGGGGGAGAATCAAGCGTTTCACATTCACGAGCTGCACAGAACACATACACACGACGCAACGCTTTGCTTCACAAACACAAATGCGCCAGCCAGTAAATGATGCGTCTGGTTCGCTGATTTCCAGATCTCGTCGGGCCACAACACACAATGGCAAGCCCCCGGAGCTCGTGCCTGGGCACCGTTTTTCTGTCAGCTCGTGGTTGGTCACACACGCGTCGCGAAGTCTCCGACAAAGCTTTGTGAAATCGTTCCGCTGCAAACCGTACCGCTGGTCAAACTATCGAATCGTTTTACTATTTATCTGCACGGTTGTGTTAAGTGATGGTGGATAAAATTTGGCTGAAACTGAACGCACAACACTGTCATCGAGCACAGAGATCACACAGTACCGGTAAGTTCCACTGTCCGCACAGCACAAAGGATATCCCGAGCAAGCTCAAGATTAGCGTCTGTGCCTGGTGAAGGGGAAAATACACCTGGCACACGAAGCACCAGCGACATTGGAACCGAGCCATTTTTACGTTTTACACGCTTTTGTCCCTCTCTTTTTCTGTTTTCGCCCGGCACTCAGGCCCCATGTGGCCGGAACCGTTTCGAGGTCAGAACTCAGTCCGGTTCGAACGACGGCTTTGGCTCACATTACGCTGCTTTTGCTTTGCACTTTAAACCAAACAAAAAAGGATAATTAATTTATTTAAGACCATCAAGAGCTGTAGTAAAATTAATTTCAAATTTTTATTGTAGTTTTACATTTATATGAAACGCTTCATAAATTCGTTATCCCTGAATAACATGCGCAAACACGGCACATGGTAGCTCACCACGAGCACCCCGTCAATACACGCGTTTTGTTCGGCTGGGAACTCAGACCGGCAGGGGTTTATAGCGTTCGGTGCCACCGACACTGTCGTGGGTTTTGTGCTGCGTACGCAAAGCTTTTAGCTACGTTCGTCCGGAACTCACAGCACTTGTATGTTTTCGCCTTTCGGTAAGGCAGCGGGATTAGGTGGTAGCGAAAGTTACGTTAGAATTGTGGCTATTGGTATTTTTTGTCATGGTACACGACTTCTTATAATAAGTATCGTTGAGTTACAATATTAGTCGAAAAAGATTGAAATAATCGGTACATAAATGAAAAATAAAACGCGTTAACAAGAATTGATCATCCTCAAACACTTATACACCTATCAATTGAATATTAAATTTTTCCTGAAATTTAAACATAATTAAAAACAATATAGAGCACTAAGAGGGCGGTCCGGTGACCGAAACGACAACGGCTCCGGTCTTCACACAGCAGGACTGGAGTTCAAACCCCATCTTTATCCCCTGCTCGTACGTAGGGCTGACTATTTTACTACGGGTAAAAGTAAGGCAAAGAAAGTTGTAGTTCCAAAGAAAACACTAAAACCTCAGAAGCACTTAGCCAATTTTGCTTCTGATTTGGTTCTCACATGCGAATCCGGTGGCCAATTCTTAACTGAGCACTAGCTCCAATTATTTTAAAATATTGCTTTGAATGTATTCAATCAAATTCAATTTCATTAAATTCAATTCCATAATAACTGAATCAATTCTCAATCATTTTAAATTTTTATTTTTAAAGTTTTTTAATATGAAAAATTTTATTTTATAAAAATAATTATTTTATTATACGAATAAAAAACTAAAAAATATTTTACAAAGGATTTCAAACCTGCATACTAACCCTGCAGTTTAATTAAAGTGATTCAAACACTTCCATTAGCCGGTGCTTGTGCCATCTTATCACTCTCAACACGTCAAGCCAGTGTATTAGTGCCTAACGAGTGAAAATTATTATTCTAAAATCATACACTTTACCGTAAGTAACATCAACTACCAACAGTTTCAGTGAAAAGTTCGTGAATTTGTGAAAGAAGCCTTCAATTTTCCTACCACGACAAAGAGAGCTCCAGGGCAATACGTATTGTTGACCATGAAACTAGAGCAGTAGAATATTATCTGTACATCTGTATCAGTTCTATAAACCAAGACAGACAGCCGGTGCGTCTATACCAGCACGCTTCTTATCTACTGCAGTGGTTATGCTGTTTGCCCCATCGTTAAAGCAGCTGTTCTGGCACCGCACCACACACCACACATAGAACACGCAGTATTGGTGTAACGTTCTCAAAACTCAAGCTGAGGTCGGTAAATATTTATGCGTGCTTTGGACGGTGGAAAAAAACAATCATGCCGAATTATTTTTATTGTGCTTAATTGAGGTGAATTAAAATTGATCAAATTGTATTCTGGACAGCGATAGAAATTCGATCGGCATCAGAACGTTTGGGGTAACAAATTTGGATCCAAAAAAACAAAGCAAGAGACGACATGAGTTAGGAAAGGAATTCATGGTCACAAAAGTTCTTAAAATTGTGATAATTTTTATCACCCTACCCTGAACAACTCCCATCCAACGTAATGATGAATCATCAGCCTTGTTTATTCTTACCGCTCTGCACATTCCTTCGTTCACACTGCGTAAGTGGTTAGACAAGTCTGTGTTTACAATTGCCAATTAGCAGCAACCTATAGAATCACGATAAGCTGTAGAGCTGTTAGGTTAAGATGTGGAAGATCATCTTGAGTTTGTATTCACAGATAAAAGAACGTGATTATATGACAACACTTGCTTTATGGCTCAGTTTTGGGAGCCTTTTATCATAATTATATTGACGTACGAGTTTCTGAATTTGGCCCAGAAACAAGGCGAGAGCTTCAATAAACAGTCAACATAACTACACAAATTTTGCCTTAGTTTGATGAATCTGAGTTCATTAAAAAATTTAAATCTTGTAAAAATCCTTGATATTTTAATGGTTAAAATTATATTCAAGTTCCCTAATTCTTTTACAACCCATTATCTACCCTTATACATGCACATCCTAAACCTTTCTATACTGCGAACAATGCATCCTCCAAAACACCTCGCGCCAGGCAGATAGGGCGAAGTTAATTGAAAAAAAGGAAGGAATCGCTTCTTAAGCACTTGAATAGCTTCGAGCGTACCCTCGAACTCCTGAACGCTCCAGCAGCGAAATTGAGTTTTAAAAAAGAAAACCCCCCTCAAACGCGACTGTCTACGCGATAACGGCAACTTTTCCGTGACTTCAGCCCACCGAACGATCGGTTAATGGTTAATAGAAACTTTTTTTCCTCCCACGACCCACGCAGCATGCGTAGGTGGTATGTGTAGGTGTACCAGTATCGATATGTGTGTGTGTGTGTTCAGCTCGTGGTGTGCTGTCTTTTTTTGTGCCATGATAAAACGTGAGAATATTTCGCAAAAAGTTCCGCACCATATTGCCACATTATTAGTGGCACTGACGTCAATTGTGACCGCGACACCTTTCACAATGGTCAGAAAATGACAAACAATAGATAGATCCTTCCCGCAGCGGAGTCAAACCTTTCAGAAGGGACTGAAGAGAAAGCCATCTTCGCGACACCAAGAAGAGAAATAGCACGCCCGGCGCCTTCATACACTTCATAAGCGCGCTGTCGGAACTGGTCGGAATTCGCTTACCGGCAAACACCTGCCAACGCGAGAAAACTAAAGCCAACGCGACCGAAATTAAATAAAACAATATTATCATCCGCACAAAAATGTCAGCTCGCGGTGCAGTTTTACCTTTTCCATTATTAAATACCTCCACAGCTCGTCCAGCGACGCAAAATTTTTCCACGTTTCATTTGGCGGGGTTGAGCTAAAGAGAAGAACTGGCTTCCGTTTCACAAGACAGAAGATAGCTCTGCTCTACGTTAAGCCAAAGAGGGAAGTTACTTCGTACGAACGGTCAAATGGCTCGAAGCACTGAAGGTCGAAGGATCAAACTAGTAGTAATGCTTCATCGCTCCGAAGCTTAGCACGGTGTATCGCTTTCAGCACTGTTGCTTTTCGGTTGCGCAACATTCCTTCCACGAGCGGACGGGAAATAGAATAAAAAGTGTTTGTTAAAAATAGACAGGTCAGGACATGCTTCCGCTTTCTCGTTAACTAGTGAGGATATGTCGGTTCGTAATATCGTTAGACATTCTTACGGATCCACTTTTCCGGTCACAACAATGGCTTATCAACAAACGCTAATCTAATATGCTTACCGGTGACTTTTAAACTGTCGTACGAATGGTTGTCGATGTAAACGGACGGATAAAGTTTTTGAATTCTTAGCATTTGTACAATCTAAAGAGCTTTTTTCTTTAAATTTACCGTTTACTTTACAAATAGTTATAAAAAATAGAAACTTCACGTAAAAATATATTGTTTTTACAGATTTTTTCCGTGCCAGCATCAATTAGCAGCCAAGAAAATCATAGCGTAATAGCCAAAGTGACAATTTAAACATAAATTGCATAACTTTAGGAGTACGCTCCCTAGACACAAACCACCGGTGAGCCTTCGTCGATAGTAATAAATTATGCTTTTGGTTTATTCGCATTTTCGCTATTAACTTGAAATTCAAATCATTTTTTATCATTCATAAAACTTAACTTATAAAATTTTCCAAATGTCCGTTTAAATATTTTTTTTTGAAAATATTCACCAATGATTACAATTTATTATTAAATTTGACAAAAATCTACCAAGCCTATTATAGTCTAAGACGTCTATAGAGAATTATTAAAACTATTGTTAGAAGTCTTATCAAATCAATATCTGCTTAGGAATCAAAAATTCCGAGCGTCTTTTCATTTTTTTATTAAGAAGAAAAGGATTGAATATAAAGCAGAGAATATCGTACCACCGTCACAGTACTATTAGCCAGTGAACCATGCAACAGTAGCATTCTTCAGCGTGCTTAAAATTCCTGCTGCTCGTGTCAAGCTTTACCCCGTGTAAAGGTGAAAAAGGGAACTGCAACGAAGGAGACCTTTTTTCTTCGTCACCGGGGAAAGTTATCGTTTATCAACCCGGTTCCGTTGTTGCCAAACCATTGCTTCGGCAACAGTTAATAGCCAATATCCGACCCATCGTGCCTCGATCTATTTGTGCACCAAACAACGGCATTGGTCTGCAACAGTATTTCAGTCGCAGGTTATCTACTATAACGATCAAAACAGGGTGAAAGGGTTGAATTGTATATCTGGAACATACGTTTTCAGATTTTCAAAGCCACCAAGCTGGGAACCTGTGTCCGGGAGCAAGACGGTGAGATTGGTGAGATATGAGATATGTTATGGGGTGAGTTTATGAAAAGATGTGTTCGGAATGCTTTTCATCTCACGGTCAGAAAGAACGGCACTTCTTTCTAAAAAGAAGTCTAGTAAAGAAATATTTTTGAAAAGCATGATGATGATTTGCTCATTTTTCAATGCATATTTCTTCGAATGCATCATAGCAGCTCTGCCAATCATGAACAGTCTTGCGTGCTCGTAGTTCCGCTCGTCGATAATTTCGAAGAAATCGTTTCATTCGCTGCTCGGCGTTTTCTCCCTTTATCGATATTGAACATAACACACACACACACACACACACACACACACACACACACACACACACACACACACACACACACACACACACACACACACACACACACACACACACACACACACACACACACACACACACACACACACGCTCACATATACAGTGTACGGTACAGTCAATGGTCTGCAAGTTCCGTTTGGCAGCAACAACAAAAAATAAGACCTCTTGTCCCTTTTCCGTCTCATCTGCATAGAGTAAGCAGTCTGGCGGCGTTGTGCTCTGCTTTGCCAGAATCAACAATGTTCTCGGTAGATGATTGGATTTTTTACCATCGATTGGATTTCAGCAAACAGAGCACGATACTAGGGACGGGATGCACACACGCACACACACGATACACATATAAAACACACACACTCGAGCAGTGTGTGAAAGTACACCGGAATGCAAAGCCCGAAAGAAGCATCACAAAACCACCCTTCAGCCTGCCGTAGGGAAAAGCTTTATTGGCTCAGGCGAAAAATCAACGAGATCAGGCGAGTGAACATGCGTAATTTCAGTTGCTGCTGGTTCTCGATGCATCGGATGCATAATCGAGAGCAATTTGTGGAAAAAATGCTGCAAGGGACACATTTTTCACAGACACATGACAGGTGACTCTGTTTCTGGCTACCAATGTTCTAATTTTATCCTTATGTATACAGCCAAGTCTAGCGAAGAGAGTCCTGAACACTGAGCTGCTCCATATAGACTACTCTAAGAAGTGATCTTCAGCTTAAAACTCCAATTATTTCTTCAGTGATATGAATTTATCGTATGAATGATAAGCATGGAAAAGGTACCAAAAAGAAAAGTCTTTCTCATAGGAGTCCTCAGAGAAGTCTTGGATTATTTCCAGATCCAATTTCGATCATCCCCATAGAAGTTTTCAAACACATATTTTCACTGAACATTAATATGTATTGATTTCTATTCTAATACTCAGATTATTTCTATTTTTCTTCCTAGAATACCCTCTCTTTCTAGATATTCAAATTTTGCACCCCAAAAAACCATGCAACGCATCCCGAACCCAGCTAAAGTGGCCCTCCGGCAGCGTGTCAAGCAGCGTCTGCAAACGCTAACACCCGACGAACGGCAACGACAATCGGGCATCATCATCGACAAGGCAAGTAATAGCGTTTGAAGGCGCACGTCCGTAAACAAATCAACATTTACAATTGCCTAATACTTTTTTCCTTCCTTTTGTCACACACTCTACCAGGTTATGGCACTTCCGTTCTACGAGCGCTGTCAAAGGATTAGCGTCTATCTCAGTACCGAAACCGAAGTCAACACCAAACCGCTGCTGGAGCGGCTATTTCAGCAGCGCAAACAGGCACGTGATACAGTTGACGTGGGAATGTTTCCGAATTTTCCTCCGTTCCGTGCGGCACGGCCCGGGGAACGATCCTGTTAGAACGAACGTTAAGAAGATAACAATAATTTAAAAATTCCCCTGAAAACGGGTCGGTTTCCCGGTGATCTCACGCGGGTTGAAATTGAACTTTGACCGTCCTTTTTTTTCTCTCTTGATTGGTTGGTTGGCAGGGTGGCAAAAATCATGAGCATAAACTGTACCGTTTCTGTCGCTTGCGCCAAACGCCCTTTGGGGCCACCCGGAACTGGAGCGGAACAGAGCGGCAAGGAAGTGTCGCATTGAATTATGCTTAACCGCTCGGTGGTGGAAATACTTTTGCCTGTTCTACCGTTGCCAGACAGCGAAAAGAAGCACCCGAATGCCCGGAGAGATTTGATTCCCTTACTTTTTCCCCCCTTCTGCTCCCTCGTCTTCTTTTGCACAACGATGGCTCGCTTGACGTTAAGCTGGCGGGTGAAAGGAATATCGAGTACGATAATTGCACCAGCCGAACCGTGACATTTCTAATGATATTGGCACAAAACGCCCGAGCTGTTGCCATCGGTTTCCGTCGACCGGGCTGTGGAATATTCGAGCAATCGTGCAGGGCATTACCGGTCGGCCAATTCTAACACCACCGGTGTTATGCCATTGATTTTCCAGCTCGATACGTTGCGAACGAAATGAACGTTTCTGCCTGCACTATTCTATTTCATTTAGCATGCTTTATTTGATTTTGATTTTAATTTTCCTCCCCCCCGGGTGCATAAATCTCCACATCTAATTAGCCACCAACGAGAAAGAGAGCAACACTTACCATAACTCATTGGCTGCCCGGCAAAAGGCACCGCCAAAGCACGTGTAAGCACAAACAATTATACACCATCGAAATGGTTTCCCTTCTATTGTTGCGAAGGAAACAAACAAAATGTCCGTCCCGCGTCCTTATAATCATCGTCCCACGGGAGTAGTACGAAATAAAGCAACGCAAAAAGAAACGACCAATTTCGATTACCGGAAATCGATCCGGAATTGTTGGCGCTCCATGATTCTTAATGCGCCTAACTCTTCTCGTCCCCTCGCCGTTTCGCACATTCTTTATTGCTTTCTTCACTCTCCCCTTTCCCTCCTCCTTTCTCAGGTCTTTGTGCCGACGTACAACAGGAGCGCAATGAAAATGGTTCGCATCAATGATATGGAGGATTACGACCGGCTACCGACGACCACGTGGAATATCAAGCAGCCCGCCTTTGACGATGCAACACGCGACGACGGACTCACAACAGGTGGGTGTTCCGGTCAGGTAGCTCGGCCCCATCCTTAGCTGGGCAAAAGGGAACGCTAGAAAGGGAAGGTAGAATATCATAAATTCTAACAGCGCAGCTCGCTTAATACCTCCACGATAACAGTTTGTTGTTGGACGGTGTCTGCCATTTCGAGGATAGAAGCGTTTGGTTCGGAGAAAAAACACGATCAGGATGTTCTATTTTAAGCTCTTTGCTGAGCAGAATAGTAAGAGTGAAAAAGATTTTTAAAAGTCAAGCCAAACTTACGAAGAAAAAAGGGGAGTTATTGTTCAAAAATATCAATTTCAAACATACGCTTTGCGGATTGCATACATTTAGGCGCACAACGCTTCAAATGTCAAATTCACATGTCCTTATCGCTTTCCCATCCTTTTGCAACAGGTTTGGATCTAATCATCCTGCCCGGGGTAGCATTTACCAGGGCCGGCGCCCGGCTCGGTCACGGTGGTGGATATTATGATCGATATTTGAAGGAGTACTTCGGCAAACATCCGAACACACCGCAACACACGACCCAGCTGGTGGGGATCGGATTTTGCGAACAAATTGTACCGGATGGTGGGCTACCGGCCGAGGAGCACGACGTATCGATCGAGTACATTGTAACGGCGGATTGAATAATGTAGTGCAGTGGCACGTTTACTTTCACCCGCTGCCTGTTGCATACTCTGCTTTTTTAATTAATGATTAAACTCGGGCTAAACAGGCTTTTTACTGTTTAGCCTTCTTTTGACGTTATACCGGGGTTTTCAATTTTTAATCAAATTTTCGATTGAAAGCGGAACGATAAAAAGGTTACCAATAATCAACAAACAGGTTTTCTTTTTGCATTCTTAACATTAAACGTCTCCCCACCAAAAGGGTGCGACCCCATCGCAATAATGTTACAATCAATTTATCGAACATTTTCAATTAATAAACTTCTTTCCGGCATTTTACAAACCTTCCGCCGCCAGTAACAAGCACACAACAACAAAAAACACGAAATAAACAAAGCGTTCGGACACCACCAATAAGCTTATCGGGAGATTTTTCTGTTCTCTTTATTGCTCCTCTCCTGTTTCCATTCGTCATGCGCACCACTCGTACACAAGTTCATTCGTTATTCGTTAGCTATTTACACTGTACGATTTTTGCTCTATTTACACATTCACCTAACACACTTTAGGTGACTTTTCCGTTCTGTGTGTTTCCTCTTTTTTTCCTTAAGCAAAACATTCTTCTAACACCGCTAAGGAAAATTCCAATTTTCACTTTTCCTCTTCTAAACGCTTGGCTCTCTAATCGGCAGTACGTCTTCGTCTAATGACTAAAATCACAAAATAAAAGATTCTTTTTTCCCTTTATCATGTATACAGTTTTTCGTTTTGTTCTTATGCACCGATTTTCATTTTCCTTCCTGGTCGTTATTTAACGATATTTGAGCACCGGTTTTAACATGTGGACCAAAAAGCTTCTTGAAGACGGCTGGGCGTCTCCATTCCTTCACTTTGAACAGTTTCTATTTTCTTGCTGGGCTTCTAGGTTGATTTTTTTTTTCGTTACAAATTTACATTTCTCAGCACCAGGTAATATTAAAAAAAAATTTAAACAGAAACAAATGATTTTTTTGAAAATTTTTTTTCTTCAGCAGTAACTGTCCCGTTTGAAAATCTATCTACATTTAATACTTACTGTACGGTGGAAATCTATTGCATGTTTGCTCTCCTTCGCATGAATCCCCCTTTTTCTTTTTACCTTTTTTTCAGTTTGAACTAAACAACATGAGTTCTCGAATTCCAATTATCTATTAGCAAAAATCCAAGTTCCCGACGAACAAACATCCAGCAAAGAACAGCATGATTTATGCGAAGCAAAAGAACACACGGTGTCGTGGTCCCAAAACCTTCCTGTCATTGAAAATGAGTCGTTGTGAGGTCGTTGAAATCGTTCACACCAAATTTTCTTCTATTTCGGATTCGTTTTGTTTGTTCCTTTGTATCCCCATTTCCTGCCGCTGTGCGTTAAACATCCTGTTGACACTGACTGCCTACCGGCATCATGATTTCCGTTTCGTTGAAAAGGATAATTCGCTATCACTTTCCTTTTCTTTGCTCTCATCTGCTAATTTCATTGCGTCTTCAGTGTTCTTTACCGTTGTGTCAGCCCATTTTGCTGCTCGTGCTCCGAATTTTTTAATTATTTTAAACACACTTCCCGTGTCTCGTCGAACCAAGATTTGTTACCTGTGAAAAGTTAACAGCAGCTTCAGAGAGGAGAACCGAGAACCTTCTTCTCCATCGTCTGGCGAAAGAAACTCCAATAAACAATGCGGGAAGTTTCACACAGGACATAAAACTTTCCTGTTTGTCCCCCTTCGAACGAAAAACCGGTCGCCCGAACGTCCTTGTGCTGCTGCATTATGCCACAAAGGAATTAAAAAAGTTATCACTTCCGCGAATTGTCGACGTGAAAATTCGCCAACAACAATCGTAGGGACGAGGAAGGGAAGCGAACTCAAGCAATTCTACCCCACCCGGAAGTTACAAAGAAATGGCGGAAAGTACACAACCGGCATTCATCGGAATGGAACGATACCATTTTGTAGCGGTGTCTCTTGTAGCGAAGAGTAACGAATTCAATTTTCCTCTTGCTTCTGTTTAGCTTTTATCCGGGTCGCTGCTACGGAAGTGGTACCGAGCATGAGCGGATTCCACAGAATTCAACCGTCGACGACGACGAGAACCCGCGTTGCGGACGGAAAGGATCAATCCTAACGGTTGAAGTCTTGGCAAAGGGGCGAAAATACTGCGAACTAACCATTTTCCTTGAACTATCGGTTCATTCGAGATGGTGAAAGATTTGTGCTCAATCGTTCTTGTCCTACTACACTACTTCAACGGTTTACAACACAGCACTTTCGCGGTTCGGCAGCAAGGAAGCAAATTAAATTCCTTAGGGAAATTATCAGTCGAGTCGGAAGTGCACAAAATGAAATGCAAGCCGTGTACGTGCGGCCAATCCCACGAACAAGTTGCTGGACAAGACAATGGCGAAAACGACACTGGTTGTGTTTGTGCACAAATGAAATCAACCACACCGAACGATGAAGGAGCGCAGGAAGTTTCTTTCCTTCTTCCCGTTAATCTAGCCCCGGAAGAATTGCAAATCGTAATCCGTACCGCTAGGAACGTTCTGAAAGCACGTTCTGTCTAGCGGCGACTCGATCACCGTCGACAAAGTTTTGTCGTCGTTTGCTTTATCAACTAGCTGACTGTACCGTAGAACGAGCAGCTCATCACCGCCCCGCATCCGATTGCTGCATGTCAGATAGTTATCACGGCAAGCAAACAAATGTAAGGTAGAAGCAAGAAGAAGAAAAAAAATAACGAAAAGTTTATAATTGTCTCAAGAGCTTGCGGATGGGATTTCTGCGAGACGAACGGGTAGTATAAGCCGACCTAAGTTCGTAATAGGATAGACGGATGATGGTGCTCGATCGCGCTACATTAAGATGGATTGTTCGCGAGAAAATGAAAGCAAACGCGGAAAACCCATTTGGCTTTTTGAAAATCCTTTCCTTAAACCGACGAGCCAATCAAATCGACATTTGTTCGCTTTGCTCCAGCAGCTCGGCACATTAATGCGCCTAAATGGCTGCAATATGATGTTTTAATTGTATGTCGACTAGCAACACCGCTCGACTGAGCTCGTGACACGTGGTACAACTGCGTTTGCCTTTCGTGTTTGCCTTGTAAACAAATGTGATAAAAATTATCTAAATTGTTCATACATTGAGCTGCTGAATGTAAGGAAAATAAGAAATAAAAAATACACCACGCTTAAAACTCAATCTCCCCGCTCGGCGGCACGAAACAATTCCGTTATCGAGCCATGGGTGAAAGTGAAATCTAATCGAAACGAACATACGCAAAAAGAGGCTACACAAAAAAGGGCTACCCACTTGCAGCCGCACACAATACATCCTTCACCTCCAGCACAAGGATGTAATTTCCTGTACGGCTCCTATCGCTGGAACGATACGCTGCAGACACGCAGGAAATGAAACCAGAAAAAAAAATTAATTCACTTTCAAAACATCGATCAACATCAAAACTAAATTATCATTATTTTCAACTCATAACCTCCCGCCCGCCTGCCTGCCACTGCCGTTGTCGATTGAAAACGAAAGAGAATTCTCTAGACTTCGAAACAAGAGGATATACTGTCAAATTGATTCGCCGATGGTTCGATGACGTCGGCTTCCGGCCGTCGTTCATGGGATTGTCTCGGCGGGATTAAAAATTTTCCCTCACAAAAATACAGAGACGAATTTTAAATTGAACAACACAATCAGCTCGACAATGTGGCAGGACTACGACAAAAAAAAAGCACGGGATACAATATTCAACAGGAAAAAAAAAAACGATGAGCTGACGCACTACACTAAAGAGCTAAAGCCTTCTGGCAAGTACTAAAATTGAGGAGATACGTTTAAAAAGTCAGCTAAAATCAATACAGGACGTCTCTTAGGTTTGTCCGTGGGATTCAAGGCTTCTCGAACACAGCTAAATCATGCTACCGAACATGCGCTTGCCACGGGTCAGTATCAAACTGACCACCATCACCGATAGCAGGAAGAAGACGACGCTCAGGAAGTAGAAAAACCAGCGACAGCGGCTCCGGAACTGTTTTTCCTTCTTCATCTTGAGGCGCAGCTGCTCGGCACGCGGCACGTCCAGTGTGAAGTCGGATTCGGGACGGGTTGAGGGCTGCAAGATAGAGAAAACAGAACGAGAAAAGATGGTGTTATTAGAATAAAGTATCGAATCGTATTGTATACATTGAGTTTAATTATGTGGTTGTTCAACCGTAAGGAATGTATTCGTTGAACGACAACTTTAAATGAGTCAACAATCTTTTTTTAATCTTGTAGAATGGCCATTGCTAAAGAATAATGTTGAAGACTACTCAAACAGAATTTCTTCATCGATTTCATATCACATACGGTTAAGATCTAGCCTCAACTTAATCAAGCCACCAACACCACTTACTGTATTACTCGATTCTCTCAAAGCTTAGTCGTAGGTTAAGCTATTTGCCTGTTCGATCAACCAACTTACATGTGCCCGTTACTGTAAATAAACCTCATACGATATCCATATGTTTATATGTGCTGCTGGAGGATAGTCTCGAGAAAAAGAATTCTGAGGGGTGTTGGGAGTCTCTTCATTAATCATGCGTTGATACAAAATTTTTCCTAAATTCTGGTAAGAACAGTATTGACTGTAGGATATCTGTAGATTGTCTATCTTGTTCAGAATCTTCTTTACGAGTTGGACAGATTTTTCGACTCTTAAGCGTAAGCTCAGAAACTACCAGGTCCAGATTGATTTTCCTCAACAGCATCCCAAGTATATGACTTTTGTACTAGACACATTCTACGTTCTGGTTGTGCTCTTTCTGTAGAAGCCGGATATCGGACCCAGATCAATATCTTTGCCCAGAGAAAACACCGATAAAGCGAACAAAACTTCAATTAAACTTCCTCAAAAAAAAAATTTAAAAGACTTAAAGACTTAAAGGGTGATCTCAACAAGTAATCCTTGTATGAGGTTTTTTTCTAATAAAACCCACGATCAGCAACTCAATTGAAGGAACATTTGTATGGTTTCGAATCCTTTGCTGAGATCGGCTTATACTGACTATAGTATGAAAACCGAAGGAGAAAAATCATCCCTGGAATTCCCAATAGACTTAAGACTTATATTACCCTCGATCAGTATTACGGCAGTTGATTTATTTTAAAGTACATGATATTGCAACACTGCTTAATTTTTTTTAACGTTAAAAGCATCATTATTTTCTCAAATATAAAATGTTTCTAATTGAGGCGTAAAAATAATTCAACTGAGTCAAAATGCGTTCAAATTAAATACTACGCACCACCACATCGTTCCAATCCCGCTACAGTCAGTTTGAAAGATGACCCTAATAAATATTAAACAAATAGACCATTTATTGAAGAAAACAAGATTATTAGCAGCAAATCATCCGGCCACCTACCTATCTTCTCGCGAACCAGCTAAAACTACTCACTGAATCGCTTCTTTTCCCGCCGCACGTTTGACAACGCGCTTTTCACTCGCTTTTGCACCCTTCCCAGAGACGTCTGCTTTCACCGCACAGCTCCATCGACCAGTTGATTGAGTTTTCCTTCAGTAAACGATCCCCACTTTACACTTGGTACGGTGGTAGCTTTTGGTTCCCGCTACATCTCAAACCCTACCGCAAGTTACTGTAAGTGTGAGCTGCCAAGATAATGGATTGCCAACGGAACGACATCGAAGAACGAATCGAGAGGAGAGAAAAAAAAAGCCAGCACCGAGGCGTCATTCAAGCAGCAAATTTGAAGCCTCCCGTTTTTTTGCGAACGTCCACAACCTACGCGTTCCGGACGCTCGTTCGATAATTTAATCACCTGGCCAGATTTCTTCCATCATCAGCTGCTTGGGTTGGTGGTTTCGATGGTGCTCCCCTGTACGCACTCGCCCCATCTGCGACACAGCATGATGAATTCAATACATAATTTAATTAAACATTCCGTAATCGACATTGAAAATCAAGCGCAATGTAATCACTTGGATGGTGCGAGAGAGCGCCCAACGAACGCTCGTCTGGACGCTTTGTGGACACAGTGGAAGCCAGGGTGGTCGGGCGCCCACCGTTTGTGCCGAAGGGCGATTTGAAGCTTTGTGATTTGTGTGTCGACTTTCCGAAAAAGTAATTAAAATGTAAGGTTTCACTTTCCAGCCAAACAGCTGTTGCTTCGGCAGCCGGTGAAAAGTGTACCGAGGTTTCAGGGACAATTTTCTTCTCGATTTGGAATATGGTTTTCCACCCACTGGACTGACTTATTGAGCAAAATTATGGCTTTTAAAGGACTTAAAAAATAACTGAAAGTGTCATTAAGACCAGAAAGCTTTCAAAAGGAATTTAATAAAAGTAAATATTATTTCACCAAAATGAGCGATAAAGCTCCATCACCCTTAATCAATAAGCTGTAGCTCTTATTCCGCTAGATGTCGCTTTCAACATTTTTCGAAACGATCAAATCCACTCTTAGCTTGCCCGTGGCGGTTACCTTTCAATAACACCATTCACATTTGCATTTTCCACAAAATCCAACGCCCTGGTTGCTTTCGGACACACTTTACCGAGTACTAGCCCTAACCGAATGCCACCAAATCAGAGCCCAGAGCGAACTGTATGGTTTCGACGTGCTCTACCGTACCAGATCCCAGCAAAAGTTTTTGTGCATCCAACACACCAACAAAAAGAAATCGAATGCACCAAATGTACAATACCAAAAACGAGGCGATTCCGAGGAAAAAGGAATGATCCTGCTGCAGCCATAGGGTTTAACTGCTCAAAACCCATTTCCGCAAGTGTGGACTAGGACGTAGAGCGAAAAAACGCAGTTTGATACATTCACACAACACAGGACCATTGTGAGATGGGTGCATACTGAGTGTGCAGTGTGCAGAGGACGCAGTGAGAGCAAGCTTTCACGGCCAGCAGTACGCCATAAATCAGTGGAAAAATCCTATGAAACAGATACAGCTGGGTAGGCAGTGCATCATACGGAGATCTTCGTCCATTTCCCTGGAAATGTATCTATGTATGTAGATCTTCTGAAGTGTGGTTCGGCACATATTGCCTCGTTTATTGATTTCAGGAAAAATTGAGCGAATTCACAAAAGGGATGCTTCAAAACAGGCTTCAAAGTAGAAGATTTTTGGACACTACAGGGCAAGAATTTAATTATCGAGAGACAGGGTTAGTGAGATGATGTCACAAGTCTAACCAGATATTAGTCAATGGAAGCATATGATAAAACATCAGTTGATTTTGAGATTGATATCATAAAAGTAGCTGACTGACAACCCTTAAATACAACAATTTCTTGTCTGAAGTACAACGCACCATATTGTGAAACAATCCCTACATCCCATCTAGTTGAGCTAATTACTCAATCATGCTCAGTAACGCCAACTTCCCTTAAAAGAATTTGACCCCATGCGTCAATCGCTCAACCGATATGCCATTATCAACTTGCGAAACCTTTGGCCATTGACCGCACCGAACGCATCGTCTAGTGCACAGCTAGTCTAGCGTGCGCCAATTGAGCAATTGCACCACCGCCTAAGTCATGTAGGAATGTAGAACCGATTAATCGACGACGGGAATTCCTTCCCACCCCATGGCGCGGCGAAAAAAAACCGCACTGACGAATTGCTCACAAATTCCTGCACCTGCATCTGTTTGCATCTTTCGCGCGCGAATGGCATCGCTCGCTTTAGGTTTCCCCATTTTAGGTCTCACAGCCACGTCTCGCTGGACGAGCGTTTTGGCGCGCTTTCGGTACGGTACATTGACTACACCTCGCGCTGGTGCGTGTGGTCGCGCGAAGATGGCATTTGCCCACGTCCCGGCCCAGGCTGGCCGATTGCGATGACCTTCCGTACCCGGGGACGTTCGTTGGAGTGACCGTTCGGCACAGCGGCACAGACCTCATCAATTAAACGACGGTTCCTCTCGGACAGCGCCAAACGTGCCGTGGTAATTCAAGCGGGAGGATACACATTCAACGCTTCGTACCGATTGCCCAATCGAAACGGAAACTTGCTGCGAGATGCCACGAAGAAGGGTTTATGTCACAACTCGGTGGGGGTTGAATGAGGCGTGAAACATATGCCGGTAAGGGTGGTCATGCTGATGCAGAGCTACAATCGCCGTGTCGTACTGCGTGGCCGTCTTTGTATCGATAGTGATGATAGAAAATGGGATTATTAATGGGTAATGTATTTTATAGTAGATGAATTAAGAAACGGCTCACAATTTGTTGCAACTGAATTGTTTGCATCCACAACAAAGAAATTAAGCAGAGTTCTGAGAGGAACTAGACATAAAAATCGTAACAAATCACTGACATTAAATTGTGCTTTTAGCTGTATTTTTCAAGTCCCATGAATATTCACCAGGAAGTAGAATACACCAAATTTGACGTTTCGTTCTCCAATTATTATTCAACCTATTCTGAGGTGGAATGATAAAAATTAACCAACGAACGAAAATGGAATGAAATAACTGTGGCATCAACTTCGTCCAAATAAAGGCTTGAGAAACTTCATGGATTCTTCTAAAAGGAGCATCTAGTTTGTTCTTTGTTTGGCAGGATTAATGCCTTCAGCAATTATCTAAAGGAATCTATATCCTTGCCTGAGGGAATCTTAAATCTCCTTGGCACTATGATCTCGAAAGGTCTCAGCCTGCCATTTCTGGCTTTCTATGACTTGTTGTTACCCATAGCTGGATAAACAGTCCTGCTGCATGGGGAGGCGATCTGGATGGGATTTGCAATCCGGTCTGCCGTGTGGAGATTGGTGTCACTATCGTTTCACCCGGCCACCGGAGTCTTTACTAGGCAACTATAAAATGACTAGGCGAAAACAGAACATCCAACCGAGGAGGCCCAATGGTAGATGCGACAACGGCAGGACCGAGGTTCAAATCCCATCTAGGCCGTTCACCGATAAAAAGGACTGACTATAGAAATATGCCGCGGTATCAACAATTCTAGGAAGCCAGAAATAGTAGGCATCCCAAGAGGTCGTTAGGCCAAGCAAAAGAGGAAGAAGCAGAATAGAACATCCACAGCGTGCTCCTGGATGGTTGGCTCCTATACCATATAACCTGCCAAGCTTTATTTGAGGGAATTTCTTCAAATACCTAGGGTCTTCACTATGAAATAGCGATGTTTTAGCAGTACTTGGTTTCTGCTCGGATCTTCTTATTTTAAGGGACCTATACTATGGTTCTTCTATGGTAAGTTCTAACTTCAAAGCTAAGATCCTACTTAAATTCTATCTGCAAATGTTCTACATAATCCTGAGCAGGAGTAGGAAATACCCCGAACCCTGCTTGGGATTTTTTCCGAAACCCCTGGCAGGAACTGCCTATAAGCTACTTTACCCTGAACAAACAAACTCAACAGAATCCATAAAATTGTTGAAAGTATTTCAGGTGGTCAAGAGTATTTTACGACTTGAACTAGTAAAGCTGAAGCCAAGCTATTACTTAATGCAATGCTTTCTAATCAAACGATAACCAGTTAATCTAATTCTCTCCTATCTTATCCCTTTCGCTAATTTAAGTTCACTTATCAAACAAATTCATCGAATTATGAAACTTATACCCTATACGAATCACTTACAGCAAGCATCATCAACCATCAAGACATCTTCCCAACAATCCACCGCTTGTGGACAAATTCTCATACTTAAGTGTTGTACGATAGGTGCCGTACGTGACGATACCCGACAATCAGCGCGATGAAGATGATGATGTAAAAACCATTAGACCGACAATAATCTTTAACTTATGGCCCGTGCCTATCCCACCTGCCAGTTCTTCAGCAGAGGCAGTCCACCAGTCGCCAAAACTCTAAACTCTAAACCCGCTAACAATCGCGCGACAAAGCACCACAGGAAGCCAGTCTTTTCCTTGGCGAAATCATAAAGTTCACAACTTATGCTCTTGAGCGTCCAGCACCATTACGCTCCTTGAGTGGCCCAATAATACGGTTGGACGTTGGATCATTCCGGCGCTTGGCGCTCCGAGGGAATACTGGCGATGTTTTATCATTTTTCATATCAATGCTTCCACTCAAACCATTCAGAGCTTCGGGCGACATTTCAACGGACTTTTCTCTCCTTCTATAGTTCTCTGTTCTCTACCGCTTTGGAAATCTTCTTGCCGGATGAGTTTCTTTTACTTTAACCACCCGAAAAAAATCCTCCACATCGATGGTGCAGGAGTACGAGAATCTCTTCCCCCCTCCCCCCCCTCCACACACACACCAAGAGCCACCGAGGTTATGACTTATCGTTCCACAATCGCTATTTACGACACGTAGTTTGATTCAATATTCCTCGTTCCTCGACGCTCGTTCGCTCAACCATCCCAGCCGGCCCCGCGCGGCTAACGATGATGCACCGCAGCTGAGCTGATTATTATGATTATGGAGGATTTGCCGAGGAATGCCCTTTCGGGTGGGTGGGAGTTCCACACTTATTCTCCACCCAAGGGTACCATTTTGACAGTTTTGACGCAACAGCGGATTAATGTCCCGCTTTTGAGGTGTCTCTTTAGCCCAGTCGAAGCCACCACAACAACAGCAAAAAACCTGATGCATCCGCTCGACACCCCATTTTTCCCGGGGATTGCATTTTATGGTGCATTATGGATGCATTTACAGATCCCCTGAGGGAAACCATCATCAGCATCATCTTGTGGTATTTATTTTTTAGCCATGTTATTGCAAGTTAAAGAGCGCGTCGTCGCCCCTGTGTTTGTCTTACACTTCAAACCGATTACTCAACCAAACCGATCCTGGCAAACCGATCGGCGACTGCCTACGAGCTACACATTTTGCCTAATTCGATTGTAATAATCGTCGTCGTCGTTATGTGAACCAGTGTAGCATAATCATCGATCGCCTCGCCGACGGCCAGTTCGGCAACAACTCTATCAAGGGGAACATCGGGCGGCCAGCTGTCGTGACTAAATTAGCGCCTTTTTCTTGCCACGTGCGAGTGCACTCAAATGGAAATGAGCGCACCATGAGTATGGTTCTGTCCGTGCAGTCAGCAATACCGGTGAAGCATCAATCAAATGCCAAAAGTGTTTCGAAATTGAGTATGCTCTTACTTGAATGGTTATGAGGATAAATTATCAAAAGCAGTTTCAATCTATTCAACGGAGAATTAAATTTGGAACAGAATAAAGTGACATAAGGATAGTAAAACATATAAATAATGCTCATCACATCATATCAAGCATTTATGTCTCCCAGAAGGCGAATGTTCCCACGAAAGCTTAACAGCTTTTAATGTGATTAATTTTTGCCGACCACCAACGCCGGAGAACATAAATCAAGCGCTTATCGATCGGTACCGCTACCACCGTACGCACACGATGATCAACAGTCATCAAACACTTATCTATCATCCTGTATTTTATCTCTGATTTTGTGTTCACTCCTCACTTCTTTTGCTATCCTTCCCGTTGAGGTTTTATGGTGATGAGCACTGTACCGTACCGTACCATATACGCTGGGAGTTGAGATAAAACATTAACACATAAAACCAGCGACAGCCAACATGTGCCGGTCTAACGCCGTTATCTAACGCCGACTAGTACGAAGCCACCCGGTTATACGGTTAATGATTAAGAGCATACTCTGCATGCTGCTAAACACGCTAGTTGCTAGCAAAAACCCCGTGCCCGGGCTAGTGTTAAACAAGCGAGAACGGGGCACAAAACAGTAGCAACAAACGATTATCGAACATAATGGTCGTAGTTGGTTAACGTTTGTTTTTGGAACGAGGAATTGGAGCACCCAGCGAGTGGGAACGATCGATGAAGCACGTGTTTGGAGGTTGTTTGGGTTTAACGTTTGTATCAGAAACATTATGCCGAGTATTTAGAATCCTGGTATGCGTGACCTGTTATGGGGTGGCCCCGATCGTAGATGCGATAGCGGCTCCGTTCTTCAGACGGCAGAACCGGAGTTCAAATCTAATCTGGGCCGTTCCACCATAGTGAGGCTGTTTCAGTGAGCCAGATATGGCAGGTACGATCTAAGAGGTCGTAAGGCCAAGAAAGAAGAAGAATATGTGTGACCTCTGAAAGTTGGATACCCTTTGTTTAGATCATTTAATTTTTCAAATCTTGAAGTTCAAATTTTTCTTACAACTTTATCCAAATTTCCTGAGCTTGATTTATGACTTGAGATTGTATTATTAAAACACGCACAAAACCTACCAATTTTATGGTGATCAACGCAGCTTTTATTAGTATACCTTCCTAACGACATTTGCCCTAAAGCTCGACTACCTCGAGTCAAGTATACTGGTCTTCATACAGAGTAATTTAAATAAAAAATAAAAACGCAGGCACTCCCAAATACTGTACCAGTCATGCAGAGCGCAAACCTGCTAGCCAGTAACGTAAGCAAATTACAAGCGCAAATTGAAATCACGGTCCAAGCGTTTGCTAACTTTTTTCGCGGACCGTTCCCACGATACCAGACACGCACTTGGACGCTACAGAAATGGTCGCATGCGCTTGCTTATGATTTAAGGATCCTGTCACACCACCGCCGGGAAAGAGTCCCGACGAAATGGAAATGATTTCGTGTTGATTGTAGTAATTAACTAAGCTGCTAAAATTTCTACAGAAGGTCAACGGACGAATGACCGGCAACAGGTCTCGCATGGGAAGTCACCACGATTTTAACACGTTTTTTGAACCTACTACCGAGACTCCATGTCCGTGCCTGTAGGTGATTCACCTACTTTGAGTTTTGAGAAAGAAAAAAACTTGCTGTCAAATTTTCCCCCTAAACACGTCAAATTACTCCTCAACAACTTGATGTGGGCATCTACCGCCCAAATTACTCGCAACAAGATGGATCCCGATTGGGGCCCTTTTTCGTGTGCGTGCCCCTCCATCTTCGGACACACCTGATGGACTTGGACCCAGAAACCCAATGGCACACTTCCACACTTGCTTTCTTCGGCATTGCTTGTCGTTGTTTTTTTTTCGGGGATCGCCAAGATCACCTCATTCCAAGATTCCCATAATAGTCCCTTGGGTTGCCACTTATCGCCACTCTCGGCCCACCGACTCACATGTGTCATCGGTGGAGTGGAGTACCAAATCTTGTACTGCTGCGAGCTCTCCCCGAGTAACGTTTACCCTCCTCATTAGCCTGTTGCCGCGCATCGTGTCAGCACGATGATGCTGCTGCCGTTGCTGCAATTACATAAACTTCCGATTGAATAATATTTGCCTCGCCATCGGCAGACGATCGCCCAGTCTGGCGCAACCGTGTTTGCCATATGAGCACAGTGAGCACACACAGACCTGACACACGGTCGGTGAAGCTGCATTCGGTGCTTGTTGGCGTGTTTCACGAACGTTTAGTAGCAATTTGAACAATTCTTTCCCACCTCTTTTGCACCGGTAGCAATGGGGGGATGCTGCCCATTGTAGTTTGCAAAACCGTAATGAACGCTGATCGATGGGCTTTCCTTACGGTGGGTATTGCTGTTGCTGCATGGGAAAAAGTTTCAGCTTTTTAAGGCAATCAGGTTCGACATGGCACTGTGACATGGCGATTTTTTTTTGCGCGAAAAATGTCGCCTTTTACAGGTTTTGTGTGAGTGTTCCTCCGGGAATTTAGGCTAACGATCGCCGCTTTTGGATGACATAAAATACGTCAGGGATGGGGTTAGGAATAATCGAGCGCATCTAAATAGGTGTCAATCACTACCAAATACGTATCTTAACAATTTTTTTAACATTTTATGCTCAAATAATAATTTGTAAAATTCCGTACAGTGGTTATTTTACAAGAGGAGGCCTATTAACCTGATAGCAAAGAACAGAGTGTAAAATAATTATACGACTATGATATTTTGATTGTAATGTTTAATAGATTTTTTTATTTATGATTTAATTATGACACCTTTAATTATTAAGCCTGACACCGTATTGTATTATAAAAAAATATTAAAATGAGAAATATATACAACTTGAGAGTTTTTGTGATACGTTGTGCATAATGAGAAAAACATTAAAACCAGGACATGTGTGAACCCCCAAATGGCGAAAAATAGCGTAAAATTAGCTAATAAAAATATTAAATTGTAAAATAGTTTTCTTTTTATTGCACTCAACTGTAATGTACGCAATTAGTATGCAATCGCCTTATTAAATATATATATTTAAGACTCTCATTACAGATGTATCTCATTATTGAGTTGTTTTTGTTCTGAGTTCAAACCTTTCAATAGTATTTTTTTCTGTTGAGTGATCCCAAACTATATCTAGACCACAATTTGATAAATAACTTTATGTATAAATAAATAAATAAGTAAAAAAGGATTAAGAAACAACCTATAAAATCATTATATCCATTACTGTTAACGTTTGTTCCCATAACTTTAAAATAAATTTTCGTACAATTATGTCATGCACTGTATGAAAAGGCTAGGCCAGGCAGTCCTGATTCCTGAAACGACAGCGGTGCCAGTCTCATCCCGACCGTTCCAACTACGTGGTATTATTAAGTCTAGTAAATTTATTTAACTTCAAATGGCAGGCAATAACCTAGGAAATCGTAAGGCAAAGTAGAGAGGGAGGTAACTGTTCTAATTCAACAGACCAGAAGAGAACTCAGAATCCTTTTAAGAAATAAAAGGAGATTTTAGATACACTTTCTAACGAAAGAAATTTAAAAAGGTCTTTTTTACCCTTATAAAATAACCCTTAAAAACCTTGAATCCTAAATCACACGATTTATTGATTTAATCTATAATGCCAACGGTTGAAACATTGTACAATCGTTCCATTAAACGCCAATAAAAATTGATTTAAACCCACAAAATCGATTTCATAAACCACAATCGACTGCAAAAAAAAACTTTAACCTCTACCGAAAAGAGCTCGATCACATAAGCTTCCCTGAGGTTTTTTTTTTTTCGCTCTCTCCAACCGTTTAGTCCACCGTCCAGCTTTCTGGTGACATTTTCACTTCCACGATCGCCATCTCACGAGCACTCCCGCCGAAACCTATCGGAGGCCACATCCGAGTGGCATTAAAATAAATTGTGTCATGAAATCGATCGAGCTCGCTTCTCCATTGCACCCCCAAGGGCGAAACTGTGCGAAAACTCCCCGACCACCAACAACCAAGCGTAGCGAAAAAAACAGAAATGCAACCGAAAGCATCAAATTGCCGAATCGATTCCAGTGGAGTCCTCTTGCTCTGTTTCCCCCGAGCTTCTCGCGACGGGGACGACTTATAACTGCGCTCAACGATCCGTTCACAATGGCTCATTTTCGTGGATGGTGTAGCATCGATTGGGCATCGTCGCGAATTCCAGTGTGTCGACCACCGGGGGAAGGAAAAGACCCAGGCCGAATGATGCTTCAGGGAGCATCTAGCGCGCGAACGGGATGAAGCAGCCCGTGAACCTCGGACTAGCTTGTTTGAGGATGTAATCGTGGCTAGGCCGCAAAAAAAAAGCTGAACGACTAGACCAAACCTAGCTCTTTGAGCGTTCGGTCGGCCGGTATAATTGACTGCTCGTGAAGCGGTGTAATTCAGGAAGCTCATTTACCCTTCGACTGTCACCATTGGAAAGTGTTGTTACAGTTTCGGCAAAAACGGTTCCAGCAGACATAGATAGTCACCTGATTGCATGACACCGTTCCCGTTTGGAATTTTCTGTGTCACTTTCGTCGGACATGTACCACTTCGCGACATCTTTTTGGCGTGCGCGAGGAATGCTGCTGTAAAGCAGCGGATAATTAATTTCAATTAATGTTACACTCCTCCTCCGGTACAGTTTGGTTTCGGCGGGCCGATTCAGCCGACTGGATCAAGGTCTCGTGCGATGGCTGCCGAAAGTCAAGGTGAACATTGACACATTTAGCGTTTTATGAGATGTAGAAATCAAACACACCCAAAGAAAATCAAGTTCTAAATATTATAAATAATAATTTACAACAATTAACTGTTTAAAGTTGAAAGTCTGTTTGAAGCGAAAATTAAAACAATGAAGATACCTTGATTGATTCATCAAGAAAAACGCTGATAGCTTCCGTCAACAAACGTAGCAAGACACCATTCATTCTGAACCATTTGTGTCAAATCGAAGCGATCCGTTTGGCGGCGCCATATGCTGCACTATTAATCAACGCCCGAGCTCAACGCGCCATGCGCGGCATAATTGCTTTTTGCCGACCCGCATTGAAGTCTTCGGAACGATTGAGCTGTAAGGAAGTTCTAGGACCGTCACTTGATTTGCATTTATCAACTTGATTGATGGTAACCGAGCCGTAGCGCACGCGTCTTCGTTTGGTCGAATTTTGCTTCGAATTTCTTTATCGGAAAACGAGTTTTTATTAACGAAGCTACTATTATTTTTAATAAGTCCTGACAGCAATACACAAAGCCAAGAGCGTTACTTTATCATTCCAACCTAAGCTAAAGAAATTCCTCCCCGATTTCTTGGGACCCTTGTGGCTCGCTGTCAACGGCACATTTTTACAGATCGATTCGTTTATTTAAAAATTTAAATTATTTTAATTCCGAGGTGTTGACGGTGATGGTGACCCTAATGAAATTGACGCCCAGCCACGCACGAACAAGTTTCAAATGTTTGGGGCCTAAACCTTCGCCAGTCCGATTCCACCTCGTCCATAGGGCTTGAGTTCGTTCGTGAAACGATATTTATCCATAATTCACCACGAATTTCGTTAGGCCATCGTTCGTTGAACCGCCTGTTGTTGACAAGCTGATGTCCGAAAAAGGACCGTGAAAATGTTCGTGATCATCGATCACGAGGAATCATCAACAGAAAACCCGGGCCGTTACAATAGCTGATGAAATGGTCCTTCATTTGGCAAGGCTTTTCAACGCCACAGATGAAAGACGATCCATCGCCTCGGGGGCACTTGTTCCTTCCCCGGCGAACCCAAAATCAATTGCTGGTGCTTTATTTTAATCAACAACAAGAAAAAATCCTCTGTAATAAGATGCAGATTGAGTTACTGATGCCTAATTTATACCACCGCTTCCACACCTACGGAAAGCAGCTTGGATTAAAGCTGCAGGTTGCACCGATGCATCTCAAAATTCGATTTATATTCACCTGCGCACCGATCGTTAACGAGGCGAAAACAAACCGCTCCGGGACGGCATCCACTTGCTGATGCTTCTCTTGGTGCAGTGCTGACCATGCGCCGGACAGACGTCGCTTGGCCACAGCAACCAAACGCACGCAAAACACGGTCAAGGCAAACCGACGACGACGACCGAGTCACCGAGGGCGCCGTGTGCGCATCTTCGCTCGCTTCGAGAAGATGCACATCCTTTCGGGAGTCACACCGTGCGCAGCCTTGTGCCGTGTTTCTGCCGACGCGACACTGATAAGACTGGCCGTGCGGCGCAAAAACCTGTTCGGAGGCTGGCGGCATTTGCCTGTTGGTTGCCCTTTCTTTTCGGAGGCTTCTCCACATGTTCTCGGTGCGCTGTGGTTTGTCGTGCATGTTTGTCTTTCTTGACGTGACAGACAGAAAGCGTCAGAGGTCAATGAGGGGTTTTCTATGACCTCCGGGCGGGCTGCGAAATGTGACTCCGTACTAGACGCGCGTGCGTACCAAAAAAAGGTTAACGTTTACGATTTGAACATTTAAAATTGCGAATTCGTTTGGCTTTAATTGCGGAGAGCTGTTTTTTAATTGTTATTTGATCAGCTTTATAGTTATAGCAATATCTCAGATTACTGGCAAAGACTTAAATTAAACCATAGCTTAAGTCCTCATCATCTTAAGACATCATAAGAAATTTTTCAACCCTTGCCAAATGCCTGTATAACGTAGCCCAACTACATCACCCTGCAACACGTGCTGTTTAACGCCATCTTCTAATCGTCTTACACGCAACCGATACGTTTTTACTTAGTATTGACTACATTACATTGGCAACCCTAACCCTCCCGTCGGATGCCCAAGTCCACCAGCGTGAAACGTCTTCAAACAATCACCCTCTACTAAGTTGTACTCTTGTTTGTTCAACTAATACTCTTCGCACCATGAGCACCAAGCAGCTCATCAATATTCAAGGCTTCTGCTTGCCACGATCGCCAGAACACCGTTTAGCACCCACACCGTACACACACACAGCACTGCTTTGTGGTAGAGCAGGTGCGCGGTGGGATGAAGCTTGGCTACCGGTTGCATTAGAACGCAACGCTCCAACGCACCGGCACTGCCCAACGACGCGGTGCATCGTTCGCACACGAAACGCACGGAATACTAATTTTCTTGCCGAGCGTTGCTGGACGCGGTGTAAAGCGCCGGACCTCACGGCGACGGACATAATTGACAAGCATTGGTGAATAAATCAATCCAGCGCACTAGAGCTCGGATCGAACGGTCGAAAGTGAACCTTCAAGCATCAGAATGTTTCGGACGTTGCAAGTGATGGAGCATCTAGCATCCGGAATGTCAGCCAGTTGGTTGGTCATTCCGTTGGTACGGTAGTAATAGGATAGATTTTGCAAAATTGAATGTGGAATAATTATTTTCCGAGAAATGTAGCGTTACGTGTAGGTTCATTATATGCAAGCAACTGTACTTGAATATAAGGCTAAACATGAACGGCTAAGTACAAATATGTTTTGGGAACTCCTGGAACCTACCTACTTTGACATTGATTTGTGAGTAGGAGTTCTAGGTCACAATCCTCCATTATTCATGCAATTTTTTCCGTCCTATATTTTGATACATTTTCCATTCATTGATTTATTTAAATGATTGTATTTATTTGTATAGTTTTGTAAAAAAAATCGAAACATTCATTTTCTTTTTCCTTACCGTTCTTACGTGGTTCTACAACCCTCAACAGGTCTAGGTCTGCCATTTCTTGGCTTTCCGTGACTTTATTTAACCCATCGCTGGACAGTCAGTCCTGCGTGCGAGAAGGTTTCCCTGGTGGGAATCGAACCCCGGTCCAGTCAAGAGAAGACTGGCGCCGCTATCACTTCGGCCATCAGACCGCCGTTATCTGTGTACGCATTTTTTCATCTTTTTAATTAGTTTTCACATTTTAATGCTCTTTTTAAGCATTTTTAACTAACTCAGGACGAAACCAAATCTATCTAGGAAACCGTCAAAAACCTTTAAAACACCCACTGAGATAAATTTTTAGAAAAGCTATTTGCTTTTACTTCCAAGCCGTGCACAACTCTAGCCAAGATTTGAACCCTCCCTTCTGGCTCGTCAAAGTCTCATCCCAAGCTTGCTCATTTGATGTAACTGAATGTTGCAATTTCGCAGCTCTTCATTTGCGTCCTCAAAAAGTCTATTTTTGCTTTATTTTCACATATTTTTGCCTCACGAAACACTGGCCCGCAAATCACATCCTGTGCCAAATCTGCAACAAAGTAGCTAGGCGCTGACTTTACAAAAAAAAGTAATCATCATGCTCCCAGCAACCTGAACCATTCGCACGTTACATCGCGACTTTAATCACACGAATTAGGGAAGCTTCATCACTGATTGATTGCACGTAAATGAACACCCCCCCGATCGGTGATCGCCGATGCCAAAAGTGAAGAGGCGGCCTTCAAAGGTTGGCCCCGGCGTCGTGTGATGATTGATGTGGGTTAATGATTGACTCACCGGTTTCGCCAACAACACATTCCACACCGACGAGCGGCTCATCACAAAACCCATCCCGCAGCAAATCGGATGGTAGCGGTACCATTTTTAGAAGAAAAATCCGCTCCAAACATTCTTGCACAGATGTAAGCTATCTTCTAGTTTGGTGTGGAACAAATTATTCATACCCAACAACGAATGTCATTTATGCTGTACGGTACGAGTTATCTCATCGAGGAATGCTCAGCAGAAAATTTGCTCCGGCTCGAATATCGATTCTCCTCGTCAGTTGGTGGTTTTTGCGTTGCGGTCAGCTTCCTTCACCACAGCCTGGTCAGAAGTGAAAGTGTCTTCTGGGATGGAATTTAGCGCACTTTTTACTCTGGTCAGGATTCAGGTCCAGGCTCGATCTTGATACCTGAAGGCGTATGTTGTGTTGTTTCTTACGCAACCGCAACCGCCTCCGCATCGATCGCGAAATGCGAAATCCTTCTTTGTTGCGGCCCCTTATTGCACGGAGAACTGTCATTTCTTAATGCGATCATAAAAGGCTTTCACCGTAAACAATGGCTGCCCCTGCTTCGTTCCTGAGCGTTTGACCTTCTTAAGCGAATAGTTTATGATGGTAAAGTTGGCAGTAAATGAGGCCTGGAAACATCAATATTTTTGTTTCATAATTTTATTTGGATTTGCCTAGTGTGATCTACTTATACAAAGCATGCCTTTATAGCTCTTATTGGAAAAGTTGCTATCCCCAGACCCAAATACGAGAAGAAGTATTTGATTTCGATTTCAAACTAATCAAAACTTTATCAATTTTCTAACATCTCCTAGGAAGCGTGAGCTTCGCAAACAAAAAAACTAAACGATCACTTACTGCGGCACTCGCAAGTATCTCACGCAGATATCCGTCACTTCCTTGAGCTCGGTTCGGAAATCGGAAACCTTCACGCTGACCAAGGGCCTGGGAAAATACGGGCAACCGCGCAAAGTATCCAATTCCTTGGTGTCCGCGTTGAGGGAGATGGTCACACCAGAACAGACAGAGCCAACCGTTCCGACAACACGGAGCGGAGTTTTAATTAAATCTATTCCCTATCGGAAGATCGAGACAGCGGACAAGGGGTTCGGCCGTTTTTTTTTCTGTGTGGTTTGTAAGCTTTTCTTTTAAGCTTAAGTTCGTTGTCGGAAGTTGCAGTTTCTCTGTCTCTCGGGTGAAGGTTTCGTGATGTGCAATGGGTTATGAAAAAAGTGGAAAAAACAATACCGCACCGAATTATGTTAGTAAAGCAAATGGAGCAAGCGAAAGACAAAAAATGGAACGATCATGTATCTTAAGGCCGATTAAAAAACAATTAATGTTTCATGATCAGTAGTTTCTAGTTTCGAGAAATTGAGGGTTTTTTCCTACAAGCCTCAACAAAAAATGCCAGTGAACCGGTAAGGCGTTGCAAGAAGCTAATGGGGTTTCAGAAAGAAAATCAAACTAGTGAGCCTTTGCTGGGGAAGCGAGTTTTACGGAACAAACTATTAGGGGCCAATAATTTAACTTCATTCCTGATACATAAATATTAAAAACTATAGACTGATCGGCTGATTGTTTTGAACCAACATAAGCCGCCATAGGCTTATCCCTTGATGTATTTATCTGAATTTCCAATTATCAAATTAAATTTACTCAGGAATAACGAAGAGTTACCTAGCCAGTATCGAGTATAAAAGTTTCTGAGGCACTGCTATTGTAAAATTACTAGTAGACACTCCATCGTCTGGCTATAATTTGAGCGCAAGGAATAGAGCTTCAACCTGATAAGCAACCTTGGCCTGCTCAAGTCCTCGATAACGCTCACGATCTAGCTTTGTCGTTCGGTAATCGAAAATGCAGACCATTCTTGTAGACGCATCAACAACGTCAATTCGTCTCTATTTTGGTTTGCCAAGCTTCTTCGAAACTGTCGAAGACTTACCATGACTTAAAGGATTGGATCGTCAGGGGTCAATCTCATGTGACATGACTAGCTCACCAAAGTCGAATCTGATTTGCTGTACAATAGTGATCACATAGTTCAGCTCGTAAAGTACTTCTGAAATACTATCTTTCGAATGCCAACTAAGAGGAAGTCATTAGATTTGGACAACTTCAAACGTGCAATCACCCATCTGAACTCTTTAAGCCTCAACTCTATTAATATGCGAATTGAAGTGCTGGTTGTGTTATATCATATGAGCATATTGCTTTGGGTGTTTAAAAATTTCGTAATCTACTGATTTATGTATCCTATAAAGTCCAGTTATCCTTATTAAAACTGTAATCCGTAGTAATTTAATAAAAAGTAATCCATTAAATTTCGTAACTATCAGATAACTCCCAATCCCTGAATCAGTAAAGAACTTTGTCGGTCGTTTATTTCTAAATTAACATCCCTCGCGTTACCTTGCGGCTCCGCTAATGGATAACACACAAGGAAAAATGCTAAACTCGCGAATGAAAGCTACTAATCATTTTCCAATCACAACACATCACCCTAAAAGCGTGATGCATCAATGATCATGAACGACCCAGCCATCCCATCCAACTCCAAACGCGCCAAACGCCTTACCATATTATTATGCTCCCTCGCCTCAGTCTTCCATTCGTTGGCCAGATTTGGTATGTTCTATCATCATTGGGGAGGTCGTTTTTCCTTTCCCCTTTTTACCAGTCGCTCACCCATTTCAGCTCTGACTCCACCAGGGTAGCTCAAACGTAGTAACTAGCACCTAGACTAGATGAAGCCCCCCGAGCGGATGAAACCTTCTTTACCATCTCCTCTCTCCACCCTATATAACACTCGCAAAACACAATCTATTATCAAAACTCGATTCGCTACGCCATTTTACGAGTGGCGCCCCGTTTTCGGCCCGGCACGATGGTCGTGCACAATGCAAGGTTTATTCGGTTTTTTATTTTTCGCCGAAGGCCAGCGGACACCAAACCAGCGGTGGCTTTGAAAACGCTCCGTTCCCTGCTTTCCCTACGGCAACCTTCCCTTCCCGAGATGATTTTAATGTAACTTCTGCCCCAACCTAGCGGGGCCCAGACATCGAAGCAATAACAATGGGTAACAACAATCAAAACTGCGGGCAGAAGCGACCGCTCGGTACCTTCCACCTGACCGATTGTTCCTTACTCGCGTTCCGCTTAAGGTTGTTTGTTTGCGCTGAAGTTTACGCTCCAAGGCAAGCGTTGTCCGTGAGCCATTCGCTTATCAAACGCGTAGGTGCGCACTGCAAATCAATTTATGCACACACATTGCACCGCAGTTTTGATTGCAACAGGCAACCGCATCAAAACGCATCCAAGCTAAACCTTTGCGAAGTTGGAAGATGGATGTACGGTACCGGTTCCCATTTTCTTGTTGATTTGGAAAAGCGTCAAACGGAACGAACCACTAAGTAGCAGGTAAGTGTGGCACATTAGTGGAGCACTTTGTTCCTCACCGGTGCACATCGAACGTGCAGTTCCGGCCGAAGATTTTGTCTGGCTTTGCACAATTTTCTGCAAAAAAATGCATGCTCGCGGAAGGTGGGAAAATGATTCGTGACGAAACGTTTAACCGACTGGATGGAACAACTTCGCAAAAGGGTAAACTCTGAGAAGATTTCTGATAAAACACAATTGAAAATATGAAAAAGGAGTTTGGGAAAAGTAATAAAACTATAAACAGATAAAAAATACAAAAATAAAATAAATAAAAAAAACTCACAAAACAAACAAATATCAAAAAATTAATAAGTAAACCAGAAAAATGGCTATGAAAAACAAAACAGAATAAACAAATCAGAAATTCCTTGTCCAATAAATTATTTTAAAACCCGTTTTTGCAATAATTTCGGTAAACCATAATGGGTACCACCATCATCGAAAAATCGGTAAGGATAAAAATCATCGATTACCGGCGACCGGGCACGACATTTGGTTCCCTTGGGAATTACGCCCCTAAAAGCATGCAGCAACCCCGAACACTGCACACCCGGTACACGCTTTATGCAATCACGCAAAAATGCAACACCGACCGCAATGACTCCTTCTGTTGCGCAACAGTGCGCCTGCTGTTGTGCGGAGGTTTGTACTTTGCAACAACACAAAAACACAACAAAAAATAAAACCTCATCATCCCACACGCGACCACTGATGCTGACGTCGATGGGATGTGCACAAAGTGCATGCCGGACTGAGCGGGAAACGACAACCGCTACTACCATCTTCACGTGACTACTTCAACCATCCGTTGGCCACATTTGCATTGTTCTTGCAGATAGGAAATGTTGACCGCACTCGATGGCGGTTACCTGCCAGCCGTTGGATTACTTTTAACAACTTTAACATGGATTCGCGGATCCGCATAATATTACAAAAAGCTTTCTATTCAGTTTTTAAATAAATTATGGGGACAATTTTAACCGTATACGGATCTTCGCTTGAGAAAGTCGTTAAACGCATTCTTGATCGACCCCTGTCCCGAGTGCAGAGAGGGTTGTTTTGCATACCCTTTTTCCAGCTCCCTAATTAATAGGATCACAGCACAACCGAACGACAACCACAATTACATGAAAGCTTGCAGATCAGATGCGTAGGGTGAGGTTTCCCCCTAATGACTTTCACTTTCAAGCACCGGAAGGTACGTTGAAAGGGTCTGGCCTGATACTTGGTGTGCGTATAGGTGTACTTTGCATTATTAATAGACAGTTTGCATAGATTAAAGACGTCCAATCAAGCATCGATGAGGCGATGATGTTTTGCTGTCGTTGAGGTCGATAAACGTGTTAAATTGTTGTCGTGTTGATAATACGAGTATGAGGGTCAAGAAACGCATGGTTGAAATAATTTATTTGCCGTTAGTGATCGTTGACCTTCGATTATTCATATTTATTTCAATTACATACATAAAAACCAATTACAGACAATGAAATCAGTCCTTTCTTAAGATAAAAGATTAAGATAAAAGGAAACTGGAAGCTGTGAAATACAAACAACGTATCAGAAAGAGAAAAACAGTAAACAATTACTTTAAAAACTCGAAAATGGAAATGGAACACTTAAATAATCATAACAATCATAATTTAAGAACAAAACTGACATTAAAACTAAAACTACAAACTACAAAATGTAACAAAAAAGTAGCAAATTAAGACATAAAAGAATGATTGTATACAAAATATAACATTAAAAATTCAAAGAAATATATGTAAATTGATAAGTAAGGAATCTGAGTATGAGTACAAAATGCAATAAACGTTTTAAAGTTAATTCAATGCAATAAGCAATAAAAATAGGAACAAAGTAAAGAAAAATAATAAGAAGAAAACAAATAAAACTTATAAGTTAAGAAGAAATATCTATCGAAATAATAAAAAATAAACAAGTTTACTCAGACAAACCTATTGCTATATCAATTAAATGAAAAGTAATTCGATTCCTTAAAAAATAAATGAATTGATCAATGAAACAAATATGAAAAAGAATAGAAAAAAAAGAAACCCGAAGAAAAAGGAGTATTATAAAGCAAAAACGTAGTACAAATAAAATATGAAAAATTAATAAAAATAATTGAAAAACAATAAAATATATAATAAAACAAATAAAAGACAATACGACATCGTACTGTCATATTTAATAAATAAGTAAACAAATAATCGATAGACAATCGATAGACCATAATCTATAACGATAAGCTGTCGTTAAATAAGCCAAACAAATGAGACAAAAATTTTACAAAGATAAAGTGAAAAAGAAGAAACATAAATACAATACGCAAAAATATTATCAAATCTGCGCTCTCGACCACACGCAATCGGCATTACATCATACCGGACTGATTACAAAGGTAGTAGAGCAGATTGTGCGTACAGATCAGCTACAGAGAGTTACAAACACGATGAAGCTGAATATAAAGATTATGCCACCGGAACGAACAGACGGCAGAAATTTTTAATTAATTTCCCTCAAACCATCCGATCGCATCAAACAACAAGGCGCCTTCAAAAATAGTAATTACTGACACGTTTACTAGTGAATCCGATGCAGCAGACGAGGCTGCATAAAAACCGAGAACCAAGGTTTGGGGCAAGTCGTGGGAAAAAAAATCATGCCGGAGCAAGAAAGCAAGTAAGCAAATAGCAATGCAATGGTAAAATATGTACCAGCTTTGCATTTGATCCTGCTTTGCTCGTTGGAGGTTTTCCTTTTGATCTGTACAAACCCCCAAATAAAATGAAAAAAAGACTTGAACCATAAAAACAAGGCAAGTGGCTGGGGCGCTACACTCACAGGGTCATCATCATCATAATCAGCGTCCGCTCCCGCATTACAATGCACTTCCGTTACAAATTTTCCTTTTCACTCTCATTTACCCAAAAAAGAACTTAAGCGGCACCGAAAGAAAGAACGAGAGAGCGACATTGAGTTTGACTGTTTGAAGTGTGGAAAAATCGTTAAATTTGGAAATAATTTTCATTGCACTGTGATGGTTGGGAAAATGTCTGCACAAGTCTGTACCAATGGCGGGAGAGAAAAACAAAACGTACCGACACGGGCACACACACACAACTACCAAGTTTATGTTTTGTTCCGAGTTTTGTTTCCCCGTGAGCTGATTTTTCCCGCCTTCTTCTTCTTCTTCTTCTTACACTTTCAATTGGCTGGGAAAAATGAGGTGCAAAACAATGCAAAATATTGCTGCTTGCAGCATCAACCCGCTTCCCAAGTGGAAAAGCGTCTCGGTGAGGACTTGAGAAGCGGGGGACAGCTACCCTAACCACCCCAACTACCCCCCAAACAAGAGGACAGTGAACAGTTTGCTACATTTCCCACGGAACCACGGCGGAACTGAAATGAATACGGGAGCAGACATCACGAAACGTAGCCACCAGCCAACCGGCAAGACCAATAGTGTAATCATCAGCCCGTTATTATTGGCACAGCACGTTCACTTTT
Organism: Anopheles stephensi; assembly: GCF_013141755.1. NCBI lineage: Eukaryota > Metazoa > Arthropoda > Insecta > Diptera > Culicidae > Anopheles > Anopheles stephensi. Next base: position 17,306,814 of record NC_050203.1, read on the forward strand.
GACTTACATGTAACGGTGGCTCGATATGTTTCATGCTGGCAGCCTTTCTCACCTTTCATTCAAAATCGTTATTTTTTCCTTTAAAATGAAACAATGTAACGCTCATTGAGGCGGGATTGAGTCTTAAAACAATGATTTCTTTCGGTGGGGTGTTTTTTTTATCAATATCTGCTCGCAAACGACCCACCGAATTTGGTGATCAGTTATGCATATTATTGCTTTTCGATGAAATTTTCCACTCTCCCCGAATTGAGACACTTAACCCATATTTTTGCTTAAGTGTTCCAAAAACACCACGACGACTGCATTCCACCTCTAAGCATACCGTTTTTCTTCGAGCAGCCAAGAATAACCATGTCACTGGCAGTCAAATTTGCTGTCCATACCACTGCACCATACACACGAACGCATTGCGCATTGCAACACCATGGGCAAGCAATCAAAACCAAAATCCTCACCTTACCAGACATGGCGGTCACCGATTGCATAACGCGCGCCCGTGTGTAGCAGCCCTCTGCCGATGCTGTAGTGACCTGTAAAGTCGTTGTTGTTGTTGTTGTCACCGAATGGACACAAAAAAAAACACCCAATCTACAAACCGCAACCGAACCACAAAAACCGCAGAGCACAACCAAGCAAAGCTCCAACAATTCGATGAAAGGTTCCCTCCTTACGGTGGTTTGATAAAATAAAAATAAACCGGTGGCGACCACGACGTTTCACTAGCAAGGAAAAGCTTTTGTTGTGGACGCAGCAGTAGATGGAATCGGCTTGAAGTTTCCTAATTAGTGCAATCCTACTTAATCACCTCCATTATGGTGCAGAAACAAGTATACCATACACACAGAGCAAAACTGGAGCATTTATGAGTAAGAGAGAGAAAGAAAGGTTGGTTTGAAAGGTATGAACCTCGCAAAAAATAATAATTTAAAGCATAGCAAAAAGAAACTGTTGAACGGTAGCAATAAAAACACTAATATGTAAATGAAATGTTGATGTATCTCGTCAGACACTCACAAATATCTGCCGTTAATAGGTAAATAATTTATCGTAAGTCTAAAGTTTTTTTTTCTACGAGATGAGATAGTGATGTTGAAGCCTTGGAGCTATGCTGGACTCTGACAAAAGTTAGCTAGACAATTTTTATGTAGAATTAGACAACTTTTGACACATTTCTAGACATAAGTTACAGCAATGACTGCAAGATTAAAATATGTCTGTCCAGTTCAGACTATTTACTGGTAAGTCTACGAAATAGTTCTACCAGGATATCTTCAGAGGTGTAAGAATCCTTATCCATCTGGAGAAAGTGTGACGGAGTCCCCTTCTATCTGTAAATTATCCACTTAATCGTGGGTAGAGGCGACAGCGGCGTCGGTCTTCACACAACAGGACTGGGTTTCAAATCCAATCCGAACCGCCTTCCCGTACGCAGGACTGACTACCTTGCTACGGGTAAAATCAAGTCACAGAAAGCCTGAAATGGTGGCAGGCCGAAGCCTTTCGCGGTTGTAGTGCCAAGGAAGAAGAAGAAGAAGAAGGAGAAGAGTCTAGAAATGCCTTGTTTTTTTTATACTGATGAAACGGCGTGTAATATGAATTCTTTCTAGGGTTAATGGTTTATTTATAAGATAGCTATTTATGATTTATAAGTGCAATTGGACATTTGCTCTAGGATGTTTTAATCACACACTGAATAAATACAGATTGTAGCAGATGATATCACAAGAAAAGCAACATTTAAGGCAACGTCGAAATACCATCAGCATCTTTAACCTGAAGCTAATATACCAGCTTTTTAAAATTAAGTGTTACAATTATGATATCAGCTGATTTTCTTCAACGCATTCTCATGTGTGATAGCGTTTGGTAATCTAATGATGCTGTCATCCTATCGTTCAAGGGGCTGTCCCTTAAATGCTTGTGAACACACAAATTTAATATAATTAAAAGTAGTTCGACTAATTATCATTGTTGCTATTAGTAAAATATTTTTTAAAAAAGGATGCAGTAAACACAATAAAAGAGATTATGGCGATTACTCATGCGATGCTGGTTCAATAAATTCAATTAAAGAACTAAATAGCTCAAAGAAGACAATGAAATAATAAAATTTCAAAAATTGTTCAAATACCAGATAATTAAACGAAGATTTAGCCAATAAGGCACCATTATTGACCCACCATAACGAGCATGCACGTCAGGGGGGAAACTTTCAAAACACCAGCTGGCGACCAAGCTTTTAATGTTTTCATGTCTCACTGGAGATAATTTATTCTGCGTTTTTGTGTGCACCCTTGGAAAATATTTCAAACTTTACCGGTTGCAACTTAACATGCAACTATGCATGTGTGTGTCATTTCTTTCATTTCGCCCAAGGAAAACAGCCCCATTGGCAAAAACACGCGCATCCACACGGCTGCACGCATACTTTATTCAAACTTCATCATCAGGCTACCCGTAAGGCACATTTCAATTCTTCCCTTCAAGCTCCCTCCTTTTCTAACCCCCAATCCTCAACCACAGCAACGGGTGGAAAAACTTTCCGAAAAATTTTCACCCCGGCTGAGAGAAGAAAAAAAACCCAGCAGAATGGAGGTTACCTGGCATTTCGTTGCGCTCTGAAAATTTTGCGTGATGCCACCCTTTTTTCATCTACCCGTCTTAAAGTTTGGGGTTTTGTTGTTGTCTACCGGGTTTTTTTTTTTTGGCATGGCTGAAAAACACAGTACTTATCTTTAGGTCGCACACAAACAGTCGTCTCGCGTTTTTGGGGACAAAATTATTCATCTACCCGGGAGTAAAACGGGTAAGCTTTGTTACAGGGCCAGCGCTAGTAAAGGGATGAACATGAACAGTCCATTTCGGGGAGGGCTCGACTTTTTATTTCGTAAGTAAAGGGAGCAAACCTTACGTAAGCGATATTGCAGGCGTGATGAATGCATGCCTTTATTGTCCCCCCGGTATCGTCCCCGGCGTCAACAGGTCTTGCGATCTTCCCAATCGACAGCATATACAGTGATATAACGTAAAATATTCATGCGAGCGGGATGGATCGCTCGGGGACCTGTTTTTTCCCACTACACGGTGCCAAAGGAAACTCTAATGTTATTCTGGCAGTATAAATTAATCCAATCACAATTAGTCCTACCATCGACAGGTTCTACAGCAACTTTGTATTTCGTGAGAGCCACAATATCGCACCACCTCTTTGGAGAAGCTTCAGGAATTGCCGATCAAACGTTTGACACATTGATGAAGTTCCACACGTTCCATTGCCGGGCCGGATCACAATCGGTGCGGTTTGCCTTAACCTTGCCATGATCGCGATCGTAAATTTTGGACCCGATGGTCGCGCACGTCGCAGATGATCGACCGGTTGCATAACTCGCAACCCGTTCGGTATTCGAATGCAGCAGCAGCAGCAGCCGAAGCACAATGCAGCACCGACGCGAATGGGCTGAAGGTAACCGACCCCGTGCCCCGAGTCGGATGGCGACAAGCCAAACCGAGACTTGGTACATTTTACACGCGAAGCCATCCCCGATTTTTGCCGATCGGATACGAATGCACCTTGCTTTGTCTGTGGTCAGAGAAACTAACTGGTGGCCAAGACGGATGTGCCACACAAAACGGATGATATATGAAACCTATCTCCAGAAGCTTGGAAATTGTAGGCCTTAGGTATTATAGTCAACGACCGGGGTGGTTGGTACCAACAAAAAACTTCTTGGTGAATGTCTCATTTAGGTTTTCGTTAGGCAGTAAAGGTCCAATTCTGGAGGACATGAGAATGAATGGAATTTTCGGTTCGAAATTCCAATGGAAACCATTGATCAAAGCGCAGCAAAGCAATTTGTAGCATTGTGTTCGTTTTAGGGTGTTTTTCAAGTTATTTGAGCAGGTAAGACTTTTTCGTCTGAATGACAAAAAAAATCTGTAATGATGGTAAACATCTTTAAAGGTACGTTGGATATTTCTAAACTCCCAGATACTTCCTCTCTCTCTCTCTCCTTGTTTTAGATTCGACTCCAGGGATCCAGAGTTAACTGCTCCAATCCACATACGCCTCTAAGACTTAAACTTTTATAGAATCTGACAAATTTCTCTTAGCTGCGTTCGTGAAGAAAATACTCAGAAAAAAATGTTGGCTATCGTATGCGTGGAAGGACATTGAAGAACCCCTCTCTGGAACCCTCTTTATTGACCCTGTATGCGTGGAAGGACGAGAGGAAAATGCTCAGAACGATTTTTGGTCAACGTATGTCGAACGCAATGAGCTATCATCTCTGGTTATACCATGAGGATGGTACGGGACGATCCAGTCTTTAAAATCTTTCCAATGTTGAAGTCGATACTTCCGTCAAAAAGACCTAGATTTTGGATAGCCATATGATGTATGATTGGATAGCCTGCAGTCAGATTAAGAGTTTAGAGTCCAGCTCCACGCAAAAGAGTTAACAAACACATCATAATAACTTACCGTATTTCAGCATAATTATCATTTGTAAACATCACACACGCAACATACGCAACGATTGCGATAACAACGTTGTCTCAGAAGACCTTACACACTCAGTCGCGAAGCAAAAGGCCCAACTTACCAACCGACAACATCAAACAAACAATCTTGAAACAATAACAACGCGCCACCCCAAACAACCCACCAACAATTAAAATGCATCAACAAACGAGTCTTGACGAAGACAAAAGATCGGTGCACCACCAGTTTGCCTCAGCAGCCCTAGTTCCATCCGGCCACCAAAGTCAGCCACCCAGGCTAATCTCTAATTAAATTTCACGCTACCGTTAAACAGCTGACCGTGAGGCGAAAACATCGGTCGGTCGGTCGTCGTGAGGCAGCCGGGGTTAGGCAGTGCACGTTTATTATTAGGCTCGCCTCCACACCAAATGCCGGAGTTCGGACTTCGGGTTGACCTCCAAAAAGTGTCCGAAAAAAAAAGCGAAACAATATTAAACCAACCAGCCACCAGCATTCGCCCCCAGTCTGACTGACATTGTGTGGCCACGAAAGAAATGGTCACAGACGGAGGACCCGGCGCCGGTAGACGGTGGACCGAAAATTTGAATGACCGGTTACGCCATTTCACTGCATGTCGCGTGTGGCTCGTGGGTCGGTTCCCCTCCACTCGCCGGTACCGACCAGGTTGACCTTTCGTTTGGGAATCCGAACTATGAGTTTTGGGAGGCTTTTCCCAGCGTCTGCGTTTAGCTGGTTTGCGGTGGCCACTCGTGAATTGATCGTAACAACCCTAACCTTTCGCACTCCGTCGCACTCGATCAAGCGAAGAAGGGTTTCAATTGGAATTTTATTTGTTTAACGTTTTCATCATCTGTTGGACGATGGCTGGCTTTTTTTCACTCTGTTGCATGAGCTTTGAAGTTTCCCGGAGGGAATTTATCGTCAAATTGAGGAAAAATATAGAGATTCGTGGTCGGTTCGTTTGTACCAAAAATTAAGAACAGCTTGATATAAGACTGATAATCTATTAAAATAAATTTGAAATATAAAAGATTTTACATAAAGTATAATTTAAATACGAATACCAAATTTCATAATTAATAAAGAAATTACACTTTGATAAAAAAAAACTTTACAAAACCTAAAAATCGATAAAATTCTTCTTCAACTTTGTTTTAGCAACGATAAGGAACTCTGCTTTAAATCAATAAAAAATCCAAACACAATAAAACAATCAAAAACACCTTCGATCTGCACCGTCACATCGTGAACGTGCGACCTACCTCAACGTAACTCGACCGTCGAGACCAAACCGTTTTCATTCAATGCACACACACAAAGACACTTGGAATCCACCACTGTTCCGATCCGATGACAAATCGACCGAAGTTGTGTGCCCATTTTCCGCACATGCAATTTCCCTCCCCTTTGGCACCCCATGCAACACACCGATAAACGAGATGGCCACCACGACCGTCCGACCACTTAAACAACGCGGCGCCAAACTGTCATCGTGGTGAGCCAAGGAACAACAGCACGCCTGAACCTCCGGCCACGAGACCTCGTACGTGTGTTTATTTGACTTTGACCGAATTAATAAAACATCATCAGCATCGTCATCGTTTATTATTACTGATGATGATGTGCATCTTTTCTTTGCCGGCCTTCTCCTCCACCCTCCTGAGCACGTGGTGAGCACCACCTGTTTTCTTGGTCATTTTCTCGCACTTACCCGTACGTTGAATGATTCGCACGCGCACAGGTATTTTGCGCTGCGTTTGATCGTATGCATGGCCGACGAGGAAGAGAGTCGGCATTTTTTGCTTCTATTTATTGTATTTCTTCATCTTCTCTTTCTCTCCCTCTCTTTTTTTCTCCCGACCGTGGACGGTGGGGAGATTTTAGGGCACGCTTGGGCACCTTTCTTTAAAGTTGCTGCTTGTAATGGGCGGCGTGACGGTATGGCGGCGTGACGGCGATTCTTCTTCCAACTCCAATCACCCGAAGTACGAAGCGTAAAGATGACCATGGCGTTTGATCATCTCATTTGATTCCCAATGAGGTGAATGGTTATTGGTGAGGCGACCCAATCATACGGTAAACGGCGTAAATCGAACCCAAATTGTACGGGCATCGCTTGCGTGTACACGAAAACGGAGAGGGGGGGAACCGTTTCGTGTCGAATGATCTTCCGATTATGTCATAACAATAATTTTGAGTAAATTTGTTATTCACATTAACATAAATGACTATATCAAAACAATCAAGATATATACTTTTTTGAAATCATTAATTAAAGTTTAAGCAACAATGTACAACGTAAATTCAAATAAGAAAAATAAGATTTTTTTATTTAAAGTGGCAGAAGTGAGGAGTGTAAGATAGAAACATTAAAATACCAAAAAACGTTGAAAAGGGTATTAAAAACAAAAATATATAGAAACCCTAAAAACAAAATAAAGAAAACAAAAAGGACACTAAAAAAGAAAGCTAATCTACTAGCAAACTGAAACAAAGAATTAGAGAAAAAACAACACTGATTACCACGAAACAGATAAAACTAATGCTGAAAAATACTACAAATAAAATAGTCAAATAAAATTTGAAGACAGATCTAATTCATTAACAAAACAAAATATTAGCAAAACAAATAAATTCTATAAAACTAGTTACAGGTACATAAATAAAAAAATAATAATAAATTATATATAAAACTTTATAACTATCCAAGTAATGCAAAAAAATATGAGAAAACTGACAAAAACTAAATAGAAACAAACCAATAAAACTAATCTTCGCTTGATTTCTAAGTTATCATAAACATTGCTGAGCAAAACGTTAATTCAAGAGCAAAAAAGAAACTCTGCAAACGGAAGCAAAATATAACTCTGAATAAAAAAAATAAAAAATTAATAAATAAAACAATAACATGAAAATAAAATAAAAATGGAGTACTTTCGTTATTTCTATAGTAATGTACTAAGGTTACTCTAACTCATCATGAAGTAGCTAAGTAAGCAATAGTGATCAATCAGCTGTGCCACTAAAAGCGAGAACAGTTTCAGAAAAGCTCTAAAACATAATATAAAAGGAGGAAAACATGAAACGAAGCATATTTATTGAAACACGAGGAAACTGTAAACATAACGTATCATAACAATACCAAACACGATAGTGAAAATAGACAAGCTAATAGAATAAAAGCATAATGAAATTGAGGTGTTTATCGTTCCTGTCTAATCGCCAGCAATCAAATAACCCCCAACGTATGATAACGTCAAATCAAAACCATAACAAAAGGGTGGCCGGCCCGGTATACGTACCGTACCTTGCCCTGGAAGGTCATCAACGAGATTGCCACCACGTTACCACAGGATGCCAGCAGCCACTCGAATGGAAGTGGAAAGCCCAAAACCAGCCGATGTACTCACCGATGCATGACCACGTGTGAACTAGCCTGTGTGTTTGTGTGGACAGTGGTGGCGGTACCGTGATGTAAGGGTTTATGGGTTGAAGTTCAATTTCGTGGTGTACCGCACCGGTATCCGCTAATTGGTAGCACCGTTCGGTAACGCCATGTCGAGCCGATTTTCAAAACAGCATGTAACGCTTACCAACTTTTGTACATCTCTGTACCATGCATACACGGCGCTGGTATGCAGTTGAGCATCTTCTTTTGCAGCAACAGCTCGTGTGTTAAATATTTAAACATCAATAGTGCAATATGTTGTTCAACGGAAAGCGTTCTCTAAATATTATTACAACGAACAACGAAAGCTACAAATCTGCCTCAATTACATCGACAACATTGCCGCAAAGCGTTGTAATTTCCTGAAGATTTGTATAGACACGGTTTCAAGCAATGATTAGACCTACTTAAGGTAGGTGGAAAAGAACCAACCACTGCACAACAAGGTTCAATTATTTTCCTCTTCGCAAATCAATAGAGCTCTTTGCACAATTGATTGCCGTAAAGCGCTTTAACGAACGCTTCTCGGAAGAGTCATAAACGCGTCTTAAGCCTGCTTACAGGAGCCCACAACAGCGTCCATCGCCATAAGCCGGCTGGAAAGATTCGTTTTATGCGAAGAAAATGTCTCTTAATCTATTTCTTTCGCTTAGGCTTAGACGCTAGCAAAAAGGCGAGCTGCCACGCTGGCCAAACAGGTGATTTAAAGGCCTCTTATTCATTCAACATTTACCCATCCATCATCGACGCTTTTCGGGGTGGGGGACCTGGCTGAAGAAGCGCCAACATAATTATGCTTCAGGTTGTAGGGAGGCCGACGTCGGTGAAGATACCAAGAAGAGATCTGAATGAAGCACCACCGTTGGACCTACTTTTTGTTCAGCTCTCTAACCCAGCTTCACACCGGAGCTTTTTATTGCCCCCCAACAAGTCTCTCCCCTCCGTACCGATTGGACGCACCATTCATCGAACCCACCCCAAAAAGGACGCTATAAATCGTTAAGCACTTGGAACGTTAACCAACAGCTTCTCTCTCTCTCTCTCTCTTGAGTATCCCCGGTTGGTTCCCATGTTTCGGCTCGTTCAGCTGCATTCCGCAAGTGTTTTGGGACGAACAGCTCGTTACAAGCACACACACACGGTTTTTACATACGCTCCGTGAGTGATGCATTCCCACCCGTTATGGCACGACTAAATTCGGAATGTTTCAAACGTATGGCCCGACGGCCCGAAGGTGAGTAATGATAATTTGACAAGGTTTTGGCGAACATTAAACCGCACAACAACCGTGCCGTGATTGCCCGTACAGGTTTGTGCCCATGGTTTCGTCAAACGCGTGTGCGTGTGACATTCGCGGTGAATGAACACCAAGTGTCACGTATAATATTTGCGTGTTGGTTTAACTTCTTTTGGATTTTTTTTAATGTACAGAACAATACTTATTTTTAAATTAAAATATTCCTCTGCAATTATTATCGCAAGGTTAATATTTAAGAGTTTAAACAAACTCTTAAATATTATTAGCTAGTAGTTATTTTAGCAAAAATATTTTTATTAAATGTCATTTTTTTAAATTAAGTTAATTAAGATTTTAAATGTAAGTTTATAAAAACATCCATGCGCTGTAGGTAAACATGCGTCAAATTATGAAGCCATCTCAAGATAGATAACAAAATGAGATTAGTAATCAAATTCCAAATCCAAATATTTTCGAAATAATTTAGGCATCTTTGGCTCTTTGCACATTTTTTATTCTTAGGCAATGCTTCAGCAATTACTGAACTGAATCAATAAAAAAACCAAATAATCTAATCCGACTAATTTTGAACTCAACAATAGTCTTGATGTTATGTCTATGTACTTATGTACTATGTTTGTACTGTAGTTTTCAACAAAAAGCATTAAATAACGTTAAAGTCAAGCATTAAAAACATTAATTAAACATTTCATGGTTCAAAACAAGAAAACTTGAAGCATTGCAGCATCAAGAATGAAATATAAGCATCAAATGTTAAAAAAAAAATATTTAATTTAAATAAAATTTGCGAAACTCAATGAAGAGAAATTTTATTTTCAATCAAAAATAAATTAAAATTTCAAAAACATGTCTAAAATCACAAAACAAACAAACAAACACATTTACAACAAATAAACAAGTAAATGCTACTGTCAAAAAAGACTAAAATGGGCAATAAAGTAATGGAAAAAAGTGGATACATGCATGAATTTGGTTCTAAAATTATAAAAACCATAGAGCTAATCGCAGTAAAAAAACACAACAAATAACCGCTAAAATCACTGTATTTTTTGTAAAGCACTTATCGTCTTCTTACGAAGCTAAGTTGCTTAATGAAGTTGTTAGGAATGGCAATAACAATCAACTAACGCATCGACAAACAACACTTTCCATTAGTTAAAATACTATTCGAACATCTTTTTATGCTATATTTATACTCTCCCCTCACTCCCACTCTATCTCTCTTTCTCTCTCTCTCTCTCTCCCTCTCCCTCTCCTTCCCACTCCTGGTGCGGCTTTTCACCAATAGGTCATAATTGCGGGTTCATCGCATAACTGCTACGCACCGAGCGGCACATACAAATTGTACCGATGCATTATTTACACATTTCACTGCCGCACACAAGCATAAGGACGACGGCACACACGGTACGTGATCGTTCGCATACCGGCTGCTTTAATGTTCGGTTTTTTTTACTATTTTTTTTGCCAATCAAAAACAACAAACGCCCAAAACATCATGTGCTGCCGAAAATTACTCCCCAACGCACCCCGCTACAAAAGAGAAACGGCCGGAGCAAGTGGGGTGGTGGGTTCGATGGGTGGTTGGATTGAAAATATTTCACCCAACACCGACCTCGCGGCATTACGCACGGCACGGACCTTGGAAATGAGTTTTTTGGCACAGGTCAATCGTTCACCGAAATTGTGGCGGACGGCCAACGGCTCGATCACGATCCAGCACCAGCAGCAGCAGCAGCTGGGCTGGACTGGGTCATCGTATGCACGCCTTTCCTTATGCCGGTTTCGTTCGCACCGACCAGGCGAGCGTCTGTTGCAATTAAAATAGCACTTGTTGTTTCACTGTGCGGGTTAATCAGCTTAATGGAGCTAGGCGAGCTAGGCTGCCCGAAGATGGTGCAGATGATGCTGCCTCGGGTAGTGGCCACCCTGGCAAGGATTATAGCGAGAGTTATGGCGAACGAAGCGACCGATGAACTTGGAGAAATGCCCCGACTCCAACAACTGGATTGACTTCATTGCCTGCGCCAATGATAACAATAATACTTGAATTCTAAGCAATCTGATCTATTTACAGAGCACTCGCCAAATGGAATTATTAAGTTGCCATTAGCGAGTGGCATACGGAAAACCTTGATGCCGCATTGAAATAGTCTGGAGTGGAAGTTGCTTTCTAGGATACCACTGATAGCAGCTCTAAAAATTTATCGGTTTTTTTTATGTTTAAAGGAGCAATTCATTATTGAATGATCGGAATTTATAATAAATTTATTAATTGCAACAACATTCCAATAAAAGTGCATCAATTCAAACAATTTGTTCGAGGAAATAAAAACAATCCCGAGCATAAAATGTAACTGCTGCATACCTCTTTGAACTCCACAGGAAGATATCGTTTTCTGATTGAAGTTAAGGTCCAAACATTGATTGGATTAATAAATGAATGACAATAATAATAAATTAACTATAAGCAAAATTCCAGGCTAAAGCCGATTTGTTTAATTCACTCGCCGTTAAATAGGTTTAAAAACAAGGATATAATATTTTATGCTCTCATTAATAATTATACCTCATTTGCTGATGATTATTTATCTTACCTCTAAAGTGCAAAAAGCATATCTTATACATGAACAAGGGAGCATAATTTTTGCACATAACAATTCACCTCCCGAAACGGCTCAATCGACTCAGCACGCCGGATGACATTTAGAAGGAAGACTCTAAAGACCAGCACCACCGAAAGGTATCCCAAACCGACACATAAAATCGAGAACAAATTGGCATTTCAGTTCAGCGAGTAGTGCTCATAATAATAATCCCCAACCGACACCGTAACCCTAATTGATTATGACCTTAGCGGACGTTAAAGTGCTTCCCTTTTGGCCGGTTTTGTTTTAAACGACTTCACACGGCCCATGGGAATGTGTGACTCATTTTAATAATTCGCTTGTCACATTCCGCAATCTTATTGTGGCTGTAATGAATGAAATCACTTCAGTACAAAACTGATACAATCCTTTAAAGTGAATGATTATGGTGAACTAGGTCTCGTTTGTTGAACGATAAATAACCGGATCGGGGAACTGTCTTGAACAAATCTTTCGCAAACGAAACCCTTGCAGCCCTATCTCGTAACATCACCATACAAAACCACACAGCAAGGCACACTCTCCAACAAACTCATCTCCAGGGCGATTAATCGGTCATGGCGTGGCAGGTAAATCCTGATTACTTTTGCACCGAGAGTAGAGTTTTGTACACGATCGCTCATTTAGTTACGCGTGCGAAATTCCACCGGCGAAAATTCTATCACCCAGGCACGCGGGTGTATCGATTTTATCTAATCATCTTGAAACGCGTGTGCACCCTCAGGTGGTATTCGGAACTTCCGACATGGCTTCCCGTACAGCCTCGAACCACTAATCTCTTCCGAAGCTCATTATGACACCGAAACGAGAAGGTTTTTCGGTGGAAACCGCTCGCTGCTGCTCCACCCGGTTTTGCTCCACTGAGCTGACCCCACAGAAGAAACCATCATCTTCCGATAAATCCATCATCAGCAACTAAAACCGACAGCCGTGGTTAGGATCCCATCCTCCAACTAGTGAAGAAATTTGAATGTTCCAAATTTAACCACTCGCAAGCTCGGTCGTGCTGTGCCGGGAGAAGACTTACCGGGCCATCTATCGACTATGCCTCAAGATCAATCAAAGAGAAAAGCGAAGGACAGCGGGAGAGAGGAAGAGTTCCATTATCTTCCACTCGGAAAAACGGAAAATTGTCGGAGACTCTGTTCTGTAGGCTACACCGATAGTAGAAGGCCTTGGGTTATTAAGCGGAAGGAACTATACTTCCGGAAACCGGGAAGCAACTTGACTGCAGCAAAGCCGGTGGTCATAAATTTTGAAAATTGAACCTTCAGCCAGCGTGGGAGATCCCACTTTCCAAGATGGTCGGACAGTCGGATGGCTGATGTCAGCATTCTCCGCTCCAAACAGCCACTCCATTTGTGCACAGGTGTGGACAGTTTCTTTTTGCAAATGAGTGATGAAAACCTTGCCGGGTCATGCGTTGGAATCCATTTGAAGGTTGATCCAGCTAGGCAGAGCTGTCTGCCGATTATTGCGAGAATCGAGCCAATCGATGCTCCTAAATCAGAGTATTACCCTGCCAAGGTTTCCCGGACGCTGAGCCGTTCCGCGAAATGGAGTGGCACCCAAGTTAACCAATCACCAACGGGTCGTCAACGGTGGGAGGAAAGTATTTGGATTGTGCTTCTGCAGAGAGGATATCAATCGGAGGGTTTTGTGTTGAAGATTGGCGATGAGGCAGAGCTTTAACTTTACAGATTTTGTATGTTGGATGGGAGTTTGGCAGGTGGTGGCCATTGTTTGGTCTGTTATTCCATGGCTTCATTTTACCATTTTACCCGAAGCTGAATAGTCAGTCCTCTGAATGGGATTTGATCCCCGGACCTGTCGTGCGAGGACCGGTGTCGCTATCGCCTCCGCCACCTGATCGCCAAACCTGCTACGCCAACTATTAATAAACAACTTCAATCGTATCGAAATGTCAAACTCAGGATAAACACATCCAATTACACATTGCACATCACTACCCGTTTCTCATCACAAAAAAGGCCCCAATGTGCGGTCATGATAGATATGACAAGCATCGGGTATTTACATTCCATTCGTTCGTGCCATTGTCCCGGCGTGCGTGGACACCGTTATCGTTTGCTTGGGACAGAAACAAACAAACAAACAAACAAGCGAACCACCGTGGCAGGCCGAATGTTGTCTCCGCTAAACCCAATCCACCCGCAAAATTAGCCATTTTTCCATTACGCACAGTGTACGATGATGATGTTATGGAAACCAACTGCCAAATCAAATTCCTTTGCCAAACAGCCACCTCAGCCTTTGTTGACATGGAAGTAACGCACGGACGGAATCGCCATTTGGCGATGGCGCGATGTTTAGCGAACGAATTCGAGGCAAAAATGTCGCATGAACAAATTTCTCAAGCGTTCTACAAACACACCGCCACCGCCGGTGGAATGTAATTTGCAATCAGCAGAGAAGCGTTACACCGTGTGCACGTTTCGATGTGGATGCTGTGGAAGCCACCGCTCCGAAATCGATTTCGCTTCGATTTTAGAAGACTTCCTTGAATATTAAACATTGCAATTGTATTGTCAGAAGTCTCTTTGCTTATTTACTTACGCACCAGCCATTGTGGCGTATTTAACGCTTCCACAGTGTGGCGATCAGGTTGCGCTAGAATGTGAAATTGCTGCTTTGATTTCCATCTTATCGCCCTCATCAAATTATCTGATTGATTGATATGCAAATGTTTTGTTATAAGCAGCTGCTCGATAGCAAGTCTTCACCATCGCTAATTTCCATTACAAAACAGTGTCAAAAAATTCACTATCAGCGCCATGACATTGAGGCATTTTAAACTGAGATTGGAAAATATGAAAACAAACTCAAAGAAAGCAATCGCGCCTGTGTGTGTGTGACACCCAACAAACATCCTTGAGCTCAGGACGCCCAAAAAAGTGGTGTCCTTCAGATTCTTCAAAAATGCTACTCCAATATATTTGTCACATTCGAGCCGGGCGATCCTCACGAGGTGGAAGGGGCCGCTTTACGACACGCTTACTGTGTGAAATATGTGTCTTTCAAATCACCCGGCACACAAGCCATTTGAGGGGGTGGGGGGGTGGGGGTGCGCGGAATGATACACAATCAAAATTTGCCAGCGCCACCGGGACCGGACTTTGGCAATGAACTTGGCTGATGGCCGGGCGATGGGTGGATTTAAATTTCATCGGATCGTTTTACGATCACATCGATCTTCCGAGGGTCAAATCGATTTTGTTGCCATAAGGCTGATGGTGGTGAGCAACGGTCCGACAGACATGTGGATGAATAATGTTTTGCTTTTACGAATTTCATCACATGAGCGAATGTCGTTAGAATTTCGATCCGTTAGTTATGGCTGGGAATCTCCGGACTTCCAGTCCAAGGAAACTATCTAGTGGTTCAAACTAAACGATGCTCGATTGGTCCCACCGAATCACTTCTCTGGAGATCAGATTCTTCTTACTGGATTTGTAAAAGTATCTTAAACCTCTACAACAACTTTAAAGTCTGTCCCCAATTTTGGGATCCAATCATTGACATGTTATGGAAAATGCAACTCCAATTCTTAGGTGAAAAAACTCTTAAGGATAGCCTAGCCAAATCCCTTTGCCTACTACGTTTGGTGGGACCTACGGCGCATGATGTATTATGAGCCACCGAAGCCAATTTACAACTGATCGATAGCAAAGATTAAAAAAATCACACTACTCACGTAAGAAATGCACACCGTGCTTTTGCGGCCGAGCTTCATCTTCCGGATCAGCGTCTGATGGGGCGGATGCTCCTCTCGATTGGCACCGTAGTACAGCTCCCAGCAGCTCGGCTTGTTCTGGTGCCACTCGAGCAGCATCTTCTCCTTATCACCGAACTGGCCGTTGCGCGACTTGCCGAGGCTCTCCATCAGGATGATGCGCTCGAGCGTGATGTTGCGCTGCAGCTGGTTAAAATCACAGTGCGCCATATGTGGCTGCCCCCCACTCCCACTATCACTGACACATTCACCCTTCGACTGGCACCCATCCGGTGGGTCGGTTTTCAGCTTCACACGTGACCCACGCCTACCCACCCTATCACCATCCGCCGGTTCATCCTCCGGCATTCCAATACTGACACTTCGACAATCGCCACTACGAGCACCACCACCACCACGACCGCCAGTCCCCGTCACGAACGTCTTCCCAACCTCACCGTCATCACTGTCAGGCATATCGATGGCCACATTCGGATCCGTACGCTCGCACCCACCATACCGATTGCAGACCCGAATTTCATCACTGTTCAGGTAACGCTGCTGGCAGCAAAGTGAATGCAGCCCACCAACGGACCCCGTTGCACCGCCGTGCTGACGTACTTCTTGAGCGAATGGATTCGGTGGGGAGCGTCGGTTAAGCACCAACGCTGCGGCTGGTAAGGCTGCCGGTGGACGTCCCTCACATATGTCCGGTGGTAGTACTTGATAGTACGGTAACACTGATTCCGACCCGCAAGACGTCGGGTACGGGACGGCACCCGTCCGCTCCAGCAGCTCGTAGTCATGCTCTAGGCTTAGAATTGATCCGGACCGGGAACGATTTCGCTGCTCAACCGCGTTCTGGACGGCCACCACTTTCGGCTCCCGACTCATGCCCTTGCAGAAGCGGCGGATTTCGTTCTCGTTCTTCTGGTTCATGGTGCGCAAGTACCCGTCCAGGTCCGCCTTCAAGATGGCAATGTTCTTTTCCAGCTCCGTTTCACTCGGCCCCGGTTCCTTTACGAACGGATTGCCCGGATTGCTCGGTATCCGTTGGGAGGCTTGCTCTTGCTGCTCCGTTCGCTGTTCCAGCAGCGTGTTTAGCTTTCCCCGGATCTGCTCCAGTATGTTGCGCGTGTTATGGAACTCGAGATATTCCTCGTACTGGGACTTCTTGCGACTAGTGCCCTCCGCTGCGCCATCCAATACCTGATCGCGCATCGCGTACATCTCACTCTCGGAGATCGAGGACAGCGTTGGACTTTCGAACCCAATCAAATTCTGACTGCTGTGGTTTGCCATACGGAACGACTCCAGATTAATATCCATCAACGAATCGTCCGTATCCAGTGGCCAAATAGGCCTAGGGATCTGTCCATCATTGCCCTCCATTATGACAGACAGCTGCTGCTGTTCCTGCTGCTCCTGAGACCGCTCCTGAACCTCACAACCTTCGGTACGATCTACTCCACCAGCTCCACCCGCTTCGGCCCCAATGTTGGAAGCTGCATGCAGAGGCTGCTGTACGACTGATGCCCGCATCACACTTATCTGCACCGGGACCGTTGGAGATGACAGCGAGGCCGGATAGTAGTACTGCTCCAGCCCCCGGATATTGCGCTGCAGTTCCGAAAGTTCCTGATCATTCCCGCCCCGCTTCCTATCACAGCTGGCACTAGTCTTCACTGGCTCACTCGTCGCCTGGCTTGCGGACTTTACCGTGCTCGTCCGCTTGACGCTCGCTGCGTCTTCGAGCCGCTGGGTGCGTGGGCACCGGTCGATCGGTTCGCAGTAGATGTGCTCGTCCACCGAGGACCCACCGGTCGAGTAGAGGTTGGTGCTGTAGTAGCCCGACGAGCCACTCTTCTCGGTCGAGTAGTGTGAGGTAGAGTTTACGCGTTCACGGTTCGGTGGCTTCCCAACGACGACCTCGTCCATCGGTTCGCGGTGCACGATGCTGGTGCGCGGATGCGTTGCCAACCGTTGGGCCCGCTCACCATCCGGGGGCCCTTTGTTGCCATGAAAATCGGTCGTCCGTGGTGTGCCCACCGTGGCCGCATCGTCCGGTTTGGTCTTTTTGTCCTCTTTGCGCGTATGCCGCGGGTGTCCACCTTTGCCCGTAGGTTCGCACTTCTCAATCACCTCGTCCTCAGCGAATGATTTTGCGTTTGCACTGTGGAAAAATGGAGAACGATTGTAATGCAATAAAATTTTTGATAAGTGTTTAAATATGCATTAAACAAGATCTTTAAATGATGTTTAAAAATAACAATTATCAACACAAAAGACTGGAAATGTCTAGCGCGTAATTTACTGTTCAACTTGTGGTGGGACCTGATTTGCATTGTTTATTATGAGCTACTGAGCTCAAGCGCAACATGGCGCTATTTCAAAGGCATTAAAATTATCCAACATCAAACAACAGTAACATTGGCTCTTAAGAAATAAATTTACTAATTCCATATCAAGGCAAAATTGAACCCAGGTCTCACGATCGCGACTTCCGACTGTCATAAATTAAGGATTACGATGTCCACATCAACAGCCAACAAAAGTGAACAGGACAAAACACATAAAACCCACTCAATATCATTGTTATATGTTGCGAAAAAAGCGATCTGATCCGATGATCTGCATCTAACTCGTTAACTAACTAATGAGTCAGCAAGTTCATCAACCACGCTCCTAGGTGGTGTAAAACTAGTTGCCGCCGCTAACAAACTAGGCACCGGTTTGGCCACTGCGATTTCCCTTTCCTCGGATCGTAATACCATCATCCGCTGCAGTTGACACCATTTCGTACCGGTCGTCCTGGAGAAGCCTACCCCCGCGGGGACCAGTCAATGAACCTTTTGCGCCGCCTCATAGCAATTCAGATTAGCCTGCTCGCTACCATGCCAAAGTCTCAAACGAGCCGAATGCAGTACAGGGCAGGGTGAATGAGCTGCTGCATTTGCCCATTTGCGCGAGTACGTTCGCTGTCAATCGCTAAATGTAAGTAGTTGGCAAAAACATATTCCTCGCAAAAAAAACAGTCTTGCAACGAGAAGGTGAAAGCCATCGCGGTCGAACGGTTTGGGCAGAAATAGATCGGTCCAGTTGACCCCGCGGTTCGGGGCACCCTACAAATCAAAGCTGCTAGCTGCAAGAAACAGTGTTGCTAAATTTGCATATTTTAGACACTATCTCTTAACGCCCCAAACCAGTGCAGGAGAGCCTTGCGCAACCCGACTACCTGGCTGTTCGTGGTTGGATGGTGAAGAAAGCAGCGTGCAGGATATCTCGAGCACGAAGAGGTGTACTGCAAGGCCAATAAACATAACTACCCTCGAATGTCATTGCCTCCGTTTGACAGTTGCAGTGCTGGGAGAATGTCGTCATGAGGCATGTTCCTAAGCGTGTACCGTTTGGAATATTGCAGAGGAAACATAAAAATAAAACTTGTTCTATTATTTTTATTACAGTTACGGGTGCAATGGAAAAGAGAGCGGACTGAATGGTTGCGTAAACTTAGTTGTAAATGAATTGGTAGGCCTCATCAACATATGACTGCTGAATTCAGTACTGAATGTTGGAAGAGTTAATCCATTTGAATGATCTTCAGATTTAGCTACGTACATAAGCTTCAATAAGTTCGTCTTGAATGGTATTGGCATGCCTCAACGCTGCTAATCTTCATAATTTCTGTTATCAAAACATTGCAAACAAATAAACAGCTTTTGCATGCTCAATTACTCGAATGCTACTCAGTTTGTGTGCTTTTGTAGGTCAAGTACAAAACTACCCAAATGAGCTAGCTATCTCACCCCTTTATTCAATCCCTCCTTTTCAAACACCTAGGCAAACACTGTGAACCGAGAAAGCAAACCATCCATGCCTGATGCCCGGCGAAAGCTTCCGGTTTGACCTTTCACACCTATCTTAACGTCATTTAGGTACATTGTTTACCATTATCGAAACGACACAACAGCACTTGTGATGCTACTCTCATCGTACATTCACAACATCATCTGCATAAAGCACACATTCGCCTCGTGTGGGCTCCTGCTCCAAATGCAATAGGATTACAAATGGATGCTCACAATGCCTGAACGTATCACATTCACCTTACGCTTCTTGCTCAAAACCTTCCGCATGATGAATACTTCGGAAAACTGTTACACCAAAGACACTAAAGAGCACCTTTTGGGCCTCGACGGTTAGCACACATCCATTCGATTGACCCAAGTATCAAAGACCAATAAGCTACCACCTTGTTTGAACTTACCACCAGTATTCCTGCCCCACGTTCAACGCTATCGGCACATGTAAAGGAAGACAAACTACACAACAATCTCAAACCGTACACGAGCAAACCGGAACAAATTCCGAGAAACGTCCAGATGATACCACCGATCCGGTTTTTGATGTGTTCTGCTCTTTTGAACACGCACGCACTCCAGAACTTCGAATGTTCAATATCTTGCTAGACCTACAGCTCACCCACACAGCTCTCCTCCCCCCCTCCTCCGCAAAAGCACAAATCACTGTGATGATGATCTAGTTTCACTGTTTCCTTCCAGCAATAGCATCACGAAACGGAACCGACACAACAGTGACTACATTCAGCTTCTGACACTGAGTACTGACTTGACCACGTACGAAACCAAGCCACCGGTTGGGTGGAAATGGGGGGAAAACGGCCCACCGGGGAAGGTAACAACACACGGCCGATATCAAATGTAAAGAAGAAAGTGAGAATGTGAGGTTGCCTCAGGGGTTTGGGTTCCCGTTAGAAGCGAGCTTTTCACTCTCACTACTGCATCTGTGCCGCGTACGGAACCGGTCTTGCACGTTGCACCGATGCAATTCGAGAGGACTGTTGCCATGCTCAGCAAGAAAATGTGGACATGTGCAAGAATTTGTCCTTTTTTTGAGAAGACTTAAGCTTTCTACACAGATAATATCATCCATCCAGCTCTTAGGTGTTGGGCTATTAAATTCCAAGTCTAACATCCACCCTTTATGTCCCTTGCTCTACTTTAACTACCAGTTTTCTTTGAAGACTTAAATACTTAACCCACACGACCAAAATGTCAACATCAGCGGACTGAAACCTCCGCTTTACACCGACCACCAATTCATTCTTTCACTCGATTGAACTTTTGACTGAACTTTTTTTTGCTCCTGTCTGATCTGTTCGCTCCTGCCCATCGAATTTTTCCGAATTCTCCAACCCATTCAATTCAAACACACCAACTCTAGAACAAGTTGCACGAGGAAAAGCGCAATCGCTGGAACGACCGCACGACGGGCAAAAAGGGCGTCCCAACCGGTTCAACTCAAACACCGCAAATCCGGTGATGATCACCACCCAGCCCGTCACGCCACGCCGCGACTAGTTTTCCAGCTGCGGGAGGAAATGGTGCTCTCACACACACATACACTTGCCAGTACCCGGACAGACGAAAATGGAAAGTAAACCTGGAAAGTAAAACTGGATTGTGGGCTCATGCAGTAGCCAGCCGTAGAACGCAAACAAAAAACGGTGAAAGACAGGAAGACAAGGGCATGGTACGAGTGTAAGTACAGAGGGAAAACTTAGGTAAACTGTTTGACCTTAGCGAACGATGGTAGAAAAAGTGTGGGGTTTAAAATAAATGGAAGTGTGTGGTTTTTGGTAAGTTTTACTCGTTTCTTTTTTGATAATGGTTTCCCTAGCATTTTCCAGGAAAGACGCCTTTACCTTTCTTCTCTTTTTGTTTTCTATTTATGGTTTAAGGATCGTTTTTTATTTGTTTTATGTTCTGCTTTTTGTGTTTTTACTGTTTTACTTTTGTTTCGCAAAATTTACAACTTCAGTTTTCATTCTAAACTATTTTTTTTTTATTTTTGTTTTTTTCTTCACTATTTTTTGTTATGTTAGTTCTTTCTTTAGTTCAATTTATAATCAACTTTTTGTCTTTGTTTGGTGTTTTTGGCTTTTCTTTTAATCAATGTATTTTATTATTTAAGTTTTATATTTTTCAACTCTATTTCCTTGTAATGTTTTTTTTTTCTTTCTTTCCATGTTTAGTTATTTTTACTTGTATAGCTTTTCTGCTATTTTTCATGCTTATTTTACTAATGTTTCTATTTCTTCTCTCTTATTTTTCTTTGCTGTAAAAACAGCTTAATACTTCGATTGTCAAACCCAATCCCTAATCAAGTGAAAGGTTTCACGGCCAACAATCAGTCACATCTTACATGAAACAAAACAAACCACATCCTCCGGATATTAAAGTACACTTTCACCCTTTTCAATTTCCCGCCCAGGAAAACAATTACAAAAAAAGGAAAAGCCAGCCATATCGCATCTTCTACCGGAAACCCAAAGACACAGAAACGATTTGCCAACACCCGGACACTTTGGGCACAGCATCCTGGAGCAAATAGTTTCTAGGTCGGGCCCTATAACAACAGCTGATCAGCTCCATCAGCAACCGCAAGGGAAGATCTGCAGTCCATCGAGTACGTCTGTACAGTCTGTGCAGCTAACGAGCATTCCGGTTATCTTCGTATTTCACTTTTTTTTTCTTGCTACAACCATTCCTCCGTACCAGCAACTCGGAGTAGGTCAGCCAGCCTCATACCATCTCGTTTGCCGGTGAGCAGGTGAGTCGAGTGAAAATATCATTAGACTCCAGCATTGCTCACATTACGATGCGATCTTGCAAGTGATCGATTGTGCTACATCTGATACGGGCATGGACTCGGCGCTTGGTTCTCCTCTGAATGAATTCAAAGCTTCTTTTACTTCTTTTACTTTTAAAACTTGAAGAAAGTGAAATCCGCTTCGTATGTTTATGCTCGAGACGCCGCTTGCGATCTTTATCGATCGAGCTCTGACGTTTCTATGATTGCTTACATATTGAAAAAAAAAACACGTCTACACTGGACCCATCACGCACCATCCTGGGTAACTGGGTTTTATTGCCACTCTTTCCCTCTGTAGTCGGTGGCAAAATTAGTGCACTGACACGCTTTGATTGGTGTATGCAGAAAGACGAAAATTATCTCTCATCAACGATTCGTTTGGGCGTTCGGACAAGCGAGAGGGCCTTCATTTTCCTTCAATAACCTTTACAATTGCCGAACAAATTTCCTCAAAGTACGTACAACAACATTAAAGAAAGTGAAACATTTTCTCCTACACAACCAAAAAAGGTACAACTTTTCATTGCATTACAAAATAAGGTACGGTACAGCTAATTTGCCACTCAATTTATTGCCAGACATCTCCAAAGCTCCCACATGAGCTGCCTCAGCATTCGTAGCCGCACGTCTCGGTTCGGGGTAGCTTCTTTCTAAAATTTACGGCCCCCCATCGCTCAACCAGCACAACACAATGAAGCAGCATTTTCCACCGAAATGCAACCCGGAACAGGAGGGTTGCTGCAAGATGCTGATAGTGTTTCCCCTGTTCGAGACGGGGGTTTTCCTTTAACGTGAACTTTACGGTTACAAGCGAAAAATGTAATTCACACCGGTACCGGAATGTGCTACCTTCGGTGCATCGCAATAAACCATTTAGAGATCTTAAAACTTCTGCCCTTCTGCCTGGTGAAGTACAGCCACACACACCGTGTGTCGATAGCGAAAATGGCACCTTCAAACGCCGAAGGTCACATCCGCTGCCTGGGAGAAGAAAAATTGCCTGTCACCGACACAAAGAAACCAATTTGGCTGCAACGGCAGCCGGAAATTCTTTGTCAAGGCAGCGAGGGAAAATAAAAGAAACTCTTGTGTTTTTTTTTTTGGTTTGGTGGGAAAAACTGATGCTTAAAGGTCCCTCCCGCTTCGATGGGGATGGTACGGAGGTTATCCCTGCTTTTTGCTACCGAGTGCATTGGAGTGCACTTGGGGAAAATGTAAAACATGGGCGCTTCAAACTTGGATGGGCGATGGTGGAAAGAATAAGCCGTACTTTCTGGTGATTTCGCTGTAAGTATGTTTTGAGTGTCCTCTTTAAAAGATCGTTACATTGCTTGATAATCCATGTGTAGATGTGTTATTAAATTATTTTTAAAAAAATCTTTAAAATGGTCTTAAAGAATTTTACAAGTTGAAAGGCTGGATATGGTCCATGCTATAGATTCTAGATAGTGCTTTGAGCGTGGAATGTGCTTCAGACTGTAGTATGGCCGGTTGGAAGCCAGAACTACATCTATGAAGTTATCGGCGCTTTTGGCCTCATTTATGTTAACCTTTGGAGGACTTCAAGAGGTCCATCTCCTATCTGGATGTTATCTGGTTCACCTACAACCTGAAGTTTGTAGCAACTTACAAGACCCTTTTTTAAGCTTCTGACACTTAGGAGAACCTCAAACCTTTATCCCAGAGACACCTCAAATATCTGTGAAATCCATCGACCAATCAGACTCCCTGTCTATGCCATCAGCAGTAGCAGAGTCTGAACTAACTTGCTTGAATATGGTTCTAGGATTTTCTTTCTTGAAGATCTCCGAGATCCAGCTCTCTATAACGCCATGTTAAAAAAGGGACAAACAAGCTCTTAGTGGAAACCACGAGCTCTTTTAGTTTAATCTTCCTTAATCACCTTCAATATGTGAAATTGGACATTTTGCTCGTCCATTTCCTTCAAGATTTAACACATGGTGAAGATCTCGGTCGGTGATAGCTCGCCAGAATCTTCTTTAATTGGTTTCAATTGTCTCTTCGACGAAGCGATATTCAACATCTTGATTGATCTTCACTACAAATATCAACAGCGAGGATCAGGGACAATATCTTGTAGGAAATATTCATAACCGAATAACCCTCTCAATAACTACGAGCATTGCATTGCGAGTTTTAGGTTATTCAGCTTATATTCCGTCGATACCAGGTTTACTCAATGCTAGCTAGCAGGTAGTCTAGCCTGTAGCTCAGTCGACTTGGTAAGACGATCTAACCAACTCTGAAGTCTTAAAAGCATTAAATGGCATTTTCCCTTGCAATTTAAACTCCCTTACAAAAGGCACACATCACCCTTCTGATGTACTCCATTTAAAGCCAGTAAACCATCGGTCTGCATAACCTTTTGCAATGGTTTAATGATAGAGAAATCCATACACGATACGGTTTCGCCGAAAATACCAAGGAAACCCATTGACCAATCCGACACCATCGGTCCGACGCCAGCTGGAACAAATTTCGGAGGCATCAATTAATGATATTTATAAGGAGCACCAGGAAGGCACCCATCGGATTGAACTTTGGTCGATCAAACGGGCAGTGTAGGAGTTTATGGATCACCTCGCAACGTATTAGACCGTTGGCCTTCCAATTTTTGCACCAATTCGCTACCCGAATCGGAGCTCAGCTCGTCTGCACGACACGTCACGGTGTTTATTTTCACGGACACACTGAAAATCCGATTCTCGGCTTGTACAATATACAGCCTTGGCTGGCTGGCTGGCCAGTTGGGAATGTCAGATCGAATCGTGAGTGCCCTATTTTGGGGGTTCAGCGATTCAGTGCTATTCGAACGAAAACATAACGCATGCACAAGAACCCTTCAGTTGCGTTCTTCTTCACACTCTCCACTCGCGCTCGCCGAAAGCATTCATTGCAAGAAGACGCGTGCCGGCTCATCATGCAAATCGAGGAGATCTCCCGCCATTTGATCCTCATTAAAACGGATGATATTGGACTAATTGGAAGCGCCCAAAATGCATCGAATCGTTTAGCTAAACGAGCTGATTGGGCCCGATTGCTACGCAGATCGGACCACCAATGCCACCAGCCAGATGAATATTTTACCCCGTTATGCATCGTTATGCTCAACCGCTCGAACAGAGCGACGAAGCGACACATATGGACACCTTTTTTTTGCTGCAGGTCTTTTCCTTCCTTCGAACGGAGTTTTCGGAGTCAAATGGGGAGGACCGTGTACAGTCCCCTCACAGAGACCTTCACGCGGTGTGTGCCTTTGATCCGATCTGATGGCGGGATCACCTCGTTGCCGATCTTCAATCATGATCTTCACGCTTTCGCGGGCTGCCGACGGTTGCTGGGTGAAGGTTGTTGCATCGGCGTGAGGGTGGAACAGCACAATTATAGTACAAGCGGATTTTCCGGCCTCGCAAGCTTTTGCACTGTTTGTATTAGCAGCATCATCATCACCTCATCAATATTATACACAGTTCTCGACGGCTCTCATGTGATTTCTCCTAGCGGTTAATGCTCTTCGGCAAACATTAATGCCCAAAAAGGAAAATTTGGGTTTTCCGTTTAGTTCAGTCACTCATGTAGCAATTTAAGCTCGCAAACGCTACGGAACAATCGCAACTCGTTAAATGCACGAAACTTACTCTCACTTGATTGTGTGACAGATGTAGATGGAGGTTTTTAATTTCAAATTAACGAGCTCATCTCGTTTAACGACTACACGCTGCTTGACCAGCAAGCGTCATCGTGCGACCGGCTTTACTTTCCATTGATAATCATTCGACTTTTTCGTTAAAGAAACGCAAACCTTAAGCGACAATTTTAAGCGTTTAAAACGATTTTTAATTAGGAGTAGTATGAATTTAAATAACAATTCACTAGATTAAAATTTAACACCATCATTACCATCAATGTCGATTCAAATGCAAGTATTAATGTCACTTTATTTATTTTATATGAAAATTGACAGATGAACTAATGATCTTTAAGGATTAACTCCAGGAGGGAGTAAGATGTTTGGAGTTCCACCTTGCCCTACTGCAGACACGAGGACTGTCTGACAGTGACGATCTTCTGACGTAAAGGTCACGTTTGCGATTAACTGGCGATGATTCTTGGACAACGATTCCGCTGGTCCAACACAGGGCAGCTTAATCGCTTGTCTCTTGCTTCGGTCAAGGAATGCTTTTTCCCTTGAATGTGAATCAATTAGTCCGAAGAATTGCCTAACCATCTTTGCTCCAAGCAAAGATAAGTACAAACATTAATTAAACATTCTCAAAATCGTAAATACTTCATTCAACCCAAATAAATCAATCCAAATGATGTCCACCGGATTCGTTCGGTTTGCCGACACGCTTCACTCTGACCATCACCTCCAGTAATCAACCTTTCCCTTTTCAAACTCGCGCGAGTCTTTCCACGAATGGACAAAAATTCTCGTACCGTGGAATTTCACACCTATTATAGTCATCCCGTAGCCTCATCGGATCAGCTGAGAAAAATTAGCATAGCCAAACGGTTCGTTGCTGCAGACCCCAGACAGTCTCAGCAGCAACCTCCCCCGGCATGTCACGATTTTATTCAATTAATGGAGCCCCAAACACAGCCGCCTAATCGAGACCGAACCAAACCTGTTGAAATTGAAGCGCTTTGTAAATATAAGCGCGCATGCTTCCGGCCTTAACCTCCAGGGCCGGCTCTTGAAGGGCCGGTCGTAGCAAGTTCCGTGCATGCAGCGCCACGATCGTACAGCCTTATTAATTAATTGTCCTGCAAAGATCGTGCACTACGCAAGGTATGACGAGGAGAGCGAGAAAGACGGCTGCTAGAGGATCAAGTACACCGATGTAACAATTTATCATCTCCCTAAATGTAACCTGCTCTCAGATGTACTCCGGCGCGAGGGTCTCTTTGGGGCCGTCTGGCACTGCATAAACAAACTACGACCTAGACGCCAATCAGTAACGGAGACGGCACGGATCGGAGCGGCACACTGGCGGGGAAACCTTGGTAAAGGGTTCTTCTCGAAGACGCCCTTGGACCGTGTGAAGACCATTCCTCCGGTGCCTTAATTGATATCGTTTTTGGTGGATGAAGAAGAGAAGGGCTATCCAAAATAAAAAAGTCGTCACCAGCCGACGTTTACCAGGTGGAAGATTTGTCCTCGGAGCAGTTATGACAGAGAAGCGCGACTCTCGTCTAATTATACAAATTTCTTAAAGCTCTTATCTTGAAGGAACGAGAACAAGCAAAAACAGGGTACATACCCACTCGGTGTACGATGTACGGTCCGCTGTCGGAACATGGTCGAACTGCGTCTCGAACGTAGTCCTCCAGTATCTTCACCAGCGGCAGGTCCACTACCAGCCAGCGTGTTACTACGCTCCTTCGTTCGATCCCGTTTGCGGCCCATCACACGCTCGTTCACCAGCACCGCATCAAGCGCATCGAACGACGCCGTCCGGACACCACCTTTCGCACCGGCGTTCGCCATCTTGGGCGATGGCGTCTGGACCCCGTTCTCCTCGTCCGTGTTGATCTTGCACTCCTGCGGGAAGCTATCGTTGAAGGTACGCATCGCTGCCGCACCTGCCAGCTTTAGCCGGTTGCGAAAGATGTCTCCGAACCGACGCACGCCCGACCGGCCCGAACCCGCACTCTGGTTGCTGATGTTGCTGAACGCATCGGACGGATCGACGGAGCTTCGCCGTCCGACCGGGCTGCCGTGGGTGCCCGGCCGCTCATCGATCCACGTCGAGGACATCGTGGGCATCGCGTCAAACGGTGAGGAAGTTGCTTTGACAGTGGCCCGTCAAAGCGTGTGTCATATTCAGCGCTGCAGCGCCCAAATGCCACAGCGCTGGTAGCTGTGACTGCCCGCCCGTACCAAGGCTACTAAATGCATCAAACGCACCACGGTGGTCACTTAATAGAGCTATTTGCGTGCCACTTAAGAGAAAAAAAAACACAAAAAAACAACCTTCGTACACTCAACACATCAATCCCCGCGGCAGATGACAGCTAGCTGAAAGTGAACAAAGACAAAGATGGACATGAAAAATAAGCTTTGATGGAGGCAGAAAAAAAAACAATTTAAATAGAATAATCAAGACCAAGAGGACGACGGGTAAAGGATACCTTACTTTTACTCAGTTTCGATGGTTTTGCCACAGACTGACAGCGACGCAGGCAATTTGACTGCACACACCATTGTCTTTAATTTATCAATGACATTCACCTAAGCGCGCTTCCGACAGATATCTTCATCCAATCGATGACACTTAACTATATGCATAATAAAACTATCGAATACAATGTTTGAAAAATATTCATCCGAAATATTGTCAGATTCCTACCCACTTCCGCTGCCGAATCGCTGGACAGCAAGAAGCAACGGTGCCCAGTTGCTGCTCATCGCTCACGGCACACCGAACCTTCACAGGCCAGTGATAATAATTAATCCAATGAGCAGGCTCAGATCAGAGCTGTTAAGATTTAAAGGACAGTCGAGGCAAGTGCGCCCACCGTCCGGGGCGATCCTGTCCCGTCCGAACCCCACACCGCAATCAACAGCCGGCTGGCCATCTTTCATCGATGATTATGTCATCAATTAGTGGTGATGCTGTATATCACAATCGTATCATTTTTGGGTACGATTCTGTTGCGCTTCACCAACGCTGAACCTCGCTCGCTAATTGGAAGCGAAGGACAAGGGCATCCTCTAATCGTATAAAGATGTTCAGCTTCAGGAGAGGAGGGAAAAAATAGCTAGAATGACACCCAGCGACCCACACGCCACGAAACGTCATCGAACCGGAAAGGACGGCCCAATCGAATGATTTCAAGTCCGAGGAATCCTAATGAGCTATCCATCCAGCAGCTTCCAGGAAGCGCAAGCACGCCATACTGAAGTTATTTCGCTCAAGATGCTCGCTTGCTGTACGCCCCAGCATCTGGTACGGTAGCGGCAAGAATTTCAAATATTTACGTACAAACATCACGCCTTAAAAGGGCCGGCCGGGACTAGGTCCAGTTATAAACTATGCTCGATCACGCGCAAATCGTTCACCTGTTTGTGCGCCGAATTTATGGCCCGCGGTTGAGCAAATGAACCTCTCCTTAAAAAAACCCCCCGACACGATGGCCAGTTGGCAAACAGACAACATAGTCAATGTTGCCATTTACTTACCTACCCAATTCGGTGTCCCCAGCAAACAACACTCACCCTCCAAGAGTCGGCAAGAAGTTGGAGCGAAAAACGCCTAACCCTAATGCTAAGTGCAATCGAATGTTGTCCATCGCGGCTGGATCGTAACATTGTTCTCCACTATTTCCAGCACCATCAACACCTGCTCTGCATTGGTCAACTACGGTATGTCATTTGATTTGCGTGTGTGTGTGTGTACGGGTCTGTCCGATCATTTTACCCACGTCTCGATGAAAGCGAACGCATTTCGTAGCCGTAGACATCTCGGGCTGGCCTTACTGGGCATAGCAATTGCAGCCGGCATTCGACCAGCGACCAGACAAACCCTCTAACCTAGTTTTCCTTTGCAGCACTCGAGATCGCGACAAGACGGCTCCCAGGGCCGCTGGAGCTCCGAACCCAGTGCTTCCCAAGTTGAATTCTCCCCCCTTCGCTCGCAGTCGTCGTAGCAGCATGGGTGGAGTTCTGCAGGTTCTGGCACCGCACGTGCCTACTTTAAGCGATCACTTTCACTAATCACTCCATTAAGTCCCTGGGATCTTAACCTGTGGACCGATCCTTTAACCTGGTCGCCGGTTGGCCCATTCGCGCACTGCCAATAACTTTATCGCCGACGGGGTTCGTCAATCGTACCTGATGCTGGTGGTCAAAGGTACCATCAGGTGAACTGCTGCTGCTGCTGCTGGTTGAGAATTTGGGTCAGCGCAGGCACATTTCGCAAGCACGACCACAACGCTTCGTCCACAACAACAAAAAAAAAAGGCAACTACTCCTAGGACACCTCTCGGGAGACCCCGGGCGCGTTAACCGAGGGCTGACAAACGTTCCACTCGACCACCGATCAATCGATTGATCGATAGACCGTCGGGTTTGCACTCCAAAATTAAATGAACCAGTTTTCTGGGGACAGTGCTTGTGCTGGGGGGCTCCTCTGTTTTGTTTGAAACCTGAAACCTGGGTCCCCATGCCCAACCCTTAAGCTCTAAAGCTGCTGTCTGAAGATAGTCTCCCCGAGAGGGTGCAGTAATCGCGGTGGGATTTACGGTGATGGCACCCGTGCGATAACTCTAACGCTTTAAAAACTGGATTCTGCGCCACCGTTGTCGAGTCTCCAGACAGGGCGTTAGCATACCACATTTTTAATGCTCGCGAGTACAATATAATGTAATTACGAGCATCGTTAATCATTGTGGCACGCATTTCCAGTCCCTCACACCAATTGCACAACAGCTTTTAAATCCCGCTGGGCCGGTGGGGCCACCGCCTTCGCCCTCGATTGCCCGCGGCCGGTGTAATCAGAATCAATATTTTGGTGATTGATTTGGGTCATCCGAACACGCTGCCAACCGGCACTTGGCACACACAGTGAAGTGATCTTGCAAAACCATCTCACTCACTCGGCAAATTGATTTCGCCAAACTGACGTGATGGCGCGCACCGCAGCTCCCCCGGCGATTTAAATTTAACGCTTCACGAAGGTACCACTACACATCTCAAGTGTTGTTGATGATTGCCCGGGTTTTCACCCCTATTTACACATCCCAAAATCATAGCCGCAAAAAAAAACCCGCACGCAGTGCCAAACTTTGCTCCAGAAGTACTCGCTGAATGGGTCTCCAAAGCGGTGCATCGCTACATGGCCGAACATTCGGGTGCCACTGACTGATGAATGATGTTGGTGAAGTGTTTGGCACTCTCTCCGTCTCGCTCTGCCCATTTTGTGCGTTCCATGACGCCACACGGTGCCGTCGGCTACTATCACCCTGCGGCCATCAGCTGAGCGAGTCGGCAGGCAGACCACCTGCTTAACCTACATCCAATCCTTTCATGCGTGTATGTGGATCGTACCAGTATCGGTCGATCGGACTATCTACTACAGGCCCGTACAAGCGCCTCAGCTTCGTGGCATGAAGGTTCAGGTTAAGCCAAATTTACTGGTCCCCCTCATCCCACACTTCCAGGGAATCGAGCCTCCTGCCACCCTGTATTAGATAATTATTGCTTCAGTTTCAACTGCTTTGGCTGTGGTAGCTGGGCCGCGTGCCACCCAAGGGTGACTGAACTTGGAACTTCTGGCCACCGGGCCAGGAAAGAGAGGGCGCGGGCACACACACACACACACACACACACACACACACACACACACACACACACACACACACACACACACACACACACACACACACACCCAAACCGGAATGGCCGGGGCGTATCGCGTTTGACCTAGAATGGCCCGCATGCATGGTGGGCAGGGAGAGCTGGCGATGCACACAACACAGCCGGGGCAAGCTACAAAATGGTACGCTTTAATTTTTCTCTTTACCTGTCATGTGAGATTTATGTTAGTTTATTCGGTGTATTTTTTTGTTATTATTGCTATCTTCAACCACATTCCCCCGGAGTGCCTCGGTTTCTTCGCCCTGATTTCAAGATCTCTCCCCCGGTGACCGTGGAGGATGTTGCACAATCGATGCAACCAGCAGTAGGTGCGACTTTGAGCAACGAGTTTGAAAGAGGTCTTATCGGGGATGGGGGTCTTCAGGTGACCTTAGACTTAGGGGAGAGTGTAAATTCATACCGCAGAGGTATGCTTCCGTGGTATAGTCCAGCATGGGTGGGTTAATGGCTTCAATATTGCTAAATTGTATTACATAGTTGATGCATTAGACCTTGCGATCTTGTGAGCTGCTAGGAGACACAACTTGATGCTTCATTATTCATATGATCTTCAAAACTGTTTATAATGTCCAAAAATTATTGCTTTTAAGCATCATTGGTTTCCCTCTCACTGGAGCGGTCCGATGGCCGAAGCCATAGCGGCGCCAGTCTTCACACAGCAGCGCTGGGAATCAATTCCCATAGTCTCCCACAGGCAGGATTCACACTCGACTCCCCGTACGCAGGACTGACTATCCATCTATGGGTTGAATTAAGTCACGAAAAACTAGAAACGGCCAGCCAAGCAGGACTCTCGAGGCTGTTTTTCGAGGATTCTTCAGCAGACAGCCCGGTTCGAGATCTAATTTTGACTGGAAGTAGACAGGTAGATGCGGTTGTATTATCGTCATGTACTTTACTCCTCAACTATATAGCGTTGGGAACCTTGTGAGGTCTTGGCTTACCATTTCTGGCTTCCTTGAATTAATTTTACCCGAAGCTGGATAGTTATTTCTGCCTACGGAGAGACGGTCTGGACGGGATTCGATAGCCAATCAGACTATTTGCAATGATATTTGCATAGTTTAACGGGTTTTTTTTATGAATTAATAATTTAAGTTTGAAGTCGGGTCAAAATAAACCGCACAGCTTGTGTGGTACCTTCAGGTTCAGCTGTTGATTTCTGTATAGCGTTAATATTGCATAAAATGTCAATAAATGTACCATATCCTCAAGACTTTCGAAAGGTTATGGACAACTGGCGCCACATTAACACCCAATAATACGACCATCACCCCAACAAGGACACTCTCGTTAACCACATACATCCTGTAGCACTCCTGTCATCAAGATCACTATCTTAACGCGATAATAAGGTCAAACTCATTTAAAGTGCTCCATTTTCAGCATGGTACCCATGAAGCTAATGAAAACTGTTCCAATTACCTTACGGCTATCAGCTGAAACTGGTGCAGCCAAAACAAGACATCCAAATATGGGATAAATCACATCTCACAAACTCTCGCGCCCTGGGACAAAACTACATTCTTAAAGTCACACTCATCAGGAATGAGCTTCGGCTCATTTCGATTCGGTTGATCCTCGCAGAAAAGGAAGCATGACGAAGCGGCCCACGTAACCATCCCGCGATGGGATACATGGGTACGATGAGTGTAAGCGTAATGGGAACTTAATTAATTACAATGTCAGCGTGTCTCGATGACCAGTAACTCGCCCACCAACGACTGCCCCATCCTCCTCTGCGATGAGTGTGTGTCTGTCCTACGGGTCATTAAACAACGGCTAAAGCCGATCGGTAGCCGTTTTGCAGGCAAACAAATCCCCATTGCCAAATCGTTGCGCAACCACCCACCCCAATGATTTGCATGTAAGCGCACGTAAACAATACTCCAATACGTTTTCCCACATCCACGGCCGGGCTTTCGATCGTAGAAGATGCAAGCACTCCGGAGAGCAGACGACGTTCAGCTTTGTGGACGTTACGCATCTTCCTGCAGGGAGGTCATTGCTGGTGAAGCAGAGATCTCGTCAACCTCGGGAGGCTTCTGTCTGGCAGACCCAACCCTGTCGAAAGGGACCTATTGGATATTCCTGACCATACTTCCCCATTTTGCCGATGGTCCGTCCCGTCTGACGTGACGGTTTGTTTATTAAGATGTAAATTTTTGCATTGCCACACTTCAGATCCACCCCATTCATCCGTTCGAAGCTCCGAAGAGCTGTTTAACGATCGGGATTTATGTACGCCGGACGCAGTACAATGGTCCGAGACGGGCATCTACTAGGGTGTGATGCTCTGTAAAGCCGGCAGGATTGCATGGCTGCTGTAGAAGCATTTGCCTGATGACGACTTAACTTCGGAAAGCACGTCCAGCCTCCAGTTCGGGAAGGGTTTCAAAGCTGGTTAACATCGATCCGTCCACCGATGAATGGCAGCCGGGTCCAAGAGGCCCGCAAGGCATGCGATTTGATCTGGCCCGGGCGCACTAGCCAACTGATCGACAGCCGCCTGCACTTAGGTAGCTTAGGATCGTGATCGGAATGTCGAGCCCTGGAACGAACCCAGGTTCACCAACTCGCGCCACGGTGATCGTTTGCGTGCCAATCCTGTCTTAGCCTACTCGCAATAGCAAGTTCCCTTCTAGCTCTCCAGCATCCGTACCAACCATGGAGGGGAAGAAGAAAGCTGGCCGGTGCACCAGCGAAGGCTCAATGCAGCTGCAGAGCAAGTAATGCTCACCCGCGCACACCGACAATGAGCAACAAGCAAACCCCCTTCCGAAAGTGAAAGTAGTCGTAGTCGGCGAAACAGTGCCTCGTGTGCCAAAGACCGGAGGCGAAATGCTAAAATTTGGAGCATTTCTCAATTACGCCACACGACCGAACGAACAGGATCGTTCCCGAACTGGCAGGCTTTTATCTTGTTCCACCGTAATCGTTTCCAATTGTTCGGAACGGGTGGCTGGAGCAACAACAAAAATGAGGTTTGAATATCATGCGCAGCCTTTTTGGCAGAGACATTATGCGCCAATTTAGGTTGGCTAGCTCCCGGCTGGTCCCGGCAATCAATGATGGAGCCGGCAGTAAATGTAACGAAAGTGCCCTGCAGCTGTTCGCCAATGTCTACTGAGTTGGTTATTATTCATAGGCTTTATTTATTGCGGACCAATCATCAGGCTGTCCAGGCCAAGAGAGCTGTTCTTTTATTTACTTAGCAAACATTAGTTATCCTTCAGGTTGTCCAATAACCTTCTCTTCTACTGTTACTTCTGGTTTTAATATCTGCAACTAGAATATTACCATGTCAATTGTGTCCTCCTTGACCTCACTTGACATGACTCTTGAGTACAGGAGTCCTGCGATAACCTCGATACATCCCCAACTCATTCTATTTGGTCATTTCAAATTTAAAGCTCTAGCTATCCAATCATTCTGTTACAATATTAATAAAGTCAAGCAGGCAAGCGCTCTTCAATGTTCTGCATGAAAATCTGAAGCAAGAAAACATTGCTATTGCTCTTATAACTCTTAACCGAGGTTATATTTTTGTCGTTCTGGCTCATAAACTTGTACCACGTTGCGCACAATGCTACCCACAAGAAAAAGATAACCCTCGGTAACTAATGTTGCAAGTTCTACCATAAGCGTAAACGTTGCCGAGTTAATGTTGCTACCTTAGCTTTTTGCACAATAACTAAGTCGCGAAGTTCAACTCAGATTCAGCATCACACAGCATGCTGCACGCTTCAAACCACTCTCACATTACCCAGCATTAGTAACTCCCGCTACCCGACGCATCTCGTTTCGCCAAAGCTCACACAGAACACGATCTCTCTTGGACCATCGCAAAAAAAAACCCACCCCGTCCGAGTACGTCCAATGCGGGGTACTAAAAACGGGGCACATAAATCATCCCCTTCGAGCGGCGAGAGGCAGCTGGCTGGACACCGACTCTATCATTGGCGCAAGGGAGGGAGGATCTCATTCTATCGACACCAGCTTTGTTCTTCGACACGCTCCACCCCGGCGCACACTCTATCTGTCCGGTTGCAGTGGGTTGCACCAGCAGCTCCAGCGCCAGTAGCATTGCGTATCATCGGTGCACTCCAGCGCCGCATCAGTGTGGTGTGGGTACACCGAAACGATATGGGGTTCACTTTTCGCAACTGCACACAAACAGACTCAAACACCTTGTATGGGTTCCAGCTGCAAACCGGCAGCAGACGCGTGTCTTATCCCGCGTGCGGTCGGAAAAGGCGGTTTGGGTGCAGCGAAATGATTAGTTGGTGTGCTTGGAGCAGCCAGTTGGAACCACATCGTGCATCTTGGAAGATTTCATTAATCTCAAGGTGTAACACGCCCCAATTCAGCCACGATTGCAGCTAGACGAACGGGAGCTATCACGAACAGAGAACAGGGGCACAGTTAGTAGTAGAGACCCCGGTTTTCGGTTATATATACAGATTAAAAGTGATTTGAAGTTGGAGTGCTTTCGAGAGCTAGAACGAATCAGAACAGCCACCTGTCCTCCTGGAACGGTATCGATTTACAGAACCGTAAATCATAGGAACTTTGAATAATTGTTTGTCTTACTAATTGTTAAGGCCCCAAAACAAGGAAGAACCGAAGATACAAATCTCCCAGGGAAAAAACAGGAAACGATAAATATTGTGGACAAATGAGGTGACCCACTGAGACAGCAAACAATCAAAGCAAATCAATCGAACGATAAATCTGGCTTTTTAATTGAGTTGCCTTCGATTCTCGGCCAGTAGAGCACAAAACATCCTTCAGTTTGGGCGATTTTACGCAATACTAGTCGCTGTTACGCTGTTGAAACTCGCAGCTAAGAACAACTTGAACGAAATCCCTACTCGTTCTACTCGTGTGACAAATTTTGGCAGGAAGTGATCTCTCTCTAGCGTTGCGTACCTAAAATCTGGCCTGCGATTTATGCATATCGCGAGGTGACAGCTTCAAACTCCCATAAGGTGTGAAAATAAAATATGAAACTTAACGCAATATATCTATCCGCCTTGGCCAAGGTCACCGGAACTGCAGGTTTGAACCTAAACGCTACGCTCCACACCGTCGCCCGAATTTAAGCCGAGGAAATCTATCGCTCCCGGTGGTGACATGCCGGGTTTCCGTGTGGTAATATTTTTTTCTCCTCTAGTTTTTAGGCTTATGATTTTTGGTAGAGATTAAGATGCAAACCACTTGTGACTGATTGGCATGAAATGGGCAAGCAGTGCTGGGGAGACTCATAAAGTTTGCCAATCTGCCAAGGTGTTAAATGGTATTAGATTGCTGTTGTTTTGTTTTGTCTCTTTAGCTTAACTAAACAAAAATAGCATGAACCATGAATAGTTTGACCCATACATCGTTCCAAATCGAGCTGAAAAGCATCGTAAACCAACAACATTTGAATCACTAAATTATTGTTAAAAATAGTAAATATAATTTAAATTATTATTCAAACTATTAATACCTGTTAAATCGATAGGATTATTGCTTAAACAAGCGTATGAGAAACATATGAAATTTTCTGTTCTTCTCTTAAAAGATCAATAATTATAATTTATTTAAAAAATTGTTTCTTCAAAAGTTCTTAAGACAACAAAAGAACCAAATCTCTTCATAAAAGAAACTCCATAGGAAAAAATCGTGTAAAAATTCTTGTTGATCTGTGTCGATTAACATTTGTTTGAATGGTATTAAAAACCACGACCTAATTCCACGCGGCACATCATCAAAAGTGTGTGGGAAAATTTATGAACTTCTGCCTGATGGCAGAATCATGGCCACGGTTAACGGCCACCACCGCCCCATAACATATAAATCACTACGGACCTCGGACCATCGTAAGTGTCTGTGAGTGTTTATGTGTGTGTCAACCTTTGCAGGAGAAATATGGTGCAAATTTAATCATCGTGGATTAGCCTAAGCCCCTGACCAAACCCTTTTTCCCATCCATCTCACGCACCGAAGTGAGAAACGATGCCAAATTTACGAAACCAACCAGCCGGCCGATAACTGAACGGCCGGCCAACTGTAAATCTTCTCCCGAGCCGTAACGAAAAAGGGGTTTGGAACATTAAAGCCAAGACTGCTTGCCAAGACCACCACCAAGCTAATCATAAACATCCCCAGCAATTAATAAGCACTAATTATCTTGGCTTGGGCCTTATCACCCAGAAACCAAAAGGAGCCTCAAACCTTGCGGCTGGGTAAAAAAAGAAACCGGGACGGCCGGCACGCGAACCCCCGCGTCTTTTATTTCGATACCAGACGGTTTTCCAGGCCAAACACTTTTGCTACTTTGCCGGTCCGGGAACCTACCGGTTCTACTACCGACGTCTACCGGGCACGATTCAATTCTTCCGGCGCCCTCGCGCCTTTCTTTATGGCTCGTTCCGCCACCCGTTCGGTATGTGTGTTGTGGGTGGGAGGGGGTGCGGTTGGAAAATCCCCCACCCCCCGGGAAAAAGGGGAGAAAATCAAAGCTTCAGATCCAGATCACACTCCCCCGAATCACTCGAACGGCACACACAATTTCATGCTGCACTCATTATTGGTTGACTCGGTCATTCATTATTTGCTGCTGCCGTTGTGCTGTGAGTGCTTTTTACCTATTTTTGCTGTTAATTCACTTTATTTCACTCACTCGACTCGGTTTCTTCACCATTGTTTACTTTAGTTCATTAGTTAGTTTATTGTTTGTTCTTTTATCATTTCCTTTATTTTACTAAATATTTCATTTCTTTATGTTTTATTTTTCATTTTACTTAAACTTTATTTTACTTTTTTAATGGGAACTCTTTCATTATTTAAAGTTTAATTGTTTGTTCTTGACTTTTATCTTTTCTCTTTCTTGATTTTTCATTTTTTTCGTTTCTTTTTCTTAAATTGTTTCACTTTATTTTACCTTCCTAATGGCAAATGCTTATCGTCATCAGCCTTCTTGCATTTGTTTGCTTTCTTTTTCCTTTCTTGCACTCACTCGCACACAACGGTACACACCAATGCTTCCCTCATGCCAAGCGAGACAGTACAATTGGTGTTTTATTTCTATTGATTTTAGCACGCCACTTCCACCCGCACTTCCACACCACCCGTCGTCGTCCAACTTCTTGCGGTGGAAGCTATTTTCCACTGTATTTGCTTTTCGCTTTCCACTCGCTCTTTTCAACAACAAATTCACTAACATCACCGTTCGAAAAGAGAAAAACCAAGAAACTGTTCACAAAAAACAAACCTCCGAAACGTGTGTTGCATTTCCTCCTACACTCTACTAATCACGGTCAATCACGGACTTGGGGGGGGGGGGGCAAAAGAAAGAAAACAAAGAAGAAGAATAGCTTGCGTTTTCACGTGTTCCCCAATTTTTCCCCACTCACTAACGCGCGTCACGCACACACGCCCGCACGCACGCATGATTTCCGTTTTCCGCTAAATGGCGCTGCATTTCCCAGTGAACCCGGCACGAAGTGTGAAATGCAACACCACCCACCTAATCCGCCCGCTATATCGGTGTGGCAATCGGGTAAAAATGCACTGAATGTGAATTCCTTAAATGATTGCGCAAAAAAAAACAGGATTGAGGTTATGAGGATGATCCTCTGAGGATGAGGATCAGCAATGGCCGTCGAACGGTAGCAAACGCCGACACCAAACAGTAATCTCACATGGCACAGGACCTAAACACCGTTCATTTTTCTTTTCTCTGTAGGTTTTGCTGCCCGCAATGGCGCTCGAAACCGGATCACACAAAATGAGCGATTGGTGAGGAAGAAGATCGGAAAATGGTGATGCTCTCCAGATGGTGTTGCTGAGGTTGATCGACAAACAAAGACAACGCTTGATTTTTTTTCTTCTCTTAACACAGACTGCTCAAGCATTTTAAAATGATGCATTTTAATACCTTCTTTTCACGCTGATTGCATTCGCCGACGAAAAACCAACCGAAAAAAATGCAACGAAGCACACACTCACGCCGCGCGTTGTCACCGTCACGAAACACCCAAAGAGCGCGGGCACACACACACACAATACGCAATACGCTACAAGATGCAACTCGAACCACAAAACTTTAGCTCAACACCAAAAGCACAGGATTATCGCGGCGGCCCCGGGAACGGTTGCATCGATAACGCGCGCTCACGTCTGCCCAGATGCAACGCTGCTAGTGTGACGGGTATGGAGCGACTGGCGAGAAACAATAGCTACACGCGCTGTGGCGATACCACGGTATGCCCCCTTCCTGGCCAAAAACTGGTGTGGGCTCGTGTACGATGGCGGCATGCTCAATCCCACCGGACGGGGGGGCTCCTACCGTAAAGCACTGAAGACTCGACGCTCGCACGCTCTCTCGCGGTGAGCTGCAAGTTGCCGATGCGTGATCTTCGCACTCTTCAGGTGGTGGGAAGTGGTTTACGTTTCTTGTTGGTCCGATGTTGGTGGTGCAAGGTATTGTTCTCTTGGCGGTTTCGGAAGGATTACAATCCGTTAAAAAATGTGTAGCTTTAGCGATCTCATCACGAAGTTTTTAATTTTTTTCTGATCTTATCAACTTTAAATTCCTTTCGGTAAGATCTGTCGCTCTGGAACAGCAAGCGAATCTTCTAAAGCAGATACCTGATAACAGGAGCACTTGTTGGGAGTCCTCGCCACAACTTCTACTCATCTTCACAGGAGAAGTTTGAACAGAATTATAAGAAGATCATTGAGCCAAGTAGTGGCTGCTTACCGTGATCTAACGAATGCATTTAACTCCAAGAAAAAAGCTACAAAAATATTGTCCTCGTCTTCAACAAAGTTGGTCCTTTGGCAGTTAGCTGAGACCTTAGCCATTGCTGACGTTAAATAATTTGTTAAGATTGTTAAGCTCTTTCTGAACCAGTACGATCAGTAGCTACTCTGTCTTGATTACGGAATTAAAAGCAAATGTGGACGACTAGGTAGAGGATTGCTTGAAATGTTTTTATTTGTATTAAGATGTTATAAGGTAGTTGGAAGTTTCTTCGATATTTTTTACAAGTGCTATCATTTGCTCTTTATCTGTGGCTTTATCGCAGACCTGAAGTCATATGGACAGCTTCATATCCCACATGGGTGGAGCATTTTGTATGACAATATTAATCTTGTCCAGGATATTCATGCTCTATTTCACTGATTATTCTACGACGATTGAAGTCTGATGACCAACCATATAATTCGTCTTTCAAACGGAAGCTCTGAAACCTGGGTTCAAGCTTCAACAACGATTAAGCCTCACATTTTCTCGTCAGTTTCTGCTCCATGTGAAGAGTCCTCTAGCACTATTACCAATATTTTACAATCTTGTTTTGTAAAATTTGAAGCAGTCAGCCAAAACATCTCAGCATTTTTAAGTTTTTTACTCAGTGCTTATACCTGTAGTACGAACAAATCGTCAATTCAATCAATCTACTGTTTTGGCCTTAGCTCCTCCAATCCAATTAGAAACGCTCTATTTTTTTATCTGCATCTTCAACAGAGGAAAAAAAATATTGAAAAATAAACTTAAAAAATAAAGTAGTAAAATTAACCTGCAAATACTTTTAAGCTATTTTTATCAGTTTCCTGTTTATTATTTTTAAATTTATTTATTTTTTTAAATCCAAAATTCCACCTCATAGGGGAATGTCTTCAGGTGCGTTTCTGCAACGCATCTCCACCATCTCAGACTATCTTAAGCATTGTGAGAGAAATCTTCGCTCTCCTGAGCATAATCGTGGTGGTGAGTGGTGAGCATGTGGTGAGCGAAAAGAAACCCCCGATGCTGCAACAATTGTACGATCATGCCTGCGTACCCGAGCGCAGATCTCCACCACGTTCGAGAGATAAATCCAGAACTCCAACGAAAGCAAAAGTGTTTTCTTTTTTAAGCCTCTTTGGTCTCGTTTCGCCTGTTTTCCGCCGTCTTCTTCGCTTAATGCTTATGCACCAATTGATTCGCACCTGGTTGACTGACACGAAACGCCGGTTAATGATCCCGATCGGCCCCAGACTGGCTGGACTGGGCCGCACGAGCGCATCGATCCGGTTTATTGTTTTTGGAGCAAACGGAGATCAGATTTTCGTGGCAACATATAGGAGAACATGTTTAGGAGCAATAATTGTGCTGCTGCATCGCAGTTCATTGCGCATTATTGCCAAACACTGCTTGCGTTTGCTTTCTGTGCCACAAACACTCGATCAATTTAATTATCAGTCGATTACAATTTACGTGTAGGGCTCTTCCGTTACAATTATGTATGCATGATCGCTTGCCGCTTGCCTTCACGGTTCATTCCATGGTCGGAAAAGACCCAAGAAACGGATGATTATCTGATGTTTAAATTAAAATACCATTACAAATCTAATTATTCTAGAACAATTAAGAGGAAACCCATGTGGAGTGTTTAGACAAAAATGCACTGTTTTACTCGTTGAAGATTCTTAAAAATACTACACAAAAACGTTTGTTCACAATCTTTTCAACCTGCTGTTTTGCTACAAAAAAAATAAACACACTTTGCTTGAGGTACGTTTTCGATTGCTCTTCCTGGATAGGTTGATGGTGATGTTAGCGGTTTCTAGACGGACTCCAGCAGCAGTGCGATACCCTGTCCTCCCCCAATGCATGCCGATCCGACAGCCCGCTTGAGGTTCTTTCGCCTAGAATGTGTGAACATGATTATAAAAATGCTGTTCTTCGCTAGTACAAATCCGTTTCATGTTACTTACTTCATCTCGTGCACTAGATGGCCGGTAATACGCGATCCAGAAGCACCAAGCGGATGACCCAGCGCAATTGCACCACCGTTCAGGTTCAGCTTGTTAATATCGAGTCCGAGTTCCTGGGCGCAAGCCAACGTTTGCGCGCTGAACGCTTCATTAATCTCAAACAGATCCACATCGTCGAGCTTCAGTCCGGCCACGTTCAGCACGTTCCGAATCGCCGGTACCGGACCGATGCCCATAATCTCCGGCGGTACACCGACCGTACTGTACGCCACCAGTCGTGCCAACGGTGTCAGGTTGTGTTTCTTGATCGCTTCCTCCGACGCCACAACAACCGCTGCAGCACCATCACAAATGCCCTTAAGTAATGAGAGAGAAAGAAGCATTTGAAAATAAAAATAATTGGAAAAATTTTCTTCCAAAGCACCCCATTCTTACCGAAGCAGTTCCCGCGGTGACGGCACCGTTCTTCTTGAACAGCGTTGGAAGCTTCGCCAATCCCTCGAGCGTCGTCTGCGGGCGCGGATGTTCGTCGACCGCAAAGTCAACCTCCTTTACCTTAACCTTTAGCTTGAAGGGGGTGATTTCCGTCTTAAATACGCCCTCGTCGTTGGCCTTCTTCCAGAGCTGCTGCGAACGGTACGCAAACTCGTCCACCTTTTCGCGCGGGATCTTGTGCTTTTCGGCCAAGTTTTCGGTCGTCAGTGCCATGGGGAGTTTGCAGTACGAGTCGGTTAGACCGGTCTAGAAAAGAAGAACGAATATTACTCTTAAGATGGTTTATTTAATAGGCATTCGGTTGTATCTGCACTTACCCATAGGGCATCCTCCAGCGCTGGGCTAGTTCCGAGCGGAATGCCAAACCGACTGTTACGCAGCGTGTACGGTGTTTGGGACATGTTGTCCACTCCACCGGTAAGTGAAA
Organism: Anopheles stephensi; assembly: GCF_013141755.1. NCBI lineage: Eukaryota > Metazoa > Arthropoda > Insecta > Diptera > Culicidae > Anopheles > Anopheles stephensi. The sequence continues at coordinate 17,350,154 of NC_050203.1, forward strand.
TGTGAGCAGCACCGACGAGAATGTCCTGTGCTCCGTTAACGACCGCCTGGAAACCGGATCCACACAGACGGTTCACACCGAGCGCTGGTCGTTCGATCGGTATGCCACAGCCGAGTGATACGTGCCGGGGTAGGAACGCACCATCGGTCGACGACAGTACCAGCACCTGGCCGATGTTTACGGAATCGACCTGGTCAGGCTTGAGACCGGCCGCATCAAGGGCCGCCTTTGCCGCTACCGTCTGCAGCTGCGTTGCGTTGGTGTTCTTGAACGCTCCACCGAAGGTGCCGAAAGCGGTACGCTTGGCCGCCACAATGAAGACTCCTGATGGGCAAAACAGATAAGCAACATCAGAACGATCAGTGGGGTAAGTATATGGGGAGGGGTGCAATGCAAAACATGGTGCAGGAAATATGCTGGCACGAAGGGGGGGTACTGAAGTCTGCCCACTATCAGGATTATCAGCATCACACCCGGAGAAAAAAGTAGGTCCATTTCCTTATCAACCTGTCCGAACCCTATTCGCGTGCTTGTTTGATGGTGATAAATGAGGGCTTGGAACGGGTGGACTTCTACAAGTCATGTGTTTACTTGAAAATTACTTAACAACTTTAAAAAACAGCTTCAAAATATTAAAACAAAACTTAAGCAGGATCATAAAAACCGGTAGAAAAATGAAGCTCTTAGCTAAGATGAACAGATCTCGCTACGTCATCAGATCGGACTTTGACCCGGCAATGACCAAGCCATTCGGTGCTGAATGATAGCGATGATCAAAGTCCAACTGAATAACTATTACATCCTTCTATAAAGTGGGCGCATTCCCTAACCCTAAGCTGTACCTCTGTAATACATTACAATTTACTACAAATCCGAAATACCTTAACCGGATGGGTGAGCGCCTTTACAATGTAATGCAAGCCGAATCTTACCTTTCGTAAGTGCTGCCATTTTTTTGGGATGACTGATGCTGGTTTTAAAAACAAAACTTTACTTGACAAAATAACACACAATTGCACACAGAACACGGCTAACAGCAGCCTTTTAGTGTAATACGTTATCTAAAACGCTTACAGCAAATTTAACAACAAGACCCGAACCCACCAACTGTTGCAACTTGCAGTGAAGAAAGTAGTGAGCAGCAGCGAAACGACGACGGCAGTCCCTGTTATTTACGGCCGCTAGTAATGTTTTCTTCTTGTTTTAGCGAAAAGGAATGGGCGTATGAATAGCAGTGCTCTCTTTTGCACCTGATTGTGGGATAGAATGTTTATCATCTTCCTTCGCATTTCATCGACTAGCTGGTTTACGACATACGGTTGAATACTGTGAGAATAGCATTTGAACCGACAGGTTGTTTTGATTTTAAATTGAGCGTTATTGAGCGTCTATCATCCAAAAATAAAGTCCTTGATAACGAGAGGTCATAGCTTCCCGTTGTGTGCTAGAGTCCTTAAATACTTAGAGTTTTATTTTCCATGTTCTGATCGTTAGACCGAGTCTTGTTTGCATTCAGGGTCGTTTGCCAGTCTTGCTAGTCCTTTGCAAGGGAGGTGCCTCGTATTTCACTCAAGACCATTATCTACGTCGTGGTATCCGACGAAACAACCAAGATGTCCCATTATTATGGATACCCCTCCAGATCTCATCTGAGTCCCATATACTCTGCCAAGGAATCACGCGGAGAGACTGTTAGGGGCGCGTCATTTCTTTCCAGACTAACTTAAAATAAAGCCTCACAGTAAACAAACACATTTTCCCTTGCTCTCAACCAGGATATTGCATCAATAATAATATATATATTTATCTAGTAGTAAAATGTTGGGAGCTTCTTCAAACCCTCTCTTTAGCGTGCTGGCAGCATACACTTGTTAATCACTCTCTACACCTCCCTGTGCCCCAACGAAATTCCTTGCCTTTATGTTTTAGGTACTTGTATATTAAATTTTGTTGCATTGCTTTCGAAGCCTAAACGTTTATGCACGCTCCGCCGAGTGTAATTGTGCCCACATGCGGCTTCCCCTTCGCCCTTGCTTCCCTATTATAATTTTACTAGCAAAACGGAAAACCAAAGACACACACAATCGTTCGTAACGAAATATGTTCAACATAAACCCTTTTTCCGTCGCTTCGACAAACACCCCGTAAAACAAACCCCTTTCCAAGAACTCGTTCACCCAATCCCCACAATTCCAACCTCCGTCGAATTTGTACTTATGCACTAAGTCCCATTACCCGGCACCCCGGCATTGCATCGGGCACTGCAGCCTGGGGTGAATCTAAATATCCACGTTTGAACGCTAACCTACGCACCGCCGATCCAGTCGTCACCTGCGACTACACCCATTGCCCGTCCGTTAATCGTTGCTCATCGGAAACTCGCGATTCAACACCTCCAGATCGCGATTGTCGACGGCCGTATGCAGATCGCTCCGATTCATCAGCGACAGCACCATGCGCAGCAAGCTCCAGATTGCACTGGACATTTGATTCGACATCGATTGCACCTTTAGCCCGGAACGAACGGCCGAGTTGGCCTGAAGGTTCAGCGCCGTCAGCAGATGTTCGGCCGCCTCCTTGTACGCCTTCAGATTGACGCAAATCACACCGACGTTGAACCGTGCCCGGATAAACCCGGGATGGTAGGCGAGCGCGCGCTGATACGCATCGACCGCCTCTAGTGAACGATTCCCGTTGGCCAGGCTGGCACCGAGCCGATTCCAGGCTTTCGAACTTTCCGGGCGTACCTGCAGCACCGCATTGAAACAATCGACCGCTTTGTTGTACTCGGACGACAGATTGAACAGTACACCCAGCGCTTCCTGTATGTCGGCATCGATTTCCGTCGGCGATTGCTGCACCGCCTTTATGAAGAGGTCCTGCACATCCTTCAGCTTCGGTCCACCCATCAACGAGCTAGCCATGGGGGAGTCCTGTGCCTGGAGCATCTCCGGCGGAACGAGATGTTCGTACTTCGGGTTGCACTTCATCCAACGGACCAGCATCCGCAGGGCGTTGTTCTGTAGCACCTCGTTCGTGTACGAAATGGCCAGTGCCATCAGCACGGGCATGTTGTTGGGATTGAAGGAAAGCGCTTTGTTAAATGCGGCGATCGCATTCGGATCCTTCTCGTTCTCGGCCTGCGAAAAGCCAAGTTGTTCCCAAATTTCCGGATTTTCCGGATCCTGCTTGACGGCCGATTCGAAGCACAGGACCGCACTCGGTATGTCACCCTGCTCCAGGAAAGCTTTCCCCTTCTCGAACGCATTCTCCACGTCCGTCATTGGGTTTTCTTCGTCGAATTTGTACTCCTTGAAGGGATCGTAGAAATCGTTAAACTCGGACAGCCATGGATGCTTGCCTTCGCTTTCCGACAGCGTTCGCCACTCGTCCTGCAGTCGCTCCCAAAATTGCTTGTTATAGTTATCCGATGCTTCGTCCTGTTCCTGCTTCTCATCCACAAACGCCTTCGCCCAATCATCCTCCTGCTTTTGGGCTTCCTCCGGTTTACTTTCCTGCTGCTCCACTTTACCCTTGGACGAGCTCGCTTCCAGCTCGTCGAATCGGTTCGCCCACACGCTATTGGACACTTCGACGCCTCCATCGTTAATCCGAACGTTTCCCGCACTTACATTACCCATAAAGCGTACAAACTGAAATGGGAAATGATTTCTTTGCTAAGCGACCAACCCGACCTGTTAATGCTAGCTTCTTACCTCACTCTGGCGTATGTTAGGATTGTACATTTGACCGGGGTATGCCTGATACATAAAGTCACTGGCCGCCTGCCGAACTGTGGGCTGTTGCTGCTCCGTTGCGTCTCGCAAATTTGCATGTATCGGCGGCAAGTGCGATTGGGACCAAACCTGCCGTAAAACCAAGTGAACAGGGAAGGTAAGGCTTGTGATCAGCGGACAGCTCACCATTACTTACACTCGAAAGCTTGCTTTCCTCTCGCGGTTGCGTGGCATCGGCACGAAACTCCTCCGCCCAGGCACCACCCGGTCCTACCATATCGATCGACCGGCCCACCCCAACCATTTGCTGCTGCCGATGATTGTGGGCATCAATTTCACGCATCTCTTTCAGCAGCTCATCCATCCGGAAGGTCTGTGGACCGGGCGCAATCTGGTCCATGTATTCCTTCACGAGCTCACGATCCGCCCCGGCGAACGAACTACGCCCACCGGCCAGGCCTTCATCCTGTAGGGCAACATCTCGCCGCACCTGCCGGCCTAGATTCATCAACGGGTTCGCACCGCCACATTCCGGCTCGACAAGATCCTTAAAGGACATTTTCGTTTTGTTCCGATGCACAACGAAGATTATGCGAACGTCGCTCAACCGACCGGTTTACCAATTGTTACCACCAGCCGGAAGAAGGTGGCCTGTTCCGGACACCCCTTTTTTGATCGCTAGTTCGTTGCCAACCCGCCACCAACATATATCATCGAGTTAGGCACTGAGCTTGAGCTTAGGTAGGCTATTGCGGCAAAAAGCCTGGATTTCGCCTATCGCTGCCCCTTTTCGGCAGTGATCTTGGAATGACTGATAAACTGATAACAGGCACCTAGGTCGTTGATGTCGAAGCTACTCTATATTGCTTGCGGTACGAATCTGTCTCCAGTCGCTGAGCTTTCGACCGGAACTGCTTGCACCTTTCCTTCTCACGATGACCTTTGCCACGAAGGCCGGGATGCTGTGTCCCGGTTTCTGCTTGTTCTTTTTTTTAACCGGAACACTACGTTGCTGGTGCTGTTTACCAATTCCGTGCAGAATTATTGTTTTTTTTTTTTTTGTGCAAAGTTATCAAAATAGTTATTTTGCTGTGTGTGTTCGGGCCGGTCTATGCTGTCAACTTGAAAGCTTCAAATGACATTTAGATGGCTAGGGTGACCAGCAAAGGGGTTTTGAAAGGATTTGTTTTTGTCGAAGCAAACCGAAACCGTCTTCCATTTTATTCGGGGAATTATTAAGGATTTCGTTCAGACCAGAAGACCTGAGGGAACGTGATGAATATGCTGGACTCGAGGCATAGGCACGATACATAGAGGAGCTTGTTGGCTGGATCAAGTGGAATCAGACCTGAAGGGAGATCGGAAGTAGCCGCTGGTGGATGAGTGCAGCCATGGACCGTGTTTCCTGGAAACGAATCGGACATCAGGCGATGTCTTCAGACGTCCTCCACAGGAGCAGACCAGGAAAGAATTGGCAATGTTTCAGGTGTCGATCTGTGCAGAACATCAACCCATCAGTATGTGCACCAGGTGCCAGGTATGGCTTCTTTACCAAATTTATACTTATCCGGAAGGTCCGGTGGTTGAGGAAGTATTGGTGCCGGCTGACGGAAAGGCCCTGTATCGAGTCTTATGAAGCTGCACGGGTAAAGTCAAGCAAGCCAGGCAATGGCAGATCAAGGCGCAGAGACCCGTCCTTTGTGGAAAGTGCATCAGTGCTATCACACCATCTCAGTTTGAGCCTTCCACGCATGGTCTTTCTACTCCAGGCGCCAAGACTTTATGGGCCGGGTTGTTCGGTACCATTCTTATGACATGACCAGCCCTTCAGAGCTTGCAGAATAATAGAGTCATCGTACAGTCCAGCCAGCTCGTAATTGTAGGAACTCCTCCAAGCCTAGAAAGAATTTGTACAAACAGACAAAACCCAATGCGTATTCTTCTAAAGTCTGTGTTATTTTTATTTCAATTGAAAAAAACGCTTTCTTTTTTAGCTCCCTCTCTCTCTCTCTCTCTCTCTCTCTCTCTCTCTCTCTCTCTCTCTCTCACTCTCTGTTTGTTACAGCTTTTCCTCCGTCCATTGTTAACATTCGTGTTGCAAACGGTTGATAGTACAAATGTGAAACGGTTAAACATGTCTAAACTATCAGAACGAGCGCGCGTGCCACCTCCGTACGATTTGGGCAATGCAATGCTATGCAATAACGTAATTGAAACCCCGAAACAATATGAAAGGTAGTTGTGTAACATAGCCCGTCCACAGAAAAGAGTTTCATCCCATGTCCATTACTTCTAACCGACCGGTTTGAAACACTTTGACTGGGGCTTTTGCATTTCGCGTACTCTAATCCCATTCTCTCTTCGGTGCTAGCATAGCAAAGCTTCCTCTCCCCCCAATTGGGAAAAACCTGAAAACCTGGCTTTTTTATGATTAAAGATCAATTTGCAGAGGATATGTAAACAAGTGTCTGTTGTATAACGTTTCCAGTTACAGCGTGAAAGGTCCGTTTGATCCGCGTGTTGAGCTACCTAGGTGGCGAACTCTGGAGGTTCGCCTGTTATCTTAGCTTTAAACCTAGCATTTAATGTTTAATAATTGGATTGCTTGCTTTGTGCTACATTCCTACTTCTTATTACTTCTTTTTTCTTACGCGCTACACTAAAAGGTTTGTTTAAACTATCGAACAATTCATTTTATAACAACGCTCTATGTTCTAATGAGTCTTGCGTCCATGGCGTAGTTACACTACATCGCCGAGACAAACAATACTGGTGTCTTTATAGCAACTTTAACAATGTTATGAATCTTTTGTTTTTCTTTCCCTCTTACCTAGCTGCATTAATTAGCGTACCTTCACGTAACAAAATTGAAACACAACACCATATAACAAGTGACGAACCGAACTTTTGGAAAGTCTTGCATTGGTCCAATCCTAAATCCGCGTTAACTGCCAAGTAGGTAAGCAAGTTCTTAAATTAAGCAATTCATAAATAAGTCTCTTTACTTACAACCGAACAGGTTCTAGGCAGCTGGCTAATATACATGTAAGACACTACACTACACACCTGCATATTGTACGCATATGTTCCTTTTAGAAGATTCCACCCCAATGCAGGAATCGTACTTTTGTCGAGAGACGTAACAAAGCTATACTTGTAAAATTAAACTAAATAATTTCTGACCATTCCTAGCGGAACGAAACCGGCTGTAAGCTTTGCGCCGTTGTGCTTTGTGTAACACCGGCAAAAGCACAAACCTACGAATGGGAGTCGTTCGTTTGCCGCGATAAAGCCATGGGTAACGTTGGTCAACGTGTCAGGTATTGATCTGTTTTTGGATGTGTTTTCAAATGTGGTTTGGTTCAAATGTTAATCCTGAGAAAAATTACAAACTTCAATTTTTTTCTTGTTGATCTACCTATACCTCCATCATTAACGTTAAATTGATTTACGCTCGCGTGCTAATTGGCGAGCTTTAGATAGGTAATTCAAATTTAAACGGGCTTTTTTTAGCGACAATTGGGAAAAACGGTGCTAACGAGGGCAATAAGACTTGGTAGCATCCTGCTCGCTTTCTCTCGTTTATTGTATTGCCGGTCGTTATCTTTATCACATGCAATTTTTTTTTCTCGCCAAGCTTACGTGAGCTTTTTTAACGGGGGCGCTGCTGCTGAACGCCAGCTGGACGTTATAATTAACAGGCTAGAGGAAAGAATATTGTGCTACCACCCTGCAGCTTCCTCGCGAATGTGTCTTCAGTGAGCTACTCAATTTCTGGCATGATCACACACACACACGCTCGTAGATCGCTAGGATACCTTCTGGAAGTCTTGAACGGACCCCCAGAAGCTGTCCATCCGATCCGCGCCGGACCGGAAACACATGTACCTAGCGAACAAGCATTGAAACAAGCATTCCGACCTGGTGCAGTTGTTCTATTGTGGCAAGGCAGAGGCATCTGATCCACACACACAAACACACCACGAGCTGCTCAAATACCGTCGAAAAAAAAAACTCAGTAACCACCGCCATTAAAATGGGATGGATTTTTTCCGTATGGCACTGGCGGCAGCCAGCGACGGTTTGGTCGTCGGCGAGCCCGGCACCGACGTGGACGTGGTAAGGTTGTGCTCCATCATTAGCTGCGCGGTACGATAAAACTCGTTGCTCGGATCGAACAGGGCGGCGGAAAAGTATTGGCTAAACAACCGTCCCATGTACTGGTCCCTGTTTGCGGGCCACCAACCCTCCAGAAAGCCGATGTGACCACCGCGCGCCGTTATCAGGATCGCAACGTGGGACGAGTTGGCGGCCGCTTTCACCGGGATGGCATCGAGCGGCTGGAACGGATCGTCCGCCGCGCTCAGACACAGCAAAGGCACTTTGATCTGGTGTAGTTTGTTGTGAAGCGTCGCGTCGGAGTAGTAGCTGTCGACGTCCTTGTACCCGAAATGTTTGGACGTGAACGCCGAATCGAACTGTTTGATGGTTTTGCTCTGCGGAGTGGTATCGAGCGTGTTTAGTTGTGACGCCCGGCGAGCCCCTGGAAGCGATAAGATACGTACCTGTAGCACCTGATTCATATCCCATTCGAACTCTTCGCCCCGCAGTATATCGTACTTGCTGACCGTTCGGCACAGGCTCGAGGCAAGGTGTCGGCCGAGCAGATTGTTCAGTATGGGCTGCTCAATACTGGCACATCCTGCAATTGATTAGAATTTCATGAGATCTTTGAAACAGACGCAGACGGTCTATAAATAGTAGTTTAAAAATAGATTTTCTAACTTATTCCCAACACCGGTACTGAAGCTTCTAGAAGGAAGCTAAGCCTGTGCACGTGGACCACATCAGTCACACATGCGGTCGGTGGTGATTAGTCGACGCTCTTTTGAGCAACGCAACATTTGGCACTGATAAGACCGCGGCACCCCAGACGCCCTTGAGATTAACGCACGGTTAAACTTAATCGCACCGCAAATGTGCGATTTTTTGTTAACCTTTCTCTTCATTTTCGCTGATTTGCTCGTTCCGCATCCGGGTCCGAACCGCCCACGTTTTACTACGATTTGAAGCACACTGCCCTAGCACGATCGATAAATGCAAACCAACCCCAACCCATCTAACACACAGGGTCAGTTAGCTCGCGCTCGTGTCACCCGGTGGAAAGCCGGGGTTGGAAATAATTGATAAACCGCCACCTTCCCACCTACCCTTGTGCACGTCCCACGGTACGGAGATAATTTTGGCCGCGGTTAGGATCGATTTCGCTTCGTCGCTGTGGCGGGCCAGATAGTTGCCCAGAATCAGTCCACCCATCGAGATGCCGGTCGCACCGATCCGGACGTGCGGGTGCGCCTGCTTCACGTACTTCACCACCTCGGACAGATCCTCGCAGTTGGAGGCACAGTACAGCCGGGGTGTCTTGAGCGCCACACCACCAAGCCCACGGTTCGTGAAGACAACGGTCCGTATGCCGATACGATTGGCTGCCGTCACCAGACACTTGATGTACTCGGCCTGCGATTCTCCCGTCAGCCCGGGCAGGATGATAATGATCGGTGATTCCGGATCACAGCCCGTCTCCAGCCAGTCCAGCGCAACCTCACCGCCATCCTTGAGCGTGAGCACCTCGCGCCGATATTCGACCAGTGGCATAATGTTCGAGCGGATGATGCTGGCGAACACGGTTTGGGCACGGCTTTCCACACACCAGAACGTGGGCCAAAATTTGTTCTCCAGCGTGGGGACGTGTTTGCGAAGGTACTTCTTGAACGGTCCGTTCGAGACGGCAAGAATAGGGCGCTGTTGGGAAAGTAAAGTTTTGGTTAGCATTGAATGATCGAGTTTTGGCTTTGGGATCTCCACGCGTACCTTGACCACTTCCATCAGGTAGTAGATGAGATAGCCAACGAGAACTATTGCCACCAGATGCCACCGGGGCAGGTTGGTTAGGTAAGTGTACAAGAAGGACAACATGTTGGGGGAGTAGCTGTAACTAGGCTGTCAGTTCCTGATGGTTGGTTCCTTAGTTCTAGCTACTAAGAGAGGGCTTCTGGAAAGAGAACGTATATAAATGGATTAGAAAAATAATAGGAGCTTATATTCTCTCAAATATTTTCATACAAAGCAATTGAGGTAAACGATGCATCACATCACCAACATTTAAAAGTCTACTGGGTGTGCAGCAAAACCTTTCCTTTTCCAAATCCCACCAGCACGCACTACCCAACTTACGCCGCGCTCTCGCGTTCGTAACATGGAGGTCACAATGCCGCCGCAAACTTCTCGACCAGTCCGTAGCTGCTAGAGTTGGCAGTTCAATGTTCTGCATCTAGTACACACGCTCGGGGTGGTGGTGGAATGGTTGCATGCACCGTCGACGGCTGCATCACACGATTGGCACAGGCAGCATCGCAACAAACGCAACATGCACAGCCGTGCTTACAAGAAACCCCAGCCAAACAAGCCCTGGGAGAACCATTCCTCAAGGTACCCCCCGAACGACCGAACGCGATGCCTCGCAAGTAGGGTCGGTTTAAATTGTCGAATCGATTTAATACGATTGTATTATTAGGCAGGTAAATGGTAGAAAAACATCACGCAGGAAGCAACATGTGTCGGAGGCGAAGGGGACACAGTAAAGCCCTGAGTCCAAGTCCAACCATCCAAGAACGCGAGGTGTCAATTGTTGCGCGCACCTCGTCCGGAAAATGTGCGTGATGTGGCTAATGAGTGAGGGAAGAATGAAGAGCCTTTTAAGCTTAATCCGGCAAATCAAACCAATAAAGGCAGGATATTGTAGCCGAACGCTACCGGAATTTCCATTTCCAGCACGATTTCTATTGGGTATATCAAAATTCTTCATACATTCGACCTCGACGCTAAATGTATCATTAGTCCTGGCTGTCTGATACTGACCGCACGATAAGGATACCCACGAATGCCACGCGGGAACCAAGCGACCGGATACAAGGGAAAATCGATACGCAAAGGTCAGTGGACGGCCTAGCAAGGGTATGTGTACGTCGTCGTGGTTGGTTGTTTGCGTAAAGAACTCAACCCCGTGCTCGGGCTTCGCGTGTTGGAAAAGCGTTGGTAAAGGCTCTGGGTTTTTTTCTGGAAATAGAGTTTGGTAATAAAAATCTGTGGGAAATTCTAGCCAACTATCGCGACTCCGAATCACTTTTTTGTGATGTCGATCGTAGATGATCTTGCATTGCCATGTTCTATACGAGCTTGTGTTGTAGAGCATCCCCAACTACATTGCCGCTATCTAACGCGGCTCTTTGTTTTGCGACAACAAGTGATCTTTGCCCGCGCGTTCAGACTACCGGCGGCAACAACAATTTATTACAAAACCCTCGTGATGCTCCTATAAATACAGCCATCACTCACACTCACCATCCGCAACTGGCGTGGACCCGCGCGAGTGTGGGGATCGACGCGCAACACTCACTCTTTTTCTGCACATAGGTGCACGCGACAATCACGTTTCGCGGTTTCGCGGCCCCTACCTACGCACACCACCGCACACAAGCGTTGTACGCACGCGATGATCGAAAGCTCTAGACGGAGAGTGTTGTTCGGTTGTTTGCGGCACTGATTTACACTCTGCCACAAATCTGAACCGCACCAAAAAATAGGAACGGTGCTGTGACCAAATCCTAACCGGACCACACCAGCCCTGAAGGGCCGGTGAGCTATAGTGGGCAAGCTCTGCCACGATTAAACTGTTATCGGGAGGTTGCTGTCGTCACTGATAAAACGTCTAGTCTCCAAACCTCTCCGAATACAAGGCTAAACGCATTCATCATTCCATAGGGTGATGTGTTTTGCGGTCCTTATCACGATCACCCTGGGTATTGTTCCATCCCGTGAGTCTGCCCACTTCCGCCTGATGAATCTGCCGCAGCACACCAAACAGGCATCGGATGCGAATCAGACGGCCGAACACTGTATGAGATCACTCACCCACTGCTGCTGCTGCCGGCACGGTTGTTGAAACCACTAAACTGCTGTGCGCGCTCGATCGCTCGCCCTAAACCGACGGATTCGCGCACCAGACTGACGGTGGATGCGCGATGTTCGCGATACTTAACACTCACCGCGCGCGCAACGCATACTCACCAACCACAAACGGTGACGTAATGGAATCCGTCCGCACGAGTGTGTGAGCGCGGCATGCGTAGAGCACCGCGAGAAACCGGCGAGTCCGAAGCAATACTCCTCCGGGTCTTGCTCCGCTTATCGGCATGGTCGTGAAGGCGAGAGGACCCGGCTGCCTCTAAGCTTGAGGGGGTAGGGGTAGTACAAACCGGTGCACAAGGAAGGCTTTACACCCGTGATGGATTATCTCGTGACAGGGATTAGCGGTCGTGAGAAACCATTCCGGTAGCAACCAATAAGTATGGAGGATGAGCCATAGTGGACAGCTGGATGGGTACAAAGTCTGGACATGTTATCTTTCTTGATTTGATGATCACGGTATGAATCGACGCTCCTTTACATCGATCGTATGTAGGTATCGATCGTGATCAAGATGTAGCAACATATGTGCTAGAAGCTTAAAATGTTCTGACTTCGGTGACCGAAGGTACGTTTTTAAAATCGACACCAAACAACATAACGCTCGATTTGTACTTTTACTCCACTCTTGAGGGGAAGTCGTATCTATTTTGCTAGCGGATCCGCTGTGTCTTGATTAGCACCCTATAAGCCAGCAGCTTCTCAAATTTGAGACTATCAGGTACAAGGAGCTTCTTTCTCTTTGACTGTAGAACCTCGAGAGGCCTTGGCTGGCCATTTCTGGTATTCTTGACTAATATATACGACAAGGCCAATGTTTTGAGCTGATAGACTTCTTCAAACCCTGCTGAGGGATATTGGGCGGAGGGAAGCTGAAGGATCTCAAGCTAGTCTAGTTGATCCTAGCAACTCTCTCTCTTAATAGGGGCACATCTATAGGAAGATAGGTTTTCGACTAAGAGGTACATCATCTCTTTATTGTCGTTCTACCAACGTATTAGCATCACCAGGAACGGTACACATTTTCTTGAGGGAAGCAGATTTGCCATAGTTGACCCATGCCCCCTTCCCCTGATTCAAGTCCTACTACCCGCGTATCCTAAATGCTCGTAACTTGCGTCTCAAGCTACCTGTCTCAAGCTTAATCTGTAGCAAGAGATTCGGTGGATTGAAAGAACCTTCAGGGGCAAAAAATCCTTTGGAGATAATTTGTCCTGGACGAAAAACTTGAGGTAGACATCATGAGTAAACAAAAAGGTTTTAATTTACTAATCGCTTTGGTAATGTCAGGCGTACAAGGCTTCCAACTGTCACGATGATCAAAGCTGATGTCGCTCCTAAGGTGAGCCAGTCACGTAATGAAAATGACACCACGCGGAGTTCGAACAACCATTCAAGATACTCTAGAAAGCGTTTAAAGACAAATTTAAAGCAAGATTGTAAGAATTTGTTTTAAAAAACCCGATAGCGGAACGATGCAAAGCAGACGATAAATAAGTAAGGCACAGTAATGAAAGGTGCCGGGGTTTGAATAAATAATATGCATCCTGCAAGGTGTGTACTCACTTGCCAATTGGAAAACAGTACAAAAAAATTGAGAAAAAAATCCCCCCAAAAGGCTCTCATCACTAGCTGGCAAACAAATACTCCAGCCATATAGACCGGCGGTGCTGGTGAAAAATTAATAATAGAAAAGATTACCACACTTCAGTAAACGGGCGCGCCATTGTTTCCATATTGTCCCCCGATCGGAAGGAAAAACAACAATGTGGGGAAAACGCTTCCAGTCCCAGTTTTCTCCGGCTGATGATGTGTTTACACAGAGAGCCCGAAACCCCGAAATGCTTTCCTTCGGTAGCATAAATTTTGCTTACGATTGCCACTTTCAATCGTGTTTACGCCTGCAACAGATCAAAAAACGCGCCTCGATGCGAACCGAAGCGGTATTGGGACTTTGTTTACTTAACCCCAAACATACCGTCGTGCCAGACATCCGCATTGCTACCAGTGTCGTGATAAGAAATGTGCCGGAGATGAAGACGGGTGTTTTTTTTTTTTTTTTTTTGTTGCTGCACGTTTTACTTTCACTGCAGGTCCGCTATCAGGAATCGGTCGTTTTAAATCATTGTAAACGCATAATGGAAAGAAATTTGACTAGAGCAGAGTAGATTGTGTATTGGAACCAATACCACATGTGCAGCGTTAAATAAACAATAAACTCACGGAGTACCAACAACAAAAAATGCGCAAATACGAAAAACTGCAACCGAAACCACGTGTCGTGTCCTGGAACGGCCATTGAAGTGCCAGCACCAGCGTTCTATTCTATCGCACTCCAACTCGTTGGTCCTTCAACGCCTTGCAAGAGTCCATTGAGCGGGATGACGAAAACAAAGGAAAGGACGAACAGGGGGTTCGTCCCCTTTCTGGAGTGCCTTAGAATGGTTGGCCAATTTTGCCAGGTGTGATTTATATCACCTACAACGCCTACACCGGGAAAGGATCCCACCAGCTGTAGTGTTACTTCAGCACACGAAGGATGAGTTATGGTCCCTGTGGCTGTTTGTTATTGGAAGTGTGCCTCTCTCAACAACAGCTGTCCGTTCAGGGGGTGCACCGGTGGCCTGCAGTAAGGTAAAAGTTGCCATTCTTCTTTCTTCTTCCTCTTGATATCTCTGGTGATTTTTTTCCAACAATGCGCCAACGAAGGATACCTATTGTGCTTTGGGAAAATTCCATATTGCAGTGCATAGCTCCTGCCCCTGTTGGCCTTTACCTGTTTCACCTATCCAGGGTTCGATCGGTTTGAAGAATTCCATCCACGATAAGGACACGACACGACACGACGAGCACAATGCGGGTTTCCTTCTCAATGCGGATAAAAATCCGATGTAACAAATGGGTAGTTGACCAGCGGTGAACACGTGAAACGGCGATGAAAACCCGCAACAAAAACAGCCTGGCCACCACCGCTCGCTCTCTCACTCTTCTACCGGTCGTTAACCCAAAAACTCCAACCGCGTGTTGGATCGGTAACACCTTAACAGGCACTGGGAACCGGAAACCTGGGTGTCTTTTTGTTACAGAACCACACCACACAGGAACTGGCGTGCCTCGGTCCAAAGATCCCCTCCCGACGGGCGCGTACGAGGTCCCTGGTGAGCAGCTGAGCGTGCGGTGCTAAACTGGATGGTTCCAGGACGAAACAGCCACTGCTGCTCCACACAACCGGCAGCTACCGGGGGACGATTGGGTTAAACGCGCGTGGCCAACTCTCTCTCTCTCTCTCTCTCGGTAAGCGTGTACGGTTCGCGGACCATTGGCCAAAAAATTCCGGCTGCCGCATTGCCGCGTCGACGAGCGCGCAAGGTATAGGGGCGGAAAATTCATGCGCCAACCGTGCTTCTGTATGGTGTCGGCGGTGGCCATACAAAAAAAACCGTCAGTTGAACCTTACACAGAGCAGATCTAGCAGTAACAAACAGAGAGAGAGATGGGGAGAGCGAACTCAGAGAATGGAGCAGAAAATGCCATTGTAATTTCCACCGAAAGGTGGCACTCTCTGACGAAGAAGAGCAATTTTCACTTGCCACGGAAAACCTGTACACCTTACCTAGCCACAGATGTTGGGAGAGAGAGAGAGAAGCTTTTCATGAATGGAACCAAGGAAAAACACGTGGTATTTTAATGGAGTTTCGTTTTCGTATGTTATGTGAGCAACTTCCGAGTGGATTGGGCACGCGGGCTTGGGGAATGGCATCAAGGGGTGGGAACACACGGGAAAGGAGGATTCGCAAGGGGTTTTCACACTTAATTCGTGGCGTGGCTGAGCTTGTTTAGCACTGTAAATATTTGTTTAAAACTTTTCTGAGGAAATTACCTAAAAAATCCATATCGGTCACATGACAATTCTGGCAAGATATCTGGCTAAAGGATTAAATGCAAACAGTTCATGAAGTGAGACCACGTCTTTAAATTTCTGTGTTAGGACTAGACAAGCTAAAGATGGATCTTTTCCAAAAATATCTGTTGTTGAATCCTGGAATCAACACGGTCCAGGAAGATTCTTTGAAGATTCCTAAGAGACCAACCTCACAGCACATGAAGTTTATCTGTATATCAAGAGAAAGTAAGAGCAATACTAACTTACTTGTCGGGCGATTCAACCTCAAGTCTTCGCTGAAGAAACCCTTTCGACTTCAGTCGATCCCTCTACCTCAGCTTGTGCCTCCTGTACTCGACTGCCTGAGATGTCTGGTTTCTCGTGACATGGCGGACCCGTCAGAGCCGGCTCATAGAACTCGTCAATGTCACAGCTCTTTCATTGTCCTTCCAATCCTACGGGTCCCGGCATCCCCTTCTTAGCATCTTTCTCTCACAAAAACGCTTAAGACAACAGTTGTTTCATCAGTGTTGGACAAATTTCATGCCTCAGGCCGTTCTGGCGGACGCATCCACACCATCACTCCAGCTCAGCTTGGGACTACCCCGCCTCCTCTGTCCGTGTGGACGGCCTAAAAGGACTTAAGGGGCTGAGTCGTCCGGTGTCATTCTCATGACATGACCAGCCTACGCTCATAGAGCTCGTCATTGCAGCGGCTCTTCGATTGTCCTAACACATAGACACTGTCAATGTGTAAAAAATCCTACGTAAAAAAAAAATCAAAGATTATAAAAATTAATATCCTCTATTTGAAAAAAAACTACTATTCCACAAACATCAGTTCTCCGTAGTTACATATATAAAAGCTTCTTTATTGGCAGATTCATCAAAAAAAAAGATGCTCCTTTCCATTAAACGGGGTTGTGTATACACGTCGGGATAGTATGCCTATTTATGATATAAAAATTACAATTTAATTGTATCCTAAACCCTCTCCACAGCTAGCACCTCTCTGGGCCAGGTCGTCGCCTTCCACGACACTGCAGGCCGTGATCGAAGAATACACAAGCACACACACCACCCATCATCACGTCCTACAGGTTCGTCGAAGTTGCGGGATAAGTTAGTCAAACTGCATTCGACCCATCTCTCTCCACTCGTGAATCAATAGAACACACAACTCGTGTCAAGTGCTCTCCACCATCCGCAATTTAACCATCTCCCTCCCTGCTGCTGGCTATGCTATTTCGATTTGTAGAATTAATGTATGATGCATCGCGAACCGGTACGACTAACTTTAACTAATCCTTATCCTAGAGAAACGTAGAGTTAGTGCACTTGAAAAACACATAAAAAAGAATCGACTTTTCGCGCAGTGGTTTACATGAGGCTCGGACAATTTTTCGGTCAGTTCAGAGGAGAGATGATAGTTTTAAAATAATAATTGAAATAAAAGCGAAAAAATGTACATAATTTTCGTGTCTAATAAGGCATTACAAATCAAATCTTGACCCTTTCGCTGATGGCCCGGTGCCACAAGTATTGTCCAGTCGCGGAAATAAAGCTGTCTTAAAGAAGAAGAAAAAAAAACCGAAATACAAATTTCATCCCGAAGGATCGATGATGGTGGGATGAGACGGGGGAAGAGCGTTGCGTTAACCCCACACAACGAAATCACACTGTTGCCGCGCCAAGGCAGTACACGCGCATACCGGCTGCGTCTGACTGACCACTGACCCTGTTCAATTCTCTAGCGCTCATCAGCCACCTAATGACCTCCCTTAACGCGACTCAGAAATCTGCATCGAGCGTGAACACATTGTCAAGACGGTTTGCCATCACGCCCCACTTCTGGTATTCGCCGACCTTCTTCTCGAAGAAGTTCGTCTTGCCCTCGAGCGAGATGAACTCCATGAAGCTGAACGGGTTCTTCGTGTGGTAGATCTGAAAACATAGATGGATTGTATGAAATGCCTGCGCCAACTACAAAAAGGGAATCATCCTCTGCCTTACCTTGTCACAGCCCAACTCCAGCAGCAAACGATCCGCCACAAACTCAATGTACTGCGACATCAGATCACAATTCATGCCGAGCATATCGACCGGCAGGGCTTTCGTCAAAAATTCTTGCTCGATCACTACCGCATCGCGGATGATCTCCGTCACGCGCTCCTTCGAAGGCTTCTGCACCAGATACTTGAACATCAGGCAGGCGAAATCACAATGCAATCCCTCGTCCCTCGAAATCAGCTCGTTCGAGAAGGTAAGACCCGGCATAAGGCCACGCTTCTTGAGCCAGAAGATGGACGCAAAGCTGCCGCTGAAGAAGATACCCTCGACGGCAGCAAATGCGACCACACGCTCGCCAAAGTTAGCCTTCTTGCTCGAGATCCAGTTA
Source organism: Anopheles stephensi (assembly GCF_013141755.1). NCBI lineage: Eukaryota > Metazoa > Arthropoda > Insecta > Diptera > Culicidae > Anopheles > Anopheles stephensi. Next base: position 17,368,197 of record NC_050203.1, read on the forward strand.
AGCGCCCAGTCTGCCTTCTTCTTCACGCACGGTAGCGTTTCGATGGCATTAAACAGGAACTCTCTGTCGAGCGCGAGGGGGAAAAGGAAACCATAAATTAATTTATATTGAATTTGAGTTGCTCATACCACACACACACACACATTACCTTTGCTTCGAATCACGGATGTACGTGTCGATCAGCAGCGAGTACATCTCACTGTGGACGTTCTCCATCGCAATCTGGAAGCCGTAGAAGCAGCGCGCCTCCGTTACCTGCACCTCCTGGCTGAACCGTTCGACCAGATTCTCGTTCACGATACCGTCGGACGCGGCAAAGAAGGCCAGCACGTGCGAGATAAAATGACGTTCGCTCGGTTTCAGCGAGTCCCAGTCCTTCATGTCCTTCGATAGGTCTACCTCTTCCACGGTCCAGAACGATGCTTCGGCCTGCAAATGAATGCACCCACGTTAGCAATCGAGCAGGATTGCGTAATTGCACCGAGCCCGAGTGCCCGCTTACCTTCTTGTACATCTGCCAAATGTCCGGATACTGGATGGGGAAGATCACAAATCGCCGTGGGTTGTCCCGGAGCAGTGGTTCGATCGACGGATCGAACGGTGCCGATTCACGCAAATGCACCTCGGACAGTTCGCTCTTGGCCAGCTCCTTCGGATCGGACGTACCTTCGTCGCCGGGTGCTTTACCCTCCTCCATCGGGGTGGTCTTGGTCGGGGACGCCACGTTAGCTCCACTTTCCGTCAGCACTTTGCGAGTGTTCTAGAAGGTGGAAGAGTAAGCGTCATACAATGTACCATACGGGAAAGGATAAATCGGGAGAATCATATACAATTGGCCAACACAGAATGGAAAAGGTCACGGAATGCGGATTACAAGCAAGCAAGCACGCCGAAACAAAAAAGGTCAGGAAGAAGCCTACTTGGATCAATCCTGGATTAGGAATGGTTGTTCCACACCGAAGTCACAGTACACTTGTTTATTTATTTTCCCTTTTCAACGTAACCCTCGGGAGCCCTTTCGCGCACTACACGCTCGATAGTGAAACATTGTTTTGGTTTTATTTACGTTTCCTCCAATCATTTCACAACGAAACTAGTGCAAACGCTCACGAGACGTAATGCGCATGTTTTGACAGTTCTCGTACGAGCCAAACGGTCCCTCCACTCGTTCCCTTCCAACAACCCTTTCTCGTTCCCTTTTCCACTCCAGCCGTTAGAAGAAAAAAAATGCTAGCGAAAGATCCAGGTAGGCGCACAGACCAACATCGTCCTCAAGGGATAAATCAGCTGTTTTCGGGGTGGTAAACAAATGTTTGGTCGGTCCCACACATTCTTCTGCGGGAAGCAACATCTTCAAGGTGACGAGTAATATAGTTGTCTCGCTCTTACTTTGGCTGGCGAAAGAGGATGGCTTTTACAAGTTCTACCCTAGAGCGGTTGAATTCTTCGGATGCATAGAGAAAGCGAACTGTGTAGATATTTAATAATAATTACAGTAAATTCCAGTTAAAAGCTAAATATTGTTTCTTTTAGTTAAAAAAACAAACTTTTATCTTACTCTGATGTACGAAAAGCTATTAGTACCTCCTTTATCGAGAGCCGTATCTTGCACAGGCCGTTAACACGCGGCATAAAACGACGCCACCACTGCCCACCGGTACATGTAATTTCTTGTACGGAGGCACGCACATTTCCCGCTCACGGGTGGTAAAATTGGCGCGTCTCGCAGTGGGTTATCTGCAATGAAGCGTGTGCAGCCCACATTTGGAGGGAAAAATGATGTGCGTTTTGGAGGGAAAATCAGTTGTCAGCGGCAAATGCGCGCCATCCAACGTGTCATTTATTTTCGCGCAGAGAGATTCACTGCTCCCCCGCAATTTGTGTGGCAAGAATGTTTGATCTGGTGTAAATTACAATGGGAACTGGTTTCTTCCCACTCAAACCACGCTCACAATGAAAAAGGCATTAGAAGAGCGCTTTTCTTGAGCAATAATGGAATAATTCACGTATAAAACAGGTGAAATATGAGACCGAAAATTGCCTGCCTGTCGCAAAGCCAACACGGACAGAGTATGATAAAATACATCACGAAGCACGCCATACTAGGCGTATGATATAAATATAATATTCTATTCACAGCCACATAACTAAGCTCCCTGAAAAGCAATTACACCACATTGTAGCGCAAAAGCTAGGCAAATGCATTTGCCCTCCCTCGCTCCCTCGCTCCCTTTCTCTTACCTTGATGATGGTCTCCATGTTTTCGGCAAAGTTTTCCTTTTCCAGAACCATCTTTTCTTCACACACGTACAATTTAGGGGGTTTAGCAGCACACAAATACAAAACAATCTAGCCGGCTGTACAAAACTATAGCCTGCACTTTCCACACCGGAGATTACACTTTCTGTATGGGGGGGTGGTGTTGGTCGTTACTTCCTTTGTCTTTTCTAAGAGCACTTTGCGTGAGCCGCACCGCAAGTGAACGCGTCCGTTTTCCGTCGAGATATGAATGGCAAATGAATGGCACGCAGCACCGCAAACCTAGCTGTGGTCCCGGTAGCGATGGCGCCAAAAATTTTCCATTCCGTTTTTCTTGATGTTGCATCTTGTTTATACATCGAGTTGGACGCTGTTTGTGTGAGGGAGAGGGTGAGAGCGTTGAAGATGCCTTTTCTAAGTTGTTTTTATGGTGCATGCACCAGCAAACATACTGCCCAATCGACAAAACGCGTGCGCCCTCTAGCGGGAAATAAAATTTGAGATCGGTTTAAAAAAAACTAGCCGAAATGAATATGAAAATTAAAAATTTACCATAGGTTTTCTCACAGCAGAAAATGCTCGGAAAAGCATACAAGAGGTCGGAAAAATGCTGCAAAAAGTTTAACAAATTCTTACAGTCCGAATAATAGACGGACAATCAAATACGATTTTTTTCAACATTTTTTTAAGAGATATAACAGTATGAATTTTGCGAGCGATTTTGTTGTACGACGGAACTTCAAAATGGTTTAATATGGATCTAACTGGACAACGTCGTATGAAATTATTTGCTGAATTCAGGGGGGATCCGAATTAAAGAAAAAGGATATACTCTTAAATTTTCAATGAAAACGTTAAGTACAGATTTTTATTTTGTTCGTGAAACCAAAATCGTGCACAACACATCAAGGACATCTGCCTACAGGGACTGATTATTCTTCTAATTGTGATTTGAGTCAAAAACATCGCCTCTTAACCACCAGAGGTAATACTAAATCATCTGAAGTAATTCCGAAATCAAAATATTGTTCACACTGTTCAACAAGTAAATTGAAAGCCTTAAATTATATGTTCATCAAAATAGTTCATTTCTCGAAAAGTGAGTGTTTGGGAGAGGGTTTTGTATTCAGATTTTAGCCTAAAAAACCTAAAATTAGATTTTCACGTCGAACTGCACCCGAAACTCTTTATTTTAGACTAAAAATATGAAAAATGAGACGAATGAGCATGAAATTGCTCACAAACATCTCACGCTCACCCAGCTTCTCACCAGCTGACCCTGAAAAAGAAATGTCAAAATCTGTGCAATGGGCGCGAACCCGTCGCTGGCAGATGTTCAGTCAAAAATTAGCGGTTCTAAACCCACCGGCGGAATTGTAAACGCGCGCTCAAAGCAAGCACCCGTCGCCATATTGTTATTTATTTGCAAGCCGTGCACTCCGTCGCAAATCGTGCCGTCCGGCCTCCGTGTGTGTGTGTGTGTGTATGTGCGCGCTGGCCCAGCAGCTGTAAAGGCATGTGTGCAGCCGATTCCGTGCCGCTAGTTCCGGTGTGCGCTTGCTAGAAAACAAAAGTCCCCGAAAAAGAGGGCCGGATTTGCTGAAACTCGTGCTGTGTGCCTGTGCTGTCCAAAGCCTCCTCCGTTCTGCTGGATGACAGTTGGCGGAGACGCTAGTTGCACTCACATTTTGCATGCTAAAGTGAAGAGAGAGGTGTGTGTGTGTGTTGTTTGCGGCAACATAATTTGTGCGTAGTGCGAAATCTGTGGTAAACGGTACGCATAGGGGCCATTTCCCTGCGGTAATTAGAAGCGGCCGATACACTTCGGGCACAACAAGATGTCGAACATTGCGCTGGACAAAGACTGCTTCTTCCGGCGGATAAAGCGGCTGTACGCAAACTGGAAGGTAGGGGAACACCATCATCATTGCAGCCCGGAGGTGTCACCAGAGTGGCTTTTTTTTCTAACGAAATCTCCTCTGTTTTCGTTCGTTCCACAGGATCCGGAATTCAATCACGATGATTCGCTGTCGAAGGTGGACTGCATCATGACGGCGGTCGGTGTGGATGAGGAGACGTTCTACAGCAAATCGACGTCACTGCAGACCTGGCTGTTCGGCTACGAGCTAACCGACACGATCAGCATATTTTGCGATAATGCCATCCTGTTTCTGACCAGCAAGAAGAAGATCGAGTTTCTGAAGCAAATTGAAAAAGATTCGGAAGATGGTTTGCCACCGATTCGTCTGCTCATCCGGGACAAGGTTGGTGGGCAAGCGAGCATTCCACGCGCGATATGTCATCCGCGTCTATTCCGCATCGGATTAAGTTTGCTAATGGCAATGTGCCTTCACTCTTTCTCACTCCCCCGTTAGAATGACAAGGATAAAGCCAACTACGAAAAGCTGTACGAGGCGATGAAGGCATCGAAAGCCGGCAAGACGGTGGGTGTGTTTACGAAGGATAACTTCCCGGGCGAGTTTTGTGAGAATTGGCGCGCATTCCTGAAGGATAAGCATCTTACCAACGTCGACATAAGTGTGCCGATGGGATACATCATGTGCCCGAAGGAGGACTCGGAGCTGTCCACCATCAAGAAGGCGTGTCTCGTGACGATTGACGTATTCAACAAGTATCTGAAGGATCACATCATGGAAATTATCGATGCGGATAAGGTAATGGCAGGGAAGGAAATAGGCGGTGACTCGATCATGTGTACGGTTTGTTTATGAATGGCATTGTCCCTTTTGCAGAAAGTGAAGCACGTGAAGCTAGCGGAAGGCGTCGAATCGGCCCTTACCGACAAGAAGTACGTGAGCGGTGTGGATACGAACCAGCTGGACATGTGCTATCCGGCCATCATACAGTCCGGCGGCAACTACAGTCTCAAGTTCAGTGCGTTCAGCGACAAAAACTATCTCCACTTCGGTTCGATCATCTGTGCGCTGGGCGCACGGTACAAATCGTACTGCTCGAACATTGTCCGCACGCTGCTCGTCAACCCGACCGACACCATCCAGAAGCACTACAACTTTCTGCTCAATCTCGAGGAGGAACTGCTGAAAAATCTTGTCCCCGGCAAGCGCCTCTCGGAGGTTTACGATTTGGGGTTGGAGTACGCGAAGAAGGAAGAACCGAAGCTGGTGGACAAGCTGACGAAAACGTTCGGCTTTGCGACGGGGCTCGAGTTCCGCGAAAACTCCATGACGATCGGACCGAAGTGTGTGGCGGTGCTGAAGAAGGGTATGGTGTTCAGCCTTAATGTGGGGCTGGCCGGGTTGGAAAACTCCGAAGCATCCGACAAGGAGTCGAAGGTGTACGCGCTGTTCATCGGCGACACGGTGCTGGTGACGGATGAAGCGCAGGCGGTCGTGTTGACGCAGTCGAAGAAGAAGATCAAAAATATTGGAATTTTCCTGAAGGATGACGATGAGGAGGATGAGGAGGAGGAAGAGAAGGACACGGAACAGGCGCCGGAAATTTTGGGCCGCAGCGGTAAGCGATCGACGGTGCTGGAGAGCAAGCTGCGCAACGAGCAAAGTTCGGAGGAGAAGCGCAAGCAGCATCAGAAGGAGCTGGCGATCGCTTTGAACGAGAAGGCGAAGGAGCGGTTGGCTAAGCAGGCGGGCGGTAAGGAGGCGGAAAAGGTGCGCAAATCGACCGTTTCGTACAAGAGTGTCAATCAGATGCCGCGCGAGCCGGAGGTGAAAGAATTGAAGCTGTATGTTGGTAAGTGGTGTTGGCTGATGGGATGAATGGTCGCCATCACGTAATGACGTTATGGGTTTTCGTTGGTTCCAGATCGAAAGTATGAAACGGTCATTATGCCAATCTTCGGTGTTCCGGTTCCGTTCCACATCTCGACCATCAAGAACATTTCCCAGTCGGTCGAGGGCGATTACACGTACTTGCGTATCAATTTCTTCCATCCGGGAGCGACGATGGGTCGCAATGAGTCCGGCATGTATCCCAATCCCGATGCGACGTTTGTGAAAGAGGTGTAAGTGTTGACCAGTGTCGAGGTGGCCGTGTCCCGTGCTAACACTTTTCCCGCTTTTCTCCTCCAGTACCTACCGTTCGACAAACACGAAAGAGCCGGGAGAGATAGCGGCCCCCTCGTCCAACCTTAACACAGCATTCCGGCTCATCAAGGAGGTTCAGAAGCGGTTCAAAACACGCGAAGCGGAAGAGCGCGAAAAGGAGGATCTGGTCAAGCAGGACACGCTGGTAATGTCACAAAACAAGGGCAACCCAAAGCTGAAGGATCTCTACATTCGACCGAACATCGTGAGCAAGCGTATGACCGGTTCGCTCGAGGCGCACGTCAACGGTTTCCGCTACACGTCCGTCCGGGGCGACAAGGTGGACATCCTGTACAACAACATCAAGAGCGCATTCTTTCAACCGTGCGATGGTGAAATGATCATTCTGCTGCACTTCCACCTAAAGCACGCCATCATGTTCGGCAAGAAGAAGCATCTGGATGTGCAGTTTTACACCGAGGTCGGCGAAATTACGACCGATCTGGGCAAACATCAGCACATGCACGATCGGGATGATTTGGCTGCCGAGCAGGCGGAGCGTGAGCTTCGCCACAAGCTCAAGACGGCGTTCAAAAGCTTCTGCGAAAAGGTGGAGATGATGACGAAGCAACAGATCGAGTTCGACACCCCGTTCCGGGAGCTCGGATTTCCGGGTGCACCGTTCCGCAGCACAGTATTATTGCAGCCCACGTCGGGCAGTCTGGTGAATCTGACCGAATGGCCGCCGTTCGTCATTACGCTCGAGGACGTCGAGCTGGTGCACTTTGAGCGTGTCCAGTTTCATCTGCGCAACTTTGACATGATATTCGTGTTCAAGAACTATCAGCAGAAGATTGCGATGGTCAACGCGATACCGATGAACATGCTGGATCACGTGAAGGAGTGGTTAAAGTGCGTAAAAGCGGTGTGGAAGGTTGTAGCAGGGCTAGTTTGCTAGTTTAAAATAACTTTTATTTCTCGCAGTTCGTGCGATATTCGCTACTCGGAGGGTATACAGTCATTGAACTGGGCAAAGATCATGAAAACGATTACGGACGATCCGGAAGGATTCTTTGACAGCGGTGGCTGGACGTTCCTCGACCCGGAATCGGAGGGCGAGGCTGAGGCAAACAGTGAGACGGAAGATGAGGAGGATGATGCGTACGAACCGACCGACGATGATGATGAGGAGGAGTCCGATTCCGAGGATTACTCCGAAGCGTCCGAGGATGATGATGATGCAAGTGAAGAAGGTAATGGAGAGAGAGAGAACGAGAGAGGGAGGTGTGTGTGAACGAAAACGATCACCTAACGCGCTTGTTTTCCCTTCCTAGATCTCGGTTCGGACGAGGAATCGGGCAAGGATTGGTCGGATCTGGAGCGGGAAGCAGCCGAAGAGGATCGGAACCGCGAAAAGGACGACTACGTTGATCGCAATTCGTCAAAGAAACGGTCCCATCATAGGTAAGTTGCGTGTGCGAATTTATGGCGGCCCTGTGGTACAGCTTGCAAAATTTGAAGCGTGCACTGCCCTTATCTCTCCCTATCATTGGACATTGTTTTAAAATGCAAATCGCACACAACAGTTTTCGCTTTCTCTCACCCGTTAATATACATACTAATTTCACCTACGCATGCTTTCGATCATTTGATCTTCGGATTGGGATGATGATGATGATGATGATGGTGATCGTGGCAGGCGTGATCGAGGAGTAGCTACATCGAAGAAACGACACGAACACAATCGCAGGTCATTAGAGTAACTGAAACGGTGTGCTGCAAAAGGGAATTGAGTCTTTAACTTCTCGATGCATTTGCGGGCATTTGGCATTCGTTCTTCCGGGTTATCGATGATCGAGATGATCCTTCGTCTTGACCCCAGTATAATTACAAATATAATAAGTTAAAGACTCAATTACTTTTACCCCACTTAACATGTATAACAACTCATATCCTTCCAGCGCTTCCATCTTGTGCTAAATTTCGGTCACCGTTGCTAGAGCTGCTAAAGCAAATGCAATCAGCGTGAACCAGGAGGTCCTTCCTTTGCTAAACCGTTTTTCTTCACTCTCTCTCTCTCTCTTTCCCTCTCCTCACTGCGCCTCTCTAGCTCCTCCAAGCATAGCAGCAGTCGGGATAAGAATCACAAGGACAAACACAACGATAAGCACCGCAGCGGCAGCAGCAGCAACAGCAAGCACAACAGCAGCAGCAGTCACAAGCGTTCGCGGGACGACAGCCGCGACAGTAACCACCATCACAAGAGCAAGAAATCGCGAAAATAAACCACCTCCCCCCCTTTCCCCCGGACGATGATGGCGACGACCGCATGCTAATGCTTTCCCGGTAGTGCGAGAGAGTATACGATGAATAATCATGCCCATGGTACGGCCCCGCTTACGACGGTGGGGTTGGTTTTTATTTGGTATAACGTTCATAAGCCCCCGATTTTTCACCCACTTACTACTGACACCGGCGTAGAGAGTGTGGCTACTGTTTGTTTTTGCTCCCCTCGCGAGGTGGCTGGTTCCCTTCGACAGGAAGCCATCCCCCCCACCAGAAGGGCGGTCCAGGTTAGCATTCAGCATTTGTCTACGGACGGCTGCCGAATTGTTTGATTCGTCTCGATTAATTCCAGTTCGCTTCGTAAGGAATGTTCCAGCATCGCGAGTAGTTCGCTCTTGAATGTTCGTCCCGGAAAACGGAAACAAAAAGTGGCAAAGAAGGAGGATTTGTGAAAATTGTCCCGCATATACATTATTGATTGCATACATTCAAAAAAAAAAAACGGTAGAACACATTAATGGTAAATATACGTATATGTCCATCACTAAGGAAAGTGGAAATGGTTTTCTTTTTATTGTATTTTGGTTCGCTCAAGTGTAAGCATGGCGCAATGACATAGCCATGAAATTCGGTCTAATGTTGGCTTCTTCAATCAAAGGAAATGTTCGATTCTCGATGAGTTGGCCACCGTCAGGACATCTCTCAGCCAAAGATAGTCCTTAGAAGCTGTCGCTCGTAAGTGGGTCTTCCGTTAGCATAACCTAGGACACTCATGCTCGGAGCGATCTCCTAGCATTGCTGGAATCGTCTGAATCATAAAAGTCTGAGGTAGTAGACACAATTTAATGGGGCTAGGGCTAGGTAGTAAGCTCGAGAGGAAGCATAACCGCTTACATGTAAGCGAGCTGCTGCCCTGCTCTTCATGGGACTAAGCTCTACCAGATTTTGCTGCTTAATCTTGTAATCGACTATCTTTCTTCTACTCTACTCTTTATTTAACCTAGATTTTTCTTAAAGCTGCCTAGAATTATTTCTCTTATGTATCGGAATTTAAAGTGATCCACGAGAGATTTGTTGCCGCACACCTTTGCTTCTGCAAATCGTTCGTGAAGCCCACCTTTCAATATACACCTTGCGCTGCCAACTGTCAAATGCCGTGCTAGAGCCGTTTTGTAAACAAATCGTTCAAAAACGCAAACAAAACACTTTCGAAACGAGAAAACCAACTGAAAGTACGTAAATTTAAACAGAAAGTGGCAGTAAAATGATACCGGCACTTTTATTTGTGTCCGACTCGAGCGAAGAATATTCATCGGACGACATTGATTACGGTCACTGGACGGATGAGGAAACCTCTACCGATCGCAATCGTACGCGGGAATCAATTCCGTACCATTTAGACAATGAATGGTAAGGTAAATCTGCTGTAAGAGAGTTGCGAAAAAAAAAATATTTATCTCATTTGTATCGGTTTTTAAGGTTCCTAAAATGCTTCCACGTGCCACGAGATGTGTTTGAAACACTGTACGAGGGCGTGTTTCCAAAGCTTGCCGCCTCAACTGAACGTGAGCCTACGGTTTACGAAAAGCTAGCGGCCACGTTACGATACCTAGCCAAAGGTACCTGTACCAGTGACACGGGCGTTGGCGGTTACAAAGCGATGCCCCGGAAAGCGTTTCAACAGATGTTTCTACCAACGCTAGCGGCAATACACGATTTGATCTACAGCAAATATGTCTTACTGGATCCACAAGACGCCGAAGAGCAACGGGAAGCGGAACAATATTTCCTAGAACAGTTTCCTCAGCTGCGTGGCGTGGGATTGTGCGCAATTACGACACACATTGAAATAGCTGAGCCGGCGGAAGAGAAGCATCTGTTTTACTACAAGCATGGCGCGTACTGTCTCACTGCATTGATGGTAGGTTTGGTGGATGCGTCGTGAAAACCCGATTGCCAAATTAACAGACACTTCCCATTCCAGATTTGCGATCAGAGTAAACGAATCAGGTACGCCAATGCAAGCTTCTGCGCCGCCATAAACGATGTGTATGTATGGTCCAGTTCGGGTTTGGATGACCATTTCAGTGAGGAGTACAGTGACGGTAGTGCAGGCTGCCAGGTATTGGGTAAGCTGGCTAATTCAATCCACCGACTGAACTGTATCGCGATTATATTAACCTTTTTTTTCTCTCCTCTCCTTTTGCAGCAAGCTCCACGTTTCCCTCTAAAGCCTGGTTAATCACACCGAAGCAAGACGCCAAACGCAACAGCCCTGAGGCCACATTTAACGAACAGCACGAACGGGCATTAGCAGTGGCGGAGGAGTCGATTCAACTATTAAAGGAGCGTTTTCGATGCCTGCTTGGCAATCCGCCGATTCCGTACAAACCTCTCGAATGCGCCACTATCGTTGCCGTTTGTTGTGCGCTTCACAACATGTGCATGGAGTACGAACAGTTGCAACAATAAGCATAATTTCCAGTTGCGTTTTTATTTCGATTTCAATACCTCCGTTAAATTGCGCAGCACGCCACTCACGTGCTTCATGTTCGCGTTCATCTCTTCAAACGTTTTCGCCATCGTTCGCAGCTCAGCGGTAAACTCCTTGCTGGCCTCTAGGGAAGCATTTACCGATGTGATTAGCGCTTGGTTGGTTTCGAGCGCTTTGCGAATGGTGGCTTCCCTCGCCCGTCTTCTGGCCGATGCGCCGAAAGGTGCAGAACTACTGTAGCCCCCGTTTCCCAACGGGTCCTCCGTATCGTTGCGGTGCTTTTTAATGGTTATGTTGGGAAGTTTGGCCAACCGTTTCTGGCACGCTCGGATCGTGTTGCCGGATGGCGTTGGTGCCTCGTCCATATTATCGTCGGACACTGCCCCGTCCTGCATCAAACCTCCTGCGCCTCCTCTCCCATCCATGTTGGAATCCGTTGGGTCCGCGTCAAAGTGGGTGGCCTCCTCGCTAACCATATCATCCGACCCGGAACCGATGTCCTCCGTCAGCTTTGCTTTCTTAATCTCCAAACCCAACAGCTTTATCACACGTTTGTGTATGGGGGACAGGTGCTTTGGATAGATGCCCGCCGCAATGGCCGCATTGTATTGCATGACTCGCTTCTTCGCACTACACTTGTAGTCAAACCAAGCCTAACCAATGGACAGCAAAACGGATACGGATTAGTAAGATTATTTTAACGTGTCCTAAAGCGATGTTCGCTTTACCCTCTTCCACGATGTAACATCTTTACGTGACGGTCCTATATCGTTCAGCTCGCTGGCAACCTTGCGCCAGAAACCGTTCTGTGGACCCCGTACAAGGTTTCGGGCAACGTCTGGTTCCGACTCCAGGCAGCCTATCAACCGGCTCAGCTGCTGATTTGTGATGCGGGAAATGCTGCAAACAAGCGAGCAACAAGGGCTGTGAGCATTCAGTGCAAGTTAAACTAGATCGGTTTACACCGGTGTACTTACGGTCGTTTTCGGTCCATGGTGGATGTGTGCGTGTGTGAGAGCTATATTTGGAGGATTATTTTACGTTTATAGTGAGCGAAGAAATGCGACCCATGCAATTGGAAATTAGTCCCTTTGAAAACAAATTGTGTTTTTTTTAGTAAACAACAAATCGAACGCGACTTGAGAAACAAATACAACAGGCTAGGCTATTTTGTTGCCTGGATTGTCAAAATAAATGTAACGTTGACATTTGAGGGTCGAGGTTGTTAGAGAATTATTCTACAAAAAGAAAACATAAATGAAAATATAATCTTCGAAACTAACATTTTTAAATTTCATATTAAAATAATTTTCACAACAACTTTTTAAAAGCATGCAAAATGAATTTAAATTATGTTCCTTACTGGAATCAATATGGCCACCTTGGACGCGTGTGATCCAGCCTCCGAATCCATATCATTCTCAAGGTGTATGTATATACCTTGATCATTCTCCCAATCATATTTGACAGTTGTTGCGGTATTCAGAACTGCCATCCTCGAAGCCAAAAGCCGAAGCTGTTTTGGATTGCTGCACTTGTGTTTCAAAAAGTTGCAAAAGCAACAGCAGAAGAATTGTAGAAATAGCAACGCACCTATTGCTTTCCGTTCACAGTTTAAGTTGTATTTAAAAATTGATTTGCGTCGCGCATCCGCATAAGGCAAACGCGCTGAAAAACACCATTCAAACTGTGCCTTCACCTCCCGGGAAGAATAGGAACTCAGGGGAAGCGATCTCTTGGTACAATAGCTGACTCATAGCGGCGTCGCAATGGATTGTGATACCGGCGAACAGAAGGCGGCTCCGTTGCAAAATCTCAACGATGAGCTGCAGCGAAGCCGATCCCCGCTAGAAACGGTTGCCGAGGAAGCGGAAGGTAGGACTCTCTTTGCTATGCTTTTTCCTACGGGTTTTGTGTTTGGGAGGTAGTACGCTCGCTTGGGACGCATTCCCCTGGGTGTGTGTCTGTGCGTTGTGGTGTGTTGGTATCGTTAAAGGCATATCCCCTCTTGTATCTGTCCCACTTCCCCGTACGTAGTTCCTTCCTGTAGTTTTGTACTGTACGGTTGGCTTTTCCCTTGGTGCTCATGGGGGTAATTTCTGTGTCGCTTTCATTGTAGGATATCAACCCATTCTGGTAACACCGTGCACGGAATGGAAGTCGTATCCGCTTCTGGTAGAGGACAGCACCAGGCTCCGGCTGGCACCGTCGCTCGAACGGGCCTTGCGCTATTTTTTCACCCACCGGGGCAAAAACGTCACGGAGATAAGCCGGAGCGATCTGCTGATAGTACTTATCTACGTGATCGCCCTCGAGACCGGTCTGATACCCAAGGGTGCCACACTGCCCTCCGCCATCTGGTCGGAGAAACATCACTGTTACCGGTCGTTCGATAGACGGCTCGTGCACCATTTCGCCACCCGGTTACCGATGGACTGGTTCCGGGCGGGGGCCGGCTCGTACCACTTAGAGCTGGAGCTAATACACGAGAAAGCCATCCGCAGCAACCTTTCCTGTACGGTGGTTGCGTTCTGCAGTGGCGATTTGCTCATTGTTAACTTGCTACCGTACCACGGGCTTTCAGGCTTTTCCACCGCAATACCGATCAGCTACCACGTACCGGCGGTCAATGCGGTTCGGCTGCCCTTTTGCTACCAGTATCTGCAGGGGCTTGCGGTGAAGGTAAAGAATGATCTGCTCATACCGTTTCGGAACCATGTGTACCGGTTCATACCCACCGTCAGCCCATCACTGCAAGGGATACCGCCCGAGGTGATGCTGAAGGTGTCGGCGCATTTGGATAGCTTCTCGCAGCGGAACGTAAAGCTCGCTTTAAATACGACGCCCTAACATCTAGTAATGCTACATGTAAAAACTTATGTACAAAATGTTGGAGTGAATGTTAATAAAAGTAAATAAACGGTCTCGTAAACCTGTTGCTGTAATTGTTTGTTCACTAGTTTAGGTACGCATTTCCATTTCCAGCTTCAGTGTGGTTTTGTATCGTTAGTGTGGGCTTTTTTTGGTGTGGTGTGTTGAAAGAACGCTTCTAGAGCAGTGCTTTTTCATGCATTTTACAATAAACTTTCACCACCCCTTTTTCCAGATGAATGCGAAGACGAAACGTTGCGCCAGCGGATTGAAGCGTTGACTATTTTAAGCGATGAAATAGCCGGCCCATCCAAACTGTCGAACGATTCGCAATCGATGAGCGAATTTCTCTTGCGAGATGAAGCTGGTAAGTGTTAATAAAAAAACATTCCACATTCTCAAAATCCAAATCAAAATCATTTCACAAAATTACACAAATTAATGTTTACAAAAAAAAAGGAAAAATATTTTCAAAAATTCCATTGAATTGTCAGTTTGACAGCTCACGGCAGCACACCCCAAGGTATTTACAAAATCCGTTCGGATATCGTCGGCTCTCGGTTTTGAAGCCCTTCATCTCTTTCTAAATCTCTCTCTCTCTCTAACTCACCGCAAACTGTGGGCAAGCAGCACCTACACTTCCATAGTTAGCAACTATGGGACTTCCCCAATTTTTGGTCATAATCCGAAATGAAATTGACGGTAGCAGTTGTACCTGGTGTATGGTTGGCGTAGTAGTAGTGTAGCTTCGGCCTGTGGTGTTTCGAGTACGGTACGTGTGTCCGCGATTCTGGTGTCCAGTGGCATATCGAGAGTGTGCAGTTTGTGTGATTTGCTGTGTGAAAATTCAATCGAATTGCAGCAAAGTGGGTGTCGACAAACAGGTCGGCTGCATAGGCTGGCTCGCCGGATGTTTGCGAAGGGGCATACCATTTGCGAGCCTCCCGTGGAAGGTCAGTTGGAAAGCGTTTCGAGCCAAGCAGCAGCCCTGGTGTAGTGTCAACAAAGCGCTGCTCTGGAATGTGTGCGTTTGTGTGTGTGGAAAGAATTGTGTGCTGTTGATGCGTGTGGTGTGTCAACGTTTAAACTCCGTTCCAATCGAGTAAAAGTAACGAATTTCGGGGCTAATTTCGTGTCGCGTGATATGAGAAGCAGCAGCGGTAATAGTAGGCTGTGGCTAGCTGCCTACAAGCGAATCAGTGAACAACGTCTCATTTTCAGTGTCGGTTTGGCAAGTGTGTAAAATTGTGTGCCATTTCTGCGTCCACAGCAATAGTGCGTGAGTTTTGTGTAGAGGGAGGTGTACCTTCGTGTGTGTGTGTGTGTGTGCGAGCTTGTGTGAGCTTGTGGTGTAGTTGAGATGATCGTCAAGTGCATCGCCGTCGGGGGCTGGCGACTGTACAGCGTATGCATCATATGAAAAAGAGTTGTACGTTAAGATTGTGGGGGCCTTACTACGTATACGTTGTGCCGTTTGCTGTGTGTGTGTTAGTGAAATATCCATATGCATACGCATACTATAGCACGCGTACCGAGTCGTGACCACGTATACATACGTACGTTGCGTGTGCCTTTTCACTTCTGCTGCCTATTTTCTTACTTTGTACTCCAAAATGCATGTTCCCCGTTTTTTTATCCATTTTCTGATTCACTAGTCGATCCAAAAAACAAGAGGAAATAAAGGAAAGCAAGTCAGGAAATTAAAAGCATAAATATTTTTAAGATTGTTAGCATAAGGGAAGACGAAATTGGTTTTTCGTTTGAATATTAACGATTTCTGTGATCAGGGAATTATTTTGCTGGAGGCTTCGATGCAAAAAATAATTCATTTAGCGTTTTGGTATCATAAAAATACTGGTTTTAACGCATTCATAGAAAACAATTAAAAATATATTTTTTATATTAATACCCGTATGAATAAGGGCTCTTGACATTTGTGAAACGCGATCGGTGATGCGTGCGTGCGGGTGTGTATTTGTTAAAAGAGCAACAACAAAAAAATGCGGTTTTATAGAAGCAATTTTTAGCGATTCGTAAATAACGCTGCTGCCGATGAGAAGAAATATGAGAAGAAGCCGATGAGAATAATGAACGCGTGTCCAAAGCTGATCAAAGCATACGGTGAAACATCGGATTGATTAGCATAACGACGATTAGCATTGGAGATGTGTGACGCTTGAAACCAATCCCAGAACGGCTTTCTAGATCACGACCGTGCACACCCGGTCTTGCTGGGATGATTGAATCATCTCATCATCGATGCCATGAAAAAGCGCGAAAGGTAAGTTGATTTAGAGTAAACAATATTTTAATTTTAAGTTTAGAACTTTTTTTCAATTTATTAAGGCTTAAACATGTTTAAAAAAGGGACAGGAAAAACACAGAACATATTCCGTTTGGGAAATGCACACCTGCACGAGGGCTTATTTCGTCTCCCTTCATTTGCACCTGTTCAACCAGATAAACCATTTGCTACCATTGCCACCATCCGTACACGCCGTTTCGTCCCGTTTTGCAGTGGTGTGCGTGAAGCATAGAGTGAAACACAGCATCTCACACACGGCCGCACGATGGCAGAAGATCCTTTCTGCGGTCTGCATATCCTCGTCCCATTGCGATTTTGTCCTTTTTTTCTCCCTCGTTTGTTTGTATGCGCCGGCGTCCGAAGTGTGATGGTTGTTAGTGTTGGTGCTGAGCCCATACATCGTTCTCTTTCGTTCTGATGCGCATTATGCTATGCTATCTCTTGCCTACGCACCGTCCTTTTCCCAGTTGTTACTCGGATGTTGGAAAATGTTAATGTGGAGCGCAGCATGAAGTTGGGAGGGTGCATTTTCCAACGCTTGGCTGCTACAATCCTACATTGCTATCTGCACTCTCTACGAGGATACTATTTGTCTTGTTGCCAAAAACAGACAAAAAGCCCGGCCCAAAAAGGGTGCAAAAATGGAATTAAATGATATTAGCTGTTCTCGACGGGGGTGTGAAAGGATAGAGTGGAGCTGGCTGACCAGTAAGCAGGGGAACGGTGGGCCATCACAGTGCTTCGTTGGGGTACCGTGTATGGAATAGAATCGCGGTCGATTTTGCCTTGCACTGCGGCACATTGTGGACGGTAACAAAGAGAAAGCCACGTGTATGTGGACCTGGTTTTTTATGTCTGCATTGGTAGGGGAGTAAATGTGGTGCATTTGTTTGATGCAGTAGATGCAGTTTTGCTTCTATCCTTCCTTTCGTATTCAGAACAAAGCTAGCAAAGTGCAACAGATGGAACTGATGATGGTTTAGATTGCTGGTATGGTGGATGGGAATTTAATTTTAACGTATTCTGTGGAAGTACCACCTTTGGTGTGTTTAGAGAACTCTATTGTGAAATGCTATATTTTAATCGCAATGTATTTTATTTTGGGAAACCAATAGCAAAATTGCCATCGGCTATAGTCTTTCACACGACAGGATCAGATATTGAATCCCATCTTGAGCTGCTGCAGAAGTCCTGCCAATCCAATACCATACCCATACACATTCTAGCGAGAGCCTCCTCTATCTATGTGGACAACCTACAAGGATTTTTCGGACTTGGTCGTCCGGTGCCACTCTCATGACATCATCAGCCGAACGAAGTTTTATTCGCTGTATCAAAGTGCAGTCGTGCTAATTGAGTGAAGTCATAGAGCTCCGTGTTGCTGTAGCTTATCCGTTATCCCTCTCAAATAAAATTGTGACATAGTCCGTGTGAGAAGCATATGAGACTGGGAGCATGTGGCCGTATGTGATGTGACCCAGCATATTTTTGGACCCAATCCAAGAAATAGATAGCTTCAGCGATCACCTACCAGAGCTAAGAATCTAGCTACGGATAAAATAAGGTCAAGTAAGCCAGATAAGGCAGGTCAAGGTCAAGGGCTGGTACCAAAGAAGAAAAAGGAGAACAAAAATGCTGACCATGTTTAGTGTACATGCAATTGGACATTTAAGGCTTCAACAACTTCCTTGAGACTTCTTCCTAAGATAAATGTTTTAACAATAAACAAAGAATCCCTTAGTTTATCCAGGAAAACATTCACATTTATTTCATTCGAATTTTGATCCGGTCACGTGTACTGTTTAAGTTTTCCCTCTTCCGGCGACACGAAACACGAGGCTTGAAGTGGAGGAGTCTTTTTCGACCGCAATCGTGCACAATATTCCGATAATTTTCCGGCTCTGCAGATGTTTCACGTCTTGCTTTTTCCACGTTCCCTGTATCGCCAGCCACAGCAGGAAGGGAAATGCTTCACACGCACGCAATTGGGATGAAAATGAAATTCCTTTTTCGTCCGAAGAGCAGATCAAACACGTTAGAGAGCCACATTTGTGGTCGATGTGTGTGTTTAGGGTTTTTTCGTTTCCCTTCTGGGATTAGGTGTTAAGAGAGGAAAATTGTGTCCGATTTGGGTGTTTATTTATTGGAGGATTGATGATTTTTCGTTAAATAGTATGGTGAAAGCTTAAACAAAAATGCACAGATAAACAGACGGGGAACCAAATGCGCTGATTAATATGATTTGTTTTTCATATTTATTATTCCGCAAAAATTTGTCCCATTTCGTTTCACTTATATATCTGATGGGTTTGTTAGCCATCCTGTTGTGGCTACTCGGTCAACTGGCCGATGAGGAAGCTCTGCTTAGTTGCTATGAATATTGATGATACTTCCATGAGAGTATACTTGGTTTCGAAAATGTATTAGCCCAGGATGAAAAAGTAAAATTAATATTCTCTTGTTTTGGAATCTTCATAACACCAAACTCTGCTTAAGATGGTGAAGTACCGAAACCCTTGAAATATTTATAGAAGTACCGAGCCTCGAAAGTATCCTTGACAAAATTGACACCAACGGCGTTCGTTGTCCTATATCATTTGTCCTTTGTTGCTGTCGAAGCCGAGAGTGTTCATTGAAAATGTAGGTTACTACCCATAGACTTTTCCCTCCTTTCACTCTCGCCTATCTGTCTGTTTATGAATCATAATAAGAAAAAAAAAACAGGCTGTTGATGATGAATTTGTAAATCTTGATTCACGCGCAGTGGCACTGACGGTGACAAGTGGATAAAATATGACTTCCAAGCTGTTGCTGCCGTGCAGGGCAAGACCCTCACGCTGCGTAGGGCGCTATAGATTCCGTTCCATTGCTTCCAAGAAGGCGCACAAGGTGGCCGAGCACGTGGTGGAATTTTTTGGGCCTCACCAAACGGCAGCACTTTTTCTTCGGTTGATATCGATATCGTCACGATGCCGGAAAAGCGTGTCACTTGACTCGATAGGTCTTCCTGTTCCGCATCGAATGGGCGTCGGAATGTTGTTCGTTGTAGGAGTAGTGGATTTTTGTTCTCGCCCTGCTATGCAAATATTGAAGAGAATATAGTAAAAAAGAGGATTGGATGGCCGTCCTCTTCTTGCAGTTTCTTTTTTTTCGTTTATTCATTCGAAGGGAACGATGGGGTAGGCGGGATCAATTCGGACGCCATATTGTTGCTGTCTCGTCATTTTGTCTGGTTCCGACATCAGACCGAGATGGGAGTTGGGGCTTCGATCTTCCGGTCTGGGGAGGGTTCAGTCTCGCCGGAACCGGAAGGCGACCGTATGACAGGTGCTTGGCGCAAGTCCATTGGCGCTAGAGTGAAAGATGATTGGCGAATAAAATGAAAGAGAACAGTCACAGGTATCGGGACGCAAGAGTCTCCACATCACAATAGTTTACATTCATGCAATGCCATTTATTGAAATATTGCAAAAAAATTCTAAGAAGCTAGTTTAAGGACTAGTATCGATTTAAGTATTATTTAACTTAGCTCTTATGAATGCTAGTGTTTCTCGACCCTACTTTATACCTTCCTACAATAAATAGAGGTGTGCTACTTTGCAAACAATTTGCCCTCCATTCGACGCCTGCCCGTATCCGGCAGAATGTCATTCTGGAAGAGTTATTTCCCTACTAAGCCTAGGCTCGCCGGGTGCCTAAAAGCACTAAACTATAAAAACGATCAATATTTTTCCCACCACGACGAATAGAATGCAAAACACTGCATTCTAAAAAAGTGGGGAATTTGCGTCTAAAAGTTTGCGCTCCACAATGTGCACTGCTACTGTGCACGGCTCGTCTAGAAAGCGACTTAACAACGGTTGATAAAAAAACACCAGTGAGCCGATTTTAGGTCTTTTTTTTGCAACTTAGCAAAGCGGCACATCACAGGAGTCGAAAGGAAAGGGGCCATGGGCTTGACGTGCTTTTGACGGGTTGGCAGACGGGTATCATAGTTTCCGTAGTTCCTCCGGTGTGCTTTTTTTCCTGTTCAGCACAAACGAATCGAACTCCCGCGTTAGAAGTTTGTTTGAAGTCCGAACGAACGAATTGCCTCGAATTTGCATCTAGATGTGCGCTGAAATGCTACGGCTACGACCGTCGGCGTCGTCAGCTGGCATAGAAGTGGGCGAAGCGAGATAGACAGACAGCACAGACCGTCAACTACGTCGTAGTCGTCGGTTCGTTGGTTCAAAGTAGTAGCTTTCACGGTACTTTACGTATGAACCTAGGGTGGGGTAGGGTGGGCAAAATGTTCGTGTGAATGTTCGCTTCTGCATGAACTTTATCCTGTTGGGTGAGGCTTTAATATTGGCTGGAAACTGGCTGCATCCCATTGTGGCAGCACTAGCTATGAAACTGCCATCAGTGTCAGCTCTGTCATACGTTCTCCAAAATTTAAATTCAACTCTTTTTGATGCTTGGAACTCTAAACGCTCTATTAAATTATCGTTGTGCAGAAAATGGCGAGGAGTGTTTTAAGAAAAATATTTCTGATTCGCCAAAATGTCTTTTTCTTGTGCCTTTAGATGAATTTTTAATGCTTAAAGAAGAGGATTAAAATGCATCTTCAAGTGAATTACTTTCAAACTAGCCCATATCGATTTTCAAATTGAACTTGCTACAATTTTTCCTTTGTACAAAAAAGGCCTCAATCATGTAACGATTTCCTGCCTAACCGATACATCATAGTAATAACACTGGGAAACAACAACCACCCTTGCATGTAAAGCCATGTCCGACAAGCTAATGAAGCTCGCAAGGGACCGAAGAGAAGAACCATCGATGGGGTGAGATATACTTTCACTTGTCCACACTTGCGATCAATCGATGACCTCTTCCGGGCGTGATCAGGGCTGTAACACGATGTGCCAGCATCAACCAACCAACCAACCTCCGGCTACAGTTACATTGGGTGGCCATTTTCTAAACCCTATCATTTTCTCTCGGCCAAGAGTAACCTGCAACACATCGTCGTTTTTGCCGACAGCACTTTCAACCACTGCACGACGATTTGCATTATGCTGGCCTAGTTTGATGGAGCTTTTATTTTATCTAACATCGTTCCTCTTACAAGACACACCCAAAGAAAAAAATTACATGATATTTTGCAGAAAAATTTGTCATAAAAATTTCTCCTAACCTTTACATAATTATATTGTCTACCGTTCCGTTCCATTAAACCTTTTGCACTCGTTCGTTTGACTTTGGTGTTGGCCCCCTTTTGTTGCTTGAGGCGCGCGCGCGCTCGCCGGTTAGCCTAAGTCTTTTTTCTTTCCTTAATTTTCTTCTTCAACGTGAAACACCACGAGGAGCGAAAAACTAGGGATGCAGGAAAGGGTGGTGGTAGGAATGCTTAATCATGCGCGCATATAGCATTGTTGCCATTTGTTGTGTGTATCTCACCGGTTTCGGGGCCGAGGGATTGACTGGTCGATGTTCGAGTTCAAATCGATTTACGGTCACACAAACGCTCGTTAATCGTCGAGTTTTAAACGGTTTTTTTTCGTTTCGCGTTCCATTTCCAAACCGTCGTCGTCGTCGTCGTAATCGTCGATGGCGGCGCGAGTTGGCCGTCCCCGCCCGGTGCGCCATGTTTACGCTTGGTTTGGGGTTGAAGTTGGCAAGAAGTAAGCAAACCGGGAAAATAAAATAACACACTGTCCACCGACCGGTGGAGTAAAAATGGCACACAACAACAGCAGAACTTACGAACAATAACCCTTTTGTGGAAGGGAAGGCTCGTGGGGGACAGACAGTGTACGCTGTATGCTGTGCCGCACTTAATTAAGAGCTGACAAATGGATGGAAAAAAGCAATAAATAAATGTTTGAAACAATTGTAATTGATCAAACGCATTAACGGCGAGTATGGCGATCATGTGGAATTTAAACTAACAGCAAAAAAGAAACAAACCATTTTGCTAATAGATTGTTTGCGGAGCGTTAACAAGCGTTGAAAAAAAAGAAATGGTATGAAGAGGAGGAAGAATTGCTGGAATTGGAACTGGAGACCAAAGCAACTGTTGATATGGATGCTTTAAAGAGATGTGGACAAGCTGATGAATTAGTATGAGTCGGTAATTCGCATCTCAGTGACATTATCAGCTTGGATTCAAATCTCTTTAGCTTCTCTCTCTAGAAGTTGTGATGGATTGATTTTCTCTGCCCAAATTGAGTAAGAAAGCCAAGCTTGTTGAAATTGATCGAACTTTGTTTGTTGAGATATTCTCGAGGTTCACAGCTGTCAAAAATTAAAAAATGTTCTGTTATCTCTCAATAGGTCTCTCAACATGGATGTTCTCTAAAATAAACCGGTCTTCTTTAAGGAGAGAAGTCTTGCTCTATATAATGTCTGGCACGGCATTCTTTGATTTGGGTTGTTACCCGGCTTGATTTGAGAGGCGCCCCCCCTGGCCTTGTTTAAATTTTTGTCTAACGTCCAGAAATCCTATACGGATCTATCAATAGTTCTCGAGACCAGTCTCCTCTATCATTTCTCCAAATCCTGTGTAGATGTTTGCTAGAATTTATCATCAGCATCTCTCATGATCTCACTACATGTGTGTACTCTGTACGTGAAAACTTGTTGTGCGGGCAAATTTCGACTTCTCCACTACTAGGAACGTATTTCGTTTCCCCCTTATCATTTACATATTTCTATTTTCAACGCAGTCTGTAGTAAGTACACACTGACGATGGCGTTCCCGGCCAACGATAAAGTGGCGCTTGTGTTTGCAACAGCGAAATAAACACGCTGGCCAAACTAACATTTTTTATCGTCTGCTGTTTCGTTCAGCTTGTCTCGCGTCTCACGACCGCACGACCACAAGTATATAGAGCAAAAAGCTAACAGCGAAACACATGCGAGCAAGGAAAAGATAAGCAGTCAGCAGAGTCCGCGAGCAATAGGAGTCGCTGGTGCCCAATGATGATTACTTTGGGTCGAGCCGTAACTTGATCTGATCGTTGAAATGTTTGACCCATTTGTTTCCGTTCCTGTGGCTTTCAAATTGACCGTTCGTTCGCGCATTCGTCTCAGTTTCCGTCTTTTCGCTGGTGGTTGCGTTTCTGGGGCCGTTAATAGGGGTGTCCCCCTTCAAGCAAATGGGAAACGGACACACTTTATTATATTGTGTCTAAAATGACAAATAGTGTGTGAACCCTCGATCGCGAGCTTCCCCCCAATAGGTTACGACATTTGATTAGCTCGGTATGATATAAATAAAAATAAATTGGATACATTTCTGGAGCTTCCCAGTCTTGAAGACTGGAGGTTTCGCTTGTTTGATATCAGATATGGAACCGTGAAACAAATACCACACTTGATAGGCACTTGCGGGCGGATGTAGAAATGTAGTACGCCATTCCTTGGAGGGTTGGAAATGTCAAACTGCGGTTTTACACTTGCTTTACTGACAAACGTTTGACGCAGCTTGACCTTTCGTTGTGGTTGTTTTTTGGGTTCATTTGTGAAAGAACTTTTGTGTGTTTTTTATTTTTGCCATTCAAATTTCCTATTTGTTTGCAGTTCATTCGTTGATGGAAAAGGAAACAACACTACTCGGGATAGCTCGAAACATCCGTCCTGTTTAGCAGACAGAGTGTTAAGCATAACAATAGCATGACTCTGATATTTTCAGACGTTCTGGTGTGATGTTTTTCACAAAAACCTGCTCTGCTATTCATGGCACCGCCCTTCTGATGAAGCATCTGAAGAGCATAAACTCGTCCCAGTCGTCTCACTCATGCTAGAACAAAGAACACATTCGTCCGGACATGATCCACGCCAGGAAATATACATCTTTATCTCCGAAAAAAAAAGGAAGTCGCCAACTAAGTCGCTCCTGATGTGCGCACGTCGGTGGTGGTAGCTGATTCAGCAACACTGATTATGCGTTGTTCAATATCTGCCCAAGGCGACGGCCGGCTGTGTGTCGTGCGGATCAGAAATACGCGGACCAACCGTGTATAGGCTTGCTTCGTACCATCGCATGGAAAAGCTTCCGCCAAACATCCGCCATGCTTTTGGCGCCATGTCCCGTAATTGTTATTTGTTTTGCTGCGGCATCCCCAAGGGATGGCACGAATTTCTACGAATGGATTCGCATGTGGGCGTGTGGAGGAGATGTTTTGGATAGCTTTGGGTGGCGCCAATTCGTTCGGTTCGTGGCCAATTTCCCGGGAAAGTTTTTTTTTCGATCATACGGTAAGGTCGTAGGGTTAAGATGTGGATTGATAGCAGTAGTCTCCGTGCACTGTCGTACGGTGTGATGGTTTGGGACAGTACACAGAATTATGTCCTTGCTATTGGGCAAATTGTTTACGTGTCGTCAGCTACAGAATTCGGCGGAATTGAATGTTCAGGACGAGTGCGTTGCTGACAGTCAACGCAACAAAATTGAGACTATTCACGAATGAAGTCACACGTCTTGGTGAGGGTATTAAAGCTTGAGCAGCGGACATTTCATTGTGTTCAAAATTAATTTCTTGAAGCCCGCTATGTGCAACATACAGGGTTCACCGATAGATAGCATACGGCGAGCATACCTTAGCGGTTCGCGCAAACGTTTAAGATATCTGAGGCCATCGATAGCGATTCGCATGTACAATTAGCGACTGGCCCAAAATGGATAGCGATTCGCGTGCACACTTTAGTGAATGTCAGAATTCGGCGCGGTTTGAAAATGTAGGTTTATATGACCCAGGTTGAGTAGTCGAGATTTGAAAAAAATCGTTTAAATTTCATTTTTTATGTAATTGGAAAGTTTTTGCACACAAAAGTGGTGTGAAAATTAATGTTCATTATCATAAAGCATAAATTTATTGATTTTCAGCGTTGGTTAAAAAAATAATAACAAAACTATGTGAAACATGAGAAGAACAGCCATGTGGAGAATTCAAACATGGATGTATATACACGAATTCAAAATTGATGCGCTCACGAAAAAAAATCCGTTCAGGTAATGAAAATATTTAGCATATTGGTCCAGCAACCGAAGCGTTCACAGTTTTACCAAACGATTAACAATCAGAGCATCATTTGCGGTATAATTATACATTCCTTCGTTGTTTTTGGTTTTGGCAATCATCCTTTTAAAGGTACGAATTTCAGCACAATTAAAAAGTGCTACAACTAGAATTCTCATTGAATTTGAGTGTTTTCTAGGTGTTTGGCTACGATAGGAGCTCTTGCTTGTTGAAGTGCGCCCGTGCAACATTTTTCTTGTCGGTAAATTTGTTTTATTAACGCACCGTGAAAGAATACAGCGAGTTTCAATAGCGGTATGTGCTGAAGCGAATCAACTGAGACACACATCGTTCTTTTTACTTTTTGCGTGCAGATATGAATTCCAGCCAAAGCTCTGTACAAGAGGAAAATGCAAGCTGCGCTATGCAAGCACCTCGCCGCCGAAAAACTACCAGCAACGAAGATAGAGAGCGCTTGGTAACGGCGTATGAAAACGGAGGCACTGCAGCTACGATTAGCGAAATGTTTAATTTGAAAAAACCGACTGTCCATGGCATCATCAAAAAATACCAAACCCAATGGCAAATCGAGGCAAAGAAGCGTGGTGGCAACAGATCTAAACTATTGTCGCAGCAAGCCGTAAATGATGTTCGGAACTGGGTCGACGAGGACTGCACGGTGACGCTTAAAGCACTCGCAGAGAAAGTGTTCGAACAACACGGTGTTCGAGTTTCGTCCACAACCACAGCGAGGGAAATAAAAGGATTCAACTACTCTCTGAAGATGGTCAAACTGTTACCGGAGGGACGCAACACACCAACGACTGTCGAAGACAGGAAACATTACGCTACACAATTTTATGAAATTGCGCGCGGAATTCCGGATAATGGTTTAATCTATTTAGACGAAGTAGGATTTAACGTCCGTATGCGTACGCTAAAAGGACGATCGCAGAGAGGAACACCGGCCACCATCACCGTTCCACAGTTAAGGACTAGGAACATCTCCATCATTTGTGCTATGCATCGGTACGGCGTGCTGCTTTACACCACACACACTCGATCCGTAAACCGTGAACGGTTTATACAGTTTATTGAAGAACTAAAGCAAACCCTGCGATCGAAGAACATTAACAGCAGCTACTTTATAATGGATAATGTAGCTTTCCACAAAACACCCGCAGTAAGAGTTGCAATCGGAAATGATAGCGACAAACCTTTATATCTACCACCCTACTCACCATTCCTTAATCCTATTGAAAATCTTTACAGCCAGTGGAAGAATTTTGTGAGGCGAAGCAATCCTTCAAATGAGAATCAATTGATGCAAGCGATTCGGAATGGATCCAGGCTAATAACCGCACAGGATTGCGATGGCTACATTTCGAAAATGTGGCAATACATGACACATTGAGTTGTTTGAGGGGCGAAGAAATTTTAGATTTAGTTATGTATAAATATATATAAGATTAGAAAGTAAGATTTTAGTTTTAATGTGTAACATATTGTACTGACGATGCTTAAAAAGATGAAATGTAAATAATGCTGCCGGACGAATTAAAATAACATTTCCGTTGCTTTCAATCACTATCTCACCCGAACATGCGATTTTGAGGTGATTAGTACGGCCAGGTCAGAGTGATTATAATTAAAATGCCAATAATTTTTTTCTAACACATTCGGAACGGTATTCGAATCGCATGTTCGGACAATAATTTAGATTTATTGCCACCACGCTTCTTTGCCTCGATTTGCCATTGGGTTTGGTATTTTTTGATGATGCCATGGACAGTCGGTTTTTTCAAATTAAACATTTCGCTAATCGTAGCTGCAGTGCCTCCGTTTTCATACGCCGTTACCAAGCGCTCTCTATCTTCGTTGCTGGTAGTTTTTCGGCGGCGAGGTGCTTGCATAGCGCAGCTTGCATTTTCCTCTTGTACAGAGCTTTGGCTGGAATTCATATCTGCACGCAAAAAGTAAAAAGAACGATGTGTGTCTCAGTTGATTCGCTTCAGCACATACCGCTATTGAAACTCACTGTATTCTTTCACGGTGCGTTAATAAAACAAATTTACCGACAAGAAAAATGTTGCACGGGCGCACTTCAACAAGCAAGAGCTCCTATCGTAGCCAAACACCTAGAAAACACTCAAATTCAATGAGAATTCTAGTTGTAGCACTTTTTAATTGTGCTGAAATTCGTACCTTTAAAAGGATGATTGCCAAAACCAAAAACAACGAAGGAATGTATAATTATACCGCAAATGATGCTCTGATTGTTAATCGTTTGGTAAAACTGTGAACGCTTCGGTTGCTGGACCAATATGCTAAATATTTTCATTACCTGAACGGATTTTTTTTCGTGAGCGCATCAATTTTGAATTCGTGTATATACATCCATGTTTGAATTCTCCACATGGCTGTTCTTCTCATGTTTCACATAGTTTTGTTATTATTTTTTTAACCAACGCTGAAAATCAATAAATTTATGCTTTATGATAATGAACATTAATTTTCACACCACTTTTGTGTGCAAAAACTTTCCAATTACATAAAAAATGAAATTTAAACGATTTTTTTCAAATCTCGACTACTCAACCTGGGTCATATAAACCTACATTTTCAAACCGCGCCGAATTCTGACATTCACTAAAGTGTGCACGCGAATCGCTATCCATTTTGGGCCAGTCGCTAATTGTACATGCGAATCGCTAT
Source organism: Anopheles stephensi (assembly GCF_013141755.1). NCBI lineage: Eukaryota > Metazoa > Arthropoda > Insecta > Diptera > Culicidae > Anopheles > Anopheles stephensi. The sequence continues at coordinate 17,396,157 of NC_050203.1, forward strand.
CGATGGCCGCAGATATCTTAAACGTTTGCGCGAACCGCTAAGGTATGCTCGCCGTATGCTATCTATCGGTGAACCCTGTAAATCAAACGCCAGCTAACCATCTGTCCAATAAGCCTTAGCCGAGCAGCAGTTATTGAAGAATGATTGATATTCGCGAGAACATTTTGGATGTCTAGCATTCGGGCCAAAGCCAATCGACGCCATTTATTTCTGTGCCGCAAGATGGCTCCATCCGGTCGACCGGGACCGGGAGCTGTCAGGTTGCTCATCGCCACATCCGACGACGCCTTCCGGTCGTACAACGGCGTTGTTCGTGTCGGGTCATCGCCAACATCGACGGATGCAGTCGTCCCGGCTGTGAACTTGGGCAACTGAGGGCAACACACGCTTCGGCGGTGTTTATGTATGTGTGTGCTAATGGCTTTGGTTGCTTTTTGGTGTGTTTGGTAGGTGTGCATCATTTGTTGGGTCGTTTTTTCTTCTTCCTCGACATTGTCTAGTTTTTAGCCTGTTTTCTGTTTCTATCCATATGGTTGATAATTGCACAAAACTGTTGGATGGTGGAAACAATGGAGGGAACTGGTGTCGGTGCTCCCGGATGGTGAGCTGCTGCTGTTGGTTGGGCAACGATAATGGCGTGCACATATGGAATGCTACGACATCTATGGTGACGATGATGGATGGGTTGGACGATAATGCATCAGCATGATTTTGTGCAACAGTTTCGGGCGAAAAGGACACTGGTTTTAAAATTAAACACAATTTAGATTGTTGATATACAGTTGTTTACTTGGGAAAATTACCAACCATCATTAAAATTATTTTTTTTGCACATAACAGTAACATTATTTTTTAAGAGTATTCAGATATATTCTACCTGATGACCTTCCGAAGAAGCAGACAATTTAGGTAGGTCAACACACATTTTGGGCGAGCTCTCAAAAGAGGGACTTTCCTTGAGATACAACCACGCTAGCATGTGTGTCGGATGTTGGCAGGATATTGGTGATTTATGAGCCCTGTCATGCGTTGCACGCTCTTCAATCAGCTGATGGCAGATGAATAGTACATAAGTGTGGAATATGTGGTCGTTTGCAAGGCAAGACAGAGGAAACCGCAATAATTAAGCGTTTCCCATTAGTTTTCGCTGTTCGGTCATTTAGTATGTACAACACTTAACGTGAGTATCATTTATAACGATGAGATATGGAGGAGGGTTATGTTATGTGGAAGAGAAACATTTATCTTTCGGGCTAATAAGATGCTACATGTGCACCTGCGAAGGTAGCCTGTTATAGTGACAAAGAGGCGGGAGTTATTGAGGAAAAGTAGTTTTATACAGTCTTCAAGATATTCTTATTGGGCATACAGTGGTGGACAGTCCCCATAATTTCACTAAATTTACCTTCTTATTTTTATAACTAGACAATCAGTAATCTGATACAGATGTCTTCCAAAAAAGATGGATGTTTTTTGAACAACTCGAAAACTGTATGAATCACGAGTCTCTAAATTTCCTCAAAACATCTTTCGAAGTTTCAAAGACACTTACAAGAAATGAATCCACCCAAGCACAGGTAATTGAAAACTCTGCTCCACCGTCGGACGTCCACCAAGCTGGCAAGTTTCGCAAAACAATAGATGTAATCACCCTGTCGCAAAACTATCTCACATGTCACACGGAATGGTTAACATGAAATTTGACTTTTGATTTTGTCTCTTGGTGCACTCGGAAGACGCTCATCTTAGCTGACTGCTGAGGACCGGAACTCTGGGGAAGTTGTGGCGCAGGAAATACTTCAGCAAAGGCTGGATATAGTGTTACACGTGCTCTCTGCTCGAATGTCAATCCTGGCGCACACACAGGCATCACACAGGCGGTGCTCAGTACCCACATCAACGTTAAAATGTTGTCGTCATTTTCTCTCCCTTTCTGCTTTCCGGTGATTCGCAAGCGCCACCGCTCGGGAAGGGAGTTGGAAGGGTATATAAATTACAACATCACACCTCTAATTAACACTTGTTGCACGTGCTGGTGACTCGGTTACTAAATTACGCTCTTGCTCTCTCTTTCTCTCCACACCACCCACAGCCTTTTTTCGGCTTTTAAGATATGATGCTGTTGCGGGTGGTATGTGTGCACTTTTCCAAGTTGTTCCCGAGAGTGCCCTTTGCTGGGGTTTTTTTTGTCGTTGTTCCCTAATGGGTCCTCGTTGAAAATGGCTAATGAAGGTGGCTTCCCTTCACAGAAAGCTTACGGGTTTTAGTCCCGCTTTTTTGTTCTAAAAAAGGAAGAGACTGGAAGCATTATGTTTTCTCGGATGATGTTGCTTGCTTTCCCTGATGGGGAAGGTCACATCGAGCGGGGATAATGATGCTACCAAACAGCAAGGGTAACGCAAAACTTTAACTATACACATTTTCCATCAAAAGATCCGGACCTGAAAATTGGCAAAATTTCAACCTTAATGGCGCCGTTCGGGGCTTATCTTGAGTGCCCAATTGGCACTAGGGGGTTCGCTGTCAGTGTGAACAAAAAAATCTCCACTTGAACTTGAAACGCGTACTCGAATGGAAAATGCATTGTGTTACTAAACAGGAGATGATTATCTGTATGAAAAAAATGCGTAAAAATAGTTGTATAATAGCTGCTTTCTCCTTGCATTTGCTGCCAAAAAATGCTAGCGCCATTGTGTTGCTCGTTAATTAAGGTGCCACGGAATCAACCGCGTGTGCCGTCATCAACCGGCTGCTGCTGCTGCTGCTGCTACGGAAATCAAGGTCAGCTGGTGAACTGGATAGCGGAGCAGGTGACTCGCGAGTTTCCTGATTAAATTTGACCATTTCTTTTCCATAGCAGCTTTTAGCTGGAGTAATTGTCTCGTTGGAATGCTGGACGAAACTCACCGTTACACACCTTTTTCTTCAACTCCATTACTTAATTGGTCTTGCCGTGTCCAAAATGATGTACGAAAGATTATCAGTAGTTTTCTTTATTGCTCTACTAACTTCAACTGATGTCTTAGTGAAATAATTTAACCTACTAACGCTTCATGCTGGCGTTGAAATGAAATCATCCGTTTCATTTCACATACTTAAGAACAAAGTCCAACTGTGTTTGAAATTATTATTTTTACCTCAGCCCGGTACTTTCCGCGAAAAGTGTAACAGTCACCAGTGCCAGACGGTTAGAACGATCCGACGCCACCGAAACAAATTGCATATTTCAAATCGTGTACACGCTTCACTCCGAGTGTGTGTTAACGATGTGCAGATTTTTCTCTAAATTGATTCTTTCACTCACATTTGGCGTGTCCCTGCTAGGGGCGCGCCACACTTCCATCCATCGCGCTAGAATGGCGCACACCGATGATGACGTCCAACTCACGGACGGCTGGCTGGCGAGGTTTGGTAAATATTTTTAGAACTATACTTTCACTTCATTCACCCAGACGCGCGCGACGACACGCCTTTTCGGTACTGGCCACATTTTTCATCGTAAAATGCGCGCCCCAAAAAACAAAAAAATAACAACATGCCAATCGGCCTTTGGTTCGCTCACTGCGGTTTTGGAAAACAGATTTCTGCCACGGCGTGCGTATTCCATCACAGAAATAGGCAATTCTGGTCGCCGGTTCTATGATAAATGTTTGTTCGCTGTGGTGCGAGGTGGGTGACGTGCGTTTGGGTGGTGGCATGTTGTCGCGGTTTCCGGTTTTATTACACACGTCTCGTGTTCTGTCGCTGCGTTCCAGATCACCGAACTTTACAATCTTCCAATCGGTGGAATCTACTCCGAATGGGAAGATTTGTTATTAATGTTTCGAGATTTCTGCGTGTTTATTTTCCACCAGCACGCACTGTCTGTTGGATTTGATTCGGAAGGAAAGGAACATTTTTATCATCTCTTTCTCAAGCTTAGACCCGCACAAAGTAAGGAAATTTGTAGCGAACTCTGGTCCTAAGAGATCATCAGATTGTTCAAATCTAGCCGTTACGGTTGCGATTTGCTGCAAGCGCTGTATTTAATGCGACCGTGGCCGTGATGCGTTTTCTTGTGCTCATTCACGGCCAATGTCAACCCGTGTCAAAAATAAAGCACCCAGAGGTCCCCCTAGCTGCGGTTTTGCAGGTGGTATTCGGATGGGAATCGTATTAAAACCAAGAGCGTTTCGCGTGTTCATTTTCGGGTAGAATATCTAGCTGCTGGCGGTAACGCTCCTAGCGCAGTTATTCGAATCGGTGTGTTTGTGGCTTTGAAGCGTGCCTAAAAATCCTTGTCACCATGCTCATGCTCTCAACCTCCCGTAGCACGCGGGGCTCGTGCACAGGTTTGTCCAATTTTGTGCCCCATTTGGTCGTTTCCGCCGGAAGCCGGACAACCAGGGTCTTGTTGCCGTTGGGTCTTTTATTTGTAGATTAATTCAGCCGCACCATGCGAAGCGCTTTTTGAATTTTCCCACAACGCGTGTCGTGGCTTGATGGCCGGCGAAACGATTTACAAATAGCACACTCCACACGGCGCTGCTTTGGTAGTTGTCAGGGCACGGGAAATACGGAAGCGTGTTTACGATGAGCGGGCACAGTTGGTGGGTCGCCGGTTTTGAAGGCGGTTTAGAGTTAAATTTGATTTTGCGCGCGCGTTTGCCTTCTTCGCTTGGGTTTTTTTTTGTTGAGTGCGGTTGGAGTACCAGTGTGTAACGTTTCGATGGTATCTTTTGACGTGAAGGAATTAACACCAACATCTCTCACCCTCACTATGACTCTTGAGCTCGTTAGTGATTGATATGGGATTCTCGGTGCAAAGATTTGGGTTAACCGACTGCTGCTCTGCAAAACCGTACGGAAGCCAACGGTGTGACGTTTTGGGGCCATTTATCATTCGGTTGTTCGGATTGTGTGTGTGTGTGTGTAGAGGCATGACTTATCCATTACAGATGGTAGCGAACAGATTTGTGAATGATTTAGAAAGTGGTGTGCTGGGATCGGGGAAAAGCTCATGTTTAAATTGATTAAGGAGATAGCTAGAAGAAAACGTTTTGATTGCAGTGTTTTGGTAACCTATTTCTTAAAGTGTAAAAAAGTTGTCGAGGAGCTAACATGATGATTTCTACTATAAAAGCAATCTTTTTTAATATCGAGTGTATGGTTCTTATCTTTGTCCATTAATACGTTGAAGAACTATTCTTCAAAAGTTGGGCCTCTTCTTGGGCGGTTTTGAGCTAGCTCTACAGAGCTTCCCAATCTTCCTGTAAGAGATTATGTTAATTTGAAAGTCTTCTTTTAAAATTGGAACTTCAAATTCGAAAAAGGAAACCCAAATGCAATGATGGTTTGCTGTCTCCTTTGTGTACGATTAATGGTCGCAGCCATTACTCATCACTGGTGCCGTGAAGTGGAGCCAAAGAAAAAAAGCAACTTTTCTAAGGCAAATGGCACTTGGTATCGAGTCTCTTGATTTGATTGATATGCTCCGTTTCATCTTCCTACACACTTCGAACAGAAGATCGATGTACTACGAATCCAAATTTCCGTCGAAGATTTTATGCAATGTTCGTAAACCCCGTGGTTCAACAGTGCTTGAATTTTTTTATCATAATATTCCCGTTCCTATTCTCGCTTGCTGCTGGTGTACATTATTTTTTATGATTCGCTTTAAAAGGACCTCCAAATTTGTTGGCCAAAAATCCAGTGATGTGAGTGCGTACACTGTGTTGCGGTTGAATCGTGTTCGGTCGGACGAGGGGTTTCTTTACTTGCCATTGCTATTAAATCGTCGTTTTTCCTTACTTTTCTGCTTCAGTACATTAGGGCAAATCGGATGGGTTTTCCCTTAACCACATATGCGTAAGCTTTCTTTGCCTTTTTCCTATCCTTAAAGCAATGCTTTATGGAAAGGTTGTCCAAAGCCGTACTCTCACAAAACAACATCCAATGGAGTAAATAGGACGAACGAACCAAAAAAAAAGGATCAGGTAAAGTTGGAATGGAAGGCTTTGATGTGTGCGAGCGTTGGTGGTATTGTGCCGACGTTCGCTGCCACCTAACGCAATTACTTTCAATGACATTTATGAAATGGTTGATCAAAATTTAATGCCTGGAACTGCGAGCCAGAAAGGATTCGATGGGCCGGGTACTGGTGGCAGTCGCATGTACATTCATGTCTCGCATGTTTACCGTGCACTTTGATGTGGAAATGGCTTGGGTTGTTTGCTTATTCCTTGTTTTCGAATTTTGCTAATATGATTTTGTGGTTATTCTGAAGCCTCCGAAATCATATTACTTGTTTGGTGAGTGTTTTATTCGTAATTAAATATCATGAGCAAGAAATGCAGCCATATCTACTTTTCCTCTCTCTCTCTCTTTCTTATGATTTTCACGCGCGCCATCAGCATGGCAAACTGTGCGAAACGGTAATAAACGAATAAGTTCTTATAAATTAATATACCAAAACCCAACATCAAAGCCACACCAGACTCTGTTCATTGTTATTTGCCACAGTGCCGTGCAGGTACCGGTATGTTCTGTGTTTATCCTTACCGTGATAAAATGCTGCTGAAACAAACATTATCTGCCAGGGATCATAAAGTACACCGGGACCTTTACACACTTTTCCCTACCGTCCGATGGTTTTCTTTATTTTATTTCTCAGCTCGTTCTCTCGTTCGTCGTTGGTCTGTTCTCCGGTGGCTAAATCACTTAACTTTTATTTTCCAACCCCCTGCAGTGTGTCGGATGCTCCGCGTCACGGTTAGCCCAGTCGGAAGCGGCTTACACGTTAAGTGGAAAGCCTGATCACAGCGGGAGGGGAAGGATAGCCTTTTTTTTCGCTCCGGTGGAAAACCCCTGCAAGGTAACGGGTGGCGCAATTTGTGTACTGCATATTTTATACACCGGAACATCAGGCAACCTGTTAGGCCGGAAGCGTGGCTAGAGCCGCCAGGAACGATGGGACGAACGCATACAGTAGGGAAAGGAAAATAATATAACAAGCATAGCGACATTCAGCCAGCCGGGCTCTGGACCGATGGTATTCCGGAAGGGATTGAACCATAATTCGATCTGGAAGTTAAATTGATTCCGGCAGACAGCCATCCGTTTACCTGCCTGCACGATTTTACGCAAAGATTTTGGTAAGGAAAAAGTTCCTTAAGATGAGAGCAAGAGAGTGAAACACATTTTTCATGTCAGAGTTTGGCGTGGAAAAATCGATTCAAAAAAGAAGGCTCACTCGAATGTCCTCGTAAGGCTTCTTCCCTAGCTATAATTCCTTTCAAGACGTTGGAAGTGTCCGCAGAGAGTGGCGGTCAAAAAGCAATATTTTTCCATCGCATCCGGAAGTTGTGTGGCCCTGGTACTGGAGTCAAAATGTTCCCATAAGTAGATGACATCCTACCGTGGGCTGGGGGACCTCATGAACGCAGCCCACTCGGCAACAATTCAGTTTACGATGCACATCACGTACGGCGGCCGAAAACAAGATACGACTTAGAAAGCAGCGCAGAGCCATTCTTCCTCCTGTCGAATGGTGTGTCCCACCGAAAAGCTCCCAAACTCTTGGACCAAGTGTCGATCCTTCCTCCCCACAAAAAAAAAAAAAAAAAACAGGAGAAGCTTCTGCGAGAAGGATCTTTGCGTTAGGGTATTTATTAGGACTTAGTTAGTCACCAGATGCCAGCGTGTCTGGAGGGGCAGTTGTCTATTTGCACAAGGATTTGAGCGATATTGTGCTTTCCTGTGTGTGTGCTTATATATATATATACATATATGTGTCTGGATCTGTTTGTGGAAATCCATCTTCCCTTGGGGCGATGTGCAGAACAAACAAAACCGAAGAAAGAAAAAGTGGACGAAAACTGTGGATAAAATCTTCCTCTTGGGTTCGTTTGTCGGGATGAAACGCTACGGTACACGTGCGTTACGGTCCACAGTGTGTTATGGGTTTGCTTTTTATTTTGGTAGGGCTTTCAGGCGATCAGTAGAGGATATGCTGTGCCGCCCTGTTGTAACGTATGTTTTTGTTGGTCCGGATTTACAAGAGTTTTTCTTTGGTCTGGGTTTTTTTTGGGTCGCTTTTGGGCTATGTAATGTGACTTCTCACAAATGCCTAGAAATCTCCCGTAAAATGTTTGCCTTAAGTGTGCGAGATCAAGGGCCGTAGTAAGAGATGGCAGAGAATGCTGCTAAACATTTGGTAATGGAAAATAATCACTCCGATGGAAGAGGTATTTTGTATGCGAGGATAGGAATTCTTGTTGAGAATGTTTGACATAAATGTTCTATTTTGTTTGTTGATTCTGTTTTGACTTTGTTGACTTGAGGACATTAGAATGGTTAGTTTGGAGAAGTGAGTTGGCTTTTGTTTTATCTTTTTAGCAAGTGTCCCTATTCTGACAGACGCACCGATGTCCTCATATTATCTCGATTTCGGTTCTACGAAGCTTTTGCCGTTTGGGTAGTCCTGCGCTTGTTTTGCTACAAAGGAGAACTTCAAACCGATGATGTCTATGTTTGTAGCGTAAATATCCCAAGATATGGGTTGACTTGGTCTCTGGAAGAGCTAATTCTTCCAAGTCCCTAGGGCTTCAAAAGCAGATAGACAATATTTATGCTTAACAGCTGTCAAGTAGCCCGGAATCTCAATAAAATAGAGACACAGGCAAATGTTTTAATTAAATTTTAACCTTAAATGGAGATTCGGACATTAAATCCATGAAACCTAGACCATTAAGTCGACATTGGACTATTCGGTCTTGAAAAACTCTGAGTTGTCTTTTCAAAAGCTAAACAAAATGAAAATTTGTAAGCCCAGCCAAGACGCTACCATATCAACTCCATCAAAACTTTTCCTCACCAATGCCGATAGTGCATCGATTTCCATTGCGTAAAAGTTGCATAGCTGGCCCAGTAACGCTGTTAACATTTTTCACTTTCACTGCCAATCCTCCAGTGTTTAGCATACTACGAACTACAAAGTGGAGATACTACTGGGGGCGGTCCAGTGGCCGAGGCGACAGCGGCGCCGGTCTTCACACGGCAGGGCCGGGGTTCAAATCCCATCCAGACCGCCTCCCCGTACGTAAGGCTGACTACTTTTCTACGGGTAAAATCAAGTCACAGAAAGCCAGAAATGGCAGGCCGAGACCTCTCGAGGTTGTAGTGCCAAAGAAGAAGAAGAAGAACTACAAATGGAAAACGCCAAACCTCCTGCGTCCACTCATGCGTGTTGATTTGATCCAATCGAAATCTCCAAGATATCTGAACGAGATTTCGCTTTTCATTTCCATCCGAGTTTTTGCCTCTCTCTGCCTTTCTAAGAAATACGTAAAGAACATAATGCGTGTAACATGGTGCGACTGTAATACGCGTGCCGGCGGCTGAGGCGCGTTAAACGCGAACGAGATCAATTATTAGAAAGGCTGCGCCGCCGTAGAAAATTGCAAGCGAAAGGTGTTAAAAGAATTAAGTTGATTGGTTGCGAGATGAAATTTGGTGATAGCTCCCTTGAGTGGACCTTTTTTTTTTGTTAGCTAGAAATTTTTCGGACAGTTATTTGTACTTCATTACAGAATCGCTTTGTATTACAATTTTACGAAAAAAGCATGTCGGATATTTGTCTATTTTTGGTTCAACGTTTCCCCAATGAAACGCATCGTTTCAAGGGCACGGGTTACAAAACCCGGCGTAGGTGAATGTTTACTCACAGTTTTCGTACAGTCAAAAGAAAAAGAAGTATGTGGGAGACATACATCAAACAACGCCTCGTTTCGAGCGCAAAAAAAGGAATAGCGATGTAAACAAATAGTACACTTTGTTGGTTTTACTTACCCAGGCTCTCTCGGTAGAACTGTTCGGAGTTTTGGTCTAACGCACCTAGTGGAAGCTTCGCAGCTCGCGGTTCGTACTTGTGGTCTTTATGGCACGCTCGTCATGATGTCTGCGCAATTGTGCCTGGTTAAGTAGATTACAATTTGGGCGATTTCAACTTCAAAGCTCGGTGTGTTTTTGTGGCACGCGGCTGCCGCTCGTCTTCGGCACACCGCGTGCGCAAAGTGGAAAGCCCTGTGTCGGTAATTAAAACTTTATGAGACCACATTCCATCGCCCGGCAGATATCTCCCCAACCCGGAGGCACCAAACGCAGCCAAGACACTCACCACTGGAGGTTGGAATGTTTTTTTTTTTGGGTGTGTTTGTCTCAAATTTTGTACCGAAGGTTTTGCCTCAGCGATAGATGTTTGTTTGATGGAGATAAATAAGCTTCTTCTCGCATCATCAACATTCCGGCCCCCTTTTCTTCGGCCGTAGTGCGAGTCCGAGAAGACGGCGAGAAAACTAGGACAACATTTCCTGACAACTGTGCGCATCGTGAGTCGCGTACGATGTAGTTCTAATTGCGTTAGCCGTACTTCTAGTTGTACACTGTTAGTTGGAAGATTTCTTTTATGATGCTGCGCAATGACGATGCTTAAAAATGATATGATGTTGGTGTGGCTTTAAATTTGCCCACGCTCGCGCTACCACTGCACAGAGCTCACCTCCGTACGAAGGCGTCACTCTGGACAAGTGAAATTCGTGAACCAACTCATCATGGCGCACAGGCTCGTATGCTGAACACTCATCCTTTTTCCTTTGGTTGAAATGCGTTTTTGTACAGCGCGTACATATTCCGAATGAAAATAGCACCGTCAGCAGCACCGGTCGGTCGGACCGTGGATGGAAAATATTTTCTACGCCCGGCACAGACGTACACGATCTCACATCTGCTGTGCGGTGGAATGTTGGAAAATGATGCTGCACAAGGGTTTTTTTTCGTTGTAGTTGTTTTTGTTTACCCTTAAAAGACGATGTTAAATGGGAAAGATTTTTCAAGCAACCCGAAGGTTTTGGTATGCGCAGCACTGGAGCAGCATGCTTGTTGCAGATATTTTCTGGTGAAATTTTCCAGGTCTGCTTGCATGCCGTATAGCTTGAAATCCTCGATTGTTATTCGGTCTCCAATATTAAGCATGTGTTTAATTATAACTTAAAATAGAGACAATTCAAACCTTTTTGCAAGCTCGACACTTTGTTCCGTCGCGCAACGGGTTGGGGTCTTCCAGCTTTTAAATTTTTCCTATCTTAATTTTAACCTTTCATTTCAATCGAAAGGATAGAATTCCTATAGGGGTTTATATGGCACCATTGTTTTTTGCTTTCATTTGTTCTCTCTCTCTCTCTCTCTCTGTCCATGTTTTTGGAATTTCATTGTATAAAATTTCCACTTTTTTAAGAGCTCAAAGTTGTGTGGTACTTTGTATGGTGCCGGTACGGGATACTCGGAAAGGGTTTTATGGGTTTTCCGAACAAAAATGTAGAGCTAAAGGTTTTTGTCATTTTTTTTCCTGTCCTCGTATGTCCAGCTCTACTGTGTGGGAAGAAGTGGGAAGTAAATTATGACGTCTTTGTGAAAATATGTGGAAAAAGTATGCAAATACGGTTGCGCAAGGTTTTCCATCGCTTATTTTGTCTTCTGTTTTGTAGCTGGGGTAAAGCTTTTGGGGGTTAAGGCGGTGAGCAATTTGGAATTTTTTGAGCGATTTTATATTTTAACTAGAATTTTATAATTCACAGTTAAAGAAGAGCGAGAAACGACAATGATTTTTAGTAAAAGCCATAAAATCTTTCATCAATGTAGCTGGCGAAGAACGTACGTTCGAGAAACATTAACGGCGATTGCTCACCGTTGCCGTTGAATGTCTTCCTACTCAAAGCGACATAATTGGACATTTGCTAAAAGACGTTGGCAACACCCTGAGGCTGTTTGGTTCTTGAAATGGAGACGAACAAATTACAAGAATCGCTTACTGGAACGCTTTTCGCCAACAGCACCACCAGCAGACCAAGGGTTCGGTGGGAGTTCGTTTCTTCCTTCGCTGATTTTCATTCGCGAGCACATCGTTGTGTGTTTTTTTTTCTTGCAATCGGTGGGAAAATTACCAGCTTTTCCACTAGAACTGACCGTAGTTGCTACCAGAAAGACGGTAGAACTCGCATTGATTTGAAACTCCTCACTTTTTTACCATCTGGACCTAAATCTTAGGAGCTGGAAACTGGACCTGAAATCCGGGATCTGGGATTCGTGATTCGAGATCTTGTGTTCCGGGATCTTGAAAAATGGGTGCTCCCAACGCTCCCTCACTTTCTCATTGCTCTCTCGCATTTTCGCTTTCCCATTTTCCGGTTTTACGGCTATTCATTTTATTCCCTTAACGAAACTTACTTTATCAGAAGTTCTGCTCGCAAAGAGGTGTAGTAGAAGGAACATTTACACAGAACCATCAGATCTGCAGGGGGGAAAAAAACCAAGGCGAGCTTTTCGGTTTGTTTGCTCTGACAAATGAGTTCGCGGTGAAGGTTGCGGTGAAGGCGCTTCCTTTTATGTCCACGAACCCAATACATCAGGCGAATATGATGACTGATTAACTGTGACGAGTTGTTGAGAAAACTTGCAAAAAGTTGCGTTCCCTTTAGAATGATTAACCGATCCTGTCGGTAGAACTCGGGAGCTAATGCTACTTATCAAGAGACATTGTATCGAGATTTTCCTTTTTTCCTTGGTCTGTTCGTTTCAGGAAATTTATATTTACCTTTTTTTCTATCACGAATGTGAAGAAAACGAGCAGGAAATGAAAAGCGAGTGTACCAATTTCCAATCGATACTCTGGTACTGTCAATAAGATAAATGATGCTGGGAGCGAGACTCCACAGTGTTTTGTTTTTGGGCGTTTTCAGTTCGCATTAAACCTATGTGAAATGTGATACAGCTCTCCCGGTGCCGTTTACCTGAGTGAATGAGCGCTCATGATGGTGGTGAAATTTACTTTGCCACAGATTATCGTAAGAGGGATAATTTCGATGCATTATAAAGCGTAGTTTCCGATCTCAATTGATTGGAAAAAGGGATTTACCGTGCCGTTTTATTATAATTGGAGTATCGGCGATGCTTCACACGGTAATGAATATTGGGATTATCACCCTTATTCAAAAGTGCTCCGTTTGAACCAGCTGAAGAACGTCATTGATTAATTTATAAAATTGCATACATTTGGGCAGTTTTTTCCCATCCCCAATATATATTTTTTGGTGCCCAATAATGTGAGGCTATTATGTGTTTCACAGTATTTCATACTGTATTCATTAACACCTCGTTTGGAGCTACGTTTTCATCCTGTTCTTAAGGACACGAGTGCGCCTTTTTTTTCTGCCGTCAAACCCTTAACAACAGATCCTTGCACACATTCGTCCATCGTGTATCGTTATGTCTCCTGGTTGCCCCTTGTTCACATCCATAACCTGCTCTGTTGAGTGGCGTGGTACTAAAAACGTTTGATGAACGCGCGGTTGGTTCATCTTCTCTAGAGAGTCGTCGACTCTTTTGGTAGGAGGGATTGCATAGCACAAAAACATGCAAAGCATCTATCTTTCGTTGTTGTATAGCATTTTATTTCCTGTGCTGTTGGGACCTGGGCCCGCGTGCGTCCGAAAGGGAAGTGAACAATTTCTGTCACCCATCTGTGCTGACGACATCCTTACTTTCATGGGCTTGTAGTTACGCGGGGTTTGTACATACATTTTGTTTTGTTCTTATCCCATGAGTCTTGGAAGCGAGCGCTAGATTGATGATGCGAACACGTGAAACTCTAACCACCGTCCTGTGACGTGCGGGGTGACTGACGGAAGGAGACTATGGGTAATCTCCGGTCTCTGATATCAACCCAAGCCTTTGGATGAGACATATCCTTGCGTGCCTCCCCAAGGGTGTGTGTGTGTGTCTAGATACACACGGCGTAGTAGTAGTGGCAAGTGAGCAAATCACACCGCGTTGAACATAAATCTCGGCACCACCACACCGTGTGTTCTGAGACGGCAAATGATGGCATCAAGTGTCGTTCTGTGCAACAACGAGCCTCTCGTTACTTTTGGCGTGTGGGAACGGTTAAAACATTCACCCACAACGCACAGGAGGGCGCTTTTGGGGCGGGGAGCCAGCAGGGTAAAGCAAGCCTGATTGTGTAGCCTTGTTCTTCATCCCCGGAGCTTGTGTGTTGTCTTCTGTTTCTCGTTGGATGGGTTCATGAAAGCAAAATTAAAGGCAGGATACACGCGAGAGGTAAAGGAAACTCATCAGGATGTTGTTCTCTCAAGGTAAGCTACAACGCCAGCCAGCCAGCCAGCTTTGTGGTCCTTTATCCATTTAGTCCTTTTCTCCGTCGTGTGTTCACTTTTCCCAGCAAAAGGGGATGTGAAGCACAGTGGTGTTGTTCTTTTTTTTTACTGAGAAACCTTTTATTTGCTGCAACCGCTGAAAGATGAGCAAAAAGGGTATACGTGTGTGACCTTCGTTTGTTTATGGTTTTATGCTTTCCTAGTATTAAAGGCTGTGTTTAAAATTATGAGGTGAGGCGTTTTGGTTGTTAAAATAAAAGCTTCACAATTCTTAAATAATTTATTCTTCAAGCAGATAATGTATTTGAGCTATTTGTGGGGCTCAGTTCCCTTTCCAGAGTGTCTCTTACATATTGAGTCATTACTCTCTAATTCCACTCCGTCACGAAACGTGGCTGCTTCGAAACGTGCGTTTAGAACGTTCCGCTAATCGTAGTGGAGAACATACACACCACATGCCCAGGAACATAAAATCATATAAAGTAAGTCGTCAGTAAGAAGTGCCGAGAAGTCCCTTTTCATTGCTCGTTGTGTACAATTGTTCGTTCTTTCGTTTCCTTTCGTTTTTTTTTGTGACGACAGAATTTATGGGCTTAACGAAGTTATTTCATTCGGCAAGTGAGTTACGCCGCACGCCCTGGCCACCAACGCCACCAGCAACTACTGCTCTTGTAGCCCACGTCAACGTGAAACTGCTGATCAAATGAGACCACTCATCGGGCACGCGACTTGTGTCGAAACGAAGATGAAGGTGATTTTGCAGTAGAAGCAGGAGAAAGGATGGGAGCTGATGGAGTCAGCATTGATGTCTCCACAGTCGATGCCGGATGTTAAAATTATGTCTCACATAAACTCGCACTTTGGCAGCCCGAGGAAGAAGGCGGCACCGTTAACGACAGTCGGTGGTTAAAAGCGACGACGCTTGTCGCCTATCGAACTCTGTCCGCAAGGCGCACCATGGGTCCGCGGCATCAATTAGACTCGATTAGCCGAGAGAGCAGTGGCATCATTTGGTTTGATCGTGGCGTGACGGATTGTGTCACCCAAGGCACGGTTTGCAAATTTTCCGACACTAAAAGCCTCAGAGCTGATGAATTGACCATTTTCGTTAAAGAGATTGTGTTCCAAAGAGACAGAATGAGATCTGGTGGTCTTTTGGTGTTTGAAAAGCCAGAACTGTATTCCCCACGACGGTACAGCTAGTGTTTTGGTGTGAAGGAAATGAAAATTCTTCGACCAATTAGTAGAGCACTGCTGTCGGCGAATTATATTGCCAACTTTGCTGCTTCGCTGTCATCGGCCAAAAGTTGGTGGCCATACTCGAGCGACCGAAACGTTTCGTGAAGTTCGGGAAACACTACATACAGTAGGGAACCAACCAGGACCGGGAGGACAGCAATCGCCGCCAAGTAAGAAAACTGTCCGAGATCGTTTGGTCGGATTTGTCGGCAGCATCTCGCCGGCCAGTTTATCGACGGTAATTTGTTGCAATAAACTACAATTAGCGTGACATTTCGCAATGTCGCACCCATTACGGTTGGGCGCATTCGGTGGCGAAGCGGGCTATGCTGTTGGTGCCTTAGGGGTCATGTGTCGCCTCGAATTAAGATGAGTCGCGTGGCGAGGCTGCAACATTTCGATACGGTTTTAAGAAATTTTAGTGACATTAAACTTGATTGTACTTTAAGATGTGTTAGAATTTTTTACTTCAATTTATTGATCTAGTTTCATTTAAAATCTGTATAGAAATATAGTCTTCCTGAGCATGATTTTAATTTGCTGTAACGCCTCTAGCTACACGATAGAAAAATCTGTTTTGCAACACATTTTACATAAATCATAGTGGTTGTTGTGGGTCCTCCGGTTTAGTGGAGCGCTATCCCAGATGATGAACACCAACACCATTCATTTTGCAAACCCTTTTAATAACCAATTAAAAATTCATTCACGCCTCGTCGTGCCTGCTTGTCTGTCGTGGTGGTCTTGGTTGGTAAGGTTGGTATGGTGAGTGGTTATGCTCTCTCACCGGTACCAGGATCCGGGTCTATTGTTTGCCCATGTGCCCCACCCAGGTTGTTGGGGCAGGTAAGGTCAATTAGTTAAAAGTAGAATTACAAGCAAACTTTGTCTAGCTGTGATACAGCCATGAGAAGTTGTGAAGGTGAGCGTGTGTGCTCGCCTATGTCACAGTGGAATGTTCCTTCAAGAAGATGTGCCTTCATGGGTTCATATGATTGAGACATTAAGCTGGGCGTCAAACTTTGACCAATGTCGGGCAATACATATAAATAGGAAATACAGGCAATAAGATCCGATTTTTGGACAGTCGATGTAGCAAAGTTAATATCTCAACCTCATTCACAAAGACTATGGAATGTTGCAGAATTAACCCCAAAAAAAACCTTTCACACAAAATGTTTCAGATATTTTCTTTCAATTATAACTTGTATCTACTTACCCAAAAAGCCATCTGTTAAAACGGACCCACACGCCCGCCCGGGTGATTGAGGCATTTGTTGGTTTTCGCCCCAAAACCGTCGTAGCACACAGAGCGTCCGTGTAGTAGTAGTATCACGTTAAATATGTGCATAATAAATGTAGAAAAATCGCCCTAGGCGAGAGTGGCGGGTTGCTCGGAAATTCGCTGAAGCGTAATCGCGCAAATGTTGATCCAAAGACTATCCGGAGTGTTTTCTCTGGGAGATCGCTGGTAGCTTCTGGCCGTGCGCTCATAAGTAACAATTATGTTGTTGTAGCACCCTTCGGATGGGCGATGGGATGATGCGTATGCTGTTTTTGTAAGACACGAGTTTTCTCGTGAAAATTATGTTTAGCCGTCCCCGGTTTAGCACATGGGAGGCAAGAACGAAGGATAAAAGCTAATGTATGTGCAGCTCTGAGAAGTGATGAATGTTTTTTTTTCTGCTCAAAAGAGCTATATCAGCAGGCTTTTTTCTCTTTCTAGCTGTCAAGGTTTGGCCCCCTAGATCTTTTTCATAGTTCAACGACCTTCTAGGTTATTCAGATCATGTAATCGCTTACTAGACTTATTGATATTGGATAGTTGGATAGTTCAGATCGTTCTATGGTAGAAGTTTCTGATGGGATTTGAACCCCGGTCTTACCACTGGACCGCCCACAGCACGTTAGGCTGATTCTTAATCTTAAAGCAGAGACCTGGGTAATCCTATTTTCTGCTCAAATACCTCCGAAAGGAGCTATTTTCAGAATATTGCAAATTTCACATGTTCCCGATCGCCACTCATTTGAACTTGATCTTGAGCGTGTCTCTCACTGACCAGGTGGACTATATCTGACATCAGTTTCAATCCTGAGTTGTTGCTGTTTCGGTCGGGTCGGTTTCCCCTCTTTTTCCAACGGTCGGAAAATTTGTCTAAAATTCCTGGGGGGCTGGATGTTGTCCACGAAAACCCTCCCCTCGTTAAATGAGTGAGAAAAGAATGGTTTGCTGAACTTTGGCCGAGTGTTGGTTGTGTATGGAGGCGAATACACGTGTGCTGGTTTGTTCGTGGGTGCCCGTAGGTGGCTTTGCAGTAATGGATCTGCCGTCCCGGACCCACGAACACCGTCGGACGTCATATTTTCTTCTGGTTGGTGGTAGGTTTTTCATTGTGTACTGCTGCCGGCCATTCCTAGTGTGTGTGTGTGCGCGCAGTTCATTATGCATTTAATTTATGCATGTGTTAAAAGAAAAGCAACATCCCACAAGGCACAGAGTTACGCGAAGTTCAGCACCACCACTACGCCATTTTTTTTTATCAACAGCAGCACCCAACGACGGCCGTACACCGTACGAAGCGGATTGAATTATTAAAGGCATGCTTTATTGCGTTTTCTTTCGCGGGCAAAGGTATTGGGGTGTTGGTGTTGGTGGTTGGACGGTGCTGGGCGATTTTGTGGCAGTGTTGGTCGTTTCGCACGGTTTGTTTTCGATTCCTAGCGTTTGCATTCCATCGGTCTTTTCTTTTTCGCCCGGTGCGTTGGTGCTTCATGAAGTGAAAAAGTCGGCTTCCAGAGTGTCCGGGTGCGGTACTACGTATTGGAGCAATTTTCCGTACGTTGTTTTCTTTCTGCGCCCAACAACAATTCTTCACCACGCTCTTCACTCATACACATGGGCAGGGAAAAACGCATATTCTGCTGCAGTGCACAGGCAGGGGTTTCTTCTCGCCACCGTCATGACCGCCTGTCTCCTTTGCCCTGCTTTAGTCGGGCTTTCTCCTGCGGGCTGTGGCTTTTCATTTGTGCATAAAAATTTCCCATCGCAGAAACATATCTCTTGGCTGGCTGGCTGGTCGGTCGGTAAGGTCAACACAGAAGCTGGTTGCATATGTTAACCAACCAAGCATAGTACATGGCGCTGGTTCGATTCGTGCATGCTCACTGTTGCAGTTGCTGCCAACTGCTGGGTTGAAGCATGAGTCTTTTTTCCTTTCTTCTCCTGCGCGAATATGGTTGAGAGTGAAACGCGTCACGAAGGTTTCCCTGGTTTGTGGCATTGCGATGTATTTGTCCGTCTTCACAGTAATCTTCTCGAGCGTTTAATACACTTCGTTTGATCTAAGTGGGATGGTTGTGTTTGAATATCTGCAGCAGATGGTCTGCAGAACTCAAATGGATTATATTTGTTAGAGTTAAAAGCTGACATTCGATAATGCTTGTATATTCAAGTAATACTTATGAAATAGATTCAGTGCAGTTGCCGAGACTTCCAACAGCAGGAACAGTCATCTCGCATCATCACAGCAGGAACAGTGGGATGGTCAGCAGGAACAGACAGCCGGACCATCTCTCAGTACCCTTAACTGACTATCCAGCTATAAAGTAAAATTTAGTCAAGAAAGCCAGAAGCTTCAGACCTTAATACGCAAGATAATCACTTTTTGTAAAATCAAATCTAAAAATATTCTGTTGATGGAGCCATTAAGAAGACCTGGCAATATATTGATATATTACAGATTCCACCCACAGATAACAAAAAAAAAAAGTATGAAAAATGCCTAAACAAAGCCATCATCCATTGTGACAAGCAAGAGACAGCGTCATTAGGAGATTTATTTTCCGGAGGCTACAAAACAAACACACAAACAAAGTAAGGAAATACGCCCATTCGAAGCATGCCCTTTCCGTCGTTGGCAAACCAAATTTAAATTCAAACCACCACACTGCGTTACCTCAGCCAAGTCACCTTGGTTCGGGTTGGTGGTGGTGCTGGGCTTGGAATAATGCTTTTACTCTTCGCTGATCTTTTACTCGACGGGACAGACAGGAATGTGCCATTTTTCATGAAAATCCAATTCAATTCCGGTGCCGAAATGAATAAAGAGCTGTCGGTGGATTTAAATGATTTAACCATCGTTTGACATGGTTAGGGAAATTCGGGACGCTTCCTTAGCTGGGAAAGCCGTCGCCGGCCACTGAGTGCGATTTTATCTCGTTCCATTTGACCATCCGTCACGGTCGAATGGTCGGTAGGTTACGGACGAAGTATTTTGTCCACCAGGCAGGCTGGACGGGTATCCGTCATTTATTACGCTTCCGGAGGTGACATTTGCTCCAGAAGGTTTCCGAGAAGTGTAAGAGCGCGCGCGCGCGCCGGACCACACACTCCTGTTGAGTTGGAGTCCTGTTGCTTTTATTTCTCGATCTGTTGGTGTCATCCCTGACGGTTTGATATGGGGCTACCAGAGACAACCAATTGGAAAAGTAGCCTCTCCCTACCAGTTTCTAATCGGGTAACAATTCAATGTCCAACAGGGATGTGGAGATGAATTGGTTTTTGGCACCCTGGGAGCAGACTGTTCTGGTTTTATCTGGTCAGTTTTATGTGCGCTTTGTTTTTCGTTTGCAATTACCACTCAGCACGAACTTGGGGAAATTAATGTAGATCAATAGATTTCATCAGCTAGCCCCCAGTGCTCTGTTGCTGTGTGGCCTGGAGTGAAGTTTCTTCCTGAGATTATAAATCAGATATGTCAGCAAGAGTTCACAGTAGAATTTTTTTCTTATAACTATCTAAAAACCTTTTCAATTACAAAATTGTGAGTAAAGAACTCAAGCTCCGCAAGTAGTTTTACTAAGTATCGATTACTTTTCCTGATATTGTTTTTCTAACAATATTCTTTCACCTATTTTTAGAGTAAAATGTTAAGTTCTAATGAGACTTCCAATAGCCACTCAGATTCAATTCATTTGCTGAGTGAACAAACACAGCATTTGTAGAGTACAGTAGCAGCTCAATACGCGCGCGAGACGGTAGATGTGATTTTCCGCTATCGCATTACTTCATCTTATTAAGGTTAATTTTCCAGCTCGTTGAAGAGTGGCTGAAGCGCGCTGTCTTCGCCGGCGTCAACTTCACCGAACGAACGATTTATGAATAATTCAATTAATATCAGCATTGTACGCGGGACCCCAACCCTCTTCGCACAAGCTTTTTCTCTCGATTTTCACGGGCACGTCGTCCTATACATATCAAAAATGCACTCATTTCGGTGTGAGGGAAGTTCCCTTCGTTCCAAGAATTTCCTGCTATGTTCGGAAAGCAAGGAAAGCATCTGAATTTTCGCGTAAAATAGGGTTCCCAGATGCAGACAGTTCATCTGTAATTCTTCTGAACTTGGGAAGCGCTGGAGCACCGATTCCCCGCCTCGATGGATTGTTCTGAAAATAATCTTTTATCTTTCAGTATTGTTGAAGTTTATTCCGGTCTGCACAGCAGTGGTATGGTGTATGGTTTGCGTTGAACTACAGCCAACGACAGATGCTCGGTTGAGATTAGTGCTACCGTCTGCAATGGGTTCCGTTGGTATCGGTTGGTTGGATAATGGGCTGCAATTAAACGTTGGAGATAGCAATGCTCAATATAATCCATCACAAATTGTCTTCCATCAAAATCTGCTCAACTGTAAGCGGTGGACTGGTGCCAAAAAGCGGTTCCATCCTTCGAAACAAAACACACACCAAGGCGTGTTCGAAGGATGCTGTGGCAATGGAGATATTTTTCCTGGAACAGTAAAGCCTTTTAATTCTTGATGTGCACAATCTTCAGGTGCAAAGACGTTTCAGTCTCTCCACTCTGTTCTGATGGCTAGACAACTTCATTGGCTTCCAGTAGACTAGTTATGCGGGAAGCACTAGCCACTAGCTAGCTAAGTATAGAACGAACAGTTGCCAAGTGCAAACACCAGACATAAAAAGGTAAAGTTTTCAGTTATCTGATGCTTACCAACCATCAAGCTATATAATCAATTTTCTGTTCTGGGTCTCCGCCAGTCCTCATCGACAAAGATACGGCTGACGAATGGGATGATGCTCTCGGCAAGATAGTGACAACTTTAGGGCTGCTCCTTTCGTTACAGAGGACATTTATCTATAGCACTAGAGCGCACAGTTTTATGTCACCCATGATGGCCGGTTTGTCTTTATTCTGTTGTGATAAGCGGGAAGCCAAGAAAAAGATAGTCTCGATTCAGTCATCTTTAATTCCATGTTATTGATGGCAACGGAATAGTAGAGCACAGCTGACGCTGGTACGATAGCGAGCCTTATTGGTCAAGCTTCTTGTGGCATATGGCGAGATAAGTTTTAATATTGTGGGAAATAAGTTAGATTGTAAAGAAGGCATGGAGTAATAAAATTCAACACTGAAAACCTAACTTAACTTTAGCAATTAATTGACAAAGGCAATGTTAATTGACTACAAAAAAAATCTAAATAATATCTTATGCCATAAAGCCAGGCACTGTTCTTCTGCATCATGCCTCAACCAAACGATTATATATTAATACCTTTATTTCAACAAAAGCTCCAGCCTGATTCCAGTGATACAGTGTGCAGGGATAAAAAGAGGTTATAGATAATCAAAAACGATAGCCGCTGTCGGTCCTTTAAACTGCCAACCATTAGCGTGCCGTTAGCGCACAGGAAAAAAGGAAAGAAAATTTAGGACCGAGAGAGTAGCAAGCTTACCAAGCAAAAGCGCAAACGACATTTTAATAATGCGCCCGTTAAGCCCATCTCGCCTCGTTCATCGCCACCTCAGCGGCTCGGAATGTGCGCTATATAATGGAGAAAAGATTTTCTAACCGTTGTGTTGGATAATGCGTAAAACATAATACACAACACGATTGGGATGGATAAAGGATCCGCTTCCCTGGTGTGGTGCGTGGGTTAACATAAAGGTAAACAATAGGATTGCTTTTATGAAAGGTTTTGGTTTGGGTTCTTTTTGTTTGCTCGTTCGGTTTGAGCGAAGATGTGCAAATTTGTTTGCAGATCTATTAAACCGTGAAGTGATGATGTTTGCTGGTGGGGGACCCCCGAGGTTGGCCAGACACATTAACATTGCAATGATGATCGAATAAAATTCGACTCAAGGTTGTAGCTGGTGTTTTTAATTTGCTGGGTAATGTGAAAATGGGAGCAAAATTTCCCGAGGGTTGTTAGAAATATTTAAAAAAATTATATAAAATAAATTCGTATTCATATTTACTATTTAATTATAATGTTTTACTAATATTGTTTTTTTGCTTTTTCTTTTTAGGATTTTCGAAGGCTCGATATGCCACTCTTGCACACACATCTCATAAGCGAAGGATGATAACGCTAACAAAAAAGAGGCCAAAAAAGACGCGGCACTACAGACGCCTCTACAATCGCTAGTAATTTGTCAGCTATTTTCTGCGATCGGTGGCACTTTCCCGATTTGATTTATACGCTACCGCATGGCGCCTAATATCCGATGGGGCTTAGAAGAAGAGAAAGGAAACAGAAAAAAAAACAAAAACCGGCATTACCACTTGCACAAGCGTACAGGTTTTCTTCCGAGATTCACACAGCCGTACCTGGTCAGCTGACAAACGACCGCGGAAACACGGAGAAGGAAGAGAGTCAGGAGAGAAGGGAAGCAGTAAAACATGTGAAGCAAAAAAAACAGCGTCTGCCCACAGTTCAATCGATCCCTCGTGTTTGCAGTCGTAAATAAAGACCCCTCGATCCATGAGTGTCCCACGAGAGAGAGCGATAAAAACGGTCTGGGAAAATATACACCGACGCCGATAAAAGGAAAAAAAAAACCGTCAGCACACACATACCTGAAAGGAAAATTATGCTACATTATGATCAGGGAAGCTGTACGGCGGGTTTACGGTGCGCAATGCTAGGAAGAAAATTGAAAGTGAAACCACCAACAACATCGCTAAATTGCAGCTACGGCGCTACCGCCACCGTAGCCGTCATCTCGCGCGCACTAATGTCCGTTCGTTAGACGGGTGGAAAAACTCTCGCCAAATGGTAACGTGCGCTATAATATGTGTGTGTGTGTGTTCTTCGCGCACCGCACTTCCTTTACCATGGGAGGGAGCAACAAGAAAAAAAAGGAATAAAACTACCGGAAATCATCCACCATCCGCCGCTTGCTCGCACACACCCACCCGTTCTTCATTTTGCTCTTGCACACAATGTTTGAGGTGATACGCTTCTCCTAAAATAAGAGCAACGTCCTGGTCAAAAAACCAAACCCGACAAGCATCGTCTTCAGCGACCCAAATCGTCGTTGTACGTCGGTGCAACGTTTTTCGTACGCAATTTGAACCACACCCATGGTGTGCGGTTGCTTCGCTTTCTTGCCAGAGAGAGTTGGCCACATAAAGGCCAATATGCCGCACCGTATGGACCATTTTAATGCTAAAATATGATTGCAAGTTATTAGTATCGTACTGACCATGAATGTTCGACGATTAGGAGCTGGTAGCACTATAATTTGCAATCAGATTCAAACGATTACGATAGGGTAGACACGAAGTCTTATATCGCTGTGTTGGAATGGGAACTTCAAAGTGTGTTTTTGTGTGGCTATATAGAAGCATCTTTGAAAAAGCGTTTGCTATCTTTTCCCATATGTTTGTAGTTCAAGATAACAGGCAAGTGGGAGGTGTGCATTAGACAAGTAACACGTGCGCACTCATTATTGCACCCTCCAAACGGGGTGTGCACAAAATCAGTAGACACTTCCTGTGCAATGGTGCAAAACTGGAGAATCTAGGTTGTGATTTATTGCTTTCGGCTCACGGTGGAATCTCGTGTTTATTGAATGTTACTTTCCATCCTTCAGTTCCATTCGGAAAACCCAATCAGTGTTGGTGTCGAGTTGCAAACGTGAAATCTCTGTATTAAGTGTGTGTGTGTGCGCGCGCGTGTGTGTGTGTAAATATTATTGTGGGCACAGTGTAGAACAGCATTCGATGCCGCCGATGCACACGAATGCTCCGTCAGTGGGGTCGCGTTACTAGGGCGCAAGTGTGTTACAAGTGAAGAAGCGCTTGTTCGATCTCAACGACGCCCCGCTGCAACGGGAGTTTTGGAACGGGTGGGATTTGTCGAAGGAATCGGCGTCAACATTCGATCTCAACCGGGCGATTCACAGGACTCGGGTGACGAGGAGCTTGCGCCTCGCACCGGTCCCTGTGCCCAGCCACGCTCGACGTTGGCCGGAGGCGGCGGAGGATTGTTGGGAGGATATCCGGCCGGCAACATGTCGCTGAATGGGCGCGAGCTGGTGAAGCAGTCACAACCAACCGACTACAACCAGAGCGTGTTGACGATGCAGAAATCGGTCACCATCACGGTGACGCCGCAGCGCAGCAACTCGATGGATCTGCTCAACTTCGAGGAGAAGCGACAGCTGATCGCGTCCTCGCTGTCGCTGTCAGACATTCTGCATGTCAGCCCGGCCGCGGCACACGTTGCCAAGGAGGTCGCCGCCAGTACGGTGATTGGTAAGTTAGAGTGTTAGAGAGAGAGAGAGAGAGAGATAGAGAAAGCCCTAACCAACTTTTGGACTAGGAATATCTGAGGTGATTGGTGAAACTCGATCGTCTATCGCGGTAGCTATTTAGTAATCAATTCTTGAATCGCCATTCGTTAAGAGTGCTTTACCCAAAATATGTTAAAAAACAATATTTCAAAATAGTGTTTAAGTTCCGTACACTCTTCTGCATGCACCTCGCTTACATGCAAGAAATATTCAAAAAAAATCGCAAACCAAAAGTAACGTAACCAGGCAAAACGCCTCCGGTATAGAATCATTAAATTGCGCAAGCGACCGATCTCCGTTCGGTTGTCGGTTGGATGGGTTAGTATCAATTATCGGTGGCAGGTGCCGCACTCGGTGCCCAGCAAACATCATCTGCAGCGTAATCATTTCCTGTGCGATCTTAAGTAACATGCACAAGATCTTGCTAGCCAACGGACAAGATTTTGCAGATTGTTCCACCGGCATTTTTGTACCAACCAGTCAGCCAGTCAGTCAGCGGCTGGTTGTCTGCAAAGGTAAACATTACCGCTCATTATCGGTTGTGAAATATTGTTCCCAAGGCAGTAAAAGTGCAAATATGCGCTGCCGAGAGAGGAAATGGATGACGAACGGTCGGACGGACGGGCGGGTGCATCGTGTTACGACAAATTCCGTTGAAGGTGCCGTTTGCAGCGTTGGACCAATCATCGATTTAAGCATGATGCAATGTGGTGTGTTAATGTTGCTAACAACCAGTTTTCGAGACACAAGCACACACACAAACTCATTGTGCACCTTGTGTGAGTAGTATTAAAAAGCTTTAACATCCGTTCAAGCATCTAAATAGCGTATGCAATAAAAAATAGACTATCTTAGAATGACAATTAAAATGCATCGAATGAAGATAGCTGTGCTTTGAATCGTGCATTAAAGAGGCATCCTTCCAAAAAATATTGTCCGCCTTCCAGAATGTCGGTAGTTAGCTAGGAGCTAAGGACTGGTTTTCGACCTTGACTCTCGATGAAGTAGTTGAAAGTTTGATGATCAGTCTTGGCTACAGAATGATTGGAGAAGGTCATCATGAAGAGTATTGCACTGAATACTCTACCGGTCTCTGGTGAGACCTGTTCGGAGTCTCTTGGATCGACGACAACCTTATCGCCAAAGAGACATCTTTGTCAGTAGCTCATTCTGGGTGATTGTCACCGCCGAGTATCCATTTCAGCCATGGAATTAGGAGTGTATATACCAATATTAATGTTTATTTTATTCTTCACGATTTGGACGGAAGATCTGACTTCGGGATTCAAACTCAATTCAAAATGATATCCCCAAAAAATTGCAAAAGGAAATCTTTATGACGTCCTCCATCCGATGCTAATTGGGTTAACACATTTAGGACGTATGAACTAGGAGCTCATAGTAGGAAAGACGCTAATGAAACATTCACGAATACACCAAAAAAATCTTTTATTTGTATTTCAACGATCTGATGTGATTACTGTATACATTTTTTTCGTCGTGTGCTACGCAACATCGCCGACACCGCCAAGCGCCACACTCGAGATAAGAAGCGGACGTTCTTGACTTTGAACGGTGCTGGCTTGATGTGTAGTGCTTCTTTCGGGTGCTAATCAAGTTTGCTTTTGCTTTTGGGCCATATTCCAGTCCTCGATTATCTATG
The DNA here is from genome assembly GCF_013141755.1 of Anopheles stephensi. Classification (NCBI taxonomy): domain Eukaryota; kingdom Metazoa; phylum Arthropoda; class Insecta; order Diptera; family Culicidae; genus Anopheles; species Anopheles stephensi. The sequence continues at coordinate 17,422,864 of NC_050203.1, forward strand.
ACATAAAGAAACACCATTACTTTGACGCTATCATTTGCAAACCGAAATAATGTAGTTATAAGCTATTATGGACAGAGCTGCATTGGCGATGAAGCGAACCTTTTATAAAACTTGTTGCAAATTTGCAAATTTTATTCATTTACTCAGCATGTAACAGGGATAACACGATTTACATAAAGTGAACATGCAAATGGAAGATTTTTCCCTTTTCCACACGACAACCCATTAACATTCAATCAATCCATCGCCACTACTTCCCATTTACGTACGACCCTTAAGTGCATCTGAGCTCGTAAAAGGCCGGCAATCGTACAGAAAACAGATTAAATCTTCGTTGCGGAAAATAAAACACAAGTACTCACCCGAGCTCCCTCTCTCTCTCTCTCTCTCTGTCCCTTGGCTTGCTCTATCGGCCGGCAGATGATTGACAAGTTCCACTCCGTCAGCTTCGGTTCACGCATCTAGAACGACGACGAATGCCGCGTGACGCATAGCTTAATCATGCGTAACGAATAATGTATTGGCGGCCTTTTTTCGGAATGCACCAGGAGACTGGTGGGCGATTGTGACGACGTGATACGAGAGGTGCCAAGGGGTGAAGGCAACACTTGGGGACACCTGAGAATACGTTTGTTACATAATGATGAAATACATGCTCGTCGCGCCTAGACAGCCTATTGTGTGGCCTAGCCTCGTCACAACGTTAAATGTGCAAACACCACCACCACCTTCTTCATTTGGTTTGCCGGCTCATGTGTGCGATTTGTATCGGACCTATAACAACACATTATAGGAACGTGATCGAGATTGTGACGTTGCGTGCGAAATGTAAAATCCAAACTAATTGAACTGGTAAATATTCGCAGACGGTTTGTGGCACGGTATTGGAAATTGGGACAAGAATGTACTTAACGTGTTAGCGGTTGTTTACAACGTTCGGTTGACGATGGTGTTTTGAACTTTGATGATGTATTCTATTATATTCATGTGTCCCAGCGATATATTCGCTGTATAAAATATTACCAAGGCGATGCATCTTATCGATTGCAATTTTCGTTTTGCGGAAGAATGCTAAATTTTATCAAAATTGAAGTGAAGTCGAACGTTTAGACTTTTTAACTTAAAAGATTTCAAAACTTTTCAATACTTCATTGCATTGAATTCAGTTGCACTTTCCAAATTACTTATTGCTACCAATCAGAAGCTGCATGTAAAAGTTTTCTATGGAAATGCAATTGATGAAAACCACCACCGAGACACAACTCGGCTCCAAACAAGTGCCACCGTGTGAAGGAATTACGGCAAGGTTCTATTTTAAGAACCCATTACGTTTATGATGATGATAGCGTTGAAGCAGTAATGCGTTGACTCGGTCGGTGCGGTTGTTTTTTTTTTATCGTGTATGGTAATGTTTTCCAACTCAATTGAATGTGGCTTCGGTCGTTTGCGGCTCTCTCGGAATTCTCGGGCAAACGGTCACAGCCGTGCAAGTGCTTGATGCAACTTGATGAAGTTTTCTATCGAACAGACAGAACGGTATGGATGTTTCCGGACAGCAGTTGTTTGTCGGGAATTTTGTGTGGCGCAAGTCATCCGTTGCTGCAATGATGAGTGCATATTCTGAAAAGCGTGCGAGTTCAATTGCAAATGATTCACATGGACAAGAATTGATGGTTTGCAATACTGAATAAATGAGGTAACTTCACTAGGAGGAACCTGACCAGGTTTCCAGGTGCGTTCTGGCCATGGAGACTTGCATCGCTGCTCTTATCGATTTTAGTATGAAAACATGTTATAAAAGTCTTCCAACAATTGCACACAATTTCCACATCACGCTCGTTTTATTGTGTCCGAAAATCTAACCAATAAGTCAATAACCTCGCAGTACACTACACGCAAAGCAAAGGCTTAGCGTCCTGCCCCGGTGCGTCTGCCGGGAATTAGCCTTCGTTAATTAACTTTCCTTTGCCGGCACAAAACCCGGCATATAGCGGCGGCCGCTTGTTTCCGTGTACAGGAAAGGAAGTGTAATTCGATTGATTTTCCTCCCGTCGCGGTCGCGACCACGTACCAAAGTACTTCGTCGCGGGTGTAAAGCTAATATCGGCTTCAAGTGATGAGTAATATTGTTGGCCACCAAGAGTATGCTTCCAAGAACTCTCTCTCGAGGGGGTTTCAACCCGGAGCCCCCAAAAATCAAAGCTCCATAAGGGGGCAAGCAAAAAGGAAATCTCGTTCCAGTAATCGGTCGGCAATCACAGCATATTATGATTGTATGCGGGAGCCACCACCATAATAAAGCTTTTGATTTGGTTGGTCGAGTGGTGGAGTCCTAGTGGGTGGGTGGCGCTGAGATTCGTCCGCTATTATGCGTCCGTCATGGGCTATTGCCGTTTGGACGTACCTTCGCAAGGACAAACACTGATCTTTTTTTTGCCTGTTGTAGTGGCTCCGTCTCATTTATCTCTTTGCTCAGCGGGAGATCACTTACCAGCGTCGTGAAGAGACGGTTCAGCATACTCGTTCGTGGAAAACACGATGAATGGATGGTCTCGATGTATGGGCGGGCGATTGGAAAGCGCGAGGAAAGGACACCCCGGGCAAGACGCTAAGGATCAATCAGCAACGATGTTGGCGGTGGCGTCGACGTCGATGGTTCGCTATTGAGAGGCTATTCGATTCCGAACGAACGAGTCCGATGGGCCGGTCAGACGAGATACGGCGGCTGATATCCTTCATTTACTGTGTGTGTGGGTGGGTCCGTTTATAGTCCATTTATTATGGATGATTTCATCTCTGCTTATGGGACAGTAAAGGTGTATGTAGGGTTACCATTTAATGCTTAGTGCTTTGTGCATACACAGAAGCCCTGAAATTAGGTGTAAGTTTGTTTGGGATGTATTAATGATACGATTTTTATTAAAGAATCCTGGAGAAGGACACATGGAGATTACTGGATTCCTTGACTTAAAATACCACTAACTGGATAGTCGTACCTGTCCACAATGAGTAAATACGGAAGGGACTTTTCCTCCGGGCTGCTTCAATGTGTGTCTCCTGATTGATTATGTCCACAGACGTTAAATGTAATACAAAATGGAAAAAATAAGCTCAGGTTTCTTTCATTACTTCTGTATTTTCCAACGATCCTTTAACACTATTTGTACTTTCCAAAGTATAAAGTTAGCTAACTTCAATCCTCTTTCCTTCTCCCCAATTTCGGACAGTCACAAACAATATCGATTCCGAAAACCTATGACACCCTGTCTCCCCGCTTTTCCCGAATCCGTGCTCTCAAATTCTCTGTCCAGTGGGAATTTCTCGGAAAACGCACACACGTACAACAAAAACAGGGCACATGGGATGGCGTCGCCTACGCGCTACTACTACAGCTTTTATCAGCTGGCCTCACTATCTATTTCCTCCACTTCACACAGAGAGCTTCGATACGAAATGCCCTGTATGAACTCTGCTGAACGTCGTACGACCGGCAGCTACTGGTGAAGCAGCAGTACCACATGCGTTTGGCAAAAATAGATCCACCCCGAAAGATTATGATTGATTGAGCTTAATTAATTGGAATTGGATAAATCGAGCGCGCCTTCTTGCGTTGCCCGAGATAGATAGTGGCCAATGCGAAGGGCCAAATCGAGCGGACAAACTCGCCCGTGCTGTCACTGTTTTGCTCCGTTACCATGACCGAATGCGAGTGCACAACGATAGTGGGGCGCCGTCCTGTATGAAAGCGGGCGGTCGATGATGACGCCGGGTGGCAGTGGGTGTGTGTGTGATACGGTGGGGTGGGTGCACTCTGAAAAGTGACGACAGCCATTATCGTCCCCGTGCACAGTGCATGCTCAATTTAGGTGCAGCAAAGGGAAGGTTTTCATGGTGAATAAGAAGACTCGCCAAAGGACTTTTTCGTGTGAAAGAATTTTTCAACAATTTTTCATTGAACAATTGGATATGGATTCGGCCTAAAACTGAAGAATTCCTCTGGTGATTTCTTCGAGTAGAAAGTATTCAAAAGGAAAGGTCTATTTTGTGTGAGAATACAGCGAATGATCCATTGATATCACCATTGTGTAATTAATAAGATACACTCTCTAGGCTCTGATGGGCGGTCATGTCATGAAAATGGTACCGAACAACTCCACCCCTTAAAATTCTTTTAGATCGTCCGCATTGTAAGAGTAGGCTTAGAAGGTTCAAATTGGAAACAAGGAGTACTTGGAGTATAAAAACTCTGAAGCAATGGTTACTATAACCATGGAGCATTACCTTCAGAAAATTCTCCCAGTACGCCAATTCTGTACCGTACTGTGGAAATGCTTTCTAGCAACACACACACGCACGTACTCGCACGAAGAACGAATAATAAAAGCGAGCATCTTTCCAATCACTTTATCTCACATTGGTCGTTATCGGAGATAGTTGAACATGACGGGGCGTGGACGTGATTGGATTTGTTTTTCTATGTTTTCATTCGAACCGAACTCGTCTTTCTCTCGATGTGTACCGATTTGGAAGCGATGATCAAAAGCGTCTTTCATTACCTTCAAGCCCGTCCGTCGGTGCACCCGTATCCTGGAACGATGATGGGGTAGGTCGCTTTTGATGTCTGTCTCGTCCTGGTGGTAGGATAGGATTTCACCGGTTCAGACTTCTTCGAAGGGCTTGGTAGTGATACGGCGAAGAGGTCTATTTTTGGAGTATCGTTACAAACAAAATGTTACTTTCAAAGTCTGCGTTTAGGATGTAATCACTGTAGAGCGATGTTTGGTAAGGCCCAGAACCATTCCTCAAGTTTTGTGGATGGGCTCCCTTAAAACAACAGTTGCTATTGGAACGACACAACCCATTCTATTTGTGAGATCGTTTTTGAAGAAATTGAAACATATTTAGTTTGCGTACTCATATTACTTTTCGTCAGAATGTCTAATATATTTTCTTCGAACCAATGACGAAGATTACTTTTGAAGCAGTGTGTCTGAAGAGATGGATCCCAAGGTTTGCTCTGTCATGCTTCTTAAGTCAATACCTCTCAATCCACTTTATATCGCTTCGTTTATGCCACTCAAAATATCGTTGACATCCTGCTGACAGGCTCAATAAAAGAATGCACAAGTATGCCGCCAGATATCGTAGCAAAGCAGGACAGCTAGACCGAAACCCACCACTTCTAATCCCACCCCGGAATACGAAGTGTAATGGTCAGGTGGTAAAAGTTTCGATCGAGATGTCGAAGTCAGTGTTCGTCCCGGGTTCTGCGAAACGTTCGGTTGCGCGCACCAGTTCGGTAGGGCAGCAAAACGCAAAGCTTTGACAAAGCTTCGTGTAATCCTTGAAGTGACTTTTTGCTTTACGCCACACGCTGTCGAGTGTTGGTTATTTTTGGTATAGCATTTTTTGTTGTTGTTTGTTTCCGTTTTTGCGTTTGCTTCATGCCGGAAGGGACTATTGCGCTGATAGTAGAGTACGAAGATGGGGAATGGGAAGGTCCTGGCCTGGTACTTACTTTTGGGACGAAAAGTGGGCAAGCTTTTCATTATTGCTTTTTCGGTTCATTAGAACTTTCCTTCTTGCTGCTGCCGCTGTTGCGAGAGTGCTCGCAAGTTTGAAGTGTGAGGGGTCCGGACGCTTATCGCCTGGGTTTGTCATTTGTTGGGGCAAAGTTTGTGGTTTTTATTAAACGTTGCGAGAGTGTGTTTTTTCGGTTTATTTTTGTTTTACTCCCGAGAGTCTATTTTGCGTATTTTGGATGGCAGGGTTTTGGTTTTTGTTATTAAATTGGGAAAACAACGTTAGAAGTGTTTTTCCTTTTACTTGTTGCCCTTCGATGATTTTCAGCACGATTTTATTAGTTTGGAAACGGGGAAACAATGACGTAGCTGGATTTGTTTCTTCGGTAAACAAGATTATGCTTTTTTAATTGAATATCTTGCTTATTACTTGTTTGTGTAAAAAAAACCGGGATTTGTTTTTTAGAAATACTATTTTAATTTGGGCCTGCCAAAAAGCCCAATAATTTAAATTAAATTAATTAAAACGACCATTTGCTTTCTCTATTACTAAGTATTATTTAAACATTATGTTTAAGGGGCAATGATTTGTATTTTTATGGCTGGCATTTTGAACTTCATTTAATGAGTGAAAGGTCAGATTATGTATTTTTGAATATGTTTCAGAACATGCTTTATTGTTGCATAAATGATCAAGGCAAAGACTTTGAACAGAAAATGTATCTGTTGATGCACCATACAGATTTTTGGTCTCTCTATTTGTCATCTGTTTTATAGTAAATAAATGATGTATTTTGGCTGCTTTTGAAGTGGAAAAATGAATGCCTAGGTGTACTTAATCGGTTTATCATTCATCCCTAATAAGGATGGTAACCTTATTTGAATGTTGTAAGACCAGCAGAGGATTGTAGCTCACTACAATCAAACCCATACCTCTTTACATAAGATTTTGCGTATGTACAATATTGAATCATCATTAGCATAGGGTTTAATGATCAAGAAATTGATCCTAGCAGATTCAGCGTTCGCCCTATTCGATTTCGAATGACCATTACGACGCATCGAGAGAATCACCCATTGCCCAACACACAAACACACACACCTCCCAACCGACCCCCAAAGCGTGCCGAATCGATGAGCTAACGCGAACAACAGCGAAAACCTTTCACGCGAATAAAAAGTTATCGGTGTGGAATGTTTGCTGCTGCTGCTGCTGCTGCAACAACGCGCGCGCCCGTATCAACCCTCCGATGTGATAATGGCCACGGGAGAAGAAGTTATGACTGGTTTCGATGAAGGTTGATCAAGCATCGCCACCACCACCACCTGGTGGCGGTTGAGCCAACGGTGGCCATGATCTCGTCCGATTTTTTTATTTCTTTCCAATTTTCGGTTGCTTCTTGCCTGTGGTGCCCCCCACTCGGCTCGACGTTCTTCGACCAGCGCTCTCGGTGCGTCTCGACTCACATCGCAAACGATGCACGCATACATTCTTTTGATCGTTTTCTTTCCCATTATGTCGTTTACACGGCTACCTCCCCCCCCCCGCTCCAAACTTCCGTCCCCATTGGACGACAGGGGAAGAAGTGGTAGCAGAACCGGTTTCGTTGCTTCTCACCGTTTATCAGAAGGCCACACCAGTTTGGTTTCATGGTCAGAGTGTGTAATTTTTGTGCTGTGCCTTTTGTGTCCTTTTCAGGTTATGCTACGCGGCCCGACGCAATAAAAACCGCGTCACAAGCCAGCCGTAGGGGTTATGGGTGTGCATGTGCTATATGGTGTTTTAGTGTTTTTTTGCTAATTTAAAAAAGTTCGTCTTACAAAAAAAGGAAGCCGTCTTAGGAGACACACCCTTATTTCGGGGAAGAAAAAGAAAACAACCTGTCCATCACGTTAAATTCCTTCATCGAGTTCAAGATTGTTTTTTGGGCTTTTTGTTGTCGGTTTTGTTAATCCATGTTATCAACCGTGGAATGGTTATCAGTTTGCGCCTATCGGTTAGGCAATACGCATTACCGAATAACGATGCGACGCAAGGGTCGTTGTGCATGGTAGACAAGAGTTATGTGAATAAATTGTTCAAATAAAATTAAGGAAAATTTAACAAAATTACCTTACACAAACGAGCCATGAAAGCAAACTAAACCACAACTAATTACAGGACAAATTGAGCAAAAATCTCCAGTTTGTTTCACCAAAAGGTTTCCATGAAAGTATTGTAACACTTAATGGGTCAATTATTTTATTGAATAAATTAATCCTTTAAAATAAGTACGAACACCATTAAAATAATATCTGGCTTTGTGTCGAATAGCATTAAATTGTGGATAAAATGTGAACAAGGTTTGTAGCGAGTCAATATTTCACACGGTAAAACTAAGAGATATTTACTATCGAAGCTATTGAGTGTTTGTTTCGGAACCCGCGTTGTAGGCATCGTTAAATACATTCACTTTTCTCCATTGAGTCACAGTCGATAATTTTAATGATCATCCCTCATTGGCCTTAACTCTTGCCGTACTCTGGTACGTTGCTGTAAATGGGAGTGTAATAAAGCTTTCCGTGGAGCTTGCTGAAAGGACAGGCGAGGCTGAATGATGTTAATCTGATGGTGATAAAACATTTCACAAACCCTTTTACACCTTGGGAACGTGGCTGTGGGTTTCGTCTGTCTCAATAAAACAATAATTTATGATAACTTTTCTGCACAACGTGAGTGAACATCATGCGTTTGTGTTGGGGTATGTTTAAACATGCGTGTGGGTTTTTTGTAAGCGTTTATATCTTTTTCACCACGTAAAACACAAAAAAGCTCTCTGTGGTTGTTAGTGAACCGGTCATGTCTCACTATAGGGGATGGTTTGTACAGTGTTACTTTTCTCAACAAACAAACGTTTGTTTCTCAAACTGGCGCCATCGTGTGTACGTGAAAAACATGTCTTTTATCTAGTTTCCATTTATCCCATTTTTTGTTTACATCATCCTTTTCATCTTTCCAAAACGAAGCTTCCCTTTAATAAACACCTTCCTTTTTTCCTAAAGCAACGTGTGCACAATTCAATTTAAATTAATGTCCCCTTTTTCTGCTTTCTCTGCTCTTCTCTATTGCAGCGACAAAAAAACAGAACGGCACCACGATGCGCTCGAACAGCCTCAACTCGGGCTCCCGGACACCGCCGCTCGAGCGCAAGAGCAGCAAGTTCAGCGCGTTCGGCCGGCTGTTCAAACCGTGGAAATGGCGAAGAAAAAAGAAAAGCGAAAAGTTCGAGTCCACCTCAAAGTGTAAGTTGCGCGCTGCAAATGGCTGCTAATTGATTCCTGCTGTGCTGCCGTTTGTTGCCTTTTTGTTATTTTCTCTGGGTTTTATCCTTTATGTTTGTGTTTTCTGATTCTAACCTGCTGCACAACAGCCAAGTTTTGTTGTTCGTTCTTTTCATTTTATATTTTCCTTTCTTTCTTTTGTGTGTTCTAATTGTGTTTGCAAACTAATTTCACTTTTTCTTACTACATGAATTGTTGTTTGTGTTTTGTTGTGTATATTTTATTTTCTTTCAATCTTCCTTTTTAATAATTCTTCATTTATCGTTTGACACACTTTTAAATTATAGGGACCATTTGTTTACCGCATTCTTACTAACAATTGAATCTTGAACTTGCATTTCCATTTTGTGACATATTGCATTTTTCCTTACGTTCTTGTTTTCTCTTTTCTTTTTATCTCTTTTCCACCTCCCTTTCCAAACTGATTGCACGTGCGCCATCCCGTGTGTGTTTGCTCTCATCAATCCATATTTTGCGCCATCAATCCTTATACACCATTTCATCCCAATGGTGTTTTTTTGCTATCTTCACTATCTCCTGTGTGGAATATTTGAAATTAAAAAAAAACACACGATCAAACTCGTACGAAAATTTCCAACGGAAATGTGTGCAGCGCTCGAGCGGAAAATTTCAGTACGTGCCAACCGGGAAGAACTTGTACAAAAGGGCATTCTGCTGCCGGAAAGCCCTACATCTGCACTATCGATAGCTGGTAAGTATGCGGCGTTTACATCGCTTTTTTTTAAAAAAAAAGGTCATCTAGAAGGAAATATTGCGCTTTGACTGCTGCTTCAAAACCCGATCCGGAAAAATTAATTAAAAAATTTGAACAGGAGGGTTTCACTTGCGTTTTTTAGTTTTTTTAAGGCTTATGAGGCTTCTTTTATTATTTTCCGATTATTTCACGCATCGGGGAAAGTGGTTGCAATTAGTTTTAAATTTGAAATGACAGTTTCTTTTTCTTAACGCTTTTAAAGTTGCCATTTATCATTTGTTCAATTTTCGTTCTTTGCTTTTTTTTCTTTTCTGGACTTGCTGGTCCTTGCTGGAAGCTAAGATCTATCGAGTGGCCTTCACATTACTGTGCCAATTTCCTTGTACCATGTGTACCATTATCTGTGACAATGTTTTAATCGATGAGTTATGTCCATTTTTACTCTCATCATGCCGCTTCCTTGCCGATGGTATGCGCCTCCAATCGCTTGCTCCACTGCAAAACACATCAACAACAAATAACAACGCCAACGATAATACGCAATAACTGAAATTCCACCATTCCACACTGTGACGGAAACCGTTGTGCCACGTCTGTGTCGTCCAACGCGACCCGGCTGTCCGGATTGACACTCTTTTGCCTCTCGCATTGTGCGCTTCCCTAACTAACTTCGATCATCCCAACCAATCCACACGATGCAAACGAAACACCACCATCAAAATCTCCGAAGCCATTTGCATCAGTCCCACGGAATCGGTTACGTGGTCCACTTCATCTCACAGGCAATTGCAAACCTTCCATCATCAGCCACCGCCACCGCCGCCCCCAATGGCGTCGCTGCACTATCGAAGTCCAAGTAAGTGGTGTGTGTGTGTGGTGCTCTCTGTTCCGGTTTCCGAGCACATGCGAGCCCTGTTCCCATCCACGGGCACTCTGAACTCTCCGTTTGGGATCGTAGTTGTTCTCACTTTTCGATTTGGAGTTTTTTTTTTCGTTCGAGTGTACTGTGTGTTGTTTATGTTCCGTCACTGAATGTTTTGTTTCGTGCGTTGTTGTTACAGCAGCTGCAAGCTTGTATGCTGCCATTGTTGTTGTCTGTGTTATTCTAGTTTGGGTTTTTTGTAAGAGGGTTTTTTGTGTGACATCCATTGCACCGCAAATTGTTGATAATTAGTGTAATATTTTGACATATCTGTAGTGTTCGCTCATTCATTCTTAGAAAATCATCACACACTTCATACGATTTTTGCTTGATTTTTTTTCTGCACTCTGTCCTAGACAGTTTTTGTGACTTCCTTTTTAAATATTCATGCATTTTCCCCCCGTTCATCTCAAAATTCTTTAGATGAGACCTCATTATGAGTCATGGCCATTGTCATCCATTGTCACGCATTAGTCATTAAGCTGGCACTCTTCTTGTTCGCGCCCGGAAAAGTATTTACATTTGTTTATTTTAACCACTGCAAGAGATTTGTTGCATGATTGACGACAGTTTTTGTTTTCTTTTTATCATTGACCGGATTATTCGCCAGTTCTCTTGGATTTATACACTGGTTTTAATCGCATGCTTTTTATTGTTGTTGTGTGGCAGTAGTTATTAAATTGTGTGTGGTTGCTCTTACCTTGTACGGAGCGTGCCGTCCATTTTTGCCCGTGCTGCACTGACCTGCTTTCCCTTTTATATCGTATCCGTTTGGAATCAATAACAGTCAAATTGATTGAAAGACTAAGCGGTTATTATAAAATCAAATAAATCTTGTTACTGTTGAAAGTGAAAAAAATAATCAACCTGTACGATTAACTCTTCGCTATTTAAGGGAGAACAATTAATACGAGGTACCAAGTTTCTTCCTCTAGCAATTCTTCTTTACAAGTTAATACACTTTTTACTTCTCGTGAATCTTTGTTTTTTTTTACTGTAGTATATTGAGTAACATAAATTAAAACTCATAAAGGCATTCAGTTTTGTACATAAACAGATCACTGTACTCCCGTGGTGAGTTATTCAAGGCGAAAACCACGTAGAGCTATTCACCACGGCTATTTCACCACTACAGTAGCGCTACTTCTGCCGTTTGATTGACCTAGTGCTCCATAGATGGCGCTGCAATCGTAACATATGGTTGATATGAAATGAAAATTACAGCGGATATTTTTGCATGATCTTTTTTGTGCTGTGTTTTGCTTGTTTAAATTCTCAATGTTCTATTTCATTAAAAGTGTTAAACTTTTAATCATGAACAAAAATATCGAATCCAAGCACTTCCCTAACTTCCCTAACAAATTGAATTATCAAGCTGTGAACGAATTGATTCAATTTGGTTTGTTCGCATGTGTATAAAGTGCACTCTCAGCTTAATCCTCTTACAAAAGACCGTACCAACCGATGCACACATCGTATAACCAGTTACGGTGCGCCACTCATGTATCGATGGATTTGTGTTTTTTGTTGTTGTATATTACCGCTTTCTCACGCGTTTCTGTGTGGTTGTTTTCTCTACCCTTTCTTCCGCTTTTTCCAGACGAGGAGCAATACACGATCTACAACTCAGTGAACGGAACGAACGGTGCCGTCCTGCCAAATCTCGCAACATCCGCCACCGCACCAAATAGTACTAGCATAGCGAGCAACAACGTGCCTTTATCGCAATCGGCCCAGCAGATCAGCAGCCTCGGTGGTCCGGTCGGTGTCGGCAACCCGGTCGGTTCCCTCAACCTGTCGGCCATCTTGAGCGGCGGAGGCGGTGGTGGAAATATGGGCCCCGGAGGGGGGCAGCTGGTCCATTCGTCGACCGGTGGCAGTGGTGCGGGTGTTATTGGTGCGAACATGATCAGTGGTAGTACGGCTGGCAGTGCGTTGGCCAGCATTTTGACCGGAAGTGTTAGTTTAAGTGGTAGTGGTGGTGGTGGTTCTGGTGCCAGCGGGTCAAGTGGTGGAAATGGTGGACCGGGTGGTGGTGGAGGTGGTGGTGGTGGTGGTGGGGCCGGTGTCGTGCTCGTATCCGGCCTGTCACACTCGCAGTCGGCGCATCAGATAGGGCAGCCGCCACCGCCGTCGCTCGTACACGCGCAGCTTGCCCCCCATCAAGCCCTTCAACAGCAGCTGCAGCAGCATTTCGCGAACGTAGCTGCCAATGCCAGTGCCAACATGAATCAAGGTAAGTGGAGGATGTATTGATTTTTATTTAGACTTGGGGATGAACTCCAAATATTGGAGAGGGTATTACAAGACAGAGGTGTTTCGTCTGCTTTCATCTCAAGTGTTGAAAAGTTTTAATAGAATTTAGTTTTTGAGATCGAACTTTTGGAGCTAAATCTCTATAGCGTCACCTGCTTTATGGTGAGTACAGAGAAGCAAAGGCTCTTGAATATCTGCTCCAAAAATTGGACGACACGTAATATGCTGTTACAGACCATTTTTCAACCAAAACCCATCACACTTGACCTTTCACCGGTTGCTCCTTCCCTTAACTTGTAGACCAAAAAAAGGTTGAATTTTGGACGTAAGCTTACTGTACCGACAATGCTAGCCAAACTGATGTCCTTGATGATGGGTTGGTTTTATCTGTAGTGGATTTTGCTCTCTTGTTCGCACTCGCAAGCACCTTCGGTTTCTGGAATTCTTCTCTTTTGTTGTCAGGACGAAATTTTTGCCCCCTTAAACAAACAAAAAACCTCAGACATTTAACGAGTAATTTTACATCCACAAAACATTATCGTTATTCGGTTGCGACAAAAATGTGTGTAAAGCATTGTGTAGCCCATCGTGGTGCTTGGAACAGGGATGCTGTTTAGGAAATAGAATGTTCCATGTCTGCCCCAAAAAATGTCAGGGAAAATATTCTTTTTTCATATATTTTGAGAATGTCTTAAGAGAGCCTACTTGAAAGAGTTGTTTCGTATAAAGATATTTTGAATAGCTGACATATTTACTGGTGTTTGTGTGGTCTTGATATTTTTACTTTTGTAAGGACATTACTCAAGCAACTTACTGTAGTGTCGTTTTTGTAAAGCATAACCCCAAAAACGTACCCTAGTTTCCTAAAAGGGAAGACTTTTTCCGGGAAGCGTTCCGTATAAACATGCGAGAACCGTTTCAACCTCAGCACGTTAACGGTTAACACCGGGTGAATTATGTCTTTCAGCCTCCATCCGGAATTGTCAGTTAGTACTGGCTGAGATTGTACAATCCGTTTCTTCTCCTTCCTTTGGTCTCCTGTCTCCTTTTGCGTGTGTGTGTGAGCCGTGACACACATTTTAGCTCGATTTTCTGCGAATGCAACCACAACCAACCAGGCGCCTCCATGAAGTCATGCGAACGAGAGCATTTTGGAGTTTCGGAACACGCTTCCCGGAACCGGCGGTCTCTCTCGCTCTCGTTGCTTTTCTCAACGGGCCGGTATGCCCAATCTTTTGCTGTTGTGCTAGTTTCCCGGCCGTACCGAAAACAGCCTGGCGCATCTCGGAACCGTGGTCTCATTTTTAAGTTCCATTATGCGGGAGTTGGAGGGGTTTGAGTTGAGCGGTTCAACTTAATCCCTCTTATGAATTTCTGGCCCCTTTCCAGTGCTTACAAATCTTATGCCAGCCGGTATCGTACTGCTCGTTACGAGAACGAGTTTTCGGAAGGAGCGAGACTCACTGACCTACACTGCGGTGGGTTGAGTTTGCAGTGTGAACCATGCATTTGCTGGATTTCAGCTTCTTCCCGTCGTCTGCGAAGAGCTTCCCCTTGGTTGGTTTGGCCATATTGCTATTCTACAGAAGTGCACAAAACTGACGAACAGAAGAGTTAAAATGTCTGCCTTGAAATATCATGGCTAAAGGGAATCCCTTTTTGAAACGAACGACACCATGGAAAAGCAATATTAATTTCACCAATTTTTAATTGACAGCATGTGTCTTCCGAACTTTGACAGAGTAGCGTGAAAATATCTACTACTAACAACTTAGTAACGAGGCATGCGTTATCAGTTTTACAATCAAAAGGAAATATTTGTCCTATTCGCACATTATACTCTCAATACTTCACCTGATAAGGAGGTGGGAACCTCGCCCCGAACACGCTAAATATATCATCCTTATCTTCTCTGTCGTGCTCAATCGTGGCGTCCACTTGATTGGCGTTACGCTTGTGCTAATAATCGTCCCAGCTATTATCTATACTGACTGCATCATACATAACGTGCTCGATTGTTTGTTTTTGTATGCAGATACTCCACGGAAGTACTGGAATAGTCTCGATATAGAAGCTGATAATATTGCGAATATTTTTATTTGATCCTTTTATATGATGCAATAGGAGTGTGTTAGCTACAGTTCTCATCAATAAAAATCGAATTGTGACGGTAGGCTCTTTACAGACAACGTCAGCAAAACTTAAAGTATCCTAAAGTAAAGCCTCCCTACTACTATTTGAGCAACGACGGTGAGCAAGCATGAAATTATGTCGCACATGGAGCAGCGATAAGGTAAGGTCGAGTCGAAATCAATTTCGAGCTAGCTTAACAAGATCGGCCCCTTTTTTGCTCCCTTTTTATGGTCTGTCTCTCTCTCTCTTTCTCTTTCACACCATGTCAATGGAAAGAAATTATTCATACAACATGGGGGTATTTGCTACAAAACTGTTAAAAACTGAGAGGCGAAAAGGTAAATCGCTCTCGGCATTCGCTCTCGCCGACATTTTTAACCCTTCAAGTGTCTTTTGTGGTACCCTTTTTCGACCACCTATTGTGATGATGCTTAATCACTTGCTTAAGGTACGAGAATGCTATCGCGCTGTTGATAAGACTTGGGCAACCATTCGATCCCGGGGTGCCAATTGTGGTTGCGTATAAGATAACGATACTGTAAGCAAGAAGGGGGGGACAGAGAGAGCGTGGACACTTAATCCAGTCGATTCAAATAATTCAATGGAACCAGATTGTAGTAAATCACTTTTGCCGGATTGTTATCATGGTGATTGGAGACGGTCTGCGGCATTGTGGGGAGCGAATATCGACGAGATAACAATTTTGAACCTAATGCAAAATCTTATATAATTTATTTGGAAAATATTTCTTACCAGAGTAAATATTGCAAAACATATTACAACAAATATTCAATCAAAATTCAAGCAAGAGCTCCATTAAGCTCCAAGACGGGAGAGATTAGTTGCATTGCAAGAATTTTCCATTTCCATCGCGCTGCATAATGATCGAGCCAAACCGAGCTCGAGAAGGATAAATCTCGCGCAGTGGATTCAAAATATTTTGCATGCATGACAAAATACCGAATTCCAAACCACCTGAGGGACGGAAGAATGCGTTGCAGCGGGTGGCGAGTGCTGCCGGTCGGGGTACGAATGTTGTGTAAATGCGCGCGGCCTTAGCCAGCGACAACAGCGGGTGTATTTGTGTTTGCCGGCAGGATTACACTCACACACGCACACGCCACCGGGAAAAACTGGCGACTGTAAATCCGCATATCTGTGTGTATGCAGCGGACTGGCAGCGAACGGGGGATCTCTCGTACCGCACCACAACAAGCTCAGTATGCGCTCTCCCATTCCCGGAGAGCTCACCAACACCAAGCAAAGCGCTGTACGACAACGCAAGGGGTTGGGCGGCTTGTTAGTTTGGTTCGGCCATTTGTCGTACCTCCGTACTGTGTGCATCGGAACGGGGTGTGGGGGGTTTGAAAACGCGCGCGCCTTCCCGTCGGTCCTCATCAGTGTTGGTCCCGCTGTAGATGTGTTGGTTGGTTGTGGATGTAGTTTTCGCCCATCGGTTTTTGTGTATTCCGGTCAGTAAACAGCGGCCATTCGTGCCGTTCGTATCGCGCTCGCACTGTGGGTACGGCCTTTTGCTGGCGTTCTTGGGTGTTCCGGGTTTCCTTTTGCCCATAGTCGCCTCGGAGACCAAGCCAAGCCTCGCCAAGGGAATTGGGCAAATGTTGTTGTGCTTCTTAGGGCTGCAAAGAGGATACCTGTTTTACAATTTGGATTAATGTGGATGGGACGGAGTGTTTTGTGTACGGCACCGTAAAGTGAGTGACGAGTAGTAAGTAAGCAAAACCGTGACGGCATGTAAATTGCACCAGGCATTTCGGGATATCAGCTCGTGTCGGATCGTGTTACCTCGTCAGCATCAGGCGTTGCCGGTCTGAAGTCGCTGGAAATGGTAGTGGTGGTGGTGGTCCTGTTTTCGTTTGAATTTAATTGGGGCGATGGTTGTGAAAGTGTTACAGAATGATCCTTGTTGCTGTAGTGAAGAGAAGAAGAAGAAAGAAAGAGAGAGAGCGAGAGAGTGTGATTGTGTGGTGGAAAAGGAAAGCGAGGGATAAAGAGAGCGAGACGGGGATTGTTTGTGTGTGTGTGTGCGTATAAATGGTGATGAGATAGACCGAATTCCGAGGAAAGTGTGTGTAGCGATGAAAAAGCTGACGCTGTTGGTGGTGGATAGTGTGAAAACCTTACCCAATTTTATGAGTCTACATTAACTTTACGGTCGAAAAATATAGTGCCCCTTTGGTTTGCCTCATTGAGAATCCATTACTGTTCAGTAATTTAGTATAAAGTAGCTCAAAATATTTGTAAACTGTGGGGATCAATATCAAGATCGAATCGTTTAGTTTGATTTTTACTGAAGAATGAAGTCTTACACCCTTTTCCCATTCACAGGAGAAGGTGTGCGCATTTTTCATGCAAAACAAAAATCCGCAATAAATAAAAACCTAAAATGACAAAAGTTTTCCTAAAAGTATAAAGCAAAAAAAAAAACAAAGCGTGGAGCCCATCTCTCCATTGCTGTGGAGAAGTTGTGTCGCCAGTACCGTGCTTTCAATTTTGTGCATTGATTTGGCTTTGTAACGCAGCCTAACGCAATCACCCATCCGCCCCTGGCGATTGTTTATCTATAAACAGCGAGCGTGATTTATGATGGGTTACATCGTCGCACGTGTGTGTTGCCTACGTGCCCATTGTTTTGTAAGCTGTAAAGCGAGTGACTTTGCGCAAAGGCTTTTGTTTTAGGGGAGAATGCTTCAGGGGTGGCTTTTTTATGTATGGGGATGCACCATACGGACGCTATCTAAGGGAAAGGAAATATTTGCGTACATGTATGAAAAGTTGATGCCTTTTCCAGGAATTCCTTGTCAGAGTGATGTGTAAATCGATGCGTCAGAGGTGTAATATTTTACATTTTCGCTTCATGATGGGGGTTTTTGTTTTAAGTGATTTTTTCGTTATTGTCTTTTTTGCTCAAGAAGGACATTAAGGCTAAGATGTTTAATGAACTCGACGTGATAAAACTACATTATCCATATCGCTTACTGCAAGTCACAAATTAACGAAACCGCGCTCAGAACAAGTGGTAAAGCATACCGTTGTTCTTCTTCGGAGAACTCCGTCCATCCGTCCATTTGTAACAGCTATCCACGTATGTATGTGTGTATGTTGCGTTGCACTAAGGACCTGAACCTATTATCGACCTGATGCCACTGGACCCATCCGACCGTCAACCTTTACTGCTCCGGCCCCCCTCCGTCGCGCAGTGAAAGCGTGAAAAACGGGAAGAAAAGCATGATATAACAGATCTAACTTCCAACCGCGCTCTCAGACCCTGCGAATACGTTGTTCGTGGATGTGATTTTTCTTTATTTTGCAAGCAAAGAAAAGCAATGAAAAGCGGAAAGCGTTATGCGGAGCGCCGAACGACGGTAAAGTGCATTTCGTCGAGGTGTGTGAGTGTGTACCTCTGGCGCACTTACCCTTGCTAAGGAAAAGCCCTACAAACGTAGCCTGGATGAAATTCCTGGTGCGAAAAGGACGGTAGAAAAGATTGTTGGCTTCTTTTCTATTCACTGTGGAATGTTTTCGAAGCGCAGGAAAACGTTGCATGTTTGGGTGCCTTGCCTTGGCATCGTGCAGAAAGGTTCGTCCCGGGGGGGGATGTAGTGCAGTCTCGAGCAAGGGCCAAGTAGCTTCAATCTAGGTAATTTCTTTGCTTGGCCATAGAGCCACAAAGGATAACAGAAAAAAAAACAGGGATAAACGAACACGCTTGGGGAAAAAGGAAGGAAACCCGGGCAAACCTGTGAACCTGTGTTCTTCTAATGCCCACCAAATGCAATCGTAGCACGTGGAATCTTTCGTGAAGCGTGTATCGCATACCGTCGTCTCGTTGCGTTGGGAGATTTCTTTTTCCCTAAACTAGCAAGATTGCGTATGCCCCCTTCGCTCGTTCCGGGAATCGATGAAAAATGTTTCGACCTTCTTGCATCCTGTTAGTATCTTAAGGGGAAACATATTTTGCATAAATATAATCGATCCATCTAGCTTACGTTACGTTTTTTCCTCCTCTATAAATAGCTCAAAAATATACAGAAAAAGGAAGCAAGAAGAGAAACCTCCCGTTCGTGGTCCAGTTTGCGGAAGGTCAAAACGGAATGATTGAAAAACGTTGTATTACAATTTGTTACAATAAATCAACCCCGCCAAATGGCCCATTTTATACGCCTTGTGAGTGTATGTGTGGCTATATTCTGCTTGTTGTTTTATATTTTTAGCATACTTAAAAATACAATGCGCTGGGCAGCTAGCTTGAAATTGTACAAGCGAGAAGCGTACCCAATTCTTATTATCACTCTTGCGATCGAGTCGCGTAATTTCGGGCCACTAGCAGGAAATTCGATCACGCACACAAATACTGATTAACAAAGTTTTTCTATAATAAAGAAGGCAGCTGGCGTTAAATTCACTTCCTACAATTTCGTCATGTACCCGGTTGTAATGAGAAGAAACGAAATAATCGTTGCAAACAATGCAAAATCAACGCGCCATGCAACGCTATGGGCCGGTCGTCCTGTCGTGCTCGGCGTTGTGCACAGCAGCTGTTGCGTTTTTTAAACCTCTTTTTCCTTTTTTCTGCATGAAAATAAAACACCTCATGTGTGTGTGTGTAAACTAAAAGCGTTATGTTCCGCTTTTTAAAAGCAACAAGGCCCACCTCGCCCATTGTGGCTTGTAAGCGTCGTTATGAAACTATTTATATTTTATTATTGTCGAGTTTTTGTTCGCGAGCATAAGTTTCTCACCCACCATAAAATGCAAAACAAATGGAAACTATTGGTTGGTTGGAATCGTGTAGCAAAACCAGTCAAAACTAGTTGTGTTGTGGTAGCTTTTCCTTTTTTCTCACTCACGCTCGCTAGCAAACGGGTCGCGTCTTGAGTGGCTCTTGAGGGTTCCAATGGCTTGCACCTCTTGTTTCCGGCACCACGTCAAAATGAATCACTTTGGCCACAAACACACACACACACTACACCGATTCTCGAGTGTTTCTCGCGAGCGATTGAATTGTAGCCGAAACGATTAGCGCACGAAGTGTTTGTGTTTGTTTAAACGAAATTAAACAAACTTCACATTCGCTAACGGAAACGGGCGTTCGGATAGAGCGAGCTTGTTTGTGGATGGCCGTTCCAAAAACCACCCTCTTGAAATGTGGTGCCGTCGCATAACTGGGAATGAAAATGGACGCCGATGGAACGGCGGGGGGACGAGTCCTTCCAAATGTTATGACCGGCCTGCCGATCATTAGCATAAAATAGCACCATCATCTTTCACCGCTTTTCTGCGTCGTCTCGCACCCCTCCCCCCCCCCCCACCCCTCCTTCATCCCTTCGTCATACCGACTTCATTTTGGGTTCGGTCAGCTGGGCCGTTTGCAAGCCCACTGCCTGCCCGCTTGCACGTGAGCGATGACTAATGATGGTGACACACGACAGCAGCAGGCGACGGGCAAAGAAGGCAAAGGAGGTAAAGACGAGTATGGATAGTCGATAGCTAATTTGTGCCTCACTCTATTCAGCTCCTCCCGTATGGTCGTGAAAGGACGAGCGGATGCGTAAGCACAGTAATATCCTCTCCTAGGGTTGTTGAATCCTTGTCAGCGCGAAGTGTTGCTCATTTGCAATCAAAATGCAAAACGTAAGAACGATGGGTAGCAATAAACAAAAGGACATCGAGCGAGTACGTTAACCGGGTGTGTAGGATAGCGGTGGTGTGAAATAGCTGCTGCTGATCGTTGCAAAAATAGCAACACAGTTCTGTTGCCGGCGTTAGTCAATGATTAATTCAATGGTATCTGTTAATATGGGTAGCTCGCAAATGAGTAGTCGCCGAAAGTGGTGCGTACTTTGTCAAAGAAAAGGTTCACATGATTGGGCGAACAAAATACCAGGCGTCTCCATGTGAACGACCCTTTCGAAGATAAACGACCAGGCGTCTCCATTACGGAGCTATTTATTTGCTTGAAGCACCATGCGTCTCCATTTCGAAGGCAGCTAAAAATGGTACAGGAAAAGAAGTGAAATATTTTTGTTGTAGTATATTAAAGATCACAAAACAAGAAATGCAGTTAAAATCCAATCAATTTTGAACACTCAAATTAAGCTCAATGCCACTACATCGGATCAAATCGCACTTAGTGGGCGCGTTTCATTGCACTTGTTGCAGGCATCGCGCGAAAATCTCGTTAGTTTTAAGCTCCACTTTCATAAATTACCCTAAAACCTTCCTCGTGTTGAAGTTAAGCTGCGATGTTGTTGTTGTTTTTTTCTCTCCTTCGTCTGATGTTTACCCTCTCGAAATGTTGTCGCTAGTAAAGAGCGCTTGTTTTAAATGCCATTAGGTTGGGTCGGGTAATAACGGATATGGAAGTTTGTTTAGAGAGATTATACCGCTATAAAACGGTCACCGTGCTACAGTTCTACAGGTCGGGGAATTAGGGAGTATACGGACGTGACAGACAAATGTTTATGGCTTTGCAGGCTGCTTTCGTTTGGCCGTGTGTTGCGCCCCGTAGTACACACGTGTTGATGTTTCGTTTTTAGCTGGCTAATGGTGGCTTGTTCTAGGGTTGAATGTTCTAAGAGACATTTTGAAAATAATACTATAATTTCTATTTTATTGATAATCTGCCTACCATGGCATCATGTCGAGCATCAAGGACTCATTTGATTTGAAAACAAGCTTGCAAAACTGGTCATGCTTAAGCTATGGTTATCATTCCGAGAAGTACATCTTTCCAATAAAATTCAATCTGTAGGAAAATGAAAAATCATTGCTCGTTTTACGTATTCCCGTATCGTTTTTAGAGCGTGCGTTCGGTTATAATACTTCTTTGTGGCTTGCGGTCGTATAGCTCGAGCGATTAGTTCCGCTTCGTACAGCTCGTCTGTGCATTGGAAGAAACGCATGAAACGCTCATATTTTATCCTGGCAGCAGTTTCATTTGCATACTCAGCTAGAAGACGATGGACGCTATTGTTCTGTCGTGGGGCGTCTTGGGAGGATTCATCTCCGGTTTCCAGATAGCACATGCTCGTGGATGGCATCATGCAACGAGCGCCTCGCATTCCGACGTGCCTGTCTTACGCGATGCCGAGCATGCATGCACATGACGCACCAGACGGATATATAGGACATCCAATATCGTTCAGTCGTATTTTACCATTCCATCGCAGATACGGCACGTCTGCTGATTGATGGAAATCTTGCATCGTAGACTTTAATTTCTCATTCCAGTCCGATCTCGACCGAGCAACACGAAAATGTTGCGCCCTTTGTTTTTGTGCAAAAGCATTTCCGGTTCCACCACGCGTGTGTACACATTTTATGATCCCGCTCAAGAGCCCCGACAAGAACTCACATGATTGCACCCTGTGCCATGAATTTGTTGGCCCGCTTTTGGTATTGTCATGCCCGCCGTTGACATCGTGACGTAACCGAAAATTTTGCTCAATGGACACCAGTTTTCCAATCCCTGACGGGGCTCGATTCGGTTGAATGGCTCACTGCTTTTTTGCTCATCAATGAAATATTTTGCCATCAGATTTTTGTTGTTGCGTGCTTGCTGTGGGGAAGTTCTTTTATAAGCCCTCAACCGTAACACCTCCGGACGGACAACCCCGAATTTGTGTGTGTGTGCGCGTCAGACCAACGTTCCCGCATCCTGATATTATGGGGGGGAAAAAAAAAGTTTTCCTGCTCGAATTGTACGAGCCAACGGATGAAAGCTTTCTCAATTATTTAACCTTGCTGCTTCCCACGCGGGTGCTGCTCACTTATAAATCGGAGGCCTTTTTTGTGGGAAATTTCACAAAACTTGCCCTCGCTTCGGCTATTCGGTGGGTGAGAGGGATTGTGCCAGCTAAAAGAGTCACTCTTGTCGATAATTTTTCCCCATTTTGCTCCACAAATTCCCATAGCATTTTTTTGCTCCTACTGGTTTATTTTTTTCCTATTCCGCCGCCGCTAAACGATTTGTGCCGGACGACCTCTTCGATCCGGTTCTGCTCGTTGGGTTCATTAAATTAGAAAATTGATGAAAACCGACGACGACTGTCCTTTCTCGGTCAAATGCGTGGGGAGCGACAGAAAAACCTGGTCAAACCACCCGGACGGACGGGAAGAGGACATTTCACGCAACATCGGGTGGATAATTGCGATCGATTGATTAGTTTTGAAAATTGAGGTTATCGCGTCGCGGGTAATTGATGTTCTGCCTTTTCCGAATGCGTGCTATTCTATCATATGAAAGTTTTTGTTTTTTTATTAAAAATATATGAATTAATAATTTATTTATTAACTATTTTTAAAAGTATTTAAAGCTTATAGTACTCAAAATTTAATCAGCCTAATAACATTTACCCGTTGCGTTTCCCAAGTAACATGAAAAATACATTAGTTAATAAAATTCATGCTCGGCGAAACAATCACTCGCGGGACCTTTAACCAGGAACCAAAAAAGCTGTGCGGTGTGTCATTCTTCTGCTCGGGCCTTTCAATCAAAATAAGTCTCCTGTCAGCTTGGCTCAACACAGTAAAAACGTGTCTTCCGTCGTGCAAACTTTATCTGCAAGGTAAAATTAGAGTTTTATTATGTGCTCATTTTGATGGTAGAAGGGAGAGCCTCGTGTGCGCGGCGAACCATACATATGCCATTTAATAGCCAACTCCAAGGGTCCAGATTGGAAATCAATCGAGCTTACCCGAGATCAGTTACGAAGGTGCCGCTTGGCCGGAGTTTTGCGCCCGGTGCTTTCGGAAAGCTTTTTGCGTCGTTACGAAAGGTCGTCGGAGTATATATTTTTTGGTTTTGTTTTGTTTAGAAACGGGTAACCCATTTGGAAACCTTGTCCGTGTGTCTGCCTCGGTGAAGCCCCAAAAAAGCCTGGATAACCGATTGCCCGGAACCGATGACCAGACCCAGGTCCTATCATAACGTGCGGAGGTGAAAAAGGGTTCACGCACGCACGGTGAAACGGGGCTTTTTGTGGTGTGCATGTTTCCTCACACGCTGCTCGCTTTCTGTTGTTTGTGTGCTCGGTGGTAGGATTAGAGCTTGTTTAGTTCCTTCCCCCTCTCTCCGTCTGTCCAGGGTTTTCATCTAGCATGTTATATGAGCTAACTGGTCTTAGGAGCTTAGTTTGGCTGCGGCAGACGGCTGTCCAGTTGTCCACCGTTTCGGCCGTCTGAATCAACCAGACGGAGAGCAGAGCAGTGAAAGACAAATCGCCCAAATGTACCTTGCGCGCTCTGGTAAGCTGATTGTGGTTGCAGAGCATTCGCGCTCGTTAATTCGAACCCTTTTGTCGAAAGGGTGATTCGATACGGTTGTTGGCAGTGTTGTAATATGCTCGGCTGTCGCTGCTAACTACTTTAGCCTTTTAGGGATGATTGTTCCTTTCAATGGCACTTAAATACAGTCTGTATGCTGGTGCTAAAATTTCACCAGGAAAATGTGTATTTAAAGAGGTAGTAGACGACATTTCCATGAAGAGATGAATTATTGGCAGGCAACCGAAAGAGAAAAATTATAAATTATTGTGTTAATATTCTGGACGTTTTATGAAGATTTTCACACTTCAAATATCGACAGAACTTCGCCACCGATAGAACGCAAATTTGGCCTCAAAAAAGGGGGTTTTGCCTTTAGTTCTTAATTTAATTTAATCCTGGGTGTCTCGGATGGCAACCACCGCCATCGAGTTTGCCCCACGATAGTTGGTGATTAACAGCAACCGCCGAGCAGATCAGAACCACCACCAAGTACAAGCGGGCAAATGTGTTTCTTCGATGCTGGGATGTTACCCCTTTTGCTTATGCTGCCAGCACAGCGAACGAATCTCGGTATCGAGCGGTATTCCAAAGCGGCGAAAACGCTGCAGCGGAGATAATTTAAATAATTACTGCTAACATCGTTAACACTTTGTAAACACAGTTCTGGCGAACCATATGGTGTATGGAATTTTAAGAGTGAAAGAGAGCGAGAGAGGGAGAGAAAAGGAGGTTAAGTTAAATGAATGTCAGATGTTTGCACAAATAAAAGGGAGATTTTTTCCCTGCAGCGATGTAGTTTTGCCGTAGTTTGAACAAATTGAGCATAGTTTTAAAATGAACTTAGAGCATGTAATTGATGGAAGGTTAGCAAATTTAATTTAGGCGCAAAGGGGTTTGAATAATTCATGATTTCTACATACACTAGCCTGGAGAGAGGTTCCTTCAGACCTGGCTTTCATACAATGTTTCAACAATGCACAATCAATGTAAAACCACTCCACATGAACACAGGGAGAAAATGCTTGGCTTGAATGGCTTCTTGCTGCTTGCTGCACGAAATACATGTCAACTAATCGTTTTAAAGCACCCAAATGGTACATACATGTTTAAAAAAGCTACTGTTACGCAGACACACCAATGCCACAGCGGGAGCTAAATATTCAAGTAAGGGTTGCTGTGTCGCTGATTGTATGTATTTTTGTGTTGCTCCTGTTTTGTCGTAATTTCTTGAAAAAATCAATGCTCATTTTTTTTGCTGTACAATTGAGCTGCACAGAATGGCGGCCAAATAAGCTATAAAAAATAGAACCCTAGCCATGAGACATGGGCGCACAAAATATTCATCATCACGCCTTTACCCTCGAGCAATGTGACAGCTCCCGAGCGTGTGGCTGTTTGGTTGTGTCGCCTCTTCTTGGCTTCATTTGCTATCCCTTCCAAGAGACAAGAACGATACTTGGAAAACGAATAATCCTATAATGTGCTGTGTTCCAATGCGGGGTGTGTGTTGAGCCCAAAATTCCCGTTCACGTATGGATTAGAATAAGAAAATCGGTTTCGGCTTTCCAGGTCGGTGGCCCTGCCGGTAGTCTATACTGAAACGCCATACGGTTATTATTGCCAAATTCTGTAGCCGTGTGCAAGAAGCTGCAATTTAAACCGGTTAATAAGCAGTGTTTGAAAATTAAACTTGCAATATTGGGAAAGTAGTAGCAAACGATCACTGGCTGCAGTAACGCTCACTGCACGATGCGATGGAAAACCGTGCAGCTTCCTAGAACTGCAGTATCATTACAGTGACCCTATCGGCGTATTTACCATCGGTCGAGGATGCCGTTACGGTTCATCGATTCCCCGGAGGGAGCGACAGAGACCGAGAGAGATAAAATTAAACCACAATGGAGACGGCCGGTCGCCGATCGTTTGGTTCGAACTATCCCGATGGAGACGCCTGGTGTCTGTTGACCGGTGAGATTTTCCAAATGGTACCTGTATCCCAGCGGGTGGATTCAGATGTGGATCAGTGGGGCCACCGTGCTGCATCGTGTTAAGCGACAATTTACGCTCGTTTATCCCACCCCGGTTAGCGCTTTGGTAAGGGGAAGAGATCAGCTGGATTAAGCAATAAAAGCTTTCGAGTTTTGGCATTGGAATTAATTTTTATTGGTGTGTGCTAAACACTTTCGGACTTTTGTGGTTTTTAAGGTAGATAAAGCTAGTTGAGATCATTCAAAACCAAATAAAGGGAATTAGATATCAACACACGTTTATTAATTATAAATACTTTCTTATGTGATTTTTCTTAACAAAAAAGCATTATTATGTACCACCTTGCTCGCCATACAATTTCCATCTAACTGCACGATTTTAATCCTGTGCAATGTTCGTACCATGGGCCCCTACACATGGGGCTTTTTTCTTTCGAAAAACACAGTCCGGAAATGACCCATAACGGTAACGATTATCGTTAAGTTTCCGGCCTTCTTCCTCCGCAAAACGGCCTCCAGACGAAAGTTTGTGGGCGATAGTGGATGCATTAAGAATAAAAAAATGCAAAAAACTGGCCCCAATGATCTGGGACCAAAAGTTTTGTCCGTTCGGCGTCGTCTCGGTCGATTTTAGTTTGCCGGGAAAATGGTTCGCTCTCATCTGTGTATGTGTGTGGGGGAAAAGTTTGGCTACAGTGGAAAACTTTTGCACTCAAAGGAAGAATGCTCGAGCCTAACACAATTTAGTGTGTGTGTTTGTGTGAGTCCTTTCCCGGTGTGGCTTGTCGGTGAGTGGCAAGAGGCAAAGCAGAAGGAAAAGCAGGACAGGGCAAGCGTCTATTGTTTTATTAATTGATGATAGCTAAAGTTTAGCTTCATTCCATCGCCCGTCGTCCGAGCACCCCGTGCGTCTGTATGAAGGAACTCATTCGGGGGGAAAAGCATGCGTTTGTGGGTGGAAATTTATGTGTTTGTGTGCAATTTTGGGAACAAGTGTGATAATCATTATTTCCTGCCACGTGTCATGAGGCCAAACTTGTTCACCCCCTCGAAGTTGTTGTGCAGTCGAGCGTAAAAAGAAAAGTGTTTGATGCCGTAGTGAGCTTGCTTGAAGTGCAGTTGGAAACTAAAGTTTTTAGATTCGGCACACTTTTAAGTATGATTCACTTGGGGGACTCTTAACAGATAACACTTGAAAGCGTTTTTTTCTACGTGTTTAAAATGAATAGCCGTATTCGATTAAGACTAATTTATGCTCAGAAAAGCAAGCAAACAGGAAACTCTAGATATCCATTTCCGGTTTAAATTAAGCAAAATAAGCTCCAAGAATGACTCCACACCACAATCTCATATATTTTTAAACACTTAATCCTATTACCTACTTATCAGTGGTAAAGAACAGGAATTGCTCAATTCAATAAAAATTGAAAAGGCAAGAGAGAGAGAGAGAGAGAGAGAAGGATATTCCTTTCCCTGGATACGAATTACTCAAGAAAAACTCACTTTTATGTCTTGCAGGACGCACCTTCTTATCAGTAAAAGCGTCACATCACGGTTGAAGAGCCTCATTACCACTAATCGCAAGAAGGCAGAACTGCAAAAACCGAACGATCCGCCGACGGAGCCATCGTTTATGGCTTTACGCTTTCGGCACCATCACTGCTGTCATCATGTTACTATCGTTTTCGTGTGTTTTTTCTCGTTTCTCGTCTTCTATATTCTCACTTGTCAATGGTGGTACGGTCGTTTACCGTTCGGGTTCAGTAAGCATCGCTTCCCATTTCGATGACTTTGTCAGCATCAGGCAAAAGCCTGATGGACTTCTTGGCCCTGCCGCGGCTCGTTGGACGTCAAATCGTTAGACGAAGTCAAATGACAAATGAAGCTTTGTTGTCCCGTTCTGGCGTGCGCTCGTGGTCTCACCTCCTACAGCTCTGGGTGTGTGTGTGTGCGTGCGTGTATGTTTACCAAAAGCAATTATTATTATCACACAACGAGGGTTGCGTGTGTGTGTGTGTGTTGGTGGCAACACCAGCGTTTGCAGACACAAGCCGGTTTTCCATCCTTCTTTTTGTGTCGGGATTCGTTCACAAACACTAGTCCGCGGTCTGTCGAGTCAGCAGACAGGAGCATGTGGCATGCTCCCTGCTCCTGACAGTTGGTGCACATGCGCAGGACACACACGCTCGTGGGCTACACCAATACAAACGTGTAAACAATGCAACGCGCCTTTAGACGGCCGGGTGAAGTCTAAACGCATCTGTCTCTCTACAGGGATCCTTTTCGGTGGTGTTGGTAGTGTGTGTGTGTGCGTACGTGTCAGGTTGCGAAATGCGCCGGTATGCTTGGCGAGTAACATAACACTACACTAGCGTCAATGCGTCTTCGGTGCACAGACAAGCGAGCAGTAACGCGCGTGCATCAACACTAGTGCATTTTCAGCATTTTAGAAGCCCTTTTTTTGAGCCCAGTGGTCGTAAAGTAATTTAAAAGCCGTCTTTATCCGACAAGCAGAAACAAAACGTCTTTTGCATGAGTGTGTAAGGGATGGAAACGATTACGTTAAGTGTGTGTGGTAAAAGAGGTGAGAGAAAATAGTGAGATGTGCCTGCTTGCCTATTTCTTCGACCACAATCAACAAACATTGGAAGTAACCCGGTCACGGAGAGTTGATGTAATGTGACCTAAAATTGTGACTATAGCATTTGGCAGTGTGCAAAATTATGAATCATTGGCAGTGAATTTAGTTTTGAAAGGATATTTCTCACCCAGAAATTGTTGCTGCTCTAGCGCTACAACTGTTGGACCTGGAACTTGCTTTTGCTCTTTGCGCTTGCAAACCTTTGGAAAAGCGGTTTAGAAAGGGGGTTAAATGGTGGTCCCCTTAGGTTTCCATCGAGGGGACGTTCCAAATG
The DNA here is from genome assembly GCF_013141755.1 of Anopheles stephensi. Classification (NCBI taxonomy): domain Eukaryota; kingdom Metazoa; phylum Arthropoda; class Insecta; order Diptera; family Culicidae; genus Anopheles; species Anopheles stephensi. Next base: position 17,451,927 of record NC_050203.1, read on the forward strand.
AAGCATAGTCACGCAATTCTTTTCAGTGTTTCTCGCATTTCTGGACGAGTTTTTAGGGTTAGTTTCCCATGGAGCTCAGGTCCGCGTAAACGCTTACCCCTGGCTTTAATCTCACGCGATATTCACACGCATACATCATCGACCTTTCAGCGACTACATTAAGGTTCGTTAAGACTCCTTGGGCACTTGCACCGTCCGCAAATGCACTTTGCAATAGCTTCAAACGTGTGAGTTTATAAATTTTATTACACCACGGTACGCTTTGAGGTCTTAATAATAATCGACCCAAATATAGAGCTGGGTGGTGGATGGTGCGTGTTGGATGGACCTATTTCCAACAAAAATAAAAGGATAATTTTTCCTGTCACTTTGTAAGTTACACACGACAGCTCTCTCTCTCTCTCGCTCGCTCGCTCTTTTTCCCTAACGTCGCTCTCACCATGACGCACAGTGCAACGAGTGTGTTACGGTGTCTAGCTAATGGTGATTGCAATTTTTAAACTTTGGGTCGACGCGTGTAACTTCGATGCTTTGACCGTGTGTTTGTGCGCGCCGGAGAACAGTGCAGAAAGACAAACAATTGCAGCATGTCGAATGGAGGGAAGAAAGCCTCGCTTACCATGAAGCAATAACAAAAGCATCTGCATATCCTCCACCGTGCTTTTCCCCTGTTGGTGGTGCAACATTGTATTTGCACATCCTTAGCTTAATAGACCCCCGCCGTACAAAGAAAATGCGCCCCAGCAGCAACGAACGAACGGAACGTGTTTTAGTGTACAATTTCGCTGACGTCGTGTTGTTTCTATTGTGCGTGCGTGTGTTGCTGTTGTTGGGGAAGAAGTGCAAGAAGTGTACTGAGAGTGCAACTTTTTCAATTTGTCCTGTTTTGTTTGGCAGTCACATCGCGTTAAACGGATGCGCGAAAAAAAAAAAACATACGAAGATGTTCATCCATCTTGGTGCCTCGACCTGGTTCAACTTTATGTGGTGAAGTTTTTGTCGGTGTTGCAATAGTGATATCGAGAAATTGAAATTTGTGTCCAACGGAAGGTCTTTTGCTATGGTTTAATACGTCATCAAAGTTGTGTGTTGCGTGTTTTACCTCACCCTATTGCAGTGTTTATTACAGTTGAAAAAAAAAAGTGCACAGTTATCGGTCCGATAATAATCAAGAATTGCACGAAGGTGAATGTACTGGGCTTGAATTGTGGGCTCCGTAATCGATTGTAAAGTGTCACGTGATGAAAACGTTAACACCACCGCTAAATTACAGCATTGTATGACCACATCGGAAGTGCACCCAGGGTGGTCCGACATGAACTTTCGAGCGCAGTAGAGTCGAGGCTTTGCTGGGAAAGTGAATCCCAGGCTAATCAACTGCGGAGGCGCTTGTACAGGCGCCCGCAAGGAGATGAAAGTCACCACCGTGCTGCGACGTTTTCTGCTCCGACCAAACTCGTGGGCAAGTACGTGCAACAATAACGGTGGAGCTGCCGGCTGTGGAAGCATTGTACGGTGTACGGAACGCTTCGCAGCACCCGGCACCGGGAACGACGAAAACGCAAGCTACAGTAACACCACCGACAACACCGTACGGCCTAAGCAGGGCGCGAATCGATACGCAAACCGGACGGAGGCAACCACGCGACGGCGTCATCGTCGACACAATTGTCAATTCTACCGGGACGACTGCCATTGTTCCTGGGCTTATTGTTCTTGTGCAACTACACCGAGCCGGCAACAGTATTCCGCCACCTACTATTGCGCTATTTGCGCGACAAATAATCAACCGCTACATCCCTATCAACCAACGACACGACGACCCGCACAACAAACCAGCGTCACACTAGCAGCAGACAACCAGCGGCCTCTGGTGCTCAGTAGTCGAACCTTAGTACTCCGGCAACCGGTCGTACGGAATCGGTACTCTCGGCGGAAACACCTGCCGTCGTCCAGTAAACGGCAACGGAAGCGCTTAAACCATTGTGCCAGTCGGCGACGATCGTCATCGCTATCGTCAGCAGCGTCGGGTTGTAGGTTCGATCGTACTACCTTTCGTAGACCAACCACCATCCACTCCAATGATGGGCTACATCATGGGTTGTGCTTGTTTCAAAGGTGAGCCACAAGAAGTTGAGTTTGAGCGTTTTAATGTGTCTTTTCCATCGTATTCCCGACCTAACACACCGTGCCGGGACGGGTTTTTGTTTGCTGCATTGGAATTTGCAATGTTTACAATCGGCTTGCCGCGCGGGATATACGACCCAATTAGTTTCCGATTATCGATAAGCAGACGAGCATACTTTGCGCCGTTGTTTGGTCGCGTAGGGCTTTTTTTTTGGTGAGGGCCGTTAAAGTTTAATCAGCAGACAAACAATGCGAAGTAAAGTAAGCAAACAAAGATAACGTATGCCCGCGTTTAATGCAGTGTGAATTCAGGGAAATGTTGCTGCGGGTTCGTGGAATGTGTGTTTCTTTACATATAACGCACCTTATCGGGGGTTGGACAATCAGAATGAAGTGTTACGTCATTGATTTCATTATCTTACCGTGTCTGTTGGACTTTAAGCGCTTTGCCAAGACTGTTTGTATGATGGGCACGGTGCTTAAATGGATGTTAAAATAATAATGTTGTATGGGATATTCAAGGAACTCTGTAACTTTATGGTCACATCCATTCCTTGGAAGTTGGATATAAATCAAGCACATAATTAATCAAACAGAAACCCCGAAAACGCGGTCGAAGGTGTCGACAGCTGATCGCTTACCGGGACTGCAAACCAAGCTTGTCCTAGGCTCTGCATTAGCTGCGTCATAGGCGTGTTGCCTTACCAGCCGTCGGTGTGATATGCGATTGGATTGCCTGAAGGAAGGTGACTCCCACCTATACGGGCGATTCAATTCCTGCCATCATCAATCTTTTCAAACCCACATGCCACCGAAACTATGGCTTAATAGTTTCAATTTCTCTCCACACCGGTATCCCACACTGTGCACACAAACCGGAAATGATGTGGCTTTCCCGGTGCAGATAGTCATCATCGGTGCGGTACGATTCGTATGTATGCGTTGAGTCTCTTTGTCCCCAAAGTTCGCACGATAAATTGTTTGTTTGTTTGTCTCCACACACTAGCACGAGGCGTTCGGCAGGGCAAATCCGTAGGGCCGATGTTTTTCCTAGTGTATTTGTTCGCCGACCTGCTCAAATCGTAGATTGATTGTTTCGATTTGTGTGTGTGTGCTTTGGGTTTCCTCTGCCGCCTTCACATGACTGGATTGTGCCATTCCGTTTGGCTTACTGATTGCAACATGTTCCAGTTCGTTGAACCATTTTGCTGGCAAATAAATCAAGGAAAATCATTTGCATTGTTAGAGCTGTCATGTTGCACAACGTTTGTTTAATTGGATATACATACGCCGAAAAGTATGCAACGGCTAAGGTCAAAATTTTGAATTTAAATTGTCCGTTGCTCATCCTACCCCAGGTGCCGCATTAATATTTCGTCTAGAATTAATTATTTTTCTTCCATTTCAATTTAAGTTGCTGAATTATACCAAAATGGAAAATAGAAAATTTAATTCACTGAACGAAGCAATAGCAAAAATGTCATCGCAAGTTTCTTATCATACCAGCTGCTGATATGACTTCGAATGGCACTCATTAGGCAACTGCCAGCTTGCATCGGTCGAAGAAGGATCGTCTCGGCTTTAGTCTGACAGCTGTTGAAAAGACATACTAATGAGTTACTTTATATTCATCCCGCCATATCGCTAACGCTAAGTACCGGTGATATTGAATTTCTACAACAGTCACGCGCACGGACCCTGAGATATTGAGCGCGCTTTTTCTCTCACTCTCGTATGTCTCGCTTTCTCGCTCGTTTGGCGAGTGTAAGCTAAGCTCCAGCCATCGTCTTGAGGATGTTGGGAAAGTGTGATTGCAACTATGCATACCATTACCATAATTTTGTTTGATTATTCGCGCTTTTTTATAAATAGTTTGTATCTGAATGATAATTGGTTGTTTACTTGCTTTTTTTGAAAGAGTTTCTTCTACTTTTTCTGTGTTAACTTCTAATTGATCATCAAAACGAATGTTGTACAGATTGCATTTATTCCATTACTCTGCTAGTCTAAATGCACGATTACAGTTTTAAAAGCGGAAGGAACTTTTATACCGACAGACATACCGGGGCGAACAGCTACCGAAGGCAGTACGCACAAACCCGGCGGCACAGTAGCACCCGTTGGTGCACGTTGCCGTACACTCCGTGTTAGTGTTCAGCGTGCTACAAGTTTTCTCACACTCGGAACTAAAGCATCGCCAACGTTCACCGTACCGGCACACTGGAAAAGGGAACAATCTTCGGTTACAATGAAATATTCAATCGCCCCATTCGTTCGCGCTATGGAACTATCGGCTTACCGTCGGAACCGTCGGCCACGAGCAGACCAAAGCTGAATACCAGCAGACAAACACATATTAGCTTCATGCTTGAATGGAACGTATAATTGGCACGAGATTTACGGCAGGCAAAGCGATCCGATCGAAACGGTGGACAAGCTGCAACTCATCGTCACAAGTGTGTTTTAGCGGTTGGGGACTGTAGCGATTCGTTGGCCGAATTCGGGGCCCCGTGTCGTACCGATCCGGCAATACAAACTGTGCAAACATTGTGCGCAGTACAAATGTGCTACAAACCAGACGAAATGTACTCCAAGGCTCGCCACGAAAGGTACGAGAAGCTTAAGGTTGTCTTGTTTTACGGCATGGTAAAGCAAGTAACTGAAGCTCGAAGAATGAAACCGAGAGCGGAGAGTACCGTTTATGTGCGGCAACTGCATTCTGGTGCGTATTTGTTCTAGAGAAATCTGGCTATTCACGACAAGTTTTGAAATAATCACTACCGATCATTGTTCAGATCTGTCCCGATTAAAGGGTTTTTACCTCAACATTTATGGGTTTGATGTAGCATAAAATCAGTGTCCCGGGCAACCTTTATTCCGGCGAATGTTCCTTATTTACGCAAGTGTCCAAGTGCAGAAAAGTAATTCTACCGAAACGCTATCCTTGGTGATTAATTTGTGCCAACGATCGTTTTGGCAACGTGCGGACTACTGCGGAACAGTACCGTCTTCCTTCCCGGACAGATCAGATGGCTGACTTCACCGTGGCCCGGTTATTGCCGTTCGTCGTGCTAATATCGTCATTGCTGACCATTGGATGTATGGTCCAAGCCCAGGCATCCGTACCCGAGGAAGAAGGTAGGCGACTGTTTATTGACCCGAAGCCACCGAGCGAAGCAGTGCATTATGCTTTCGTTTCCCTACACTCCTCTACGTTACTCCCCTAGAACAACCGGAAATGGAATGCAACAGAGTGAACGAAAGTTATGACGCATGTGGTAGCGGTTGTGGTGATTTGACCTGTTCGAACGTTCGCCGAAACGATGTCCAGTGTGGCCGCCAGTGTCAGGAGGGTTGCTTTTGCAACCGAGGCTATGTTCGGAGCCGTAGCGGCAGTTGCATACCGTCGTACGCTTGTGCCACCTTTGGATAACGTGGTGGAGGGTGGTGGAACGCGAGGTGGGTGGGTGCGGTTTGGCAAAGAATTGTACCCAGTGTATATGGCAATAAATTGTTTGTATATTTGGTAGTAACATGTTTCACTGGTGTCTAGAACAATCTTCTGATCAGCAACAGCTAACATGTTGGAGTTAAGTTGAAAAATCGTCCATTTCGTATTATTTCCACGTACCAAATGCAAGCGAATCCGACCATGATCTTAACAATGTAACCTTCCCGAGAAACAAACAACGTATTACCTATCTTCGTTATCCTGGTTCCGATGCACACCGACGCGGTACGATAGTTGAGCATTCAAACACGACGTGAACGAACCGCGGTGTTTGCTCAGCTGCTTGCCGCTTCCAGCTTTTGCCGGTGACCATATCTCACCGAGGTTTGCCTAGCCCGGGATGAAACTCTACGCCCCGTTTTAGTTGTGCTCGGCCGTTTGACGTCAGGTGAAGGGCAGACAATCTGATCTCTGTGCACGATGAAGATCGAAACGGGCATCTTAGCGATCGTCTTTACTGTGGTGTTTTTGCTGACAGTGTGCCAGGGTCAAGTTACTGGAAGCGGTAGGATAGATAAACAACATTTTGCGGGATTTCTTTTGTTAGTTGTATTGAACTGAACGAACGCGGTTTTCGTTTTCAAAACGTTTTTTTTTAGAGCCCGAAGAGGAACCGGAACCGATCGTGTGTAACGATCCGAACGAAACGTACGATGATTGTGGTCCGGTGTGTGGCGATCGTACCTGCGCTAACCAGCGCAAAAATGATGTGAGCTGCAGGCGTGCCTGTATTGAAGGCTGTTTCTGCAAGGGTGGGTACGTGCGCAACAAGTCGAGAAGGTGCGTCCCATCTTACATGTGCTCCACGATGGGCTAGGCCAATGCACTTTTACGTTATCCTGTGAGAGGAAAAATAAATTTGAATAAAACTGATCGTGAAGTATAGATTGTGATTATGCCATATCTAATGTTAGGTTTCCCGCACACTAAACAGCCTTAATCTACTCTAATCGCCAAGGTCAAGAATTTTGGTGCATGATAAAAAAATAGCAGCTTCTGGATTGACTATTTATTATCTGCATTTTATTGCTCAATTCTCAAGCTGATATCAGAGGTTCTCGAAGTATTAGTTGCAATATTGCAACTTGAATGATGTCCGCATACTTCTATCCACGTCAGTTCAAGTCATCCCAAAAACGTTGTCTAAGATCAGTGGAATCAGTAACCCGTTGAGGTCTTCTGAAACGTTAGTCTAAACATTTATTTTTCGCTGATTAATGTCCTTTTTCCAAAGTACTGCTTTTTACCACCAACCTTTACCACAACGGTACGCCGGAATGCATCTGCCGAGTTTATCGCGTACGTAACCATTGCGGCAGTAGCATCCCTCCACGCACTGCTTCGAGCATTTCACGTCCGCGCGTCTCAGATTCTCGCACGTACGATCGCCACAGGAATTGCCACACTCGTCGTAGATTTCGCGAGGATCGTTACACACGATCGCCGGTGGTTCAGTTTCTTCCTCTTCCGTTGTTGGCTCCTCAGTAATGGTGGTGGATTCAGAAGTTGTCGGAGGTTGAGTAGCTGCTTCACTAGCTGTCGGAGGTTGAGTAGCAGGCTCAGCAGCGGGCGATGGCTGACTAGCAGACTCAGAGGTTGCCGGTGACTGAGTGATAGCCACGGAAGAAGTTGGTGGAGCTTCTAAAAATTGAAGGAAAGATGTAATAGCTGTTTGCAGTTTAAGTCTCGCAAGATGTCTTACCGCTTGCAGCTTCGCCGGCAGGTCTGTCCGTTGGGATTGCACACAGCACGGTTAAGCTGCTCGCTAGGAGCAACAGTCCAAGTACGTAACGCGCCATACCGTGAACTTCTTCGCTCGTTGACGGAGGCGAACAGAGTGAATGGAGGGAACCGAGGCATCCATCTTGGTGACCATCCCAAAACCACCATGTAGCTGCGGCAGACACACTGCAGAACCGAAACCCATTACAGCGAATCTAGCTTGTTGTGTCTGGTAGGTGGGACCAGCTGTACAAACAATCTGCAGAATCTTCCATAACAGTTTCCCGGGACTTTAACCTGTTACTATTGCGGTTCAACAGCTCTGTCAGAAGTGTTCTTTCGACATATTAGTGCTATCAAAACTATGATTTACGTATGTTTAAAAAAAACAGTCTACTCAATAGTTGTTGCTCACGTGTTTATTTTGATTTTATCACACATTCCTAATACTACTTATGATTATTCAACTACGTATGTACATATCATCCCGTAAAGCACATAAACGAGGGTATACACATGTTGCGCGAGTTTCGCACATAACCTCCCTTGCAGAAGCATCCCGGAATGCATTGCCTCGTGCAGAGCACGTTGTTTCTTCGCTGATTGCTGCATGTTCGATCCCCACAGGCTGGGCCACATTCTAGCGGTTCCTCGTTCGGGTTGCTACAGAACAACTCCTCGGTGTCGTCTGGCATGAATCGGTATCGAAGTATCATAAGTTATTGCTTTACAAAACATCAAACGCCGTAGCCATCACCGGTCAGAGGAGAGAGCGGGCCTACATTACCTTCTGCACCGTCCGGGACGCTCTGACATAGTCGGCCCGCCACAAGTAGCGTCACAAACAGCAGCAACGGGATAGCAACTTTCATTTCAAGCACTCGTCGACTCCACGATGCACTACGATGTGTGTATGTCGTTCGATGAGGCTAAAAGACGGCACGGCTTTCTAAGACGGGCCGGCAATGATAGGAACACTGCAAACGCGCACCTGAGCAAACATGCACCCGAAATAAGTGCGGATTTCTGAGGAATTTTGCAAAACTCCGACCGTCATTTGCATTGGCAACTGGTATGCGTGTGACGTGTGTGTTTAGAAGCGTTCTAGTGTGTTGTGTGGGTCCTTTGCGAATATCGGCTATTGAACTTGAAATCAAAAATCCTGTGTGTTCTTTGACTATCTTTAAAACTATTACTCCGTTATATACTTGTTTCAAAATTATTATTTTTACCTCACTCTAAATATTTTTTTTCTTTCTTACTCTATCATTACAGGTATGTGGAAGAATCGATTTTTCCTGTTAAACGTAAGAAAAAGCAATCGATACAAAGCACCAACCCCGCCTTGCTCTAAGATGAGGGCAAGCCTATTCTATTGCTCGCCGTGAGCGTATGGTGTTTTGTATGGATTTTGTGTTTTGCACGACCGTTTGATATGGTATAACTGCTTTGCTGTTCATGACTAGCTATACAGCGCTCTCTCGCTCCATCTCTCTCTATCCATCGTCTATTACGGGTGAGTCCTCATTTGCAGTATTATGAAATAGTTGTGGTGGTCGAAAAAGGTAATAAAACTTAGAATTGAGTACGAACATCCGGTCGTGTACCGCTTACAAAGATTACATCAGTCTTTCTAACCAAGTCGCCGATGAGGGAACGGAATTGCAGTGCGCCGCTACGTTTATCGACTAACGTAAAATGTGTAAACACAGTAACGATTCTCCCGATATTTCGATTTATTGATGGAGCATGTTTTCATTCAAAATGAAAAACTGTGCAAACATTGGGTAGCATAAAAATAAAACCTTCCGAACGCTTTCATTTACTCCGGATGTAAGGGAGAGGTGGAGGATATAAGCTACAAATTCCTAAGATCGCGCGGGTCGGTAGGGAGATTGAAGTAAACGCACTCTACCGATATAGCAGACGGGGCAAAACTCGCTGCCAAAAATATGCTGAACTTGACAACGAAACTGAGCGCCCGGTTGCTTCTGTATCTTTCGGTCGAAGGGCGCACTGTTTGTTTGTAAACAGAAATAGATATGCTGTCGGTTCATCCGCTTCGTGTGAATGGAATCGAACGTATGATGCAAGAGAGCAGCAGCAGCTTCCGTTACCTGTGGTTGAGGGGTTAGGTAAACCCTGATGCCGGGCACATGCAGCAATCAAGGATATGACAGACAGGTGGTGAATTGAATCATCGGAAGGTTACTCCACGACCCGGTGAATGAAGAAACCCATTCTGGCTATCTCCTGCAAGCACAGCAACGTGCTGCAACTCGTGAAAGATCCAGTCGGTATTTTTAGCGTTAAATATCAGACTGTGTCATCAGTGTTGTGTGGCTGGTGTTCCCCGGTGGGTGTTGTAAGCGTGACATTCACCAGCGTTGGTACGCATCGTCGTAACCCTCATCCCGACATTGAACTCGTTGCTAGGTGAGCTACCGGCGACACTCACGGCGTCCTACTAGGGGATTTCTATTTTTAGTGTGACTATTTTGGTCACTCAAACAACAAGTCCGCCTGTCAAAGCCACAGGGTGGCGCTGGTATGAAAGAGAGCCGAGCAAAACAGTAGCTCAACTCTCTTACAGACGACTGTTCTCTTATGAAGGGGAAGTATCAAAACTCTCTCTCTCTCTCTCTGTCTTTTGGTACGTTCTCTTATTTCCCCTACCGTATATTCTCTGTTTATTTTGCCACTCACCGAGCAAGCGCCGTGTGCTGGCTAGAGTGTCTGGGAAAACTTTCATTGAACTTGTGTGCGGTTGAATGTCCTTATCCGGGAGCTGTCAGCAACACACGCATTCGGCTCCGAAACGAACAAAAGGTTTCACCGAAATGAACAATCTTTTGTTGTCTTAGCTTTTAATTTTTAGTTCGTTTCAACTGCTTTCTGTGACGTGTGTATGAATATAAAATTTACGTTGTAAAACAGCGGAATGGATGGGAAATTGTAAAAAAAAAAAATCACGTACCTCTTACCTACGTACTCTGGACAGTACTTGTTCCCATTTTCATCAACGCAAAGGAAAATCTCTCATACCAGTATTACACCTCAATAGTTTTCCTATCAACAGTTTGTACGGATTCAAACGCACAGCTGAGCTCGCACAGAACAGCAACGGTCACGTGAATGCGCTCATTTACGGCTTTCTACGGTGCTGCTCCCCCTTGGTGAAACCCTTGAATGGTAAACAAACACTCCCGTGACGGCCTACTAATCTCACACGCACACACATTCCGATACGCAGTCCGTCATACAGCGTCGCGAGATGAAACACATCCCCGACGACCGAGTAACAGCACCGTTTATACCCTTGTGACGAAAAACACACGGCGGCATGTTGCTTGTTTGCCGTCAGGTGGTCACGGGTGCCGTTTTTCCTCTGTTGTGGTTTGAGTGTAAATCATCCGCCATAAACACACACACACTCGCGCTCAGTGAAATGGGTGGGCGTTTTTAGCATATTTGCCAAGATTCCCGGAGAGCTGCGATGGTCTTACGCGGCGTCGACCCCGGGGTTCGATAGGCCGAGGTTTCAGCTGGACGAGGAAAATGAGGGAAATGAATAACTTACACTGATTGCACGCAGAGGCTCAAGAAATGATTTTCCAAGAAAGCTGCGCGCTGAGCCTCATCGTTGGCTTAATGGGAAAGGGGTTTTGCATGGAACGTAACTCAAAAAGCTCGTACTTCACTGAATTGCAGAACGGTCAGGATAAACTGTTTCATGTTGGTGTATGTGTGGGTGTTATAATATGTATGTGGATAGGCTGAATTTTGTATCACATTACCAGCGGGTTACGTAACGCGAGCTGAACACACTTTTGCTGGTAGAAACAGCCTTGAATGAAGTTACGCCTGACCAGGCGTCTCCACCAGTAACGATGATGTACGATTAAGGTCGAGATATCCATGCCAATTTCAAATACTTTGGGAGAGCATTTAAATTGCTCATGATATATTTGTTGTCTAACGTCAATGAATTTTGATTAATGTTGTTTACTTAATATTACTTTAAAACAAGAATTCTCTTTATTTCTTTATTTAAGATACCTGGTTGTGATGGTTAATGTAGCATAATTAAATGAATATGGACTTAAAATTTGAAAGTAACATGAAAGTGTATTGTCTTGATTGACTTGACTTGAATCAGGAACATCGTACCCCACTTGCCTTTCTACAAAAGACTGGGCGTCTTCACCCATGTCCTATTGCTTTTAATTATTTATTTTTCCTGGCACGTGCTGTCTTTTTAAGGCTATGTTTTAAACTAAACATTCAAATAGAAAAAATGATTTCATGTTGGATTTATTTCCTTCACCCAGTTTTAAGCTATATTTATCTCAACTTCAACTTACCTTTGGGTTGTGTTTACATTTGTACCTTTTATTGTACGTATTTTTCGTACAGTAGCTCAAATCGAACCACCTTGCATTTAAAGATTTTCACTCTAACATTTCACCGTTTGAGCCTGCTCCAAACTCTCGCTCTCTTTGATTTAAATCCATGAATCATGCCCAAAGTGCAGATGTTTGTGTAGCGAGTGAAAGTTGTTATTAATGTTTACAGATGTGTAGGTACTGTACGTGGTATGTATGTGTATATATGTGTGTGCGTGTATTTCTGCCTGTCACAAACCGGCTTGCCCGGCTACGAGCTGTTGCTGTGATGATGACGTCCCGGCCAAACAACACCCTTCACGATTCAGTTTTTATTATCGTTCGCTCTTTGTCCGTCATGCGATCGTCGCTCGTCAAACGTTTACTACCACAAATTGCGCTCTCCGAGAAGGGAGTGTGCACACAGGGAAAAGAGAATTTGCAACATGCTCTGAGAGAAAGGAGATTTCCTTCGATCGTACCGTTCGTTACTTTTGTGTGTAGTTTCCCCGTTGTTGTTGACGCTCGCTCCGAAAGGAACCTCTATTTTCTCAACCAAACTCACACCTGCTCACGCTCTCTTCCTTGGGGAAGTGATTGGTTTGATGGTTCGAACAGGAAGCGAGAAACGGCGGGCAAGAATTGATGACGAAAAGTCATCAAGATTGCGACGCCGCATACGTAGCCAATGCCAACGAACGTTGTCGGAATGCCGATTTTACGTTGAACCCGGCCACCACACGGTTAACGCGTTAAGCAGAGCAGCAGGAATGTTGCCAGCGATTGCGTTGGCACGACCGAATGAGGAAAACAGAAAGAGAGGCACCCCTAGCCACACACACACGCTCACACACACCGAGAGAGGTGGAGAGCCGAGCGGTCAGGATATTACGCGCTGGTTGCGCTGTCTGGTGGGGCCAAGTTGGAAGAGATTCAATTCACAAGGCACAGTCACTTTCCGGATCCCGTTCAGTTCGGTCTCGGTTTTTCGGTTCAGTGCGTATCGTGTACGCACACTACACACGCGCACACACGCACGCATACACGCATTCACACAACAGTCACCCGATAGGAGGATAGTCTCATGTACGGCCAACCACAAGCGTGCAGTCCCCGGTTTGCGCCTCAAAACGCTTCCCTACTACTAGTTTGCAAGTGTTTTTCCTACCCCGATCGTACGGTAAAGTTTTCCCAGCGAGTGAAGAGTTTGCGGAAGAAAAAAGATAATATGTCTGTGAGGCCCGTTTAACGTGACCAAGAAGGATGGACCGTAGGTGGTCATGAACACAAAAGACCAGACTGTTGTGTTATTTGGTTTATTTTTATTCTGTTCCCTGGTATCAAGTTAAGTGTTGAAGTGCGTTTTAGTTTGCAAAGTTCGGTGCAAACTACTCTTTGTGCTATACAACAGACATTCCAGACAGATATACATGCAACGGATGTAAGTTCCAACGCAATCGTCGACGGCACGTCCCGCAGCACGAACAACTTCGTGAAATCAGGGAGGGTTAATTATCCCCAACTATTACAACAAAAAGTGTGGCACGTGATCGGAAAATTTTGTCCGGCTTTGCCTTTACGCGCAGTGCCGCTAGGGCGACGGTTCAGTACAGCCCATGTCTGCGGTTGATCGTGGTTCTCAGTCGCTTCATGCGAGGAGCGAACTGGCTACGGAAAAAAATGTGTGAAAATAAAATCAAAAGCTTTAACCAATGATCCTCCAGAAATTGAAACGAAATTGTAGTGCAAACAAGAAACGAGGCGTCAACTTATCATCATCCAGTAGAGAACAGAGGAAATATCTTAGCGAGATAAACTATATTTTTGAGAGCCGATTGTTTGAAAGCGAAGTTTTGAGGTGATGCTGTGTAATATTCGCGAGCAGGAAAGGTAGCAAATTTCCTGGGAAAGTGTTTCATTGTGCGCGCGTCTGTCTGCTGCTTTGAAGCCTCCCGAATGGCTGAAGGGAACGGAAATCAGAAATCCTTGGCACGGGAATCCCGATTTTCCGGTTGCAGAAACCTCAATCCCTGACCCGCACTGGTGGTGAAGGCCATGGCACAAGGCCACGGGTTGTAACGTTTATGTACGCGCGCGCGGATCTACTGGTGTGTTGGTGGTCGGACAGAAATCTATCTGCAGGGATACGGTGTACCTTGTTTCATACTGGCAGTTCGTAGTGCCGTAGGGGGAAAAAGCCTAGCAGACGCAAGGATTTTACTGTGAAGTAGTGAAGATAGGAAAGAGTTTGTTATCATAAGTACATCAAGATCTATATAAACGTTAATGTTAAAGAGGAAGTAGTGAAAATTATCGTCTAAAACTCCTCAAAATTAGACAACTTTTGTGTGGAAAGTCCAGGCAGAAAACTTTTACCCTCTCTATTGTCCGACACATTCCTTCTTCGTGGCTGAAGTGCTGTGTGTGTGGTAGATATTCGATTTCGGTTTTGAAAAACACGTGATACACGACTACGCAAAGAAAAAACCCAAAAAACTCCCACTCTTCCCACTTGGGAAATTTGAATGCCCAACCGAAAGGGTGTCCTGCACAGAGCAGATATTGACCAGGCAGCATCATGAGTGGCGTAGGGTTTCTGGCCACGATGAAAACGTTTGCCCCGAGCATTCGGCGGCGGCGGCGCATCGAGAAGCAAAATCTGGAGTTACATAATAACCACAACAACAATAACAACAACAACACCGGTGGCAGCAACAATGGCAGCGGCTGCAACCATCATGCCCTCGGCGGTGGTGGTGGAGGCAGTGGCGCATCAACGCCGGGCAGTGCCGGAACTCCGGGCACTACCGGCATTTCGTCGACCGCATCCACCCCAACGGGACCGTCCGCGGCCAGCGGCATACTGGGTGGCGTGGGTGAGGTTATCTCGCCCGGTTGGGACATTGTGCCTCCGATCACGCCACCGGCCGCCTTTCTACCGCCCGGCTACAAGCGTCTCTCGATGAAGGGTAAGCAACCTTCGGCACACACACACCCACTTCAGAAGGAACTCTTCTGTGCTGTCCATGTTTCAACATGCTCATTTCAACATCCCTTTTTTTTTAAAAAAAAGAACATTTTTTGTTTTGATGTGTCATTCGCTGCATTCTTGCCCCCTCTTTACGATCGATCATAATCATCCGACGGTATCCAAAGCATCGTCACCATCGTTCATATTATCATTCCCTCATCATCATCATCATCATCATCATTCTCCGAGGGGTAGTTTCGAGGTCGAAAACGTACGAACATAATCCGTTTTTATCGTTCATCCGCTGCCGCTGGGTTTGATTAACCCTCGTCCATGTAGCATTAGATAGTAGGGGTTTTAGCAAAGGCTTTTTATGGACTCTTATCACAGTTTTAAAAAATTTACAACTAAAGTTAAATGCAAGATTTAATCTTCGTCTCTTTGTCCTCTCACAAGGGTACAAGCGGCAAACAGAGAAAACAACCTGTTTTAAGTGGAAAACAGATTTTTCCAAGCGTGTTTTTCTTCAATGAAGATGAATGCAGCGAGATTCACCTTCGCTTTGAATATATAACAGAAGGTGAAGTGAACATTACCTTTGGCTAAGACTCAGCTTAGATGTAATCTTCCTCGCAGGCTGCCAAGGTCAAGGTGGCTTCCGTGGGAACTCGTGCCCACTCTTATGGCAGGCAAAAGCGTACCTTATCGGTTATATAATCATGAAAAAAGGAGCAAAGCACGATTATGGCTGCTAAAAACCGTTTGTTGAAAATGAAATACAATTTTCTGTGCATTAGATTAAATGAAGATATGTCTGCTGTTGATAAAAGGATTTAAAAGATTATTTATTCTTTTACTCAAAAGATTGAAGTCCTGATCGTATTTTACAATAATGTCTACTGATTTAACAGAGTAATTTGAGTATATTTATGATACGTAAGGCTCCACAATTTTCTTTAGCTCTCCTTCTGTTTATGCTGGGGAGGGATTGCATACGGTGCGATGTTTTTCCTCGAAGTAATCATTATCGCTTTGCTTTGTGCAAATAAATCTATCATTTTTTATTATTTTACCTCATTAAAAACGGAACAGATAAGGGTATTCATGACGTAAAAAATGAATAAATCTTAATCGCATGAGCTCCGCTTTGATGATGCGGAGTTTAGAGGAGATGCAATCAAAAGAAAAGCACCTGGGATGATTGCAGCAACATTCAAAATTTCGCTGATCGCCCCCAAACCTTACTTAATGATTTCACATTTTTGGTAAATAATACATTTGTATGCCAAAAAATGATAGAGCTCAATGCGTTTGAAAATCATCAATTTGAATGCTAAGCTGAGCTAAAAGAATTCAATATTACTGCCAAAAAGCTATCTTCCAAGAGTTTTTATTGCAAGCTTTTCCCCCAACAACTGTCTAATGGTGGTTGCCTTATTACACTCTCGTACATACATCAGTTTGATTAATCGATTTTTGTCTACTTATATTAAGCTGCTCAACTACGATCACCACAAAGACTCGCCTTTTCTTCCAAACATCACCCCTTCCCCATAATCACTCCTTCATAAATAAGGCTTAAATCCATCGAAATCGAGCAGCTCATCCGGCACCATATATCCTTGCCGTGTGGGGTCGGAAAAATGTGGTGGGTTAGTGAAAGAAAAATAGCTTTTACTTTCCATTATACACAACAGCGCACGAGATGGATGAGCCTCGAATGTAACCATATTAACGGTGAAAGTTGTTTATAAACTCGGTGTCCTCCGGAATAAAAAGGGATTGGAACATTATACTTGACAGTAGCCGTGTAGCCTCCCTAACCGTTGAGCGTAGTACGTACTGTTGTGTTGTGTGCTCGCTTTAATATCGTTTTATCGTTTTGATAAATTATGGTGCATGTTGTTGGCCACGCTTCTGGGAGTGGATTTGCTTGCTCGGGCCGAATATGGGTGACTCCCTTTTTCCAGAGAACACACCACAACCATACAATTGCAACCAAAAAGGGGAAACAAAAATCTCAGCTTTGTGGTTGCAAAACAAAGTAAAATGGCGCTTGTTAAAATACTTGCATCATCAAGTTCGGTGCGCCCCTTCGATCGCAAACTAAACAAATAGCCGATTTATGCGAAGCTGTGGCCGCGAATGCTCTATAAATCTCGCCGCCCAACATGATTAGAGCCAAAGGCAGGGGTACCGAGCGCATAAATTCGCCCAGCTGTCGAATCGAACGAACCGCTGAGGCAAAATAAACTGCGGACCCGTTCGTTCGTCCGGGTCCTTTTGCAGTGCTTACATCATCACTAAGAGGTTCTTGTTGCAAGGATAAAAGGTGGGCGGCCGTGTGCGGCTACATGCAATCCATAATTTCATTTTATGATCATTCTATTTTTCAATCTATTTTTCCCACATTTTTGCCGTTAGTTTGCTTTTATTTTCTCTTTCACTCTCTCTCTCTCTCTCTGTGGACATTCCTTATGGTTTGATCGCTGAGAAAGAATTATAGCACACCCGAATGCTTGCTTTCCCCAAGTAGATCGAGCCAACAAAGATGCAGCATACGTTTGCAAGAATTTATATCAAACGATAAGTAACAACAACCATCAACATCAAAAATGTCGGGGTTTTATTTTTCTGCCTTTGCTATAAATATGCGACCGTCCCATCGAGAGAAACCATAAGGAACGAAGGAGCATTATCTTTCGACCCGTGGAAAACTTGTGTTGTGTTGTCCGGTTTTATTGTGTTGCTTGTTTCTGCAGCTCGGTCAGATGGTTGGGATATTTTAAAGCACTAACCTTACACACATAAAACACATCCATCCCGGGTTGTAGAGTAGAAACGCTAGTAGAAGCAAACGTCCACGTCCTGTCTGATGGACATCGTTACAGTTTTTTTATGGAAAAAAATAATGCGAACCGAGCAACGGGAGATGTGCTGCTATAATGTTTAATGTGCTAGTTCGAGATAAGCTCTTGGATCCACGTCTAAACAGGAAGCTGTGTCCTTGAACGGATGAAACTCGTCCATAGTTATGGGACGATTTTTATGTGCTGATGCAAGTCATTGTGATGGAATTGTTGTATTTTTACTTTAAAACTGAGAATATGGCTGAGACTTAACGGATGTCCAAGGCGAAAATTCTCATATGAAAACCTTTTAAGTACCTCTTAATAACCATCTTAAAGAATAATGTTTCAAATAGTCCTTTCAAATGAGAATACAAAAATGAAGAGCTCTCTGTGGAGATCCTTAACTAAGGAGCTATTACTGATGTCCCAAAACTGATTACTAAAGATGCCCTTCTCATCATCTTTCGGCAAAGTATCCGAGTTGGGTGTCGGAGTAAAGTAAAAGGCAACATGAAGGATACGCCTTGCACGGTTCAATAACCAGCGTGATCGTATTCCAACCAAAGCCTTTAGAGCACATTGAAACATTAGATACTTCACTTTTGCCTGAAGTTTAGTAGCTGCCTTAGTTCCTGAGTTGGCTCCAGTGAGTCGCAAACCCTTAACCACCCATCGTTTCCTGTGGTTTTGTTGCCCTCGAACCTTCCTTCCAACAGCGAACAATGGCTTTGGTTTTCGACATCTTTCCACTTGCTGCGCACACAATGTTCGGCTGATCGAACCCGTCTGGCTTTGATTGCCCGATTTCGCTCCCAATAATATAGCGATATCGACCGCACACACAAACCACGCACCCGGGGACGCCCTTTCCGTGCCCAAACCAACCAAGACGGTGCGCTCTTGTCTTGCGGTTTTTTTTGTAAATTGATTATCGAATTATTGCCTTCGAAATCTGGCGTTATAAGCATTGCTGGTTAGCCTGGCTCCTTATGGTGTGGGTACCGTCGGTAGCGTCGTTTCGCTGTGCTGTGCTGCTGCAAAGCAATTGTGAGCTGTGGAAGGTTCGATTAGTTTCTTTCCCGCACAGGCAGGATACCATGGCACAACACGGAAAGGACGAGTGTCGATGTAATCAACTGAAAGCATCCATCACGCATCAATTGCCATGGAATATTAGGCTCATTAATCACGCAGCCCTACGCCGGGGCGACTTGTGAGCGGGGGGAGACGTTGCCTGCTAATGAGCCAACTGGACTGGAAAAGCGAATATAAAACTGATGCCTGCATTCGAGGCGCACAAATGGTGATCGTGTTAATTATCAATTAAAACCTGGGAGTTGGTGGTGCGGTGCGCACTGTCGTTCGGTGCCTGATGTTACGTCAGCCCCTCGTTCGGGTTGTTGTGCAATACTTTGTCCGCTGCACACGATTGTCTGCCGTTGGCATTGGGCAATTTGAGCAATGTAACTTCACGGCAAACAACCGATTGCATGCGGTTTGGTACGGAACGGATGCTTCATCAGGGTCTACGCTCCAACGCCGGCAACTATTTCCGGTTCTCCGGATGCAGTCCATCAAATTGAAACGACACAAACACACCGACATCCGGTGATGTGCTGCGAAAGACATAACGAGGAGCTTTTTGTGTGTGTGTGTGTGTGTGTGTGTGTGTGGTGTTTGATGTTGAAATTCTGTTCCCATTCGAACATAAATCAATTTCAATCCTGTGCCTCGCAGAGAGTCCCGATTCCATCACATGACAACGGTGTATCGTTCCCGGCCTTGAATATGGTTGAAAACATCCTGGATTCAGGTTCAAAATATTGACAGCGCTAACTTTACCAACTGTCACATTTTATTTATGTCAAATGAATTTTCCTTTAGACACTCACAGAATATTCTTTAATGCTGTTGCTGTATTTAAAGAAAACAGAAAATCCATCTCCGGCAAGTAACATTTTTCACTCCACAGGAAGCGAACACATTTTCCCACAATCCTTCAGTGCACGACACTTCACATGCACACACCGGTTGACCTTCAACGATTGTGCAGTGAAAGAAGAAGGGCCCCATAGAATGTTACTTTCCGATCATTGGGGTTTGTTCGATTACCGTTCGATTACCTTGCACACACACACACACACACATGCTCACAGTGAAAGCAGAACGATTCGCAACGGGTTACCGAAGGACTCACTCGCAGCAGCGGGTGTTCTGAAGATGAAGTTGACCCTGGCAAAAAGCAAAGCTCGTACTCGTCGGATACCTCAATCAATACAGGCAGGTCCGGCTGTTTTGCAGTGGCGACAGCTGGCGGTACAGCAGGAGAGTTGCAGCGATTCGAAACGATGCCACCCTGCGATAGAAGTGGTTTCTATTGTTGATTGAAGGAAGGGAGAAGGAAGTTTGGAGAGCGGAACCGGTAATCGAGGTGCAGGAAGTACTGGTTTTGAAGTCATCCCTGTGTAAAGTTCATTCGAGTCAGGTTTCTCTTCTGGCGTGTAATGTGTATCACATTGCTGCGTTCATTTGATTGCATTTTTGGGTTACCTTAAACTCGATCATCCCACGTTCTGAATATTGCAAGGACACTGGTATTGATCTGTGTTATTGATACGTTAATTAAAAGTATCCTTAAGGGAAGATTTCACAACTATCACTCATGTAAAAGAGGTCTAGTTGCATTATTTTTTTCCCTTGAAGATGAGTTTTCCTCATAACTTCCTTCCTCCTTACGGCCCGACAGACATCAGCAAATAAATATTCATCGAAAACTTTTCATACAACTCCGAAAGGATGGCCACTGCCGCTTTGTTTATTATTCCAAGCAGGGCGAAACAGCCACACACGCACCGGAGAACTTGGCGCACGAATAACCTAATCAAACGTGCAGCGATCCCAATATCCTCAAGCCATGGACTTTTGTGGATGTGTTGTCCTTTGGCTTACCACAGGGTGCGTGTGTGTATTTGTTTCTCGGACATGGTTCCTTCTCCTTTTTTTTAGAAGTACGAATCGTGTTTTGCCTTTCGGCTGTAATGTATTCCCCACAGGATATGATGCGTTTGTGTGTGTGGGGCGTCATAATTCAATCAATTAAGACAATTTATTATTACCGACGTGATTCGATTCCAAGCTTCCGAAACGCGCATGTCGTCAGTGCGAGCATGTTTGCTTGTTTCGATGTGAGAAGGTGATGAAATAAGAAATGTGTTACGAGACATTGGTGTAGAGTTTGTATCCTTACAGAGGTGTTTTTTGTTGGAAAGGCGACAAAATGTAACATTCTGCAGGTGTTTTAATGCCAATAATAAGTAGCCTTTTTTTGTTTTTTTATTTTTGTCTAACTTATGCTATAAACAGAATGCTACCTTAGCATTTATTCCCGAATTTAAAAAGGCTTTGAATAAGAATGTAACTGAGCCAGCGTGCCTCTCACCGAACGCTTCCGAAGCAGTTACTTGACACTGTGGCAAAACTTTGCCTTCATTTAGGCGCTCTCAACCAGTTGGCGCAGGATGGCGAACTTTCACGCAACTTCACGCGCGCTCACCCCTTTGCTGGTAGCCGCTTCCCAAAATCAAGCCACAGACGCTGCGGGCTCTAACGGCTGTTTTCACTTATTTGCATAAAATTTACATCCCGCCAACCGAACCACGGGGAAACCTCTTTTTCTTTTGCTTTTCACCCTTCTCACAGATGGTGGGCACTGCACCAAAGCAAAGGCGCCGGATGAAGGTTTTCGGTGAACCTGAAAAATCTCGTATAAATGCTGCCCACCACCACGACCGTTCCCCTCACGCTACCAGCCCTCATTCATATGTCTTGTCCAGCATATTGGAGCTCGACCTATTGGAAAAAGGGGGTACCGAATGTAGAACTTTTTCCTTCAAAACCTTCTCGTTTTTTTTCCCCTAAATCCGGTTGGCGAAAGAGATGAAAATTTGTTCGCCAGTGGCATGAAGTGTGTGTGATTTTTTTTTTGTGGGCTTTGCTTGAGTTTCGATTATTGTTAGCGCGCTGTTTCTGCTGCTGTCATGAACTTAAATTGCGTCTACATTATACCCCGGACCCGGTGTATTGATTTTCATTCACTTCTCTGCTCGCGCTCGTCTCGTGGGCGTTACCCATTCCTTTGACGCGTGGAACAGCAGATCCACATTACAAGCCGAAGCAGCAGTATTGCATACTCTTGAAATTGGAATGGTGCCGTTTTGGGGGAAAGAGCTAGGTATGTTTGTGTGAAATTTGATCGTAATCGAAATAGCTCTTAAGAGTGTACGAGTTTTAGCGTCGGGTCGGGCTTTTGGAATTGAACTGTGCGCCGAGACCAGCCACTCAAATACTCTGCATTCAATTCCATGCGATCAATAGCAAGCAATAACCGGTTTTAGGTTAGGGGCAGCAATTATGGCTCAACAAATTGATGTGATTCTTGCTGGGCGTAAAATTTTATGTAGCAAAGTAAACCCTTTTTCTTGGCTATTGGAGAGAATCGTGTCTTGCGGATGCTGTAATGTTTTTCTAGAACTGTTGTTCAATATAGTCATCGCGTACCTTCGTTTAAAATTTTACTTACGTACAACATATCGAGGCCGTTACACATGTCATTCAAAATTGCATTATTTATCCCTAGTTAAGAAATGTGTCTAACAACGATGATTCGGGAAAATTGTTCTTGAACGACGATGAAACATAGTCTCCAGGACACAACCAAACTCGGTAACATGGCTGATCGAATCTGATTGATCACAGCTCATTGTAACGCTAACGAACCTACCGCCAGCCGGTATGACGGTACAAGTTTTCTACCGTCGTTTAGGACCAGTAGACGAAGAAGAGAACCGCACAAGCTCACCTTGACCCTGGTTAAATTCACCTCGCTGCTGAAAAGCCCCAATCGAGGAACGATGGTGGATGGTGATCATTTGGTGCTTCAAGCCGTAGTAAAACGTGACGGCATGTATGTGCCAGGCCGCCGTGTATGTGCGCGACATAAGTCCCGTATCTCTGCCAAGGCGTTTCGGCAAGGACGAAAGGGATTCACTCGATCAAGAAATCAATCAATCATCGGCCCGTTTCGTTCAACGTCGGTGTCGGCTCCTGATATGTGTATGTGTGTGTGTCTGATCCTGCGACTGGATGGCATTCATGAAGGACAAGAAGACGATGACGGTGTACGTGTGCGTTGATTACGTGTCTCATGCAATGTTTATTATGTTGTTCGAAAATTAATCTTTGTTAAACGTGGAGTGTTGTTGCCGAATGCGCGAACAACGGCTTGTGTAGATTGATCGAATTCCGAATGAATGATGCTCTCGACGTGTTCATTTAATGGGTTAATAAATTAAATTTGTACTATTCTTATCATGTGCTCCGTTTGAAGGGGCTTAGCAGTCGTATAGAATTGGGCGGAAGCTTGAAGGCACAGCTGCACTTGTACTGCATAAATTTTGTGTGTGGTGTCCTGGGTGTCCTTCCAAAATATAAGAAAAAGTAAATTAAGGACTCTCTTATCAAGCGCGAACTATGTAAAAAGGAAATGGAGCTCCCCGAGCAACAGATGACTGTGCTAAACCAAGATGGCTCCATTCATCCCTCAATCATTCAATAATGCAGGCAACGCTGACACGGTAACTTCTCCATGATCGTTCGAAACTTGCACAATTTTCCAACGCGATTCACTTCCCACGGCTGATAAAGCTGAGACGCAACATAAGTTGGTCCTGAAAACTTGCCTGAAAAAAAACCTCCTTGGCAAAGTTGGAAACTTTTCGTCCTATGTGGCCGTTTTTTTAGGTCATATAGTGCCACGCGCGCACACGTGTGGGCGGCCGTTATTTTTCCCCGTCCGACATTTATTTCTTCCCACCAAAACCGAACGTCACTTACTGCTACTTGCTTGCTCGTATCATTGTTCCAAGAAACTGTGGCAAACTTCAAACCACATTAACTTCCCCACGGTCCACAGACACACGATGGCGACAAAACAGAAGAAGGTGTACACTGGAACGCGGGAAAGAAAAATGCCCGCGTATATGTGTACTTGAGAGCAAGCAGGCAAAAGAAGCAGAAGGAAAAAAAGACAGCAAAAAAAGACAGACACCATGTCCTCGTGAACATGTTTTTGGGGGTCGTGAACAAAAGGCTACAGTAACCGTGGCCGGCACCGTAATTGGCAATGTCTAAAACAAAGTCTGAAGCTGCGTGCGTGTGCGGCTCTGTGATAAATTAATGTACGGTAACATTTCTTTCACGGTGGGATGGCTTTTCCTTTTTCGTGGTCACCCTGAGGGAACTTACCGTTGACGTCATCTTTACGTTACAGATTGTTGTGACGTCAGATATTTGCCATTTGGCCGGTAAGCCAAGCCAGCGACTTGCTAGATCAAAAACTCGTCTCTAAGCGTTTTCTCTTTTTCTTGTAAACGTCCGCCCAGTCCTGATCATCCGAGTGGAGAACGTGCTGTGCCAGGTGGCTAGCGAAATATCATGACCTCTCCCGGGTGGGGAAATATCGCGGACCCAACCGTGTATACCAGGGAAAAGGTTAATTGAAATGGAACGGAAACAAAAAGCGATTGGGGCGATACGCTGATGGGTGGGGTCGGTCGGTACGTTCGAAACGTCTACGCCGAAGGTTCTGATGCAATTACCTGTGTTGTTTCATTTTTCGGATCAGCTGCGACGAAATTTAGCGTGTATCGGGCGATATTTTTTCCCTCACTATCCTTGGCAACAAAATATCATAGGTTAAATGTAACATTGCGAACAGTTTCGAAAGGACACGCGAATAAAATGCATCCTTCTCCAAGCAAATCCACCAAGAGATCTGGTTCCCTTTCCTATACCCGGAACCAGCTTATCCTTGGAACGTTGTGTTTAGGTGTTTCAGTTTTCTCTCTCTCTCTCTCTCTCTCTCTCTCCCTCGCTTTCTTGCCCGTTGCAACTAGGATCCCTTTTCGCACCGGATCCAATATCCAGTGGATAATCGTTGAGTGAGTGAATGGTTTTTTCTCTCACCCAGAATTCCCAGAAATTCCGCCTTACCTTTAGCTCGTAGTGGTCGTGGGAGAATTCTATGCACAAGAAGTGGATCTTAGACGTTCGTACTTAGGCAGCCCCTTGTGCTGATGATGGTGAGCTTCAAATGACTGAAATAAGAACCGTTCAATGCAATGCAAAATCCATACCTTTCGACGAAGCTCGGTCAAGAAAAATGCTCACCAAAAAAAGGGAGAAAGCTCGTTTCCAGGCATGTTTGGGCGTGATGATGATGTACCCTTAGGACGGTTCTTGGAAAAAGGCGCATCGCGCTGAATCTGTCAAGGAGTGCCCGGCAGCTCTTCTAATCAGTATCAGTACAAACCGAGCAGTGAAGGTTAGCCTTTCATCCTTTTTCTTTATTTCCCGGGACAGCCGGAGTATATTCGGGCGTGTTGAGTTAGGAAAAAGGACGTTTTGGAAGAAAAAAAAAACGGGAATTCTTGAAATGGCCGGGACCACCATCCAACAATACTATCATAGATATAAGAGATGTATGTGGTATGACAAGTCACAGGAATGTGGTGTGGATTCTAAACAACTTGTACCATACTTGCTTGAATTACTTACTGACACGAAACACAGAGTCTGTTCAGTTGTTTTTTACCTATTGAAATCTAATATCCATTTTTTCCTTCACAACACTTCCACGAGTTTGACACACCTGACTGACAAGCCTATGCTCTCCGTCCGATTTGCCGAGGAAAAGGATATCTAATCGAATTTGAATATTCAATTGCAATAGGCTTGTCGGCTAACTTTATCCTTCACTTGAGCGGTTTGCAAGTAGAATGTTTGCCTCTCCATGGGCACAATCGATTACATCCGTATCGATGAATTTTTCATCTCCCATGCCTCGTCGACGTAACGCATTACAAGACGATGGGTTCGAATTGTTTGCATATTGACCTCACAGAGAAAATCCATCCTTTTTCCCCCTGTTCTGTAGAAAAAGGAATGCCGTTTTTGTTTTTGACTTCGAGAACACTCGGCACATATATCCGCAAACCAAACAAATGTCGCCAAAAAGGTTGAAAAATTCCTGGGATAAACGAAACACCGCTCAGTTTCAGCTACACTTCCTCCGCTATTGCTAGGCCTCAGCAGCGTGTACGTCGAAAGAGTCGCAACAGGATCGGAATTGTTGATGTCGGTTCCCACAAGGCACATACGCACGGCAGTGTATCGAATAACAGTTCGAATTTATGCATACCAAGTAGCGCCGTACCCGTGCTCAAGATAGATCTTTTGTTTGGGATGGACACAAAACTGTACCAAAAATCGTCCGCAGTGTTCCACTAACCCACCAGCTCCGGAGCATTAAATGGAAAATGATGTTCGAAGAGATACTTTCTAATACTTGCCGAGGGCGTGGGTTCCTTGGCACAAGATGATTAAATTGATTCGATAACCCACCCACGGGCAGAGTGGCCTTAAAACAACTCCCCCCCCCCCCTCCGGTTAAAATCAACAACCGGCCGTCGGTATGCAAATAGAGCAAACGATATTGGAAGTATGACATTAGCAAATGGAACCGATGGCTCAGGTGGTGGTTCCATAAAACTGGATGGAGTCAATGTACACGAATTCGTTTGCTTCGTTCATTCAAGTTCAGGTGTGTGTGTGTGTGTGCGCGCGCTCTTTACGAACTGAATCCTCCCCATCCCAGAAAAAACGACGTCTGATGTTCACGCTTACGGGCCCTGGGAAAATCGCAAAAAAAAGCCGACGACGTATGAGCTAGGCTTATTGCCATTCGGTTCTATGACCTCGCCTCGGAGTATCGACATTAACGGCTTTCGGCTCGTGCGACACAAACACGAATTAGCAGTGGCATTATTTGCATTCTCTTTCTCGCGAGTGTGTTTGGGTGTGCTCAGTAGTGACTGACTGAGAAGGAACGGAAAAATTGATGGAAAATCACACACTTCGAAGCACCCGGTGCTGAAACAAAAAGCGCAGTCCCTACGGCAAAAAAAAATATCGCTATTGCCATTTATGGATGCCATTTGTTGTTTTTCTGCCCAGTTTTGTTTCATGTTTTTTCTCTTCACGGCTCTATGCCTATTCAACGCGCAGTTGACTGTTGTTCTACGCCGTTGCGCGACAACGTGTCAATAAAATGAATTCGCGAAACATGACATTCGGAAGAAAAACAATGCTAATGGCATGACAAAGCGGTGAAAAATGTATTCGTGAGAAAGGAAATTTGTTCCACTTGTCCTGTGTTGGTAGGTAAGTAGGGAGATGGTTAAGCAGGAATCCAGTGAGGTAGACTATAAATGAGACGTAGAATTCATCTATAGTCCAAAGCATTATTGAGAATTGTGTCAAATTATGTTCCTTAGTTTGACACTTTGTTTACATTACATTCAATGAGATTTAATCTAAATAAATAAATAAGTGGAACCACCAATATAATTATTCTAACTTTTCCCATCCCATGTACAATTTCCACACATTTCCCATAGTAATTAAACCACGTGTATATAAACAGCGTTAACCAATCAATGTAATTAGTCCGTTCCGTAATCTGTAAAATCAATACCCATTTCCCACTGTAAACGAGTTGACACATGCCAAAGTAAATCGCTTAATAAAATTAAATCAGCGCCTACTACACCCCAAGGACGACGGGCGCATTCCAATGTCATACGCAGCCGCGTGCCCTATCGATTGCTCGCTCGTTATTCTCACTCATCGGCAAGGAATTTTTCGCCGTGCTATAATCAGTCGCCACTGCAGTTACGAGTACCGAAAATCCATCATCAACGCCACTCCAAGACACCGAACTGCGGTGCAAGACACCCTGCGTGTGTGTGTGTGTGTGTTGCATAATGACAGCCCGGGAATTTAAACTTGACATTTAGTCTCCCACTCCGAAGGGAACGCCAACCGAATGAAAAGCACAACCCTTGGACCAGTGAGGTTGCCCGGTTGTGACGATTTTCCCCCACCCGGCAACCCATTTAAAACGTGCGTGTGGTTAGACAATCTGATGGCCCGAATGGAGTGTAAGATTATTTATAAATGGCGTATCGCTACCCCAACGAGATCATCTCTCGGACCCCCAAGACCCGGGTGTGTTTGTGCGTCCTTCGCATATGTTCTGACCGGTTGCGGCGCAGCACATGGCGAACTTAAGATTAACTTAAGAATTCAATGTCATTGTCTCGCCAGCGTGTGTCCCCGTCCGGGCCCCATCGACTCGCGAGACAACAAGGCGAAGTGAATTGATTTTGTTTTCTCCCCGTTTACGTTTGGGTCGGTTGCTGGTTGTTGAGAGGAAAATAGAATCATTTATTTGTTCTGTTTTTTTCGAGGGGGAGAGACAGTAAAATTCATAAGCCAAACACCGATTGTCTGGCGCCATTCGAAGCCGCGCCATTTTTTTTTTTGTCTTGACGCTTCTGATGTTGATGGTCTGCTGCTTCTGCTGCTGCTGATGACAGGTGGTGAGTTTTCTCATTTTGACGTCTTGTGATTCTATTTTCTACCAGAACAGATTCCCTGTTTTTTTTGCGCCCTGTGTGTGAGTCATTTCACTGTCGTCCTTTTGACAGATGCTTTTTGTCCGAAAATTGCAACTCTGTGGGTTTCCCCCCCATGCACAGCTGGTCTGGTGCAAAACGGTGACAGACGTCCAAATCACTCATTTTTGCATGCCTTTGTGGATCCGGTGATGTAGAGCGGGTGGTGTTGGTCGGTCGTGGGTGGATTCAATTCGAGTAGATTCGCGAAAAACCTTCCCCGCACCCATCGCTCGTCAGTCCTCGTACACTCGCCCTATCCTTTGAATCATTCGTTGTGATTTAAGTGAATTTTGAACACTATGAGCTCTGACTCTGAGTGGCGTTGTACGGCGAACAAATAGCGCGAGGGCGAAAGCAGATGATCCGTGTATGGTACCGGCTGCTTGGTATTTATAGCAGGGTGAGGAAAAATATAACAAAATTACAATATTATCACGTCTTTGTTTCTTGGAACACGCGAACGAGTGTGTCGATGAGTTGAGAAGCGTTCCCTTTTTTTCTTTCCGACGTGTTCTAAAGAAGTGCCAACACGAAACCGATTTGCGGTAAATTAATAACATTATAATTTACCACAAAACGTGCATTTGTATGCGCTCTTCTGTGTGTGTGTGTGTGTGTGTGTGGGTTTTGAGCTTATTATCGCTACACACACCTACAGGCATCCTTTTATTTTTGTACGCCGATAGGAATTCGCATCCCACCAACATTCATCGGAAGTTTGCCCAAAAAACTTCAAAGTTGCCGATTACATTATCATTGTTTTGCAAGAGAATTCTGTCCTCACTTTCGCTCCCCCTCTCTCTTTCTCTCATTCTTCTCTTTGGCTAACAAGAGAGAATAGCAACTAAATCAACTTCATCAACACCACTTGATTGGCCTGGACGAAAATTTGCATACCCGGTGTGCCGTTCGAAAATAGCAATCTCGTTATTCTATCGTTAATAAGATCATTATGCTTGTTTTTCCCACTCTCTGCTTCGTCCTTCACCCTCCCCGCCACTCTTTTAAGCTTATGTTTTTCCCACTCACACCGCGACCAGTAAAAAGCCGCGAATAAAATACACGAAAGCGTGACCGCGCGCGACATACAACGCGTACGAAAAGAACTCACAGCCCAGAACCAGATCTAATGACGATGATGACGGAGCATCGCGACGTAGATACGCGCCGGGCAGCTTGAAAATGAATTATGATTTTCCTTGGGACACACTTTACGCCGACACTCAAGGAAACGACAACGGGTCAACAATAATGGCGTCACGAACAGTGGAACGTAATTTCGGTGCAAAAATCGCCGAAGAAATGAATGATGTGTATTATAAATGTTTTAAACTTAAAATATTTCATCAATACGCCATCGCACGCCCTAGCACTCGCACGAGGATTCGAGGAATATGGAGAAGTACAGCAGAAGGTCCTCCGAAGAATCCATCATCCATCATCATGTATCATGCCTCTCGAGGTAGTGCAGCTCTAACATCTCACTCACACACACACACATCGCAACACTTTTCCTTGCGTGAATTGTGATTCACCCAGGGTCCGGTTGAACTCTGGCACAGCCGACGACAATAAAAAACAAAACACTCGATGCAAAACACCCGCTTTTACGTTCGATAAATCATTCGCTTTCCGCTGCCCGGAGAGTGCTGCTATTGGCGCCACTTCGTCATCAACGTTTTCGCTATAAATTTGTTTTCATTGGCCGGAAAAGCGAAGGATCATGCCCGCTCGTTGGCGTCGCACTGGGTACCTTTTTGCTCTGCACCTTTGTTGTTATTATTTCCACAGAGCTAAAAGCTGATTATTTCTCCATTGCTCCATCGCTGTATTGTATCTGGAACCTCGCAATACTCGCAGGTTGTTCCAAGCCAACGCATTAAGCCGTAAGGGGCCGTTAATTGAATTTAATTATTTTGCTTATTTTCATCAAGCTGTAGAGAAGGGCACGACAACGTTTCTATGAAGCAGACTACGGGCGCAACAACAAAAAACGTTCCGGAGGATTATAGACGATTTGTACGCCGGCTGACTTCTGCCGAATCGAAGATGACTTTGCAATCTTTTGGCAGTCCTTCGACTCCTAGAACGACCCGCGGCGGTGGACGATATTTATAGCCTCATTTCGATGGCCAAAGTGGATCTTAATTTGGGGCGAATTAATCTAAGTTTGGCACCTATAGCCACCAGCCAAGGGTGGTGCGTCGTCCTCCCAAAAAAAAAGCCCGAGAAATCATATAAACCGCGGAATGATACTGTTCGCAGTAAAAGCTTTTGTCTGCGCTGGTCTCCGCACAGTAATCACACTTTTACGCGTTACTTATCGGCTCCCCTGGTCTCGTTCGCTTAATGTGAGTCGCGATGGCTCAGTGGCAAAACGTAGGATGACTGGTTTCCGGTGAAACAACTACACCTTATCGCTGTTTCCGGTGCTAACGAGCGTTCTCGATAAGCTTAACGTACCAGGTCTGGAAAGCGAGACCGAGTTTTTGGTGTAGTTCAAACTTGGAACTGGAAAAACTTTCAACTGCTCTGGGTATTGGTGTTTCTGGTGAAAGTTTGAAAAAGATAGAAGAATTTTCCTTTCATTTTTTTTGTAACTCATTCTGTCCCGCAAATTGTTGTGAACTTATCGACAAAGGGGGGAAAACACAGTTCACACTAATGTTAAAATACTTGGACACTTTTTCGACTTGGTTTTTGTGACAAAACTTTGCTGAAAGTTGGTACAAGGAAGGCGATAACTCGCATCGAATCCTTCTCTACAGCAATCGATATTTTCTCTCGCAACTTCAGAATCCTTAACTTTCATTTCAGCGGTGTGAGAAGAACTGAGCAGGATTTAAAGTCTCTCCTTAGGACATGTGACGAACATCACCTTTCTTTCTTAGACCAAGAATACTCGCTTTCGCGGAAGACGAAGATTGAGACATTACGCACGTTTGTTGCGACCTGGCTTCTTGTGCGCCTGTCTTTTGCCTCTGGTTAAACTATTATACACTGCCACGGAACGACTCTCCGGTGTACTTTAAAGAACCGACCGGTCACAGAAACGAAGCAAAGAAGTAGAGCAAAAAAGGGACAACAGACGCACCTAATAACCCTGGCATTCCACAGTTGGAAAGCTTTCCAAAGGAACCATTTTATTTTTTGTTTTTAGGCGAGGGTCGTTTAGATATTTCACCGGCAACCGGAGTAAAATGTTTTCTAACCGTGCGCGATTTTAGCGTTGGATCACGGGTCGCACACTTTACGACTATTTGCGCCAACCACGAACCACGTACTGAGGAGGGCGACGTCGACGCAAATATTACGACTACGAGGACCTTCCAAGACATTGAAGGGGGAAATTTGTGGATTAACGCGACAGCCACACAGACCGAATCCTTCGGAAGGCCTCGTTAAGTGTGTCCAGGGGAGTGCAACAGTGCGGCGGTGGTGGCTGTAATGGATGTGTCTTTCCAAATCCCTACCAAGCAACGGGGAGAACGATTGTAATCTTGCTGGAATTACATTTTTCGTGAAGCTTTACGTTTCGGTTGCGTTACCGACATCGCTTCGCCGGCCTCTGATTTCACTTTCATTTTGTTGTTGATTGTGACGATAGCAGTAAGCAAGTCGTGTACAAGAGGAACACGCGCCGGTTGAGGAAATAATTTACCATATTTATTTGCAGATTAAGATTACTTTCAGCTGATATTGCCAGCAATTTGTGAGCAACCCCCCCGGCCTAGGTTCCCTAGCACGAACACAAGGGGGGAGATTTTGTACGAAGTGCTTATACTACTGTTGGACATTCTTTTTTTTTTGCGCCCTCTAAGTCACGACTATTAGTATAGCAACCGTCGGCGACGTGGTGCATCTCCTTTAGCGGAACCACTTACCTGCACCTGGACAGAGCCTGAACCGGTCCCGAATAGACTGTTGGCTATATTTCCCGTCTCGGTGAGCAGCGCTCCAGCTGCGTTGCCTATCAGGTTGGTCGCACCACTCACCACTGTACCGGCCGTTTGTACCACGTTTCCAGCCGTACCGAGTGCTGCGTTGGCAATGTTTCCAATAGCCGAACCGATGCTGGCACCACCGGTCGAAGAACTGGTAAGGCCTCCGCCCACGTTAGCATTCACACCTAAGCCACCAATATTCAAACCACCGGTCAGTGAGCCTCCGATCAGTGGAGCCCTAGTGGTGGTGGTTGTGGACGCACTGGCAGTTGTAGTCCCGGTGGATGTCGTCGTTGTCGCTGCAGTTGTTGTCGTTGAAGTGGTGGGACTGGCGGTGGTGGTGGTGGTGGTTGTGGTAGGTTCCGTAGTAGTGGATGTAGTTGTTGTCTCCGTTGTGGTGGTGGTTGGTGCCGAAGTCGTCGTTGTTGTAGTTGGACTGGTGGTTGTCGTTGTTGTAGTTGGACTGGTGGTTGTCGTCGTTGTAGTTGGACTTGTGGTTGTCGTCGTTGTAGTTGGGCTAGCGGTCGTCGACGTGGTGGTAGTGGTAGTTGTTGCCGGGGTGAGTAACGCCGTAATTATCGACAGCAATCCGGGCGAATTTCCAGACAGCTGAACCGAAACTCCCGTACCGGTGGACAGCGTCCACAGACCAGTGTTCGCGTTTACGCTAATGGTCAACGATTGTGCCTTTGTTTGCTGGAATAACCCACCGGCCAGCAACAGCACTAGCCCTAAAACACCGACCAAACTTTTCGATGCGTTGTGCTGCATCTTGCGCGCTCTGTATAAGCTTCACGTTATTAATGCTTTGCAAGCGACATGTACAAGCACTATTTTATACCTGCAGAACTACCTAGCATGGTCCACGTTTTTGTAGGCAGAAGAGTGGGCTTAAAATGGGGTTCAATTTGTACAACTGTTTCATTTCCCTTGCGGCGGCGCTGAGCCGAAAACCGGTTCGAAGCGCCGGCTATCAAACGCTTCCCATGGAGAGCGCCATCACAAACATTCGAAAATAGATCAATGTCACACGTGTGGCATCAATGATGCTCCATTTTTGACACTGTGACACAGCCTCCCATCCAACTGCTCCAAATGCAACCCTCGAGGAGGTTCTTCATCTAACCTTCTTAAGGTAAACATAATAATGTACATGTTGTAAGAAGAAGCAATGTACGATGATTATAAAAATAAGGCCGCTTGTGCTCAAGCATCCGCGCTCAGCATGTGGATATGTTATTTGAAAAGCAAAACAACGTCACCATTTTCAGCACACCGTAAGCGGCCCGGACGTGTTGTGAAATTGTGCAGCTGTTTTGTGACACAGCTCTCCGTTGTCTCTCTTTGGAGTGACTCTAGAAGCTAGGCCGTGTGCGGTTGTGGTGACCATCAAACATACGGTGACCCAATTTTTTCCGCGTGGAATGTTTTTTAATTCGTGTTTTTTGTACTTTGGAGCTTATAAATAATGCTTTCTTAATTTACTATATTGTAGTTTATTTTAATATTTTGGATTAAGTGGGTCCAGAAACATATAGAAAGTAGTGTCTGAGCTATTTCTTACAAAAGAACGCCAAAAGTAAATTCGTTTAACAGAATCGTTTTACTGCTAAGCCAATTGTCAATTGTGGCTGTACATTCAGTTCTTTTCGTCTGTCTCTCGTTGAAATTGATTTCTTTCACACGCCTGTTTGCAAAAGAAAAGAAAAAAACAAGCTTCTTACCAAAAATTCCCTCACCACCATAAAATATGCTTTCGAAGCATTAGTTGGTAAAATTTACCTCACCATCACCGAAATTCAGTTATCTCCTGCTAAACACAAATACACGGGCGGGTTCCGCAACAAAATGGAGGAGCAAAAAAGAGCACACACTTTATTCGAAACACTTTACCGAAAAGCATGTTGGCACTGCTTGTGCCAATATTTATCCTTTCCATCACCGGGAGTTGCCTCGAGGAAAGCAGACAAAACCATTTCCAAGGTTTTGGAAGGAGAAACGACCAAAGGGAGGACAACGGGATGCAGCTTTCCTCGTCATGCTTCCACCTCTGAAACACCGTAGTCTCCGTTATTGTCAAAGTTCGCCCCGCAAAGCTTCTCCTCCGTTGTTATCCGATCTATCCCCAGTCTAGGTGTACGGTCGGCAAAAACCCGCAGTTTCCCGCGCGCGCGTGTGTTTCCTTTTTATTATATCGCGCGCGCATACCGCCCAGAGCCGTTTATTTTCCCCGTCGCTGATGTCCACGTGCCTCTCTGCCGTTTTTCGGTTGGCGACCACCAACTGTGCCCGGTGTGATACGTACGTTACGCGCCAAAGCCCATCCTTCAGCTAAAACCGTGGGAGGTTGTTTGTTGGGAAGGAAGAGCGAGAGAGAGACTACGAGAAGCTTGAGCTTTGCCATTGATGTGTGACTACACCTTTGCCGTGGGTCGAATCTTTTCCTTTCTGCCCCTGCTGGTTGGCCCAAAGGAAAGCCATTGCGACCGTTATCGGATGGGCTAGGGGCTCTTACCATTCATTGCTCGAACAAGATGAAAATGGTGGACCCAACCAAGCAAAAAAAAAGGGTAAACCATCTCTAACGGACTTAACGGCAAACGAACGAACCTAAGACGAGCGCTCGACGATCAAACCTTGTCTGGGGTAGAAAAGAAAGCCTGTTGGCGCGAAAAGTGAGTGGAGGCGCCTGGTAAGCCGTGGCGAATCGCTCTCTCGCGCGAAAAGTATTCGAAACCACGCCGACGGCAACGGGTGTCGATAAAGGCATTATTTTGCCTCATTCATATCGCGTATGCTACCGGTCGCATGTGCGCAGCTAGTTTGTATGTGTCTTCCGTAGACACCAACAACCAACAAAAAGCGACCATCACGGAAAACGCGTCTGTGCCTGCTGCCTAACGGACATGCTTTACGAAGCATTCGCGTTTCGGTTTTGCAGAGTTTAATCAGACTGAACTTTGGTCGCCGCACGGGTTTGGTCGCCACCACTCCAGAATGCCCTTGCGAACCAGGGTGCCGACTTTCAAGTGACACACCAGACGCGTTCTGTCTCTCGCTCTGACGGGGTACAATAGTGCACAAATTAACGGCAAACTTTGTCGTGCCGTAATAGCTTACGGGTTCATTCGAGGGGGAAAAAAAACTTTAAACCCATCTTGCGAGGCCGAGAAAAAGGTTATAACACGATTGATTTGACTTGTATCGTGTCGGATTATTCTGTGAAGCATCTTTTGTGCAATGATGCGAAATTAATTTACGCGATAAAATTCACTCGCGTCCGTGACAGAAGCTACCTTATATCAAAACTTTTGGAAAATTTGTACGATTTATTAAAAAAAAACTACAAGAAATCGAAAAACATCGAAACTTCGCATGTTCGTAACGAAAAGAATCTTTCAACCATAAATATTTCTTTACGTGTATCGCATGTGCACTACCAACCATGTGGAAAATTGCGTTCCCCGTGTAAGCCCTAAGTAAACCCCTAAATTAATTAACTAACCAAGAGCACGACAAAACCATCGATCTTGTGTTGCTACATCCTTTTGCGCTCGCTGGTAACCAAAATGACCGGGAAAGGTGACAAGGATACGATAAATTTCCTGAACACCACTGATCGATCCCTTCAATCGTGTTATCATTGTTTCTCGTACGCCGACGAGCAAAGAAAGCCCAGAAAAAAAGCTCATCTAGTAACCTTCTGGCCCTGAAAGCGTTTCCCCGTTTTTCCGATACCAAAGTAACCTCATCCGTTGAATTCTTCATTTCCTCATTCCCTTTCTTATCGTTCGATGCATCCGATCCGGATGCCAAACAGTTTCTTCAATTTGCTCACCTCACCTTCACGCTGTATTTGTGCGACGGGGGAATCCTTCCTGGAAATTGTCATCACGGCATTTCCATCAACCACCGCTAAAGAGCAAATCATCCAAAAGCTCAATGTGATTGTGTTGAAATAGCGAAAAAAAAATGGCAAACTCAGCTAGCGCTTGAATGAATATCCGATTCTGTTGCAGCAGCCAGAACACCACTACTCGGAAAACCATCATTTGTAATCCGGACATTCCTAGCATCATCCCGCTTGAGTAATCCATGCCGATGGTTACGAGAATTCTTGCGGGTAAATAATCGATCCAGCTGCAGCTTCCACCAACTGCTTTGTACAATGTTTTCCTCCAGGGCAGAAAAGGAGGCCAAGTTCAAAGCGGAATCGTTGGAGCAGAGTGTGCAAATATGCAGGAAATGCAGAGCAACTCGCCGCGCGGTGCACACGCTGATTTGTACAAACAAATAAATAAATAAATGGTGCCGGAGCAATGAGCTTTGGGCATGAAACGAAACAATACCATGCACTGCAGGTTCTGCTTCTGGGGTTGGCAAAGCATTCAAAAGAAGCACTGAGGGGCCTAGGAACTCTATGGAGCGACGATGCAATTATGTTAAATTGTAAAATAGATTCCATTCCTTCCATTCCACACACACCGAAACGAACCTACTGGTGGTCGCCGTTCTATGGGTGGAATCCTTTTTGCCGCAAAAGTGCGCCAAGTCTCTACTCGGTCATGAAGGCGCATTCCATGGCAATGGTCCAAAAAATCAGTGCAAGGTCAGCCACGAACTCGCGCGATATAGATTTCATCGTCCGGTTGGGTTTTTTTTTTGTCTCATTGCACACGATTTTGGAAGCGAGGCTTTCCGAGGTGAAAAATTTAGTTCGTGGTCGAATTTAGTAAACGCGCACGCAATTCGTTCTCGCGAGTTCACTGGGCAGTGAAGCGATCTCCTCGTTACACCCGCGCCAACAAAGTATGTGCGATGTTCGGGCCACGAAAATGGTGTTGGCCAGCATCCAAATGTTCGTTTCCGATTTTTCGCCCCTTGTTTTTTCTTGACCTGATTATGGGATATTCCCTGGCCGAATATTCCAGCGCCGTCGGCCGGCACACAGTTAGTCACCAGCTGGACGACCGGAAAACATCTTGAAGGAAAATATTCGACCATTACAGTAGGTCACTCTCTTCTTCTCTCTTGCTTGCTCGGTCGGCTCCGGAAGTTTTTTTTTCTCTCTCTCTCACGCTGTTCACGCTGCCCGGGCTAGGTGACAAAGAGGATCACCGTTAGCGGATGATAACCTTGAGGGTTGGAAA
This sequence comes from Anopheles stephensi, assembly GCF_013141755.1. Classification (NCBI taxonomy): domain Eukaryota; kingdom Metazoa; phylum Arthropoda; class Insecta; order Diptera; family Culicidae; genus Anopheles; species Anopheles stephensi. The sequence continues at coordinate 17,489,166 of NC_050203.1, forward strand.
AATTTATAACGATGATTTAATCCCGCCCCATTCCTTCGCCACCGTTTTTCTTTTCACACATTTTTCTTGCCGCCGCACCGATCTTTGAGACTGTGCTTGAGTGGGAGCGAATTTCGTGTTTGCAAACCGGCCGAAGGAATTCCGATATAAATCGACATAAAAATAAAGCACCCCCTTAAAACTCTCCTACCACAGCCGTTGGTGGTGAATCATTTTAATCCTATCTGAGAGTTTGGTGTGTGTTTTCTTCTCCTTTTATTATTCATTTATTTTCCATTCAATCCGGCGCGCAATGTCCGTGGCGTGCGAAAGAAAGAAAGATACGCGTACTTAACGTGTTATATTTATGATTACCCTCCGCGGGTCAACCGGGACAACCGTCGAAATGTGATTAGGATTTGAAAATTACGATCGATTCCGGTGGTCGGCAGATTAGGGCTCGCAAACCAACCTCTCTTTAGGCCACACAACTCACAAACAGCTAGCCCCTAACACCGATCGTTATTGTGGCCACTATTTCGCATTTTATTGTCCATCCGGCTTACAAACGAACCATAACCTTGAATCAGTATATTTTACCCCTTTTTTTGGCCGATGCCGTTTGGTTGTTAGGTTGACCATAAATGGTTTCCTTTGGTGAGCCGGAAATGGTCACTAAGGGGATGATAATGGGAAGAAAATTCCCTGCTTCCTTTAATTAAAAGCTCTATTTGGGTTTTAGTTAGTTTTAAAATATTTTTCTACTATAAAAAATAACTTTTTAAGTGCTTTATTAACTGTAATGGATTTATTGAATTAGCTTAAACAATTACAAATATAAATAAAAAATAAAATATGCCATCAGCCACCAGGCGCCTCCATCGATGTAGTATTATTCAATTTTTGGCCCACCCTTTTTCAAGCAATTCCTTTCGTGGTATCACTTTGATTCGATTGCAATATAGTCCAATTTGAAACCGTTTGAAACAATTCGCAAAGCTACAAATCGCATTCCAGCGGCCCATAAATATTGAACCTCACAACCGACCGGACCGGATGTGTGTGATGTGTGAACCGGAATTTTAGGTTCGATGTGGCCTGTGGTTGTAACCGCGCCACAGCAAACAGCAATCGAAAACAGAAAAGGACCCGATTGGTTTTGTCCTACTAAATGTTTTCTTATTTATGTGTACACTCCATGGCAAAGATTCACAAGAACAAAAAGGAAAACCGGAAACGAAAAGCCTATTTACCCGATTTGTCTTTCACTGCCTGCAACAACAACAAAAAAAACCGTCCAAATTTCTTGGGGCTCTGCAGTAAAGTTTTCATTGGTGCCTTTTTGTTTGGCACGCAAAGGTAAACTTGTGCGCCACAACTTTCGATTGTTGACCGCGCTCGTAGGAAAACGTACAACATGCTTCTCTTGGAAAAAAACAAACTTTTGCCCCAAAAAGTTTTCAACTGTGTGTTAGCCCAACCCAAGGGTACGCTAAACGAAGACGCAAAAGGAAGACAATTAAATGCTTAGACAAAGTTAGGTCTGGTGGTGCATCTTGCCGGCATTCATCAATCATGCAGGGAAGGACGGCGACAACGGTGTGGGCAGGCATACAAAGGCAGGCGGGCACGTGTGTGTGCGTGTGTCTTTTTTTGCTGCTGGCGCTATTGCTTCCAAGAAACTGTTCGTCCACAGTGAGCAGACCGAAATGATTAAATTACTTCATTTTCTTAGTTCGAACCAATTCCATCGTACTCGTGCGTTACTTTTCGGGTACGATTTTGTCTACCGTTTTCGTGTTTCGTGGCCTTACACCACACTCGCCACTTACCAGATGAAAGACGATTTGTTGAGACGATTTTTATTCGAAGCTATTGGACCATACAGCATACCGGTTTTGTTAGTCAAAGCTTTAGCTTCTTTTTATTTATTTCAGCATCCCAGCTCACACACACACACATTAACACAAGAAAAACACATTCTCGCTTCACTGGCTAACTTCGGCAGCATTTCGTTCTTCACACATGTAAGGTATGATGTGTCTTACCAACGGTACAGCTTGCCTAATGGAATGGGATGATGGGCTTTTTTTGGAGGGGCAAAAGGATTCACAAGGAATCTTGTACGCATCTCTGTACGATTGAGCAGCGAGTTGAAATCACAACCCGACAACAATAAAAAAACACACACACATACAAACACATAGTAAATAGACATTTCTATCTCCGCCCCCCGGAAAGCTGGCTCCCTTAAGCCGACGCCTCGAGACACTCTAGTGCGTTTATTTTCGGCCCAGCACAACAACTCCACTTAACTGCCTCCGGTTCGGTAGCGGAAAAAAGGAAACAAATGGAAGGTTAGCTAGGAGAAAGGCGCTCGTCGTCGAAACTTTTGTTCGGCAACTTTAACGTTAAGCAACGAAGAGTATTCGCGCATGAATGGGTTACGATTCCATTCAGCAATGTACAACTTCTTTTTCACGGGCACTGTTTGTTTGTGGGCAAAAAAGATCGATCAGGTCCCAGGGAAGTATGATTATGGCCGTATTGTTTTATCGAACGAAAATCGGGCTCAAGATGGACGACGCTCTCTCAAGATCCACAAAACCCTTTTCCAATCATTTTAGCGAAAGTTGCTTTCTAGATGAGATCCATTTTTGGCAACAATGTTATCGACAAAGAGAACGATTCCGGTCCGGGTGAATCGACGAAAAGTGCGACTGACTTTTTATTTGATTGTACTGCGAAACGGTAGCCCCACTCACTTTTCACCTGAATCGATTGACTGGGGTTTTACTGGGTAAGAAGTCGGTCGTGCCTTTTTTGGGTAAGGATCCTTCCCTTAAGCCTAGCTTTTGGCTGGGAACCTTCTGTTCCTTCGTACCAGACCGTATCCGTCCAAGAGTATTTGGCAAATTTTTGGCACTCGTTTGTGCTTCCGGCGTTGCGAAACCACGCAGTTAATTTTTCGGCAACCCTGGCTTGGCTGGCGGTAGCATTAAAAGTCTTCACGACCCGTTTCCCACGACCGGGGTTTTTTTTTTGCTTTGAGACCCGTTCCCACGAACAGCTTGTAACTTTGGCGCAATGTTTTTTTTTCTTTCTTCGATTGTTTGGGTGTGTTTTTACAGTGCTTGGAAAAAATAGGGAACCTGCCAATCAACAACGTTTCCCGAACGATTTGCTTTCCGTGATGGCATGTCGGGTGAAATTTCTTTCGACAAATTTATGAGTTAATTTGGCATTTCATTCACGTCGATGGCAGTTAATGGTGGGACGGCAGATTGAAATTAGCCTGGAATAAATCAATGCTTCCCAAGGTTTGGGATTGTTTCACTCTTTTGAAGAGGTTTTATTTGTTTTGAAGAAAGGTTTTCATTTTTACTACTTGCTTCCCAACTGCTCTGGTTTAGTGGAGCAATAAATTAGGTTACAAAATAGATGCTTACTTTTGGGGTGGGATTTCCATTTTAAATGAGAAAAAAGGCTTTAATATCATTTTCCGTCAGATGGATTTTATTTGTAATTAAATTAAACCAGTCCCTTTTCCTTTAAATATGGTTTGTATTCTTATGTGCCAACTATTTTCAACACGGTAAAATGCACATTAAAATCTCTTTAAGCACTAGTCTAAAGAGCACACCTTCCAGTGTAAATAATGCTTTATGTGCGCAATCCATTTGTGTGCGATTCCAGCGCAAAGAAACGATACTTTCTAATGCAATCATTCCTGGCTGCTATTTCGCCAATAGCATTCCACTTTCTCTATTCAGCAAAACATTCCACCGACACAGACTGCACTTTCCGTCCCACAGTGATAAACAAACGGGCAACGCCCTTCAAACGGTTGAACAAACCCCGTATCTTTCTTCACCGACAGTACGATATGTGCAATGGCAAAGCGTAAAAACAAAATGATTCTTTCTCTATTTCGATTTCTGTTTATATTGCACTCGAAAGCCTTTAAACTAAATTTCAACTTCTAAACCACGCGCGCAAGTAAACACAGTCCTTTACAACATTTTCTGACGTCAATTGCGAAAGACAATCTTTTTTTTTTTGGGACAGCACGCAAACTGTTTTTCTCAAACTGGGTACGGGCTTTTAACGATAACTCGTACCTTGCTCAATGAGGATGGTTCAATAGCGGTTGTGGTATTTGAAGAAATATTTCATTGAAATATTTCGTGGAAATGCCATCGCTAACCAGGCGTCTCCATCGTCTTTCACGTGAACAGTCTCTCTCTCTCTACAGGTGAGAAAGCCGGTCTTGTTTTCCCTTTCGGACTCTTGTTCTCTCTCTCTCTCTCTCTCTCTCTCTCTCTCGCTCACCCACGGGCGAGGTAGTAATTGGAGGCGGTGGTAATTGTTTCACTTTCATCTGACGGGCTACTTTACGGTGGAAATGTTGCATCCAGCTGTCAGGTTCCATTAACCTTAGGCCAGTTTCATGCGGGCGGCATCGTCGGCCACCTTCCCAATCCTGTCCGGACCAAATTAAACAACCACCCAAAAGTGAGCTGTCATTGGAGATGCGGCTTTCTAGGTTCTCTTTTAAGTTGCTCAGTATGTGAGAGAGTGAGAGTGGCCAGGCAGATTATTCAAGCATGCCGCGCTTAGCATTATTGTGTTTGGGTTTGACTTTCGCTTGGCGTGCTTGTCATGCCAGGTGCGATACTGCGGTGGGGAATTCTTTTGGAGCAATTAGTTTTCCTAAGTTGTCAACGTTTCTAATTAAGTACTGTTTTTGGTAAACGAATTTTACAACAAAAGTAATCAAAAATAGTGATTCATCTACTCTATACTCGTCTTATACCTATGAAAAAGCGAAATAATTCACGCACACCTAGAAAGCTCTTGAAATTGAGATTGACCTCAATCTCTCTCGCCTTCGATACCGTTGCCGGTTACCGACACACATTCCGATGCTTTTCGATTTATTCGTACGCTCAGCATCCCCACCGTCTAGGTTATTTATTTTCGTGTTTTAAGGTGCGAGAGTTCAGATGAGCTCATTCAGGTGAACCATTCGCGTGAACAATTAAGTCGAACGAAGTCATTGTCCTCGTGTAACGTTTTAGAGCAGTGTAACAATGTGCTTTGCTTTACGCAACCAACTTTAATTTGAATTTGTAAGGTTGGTCGTTATTCTGAAACGTTTAGTAGATAGATTATTAAGCATTTGGTTAGTTTTAAACACTTTTTTTATAAAAATAAGTTGCAACAAGTGAAATGTTGTTATTGTATCTATAAATACCAACAAACTGAAAACAGCAGAAACAAATCCATTATTTAAATTTCAACAAGATGCGTTAGCTGGTAACACAATTTGACTGCCCCCATTCTCGACATCTATTAAATATTTAAACAGTTTCTGTGCTGTGGAGCATTCGGTTGAAAATTGCACCACCAGCTGTTACAGTGCCAGTTTGCTTTCGGGAGCAGAGAGAAAAAAAACACAACTCGAAACACTGCAATGCAATTTAAAGTTTTGTATTTTTGGATGTCAAGCACCATCTGTAGCGTTTCATAATTTACACTACCAGTATCCAGTTCAAGGTAAACGATGTTAAGTGTGGCTGTATATGCTGTGCAACTGTTCTTTCCACAGAAAGAAAAACATTAATGGATACACCATTAGCAAACCTCTTGAGTGCTAGTTTGTGTGGAAATAAGGTCTTTAAAATGTTATGAACTATATTTTGGAATTTTAAATGCCTTTTACATGCTTATTGTTTGAAGTACTTAAATTTGTGTGGCAATATTAATTTATTTCATTTCCAAAAAAGAAAAGGTAAAACATACAACATGTGGGCATCACTTTTCATGTAAACACAAATACCGGTACGCACGTTTGATTACTCGGATCTCACCGCTTCTCGTGTCTCCGACGTGCCAACGAGCGCTTTTCATAAATATTCATCAGCCCGATAGGGCCTGATGCCTGCTTGCCCGCCCCCCGGACCTGTTAGTAGATCAGACCCATTGCTTTGGCTCGTGGCGTTAAGAATCAATTTGGCGACAAACATTTAAACGTCCATTGCCCATTCCTTTGAACTTGTGGCGGGAGGGGTACCATTCAATGTGTCGTATTTGCTCACATCGATTTCCCATCACTCGTCGGAGTTTACTCTGTGCATGGCCAATGAATAAACATTTCACTTATTTATGGGATGAATCGTTAATCGATCTCTCCGGCTGGAACTCTTGTTACATCATCTGCTCAGCTGGTTACGGGTAAAAAAGTATCGAAAATGACATAATAAGATGCATAATGCCACACGTTAGCGGCACGAAAGTGTTGTTTAAATATAAAGGCAACATCTATTACAGCAAAAGTACGCGCCACCAGGCGTCTCCATCGAGGATGTCACGTGCGCCGCTAAACGTTCGGCTAAAACCACACAAAAGAAAACTTCGGTGTTTGCCAAAAAAGAACATAAGTAAAACTCGTAGAAAATTGACAACTTGACACTGAAAGTGGAAAACGGTAGGCAAGGAAAGGAAAAAACGCAACCTGGGTGTGCATATCTTATATATGTGTATTAGCAGTTTGGCAGCTTTCCAACAAAACCAAAATTCTGCCCATTTCGCAACGATTCATCGTCGGCTCACACGAACCGACTGAGCTCGGTGTCTTACTGTCTGCTTGACATTGACAATGACACTGAAATGGTCATCCCTTTGCCGCTCTTTTCGGACGCTATCGCGTGTGTGACAACGGCTACGGCCAGCAACCCTCGTTGCAGCCGTGAATAATCGATTCCAATGGCAACCGAACGGAGGTGGGAAAGGGATCTGTTGGTGGAGCAAAGGGCAAATAAAATTCTGAAACATAAAAAGCAAACATCGGCTTTTCTTTGCATCACACACGCGCGCTAGTGTGAGAGGTTAGGTTTAATGTTGGGTTTCGTGTGCATAAAAATCCATCCTTCACGCTTGTACATCATAAGTGGCAAAAACAAAAGCACACAACGCACAGAAACACCTTCACCTTCCGGTTTGCGTCACCGCTCCCATTCCGGTAGACACCGGCGCTATAAAACATGTTATTTATGCTCGTTACTATGGTGCGCCAGTAGCATAAACGCTCGGCTATTTTGTCCTTTGCCGATTTGCCGATGGCATTTATCGATGCTTACGTCATGAAATATGCAGATATGTGGCTCCCCTGTCCGGGTGTCCGTAGGACGTAGGGGTGATGTATTGTAATGATGGCAAAAATGTATGCAAATTGAGCTGCTAGACACCGAAGAGCGGGTCGGTGGGTGCTATAAATAATAGCAATCTGAACGATACTTTCACAAACAATTTTCCATTCTTGGTAGATGACATATGAGATTCAGTTGAAAACAAAAGAATGGTTAGGCGCGAATAACTCCTACAAAAGGCGTTGTACTGTGGGGCTCTTTCTTTACTTCTTCTCAAGAAGAATTTCGAGAGGTCTCTCTCTCTCTCTTCTTTGCCTAACGACCTCTAAAAAGGTCCTACCAGCCATTTCTGGCTGACTAGACTTAATGATACCACGTAGTTGAATAGTCAGTCTTCACTATGGGGGAACGATTCGGATGGGATTTGATCCCTGGTCCTCCCGTGTGAAGACCGGTGCCGTTGTTGCCTATCTCGGTCGGTCTTGTATTGTTAGTATTGGTACTTCCTATACTTGATTAAACCCGTAGCTACTAGGCTTCTTTCCTCCAATAAAAGTGCATATGGTACGTTGAAATTCAAAGTCAATCTATCAAGCGTTTACTTGCTTAAGGTGAAACATTCAACAACATCTAGATCCCGTCAGGTGTTGTCCAATTTTTTTGTCCAAGTTGCTTGGCACTAAACTATATCGATTTCTATCAAGTTATATCAAACGATTGGAATCGCCATTTTATAAGTTTTAATTAGTCCTTCATTAGTGTAAATGTCAGATGGAATTTGTTTTGGAATGAACTCTTTTTTGCTAGTCCTGGTGGTGGTAAACATTTACAAAAATAAACGTTCAAATTTCCGATCCCTGCATGTCTCTCACATTCTTGGCCACATTTTTGTGCCAAACGAAAGGAAAAAAATAGGATCCCAGACATCACTTAACACAGTTAACAGCGCTGGCGGAAACTGAACCAGACACTAATTACCCACCTAGCTCCTAAAGCCATATATTATTAGACACATTAGAAAACAAACCACAACACGGAAAGGAAGTGACAGTGGGATCAAGTTCCTTGTCGCTTTCTTCTTGCACCAGAAGACGGACGCTTCGGACATGTGGGCTAAAGGGAAAAGCTAAAAAACAAACCCGTATTTCACACGTGCCGACAATTGGACCTATTGGCCCATTGGCCCCAGACTGTATGGGGAAACACGGGTAAACAAATCAGATTTTTTTGATAGGGAAAACTTAACAAAAATATTGGCAAATGACACTGCTTTCCCACGTGTCCAAAACTGCCAGGAAACATTGCCAGAATTCCTGGATTCGATTCCTGGGTTTTGCGTTACTAAACAGAACGGTAATTGCTATCGAACATGGCAAGAAACGGTACCATTTTCTCAACAGCATGTCACCGCCACGTACGCGCGTACTTATATGCATGCCCAACTTTTCCACTTCACGCAAACCGTAATGCTCGTGATAAACTTTCGCCATTTTCTGTCACATTACTTTGAAGGACTTTTTCGTGGACGTGAACATGGGCAAACATTGGTTGGAACGTGTGTGAGACAGTTTCGTGCTGCGTGTAAATGTAGTTTGATCGCGTGGACTCTCGTGTTTTTCCTATGAAACGTGACGCCTTTTCTCAGGTGTGATTGTACGGGGACATCACACTTACGTTGCGTTCTCTCGTATGCTGAAGGTGGGGGGGGGGGGGGGGGGGGTAGTTAACGAAAATGCTGTCTGGTTGTACTGTATTGAATGATATCATTCTCAACAGTCGTCTTTTTATATTTTAAATGATACTTGAACGATATAGTTGCACATAAAAGGTCACTTTAGCTTTATTGAACAAATTCCAAACTAAAACGAGTAGCGTGTAGTAATATTGAAAAAAACTCCTACAGGATGCTAGACACCTTTAGAAGAATGCAATTTTTGCTTTCTCCCCTAGACTAGACTCTACACCCTAGATTCGAGCGCTAGAAGTAAAAAATAGTGTTTACTGTTGCTGCTCACCACCCTAGTCCTCCGCTGCCTGGTCTGGTTTTCGTGTTTCAAGTGCATCGCTCAGCGCCATCATAGAAATAGCTGCGATTTAACGAGAGAGGAAAAAAATACAGAATGCAACCATATCATCATGTTTCCATTTCAATTGCTTTTGTCCCATCATTATTCGCCGTATTACCTTCGCTCTAGTCCACCTTCATCTGCCACCACCTTCACGGTAACCGTCACCCATTATCATGTGCATCCCTTTTGTTATGCTTCAAACACCCGTTTACACGCGTGAGTTGAGTCTAGATTTCTTTTTTCTTCCCCTTCTTTTTCTTTCATCGACACTCCTGTGTGTTGTGTCTTGCATTGACATTGTTGCACCGATGATCGAATTGACGCCGATCCGTACACCGTGTGCTGATTCCACGCGAATTGCCATTTGGCGAACCTCACACCACCAAACCCAATCGACCGGTTGCAAAACAAAAACCCCCATCCGCTTATCGCACATTTGACAACACGAAAATCAAATCTGAACCGGCTGATTAATTTAACGCCCATAATAACACCTTGTACACGTAACACTGTGTAACGCTTTGTAATGATGTCACTGTAATTGTGCTTTTTCCCACACACACAAACACACAACTATGTTCGGCACACTAACACGTAACGTAATCAAAAAAACGGTGCTGAATCTGTTGGCCGCTCTGCTGGTGCTACTCTACCTTACCTGCTCGATATCCTACGGTCCTACAAAAAAAAAAAACGATCAGAAACGCGCAAGGATAAGTTTGACAGCCGTCATCATCACGATAGCGGTGGTGGTGGTAGTGGTGGTGGCACCGTCAGCACATCGTCCTCCAGCGGCCAATCGTCCGGGAGTTCCGGTTCCGGTGCGGTTGGACATTCGGCAGCAACCGATGGTGCCGGCAACGCTAGTACTGTTGGCGGTAGTAACGGACAAAGTAACGGTGGTGGTGGTGGTGGTGGTAACGGCACAGGCTATACAATCGTATCACAACATCAGCCGCAAACTAAGCCGGAGCGCCCGAACAGTTTGGGACCGTCCAAGCTAACGCGCCGGATTGTCTGCTATCATGGCGATGGTTGTAAGTATGATCGGAACATTGGGTGTATATCTGTAGCGGCTTCCACTACTATTCACTGCTTCTTTTCGGGTGGGACCAACACACACACACACACACATGATTGGAGAGTGACCTTGAATAATGAAGGAAGTTGATGATAATAATTAGATAAATTTTAATAAAAGGAGATAAAATGGAATTTTTTTTTTGTAGAGAAGAAGTTGTAGAATGTATTACGTGTAACTGCCAAACTCGATCTAAGGTTCTGTATTTATTTTTGGAATAAAAAGAAAATCTTCTTTTACTATACATTAAACGCTCCAGAAGTTACTGTCATTGTACTAAAATTGTACTAAAGTTGTACTAAAATGTCGTTGTTCGAAATAATCTATGTTGTCCCAGTTTGTGTAGTCAGTATGTACATGTGTTTTTTTGTTACTTTAGTGTAAATCTACTTCTTAATAATCTTACTGAACAGCAAAGCAAAGTAAAATACCTCAGGTCGTGCAAAACGTGCATATTTTAAAGCTATAAGGCGTAAAGCAATCCTTGCAAACTCTGCAACTAATATACTCAATTTTGCTAATCACACTTTCCTTTTGTCTCTCCGTCTCTCGCCCGCTTCAGTTCAAGATAATCAAAGGAAAACACCACCGCCGGCCAACGATGGCCAACAGCAGCACCAGCAGCAGCTCCAGCACCATCAGCAGCAGCATCCGCAATCTCTCCAGGCGCAACACCACCACCAGGCGCTCCAGCAGCAGCTTCAGCAACATCACCAGCAGCAGCAGGCTCAGCAGCAGCAGCAGCAAGCTCAACAACAGTTGGGCCAGCACGGACAGCACGGGCACGGTCACGGACACGGGCACCATGGTTTACCGAATCACATCGTGCTGTCCGAGTTGCCGGAACCGCCGATTCCGGTGTCGGAGATTGGTCCTATCCCACCGCCACCGATGTTTTCGACGCCCAGCCCAACACTGGCCGGGACGCGTTCTCACGGGTCCGGCGGAAGCGTAGGCATGGGCAACAATAGTGGCGGTGGCAGCAGTAGCGGCGGTGGTGGTGGTGGTGGTGGTGGCATCCCAGGCGGAGGCCAACCACCGAATGTGCATTCCACTAGTAGCAATAGTAGTATTATGAATAACATTATACCGTTAGATATGAACGATTACGACTACGACGGTGAGTACAGTGAATGTTTCTAGACGAAGTGAGAAGTGTCCTTCCAAAATAGTTCGCATTAGATAGACATTCTTCATCCACTTAGCGTAGTGATTACTAGCATGACGGGTTTTCTAAGAGAATTTCGCGTCCACCTAGCTCAACAGCTTCCCACGACTCTGCCTGTACCTGTACTGTACTTGCGGGTTCTCGGCCCCTCCCCCGATCAAATGGCAACCGTTAGAATCGAAAGCCGGAAATTGTAAACTTGTCGCACACACACATATCGCCCACACCACACAAGCGCACAAGCGTGCTGTAAAAATGGCCTCTTTTGTGAAACGAAACCGTTCATACATTGCTTTTCTACTACTACTGTGCACGTTTTCTATGCCGTGTGTGCGTGTGTCTGTTTTTGGCGCTGCTTTACTATCATCAACACTGCATCAACATTGCACACTAATGCTTTGGTCGACACCCTCTCTAACGCACTGCCTGTGAGCATGATGTTTTGATGTCCTTAGGGCGATTGCTTCCTCGTTGGCTACGCACGTTGACTTGATTGGCACCTGCAGCGCCTATTCTAATAGAATATTTTGGAGAATTAAAAAAAATTGAATTAATAACTAGAGGACCTCCTCAACATCAGAATACATAGACTATATGTCTTCGAATACTTCAAGATATTTTCAACACATCATGAAGTCTTCATTAGGTAGAATCAGTCTAAAGTTGAATAAGAATACGTCAATGTGTTATGAGCAGTTGCTTCATCCTTTCAATATCAAAAAGAATGCTTTGTTCTTATATTCTCCAAATAATTAGCTTCTTCGGTTCTTAAAACAAAAGACAAACACAAGTTCAACACCCGCATCTCTTCACAGATTTTTCCTCCGATGGTGTAATCCGAGGGTTTTCCCCCAGCGCATCGATCGCACGCTGCTGTATACATATTTGTTAAGTCGCGCGCGCGTTTCCGGCGTTCTCGTTGTTTTGTTTTGCCTTGCCAACCTCCTCCATACACTGGACCGCTAGCTGCTGTGTTTTAGTTTCGTCACTTTCGTCACTTTGCTTGCGCGCTCCGGCTGTGCTGCGGCCCAAGCATCAGCAGCAGGTCACGCCAATTTGTTCGTTTTTTTCAAACATTTCGCTGTAAAGTTACGCAACAAACAGGATGTTTGTGGTGGAATCGCGTGTCGACCACACCGGATGGGTGGTTTTACGGTGGAATGTGTAAACCCTCGAAGAATGGAGAGTTTTCTTTTCGAAGATGAGTTTCTTTTTCTATTGTTTGAAGAATTGTATTGAAGAAGGATTTAATTCCTCTTAAGGTAAAGAAGCTCTCTTAACGAATTCTTTGTGAATTGGAATATTGGATTGAAACCAAGCCAAGGTATATAAATAAATTATTTTGCGCTTTATTTGTACTACCCTCAAGATAAGGGAGGCGGACCAAGATTTCCAAATAAAGCTTGGAAACAGCGAGTGGAGCAAAAATATAACTAAATAAGCTCCGAAATTAACCCGCCACCAGTGGTTTGAAAATAAACCCATCGACGTCAGTGAATGAATGAAGTCGAATGAAAAAAAACCCGCTCCGCCGAGGTTTTCGTGATGAGCGCGGCCAACTCTCGTGCACGTTCGTCCCGAGGGTGTTTCCGCTAGCTGCTTATCTCTTTGCCACTGACGCATTTACCTTTCAGTCAGACAGCTCTGCGTGTGAAGGAGGTTGCAAAATTTCATTCCAACACCCCGTTACACAGACACAGAGCTCTAGTAGCCATCCATCTGCTCCCGGGATATTTCAGAGTTGCCATATGGAGACTGGAAATTTGCAGACACGGTCGACGAACTGCTGTAAACCGGCACGAAACAGAACGGGTGACTTTATCGTCTAATTACACTTCATCGCTCACCAACCGGAGGACTAGGTGTATTTTACACGGCCTGGATGGATAGCAGCAACAGCTCGGCAACCGGCAAACTCGGCGGAACAGGTGTGCCGGCAGAGTGTCCCGGGTGCCTTGTTGGAATGCTGGTTGTTGCTTTACGTTTGCTGGTGTATCAGCGGCTAATCAGCATCACCAGACACACGGCTAATGAATGTATTTACCTAACGTGCAGCTGGAAGAGATCTTTCCTTGTTGTTTTTTTGTTCGTTCCTCCTCCGGAAGAACTTCCCCACTTCCGGTTGGTCGGAAGTTGTTTTTTGGGTAAAATTTCGCGCTTGGTAAATTTCGCATTTCGCCGTGTGTTTTTTTACTGCTCTACGACTCACGGCTACTTTCGTGCACAGCACGTGAGTTTATTATTTTTAATTTTCCTTCGGGAAACATTCATCGATCGAGCGCGCCGAGTCAACATGTTCTCCGTGCGGGGGGATGTGATGTTGCTCAATGAATGAAACACTCGGCCCGTGCTGCACGAGTATAACGGTGTATTTAGCAAAGCGTGCCATTTGATGAATGAAATAAATAAAAACTCCGGGTAGGCGAAACTCCGGCCATTTAACAGAGGGAAGGAAAATAAAAACGGCCCGTCGCAGCGTGGCATTGAAAAAATGAGCGAACTGTGCCGTTCTGACCACACTACGTCAATCGTTGCGTTGCACATTTCGGCCAGTAGAAATAAACGATCGGTTCGGTTGTCTGGCTTTGTTTTCAAAAATCACACCACCAGAAATGTCGTCACGAATGCGCTTTTGAGGGCAGAATGTGGATGGGGGTGAATGTTTTTCCGCTCCATCACGTCACATTTAATCTCGCATTAAATCATCGAATCGTGAAACTGGCAACGAGTTACAGCAACCGTTCGTTTGGTGAATGGAAGCCAATTTCGGTGTGGCTAATGAAGTGTGTTTGAATAAATGCTGCAAAAATTATTTGAATGGGATGGTTTAAAATTAGACTTACTTAACCCACCTTGAATGGGTTACCTGGGAATGGGATTTAACTCGATCAAATAATCAGCGATCGATACTTTTTTTTCCTACTACAAAATCCTAATTGAAGCATAGTATTGAAGCTTCAATCGCTGGATTTATTGAACATTCAAAGGAACATCCTTGACATCTCCTCTATCTCGACGCATCGCTTCACCAAAATACATTAAGTAATTCTAAACTAACTCGCTTAGTAATATTTTATTGTGTATCCTTTTTTCCCTTTCCACCGGCACCGTTTGCAGATCATGAAAACAATGATCAGGAAGAGGTTGATTCAGACGAAGACTACATGTACCCGATGTCCCAGCCGAACCCCAACATTGACACGAACCGCATCGACGAGATACCGGCCAAGGAGCCGAACATTAACGCGGTACCGTTGAAGTCGGCGCTGAAGAAGAAGGGTTCGAACCCGGGCACACCGACCCAGGACAATCGTGCCCTGGCGGTGCGATACGACACTAATCCTCCGGCTGCTGCCACGATCAAGTAAGTTTTCCGTCCCGGTTTTGTTTTTAAATTGTAATGGAATATGCGCCATAGCAGAGAAAGAGAGACCAAAAACTCCTCCAATCGTTCCTACCTGTTATCGCGAAAAGCGTACCGAGCCCGCGAGCTTTGAAATAGGAAGACTAGCTTTAGTTATCCTTTATCTAAAATCCCTTCCAAGCGTTCGTGGACACGTGGATTTTCCCTGTCTAGGTGTGCCTTGGTAGCAAGTCGTAGAACCCTAAGCACGATTTCCCAGCATTTGTTTTGCACCGTGTCTAGACCGTGATCGCTGTTGAGTCCCCTAGAACTGTCCAACATTTATTGCTCATTGTTGTTTTCTAGTTTCAATATACCGAAGAACCTTGTAGAATCACTACCCTACAGCAACAATGAAAATACATCTTCAAAGTAGTATAAACTGTTAGAAGAGTTCCCCCATCTCTAAGCTGTACATTTTTCCTAAACATTTCCATTCAACTAGAACTTATGTTGTGTTTCTTTTTTGCCAACTCTCGTACAGATTAGATAGCTCTTTTGTCTATAAATTCACTGTTTTTTTTCTGATATAACGTTTTAAAGCTATTCTCTGGAACAAGCATTTTGAAGTGCTGGAAGTGAAACAGTACTATTCAAACTCTGTTTGACATGTTTTATTCTTTACTCAATTTCTACTCTCTCTTCTCTCTCTTTCTTCGCATCTTATCCAATTCTTTATATACCTTCTCTACTTCCCCTATTTACTGATCTCTCTTTCTCAACATTTCTCTCTACTCCTGCCACTTCTTCGCGTGTCGCAATGTGTAACTACTTCAACCAAAAACCAAAAAACAACCAAACAACTTTCCCCTTTCTGTACATTTTAGGCCAGTTTTACGACCACGGATTAGAATATGGTAATTTCACCAAATGTTTATTACTCTTTCTTCAATTTTTGTTTTGTTTTTATTCCGTTTGCCGAATGTGCACACCCACTTACACTTTTTGTTTAATTAACTTTACGAATGGATTGTTTGGATCGTTTGGACTAACCTTTCGTTATGGTCATTTTGGTTTTCTACTCCCCCCTTTTTACTTCTTTTATAATCTCATCACCCATGTTACATGTTTGAAAACACACACTCCCACTGTTTTTTTTTAACCTGAATGCATTGCGTTACGTTGTATCTCATCCTTTTGCCGGACATACACAATACACATACTTTGTGTCGCGGAAAACAATACCCCTTTATCGCACCATTTTTCCTTTAGCCTCAGTGCCCATGATCGTAATCACTCACGCTTCGTTCCTTCTTCGTTTTGTGGTCACGTGCTGGCCCCTTTTTTTTACTTGCGGCACACGTACAGCTTCCGTAGCATTAATTGGATTAGGCTCCGCTTGTCACGTCTAGCATTGCAGCTTTTAGCCGCTCTCCCTCTCGTTGCATGGCCTTGGCGGAATGCGTGTGGCTCGGATCAACACAAGTGCACCGGCGGCGGCGGTGGCGGCCGCTTCGTGTCGCATTAAAGCACAATAAACAAAAACTGCACAGCACACAACGCACAACGCCGGAGCTAATTGAAATGGCTATCAACCCACGTCCACGGGACGATTTATGTACATGTATCGCTTCTCGGCTCCGGTACGCTAGCCCATCGGCTCTCGTAAGGCGACGCTAGTAGCAGATGAACGTAAACGAAAGGCTCTCTGGAGTCGGTGGAAGGATATGTAGGATGCCAGAACTTTTGGTCCACAATCTTTTAATCCAAACCAGATTACCAAGACGTCGGATCGCGTCCGGCTGGTTGCTACAGCTCAAATGGATAGCGGAATTTCATGACTGTGTCATCTAGGAAGATACGAGATCGGTTAAGCGCGAGCTGAGTCGTATCCTTTAGATGCTTGAAGGATATATTGTTAAATATTTACGCGAAACGATGGAACTAGCACACATGGATGGTTTTTAGAAGAAAGAGAATGAAAATTAGTTTACCAATGCACTGATCGATTTAAACGGCTTAAAGGAGAACTTAAAGACTCTGAAATAAGCCTTTAGATCTCTAAGCATTTCGATGCAGATTCTTCCGACAAATGGTGTCCCAGCGTCTCGCAAGACATGCCGTTGGACAGACATATTACAAATCACTCGAATTAATTTTGCTTCAACTTCAGAGCTCAGAGCCCCCCATTTCTGATGGGGCTCCTTTCTACACGGGGTTTGATGATGATGGGGCCCGGTACTGGTTGTTTCATTTAAATATTTAAAAGGGGTTCATCCATTCAATTCCGCAAAACCAAAAACTTTCGCTGCCCATTTCGTCGCACAAAGCCGGTCGAAAAGTTTCCACCCCTCCCCACCCCCTGATGACCGTCGTCACTTGGACAAATTGTACAGTCTTATCCCCATTTACCCTTTTTTGGGCAAGCTTCAACGGTCGTTAGCTAGGATAAAGCGTGTGGAAAACGGATGAGCTTTTGTGGCACGGTTTTGGGGGGGGTTTATGATTTAGGAAAGGAAGTTCGTGAGGGAAAAGAACACATGACCCACCCACTTTTAAGCATCCTACCAAGCGGGGAGACAAATTCAAGGTGACATAAATTTTAGGTGTTACTGGTTGTAGAGGCTTTACCTGCCGGGGGTTGCTCTCGCTCTCTTCAGAGTTTAACGGTGATCAGTATCAAGGCTTGTTTTTAGCTTTACTATTGACCCAAAACAAAAGAGTTCAAATTTGTAGGTTGATTGCAAAATTTACTTAAGAACAATTTATTGAAAGTTTAAGCTACTGTAACTCATTTTTATTACGTTTAGTTTTGTATTTTAAACCACTCAAACATCACTATTTGGGGCGGTCCGGTGACCGAGGGGACAGTGACGCCGGTCTTCACACGGCAAGACTGGGGTTCAAATCCCATCCAACACTAACTTACTACGGGCTGAGTCACAGAAAGCCAGAAAGGTGGCGGAATATCATCACTTTTTCGCACCGCAAATAAATACACCCCGACTAATACTTCCCTAACGGAGTGCAATAAGGCGTGTAAAAGGTTGTCAGGGGCATGTTTTGTTTTTTTCCGGAACATTTGCAAGACTTTTAATTAACTACAAACTTTCGCCCGGATAAACAATATTTAACACGTTCAAGGTCCAAGGTCCACCATTTCCTGCTTTTTTCTACAACGAAAACAACCATTATCTTCGTGAGCAAAAGCATTACTTATTACCCGGTGCCGTGCAAAACAAACCCGGACTCGCAGCTAAATTTACTCTCCCTTCAGCAAGAAGAATGCAAAGATTACCGTGCTGGATGAAAAATAATTGGAAAGCGTTCAAGCAACAACGTCTCCGTGCCACTGTTGAGGTTTTGGAGAAAACTTAGGTCGGCCCCAGCCAGAATCACGTTCCCGCTGCGGTTGAGGCAATACAAGCAGAGCGTTATGATTTATGCACGAACACAGCGCTTCCGCGCTAATGATGGATCTTGATGCGGACAAAAATCGTCATTTGCAAATAGAATCACGTGCGCACAGCTTGCAGTTTTGGTTATCGTTATTTAGCATCTCAACCGTGTCAACGCGAGTAGTAGTTGCTAAAACTATTAAAATTCTGTGTTGCAAGAAACTGGTGAAGCTTTCCTACGCTCACATTAAGCAGGAGGTGTGTGCTCCAGTAGCGGCAAAGTGGGATAGTTTGCAAAGTGCAGGGAACCGTTTATTTATGCTAGCCGTATCATCTTCTGAAGGTGTATCTGATTTTGAGTGTGCACATAAATCTGTATGATACGTGAAGGGGAGCAGTACGCTTGAAGATGGGCGGCCATCCATCCAGGCCGAAGACGTTGAGGAGTGGCGGTGGCGTAAAGTGTTAATTTCCTACTACAAACGCTTCAGGGCAACTAACACCACTAAGGGGTTTTTTGCCATCCGCCGAGCGCATAATCAAAGCACAAAGAATGTCCGGAAAGAGACGGCCATTAACGCCATCGTACGTAT
This sequence comes from Anopheles stephensi, assembly GCF_013141755.1. Lineage (NCBI taxonomy): Eukaryota > Metazoa > Arthropoda > Insecta > Diptera > Culicidae > Anopheles > Anopheles stephensi. The sequence goes on from NC_050203.1 coordinate 17,507,948, forward strand.
GTGCTACATTCATACAGAAAGACGGATGTTTGTCACCCTGAGGCATCCACATGGAAGCAGAATTTATCTGGCAGTAACTAATTGCGGTCTGCTGCTAAGCACAAGATTTCGAAAAATTGTATCATTCGGGAAACATATTCTTAGCCAAATTCCTGGCATTCTTCATGAAAAAGAATCTCAGTATCGTTACTAACACTTTTGGATACTCGCTCAATAAAACACACCCGTACATGGGATCTCTTCTCGCGTGGATAATGAAATTCCCCGCAAATTCACCGAGAATCTTAATTAAACCTCACGCTAGAGTTAGTGGTGTCTGGTACGATTCGGCGTCTTTCATCCATCAAAAATCGAGACTCCAGAGTGCGTGTGTGTGTTCGTGGGTTTTTCCTTCATGACCCGAAAGCTGCTGAAATAAAGGAACTCCCGGCAGCAAAAGACAATCATGCTCGTCCAACCATGCTTGTAAGAAAGGTGTAGCGGATGAAGTTTAGGGGTTTAGTGTCTTGATGACCTTGGTTATCTTGACGGACGGTGGTACACTTCACTAGCTGTTCGCTTTTTACTATCGGTACGTGTTCCATTACATGCGAGGCTTTTGGTTCGGTTCTTGCAGCACGCCCTGGAAAAAAAACTTGATTACAGCTTCGTTCAATGCGAACAGAAACACGATTATGTCAACCTCCCAGACACGTGACGTTAAGAACCTGTCGGACGTTGAAGAGACTTACCCTGTCTGTCTGGTCGGTTATTACGCGATTCGGGTATGGGTCGGTGTTTGAGTCCTTGCACAACGTTAAAGATCGACCACCCATCGTTGTAAGGACTTAACTAAATCATAAAAACAAGTCCCGCCTTTCTAGCAGCCGGCATAGCCCAGCAGATCATTCAGCTCGAACGAGATTTATTCCTGAAACAGAAAGCTTACCATCAATAGCTTTAATGCAACAACCACCTCGCTTGTACTGGGACTCGCAGTCCTGCCGAGAATAAATTATCCCTACTCAGCTTAATGCTTCGGAAAGCTTTCCTGTACACATCAAACAATGACCTACGCCCCGGTGTACTACACTTTAAACTCTATTACTACGATTAATTGAGCACCGAAAGTGGCCAACTCCGGTCGAGGGCTTTCTCCCTTGCTAGCTTGTCGCGCCTCTCGGGACATACCAAAGCTTACCCATTTCCCATCGCAACCCCACCCAAGCTCGCCCCGTACCCCGAACGGATTAAAATTTGAATAATTAATCTCAACAAACTACTCCAAACAAGTCGGTGTGGAATAAAACTATAAATGATACGAACCTGAGCGCTATCCCGTCCTCCTGCGCGGCTTTTGCATTAGACCCCGGAATATAGGTACGGTTTGTGCCTTGGATGGCTCGCTCTTCCGAGGATGTAAATTAATGTTCGCCCGGTGCTTGTTAGTTCTGCTACCGACGCCATCTTTCGCCATTCATCTGCACATGGAAGTAGAAGTACTACAACCGCCTGCCAGCCGACTGAATGCACGTCCGCTCTGTCGGGTTGCAAAACTGATATCCTTGCAGCACTAACCACCATTGGTGCCGCGTGCTTATCCAACGATATGCGAACGATATGCTTTCCTCCTTCCTACTGCATCGTCTGCTGAGGGCGGACTATTCATCCCGGCAGTTGCGAAAGGATAACATTCTCCCGCAAGCGCCCGCAGTTTTGGCAAACCATTAGCGAACAAGTGAAATCACACCACAAAGCCACTATTATTCTGTGCAAGTGTATGATAAATTATTCCATTATAATGATAATGTCTTTCCACTTCCGTTTTTTTTTTTTGTCACCCACTTCATCCTGTCTGCTTTCTCGTGCTGGGGCGTCACGAAGCTCGGCAAAGCGCGCTCGCACTCCGCAAGAAAAAGCTCCAGAGAAATTGCGTTACTGACAGGTTCAATTGCTGCAGGAATACATCCCGCAAGCAAAAAAAAAATGAACATTTGTCCTTGTAAACGTTGCAGAGCAAGTGACACACACAACCAGACCAGACCCAGGCCACAAGGGTCAAAGTATGTTAACCATTCCATTTGCTCCATTGGCGCAAGACCCCTTTACCGCGCATTCCTTGCCAAAAACCGATCCAACATACCGACGACGCTGTACGGCTGGCTGGGTGGTGTTCCTTTCGCTGCCGTACGTATTTGCAATTCCGAAAAGGATTCTGCCTCTTCAGTCTTACCACCACCTATCGGGGACAGGGCAGCATCTTTTCAGGCGGAGCAAACTGTTTGCTTAAGAAACCGACTCGTCACGGCGAAGATACAAGCTTTCCACGAGAGTTACTTGCTGTGGTGGAAAATTGTCTGGCGCAGCATCGCGTCATGCAAATGTAGTTTTGTCGTTGATCATTTTAAGGCATGATTAATTATACTCCCGTCACACGGCTTTGCAGGAGCAGGTTGTGTTCGATGGCACATGCTTCCTGCTGTGGGAAACAATTGGAGTGGAGAGCGTACAGTCATTTGTTTGCAGCACAAAATGACATCCAGGAAACAAAAACCAATTCGATCCATCTTCTAGAACTCATTGTATGTAACGCTTAATTCGTTTAACCTCTCATGACTATTCACAGGGCGAAATGGAAACCGTTTATTGCATGCATGCGCTTCTGAAGGGGTCTTTAAATTCGTTCTAAACTTAAATAACAAGTCATTCATCTGTTACGATGTTTGTTTGATTTGTTTTGTTTTTATTTTAATACACGTTTCATTTAATAATATTTAATGTATGGTATGATTTCGCAAAACTTTTCATAAAATGGTTTCTGCAAATGTCCTTTCTGTACACTGTGTTGATGATTTATTGCCCATTAATGTATACCTTCTCCCCGGATACAGAATAACCCAGAGTGTGCTCCTTTTTGCCACTGACAGCAATAAAGCATCACACTGTCACCCGAAACAAAATCCGTTTAGCAGTTACAGAATAACATTAACCAACGTGCAATGACACCATTTCCCTACAGCTCCCGACCGATGCGTTTCCAAATCGGCCTACCGAGCACGATGGAAAACAAGGAAAACGCACGCCCGTTCGTGATCCGCGAGACTGGCGATGATTGTGATCAGTCCGACGGGCCCATCTGCTACCGGGACGAAGATGCGGACCGTGCCGCCAAGATAGCGCGCAAGGAGAGCCTCTCGATCAAGCTGGCGCTGAGGCCGGACCGGCAGGAACTGATCAACCGGAACATCCTACAGCTGCAGTCCGACAACGAGAAGCAGGAATCGAAGGAAGCGATCGGGGCCCGCCTCATCCGCCGGCTGTCGATGCGCCCCACCGCCGAAGAGCTTGTCGAGCGGAATATTCTCAAAAGTAAGCCGCTATCTGCACCTTCCTTCTGAAACGCCTCTAACTCATCTTTCTTCTTTTTTTTTGCTCAACACAGCTCAATCACCAGCGGAAGAGAAAAAGCAAAAGGAGGAAAAGAAACGCTACCTACTGCGGAAGCTCAGCTTCCGGCCGACGGTCGATGAGCTGAAGGAGAAGAAAATTATACGCTTCAACGATTACATTGAGGTGACGCAGGCCCACGACTATGACCGGCGGGCCGACAAACCGTGGACACGCTTGACGCCGAAAGACAAGGCCGCCATCCGCAAGGAATTGAACGAGTTCAAAAGCTCCGAAATGGCCGTGCACGAAGGTAGTCGACATCTTACCAGGTACGTTGGCCCGGCACTTTGCGTACGTTTAACGCCGCGAACCTGAGCTAAACCCTTATGCTTGTAATTTTCAGGTTTCATAGGCCATGACAACTGCAAGGAAGGGCCAAACAGTGCAAGCAATTTGCCATTCATTACGTTTTACATTTCTCATTAGAAATTACTACCATCCAGCGTTTGACGACCGTGTACATATGAGCGTCGTGTGGCGCTCGCCGGCAGGCAACGCCAGCCGGTCGTTGACCACGTCGGTTTTGGACGGTGGACAATATTGGACAGTAATTTCACGTATCATCTGCATCAGAAAGAGCTTGCCGGAGTGGTTTCCACTTTACACACACACACACACGTATCTTTGAAGGCTCACTTTTCATGTAGGCGCTATAGCCACAGCCTGAGCGCTACAATCCTCTGCAAATGTGTATGCCTTGTGTTGTGTGCTGTTCAAATAGTATTTCCCACCAGTTTACAAAAAAACTCCAAGGGATCGGAGCAAAAATTCGATTCTAACGTGCACAGAAAACTAAAACATGTCCGAACAGAAATCCTCGACGAACGATCATCACAAATAGACTAATTTGCGCCTAGTTTACGAGCGGAGAGAACACCCTGGACGACGTGAGGTGATACGAGAAGGTTATATTTTTATCATCCACAACACTCAACGATGGCGAACGAATTACAACGGGGTAAAAATTTGGCATAGTTCATGCACACAGACAAATTCCTTCACGAAGGAAATGCTACACGCACCACGTTGTTGCGTACCGGGGTTTGTGTTGGCCACACATGGAGACGAATAGCCATATAGCGTTCACTGAACACGATCCTAACTCCTGAGTTTGTTTTCGGCCAGCGAACATGCATGTACAATGATGAGCATCGGTGTGCAATTATTGGTAGCTTCAAACACATTCAAATGCTTCGCAAAACGGTGCGTTTCAGTGCAGGATAACGGGCGCAGAGCGACAAAAGATGCACTGCATCTGAGGCATCCACATGCCATGGAAGGTAGGCAAACAGAGAAATGGGCAAACACGAAAAACTCTAAAATTGTTTTGAAAAGCAACAGAGAGGAAGAGAGAAAAGAGAGAGAGAGCGAAGATAAAACAAAAAAAAACATAAATGAGAATAATCATACTGTGATAATGTTGATGACGTTATTAGAATGTTACCGACAAGGAGGAAACGAAAACACGAGCATGAAATGTATTGAATGTGAAATTGTGAGGGAAATGGGAAAACAATCTAACCTGTGGAACGTGGAACACGGTGGCGGTGATGTTGGAAGTTGCGAGTGGAGCTGATGGGATTACAACAGAGCAAACATCACATCCGGTGTTGGTGGATGGGGGGTTCGAGCGCGATTTAGGATACGCTCACCAGGTTGAGCACAAACGACGGCAGTAATCACAGCTTAATGTGAATTTTAGCAATATAGACCACGATGCTAGTAGCGACAGCAGTGCGGTGCCGCACGATCAATACCAGTGATGAACATTAAAGACGCGAATACTGACCAGCAGCAACTCTATACCAGCTTTTACCGGAATGTGCACTCCAGAACATGAGAATGATGAAGAATTCCTCTTGATGAGCGCTTGATGGATTGGATTTTGACCAATCAATCAAGCTTCACCTTCTAGATCTTCTACGCCATATTCCACATTTTCCCCTTGGGATGCGGGCCATCAAAATCCCCTTTTTCTCAAGATGAGATAGAACTTCGGTTGGCGATGGAGAGAAACGACCTTCTAAAACAGCGTCGTTCTCTAGATATCTCTGATTCGTAAAACTCTGGTATAGAGTTCAACCACGTGCTCCCCATTATCGAAACGTCCGCTGTTGGGCAATCAGTGATCGGTCCTGCGATTGGTAATACTGCTGCTACCACAACTACTACTACAACAGACTACTACTACAACCGCTAATACTACTATCGCTAACACAGTACCCACCAGTACCAGCGGCAGGGGAAAAGGGGCAAAGAAAAACCAGAAACGAATTCATTACACATTGTACATATCCTGGCGAGAGAATGCAGCGGAGGACGATAGCGCCTAGAGAGTTTGGATCCTCGTCGCTGCGCGCACGTATTATTAATCCGGAAGGATATGGCCGGCATATACTGGAAGAGCGCACGGCGAACACGGCACGGCCGATGCAAGATCGGTGTTTAAACTTAGGAAAACCTTTTTTCCCCCTCGTCTATCGAGAGATCGAGGCATTTGAAGGAATCGCGAATGCTTCGGAAAACTCTTGCACGGTGCATGATCCTTCTCGGGATCGGTGCGTTTACAATACACGAACCTGTAAAAGGACGTGTGTGGCATTCAATTTGATCATCAAACAAATATAGAGAGGGAAAACCAAGAGAAGACAAGGGAGTGGAAACATGGGGGGAGGAAAAAAAACAACGAGACAACTAAGCAAATGAGCAGAGAGACGACAGAAGATGGGAAATACATTTTGATAAGAAAGATATATTCATCTTCTCTGAGAGTGAGAGCACACGCGCGCGCGCGCTGATAAGAAAACTGTTCTGCTCTGCAAACAAATCAGTAGCAAAGCATTTAATAACAGTTGGAGTGAGAGAATTTAAGGAAATGTAAAAATTGGAAGCAAGTTTTTGGGGCGGATCAGGAGCAAAACAAAAAGCAATTGCAACGCGGTGTGTAAGATACGAAAATTCAACCAGATATTGTCCTACAGCAAACCAACCCCCTTCCCGCTCCAAATTAAATTAGTAAACAAAAACTGTGTTCGACTACCGATAACACTTGGCTTTTGAGCAGAGAGGGGGGGAGGCAGAGGGGGGACAAACAAATAAAGCATTAAAACTAAACCATAACCATAATCAAGCATTAAAAGGCATTTTGGGTGAGCCAAAAACAAGATATTTGTAGACAGAAATGGGGTGCGTGCTTCGTCACTGTTGTGCATCTACAACTACAATAAAATACACTCACACATACCTACACTCGCTCGATCGGCGATCCTTGTCCCGGGACGATGGGTACGAGTTGAATCGCACGTTTGTGGATGGGTGGTGGTGGTCCTTTTGGTTTTGACTGAGCAATCTGAATCTGAGTGATTTATCTCGGGAAATACTTTTTTTTTGTTGGCCACGATCGATGCTTTCGGGTCGATGAATATTTTCCCATCCGACCGACGACCATGTTTGTGAGGTGTGTTCGGAGCAATGACTCCACTTACAGCACAATAAATGTCGTCCTTTTTGGCCTGTGAGCTACATCGCACCAAAGTGTGGTCGTCTAATGCGTTGGCATGAATTGGTGTAATTATTTCCGATACAAAACACCCTTCTGATAAAACACACCCTCACTCAACTCAACGACAAGAGAGAGAGAGAGAGATAACATCCAAATGCATAACCAAGTGAATAGAGGGAAGAGAAGAAAAGGAAGAAGTATGAAGTAAGAATAAAAACAAAAACAGAAAATTTCAATGCAGACGTAACGGAATAGAGCAACACGCTAGGTTTTAAGTGTAATACGTATAAAAAAGTATATATATACGAGTATATATATTAATATCGATTACTAAAGCAAAACAAAAGCATTGAAAGGAAAAAAAGCCGGATAAAGGTAGTGAAAGGAAACAGCAGCAGCAACAACAAAAAAGTGTGAGTGAGCGTGTGAGAATGTGTGCTGAGGAGACGGGTTTTCCGGTAGGGAAACGGTTGACAAAAATTGGACGCAACCAGCCGCGTGTGTGTCCGGAGCGAAACAAATCAATAATTTGTTAAGACAAAACAAACAACAAAAGAACACAAAACAAAAGTAACGACAAATAAAAGAAGAAAAAAAAAAGATAATCAAAATGGGGCGTGCGATCTTTTACTGGGCGTGATCCCGAGATCGGTGTCGTAAGTGTCAGGATCGTCCTGCTGTGCTCGGGAAGGAAATGGCAGGCCAAGACCTCCTGTGGTTTTCCGGTAAGTATGTCTTGTCATTGCTATATAGTATTTAATTTATCATTCTTTTAACATAATAAAATATGGGGATACAACAGTACTAAGTGGCTTGAGAAGGCTCGAACATCCGAACACGGAAGTACGCAATGCGGAGATTGAAGTCAAAAGTAAGTATTACGAGTTTACTTACTTATTCAATTATTTGGTGCTACTGCAGAAGTTCTCAATACACATGCGTCATGGGCTTCCAATCCAAAACCCTGGCCCTTCATTTATATTTTAGCTCATCACGTCTCCTTTCTTTGTCCATGTGGACGGCCTTACAAGATGGGAGAGCTCGGACGGACGTCCGAAGCTATTCTCATGACCATGTCCAGAATGATCTTCATCGAAGCCTTACAAACTCATAGTGCTCGTCATTGTAGCTGTTTTACAGCATTAAGACAGCCAAATTTCCATTGATTGTACCAACGAAACTCCTGGAGAAAATGTAATTGTCCAAGCGTGAGAAGAAAAAGCCAGCAAAAACCGTTAACATTCAATGTTCCAAATATTAAATGAACATAATTTTTGCCTCAAATTAGAATGAAAATGTATTGTGCTAAATTTGGTTTAACTACGTACAAAATACACATTTAACCGAAAAACTTACCAATTACATAGCATGCAAACACGTTTCTCCTAACGACCTAAAGTGCCGTTGAATAGTTTTTCTCTCATTTGCGAATCGCTCATCGTGAGATGAGCTCGACCACGTGAGTTCGTGCTCACGCTCACATTTGACAGCTACACAATTCACAGCCATCTTGTCAGCTCCGTACAAAAAGCGCGTCGTGTGCTCCGGCATTCCGGTACGAAGTGGTGCGTCGTGCGCTGGCTACGTTATTGTTGTGTGTTGCCGGTGCGCCAGAAACGTTTCGATTTGCTCGTCGTCTAATTCATTTAAGCCAGTGCATAAAACTTTCAAAAAAAGTCCGTGTTAAAGTGAACACAAAGAACGTTTGAATGCAACGCGAACGTGGTCATAATTCTGGTGTGATGTGTAGTGCGTAAATTAAACCTTGCGGACAAACCAAAAACATTTTTGCTAATCGGAGGGATGCAATAATATTCCCTTTTTTGTCGCTTTCAATTGAGGTGAGAACATTTAGTAACCATATCGGAGTGTCATGTCGATACTTGTCAGTTGCTTTCCAAACGTATTGCTAGCCCTGCGTGGCGTATGGAATGTGACGGTGAAAAAGTAAGTGCTCTTTTCCCTCAAATATTACCCTGTGGAAGAAATAGTAAAAATGCGTTGCTTTTCCCCGCTACATAGCGGTGCCTAAAGGTATGCAACAGATAATCCGGGTGCAGGCGCAAGTATACGCAGCGAGTGCACCATCATCGACAATCGGCAGAAAGATTGTGTATAACAACAAAACATTCCAACGAATATGAACGTTTTAGTGCAAAAGAAAACGCCCATCGATTTTCATACAAAACAAAATTGAAAAGAAAAAGTACCCATGAGAATGCATTTGAATTTAGATGAATTTGATTGAATGCGTATTTAATGTAAGCTGATGCACACGTGCGTGCGTGTGGATGTAGTTGTGGCAGTTGTGTGAGCAAAACAGCTCACTGCACACAGGAGGCGGTACCCTGAAACGAACGGCTTGTTCTAGGTCAAGTGAATTGTTCAATTTTAAACAAAAGCCGAAAAAGTTACTGATCGCAGTTTTTAGTATCCAGGAAAAAACCCACGCACACACACGTGCGCTCGTTGCGGATTTCTTCTAATCGGCGTACAGCACGCGGTCACCTGCCGAAATTTTGGACCGTCCTGCCTTCCTCCATTCAGTGAGAGAACGAGCCCGTTGCCACAAACACATTCGCACGCAAACGTCAAATCGCTTGAGTTGCGATAGGGTTAAAAAACCGCGCGTCAAGAGAGCGTGAGCATCGGCTGTGAGAATGTGTGCGTGAGAACGGTGCGTGAGAGAGAGAGCGAGCAGGAAACTATTCAGCTGAGTGCAGCAGGTAAGAACGGCAGCCACGGGAAAGAAACATCATTTTACCAGAAACTTTGACCGAAGCGGTTGTGTGGTTTTTGTTATTTTAAAAAAAAGTAATTACACATTTACACAGGTTATTACAATTTAAGGGTGTGATTTTTACAAGAACTACGGATACGTTTGCACTCTACCAAGAAGCATGGAGTTTCCGGCACAGAGAAACGTCCCTTTTGCGACCGCCATACCTTCAACGAGCAAGATCGCCTATAAGCCACCCCCGTTTGCTGCAAGATCGCAGCAAAATGCAGTTCAATCTGCAGTACCAGTAGGAGGAGGGCCATCATCATCATCGTCCTCGTCGGGAGCGATCATGAACCGTGCTGTATTTAAACCGCCTCCCCAAATGGTGCGTGCTTCCCGACTGTCGGTCGATACGCGTGAATGTATGGCACGGTTTTCGAACCTGAACAACCGGAAGATTGTCACTACCGGACCAACGTACCATCCGAATGTCACCAGCCAGCAGCAGCAGATGCCAACGTTCGCACCACAGCAGCTTCCTTACGTATCGGCCAAATGCCCCAACAGTGAGGTTGTAATAGAGCGACGGAATCCGACAGCATTGTCACAGACGCGAGTTGCACCACAGCCGGACATAAGCATCTTTAAAATTCCTTCGGTAAGTAGCATTCGTGGTGAAGTATATTTGCTTCCTTCCCATTCCCCCCATTTAATTGGCTGTGTTCGTAGTGGGCAGCCAAATTTTGAAAAACGCTTTCCATGCTTTGTTCCGCCGCAATGTATGTAAAATGTGCATCTCGGTGTTATCGAACGTGTGCGATGTTGTTGGGAGAGAATGTTGCTGAGCGCGAAACTATAATGTAAACGTGAATCGCGCGGACTGTTATTAGTGTGCGTGTATGTCGGCTCGCGGCCACCTATTCGCCACTGACAGCAGCTGGTGTTTCGACGAGAGTATCGCGCACTCTTTTCCACTCCCGCGAGTGAATACTAAGGATGGGAAATGCTCTCGCGCACGCACACACTCACACACCCGTGAACTGCCATTTAACAGCGGCAGTCAGCAGCAGCAGCAACAGCAGCAACAATCAGTAGAAAAATAGACGGCCCCAGCAGCCCGATCAGCATCAAACGGACTGATCAATCGTGCCACGGAGTGCTTGCAAACATTAAACGGGATCAGGGAACCGTCCACCGAGAGGGAAAGGTACCGGATCAACATCGAAACAGTAGCTGCCGAACGTTATCACACACGCCTGCTTCGATTGTTTCAAAACGTAAGAGGGACGATTCTGTATCTTTCCTAGCCGCGTAACACACATGGTCGTCGTCGTCGCTGGTAACGTGAAGTGCGCATCCGACTATCGTCAGTAACGATCGCGAATATTGGTTTTGCTTCTCTGCTCGATCGGTGTGTGTGTCGGAGCTATTGTGATTGTGTTGTTACCGATTGTTTCCACCGCAAGGGTATGTACTTTCATCGCAACAACAACGCACACACACACGGCTGTCAAAATACGTTCGTTCAAATTGTGTTCATTCGTTATCGACTTGTGCATCTGTTTATCGTTTTTTTTCTTTTCGTGTGAAGCAATAGGAATAAGAGAACAGCAGCTACAATAGCATAACTACCACCACAACGCGATGCACCATCATCATCATCAGGGCGGAAGAAAAAGAAACAAACCAATCCCGCACGAAAGATTGAGAGCTTTGCAGCTTATCTTGAGTGAAATTGCAAAGAGACTAAAACAAAACCCCATTACAACGACGCACATCCCCCCTTGGTAGGATGGTCATCTGTGGCGGATCGGACACACGTCACGTTGTGTGTGGGTCGCACCAGTCGCAAAATGCTGCTCCCAATTCCGTTTAATAATATCGTAAACAAAGAACAAACAAAGCAATTTCGATTGAGACACGAGTAAGAAAAGGAAAAAAAAACAACAACAACTGTCGTGTGAGTTATTGATAAAAGCAAAATAGTAGAACAACGTTACGGCGGCGCGCACACAAACACACGCCCGCAGGATACACACAAATCGGTATTAGCAGCAGCAGGTGTGAATTGAACGAATGTATGCAATTTCATTGCAGGCCGAGACAACTGTGATCTATTTGTGCATTTGGCGTTGATGCACGCACGGTATACGATGCTGGTGGGGAAGGGGAAGAAAGCACACACGTGAAAACAACAAAAGCACGAAAACGCGTACGGTGTTGTGAAGAAAAGCTACACACCAGATTTGCAATGAATTTCGTAATCATCACACAGTCAGTCGTCGTCGCATTGTACGGAGCAACCAACAACAAGTGGTGCGTTACATTTTTTTCATGTGACGCATCGAAAAGCATCAGCATCGGAACATCTGTTTCGGCGTATCCTGTTGTGGGATTGTGAAACAGAGGATACGATCAATTTTCGCAATTGCGAAAGGACCAATACAGTGGCGGTCTCTTCCGCAAAGCAACGTTGATCCGGCACGGTCCCCTGTCAGTGTGTGTTGCCATTGGAAACGCAAGCGTTACAGCGGGTTGTCCTTCAAACCCTTCTGCTGCTAATGCTATGAACGACGAATCGTTCTTGTAGCTACCAAAAAATTGCAAACTCAATTGCAACAAACTCATAACCAATTACCTTGATACACTTTAATAAGGTCAACAGCAAAAGCTGCACGGGATCCCTTTTACCCGGACCCCGTGGTAACGCTTCACGGCAAAACGCACGTGTAACGTCTCGTAACGGCCGCTCTATCGAAGGTCGCTAGAATGAGAGCGCGCGGGCACAGACACAGATATGCAGCAGCAGCAGCAGCAGCAGCAGCAGCACTGTACCTTTCTCACTCACTCGCCTCACTTTTGGGGGCTTACCTTCGACGGCAAGTGAACATATCTAGCCATACACACGGCACATCATAGTGCGCGGTTCGTTCATTCGCTCGCTCGTGTGTCACGGTACATTTGTGTGTGCGGCGGACGTGCAATGCGTACGTGTGTTTTCTGGTTTTTTTCTGCTCTGGCAAGCAAGTACCTACAACAAGCGGCGTGGTGTGTTGTTCAACGAAAGCAGGTTCCCTTTCGCAAAAGGTTCGACCTGCTGCTCCCTGGTGTCTGGTCCTGTATTAAGCTACTGTCCGGATGGTAAAGTAGTACCGGAATTTTGGGACACTTCAAGTGGACATGTGTCTGTAGTTTCCCGCACGGGGTGATACTAGAGGACACGATGGTGCTAACCGTGTGCTAGAGAATGTGCCTCATGGCATGATTGGCCGCAACCGAAGACCTTACGTTACAAACCCGATGGTCGGTGAATAAGGTGAACGTTGTGGACGGTGTGTGTGTGGTTCCGGTTTTCCTGGTGGGGATAAGAAACTCCTCTGCACAACCCAAGTGCCTGCAACTGGTTTCATTTTCACCAAACACCTTGCACGCACGCCACAGCCACTTCCCTCCCAATTGCACAACCTTGGTATTATTGGTAATATTCAAGCATGGCTATCATCGCATCGCCCAATAATCGTTGAATCTCTCGGTGAGTAGCAGTGGAATACCCCACTAAAGCGTGTTTTTGTGTGTCATTTCGTTCATTTAATCACGAATCCCAACTCTGCGTCCCTTCCGGGGTCCGGTTTTTGTGCTTGCAGCTAGCTGAGCAGTACCGTAAACCCGTACGTCTGAAAAAGGGAAAACAACCCGTGTCAGAAGGCAACGACGAACACTCCATACATACCCATCATACACACATCGCAGTCGGAGCAGCCACGTTTGACAAAAGCTCACCCTCAATCCGTGCCAGCTAAAGGCCGTTGCGTTGCAGGTGTTGTTGTTGTTGTTGCGGTGGAAAATCGGTAAAATAATGTATGCGCCTGCTCTACGCCACACCGAGCAGCAAGCTAAGCTATACATAAGCGGGCTCTAGTGCAAATGAATCCGACGCAAGATATAATCATCGCATCATCTTATCGGGGAGCACCGTAAACGTTGTGTCGGTGGCCGCACCCTCTCGTTCCACGTCCCACGCGTGTGATTACGCGGAGGAAAATCGGAAAAGATTGCTTCACGGATTCGATGAATGATCCCCCGCGGTGTGCATCAGTTTTCTGTACAACAGTCACACCAAACGCTTCTCTCTCCGTGTCACTCACTGGTCAGTTTCGGCTGTTATCAGATGTTTAGGAGAAGCATTAAGCTGGGTGGAGTGTGTTTAGTGTGCCCGAACCAAAAACGCTTGCAGCAGCAGCAAATTTGTGACGAATAAGCGACTCCCATCGTGTGGTGTCATAAGGCTAATAAAAGATGTGTGCTTTCTATAAAGATGTGTGGTGGTGCATATGCGCCGTTCTGCTGTGCCCAGCAGTATCGGAATACTTAAGTTAGTGTGTGCAAGGAGCGATCAATTGGGTAATGTGGCTTGTTTTAGAAAGTAGCGCCAGCATCTGTCAAACAAGCGGTGGTGGTGGTTCCGTTACCCATTTTTGGTAGTGAATCTTTACTTTGAAAGTGCGTGATCCGCGAGCATACATTCGGTGCGTGTAAATGACGCATGTTTTTGTTTGGAGGATTCGTCATATTACACGTTCCGTAGTTCCGTTTGGAGTATTTTTTTTTTGACAGCACGTGGCAGTCCACGGCATGTGATGAAGCATCTACGTCTCATGTTGCTGCTACAGCAGATCAGTAGTAGTCGTTGATCGATCGTGTACTCTCTCTAGCAACGGTTGCGAAGATCAGCTCAATGTTCACACGGGGGGTTGCTGCGGCAATACGTGAAGTTAAAATCAAACGTCAAAATTCCTTGCGTGCGTGCTTGCTCGCTTTCGGCACAGTGCAAAGTGTCACCGTGTAGATGTGAAGTGATTAAATTGATAAGTTTTCAGCTGTTTTGTGTGAAATTTCCTATTTTGAACATAGCACAGCTGATGTACAATAGTGTGGCAGGCATGGAGCAGCATGTCAGGTATGGTGGCCATAAGTGAATTTCTCCCACTTTCTTTGTCTCCCATGCACATCCACAAGTGTGCCCAGCTGCAAATGTAGCCGACCCACGATGGACATTGTGTTGTGCTGGTGTGATTGCAACAATAATAACACAGCTGAAACCGTTTTTCGAAGCAAATTCACATTCCGTTTGTGAAGTATGTGTCACATGGCAGCGAGCACTCGCTCTCTCCCTGTCTCTCTCACGCGTCATGCTGTTGTGTATAGGTGTGCGTGCGTGCGATGCACCGATAGTGCATCCAACACTGGGGTCGATATTATTGTGTTCTAATGCATCCGTAGGCACGCGTGTATGCTGGCTAAATATCCTACAGCACCGCGAAAAAGGTGTAGTCCCTTTGAGCAACCGTTTCAATACATATAGCGGGCTAGGGGGCGATACCCTACTGTAGTGACACGTGGTGTACAGAAGGATGCCCACGATAACACGGTGTCAGTGTCCAGTATCGCTGAGCTTTTAAAAGAAGGCGAGAAAGGAATATTGTTTATAATATGGAAACAATAGAAAGAATAAAAATGTAATGCTTCATTAAAAGACTAATTCTGTAATTGTTCCTCTCTTTTACACAGACACAAACGAACGCTGTCACCACTGTGCAGGTTGTCAATAACAACGTGATGTCGTACCAGCAGCAGACAATAAACGGTCCATCGACAATCGTGAAACCGAACCCGATTGCGGGTTTACCGATCGCCAACACCACCGTAGTAATGCCGACCGGTTCCTCCGGCACGATCGGTGATCTGAAGCTTATTGCTGCCACAACATCGACCGCCGCCTTGAAGATGTATCGCCCAATCGCACCGAAACCCACGTCCGCCGCCATGATGATGATGACCAACACCACCACCGCCACCGCCCTTCCGCCGACAGCAACCACGGCGCCCTCGATCTTGTTATCGCCAGCGGTCCCAATCAGTCCTACGACGGTTCCGATGATGCCGGGTGCTGTACCACCACTGTCAACAACAACCGTTTCGAACGGTGTGCCGACAATGGTTATTCCGGGAGTTGTCAAATCGACCCTTATCCCGTCAAACTACGAACAACAACCGCCTGGACAACCGCAACCAGCGTTGTACGCTGGCGGTTCTAAACTTGTGCTTCCTTCGGGCACTACCATCAAGGTGACGCAGCACGGCGGCGGAGGTGCCTTTGCTCAGCAGCAACCCCAAGTGCAGTCATCCACGGCGATGGCAGTCGCGACCACGGCCGGCAATTCCCAGCTGCTGCACACAATCGTTCACACACCCGCGCTTGGTACAATTTCCTTCGCGAAGCCACCCCAATCACCGCAACAACCCGCCACCAAGGTGTTGTTGAATGCTAAGCTTCCGATGACCACCTCCAGCACGACCACCTCTCCATCGTCTTCATCGTCATCGGCAGGTCCAACTGTTCCTGTCAATATTCCACCACTGTACGTGCCCCCAAACAAGGCATCGATTGCTACTGCAACGGTAGCAAAGCCCATTACCATACCGATGTCACCAGTTGCGTCCGGAACATTCACAAAGCTGGCTGATGTAGAAACGCAGCGTGTAATGATAACAGGGCCACCAATAACCGTCGGCAGCAGCAGCACCACCAGCACCAGCATCATCAACAACAACAACAGCGTAATCAAGCGCCGTCTGTCGGCAGGGATTGCGAAGGCAAATGCGGCCACGATAGAGCAGCAAGAGGTGCGAAAACCGATCAAAGCATTTCCTATTCCGGTACTGAGTTCGTTCCCAACAGCCGCCAATCCTGTTCAGTACCAGCAGCACCAACACCAACCGCCGGAGCAAACATCCAATTCCATTTTGATTAAAGATCGTACAGTGCTGCTTTCGGCGAATGCTCGTGCATTGGTGGAACAGTGCGGCAAAAAGGAAAATGTAAATCTATCGCTGCAGTTGGAAAACGAACCACCGGCAACCGTTGCTGTCGCGGAAGACGACGAGTCGTCCAACGATGGTTCCATGCTGGTGATGGACCTGGGCGAAAGTAATGCACCCGAGGTGGCGGCGGCGGGTTCGGCGGTGATCCCGGGCGAGAAAAACACTCTGTTTAGCCAAGGTATGGAACGGGCGGCAATTATTGCGCATGCAAATGGCGAAAGCTTAGTGCAGGTCGATAACGATCACGAACCACACCGAATCGAGCAGCTGGATGATGAATCAAACGGCTCGGACATGGTGGGAAGCCAACAGCAGGTCATTGAAGGAAACTGTTCTTACCCCCTGGAAGTGCCTAAAACGCCGGAAAGAAGGAAGCCAGCAAAGCGTTCCAGCTGTGAACCGGATGGCGATTCGAGGTCGTCTTCCACCAACGTAAGCCCCCGGTTGGAGAAGCGTTCCTCTTCCGAGCATCTCCAGTCGAAGGTAAAATCGGGCTTACCGGGCACGGCTACCGAATCGAAGCAAAGTCCTCTGCGGAGACGGTTTTCGGAGTTTGCGGCAGTTGTGACAACATCGGCCGGAGTTACGATACCGTTTACGGATGAGAATTACTTTATACCGCTACCTTCCCACGTTCGCAAGATTGAGGCGCGTGCGGCCCGCGATCGGGACATAAAATCGACTGCTAGCGTGGCACACGAAGCAGCGGCACCATTACCACCATCAAACCTTTCATTGCTGTGCAATGAAAAAATCGATCTACCGAAACAGCTCGAGGAAGTGCTGAAGAAGCGGCCCTTTACCGCGAAGCAGGTAAAAGCTGCGAGCAGAAAAATGTCCCCCACTGACCCGGCCAACGAACAGGAACACCACGAGCAGCAGCAGCAGCAGGTGGTGGTCGCGTTAGACCAGGAAATTCGTCGCAAAAAGCAACGGTTGGCAAAGGAAAGCAGTGTGGAGCGCAGCACCAACAGTCGATCCACATCGATGTCGTCCGACAGCAACGTGATGCCGGCGTCGGCTGGCAAGCCAGCACGGAGCAATGTCCCGTCGGAACCATCGGGCAAAAAGCATGCCGGTTCGAAAACGCAGAGCAAAAAATCGTCCACAGCTGCTGCTGCTGCTGCTGCTGCCCAAGTGACACCGTCCGAATCGTCCACCAGCGTGCTGGATGACAGTGGTATCGTGTCGGACACCTCGACGGTTGCCGACCATCTGCGGTGGTACGATGGTATCGGTTTTCTGAGCGAAAGCACGATGCACTTTGAGTTTAACAAGTTCGGCATCGTGCAGCCGCTTTCGGACGAAGCGTACGATCAGCACCGCATTACGGACGTGTATCGAGAGCTGCAGCTCCCGATTAAAGAGCGACCGGTGCATAAACGCACCACCGCCGCGCACGAAGCGCACGACATGTACAAGTGTGAGGTGTGCGAGGGCCGTGGCCGAGCGGCCGACTTTGTAACGCCAGACTTTTGCAGCATTCGCTGCGTTCAGCAATGCAGCAAATCCGCTTTGCGCGACTACATCCTCAACTCAACGCACGCGCTGCAGTGTAACAATTTGCTAAGGGAGCTGAAGGTGCAAATTCCCAAGGAGGAACCAAAGGAGGATGAGGGTGAGGAAGAAGAGGCAACGGATCAGCAGGCACGGTCCAAGAGGAAGCAATCGGTGAAGAAAAATGTAACGAAAACGCCACCATCCTCACACAACACGACGGCTTCATCCACCAGCGACGATGATTCGATGAGCTCGCTGAGCCTTAACTCGAGCGCTTTTCTTAAGCGGCAAGCGTTACGCGAATTGCTACCGCCCACGCTTGAGGATACTCCTCCCGCACCGCTGAGACGAGCGGCCGTACCGCAAACATCTCCTCCGACCGACGGTACCGAGGAGACGGAATTCAATTGGCAGCAGTATCTGCAGAAGATAGGTGCCCAACCGGCACCGATGTATCTGTTCGGGCCGAGACCGTTCCCACTGGCTGGGGCTAGCGGGCCGGTCGAGAACATGTTCCGCGTTGGCATGAAGCTGGAAGCGATCGATCCGGAGAACAGTTCCCTGTTCTGCGTTTGTACGGTGGTCGAGGTGCGTGGCTATCGCTTGAAGCTACACTTTGACGGTTACCCGGCCGACTACGACTTCTGGGTGAACGCGAACTCCGCTGACATTTTTCCACCGGGTTGGTGTCGGAGTACGAACCGCACGCTGCAACCACCGGCCAGCTTCATCGGGCAAGCGTTCAGCTGGGCGAATTATCTGCGCGAAACGAACGGTCTCGTGCCAGACAAGGAACTCTTTGCCCATCTTAATCAAAAGGTAACAACGCTAAAGAGCTTGTGGACGGTGGCGGGCGTATAGGAGAACGATGTTTTGATATTACTTTGTGTACCTTGTACCTGTGTGTTTCATTGCAGAGCGATAGAAACAAGTTCGAGGTTGGTATGGCGATCGAGGCGGACGATCTGAAAAAGTCGGGCAAAGTGTGCGTCGCTACGGTTGCGGACAAAATGGGCGACCGGGTACTGATACACTTTGACGGCTGGGACAACCGGTACGATTACTGGGTGAGCATT
This sequence comes from Anopheles stephensi, assembly GCF_013141755.1. NCBI lineage: Eukaryota > Metazoa > Arthropoda > Insecta > Diptera > Culicidae > Anopheles > Anopheles stephensi. Next base: position 17,527,059 of record NC_050203.1, read on the forward strand.
TACTCCAACTACATCCATCCGGTGAACTGGCACAAGGAGAACAACGATAAAATCACGGCACCACCTGGTAAGTTGAGGATTTTCCATTATTTAAATCACTCCATCTTCTCTTCTGGCCCTCAGGGGGGGGGGGGGGGGGGGGGACATGAAGGGATCTTAACGCCTTCTCTCGATCAGGGCGATCAGCTGATCAGAGATGTTTCTGGTTTTAAGCTACATCTCCGTTCTGATCAGTATTCATTCCAGTCTTAAATTGTACCATCCTCCACACACCTCTTTTCAGATTGGAACAAACCGTTCGATTGGGAAAAGTACATCCGCTATAAATCCCGCACCAATCTCGGCTCTACCAAAAAGGCACTAAAGTCGCTGTTTAAGACGCGCCCGCCAGTACCCTTCAAACCCGGCCAACGGCTCGAGGTGGTCGATCGGAAGCAGCCAAAGTTGATACGTCCAGCGAAAGTCGTCGCGACGGACGGGTACGAGGTGAGCCTTTGCTTCGAAGGTTGGCCACGGGAGTATGAGTTCTGGATTGAGGACGACAGTACGGATCTGCATCCGGTCAATTGGTGTGCCCGAACGAAACATCCGCTGGAACCACCGCCAAGTACGTCGAGCAACAGCAACAAAAGAAAAATCAAAAAGCGAGCTTCAGAAGCCCCGGATTGTTTTAATTGTGATTTTTTTTTTCTAATATTTCCACCAGACTTTCTGCTCACAACCTGCACGTACGATGGCACCTGCGACCTAAAGTTCTGTCTGAGCAGGGGCAACAGCAAGTATCCGCAGAAAAAGTTCCACGACCGTTCGGCTGAATGTCCGTACAAGCGGGCCAACTGGATGAGTGAAGACCGCAAACCGCTCCGCATTAGCCATGAGTATGTGTGAAGCTTTGCATTTATGTTATTGCAGCATCTCAACTAACACACATGAATCTTCTTGCAGCCAAGTGCACAAACACAACTACAAGGAGACGCAGCCCGCCGCAGAAGACGACTGTCAGAGCTTAACTGCAAAGCTCGAGCCACAGTGTGGCAGCCGGACCAAGAGTGGCGGCGCCACGGCGGCCAAGCTAGAGGAGCTAAAGAGACTTCCCAGCACCGCTTCCAGCACACCCGCACAGCTCATCCCAACCAAGCGCATTAAGCAAGAGACGGAAGAGCTGCTCAGCACCGCTACCTCGACCGCTACCGGCAGCACACCAACGCCACCACCGTCCCGCGATCCTTCCAAGGAGCGTGTTGTGCGGACAAAGGAAGCCGAAGAACGTCCGGTCGCTGGTAGCAGTGCAGCTGCTACCATTAACCTTTCGAACAATGAATCGATCCGGCTCGCCCGTCCCGTCATCGAGGAGTATGGCCCACGGTTAATGCATTCGTACGAAATTTGGCAACGGCATTCGCGCTACCTCGATGAATGCACCGAACAGACTGGGGCGCTGCGCAAAAATCCTCTCCACTGGACCACGGACGAGATGGCGCGATACATTGAGCAGCTGCCCGGTTGCGCGGAGTACGCCAGCAAGATACGGCACGAAGAAATCACGGGCCGTTCGTTCCTGAGCTTTACGCAGGCCGATCTGATCGACTACCTGGGCGTGAAGATTGGACCGGCCATTAAGATCTACAATCGCATCATACGACTGCGCCAGCTCGTTACAACCAAGTTCATTCAGCTGTAGAGCTGGGAGGATAGCTGGGTCGGGAAGAGGTCGCCGTCCATTCGCTGTGGAGAAGAACGGTCTTTAGGTGTGTATATTTGTGTGATACCCTTTTTGCTAATTACCTTAGGACCTGCTGGTCACAGTTGTTTTGCACACAACCGTTAAAGTGCATTTGCAATAATACCGTTCTGTGGAGTTGAGTTGGCTCAGTAAGCGTGAAGTTCCAATGAAAACCCGGTTCAAGAATTGATCCTCTATATTTAGTATTTCGAAATTCATTCGTCACTCTTTTATTCATTACCTATTACCTGCGTAATCCCAATATAAGCTTATTCGTCCTGTAAGTAGCGTAGCGTCACAAAAATCGAAAACAAACGTAATATTACATTTTAGCTATTTTATTTTTTATTCTTTTCCGGGGAGAATGTGGATGTTGTGTGGAACATTTTTAACCACTACCACCACCGACCAAACCAACCAATCTTTGGAGTCTTGAGCTGTAGTATAGGTATTTAGCGTATGCGGGGATGCGATCTTAGTTTCAACCAGATTACAGATTTACACTTATGCTACGTTAAGCTAGCACCGCTACACTAGGGTTACGAGCTGTGCCCCCGGGATTGTATATAAGAGATGAGCTATACAAACAGATTATTACTCTAGATGCTTAGTTTAAGAGTTTTATTATTTAAATAAAATGTTTCATCGCATTTCATTGCTTAGCGAGGGTTAGTGAGAACAGTAGTGGTGGAATCAAGCGTTCGAAAGCAAATCGTCACCATTTTGGGACCCGGAATGCTAAACCGACGGGCTAGCTTCATGAGACCCATTTTACGACCCGGTCTGTAAATATTCTTTCCCCATGACAGCAAACCAATATTTAAGTACAGAAGATTTTGACCCGATGATGAACGCGCACTCTGGTGACCACACACCACACCCCACACACACAGTGCACAGATCACCCGGGCCGCTAAGCGTTGATATTTTATTAGCTAAAACTTATCCACTCAAGTGACACACATTTACATGTTGTTAAGATCTATGCACCGACGACGACGACGACGACTTCCGGACGAACGGGTTCGCTCGCCGTTTGCGAGACTCTCGCTAGCGATGTCGCACCTTCTTGTTCGAGCTGCCCTTCTTCATTGAACCGATAGTACTCGCCTTGTGTTTGGCGGTGCTGCTAGGCGTGCTGCTACTGTTCGTGGCCGCTTCCTTCGCTAGCCCGGAAGCGGCATTGTTCGACTCCTTGGCGGTGGGTGAAGACGCACGGTTCAGCAAACCAGCCGCAGAACCGGAGGACGATTTGTCTACGGCATTGGCCTTCGACTGGTTGGCTAGCGCTTTGCTGACGGAATTTTTCAGCGGTCCATCCGTTCCCGCCGCGGCCGAGCCTGCCACCGCGACCGGTGTGGATGGTTCGCGATTGCCGGCGGTGGAGGAATGGTTGACGGTCGTGTGTGTACCACCGGCCTGGTTGTCGCTCGAGTCGTCGTTCGTCATCGAGTCGGATTCGGAGTTACGCTCGTGCTTGGTGTCACTCGTATCCACCAGCCCACTGACGGCCTGAAGGAAAAAAAGGAAATTGAAAGTTGTTTGAGCATATCACGGTGCGGTATGGTGTATGGTGGCATAGATTAGACAAAGGATCTCTTCTCACCGCCATCGAGGTGATGGAGGACTTGGAAAAGAGTCGCTCCGCTTCCTTAAACTTCCGGTTCCGTTTGTCCGCCTTCGAATTGGTGGTTTTGTTTGTGGTCAGGTAGCGATCCCAGCCGCGTATGATGTTTCCGTACAGTTGCGTATCTTCCAGATAGGAACCCTCGAACGCATAAATTTGCCGCTCCAGATTGGCAAGCGTATCCTGGGGAAGTAAAGGTGAGTAAATTAATCGTGCTCCTCCTTTAGCGACCGTTGTAAATGTTTCTATTCATCGGTAATCATGGCCAATGTGGTGTCCACCCCAGCGCTCGGGGTAGTAAACAATAACAAACCCGCCACAACGCTTACCGAAATTTCTGCCTTCCGCTTTACGAGCTCGACCAGCTCCGTGCGGCTATCGATGCTGTTGGAAGATTTCGTCGACATCTTGGGCGCAGTTGAGCTTTCCGAATACACCGGGATACAGGGCAGGGGGTTGAAGATTTGCCGACCAGACCAGTACACAACGGCAAGCAATTTACGATCGATCTCTTCGATTGTTTCTGGACTCCACCTTCAGCGCGGACAATAAACAACAAGGAAGGCGCTTGGCATTTGACAGCAGTTTGACAGCTAACCTCTGTGTGTATACAGGGTGGGCGCCCGTTTGCGAGCAGTAGTTGGAAAGAGACGGCAATTGCGCGTTGTTCGCCGATACTCGATTAGTTCGTCGAATTCGAACGCGCTGGAGTGTGTACGATGAAGAAGAGGAAATACAAAAACCTACTGGTTTGAAGAGAAAGTAAAATTTTTCACCAGCTTGATGCTTTCTAGTTCTTTCTCTTTAGCCCATTGCTCAGCTGCGTTCTCAGATTGTCCGTCCCGAAAGCGATTTTTATCATAATCGATCAACTACAGCGTTCATCGATTTCATCGAAATTGTTTTCACTGGATAGAAATCCAGCTTAAGGGCTGCATATCGGGTTTAGCAGCTATTTTGATTAAGTTCTTTTGAATAATAGCAAGATTTAAATTTGGTAGGAGCAAATGAACAAAAATTTAGTTCTTGAAGTTGCAGCAATCGTCTCTTTCCCACGAATACTAGCCAACGTGAAATTGTTACTTGGGCCTCGTCTTCGGTGCTGCCTGATTTTATTATTTTTGTAGAGATTCCATTAAAAGTTTTTAAATTTGTGTAAAAATGATTTTCTTCTTCACAATATATTAATATGAAGCATATTTATAGCGGCATGTGTCATTCATTTCGTCCCGTGGACGACCCGCTGTAGTGTGTGTGTATGCATCTCGCTGCTGCCGTTCTCTCGAAACGCGCTGGTAAGCTCGAACGGCCATATTTTCTTTCACTTCGGATAAAAATAAAATGCCATTTCACGCGAAATCGGCGTAACGGGCATGTGGAGTGGTGCGTAATTACGCTGGGCCAGAAAGAAAGTGTCGTTTTTACCATCAATTGTGTGTGAGCTTGTCCCATTCGTTAGCTGATTCTTCCCCATTATCGTCTCGACACACGGCAGTAGCAGGGTGCGTAGTAGAGTTTGCCAGAGTTCGCTGCGGAGGTGATTAAAATACTGTAAAATCTCGCGTACGTGTAGAAACGTGTACGTGCGTGCACTCTTGTACCCGAACGCGTGCATTACAGATTGTGCTGAAATTAAGTTCGATAGTTGGGTGTTCTTTTGATAGAAGAAAACTGGCGTGGAAAGCCAATCAATCGAGGAAAGACATCGTGCATGAAGGAAGTGAAACCCGTGGGGTAAAATTTCTTTCTTTGCTTCGTCGTTCATCGTGCTTTCCGTATGTGGTGATGACGACATGGTTGGTGCGCGATCGTTGGTGTGAGATGATGGTGGATCGCCTCCGTACGGTTGTACGGTGTCCCCACTACAATACACCACGGGCACACGGCCTGTGCGTGCGGGGTTCGTAGTGTTCGTGTGCCGTCGTGCGTTCACGTATGTGCCCGCCCGACTGTGGCAGTTTGTGCGTGCTTGTGTGTGTGTGTGAGTGTGTGGCGGCGATTTGCAGCAACAACCATCGTACTCGGCAACCGTTGGCTGCTGTTTCAGTTGTCTTTCCGAGTGCATGGCTGACCGTTGCTAAGAACTAGAACCAGCTGCATTTTGTGTACGGTGCAGTAGGCGGGTGTGCATGTGTGTGTGTGTGTGTGCGTACGCTTTAAGAAAGTTGAATTTATTTCTTTCAACGCTTCTGGATACCCGGTGGAAGAAAGAACAAATTGTAAGAACAATTCACCAGAACCATTTTGTGCCAATCGAGCCGAGATAAAAAAGGAGTACGACGAGGGTGATGTTGCGCTTTTACCTTTTTTTTTTAACGGAAGGCAACCCCGTCGTCTGATGCTAGCGTGTGTGTGTGTTTGTGTGCGTGAATGTCGTTATGCTCTCGAAATGTAGGGAGGAGTAGAAGAAAAGAAATAAAAAAAATGCGTGCCTCCGTACTATGAACAACCCTTGGCTGTGTGTGGCTAATACCCTCTTCGCTGCTGGAGGAATGTAGTGTCGGCCCGTGCTGTGCTGCTGGGTCTCGGTGTTGTGGCTATATTGGTGCGAACAACGAACGTTGAGTTGTGTGTTTTGTGTTCCGTGACTGTACCCAATTCCTTCGCCGTCTATTCAGCACATCAGGAGCAGACACACAAAAAAGCGATTGCAGTCACGGGAAAGGAACGGCCGATGGTGTTCTGTTCGTCGATTCGCGGTTTGCCCAAGTGTGTCTGCTTCGCTATATACGGCTTATATGTTGCGCTTCGTTTTTGTTCTAGAGAACGGATCGTTTTTCTTTGCATGTGTCTTGAAGCATCCATTGCCAAGGTGTAAAAGTGTAGAGAAGTGCATTTTGGGTAGTCATTTATTATAAAGTAATTTCCTACAGGATCCCAGTAGTAGTAGTGAAAGGCTGGTGTGATGCCTTGTCAATCCTCCCACTGCATTCCGGTCAGTCATGGCTGTGTCATCGTCTGTCGTAGTTTCCTGCCCGTTGGTCGGCACGTACCGGGTGGTAAAAAGGAAATGGCGTAGATAACTTTAATTCGCCTCACGCCGCGCGCCTGGTCGACAGGGCTCATTTAAAGGCATTTCCGTGTACTCATCGTCATCCTCCTCCGTTAATTGCCGTCGTCGACGAAAAAAAGGGATGGGATGCATATATGCGTATCTCAGCATCGTCATCATCGCACACCACCACACACAGCATGAGCACATTATCCCTGTGCTCTGCAAAGCAGGCAGTCTCGTAAAAAATGTAGCTAGGCGTCGATTTCGTGGTGTGTGTATTGTGAAAGGATATTTTCAGCGTAATTTAATCGCAGCGCACATCGCCCGTTCGGCGAAGGTCTGTTCTTCCATATTTCCCGAGAAACTTTGGTGGTTGTGTTCCAGCGCTAACAACGTTTTTATTGCCCCGTTCGAACCAACAGCATTGAACAAGGTTGAACATTTTATCCGCAACGTGGTGGTCATACATTTACATTTGTTCCATATCGCATGTGTGAAATAATTAAATTGTGTCGTGTGCAGCTCGTTTGAAACTGTGTAATGGTGTGACGTGTTTACGCCAGATGCAAATAGCTGCTGCTGTGTGGAAAGTTAAAACATTTTAGGCGAAAGACAAGTGCATTACGTTAATGTTTTACGCACCGCATTTTGTTTTTATTATTTTAGGTTTTTATGGAATCATCCCCTATTATTACTAATTTGCCTTTCTGGTGACTTCATGTTCTCTTCAGGATCGTTGTACGGCGGCTGGTGTGTTTACTAGGCTCGCGGTGTTCCGGTATACTTGGCGTGAAACGCATCTTCATCGTCCGTCGTAGTAGCGAGCGTAGAAACACACGTAAAGCCACGAAATACGATAGTGCGAACAAGAGATAGAGAGAGAGTGAGTGAACGTATGTGATTTCTCTGTCACGCTAATACGAGAGAAAGAGAGAGAGAGAAAGCGAGAAGGCTGATACGGTGGTGCTGTAAACGTAAAGTGTGCGCTCGTGTGTGTCGGTTCTGAATGTGGTTGTAGTGGTGCAGAGTGTGTACACTGTGTTTGTTCGAGACGGATCTTTTCCTGTGTCTCACTGTAGGCCGCAAGAAAAGTTTACAAAAACCGTTGAAACGACGGACGTAGTGTGGACTTGGGATCATCAGTAGCAGCAGCAGCAGCAGCAGTACCAATCAATCCTCAGCACAGCAACAATGGCGTGTGCAACGTTAAAACGTTCGCTTGACTGGGAAAGTCTAAACCAGCGGCCCACGAAACGGCGAAGATGTCATCCGTTCGGCAGCTCCAGCCAGAGCTCATCTGCCTCCGCCTCCTCTCCATCATCGTCGGCCTCATCTTCCACATCCGTTGCGGCGGCCGCGGCTGCCGCGTCGATGCGCGTCATGGAACCGAAACCGTCGCCTTTTGCAGAAGCCACCTGTTCCAAACTGACACCAGGTGAGTGTACATCCGGGACGAATTGGGGACGGCGGATGGGTTGTTTTCCGTCTCCTCCTTTTAGCCTACATCCATCAATGCGAGCAGAAGGTTTTAAGGTCCAGGAAGAAAAAACATCTTTTCCTAGGTCCTTGGAGAGGAGGACCCTTGAACACGCGATGCGTGGAACAAGAGAAATGTGTGGTGTCGCTAGAACGGAGTCAGAGTCTACGCATAATTGTATGCGAGGAGCCTTTTTGCTGTTGTGTCTCTTCCTGGCCACAATCGACCAACGAGTGTATGTGTGGAGAAAGGTCCTGATGGGAGTTTCTCACGACTTTTCCATCGACACGGGTTTATTCCGGGGAAAAAACAATACGCCTCCCATTCCCGGATGCATAAGCGGTCAATTGTGACGGGGGAAAAAAATCAAATGTCGCGTTTATATTTTCTCACACTCCAGGCTGTAGCAGCGTGCGATTCATTGTACGTGAATCCCTATAGTAGTGGACAACCACCGTATACACACCCCGAGCTGGAGTGAATTTTGACCCCAATGGCGGCATATATATATAAAAGGGAGTTGCCCATCCGTAGCATGCAAGACGAGGATGGAAGCAGCCGTTCATGTCCTGTCGAGTCATGTATTGTGCATGCTGCTGCTGCTGCAGCCAGTCTCAAACATGCCCTGCTTATCAATGCCCTCGGTCGGTGGTGTTGAACATTCTCCCCTTTTTCATTTTTGTCCAATGCTTGTTTTCCGTTCGTGTCTCCTCCGGACGGCGGTGTGGGGTTTCTTTCGTTTTATGTGTCTGTGTTTCCAATGCATTATAAATGCATTGGCGTGTAATGATTGGAAGGAAAAACGCTTTTTAAGTAAAAGAAACTAACGACAACATGTCCTGGAGAACTTTTCCTGCAGGCAGGCCGACATTGGTTGCAGCTGGAAAATATGTTAATACAATCCTGAACAAAACAACCAGACTGGGTTATGTTTTTTGGCCTTCCTTGTACGACTGCCTATTTCACGACCAAGTTATGCTTTTTTTTGTACCCGGCGCAGAACAACAAGTCCAGAGCTACGAGTGTCTGGTCGCAATGAAACTGTTTTCCTCTATCACCCCATCGTCGTTCGTAAATCATTTGGCACACAAATAGCCAGAAACAATTCCTTACCACGTCAACCACGTAGAACTCAGCTTATTTTATGCGAGCAATACTCGCTCTCCTTTGGATGGTTTGGGTGGCTGGCGGATCATCCGAGTTCGCTGAATCAAATGCAATCGTTGGGATATAAACCGTTAATGTCCGTGTAGGGAAGAACCCCGTACTTTAGGGGTTGCGTTCGCCGAACGAGGTGGCATAATGGGTTTTGCGTTTTTATTAAAACTGCTCCTCCTGACTGACATGGTGCGGTGCGCATGTAAAAGCGAAGGGATGTGCCGGCAGCAAATGTGGGGTGTGAATATCCTTGCGTCGTCACTGCGCTGCCAATACATAAGAGCACGTGTTTATATGTTGTGGTGGACGTACAATCAGGCTAATGTGTGACCTGTACGATGGTCTAATGTAATGAAATAGATAGATTTTGTTTGTGTGGCACACTACTTTTAATGTTTCCCAAGCGAGAAGTTCAATTGCGAAGTGTACGGCACAGGAAAGTAGACATGGTTCTAAGAAGCTATTTCCATTTTTTTTAAATCATATTAAAACCCCTCCTGAATACCGTGTTACTTAATTATACGATTTGGCGTTCCTAGCTAGTGGACACACGATAATTTAAGCTACATAATGCCATTTCCTTCCCATTGCCGGCGCCATACCTCCCACAACGGGGAGGAATCGTTTTGTGCCCCGAGAGAGTCGTACAGGCGAAGCGAGCGAAAGGTGGTACGTGTGTCTCTGTGTACATAAACGCGCCCCGAAGCAAGCATTTTTATAGCCCATGGTCCGTCCGTTGTCCATCCTTGTGTTGTAGACTTTACTCCCTCGAAGGCAGCGTGTTACCACCATTGCTTGGGCTGCGTTTGATTAAAATATGTCCTCCTTTTGGCTGGTGTACGGGTAATGCGAGATATTCCGCACGTCGCCGCCACCGCCGCGCTACGTACGCTTTCGGAGTCATAATGCGATGCAATTTTAGCAGGATACATCGGAACTACGTGTTGGTCGATTTCGAATTGGATGTTCGGGTCAATGTAGATGTGGATATCGCTTGGGGAGACGTTTGCGAAAAATTTGGTTAAGGGATGAACTGTTCAAAGCATTGCATTTTATGGTAATTGCATTGAAGTCTCTAAGGTTTATGTTTTCACTGAACACTTACCAGCTAACGTCTGGAGTATAGGTAGCAATTGGAAAGTACAATTGGAAGAACAATATTACTAAACATGGACTACACACATACCATGAGAAGGGGTCTGGTGTAGCATAAATGCAGACAATTCACATAAAACTTAAATGAAATCGACCCTTCCTTTCTTGGTAGGACACATCATTCTAACGTTCTCCATTTATCTCCTTTCCATGATTGGTATCTTTAGAAAAAATGGCACAAAATATCACGGAGGAAATCAAAAGACTGCACCGCAGGAAACAGCTCACCTTCAACAGCCACAACGTCGAGCGCATGCAGGATTCGGAATCGAGCGGCTCGGAAATGGGCCCGGACAGTCCCCGCCGACCAGACAGTCCACCGAGCATGGTGAAAAATCCAGAGAAAGCCCTGTTCACCTTCAAGCAGGTAAGTACACGCACGCAGCTGGGGTCCTTCTTTTTTTACCAATAAATCGCTGAAAACTTGCACAAAGATCGCTGGGAAAGAAGAGAAATAAGAAGAATTGGAAACACACAGGAAGAAAAGCTGCTTTTTTGTGTTGCTTTGGACCTTTGTATTAATCTCACTCAATTGAATATTTTGTTCATGTCGCCTTAATGCTATTTCGTACCATACACACACACACACGCACAGGTACAAATGATCTGCGAACGTATGCTGAAGGAGCGAGAGGATGCCTTGAGGGAACAGTATGATGCAGTGCTGACCACAAAACTAGCCGAACAATACGATGCATTTGTGAAGTTCACATACGACCAAATACAGAGACGTTACGAAGCAGCGCCAAGTTGTAAGTGTGAGACACGGGTAAAAAACCCCTTTTTGCCATCTATATTAACCACCCATTACCGTTTTTATTTTGTTCACCTTTGCAGACCTCTCCTAATCAGGGATCATTGGAAAATATAAACTACGTGAAGGCATACCTACCAGCAACGGCGCGCTAAACAGAAGAGGAATTAATTACTAAATCACGAATAATAAATAGATACACACGTAAATACACACACACGCAACCGAGCAGAATATGTGTGTGTGTGTGTTGTAGCTTAAGGTATAGCAGCTGCTCTCCTACATCTCTATACAGGCGCATCCAGGGATTCCTAACTCACAGAAGAAGCAGCAAACTGCAACGCGTCAGCAGCCGAAACACAGCCAAAAAAACAAACACAAAAATGCATCAAAATCACTCAAACCGCAAGTAAGAATGCGTTCAATACACACACAACATTAGCTATACTGCAACGCGGGGCGGGGATGCAAACCAGACCAGACCACACGAATACGATTTTATTTTGCTGAAGGATATCTTTGCTGGTGGTGAACCATCGCCCCGTCTCACACATCTCTTCTCGGCTTATATTTTGTTACTTTCGTTAGCTTGAGTTTACTATTTCGTTTCGTAATAAATGCGTTTTTCTTTTTGGCTCGTAGTAACTATACCTGATGCGGACGATTAAGCATTACTTCCGGAAGGCACTGAGGGAATGAGCTGTGTGCCACTATAAAAGTTTTCCAAATTAAATTCTATTCTAAGAACAAGTTTTTCTTTTGTTTTACTCGTATTGCGTTGTTAATGAAATGGATGTGTATGTGTGTCCAACATTTGGCCCACCAAGGCTGTATGGAGCGCGAAAAGCACAATCACATTTGCCTAATTGATCTTTATGTTTTTCACGAGTTGTTGCAATTCAATACCACACCCTCTCTTAGCCACTAAGTTAGCTCAAATTTCCGTTGTTTTGTTTTTCCTTTGTTTGCAAAAACACATTTGTTACACGTAAAAGCTGCGCCGCCGACAACGACGTGACGACGCGCCGTAAGCATTCTCAGTAATTTATTAAGCAAGTCCGTCACTCCCCGCAACTACCTACAATCAGGCAGAAGCAATGCGCCTTCCTTCGTGGTGTATTCCTTCTGGTCTGGCGTTTGGTTGCGCGACTTGGTTCCCTGCTCTGGTGTCTCTGGGTGGTAGGGAACGACACTTTCTTACTAGAATATTTAGCACGTAAGAAGCCGGTGCACCTTCCTGCGCTTTTTTGGTCGGTGGGAGCGAGCTTTCCGAGCCAGGATTCGGGAGGAATTGTGTGTCCGATTCCCCCCCCCCCCCCCCCCCCCCCATCGTCGAACCGTAGTCCTAATGTGAGTTGAGAGTAGGTTTAAGCTCGTATAATGTGTGTACTGTGTTTGGTTAGCCCGATCGATAAAATATATTCCTTTGACTGCGGAACTAATTTGTCATATTAGTTAGAGCAGATGCTCTCGTCACATTCGGATTGTTCTAAATAAGCATAAAGGCACAACGTAATTTACAACAACAGTTTCGTAAAATGTACACTCTTTTTCTCGATCGATTTTTTCTAACATAATTTCGGCAAATGAAGGTTATAATAGTTCGGGAGCAAATTGAAACGATAACTACACATGCTACTACTGTAATAACGACGGGAAAGAAAATGACACAAAAAGTAAGCAAAGGAAAACTCTAACTACAAGCATAAGAGAGAGAGAGATGGAGAGGAGGGAAAAAACCACAAAATATATAGTAAACACTAAGAGGAAGTAGGAAAGAAAGATAGAAACAAAACGCAACGTTAACTGATAAGTCGTTTATATACACGAATATATGTTTTGTATGAAAAAGAAATGAAAAACCAGAAACGGACGTACCGGAGGAACCTCGGGAAGCGCAGACACAATGTGGAGGAAAGTCTAAGGAAAGGAAATGGCGCATACGATGAGCTCTAACCGCTTGCCAACCACGAGAGCAAGCATGATAACGGTTCGGATACCTTAACAGAAAGCAAAACTATCAGCAGCAGCAATTAACATACTACTACTATTACCTACTATTGCAAACTACTATTGCTAAATTACGATTACTATTATCTACCAGCTAATACTACTACTACTACCATTGCCTAAAGGTACACCAACAAACCCCGTCTGTTCAGTGCATTAATTGGCCTTGCTTGTTGCAGCAGCAGATAGGTTGGGTGGGTGCCGAACGTTTCTCTTTCCTTGTTCACTTCTCGTTCAAGTAAGTGTGTGAGCCACAGTTTTGCGCATGATGGAAGCAAACTTAACTACAGGATTGTTTTCTTTACTTGAGAACGGCGGCCGTGCGTCGTATGATGATATAGACATACCGTGGCCCCCATCGAGAGGGTTTGATTTAAGTTTCTTTAAGCTCGTGTACCGGCCGGCGATAGTTGTAAGGTTTGATAGTAAACAGTTGGAAAACAATATTAGCACGAAAGCAAAACACAAAAAACAAACACATTTGGAAGCAGCATTATCTACATTTCTCACAATCAACAATCAACGGCGATCCAAACGCTCCAAGTTCTTATAGAAAGGGTAACAACATAGAAGAAGAAAAACACCAGCATACAAGCAAACAAAACAAAGCAGAAACATAATAGGCATACTAATAAACTAGGAAAATCGGCAATCGTTGTTAGTGGAAAAAAAAAATGAGATCGCGCTGCTGCTTCTCCGGGAAGAAATAGAATCGGTTGAAAGACGACAGACAACAACAAAAAAGAGAACGGATGATATCAAAGATGTAGCATAACAAAGACGTAATAAGCTCTTAGTGCTCTAGTGTTGCCATAATTAGTAGTATATATATTCACAGAAAAGTGTCTCTCCGTTTGCTCGACCTTTCCTTCCTTGCGCCTCATTCATAAGCTACACACCCGCGCGCAGTGGTGGCGTTGATGATGAGGATGAGTGGTGGAGGGGGTGGTGGTGGTGGTGGTGATAGCGAAATGTGTGGTCTCTTATCCTTATCGGGTGCGAATATTGTCCCCGGCGAACAAACATCCGCGGGGAAGGCATCGAGACGATCATTTATATTATTTATCTGACGAAATCAATGCCCCCCACACACACACACAAAACAACGATCTCCTCATTCGGTGATTAATGTTGCAGTAATATACACAGCACAAGTAAAAAATCATAGTTTTATTTACTTTCAATAAAACAACACAAATCTGTCTCATGTCAGGTTGATTTTATAAGGATTTAGAGAATTTGCAATAGCTTACAGCGATGGAAAACCGGCTTCGAAAATTGGCGGTGGAAGAAATGAATGAAGGGAGGATAGCCTAACAGAAAATCCCCTCAATTATTACTCAAACCCAGTATAGGTCTCACTTTGGCAAACATATTAGAAAAAGCTGGCGGTTTTTATTTTATAATTTGCAGTGATATGAGATACCGACATACAGGCAACCAAACAAGCTAGAGAAGGAGAAGGAGAATTAAAAAAAAAAACATCCTGGAAAAGCAAAAGTAGGGAAGAAAATGAAGCAGCAACAAAACAAACATGCTGATCATAAAATCGACGATACGCGATCAACTCTAGGATTGTACGCAAGCCGCGCTATCATCATATATACATATAACTTCTAAGGACGTTCGTTTAGGAGGGTCCCCCTACTATCGGGGCGGGCATGGAAAGTGTGATGGAGTGAAGCAGAGGAGGGTAACAAAAATTGCAACAAGACATTTGCTGCTGCCTCTAAAACCAGCGAATAGTGTAGCCACAGCGTACTGTAAGCTAAGCAGCGCATACAATTTAAGCTATAACTAACAGGAAAACAAGAAGAAACACACCATAAGCAAATAAAACAAACACGAAACAAACGACGCACTCTTTTTCGACATGCCGAGAGAGAGAGAGAGAGCGTTGCGCAATGAAGCGATATTGGTAAAAAAAAAGATGAATGAAGAATGATATATTTTTAATTTGTATTTTGATGACTAGAAATGGCGTAAACTAACTTTAAAGCTAATTCGCCAGAGCTCTTGGCTTCCAATTACTGAGTTTCCTCGACCTAATTGCCCCGTAGCGGGGATGGATGGGACTCGATAGGCAGTGTCCTGCTGTCGGTTGAAATTTCTCTTACCTTATTTTTTTCTCTTATTTAAGTTATTTAAACACATTTTTACATCAGTGAATCGGTCCCGAAAAAAATACACGACAAATATTATTTTTTAATTTACGTCAAGGGTTAATTTTGAAGTCTGAATATCCCACTGTGCAAAACCCACAGTTTCCAACTGGAGCTTATAAACGTGCCCAACAGCAGTGGAAGAAGCAGAAGAAGACGACACGCTGGTCTTGACAGGTCTCGTTGGTAAACTTTGAAAACGTGTTTACCGGGCACCAGCACTTGCAGAGTCGGTAATTTTGTAATATTATTTCTCCTCCGCGCACGGTCGCCACCATGGATATCGTAAAGGAGGTTTTGGAGAAGCAGCAGCAGACGCTGCAAAAGTATAAACCGATCACGGTACAGAAAACCCTCGACCCGACGATCGATGTGGGCCACATGATGGTGAGCGACCCGAACTACTTCGATGATGAACAGATGAAGTAAGTAGCCAACATGTTGTGTGTGTAAAAAGCTTTTGGTCGAGAATATTAATGCATTGTCCCACCCCCGTTTTCCCGTACAGAGCGGACCGCGAAAAGTATGTGCTGGATTTGACCCGCGATAATGTGCAGCTGCTGATTAACAGTATCTGGGAGCTGCCGACCGAGCGTGTCGAGGAATCGATTGTTGCTAAGCTACCAGCAGCGAAGGCTCCGTTGCCGCGTGCCCGAAAACTACCCGTCCCGAAACCGCTCACCAAGTGGGAAGAATTCGCCAAGAAGAAGGGCATCAAAAAGCGAACGCGCGAGAAGAAGGTGTACGATCCGGTGCTGGACAAATGGGTACCGACGTACGGCTTCCAGCGGTACAAGGCGGAGAAGGAGAAGGATTGGGTGTTGGAAGTGCCACAGAACGATCCGTACCGGGACATGTTCAAGGAAAAGCGCGATCTTCGCATCGAACGGGTGGCTAAGAATGAGGTGGCCCGCATGAAAAACATTGCCCGTGCGAAGAAGATCGCTACCCCGCGGACGGGTTTCGTTGGGCCCGAGTCTGCGTCCGCTAAGCAGGTAGGATTTATAAACTGTGGTTCTCTATTAGAGCTCACAAAGCATAATTAAACAAAACCGTTGCTCTTTCTCCATCTTCTAGCTCATCACTGCGTCCAATATTGCTAAAGCATCGACGGCATCGGTGGGAGTGTTCCAGGAATCTCTGCCGAACGATAAACAGGCGCGCGGTATTGGCGTGAAGGAGCTGATGCCGGGCGAAAAGCGCAAGAAGAAGGCATCGACGATTGCCGGTGAAAAACGGCGCAACATGGATATAGTGACGAAAGTGTTGAACAAGAAGCCGAAGATCGACATCGATCGGGCGATTTCGTTGCAGAAGTCAGAAGCACGCGCAGAGTACGTACCACTACCGCGTAGCTGCGGGTACGATACAGGTTAACTCACGACTTTTTCTCCCTCTTTCATATCCTTCTTACAGACGCGAGGAGGAAGAAGCGGCCAACGAAGGCACGGGAAGAAAGAAAGCTGGCAAGGGTGGCAAAAAGGCGAAAGCATTCAGCCGAAAGAAGCCAAAGGGTGGCCAAGGAAAGCGAAACCACAGCAAGCGTGCCGTTGGTCGGAAACGTCGTTAAACCTGTTGGCGTTTGGATGGCTAATGGTAAACAAAACACATTCAATATACTTGAATATATAACATTTATATTAACAGCTATCGTCGTAAGTTCTAGATCGATATAATTCGTGTAAAAAAAGAAGCATTTTTTATGAGAAAGTTTCATTAAAAGGAATGGATCTAGGAATAAACAAATCACAAATCCTTCATCTAACGCAACGAAGTAGGGGCGCAGAGCTTATTGTCCGAAACAACAGACATTGGCCGAATTTAAAACATTCAAAGGTGCATGGAAATATCGATCTACCGAGAACATTTGTGGCCCATTATTGCGTCATTGGATTGGTGCTTGCTGTTGGAAGGAGAGCACACAACATTCCACACTTTATTCCGTGCCGCATCGCAGTAGGTGAAGGACGCTTGGTGTTCGCGATATCGTAGCCAACTACAACAGCAAACACCACCGTGTGTCAATCACTTTACGTGCAAATCGTGTTCCTTGTTCGATTTTGCTAGGAGCGAAAATTTGCACATTACGGTGCATTTGCTTCGGACACGGCCCGGATACACGCAGCAGCAGTGCCCACAGTCGTGCCGCATTGGACCAGCCCCAATATCCTTACCGAAACCGGCACAACAGACACTACGCAGACGAAGGTAAGCATGTGTGCGTGTGTGCAAAGGTGCTTTTTTCCACTGTATATCGTACAGCTGTCAGTCGACTGTCAAAGTATTGGGTTCTTTTTGCAGGGAGCGAAAGAAAAAGGAAAGCAAAACATAACACCGTGTGCCGTGTCCCGTAGGGAGAAGGTGGTCGAAAATATGGTTCCAAATTCTCCGGATCGAACGTAGAAGAGCGCGGCCTTATCGCGTTATCGGTGGGAAACGTTTTGCTTCACACCATTATTCAACCGGTTAAACGCAATACCAACACACCGATGCTGGTGCACTGGTTGCGATAATTGGACCCGGTGGCATTACGGAACAACTTCGGAACTAGCAGTGCAGTACATCACTCGCGGACAGAATACGAATCTAGCTGTGTGTGGATTAAGGCACCAAAAAAAAAAAAAACAGCCATTCCGGAACCCGCTATCGATTCTTCCCGTGGGGGAAATGTGTGGTTCGTGTACTTGTGCTCCGTGGCAGACTGTCCCGTCGTTGGGTTGAGTCTGCGGTCCGAATAGTGTAGAGTGTGGAGGATAAAAAAAAAAACGCGAGAAACGAAAAGATCTCCTACGAGGATGAGTACGCTGTTCGCACGCGTATTCCGGCAAGCTTGGGCCACGTTCGAACAGACGGCTGCATCCGATGCCAAGTTTGCCACCAATCTGCACGCACTGCACCGTCTCGTCGGTCAGCTTACGCTCGCCGACATCGGGCTGGAACCGTCGCTCGTTGCCACGGAAACGTTCCAGCAGCCGTCCAAAGCACCCTGCACCTATGTCGGTGTGTTCGAGAACGATCGGTTCGCCATGTCCGTGTTTGTGCTGCGGGAAAACTATACCATGCCCCTGCACGACCACCCGCAGATGCATGGCCTGCTGCGGGTTGTGTCCGGTGCGGTACAGATCTGCAGTTACAGTGAGATCGCCCGGCGCGACACGGTAGAGCCGAAGGATGGCACACTCCGGCGGCACGTGCTGGTAGTGGCAGAGCCGGAAAAGATCATCAGTTCGACGGCCGGTGACTGTGCCGTACTGACACCGACCGAGCGTAACTTTCACGAGATAACGGCAATCGGTGGGCCGGCCGCGTTCTTCGACATTCTGAGCCCCCCGTACAACCTGTCCAGCCAGCCGCAGTACTTTTTCTACCGCAAGGTGCCAGTACCGCGCCACCTGGCCGAGATGGAACCGCTCGGGTTTGGTGGGCCGAACAACCGGCCGGCACAGGAAGATGAGCGGCCCCGGTACGTGCTGGAGACGATTCCCAACCCGGAACACTACTACTGTGATACGGTGCATTACATTACGCCGGAGTTTATGTACCATCCGGGGATGGGAGGCAGCACCGCGTCGTCGTCATCGCCGGATGTGAACGTTTAGGGCCGGAAGGCGGAACATCCGGACAATACTAGCGATTTTTCCGTAGTACCTTTGCCAGCTAGGCGGAAGAAATGCTTCTCCGACGCTTGCGTTTTTCTTTTTTGTTGAATTTGTTGATTTGTTTTATCTTTTTTCCCAATATTAGTGTGTAGTGGAAACGGTGCACCGGAATATGGGTGCATCGATTTAGTCCTAGAGTTCACCCAAGTTCTTTTGGACGATGGTGGTTGCTTAGAGGAAAACCAGCCCTTAACATCACCTGCACGCAGCATAGGAAGCTACTGATGCATGCAAGCTAATGTTAAATAAAACCAAATTTAATTCTACAACAACCAGCTAATACGAAGGAACACTAGGACCAGGAACCGAAACGTGATGACCAGGAGCAGTTTTCCCTTTTGTAAAGGGCCACGTCGTTTATTTACATTATTTAAAGCTTCGTTCGCTGTTAAACAGCAGCAAAAGTGTGTCGTAGATGGTAAAGTAGAACGCGGACGTGCAGCCGGCCTTCAGCAGCGACGGCAGCAATCCTTTGTACAGCCCGCGCAATCCTTCGCCCCGGCCGACCTGCACCAGGCAGTGAATCATGTGCCGGCAGACAAAGTGTTGCCCGAACGTTTGGCGGCTCTGGGCGAACCCTTGTATCTGTAGCCGTTTCTTCGTCAAATCAAGCGGATACACGAGCAGCTTGGTGCAGAATCCGGCCAATCCACCGCAGACAAACAGCTCGCCGGAAGGTAGCTGCGCTTCGGCCGGCAATCCTTCCAACCGTTTCGCGAGCGTACCGAACAGATTGTAAAACATAAACTGTCCCCCGGCGAGCGGGGCAATCTGTAGCATGGCGGGCCCTACGCCACGATACAATCCGCGCACTCCCTCGTGTCGGTATATCTCGCCCAGGCCTTGCAGAGCGTTCCGATAACCACGGCCCGGATCTTGTGAGACTAGGCGCGTTCGTATTACGTCCAGTGGCATAATTGTAAGCGCGGCAAAGGACCCACTGCATGCGCCACACAGAAACTGTCGGCCTTGGTCGTGCCCATCGAGCAGGGGAAGATCGCGCAGCACTCGGTTAAACCGTTCGTAGAAGGAAAACTGTGCCACACCGTACACGAGCGATAGAACCTGGGCCGGATTGTGTCCCTTCCAGAAGGCTAGCAGTCCTTCCTCGCGAAAGATGCAGCCGACCGTTTGTGTGATCGACCGATACTTGGAGCTGGTCGATCCGGCCTTGATCGGTTCCACCTGCAGCTGCAGACGAATCTTGAGCACATCCAGCGGCTGACAGATGAAGCGCGTGATGCAGCCCGTTAATCCTCCGGCCAGTCCGGCGTATCGGGTGTCGCTGTGCTTTTCGCGGTCCATTTCGCTGCCTGAAGATGATGTGATGTGTGCGTCCGTGTGTGTGTGCGCTAATTTTCGGTACGTTCCAAACGCTTTGGCGTTACATCACCTTTTTCCGCCTCGCTCGGTACTGTGGACGACTATCGGTGCGGGTGCGTAACTGTGTTGACCTTGCTAATCATCATCAGCAGAGTTGATTGCTGTTTGTGTGGTTTTTCACTCCCTTTTGGCAGCCCTTTTGCGTAGTTCCGTTGTTCCGTGTTGTTGAGTTTGGTAGCAGTAATTGTGGCGAACGTACTTCCAGGCAAAAATGATAACGCAAAAATGACACAAGACGTTTGCGATGCGATCCAAGTAAACAATGCGCACGTTTGTTTTCGTTCGATCTCTTT
Organism: Anopheles stephensi; assembly: GCF_013141755.1. Taxonomy (NCBI): domain Eukaryota; kingdom Metazoa; phylum Arthropoda; class Insecta; order Diptera; family Culicidae; genus Anopheles; species Anopheles stephensi. The sequence goes on from NC_050203.1 coordinate 17,547,455, forward strand.
CTGGCAACGATTGTTGTCGTGCTCTTCGCACAACTACACGTATGATCGCGGCATGTGCAAGGTATGCAATCACAACAAAAGCACGTGGAAATGGCAACGGTACTGTGTCCTAGATCGAGGGGTTTAAACAGGACTTTTAAATGAAATGAAGACACTTTTCTAGAGTTAATAGTTTCGCTTCAAATCTTTAATTTTCTTATTTGTTTCAGTCGTCTTTTACAAAATCTTGCCATTTTTTTGTACAAAGATCCTAATTTTCTTGTTTTCTCCTTTCAATCGCTATCATCCTTGGCGTAGATCGTTTCATTTCTTCGCTTGAACTTCTTGACCGGGGTCGGATTTGTCAGGTCCGAGGTTTGCTGCTGAGGGCTGGACAGATTCAGATCATCAACGGCGAGAACCGATTCCGACAAGGTGGATGTACTGTTATCGCCCAGTTTCTGTGGTGTTGGATTGCTCACGCCACTGCAGTTGGGCGTGGAATCGTTCAGCGTTGTCGAAAGGTCCGAATCTGGTGCATCCGGCTGTCTCCATTTCGGTCGTGGCAACACGGAAGAGAGCGAAAGTTTCGGCTGTACTGTTGGTGAGTTTTTTACAGCTTCCATGTCTTCCTTTCGATCATCACCATTATCCTCGTTCTGTTCTTCGTCTTCATCCACGTCTAGTTCATCGGCGTTAGAAACCCGTGACAATCGCTTATTCGTCGATTGTTGCATCTCCTTAGCACTCTTCTCAGGCTGTGGATCAACGTACGTGGATGTGTTGAGTTTCTTCCCCGTCATTAGCATTGCAAGCCGCAATGGATCATCAATGTTTAGCTTGTCGCAAAAGGCCGTTGTTTGTGGGTTTAAAAATGCTTGCGGCTGTTCGACTGATCCCATATCCATCGCGACTTCGTCCGGCTGATAGGAGGCGGCTATACGAACAAAATCATCCGGAATGGTAAGATCGTTATTAAATCTTTCCAAAACTTTCGCTTTTTCCTCCTCAGATGGTGTGAAATTAAATCGCTCGTCGGACACTCCTTCACCCGGCATGTAGCCGTTGGACGTCCGGATGCTAATGAGATGATTGGTAAGGTTCAACACCGTCAACCATTCCAGATCGTACCTCAACCGAACGGGCGAAGGTGCATCGTTGCCTTCCTTTACTTCCTTCTTCTCGTCGTCACCACCCTCGTGCTCCGCGGGAATGTCCAGAATCTGCAAAAACCGTCTTTTTGGCAGACATTTGTCCAGGGCCAGAAATTTTGTAACATTTCCCTCGGAATGTGTTACCAGAGCGGCAAATTTACAGTGCAAATGGGCCGCAAACCAGTACGGTGGCTGCAGCTTCCGTAACAAATCTTCGCACGGTGCACTGCCCAACCTGTTGCTCTCAATGTCCTCCCGGAACGCTGGCTTAAAGCGTAGCAGCTGCTGCACGTTCCCGTGCCTGGTGATACCCCGGGGCCAGTCATGCGACAGCATCACATCGACAGTGGGCGTTAGTTGCTTCAACCGAAACACATCGATCTGGCGCTGATGGTAAACGCTTCGCTTGCTGGCCTCATCGTACGGTGGGAATTCGAAACGACCCTTCAGGAAATCGTGCCCCTTGAAGATGCCTGAAATGCCACCGATGCGTATACCGTTGCAGTCGACAACCCCCGCATAGCCGAGGTAGTAGATGTTCGGTGCTACCCATCCACCGTAGGGTAGTTCCTGCAGATAGTTGGACGCTTCGTGATTACCACCGATGAAGAGCGTCAAGATGGGCGCCTTCTTCTCGCCACTGTAGTACCTGCCGGATACCCAAAAACACCACAAAACTGGGTATTAAAACGTGCTTCGCTTTGCCAACAAAACCACACTACCTACTTGTAGAAGCTGCACATATCCAAATGTTTCTGCGGAACGGCCATACACTGCAGGTCCTGTAAGTTGCGCGTAGATTGAAAGTCTCCGCAGCATATTAACAGATCTACCGCAATGTTTTGCTCCGCCTGTATCGAACCAATCAGATCGTATATCTTTTCCAGCTCACCGTGAGCACATCCTTCGATCGCTATTTTCATTACAAAAGGCGTGTATTACAGTCGGGACCGATACGAATTGCGGCCACTTTTGGCTAGCGTTGTTTACTGATTACCGGGCGATAGGAAAACAAAACTGTGAAGCAAAAACAAAAAAACATCCGATCCGTCATAAAATTCTACATGCATCTTGGTTTCCTTGCGATTGTTGTACATTTTTCACTGAACTGCGAGAGTGCGCCTGTTTTCGAGCAAATACTGCTCGGCTTTTGGCACGGTTGGCAACGTTCGGCCACGCCTTCGGTCAAAATCGTACCACGCATTCGAGCACTTTGTCGTTAAACTACAAACTGTCAACGGAAATTTGTTGAAATGCTTGAAATGACGCCAACAGCATACGAGAAGGTGCGATTTGGTTGGACCGTCGCGTAAACAGTACAGAAAAAGGTTGCGATAGCGGAAAAAGTGAGATAAATCAGTCGTTCGTGCATCCAAGTGTACATAGTTTGTGAAGTGAAGTGACACCGAAAGGATCCAGCAACCTGCTCGTGCGTACGTACACTGTTTGAAGCTGTGATCGTTGAGGAGATCTTCCCTCTGATCGGTGGAGACAAGCTAGCACAAAACCCACACCACAAGATGACTGCCGATTCACGGAAAATTCGCGTTGCGGTACGAGTTCGTCCGTTCAACGAGCGGGAAATGGAACACAATCCCCGTAACATCATTAAGGTAAGGGAGTAGCACCTGTGTGTGTGTGTTTTGGTGAGAGAGTATGATCGATAACAAAACATTGAAACGCCGTCTCCGTTTGCTAGGTGCTCGACAAATCGACTCTGATGTTTGATCCGGACGAAGATGAAGATGAGTTCTTTTTCCACGGCGTGAAACAAACGCACCGCGACATCACGAAGCGCGTCAAGAAGAAGCTCACCATGGAGTACGACGATGTGTTCGACAATACGGCCACAAACAACGATATCTTCGAGGTGTGCATGAAACCGCTCGTCCAGTCGGTCATGAACGGGGAAAACTGTTCGGTGTTTGTGTACGGTGCGACAGGCGCCGGGAAAACGCACACCATGCTGGGGAACCCCGACTGTCCGGGCATAACGTTCCTGACCATGAAGGAACTGTTCCGGCAGATCGAATCGCTTAGCGAGGTGCGCAAGTTTGACATTGGCATCTCGTACCTGGAGGTGTACAACGAGCTGGTGATGAATTTGCTTACCAAAAGTGGACCGCTCAAGCTGCGCGAAGATTCGAACGGTGTGGTGGTGAGCGGGTTGGTGCTGAAGCAAATTCACAACGCCGCCGAACTGCTGGACCTGCTGGCACTGGGCAACCGTAATCGGACGCAACATCCGACCGACGCGAACGCGGAAAGCAGCCGTAGCCATGCGATTTTTCAGGTGCACATTCGAATGGTGGAGAAAAAGACGGGACAGAAGCGTACGGTGAAGCTGTCCATGATCGATCTGGCGGGAAGTGAGCGGGCCGCCAGCACCAAGGGTCTGGGGATTCGTTTCAAGGAAGGTGCGAACATTAACAAATCTCTGCTAGCGCTCGGAAACTGTATCAACAAGCTGGCGGATGGGCTAAAGCACATCCCGTACCGTGATTCCAACCTGACGCGCATTCTGAAGGATAGCTTGGGTGGTAACTGCCAAACGGTAATGATTGCCAATATATCGCCCTCCTCCCAAACGTATGACGACACGTACAACACGCTCAAGTATGCGTCGCGAGCGAAGAAGATCCGCACGATCGTGCGGCAGAATATTGTGCCGTCGAACGTGCCGAAGGAGTTCCTGGTCAAGAAGGTGAACGAGCAGGCTGAGGAGATCGAGCGGCTGAAGGCGAAGGTGGCCGATCTGGAGGAACAGCTTCGCAAGAAGGGTCAAGCTGCTGCTGCCGAAACATCAACATCACCGGCGCTCAACGAAACGTTACTAAACACGTGGATTTCGCGTATCGACAGCTGCTACGCCAGCATGCGCGAAGCCTTGGAGCACTTTATCGCGCTGAAGAGCAAGGAAAAGTTGATCAACATGCGCGTGAAGCTGAAGGAACAGGCGGAACACATTGCCCGGGTTGTGACACTCGACGGAAGCCATCTGAACGAGGTAAGGCCTTTGCTTGCTCGGTGTTTGAATGCTATCATTTACTTTATTCAATCTGGGCATCACTATTGCTGTGTGTGTGTGTGCGTGTGGCAGCACAACGTAAGCATCATTATTTGTCTCCCAGCAACTCCGACTGTTTGAGCTCCATTATTTTCTCCGCCTCCTTAACGAACCCGTCGGCAATGGCAGTAATTTGTGTCTGCGCCTGAAACGCCTCATCCTCGGAAACGTTGGACTGCTTTTTGAGCTTCTTGATCGATTGGTTCTGGGCGTCCTTGATGCGATCGCGACACTTGATGAACAGCACCTTGGCATTCTTTGCCAGCCCTTCGCGATGTTCGCGCGTCACTTTTGGCACCGGTATGAACAGTGTCGTGCCGTCCTGCTGCGGGTTCAGGTTCATTCCACTGCGCTGGATGGCTTGCAGCACGACCGGGATGGTTTGCGGAAACGAGACCAGATTGACGACGAGTGTTTTGGGGTTTTTACGCACCACCTGGCCCAGCTCCTGCAGCTGATAGTCTTTACCCTCGTACGTGATGCGTAGTGTTTCGATGGAGCCGGTAGTAGAGCGAAGTGAAAGATTCTTCACGTAATCATCCTTCATAGCGGCCAGACTCTTTTCCATCTGTGTCCGCAGGCCTTCCAGGTCGATGAGGTTGCCTAGCTGCTCTTCGTTGATTTGCACCTTTGCCGGGGCACCCTTTTTGTCTTTCTTTTTATCCTTACCCTTGGCATAGTGTCGAACGGATGCTGGTGTAGCGAGGATAGGTGGTGCTGGTGGTGGTGCCGATGTATCGTACCGAATGCTTTGTAGCGCTGTGTGGATGGTCCGATTTTGTGGAACACAAGTTGTGGAGGCACGAACGAAGGAACTACCATTAGTTGCTAGTGTTTTAATGCTAACCACACGAAGGAGTGAAGTGATTTGTAACATTTTGCGTGTTTATTTACGCTCTCTCGCGATGGAAGTGCGCGTTTGCAGCGGTCCGCAATCGTGGTTTTGTTTTGATGGTGTTGCCACCTGTCAGCTGTCAGATTTGAAATGGTCGTTAATCGCAACTGTTACTCACATCCGCACAGGACATTGCCAAACTGGAAGCGTCTATCGATCGTTGTGGCAAGCAGGTTGCCAACCAACAGGCCGATACATCACGCTGGAAGGAGCGGCTTCGGCATGCCCGTCGCAATCGGAATGCACTCCGGCAAGAGGTGCTGCAGTGTGAGCTGGCGCCAGTGCTGAAGGGATATGTTAGCGGAAAGGAGGCAGAAATTGAGGCGGTCACCGCAACGCTCTGGAAGGATCACGTGCTGCAGATGTCGTTCACGTACGACCAGGAAAACAAGCTGTGGCAAAACATTATGATGCTGAGCGGCGATATTATACAGCAGAACTACCTGCTGCTCCGGAGCATGGATCGCTTGGACAATTTAACGTTGGACAAGCTGAAGCGCCTGGTGAAGCTGAACCAACGGCAGCGCGGAGTAACGTTCCTTGACGACGACTGTCAGCAGGATTATCGCAACGGCATTGATCTCAGTAGCAACAGCTTGGACGACATTGCCAACCTGTCCGATTGTTCCGAAGACGCGATCGATTTCCCGCCAGACAATGCTGTTGCATCCTCAACCTTGACAAGTGTCGAGGGTGGTTCCAGCAAACGAGCAAAACTGAACGATGGCAGTGAGTCGGACACGGAACCATACTCGACGGTGCAGGAAAGTGAACCGGAAGCTGGTGTTGAGCGGAATGTGTTCAAAAAGCCGAAAACAGTCGGACGAACGATTTCGTTCAAAGCAACGACTGCTGGCGGTATAAGCGCACGACCCACACTGTCCCGCCGGACACCGACAAAGCAGCAGCAGACCAGATCGGCAGCGGCAGCAACGGCAGCAGTAATCACGCATGCCTCACAACGGCTGAAAGTGCCTCGGCTGGTGGTGAGCAACACTTTCGGTGGAATGAATGCGCCCGTAGGGAAGAAGATGGCGATGCCGCGTGGCGCCGGTGGTCAGGATGAGAACAAATCGGACACCTCGGATGAATCGAACGGGATCGGTAATATTGCAAATTCCACCTTTGATATTGCCTCCGCGAAAGATTCTGAGACGGAATCATTGTTTTCCAATGTGCTCGTAGAATCGAATGTTGACCCCCACGTGCTGGACAAAGGTAAGTTGTGAATGGTAACGCGCAAATAGCGACTACAGGCCAACTAACGCTCCCCTTCGTTCCGTTTCGGTTGCAGTGCTTCGCCGTGCTTCGATGAAGGGTGGCAAGATGACCCTTTCCGTTAATAAGGAAAACCGCAAAAAGAGCCCCAAACGGATAGGAAAGAGTCCGCGCTCGGTCAACCGAACGAACAATCGAAGTCAGTATGATGAAAATGTGTATGCTGCTGCTGATGGGCAGTGAGTGAATTCGGACGTGTGAAGCTAACCAGGAATATTGTCGTTTTTGTATTTTAGCAAATGCTTCCGCCAGCTCCGTCATCAATCGATACCGTATGATGAAGGCGAAGGACACGGCAGGATCGTCGAGTGGTGGCAGTAGCAGCGCGTCCTCGATGGCTTCATCCAAACCACTGCCGTCGGCCATGCGAACAGCCAACAACAACTTCGAATCGGACGGTGACCGCAATCGGCATAATCGGTTGATGGGCATTATAAAGAAATAGACGGCAACAAGGCTCCGGAAAGCAGAGTGTAATGCGCTAGGGAGAGATAGAGAGAGGGACCGATTTTTATTTATGGAGTTTATTCTATTTACGGCTTATATTGCACGCGTACACGATGCATGCACGTGCGATTCTCAACTGTTATATATTTTGTACTAATTCTTAGCTAAAGCGGGCGAACGGAGGACTGCCCCCGGGGGCCAGAAGAGTGGTTGGATGTTGTATATCGTCGTCGGGCGTAGGACGTTGAACGTTTTCAGAGCTCGGCTCGTGTTTGTAATAAGAATAAAAGACACCCATACCAGCAGTCTCCAAGCATATGTACTTTTAAGGCAATTATCTCAAAACGATCTTTACTAACGATTTGCCAAGGTATTTGCGTGCGTATATGAAAGCTCTAATTGTATACAAACCACTTGAGTAAAATACACTCGAAGCGCGCACGTTTACACCACATTTTTCGATGATGCGTTTTAGTGCAACCGAAACGAGAACTTTTGAACCTGTCCGTCCGACGATGTTTCGTTGAGTTTTCGTTCTTTCGTTCAGTACGCTCGCAGCCAAAATGTCATTCTGCTGTCACCGAGAAAAACAGCACCGCGGGCAGCTCATGAGGTAATCGTGAAATCAACAACAAATCCCACCCGAAAGTTCGCTGTCCGGTGGTGGTTGCCGGTGAATCGGAATTATTACACAAGTGTGCCGTGTGCCGGACGTAAAAAGTGAAGGAAACAATACACAGAACCGTAAAATGGCTTTGTTTGCACGCTGTGGGCCACTGCCCATGTGGAGCCGGACGGTACAGGCGGTCAGCTATCGACTGCAATCGACCCGTTTACAGGAGGACGGTGTTCGGGCTGCTGCTGCTGGTGGCATTCAGGAAGAAGGTGGGTTTTCTGGGGGAAAATTGTGAAGCAAAGAAGCAGATGGAAATAACGATCGTTTCAATCTTTGCAGAATTTCGTGTTTTGAATTTAAAACAAACAAAGTCGCAGCGATTGGCACGCCGGAAAGCTGCCCGTCCGGATGTTCCACCGCCACGGTATGTTGACCAGGTGTCGTCGTCGTCGTCGTTCTATTGTTGACAGTGCGTAATTTGGACATGTTTGCTTGTACCACACGCAGTTCACAGCAGATGGCAACGGATCAGGATTGGGGTGCCGTATGGCCCGGGCCGCGCTCCTTCAACCCGTCCGCAGTGCCGCTCCCGATCCGCCAGGGATACGCCACCAAGCGCAACCAAATGTCACCGGGCAAGTTTGCCAATGCGGAGCTGATGAAGATACCGAACTTTCTGCATTTGACGCCACCCGTTATCAAGCGACAGTGTGAGGCGCTGAAACAGTTCTGCACACCATGGCCAAAGGGGCTCGAAACGGAGGAGAAGATGCGGGCACACTTCCCGATGACCTGCGTGACGTCGGACTACTGCCATGCGCTACCCACCATACGCAATCCATTGTCGCGCATCGTTACGGTACAGCTGGAGCTCGGATCGTTGCAGCTGGATCGCCATGCGAAGGATAAACTGCTCCGGTTGGTGGGCGAACGGTACAATCCCGAAACGGATCTGCTTACGATCGTAACCGATCGGTGTCCGTTAAAGAAACAAAACTACGATTATGCGATCTATCTGCTGACCGCCCTGTACCACGAATCGAACACGGTGGAACCGTGGGAAGCGACCAAGAGTGAGGCCGATATGGAGTATTTCGATTTCGAGACGAGTCGCAGCAAGCGTAACGCTGAGGCAACGCTCAACTGGAACCGGAAGGAGGGTGACAGTGGGTGGGCGAAGGTGCCGGAAGCGTACGGGGATGCGGTTGCGAAGCTGTTCAACGAAGGAGAAAACGAGTATAATATAACCAAATATAAGGAGCAAACGTTAGGTTTGTTGGGGTTGGGCAAGGAGGCGCAGTAGAGGGCAGGCACGAAGGGAGATGGGAGGTAGTGTGTTTGAAGTGAGGAAGAATAATAAAAGAACTAAATAATCTTAATTATTGTTTTACTGCAAATTAATATCGCTTGACTTGAGAGATGGGAAGACATCGGCAATTACCACTAGAATAAAACAACAGAGATAACGAACGCGCGTGAAAGAAATAGAAAGAGTGCTAATTCAACTATGCGTGCTGTGCTCCTCCCTTCGACAGTTTCCGTAGTGTAGCGGTTATCACGTCTGCTTCACACGCAGAAGGTCCCCGGTTCGAACCCGGGCGGAAACAGTTTCTTTTTTCCTTTTCAAATCTATTCCTATTCCCGATGGAGACACAACTCTTCTAAAGCTGTTTGTTGTATTTTACAACATTTTTTGCTACACAGTGTCCTTCTCTTGTTGACCTACATCTCACTAAAGCTTTCGTTTGGCAGCAGTTTTCACTCTTGTTTCGGCAACTGCAAGTGCATACATAGATCACTCTTCCTTCACTACGATGCACAATGCGTTGTTAAGTAGGCGCTGTCAGGGGCTGGAGAGAAGTTGTCAAGTTGGCAACATTTTACAAACTGTTGCTCTATTCTTCCTGCGAATGCGCCGTAATTGATCCGTGACCAGTGCGCGGAACACTTGTGACAAAAGATGTTAACCCGGCAGGCAAGACGGTTATAAACTGAAGCATGCTTCAGCAAGAGAGATTAGTTCTGTCCGACCAGGTGTAGCGTACGCAAGCTAGCGAAGATGTGTTCCTCCATTCCTGCTGAAGGCAACTCCATAGCCTTCCTGATGGTTCTATCATTCAGCGGCTTGCTATTCTCTTGTGTCGTTGGTGATCTTCCTGCTATTGATGCTGAATCGCCGAAAAGTATTCCTACGACAGCGAACGAGCAACAGATTCCTGAACCACAACAAGACTCATTCCTCAACACCGAACCGTCCTCTCCGTACCAGATGGTGGCACACTCGGATTACAACAATCGTTTACTTATCCAACCTCTGAAGCAACCACACGGCACGCCTTCCTTTGTGACATCCCTATTGCCAACGGTTCCTCCTGCCCGGAAGCGTTCGACAACGGACAACCCACGTAGGACTCGCTACTCACCAGCAGCCCCAACGAAGGATGAGGACCTGCCCAACCGATCGTTGTTAACACCGAGCCGTTACTACGATAGCTACGGCGAGTGGCATCATGATGGTGGTGCAGTTGACCCTTCACACTGGGCGACTCAGCAACCACATGGTGGTGGAAATTGGGACTGGAAACCGCATTCGCACCAGCATCATCATCATCCTCATCAGCACCATGGTAACGTGCTGGCGGAGATCTTGGATAGTACTGCACTATACCCTCCATATCACCTTAGCCAGCAGCAGCAGCAGCAGCATGGATTGCTAGGACTCCAGCTGTTCGTACTCCTCCATCCCGTTCTGATGCTTGGTACGGTGTCCTTTCTCATGTGTCTAGTTAACGCTGTGTTGGGATTGGTGGATAAAGTTAAATTACCGATCGTACGTGCGCAGGATGTGGATCGGATTTCTGCAGGATCCACAACACCGGCTGGACTGCGTGATGGGCGTGGAGAGCTGTTACTGGATCAACTTTATCAGTACTTTAAGATCGCTGTCGATCAGCAGCAGCAGAATCAGAGGAACGATACGTACCTCTTGGAAAAGGCTGCAGTTTTTCAAGAACCGATTCGGAAGTGAGTTCCATAAACGATGTTAGCGAATTTAACTGGTAAAGCTAGGATCTTAAGAAACACAGTAATAAATAGTCTTCTCCTCATCAATGGATGCGCTCACGAGGATGATAGAATCATGACCAGTTCTGCTCTCTAACGAACTTAAGAGGAATCTTTAAGCGGAGGTTAAGAGGAAAGTGTTGTGCAGAGTACAGAGCACTGGAACGTCTTCACAAAATCCACTTGCGATTCTATTTCATTTCGGGGTTTCTCTTGGTAACCTTCAAGAACTAGTGTTCCAAACGACCTTTCACTTGGTGTTCGGAAGTTAGGTTTGGTTATCTAGGATTGAAGTCTTCTCCGGTTGTTGACCTCGTTCAACATTGGTTGGAGAATGATGCTATCAGTTCTTGGTACGTTTTCTATGATATTCTTGGTTGCTAATAATTAACAGCCAAGTACACTGTTGTTGATGTTCAAATAGACATCGTCTTCAAGAAAATCGATGGCCAACAATGCTCTAACCTAAAAAAAGATATATCGGTGATATTATACGAAAATAAAGACATACCTTGTTTTAATGATGTTTTGAAACATTTATTGTATTACGTTTGCTGTTTAGTTTTCTTTGTTTCATCTATTTGTTTGCCTCATATTCCTGCCCAATCTGAATCTCTACCCTCTTCCCTTCTTCCGCGCTCTTCTCTCCTCCTTTCTCCCAACGCTACACCAACACATCGAGCAACACATTTTCCCCTTCCTTTTGCTCTTCCACATTCGTTCTGCTTTCCTTATGCGAGTCGAGTTTATTATAATATGCTTACACAGTTTACCTTTTGCAACATTCATCATTACTCGTTTGGCTGCTAAACCTAGGACAGAAAAGGTATTGATTGGTTTTTTCTGGGTGTTTTGTGTTCACGTTTTTTTTTCATACTCATATTTATATATGTATTCTTCGCCCGTCGGTTTGAAATTATTCAACCCCACACACACATGCATAAAAAGCAGGCCCAACGGTGCGCCATGACTGAGGAGCTAGTGTTCTCCTAGCTACACTTATAGCTCTAGGCCCTAAGCGCACTGTGCAAACGGCCAGACCACGGTTTGTAGGAGGCCGCGTGTGTGTGGCTTAATGATACGAACGGGAAAGTCTACGCGGAAAACATGATTCGCTCCCCTCGAACAAAGGGTCAGTAGCTTAAAAGTTCAATAATTGTTCATCATCTTTCCTTGAGTATATATACATGTATATACTTCCTGTTGACGACCAAAGAAACAAACAAGCACTTCGAGTGCCTGCAGAAAACCTGATCCGTCTCCGTACTCGTTAGTATTACACGCTCTCTAAAATCCAGTTGCAAGAATCTCAAAACTGAAATGCAAATAACACAACAAACTGAACAGCAAACAGCGTATTTTCGTTCAAACTTTCTCCTACGCAGCTAGTGGCGACACCTAGCGGACGCTAGCTGAAGTAAGCTGTGGTACGGGATAGGAAGCAGTGGTGCGTTGTTTTGCTATCAGCAGAAGGCTGAGTGGGTCTTTTCCACAGCACCCCACAAAACCACGACTCTTTTTGGAACGGGTGGAACACAGAGGACACATTACGCAATGACTGGATTGAAGGATGGCTAGCACCGGGTCCGAACGATACGCGCCGCCCGTGCGTCAAATTTGCGGCTGCTGAGAGTGATCTCTCGCTTTTGCTCGATAATAATAAAAAAAGTAAAGTTTACTTTAGACAGTACAATTAAACCTACACAAAACTGAAACTAAACGCTTCCTAGCAATAGTTTTTAGCTACATTATCATTACAATTAGTGATGGTGTGATGGTGATGGATGATGACAGAGGAGTGTGTGTGTGTGGTGTTAACCAGACACACTCAAATAATAATAATAGCTGCGGGTTGTTGCTGCTGAGTGTGAAAGAAACAATCATGTTTCGTTGCTTCCTTGCTTATGGTTGCTGGTTTCTGGCTTTTTCCCCCCAATACCGTGTGTGTGTGTGTGAAAGCATGATGCGAGACCTCTGCGACGTTCACTACCACCAGTGCACCAGGGACGCCGCCGACGGGGTAGTTGATGGTGGTGGTGGTGGTGGTGGTGGTGGGCAAGCGGCAGTGGACGGGAGGGCTATGGCCTAGTCCTTGTTGCTCATCGATTCGGCGCTTTCCGTCGACTGGCGGCCACCCTCGGACGAGGCGACACTGGTAGCGCCGCCACCACCGTTCGGAAGGCTGCCAGTGGAAGAGGTGGCCGCTCCGCCACTACCACCCGTCGTACCATTGGTTTCGCCATTGCCAACTTTGGACTGTTGTGCGGCGGAGGATGACTTTGGTGTGGCCGACGGTGCTGCGTCGAACGACTGGACCTGAGCCTCGTACAGCAGCTGCATGATCTTGAGCGAGGTTAGCGAGGATATTCGTTCCGGCAGCTTGCGCAACACTTCGCCCACGTACAGCCCGTAGGCGCCGTGCTCGTCCAGGTGCGCCTGATGCTCCAGGTTGTTCTGATACTTGACCGTGCGGTTGAGGTTAAAGTTGGACAGTGAGGCTTCGTCACCGTCGTAGCTGACGCGGGCCCGTTTCGGTAGGCCGTACGATACCTCCACGTTGGACATGGCGGCCGGTATCGGCGATTCGACCGGTGTCGGCTGCTGATGGTGATGGGGATGGGCGGACCCGGGGGCAACGCCTGCTCCGGCACCATGCTGTAGGGCGGCTGCGGCGGCTGCACTACTGCCAGCCGCTCCACCACCGCCGCCCGGCGCGTGTGGATGATGATGTTGATGGTGAGCGCCGCCGGCCCCGCCTGCCATTCCGCCCCGCCCGAACGGATGGTGGTGGTGGTGGCCGGCGTGTGAGACCTGCTGCTGGCCGGCGCCGGACTGTGAGGAACCACCGCCGCCCGGCTGATTGCTGTGCGGGGGCGGCAGCTGATGGTCGCGCTGGTGCGGGTGCGGTGGCTGCAGATGGTGCAGAGACATGGGGTCGTGCGCGGACGGGAAGCCGGCACCGGGCGGTGCACCGAACGGTCCGTGGCCCTGCAGCTTCAGGTGCTGCTGGTAGTGAAGTTGAGCTTGGGAGTTTTGGGCCGCCACCGCCATCTGCTGCAGGTCGAGGTACGCGTGCAGATCGTCCTTTACGTCCTCCTGCTGTTCGCGCTGCCGCTTTCGCAGTATGTTCATAGGGTTTGTCTCGTCATCGCTGGAAGGGTGAGGATAGAAAAGGAGAGAGATTAGTACAAGAAGACAGAGCATTTGATACGGTTATTTTGGGTCCCAGTTTCCGCATAAGCCTTTGAGGTATGGATTCTGGCCAAAACTGGTGTTAACCAACTTCGATAGAAAGAGTTGCTCCAGAAAGATTGTTGGCCCAGTATGTATGGAGGGTCAATGGAGACTTTACAGTGATCTTACTATTGTGCAGCGATCTACACTCGCTAGGCTCAGTACTTAAAGTAAAGTAGGCACGTCACAAGGACAGAGGAGTCGGAGTATACTCCGATTTAGATGGAGAAATGACGTCAAGAAAAATCAAGATAAGAGATTGGAAGATTGCCATCGTCCAGGAAGGATTCGATACTAGGGCCTATGTTAAGCCGGTAGCTGACCTAAGTTCGAGCAACCATTCATCAGTGATGCAGCATTGAAATGAGAACATGTTAACTCATCCAGAAGAAGTTCTAAGAACCTGAGGTATTTAACAATGAAACCCAACCATTCCGACTTAAGATATTCACCAGAAGTTGTACAAACTAAGCGCCAATAACACGCTTCGCTATAACTAGCAGATACTTTCAAATAATCTTTTTCTCACAATTACTCCCAGACTTGTCATCCGTCTTCCTCCCTAGCAGACCATCCTTTCCCACCCGCACGGTCCGGTCCAGGTTCGAATCTGTGCGGGAATCGTCGTACAAGGAAACGGTGCTACAAATCGCTTGTAACCGAAGCGTGACTCTCTCACTCTCGTACACCATTTGCCTTTGATTGGTTTAAATTAGAACCATATCGGTCCGCTTTTCAACGTGGCACACGACGAGACGCAGAGAGCGGCAGACGACAGGCACGGCAGACTGGCGGGCAGGCTTGGATCTCGCGCGCACAAAACAACATCTTCACATCTCACACTCTATTGCTTCTAATTTACTTTTCAAAGAAATAAATTTATTCTTAAACATCATTGGCGCAGTGGTGGCAAAGAAACTGGGCGTTGGCCGCTAGTCATCGAGACGGGCACACCAGCACCACCGGCAAGCACTTAAAGTCATTAGAGCTGACGGAATGGATTGAAAAGTGTATGGAGGATATTCTGTTCACGCGCATGCAAGATTTGAATTAATGCGTATTAATTAATTTGAATATGGTAGCGTTTAATAAATTATTCACTTTCACTAGCTTCGGTTAAGATCGTTGCTATAAAAACAAGACACATGGTTCTTTCATCTTAACATGCCACCCATGCTTATAAGAACCATTTAAAATGATTTCAAAACCATACTACAAGAAAAATTAGATCCTTCCTGCTTCCTTGCCCTTCTGAAACCTTCCACCCCTGATACTCGGTACTTAAGTACCGGACGAAGTAAATGTTGTTACATCTCTATCGTATGATGAAAGATGTTGTCCACAGAGGCTCGCTCGATTCCCCCCTCTCTCTCTCTCTCCCTGTGTCGGACGTGCTGCTCCAATTGTTCAATGAGGATCAAGTGATGTTATGATTGTAGCTGAAGCAGCTTCTTCCCCCAGTGCCCAGTTTTACTAAGATTTCCGTTCTTTCTCAAGTTCCACACACGCGCACACAAAGATCACTTACGTATCGTCCGGTTCGCCGTTCGGGGCACGCGGTCTCCGGATTTTGATGTGTTTGTTGAGAAACTTGAGCTTCTCGAGCAGTGGCCACTCGCTGCAATTGACGCCATTCTTCATGATGCGCCGCTCGACCGTGAACCGGCACCGGAAGTAGGTCATGCGCTTCTTGCACTGCTCCACGTCCATCTCGCACAGCCGGCTCAGCTCGCGCCAGGCCTTTTCCTTCTTCGACTGGAACTTGTAGTGCGGGTGGCTTTTGTCGTACAGCACCGGCATCCGGCGGTAGTAATCGCACAGTTTTTCATCTTTCTGTAACGGAAAGAATAGAGTGGAGGAATGGTTAACTATGAAGTGCTATGAAATACTATGCAATTATAGTAAGATGTACAGTGGTGGTCATTAAAACAGAATTAACCATTATTGCGTTTAAGAATATTTATAAAATATCGCTTTCAAGGCAAGCATTATGATGTGTAACTTATCTTCGTACAACAGCAGCGAATTTTTTACAAATATTTTTGTAAGTTTTAACAACATTGTCATTGAATTGATATTAAGTTTTCTCTTTTAATAGACTTATAATCACAAAAATTTTCATAATAAAATGGAAAACTTTACAGGGAACATACAGACTGTTCACGATAAAGTGTCAGCTTCCTGCGCCATTACGATGTGTTTATAAAATGTCCATGGCAAAACGTTTACCAAACTTTCGACACCAATGCAATTGAATTATGAAAATAGAATTGAATGTGCTGTAATAAATTATGAGTCTTCTTCATTTGATTCTTCACCTCTCTTTGTTGTGCTTGGCCTGCCAGACATAGTGGCTGGATATATCTGTGGACAGTAGTAGTCTTACGTATGCAGCACAGCACGGTTCTGAGTCATGTTGTCGAGTCGGCGCAATACAGACTCCACACTATTTGAAAGGCCCAATAAATCATGCTTAGTCCCATGTTTCACTTTAAGTGGGCTAATTGTACTGACCATGTAATTGACCTCCTTTTTCCAGAAGATTTTTTAAACTTTACTTTACAATCAAGTTATATAAACAACTCAGAATGTAGATAAACAAAATTTAACGAGTTATATTATGGTGACCTTACAACGTTGACCCCCCACTGTAAGTATTTAAAAAAAATAGATTGTGCCATAATTATCCTTGCTGCTGAAATGATTATCTGCTCATTAAATATTACTATTAACGATGCGTTTTTTTACTTCTTCTTTAGCTACATGTTAAAAATAGCTCAACAACTGTATTTATAGGACGAACCTCCAAGACATCGGTAGAACCATGACTACTGCGGCCATTCGACTTCGGTGACGTTTGATAGTTCGCCGCCAGTGCACTGGCCGGCAGCAGGTTGAAGAACGGTGGAGACAACGATGGTATCATCGTTAGTTCCGGCAACAGTTCCATCATTTTCGTACTCTTCTATTGTACTGTGTGTTTTTTTTGTTGTTTCACGGTTGTGTTAACTTAAACTAAACAAGTGTTTCACTTCGTATTGTTTTCTTTCACAGATGTTCACGCTTCGAGCAACATATTATAAGGAAAGGGGCACTTGGCAGGGCAGTATAAACCTTTGTGAAGGGAAACATAAATCGTACGGTTATTATAAAGAGAGTGTGAGAGAGAGAGAGAGAGAGAGAGAGAAAATACACTAAACAACGCACATGACGAGGTACGGCACTGTCCAAACGCATTTAGCAAATCATCACGATTCGTTTTAACATAAAATCCGTTCTCCTGAACAAAACACAATCTATTCGTTTCCCAATGACGAGGATGAATAAAAACGGCGGTGGTGGTAAATGTATACGAGAACTGTATCAGTGAAAATAGAATTCATAACACTCTGGTATTTCAAAATTTCATGCTTCACGTTAACATCTTTTCCCATTTCGACGAACAACAGGCCCGAAAGACGGTTTTGTGGGAATGTAAACAATAATCTTCGAGGCACACTGTACAAACACACATACACTCACACAGAGACAGAAAAGGCCAGAAACACGTGAAGCAATCGGAACAATGGATAAGGGATTTGGGGAAACGAAAGCAGAGAATAGGAAGGTAAAGAAAATAAGATAAAAGATGAAATATTAAATGTATTAAAGCTAGCTCACTCGCTCACAAAACGCAACACGAAGAATGGAAGAGAGCAGCATGTTCGAGCAAGCTTTTAACATAAATAAATAGCGCCAAAGAATATTATTTCTCAAACAACAGGAAAAGTAATCTTGACATGGGGTAGGTTTGAGTGAGTGTGTGTGTGTGTGTGGTGAGGTGGTTTTAAGTTTCTTCTGCTTTTGAGAAACATTTCTCTCATCCGGTACGAACGGCACAAACATTCCACATTTTAAGCCAGTTCCACTTTTGAATAGACACGATTTGAATTACAAAAGTCGAATTTTAAACCCCACATGCATGCCGTGTTTGATCACCGACCTTTATAATGATGTGAAGAATTCGTTGGAACAATAATAAAAAAATCCAACTTTAATTAAATAAGCAGCAGGTTTTTAAAAACAAACCCCTTACGGAAACCGGTCTCGAGCTCGTGAAAGGGCGAATTAACAAACACACACACTGCTACTACTCCACTGCGGGGATATATTATATTTATAATGAATTTATGAAAATCGGTCCCGTAAGAAACTATGTGAACCCCCATCACCGGCTCTTACACCCATCACCGGCATTTTACGGCATATTGAATATGAGAGTTAAATGAAGTCGAACGAATCATCAGCGTACGAACGATGATGTGTCGCAACTTTTGGTCGTATAAACGAATCAAAACTTTGGCCAGTGATTTGAGGAGGGTTCAGCTGAGAAGGGCGGAGGGAGGATTATGAGAAAGGTTCCTTCGGCAGTAAAACATCAACAAACCGTCACACACTACTACCGAATCTACACCGCAATCTGCAGGCCCCGTGCATGAGGTGCGTGTGGTGCGAGTTGTTTGATCAAACGCGATTGTCTCTTTTTATAGCACCATGCTATAAAAACAACAATCGCAACTACTAAATGATGTCACACAATGGAGCGTTTGACAGTAAAAGCACTATGGGATAATCGCGGGCGTATGGAATGGTTGAGTCGAAATTTAAATTTAAATTCGACGAAAGGATTAATGACAAGTGACATTCGGAGCAATGATAGTAGTAGTAGGCTGCGCTCGCGCGCACCTGTCAGTTTGATGAGATGGGAAAAGTGAACACACACACATTCAAACACACAGCAGTCAAAAGTACACTAAGGGCGCAGTTTTTGCGGTATAGTGCCGGTGGTTGAAATGCAAGTGTAATTGGTCGTTTGATGAACGCGAACAAAACAACGACGAGTGGTATTTGTTTAATAACCCACCAACCCCACATTCAAAACACCCAGACTCGAACGCACACTGCAACGTGTTAGCATCACTTTTGAGCCCTCTTCCACCCGTCAAACGGTCCTTGCCGTCCTTCCCTCACAATATGACGGTGTGAATCGATGGAGTGCAACTGTCATAACACAGGACCACACTCTCTTAAGCGCAACTACTCCACACACAACACACGCACAATCGACCCCGTCGTCGTCATTGTTTATTCATTCATCACATTCCCATTTGGAGGTGGGTAATTTTAAACTCTCTGGCATTTAAGTCTGTCCACCGTTGTTGGGTATAGGGGAGACAGATGTGTGGCTTGGGTGGAGGGTGGGGGGGGGGGGGAGGGTAAGGCAATGTGATGCTTAATTGTGACTGTATATTGCCATCAGGAGTGAAATCATTTATTCCTTGCGTTCACATAAACGCGAACATTTGCATAACACGTCCCACAACCCCACCCCTCCACTCCACTACCGACCGGTTGGTTGTATTTGCACTTGTTTGTGTCCGTGTTCGATTAATCATCCATCACTCTGGCCTCGCACTGGTGTACTCACACGCGACTTGTGTGTCCGGGTAGGAAAGGAGTGCAATGGTGATCTAATTCCATTCGGGTTATGCATGGGAAAGGATGTCCAAACACCAACAACGAACCGATTTTAAACCACCGAAGAAATGCTATAATTTAATGCACTTTAAATCATCCAGGATTAGTAAATCCCTTTCATCAAGATAAGTTATCGCATGTTGCCCTTTCTCTCTCTCTCTCTTTCACAACCACCAACTGGCACAAGACGACGAAACGTTCGACTTAATCGCATTGATCCGGATGTGCACATAAACAAATGAGCTCACCCACCACCGACCGACAGAGAGACAGACAAACACACCGGTGGCGAGCAAATGGATCGATAAATTCGAAAATTACATTTCACATTGCTCAATTCCACTTCTGCTTGCTGCAGCACCTCAGCACGCGCAACTCACACACACACATACCATGCACCAAGTTTTCTCCGCGCGCGTAATTAATCCTTGCGAACCATACACACGTTTTAAGGGTACGCGAAGCCCGCACCAGCAATATAACAACCGTACCGAACCGACGTCAAACGCGTTCTGGTTGTTGGGAGAAGCAAAATGTTAGCTTGCAACTCCTTGCGGTGCGTGTTGAAGGGCTGGAATTTTATGCTCTCTTACTCTCTCTCTCTCTCTCTCGGTGTCATAAAGTGAGCTCTTTAAATCTTTTTTTTCTGTTCTAGCGCAACAAAGATAGGAAGACATCAAGCTGTACGCGTTACACCAACGTGTTGCAACGAACCATTCGCTCTCTCTCTCTCGTAGTAAGTAAATCTCTCCGGCAAACGTTTTGTCCATCAGCCGGTACACTGTGCGCATGCTACGGCTACATTGATTGCGATGCTGCTATGCTCGTGTGTGTGTGTATGAGTGCGAGTGCGTTTTATAAACAGCAGATGCACTTTTGTTTTGCTACCTGTCCTTTGGAAGTGCAAAACAGAAAGATAAAACACGGACCCTTTCACACACACGATCGATCGTGTTGCATCGTAGCGAATGAAAAGGATGCTGTTTTTGTTGGTGCAATACACCGGTTGCAGTGTTTATCTCACCCATACGGGGAAATTCTCATACACAGCTGGGGTTGGGGTTTACGCATTTCTCTCTTGCAGTGCTCTCGCGCACAGACAGACAGACCGACAGGTCACTAACATCAAACGGAACCGAAGATCGAAACGTCACTTGGCTAATGACAGGCACAGATCTTCGTGGCTAATACTGCTTCGACCACAGACTAGCGAAGCATGAAAACAAGCATAACTGTCAACATACATACAAACACACGATATGTGAACGGGACAACACTAGCAACACACCACCAAAGACCTCCCTTTTGTGCGTTACAAAAAGCATAAAAGGTAAATAGTAACGTTTGCCACACACTAAGAGCGTACAGCGAGCAGGCGGCACAAATAGCTAACCATTTCCTATATCTTCTCCTGCTGTATTGTTTGTTTAATTCGTTCGTTTGTTCACTGCTTTTCGTTCGTTTCAGTGTGTGTTCGTGCGTGTGGTGCAGCGCCGTGCAGTTTGCAACAAATCTTGGTGGGGCGTTAGAGATGTTGCTGCTGTCTCGTCTACTTCTTGTTGGTTTCAAGTGCGTACGATTGTAACTTTAGCCGTCATCCAGCGATTTATGATGATGATGGCACAACAGCGCAACACACCACTCCCTTGGTTGTCTTTCCTGCTTGTCCTTAACGCACGATGTAACTATTAATATACCATTATACTATTATCTTACATTTCATATTTTAGAGCTTCCTTTCGCTCTCTTTCTATCTCTTCTATATTATTAAATCTGTTCTTTCCTTTTTTCTTTCCTCCTTTCGCGAGTGAATGTCTTAGGGCTTTCTGTTTATTGTTTGTTCATCGTTTCGTTTGCGTTTGTTATACCTTTCGAACTCCCGGACACAACAGCACGCATTAGCATCATCCTTGTTGTTATTAATTTTCTTTCCCGTTTTCTCTTCCCCCTTTCCCTTTTTCGCTCTTCCCTCGTTCCCAAATGCTTGTCTTGCTTACGGGATTTATGTATGTTACCACCACCATACCGTATCGTGTATAGCAAGAGCAGCGCGCGTAAAAAAAGGGGGAAATTATATTTAGAAAAGCAAGAAATACGACGGGAATGTATTATTATATTTCTTTATATTCGTTGTCGTCATCTTTCATCTTTTCTATCCTCATCACCCCCCCACATTTTCTGTATGGTGGTAGCTACTTTACCTTCCTGCATCCCTTTTGTTTGCTCAAGGTTTTTTTGCGTTTCGAACGGTTGAGTCGATACTATGTTGCGTTTGGTACGCGCGCGCTGCTATTTGTTCGCTTACTTTTCATTCTCTCTGGCAAACAACACAATGGATGTATTATTATACTTGTTGTACTGGGAGATGAGAGATTCCTTTTAGCTTCCCTACGGACCCTCCTTTTCAAACCTGTCCCGTCCCCGCGAGTCACCCATTGTGTGCTGTCTTATTATCTCGTGTTTCTTTGAGTGTCCTCTCTCTTCACTGCCACTTAGGCGTTGCGGCATTCAGCAACACCCACCCACCCAACCTAACATACACACACTAAAAGAGAATCGAAAAATTAAGAAACATCTAAGCTTAAGCTAAATTACAGCAGACACACTCAGCCACACAGAAGAGACACAGAAAAGCTGGGTTGAATAAAACGTATAGTTTCATCAAGCATTAGCTAGCAGTATAAGGGAAGAAACCCACCAACTAATTGTGTTAGGCACCGGAAAAATGAGCAAGCCAACCCCGTGTAAAAGATAAATACTTTTTCACCTTTTACTTAAGCACGGTGGAGACCACTCGAACATATCATCTCCTGGAGTAGGTGAGGAAGAAAACGAAAGATCAAACTGTTGTTATAAAAATGAATCTTTTCTTCTCATTCCACTGGTTTCACTGCAAAACCTTCCAAAGGGCGAAACACTTTATGATTTTATGTACGTGTGTGTATGTCTGTAAGCCGCAAATGTTCCAACCATCGCCGTTCAACTCTATTATTAATCGTCATTTCGTCGAACCTGATGCTTATTTTATACATAGTCGCCGCTCGTAAGTAAAGTAAAGCCGACCGACTGTAAAAGGAAGGGATTAATTATTTTCGATGAAAACAGTTTTCCATATGATGTTTTGCGTGCCTACACACGCCTCTTCCATGGCGGCCGCCACCGCCTGGATTATTGCGGTTTGATGATATAAAATCACCTTCCAGCCGAGCAGAGCATCAGAAGGTTGTAAAACTTTAGCATTGCTTTACTTACACCACTTCCAAAAACGGCTCCTGGCGTTGTGTGTGCCTTGTTGGGTTTGTTTTTTTTTTGTTCGTTTCAGAAAATTAAACCATCACAACACACAGACACACACACATATACCGGGGGCTTAAAGATTGATTGATCGGTAAAACCCGAAGGCTGAAGGGTTGCTTGCTGTACAAGCGATACAACAGAGCGAAAGGCACTTGGAACGAGGTTCAAATACATTTATTAGGAAATATTTTACCACGCTGCGCATCTTGTGTCTTGAATTCACAACTTTTTTTTGTCGTTTCGATGTATATTGTTTAATTATATTGAAATATTCTTCTGCGACATTTCACACAAGTCCGGGCGAAGTTTTGTTGTTGAAGGGCTTAGAAGGGTGTGTAGTACTCACCCCTTGTTGTTGGGAAAAATACCTTTTTAATTATGCGTTTTATTACCGATCCCTTGCCAGCTGGATGGGAAATTAAAGCAAAAAAAAACTTCGTTTTATCGCACATACGTTTAAATAAATGTTCAAACAAGTTTGAACACACAAGTCACTGCTTTTTATACCCATTTTATATAATTGGATCTGTACCCGAAGACCTATGCAAATTGTGACTGACTTGTTCTTCCTGGGTGTATTTATAATTCGTTTAAAATCAGCCAAATTAAATAACTACGGTTGAACTGTTGGGCCTATCAACGCAACACAGGGCCTTTCGCCCAAATCAGCACAACCCTTTCTTCCATCCTATTATCCTTAATTTTTGCTCGCAATATAATTATGTACAATAGTGCATAAATCAGACTCTTTGCTCCCATCCCATCACATGTAGAACCAAACCTTTTACGGGAAATAGAAATAGAAAAGGATGGAAAAGAAAAACAGCAGCAAAGGTTTTAACCCCGTAGAAAGAAACTCGAGAAATATAGCAAAAGGAATTTAAAACTGTGCGGTTCTGTTCCTACATAGCACACAGAAAACCCGTATTTTATTTGTACACTCCGCTATTCCCTGATGTGGATCATCATCATATCCTGTTTTTAATTCATTTTCGTGAAAATTAGGGTGAGCGCAGTGCGTATTGTTTTGTTTCGATTTGCCTGTTTATCTTCAAAATGCTTGAGAACGTGTTAGTTTGTAAGTTGAAACAGATGGCATATTCGTTGCGTTAAAGAATAAATAAATGAGTAACATACACACATCATTCTTCCCTCGTACGTGTTCCCTCGATTTTCCTGTTCGGTTGATTCGGAAATTGTAACGCCTTTTGCTTTCGGAACCAACATTCAGTACTAAATTCTAAACTTTTACAGATTAATGCAGATGTTTGCTGCCTTGCTTTTCCATTCCATTCACAAAACCATATGTAAGAGCTGATGGTGTGTCTGTGTGTGAAATTAAAACAGACGATTCTTGCTTAGACGAACCCGATCGTTACTTAACAACCTTTTCGTATGCATGCGCACATGCACAGGCAATAATATCAGAAACATAAATCAGATCCCTCCACCAACGCTACAAAAGCCTTTTGGGCTGGCATCGGCAGTTTATGCCTTTTATGGGAATTTCTTCGGTTTAAATGATCTCCCGATGACAACCATAAACAAGAAGCAGCGAGGGGAGGATGGAAAAAGTGAAACACAATGTGACATTGTATCACATTTGCATAACATTACACACATTTCACGAGCATCACGAGATGAAACTGAGATGTTCAGCCGGGAGAATGTGGCTAACCTTTCGCTGGAGTTTCGGACGAGTTTTTGTTCGTGGTCGTGATGGTACTGAAGTGGAAGGATTTACATTCGTTATTTGATGCTGCTTTACATGCCAAGCGATGTGGAGAGAGACAGAGTATGGAAATTAGGTTCAACTACTTAATACAATTATTCCAAGAATAAGGAGTTTAAATCATCTAAACTATCGCGTGTTTTCTAGACTGAGCTGTAACTTAAAGCTGAGTCACACGAACCCTACCTACTACATGCGAACCCAATCTGATTGCTGTCGAGAACATGCAAGATCATAAGATGGTACGAAAATAGCTACAACTCCTCTCCGTCTAATAGCACGTTTTAAATATCAAACAGCGGCCAGCAATTTTCCCCGCACACAGAAACCATACCACACACCGTGCGTTATCTAGAAATACATCTTTCGAGGGACCAATTTCTATGGTTACGCCACCGCCGCCACGGCCAGGATCCGATTGCTCTTCTTAGCATTATCATTCGGACAGTAACAATATCATTTTCATCAATACATCACACAGGTGCGAATTCAGAGTTGGGGAATATAGCGCACAGCAGCAGCAACGAAGCGTCGTGGAACTCGTGGGTTAAATTAATTGCTTCATTAAGCTGAAGTCTGCATTCGGCGGACACAACAAAAACCCACACCTCCCCCTTCATTAAGCGCTCGGATGGGATATGCTCAGTGAAACCGGCGTGATGCCTGCCCTGGACACTTGAAACATTCTCATACCGACCGCCGACCAGATTCGCCGCCCCTAGATACAACCTTCCCGTGCAAATGCAAATGTCATGGCTTCGCGGTGGTTGCAGATGGAGGACCATTTCGTCCAAAACAAGCGCAACCGAACAACTAATGAATGATTCACGACTTGTGCGATCGATTTCCACTGGTAGCTGAATTGAAGACCGCCGAGAGGGAGAGAGCACGATGGTGTTTAGGGATTTAAAAGTACGGAATAAAAGAAACGTTACAGCAAGTATTAGGCACGACAAATGTCACGCTGGGCGTACAACGAATAGTCAAAAGTTGGGAATCGAAAAACAGGCCCAGAAAATCAGAAAACCAGGCCCCGTAAGAAACAGCCTGTTAAGCCCTTGCAAAGCAACATTGTTACAATGTCAAATCCTTACAACGGGGGCCCTCACCCTGTCTATCGCTTTCTTACGATCGCTAGAAGCCATCGAAAATAATGATAACGACGAGTAAGCTACCCAGTGTGTGTGTGTGAACTGCTGCTACTACTATTTTCTGTACAACAACAGCTCATGTCGACAGCACTTAAACAACGTAACATAACTACCAAGTACACTCGCACACATACACATAACCTTAGGAAAGAGGGAAATTACAGGCTTTTGGACCCTCTCCCAATGTCCTCCGACAAACAAATAAATAGGAGTAGAGAACTTCTTGCCAAAGTACATACAGTGTAACATCCAAACTCTCTAAGGGTGGATGGTTGAGTCGTGTAATCTAGATCGTAGTCGGGAAAATAGAATACCCTACCGTGGAAGAAATAGAGTAAAATCGGAAAATGAAAATAACAAACTAAGTTCCAGCAACAACAAAAAAAAAAAAGCAGAGATGTGATGTCGATAAAACCTGGGATATAAGTGGAAGGAATTGCGAAGGGAAAAATCGAATAACAACATACACACACACATTTATAATACTCAACCCGGCTTCACGTGGCCATTGAAAGCGCAGTAGGATAAGTGGGTTGTACTGAGGACTGAGCAAGGGAATTGTCAGGATGATGGCGAAACCCGTAAACCGTAATCCGGGGTATCAACAC
The DNA here is from genome assembly GCF_013141755.1 of Anopheles stephensi. NCBI lineage: Eukaryota > Metazoa > Arthropoda > Insecta > Diptera > Culicidae > Anopheles > Anopheles stephensi. The sequence continues at coordinate 17,573,493 of NC_050203.1, forward strand.
AGCAAATAGCGAACGACGGGAATGGTGGAACATAAAATTTAATACATATATTTCAACTTTTCGTATAATTATTGCTATTTTTATGTTGTATCCGAGACGAACGGGGTGAAACTGGATGGGTGGAAAATCCTGCCCCATTAATGTTGGTGGCAGTAGTAGTAGTAGTAGTAGCATAAGTCGAGCATTTTAGTGTGTGTGTGTGTGCGTGCGACGGGTAACGTTTAATTTTCAGAGCATTAAATCCCATCTCGTGTCCCTGTTCGTCGAATGCTGTCAAGCTAGCTAGCCATTCAGCGAACCACCTACCCACTCACCCACATCACTCCTTACCATCTCCCATGCAACGAGTTCGGAAAATCGTGATCAAAACAGAAGCCGAGCGCTGAAAGGAAAGCGAGTGAGCGAGAGAGAAGCGAAAACATATGGTAGCGAGTCCAGAGCGGTCCGACCGACACGGACCGTCTCTTTGAGCAGCATCGAGAGCATTGAACAGGTGAGCATAGTGAGAGATTGTAGCATAGCTTCGCAGGGAACCGATCGGTTTAACGCGAGTTCGGCGACGGAGGCACAAAAGTGTCAACAAGCAGCGGTAACTCCCGTGAACCATGCTGCTGCTGCTGCTCCTGCTCTCTAATCCATCCAGCATAAGATTTTATGCTGCCGGTTTGACTGTAGTGCTCGTGCTAGAGCGAGTCCGGAGGATACATAGATTACTTGGTAACTGTGCGATTCTTGGATGCCATCGTCGTTGAGCCGAGCAGTGTAGTCGAGATGTTGACCTTTCTTCTTAGCGCTTCTACACCACACGATGCCTTCTCGGTCTCGATCTGTACAACATCGTCTAACACAGCTTCGACGACTTCTAAACACAACACGACGACGACTGGCTGGACCCGAACCCGAACCGTCGACTCGTACTGCGTTTGCGCAGCGTTTTATTAATTTATAAATTTATTTCTATTTTATTGCTTCTATTATATGCTAACATATAAGAAGAAAATATCCTCGTCCACGGGATGGGACGGATATGTAAGCAAAGTTTAAGATTTTATCGGTCGACTTCCCAAGAAGGGGGGGAAGATATGGGGTCCGTGCTCTCCCGTTTTGGATGACTGTCGGAGTTTGGGCGGGGGGTTTTACGATATGTATATTGCTACTACTGCTGCTCAGCCCAACTCGATCGTGTTCCCGCGGCTCAGGCCACACCGCAAAAATGTTCGTCGGTGTGCGGGTCGGTCGTAGCGCAGTTTATGCTTATGAACATGCAATTAGGCGCAATGGAAATTGGGTTGTTTTGCGGCTGTTGAAGATGGCAAGCAAGTGGAAGTGAGAGCACAGGTTTAATTGCACAACGAGAGTTTGAATATGCGCGCGCACAGAAAGGCAACGGCTTTTAATTAGTTAAAATTTAAATAAGCCTGTATGTAGTACGAACGTTATATTTTAAAATTAGGAAAGAGTTAATAATTTTATGTGAAAAAATATAATATAAAATAACACTATAAAATAAAGAAAACGTTAAGTAAATGCTATAAGAAACAAGCAAATATAAAACCAGCTCTCAAACAACTGTCAGCTACACAAACACACAGACAAGAGGCTCTTAACGTCAGCCGCACGAAGGGTTCAACATTCCCAAATAAGGGAAAGAATGGAACAAACAAAAAAAACATGGTTAAGTGCTTTCTGCCATAAATACATGATATGGGCACATGATGGATGGATTGTGAAGCCAGAGCCGAAAGAGAGAGAGAGAGAAAGATGCAACGAAGCCAGCAAACAAGCAAATAAAAGACGAAAGAAATGGAATGAAGTTGAGATAAAATATTCAAACTTAAATTCGACCGGGCGAGTGAATGCAGACCAAAGCCGAGAGTACCGAGCAAGCAAACATTCAAACAAACAGAAATACGTATCCAGCATCAAGCACAAGAGCAGCGCGCGCGGCGAGTCGTAAGGAGCATCGGAAAAACACGACGAATAACGAATACAAAGTTTTATAACAAGAAATTATTTATTCCCCCCTGCTCCCTTCCCTACCCAGGGGACGACCTTCCCAATCCACCCATCTTGAGATATTTCTCAGGTTTTTCGATTCGAATCTCATTTAAAGAATCACAAAGCGGCTCATACAAACGTTGGCCCGGCAAACTTTATTTTCGTCTGTTTTTTTTTTTTTAAATATGGTTTCAACATATTTTTCGTAAGTAGCTTTCTCTCTGTCTCTCTCTGACACACACACATTGCTAGCTAATACCGGGTGTACGTATACAGTGGGAAGATCAAGCAGAAATAAGCCAAAAGTTAAACGAATTCGTGCCATCCTCCGCGCAGTGTGTTCCGACATTGTAAATATTGTAAAACGTGCACATTGTGTAACATTAGATGGAAAATTTTGGCCCCGTCGGAGGGTGTGAAGGTTTAGCGGAGAAAAGTTTCCCACATCATCACATCATTCCTACCTACCCCGTCACGCCTCACCTCCCAGCCAGCGCACCCCCCCAAAGCGATGCTGCACAAGATGACAATCATCGATCGGATTCTCATCGCCAAAAGGATCATAAAACTTCAACATTTACCTTTGCCTTTTAGTGCAGTCCCCCCAGACTGGCCGTTTCCCCCCCATTTCCCTCCCGCACCGTCTTCCAGCTCGTTAAGACAGCTTCCAACCTTCGCTTTCCCTTGCATCCATGGCTTCTCTTTCGCCCAGCTTTTCCTTGCTATTTTGAAGCCAGAGTTTTTCTCAGGAAAAAGCGGGCGGCAAGGGTCGGCAACAAGCACTGAATGCTACTACTACTGCTCTATTCTGCTATTCCCAACCGTACGATTCTCTAGTTTTAAACTCTAGTAGTGAGTGGTGTGAGTGGTTGTTTAACTACACCATACAGCAGTAGTTGTTGCAGGCATGGTTGTTTAACTATGTAGCATTTATTTTCATGAAAATTAAGCACGTTCCTTTACTTGCTGTGACTGTGGGAGAACAAGTGGTGTAGCACAAGCAGTGTTGGTGTGTGTGTGTGTGTGTGTGTATGTGGAGGTTTAGGATTAGTTTTGTGAATCCGCAAAGAGACATACCGGCAGGAGAGAAGGACCACAATTTTCCGAAGCAATACGCGAGAGTGAGCAAGTGCTACTACAAGCAACTCTGTACCCTAAAGAAGCGAGATGAAGCTTGAAAACCATTCCTGTTCGGAACAGCAAACAAGAGAAGAAAAAAACACGACGAATAATTTATCTTTCTAGCACAGAAAATTAATGCTAATGCTAAGGCAGACCTTCTGCCATCGTATAAATCTCCATCTATTCGAATGCCATGACACATACAAACACACGCACACACAGACAAACGGTCGGTTCGTTGTTGTCGTCGTACAAAGCCGGAGTACATAGAGCCAGCGGCACGGGCCGCACACTCTCGGAACATAAAATAGGATATTATTCAATTGAATTTATGCTCAATACACTTACTCAAACAGCACGGCAGCCGACCGATCGTTAGCATTAAGAGAGCCACGGGATGATGGTATAAAACCGGCTCCACTACTAGCGTCGAGTACTCTCCACTGCGGGAGATGCGATACCTTAAACGTCATTCGGTCCAAAAACTTTTGCCTCCCAGATGCCCCGTTCTTAAGGTGAACGCAAACATTAAGCTTATGATTCATTATGATTTCCATTCATGTGCGTTTCCAGAACCAGTCTGAACACAACACCAAACGTTTGGACTAGCAAACCTACCCGTGAAAGAGAGACAGACCGACTTGCCAAGCGAGGTGCCAAAACCGATAATAATAAAACTTCTTGTGCGCGCTCTGTGGTATCTATCTGTCTATGTGTGCTGGGGCGTATCGATCGAGCAACAACGTTGCGGCAGACGGGACAGAGTGTATGTGTGTACTACTCCCTTATCTGTACGTGTGCCAACATTGTACGTGTGCAGGATAGAGCAACCTCCCACACACACACACACACAGACGCGCCATTTTATTGAGAAGGTATGGGATACTAGCTATTTTTGATGTCGTTACTTGAGAAACACAAAGTTGCGCATTTAATGCAATTGATGATCGGAGCACTCGACAAGATTGCTGGCACACCGTGTGAGGTGTGGTCGTCCAGGGTGAATGAAAGAGCGTCTCAGAATGAACACGCATAACCAGTGAGCAGGAGGTCCGGTTGGAAAGTGTTGATGGATGAAAACCACACGGACATCTTTCCACACAATTTGCCCTCGGGTGGGGCAAAGTTAACATCACCTCTAGTGTGGCTTCTACTCTGTCTCCACCAACTCTTGGCTCTGCTCTAGGTACTGGGGCTCCAGGGGTATTCATCTTTTAATTAGCAATAAGGTACTCGTTTGCAATTTTATTCCATCCACTAACGGTTGTGAAGCTTTGTCCTTGCAAGCGACCCTTGGCGATCGATCGCTAGAAGACACCTTCATCGTCAACTGCAGGAAGGTACACACACACACACACACATACATCGGACTAAGCTGCAGCTTAAACAACTTTACCTCCGAAAGCACTATATTAAAACGTCTAACGTCCGCCAACAAATGTGAAAAAAGAACCAACCAACGTTAAAAACTTTTTAATGGCCAGTTGCAGTCAGTTTGGGGGACGGAAGGGGGGCTCTGCTGTTATTTCTTCTTCATAACTTCGGTTTGCCAATTTCGGTTCTGAGCGGTGCTGCTCCGATCGACGAAAAATGAGTCAACTTTTCGAAAGACATCAAAACTGAAACGGCTTGCCATTAAAGTATAATACAATATAGCTGTTTTCTTCTGCACCACAACAATGTGAAGTTTTGAAGTTAAACCGAAGGCACTCAAATACACTGTTGTTGGAAGGGAATCTATTTCTCGTGTGGATACACTCTTTGGGGTTACCAACCGAGAAGGGGGCGACAAAACAAAACCGGACTCTTCTGACCTTCTACGGGTATAGGGAACACACGTTCCCCGAAATCACCAACATACGAAATTCATAAAAAAATGTGATTTAATAGCATCGTATTTGGCATGCTAGCGTTAGAACGAGCAAGAAGCGAAATGAAAGAAAATAAAGATTAATCAACGAAAAAAAAAAAGGACCAGATAATTCCACCAGAACGGGTTGTTTATGGGGCGGTTAGATGGGTAGCTCTCCTCTAACGTTTTATGTTTCTCGTTTTAGTGTTATTAACATTGGGTACAATTTATTTTTCACACAGCTATAGCAGCTAAACGAGTTCAAGAAACGGACGAGAAACGGCAGGAAATACACACACACACGCTGGAAGTCAATCAAGCATTCCACAAACTCATGCTAGGGATGTAGAGAGATAGTTGAAAAATTAATAACATATGCTGCTGACGGCCAACGGGGAAACAAAACTGAAGAAATAAAGCTATAACTTAAACATTGTGTTGAATGAATCCGTCGAGATGTGTGTATCAGAGCATAAACACAGCATATGTAATACATAGTATGCTTTCAGGTATTGATTCCGAGGTTTGATGGGAAACATTAAAAATTATGTTTAACAGTTTCAAAGTTGTTTAACACTTTGAAACGAATGTTAAAACATTAAAAATTCTTGTCAATAAAAAGCCCATATTAAACTCCTTATGAACTTCCCTGACGTTAATTTAAAAATTTTATACGTCAAATATCGAACATCACAATATCCCGAGTCCGTACCGAAGAAAGTGAATTTACATGAACACGTTACGTTACGCTGCCCCTGATTCCGGGTAGTGTACAGACAAAAAAACCCTATGCCCTAAAGAGAACAACCACAGCAGCACACAACCGTTTCCCGCGAGTGTGGTGCAGAAATGGAAAACCCTAAGCAAAAAACAAAAAGAATGAAGGTCAGTAAGCGGTTCGTCTCGGCGTGCTGCAAGGACATCCCAAAGGATTACCCGCGGTTCCGATCATACGGTTGAAGAAAAAAAACCCAGCCAAACTAGGGAAAGCGAAAACCGAAAACAAAACAAAAACTCGACAAAAAAAGCCTTATGCCGGCACGGCTGGTCGAGAGATGTGATGTCGCGGAACATTGTGCGGCAACGGCAAGGGCACAACAACAGGGTTTTAAAGTGTGTGTATATAGTAAAGGCAAGCCAGCAGGTCTCGGCAACCACCACCCCGAGAGGATGATGTTGTTGGTGATGATGGGGTTTCCGACTCTCTTTCTCCACGGCGTGCTGGTACGGCGCAAACCGGTGGCTATACGCGCGATTCTGTACCACGCGACGACGACGACCAGACCACGTGCTTTTTTGGCGCTTCGGGAAAGCATGTGCAGCGAGAGAGAGCGAAAGTCAACGCGAGGGAAGCACACAAGTACGACCGACCATGCTGTCAAGGGGGCGGGCGGCGGTGGGCGTCATGTTGCGCTATGCAGTGCAGAAAGGGGAAGTGCGGTTCGAGGTTCGAGGGGTTTGTTTTTATTTTCCACTCATTCACACACAAACACACTTGTATAGGTAGGGCACCGGGGTACAGAGTAGCGAGTACAAAACAAATCGCTCTCGGATGGTGGAGGTGGATGAGGGGGAAGGAATGAAGAGAAGACAGAGGAGCAGGAAAATGGTACAGGGCGGTTTTTTTGTGTGTAGCTTCTCGCTCACCGCCCCAAACGGTTGCACTATCAACTTAGCCGTTCGTTGCTTCTGTTGGTGACTTGAATGCGAACCACGTGCTCAGTGGAGTAAAGTGGAGCAAAGTTGCAAGGAATCGAAAAGCAAAACAATAATTGCATTGAAAGCCTTAAGTACAATAAATACTCTCTCTCTCTTTAATTATATCGAATTTTGAATTACAACATAACTCCTAAGCGGGAGGGATTATTGCATCAAAAACCCTCAAATAATACAAAACGTTATTCGTCTACGTCTATAATTAGGCTCATATTAATTTCAAAGCACAAGCACAAATTAATTGCTGCAGTTACAAGTAACACAGCAGAAAAGAAACCTAATACTGTGAGGGAGGGGGCCAGCATAATAGCCGAATCCGGAACCCCGAAAACGGGAAGCAGCATATGATAATTGCAATAAAACGAAGATATAATTTCTGCCGGACGACGACGGGAGAAGGCATACCAAGAGAGCTTTAATTTCCTTCGGCATATCGATTTGGAATCGATTTTCCATTACCACGACTGACGGGTTCTAATTCCGGAGAAAGAGAATTCTCGGTCTCATTCATCGATTATGGCTTAATTCGATTTCGTCCGTTTAGTGCTCTGCGTCACACATATAAGGGTCGATTTGATGTTCTAAGATTATTGGGGACCGAGCGTATGAGGGAAAATCGTTTCATTATGGGGTTGATGATGTTTGTGTGTCTATGTGTGTGGGGGAAAACCTGCTAGCTAACAAAAACACATTAGCCATGTTTAAATCAAAGTGTGTTTCCTCCTTATGTTGCCATCAACAACCTTGGAAAGTCTTGGGCGGCTTACGCCATTTTTCTTTCTTGCATCACTGGAACTTGATAATCTTACCGTGGATAGCTGTACAGATAGTCAGAAAAATGCATGGGATGATAACGATCCGGAATTCGCTTCCCGGTTCTCCCGTGTCAAAGCCCGACGCGCTAAAGTCTCAGCTATCGCCACGCCCGAAAAAATAATGGTTAGTTCTTGGTTTTATACGAGTATTCTGTTTCGAACCGCAATTTCCTTTCCAAATCTGCTTTTAAGGATGATTTATTTTTTACTTTTAACATTAATTTACCGCAACAAAAAATAAAATAAAATAGAGCTCAACATCTACGAATAGCAGCACCGTGGCTAAATGCGGAACTTTGCTGCAAATCGATCGACGTAAAAAAAGTGTTCGCTTTAGTAAGGAAACATTTTATGCAACTATAAATTATACGCACCACAAAGTTGGACTCTTATAGCAGTGGAGCCCACCACGCACACCGCAAAACCCCCCTAAAAACGAACGCCATGAGTATTATAAAGTTTTTAGTCGAGAAAACATATAACAAAAATGGAAAAGAAAATCAACGAACGAGCGAATGGTGCTATTTGTGAACCGAAAACTTTTGCCTTGCTGGGGGGAGCGGCGGCCGGTAAAAACGTACAAACCGAGAAATAAACTTCACCCAAAACCGAAAAGTCACAAGCCGTTCCTTGGACCCGGGAACTCGGGGAAAAGGTGGAAAAATGGGTGGATTACAGCAGCATCGGGGAAAAAGTCAGTGAGGAGTGAGGTGCGAGGTACGGGGCAATGGGGTCACGGAAAACAACAATATTTTATGCGGAGTAGAAAAGACATGTTCTAAAATTTATTATTTTCTAACGAACAACACATAACCATCCATTTTCCGTTTCTTGATACTAAGGAAAGTCACACAGCCACACGTACGTCGGTAGATCGGCTTTTACAAGCAAATACACAGACACACAAAATAATTTTATATCATACAGTGGGTGGTGGGTGGTGGGTGTATGTGGGGGGCTTTGTGTGTGTGTGTGTGTGTGGAGGTTTGAGATGATGATGGCAAAAGATGAGCGCCTTCTGGACTTAATGGTATACCATCAGCAATACCGAGCAGTACACATATAAATTGATAAGTATTACCATCCCGAGCGTGAGAGAGAGAGAGAGAGAGAGAGAGTTCAATTTCCTTCTGCAACGGTCGAAACCGAGAGAGAGAGAGAAAGAGACACATACAACAAGTAAGATAAGAATGGCAGAAAATAAATGTAATGTGATATTAATAAAAATTCGGTTACGTTGTGAAATGGTTTCGTGGCGTACCCAGGGTGACGACTTCAACATTCCCACGCTTAAAATGAACGATTTTTAATACTAAACAGTGCGCACCGTGTATATTTCTTAAAGGTGCTAGTAGATACACGCACTAAATCGTGCCTTTTCTTTCCTACTCTTGTATGCTCCTTATTACGTCTGTAACGACCCAACCGTCCGTTGATTGTTGTTGCTTGCAACATTTGATATTTGTTCCTTGGGTACCCCGATGTTGTTTTTTTCCTTCCTTACATTTCTTTTACTTTTCTATCGTAAAAATCGTAAATTTTATTGCTCCGCTTTTTTCCCCATTACTGAGCGACGGAGTTTGTTATAAACGGCCATTTACCCAACAGGGACTTCTTCTGTCCGCACAAACCAGAGGCAAACACGTGCGCAAGAGGCGATGGAGAGGGAGAGAGAGGGGGCAAGCGGGATCGTTAATTTAAAGAAATGTTTACTGCCGAAACACGTAAGGCCCGCGCGCGCAAGGTTTCGGTAAAAATAATGAAAGTAAATAAAACAATTTTACATTCACCAAATACGATACATTTATACAAACGCGAGAGCATAATATACAGCACCGCAACGCAAGAAGAAAAGATGAATCTATCAGATAAGGTAAACAAGCAATCCAGTGGAGCGAATGTGAAGGAATGTGGCAGGAGAAAAAGGAAACAACGAAATGAAACGAATAAAACATTACAAGAAACACGAACGAATGTTGGCGGTAGTCTTGCTCCTGCTGCTGCCGCCAGTCAAATCCAGTCAAACCGTTTCATTCGTTCGTTCGTTCGGTTTGTGCTCCGAGTTGCTTGTATAAGCTATAAATATATTCATTCTGAATAATGCATCACGTAGTTTTGCTTTAGCTGCCGCTACTGCTGGCTGTGGGTTCGGGTTTTGTGCCATTGCTTCGGTAGTATTACGTTATGTAATGGTAATGCTGTGGTATCATAGAATACATTAAAGTTCTCTTTTTCATTTCCCTTCACCACCGTCCTACGTCCTTACAACTGCTTCCATGCACAATAGAGCTTTTTCGCTCGCTTTTCTAGTGGGGCTGCTACTAACCCAACTCAAAGAAGCAATTCCTTGGACGCTTCACGTAGTCCTCTCTCGTGCCTTCCCTTCCACGGGTCCAATCGAATGGTTTTCCAACAATATGATGGTGACTATTGGGCATCATCAGGCATCATTGTGCATCACCATCACACACACACAGACACAAGAGCTACTACTGCTTCTGCTGCTATCTATCGATCTCCGGAGCTCTTATACATACACAGACACAACGCATATAATGGCAACCAATTACATAGGACTTCGCCATTGTTGGCATCAACAACACGATGCCATTGACTGACGATTGGGTTTTATTGGTCTTGTGCATGTGGTGAAGGAAATGGACGTTTTCCATCTGCCGATGGTCCATCCGCCCCGGGTCTGGTTGATGGTTCGTGCCGTGAAATTTCGTTATTTCATTATAACTACTACTTCGCCTGTCTGAAGTTTCCTTTTCGATCGTTCCACTTTTACAAGAGATTCTTTTTACGCACACCACGCACACGGCACATCAAGATTAACTTAACTGGCAGACAAATAAGTTTTACACGTTCTTGGTATTTGATCCGGGCGGGGAGCTTTTTGAGGGACGGCTTAACAAGACTAAGTTTTCTTCTTTTAGGACTAAAGAACAATTTTGAAAGAAAATAAAAAATAGACTAAATATATTTTTGAATATTAAGTACTCAAATAAATTAGTAAGCAATCTAGAGTTAAGTAAACATCATAGAAGAAAATAAATGAAGCAACAAAACGACTAGATAAACCTGCAAGATAAAAGATCGTATAAATTTAATTCATTCTGGGATCTGCTATAATCTGTGTTGAAATGGGGTGAATAAAATCAACCATTTTCTCCAAGTCTTTCATTACTGTTCAATATATCTGATGATTGCTTCTCGGTGCCGCGCAATCAATAATCTTGCGAGACAAACCACTACGACAGCGACACACACCCCGTCGTATCGCCTTTTACCATGGGAATTCACACAGACGTTATAAACAAAAGTCACCAATAATCGTAAATCGTTTAAGTTTTTTAATTAATGCTATTGCCATCGTTCCTTCATTTGTGCCATTATTAGCGGATAACCGAACGCAGAAGCGCACTTTATGCACACTGAGCCCCCCCAAACCAAATAATCCAACCCGGGCAACGGCAAACGATAATGGCGGCGTTTGCAGCAGTTCATTCACATCGTGATTTTAATTGAACGTTCGATAGCAACACTCACAGCCGTTCTTGAGAGGGGAACACAATATTCTGGATGCTTATCACATGGTGCTGGTTAAGGCGGGTTTAAGGAAAGAAATATTGAAACGAAGACAAATAAATTCCATATAAAAGAGAATTTTTGAAATGCATTTCAATTCTTTGAAGGATTTCAAATATAAATAAAATCTGATAAGAATTTCTCCCACATCTATTTATAACAAGAAATTTAAACTAATTCCTCTCGTCCTATCCATATCTTCATCCCTCATTTCCATTTAGTTTTTATCAATATTTAGGCATCGTTTATTCACTGCAAAAAGCCATAAGGGCGCTTCACACAGTACGACCCACACATAAACACCCATTTTACACTGTCATTATCGATTGAATGTGGCCCAACCGGTGGATAGTAATGCGCCTCAGAGTTAACGCCTGCGTGCTGCTGCTGCTGCTGCTACTGAAGCAAATGAAGAAATCAAACACACCATCATCAGCAGCAGCATCTAACGAATTATTAGAAACTCAAACAGCAGCAAAACCCTTCTAGTGAAAGCCATTTCTAAACCTTCCAACTAAATGCCCAAAACACACCCATTTCCAAGAAGCTCAGAACGAGGCTCGTACTCCGGAGGTTGGTTAGTTAATAATTAAAATACCTTGTATGTAAATGGGAGTTTTGGAAAACGAACGAGCCGGTCCCAAGCCCCCAGCCAGAGTGGGCTGAACGAGATGTTTGTGTGCCCTTCGGTATTAAGTACACCGGGAAGAACATGCGACAAGATTGACAAGAGAGAGGCAACGAAACATATCCTTGGTACACGCATTTGTGAGCTGGTGCGTGAGCGGGGCTTACCAACTGGTAGGTGAGTGTGTATGTGATTTATGGTAAAGATGGTGGCAATAAATAGAATACAGCAGCCCTTCCCCGGTGCTGGCGTTCGAGCAGCCAGAAATGGTAAACTATCAAAGTTCTGTGATTCGATTTCTTGGAGCCACAAAGCATCGAACGTTTCTAAAGAATATTTAAAAAGTTTTTGGGGTGTGTCAATATGGAATAGTGTACTGCACATTTGTATTTGAAGGAAGTCCAATGTATTGTAAAACTTTGACTACTCGAAGGAAACATGGCGGTTCTTAATTCTATGACTCACGCTCATTCAAGAATAAACTAACATTAGAGCAAGCCATTAATACCTCAGCAAAGTACCAAAGTTTTTTCTCCCTCTCTCTCTCTCTCTTCTAAAATAGATACCACACATAACATGCAATTAATTTTCTCCCAAGCTACTAAGCACAACCGTTTAAACCGCTAACCTCCAACCGAACATATGATCGCCATAAACCCCGAACGAACGAAGCACAGTTAGTGTGCAAGAAACGGAAGCAAACAACAAACATTTATCCATGCCCGGCTAACAATCAGCAGCAGCAGCAGCAGCGTAGTGCGCCATTAGGCAGATAAAACGAGGACATTTATGCCGATGGTAATGGTGGCAGTGACAAAGACCAGAGAACAACCGCTGCAGACACACACTTAATAAATGTGAATGTTCTCTCTCGCTCTCTTTCTCGCTCTGTCGGACACTCCCGCGTCCTAGAAGCAATCAACATCCCAACCTTCTTATGACCCCTAGAGCGGTAGTAGACCGCGGCAGCAAGGAGGAAAGTTTGTGTGTGTGTGATGGAACCGCAACTGAAGAAAATCATCCTTCGGCACTATCGCGTTTGCCCACCATACCGTATCGTTGTATATGTGAGTGGGTAAGTTTTCTTAACAATCTCATCTCTAATTTCCACATTCCAGGCTAGTCCTCACGTCGTCCAGAATTACCGTGCTCGCTGACTCGGGGGCTGCCCTAGAACTTCTATAACTACACACACACGCACACGTACGAACAAAATGGTGGCCCCGGCAAGCAAACAACAAACAAAATAAAAAAGGGAACACAAACAACCAGTATAAATCTAATAACAAATCAACCGCACACTCTCGACTGTTTCTTGTGTTGTGCTGCTGCTGCTGCTTCTGCGACGGAACATGTGCGCGGAAGACGAGAAAAGAGGTTACGTTTCAACTAAACGGAATAATTTATTCATTAAATCAACACAAAACCCAACACACAGCAACAAGAATGCCAGGAACCGCGCGGAGGACACAAGAGGTAATCGAGCCTGTACGCGAGAGGCACAAAACTTGTATAATAGTACAGAGTGAGTGTTGTGTGCGATATGCTGTAACGCGCACTACAACACATCGCAACCTGGTAGGAAAATGGTTTCCTCCGGACATGACGATCGTGCTGTGATGCTGCACGACGCCATGCCCAGGCTTGTGTGTTGTAACTTTTAGGCGGCAATTCTTTTTCTTCTGTGCATCAGAACTACGTGCTTTGCACCGGAAATTGCTGCGGCCTTTGTCAGGCGGGAGCCCGGTGACAGAGAAGTGCAATGTGTTCCGATGGCAAACAATAGGCCAGGCCCCCTATCCAACAAACTGTCACTGCGTTTACCATCATCATAGGAACAAGCGATGTGTCACACTAAGATTGCTCTTACTTCAGTTATGTGCGTGAGCATTGAGCCAATTAGGTGAAGGATGAGGGAAAAATGATATCTTCAATAATCTTTAAACCTTATAAATGTTGTTAATATTTTTTCTTTTTCAAGTAATTTGAGCTATTCTTTTATTATTTACAGTGACGGAGGATGTCTGTAAGACCACCAGTTTTCGGAGGATGTCTTGCAGATTTTGTAAGCCATGGATGAAGATCCATTGCATCAATCAAGTAATTATTTCTGATTCACATATTGTTATTGTGATCAAATTTATTCACACTTTCGAAGTTATCCAAAACATCATCTATCTGGGGTTGAAAGTCTATACTGAGAATACAACATAGATGTTGAGATAGGTGAAAGAATACTGACTGGCAATCGGTCACACTACAGCCTGAAAAAAAAATTCTCCCCTCAAAACGCCTGAGGCGACGGACGAATATAGGACACCTATAGTTCCAGTTCTCAGGTACTCTCTGATATAAGGACTCTGTTTAAAATTGACTAACTTCGTTTAGCGGCCTAGTATAGGTATAAGGACGATGGAGGAACCGCTACAACGGCAAACACTATGGGGTTGTACGATAATCTCACCATCGTGCAGTGTAGTAGATTAGCCTGGAACGGATGAGATGGCCACGTCATAAGAATGGCGTTGGACGATTCATCTCGTTCACATGGACAGAGGGAGCGTGGTAGGCCCAAACTGAGATAGAGTGATGCGTTCGCCAAAAACGTCAGGATATTGATTGATTGATTAAGGATGATCCGGTAATTTAGGAACGAATACAAAATTGTGATAAAAAGTTAAAATTTCCTAACGTTATTTTCATAGTTTGGAATGATTGAAAGCTAATAGAAGTATGATCTTATTGTATTGTCGATCACTATAGGTCATTTAACTATGGAAGTAGCAAAACCACATTTTCTTCCCTTCCTTGCTTCAATGTTGTGTGAGCATGTGTTGTCTCTCTGCACATGAAGCAGAAGCAGAAGCCGTCCCGAACCGATTTATACCCATAAAAAGAAACGATTTAACGCTGGTGTTTAATTTAATGGTGCCTGCTACTACCACCAACAATCTCAGCTAGCGCAATAACGATTCGAAAAACCATACTATTTCCGTTCATTTCCTAGAGATTGTAACCCGTGTGTGCAGGGCTTCTTTACCAAATCCATCCCACCCCATTTCAATGCAATACTGTTACCGGTCGTAAACGGTACTGGACACGCGTGTGTGCGTGTGTGGTCGGGTTGGCCTGTTATGGCAGTAGTGTATCGCACACCATTGGTTGCGTTTAAAAAATACATGCATGGGATATATTCAAAAATTAAAAAAGAGAGAAGTACATACAGATAAAATAAACACAAATAAAGAGATGCAAGCATAAATATTTATTTGTGTAAATTTTCCCTTCCCATCGCCATCTTGTGCCGAGGGAAGTAGAAATAAAAGGAACGCGAGGTTTAACCGGCACCGAACCACGAATCACCATCCACAGCATCCAATGCCATGTGTGTTGTGTGTGCCCTGTACAATTCACATATTTAAGCTCGCAGTCATTTTTATCTAGGCTAAGCTATACGATATGTATGTATATGTTAGTGTATCGTGTATGTGTGTGCCTGTGGTAACAAAAATATGGCCATTTGCAGGGCAAAAGGAACCGTTTCAATGGACCAACCGAAGTATAAGACAGAAAAATAAGCATCTTGCAATATGAGGAGGCTCAGGTCTCAAGTGGCGACAGTTTATATAAGACTGCTCACTCCATCTCTCTCTCTCGCGCTCGTTGAAAGCCAATTCATATTACATTCCGATTGTTTCAAGAAAAAAGCCACTTTGTTTGCTGTATTTATTACTATTGCCAACGTCATTGGCAAGTAATATTTACTCTTTTCTGCAATCTAATCCTACCTTAGCTTACCGGCCTCAATAAGGATTAACAATGAGGTGATTTATTTTTATAGCATGCAGCATGAATTGCATTTATTGTGCAGCTTAAAGTAAGCGAGAATCTTAATTGCGAACGATGTTTGTTCATTGGACGCAACGACGAGTAAATGTGATACCAGTTTTGCAATTCAGAAAACCGGCATTCTCCTCACCGATGTAAATAAAACACTAGTTCTTACGTGGTTCGAGATCTAACGATTGAAGACATCCACCACTAGACGAGCAACTATTCCGAGCAGTACGTTTAATTTAGATAATTATTATTCGTACCCTGTTGTATTCGCTCGCTAGACGTCCGAGACTTGCAAAACAAACGCATTTAATGTACCTCCCTATTAACTACACAGCAGACCATCATTTAAATTGTGTGCACGCTGTAATGTAAAATCTGAGTAATGTGTTTGTGACTTGACGACGGGCCAACAAAGAGAGCCGAGAGATGCAGCAGCCATCGACGAAGAAAAGCGTTTCGGAATGGTTTAATGTTGATTGATTTTGTCGGGGCCTTAGCGTTACGTGACGGACAGTGCCAGTGAATAAACGGTAAACCCGGAACACATGGGAAGAACACGATCCATTCCCTTTTTGAAGGCTATGAATGCATATTCAATAAGTGGTGTGTCCACCGCTGCGCGATCTTGTTCCAACCGTACCGACCGAGCCAGCCGGCGAGAAGAAACGTCTTACAAGAAGTTTGTGGATCGATTCTGCCTGCTGCGGCAATTTCTTTAGATGCAAGAGAAAAGCCACAGCTAAGATATACGAAGAGAATACGTACGTTCGTTTGTACCATTACTACAAACAAGTTGGAAACGAGGAACTAAAATAATGCCTACATTTTACTGAAACCGGTCGGTTTACATGTTGTTGCTTCCCATCGGTGCAGATTGAACGTGTCGTGAAGTGTGTCGCAGGAGAATTGATTCCAACTGCTTTGATGCATCGTTCAAACTCTTGCTGACTCCCAATGAGACTTGCAGATAGCTTAAAAATAGGCACAAAGGGTCTGCAATAGTGAATAATTAAAAAATATAAGGAAAAACAATTATTTTATACAAAAATTACTCTTTATGGCAAGATGTGTCCTGCTTTATAGCAAGTCCAGCGTATGTATTTGTCAATCAGACTAGTAAAACATTAGGTAAGAAAATAATTTATCTACAAACCCGATAGGGAAAACAAAGCACAAAACTTAAAATAAGTGTTCCCACCTCGAACGAGTGAAATGTAAATAAGAAAACAAAACACATTTCCCCCCAGATCCCCACAACCGTACGCGACAAGCGCACACTGTGAAGGACAAATATAGGACACACCACCAGTTGAAGTAGTTAAATGGCTTGGTAAACAACCAACAACATCGAACCAGTAGAAACAATATTTTACGTGAATCCAATGGGCGTACTTTGGGCTTCACATCTATCTCACCTGTAGTCTTGCTGAGACTTCCTTCCCCACACTCCGCACACCAATGAGAGTTGATTACGATCCTGCGTTCCATCGGCCCTATTAATAGCGACCCCGACGACCATACGGGGGAAAATGGTTTCCCCACAAATGCATATGGTGTGCTGGCTCAACCAACCACCCCTTTAGCCACCATTTAGCTTACGAATGTGAAATCTATCGCATAAAATGTATTTGCTCTAATACTGCACACCAAAAGGTCGTGACACTTCTTCTCTCTCTCTTTCTATAGCCTCAGAGATGGAGAGTGATATTCGACAGACAGACAGATTTCTAGCCGGCAACTCTGTGAGGATCAATTCACACAAGCGTCTGTAGTGTGGCGTGTGATCGTAAAAGAGTTGGACAGCCGCGTGAGAGAATGCGTAAGCAAGAGAAAAATCCAAACGGCGGTGGTGCATTGACACTTTGGGGTGCAGTCTGATCTAGTGCAGTAGGGGTTTATGTTGCGGTTGTAGCCAAATGCACACTGCACCGAGGACTGCGCTCTTTTGCATAATCGGATCAGACAAACAACTTCACGGTTTTATGTAATAGTTTGTCGCAATGTTCCTTCCTTCGAGTCGGATTAATTTTAACAATCTGCTAACAGTAACGGGTTAAAAATTGAGTCACAAACAAGTGTTTAAAGAAGAACAATTAGCGAGCAAATAAGGCTCGCTCATAGACCCTTTCACCAATATACCTTGGGTGCATTATAGTGATAAGTTCGCACTTGTAAGGTGATTATGTCCAATGGTTGTTTACTTTGCCGAGATCTTAACGTGCCAACTTACAAGCTGTAACGCACCAATAAAATTGAACCACTCCACACACAGATAGTAATTAGGCGGTGCAGCTAGCATTTTGCTACAATTTGCCACACCTGAAATAGTGACGCACGTAAGGTGGTGTGTGCCGGTTTAGTTAGTTTGCTGTGTGTGCTATTTATTTTTTAATAACGGGCGTGAATAATTGTAGCACGATGATGTAACGAAGCAAGTATGTTGGTGCTATAAGTACTGAGGTGTGTGCTAGGTAAAGCGTTCAGACGACAGAGAACCTGTTTTAATATCTAGCTGGTAATAACATTTAAAAATATTTCTCCTATTTCGTCATGCAGCATTACTTCTCTCGCAACTAGCAGAACTTAAGAAAATGCATTCCAGTCGAGAGATAGCACCAGTTATTTTTTTTCGTCACACAACTTGCGTGCCCCGTGCTCGTTTCGACGGTTGGAAACAGATCATTCAACTTTAAATGACATCTCTCGGCCATGGCCGGCAGTTTCTTCTTCGCCGTGGCGATCGATTGCACTAGAAGTGACGGCGAGAAACTTTGTGCAGCAGAAAGCACATTAATATGAATGTTAATATTCTGATAGCTTTACATAACCTACTTTCCTCCGTTCGCGACCGGCCGAGGAAAACCCCGTTACCGATGACGGACCGAGGGCCGTAGACGGTACACGAGGATGACATGAGCAATAGTCTTCGACCACGGTTTCGGGGCGGTAAACCACTCCAAAGTGGTGGTGGTGGTGGTAGTAGGAAACTTTTCTATTGCTTTATTGTACGTATAAGTTTATTCCATGCTGTACGTTCGTCGTTTCGTCGTCTTATTTTAGGTTAATTCTTTCCTTCTCCTTCTCCAAATACACTGGCTGGAGGATGGTGCACCTGGCAAGTGAAACTTGATAAGACACGAACCGGTGGAAGTTTTCGGGAGGTTAGTGAGGAGGAGAAGAGAGATAGAGAGAGAGAGATAGTGGTGCGCAGTGGGGTAAAGGGGTGGCATATAAATCAAACAAATATAACAACTAAACAACGTTTACGTTTGCTCCGCTTGCTTGAATGTTTGATGTGTACTCGAGTGGCTCACGTTTTACGAAGCACAACACCACACCACACGACTTCTGCTTCTCTTCCCAGGCAGATTCCAAGCACACATACACCGTAAGCAATCGACACACATACACGCCGCTTCGCAAACAGTGATGATTCTCGTCTGTTTCTGGCCAGAGAGACACACACACATACACAGCGTGTCAACAACCTGCGTTCTCGAGAGTTGCTGCGAGCAGGCAGCAACTACATATATACGCGGTGGTATGTTGAAATTGTTGGCAAACCCTTCGGGAGGTTCCGAGGGCACGTACTTCTTGCGATATGTTTTCTAGCTTTGTTTGGTTTCAAATAGAAAGTTTTCCGTTTAGTTTACTCCATATTTGGAGTACGTGAAATTTGTCGATACTATAAATAGAGCAATAAGAAAGCAAGCGCACAGTACTGGCTGGAATTTGATTATGTGAACGCATAAGTTACACGCTGGAAGTGAGGATTTCCAGGAACGGTTACTGAGCTGTCTTTAATGTTATGGCAAGTTTTCGAAACTTAGCCAAGAATCAATGTAACTTAATTAGATGTAGCATAAAACAGGGATTTCTTAATTCTTGCTTACGACATTGTATCCAAGACTCCAAGAGGTCTCAATCGGACAGGACTTATTCCAGGAGATAATGTCCAGGAACCAAACAATTGTAGGTCTGGAATCTAGGAACTAAAATCACAGATTCTAAAAGAAAGTATAAATACTGAATAATTAGCTTCGTTAACTGGAGATCCGAAAACAAGGAAAAGTTAATTAAATTTTACCTCCTGTTACTAAAGTACAGCCATCATATTAAATCGATATCGAACCATATCGCATGTAAAGCATAATTGTACACAACATCTATCGAAATCTCGATTGATGACATATTATTGGTATTGGCGCCCGTCAATAAATGGGTACACGGGTGCCGTCAGTTCCATGTGCTCGTTCAACCGAACTTCAATTGGAGAATCAATAATCTTTTAATCGATAAGGATTTTCAGGTTGAAATCGTTTCAGCCGAACGAATGCGTTTAACAATTTCACAAACAAAAAAACACACCGCTCTGAATGATGTCCTCGATCAAGTACTTGCCTTCTGTCAGAGGTGTAGCATTCAATTGATACCCCTGGTTGTAAGTAATATGAACAATGATGTAAAAATACGTTGTAACGCGTGAGACACAGTCAGCAAAGTGAACTGGACTGCGGCATATGCTGCCTGCTTATCGGTTTGTTTATATGTAGGCACCCCGTAATCAATAACGCTGCTGTGCAATCGTGTTGTCGACCGACACTGACTCGTCGGTTCGGTCAGGTAAGTTAGCCTGGGCCTGATGATATTTACCATGCGAGTGAAATCCATCACTGTGGCGAAGCAATTGACCGTTCGATGGTTCCAGTTGCTGAAGATTGGACTGCCGTCCAGGCCCATCCGAGCGTCGTTGATGGTTGCCGTTCAAGGGGGGGTGATGTGGACGAATAGAAGAAGTTGCGTCGTCGCCAACTTCTTCTACACTTCTAGCGAGGGCGCCTTCTTACACGTGGGCGATAAGTTGATTGCGCACTTAGCGCCAACGTTGTTCTTTTGCGTAAACGTTCCACTTTAAAATATATTTTTTCGTAGCTACTTTTTCACTGGATAGTTATCGAACTGGATGATACACTACTTTCATGGTGCATTTTCACTTAAAACACATATATTCAAGAACATCACTGTTATGTACTGAACTCGCGGGATCGCGAAAGAGAAAGAGAGAGATAAATCAATTAAACAATCGCACACACATACACAACCGGATACAGTCGCATCGCAACATCCCATCAACAGAAATGGGAGGCGAGGCGAGGGTGGGAGGACGGATTGCCACCCCCACCAACGCGTACTCGCGCACACACAAGTGGTAATTAATTCGTAAATGAGCTACGTTTTGTTGCCGGGGCATGTTTTATTCCATTAGCTGGATTTTATCATAATTTCATTTGTTTCATCACACATTTATAGCCCATTTCCGCTGGCGGCAGCGAGTTGGAATCGTTGGATCCTCTGACCAATCACAAACACACACTGATAAATTACATGAAAACACTTTCGGAATGCCAGTGTTAAATGTCATCTTTTCCACAACGATATTCTTTTTTCGGGGGGCTAACGGACATTTTAAATAAACCTGCGCTGACGCACATTCGGGACACTCCTGTTGGCATACGTTCATCATACTTGAAACGATAATGGAGCGGATTTGGGAAATTTATTTTACTTCATTCAACCTCCTGTTGTCACATATTTCAAATGCAAAGTAAAATCTAAAACCGCAATAAAATTAGGCGAACCACACGCCATTTCATTTCTCTTCCCGACGCACGTTGGCAAACGATACACGGCCACACCACCTGTCAATCGTTTGACAGATTACTTCTGTGCGTTAATCAACGGAACCGGTAAATATCACCGCCAGGGAGATTGGTAAACAAAACTCAACGTGAGCTCAACCGTCCGAAAACTGCACCCGCAAGAGAGGGATTTCGAGACAGTCAGGAACGAATGAAAAAAAAAAAACGCTCCCCAATAACATTACTCTACTCTACAATTCAAAGGAGATAAATACAGAAGAAAAAAAAATCGACGTCACAGCACGAGAAAGAGAGCCGTCAGCATGATGAAGTATTTACGATAGGCTAAGGAGATGACTCCTTCTTCTTTGGGGCTTTGTCAAACGCACTACCAACACTCACTCGCTTGGCTCTCACTCACATCACACGGCTACACATACTCACGGCTCACTTTGAGTAGTTTTCATGCTCGTGTTCCATTTCTTTGCTCATTCACACCAACCAGGGGAGGAAACAATGTTGCACAGACACTTACACAAACCGCGCGAGGCGATGCTGAGGATGTGGCAGCAGGTCACGAAGGGAGTAAACAATAACATCAATCACCCTTCCCCCATCTTCCACCCACCCTTCTCCACCACCACCCTCTTTTGGGGAGTAACAAATTCCGTGAGATTCTTGCACCCTCCGATCTCACTCTCTCGCTTAAGCACACAACACTGAAACGCTCACTTCGGTGTGATTTGGCGGTTGGAGGGCGCTTGCCGAGGGCTGGCCAGATTTGTTGTCAACGCGAAAAACCCAACCCCGAGAACGTGAAAAACTCGGGCACGAACATGAGAACACGGTACCGAACCACCCAGCTGCGTGTAGTTGCCACAAGCGAGTGCTGAGCGCGACGGTATGCTCCATCGTTCGAACCGAAACACAATCGTCTCGGGCGTAACAGGGGGGGGGGGGGGAGGGGGAGGGAACAATCACCCCTCGCCCAGGGGGGAGGTATGTTGGGTACAACACAACGCAGCCAACAAGTAAAATCGTGAGAGCGGAGCGAGCAAACCAGATCGGGAGCGAAAGACCGTCGGGCGAGCGAAAGTGTTGGCGCAACATGTTGGAGAGCAAACACAGAGATTGTGTGAGAGACAGACGGTCGACGCACGCGACCAGATTCATCCCCCACGGGAGGGAAAAAACAACCCCCTAATTGTGGGAGAGAGCCAGCTGAGAGTGAATGTGCCATTTTTTTCGAACAGTCCGAAATAGTAGACGAGAGAGAGAGAGAGAGGGAGTAGAATTTCCCACGAATGAAGATTTTTTTTTCCCTTTTTTTGTAGCTCCACTAAACCACCCTTACACCTCCCCCAAAACCCCACCAAGTGGTGCAATGAAATCAAAATATACCGCGAATTTTGTACGCGTGCGAGACAGAAGGACGTTGACCACGTTTTCCACGCTGTAAATGCCGGCTGTGATGAGCGATGACAAAACAGGGAGGAGGAGAATTGAAGGGCGCAGAAGGTTGGGGAGTTCTCGACCACAAACATTTCGCCAAACCACTTTATCGCAGGGCATACGCGTGCCCTTTTGATGCGTGTGTGTGTGCGTGCGTCGAAGTAAACAATCAATCTGTAAACGATGATGTTTTACATGCATTTTTGCACACCACAAACACCCACCACGTTTGCAATGGCGCCCACGAGTCCATTTGCCATCACCGCCACCGCTTCACCACCACCATTTTTGAAAGGGTGAAAGGGAGTATTATAGCAAAACGAGAACAAAACTGCAACATCACATACCAAGCCACCAGGCCACAAACACAGACACGTAAAAGCACCTTCGGGCGGGCGTCAAAGGCGGAAAAGTCATTTTTGTAGCACCATAGCAAATGAGTTGGGGGGTTAAGGGGGGGGGGGGGGGGGGAGGTATGGAGAACAGGAGTTGCGAAATCGGTAGACAGAAAGGAAGGAAAACATTGTAAATCTCTCTCCTTCTTCCCCACTGCTTCCACCTCTTTTTCCCCCAGTGTGGCCACCAAACCGAGGCATTATTGTGTGTGCCAACATTGATTACAGTAATTTTGTAATGAACATGTATTTTTCAACGGTTGATTATTGGGACCTCTTGTTGCAACCGCACGGTACACACGCGGGGAGTTTGTGTGTGTGTGTCTGTGCTACCATTGGGAAATGCTAGGGCAAGGAATGCTAGCAATTGCAGCAGCAACATATAAACAGACGATGTAACTAGCACTTTATTTTTCCCGAAACTAATCGTGTCTACAGACACATCGTGTGCCACTGCGCGTAGCAGCCCAAATCGGTCCAAGCGGTGGACATCGGGTGAAATAGTTTCATCAAATGTATTTGCGGATTAAGTTAATTTATTTAAGTTAATTTAAGATGGACTTTAAATCCCTTTTATGAATAGATTCCATTCCTAGGCATGGAAATGCGGTATAACTTAGTAACTTTTGCTAATCAATTGTGCATTGATGGTATTATTTTAGTTTTTTAAACTATTTTTAAATGTTTTTTAAATTATCTACTTCTATTAAAATCCAAAGGCAATGTTTGACCTCCCTGATCCACGACAACTAAAAATGGGTTTTTATATACAAATTTATCATTTTAAGAATACTTATCATGGTTGGGCTCTTTACCAAAATACGTAGGAAATACACCAACAACGGTTATACGTTTATTCTGAAAATCTGCATTTTTAATTTCATTTATGCATTGAATTTAATATAAAACACTAAAAACAGCGAATATTTGCTTGTAGTTTTGTAATACATAAATCACAAAATCAGGATTCATGAAGTTCCTGGTAAAAGTATTCGTATGACAATGATATGATAATTATTTTATCAATTCCTCATCACCAAATCTGTAATAGAAACTAACACTTTCAACAATATAAAAAAATAGAAAGCCAACTCATTGGCCTAAATTGGACCATTGTGCCGCATTCCTGTTTTGATTGCTGGTCATTGTTGTTTGGCGTTGAAGCAGTCATTCATTTACAGTAATTAAACGTACACTGCAAAAATAAAAGCAATTTAATACAAAATAGAGGTAACATTAATAACATATAAAGCATAATGCTTATTCTACTGTCTTCTTAAGCTTAATTTAAAACTTTGTAACACAATAATGCTTTCCCCCACCGAACGGCGATCGCGGGAAAGGAAGCAATCAACACATGGAATGTGCAATTTAGACTACGCTTTATGATGGTGCGCACCGCCGTCGTGCATAAAAAAAACCGAGCCAGAGCGATAAAATAAAAGATACGCGCAAAAGCCTTTTGTATCGGCGCACACAGTGCCCGATTTAGACGCCGATGATAAAACGGGTAATAGCATAAAGACGCGATGGTGTATTTTTCAAACTCTACGCTCCTCTTCGATTAATGTTGTTGTTGGCCAGGCTGCTTACACAAAAGGCACCCAAAATAAAAGCAAAGCCAAAAAAAAACACACACAAAAATAACAACTTATCATCAAGAAGGAACGCGCGATTTTATCACATTCATCCCCAACACCCATCCCTCCCCCCCCCCCCCCCCCCTCCTTTTGAAGGCGTCTGGGTGTACCTATGTATACATCATCCCATCATGCAGCAGTAACAAAACACAACAATGGCATACTAACAAAAGTATCGAAAAATCAATACTGTTACCACCACCATTGTGCCCTGCCCCTGGTTTTTTTCCCACCCCCACCCAGGAAGGACCCCAAACAACGCCCTGCTGGCGGAAACAACGTGACACCGTAAACGTGTACTTTTCTTCACGAGTATTTGTTGTTAACGGCCACCAAAATTGGGGTCGCCATTTGTCGTTCTAATAATGGTTGTAACTTTAGCCCCGCACTTTGCTTTGCTGTTGTTGTTGTTGTTTGCTGTCTTACGACGACGATGGCCGTTATCTTGTTTTAAACAAAACCAATATAAGGAACCTTTAGTGGCCATAGTGCTAGCAATGGGGGACGTAGGGGAGGAGTAAGAGAGGGGGAGAGGGGGTGGGATTAGTGGAGCTTAGAAAATTGTACAAAGAATGGTGTCGGTGTTGGGCGTTGTATGGTTCGAATAAATATTTATTTTATGTGTTGAAGCAGTTAGGGAGGATCACAAGATATCGAACGAAGTAGAAAACATTTACCATTAAATTTATTATTTACTTCACAAAGAGTTTTAGAGGTTATCACAAACTAGAGCCAAAACAACGCAAACTGCAACAACAAAAATAATACAAAATAACGAATATATTTTGAAGCTTGAATTGCACATTCAAATTGATCACAGGAAATTCTGCAACCCCATTTCTGAAACTAAATCGAAACACATCTATTCTTAAACATAGTGAAACACTACACCGGTCGTTATACACTTTGCACAGCTCTCTCTCTCTCTCCACCTAGGGCACCTAGGACTATTTTCGCCCTCTTCGACCGGTCAAATCGATCAACAACCGGTACAGGAAAACCACTTCTACTCCTCACAAGATAGTACAGGGTGTACCACATCAAGAGAATATCGATTGTTTTGTCAAGTAATTTGACTATCAATGAACAGATTTCCATGCTGAGTTATGAGAACGATGATCCAGGACAGCTATAAACATAATGATGAATGAAATAGTAAAATAACGATTTATATTCACGACCGATGAAACGAATTGTGTACTGTTTGATCACCTGTATAAAGGGTACTGTAATTATTCCGAAATGATTGTCGAAAATCCTTTACATTTACTCAAAGTCTCTGTTTCGGCGAAATACTTTTAGCAGACGGTGACGGCGCCGTTACGGATAATTTTCAGCGATATATCATTATGTTATTTCAGATGAGATGTGCGAACATGACATGAACGACTATTGATTCCGGCTAGCCGGCGCCATATGCCGTACAGCTCAGGATCGGTCGTTAGATTTAACGCCTAGTAATTTTCTGACAGGATACCTTTGGGAAAAGGTTTAAGTTCGTAGAGCAGTAACTACCAATTTTATTTTCAAAAACTAGTGTAACTTTTTCACCTCCGCATGGTACACCCTGTACATTCCTAATCATAGTGCAACCCCAAGGGGGCTTAGTAGAGCTACAAATGGCAGGAAAGGGCCTTTCTACACTGGCAATCATGTCGGAAAATGCGTTAGAGCCGGCTCTTCCAACGGTCAACAGAAAAGTGCATATGATGAAACGTCATCCCTTCTCGCCTCACTCCATGCGTATGAGGGACTTCTTTTTCCGAGCGCGCACGCACACAAACATGTGCAAGCAATAATAGACACCACCGACCGGGCGCTCTTACCGCTCTCTTAGTAACGCTTGCCAGCCAACCAACAAACACCCTCCCCTCTGTGCAGATGGAATTCACGAGATCTATCCATTACTATCTACCACGGCATTGTGTTCTTCGGATTGCAATTACTATTGCATGTGACGTGCAGTAAGTAACCCCACATATCTTTGGAAGGGGAAAGCAGGAAGTGGTGGGCAGTTGACGTAGAAGTTGATGGAGGTAGGCATCCATCGGGAGAAGTAGTGCAGAGCCAATACTCTTGAGTCGTTCATAACTGGATGTGAGAAGGTAATATTGCATGTGTTCTAAATTGAGTGTAATAGCTGTTTCGTTAGCACTTGCCAACAAACATGGAGGAAAGGTACAGTCTGTGTGTCTGTTTGTAGCAGTTTTTAACATGGAAGTAGCGCAGCTTTAAGCAAATCTTCATTACTACAGGTCGTATAATCGAAAATGGATAAAAATTTAAATTAAATTAAAATAATAATGGCTCGACAAAAATAAGTCGTCGCGGCTGTTGTCTATTGTTTTGAACCCTGTAAGACCTTCAAGACCTTCACAACTCGCTGTGTATGAGCAATACAGGTTTGCGTGCAGTCAGATGAAAAACAACTGCCACTTTCTACGGTTATTGACTACTTTGTGTTTCGTTTTGCTGGCTAAAATAAATTATGTTAACTACTCTCAACAAGAAAAAAGAATGAACAGATTTCGCACTGCGGTATTTTAGGTTACTGGCACTGTTAACTTCACATTGTAACGCAAAAGGAAAAATAAAGACAAATGTTGAAAAATAAAAACACAATATTCAAATTGACTAAAATACACAAAAAAGCTGAAGAAAAAGTATCAAAAGAAGTCATTAGAACTAACACACATAAAATAATTAAATATATAATAATTTTAATGCAACACAACACAGTGGAAAACAAAACAAGAAAGAAGCAATAAGGCAAACAATATTTCAGCGCAATGCCGTTGCGCATGTGGCAATAATAAAAGCGGAGCTCCAATAAAAGTGTAAGCTACCAATTATCGTACACCAAAATGAACGTGTCCGTGCCCGAAAACAGACAAGAGGGAAGCCAGCATGCCATAAAGATTTTATATCATACACACATCCATACAGTTTGAGTATGCGTGACAATGTAGAAGTTGTGTAATGACTTTGCACAAAGTTCTGCTGCTGCATTTTAAACATTTACAACAGAAAATGTGGAATGAAAGATCGCAACACCGAAGAGAGCAGAGTGCTCACGTTCCTTCTAAGACTTTTGACAAACAAACTGTTCTCCCCCACAGCGAACTAACTAAATCCTGTCCGCAAACACGTGCAAAATTCACTCACGCAATTGCCGTCCCTGGCCTGGGTGGTTTTGCATAACATACACCAACACACACGCACACAAGCGTTGGCCGGGATGGTTGTGCATTGGAAACGTTTTCCCATTTTGGTTCTCTAATAATATGGAAAACAGTTCTCATTCTAACGAATATAAATATAGGTACATATATAAGCAAAGGGGGCCTCCGCGTTCGTTGTTAGTTGATGTGGTTTCATCTTACTGCACCGTTGTCGCTCTCTTCTGGTGCTCGTCTCGTGGTTCATCTTGCTTTTATTAGTATCGCTCGGTTTCTTCACAGTTTCCTACCCTCGTAAATACCACACATACAGAGACAGCAACATCACACCGTACACTCGTCAATTGCTATTCTTTGGCATTTGGTCTTATTTATTACGTCCATATATACATATATAAGAAATTTAAATTGCTATAATAAAACTGAATGGAACAGACAATTTTAAGCATGACGGGACGGTGGAGATGGCGTTGGTGTTGTGGTGGTGCTTACTCAATTCACCCTCTACTTTGTCCTTTCTTCTGCAAGCACCCCTCCCATACTGCCTTCTTCCCTCGCCCATTCCAGATCAAGCGCCATTTTGTTCCGTCTTGAACACGTTTCAAACTAACTGATCATCATAATCGTCTTCATCACCATCATCGCCAGCATCATCATCAGGGCATCCATCGAAATCATTACCATCGATCGCATTTTAACGTCGTCTAAAAAGCGTCGTTAGGAGATGTTGGAAGTTTTCTTTACTCGTACTTTTTTTTCTTTCTCTTTCTCTCTCTCCATTTGTTACAAAAGTTTTGTTATGCAGATGAAGGCTTTTATTTTCATTCGTTTGTTTGTTTGTTTGCTTGCTTGCTTGCCCCGTTCCTTGTGGCCGTTTTGTTCCAATGTTGCAAAGTAATGAGTACGATGACCTCCATCTACACGTCAGAATGATTATATTCATCATCATCATCATCATCTGACTGGCACTGGGGGTCTCTCTCTCACTCTCTGCCAGTTAATGATCATCATTTATTTAATTTATCTTCTGGTAAGCGTAAGAACTCGTGAAATAACTTGTAACGTTCTATCCATGCAACGAAAGATAGCAGTTCGCGCACGTCTACTCGTTCGACATTATATTTTCATCTGCTGTTCAGGGTTGTTTCGGTTGTTAATATGACACTTCATCGGTTGGCTGGTGCGCATACTATTGACGTGAATATTTGATGAATGTAAATGATGAGTGTGTATATAGCCGCCGAGTTTGGTAATGGATATGGAAACCGTTGCCCGGAGCGTGTTTAACATCCGGCCGTACTTTATTAACTCCTTTGCAGAGAGATGTTCAACATCATCATTACGTTGCGTTTATTAGTTTGGTTCATTAGTCTACCTGGTCGATGTATTGCTTGGTTGCGATAAAACAATAATTTATATTGATTCATTCCCATACAGCATTATGTTACAAAGTTGCTTTTGAGTACCGTGCGACGGGTATCCTGTTTTGTCGTTAATATTTTAAATTATTTATTTGAAAAAAAAAAAAGCAAATAATGTGTTTGATTATTCGGCATTGAAAACCAATCCACACAAGCAAAAAACAAAATTTTTATTGCTTCATTTACATTTAATTCTAACAAATTGTAATATAACATTGTAGTCCCACCCCGGGCGGGGGTAATAAATAGACAATCGCCAGGCATTTAAATACATTGCGGTTTTATCTAATTGCGTATCGTTTAACCCACGCCGCGAAAGAACGGGAAACAGAACAAAAGCACATTACAATATCACGTGATCTTGCATTAAAATCCATCATTCATTCGCCCGGCCGAACCGGTTTTACATCCATTGATTTTCTAATCTGATTTTACCAACAACATCAATTCAGCCAAGCCAGCGAACAACCGTGGGGCAATAGGTTCCGAGCGGCATTCAAATTAATTCATTTGATTGCATACTATATTGGAATGGATTTCCGATGAATTGTTGTTATAAGCCGTGGAATAAATTGCCATGTACAAAACGTAGCAAATCGGTCGAAATCAATATACAACAGCGCACTAGGCAATTGTTTGATTATTTGCCTGTGATTGGAATTTAACTTAATTCGTGGTTGAAGGGTTGGCGGATACCGCCGCATAACACTAAACCACGGTACAGTTTTGACAATTTTGTAGTTAAAAAATAATAATGTTAAATTTCTTAATTGAGCATGGTTTTACAGAATATTACAGTATGCGAAGAGCGGAAGTTAGCTATGAAATAAATAAATATCTTAAGGTTCATCACCATTCCTACTCACGCAGGTATAACTAAGGGAAGAAGCATATGGTGGGATCAACTGAATATTATTTATTAGGAGCCACTAAATCCTGGTATACCGAAAATAAGAGCACTCTTCACAACCCTTAGCAGTTAAAACGTGTCTCGGAAGAAAGCAGACTGCATCAGACAAGACGCTAAGGAATTATTTAGAGGGGAATCCCGGTAAATAACCTGCCGGATTAACTCCTTATACTGAAAAGTTTTTATTCGCTCCTTTAGATATTCTAGAAGCGGTATAAATCTTAGTTCCCGTTCCATTTAATGCATGGATTTTGTAGCACATTCAAAATTACGAGGAGATCCAAATTAGTAATGATAATGAATTTATTTCCAAAAAGATAATAAGCTTTTCGGTTTGAAGAATTCAAAGTTGAAAATAAAGCAGATTAAAATGAATAATGCATCGTGTTCTAGGTATTTATATACCCCCTTCTCTAGATCTCCACATTCACATCTAACACGAATGCCACCGAATAAGGTTAGTCTACATAACGCTACAGAACAACTTGTTCCGTTTCACGCGCTGTAGAAAGCTTAAAGAACCCTCAACTTAGAGAAAATGGAATTAAGGGAATACGAAACTTTTGAACCATTTGCAAACTCTCGTTCTTTGCAGCACTTTACTGGTGAGAAATAAATTTGAAACTCTCGCATATCATGTTTATCTATAAATTGTAACTGGAAAATTAAACACCATTCCCAACACGAACAGGGCACCATACTTGAAGCCTTATATAGTATGGGGGGGGCGGGGAACACATACTAAACTTCAAGTTCGGTCATGTATGGTGAGTTTAATATGACGATGCGTTATCTTTTTGATTACTTTTGCGGTACACTACGGTTCGTTCGCTTGCTCGTACATTTCCATTTGTTGTTTCACTGTTCTGTTGTTTCTATTCCACCAACCACCGATCACGAATGAGACGGTACGGGACGGGTTGTTATTTGCTCGTGCTATGTTTCATATTTATTACAGTTGTTACCTAGTTGTTGGTCGGTACGGAATCGATGAGAACAGAGAGCCAGAGTGGCAGACGAGTGGAAGGAAGCTCCTTTCGAGAGCGGGAGCCGTACGACGCCAACCGTCTTGTCAGTCGGAACGTCGGTGAGCATCATAAATTAAACTTGTCACGCGCACCATCGTCTATATAAATGGCTTAGCCAGGCTACGGGAGCATATATCCTTCGAAGGAGATCAAGAGAGAACGGCAACGGCGCGCGGTGCAGTGCAGTGAACTGTTTGTGCAAAACTCTCTGACCTAATCATAGTTCCATTCCCAGCAACGCCAGTGGAAGTAGTTCTAGCTGGCCACGAGGACACGAAGACTGTCTAATGCCCAACTTTCTATTTGCTCTTGCCATCTCTTGAGGGGAAACTTGTGAGCAAATAGTGAAAAGTTTTTTCTTCCCGGGGCTTAACTATAGTTGGGTGAATGCATCGCATCTTGCTAGCACACAGTGTGGAAAAATAATATCTTTCACAACATTCTTCATACGAACCGAAACAACAGACACACAAAACATGGTCTTCTAATAACTTGCCTGAATTCGTTTCGTTTCACATCACACATAGGGACAAGGCCCCGGTTGTGCTATTGGCACCAATACCGCGTATCGGAATTTTATTGTACAACTTTTCAGCAGCTTGATTGATTGCTTCCAGTGGCTGCCATTTTTGTTGTGCTTTCTTTATTTGCTCGGGCTGCTTAATGGCAATGTTGTGTTTGCTGCTGACTGCTTATATTCCATTCTGCTACAACTACCCACCACTAATGGGAAGAACCCGGGAGAACAAACAATAGGAGGTCGTCGAAGTAAAAGAAGCAACGTAGAAATATCTTCAGCAAACCAATCACTAACGCTATCTCTCCTCGCATGCTGCCCATTGTTATTGCTGGCAATATTATTTCGTGCGTGATTCATCCCGCCAGCCCGCGTTGTTGTGTGGCGCGCAAAACAGTGCCTGGAACTAATGTAATTAAGCAGCGAAACGGGAGGCGCCTGATGGGAGGGTGGAAAGTGATTTGCTGTATTGTCGTCAGTGAAATAAGCAAACATTCTGCGACAAAGTATTTATTGTGCACGACATTAGGCGTTACCACCACCGTTTGCCGCACTGTACGTGCCATTCAGGTCCTCCACTCACTCACTCACCCTCCCCGCCCCTACGCGGTTCGATACGTTGGAAGTATGATAATTTTATTAGATAAAATCTAACATGCATGAATAGGAAATACATGGTGATTGGGGGGCCACCAACTGGGTATGGGGGCTACTATTGTTTCATGCACATATCCGCCATCTGTACGGAATAATGTGCTTTTTGTTAATTTTCCCTCGTCCGAACCGGCCTCAAAAAATGGAAAAGTTAATTCTGATCAAAATTATTGCACGATAACGTCAGTGTTGCGTTAATGTGTGGTATAATTGTGACAGAAATTAGCTATGATTATGGCAGCGTTTTAAATATTTAAACATTTGCTATAATCAGCTTAACGAACAAAGCTGATAAACAGGTATGCACAGATAAATCGCCGGCAGAATGTTTACGCCGTATAATTTGAATGGAAAAGTAAAACTATTCGGCGAGCAACAAAAACAGTCAAGGTATTTCATGTAGTGAATTTCAATAATCCGTGAATCAGTACTACAGTGAGTGTCATAACTATAAGAACACTTGATTTATGGTTTTTTTATCACTTGGTTTTATAAAATCATAGAAAAATTTTACAAGTTGAAGTCGAATATAAAGAGGTTTAAGTAATTTGCATTGTATATAAATAAAAACACTCTTTTATATTTAATTCGTAATTTGATTCTTCTTATCGATTTTTTCACGAACAGGCTAATTCTGTTCAGCATAATTAATGAAAAATTTAAAATCCTTCGCAACACAAATACATTTTTTATATAAAAGCTACATCTAGGAAGGCACAAATGGTTCGACAAGACCCCTGCCAAGGATGTAGCGTGCATAGAAAAGATGTTTACCGATTGTTTTTTTAACTTACATTGATCATGGCGTGATTTGATTTAGAGAATTTATAATTTTAGCAGCTCAGTGAATTTTAGAGACAGAAGAAGCAAGATATCTGTCGGCACATATTTTGCCAGCTCAGAGAACATGATTCAGGTCATCTGCCGTCAAATTTTGGGGGAAGTTTAACAAGTAAATTTTCTATTAAACACACTCAAACTAGAATATATTCTACAATAGTTTTTAGAACATCGCATACATCCATCTTTTAATTGATATATGTTTTTCGCAAAAAAAGTGCGTAAGTGTTCATATAGTTATGACACCCACTGTATAAATTCATAAATCGAAAGCAATCTTCGGAATGCATGTTGAAAATAGTTGCTACTCACCACATTCACGATGCTCACCGTCATGTTGAACATTGGTAACTCATCGTGAATTATTTCCACTCTATATCATCTTGCGCCATAAACATTGTTTAAACACTTTATAATCCGGAAATGCTTACCTGAAAAAAGAAGAAAGAGAAAATAAATGAATTAAAATTGCTGAAATTATTAGCTATAATAAAACTGCACATATATTTACGGTTCAATATGAATATCTTCATATCATTACATTCCAAGATAAATAAGCAACCACTCTCTGCTTGATGATATCCCGCTATTGTTCCCACACCGTTCCATCCCATCAATACTTTCTTTGTGCTTTTGCGCGATGATTTATGCACACTTGCGTACGGGAAGAACCAATCGAACACACACACACACGTCCGGGCCTTCAGCAGGATTCCGTTGCAGCAGTTGTTGCTAATAATAAAAGGAATGGTTTGCATCAACCCTTAATGACTTGTGAAAGGAATGTTAAAGACATTCAGACACTGCATTCCTGCAACTGGCAGACGGTAGAGCGAGACAGAGAGATCGACAC
The DNA here is from genome assembly GCF_013141755.1 of Anopheles stephensi. Classification (NCBI taxonomy): domain Eukaryota; kingdom Metazoa; phylum Arthropoda; class Insecta; order Diptera; family Culicidae; genus Anopheles; species Anopheles stephensi. Next base: position 17,607,583 of record NC_050203.1, read on the forward strand.
TCTGCAGTAAGTGCACAAGAATGCATCAGCAACACTCGAGATGAACAAAAGGGATAAACTGCATAAACCGCACATATGCGCACACATTCCGTTGGGCAAATTGTGCACTCACGGAGTGAATATTATGAGAAAAGAAACATACATTTAAACAAATGGTAACAGAGCCTTACATACATTCGTTGCACCTTGTCGATTGTTGTACAAACAAGCCGATTCCTACATATGTTTCGTACCGATTTTCTATCGGCTGATAACATGTGCACTCATCGATAAGGGTTGGTTCTCGATTGTACGATTGGAATGAAGCGCAATACATGCGTTATGGGAAGACAGGAAAAAAAACACACAGCCCAGCAAAGATACGAACAACTCGCTCTGTGCGCGATTGAACAGAAATAATAAACCTGAAGATGATCTGCGTATCGATTTCGACCTTCTCCCATCTTGGTACGTTTCCTTTTGCAAGCGGAACACCGTAAGTGTGCAATCGAGCAATGCACCGATGACCATAAACAATCGTTCTATTGTGCCCGGGTACGTATGCCGGCCAACATTGTCAGACGGAAAATGTATTCCACCCGATGCTTCCATGCTGGTGGCTGTTGCGTTACAAGACACGGATACGATCGGTTTGCGCAGCGCTATTTACTCGGCAGTAACGAGTGGCAAAGCAAGCTCCGATTCGATTCCATAAATTAAATTACTTTATGTTTGGCAAATCGTTGTGTGTGTGTGTGTGTCTGCCCATTGTTTATGCTGCGTCGTGCTTGTTGGAAAGTTTAATTTGTACAACAAATAAAACGAACAGTATATAGAGTGTGGTGTGGGCCGGCGGCGTTCATCTTCAGCACTCGACCGAAATTGTAAATTTAATGCCCAAACCAGTGCGTGTTGTACCTCGTAAAACTAACGGTTTGTAATAAATGTTTGTATATAATATTTCCAAGAACAAGGGACAACCAGCCAGTTCTTCGGAGAGCATTACGGCGGGAGTGCCGTCGTGTGTTTCGCTCAAGATAAAAGTAATACTTTAAATAAACCGACCGAAACCGACTGCTACTCCCACCACACAGCATTGCTTGCCTCACCCCCAAAAAAAGAGTCCCCAGCCTCCCAAGTTCCAGGAGAAAGTTAACCAACCACACTCCAAACGGAATCACGGAGGAAAATTGGTCCATCATCAGATTTCAGTTTGGGAACGGCTGGCTGGGAGAGAGGTGGTTCAGGAGAAGCAGGAGATGCAATAATATTTAATTTTAAAAATATCGATTATTTTCGAGCAACATTAAAATAAAAGTGCTTAATGCTTTCGGGGCTGGTCCTGAACCGGCAGGGCGGGAAAAGGCGCTTTCCTTAACCATCGTTTTCCTCCGGCACTTTGCTTTTGGCTGGCACCCAAATATATTGGATGGTTTTACAATACCATCACAAAACAGAAATACAAAAATACAAATAATATACAAACACAAAAGCCCGCTTTGTGTGTGTGTGTGGCGGTGTATGTCTCTGCGGCGTTATAGCACACACAAATGTAGCGGCGCGCGCTTACTTTTCACTTTCCCTACGCCCGGTTCCTTGCTCCGGGAAAGCCCCGAAAAGATGACTTTTCCTGATGGAGATTTTTAACCATGGTTATTTGCATAATGTCGATTTTATTTCATTATATTTCCCCGCCAACCGTTCCCTGCGCATCGTGTGGTACGGCCACGCGCCACCATTTTCTCATTATTTCGCACCGACGGACGAAAGGGGCAGTTGCTCCGCTGTCTCCGTTATGGTGCCGTCTCACTTGTTCTGAAAGTGTTTCGGAATTTTCCCTTTACCCATTTACAACGCACACAACGCACAGTGACAACGACACACAACCATTAAAACGAAAAATCACACTTTCAATACTTTGATTGCGAATAAAGCTTGGGGATGTTGGGGAAGAGAGGCGGTGAAGGGCGTTAAGAAAGATCGTCTTGGCTGCCTGTTCGTCGCCATCATCATGATTATCATTATCATCATCATCATCGTGAAACAATCAGTTCGTTCCATCCGAAAGGGCCACCAGCGAGAGTAGAGTTTTAATTTATTTCTATTTAAAGGACACATTGCAAACGAAATATGCTAACGTTTTTCGATTCACCGTGGAAAGATAATGCGAATCAGCATCGCAGATGAATATCAGTCGTCTTTCAACGAGGTTTGAATGTTAAATAAGCAAGAACTAACACAACTCGATGGCAATTTGAATGTAAAATAGTTTAAATAATTGCAGAATCAAAAATCATACTGAGAAAACCTCTCTCTCTCTCTCTCTCTCTATCTTCCTGGGAGGAAACTTCTTATAAACTGGGAAATTGTTCGTGTGGGAGGGAAAATAACGTCCCGAAAAATCTGGACCACTCCAAACGGCCTAAAAATATGAAAGATCGAAGAACCAACCCCCGGTTTCGATGGCGGAAGATAATTTCTTATAATCTGATTAAATACACACAAAAAGGAAAAGCAGTGAGCGAAAGGAAAACTTGGAAGACGGCGGTATTCATAATTCAACGCGACCACCAGCAGAAGAACCATCCCCCAGCCGGATAATGATTGGATTGTGTTGCTGTTTAAAATTGGAGATGGATTCATGAAGAAAATCGATGACACCTCCAATGTCCCATACAATAATAACGATCGGACCACCCTTATGTACTTCGGGTTTAAAGATACAGTTTCGAAATAATTGTATTTCTGTTTTATTTTCTTCCTATTTTTCCTTTTTTTCACCCCATCTCTCACTTCTGTTTGTTGTTTAATTAAAATTTATGCACACAGCGTTAATCCATCCGTCCGCTGTAAATGTAGAGATAATGTTAACTGCAAACATACAGCACCAACGGCCATCAACATCGATCGTTTGGCTCGGGTCGCTGGGCGTGCTGTATAAATAGGATACAATTTAACACCCAGCGCAAGAAGTAAATGAAACAATAAATAAATAAATTAAGTTTGAACAAAACGATGATGACAAAAAATTTCACACCATTTGGTGATCACTCTCTCTCTCTCGCTCTCTGCACATGCAAATGGTCTGGTAGGATAGAGGAAAAATTAATATCCACTAGAATATAGTGCCATCGGTTAAATCCGAACATGGCAAATAACACCACTATTATGATTATTTGCTTGGCACCATTTGGGAGGAACACTTGTGCCACCCTGTGACCCATTTGGACACCAAATACACACACACACACACACACACACACACACACACACACACATACATACACTATTGGAATACTGCGCGAGTTTGATATGGTAAAATGTACAGTTTATTTTCATTTATTGCATTAATTATTTCCCATTCTGAAAAATACATGCATTCCCTGGTTGAGCAGAACCCTGAAGCTGATGGATTTGGGTACGGGAGGTGAAGGACAGTGAACGAAAAAAAATGGTAATGATTTTTGACATTTTTGCAACATCACAGTGGGGGGGGGGGGAATCGGTACGGAAGCTCGAGAGGAAGAATCCTTAAAATTAAACCACTCCGGAGGTCTCCAGTTTTGTTTGATGCAAATGTCGCGCTGGTGTAAGGGTTGCAACAACGCGGGAGGACACGCGTACGCGGGCAGAGTAATGGCAATGTAGTTCAAATAAAAATAAGTAATTGGATTGAAATGGGAAATACGAAATGATTTTGCGTATCGCATAAAATTATTTCTGAACGCTGGAACCACCACGTCCAACAAAACAAAGAGATGCGGCTTTGGGGAAGGTGTGTGGGCAACACAACATCAAGGGACGGACACAACACAAATGACAGCATAACTTTAATCGATCATGGAAGTCCGGGGCCTGATATGACAATCGCAATTTAAAGTGTTTTATCTTTTATAATTACTACGCATTCGGAGCTGTGCATTTCGAACCGTTGTTTGTGGCAGTGGGGCTGAATATATTGAGTTGATGGAACAAAAATGTGTGGAAGATATTTTCCGCTATAAATGCACTCAACCGCCTTGTAACGAATTTAATCCCATTAAATTATGTACAACAAACTTGGGATGCAAGAGGTCTCTTCAATTTTTATGGAGCTGTTATATGGGTGTTGAAAACACTTAGACCAATAAAACAATAAGACACCTTAAACGAAAAGAAGGACGACGACAAGGCCTCTTGGTAGATGAGGTCTGTGTATGAGTATAAGGTCTCATGGTAGAAGAGGTCTCTTGGACGACGTGGCCACTCGCCTATGATGTCTCTTGGTGGATGAAGAGACAATATCCAGACCGGATGACCAGGATCTTCTCACGACGAAGTCGATTGGTAGACATTCTTAGACGGCTAGGTCTGTGAAGATCTCTCACTGTTAAACTCGTCACTGCGAACGACAATGAGATGTAGAAATCGGTTTTGCATTTATCATTAATGCTTATTGTCTCGCTGTGAACATATGAGAAGACAGTATATCGTCTTGCTCTTATCGACCGAATATCCCAAATAGTTTCGAACAATGCTACGAGATATAGCTCATTGAAATGAATACTTCTTTAGAATTGTGCGTTAAACGAATAGCATATCTAAAAGAGGGAACTCGTTTTGAGGGAGTACCCATATGCTAAGCCTGTAATAAATACAGCTGCAATGTATAAGATCCAACTGAGCAAACAGCGTTACCCACAAACAAGATACAGACAGGGAAAACTGAAGGATTGGACGGGTACGGATGAGTTGTTGGTGCTTTCTCACCATCATCAATCAGGCTTAACGATTCACGGTATAGAAAGCAATAACAAGAGAACAGAAACTCCTACAGAGAGTGAGATACAGCCTGTCTAATATAACGAAGCGCACGAACGATGAACAACCAGCATTATTTTTCGAAACCAAACACTATCATCAGCCATGTAAGTTCCCTGCAAGATCCCTTCAAGATATATCCAGATGGTAAAGCGAATGATTTCCAGTGCCCAAAATAAAGCAAAACTCGCGCATACATCTGTTACTGGAAGACCCATATACGAGCAGATCAAAATGAGAAGATACGAATGGTAATTACCACTCTCGAACTGTACAACGCATCAAAGTGTGGTAAATTTTAAATCATACAGCAGGGCATAAATCCTTGTATGTGTGCTCTGGTCTCTCTCCCCCAAGGCCTATCTAACAAGCGTTCTATATCCTAATAAGCACTAGCGAGTGTTGCCTTGCTGTCGTATCTCATTTCAAAGTGATGCCACCGATGTACCGAGAACGTGTAACGGCAATACCGTACCCCTTAACACTACACAGCAGGCACCGCTCGTTCACTTCTCCCGGGGCAATGGTTAATTGAAGTGAAATTTAGAATTATTAGATTCATACAACAAGGCACGTTGCTAACGAACTTGTCTCCCCCAGTGTTTTCTAGGTTCCACAGCACTTGACAGCCGCGCCTGGAACGTTTGTTCCATCACCGTTTGACGTTGAAGGCGATAGAACTGACAAATATAGCTTCCACACACATATGGAATTCATATCGTGGCGATTGATTGCCTAGGGTGGTTGCATCGGGCGTTGTTTGATGCTCGAAGGCGGTTCTCCTAACTCGTAAGGATGCAACCATAAAATGCGTTACAGTGCCACGTCCAGATTGTGCAGGGAAGCTAGTTCTGCACAAAACAAAGTACTATATGGCGCTAAACAACCGGAAGACCCAGTCGATCGGTAGTAATAGCTCTTGCCTGTCGACTTAGTGTACGCCCAACCCTTAGTGGTTCCCACCGACAGCAGGGAAGTTTGGCCAGAAACAAATAATAAAGATAAATTGTATGTGAAACGCAATTTTACTCCCGTTCGCTGTACGCTGGTTTTGGTCCTCACGCGGAAGAACCATCGCATAAGTAGCAGCTATGTGCTAAATGTTTGTAAATCATGTTAAAAAGTTATGTAAGACGCTACTTTTATATACATTGTTACAGAGCCATGAAGGCTCACGTGAACCCCATTCTTCAACTCGTTCTTCTGTTGCTGCTGCGTTCCCCGCTCGGGTACAACTCGTTTCGTACGCTATTTTAATTTTATGCTTCCAACCCATCGATGTCGCTGTCGTACTCACCATCATCATCATCATCATCCCAACACACAGTTAATGCCGGAGGAGCCAGAGATGCCACTGCGTTGGATAATATAATGATATTATTTTAAAATTTAATTATCTCATTGAACCAAACCCCGTATAGCCCCGGTGAAGATCGGCAGGACAATGCCACGGATGAGAAGAGTAATGGATGGTCGGGCGAAGCGGTCCATCTGAATGATCCTTCGTCCCCCCTTCGGAGCCCCTTTGGATGGCTGGATGAAACTGGAAACCACCGAAAGCTAAGATGCGAACAAATTATAGCTACGACATAAATGGTAGAGGCAACAAAGAAACACTGCTATACTATGGCCACTATATACAGATACACATACATACGTATATAAAATCATTTCCGTTTTCCAGAAATATCCATAATCATCGTCATCATCATCATCCGCATCCGAACGACTGAGGGCTCAACGTCTCTCGGCAAGCATCATCATTCGATGTGTCATTTGCTGGCCCCACGTATACATTAATGGCCTCATAAAATGATAACGATGAAATAATGCAAAGAAATAACGAACGAAGTTACCCAATCTAAACGTCGAAGGAGAGCGCTCAGTGGGTAAATGCTCCAAAAATTCTTGCAAGCGACTTTCAGGGGAGCTTGCCTACTCTCGGCCAGGTGAAACATTAACGAACAACGGTAATAGCCATCGAAAGCACATTGTTTTGCCCTCTGGACGACTCCACATGAACTTGCTTCCTTTTTTGGATGTAAATGGAAAAATCAATACTATCCTTTAATCGGTGTGTTTAAATTGGGATCCGCTTCTGGACAGCAAGCATCAGGTGACCTCATCAAGGTTACAACGATACAGGGACTGCAGCGGGGAGCATTTGCAAAATGTGCATCACCGAGCAGGTTTTCCTTTTCTTTTTTTTATTAGTCCCTTCCTGCCTTGTGGGGAAATCCTTTTACTCAGTGCGAATGTTAGAACGAAGGTAAACATTCGAAGTAACGAGTCTCACTAGTACCTGAGAATTTTGCGAGAGAGGTCACATCAAGAACAACACTGCGTGATTTGCTCTCACAGTTCGAGCTGAAAATTTATGTTTTGGGACCACCTTAAACCCACCCCAACAACTTCGTGGTTCACTCGTCCTAGCGTCCGAGTTCCTGGTACTCTCACCGCTAAGCAACATTCCGGTGGTCAACTCTTTCCTAGCGGAATGTGCACAGTTCGTTTCGGGCAATTCGGAACGGTGAAGAAGAGGGTCAGTAATTATTCCGGCATGGAGTAGTCGGGCGGAAACATGATGATTGCAGTAGAGGCATCAGTGGACGCGCAAGTTTTGCACACAACACGCACACACACACACAACTCGACAACTGACGAGACGAGCGCTCACAGTTATCGTCCTTGAGCCTGTCACTCCGTCCTCCATTTGCCACATTGGCAACACCGTGAAACTGGTCCTTGTGTCTTGAGCACCGTAATGTAAGAAAGTTGTTTAAAACTAATGCTTAACATTCCAGCCATTCGATTGTGCATTGTTCGGCACAGCGGTAATATGCGCGAGAGTAGGAGAGAGAACGAAAATTCTTAACGACGGTGAAATATTATAAATACATATTTTTGCGAAGCTGCTGGATGTACTTGGACTTAAAACCTATCGATTTTACGATTTGTTTTGATAACGCAAGGGCCTTCGCTAACCTACACCCGCAGCGCGATAGATAAGATGGCCGGTACTGAAAGCAGGGTTGGGCCTTGTTTATCTTGCGACGAAAACAAAAACATTCTCACCATCCACTTTTGCGCTCTGTTGACATTCAATATCGAGCTCGATGCTCGTGGAGAAGGAGCTACATCCTTGCGGCAGAAGCAAATTGGACTATCCATTCAAATTGCTTCCGATCCCGAGGTAAGTTACACTATCCACCGCTAGATGGCATACTACTCTAGAGCACGTGGCATCGCACACATACGGTTTTTTTAGAGGAAAATCGTCGGATTGCGCGCGGATTCTAGTTAGCATTTGTGACACGTTGATCAGAAGGGGGACGCCAAGCGATGGGGAGAAGGCCACCCGGGGTGGGAATGAATAACGAACTTATTACAGCAATGAAACGCAACGTTCAGTGGCGGCGGCATGATGACACGCGGACACCATCGTCAGAATGGTGGTTTGGGGGCAAGCATTAAATGGGAATAACGCTCATTATTTGCTGTAATAAATATAGATAGTTACAATTCCGTTCGCCCCCCTCTTTTCCCCTTCTGCGCCCTCGACGTCCTCTGTGCGGTATATAAACCGACAATAGTTAAACAAAGTACGACCATGATGGGCAAACCTAACCGATAACACGAACCAGGGACAACGGCAGAGATGGTGTGTGTGTGGCCGACCGAAATAACACTTACTGACTTAATGTAAAATCAATACTAGTAATCAAAGCGAGAAATGAAGTAACATTTTCAAAATACATCCTCCTATAGAATCACCGGAATGAGTGGGGACAACGAGACCTATTCCAGGACGGAGGCGCAAGGTGGTACAGGTGAGGGGGAAGAGAAAGAGAGAGATAGAGAATGGCGCCTAATCTCGTGGACATCCAAGCATTCCATCCCGATGATGTGAAGTGTGGTGTTCGACGAGTCCTTCGAGATGGCACTAAAACCAATAGAGAAACTTTAAGCTTAATGTCGGGATAAGGTAACAACCGAAAGAAACAGAAAGAGATGGCGAACCTCCACACCCTTCCCTCCCACCCTGGTGGGGAGGAGAGAGCGAGGAGTAAGGGAAAAGTAATCACCATGTACAATGGCAGTAACACGGTACGAAAGCCCGCCGCCACAGAGAAGATAAGAGCTTAATTTTGTTTAATTTCCGAACCGAGAAAACTCCGAAACCGAACTTCAACAAGCACAATGGGGGCAGCATGGAAAACAGGAGGGTGGAATTCTTCGGATACCCCCACCTCCCCCCGAAGAGATAACATGTGTTAGGGGGGGGGGGGGTCGAAAAAGAGTGAGAGAAGAGAGAAAGTCTCACCAGAGATAGCGAGAGAGAAATGCAAGAGATGAACCTGTATTTGAATGGAGAGTTGAGTTTATTGCTTGAGAGCGAATCATGCTAAACGAAAAGGATAGCACTCGCTGCGTGTGAGCAGGAGCGGTGGAAAACAAACACACCGAGAGTGGGGAAGGAAAATTCCATGAATAGAGATAGTGGAGCTGGGAAAACCCGCGTGGGGCGGGTGAAATAAATGATAAAATCAGTAAAATTGCGATAGCACCAGGACTAAATGCCGGGTACTGGGAGGTGGGCTGTGGGTAGGAACTGTGCGTGGGGTGGGACGGTGCAAGGGGGAGGGGGGTCTGAATAAATGAGAGAAATATAAATTTATGTGTAATATGAAATGTTTTATGCAAAAGGGGTTATACGACGACGACTGGCAAATAGCTCCTACTAACGAACACAAAACCAACCCGGTACTTGTGTAGTACACGCATGAATGGGTACAAGGTGTCTTTGCAATCAAATTTGTTTTTTTGAAAGGCAAATTTTGAAATTTACATAGTCAAAGAACGTAGTAAAAATGATTTAAATGGAAAATAACAAATACAAGGTGTTCCATCAAGTGTAATGCTTTTGAGAAATTTAAATTGGTTTCTTTTTCCTGGATATTTTTTAAAGAGATGATCTCTAACAACCTCGTACAAATTGACCCCATAGTTAGCCTTATGCTTTGTTTCATACATTTTTAAATAGATATCAAAACGTACACTGTCTTTAAGTTATTGGAGAGTGGCTTATGTCTCGGAATTAAAATTTCTCTTCCGATATCATTAATGGAAGAAACTTGGATCGATCATAACCACTTTTTGATCCGTTTCATCGTTTTGCCGGATCCAACAGACATTTGTACCAAAAAGTGATCCTAATAACTGATGGCCCTTTCTTGAGAAACACGACCACAAACTTTGGGACCAATTTAGTAATTATTTAAAGATCATTTTACGGGTATTAGAGCCCAAAAAGCAGCTGTTGCCAATTTTGAAGAGATTATGAATTATAAAGCATATAAAACAATTAACATTTCTGGACAATTTTTGGACAACTGTATCACGTTTTTGCGGAATGTTGCGAACTGCGGGTCAAATTTTACGGGGCTAATGCATCAAAAGCACCAACAGACAATGTGATCTCTATACCAAGTGTTTTGATAAAAATATTCCGATACTGCAAGATGGTTCACCTTGTACGATAAGACATAAACATAACCCAACATTTTTCAAAATTTAAACAATACTGCAAAGAAAACTATATCGTTATAATTTATCTTGATAGCACTTTCCAGGTTTTGAAACTCGTTATAAGTCGTAAAAAATTGAATTAAACACTTTCCTTCAGCACCACCCTATGCCTATTGGAATAATGTTGCTAATGTCTGCCGTAGATGTTAATGGCCCTCTAGCAAACACAACACACCACGTTCGCACCGGCTCCGAAAGATAACAGAAATGAAAATTTTGTAGCTAGTACTAGCCAAAAGGTTTTATGGAAAAAACACGTAAAGCAGTGCTGTAAACTCGTAGGAGTTTTAATTAAAAGCATGGCAGCACAGAATTATTACCACTCACTCACACATTATCAACCATCGACGATATGACTGCCTTGGTGTGGAGGGCGGGCAATTGTCTGTGGCCTGTTTCGCATACCCCCATCGCCTCCCCCTACAAACGGAGTGTGAATGTATGTGCTGAGGCTCCTTGAACCCTTTTCCGAGTCTTGATTGCGATGGTTTGATTGCATAGTTATAAAACTAGGTTAAATATTATGGACGCCTGCGTGGAACGCGATCTCGTCCGAATAGTCGTCGTCGTCGCCGCCGCCGTACTCTGCCTGCGCCTGTGCAATGTTGATGTGCGTGTGTGTGTGTGTGTGTGTGTGTGCTCGTACGGATGCGGCGTTAAATGGGTACCCATTTTATGATTTTAATATTTGATTCTCACATTACACACTGTTGGAAGGCACATCGTAGTTGCACAAAAGTGTGGGCAAAAGAGGAACACTTTTAGAAGCAACACAAATTATAGCTTGCAACCGACGTCTACTACCTTCGACGAAGAGAAGGTCAAACGGAATTATAACACCGGATAGCTACTGATCCTATTTGTGCTTCTTTCGGCGGTAAACCCCCGAGCTCAAGATGGTGGAAATTCACCAAAAGACGAAGTAAGTAAAGCGAAGAAATAACGCATTCAAACATTCCGAGCGCACAAGCAATAAAATAAGATTTAACTGGCTTCGCCGTAGCTCTTATAAATAGCACGCGGTCGAATGTAAAACCTTGCTTGGGATTTATTTAGGATTTCAAATAAATAAGGTAAGGCAAACCAGAGGGAAAAAGATATAAATTACAACAGCTTGGGCAGGTCCCACTAAATTGGCCTAACAATAAATTCATATTCAGAAGCGCTCAACCTAAATCTATGGCTTTTTATGCTATATACAAAGAATGATAATTAGGACTGCGTGATACAATGCGATAAATGTGGCGCGTTAAGCCGAAAGAAAGACAGAGAGAGCGAGAGAGCAAAAGAAAACATTCTAACAATAAATCTCAAATTAAAATCCCACATTTTAGATGCCCGAGGGGGCTGTATTTGGTAAAATTGTGCCCAGTAATGGCTTTTAAAGACAAACGAACAAAAAAAAAACTGTAAGTGTAATAATATACCGCTGTATAAGGGCGTAAATGAACAAACACAGAGAAGAAAAATAAGAAAAGTTGAAAAAATCCAGAAATATTGACTATCTAAATACAGAAACTAAACAGCAAAGCAGAGAAAATAGGGAAACCTAAGGAACAAGCAAACAGAAAGGTGAACTTTGTGAGAAAGTGGGTAGAATAACAAAAGCGATAAAGCAAACAACAGAAACCGAATCCGAATGTACGGAACGGAAAAGAAGGAACATATAATAACAATAATTCAGGAACATGTGCATCAAAGCAAACGCATATGTTCGGTAAAGCTTAGTTTAGATAGTGTTTAGAGGAGCAAAAAGCGAAACAGAGAAACAGGAAAAAAACGAAAATTTAAAAATAAATATGCTCATAAAAATATATTGTGTTTACGAAAGCCAGCAAAAAAAACCCTGAAAGCCTTAGGATGGTTGAAAAAGGCATCGGAAAAAGGTTCAAACATATCCAACCAGCTAATGAGTGAAGAAATGTTATGCCTTCATTAGGAAGAACCTGGCGGCTGAAGAAACATTGTACCTTATTTAATAGGATAAACCACAAAGAGGAAATGATTATGGAATAAATGAAAGAAAATTCTGGGAAAATTTAAAAATCGCCACGCTAATAAACTCTACCGGCCACTATCGGTCATTAATATTGGAGGACGTGGTGTTTCGCCGCTTCACATTGGTCCACAGGCGGACATTGGGAGAAATTATTTTGAAGGAATTTTGAAACGGAGTCTTTTTTTAATGTTGATAGATGTGAAATAAACGAACCAAAGAATGTACAATAGATATAATTCACTGATCTTAGAAAATGTATAATTTTGGAAGCCTTTTTATTAACGATTATTAACGCAATTGAAAAGTGTATTTATATACGTTAGAATAGTTCAGTCGAAAACTATAATTGATTAAAAAAGTGTTAAAAAAATGATCGTTTACAATAATTCGATTATCGGCCTGGCCGTATTGCAAGCCGCAGCATATTTGAAGTGATGAAAAGTGGCGCCATCTAGATATCACAATCCTCTTTATAATATTAAGATATCAGGGCTTGTATATCATGACATTATTCAGTGCTAAATCAATTGAAAAAACTTTTTTTTTCAACTACATCCGAAAAATGAAACGTCCATCTATCGGTCCTAAGCTGAACCATAGTGGCACTGATCCGAACGCAATTAAAAACAGAAAATTGCCATAAAAATTTGAGATTTTTTTTAATTTCTAACGTCTGAACCACAGGCCGCAGAAGATATAAACCAGGCAGCCAACAATATTATAACTCGTCGGAATGGAGGGGGGCGAATGAATGACTTCGCAGAAAAGAATGGTCGGTAGCACTTTATAAGAGAGAGCAGCACAAGCTAAAATCCGAACGTGGAACCAAAAAAGGAAAAAAACATAATTGGGCGAAAAACAAAATTATTATTTCCAAAAAAAGAGGTAAAAAGAACTTTTAATATGATCATAAAATTCACCGCCAACTCCAGACACACACAGTCATAATAACAGACCGGGGGAATGAATCGTTCGGAATGAGCGCAAACGTAAAGCAATATAAGCCGTGGTATATAATTGGGTGCCCCTGTGTTGTAAAACTGATCCAGCAAACGATGGGTGCTATAAAATAAAAATACTTTTTCATCTCCACCCACACAACCAATGTATGGAAGCCGATGGAAGCCGGCCCAAGGATGGGGGGAAAGGCAGATTTTCTACTCTAAGAAATAAGGGAAACAAAATATAAATATAATCTCAACAACGGCTTGGGAGAGCAACGAACAACCAACCGTCCGACCGAACCACGGGTGTGGTGTTATTGGCCATCCAACGGAAATACTAACGAATTTTAATGCGTGCGCTTCTCTCTTCGTCGATGTAGCGTATTATAAAGCTTTCGGGACGAGCAAGGCGAAGGCAGGAAGTTTTGTGGCACAGGAAACTGAGATAAAATAATTTCCGACTGTATAAGCGTAAGCAGCGCGGTGGTCGGGTGGACGAAAAACACGGGGGGATTCGTCTTCCATAACAATAACAATAAAAATAAATGAAAACAGAAAACAACCGAAAATAGCAATGGAAAAAGACGATTAAAGGAGCACCATTGTGCCAACCCGTGGGGGTAAGGGTAGGAAACACAACGACGAGCTAACAACAACACCAAGCGGGAAAGCTGTTAAATGAGTAAACTAAATAAAATAAAACCTGAACATAAAGACAGAGGCAGATGCTGCCCTGCCACCGGATACGGATTGATCACGTGGAATGATCAAGAAAGAGAGGCCTGGCCGAGATGGGTAACACATACACAGCCGAGAGGGGGCATGTTTCTGCAACACGATAAAGATGGATTGTTATAGATCATAAAACAGTGCGGGAATAAAAGGAAATGTGTAGCAAGAAAGTAAATATAAAATTCGATACGAAATAAGAAAATGCGAGACCCATTTTCAGTGCCACCACCCTGTGCGCGGGATTAATCATTAACGGGTTTGCGGGCAGAAAACTTGGCTGCCTGGGATGTAATAAAAGTGTGTAATTATTCTGCACAATTTAAAATTAACTAAGGAATAAAGCAAAAGCGTAACGCCAGACACACACACACAGCAATACTGATCGTTACCATTCGAACGGGGGCTACGTATGGACGTGTGTGCCGGTGTGGTGGCAGCCGGCTAGTGGCGCCTGTCATTTTTAAATGCTTCGTTAAGATACCGCGGGAACACAGGACATGTGCTGATGTGCTGTGCTGGGTAAAGGATAATGGGTAAAATAAATTATCAATTTTCGGAGCGAAGCGTCCGATAAACTGAAGATAATGAGAAAGAAGAAACGTTACTGTTCGGGATGCCATTAAAGAAAACTCGATAAGGAAGCAGATAATTGAAGTTAAAAATAAATGTGTACAAAAATCGATGTGAATGAAGTTAAATAATTTTAATCATGTTTTCAAAAAATAAATAATCCCCGCTCAGTATCTAGAGGATTAATGATAGTTCTTAAAAATAATGATTTCAAAATAGAAAACACTCCTTCACACTCACACAGCAAGCGGCAACGGTACTAGAAAATAGAACTCACACCGTACGGTATAAAATAATACATAAAAATGGAAAATATAGAGAAACGAAAAACGAAAACATCAGCATTAATAACCATTAGGGGGTAACACGAAAATGGCTGCCTGAAGTAAAAGCGAGAAGATAGGAAAACGGCAAACAAAAAAGAGAAATACTGAAAAGAAGTGGAAAATGCTATAATAATAAAACTAGACATAATAATCAAAGACTGTGTAAAATGTGAACGAGTAGAGCGAAACACGACATTAAGAAATATAACTAGAAAAGCAGGACAAAACATCGCTCTAAGGAGTGAGATAAAAACCCAGCTAGCCAAGCTACTCTTTTCCCTGATCACGCACACAACTGTTCCGTGCCAGCTAAAGCGATAAAACGTCGTAAAAGAACAGAAGAAATAATAAAAAATACAGCGTAAAATAAAGTTTAATTCATGGGATGTTATAAAGTTTTACGAGTTTTATCCCCGCATTGCTTCTTTCCACTTGCGCCGCGCGCGCTCCTCGAGTAAAATAGTCCCACCGGGTACATGTGCCACGGGGGTGGTGGGTTCAACGCTTTCCATTCCATCCCCCTCTCCTTCCTTTGGGTTTATATTTCTCTTTGCCAACTTTTACACCGGTATTGGGGGGGGGGGGGGGGAGGGCGACCGTTGCGATAAAGCAGACCGTAGGAAACGACTGCAAAAGCTCTTGCGCACCTCTCGAACCATGTCCTGAGACAGCTTCGTACAGCAAGCGGGACACGAGGACCCTGCTGCTGAGGACCATCATAAAAAGACGGAGCACCGGAGCCGCCAGCAAGAATGAGACAGCAGCAGCGTGGCGGCGGAATTGGCTTCGCACCTTCGCAAGTCTTCGGAACGCAGAATCGTCCGGATTTTAATGCTTTTATCACCACCAACTTTGCGAAAGTGCCGTCAAAGTGCATTGGCATTAAAGATGGGATGAGATGTAGGAGGGTGTGCTGTGGGGGAGACGTTTATTCGTTCCCTTGGCTGTCGGGGAATCCGCCTGTGCACTACTGCCACCAGACAGAAGCGTTCCCCTTGTGCAAGGATATGCTGATGGTGGGTGCCGGTTTCTATGATATTGAAACTCCGTGACGTGCCAAAGGAGGGAAAAAATCTCCGAATTCACACCGAAAAGAATCTATCGATCCGTACCGGGATTGGATGGATTTGTTGAATAGAAATTCCAAAGTAGAACTCAAATTGAGTCCTGTTTGAATTTAGGAATTCTAAAGGGCAATAGCAACGAAAACAGTTCTTCATACCAACAACTGCCACCCCTATAAATATGCCGGCCGGTTTCCAACACCTCCGCGGGGCCGTGTGCGTGACAACCACACATCCAAGGACTTTTTTGTTCGACTATTTGCATAACGAAAGCCGCACGGCGCAATGATATGCATTATTGCACACGAGAAAACACAAACAAATCCTGACCAATAAATAGTAATTTGCTGTGAAACAAGGGGGCTTATACCTTATGCGAGATGTGGTCGTTCAGAGCACATGCATGCATCCGTACTGTTTACAAATTCAGCGTTCCCGGCACACAACCCGGCAAGCGGTTTGCAGAAGAATTGCAGTACGTGCAGCGATCGTAAGCATACCGTTCCATACACGATCGACAAATATTGATGCCGACATGTACATGGCTTTATAGCGTGCACTACAAGACGCGTTAAATCGAAAGCAAACTCACGATCACGCTGTTGATCGAGAGAATTATTCTCTAAATAACGGCCATTTCGTCTTGTGTTGTTCATTGCTAGCTTGCGGTATGATTCTTCATCGATCGTTGCTAGTTTTATTGCTCTATGGTATGCGAGGATCACCACCAGCAGATGGCTGCTACACCGACGAAGGCTACAAAACGTCCGACACAGTTGTTTAAACAAATAAACGGGACGCATCGCAGCAACATTGAAAAGTTGTGCAGCCTGTGGGTACAGCAACATGGGCCAGACTATTGGTTTAACCCGGGCCACACATGCACACACGCCCGCTCATAGCGTCCCATATTGACACAGCCATTGCCAAACAAACGGCGCAGCGCGTAAGATCGCAAAACAAAACGGCAAAGACAACCTAAAACGAATACAACATTTACGAAAGCCAAGATCCAATAAACCGTTTTCCTTCGATTGGTTTTCCTTCGCTTGGAGAGTTTTTTTTTACATGAGCATCCTTGATTGACTTACCTTGTATTGCTGCAGGGTCAGCGATTCTGCCTCGGCAAAATCGTTGTCATCCGAATCACCGATCGCTTCGATGATGTCCAGCGGTTCGTTGTCTTCGCTGGCCGCACCGCCCGACTGTTGGCTAGCGCTGGATCCGGCTGCCGCCGCTCCGTTCACGATTGCGGCCGGATTGTTCGCATTTTGCGCCAGGCTTCCGCCGCCTCCGTTGCGCAAATGATATTGCTGCTGCTGTTGTTGTTGCTGCTGCTGCTGCTGTTGCTGGTGATGCTGTTGTTGTTGTTGTTGCTGCTGTTGCTGTTGTTGTTGCTGCTGTTGCTGTTGTTGCAACAGTTGCTGTTGCTGCTGCTGGCGAATAACGTTCTCGAGTGCGTATTGCGCGCGATTATCCGGTTCCGGCACCAGAAGGTCACTCCAGTCCGGTTCAGCTTTAATCGATACGGCTTGCTGCATCATCGTGTCAAACATTCAAGCGTCCTTTAGCGATATCCTTGCGCCTCCGCAACGTGTGAATAGAGGGGTCTCGTACTCGTCTCACACTTGCTCGGGTTTTCGGGTGTTTTTCGGCACACGCCTGCTTTGTGTGTCGCGTTCGCAGGAAGGACCCGTTGATATGACAGTGAGCAGAATTGCGGTGAGCCGTGAGAAAACGAAAGAAAGCACTGCGCAGCGTGGAAAAAACCCAACTATCTCACCCTTTTTCACTGGGGTGAAAGAAAAACGACTCGCAAGATTTTCTTTTCCGTGGAGAAACAATCGGCTTATTGCTTCGCAGGGATGCTACTAATTGTCACTGAACACGTTTGTACACACAATCACATAAAACACACACACGCGGATATACACACACTTACACTTTGGAACGAGGAAAACACACGACAATTGGTGCTGCCGGAGGCGCGATTCTACCTGATACCCGAGTTGGGTAGGGGGTAAATCGATCTTTGGCAAAGTGGATTATTATTGTTGGCTTGATGTGCGAGAAAACGCGAGACGGGGAAGGGTGTAGGGGGATGCTTGAGAGGTAGTAATTTTCACGCACACTGCCGTTGTTGCTGCACCCACTAAACGAGCGATTATCGGCGATGCTCTGCACGTTGCTGGAATCGGTTTGTTTTGGCTGCGACGCTAACCAGAATTTCCCCCCGGTACGGTTTAGTCGGAAAAGCGAGTGAAAAATTCGTGCGAACGAATGGCTTCCGCCAGACTCCGTGCTTCCTGCCTTGACGATTTCCAGAGAAATAATAAACATGATGGAAGAAAAGGGAGCAGAAACTCCCAGTACGAACCCAGTACGTGGTGTCGCTGGGCGGGTGTAGGTATCCTGCTCACTCCAGTCGATTTTTACGGGCGACCGTGACGTCACGAATGCTGAAAATGTGGAATTTTGTTGATGCGGTACGGGTGCGACTGTGAGAAGAAAAGCGCTGTCAAATGAGAGGGAGAAAAGTAAACATTCGTTCAGTTTCGAACGTCAGCTTAACGAAAAAGGCGGCTAAAAAAAACGGTTGGGAGAAAAGATGGAAAAATGGATTTTTTTGTTGAGACAGTTGTTAAGAATACACCACCTGTAAATCGACAAACATTTTTTACAACAAAAATACATAAAATTTATAAGAAAAACTCACCAATTGCACCGAAATCATCATAAAAAGATCGTGCAAAGTTTTTCGAAAGTGAAACAATTCGAAACGCACGTTGACACTTGGATCGCACACTGTTGTGACGGGTAGGGTTTGTTTTGATTGTGCTCATTCCCCAGAACAATTCCCATGCACGCAAAAAACCGGTATCAAAAACATTCCGGTTCAGTTCTCTTTGTAAACTGTGCAAAAAATTTCCTGTTTATAAACACCAAAATAGAGTGAAAATGTCCATCACTACCTCTCTCCTTTACCTAGCACGTGGAATGTTCAGCCGGTGGCACGGGATGATTGTACCGCGAAATATACACACCACAGTGCGTGAGTATTATGAAATCATTATCTTTCAGCTGTGCGGGTGAGCTGATTCAACGCTAAATGCTAATGAAATCGGTATTCTCTTTTCCCTTTTTTTTTACCTATGCTCCTGCAGAACTTTTACACGGCGAATACGAATGGCAGGATCCCAAAAGCGAAGACGAAGTGTACGCACACCATAAACGCACGGGAAGATAAACACCACTCACTTACACTTTGTTTCAACTGTTTCTACTCCTTCCAGCGTGAACATAACGTACATCGATAAGGATGGCAAGGAAACGACGGTTCGGGGGAAGGTGGGCGATAATGTGCTGTACCTTGCCCATCGGTACGGTGTCGAGATGGAGGGTGCCTGCGAAGCTTCCCTAGCCTGCACCACCTGTCACGTGTACGTGCAGGACGAATACCTCGACCGTTTAACCGAACCGGAAGAGAAGGAGGACGATCTGCTCGATATGGCACCATTTTTGCGTGAAAACTCCCGCCTTGGGTGTCAGATTGTGTTGCAGAAGGAGCTGGAAGGGATGCGGTTACAGCTTCCGCAAGCGACACGCAATTTCTACGTCGACGGCCACAAACCAAAGCCACACTAGGTCAGCTTTATGTGTTTTGTTAGTTATATAGCTTTATATAGGTTTGGTTGTACATTCTGGCGCTAGACAGAGGTTTTGCAGGATGACCTGCGCGAGAAAAAGATTTAGACAACCGATGAAATTCAGTCAGCTAGATTGTAAAGGAACAAGATGTTACATTGAAGACATTTAAAATAAAGGCGACGAACAAATCCAATCCCCTATGTTCCATTGCGATACGTTGCCTGACGCTCTGATTAACCGGATTTTCCGGTTTCATCTCGATCTGGGCTGCTGCTCCTGGTCTTAGATTTTCGCAGTAATTTGCATAGCCGTCGGAAAACCGGACGCATCTTCTAATGTTGCGTCTGACCACGCGGAGCAAAAGGGGTTGAAATAGAAAATCAAAAGTTGACCCAAAGGGGGAAGCATTCTAAACTAGTCCTTATGACTAGTTTTCCCTCCGAAGGTCAGCTTTTCCGTTCCGCAAACACGTACGACAGCGCGATAGCTTTCTTATTAAAGTCTTTTTTTATTGAAATTAATTTATTCTCATCTATAGGTGTATTTTTGTTTGTCATCTTTGATTGTGTGTGTGTGTGCGTTTTTGCTTACATTATCCTTCCGTTTCGCAATCATAATACGGCCGCCAATACAAACAAAGATAACGAAACAAATTAACAAATTTAAAAACAACCTCACTGGACCGTATAAGGAAGAGATGCGGGTGTGTGAGCGTGTGATAACTTATTAAAATCTACCTTTCTTAGTCTTCCTGGCGCTTACACACAGGCGAGATAATTAGCGGGAAGGGCGGGACATAAACGGGAAGCACCGAAGAAAAAAAAATTGGATGAAGAACACGGCCAACAATACTTCGCAATTCGCACACACATCTTCGGGGGGCGAGAGAAATCCAGTTTCCTCCTCTCCCTATCGGCCGGTCATTGAGATCGGAATCCGTGCGGAACCGGACACGCTAATAAAAAAAAACGAACCAACCAACCGACCCCATTCGACTCTTCCTAACGCGCTCGCTCACACAACATCCACACACAAACGCACTACTACTAACATACGCACGTTTCGCTATAAGGATATTTTCTTCTCTTGCTGCCTATACGGGGGATTGAAACCTGTTCTTCGAGATAAAAAGACGGGCCGGATGGCAATCGCGGGACAGGCAGTAGGGAGTTGTAGTGGGCTAATCACAAAAAGGCGCACATACCGGAACTGCACCGTGTGTCTGGTGCCATCCTTAGCCGTCCCATTTCCATATGCAGCCCGCCAGTAAGAAGGGAGGGTACCTCTAACAACGCAGCAGCATCCCATAATATCATATCGCAAAATCCGGTTTTTTGGCTATCTTAACATCCTTACCTTACGCGTACTCTTCCCGCTCTATTGTGCTTTCGCAAACGTAACAAAATGCAAAACAAACCGAGGAACAGCAGCATTTTTTGCAGACTGCTGCAATCTTTCACTAAATAGTGCTCTCGCTCTCTCTCTCTTGCTCTTTCCTTCGCTCTGTTCCCACTGTTCCCTATGAATCAACCAACAGCAATCGGTGCAAGGTTGGAGGGCTGCCACTGTCAGCGAATGCTGGTTCCGCCACGATAATAATCGCTCCTACCAGACCGGCCCATCGTGGAACGGTTGCTACGGCTACGCTCATGCCCGGAATAGCTATCGTAGTAGTAGTGGTGATCCCTGCAAAAACACGTTAAGCGAACATTCTCGTTCAGGACAGACAGATTCTCACGAAATGCAGACGGAAGGGTGCATCGACATCTTACCTCGATCTCGCGTCCCGTTCCCATCGTTCGCGTTCCCGCGCTTCCACCTCGCACGCCCTACAGTGATGATAACCGTGGGAGCTAGACATACCGTGCGACGAATGGCCACCGTATCCGCCACCCTTCGGATGGGACACTTTCCCATAGTAAACGCCCGGTGTCGGATCGTGCGGTTTGTTTGTGGCGGAAAAATCGACACGTATCCGGCGGTCCCCTATCTCGATGCCGTTCGCTTGATCGTGGGCCACTTTGGCGTCTTCCGCGCTTTCGAAGTACACGAACCCAAATCCTCGCGAACGGCCAGTCTGGGAAGAAAGTAAAGCAAGCATGTTACATGATTGTTTTCTGAGAGTATGCTAAAGGAACTGTTTGGAAAGGCCTTTAATGGAAATGATATACTGAATGTGCATTCCATCCTAATAACTTTCCAATTTGGTTGTTTTTTTTCTATACCGCATGATAGGAATACGAAACGGGACCCATTCTACACGATCTCCGTTGTGCATTCAATGCGGCGGCGAATCATCATCGCTATTGTTCAGCTAAACACAAACACATACCTTTGCATCCAGCACAACGGTCGTCTTTCGAAGCGGACCAAACTTGGAAAATGTGTCGTACAGTTCCGCTTCCGTTGTGTACACACTCAGATTAAAAACGGCCAGCACGAGCTTGCCGGACGAGCCATGGGACGAGCAGTCGTGCGCTCCCGTCCCCATGGAGGACGATGAGGATGCCGGTGGATCATGGTAGTGTGCACTGGTGGAGTGTGAGCTTCGATGGTGGGAACTTCTTCGATAGCTGGAGGCACTGTAATCTGCGTGTGTGCGGCTCGATTCCGACGTGCTTAGATTGTATCGTTCCGAATCGTCCCGGTATTCTCGCCGGTAGCTGCGCTCCCTGCTCCGGGATCTAGAAGGCTGCGATTTAGAGACCGTTTGGCCGGATTTAGTAAATAATACCAACACACACGCTAGCGGTTTAGGGTTGATTTTGCGATGCTTGCTTACCTCGTAGTAGTTGTAATTCCTCGAGTGACTCATTCTGGTAGGGTTGCACCAAGGCTTCGTGCGTATGGACCTCTCTAAATGCTATAGTTTCACCAAAATAACAACACTTCATCGAACGGCACTAAGCGAGAAGGAACAGCGCAGATAATTCCCGCAGTGTGTTTCTGTGTGAGGGCAAGTAAGTGGACGGCGTTTTGTGCCCGAACTAGTATTTAGTATGCTCTTCCCGGATGCCAAATTTCACTATTGGAGATCAGCTGCATCGCTCACAGGGATCGAGGACGATGGTTCACCGCGATGCAGACTTGGTTGCGATGGCCGGGCACTTACTTCTAGCCGCTGGTAGCTTTGCGGACAAACGAGGGACCGGTGTTGTTGCTGATGCTTTCGCAAGCCGGTTCGCTCGGGCACGATACGGTGCGAAAGGTGCGTTTACACGTGTCCGGTTGCACGATGACAGTTGCGCTTTGTCCTGACGTTTGAATATTATTGCGATACACAGTGGAATAAGCATATAGAAATTCTTTGCTTTTTAGCTTCATTTTTAGTTCCTTCTTCATTTTTAACACACAAGAAAACGGAGTAAGGGTTTTGTTTTCTTCTAAGATAATGTATTGAACAAGAAACGGTTTTTTGTACGGTTCTCACTTGGTCATTTTTGGTCGACCATCTCTTTCAAATGCTTTCTATCGCTTTCTATCATGTTCGAACAATGCGGAAGTTGAAGAGCGAGAGCGACATATTATTTTGTGAGGCGAAAAAAATAGAACGAAACGATATATACACCTTGAAACCGGTCTTACATACACCTTGAAAAAAACCTACATTCGACCGAGACTTCAGAAATCGTGTTGTGTGCCAAATGACAGCCGATAAACCCGCGCGAAAACAATTGGCCAATCTGCGACGAGCAATCGCATCAAAACAGTTGTGCGTTCACAAAAAGCATTTGCTCGCTGCAAAATGTCCGAATCCGCTTCACAAACCGCAGATATCAATCCGGACGATACGATAAAAATATTGGTGGCCAGTGACATACACCTGGGTTTTAATGAGAAAGATCCGATCCGAGGTAAGGAACATGGGGGCCTGTTCTCCCATGCACCGTACATGAATATCCTTGTAACAGCATCGCACACCACTTGCTTCCGTTTCCAGGCAATGATAGTTTTATTGCATTCGAGGAGGTGTTGCAGCACGCGCTGGAAAATGAGGTGGACGCGCTACTGCTCGGTGGCGATTTGTTTCACGTAGCAAATCCCTCCACCAACACGCTGGACCGGTGCTTCCGATTGCTGAAAACGTACACGCTCGGCGACAAACCGATTCGGTTGGAGTTTTTGAGCGATCAGAACGACAACTTCCTTGAATCGTTAAGCCACACGGTGAACTACGAGGATCCGAACATGAACATCGCTATACCGGTGTTTTCCATCCACGGTAACCATGACGATTCGGGCGGTGCCGGAAAGGTTAGCTCGATGAATCTGCTGAGCACGAACGGGTACGTGAACTACTTCGGTAAATGGACCGATCTGAGCAAGATTGACATCCGGCCAATCTTGCTGCGCAAGGGCGAAACGAAGCTGGCACTGTATGGGTTGAGCTACATGAGCGATGCGCGACTCTGCCGGCTGCTGGACGACGCGAAAGTGTTCATCGAAAAGCCGGATGAGCCGGGCTTTTTCAGCATAATGGTGCTGCACCAGAATCGTGCCGAACGGGGGCCGAAGAACTATCTGCCGGAAAGTTCGTTGCCACAGTTTCTGGATTTGATTATATGGGGCCACGAGCATGACTGTCGGATCGAGCCGGAAGAGAATTCGGCGAAAAAGTTCTACGTCAGTCAGCCGGGCTCAACGGTCGCGACGTCACTGTCCGAGGGTGAAGCGATACAGAAGTGTTGCGGGTTGCTAAGCATCCACAAGGGATTGTTCCGGATGGATCCGATACCGCTGAAATCGGTACGTCCGTTCGTGTTCGAGTCGGTCGATTTGGCCACGGTGCAGGAGGAGCTGGCGCTGGACGAAGGTGACGTACAGCAGCGTGTTCAAGACTTTGCCACCGAACGCATCGAAGCGATGATTGAGCGTGCAAAGACGAAGATCACCGGGTACGCACGGCAACCGAAGTTACCACTCATACGGCTCCGGCTGGGACTGACGGAAATCGAGCAACAGTTCAATGCAATCCGGTTCGGATTTCGGTATCACGGGCGTGTTGCTAACCCACAGGATATGGTCATTTTCAAAAAGAAGCCCAAGGTGAAGGTAAAGGACGAACTGGGCAATGCGCTTGATAAGGCCGCCCTGCAGGAAGCGTACCGGAACCAGCGCGAACAGCGTGCCCAGCGTGCGGAAGAGATCGTCGATCGTTATTTCCGCGAGGCGGACGTTGTGAACCAGCTGGAGGTGTTGAACCCTCGGAGTATGGCCGAACTGTGCCGTCGGATGGTCGATTACGAGGATGACGATGCGCCTGAAAAAATTATAAAGTTCTACGAAGATAAGGCGCTCAGCTTTCTGCGCTCGCAGGACAACACTAGCGAGGAAGGGATTTGTGAAGCGTTGGCTGGCTTTCATACGGCCGATCCGGATATTCATGAGAAGGTGCTGAGCATGTTGGATGCACGTTCAAACCGGCAGGATGCGACCGATCCGCTGCAGCGCTTCCGCGATCTCGATGACGATGGTATGGCGGGCGGGAATGATGGATCATCGGTTAGAGGTGATCCACCGAACACAACGGTAGCTGCTGGCAAACCAGCGGCACGCGGTGCTCGCGGTGGACGTGGATCACGTGGAGGCGGAACGGCACGTGGTGCAGCTAGTAAGGCAGCATCGACCGCCGGTTCGACCCGGGGCCGATCGCAGACTTCAATCACTTCCATGTTTAGCCAGCAGTCGACGAACAACAGTATAGCTAGTGTGGCCACGCGAACATCGTCTAGGAAAACGGCCACAAAGAAGGCACGCCAAATGGATTTTGATTCCGATGACGAATGAAGCCAGCCATTCTGTTACTCATTCCGATAGGTTATAAGCCTGTTGTTTGTTTAAGTTTCACGCTTCAAGCTGCGTCTAGTGCCGTAAGTTTAATGGTATAACTTTCTACCATTACTACCCATTCTTCTCAAGGAAATATAAGATAAGAAAAGAGAAACTATTTGTTTCGAATAACAAGTTAATGAAGAATTGCTAACCGGCCTGACGGATGTGATTATCTCAAAAACTCTCAATCTCGATCATAGTTAACCTTTGTCTCTATTTTTTACCCCTTGTAGCAGCACTGCAACTTACTCACATTAATCTTTGCTTTTCTGTGGCTCAGTTGACTTCCTACTGTCCGCAGCATCGCTTCCGAACAGTGGTTCCGCATCCAGCTTCCAGTGCTCAAACACGTACGGCAATCGTTCGCTCGGTTCCGTACTCCAATGATGGATCCGGCACCGTACCCGTGCCTTCTCCAGGTTGTTAATCGTAACCGTGCAGTAAAACTCTTTGTTTTGCTTCAGTAGATCCGGTCCGGTGATGGGAGTTTCGGGCAGGGTTATTGCACTTTCCGGCACATAGTATCCGGCTTTGCGGAGCGACGCTTTAATGTGCCACGGTTCGATGGTCCACGCATGGTCCTTGTTCATGACCACCGCCAGTATGAGGCTTTCCAGCTTGTTTACCGTCTGAAGATGGGGAACGTTACATTACATTAGAATCGGGGTCGAAGTGTGCATAGAACCGATGGCTCATAGTTACCCGCTGTGCATACGCCGAACTGTGCACCTCAACTTCCTTCTCATCCTTCTCGGTTGCATATTTGGCAACGGTTTCGGGCGTTTTGTAAACCGCCAATCCCGGCAACAGAAGCTTGTTGTACGCAACGTTTGGCTTCAGCGAAACTACATCGCCCTTCGATCCGATGCCTTCCACAAACGCGGTAAGCACCACCTCCAGGTTTGGCTTTTTCGTGATGGTCGTATCCTCCACCAAATCGTACACAAAGTGGCGTCCCCGTAGCTTTCCCGGCTTTTGATTTTTCTTGTACAGGTTTGGTGGAAAGCGACGCTTCAGCACGAACGTGTTCTGGAACGACGAGAACCGCGGGTGTTTTGGAGCATTGCATTGCATAATCTCGAGCAGTATGCTGGTGGCCGCTGCCGCACCGTGCACTTACCCGCGACGATTGTACCAGCACCGATTGTGTGCTGCAGAGGGAACTGGTTCCGAGCATTTTCACAACGTTGCCTAACATTTTTATGGTGTTTTTTTGTTTGGCCTGGGAAAACAAATCCGGAACGCGTGCGGCTTCACCGGTGGATTTCGGCTGGGGTTGCGTATGTTTTTATTTTGTTCGGGCATGCTGTCAAATGCATGCTTCTGCCAGCACAGGGTGACTCTGACAGTTTGTTTGACATATGTTTGTTGTGGATGTCAGCGCGGCCAGAGCAATTACAGCTATTCGAGCAGAAACTCGCTCGAAAGTTGATGTTTTTCACAGCGTTTATCGAAATAAAGGATTAAAATCCCTAGAAAACATATGTTTACTTATTTATGTTTAATTTATGTGAAGAACTTCTCTCCTCAACATCCTATTGACGTGTCCGTGTTTTAGTTTCACCAACTGTACTGACAAGTGAAATCACGAACGGTACGGAAATTGTGTTTACAATAGCAAGCAGCAGCAGCAGAAGCAGCAAAGGAGGAACTGTTGTTGATTGCGTGTGTAATTTAGAATAATTTTGGTTTTAGAAGATCATACACGGGAATCCCGCTGTCGTCCCAAATGACGATCTACAACTTGTACATTTTCGATAAACTTGGTACACTGCTGTACTACGGTGAATGGAACCGTCTGAAGCAATCTGGAATCACAAAAGACGAGGTAGTATCGGAGCTCCACTCGGCTACAGATAGCAAAAGAGCTGATAAGCAAGAAAATTACTAATATTTTAATTTTCCATTTTAGGAAGCAAAGCTTATGTACGGTATGCTGTTTTCTATCAAATCGTTTGTCAGTAAAATCTCACCGATCGAACCACGGGAAGGTTTCCTTTACTACAAGACGAACAAGTACGCGCTGCACTATCTGGAGGTTCCCTCCGGGTTGAAATTTGTCCTCAACACCGACAACACATCGACCGGTATTCGGGAGTTTCTACAGAACATTTACACGAAGGTTTGTATAGTAAAAAACAATTCATTCCCGATTGCTTTATTAATATATGTGTTTCTTTCTACATTGTTTTTTCCACCGGGAATGGATTAACAGATATGGGTTGAGTATGTCGTTCGAAATCCGCTGTGGACCATCGGGACACCCGTCACGTCGGACATCTTTAAGGCAAAGTTGGATGACTTTGTGAAACAGTCGCCTCTCTACGGGTCCAAGATTATTTAATAGGAAGTGATAAAAGAAGCCCTCCCCCCCTCCTGCTCCGTTTTGTTCGGGTAATCAACATGTACATATTGTTCTAGTACACCTTATGCTGCTTTCGGTATTCGGTCAGCCATTTCTGTATGTTTTGAACGTGTACGGTACGCGCCAGCGTTACCGAACCCGGATCATTTGCGTTCGATGCGCGCAGATCGATATGGTGGGCACCTTCGGGAATGAGCACAATCTTGATGTTACTGTTGGACGAACGCAGCACACCACCACCGGACCACGGATCCATCAGCCCGTTGCTGAAGACGATGTTTGTGATGCTGGCGCTGCAAGAGAATGATGGTTTAATTTAATCGAAAATATATGGTAAAGTTAATAAAAGTAATACATTTCCGTTAACGCTGTAGGCCGGTAGACCGTTTGATACTTACTCGAGAAACTCTCCACCGTAGTTCACGAGTGCGTTGGCCGGGCGCGGATGTACGCCATACTTCTTGAAGCATTTGTCCGAGTAGCTCTGCAGGTTCCAGGGCTGTGCCGGAAACATATCGTGCACACCGTCCGCACACATCGGCATTACCATCTCGGTGCAGGCCTGGAAGTCCCAGCCACTATCACCGATCCCACTCCCGTCGTACGAAGAGTTGATATTGAGACAGGACGCCTTCCCATCGTAATTGTAGTAAATCGAAAGGGCGGACTGCAAATGATCCAGCAGCTCGACGCCGGTATAGTTTTTGTCCAGCCGGCCACAAAACTCTCGCACTGGATAGGCCGGTACCGGGGCCAGGAAGTTCGATTCGTACGGATAGTTGATCATTGCCAGATTTCCGTACACATCGGTCAGATAGTCGAAAAACGTCTCCGTCACGTCCGTTGCTTTGGTAAGATTGGTGCAGAATTTAAACTTTTCGTTCAACACCCTCAATCCATCTGCACTGGTCGAATAGTTCTGCAGGGTGGTCCACGATCGGCGTATGTTGTGAACGCACTCCGCATTGTACGCCACCTGATAGACGGAGGTAAGAATTTGATTGAAAATCCCACATTGTGTCACGCCCTGGAACTGTCGGATGGGTGCGGACGCTGCGATTGCCCCAGCCACCAGATGCGGATACTTGATGCGAATCCAGGCCGCGAGCATACCACCGTACGATCCGCCGAAAGCGATGACCGGTCGGGATCGTTTCGTATCGCTCGGGGGATTAAGCGTACGGAGCACCAGTGCAAAATCGGCCAGCGCTTGCTCGGATGTAAGGTAGCCCAGATTTTTCGGCGACTCGAACGATGCATTAGCGAATGGCATCGAGTGGCCGTAGAAGCGATGCTCTACGAAGAGCAGCGATGCCTTCAGCTTCGGGGCCAGCTCCCACATGAAGCCGGTGTTTTGTGCGAACAGCTCGATGTCACCTTCATTGCCGGCGTAGAACAGAATCGGACTGGTGGTATCGTTTTGGGCGTACGTATCGTTGATCAGGTAGCTGCCGGGAACAAATGACACAACACACAGGATCATTTGACGTTGGCCATGCGGTGAATTAAATGCAACGAAAAACCGCATACATACCGCAGCTTAAAGGTAGCTTCGCTGGTGAACGTAAAATGATCGATTGGGACGTCGATCGTCTTAGTCTGATACTCGTACGTAGCGGCCCCACACTGGATCGTTGATAGCCCCAAGATAAGCACGACCCATAGCGTAGCGGTCATCTTGTCCGTCCCTTCCGAAGCCGTCGTTTTCTGTCGCAAACTGCTGCAGCTTTTGTTGTGGCAAAATGGTGTTCTCGAGGGAAAAAAGCACTGAAATTGCGACGTTGGAGCGATCAATTAGCGCTGTACAATAATCACACCGGATGATCAATTAATTGATTAGTGCCGATCATGACAGTGTTTGTTACAGGAACAAAGACAGAACTATTACGAACGAATTTAAGTTCCTTTTTACGGTTATAAGTTATAAAAGAGGATCGAAAAAGTTTGTAAATGTAATACAATCTGTTATCAGCTTTACTTACCCTTGGGTGATCTCACAGAACGGGACGATATAAACAACCTCCCACCGATGCCGATCGACGCAAGCAGCTGACTGTACAACAAGTTCTTGATTACAAGCGTACAGTAGCGGACAAAATTTAGCTACACCTACAGCGCGAAACTTGATCGCATTTAAATTGAATAATATCAGCACAATAAGCTTTTCATTGTTAATATACGATTGTGAAAGCTATTTAAAGGACTTTTAATTTGTTCTGGCTCTAAAATATTGAGGAAAATCCACCATGGAGCCTACTTATGGCTGCAGTTTGTTTGTACACTACTGTCAGTGCGTAATTGACAGCTGTGCGTCAGATGTACACCGCGAACGCGTCCCGCTCATCTAAGCGCGCGATTTGAGTCCACGAGCCATTTTTACGGCGATCACGTGTTGTAGATAAAATTGAAAAAAATACTATTTTTTGACAAAATGTTACTACTTACAACTTAATATTCATTTTCTGGTCACTACTGTCCGTTTTCCATATCTATGAGGGGTCGTATGGCGCAGATCATCATAGGTGGGTGTGTCGAACTGATAACACCCTGGATGGAATGAGTGAAGCCGGATAGTAAATGCCGTTGAATGATGTCAGACTGGTAAAGTACCGGCAATACTGGTTGTTGAGGGGAAAAAATAGACAATAAAATTTTTCTTTCAGCTTTGAATGATGGATAATGCTTTATTTCGGTTCAGGAGCTTGTATTGCTTCGCTGGATAACTGGAACTTGGAATCAACGTTGTACAGGTTGTAAATGTTCCTCAAGCCCTGGAAAAAGTGTCTACATCTTCAAAACGATGAGCGATTTTGATATAAAGACAACAGTTTTGGGGGTGACCGGAGCGATAACTTTCTTTAACTTTAACTGAGTTCTTTCGAGATTATAGAACCAAAGAAGAAGATATCAATTTTGATATAATCGTACATGCTTTTAAACATAAAGACACTTTCTTTATGATCTAAGAAACACTGTACACACACTTATTACATGCCGTCCAATATTGTTCAGTGCTTAAGTATTGAGGTTAATTGTTAATGTTAGAATAAAGCCTTCTACACTACACGGCAAGGAGTGTAAAGCAGTGATGATGATGATGGTGATTATTCGGATTATCAAGTTGATAAAGAATTAGCTGTAATGTTTTAACACCTCCACCGTACATTGTCCACTCCTTCTCCGATCCAGCTCCGTTCGGTGTGACATCAATTGGTTACAGCAGAATAATCACTTTATACCAATATGATGTCACCATCAAGCGTATCGACACAAACTGTCTGTCTCACTCTCTTGTGTTCTACCAATTTGGGGACCAATGCCATAGGTGTCCTGCCCCGGGGTGTGTCTGCCCCCTGACCGGGACACATGTCCGTTGCGAGTGTTTTATAAACGCGCGCACACCCAATAACCATAATCGTAACGATGAACGGCTTGTGTGCCTATCGGAAAAGCGTCTGCTTTTTTTGGGAGGGCTGCTTCAATTGATGCAGTTAAAAAGGGAACGAGCGTGATGATTATGATTACAACTAATATGCATATGAGTGGAGCCGTGTGGAGGATAATCCACGCCACACTCTGGTGGATGCGTCCGATGGAGACACTTTAAATAAATGGCCAAATTTGCAGTTCATAAAATCGAATGAAGGATAACCAGAATGAACGTTAGGGAAGGTATGAGTTGGAGTAGGAAGTCAAAATTTAAACCAAAAAAGTACGCGGGGGATGGTATTGGCAAGAGGTCCAACTTCAAGGGGTCAAGGGGCATTTAGAAGCTTATGTACTTCTCCAAAGTTAGTCATCAGCAGACAGCTTTAGTAGATCGCCAAATAGACACGAGCACCGTGCTGAGATTCACTTTTGATAGCCGATAGTCGATAAGTTGAAAGTGTCCCACCATCCAAGCAGCGTGCCAGTTAAATCAACTGTACACCGTTTCGAGAGGCAGCGATGGACAGTGCTTAAAATGTTGCTAACAGTCAGTCCACTTCAGATTATCCATGCTATCGGAACCGTAGCGCCTCCAATAAAAAGGACACACCGGACGGTGCAACAGGTACAGTACGTAACGTGCGTTGACGGTAATACATACAACTCGCGGCATCTAACATTCTCATCATGAAAGGTAAAGGAGGATAGAAAAATACGTCAAACCGGTTAAGCAAAGCATTTGCAACTCTATGGCTTCGTTTTCGTGTGACATTTATCAAACAGCTTCCGGTGCCTTGGTGGGGCTACTGTTGGTGGGGCTGGTCCTGGCAGACGATCGTTGTCCACCGATCGACGACCCGGAATCGCCACCGGTACTGCTGCCACATCCAACCGACTGTGAAAAGTTCCTGATCTGCAGCCACGGCAATGCGGTTGTTAGCAAATGTCCACCCGGATTGCACTGGAACGATGGAAAGAAATTGTGCGACTATCCATCGCTAGCCCAGTGCCTTGTGGGAGAAGCGGGATCTACCTCGCAACCGCTGCAACCGTCCGAAAACTGTCCGGCGGAGTACGATCCCGATCATATGGTGTACACGCCGCACGAAACGGACTGCACCAAGTACTACATCTGCGATCCGCACGGTGTGGAGCTGGAGCAGCGATGTCCGTCCGGGTTGCACTGGAATCCAGCGGTGAATTATTGTGATTTCCCCGAGCTAGCTGGGTGTGAGGAATAACCAGTGACGTGCCGACGCAACCATGGTACTGTAAATAGATTCTTAAGTGGGGGAAAAATCCCCCGTCCGTATTTAATAGGTTTGGTGTACTTACTTCTTCTACGCGTATCGGAACACTTGAAACGCTATCAGTGTGACATCCGAAGCATTCGCTTACTTTCGCCCATATGCAATGGTGGTCCCGGGAGTAGAGTCCCTCACTAATGCCGATGTAGTTGAAGGCTTACGTGTGCCTGCCAGACGACGAAAAGGGGTTGGTAGTAAATTTATATTTTTCAACGCAATATATCTGACTCTCTCTCTGTGTCTCTACTCTATGGGGCATCATAAAGCTATGATCGTTTCCACTGCGCTCCACTACCATGGGTTGGGAAGGGAACATAAATTTTATCCTTCGACCAACTGTTACGATCCCGGTAGCAGCGTTGCGTCCCGGGTGGACGAAACAGTTTGTCAACTGTCATCAAGTGCACGTGGTCGTCAGCACGGCTCACCCATCACCAAGAGCCAACTGTAGGGGATGCTTAGATTTGTCGGACCACACGCATGTGATACAGGTTGGGAAATGCATAAAAATGTTGTTAAAATGTTGGACTCGTAGATGGGAGTTTCTGGGTGCTATTACGGTTTCTGCGGCAAGTTTATCTATTCGAATTTATAAACCAGAATTGTAGTTTGTTAGTTAGGCTTTAAACATGAGCTATCGTATTTGCCATACCAGCTCGAGATTTAAGGCTCTGGAGCTGTGGATAGGAATAATTATAGTTAAAGTCGGTAGAAGCGATCGATTGTCCCGTAATAGACAAGAATAATTCTGTCTAGAGAGGGCTTTCAAGCTTTAGTCCTGAGGTTGGTGCTTCTCGAATAATGAAGAATCGATCAATTGAGGCACTCCTTCTATGCGATTACTTATCATATAACGATTTGAATTGATTTCAGCTGCAATTGATATGACGAAGTTGCACGTGGTTGAGCATGGCCCGTTTCAATCTCTTGTCCGTTCTGAAGTGCACCTTCACCAGACACTAAACAACAAATCTTGAAAGATACGTACTGGGGTGTGATTCACACGTTAAGAGTTCCCTTTTAAGTAGTTGTAAGGTTGTTCTCCATTCGGGGAATTATTTGCTTCATTTCAGGTTATCAAAACAGTACGCAGCTCCCAGTATTAGCTTCGTGACACGTTTACTTCTTATCGCGCAGTTTGAATAGATTTAAGTTCTCAATAAATTTAACGTTTCGTGGAAAGGCGGAGACATAAGCTGCTGCACAAGACAAAAAAATGAATAGAATCCCTGATGGCCATGATGGTACTCCACGCCAGATGAATGCATAGTTTTGCACGCATTTAAGGCCACTTCGATGGGAGCAAAAAGACCCGGAACATCAGTCGGAATACTTCACACCGTACAACTGGATGACGACGTCGGCGTTGGGTTGGATTTTTGTTGGTACTCTTTGGTCGATTTTATTATCAAACCGCATGACGTCCAAACATGACCGGAATTAACGAATTGCCAAATCGAACGGGAAAGAGACTTCGGTGAGCGTGAAAAACTGCCCCACAGGGCGGACAGGTCAACAACGACGACGCCGCAAAAGAAGCTGTGTGCATTTGCACCACGTTTTGCATACCCGTCAGTTACACAGTTCATGATTATTGCACCGATTTCTGGCACTTTTTGTGGGTGTGTGTGTGGATTGCTTTTTGTTGTTTGTGGACAGAATTTTTCGGCCGATGGGTGGGTAATGGTGGCCATAAAATGGGTGGATCTCTGCCCGTTTCGGTTTCGTGGTGGTATAAAATCGAACCAGCCGCTCGTTGTAACCGGTGGACCGATGCAAATGCGTCACGTGCGTTTGTGTGCTTCTGGGTTGGTGTGGTTGGTGCACAGTGGGAGAATTTCGTGAGTGTGGAGGAAGGAATTTAAAGTTTATTTTGCTCAAAGTTATTCAAATAGTAGATAGACATGTTGATGGTTAATAGTACACTGCATTCATTCGGTCTCTTTTTCATTTGCGCTTTAAATGTAAGCGCCTAAAGGTATGCAATCAGCATTATTCTCCAACAGCTGTTAGCGCTAAATCCTGACCTGATGGATAGACATTGTTACGATAAAGATTGGACTTTTGTGGATCAACTTTTTGGCATTCGGATTGAGAGTAGATCTCAAACGTAGCTTATAAAGATTGTATTGCACACAGTATTAAAAAAAAATCAAGCATTTCATCAACCTCCATTTAGTTTACATTTACCATTTACAAATATCAGAAAAAAATCAACCATCATAACTACAAATATGACAGTACGGCTTCAAGCTGTCATAATTTAAAATAAATAAATAAAACTAAAAATAAAACATCCGCAGTACAAGCGGAAAAACGTATAGCAGAATAATCGGAAAAATAATCCAAAGGGGGGAAGAGAAATTCATATTCATTTTGATGGCCGAATGAGAAGATAACTGTAAGTGAAATTTTGCATTGGATAGGACTGGCAGGTGATACATTCTGTCTCATGTCGTACATAGAACATACATTGTATTGTAAAATTCTATACATAAAGAAATTAAGAAGTAGTTTGCCGTTAAAGAATAATCCTCTGTGTAATCCAAGGGAAGATTTAAATAGTGTAACTCTGATTGCATACCTGCCAGGCGCTATCGAAATAAAGCAAAGGGGCATTTTTTTGAGGGGAGAAAATACCAATTTTATTTCATAAGAGCTCAATTCGAAAGCAATAATTCAAAGATAAATTACTATTGTTTATTTACAACCTATTTTAATATATTTATATATAAATATCATTTAAAAAAAAATAAGTGTGGTTTTCTGGAGTTTTCCTTATGGATTTGGGAATCGTTTTCGATATTTTATCTTCATGTTCCAACCATTTAGATAAGAATTAATATTTATTTCCTTATCTATTTTGTGCATAAAATGTATGTCCACACCTTCCATCACCGTACCGTGGAGAATAAACTCGATTCGGGTTTTCCATTTTCCAATGGTAGCGACTTTGCGAATGTTTACTCTCGCTCCACCAAAGTGACACACATTACACACGTAGTACAGTGTTTAAAAGGAAAAGCAAAAGGAGAAAAGAATTGTAATAAAAGAAGCGAAAAAAAACGAAGAACTGAACCATTTCCTGGTCGCGTTCGTTCCGTCATACGAACGGACGCCTGTCTTTTGGGCTGAAAATCAAAATCGAATCGGACGTGATAAAGATGGCAAACCGTTGCCAATGCTAAAAAAGCAGCGGCAGTGCACAAACAAATGCCCTACCGAAGCGTTATGCCGTGTGGCAGCATTATGCGATGGAATCAGATTTGTGGAATGTATTTATGGTCAAAGAGAGCGAGTCCTTGCGAATCGTCAAAATCGAACCGGAAACCGGTTCCGAATGGTTCGAATTGTTTTTTGTTGTGCCTTTTTGACCACAAATCCCGCATTCACTCGCTGGGCAGTGCGTTACCGGATACGCCATTACACCCCACCAATGGAATGCTGGAGAGGGTTATAATTTATTGAAATTATTAAATTTATGTTGATGAATTTGA
Organism: Anopheles stephensi; assembly: GCF_013141755.1. Taxonomy (NCBI): domain Eukaryota; kingdom Metazoa; phylum Arthropoda; class Insecta; order Diptera; family Culicidae; genus Anopheles; species Anopheles stephensi. The sequence goes on from NC_050203.1 coordinate 17,643,664, forward strand.
CAACCATTATGTTTATTAATTTATTGTCGCACTCGGTGCATACAGCAGTGCATTTCCGCGTTGCAGCAGCAGCAGCAGCAGCAGCTTCGCACGCATCGTTTCCGGTTTGCTCTTCATTTTCTCGTAGGGGTTCTTTTTTGCTTTAATAGTATTCTATCCGCACGCCATTTTCGGGGCCCTTGTAATGGTGACAGAGTGAGTAAGGTGAAATAAAAGGAATGTTAAGCTATTCTTTTTTTTTGTTGTTGCGTGTGCTTTCACAACCAGGCACGCAAATGCAAATTTTAATGCAAAAACCGAGGCGTCCAGCGAGTAAAGATGCGTTAATATTTTTTCCCCATTTTCAGGTTTTCTGTACTGGCCATTTTTTGTTGTTGCTTCTGAGCTCTCTCCCAACAACAATTATTTACCGGTGGCACTATCTGGATGGAAGGTGCTGGGACGGGGCCGACCGATCGATGGACTCTTGAAAATATTATCCGAATAATGTTTACCAGCTGCTCCAGACCCCAACAACGGTGGTCAATATTTTTGGCAAGGTTCGACGTTTTTTATTTTCGGTTTGCTTCCCGTTTTGTCAAACGAAAGCAGTAAAAAGGTCGGTGGGTAAACCTTTGTCCGCCCCGTGTGGAGTGCAGTGAATGAACGGTTCCAGATGCAAGCGGTGGAAAGTGTTGCCTGAACATGGGGGGGATTAATTATTCCTGACATGTGCGATTACCGCCAGGCTTAAAACCACGGGACGGCGAGGTCTATTGTGCAAAAGTCAGGTTTTTTGTTTGCTGTTGCTGTTGGCCCCTGTTGCACCGACGGGGCCGGGTTGTACTGGTCGATTTGGGGGGTTTTGGGCTTGCGTACGAAATTGAAGTGGGAATTTTAATTTAAGATGAGTGCTTTCATTAAAAATTAAGGGAACAAAATGTGTGGGGTAAGTTAAGTTAAGTGTAGATTGACAGCAGCCGGTTGACGGGAGACCTTCTCTATTTCTTCTTCTTGGCCTAACGGCTTGCGTTGTCAAGCCAGCGAGGTAATGGCTTACTAGACTTATGGGTACCACATAGTTGTAGTGAGGACTGATACTGCGGAAGAACAGGTCGAATGGGATTTGAACCTAGGTCTTGGCGTTTTCAAAAACTTACCGTGGAAATTTAGTTTCAACTTAAGATCTCTATAAATTCTGATATTCTTTACCAATTTCCATGTAAAGTAGCAACTTTTTAAACGAAATTTGATGTTAATTTTTATGACAATAAGGCCACTTAAGAATCGGCTAGCTTTTATAATAAAATTGATGAGAATTTTTTTTAAATTACCTTTATCTATTCTGAAGGAACGGACGGGCCATACTGCTTGAAAAGAAGATTGAAATAATTTTATCAAGAGCAAGGATGAAATGTGCCCAAGGATGACCGTTTAAAAACTAGATCTAGATATAATATTTCTACTTTTTTTTGGTTGAAGAAGCGTCCCAATATGACCTTGCATATCCTCTATCAGGTTTATAAATAAGTTTCGAAGTGCTGGAACCAAACAAAACCATCACGGGGGACGTTTACCAATGACAATGTATGCGTTTAAGTCGCGCATTGAAGGAAAGAAGGCCCCAGTAAGCGACCAGGCACTACAAAATCATTCTACTGCACGACAACGCTCGGCCACATGTGGTGGCACCTGTTCGCACTTACCTCCACGATCTGTCCAAAAGATGGGAAAAGGTTGTACAAAGTGATGGCCATTACTTTTCTCTCAATCAATGCTCATTCGGGCCCATGAGGCTTGGAACTTTGTCAAATGTTATTAAATGCCAAATAAATAAACTTCTTAAAAAAACATCTTACCTTACATCTTATCTTTATTTTCGGATGAATTTTCCACGCAAAAACACATCAAATGTCGTTGAGTTTGAATTTTAAAAATATGTGTTTTTATTGCTTCATGAGGCTATTAATCACTAGTTTCTTCCGGCTCTCTTCTTCGCCCTACTTATGTGTATATATACTCATATATATGCGCATGTATAATATCAACTAATGAGTATATAAGAGTAAATATATATGTATAATTTAATATCGTTAAATGGCGCGTTCTAGATGTTCGTGTACGTGTTCGCGAAGTGTATATAATCAATGCAGCCGAATCGCTATTGAGATGGAAAACAAACAATCTAACCCAGGAAAACGCCCTTCATCTACTTTCCAAAATCTCGAATCCATGAACGAAAGCGCAACCTTAACACTGCACTATGGGAGCGCAAAATGAATTAGCGCCCCATGAATAAATTACTTCCACCAATGACTTTCGAAATTTATCTCTCTAAAATTGCGGCAAAAGCACTACAAAAAAAAAGGGAAAGGAAAACCAGCTGTCACTATTCCCACCACGTGTCCTTTTGAGTGGCTGGAAATGGTCAGCGCATCATCGCTCGCGGTAGGCTTAACGGCCTTAACATTTGTCGCAAGATAATGCGGGATGCGGGGACATAAAGCTATACCGTACTCGAGACTTTCACTGTCATCTCTGGTGTGTAAGCTTGTTACCATATGCTGTTTATCCGTCGCTTACCATCTCTTACCGTTTTCTCATGGGTTGTTTTGCTTTCTTGTGTATTTTTCATATGAATTTTGCAACGTTTTTGCCTAGTGTCCTACTAGCTACTAGGCTGACTGTGTTTTTCGCTCCCCTTCCCCATTTTTTTCACGTGTGTGTGTGTTTTAATTCTTATTATTAAGAAGCTTTTGCTTTAAGTAAAAGCATTTCTACTATGGCGATTTGTGTGAATGGTTGTGTTTGCCGCTTAATATTTGCCTGCTGAATAAACGCTAAATGTAGCCGACGTCCTCTGACAAGCTACTTTCTGCTTCAATACACACACTTACACAACACTTTTTTTTTTCCTGCGCTTCCTTCTTTTTCTTCCCGTTTTTTTTTCTTCTTAATATTACTACTTGTTTTGTTTTGTTTTTTTCCTTTTTATTTGCATCATGTGTTTTCACTTTTTTTTGCTTTTTACTACTTATTGCTTTCACTTGCTTCGCTAAGGTTTATCTCATTGCTTCAGTTTTCTTTATGTTTGCTGTTTGCTAAAATTTCAATAAAACGCCCCTCCCCTGCTCCGTTCCCCTTGTCAATCACTTCGGTATAAATGTAAATATTATGAAAAATTATCAAAAAACTTTCTATTTTTTCTCGCATTTGCCCTTTTAATACTTTGAAATTTGTTGTGTTTGCGTAACGCACGCACAACACGGTCCGGTTAACGGTTTGTTCACTACTTATGCTACCTGCTGCTGGTCTCCTAAACCACTACCACTAGCATTACTATTGCTCGCGTTCTGCACGTTCACAAGCCAGTTTTTCACCGTTAATTTTTTTCTCCACAAACTGCTGAATGTATTAATGTTGCAAGACAAGGTTTTTTTTCTTACCTTCTCATTCTTCTAATGACCAATGAATGTAGCTATGCTGTGGTCAGCCGTTTTCGTTCGGTGTAAATATATAAATCAGTGCCGGTGCTTGGAATGCTTGCCTTGCTTGATGCTTGAAAGAGTAAGGGAAGAGCAAGAGGATAACTGCTACCGAAGAGTTCTGTGTCGTAAAAGGGAAAAGGGATCTTTAAAAGATCCAACCCTAGAAGTAATCCGCATCCGCTACGCTAGTTGAGAGAGAGAGAGAGAGAGGGACAAAAGCTTGCTAAGAGACTAAGTGTTTAAATATTAAGCTTCTGCTAGCTCGAGCTCCTGTCAGAACGGACTACGCTAATTGCGTGTAATTTGTGTTGTTTTGCTTTATATCAAATTGGTCTTTTTGTTTGGTTTGGGTTGTTGTAGTATTGTTTGATTTTTTTTCAGGGTGTTCTAAAACCGAATACCCTTCCTTTTGCTACCCTCTTTTCTCTTACTTCGAGTTCAAAATTTACTTCGATAAATGCATTTCGTCGCGACGCGTTTCAAGTATTGCTTTTGCAGTTTGTAATGCCTTGTAGTGTGATGTCAACAGCCACAAGGTTGGAAGTAAAGAGGATGATCGTGGACAGCCTTGTCAAGCGCATCCAGCTTTTGAAATGGAGGTTCATTTCTACAGAGTACTCTACCTTAATAATTGGGTACATAGCTTAATAGATAAAGGGGTGTTTGCTCGCATATATACTACATATATACTGCTAGCATGGACGAATTTACCCATTCGATTTCATTGTGCTTGTGTGTCGGGGTTTTTCATCGGTTTTCTGCATCGTTGTTTAATTAAGTTTTTTTTTCTAGCACGAAGAAAATCTTCCACCTATCTAAAGCTAAAGGACAAACGAGTTTTTTTGCATATATATATTTTAGGTAATTTTTCTTTCTCTCGCATTCATCACTACCTCATTGTCACATGTTTTAAGTATTGCTTTTTCGTTCAATGTCTATTGCTCATTGTTTGCAGGTTTTGTGTTTGTTTGTTTACTTCTAACAGAGTGTGTATGTTTATGTCGCTAGAGTAATGCTTTAAATTGTTACAGAGCTTACGAGTGCGCTTATTCATTCACCTAACATGAGTATAGTGGAACAAACTGAAGTTGGTTGGAAACAAGGCTGTAGGTAGAGCACACGCCTAGTAGCGGTTATAGAGTAGTAGTTGTAGTTGTAGTTATAGTAGTAGACCGTACGTATTTGATTTTCTCTGCCACGCTGGAAGAAATATTATTTTGTTTTTCGTTTCTTTTTCTGCTGCCCTTCGTTGATTGATTAGTTTAGTAGCGTTAGGTTAGTGGTAAAATTAGTATCTGTTCAAGATCGTTGCAAGATGTGCTAAGAGTTGGCTTTTCCTGATTCACTATATTCACTACCGGCTGGATCGGCGTCTATCGTTGTGTTGGAAACGTTTCCCAGAACCGTTGAAGCTGGAAGTTCGGTCGTAGACTCGTTTGGAATAGTAAATAGTATCGAGTATAGTGTAGTTGGAAAAGAGTAAAGGGGCTACGTTTTTCTAGTTTGCTGTTTGAATAATAGGCTTGCAACTGATGCGAACCCTTCATAGGATCGGTTGCATAATTTGATTCGTTTGTTTTACTAGTCTTTTGTATTGCTTGTGAAAAGAGTGTGGAATTTTCTAGGCGGAAAAAATGCTAATTTATCAAGAGAAAGTATACTTTTAGGCGCTTTATGAACAATATATTAAATGCTTTGTTAGAGTAGACTAGGAGGTTGCTTAATGATAGGAATTGAAGGTAAATAATTTTGTTTTGTTAGAAAATAAGTTAATCTCTCGTCAAAACCGTTTCTAACACAGCACGCTAGTACGCTACTCGCTACGAAATTTCTACTCAAACTGTTTTCCGCTGTCTATTCTTAATGCCAGTTTTAGACTGGAAAGAGGAAGCATTTTGTTAAAAGTCGCCGAAAAGGTTATCATGATTGACGGATCGGGCCGTGCTAGTGTGTAGGCTTTTGCTTTTGTTTTTTGTTGCTCGGCAAGAAGTTTCACTGGCGCAATTATCTTTTGAACAGTCGCCGCCTGCATGTATGCAATTCGGTGTAACGTGCTAATGCTCGTGGCGAGATGCCTAAACTGATGAACTGCATGTAATTTGCGTTACCCTAATGAATCACGCACAGCAGGGTCCTTGAGAACTGGGGCCGGCAACGATTGGCCGAAAAAGTAGTTGGTTAAGTAGTGTTGCAAGCAAAAAAAAAGAAAGCAATAAAAGAGCTCCCGGGTGATGCAGCGCAGGGTTTTTGCAATTAATGGCGAAGGAGGATGGAGATGCCGTACGGTTACGGGTGCTTTGGGCCAGAATTTGGCAACCCATCATGCATCATCGCGCCCGCTGTGTGCGGAAAGCTTCCTTTAGCAAGAATTTCTAATTTGCACTCCAAAAACTTGAAACTGCTGTCGAAAAGTTGCACCATAGTGCTACGGAAGCAAAGACCGGTGGCGTCCGTAGCTGCTGTTATTGTTTGACTTGGTACTTTAAGTTTGAATGTTTCGTGAGTTTTTTTTCTCCATGGGCGAGAGATTCTACTGTTGATATTCGGTTGCACGACACGACAAGCTTCAGGGTGCTTCATCAAATGTGAGTTTCGACTGGCAGGGTACAAGCAAAAATCCCTTCCTGCATTGGAGTGCAAACATAGCGAGAGAGAGAGAGAAGGAGCATGCAATTGCAACACCCAGTGTGAAGTGCTTCGTCAGCAATGGGAAATCAAAAGGTGGCACTAGTTGTAAGTAGTGCAACATCATCGTGTACGCTGCTTGCTTATCGTAGATAAATGTAAACTTCATCCAAGGGGGAAAAAACAGAGGAAGATATAAAAAAAGAAGTGTTCCCCGACGCTGAATCTGTTTTGTTCTTGGACGCAAAGTGTAAAATAATGCTAACATTGCTGATGGGGAACTGAAAATCTTAATGTTCTTATGTGCATGCTAAGGACACAGAGAGAGAGAGAGAGAGAGCAAAAGAAAAACAGCACGGGAAAAGTTTTGGCTTGCATTTGGTAGGAAAACTTTACCTACCTCCAACGTTCCAGCGTGCTAGGAAAATTGCGCCAACTTGCATTTACTACCAAGGAAACACCCTTCCACCTTTCGTTACACGGCATTCTTTCGGCGTATGTTATTCGTTGTTTAATTTAACTTATTACTCGGTTTGCTTGAAGATGCTCAGCCTCCCTCCCCATATTATTCTTCACTAGCCTGCTAGCAGGTAAGCGTGTATTGACGTGTGTTTCTAGAGTTGATACTAATTGAGTAGTGGAGATAATTGAGACGTTACTATCGGCCCCCATATCGCTATATATCGCGACCGTTGGCGTCTGTAGAGTAGGATTAAGATTAAGAGCTTTGTTTTTTTTTCGTTTTTGGTTGTTGTGAGAAAAAAAAATGAACGTATTGTCCAGTTATGATATGTTGCGTACATGGATGAGATGGCATCACTGACTGCATTACACTACCTTAAGCTTAGCTGCATTGTTTGTTTTTTTTTCGTTCCTACAACTGCACTAATCACTAACTCGAAGCGTAACGCGCTAATTGATCCGGGTATAATTAATAGGCTTTTTTCTTTTTAAATCTCTTCACGCTTTGCTTATTGCTTTTCGGGTACAGGTTACTGAAATTTTTAAGTACTTTTCTTAATAATTTACTTTTGCTGATCAATTGCTGGAAAGTTGCTTTTCCGTTTTTTGCGACAATCCGCATCTTAGTAGGTCGTACAATTGGTGTGAGGTACACAAAATATCCTGTAGATGACGCACTACGTAAAATTTCCACCAGAGGGCGCAGTCATTTGAATTGTACGAAGCTTATCATATAAAATTGTAGCTTGATTTGTTGTAATTAAAAGAGATGAAATTAAAATTTTGCTAATAAAAAAGGAAATTATTGAAACATATGCTAAAAATTGGGATATTTCGACATCTTAAAGTGTCCCACAAGTGTCCATCATCTTAAATGCTTTGCAAGCAAAAAATCCATTTTGCAAGGAGAAAGCTTTCCCTAGAAAGAGGATTCAATAGATGCAGACAGTAATATTATTTGAATTCAAATTTATTACACCCATTTTGCATTGCGAAGGTGACTTCGCCGGGGATGGCATAGATCGATGTTACTGTTGCTTCCCGATGTCAACAGCTTTTCGGCACAGTGTCAAGTATCGTTATTCGTTAGTTAAATACGAGTATCCATACAAATTGCCGCCTTGTCCGAACGCCCTGCACGATCCAAAAGTAACACCAAACGAATTAAACCCAGCAGAAAAACGACATACTTTATTCTTCAAATAAAGTTTAGGCTGCCCCAGTTAATGCCATTTTACAACTGCCGAAAGCCGTTGAGTCGTCGTAATTATCACTCCGCCCAAATAGGTACCGTTTTCTCAGCCCCAGTTTTCTAATTAAATCTTTAAAGAAACAATATTTTTTGTTTAACCATTAAATTACTGCCAAAGCTGTGGGGGAATGGTGTCTCGTTTCTGCCTCTGATTAGATCACTGGGAAATGACACTACAAGTTCACCCAGTTTCGGTAGCCCGCATTCGTGGGCACAACGAATAAGGTCAACGGTGGCAACGGCGTAGTGTTCTCAACTCGAACTGTCGTCCTTTCTGTCGTGCTCGACGTAGTCCGGTGGGAAGCGCTGGGAGAACTTTCATGTGAAGAACATCTCTAACGAATGGCGGAGACCGCTTGTTTAAAGTGTGCTTGGCTAGAAACAACAAGTGCCGCTTCCATTGACGTGGCCGTGCTGCCACGTACACTGTTGCGCACTACAGCGCCATCTATCGTATTATGGCAACAGTTTGTCCAGGATGGTCAAAATGGAGAGAGAGAGAGAGAGGGAGGGGTCCTTTGCTCTCCAAATCTGTTCCACGATCCCACTCACAAGCCTCACACACTCGACCTTGGTGGAAGCGTTCACTTATGCAACTATTTAGCCACGCTAGATTAGTTCCACGGCTGGTATGTGTGGTGGCAGCAGTTATGCGCCCTACTGTCAAACCTACTGTGTGTGTTCTGTCTAGTGTGCGACAGGTTTTCACACATTTTAAGTCGGCCCAGGCGCTTGTTGGCAGAGTTTTTGAAAGGCTCTCTTCATTCAGCAGAGCTTTTTGTGCTGGGGGCATCCTTCGCTTCCGAGACTCACCGGACCGAAACTAATTCCGAAACGTCTCGACGCCCTAGCCGTTTTTGATAGTTTTGAAGCGCAATGCAAAGTTTGTGCCATCATCTTCCGTGCGGCTGTCACACGTGCACTAAGCTGGTATGAAGCAAAGGCAAATGAGGCAAAGTTATGCCGATGGAACTATGGCGTTCCCACCTGCCCTGGGGTGAGTGTTTCAATTGTACGGTGTTAAGATTTGTTTAAGTTTAAGATAAATTTAGTGTGAGAGTTAGCATTATGGATAAGAAAATCAAGTATGAATAAATAGTGTTCCGAGGGCCTTTAAATACGTTCCTCTTTTTCAGAGTAGATGACCATATGATCCTGTTGGTAGACACAAGAAAACCCCTCAAGTCTCTCACACGCTGCACCCTAAACTGAGACAGTTTTTTATACTCGCTTAGCTCCAACTCCCCAACCGTAGCCGTCCATTGTTATCCTCATTTCCATCAGCAAACCGTCACCACAACAATGGTGGCCACTATAGTGTGCGAGATTTGAGCGACATTTTTTTTTTGTCTTTTTCCCCCCTTCTTATCACATTGGTCCGCACGGTCTCGGTTCAGCTACTCCAGTTGAGCTCGGCGTGTGTGCGTCTTCCGTCGTGATGTGAGTCCTGATTCTTGCCCAGCGACAGGAAGAAGAAACAATACTACCCTAAAGAAGCTACTTCGGTTGCAGTTTTTCCCGTGGATGCTGGGAAACCGAGCGTGGTGGGGTGATGCTGCATTCAGCCGTGGCACTTGTTCACCAGCTGACACTTGTCGACGTGCGCTTGCTTTCTCGCCACTTTTCTACCATTAGAGGCAAGCTCTAGCAAAGCGGGAAATTGAAAATCGAGCGTTTTTCTTTCCCAGAACTCTTTTGTTCTGGTCTTAGCTCTCACTCTATCTTTCTCTCGCTCAGGGACTCGTCCATCCCGCCCGGTTGCAATTGGAAATAGAATCATTTCTTTTGTTCATTATAAAATCGCAATTTTCCCCTGCTGACGGTAGGGTGGTAATGTTGCTGTCGGCTGCCCGTCTGCCCCCCGCCCAAATGCTGAATGGGTTTGAAATTATGTAATTATTTTTAATTGAATTTAAAGAAAAAGCATTCGTTGCACCATTGGGCTAGCGATAGAGCGGCGGGTGCAAACGATTCGCCACACTTCATCCATGAATGTGCTTAAGTGAACAAGCGACTGCAAGAGATAGAAGAGAAGAAAATGCTTTGGCATGAAATGTGCCACAGAGGAGAGTCTGCCCGTTCCCCAAAAAAAAAAAAGAAGGAAAGTCACAAAGCGATTCACTTTCGGTTGACAATGTTTTTCGGGGCTGGTAAAAGGGCAACGGCAATTTTGCCGACGCCTTTTCGGGCTTCTCCACCGTGCAGCTTCATCAACAAAACACGATCCAGCGTGAGTGAAAAGGGGCCAATGGTGGACGGTAAATGAACCGTAACCCATTCCGTGGCCATGGTCCGTTTAAACGGGAGCTTTGGCGCAATTTTTGTTTGTTTGCAGTTTGAGTTTTGCACTATCGCAGCACCGGGACGAGCTGAGGTCGAACTGCGCAGCAAAGCTGCCGCACGGTGTGGAGGATGAAAATGAAAACAACACTTCCAGACAACAAACGCGAACTTCGGGGCCGAAAAACCACGGCACGGGGTTTCCGAATTGCCCTCCCGAGGCGAAGTACCATGAATTTTAATGACTTTTACAACCCGCCTGAACCCGCTGGAGCGAACATTAATCGAACTTTTTTTAAAGTTTTTTTTTGGGGTTTTCCGTTTCGGTTTTGTGCGTAAAGAGCGCGGTGTCAGACTTCACGATTTTTCACGCCAGCATCCTGTTGGACGGTTTGGGGGCATTTGGTTTCGTTCCGTGTGTCAGTTTCGAGTAGCGGATGTCGGAGGATCTGCGAAAAAGTTGTGGAGGTGTGAGTAGCTAATGTTTGATGGTAGATTTAAAGTAAGTCCCAGATGAAAATGAACTATTTGTGATTAGAGAATAATGGGTTCGCTTTTCGGCTATGAGAGTTTTATCGGTAAAAGTTTGTAGTTTAAATATGGAATGAATTGTATGCTGTACAACTGTACGGACAGGCGGTTAAACAGTAAATTTGTTTGAGTAAGGGATTGTAATATAGCTTTTTGTTTTGGCTCTTTTATCTGAAGAAATCTGAGCAAGATGGATGGCTCTGAGTCTGAAGGGAAGAATTAAAACTCGACGCAGCTATCGTTAAACTACCGCTGACACTATTTGAATATAACGGTTCGGAAAACGCCGAAAGGTATGCAAAACGCAACGCAGGTTACTTTGATCTTAGCAGTAACACATGGCAACACAACAATTTGTGCAAGCATTAAATAAATCAAATAAATAAAAAGAAAATATTGTTTATTTATAATTAAACGAAAATAGGACATTCTGATAGCATTGTTTCAGGGAAAATTATGCATGCTTTTATAGGAACAAGCCTATGGTGTAGCAGAACTCTCAGAATCGGCAGGAATTCTCTTGCTCAACTCAACTAACTGTTAAAATACAGAACATGACAAAATATATGCAAAGAAATCACCTTTCACAGCAAACGAGGAATCAATTGCATCCCCTGCCAGAAAGTCGTTACTATTCCTATTTCTACCGAAAGGATCCTTATCCGCAGCTCCATTTCTTTTTAGATCGTATATCCAGAGGCTTCAGAGCAGCTCTACGATACTCACCAAAAAACACTCTCAAAAGAGTACAAACAATCAATAACCATAAAACAGTGTAAACTTGCAGGATTGGGTTGTAGTAAGGTCATACGGTGCGACTTTACACCCATGCAACCAACACTTTACGGTCTCCTGGAGTGTGTTAATGATGGCGTCTTGAACTTCGACCACCGCGACCAACTGGACCGGTGCGTTAAATCCGTTCGGCAATAAAAAAAGCCATATTCGAAGCGTCGTTTTTACCGTCCCGCGTCATCTCATCCATTACGGTGGCCTTACGGGGTAAAGTCGAACGAAAAAAAAACTACCTTCCCGAAGGCATCATTCCGGTGACTTCAACGATGCTTCAACCCTAGCGCCGGGTACATCCCGGTTTTGGAAGGTGTCCTTGTTGGCCGGTGGATTTGAAACCGCTTAGTGCCGGCGTTGTCCGTGGTCAATGGTGGATAATAAAATTCAACAAGCTGCGGAACAGTGCGGCTCAGTCGCCCGCGACCATTGTCGTGGGTCGTACGAATATTGGAGAACTTTGCAGCCGATGCGGAGCATATTAAATCGCTCCAAATGGACTTCGAATGGGGTGTAAAATGGGATGTTTCCTTACGAGAGGAGTTGACCGGTTTTTTTTTTCCTAGTTGTTGCCACACTATGACCTCGTCCATTGGATGAGCTTTAACCGCTGTCTGAAGAAGAATGGTTCGATAATCGCACTAGCGGTTCCGAACAACTACACAACAGAGTGATATCGGGGGGATTTTTTCCAACTTCCGAATAGTGTTTCACAGTTGTAAGTCGTACTTCACACAGTCCATCCAGTGTCTGTCGACAAGCAGTTCGAGAGTGGCGCTAGTGGTCTGCTTCTAGGAATTTTAAATCGAACCGACAACAAGTCCCCCGGAGCTAGGTGCTTATTGATTCGTCGTATGTACGTTGAAGCGCCGAGTAGCATCAGCAACAGAGGCAACAGAATCAATTTAGCAAAGCCTCGATCGATGGCGCGCTTCGATGAGTAGTGTGGGAGAACACTACTGGAAGGACGACGCCATCATCAGCACCATGAACGTACACGCTCTGACCACGATGACCACGGGTCACGGGTGCAAAACCGCAAAGTAAAAGCGAAGTTATAAATTCGATCGGAAATTGAATTCAGTTTAGATAATATTTTAGATAAAATGATGATTCAATTTCACCCAGAACCACGGCACTAGATGGATGATGCGAGCGGCCATTTTGAGCGGCCCCTACCCACCACCACCACGGTACGGGTCCCTAGCAGTTTTTATCAGCGAGAAACGCTGATGTGGTGGCTGGGTTTTTCACCATGGAACCATGGGCTGTGTCACTGCCATTCAGCCCGATACGATGCGCTCGCACTATCGGTTGCAATCGCAGCTTCCGAACCGAGCAAGTTATCAATTGCAGACACCGGAATAATGGCCGCCGGCAAAGATGGCGAGGATGAACCGAATACAGCAAGAAAAAAAGCAAAAAAAACCCAACGCACAAAGAAAAATGCTCATCCATTTTTCATTCGTTTTTCATGAGTGCGTCACGCCAGCGTCACCGGGATTCCGACCGACCGGCCCAGGGAATGGATGGGTTAAAATTTATTCTTATCGCCTTATTTCGGAATCCAGTCCAGTCGGTCCTCTGGTGGCTGCCTGATATCACGATTATGCGGCAGGTCACGGTCGTTCGATGTCGGTGTCACACGCACGCACATGTCGCTTGCCCAATCGTGATCATTGATTATGGAGCGTTTGTCTTTTATTTTTTCGTTGTTGCTGTTCGGTTGGTGTCTAGGTTGGGGCGTTACAGGAGCACTCGGTGTACTGCGAGTCTTTTAAAAATCCCATCCCATTAGTGGGGCATAATTTTCAGGAGTCAGGATGGCAAGCCTTTTTTCGCTCTGTTTTCGGCGAAATCTACCGCAAGTTCCTAAGGACTGAGATTGATTTCGGTACAGCCCCCAAAGCGACATTTTTTTTTCGAAGTAGAGCTTATATAGATATAGCTTGAAACAAGGGATGATCGAACCGAACTGGGTAAGTGAATTGACTCCCCGTTTTTGTTCAGGCAATCAATCGTGCCCTTCCGAACCGAGCCGGGTTGCGATGGAAGTTAATCTTATCGGTCAGGCGATAATGGGTGTGATACAAAAATTTATCATCTGCCAGTGACACAATGTCGGATCCTGGTGTTGTTAAGTGAGATCGTGATTGCATTTTACCATCCAACTGCCGGAGGTGTGTCAAGCTTTCACGTACGGAATGGATAGTTTTGTTTTGAGCAGTGACATTAAGGAAATAAAACTTGAACCTAAGTCTCCATGACTGCATATCAACACTAGAGTAGAATCGTTTAGAAGCTAGAGGTCACACCTTCCGAGCAAAGTGTGATTTAATTAATGAACGACCAACTACTTACATTACGCACTAGCTCCACACCAAAGCAACACCGGTGAACCAATTTATCGCATGTGTTGCGTGTGCGGTTGCAATTACAGGTTTGGTTGTAGTGAATCATTTGTCATTACCGCGCACCGTGCCATGTGTGAAAAGTGTGCACCGATGGCTGGAATTTGTAGACCCCGTTTGTCCACCACGGGGTCAACCACGGGGCAGGACTCTCCGGAAGGAAGTCGGGAAATGGAGTGTGATTGAATTAAAATACACTCACCGGCTGTGTCCATGTGTCCGGCAGTTGACGAGCGGACTCTCGAAATGCAACAACGGGCTCATTAGTCGGCATGGTGGGCTGTGTGGTTAGCTACGGGGTAGAGAGCAGGCTTCAGTCTGCAGAGCAATTGTAAATTTTGTAGCTATTTGTGTGAAAGCGTGAAGCGAAAGAATGCTGACAGGCCCGGTTCGTTTTGCTAATTGATCGAAGCACAATGCACACATCCCGTGGCCTATTTACGCGTTCAAATGGTTGTAACGCGAGACATTAGGAGAACGATTCGTTGGTTGAAAAACGAATAAGATTTAGTCTCGAGGATGATCGCTGATGATGAGAATGATAAGTATGGTAGTTCTTGAAAATTTCTACTTCCAACCATAGATTTTTCGAAATTGTTCAAGAGCTTTGCGCTTGAAACTAATCTTTTCGCTAGTGAAAAATATTTTAACTCTGGAGCGCCTGAATGTATGCAACTCAGAAATATAGGATCTTTCAGGATGGTTTCAACGCAAAGGATATCTGTAAGCTAGCGATTACATGGGACTTTCTATGTGTTTCGATAGAAAGCCTTAAGGATAACTTTACGGGCTACATTATTAATAACCAATATGTTGCATCTGCTACGCCTGAAAGTATGCAACCGAGAAAGTTTCTATGTGCTTAAATAAAGGGTTTAAAGTTAAATTTCACTGGCTATGCTGATTACCCAACTTAGGGTAAATAATATTTGGAGCAAGCAAGGACCTCCTGTGGTCGCAGTGTCAGTTATAAGAAGCGGGTCAATTTTAAATGTGTCTCATCTTGTTTTCTTGACTTATTTATAAATCTTTAACCACGATGAAGGTGATTTCTTTACATTCTCGAGATGAAATGTCAAGCGTTTTGCATAGTACAAGGCTCACGAGGAAAACTGAACTAGAGTGATCATCCAATTAAAGGTAAATCAAATTAAGGAAGTCAAAAATGGCAGTCTAAGACCGTTTGAAGTTCAAGCACTGTAAGAAAATTATTGGAAGAATAAAATAAATAATAGCTAGTGGAAAACATCTATTGCAGAACACTCACCAATTGTACGATCACTGATGCAGGGTTTGCGAAACTTTGCCCTTAGCCCTCAGCATGCTCAAACTTTTCTGTCTAACCTTCAAATCGATCATCCGAAAATAATAGCAGTCTCACTCCCACACTTATTAACACAATGCACACGCATTTCCAAATCATCACAAAACAAAACACTTGCAACTTCTCGTACCCACACCGAGCGAGGACGATCGCCGAAGTTATTCTGTTGTGTTGTCCTTTCCTTAGCCGGCTTACGCTTAATAAGTAGACGCTACTTATTGTGGTGTGACGCGTGAAATTATCTACAGCTTACATACTACGACTAGCACTCGCTCAAAAATCACTGCTCCGCTGTCTGTCAAGCGTTTCCCAGGGGATTTTCCCCCCACTGCACCGCTTCCAGCATTAAAGCGAAATGTGCACAATGTGCAGGCAAATCTAGTGCCGTTCTTGTTTTTTTTCTTCTTCTAGTTTGTAGTGTAAAACATTCCCACCCAACGGAGCATTGGTGTTTGTAGGACTTTCGTTTTTTTGCGGGAGCTCGGGCTGGGTGCACACCTGGCACACCAACCATGTAAGTCCGTTGTTGTATTTTTAATTTTGATTTTGGATGGTCCATGGTACCTCGCGTGTACACAGGTCACACTGCCCTTACAACTGCAACCGTAATGGACTTTTGCTCTTTGTGTGTGTTTTTGTGTTTTTTCCCGTTTCGTTCGTTGCTTGATTGGTTTACTTAGGTATTGCTTATACATTTCATTTCATTGTATGTGTGTGAGTGTATTTTTTATACCATTTTTATCGCGTTATAGATTGCTTTCAAATTGTATTGCTTGTTTTTTTTTCCCGTTCGCTCATTTTGTTTTGCCGCTTTGTAGGTGTACTTATCTTACGCTTACGCTACGCATTGCTACGCTTACATTCTACATTGCTTACTTAAAATAAGTGTATATATAATTTCGCATCTGTATATCGTTATTTTTTTTTGCAGAATTTCGCTTTTTATATCTTGGGTTTTTGATCACTCTGGTTTGCATGTGTTTTTTTTCTTTGCGTTACTGTTCTTATCATTAATGTCTGGCTGCTTATACACACTGGGCCTCGCGAACTCGCTCGCTCCACTTTCATTTGCCTTTGTTTTTTGCTCTGTTGTTATGCAAGAAGAAGAAATGCAGCTGCATTAGGAAAGGGAAAAAAAGTTAAATTTCCATTTTGCCCTAACCCAAGCGATTCATAATTTCGAATAACAATCTAACGGGCGCGGTTACGGGCCCCTTTTATAATTTGTGTTGGTTTTTCGATAATGTCAAAAAATCTAAAGCAAACCCCGGCGATCCTCGCAACAGATGCAGCCCAAGTGCAGTTCCTACGTTCTATAAATGCGCTAAATAAATCTATAGTATAGTAAGTATTTCTTGTTTCTTTGTTTCTCCCACCTTCTTTTCCTTATGTGTGTTTTGCTTTCTCTAGTAGAAAAGTTTACCAAACGCGCTACTTTACTGGAAGAATGAGTGTGTGTTTTATGTCCTGTCCCCTTTTCATCCTACGGACAAACCCTTCGCACACGGGGACACCAATTGATGTCGGTAGATTGATAGTAGATAGTAGTAGTTTGTTTTCATTTAACAACCATTTTGTTTTCAGCCATCCAGCTGTGTATTGCTTTTCATTCAAATTTTGTATGAGTTTTTGTGTGTGTGTTGACAAAATGGGCGTGTTTTGCCCCCTGTCTGCCAGCACCCGTCATTACGCCTATATTGCTCTGAAATCGAATCACCATTTTGCTATACTCGCACCGCTACTGCCACATTTAGCTACCACCGTTCTGTTCTGTTTTTTCCTCGATTTGCGATCTGTCATTTTGACAGTTCCGCTCGTTAGTTTGTTAGTCGCTGTCATTTGCTATGCAATGTAGTACCACACCTCTTATCATCTCGTGTGTTGGGCATGTTTAAAAAATCGAAACAAAATACTTTCTATAAAATAATTGACATTTGCGATAGCAAAACACAATACTTTTGCGACACTTTTTTTGTTCAACCCTTCCAGTGTTGCCCATTTCCGGGTTTGTCTGTGGTCAGTATATTGCTCCCCGTAATTTGTACTTTCAGCCGTACCTGGCGGAGATGACGTCGATGAAGAAGGCGAAGTTAAGTCAGGGGAGACGCTTGTTTATTTGTTGTTGGAAAATTTGGGGAAAATCTTTTTTAAAAAAAGGGAAAACAACGAAAAAAAAAGTGATTGAAGTGGGAGCGTACCTAAAGGCATCCGCTCGCTTGGGTAATGAAGATTGATAATGATTTTACACCGCTGGAAGGTTTGACGAAGATACGCAGGTCCTGATAGTAAGCTGGAACACCGAGCACACCGGAAGCCAGTGGAAATGATAGCGTTTTGAGTGAGCTGTGTGTGTGTGTGTGTCGATGCTGCTCTCTATCGTGTCCTGATAGTGAAGCCTTTAACCTTGTCGATCGTTTCGTCGCTAGACGCTAGACGCCACAAGCAACACGATCTGAGGGTTCGATATTTTGCCGGGACGTGGAGTGTGTTTTGATCGCTCGTTTCACTGTTAGGATACGTCGCTTTTTTGTTGTTGCCAAATTTGAACCTTTCGGCCAACTGTTTGACGTAAAGTAGTGAAGATTGATGGAAAGTGTCATTATCGAGCTGGAAGTTGCAGAGAGTGGTCCAGTGGGCTTCGTACTTTTTTTTCTTCTTCTAGTGGCACGTCATTTTCCTGACCCAAGTCTACATGGTATGAATTTTTATGTAGCCGGCTGATGACTTGACCAGCGTAGTAAAAATTGGACGCGCGATTTATTGCTTTGCCAATAAACACATTTCCACGGCTGGAAAAGATTTTTCGAGAGGAAGAGAGATAGATATGTTGGTCGTCTATTTTCCCCAAAATGTTCCAATACAGTTTTTTTCAATTTGTTTGGGGAAAGATATTAGCTCAGATGCATTGATTACTAACAAAAATTGTCACCTATTCAAGTACGCCCCTGTACCGATCGCCACAAATCACACCACACGAAATGACGCAACCGCGCGAAACAAATTCCGGTTGTCAGTTGCCGGCCGAGAAGTCATCAATTTCCAATAACGCAATTTTTCAAACGAAATTGACTGTCGCAAGATCGATAGATAGGGAGCCCCGGATCGTATCGTGGCAGGCGGGCGATGGATGGACCTAATGGAGACACTCCCGAAGGGACATTTGCTAGGGCACCAAACAAAAAAAAAAAAAATGCCGAGAAATCCGTGACAAAAAACGGAAACCAAAACTAAACCATTCTTTGATGGAAAACATTTGAGAGGATTCATTGCACGGAGCCGGTTCTATCTTCAGACTGGGTGGTCCCGCACAAAAGGACTCCACGATGGGTGGGGATCCATTAATAAACTGACTGGCTGGCTGGCTGGCTGGCTTGTGCTAAAGCAGTCGCTCGTTACGTTGTCAAATACAGTTGGAGCTTGGGTGTGCTCGAACGGTGCGAACGCGCGCTACTACATCCTGTTGCGCCATTTTCGTCCTTATCATCATCATCATTACCATCATCGAAGGCGAACGAGGAGAAGGAAGGAGCTTGTGGAGTGAAGCAGGAAGTGAGCTAGTTTAGAATGTCGCCGTTCCAAACCGCCGCCTCGTCTTAACCTCGCGGGCAAGACTCGCGAGGGCGTCGTTGGACTAGACGTAGGTGCTAGTTCCGGTGATGGAAGGGAGGGAAAAAAAGCTGGGAGGTTTTTTTGTGTACTGTTGTTTGCTACTTTGTAAAAGCGTGTGGATGTTTCGCGTTACGTTGGAAGGTTTTGTTCTCGGAAGTGTGCTCCAAAATAGGAAGCGTTCTTCGATAAATCGCCCTCGTGCCTTTGCCTCCGGCCCTCTAGCGGGTAATGCGTAGAACTAGGTTGTTGTTTGGCATTCCGCTCAAGTTGGCTCATGGTCGTGGCTTGGCCGGGGACAACAACAACAAGAAGGGAAAAAATATCAAAACCTTCTCCTCTAATGAACGTCTTCTCTATCGAGCTCTAGACACACATACACAGACTTTAGGACAAATCGCGCGCCCACCTTTCAGAGCACAAATGAACGCGCTAAATTGAGCGCCACTAGCGCGTCCGCTTCCGGTGCGCAACGTGGTTTTGCTGTGATATGGCGTGGGGTCTGGGCCCGCGTATCGGTGCCACCGACGGCAATGAGTCATCATTTAAAAGTAATTTATTTTCTTTCGAAATTACTTTTCATCAATGTGCGCGCCTTCCCCGGTGCCTCCGAGCCTCTCTGTGAGCGCTCTCGTTCGTTCGCAAATGGAATGTCATTCCTGTGCCGCCTTTTTTTTTTATGGTATGGCATGGTGTGAATCTCTCTTTCACTCACAGCGGCAAGTCAACGGCGCGAACGTTCCATGCAAATTCTTCAATTTGTTGTAATTTAGAACTAAGTTATTCAAGTTTTCAAGTCTTTCGTTTGGTTGATTAGTTTTTCTCTTCCAGGAAGCTCTATAGTAACCTGGAGCCAAGCCATTTTTAGTAGTAGCAGCCTGATGGAATGTTCCTATTGAAGCGAAGCGGTTGACCTATTTATGTAAACAGATAGCCATGTGCTAGCACTAACAAGGATTACTAAGCGCCCCGTCAAACTTGGCCATGTATCACAAGATATTAAATTTCCATTTGGGGCCTGCGCTACCAACGAAACCACCGACTGCAAGCGACAGCCGGATTTGCAAATCCAACTAATTTCCGCTTTTCCAGTGAATCAACTCCACAGCCACAGTACTGGAAACGTTTAATTTTTCACACCTGTCTCTTGTCGTCGGCTACCGAACACCCAGAGATCGGCGGGGAGGCAAAGTTTTGTGCCGAGTAGCAATTTTAGATTTCTGTCAATTTCCTGTGGCCACGGCAGGAGGAGGCCGGAGCGCGTGCGGAGCGGGTAAACCAGCACGGAAACGAGTTCTGACATTTCCGGTACAGTGTTCCGATCCGACGCTGGCGGATGACAGTAATTTGGAGGGTTGAAGGTTCGGTTTTGGGAGTCGGTTTCCTGTGGGTCAGGTTACCAAATGGAGAGAGCGATAGGTTGTAAAAAAGTGATAAGCACATGGAAGACGAGCCTGTTTTTTTGCGATGCTGTCGTTCAAGGTAAAACATAAAAAAGGAGTATAAACAGAACGAAAAATAGATTGGAAAAGGAAGAATCAGACACAGAGATTCACGGGACACAGAGATGATAGTGTCCGTCGTAATGGTGACGTCCATTACGTCGTTATGATATCGATATCTTCTTCATCGTCGTCATCCCCCGGATCGGCCGTAACCACATCGATCGTGGTGGTGGAGCAGCTGTCATCGTTGTGGAAGTTCTGCCGCCCGCTTGCCATACGCATCGCGTACTCGTCGCGATCAATGTCCTGGCTGCTGTGGAAGATCTTCCGGCCACCGATCATCGTGATGGGCGAGTGTTCGCCGGACGGGTTCCCGTTCGGATCGTCATCCTTGTAGCAGGCCGACTCCAGATGCTTGTTGAGGTACGACTTGAGCGCGAACGTTTTGTGGCACCGGTTGCACTCGAAGTTTTTGTCCGTGGAGTGCGTTTGCATGTGGGCTCGCAGGTTCGACCGATCCGCAAACGCTTTACCGCAGTGCCCACAGCCGTACGGCTTTTCGCCCGTGTGCGATCGAAGGTGGCCCTGCAGCAGCCAGGGCCTGGAGAAGAGCTTACCACACACGCCACAACTGTGCGATAGTTTGTGTGTTAGCAGATGCATTGCCAGGGCCGGCATGGAGACGTACGCCTTGCCGCAGGTCACACACTTCTTCGCAGACTGAGAGTCCAGACTGCGGTGCGTTTGCTTGTGGCGCGAGAGATTGCTCGAGGTAGCGTACTGCTTGCCACACTCGGGACACTTGTACTTGCCCTTCCCATTGGAGCTACCGTTCGCAGTGCTCGCCGACTCGCCGGCCGAATCGCAGTCAGCTGTGTGGAGGTCTGATCTGTCCGCTTTCGAGGCCGCCGGAGACCGTTGGCTCGGTTTGGAGGAGTTGGTGGATGCAGAGCCGGCTGCTGTCTGAGCCTGCGCCGTATCCTTGGAAGCCTTCTTACGATTCTTCGATCGTCCATCACTAGAGATAAGATCGTCATAGGTGTACAGCTCGGCCGTCTTACTGCTCGACACCTTTTGCCCGGGTACGGCGACAACAACCTTGCTGGAGCTGGAACTGGCGGTCCCGGAAAGCTTGGCCGCCGGTTGACCGCACGCCGGTGTGGAAGATTTGTGCTTACGTGTTACCGTGGCTGATGCCGCCGTGCTGGAGGAAAGTGTTGATCCATTAACAATCACCGACGTGACGGAGCTGGTGGATGGTTGTATGTGCAACCGACGGGCAATTCTGCGGCCGATCGGTGTACTGTTGGCGGTTTCCGTTGCCGGTGGCGTACAGTTTGACGATGAGCGTGATGGCGAATATTTGGAAGAGATTGACGAGGAACTTGAGCGTACGAAGGAAAACACGCTCGAGGCCGAGCAGGACGAAGAGGACGAGGACGAGGAGGTGCCGGGCGAAATGGAGCTACCGGAGCATTCCGTGTCGGACGAGTGTTCGGACGTGGGAGGTGTCAGCGGACCAGTGGGCGAGGGCGAGATGGTTTTTATCGTTGTTGCGCTTTCACCGTCGCTGTGCGCCGAGGTGGACATCGTTGTCGTGAGCTCGTAGCAGGGTATTATCATCGAGATTGGACCCGATCCGGGCGGACACTGGTAATTAGCTGCCGATGCCGCCTCCACGATGCTGATGATGCCGCCCGGGCCAGTCGAGCTCTGCTGCTGATGATTTTGTGCACCATTGGGCAGGGTGTTGGAACGCAGCACCGAAGTGGTTGGGTCCGGTAGGGGCAACGGGTCCGCCGATGCAGAACCGCCCGAAGGATGCAGAATCGTAACGACACAGGGCGCCGTCAGCGGCGGTAAGCTCTGCGACAGTGACAATAAATCATGTGCGGCTTCCGTTTCTTCTATGCTGCGATCGCGAAATATGGCCGCTGTGGTATCGTAGCCGGGCGAGGACTGTGTCGTCGGGGGTGGCGCTGGTGTTTGCTGGGGCTGGAAAATGGCGGCACTTGACTGTTGCTCCGGACGATGCTGTTGCTGCGTGGCGTGAGTTTGCAGCAGTAGCGATGGCTGCTGCCGACCTGTTGTCGTGGCCGTTACGGTCTTGTGGTACGATGAAACGTGCGATGATTTATCTAGCCTCTTATCGGACACTTGAGCTGCAGCGGCCGCCGCCGCAAACGGGGAAGCTTCGGCATAAATTAGCGTAGCCCGCGCCGTCGAGGTAGGCGCTGGTTTCGCCGTGGACGCACCGGAGCTGCCCGGCGGCGAGGGAGCTTGTGCTGTGCTGGGCAGCTGGTCGACCCCGGTGCCATCGCAACGGTTCGGCCCATTATTGTTACTGGTGGGGCCGTAATTAGGATTATTACGGCCAGATTTTGCGCCTATCGATGCGAGCAGCTGGTGGCCGTTGTTGGTGGCGAAGGTGGCCGTACCCGGGCCGGAGGCTGCCGCTCGAATCGTTACGATCGGACCGGGTGCAGTGGTGTTTGTGTCCGGGGTGTTGCTGCTGCTGCTGCTGGCGCTAGAAGAGGAAGCACTTACCGACAGATGCCGGGAGGAGTTGGTCTTCACATTGATTATATTGGTGTTGTTGTTGCTGTTTGGCCCACATTTGAATGTCCGGAAGTCGCTGAGAGGTATGGTAAAACCTGCGCAGGAAACGAGGAAGAGAAGGGACATGTTAGCATAGTTGGGAGTTGTGGATTTCTATCGAGGAACTATGATGGCATGGTGGCCATTTGTAGTGATATCTTGAAGGAATCGCTAATGAGATTTATACAACTGTTGACGGTGTTGAGGAGTAATGTTGAGCATTAATAATAATTGTTGAACGTTCTAGGACATCTACGAATTGGCCTGAAATTATGCTTCAGGGATATAGATCGAACACGTGACCGGAGGTTTTTGGGTCAGAGATGATAGTGCGAAGTCGAGTGGAAAGCTGAGGCCCTATCAAATACGCTATACTAGTTTTGTAATATCCAACAATCAAGCAAATTATCTCTTTAATCTTGCAACCCATTTTCATCAATTTTCATCCCCATATTCATAACACCATTAACCATTAACACTTAGTAGAAAATTTGTTGTACACATCCTAGAACCCGTTTTCCGCTTCGTAGACCACATTCTACGCCTTACTATCAAATTACTTCGTTTGTCTGTGTATCCAGCGGACCAATTTAATAGAAAGTTACGAGTGTCCATAACCCTCTTAGCCTCTATCGTCCGTAACGTAATAGGCCGTTTCAAATAATTCTGATTGCATTAAAACAACGGACGATCCCGGATCCCGGGCTGACCAGTAAATGACAATTGATGAGCCTGAAGGACGAGCCCGAAAGATCCTGGCTGCAGGGTTAAAAAATGCAAACGATTTCAAATTGCATTTACGATTAACTTATCCGGCGTCTGGTGTGTGGAAGCATAATAATTACCGGCCGCTGGTAGACGACGTGTCCCTCTGGCCGGGGAGTATATTGCCCCGGTTCCTGGGGTCATGTAAATGAAGGTGTGTCTTTCGGATTCGGGCAGCATATATCTACCGGATGGATCAGCATGAATTTGTTGCGACCGACCATCGAAGGCCTAACAGCATCCAACCCCCACCTCCGGTACGGGTCCCATTCAGGATGGTCAATTTCGTTTCAACTGGGTTTCTTAACCGGTGCGTAATCACCTCCTTTCGACACCTTTCGGCAGCACAGCACGGCACAAGAGTTGCCAGTTAATCCTTTCGACTTCGCACAGGGGATTCGACCCTTAAGCCGGAGTAACAACAAACCTTCATCCCTCGCGTGTGCCGGCTTGTGCTCCGTAAATCCACCCGGCCGTACGGTACCGGATTGATAATGTGCTTCTAATTGCAATTAATGCCAACCGTAAGCAATGGAAATAGACAAAACTGTTGACTTGCCTCCGGGTGCGCTGGGCGCTGTTTCATCATTCGGTCTCTTTGCCAGTTTGATCTCGGACACTTCGGAAGCACCGGTTAACTGGTCGTTTCCGGTCGTTGCGGGAGTGTGTGTGTGTGTGTGTGTGTGTGTGTGTGTGTGTGTGAGTGTTTTGCTACGGACAACTTTGCCGAGGGTACATTCCTGCATTGTGCGAAGGAGAAGTTTTGTGTTCCATTTTCTAGCCGCTGGTCCAAGGATGGTGGATTGGGGGCGAGAAATAAAATTTTATGCAAACTTGCACATCCTTTTGTGTCCTTTTTCGTGCTAAGGGCATCTAGTCGGCCTGGTTCCGGCGGGATAATTAATCGTCATTGTCGGTGGCTTTGCTCGTTACTAACTCTCGTGATTACCGAGTGTTTCAGCGAGTGGTTGTTCACACTGAAGGTATTATATTGGTCGGGCGATTGTTTTTGTTGAGCAAAAGGTGATATAAAAAGTCTTAAAATATCTAGTTTAAGGTTAAATCGATAGAAAATAAAAGAAATGATAGTGGCCGGTTATTAACTAACCTCAACTAGAGCTCCTTTTATATTGAAGAGAAGTCTTCACAATAGTATCCTGCCTAGGGGACAAAAAGCCGATCCAAAACAGAATGAAACCGATTACTTAGCACCTGAGATCCTTTGCTATTGGTAATTGAAGCATTGACCATTTCTGGAGCAGAATAAGAGCCAGTGAATTAAAATTAACGCCACCAAACCTCCATCACTCCTGATTGTTTCGTTGTTTCGACCGTTCGGACTATCACACCCAGGAGTCCCCAACGAACCCGTCGGTAGAACGCTTTGTTCAACCGTACAAGGACGCTCTGGACCAAAAAACGGAACCAGAACACCGGCAAGAGTCAGGATCAGTCAGGATCCGCTTTCGAGCCGAATTCCCAAACCGTAGCTAACGAGCTTAATCGAATTTGAATGAAAATTACCGTTTTGCCCGTGTTCCGTTGTGGCTGGACAGTAAGCGGAAAGTTACACGAGGCCACAGAGTCCACCGACTGAAGGACGTCGGGTCGGGACTTTTGGTTTCCGGATACCGTATTGGATACCGTCCATGGGTATCCCTTTTTGCAGACGAACGACTTTCCAGATCTCGTAAAGGGTATTCACCTGCTACGCCTGTCCGTTGCCGGTGAGCAGGAGGAATGCACACAAGTAGCTCCAGAAGCGTAAAGTATCGGAACCGAAATCGTGTGGCGGAATTGAAGTAGCGAGCAAAATGACGATTCCGGTGTGGCCGGTGGTTGGGTAGAGCGGATGCGTCGGAACGCCTCGGAAACCTGCTACCGGCAAATCATCATCCTGAGATTTCTCGATTCTTGCACCGTGCGTCTTGTTCGCTATTGTTCAGTAGCCGAAGCCGGTGGGGACTAGTACCCGGACCACTGTCTAGGTTGCAACTGCGAATGATGGGGTAGCCCATTTAAATAGGTAATGTGCACAATTAAACTCTGCAGATTAAATATGAAATATTCATGCACAATCCCCATTTCCGGTCCGGTTAGTCTCGGTGGTTGGCTGGACGTATCTGGCAAACGTTGGTCTGGTGGAGAGATAGGATCCGTGTTGCCAGCGTCAGGTGTCTGGACGAGTCGTTTCTCAGCATCAATTGGCTCGTTGCATGGGTCGTTACTTAAAGTTTGCAGCCGACGCGGGGTTTCGGACCAATGCTTTGTGATGCAGTTTTTATCAGCCATTAATGATGAGTGATTAATGTGTCTCTTGTGCATTGTTTAAGGAACTTAAGCTTTTAGCGTAGTATGATAGTAGCGTGAGTATATTTAAAATACTTGCTGCAGAAATTTGCCAAAATAGAAAGATAGCCACCTCAAAGAACACGAATCACTTCCCATTAAACTCGATTCCTCGAGGAAGGAAATGGATAACTAACCACACACACTTTTCAACTTTAGAACCATCGTGCTTCGCTGGTCCAAAATCGGATGATCAGCGAGTGAACAATAGAAGGAACAATGAATGTCCCAGAATCCACTTAAGTGTACATCCTCTTGATAGACGACGACGACGGCTAACGTGGTCCGATATTGGGAAAGCATTGGGATGGCTTGTCGCACAAGTCTACTACAGGTTGTAGAGGTCGAGGATAAAGTCCGATCCATTACGGTGCACAGTGGAATCGAATTTTCCTATCCATGAAAGAGACAGAGGGGTTGGGTTGCAAAGGCGCTCAAAATGCTGGTGGTGTATTTAATTTAAATATACAAAACGATTGTATTTATAAACATAAATCATGCGGATGTTCCGTTCTGCGAGCTGGAACAGTGGAGATGCCTCTGTCTCTGAATGCCGCCGTTACTGATGGCAGCCGCGTAACGTGGGCTGCCCCACGCTCACTGACTGTTATGGGCGACACACACACAAACCCATAAACAGCGAGGTAAAATAGTTTTCGCAGATGGTAAGATTGGAACGGGACAGTGGGCGAAATGGCGAATGGACAGAATTGAGAGATAAATTGGTTCAGATTGGGCGTAAATCCTTACAGAAGGATGTGGAAGAAAACTGTTTGACAGTCGATAAAAAGGCTCTGGGCCTTACGTTGTCATTTTGGGTTTCTTTGACCGTGTCCCACGGAGAGTCTTCCTTCTTCTTCTTCTTCGCTTAATGATGGTCTTATGGTCATGCTTACTCTTTCTGGTTTAAATGACTTATTGCTACCTCTCTGGTGTGTCCTTTTGAGGTCTCTGAATATCAAACAGGATCTAGAGAATTTATCACCAACGTCATAGTTTTGTCCTATAAAAACATCTCCCCTGTACCACTGTTCCGATGCCTCATTCGAAAGATGTCCAACCACTCGGTCCATTATCGCTTTCCCCGCTCGCAGGACGCTCTCGTTCACGTGTGGCGTGCGAACGTTTCTGCACGATGTGCACGTGCAACCCGGCACACCGAATTGGCAACAAATGGCGGCAAACAGCGATAAAATAACATCATGTACAATCACAATTCGCCTGCACACCAGCCGTGTACTGGCCACTGTCGAAGGGACTGTTTGCTTCCGCTCGAGCTCTCTACGAGGCGAGTGAGCCCGAACACACAATAGAATTGCACCGTATGTGCCGTACGGGGTGTGTTGTGGGGGGGGGGGACAAAACAAAAGGACAAACAGCAGGAACGAGGGCTTCGGCGATACGCAAGTAATAGCGGGTGCGACACTAAAGGCGTCGTCAGCGAAAGGATTGTCTTGGTTGGATGGGCTTGTAAATCTAGCGCTAGGATGCGTTCTCCTTGTGCTGCCCAGGGTTTTTGGGGGCACCATTGTGTTCCACCGAAAGCATCCTTCAACCAGGGACGCTGGGTTGAGGTTGAGTTAGGTAAGCAATCGAGGCAGAAGCGAACCCACAACCGTTGCAGGTCGTGCTTGCAGGTGCGACGCTAGGTCCGCACTACAATAGATCAGACTCGCTGAATACGCATACGCGGCCTGCAGTTGAGTGCTGGTAGCTGGTGCCATGTTTGTCCGTGTGTTACGACGCATCGAGCGAGAGAGAGAGCATCGAGTGACTAGGTGTTGCTCGGCTGTGAGGCTAGAGCTACCGAGATTGGAATCTATTCATCGGCACTGCCATGCACAGCGATCAACCACGGAATGATTGCGGAACGCTAAACTAATGGCGATAATTTTCAGCGCCCAGCAATATCTCCAGACAGCCCGCCCCGACCGGCACGCAACGGACGCCAGAAGAAAGACGCCAGACGGGACGGCCATTTCAGCTGCATTCTTCTGTGAAGTACGTGGTTTCGTTCTGTGCTGTACTGTGCAGTGTCGCAGTTTGAAACTTGTGGTCGTGCACGCCGGAGCCGGAAACAATCGAAAGGATGCTTTTGGTCCTCTTCAACCACCGAGCGTTCCGAGCGTTCGATGACCGTCGCTCGATGGAGGTTTGGTCGCGGTCTTAGAACAAACCGTGTGCACAAGAGAGAAAGAAAGAAAAAACGGTGGTGACCGAAAAGTTTTTTTATTGCAAAAGACAGACTGCGCTTGCCAGATGCAACGGGTTGTTTCTGGACCATGACTCGATCCGCTACCACCGCCTGGTGGCAGAGTGGTGGTTAGTTTTTCAATTTGTTGCGCCACTGATGCAAGTCTGGCACACAATGGTATCTCCTCACAGCCCCCCAACCCGGGTAGGATGGTGCAGTTTTCCCGAGCAGTCCAGAGAGCAACTGTTCTAGCTGTTGCGGCAGCGCAGCGCATCAACAGGATAGCAGCAGATGATTGGGCTGACTTCGGCAATGTGTGCAATAAATTAATTACTTCCCGATAGCGATTGATCGATCCGGCTTGGTTCGAAGTTTTTTCGGGGCGGGGGACCAGAGTTGAACGAGGAACGAGTGCTAGGTTTTAATCGATTTTGCTCGGGAACGGATTGTTTTCTACTCGCGAAGCACATAAGCGGGTAAAATGGTGCTATTGGCATTTCATTTAGGATGAAGCAATGATATTGTTGATGGCAATTTTGCGGATGTCCATTTGTGTTGATTCAACATGTTAGCTAGGGTTTGTTGGCGGTCCGGTTTTTGGGCATGGATTATTGCATTCCGGTTTGGCGCTGTTTGTAAGTAATTGATTCAATTAAAACCTAATTATGTATTTTAACAAGGACAATTTTATGGAAATTTTATAGGAACAGGTCTTATGACGGAAGACAAGAAATTTAAGCATTAAAACAGCTTTTTGGCAGGTGACTTTTGACAGGAATTTCATGTTCAAAATGTTCTTATCTACAGCAATGTAAGAACATTGGAGATCAGGGAAAACAGCTGAGTTATTCCGAGATCTTCGGAATCTTGGAGTAGGATGTAGACCTCAATGTTACTTCAATGTCTTCTGTGGGGCACATAATGTGCCAGTGGTCCAGTCAGAATTTCTGGTCTAATGTCAAGTAGATCTTGTCATCTATGACTCGCAACCTCCTGGTCAATTCAAATAGACAGACAGCAATAATTTGTTCTCAGACATCTTATTATGTTCATTTTATCAAGGACGTTTTGAAGAGTTTGGACGACTCTATTGCATTACCGCATGTAGTAAATTGAATACGATTTCTTGAGGGCTTCAATTGCCCAATAATGTTTTATTACATCGTATGATCGCGTAGCAATCGCTGGTGACTGTGAGAATCGTGCTCAAGAAGGAAGAAGATATTATAATGTTAGAATGGACCATGTTCTGTGATTAGAGAGTCCCTAACGATATTCTATTTCTTTGGGTGGAATCAGAGCTGATAGAATGAATAAATCTTGTAACATAGCTCGAATACTGCTAATATATTTTTAGGTGATACAAACCAGGCGAAACGGCTTTGATATAAAAGACGGCATGGATTAATTGTGAAACTTTCCATGTACCAGGGCCTTCTTCTTCTCCACAACCTCGAAAGGCCTCGGCCTGCCATTTTTGGCTTTATGTTTATGATTCCATCCCTAGCTGTCCTGTGTATGGAGAGTAGGTCCGGATGAGATTTGATGTCCGGTCCTGATGTGTGAAGACTAGTGGTGCTATCACCTTGGCCATGGGACCGCTCAGGTTCGAAGAATAACACGTAAAAAATTGTTAAACAACATATCCTTTACCTATTGCGCACGTCAAAGCATCTCAAAACTATCACTATCAAACTACTGAGCAGTACCTAATCACTCTCATAAGTGTCATTCCGTATCTAAAACGATACTGCAACCGTGTATAATAATGTACTAAGTTACTTCTCCTTAACCACCATCAATGAGCGATTTAATAAGCTCTCACTAATTGGTGGGTCATTTTGTCATCCTGCCATGGACATTAATGTCCTGTGAGAGGTCCGAGCGACCAAGAGAGACCAGATCAGCGTAACCAGCGCACAGCAGTTCATTATCATTCCCCCGAGGGAAGGTCAGCAAGGCAAAAACGGAAAAATTGTCTACCGCTCGTTGTGTCGCATTTGATGTAAGCTCCGTCCGTTCGAAGTGTGACAAATGGGACCATGGAATCCGCTGAATCACTTGAGTGAAGTGATTTTTCCCATCCTTCCATCGTATCTTCGCATCGACGGTGGATGTTGTTTAGTGCGACCAGAAGCGGCAGAAAGAAAATCATTTGCTGCGGCTTCTGCTGCCTCCTCAAAATGATGCGTTAATGCGCACAATTGACCGCACAAACGCAGGTCGTATCGTCGAGTCTCGTTGCCGTTTGCTTTTATCTTTAGGCCAAATGGGCATCCTGCGTCCCTGGGACCGCCGAAATCGTTCACCGTTTTGTCCGGAATTTACAAACACTAATCCTAGCCCATAAATCAGCGTTTAATTGCTTTATTAACGAAGTACGGGTGGTACGCAGGTTGGGCTGGGAACGTGAGCCTCGAGGAGGAAAAGCGCTTCCGCGAAAAGTTTCCTACATCTTGCTGGTAACGTATCCTTCCTACGCACGGCTACACTGTGTGATGGTTGGTTCAAAAGGAAATTGGCTTTTCTTCGTTAGCGAACGTTGGTGTTGCCGGGTCCTCTTACTTCTGCGTGTCCCTTGGCAGTGGACCTTTTAATCATCGAGGCTCCCAAAATCTCCCGGCCAGAGGAGATGGGCAAACAATCGTGTCTGGAAGCAGGAGCACTGGTAAGAGATAGCACGTGAAAGGAAAAACTTCGTACGGGCAGGAACATAACAAAACAGAGTGAGAGAGCGAGAGCAGCAACAACAAAAAAATCGCCATCGAATGGTAGTTATCTCACAGTTGTACAGGACTGGGCCGAAGAAAAAGAACGAAAGTCCCAACACTTGATCATCATGACGTACGCACGCCGGGTGTATACTGTTTTTTTTTTTTGCTACCTTTGCTACGCTAGCCCGCCGCTTCACCCTGACGATGTTTGAACGGTTTCGTGACGTGAAGTTTGGAATTCCTCGAAAGGAAATGGAAGTCCCCTGGTGGTGGTCCTCGGGGTACCCGCATGATAAGGTGCGTTTGGAAGTTTCTAAATCGGAAACGGCTCCTGATTACGCGGAATTCACAGCACGGATTAAGGGCGAGAGTCAGTGAGTGAGAGAAAAACAGGATCCCGGAAGCGTGACTTTGAGCGTGAGGAACGTAGCAAACTCCCCGGATAGCGGGGCGATCTTTATCAACTTTATCAACGCGCCCCTAATTGCGGCTATTCAGGTGTAATTAACAAAGATTCGTTTCCGGTCGTGCCAGCCGCCTTCAGCGGCATAGTGCCACTTCCGGTCCGAAAAGGGGGAACGGGCCTAGTGAAAGGGAAAGAATAAAGAATAATAAAAACCCGGTTTCCGAGTAGGACGCAAGGGAAGTGCAAAGGTTTTGCGGTTCGATGAAATGCCACGGAACTTGGCGTTCCAGAAAACCTCACCCGGAGATGTGTTTTGTTTTTTGCCTGCTTTCCTCGAACTTTACTTTATCTCTCGCATCGTTTGGTGTCGGTTGTTGTTGTTGTTGTGCTACGCTGAGGGACGCCAAATTCCTTGTGTTTTGTTTCCTCGGGTGAATGGAAGTAGCAGCCATTTTTATTCACTAAGGTTTTCGACCACCGGCAGGATCGCTTATCTGGTAAGTCGTTGTGAGTTTGTGGAGGAAAATCTATCCTTCTACTTCGTTTGCCGATGGACAAAGGACTTGATTCAGGTGGTAGGTGGGTTGTGA
This sequence comes from Anopheles stephensi, assembly GCF_013141755.1. Classification (NCBI taxonomy): domain Eukaryota; kingdom Metazoa; phylum Arthropoda; class Insecta; order Diptera; family Culicidae; genus Anopheles; species Anopheles stephensi. The sequence goes on from NC_050203.1 coordinate 17,675,472, forward strand.
TTAGCGGGATGATTTCGGAGTTTTTTTCTGTGGTTGTGGTTCGCAAGGACATGAGATGTGTCACAAATTGGATGTTGCGAGCAATATTTAGTGTTCCCTTTAAGGCTTTTTGTTGTATGCTAATTTATTCGAATTTTAAAACAGGGATGTTAGACTAGATTGCTTTGTTTCAGTATGTATACTTTTGCGCCTAACATTAGGCAACACGCAAAGCACGATTGCCATAGACTGAGCAGCATCGAACTATACCGATGACCTGTTGAACTTTATATTGATTATACTGTTTAAACTATATGAAACATTTCCCACAGCAGCGAGCACACTTTTCATCGCAACATTTTCCATACGTTATTGAATTGTTTTGCACCGAACGATGCACCGGAGACCACTTAAAACGCTGTAACATCACGTTGATTGCGAGCGCTTTTTAGTACGCACCACACGTCAGACGGTTCGGTTTAAATCCCAAACGGTGTTTGCCTTCCATTCCCGAGCACAGCATGCTGTTGACCAAACAGGTGTCTAAACACAGGTTGCTGGGTGGTAACGGTGCGCGGGGGGGGGGGGGGGGGGCACTGGCCAGTAAACGTTGTGCCGCACAACGAGCTACACCTCATGGTGCTCGCGATGGTTCGATGCGCTGTGCTTCGCCTGTGGTCAGGATAATATTCCGTCCGAGTATCGGCAATAGGACACACGAGAGATTACCATCCCGGGTCTCTATCTCTGAGTGTGTGTGTGTGTGTTTATGAATTTTAAATCATTTCTAGTCTACTGATGGCTCCCTCGGTCCCTGGTGGACGGACACGTCGGTTGTGCCAGTGTGGAACAGATCTATAAATACCTATTTATATGCAACCAAATACGCCTTTGCCCGACCGCTGTTTGGAACGCTGGCTAGCGATGATGCAACTGATGTGGCACTGCGCTTAGATGCGAGCTTTGAGGCCACGGCTTTGAGGAAAGATTAGCATTCCAGCTGACGACTTTGGAGACCTTGATAGCGTAAAGCTGTGGGTACTGTGTGCTGTTGAAAAATTGGGCCGACAGTGGAAAAGTCAAGCTATGAAGTTATTCGTTGACCAGCTGCTCGGTAGAGATAATGCGCCCCTTTACCTTTTGGGCAAGTAACGAAGGATACACTTGGGCTGGGATGGTACCGATATCGCCCAGTTACTGCACAGGTGGACTGTTAGTTTAAGGCTCTCTAAACAGTGTTTTATGCGTGGCCAGTCTAGTATCTGTATCTGCTGCATGTAGCCAAAGCCATGCGTCACGGAGCGTGTATGCACCACGTGCAGGTCTTGCCGTGTCTGGAATGACACTTGCGTGTGTACACCTACCGGACGAGCTACGAGCAGCTCGGAAAGGTTAATTTGCTTATAGCGACTTTTATAATTGAGACAAATCTTTCCAGCAAAGCGATCACCAACACCAGCCGTCCCACGGCAGTTTCCAGCATCCACCAACGGTGCAGAAGATTCGGATGCTGCACTGTCCACAGGGAATTCGGATGCAAGGTTTGCAATGCATTGTTGGAGGGTTTGTGCAGGTCATTGCAAGAATGCAAACAGTGCCGTACCAGGCATGCGACGGAGGCCAGACACCTGGCCCGAGCTGCATTATGCGTTCGCCGTGCACTTTGGAAGGTAAATTTAATTAAACTACGACAGAAGGCAAACATACGGACGGAGAATCGTCCCATTGCTTCGTGACGTGTTCTTAGCTGACTGGTACGGTGCACAGGAACGGAACGGCATAAGAGATGTTTGTGGCAAAATCTCGAGCTCGATTCGGTCACCGCTCTGCTCATAACAGCAAAAATCTGAGAACTGGGAAGGATAGTATTGATCGATGGCACAGACACTTCGGTGGAACGGTGGTTCATGACCAGACAAGTGTACGGTAACATTTTTGAGCCACCGGTCATCATCAGCATCGATCCGTGTTCGTCTCGTATTTCGGTGGGCAAGTGTTTGAATGGTGTCGAGTAATTGATTATTCGGACAGATGCTCGCACCGAAGGCGTGGCGTTTTGCATGTTTGCGCTCGGGCTTTCATAAAGTCCAGAAACATGGTGGACAACATGTGGCTTTGAGATATGTTTGTCAGCTTGCTGTAGAAATTGTAGGGAGTTTTCTACGAAAATGAGATGGACATTTATTTAGAGTAAGACATAGTAAGAAATTTAGCCAAAGGCAAGTTATTTTTGGCAGTGGTATGAGTTTAAAGGCGTCAGCTTTCGCCAAAACATTAGTTCCTTGTTACTTAACGCCTGAAAGTATGCAATATAAAATATTTTTCATTTTAAGGGAAGTTTGGGAACAGCATTTACGTTCAATGGCTGTGAAAGAACTCAAAGTTAAGACTTCAAATCAGAAATCAGGAATTCAAAGCAACGTCAGATCTAAATATAATGATATCAAAAATACATTCCATACTAACTGGCGTCTATGTATCATCTTGGCTTGTTGAATATAGTAAACATTTATGTATCAACAAAAGCACAATAACTGATATGAAGCAATTATTTATGTGCTGAATATGTTCAAGAACTCGCCACAGTAAATGTCATAAGCAACACTGCAAACAAAAAAATGGACACTCAAAAAAACGCTAGTTGTGGCAAGTATATTGCCACTACATACTACCGCCAATTGCATGACATCGTTATACAGCTTTATGGCACCAACAGATTATACAGCTGATTTCCGTGAATATGGTACCGGGCATTAGTCCATCCCAGCTATGGTGCACAGGGCAGCATAGAGCAGTAGAACCACCCCTCTCTAGGACCAGGGAATCCGGGGCAAGGGTCCTTCTGCGGTCGGAAGGGTAAACCGTAGTACAAATACAGACCACCCAATCTCGTGCGTGTGTGTCTGTGTGTGGCTTGTTATTTTTCGATGCAAAGGAAACAACATCGAAGTGAGGATCGTAAATTGCGCACACCCTCGTCCCATCTACCAGCCACTAACCGCTTCGTTGCTTGTTGTCCCTCGCTACTTTCATTGAACTTTGGGTTTGGGTTTGGAAGAGAGTGAAAATTGAACCCGGCCCGGCGGTGGGCCCCCCTCCCCAATACGACGTGATGCGCACGAGAGGGAAAGTGCAACAGAATCCATTTGTGTTCGTCGAACACGTCGCGATTTGAATATTTTTGGCATAAATTCTGATTATTCAATCAGATTTATTATTGAAATTCATTCGTTTTATAACTGTATGGCTCATAATTTCAATAAATAAAACATTTGTGCGATGCTGCCCGATGTGGCCTGAGGCCCGAGCGGGCCGTCTTCTGTTCCTCCTGCGTGCAACACCATAAAAGTTGTACTTTTTGCCCGGTGATGAAGATAATGGTTTGTTCGTAGGCAGAAGGCCTGATGGATGGATCGTCGATAGGGTTGGGCTGTGAATGATCGAAAAGGGTTTCGACGGTGGTGGATAGGTATATACACGGTTTCTTGCACAGACAATCGCATAAAGCATAACAACCGTTTGCGTGTATGCTTGGTTTCCCCATGAATGGTGAAAGCACAAGAAACGAATGTTTAGGTTTAATGATGGGTCGGGGGAAAAAAATCCGCAACAGTCGCGGCAGTAAAACTGGTTGGAAGTTGTTTTCCTTTGCTTCGGAAACGGAACACCACCTAAAAGGAGCAAGTGCCGGGAAAAGAAAATCGAACTAACACGCGAAACGGCGAAACATATGGAAACACGCCGGTTCGGTTTTTCTGTGTCTGGTGCACCAATGTTATGGTTTCCCTTTTTGCGGGCTTCGAAAGCTGTGGCGGTAGGGCGGGTTGATTGTTGTGGTTGGCCACTACTTTCCACCCGGTCTTTCACCAACCCGAGCCGCACCGAAGGACCGGGTGACCAAACATAAAATCAATAAATTCATTTCCCGTAAACATAAATTTCCTGCTAATGGTGTTTTCCTCCGTTTTTACGCGCTCGCGTACGCATTTCGGGGATGGCGCGTACGCCCGTCATCGTGGCTAGATGGGGCTGCACCGACGACCGTTGTTGGGTGGGCCACAAAGCTGGCGTGTTTGATCGGTCGGAAGGAATAAACGGTAGACACACACACACACGCACACATAGGCACAGGAAAACACGCGTCTGTGGTGAAAAGTACGCTCGTAATGGTGAGCAGTAGAAGGGGTAGGATTAAGGTCAGCTAGTAGACCTGAGGGGAGGAGGGGGGGGGGGTAGGGTGATGAAGGAGGAGGACTGGAAGAAGGATAAACAGAGAATTGGTTGAATAGTTTAGTGAACAAAACATTACTTCCAATAATTCGTCTTTTTTAATATTGTTTTGAATTGCATACATTTAGGCGTGCCTTTTTGAAACCTGAAAGTATGCAATTAGAAAATAAATCTCAAATTTTTAAAAGCAATTCTGATGTCAAATAAATTTATGTCTAGATTTTCCAAAACAAAATGTCCATAACCTTAATTTTTTTCTAATTCGACCATTCTAGACACGTTTCATATCATTCCGCACACATTCTACTGCTGCTGTCCCCGATCCATTCCACGCGGCATGACATGAATGACAGCCCTGCTCCCATTTGCGCCAATCCGAGACGAAATGAAAAACGGACCAAATGTTTACCTTTGCCAGGCGTTGGCCGAGGCCCGAGCCCCGAAGTTTCGGGCGTGCCACGATGCGTAAGTGCATCGTTGGTGCAACGAGATAATTGGATACTACACCATAAAACAAATTAACAGCTTCCAAAAGGGTGATTAATTCTCACCGGTGTAATAGATTTTCCTCAGCAGACTCTCCATTCTCCCATTCCTCCCTGCTTTATACATCAAATTCATCGAATTGAATACGCCCAGGACGGAAGTGAGCCCCGGGATTGGGAAGAAGTGAAACGAAACCGACAGGCTTAGGGCTACGGCTGGCATAAAATATGCAACAGCCTCTGGGCGGTCCCGATTGGATCCTGGGTACGTAATTACGAGTAACCGTCTTTTGCATTTGTCCTGATGCCATGTCTCGTCTCGTCCATACCTTCCCCTTTCGTACCGTTTCTCGGCCCGATGATTATAAAACTAATCAAAATGGATCAGTGCCTTCAAAACGGACGCTACATCAAACAGCATAGCTGTGGACACACCTGCAGTCGACCGGTGGGTGTGACGATCGGTGGATGATGTGAGCGGAACCGGGCGAGGCGAGGAAATTCATTCGTTACATCTTGTCGTAAGGGCGAGTCAATTGGATGACCTCTGGGGACAACCCGGAATGCACCCATGCACTTCGGTCGGTTTGAGAAAACACAAACAATTAAATGCTCCGGTGCACTTGCTCTGTGGGGTTTGGTGGGCGAAGGTTGTCTTGGCATTGGGATTACCGGTGACATTTACCACTCTGTGAACTGAGGACCGACAGCACTATCAGATAATCAATTTCATCATTTCTTTTCTTGAAGAGTCATAACACTTGCTGAATGTAGTTTAAAACGTAGTATACAATTGAAACATCAAAACTAATTGAAATTTGCATACACGCAAGCGTAAAAACAGTTAATGCGACGCGCCTAAATGTATGCAATTTAAAACATTTTTGCAATGTTATTCAATTCAATAAATGTTTAAAGCAATGTTTTATTGGGTAAATTTTCACTGTCACTTTCCGTTTCTTCCACTCTATCTTAAACCCCCCATCTTGCTCTACTGTGAGACCCCATGTGAATAAACAATGGTCATGTCTAAAGAAGTCTTTGAGAAAATTATATATTTAGCTGACGATTTAGCTTGAATGCTGCAATAATTCTAGCTATTTTTAATAAAAAAAATTGTCAAAAATAATGTTCTTATAGTAGATTGTGATAAAAAAATTGTAGAAAGAAAAAAACTCTAATGCGCCTTAAGGTATGCAATCAACTACAGTATCCGCCCGTTATTACTAAACTCATACTTTTTCCCAGTGTAAAACATAGCTAGTATATTTTGGAGCATGATAGAGAACTCTAACCGTTTTCCAATCAAGACATTAATAATCAGTGTTTGTCCTTGCAGTGCTAAAATATTATTGGTGCTCTGTTGTCCTATCGAAATAGGACCGATTGACTGTTTGTTCGTGTGTTCTTTTTTTTTGCTAGACCAAACCGTTGTCACCTAAACAACTGTTACTTCCCAGGCACGAAAGTTACACTTTCACCCCGAAATGGATCCATCATTTACCTTTAACGAGTGCATCAAATCGTTTGGCAGAAAACGGCTACCATCCTGTGCTTTTCGCTCCTGTTTCCTGGAACCAGACTGTCCTGCTTTGTGTGGGCCGTTTTGCACGCGTGAGCAACACGTTTGAACGATTATGGTTATTTTATGACACGATTTTGTGACTCCCACTGACTCACCCGTGCGGGACGGGGTGGGTGTCTATTTCTTACCGTTTGAAATGTGTTACCATTTCTTGCATCTTCACGGCACGAAACCGTGGCGGAATGTTGCGCCCGTAACTGACGATACGTCTTGTGTGCATTAGCGGTAGGACTGTCAATTTGTTGTTTTGTTGTTCATGTTTTATAAAATAACAAATAAAAAAATGTGTTCAAACTCTCACACACGAAACACACATCCGAAGCCTCGCTGGCTGGCTGGGCTATAAAAATGAAATAAAAAAGCGAGGCAAATCAAAATGTCTGCCCTTTCCCGGTTCCGGGTCAGATTCTGTGTGCTTGTGTGTGTATGTGTTGCACTCTGTTTTCCATGTATCGCAAACCGGAAAGTGGCAGGTGTGGGTGGCTCTTAACAAGCATAAAGTGTTGCTTTATTATCGGTCCATTGGGCGTCGGGGCCGAGTGTTTGGGGCCGAGGTGCTTCCGCGGAAGGTGGCTGCGGATTATTATTGATGGCCGTTCCGTTTTGACCGTGACAGGACGGAAGTATACGGAAGGACGGGAGGACACAGTTTCGAGGCCCGCGAGCATATGGGACGGGGGGATCTCGGGAAGCAACCCGTGCCTGAAGCAGCCCGTGAATAAATATGAGAAATTGTTATAAATTTATTGATCAAACACAAAATATATGTAATCAATTTCCATGCAGAGTGATTTTTTTGTTTCGCTGTTGTCGTACGTTGTCGTACGTTTACTGCCGGCGAACAAAGCGAAGCTTAAGTGGGTTGAGTTTACTGTTGTGATCAGCTTTTTTGTCCCTGTTTCTGCCGGGACAGTTAAGTGTTGAGCATGAGCATGACATTATACATAAGCGCGCTATTAATCTATTTGAGCGTCGGGCTGTTGGGAGGCCATTTCTTTAAATTTTAGTGAGGGCTCATGTAAAGCATTTTTTTGGGGTTGTGCATGTACAGAATTGGACAAAATAAACTATGCCTTGATAGTTATCCAGAGTTGCTTTAATAAATTATTTGAAGTAGTATGTCCTTCGAAGAAAATAAGTTTAACATAGAAAAATCCACCCAAGGGTTAAAAATGTACAACTTGATGTAAATTCTACTCTTTGAAGAATAGCAGCAGCTTCGTCCAATGTGCCGCCTCTTCAGCAGTGAAGCATTGACTCTCGCCCCAAAAGCAATCGCTCTCGTCGATCGGCCTAGCTGACCGGCGGCTGAGATGTCGAACGGAGCAACAACAGGCAGTAAGGATCATCTGAAGCCTGCTCAGTCAGTCTCGCCACCGCCGACGACCAGCCCACGGTCCCCAAAAAGGAGTGAATCTACTTCAATAAATATTTATTTAATACACGTTTATAAGGGATTATGTGTTTTTATAAGCAAGATTAATGACCTTTGGCGTGAGGGTATTGGGCGAGCGAGGTGGGTGGGATAACTTTCGCTTCGCTATATTGCTCTCCTTGGAATCCGCGGCAGAGTGGCTGCAGGTCGATCGCCACTTTGGAGGGTTTTTTTTGCCGGAGAGGGCAGGCGTGAGTCGAGTGATGCCCGAGCGTACCGAAATCGGTGCTTTGGAAGCATCGGCAGAACATTCCCCGGGGAGGCATTTTGCTGTAGTAAACGGCGTTATGATGGCGTTGTTTGTTGAATGGGGTGGGCCGGTTTTTTTTGTTGAGTTTCGATGGCGGTGGAAGTTGGAGTTTTTAAATTCGGTGAAAATTTGCCCAAAACTTGGAGCAATTGTTATCTTTGGTTAAATTGAGTATTCAATTTAATTTAATAAGGTTTATTCATAGCTTCTCTCTTACTGCGTTTAGTTCTATTCAAAGTGAAGAGTCCGCCAATTTTTATGCGAATAAAACCACAAAGCACACGGTACCTTCCAATTTGGCCATATTATCATCCACGCAAATGAAACTACCCACAACAACGATATAATAGTTGACCATTACTTCAGGACGAGCGGGTTTAACGTGTTATCATAAAATATTTGCCAATTACTTGCGATGACATTCTGCCGGGGCGCTACAACCACCGATACAACCAATCCCCGGCACAAGTAACCAGACCCGGTCAGGCCAGTCTGGGCCATTTCCATTGTGACACCAATTTTGCGGGGCAATGATTCTCTCATCAGCTTCCGGGTGCGAGTTTTGGCCACGGTTCCCGAACCACCCAAAACACTGAGCGGGGCAGTGAAGCGTCAGGTCAAGCAGCAGCAGCAGCAGCAGCAAGCTGACGACCGGAGGAGCGCCCATTCAGCGGCCAGTGTTGGCAATTACTTTCCAATTAAAAGTGAAGTAAAATAAAATTTAACTGCATCCATAAAATTTTAATTGATTCACTGAGGACCTCGCGACGACCTGGGGGTGGGGGGAGTTTTTTGGGAGTACGTCAGAACGGTCATACGACCAGCAGCCAACCAGTTTCTGAGTCGGAAAGTTTAGCTTCTCCTGGGGGAAAAACTGTGATCCGAGAAGGAAGCGTGGTACTTGTCTCTACGCGGGGAAAACAGAAAACTGTACCACCGTAACCGGGAGTCGTCAAAAAATAGCGCAGCAACAGCTCCCAAATCCCAGCACCCGCGGTGCGGTTTCTTGAGGTTAAATTAAAGTGCGATAGGTGCCGGTCGGAAATGTTTAGAGTAATGGTCAGTCGTAAAATAAATTTAGCGAAAATTTTCTAATTTCCACCGAGTGCCGGGAACGATTCGAACGAGGAGTGCGACACGCGAGTCATCTGCTGGCAAGGGAGTCCTCCTTACCCCATGCATAAGCTGCTTTGGTCCGGTGCGCTTAAAACGGACACCGGGTGGCGGTGGTGCTGGTTTCGCAGCAGAGATCGTGCGATTTGATGGAAAGGTAGGATAAAGTTTTACGATAATTATTCGATTTTTCGTGCAGCGTACCGGAGGCCCACAGCGAGGGCGTATGGCGATTTGATTGAGTTGGGCTAGAGGCGGCGCGTGAATGGGGGAGGAAGAATCGTTCACCGACTCTGCAGCGCTGCCGTGTAAAGGCAATCAAATTATGAACAAATTGGGGCGAACGACTGATTGAGGTGGAGGTCTGCAAAATTGGAAGGAATTAGGTGCGACTTGTTGGTGGACCGTAATTGGTTATTGGTCGGGGTGGGGCAGAGTTTCGGTGTTTAGGAGTGGTGGTTGCTACTAACGCGATCAAGATTTATTGGGCGTTTGATAGTTTCTGGTGAAGTTTTCGCTAGAGTTTGTAATGCAATGAGGATTGAAACGTTGCATTTGAATAACTGAATGATGACAACTGAGATGGCACAAGCATTTCTCCAAAGTTCTCAAAGTTCAGTTTCCCCAGGTGTTGTCTCCGAAACCTTTGAGACTGAACAATATTACTGAGCAACAAGCCTAATGAAGAAGAATGTTGCTTTCCTTCAATATCAAATTATAATGATGGCGAAAGGCTCCCAACAAAAAACCCGTCCTAATCAAGATTTTGCCCCAAAAAGAACGTCCTACACTGAACGAGGGCATGCATCTGCTCTTTAAAACTGCAGCCAATCACGGGTCCGATGGTACGGTTCCCCCTCCATTAATGCTAAGCCATTGCTGTCACCTAAAAAGTGTCAGATTTGCATCGTTACGTTGTTTGTACTTCATTTATGACGACAACGACGACGACGACGATGATGATGTTGATGGAACGTGCTGACCAAGGCTCAGGTCCAATTTCACATCCCCAAATGATATCGTCCTGTAGGTGTGGCGAAGCAAGGGATTACGGGGACAGGGAACGGTGGCTGGAAACCCGTGTACGTTCGATGTCTGCGGTCGATGTACAGTGCACCGTTGCAGCATGGCAAAACTGCAATGAGGTACAGGCTCTTCGACCCACCGTAACCTTCCCGCTCCTAGCCCCGTGTAAAGCGAACGGTAAACGTAGGCTTAATTTCTCCACAATACTCCCGCAAAAGCTGGAAGTGCCAGTTGGGGGCGTTAGGGCACAGGAAAGGTCGGATGGTCTAATTTCCTAGCGCTGACCCGGTGTGGTCAGTTCCACGCAGGCAGGCAGGCAGCCAGCCAGCCAGTAGTAGTAGTAGCGGTGGTGATGGTGGTGGTCAATTTAGTCGTAATTTACCGAGCTATCGATGCCTTAATCATTGTCTGAAATAATGGGATCATAAAACTACTCAATTAAGATTAACTCGAGAGGGAGCGTTCGGGTTCGGTTTTTACACTTCCCAGGGCCGCGTCCCCCGTGTGTGCATCCGGCACAGCATTTTCCTCTTTCTAGCAGCACTTGAAACTAACCATTATCTATGCTCGGTAGAGCTAGGCAACAATTAAACCTCAAGCTTCATGCGCTTCGTGCGTTCCGGTCGGGTTGATGTTTTGAGACGAACGCAGCAAGATATTTGAGGATGATATCACCTTGGCTGCAGGTTGTGTGCCCCGTGCTCAGCATCCAGTAGCCATCGGTACGATGGGGATATCTTTCATCTTGGGAAGACTTTAAAGAGAGCGTGTTGTGAAGCAAGCGTCAGCTCGATACAGGTTCGCTGGAAGGAAGATGCCTAATGCGGCATGAATTATCCTGTGCATGCTGCATGGGTGCTGAAGCAGCTTTAGTTGTGGTTAAAATGCATCAGTTGTGGTTTGGTGTTGAGACGGTGTTGATTCTTTGTAACAATATTCACGGTTAAAGTTCCTTAGACGAGAGTCTTAGCGGTAGATTTTTGTAGATGTCTTAAATATCTTTAATAGGTTGGTATGATGCATTTTGCGAAAATGTTCTATATGTAAAATATATGATTAAAGGTTTTTCTTTCTCTCTGGTCACTGCCTTCAGCTGACCCAAGAGGTCATTAGGCCAGGGCAGAAGAGGAAGAGTCGCCATTTTAAATTGTTGTTCAGAAACTTACAACTTGCAACAAAATGTGTCCTTTTTAAGCACATTTCAACAATGTACAGACACACCAAATAAGCTCCGGTCGTAAAGCTCTCCCGCGTTAAAGCGAACAACCTCCTTCTGACAGGGTTTAAACATACAAATTTACATGACATTCAGGCCAACCAGCCCAAACTAAGTCGCGCAATGGCTTTGCACCTTTTTTATCACTGTAACAAATGTTGGTGTGTGCCGGCACCAAACACGATCATACGGAAGATATTGCATGTCGGGACTGACCTTCGACTGATCCGATCAGCCAAACAGCACACCGAGTGTGGCAGTAAAAGCGCCTCCAGCCCGGAGCTAGGAGATTTCATAACAGAACGGTTTAAGATTGACTTGAGCCCTCAACGGTGTTTTCGCTCGCTTTAGCAGCTCCACCAAATACCCGGGATGTCCTCCCCTACAGCTACGGGAGGGGGAGGGTTTGTTTGACCGACACTTGTTTGACATGCTTCCGGAGTTCCTTTTGCCCGAAATTCCAATTTACATTACCTTTTACCACACCGGTGTGTTGGTAGTGCCAGCTTTGTGCTACATTTTGGTGGCGCTACCTTCGTTTCCGCATTTAGCTCTGGTTGTTGGTTGGGTGTGCTTTTTTCCTGCTTTTGTTTTGGTTCGTCTTGTTGCTGCTGCTGCTGCAGCACACCCTTCGGTCTTGTTTGGAAATTATGCAAAATCGATACATGCCACTCAGTCAGGGCCGGTGTGTCGTGTCGTAGCAAGTAACCCGACTTTGATGGGGAATGAGGGCTGAGTGTTTGTGCAGTAGTAACCTGTTTATGGTGCGATATGCTAACAACAACAACATTGTTGATGTTTCGAAACAGCAGCAGCAGTAGCAGAAGCAACATTTAATGGCGCTCCTGTCGGATGGGTCGCGGCGAAGTGAAACGTTGCCACCTTCGAGTGGGCGAACCCGTGTTGGATAAATGTTTATATGTGTAACTGTGTGTGTGTGGATCCTTCCTAAAACGGGTTGGATGTGGAACGGAGGCGCCAGTAAACGAAAAACAGCGAAGTGAACAAAATCATCCTTTGAATAAACATAAACGTGTAACCAACGAGACCCAACCTCTACGGCGAAGCCCTCAGTTTCTGAGGGCCCCCCCCCCCCCCGGGGAACGGAAAGAGAAGCGGAGACCACCCGCGGATTTTTTGTTTTCGTCCTGTTTTCCCTTTTTTGTACTTTCAACCACCCAAGGAACACCAAATTCTTCGCCGAGTTCTCGCGTCAGGTTTCTCGTTCTTCGATTACGGAGGTGAATCGGAACAATAGGAACCCGCTCCGTGTGCACTGCGGGAGTCAAGCTTAAACTGTTGACTCGGTTGGGCTTTCCACCGACTCACGCTGTACTCTTGGCGAGGGCACCTGTCTGCTACACTGCTGCCCTCTTTACCATACTCACTCAGTGGAGTGTCTACGACGAGTGGCACCTGTAACGGTTTGGCGAAGCAACATACGATAACGAACCCCTGCTCGATGGTTCATTCGACACCCTGTGATAGAGGAGCGATTTTTGTGTGTGTGCATCTGCCTCTGTGAATATCGTTGGTTATATTTTTACGTGTCGCACGCAACGTCAAAGGCGGAACTACACCAAAATTTGGCACTATTTTGTTTCGCTCTGGAAAAAAGCAAGTTTTATGACGGGGCGATGGGTTTTTTTGGTTGGTTGGTTGTTGCCTCCGCAAGGCCATTTCTGCGTTTTTTTGCGCCTATATTTTCATCTGTCGCATAGATCGCACATTGGAGTCGGGGAGAACTGCACTTCGGCAGCAAGATTTTCGAGATTGACGCCTGGGATGGAAAACAAGCGGAGAGGGTGTGGAAAAGCGGAATAGGGGAGGGGTGCAAGAGGTGTCAAAATTGTTGCACTATATAAGAAGTAGGGCAGCCGGTCCTCGGTCGTTGGATGGATGTAGCGATGATTGGTTACATTATGGTAGTTTGTTTCCATTTGGCCTTCGAACCGTTTGAGGATCAATTTGTGCTGCCTGTCAGATGAAGGTAAGCACATTGTTACAGGAGGAGAAATAGAAATTATGAACTAGCTGGCTGAAACGTTTTTGATAGTAAATCGGCATAAGTTATGTAAAGAGTGTAAAGAGCTAAGCTCAACAAGACGTTTTAGTGATTTTCATTAATTCCCTTCAAAAGATACCTTAAAAAAGAACAAAAGCTATGAAATGAGGTCTTTTGAGAAAGTGCCAGTGCCAAAAGTAAGAAAAACAAAGAATGAGGAGAATAGGAAAGATAATTAAAATCGAATAAATATCTAAAAACTAAGTAAATATCAGATATAAAATTTCAAAAGACACATTAAAAGGAGAATGAGACGAATGGTAGAAAAATAAAAAGATGAGAATAAGACGAATAATATAGAGCAAACGAACAAAGGATGCACTGATTCTTTCGAAGATCATACAAAATATGATAAATAAACAGAAAGAAACGAATAAAACAGAAAATATTTGAAGAAAATAAGAGACCAAAGAAAATAAGAAAAAATCAAGAGAATGTATAAGTTAATAGAAAATTGATAAAAAGATCAATAAGGATAAGCAGAATAAAAAGTAAAAGGAATCAGAAGGACACTTCAATAATTTGACTCATTTTGAAACTAAATATATTGTATCTTAAGAAATGGTTTGACTATCACCATAATATAACTCAATTGACAAGCACCAAGAGCTGTTTGAATAATGTTTCAAGCTTTTGGATCGTCTCAAAGAGAACAGAAAGTCCATCATTAAGGATCCAAAACCAGCCAAACATCACTGCAATAAGTTCCGACAGGAAAACAAGACACCATCGCGTTAAAAACATGGGTTCATTTTGTTTCCCCCGACAAAACACACTGCGCACGAAGAAAATGTCTGTACAATGTTTGCTACGGCGTGAAAGAAAAGTGTAGCACCCTCGGCTCGGTGCTCATTTTCCTTTGGTACACGCACTTCCTGTTGCTGGCAGGTCTTCTCGACCTGGTTTAAAGCGTCCGTTGCTTGGTGGTGAAATGTAGCAAGTTTTATTCCAGGTTCCCCAACAAAACCCAAGCGTCCTGGAGCGTTAAAACGACGCTTTCGTGCGACGGCGGTATCGAGTGTGCGGAAGAGTGTATGGGCAGTGGTGGAACGCGTTTTCTGACTAATTAATGTTCTGCGTCGTGCCAAGCGTTACCACCATAGCTCGAAATCGCTTGACTCCTCGCACCTGACTGCTTCCGGGCGTATTTGATTCTTTTATTAGAGTTTCTTTCCGACCCGCAGCTTCGTTATCAGTTGATTCGATTAAGTTTGCTCCGGCATCCGACATGTATTGAATGAGGGCGTAGAAAGGTATTTAATGGCTGGGGATTTCTGTCACGGTGTAGGTAAACAGTTTTATAAAACGGCGCTTGTAAGTTGTACAAAAATGGGTTACAGGTGTTTTATTTAGTTTTTTATGTACTTTATGACACTCTATACTATACAGGTACTATACAGGATTAATATAGGACTATAAATTAACAGCCTCAGTACTCATGTACGCTTCTAAGGCATGGACTCTGTCTAAATCTCGAATTTCTCGTAGGCAAATGCTCTGGTAGATGTTTGGCTCTGTTTGTGTGAAAGGATAATAGAGAAGCTGCTATAATGATGAGCTCTACGAGCTGTAATGAGATCTCACCATTGTGTAGCGTATTAGATTTGCCAGACTCCTGTAGGCTGATCATGTCATGAGATTGGCACCAGACGACCAATCTGTTTCTAATCCAGAAATGGCAAGTCGAGTCCTCTCGAGGTTGTAGTGCCAAGGAAGAAGTAGTAGACTCATTATATTCGTGGTTGAATAGTTAATTCTATATGATGTTCCATCATATCCAGTTTTCTCAAAATGGCTTCTACATCCGGTTCTGCCGTAATATGCAAATGAAGAAAAAGTCTTACTGTGTACAGTAATTACTGATAAACTTTCATAATCGATGTAATACCCTTTTTTGAAGTGGCTGCATAACTCACCATAATATCTCAATAAGTTTCACAGACAAAACAGCTCCTCTGATTGAGCAGTTTGATGCGTGCAGTCATCCGTTTGCACACCACAGCGTTATCTATAATCCCCTCGAAAACGATTACCACTATGTACAATGCATCATCCCATTTTGAACCACCACTCACCGGGTTGTCACAAATGTTTAGTTGTTCAAAATTAATTATGACTTTTTTGAACACCCGTATCTCCCGCCACCCGACTCGTGGCTTAATTGGACCGAAAAGTGTTAGGAAAAAGTGTGTGTATGTGTGTGACAAAATCCATCGTAATTGGTCGTCACTTTATGGCGACCAAATCAGATGGTAGACCACCACCACCACCATCAGCACTACCTTTAACACCTCGAGGTATATTAGAGCATTCGTACACGTCCACTCCTGTGCACATAATAGTTGTCCCTGTTCCGTTTTATCCTCGATTCCGGAGCTGGGCAGCGGTGGGCAGGGGTAGTGAGATGGAACAAACTGTCCGAACATGTGATGTGACTAATTGGATTATGAGTTCAATCAACGGACAACTTGTTGGACCCGCCGTGCAGGCGTGAGTGTACGAGCGAGCATGTGTCTGCACAAACTTCCTTCCCCACACACACACACACACACACACATGGAGAGACATGGTGCAAGTGTGAGCAAATTGCCGTATTATGTAGCATTCGAAAAGTTTGCTATCGTGTATAAATGATTGCTACCGTTTCGTCCTTCCCGCCACAAACCCACTGGAGAGAGTGACAGTTTTTGACTTATTCCGAGGTCTCCAACACCTCGTTTTCACTCCACTCGAGACCGCTGCTTTTTTTTCTCTCTTCTAACCCTTGGTCATTAATGAACATCCACCACTGTCCGTTGTGAAGGTAAGAGGACATCAGCCCCCAAAAAAAAAGGGAAAATAAATCTTCAACTTGACAATCCCAGGGATGACTTCAGCAAAGCTCACACAGGGTGTTTTCGTTGGAGGTGCCACAAAAAAATGGGTAACGACACAGCAGAAACGGCGAGAATACATACGCAACACGTACGTGCCACGTTCGAATGTGTCGCTATGAATGTTTTACGAGGCAGCTACATTTCATCCACGCAGCTAACGCCACCATGCGTATGATTACGCGGCGGTGTTTGTGCGTACCTGGTGCGTAGTTTTTGTTTTACTTTCTGCTGGGCGTTGCGCGCTGTCCACTGTAGCGTGTTATGCTATTACAGGAAGATACACGAAATAATTAAATGACAACGAGAGAAAACCGTACTCGGGAACCGGGGCCTTGTACCCGATGCCCAACCCGATGCGGGATACGCCGGATATTCGATTGCCGGGCCACGTGGAGAGTATTGGAGTCCAGTGTAATCAAATTAGTGTTAATTTAACTGGCCCACACCGTTGTTCGGGTTGGCGTACCTTTGGCGAGAGAGGAGGGTTTTTTTTGGTTGTGTTTGTTCTAACGCCCACCGAATGCCGTACGGTTTAAAACGTCCGATTCGCGAAAGGTACCAGATAATAATACGCGTGTGTACGCGGACTTACGCGTCAGCTATCCTGTTGTTTTTTTTTCTCGTTCGGCCGGGGTTTAATTCGGGCAGGTCTTTTCCGTGTTGATTACGAATAATGTAAGAATTGTTCGTGAAGTAACGAGCTTTACTCCCGCTTGCTTTCCACGACACCCGATGGCCCCCTAGTGTCGTGAGGACCGTTTGAAGTTGGTCACTTGAACCGTTTGGTACCACAAAATGGTGGTGGTCAGCAAGGCCTGTCCGCCACGACCACCACACGATCCACGAATCCGCTTACGGTGTATGGGACAAATTAGGTTTCACTCGACAGTGCGCAACACAATCAACCCGGGTCGAGAACCCTCGCATGTGATGATGATTGCTGCGGGGGATTTTCTTCGTTTGCATTGTGGTTCGGCTGGCGAAGTGCGGAGTGGGGCAGCTACACGCAAACCGAAGTGCGTGCTGTGGCGAGACGCCTGCGGTCAAGGGGCTATAATAATGTTACGTTAAGGCTTTAGAATTCGGTTAATTGAATGCTACGGCAGAGCGAATGCTCGGTGACGATGGTGCCCCCGGGCTGATTTATGGTTACGGAAGACGGCCGGTTAAAGCTGCTGAGAACGTGGCCGCACGTTTTGATGGAATGGAATTTAAAGTGAGCCGGGATTGAGCACGCTGGGATTGATCGACAACAAAATGATACATTGGATTCCGATTGTCTTTAAGCTAGGGGGTGGAAGAGGCTAAAGAGCGAAAACTGTTACGAGCGACCATGCGTCTCCATGTGTCTGTGGCTACATTTGTCTTTTTCATGTCATGGTTTTGGTGAGTTGATTGTTGTAGTGGAATTTAAGTGGATTTAATTAATGAAATTACTCAATTTGTTTTCAGCAATGCAATGGCATTTAGTGAAAGTTATTGTGTAAGATCAACTGACGTAAAGCCAATTTACACACAAGCATGAAAATCATCTGGAATGGAAATGTTTTGGCGCTAGACGTACTGTTTGCCTGAACGAGAATCAAACAATCGTTCTATTGTAAAATAAAATGTGTCTTAAGAAACTTTAAATTGAAATATATTCAAACGGTTTACAACTCATCTTCATTTCATCGTAAATAAATTGTACTAATCGATAATCCAGTGTGTGGTTTTCTTTCGTATTAAATGGCGTTATTCTTTGATTCTTGGAAAATATGGAAAAAAAGTCCATGGAAGGCTCGAAAATAGAGGCAGTTTTTTATTTCACCCAATCCATCTCACTAAAACATACGTGAAAGTGGTGCCGGTCTAATAGCGATCTTCACACGGCTGGGTTGGTGTTCAAATCCCATTTGGGCTGATCCTGCTTAGTGAGGACTGACTATCCAACTCACTGGTATCAACCAGTCTTGAAAGCCACTATATACAGCTGGTATGACGTAGCCAATTTGTTGAGCCAAGAGGAAGAAGAAGAAGAAGTTCAGGAATACCTTAGGCAGCCTTATTCGTACTTGATGGAGATCGGTCACTGAATAATCTATCGGTCTAGAGATAAGCCAGAACTTCGAATGAGGATTATATCTTGGTCAATCGACAGTTGTGTAAAACTGTTCCAGTGTCAGTCAACAGTCAGTTCCAGTGTCAACAGTCAGAAACTGTTGAGGGCAATCCGAAGATGGCTTTATCGTTAAATTCTTTTTGATCAACGGTCAGAGTATCCTACAATTTAGTCCATGCAAAAGTAGAATACTGTAACCTTACTCACTGGACCTTTTCCATTAATTATTTAGCCAAGATAAATGATTAACTGATCTTCAAGGCTTTGAAACAGCTGAACAAAAACCTTCCTAGAACCCTCCAATATTAGATTCTACCAATAAATGAGCAATGATTTCAGCAGTTATATCTGTAATCTTTTCAGTTTCAGTAACAGGGATTCATAACAGATTATAGAACCATATAAGAACAAGCAAAAGACATATCAAAAAGGGATATTATTGAGAAATCCACACTCAACCGGTTATACTAAGAGCACATGGATAATAAAAAAGAAAACTACTCTCAGTCTTCTGGCAGCTAAGCTGGTTCAGTAGAACTTAGTAGAATGAACTTCTTACAGCAGTTATCTTGATTGTCTCACTCATTGCCTGAGGCAATAGTCGTCTGTGAGGACACTTTTTCGCTTTTTGACTTTAAATGTTATAGAGAAATGTGAAAGCGATACTGGCCTTTCACACGAAAGGACCAGTATCAAAATCTCATCCCTCATTCGCAGAACTAGCTAATTAGAATCCATAATAAGGGATCTATTGTACGAACGAAAAGCTAAACTTCTGATTCATCCAATTCGACGCTCTGCTAATACTTTTTTGAATAGCCAAATGTTCCGCGAAGTCGGGTTTTATTATACATCCTTTTTTTCTAGCTTCTTGGTATCAAACAGTAACAGTCTGCAGTGCTGACATCAGCAAAAATCAATAGCCTTCCAGTAATAAAATCTCCCGGTTCGAAATAAGATTTTCTTGGAAAATCACCAAATCCAACCATCACAATTCACCGGCACACGGTTCGCTATGCATAGAGAACGGAACCTACTTACCGCTCTTGCTTTCCGAAATGTTGGTGTAATAGATCGGCGCAACGCAGCCCTCGGTCGGACTGACCGGGCCACTCGAGTCGTCCTTGCGCTGTACAATCCCGGTGCCACCGTTGCTGCCGGCTCCACCGCTGGTACCACCGTTCGCCACCGTAAAACTAACACTGCCCACAACACTGTCGACGGGCTTCCCGCCGTTAGCTCCCTCGTGCTTGTTCACCACCTCCAGCACACCACCGCTGGCCGGACCACCGCTAATGACACTGACACTGTTCAGCAGCACGAGATTGTTGCTGCCCGCCGGTTCCGCTTTTCCGTTTTTTACAATAACATTTCCCAAGGCACTGGTACCACCCAACACGCCGGTTCGACCGCCCGGTCGGCCCGTGGTACGTTCGGTCGGCTCCTTGAGCGTTTTACCATTGACCACCAGCACCTGTCTGGTGGCCGTTTGATGTTGCTGTTGCTGTTGCTGCTGTGGCTGATGATGGTTGCCGGTGGCTGTTACCACCGTGGTTCGGTTCCGGTACGCCGGCATCGCCGGAGGTTGTTGCTTTTTCACGATGTAACAGCGAGGCATGGCTTGGTTGGCTTACGAGCTGTGTTTGAGTGTGTGTGTGTGTGTTTTTGGATGGAATACAGATCGATCGTTCTTCGTTCGCCGAAGTTCGTTCAGTTCATTGTTGGCTTTTGTTTTTCCTTCTCGCAAGCGATCGTTATTGTATCTAATTAAACCACAGTTCTTTGGGAATTCTCAACTCCCATTCGTATTGCTTATCAGTTTCGAATCACCACCAATCGTGTTTTCGAACAAGTCTAGAGTTTAATTTGCATTTTGGCGCAAATATTGAACCACTCGCAGATAATCCTTCCTTGTGGCGCTTAACGTTGGGCCAGCAGTCTTCATCTCACTCGCACCAGGCAGAGCTGAGTCACGTCCATCATCGAATCTTTCACGCTCACACATACACGCAAAACTGTGTTGGGGCTTCCTTTTTTGTGTGTGCTCGTATTAAACAAACGACCAAAACTCAACCTAGCACCGTTTTGGCTATTATTCACATGCCCCCCACCGAACGCGAAGGAAGCGAGCCTCGACCCAACCACGACACCCGCAGGGTACGCGAGCAGGAAAAACACACTTGTTGGATTTATGAAATATGCTTCCACTGCTTCCCGAAAACCCGAAACCCGAAAGGATGGCGAAGGCGATGCGCACGAACTGGTTTCGCCAAACGATTAGAAAACTCTGATGGGGGTGGGGGTGTTGGGGACAGGCAAGTTGAAGAGGGGCATGGACGGCAAATGTCGAGGCCTGTGATCCGGCGGGAGGAGATGGTACAGGGGGAGTTTATGCTGCGGACTCCATCTCCTTTCGACGATCCGAATCTTCCAGGGACGGCTTCGTGGCCTTCGTGGCACGTCTGTTTACTTGAAACACGCACACACACACATAAGGGTGTATTCAAACATTGACTCACACACCCACACGCGCACACAGGTCTTCGGATGCTTTCCGGTTTGACGCCCCTAGTTTTCGAAGAAAGGTCCTTTCCACACACACACACACACGCGCGCACACGCACAGGCGAGGGACACAGGTGGCGCACAGGGATGAAATGGTGCTGATGATGTTGATTTTGGACGTTTGCAGCGATTCCTTTCACGGTTCGATAGGCTTGATGAGAAGTTTCTCGTTCCCTCTCAGACGCACACACCAAAGAGAGAGAGAGATAGATTCGGCTAGTAAACAGAGTGTGACGTCGGGATTTTGGGTCGGGTCGGAATATTTTTTCCGCTGATCCAGCAACTAGAACTTGGGAGACACTTTCAGCAGCAGAGCGAGAGTGAGGGCGTCGAATATCCCGAGGGGAGGGTTGCTGATAGCCGTCAGCATAAATCTTTCCTATCACAACGCGCTCTTTCCCTTTCCGGTTGGTGCTGACTGCGTACTTATTGCTGGGTAGAGCACTACGGCTAATTGATGCTTCGGGGCTGCGCTAGGAGTAATTTTTTTGTATACACTACAAGTGTGCTAGTAAATGTATGTTTAGTACTACGATGTATGTAGCTCAGGGAATCGTTGTATATGGCCTTCTTATACACCGCTGACTCAGCTACAGTCCTACAGCTACAGATGGTTGATGACGCTCTCTGGTACGACTACTAATTAACACCGTTCTGTTTGTAGTATATTGACTTGGGTTTCCGCTTTCGCTAGTTTTTTTTTCCGAATCGTTTCTAAAATATATATATATCTCTCTTTTATATCATCTACATCTCTTATTCCTCACAGAATGGTTATTGCTTTCGTTGTCTCGTCCTCGATTCTGCTCGATGCGTGGCTACATGTTTGGGGACACCTTTCTGCTTCCGGTTCCGACGTTTTTTTTCCCGCTTAGTTGTCAATTTTTCACATACATATCTTAATATCCCGATTCGCGCTGTACACTAAACAACTCCCCCACCCTCTCTGCTAAGGGTTGCGCACGTGTATGGGTGTTC
This sequence comes from Anopheles stephensi, assembly GCF_013141755.1. NCBI lineage: Eukaryota > Metazoa > Arthropoda > Insecta > Diptera > Culicidae > Anopheles > Anopheles stephensi. The sequence goes on from NC_050203.1 coordinate 17,697,376, forward strand.
TTGGGTGCCCAACCATTACCATTAAAAACTCGTGTGTTCCGTTACTGTGCGGCTCTGGAACGGGGGCGGTAAAACCCGAGGAATAGGTAAACCTAACGATGATGCCTTCGGGTTTTTCGGGGCCGTCGACGATGTCGATGCTGCTGCGATACGATGCTATTGTGTCGTTGGGGCAGGAGTCTCTTTTTTGTTACAATCCTCGGCCGAGGCACAGGACCGGAAGGTTGCAAGAGGGCAACACGACGGCGAAGTAATTATTGTGGGCAGGTGCGGACAGGAAGCATTCACGACAACAGCCCATGCAACAAGTAGCTTGTAAGTGGTAGTAAGCTACCAGCTCGCTTTTATTGGTAATGGTTCTCGGCTAGGCCGGAAATCGGGTTGGTAGAAGTCGACCTTTTTCTTTATGCGCGTCGAACCGTTTGGAGTCTCGGCAGAGGTTTAATTTTGAGGAGCAGGTGCCTTGGAGCTGTACAGTGTATAAAACACTTCTGTCACATGCCAACAGGTGCTGATGATGTTGGTGCTGGATGTTCTGGCGTACCTTGCCCACCTGACTGTCCCTCCTACCGTCCACTCGAGCTTCCGGTTACACAATAGCATGTGAAAAATCCTGGCCCGCTTCAAGGATATTGAATCCGGTGTTTGCGGAATCGATTCGGTCGCGGTTGGAGTTCTTCGGCTTCCCAACACAAAACACACTTGTAGCGAAGGTTCTCACTTCTGCACCTGTTCTGGTTCCGATGTTGGTTGTTTAGAATTCTGCTCACCCTTCTGCTCTGAGGGTGTGTGTGAGACTCTTTTGATTTTTCTTTTGCTTTTCGCCCTACAGAACTCCCGTTTTTTACGCCGTGATCCGTGACGCCTCTGGCACGCACGCACTAAAGCTGCACTCTCCGGTATCGGATCGGGACAAAGGCTTTTCACGCACTTCACTCACCTAAACCGTACTTGGGAACGGTCGAACTATGGCCATTGGAGCCATTTTTGCACTGCAACCGTTTGCCAAAAACCTTACCGATAGCCAACCACACCGGGCCCGGCGGCCATGCTTGCTTTTTGCTGTCGCACTGTGGCCACTGCCGATTTTTTCCCTCCTACTGCTGCTGTTGCTCACGTCGGCACTGGTGTCGCACACGGTGTCGCTACCACCAATACATGCCCGTCGGCCACTAGGGTAACTCGGGCGCAGGCAAGTTCTTGCCACGCACACAGATTGAACTTTCTCGCTGCGACAAGTGGGTTTTTCAGTTGTGATTCGTACGATTCGCAGGGACCGACTTGTGTTTGCAGCAAACAAGTTGCTATCATCACTCAGCGCACTCACTCACTCACTCACCCTCCGGGGCACTCATTTCCTTGGCAGGGATGCCTGTGGCGTTCGACACTTTTCAGGCACCCTTCTTCCGGGCGCACATTTTCCACCCCGGTTAACCTTTCCGCATCCGCCTTCTGGATCCTTGTTGATAGCACCCAAACAGGAGTCACTCACGGTGGTGAGTGTCCGGCAAGGACAGTGGCGTGAGAGTGTCGCAGATCCCTTTTCCCTCGCACACACAAGGGGCTCTCGCCGAGTCCGAGCGCGCGCGCGTCTGTCGGTGTGTGTGAGGATTTTTCTTCCCGCCGTCCCGTGGCCCTTCTCTGGACCCCGCTTGCTCGAATGTTCGAAGTGGTTCGCACGAATCGCACACGCACTCTTGCCCGCTTCCGGTCCCGTTTCGTGACGAAGGACGTTTTCGATTCCGTGTTAAAAGGGTGGACCGAGCACGGCCACGATGGAAATGTTGGCAAGGCAGAATCAATCAGAAAACACACATACACACGCACACAGACACACATACACAGAGCACGAACACAGACACAGGAGCGGAGGAAGCACACACAGTAGCAGTAGCACTGGTTAGAGGAAAGAAAACACACCGAAAACTGAACGACCGAGCACCGAGGCAGTAGCAGCAGTGCAGCAACACTTTGCACGGTTGACGGGTTGTTCGGTTTTCGAGCAGCAGCAGCAGCAGCAGTAGTAGCAGTAGCACCAAGCAGCAGTCGGTTCGAGCAGTATTGAGTGTGCCGTTCGCATGCGTTTACTCAGGCCACAGGGGTGGTTGTGTGTGTGTGTGCGTGGGTCCGGCTGGTCTGTTTCTGGGCGCCCTTTACTGTTGCTTCGGTGCTGCGTTGGTGTTGGTTGCGCTGCGTCCGGCGCACTTGTTGTACAAAAGTCGAGCAGTTTCAAGGAGCGATTGCTGCGATGCGCCTGCGCTTATGCATGCATCTCGGTGTGACGGTGTCCTGTTTCTGTTCCGTCGTCCGATCCTCCTATGAGCGATGGTTGGAATGGAATATAGGGACGATTTTCGTTTTGCTGTTATATCCAAATATCTACTCAATTATTGTTTATATGAAACATTAAATGGCTTAATTTTCCAATAAAAGCAATTACAATTTCGGAGCTTAATTTAAATGTTACATCCTTCTTCCTTGCCGTTACATCGGTTAAACGATTCGCAGTGGTAGCGCACCTTCCGAAAAGCAAACAGGCGTACGGAAGCAATCGATAAAATAACACGGTCCCATGTAGTGCTCATTAACATCCTTCATTTTTTATGCAATGACGCAACAAGTTGTTGTTGTTTAAATATTATAGAGATTTTGGACCACTTGGGTCTCTTTCGTCTCTTTTACTGGGATTGTGGATGTTGAAGGAATTGGAATGTTGGATAGGTTGTGTGAGAGGGTTACTGAGACGTTAAGGTGTCCCATTCCTTTCGACTTTAGAAGTATCAGACTATTTTCAATAGTTGAATCTTTTTCTAAGTTTGTACTTGAGTTGTTGAGGTAACTCAGTCCTTTTTTGTGTTGTGGACGACAGACTACTGCAGTAGTCGAATTCACCACATTGTTTAGTTTTCCTCTCTAATGTTGAGTGTGTTTCTTTATTATTGTTATTATATTTTTTTCCCCCTTTTTTTACCGGCTTAATTATATTTGGTTGTATAAGTTTGTTTTTCTTAAAAATTTCAAAACTTTTTTCTCTTCTTTAGAATCTGGTCCTAAAATGCAGTCAATATTGGAATTTAACTTAAGGTGGTGTCGCTCCCTTTCATATCCTCGGCATTCCGTTAGGATATGATGTATAGTGACTTGGGTTCCACAATACTGGCAAAGTGGCGCTGGTGCTTTAGCTAATAGGTGGCTATGGGTTAGATTTGTGTGTCCAATCCGTAATCTGGATAATATCTTTTGATCTTTGTTGTTATCTGGGTCTTTCCAAGGTTGGATTGTTACTTTTACTGATCTCAACAGGTTGTCTATTTCCTTATTCCAAGCTCTCTGCCATGATTTTTCTATTAAATATTTGCATTGTTTTAGTGCATCCCTCTTAGAGATAGGAGGGGAGTTGTCAGTTGGTAATTGTCGACCTTCATTTGCCAGTCTATCTGCTTTTTCATTGCCTATTATACCAGTATGGCTTGGGATCCAACAGAAGGAAATGTTTTTAGCATGGTCTATTGCATCTATTGCCTGAATATGGGGATCTTTTGAACGACCATGTTCTACTGCAGCTAATACACTTGCACTGTCGGAGAAAATTACGGTAGGTCTGTCTGGATCAATGTTTTCATCTGCTGCTATATAAATAGCAGTGGCCTCAGCTGAAAAAATTGATGAGTAGTCAGGAAGTTTTATCGCGCAACTAGAATTATCAGAGTAAATGCCACACCCTGCGGAGTTCATATAGATTGACCCGTCGGTGTAAATTTTGTGATGGTTGAAATATTTACTGTTGATATGCTCTATTGAAATTTGGTATGCTTGTTTATTGTTTTGTCTAAGTTGATCGTAAATAGTCCAGTCTATTTTATGTGAGTTCTGGAACCATGGGCGTTCCGAATTTCTAGTTATTTTTAGAATATCTGGTAGGAGATGATTAGTGGTCCTTTTAAACATGTCTTTTGCTCTCTGAATTAAATTCGGGCATTCTACTCTTTTCTCTAAATTGCGTAAAGCCGTGCCTATCAAACGGAGTGTTATTATCTGTGGAAAAGGAAGAAGACCACTTTCACATATAAGTGATTTTATAGGGCTAGTAATGAATGCACCGGTGGCGCATCTTATAGCTGAATGGTAGATAGGAGCTAAAATATTATTAATACCGTCAAACTCTAAACTAATAAGTTCTATTCCGAACAAAATTTTTGGGAGAAGCCATCCATTAATCAATCGAATCATTATGAGACGAGATGCCCTGATTTTTCCATATCCTATCATTTTGAAGACATTTATGTACGATGTAGAGGATGTTTTGATATTTTTCAGATGTGGTTTGAATGATAGTTTTGAGTCGAGAGTAATTCCTAAGATTTTAGCTTGATTAACGTTCGGAATAATGCTGTTTTCTATTGAAATCTTCTTAAGATTTTTTGTCTTCTGGGTTTTACAAATTCGTAAGATTTTGCATTTTTCTGGTGCTATTTGGAAACCTGTTGAATCACACCATTTTTTTAGATTATTTATGCCAGTTTGGAGAGCCTTTCTCGATTTACTGGAAGAGACATCCGAGGAAATTAATAGAATGTCGTCTGCATATATGAGGGGGGTGATATTATTAGGGACATGTGTGAAAAGGGACTCGATACTAATAAGGAAAAGGGTGGGAGAAAGGATAGCACCTTGCGGAACTCCATTTTCTAAGTGTTTGATTTGCGAAAATGTATTGCCAATACTAATCCTAAAGGTACGGTTTTCTAAAAAGTTTTGTATAAAGATAGGTAAATTTCCTTGGAAGCCCCATCTTTCCAATTGATGTAAAATGCCATGTCGCCAAGTCAAGTCATAAGCCTTGGCAAGGTCAACAATGGCTAGGTCTATGTGTTTATTATTGTTCTTTGCGGTTGTCAATATGTTTTCTAGTGTGGCGAAATATGTTTCCGTACCGTGACCGCTGCGGAAAGCGTGTTGGTTTTTATGGAGTAAGTTTTTAGATTCTAGTTCATGACAGAGTCTTCTGTTAACTATACGTTCGAGAATTTTAGAAATACAGTTTAATAAAGAGATTGGCCGGTAGCTGTCAACGTTAAAAGGTGATTTAAGTGGTTTGGGAATAGGAATTATATAACTGTTTTTCCAGTGCAGCGGGATTTTACCTGTGCACCATATGTTGTTATAAATTTGGAGGAGATATTCTAAAGCACCACTGGGTAGATGTTGAAGTAATGGGTATCCCACTCCATCTGGTCCGGCAGACTTTCCATTACATTTGCTAAGTGCATGAGAAAGTTCTTTTATTGAAAATAGTTTGTTGTATTGTAAATCTTGGGATGTTTGAAAGGATGTTTTTTTTCCGTTCCATAGCTCTTTTGTGCTTTAAAAACTTGTCGGAATAACTATGACTCGAAGATATGGATTGAAAATGTTTTGAGAATTCTTCCGCTATGGCAACTGAGTCATTAATAGGATTTTCAGGGTTGAGTAGGGAAGGGAAATTTGTGTTGGATTTCTTGCCGTTCAAAATGTTTATTCGCCGCCACATTTCCTTTGAGGATATGGACGGATCGATTTCTTGTATGAATTTTTCCCAGCTATTTTGTTTTGATTTAGCTATTAATAACTTGGCTTGTTTATTTGCTTCTTTGTATTTTTGTAATATTGCTGGTTGGATATGGTCGTTAGTGATCGAGGTTGACAATTTCCTGAGCTTTCTTAGGTACTTCCTACGAGTTTTTATTGCTTCAGCAACTTCCTCATTCCACCAGGGAACGTATTTTTTGGGAATTTTCCCACTGCTTTTAGGAATGCTTTGGGAAGCAGCCTCTAGGATTATATCAATGAATCTATGTTCATTTACCTTCATCCTGCTCCACGGAATATTGTTCAATATTTGTTTATATTTTGACCAATCCGCCATGTCGTACTTCCAACGAGGACGGAAGGAAGGAAAATTGTTGTATAGATTAGTAGGATTAAGTTTAACTGTAAGTGGGAAGTGGTCACTGCCATAGAGGTCATTTTCAACAGTGAGAACAAACCTCGATGCTATGTTATCCGATGTAGCACAATGATCTATAGAGCTCATTTGACCGGTCGAAGGATCGATACGGGTAGGTAGGTTATTATGGAGAGGAAATATTTGATTTTGTTGTAAAATGTTATGGATGTCTGTGCCTCGTTTGTTGGTTTGGGAACAACCCCACTGTGTGTTTTGTGCGTTTAAATCTCCAATAATGAGGATAGGATTTGGAATTTTTGCAAGGAGGTTGTTCAGCTCTGTTACAATGTTATTATTATAATTTGGCGATAAGTAAACACTTAGGATATTTAACTCTATTGGGCTTCTAATGTGAATGCATACTGAAGGTATGGAAGTTTTAATGCGAATTCTTGTGTAAGGTATGCTTTTGTGGATTCCCATGCAGGTGCTGTGGGATGTGATAGGGGAATTGTTAGTTATCCAATGATAACTGCTTAGTGGTGTTCTATTGAGCAGAATAGGGTTTGTGTAGGCTTCTTGTAATGTTATTATTTTCGGCTCATGTTTGTTTATTAATATTTTTAATTCATCTAAATTTTTTGAGAAGCTACGTATATTCCAATTCAAAACAAGTTTAGTTTCACCTGGAAAAATTGTCCTGATAGAATTATTTGTAGATTGTGCTGTCATGATTAAAATTTTAGGCTAAAAAAGATTTGCTGATGCGATGATTAGGTTAATGAATTGTTTTTTTTTTTTTTTTCTATTTACGATGTCCTTTCCTTGTCTTTTTGGCCGAGAGTTCTTCGCTAGAGGATGTCAATGGATGCTTGAAGGTGGATGGTTTGTTATTTTTATTTGTGATAATTGTGTTACCTGCGGTGTCTTCTGTATCTGAGTCCGAGATGAGGTTTTGGCATTCAGTTTTGTTCTGTTTTGTTTGAGTGAATTTTTCAATGGTTTTTGTGAGAACAGCAATCTGGTCTTTCAGTAGGTTAACAGTTTGAGTGAGATTTTCTATAATTTTATCTTTCGGGTCTATTGCTTGGGCTGCAGCGATTCTTTGTTGAGCAAAACTGTTTGACATTTGCTTATGCGTGTTTTGTTCGTATGCTAATCTAGCCTCGCGGAAGGAGCAGTTGTTGTCGGTTTTAATTTTTATAATCTCCGCTTCTTTGGTGTAGTGTGGACATTTTTTGTCAAAAGTGTTGTGATGTTCGTTACAATTAACGCACGTTGGTGACACTGTGCAGTGACCGTGGGCATCTTGTCCGCAATTTGCACAGATTTCTTTGTTTGCGCAGTTTTTCGTAGTATGGCCAAATCGGAGGCATCTGTTGCAGCGCATAGGTCGGGGATAATAAACCCTTGTTTTTATCTTCTCTAGCCCGATGTACACATATTCCGGAATTGCCACTGCTTGCATAGTCACCACATATGCATTTGTTTGCACAATTTGGCCATTCACTCTTTTTGTGAATCTGTATACGTCGGTGATACCTTCTGCTCCCATATGTTCTATTATCTCTTCTGATTTTAAGGCGCCAATCGAGCTGCACGTAAACACAAACTTTACGGCGTTCAGTGTAGGATGTGGTGTAATTGAGATCTTGTCGCCGTTCATCAAGGAATTGATCTTCTGCAGTTCGGTAAACACTTTTTCTGATCGTGTTTCCAGCAGGAATGTTTTGGAATCCAACGGTCGGCCAGTAACAATTTTACCAATTGCACGTTTAATCGTGTCGCTCAGTATCCATGGATTCGCGGGAAGGGTTTTTTCCCCCACTGTACGTAACAGCAAAAACCGTTTTTCTCCGTACTCGCCGTTTCTATCCATATACAATGGCAACGTTCTCCCCCTCTGCTCTATAGTAGAGAGTGGGGGGAACATAGCTGCGGCCGCCGACGGGCCCGTCATTGGGATTGTTTGACTTTCTCAGAATCTGTCGTTTTGCGTGCACTGTGACGTTAAAAAAAAAAAAAAGGGGGATTTCGCTAGGAATAGAGGAGTAGCAATATCGCTAACTAACACACACAAACACACACAATATCACTCGTGAGTCGCGCGCGCAAGAGAAAACACGTCCGATCACATCAACGTTTCGACAGCAACTCGACGCAACAAGTGATTTGGTGTGTTGTTTAGATCTTCATTATCAATGCAAGAGGTAACAAATCTCTTTATAATCGTTACAGCAACCGGAGGGACAATATGATTTAGTCCCACTTTTTGATTAGTTTAGATCATTTTTGCATGATTTTTTTTACTATATTTTTGGTTCATACTAATTAATTTATTTTTTTTGTTTTTTATACGTTTTCAAGTCATATTTTTTATAAAAATTGATTTTGAATTTTGAATTACTTTATTTTGTTAGATCTTATAATATTTCATTTTAGTAGTTTGTAATGGCCGATGCCTTCATTTTTTCTTCTTCTTCTTCCTTGGCACTACAAACTTGAAAGGTTTCGGCCTGCCATTTCTGGCTTTCGGTTACCTGATTTTACCCGTAGCAAAGTAGCCAGATCTGCGTACGGGGAGAGGCAGTCCGGATGGGATTTGAACCCCGGTCCTTCCGTGTGAAGACCGGCGCCGCTGTCACATCGGCCACGGGACCACCCGTCCGTTTCCGTTTGACTATCCATCCTCGCAACCACAAAAGGAATGTTCTTCATTCCTATCCTGATCCAAATTCGAAAAATGTTATGCGCATAGCATAACCGCTAGGCGCAAACATTATTCAGACTTCAACTATGATACGAGTTTACAGCCCACTTTTTTAAATATCTTTCATATAGCAAACAAAAAGGACTAAAACAACATATATAAAAATACAAAACAATTAAAGACACATGAATAATCAGGGTAAACAGCTAAAATCGAACCAAACTTTTGTATTGCAATCAATTACAATCGGTCAACCATTGCCAGTTGTTGATTTAAATTGTCGCACAAACGACCAGCCATAACTCAATCGAACACGTACCAGTAATACCCGCTTTGGTGAAAGTGCATTCCATTTTCCCGATACCCACCACTGTCCTTCGAACGTATATGAAGAAATGAATAGATGCACCATAATAGCGCGACACCGTAACACCGATCGGAACACGAGAAGTACGCAAAGTTTTTCGGGGCTCGAGTGTCGCAGCGGGCACTTACTATTGGCGCCCGCCGCTCGTACGAACGGTTCGCTTGGCCAACGGCGATAAACATAATTCTAAACATAATTTTACAATTTCTGTACGGACAATGAAAACACGCATAACACAAGCCCGTGTTGCAGCGCTCCGGTCGAGGTCGAGTGGTTGAGGAAAAGTTTTCCATCGAAAACGATTCTTTCCGTAGCTCGGCTGCCGGTCGTGCATTTTCGGGGAGGAAAAACTTTTTCCCTCAAACACCGGCGACCATTGGGGCTGGAAAACGCAGGGGAAGCGACGTTATCGATGTGTCCGACAATGGTCGTACGTTTTTCGGGCAAACCGTGTAGTTTGGTCAATGCAGGTCGAACTTTCGGAAAGCGGACGGTTTTCCATGCCGCGTTGCCGGTTGGAGTAACATGGTTGGAGCGTATAGGACTAGCACATGAGCTCGTAACACGTAACGGGGACGGGGCAGGGTTTGCCTTGAACGCTTTGCGGGAAAACACAGGCCGGGAAAACAAACAAGTTTCCAACAGCTTAATGCACCGCGCACTGCACACAGTTGCGTTTTGACGTCGTCCTCGAGCGTCGCACTCTTGGTTCGGCAAACGGAGAAACATTATGTTGTGTTATGCTGGCCGGGTTTTGCAGCAGTAACACCATACGTTATTGTTGTTGCGAGGATGGTTTTATGGTTAGTCAAACGGAAACGGACGGTTCGGTTCGGCAAATAATTGAATTGCAATTTAATTTGTAGGACAAATATAAAACGAGCCACTGTTCATTGTCGAGAGATTGGTGTAAAAGTTGTGCAAGAAGTATAAAATTATGCTTCCTTTTAACGAAGCTTATGAAAGATAGAAGCACTGAGAATAAACTCTCTATTGTAGTAGTTGGCAGTTATTTGTTTGATTGCTATGTCTCGCTGACTTCTTCGATCTATTCCTTCATATCCTTCTCTTTGTAATGGCAATGTTTGTTGCAGTTTGTTTTGTGCTTGCTGCTGCAAGTAACTGCAATGCGGTGTATTTGAAAAATGGTTGTTGTTATGTTGCAGATACTGATTGCTCCGGTTCTGTTAACAAATCCGAATCGTTTCGCTGCTGTTATCTGAGTTGTATAGACAGCTATTTGGAGAAGTGTCAACCTCACACCAACCACCAAGAGTAGCGCAGAGGAAAATAATATTTCTTGTAAAGCTTAGTAATATATTCTTAAACAGTTTCATGTAAAATTTATTTAATACCTATGTTAAACTGAACTAATTTATGTGATCTGTAATTGATATTATAAGAATCTTGTCAAATAAATAGATAATTGTAGAACTTGTAGACATTTGGAGCAAACCTAAAGCCTCTTAGCGATAACTGAAGCGGCAATCAGAATAGCTCGCACACTGCCTGATTCATTTCACCATTCTGCGACACAACATTAACCAGCAATTCCTTGTACCATGTAGTGGGCTGCAGCGTAAGGTCAGCCCGAGCAGCAATGACGTTGGCCTCGTGTTAACCTACAAACACTAACACGTACACTCGTCGGGAACCATTTTAAGCGTGGGCAGCCCGTAGAACCCTTGCGTAACATCTCCATTTCCTGGCGAGGAGGAGGAGAAGGAGGGGGCCTGCATGGAGTCGGACGGGGAATTGGTGGAATGGACCAGGTTTGTACCTCAACAAGTGCAACAAGGCAAACATATTGAAATAAACTTGTCCGACAATGTCCGATGGTTTTGCAGGAGCAGTCCTGGAGTACGGTACGGCGACACGACACGCTCTGGCCGCCTTTCGAAATCGATGAACACATTAAACTGTTGCCCGGCGCTCCTGGGTGTTGAGGGACCGGCGGTGCGGGTGTTTTAATTTGATGTGACAAGAAACGGAGTGCGTCCCTGGAGCTGGGAGCCGGTTTGTCTATCTTCTGCCTGGCTGCACGATGGAAGCGACGAACCGTGCCAACTGGCCCGTACCAGCAGTGCCATTATGCCGTGTCTTGTGTCCCTCAACCACTGGTGCTTGTCCCGGATCATCTTCACTGACAGAGAGCAGGTACTTAACACGTTCGTAAAATGGGATAGGTAGCTCAAATTGAAAAAGTTACCGAAGCAATAGTTTGCTCTGGGTTTGGGCGTTTTTTCGGCGGAGAATCGTTGCGCTTGGCGTACCTTGCGAGTGGCACTATCACAGTGTATGATTTCTCCATCGGAGGTCATGTGTGTGTGGGTGCTAGATGGAGGCTGGATAGAGTTTGCGGAAACCGGCAATTGGATAAATGGATCTTTCCGACGGAGTATGTCGGGTCGGTACGGCGAGCGAATTAATGCACTTGTTTGTCGCTGAGATTTGGTAGCTCGTTCTGGATATTATGATGTGTAAGCAGGTGGTGATCTTAAGGAAAAGGGGTTTGGCTATGGTTAATGCTTGCTGATTAAATATCCCTTCTTAGTTGTTGTAAATGGCGTTCGAGTAATTAGAATGAAGTGTCTTAAGAGATAATTCAAATAACATTAGACTACAAGATTACAGGATTTTTGAGATCAACTCGCACTATCTGAACCATGTCGGAACTTTTAGAGCTTTCTGGAACATTCATGATGGAGTAGTATAATGGAGGACTGAAGCAGAAGCAACAATGTTTTGGAAAGCATCCCTCCAGAAATGCAATGGTAGATGAATTCTCTCACTAACTCTTCTGATACTTATTCTTGACCAGAGCCCAGAATTGCTTCAAAAATTGGTAGTTCATCCAATCAAGAAAAAAATAGTCTTTCAGTAGGCAAATGAACCTTTGACTAAATGAAACTTTGGTCAAATGATCTATTTTGCAGTTACAAGTACAGATAAAACAAACAGTTTGCGTTTCATCACGATCGGTGAAACAATTTACATAAGTAAAGCAGGTTTTGCAGGTCTCAAGCGTTATTTCGACGTAATAAAACTAAACTCAAACACAGCAAAACCGGAAAGCGTATCTGCATAGTGGATACGCTCATCGACAAACCATCCACTTCATCGATCATGTTCGATAACGAATTCAAACAACTTTGCAGCATTGATCGATTAACTTTTTCCGCTCGTATGTGCGCTGGAAGTTGTTTGCTTCGCCCGCAAGCTCACGTCTTGCAAGTCGTGCGAGCAGAAAGTTCCTTGAGCAATGCAGTTCGATGCACCACCAGGGGGGACTGATTGAATAAACATGCTTCGGGTGGAGCGTTGGTGAAGTGCTTGACACCTGCTACATGGATTACTTCGATACGAGCGCAGCCTAATGTAGCAGAGCCGAGTGTACGGAGTGTTTGCTTTCCACTCGCCGTTGACTTGTCGTTCCGGTTCCGGGATGCAGGAGAGAGAGATAGAGAGAGAGAGTGCATCAGTGTGTAATCGCTTAAGATGGTCCATAAATTTTATCACTTAACGCAATCATTCCGAATTCCGAATCAATACTTCCGCTACGCCAAGACAGTGTTGTAGGTGTCGTCGTTTAACCCCATCTGCAGATGCTCGGGTTGAGTGTGCCCCGGCGAATAAATTTAATTCTATCAGTCTAGCTTGTGTTATGGATGGTTCGATCCGGACAACCTCGGCACGAGAAGCCACCGAGAAGAAGTAAGCTGTGTCCGGGTATCCCGATGTCCTTTTTCCCATCATTAATCGGTAATCAGGCGATGCTGAGTTACTCGAAGGAGTTGGAGGTGAGCAGGATGTCTGGCCAGGGATTGGAGGTGTTTCTCACTATTCTGGAATGTTGTTTTCGGAGCTCTTCGGAGGATGTTTTCAGGAAATTTTCCCGGTATTCTGCACCGTTAGTGCAAAAATTGTTCAATGTTGGCGAGGGACGAAAAAAAAAAACAGGAGCTGGAAGCACTCTGCTTCGGACTTTTTATCGTAAGTACGTCACCCGGGCGACTGACATACTGTCAAGCTGACAAGCTGCGTTCTTATCTGGTGCAGGTCACGATTCTCCGGTTACGGATGTCTCGACCCGGGCAGAGGGTAGTAGTCTACCGGCGGAGCGTTGTAAAGTGTGTAGTGTGAAGAAAAATAAACAACGCCGTGTTGTACGGTTCGCGCGCGCCCTGTCCGGAACACTAACTACGAACTACTGTCGGCTACTGTCCGTGTTGCCGTCCACTCATGAAATATTCATGCGAAGCAAGTTGAGGCTGCATAATTTACGGCACAGGCATCATTATATTAAAATTAGCCAATTCGCAGCTTTTCTCGTACACCGGGGCGAGTCCGCGAAATCGCGTGGGAGGTCTCAGGAACTCAGTGTACTGGTCTGCAGTTGCCGTACACCTGTACCGTACCGTTGCAAAACGGGAGATGGGTTTAATCGTCGGTTCGCAGAAGGCTCCTGATGCAGTCACAACTTAAACCGGGCAGAAAATGTTGTGCCAATCAATGGAAAATGCAAACGATCGGTTGGTGGATTTTTTTGTTGTAGCTAGTCGCTATCGCTATCCGTCAGCAATCCGGGCTCCCAGGTTCAGTCGCTGTTTGGTGTTGTCCGTCCGTTCGCCAATTTCATACTTTATCGTTTCAATTAGCAACAATTACTGCAACATGAATATGGTTGCACGCTGGCTGGCTGGGCTTATCGGTGAAGGGTTTCGTGTGTGTGTGTGTTTGCGCAAAGCGGGGATTTCGTTTAATTAAAATATCCTGTTTTCTTTAACAACATTGGCCGGTGTAACGTGGCGCTTGGACAATGTTTTAATTACAGATTCGGCAGCGGGGTGTGAAATAAAAATGCATCGATAATATTGACGCATTAAGGATAAGGTGATGGTTTGATAGAGACAGTGTGATGATAGTGATGGATTGCGTTGGTTTTTGATAATCTTTTTTATGACCGTTTTAATTCTTTTTGCGTTGACTCCAAAAATCAGAGGTACAAATAAATTTTTGTATTATTTTTACCAGTGGGTAAACTGAACATCACATTTAGAGTCATTTTTTTTGTCGTGAAGAGAGTCCTGGCTGTATTTAGTGAATAATTATAATAAAATCTAAATTCATTTCTAAAAATATGAAATAATAAAAAAATAGAAATATAAATCATTAGTAACTAATTTAAAAAGATATTTGAATTGCATACCTTCAGGCTTCCAAAATGATTTTTTTGTTTGTTTTAATTGTATTGTTAGAGAATCGAAAAATGTTTTCATTCTATATTATAAACGATGTTTTTTTTTGTATTGAAGAATATGCTTGTTTATTTGGTTAGCATCTGCAATACATCAGAAAAAGTGAACGATACGACGCCTAAATGTATGCCTTACCCGGGCATACATTACCATTACATTACTATTACATTTCATGTTTACCGGGCTTGCAGCACATGAAATATAGAATAAGCACAGTGGGCATTCGAAATGCACAGTAATTTCCGACTTGAGCACACACATATTATTCAAGCTAAGCTGCTTTAATTGATAAAACAACCAACGATTTTTTTTTTAGAAAATTGGTCAGATTCGGAACCTTTTTAACTACGTCTATAATGCTTTTTGCTTGTGAGGTGATGAAGTGAGCTCTTGGATTGGATTTTGTTTTTTCTCAATATTTATAGATTCAAACTTCTTCAGAAATCTTTCCAAAATGTGTGTATGCAAGTGTATGGCAAAAAATCTACTTCAAAATTAAGTTATTATAATCATCGTAAAGAAATAGCTCGACATAGGATTGCAGAGTCTGCGCTCTTCAGAATCCCTATTATTGAGTAGCAAAGCTGCGATACTTGACATTAGACATTTCCTTCAATATTGCTTTTCATATTAGAGTTCTAGCCCGTCCCTTCCCGTCCAGGGGCATAGAGTAAGCCAGTAAATTCGGGTTAGTAAAGCTGCAACACCAAAACACACGCTGACGCCTGTTAGCATCGATTGGCAGCAACCGCCAGCAACAATACTGCATTGTTTGGAAACTGTTGCTGCGCTACAGGCGTCCGTTCTGCGCCAAAAAGGACGCCCGATGAACTTTTACGCCCGGTAGTACACTTGTACCGCCCGGGTACGGCCGTGGCGATGGCAAGAAACGGTCGACCTGGTCTATCGAACACGACCTGGTGCAAGGGCTGGCGTGGATGATTACTACACCTACGCCTTTTCTCAGTCCTTAGCGATGGGTTGGGGGAGGAGAAGTGGAAGCGGGTGAGGAGGAACGTTAAAGCACCAAATTGCATCAGCATAAATCAAATTAGGTAACACCTGGTTCATAAATTGTAATAGTGCCCGTAGAAGCGACGACCGGGATGGGAAAGTACTTTGGAAACTAGTTACCATACTGCCGAAGCTAGGAGGCGAGTTCGAGCCGGTACGCCCGGAGCTTTTTGGCGCTACGGCTAGAGGCAAATGAACATTTTTGTAATGAGCGAAAGGAAATGGTGGAGGGGCGGCAGTCGAATGGTTAGAAAAATATCGTTTCCTGCCAGCGTGAAGGTGAAGGATTCGAGCGTTCCGCTATTTTGCGTGATGTACGGCCACATCAGTTACATGGGGAGTGCTTAAAATTTTGGCAGTTATCAACTTTGCGAAAGTAATCAACCACTGCACTGGGTTGGCTGTGCTTGGGGCTACCAACGAAGCGAACAAGGGGGGAGATTCAATGCCCCGTTTTCCCTCGTATCAGGTGAGATGTATTATCACCCTCGAGCCTGTAGTGGAAAACTTTTCCATTTTTTGCCATTGCCTCGAGGCTGGTGTTGGTTGTGTTGCTGTGCGAGGTTGATTTAATAGACGTCGGGAAAGGGATCAGTTACGGGTGAAAAACGACGACGACTAACTATGAGGTCTTGCTACAAAGGATTTCTTTTTTTGCGACGTTTGTTGGACCTGTTGCGCATCGAGAAGGAACTCACAATAGATTTTTTATAGTTTACCAAGAAAAGAAGATTCTATTTAAAAAATATATATCAGGAATGTTTTTTCTCTATTCTATTTCTATTGTAGGTTTATATTTATTTAGTAGGAATTTTATTTTATAGTAAATAATTATAATCTTGCTTATTTTCCTACAATTATTTTCAATCAAGTTGAGTTCGTACGTTGATAGAAATTACATGATATTTGTTTTGGTTCGGTTTTGCTTTAATGTTTTACCTATTTTTGTTATTCATAAAGAACGGCCTGGCCGTATTGCTGCCTATTAAGTCATATTATTTATTAATTTATTTATATATTTAGTGTTATGGCTTGTCGTCCTGTTTGCAGATATTTTTTCCCATTTTTGGCTTCTATTTTTGCTTCCTTTCAATATGTTACTATTCCAACGTTAAAAGCATCGATTAAATGAACATTTTTTGTTATTATTTTATTAATTTTTTTAGTTTTTCAGTAGTTTTTTACTTGTTTTGTTAAATAGTAAATTACAATCATGTTTTTTATGTTTCATATAAAAAACGGGTTTGTTTTTATTTGATTTGCTCTTATTTGTTATTTTGAGTTGTTTTTATTTCCTTACTGGTTTAGCTGATTTTTCTTTAAAAATTTTAATTAATGTTTATAGTGTTGTTCTTTCATGTTTGTGTTTATTGCACCTTATAATGCTTATTTATTTATTGATTATTACGGACTGATGCCGTATTGTCAACGCACCTTATAATGCTTACTATCATTTTTTTAATAAATTATATTTTTTTGTCGTTACGTTATGTCTTTTTTAGAGTTTCTCTTATTTATTTATACATATTTATTTCTATTTCTATCTGTGTATTATATTTTTCTACATTGCTTCGACATTCTTTTATCGTTTTATCTGTTTTTTCTTTTCTTTTTCAGCTGTTTCTACTCCTACGATAAAGCTATCGACAAGTCATCCTTTTAAACTGCTTTTTCACACTTTAAATCCTGCAAATGAGACGTCTTTACATGTTTTGCACCATAATGAAGCACAAAGATTGCTTGCAACTAATACGTTAGGAAACGCTCACCGTTAACAAAACATCTATTAGAACTTGCGCCATTCTATGCTTTCGCCCGTTTTCGATTGCATGTTGCATGCCCAGTAACGAACATAACAAACAGTAGTATCCAACAACAACAAAAAGAAATAAAAAAAATACGAAGAGGAAAAAATCCCAATATCTGTTGTTATTTCCCACTCTCTCTCTCTCTCTGTTTCATTCTTCACGCTTCTTATCGTCGGACCAAAAGGCGGGAGTTTTTATTTTACCGATGCTTCGCCTCACCGAGCTACGACGGACCGTGCTTTCACACCCAAACGAGAGCAGTTTTTCAACTTAATTATCGTTTTGGTAATTGCACCTTTTCAACAGTTGCAGTTCGCCACCCGGTGCCTCCCTCCGGTTTTTGGTGGACCAGCCAGATGGTTGAGGTGTACGTTTTGCGGTACGTCCAGCGGTCTCGAATTAGGTGCGGCAGTTTATTCGCTCGCGTTAACCGAAGTGTTATTTCTGAGCACAGCAAAGGAAAACAAGAGAAAAAAAATAGTTGAAAGGGAGAGTTTGGGGCGGCCAAAAACAAAAGAACTTAATCGAGAGAAACTAAAAAAATACAACAGAACCATATTCATGCGAAACTGGTAGGAGAATCATTTATAACACGAACCTCGTCTACTTTTACATAGTAGTTTTCGTGAACGGGTATGTGCGTGGAGGGTTTAATGCCTTTTTTGTTTGGTTGTTTGGTTTTCCACGTTGGACGCATTTATCCTTTCGCTGGACCCCTGTGCCGAACCGAGGGTGGAATGAACTTTTCCAGCACCAGCCCCCATAGGACGAGTTAGAAAGAGAGAGAGAGTTGGCGAATTGGCGCGATTTTTTTTTTGGTTGTTACCTAGTCCGTTACTCAGCACTTGTCGACATGCCAGTCGCGATTCTCGTCCAAAAGGAAAACCACCTGCATTCCTGGCTTTTTTTTTCGCCCCCAACCAGCGTTTTGTAGTGCTGATGGCTCGCGGGCTCACCGTTATTGTTTTGCCACCGTGGAAAAGTGGATAATTTAGCGAAAATAATAATTATTAGCGAAGGTTTGTCCGAGCGCGTTACTGGTGGCGTAGTTGTTAATTTTCCAACGCCCAAGGCTTACGCTGATGGCTATCGCGAGCCATGATTATGGCGACGGTGAATTGTTCTGCGAACGAATGCTCACCAATGCGTGTGGTGTTGATTGTTTTGGTAGGTGGTTTTCCCCTTGACGTGAATGATTGGAAGGAATTAGAACCGGTGCGCTGCTGACAGAATCAGTTGTACCGGTGACAGATTTCACTTACCACATGTGTTTTTCACTTAGTCACGGGCCGTGACGTGTTCAGTTGTTTTTTGGGAATTGAATAATCATCTGATGATGTGAAGCAAGAATTTTCCATTATTTTGAACGCAAAGCAGTCAAAATAGCGATTTTTCTACTGAGAAAATGAGCAAAACTGTAATAGTTCAAGTAAAACCTAGACTTCATTCGCCATGCTTCCTGCACAATACCGCATCCTATTGATGTACCTAATTTGAATAAAATATATTCACGATTTATTTGCAATAATTAACCACCACGCCACGCTAATGACTTCCCGCGAGCAGTTTAGATTGAGCCTGCGTTATAATTTAACAGGCGGTTTTGTGAGGAGGGGAGGGGGGGGGGGGGGCGCAAACCGGCTTGGGGCCGAGTTGTTTATCGACCACCAGTGAGGCGTATCGAATTTGATTGAAAGAGGTGAAGTGCAACGCAGATACAAAACAAAACATTCGCTGCACCAGTGGGAGGAAGGATGTGGGCAACGAGCATTAGCGCTGGCAGGATGCCGAAAAAAATGTAAAAGATGAAAAGTCAATTCCATTCCGGAGGCTACCGATGGTCTACCGATGGCATCACCCGGAACAGGGGCCACGGCCGGATGTGCAATTGAATTTTGTGTCAACTTTAATTATTCAGCCTAAGCAAAGCGAATGCATAAATAATAATGCACTGCACTGTTACCGCTTGGTGCGCCCGGGCCTTATGCAATCCGCGTGGCAGCAGCAAAGTGTCGCAGGGAAATGTTGAAGCCGCCGGTTCAGGGATAAATAAATGCGTTCTGGGGATTTGACCGCTGGGTAGGAAAGGGACAGGAATAAAGGAAATGTGCCTCTCCTCCCTGAGGGGCGTAGGGGCTGGCTATGGGACCAAACATTCGTTTTGGCGTTTGGTTTTGATTTTCAGCATTATTGTTTAGAATTTATGCGTTATTCATTCATCGTCGGTTCCGGAGCTTTTCACCGTGTGTGCTTGTGTGTGTTAAATGTAAAGTACCCTCCAGGCCGTGGTTCCTGTGTTTGCAAAATGTGCGCACGTTTATCAAACGCTTCTTGACAATGCGACAATTTATGCTATGAATCTAAAACAAAAAAAAAGCATTTTGGTTAAAAACGTGTGTTTGCTGTTTGGTTATGTGTGGAGGCGATTGTGTTACGGGACATTTCCTGGGGGTGAAAGCGGTGCAATGCGGGAAGGGAAGAAAAATGTCACATTCACCAATGAAGTATGTTAATTGAAACGCATTAGAATTTAAAACAAAACAATAGCGGCGGTGGCGACGGTGGCTGTGCCCGCAGGATGTGGCTCAGGCGGATGTTTAAAATCAGCAGCTTATCCACGGTGTGCTGGTGATGAATGCATTATGATTCATTGCCCATATTCGATTAGCTGTAATTTGTGAAATGGTGGAAAATTTACATGTTTACTCAACTGCGGTTAGGCAATGGAACCTAATACGTTTGGCAGGGAGTTGGAGCTAAAGAACAGAAAGAAAATTTGAATACGAAATAAACAATCGAAATTATTCTTTAATAATAGAAGAATAAGTTTAGCTAAAATAATTGAAACTAATTGCTTTGAATGCTAGCAAAACATAAACGATTTCAATGTGCGTTTGCGTGAATTGAATTATACTTGTTGCAAATTGCATACTTTTAGGGGCTTTTCACTGCAGCGCCTGTAGGGTATGCAATCCACATTACATTTTTAAACTGGCATCTTTTTAAGCAGGATTAATCGATTGTGTAAATACTTTTCAACTAAACTTTCTAAATAAGAATTGAATTATAAATTTGCATTTATGTCCAAGCATTGAAATATGCGTAGTGCAAAAATTATAAAAACAAGCTCAAGTAAAAAAAATCAAAAATAAAATATCATCCACTTCATTTTTTGGCACCGCCATTGTTGGGCCCATTTTCATTTCCTGCCTCACCTCCAGTTCCTTCTACACCTCCCTTTCCCCCCTCACTGTAATGGTTGCCATTTCCTGTGTGTGTGTGTGTTATGAAGCGTTTGAGCCGTTGGTGCCATTAGACCACCGTACGTCATCAGCGAACGTTGCCAAGGTCTCGAAAACATTTTGCGAGGGCCTACACAATTTCCCAAAAGCTGATGACCGACAATATTGAGTTCATCACTTTTCCTACCAGCATGTAAGGCGTGTGTGTGTGTGGTTTTTGCTCGTCAGTTTATTTGTTTGCTTTTATAATAGCCAGCGAAAAGAAAGCAAAACCCCATCACCCAACCAGACTGAGCATATGCAAGATAAAACGGAAGGATGACGGAAAGCGATGAAAAATGACTGCTTGCAAATGCTTACGGTAGGGCTCTAGCAAGGTTCTAGCAAGGTTTCGCGAATGATTGAAAGGTTTTAAACATAGTCGAGTTTTTTTGTGTGTTTACGGTACTTGTTGTTTGTTTTAAAAAGAAGCAGTATAGTATAGTCAATAGAATAAAAATTCTTGTTATGTGACAGGAACTTCATAAATTTAAGAGGATTATTCTCATAAGAAATAACTTCAAGTGCAAGAGCAACAACTAGGAATGTGTTGCTCTTTTTGTTTTGCACATCAGAACGCATTCATCCCTTCAACCAGGTACGGTGTGCATGTGTGCCCGAGTCAAGTTTGAGCCAAAGGATGACTGAGCAGACGTTAAGAATAGCGCGCCCGAACCCATATCCTTAGCGTCTCGATTACATCGTCTGGTGTGAGCAACGACGCTCCGACCCGAGAGCTCTAACTTCTGCCGGAAACATTGCCACCTTCCATATCAACGGGCTCCTCCTTCATGAACTCTGTACCCTTATCTGTCTGGATTTCCTTCTGGGGTTTTTTTGCTCGCTCTCTGTCGTTCAAACACCACCAGCATCAAAACCAATCTGCAACGGATGTGCGAGAAAATGCGAAAATCGAGGGCTAAATGCCAACGACAGGTTCCGATTTTCCCGTCCGCCGGGCGATACCGAAGGTGGGTAGCGAAGGGCACGCAATGGTGTGTAACGGCACGGTGGCCGGAGTAAAAATCCTTCGATAGATCCACCAGCTCGGTGGGGCTTGATATTGACATATTTTGATAGATTGCACACTAAACGCTTCATAATGAGGGTGAGCGTTTGGAGAGGAAAAATCGAGAGAAACACGAACGAACGAACGGTTGACAGTGTCAAAACAAACCACCCGTTTGTTAGGGAACGCTTAGTTTCGCCTACCGGATCCATCACGGGCACGTTGTGGACATCCTTGGGAAAGGTGTGCTTCGATCATCATCATCAGCATCGTCATCCCCCAACGTACCTCCTGATTGAGGTGTCTGTTCGAAGGGAAGAAAGAATATCACGAGACAGCGTGAAACAAAGTGTAATAGAGTCACCTGGTGGGCAAAGGTTTCTGGAAGCAGCGCTATTACCAGTACAAGTCGTCGAAGGAGAATCGCGCTTCAGCGCAAAAGCTTTTAATAAATGTGCTCTATGTGGCCGGGAAGGAAGCAGGCATCGTTGTGGGTTTACCGAGCGAGAATGAGGTAATGTTGGTGAAATAATTGAAGGTTTAGCGTAAAATGGTGTCGTGAAGTACCTTGTTCCAGGGTAGGTTGTTTCTGTAACGGAAGAGAGTAACCTTCGATGATGACGGATTGCTTTCGAATGATTTACGGCTGATTGCAAGGAGATGTCAATCTGGAACGAGGGTCGTGATAAAGATGATAAAGCTATTTATCGATGATAGCAAAGTTTTTTATTGCTAAAAATTACAAATTAAAGTCTTAAAATAACGCACTGGGACACATAACGAGACAGCATTATTATTTTCGGTTAAATTAATTTAAATTTAAGTAAAATGTAATTCAGTTGAGTGAAGAATCGATCTCTCTATTACTATTTGAACCGTAGTCCTTTCTGCCAATCAATAGTTGAACAACTTTGTGAAGAATTTAGGATCTTCAAGGCACGAATCGTGGGCACTACAACCTCAAAAGTTCTCAGTTTGACTTTCGGATAGTTCCTAGTAATGACTGTAGATGGCGCTTATATTTCAGGACCACTAGACACAATCCAGAAGAATGATCTGTTTGTTACTAGAATTTTCTGAATATCTGAGTGCGTTTGTTCATATTTTTGTCTATTTATTTTGATTCTAAACCTAGTTGAAAGGATGCTGTAGTTCATTGTTACTTTCATATGAATAAGGGTCTGAAATATTATAAGAGCTAGATTGTCTTCAAGATATCTGCTCCTGCTAAATAGTTACACAGATCTCGCTAAAGAATCAATTTCAGTTTCACCTTGAGCACACGATTGCATCTCCAGCACGGGCACTACATCGAACGGACCTAACCAAACACCGAGAACGCTTCGGAATAATCCTCGAATAAAGTTTCCAGACATCATCATGTTTTAATTATTCAAATCAGTGTAATTTTCTTTTTCTTCAAGAAAAGGCGAAGACGGGCTTGCCCGAGCGAGTGCAACGTCACACGGACGTCAACGAGCCACCATTAGGGCTACGAGTCGTATGCCGTAACTGAAACTGACTTTTTGAAAGTTGCCCGAAAGTTGGCAAGAATTGGCTGGTGGCCCAGGCACACCGTAAACGAGCTCCAACGTTTGATGGCCTGCATCCTTTGCCGTGAAGCAACTGGTTCCAAAGTGGGCGCGGCGGTGGCAAATTTGTAGTTTATAATTTATTTCTTCACCCCAAAATGGATGCTTTCTCGGGGTTGTGCGCGCTCCGTCGTTTCGAACTTTGAATGATGGCCGATCAAGCAGTTGATGGTTTCGAGCAGGTTCACGCCAGGGACAGGACCGACAGCGTTTCTTTGTCTCAGACAGCGCAAGTGTGTGGTGTTATTTTTGGTGACTGGTGAATGATGCATCACAGCAGGATAAGGGGGGGGAGCACGAGAAAACGAGAATTGCATATCAGCAGTCGTCGGCGAGCTTTTCGGATGAAGTTGTGTAGTCTTGAGGTTCAAGCCGAAAGAGAGAGAGATAGAGAGAGCGATTGTCGTCAAAGTTTATGTTGCGTTTTATAATACGATTGGTGGGATTCTTGAGATATTCAGTTGCTTTTTGTATAAGATTATTTACTTACTTAGTTTTATGCTCTGTTGAGCATCTTCTGAGAAGATTTGGTAAGAAAGGTCTTTTTTTCTCTCAATCTAGTTTGACTTGCTCTGGTGAGTTAAATCTTGAGCTATCCTTAGTAATGTCACGGAAAATTTAGTTCAATCTTTCCATTCAAGAAATGTCCAGCCTCTCCTGCTTGAGGAAGAATTTGATGGGCTCATCAGTCCAATGTCTTTCGTATGACATATTCATCATGACAGAGTTTGGAGAGAGTATTGAGCTGAGTTTTCAAGAAACGGATGTAGAGACCCATCATTAAGTGAAGCAAACTATCAAGGATTTTCTTTATTTTTTAAATATCTTGATCTTCTACTTGAAACTTGTTATCATACTAATTAATTAAAAGACATATTGTTTTACTACTCCGATTAAACCATTCAATGAAGCAATCCAGCGCTTCCATCGCTTATAGAGCGTTCAATTAATATGCTGATCTTAAGCATGCTAAGACCTTGTAAATTTACCAACAAACTCTTGCATCACGCCCTTGCAGCACTATCTCGCGTGGAATGTTGTAAGTCGCGTGCTCAGCTTTTCAGCGTCAAACCTTCCAACAAAAACTTCATACTGCACACACTGCACGCTTCGAACAAAGAAATTCCCACTAATCGTGTAAGGCGCTTGCTGCGCCCGGAATGAAGCTGATGGAAGACTTGACGGCCGCCAGTGTCTACGCGAGGGGAACGGAACGTGTGCCCAGGCAGCACAGCAAATCATTTGTGCAAAAACTTCTTGATATCTTTTCACCGAAATGAAACACATGTCAAGGTTTCAATTAGGGGATTTATTCTAGTCATATATGTTTACGGGGCGGTCCCGCTGGCGTCGTCGTAGCGCCCGTACTGCTGCCCGCTTGTTGAGGATGAGCTCGTACTTTGGGTTTTTGTATGCACTTGAATTAGGAGCTGGATGGAGCAAGGTTACAAGGGATGGATGGATGGCTGGATAGATGGGAAAACTTAAACTTTTGAAGGCACACTCGCTGGTTGGCTGGCTGGCACGGGCTGTCACGGCAGTGACACGATAGTAAGGATTTCATTTCAGGGCTTTGCTTTGAAGGCATTAGTTTTGCTGAGGAGGTAAGGCGATGGTAAGCATGTGTAACAACGGAGTTACAAGGTCTCATATGTTCGCTCGCCCGCTGTTGGGTTAGTTTACAACGGGTGCTTCGGTTTCGGCAGCCCGATTGCTCCGCACACCTCGGCGCTAGCTGTGACAGGGAAAATCCAAAAGAAAGTCTTACTTGAAGAAATCGGCTCCCTGAGAGTCTGCACAAGGCGGTGCTCCATGTTGCCGATGAGCTGCAAAAATTCCTCTACCCAAGCCCGTTGCACACATGTACCGCAAAGAATGACTGGATGTTTCTTATGTGTGTGTGTTTGTTTAGAACGGTACTAGAACTCCCATTGTTTCCTCATGGGAGACTTTGGCGAAAGAGAAAGTGTACCTTTGTCACCCAGACCTAGCAACACCCAGGACGGGTGCAGGAAATAGTTTTTTACAACACCGGGCGAGGATGACAAAACAAATGACGGATTTTAATCTTTCATAAGCATAATTAATTTAAATCTGGCGTAATGATTTACCCACGTCACTCAAAACCCGGGATTCCGGAGGGACCTGGGACAGGAGATGTAGATCGTATGGAGAAGTGACACATGGCAGTGGAAGGTACCGGCACACGGGGCCACACTAACAGAAGGGTGAAACAGATGGGTAAAGTTTTTGTAATGTTTGTCTTTACGCTGTGTGAGATAGAAGCTGGTGAGAGTGGCGAAGGTGTATTCTAATTGGTATAGAAAACATGAGGAAGAGTTTTAGAGTTTAGAGCATGTACGAAGCAGTTTCAAATATTTAAAGTCGCATTTTATACTAGACACCTTGTTTTATACATTTTATTATTGAAATTGTACAATTGAGATGTTATAATAATAGCCTAAAGAGTTTCAGTTGATAGAGCAAAATCATCAACTTTTATGACAAAAGGCAGCAAATGTTATGGTAAAACAATGATCAGATATGTTAGAAGTCTATACAGTATAAAATCAGCTTAACAGATGATATTTCAATTACAACACATTTTAACAATCAAAACTATCGACTGAATTCGAAACACGGTTTCATAAACGCGTGGATAATACTATAAAAAAATCAATTCTTTAAGGATTATATTTATTTTTCTGAATGGTAGGTCTCTATTGATCTTTGCAGCTCATATTTCTTTTGTCTTTGCTAATTTTTTCTGATTGTGGGGTACTGCGGCTAACAGATGTTTTATACTTCGGAGTTTGGATAAGACTTGGGCAGACATTTTGTAAAAGCGTTAAAGTGTGTAATAGCAATGCGATCAGGCCGTTCTACTAGATTAGAAAACACAGTTTGTAACCCAGTGGTCTTAGTTGGTGCTGGCACTTATTATAAACAGGTGAGTATCAAATCCTATCCAAATTGGCACCATTTGCTGTTGTTTAGCTCTACAGGGTCTAGAGCTCTAGGATTGGCATTTTTGGATATCTTGACTTGGCCCTGTGGTACATGAGACAGCGGCACCGGTCGTTAGGCCAAGAAAGAAGAAGGCTTGACCCTGTGTATGTGGTAGGAGTAGGATAGTTAGTCAGGGGTCGGAGAGATGGTTTAGACGGGATTCGATATCTGGTCTGAATGTGAGAAGACTGGCAGCTCAACCATTGGACTATGCCACTAAGTAGTAAAAAAATAGAAATTGCAGGACAATCCCTCTTGAGGTTGTGCTAGGGCCCTATCAAATTACAAAACCTGTATTTAAGATGATTGTATTGTTTACAATTTTCAACAAACAGCTTTATTGAGTTTTAAAATTGATGAAAAAATAATCGAAACAAAAAACTAACCATAGTCAAACATGTTGTTCAAACTCATCAAAGACACGTAGATACAAAACTGTACCACGGCAATGACGTCCATGAGTGCATGTCTCTATCCTTCCCGACAGCAGTGGCAAAACTAGGTACGGTTGTAGATAAAAGACTAAAACAACAGCACACACGTAATTGCATTTGTATAAAGTTTTGCACCAGGACGTTCGCGATAAAGCCGTATTCAACAGCGTTTATCTCACGTTTCGCAACGAAAACCCAAACAACCATCGTCGTCGTCGTCGTCGTCCTTGTTGTTGTCGTTAACGACTACGGTTTATGGTTTTGACTTTATTTACAATAGAAAAAAAAAAACGGCGAAAAAACAACCACCATAGCAGTGAAATAAAGCGAAAGGAGTGAAAAATCTGCATGCACCCACAAGTGGTACCGGGAAGCACAACAAGGGAAACTGCACCTCACATCACCCGTTTACATGTTCAATAGGAAAAATGTGACGCACCGTGAAACCTTGCCACCGGTCGCAACCGCGTCGTCATTCAACCACGACGACGACGACGAAAGAACGAGTTCTGCCAGCTCGACGGTGACTCGTGCCGAGGACGAGACATGCAGACAGGCCGCATGCAACAACAGATACATAAATCCTGCCTTTTCTCCCCCTTTTTTCGCATAATTTAAGAAAGGGGTACGGGTACAACTAAAAAACAAGAACTCCAGCAAACACAAATAAGCTTACCAGCACAGAGAGAGAGAGAGAGACACACATGGACGCACCGACGGTAGGACCTTAAGTTTGGGATTGGCTGGTGGAAAGTCACACATGTACCCGGGGTCACCGCAAAATGGGCACGCGTACGCAATCCCGTTACGGATGGGAGTCGGGCAGTGAATCGGGACGGAAGGAGTGGTGCACGTGTTTCAATGCAGTTAAGTAGGTATTATGCAGATTTGCATCATTGCCCGTGCCGCGGTATCGAAACCGAAAAACACCAAACATTGTGTATTATGTTTATTTCCTCACTCTTGCACTCTGCTCTACTTGGCTGGCTTTTTTTTGGGTTTTGTTTTGGTGGGTGGTTTATTTTGGCTGTTGTATTTTTCCTGTTTTTCCTTTGCTAGATGGTGCAAAGGAAAGCTACCAGGGTGTTGGCCAGGGTGAGCCAGGACTGTTGGGGTAGCCTGGAACACTGATTGTGGTGTGCATTTATGCGTCTAAATGCATAAATGTAAATATTTAATCTCCGTGGGTAATGAAAATTGAGAGGTGTATGCTAAATCTCTGTAAATTTATAATAAACTTTTATACCGATACCGTAAAATAAAATAAATACTTCAAAGTATTATAGATTAAAGTGAAAACCTTTATCAAGACAAGGGTGAAATAGTAACAGCTTCTAAAAGAATGGAAACCCCATTACAATCACCATATCACCATTACAATAGATTAACAGAGCAGATACGTCTTACTCACTTACTTACTTTACGTTGAAACCGCTTCGTGGTGTTGCTCTGCTACCGAAGCCTTCGATACCGTGCACGGTCAAGCACCGGCCTCTATCATTTCAATATCTCGACCGTTCTGGCGGAAGCATCAACGCCTTCACTACATATTAATTTGGAGGAATTAACACGCTTACAACACGCCTGCTCTGTCCATGTGAACGGTCTGAAAGGACTTTACGGGCTGGGTAGCTCGGTGTCATTTTCGTGACATGATCAATCCACCGTAGTCTTGCGAGTTTAATTCGCTTCACGATATGGAGGATCACTGTACAACTCGTAGAGATCATTTTTGTAAGGGCACATCATATTGTCCTTCCACATGTACGGGGCCAAACATTCTTTAGAACATCATCCTCTCAAAGAGGGTTTCGTCTGACAGAAGAGATACGTTATCCTGGCTAAAATCTGCGAAAGCTTCAAGTCAATTTTCTCACTGCGACATTGGTTCTTCTGATTACTTTCTTGTTGATATCAGGGAATATGTCACAATACCTCTCAAGGAGCACCCGGAGCATCGTTCTGTACGGAGGTCCTGAGAGCCTTTACCATTTAGAGGTCTTAAAACTTCAAAAGAGGCACCGTATAATATCTAAACTTGGCCGCTGATTCAGACCCACTCAGTAGATTCGACGTGCTATGGGCCTCTAACTTTCATTCTGCTAAGGGTCCTCCGATGGGCTTTATCCGCCTATGGCCAAGCTTGCGTCGAGTAAGAGTTTAAGTAGATCCTCTAAGAAGCTATCCCTCAATACACAATGGAGCTATAACTATCCAATTTGCCGATCGTTCCTTGATACTCTACTACCAGCGCTAAAGTGAGTTCTTTCGTTAAATCCTCGAAGGTTGTAGGTAACAACTATTGAACAAATCTCTGCGATCTTGAATATCGTGAAGTGTTTTACTGATCAATCATAGTCCTTGAAAAGTTTTCTTTAAACATGTTTCACCCATGCTCCTGAACGATATATCCTAAATTTTTGTTTGTTCCTTACATCTTTTGCTCATACAAATAGTGAGACCTCCTGGAACATAATGCTACCATTGCATTAAAACCCCACTGCAACGATGCACGTTGCAGTTTAGCTAACAACGGGTACGCTAGTAGTATTATGCATTCCAACTACTACAGTTAAATTGATGGCCTTTTAAAACGCGTGTTACCATTCCCTATCCCCAAGTATCCTCCCAGCGTACCACTCCAACCGCCTCAAACGCTCCGAAGAAAAGTGCAAAATGGTGCAAAAATAATTTTGGTAAAATCCACAACTTCCCCAAACTTAACTCACGCTCCCGCTTCCGTCCAAGGGATCTACTTTTCTTCGCGTCCGTAGCCGATTTCGTGAAGGCGCAATCCGTCCGTTCGATGTCTGGCAGAACTGCAGGCAAATAAATTGCACTTCCTATGCTGCACTTCCTGTGCAGTCCTGGGGGCCTGTTGTGAGTGAGTGAGAGTCCTCCCGAACGGGTTTTCTTTTTCGTGGGCGGCACCAACCGCCATTCTGTTGTTTTGCCATCAAGATGAAGCCGAGGTGGCTCACGGGGGCACAAATGTAACAAAATAAAAGTAAAAGCAACTCGGAAGGCTCGGAAGGCTCGGTTCGGGGCAAAGAAAACGCCACACTAGCGTTGGGTTTTCGGATGGCGTACACACACACACACACACACACACACACACACACACACACACACACACACACGGAGTGATGCACTTTTGTGCCGTGCATTGGTAGGTTTCCTGGCCGTGCTTTGCCAAACAACAAACTGTACGCTTCCTGCTTACGCCCACCGTTTTGCTGGTGGCTAAGGGCCCCGGAGGAAGCGACCGGTGTGTTTTGTCAATAATCGGACCCTTTGCACTGCGTCGGGTGCACGGTAGCGACGGTTAAGGATTGGTTTTCGGCCCACGATGCCATCGATATCCTTCAGGTGGCAGGTGCATTCCGTGCGGAACGGATAAGCGGCTGGCCTGTGGTGCATTATTTCACTACTTCCGGCTTTACTGCAACCGGCTGGAACAGTGTTTGCTCATTGTTTTGCTGCATGAGTCAGGTGACGTGTTTGACGTTACACTAAGTAATACATTTTTGGAATATCTGATGACTTAGGTGGGCATGAAGATCTTCACTCAGCATTTGAAGTGCTCAATTTTAGTAATATATAAAATAAAAAGAGTTTTAAAGAGTGCTACCCAAATGCTAGTCCTTCCCATAGAACTTCACTTAAATTCACGCACACATGTAAGACTTCGTGAGGCACAATTGGTCACACACTGTAAAGCCACCGGGTCCATTTTACCTGAGCCGTTTAATAAACAGGTGTACGTTTCCGCTTCCATGGCAAAGCACGGCCAGTTTAATTCCTCATAACATACCCCCTGTTCTCCTCGTAGTCCCCTTACCACCTCCACCACTCTCCTCTCTCTCTTTCTACTCAGCGAAAGACACCCTAGGTAATTCTGGATGTTTTGTCTCCGGCCAAACCGCCATGCCCCCCCACAATCCTGATTCTCGCACCCAAAATGCACTCAATGACTTTTTCGGGAGGTTTCCACCGTTTCCGTTTCGGTGCAATTTGATCGTAATTAAGATCATCGTTTCCTATCAGCTTGCCCGATAGTCAACAAACACGTCAGGGCGCCCTGACGCAAGCGCCTAATGCGAGTATGATGTGTCACGGCCGGTTCACGGCACCAACATCCTCCTGTGCATGCATTTGTGTATGTGAGTTGTGAAAAAGGGGTTGTCAAAAATAACAGCCATGGCCAAATGCTCGGCAACAACATCACAAAACCCGAGTGGGCTCTATGCCAACAGGCGGCGTGACAATTTTGCTTACCTATTTGGCTCGAACTGCTGCAACAGTCGTCCCAGTTCCCAGAAGGGGGACTGTTTGTTTCGGTTTTTTGATAGGTTTCGTTTTTTTGTTGTTAGGACTACCTTTAAACGGGCTCGACGCTGTATTTAATATCAATTTTTCCACCTTCATCTAATAGCCACAAAACGCATCGTTCGCCCAGCGTTTCGCTATCAAACTGCATTATAATATGCTTATTCATTTTCCCGAACGATGTTGACCCTATCGGAGGTTTTACGGGCACGGTTTAAGGCTACGAGGAAACCCATTCCGAACTAAAGCCTGTTAGTCACCCCTGAGCGTTTAAATCGGGCGTGCAACGTTCCCTGTTGTTGATGCAACAAAAACAACCTAACGATCCGGAAGGTGTGTGAACGTCTGGAATGTGCGTGACATACAAGCACTGGGAAGGGTGATACGATTGATCGCGAATTGATCGGTTGCTATTGGTGAGCTGTGGTATTGGATTGGTTCAAAGAGAAGCATTCGGGAACGAAAAAGTGTTTTTCAACGCGTTGAAAGGGTTTAGAAATGGAAAGCGTCCGTGTGGAATTGTCAGCTGCAGCCATTCGCGCCACTGTTTAGCCATCCGTAGAAACTGTTTATTTTTAATTATTCACTCTCAATACACACACACACACACACACACAGCAAGTTATGGTGCAGAATCTATTACCATCGTAGATAGATAAAACACGCAACAAATCGTTCCGGCAAGAGAGCATGGAAGAAATGAGAGGAGAGTCCAGGAAAAACATTCAATCAGAAACTTTAAAGAGTATCATTCCGAAAAGGGTAAGCTTCAAGGGGTTGCTGTTTTAGGGGCATTAAAATATGATTGATGAGTGTCCATCAGTTTGGAGAGGAGCCATAAAACCTGTTCTTTTGTTTACTTACTGCTAGCCTTTTATTGGGAGCACAGAGTCTTTCGAGTTCTTTTATTTCAAGTGGGTTTAGACAATATTATTCTAAAATTTTAGATTTTGGCCATTGAAGTTAAGAGCCAGAAGGTCCAATGGCCGAGGCAATATGCGGTCTTCACAAGACAGGACTAGAGATAAAATCCCACCCGAATCTTCTTTTCTTATGCTGGACATACTATCCAACAACGGATTCAACCAGGTATCGGATAGCTGGTAGTGACAGGGCAAGAACTTTGGAACTTGAGGAGCCAAATGAGAAAAAGAGAAAAGACCAGACTGGGTCAAACAATATTTGTCTTCTTTCGATTTGGTCACAATAACTTCAGGGGGTCTTGAGCTATCATTTCTGACAATCTTGACTTAGTTTCAACTGTGACTTAGAAGATCGCTAGTTTCACTCACCTTCTTCCTTAAAAAGCTGATATGTTCATTTATATTTTAATTTTACCGACAGCAACTCTTAAACAGCTTCTAAGCAGCTTAAAGGAGCTGCTAAGCTTCAATATGTTATTTATCTTGGCCAGTTCTGAATGAAATCATCAGATAATACTTATTTTGAATATATGGTCCATATTAATTCACGTTGTTTGAAAGCATTGATGAGACCGTTGGTAAAATTATAAAAATATATTATTGTGAACAAAATAAGTATCTTTAAGCTTACAAGTGTTGCTTCACAATGCTCCCTACAAACTAATATTCACTTTTAACCGACAGCTAAAGCAACATTAGAAGAGCAATGGTTTCGTTTCATTGGTTTCCGGTATTAGATTCGTGGGATTAGAATTGTCTTACGGAGGTCGTACGGTCCGGGAAGCCCTTTAACGCTTTGGTCACATTCTACAGTTCTACTCACGGGAGGTTCGCCTTCCAAAGGGCGTACGAGTCAATAATGAAGGTTACCACCGTATGTGACACATGTTCGAAATATCATTTTGATAAGGAAATGATGACCCCAGGTGCCATCGAGTGTTTCGCCCGACCGCTCGATCACGGCACATGAGAAGCATGCGGGCCTTAGAACCTTCGAAGACAATGAGAGCATTATGTGATACTTTTGAGATTGGATGCGGCTCCAGGAAGCCAAGTAGAGGTTCGTTTCGGAAGGAAATAACACCCATTGGGGGGAGGAGGGAGAAAAAAGACCAAAAAACGAAAGGAACTAATCCCTATCGAAGGGAGCAATCGGATGTGCTTCGGGGACGCATTTGGGGACGGGTTAGAAGATGGGCGTGCTGTTGCTTCCCGGGTGGGTTGATTTCCGGAACACGTCCCGGGGCCGTTGTCATAATAAATGGTAACCCGCAGGTCTGGGAAGCAGGTTGACAGGAAGGAAGCCGGATTCGAGAGCCCAACTTCCTTGAAACACACGGTGAACAGGAGGGCCACAAGTGCATTCTTCCGCCTGTTCCGCTTGCTCAAAACCTTCAAATTGGGAGCACGTACAGTGCACAGCCCTCTGCCGGATGGTATTAATTACAAAAATTTCAAGTGTAATTTTATAAACCTGCCCATACCGTTCGTGATCCGGGATCATTCCGGATCGGATGGACATTGCGTTGCGGAAGGATGTGCTGCTGTAGGATAAAAATTGGCAGGGATGTGTGCCTGCTTCCGGTTCGATAAGCGTAGCGTTCGAGGTTGTGGTGGGAGAATGTTTTTTTTCGTGTTTTGTAGTTGAACATTTACATTGATTAGCATGTGTGGAAAGATGTTAATTGGTAAATCTGAGATGATGCTTCCTGTTTGTTCATCAAGCATAACCTCATCAACAATGTGTCCTATCATCGATGATTCAAAGATTTTCAAATGTAATAGCAAATCTGTAATAGAGTAGTTTTCAAATTTTTCAATAATAGGTACTGAAGAGCCAGGTTCTCAAATCATGTCCAATGCTTGCTCTCCAACACCGACCAGTTAAACCACAAAACCAAGCTCGTGCCAACTGTAATCGATATCTTCGTTTTTATTCCTCTCCACGATTCGCCTCAAAACAAGGAAGATCATATGTCCAAGCTATCAAAAAACCGCAAGGGTTCGAAGACGATCGATAGCTTTCTTCCTGTGCTGTCCCATAGAAGCTTCCGATTGCTTTAAACACTCGCCGTGCTCCATTCACAACCCTAAGATAACCACTTCGGACACTGGTCGCAACAACCCGGAGGAGCGCCACCTTTGTTTCTACTCAACCACCCGACAAATGACAGTTTTGAAAAGGTTTCTTATGAAGACTATCTTGTATCGAGCAAAACAAGAACGGGTTTCCAGTGTAGGATTAAAGCTGGGCAAGTTTCTTGAAGCTCAGACCTATGCGATGAACAGTACGCGTGCTCCCTTGTGCTGGCAAACATCCGCACCATGACTTATCGAAATAGTGGTGACGTATAGTGGTACGGTTCTCGCGTCAATGACTTCGACAGCATCTATCAATTAACGGGTACGGGCTGGCTCGTGGAGTCAAAGTTTCTCAATTACTTGCCATCCGCATCCATCATTATTCGTCGTTCGTTGGTTCGTTCCACCCGAAAATGGGATGCTTTTAGCGATCAATCGATCGAACGGCTCATGTCACTTTAGTTGCTCCGCGCGGGCCACAGCACTATACTTCCGGGACGTTCGCTGTACCCGTGGAAAACGGTTTTCTGCACGCCGTACTTTAACCGATCAACCGAGTGAAATGTTGCTTTCAAACGGGGAAACTAACAGAATGAGAGCGAGAGAGAGAGGGATTGGCAAAAACGTCGTAAAACTTTAAAATCGAATCAAATTTCAGCGTACAGTGTATGGCGGTGGCGCGTGTTCTTGCTGTTGCTCGAGAAACAGTTTTCCTGTTAGAGAAGTGTTAGAACACGGTTAGCTAAAAGCACGATATGGTGAAGTAAAGCAAAAGAAGAAAAAGCTACCAAGACCAGAAAACCCTTAACATATTTTCCCTTGATCGATAGCGGCTTACGATTGGCGAGGGTGACCGGGGGCGAGGCGAATCTATAGTTACGGGCACAAAAAATGACGAGTAAATCCGGCAACAGACTACGGCAACTTTGAATATAATTAATGACTAAACTCCATTACGCAGCTAAATCAGCTAGCCCGAAGATGGTTCGAGCGAACTAAGACGCTCGATGACGACGAAGACGATGGCGACCATGATGATGATGATGATGATGATGACGGCGCCAATCCGGAGAACTTCAGCCTCCATTCCCTTGTGCTGAATTGGGCACTTAAGCTCCACATGCAGCTTCGTTGACTTGGTGGCTAGCAAACGGGAAGATGTTTTT
The DNA here is from genome assembly GCF_013141755.1 of Anopheles stephensi. Lineage (NCBI taxonomy): Eukaryota > Metazoa > Arthropoda > Insecta > Diptera > Culicidae > Anopheles > Anopheles stephensi. The sequence continues at coordinate 17,732,284 of NC_050203.1, forward strand.
CTTGTCGTGGTTAGTGACTTTTCTTGGTAGCGTTTCGGGAGGCGTTTTACAGTGGAGACTCTCTTATTGTTCCCTTGAAGTTTAAGATGAGTGATTCTAAGTATTAAAAATATTATCTTATTCTATATTTAAGATAGAAGCTAAAGACATCAGTAAACCATTCTATGCTAGTACAGGTAGTAGTAGGCCGCACTCTTACTTCAACCCTCAACAGAGTCCTTCCTCAAAAACTCACTTATAATAACAACAAATATCCCTGCGACCTACACGACCTAATTCCCATCTCCCGAACCCTCTCTGTCCTCATGCTCTCCCAGGATGCTCAACCTGTCAGCCCTAACCAGCAGTGTTATGACAGCGGTGTGGGATCGGTAGATTTATTTACGAAAAGCCACACGCCAACACAATGGATCCTCAAAATCCTCGTCTCCCCGCGAGGTGATGGGTTGTCCAAGGAAGGTGAAACTTACACGCATAATTTTCAAATCATTCCACCAACAATTCGGGCGAAGACAACGGCAGGGGCAGGAACAGGTCGCGCGTGCCGGCGATGGATGGTTTGGTTTGTAGGGAAATTGGGAAAAGCCACCGTCCCAGAGTTTGACAAAGAAAGTTGCAAGTTGTGACGCGTGTCCTTTCGGGGGGGCGAGCTGGACGAAAGTCATTTGTCGATAGATGTTGATTGGGTGCAAGGTTTCGTTGGGAGATGAATGTGAATATTTTGCGAGGAATCGAGAGCTTTGGTGGAGATTGATTGTAAGCAAGCGTTTTACATTAGATGTGTAGTTTGGCATACGTTTGAAAAACACTTTAATGATCATTAGCTTAACGCATTCGAAGGGGAATAAAGGGATAGAAACATGGAAAGACTTTTAAATAGCTAAATATCACTCTCGATTAATGATAGCTTAAACGGAATGAATTTGATTAATTTAGAGCTTAGATTCGATCGATTCCTGGAACGTTAATAATGTCCACTTATTATGCATTACTATTAAATTTCCCTAGTCTTCACAATAAAAAGTTTCCTCCTGCAATATATTGGTCGCACTTCCATAAAAATTCCTTTCTTTCATCAATAGCTTCCAACGGTAAGATTTATGACTCTATCTCATTAACCCCGGCACCGCAGTCCAGGGCAGACCCGGTTCCCGGTAACACACCGAACAACGGGTTTATTATCGTGCCATCAATAATCTTTCCCGCGGTGCTGAAGTGCCTTGGGATGATGCCCAAGCGCGCGCGATGCCACCGCTGTCACATTAAAGTAAAACAAATTGACAAACTTAAAAGCCAAGAAGCTGTCACCTTTGCCCCGACTGCTCTACGAGTAACTTCACAGTTAATGTGAACGAATGAAAAGATTTTTCGAACCTTCCATCCTCGCGTCAAGGTGTGCAGAATGTGAGGATAATTAAAATTAATTATCAACCGTGCGGCCGAGACGTGCGTTCCGAGGAGACTTCCTGACTTCCTGCGGTGTCTGGTACGTTCGGAGTTCGTTGGACGGGAGGAGGTGTTCGATTGTGAAGGAACGGACCCTGATGAGTCGTCCGCAGTACTTTATAGGGAGCAAGAAGAGCGTTTAACCTCTGAGATTTTAGGAGACCGAGTGAGAGAGAGAGCGAACGAGAGTTAGACTGAGACCTTCTTCAGTTGACCATGGTGCACGTGTGGTGTTTTGTTTTCTGTTTTGAAGTTAAGTACTGGCACACGTGTCTTGTGGGGACGACAAGCTCCTCCTTTTGCTCGTTCACCCAGCGAATATATGTCCCATTCACGTACTAATTATCCTTCCGTCCTCGTATGTACGTCTGTACGCGTGCGTGTTGTGTATTGTCCTGGGAAGGATATGCGTGAGGGAAGTGTTTTCTTTAGCACGCTCGTTTCTCAACCCCACGATTGTTGTGTTTTTTTTCTTGGTTCGTTGGCATCATTAAGCCGGGCGTCTGATAGTAATGGAGGATCATTTTTCATGCATGCAAACCAAATCCTGTTGACTGACGCAAGAGGGAAACGACAGGCAGCGCACGCTCGCACGCAGCGGTTAAAGGTTCATTTGTTGATCTGATTCGGTGTACGCTTATCGGGAGGTTTTTGGGTTGAGCGAACGCACGCGGAAGTCATGTGGTATGTAGTATGTAGTTTTAGCAGGGGTTTATGACAAAGTCGTATTGTATGAATTCTCGAGGGTAAGGCAAGTGATCTTAATAGCTTCAAAACTAATGAAAGTGAAACTGATTAATAGTTTATTAGGAAGAATGTTGGGGAAAAAGGAAAACCTTTTGTTAAAAGAGAAATGAAAGTGAAAAATATTATATAAAACATGCAAAAGAAAGTTAAGAAATGTATAAAACTAAAAATCGTGAGAGATGGTAATGAAAAATGTAAAAAAATGAACAGTAAAATTAAAATGAGAAATATGTTAAAAAAATATGCAAAATTCGTGAAACACTTAGATACTAAAATATAAGGCGTTAAGAACTCAAAACCACATCACAAACTAAAAGAGAACAACAATTATCCTCTTCCGTAAAACCAGCATAAAATTTTTTATCTATGTAATCCTATTTAGAACATTTGAACATCGATTCTGAAGAAAAGAAAAAATATTTAAATCAGATGAAATTGAAGAAGAAAACTAGAGATTTTTTTCAATTCAGCAAACATTACACTACATAAAGTTGGTTAAATGCTTAGATATTCTAATGCAGCTAACATTCATCAGAAAAGATAGCAAAAATAAATCCGAAACGTTCATACCGACGTACAAATCAACAGCTACAGAGCTTCCGTTTTCCTCTTTTTTATTTTACTTTGGTTCAATCTCGTTCGCACACCGGAAGTGAAAAATGTGCAAAGCGTTATGCCGATCGCAAAGCATAACTCCCTTTACTTCCTATTTCATATCGCCCATAATTTCCCAAGCATGGCCACTTTCCAAGAGGAAATCTTTACAATCCACCTATGCTTTGGCTGTGGTTTCGCAAAGCGTTCGCTCCCACGCCCCTGCCATTGTAAACTGGCATCGATGACGCAAGCATAATCGTACGGAACGAAATATGCCCATTAAACACACACCAACGTGCGCTCGCCACAGGAACGATGGGCGTAAGAATGTGCCGAATTTTCCCCCCATCGCTTTGATTGTTGTTTTTCCCGAAGCGCTTTTTTCTCTCTCTCTCTCTCTCGTATCTGTTCGTGCACAAGATCTCACAATGAATGGAATGGATTTTTCATACGGTGAGTGCAAATTGTCACCCGGCATAGCTCAGTATACGCAGCTATCTCAACTTCCTATGGCAGCAGGGAAACCCTAAACCTAATGAACGACAATCGGCGGAGGAATGGTGGCCCCGTTTCGGTGAGCGGCTAATTTGATTCCCACACTCGGCAGCACGCACTGTCACTTGCAATGACAATTTCAGTTCACTAATCAGTTAACATTAATCAGGGCGAAGGCGACCGGTCTGGAGTTGTACCGTATCGGGCGCATTGCAAATCGTATTCTCCGGGGCGATAAAGCGTTTGGCCGGAGCAAAATAAGCCGTACCGCAATGGGCAATGTGCGTGCGAGTGCGTCTGTGTGCTGGCGGGCAGGCCAGACGGTGGTTGATGAGCTGGACAGATTTGACAGTATACTTCCCCCTTGATTACATGTTGGGTGTCTTGTTGTTTTTTTTTAAGCACAGTACATCCTGTTGCTGGAACTGGATAGCTGGCAGGAGATCTGTCACGTGGAAGGAGAGAGAGAGAGAGAGAGAGTGTGTAATGATGCTGAAGGTACGACATAACATACATTTTTAAATACAAGGGAAATTTGAGTTATTCTTTGCTTTTTAAATATTAAAAAAAATTATATAATTTACAATGAAAAGCACTTGCTGATTTCGCGAATGGGAAAATGTACTGCAAACTAAAGCTTAACCTTTTTTTTTGTGAAAATATGGCAAGCCTTTCTTATTTTTCTGCTTCTTTGCCGCTTTCATCTCCAGATGTGTTTGTTTTGCCATTTCTGATGTCTCGTACCTCATTTACCAGCAGCAGGATAGTAAAATCTGGGTTTGGCAAGGTTGTCTAGTAATTGCGTGCTAGCAACTGGAGCCGCTATCAATTATCCTTCCAGTTCAATAGGATAAGGATATTAAAAAGATATCTAAAAAATCCTATTAGATGTTTAATGGTTTACTGGTGTAAGTTAAATACACCATAAATTAATTGCCAGGATGAATACTTTAACCCTCGGTTGACTTAATGGTATGAGTTTTACTTCAATCTCTGTATCAGGACTGTACCATGTCTGAGAAAATCTTCGAACAAAACATATCAGCAAATATGTGCGATTTATGTTTCTGCTGCATTTGCTAAATGAAAACAACAACCAAAAAACTCAAAAAACAACCGACACATTGCAACACAAACCGTTACCGATGATACACGACGGTAAGTGGGAAAAAAACTCGCATCGAGACATCATGCAACAAATGCATCCCGCACAATGTAATCAATGTAATAGGATACACCACCACCTCCACCACCGGTACTCTCGGGTAGTTCCTCTCTCCTACACTCCCACCGACTGTACCGATTGCGGGAGAACTGATTGCCGGAAATCCGTCCGTCGCTTCTTCGTCGATATTTCTGCAGCAACCACCTGCCAAACTACTGTTGCCTCGAAGGTTGAAGGCCTTCGCCGGTCTGCGGGTCGTTATTTCCGGCATATCTCTCCACTCGCTGCACTGGGATGGGATGGGAGGGTGTAGTGGACGGATTCCCAATCCGATATCCGGTAATAGCTCCCAGTCTGTTCCCGGTGCTGCAGTCGGCAGACAATCTTTTCCTGGGCGTATCGTCGTCAGCTGAGTTGGATGATGTAGCCGATTCGGAACGGAGCACAACATGCAGCAGGCAAAAACAAAAAAAAAATGGCAATGATATAAAGCTGAGCTGAGTTGTGGAACAGGAATTGGGCGAGGAACTACATAAAAAAACGATACGAGTCGTACACATTCTTGGCAAGGGAAAGGAATTGAACTCTCGCTTCCGCCAACTTCATGTTCGGCACGGACGCTCGAAAAGCGGGAGACAAAAATGTAAGCATGCATTGCGCACATTGCACATTGCGAATAATGATATTATCGATATATTGGTTTCAATTTCTTAGCCTTCCACGGTGGTGCTTCTTGTTCTTTTAGGGTAGGGCTTGATACATACACACACATATGCACATTCGATTGCGCCTTCGTTTGCCCTCTTTCGTCTTTCGGACGAGGAAGATCCACCGGGAAGACTCTGTTTTTTTTTGTCTGGAGTTCTACTTTCACCCGGTGCATTTCCCTGTGTCCCGAAGGATAATCGTGACGGTGGTCCGTGTTGCCGAAAGCAACCTCGGATTGCTGATTGATTGGCATTCATAATAGAGTATTGTAATTGGATTTTTGTTCGTTCCTTCGTTCGTCGTTCGGTTGACTGTGGCCCAAAAGCTTTCGCTTCCGTCTTGTCGGAGGTAAAGAAATGCACGGCCCCGGCTTGGACGAAGATGGTAAGGATGCAAAATCTTTAATGCGACCATCATCACCACTACCACGACCGTCAGCAGGTGGTTGGATTTTGTGCTCATTGTGGTCGTTACGGCGATATCTGCGGGATGCTCGTTCGGTATGGCTTTGGGAAGGTCTCCGGAGTTACCTTGGCCCATATTTTTGTAACAGATGGTTGAGATGCATCGTGTGTTGGAGATTGTGTTTTTTCATGATATTAAAGACTGATTTATTTTCGATCGTTATTAATTTAAGATTTGTTTTATTTGAAAGCTTTTTCCTGATCTCTTTAACTAATAGTTTGATACTATGAATTTTTTCTCTCATTGTACCTCGGTACTTACGCGCTAGTATTGAGTAAATATCCCATTTATATTACAAAAAATAACTCAACCCTCATAAAAAACCTTAAAACCATCCCTTTGTTTTCTGTTCCCGGTGCATCGCAATAGCTCTTCATTATTAAAACGCATCGCAAATCGAAGCAGATGCAGCGTTGCGACTTCACTCGACAGTATCCTGTTCCGTTCAAGGGAACCCATCGCTGGTACATTGTTATCCACCGGGTGGGGAGTATTTTGCTTCCACCCATCCAAGCCACCGCGTGGACAGATAAACGAGATTAATGATGTCGGGGTTGAGCAGAAGTTTTGCATTAAAATAATTTATAGTGGTCGGCTCGGTTCCCCATCCGGTCCTTCGGGATGTTGTTGCAGTTCTGGATTTTTAAGTTCCGGCGCTTGCAGACTGACTTCCCCAAACGAATCTCGAGCTGGCTCTCGATCGCTGTGCAGCGGTAGGAGCAAGTGCGAATAAATCCATCCAGCAGTAGGAGCAGGCAAATAAAAGAAAGTCTAGCGCAGTCGGGGAAAAACAGGATGGGAAATGAAAATTAACGAGCGTGATGCTGGTCTCGATGGGAGCGTTGTGTGCGTATTTGGTCTCCCAGGGTAAATAACTCATTGACTTTCGGTGCGCTCGTTGACCGAATGGGATGTTGGATTTATGAAGATCATTTCGAGAGATTCAGGGTGGGTTAAAAGAGTGCTTAAGGAGAGTGGTTTTTCTGTAACAAAAACACGTTGTTTGCTTTCTTTTCTCGTCTGGTTGAGCGATCAATTGGAAGGAAACAGAAGAATGACTTAAAGGTTAAATGAAGTGATTATAATTTTTTTTTATTAATTTGGTTGGCTTTTATAGGAATTGCATTCTTTTCAATAAATGGATTAATAAAAAATGGAAAAAAACCCTTTAAATCGCAAACCCTCGATCATATGCTAATATGGCTAGCGATGGTTCACACAACCAGTTGCATACTTTCAGGCGTAGATGCATATCGCAAGGGGGAAAAAGCGTCATACGATCGGCAAAAACAAAACGCCCGTTCGTTTTTTCATCCCTCCACTTTCGAGGGACGTCATCTGCGAGCGCCTGATGATGATGAGGATGATGAACTGCGTCAATCGATTGTAAATACGAGCCCCTGGAACCATTCTTCTGGGTGTGCAGGAGAGCGAAAATCGATAGAATAGAGGGATGTAAAATGTGGGGAATGCATAAGCACTCTCTCCCTGCAGTCGGGTGCAGCATGCGGATCAAGTTGCACCCGTTGCATTTCGTTCCGCACCCTAGCGTGCGTTCGTACTTTCTCCTCGCATCCAGTATGCGTTCCGTGCGAGTTGGTGAGTTGGTTTTGCGTGTGTGTGCGCACGGTGTCCTTGTTTAGGTTTCCCGTTGTCTGGTACACAACAACCCCGGGACCATATGGGCTTGGAAGCGGAAGAAACATAACGGAAGGTTCGAGTGAATATCAGGAAGCGACTGGGACAGACTGGGCGAGCCTATTAGCATGTGCTGGATGTTATTGAACACCTTGTTTTTTCTGGTTTCGTTTCGCTCTCTTCCGAGCCCATTGCTTTGCATCATTCGGCAATTGTTTCGTGGTAAAAGAGCCGCTAGACACGAGTGGAGAAAATAAAGGGATACAGTTGAGACGCATAATTTAGTTTTCGCCTGCTGGTTCCATGGATGGATGGCTGGTGTGTGATGATGCACGCGATAAGGAAGAGAGCATAATCCTCAAGAATGATGTAAGAAACCAGAAATGAATGGGGAAAAAGAGATAAGAAAGATCACGTAAAGCAGAGGCGGCAAAGGAACGAGACCAGGTGGATTCAGGGCACGTGTCGCTTTGATTGACAACATAAGAATTGTTTTACACGAAACGGATTTGGTTGTTAAACGTTGATTGGACGATATCCTTTTAGTTTTATTTGTGTGAAGAGGGTTTTGGGAGAACCAATTGGAAATATATTACAATTTGTTTGTGTTTATAAGTAGAGAATACATTTTTGGTTTGCAAATATGCGTCGTTGTATCAGTCCAAAGCTCAGTTTTGTCTGTTGAGAAAACTAAAGTTTAAACATTAGTCTCTTGAGTCAAGGTAAGACAGGTTTTAATAATGCAGGGTAATATCCAAATAGGTTCATTATTTACATAAAAATACATCTAATAAAACACTAATAAAACAGTGGCTCAGAAGTAGCAGTTTGTAGATTAATTACACGTCATTACCGTTCTTCATAGAACTATTACAAGCATTGGAGTAGGATGGAGCCTATTGATAGAGTGGTAGAGATACCAGCTGTTATCACGGAGAGACTGATATCAATTCTGGATGTCTGGATATTGTGCTCCTGTGTAAACTCAGGTCAGCAATATTATTGGGTGATTTTAAGGGGCCGATAGCACCAAAGCTAAAACCCCATCCTCGTACGAAATACTCGCTATATCCAGTGACGGATAAAATCAAGTCACAGGAAACCAGAAATGGCAGGTGAAAACCTTTCGAAAAGAAGATTTTTTAAGGCAAGGATTTCATAAACATGGGCGTCAAAGAAGTCAGAATTGGTAGACTAAGAGCGAAAGGAGGAACAACTATAATTCCTAATATTATGAGTATTCTTAGCTAGAACTTTACCAATTGCCTATCGGATTACTGCATCCAGCTATTTGAACCTATGTTGGTCTGGTTGGTGACTTAATCCATTGTTTTGTTCTTACTTTGGTGAGGTGAATGAAACATTTTTCGTCCTGAATTTTGTAGTCACGATCAGCAAAAACTTTGGTTCCCCGATGCCTTCCCGAGGAAATCCTGTTGTTACCATATTTCAACTGCATCCGACAGTGTTGCATCAACAGATTCTCTAATACGGACACACAACCGTACACGTGGCAAACGGATTTGAAAGTGGCCAAAAACACCAATCACCGGGCGAGCGCGCACCGGTCTGGGATCGTGGGGTTGATTCGTGTGTGATGATGAATGCACGGTTGGGAATTCGTTCCGAAATGGTTAGGGAGTTTACTTTGGGTCTTTCAGCAGACACACACACGCACATGCATCAGAGCGCATATACGGTGGCATCTCACCGAACCATGCCATACCCTGTTTCCTCCGATTGCTGTCCCTTGTCTCTTTTCCGGTAGGGTAAGTTTTAACCCCTTTGTTCCATCCAGGCTGGACGTAATAATTTCTGCATGTGTGTGCCAACATTCACCCCTGGGAGGGAAACAGGAAACAGGGCGAGCGTGTGGGTCTCGTTCGCAAGGTGATAAATAATTTTTAATAATGGGAGGGAAATTTGTCAGTAAGATGCTTTGCACCATTTATTTGCAGCTGGTGTGCTGGTGAGGGGAGGGGGTTTGCCTGGGAAATGGAGAAATGGCAATACAGCTTTTGAATAAACATCGATAGGCGGTACTATGGTCGGGATGAATGGCTTTCGGAGCGGTGGCAAAGGTATCGAGTGGAGATAGTTAGGTATTTTATGCTTTCCTTGTTGTCGATATCAGCTGGTTGTAATTTTCCATTTATCAAGTTTAACTTGAGAATTCTTTTGTTAACACGGTTCTTATCTATCTGTCTGCCTTTTCGGGAAAATCTGATTAAAATCCATTCCATGACCTGCGCTGCATGCAGTTCACACGTGATTGACATTGGCACGTCTGGAGCAGAGAGTGTCTCTCCGCAAAGCAGTATGCATGTTTTTGCAATTTAGAATCTTCTTTTTAACCAGAACCTGTAGACAGCGAATCACCGAATCAACCCTATCCATCTGCGTTCATCTTACTTATCAATCGATACCGAGCGTTCCCTGTACCGAAACCCCATTCCTAGCAGAAGGCAACACAAACCCTTGACTCAAAACTCAGCACCTCCTAAATCATCGAGCACTTTCACCAATCCTGGCCTCTGAGGAGTAATAGAAAATAGAATTGAAAATGGTTCCAAAACAATGCCAGTACCTTCTAGCAAGAAGAAAAAACCCGGACTCTGCTCGCCTGCTACGAATGAGACGTTCGTCTGTCATTCGCTTTGGGAGTCATCAGATCCCTTGCGTGCGTGTGTGTGTGTGTGTCCGTGTCCGGATGCGTGTTTACTCACTCGGTCCAACTTACCTAACGGGCTAACTGACGGACGGATGGACTAGCTGATGGGTTGGTAAATCAAAAAGCGAAAAAAGTGCTCCCACAGGAATTACGCACTACGGACCGGTACGCGTTCTGTCGAGTGTCGTTCTGTCGACCACGGGCGTCGTCTCAAGCACATTGCACGAGCTCATCCCCATCGTAGGGATCCCGCACTGGTTACGCTGGGCTCACGAGCTACTTGTGTACTTGTGACAGAAGAAAAACTAGATCCACTCACTCGAACACTGTTGATCGAATGTCTTCACGTCCGTCCAGTGGGGCAGAGGGGCAGGGTGCTGTCGGCAGTCCCTTATCGGTTTTATTTACTGCCAATATGTTGACTGACGTATCGATTTCGGCAGCGAAGTGAATCATCCCCAAGCTCGGGTCGGTGCGAAGATAGGGGAAGAAAGTTAGGTGCGCGGCAGACATTTACGCTTCTTCGGGCTGGCGTTGGGCATAAAAAGGACTTGTGTGTGCAGTGCCGCCGAAAGTCTAGACCTGCTCGCATTCACACAGGGCCAAAAAGGGATTTAGAGCGTGAAGTAGCAGAACAGGGTGAGTGACTTTCGACTTTTTCCAATTGTTAGTTTAGCTTCAACGGTTCTTTTAGGGCATGAATGTATTCAGTAGGAAACAAATCTATAGAAGAGGAGATTTTCTTGGTCGAAAAAATTGTTTTAGCGAGAAGATCAATTGTAGAAAATGAATTACAAAATGTTTTTTTATTAACTTTGAATAAAGAAAAGTTTAAATCCTTGATTTACAGAAAAATCTTATTTATTTAAAAACACCTTTCTGCTTTTATTCTCTCTTCTCCATAGAATGACCAACTGTCTTCCCACGAGGATAACGATCGTAGGGCTTTAATTGCGTTTGATCCTTTCAAACGTGTCCACTGCATACACCAACAACCACCGTGTCGATGAACTTGATACCTTTCCTTGTTGTCCTTTATTGAAGGGGGCATATCCTGGACCGTAGAACCTTCGGCGAGTCGAGAACTCCTGCTGTGCCGTTCCCGAGGGATCAATTGAGAAAAGTAGAATTTTAATCTAGTTGTTGCAAAAGCGCTACAGAACGTTCGGATTGCTCAAACATCAACGTGGAACAAGTGGTTTGTTTGACGGACGAACGAACGTTTGTTGGCTATGGTTTGGAGGGCAGTTTTTGTTTCAAATTTAGCGTGTTTAGTTGTATTTTGAGGTGCTTACGGTTCTTGATGTACGTTGAAACGGCAAAATCATGAAAAATCGAATCAGAAACTGACATCCTTGATCGGGTCATAAAATAAGATTAACTCATCTTTTTTAGGTTTAAAACATTTATATCAAACTCATCGTTTTTTATGCACAATAAAATAGTTTTACGAACCCTCAAGGCACAACCGCATCCCATTCCTTCTACTAATTAAGGTCCTTTAAAAATACGCTTACATTTATTTCACGCTTAACCTTCCACCGATAAGCACATTACAGTAGATAAGAAAAATCGGAGCGAAAAAAACTAAAAGTTACCCTGTGTCCTGTGACACGATCCCGGATGCCACTTGCCCGATGATGACGGACGTAGAACGCAGCAACAATAAAAACTAATTTATTCACCACCGGCGCTCAGTTCATCCGATGCGAGCCAGCACCAGTCGCGGGCATGATTTTAGGTACTTTCGGGGTTTTATGCATCCTGATTGTTCTTTAGCTAAAAAAAAAAAACACCCGACGGAACAAAATCTTGAGCAAAACAATTGAAAGTAGGTAGGACAAAAAAACTTTACATTAGCCCCTTTGGTGGATATTTAGTGCGAACCGATTTGTATGCAGCCGGCCCTCGGTGTGCTGATGTTGGTCTCACCGCTTCCGATGTGATGGTGGTGTACTAGTTTGTGTGTGTGTGTGTGTGTGTGTTTTATTGCATTTAAATTTCCACTCACCCGAAAGCGTGTGCCTTCGCACGGCCGTAATTTTTAATTCAACAACAACAAACGTTGATTACGCTAAATGAACTCGCGTAAAGAGCCAACGCGGTGTAGCGGGTTCGTGTGGCTCATGCTGAGCTGCTCGGTACGTGAAGTTTTCTTTTTCCACTGTTTTTTTTCTCGCGGGGACTACGGTCTCAAGTGCCCCGTTTTGAGGGTGTGTGGTGTTGAATTGTTTCCTGGTGATTTTTTTTTTTGTTTTGCTTCAAATTCGGGTGCTGTAGCACGCGCCCTACCAACTCCTGCACATTTGCTCCAAAATAATGAAACTGATAATTCTAATACTCATTACCAGTGCGGCAAATGCGACCGCGGATAAGGATAAATGGGAAGCGGGTGTGGTGCTAAAAAATGGGCCCGCTCACGCGTTGCCTCCGTTGCGTTGCTTTACCTGGGCGCGTCCTTGCCAGGGGTCGGTTGGTAGGTCGTTGAGCCGCAGAGGTGGCCCGCTCGCAACACGGCCAGCAAACGAACGAATGTCGCGGCCCTAATTATGGTGTATAAAACACATGGCGCGGGAATACAATTAACTTTTCCCCGTTTTTCACCCTCTCACCCCCGGTGGTGAATTACTGCAGTGCGAGCGTACGGAGTGCCGGAGTCGGAGTCGGAACCTGGATACCTGGCCGCTCCGGAAGTGTTTGCGAGCGTGTGAGTGTGTGTGTGTGCGAGTAGGGCAATTGTTTTTCGTGTTTTTGCCTAGTGATAGCATATTTTGTTTAATTTCCTTTCATCCCCTTAGTTGTTGTTTTGTTGCCATCTCGTTCTCACCTTTGCCGGTACGCATTGACACGCGCGAGGACTGTTTTCCTGCAACCGGACGAGCAACAACAGGCGGTGGTTTCATTTGATCGGTCAAGGTGAACGACACGGGCCTCTCCCGTAAGGGGAGGGAGTTGCAGCAACAGCACTTACCAAACGTTAGATCCTTAGACGCGTGGACATTATGGATTGCTTTTAAGGTAGTGCGCACCCGGGGCAGCGCAAATCCGGAAGCAACCCGATCCGGTTGGTGGCGGTGTGCGTACTGCAATCGGTGGTATTAATATTTAATGAGCAGCGATTTCTGGGTGATGGGGGTTGTTTTTTGCATAATAAATAAATAAACAAATGTTGTGGTGGTGGTTGCAATGGCGATGTGTCTCGGTGGCTGTAGAGAGTTGAGTCGAAACAATTCACCTTCTTTTCGGGCTATGCAAAGAGCGTTTGCTAGTTTGTTTAAGGCTAGCCAGAGCGTTGGAGGAACAAAAACTGCGCGGGGATCATGCTGTGTGGTTTACCTGCCTTTTTTGACGACGGTTTAATAATTATTAGGTTTTTGTTAAGTTGACTGGTTTATTGTAAGATGGAAGTAAATAAATCATATGATTAGCAGAAAAATATGAACGGCGTCTAGGTCCAGCAAAGGCCATAAACCATTTTTATGGAAAATGTTGCTTTGAATTAATAGTTAGATCGATTGTTTGATTGAGAATATTTGAGTTTGATCTTTAATTTTGACGAACGAATAAAAAATAATTATATTTTCCAGAATCATCTCATTATTTTCTGATGTTAAGAAGATTTTTATTTTATTTATTAATTATTACGGACTGATGCCGTATTGTGATGATGTTAAGAAGATATTAAAAAAAAATTACACTAGAAGTAGAGTGAAAAAAGTTTTGAAACTTATTTGGAATCTTTTATGGGAATCCAAGTTCAAAGCAAAAAATGGAAAGAGTGTTGAAAATTAGAGAAAAATTTGCTATAAATGTTCAGTATATGCTATAAGTATCATAGGGGCGGGCCCAGTTAGGGCGGTCTGGTGGCGCCGTTCTTCACACGACAGGACCGGAGTTCAATTCCCGTCCGTACCACCTCCCTGTACGCAGGGTTGACTACCTTGTTATGGGTAGAATCATGTCACAGAAAGCCAGAAAGGGCAGGCCGAGACCTCTCGAGGTTGAAGTGCCACCAAAGAAAAACAAAAAGGCCCAGTAGTGAAAGGACTGGCTGCGGCGCCGGGCTTCACACAGCAGGACCGGGGTTTAAATCTCATTTGGGCCGTTCCCTCATAGTGAGGACTGACTTTGCAACTATGCGGTATCAACAAGTCTAGTAAGCCAGAAATGGCAGTCATGACCTAAGAGGTCGTTAGGCAAATAAAGAAGTAGAAGATGATTTTAGAAGGCCCTCTAATAAGAGAGGGATATGTAGCGGTGTCGGTCTAGGGATTCAGGCATCGAATCCCATCCTGATTGTTCCGCAGAAGAAAGGTCTGGCATTTTGGGTGCGAGGATCAATTTATTCAAGCAAATAGCTTTCTGACCAACACCGCTGAAGGGGACTTAAAGTCAAGACAGATAGAATCATACAAAGTACAGGAATACACTGAGTTACCAGGCTTAAAATTAGAAAATAAAGATGTCTTAAAGAGCATAAACAACAAATTTGTAAATAATGTATCAATGTTTTTTCAAAACCTACTGATGATCAATATTTTAAAATACTTCGTTTTACACAAAACTTAGAGCCATAAATTCCATTCAAAGTTGTGCTCATTTTCCCATACTTTGTTCCATTAAAATTGCTCCTGTTGTTCAAAGGGAAATTTAGTTAGAATCAACAAACTGCTACCCTTCACATAAAATGTAATGATTTTGACACAGTTTGAAGCGAGTCCTGGCAACTTTATTAAACGTAGAATTGGTCGGAAAAGAATTCACTTCGGTTGCAGTGCAGTCGTAACGAGTTTATTTAGCATCCAACAACAACCAAAGGGAATAAAAGAGCATTTTTCGAGTGGAGATCGACGTGTGCCTGGTTGGAGGTAGCTTGTTGCCATGATTGAAAATGATTTTTCGGTCCATAATAAGTAGAATTAATAATTCTGTACGTATTATTTAGATAGTGAGATACTTTAGATATTAGAAATCGAATTTCCTATAAGAGCAAAAGAGCTCTATTGACTGCAACAAGTCGTTTAAATTGAGAGTACCCTACTCGAAGGCTCACCTTCGTTCGCATTACCCCTTTTCAAATTGGAGTAAAATTTAGCTGGACATATAAATTTTTCCCAGCCAGTGTTTAACCACCAATCAGCCGATAATGACCACCTATCACCAGATAATGAGGTTAGCGTGTGGTTATTTTTGAGGTTACGGTGCAATGTGCAGCACTTCCAATCGAAACCGTTTTCTCACACAATACACTCTATTGCTTTCCAATGATCGAAGCTGTGCTACAAATATCCTTTCCCTAAGACCTCCATAGGGCTCACAATGTTGCATTAGGACAAAGAATTCCAGCTGTTTTTTTTGTCCGGTTCGTTCTCATGTCATTTACACTGTCATCGGTTTCCATTCGGCTTCCCATATGCAGGGTGCATTATTGGACCTTCGCCGATTGCCCGTTACCGGTACAATATGTGATGCCGTTAGAACATCTGGCAAATCATACGACGATTATGATGCGTCAGGCGGCACAAACGGTAATGAAAGGTGGTAAATAGAATGTCTACCAAAAAAAAAAGTGCAACAGTCGCTGCATTTTCGACTCGAGCGCATCGGTCACATAGTTTTTGACCGTATCATTTATGCGCACGCACCACCGAGGCTGAAGGGCGAACAAAAAAAAAAAACTCATGCTTTGCTCCAGTAAAGCACGTATTGGTGGTGCATAAAATTGATAGTTTGCCGACATTCGATAATTGCGTGGTGTGTTATTGCTGCGGTGGCATGGGTATGGGATTGTTTTGTCGTGTGCGTTATGTCCTTTTTCACGGCTGGCGAGAATGTTAGGGCTGACAGGAGCTCTTATAGGAGCTCATTGGTGGGATTGCAATCGAATTGATGGAAGCAAATGTTAATTGTAGTGTTTGAGGGTTTTCTTCGAATTCAATAGCTCGTGAACGACGGTTACTTGTCGTTCATCTGTAATTACTCCAGCCAGACAGTTGGTTGATGTGAACAATCGCTAGAAATTAAGGAGTTAGTTTTTTGTAAAGAGCGCTTTTTAGTTCACATTTAGTCCTCATAATATCTCATTCAGAACATCAAACAAATTTTAATAAAATCCTGCCACAACATTGAACCGTACAGCTTCTCAAACTACCCATAAACTTACCCTTATTAAACATGACCGCTGCACCGAGTTCAATGATCTTTCTTTCCCGTTGCTTTTACTTATGTGGCAAACCCTCCAGCTACATCCAGATGTGGACAGGGTCATCACGACACAAGGATGCCGCCGAATGCCGCAAGCGCATGGCACAACGGACGCACGGACGGATGAGAAACAGGGCACACGCCGAAGGGATCGCCGAAACAGGCCGAGCGAACCAAAATATTTGAGTGACGCAAAGAATGGAACGAAACGAAACGGAACGGGTCGCAACACACATTCGGTACGGTGGGTCGGCAAAGGACATTACGGTGCATTCGAGCCGCAACCGAGCACCGAAAGGTGCAACCAGATGCAACAGTCGGAAGGGGCTAGGCAAAAAGGGATGCGTTCGCTGGGCTACCGTTCGCTTCCTAGTTGGGATTGTTGTTATGTTACACATCTCGGAATGGCTTTTGCTACGGTTCGGGTCAAGAGCAGCCAGCTACCGGAGCCATATCGATGAAAGCTGAGCCTCCAGGACCTTCGTCGATGCACGATCGCGATAATTTTTACGCGAGGATCTTTGCCAGCCGGCATCGACAATTGTCGAGAAGTGTGTGTCTTGCGTCATTAATGCTGCACTTCGGAAGATGTAGATTTAACCGAGCAGAGGTGTTGGTATCGGATTACGCCTAACTGTTTTCCATTGCTGTGCATTGTGTTACGGTATCGATGGATGATCTTGGGATTGCGAAGAAGGACAGGCAACACACGCCCCCGGGGCAGATGCAAATGTGTTATTCTGGGGAAGGAAAAATAAAGGCCAAGATGTTTGGCATACGCTTAGAAACGGGTGCAGTTATTTGCTTGCTGCTAGAACATGATGTAAGTGAGATTCAACCTTCAAAACAATAGATACTTTGCAGCTGTTAAATTGGCGGAATAGACAAATAACCAATTTCGAGGTTTTCTTGTAAAAAATATGGTTTAATGTGGACTCAGAGAACCAATATTGATATTTTGCGTCATTACATTTAAATTTATTGGTTGACCATATTTCTACTATACAGCCTGATAGTTAGTCAGTGCTTGTGCTATTCTCTTAGTTCAAATCTTGATCTTGGTTCGGACGCCTCATCCTCAGGGTAATAGGTCGTACGACAAGGATCATCATCATCATGAAACTGCTCTAGTTGTTGATTAATAAGAATGTCATTATAGTTTAGTGAGTCAGTGGTATCATTAACTGACAGGACGAATTAACGTTTCCGCTAGAGGGCGCTTCAGGAGAAAAACATTAAAAAGATCCACTCTATATTTCCAGGTGTAAATGAACTACGAAGCCAAATTATTATTACAGGCAGTTGATGGTTCAAATTTATTTGTTAAGCTCACAGAGTTATTCCATTATTCCATCCTTTTAATTAGCATTTTCTTTCATGAAAAAACACAGTTTAAAATAACTTTAAAATAACAACTGATTTAAAAAAATATTGAAGATAAGCTTGAAAGCACCTGCGATTAGGTGTATAAATTCGAAGAACTCTTTACACTCTGAATAACAAAAACATGTAAATCCTATTAACCTGTTCAACAGCTCAAAACAAGAAAAAAATAAATAGCCCCCTTTCAAATAAATACCGGATTTATACAAAATCCGCGATCGCATTTGACACGCTCCACAACCCATGTCACCGCCTTGCAGCTTGTGGATCAAACAGAAATCCTAAAACCTCAACGTGTTTCCTTTTTCCTTTAATCTGTTGTACCCCTTGTAAGAGAGAACAAACTGTTGTGCAACACTATCGGCACATGTTTTTGCAGTCCCATTCTAACTGCACCCTTCCGTTTTGATGCAATCAGCTGGCAACGAACGCAGCGTTCGCTCGAAACAAGCTAATCGTCCCAAAACAACCGGTATCCTGTGCGTTTGGTTTCCTCGTTATTAATGAAAATCTATCAGGATGTGTAATTATGTAAATATGCCTGACTGAAGTAACGCACCGTTGGAGACCCTTTTTTTTTGGTTGGCTGTTGCCACTGTTCCATCTTTGTGCCGACACGTTTCGGGCCTTTTAATGTTCTGTTTTGGCCCTGTGGATGGTACCGCTAGCTAACGGCAACCAAGCACATCCTTATTTACACTATCCGACAGCTTTCAGTCGGGAAGCCCGTTTTCTCTCCACCTTCCGGATGATGCCATATGGAAATATTGATCTTCGTTATTCGATCTCTTCCCCGGGGTTCCTTCGGCATTTTGGCCAGCTGGTGAAGTTGGCAAAGGCGCTCGTTTCAACCCAGTCATTAAGCGAGATGCGAGTCCGTGTGTTGCTGTGTGATGGGTCCGACTCGAAACAAACGGATGGCCGGTAGCTTTGGTCGGGATGAATAATGTGATCAATTAAGTTATTACACTGATTGGAATCCGGTTCTTCGCATCTTGACGGGGTTGTTTGGGAAAGGGATGGCTCGGGCAAGTGTGATTTATTTAAGTGCGTAGTTTTAGCTGGCCTTTTCCTCTGACAGGCCACAGTAATTGATTGTGATGTATCAATCACGGAACGTAAGTAGCTGCACGGCGGTGCATGAAGTCAGATTGTAGGGATGCATTTTTAATACGTTTCCTCATTAGCATTGAATGGGCGAAGTGTGTTTGCTGTTGCTTTGAAGCCTTGTACCGGTGCATTTTTAATGTGACAGCTATGCTTCACAAGACAACTGGTGGAGGTTTCTCCATAAAGCCATCCATATCACGATTGACGCAACCCTTTCCGATTGTCCGCTATCAAACTACCATACATCTTCTAATAGTGTCATTGCTATCGCTATTAAATCGTTAACCAGATTGCCTTGGTGTACTCGCCCTATCACTGTCCTTCAAATGCTCACACACACACACACACACGATGCCAAAGATCGTTAAAATATTTTCCCAAAACACCGGCTGCATTGGTCGGTGGTCAACAAAGCACCATTACGGTTCGGGTTTGTTGCTCGTAGTTTTAAAACCATGTCTCACTGTTGTCCGAATTCGATTAGGGATGGTTTTTAGAGGAGAGCTAGCCGAAGCACCAGGCCAGATAATTCTTCACCACCAGAAGCTGCAGTAAAGATTGAGACGTCTGGAAGCAAATGTAGCGATGCAGCTTTACATAAGTGGTGTGTGTGTGTGTGTTCTTCAGCACGACCAGACGCAGCCCGTTCGTCCGTTGTGGGTTTTAGTGTTGGAAATGTAATTCAACACATGGCTGAATTTTTATGAGCATCAACCGAGTGGACCAAGAGTACCAAGAGAAGCGCAAAAAAAAAACGGAGGCAAAAAGGACGAAACCACAGACAAGCTGGAAAATGGATTGGACGCTATATAAATTCCCCTGTTTGCTGCCTTTCCCTTCGAAAGACTGGTCAGCCGTCCGGTCACCCGACATGTTTGGTTATTCGTGCGTGCGTGGCTGCGTGCAAACCGGCTAGTGTCCGTTGCCAACGGACGTGTAAATGAAGTCCTTCGCTTGCAATTGGCCACTGGTCACCCGGGTAACGATAACGCGCTCGGTGATAAACAAGCGCCCGAACGATGATGACCGTCAGGGTGCTCTGGTCCCCTGGCTTCGGGAGGGGAAAGAGCAAGAGAAGAGAGAAGAGGAGGGCAAGGTTTTAGGTTATTTTTTGTCCTGGGCAGGCACGGGAATGCACGCATCATTGCACTGCACTGTTTTTAGTAGCATGAAGCTGACCAAAGCAGGGGTTCCGAAGCAGCGCACGGAAAAGCGGAATGAAAATCGTCAAAAAAAATGAGACTAAGAGCGAGCGAGGAAAATCGAATGCAAAGTGGCCACTGGTCAGTTGGGACGGTACTGAGGTAAGGGAATTACATATACCTTTTTATGACAGGTTAATGTACACCCGAAAGGGGGCTGTAAGGTGGACAGATTTAAACGAAGACCCGGGTTTTGAAATGGGGTAACAAGCCGTATCCTAGGCGTGAGATCAATTGAGTTCGGGCAGGGGCCTAAGGGCGAGTGTTCAGAAAAGAGAGAGAGAGAGAGAGCGAGAGAGAGAGAGAGAGAGGATGGGATGGTTTTAATAGGATTTTGGAAAATGTGACTTAAATAGACAATATTTCACCGCGATAATTCACTCGGGTTGTATGTGCGCTCCGTGACCAGTGGCGTTTGTTTTATTTTCTTGTGTGTGTGTGTGTGTGTGTGTGTGAGTGAATGGCGTGGTGGTCATTGAAGCAATGGATGTCTTTTTTATCGAGGAACGGTTTGGATCTATTTTTTTGTTGCAATTTGGCAGATCAAGAGATTCTTTTGATTGTAGCTTTAATGAAGCCGAATAAGAAGGAAACGTATGTTTTTCATGGCAAAACACACACAAAAATCCAAGAGCGACCAATATAAAATCATTAATTAAGTCAGAATAATGAAATAAAGATAAGGAAAAATGGATAGAGAAACGTATTCGCCTACAATCTTAATAAATAACAAAACAAATTGAAACAGATGGACATCATAGACACAAAGACTTATCAAGGCATTAGATTCTAGATAGTCAAAGTTGTTCAATTAGGATGTTTTTAGATTTGTCTTTGGTAGTTAGTTTAATAAATGACATACATACTTATGGGCCAAGTAGCGGCCTTAACAGCTCTAAAAGTCCTCACCACAGACTAGTCTAGCATAGACGTCTGTCAATCCATTATTAGAACCTTTTTGGCCTGGATTTTGGCTTACCACGTTTCCTCTGTCCATGGGGATGACTTCACAGGACTTCGCAGGGGGGTTGTTCGACACCATTCTCATGACATGAGCCGATTGATTGACTATTGATGGGGTGTCAAACGTTCTTCGAAGCATTTAAGGCGTAAGCGGTTCAAATCCCCCTTGGTGCTAAATAAATGCTAAAGTGCCCCTGATATCCAGCTAAAAAAAACCCCTAGGTGGTAAATAAATGCTAAAGTGCCCCTAATATCCAGCTAAATAAAACCCAGGTAAACCCAGGTAGGTCTTTCTCAGGGTAAAGAAAGATCGAAGAATTACCACCAGGTCTCAACGAAAACACCCACCCACAAAACACGCTCGCTCCTAACAAGTGGTCAATGTAAGTGTCCGGCCCCGAGTGTGATAAATTAAAAACCTGCCAAACGCAAATCAAAACCGCACTGTCACACGTATGATCCCTAAACGAACCACCGGGGTAGGCTGGGGCTGGGTGCCCAAGTGGTTGAGCAATCAAGGGAGAAAACTTTTCCACCGGTACCGGCCTGTGCACCGGAAACGGAAGTACTTTACGCTGTCACCTTCGACTGTCGTCCTTGCAAAACTTTAGACACTTCCGGCACCGTACTTCCACTGCTCTCGTACCACGTGAACACATCTCACCATCACCCTGGAGTGATAATATATGATATTTCTTCTGCTCGTGCTGCGCGACAACGTGCTCAAATGTGTTAAATATTGTTACATCAGCTTACATCCATTGTTGGGCTGGTTGGTGGTTGAGTGGCGGTCGGTGCAAAATGGGGCAGTTCGCCAGAATCCCACCCTCTGGGTGTGTGAGTTAGTTTTTTTTCCATTCTCAAGGTAAACGTATCCAAACGCGCAACAAGGAAGTTGGCAAGCAGCAGAAAGGACACTAAGCACAAACCGAGTGTAATATCGGTGATTAATGATTCTGCACAATTCAGTGCTCTTTGGCAAGGAAAGTGGCCCTTTTCACCCGAGCTCTTACCCGCCACGGTGGCTGTTACTTGCAGCATTGTGTCTCTCGCTGCTACATCCACTCCCCCCCCCACACACTCACACACATACGATCCCCACATCGTGGGTCGGGTTTTACAGGAAACTTGTGTGAAGCATCCAGCTACGGCGCAGCAGCGGAGGATTGTGTTTATTAAAAATTATACATGATTAATAGTGTCGTCTCGTATGCGGAGCGAGTTCTTCGTACGAAAGGATCCATCCATCCATCCATCCATGTACGCTGACGAGACGAGTTGCTCTCAACTAAATACCGGTGGGAGTGTCCCTCCGATGGCGGGCCTGAGATGGATGAGGAACCGCGTTGGGATGATTTCTTTTTCCCGCTCATCACAATATTACTGTGGTAAATTGTATGCCACTGATTACAGCAGCAGCAGCAGCGAGTGGTTCGGCGTGCATTATAGTCGCGAGCAGTAATAAAATTCACGTATGCTTCCACTTTTTCCACGACGCTCGGCGCAAAAGAATGATATGATGCTTCGAAAAGCACTTCCGAATGTGTCACACATCCAGCGAGGATTTCTTTGCGGAAATTGTCAGAAAAACGGGGTATAGCGTCGGACGACGACGAATGTGACGAGAGTGGAGGGGCGAAAGATCTTGCCCCAGCCCACCGATTGCCGATGTGAAAGTAATGGATCTCGATCTCGGAGAGTTGGTAAGAGGTTTTCCCGGGGTGCAGGGATGTGGTTATTTTTTATTTGTTGCTGAGAAATTTATGTTTGTGGTTTTTGGTTCCCGGGGGCGGATGTCTAGCTGTGCGCGGTTATTCTGGCCGGATTTGATTGATGTCCTTGGTCGGTGGCCCTGGGTTGAAGTGATGTGTGTTGCACAGAACCCTTTTTGGGTGGATGATTCGCACGCGAAGATGTTTCGGGATCGAAGAGTTCAGTATCCCATTGCTTGATAAGATTTGGCTGTGGAAAAGAGACGAATCATCTATAAAAAAACGTCAACGAGCACTATTGTACCAGTGGTACAACAACGGAGTCTGGAGGAGAAAGCAAAGTGGCATTAGAAATCCACTTTGTTGGGAATATATGTTTACTGGCTGTTTTTGGTGGTTTCTAACAAGCATTTCTAACATTACTATGGCTTACTTGTAAGAATGTTAGATCCAAGGTAATTGCAAAAGGAAACGTCAATTCAAACAATCAATAAAATTCTGAAGCGATTAGGACAAGTTTTGGTACGCTTGAACCGGGTCGCAAATCCTATCCAGTCGATGTTCCTGGCCTCAAGAAGACTTTAATAGATATAGAAGAGAACACAAAATTCTGGCATCGGGTGACTTAATTTTAACCATAGTCAATTTTGCCGTATGAAAAGTTTTCCCGCTGTCGCCTCGGCCATAAGACAATAAATACTGTTAAATCAATAGATGAGTCATAAAATATAAAAATTAAAGTTTAAAGCTAAATTTTACTCCTCTTTTAAGGATTCCGTAGAAACCTTTCTACTGGAACGATTCTAAGGCACGATGAACCATACCCCAAAGCGTAACTTAATGAAAGAAAAACTAACACCTAGCTCCATCCACATACGAAACATTTAATACTACGTTAAGGTACGCCGCTGTAAGGTTAAAGTCGTAAGGCAGGGCACACAAATTTATGTAAATGTAACCAATTGCGTCTGAATGCGTAATTTAATCTGGCGCGCGGTATAGTTTAGAGCAAAAAAAAAAAACAGCAACCAGGGCAGCACGCGAGGCTAAAGGTTAGTGGCAAAATACGGCCAGGATCAAATCACCCAAACACCCAGGCAAAGGGCCCGCTAACGTCGGGAACGGGAACGAGTGTCAAAGTGGCATATTTGAAAATGGGTTCCATTCGGTGCTGTCTCTCTCGCTGCATACAAGGGTGATGGGTGGTTGATTCAGCGCTGAATAAAGTTGACAGGGGAAAAACAGATAGGCATTTCGCTGCGGGGGGGAAGGGGGGAACAGGGCCATTGGGAAAGGGGAGGTAGAAACAGATGGTGTACAGGTGGAAACAAATAGGGTTTAAACTGCACCTCGGTCCACGGTGCATGAATATTTTTGCATATGTAGTGCTGGTTCGATTCGCACACTGGTGTGGTTGGTGATCTTCCTGTTGATATGTGTGAAGGGCCTATTATTGTTTAATTTTGGAATAGTGACGGTTCAGTAAACAAACCCCTGTTTTACCCCAGTCGCCGAAAAACCGAGCCTAGAAAGACAGGAGATATTATGCTCCAGAGCTGCAAGTCACTGGAGCGCAGCTAGGCCTTAGATCTCCATATCAACTATCAGTGACCTTGCGAATAGTTGTACTGCTGTTTGCACTATTGTACTAGTTGTAGATAGTGAAACCATCACTAATAATAGTATCTCACCGGCCTACGTTCCTCGTGGCTAGTGGTGTCAATAAGAGAGAGAGAGCGTAATAAAAAAACGCACATTCGTGCAAACATTGCTGAGCAAATGACGCGTGGTGACTGACATCGATTCACTCTCGAACCACTTGACTGCATCACACTTTATATTCCCCGGTACAGCACTAACAGGCGCTAGCTATAAAAGATGATATCTAGCTGGTTGTGCCCGGTTGAGGAAAAAAGCAGATTTTTATCAGTATTGCTATCATAAGTCCCCGGTGCACAGCTGTGCAATAGTGCAACTGGAGAAATGGTGATCGGTATGTGCTTGGAATTCACACCCAGAGCGAGCTTAATTTTAACACGAAAACTGCTTTAGTTTTAGCCGTCTGTTTGTTGGTGAACTTTGTGGCTGGTTTTACGGAAGAAGTATCTCCGTGTCTGGGCGACAAACCGCACCTTCCTCATCCCACCGATTGTAGCCGATATCTCACCTGCATCGGAACGAAAGCGATCGAGCAGCGTTGTCCACGTGGTTCGGAATGGGACACGGTGGAATCCACGTGCATCGTACCGGAGGTGTCGCAATGCATCTGGAAAGAATCGTTGGCGCTAGTTCCTGGACCAGGCCCGGTGAGCAAATGTCCTCCCAAGCTGACCCGCTGTCCTGTGCATGCAAATCCGACCGAGGAAGTGATCTTCATACCGCACAGTGATTGTCATAAATTCTACGCCTGTGTGTTGACCGTACCGGTTGAGCTGAGCTGTCCGAAACGGCTGTACTGGAACCATGAGTCATGCCAGTGTGACTATGAGCATGCGCCCAGCACCGACTGCGTTGTGGAGAAACCGAAGCCAACGGTAGGGCGGCCTGTGTTTAGCCGTGTGCGTCGTTCGGGCGAGGAAGGAGAGTTGCAGTCGGGTGCAACTATTCGTGGTGTTTCCTCGGTGTTGGTGCTGGTTGTTACGGTTGTGTTGAATATGAATTAGTTTGTATTTCGATGTTAACGATTGTGAATAAAAGAATAAAAACAAATGAAATGAAATACTGCATAGAAGAGAAAGGAACAGTTATTTTGGAAGAGCTAGAAGATGGTGAGAAATATCGATGATCAAGTCGACGGCTCAGTAAGTAAGATGGATTTTCAAGCGATGGGATAAAATGTTGCTATGGTTCCAAAAGTTCCAGTAATGCAGCTCTGACTAAAGAAGGGTAATTAAGTGAAGAAAGCCTGAGTTGACAGGTTCTCCCGGGTTTGGGATGGTTGATGATCACCCTTCACTAGACCATTTTTGTAATCACTACCCATTGTAATCAGTGGGACATTTCTTCTTTAAAGAATCTTCAAAGTTTCAGGTTTCCTTGACTTTATTTTGCCTGTAGTTATACAGACAGGCATTGGTAAGTGGAACGCTCCGGATGGGATTCGATACGCGGTCCGGCAGCTACCACTGGGCCTCCCAACTGGTCCAAGACCTAGCAAACAAAAAACAAACAAATCCCCAACCAAAACACACAACCGGCACATGGTGCGAAAACACAAACAAACTCCAACTCGGGCTGGTTTGTTGGTAAACATAACTATTATTGCAATGTGTGCGGTTTCGAGCTGGGTTGCTTCAGGCCAAATAGAGTGATACAAAAAAAAGCATTTTAAGCTGTTTTTTTGCAACATCCAAATGGTTTATTTGTTAGTGCGAATGTGTTTGTGGAAGAAAATTATGCAATTGTTAAACTTTGTTGGGCTTTGATAGTCAGTGAACAGGTTACAAAATATTTGGTGCGAGCGGTTCGGGAGCACCTCACAGTTAGTTAAGTAACGCGATTCGGTACGACTGGATCCGCTTGTATGTCATCGTGAAACACGTGACGTTCTGGGTAAAGATGGTTTACAGAGCATGTTGCGTATTTGGGCACGTTCTGAGCGAGGAATTGTTTTGCGACTTGAGTCTTGCTGAGTGATAAGGTGTCTTAACCGAGTTCCAGCGCCAGCGTAGCTTTACAGTGTTGCAAGTGTCTAGCTAGGTGAAGGAAGCCAGTAAGAATGAAGTAGGCTATATAAAGACGACTGTAGCACGAATACTGCCTAGCATTTCGTTGCAGTGCGTAGAGGGGAACAGTTGGGTAGGAGTAAAAACTATTGATCAAGATTGAAAAAGAAACAACAAAAAAACAGTATGTAGAACAAAATGCATCTCAAGAACGTCCGTGATTGGTAAATAATTTCTATTTTTGTAATTCTAGAGATGAAGCAAAAGCTATTGCTTGCATTGTTCCTGGTAGCAGCATTCTCCACAGCAACTGCGTCTCCAAGGCGCACCCGGATGGCCAAACGAGAAACTCCAACACCAGAAGCTCAAAATGTGACCGTAGTTGATCAGGACACTGCACCACCATCAACCGGATTATCCGATCAACCAGTAGAGACAGCACCCGGAAAGGAAAGTGATCCTGAATTGCCAAAAGATGTGGAAAAGAAAGAAGAGGCTGAAGCTGACCCAGTCGTAAGCAATTCTGAGGAACCTGTGATAGTGGACACTGCTGTGACTGATGTTGAGGAAGAGGCAACGGGAATTCAGTCAGCAGATGAGGGTACTGTATCAGTACCGCAGCAGGATGAAGTTGAGCTCGCGGAACCGGAGACTCAGCCTAAAGAATCGCAATCAACCGATAAGAAAGATTCAAAATCATTTTTGAGCCTGTTCCTAAATGGATTGGGACACATTAAAAGCTCAATTCATGACCTTCAAACACGCATCGAAACGTTCTTCATCTCGTCTGATGCTGTGGAAGCATTAGCTGAGGTGTCAAAACGCTAGCGTGTGTGATCTGCTGCTGGATCGCTACAGGTTGTCTGGCTGACTAAAGCTACACAACAAACAACTTCTCAGTCATTAGCTGTAAGAAGGATAATTTTAAGCGGTATGTTAGCCAGTTTTTGTTGCATACTGTGTCTCGAAAGTCCGTACAATAAAGTAAGAAAGGTATAGACTTCGGTTTTGTAACATAAATGGATTATTGGATTGAATGTAACGTTATAATGGTCTGTAGAACTGTTTGACTTAAATGAGTAGTGAGTAAAGAGGTATGTGATGCAAAACGATCTGTTTTTAGTATTTCTTTTGAGGTTTTGCTGTCTGATACATAATTCACGAAATGATGATATATTTTGTATTAAACTGTAAAAGTCTTTATACATCAGTGTTATTTAAAACTGTTTTTAAACTTGTTTTCATCCTTTAATTACATACGCATCGGGTCCTTAAGATCTTAAATTCTCTTACTGAGGCTGTATGAAAAGGTAATGTATTGCTTTACCTTTTTTTTACAATAATTTATATTAATTTTAATATCTTAATATTTGAATAATTTAAATGTTCCTTACTCAGCTTAACTCAGCTGCTCGAGAACCAATTCTTCAATCGAAAGAAATTGATGTCTGCTAGACTAAAACCGATTCACAACACATTACAAGGTGAGAAGGAAAAAGGAGAATCTGAAATATTAAGCACGTGCCAAAACTTTAAATACTGCAGTTAAGGTTTGGCTCGTGGTTACATGTTGTGCAACAGCAGCAAACATCACCAAAGAAGTGAGTTGAGAAATGGGGAAAGCAAATTGTGAGAGTTGGTGAGCTGGTGAGAAAAGTGTGAACTCACTATAGAGTTCTCATGCCGAAGGAAGATCGCAGGATAAATTTCATTCATAATAGCGATACCATGAGAAAGAGAGAGCAAAAACAGTGAGAGAGCATGTTGCCGGCGAGAAGCCCTAAAAAAAGACGGAAGGATCCGGAGGGATTGAAAAGGGATGCCAGGCAGATAGGAATAAGATATCAACAATGCGTCCGTGGCACACGTCAGCCGGACGTAGAAAGGGTCAAAACATAGCCGAACCAACCGTGGAGTGACTGCAACGGAGAACGGATCCTGTGCGAACGGATCAGCAGGAGGAAATGAAAGAAACCCACCGAAGCATAAAGCATAAACTACATGCAATCCAAGCAGGGTGACCAGCCACACAAGCCAGCCTGAGTTTCGTGTAGGGGAAAATCCAAAACCCGAACCGAATGCCCGAAACCGAGCGCACACACAAAGACAGAAGCGACAGCAGCTTTAGGGCTTCCAGCATTGCTTGCTGTTGCTGTTCTACCATTTGTTGCGTTCACGCTTATGTACACGGTTGCGCGTGTTGGTGGTACACCAACGTGTTGCACCGACCGACAGCCGAGCAGCCGAACATTCGTAAAACGGTCCGAACGTCGTACTGCCTTCCATCGCCATCCCAAAACTTGCATGCAACACCCTTCGAACCCAGCACGGGTGACTGCAACTTGTTCGCATGCACGAACCCTCGGACGCGCGCACACAACCGCACACGAAACGTACCCGAGCGCGGGCACACCAGGACGAGACCAAACCTCCCCCAGCAGTGACAGGACCGGGTTCGGGTTTCGGGATGCTTCGGGCCGGACAGAAACGGGTTCGGTTTCATAAATGCAACTACACGGCGCCGGCCAGGATTCAAACGCCTTCGACGGTTCGTACAGTGCGGTTGTCGTGCCGATACTTTTTTCTCTCTCGTATCACTCTTGTATCAACTATTTTTTCCGTTTACATGTACATTTACATTTCACACACATGAACTTGTTGGTGTAGACCCCTTCGCTCGCCCCCCCCTGATTTCCTGGCTTTCTGGGTCTACCCTCCTACCGGAAACCGTTTCGCATCTGTCATCTGTCACGTGTGAGTGCGTGTTGTGAATACTGTGTTTTGGTTTAGTGCTTCGTTAGTGTTGGTTTAGTGCAACTTCCTCTGCCTCTTACGGTCGTGGAACGGAGTAGCCCAAAAAAACGAAACGCTGCACGAGTGTTTATCTGCGTAGTGTGCATTTTGCAAACGGAGAGAATCAAATCAGTTCCCTAGAAGCATTAGTAAATAGTGTGTACGGTAAATTGGTGTGCATTGATCTACTAATCTACTCAGCTCTCGGTACGGTGCAGGAGAATCAGTACGATCCGCCAAGAGCTGCAGTGTGGCAGGAAGCGTGAAAGCAGTAGTTTGAAGTGACCGTGGCTCGAGCGATGAGCACTAGTAACTGTGCAAACGTTATCGCGTGTTTGGTGTCGTTTCGGTTCTACTCCTTTTCGTCGGAGTTTCGGATGAGTTTTTGAGTGCAGTTTTGGTGTTTGGTATGTGTGTGCCTGCTTCGTGACGCTTGTGAGGATCCAGCAGTAGAAAAAAAAAACCAAAAGGAATCAATGCAGAGCCACAGCATTATCGGTGTACCGGCTTCGAGGCTGATGAACCGGGTCCTTAACCCGCCCAAACCCGCTACAGTAACCGGCCTCAAGAACTAGGATAATGTAACGCCCTTCCGTCGCTACTATCGGTCGTTCTATCTTCTACTCGGTCCACCCGGCCAGCTGTCTGTCTTTAGGCGCGGGTGACAAAGGTTCTGGCAAGTCTCGCCGGGCCATTCTCTCAACTGTGTCGTTGCAAATGTGAAGTTGATGAACTGTCTTCTGCCTCTACCTTCCAACTCAGGACGACCGATCCGACGAACTTTCTCCGTCTGTGCTTATCTGTGTGCTGTGTTGTTTCGTCTGTCCTCTGACTGTACTCTGTAGTGTTGTCTAACACTGGAACTGTAACCCAGCCTGTCCGAAACAGTGGCACTGTTTGCACTCTGATACAACCGAAAAGCAATAGGAAGAAAAGCAATAAAGCCGTTAGTAACAAGCAATAGGCAACACCGCAAAAGAAAAGGTGTGGTTTGCCCCTGAAGAAGAACTGTTGACCCACAACAGTTCGATCGATTCCGATGCGAACGAAATAAATCGTCTTCGTACCGGGTCGGGTGGCATGAGTGGCGCTTACGGGATAATGGCGGCACGGCTGGAGCAATGGAGTTTGTGTTAGTGTGAGCCTGTTGTTTCCGTCGATTTTATAACATTTTTTGGGGGCCCGAATGCAAGCCGCTGACCTCGCTGGTGGCTGATGGACTCTAGCTGTTACGGATTACGGACTACTTCTGTGGATGTTTGTGCGCGCAAGGTTTACCCGGGCTAGCAATCGTGTCAATTTCTGCGTCCAGTTCGTCTAGTTTCAACGAATCTTCTGGTTGCTGGTGATTGTGTTTTCTCTGTTTTACGCGTCACTTTGCCCAAACTGAAACACTCGCCAACCGTATCCGGTAAAGTTCTCGCGTGTGTGTGTGTGTTCGTGTTGCGCTGGGTACCATTACTGGTGAGCAGGACTGCAATTCTTCATGCCCGTCCGCAGTGCACGTGCTCGATCCTAGCGGATCCCCAAATTCCAGCCAATTCTTCTCCATCTTCGCCTCCGGGATCCGGGAAAGTGCTTTCGTATCTGTGTCACGTTCTGGCGTAAAATTTATTCTATCCTTCCCGTGCTGGACGAGGCGTCACCACGGCGAGTATTCTCCGGAGAATCCTCGGCTCACGTACCCGGGCGGTACGGTGCGGATATAAAACGGAAGCCCCGTAGCCTTAAGAGGTACATCGTCTGCTCTGGTGCTTTGCTGCGAGGCAACACAAGAATACACAAAAAAAAAGAAAAGTTTAAGCAACACAGTACCCGTGCTAACGAGAACAGACGGTGACGGCCAAATCAACAGAGGCCAACAATTGCTGAGTACCGGAAGGAATCATCCACGAGCGTGTATCGTCTAAGTTCCAGAAGTGGCACTAGAGTATTTACCTCGATGCGAACCAATGCAACCGGTAGTGTTGATTTACGCCCCGTACTGGTCGTGAGATAAAAGTCGAAACAATCCGGTGCGGTTGTGGCACTTGCCATGGATCGGCTTGGCCGACCGTGAGGAGGGTCCTGGAGAGCAGCAGCAATCGATGCACTTGTGCGCTGAAAGCAGTATTTAGAAGTACCTGATCGTAATCCTTACCAGTTCTGGAGTTCATTTAAGGTGTCGTTGGTCAGCACGGAAAAGTCGAAAGCGCTGTTCAGCTTTCTCTGCACACTCAACAACGAAACACACACACACACAAAAGTCCTCAAAATGCCCCGCTGTTTGATGGCAAAAAAGTGGAAAGCCTATCCATGGCCCGACCGAGCAGAAGAGCAGCCGGTCACCGAGCAAGAGCTGGACACGGCATCCTCCTCCATCACGACGACGACGACCACCATCACCTCCGCCAGCACAAACAGTCCACACCAGGTAGCATCTTCACCATCGACGGTGGAACGAACGGGCAGCAGCAGTAGTGGTAGCAGTAGTAGTGGTGTTGGTGGTAGTCCTAGTAGTAGCGCCACTACCAGCACATCCAGCTCGCCCGCATCGGTTGCGCCTGAATGTAGTCAACCGCAGAGCACCGGGACAACGCAAACCCCGGCCAGCGAGCTCGGCGAAGAGGATGAGGAAATTGACGTGGTGGGTGATTCGCCGGCGGCAGCAACGGCAACCGCGGCCAGCAGCAAGTCCACTGGCAGTACGGTAGCCACCTGTTGGGGTCCGTCCTCGCCGACGGCCGGTGCAACGGCACCGAGTCCACCGCCCCATTCACCGGAAGCGGCCACGCGCGAGTCTACCATCCTGTACAACGGTGAGTAGTAGTGGCGGTAGTGTTGCATGGTGGGCCGTTTGATGGTTTTTGTTTTCCACTATCGCTGTCCGGCGTGCGTGCGTGCCTGCGCTCATGTGTCGTGACAAGAGTCATCGCTAGTTGCTCCGTTTAATTGGGATTAGCTAATGGGACAAGCGACGACGACAACCGACGACTGGACATTCCCCAGCATGTACATGGACTGCAGGTGCACGTGCCTTGAATGGGAATGATTCTCCTTCCCAACCGTACCATAGCTGGCAGTCCCGCAAGCCACGAACTGGTTTTGGAAGAAAGGCATCCCCGAATGTTAACGAAACGTGGACGTGAATGGCTTACCCTCCTCCCAGGGCAGGGTAGCTCGTGTTCGTGTCGGTCGTTTCGGGTTGGCGATTGGGGCGCACGCGGTTTCTAACATAATTCTAACTTTATGTAATCTGCTGTTGATGGTTAAAGTGATACGCATTACAATGCTAATGCGACGTTTTGTCCGCCGGCTGGAACCGGTGGGTAGCGTTGCGTTTTTCGGTTGCGGGATTGCGTGAGAAGAAAGTCCATGCCTTTGTTGGATAGTGTTTGCGGACGGATTAAAGGATTACAGTTGTTTGGGAACGGCCCAGGAGGAATGGGTCAGCTCGTGTTGATTTTCCGCGAAGGGGGTGATTAAGGAACAATTTGTTCGGAAGCAATAATACATGTCTGATTCATTTGATTAAGTCATCAAGAGTGTGATGACGATTGTTAGAGCTTGGAGTTGTGAAGCAATATATTGTTTGAAGAAGCTGCTTTATGTTTTGTTCCACGTTTCAAAAAGCGCTCTAGTGGATACCGTGCTACCGAAATTAAACAATCTCACATCCCACTCAATCGGATGGCCATCCCAAGAGTCTAATGAAAAAATCACATCAAATCTCCATTGACCACCCTCAAATGTCCACGGATCGATTCCGGCGATGCCCCTTTCCCCCATTAAACGACGTAAACATAATCAAAATCAAAACCATGTGCCATTTCGTCCATTTTCACCCCGAACGATGGTGTCCCCAATTTTGGGGTGTTGCATTATCCCCCGGGACCTGCTCCAGATAACGAAATAGAGTTTTTGATGTTTTAGCCCATCGTCCCATTTCTGTGCTGTCGGACCTGCCCAAAAGAAAAAGCAAGGACGAGAAAATGCGTTAGAGCTGCCCAGTCACAACTCGCGTCGGCTCATTTTCATTAACACGCACTTCCCCGAAGGAGGCGAACGAGCGAAAGCGCATAAAGTGGCAGCGTGAAAACAAACATTTATTTTTGCGAAAACCACGGAAAGGGAAGGAACCAAGAGAGAGAGAGAAAAAAAACATATCCTTGAACTCATTTCGGACCCGACGAACTCGGGTGCGGCAATAAAACCGGAGAAATAAAGCAGCAGAATTTAAAGGCATCTCCCAGTTTAGCCCGACTACGGGATTAGGCTGGAGACCTGTCTCAGAATGGTTGGCTTAAAGGGAAAACATCGGCAAGCTCTCCAGTTCCTAACCATCAACGATGGTAAAGACGTGCCTGCATTGCCTTCGTTCAGCGGGAAAAGCGTGAAAAACACGCTGAAAGAATTCCCCAAACAAATGCTCCAGAGCACGGGTCCTCTAGTCCTGGATCGAGCGGGGGCGAGTGTTTTCTTTTATGGAAAATTGGAAATTCGCAATCGGCAGTCGGCCGTGGCTTCCCGACACTGCGTTCAAGTCAAATGAAGTGAAAGGTTCAGTTCATTCACTGTTGCGTTGAAAGTTTAAGACGGACCGGACCGCGCTAGAATACGCAGTGGGATTCCTCAAGGCGCCGGGCCTGCTGTGAGCGCGTTGAAATGTTGACTGGTTTTATTGTTATTCTGGCCGTTGCTGCTAATGGGCACCGAATAGTATTAAGTAGGAATGAAAGTCGCCGTCCCGAGCTCTTACCATCGTCTGCATCTGGGAGTGAATGGGAATTGAATGTGATGCTGCTGCTGCTGCTGTTGCTCCAGCTACGATTTTAGCCACAGCCCATTCTAGCTGCCGTGCTTCGTATGTACGTCAGCAGACCTTTGACGGTGGGGGTCATTCAAACTGACCGACGGGGAAGAAGAAGGCAAACGAACGAAACGGTATCAAATATCCAATTATGTTTGCGTCATCTTGTTATACATTCTGGCGACTTTATGTCTATTAAGGGACCCATATAACAGGTCTCCCAAATGGTTTGGGTGATTCTAGAGAGTGCTTCCGGTCTTCGTGTGTTGGCGTGTGTGTGTGTTTGTTGATTCCTGGGACGTACGAGGATGTGATGTTGTTGAAACTACTCAAACTACGATCACATTAGCTGTTGCGATTTTTGCGACCGGCCGTACCCGACTGACTTCCGATCGTTTCCCGGTGTTTCGGTGATTTTGGTTTGGGAGAAAAAAAAGTAATGGTGGCTACTGCCAGAATTGTGCACCCTTTTCACTTTCTCCTAGTGGCAGATTTCCATTTCCTTTCAAGCGGTCCACACGGGATTGGGTGGACATTTTCTTTGCGAATGTTTCTGAATTTTTTGGCTGCTCTTTTTTTTTCGAAGCAAAAGCTACTCAACGCACGTGAAAATGGGAATGGGACCATTTTCCACTGCCATCGGGTAAATGGGTGAAACTACATTGGCAGCAAATTATGGTGCGACGTGCATCCGCAGTCATACGTGACGGTTGAGCATGGCGCGAGCTACGATGTATGGGGCTGGTTTGTTGTGCGATCAGCAGAGAAGTTCTTTGCGTAAACACTTTAAAAAAGGAGAAAAATTACAAAACGTACCTCTACATAAGTGTGAAATGTTTTTGTTTCGAGGTGAAACTCGTAGTTTTACCCTTAAAAAAATTATATTTCTGTTAAGTGGTTTGAATTATTAGCTTTAATTCGAAGATGAGCTAATTGCATACATTTAGGCGCATACCGTTGCTATGCAATTTCAAACAGCAACGGCGCCACGTGGGCATCGTGCTATTTCGCAAACAGGATTAATTAAATACCATTCAACCCGTTGGTGCAAAACATTGCACAAAAACAATTATATCTGACAAACGGGAAAAGCGAAATCGATAGCAGTGAAAGTTATTCCGTACGGGATTGGGAAATGAAAAAAACACCCCCTTTGCGTACCACCGCATTTTGTCACCATCGGCACAAAAAGGGCAAAGTGTCAGTACGATGGATTAAAAAATCAATAAAAACAGAAATTCTGTTCGTGTAGCTTTCCTTCGATCCAATGCAGCCCGAATCGTACACCGTGCCGTCGCACGAATCGCATTCCAACGTGCGCCATACAGTGGGCAAAAATCAATTTCATATTCCCATTCGCTCGATGCGCTGTTCCACTTATCAATGCATAAAATATGCAAATCGAACCGAAATCCAAATAAATTTACACTCCCTTCGCATGTCCTTTTCGCTTCCCTCTCCTCCCTCTCTGGAATTTTCCAGCACGGGCGTCTGTTTTTCAGATTCCTTTCACGCTGATGCGATTTATCGCACTCACTCGTTTGTTCCACATTCCATCCCCTGCGCCGTTATGGTTCCCGATGATTTTCCACCGATTGACGTTCGGCAGTCATTTGGTGTGGTGTTTGCAGGGTGCCATTTAGTTTTTTTCCACTTTTTCCCGCTCCCCACTTCTCTCTCTCACTGTCGGTGTTTGTGTGTGCATTGTGGGTGGCTATAATGCAGCGATTTTACGATTGGCGCTCACTGCGAAGTGCTGCAGTCTCGGTGTGCGGAAAATCACTCGAACGGAAAGTCGGAAAATCTGCATTCTTATGAGCACGGGTTCCCTTCTCCTGACATTGTTTTCACTGGGAAAATCGCTGGGCAGGAAAATCAAGCAAAAATCGGGAAGTGTAAAGTGTCTGCCGAGATGACGGATTAACGGACGTGGATGAATTTATGGTTTCTGGTTCTGTTGTTTTCCACCGTTTCGTTTTGGCCCGTTTTTTGTTTGTGTTTGTTCGGAATCGAGCTTGTCTTCGAGCTTCACGTCCGCATTATAAGACTATAAGGTGGTGGAACAGAGCCAGGGTACGCTTCGACGCTGCAGTTGATTTAATGACCGTAATGTGCGTCCGAGTAATGACAATGGTTGTACACACACGCACACACACTCACACAGTCGGGAAAGAATGGAATGAAAAATCCCCAACAGCAGGGCATTAAAAAATAGGGCTCCCAGTCCTTCCCCGCCGACGCATTATATACTTATGTCATCTGCCACTGTTAAGCATTTACGCCAATCGATCGGAAATGGATAAATCAATTTTAACGTTGGCAGCGTACACCGCAACAAAACATTCTTCGCACGCACTCTGACCTATCCACCCATCAGGGGTTGGTAAATGGGTGGGAAAAATTATGCTTGAATGGGGAGCTGTTGCACCCAAACCAACCCACCGAATCGGGGCGGCAGGACTTTTTATTTAATCGCGGAAATTGACAACGGATAGAGCACCCGACTAAGGGGTCGCGAACGCAGTCGCGACTGCGTCATACATTGCTGCAACCACATGCACTACACACGCACAGGTTGTCCCGGTTCCCTGGTTGCATAATCGATTCAAAATTGAGGCGATCGATGGCAGGGGGGGGGGGGGGGGGTTTATGTTCCTATTTGCTGGTTCCACCGGGCAACATGCTAAGAACGTTTCAAGATGATGAAATTGATCATGTAGCTGCAAACGGAAGCAACAGTTCGGGTGGAGGGGTCAGCCAGCTAAAATATTCAACACAACAGTGTGCAAATGTTCGATCGGTGGCTAATAATTGGTCAATTTGTGGTGTATTAATAGCGAGATTTTTCCCCTATATCTAAATTGGCTTTGATGTTTATTTTTTGAATACCAATTGCAAGACCTTAGTATAGCATGTCTAATAACATCTATATGAATAAGAACAGACGAGTAGAAAAAGATTAGAATTAGGTTCAAATAAGCCGGGAAAACTGAAGAACAGAATAAAGGAAAAATGTTTGAATGAAACTTCATATATCTAAACGAAAATCTTTAGAAACTTCCAAGAATATATAAAATTAATAAAAGATTAAGAAAAAGAACAGAAAAAATGACAGCGAAAAAAAGGAATATCATAATAAAAAAGGAAGAACTAAGCAGGAAAATAGTTATTAATTTTGATAAACAAAATTGAAAACTTAATGAACTTTTATATTAAGGTGAAGAAAATAAACAAAGAGAAAAAACAGCAGAGGGAAAAGTAAACGAATAAAATAAAATATTAAAGTTTTTAAGGAACTTTACCTTTAGTTTTCTATCGTCTGCTTTAGTTCGAATAGTAAATTCATTTTAGTGTAGAATATGTTCGAGAGATAATCACAACTTATAAGAAAACTAAAGCTCCTCGGAAAAGATTTGTTATGAAATGAAGATTTATTGATCTGTTACAATAATCCTCGATAAGTAGCCTAATTTTAAAGGAATCCACGATATCGGCAATATCAATTTGAAAATAACTATAACAGAAAACCGTACGATAACTCTCGTCATAATCCCATTAAAGAACAGTTTCATTAGCACCTTCTGGTCGATATCAATTAAAGAATCGTTTTCAATCGATCATACGGTGCAACCTGTGGTCATTCGCTCGCCTTGCACTCGCCAAACTGAGAGTTGTCCCCGATCGAAGGCCATTAGCGAATAGCGTCCAGCTCGCATCCCATTCACACCGGATTGCACGCTCGGAGCACGATCGCTAATTATTGCTATCCAATTGGTAATAAAATATTAATCGAACATTGCCAGCGGAATACGCTAGCTGAACGTCGGTCTCTCTCATTGGGACGCGCGCGGAACAAGAAGGCCAAGTATGCAAATGCCACTTCAGCAATCAGCGAGCTGCGTATCACATACTTAAAACGCAGACCGGCCAACCAGCTATAGCTGTCCGTTGTTTATAATTACTAGTCGGTGCGTTTGCCAGGTAGGACAGACATGGTTGACCCGTCCCGGAAAGGTTTCGGTTACCGATATGTAGCAGAACGCGTCGTCATCGATTTGCGTGCCAAATTGTATCCTTTTTGATGGCGTATCTCCCGCGGCGAGGGAGAAGAACACTAGACACTGTGGTGTAGGCTTGGAGGATACAAAAAAAAAGGTCCCACAAACGCAACACGACGCTTGTGTTGCGTTATTTACGATCCCTACAGCAGTAGCAGTGGTTCGCTTCCTCCCTCGCCCGGGGGTTCGAATGCAGAATTCATTCTTCGCTCGTTATTAAATCGATTTACGGCCCAGCTCGAGTCCGGGCTGAACCGAATCGATGACGTTCCAGTTGCGTCAGGTATTCTGCCACGTTCCGAGTGGCGCACATGTCTGGGTGTCCTTTTTCATCCTCCCTCCCCGCCCCGCTCCCCTCATGAGTTCCACAACGAGGTGCAAACATGCTGCTTCTCAGTCAGCTTGAAGGTGAAAGTAAAATCATCGGGAGAGTGCTCGGGGGAAGAGTGTCCTGAACAAGTGTGTGCGTGTGTCCGGTGCGGAGAACTTTGCATTTTTTATACCAAAAAAACCCCTCGAACCCGATGTTCGACATCGGTAAAGGTTAGTAGTCCCTTTTTTGCTGTCGAGCTTGGAATTTGCATTCTTCCGATGTGTTCCGGTGTCCTCGTGGCATCGCGCATTCATTGATTTCATCGCCCAACCAAGCGAGGGTTGATGCTGCTTGCCTGATGCTCGTTTTTTGCGACCGTTACAGTGGCGATACGAAATTTGTCTGCTTTAGTTAATTTTAATTTAATTTTCACGTACAATGCAAGCGAAGCAGCGGAAGGGACCAACCCACACGTTGGATGCTGTGTTTGCTGGACCAATAAAGTGATCCTTCATGCGTGGCAAAAGGGACGACCACACCTGGAAAGGGTGGTCTGCAAAACGAGCAAAAACAAGGCACGAATTGCTGATGTTGTTGTACTGACCGTAAAGCGGGGTTTTTTTTAATTTTATTTTTGTCAGGTTCTTCCGCACCATCGTTCGCTTTGGTGGACTCGTTAGTTGAATTGAACTCCCCAACCGAGAAGGTGCTACGGGATATCCTGGCAGCTCGCTTCTACATTCATGTATTATTACGATGATTATTGGAGTCGGTTCGCGACAAACACGCGAGCGGGAGACCGACGAGCCCTTGCCCCCGGGAGTTCCTGGAGCTGCAGTTTTTGGCTTCATGATTTATTTCTTCATGGATGCTGTGGACGACGATTTACCCCCCCAGGCAAAGAATTCATACGTATACGTACGAGAGAAAAAAAATTCCTCGTCTCCATTTTGGGCTCATTTCCATTTACTTTCGGACCAAAAACAAGCTGAATGGCCGAGTGGCATCGTTAACAAAATCAGATCCGGATCCGCCCGGTATCCGAATTCGCCGCACGACCGGAACAACCGTTCGGACAAGATAATTTATGCTATAAATAATTCCACAATCGGTAAATCTCTCGCCATCTCCATGCGTTCCCGTGGCGTGTCCTTGCGCCGTGATGGGGCGGGTGGCTGGGTTTTTTTTTGTTTTGTTCTAGCTCGTGGTTTTTTATTTTGTTTTGTAGCCAGGCTTTGTTAGCAAGGATAGGTAGGGCTTTGTCCCTGGTAAAAAAAGGGAGCTGGAAAGGTTTCTGGGTGCTGTTGTCGTTGCTGTGTGTGTGATTATTTTTATGTTTTGTCAGAACACTCGGCACGGTATGATGTAGGGAAAAGCAGCAAAATGGGAGCAAAAATTGGCCATCAAAAGCCATGCGTGAGCCATCCTCATGGGAGCGTGTGCTTCACAAATTTAATCCACGTTGCAGAACCTTTAATGTGAAGAGGTAGAATTTTTCCTCGGGTGAGGTACTGAGATACTATAGAAAATCGTGTCTAGGCTTATAAGAGTATCCATTGTCCTTGAAATGAGCCTTATAAGACTCTATAAAATTCAAATTTAAAAATCTCGTCTAAACGACTCGCATGAAATGACTAATTCTAGTTGTAAAATTGCTTCAAGTGGTGATATTTTCATTCCACTCCGAATAAGTGTCAGTTTTATAAAGCAGCTAATTTAATGAGGCCATTTTAGGCATGCCTTTTTTTCGCTCCCCTGTGGGCTTACCTCCAACAAAACACTTCTTTTTATTTGGAATGATAAATATGGCAGAACCCGGGATCAGGGAAAACAATCATGACCATCATCTATTTCACTCACGCCCCGAACGGATGCAGCTAGGATTGCGAAAGTTGCGGGGACCAGCTCCCGGAAATGTCAACCCGTTTCAGTCAATACGTTTGCGGCGGGAGGGTTTTTTGATGCGGCTGGGAAGGAACACCGGTGTCGCAGTAACTCGAGCGGAAACATCTAAAACTGTAGACGAAAAAGAATTGTTTCTACCAGCCCGGTCAAGGAACGGCAGCACGTTTCGGGTTGTGTTTTGCTGTGTGCCGTTTCTGTGCGCCAACCTCAGCGCACTCTAACCGTACCTTCCCATCATTAGAGTAACGCGTCCCGGAAAACTGTGGACCAGCAGAACTGGCAGGAAAAAAGCCCAGCAAAGGGATGAAAGAAGGAGAACGCAGTTCCGGTGCGCCGAAAGTTGCGGCAGGAAGGAAGTCCGGACCAAAACTAAGGATTGTCGCCTTTGGAGCCGGGTTGACGAAAATAATCGATCCGAACGCAACAGCGTTTGGGGGGAGGGTTTTGCAGGCTGCACAAAAAAAGGGTTTTCCCCAAAGATAAAGAACGTGCGATAAAAAGCAGTTGGCCATAACCATAACCATAAATCCCGTCACTTGCGTCACCTTACCGAGCGCACTGAGCAGTACGATCTGGTGCTCGGTGAGGGCCCAACTGTTCAATCCTGAGCTCGGTTCCAATTTTTCGGTGTTGTGACGATGGTAGCGCTCTCCCTTTAAGATGGGGTTGATGTGACCATAATTCCTCTATCTCCTTGTCTGCTACGTACCGAAAATTTTTACCATAAGCACAGCGCTTGAGGCTCGTTGAAGTACTTGAGTGGGTGATGAGCCAACAAGTGAAAAATTGCTAACTCCTAACCCTGTACCACCGCTGGTCATTGGTTCTTCTCATGTGTGTGTGCGCACTAAAACTTTAAGGATTTTTACGTCAGTTTGATAACCACCGATGTAAAGTGAAAACGCGAGAAACTGCTGGAACCTTTAGGTCGGTGGTCTCTTCTACAGTCTTCCTTCTGCCTTCTGCATTCTGCGTTTATCGTTTGCAGGGATTCTAATCTTTTTTTGTTGTTGTAGCTACTTCTCTTTCTCGGACTTTTGGGCCTGAAGTTTTTCCAGCGCCTTTGTGTCCAACCATTTGAGTGTGTGTGTGTGTGTGTGGGGTGGTCCCTGGTGCAATCTCAACGTGGACATCCCATCGCCACCCAACACCGAACGTTGAATAATTTAAGCTTCTTATGAGGATTAATACCTCTCCCGTATCGTGTGCAACAGCAAATCGTCATGTAGGTTGTCCGATAGCCCGACTTCCCACTTTTTCGCCCAATTCCGCACCGAGAACCCGAAAGGACTTGGTTCGGAAGTTTTTCCACTGCCAGTAGGAGGACCAGCGAACACTTTTCGGGGGTAAGAAAACATTTCACACTAAGCTGGTGACGGGTTTTCGCCAGGAAAAGCCATACTCCTGGGTGGCGACTGCTGGATTTCGATTCCACTGGTTGGACACAAACACACACACTGTGAGAATGCGAGATCCGTAATTTTAGTTTTGCGAATCATTAAAAATTCATAAAATTTTATCGCAACTGCTCATACATGGAGGCTCGCAAAGACGAATTTATTGCTGTTGGGTTGTGAGTTTTTGGTTGCGATTTTTACGAGGCACTTGTGCGGGGGTTTTTACCTCGGACCGGGTGCACCGGGGATCTCTCCTGTCCCGGGTGCAGAGGCGCGCGCGCATTTGCTATCTGGACGGTGCCATGCGATTGCATACATTTAGGCTCATGTGATACGAAAGGGATGAAGCGGTCGTTTTTGCGGTGTCCGGAGACTTTGGGGGATGAATGGCTTCTTTTAAAAGGGACAATATTAGTATGAAAATAATTACAGAAGTGGCTGCGGGCGTCTGATGCATAAAACCTTTATTTAATGTCATGCAGCTTCGGTGGCGATTATACATAGAAAATTCCAGTTAATTTAATTGGTAGCATTTTTTAGCGTATTCGTCCTTCAGCTTTTGTAGAGACTGATTTAAATAACAGAAGATGCACGCATCTCGTCTTAGGAAAAAAAATACTTTGATTAATATTATTTACAATTAGTTATCTCAGCTTCTTCTTCGTTGGCACTGTTTGCGTAAATGCTAATCTCCCGAAGCGAAACCGTACAAGCGTAGCCCTTCATCTAAACAATTCGATTTACACGATTTCTACGTGCCTGCATGTTTTACGCTGATTAAAGAATCGCTTTTAATTATCGTGCCACGATCTCTCGGCCACCCCACCGCACAATCGCAAGCCATTTCGATGGCAGGTGCCGGCTCAAAGTGTGAACAACTGTTGGCAAGGATTAAACGCGGAGGGTGGATTGCTAGTGCTGCTGCTACTGCTTGGTTAGGATGCATTTGAAAACACACACAAAAAAAAAACGAATCAAAAAGAACAAAACACAAATCCGGAAGATAAAAGGGACAGTATGGCCGTGCGTGACTGCACTTCAAATCGGTACCGTGATTTGTTCGCAAGACGGTAAGGAATTTGTTTCTACCCGGCGATTGCGTTTCATGTCGTCTGTTATGGTGATTGTTATTTGTGCCCTGTACTACTGTCCTTTCTCCCAGCAGCTTCTTTTATTGGAGAGCTTAAGCTTTGGGAGATTTTTTTTTCGTTGTCTATTTACCTTCCACTTCCATTCACGTGCTTGATGACAAAACTCCGGTTCAATCTCATTAGCGAAAGCGATACTCAGTCAGCGTTTGGAGATATCGAACGACTCCAAGACATTGGCTGGGTTCGATGATTCGCCGACTGCCAGCACGCCTAGAAGAACACACAGAAGTTAGCAAATAGTGTATTGAGAGGGTTTTTTTTCTCGCCTGTTCAGATCCCATTGCCATTAAACTCAA
This sequence comes from Anopheles stephensi, assembly GCF_013141755.1. Lineage (NCBI taxonomy): Eukaryota > Metazoa > Arthropoda > Insecta > Diptera > Culicidae > Anopheles > Anopheles stephensi. The sequence goes on from NC_050203.1 coordinate 17,775,157, forward strand.
ATTTCAATCACCCTAAAAAGCAACCGGAACAAACCGTGTCGTCGGGGCTAAGAATCAAAGGCCCGTTTTTTTGTGGGCGACCGAACGTGCCGGCATTCTAATCAACAGTTCACCGATTCGGATTGCGCATTTCTGTGCCTTGCTCTCACATACTCACATTGGTTCACAGAGTGTCATAAACCGGAAGATACGGCACATCTCTTTGATCTATTATTCGTGTTAATAATTTAAATTCACTCGGGGTAGCGGGAGTAACCCTTTTCCACAGGCGCGCATACGGGATTTAGAGGCTCCCTTTCGTAGGCTTTACTGTTCGTTCCTCTGGTCTGATAGGGACGATGAGCATGTGTGCGTGTGTGTGAGTGCGAGCGTGAAAGGATTGAAAAACAATCTGCTAATAGATTGGAAATGGAATGAGCTATATGCCAGTGCTCGTGCAAGCTTCCTTCTGTTCGAGCCCGAAACGATCTGAACGGTGATATCATGTTCTCAGCTAAAAAAAAAACCCTGGTTTACAGTAATGGAAGAATCGTTTTTTTTGCCACCGTGGCATTAAGCGAGAGAATTCTACGCCCTGTGCCGGTCATGGGAAAAGACAGTTCTCGGCAGGTTCAAAACGTTGCTTCGCAGTCTAACATTGATTACATTCAAACGGAGGGCGGAATGCTTCAATGTGTGGATACTTTTTATCTGTATCCGGCGTGTCTGTGTGCGTTGGAAAACCTCGCGACGAAACCACCACCACCACCACGTGTTTGAGAAGCAGGTTGAATGAAAAATTTAATATGGCCCCACGCCCCAATGCGTGAGTGCGTGTGGAAGCCAGCGAGCTCCAGCGTAGGCAAGGCCGACGGCGCGTACCGAGAAGCGATTGAAATTAAATTTGGCACTAATTAACAGCGCGTGGCAACAGGTTGGTGGGAGTCCGCTCCTCCCCCTCCCAGGTCGCCGTGAAGTGTTGGTGTAAAATTTAATTAAGAGCCAAAGGTTGAGGCATGTCGGACGCTCTGATTGTGTTGCCGTGCGATACGCGTACCTCGCTATGGAGAGGAATTTGTTATTTTTTCGGCTCCTTTTTTGTGTTATCCAGATGGAAAAGCTTTTGGCGGTGTATGTGTATGGGGATATGATGCGAGGAATTATTGATGAAAATTATGTCTCTTAAAAAACCCCGTGTATCCGGGGTACGTACACCTAAGCGGGCGGTAATAGCTGTCAGCCTAAATGTAGGCAGCGTTATACGCGCTGCGCCCAACGCGAGCGATCGTTGTTTTTAAAGCGTTTATTTCGAATTTTGAGAGCACAACGACGACGTGAAAATGATACTCTTTCTTTTCAAGGTTTCTTTCCTCGAAATTCTAGTCTTAAAGTCTCATCATGCTAGAAATATGTTCCCTGTCGATCCGATGCCAGCACATGCTGGTAGGGCCAGTAGTGGGAAAGAATTTTTAATCAAATAACTTTTCCTACCCGTCACCAATCCCGTGCCAATCAACTGACGGTTGGAACAGTAAAAGGCTTGGCCCTGTTTCCCTGTTTGATGCTACCCGATGGAGAAAAAGGGGTCGCCTTTATCTAGCCAGCAGGCAGATCCGCTCGGACGATAGGCTTTGACAGTGAAAATTACGAGCCGGAAAATATTCGTTGATTGAGAATAGTTGACGAGGTCGCTGTCGCCGTTCAACATTGAGGCACTAAGGAAAGGATTTCGGTCTCGGATGGATCAGAGCGCAGTAGTAGAGTTATCTGTTCACGTTTTTCACGAAACGACACCCTTTATTCCACCCATCCCGAAACACACACACACGGCTGCCGATGTTGACTTTCTTGAGAGAGGGTCAAAACCCCGGGGTTCACCTTCCGTTGGGTTAAAACTGATGCCCAGCCCCGTTCTGTCATCCCTTCTGGTTTCGGTGCGTTATTAAGACGGTTGTGTGCGCGCCGCACCGTCGTATTGATGCTTTTAATTGGATGAGTGGAAAGTCATTTGTTAATTTGAGGACGAACGGCAAGTCGAACCCGTGTGGCAAGTGACCCCAGGTTTGGGTGTCTTGCGAAGCGTTAGTTCGTTCCGCTTGTCTTTAGGTGTCTCAGGGAAAACTGGAATGAGAAAACACAAGATCCGGCTAACTAGGGAAATTTTGGGCCAAATTTTGGGAGCGTGAAATCGTTGGAATATATTCAACGCGTACGCGACACACGCAACTTCTTTACTGCAAGGGTTTTCGGCAAATCATGCTAAGAGAGTGCGTGCGTGTATACGCATGATTGCGTCTCTTGAATCGTGTCGAATCGTGGTTCGAAAGTTCAAAGCCTTTAGGCCTCCGGAAGATGGCAGACACTTGGTTCCAGAAATTGTTTCATCACCACCGAACCTCCGAAGCTTCCGCAGGATGTGGTAACTCTCATTAGAAAATAAGGGAGGAAAGCAATTTTCCACTAATGATCTGAGACGAACGCGCTCGGTGAAGGAGTGCTGGAGGGATTCTTTAAGTTTATTAAACCTTTCAGAAAATGTTGGAGAATACTTCACTGTTTTAAGTGCGTTGTTTATAAAAAGGGTAAAAGAATAGTTTAATTTAACAGCAAAAAACCGTTTCCTTTTTCGCGAGAATTCAGAAAGGAAAGGAATTCATTCGTTTTTAATTGAAACTAAACGAATGCTTTTGTGAATCAATCTGTCAGCGTGTTATTTCCCAGTGTTCCATCTCAACCCCCGGTTGTCACACGCTGCACAATGCCACAATTTAGTCTTTGTTTCGGGGAAAATTGGCTCATAAAGAGCAGTCGGCTAAAAATAGCACTGCAATCGGGACGTCACCGGACACTGCTGGTTGCCGGAAAGGCTCGGGAAAAGTTTTGTTCCTAGCAAGGACACATACACACACACAAGCACAGAACGATGAATAAAAATTTCACTTGCAAAAGGGGCTGGTGGCCCCCAAAACGCGAAACAATAGCAAACGGCTTCAAACGTCACACGAATGCCAGGCGAGCGCGTTCAGGCATCACGGACATTTTCATCTCGCTTCGGTGGAGTTTTGTGGCCCAACAGGAACCCGGTTCTTCTGCACCCACGGTAGGTGACCTTACGAACTGGTTGGCAGGAATAAAAACAATGGCTGCAAAAATGGTGCAAACCGAAAACCCGACCATTTTCCCTGGCCCTCAACACATTAATCAAAATGTATGCTCAATAAGACCACAACAAAGCTCAACCATTTGGGGTTTTCTGTCTTTCTGTGTGTGTGTGTATGTGTTTTTATCATCCCTTTTTGTTGCTTTCCCTCGCAATTCCTCTCCCCCGATCGGTCTCATTCCGAATGGATGGGTTTTGTTATTGTGAAAAATAAAACGAGCCAAAACAACATGATGTACCTTCCCGACACGCACACGCTTTCTTGCAGTTTGGGAAAAGTTTCGCGGCTTGGCGCGGAAATGTGCCCCAACGGTAGGTAGGTGATCACGGCTCGGTTTGGACCATCCATGGTGGTCCATCCGGGTTGGTAGAAAAAAAAACCCAAGCGCGCGTCCCTTTTCTGTTAGTGAGTGAGAATCGAACAATGCAACCGTCGGTCTGTGGAATGGAGTTTTTGGGAGGAAAAATGATAACGAGCGTGAGAGGAAGAGGAGCGATTCACCCCGGTGTGGATGGGAGGGGAAAAAAAAGTTCGCTCATTCCTGTGCGGTCAAAACGAGCGCGGTTTTTGGGGGAGCCCGAACTATCCGCTCGAATGCGTCCGAACGGTCCGCAAAACAGGGCCAACCAACAAAACTTCCAACAAGTTAACTTCACGCCTGAACCAGGAACGCAAGAAGGAAGCGGGATGATGACGTTCAACTGGAAACGTTTGTTACCGTTTGGAAAACAAGGGAAAACACACACACACACACGCAACCACCGACGGTGTAGGTCGTAGTAAAGAAAAGCCAGGGCGCGCACAAAAACCGCTCACGAAATGGGTTTTTGTTCACCACACGGAGAAGGCCACACAGGTCGTCCTGGGGAAAAACGGAAAAGGAACACGGTCCCGTACCGGACCGGTCTCCTTCCGGAAGCATCCGCTCATCCGGCAGCTGGTCAGTGGCAGTGCCTGCCGGGGAGGTACAAACGGAAGCGCTTGCGAACGGCGTCTCGTGTTGAATTTCTGTACGTGTAGTGCGGTGGTGTATACTTTCAGGCGGATTTCATGCGGTTTCGCTTCAGATCATTGGATCTCGCTTGCTTTCGCTTTCTCTCTTAGTGTTAGCTGTAAGCGGATGAGAAGAAAATGAAGGGATGGGGGTAGGGTGGAAAATGGACACTAACCGCGTGGGGTCGGGTGGGCTTTGTAGCCCCCTAAACCAAACATGAAAAATCCCTCCGGGTGCTTTTGGGGCCTTGTGTGACGGAGCGGAAAAATTATGATCACACATGAAGGCACACAGAGGAAAAACCATGGTACATCCTGGCGTCCTGGATGTATGTGTAGTCGTGGCGGTTTGGCAGAGACATCTTCTTTTCTCACTTGCGAACGATTGGGATGCTTTGCTGGCGTCCATTACAATCGATTCCCCGGCATAGTCGTTTGGACGTTTGTTGATGGTTTGTGATGCTTCCTTGTGATCTTCTATCATCGAAGGTCGTTCGACGGTGGAATCCACGTACCGTTTAACGGGTTATTGAAGGAAACATCAAAGCGCGATATGAGTCGAAGCATCAGCAGCTTCACGCACTGGTTATCAATTAGGTATTTGAACTGTTTGCTTTTCCACGACGTTAAAAAAAGACGACCCAAAAGCTCGTTACACGATGATGAATTGCTTGTTTCTTAGTTGCTGTTGTTTTCCCCCCACTGTGTACCTTATTTTCTAACCCGTCACGATAGCAAGAGTGTGACCAAATGAGCAATGCCTTAAGTGCATGTAGATTAAACACGATAAAACGGCCACCACCATCACAATTTTCAACTTTTCAAAACTCCCCCCCAAAACAAACACGGTCTAATAGAGCAATACACCCCGCATGACCGCATGTCGCACCACCGAATTAATGTGAAAATTTTAGAAAGAAAAGCCCAATCCACCATCCACGACCACGAAGATGGTGGTGTGTCATATTTTAGCGACACCTCACGGGCTGATAGAGGCCGGCCCGTCGCTTCCGGGTGTAGCAGCACCACAACATTGACGCTAGGCACGCCAACCGGCTCCCGGATGTCCGTTTTGTTTGGGGACGGCTTCCACTTGGCTGGGGGTTTTACACCGAAAGGACAGTTTGAGTGGCTGCCGAGGTTTGCCTACCTTTGGGCGTACGTTTGCCTTAACGCCCTCCCCGGAAGGAGGCCGGCCGCAGAAGAGGGATATAAATTTGAGCACCCAAATAACATACTTTACACGTTGGAAATCATTAAAAACACGAGGACGTTCCATGTGGTTCCCCGGTGGTGGTGGTGGAAATATGTTTTACCCACTTTCTTTCACTGCCTGTTATTAGAATGTTTCTTGAGCAGTGGAACGAAACAAGCATAAAACACAGTCACACGTGTGTACGGGCTACCGTTTGCGACATTTCTCTGTCAAGGAAAGCTCGGGCCCTGTCCCGCGAACGAACAGCGACTGCTTATGTATGGCGGGTGAAGCAGGTGTCGCACACCGGAAATGGCACCCGTGAACCAAAATACGCGCCCGTGTGGAAACGAAGCGTTGGTTCGGGATGGTGTATTTCCCCAGTCGTCGCTGGCAATTCATTTTCCCTTGGGATACAGAGAGAGGCAGAGACCAGGGGAGAGGTGGTTCGGTGGTACGAGGTGGGCCGTAAAGCTTGGTCGCGCGTTTCTTCACGATCATATTTTATTCTAATGTGGGACAAACACATCCAGCCGAAAGGATGCGCACACCTTTGGATCCTTATGTTATTCCACTTACTGCAGCACGCGGCTCGTGCATGCTCCGGAGTCCCCGGTGGTGGTTGGGTGATTGAGGAAATGGGGGGGGGGGGGGGGGGGCGACACGAGACAAGCCGTACCCGTACCGTACCCGTGTGCTAGCGTACGAAATATGTACCGCGATAAAAATGTGCACGTTCGGTGCTTTAATATTCTTATTTACGATACCTTGTTTGGCGACCGGCGTTTTCCCTTGCTGCCTTCTGCCTGCCACCGAGCGGCATGGTGTCGTCTTTCGTCTAGCACCTTAACCAGACCAACCAGCAGCGAATTTGTAACTCGCACAACAGAAAGGTTTAACGTTTTGCAGGTGAATTATTGGCAGAGTGGCAGACCCGGTACGACTGGCACAACAAGCTTTAACCTTCGCAAGAGGGTAGATTGAACGCAAAAGGGACTCAGCACTAGATTAAAGCAGAACGATGTCAACGATGATCACTGATGGGGTTCTTTCTTTCTTTCTTTTTTTCTTTCCCGTTTCAGGTGAGTGAAAGATTACAGCTTCAGCAGCCTCGACAAGATGGATAATGGTATTTGAAGTAGTAACGGGCACGCATTTTCGCACAAGAACAACAACACGGCATTCCTTTCGAGCCGGGTTTCCCGAACGAACGCACAAACCCGTGAGTGATGGGCAGTAGGGGAAACCGAAAGGGAACGAAATTCGTGGTGGTTGTGTGGAATAAATTTGAAAGTATAATACCGCGGGGTCCCGGACAACAGCCCCCCTTCCTCCAAAAAGCTCATCTCCGCGTCTTGGCGTTTTCCAATTTTCCACGCCTTTCTGCCAACTCTAAAGAAACCCATTTTTCATCTCCTGCATCTCCTGTCACAGCCTTTCTTTTTTTCCTGGTCCCAGAGAACCTTTCCTTGGGTACACCCGATTCTTCACAAGGGTCTTGGGTGTGTTTCTTACGGGGGTTAGGGGTTTCGCCAACCAGGACACGAGCACGAAACAAAATGATTCCTTATTAAGTGCTTGTTGACTATGACAGTTTATGAGTGTGCTGTGAACCATCCCATCCCCTGGTACGGTTACGGTGGGTCCCTTTTATCTGCTGCTCTCGCTACGAAAAGGACATCGTTAAGGGTTTTGCTTCTTCGGATCGGTTTCGGCACAGACTTTAGCAGCTTGTTGCGTTACCAGCATGTGCGCCCGGTAGGTATGCAACCCACGGTACACAGGTAGCTTGTGTATAGGTGGGAACAGTTTCGCTTGGTGTAGGACACTTTTTTGATGATGTTGCTCTGATGGTTTCCATCAGTGGCCGACATGAAGCTCGGATGTTCGAGAGTGTCATCCTAAAATTGAAACATTTTCGCCCAGTGACCACCATTACTGCGGGTCGTTTGTATGTCGTCCCCGGACATGAAGTACCGGGAGTCATCTCTCTGTCTCAACCTCGTAATTTGTACATTCATCGCACATTAACCGCGCCCTTCGATGGTGTCCTTTACGCTTCAGGGCGCGGAACTCTTCTCCCCGACAAAAAACGGGGCCGCGAAAAATGTGTTAAAATAAAGGATTTATATGATCCTCGTAAAAACCCGCCCGGTACCAGCCGTTCGCGCTCCCTCAAAACTGCGGGCGAAAGGCATTAAAATGAAGAGCAACATTGTGGATTTGTTTTGACTGCTACTTAACTGAATTCGCACCCCATTTTATCACCCTCTCGCCCTCTCCATCCAAGGTATGTCATATCACTTTCACGTACGTAGATACCGGAAGGTGTTATCTTTAATCCCACATACTTCTGTTCTTTGCCCTGTTTTAACACAATCCCCCGCCAATCCTGCCAATAAAACGAGTGGAATGGTCCACTGATGAAGAGATGGATCATAAAACCTTGAAGAAAAACCTCCCGGACGGAAGGTGTTGAATGCTTCTTCTTGTTGGGAAATAATAAAACAAAGCATCCGGAAACCTTAGGGCAAACCAAACCCGGAGGATTCTTAAGATTATGATGGCAATGATGAGGGTTGTGTGTGTGAAGGAGGTGGAGTTTTTTTTTCTATTCCGGCTCCTAGTCCTGATTCTTCTTCCCGGGAGTTATAATCCATAAGATACGCAATCGTAACGTAAGGTGAGGATGCATTTATCTATGGAGCAATCTGCGCAGCAGCTAACGCACGAAAGGATAAGATGAAGATTTTTATGAAGCGTCAAACAATTTGTTTAACACTCCGGTGAAGGTGAAGTATATTGCCCTTGGGTGGATACTGTGGATACTTGGTGGTTTTTTAAAGCGGTGAAGCTCTTTCACGTCGAATGAAATTCATAATGAGGTAACATAAAAGTGTTTTTAATGCTTCCTGGATAGCTTTGGAGCTGGCTTTGGAAGATGATGAATAAAAATTGGTTATGTTTTATATGAGGTTCTTATCGGTTAGTATGGTGTGTTTATAACGTCCGTAAATATTATTGCAGCAACGAGCTGGAATGGGAGGAGAAAATGATTTTTTTATTTATTTTTAAAAAGTTGAAAGTCATCTCGAAAAAGGGAACACAAAAAAAAGCTGAAACAAAGAAACGATTTTTTAAGAACTTTTTCTTCGAGCACAACAGATGCAAATGACAATTTGAAGCCCTCAAAGTTCGCTTGATGCCACAGTACAAATGCTCGTGACTCGTCAGTAAAAGTCTTCCAATTTTTTCTGGGTTCTCCTCGTTTCTTTTTCCTTATCAAAATTATTCCTAACAAGGGAACAAGCAACAAAACAAAGGATGGCACTTGTTGTTAGAGAGAAAAGGGAAAAAACTCAGAATTGAAAATTCATCCAACAAAAAACTGAGAGACATGAACTTTGAAAAGCCAAACACCCGGTTTGACAGTAATACTTGTGCGATGCACAATGTAGTAAGAAGCTGGCAACAAAACAAAAAGGAAGCCCGACAGCTGATGTAACGAATCATCCATCATTGGACTGCATTTTTAATTACCGGATCAAGATCGGTTCGGCATTGAACCACCCCTTTGTTTGCCTGGCCCAGGGACTCCAGGAAACAGATGACACTCACCCTTCTTCGGTGTGTGTGTGTGTGTGTGTGTTTTTATTGCTCTGTGCGCTGTGTTATTAATCCCAAAGTGAGCTATTGTGATGCCAAGCCGACGAATTTGACGTTCTTTAAAGTTCCATTTTAGAGAACACAAAAAAGGAAGCACCCGGCGTCGGGTCTCAAGCAGCCAGCGAATGACGTCCACGACATGACGCAGCATTGACTTTTGCTGCTCGTGGGATAATCACTAATTTGCAGCTTATTGCGCGTGGCATGGTGTGGCGTGGCAATGGCCCCCTGGGCTGGGATGACTTGCTTCCCGGTCTTGGTTTTCCCTCAGTGCCCTTGTTTCTGGCCGTCCGCATGTTGCTGGGAATAGACGAAACAAAAAAATCCCGGCATCACTTCTACTTGGCGCGGAATGGTGATAGAGTAACGGGGGAAGAAAAAAGGGCAAATGGAATTAGTGGTGAGATGATGCAAAAAAAGAACCCTCGAAACACACACACACACACATTGAAGAATTGCGTTAGCGGATATTGTGGTGAAGGTATGAGTTGTTTTTTGCTCTGGCGCTATGCCGCCCGTTTCGGTGAGATCTCGAGTACGCAAACCATTATGAACTTTAAATTCAATAAAACCAACGTGTTTTGATAAGGGGGAAGCATTCGCTGGCGCAGCAGGTGGGTTGCCGAGTACGGGTAGTGCCAGGATATATTGGTGCTTTGGTCGGGCGAAACGCTGGTGGAAAAGCGGGAGTGTGAAAAGAAAAACATACTTATCCCGACTTTCTTCCCCGACGGTGCAGTTGCTCCCTTCGGTGGTGAGATGAGAAACCGAGAAGCAAATTTAACAGTAACGCATTCAAATCGTCCTCGCGGCGCGAATGGAAAAGCCACACGGCACGGCACGACGTCCATCCATCAACTCAATCATTAGGATCTATTCATTACACGCGATTCCATTCGTTCTTTATTTGATTTTTTTTTCTTCGTTCTGAGTGATTTTTTCTCTTGCTTTCCTTGCTTCTCGTCATTTTGTTTATTTGTATATCCTTGTTTGGAGGTGGGACGGGGAGAGATTTTCCAAGTTTTAATAGCGAGCGAAATCTTTTTGGGGGAAATGTATACTCCACTTGGTGGTTGTGGCTTTATTTTTGTTTGGAATGATTTTTTTTTGTTACTGGAATGCTTCAGTCAGATACGAGAAGAAGTGTTGTCGAAACAGCTTAAAGATGAGTGGCAAAATGTTTGCTTTCTCTTCTCGCATCGTCCGTTTGTTTTTTTCTTTGGAACGAACGGTTTGAAAATTATTAATTTATGCATCGTTTGAAATAAGTCGGTTTCGGGCCTTTTCACACGTGGACAGCTCGGTCGTCCACCGAATCGTTGGGATGATAATCAAAAAATTCCAACAAAACAACTCGATTGCCCGGCCCCGGGCTTTTGCCTGCCGCAAGCGCGAATTGAGCAACTTTTCTGCTGGAGCTGAGCTGAGTGGTTGTTGTCGCCACCATTGTCCTTGTCTCAGGATTAAGCTCCATCGTGTTGGAGGGAGCAAGGGAAAGGAGCTAAGAAAACAGAACAAAACACACAAACAAATGAGTATGCGAGAGCATTGGGTAAAGAAGCAAGGAAAAAGTGAACCCAAAATTAGCCGAAAATCATTTGTTGGGCTATCGACGGGCCCTGGCGGTGGGTTAGCTCGGTGGGTGGGTTCAACATTTCGTTTGACTTCCTGCAAACAATCGTCCAGCTGTTTAGTGTTTTTTTGATTTTAAGAAGACTTTTTTCGGTCTTATTTGTCCATTCAGAAAGAGAGAGATGGAGAAAGTGAGAGTGAGAAGCCAGACGGATTAAGTAGCGCTTGATGAGAACGATGATGATGGCCGACTGGCAGGACCGGACGCCCAACCAAAAGCCTGGCATCCAAATGGTACAAAAGGTTGTTTTTTGGCTCTTTTATTCAACATCTCTTAAAAGAATAGAGAGAGAAGGAGAGAGTTTAATATATATTTTTCCTTCGTTATTTCTATTTTCTTGTTTGTTGTTTCTGTTCTCTCTCTCCCAAATGTTGGTTTTCCCATTCTTCTAGCCGCCGGCGACTCGAGTGGCTTGATTCATTCGCACCTTCGGCTGAACTTTGGTGGAAGGTTCCCACCCAGCAATTCTTGCATCCGGCTGCGATATGAATAATTATTACTTTGCCCAGGCAAAGAATGGAAATTAAGGATTTGAAGTCCGTCCCCCTTGTTGGGACAAGGCGGCAGGCAGGCCAAGTCCCTAGGAGACTTGGTTCTTTTCCCTTAGATTTCCATGCCACTTTCTCAGGAGACTTCCGAGCTTTTCTGTCCCAGTATCTATCATCGGTTGGGGAATATGTGTATTTATACACAAAAACTTTACCGGTCCCGGGTCGGCACGGTTTTCAAAAAGCCATGCCGCAAGAGGGCGAAAGAAAAATACGCAAAACAAACACAAGTCACAACACAATTCGGTCACCATGTTCGAAGCTGGTCTTTGTCAAAAACCGAAAAGAAAAACATCTCTCACACCAGTGCGCCACAACTCCCACAACTGGGAGTGAAATCATTTCCAGCTAAGTATTGCCACTTTCACTTTCACGTTAGCCCGGCCTGAAGGGGAACGATTTGTTCTTTCACCTTCATCGGTTTTTTTGTGACTAATTTCTTGTCCTGTTTCGAGTCGCTGGTCCGGATTCGGAGAGGGGATTTGAATATTTTATCGCTTAAGACGTCCAGACGGTGGCGAGAAAATGGAAGAAACGAAAACGCAAACGCTTAAAAACGACAGCTTTTAAAGACTCGAGCCATTCCTTTTGCGACCGACACACCTTTACCGGTGGCCGGTTACGTGATTAGCGAGTGTTAAAGGCTGGCAATTTGAAGAACTTGCTTGTTAGATTATGAAATTGTTAACAAAAAGCAACAGAACTAACGTGTCAGCGTCACGAAGGAGGTGATTTTCCAATGCCTTAGCAGCAGCAGGGAGTTAAAAGCGTTTGTTAGGAAGCTGGTCTTCTTCCGATAGAAGGTGTTTTCTGGGTTATGATGGCTACATTAAATGATAAAGAAGGAATGATACATATTGTTTTGAAATAACATTCTTTTTTAACTTTAACTAAATTTTCTAAGGCAGGAAAATGAAGTACAAACATCCCTCCACCATTAGAATTTCGCATTTCGTTAGGGGAGTTTGTCGGTAAAAAAATAATGGCGCAACCAAAACAATGAGCAAAACAAAAAACGGTGAAACGATTTCCCACACAACAATTCGCACCGGCATAATTCCCAATTATTTCGTAATTCTATCCTCACCTCCTCCCATCGCCCTTTCCCGTTTTTCCATCACCGGTTGTGCGGTTGTGCGTTTAATTTTCAATCAACACCGACCGATGGGCCTCCGAGTTTCGATTCCATTTCCATGCGATGCTGGCGCGCAAAGTCAGCAGGAGTTCACAGCTCATATTAAATGTGTATTCACACACACAGTCAGACACACACATACACACAGTAACAGCCCATGTTGAAATCTTCGCCAAAATTAAAGCCAGCGGCTAAAGTAGCTGTTGCTGTTCGCGAAATATCCATTTGCCGAAAATCAACCAGTCGAAAAAATGAGTTCTCGTGCACCCCTGCTGGTATGGGCGGGCGAATATTTCTATGAAACAAAGCCATACAAAAGGGGGATGGAAAAGAGAGGGAGAGCGGGTGGGAAAAACTCAACAGCCAAAAAATCGGGAAGCGAAAAAACAAAAATTCACTCAGACTTTTCCGTAACGCGCACCGCGGTTTTTCTGCTTCCGTTTGATTGCTAATGAATGGTAATTTGCACACCAAAGAATACGCGCCAATCGCACTAAAGGTATTAAGGAAAGGGGGCGGTGGTTGGGTGAAGAGGAAGAAGAAGAGGTAGAAAAAACAGGCCCATTTTCCACACTAATCCACTGGTACTGGAGTGGCAGCTAGTTTATTTGCGCGAACGCGAATTCGCTTTCCTCCGAGGGCTTCGCACCTTTACACACAACGTGACACCTGGGTACTGGGTTGTAGAATCGTATTTGACGCGACCCTACGGACTGCGAAGGCACACCGGCACACAAAACAACCAGCCCCGGAGGCCATGAGCCGAGCGTGATCCCCTGTTGCTGTTTGGCGGTTTTGTTTTTGTTCGGTGCTATCCAACAGCATCAGAAGCGCTAGATCGCTAATCGGAACAAAATAGCAAGAATCGGGCGAGGGAGTGGTGATGAAAAAACGAAAGACAGTGAGAGGAGGAGGATAAAAAGGAAAAAAGGGCGTCGGAAGCCTTCTGGCGGATCCGGTTTTATTCGCTCATTTGCACCACTGTGCGTCGATTGGCGCTTTTGGTTCAATTTGTTGCTGTTGTGGGTGATTGGACGAGTTTGAGTCAGGCTTGTAGAGTTCTGTTGCAGAATCGCGCACTTTTTTGCCTCTGTTGACTATTGAACGATTTAATATCGGTTTCGAAAAGAAGATTCGAATTAGAAGTGGAAAATCCGTTGATTAACTTCTAAGATATATATTTCGAGCCGCGTTTTAAATATTTCTTTCACGTGCCCTCTTCGACACAATGCTTCATTTGATTTTTAATTTTCCCCGTTACGCGTTTTCTTAATGAAACGCATTGCCATACTACCCTGCAAGGTAAATTAAATGCCTCTCGAGACACCAAGCGTTACTGCTCTGTTCAACTGTACTGTGGTTTGCATACCTTCAGGCGCTTTCAATCTCGTGCGGAAGTTTGTCTCTCGCGCGCGCATTAAAGTGTATCCTTCGGGGTTGGCACTGGTGGTTTCTTTTATTCCAGTTCTGGTTGTAGGTTTTTCTATTGGATGCCTCGAGCAGGAGTGAAAAATACATTCAACCAGCGGCAACGACTTGTTGGAATCACGCGCCCGTTAAACAAATATACATTTCAAAGGCGCGCGCCCGTTTCGTTCGTTGCGCGTGGTGGTGGTGGTTGAATTGTTGGAACGCTTGGAGACGAACACCTTTTCTCGCACTCCCTACTTCAAGAACATGATGCCAACGGACGTGAGCGCGAAAAATATGACTGTTGGCATTTTGCAACACCTCGCGGCAGCGACTTTAGCGGTTCAGCGGTCGAAACAGGTGGGACAAACTCGAAGGAACGGCGAATGGGGGAGATATTAAGAACGGAACCGACAGTGTGGTTCCCCAGTACGGAACTCTCGTTCGCCAAGAACGTCTTTGACTTTCTGTTCATTCATTCATTTTTTGCTGCTGCGTCCTCTCCCCAGTGCGCGACGGCGGCAAGAGATTTGCTGGCGCAAAATCGCACGGTACGTTAGCGCTGTCGCTGAGTTCTTCCGTTCTTGGTTGTGGTTTTTTTGTGTGTGTGTTTCGCTGTTCCTGCTGAAAGAAGCAAGTCTCGGGTTTTTGTGTGCTTCCCAACCCTCTACCCATTTGCTTCCCATTCGTCCCGAGAATTACGCTTTCATCCGTCAAGGATGTCCATCCATCCGTGAAAGGATGCCATGAAGCGAACGGAGCGGAAAAAATAGTACAACCCAACGAACGGACGAGGCGCCACCGGCCAAGGTGGTGGCTGAAAGGAAAAAAAGATACGAAACCCGTCCCGGAAAAAGGATGAAAACAAGACGCAACCACCAACCGGACGGTGGCTGGTTGGTGTGAGCGACCAGGCGTCTCCATCGAATAGAGGGACTGGGCGACGCGTTACGAGTGGGGCTGAGGTCTGAGGTGGAAATATTATAATTCCAATAACGAAAACCCGGTGCACGCGTTTGCTTCCTTTTGCCTTTCGGTTGCATTACACGGGGAGAGGGAAGACCTGACGATGGAAAACCAACTGTTGAAACGATGTCGGTTCTCGTGCCTCGTTTGTGCGACCAAGAAGTTCTAGAGGTCCTGTCGGTTAGCCCCGCGGTCGGGCTGGTAAGTTTTGGTTTGGCTCGCTCTACTTTGAATCGAAATGGTCTTTAGGAGCAATGTTGTAGTGTATTTTCTTGCCTTCGTTCGTGGCTACTCACAGAACTTGAATCGTTCCGCAGTCGAGAAATGCCCAGCAGAACGGAAAATGTTGTTGAAGCTGGTGGAAAGCGGAAGCACCGGAAGAAGAGCAAAGAAAGAAAAGGAAAGAACCTAGAAAAAAAGAACCCACCACGGTACATGAATGTCAGACGTGGAAATATTTAATTTAATTCCGAGTGATTTTCCCGTTTCGTTTTCACCTGAACCGGGAACGATTTCCCTCCCGATGGAGGAATGTTTTTTTTGCTTGTGTTTTTTCCTTTCGCCGGCAAGGGCATTCCCAGTGTTCCCCGTGTCAGTTCCAGTGTAACATTAAGCGTTCATCATTGCTGCTTGCTCCCCCCAGGGGGAGGGACTGGCGGCATCGGGGTTGGGGAAAAGCGGCACAGTAGATAACCATCGCCACCGACGGGTTGATGGTAATGGGGAGAGTGAGTTGCTGCAGGTGAATGTTGCTTTTTCCGTTTAATGTCATTAGTTGGGTGAACAAACTGGTTGAAAGTTGTTGGTCCAGCTGTGGAACATTGCGGCAGCCCCATCAACACACAAACGTAGTAACAGAAAGGAACGCAACACCCGAATCCCCCATTTCCTGCGTCGTTCCGGGCAAACTCTTGATCGTTTTGCGTTGATGTTTCTGCTGCGAGCCCAACAAAATGCCATTAACACCTTTTGCCATTTGCGCATCGTGTATCTTTAGCGGGTTGGGGTTTTGTTGGATAGCGGGGATCCGAAGGGCGGAACGTTACGGGACCATGTGACGATAATTTCGTCTTTGCACCGTCCGCATCCGACTCGTCCCGCCTTGTCTGCTTATCATGGTTTTCGATGTTGTTTCGATGCTTGTTTTTTAAAGCACCCGAAATTTTCTCACTCAAGTCGTTTTTTTTCAGTAGAATTCCAGCAGTTGGGAGGGAATCCTGGTGAAGAGGAAAAACTGTTGCTTTACTATGCTAACGATTGAAGTTGCCCCGAAGCTAGCAACTTGTTGGATTTTTTGTTTGGGAAAATTTGCTACCTAGGAAATGGGGCGGGCCAATTTTCATTTAAAACGTGATGAGTTTGAGCAATTAAGAATATAAGAAAATATGAGACATAATTATGAAGCTGTAAAGATATCAGTTGTTTTAGCAAACATTTTAAACAAATAGTTAACAAAAACGAGAATGATTTGTTTTGAATATTTCCAACTGAAAAGTTATCGTATGTGCTATGCGGATTGCATACCCTACAGGATGATTTACATGAAAGTATGCAATCTGCATTACATTGTTAGAAATTCAAATTTTCCAATGGTTGTTTCTCAAAGCTACGATTATTTTGGAAAGGTTTTCAGTGTCTCAACAACCTTGCTGAATAGTTCATTTATAACTGAGTTTATTATAAATTAAATCTTTAGGAATGGTAGAAACAGATACTAAAAAAACACAAAAACCTCACAATTTTTCGGTAACAAATACCAATCGATTCTCTGAAGATTTTTGAACCAAGCCTGTACCATAGAGATACCTGCTTTGCAATTTTACAACAAGAAAACCAATCACTCTCGGTAATCGTTTGCCCATGCTTCTTCCAAAGCAAACCATAAATACACCGCGCGTGCTAGCCCTTTTACCAACTCGCAGCAAAAAGGACATTTTGCACTCAAAACCCACAGCGCTATGATGCGGTTAGTATTTTGCCTCACCATGTACCATGTACAGGTACGGCCGATTGTTGTCGATTGTTGGAGATTTTACCATACGCGATATGCGTCTTACAGTCAACGCAAACGGCAGTGCTCAATACGCCGACCCAGCAAGAGGCAAACCGATATCGACCGCAGCTGGTGGAAACCGTGCTTTCCGGGTAAACCACAATTGGCTCAGCGGGTACTGGCTTGGGGCGCTGTCTGTTCTCGCAGGGCAGCACAGAAGACAATCGTCAACGGGTGAAAACAATCGGCTAAGCATCCTATTTCATCGCTAGCATGCAACCGGTTGGCAACTCGAAACGACACGAAAAACTGTAAATCCCACTGCAGAAACGTGAAACAATAGACAGAGCGGGCGAGAAAAAAATCCTACAGGAAAATGGTTCCGACTGTCGAATGCAAATCGTTTGTGTCGAATGCCGTGTAGCAGCAGCCGGAGTTGTTGCATGTTTCACGCGCTGCATTCGAGATTTTTCAGGTCCGGTTGTGGTTCTTGCTCTCGCTCTCTGTCCTTGGCAGCAAGGAAAGCCCGCCGTACGGTTCGTGCAGATAATGGACCTGACTGCATTGTGGAGAGTTGTTCCTTTCTGTCACCGCCGTACGCGCCGTCGTATGTCTATCGTTGGTTAAATTGTTTCGAAATGGAATAACAGATCGGTATGGCCGACCGGGCCGGAAGGATGCACTACGGACAGGTATAATTGTAACCGGAGACAGGTAATGTGTGATGTGGATGTGCTGTTTCAGTGCTTCAACGAGAGGACCGAATGATGATGAATTCACGTTGCTTTTATAGAAATTATAAGTTTCGCTTACAACTCGCTAAAAGATTAACGTGCATAATGCTCCAAAATTTCTGAAAGTTGTTTTAAGACGCTCCAACGCCTCGTAAAGGTAAACTTTGTCCTAAATCGTTGAAACGGCTGTCGAAAGTAGATGCTGAGATCGCTTATAACCACTTGAAGCACGTCTGAAATTGGTTAAAGTCTCTCTCTCTTTCTCTTTCGCTCTCTCCCTCACTCTTCTTTGCGGCATACCAAGCCAGCTGTTGCGCTTGTGACGTCCTTGAGCCTTGACTCTACAGACGTCCACTTAGCAGCAAACGGCGGCTCCAGATTTTCCCCAAAACTTCCTCGTTCTTGCTCATTCCGGGTTAGGAGAATTCGTTTGAAAAAAACAGATTTTCCTCCCAGATGGAAAATAGAGACCGAAACAGGCGTAGTGCAATGTGGAAGCATTTTATAACCTCCATTTTTCTTTTTTGGTATATCTGTCTCGTTTTTCCCAATATGCTTTCCCATTTTCCGGTGTTGAGGTGGTCCTCTTTTACATATTCTGCCCGTTTCATTCCACGCGCCATTCTACCATTTACAGTCTCGGCAGACGAATTTTTGGATACGGAATACTGGAATACCCACGATAGTCTAGGGTTGAAAATGCTTGGAAAAGGGTGGAAAAAACTGCAACGCTTCAACTCCTGCAGAAACGAGAAATGCAAACTATTCTTACTTCCATTTCCGGATAAACTTTTCCTTTTTTCACTCTCCTTCTGCTCAGCACACGGTTGCTTTCCGTTACTTCACCATGAGCGGTCGCCTGTTGGACGCCTGGATTCGGGCCTTTTTTTTCGTCTCGAGTTTGGGTACTTGAAATGCCACAGGTATGCTTTTTTTTGCATACAGGTGCCTTTTTCGGTTAGACTCCCGCCTCAAGATGGAGGGGGGTTTTCCATTCACGAACGGTTTTCCCTGGTTGCAGCATGATGCCAGCCAGTTACGGTACAGACGCACGGAATGCCGGTTGTACTGAGAAAATAACGAGAAAATTCCTCGCTTTCGCAACGAGGAACAAGAAAACCTCATCCGGGTTGATTTTCCCTGACACCGCCAGCAGGACGAATGCGTGGCGTTGTGTGGTGCGAGCCAGTGTGACTGGTGTGCAACCGGATACCGGTTGCATCAGGTTTGTTAGTTTGAATATTTCGATCCGGGGGTTTTCTCCGGATTCTCTCTCTTTCTCTCTCTCTGTCTTGCCCAGGTGAGCTCCCGGAATACCTGTTCTCCCGCGTGTAAGAATAACCATCTCATGTGTGTACGGTCGTGCGCTTTAGTTTTCCACAATGGCGCTACCTTCAAACCAAAACCTTAATCTAAATCGTCCGGGAAAAAGCTCCCGGCACTTGAGGTTTCATTTTTCGGCGGGAATGGGTAAACGTGCTGTCAGTGGCACGTTTGCAAGTTTCATTATTGGTTGCCGCCTGCGCCACACCACACCGAGGCTCACCGAATCCCCCGTGGAAAATGCTATCGTGTCGTCCCATTCGGTGTCTTTGTGTGAGTAAAATGTATGCTGCTTCTACCGGAGCAACTTGTTGAAAATTGAAATTTTTACACATCCACCCCTCGTCAGCTCCTCGTTTCCCCCCCGAAGCAACCACCGTACCTCGAATGTGTGGCTTCCGGGGTGGATGGAAAACGAATTTTCCAACTCAAATCCTTAACACAGCTGATGGTTAAAGTTGCTAAAGCGCAGAAGGACCTTTCCTCTTCTCTTAAACGAATACAACTACCCTTCTGACTCCACCCCCCCCCCCCCTCCAATCCCCCTTTCCTTTCGGACGAGTTTGGCAAATGTGATGTTCGCGATGCGAGTTATATGTTCAAATTGTCGTTTCGAGCCGGGGTTTTTTTTTGTAGTTGCTTCCCCTGGGCAGGAGCAGCCAACGTCAGGTGTCACGCAGCAAAAGTCGCCCATTGTGTTGGGTTGGTGGTTTCAAACGCGCTGTTCGCCGTGGCTGCTTGCTATCATCGTTAGCCGTGTTTTTTTGAAGGTGGTGGAAGCAGCATACCAGTATGTGCCACTGGTGAATGTTTGGTAAATTCCTTGCGGCAACAGCTGTACCCGGCTTTTGTGAGCCTTCTTCAACCATCCAGTGCTACCTGTTATCCTTTGCGCCACACTACAAGAACTTCTTCACAACAGCACTGTCTCTCTCACACCGTCACACAAAGGAGACAGCACGTGCCGATGGAAGTTGGAACAAACTTCAAGACGACACCCGCCCACTAGAACCACACCACAGAATGTGCCCTCAAACTTTTTCGGTGCACCTCGAAGCGAAGTTCGAAGCGAACTCACATTCGAACTCGCATGGAAGTGTTCTCGTTTCCCTCCCGTGGGCATCCCGAGGATCGGAACGGTTTCGGCGGTGGCTCCCGGAAATAAATGACTTCAAATGCTGGGGCCACAATTTTGCTGGAGCCGGCACAGCAGGGTATGCGAAATTCCGGCCGGAAGGAAGCGAAAGCCTGTGAGAGTGTCTCGGTAACATATGGAGCAATTTATAACCTCCACTGCAAACCTCCAAAAGCTGTCGGGATAGGTTATTATCCTTTAGCCGGTGGAAAACTAACGTGGCTCCGATCGATCCGGCGATACGATCGATGTTCGACGGAACGAGACAAGTTTTGTCGTCAAAAGGGCGCAGTGACTCGGGAACGGCAATCGAACGAGCGAACACATACTAACGAGAGAAAAGTGCATTTGCTTTGGAGCGAAATTTGCATTTGCCAGGCCAATGGCTTATTACGCTGATGTGAGCCACGGCGATGGAGAAGAAAAAAAACGCAAGAAGTAGAACTCTTTGGGAAGTGTAGACAAAAACCGAGACATCGTGAAAACAGGAAAATTAAATTGAAATCCATATATTTCGCTGACGGTGAGCCTTTCCTGGGCGAGAAAATCGAACCGAAATATTCCGGCAGTCAGACCGGGGGAATGCAGACCAGTTTTTTGTCGCATTCGAACTTTTTTTTTATTTCGATGTGTTCCTAATTCGCTGCTTTTCTTGCAATCCGTTAAAGTCTCGGGTATTTTTTATCGATCAGCACAGCACGCGCAACATTCTAGACGGAAAAGCTGTTTGTGTAGAAGGAAGGAAAAAACATTTATCCTGCTGACTGCGCTCATTTACAATTGGCTCACTGTACTGGCGCGTATCGAACGATCCAAACAGCAATGCGAGCGGTTGTCGGATTGACGAGTCGGTAGAAAATCTTTGTCCGGAAACATCTTTTCCGATTTTGCAGATTAAAATGAATCTTTCACCGAACGAAAGTCGTGAGGGCAAAGGGGTTTTTTCTCGAAGGTTTCCTTTGAACGCGAAAAAAGGGTTACGGAAAAATTGGAATTCGGTTTGAAAGACACAGAGAGAATGAGAGGGAGAGAACACACACACACCCCGGAAAATGCAAATTTTCCTTCCGATCATCATCTTTTGCAAAATCCAACTTGAAGCTACCTCATCTATCTCGTTGCAAACTAGTTAGCCCTGGTTGCAAGAAAAGGCCGGGAAAACCCTCTTAGATAGAAAGACGCCGTGTTTTAAATTATAATCCTTAGTGGTGGATGTTCCTGGTAACTCCTGGTTCGGAAGTGGCGCAAGGAATCCTCTAATCCAAAACGTCGATGCATGATTAATGCAACGCGCTAGCAGGTGGGGTAGAACGATTCTGCCGCATGCCTTACCGGTTGGCAGATGGTATAATTTATTCCAATTAATTAAAATGCCAAATAAGACGTTGAGATGGAGGAATGAACCTTCGAGCGGGAGTATTGCGTCGGAAGGTTAATGCGATTCTGGGTAAGGGATTCTCGTGCAAACAGTGATAGTAGTTTGAGTGTGCTCATTGGAATGGTTTTTATATCGATGCGACTAGTTGGCGTTTCTTAGATTTCTATACCTGTTTGTAGAATAACGGAGATAAACATTGCAGTTATAGTATTCGAATCGATATCCTCATGTAATTAAAATGAAAAATAAGCCATTGTATGATATGAATTTAACTGAAATGAACAAACATTTCCAAGAAACTCCAGCAAACCCTTCTACCAATATCGAGTAACAACAAAATGGGGTCGATGGTTGTAAATGTCCCACCTACTCTGCTTAAGTGTGAACAAATCACACAGACTGTCCTGGTAAATATTGAAGTTTGGTCGAAGGTTCTTGACGCAATCTTTCGAAAGATGTGACAAATCAAAGATGTTTGCTTGTCTCACCTTTACAATACGATGGAGCGGTGTCACTTCGAGTGGTTTGTTGATGTTGACTGTGGGAGTTTCTTGTGAAGAAAGTTGTTCAAGAACACTTTAGCGATTAGGAATGTCTATGACCAACTGGAAGCAGCAGTATCGTTTGCAGTTTTGCAATCAGTTACGTGTATTAGAGCAGTCAGAGGTTTTTTGGACAGCTTAAATAATTGATTTGATATCGTAAAAGATATTGTCTGCTCAATTAAAGTTATTTGAGATATTTGTTGGAATATTTTTAAGATTCATATTAACTGTTCCGTAGATAATAGTCGATCAGTTTTAGTATTCGTGAACTGCATGACAGGTCGACGTAGAGATGCCACCTGCACCACTAAGAATTCAAAATGACCGTTGATCGAACGCTATAGCTAATGCCTAAGTGTTTTTTATAGCGTCAGCGTCTTTAAGTATTGATCTATGTTTCCTGTCTCCATAAAATATTCCAACAAAATTCTGACCTCATTTTCAGCAAAATTCAAAGTTAGAGCCTATGAGTGCTTAGAAAGCGTTATTTTTAAATGTGATTTGAACTGCTTAATCTCTTGGTATTGACATACCGTCGTCTGTCAACCCTGATCGTTTAGGTTAATTTAGCAACACCGCCATTAGATTTGGACGATCTAGACAGCATCATGTGGACGATCTAGATAGCATTAACAGAAAGAGTTGTCTGGTGTCATGCTCATTTCATGGCTAGCCCTTGGCATGTCTGATTCTCTGAAATCATTCATGTCTGATGTCTGAAAAAGGTGAGATTATCGGAAAGCTCGTACACTCCAACATCTTGGACCAAAAATCCTTCTGAGCATCTTTTTCTTGAATGTGGCTATAAGGATTTGGATAGTGTTGGATAGAGTCCATGTGTCCTCATAGGCGTATAAAAGTTCTTTAAAACCCTAGCGTCGTCAATCATTCAACATATTCTACACAAACAGGAATCTTCCTAACTAAAAATTTAGTTGAACTTTTCGATGAACAAATGCAACATATAGCTCATAAAAAAACCCTTTTTCATAGCAAATAAATCTTAAATAAATTTGCTCACTCTGGCATATCATACAAGCGCAACACAGCGCACAGTCCCTCGCATCCGTGAAATCGGAATTTTTAATCGATAGCTATCCCTGGCATTTGTTCGCTCGATTGTGATATTTGTCCAAACACCGATTAGCTAGGGGTTTTGTTCGCCCAAAATTGTTCCGGCAAATTCCACCGAGATTTCCCGCTTTCTGTTCACCAAAAGGAAGACCAAAAGCATCAGCAAACCCGCGGAATCATACATGCACCACTCCAATCCAATCGATGGAATCAAAATAATACCAAGCGGGACCGAACGGGCGTGCTGGCTGGCTGGAAGTAGGGGCATGTGATGTTTGTTGGCTATAATTAAACCAAACATCGGGGCCACCAACGATGATGATGATGATGGTCTGTGTGTGTGGTGTACGGTTCCGGTTGGAGCTATGTTCTCGCACGCCCTGCCACCGAGTGCACTTTGGTTTCCTTGGTGTGTCAATTTGTGTGTTTTTATTTGCCAGTTACCTTACAGCCACAAACTACTCCACACAGAGTATCCTCATTCCCTCATGCAACTCAAATGGACAATCGGGGTTGATTTTTTTTCGCTTCTGCTGCTGTTGTGACTGTTGCGCTCAGTTTTGCTCATTCACCATGCGCCTCGCAGTCTCGAGGGACCGGAAAACCCGTGCCACCATTTCACCAGCCAGGCAGCCAGGCCGATTAGTATCGAGCATTTGCACGTCAATGGAATGTCATGGCGGACCGGGGTGAGTGGCGTGTAGCGGCCGGGGCGGATGACAGAAAGGATAACATACAAAATTGCTCCTGTCAGTGTCGGCTGATTGGCGCACATTTCGCTGACGTTCGGTCGGGGCCACAAAGAAGGACATGTGTGTATATTTATGCCGTGTGTTTGTGTTTGTGTGTGTGTGTGTCGGTACAGCAAACCACGATATTCGCACGTCCTTGACGTACCCGTCCCTACAAGTCGCACTAATCCGATGGACTATTGAAGGGAAAATAGAGCGAGAGAAAGAGCAATGGTGAAGGAAGGAGCGGTGAAAATGGTGGAAAATTGTACCACAAACTGGACCGGGCTGGAGCATGGTGGCGATGAGTTATTAATGCTCTCCTTCACTCCAACAGTCCGGTGCATCCGGACCGGAGTCGCGTTTCATCAAAATAAACAAAACCTTCCTCGTCTCGCAGCTGGTCGACAGGGACAAGCCTCGGTTCCACATACCCCCAAAACGTCGGAGGATCGGTCGCTGTGGGTATAGAAAGCCCGCATGTGAATCAAGTAATCCTATCACACACGATTGCTCGGTGCAAAAAAAACCTAGAACGCAGCTAAACAACAAACTCCACCATGAAATAGTTCACGTATGGCCAAAAGGATAATCTCAGGCTGAAAGGACTCCCGGGAGGATGCTTCGCTCGGAGTGTGTGGAAGGGTGAACAGCCGGTTAGAACGGTTGTTTGTCCATTAGTGAAAGGGATGCTAAATCAACATAAATGCGGAACTTTCCCTCTGGAACCTCCAGGAAAACTCTACCGTGGTGCTCGTGCTACCATTTTTGATCAATTTAACCACCTGCTGGTCGTTTGCACGAGTGATTCTACCGTAGGGTTTTTTTCTATGCCTCTCTCTCTCTCTCTCCGGTTTTTTTTTCGTTTCGTTTGCCCCGAAACAGACAGGAAAATGTGCCAGAATTTTCCACCAACGACGAGGACGATGATCACTCGCTTTTGTCGTCGTTCGGATTGTTCTGCTGCCACCTGCTGCGGAGTGTGTAAAAATGCCTGAGCTGATGCCAACCCAAAACAGGGGTGAGGAGGGTGAGTGGGTGAAAGCCCCCGCCAAAAAGGACAACAAGGGAAAATGGAAATGAATGATTGGAACAAAATTTGCAACAGGAATAGAGCAAACAGAAGAAGAAGAAAAAAATGGCGAGCATGACGAGGTCTGCTGCATGATGGAACTATATTTACCAATTCTTTGGCTCCTGTTTTGAAGCTCCCGCTTTTCATGTGCCCCGCTCCATTGTGCTGATTCCAATGCAGTCGTTTTGTGTGTGTGTTTGCGATGGCAAATGGCATAATTGCAATGGCTGCATTATTGATAAATTTCAAATAAAACGCTCCCCGTCCTCGTCGTTCTCTCGCTCCCTCTCGACTGCCGGGGAATGCTGGCAGTGGGCCAGCTGTCCCGAGTCTCGAGGGGAAAAATTGGAGCTAGGAAGAGCTGGTGTGGGTTGAGGGGGGGGGGGGGGCTGCAGAAAATGCACCATTATGTGCACGTGGAATGCAGACTGCAGAAAATCGCGAGAAGGAAACACACACTGCCACACGACTTGCAACAGGATAGCGTGAAAATGAAGGAGGATGAAAAATGAATGAAGGAAAAAACACATCACTGGGGTTCCAGTGGGCGTGTCCCAACGGGTGGTGATGGTGGTGTGAAGACAAATATAAACAAACAAACTAGCTCAAAGAATGGTAACCCCTTTTTACCCGCGTGGGCTGTGAATGTTGTTCGAGGCAACAGGACATGCCAACGGCTGATCGATCCGGGTTCGATTGAGGGGGTTCGGGTTGTTGCGCAAATGTCAGAACACGCTTTGCCCCATCCGTGTGTGTGTGTGCCGACGACGACAGACTGCACCATTTTCGTGCGAAACGTTATTGCAGTGTGAAGGAGCACCGAAAAGCGTTTTTCTATCTATGTCCTTCAATTTGCAATCCAAAGCACACGGAGCCGGACGATGGAGGCATTTTACCGTGTCAATGCTACCTCATTTCTGCAAAATAGGGACAATTGGCAGACCTGTTGTTTTTTTTTTTGCACGTCGAGGTCTTAAAAGCACTCTTGCTCCAAAACGAGTAGCTTTTCGTGTCCTTATACTGCTTAGCATGAAGCCTCGATTTTTTCTCCTCGATTTCTTCCGTACGAAAGAACCTGCTGCTCATTATAAATTAAAACGTTAAAGCTGTTTTTTTTGCTAGTGCGAAGAAGAAAGCATCAGTGCAGGGCAGAAAATCTCTTTCCTTTTCAATGCCAATGCATCAATTAGGGACTCGCCAGCCAGAAACAGGAAAGCGAACGTCAAGCAAACTGTTTCGACTGCTGCCTCTTTACGGCTTCGGAAAAGCAACAGTATCATTGGAGTTGTACAAAAGCAGGGCTGCAAAAAGAAATTTTAAATTGAGCCGATTTCGAAATGGGAAAACCCTGGGTCTCGAAAAAAAAAAACAAAAAGGCAACAAAAAAGGGCATTTGAATCCACGAAAACAAAACCACCATTTCCACCATGCAGGAAACATGCAACATGGAATAGTGCTCACGAACAGTGCTGCGGTGCTGCTATGGGATGAAAAACTCAGACCGGTGGAATTTTGTGCAGCAGGCAACCAGCTTGCTGAGGGCTGGACGTGGTGGTGGAGTAGGAGGGCAGACACATATACTAAACGTAAATTTATCTGTTTTCCGTTGATTAGTGGGACTGGGTGTGTGTGTGGTATTGTTTTTGTTAGCCCACCAAGGTGAAGTTTCGTGCAAGGCTTCGCAGCGTTTCGTGTTCAAGCGTTTGGTTTGAATCATTTTCTTTCTAAGATTCATTTTTCATTTTCTTTTTATTCGAAAATATTCTATTTTTTGATGTTTTTTCCTATTTTAACTGTTTTGATTAAATTTTATCTTCTAGCTCTATAATTTGTCTAGTTAAAGCCATCCAGCCTTGGTAAGGAGGAGTCTTTGGACTAGGCTCCGACCAGTTGATCCTTCTAATTCCCAATAAGTGTCCCTTATTGGT
The DNA here is from genome assembly GCF_013141755.1 of Anopheles stephensi. Classification (NCBI taxonomy): domain Eukaryota; kingdom Metazoa; phylum Arthropoda; class Insecta; order Diptera; family Culicidae; genus Anopheles; species Anopheles stephensi. Next base: position 17,801,759 of record NC_050203.1, read on the forward strand.
GCCATAGAGACAATGAGGCATTACTCTTTTATGGACTCTCGATGGTTTTGTTATGAGAAGAAAGTAAAGCTGGATATTCAGGAGTCTAATCAGTTCTTTCGTTTGCCGAGTTGAATTCCACCAAAGGATCATTATCAAAACGTCGCTTATATCGTCACTTATATCATACAATATTTAATTTATGTTATGAATGCTACATGAGGATTTTTCTTCCCTAAAAGTTCCGCTGATTTCGATAACATAAGTAGAAGTTTTTGACAATTGAAAAAATTTAAACAGCTAAGGCTATTCGAAAGGACGGACCGATGGCGGATGCGACAGTGGCGCCTGCATTCACACTCCTCGATTTCCTCGATTGTTTCAAACATTTTAAAACAGTTTAATCAGCATTAAATGCTTCCCGGGGAGATAAAATTTCCTCAATAAAATGTAGAACAAAATCACATTCCTTCAGCAATTTTAGGCTGGCCAGTGGAAAAACTCATCTTTTCCCAACCCATCCTCTCCCCTTCCAAAGGCTATCACTTTCTCCGATTGACCAAATCCTGTCCATCATCGTAACGACTCCATTCCGCCGTCCGCCGTCCATCGAAACCGACCACACATTTAATGCCCGTCAACGATTCCGCCAGGGGTGAACAAACGTTCGAGAACAAAAAACAGACACAAAAAGCAACAACAACAAAAAACCGCAATCAAGTTAATGCGTATCGAGATTATTCCTTCGCTCGGTATCATCTGTTGGTGCGTGTGCGCCCCGCGTGCGAGCGATTTTCCTTTCTTTTTTTTTGTTCCCTGTTACCAGCAATTTTCTCATTTTGTAGCGAGCACCATCAGAACAGCGAACAATTGTTGCCCATAAAAACTATTAACGCAAAAACCGATACATTTCCTTCGTTTCGGGTGCCCGTGTGCGGTGCGCGGCAAGGATTAGTGGCACGGCTTTCGTAGCCGTAGATGCCGTTATAGGGGGAAAGCAATCAAACGATTTTCCATCATCGCTCATTTGCTAAAACCGTAACTGAGCCACCGGGTCCGGTCGCAGCAAAGCTTTCCACCTAAGCCTTCGTAGCGAGGGGGGGGGGAGGAAAAAGGAAAAAGAAGAAGGAAAAACCCGAAGTCAAATAAAACGTTTTTCGCTACTCCGGTCGCATGTGAATCTGGTCGAACCACAAACCGATTAGGGTGAAGAATTTCGGCGAACAGAGTCCTGCTTGTCGGAAGTGCTTTCCTTGGTGTGGCGTGGATATGGGTTTTCTTTCTCTTTTGTTTGTTGTTGTTGTTGTTGTTGTTGCTACTGTCCCATTGTACAATGACCCGAAACATTCTTACTCTTCTTGATTCTCTCTTCTTGAGTCATGCACGAGTTCCGAGCTATTGTTCCCCTATTGTTCGACCGAAGCGAGCTTCTCGTCTTGCCCGGCCGGCTGAAATTTCACTCCAACCACACACAAACATCCTGGCCGCGCACCAAAAACCTGATGCTGTCATCGGTCTTTCCCGCCGAGCGAGGCCGATTTTTCTTCACACGCCGCAAATACATTTTCGCGAACCAATAATGGCGAAACGAGATTGATTGATTCGTTTTCTTAATGATTTTTTTTTTTTGGTTCGTGCCTATGTCCCACGATTCCTCGCCAAACCCAATGGTGGTGGGCGCTTTTTACTTCATCATATCGGGTGGGCTATGGGTTGGGGGATGGCCTTCCTGTTGACTTTCGCACAATCACGTGGTTATGCGGAGTGCCTTTGCCATCCATTCCGTGGAACAATGATGTCGGGGGAATCAAGCGAGAAGGGGAAAAGAATGCTGGCAACAGTTCGGGTTTTTGTTGTTGTTGCTGTCCTTTGGAGGCTTCAAGCCATTGTGGCACGGTACGGTATCGGTTACTGTCCATCCGATAACCGAAAATCGCGTCCTTTCCATTTTCGTCGCCTGATGAGCTCGATATTGGTTTGGGGACTTTTTCCTTCCAAGTCTCTAGAATGTCTTTGATTCTTTTCTAGCTCACTTTCTCTCGTTCTCTCTCTCTCTCTTTCTCTTGGCTTGCCTTTGTTGGTAGCAAGACGCTTCACAATGGCTACTTGGTGTTCCGCGGTCTCGTTCCGCGGTACAGTATGACTCCGTACTTTATTGTTTCCTTACGTCCGGGGAAAACACACTCTCACACACACAACAGCAGCTCCATACCAAGACAAAGGTCAGATCGATCGATTGTGCTATCGATGGATTGATGATGAAGGTTTTGCACGGCCCGAAAGCGAGAAAACCGTCGTTTGTCGATCCGTGTTCCGATTGTTTCCTTATCGGAGTAGGGAAAATGTAGCAGCCACGAAGGAAAAACACGCTCAAGAAGAAAACAGATAATGCTTAGACCGAGGGATGCCGGCACAACAGCAGACAGTGTGGGAAACAGTAAAACGAAGGCGCCAGCTCGAATCAACAGTGCGTCGATGTCGAGATCCACGTGGATGGGCAAATGGCGTTCTAGATTTGCGGAACGGCAAAAAAAACGGGGGGCAGGCGCGTGCTAGTCAAGAAAGTCATGATGAATTTGTTTTTCACGCGTTTTCCTTCCTCGTCGCATTTTCCATTGTATCGCGGCGGGCTTTTCTTACGGGGTTCGCTGTTCGCTGTAACGATTCTAAAGTAATTCCAGAGTTTACGGTTACATTTAATTTAGCAAAATAAAAAAACGAGAGAGATTGAAAAGTGGGCGTCTTTTGAGGTCACTCACTGTGATGATGGTTTTCCTGATGGTTCTATGGGAGAAGTCAAAGAAGAGCGAAGAATTGGGACGATCCACAAGGCAATCAGGACACACTTTGTAAGCGAAGACGACTAAAATCGCATCATATTACAGGCAACGAAAGTGTATGGCGAAAAAGTGGCATTACAATAGTGCCCCGTTGATTGACGCTGAGGGAATGAAAGATCCTCAAACATCATGTTGGAAAACCAAAGGACTTGTGGTTTTAAAAAAGAGACCGCTTAAAGCTGGCTTGTGCCATTCGAAATTTCTTCCCACAAAGAAGCGATATTTACTACTCCTTCGAGCAGAAATAGGCTGACGAGTAATCAGCCCCCGATCATGATAAAAGTCATCGAAGACACGATAAAACGAATGGGAAAAAACCTTTCCAGTGGGATGGGGCTGGTGGTAACCACAAGAAATCTAACACATCAAACTGTGACGAGATGTCTATGTGCTTCCGAAAGTCATAAACGGGCGACCATCATCCACACTCGCTCCAACGGTTAAGCCGATAGTGAGAAACAAAATGAAGATATCATCGGAACATGGGCTGACGCATTTCCGAAACCCGTAACGACTTTTTGTCCCAAGACCTCGATTCGAATTGAGGGGTGGGAAATGGCGACGCAAAATCGTTTTGTGCTTCCGGAATTACTGACATCGTTGAGATTGTCACACGGAGAAAATCGTTGTGCGTGAAGATTTTTCTTCTTCCTAAGAAAAAACCTCGCTAGGGATAATGCCCCGGACCGAGTGTCCTGTGGGGACACACAGAACAAGCACCACCGTGCGTGCTATTGATTATTCAATGAGGATCAAATTGTCATTGAAAATATCCATTAATTCTTGGGATGGACGGACGGAGTCCTTTCCCAATTTTTTTTTCGGAGGGAGTTTCGGCCAATCGTGAATCCTACGGTCGGACCTGTAGGAGTTCTAGCGTACCGGCCAAAGTCAACCGATGGTTCATCATAATCAGCGTCATTATTGGAGCGAGAGAAAGTGAGAACCTACTCCAGCATCGTATTTTCCACCAACTGCATTTTTTCTCTGATCTGTGAGAAAAAAAAACATTGAACCTGCTTACGAAGCGTGTTGCGCGTTGTCCTCATGCTGAGGACACACGCACCGACACACACACACCAGAAAAAATCGAGCCAGCAATAAAGCGGACCCCGCCATCACCGTGTCTTGCTGCGATGGGATAAATATCGGCATCGTTTTCGGAACGATTGATGAGCCTCTGATGTTGGTCGCATCGGTACGGTTCAATCTTCAAGCCCCTGGATCAGGATCTTCACTTTTTCACCAACATCCTCTCCATCGTCCACGTGGCTTTACACTCGGAAGGATACTTGATGGGTCGCTCTAGCTCGCCATCGTCACGTGATACCACCCGTTGCGGTTTGAGGTGGGATTTTTGTTTTGTTGCTGTTCCCGGAGCCATCCTCCAGAAGTCGATTTTTTCCTCCTCGTTATAGTTGCCCCTCGGTAAGAGCCCCATTGACGGTGCTCGCAACAGGACTTCTTCAAAGTCGAAGTATGCGTCCGTTCGTCCAGCGTGCGCCGAGATGAAGGGAGAATCAGCTTTCCATTCCTTTGTTTCGTTCCCGATGGAGGGTCTCGGTCTCGGCTGCACTGAAGTACGGTCGGCGATGGGTGGAAAATGGTCTTTGTGTTTTGTTTTCCCTCGTCGAACGCTCGCCACGCTTGTGGTAATCGAGCGTCTGGAATTAAGGATCTCGATAGCGGATCGGGGGAGAGTTTTTTTTTTGCCTTATCGGAAGAATTTTTATCGAAGTTGAACGATTTTTTAACACCCGCATTCTGGAATTTTAAGAAACTCTTTAAAGAAACACAAGTACTGGTGATAGTAAGTGTGTGAGTGTGTGTTTACGAGCTACATTTGCACTTCATTTTTCTTATCCACAAAAACCCCCAATCATCAACACCAAATCAATGATCGAAAAAATCAATGTCCCAGAGCTCTCTCTCTCTCTCTCTCTCTCTCTCTCTTTCTCTCGTTTCGTGACTCCATCTTCTGCTTGCCGGTCCCCAACAAGGCACGCATTTCTAACGATTTCCATTCCGATTAATGGCCAAATAATACACATTTTCGATGCGTCATAATCGCTTCATCGATAAGGCTTAATGACCCGATTGGGGTGGGCCCGGGCCTTAACGATGTTGTTGCCCGCTCACATCAAACCCGGTCCAGTGCCATCATCGGATAATACTCTGCCCTCAACACCACCGATCGGGATCGGGATGGCTAACGAGCCAACGGGGCAGTCCACTGGAGCAGTTCATTAGCTTTCGCCCCGACAAAACTGTGGAAAACTCTGGTCGGCTTCGACCGACTCCACACCGACTTAAAGATGCTTCACAGAGACGGAACAGTCTCCGGGATGAAATTGATAACGTGGTCTCGAGATTTCACCGTGCGACCACAACGAAAAGGGGAAAGTTTTGGATTATGGTGCTGAGCAAATCTGCAGTTCTCACCTTTTGGCTTCATTTCTTCGGTGGCAACTTCTGGAGGAGCTCGGGTATCATTTAAACAAACAGCCGTACAAGTTGCAGCCAGGAGCTGGCGCTAGGGAGCTGCTGAAGTTTTGCGTTCCGGTGTGCGTACATGTATTTAATTAAAACCTTTATCGGGGTGTCTTGCTACACTTCGAACAACTCGAAGCGTCAGCATGTTGCAGGTGAGAAAATACCCCTAAACATACTCCAGACGGTTGATGAAGTAAAGTCCATTGAAGGGCTGAAATTTAGCACCGGGAACACAAGAAGGCTACCGGATGATTCGGTCCCGTATGAACACAGGGTTTTATCAGTGTTATTTCAAGCGACGGTCTCCAGCATTCTGGGGGTTGTGTGTCCAATTATTGTTATTATTATCATAATGCACTCACAACAAAATGGACACTTTCAGTCGATGGCTGCGAGAGCTGTCGACTTCCTCAGTGCTCTTGAGCTATGGTGGTGAAATTTGATACCGTTCGTTGGAAACTTTTTTCACTGCAGTCCCTTAAAATCTCGGGCCCAATCCCGTTTGCAGGACATATGACTCTTTCGCGTTAGCACGAAGGCGCAATAGCGCAAAAATCTCACCACCCCCCCACGAACAACTTAAAGAGCTGCTGCAGGAAGTTTCCTTCAAGTACGGTACGGCGTAAGTAAGCAACAGGACAGCAGGACAGCGTCGAAGCAGCATTGATAATGACGATGATGGTGGAATCTCATCCCCGGAAAAATGCCAGCTGCAGCTTTCACAGCCGTTTCAAGAACGTTCCGAGGAATGGGGTGGACGAATTTTCGGTGGCGCATTTGCTTTAAACTAACGTCCCACAAACTACACCGCTTCCAGAGCACCGTGGCGCTCGGATGGTGGCCATTGTGCCGCGATGGCTGCAGCACTAGTTGCATTGCGCTCGATAGTCGCAGCCAGCGCAAGCTGCCAAAGTTCTTCCGGTCTTTTAGTAATTTCTTCGTGCTCTTCGTCTGAGATTCTTGCTGGTGCCGGGATGGTGAATGTATTTTGGCACCGAGATTGTGCCACTCGAGCACTCATCGTGTGCGTTCTTTCTTCCCGGGAGTCACTTTCTTCTTAACAACTCCCACGGATGACTTCCTTCAGGTGAGGGAGTGAATGAGAGAGAGAGATGGGGCAGATGAGGTACTTTGGGTGAACTTTGGGCTTTTCGTTTGCTATTTTGGTTTTAGAACGAGGACACCATTCACCCACTCCACTCCACATAATGATGGCGGCGGTGATGATGGCGGCGATGATGATGATGATGTTGCTGCCGACTGGTTGAAGCAGATCCTTCTGACGCTGATCGGATAGGACAGAGAAGGGCGTTGGATTCACTTCCGGGTGGCTGGCTCCTACATTCTACAGGGTTTGGCAGCGGGAGAACACACACACACACACACACACGCCCGCGGAAGCTTTTTCGGATCGATCCCAAGAATCCGAACCTAGTGCGCACAGGCAATAATTCTTTTGCAGTGCCTGCAACTTGGTGAAGGTTTTTTCTCTCTTTCGCTCTCCTTTCCGCTTGTGCTGCAGACTGAATCCTTTTTGTGTGTGGGGCCGTTTGAAGAATTTATGGGACGGCCCGCAGCCCGCACTCCACCTCCCCCACCCTCTCAACAAGATGTGCTGATCTGATCTATTGGATTACTTGAAAAAGTCCTCGTTATCTTGGCTGTTGGGTGGCACGGTATCGGAAGGACGGAGAAGGGGAAAAGGAGGAAGGCGAGGAGGAAATGTGGGGGTTTGTGTACACTTGGGCATTAGCGTGTGTCGGAAGAAAGGTACTTGATCCGCTAGAAAACGCCAAAGCAGAGGCAAGTGATGGAATTCGTTTTCCTACAGCACCATAGCATACATTTAGGCGCAACGATAAATTTAAAATAGCGCTTGAAGCAGCCACCTTTCACGCGGTACGCTCGAAAGGATGGGACAGAAATAAAGGTAAAAGAACAGCAACAGATTTCAACACATTTTTGCACAAAAAACATATTTTTAAAAAAGTGCCAAACAAGGAGATAAATCTACAGTAAACGCTAAAACCGTTTTCAAGCGCTAATTGACACACAATGAGTGATTAGTTGGGAGATTAAATTTACTAAAACCCGTCCTCAATCGCGCACACCGAAATTGTCAATCAATAGCACTCAACGGACATACGGAGAGGAAAAAAAGTTAAATCATGCGGAAAAAGCAAATTGACGTTTTAAAATCCCTTTCTCTCTTTCACTTTCCTCTTTTTAAAGGCCCCAACAAATCACTCACCTGTGGGATATTTGTGAGTAGCTTGCTGGTTTTTTTTTCGCCTTCTCTATTAACATGTCTGCCGGTGGCAGTGAAAAATGCATTAGTCTGCATTTATTGAAACATGCGTCGGTTTGCATTTTTGCCAGCTTTTCATTGCCGCTGCATGTTCGTTTTTGTGACAAAATCAATTTGCACAACACACAGTTTTGCGTTTGCGGCTTCATCTAGTTTCTAGCTTGATTACTCCCATCCATCCATCCATCGCTGTATCCGGTGCTGATGGATTGAATTTGCTGCAGGTTTGTGTGCACTTTCTCCCAACGAGAAAAAAAACTCCAACAACAGAATTGAACGATAAAAGTGTAAAAAATAAATACATAAATTAGTGTTAACGTGTGTGGACAAAACAAAAACAAACAACGGCGAATAAATTCAAACAGAATTGCAGAACATCGAAACGCACACACACACAACATGACCAGTAATGTTTTGCATGTTTTTTAATCCATTTTTCCGTTGTGTTGTTGGACAATTGCACAACGCGGCATTAATCCATTTTTTGCTCCAGCACATCACACTATTGCTCGTCTACTTGTCAGAGTTGTTAAGCCACGGCTGACATGGTTGAGCTGAAACAACAACAAAAAGCTGGTCAATCCACAGAAAAGTTCGCGGACACACCAATCGAGCGCCGTTTCTGCTGCAATGCCATTTACGATTACATTATAATAATCATAATAACGATTATTATTATTACTACAACTATTACTGGTTGCCGGGGTTTTCGGGAGGGTTGCCTTTGCCGGCGCAACCACGCGCTGGCCAGCGTTACAGTTTTCCGTTGCTGAGGAAATAAAATAACAAATGACTGGGTTTTTTTTTCGCTTGTTGTGTTTCCCCCACGAACACATGCGGACCAATGAAGTCAGTACGCTTCTACCAAGCCAAACCGAGAGACAGAAAGAGTGAGTGTGAGCGAGAAAGAGAGTTGTTTTCTGTTTGTTTTTGCACTTTTTCCGCAGTTTTATTACACACTCCATCAGGCTTTTCCAGCGTGTGCGCGCTCCGAGAAAAACCGTCGCAAGGAAAACCGTCCGGTGTTCCATGTGTTGCATTTTAGGCTTTCCAGCTCCGTAGTACGCTTCATTTATTTCATTTTTAATGTGTTCATTTCACTTCCGAACATCGCGATTTGGAACTCGGCAGAGTGAAAATTAGCAGCGTGAAGTGACCAACCGCACGGTTTGGTGCAGTTTTTCAGCCCACCCCATCAAAAACAGGTTCACTGGCCCCCCTTTTTTTGCTTCATATTTTAGTTTTTGGAATTCTTTTTCACTCAACATCCTTTCACCCTTAATGCAGCGTGCCAGCTGTTCCGCAAAAATCGCAATGAGTGTGTTTATTTTAATTTGAAATTTTGCATACTTCAAAGTCGTGCGATTTGTTAGCTGTAAGCCCTCGGTCCAATGCCGTATTTTTTCCCGCAAAACAAAAGCCATGTTGGGGGTTATCTCCTCCCTGCCAGCAGAGATTACCAGGATAATGATGATGAAATGAGGAAAATAAGGTACTCGGCTCATCATCATATTGATGCTATTGTCGATTTTTCCCGCCATGCCACGCCAAGACATCCTGCCGAAAATTCAGCGGCAGTCAGGTGAAAATTTTGCATCTCACCATTCTGCTTGTTCTATCCAGGCCGTTCATGGTGAGAACAAAAAAAAAAAGAAACCACAATCCAACTTCCAAACCGAGGGCTCCCTGCCCCCGAGTGCTTGACTGAAGCGACGCACCTCGTCATATTTAAATTGCTTTATTATCCCGTCGTATAAACATGGAGCTTTTACGATGTCGTCTTCTTCCTTTTTTTCTGTCCTCCTTTTTTTGCGCCTTTCACGAGCATAATGATGATTTTCCACCGGCGGTTCCACCGTTTGCGGATAATGGATGGATAAAGATGTAAGGGCTGTAGGACGTTTCACTGTTGACTTGAGTTCATCGACGTGCTTGCTAGGCTTCCTGGGTGTTTTTTTTTATGTTGCCATGATGAGGAGCATTATGAAGCGGCAGAATTTTAGTACAATTTTTATTTAAAACCTCATGTACGGGGCAAAAAAATGTTAGGGGGTACATAAATACCCGGGATCGTTTCGTACCGGGCAAGGGGAGTATCTCCCAATCTTCCCTTACCTTTAGTTGCGAAGTAAAATATGCTACAAACTCCACCAGCCGCACGATATGAAAATAATTCATGAGCCGAATTCGGTTGTGCAAAAAAGAAAGAGAAGTGTTTCGTTAACGTAAATCCACTTGGTAGCTCAGCTTTCCCGATGGCGCGATACGGGAATCTAACTCATCGAACGCCTTTTGCTGCAGGTATTTTAGACGCTCCCGAGCCTTCATGATGAAGAAAAACGATACAGATTTGCAGGTGGAGCGAAGGAAACTCCCTCGGGTGGAATGTTTAGCCCCACTCAGCGCTACAGGTTGGTGACCCGGTCGAGCCGGGTGCGGGTCGGTCGGCCGGTCGAAATAAAGTTACATGAATAGGGGATGAAAATTCGATTCCGTGCGGTGGCCATCGACGTGCGCTGAAGGCTTACTACGGTGGGTGGGGACAAACGCTCAAAAAAAGAGGAAAAAAAACGAAAACTTTCCTTCGAACTTGTCGACAACCTGTGTCGACAAGCTCTCGTTTGCACCTCGTTGTGATGCGTGCCGTTCGAGGCCGGATGCGGCAAAGGTCCTTCCGGAGGCTGCACGATCGAGCTGCTCCCGGATGGGACGATGGCAGGCAATTTCGAAACGCTTGTCTTCCGTTGGTTTGTGTGTGTGTGTGTGTAGGTGCCTTTTTCTCGCCTCATTTCTTTCAACTGCTTATTCGTTGCGCCGTCTTGCATACTCGATCGGAAGTCGTCGTTCGGCGCGTACATAAATAATCAGAGCACGTGCGAACCGATGGCTGTGGGGGCGAAAATAATAAAAATCCTGCAACAGCGAATGGAGCGAGCGAGTGGGGGGCGATGTCGGTTTGCCTAGCATAAGCTCTCGACCCTTCCTCGATCCCGATGTCAATCACGATCGGAGCGTTCCGGCCAGCCAGGTTCGAGGTGCGCTCAATGGAGCGAATAAAATAAACAACATAAATAACGAACTTTCTATCGTCCATGTCGCGGGCCATCGTCTTCCCGTCGACATCGTAATCGTCCAGTTCGGTTGGACGGTGAGTGTGTGTGTGTGCCCCAAGCCACCCCAGTTAGGTGGTTAATATTTTCCAGTCGAAGCTGAGTATTCGCGCTTCACAAATTTCACAAAGCTGCTGACATCTAGCCGAGCGACGAAACAACAGGTTTTTTTGTGGAGGGTTGTTGTGTGTTTCGATTTCTCGAAATCGAACAACCATTTGTGACCTACAGATTTGTGAGCTACGATTTGTGTGCTTCATTTCGCTTGCCTCTTAAGCTGACTTCCCGGGCTTCCCGGCGCGCAAATAGAAGCTTTTTGGAAAACTGTTGCTTGCCGGCTGGGCGTCGTAATCGTAACAAGCTGGTGGTAGATTTTATTTGCGATGAGAAAAAATGAGCTCAAGATCGTTTAGGATAGGAGATTCTACGAGGAAGAAAAAAATCGATTCCGTATGTCCATCGTTGTGTATGGTGTGTGTTTTTTTACAATCAAAAATCGATTCCGTGTGTCAGATGTTGGTGAACATATGCCGCCGATGTGTTGAAGTTCATTATTTATGGTAGACGTTAGGTGTCGGAGCAATGTGGAAAATATGAGCAATTTTAGTACATTTGTTGCGTTGTAGCGATGTTATACTTTTCATTTTTATAGGCCATGGGGTGTGTAATGCTTTTTGAATCTTTTATTTCATCCTTGAGGAGAACCTTTTTTATTTTGATGTTTTTTAAGAGTTTAAGATAAGAGCAATTTTTTAAAAGGAATTTATTTTAAGTTTTAAATATTTCTTACTTTGAAAATCTTCAACTGTCTTCGCTGTCTTCGGTTTTAGCTCTAAAGTTTACAAAATTATTGATGTGCATCTTACAGTTATGCTACGCACTGTATATGCACACAAGACTTCCCAAAGTTCCGAAAATTCACGTCTGCAACTTGTTAATCCTATTTCGATTCCAACTACAACATAAAGTTAACCAAATGTATTGAACCTGGATTAAATGAATCAAGCGCCCTTTCAGAGAAGCGTTCATCAGCTTTATGCGCCCGTGTGCACCGTACGGCAAAACTTTTCCAAAACCCCAGACGACACTCGGCGACTGCCTTCTTCGTCTTCAGCATGCTTTCTGCTCTCTCGAACGCATCGCAAACAGAAAGCAAGGACACTTTACGAGCACTGCACCACGTGTGTCCCGCCTTGAAGGTCTTCGGTGTCTTGTTGCTTCGCGAGGAAAACTTCTTATCGTCCCCATGCTCACCATCCCTGCTCATCGTACACACCTCGGGAGTTCAAATTCCCGAGGAGTGGTTTTTGTGGTGAAACTTTGCCATCCTCCTCGCAGGCCATCCCAGCCTCGATCGTCACTCCGCTCCTCATCACTGGCTTTCTGCACACATAAAGCACTACAGCAAAGGTGTGCTGCTCGATTCCACCGCAAGCTCCGGTGACGCCGGCGGTACTTCCCACTTTGCGCACAGTGGCATCATAATTTATAAATTAATGTAAATAATGAATGGCAGCAGAACTGTCCCACGCACTCGCACACACACACACACTCGGAAATGAATATTTGTCTCGCGGAAGGAAAAACCGTGGACCATCCAAACTGTTGGAGCATCATCGTGTGCGGGGTAAAACTTTGACAGTAAATGAGAACTGCACCACATTCCGGTTGGTTTGCCGGTGGTTTTGAGCGAATGACTCCCGGAAGCAGGACGTTGGTATTAATAATGGTGAAATTACTGTTATGTTTATTGAAAATTATGACAAGTTTTATCCGCGGCCAGGTGAGTGTGCTATCGCTGCTGGCACTGATGGGAATGCGCCCGGTTCGGAGGGTTGGACGAGAAGCCGACGCGTCATACCCAAATCGGATGGATGTTTTATTTTCTGTCCATCATCCATCCATCCATCCATCCATCTATCTATCCATTCATTTTTTTTGTTGGCATCCAAAGCCTTCTTCTACAACCTCAAATCGATGGCATCACGAACGCCGATGCGATGCGGTAACTATCTGCGCAAACATTATGCAAATTTCTCCATCATCAGCCGCCGTCCGGGTTACGATGAGATGGCGCACTGGCAGCCGGGTCGGAAGAAATCAGAATCGTTGCCTACGATATTCATCATTACTTATGGCGGATTATGAAGTCATAAATTACTGTAAATAAACGTCATTATAACAGAAGCATGGTTGTGGGCGTTCTTCCTGGACCTTTTTTTGTTGTTGTTGCTTCAAACGTTCCTCCCTACACTGCTTCATCCAGTCTCTGCCTCCTTTCGAACCCCACTTCCGGCGGTGTTGGGGTTGAACAGCTCGTGGAAAGCTATCCATAAATATCGGCTTCTCTCTCTCTCTCTCTCTCTCTCTCTCTCTCTCTCTCTCGTTTTTCTTGCCTGTCCCTAGTTCATTCATTCTGTGTGCTTAAATCACAAGCTCGTGCGGCCTCACGAGGAACTCCAAATGTAGCAAAACTAGGAAGGATATTAAATTATGACCCTTGCGGGTGAATGAGGAACGTCGTCTTTTTTTTGCTTTCGCTTGTTGTTGTTGTTGCTGCTGTGACTTGTTCACCTTGCTCCGCTGAAAAAGTCAGCCGTCAGTTTATTATGCTGACCCAATACCTTGCCAAACGTGCCAGCTGAACATATTTATCACTTGCGGTTGTATTTGGGAGCGGGGGTTGGGTGGTATGCCCGAGTCACCTAGACAACATGCCAACGTCTTTATTGGTGGTGATAAAGATATAAGCAAAACTATACGGTTAAGCTGAGGTTTTCGTTTTTTTCTGTGTCGAATGGGAATTTCTTTGAAGGGTTTAGTTTGCTGGAGGATTCTGTTTTATGGCTAGTTTGAGGGAAAATTTACACAGCATTTACAAGTGACTAGCAACAGGAGATCAAGCTGCAAATTTTAAGTGTAATTGATAAATAAAGCGATTTGCTTAGCGATTTATGATTAATGGTAATAATCTATGAGAACTGGAAATTTTACTTTAAACTAGATTTTTTTTCAATTTAAAAAGTTTAATTTAAAATTAAATTCAAGCTTAATTTTAATACTTTGTAATTGCTCTAATTTAAGTAACAGTAACGGTTATCCTTCGTCACGTGTGTTGCGGATTGCCTAAGAATAGGCGCCAATAGTAACGCTTGAAGATGCAGAAGTAAAGATACAGAGTTTTTGAGAGCTCTCCTGCTTCTAAAGGGCTAATCTTGATGATCAGAACTTTTCAGAAAATTTAAGCAATTTTATTGGTGGCAAAAATGCTACTGAGTAAAATTTGTTGATTGGCCAAAATATTCTTAACACCTGAGAAATTCGACCTCAGAAGTATTGAAATCGGTAGTCATGACTGAAACGTAATTTTAAATTGAAATAATTACTCATGCTATTCTTTCTTGAGTGGGATTCAAACTCATTAATATCTCCATAAACCAGCCCGCAGCTTCAGTTGTCCATCCATTTGCCATATGCAATGAGCTTCATTTCTAGAAAGCGTTTCACATCTTCACATCTGCAGCATCCGCAGCCACTCGAAGCCCAGTTGCAGCAACAATCTCCAACTTTTGTTGGACTGTCCTTCCATCTTTAACCGCAATGGTGTACAAGTCCAACCCTCCCCCTCAGTTTATCCGTTGCTTATTCAGTGCTGCCGTTTTGCCTGCCATCGTCATCGTAGCTTTGTCATCATGCCCGGTACGCTGATGAACGTTTTGCGATGGGTTGTTGCTTCAGGTTTCGTAATCCGTCCGAAATTAAGTTTTCGAGTGCACTCGGGACAGTTGCGATGAAGCCATTCGTCTTCTCCAGTCGAAGACACCATTCAGCTGTCTGGCTACCACAACCAACCCCAATGCTGACGGAGGGGATGGAATACCCATTTGCTTTCTTTCAGGCAGTCCGATAAAGTCTCGGCTCTTGCAGTGGGTTATGTGAGGCGAAAATTTTATGTTCCACCACTGAAGTGTACTAGTGCAGCTTGATGTGCAGCGTAGACACTGCAACATCCTTTTCTTTACATCGTTTTACGGGTCGGGTTGCTGGTACACACTTGACCGTGGAAAGCGCGTCAAATATTGCTGCATCAGAGGCGCGCGATTCATTTTTCCCGCGATGGAAGAGTTCTAATGGTACAAGCCGCCATACCCCGAAAGCAAGGGAATGGGCGACCATTAAAATATTCCGAAAAGATTTTATAAACATAACACCCCGTTCGGCTTTGCTGCTGTTCTCTTGTTTTATTATTTTCCTTCTCCACCGTCATTCGACTACGGACCACCAATTTCGCAATTCTTGCACCAGCACGCCGTCCGACCATTCGTCAGCGACCGAAAAACAAGTACGGAAAGTGCTGCAATGCGGTAGAAAATTCAAACCCATCCATCGGCTCGTTTCGATGTGCAAAAGGACGTACCGGAACACCTCGTCCCGTACGTCACATTCCTTCGCTCTACTTTCACCCTTGATTGTCTGTCGCACTCTTTCATTCTGAGCCTTTTGGTACTCTCTCTCTCTCTGTCTTTCTCTCTGGCAGTTGATTCTATTGGACATGTATAGTGGTGCCCTGCTAGTGACGTGACATACCCTCCCCCGAGATGCCAAAAATGAATATAAATGTGGTCGGGGCAGCAATGCCGATGGATTGCCGGTGTTGGAGGGGGAGAAGAACTGGTTGGGGTAGCGGTAGAGGAGGAGCAAAAAAATAACGAATGCCTTTCCCGAACTCACCCCTTAGGCACCTAGGCCAGCCTAGGGAAGAAGCACTGTACCTTGAGCCCAGAATCGAAACAAACACTCCGGGTCCTTTCGGATTGACATTTGGAAGGATTGAGCACAGGCACATGGGAGCCGCGTGGCCTTGCCTGAACAGTGAAAGTAGTGAGATCACCGAATCTCCTCACGGAACTCGAAAAAACCCAGAAGCAAAGAAAATAAAATTGGCCAAAAACTTTCCCTGCCTGTGCATCCTTGGATGGACGTCTGGCGCCATCAGCGAACCGATTGGAAAATGAAGTTTTCCATTCATCCTGCCGAGGCGAGATTTGCAATTTCGGGCATTCCGAGAAAGCGGTATACAATATTGAAGTCCACATGAGAAAATAGACACGAAAAAAAACCCCACCACCGAAGACAGCTAGCCGAAGCAACAATTTTCCGAGCGTCTGTGCCGCTTAAATGTCGGCACGCAAGAACAGGGAACCGCATCAAGTCAACGATTTCCATCATCGACAGTGCCGGAGAACGGGCTTTATTTTGCGGTCACGACAAACAGCGCAGCGCAAATGCCACAAGAAAATGGTGGAAAGCGCTCGTATGATACTTGATGGGTTGGAGAGCAAGGTTAAGGGGGTCGGGAGTCACGGGGAACGGCTATTGTGGCGTCTGTGGAAACATCTTTGCCGCCGCTCATTGCGTGTTCCGATTGCTGCTGTTTGTTCGTTGCACGAGAAAGCTTTGAACGACGGACGTGTCCTGGGGACGGAGTCCTGGGATATTGCAGTGGCAACATATAGCTCATCCATGCTGGTTTGCTGCTTTCTGATCTAGGTTGGAGTGGGGCTAAAGGCAACAGACCGTTGCAATGCTTGCAGTATGTCGGTCCGTGCGTTTGCAGTCGGGTTGCCATTCGGAATTGGATTGTTTTTCGTCTGGTGCAGAAATCCCACCAGAACAGAGCAAACAGTTGAGAGATTGGGGAGAGATTTATAGCACTGACGCATCGTCATGGTGTATGGTGGTACGGGTAGTAAACTAGTTGATGACGACTGTTGCTTCCAACGGCGACAGGGTCGTTCAAATGCTGTTTTACGACTTTCGGGATGGCGATGGTGACTGCATACGACATGGACAGTCGACGACATTCGGTTCTCTCCATTGATTGATACCATCAACGTGAAGGAGCAGGAGCTAGTGTTGGTGTTGGATTGCTACTGTCAGCAAATTTTATGTGATACTAATCGTAGCCTCTCTCTCTCTCTCTGTCTCCCTGGTTTGTTTGCTTCCCAGGTTATGGTCAGGACATTTCGCATCACTTCACCGCCTACCTGCCAAAGTTGGATCCTGAGTCATCCAGCTATCAACAGCAGCAGCAGCAGCAGCAACAGTCTTCGTCTCAGCAACAGTTCATCGCACTCGCACCTTTATGCGCAACGCCCTCAGCCACCTCAGCCTCCCCAAGCGCAACCAGCGGAGGACCGGACAGTCCACAGCGATCACCATCCCAGAAAAAGTCGCTCGCCATGTGCTTCACCAGTACCGGCACTGCCCTATCGTTGCCCCCGAAGAAGAAGGACATCTACCGGCCGTACTCGCTGGACGATAGGCCTCCGAGGCCCAGCTACGAGCTTCGGATTCCAGCCGAAGAGGACCTGCACGCCGCCCATGCCATCCTGGACCTGAGCGCCTCGACGGCTTTCCTACCTCCGCCGGCACCGCATCAAATCCTCGCCCAACAGCAATCACCTCCCTCACCATCGCACCAGCATGCCCCGACCAGCCCGACGGTGGTGCTTGTGTCGGCAAAATCTTCCACCAGCGATCCGGACCGTCGACCGCTGCAGACACACCACCATCAGCCACCACATCCACTTCACCAGCAAGCGTCTCCACTTCCTCCTCAGTCACCTCCATCGACCGTACCGCATTCGCTGAGCTCACCGGAACAGAACGAGAACCGGAACAGCACCAACACGCTGCCCGGGTATGCGTCGCACGATGTCTCCATGGATTCGTCCTCGGACGAGCTGCAGCAATCGACCGAATCGTCCGACTCGGAGGGTAAGAACGGTTCCAAAACGGTTGCCTACACGTACGAAGCGTTTTTCGTGAGTGACGGTCGTTCGAAGAAAAAGATGGCCGACCCGAAGACGGCGCTCGAGAACAAGGCAAAGTACACGTGCACCGAGTGTGGCAAGCAGTACGCTACCTCGAGCAATCTGTCCCGCCACAAGCAAACGCACCGCAGTCTGGACTCGCAGTCGGCCAAGAAGTGTCATACCTGTGGCAAAGCGTACGTCTCCATGCCGGCCCTAGCGATGCACGTCCTCACGCACAAACTGTCCCACAGTTGTGGTGTGTGTGGGAAGCTATTCTCCAGGCCCTGGCTGCTGCAGGGACACCTCCGATCGCACACGGGCGAAAAACCGTACGGCTGTGCGCACTGTGGTAAAGCGTTTGCCGATCGGTCGAACCTGCGAGCCCACATGCAGACACACTCGATCGACAAGAACTATCAGTGCGGTCGATGCCACAAAACGTTCGCGCTCAAATCGTACCTCAACAAGCATCTGGAGTCGGCCTGCTTTAAGGAGGATGGTGCACCCCAATCGCCACCAATGTCACCCAGTTCGCTGGACGGATCGTCGATGGACGAGCTGCGATCGCCAACGCTCCCGGATCGACGTCCAGCGATGGCGCTCAAGCGGGAAAAGAACGTTGACATCGAGGGCGATGAGTCGGACGATGCGATGCACTGTCCGTCCCCGATGTCTCCGGTACCTCACCTCACGATAAGTCCTAGTGCGGGGTCGAACGGGACGGGAAGTATCTTTGTGATGAAAAACCTTGCCGCCAGTCGGTTGACGAATGGTGGTGCATCACCTAGTTCGGCGGCGGCAGCTGCAGCGGCTGCGGCGGCTGCGGCAGCAGCGGCTGTCCTTGGGCCGGCTGCCATTCTGACGACGACGAACCATCCGCACCATCACCACAATCACCATCACCAGCAGCAGCAACATCACCACCAACAGCAGACGCATCATCTTCACCAGCACACGCATCCGGCGGCAGCGGCGGCTGCGGCTGCTGCGGCGGCGGCTGCAGCTGTACAGATAAACGTCAACTTTGCTGGGTAACCGGTCTGAAACAATCGCCTTCTGTGACGTTCTCGATGACTCGCCATCCTCTGAATGCGATCAGCTGAGCTGAAGGCCATTCGGATTGCATACATCGAGGCGCTTGATGAGTGTGCGTGGAACAAGATCGGGCTGGAACGCGGTTCGTAAGTAGTCATTTAAGCATTCGTATTGTTTTTCCTTCCCTTCAAATAACCTTTCATCAAACGTTAAACTTACAAGTGCAACAGCTTTAGAGAAAAAACAGCTAGAAGAAGAAAAAGTCCACAACAAAATGTAAAAAGGAAACCTAAACTAGCAAGGCCTCAACAAACAAAACACACACACATCCTTCAACTACATTACCCATAAGTAAACAAACAGAACAGACACTATCAACAGCGAAACAGACTGCAGCCTGAAGGTATGCTACACATGTAACGCGTCCCCCGTACTAGTCATTTACCAACACCATTTAGCCGTGCATAGGAAACGTTTTAACTGAACCTCTTAACGCTCTGTCTCTCTGAATTTGAAGTGCGCCATGCCGACTTAAGAGGAAGAGGAGAGAAAAAAAAACGCAAATTTATGCAAGATTGATTAACTGAGCTGGAGCCGGAGATTCGATACCTAATGAAACCTTTATATACACAAAAGTATATATATATATACATATTATATTTACACCCTTATACATCTAGAAGAAAGAAACAAGAAGATGCTACAGATGAAGAGGAAAGTAAAACGAAACAAAGTAACAAACAAAAAAAAACAACAACAACAGAGGAAAAACTCCTGCCTCCCGCCCCATATAGAAATGCATAGTTTTTCCCGCTGGTAACAATTCAGGTTGAAGATGAGTGCTAGAACCAGTTAGCAGTTAGCCAGGTTAGCGTAGCGAGCGTAGCAGGCTCAAAGGAAACTCCGGGTCTAGCAGAGAGCAGTTGCAGCATGTTAAGATGGTGCTGACTGTGTGCGTGGGAGAGAGAGAGAGAGAGAGAGAGAGAGAGAGAGAGAGAGAGAGAGAGAGCGAGAGAGTATGTACAGTAAAGGGAAAAGGGCCACCAACGGCGGCTGATTCCGTAATGCGCAATTCGATTCAATTAACTTACTACTACGATTCAATTAATTTTTTCGGGCCCCCATGGCTGGGTTTGTGATAGTGGACAGTGGCGGAACGACCACACACAGACTCGGTTTGCCGGTGTCCTGTCCTGTCTCTCACCGGCCAGTATGATGTGCCCTTATTTATCCTCTCTAGTTCTATTGCATTGCATTTACGCGTAGTGAGAACAACACTTAAACTCAACCAACACACACACACACATACACACTACACCAACACGAGGAACACACTCACACAACCTAGTAGGAAACGAAACAGCAATTACTTTCTACATAAGCTAACGTTTTAGAAACTCCTATTCCTAAAGTGAAGCAAACGCAAACCAATACTAAATTATAGTAAAGTAAACGCTAACAGCTAAACAGCAAAGTGCTGAACAACAAAACCTCGTATTGTGAAGCGAACAAAGTGAAGAAAAGAAAAGAGGAAAAGAAATGATTGAAACAAAAAGCAATTAAAAATTAAAGTTTACAAATCCAAAGATGATTTACACTCAACGAAAAGCAGCTCCATTTTAATTGATTTTATTTTTGGTGGAAGGAATATTTTATAATGTCATTCAGTTTAAAATACTACATGCGTTAGACGTTCTTTACAATCTTCTGATTTTGCCTCTTAAGGACTGACCCATTGTCTACAAACGGGTGCCTGGTGATGGGGAAAATGGGGCTTGGTTTTAAACTACCCGTCACAGTTCATCATAAATCTTGTCCGCTAATCTTATCGTCACCTTCAGTGCTGGGGCGTAAAAACAAACCTTTTTTCACCTTTCACTTACGAAACGATTTCCTGCGAGCGTGTCACGGCAAGTCACGCCATGTTCGGGGCACACAATCTGTGCACGTATGGTGGGTGGAAATTCCAAATGGTTCATCAGTGACCGAATGGTGGGTAGTGGAAGTGGAAATTCATGCCAACCGATAATCTAATCACCATCGCCAGACGGAAAATCGCTTTACATTTTACATCAGCAAATTAAACCAGTCTAGTGTTTTGGTTTACGGGGAATATTTATTTCATCTCTTGAATTGTGTGTAAGGGGCGAAAGTATAATGAAAACATGAGCAATTAAAAACGTGAAACCAAATAAGCAATTCGAAAAGCAACATCATGAAACTACTAAGGAAAAGCAAGCAAATGCATTTTGAAAAATACAAAAATACGTCCATTAAAAGAAAAAGAACAAAACAAAAAGAAGAAAAGGATAACAAAACGAAAAGAAAGTAAAAAAATCGATTCTTGTTCGGTTAAACAAAAACATAAAACAAATGAAAATTAAAAGGAAACAAAATCTGAAAAGGTTTTAGGAAATGCAAATGAAAAACGATTTAACAAAAACCAAAAATGAAGAACAAAAAAACCAAACTTAGTTAAAAACCAGTCAAAACGTTCAACGTTACGCTGCAGCAAATCAGATTTGCACAAAATTAAAAAGCCTCAACAAAACACAAAACCTTCCCAAAAGCAACAAAAGAAAATTGGGAAGGGCTTTTCTTTTACTCATTCGTCTCAACTATGTTACTCAACCTCATAAGAATGGTGCAAAAGAGAGAGAGAGAGAAACGGATTAGTAAAGCAATGCTTAGGATGTAGGACGAGTGTAGAAAGATCCAAAGAAATACTAGAAAGCAATAATGAACAAACAAAACAAAACTTTCGATTAATAACTAACGCTTGGCAATAATGTGGCGGAAGAAACGGCGGATTGTTAACAGTGTTTCGTTTTTCGAGGCCCAACTCTTTTTTTAACTAGGCAGGCTTTTTTGAGCGTGGGAAACACTGTTTTTCGAGAGGAAGCAGCAGCTTAGTGGTGTATAGTAAGTAGTAGTAGTAGAAGTAGTGGTAGTAGAAGCAGTATTGATAGTATTATAGCATTTAGCGTGTAAGTTTTTAGCGTGCAAATTCCTTG
The DNA here is from genome assembly GCF_013141755.1 of Anopheles stephensi. Taxonomy (NCBI): domain Eukaryota; kingdom Metazoa; phylum Arthropoda; class Insecta; order Diptera; family Culicidae; genus Anopheles; species Anopheles stephensi. The sequence goes on from NC_050203.1 coordinate 17,823,356, forward strand.
ATTCTTGCATCGGATAAGCCTCCTAGACCACTAATGTGTACTTAAGCAAAATGGAACACAAAAAATCTAGTCTTCATCTAGTCCGTAATGTCTGGGTTAGTTTTTGGATCAGCTTCAGTTTACACTATGTGCTGTGAGAGCAGTTCGGAGAGTTCGGTCTGTCCGTGCCGGGACTGTCTGAGCGCATCACAGCGCACCTTATCGCTACTGGTAGGAAGTTCGTCTGTACTCTACTCGTCTCCATGATCTCTATGAGCAACACTTTTGCACACAAGTCCCCTAGATGTTTTTTCGTTTATTTAGTGAGATATTTAGCACAATTAAGCACGAACAGAAGAAGTTTTCGGAGTTCTCATGAGCACCTAATAATTTTAACTTAAATTTCTAGTCATTATTAAGTGTGAAATAAGCACAACTACTTTTTTTTATTTGTATTAATTTATTAAAAAAAAACAATTCAAAGTACATGAAAACGAGCCAAAAGACCTTAATCGCATAAGTTTTATTCAGTTTTCTTGCCTAGTTTTCCTATGCAGGACAAGCAATGCAACGAGACACGAGACAAACACGGGACACGCACCCCGCAGCAAGATGCAACGAGATTCTGAACGAAAGTAGCAAAACACGTTTCTGAAAACAACGAATTAGGACATAAGTAAACAAGGAAACCCGTGTACAGTAAATATATAAACTTCGAGTCGACCACTCGTAGCGGGCAAAGGGCGACATTCGCACTCTCACACACTCACTCACGCACCACACATGGAGGCTAAAGCTGCAGCAAGGAGTAGCCAAGAGGAGTGAATAGTAATGCGGGCCTTGGAATGTGTGTTTGTGTGTGTTGGATTGAAACATTTGCTAAAGAAAACTCTTGCGAAGATGTATGCATACACAGAGAGTTCTTGTGCAGCTCCGTCACTCCAGCAGCTCCATAGTTCCGGTGCGAGCAAGTGAGTGTTGAGCAGTGTGAGAGCATTTATAACCTAGTATGTGTGTGTGTGTGTGTGTGGGATGTGCGTGAATGTGGGTAAGGATAGTAGGATGGGGACGCCTTCACTTAAAACTCGATTCTCATCCCAGCACGGGCTAGTACGTGAGCTCTCGGATCCACCAAGGAAACGGAAGCTCTCGGCGAAAGCACCAGTTGAAGCATCCTTTTGATGATCTCTCGTGCCTTCCGTGCACGATGGTGCTGCTGAAAAGATGCTGAAAACGATTAAAGTTGTTTAATTAAAACTAGTTTTTACTGCTCGTGCCCGCGCGCTCTGCCTTCAAGGCTCATCTTCATCGGCCCACGGAACATGAAGCCTACATCCTTGGAGCTGGAGCTACAGAAAGCGCAATCCTTTATAATATTCTTCCAAACATAGCAGCAAAAAAAACGACCCAACGAACACATTTTCATTTTACCAACCAGTTTCTTCCCACAACAGCAAAAAAAGAGCCTTCCTATGGTGACTTCCGGTTTTGAGGCAGAACTTAAGAGAGGGGAAGATGAATCTTTCCCTCCATTGTGTCATCCTTCGCCGGTGCATGGCGGAGCTCTCAGGCTGTGGCAGTGGCAGGATGTTGATTTTATTTGCTTCCGCCGTAAATTGCGATTCATGGTTAGCGTTTTGGTGCGGTTGCTTTAGAGCCACAAAAAACCGTTGATTGATTATTGACAGTGAAAATTTCATCCGGGTTCGGTTTTTTGTGTGTGTGTGTTGATTCCAACTCGGAAAGTTGTTGCCAACTTCCGATGCTTTTTCTATACTGGGAAGTATGAAAATTTGTATCGTCATGAAGAGAACAAAAGATGATTCAAAAATAAGTAGGAAAAAAGTCACTTAAAATGGACAAAAAACAAGAACAGCTTTCCAGAAGGTCTAAATTTACTTTGTTTCTCCTTTTAAATGGCCTACGTCACCTGTAGCAATGTACAGCAGGGTAGTTACTAGTCGGAAGTCGAAAAAAATGATTCTCATTCCTCAAATTTCCCTTCTGCGAAAGAAAAACTGACAAGTCGTCACCAATTTGTCAAATCGTCACGATTACTTTTTTTGTTTGTCCCGCTGTAAAGCAAAAAACACCCGGTCCATCCTATAACAGTGGCCGAACGCTGATGGTGAAGATTTTTCACCTGAAATAAAAGAAAAACCCCAGAAAGCAGCTCAGCAAAACGCTGAGGACGATTACTTCGTTATCTTGATGAAATTTAATTGGACACTGCGACCGGACGACGGCCGTCCGCCCAGCGCTAATGATGAGCCGGCTGCAACGAGTTCGAGGATGAGTGAGGGAAAATTATGGCCTGCGGGGGGGTACATCCGGAAAGGAAACCGAACCGATATGGGCACCATTTTGTGCAGACACTGTCCAACAAGTGACAGGACGTTCATTAGCAAACTAGGAGCATTTTTACTCTGGACCCGAGTTGGGAGAGATCGAGTGTTTAAACAGGCATTTTAAAAAGGGATTGAACGAGTGAGTTTGAGTGTGTGTATGAATGGATGGGTGAGTAACTAGTGTGTGAACAGTGTGTACAACCATAGCAGTACCGGTCAGTCAGTTTTGATAGTGTTTCATTTTATATTTTCTATCTCTTCTCTCAACAAAGCAGATCATTTTCCCGCGCGGAAAAATACATTTTTCTTTCGCCGGGAATTTGACTCTTTATTGGAGTAGGTGGGTAAAACGTGCAATAAAGAGTGTAGAAGTAGTTGCTTAGGATTTAGAAAATGAGCAGCATGATTGTGTGTGTCTGAATGGAGTGTATGATCGTGATCGAGTGAATCGAATCGAATGAAGAAAGGTGGTTTGTGGAAACTCTATAATCGCCATTCCCCATTTTTCCTTGTAAGCTGCAATACTCACTATACTATTTCCCGTTTTCTGTATAGTCAATTATGCGTTACGTTACGATACAGTCAAATAGAAGCAAATAAAGGAGAAAAGGAGAGCACAGGTCCCTACCGACGCCATCTTTGGCAACGATCGTCAATTCGTTTGTTCTATCTATCTAGGTGCTTATCGTCTCAGTCGCAAAACCTTTCCTTGGTACAGTTTACAGAAAGGGCGTTGCGTTCAATTTAGTACTCAGCTAGAACAAGGGGGTTCCCGAACTTGGGAACAAGCTTCCCAATAATCCCGCTTCACTATCCTAGAGGGCCTAACTTAGCGTTATTTACTGGCGGTACCAGGTCGTTTTGCGTACCGAAAACAGCGAGCAATTATCTAATCACACTTCGTAATATATAGCTACAATTATAAGTTCGATGAAGAATTTTAACGAAGAAGCCAGCTCAAAAGGCTTTATGGTTACTCCTTTCTTTCACTCCTGCCATACATCATCGAATAAGCTACCGCAGAAAAACAGAGTGTAACTTCTAGTCAGTAACGGAAGATGATTGCAAAATCAACGAACAGCTTTCAAATGATCTCTACCGAATGAAAAAGCAACAGAAAGTAGACGAGGTTTGTAAATAGCAACCAAGCATATTTATTTGCGTCCTGTAACATATTTAATTTATTTGAATGTACATTAGCCGTGACTGACGTCAGTAGAAAGAATTTTACAAGACTTTAAAGGTTTGAAAAACAATTTTTAACTTATACTCATCTCGGAAAAGCATTGCGTTAGAGAATATGTAGAATTTTTCTTTTCTTTACTAAGCACAAGTAGACAATTTAGTGCCCAGTACCAGTTAGCTTCACAAGCGACACTTAATACTCATGCAAAATGGAAAATGGTTTTGGCCTGTGGTGATAAAGAAGAAGACGGTTAATATCTTCAACCTCACCTCTCAATTCTTAGTGATAAGAAACGAACGCATAAGCAATTGTATATAAGCAATACATATACAAAGAGAAAAAACCGCATACAAGCAATAATTAGAACCCACTTTTAAGCAGTTGAAGCGAGCAGATTAACGCAAAAGCAATACAACTTATATAAATTGCAACCCGAAAGGCATCATCTATATACGTAGTGCTATTCTACTTATATTCGTAGAAGATAACAATTTCTTTCTCACGCATGCAAAGTATATATTTGAAAGTGCATAAATATATATATGTAGAGGAGACAGTTAAACCTTAGCAAAAACAAAAAGAAATCCCACTCTCTTAACCCGCTTGTTCGCAAGATTTGCGAGTGAAAACTTTTAATCCATTTCCATCACTCACTATAGCCCATAGTTTTGCCCCGGGAGAAGCTGTAGCGAACGAGGTAAAGACAAATATTTTTATACTGATGCAACACTACCGATACACTAAATGGAAATGGGAAATCGAGCCCATTCACTGTGGGACATTTTATGGACAGGAGCAATGAAAACCCGGCACCGAAAAAGCGACAGCTACTTCCCCAGTGGTCAATAGATGGCTGAAAGGGAAATTGTTTCGATTGTTTTAATTACTTGTGTATAAATTACTTGTACAAAAAAAGACATTATAAGACAAAGCCAACGAGACTCGAACACACACAGAAGCAAAAGGAGAAGAAACGCGTTTTAGAATGAAAAAACCCCGATTATTGCATAGTGATTGATATAATGCACATTGCAGAAGAGAAGGAAAAACACGAATATGCGTAGGTTTTGAGAGTTATAGAAACCCAGAAAAAACACTTACTACCTAATATAACACACAAGCAAAATACACACACACAAAAACAGAAATACATCAAACACTTACATTGCGCAACACAACAAACAAACAAACGCAAATATTATATTAAATTATTATATATTATATTGTATGATTATTATTATATTACTGATTGATTGATTACAATTATTGATAGTGAAGGCCAGTTTGCGCTGATTGATGAAAGCTAAGCGAAAACAAGTGGAAAACGAAAATTGATGAAATATAGTGACAAACAAAAAAACCCATTCGAAACCGTTTATAAAAGCAACACCAACCGGTGAGTGTGTTTTATTTTTTTCATTTTATTTGCTTTATTTTTTAAAGTTAGTTATTTTTATTTAGTTAAATAATCATTGGAAAGAAATTCTAGAGTGATAAATTGTTTGGCCTAAAAACAGGACGAAAGAAATGAAAATGAACATAGAAAAAATCCACAAACAAACCATTTACGTTCCTTTCCAAGTCTTCGGTAAGTAAGCGCGAAACGAGGCGCCATTTTGTTTTTCTACTAGTTTTACTACTAGTTTTAAGTATGCACGAACTAATGTTGATCTAGAACCGCTTTTGCAGCAGTGAGAGAGAGAGAGAGAGAGAGAGAAGAAGAGAATAGCGAATAGTGAGACTTTGTTTTTGTTTTTGATAGTAAGCATTTGACGTTTGGACAGTGGTCGGTACAATGTTCCTGGCAGTTTGGAAGGAGTGTAAATGAAATAAATAGTAAACAATTGTAGAATTTTTAGCAAAACAGGTAGAATTTTTAATTTTATTTTGAGTGCCATTTTGTTTGATTGGTTGAACTTTGTTTGTACATAAATATATTTGCGCTTGTACAGTATACTGCTGACATACAAACCATCATACATACATACAGCTACAAAATACTTCACCACATTCACTCAAATTTGTAACAAACTCTGTGAATACTTATGGAATGGAAAAGCAATTTAAAGCCATCTCTCATACAAGCATGTCTCGAAACAAGCAAATTTAGCATTAAACAGTCGCCGAAATTCTCCAACCCCTAACCAGCCGTCTTCACATTGTTCGCTCATAAATAATTCCTGCCATATCAGGTGTGCCCTGGTTGGTTGGCACACGCCTGATCCTGAGCAGGAGCCTGTCAGCGTGGTTTGGGAGAAAACTTTTCGCAAGTATCTATTATTGCAAGCTTTTAATTGTACGGCACACACAGAGCCACTCGCAACGCCTGTCAGCCTCCGGGAATCCCCCATCTACCACTAGGAGCACATTAAAGCATGGAAGTACACTAATTTATGAAAGCTCAACCGAAATTGATTGACACCAGAATGGATGCTCCGGCTGAGACGGGACAAAAACCCTTTGTTTTATGGGTGAGGGTGGTAGTTGTCTACGTTTCAGACGTTCCTACCGTTTCGCTTACCTTTTCCCGGGAGGTCAAAGGGCTAAATCCTGTCCTGAAATATGAAGCTACTTAAAGTTTAGGATTAAGACTCGCACTCGGATGCTCGCACTACTGACGTGCGCTCGAGAAAGACGCCCCTGAAGACTGTCCTGTTCCCGAGGAAGCCCTAAAAGGATGGAACTCCACCAAACGCCCCGTACGTACTACCACAGAAGGGCGCTCGGTTGTCTCACAAACCATAGGAGAGCTGAGCTCGGTACGCTGTTCGGTGTCTTGTGTGTGGTAGGCCCCCGAATGAAGTCATGATTAATTGTTGATTTTGATCCCTGCCTTCGCTCCCGACGCAATTCGCTCCGTGTATGGGAATGTTTATGATGCGACTCGTTCGATCCGGCGGCTGCGACTCTCGTAAGTTTCCTGAATAAATGTCGCTACTAATTCGTATTAATTAACTGACTTCCTAAACTTCCGCCCATTTCCCACGGGCATCAGCCACGGGACACCCTATCATTTTCCCGACCTCCGACGGCCGGCAGTCCCGATCACGTCCCGGCTGACGTGCGCATCGCACTTCTCGCATCGATGAAATGGGTAAAACTTTTGCACCCACCGAACCCCCGTTGAAGTGGGCTTCCAGCGGGATTGGAATGGAGCTGGAGCTTGCTCGAGCCTAGACTTCTCCATCGTACCGGCTTGTTAACGAGAAGGCATCAAGCCGGTAATTTATGTGAATTATTGATGACTCAAACATTTGTTTGTCTCTCTCTCTCTCTTGCTGTGCCAGGCGTGCACGGGAAAAGTGTCCTCAGCATAACGAGGGTACGACAAGGGAGTGATAATGGGGCAGGAAGGCTCGCCGGATATTTGTTGGTAAGCGGTGGCGTCGAATCGGTAATTAATTTAGTGTTCTATTAGCTAAACACTAGATTTCTCCGGACTCTCCCGGCGTCAACCAGGGAAGGTGAATCGGGGCGATACATTCCAAGATACCAGACGCAGGTTCATACTATCATGATTTGAGACACACCCAAACGGGTCCGATAGCTGCCAGCAGACTGCAAAAGGCACTCATGTCACTGGATCACCTTGGATGCAGCAAGACATGGAAACTTCCCCCCCGAGAGGCTCCCGTGCGAGGCTCGAAGCTGCTCCATAAATGTCAATTAGCTTGTTTGTTGCCCGTGGTTCCCGTGGCGATTCGGAAAAGTCACGGCGAATCACGGAAGTGTAGATCCCGTTGGTTGCACGCCAAGCAGCAACGTTAGTGTGATTACGTATCCACTCAGAGTGTGATGCGTCTGTGGTTTTATCTGATCGGATGATTCGGTCCACCATTTTCCCCCAACTCCTAGCACACGTGTACCACTTTGCTGTGTGCGTCTGGAATCGTGTACAACTAGCAGACAATTTACGGCCTACCCGGTCCAATTTCCGCCTCACAGCCTTCGGGACAACCGGGAGTTCGGGATCTTCGGGACGTGGGGGAGTTGCGTTTTATTTATCGCACATGCTTACATGATCTGGTATAATTTATGAAGGCTGTAGCAACCACCAGTTGGGGGTTGGCTAGCTCGACCGCCGGCCGGGTTCGTTTTTATCACTCACTGCACGCATCGTTGTACTTGTTAAATGTGCGGTAAAGTATGTTCAACGCGGTGCTGTCCAACGGTCATAGTAACGCAGGGGTGTATAGCACACAGTGAGCTAGTTTGTCCAACGAGCATTGGGATGGGATATTCCCGTGGATGAGGTTCCATGGACAATTGTTTCGGATTCAACGTTGCAGTACATGGGTGGTTTGACTTTTGCTGGCGATTAGAGTTGATGATTGCAGGACAACATGTTTTGGCCTTGTTTTTCGGGTTAATGCGAAAGAATAGTGGTTCACTTATAAAGTTCTGGTTTTTTACTAATAAAACTTTGGCGAAAGTGAAGTAAGCAAACATTTTATCTTAAATAATTCAAGCATAATTGGCAGATCAAGACATCTCAATATTGTAGAGCCAAAGAAGAAAGTTTTGGACATCCAGTTTTCAGAAGCTTTTTGTGGAAATTATTGGGCTTTACCCTATTCCACATCTATCCACAACAACCATACATCTTCATTCATCTAGAGGATTTAATAAACCACCTATTATTATCAAACTCTTTGTCAACTCTTTACAGAGCGTTCTCTTCTACCATTTTGATTCCACAGTCCAAGAAAAGTCTAGACTTGATTTTAACACATACCTGAACATCGAGCCCAGCTTAAACAGCAGTAATCCAAGCAATAATCTAAACGCATTCGACAAAATACTCAACCATAATAAAGCTCTTTACCTTCTTGAACATCTCCGATAATAAAAGCTCCCACAACACATTGCATCCGCATTTCCTGCCGCAATGCCGTACGAATGCCCCGTTTCGACTTCCGCCAACAATAGGTTCGCACCCTTTTGCACCTCTTCCCGAAACTTCTTCCATAATTATAGATATTTTAACATTTTAATGTACCCCGGGGCCACTTTTCTGCTCGGGAGCCGGCGTTCCGTTGTGTAAACTTCTTCAAAAGCTCATCAGTAGACACTTCTTCCACACACACACACGCGCGCGCGTGTATGCTGTACGCCACACTCTCAGGAACAATTTTCGAACAAGGATCAAACTTTATCCTTCTCTTCAGTCATTCAGCCATTCCCTGCCGCCCAAATCCCGCACCCGGAAAGGGCCAAAGCGAGCAATCAAATTTCACTTCTGCAGCCACTAATCATCGCCAAACTGCAGACAAAGTGCAATTTAATCCACCCAGTGCACCACAAACAGCAAATCTCTCGCTCTCTCCCTTGCCACAGTCATGCACTTCCACCCCAACCCACACCTCACGCGGTGTATTTTTTAGGGCAATTCCAATCCAAACCTCACCCGCTACTGCTTCTCCAGTTCCACGCGCCATATCTGGAACGCCCCAGCACCCATAGCTATCGATTGGTTTTTGCGCCTGGTGGAGAAGGATATTTTGTGGGTACATTTTGAACTGCAAATCCGCAGCGAACTCACTTCCGTGGGTGTTGGGGGCTGGGAGAAGGGGGGGGGGGGGGCTCGAGTACGCCGGGTGCATCTGCAATGAGCACATTTTCCGACGAGCAAGCGGAAAAGTGGCAAGGCGTGGATGTACGAACACACACACACCCACACAGCCTGCTTTCGATTTGGAGCCAAAAGCGGAAGTGCAACCGTGTGCCAAAAACGCCATTGTGCTGCTGCACCTTCGCTGCAGCAATGAGCGAATGAGTGCACTCGGGGTGGTTGCTTTTTTTCCGGGACATGGTTGTCGGGCTTCGATCCTTGACAGAAGGTGGCGGAATCTCGAACGAAACAACAACTACGGCCCACACAGGTACCACATATGAAAGAGCAAAAAAGCACACCACCATCAGAAAGCCAATCAAAAGGATATTGGAAAGCTGGGGGAGCGGTGATCGCTGAGGGAGGCCGAAGCAACTTAAAACAATGCCAACTCTGGAGGATTTAAGGATACGATGCTCCAGCCCGTGCCGTGGAGCTGCCTGGGTGTATGGGTGAGACAACAGACATTCTGGTGGTGTGTGGTGTTCTTGGCCGAAACGGTTCGAGTTCGGGCAAGATGGCTGACCGCAATCGGTTGTAGCGGCTCGCGACCGGAAAAGCCGTAAATTGCCGGAAGTGCAGGTGTTTCTTCCGATGCACCGCACAGTGGGATCGGTGGTGGTTGTTTGGTGTTTGTTTGGGGACGGGCAGAAATAATATTTATCCGAAGCCACTTGGCGGTAATCGATATGTTCTGGAAGCCCTTTTTAGTGACTTTCACACAAAATTATTTTATGGCTCCCTTAAGTTGAGTTTATCAAAGCATCGAAAAGTTTATATATTATTTCAAATTTAACTACAGAGTTCGAAAAGATTTTCTCTGCTCCACTCCGTAAACAAACCCACCGTGAGTTCGATGATGCAATTTCCAATCTCCCACAGTGAGTACGTGCCACCTCGTTAGCTACCAACACCTTCCTTCAGCCATCCAGCAGCAGTAAACCAACCTGGACAATAGTAATTAAACCAATCGACAATCGTTCATCGAATTTGAGCACGGCAAAGGATGCAGACCTAATCCTTGGACGAAGGCGCGAGCTCACGCGCCCTTCCCAATTTGTGCGATGGTTTGCAGAAACCGCTATGCCATAAGCCAGCAAAACACCGTTTGACGTCCTAGACGTCCCAGACCTGGCTGCTTTCTGCAAGTGCATGGTAGGCAGCCTTGTTTACGTCGAACTGAAGTGAAGTACTCGGTGCGGTAGTAATACATTCGAGTACTGCTAATCCATACAATTAGTGAATTGCAGTGGTTGGTTAGTTGATGTACGATGCTCTACCGTGGGCGCGTGCAAGATTATCGGTGCTCCTTGGCCGCTCACCACCAAAGAATCAATAGTCCAATGAAGATCCATTAGCCGGGCGACTGTCCTAAGCAGGTGGAGAACGTTGTTTACACACTTTCAAGCTGCATAAAGACTTAAACAGAAATTTCCAATCTCCAACCACCTTGTAATTTATTAATTCTTCCTAAAGGGAAATTATCTTCGGAGCTTTATCAAATCTCGAATCTCAAAGTTACGCGGCACGGTTCTGTCTGTACGCAAGACGACACGAATGTGCGACCGTTTCCTTTTTCGAGCGGCGATTGCAATTGCAACGATGCAACGACAGGACGACCCATGCGCCGAATGCAAATAGTGGAGATTAATTTGCACATGCATTGCCAGCGGGGAAGTGTAATGCCCACGGTACAGGCATCGTGTGACCGTAAGGCCACAACTCAACCACAAGTGAAGGGGTTTTTGTGTAGAGTTGGACCACCCGGAGAATCGGCTTGCTTCATGCAAAAAGCGTTGTTACCATCGCCAGTCACGGGTTGTGTATTAATAAATGGTTCGATTCAATGAACCAACGGTTTCTGGACTCGGTTTTACTGTGGTACGGAGTCTCGTTCGAAAATTGTTTGTAATTAATATAACTGATTTATGAACCCAAGATCAATCGCGGTACAAATCGTCCCGGATCGTCCTGCTCGAAACGCATGTTTTGCCGATGCAACCGGTCGAGAGAACTGCAGTTCGTTTCCGGTTAGATATGGTTTTTGATGGCGGCGAGAGTGAACATGAACATGAGCGTGGATTAAACGTTGAACGTGTGTTGTTTAAGCATTGATCCAGATAATCAACAGCTTTCTACATACAAAAAAGGCGTTTAATTGAAGCTTCAATAGCTTGAAATATGCTTAGTTGATTCAATTTATTTTTTAACTTTTTCCTGAAGCAATTTAACGATGTTTTAACTTGTAACAATTTTATAACCTTTTAATATTTGTTGACTTTTTAAACTTTGTCTAATTCTTCATTTAATTATTTAACGCGCTTTATCCATCCAATTCATTACTTTTATTCTTTGGTAGAGATTTTCCCTCAGTTTAATCATTTAAAAGCGCAATAGAATTCCACAAACTGCCAACGAATTAAACCGATTCCGAAAATCACAATCTGCCCGCTGCCTGTAAACTGCGCACGAAGTGAATTGTTTTGATTGATTTATGAATAAGATATGTGCGGCCCGGATATCGGCCTACCCAACAATTGAACGCTTGAACCAGTCGCTTCCCTGCAACAACGTTCCCATTTCGCGGGGGAAAAAAACCCTCCAAATGCCCATTATTTTGCTGCCTTTTATTATTTTACCATTTCACGTCACAAATGACCTCCCCTCAAAGGGGAGCAGAAAACCATCCCGCAGACTGACATCAACCCAACCCCCGGGGATGCATTCGGGTGCATCTTTGCCGAAACTGAACCCGATTCCACCGGTGTCAATTTAACGTGTTTTTGAAATGCTTTCGCTTGTCCGCCATCCACAGAAATGCTACGTGCCTGTTTGCTTTTTTTGGTTGCTGTTGTTTCAAACCATTGTGATCGTGCCATTTGATGGACAGGATTTTCATTAGCGGAATAGCCGGCTGGTTGGCCATTTCCTGGCGCACGTGGAGCAGTTGCCGAGTTGCCACCCCGTCCGGATAGTTAGTTGGCGAATGATTGATGTCGTAATTCTAGGGGTTTCTGTGAAATGGTTCGTTTTGTCATGTTCCTAGGATCATGCCGTGCCAGTCAGCGTTTTAACTACATTGTGCTGCTGCAAGGTTTAATAAACAGGAACCTGTCAGCCCAATTGGTTGCCTGGGTAAGGTATGTAAAATATGCTATTTTGTGTTGTGGTTTCTGATTAATTGCATTGTTGGTGGTAGAGACCACAGAAGAAATGTAAGTTTTAGCTCGTTTATTAATCGTTTTCAATTATTGAATGGAGAAAGTTACCACCATTAAACTTAACTATTATTTTATTATAATTTACTATCCAAAATGTTTAGTTCTTCAGTTGTAAATAATATTAAAAATGATTTGCAATTTTGTCATAATTTTTATATTATTATAATAACGCCCTCACTTTAAATGTAACATCTTCTTAAAGTCGTATTCCTGACGGAAAACTTTATCTTTTCGGTCTACAGCCAAACAACGATTTCTAATTCGATTACCACGCCAATCGATTGCCGTAAAGCCTCCCACAGTTCGATACGAATGTCCACCAGTGAAGCATGGTGCGAATGTCATAACCAAGAGTTAAAGCTTTCTAAGGCTCATCCTTTACTCAACCCTTTCCTCGATGGAACTAAAACCTATAAAGCAGAACACCTTTTTTCCCTGCTCTGGCCGGGTCACAATTATCGTTGGTTACACACAAAACTGGGATTGGGATTCCTATGGGGCAACACCTTCAAAGCGCTTGCAGGTGTGTCATAAAACCATAGCATTCGACCGTCTGATTAGAAGAAAATTGACGTGCTGTGGCGTGAGTGGACACAAAAACCTCATAAAGATTCACACTCCGAAAAACCAATCCACAAGTAGATCAACCGAGCGAGCAGCACGAGTTGGTGCAATATAACGCCAGCAAAACCACACAAAAACCTTTCTGCAGATTTTGGGCACCAGTTCGAGCGCTATCTATCCCATTTTCATCACTTACAGCCAAACCCAGAAAAACCGGAATCACGCACGACGTTGCTTGCCTTATCTCGATACACCGGGAACACATTTCTTCGATTTTCACCATATATCTAGTTGTTGATTCACACCAACTTTTCCTTGCTTGTGGGGGCCACATTTTGGACACAAAAGTCACCATCGTCGATCGCCACCGGAACACACACACACCCGAGATGACATGATAGATAGGACACGATTGGCGAACCACGTAAAGCGCCAACATGCGAAGCGATCTCGAAAGGGAACTACGCAAAGAAAAAGGTCAAAATGTTTAACCGTTAAAGTATTTCCGACAAGCACTTGACGCGCGGTTTGGTTGGATGATGGCAGGACCCAAGCCGAAAAAAAGGGACGAACCAGTGACAAATATAAACAACGGCGTGAGTGGCGTGTGTGATTTAACAAAACGATTCGGGCTATTTTATTCCGAATGAGGCATCGTATCGGATTTTCGGTACGCCTTTTTTTGTTGTCCACCCGGCTGGGAAGGAGTGCCATACCATTTTATTTATTTTGGTTTTTGGCCTGCTCTTGTCGCGTTGTGTCAAATGGCAACAGGGCGTGAAATAAAGTTAAAGGATCAATGCTGGTGGTTATTGGAAGGTTTCAGGCTGATTAAATTCTGAAACCCAAGCTCGATCGGTGACGCTTTCCAGCCGGTTGTAGATTTCAAAGAGATAGAGCATTTTTTGCAGCGCATTTCCCATTGTTTCAAATTTAAATCAAAAACTCATACAGAATGTTTAATTTGAAGTTTGGCTTTGTGAGACTTTTCGGTAGGCATTTTGAGATGTAAAAGAGCATTATAAAGAGCAAAAAGATCATAAAACGTTTCTTTAAATAAATCTACTCCTCGCAATACCATACGTGCCGCCATTTTTAAATCACCAAAATGCTCCAGAAAAAACGCTCGTACAACCTTTCATCAGAAATTCGAAAAAACAAAACAAATGCTTACAAACGTGGAAAAAAGTGCAGGAAGAAATCCACCACCAGTAGAATGCTTAGCGCAAGATTAAAGAAAATACCCCGACCGGCAACAGGCAAGCAGAGGCTCGTCGAATCACCATCCCAGATGGTGGCATGTGGGTTCTGAGCGGATTTAGACCTGCTAAAAACTTAGCTGCTGGCGACAGAAACGTTTCGAGGAATGTTGTTTTTTTTTTGTCTCCCACTCGTTTTCTTTCCTCATTGCTTCCGATTCATCAAGCAGACGAGTGTTTTTCGTAGCCGGTTTTTTTTTTGCTCCCGTGACTGCTTACGAAAAGCATTCCGACTTAATCCGACTGTTTCTTTGTGAATTTTCCTTTCACTTCCGCACTCAGGAAACATACGGGATATATGTGAGTGTGAGGGTGAAAAAGAAACATAGGCAAAGGTGCTTATTACACACACAAGCCCAGCCCGCGGGAGGGATTATGTGCTTGGAAGGAGAGGCGAAAGCAATCTGCTAAAGGAACGTTCCTGCTTGATGGAGGCGCCTGGTAGCTCGTAAGAATGTTGGGCTCACGTAAGCGCGTAGTAGGCGCTTTACCGCGCGAAAAGTACCGAAAGCACTTTTGTCCCACAGAGAAGAAGAAAAAAGAAGAAAATCTGATAAGAAAATCAGAACAGGAAAACGAAGCTTACTAGAAACGTTCAGCCGCTCCGTGGCTAAATGGGAAGCTGTTGCTGAAATTCGCTCTTTTTTTCTTCTTTCTTTGGTTAATTTCCCAAATCAGATGAGTGCTTGCTTGCCGTACTCGATGGGAGGGATTGGTTTCTGTCTCATCTACCAGCACACACATACACACACAAACACACACCAGTAATCAACAGTTTACTAAATCAACGCCGAATTGCGTACTAGGAGCTGTCTCGCTTCAGCCGTCCCGAGTCTGTTGCTTCCGGCAGCGTTTGTTTCGCTGATGTCGACAGATTTTCGACGCTACAGTGAAACCACTTTAGCCGCCGATTAGCACGGTTTTGCACGGATGTGAAACTAGAACAGAAAGGAAGGAAAAACAACGACCACTTCACCGGGTTCGTTCACCGAATTCCACTCGCTTGCCGATCCCGGTCATTCGGATGACGGAAAATTAAAACCAATGTCTCGAATAAATCATAAACACACTCTAATTAATCAGCCCCGAGGAGAACGGGTCGGGAGCGAAGTAGAAGCAGAACGACAACAAAAAAAAGGCAAGAAACGGCCGTTCACCACCCGAGGGTGGATGGAATTTCGTGGACGAGTGAAGCTTGATTGTTTTCACTTTTCCCCGTACTGGATTTTCCGTGCTTTGGATCGTTCTCCAAACCGAGCGGTACAGGCGGCTTTCTGTGGGCTGCTGCCTTCCACGGTGCTGCTACTAATTTAATTCCCCAGCGAGTCTCATTGCCGAGCAAGTAGCTCAGAGACCGCACCAGGAGAGTACACAGATTCCTCAGTCTCAGATTGGTCTCATTAATTACCGCACTTCGGGCACTCCCGGGTCTTGCGCTCGTGTGGATTTATGAAGATTAAACATGAAGCAACAACAACAACGGTAAGAGCCGGCAGCTTAAGCAGATCTTGCCAGGCTGGGTGGGATATTTGTGATAACGATACGCTCGAACGCTCGTGCAGAATTGACAGCTGTTTTGCATAGCTCGGGGGGGGGGGGGGGGGGGGGGGGGTTGGGGTTTGGCTGACTTTTCCAGTCAGCTCCAGTTGGTCATTTGCGGGTGCTGGTCGGTCGGTTGGTTGGGAGTTTGGTGAGATGAGTGATTTATTTGCCACCCGACGCCTGGCTGACTAATCAACCGCAGCGAAAGCAAGTGCTCTGCGCCCAGGCAAATGGATCGGTGCGGTTTGGTTGTGGTGGACGCGAAATTTGAATTCGTTTGTGGAAGGGTTGCTTTCAGGGGGAGAAATTAAGGATTGAAATATTTAGGTGAAAGCCTTTTAGAATGTCTACCTAATGCAGTTAAATGAGATTTTTTAAATAAAACCCAAATATTTAATTTCAAAGACAAAATAAAATAAAAACAGACTTGAAGGCGAAAAAATAAATAAAAATAAGAATAATTAATCAGAATAAATCAGAATAAAAAAGAGAATAATTAATCAAAAAGATTAAAACAACAGAAGTAAACACTAAAAAAGACCAATTGTTTTCAGTAACGAATGCGAAAGTGCAAAACAACACCAGATAATACGACCAATTGACATTCGATCCTATTTGAATAATGAAACCTTATACGCTACCTACCCATAGCTCTACCTATCGAGCAACCGGTGAGGAATCGAATGAAACGCAGACAAAATTGAGCCTGACACAAGTGACGAAACTAAAAAAAACTCTGCACAAACGATTTAAAGGAAAAACTGCCAACCGAACTGCTCAATCATGCAGCAATCGCTCAATCATGCGGCACACAGACGGCATTCAAACGTTCGGCCGATCCGGGCTCCCGGTTTCATTCAGGCTGATTGGTTAATTGAAGCCAGCCTGCATCACAATGCACAAGGCGAACAACACAAAGAAGAAAAAAAAAACACGGCAAGCTCAACCTGCAACTGCATTCCTGTCACTGCTGTACTGAAGGGCGGGTTAATTGCTGCAGTCGATGGAATTTTTATCGCAGCTCGGGCTTCACGCTACCACGGTGACGTCTATCGATGTGTTTATTGTTTCGTTTGATGCGTGTTAAAAATTGAAATTTAATTAACTGCAGCCCGACGGTGCAGCCGGATCGGCTGGCGAGACGCTGCGAAAGGGGGTTTAAAGATCAATCGGAAAAATTAATCATCAACGGTATGCGCCATACTAGCGAAGCGTGTGAAGTGTTGTGAAGTGTTTTCTGGGGCACTTTAAAAATGATGAAGCTCTTTTTTGGACTGAAAATAAAAGAGCAATTTTTGTGCTGGTTGCATTATGGTAATCATGTGAAGAAAAACTGCTGGTTTAATTCGGTTAAATTCTGTTACATCTAGTTCTAGTAAAATTCCCAAGTTGAGAGAGGTTTTCGTAGATTGTTTTGCTTCCTTTAGTTGTTTTCATTGTTTTACTTAAGTTTTGTTTAGCTTCTTCAGAATTTAAGTCTTAAAGAAAATAAATAATAAAAAGACTCCACTTTTCGATGACGAACGCGACGGGTCTCATTTCAGCGCTATTAGATATTAATGAAACTTCCACTAGAAAGCCTATTCGATGCCTATCCGTATCAAATCATTCGCTGCTTATAAACGAAATCAAAATAGAACCCCATCAGTGACAGCTGGGCTTACTTTTCAATGCTTACTTTCCGTAAAGAAAACCACAAGCCATTTATCGACATCGGTATCGGTCAACGGTCGACAATCGATCGATCGTAGCCTTCCCTACGTAACATTTGCTATCTGCTCTGCCCTGCCAGCTGAGTGCAGCCAAAATCCCATCGTTTCAGTGTCAGAGGTCCTTTCGCTCCTTTTTGGACTATTTGATTAGTGAGCGAAAGTGAGCAAGGACGTCAAGCGAACGCACAACGCACACCACTAGCCCACGACTAGAAGGGCATGTCCGTGGTTTGGACATAAAAATAAAATTTGATTTAATGTTTGATTATTTGATGGATGGCGTGCAGGCGCAGCTTTTTTTTTGGGGGGCACGATTTTGACGAATTTTTGTAATGTTTTCGGTGGGTCGAGGGGTTGAGAGAGGCACCACACAGAGAAACGAAATATCAGATCAACAAATGAAAGTGAACCATTTATTGGTGTGAAGGCGATTCGTAATCCTTTGCCAGTTGGTTCGTAGGTCTTGAAATAATAAACAGCGTGAGACTGGTTGGCGTCTTGCGTGGGAGCCATTTTTTTCTCTCTATTATCACAGGAAACACTAATGTTGGTAAAGGTGTGATATCAACATTTAGCTACATTTACCGAGCGTTTGGTTTTACGCAGGAAAAAAAACAAGCTCCTAATTGCACCCAAATCAGGCCCGTAAAGATTTTCTATCGCTTGTAGCAATTATGCTCGACACGTGATTTGTTCATTAAAAATCGCTACATCGGTTAAGATGGTTGTTGAAATGGAATCGGTTTTCGGAGGCTACTATTTAAAAGGCACTTTATACTAAGGGAACGGAATGTTTTTATTTTTTAGGATATTTGATTGCAAAATCAAAAAGGGACATGCTTGTATGAACAAGAGATAGCAATTAGATAAAGAACCGCTGGTCTTCCTTTGCACAAAGCAAATTTTAGGCATTAGAATTTTTAAATAAATAAAATAAAAATAAAACGATTCTAGAATGGATAAACTGCATAAAAAATTTAAAGAAGAAATAGTTTAACATCATGAATAAAATGTAAAAAGTAAAACGTCTTAAAAACCACAAAACTTAAACGAAATATCAATCAATTAAAGAAAACATATAAAGAAAGCAAGATAAGCCAATTAGCAAATGTAAAAATTCAAGCAATATATTTCAACATAAAACAAGCAATATTAAGCACAAAAAGCCTTTTCATATAATAGAAACATAGTGTAAATATCAAAAGCCAAATATCAGCGAAAAGAAAACCATTAGTTATGAAGAGAGATAAACACAGAATAGAATAGCACTAAACTGCAATATTAACCTTAAGCCAATAGATATAAGCAAGCAAACGAATGTCTTCAAATGAATAGCAATATTTTTTCATTTATTATAAGCTCTTCCGGCGTCCTTCAGCTACCAACCAGAAACCCCTGGCCTGGTGCTGAAGGAAGGTCGGAAAACAATTTTTCGACAGAAATAAGCAATAACGCAGCACGGAGCAGGTTGCGAATTGAAGGCCAGGGGGTTGAATTTGGATGCGAGGAAAAAAAGCACGAAAATTCCGTCAACGATGCAGTAGAATACGAATTTATACCATCTGATCTGAAGCAAATATTTTTTTCTCTTTACGCAAGAGAGTGAAAGCAAGCAAAACGGTTAAATTAAATAGAAGAAAAGCACAGCATAAACACAAAACCACCTCAAGGGCTAGAGAAGCGCTGGGAAATTCTTTTTTTCTTTTTACTCTGGTTTTTGTTTCGCAAAACTGTCACTCACCTCGTTCTGCGCTGCAGCACCACAAACAAACCATCGAACCAATCGAACCGCAATCTCCACGGGAGCGATGGTGACCCTTTCCTAGCAAACGCTAACGATGCCTCACAACAGGGCGAGTTTTGACGAGATCATACGATTAGCTAATGAATAAATCCAATAAAAATTGCTCCATTGCTGCGAGGCTGGACTCGAGCGCGCGAAAACGGGCGAGCTCCCGGTGTGGCAAACATTTGCGATAATTACGATTTTATAAATATTTATCAGCCAACTCTGCTTCGAGGGAATGCTGGAAATGGTAGGTCGGGGAATGGGGAAGGGTATTTAACAACCCTCGCCTTCCGCGGTATCCAATCTGTAGGTATCTATTCGATAGGAATAGCGTACGGAAAAAAGCGTCCATCAGCAGCTCACTCACGGATGAAACGACTCACAGCAGCAGCAGTCAAATAAACCAATTAATCGTCCTATTCCGCGAACGAAACGCGACCCCACTTGTGGGGTGGGACGTTGCCTCCCTTTTTTATGACGAAAACGGTTTGATGAGCTAGTTTTGGTCACATAAACAGTGCTTGTGTGAGCACTCAAACACACACACACACAGAGCAAATTAGTGCCATAATCAGGAGTTATAATTCATAAATTTTACAAATGGTGAAGATTGCATACAGACAGACATTTTTTTGTTGTTGTGCTACAACGAATTGGCCCCCCGTTTTTTGATCTTGCGATCATTAAAAGGGATGACAGAACGGAACCGATTCCGGCCGACAGTTAGCGAGTTTATGTAGCGCATAAGAAAATCGGGTGAGTAGGTTTATGCTTTTATTGCCTATCCCGTTGCCATCGGGGCTGTAGTTAGCGTTTGTCATGTTAATTTTTGTTGTTGCGTTCTGTAATTTATGCCCTTTGCTCCTGATTATCCCTCAGGAACGGGATCATAATTGGCCAAGCGAGTTGCTATTAACTCAATACACATTTGCCTAGAGACGAATTGCTACTTCTTCTAGGCGCTCTGCTATATATGGCTCAGTTGTGACACATCAATTTTATTTTCTTAGCAACTCAAAATTGCTTTGTCCTACTCGATGTTATTCTATCTGGGTGCACTTAAGCAATGAAGCTTCTTCATGTCTTCACCGAACCACCAAATGTGGGCATAAAGGTAAATCAATTCATTAAATGTACTGGCTACGCTTCTCACGATGCCGCTAGATAACTCACCCTAGAAAGGGGGTTAGCTGCCATTTGTCTGCCTAATCGTGCTAATTAGCTGTGTGCAGTTGATTGCATTCTAGCCCTGTGCCAACCCTACCAAAACACACAGGCGATGCTTTATATTTTTTATCATCCCAAACGTCTTCCTCCAGATCTGCTCATTTGTGTTATTGACTGTGTCCTGATATGTCATAATGGCAGCTGACCACCATCAAGCTTTGCCGGAGTTCGAAAATCGAAGGTGTTGCCAGCAAGGCTTTTAATTATACTAGCCGGTGGCCCAGTTAATCGGTCCACAGCACATCACACGCCGTATTAGGATTTTATGGCAACTCAACCCAATCAAGCGCAACGTGCAGAACACTGGCACTGGCGAAAATGTCCGATTTTATGTGTTTTGCAAGCGAAAACATAATTATCACAGTGGCTTCTCCAATTGATTAAAGAACGTCAGAGCGCCCGTTTCTTCGATACAAAATTAATTCCACTCCCGTGGAAACCCTTGGGCCAGTCAATTGTACGGGAGCCATTTATAGCCCGGGATTGGCAGTTCCGAATGCTGGCAGGATAATTTCGCTAATGATAGCGCTGGCCAACCATATCATTTTCCACCTGATGGATCGCTTAAGTGAATGAGTCACACACCGTTGGTGACCGGTGGCGGTGTGACAGCCCTCGGTTTACAACTTTAATCGCAAACGCGCTGGATCGGTGCATCGTGTGCATCGTGACACATGACGCTTCCTTGGAACGCGTGTGCAGCAACTTGCATAATAAATGCACCGTGTCCTGATTGCATATTATTGCACAAGAAGTTAGATTGCAAATTACGCGGTAGATTCTTGAGAGGTGTGTTTGGGTTAAAATGTATAAGAATAGAAAATTTCTAATTTTGAACTCAAAAGCAATAGAAAAACTATTTCTTTTTAAGAAACATAGTGAAGAAACTCGATAAATGAAATTTAAACAAAAAAACTTCTTTGTGACAACAAACACTAAATATAAAAATTAAGAAATAACGAAAAACATAAAATTGTGATGCCAAAACAAACAAGCAATATTTAGGACTTAATCAGGAAAACATTACAAAAATAGAGAAGAGCATCTTTTAGCAAACTAAAACATAAGAAAACACAACAAAAGCAATAAACGATTCAAAAGCAACGAAAAACAACCTTTCTCAAGTCCAAATCCAACCATTCGCAGCGCTTGCCGTGCTGCAGTGAAACATAAAAATGTCGAAGTATCGAAAAGCAATAAAACCTTAGCCATGTAAGTGAATCGTCCTCGTGTCGACAAACCGTGTCGACCGAACGAAAGCAATTAAGTAAGGATAGTGATAGAGAAAACAAGATGAAGTAGAGGATGTGTGCGAATATTATGATGATTAGTGATAGACAATTTAGAAACATATATGCAACGGAATAAGAAAGCGCGAATGGTGAAGCGTTTCGAAGGAGATGATGTGCCGCTGGAGTTTAAGCGCCTGTAAATATGATCTTACTCGCAATCTTCCATACCGGGCCGGGCGGTCGTAACGATGGTTGACAATGGAAATGGATAAGATTTTTAATGAGCAAAGCAATTTTCCACATACCATCAGGGTGGACCCCCGGGTTGCCTATGGTGAAGCCATAATTTCGCGCATGAAGAGATAAATCAGAACTTTTATTCGTTTTCGTCGCCCGTTTATGCGACACCGTATGGTAATTCATTACTCACATGGTTTCTGTTTTTGTGTGCTCCCATTTTACTACTTGCCTTTTGTGACTTTGGGCTTAGCGATTTTCCGTCTAATGAGTAGCATGGTAAACGGTTGATGAATGGTGATCGTTCGGTAAAAATCCACTCCACAAGGAAAAAGTCAGGGGGAAATTGGAAAGGACGCGTTGGAATAAATCAGTGTTTTTCCTCAAACGCAACGCAGACATAAATTATTATGAGCAAAACCCCTCACCGATTGGGCCACCGATTGTGACGCATTGCCTGAAGGTTTGCAGGGTGCCTCGAACGGTAGGGCATAAAATTAATAATCAAAGTCAAAGTGCTCTAATATTTGCAATATTTGCTCATCGTTTAGGTTGATGAATTTTTGATCAAAACTGTAGCTCCAGAGCACCCAAGTTAACCCTAAAGCTCAATTATCGATCAACACATGCTGGGTTGGGGAAACGACCTCCCCAACCATATGACTGCAGTCGACGAGGAAATTGGTTTCATTCGAGGCGTTCTTTTAGGCTAAACATAAAATTCTTCAAACTCTTTCCTATAAACCCGTAACTGGTTGGTGGGCTATAATTTAATGAAACTTGGGTGGGAAAAGCAGAATTCTGCCGCACCGAAAGAATTATTATGGTTAAGACACTAGACCAACAGCAGCAGCAGCAGCGGCAACGTGACTGCTCCATGAGGTCCCGAATATTCTTCGGTGGGACTTTCGTCCAAATGACTTTCGTTCGACTTTTATTTCTGCTGACAAAACATCGAAATTGGTCCGGTGGAGGAAAAGTTCCCAAACACACATACACACAGTCACAGGCACTCTTACTGAAGTGACCCTCAATATGTATGACACACAGTGACAACAATCTTACGTATGTCCTTCAAGCGCCGAATGTTATTGTCATTGCAAGCTACTTGCTTATGCTTATTGCTTATGATTACAATAAACATATTCATTTCCATAATTTATGCATTCAGTTACCACCAGCAGCAGTAGAACATTCGTCTACTGGGGTGACTCTGCTTTTGAGCATTTGCACCCATTGCTTGATATTGAATGCTGGGGAACGTTCTATTGTCTTTGGGTGTCGTGTATTTGTTTTTCTTTTCTACCACCAAACCCCTGTTCTTAATAATTCTTACATCGTGGTTAGTGGCTTCTAGCTTCTAGAAGAAAACGGGGAAGAAGATTGAAGAAGGTTCAGCAGATGAGTGAAGGAAAAAGTTTCGGACCGACCGACCGTGATTTCTTGGTGGCTAAATCTTAATCAGAGCAATACAGCAATTCTCACGCCACTCGGAGATTGATAAATGTGTTGTGAAGAGGTTTTAGGGTAATTTTTGCTAAAAGGATATCCGCACGGATGAATCAACGGATAGGAAGATGAGGGAAAAGCTTAACGTTAATCAACGAAAATTGTTGATTGGAACGATGCGTCTCCATGAAAGGTTTGCAATCATGCGGTCAACACCGTGCTGAAGATTATTCGATAATATTTTTTTAAATTATTCAAGTAAACGTTATAGTATACTAAGCGATGTGACAAGAAAATGACAGCCTTGACAGCAAAGAACCAACTGACAGCCAAGGTAGTAACGATATAACGAGTGTATAACGCCTAGTTGAATCCTCATCACACAAAAAGAACATTTCGATTGCTCGCTGGTTTTTGGTCACAGATTCTATTTATTATTTTCCTGATTGATTTATCCTACTTAATATATGTTTAATACAACATCTGATTCAAATATGAGCTTGAATGCTTTAAAGTACTTGATTTGCTCAATCCACCATTAAATCAGACGACCAAATGCAAACGATTCCCCCTACCCTTTTCCATCGATTTCATGTTTATTGATTTACCTTTTTTTCGTCCAAACCATCCAACATTCCAAAAGTCCCCCACATTTGCTGGCTGACTGGTTGCAGTGAAACAAATTTTCAATTAATATTAAACAACCTCTCCAAGAAAATTTCTCCCCATACTCTCAACAAAAAAAAAAAACCGGGCCCGGAAAACGATTCACGATACCAAGTATCCCGCAAACCATTCTCCAGAATCGAATTAAATCAAGTTTTCCCTTTGTACAACTGGTCGTCCCACCCGGTGAAAGGGTCCACACCCCCAGACCGGATTACGACTACGGCCGCATACTTACTGAGCATATACACTCACAATAACAACTTCAGAACGAGCTACCTGTTAAAATGGTCTTGTTGAAGGATTGTTTTTTGCTTTCCTTCGCTTGTCCCCGTCAGTTCAGTTTCAAGGCCTGGAATTCTTCTGGACCAAACTCCTGGCGACAACACAAAAATCAATCACGCCATCGAACGGTGGACCGGCGGCTAGCAACTAGCCTTGATTTTGGAACGCCGGTTTTTATTTGCACCCTTCACCCTTTGATAAGGGTTTCCGATTCCCGGACTTAAACAAAACCGGACCATTCCTTTTGATCAGGGTGGTCTTCGGGGGGAGAAAAAAACATAGGGAATGCAGCAATTTTTCACGATAATCCAAGAATGTTTGAAGTTCGTGAAGGGTTCGAGGGTTCGAACCTGTTCCCCGACGATGGGTTTGACTTCATTATGTGCACGTTTCCACGGAAAACGGAGCCTCACACCGTTTGCTAGATCCGTAACAAGTAGCTCCAATTGAAGTCGTACCTTGGCCAAACAATCGGAACAATTTCCCTTCCTTCTCCTTTCATTTTACTTTCTTTTTACTTCTTCATTAATTAGTGCGGACTTTCATTGAGGCTTCTGTTTGGGGCTTCACCAGTGAAGAGGAGGACAAATCACGACCTCCATCGTCGTCGTCGTCGTCGTCGTCCGTTTTTACAACTTCACCCAACGACTCCACATTAGTTCAGCAGTCTTTTTTAGTGCCGCTCGTATCAGCGAGCCGAGTTATCCCGGTGAGCCGGTGAGCTCCAATTGACAGTTTTACGATACTTTCTCCCTCCTCTTGCAGCTCAGGTGTCGTCCACTTTGCGTCGATCCACACACCAACCTGCCAACAGAAATTAATCGCAACAAACTCCTCCTCAAGCGTCTCAAGTCTTGGTGCACCCCTTTAGGGAACGGTGCCGATAAGAGAAGTTGTTCCTCGGCGGTTATTAATTTGTTTTACGTCCTTAATCGACCGTTTCAATTCCCAAACGGGTTGTTGTATTTCGGTTTACTTCTGCTCCTTTGAACGAGTGCGTTGTGAGCTCTGTTTGCTCTGTGCTCGATATCCATATAAAAAGGTTCCTGATTTCGAAGAGGGAGAGTTGGAAGCAAAAATCAGTTACCACCACACGCTGGTTAGTAAGAGGACAAGCTCAGTGCAACTGATAACCGGTAAGGTAGAGGAATAAAACTTAACGACATCAAAACCAACCCAGCAGCAGAAGCAGCAGTACTGTCGCAAGTGTTGAGCAGCACAAACATTATAACAACTTCTTTCAACGAACGGTCCAATGAGCTCGCCCTGATGAGCGAGAGAGTCAGTCGGCTAGTGGGGGCGCCCATAAATAGCTCAGCAATGCGGTGAAGCAATGCAAAAGTTGTTTTTCTTTTGGGCTGGTCCTCTCCCACAACTCTGCCTTCGTTTGATGGATGTGAGGACTGAGTAATACACGTCCAGGGAGCTGGGCCCTTGAAGCGGCGGATTGATAGTGGAATTTATTAATAAAAGGAGCTAAGCAGAACTTGGAATTTGGTGAGTCCTCGCAACGTTGCGTTCTGCATTTGGAACCTTCAGCTAATGTTGAAGCACCGAAAGGCCCAGGACACTCTGCAGTAAGGCATTAATGTCATGGTAAAGCGGCAACAGTAGCTGTGGAGGAAGACCACGCCAGAAGGAACATAACCAAATCACACTAATTACCAAAAATCACACGATCCATTTTTGGCGGAAGGCTTAGTGAGAAGGATTTTCTAGGGCTGTATGCGAGGGCCACTTAGGCAACTTGGAATCCGTTTCTAGTGGAACTTGTGGCTCTTGCTTGGATGGGCCTGATGTAGTTCATCTACCACATGAAGGTTTCTTTTTTCTTTCGCTGGGTCATAATGAAGGATTAGTCCAACGATCAACAGGATTTATGTGACAGGTCTAGGAATGGAATGGTTTACGCTATGAGTCACGTGAAACATGCGTGAATAAAACGATGTTTGAAGAGTTATTTGTAATAAATAACTATTTTGTTACAAAAACTATTCTTAAATTAATCAATCAACACATTCTTCGACAGCTTACTCGTTAGCTGACAAAAACAAGATGCTACGGATCGCTCTCAAGACACAGCACAATGAAACTTCTTGCAATGTACGTTTATTATCAGCTTTTCTTCAATCAGAGTAAGAAGAAAATCCTGTCATTTTTCCCAAGATCCCTTTTTTCATCCTCTCGACTAGACGCATTCACATTGTTTTCTACAATCTACAATTTTAATTTCACCCAGCACAAATTCCTTCCCCCACTGTAACCGGCACCCTCTGGTTTGCAGCATTTCCCGGGCTAAGAAGGTTTTTGGTGCCTTTCTTCGAAGGATTAATTAAAACTGTTGGAAAATATGAAAATCGCAGCGCTTTCCATCATACGGTCCCGTTGCCGGATCGACCAGCTGGATGTCGTCAATGAGACGATTCTCATGACAATGTTGTAGCTACGGCAGGGTTGGGAGTGAGTAATGAGCACGGGCGCATTTTACTATTCAATTGCAGATGCTGTACTTTGGGCAGAAAAATGCTTCAATGAGAAGATATGAGAGGGAGAGTTGAGAAGGGATTTGCTTGCATTTGAATGCAAGAAAGGTGGACAACTGATCTGGAAGAACCAATTTGAGGTGTTTCTTGGGGAAAAACAAAATATCTACCGCCATGGCTGTAGTACGTAAAATATATTGAAACTTTTTATATGTTCCGGATATTTAATTTTTCTTCATCCTTCATTCATTCCTATTTTTTTTTAATCCTTCATCACTAATGAAAAAAGGTACAGAATGTCCTTCGAATGTCAATGGAAAGTGAAAGCTTTCTGCAAAGTCCGCACATCAATAAATCACCCTCCCAACAGGTCACTGATTGAAGATTTTCTTGGTAGTTAATTTGTGGAAATTAACAAATCCAATTCGCCACCCTCAAGCTGTTTCCCGATTTTCTTTACCGAACCGGAGTGCAAGCATGGTGTAAAATAAATCAACTGAAGAACAAGCAAAAAAGAAGCAAACTTGCTCTCCGTACTACAAGACCAACTGACGACAGTGTTGCGCGTTTAATGAGCAAAGTCTGATAGGGAAATACCGATAAGGAAAACGTAAGCAAACAAACTGGTAACGTGAGTGACGAGAATTAATAGCAAAATATAAATCACTCAAAACCATGTTGCACGGGGTGGGTAGAAAAATGGTAGAAGAAACAACACGTGAAGTGAAAAGAAAACGAAAGCAAAACAAGCAAAACAAGCAACACTTCCCCGCTATCGGTATCACTTTTACAAGGAACATTTTGCATTTAATTTGTGCCCCGAAGGAAGCTAGCAGGAAGGCTGATTTAATTTCACTTTCATCTGTTTTTTTCTTTCAGTTGTTAATTAGTAGTAGTTGGAGCTGTTTCCTTTCTTTACACTTTAAATTGGAGCTGCTTTTCAAAGTGAGAAACATGCTTACTTTCACTTTGGATCAAAAAAGGCAAAATAAAAGTGAATCAAAGAAGCATATTAAAAAAGACGAAGAAATAATAAAACAAAGTGTGTAATGATACAAAAAAGAAGAAAACTGTTGAATGAAAGAAAAGACAAGTGTAAAACAAACAAGTTGAATTGATAATTTGAAGACAAACTAGACGGAAAAATCAAACAGAAAAGGAAAAAACGAAACATAAAATGATTTATTTTAAAACAATTTTTTTATTTTAAGGTAAATTCTAATGAAAATTTTGCGAAATAAATAATAAAGGATTTAATTGCATTAGAGTTCTTTAACATTCAAATTATAAACCAACCGTTTAAATTTGATTATCATAATGTAAAACAAACTGAAGCACACCGTAAGCCTATGGCTCATTATCGTCCAATAAAACGCATCTTTTATCTTAACTATTTTCTATTAAACCTTTAATTGCTCTTTTTTATTGGAAAATTTCGACTTCAAACAAACCTTAAGAAAACTCAAATGCTAGTTGAAAACGCAACAAAAAATACACACTAAAAAACCGACTATGGTGACCACACTTTTGTACTCTGCCATCCCGACGAAAACTCCTAGACATGAGCAAGTAGCAAAGTTAGCGCACGCTAGGTGCGTGGTTTGAGAATGTTTAAGTTTTTTTGTAACTTTTAGGAATGTTTTAGCGAAAACAAAAAACAAAACAAATAAAAACCACAAGTAGCGAACCATGCATAGAGGATGAATTAAGGGCGAGTGTACTAGCGTTTTTTTTTTTTTTTTGGTTGAAAACATCCGAAACGGAGATTATACATTTATGTTCGGAAATGCACAGCAGGTAAGTGCCGTAAGTGTGATAATAGTGATGTTACGCAAATCATTACCGTATCATTACTACGTCTAGCAATTGCAACGCAACATTATGCATAAACACACGCAAAATATCCTCTCAATCACTGGTTTACTGGCTCCTGCTATCTAGTCACTTGAATAAAGGAACTTTGTTCCGCCATTTATACTGGGGGAATTTTCCTCGCTCGTTGGCCATCTGTACTGATTTTTTTGTTGTTGCTCCAAAGGTGGCTTCTTCTTCACTGACTGGCTGCTTCACAAACCAACAAACTAACGGGATGTAATTTTCTATTTTCAATTATTTTGTAATAGCAAAATCGATACCCATCATCGGCGAGCCGCTTTTCCGGCTCGCTTTCCCATCCGCTCACCGCGAGTTGCTTTCGATCCACAACCTACCCATTGTCTAACGTCGGTTCTCGCTTGTGTGTTTACCTTCTGTAGAGAATTAAAGCAACAGCAAAAAAGGGGATGAAGGAGAGGGGGGGGGGGGAGGCAGTGAAAACGTATCGAGCAGAAAAAGATTTTCCTTCCCACCATGACAACGTTGTGCGGTCATTATCCCGGGACCTGCATTCTCGCTCTCTCGCCCATCATTTGTTGCACCGTACGCCGTCGTTTGGTATGATTCCATTATACCATTCCGCTTATTGATTGATTGTTAATCATCGTGCAGGACATGCGAATGACGCACCGCCAGCCAACGGCAAGGCAGGCAAATTACCCTCGGCAAATGGAAAATGGAGCTGAAAAAGAGCAACAATTTTACTTCGAACCGTGGGCCCTGCTCACATTTCCAGCATTTCCATGCACGGGCCGATAATGGGAATGGGACGATGGTCGAAAGGTGGAAAAGAATTTCCCAAGGCCCGCTCCGTAGCGATGATGATGTAATGGAGGCCAGCCGAGAAGTTGATTTGTCCTTCGGGTTTGCTCGATGCAGCAGGTTGGCATTGATTAGTCCCTATTTCCACGCTTTCTTGGAATCCCATTACCGATTGATTTATTTTCTTTCAATAATTCCGATTGTTCTATTTTTCATCGCGGCATCGAGGTGCTTTTCTTCTTCCGGTTGTGCGTTGGCGATTGATTGTTGATAGTGGTGCAATTCCTTGAATGCTTTTCACACTTAGTTTAAGCGAAGAACAGGTGAGCGATTGCCTTTGCCAATTTTGCCTTTCGTCGATTATTGCCCGTAGTATGGGTGCTAATAGGTTCACTGTAAGTGATAGGGTAAGAAAAGAAGCTATTTGTGTTTTTTTTAGCTGTGTTTTAATTAATACTGATTGCTTTATTGAGAACTTATGAATGGTTAAATGAATGTTCAACTGTAAGCTGAAAATGAATAAAGAAGACAATGATTTAATTAAACCGAAGCGGCGGTCGATTTTTTCCTGTTAAATGTACGTTCAAAAGTTGTATTTTTATTCTAAGAAACACTACTTATTTCTCGAAGAACTATTATACACGAATGTACTGACATGCATTATAAATTGTTCTCTCAATTAAAATAAAACGGCCAAAACGCTCAAAGCGTCTTCTTGATCCTCTTCTTCTTCTTTGGCCTAACAATCTCGTGGGTCATGCTCGCCATTGTTGGCTCACTAGACTAAATGACACCACGTTGTTGGATAGTCAGTCCTCACTACGGAGGAACTGGTCCGGATGGGATTTGAACCCCGGAATCCTTCCCCGTGCTGGTGGCGCCTCATCATGAGGCCTACATGACACCAAGAAGAAGCCTACTTGACAAGATATTCAACGCATCATTTTACAGAAATACTACTCCATAGATTGAAACGTTGTACCGCCGTAAGGGCCGTAAATAAATAAATAACACGCAAAATAAAATCTTCAGACTAAACTATGCAAAAAAAAGTCTGTTTCTGAACGATTTAAACTAACTAACTAGAAATCTTCATTGCTATCAAGAGAGCTGTAAACTTGTACCATTTTCAACATAGAGTCATTTGCTGAAATTATTCAAACTTTTTTATTTTATTTATTTATTTATTTTCGATTATGACGGCTTGACGCCGTATGGTCAGTACCGCATGTGCTGACGAAGTACAAAATTCAATGACACAAAAATTTACCAAGGCATTTCCTCCCTGATATTTCGCCTTATCCCGGGCGTGCTCGGTTGTAGATGTGTGGAGGTTGTGGTGAGTTTGTCCAGTTCTATTGTTGGTCCGGGTCTATTGCTGTGTAGAGTGTGTTGGTGGTTGAGATGTGTACACACGGGACTCCATCCTTCCGTGTAACGGATCTGGACTGAAACAAAACAGAAGGAAAACAACAATTGTGACAGCACAAACATTTGCCTTTGAATAGTGGACCTCAATCTGCCCAGCAGTGATAGCCCGAGCTCGATCAAGCCAGCACCGAATTCAGAAGCTATCGGCGAGTTCCATCCCGTAACAGCAGGGTCTCTGCTAATTACGAGGTTGAACCCGCCGACCACCTCCGAACCCAACGCCAGCAAGGCCGCACTCGCTCCATCAAGGCTAGACAGAGATGAAGGACACTGTTACAGAAAAATTCTGCCTCTCTTCTTACGACAGTGACGTCTTTGACCCCGGATGCTGTTGCTTCGTCAGCGGATCACCCGTAGCACTACAACAAAAAAAAACTTAACACTTAAGACAAAGACAACACAACGAATAACAAAAAAGGAGTGGCGGATGTGGATTGGAAGGATAATAGGGATGCGGAATCAAAGGATGAGACCGTTGTCTCTGGCGAATCGAAAGATGAGCCTCATGTATGCGAGGTCTCTAGTCGCCAACATTTCCCTTATTTCTATACCCGGTCGTCTGCCGATGTTCTCGACTGCGCTCAACAAGGAGGGTCTTGCAGTTTCAAACTCCACGCAGGACCACAGAAGGTGATCCACATCGTGAAATCCGTCACCACAGCCACACACCTTCGTCTGAGCCAGAGTTATACGCTGCAGATGAGCGTTCAACGCGAAATGATTCGACATAAGTCGAGACATCATGCGTATGAACGCCCGGTCTACAGAGAGCCCACCGAACCAAGGCCGCAGGGACACTTGCGGAGAGATCGAGAAAAGGAATCGCCCGAGATCGTCCGCCTCCCACATGCTCTGCCAGCGAGACAGGAAAAGTTGCTGTGGTAGGCGAAGAAACTCTCGGGCCGAGATCGGACGGTCGTAAAATGCGCCTTGTTGGACGCCTGTTTTGGCCAGTGAGTCTGCCTTCTCGTTGCCGGGAATTCCACAATGAGCAGGTACCCAAATTAGCGAAATCCTGAACGCCTTGTCGAACATGGAGCCAAGCAATTCTATGATTTTAATGACAAGGAAATCCTGACTCTTAACAGCCTTCGGGGACCTTAGTGCTTCGATAGCGCTAAGGCTATCTGTAAAAATGAAGTACTGATCCGAAGGTCTCGCTGCTATAATCAATAGTGCGTACAAGATTGCGGCTAGTTCTGCGGTGTAGACACTACACGGCTCCCGCAATTTGAAAAATGCTTCGGCGGACTCACTAAAAACGCCGAAGCCGGTGCCTTCCTTAGAGGATGATCCGTCAGTGTAATACTGGCTACTTTGGTCTAAATGGCCATACTTATCCCTGAAAATGCCCGGAACTACCATCGGGCGAAGATCATTCGGTATGGTCTTAATTTCCTCGTGCAACGAGGAATCTGTTGTTAAAAGGGAACTGTAGGTCTCAGGAAGGGCAGCACGGTTTAATGCCTGTGGAGCGCTAGGATGCACTTGTAGGGCAACAAAATCTTCGTAGATTTTCAAGATCTTGCTCTTAGAACCTGTCTCTAGAAGCGCTTTAAAATTTTCTTCGATCAAGGGATTTGATACTGAAGAACGGACTAGAAGGCGAAGCGACAGCATTTCAAAACGTAGTTTTAGCGGCATCACTCCGGTCATCACTTCTAGGGACATGTTATGTGTGGATTTCATGCTCCCTAGTGCGAGTCTAAGACAACGATACTGTAGCCTCTCTAGTTTGAGGATATGCGTGTTGGATGCCCAATGGAAACATATGCTACCATATTCCAACACGGATAGTACCGTTGTCTTATACAGTCGCAGGACGTCTGTTGGATGTGCGCCCCACCAGAATCCTGTGACTGTCCTTAGAAAGTTGATTCTTTTGCTGCATTTTTGCACCAGATGGGTGATGTGTGTACTCCAGTTTAGCCTTGAGTTGAACCAAACACCAAGGTATCGAAAATTGTCGGTAGTTGATATCTTTTCACCGTACAAAAAGACATCAATTTTCGGGTCAAATAGTCTTTTCTCCCTGTTTTTTGTCGTGTCGCTAAAAGGAGAAAAGACTACCATCTCAGTTTTCGTTGCAGAGAACTTGATACCAAGGTTTTCAGACCACTCGGAAAGGTTGTCCAAAGTGGTTTGTAAAGCCAGTTGTATTTCGGCGGCGTCCCTGCTTGCAAAAGATATGACGCCGTCGTCAGCCAATTGTCTAATGCTGCAGTTTGGTACTAGACAAGAATCTATTTCACTAACATAAAAGTTGTATAACAGGGGGCTCAAGCAGGACCCTTGGGCTAGTCCATGGAAACTGGTCCGCTTTAGCTGAACATGACCATTGTTGAAATTCATAGCTTTCTCCGACAAAAGGTTGAATAAAAAGTTATTCAACTTTGGACCCAGTCCCACATTTTCTAATTTTTGACTCAGCTTGTATGGTGATACTGAGTCAAATGCCCCCTGTATATCCAGGAAAATAGATCCCATGTTCTGCTTGCGTGCACGAGCAAGCTCTATTTCTGTTACCAGAAGGGCTAAGCAGTCATTAGTACCCCTGGCTTTACGAAAACCAAACTGGGTATTTGAGAGAAGGTTGTTCGATTCCAACCATTCTTCTAACCGGAAAAGAATCATCCTTTCAAGGAGTTTCCTCAGACACGACAGTAACGATATTGGCCGATACGAATCGTGTCTTGATGGCGGTTTGCCAGGCTTCAAGATAGTGACAACTTTCACTTCTCTCCACTCTTGCGGGACGCTGTTGACCTCCAACATATTGTTGAAAATACTTAACAGGCGCTTCCTCCCTATGTCGGGCAGATTTTGAAGCAATTTGCTACCAATCTGATCCAGACCTGGGGAGGAATTTTTGCTTGATAGGAGAGCAAGTGATAGCTCTACCATTGAGAACGGTGAATCCATCCTAGGGTCACTACCAGGCGCATGTTGAGTAAAGCTTTGCGCAGCAACGAAATCGGGGCAAAGTTTGTGGGCAAATTCATACAGCCACTCGCCAGAAAAGCTTTCGCTCTCATTGATGTTGTTGCTGTTTCGCATCCTTCTAGCCATTCTCCAAAGCGAATTAAGTGAAGTGGTGGGGTTTAGATTATTGACGTATCTACGCCAATAACCCTTTTTCTTCGCCTTCAACAGGTTTTTGCACGTTCTCTCCAGTCCTTTATATTTTTCATATAAATATAAAGCCCGTGTCCCGGAAGGCTTTAAATGCCTCACGCTTCTTGGTGAAAGCCGCTTGGCAATCCTTGTCCCACCAAGGAGTGGGAGGTTTTTTAAATGTCCTTGCTTGGTGGGAGCGCCTTGTTTGGGCCTCAAGGGCGCACTTGTTTATCAGTGAAACAAGTTTTTCGTACTCCTTGACAGGAGACAAATCTTCCAAGTCAAGTGAAAGCGAAGCGGCTATTAATTCGCCGTATCTCGTCCAGTCGATGTTCCTCGTTAAGTCACATTTAACGGGGATTCCTTCTACTGGACATCCTCCCTTGATGTAGGAAATTTCTATCGGCAAGTGGTCACTGCCGATAGGGTCCTGGATCACCTTCCAACTAAAATCCAGGGCCATTGCTGATGGACATAGAGACAGGTCCAGTGCACTCGCCCTACTTAGAGGTGTCTGCATCCTAGTTGCCTCTCCTGAGTTGAGAATCGAAAACCCAAATCTGTCGCAGAAATCTCGGATGATAGGAGTGCGAATGTCATCCTTTTCGCACCCCCAGTCGATTCCATGGGAGTTAAAGTCTCCCAGGATCAAAAGCGGTCCAGGCAAGACCGCTGCTAAATTTCCAAGATCCTCTTTGAACTTTTCAATTTTTTCCTTTTCATTATTGGCTATCGGGGGGATATAGATGGATGCAATTGTCACGTGAAGAACGCCCAGTTTTGCCTTAACTGCGACAGTTTCTATCATTTCTTGTCTAGGGGTGGGTATTCTGGTGAAAGTGTGACTCTTTCGAACACCAATCAGTACCCCTCCACCCCTAGTAACGCGATCTTCACGGATTATATTATATCCCGGGAAGGTTAATTTAATTTCATCCGATAGCCAAGTTTCACAGAGGGCAAACACATCGCAGTTGTGTTCGCCCACTAATGCTTTAAAGGAGTTTAGCTTGCCAAGTAAACTCCTACAGTTCCACTGTATGATAGTAGCCGTAGGAGCCATTAATCATCCAAACGGACCATCATACTTAAGCATGGCCATTGAGCCAGCCACTGTTTGATCATCCCCTTCAGGAAAGGAAGGGCCCAAGTTGCGATCATATGCAGATGCTGCGGGAGGTTAAGGGTCAAGAGGAGGGATTCTAGGGATTCTGAAAATAAAATAGCAACATAAATGAGCAAAAATAGAATTCTGCAAAGTTTTAAGTAATTAAAAAAACTTTTTTTTCATGTAATTTTCATCTTTTAACGCTCAATCATATAATTTTTTTTCGCTGTGTTAAAAAAACGTAAGTATAAACTATTTTTAATTTATTTCTTCATGTGCAGTTTTTTTATCTCAGCATTTTAATTAAAAAACTTGAAAAGTCATTTAAAAACATGAAGTAGTGGAGACACTTTCTTCTCCAAACCATGAAAGGGCACCTTATCCCGGGTGAGCTCGGTCGTTTTATCCATTTCTCTATATGAAACTTGACTGATCAACAGTAAATGAAATGAAATGCTATTTGAATGAATGTTGTATAAACAAAACAAACTTGTCAATCGTAAAGAAGTACATCCCTCAAAATCTTAAAATTGATTTTGTGCCATATTTGCTCCAATTTTCTCAACACGGTGAGCAAAATTTATATAATCTCTTTAAGCTACAAAATTAGATCCATTCCGAATCTTCAAATTTGCTGCACAATCTAATCATCCGTCATTTGAATCCATGTTACAAACATCAACACCACACCTGCAACCCATCCGCAGCACTGAATACCTGTTTCCATATTTATAAACTTTCTATCTGTTCAACACAATCTTCAAATTACCATGTGCTCATTAGTGCAAACTTTCAACTCTTGTTCCCCATTCATACCGTCCGCCTTTCTGTTGTAGCCTAGCAAATAAGTAACAAAAATGCACACACACACATACCTGCAGCTCCACTTGGCGGGCAGTTTCTTAATTATCTCATTTTACCGAGTAAACTCTTTGCCGTTGATGTTCTTTCTGTGAAGCACCACCGTGGTCCGATTTTGTGATGTGATTTTTCTTTTACTTGAAATTTTCCCCCAACGTTCATGGTAAAAACTCTAGCTGCAACAGAAACAACGGTACTGGAAGATACTTCATCTGCACCAGTCATCATCGTCGATGTGAAGCTGAACGGCGGTACTAGTGCTGCCCATCATCATCACCATTCGGTTGGTGTAAGCGAAGCATCAATGCGTCCGGTGGCCATTAGTGCGATTTAGTGCATTCGGTGCCTTTTTGTAAATTTATCTAATTCTTCATCCCTCCCCATGCGGGCTGGTTCGTTACAGCTCTAGCTCCCTGTTTTTTTGCACGGTGATCCAATTTGAGGAGTGATTTCGTCGTCGTCGTCGTCGTCGACCGTTCCACCAAAAATGTACACCGGAAATTCCGGAAATGACTGCTTTTTAGCAGACCAAATGAGATGACGTTTGTATAAATTTACATACTTAATTTTAATTGACTAAACGCTCTGTGTTGTCGTCGTCGTCGGACCGGTATACCGTACATGGCACTCGCATGTCAACGTGACGGTGCTGATGGGATGCAAACCCCTTTTGCCATCAACCATCCATCAGGTGATATGCCATTTTGGGGCTGGTTTGGGGGTCGGTTTTTGTTTTAAAACTGAAAGCTCCACTAACTGGTACCATTCTGTGGGCGTAAGTGTATGTGTGTGTGTGCGAGTGAGGAGCGACTAATGGAGGTTATCCCTGGAAATAGAATCATCCGTGGTCAACGTGATTCCGGAAGCTAATGCTGGAGCGTGTGGACGTGACAGAAATAATTTACGATCAGCTCACAAATGCAAACAGCATGCGACCACTTGTACCGTTTGTAGGCCTTTTTCCGGGAGAAAATTTTGGTTTTACCCGGACTAAATAAATGAGTTATTTGTGGGGATTTTATTTTTGGAAAAGTTTGACGTATGGTGGTTGGCATATGAAGCTTACCTTTCAATAAAACACGTCATACGTTCAAAGTCAAAGTTTACCCAATGGGTATTAATGCCCAGGGTAAAACCGGGTAAATAGAAACAAAGATTTGAAATAAGCAATGGAGAACTTAATTAAATATTAAAAGCATTTCAAAATAGAATAAGATATGAAAGTTTTTTATCTTCAATTGATTCAATTCATTGATCGAGTTATGGCTTACTTCCACAAAATGATCTGCTATCAAAAATCGCAGCTGATCTATAGCTAAAAAATTGATTAAATAGGAAATGAAGCCTCTCATTATGATGACGAATAAAATGGGGATTCCCAATTACTCACAAAGTATAAAACAATCTATTATCATGAAAAGTAACCTCCTATCTGCAATAGCATCACTTCTACATCACGATTATAATTTTGCACTTAAAAAAAAGGTGTAGCTTCAGATGTAAAACACTCATCGATAACTGTCATCAAAATGAAATCACTCCAAAGCAAACAGTCCACTACACGATTCCCGTCCGATCAATCACACCCCGGACCCCGAACACCCAGCATAGACAGTGTGTAACGGAATTAAACAATGATGACGATAACATGTTTATTGCGAATAACATGATACAGACGATTTCCAGCACCGGCAATACCTACACTCAGCCTTGTGGATAATAATCCAGCAATATGTCCAGACAATGCCGTTCTACCTCACCGACTCTCGCACACACACACTTGTAAAACTGAAAACCCCGGCAGGCACTCAATTTATTTCTTGTCTTTTGAAATGCACATTCCAACCCTCGGAGGGATCAGAGGAAAGAGCTGGGTGTTGTGTGAGCCAACCTGTTTGCTCGATTGCTTTGTCAACGAGTTTGAAGCGATCCTTGCTGTGGGTAGCAGAGCACTGTGAGGTAGCAAAAATGTCTACATATTCATAGTAGATTGTCCGTAGAAACCGCATGACCACCTTCCTGCACAGATGCGCTGTTCGGTTGCGTCCGTGAGGGTGCTTGGCCATATCAGCGCATTCACCAGCAACGGCTGTAGCATCAAACATTATACAGCCAACACCAACACCCAGCAACGCAATCGTGTTGGAGCATGGTGTCCTTTTTGCTAGACGTCATCATCCTGCCGTTGTCGTCATTGAGACGAAAACCTCGATACATAACGACGGACGGATCTTATTGAATATGTGCATCGATAAGCAGCTGCTAACCGAAACCGTTTCTTGTATAAATTTTCAATTTCTTCCCAACGTGAACCTCTATGCCCTTGTCGGTCTTGTTCAGGTCGGTCAAGACGACAAACGATGGACTTTAGCCGTGGGAAAAATACACCGAAGGAAAGTATGCACGAGTTTTCTGACTTTGCTGACTACCTCTTTTAAAGGCACCATGCATGAACACGTCGCTCGGTGAAAGGTACTGTAAAGGTGCATTCAGTGGGAAAGGTACGAATCGCTTCATGATCGTTAGTAGAAAGATTAGCTCGGTCACAAATCTTTTAGTGCAATTATTTTTTTGTGAAACCTCTTAAACGGGATGTGAAAAAAATTACACGCATCTTAAATGGTAGGGCATCTTTACAGACCTAAATTGCTAAAAACAGTGAGTTCTACCCTCCAAAAACGAACGTAAGACATCTTTACTGTCATAACTCTTTCCTCCTGCTTTGGAACACTATGGAAATTCCTCCCAACCACGCTGGAACTCCTAGAACGAAGCCGTCCTGCTTAATTAAAACGCTTGGCAACGATGTCCTTATCATGTCATAATCATTACGAGGCACCGGAGACACTATCCCAGGCTTAGACGGCTCGGAGTCCGGAAGCGGGTTGTCAGAGCTTGTCGTACCACATATAGGAGCAGAGGTAGTGGTGCAGTACGGGACGACTCCTGAAAAGCAAATTTCTACCCTGCTGTGTTGCTGTGACTCGAAGGAGCAAAAGATGCCTCCATTGCTACGCTTTTTTGGGGTACGATGTGAAGCGATTTTTGGCAAATCGTAAGATCTAAAAGCAGGTCGTCGTCTGCTGAGGACGTACGGGCGATTATGCACTACCGGGATGGGATGTGGTTTGCATTTTCTTTAGGTCCGCATGCCCCTCGAAACCGGTTCCACACGCTGCCTGATAAAGCTATTAATTCGCAGTCTCTTCCCTCAATAGAGCCATAGAAATCTTATCAGAAGGGATAATATTTGCTAGTTTTCCATAAAAAAAATAGCAGATTTTCTGGGACGATTCTTGAAGATTATGAGTTAAATAGGTGCATAAGCAACTATCGTTGATTATTGGAGTAAATTTAAGTGAAACTTTGAGGCCCACGAAACATCAGGAAACCGTTTCTAGATTTCTTCGTGCACTGCCAGCAAAAGCCTCCAAAAATTCGCTTCTGCCTATTGAAAATGATCGACCGACCTGGCGAACAGAAGTTGGAGAAATGAATATCCCACCATAAACACACTGCGAACATGAAAGGGGAGGTCCAGCCTGTCCTCCGAAAAAAACGCCCTTTTTCGTCGATGCCAAGACTCAACGGCGGCCCATAGCCCCACAGAAGTCGGCGAATGAATGGTTGACCGAGCAGCTGGACTTCCCGGAATGACACTCAGCCAAGTTCGAGCTCCAGTTTCCAAACGCCATTTATCCATTCCGTTCTTATTTACACACACTTTTCGAGGTGAACTGTTTTTGCTGTCCCGTTCTCAACTCGTACGTAAGATCGATCCACCCTGTCAGCTTCCATTTTTCCGGTGTTCACCACCATCACCATCCAGAGCATCCTGGCACTGGGGCTTAAGATGAGAATGATGTTAATCTTGCCTTTCTTACGGTGCCCTCTTAAACAAACCATCGGGCTCGGCTTGCCGTCTTCCTTCATCAACACTAAAAGGATGTTTATCAAGGGCAGCTGCAGCTTGTGATGTGTTATCCGGCACTGTCTTCAGAGATAGCGCACCGGAAAAGCGGCAAGAGATGAGTCCCCTAGCAGAACAAACAAGTATCAACATGTTTCCTCGTTCGCGTCCTTTCCATCTTCAACCGACGCAGCTTCTGATGGGGTTGTGTGAAGGATAATTTTCATTAAAATAATACGTCATGTCTGGGAAACAACAGCCAGACAGCTCCCCCGGGTGGCTATGAGTCGCCGGGTCATCTGACGACCAGTTTCGGAAGGATGGTTTTAAAGAGCCAAGACTTGGGTTGTGATGCTAAGAATGGATGATGTTTTGTCAATCGGACACAAAACA
The DNA here is from genome assembly GCF_013141755.1 of Anopheles stephensi. Taxonomy (NCBI): domain Eukaryota; kingdom Metazoa; phylum Arthropoda; class Insecta; order Diptera; family Culicidae; genus Anopheles; species Anopheles stephensi. The sequence goes on from NC_050203.1 coordinate 17,863,603, forward strand.
AGTCTATTCAGGTGCCGCACGACAAGGTTAAGGGAGTAATTTGTAAAACGGTGTTGTGTTACGGCAGCAAAGACGAGAAACTTGTTGATTCCGGGGAGTTGAATGAAATCGTTAAACAAACGTTTATAGAATTGTTATTGTTTTGTTCGAAATAAAATTACATCAATGATCAATCGTATCGAAAAGGATGTTTCTACTCCTGGCAAACGATACACATCGTTCCTTTATGAGTATTTTTGTACAATCATGTAACGAATTAACACCATAAAGCTTTCTGGACTGTTGCTCCTTTCACTGACATTACTAAATTAATTTATTGATTTGTCACAGTAATTGTTCTACCAGACAAACTTATGGGTGGAGTCAATCAGGTGAGTCTAGACTGTAAAGAACCTCTTTTAAGGGGTCTTATTAGAAGGTCTGACCTCAAGGACCTCGTTGGAAAATAGTAGATAGCATCCCCTCTCGGTCTCACTACCTCAGGACCTCAATGCAGATAGGGCAAAAAGTCCTAGCTAAAGCATATAGGGACTCCAGTTTCCAATCTTCCTAAAGCCTCCCAGGTATTTGAACCGCCACTGTACTCAGTCAATCTATAGGTATGGAAATTGCTCTGTAACCAAGATAGACCTAACGCAAATTCGTTTCACGCTTACTCCAATAAAATTCTGTAGTCTCAATTGATCCATCATCTTCGGAGAGCGTAACACTCAATTCACAAAAAACTTTTCTCAATTATCCCTCACAAAACTTGCCGCATAGGAATTTTTAGGTTATTGCTCTGGTGATAAGCCCTGTTACTTGCCCTATTTATCTGAGGTTCCTAATCTATTAACAGTTCCTCTTTTCATGTGGTACAATTCTTACAAAGCTTATTTCAGATTTAAACCCAGTCAGGTGTATTCTGAAGTTCTATTATAAGAAAACAATGACATACAATTACTAACCAAGCAACACGTTAGATAAACGCCTTTGACAGCTACTTCACACGACAAACTAATGCACTTCCTGTACTTGTTGAACTTTCCATGACAAATTGATCGAATGCAATTTAAATATTGCACATTCAATAATACATCTCAGAACGAGTCATTTTAAAGTGTTGCTCTATCAGGTAAGAGAAGGTATAGAACACAGTATTAGTCTAGAAGAAATTTGCATCAACTATTCCATATTTTCACCGGTTACAAGGATACATGATTCCCTGGAATCTTCTACAAGACCACAGAACTAGAACCACTCTCTCCAGATTTCCAGGCTCGTATCATTTCAATCGGAGCGGGTGGTTAGAACAAAAACGAGGCAACGTAAAGTGAAATGTCCGATGTAGATGTCCCACCCAGCTCCACACTAGCTTTCCACTCAGTTGCTGTCGAAACGTTGATGTGATCGGACGTGTTTTCTCTTGCGCGCGCGACTCACGAGTGATATTGTGTGTGTTTGTGTGTGTTAGTTAGCGATATTGCTACTCCTCTATTCCTAGCGAAATCCCCCTTTTTTTTTTTTTTAACGTCACAGTGCACGCAAAACGACAGATTCTGAGAAAGTCAAACAATCCCAATGACGGGCCCGTCGGCGGCCGCAGCTATGTTCCCCCCACTCCCTACTATAGAGCAGAGGGGGAGAACGTTGCCATTGTATATGGATAGAAACGGCGAGTACGGAGAAAAACGGTTTTTGCTGTTACGTACAGTGGGGGAAAAAACCCTTCCCGCGAATCCATGGATACTGAGCGACACGATTAAACGTGCAATTGGTAAAATTGTTACTGGCCGACCGTTGGATTCCAAAACATTCCTGCTGGAAACACGATCAGAAAAAGTGTTTACCGAACTGCAGAAGATCAATTCCTTGATGAACGGCGACAAGATCTCAATTACACCACATCCTACACTGAACGCCGTAAAGTTTGTGTTTACGTGCAGCTCGATTGGCGCCTTAAAATCAGAAGAGATAATAGAACATATGGGAGCAGAAGGTATCACCGACGTATACAGATTCACAAAAAGAGTGAATGGCCAAATTGTACAAACAAATGCATATGTGGTGACTATGCAAGCAGTGGCAATTCCGGAATATGTGTACATCGGGCTAGAGAAGATAAAAACAAGGGTTTATTATCCCCGACCTATGCGCTGCAACAGATGCCTCCGATTTGGCCATACTACGAAAAACTGCGCAAACAAAGAAATCTGTGCAAATTGCGGACAAGATGCCCACGGTCACTGCACAGTGTCACCAACGTGCGTTAATTGTAACGAACATCACAACACTTTTGACAAAAAATGTCCACACTACACCAAAGAAGCGGAGATTATAAAAATTAAAACCGACAACAACTGCTCCTTCCGCGAGGCTAGATTAGCATACGAACAAAACACGCATAAGCAAATGTCAAACAGTTTTGCTCAACAAAGAATCGCTGCAGCCCAAGCAATAGACCCGAAAGATAAAATTATAGAAAATCTCACTCAAACTGTTAACCTACTGAAAGACCAGATTGCTGTTCTCACAAAAACCATTGAAAAATTCACTCAAACAAAACAGAACAAAACTGAATGCCAAAACCTCATCTCGGACTCAGATACAGAAGACACCGCAGGTAACACAATTATCACAAATAAAAATAACAAACCATCCACCTTCAAGCATCCATTGACATCCTCTAGCGAAGAACTCTCGGCCAAAAAGACAAGGAAAGGACATCGTAAATAGAAAAAAAAAAAACAATTCATTAACCTAATCATCGCATCAGCAAATCTTTTTTAGCCTAAAATTTTAATCATGACAGCACAATCTACAAATAATTCTATCAGGACAATTTTTCCAGGTGAAACTAAACTTGTTTTGAATTGGAATATACGTAGCTTCTCAAAAAATTTAGATGAATTAAAAATATTAATAAACAAACATGAGCCGAAAATAATAACATTACAAGAAGCCTACACAAACCCTATTCTGCTCAATAGAACACCACTAAGCAGTTATCATTGGATAACTAACAATTCCCCTATCACATCCCACAGCACCTGCATGGGAATCCACAAAAGCATACCTTACACAAGAATTCGCATTAAAACTTCCATACCTTCAGTATGCATTCACATTAGAAGCCCAATAGAGTTAAATATCCTAAGTGTTTACTTATCGCCAAATTATAATAATAACATTGTAACAGAGCTGAACAACCTCCTTGCAAAAATTCCAAATCCTATCCTCATTATTGGAGATTTAAACGCACAAAACACACAGTGGGGTTGTTCCCAAACCAACAAACGAGGCACAGACATCCATAACATTTTACAACAAAATCAAATATTTCCTCTCCATAATAACCTACCTACCCGTATCGATCCTTCGACCGGTCAAATGAGCTCTATAGATCATTGTGCTACATCGGATAACATAGCATCGAGGTTTGTTCTCACTGTTGAAAATGACCTCTATGGCAGTGACCACTTCCCACTTACAGTTAAACTTAATCCTACTAATCTATACAACAATTTTCCTTCCTTCCGTCCTCGTTGGAAGTACGACATGGCGGATTGGTCAAAATATAAACAAATATTGAACAATATTCCGTGGAGCAGGATGAAGGTAAATGAACATAGATTCATTGATATAATCCTAGAGGCTGCTTCCCAAAGCATTCCTAAAAGCAGTGGGAAAATTCCCAAAAAATACGTTCCCTGGTGGAATGAGGAAGTTGCTGAAGCAATAAAAACTCGTAGGAAGTACCTAAGAAAGCTCAGGAAATTGTCAACCTCGATCACTAACGACCATATCCAACCAGCAATATTACAAAAATACAAAGAAGCAAATAAACAAGCCAAGTTATTAATAGCTAAATCAAAACAAAATAGCTGGGAAAAATTCATACAAGAAATCGATCCGTCCATATCCTCAAAGGAAATGTGGCGGCGAATAAACATTTTGAACGGCAAGAAATCCAACACAAATTTCCCTTCCCTACTCAACCCTGAAAATCCTATTAATGACTCAGTTGCCATAGCGGAAGAATTCTCAAAACATTTTCAATCCATATCTTCGAGTCATAGTTATTCCGACAAGTTTTTAAAGCACAAAAGAGCTATGGAACGGAAAAAAACATCCTTTCAAACATCCCAAGATTTACAATACAACAAACTATTTTCAATAAAAGAACTTTCTCATGCACTTAGCAAATGTAATGGAAAGTCTGCCGGACCAGATGGAGTGGGATACCCATTACTTCAACATCTACCCAGTGGTGCTTTAGAATATCTCCTCCAAATTTATAACAACATATGGTGCACAGGTAAAATCCCGCTGCACTGGAAAAACAGTTATATAATTCCTATTCCCAAACCACTTAAATCACCTTTTAACGTTGACAGCTACCGGCCAATCTCTTTATTAAACTGTATTTCTAAAATTCTCGAACGTATAGTTAACAGAAGACTCTGTCATGAACTAGAATCTAAAAACTTACTCCATAAAAACCAACACGCTTTCCGCAGCGGTCACGGTACGGAAACATATTTCGCCACACTAGAAAACATATTGACAACCGCAAAGAACAATAATAAACACATAGACCTAGCCATTGTTGACCTTGCCAAGGCTTATGACTTGACTTGGCGACATGGCATTTTACATCAATTGGAAAGATGGGGCTTCCAAGGAAATTTACCTATCTTTATACAAAACTTTTTAGAAAACCGTACCTTTAGGATTAGTATTGGCAATACATTTTCACAAATCAAACACTTAGAAAATGGAGTTCCGCAAGGTGCTATCCTTTCTCCCACCCTTTTCCTTATTAGTATCGAGTCCCTTTTCACACATGTCCCTAATAATATCACCCCCCTCATATATGCAGACGACATTCTATTAATTTCCTCGGATGTCTCTTCCAGTAAATCGAGAAAGGCTCTCCAAACTGGCATAAATAATCTAAAAAAATGGTGTGATTCAACAGGTTTCCAAATAGCACCAGAAAAATGCAAAATCTTACGAATTTGTAAAACCCAGAAGACAAAAAATCTTAAGAAGATTTCAATAGAAAACAGCATTATTCCGAACGTTAATCAAGCTAAAATCTTAGGAATTACTCTCGACTCAAAACTATCATTCAAACCACATCTGAAAAATATCAAAACATCCTCTACATCGTACATAAATGTCTTCAAAATGATAGGATATGGAAAAATCAGGGCATCTCGTCTCATAATGATTCGATTGATTAATGGATGGCTTCTCCCAAAAATTTTGTTCGGAATAGAACTTATTAGTTTAGAGTTTGACGGTATTAATAATATTTTAGCTCCTATCTACCATTCAGCTATAAGATGCGCCACCGGTGCATTCATTACTAGCCCTATAAAATCACTTATATGTGAAAGTGGTCTTCTTCCTTTTCCACAGATAATAACACTCCGTTTGATAGGCACGGCTTTACGCAATTTAGAGAAAAGAGTAGAATGCCCGAATTTAATTCAGAGAGCAAAAGACATGTTTAAAAGGACCACTAATCATCTCCTACCAGATATTCTAAAAATAACTAGAAATTCGGAACGCCCATGGTTCCAGAACTCACATAAAATAGACTGGACTATTTACGATCAACTTAGACAAAACAATAAACAAGCATACCAAATTTCAATAGAGCATATCAACAGTAAATATTTCAACCATCACAAAATTTACACCGACGGGTCAATCTATATGAACTCCGCAGGGTGTGGCATTTACTCTGATAATTCTAGTTGCGCGATAAAACTTCCTGACTACTCATCAATTTTTTCAGCTGAGGCCACTGCTATTTATATAGCAGCAGATGAAAACATTGATCCAGACAGACCTACCGTAATTTTCTCCGACAGTGCAAGTGTATTAGCTGCAGTAGAACATGGTCGTTCAAAAGATCCCCATATTCAGGCAATAGATGCAATAGACCATGCTAAAAACATTTCCTTCTGTTGGATCCCAAGCCATACTGGTATAATAGGCAATGAAAAAGCAGATAGACTGGCAAATGAAGGTCGACAATTACCAACTGACAACTCCCCTCCTATCTCTAAGAGGGATGCACTAAAACAATGCAAATATTTAATAGAAAAATCATGGCAGAGAGCTTGGAATAAGGAAATAGACAACCTGTTGAGATCAGTAAAAGTAACAATCCAACCTTGGAAAGACCCAGATAACAACAAAGATCAAAAGATATTATCCAGATTACGGATTGGACACACAAATCTAACCCATAGCCACCTATTAGCTAAAGCACCAGCGCCACTTTGCCAGTATTGTGGAACCCAAGTCACTATACATCATATCCTAACGGAATGCCGAGGATATGAAAGGGAGCGACACCACCTTAAGTTAAATTCCAATATTGACTGCATTTTAGGACCAGATTCTAAAGAAGAGAAAAAAGTATTGAAATTTTTAAGAAAAACAAACTTATACAACCAAATATAATTAAGCCGGTAAAAAAAGGGGGAAAAAAATATAATAACAATAATAAAGAAACACACTCAACATTAGAGAGGAAAACTAAACAATGTGGTGAATTCGACTACTGCAGTAGTCTGTCGTCCACAACACAAAAAAGGACCGAGTTACCTCAACAACTCAAGTACAAACTTAGAAAAAGATTCAACTATTGAAAATAGTCTGATACTTCTAAAGTCGAAAGGAATGGGACACCTTAACGTCTCAGTAACCCTCTCACACAACCTATCCAACATTCCAATTCCTTCAACATCCACAATCCCAGTAAAAGAGACGAAAGAGACCCAAGTGGTCCAAAATCTCTATAATATTTAAACAACAACAACTAGCTTTCCACTGCTTTCCACAAAACTTCACTCTAGCAAAAACCAGCACCAACTCACACATTGTAATGCTTGTGTGTGTGGCTGTCGGTGTAAAAAGTAAAGCTATGTGTGCAAGGAAATGATTCATCTTGTGCGAAACGAACCGAAAGTTTGCTAAGCTCTTAATAGTCTAAATGAATTACTACCGAGTGAGGAAACGAGCTCACACCGTTCCAACGTTCCCACGTGGTTCGAATGTCCGGATGGAGAAGGAAAAAAAACCAAACCCTCACTGCTGCATTTAGATAAGTCTTGTAGAGCGTAAAAAGCAGACAGCTCTCTTCAGCTCTGTGTTGGGTGGGTTGGTCAATATTACTCGTAACTATTACTTTGCATTCCGGTGGTTGGGCTAAGGTGCCAACCAGGTACGGTAAGCTCTACGGCACATATTGTGCTTCACAAACCACTACAACGTCCCCAAAGTCCAATTGATAGTTTCTGTTACAGCTGTACATCCTTTCAAGCCTCAGCTACTTCATTTGTGATTTGAGTAGTTGTATCATGATAATATTCCCGGTACTTTATGGGTAAGTCAACATTTTTCCTATACCCAAATCAATACAGAAAGAAAATACGTAATTGATATGGAATTAAAATTTCATACACAAGCAAAACTCTCTCCCTTAGCATTGCTTTAACCAGGATCCTGCAAATTGCAATATTGCCCACAACCAATCCATATAAATGTCAATGCAATGGCTTCTACGAAATCCACCGAGCGGTGCATTAATTTCTCAAGCACCGGGCAAAGGATGGCGTGGTGCAAATAATCTGCATTCGACTAATTGCTTTCGGGTGCACTCTACAGCCATTTGATTGTGTCCGTTGCCTTCTCTCGCTCCACTTCTAGTTAATTGTTACTGCAAAGAAGCCTCCAAGGAGTAGGGACCGCATTTCCTCGGTCCAGTACCCGGGCCTTAGAGATGAACCTAACGCTCGGGCTCAGGCACAGAAAGATGACAGACCGCTGGTGCTCCTTCTGCAACCAGTGCTACGAATCGTCCTGATACGATAATCCTGCGGGAGGTTATTGCACAAGTGCTTCGCTTGGTCTGAAACTCAAAACCGACAAAAGATTGACAGGCCGCCAGGCAACGGTCGGCGACCTGGGACACATTAGTGTCTGGACGGTCCAGCCGTTATCAAGCCGTGCGGCGTTTGACTATCCAAACGCTTCACTGCACATCATTCCGTTCCGTGGTGTCTGCTGCTGCCTCGTCGACCAAAGCCCGAAACGATGAATGATTTATGAATTATTCCGGTGATAAAATTGCTTTTGCCATCGGATCTTGAAAGCGATCCTAGCAACAGGAGTCTAAGGGAAGGAAAACCCAGGGAAAGGGGAGAGCGCCAGCGGATACCTGCGCTCCCCGTCAGTGGTCAACGGTGAGCACGATTGTTGATTGTTTAATTGATACAATTAATTAATCTTAAGCACAAAAGCTTGTTGCATATTCCGGTTCGGTGGGGTGTTGCTGCTGATGATGATGCTGATGAGCAGTCACAGCATCCACAGTCGTCTGTCCAACTCACTGTCACTGCATTTTGCACCCAATTCCTGATGGCGGTGGGAGCGATCTTCCAGGAAGATACACTTTTGACGCACACATCAAACTGATTGCAAACTGTTACTGCTGTGTCGCCAATCTCTCTCCGCTGGGCCACGGTAGAAAAGAGACATGTCGTGAGGGTCACGGGTAACGTTCCTCAACTGGAATGTCCTAACACGTTAGTGTACAAAGATTTGTAGGGTGAGATTGAATTCTTACCAGTTACCAGAGGGGTATTGTAATTGAACATTTCCCCAAGAACTGCAGATTGAAATGCGGACAGAATAAACCGACACTCAATCCGTTGTAAGTGGTGCAAGAGTAAGGAATGCATAATTTACGATTTGCGTCACTTTCCTACGGTGAACTTCAAGCAGGATTACTTCTGTTTCGGCCACGACACTTATCGATCCGTACCCAGGCTGGTGGTCGTAAATAATAGGCAGCAAATGAGCAAAACAAGCAGCGAAACTAGCACGACTCCAAGAAAATGGCTAAATGGCACATCAATTAAATCGTATCGATTGGCCACCGATTACATGGAAAAAAGATTAGCGTCACTTAGCATATGTGCGTGTCGGCTTGATTAGAAATTATTGGTAGATTATTTGAGATGAATTGCTAAAAACAAATCTTAAGTGGATTGAGCTGCAATAAGATGTTTTAAGATATTGAATTGGTTCTTATGAATTTGATGATCGTGGGAACATAAAATTCCAGAGCTAAGTCCATCTAAAGCTTATAAAAGTCATGCCTTTCAGATCAAACCTACAGCTGATACCAACAGTTTTGAGGAATGAAATTCGCAACATTCACAGCTTTTCGTAACCATTTTTATGAAGTTTTAGTTTGTCTTACGAATTACTCATATCTCTACAGTCTTCTTGATTACCATCAATTTCATTCCGTTATAGCTCAACGTCCTTATAACACCATCACAACATCGTGCACACAATCTACCCTCGACATTTCCCGTGAGCAACAATTTGCGGTCAATCACAGTACCAGTGCAGTCTGCCGCATTGATTCCAATCCTGTTTCCGATGCGATTAAAGTTAAGGTTCCGGTGTAGCTGGCAGCCGTCTAACCCAACTGAGACCTCTCCAGAGCACACATTCGCGCACCAATCGAACCCAAAAACCACAAATTGTAAATTGAAAATATGGTTATTGCTTACCGTTGGGTGCTGCTTAACTAACGAGTCCACCAGCCCAATGCAGATGATCTTACGGGCTCTGTTGCACTCTGTGTGTGTGTGTGAAAATGTCATTCCGACTCCTGCTGAGAAAACTCACCCAGCCACCGGATAATAATGGGATGCAACAACCGTCCGCAGCAGAAACCTGGCACCCAAAACCAAGCTTCAAAGACTATGCCGATCGATGTAGTGCCAATCGTCCCGTACGCCCATCACCGAACGTTTCATTGAACACCATATCACCCTACTTTCGTTTGCCCTTCGTGATGTGCGTCAATATGCAATTGATGCATTCATTAGTGCAACTGACGACCCTTTTCGGGTTTCGGGGGGACTCGTATGTGGTGATGAAACCACAGCCACCTCAAAGCAAAACCACAGCGCAATGTGGTAACATCATCGTACAGCGGACGGTTTCCACTGACGCCTCGTTTCACGACCGGGTGTAACGCGGTCTAGGGCCGCGTGATAAAATGTGTTCGAAGGACGATTGCACATTAACAGACGTATCGGTAATTAATGTGATGTAGAGTTTGGGGCTTTTTGGTGACATTCAAGTGAGTCGGAAGTTTAGTCATTAGTATTTTGTCACATGGCCACATTTGCTCTAGAACTTAATCTTAAAATGAGAAAGATGATAAAAAAACGAACTGGGGTAGCGGGCCTTATTTAAAAATTATTTAATTGATTGGCAAATACTTCTTATTCTTGTTGCCAAATTTACTATCCCAAATTTACTAAGCTTTAAATTTGCCTGCCCTTCAGCCTCAAAGAACTGCCCAACGCATTAAACCACTTTTGCACTAATTGCTGACAGATAGCTCAATTCAAGTGATTTTCTCATCACGTAAACTAAAACCCACCGCCAGCGTAACAACTTAAAAGCAAGCTGTAACTAATAGAACAACACTTGAATGCTCGTTCAATCCTTTTGCTTAACTAAAAGCGCAAAACAAACCGCCACCCTCCTACCAAACCGATCGGTAATTCTCCACCAGCTCTCGCTCAACCGACGCGTAATTGATCCATTCGAGGCGCGCAAATCGCGCAACATGTTTGTGTGAATCGAGCCAGAAAATCGGGCGTCCTGCGCAAAGAAGAAAACAGAGAAGAACCAAAATCGTTTGCCACCCATTCGGGGGAGGATAAAAGAAGAAAAACAAACCAACAAAATTGGTACCAGATACCAGGAATGGAGACGCCCAGTACCGGGTAATGGAATGGAGACTCCCAGTATCCGGTACATGCGTTCATTCGGATTCGGTTTCGATTTTTTTCTCTCTGGCATGTTGTTGGTGTTGGTGCTGTTGCAACATCCCCTATTTAACCCACGTCACCAGAAACTTCCCTCCCCCTTGGGCACACCGTCGGAATGCGTTCAAAGTAGCCGCTCTAATTCTCCACCGTACTGTGACTGATTGGATTGGATTGGATTGTGCCGAAGTGCACACGCAGTCGCACACACACACACCGAATGCTGCTGCGTCTGAATTTCGGTACCCGCATCGCAATCCCGCAAGAGAGCACCATTCCACCAGCCGCTACAGCATAAATGGGTAAATGGTATTTACGGCTGCAGAAGCGGCTTTGAAACGAGCGCACCAGATATTTGTGGATCGCTCTGTCGCCCGTCGGTCGACAGGGGAGTTCTTTCCCGCTTTTTAGATAGTTTTGGAGGGATGGAGCGTTGAGGTTGAGCGCGGTGGGAAGGGGAAAACAAAATGTACGCAATGCAACAATCGTTCAACTAAAAACCGAAAGCACACCGCTCGCACGCTATGGTGGATGATAAAATTAAACCTTGCAAGACCTTTTTGCGGGGTAACAGGCTCTAACCGAACCGATCGTCGGGGAAAAGGCTTAGGCGCTTTTCCTGAGACATGAGCAAACAGGGGTAGGAAAAGAGGGCTTCAACCCTGATATGAGCCAGCAACACAGCATACGCAGTGATTGTGCCGAGCGACACAAAACCATCGCGATGTTCGTCGGTAGGAAAACCGTCGGTCCTCTACACACGTTCAATTAGAAATCTCTTTCGAAAAACGGAACGCTCTGCGCTGCAGCACGGATGATCGGAAACCGGTGCGTACTGTGCGCAAGGATTTTCGGGATGAACGTTTAGAGAAAATCCACAATCCAATCCTCAAGCAACCCGGAGCGAACGAACGGGGAAGGAAGCTCTGGGGAAGGAAATATTTTTTGCCATCGTCAACATAACAAAATTTTTCAACCATTCTGTACCAGAGCCAGCTGCCGGTCTCGGATGGAGAAGGTAAAACTCTGGCAACCCCCGAATGAGATTCCTTCTCTATCGGCTGCTGCCATTCAGGGTGGCGTTTTTGGGTAAATTTGCCCGAAAATAGGAACGCAAACGAACCCGATCATAGATGCCGTAAGCTCTGCTACAAATTGCGAAATAAAATACAATCAACCAATCGAGCTGCCCATTTTTGCACCCATCGACAGACGATCGGGTTGCGGGTGCGTAATGACAAGCCTGTTCTCTCTATGTGGGTGTAGGCTTGTGTTGAAGAACTCTGGCTTTTTTGTGAAGAAGAAGACAAGTACGCTGCAGTCCCCAGGGAGGCGGTGTTGCACCGGATAATATCCTGATTGCATAAAGCATATTGAGAGGGCAACATTCATACGAATCGATACGGGTCGGCTTTATCGGGCTGGAGAGTGATATCCTTAAAATATCACCTTCTCCAATGCCGAGAGATCATTCGCTTCCATAGTTAGGGAAATTCCCAGGAGAATTTAAAAGGCATCGGAGCAGAGGCTTTCCTTTCAAAATAAAATTTATATCCTAAGAGAACAGACCTGAAATAAATGCTCGCCCGCTTGAGGTTTCTTTCAAATGGTCAAAGGAAAAGCGCATAATTTTATTAGTTTTCCCTTCTCCGTTCAATCAGCTAGACACTCAAATTCAAAATGGCCCTCACCATTCCTTGCACAACACAAATGCCAACCGGATAAAACCTCAAACGCATTTAATGGATCGAAATTCCAGGGCCTCCACTAATCGGCCCTCACCAAAGCACCCCAATGGTGGTGGGCCGTTTTAGTGTCGCTTTGCTGTAGGCCCGTTGTGGGCTACGTCCACTCATGTGTCATTATCAGGGGCTCGGGATATCCATTATCCTCACGCAAACCCGGGCAAGCGTACCCGATCACGAAAGAGGATTACATTGCTCAATGAATTTGAAAACTGATAATTGTTTTCGAATTATTTGCGGCACGTCCGGGAACAGCTCATCCCTGTTTCCGGTGCGTTACACGCGTACATGCAGCTGCACATTTGCCGTTGCTACTGCGAACGCACACATGGAAACGTTGTGCGGTTTTTGCTACAAGCCCGCACTAGGCCGATCGAATCGATTCGTACACGTACACAACGGTCTACCGGTGGTGACGGATTTTCGCCAGTCCCTAAGCACCTTCAGCACCCTTCTACTGAGAACTGACGAGCTGAACGAGGTATCGGAGGAAGAAAAAAAAAATCCCCCCGTTGCGGCACGATCCCAACAAGGACAAGGAACAAGCTTTTCACATTTTCCGGAGCATTTGCTTTGAAAGCCGGTACGCTGCAACATAGTGTAAATAGTAAACTGGCCCAACGCCACAAAACCTTCGCACTTACCGGTACGTGGGCAATGGGTTGGGAATTGATTTACTTTAAGCCTTAGTTTGTTTGTTTGTTTGTTTGTGCTTGTTTGCCTTCAATCGATTTATTATGCAACGGGAAGAGGAAAGGAAGGGCGGGGAAGGGAGTTTTCTGTGGGATTAGAATGTTGCCAGCTAGGATTAGGTGGCAATCGGGCAGCATAATACGATAAGATACAGTTTTCAGCATGGTGCAATGATTTATAAACACCATTGCTAACTGCAGTAGCGATGTGTTGTTTATACTTATGCTTGTGTGTAAGGATGTTTACAAAAAACTTTCTAAATGATAACATTCAAACTTATGTGAACTTACATTATATTGTATTTCATTCTTCTGTTTATTTTTTTATATATATTTATTAATAAATGTATTTATTCTTTTATTTATGTATTTATTTATGTAGTTTCTGAGAAAGAAGCCAATTTCAGTTATTTTATAAATATAATGAAAATCATTTGAGGCGGTCCGGTGGCCGAGGCGATAACGACATCGGTCTTCACACGACAGGATCGGGGTTCAAATCCCATCAAGACCGCCTCTCTGTACGCAAAGCTGACAACTTTAGCCGTAGCAAAATTAAATCGCAGCATTTGACCAAGGCCTTTTAAGGTTGTAGTATCAAACAAGAAGAAATTTTAATTTACCTATTAAAACATTGATTAGACTACCAGCATGTTGAGAATTCTTTCGTGTATCGAACCAGCTTTCAAGTATTAATACATCCTTAAGATGCCACCCAATCATCATCATTCAAAATGGCTTTAATTCACCAACCACTACACAAACAATTCCGGCAGCCCGAAGCCTTCCACCAACCCATCGTTCTCACTCATCATCCATCATCGTATCCCGTTCGCCGGTTACTATCGCCTGCAGATGGGTAAAGAATTTAAGCCTCAAATTCACACTCAAACACCAGCCGAACCGCAGCAGCTGTCTGATATTTCCACCCCAAACTGACAACCATACTCTCGTATTAACGGACAGAAGAAAACAAAACAAAAAAGGTGAGAAAACTACCAAAGCCGGCCGGACACAGATCCCAAACCCCATCACAGAGCACAGCAATGGGAAACAATGCCGGATGTCGGACAGAGAGAGACGCACACACACACGCGCGCGCGTGGGGACAATGAGCACTGGCGCAGGTATGTGCCGGGATGTGCCGGGCGAAATCATAATCAGTCATCGGAAATAATTCGTACAAACAACATAATTGAATTCAAACAAATTGAACAAATAGCCGAAATTAATCAATTATTGTATGGCGGTTCGGACCGGTATTCTGCTGGCGAATGCTGGTGCTGGGTACTAGCATTTGGGGGCCCGTTCCTTTTTTTTCAGCCCATGTCGTGCTGGATTTTTTCCGCTTCTTTTTTGGGACAAATACAATACGGCGAGGAACAATATGGAACGCTGCAGGATGGTGACGATGAGGAGGGTGATGATGATGATGATGATTAAGTGGAAGTTACGGTTTGGATGCGGAGAATGTTTAAAGTGTCTTTTATCTCGGATACGGATTGGATTCTATTTAAGGAGATATTCGGTTTAAAGAGATTTGTTTAATTTTTCTATGATATTAAAAATACAACTTTAGATGAACACAGTCACCAAGGGTTCTTTAAAAATTTCAAGTAAATCCTAAAAGTTTTATAAAACATTTAAGACTTTTCTTAAACCCCCTTGTAAGAGATGGCCCAGTTTTTCATGAAAATAACCTCTCGAAAAACTCTCCCTAATTCCATCGCTGAAATTCCAAAATAGGATCAACAGGAGAAATCGCCAGGCTCGGTTAAAACAACCTGTTAAGACGGATTCCACCAGCTTCAGCTCCAAGAAATAATAAATTGGTGCGATGGAGTTTTGAATTTATAATTTAAGTAAATATTTACAGCACCACCCACCCCAAATCAACCTTCACCCCTCCCCCCCCCCCTCTCCATGCTCTGTTGCTGTTCTTGGGGAAATATTTAGAGACAACTTGTTGCCCAACGAACCGGGCCGGTGGAAAACCTCGGTCGAAAAGAATCAATCGAAAACTTTTCGGGTACCGGGTCCCGGTCCGACCAAACGCACCCGTCGCCGTCGTACACCAATTTGGCCGGGAATGGGAATTAGTTTTTTGATTAAGCCGTCCCGAAAATCCGAATCTTCCTCAACCTGCTTTTCGTCTCAAAAGGTTGCAAGCTAACACAATTAAAAAATTACTTCACTTCGGCTTGGGATGAGTTCCCAGAGACCAAGCCCCAAGGCACGTCAGGCGTTTTGGGTTTTTTTTTATTCGACAAGAAAGTTACAAATTCCATAATGGAAATGAAAGCGGCTCGTGCATTCTTTTATCACTCGTTCGCTTCGCACTTTTTCCATCACAACACACCGTAAAGACAGCGGCAGGCAGCCGGCCACTTTTCCATCCCGAGCTCAAAATCAAATTTCATGCTTCGAAAGATGATTCCTTCCAACCGGATCGAACCCATCCGAACGCATCTCGGTTTCGGGCCAGCTGGGTCGGGTTTAGGTACCAAACTTTTATCAAACCGGCCAGAATGGTTGGTAGAGAGTACAGCCCCAAGCGTAAATTAATTGATTTCTTGTGCGGCAAAGTTTACGTTTGCGACGAATCGATGGGTGAAAGTTGGGTCGCCGGTGGGTTGAACTTTTGTCGAGAAACCCCGGGCAGTGCGGACGAAATTTCACGCTGGCAAGTGAATTGGTACGAATGTTTACCGTAATATTGGATGCGAGAAGAAACTGACAAAGTGATAAGCTTTTTAATAAATCTCTATAAATGTAATTTACTTGAAGCGATTGGTTGGCTAAGGCTTGTATAGCTAAGTTTTTGGCAAAATAAATTTTCGTATTATTATTATCTATTAGAAAAATTGTTTTGAAAAAGGTTGACTTCTTTTCAATCGTTCTATGCATCCTCCCATTAGAAGGATTAGAGTAGCTTGGAAACTCAGACCACCAGAGCCAAGTTCTTAAACGCTCATCAGTCGACAAAGCCTTTGATTTCCACGCTAAATTTTTTTAAATTTGTAGAATTGAACAATGCAGTCAGTGCTGGAATCTATCACACAATTCTCCTGAAGACTATCTAAAAAAATAAGCTATTGCAAGTCTTAAAGGAGTTAGAAGGGGAGGTCTGTTTTTTGTTTGTACTTCATATAAAACGGCCTAGCTGTATTGTTTGGGTCTATTTTACAAATATTTCACCTTTCATATTAATTGAGAGACTTTTGCGAATCAAAGCGTCCATCCTATCACGACTGTGATCTGTATTGCGTCGAGTTCATCGAGGAAGAGTCCTGTACCTAGCGAAGTTCTATATCGTGAGGGGAAACCTTATCCTGGGTGCTTTCGCACGCTTTGTTTGGAGTGTCGCAACTATTTGATCCAAATATGTTCAGTCACATAAACCTCCTTACTGTCCTTGCTGTCCGTTAAATCAGTCAAACTAGCTATAACAAGCCATATCGATGCATCCTTCAATAAAATTCCACATTGCTTTAGCAATAACACTGCAGCCAAACCACACAGAAAATGCTCTTGTCCATTGTTCCTGACATCTTCATCCGATTAATCCATTTATCCTTTAACTTTAACCCCGAAAACCACAACGCTAACCGATGCTTCTCCGTCGTGCCCATTAGCACCGTCGGGTCGAGCAAAACCGGGCAACGGAAAAACTTTAATCGTTCCATAACTTTGCGGCACATTCAGAAGACGTGTGCCTGTGGGTGCGTTCGCTTTGGTCGCTTGAAAATTTGTCCAATAATTGCCCATTATTACACTTATCCGGACCGGTGGCTAATTTAACTTCATTTGAATACCATTTACCTCGCACTTTCACCAGCATAATTGCATTATCGTATACCCGCGCTCTCTCTCTCTCTTCCGCTCTCACGCCAGACACTGACTCATGTTCATTAATTAACATCGAAACCGTTTCCCACAGCCATTTGGAGGATGGACTCGCACTTTCCCCCCCAAGATACTACCCATGCCTGTCTGTCAATAACTGCTTCCGGTCAATTCTGGTCCCTTACGAACGGATTTTACTATCACCATTCTCATCCCGCCCATCAAGATTTAGTCTCCGTCATCTTCACACGCTTCAATGCACCACGACCGCACTCCGATTGGGTTTGGGAACTATACTGCTCCTCCTCGTTCTTGCTGCGGATACTGGGCTGGAAATAGTACTTAAGCATCAACTTTCACCGTTTAACGTACTTCTTCTACTGCCGACGGTTGCCGACCATCCCTTCTGTCGGTACACTCGCCCAGGTAAAAGACTAACCCGAGCGTGTCTGGCTAGGATGTGGTTGTTCCATACCCCACGAACCCAGGATGTTAACTGCGACGTTACGATTTTATCGGAGGAAATTTAATAACTAAATATAAATTATGAACATAATACTCATATCCATTTATGAGCGTCCGCCACCCACCGACCATGCACCATGTATTTACCCACATGGAGAGGTGATTCTGGAAAACGCGTGCTATCCAGAAGGCAACGAAGATAGTAATTCTCACATTCACGTCCATTCACCAGGAAGGAACGCCGTGGTGCTGGATGGCTGCTTTACCGGGCGAGCGACCTAATAGGGTTAAGATGGTCGTCTTCATCTGGTGCTGGTACTGGTGGTGGTGGTTGTGCAAAACCACTTTTACTTGAAGGAGCGTTGGTTAACTTCAACTTCTTGGAATATTGAAGCGCTTCACTGACCAGGATGAAAGAGGATACTGCTGTCACAATTAGAGAAGTCACCGATTCCAGAGCGCAGGGCGCCAGTGGTTTGAGTGGGAGAAAAGTGGGCTACGACAAAACACTCGATCATTAAATGTCCGAAACTGTTGCAATTCCGAACACTCAGGCGAAGAAGAATCGGCGTTCGCTGTAGAGAAGCGCGCTGTAGTTGCACGGACGAGTTCTCAAACTCTTGCGGAACAAAGTGCTTAAGAATATAGTGGCTGTGATGCTACGATGTTACGGTACGTATGTGGATGGATGGTGCATGTTGCTCAACATAGCTTCGTACGTTGATAGATGAGGGATGCTACACACTGGTCGTCGCTATGGACACAGATGGTGCCATGATGACATTTTGCTCGTCGAAAAGAAGTTAGAAGAACGGCAACAACAGGGGCAACATGGCTTTCTTATTAAATCCAAGCATTATTGATATGAAAGTGGTGAAGTTTATATTATTGTTGTATAAGGATCTCCTTATATTTACAGGAATTGATTTAAAGTACTTGGAAGAATATACAATTCTTTGCAATATCTTTATTGTACATCAATAACATGTTACGTTGAGTTAACTATATTCAAGGCCTTAATGCTTCTTGATTCAAACTTCACTTGAGTGGAATTCTAGACTAAAACCCTTCTACACTAGATCTGGACTTGTTAGCAAAATGGTACACAAATGCACGTATTTTCCATACAAACACAAAGCAACAACCAACCCTCTCTCCATCATCCGTCAAAAGATCCACCAGTCGCTTGGGTATCCATCATCAACAAGTTGAATCCGGGTGCGGACATTCCCTGCCCAAAGGAAGGATCTCAAACGTCCCACGAGAAGCATGGTCAACGCAAGTACAGCCAGCTGCCAGATTTTCATCTACACAATCCCATGCTCAACAGCGTCCCGTGTGTGTGTGAGTGGACACTACCTAAGCTCGACGATGACTAGCTCCTTCATACCGAACGTCCGACATCCCGATCCGGACTCTGGCTCGCACGGATGTGTAACATAATGAATCAAGTCCTGTGTTTACATCTTTATCTATAAATAGTAACCCATCGTCTCGTCCCGTCCCGGCGTGTGCTTCGTTTCGGACACTTGATTTCGACTGGCTGGCATGATACGACTGGACTGTGGGGATACTTTTCGGGACCAGCGAACGGTTTAATACCTTCACATTAAAGCACTATTAGGAAGCATCACTTTGATTTCGATGGAGCCGGGTGCCTGCAAGACGCACTGATGGCTGCGGACTGGAAATCTCGTCAGTCTGTGCTGGTGAAGATACCAGGATGTTCAGGATCCGGTACTGGCCCATTTTACTTCGGCATGCTACACGCAAGAGATCTCCTCCCTTCCAAACTACAATTTGCCAAGATACTCCCTTCGCATCCCAAGAACTCATCCACAGTCGTTAGGTCGCTATCGCTGGCGAAGGTAGCAGGACAGCAGGCAACGGTGGACAAGCAATATATTAAACTGTAGATTTACTGTACAACGAAGAAACCCATTAAAGGCTTCATTTGTGAATGTGAACTGCTTTGAAAACAGATACCCGAGTCCCTTCCGATACTCCGTCCTGTTTATTCACCCGTACCGGAGCGTTCCAAGGAAACCTTGCCACACACACACAAACAGTAAAGGGTCAAAATCCGGATCCGAACGATAGGCAAAGGTTGAGCATAGCAAAAGGGTTCTCGATTCGAGACAGATTATGGGAAAACTCAAGACGTGTCCAATTCGTGTCAAGTGATATGCTGCCGCTGTCGAAGGATTTGAGCCGTAACACTGGGGTATTGTACCGGGGTATCATCGGGCCTGGCACCACCAGTAAACTGATAGCTTGAGCACAATACAAACGTACACGGACCTTAAAGCAGCCTTCTGCATACTTCTTCACCTGTTTGGAATGTTTAGGGGAAAAGGGATTTGTTTATTTGGAAACGGGTTGGGCACGGGAACTGTACGCTGACCGGCCTCAAGAACGGCCCAACACTCCGATGGTTGATCGATGGCCGGCCTGAAGCAGAATCTTGAAAATCGGTTGTATTTCACCTCGCAAGAAGCAATTGGTACACCAAGGGGTAGTTCCTCGGGCCGGTTTAATGGAATCCCACTTCTAATCCTTCAAGTGTAAAGCGGGAAGCCAGCACCACCCCGGGCATGCAAATGCGTTACGAATTGATTCGCCTTTATGTTGATGGTGTAGTCTATAAATGGGCCCGATGGAGACCCGAATCATTATGGGGCTCGTTTCCGCAGTCGGTCCGCAGTAAGATTTACCGGCGATAAAACCTGTGAGCCATTAGCATATTAACACATCAGCCGATGGTGCCAGCCGCTGTTTGGCAAATAAAAGTACATTGACTACAAGAAACGTTTAAAGTCACACCAACCTTTCCTAGCATTGGCGTTAAATTTATTGACCAGAGCAAAAGTACAATTTATTTGAACGAATTTGAAACCATTTACGTTGGATTAAGTTGATAAAGTTGAATGAAATAAAATATTAGAATGATGGAAAAATCCGTACAGCTGATGTACTCTTAAAATTTAAGCTATTTTTCATTAGATATTCCACAAACAGTTAAAAGCTTTGAGCAATAATCTTTATTTGGAAAATTTCTTGATTAAGCTTAAGAATCCTTTAGTATGAATATTTATCATCAGCCGATTGCCAACCTCTGGAACAAGTTTTGAAGCGGAGATACTCCCGTCGATCTGGTCGATTTAATATATCTTCGGTGTAGAAATAGAAAACCATAATAATGTACGTCTCAACATTTAGCCCTGAATGAGGTAAAATCCTGACTGGAGTCTTCTGCGTCCTCTGAAAAATACTGAATTTCCATCGTTTAGTTCATGATTAATTAAGTCACAGATGACAAAGACAACAGTAATGACACACAAACTACGAGAATGGAAATATCCTGGCATGGAAATTTGAATATCTCAAAAAAACTCCGAGATACTTTGTTTTTGACCACAAACTGTAATTCTAAACTAAGGATCCAAACACAAAAATTGGGTGCAGACCCTGTTTATCACGCGTTAATCCTCAAGTCTCTTGCTTCTTGCACACACCTGAAGACTTTTCTTCCCAACCTAATCAGCCTCAAAGCCTTATATGCTATGCCTTAGCAAATAAATGCACAGGTACAATTGCACTTCACAAAACGATTCGTTTATGGGTACTTAAAACATTAACTGTCCTTTCCTAGACTCCTACCCATCCATAAGAACTACGAAACCCAAACCGGCGATTTGTGACTTTGACAGGTGACAATCGTTTGGTTACCGCAACGAACGAAAAAAAACCCCCAACGCTACCCATCACCATCATCACCCTGCTCATCGTCACCAACATGATGCGACAAACGATTGCAATTGCATTTTACGTTCGTATTTTCCACCACCTGTGGTACTAAATTTTCCCATTTATTCTCGCTCCCTCCTTATTTTTTGTTGGTTTTGTTACTTCAACCACTTCCGGGATATTCATCCGAACGCAGCATCCGGATGTGTCATCCCAGGGAACAAAGAAGGACCAGGAAATCCTAAGTGGCTTCCATCGTTACATTTGTGCATCAAAAACCGTTCACTGTCTAGCGTGCGGAAGCAAATCAAACAAGCAAACCGTAGGGAAGAAGGCGGGCGCCCACCACACGGCAAGGAGCACCCTCAACATGCTCATGTGTGAGCGAACGAGCAGCCAGGTTTTAAGCAAACGAACAAAATCATATTTTTCATTATTTGATCACGAAGTAACACTCAAACACGTCAGGATGTATAAAGATGAATTTTATGCAAAGTAAGTGGTGTGATGTTCTTCTCCTTCCGTGTGGTTCGTCTCCTTCGCACCCGTGTGCCGGCATTCAAGCGCCACACGGTGATGTCCCGGGCTAGTTGGCGTGGAGAGTGCAGCAATACCTTCAAAAAGGTACTCACTGTCACCCCGGATGCATCGTGTGTCCCAGGAGAAGTGCATCGTCGTCGTCGTCGTCGTCGTTTGCGGACGAAGAGACAATCATCCTTGTGTTCCTTTAAGTGAAACGTACGTACGTGTCTGATGCTGCCGTATGTGGCCAATCGTACCGCCCGGTACCGTCACGCCACGCCGCAGCCTTCACGAGATGCATCTTGCAACGGCTCGAGCGATGTGCATTCGATGCAATTTCTCCTCCACCATTCGAGAGATCCAGACACGTTCTGCATAAAACGCTTTGTCACAAGCGAATTCAACACACGCGACGAAGACCGAAGACGCTTGTCGCTCCGGCACACACGATTGTTCTTTGGCCTCGGGACGAATGAAGAGCCTTCAGCTCTCCTTCAGCTTGGTGTGGCGTCGTAGGTGCAGCGACAGATACCCATGGCATCTGTGTGCAGGGCTATCGGAACCTGGCAACTTTAAAGTGCCTCTACAGCAACAAAGGGACCAGCAGCAGCAGCAGCAACGACAAAAAACCCTCGAGATTCTGGTGTGGTCGCCAGTGTTGCGTTGCCCAGGACCAGGCAGCAAGTTGGGATTCTTCTGTTTTTTTTCGCGTGTCTGTGTGTTTTACTCTAGCAGTGTGGGCTGTGCGGGCCATCATTTATTACGATAAAAAGTGAAAATACATCAAACGAAAACGCTTCCTTTTCTGCCGGGTGTCTCCGTGGCTCGGTGTACATCACACCGGTTGCTCGTGAGCGTTCGCCTAGTGGAGAAGAAAACAAGGAACTGAAGCAAAAAGAAACAAACGTGTGAAACAGGAACGTACCGAGGGAAGAAAAGTATCTCTATCTCTCTCTCTCTCCCTCTATGCATCATTATTCCGTCGTTTTCCTTTATTCGGGAAGTTTTTCCCTGGCGCAGTATAGTGCGAGTGTGAATGGAGCAAAAGTATTTAAACTCACATATTTTAAGAAAAGAATGCTGTTCACGATACATGCACTGTGGGCTCGGATGGGGTTAAATGGTGGACAAAAATATGAGGTTAAAAACCTAAAATTTCAGAGCAAGACTTCGGCTAAATTGCCAAAGCACTACAATTATATAATATACGCTCTTATCTTTACGTACTAAGAACATGTTAAGTGATTTTAGTACATTTTTAGATTAATCCTTAGTAATTTTTAGATTAATCAACCTATTCGATCTTTGGTAGCAGCGTTTACTTTTAACATAGGAGAGTCCTCTTAAGGATTTCAATCTTCAAAATAAGAAGAACACATTTCCATCCCGACCGTTCCCCCATAGTAAGGACTGACTTTCCTATGCCCATAAGTCCAACAAGACCTTGAGAAATATCTGGGGTAGTCTGCTGTAAAACACCACGAAAGGTCTCGGGCTGGGATTTCGTGACTTTCGTGGGATTTCTGGGATTTCGTGACTTGAGATTACCCGTGGTAGAATTGTCAGTAATGTGTACGTCAAGACGGTTTTAATAAGATTTAATACCTGTTTTTTTCTGTGAGAAAACTTGCGCCGATATCGCCTCTGTCACCGCACTGCCTTTGAATTATGATTAGAACTTTAATGAAAGCTTTATTTTTTTTTTGTAAAACTTTTAAAACCCTGGCTGATAAATTTCTTGTTTAAAAAAAAATTATAAATTAATAAATTTGCAAAATCTCCTAAATTGTACCGCCCATAGTGATGAGCCATTCAGTATGCTGAAGATAACGTATTCCTAGCAGTCCCACCCACCAACCGGCCGGAACAACCGACGAAGCTGCTCAATGAAAAGAAAAGCACTGACTAAGGAAAAGCAGCCCTTATCCCTCCAACCCCACTTCTTTCCATCCCTCCCCTTCTTTCCCTTGAGACAGACACCCCAAGTGCTATTCTTTGCACTCTTATTCCCTAACTAACACCCCGCGTACCGTGTCTCCATTCCATTGCAAATACTGTCCTATCAGACGGGCGATATCGCCGCTGCATCATTTTGCACCGGGATGCATTGCGGGTGCATTGTTGAATGCAGAAAAATCGTGACAAAAGTACCTGATGATTCTCGTTCCCCCGTTTTTTTTTTTTGCGACACACGCCGGAAGAGTCTTCGGTAGGTTGACGAAGTGCTCTATCGGGTAATGGTAACGCGTCGCTGTCAGACTGGCTGAGCGTCGAGTGTCATGAGTGAAGCTCACCAGTTTGAATTTTGCTCTCTGCGCTCGATGGGTGGAGGTGGGAAAGAAAGAGGATCGTCACAATATTATAAAAAAAGCTCCCTAATCTAGATCCTACTAGAGAGTGCGGAAGGATGAAGTCTGCAGTCACATCCCCAGTTTTGGATTTTTCCGTTACGGAAAACCAACGTTTCGTTGTCTTTGCTGTGCGTCTGTCGGTTCAAATTGCTCGTTCGTTTTCTCAAGAGAGCAATCTCGATGCAACCGAAACTGAGCGTGCTTGTGCTACCTCTAGCCCTCGCATGACCCGCCAGCATCAACAATCAAGTGCGCACGCGGATACATTGCACCGCATGGGAAGGACACCAGCGCGTGTATGTGTGTCTGACTCCGGTGTCGATGTTCTTCAACCAATTTTCTAGGAAAATTCTTCCACAGAAGTAGCATCTGCCCCAGGTTCCTACCCGCTTCCAGCATCTCTTCCGGACCAGACAAACCCTACCGGAGAGGGTAGAAGAAGAAGAGCTTGTGCTTGAATAACACTTGCTCTACCGGTGCCGGTGCTTATCACCAACGTTCCACCCTTCCTGTGGCTCGGTGTCCATTTGTGCTCATTCATCAACCACAGCCAGAAAAGGGGGCCGGATCTTCGATTTTGCACCGGTATTTCAAGTGGTGGCCCACTAGCCAGCCAACCAGCCAGTCAGCCAGCTAGCATGCAATTAATGGACGGGAGCTTGTTCGGAGGCTTGTTGAAAGGATTGGAGTGTTCACCTTCGGCAGCGATTGCTCAGGTATCGAGTGGATTTAAATGAAGTAGCCACTACGCCGGTCAATTGTTCTGCACTTGAGATCGCACTTTTTGAGCAAGCGTTTGCAGCTTTTTCATTGCTGCCTTTTTCTATTATTACCAGCCAAAAACGGGGGCTTTGAAACAAACGAAATTGACTGATGCATCTGTCTCAAGTTCAAACGCATGTGAAAGTGCTTCTTACAATGGTACAATACGTGCGTTTCATGACGTGTTAATAAAACGCTAAATTTGAAATTTCTTCAAGCGACTTCCTCCTTTTTATATGACCAGATAATGCTTTCGTTGGCTCAATGACTGCGTTGTCGTAAAAAGAGGGGCAGACTTTGCAACAGTGTTCTTCATCCCAGTCCAGCCATGGTGAAGTGGGTTCGGCCTTGCTGGCGTTGGGTTCGGAGGTGGTCGGCGGGTTCGATATCGTGATTAGCAGAAAGCCTGCTGTTACGGGATAGAGCTCGCCGATAGCTTTTGAGTTCGGTGCTGGCCTGGTCGAGCTTTGACTATCACTGCTTGGGCGCACTGGGCTGCTTGAGGAACACTGTTCACAGGCAATTGTGTGTGCTGTCTTGTTTGTTTTTTTTTGTTGTTATTGTTACAGCCGAGACCCGATAGATGGAAGGACGATGTCCAAATTCCGATCCGCCGACACCAGAACCCCAAATCCAGCCATCACATCCATAGGAAAAGCAATAGAACCGGATCCCGATAACAAACATCCCTATCATCTACACCAACAACCTGGATACACACCCCGCAACCACCTCCCACTCACAACCGAGCATGCCCGGGATAAGGCAAATAACAGGGAGGAAATGCCTTGTTAATTTTTGTTAATTTTTGTGAATTTGTAAAAGTCAACACATGCGGTGTTGACAATACGGCGTCAAGCCGTAATCCTAAAAATATAAATAAATAATGCTTACGTTGGAATACGAGAAAATTGCCTATATTTTCGTTACTTTACGATTTCTTTAGTCCTTTTATAAATTTTCATATTTACAGCAACTTTGAAACCCTTCAATACTGTGTTTCAGCCTAAGAGCCTTCTTTTCTGAATAGATTTTTTGGCGTTATTTTGTTTAAAACGCCCTATTTTATTTTCAGATTCATTGTACTTATTTAAGGATAAAAACTAAATTATTTTTTGGTGAAAACGATTCGTCTTTGCCTCGTTGAACGTCATAAATCATTCCACTTTCTATCATTCAAATGCGAGAGCGTAATGCGGTACATAAAGAAAATTCAATCATCACTGGCTATCGGCATGAAAATGCCCATACACCCATTCAACAGCCACTTATCAACTTTAATAGACTTCCAAACTTTACGATCGTGGCCTCCCGTTCGTCTCGCCACCCACCGGAGCGGCTCCAATAAAATGGAAGCGTATAAATCTCGCTCACTTCACTAGACACTTACCTTCCGCGTCTGTTTATGACAATCGGTCAGCAGACTACCGACTCCTCCAAACCCTGGAAATCGGGGAAGCTAGGGGATCTTTTATTTGCAAATCAAAATGCATTAATAAAACAGCCTTTCAGAAACGTTTCTAGTGCCCGCTGCTGCTACTTCATCCAGCCAGACAAAGAAATAAAATCGAAAGAAAGGTAAAGATTCCAGGTTCCGCGCCCTCAGAGCAGATTCCAGTTTTAGAGGCTCGTTGCTTAGAAAACATTTTCATGTCTCTTTATGATTGCCAAACGCCAAACGTATTAAATGAAATATCGTTCGCGAATTTACCCTTCTCAGAAGATAAGCTATCAGTCGGTACACTATCGCCATTCCCATTTTTATGTCGAAAGCGGAAGCTGACCGGGGGAATCGTCCAAACTTCCGTTGGTGTTTTTTTTTTGTTGGCCAATTGAAAAAACAACAACAACAACAATAAAAGAAACAAGGGAAAAAGTTCAAATTACTTCCCCGGTTTGCGACTGTGTGTCTTTTCTGGCCGTTTTCCTAAGTCTCCCTGACACGTAACACTGTCAGCCGAACGTTTCGCTTTGAGCAAGGCAAAATTTGCTGATGCCAGCAGCATGTCTTCAATTATTTTTTTAGCATTCTCTCACCCAAAAAAAAGACTCACCCTAAACTGAACGGACATTTGCCACATCTCCTTCAGGCCCTCTTACTCTCCCCCCGACCCCTGGTAGAAGATTTATGATGACCAATTCGGTACAGGTGACGGTCGGCATTCGGTGGGCATTCGGACAAAGTTTGCGTATATCGATTGCGTAGCGCCACCCATCCCCAGGAACGCACTGCAAAACTACGGGCGCTGCCCAAAAAATGTCCCAGAATGTGCCATTTCCGATGCTTATGATTATTGAGTTTCATCAAATGACCTACCATCAGAAAAATATGTGCCACCTTTCCGGCAAATGGTTCAGCTCGAGTTCGATTTTCCACGTCCGAAACGGAAGCTACCAACGGGAGGAACCGATCGGACAACTGGATGGTGAAAACTTTCGGCCCACCATTTTTTCACCTGCCTCACAGCCCAGTTCGATGTCCGATGTCGCTCGGTGACAGTGGTGTCAGCTGCGAAACGGATTTCGAAATAGACGATAAAGTAAATGAATGTTTCAAATTCATCTCACCAAACGCGTCTCGCCTTTCTCTGCTGCGGGTAAGATTTTCTGCCAGTCAGTGTAGTTGACGTTTCGGGGAAGAATCGGTTTGCGGAAGTGTGTTGCCAGTGTGTTGCCAGTGACGGGACAAACAAACCGTTTTTCATTTTTGTCCTGTGTCAACAGATTTCTCTATTGATTGGTGTTTGTTCTGTGCGGTCGGTTGAGTGCTTTAAACGCTTCGCTCCAGCCATTGACCCAAGGGTGAGGATAAAAATGTTAAAAAAAAAAAACTTTGTGGAAAATACAGTATTTTTTTACAAAACTTTCTTATGGTAACTATTGAAGGCTATCAAAAATTTCAAAATATAGTAGATTGAATATGAAGCTTAAGAAAAAACATAACCATCGATGGAAAATTTAACCATTTACTAGTCAAACAAAGACTTCTGTCGAAGTTCTATTTGTTTTAAGTATTCAGATCATCCAGGTATCTATTTTATACCTTAGGCCGTTTCTGGCGTACTATACATAATGATACCACTCAGTTGGATAGTCAGTTTCTCACTACGGGGGAACAGTCCGGAAGAGATTTGAACCCCGGTCCTGCCGTATGCAGACTGGCACCGTGGAGACCGGGCCGCCTCTTTCTTCAACATTATTAACTGAATTTTGCAAGACAGGAATTAAGTTCATTCGTTGGAAATCGGACCCATAATCTCAATTTTAAGATTTAAAAACAGTAAGTGACCCTATTCTATTGTCCACCACTGTAAATTGCCTTCAGCTTGATTGTAAATCCTGATATTCATTCATTTAATCGTTTATTCATTTGGACATTACGAACCCGTGAGAAAGTTTTAACAAACCCTAATTTAACAACTCCCGTATCATGATTTTAGACGCCTGCAAACCGTACCCGTAAGGTTTCATCGTTGCCCAACTGTTTGCCTGTTCGTTCAGCATGTTTCCGTACATGCCGTTAAGATTGCTGTAAAAGCAAGAATCCAACATGTTACATTACCATCAATCTGCCGAGCTGTAAAACCTTACCTAGTGACACACTGGTGATGATACCACCAACCACCACGATGCTTTTTCGCACAGTTGTACGGAACCGGATCGTTATCCCGATCGTACGTAGTAAACTTCATGCCCACATGCCTGCCTAACGAGTCTCCCGCATTGCCCGTGTAGCCGGCCGCTTGCTTCAGCACATATCCATCCGTCGCATTGCCGAACGTAAATTTTTGATACTTTGCATACAGGATCAGCCCCTGAAAGTTCTTCAACCAGAACATGATCTCCCATCGTCTCCCATTGTGCACCAGCGCGCTTATGCGCTGCAAGCCCAGCCAAAACTCGCCGTCCAAGCTGCCGAACCCGGCCTCGTAATCTGCCCATTTGCGATAGAACGATTCGGACCCGTTGAAACGATTCTGCACCACGATCCATCCAGCGTCAATGGATTGCATGTCACAGAGCAGATTGATCGGTGGAGCGTCCTCCGAAATTCTGATAAGAAATTTGCCACTGACCCGCGATGGGACCTCGCGGCATGAGCTGTATATGTTATCCTCACCCAAACCAAGCTGTTCGGCAGATGGTTCTATACCTAGCGGGTGCTTAGGTGATGGGATGTCGGGTTTTACCACGATCTTCACCGCACTTTCGGTAGTTGTGATGGGAGAAGGTTCCGTCCCTGCCTGCTTCACAGGCAGCATTAAGCCGGCTTCATTCTCTTGTTCAATTGTACGCAGCATTTCTGTTTCCACCATCCGTGGAGATGTATTCTCCCATTTTGTCTCCAAAGCAATCAACCTGTTGATGAGAGTACAACTGTCTAGATTGTTTTCGATTCAATGTTGTCATGCACTACGTACCTTTCTTCGATCGATTCTAACTTTGCAAGCAACACTTCATAACCAAAGCCACATCCACCGTTCGGTTGCGTTTCTCCATTTGTGAGGTAAATATTTAAACATAGTAATACTAATATTCTATAGCACATTATTCGCAAATCTCAAATCACCCCGCTAGTACTCAAAGCTAAAAGTTCCCCTAGACTGACGTGTCGTTGAGCAGCAACAACTTTGATAAGAACATTCTGTACAAACAAAAGCAATCAGCTCGAAACCAACAACTTTTTCGAGCAGTTTGGTGTTTACAAGGGAGTCTCTGCCACGTTACAGTGGCTCATATTAAAAATGTTACAGTTCGGATGTTTTAGCAATTTTATTTAGTTTAGGTTTTTTTGCGACTGATCCAGTACCCGAGTGTGGCGGTAGTGCAGCCAATTTTCACATGACATGACTGGGCATCGAATCCCATTGGGAACCATCTCTCTGTAGGCAGGACTATTTATCAAGCTTCAAGATAACAAAGTCATAGAAGCCAGTAAAGGCAGACCAAGACTTCATGAGGTTGTAGAGCCGAAGAAGAATAAGAGACTATCAACAAACTGCTCTCGAATGACTTTAAGACAGTGATATGGCTACGCAAGTCCATTCATTTAGTTGTATTAATTTTCTTTTTTTTTCAATAAACACGATCGTTGAAACGTCTCCTTTCAATCTCTGCCCCACTTCCGTATCTTCCTAACCCAACCATCAACATTATCTCAGCTCACGAATCATCATTTTCGACGCCTGCAGACCGTTCCAGCTAGGTCTGATCGTATGCCAACAGTTGGACTGCTCGTTGGCCACATTTCCATACAAGGCGTTCAGATTGCTGTAAAAAAAAACAAAGACCACATTTACATCGAATGTCCACAAGCCCTTCGCCCTATCACCTTACCTGTGCACACAATGTCTATGGTACCACCAGGCACCGCGATGTTTTTCGGCACAGTTTTTGTTCGGCACCGGATCATTGTCCCGATCGTACGTAGAAAACTTCATGCCCAGATGCTGTCTGAGCGAGTCGCCCGCATTGCCCGAGTACTTGCCTGCTTGCTTCAGCTCATATCCTTCCGCTGCGGTACCGATCATGAACGTGCCGTACTTTGCAATGAACGCCTTCGCATCGAACGCCTTCAACCAGAATTTGATCTCCCACTGTCGCCCATTGTTCACCATCAGGCTAATGTTTTCCAGCCCGAACCAAAACTCACCATCCAAGCTGCCGAACCCGGCCTCGTAATCCGTCCAGTTGCGGTAGAACGATACGGAACCGTTGAAACGATTCTGGATCACGATCCACCCAGGATCGGACGGGTCCAAATCGCACAGCACATTGATCGGTTCACCATCGTTCCACATTTTGATTTTAAAAATGCCACTAACCCTCGACGGGACGTCCCGGCACGAGCCGTACTCTTTATCCTTATCCACTTCAACATCCTTCAAGATGCGTTCGACGCCTACGCGTGGCCTGGCTGTTGGCTTGGGTGCTACGGTAAACTTCGCTTGTTCGGTAACCGTTCTTTTGGGAGCTTGAACGACAGCACCTTCCGTCGCAGTAGTTGTCACAGGCGAGCTCACTACTACCTTTTCAATTGCGCATACCGGTGTCGAATTTTTCGAGGACATTTTATCCAGCCGTTCCTCTATACCATTCAGCCTGCAATGCAATGGTTCATGTTGCTGCAACATTGGCGTGCGATTTTCTAACGCTACCTACCTTTCTTCGATTTCTTCCAGCTTGGCGAGTACCAGCGCACTAATATGATCACATCCATTACGGGGCTGTCGTTCTCCAGCTACTCCATCTCCAGCATGCGTTTCTGGTGTTCTATCATTGTGCTGTGTTTGTACCAACGCTACAGCAAGTATCACTACAAGCAGTGAAGATAATATGATTCTACTTCTCATTTTTTATTCGCAGAAAAAAAAAACTACGGTAAAGAAACACGTGTTGCAGAGAGCAAACCTCGCGCCGAATGAGGCCGCTTCAGTTGTTTTTATAGGCCAAATGTTTCACTACGAGTTGCTGATTGTGCGTTTTTTATTGGATTGCGCTTCATTCAAGTGAAAGTTATAGGTAACCTTGAACGATTGATAAGCACGCGATCAATTTAAATCTTATCAAAATGGCTAATTCCAACAATTTGGTTGCTATAATCTACAGTAACAAACAAAAAATGGTCATACGTGTTTCCACTATTGATGGGGTGGCATTTATTACTTAATGAACAAATCTTATGTAAATGGTCAATGATTTTCTAACACAAAATAAAAAAATCTATTCCTTCGAATAAATTCTAGCGACATGGACATTAAAATAAAGCCAATTAAAAGTTCTAGTTCCACTGTAGATGTATTTCTGTCCGTCGGCGTATAGTTGCATCCTCACCGCGTAAGGTGATACGATAGGTCACGCTATCTCCCGTGTGCTTTATTACTACAATCCTGCTTGCCTAACGATGCAGTCTATTCAAGGTATTAGTAAGTGTGTGTATTATACAGTTAAATGTAAATACAAACCGAACAAAAACACTTCCGGATGTGTAATTATCAGCGTCCATTTTAAACATCACCAACCCAAACCTTCCAGCGCGCTATGCAGCAGTTCCAGCGCTAAGTGCATCCCCAAAATGGCTCCCTTGGGATGTTCGAATCTACGAGATTTGGTTTATGATGTGTCATACGTGCGCTTGGCACACCACATGCTGTAATTAAAACACCACCCGTAGCATTAAATTCTCATGAGCGATGCATGGATCATCGAATGGGGGAACAGTAGAGAACCTTGGACAAATGCACCATCAACGCATTACTAATTCAAATCTGGTTGAGCATACACACGCCTAAAAAGGATGTGTATAAAAAGAACAGCCGGGATGTTAATGGCCACTTGTCCAGGTCGGAAATCGGAATTCGGAAACACCACTAAAAAGCCAACCGATGGATAAATTATGATTCCATCAGGACAATCGTAACGTTTTCCGGACCTATTTGGAGACACATTAAAGCTGACTCGTACTTAGTGAATCCGTAACACAAGATCATCCTAACGCGCTTCTATACATAGGGATACAAAAACTTTTTAATTTCCTCACTATTGAATCCCCAAACCCCAACGCAACACACAACGAACCGACATCCTCACACCACCAATCGAATGCCGTCCTGGCTTATTCCGAGAATGCAACTTTTCCATGGCGTAGCAACCTCAAAATCGCTAAACATCATCAATTCAATTAAAACAACTTTCATCCCCCTCGGTTGTCGGTTCCGAAGCTAAGGGGCGCAGGAAAAAAAAAGTTCAGTCCCCCAGAATATCCTCCGAGAGTGTGGGGGTTCTTGGGACGACAGGTTCGAACGGTGGCTGTGTGATTTGAATGCTGAAGGTGAATGAATTAAAGCCACAAAAGTTCGCCAAAAATGCTTATTAGGAAAAACGAACCACCACCGGAGTTCCCGGGATAGTCCAGTGCCAGTTGGGAGGGGTCAGCCCTTACTTACAAACGGGGACGCTCACACGCCGGATCGCCGGAGAGGTCACATAGAGCAGCATAGGAAAGCCATCCAAACAAGATGGGCCAAAAGTTTGACAATAGAATAATTTGAATTCTCACCGAATTGCCACCGAAGCTTCCGTTGGTCCTCGCGTCCGAAGTTGCCGGGATGCTCTAATGTCCTCCGCAAAACATCCAACAAGCAGCGGATGCCTGCTCGGTCGCTCGATCTCTCTCTCTCCTCTCATGCTGCTTATATTATTATTTTTAGTGGCCATTCCCGGTTTGGCTTCGCTTTACAATCTCAACTCACCCACCCTCAGAAAACCACACCACACTACGGTTATCGTTATCATTTACTATTGTAATGCCGACGCTGGCGTTGAAAGCATGGGTGCAGAGATTGTTGATTGAATCGTCCCAGTATTTTCGTTTTCCTATTATTTGCTCCGTTTCTTTTTCTTCTTTCATTTTTCATGGTCTACACATCGCAAGGATAGCTTCCGGACCAACTACCAACTCCTGTCTGGCTCCGAGTGCAGGAGAAATTGATCGGTTTCTGGACACGGCCCGCATTGCCCAGAGGTGCGTACGAGGGTGAGGGCGAAACTTCAGGAAAACTTTTCTAATTTAATGCCTTGTTGGAGATTTTCATGCACAACTTGGGTGATTTTTAGAGTATAGGGCGCACCAGACGCGCTTACCTTCCCGAAAATGGTATCCGTTTGGGGGGGGGGGGGGGGGGGGGTAGTCCAAGAATGGGTAGATTTGGGAGCATTTCGTTCGAATCGGAAGCCGTTCCGGAAGGTCAAAAAGGTATCACCACCACGGCCACCACCATCCCATCAGTTACTAGTAAGGGGTCGGGGTTACGAGGCGAGGGCACAACTTTCAAGTGCCACCAACCAGCAACAGCTGAATTAATGAAATAAACCGTCCGCTTCCGTAGGTCCACCTCAAATGTTTCAGGGGGGACGGGGGGGACGGGTGAGTGTTCAGCATATAGATGATCATCGTAAGATGGGGATTTTCACGATAGAATGTTGGTAAATAAACTCTCGACATTGTCCGGAAGCATTGACAATGGACGGTGGTGTGGAAAAAGAATTGGCGATTCGAATGGATGACTGTTCATTACGGACGACTGGAATGCTATGGATTGTTCAAGGTATGGGCAGGGAATTGATATTCGTTGTGCGATTCTAGACGGTTTAATTGAAAAAGAAAGCATCACATAATGTTGCTCTTTCCTCTGCCTTGTTAGCAACTATAGGTTGACCGCTAGCCGTTGACTGTTCAAAAAGAGAGTTCAAATAAATGAAAATAGTTTACGTTTGCTGCCCCTTTTTAATTTCCAGAACTACCTTTCTACTTTAAAAATATTGTAGTCTATGGTCTTAAGGATAAGAAATGTTGTTGAACTGAATTGAAGACTATTGCCCGTTGAAGGTAGTCTGGTCTGGTCAGGGCGTTGGTCTTCAAGGGGCGTTAGTCTTCTCACTGTACAATCTAGTTTAGGAACCTTAAGCATACCTAGCAGGGTTCCTTATGCCCCAGTCAACTTCAGTAGATCTTGGACCTCGCGTTTCAAGCCTACATGACTGAATTTCGTTGCGAGGTAATCCTGTGAATGAAGAAATGACTCACGTGAAATTTTAACCATGGCGTAATCAAACGGTGTCGTGATCACTAGTCTTGTGAGCCTTTCCCAGAGTCCTAAAAAAAACAACATACCATACGTCATCTATCAAAACGTCACCACACTCTGCTTTTTCCCGCTCTTTGCATGTTCAGCAAATCTTAACGCCCACGGCACAATACTTCACGCGCCATGTGAACACCCTTTTCACACGTTCGCTCGCTCCTTATCTCCTACAACGCCAAGAAAATCCACACCAAAACGGTAGGCTCGCACGGGGAAAGGGCCACAAAATCAACTGTCATTCGTTATAAATTACTGCATTAAAGTCACCTAGATTGGGTTTTATTACGCCATCATCCGTCCATGACAGCGCTTGGAGGGCGCGCGCACACACGCACGCAACCAACCATTGGGAGTGGTTTGCTTTTCTTCAACGCCTTTCACCCAGTACGTCAGGACGAGAGCACTTGCCTTGCCGTATGAATCTGAATCCCTTCCGGGATCGGCATTGTTTACCCTTCGACAGCTAAGCAGCTTCGCCGCCGAAAATGTCAGCGCTCGGAGCGAAGCGACCGGACATATTTCAAGTGTTCCTAACCCTTTTCCCCCGTTTTGCCTGTTCCAGCTTCGACGCACGAACTATCTGCCCGGTGCGATCGGCTGATAGGTGCTCCAGTGGTCGATCTAAACAAACACCCACAGACGCTGAAACACCGGGGCGTTGCATGGCGGAAGCAGCGGATTGATTGTTATGATATAAGAGTTCTCCCTTCCTATTTCCCATTCCTCCATTACCTTCCCTCTGAGGCTGATGATATCTTTTGGTATAGTTTCACAGACTATCTCTGCCTGGAATAGCACGACACCTTCTCCGGCTGGTCTGATCTCCCAGCATTCTCTGTCGCCCACGGTAGAAAGATGTACTGTGTGATCAATATCGCTGCGTCCCGGGAAGGTTTCGACTAGCCCGAGCGGACCAGCGCCCGATGGAAGGATGCCAATAACGTGTGCCAATATATATTCTTCTGTCACAGCCCACCCGTGGCGATTGGGGAAACCTCTTACGTGAAGCATCATCGCCATCATTGGCACATCGTCGTGTGTTGCAGATGAATTTTTGCCAACCACCTTCATTGAAGTCGTTTCTTTTGTTGTCATTCTAGAACGCTTCTTTAAGCGAACTGTTCTAAAAGGAAGAACGTGTAGGACAAAGTGAAGTAAATAATTTCAGAAGAAACTTTGCTGAAAGATTGTTGCATTCGATCTTGCGAGCAGATCGATCTCCTTGACAATGGGGAAAATTGTTGGTAAAGAAAGCTTATCACTGAACACTTTTAACCGTAAAGCATGAGCTATTTCACTTATTAGAACTAGGGCCGCAATAACTAAAAATACCACAAAAACAAATACCTATGGACTGGTATCTTATCACATCCAGATTGTCTTCCAGAAAGCCAAACAACAAGACCTGATTAGATAAAAGATCCAAAGACTTGAAATGGTTGGACGCTGTGACGGGTCCTCCTGCAGACATTATCAAAGGCCTATTTAGTCCACTGTGTAGCCAGCTTACACCTTAACTTGGGCTTGAACTTCGGCAGAGTCGATTCTAGTTACTATCTAATCAATAGCCCTTCTCTTGTCGTGAATGTTTCATTTCTATTCAAGCAAATATGAAACAGAATAACTCACAATTGGGAATCACATGGTGATTCACAATTTTCACCATGTGTTTGGAGAGCAAGGAGAAAAAGCTATGGCAAATAAAATAAGGTCCAACGTCTCTACTACAAGACCTCCAAATAAGTCCTTAATGATTGTTTAATCATGCTAATCCAGGAATCCAAATTTTATAAAAAGAATTCATTCAATCGTTGCAATGCATCGTAGAGATTATTTACACTTATTTATTAGTAGCCTACAAATTCCTGCATTCAATGTCTGAAATGGGAAACACTCTTCTGCCTCGTGTTCCAACCTGTAGTCTTGAGCAAGCTGTACCGACACGATGTCAATGAGGTTTGATTGTAACTACCCCCCACCATTCTCGTACAGCATCCCAACGTCACACCGGTTCACATTCGTGTCGTCTCCAGCAACACGCACACACAGACGCTTCTTGGAGTGGAGCTCGATAAATGTGTAATCTGTCAAAGCACCCGGCATGCACCCCACAACCAAAACACTGTTGCGTACCAGTTGAGGCGTTACTAAAACATTTGCTTGGCGATGTTCGTCGGTGTGCCTTCGGGGCGGCTTTCCACAGCATGCCGAAAGGGTGCATTACTAATGAACCGATACGGGTCACCTGCGGGACCCGTTCCCCGCGATCGTCCGCACCGGGACGTCCTTTAAATGCGAATCCAAACAATTTCTCAATGCCTCCTCCAGTCTTGCCGAACCTCAAACACACTCACCCGGCACCCGGTTCAGGGCTTCGTCAGTGGGTGAGACAAACCCACACGCACCCAGTTCAAACCCCAGCCCGTGTCGAGCATCACGGATCATGGGCAGCACTTTGATCGACCCACCATCAATCGCCACCAGTGTGCACGGTGAGCTGGTGAAGAAAATGGTGTGCACACACACACACACTCAGATACACGAACGGAAGCACATTGCCGATGCCTTGGAGCACACTTCCGGTGGGTTTTGCGCTGGAACGAGGCGGTGCGTTGTAGCCAAACAACATCCGTCATAATACCTCCGTTTACGAGCCCGGCCACGGAGGAATAAAAGTCAACGAAGCGAACACCTTCTGCTTTGCCGTTGTCGTTCGATTGGATTTGGATCGTCGGACCGGCCGGTCGGTTCCGGTTTGACGCATTCATTAGGACGTGCGTCGGGTGTTGTGTAAAGGGGGTTGCTGGCAAATATAAGGCTAAACACGTGAGGGACAGGGCAAAGCGAGAACATCCTGTCTACCGCCCTCGTAGCACATAATAGACCTGCCAGGGAGTCACGGTGCCCTGACGCCCGGTGCAAACAAGTGAATCCGTTGGGTGGAGTGAGGGGGGGGGGGGAAATGTCAGACGGGAGGGAAGAAATCGGAAAGGCATGCCATGCTTGAATCGATTCCTAATGACACCTGTCAGAGTGAAGTAGTTTCATTCATAACGCATTCTCGTGGTTCGCCGGTTGCGAACCGCCATATTGTTTGACCGGTGGGTGGAGTTTGGGGTTAAGCAGAAAAGTTGTTTGTTTGTCACAAACTCCTAACCCGCCTCCCACCGTCCTTCGCCGTGTTCCGCCGGGTGTTTCGCGTTACGTTCTCGATCACTTCATCCTGACGGCTGTCACACTCTGTCATGCAGCGCGCTAATGCGTGAAGAATGTGCCGTCGGGCCGGGTGGATGTAATATTTTCCGCGAGCACACACACACACACTGTGTAACTGTTTCATTCTTTATTGGTGAACTCGTGACAAAAGTTACATGACATTTAATGCTTTAGATGGAAAATTTTAAAAGAAAACAACCACTTTTTTATTTAGTTTCCAATTTCAAGAACAATTACCTATATTATCTTTCCGTTCCTTTTCTTCGCTTTTCTGTTACTAAGTATTTTACTTGATTCATTCTTATTTTAAATATTTTTTTCCTTTATATATTTTGTAACTATTTGTTTTTTTTTTTCTTTTACATTATTTAACTCAGGGTTACGTTAACATTTTTACTGATTTACTCTTTCCCGATGTGTTTTACATGTTGGTATTTTCTTCCCTGTATCATTTTAAAATTCCGTTTTGGACATTTATCACGGACATTTTCCACCAGTTTGTCATATTCTCTATTTCCTTTCCGACTCACCCACTTGCCTACCCACCGCCAAGTTTATACTGAATTGGAAAACAGTCGGCCATTGACCGACCGATTGAAAGATGCTGCTGCTACTGCTGCTGTCCGCTTGGTGGCCGCTTGCTGAAAAGGTCGATCCGTCTGTCAAACTGAATCGCGTTCCGTACTACGCACCGGTCCTCTCCGCCTCTCCGTGCTCGCCTATGTCCATAACCGGAAGCGATACTACAACTAGACAGAGCCCGCATTGGTGGAGTGGAGGC
Organism: Anopheles stephensi; assembly: GCF_013141755.1. NCBI lineage: Eukaryota > Metazoa > Arthropoda > Insecta > Diptera > Culicidae > Anopheles > Anopheles stephensi. The sequence goes on from NC_050203.1 coordinate 17,902,236, forward strand.
AGAGTGGAGGGGGCGAAGAGACACGCGAAAATGGAAAGGTCAGCAATGCCGGTGCGACGATCAACAGGACGGCTGAACGTCACTAACTGTTAAGGGAATGGCAGTCGTTGGTAGTTAACCGGTTGCTGCTTGTATTGCGCTTGCTGTGGTAAACAGAAATGCCCGGGCAGAGACCGGTCGTTAGCGAGCCGACAGCCGACGACCGGCGACCATCATACCTGGAAGTGCCCGGGATGACGGGTGACAAAGGGATAAACGTGCTTTTCGTAACATGAATGTTAGAAATGGAAACAGCTTGCTGTGACATTTATAATTTATAAAGTGCTCTGCAAACACACGTACACGCTCACACACAGATATATATACATGAGTGGCATGCCACCAGGGATGGAGGATTTGATAAGTTTGATGAATGGGAGTAACAATGGTTCCTCATATGGTTGTGTGCTTTTGATTAATTACTAATGTCTTTGTGTTTTAGTGTTTAACGATATACATTTCACTACGAATGTCCTGATATTTAAGTCACGGTTAGTTGAATATCTTAGAGAACAAAGACTGGTTCCTTAAATTGTACCTCGCACAAGGACATTCCATGTTACATATTTAAAATAACTATCCATTTCAATTCCATAAACATTTCAATCCAGCTCCAAACAGGCCCCACACTGTTGCGCTCGCAATTCAGATGAACATGTCAAATCTCGAGGAAGAAACGTCGCCCGCTTTGGTGCCAGGAAAAAGGGTAAGCGTATGTGATGAGATTTAGGATAAGGATAACCGGGAGCTCTCGTTCGCCCCCTGTTACCTACCGGACTCCCGAATCGTTGCCACATCATTCATTCGCAGTGCCGTACACTGCAGCATTAGCAGGAAAATTCGGGCTATGGCCACCGTCCGGACACACCGAACGACAAAAAAATAAATAAAAACCGGAACATACACTCGTGAAAGAACAAAGCCAAAACAAACCAAAAACAAACCGGCCTGGATGGTTCAGCTTGCCAGAAGCTCGAAGAACAACGGTTGACATTTGTTGTTTTCTTTTCCAGCTTTTTTTTCCCCAGGTTTGGTATTTTATTTCACAACGCCCAACACCCACGGCACCACGATTCGACCCGCCACTTCCGGCAGGTTCTGGTGTTCACGGTTCCGGCACGCTGTCCTGCTACACCGAGCCGTACTAGACCAACGAAAAAACGAGCGCCCCTCGTGCGCCTACAAATCCCTGCGGGGTCCTGCGAGACCGGGGTGATAAAATATTCATAACCTCTACCCGTAGCCCCGGCCATTTGCGAAGAAAATTGTGTACGCATTTTAAAAGACTCCAATTGCGGTATGCTGCATACATATAGGCGCCACACACATAAACGAACGCAGCGTCCGATGGAGAAGGAAAGCGCAACAAACAAAACAATGCAAAATGAGCCCTAAGTACAGACCGAGTCGGTTGCATAAAGGCGGTCGGCGGGAGTTGCAGCCCAACACTGATCCACCAGCTTCGCCAGTTGCGTTCAGCTGACCCGGAACCCTTGGCCCGGTGATGGATTTTATGTTTCATCCGTCGCCACATTGCTGATGTCCTTTGATATGGGAATTGTTTCTTGATTTATTTTTGTGCTCTTTTTATTGTTACACTGCACTGCACGATTTCCGTTCCGTTCCTTCATTTCCTCGAGCAGTTTCCTCGGTGGTGCACTTTGGTTTTTGTTTTTTTTTTGGGAGGAAGGTCAAATTTTTATGTCGGTTTGCTTTACTGTGCTGTGTTGACATTATGTATTTTTTATCGCATTGTTTTTCTACGTTTTTTCTCTCTTTCTTGCTTGCCGTCCGCCCTGAAAAACAATTGCAACGACGGCGAGCAACAGTTTGTCGCACAAGTGTTTGTGCGAAAATAACATTGCAGTTTTGGTGGGGGGAATTGGGCAACGGTGCACGGCGGGACGATTTGTTTGCTCGCGTCCTGTTTCAGACAATGTTTTCAATTAGTGTGCTGGAACTTTTGTTCCATTTCGAGGTTTTTGGTTATTATTTTTGCTCGGAATGCAAGTGTGATGAAATATTTTTATGCCGTGCGTTAATGGAGCGGAACGTGGGTATGTAGCAATGCTGTGCATGCTTTACAGTTATGTGTGTTATTTTTTACTGGCTCTGGTGGCACATAAAAGGCGAAATTACATTTTTCCTGCAAGCCAACATGCGAACAAGTTGGGAGTCTTAGCTTAATACATACAAATTATGGAACACTGTTATGATAAAGAAATACAAGGACAAGTACATATTTTTAACCAACGAACCTAGAGAGTCAAATCTACAAAAAACCGACATCAAATGAAAGTAGGTCCGACATTTTTGTACCTCCTTCTTCTTCTGTGGATTATTTCAGGTTTGTTTGACTAGATTTTCTCGTAGCTGGCAACAGTCAGTTCTATGGGATTTGATACCAGTCCTTTCGCGATAGCAACCAGTTTCATCAACCCTTTACCACCAGGGTGCCTTCATTCATCATGGTTCATGACTATTGGCTTATAAGAACGAGCTCTAAGATTTTTTTTTGCTTAGTAATATATCATAAGTACCTTTATTCTATCCATTTTATAATTATTTTGGCCGGAAAACCTGCAAATACTATTCATTTGCCATATAAGTACTAGTACCGAGCACTGATTGTCGAGCTCTGTTTAGAAGAACTTTACGGCTGGCAGATATACAAGAACTTCTCATTTAGAACATAGATTCTCATAAATTAAACTTTATATTGTATTTATCATGATAATCACGGGCTGGGGATGTCAAACAATTGATAACATTGGAATAAAAAAGATATTGTAAAAGGACTGATTTAACTAGTTTAAAAGTAAATAAATATCTTTGCGTTTTCTATGATCCCATATGAATTCATACAAGAATAGTCCATTCGATGCCGAAGTTTATTTGAAGGAAATTTCTCACTCATCATATGTATCGCGACGGCAGAAGCTGGGATTGATGGCAACATCTATAGTTCCAGTACTCAAATAGACTTATGAGACATGATCTCAGTCCAATACTGACGAGATCCCCCCAGTCGCATTCAACAGGAAGATACTTAGAACAGCAAATATCTATTACTGACTGTGAGTCCTTATGGACAAATGAGGCATACTTATCTCGCAATAACTGGCTACAATTTACTAATAACCACAGTAAAAATCAATCTCATCACCCACTTTATCATTCGTAATTAAAACTCCAATTCAATAACCGTCCCAATGAACCGTATCAATTTATTTATCTTCTTAAAGCTCCAATACCGAAAGCCGGCTGGTTTCCGTTCGACCAATCCATACCTCATTACAAATTGTTTCCAATAGCACTCTCATTATGTGCCGCCACCATACTGCCCGTTGCCGTCCGTTCATTAAGCCACCGAAGCCACAAACGGCAATAGTTGAACGAAGAAGAAAAAAAATCAGCTTCAAACATTGTGCGCTCATGATCTCAATTGAAAAGGCTCCATCAACTGTAAATGTTTGCGGAGGACGTCAGCTTCCCGTCAGTGCGACCGTCCCTAACCCACGGGCGAACGAGGCTCGTTATTCGAATTATGATAATTCTTTCCGCTGTAATCGTGTGCCTTTGAAATTCAAACAAGGGATTAGAATAATTTTGCATACCAAATGGGGCACGATCGAATCGGGGTCAGCAAGGATTGCTTGATGTACGGCTTCGGATCGGTAAGAATCACTTTAAGATTTGAAAACTGAAAATTTACTTTACAGCTGATTTCTACTGACGAAATCATTTATAAACACACCTTATTTTACGAGATTTTGCCATTAGACGAAGACTTCTTTAGCGTCACAACAGTCCATACGCTGTGTGACAATACGGTTCCGCCTAATGCGCGTAATAATCTTGCGTCCTCCAAGTCCACCATGCCCATCGCTTCTGCGCATCGGTTCGGGGTTATCTGCCCCGAAATTGATTTCAATATTTATTACCACTTACCAGCCGGCCAAACCGATTGCTTGGAAGCGAAGCAGTTAAGCGACACGGATGAGTGGCATTAAGCAGCTGGATTATTTCGATAAAAATCTCCATCGCACCCCACCGGGACCGGGGGTTCACCACGCGCTACCATTTGCCAGTGTTCTGTTTGTTTGTTCGCCACCCTCCGAAATCCTCTCACCCAACCAATGGTGGACTTATTATGCAATGAGTCGTTGCGATCTGTCTGTATTTCCGTTTGCTTATCATTTGCTTTTTCGGTTCTCAAGCGCCCGCTATTAAAATGCCAACCGGTGCGCAATAAAGTTTACTTAAAACCCTAACCCGCGTGGCCATTTTGACTGCCAAACTCGGTGGAAGGGGACACACGCGGGCGCTTCTTTTTTTAAAATTTATTCACCCAAAATCGAATCGCTGAAGGATGCGATTGATTGCTCTCGACCTCTTCCAGTCTTAAGATTTTCCCAATTTTCATCGACTCCGAGATAGACGAAATAAAAACAAAGTACATGACAGGACTTCTAGTTTCGCTTTTTCTTTCGCCATTTTCGATGTAAAATTTCGATTTCACTTTCTTTCACTTCCAATTGATCCAACCGTTTGATGTCTTCGATGCCTTCGGTTCAGTTTCTTTGGGGGGGCCTTTTTCTTTTTATTTTCTCCCGCCCCATTCCAGTTGCATCTGGTTAGCTGCGTTCGGTGATTTTGTTTACGATTCGCTCGCTGACTATGGTGGGGATTTTCACTAGCAGGGATGCGAACATTTGAAGCCAAAAAATCAAACCGAAAATCGATTGCTCATGCTCTGTGTGCTCTGCTGTGTTGCTTTTACGACAGAAAATCAATCATTTCTTCGCGTGCCTGGCTCTTTGACCTCGACGCATCACAAAACCGTGCCGGAATCTTCTCGCTACTACGTTTTTTTTTTCCTTTAGCTTTCCACTTACTTCTGTCTACTGGCGACAAAAGGATTGAAAGGATATCAAAAAGAATTTCATTCCCACCGGAGCTTCATGCGCAACAATTCCCCGAACAACGATACATCAACCGTCCTGGTGCTCCGATTTCGATAAACAATCGGTACCAGACTGTGTGCGAATGGGCATCTCCCGGAGTCGTACCGATCGTAAATCGTTGTTTGATGGCTAAGGGAACAGTCGAAAGCATACGAATCCATCCGCGCGATGTGTGTGTGTGTGGCCTTGGCGTTAAAAAATGTTGCTTCCGGTCTAGTCACCGGGTTTTGACGCTTTCAAGTGATCGTTTTCCAATGTTTCTTTTGCGCTCCCAATCCCAAGCTCTTCCCTAAGCCTTTGATAAGCCAACACCATTTTCGCGTGAAAAACACGACACGAGACGCACAACATCTCGCACTCTCTCTCTCTCTCTCTCTCTCTCTCTCTCTCTCTCTCTCTCTCTGCGGCACAATCCGGGGTGCAATATTTTCCTACCCAACACTCCACGACAGGCGTGAAAACGGGCGTGAAGCGAAACTTTACAACTGCACCAGCCCACACGTAATATTCCCACACGTGCTGTTTGTCGATTGAGCGCGCGGAACCAACCCGAGCAGCAGTATATCGGATTTCCGTGCGCTGATTCCGCTGATCTTCTTTAGCTACCAGCAAGAAGCATCGCAAAAAAACGTCGAGTCAATTCCTCGTTCCTTCGTGCCACTTGATGCCCCACGCCAAACCCAAAAGAAAAGGAAGTCTTCAAACTCCGAATGTCTCATGTTACGTTTACCCCTTTTTTTTTAAATGGTGGCAAGGATTTCGGTTCACTCGAAATTGTAGCCCAAAACGAGCGAAGACTTTGGTCGGTTTTGCGGTGTGGCGGGGATAACGCCAGGATTCCAACATTGATCTATACCGTACAAGTGTCATCGTGTGGGTCGAGTACGATTGCAATTGGACCCAAGGGGATATGGCAGATATTATTGGCTGTTGGGTGTACAAGCAAATGACGAAGGAGGAGGAGTAGGGGAGCGGGAAACGGTGGCTCAAAAGCTCTTAAAGTTGCTTTAAAGGTTTACCACCGTTAAGTGGATGAGCAGTGATTAGTGTGCATCGCAGGTATTCGAGGGAGTTGCTTTAACGGATCGGGTGGTTACTTTATCGGTTAAGTTCGTGAAACCGAATATCGTTTGAATTTGGTGGTTGTAGGTACGAAATCATGAGGTTTTTTATATCGTATGAGATGTTTGTCTATCAATTATTTTAAAGATTTTTCTCTTTGCTTTTATTGGCAAAATGTAGCCTATTGTTTAACGGCCGAGATATTCTAGCTCTACCAAGCAAATTAGGGATAAAGAGCACTTTTATAATTCAAAGAAGGAAATGACTGTCAACGATAATGAATTGCATTTTCCTTGTAAAATATTCTAGATGGTAAGGCCTATCGATTGGTTGATTGGGATTGGTTGGGATGACCTGGTAATAGAAGCAACAGCGGCACCGGTCATCACACGGTAGAACCGGGGTTCGTCTCCTACCCAGACCGCTTCTCCGTACGCATGAATTACTATCACATGAATGGTATCAACAAGTCTAGGGTGCCAGTAATGACAGGCATAACCTAAGACAGGTCGTTAGCAACAACTCAACATTTTAAATGATATAACATAAATTTCCAAGGACTTAGAGAGACTCAATTAAATGAAGTCCTTCTCATAATCAGATAACTTTACTCTTCTTACCTTTACTTGGTTTATACCCAATTTTCTATCCAAGATTGTTTAAAATTTTATGAAATAAATTTCAACTACTACAATCTGCATGACTGAAGTTTTTGCCAACGAAGAATTATTACAGGAAAGATTCTTTCTAGAGATCCGTGCTACATGAGCTACGTATGAAGAATCTGTGTGAAAGAAAGTTAGTAAATTTTTATACCAACAAATGTAAAAAAGAATAGATTACTTCAAAGATTGCAGAAAGTAACGATAATGCATCGAAAAAACTCCGCATTAAAAAGGCATACTTTACGCAACAGCATTCTACGCACTGTGCTTCGGCATAAATTTCCCACTCCTACTGCTTATCGCGATAGGCCATTATTCTTGCATTATCCGGAACGCAGAACGTTCTGTCCAGTGGTAAGAAAATTTACTTCCCCTTCCACTCGTTCCACGTCCTATTAAACTTCCTTAAAAATAAAAACGAACATCCATCAATCGCTGTAATGGTTGCAAAATTGAAAATCACTGCGTTACTAACCTGCGTGCATCTGACCAAAACCGATGCAAGGAACTGTGGGCACGCACCAAAGAAGCCGCCACCATTTCTCCATCCACACTCACGCGGAAGCACACCAATTTCTCAACCCGGAAATGACATCGCAGTGGCTCTGACGTCAAACCACCCTCCATATCCCCCCAACCGACGAAACCGGCTTTCAAGATTTATGTACGACCAGCGCCGCAGCGGACGGTCTTACGACGGCCTGCGACGCAATCGAGCGCAACTGCCGATGGTACGGCCGGAATGCATTGCATTGCGATGTCCGGCCGACAACCGAATGCCCGGCCTGGCGAACCGGAAATGGCGTGCGTATGAAAGATAAATTGCCACATTTAAATGTGAAATCGCAGTGCGCACCGATAACCATTTGCTAATGCCCGACAGCACGGTGTGGAAGACGCGTGGTGCAAATTTTACAACTACCTCTGATACCAGTGCAAGTGTACCAGAAGCTTCCGGCGCGCTCTGAAACACGTCACCGGAAGGGACAGTAGCCGCGGAACGCCAGGCAGTTTCACTGCAGCTACGCCGCAATCCAGCAAACGGCCAATAAAGAGACTCCATTGCAGGCTAATGGTGTTTTGTGCCGAGAAGAAAGCTTACTACATCTTGGCGAAAGAAGGTTTCACCATTCAATTGCCCCTCCCGATTGCTCACGCACACACACACACATTAATTTCTTCTTCACGCTTCGTAAGGTTCAGCCGTGGGCATCGGAACCTGCCGCCGGAAACCACCAAGTACCATTAATCCTTCCATTCAATATCCGCTACTGTTGAGCCCATCGCTGGCAGCTCTCACCAGGGGCCGACGGTATGTCCACGGCCAAAGGAATGTATTAATATCACCCTTAGCCGTTGGGTTTGGGAAGAGATCTGATCCGTTTCGAAATGGGTGCCGTGGAAACTGAGGAGTTTGACGACCGAATCGGCCGATACTAATCGTAACCGAAACTTTATCCTTCATTTTCGCGCGCAAAGCAAGAAAGCACTCACCGAAATGGCTTTTGGATCGGAATTTCGTCCCACCCAACAACAACAAAAAAATCTCAATTAATGGTAGTGAGTGAGTGGGGAGAGCTTGAAACGAATTAACAAACGGTGGATTTCAAGGCTCATTTACTGGCCGCACATCGCTTCTCGCATAAAACGGTGGGCTCAAATTTCCGCATTACAGATCCTCTGTTCGCTTTGCCGGAAAAAGGAAAGCCTTTTAGGGCTCTGCACTCGCTCTGCAAGACGTAGGAAAAAGAATTGCAAATTGATTGCGCCCTCAAAGTTTTCATGTTTTTCCCCTCCACAAGAATTCAACAAATACTCAACCGTAAGCTTCCGACGTGAAGAAATGTGCCACAGCACTGGAAACGCAGTCCAATATCGATATCGACAGACGGGCCCTGGTGAAGCTTACGAGATTTTGATGAGCGTGTAGCTCAGCAGCGCTCAGTAATCCCTGCGTCGAATTGTCTGCATTTGACGCCTTTTCGTTCGCTCGTCCGCCATTTGTTGCTGCCCGGTCCGCAGGGCCCGGGACGCACCAAATTTACTCTAATGACATCAAAATTACTCTCGCCGTGGCACTTCGGGAGGAGTAACATTTTTCACGTGATGAAATTTCAATCTACACGCACAAACGGATAGGAAAGGAATGCCGGGGGGGACAAAGGCTTTCATCCGACCGGAAAAACTCGCGGCTGGAATCGGAATCGCCCACGAATGGTGACCACCAATCGAAATGATCCTAATTTACATTCTTTCGTTGGCTGACTTGGTCCGTACTTGTGGTGTTGTATTTAGCTCGTTTTCAATTCACTAATTTTCAATTATTTTGATTTGAATTGGAAGCAACGGAAGGAAAATGGTCAATCGGGTGGGTTTGACGATACAGATAAGAGGTTGAAGTTGGTGCAGAACTACAAGAAGAAGGTTGAGAGCACGGAAATAATCGATAATCAAAAATTCTGAATTTCCAACTCCTGGACAAGTTCTTGGACTTGAAGTCGATCAATATGCATTTAGGTACTTTTAATGTAGATTTGGCGATTGAACACTCATAAGCTTCGTTCAGCCAAACTCCGAAATTGCTTCATTTAATATTCTTAACAACTCATCTCAACAGCGAAGGTAGGAACAATCACCAGTCGATAATCAATATTTGAAGTGCAAAAATTAAAATCAAATTCACCAACAAATCCTCACGATTGTATCCGGATCATGTAGGCCCTCGAGCATCGTGCACATGACATCGGGACAGTTTTGTCAGCAAAAATTTGTCCAATTTTGCGTGAACCGGATAGCACTAAATGCTATCCAGGGCCCAATCTCAATCTAAGGTAAACCTCAAACACTCTGATCCTTTCAATCGTACCGAACCGTTACTGCAGCTCGGCTCCGGAGCAGGAGAACAAAAAAAATCTCGAACTACTACCAGCTACCATTGCACATTTCCGGCCAGTTGATCCCTCAATCAATAGGACCGAAATCCTGCCTCAATTGGTTGGAGATTATGTTAGTTTTTTTTTTCTTCCCTGTGTGTATCTGTACTATATCTTATGAGAATGAATGAACGCGAAGCTTTATCGAACGTATATTTTCCGGTTCCACTATTGAATACTAAAACTCTCGGCTATCACGACACACGGCTAAGGACAGAGAGCAACGCAGCAAAATCCTACCCCTAACCAGCGCCTGTTCCGCACCGGGTGTAGCGTACATTTTTATCGATCCTAATTTCATCATCCAACTCTGCTCCGTTTCACCTATGTCGAACCCTGTATCTTCCCCGCCAACGGTTGAGCGCGCGAAATCCGGCGACAATCGGAAATCTTGATTAAATTAAGATCAATAATCCATCCCCGGATATCGAAGCGAATTATTCAATTTAATAAAACTCGATTCCACCAACGCGACAGCGCCGGGGCTTTTGTCGGTCGTTGGGAGGCTAACTATCCTGTGCCGGAGGGCGAATAGCGAAAAGCGAGGGACAAAGCGTTGTACCCTCTCTGGCTCGGATCGGTTTCCCAATGCGACGGCGGACGTCGACGGGCGAGTAATTGTTAACCCTCATGGTTTGTAGTGCTCGCTGGGTGACATCCAAGCGCCGGCTTTTTTTCTCCCTCTCATGCACAACCAGCCAGCAGGATGAGGTCTTTTCCTGATTATCATTCGCGGGATTTGCCCCAACACCATCGCTCTTTCTCTTCCCATGTTTAGTATCAACGTTAGACGTAACGCATTTGGAGAGCGCTTTCAAAGCCTATAGGAATTTCTTTGAGGATTTCCCGATTGCCAGTAAAGAGCAATTTGGAGGGAGTGGGGGGGGGGGGGGGGGTGTTGCAAAAAAAACCCTCGACAACGCTACAGCAAATCGAATTATACGTCCCTATTTCCCGCACCAAAATGCCTCTCACCTTCATCGGATTGAGTTTTGGGGCGATTTGCGAAGGCGCATCGATTTGCGATGATGCTCAGCAAGATCGTGGTACACGCGGGACGCTCGTATTTCTTTGGCCGATTTCACCGCGTTCCGAGGGCTTTATCGGGCTAGCGGAATTTATGTTTCGTAAATAAATTTATGATAATTATCATTATCATCTTTCCCAGTGTGCTGGAAATGACAATATTTATTGGCAGAGCGCACTTTCTCGGGGAGCTTCCCAGCTGGCTGACTGGGTCTGTTTACTCTCACGCGGCTGGGTGGTCTTATGATGAAGCTGGAGCGAAGGAAGATAACCCTACATTTTTCGCTGGGAATACTGAACGCTTTGAGACTTTCCCCATGATTTTTCCCGTGGGGTCGGACCTTTTTTTCGCGCCCTCATGTAAACGAAGGGTTCATTGATATTCATCAGGTTGTTGGTTCGCCGATATTGGGAGCAAGTTGGGCATGGTTTTATGGCCATCCTTGGTAACAGGTCTATTAGGCGATTGTTATGTTCATAATGCTGTAACAATATTTTAACCTTATTTTTGCCCTTTATAGTTGGCAGTATATAAGTTTTTTTGGTTCACCTTAAGAAGATCTTCAAGGTTCTTCAAACATCAATTTTCTTGAAGATCGGCTTGAGCATATTGCTATTAATTACTTTTTTTCGTATGCTTTAACGATCTCTTTAGCCTTTTAAACTCTTTGACTTGAACTCCGGTCCTACTGATCATTTTTTTTACAAATAATCGTTCACTGGAATGCAATCAGGTCTAGTTAACTCCCGTTTGATTTTTCTCCCTTTTTTGACAGCTAAACCACCTTCCAACAACTAGCGCACCTGGACACCCTCAATGCCCCTTTCAGCATAAAACGCATCCCAAAACATTACGCATTCACCTTCGCCCAATTTCAATCTCGATTCCACAAAAGAATGTGCTCTATCATCACCGAGATCGTAATCGGCCAAACCGACGCCATAAACCAAAACAGCCAACCCAAGATGCCATTAGCATCATATTGACGTGGCGTGGCGTACGTAATCTGACGGCTTTAAAATTGGCTTCATAAAGTCTGACGCACACTCACACACAAGATTGAGGATATGATTTAACCGAAGTGATAAAGTGGCATTTATTCACCTGAATTAACATCAACTACCCGGGCCCATACCATCCTTCCTTACCAATGCCACACCGGCATCTTTTCCATCTCGAACGTCCTCCCGAAAAGGTTGTCGAGTATTTCGTTTCGTTTCTCGGCGTGCGTTTAATACGGACGGAAAAGACGCACATGTGGTCGACCCCCCTTGGAAGGTGGGGAAGCACCATACCTTACCGCCACTGATGTGATGAGTGTGTCGCATACCGTCGTTCCCCGCCACTTTAAACGGGACCAAATGCCGGCGTTCATCAAGAAGGTCTGTATTGTAAACCACAATTTATTATAATTAGATTTTGCTGAATGCTGCTTCGGTACAACAGCAGCTACACGCATCCCGTCCCAACACGGTCCCGAAACGGTCTCCGAGCTTCGTCCACAATTATCCTTTCTTGCGACGAAGCACAACCGAATGCACAATCAAACCAATCCTTGCCACGCCACAAGATAAGGACATCATCAAACCAGTCAACCACCCAAAGGGAAGCATTCCAACCACCGCACGACTGAACGACTGACAGTATATTTACGATTTAAATCCTGTTGCAATTATCAGTCGAACCGGTATGCTGTTAGGCCGTGACTTCCGAAAACTTTCCACCACAGCACACGAACCCCGTTGGGGACTTTTCTTCAAGGGTGTCGTCTCGCTTAACCAACAAGTTTTCATCAGTTTTTGTGTCTCTGCCAGGCGGAACAAATTTGGCGCAAGTAGGGTGTGAGGAATTTCTGAATTCCTCTCGCTGCCAAAACGTCACACAGTAATAATTCACTCATAGTTTTTGCTGTATTCGGTGGCATTTTCTGGTGCAGGAATTGTCTTGTCCCTGGTTGTTGTTTCAGCTATTACTAGCATTGGAAGTACTAGCAGCTCAACGATGAAGGAATAATTTATCAACACGACGAACTACTTCTTATTTTGCTCTGGTACACTCTTTATAAAACGCTATTAACTCAGATTAACCCTCAAAGTTAGTGATCTTCTCAGTTGTTGTTCGTATTGCATACTTTAAGGCGTCTAATGCTGAACCCCAAGCTGGAGCAAATATTTCAATAGGTTTTTAATTATTTACCACAAAACAGGCTAATACAATTTTCCTTTTTTATTTAACATCAAATAATTGTAATTTGTACCTAAAAAACTGTTGAAACGATCAAATAAACCGTGCTAACATAATCTAAAAAACCTATAACAAATCGCGACTTTCGCAAAGTCTAAACTAAAATAGCTTAACTGAGCTATATAATCCAAAAATCCTTCCCATGCACACATCCCAACCAAAACAGGGCTGAAAAACATTCCGTCAGAACGCAAACCCTTACCATTACAACACATTCAAACCTCCCAAAATCGACCCTGCGCGTCGCACTGCGGTTAATGCTTTGGCCTCTTGATGCCCGCGCAAAAATGTTTGCTGTGGCTTTTTTCCACCGCACCGCCACCGTGGCAGGCTTAATGTTATTGGGAAGGAATATTTTGTTTATTCGCCCAACCCCCACTGCCAACCACACAAGCAACAACCGCGCACTGTGCTGTGTTCCGTGACGGAATATTTACCGGGTTTATCGTCGGGCGAAGAAAAATGAGAAATTTCCCTGTGCAAAGTTTTACGCCGCGCTGGCAGTAAGACGAAAACTAAATATACGATACGATCGAAAACCCCCGAGGAGTCGGTTGGATGGGACGCGAAGGGGGAATATTTTCATAAAAGTTTCAAGATAAACACAAACAACGGTGATACGCTAATTACACAGTTTTGTAGAAGACTTTCGCGCTCTGGAAAACTGTGGAGCGCGCCGTTTGTGCCACGAACCCGAGCTTCTTCTGCCAGCCAATCAATGCTGTTCCAACGGCGAAGAGCAATTCCGGCAACGAATTGCTCACACGGTTCAGTTGCGGAAGACACTGTTGCGTCTTAACCGGTGTGTGGGCACACACTATGACACACTGCCAGCGTATCCGGGAACCGCGTTCCGGTGCTGGCAGCTAGGCGCGAGCGAGAAGTTGCAGAAGTGTCTGGAGTTTCTTCCATTCCCGTGGCAAGGAATAATTATTTTCCGTTCGACATTTTGCACCAGCTCGCTGCTGTGGGTGTCTAGTGCGGTGTAAGTGAATTTTTGACGCCATCGAAAAGTAATTACAACTTTTGCCGTCGCATTTCCGGGTGCTGAATTCCGGCTGGAATATATTTGGTTCAACTATTCAATGGGTGAATCGGTTGTTTGGGATGAACTTTTTCGTTAGGAAAGAGCTTGCGAGAGAGAGCGTAAAGTTGTTTTATTAATGAGAGCACAGGAGCAACCCTTTTTAATGAAAAAAAAAACAGTTTTTTAAATAAAATATAATTAATTCTACTTACATACGTAACTATAGTTCAAAATCTGGCATAAAGGAGAAAAAGGCTTCGAAGAGCAGGCGATAGATCCAGTGTTAGTCGCCATTTCATCAACCATTCAAATATGGCTTGAGCAAGCAATTGCATACCCTCAGGCGCTTAGGTCCACACAGGTAACCGGCGATTGTTCATTTATCAAATCGAAATACTATTTCCCTATTTTTTGTGGCATTTAGTATATAGTTTAGGCAGTCAAAGTCGTACTTCAAACTGATTACAGTACCTTCCGAGTGTCTGTATCAAATTTCAATAGTGCCTAATTGTTGGCCCGCACAAAAACCGATAAACTTTAAGAGCACTTGGATCACATTACACATTCGAGTAGCATATCAAAGCTCGGTTTTGTGCTTAGAAAACCCCTTACACAACTACTTCATTCAAGAATCAAGTTTCTCCCACCTCCAACCTTCCAGAGACACCCCAAATAAACTCCCCAATCGAATGTGGCTGACCACACACCTCCTTAAGACTATCTCCACAAAGCGCAGCAGACCAGCGGCCGATCGGAGGCGATAGGTTTTTGGCATTCCAGGCGTATCAACTTTCATAAAAACTTCACTTTAAGAAGGTAATATTTTATGCCAGAATATTGAATCGACTCAAAGATTCCTTGAAGCCGGCACTGTTCTCTTCTCGCAGTTAAACCGGACGAGGTTCAGCAACGCCTATCACTGTTCCTGATGGTATCCTGTGTGGTGAAGCACCCCAGAGCCAGAAAACCAACGATTGGAGCATTGTTTAATAGAACTATTCGGCTTGTATGGCATAAAAACGGGTTAAAGCCTTCCCCGGCAAGCCTCCAAGACTGCAAGCATTCCGTAGCATCAGCCAAGTTTCATCCGTTATTTGCAGCCAGTACCAAGAAAACATGGTAGGTACTTCAGATCGGAAACATCCCAATCTCATCGAATGGCGTTCGTTCGGGTGTAACGATGCAAAAAAAAAACCCTTTGCCCCAACGCATTTTCCTACTGCCCATAAACAACAGCTTTTTGTGGATTCAGTGCGAAACAGCGCGTCGTGGGCAGTTTGACGCTTGATCGCTTTATCACATCGATTGTTGGTCTTCTTGTGGCTGTGTGGTTGCTTCTCGCGCTCTTTCTAGCGTCGACGTGACGCCACGGGGTGTCAACTGGGTATTTTGGGCGCTTCAAGAACGTGCTTACTCTGTTCCAGCATTCGTGGAGCAACAGCAACTGGGTGGCTGTAAATAATCGACCTTTAACTCAATCCGACTGAAGGGCCAGCTTCACGGGATACTTCTCGATGAGTTCTCGGAATATGCGCGCACCAGATCGTCATGCAAAAAAGGAGAATTCAACACACGATCTTTAAGGGAGCGAAACTCATACTTAGATACAACAAAAACTGTATTAAAGAGATATCATTTTGAATCAACAGTAAGACAAACAGGTCTTAGATGACATCAACAGCTTCAAACAGGTCTTTAGATGTAGGAAAGCAATTGTGAAGCTAACTGAGTTGTTAGCTTCGGCAATCGAGCATTCTTAATCATTTTAGTACGTTGAAGACATATTTTCCTTCTCGAAGAGAAACACAATTGCATTAAAACACTAGCAGCAATTTATCCCCCACCAGAATGGCACTATTGGTGATTGCCCTTGCCGCTCTTCACAATTGCAACAATCACCGTAATCTACAAGTCAAATATTTATTGTTAATTTATGTTTAGTTTTTCCATCAACTTAAACCAACCAGCGCCAACCATTAACCATCTGAGCAATCCCCAACCCTGCCCATCTGAAGCACCCATCGTTGGCATGAAATTACGATATTGTTAGAATTGCAATGAGGCGCTTAAGTTAGCCTCACTGCTCGCTGTTGGTCCCTGCCCTGACTCCGACTACAGTTGGCAGGAGCGCCAGTCGTGCCATGCGTGATTTGCCCGGCCGTTCTCGACGATGAATTGTCTCGGCAGCGCCCGCTAGGCTTATTTCGTATGGAAAGCACGATTTTACGGCCCTCAGTTTAGTTACACAGTTTTAGATTGCTACCATCACGCACAATCACTTGCTCTCGCTCTCATCTGCGCTGCTCTATCCCAAAGACTCTGTTCGCGTTTTCCCTCTATTCTTCGGAACCCCCACCAAACGGCTTATCTTCTTCCCATACGAAAATGTTTCGTATGTAGGAGCCAGATTTTTCGCAACTCTAGTGCTTTTTCCTTCGCCGCCATTCCTTGTTGTGTTGACTTTCCTTTTTTTCACTAAAACGATGTTTTATGGGAACTCTCTTTTCACGAGAAAATCTCAAATAGTTGCACAGCGTGTGCCATTTCAGCACCAACCACTCCACCGGAGAAGGGTTAAGAAGATTGGAAAGCTTTCTGCGGTAGCCATGGAAGGAATAAATACTGCGATGTCGTCGCAGTCGCTGTACCGTAACGCTGGGAGCGAATGGGGCACAAGCTTCCCGGCCTGAAAACTGCTACGATCGCACAATTTTTCGGGCTTCGGGAGAATGGAAAACAGCCTATCCGACCTTGGATAAGCGGCAGTAGGCACGCTAAAAACGTAAGGTCGTAAATCCTTTCGACATAAATCTTAATTGGGGCTTCATTGCTTCGCATCCGTTCGTTTCGTGTTCGTTGCGCTTTATGCTCAAGCTCAATAGACAGGCAATATGTGTCAATGTGCAATCTCCTATCCCGATGCTGGTGTAAGGGGAGTTGCGGCCGATTCATAATGTATTAAATGGAAAAATTCATTACCAACTGTAAGGGAACAAGCTTGGGCTTTTTTTTTCTTCTTTCGCTGATACCAATAGATACCAATAATCTAGTGAGCATGCAGAGAAATAAATAGAGCTTAAGCGTAAAACTTCAGCACCCTGCAGGATGAGGATGTAACCAACCCTAATAGAGGGATAGCAAAAGCTCCCCTTGCCCAGTCCCCCCATGGTGAATTATTCATAGGGTCATTGTGTAATAATTTGGCCGGATTGAATATTGGTGTCAAGTGAATACTGAGTTTTTTTTTCGCATCGATGCGATTAGAGCTGATTAAAGTTTATAGCGTTTAAGATTTGCATAATTGTATGAGTGGGTTGTGGAAGGAGTTTCAAGGGAATAGAATGTATTGAATTATGTCTCTATTTTGGAACTGAGTCACATTTCATGGTTTGCTAACTCAAAATTGTTAAACGGTCCCCGCCTAATTATTTCTGTCACTGATTCCCAGCTGATACATTCCTTGCGTTGGCTCATATTGATAACCCTACAGCAGTTCACGGGCTCGATCATCCCTATGGCATGTACATCCTTTTGGACGTAAAATCAATTACCAGGTGGATTGAAAATATAGTTGAAGCTATTTTGTTGTACTTAGACATTCATTCTAGAAGATTTGAATCCTCAGCTATTTAAACATCACATTGCATACCTTTAGGCGCAGCCAATTGAACATTCAATCGATGAAAGAATGTTAGGACTTATTTTGGTTGTTTTAAAGTACAATGAAAACTATTTTAGAAATTCATTAAGATGAGCGAATATTTTACATTTCCTGTTACAGAATTTAGTATAGTTTTTAAGGGAAAAAACACAAATAAAAATCTGAGCCTTATTGAAGGAAAACAGGTGTCTCATAGACATGCTCTGCCCTAGGAAGGCCACGGAAAACAATTAGAAGTCACATAGTTCTAGTTCTATTTTTTTTTCTTCCGCTATGCTATTCTCATATCCTTTTACAAATAGTTTTTCAAAGCTTTTATATAAATCCTAAAGAGCAAGAACTGTCGTAGGAGCTCGTACTTAGTCAATTGACGTATAAATATATGCCGGAATGTAAAGAGCAGGTTTTTATTTCTTTTTTGAATTAATTTAAAAATTCTAAGTCATTTAGGTAATTGTCTCTCAACTGCAAAAATGAATCCCTTCCAGCTTTAATTTCCTCTTTCAACCCAATTTAATGCACCAATTTTTTCCTCCCATCCTGCCGTGAAGTTTAATCACACTGAACCTTAATGTTAAGGGGCGGTCCGGTGGCCGAGGCGACAGCGGCGCCGGTCTTCACACGGCAGGGCCGGGGTTCAAATCCCATCCAGACCGCCTCCCCGTACGAAAGACTGACTACTTTTCTACGGGTAAAATTAAGTCACAGAAAGCCAGAAATGGCAGGCCGAGACCTCTCGAGGTTGTAGTGCCACAGAAGAAGAAGAAGAAGAACCTTAATGTTGACACAAATTCTTCGCCCAACGCAACCGAACGCAACCGACCCGACCATCATCGCTTTAAAAGCCACCAAATTGGTTCCGCAAAATGTTTCTAAGAGATTACACGAATTACTAGCACTTCCCGCAGGCTGCACCGCTGCTTAACGACTGGGACACTAGAAGTGAACCAAACCAACAACAAAAGACAAAAAAAACACCACCCAAACTCCAACAAACAGCAATTGGCTTCATTTCGTCAGTTTGAAGCTAACTTTAAGCGACCATGCGAAAAAAGAAAAGAAACTTTGTCCCCAGGTTCTGCTGTGTGTGTGGCTGTGTGTACTTGCGATACAACATTAAATACTTCCATCGAATGACTCAATTTGTGGAAACTGAAAACCGAAACCTCACACCAAATCACGACGCTCGCCAATACTCGCCCCGTTCCCCCGGCAGGGCTCAAATTAGATTGTCCATCTTCCATCAGCGAGCCACCGAGGATTGGAACAAAATATCAGCTCGATAAATATATATCACCAGCCTTAAGCCCACCAGACCACTACTATCGTTGTGGCCCATCACCATCATCATCATCAGCAGCAGCAGCAGGGCGAGTTGTTGGCGGTCCTGTGGACGAGAGGCTTCCTATAGTGAGATGGATGGAAAAATAAAGACTCCTGTGATGAGGCTTTTTCGTTGCTGGTTTTTTTGCCTCGCTTTAGACAGCAAAACGTGCCATCGCTCCTCGAGCGCCATGGCCAAGTGTCTTAGGAATTGTTCTAAAGAAAACAAACCCCCGTCCGAAAGCAAGGGAAAAAACGCACACCACTATCACTTAGGAAAAGCAACAAACGATTTTTTTTATCTAGAGCGGGTATTTTTTCTTCTCTTCCATTCCTTGACTACAGTTACAGAGGACCCTCGCAGTGGGGAGTTCAAAGGGAAAGAAAATCACGAGTGCAGAAAAAACACGACGTACTACCGAGCTGGAGAAATTTGGCCGAGGACAAAACGGCAACTGGAAGGGACATCCTAAAAAAACGAAGGGAAGCTCACCACCCAGGACTACGATCATTGGTTGTCCGATGGCGAATCGGTGCAGTGAGGCGACCAAACGACTGCTTCCACTCGCCACCGTCCGTACCGTAACGATAAGTAACGCTTCATTAATCTCCCTCGGCGAACGAAAATGAAATTATCTAAAAATGGTACAGTGGTGGCGGTGGTGGTGGCTCGCTTACAACGCGTTTTCTTCCCCCATTTTTCCCACCAACTCCGGTGTGCCACTGCTATCATTACCACTGACGCCACAGTCCACCAACGAAAAACCTATTGTGAGGCGCATCTTCATCAGTGGTTTAAACATTTGTCGTTGAAACAAAACCGTCACCAGAAGGAAGCGAAAAAAAAAGTCCCCGGCTTTCCCCATTCAACGGCTCAAACTGATAATAGCCAGTTGGTTTTTCTTTCGGCAAGGGTAGACTTTCCGTTAAGCCCGCTCTAAGCTATCGGGTTCGGTTGCTTTTTCTTTTGTACCTTTTGGGTTAATTTTACAGAAGAAAATCAATTCAAAACAATCACATCATGCTTCGGCCGTCTTTCGTCGGGTTCATTCCGTTAATACGCACACTGCGTCTAATTTCATTTCCAACCTAAACAATACACATTGTGTCTTATACTTATCCCCTTTCCTTTTGCTAGTTTCTAGCTCCCCCATACTTCTTATACTTCTAAGTGTAAAGCGCGAAAAAAATGGACAGCAACCCGTTGAAAATGTTCTCCTCTAATGACCGTCAGTCGGGCTGCGATCGACAGCGCGTGGCAAGGCGATTGCAGGCGAAATTGAATTTGTTTAGAATTTTGCCTATTGTTTCGCTCCGTTAAGCATGCGGAAAGGCTTAGGCTTAGCGATCGGGTGGCGATTGTTTGGCCGGATGCGGTAACCTGGGACCTGACTGTCATCCGGCCATCCGGTTGACCATTGTGTGGAATTGGAGGTTGGTTTTGAGTGTTCTTTTTGCAGTTAAAATTACTTAAAAGCATTGGCTTTGATAATTGAACGATTTTTTCCCCTTTATTCCTGGTGCAATTCCTTTAAAATTGAATTAGAATTGACAGTAAGAAACGAAATTTGTCTTTAAGAGGATAAATATTATTTATTTTATTTAAAACATAGAGGGATCTCCAGCTATCACCCCGAACATAAAGGAGTGCAATAAGGACATTTAATGTTGGAGCTGAAACTTTCACTATTTTATTTATATTTTAACACACGATCACATTATTAGTAGAATGTCATATTCGGAAAAAGGGATCAGTATCTGAAAGCCGGACTTGAGTATATTCTCTTCAACATGTCTCTTCTTCTTCTTCTTTATTGACTTAACGACTTCTTAGATCACACCTGCCATTGCTGGCTTACTAGACTTATTGATACTGCACAGTTGGAAAGTCAGTCCTCACTATAGAGGAACGGCCATGATGGGATTTGAACCCCAGTCCTGCTTTGTGAAGACCGCCACCGCTGTCGCATCTACTACCAGGCCGTCCAATATCTCTAGAAATAGTGATTCAAAACTTAGTGGAGGAAGATACGAAGGATCTAAAGGGGAAGTTTAATGATCACCTTTTATATGTCAATCTAGATCCTGGCATGATGTTTATAATATAAACAGACACGTGATCGCATCTTCGAAAGGTACATCAAGCACTTTGGAGATCTTATACGTGATGGAAGTTGAGGAGGTGATGGTCATTTGTTCAGTAACACTAACCGAGTCCACTGGCCGACGATGTCCCCTGGCTCAACCAACAAAGCACTTGGCGGCTGCCAACTCCATCCATACGTTAATCCTCCACTGACAGTTACCGTGCCAAATGTTGATATTGGTCGTCAAATTAAGAATCATCTTCAGTTACTACTTCTACGACATAGACTCATTCCCGAGCTTGTTTGAAATCGAAGATGCGATCGAGAAAAAGTTCTTAAAGAATTACAAAAAATTGCTTTAAATTTTTTTTAATAGTTTTTTTTAATATTCAACATCAAACAAGGAATCATATCGAGAAAAGTTTTCAATACACATCTCCCTCCCGATTCGCTTCTAAGCGCTCTGATTTACAACGATAAATTATCAATTTTGTCTACCCATTTAAACGGTGCATCGTTGATAAAAAGCACCGTCAGTAAATCATGATGTCCACCGTACCCTTCCAATCCCTCCTGGCCATGCCCATTTCGCTCAACCTACTGGACCGATTACAACGCGCAAATCAAATTGTCCACTATCAACTGGTGCGAATTACGAACAAAAAAACCAAACGAATTTTCACAGCAAAGCAACTATAACAGGATAAAACACACGACAACCACAACGTAAAAGTTGCAGTAAGAATTGTTTGTTGCGAAGTAAAAAGTTTTGCCCCAAAAACTTTACCATCCAACTATCCCAACCACCGTTACCAGGCGTCCAGTTTTCTCACACAGTTTGGCGCACCCAACTCCCTCAAGGTTCGGTCCGCTGGTGTCGGCCACTGGTGGTCCAAATATTTGAAGTTCGCCATTTCACTATAATTGCTACTACCACCTTTTTTTTCTTACCCACCAAAAATATAAAACACCAGCGTGGATAACCGGTGTTAACTCCCGCAAAGGAGATAGCGACAACGCTCTTTTCGAGGCAGGCTCCAGACTTTAATTACGGCGCCCTAAAACTTTCAATTCCAACGGTTTGTTTCAGACGCAATCCCCAACGCCGGTGGCCTGTTTAATTTTTTGTTTTAGATTAAGCTAGTGCGAGCGAATGGGGAAGAAGGAGTAAAATTTTAAAAGAAACTTTCAGCAACTCCACTCTACCCCTTTCGTACCCAGTTTGATGAACTATTAAACCGGGAAAAGGGAGGCCGCGTTGTTTGGACGTACGAGGCTGCCCACTACCGAATGTGGCCTGTAGAGAGAACCTCGAGAACTTTAAGGCTCGAGCAATAGAGTTGGAGACTTTCCTTCCATCCCCCCTGTTTTGGCTGGTTACTTTCGGCAACAATAAAGCAAGCCCAACTTCCATATATCACTCACGGGGCGGCCGTAAAGGGAACCGAATGTCACCCCAAAGAAAGCCATAAAGAATAGTTGGAAAGGGGTATTTTATTAAATGAACGATCACTTTTCCTTCTTGGCTTTGTGGGTCTTCAAGTTAAAAATTCGTCGTTTTAAATCCTTTGACTAATTTTAAATATATTTACAGCTTCTATTACTTATCAACTCTACATCCCATAATTGACTGTCTTTTTCTTCGCCCAGCATCTTCAAACTACTCACAAAACACCTTCACGAAGCCGCTTAAGCCGTTTACAAGTCCTCCCACGGGTCGCATCAAAAAGATTTCCCCATTTTCTCGACGGTACAATAAACTCAACCTATGTCCTTAACGAAGATGGAACAATCCACATAATGTCACACATAAAAAAAAACCGGCCAACGGTTTAAAAATGTGGAAATGCAACGTAAAAGTTGCAGTCTAGCTTGAAATTAAAAAATGTTCGGGTCACCGCACCGGAATCGTGCTACAAGCGCTAGCATGTACCAGTTACATGTCCACCAAGGTTCTACGGTTCTACGAACAATCTCATATCACAGTAAATATTTTACAAACCCAAACAGAGAAACGATTTAACACGCTCGTAATTGCACCTAAAATAGCTAGAACACTGGACGCAACCAGCGAGCCTTTTAAATCCCATCTCAATAACATTGTCGGATGCAATCGCGCCTTTTCCGGTCACACCGAAAGCGAAACCTTCGGATGGCATCGGAATGGCAACCCGGAACCGGAAAAAACGGTGAAAGCTCTTCTAATCTGTCCCGAAAGTGTAAAAGTGCTTTGGGTGATTTTTCCTACCAACTACCGTCTCGTTGGCGTTGGGTTTTGGAGGTAATAAGATAGATGTAATCCTGGTTTTCCCCAGGAATCGGTAGCCAACGCCCCACTTTCATCAGCCTCCTGAGCGGGTGTGAGTGTGCCCAATATTCGAGCACGGGAAAAACATGATCCTGCGAGATTGAATTCCGTTACTATGGCCGGTTACTGCAATGGGGAAAAGTGATAGTGCTAAGTAGAACCGTGGACCTGGACTTTGCAAAAGAAAAGATCAGAAGAACTTATCACCTGCTACACTGTACGGATATAAACTAGCATACTCTTGGCATGACTCTTTGCTTTTACTTGGGTTTTTGGGACGTCAGTGATTGCATCACAAGAATTGTTGTAAGGATTATGGCTGCACAGGATCTATGATGACGTTCCTGTTTTGTAGCTTTTGGTCAATAACTCCTAATAAATCCTCAAAACAAAGCTTCATTTTTTTTAACGCAAAGAGTTCCAGCTACTTCTAGCTTGTTTATACGATACTTTTGCTAGAAAAAAAAAATTCTTAAAACAAAACAAGACCTGTTAAACTTTACAGAAACAACCACACATCTCCACGTCTCCTAATTTGTTGCTGTTGTTACCGAGGGTTTTCTGCTTCTCTATATAAAAAAAAATCCTCCCGGGAAAGATTTTGAAACCCAAAACAAAAAAAAAACAGACAAAAGCACCAAAGTAAGTGGAAAGATTTCCTCCCATACCCATCCCTCTACTGCCCCCTTCTCCTCCCCCCTAATCACCCCCCTTTATCATGTGCAAGTGCTCTGTGCTCTAGTGTGCAATGTGATAGCCACGTATGTGAAGGGTGGCAAAATGAGAAATGATGTCTTCGTTTACCCTTTCACTTTTACCGCTTTTATTTTCCCGCAACCCCACAGCCCTCACTGGCACTGGGGATAAGAAGGTGGTGATAAGACAAAACACACACACACACACAGATACACGCTTAGGAGAGATAGAGGAAAAGGACACACTCGCAAAAAACGCTCGTACCAATAAAACGTACCAACCACCAACCTCGTTCATTGGCCGTTCATTGCAGTTGCCACAGGAAGTGAAGCACAAATCTCACACATGAGATTTTTTGGTTTAGGTTTTCTTCTCGTTTAATTTGTTTGTTCTATTTTTGAGTATTTTTTTCTCTCTCTCTCTCTCTCTTTCCTTTCTTCTCGTTTACGTTTGTATTTTGGGAGTGTGTTCACACCCACCGAAGGGGAAAACCTTGTTCCCACCGGTGAGGTGAATATATCGCACCGCGGTACAAATCAAGTACAAATAGAAACAACAACACATTTATATTTTACAGTGTTTAAAAAAATAGCAAAATTAAAATAATCAAAATAAAGGTAGTGAATTGCTTTAACGACTTAACAACCCTTTTTCTAGCGCTCACAACACACAACACCAGCCTTTTTACTCCACTTATTTTTTCTCTTTTTTTTCTTTTTTTTTTAGTTTAGTTTTAATTTATCTTTAATTTTTTATCTTTTTTCTGTTTCTTATTTTGTGTTATCATGTCATACATTTTCTAACCTTTTTTAAATTATATTTTTCTTTGCATTTTGTTTTTTGTTTTTAATTATTAAGACTCTTTAAATACATTTTATATTTTATTTTTCATTTGTCGTAGTTTTTTTTTCCTTTGTGGTAATGGTTTATTATATTTCTTCTATTATTTTTAAATATTCATAACACTTTTATTATTATTTTTCTAAAATTCTAGTTGTTTATCAATTTAATTATCGTTTCATGAATTATTTCTCGTTGACTACTTACAACTTCATTTATTCTATTTTATTCGTTCTTGGTGCAAGTTTTTTCATTTTTTCTTTACTTTTTGTTGTTTGTTACACTCATTTATTTGAAGTTATTTTGCATAAATTGCTCTAAAGACTTATGATCTCCTATATCACTTTAAAAATCTTAGTTGAATAGGGGCATCCCTAAAAAATTCTATTGGCCTCCCCGGGTCCATATTTGTTTGAAAGAATATATTCATAGCGCTATCTTAAGCTCCATATCCTCTAAAGGTTGCTTCATTTATCAATCTAAATACGGAAGTCGTGCAATAGTTTTGTTATCTACTGTAACGTGTTAGATAAGCCTTTCGGTCCACATCAGATTGGCCGTAAAAAAGCCGAAGATGAGCCAACCTCACTAGGAATGATGGATCCCTTCGCGCGCGCTCTCGTATACTCGTCGTAAGTAACAGTATGTTGTACGCTGTTGAATAATAATAAAAGTACACTGGAGAAAGTACCTGACATCCCTAGACAGCCGAAGCAATGGTTCCGATCGTGAGACAATTCAACCTGTCGAAAGCAGTAACGTACAATGGGAATAGGTCGAATAGGTCTCACAGATTCAAGAGCTACTACTACCATGGTACTTCGTGCAAAGAGGGGACGGACGTCAAAACATTTCGATTAAGATTTCGTTGGAGATTATGTTACATAAGAAGGATTTTACGTGCAAGAAAAGGCTAGGCCTGGGAAACGATGCGTCTTGTGCGGCTCCAACAGTGTCCTCTTTGCATCTGGGAGGCTTTCAGTACAGCTGGGAGAGAGATCGAGAGTGGTTACAAGCAACAGAAACCTAGTGCACACCCATGATGGAAGGCCAATGGCCCTTTGGGAGATTTTTTGTTTCCCCAACAACTCAAGACACCACCGTACCGGGCTATTTAAGTGCAGTACTTCCCACACACAGGCGCGCTTACTTGTGTACTGGATACGGGTAGCCTTTTCTTACACCACGTCTACAAGCAATCACGGACCTATATGTGAATCTCGCATGCCTTTTAGCAGGAGATAATGTACGGATTGATAAAAGATTGATTGATTGATACAGCCTGTACTTGTTGTCAATGCGGGTTTACCTAGTGTATTGGATCGGTGAAAAAAGCCGCCCACGACTGAGGGTTCTATTTCTCGGCTTGTCAGCGATGATAAATTGCGGTGCGGTCCTGATTGGCACGTCCGTTCTATCGACTGCCCACGTGTGGAAAGTGTGTTGCGGTGTTGCTTAGGCTGAAATTACATGCAGGATTTAATTCATTCATGCACGCCGGCGGACAACAATGCCAACAAATGTCGGTTGACAAAGATCGGTCATTCAGGACATGAGAGGCGATACTGTAGGCATCGATTATACATAATTTCTGATTTTTACTATAAGCTGACATAAATTCTTATCAATCGATCAGACTTTTGAGGCATAATAGTGAGGCAAACCGTTAGAAGAAGAATATTCGTCGAAGCTGTATGTTCTCCATCACCATCCGCTCCATAAATTTTAATCACAAAAACTTTATAATCAAACATTTTAGCCAAAAGAACATCCGTTTTACTTCATGTCACAAACAATCTAAGCATTGCCTTCCGAAATAACATTACAGAACGATGCCGGAATGTGACAACACAATGTCGTAGTTTGTCTAGAACTGGGTAAAAAAAACCAACAAACCCCACTGTAGCCGCATTCAATCCATCTATTTATCTAATGAATTACTTAGCTAGATGTTATCGCATTGTTTCGCTAAAACGATCGCCTCAGTACGAGATTGGTGTCCCATGTTCGCTACCATGGCTCATCAATTTTCCCCCATCGCTGCCTCGGCGTTGTCCAGCTCCAGGTTCGGTCTACTCGTAAAGTTAAAGCACGAGACGTATCGTACAGCTAGGGAAGAACGAAACAAAAAATGGCTGAAGCGGAAATCAATTCCAACCGCAAAGAAATTTGGAGAAATTGTGCTCAGTTTCAATTATGGTGACTTCATAAAGTAATGTAACATTATTGGAGCGATAAACTTAAGCAAACGAGATTTTCAATGTTCTTCTTCTCTTCTTTAGGGTGCTTCAACTTCGAGTATGCTTGGGTTGTCATTTTTGGAATCCTGGACTTCATTTTGTACTAAAAAAAAACGGACCAGATCGCACTATTATGTTTTTTTTTTCGGCAATAAGCAATACTGTAGACGAAAGTCAAAGCTCCAATACAACAATACCATCCAATCTGCAACCCAAACAACTATGCTTCCAATATTCTCCCTACTAACAAGATGAAGATGAATTTCGATCCAATTCAACAAATGTCCCCACAAATCCTGTCTGACCATCCAACAGATCAACGGACAATTAAAAGATACAGCAACCACACGAATTAGAACGTAGCGTACATATCGTCCTCCCTAAACCACCAAAACCGGCGGCTGATCCACTTTCACTACATGACACAAAATCACATCACATGAAGAAATCCTTTTCCCCGGCAGTTTGCCACACACACACACACACATCGTCGGAGATCGTTGATACGCCGCGACGCACTTCGCCGTACGCATACACTTATTTCAATCCTCCGCCAAAACGGGCACAGCACAGCATCGCATCGCAGACAATCTACGACAAATGTCCTACAAGTTTGGTCGTGCGCTACAAGCCATCGCTTGTTGTTGTGAGCATTTCAAGTGCCCCAAAAACCTGGCACAGGGAGGGCTCCGACGCCAAGGGAGTAAATCCGCAAAATATTGTCCCTCGAATGTCCCATGAATCCTTGCCGTTCCAGCGATTCCACACGACGCGAACGCGATAGGATACGCAGCTAGATGTTATCAAAACGGGGTTTACCCTGCTTCGCCTGCTCCAAACCGGTCACATGCACGGGTCATGAAAATCCTAACGGCCCGCAAAAGGATAGAAGCAATCCTTGCCATCACGTCTACGTGTGGACTGGACCTACCAGATGAAGACGAACCGCACGCCAGGACGGGGGTTTTGTGTCGCCGGATAATGCCACTGGATGGAATACTGGTATATCGACCCCGGGAAAAATGGCCACTCGTACAGTCCCGAGAACGGATTACGATTTAACGCACGACGGCGGTGGTTACACCAACCAAATGTCGCCTTTTGCCCCTTTTTTTTGGTGTCGACACAGTTTGTGCCTGGTCGTAAGATGCTGTGGCCCGAAACGACCGCAAAGGAAAAAGGATGGAATTTGTTTAATTTAATTAGTGGCCCCGGAAGCATTCCTTGGGATATTAAAGCCTTCGGTTAGTATTAGCAATAAATTATAAGCTTGTTGTCGTACTTCGGCTGGTCGGATGTGTGTGTGTGTGTCTTTGCTGTGTATGTCCACCCATAATGTTGGTGTGACCGTTGTACGGATGGGGATGGATGCCGTCGATGTTTTGATAACAACTTAATTAATAATCTGGAAGTGAATTTGAAGGAATGACCTTGTTTATCTTGAAGGGGCCGTTTGTTGCCCTTTCCACCAACGTTTCTTCTTCGGCGGCTACAAATTGTTTAGGCCTTGACCGGGAAAAAGGGATGTCATCTCTCGTGGCGTCTTGTGTGTGTGTGTGTGGCTTGTCGTCGGGGCATGGTAGCAAACTAATAAATACGAGTCCTGCTCAGACTTCCGAGCATTGGGTGGTCAAGCATTCTCCGCATTCCGGTGGAATGAAACTCACAAAGAAAAACCTTTCACCCGAGTCATGGGAGCGACTCCCGGGAGCGTGAGCCTTAACAAATCACAATGGTTGTTGGAGGGTAAAGATGATTGTCGTCGGAAATAAAGAGCCTCAAGGGTTAAGGGTTGTCCATTTGTTGGATGAGAATTGTTTAATTTCGGATGTTATTATTCACTACGGTGCTGAACGGTAGCTATTGATGGCGTGTAAGAATTGCGTATAATTGTACAAATATTACGATACAACCGGTGATGAACGTTGAGAAAGTAATTTATTCAATCTAGCTTATGGGCACTCAGCTTGGAAGCTTTATTTATGCAAAGAAATATTTTCCATGGGAGAAAAGAAATCCTGTACCAACGTCTTTTGAAATCTTTTCGAATCTTAGAAAGCATCCTCAAATAGAGTCATCCATCACTACCGTGATGGATCGTTCCCGGTTTTTTTTTTCGTTCTTGCTTCCAGCTTCCCAAGAGCTCCTTTTCCTAATCCCAAACCCCAACTCATCGTGGGGTCCGCGAATCAAGCCACGCACACTCTCACCGCTCGATGCTCGTATTCATATATTACCGAAAATGATGTGCCAATCATCCCCGGTGCTCTACAATGAGGTTCGACCGGCCAATGATGATACTCCCATTGTGTCCGTGCCCATGACGTAAAATACATTCATTACCTGCCCTAAGTCGGGTTTGAAATCGTTGTCAATAGCGCCGGCTAGAATTCTAGTTTTGATGGGGGAAGGAATCGGAACTATATAAATAGGAACTCAGCCCAGCCCATATCTTACCAAACGCGATTGCACTGTGACGTAACCGCAAACGGTGGACAGCGCTCAGGAAGAGCTGGCTAGCAGTAGTAGCGTCCGCAGCAATACAACTCAATTTACAGCTGCAAAATGAATCGTCCGATGCCAGAGTTCGTCAAAATCAATTTATCACCATCGAAAAAAGGCCTAGACACAAGAGGCCCGGGCACCAAAAATACAAACCATTAGGTGGGCCTTTCGCGTGGCCGGGTCGAACCGAGCTGTATAAAATGTTAGCAGCGGCAACAACGGCAAGAAGCAACAGCAACAAAAAACACCAACCGGACCACACCAGAACCGTGGCCACTTTATCGGAACCTTTCCATCAAATGGACCGTAGCGGCATTGTTCGGGAGAAAGGATTTTCTTTCAAGTGTAAATTAATCATCCTGCCATCCTGCCGACCGGCCAACCATTCGCTAGTGTGCGATGTCTTAAAGCCCGTGGTCCCCACCTTCCTTCAGCCATTCTTAACTCGGTTGCATCTTGTACGGTACCGGAGGCCGAGGGATATTCTCTCGAACCTCGAATACACGGGCAGCAACAACAACAGAATGGAGATAGAGAGCAGCCCGGGAGAAAAAAAAACCCATCAAACCCCATCCCGCCTATGAGAAATTGAATCCTCTTTATTATCACCGGCCAAAAATTACCATTTCACTCGCTGGCCGAAAATGGTCAGCCCCGGACACGAATCACACCTCCGCAACACAAAAACTTATTGAATAAAAAAGATATTACTCAATATCTTGGCAATCCTGAACGCCCCACACCGCCAGTCGATGCCTTTGTCGTGCTCGGGAAAGGGCGGACCAGGTTTATCGGGCCAAATTCTTCCACTCGGGTCATAGTGACAAAGGCAAAAGGAGGGCTCCGATCACACAAGCCCATACACGGGCTACGCAAAACAGTAATAAAATTCGACGGTCGCCCGGAACATCCTCATCGTCCCACAAAAAAAACGCAGCAAGCCCCAATTGGTGATGTGTGACGGAAAGTGTGGGATCGAACAGAGAAGGGAAGCCCGGGAAATCGGAAAAGGCCAATCGGATGCAAACAAATGAGAAGCAAAAAAGTTTTTTCCCCGAAACCATTTTACCATTTCCGTGTCTGGGGGTCTTAAAAATAAGTCATTTTTTATTTCCTCCCCAGCACTCTGTCCCACTCGCTCGGCCCGCAATTACTTTTTCTGGAAAGATACCGACAAGGATCGCCGACATGCCCTGTGTCGCAGTGCTGAACCATGATGGAAAGGATGTTTGTTGTTCTTGGTTTTGTTTGGCTGTATTTTTTTTTCTCTTTATTGAAAAGGATAATGCACTTCTCGATGTCCTTTTCCTTATCGGATCGGGTGAAACGGGTAGAAGGCCTCAATTTATGCTACCACACTTTTACCTTCCGAGAAAGAATGTGCATGCCGTTTCGAACGGAATCTAATGGTTCGAAGTGGTTTTTGTATATTATTGGAAACAAAATTCTGATACCTTGCTGTTTCATGAAAATCGTCTGAAAATAGAAAAAATAGGTAAGTTCCTCAAAACCATTTGTTGCTATCAACTGCAAATTATCATTGCCACAAACTGCAAATAAACAAGAAATCAACAACCTCAATACGCATTTTACCAAACAACACAATAATCTTATTCCATTGGAACGCATGCGTCACGCATTTCTTGCAAGCACGTGCTCACCAAGATATCACCAACGAACACTCCGAAAATTTGAATCCACATCCCCAGCAACAACTGCTCGACTTTTTCGATCTGTTTTGACAGCTGCTCGAAACGGCCGGAATCCGTCAAACGGATCAGCTGTGTTTGTTTACATACAGTTGCGAAGTGAAAGTTACACCCGTAAGCCTTTGTTATGCGGGAACATCAGCATTATTTTATTGTAAAAGTGAGTACACCACCAACAAAAACAACATGGCCACATCACAGATGATGGCCGTAACGCTGCTTACGCGAGCCATCGAGTACGATGTGGTTGGGCGTAAGCTGGAAGCACTGAAGCTCTACGAAGATGGCATCGAGTCGCTGCTCAAAGAATCGAAAGGTGACGCATCAATCGGACCGCATGAATCATCCTAACGTATGCCCCGGGATTTCTGACCCTACCCGTATGCTACACCATTGCAGCCGAAACAGATCCCAAACGGAAGCAACATTTTCAGAACAAAATTCTCGAATACATGAACCGGGCCGAACAGGTGAAGGAGCTGGTAACGCGCTGGAAGAGTAAAGGTGTGATAAGTGACAAAATACACATCGTCGAAGGTGCGACCGGATATGGGTACGGTAGAATTTTTGGCAAATATTTTAGCGATGAGGTACACGAAATACTGATCGAGGAACCGTACGTACGCGATCACTACCAGATCTGTAATTTGGTAATGTTTTGCGAGCTGGCGGTTAGCACCTGTCGGAACGTGAAGTACATACAGCTGCTGACCGTGAAGGACACCAAAAACAACAACGAGCAAGGTCGGGCATTCGACACGCTGAAGGAAAGTTTAAACAAACACGCGGTTAAGTTTGTGGTCGAATATTCCGAGCACATGCACGATCGGCAAGTGATGTAAGTTGACTTTTAATTATAGCCACGATGTATGACGTTTTACTGTGAAGATTTCTATTTGTTCTCTCTTCCACAGACTTAGTAATGGCTACGTCATTAAGATTGGCCGTGGGCTGAACTACTTCAAACCGTCCCCGAGCCGGTACTGTCTCGGTGCATTCGATTATCAGTTTCGGGAGTGCCGGGAAACGAACGTGGACGTGTTTTACTGTCCGGAGAATAATAAATCATAAATCTCGAATCGGACTCATCGGAAATTTGATGAGAGTAAGCAAAACAGCAAAAAAAACAACAGACGACAAATAAAGCACACAAACAAACAAAACGGCCACTACGCTGATTCCCTACGCTGTGTCCGAAAGCTCATCAAGAGCACTCCACTAATTGCCATCTCTCTAAACGCTGCAGAGATTTCGTTCTCAAGTGTTCTTTCAGTGAATGGGAAGTTGCTTTTCTTCTGTCTCCCTTGTTCTTCTCCCTGTATTCCTTCCACGTGGCGATCGATGGCTCTTGGTGGAAGTTGATTTTTCGTCCATGGTACGTACGTACGGTTGGCTCATTAATTCGCCATTTTTCCACCGACCATCATGACCGCCTTGTCAGCTTGCCCGAGCTCATTCAACGCTACACGCCAAACGCCATTTGGATGGACACTTTGCTTGCTTTTATTTTTTTCTTGTACGATATTTTGCTTCAAGGCATCAGCCACTGTGCCGCTTTTTCCCGCCAAGAACCTGTGTGCCAATCCGCACTGCAGTGGCGATTGTTTGTGTAATAATTCATAACTAATGACTAAAGTTGATTGAACAAACTCAGTCATGGCCGTCGAAATTGGAGCTTCCTTTGCTCGTTCCCCGTTCTCAAGTAGTTCGTCTTGCGTCTTGGCGAGTGTCGTTTGCTCAGCGAGACAAGTTGCAGTATAGTTTTCTATTTGGAGTTAAAAAATCAAAAGAAAGCTCTGTATAATTTAAACTACTTTTATAAAATTCTTCTACTAACAATAAACAGGAAATAATGTCTTTTAAATAATTTATTTCACAAAATCCTGCGAAGAATAACTGCCAAAGACAATGTTCCACTCAAGGGATAAAATGTTTCCTTCTTGCCCGAGAACATGCTGGCACGGAAAAGTGCCGCAAACGAAAACAAATTCATTAATTACAATCGCAAACCATTCTGCCGAGGTACTCACTCAAAGTTTTGCCCTTCGGGCCTGATATTGGTCAGTAAGTAGGGCCGTGGACAGTTTTCGTTTTCTGTTTTTTGTTCGCCCCTAGAATTATCAATTCTTAAGCCCCAGCTCGTCTCTCGGTTCGCAAGCGACATAATGAATAATGGCAAACGGGTTACAGTAAACAGCTCCCCAGAAACATGGAGTGCAAGAAAAACATTTCAATTAGGGCGGTACAAGCATTCCGGTGAATGATTTATATGTTTTTTGTCAATCGTTTGCTTCCACTTTTTTCCTAACTCAGTAAATTTTACTAATTTGAAATCGGTTTTATGTCAGCAATTTTTTATTTCCTTTTTATTATTCTTCATGACGATTCCAGCAAACACATAAATAAAAAATTATTCACAGGAACTGGTATAAAAATCAGATGTTCACTCCTCAAACATAACGCGCATACGTGCTTACGATATGATTCTGACCCGACGCCACAAACCTCTGCTCGCCGGCCTGGTTCCGATATTGGTTCAACGAGATCGCACTCACACACCGCATGTCCATCCGCTCCCCGATCCGTGCCGCTACTTCACACGTAAAATCGGCACTCACCACCCGAAACCGCAACGATTTCCCACGTGCCAACTGAAACTCCATCAGCTTCTGACCGATCGCCCGCCGTCGAAAGTGGGGCTCAACTGCCAACACAAACACATGGTACGAACGGCGCGATCGGAACCTCCCACAAACATCTCCCATCTGTTCGAGGTGAGCAAACAGGCGCACCATTTCGGTCCACCGGCCGTTCGTTCCTGTGGCAGGCACCAACGCCAGCAACTCGTCCGCAGTGGTTGGTTTTACGCAGCGCGCAATCGTAACGCCAACGATCGTACCGTGATCTTCCTCGATCGCCAACGCGACCATTCCCTGATGCACGAAAGACAACGCAAACTGGATGTGTTCCTCGGCCGGTCCGATGGTGGTTTGCGTCTCGTCCAGGTAGGATCGCGTAAGAAGTTCCTCCGGGAAGTAGAAGGACAGCAGCGCTTCCCGGATACGATCACACTCGCTCGGTACCGCAATGCGGTACAGAATCTTGGGAAAACATCCGTTCATTTGACGTACACTTGAGGAACACGAACTGGTGGAGAGAATATCAACTTTGGTCCAAGTTTCTCGATTTCGCCCAGAGAGCGTCACCATCAACGGTGTATCATTTCACAGGAGAGGAAGTCCAAGGAACAATCCCAATTCTTAACCCAACAGCTGGTTACTGACGAATGGTTGGTCGTATACCATTCGATACCATTGGCGCCTAATCTGGCGCCCCCTTTCCCTTTTTCATGCCCTTTCAGCTAAGGCAATACTTTCGTTCCAGTGTTGTTGCATCGAATCGTGGTGCACCGTGTGTTGCGTGTAGGTTTCTTATCACTAATGGCTGTGGCCGTGTAAGCGTGATCATATGGGATAGAAAGAGTATTGGAATTCAAGCTGCTAGTTTGGAATTTTGAATTCAAATTTTATACTTTTTTTAATCATAATCCAAAGAGTAAAGTGAGATAAAAGAATAAAATATAGAACAACCAACACGCTATATTCCCTGACTAATTTCATAAATTATGATCCCAAGACATTTTCTCTTAATCCTGCTTGAAGAAACTTCAAAAGTAAATTTAAATATTTTTATGAAACCCGTAGCTAAGAAACGCTTAAAAGTCGACACACAACCAAAATATCGTAGCTTTGCGCCAGGTGGTAGTTTGTACCGATGGTTGATAAGCATTACATGCCACGCTTGTTCACCCTGCCCCCACTATTGCACCCTTACCGAGTCACGTCTCGTATAGATGGCTAGTTCCCAGATGTATTTGCCCTTGTCGTTTGTTTCCAGCTCAGCAGTATTATGTTAAGTATGAATCTACTATTACAAATCGATATTGTTTATAAGAAATTATAACTAAAAAAGTAACCGCTAAGCAAATGTATTTGCAAAATTCATAGTGTTGATTAACAGTCAGAAAATCAATAAATAAGTTAAGAAATACATTAATAGGCTTAATAGGAAAAATAAAGAGAAACAAATAAGTAAAACTAATGAAAACGAATTCGTACGGGGAGGCGGTCTGGATGGAATTTGAACACCGGTCCTGCCGAGTGAAGACAGGCGCCGTTATCGCTTCAGCCACCTAAGCTCAGCCCTTAGAAATAACAGTCACATAAATCGATTAACAAACACAAACAAAAAAGTTGCAGAGTGAAACACTTAACCTAATGCTGGGGCTAGTTTAACACCTAATGGAATAAATCATTATTTAATGCATTTCCTCATCTTTATATTAAATCATCTCAATAATTATCGAATGATGAATATTTTAAAGAACCATGCATCGAAGTATTCAAAATTTAATGTGTTGAAGCAAAGAGAAAGGAAAAGGTGATTCATTTTATCTCCTCAGCAATTCTGAAGATGGATTTCTTTGTCCATTGATTTCTAGTCTGTTCTGCGCCCAATAGATGGCTTCAAATGATGTTCGACAATGCTCAGCGATACTTGAAGCACACATTTTACTTTTAGCATTTTAAGTTCACTAACATCAACCTAAATTGATCATAATTTCATCCTTTCCTATGATTTTATCTTTCGTCTAAACGCCATATGTTTCTAAAACAAAGCCAATTTACAGCTTAGGATATTTCCTCTCCCTCAAACAAACACAATTTAAAAACGTGACGGAAAAAGTTCCGTAAGCTTGTAATACAAAATTAATTACATGAAGCAGCAGTCACAGCTGAGTCACACCGTTCGCCAAGCAAACAACATCACACCGTGACATACAGACGATATCTTCCCAGCGAGTTGAATCTTCCCATCCAACCATGATAAATAGCACAAGTCACAACGTAAAATAACATTTGCGACCAATGGCGATTCTACTCCGTTTGGTTCGCCAACCATGGTGGTTCCAAAGAATGCACCAAAACGCATCATGCCATCATGTCTTTTTGCTCCGTTTTGCAGTAAGAAAGGAGTTGTAATTTCCGGATGCAACCTATGCACCCAGTACTTGAGGGTATTTTTTGCACCCTGTTTGCGTCTCGGGACGCAAACTGTTGCCGAAGTTCGGGAAGAAGGGTGTCACACACACAGAGGTGAAGTATAAACAACGGTAATGATACCGTACTGCTGCTGCTTACTGTTCTCTCCAAATCGTTCCCCTTGTTGACTTAAGCCAGTTCCACTTGAGCGTTACGATGCGGGTTAAGGATTGGCGAGCGAGAGCGGGTATTAAATTTATCATGATCATCGTTATTATCGTTATCGTTCTCGTCGTCGTCGTCTTCGTTCACTGACAACAAAGACAATTCCTGCCGTTATCCTTCCCTATTTTATCTCACGCTCTCTCCTTGCTTTCTAAGCCATGGGCCAGGATACAGCAAGGACCAGCATCGCCGCCATCTCATATCGCTGCCATCGCCATCTTAAGCCGTTAGCCGTATTTCTAATCTCTATCATTAATTCAATTACAATAATTGATTCCGTAATTATTTAAAAACGTTCCTTAACGCGACAGACGGTTTCGCGAACAGCAGTTTCGCTTCGAGAAGTCCCAGTTTAGATGCTTATCGGAGAGTCGCGAGAAAGTCGTGCTGGGGACGAACGAATCGAGACGACGATTTTCCATTTTTGAAAACTGCAAACCTTTCACTTCCAATTGTTTGAAAAATCAAACAAAGTCCGCTTTTACTAAACGCACTCCCCATCTGCTCAACAGCGTGCTCAACAGAGACAGAAGTAGTTTTCCCAACCTACACAACCATTCCGACACCAATTCCGAATGGCTTCGGTGTGACATCAAATGAATTGTGGAACATAAATTTTCAATAAGACTAATTGTAATTAACGAAAGCGTTGGCTCCGACTGCAGTTGCTCGCAGGCTAACAGGAGGAGCTTCCTCAAAAAAGGGGTTCGAAATTGATATTACTTTACCGGCGTGTGATTTTTGCGGCACCAACTTGTTTCGGGCTGTTTATGGAAATGAGCATACGCAATGTCTGTGTGTGTGTGTTTATTTTTTCTAGCCTACGTAGACGAATCACCGGGCACCCTTTCTCAGCCGCTCATCACCATTTCCGTAGCGAATTTTCTAATACAATTATGGAGCGGAAAATTAATGGCCACTCGGCGGCATCGTAGAGAAGATTCGCGGCCCCAGACAAGGTTAATGGTGGTGCAGATAGTGCTGGAGATAGGGCCGGTACCGGTGGGCTTAAGGGTTAGTTTTCGAACCAGAGCGCACATAAATCAGGATAAGATGCATATATTTGGAGGAGAAAAACTCCAACCGCCACACATAATCCAAATAAACTGCCCCGTTCCAGTTTGTTGGGATAGGATGGTGCATGGTTGGCGACAGAGTTTGTCTAGCGGTCGTTTCATCATTTGCGGCCTTATATATTACTTGAATATGTTTTGCCAATTTTATTTCTGATGAAGAATTCTTTAATAAAAATCGTAATTAAAAAATATAGGAAAACCGTTCAGATATTAAGAAGTACTGATGCTCTCTAAGGGATATAAATTTGTTAAATTGCTCTAGCATTTACTTTTTTTTTCTAAAAAGATCAAGTATTAAAAATCAAAAATCATTTCCTAATACGAACAAAACACTGCACCAAAACCTCATACAAATGTTCCAATCTCCAAAAGAATCCGCTCCAATAAACTTGCTTCGTACATTGAAAATCATTATTTGTTTGAACTCAAATCGATCGTAAATTACAACCAACGGTGTCCTCGCCGTGCCCTGCATTTACCGGCTTGACTGATAGCCAAAAACCTACAGGCAGACAAATCGGCCTCATTTCTTACCGGAAGTGGAAAACATTTTCCACCATCATCACCATCACGTTCGCGGTGACAAAGTCAACCGTGGCGCAAGGGAAAGCCGTTCCTTGGAGACGTCCACGGAGGAATGTTTCTCCAGCTCCAGCAAACCACATTTCAAACAACCGAAAACCACGTGAATGCTAAACGATGTACACTACCACGAGAGAGAGAAAGAGAGAGAGAGAGAGAAAGGAACGCGCACCCCATGATGGCGTCCAGACCCATGCGAGGAAAGCAAGTGTGGCCAACCGTCATCGGGCAATATTTACGTAAACAAACCGCAGCAAAACCGCTGCCACTTTTCTACGGCGGAACAAACAACGAAAACTATTTGCCAAAAATACTCCAGTTGCTCAGTTATTTATTGTGCCCGCCATACGATCTCGGTATTCAATTTGTCAACCGTTCTGGGGTGACCGTTTTCCACCCTTTGCCGTTTGGCCCATCCTCGGTACATCAGCACCACGCTCACAGCGTTAGGCATAAAATGTTCGCCACCAAACGAATACTTCATTGAATTCCATGCATGGAAATGCGGAATGGAAATGCGATTGGATTGGGCCGAGACTCACAGGGTACTGGGCTGAAGCTATTACCACCGATAGCTTAAGAACCGCTAGACGTTGGCGATTCTTGATCATCCGGTAAAAAACTTGGCACCCGATGGATGCTGTTCTCGTAAAAGCCGATCTTGCAGCCGACTCAAAACCTCATGGGTCCATCTATCTAGCATTCGGCAAGGCACGAGCTTAGAAAACCACCGGCAAACAAAACCATCTTCCAGAATGAATGATTTTATTTGTGACTACGATGTCTTCAGACCGTTTCCTTGGCACCATTACCATGTCGCCACAGGTGAGAAATGTTCGCCAGATCGTTTATGCATGTATTTGTCGGTGTGAGATAATGTATGTTATTCAAATAGTAGCTATTATGTTTTCGATTCTTGCCGACACCTAGCATAAATTGTGACTGGCTAGCAGGGACATGTATTGGCTGATTGGAAACTTCAATCTACTAGAGCACTTCTTCTAGTTCTGAGGGTTGGCAGTGCTTAAGAGAAGGCATCACTTTTTAGTCAAAAAATGATTTTTTAATAATCCTAGTTGAAAAGGCAAATGTTGTAACCTCTTTTGCTTAAAAAACCATAAAATTCTCTAATGAATTAACAGAAATCATCGTAAAAAATATGTACCACATACTAATAAAATACAAAAGCGATTCAGAGCATAAATTAATGCAATAAACCACATCAACTGATATTAATGCACTTAAAATTTTTTGAAATAATGTTACTGCCCTTGTGAATTATAGAACCGCCCTAAAAGTCTGATTTTCGTGATTTAATTAATAAAAAATCAAATAATCATTAATTTTTTTTATTTAAGCTTATTTTTTTAAATATTTTCTAAGCTTCAAATAATTTCTCAGATCTTGTAAAATAAATGTTATGACATTCCATTTATTTCAACTTCAAGAACTCTCGGTCAGCTAATTCTGGCCTCCTTGAAGTGAATTTCTTCCATACCTCGTTCGCCTTCTTGTTCTTCAGCGCTAGAACTTCAGGATACGGGTTCAAATCCCATCCAGACCGTCTCCCCGTACGCAGGACTACTTTGCCACGGGTAATATCAAGGCCGAAACCTCTCGAGGTTGTAGTGCCAAGGAAGAAGAAGAAGTAGAACCTTAAAAGGTCACAATCTGTTATCCTCAACTTAAATTCCTTCCACAGCTGAAAAGTCAGTACAGAGTATCGGAAGACGGTCTGTATGGGACTCGCCGTCCGTTACTTAATACGGTACTTATGACACTTATAAAGTTCAAGGAAAGCAAATATTGAAATGAAAGTATTGAAATTTATCATATAGTGCTAAAATACCAAAACAAAATTCTTGGTTGAATTCACAATCAATTAAAAAAATGTCCAGGTGAATAGGTGATCTGACGAGTTAAAGCTTTTTTTCCTCCCTAAACCACCTCTTTGAATAGTAGTTCCGAGTTATCTTGATTAATCACCTCGGAAGAACTGGGTCAAAAGTACAGATTTGTCTTCATTTTACAGCCAGGTAGAACGTATGTGCCAAAACTGTACGACAACAAATGGTCGAAAGGGCTTACCTTTTTTCCCACCTTCTATGGTAACGATAACAATTAAACGGCTCTCACAAAAAACGCCTTTATCCTTTCTGGGACCTGTATTGTTGTGTTCTACTTTCCTAGTTTATTCAACAACCCTTTGCACTGCTATTTCTCCAATAGCTTTCCAAAAGAATTTGGCAATCGTGAACCAGGTTTTTACCGATGCAATGCAAAAGTACTGACCGAAAATTACATGCAGTATACATATTTTCTCAGCTACTATTTGGATACAATGGCTAAGACGCCGAATCCATGAAACAGTCATCCAACTCCAAAGCAAACAAAAACAACTTTCGTCACCGAGTTGTTGACACACTATCGTACGCTCGTTCGACGCAGGGCCAACCCCCGTTGTACGACGATTGGCACTGCGGAGTCGATCAATTTCCACCACAAACCGGAACATGCTTCCACATACGGGCCGACCCCGAGCAATGCATGTTCGTCTAATGTGCATTTTCGGTAGTTCGGCTACTGGCCATTTGTTTTTGTGCTCGTCTGTCGCCATTTTTTTTTCTTCTCCTTGTCTTGTGTCCCTTCTTGTGCTGGAAGTTTGGGCAAAACTGCCGTCACCTTCAAGTAACGACAAACCATTAGGAGAGACCAGGTGACTAATGATGCTGACAGACATTCGCAACAGCGGAATTCGAGTGGAAATAAATGCTGTTTTATCTTGCAACGCTACCAGCAACTATCAAACATGCAGCCAACAATAACAAACGGGGGAGAGCGAGAGGGGAAAACAAACACAGGGACAGGGAGTAAAACGCACTCAAGACTCACGTAGCGGTGGCCAAGCAACGGGAGGACCTTCAACGTTCAGCTGCAGTACCTTGTAGGTTTTATGGTAAAATTATGCACCCCAGTACACTTACTGCTGCTTCTTCGAGGGCACACACGCACACACACGTGTAGTCTTACACACATAATGCATAATTTTTGCTCCCGGCGCATGCTGAACCGCCCTTTCGGGCCAAAAGACGCCACGCCATTGAGCCTGGCTTCGAGTGACTTCGAGACACCAACTGCTGCAAAAGCTCGGTTAGTGCAGGTCGCTAAGATGTGCCATATAGATCTGCAGCGTGTGGTATATGCTTTGCAGCTAACCCCGAACGCGCTGCCCTTCTTTAGGTATGTTTTAATTTCGATGCTATAAACTATTCCGACTAGAAATCCAGCGTACAGCAAAAAAAACCATCACCAAACACATTCACTTTTGCGGCGCTTTTCGTCTGCCAAAAGCCATTCGCCGGTGTGAGGATCGTTCGGTCCGAATCGGAATCGGATGCTGGTGGCTCCGGCTTGCCGCCACCGGTTAACTGCAGTGGCGTTATTGCCGAATCAGGCGGCAAGGTTAAGACCGTTTCGATTGAAGATACGCCTTTCAGCGATGCGACCAGGGAACAAGCTTCGCAACGGACGCACCGGATATTGGAAGTGAAGCGGTGGCAATCCTGCAGTAGAATGGTGGTGCGTGTGAATTATTGGTAAAGAACCACCAGTGGGAATGTTGGCCGGCCAGTTTGTTTTTATTGGGATTCGTTGCAAAAGCTTAGGCAAGGTTGTCGTAGGACATTCATTTTCCTTTCTAGGAGCGAATTGAAAATGTTGGACTAATATCAATTATTCTTACAGCAACTTTTCTTCACAAGTTCTTGATAGACTTAGGCTTCTATTCAGTAAGCTCTTCTCGGTCCTGCCTAACAGACCAACTAAATTATTCTTTTTAAATAATTTTCACATATCAAAAAACAGCTGTCAAAAATGTCTTCATAAAAAAGCTTTCCAAGTGTATCCGTCTTACTAAGTATAAGTACACTCCAAAGCTAGCCAAGGGTTTACTAAACAGCTTGATATTTTGCTACCACCGGTCAGCACATGCTTTATCCTGCCATGATTTATACCTTACAGAAACCCTATTGTTCCTAGACCACAGTGCTCGGGTACAGGCCACATAATGAACATCTTGGCAACAATCTATTTAGCACAATTTGTAATTGTAATTTATTGCTTACAGCCCCCGAAGGAGAGCCTGTTGTTACCAGAAGCTACGACGATCCAGCTCAGTCCAACTACTTGTAATGTGAAAAGGGCTATTTTTTCTCTGTTCTGGCTCTTATGAACTGCCAGAAAAGAATTGTAATGACCGGCGAAGTTACAAGAAGCCCAACTGTGCCACCAGCAGGCGATGGACAATGGAAAAATTGCAACCTTTTTATTTTAATCTATATACTTTCATAAATATTTATCGAAAGACTTTTTTTTCTATTCAGAAATGCTTTAGGCTTGTTACGTTACACAGCTTAATAACTTTTAGAAAGCTGTCTTTACGAACTAGAATATTAAAACCCACTAGCATGCGCTTTTCCCTCGAGTAAAGCAACTCCCAACGACAGCACTTAACCACACTTTTCTGCATTTTCCCTTTGCTTCATAGTCCATCCATTCGATTAGTGTTCCATAAGAAGGGCACCATCGCGCCAAACCGTTACGGGGTAGAGCGCTTGTGCTTTTAAGAAAACCTACCCAAAAACCCTTTTTCACTTTCCCTAGCAAGAAAAAGAGCACTTTCTTTTTACTTCCCCAGCAGCTGGCAAACTACTGCTAGAGCTTTCAGTTTAGAGCATCATAATTACGAGTAATTAGCCCGACGAAATTCCTGTTCCGGCAAGATTTATGATTACTTCAGTTTCTGGTGCTGCCACTACTTCGGCAATTCCTTCGCTTGCATTTTCTGGGCCAAAAGATGTTCTCATTTTAGATGTTTTGGTAATGGTAATGCGTATTTTGCAATATCAGTGAAAAGTTTGTTAAAATGAAGAGGTTTGAAATCTGAAGACCTTAGTGAAATTCTTCCTAAATGCTCAGAAGATTCTTTCCACACAAAAAATTGGATCTTTAATTCTTCAACAAATATTGGAGAGATGAAGAATAAAGACATCAAATCATCAATCATTAAACACAACAGACACAATTCTTTCTGAGAGGAGATTCGTCCCCTTCGAGCTTGTTTAAATGAAGCCAATTACCGGTTCACGTTCACGAGAATCCGCTTTATGTCGCTTTCGGTTATGCTTTTGCTTCTCAAAACGAAAAACCGAATGGCACCGTCGTTAATTTGAATATTGCTGTTTTATTATCATGCGCATCCTGACCTTTGTCTCCATTTTTTGTTTCTACCAGACACACACAACAAGAAGTGACTCTAAAATGATCCCTTGCTCACCAGGCAAAAAAGAACCCACAACTCAACCCCTTCTACTACTTGCCATGGACAGACACCAGGCACGATTATGATGCCGGTGGTCGTATTGTTGATTACCGGCAAGTTCGCGAATAAACCCCAAACTCCGCTCTCCGATAGCTCTCCCATGCTACGCTTCATCATATTGCTCCACAATTTGATGCACAAATTGGAAACTGTCCACCCTCCATCTAGGACGCACTGACCATTGCTGTACATTCCATTA
Organism: Anopheles stephensi; assembly: GCF_013141755.1. Taxonomy (NCBI): domain Eukaryota; kingdom Metazoa; phylum Arthropoda; class Insecta; order Diptera; family Culicidae; genus Anopheles; species Anopheles stephensi. The sequence goes on from NC_050203.1 coordinate 17,946,073, forward strand.
TGTGGATGGATGGATGCACCGTACCGTGCCATCAGCGACCGGCAGCAACACTCACCAGGAAATATGGCTCACCCGGTAACATCCACGCGGTTCCAAGGACAAGGGTTTAAGCTTAAGCTGCAAAGGACAAACATTAGCGACACCAGCGTATGCGCATCCGTAGCCACGAGCAGCTAAAACATCTCTCCTTCACGTGACCCATGTCCAACCGGGAGACGGAAAAGTACCATTAAGCGAACCTTTTTCTTTGCGGGTGAGAAGCAAAAAACCCCATCGGCCATCCAGCACACGGAACAAAGCTGGGAGAACCATTAACATATTCGAGCAGTAATTACTCCATCGAAAAGTGTCCACGAAAGAAGCATTAGGAATCAATTAAAATGCAATAATTAGCAGACGACGGAGGTTGTTCGTTCTTTGGTCGGGTCCTGGGGTGAAGCTGGGTCGGACTTCACCGAGAAACCGACCACTGCTGTTGCTGTGGGTGGAATATTACTGTCCGGGTGCTGTGTCCGACCACCCGAGCAGGACATTGGCTTTGGGACCTTCGGGCACCCTTTTAAGTGCTTCTCGTTTTTATCGACAATTTCAAATCTATCATTTTCACACCCAGTCTTCTCCTATGGCCAGCCCGCTTGCTGATGGCTTCAATTATTTGCTATGCAAATTTCTGTGACACAGACAGGTCATCCTTTATTAATGGCACGGTGCCGGGTGCCAACCAGTTCGGAGCACGAGGTTCGGGAGTAATAAATCTCGTTTATGATTTGCGGGTGAGTAAAGCCGTGGCTGTTGCTGTTTGGATTTTTACCATTTGGCTTATTTTATTATTTTTTCATTCATTAACAAACCTTTGCCAACGTGTTTTGAGACATTTTCTTCTATACGACTTTAAATAAAAACATAATTTATTAAATCCTTCAAACAATACTTCCATATTCTACTCAGACGCATGAAACAGCTCCGGGATATTCAGCATCTCCATTCAGCAGTCGAGCTGAAGAAACTAAGCTGAAAGCATGAAGTTAATGAAAAACTTTCCAGATTTCCTACCAAAACACATTGCACGTCCATCAAGCGTGCCAGTGTCATTCGAGAATGTCATTCAACCGGAGGCCCGCTGGCGATTCGGAGGCAAAACTCAAATAAGAATCGCGCCAAGTTTGCCGAGTCAGTCGAGCGTGGCAACATACGTCGTTGTTGACGAATTTGAGGAATGCGAAATTCATTCATTTAATTTCAAGTCTGGCTGCTGTTTGCTTGCCGCGCGAGACGTTGCTTCGAGGGTAAGAATCAAATATGGAAGTTCTTCGTTGCGAGGAGTTTTATTATAAATTTTATAATAATTACTTTAAATTATGGAAAGGTATGCTAGCAGGATGATGATTGATGCTAGCAATTAGACTCTTGAAAGAAAACAACACTTTAAGTATTTAACTCATTCTTCTGTTACTTCCTTTGGCTTCTTCCTCTATTGTTTCTATTCCTAATGCTTTTACTACTATTTATACTACTTCTTCTTTAACAATATCTTCATTTTTGATTCATTTGATTTTTGATTATCTTTTTTGTTCATTACAAAAATAGCAAATTATGTGTTGGCCTTGCCTTATCGCTCTTCAATGTTGTATTCCATCCTGCGTTTAATTAACTCTATAGCTCCAAGTGAATTAAAAAATTCTAAAAGAATAAACCAATCCTCTTTATAAGTAACAACAGCACAATCTATCAGCTCTTTAAACTCTCCCGTTTTCTTGAACTACAATTACTCTAATTGCAACGAACAAATACTGATTCCCCGGCCGATCAATCAATCGATCCTTACTATCCGTACAGCTCCTTTCTTAAGCATCGACCGACCAGTAACAGAACACACGCCTCAACCAAATCACTACAACCACCCGGATTGTGTCACGTACCGCGTTCATTGATTTTTCTTCTCCCCCGTCAAAACTTCACGTCGTCGTCGTCGTCGTGACATTAAAGTTCCATCACGCGCTCTCCTCACAACAGCAGGCACAGCGACAAAAAAACAAACCCCCTGCCAATAAAGTGAGCATCGGCAGGACGTCTGTGCATCAAAATTGTCAAAAACGACTTGTTGGCTGTCCCGGTGCCCTCACACACATTCCACGCGGATTACCGATGCTCGTCCAACAGGAATTTCGTGCAGCGATGTGCTCGGCCACCGGCTTCCCTTTTGCCCCCGCTGTCCCGAGCATTGGCAGTCGAAGAATTTTTCATCTTAATCTCCGCACCGGCCCGAAATACCGAGGTTGGAAAGGAAAAAATCAAGTCGGCACGCGATTTTTCGCTTCTGAGGGATGTTTTGCCTGGTCGGACAAGCACAAATCTACAGCCGGCGCTTGCCGGTGCTGGTTTATCGTTTGTTATTTATCGCTTTCAGCATCTTGCTCTGTTGTTTTGTGTTGATTTTTCGAAATTCTCAATTTCTTGTTCTCGTTCTCATATTGTTGCGTGCCATCTCGCCTTCGTTCCTTGGCGCTACTCCACCGAAGCGTACGTTTCCGTTGTCGCATTGAGTTCGCTGAAGTCAGGGCGGGACTGCGTCAAAGAATCCGGAAAATCCAAAGATAAATATGACAGCTACGTGTTTTTGTTTGACTAGGAATTAACATCCGTTCACCCTCGCCGAATTGGTGAGTTTTACTTGTTTTTTCGACAAAGCTCCAAGTGGTTGCTATCCTTGCCCCGGTACCGTCTGTCTACCCTCTGACAGATGGAACCGTTTCCAACCGAGGAACCCCGGTTCCGGTGCTGCAGGAATTTAAAAATAAATTACTCAAAATTACGTGCTATTTGTAAGTTTCTTGTCTTATCCTGGCGTTTGCTGGCCACCGACGGAATGTTGTACCAGGTTAACGAAGACCAGTGTTTCGTGTCTGACAACTTTGTGTCTCTCAAACCTCGCTCCTCGCTTTTGACCCGCAAACAAGTGATAGAAGGTAACCGTTTTGCTTCGTGAAACCCGTTGAAGAATTGTCGCACACAATTCTTCCGAGGGCAAACAGCACATCGGTAAGGATGTTTCTTGTTACACTTGTTACACTAGAATCTTTAAAGAAAAACACCCAAGGAAAAATGTCACCAAATTCCCAAACCAATGTAAACGCGAGCAATACAAGCGAAAGCCCCGCAGTCGAGCGTTTTCCTTATTTGCTTGGATGTTTTTACGGACTTTTGTTTGTTCCTCCTGCACTGTGAAGCTTCACAGTATCTCACCAAAAGTCATAATGAACATATTTCTTGCACGAACTTCTTGTTTTGTTTCTGCTATCTCTTTGAAGGACCTGGAAATACACACACGCACACTGCAATAAAAGTTCTCGTTAGCGCGTCTCCAAATCTTAAGTCTCCTTGCCGGCTCCTGGCCGCTAATGACGTCAGCGAAGTGGGAAAATTATGCGAAATGAAATTGCTCCCCTCCCCCAATTCCGAACCGGTCTGTTCCCCGGTATTTGTGTTTTATTTGTTTTGTGTGGCATTGTGTGTGCGTCTCGTGATAGCACATTTCTCAGCCAAAACTGCACAAAAACCGGGAACTTTTTCACGCCCAGGGTTTTGTTGTGCTGAAAATAATGCTACTCCAAGAGAGCAAATAACAAATGAGGTTGATGGAATCTGCTGCTGCTTACTTTACCCACCGGGTTCTTGTTGTGGTTCTTCGTTGTGTGGCGCGTCGTCATAGGTGATAGGCTCTGAAGGGGTTACAAATTGCCGTCAAGAGTTAGGATCAAACTTTTGCTCTTCAATCTTTTTTCTGCCTTCTGTCTACACCCGGCGACTGGTTGTTGAGATTTTCGGCGAAAAAGAAATGGCAAAAACACAGACATCCAGAAGGGTTTCTTTTACAGTTTCCAAAGAGAAGGAGCGATTGTTTGTTCGGTGTGCTGCTTGTTTAATGGAATTATTCGCTTGGCATTTGAGAACGCAACAAATGCCTGTTTGAGGGAAAGAATTCATTTCGAGAAAGACCGCTCTCCAGGAGCAACAAACGCCCTAACGCAGCAGGAGAAGTTAATTAAAACGTGTATTTTAATTTATAAAGAGAAGTGCTCTTGTACAAAGCCTCCAGAAGGAAACATCATCATTATTTCGTGTGTCTTGAGTCGTGTGTCTTGTTTTGTTCGGGAAGTTTGTAGCTCTTGAATTTCTTTATTTGTTTCTTATGTTCTAGACGTTCGAGAGGCAGACACATTACCTGTATATTATTTTTAATGCAAAGAAGCAACTAAAACAAGTCACTTTTGTTATCCTTTAGGAGCTAGAAAAAACAAAATGACATGTACTATCTAGTCCCTCATAACATCTATCTACACATGCATATTTTCACGCGTTTTAATATGAATAAAAAGCCTATCTGCTCAAGCATCCCCGTTGTTTAATCTTTCTCAATTAACTTCCTCGAAACTCATTGTCGGTAAAATAGAGTGGAGCGGCCTAAATGCACCCATACCATCAGCACAATCTTGCTCTAACATCAGGTTAGAAGAAATCTCCCGCAACAAACAACAGGGAAAAATCCTCTCTAGAATGTTTACTAGCGGTGTAATGTACAGCTAAGGTTCGGGCTCGGCCACTTCCAACGGCCTGCACTCGGTGCTAGTTAATATTGTTTCCACCTGGTGCTGTACCGGGCGTGGTACGATTTTTAAAGACCGATTAAATCTCGATCCCGAACCAAAGCACGAACGGGCCTGTTGTATGGCGAAACCACGTGCGCCCTGTACCACTTGTGCCATAACATATATCCGGGCGCTGCTCCTGCCCGAGCATGTACCGTGTGTGCATTGTGTACTACCGGATTCTAAACAGGTAACATGCCTCTAATTAAAAGAAACTGCCATTGCCATTCTCAATTATCTCCACGTTGGTGGCAGCTGAATTTCGCCGGTTTTTTCGCCCACGTGCGATAAGGGAGTCCCCAGTTTCGGTACGGCGCTCCAATTACTACTTTCTCTACTAGTGCTACCTCTTCTGCGAAACAACAACAGCAACAAAAAAACGCCTTGCAGTAAAGTTTCATTAGAATTTTTAATAATATTCAACCGTGCCGCACCACGCCGTTGGGCTACCCCACATGAGCGACTGGGCGCCTCCATCGACCACACCGCCACGGATTGTTCCCAGTGTCATTTCGATGAAGATTTTAAATTATGCATGCATGAAAGATAAGCGTGCTGATTCGAAAAAATAAAGCCCTGGCCACGGTGATGCTGATACGACGAGATTGAGCTGAAGCGAAGGAAAGCCACAGCATAACGTATAACCTTTGCCACAGAACCGGTGCACAGCAGCATACACAATTATATCGGCAGTGCTAAAATAGCGATACAGGGTTGTGGTGGTGGTGCTGGCTGGAGATAAACAAACAAGCGTACTTTTTTCTACCAACCAAAACATGCTCTTGGAGTTGAGTTTTGACTCCCAAAAAATCACACACAAACACCGAGAAACACTCGATGACGCAAGAAAAAATCATCACCGTGCTTCGTTATGTTAATGTCAACGAGCGGCCCTGCGTTGTGGTACAACCAGTGGCAGACGCGGGCGTGGGTGGATGAAATTTGTGGCCCACCGATATCTCATTGCAAATCATGCCCCGTTTTGCCCCGTGCCGAAACAACGACGAGCGCGCCAAAACACCCCGTCGTACCGCATTTCATTTTGGACAGGCTATGAATACGTTTTCCAGCTCCAGGCACCAACGCTTCTTCACTCGAAATCTTCATCATCGATGAGGAGTTTTAGTGAAAGCAAAACAAAAAGCAAGGCAAACAGCTACTCACACAAATTCTACGCCACACGCACGCTAAAAATGCTTAAAAGAAAGAAGAACAAATTTGTCGTCGGCCAAGACGGCACGAGATAAGAGGCGATTCGCGAAAGGGAATCGCAGAACAAGACCCCTCCCCAAACGTTGCTCGTGAGGGTCGGGAGGTGCTACGTGCTCGGGTTGTTAAGCATTTTTCACTCCACGCCGGGCTAATCGTCCTGCAAAACGTTGGGCGTGATTGTGAACGTGTCTTCGCGGTGCGTTGCGTCGGCACTCGGGTTTGCGGTTTTTTTTGTTTTGTTCTTGTGTGTTTCATTTCGTTGCAGTATCGGTTCCAAAATAAACAACAACGGTGATGCCGCATGCCGCAGTCATATTGTTTAAGTTAAAACAGGGAATAGTAGCACTGGCACGGTCACAAATCATCAAGCCGCGAAGATAATGCGACAGGAGCGAAAATCGTTAGTTAGCGCAAAACAAAACTCTGTCATCTATACTCGATGAAAGATCTGTCATTGAACGATTGGGATTAGCAGATCAATTAAATCAAAATTAAATGTAAAATTGCTTTGATATTTCTTCTCCTTTTTTGCTTCTTCTTACAACATTTTATGAAATGTATAGATGAGGGTTTCGATGCAAGAAGCGTGTTCAAGACAGAACAGAAGCTAGTAACAGAAACTAAACAAAAAAATTGTGGAACTAACAATGGAACGGAAGCAAAAATTGCGATATCATGCCTTTTAACTTTCGGTTACTTCATACCATAAATAACTTTCGGTTATCATCAACACATCAAATTCAAAAAAACGATGACAAGCTCCTTGAACTGCTTGCAGGCAACCGATGACGATTCCTGAAGAATCTTTTGTTGTAAAATTTTCCTTCCAGGAATGTTGGAGGCCATCGAACCTTCCTGGTGTTTTAAAAATCAAATAAAAGAATATAATAAAACTAACAAATTAATTAATGTGTTACCAAATAGTGACAAATACTGGGAAAAATGTATGACGGTGTGTGTGAAGAGTTAAGATCATAAATCTAACAGCCTTGAAATTTCAAAACCGGAAAGTTAAAATTACGATTACGATTTAATTTTGTCTATGAGCAATATCAAAGTCGACGAAAGTGTAAAGGTGCCATCTTATAGATAAAAAGTTTTAAAATTCAAGAGATGCCTCACAATATTAGAAATTCTTTTTAAAACATTAATATTGGCAGGAAATCTCTATACATTTTTTAACCCTATCTTTCTGACAACGATACCTGTGAGAGTTTCCCTTTCCTTATCGCACTCACGACCCTCTTCAAACGCATGCAATAATTTCATAATTAAGGGTGAGAAACACAGCGGATCCTTTTGTAAGACAACACTAACCCCTTTCCAAACTGCTTACACCGATACATACTACCTCATTAAACATCTCTCCCAAACGTTCAATCGCTGAAGCCAACTTTTCTAATATTTGCCTGTGTTTTTTTTTTGTGAGGAACGCTCAGTGTGGCGATTATGTTACCAATCCCTTCCCGCCCATTTGCCTCTTGTGCCGGTCGACCACATGCTGGCACTGATTATTCTTCGCTGCTAACATAATTAAACCCCGCTGTGTGTATAGGATTCCCGCTTGTTGGTTCGTTTTTATCTTTACCAAAAACATTGCCCACCGCAGAGTAATTCTGCAACCCTGACACACACACTTACGCGTGGTGGAAAAAGCGAAGAACAAAAGCTAACCCCAAAGAAACACCCAACGGTAGTACAACTGGAATATTGTTATTGTTTAATCTTTCCACAACCACAAGTTTGGTATACGATTTCGATTAAATTCAAATTTACAAAAGCTACGCTCAACATACTCTTGCTCGATTGCGTCAAGTTTCTTTCCCGGCGCACAACGATAACAACACTCATCGTTCGGTAGCCCACAGTGGAAAGTGGTTTTTCTTTTGGCTTTGTTTCCTTTCAAGCGTCTCCAAGGACAAGGACATTTTATTAGCCACACCAACCCGAATGCCGATGGAAGCTCGATCGGCTGAACAAACCGGATATCACCCCCGACTAGAATACCGGAACGCCACTTCAACAAGTGCTCCCCGAGGACAGCTCGCCCTATCGGTGGTGGTGGCCGGTGCCACTAAGCACAGCCGGTATTTTTGCGCCTTACATCGAATGTGGAAGGCTTCCACGCAAACCAACACTTCAGAGAAGGAGAAAGAGAGAGAGAGACGAAGCCGGTGGATGCTCACCCACCCAAACAAATATTTCCCATCCCCATCCATACGGTTGGAGTAAGCAACACCGCCTTCACGCAACGAGCAGCAAAGATAAACAATTCGCAACAGCTAAAACCGTTCGAAACAACAGAAAACCAAACAAAACAGCATCATATAAACATAAATGTGAACGGCATCATACGATGCTGTGGATGTCGGTTTGCCACAGGCCGCCTTCCAGATCCCATATCCCAAACACACACACACACACACGCGCAAGATGGTTCCTTTTTTCCCTGGCATCGGTACCATCGGAAAGCTTTGGGAAAATAACAATCAAACAATGAAAACCATTTGTTGAGTGCGCTGTGTGGTTGCCCGGTGTTTGTTGTACGTCCCTCGCTGCAAGGAAGGAAGGAAAATGGAAAACCACTTTTCAAATGTGAGAGCGAGACCCACACACAAACACACAAAAACTCAAGAATCCGGTTCGGTTTGCGTGTATGTGTGTGTGTAATCAAATTTACTGTCCCCGAGACGGCACGGTGGACGGAGGTCATTCAAAGGCAGCAAAACATCTTCATACAATTTTCTCCATTTTCACGACACAAAACACATGCCCCGCTGCCACACACTTTCTCGAAGGGCTCTCCCATCCCCGATCCATCGTGAATGTTTTCAGTTCGAATGTTATTGTTTGGTCCTCAAAAGTTCCATTTCAAGAAATGGCCCAAAGCCCAACAACCATTGTGTCGAGGGGCTCGGGGGAGCGTTTGAACTCAGTCTTGTACTCTAGGATATCAGGTCGGATATCGGGTCTAGGCTAGGAATGAATGGATGTACTTACGTAACGCGCCGTTCCGATCGTTCGGTGGATGTTTATGGTGAATTGGGAAGAAGTTCTGGACCTGACTTCGAGGTCTTCGAAAGTAACTCAATGGATGATGTTCTAGGGATTCCAGTACAACCGATTACTGTTAACTTTAATGTCGAACGAGATATTGATGGATATTTTTTTGATTTTGGGTTTAAAAGCGATACCTCTATTAATTTTTATGCCTAATGTCCTGATATCATTTAATTGTTCTTAAAATATTTGAAGTTCGATTTCAAGAAATATTAATAACGTTCACATTTTCTTCCCAAATGTTCTCTCCAGATTCTCCTCATGTCTACCACTTCGGACAGGCAAACACATCAGGCAGTAGTCGCCACATGTTAAGTGTACCATAGCATACTGGTCTGGCCTGCGGTATTAGGTGGTCGAGCAGACACTACCACAATAGTGTTCACAAACAAGCAAGCAAACAAACACACAAAAAAACTGAAGCATAACGCTTTTGTTCGCACGCCAAACAATGGTCGTTTCGTCACTTAACGTCAGCCCCCGGTGGAAGATGATACGGAGATGGATCCATTTCCTTCTTCTCCCAAATGTAGCATCCACCAACAAAACAGAACCTAGCGAGGGAGGGAAAGCGACAGGGAAGCAAAACATCATAACGACCATCAACCGCACAACAATAACCGTACACATGATTCGTTTTGATTCGCCGACAAAGAATTCAACAATTGAGTCTCGAATCCCGCCCTGCGCCTTTGCGAGGACACAGCGAGGAAAACGAGGACGAACGCAGCGGACTCCTTCGGTCCGCTACTATCTTTTCTTAAAGTGTATCATTCCGGGGGGGGGGGGGCGTCGAGGATGACCGTCCAGGGAATGCGAATTATTAAGCCTGACGGTGCACAAACACCCCACTGGTGTACGAGCACCACAATGTCACCCTTGCTTTTGGTTTGGGCCGTTTAATGGTCAACCACCACCGGCGCTACTACATCTGGAGGCTGTCACGTGCTGCTGCTGCTGCTGCCGCTACTCCATTGCTTGTTATCTGTTAAGCGATAAAACATGAGCATAACTTGCTTGGTATGACACATTAAAGGAGTTTTATTCGGATATGCAGACCGGGGTCGCTCTAATAACCTGGTTTTTATTGATTGTAGTTCAAGAGGGATTTGAAAGGGGGAAGAAATTTAAAACCCCTTCCTGGCCGTTGGCTATCGAGTAGGTCTATTAGATATAGGGAGGTGGAGGATCATTTCCTTGGATTTAGAATAAATTTTAAAATTTTGATCAATTGCTGTTGAAGGTGGAATTAAAACATATCAAATCTTTTGAAAATTGCTTTTTGAGCATTCAACATTCTAAAATTTCACTAAAATTTGTTCAATTTATCTAGTTTTTTTTTTCTTGTTAGCCTAACGCCTTTAGTCTATTAGGTCATGCCGGACATTCATAGCTCGTAGTTGGACAGTCAGTCAGGGATTTGAATTCCAGAACTGCCGTGTGATGACTGGCGCTCTACCATCCGGCCGCTCTTATCAAGTTACAGTAATATTCAAATTACTATAATCATATTAGTCATATAAAATTGAATAAAGAATTTTAGAAACGATCTGAGTCCTGAGTTCTTGGTCCCAGAACTTCTTACAAATGTTGAGCTTCAACCTAAATAGAGTCTAGATTCAAACTTCACTAATTCAATAATTCTGTACAATTCTTAAATTTAAGCAAAAATCTTTTCGAACTTCAAAACTGTGACACGTGGCTTACTCCAATACATAAGTATCGCCGATGTTCCAACATATAGCAATCCTTCTAAATCTGGTTTGCTGCTTCGAACCAGTTAGAGTTATGGTTCCCCTATCAAATAATAGACTCTTAACTACCTGTAAACTACCTCTGGCATGACTTTCCACAATACCATAGCTTACATATTATGCTTCCAAAGCTGTAGCCTAAATCTTACCTCCATCACCTCCACACAAAGCATGGACTATTATTATCACGATAAAAATGATCCAAATCACGCATACCTTTATATTGGACCAACTAAATCCACCACAGCATTCCAAGACAAAAAAAAAATGCCACCCTACCTGCTGGATGACAGAAGCACAAAACAACTCCCGAAATTGATCGCTTGTTAGAGGGCAAAATTCCTCCGAAATCCTTCCTTCCTTCCCCCGCTGATTCACTCAATGATGCGTAAGTGATTAGATACTATTGTTATTTGAATCATATTGTTTTTATTGTAATGGTTATGGATATTAACACGCGAAAACACCAAGCGGGAGAAAGAGAGAGAGCGAGCGAGATGATGGTCGTTTGCAGCCGTTTACTACCGGCGTGCTTCAACGTACGAAACGGTGCCATAATCGCATCGGAAGTAACTGCAGCAGCACCCTTTTACGCTTTGGCCCATAGCTTCGAGTCAAGCAAAGCTGAAGTGCGCCCGATGGCTGTCTAACACGGAAAAAAGCATTACACCCACAAGTTGATCCCGGGAGACTTTCGAGAACGGATTGACTTTTGGGTGGCACTTAGTTAGCGCAAGAAAGTACCCGACCCTTTCCACGAATTGCAAGCAAATGGAGAGAATTTAGAGAAAACCCTTCTTTCATTACCTACCCGCCCGGTAATGACGCATTCCGAATCGATGTGCCGCAGTGTAATAATGTTCGAATGTTGCTGGCACGCATCACTAGCTCACTTTGTCGCAACAGTTTAAGCGGTGAGAAAGGCACAAACAGGATTATGCCGTCTGTAATCTGCTGTGGAGTTTAAGATTGTTTTAACCCAGTTGAATGGATTGGGTAATTCGAACCACCGAGAGGTGGGCTCGATGCGCCAAAACCATTAATTGTAATGTCGGGTTTAAACGTAAGCTAATTTTTTAAGAGGTTAAATGAGTTGATGTTCGATGTCGTTAAAATACTAGCAACATTTTAGCATGACAAGGTTGGTTCAGCTCTCAAGGATTTTTTTGGATGATTTTTTTCCTGTAACACTGATGTTGAGAGATTTTAGCAATTCAACTAGGCGTAATAGTAGATTTTCAGTTGTAGATTTACATTTTTTTTTGTACATTGAAAACTTTTCATACTATGAAATACTATGAAATGGGATATTTTTATTTTCCATAAACGATATAGTTGAGTAAAAATAAGGGTGACTTTGCCCTACAAAATAAATCCTGTAATTATAGTAATATATTTAACTAATTTCTAACTTAGCAGTTTTCATGTTTTATTGCACCCAAGCACTTATTTTAGTTTATCTTATCCCACATTCAAGAAATGAATATAACACAGCCAGTACCGGCCATTACCCATTATACAACAGGAATTTTCCAAAAGGGAATTTAAACATCCTTTCCGACAAGCCGATCGATTTTCGGCAAAACATTTCTCCATTTTTTCTGACGCAAATTGTATCAGAGTATCGGTATTGCTTCATTGCGACACACACTTCAAACGCTACAGGTATGTTTTTTTTATTCGGCTAGCCAATAGCAACTGTCCACCGATCGATGTCCTCTTGCTTTCAGTACACTTTTTTCCCCTTTCGAATAAAAATCACTTTTAAGCCTCTCTCGGCCATTTAGATCAATTTTAGAATGGTTGCAACAAATCAACAGGAAAAAAGGTAAATCAATTCCATACTCAATTCCACCTCCTATTGCACGCACAATCGGTATCAATTTCTTCAATCCATTTAACATAGCAATCGAAGAAACGGACCGTTACTAAGCTTCCGGGATGCTTCAAACGCTACAGCCTGCCCGCCAGTAAAAAGCCTCTATCGAAGGAAAAAAAGGAAGTAAAACGCACCCGCGAGGGACGAAAAACGATCGAACTGAAACTTACGCGAAATTATTCATAGCATAATGCATCAAAATTGCAGTAATCCATCAAACCGACCGTTCATGATCCACTCAAAGCTAAAAGGGAACCGACGGTTTTAAAGTACAAAAAATGGTATTCAAAAATTGAAACAAAACCCGAAAAATTCTCTCACTGTAAAATCGCTAAAAGGAAACCAAAATAGGCACAAGATAACGTTTTTTTTCTGCCCCCGCCCAACTGTCGAACTGTAGCTGTGCGTGCGTCGCCCGAAAAAGGGATCTCAAAACGAGAGAAAGTCTAGCGTCCCCCGGAATCGGGGGAAAAACATAAATCGTCATCGAACCGGAATAAGCGGATGTGTGATTGATTTTGCTAAATTGAATTCGAATCAACTGCAAAACTGGTTGGTCGATCGGTCGGTTGTTTTGTTTCGCGCTGGGAAAATCAGCTGCACGTTGATTGTGCGTATCTCGTGGTGGGTTGAGGTTTCGCTTGCGTAAAATTTCAATTGTTTAAGCTTTGCTGAGTTTTTTTTTAACGCAAAGAAGAGAAAAATATATATAACTTTTAAAGCAGTTGATTTAAAGTCGATCAACAAACATCAGTCGATAATACAAGCATAACAACTCTTAATGCAAAATGAGCTTAAAAGAGAATTTTTTAAATTTAATATTAAGTCATGGGAAAACATAAGAATATCTTTAGGGAAAACTCTAGGGTTTGTGTTGAAATCCAATTCCATCACATTCATCATTATGGCCTTAAGAGTAGATGATCATCAAATGAAGCCTCAGAATCGAAGCCTAAATTGAAAACTCTTTTATTAACCAGTTCGCTCACGAGTGCGGATATTGCCCGCCGAAAAATAGATCCTTTTGCCACGTTTTTCTCAATCCATTTCCCCAAAACCCTCTCTCAAACTCCCAAAAGAAGCAATTAATTCGTTAACCTGAGTATGTGTGCGTCTGTTGCTAACAATTGCACTCCATCACACCATAGCGCATTGCTTCTTGCCATTTGCATTATGATTGGAAGCGGATTTTCCTTAACCTCCCCACGAAACATTTTGGAAAATTCCCTACACACCCTACAAACTGGGACGGCCGTGAGCTGGGGTGTGATAAATATTTACCCAACATAATTCTTACGCAAATTGTCACATTTAGCGGCTTGCTCATTTGCTTTCCTTTTTCGGGGATCGTTTCACCATGAGCACCAAGGCAAACCAAGCCGTACAGTGTCTCCTGTCCTGGTGGCTGGTTGGGAAAAGCGAAGCGTGGCACGGCGAACGATGTTTGGTGGTGGATCATCATGAAATTAAATTAAGTCACTTCACCACGGCACCACGGCATGGGTTGTGCCGTGGTGCAGCAGTTTGCCTCGATTTAATGCCCGCTCCCGACAGCAGATGCTCGGTCGCATGCCGATAGCTTCGTTAATGAAAGCCACAGCCGATAATCGGGCTTTTCGGATGGCTTTGGCAATGGAAACACTAACGGATCGGCTATTTATTCACGAGTCCTTGGCTGCCCGCCGGTAGACAAATGATAGCTTGCCATCGTCAATATGGCTTCGGTGCGGTCCAACGAACAGGATCCGGGGTAACAGATGGGAAGGGAGGAAGAAGAGTGAGAGGGGTGAGGAATATGGTGCGTAAAGCTACGCAACAGCTACGCAAACAAACCGCCCACCCAACCGGCCCAAACCGCCCATGGACGATAAATTATTGAATGATAATCGGATTAATTTATCTCAGCTCATTTGATCACAAAATGAAAATTTTGATTGTTTCAATTTCACCCCTTTCGGTTTTCCGCACCCCGTCGACCATTTGTCAGAGCTGGGCGCTCATTTCGCTATTCAGCTGGCCGAGTATGGCACGAAACAGTTCGTCGAACTGCTCATCGTCGGACGAAGAATGAAGGCTTGGCAAGATTTAACGATGCTGAACGTGTAATGTTTCGTTTGCTGGAGGCTTTTCCTACCTAACCACCCACAGCCACACACACACACCTTTCCCTTTCGAGGGCGTGAGAGAGTGGGAGAGAGACAGGGGCTAGTAAAATGGTGCAAACAAAGCGGACAACTGTTAACCGTCGGGCCAGCGGTGCCGGTTTGCCAACAGATGTAGCAATTTGTTCTTGGGCCGAGGTACACCCGGCGGCAAGAAGCGCCCAACCAGGATGGCCAATTGTGCCGTAATTGAAACGATACACGCGCATTGATGGTTTTTATTGTGCCCTGTGCCTGCTGCGTTGGTTTTGGGGCCGGGTGCAAGATAAGGATTAATGTTCGTTTCACAGCTGCATTAAATTATTAAATGGAGCAACGGTACCGCAAAGCTGTGGAAAATACTTGGGGGTCGGAACGCCGGGGGGGAAAGGGGATGCTTAAAGACACTGTTCTGCCACACAGCAGCATTCAGAGCTTTCGTGTGTTTAATGAAGAAAATGGTTTACATGTGGTAGAGATTTCTTCTAACTTCTAAATTCAAGCTTCTAAAATCTGAAAACTTATTGTAGGTAGCATAAACGCCTTTCGGTTAAAAAATTGAGTCCTTAGCAAATATAATAGAAAAAAGATAAGACAAAGATAAAAATGATAAAATGTTAATAAAAAAAGATGATAAAACAAGAAAAAAACAAAACCAAAATAGTAGTATATCTTATAAACCAAAAACAAAGTCATGTTTATTAAATACAAGAAGAATTACAAATTGTTGTGAACAAATGTTTTTAAATACTTTTTCTTCTCATGTTGCTATCTCTTAGTTCAGTTTGTGGTACTACATCCTCCTTAATACAATTTATATAATTTTTCAAAATTAATAAATTGAAGTTTAAAGTTAAATTTTAGTGCTTAACCGAAAAACGAATACTGTATCCAACCGAAACTTCAAGCCATACCATTAAATTCCGTGAAATGATCAATAATAAAGACTGATGCTTGAAATATTGCAGTAAAACTCTTCTTCTTTTTTTGGTTTGCTTCTCCCCATTACCTGGCACGTACCAAACACCGAACAACCCCATCGTCCATCGAAACTACGACCCTTTCGAAGAACCGGAAAAAGTTATTCTGATTCGATTTAATGCCAACTCGATTCGAATCCGAACCGAGCACAGCTGAGGTTTTCCCGAAAATGGTAGGAGAATACTTTCATCACTACACTTACTTCCGACAGTTTCTTGGAGAAAAAAAGCTAACACAAAAACTACATCAACGATGCTCGATGATTCTTAGCGAACGCGCTTGAATCGAGCTGGAAACGTTCACGTGGGTCAAACAAAATTTTGCTCCAAATGTTAATACCCATTTTCTTTGCCCCTTTCCACAGCTTCACACGCTTAAGACCACAGGTGTCAGGGTAGTAATGGAGAATGTGTTTCCATAGGAAGGGAAAGTTGGGAAGTAACTTTCTTATTGCCAGTAACGCATTCCAGTATGGTCAGCAGAAGAGAGAGAAAAGTTTTGAATAATCGAATTAAACTCTTCGACATGGACGAAATGGTACACCATACACACTATTTTCCCCCCATTGGCGAGCGGTCCGGGGGCAGATGTCACCGAAAACGGAAAGAAAAAATTCTTCCCCAGTGGTGACAGGATTTCAAGGGCTACGGTCACGAAGATCCTCACGTGTATCACCTCCTGTTGGGCGATCGATCGAAACGTTTTAACGAAAAATCCAGTGTCAACTGCGTATGTGGCAACGATTTATCACTGTCAGCCTGGTGTAGATGGCCCGGTGAAGAACACTCGCTAGATAGAGTGTGGCAGTGGCAACGGTTTTGGTGGTTGAACTGTGAAATTGATTGCGATTTGATTCAGCCATCCGGAACGCGAATGTCAGAATGGGTGAAAGGATGCAGGTATTTCACCTCTACCACCGTCCTTGGAACCAGAGCACACGGATACTAACCATTCGTGGAAATAGTGGTGGAAATGGCGCAGGGGTAGAATTTTTTTCTCCTCTCGTGATACGCTTGCTTTCTTTTGATGAAAGGAAAAATTAACTGTTGATATCTCTCTGCTTTGAAGCCACTTACAAGCGTTTAATGTCAACTTAGTTTTACATTAAACATATTATGCAAGAAGAATTGAGATTTCAGTTAAAAAAGCCGATAATAACTCTATACTTATTAATTTAAAATAGTTAACTCTTTACAGGATTTTTCAGTTGATAAGGCAATAGCATCCATTTTTATGGCAGGCTCCTTAGATGCAATAGCAAACAAAGCTAGTTGATATGGAAACGGCTCCGTATAACAAGGAAATCAAAGACCTTTTGTTATATTGCCCTCAGATGATATTCTCATAGTAGCCGTTGATATTGCACGCACTTACCCGAGCGCTGAAAGGACGTGTACAATATCAACGGCTACTATGAGAATATCATCTGAGAGAATTACAATAAAAGGTCTTTGATTTCCCTGTCGCCTGAAGCCTTATCAATTGAAAAATCCTGTACTTTGAATCAAAATAAACTTTAAAATTGATCAAAAATTTGTTTTTGTTTTTTCAAAGTTTGTTGTTTCAAGTTTTTTTTCATTACAAATTTTCTTTTTTATTCTCCTTTTATTTTTTTTATTTTCTTTTTCATGATTTTACATTTCTTCATCTTTTTGCTCTTCTGGAGTTTTCTTTAAGCATTTCTTTGTATATCTTTTTATTTTTTCTGCTTTTTTTCTCCTTGCTGTTCAACTTCTCTTTTCTGTTTTTTCATCTTCATCATTTTTATTAGCTTTTTTGCTTTTGTTCTCATTCTTCCCACTTTTCCTTTTCATTTGATCCTTCTTAAAGTAGGCCATAATTCTATCCTCATTTGTTCAATTATATTGCTTCTTTTTGTATTTCTTTTGCTATTGGTTAGACAACACAAGATACGTTGTTTGTCCCTTCTGCTGTATAGTCAATTCTGTTTTTCTATCCTTTTGTTATTTTGATTTGTTTCATATTTTTTTCATATTTTTAAAATTTTCATTTTCTCTATTTATATTTCATTTTTTATTAAATTTATGAATAAGTTTCATTTCATAATTTTTTTTATTGCTTTTGTCTTAAAAAAACTCCCCATAAAGCATACTAAATCTACCTGAAGTGCTAAAATTTTCCTCAAGAAAAGAAAACTTCTGGTTCGCTCGCAATCACTCTATTGTCTTTTGCCTTTGAAATTGATCACAAAAGAAAGCAGTTGCATTTCAACACATCTTGCTCCCACCCACCGGGATACCAGGTGGGATACCAGTAACTGGGTTCCGTTCCAAGAAAATACATTTCCATGACACATGTGCTTCCCCGTCACACTTACTCGCTACCCGAAAGCGAACTTCTCGCAACACAATTTTCAATTCAATGGACAAACCGTAACGACTTCAATTTGTGCAAACTTCAAAGCGTTTCAGCTCGCTAAACAAAACGTTTGTGCATGATTGTTACCCCATTTGGTGTTTCTTTTCCCCCAACCATTTCCGTTGTTTTCCCTCGACACATGCAACACATGCATGCCAAAACTAAAAATCTCGAATAGGGTACCCCCCCGAAGGGTTTTGTCTCACCTCAACCATCTCAAGATGGTCGTCCCACGGCTCCCCAAACTTCAATGGGGTATAAATTTGAATTTCTGCACGACTATTTCCGCTTCGGGTAGTTGGACAAAAAAAGGGAAGTTTTCTTAACCTCAGGGAAAACTTCTAACACAGGGATCGTGTAGGATGGGTTGAGTGCAATCGAGAAAGCAGGATTACTTGCATTCGGGAGCATAGAACTGGAACTGGATTCCTGGTCGTTCCTGGGACTTCACTTAGATGCATGTGTATGGTTGTAAGTGTATTTTATTGAAAAATGAATTCTCCAACCCCACCCCAGATCGGCCCCCGCAACCAACAGGAAATGCAGAACAAACGGTCACTTTTCTTTTGCACGCGTTTTTATTTCCGACGACAATTTTCTTTTTACCACCTATTCCTATAGGCGACCATAGGTTCGAGAGGTACGGTAAAATATTTGGTTGCATTCGAACATCCCGAATATAGCGTGAATATAAATCTCCACGCAGTCTCAACCTCGCACGTTCGGTAAAATGACCACCCAGTGTCTCTGCATACCTTGACCGTGTGACGACGCCACCGACAAACCGCTTTCGGATTTCGGCCAGGAGTTTGCAACGTGACCACACCTTTTGCTACTTGTTGTGAGCTACTTTAAACTGCGGACCCGGGTGTGGCACGGAATCGGCAACAAACTTCCTCCTCGGGAAGCTCCCGAAAGCACAAACCCAATTCTGCTCCGTGCCTTCGATTTTAAGGTACGGACCATCCGAAACGGCGCGTACCACACCGGGGAGGAATCGTTTTAAAATGCATTTGCATTTCAATTATATGCGGCGTTATGTGAAATACATTTGGCAAACGGAATTTGCACATAAATTGAATTTTGCTTTGCTATTTTGCTGCTTCCGCCAAGGCAATGGTGCAGCCCTAACAACACAACCCCGATCGCACAAGTGCACGATACCGAGCACCGCTGACCCGAACCGGGACGGGAGTGACTTTTGTGGTGTGTTGGATGGCCAGCACTGTTGTTGGGAATGTTTTGCCCGCGAACAAGCTAATGGATGTCGCGGCAAACGCAACTGGAGTTGTTTGCAGCCATGCATCGTGCCAAAAACTTTGCAATCCTTTGCAAAATGCTTTGGGTGACCCCCCGGCACGAGGATGGTTGTGACTTTTCCGCATCCTTTCAGTTTGGGGGTTTTCTCGAAGAACCCGCCGGTAGGGTAAGCAATATCTTAACAAAGAAATTTCTTGCACAGTTATTTATTGAACTTGCGTGCGTAATTTATTGAAATTGGAAAGAAAATTTTGGACTTTGTATGTATGAGTGAAAGAGAGAGGGAGAAATTCTTAAAGAAAAACTACTGTCCCTGGCTCATGATGGCATCCAAGTTAATGTAAATATCAGGCAGATTCATTTGAAAATCTGTTTATTACGTGTTAGACTAAAACTCAGATCATTTAAACGGAACGTAGTTGCATCGGGCCGTGGTTCAAATCCCATCCAGGCCGCCTGCCCGTACGCAGGTCTGACTACCTTGTTGCGGGCAAAAGCAAGTGAAAGAAAGCCAGAAATAGCAGGCCGCGAGACCTTTCAAGGTTGTAGTGCCACTGAAGAAGTAAATAAATCAGTGTCAATATATCAATATAACTGCTCGATGGTCGAGGCGCGGTACTGGTCTTCACACGGCAGAACCGGGGTTCAAATCCCAGTTTAGCAGACTGACTAATCCAACTACACTGTATCAATAAGTCTAATATGTTAGAAATGTACCTAGACTAAGCTTCAAACCTAGAAGCTTGTTTGAAGAGAATTTTTGCACGATTTCTAAAAGAATTACCCTTTCAAACCCTTAACAATAAGCAAACGAACCAACATTCCCCTGCTCTTTTCTAATTCATTTCTACACGCACCACAGTCAACGGAGAGAAAAACAAATCCTCCTCTTTGCACCAGCAGCATTTTTCATCCTTCAATAAGCTACAAAAACAAGAAATTAACATATTTCAATGCAATCGCCGCCTTATCGCGCACACACTCTCGTGCACCATTACGGCCAGATAATGAATTTCCAGCGCCAAACTACTGGCCCTTCCCATCCGACACCGATCCGTCTCGAAGGCATAACTCATCGCCCAAAACGGGTTGCAGAACCAAAGACAACCGAACCATACAGACAAACAAAAAAACTCACTCACACACACACAAACGCACAAAAACCACCGTAACCGAAAACCCTGAGCGAAATTTATTCCTAACCATCCTGCGTGAGCTACCTCCCTCCCTGGGCCGGCCGCCGATTGACTCCAGCGGTGAACATTAAATCTTTCACAGCATGTTCACAGCCAACGTTCCGAACGGGACCAAACCAAACTGTATCCGTCATGCTTCCGGGGAAAGGTGCTTGTTCCTTGCGTGTGTCAGCTCGACCACGGCCAACAAAACCGAATGATCCGCAAAATGCACCGAGGCCGGGCGGTGTGCATCGGGGGGGCGGTAGTCACTGGGGAGAAATGGTTTGCCAGCAAAAGTTAGCCAGACCATTTAATTCGGGAAATGCTGATTTTCCAACCATATTCACCAACTATCCGGAGCAGTGAGAGCGCTGAACATGCGATAAGAGATCTTTCGGTAAGCCATTCCGGACCGAAACTTTCTGGCCTCGCCTTGAGATTCGCCCCGCGCGTGCTTATGTCCTTGAAGAAAGCCAACAAAAACACACCGAGGCACCCGTTTTATCATTGCTTCACTGTACGCTTGCCGCTCCAAGAACGGACCGAAAATATTCAAATCCGTAAACTTTGTTGACTTCAAACGGAGAATCTTTCATCGATGGTTTGGTTGGAACCAGGGTTTGTATGCAAGAGCACAGCTCGTACAGTGTAGATTTTTTCCCCCCATTCGAAATATGGACCGATATCCGGGAATGCTGGAGAATTTTCTACTGGGTAAAAAGGGAAAATTAAAAACCCTGCACCGAACAACAGAAAAAACCAAGGCACAATTCCAACCCATTGTGCAGGCAGGGCAGTTCAACAGTTACGCCCGGGCCTCATGATAAATGTATGAACGTTTGGATCGCTTTTGGGTGTAAGCCAAATATTGCCAACCAACACGTTTCGGTTGAACTAGTTGCAATTTCCTACGGAACCTCTGCTATCCTTACCCGGCAAGTCTCGGTTTCTGGTGGAGGATTTCCGGTCCTTCTTACCCGTAAGGGAAGCGTTTTTGGGGTGCGTTTTGCGTTGCCTCCCTTGCAGAAAAATCAAATAACCCAGATGGCCATTGTTGCGAGGCTAGCGAGAGAGAGAGAGAGAGAGAGAGAGAGAGAGAGAGAGGAGAGTTCTTGTGCAACAGTATGCAAGGGATGTAGTGCCAGTGCAGCCGTGCATGTGCAGTGGTGCAAGTGCTAGAAGTGAAGGAGCGGTCTTGTTATGTATGTTCCATGGGTAAACTTATTGTTATGGGATTACTCTATGCGGTCGATAGCGTTTCTTTTTATTCTCGGAGCTGTTTAAAGGTTCCTCAGGTATTGCTTAAAGGGTTGGTGAGTCAAGAGAGACTTCAACTAGAAATCTTTTATAAATTGATTGCTTGAATAGCGTTTTGTTGTCAACTTGGAACAAGAACTAAACGATGTACTGCTTCATCTCATATAATGGCGGACTTCTCGATGGTGAACGCTTTGTGTATGGCACCATACACAACCCCCAAACGAATCAACAAACTCTTGTTTATCTAAATTAATCCAGCAAACCAGCAAACTTCACACGATCTTTTATTAACCTCTCCTCCCGGGAGAGTTCCCTATTTGCAAGGAATAGTATTTGCACACCATTGGAGCCAGAAGTCATTAATTATATTCCACACACTAAACATCCCCCACAACAATCCTTACGGTATCTAATGACGGTGAGCCTTGATTCATTTTCCTGACCAAAAATCCGAATCAAATTACCTGCTTCGGTCCCCACATCTTTTGGTAGGAACTTTTGTAATAACGAACTAAAACTTCTTTCCATGGTTAATCCACTCGTCAGCACTGAACTGGTCCTAAAGCACCCGCACCGTGGGCTGTGCCGTGAAGTTGTGTGACGCCGTCCGTGGATGTATTAGATGATCGCCGGTGACACAGCGGGGTGTCATAATCATAACCTCATTATCTAGACGTCGCTTCAACGGCACACTATCGCAACCTTTCCTTTGCCTAGACATCACCCGTCCAACACGTTGGCATTCCGTTGGGACTTGAGCTAGTCGCTTCTGAGTCAGCGATCTTATTCACTATAAATTGCCCTGTTGCTTGGTAAGTAAACTTACGCTCCACTAGCCTTAGAAGAGAAATTAGGAGTGCTTCAGAAAGGACTAGAAATTTGTTCAAAAGAGAGTCCACTTTATAATCTAGGTTTTTGCCGTTGCGTTTCCACCAAAAAGAGGTTGCGTAAAGGCTTCCGTTTCCTGGGGACTTTCGTGCTGTTTAACAATAATTTAGTGTCCTGCTGAGAGAGTTACTCTAGCGAAAGCGACCTATCATACTCTTCGTAACCGTTTCGTCCTTTATTTCCTGCGATGGAAATGGAAGTCACCCAATGGATCCAAAGTATTGCACAAGGTTAGTGTACCTGCACGCGGTAGGATTCAAGGTCCTGGTAGACTATGTCATGGAGCCGCCGAGAGAGTTTAAGTTTCAGCTCCCCACAGGCACACACACAGTGTCACCTCCGTAACCTGGGGCACTTTTCTCCATAAACCCAATACTTTCTTGGTCAGAAAGGGGAGCAAACAAACAAACACACACAAAAAAACCCCAACAAACGCCGTCTAGCCACTTAGGAAGGTAAAAGAAAACAGATCACAAAGCATACCTCAACCCGTCGGTTGTCGTGTCCTGGAGCGAAACCCAGACAGCCCTAGGTGCGCCGGTACAGAACACCCGCTGGGCATTTGTATTCTTCCAGCTTTCCATCCCCCGTCAAGGCTCCACAAACGAGTGGCAAGGATTTATTAATCGCAAAATAAGACATCGTACGTTTGGGGCGTTGCGCTCGATGCAACATGCCAGCCCCAGGCATCCGATGCCACCCGATGTCTCAACGGAAAACCAACGCAAAGTGCACCACAGGAGGGAACTCCTGTACAGCCAGCCGTCCAAGACATCCCATTGTATACCACCGCCAACTCGACTCACTTTTCTTTGCAACAGTTCGTGTGAATAGATTGTGCTGGGGCGCCCAATGTGGCGTTCACCCAAAATGCACTTCCTACCCAGAGGGCCCCTAGCGGTGGTGGTGGTTTCGGTTTACAAGTGAAGTAATAATTGAGTTTATTAAGTAATTTATGTTAGTTTGTTAGTTTTGTAGCTTTGTGCGCTCGGTTCGCTACTTTACGTCAAGCTATTTTTCTTCGGCAAAAAGTGGACGCTTGTTGTTCTTGGGACCGGGAAAGCTTTCCCTGTGTGCCTAAGGCGGTGTTTGTTATTGGCAAGGATATCCTTTCTGCCAGGATCGATTTCTTATGCGAGACTAACCGTAGGGCTGCTTGTTCTTATAGCAAAATTTTAAATTTTTATAGCAGCAATAATTCAAATTAGAACGTAAAAAACATTTAAAGATGTTAATCATTTTATGATAACTTTTTCCGCTAGAAAAGCATTACTAAATCATAAATCCATCATTAGCTAACAAGGAAAACACCAAACACTGCTTGTATCAATTAACCAAACACTCAATTCATTCGAACAGAAATCAATATCAACTCGTATTCATTACGTCTCGTATTAGGCAAACAATTTGCTTCCAGTACACTTTTACCAGCGCCAATCTTCCCAGCAAAATATTGACACTTTATTACAAGCCTATAAAACACGCTTCCGATGGAACATACTGCTCCGGTTCGAAGTTCTGTTCAAACAAACGGCAACCAAGCCAACCAACCATATTTACCATGCCATCGAATGTGGATAGTTGCAGGAACTGTTGGAATCTTCAAACTTATGCATTAATTGCTGACAGCAGCGATCAGCAAACTTTGTCCATGGTCCATTCGAGCATTCGCATCCGATTGTGGAAAGTTTTTTTTTATTATTTCATCTCCAGCCATCGTCCACCCGAAGCCATCCCGGTTGACCACCGGTTTTACGGTGGAACAGCTAGATTAAATGTTCCGGACTTTGCACGAACAGTCTCTTATCTTATCTCCCAATTCGGTTGACCGCTGCTGGACAATGCTATTGCATGTGTGTCCTTCCCGTTCTGCTGCTTCCCTGTGGCACTTCCGGCACCACATATTGTTGAAAGGATAATTAAGTGATTCCAATTCGTCCTGAGGCCCCAGGATGCTGCTTAGTAGTTGAAGGGCGTGTGGAAATGAAATGTATCTATACGTGTGTGTGTGACGATATCGGTGTCCGTGTCACATACCGACTCGGAAATTCTTCTTCTTTCCGAGATACTTTAGTTCCGGCTCGAGGTTTGGTCTTTCTTCTTCTTTTTTTGGGAGGAGCATTTTTTTTCTGCTGACGAAGATGAAAATCTTTACCAACACGTTTATGGGTTCCGGGAGCTAATGAAATAATGCAAGATAAAAATGATTTATCGTTCCGCAAAGGGCTCGCTGCGAGAAGGACACCGCTATTGAGCGGCGAACAATGTGTCTCCGAATGGGTCGTGTGCGTTTGCCGGGGGGATGGGTTCTACCTTCCGGAAGTCCGGACCCATTTTATGGATGGTCACCTTGCGAGATGAATGCTGTTACCTCACACAATTGACAAGGAATTGATGAAAAGAAAACTTCATTCCTGTTTTGTCTTCTTCCAGTAAAGAAGAATAATCACACTCGAAACCTTCGCTCGAACGTCATCAGGATATTACATCTTCTTCAAAAACCCATCTTTATTCACCCTTGTTCAGCAAGCACTATTTCTAAAACGCAAACAGATGAATGTCCACTCACTTGCTTTCCTTCGTATGCAATCCTGTATACCACAAGGCGTCCAGAAAACCTAAACCCGGGTCCAAAACAAATCTTGTTTACGGCCATAAATAACATGTCCTTATTTCCTGTACGGCCTTACGTTTTCGTCGCCTCGTACTCTCCCCCTTTTTTTGGGAAAACGAGATAAAAATGAATTTTATGCAGTGCCAGACAACGCTGGTCAGCAAATTTTCACTCTCTCTCTCTCTCTCTTTGCAACAAGCCTCCAGTTACCGATCGCATTGACCGGAGAGCGTGCAGCCAGGAAATTCTTGTAGGTCATAAAACTTGTCCATATCAGCAAATAGGGCCCGCATCTCCTTCCTGGACGCCATCGCTACCGGTAAGACTACATTCAAACAAGTGGGATATTTGCCGGCCCAAACCTCGATAAGGATGCATGGTTGGTAAGCAAAAAACTGGGGATTTAGGCAGAAGTTCAAACAAAACTTGTCATCTATCGCTAGCAATCTTTGGACTTTTCTTTGTCTGTTCGGCACCTTCTTGCAAGCGAAGCGACCATCCATGAATCATTACCGAAGCATGCGAACACAAGAGCTTCTAACCAAGAATTTTCAAATCTTAAGGATTTAGGGAACGATTTATTACTTTAAATTATTGCCTCCAGTGTCGGGCCTGAGCTGGCATCGCTGTCTACAATCATGTCCTCACCAGAACAGAAGCTCACAAGAGTCTTCCCCGAGACGAGCCGGAAAAACCCCCCACACCGACAATTACAACGCACCCATCCCTACACGCCACATAAAATCACACACTTTACGCGAACAATAAAGCTCAATAATACACGTTAAATCGCGTTAAACCACCTGCTCGACGCAATCAGCGGGCAAATTGGTGCGCGAATTGAAAGGGAACGTGCGCTTCCCTACTTCTCCCCTGCCCAGCTCTAGCTCTACAATTTTCATTTCGATTCCACTTGACAAGAACGGAAAATTGAAATTTTCCCATCACACCGGGGAATTGGGCGCCGGGATATTCACGTGTGAGTGTTGCGTATAATTATGTTTGCGCCTGTCGATGAAAACGTTAAATTCGTCGATTCATGCCGATGAAAGGCGTGCGGGATAAGAAAATTCTCCCGGGATACTTCTGCAGATCCTAGTAAAGGGGCTTAGTAAGGGATGCCCTGCTTATGCTTTTCTTTGAGGATTTTTTTTAGACATCTTCATTGAACGAGCTCCGCTCCTTCTAGGGACCAGATATGAAGTACTTGCTCGCCGCGATTGAGAGTCCCTTCAGGAAACTACCAGGATCGAACAATGAACTCAATTGCCAACAGAAAAAAAACGACTCACAAACCTGTTCCATCCCGTGATCAGTGCTTCCGTGAAGGGGTGTGGAGTCTCATCATCGCAATCAGTGGAAATAAAAACATTAAACGATATCAAAACACCATTAAAATATGCACCCCTTTTTACTCCGGTAGCTCCGGTAGCCCGGACAATATATTCTTCCCCGGTGAACAATAAATGGCCAGAATGAGAATCCTCGCGTTTTGTGGGAGGGTTTTGCGCTGGCAGTAGAGGGTGGCAGTGTCTATTTAGAAGCTCACCCTCTCGCATAAGTATGGCTATGGTGGGCTAGCTGTTAGGTCTAAGCAAACCACGCTCCGTTACCATAGAGGTAGGCGTTTCTAGTGCGAGACAGGTTGCTTGCAGGCAGACAAGCCATGTCTGTGTTTTGTTATAATTTATGTTGCGCACCACACCCTACCGGGTACCTCCCATCGGTTCCTATTAGATAAAGTCCGTGAGTGTGTGTTTGATTCTTCCTCTCTCCTTTGTGTCTACTCATACAGCAAACGAATAATCGCAGGGGAATCCGATAGCATCAAGTGGAAAACATCGAAACCCTCGCCCGCACCAAGCGAAAACAAAACAAAAAAATCACACACGTACACAGTCATCTGTCAAAACGCATCCAAGCAAACAGCGCACAAACGTCACAATGCGTTGTTATAGTAGTAGTACCGCCTTAGTGTCCACAAAAAAGCGTCAAGAGCAGCTATTTGAACGAAAATAAAACGAGAAAACGTGGTGGGTGAAACAAAGCATAGGCAACGATGAGATAAATAACACTCGTACACTCCTCTAGCCCACAGGCTAGGGACCGCGGTAAGTGCTCATGAGGGTATTTAAGACATGTTGCTTCGCGCTCGCAGGACACTCACGAGCCTCAGGAAAAAGGCAATTTGCTGCGATTTAAATCACGAACGCTGCCGCACCTTGTGACAACCGAAAGGGTCCTTGGTGCGCTGGTGCCAGCGAGATATTTGGGAGATAAATAACTATCACCTTCATAGTGGCCTCAAAGATGGCCGCTCTTTTCGCTCGCTCGCCTCTATAAACAATATGAATTTGGTGGTCAATTTTATGATTGCTTGTTCTTGGTCACCTCTCTCCGTACGAATTCCGGTGTACGATATATTCGATCGTTCCGAGAAAGTCAAAGAAAAACCCCTCCGGTACACCACCATTTCTAGAACCCCTGGAGGGGTGCGTGATGTTGAGGTTTTTTTCCTCAGTCACTCTCTCTCACTCGCTCTCTCTGCCGCTAGGAAAAGTGTTTTGCTATTTTATTGCTGCTGGTTGTGCCAGCGTTTGCCGCCCGGCTGCCATCGGTCATCGGTCGTACAATAAATCCGATCGATGTGCCATCAACATCAGAAGCAGATTCTCGGAAGGCGCCAACAACCGTACCAGCAGCCTCCCACAGCCTCGTCCACACGCGCCTCCGGTGGTCGATTTATTTGCTTGTACAGTGTTTCGCGTTTGTTGGCGTTGTTGTGGCCGGTGCTTACTCTGGTTATGTTTGTTGCGCTCCACCTTCCGTACCGACCACGGCTTCACGGTACATTCATTTTTATCTGATTTTACCGATTGTCGTCCACGATGGCCCACGGCCCATCGGCCACGGACGTCTATGAGGTCGTTTTGTCAAAATAAAGAAGCACAAACACACACGGCCAAACCGGCCAAATGTCCTTCGGGCTGCACCGCTCGATTGTTCCACGCATTGAGATGTCGTGGAGTTGTGTGTTTGTATGGGGGGGGGAAGGTTTTTTATGGGACCATTTTACCTCCCGGTGAAAGTCCCCAAAGGATCATAACTGGGTGTAATGGGTTTATTTGCGATGAGACTGAACGAAGTGACAAAGTGAGTGTTTGGTCGTACCGCAATTCGTGGTTGCGGCACATCGCGGCACGGGTGAAGCTGGACATTATTGCACATTACACGATTGCTATGTGGCGTGTGTCCTCGCGAAAGCTGCCGGTACACATATTGCGTACCAGCTATTTAATTGTTTATGTTTATCGTACATTTACTTACGACCAGAAGTGACGTGATACGTGGTGGAAGCCTCCTTTGCAACAAGAGTGTTTTATCAAAAACAGTTCTTGATGTTTGAGGAAAAGGTTTGCTATTCATGAATCATAGATTTATAATATTTATTTGTTTATTTTATATGGACGTATAGACGTCGTATAGACGTCAAGCTAAAGATATTACAATATAAATAAAAATGCTTATTTTATTTAGAATAATAAGAAAATATTGAAACGTAGATAAATAATATTATTTTAAATCAGTAGTTAATCAAATTTTATTCAAAAAAACCAATAAAACTAAATTATATTAAATCAGCATCATTTAGAGAAAAGTTGCGATTTTTACATTGCACAGCAAATTGGTATTTTTTCATTGATTTTTCCTAGTTCTTCTACTTTTTTTTATCATATTTTGATAATTTTCCTATACCTGTTCGCTGAGAATCTTTTAGGATTAAGTTATTTAAATCTTAAATACACATGTACCAAATATGTTTTTAACAAATGCATTTTAAATATGCATTAGGGGCCATATTGCTGTTTTTAAGTACTTATTGAAACACATTTTTATATAAGTAAAAATTTTCTCATATTAATACCATGATAATATGGCAAACCATTTCAATGACAACCAACTTATTGTACACCTAACTTCCCTACCGCGCAAGACTGGCAAATGATCAACTTTCATCTTGCATCCGCTTTAATTCCTGCAAACTTCGCCCGAAATTCATCAACAATCCAATGCTAAGTGGAATTTGTTGTTTGGCAGCTAAGCACCTTTAGTGTTCCCGGGTGCCACACTCAAGAGCTTAATTAATCGCTGAAACATCTGGCCGGTGGTGTTACCATCGTCACCGATACTCACATATACGCACCGTTCGTCACATGTGATGCAGAAAGGGATACATTCGGTAGAGCAGTTTGTTTTAAAAAACGACCGAATTTTTAAACCACCCTCCCTAGGTGCTGCCATCAATTTGACAACCCAGTACACCGCACGGTCAAAACATCAACTCCCATTCCAATTCCACACACATGATCCCTATCGCCCGCTCTCTCATGTGGTAACTAACGCAACGGGAAGTGGATGTGTTGCCTGGTAGCTAAGGGAAAGGGTTTAAAAATTACATTACCTCTATCTAAATCGCCCGTAAAACTATGGACGGCCCCTTTCATTTGCTGCCGAGGGGTTTTAAAAAAACTGTTTCCTTGCACACACACGCTCACACACACGCATCCTCAACCAGGGATGCCATTCTACTCCGAGTGATGGAAATGAATGGCAGCCTCGCCCGAACGCGTACTGTATGTGATTTGCTGTGCGGATAAAACCGTTTTACTACCAGCGTGTCAGCGTGAATAATTTCGGGCCACTTTTGCTTTGATTTGCCCAGTTTTTATGTTTAAATTTGGCGAGGGAGCCAAATTCGTCGGCCGAGTTCCGGTTTGCTGGAAGCACACAGTTCAACAGGCAACATCACCGGCGGCTGGGGACCCCTTTTTGCCGAAGGAAAATCTCTATCAGTAGCACCGGACCGGAGTCGTAATCGTAGCTTAGAAAATACCGAACAACACCATAAGGCAAGCGATGAAATTTGACTATTTTGATTAACTAAATTACGAAGGGATCTACCCCGATCGGACCGAACATCACTGTGCATCAGCCAGTAGAAACATTCTTCATCCAAATGATTCCCCCTTCCCTTTGGGCTAGTGCCATCGCAGTCCTATCTTCAAAGCGCGTGGATGAAAGTAAAAACTTAATCATATTTTTCACACCCGTAAAACACACTCATCTCACCCTTCGCGCACGATTGCTTTAAATGTTTCTAACTCGCGAATTTTTAGCCAACCTCGCACGTGTCTTTTTTCTCTCTTTCTTTCTAAATCGTTTGTGATATTTTGCAAACACAATGAGGAAAAAAAAGTCCCAAAGACCGAGTCGGAGGGTGCTGGAACGCCGGAGAGTCCAAGGGCACACACATGTGGCCCTGACGAAGATATGAGCCATTTTTACGACCGTGTTAAATCATCTTATCAGTTTTATTGCCGTTTTCACAAGTTCCGGGCTTAATTTATTATCTATGTTTTGGGGATTGCATCGCGTAAGCAGTAAAAGATAGAGGCATTAGGCATGGTAGGAGAAGGTTCGCTATTTCGTCAAAGATTCTTATAGAACTGAAAAGACTGCTTATTTTTTAATATACAAAATACTAGACAATACTGTATTATTTATATTTATTTAAAAAAAATTGCCTTCGATACAATTATCAAAAATCCTCTTTTCCAAACTTCATTTGAGTTATCTTTGAAGAGTGTTCTTATCCTTGGTCCGCTCTACTGAACAAGTCTTTGAGACATCCAGTTTCCAAGTCATCCAAGTCTAAAATCTATTCCCTAATATTTCTTTCAAGGACTGTATTCCTTTAACTTCTAAATTCTGTATCAAATGACAGTTAGTTGTTCACAATTTTAAATTGGCTACACTTAATTTTCCTTAAAAAGGCCATATAATGCGGATTGCCTAATCAACCGGCGCAAACAGATAAATTTAAATTCAATCCTACAACCACAGGAACCTGTACGAGCTCTCAATTATCATTCGCATCTCCATGTTATAAATTGAATCGTTTTTGTACGCCTATGCTACGGTTTGCTCCAAATCCTCTTACTTTAGCATGCAAAATTGGCTCCCGCATACAGAGCGAAGCAACAATTTCTACCATTAGCAAAAAACAAAACAAAAATCTCCAAACCCATTTCAACCCGCAACAGGATCGTTAAAATCACGTTAACTTGCATTTCGCTTGCACTCTGAAATTTCCTCCACTCTTCCCGAAGCTTCCCATTTCTGATCACACGCTCACAGTAATCGTACCGACGACGGTTGTCTAGAACCGAAGAACAATTGCCCCAAATGACCAGCCTGTTTTCTGCCCGAATGAAACCAAGAAAAAAGAAACCCCCATAAAGGGAAAAACAAAACCGGAAAACCCCCTCCGGTGCACGATATCTTACGAGCGCAACAGAGACCAGATTTTTGGGGGCAATTATACAGCACACAACACAGTAAACCGGACCCGGCCAGTGCATTCTGGCTGGTTGGTTTTCGGTGTTTCCAGGGTCCAAAAGTAATGTGCAGTAGCAGTAGTAGGGCAATAGACAAAACATTAACGAAACGCGCCCAGACACGAACCGAAAAACGCATTATCATTACACGAGAAGTATTTGTTCCTAGAAGTGGGAAGACGCCAGCAAGATGCAAGCAACCGGAAATGAGCGTTTGAGGAAAAACAAAAAGGAAAAACGGTACCGTCTTGCACCCGCCAAAAAATGAACTGAAAACCCTCCCCCAGCAGAGGTGCTTTTCTTAATAACTTTATCTACATTTCCATTCTCCCTTGCAAGTGAACCTCGCTGGCCTCGGTTTCGCAGGAAAAGAAAACTGTGCACTGTGGGAAGAGATTTTCCAGGTCGTAAGTTTTCTCCGGTTTTTTACCTCTTCCCAACAAGAACAATGCTACCCGTAATGCTATATTTCCCTTGCCCGTTAGCAATGGCGTTTTTAGTGATTTTTATACCACTTTCTCATTTTCAAATGCTCGCTTTTCCTTCGCATTTTATACCAAACCACCCATTTTCCTGGGATCACTCTTCTTTTTCCTCCTTTTATCCACACAGCGGCCTCTGAGTGCAGTGAGCAACAGTAGGAAAATATATTATTCCCCAATTCAAAACTCATTCCCTCCGTCCTCCCTCCCATTCCCGGTCAGCTTCCCGGTCAACTTCCTGCATGAAGTCCATATCCGGGGCTTCATTGCTCGCTGCTATCCCACACCTCCCTCCCCCGGGGGCACCACCCGTTCGAAAGATTAAACACAATGACAAAGGAGATTAAGCAAATTATAAACTTTATCCATAAACGAGCGAATAAAAATATACGACGGCAAGTACAGACGCTCACCTTGTGCTGGCTCGATTTCGATTCTAGCTGCTGCTGCTGCTACTGCTACTGGGGTGATGCCATACAACTTCTTCCATTTTTTAGCAATATCCTTCTACTGTACCTCCTACCAGCGTAGAGTGGCACCTGTTAATGGGGAAAAGAAACTCGGTAGAATCCACTTACCTACCGAACGGTGGCGAGGAACTGAATGCGGGAACACCTCCAAGCTTTAACGAGCCACACCGGTGAAAGGATTTAAAAATAAGGCGCACAAAAAAAGGCTTGGCCATGGAGCAGGCAAACGGGTTACGAATTGGAAAATAAACTTCCCACCGTCGGTGGGTGGAAAGGATATTTCCTTTTACGGCTTAGCACCACCAAAGGATAGACGGAGAGAGAGAGACAAGTTCGATGTGAAATTAGTGTACTGCGGGAAAGGAAAGAGAGCGTAACAACAAAACGAACTTTTCCACAGTTCGTGTTTTCGCAAAGTCATGTTCGACCAACTTTCGACTGCATGTACGATAAAAAACAGCCCTTTTTCCTGTGTCACACAACCTTTCCCTCAGAGTATGAATGCTTGTGTGCTGTGTAAATGAGTGAATAGGAACCCTAGGTGGAACCTGGGATGGGTTTGGGGTTGGTTTGGTTGGCAAAAATTGAAACCGAAACACCGACTAACCCCAACATTGACCCTCCCATTGACAGCTTCGAAGAATGGGGAACGAGAGATGGAACAGCCACAACGGTCCGGGCCACAAACGTTAACGTGCTTGTTATGCCTTTCCGGTCACAAGCATACCGTAATGATACACTTCCGGGAGAACGGGGTTCGGTTGCACATAGGAATCGAACCACGCCGAGCCCAACGCGTCAACGGCGGAGATGTAAGAAAGAGAATGTAGCAAGGACATTGGACCTTCAACCCCACCCGACTGTGTTCACAGTGCTGGTCAGCATGTTCTGGTTAAGAGTGTTTCTCGGTAGTAATTTTTGCGACATGATAACTTTAACAACATACCTGGCATACCAGCGTATCGGCGTGGACATCCCGGCGTAATCGTTTGCTTTCTTCGTCATGTTGGATAATCACGGTGCTCGCTTTGCACTTTGACCTGTGTTTTTTTTCTTCTCTTTTAGTGACAGTGGAAAACATACAGAAAATTGTTAAGCCAGACAAGTTGAAGGAAAGATGGTGCTTTAGGTTGAGAAGGGTGCATCAAAATGTCAAAAAATTTCGTATGGATTTACAAGCATGATTTAGATCGATAAAAGAAACAAAAAACACTATCAGGATAATGAAGAAATCTCCAAATAATGGGCCTTACTAACTCCTTTTTATTTATTTTCATTTTCTTGAGGAACTCTAGAGGTTTAGAGGACTTATCCCAACATTGTCGGATGTATATTTATTCTTATATTTCTGTGGCCTCCTGGTCTCGTCTTGGTATAATTCAGATGACGTGATCTATACAGAAGGGAAATCGATGATCCTCAATAATGTCAAACTCCATGAGATAAACTCACACCATCGTGAAACGGATTAGAATCTTCAGGCTCCGGTGGGCTTGTCATGCTATTGCCAGCGGACGACCCAGTGCAAAAAGTCTTTTTAAGCCGTCCACATGGACAGAGGAGACGTGGTAGGCCCAAAGTAAGATGGCGTTAAGACAGAAACCCTGGAATGTTACATTACTTGACGACGGTTCTTGTCCGTTAGCGATATCGAGGACTTCTTTAGCATGCTAAGGCCGCAAAATGTTTGAAACGTCTTGCGAGTCTAATGCATTACAGAGAACAGCAAGCTCAATGCACCGACAGCAAACTTAGCCGCCGTTGTGACATTTCTTTCGCAAATGTCCTTTATCCTACGTTATTATCAGTTTTTGACAGCTTTTATGACTCAGAGACGTCAGCAAGCTCTCAAACTATATTTTAATTAGATTTTCCTGTTTATGGTTTTCAGCAACAAAAACTTTACGTAAATTTATGACCATTTTTACCGCCCGTTGAGCACAAAATATAACTTGTGTATTTCTTCTTCTGCAATCCGTTTCCTATCTTGTCGTGGAAGTTTTCTTGTGTGTTGCGTGAGTTTAAATAAAAAAATTAGATTAAAAAGTTTAGTTTTATGTATCAGACAACGACTTTCTTTTTTTTCGAGGGTAAAACAGCGATATCTCTTCTTCAATCGCCAACATCGAATAAATCTGATTCTGAGAAGTTGATTCGATTAAATGATTTATGTTCGAATTCCGTTTCAAAGTTTTTCGTACTTCAAAAGGAATTATCGTTCTCCCGCTTTTCTCTACCAGCCGGTGCTACACGATTCTCTACAACTTCACACCGTGGAATATCGGACCCCTTTTTTGAGGAAAACCGATAGCCTACACTAGCTCTCCCTGATCCGAGTTCGTACGCGAACGTCGAACCTAACGATATAATCAAATATTTGACAGCATGTTAAAAGAACGATGGTTCGCACCAAACCCAGCATCCCAGCCATTTATCGATTGAATCTCACGAGCAGGAACCATTGCTGATTCGGAACGATGTTTCCACGAATCTTAAATCTCACCAATTTCGAAGGTGACGAAATGTTCTAATGCCTGCAAAACGGGCAACGGCCCCTCTCCGGTATTATATGTCCACTTTTTATTGTCCCGGCCACGCACATGCTCCCTCGACGACAACATCCAACAGATGGCAATCGACCGGCTTGGAGGATGTAATCTCACGAGTGCGTGCACCAGAACCCGTGCCCCGGGTACAAACTATCAACAATCGGCATCCATAAATCGGTATGAATTTTTATGCATTCCCATAAACTGTAAACGATTCTCGGGCGAACTCATCCGGCAAGTGTGTGGACGTCCCGCGGTTGTAAAATATCCCTTTCGCATTCGCAATTTGTTCCGATGTTAGGAGCGGATCAGCACGCTGATGGTGTAAGTCTGCATGACTTGTGTCATAAAATTATTTAATTTTTTATTAACTGAATTATAACATTTTAATGGAGTACTTCGGTGTCGGTCTGATTCTGATACAATGTGCGCACAAGGAAATCGATGGGGTTGGGATTTTAGAAGGGTGGTTTAGATCATTGAAACAAGATTAAGAATTTTTTTTATAATCAATTAGATGTTGGATTGTATTTTAAACACTTTCTTGGAGTATAAAAATTCAATTCTTCTAGAATCTTTTGTATGATACAACACAGTTCACTAAAATAGCCACAAAAATAAGTATAATAACTCATAAAAATTATTATTTTCCAGCGCATAGCCATCCCAATCTATCCACCGATCATGCTCTCCTCGTGTTAGTTCGGGCTGATGCAAAACCACCGATAGTGCCGTACGTCGATAGAATTTATTGAAAAGAAGAAAGATAGCGCTCCTAAATCACACTCACGCCCCGCCAATCGGTGTGTGACAAACTTGGTGAAAATATTGATTCCCTATCGTGCCGGGCGCAGCCGATATCCATTCGCCTCATCAACCTCCGTAGCACATCCTTCTTATGCCCTAGCGCACACTCCCATGAATCACACCGGCAACACACATTAGCAAGAACCGTTCTTGGATCGGAGTGTAATAATTTAGCTTGGCTGTCTTCACTGGCAGGGCCGGAAGAAAAGGAAAAAGCAGAAGAAAACGTATTATCCATGAAAAAACTTTTTCCCACTACGATCATCCCGAATGGGTACTTTGGAGCATCGCTGGCCAAAAAAAAATTGAATGCGTTACCCACGGTGCAACAATCTTCAGCGCGAACCTCATTGGGTACGGGGGTAAAGTTAAAATGTGTTTCTTGTCAAATGCGAGAACTATTCCTTGGCTTGGCCACCAGATAGAGCTATCTATTTCCACCGCTTCTCTTGTTCACCTCCTTCAGCAGCTTGGAGTTTTGGGGCGAAAATTGGACATCTTCTTACCGGTTGCCTTTACCATCACTAAACGGTGACGATAACCGGTAAGAACCGATTGGAAGCTTTGCTGCAAACCCCACCACCCCAAAACCTACTGGCCCCTTACGAGCCCCCCCGCCGCAATGGGTTTGGCAACTACAACCACCAAAGTTGTGGCATAAATTCAACAATAACGTTTTATTGCTAGCGAGACCAAGCGAAGGAAATAAAAAAATAAAACACGCTGCTCAACACAAAAACTCATAAACAGATAAAAATATGTCGTATAAAACCACAGATTTTACGAGTTATGAGTGCTTCCAGAACTGTCCGTGTCTAGAGCTCTGCCGTGCTTTGCGGCTGAGCGTTGCTTTTCAATGTGGGAAAATTGGTTGTACGAATTGCTATTTCCACTTACGGGGATGCACTTAACCGTACTATACAGGAGGAAGAATGCTGGTTTACTAGCGTACGTCCCCAGGTTCACATACACACGCACACACACTGGCGGTGAAGCTTTTTGCTACAAATTTGAACAATTTTGCTGTTTCCTCTTCGCTGCACTGACACCCCGCGGTGACGTCACCGCGCCGCTGGTGGAAAACCCATTACCACACTCAATCGTACTATTTTACGGTTGCGAAATTGTTGCCTCATTTAACACCGTACAACTGGCTCGCTCGAGGTATGGCCCGTTACTACGTGCGATGACAAGTAGTTGCGAGATGAGTAGCGACGAGATAACAGCCGAAAATTGAACGCAAAATGGTGTAAAGTTGTACCGCACTCGATTGAAATGTATGTGATTGCAGTAGCCGCCACCGCCTGAGCCGCTGGTTTCGCTGGGCCATGAGAATGAAGCACAACTTCAATTTCAATCAAATCCTTTTTCTTACGACTTTTCAACTGTCAGCCAGGAGAAAGGTTGTGAAATGCTGTACAGATTTTAAGTTCGACGAAGAGAATTGGGTTTTAAGACCTCAAGAATGCTTTCTTGGGAGTTTTACTGTTCCCTCTTATGTGTCTGTTACCTAGCTGAATATATGACATCTACTGCTATAAATTGACAGGATTTGATGGAAAAAGTTCCTCCCAGAGAGGAAATAGGCCTTTGACATATTTTGCCCCAAAACTGGATAATCAGACATGCAAATCCACGTCGTCTTCGGATCTGATTTTCTAACGGTCCTGCTGTGCGAAAATTCGACATCTTCACCACTATGGATACCAGGATATCTAGACATTCTACATCCCTTAAATCAAAAAATTATATCTGATTCAAGTAAAAAAAAAGAACTGCTCAGCTGTATGAGGCTCGAGTCGCCTTCTTCTACTTCTTTCTTCATCTATTCCTATGGAACACGTCAAAAAGTCAACATGGCCTGATAACCAATCAGTTTCCAGAAAACACGGTCCATTGCTTCATCCGATCTCGCTCAGGTCTGACTCCACCTAGTCCAGCCAACGAGCTCGCTGTGCTCCTCTACGCCTCTCTGCTGAACAGGTCGCTGACGAGCACCTTCCTGGTAGGGCATGAGTCCTGCAGCCTCATCAGGTGCCCCAACCAGCATATTCTTCCAGCTTTGACAACCGTTCGGATGTCTGCATCGCCTTACAGCTTCGCCAGCTTATGGTTCATTCTCCACACACCGCCAAAGATGGTCCGCAGTTCGCACTGCTCGAAAATAGCGAGTGCATTGGTGTCCTCTGCCAGTATAGTCCAGGACTCGTGCCCGTAGAGGACTACCGGCCGTATCAGTGTATGATATATGGCGCATTTCGTGCGTTGTAGGAGTCTTCTGAATCTGAATCTGAATCTCCTGAACCTTTGGAATTCGCTCCTTACGTTGTTGTCCGAAGTTACGATCGTGGCTAGGTAGCAAAACTGCTCTACTACTTCAAGATCGTCGCCGTCAGCCAATAGTCTGCTTCCGAGTCGTGCTCTATCATAGTCAGCGCCTCTGGTTTAAGACAACTATTTCGTTGTATTAGACAACAATCCGAAGCACAAGACTGTTTAGCAATCCACGATGATTGACTCAGAACTGCTCGCTAAATTGTTTCATTTGATATCTACTTTCTTAAATGTTATAAAATTTACTCAATTAGTTTTATTTTTAATAGGAAAAGCCAACGCTTTACTTTGTATTTTACTAAATCGACTTGCACAGAAGCCTTCAGAACTCAAATACGACACTATGAAACTAAATTTCACGATTCAACAAGCAATCCAAATCACAAAACTACGTGACCACCGTCAGGCAGAAACACTCCACCAAACTCCATCTCCGAAACGCTGCGCTTAAATCAAACTTCAACCAATAAACTTTAACCGAATGCATACAACACACCACATTTGGAACTGTCGGGCGGCGACCGTTCCTTTCGCTTGATCTCGAGACCGCTGTCTCGTGAGTTTTTCTTTTGCCTCACATGTATGTCCTTCGCCCGTTTGTTTTGTAGCTATTTGATGGAAAATTGCGGATCAAAAAGTTGCAAACCTCAAGCACGGCGATACCGCTCCGTACAATCCGGGAACGCTCAAAACTTCATCACTGCACAAATATTGCAGTGAAAATGCAGACCCGAGCAAATGCCTCTTCAAAGGGAACGAACTCGAGGCGCGCGCCCACCAACAAACAAAATGCGGCGTAACGGTGGTTGCCTTCTTGGGATGTGCTGGAGACTACGCGAGTACGCGATATGTGGTACGATGAGAGATTCTTCGGGGTGTGCTGAAAGTTTTATGCACGACCTAAGATACCTCCAACACGGGAGCCAAGAAGGGCATGTGAAGCGTGGTACAATTTTTGGCAAGGAGAAATAGCACGGCTTTGGTGCATCAAATCCATCTCGGGGGATGATTTTGGGGCAAAGTTTTATCCACCAATTTTTTTTTGTTTTTGGTTTCCCTATCTGGTAATGCTCCTGTCAGATCATTTGCCACCGCACGAGAAGGAGAGAGAGAGCTAGTAGAAGAAAAAGCGTTCTGATGGATGCTGCGCCCCGATGAAACCGATTTGATTTCCTACATCCGATTGTACGATAAGATATTTCCGTAAGCAATTTTTCTTTGCTCAGTGTCTTTCTGGCGTTTACCTTTAGCTCGAGCATGCATCTTTCCAAGGAATCCTGTGCGGCCGGATAGTTTTTGCTTTGATCCGCTGCTTTGGATGGAAAATCCGGTCGATGGGAAGATTTCGCTCAAAGCACGCCATAAATGGATGATGTGTGTTGCTTACACTTTGAAATGCTCAAAACGGTGAATAACTTACAGGATTTATACCGCTTGAGAACGTGTTTTTGTATTGCTTGAGTATGATTTGAGTATGAGTTGTTTCTGTAGGACTTCCGAAGAAAGCAGTAAAACAGTTGAAGAAAGTGAATCAGTCGATTGGAATCTTGATTGAGCAAAATGCTAGGAGCTATCTTTAAGCCTAGCGATAACATGTTGCCTACGGAAATGCCTTTCTTTGAGTAGCTTTCTTTAATATTGACTCAAATCCTTCTCTCTGAATCTTTAATTAATTATTGCAACTCCTTTTTCCAACCTAATATGGATATATCTTACATCCTTAAATTACAAAACAGTACGTCTTACAGACAATCGCTGTAAAGTGAATACAGAAGAATCCATAAAACATTAACACTACTTCAAATTGCAAAACTCCCAAGGCAATTTAAAGATTTAAAACCTCCCTCCATATCACGCTTGATAAGAAAGCACCAAGTGATTTTTGTTCGGCCTGAACACCAAAGACACACAAGAAAAAAAACAAACACTCAGAAACACCTCTTGCAACTGCATCTATACAAACCGTTCGGTGACAAAGTGCGATGAATAATGCAGTAAGTAGTCTCTCTTTCTGCCACTTCGGCCACAGTTCAATGGAGCCCAATAGATGCCCAAAAACCCGGCGACCAGTACCCACCCAGCGCTCACTGCAATAATAGAGACACCGTTAACAATCGGATGATTTCTCTTCGACGCTTTGCTTGGATAGCCCCGAGCCGGTCTGCAGTTGACATAATCCTTGCCAGATGCAATCGACGCTACCAAAAAGGGTCACGGTGGGTCAATTCTATTTTGTGCGCTTATCGGATCTCTTTTAGACCACCGGTTTTGTGCAACACCAAGGGCAAAAGAAACCCGAAAGACGTAAAGGCGAATGCTACTGGTGCTTGAATGCAGCACTGTAAGTAACAATTTCATTAAGAACCAGCAAACACACGACGACCGGGGGGGGGGGGTGCCCCGGAATTGCTTCTTGAAGAAAACAAATGGAGAGAAGCTGCAAACAAAACACTGATTTCGATTCGACTCACCATCTAATTAGCAATTCCAGTCGAGAGACAGTCGCCTCGGAGAAGTTGCTGTTCCACGGAAAGTTACTCGTTGAAGAACCGAGAACTAAGCGAGTCTTCTCAGCGTTTCTT
The DNA here is from genome assembly GCF_013141755.1 of Anopheles stephensi. Taxonomy (NCBI): domain Eukaryota; kingdom Metazoa; phylum Arthropoda; class Insecta; order Diptera; family Culicidae; genus Anopheles; species Anopheles stephensi. Next base: position 17,986,947 of record NC_050203.1, read on the forward strand.
AAGAACATTCACAATGTATGTTTGTGGCGCATGGGAGGCCAGCGGCATGACAGACTGGTCAACATGGGCGTCCTTCCAGCCAGTGGCAACTTGAGTTGGATTGGTTTTAGTTTGCCTCCACCCCCCCACCCAGCCGATGGAGATGCGATATCCTCCTCGTCCGGCCAAGTACGTATCGTTGTGCATGAAGAATCTGCTCATTTAAATAACCACTTCACTTATTACCATAAACTGTTGTTGAAGAAACTTTCTGGGCTGGGGTTAAACAAAAGTGAAACGAATCCGATGCCTTGTGGTTCGGTCGGTCCTGTTGGTCCTGTTGGCATTTTTGGGGTTAATACATCTTGTGAACTCCTTGAACTCTGGTCTTCTGTTCCGTCACCCTTGAAGGACTGTGTTACAGAGCAGCTAGGGCGATAATGTCCTCATCGAATAAACTGATGTTTAATGTGTTCTATGGGGTATCTTATTTGCATTTTAATATACTATCGAATAATTTCATCGATTTTTAATGACACCAAGGCGAGAAAGTGTTTGTTAGGCTAGTCTTTTTGATCTAAAATCACTTTAAGTTCCATTTTTTATAAACAACTTGCTGACACTTGAGGGTAGATAAATTCGAAAACATTGAGATGGTCCTAGAGTCTCGTACTTCGTTTTCCAAATTCGACATACAAGGACACTAAAGGTCTTCGCTCCAAACTCAGCTGGACCAACCAGGATATTAACTAGTTAGCCAGTCCAGACCTTCCAGAAGTAAGTCTCGAGGTATTAGTGCCAAAGAATAACATCTTCTTGCTTTACAGTATACCTCTGCCAAAATTGAGCAAACTATAATCAATTTCTTTACGCTAACTTCACCATTTCTGCAACTCATTGCTATTTTTATTGTGCCAATCAGAAATGCAAATGGGATCGAGTCCATCTAGCTCAGTTTGATGGTTTCGCTCGCAAACATCAACGCACACACACATCTTTTGCAGATTCAGTTCAATCCTTAAAGTGCACCATCACTGTTATCAGGTTATCTATCTGTACCGATACTCTCCATCTCCTGCAAGCCGGAGACCATAAAGTTTTTTATTAGAACAACACCAACAAAAAACATTCGCCAAAATTCAAACCAAAGGACACGTGGCGGACAATGCGAGCGCGCGCCCTTGGTTCGAACTTTCACCACTCGAATTTTGATGGAATCAACAAGAACCCCGAGCGAGCGGAACATTGACCGACCAAAACTTCAACACAAAGCCTCCCCGCTTAATCCAATCCATTCCCGCACCATCCCCCCTCTCTTACCCTGGTAAAAAAGCAAGCAAAAAAAAAGATGAAATATTCCTCGTTTGTGACGGTCGTTCAAATGTAAGTGTCCTCTTAGCATTAGCAATGCTAGTGGTCCATTTGAGCTGAAGAGTTTTGCGCTACAATTTGTAAGTAAGAATTGTTTTCATTTCTTCCATTCGCCTCGTGTACAGCAGAGGCCGATATGTACCATCGCCACACATACACACCAAGATTGCATGCGGCGCCATCCTAACAACCTCACTTCGGGACCGGGTAATGGACGCATGTAAAGCACGACGAATCCTTTCGACGCTCGTTACCCAAAAATGCTGCTATCGAGAAAAAAAAACAACACACGAAATTCATTCATCAGAGAAACACCAAAAAGAATGTCCCTTTGCCCCTAATATACGAGAGCACAAGGCAAGCAAGCAAGAACCGTACCACACCAGTGCCGAAATCGAAAGTGAGCGTAAAACGCCAAGTTGCTCCGCCAAGCAGAGGAACAGCATTAGTTTTATGCCCGTACATACATTCGTCCCTGCGCTGAAATTAAATTGGCTGGCGTCGTCTCGACTTGTTGGATGTTGCGCGGGCAATTTGTTGAGTTTTTTTTTTTTTTTGCTTCAGCCTCCCCAATTCGTTGGAGTAGAGTGTATGCGAGTTAGGGGTTACTTGCATTACTTATTCGTGCGCGAGCTTCTGCACTGGCAAGCAAAGCCTTTTAGTAGTAAATTTGGGCCGAAAATCAAATGGAAAAATTCACCCATTTGCCAGCATTATCTGCCAGCATCGGCACTAGCAATTGAGCGCACGGAGCATGTACGTTTCGATGGGTAGTGGGCAAGAAAGGGATTCTATTTACAGTAGATTGTTGCTGAAATGTGTAATACGCAAGCCTTGATGAAGTATTACGGTACGCTCTACTTTATGGACAACTTATTCATGCCTCTTTTTATTTCTTATCTTGTAGTGGCCGGGACAGTCAAGAGTAAGAAATTGTGATTACTTTAGGAAGATGGTAGTATAATAATTTTACTAATAAAACATCAGCTTTCTATGCATTGAAATATCAGCTTAATAGCATAGCTAAATAATTGCTTTATGACAATATTTTTAACATGATTTGCATGATATAAATATATTTTAAAAGATTTTTCGCGTTTTTTAGACTGATCTTTGCTTTATATTTTGGCGTAGCATTTTAGCACTCATGTTTGAAATGGAGTAATTGCTCCACCCGTCGAATAAACTATGCTTATCATGCAAATGAAGCTTGATATTGCATACTTTCAGGGGCAATTCCGAGTATTTGCACATATGCGACTCTTATGGAGATTTTTTTCCGTTACTTGGCATGATTTATAGAGCAATTTTATTGTGTTTACTGCACGAAAGAAAAAAAAACATTTCCACCGAAAACAACCACATACCGTCAGCCAACTCCCGAATCGGCAACCCTTGTAGTAAGTGATGCTCCATTTCAATCTCGTTATTACAGTAGAGAAACAATTAAACCACACCACCACCATCACTCACAAAGCTCCCTTCCCCTTGTACCTTCACGATGGAATGGTGCCGATTTTCGGTGATTTAGCATTGGATCATGTAACGGAAAAGCGACACGATCTACCCATCGAATTATGCCAAACCTTCATCACCCTTACTGCTGCTGCCTACTACTACTAGGTAGCGCCAGACAAACGACGAGAATGCATACACACACACACACCCATTTCAAGCGTTCCCAAAACCGAAAACCACCGAAAAACAGTACGGCACTGGAGGCAGGGCGATGATATATTTTGCTACCGTTTGTGCATAATTTATGTCACTTTAAATTTTCCAAAAGCGTACACTGCAGCCACCCTTGAACGGGGCGCAAAACGTTCTCCTGTTGCTTCGCCAGCCTCTGGTACGTTGAATGGCAGATATTGGCGGAACGTTAGCATAACCAGCCACCAGCCCAACCAGGACTACCGGCACTACCATGCATCCACCACAAAGGAAGCCAACCTGGAGAGGGGGATGAGGGAGGGCTGGCTAGGGTTACGGAGCCCTGGGAAGTGAGCCGAAGCAGACGGGAAGAATTTTGGATGAATAAATTTTAAACTTATCTGCCCCGACATCGGCACAGGATCTGCGCAGGATCACACCTATAATAATCCGACACGGTGCACACGGTGTAATGCGCGGCACGCTCGCGGGAGAAAAACTGCACACGGGACGAAACAGTCATTTATTTTTCATGTTTTTCGTTAGGCTTCGATGGTGGAAAATGTCCAGGTTTTCCCGGGGAGGTTTTTTTTGCGACTTCAACAGTAAGCAGTCCACTGGATGTAATGATGCCTGCGGATGTTTCATGCACGCACGGCTGAGTTATTAACTGTTGAATGAAGCCACCGGAAAGCTATAAATTTAAGACTATCGAATGTGCGTTAGGAATCCAGCCGATATCACTAGGACGAGAAATTCGGAGCCTTAAAATCATCAAAGTATGCAAAGATAAATCAGTGGCTATAAAAATGATTTCTAAAGCCATTTTAAAATCATGTCTTCCCTCATCATACATCATGTTCAGCATTCATACCCGAATGAATGGGAACGTCCCACCAATATCCGCAGTCCAAACTCCAAACCACTTAAAGCGAATGGGAAGAAAATTTGAACAATTTTCATGCATATAGTACCTACCCGGTCCGATTCTTATTTGCACCACGGGAACCACCTGGAGCAAACGTCGTCCGACGACGGGACGGTGTGTCCGATAGTCCGATAAATCATGAACACCTACATGGGGTGGGTTTCTGCGCCAACCGCAACCGGGATCTCTCGGCACAGAGCACCGTCCCACATGGGCTACGGAGAGAAATTATTAGTTTTTGCTGGACGCCTCGACATCTCGCTCGTTCGTTAAAACCATATGCTTATGTGGGATGTACCGACGGAAACCGTTTTCAAGGAAGCCGTCCACAAAACGGGTCCTCAAAGACTTCGTGCTGTCGCAGACGGTACGTCGCCAACGCTACTCCGAAGGAACGTGATTAGGCGATGGGGACATAAACCAGGCTGCGTATGCCTTATCCATCTGAATACCAAATAACAGAATACTTCTCATTCCTTCTCAACGAATGGCCTCTCTCTCTCTCTCTCACGCTCCTTAACGCAAACATAGTGAGTTGTATTTCCGGAAAGACACAACTGGCGGTGTGGGTAAAAATCCGGTACCCACTCCTGCCACACTACTTCACATTTGCAGTGCACAAACCGGACATTTGCGAAATTCAGCTGCCTTCATCCGTAGCCCCCTGTAGGACGTCACCCGAAAGGGGCGGAAGTGGTCGTCGATGGACACCGGATGGACGTACGAGCGTCCAGCATCCAGTCTAAACAGCCACCCCATTCTGGGGGTTCTGACGGCAAAGATCCGGAACATCCGGTGGAACGTCGCGACTTCTCCGTACGATTTCTCTTTGCATAAATGATTTAAGTTAATATTTGCATAGAATATCCATAAATTTATTGAATTTGTAACTTAAACAAATCCCGATACGTCCTCTTCGCTTGGGCGGAGGTTTTTCGGAGTTTGGTTCAGGGGGTTTTCTTTCCAGCCCAGCACTTTCACATCCGGTAGGAAGTTTTCGAAAGGACGGAATGCAATCGGTTTCCATTTTCTCTCTCTCTCTCTTTATCATGTTCCGGTACTGTAAATTCAATCTGTAAGCAAGCCCAAACACTCACACACACACACAGACATACGGTTTCAGCCCACCGTTGGTGAAGTGATCGTTATCCTGGTCACTTCGAGCAACGGGGACCTTTGCCGGAGATGGACGTGATTCGTCTTCTCACACACGCTGCCCCCCACCAACCGTTTGGTTGGGATGGACCGGAAAATGGCAAATAATGCTGACCAAACGTTTACCGTCCGTGAAGCAGATGATCAACATACTTGAACTTTCATTTTCGACCGTAAGCACCGTCCCATTCGCTCACACACTCTCATTCCCTCGCTCTGGCTTTGGTTAAAAACAAAAAACACTTAACGAAGCGGATAGTTCCTTCTAAAATTGATTCTGTAAGATGGTTTACGAGTGGGGAGTGTGATTAAATGTGCTGAAATGTGTTAGTTTCAATTGTAATCAGCATTCGAATTCGGTACGGTACGATTATCGGAAAAGTTTTGGAGAAGCTTCACCCTGTGTACTTAAACTTTTTAATGCATTTATCTAGCTGAAGCATTGAATTTAGTCACAAGATCGATAGTCGAAAGTTCTAGTTCATAGAATTGCTAGATATGTCTATTTTGAAGTAAACTGAGCTATTCTTCAAACATAGTTTCATATTATGATATCCTTAGAACATTATAATTATGGATGCTTATCCTGATATTAACTGATATGGCTCTAACTTATCCTGATACTCTCCAACGGTTTGATAGATTCAGGGCTTATCTTTAGAGCTTGACGTGCTCGAGATGTACGAGCTTGACGTGGATTTACAGCATTATCAACTGCATTTTTAACATTGTAAATAGGTTTTCTTTTGATTAAGTAAAATCCTTAGCAATTATTAAACATAATCAAGGAAGTCAGTAATCGCTGGCCAACAGGTTCTTCTTGAGGTTGTAGAGCTAAAGCCAACATGACACATGCAGACGACTCTGGAAACGTTTTTACAATTTTTCTCGGACTTTCACTGAATTATGAGTCGTCTAGAATCGCCATAACAGTTTATCTTTTAGTATTATATAGAAAATAACAGCTTATAGAAAGTGTTCATAGTAAGAGACTCCGCATCGACGTCTCTTACCAATATGTGTTAAAGAAGTTTAACTTAAAAAAAGAATAAGACTTCTTCAAATTAACTATAGCACACCTTGTTAAACAAATCTCCTTGTTTACTAACGCTTCATCTTAAGATATTCAGCGAAACCACACTTTAGACATCAAACGACACTACTCTCGAGAAAATTTTGCTCTAGTCTCCCAAACACAAGCCAGCACTCGGAAGCCACCAACTCGGAAATGCAACCCATCAACCTCAACCATCTTGACACCATCTAGCCCGACACCTTGGCAGCCACTCACATGCGCTCCCTAACTTTCTCACACCAACCAACACCCGTTCCGCCCAGCACAAACGACCCACCACCAGGCGTCAACTGTTGCGCGGAATCAGTGTGTCTAAATTAAAATAATTAAAACATAATTAAATTACACTTCACCTTCGCCTGCACGTGAAGAGCTCTGTGACTGGTGTGCGGGAAGAAGGCTGAGAAACATGTTTCCTGAGGTGCTGCAAAAATTCGCCCCCTGACCAAACAAACCAGTTTCTCCGGTCCGGACCTCGTCCCACCAAAAACCTCTGCTTTCATTATGGCGTACCTTCATCTGTGGAAGTGAGCTTCATACTTCTTTTGCAACACCCCCAAGAAGAGGAAGAAAGGTGCAAAGCGATTCCTTTACCTCGACTTGTTATTACAATTTTACACTTCAACACCAAAGGAAACATCTCCCCCCTTTGGTTCCACCTTTTCCCCCCTTTGCTCCAACGATGAAGGAAGGATGTACCTTGCTCATTGGACCGTACGCTGCAACCTACGGTAGCTAAATGCAGTGGACCTTCGGAGCGCGCACCAAACAAAAGTTTCCCCACCCTGGTTTTGCTTTATGGGAATTTTGCACGCCAACTTGTGTGCCAAAGGTGTTACGCGGAACGTCTTTGTAGAACATTGTTCCTTTCTTTCGCGACAATTGACTATCGCCGGCTGCACTCTAGTTCACGGCTAACGATAACTTTTCACTGCGCGAATCATCGTAAACAAAACCGCCAGGATATAAATTTAATATAAAGATCTTGTACCCCGGTACAGGTCTCTCTCTTTTTCTCGGATTTTTCCGTCGTTTATCAAGGAAATAAAAATAACTGAGTGGTTATAAACACAGAAAGAAAACCACACCAAAACTGTATAAAGCAGCGCTCTTCGGTAAAGAAGTGAATAAAAATTAACTTAACCATCTTGAAGTGTTATTATAGGGAATGCTAGCGGGGGAAAACCCCCCCATCGTCTAAGTATATCAAAACAAACTTGATCAAAAGAGATTAATGGTGCAAAGTGTTTTGCTTGTTACCGACTTCTTTGCACAGCGGTTCGAATCTTCCTTCTTTGAAGGAACTGTGGTTGGCTTAGCCTTTTCGGAAGGAAGTAAAATCAATGCGCTGCCCCCTTTCTGTCCTTTATCCCTTTTCCCTATCCCCTTAATGATAAGTGCACTTAAGGAAAAATGGGAGCAAAATGTGATTTTCTGAAAGCATTCAAGGCAGGTTTCGTTCCGTTCGCTAACTTCGCGCAGGATGGTAAAATGTTAAATTTATTGCAAAAAAATGGTGTGCAAAAGACAACTAAGTACTGTTCATTGCTTTGCGTTGCATTTATCGTAATGATATGACTTTATGGGCAGGTTTCAACACACTAAATTGTGTGGAAAACTTTTGTGAAATCAAAAGCATTTTGCCATGACATTTTAGCAAAGCCAGACTTTTGAACCCGATCGACAACGATAATTTTATTTACTTGCTTTTTTAAAAGCCTTGAGCACCCTAGCTGATGTTTCTTGCCTGTGCTTGGTGTTGAGGATGCATTAACCAAATTTAAATAATCTCAGGAAGTCGGAAACAGAAAAGGAGCGTTACATGAATTTAAAAAAAAGAACTACTAAAAAATAGTATCGAAAGCAGTATTTAGAAAATCAGATATAAAAGTGGTCTTATTATATTGTCCATCACTGTATAAACTGTTAATAGGTTTGAAAGCTACCATGCGCCTCCATTGAGCCAGCGATCTGTAGGTGATCAGTGATCGATTTGTAATCTTTTCGAATCCAGGATCTTGCAATTCATTATCGTATGATCCAAGAATAATTTCCACATTTATTCTTTAAACAGGATTTTCTAGTCGCGCAACGCCTCCACCCAAACCTCGCTACAGCTCACTCCACCCAGCAGGTGTACAAAATTGCCCTCAGTCAACCACAACGGCCCATTTGACTTACTCACTAATATCCGGCAGACATGCAAAGCAGCACACGCTGGCCACACGCCAATCGGTGCAGCAAAACATTTATCACCCCATTTCTTACCGCTTACGATTGCAAAACGGAAAGGGTCGCCAAACTCAACACAACTATCCGTGGAAAGCCAGTCGTATGTTTCACCTCTCCTTAGCAAGTGGATTATTCCACCTGAAAAGACGATTCCGAGGCCTTCTTTCGCTTTCCAATCAACCCCCCCCCCCCACCCCACCCCCTTCACCGATTGTTTCGTTTCGATTCGGTAGAGTCAAATGTTCACAACAAACAAACCATCGTCGATGCATCCAATCAGCAAAAACCGGCGCTACGAGGAAAAACATGTGCACACACATACGATGGCAGGCTCGGTTCGCGTTCCAGCGGGATCAAGGTTGGTACCGGTAGCTTGGCACCGATTCAATCAGCACAAAATAAGATAAATAGAGCTCAAGAGCGCGCCAAAGCCGCCCAAAAGCCGGTAGAACAATTTACGGCCCGACACCGTAAACACTGGGTCGTCGCGAAAGAAAAGCGTCTTCTGGGCCATACGAGCTTAGCGGAGCACTACTGCCGCACATTGTACGGATGTGACGTTTTATTTTGTTTTCGTTTGGTTTTGCACCTTTACCGGCCACATGATTGATTGCACATAATTTACCCGCTAAATCATGTTAATCGCCCCCAATCGCTGACTTGAGCTGTTGAAACGCGCCCGAATTCGGGATTGGTGCGTGCGTGCGTACGTTCGTTGGATGGAGCAAACAAAAAGAAAATGGGTGACATTGTTTGGTTTTATTGTTGTTTCATATTAACGATAGCAACAACACGCGTGGGACACAGGTGCGTGTGTGTGTGTGCTTGCATGTATTTGAGCGTTTGATTATTTGATTTTCGAAACGGTGCGTCATGTTTAAACAAACCATACGCCTAATTCCTTTCTATTTGGCTGATGGTTGCTTTAAGCCAACATTTTGGCAATAATAATCCATAAAAAGACACATGGTTATATTTTTATCCAATTAATGAGTTAAGCGCTTTATACTATCCTTGATCTATCTAGCGAATTTACAGGACAAACCTCAGTTGATCTTCGATTTTTCGTTCTTTTTTGCTGTTTCCAATATCATCATTCTCTCCATTTTGAAACAATTTGTCCTTTCGAATTTATTCACAGTAAAGATAAAGTGTTTTGGCAAGCCCCACTGGTGTTGTTCTTTGTCAATCGATACTATTTTCCCTCCCCAAGAAAGAGTCACGGCCAACTTGTACACCTTCCACATTGAAACTACAAAAAACGTCCCTCGTCCCAAGACCAGGTAGAACATACAACCATAGAATTCAGATTTATGTCATGCTCGTTCGAGGCAAATATTTTACGATGATTTGCTTATGCATTTATGCTTCATATGCTTCACATGGCTCACCTGCCCCCGTTCTTTTCGGTAGTTGTGCTCCCCCCGCCCCCCCCATGAATCAACAGCGCCAGTTTGAGGGAGAGGAGGGCCTATAAGTTCCTTTTTGTAGTTGAAAAAGTCATATTTTCTTACTCTTAAATCCGTCCAAGCGCACTTGCACATTTTTTCTTTTTGCTTCCTCCCTCCCAAAATCAGCGGCCCCTGTTGATACAGTTTTCCCACCCAGTCACTTGCTACTTGCTAAGGAAACAAACGAGCATAAAGGACGGAAACCCGAGAAGTTAAATCATTAGACACACAACACACAGGCCCGAGGGACGGCTGCTGAACGATAAAGCTAGTTTGTTTGTATACAGCAGACAGCAGGGGCCGTGAGCACTCGCCAAATACCAAATCTTTTAAAACCTAAAGAAATCGCACCAACAACAGGCAACAACAAAAAATGGCCACGCCGATTTTGCAACCGTGGCCGATCCGCGTAGATCCTCCATCGTTCCTTCCCGTGCAGTATGTGTTAGTTTGGTTTGACTTGACATTCAATTCGGCTTTCGATGAGCGGTAGCGACCCGCGCTTTCCACCAGCGGCTCACACACAAACTTATCCCGGTGAGCGAACCACCACGAACCACCCAACCGTACCGGTACCGGTGGCATAAATCAACTTTATTAGATTCGCCCCATGAATAACGAGCGAAAAAATCGAATTTAGAACCTGAGATTTTTAAAACAAACTTTTTCACTGCCATCATCGTTACGAGCTTGGCGGGATGCTCTGCGCCACGCCACCCTCCTTCTCGTAATATTCTTTTTTGGGTGAATTATGATAAATCGAATCGAGCGGGCGGAAGCTGGTACGAAGTGGCGCAGTGGTAGCGCGCGCCCAAAACACCAAACAAAAGTACGATGATACCATACCGATCGTTCAACCGTTTCGCATAAACGATTTACACGCATTGATAAATCGGTAAATGTAGGAATTGTTGTGTGGAATTGTGGCTGAAAGGGTGCCACTGCATGATGCAGGAAAGGAAATTAAACAATGAAATTGAATAATATAATTATCACAGCCGATTTGGTTGTAATTCGTGCCGGGAACCATTAAGATATGAGATGCGAATCGGTAACGAAATAGAAAATGTTGTTCACCTTCCACAGCAAGGTTCCATGGTGTAATGGTTAGCACTTTGGACTCTGAATCCAACGATCCGAGTTCAAATCTCGGTGGAACCTGTATCATCGGTGCAAGTTATTTTTTATTCTCTCTTCTACAGTATTTCTGAGGCCATTTAACCAATGTTTTTATTTTCAAAACAAATGTACGATGGTTTGGGATTGCTTCGAATTATTATTTTATCAATATTACATTAACTATTTCACTATTTAGACACTGGTTATATGACCTGAGAAACACTGCAGCACGTGGCCTATTTCTTCTTGGATTGTCATAAAAACCCTGAATGATTAAAAAACGGTTTTAAAAACACCAAATTTTGTACAAATTTATTTGGAATTGGATAAATTTCATCCGACAATTTGCTTCCTTTCAAGTATTTTTTTTTATTTGCTTTAACCACTAATGTAGCTCTCCAGCCATTACACTGTCACCCATCTGTCACCCGGAAATTAATGACCATTTATTTGCTTTGACACTAGCAACAGTAAACCGAGAGCATCCTCTCGCTCTCTGAAATTCGAATGTACTTTTCAATTTTATGCCAAATTTGACAGCATCATCTCCCACAAAGGGACCCAAAACGTAGCCAAAAAAAACACAAAACGATTTAACCGGTAGGAAATTCTACCTCGTTCCACCAATCCCTCGAGGCTGTCGACCTATTCGTCATCCTCCTCACAGATGACCCACACACTGACCGAGCCGTCGAACGAATTTATTTCTCGAAAACCATAGCCTGACTAGTTAGTTTGTCGACTTAAGCTACTGTCAACACCGGGTGCTGGTTGGCTCCTCCCAACAGAACCCTCTTCCCCTGCTTCCGGTGAGGTGCATGGATGTAAAATGGCCCACCAAGGCTAGTCCCTTCGCATAATACTTTCGATGGTGAAGTTGCTTGACTTTAAGCTACCAACTTTTGTGCCCCGTACGACGAGCCGGTCCGTCACTGCAACCGGTGATCCAACTTTCGGACTTTCGCGCTGCCGGACGCTACCGGATGGCTGTCGTGGATTGTTTGCACTGGACCCGTTCGTTACAGCCGGCACGCCGGGGCAGTCGGCCCTAGCTCTGGATGGCACGCCGTATTCCGACGGTACGAAGATCTCACTGCTGGCTGCCGGCCGAAGTGTCGGTTGCGATGCGTTCTCAGGTGTGCTACACAAACCATCACAGAAGGCAGCAAATCCCGTTTGATCCGGAGTGACCGTTCGGAACTCGCCCGAGTTGGAACTTTGCCCGTCGGGACTCGACCCGGTGAGGGTGGTGTTTGTGTACGCAAACGGAGCCGTTAACTCACAGCCTCTCACACGCAATCCGCTCAGTTCGCCGAGCAGGAACGCATCGAGCGCGTGGGCAGAAAAGGGTACCGAGGCGGAGAGCTCGTGTTGGTCTAAGCAATTATCACTTTTCCTGGTTCGGGTGCGTTGCACCGAGGGATGCCGTTTGCCGGCCGGATTTAATGCGTTAAGTTCATTTTCATACTCCCCTTCGGAAAGTGTCGATGGGAGTTCCGAGAATTCTTCGCTCGTTTCATCCCCATCTCCGGTGGGATGAGGGTGGGTCTTTTCGTCATCGCAGCGCTTCTTGATGTGGCATCCGGAAGGAGACCAACTGCCACGCTGTTTCCCACTCCTACCCGGCCCGTTCTTATCGGCTAATGAAGTTGGGTCGAGGGAAGCTGTCGAATCGCCTACCAGCCCGGCGGACAGCAGTGCGGATGCTGATGATGCCCCGTGGACATAGGGCGCATGGTGATGGTAGCAACCGGGGCCAAGCAAAACCATGCCCGGATCCGACAGATCGGCCGACGGTTGTTGTATCAAATCATTTCGCACTATCAGATGATGAAGATCGGTGGTGGTGCCCTCGGTTCGTCTACCGCCGGTGATGGGCCCGTGTGGCAGGTGCGTTGACGTACCCATAAAATCTCCCGCCGATAGTCCGGCCGGTGGAAAGGCCAACGCAAACGGTGAACCCTACGGAGAAGGCAAAAAAAACCGAAATGGACCAACTGTAAATAGAGATCTCCGCAACCAAGAAAAAACCGCGAAAATGCATGCGATAAGCATCGGCATTAGGTCGGCGCAAGGAACGCGGTTTCGCTTCATCTAGCATCGATTTTTTCCCCCTGCTGCTAGTTGTTGAAACCGAGTTTTTTATTTATCTACCACACAAACACACACACCAAAAACGATGCCCTACCTGAAAGTGGCCGTTCAGGATCAATTTGGCGTTGCGTTGTCGGCGCGTACGGCGGCGCCGGTAATTGCCCTGCTCAAACATATCGTTCGCCGACGGGTCCAGCATCCAGTAGCTACCTTTGCCACCGGCTCCTGCACCAGCACCCGAACCACCACCACCACCACCACCATCCCCGCTAGCGGATGGATCGTCTGCCGGTTGGCCCTTCGAATGTCCCCCGCCGGATGTCTTATCCCGTGGCACCTTAATGAAACAGTCGTTCAGCGAGAGATTGTGCCGGATGGAGTTTTGCCAGCCCTGTCGATTTTCACGATAGTAAGGAAAGCTGAAAGAGGGCGTAATGAAGGAAGCACATGAGACTGAAGCTAATTTAATGAATAGGGAAGGCTTGTGTGAAGCTTTGTATCTCATTTTCTTCTGAAATCGTGCTCAACAAATTGATATGGTTTTGAAGCATCTTGATTAAAAATATATTATCTATATGATACAAAATACATGGAGTTCATAATTTGAACTGGGACAAAATAAATTATTTAAAACTGCATTTAAAATTTGTATTCAAACATAAAGGACCAAATGGCCGTTCTTCACGAATAAAAAATAATAATAAAGGACCAAATGAATTTGAAAATTGAATTTCTGCTCAAAATATAAACATTCTTAATTCAACTGTATAATAAAAGCATTTTCAGAACAATTTTAGATTTTTATTCCTCTTAGGTGACAGATGGGCGACAGTGTAATGGCTGGAGAGCTACATTAGTGGTTAAGTACATCAAGGATTTTTCTAAAAATAACTTGGGCGATTTAAGTTGAGTATAATAAATATTTGAACACGTAACAAGAGCTTTACGTCTATACCCACTAATAAACGGTAAATATTTTTTTTAAACTTATAAATAGAGAATTAGAACAGCAATTGAAGTTATAAATCATTTAAATTATATGAAAGGGTCTTATTTTGTATCTAAAGCCAACATGTTGATGAACATCCACTTACTTATCCATAATATACTTGTAGATGCCACTGAGCGTTAACCGCTGATTCGGTGCACTACTGATCGCCATTGCGATCAGCGCAATATAGGAAAAGGGTGGCTTTTCCGGTCGATGGACGGACTTCAGAAACGAAAACGGAAGTGACCAGTTGTTCAGTCCAAAGTACGAATTACCCAGCGTAGCCGCGCTATGCTCAGGATGCTGCAGGTATTGTGCACCGTGCTGGCTAAACAGTGCCAAATCGTGGTTCAAGCTTTGAATCTGCTGTATAGCAGCTGCATAGGAGCTGTACGGTAGCATTCCGACGGTTAAAAGAGCACTTTTCGCACTATTTTCGCAATTTCTTTAAACAAAATGCACGATCACCAAGCACCAAATAGCACAATTCGAAGCATTCACACGTATATAAACCACTTATCCGATGTCACAATTTTCAACCCCTAAGAACGATCTTCAAAACGTACACGATCGCGAGTATGCGTCCTCCGCAAGATCCACCAAGCAACTAAACTCCTTCCTTCACAGTAATCGCACATTAAGCGCGCTTCCTCTGTGCGCCTTTGTTACTCACAGTTTGCGCATCGTTAACAGTGACTTACGCCCTCCCGCTTGAAGACGCTGACGACGATGACGAAGATCCAAAACAACACCACGGCTAATCCTCCCCGTAGCCACAAACCGGGGTTGGGGAGAGGGCACACGATCTATTTATTTTATGCAAAACAGAAACAACTACTTTCATCTTTCATAAACACGCCGGCGAGCGATCTGCCAGGGATCGCGCGAGAGAAAGGAGATCCGTTGAGTCCCCGTCAGAACGCCACCTTACCCATTATTTATGCTTTACACTACATCGCGCATCGTAAACGCATGCACTGGTGCGCGAAGGATGAGAATTGAACCGAAGTTTTATTGCACTGTATGCTCGATCACTCTCTCGCTCTCTCTCTCTCTCTCTCTCTCTCTCCTTCCGATATTCAGATTTTATGAGACCCTTCCACGGAAGCCATCCGATACGATCCGTCGTTTGCGCAAACGGAACAGTATGGGCCGGTTGCGCACGCACGTTCTGCGCACAGCCGCGTTTATTACGAAGGCGGACGCGACGCCAGGGCAATCCCGGTTTATGACTTCCTTTCTTCCGCGACGATCGCGCGTCGATCGCGGATCACTGCCATTTGGCTCCGCCCATTCTATTTATTTAGACTGCACGGCCACAAAACGGTTACGGGAGATCCTGTTTTTTTCTTTGGAAGATTCTTTTTAGCTGTTGTTTCCCTTTTATTCTCATAGGTAGGAGAGGGCAGTTGTTTTTGAGCCGATCTATGATTTGTGGTTCAGATAGGGAGGATTAAAAATGGTTCCACTCCGATGAAACGGAAAGCGCGGGTCGGGTTCGATCTGTTTTGATAGGAATTAACGGATAATTTAGTTGAATTGTGATCGTTCCAAAGGCGTATTAGCTTGAAAGAGAAAATTGTTTTCACCGGGAAAAAAATCTGTTTCCTATTAGATCGTTATGAGTTCCAGGTGGTTCCAGATTTCCATGCGATGCGCAGTAGAAGAAATGGCAGAGAAAGTTATAAACTCTACATCTTTGTCTTCACATTAGCTCAACGAACTTCGGGGTCATGCCAGTGATATGATGGCTTACTAGTCTTAATGATACTACGTAATTGAATAATCAGTCCTTACTACAAAGTCCTCACCGACTCTGCATATACCTCTTCATTTATATTTATTTTTAGGCAACTGTCATGTGTCATCATAACTCAAAAGAGCACAAAGAATGAAGCTTCCCAGGTTCCTTTTACTAAATCAATCTTCAGTAAATTACATTACCTTCTACAATAAATGCACAAAACTGTTAGAAGATTCCTGCATCCTTGAAATCGGGGATTTTCTTGGGTAAAATACATAGTCTGGGACATTCAGTAGCAGATATTTAAAATTTCATGCGTATACTAAGGAAATACTACTTCTTGCTCTAATTTTCTATCAATGTCCTTAGTCCTGGCCTCGTACAAATAGAGGCATAATTGCAGTTACATCTACCACGCATAGTTATGGACCTCTGCCAAGGATAAGCGTCGACTGCCTTTTCTCGATACTTGAACTCCCAATCGCGCTTGTTCTGTGCCTTAACGAGTTTTCTATAAGTCTGACTCTGTAACTAAAACTTTGGCTAAAATTTAGGCCAAATTTAAGGAATATTCCAAGAACAGATAGATCAGCCTAAAATATGGCTTAACAAGGTATTCAAATGCTTTGGGTATTGAAAAATTATATCCTTATACTCAAATAAAATAAAACTGAACCTCTTAGTCAACTAGCTTCTTCAGGTCTTGAATCAAAATCAGTCAAAATCTTGAATTGAATTTATAGCACCAACTCTGTAGAAACCCTCTTTCCCAAATCTACCCCAAAAGCAATTCCCAGCTCAACGCACCTTCGTCTAGTTTGGCGTTTGATGTTACCAGTTGCAAATTTTCACCTTGCAAACATCCGCCAGCACTCGAATCCCTGTAGCTTGTTTTTTTTTTTTGCGTTCCTTCACCAATCGACTCCCGTATATTGACTGTATTGCCACTGTTGTTTACATAGCAATTCCTTCGCCGACACCACCATCGTAGACGCAGCGCCGCCAATAATCTTTCATCCTGGCCGGCCTTTGAAGTCAATCGATCAGCCGGAACATCCGGCCATCATCCGGGCCGGTACGCTCTTTAGCACCTTTAGGCACACAGCAAAACCCGGCCCGCCACTCATTAGCAAACGGAAAACACACACCGTTTTGGGGTGCAAAACGGTCGGCTTTCCTTTTTAGAATGCCCCGTGCCGGTCTTTTAATCTTTCCTGAAGACCACTTTAACACTGAACTGTACTGGAAATAAACAAAACATCCATCATAATAAACACCTGTACGGGTTTTGGGGTGGAAATGCGGGGCATTTTCCACTGGCGATCGGGTGGCGCGTGTGTTTTGGCTTGTTTCAAGTGAGAGCGTGAAAACATACTTTTGAAGCGTCAATTTCTTCGAATTTTGTCTTCAGAAACTCTCGTTAATGAAGTACTCCGCTGCTTGGGTTAAGATGAATAGCCATTTTTTTTTTGTCCGGCACAGCACATTATTCCAAACAGTACAAACAAATTGAGGTTAAAAAGGCCGGGGACTCCTTTGATCGTTACGCTGGCAACAAAGCGATCGGGTGTAATGCATGCGTACTACTAATTGCGCACATGTCGGAAGGCGCATCACAGTTGGAAGTTGTAAAACCAATAAGCGCAGCAAGCGGGTTTTTTTTCTGCTGTCTGATTGCTTTTTATACCCACATCAGAGTAGCCCTTTACGACATCCTTCGCTGTCAACGCGAACGGCAAACGGCTAAAGATTTTTCAAAGGTACCACACACCGGCTGCCCCTGCCCAGAGCCCGGCTGCAGTATTTATTGCTGTTGTTCCAGGCGATGTCTTACGTCGGCTAATCTTTTGCAGCACCATCGGAAGAGTTTCCATCCCTGCTCTTCCTGCAGGATAGCAGCGCAGTTTTATCTTCGTTACTTTATAGCTTTCTCCGCCGCAGAAAAAAAAACGCTACACTGGAAGCTGACGATGGCGCAAAGGGCTCGGTTATGATATATTATTTGTTTATGAACTGTCCCCGGTTCCCAGGTCGTTTCGGGTGCAAACGACAAATTTGTAACTCCCAGCACATGCAGTCACGGGGCTGTGCACTTATGTACATCCTGGTTTATCCGGTGTTTTTTTTTTATTTTGGTTTCTCCTTTTTGTTTTGTTTTGTGTCACTGTTGCTGGTGGCTGCGGTTCCGTTCCGTGTCGTGTGCTTAACGCTTTAGATTTTATTATTACATTTTATGATTGTACGCTCCGTAATGCTCATGCACATGCATGTTGGGTGTGTTTTTTTGTGGAAAGGCAACATTTTTTACGAAACAAAATTTATTTTATACATTTTCATAAGTCAAACGGCAATCGAAATCTTCTGATTCGTCTATATTTCTTGTTATATTTCTTTTTTATTTTAATTTATTTCTTTGTTTATTCAATATATTTATTAATCTTTTTTCATTTCGCTATTTCGTTTGTTATTATTATATTTCTAATATTTCTTTTGTATCTTTTATTTGTTAAATTTCTCCTATCACTTACATTCTCTTTTATCTACTTCTTTTATACTCTTTATGTGTATCTCTTTCTTCTTGTGCTTCTGTTTATATTTCTTAATCATTCCATTGTTACTTTTCTTCTATTCTTATCATTCTTTTGCTTCTCTCTTTTCTTAAAATTCTTATTCTTCATGATTCTTCATCATGTGCGACAAAAGAAGCCCGGAAATTCGCCAGTTAAAGGAAATACGGCAGTCCGAAATCAACTGTCAGCAGTAAAACCATTGTATTTGTCCACCGGTAGCCGAACGTTAGATAGCCCACAAATCGAAAACCATATTCGTACCGTGAACGGTTTGTGTAACTGTGATTTTGTGAAGTCAATTCTTTTCCCCCGTTTACAAAGAGCCTTCCACGCGGAAGAAAGCGGACCGAAAGCGAAAGAAAATCCCATCAGCTTTGGTGCATGACGGTGGAGACGGAATTTTATGATTGTTTTTCTAGCGGCTTTAAATTTTCCCACCCATAACCGGGAAAGTTGCAACCGTGCACCGTCGATCGTTCGATGATGCAGCCAAAATTTCCTGCGCACTGTTATTTCAGCCCATCCCTGTACCGTTTAGCGCCTTGCTACGGGCACCGTCCGTCCGTTCGTCCGTTCTTTCTTCGCTAGCGAACGTTCTTTACCGGGTTTACTGGACGGATTGTGCCGTCGAGCACGTGACATTTATGGGTTTCCTTTCGTCTCACGCGTCTCTCACTGCATCCGCATGCCATTAGTGAAGGATTTCGGATGCACACCCCATACATTCGGTGCAGTTCAGTGAACGATTTTTGAAGTCACCCGAGTTGCAAAACGCCGGTTCCTGGCTGGAGTTGGTTATGGTGCGAAGCAGACGAGAAAAGGAAAATATTTTATATTTGAGCTACACAAACATTACAGTATTTCTTACTTCTTCCGAGGGCTCATTTCTCTTTCTTTCTTGCTCTCTGCGAATCCAGAGACACCCGGTTATGATGAAGTAACGAATTAGTGTCGCTATTTGTTTTCTTTACGTTTGCGTAATTGACGTTAATACAGTGAAGGTGGAAAATCGTTGCAGTGAGTACATTTTGGAGAAGCTATCGCTAACCCCTGGAATGGTGGTGTCAGCAGGATAATTGAGGCTACAAAATGACAAAATCGGTAGGGAAAAATGACATTAAGAGGCTTTTAATAATAAAGCGGTCTCTAGTAGTCACTGCTGAGATTAGTTATGAGTCCTTGCGATCGACGACGCACTCACCGACGACAAGCGTGATCCGCAGCGTGAGCGAATGTCACATGGATGGGCTTGTCTGAAACATAAACGACAAGCTTTGCTCATCTTATTCAGGATTTTTCCTCCATTTTCTTGGATATTATAACCCAAGGGTCCAATAATTTTAACTGCAAATCCACTTGACAATCAATCCTCGGCGTTGTCGTTGTTGCCCGGGGATAAAACTCTTAGTACAAACAATTCTTCTATTGAAGTTTCTCTCGACTGTTTCTCCTGGGTTTATCCTGTTATTTGCTCTAAAGCAAATGGTAACGCAGTCAACTTTCATCTGTGCTAAAAAAAAATATACAGAAGATTATGGGATGTTAGAGAGGTCACTAAGACAAAGAGTCGTACCGTGGACTTGACTATTCAGCTACACCAATTCAAGGTAGCCGGAGGATCCAAAGTTCTCTCCTCTCTTTCTAGTATGTATCATGGAACAAATTGATAAATTGATGTTTTTAACATATAAAATTGTGAAATTAGCTAAAAATGACAAGTGAAATATTTTTAAACCTCTAGCTCAAGTTTAAAAAAAAATAAATAAAACTATTGTCAACCTATTGCCCTTTCTGAAGCACTCAAATCGCCCGCTCACCATACACAAACAAGTCGTCGACTATTTATTTATTGACTCACTACAGCGAGTAGCGCACGAACCGTTAGTAAAAATATTTATCTGTCCACCCGTCCAAAATTGGACACGTACATCTGTAACCGCAGGCAAAAACACGCACGGTTGGAAAACAACCACCCCTCTTTCGAACAATTGCCCTCAGGATTGTGCTCGGTTTGCGTACAGTTTAATGTTCTGTTCACGGTTCACTCCTTTCCCGAAGCCAACACCAAGCAGAGGAATGACTGCATCTTACTCCACACTGCCTCCGCTCTATCACTATTTGTTTTGATTTGTCCTCCGAAATGAGTGGAAAACTTGGGTTTTTCTGAATGACATTTGGTTCGGGGTTCTCCTTTTAACAAACCACCCGCCCGTTGACGGCTGTACGGGAAGTACGTGAAAGTGCGCTGAAAAATACCTTTCTCTAAGCTACTGCGTGATATGGGACGAATCAAACACCCTTTTTTTGGGTGAAGCGGATTCACTACTTCAAACGTGCATACAGCGGGCATATGCAAGTCTGATCCCACCCGGGACGACATTCTTGAACGGACGATTTTCGGTGACAAATGGAGTTCGTTTGCATGCTGTCGGTGTGGTCGGTCGTTTGGTGTGAGTCGGAAAAATGCCTACCCATCATGGGGCCATCGCAAACCCATCTCGGTGATCGTCATTCAGTGCAGTTTGTCGTACGGTGGGATGAATTCTGTTAAGGTGGTAGGTATGTATGTACAAATGAGTTTCTAAAATGGTTTAAAGTTGTGTAAAAGAGTCGTCAAGAAAGGAGTAAAAAGAGGCACCAGAAGCACAAAATCATTTCAAATTTCTTCATAATACGCAATGTCTACACTCCCAGTGTGGGACACTAATTTTGCCTGCTTCACAATAATCTTCTCATGAAGATTTCATTTTCCCTTAATACAAACAATTCTACCAGATTTACAGTAAAAACTCCACTCTCGTTTACTGTTGAGACTCCAGTCGCTTCACGCCATCACACGCCACGAAATTATTTCGCGTGGTTCGCGATGAAAATGTTGATACATTATCACTGGACCGATACGCGCACCGACGTACCGGAATTTAGCTCCAGTGCCAAGATTAATAGCGCTAACTGTTGGCACCAGCGTGTTTGCAAACAACAGAACCAAACAGAAAACAGAAAACAAACTGTCGCACGATCCGTCCGTCGGCGATGGTATGTCCGTGGGTTTTTGGCAATATTTAACACCTAACCACCTCTCGTACTATCCAGCCAAGTGCAAGTGTCGGGCTGAACGGGTGACCATATCGTGGTGGTGGGTTGGTCGCCTCATTGCAAAAGGAAGTGACAGGAATGTTATTCCACTTGGAAATGTAGCGTACCGTCTAGCGGTCACAGTACGCTGTCTTCTCAAAGCGGTTGGCAAAGTTAGCGGTGGGCGAGAGCGATCGCTGGATTGCTCATTCATACAGTATTTTTAGAAGTTAGATGAGTGGGTACGATGAGTTATAAAATATGCTTGTTACAGTAATTTAAATATAATTCCATGTCGATATTAAGAAATATTGAAAAAGTCTATCAACTTTTGCTCAATCATTAAGCTTATCTTTACCTTCACTTACCTGCTTAATGATACAAAAGCCTCAAGGGCAAAAGTTAGTGAAAAAACACCTTTGATCATGCTAAATTTGGTACGCGAAGACTCAGCAAACCCTTGCCGAACCTTAAGTGGGACTAAGAAAAATGAAAAATTGGTTTTGTTATTAGTATGCACAGAAACGGTGATGCGATGTTCGAGGCGATAGCAGTATCAAGCGGCAGCACCAGGAATCAATTTCCATCCAGATCGCTTCTCCGTACGTAGGACTGACTATCCTACGGGTACGGGTAATATCTAGTCAGACGGACACCTTAGATCAGATGGAATGCCGGAGAAGAGAAGAGACACTCGGAAAGCCAAGAAGTGGTGCCAATACACAGGTACCCAGATCGAGATCGTCATTGGAAGTGACGCATCTATAGAAGGGAATAATCTCTAGACCATTAAGAAGGCCCGAGGTTCGAATCCCATCCAGCCTCCTCCCCGTACGCAAGGCTACGGATAAAATCAAGTTACAGAAAGGCAGAAATGGCAGGCCAAATCCTCTCGAGGTTGAAGAGCCAAGGAAGAACAAGAAGAATAGTCTTGAAACGGCTTTCATGGGTGCGATGCGAGCAATCATGGTAAGTAATGCTTATTAGGGGTCTCGATTAACCAGCAACTTATTCTTCTTCTAGGTTTAACGACCTTTCTGGGGCCTTTAGCTGCCAGTCCATATTCAAAGAGGATCGTGTCTCACAATCGCGGTGCAGTGTCGAAGGGCTCAGGAAGCTGGACTTCCTCACCGAACCGTGATATATCCTCGCAAAGAAGAAGAAGAAAGAGAAGAAATCCTTGCTGGGTCACACCTGCCATCTAAAAACTTACTAGACTTCATAATACCACATAGTTGGATAGTCAGCTCTAGGAGGGAACGGTTTAGATGAGCCTCGAACCCCAGTCCTGCCGTGTGAAGACTCTACCACCGGCCGCCATGATCTCTTTATATCGATTTAGCATACAAGACAGACTGTAGTAGAGGCCAGCAAGAATGTAACTAAGACATCTGATCTATGTTTCTCAAGGAATTTTAAGATCTGAGCCCCGTATAAGAGAATCAAGAACCGCAGAACATACTCATATGTTGGATCAAATGAAACGAGAACCCAAAAACGATCCTATCTTTTTCGCCTCTTGCCACTACAACCTACGATAGTCTAAGTATGGAACTTTATACCAGTCGGGCCGTGTCAAAGACAGCCCCGAATCATCGAATCAAAGCCGCAATCGAATCAAAGCCGAAACCCTTCGCATTAGCTACAAAAACCAAGTGATTATCGACAAATTACTTATTCATTACAATAAACCTCCGGTAAGCTGCATCACCATCCATCTCATTTAATTTACCAACCCCGTGCTGATGATGCCTCCGCGACCACACGTCATTGACACGTCATCAGCGGGTTTTCCACTCACCAACCAGCTAATAATCGATCACCCACCATGCATGGAACACAATACGAAATCGTTACTACAATCGATATCCCATAGTCCATACCCTTCCGACCCGTCGGACCATGCTGCAGCACACCGTGATCGCTTCAACAGCCGGTTAATGAAACCAATTTTTCTTCCCAACATCAACCAAACAAAAAAAAACCACCCACCGGACACATAAACCATACAACCCCACCCTTTCGAGGCAGTTCGGACAACGGAAGCGGGCAGTTAAAGTCGGTTAAACGATTGTTTGTGTGTTTTTCAATCGCGACCATTTGGTCCAATTTTTAACCTCCAACTTTATTGACTTCGATTTGGGTGGTTTCGGGCCACCGTTGCCACCAGGTTTTACATCGTTTACGTATCGATCCATCTCTGTTTCGTAGCGGGAATTGAAATAAAAATTTAACCATTTGGGGGTAAGGTATTGAAATATTATTACTTTCTGTTATTTTCAACCGCTGACAGGGTGCATCCAACGGCTTTATTAGGTGATGCTACCACGCACAGCCCTGTTGACGATCGATTATTTACCGATCCTCGTTAGAGCGGTGTACCAAACAACGCGGTGTTGCTACGTTTGAAAGAACGTGCCGCAAACATTCGTTGATGCGGATGGTTCCGATTTTCTTTTTTTTTCTCTCTCTCTCTCTCTCTCCGTATTTATTTGATCGATTGTTTGTTTGTTTTGAATTTTACACCATTTCGGGTGGTGAAGATATGCGGTTTTCGCTGTTTGGAGCGATAAAACTGAGCCTTCCCGGTGGGGGTAACCCCTTCGAGAGTCTTCGCACGCACGGAAGATGGACAATGGCGATCGGCAAGCAAAATGGCGAAAGGATCTTCTAAGATCGTGCGTTTTTCCTATCTCGGCGTCTGTGTGTGTGCGTGTGTCCAGAACATTTTTGCTGATGGTATGGAACACACACCCACACACAAACACACTCACAAATGTAGGTTTTTATGGGCCACAAACGATCGTAAAATTTGTACCAAACACTTTGATCTTTTGCGAAACGAACGGACGGTGTTATATTTGTGCTGCGTGTGTTATGGTTTACATTTCAAAAACACGGACAGGTTCGGTCGATCTGGAGCGTTCTGGGGTGAGGCTAGCCACCGACAACTGTCTGCGGGAACGATCGTTAAAATATCAAAGTGGAGTAAAAACCTGGTCCCAAACGTTCTGGTTTGACATGTTTAACAAAGAAATTGTGTGAATAAGGGCCGTCTGTATTTTTCACATAAACTTACACACAATTTCATCAATTATCTCCCCTATTTGCTCGAAAGTCTATCCCTGGTATCCCTAGAAGAGATTCCTAGAAAAGAATCACAGCCTAGCTTAGTTGAGCTCAGCTTATTTCGAAAATTATCTCGAACCCTCCTAAAAGTATGCAATCCGCTTCACACATCCAGTCTTATCACTTGCAAAGTAAACAATTCTTTAAAATAATTTCCACTTGGAGTGACTTGAACATCTTCTCAACCATTGCAAACGATTGCAAGCGATGCTTCAACATATTTTCCATCTAATCCAACACTGTGTATCTATCAGCTTTTCCTTTATCGCCATTCCCAACAAGCGTCATAAATATTTCAATTTCCAATAAACATCGATTGACTCCATTAAATCGCATCCGACTCACCCGCGTACTACACTTTGCCCATAACCGTTCATAAACCATTAGCCAGGCTTCATGGCTTCATCAAAGATCAATCATGTTTATGCTGCTGCTCATCATCTTCCTAGCATGGTCTCGTCCCACGGCATCGCTCTTAGCACATTCGATTGCGCCGAAAAAGTGCGGACCGCCACCCTAAACGGTTAATTGACATATTTTGACGTCAGCATCTTAAGAAGTCGTAAACAGAAGGTTTCAAGCACCCACCCAAGCATTCCGGTCGCGTTCCGTGCTATGCATCGCTTCCAGTGGATGGGACCCGTCCGGAAAAACTGAATGGGAAAGACGGGGGGGGGGGGAAACCCATCAAAAGAACGATGCGCTTTAGAGGGCTGGGCAATCGGTACGCCCGGCCAGCCACAGAGATACCCGAGTCCCGGAGCGATTGGATGCAATTTCTGGGAAGTGATTTGTAAACAGATCACATTTTTCCCATGCCGCTAGGGATTTGGGACAGCTTAGGATGGATTTGGTGGTGGGCTTTACAAAAAAAATTGCCGACACCGTGCGCGTTTAACGTCTCCTTGTCGGCTAGCTGAAATTTTGAGATGAAGTAAAACTTGTTTAGAAAAATAATCTATCGTTACTGCAAAATACTGCAAAGGAATGCCGAAGTTAGTTAGTTAGAAATTAGTTTGCGTAATACTAACAATCATCCAATTCCTGTCAATATCTCATTCTAATATCCCACCAATTAACCAATGACCTGGAGTCATGTATCCGATGAGTGAGAGCTGCAGCTACTTTAGACCTTTTCTTCGAAATTGAATCAAATTCGATAGCATCACTCTCGTTGACACTTCCACACTGCTAGCTGCCAGCACAGCATCGATCGAACCCGAGATCGTTAAGAGATCGTTGCACGATTTTCAGTTGCACTTTTATTGCCCTCATTTGTATCTGATCGTCGGTTTTCCCTTTCAAATCTCGATCAACAACCGCTCCAGAGCAGCAGGTTCAAAACGCTCCATAGGCAATGTGGTCCATTTCCGTCCGCCTTCTCGGGAAACGGTTCGCTCGTAAAATCACGTCGTGTCGGTGAGCAGCGCGGCAAGGGAAATGATTTAACTACTTCCAGGGAAAATTTTTGGTGTTTTTAAATACCTCCCAAAACTCAGGGAACTCACACAATTAGTTCCCGCCTATTGCCAGAAACCGTTTCGGTAGTGCCCTTGAATCGTGGTATTGCAGACAAATGCAGGAAAAGGAACTGCAACCGGCCATCCGGCGAATGAATGGTACCGGAGGAATGGAGTTGCCGTCAGTAATTTCCCTGTCCCAGATTGATGACGGATGTCCCACGGCAGCACCGCCGGAGACAGTTTTATAGGTGAAAGTAATGTCATTTTTCGGGATTTTATTACCGATCTGAGTACGTACCTCAGCCGAGTGCCGGTACCCGCTGCTCTAATGGCGCTGCTGTGCGGTAGTAAAAATGGGCCACGGGTAATTTGAGTGTGCCGCAAAGCGCACTTCAACTTGCCCGTTGGAGGCAATGTCCAATGTCATTGGCAAGAGTGATTGTACCAGTGTGTGTGTTTGGTGTTCCAATCATGCTCAGTGCCGGCGGTCCTTAAAGCACGGGAAACCCCATAACATGTTGGTTGCGCCCTCCAACATGATCCTTTCGGGACAGCCGGAACGGGATAGGATGGTTATGATTGTAAGCAAACAAAACATAACTAATATTTATTCTTATTTTTATCGTGCATCGTAAACAGGAGAAGACATACTGCGCTCGATAGTATTTGATAGCATCTTTACGTTAACGTATGAACGTGAGCCTCACGGTTTATTTTCGGATCTGTGTGATTATGCGTTTCTAAACAATGTCCTGGCTTTCGAGCTGCACTTATCATTATTATAGTTGGAATCCGGGATCTGAAAATCTGATTTTGCAATAATGGATCTGAGATTTTTATTTAAATATCACAAAGTACACTAAACAGCTACTAAGGACTCACAGCTAAGCGATCGTGTACGTACAAATAAGCCCTCGTATTCTTTGGCATTAGCTCTGTATATCTCTCTCTATTTCTCTCTCTCTCTCTCTCTCTCTCTCTCTCTCTCTCTCTCTCTCGAGGATGTTCTTGACTTGTACCCTGAAATCAAATCAAATCATTCTTGACCACGTCACAGCAAACCCATACATAACATTCAACAGATTCAATCCACCTGCTCACATTTAGAAAATCTAGCGAAAATAACTCCTCTAGCGTACAGATCCCTGACACCTTCGACCATGCGACAGGCGCAATTAATTCTGACGGCACCCAAAAATGTTTCACACACTTTCGCCGGCGCCGGTGATTATTTTTTCAACAAGTCACAAAGCATTGATAAATAAATAACAAGATGTGGAAATGTTGGGCAGTCTTACAGCTGACACGTCAAGTTCCGAAGCCAACTGTTTTGATAGCAAACGATCTTCTTGTTAGCGTTCGTGCGTGACACTACGCTCGTACTTTGTTTTATTACGAGCGGTCAGTTATGGTTGCTACACAACATGTGGCCGATTTGTAAGCGGACCTAGAGAAATTTATCCCCAAATCTTATAAGTTGTACACATTTTCGCGCATGATATATGATCGAGTGATCACTTACAGGACGACTTTACTAGCGCTTTCATTTTCGTCTTCAATCTCCAAAGATTATGGAGACCTGCCCTTTTCTAGCATGCTTGACTGAAGAGGACAGCTTTAGTAGAAAGTGATCGACAGTGATCTGCATCTGACTTCACTGCTGACTGCTGTTTCCGTTACTTAAGGATTCTTCTCTTCCTGTGGTTAGAGCCCGAACGAGATCTTTCAGTATATGAAACCCTCTCGACTACGGGGTTCTCTCGGTAGATGTGTATTGGACGAAGAGACCCTTGAGCTAAATGTGACTTGGAAGATGAGAACCCTTGGAAGGTGACGACGACGAAGTAGAACAATACTGTGTTACCTAATGAGTAGGATTTACTCAGCAAAAGGCTGGGCTGGGATTTTATATAGGTCCTCGCACTTATCGTAGCGAGGACCTATATAAAATTCAAAATACCATTAAGCAAAATAGCAAAATACCAATAGTATGGGAGGACCATCTCACTACGATAATGATAAAATTGCTCGTTTTTTTTCGCGAATAAAAACAATCGATTAAAAGCAACGGCTGTGCCGCTTCAGCTGAACGAAAAAAAAATCCTACCAATCTAATAAAGTACGTAACAAAGCACGGAACTCTGCTGAATCCTATCCAGTAGATTGAAAATGATATTGATCCTTTAAATAACCCACCACAGCTAATACTTGTGCCGAATCCCTACAGCGATCAACGACCTATGCTTTAGCTTATGTTTTTTTTTCCATACTCTAGTTTTACAATTTTCAGCCCATTGTTTCTCGGGATCAGCATTTCCCGTTTATAAATCGATGAACCTGCAACAACAAAGAGTGACAACAACTCAACTTAACAAGTCACAGGTGTAGGGCCATTATGAACTCACGTATGGGACGGGTATGCACCACTTCGGCATGCTCCTTGACCGCTATCACATTCAGCAATTCGTCCGGCTGAAGCACCCGGGAGGGACGAACGATGTGAAACAGCTGGTTGTAAGTCATCGATGTGTACGACACTTTTCGGTACAGTTTGGCGAAGCTCTGCGCACTGTCCTTCTGCTGCTGGCACCACTTATGGATGGCATGAAATTTTTCAACCTCACTAATCAAAAAACTTTTCCGATCCAACAACACATTCAGCAGGTTGAAGGTAAGCGTTAAGAATGACTTGTGCAGTATAACGTGCGCTGCATGACGATCCATGTACTGCAGGCACGCATGATACAGCGTACCCAACTGAAACAAACTACTACATCGGAGCAAGATACACACATTGGTGAGACGGATTTTTTTACACAACCAGCAGCCAATCGCACTCTTCAACTCGCCAAATCCATACTGATCGGCTAGCATGACAAGGTCGATCAGCTCTTCCTGATCCATTTTGTCCAGCGACAAACTGCCGGAGTAAATGTACTGCAGCAAACACTGGAATGGTTTCAGTTGAACGTTCAGAACGATTTCGTCCTGCATCGATTCCATCAGTGCACCGTACAGCAGTGCCTGGAAGTATTCGCTCCTGGCAGCCAAAATCACCCGATGGGCTGGGATGCGCCTGCTCTCCACGATGAACGTTACATCCGCTCGGTCGTTCTTCTCGTGCAGCTGGGCCAAATCTTTCACAAGTAGTGCCGTGTGTTGAATGTTGTTTTCTGTGCTGTTCATCGTTTTTATTTGTGTTTTATCTTGACGCATACAGGACACATTAAAATGGGAAACGGTAGATTACCATGAACACACAATGCAAACCAACGTTTGCAATGGAGATCTCCCGATGATGGCCGGTAATGGCCGATAAAAAAAACTGTTAATTTAACGGTGGTCGACATAGTCTACATAACCGCTTTTCGATACTGCTCACCGATAACACCCAATATTTGGGGAAAGATCATGAGAAAGATCCTCAGCATACTTTGCTGCAATGAAGGTGTAACGAAATACCGGTTAAATTTCAAATTCAATCATTCCTGCACAAGTTTTCCGAACGTATTACCAACCACTAGGCACACTGCACTGCCGGGGAGCGAAGTTTGAAGCGAAAACATCTGTTTATTTACAGTTTGACGTTTCCCCGTCTTTTTCTTTTTCTCGTTGTTTTGAAATCCCGCTGTCAAAGCAAGAAATTTCACATCCTTTTGCAAGTCGCAAAACCCAAAATGGATCGCTGTAAAGCGTGAAACGCTTTCGCCCACTTCTCTTCTGTTTGGTGCAAACTCGGTTCCAAAGCAAAGCAAGCAAACATCGCCCTCCCGCCCGAAAGCCTTCCATTGCTCGTACCTCACGCACAGTGCAAGCGGATTATG
Source organism: Anopheles stephensi (assembly GCF_013141755.1). Classification (NCBI taxonomy): domain Eukaryota; kingdom Metazoa; phylum Arthropoda; class Insecta; order Diptera; family Culicidae; genus Anopheles; species Anopheles stephensi. Next base: position 18,016,797 of record NC_050203.1, read on the forward strand.
GCCAACAGGTTGCAGCGCCTGGATCGTGTACATTCGTTTTTTCACCAGAATTTCGTCCACATTATTAATCTGTCGCAATCGCCCCGCTTCCCGAACGTTGTTCGCTACACTGACCGTGAACTAGCACGAGACCAGCAGGCGTACCATTTCTCGATAACCGTTTGAACGATTTCTTATCTTTTCGTTCATCGTCATTGTGTACAGCCTGCACTGAGGTGCTGATCTGTGGGCAGCAAACAACTTCCATACGACAACTTCATCTGCAACACACCACGGATGGATTCCACGTCCAGCGATGCCGGCAAGGAGGACGACGACGATAGTTCGTCCTCTTCGACGAGTGGATCGGACGCAATCACTCCGAAACGGTCCGAGTTGGATGATTTCCGCGAACGGTGGCAGCAGGAGCTGAAGCGCGAGCAACCGGTTGCCAACGCACCAGCAGTTGCCACGCATGCTACGACCGTGGAAACTGATTCCGTCGAGCATCAGGCACGCGCGCTGTTCCAGCAAGGTTCGGATCTGGAACGAAGCGGCAAAGTGTTCGAAGCGATGCGGCTTTACCGTCGCGCTACGCAGCTCGTGCCGGACATCGAGTTCCGGGTGTACGATAAAAAGCACGCCAAACCGAAGGAAGATGTAACGAACGATGAGCGGCTCGTGGAAGGGTTGATGGAACGCATGATGGAAGCGAACATAGACGAGGATGAGGAAAATCTGGAAAACGTCGACCTGGTACTGCGCTTCCAGACGCTAATGGCCCGGTCGGGCAAACTGTTCGAACGTGCCACCGGTGACCGGAAGCTGATCGTGACGTCGGCCCACTTTTCCGACCTGCCGATGGAACTGATCCTGTACATACTGCGATGGGTTGTGTCGAACGATTTGGACATGAAATCGCTCGAACGGTTCGCATCCGTTTGTCGTGGGTTTTATCTGCTAGCGAGAGATCCGGAAATATGGCGCCATGCGTGCATGAGGTGGGTTTGCTGTAGTAATCCATTTGTTGGCTGTTCATTTATCGCCGCTTGTTGGTTTAATTTTAGAATTTGGGGCGTGAACCTGGGTGTGCTGAAGGGAACGCCGTTCAGTTCCTGGCGCGAGATGTACATTAGCAGACCCCGGATACTCTTCCACGGGTGCTACATCAGCCGTACGAGCTACCTGCGTTCGGGGGAGAATAGCTTCCAGGATCAGTTCTATCGTCCGATCCAGTTGGTAGAGTACTATCGATACTTTCGCTTCTTCGCGGACGGCAAGGTACTAATGCTAACGACAGCCGACGAGCCGCAGCAGTGTGTCGTTAAGCTGAAGCCCCGATGTCCCACCCAGAACGAAATACTGCGGGGACACTATCGGTATGTTTTATTTGCCAGGGAGCAACCGGGGAGAATAGATTATGATGCGTTTTGTTTCCCCTAAAAGGTTGCACGACGACGTCGTTATCGTGGCCATTCAACGGAACCGTCCAACGGCGTCCAACGCCCAAATGTCCGGACGCCCGAGTCGCAAAGTGCGCGAGATAGAGCCAGAGTATGGGCAGCAAACGTTCCTAATGGAGCTGCAGATCGTAAGCACCGCCAAACGGCCCTTCAGCCAGCTGCACTGGAAACAGTACACGATGGTGCAGCAGCGAAACAATCAGGAGAAAACGACCCAGTTCGAGCTCACCAGCACCAAGTATCCACCGTTGTACTTTTCGCGCGTCAAGAGCTACCACCAGGAATCGGATGGACCACTGAAGTAGCGAGCCACACGCGGTAAAGCTCTATCAGCAAGCTCTTAGCTGACGGAGCATAAAGACGTACAGCAGCAAACACACACAACAATTTAGCAGAGATAGTGGATTATTTTTTGCCTATTTTTTAGCCTCTAGCAAGTAGAAAACAACCGGAAACAATCGTTAATAATTTTAATCAGTTCAGCTGAACTAGGGACGAAGCAGAAGTGAGAACAGAATTTAATCGGTGGTCGGAAAAGCGAAGCTTTCGAATCCCTTATGATGAATAAATCAGTGTTAAAGAAAGCTGCTGCTACTGCTGTCTGGTGTCGATATCAAACTGTTCAACTACCGCATTCCGATTCCCAACGGAAAAAGGGTATGTTTTATTTAAGTTTAAATTTTAGATATTTTAAAACGATATTTGTTTTTGCTTAAATATTGCCATGGAATTATGCGCATTTGTTCAAGCTTCGTTTCATTCCAATACCCGATCCTGTTTGTTCAAATTTGGCTAATATCCCAGCGACAGTACGCTTTTCTTTAAATTAAAATATTACCAAAAAGTGCGCAAGCATATGGTAATCAAGAACGTAAAATGCTCCAACCGCTTCCCTTTCAAATAGCTTAAATCCGTGTTCCTAACGGACAAATACTGATCCGCCCATTCGATACAGTTAGCGAAAATGGACCCTCTCCCCTTTACGCGGATGGGTTGTTCTTCATCAGCTGTATATCCGCCGCCATCATGTCGGCGATCAGCTCCAGGAATGTTACCTTCGGCGACCAGCCCAGCTGTGCCTTCGCTTTGGACGCATCGCCCAACAGCAGATCCACCTCGGTCGGGCGGAAAAACTTGGCGTTTATGCGCACCCGTACCGTGTCGGTACCCTTCTCCACCCCAACCTCATCCACACCCGTCCCTCGCCACTCGATTTCGCGCCCAATGTACTGGAACGCCTTTTCGACAAACTCTCGCACCGAGTGCGTTTCCCCGGTAGCAATGACAAAATCTTCCGGCCGTTCCTGCTGCATCATCAGCCACATCGCTTCCACGTAGTCTTTGGCGTGGCCCCAGTCACGCTTCGAGTCCAGATTACCCAGCTCCAGGTACTCTTGCTGTCCGAGCGAAATCTTCGCAACCGACCGAGTGATCTTGCGTGTGACGAAGTTTTCTCCCCGGCGCGGTGATTCGTGGTTGAAAAGGATCCCGTTGCAGGCGAACATGTTGTACGCTTCGCGATAGTTTATCACAATCCAGTAACCGTACATCTTTGCACAGGCGTACGGTGAGCGTGGGTAGAACGGTGTCTTTTCGTTCTGCGGCGTTTCGGCCACCTTGCCGTACAGTTCCGACGTGGACGCTTGGTAGAAGCGGACCGTCTTTTCCTGCCCCACGGTACGGATCGCATCGAGCAGCCGGAGCGTACCGACCGCATCCACCTCGGCCGTGTATTCGCTCAAATCGAACGAAATTTTCACATGACTTTGGGCGGCTAGGTTGTAAATTTCGGTCGGCCGCACCTGGGCAATAATTTTCACCAGCGCGCTACTGTCGGTCATATCACCGTAGTGGAGCTTCATCTTTCCCTCGCGATGTGTGCGTGGATCCGCATACAGATGCTCGATGCGGGAAGTGTTGAATGTACTGGCCCGGCGGATTATTCCATGCACTTCATACCCCTTATCCAGCAGAAACTCAGCCAAATATGATCCATCCTGTGGTGGGGGGAAGTAGTGAAGAATTAAAGCATATTGGAGCGCCGATACCACACACTTGAATCACTCACTTGACCCGTAATGCCTGTTATCAGTGCCACTTTCCTATCGCTGGCGCGATTCGTCACCGTCGTTTCACCCTCCATTGCTAATGCTCTATTTTATCGTACTGCAATCACTTCTGGCCAGTGGCGTTTGAAATGTTATCTTACTTCTTGTGTTAAGCGTATAAAAGTGTCTCAAAATTGTTAGAATATGTTACAAAATGGTTACGGATTTGTGGTCAGACCGGCTTTTTGGATAGTTTTTCGTCCACTGCGTGCGTGACGTGTATTTACATTGGCTCCGTTTGTTTTGATAGCAATGCACAGTGAGAATGCCCGAAGGCCGTAGCGCTTTGACAGATCATTTCAAAAATTAAAATTGATTGCCGTTTTTTTCAGCGTCCCGTAGGAAAACATTCCTATTACTCGAAAATTGAACCCAAATTGGCCTTTTTTATTGAAAAATATTGCAAATTTAAGACATTCTTTGAAAAACTGACCAGAAATCGATTTGCTTTTGAAATCATCTGATCCCTGCCTTGAACGCAGCAACCATAGCCTTTCAGCAATCATTTCCGTTTCTTTGCTTTCAAGTTCAGGCTGGTGGTTCACCGTACGTCGTCACATTTAGGAAAAGTTTTCCCCATTGTTGTCCGAATTCTGTTAAAATTTTGTATTTGTTGTGCAAAATTATTATCCGAGCCGAAGAACTGATTCTGCCCCAGCGAGGCCCGCACCTTTTTGGAGAACAATACCGGCCGCTATAAACGGTACCGTAATTCGTAAATCCGCCGACCTCGGCTTTCTTCGGTCATCTTCGGGTACGCGCGTTTACACGTACGAGGAGTCGTGAATTGTGCTCTGCCGCGGAAACTTTTCATTCTCTTGATTTGTGCCCTCCGAACGGTTAAGGCCCTCGATCGCGTGCTCCGCCGGTTTTCGCATTTGCTAGCGTCACCAAGACCTATTCCATCGACAATGTCCAAGAAGGCTGATCCCTACGCATTCGCCAAGGATTTCCTGGCCGGTGGTATTTCTGCCGCTGTCTCGAAAACGGCCGTAGCACCGATCGAACGTGTCAAGCTGCTGCTCCAGGTGCAGGCTGCCTCCAAGCAGATCAGTGCCGACAAGCAGTACAAGGGTGAGTAGCCAAAAAGTGGTGCCAGTTCCGGCTACGAAACAGCGAGCGAGAGTGTGCGTGGCTTACGGTGTGGGTACGTGTGCGTGCGTGTGTAGTTGTGCCAATTCTCGCACATTCCCCGTTATCCGGTTCCCGCCCGGGGAAGTGATTCAACTTGGTCTCGTGGTTTGGAAAAAAAAAACCCGGGGAAGGATAAAAACGTGCATTCGGGTAATTTGTTGAGCGCCCGTGAAAGGTTGCAAGCTGGAAAGCGAAATTATTTGCAGGTGGTTCCCCGAACAGGCAAATTATGAATGCAATGCCAAAAGGGAAGAAACGTAGCAAGCGATGGAAGAGCGCAGTTATCGCTGTTTGTGCGCATTGTCGCCATGTTGGATTTTTCTCCCTAAACTCGTGCTCTCATGGGTTGGGGCGCTGTGTTTCGCAACGATTCTAGCTCGTCCATGAAGCATACTGTGAAAATGAAAAACCTTGAGCTTTATTCACATGCCCTAACCGCTACCATTAGCATTATCATTTTCACGGTCAAATTGAATGATCTTACAGAGCGAATTAGCACGCTTCACGTGATACAAATTTGTATGGTTATGTAACAGACGGGTCACAAGTTGCCCCCTGGAAGAAACGTTCTAGAACGATGAATGTTCCGACAACCGAAGATTGGGAAATAAGTTTGATACACACACACACATTCTGTTGCTCAGCTGTTTGGTCGGTTATGGGTTGCGTAACGCATGGAAAATGATAACACTTTATTAACGATTTTCTCTGTTCTATTTCTCTCCCCACCCCCCTTTCCTCCACCTCTTTCAACACAGGTATCGTCGATTGCTTCGTTCGTATCCCGAAGGAGCAGGGAATCGGTGCCTTCTGGCGCGGTAACTTGGCCAACGTGATCCGTTACTTCCCCACCCAGGCCCTGAACTTCGCGTTCAAGGATGTGTACAAACAGGTTTTCCTCGGTGGCGTCGACAAGAACACCCAGTTCTGGCGCTACTTCCTGGGTAACCTCGGATCCGGTGGTGCCGCCGGTGCGACGTCGCTGTGCTTCGTCTACCCGCTCGACTTCGCCCGTACCCGTCTCGGTGCGGACGTTGGCCGTGGTGCCGGCGAGCGCGAGTTCAACGGTCTGCTCGACTGTCTGAAGAAGACGGTCAAGTCCGATGGTATCATCGGTCTGTACCGTGGATTCAACGTTTCCGTTCAGGGAATCATCATCTATCGTGCAGCCTACTTCGGTTGCTTCGATACTGCCAAGGGAATGCTGCCGGACCCGAAGAACACCTCGATCTTCGTCTCCTGGGCCATCGCACAGGTAAGTGGCGCACACACACACACACACACTCGGTGTGTGTGAAGCCTTTTCCGAGAGGCGCATATAACCATCGTTCATTACATAACCATTTCGAAATCGATCGATCGCGCTGGTCAGAGTTCTTTGCAATTCGCAACAGCAAAAAAAGGGGGCACGCATGGCACGTTTGTTTGTTCGTGACTTGGAATGTCGCTGTTGTGGAGAGCATTAATGACGCCCAGCGACGATGATCTTTTGTGGCTCCACCTTTCCGAGTTTGGTGTGCGTTGATACGAGTCTTCTCCGCACTATCAAGATTGTTTTGAGTTGTGGCCATTGGCACGGATTTTACTGATAACACCCATTGGCGCAGGCATAGTAATAGTACGGCGTGTTTTTTACTCCCGTACGAGAGTTCACAACACGCTGCCTGGTTTTCTTTGACAAATGTCGTAGAGTGATTTGACATTGAAAATTCATCACCCCCTCGTGTGTTAGTAGCTAAAAGTTGATAGTCTAAGCACAAAAGAAATCGCATCATTTGCGGCGCTGATAGATGGGTTTATAGGGTAAGGGTGAGCAAAATGGGTCACTTTTTGCAAAGTACGCCCCGGTTACGTCAAGGAGACGGGAATGGAAAATCTGGCGTATTTGAAAGTTTTCTGCATTCGGCATTGTTCCGATCAATGAAGTTGTGTAACACAACCAGTGGGGGAGGGGCGGTGGTGAGGTTGTCTGCCAGGATAAGGTGGAAAAGCGAGGAAGTGTCACTGTCAAACACGGTCAAGAGAGAAAAGATTGTAGAATGATGCGCAGGTCATGACGCAAGTGTCAAAACCTACTCCCCCTCCGCCGGGGAGAAACCTCTCCTGCGCTCCCCCAACAAGCCATGTGGTGTGTGTTCTGTTTTTGGAAAAGCAAATTGTTCCACTACGGAGCTTCGAATCTTGTAAAGGATTTGCGTTGCTCAGTTGTTACCATAAGTGCAACCATTTTTGTGTGTGTTTGCATAACAAATGTCCTTCAGTGTAGCGGTGGAGCGCAATTTGGTTGTTATACAATCCTGCTGCTGCTGTCCCAAAAACAAACACACGCATACAGCAGAGCAAAAGAGCGTAGCAGGCCAGTAGCAACGTCACAGGTTGCCTCGTGCTCATCTCGTTATTATTGTCAGTTTATATTTAGAGTAAAATCCATTTTTTTCTTATAACAACCCCCCCCCCCACCTTGGCAGCTCGGCTGTGATGTTTCTTCTTAACCGTTAGCGAAGGAAAAGGCGCTTTTGCCTTGTTTTTTTTCTCGCTCATTTGCTATAAGGCAGCGCACATATCAGCCATATAGCGCGCGCTGATGTGCACATGAAGAGAGAAGAGGGGAGGCGCACACAGGTGGTCGAGGGACGAGACGAGCAGCACGCTCTTCGCCGTTACACACAAGGTCGGATCAATTGATGGAGAAAATCGACGTCAACTCTAGAACATGTGCCCCCTGTGATGTGCAGTTTGCGATAGGGTTTAGCTCTGAGTGAGAGCATTCCTTCATTCTTTGCATTTGTTTCATTCTGATTTAGCAGCAACCAACATTACTAACCCCAACCTACAGAGCCAAGTCAGAGCCCCAGGATCACAGGTGCAGAGGTGCGCCTCACGGTGGCGCGTTTCTTGACACGAACAACACATGCATGCATGCCCCAACTAAACACTCAGAGTTGAGTGAAAGATTTCGAAATATTTGCCCCTTTTTTTCTGGCTCGTGTCTCGCGTGTCTGTCCGTTCGTCTTCAAGTGGATTTTAGTTGTCTTTCTTTAAACGCACCGCATTGAAAGACACGTTAGCTCCTCTTCTGCGTCACACAGCCTCAGAGCGGGTATTTATAGGCAAAAGAGAGAAATCCCCCTGCCGCGCGTACTACTTGAACACTCTATGTGTTCGAGGATTTTGCCAACCCTGATGGGAGGAAGTGGTGTTGCTGGTAATCTTTGTAACTCAATGCCCACTACCACCGCCAGATTAGTAGCGGCAGCAAATTTTACGAAGAAATTCGTTGATAACAGGAGCCTCTTTTCCGGTACCGCTTTACCGGGTTTGGTAGTACTTATGTAACTGCTGACCGCCCCTGCTGTGACGTAACGCCCGGAACGTTACGCGTTGCCTCTGTCCCTCGCCAGAGCGCTCACACCTCAAGGCCATCCTTGAACCCCGGATGAGAATCGATAATTCTTTCCTTGTGAGAGTTTTGTTCGGGTAGCTGCCTGCGTTTATACTGAAATAGTAGAAATTACTACCCCTTTTTAGTCAAATCACATGATGGCCAGCTGAAATGATGGTACGCCTTCTGCGCTCTATTTTGTTGCTTCGCGTAAGGTATCATCTTACCTAGTTTCTTCACGGGTCTGTTATCACTTATCAGCTGCAGAACAAGCTCTCAAGTCCGATGTATGTGTGTGTGTGTGGCTGACTGGCTGATAGCCTTGAAATGTGAACGCTAAATGCGAAAGATAGCAACGCGTGGCACTAATAATCATTGCAGCAAACACAACGTGACACCGGAGCGACTTACAAAACGGGGGCCCGGGAAGAAAATCTCCAATCCGCATAGACATGTGATTCGTGTGTGTGTGTATTGTAGGGAATTTAGGAAGTGGGTGATAACACGCACCGATACAATGAAACACGTCCCTCATACCTGTACTGCAGCAGGAGACCGCGATATGATGTATTGTATGTAGGTTCAATGGCATATTTACATAAAATCGTCAACAGCATGGTGGTTGATCGAAAGGAAATGGTTTTAACCCGCTGTTGATGCACTGTGAACGATATAGCGAAGTGATTCTCGAAACATAATAAAACATAATCTCTTCTCCTTTCCTCCTCCACAGGTGGTGACGACAGCTTCCGGTATTATTTCGTATCCATTCGATACCGTCAGACGACGCATGATGATGCAGTCTGGCCGTGCCAAGTCGGAGATCATGTACAAGAACACGCTCGACTGCTGGGTGAAGATCGGCAAGCAGGAAGGCTCCGGTGCGTTCTTCAAGGGCGCCTTCTCGAACGTCCTGCGTGGTACTGGTGGCGCGCTGGTGCTCGTATTCTACGACGAGGTTAAGGCTCTGCTCGGTTAAGCGCGGAACGGCCCTAGCGTGTATTTAGTTAAGTCCAGCAGCAACAAAAACCACAACAACCACACACACACACACTATTAATTTAACAACAACATGTCACCACGGTGTGTGTGTGTCTCTGTGTGTATGGGTAGCGCATAGGAAGATAAATTTACTGCTACGAACCTAACAAAGCCCTTCACGCTGTGTTCTCCCTGTATCGTTCTCAATCTCTCTCTCTCTCACACAAACGCCGACCCTGTATTCGCTGTATTACTTCAATGTTCCGAACATCCGACAATTGGGTGCTACCGCTGTACGCTTTTAAGGCAGAAACGAAAAACGATTGGAGCATTCTGAATGTTCCTTTCACACCGCTCACAGGGAAAGTGGGAGAGAGGGAGAGAGAGAGAGAGAGATTCGCGGAGGGAACCAGCAGCCAGCCTACAGTTTCCTGTGAAATTTGTTGCATTTTCTAACTAAACAAAGTTGTATTATCACCGATCACGCTGCGCTGGCTGCCACCCAAAAAAAAAATCCCGGTTCCAGCGGCAATGTGTGCGCCGAGTAATTATCATCCTGGACGACGACGAGTGCACATGCAATGCAATAGGCAAAAAGTACCAGCGATTAAAAAAAAAAGAACTGCGATTGCAATTGCGAAAAATAGATTCGAAATATGACCATGGTTAAAAAAACAAGAAATAAAACTAGGTATTTATTTTAAAGTCGAACCTAACGGTGGGGGAAAGCGCGACGACGAAACGATGAGAAATGGTGTGGTGGGCTGTTCACAGAGAGGGGTTCTGTCATTCTTCTGGTGTCCTGCGCTTTCTGTCTTCGTGCCATGATGTAGCCAATCCTTGAGGATTGGAGGCACAGAACTGGCTAGGCCCAAGGGGGCCGTACGTTATACAACGATGCACAGCCGATGGCCATACTAAAGGTAACTTCCTCTTTAAAAATTGAACTCTTGCCGAGAGAAAGATGCTCACAACGATGTTGCGAGCTATGCAGCGATCCTGTTCCGTTGTGTAGCCAATACGATCACCGAACGGCGTCGAACTTTTCAGGCTTGTTTTCCAGCACAACTAGGAAGGTAAATGTAATTCAAACGGAATAGAATTTAAATTCAAAAATAGGATATTTCCCTTTTGCGCCTGAAGCTATGCAACCTGATGGCATCACAAAGTGGCAAATTTTATTCGAGCGCGTTTTTACTCGTTCGTTGAGTACTGTTGCGCATATTATGCGTGATAAAACAATTGTAAATATCGGTTACAGCTAAATTCCATAAAAGAAAATGAGCTTTATATCACAGCAACTCTTCGTGTAGGGAAAAATAGATAACAAACTCTGGTGTTGTTCTGTAGTATCAAGAAAAACCAAAAAAAATGGGACGTTTCCGTTTGTACTAAAAGGGATATTTCATCGATTGCAGTTTCGCTTTTGGAAGTAACCGCTTTTAGTACAAAACAAGTAACTTCATGTCGGTCGGTGCCTGATTTTCACTTTCATCAGTTCTCTGTGGTATGCTGCTCAAGATGGACGATGCCGCACGGTCGATTGCGAAACAAATTCTTTCCCAATTCATGGTAAGTGGTTGCCAAACGTTTGCCGGAAGGGGTACAAAGCTAATTGTCTGTGTTTCAGTCAAACGATTCCATGTCCTCGTCGGACGATGCGTCGTTCGGTGAGCTCGAACATTTGGCGGAACTGCACAAACAGATCGAACTGAAGAAAGCGTACCGGGAAGCGTACCGTGGACTGAATTTGGGTAAGTGCTGGCTGTGGAAGCTGCATCGCGCTGCTGGTATACTTACGCTCTACCAAACCCGCAGGACTGTTCGCGCTCAAGCAAGGTATCAGCCGCTCGGGAAGTGATCCGTTTGCCGAATGGCTCGTCAAGGAACAGCATGCCACCGTGCAGATGGTGGCCGACAAGCAGCGGGAAGCATCGTACGGTACGCCGGAGCTGAACCGTGAGCACACGCTGTTTGGTGGCACACGGCAGACACTGATGGAGCAGGCCGAGCTGCAGAAGCTGCAAAGCGTGGTGCGTCTGCAGGAGCAGGTACGTGCCAAACTCGCCAGCACGCGTGTGGTGAAGCAGTGGGAACGGGAAAAAGCTACCTTTCTGGCGGAACAGAAGGAACTGTCCAAGCTGGACATGGTCGGTGAAGAGATCATGCAGAAGCGCAAGGAGATGCTTGTGCGCAAGCACAGCGAAATAGCAACGCTGCTGATCGGTATCGGCGAAGGTGTGGAAAAGACCGATGAGCTACGGCTGAAGTTGGCCGAGTTCACGAACCAGCGGCGGGATGAGCTGCATGACTTTCAACCCAGCGATGGCGATATGCGATCGGACGAAGCAAGAAAGGATGGGCGGTTCGGTGGGGAAAATGGTCGGGATGGGCGCACCTGCTCGCCCTACTTTGACACGATCGACTGGAACCTGGGAAGCGTTAGTATGGATCTGCGGTTGGATCTGCCGTTCAAGAATCCGAACGATTTTCCCGATATCCTCACACGCCTCAGCTCGATTAATACGGGCAAGTATCAGCTGAAGGACGTTACGCCACCCATTAGCGGCGCGGGTGATAAGCGAGGCTCGCGAAAGGTCAATCCACCGCAGAAAGGGGCCAAAGTGGGAGCTGCTCCGAATAAAAAACCTATGGCGGAACATTCGCCGCGCAATGATGCTACGATGGAAAAGAGGTCGAAGATGAGTGATTCGAACGGGAAAGCTGATCGGGAGATGTGTAGCAAGGAAAATGAGTATGGCAACACTGGCGATAGCCATGAAACGCCAAACGGCGAAAACGGGCCCGACACTCCAAAACCTCTGTTGAAGAGAAATAACTACGATAAAATGGCGGCTAATGGACATCCTAAAGTACCGCGCAAAAATCCAGCCCTGGGTTCGCAGCGCGACGCAACATCACCAGACCCAGGGGCAAAAGCCTCCACCGGCAAGCGAACCACCTCACCGATACCGAAAGGAGAAGTTCATAAGGATGAACAAAAGCTGCCAGAAAACCGTATCCGCCCGTCGAAAGCCGGAAGTGGAATGGTCAACAGCAACCGCAGCATACCGAACAACCAATCGAAGGGTAGAAAGGATCCACAGCCTGCAATCAACGCACAGCACCAGCAACGTGCGCAACAGGAAAGGAAGCGTAATACCCAGCCGAAACACCCGGAACAACCGAAACGGACTCGTTCCATGAAGGTGCTTTCGCCGGTGGTAGGTTCTTCGAATGCAGCCAAGAACGCACACAAATCGCCCATGGCTACCGGTGCGGACGACTTTGAACCACCGGTAACCATGGAGATGGACGATATGCAGGATGATGATTGTACGCCCAGCAACGGCTCACTGGACTTTGGCATGCAAAGTTCCAGCGGTGAGTTTGATATGAATCTTTCCGGTGAGCTCCAGCCCGATCCGGATGCAATGGAACAGATGGACGACGAGCTGGACTTCCTCTCCGTAAAGCCGGTGCGCGTTACACGGAGCAAAGGACAGAAGAAGAAACATAGCAGCGGCGGTAAAGGCAACAACAACAACGGTGGTGGAAGCGACATGGACTCCTTTGATTTTGCTTTCGGTGGTACAAATTCGAACGAGAGTCTGGAGCAGCAGGACGATTTGTTTTAGATGGCGTGTTTGGTTCGATTATTTCAAATTTCTTTCTACAAACCTAACGACTATTTAACACCTATTCCCAGTTTGGTATAGGAGATTGATTTGAGTTCAATGTATAACGCATTTTCGAATAAATGCATCCTTGTTCTTAGTTTATAAATGGAACGGGGGTTTTTCTTTTGTTTTATTTGCAAACAACGTTTTTAGAAAACGTTCCCGAACGGGTTACACTATTAATCCTAGTAAATGCACGTTTTTAGCAGTTTTGCTTGGAATTATCTTTTCTTTTTTTGGCCCAAAATCTGGCAGGAAGCGTTAGGTTTTAGCGTTGTGCACTTGGTACACTTGGTCGTTCAGATCCGCGCTCCCTCTTCTATCATCACTCGTACTCCTTGTTGAGTGCGCGCCCGATCAGCATACGCCTTATCTCCGACGTACCGGCGCCAATTTCGTACAGCTTGCAGTCGCGCATGATGCGCCCGGTCGGGTAGTCGTTGATGTAGCCGTTGCCGCCCAAAATTTGAATCGCATCCAGTGCCACCTGCGTCGCCTTTTCCGCACAGTACAGAATGACACCGGCACAATCCTTCGGGTTGGCCTGGCCACGGTCACAGGCCCGCGCAACCGAGTACAGATAGGCGCGGCACGCATTCATCGTCGTGTACATGTCGGCCATCTTGCCCTGCAGCAGCTGAAACTCGCCGATGCGTGTGTTAAACTGTTTGCGCGCATGGGCATACGCGAACGCAACGTCGCACGCGGCCTGCATAAGCCCGACGGGCCCGGCGGCCAGCACCAGCCGCTCCAAATCCAGCCCGGACATCAGCACGTACACGCCCTTGTTCAGGCCACCGAGTATGTTAGCGGCCGGTACTTTCGCATCCTCAAAGATCAGCTCCCCGGTCGGGCTGCCACGAATGCCCAGCTTGTCGAGCTTCGGACCTTGCGAAAATCCGGCCGTACCACGCTCCACAATGAACGCCGTAATACCGTGCTGTGGTTTAGCGCTCAGGTCCGTTTTTGCGTAGATGATGTACGTGTCGGCGATCGGGCCGTTGGTGATCCAGAACTTGGTACCGTTCAGCACGTAATAGTCACCCTGCTTATCGGCGCGCAGCTTCATCGACACGACATCACTGCCTGAACCGGCCTCGGACATGGCCAGCGCACCGACGTGCTCACCGCTGCACAGTTTGGGCAGGTAGCGTGCCTTCTGCTCCTCCGTACCATTGCGATGGATCTGGTTGACGCACAGATTCGAGTGCGCACCGTACGACAGTGCTATCGCACCGGACGCACGGGAAAGTTCTTCATTTACGATGCAATGATCGAGGTACGAACCACCGAGCCCACCGTAATCGGGCTTCACCGTAACGCCGAGCACTCCGAGTTCGCCCAGCTTGCGCCAAAAGCTGCGCATTTCCCTACCAATGGAAAAGAAGGAACAACATTAGAAAGGGAACGGTTCAAAAGCTGGAGAAGAAAACAATGCGTAAAGGAATTGTTGACCATCCTCCAGGTTCAGGTGTAGGGACATGATCAGGGACAGTCCAGAAACAGCTTTGTAAAATACGTCAACACATTAGAAAATATATCGCTCCAGCTCGACATTCCCTGGTACTGATAAAGTAAAACGAACGTGGAAGATGAAAAGCTCATAAGATAGGGAATGATCACAGGAGATAAGCGGATTGCGCACTACAAGCATATCATCAGAGAGTCGCAATGTCCGGACAGTCTAGACATGGACGGATGATAGAAAGTTACACGCCTTGCTATGTGTCTCCGTTTCATTGTTGGTGTGACCATAACGGACATAAACGTTATGGTACGTTCTCGCGGTAGCAAGCATCATGTCCATGCCTTTCACGTTCGGGCAAACGATCACTCCATAAGTCAGCAGCTAAAACCGTCTGTGGTGATCTTGGGACAGTGTTGAAGCCGGTTAGAGCACTGGACGGAATCGTTAACCACCGATTTGCTAGTGCCCATCCAGCCAAAGGAGAATCCCTCCGAGTTAGTTACGCAATATTGTGCTAGCTTACTTGAACTCATTCTGCTTGTCGATCTCCTGCGCAAAGGGGGCCAGCTCTTTTTGTGCAAAGTTAAACACCGTTTGGCGTAGCTGAAGCAGGGGCGAAATGAAAGAATTAAAAATTACGGCCCATAATGTACCCGCGGCCACGATAAGAAGGGCACTTGACGCCCTTTACCTGTTGCTGATCTTCCGTCAATCCGAACAGATGTTCATCGATCGGGTAGTGTTGCATCGATCGAGCCGGCACGGTCATGGAGCCACCCCAGAACCGTGCGCCTGGCGTCCGTCCGGACAGAAGCTTTGCCGCCGAGGTTAAGCTGCGTATCGCTGACATGTTCGTTCGTCCGCTATTACCGACGGGGCAAAACTACAGGCGACGGCGATTTGCACCGAAAAACAACACACTCACACACTGAACGCGAGCGCGACTGAACTGCGTGCTGTTGGGGCAGCACGAACGAATGAAAAAACAAGCGATCGGATTGATAAGTGGCCGCCACCAAACCGGGGGTAGTTGCCACTTTGCTCTGTCAGTGACGCAGCAAGGTCGATAATAGTTCAACGCGGAGATACGCGCTCCCAACTCACTTTCGTTCGATCGTAGCGCTCGCAACAAGTGTACTGAGCAACCGTGGAGCTCCTTCGCGATTGGGGGGGGGGCTTTTCGCGATTCATCGACTTGCGCACGCACACAAACACAACCGCGTCCGCGGATCAGTATCGCGCGCTGATAGCAGCCTCTATACCCCTACTACTCTGCCAAACTCCTGGCCAGGCGTAGAACACGCAAATTTGGATTCTGGTAGGGGTATAGAGGTGTAAAGATCAAATTTATGGCCCCCTTTTCTGGAGGCTTGGCTTCAGTGGACACGGAGTCGCGGAAGGTGATGATGGAAAAAAATGCATAGAATGTGCGTGTGGCATGCAATGATCGAACATTTTATTTACATAATCCAAAGCTTTCTAATTGATTCGCTTCTTTTATCCGGCCTTGGATAAAAATTTGCACAAGCATAGTTGGCATGAAAAAGCAAGCACCGATTCACGCGAATAACAATTTCAAAACTAAACATCCAAACTGGCAACACTGCCAGAACTGTCAAACTCTGCCAGAACAAATTCCTCCAATGTTGTGACAGCAGCAGAACAAAACACAAAAATGGATCAGGATCATTCAGGAGATGGTATGGGGCTACAAACATGAACAAACAGCCTAGTTTATGGGTCGTTTTCGCATATCCAATGTTGTCTCACAGACGATTAAAGATATTTGGTTGCATTTTTTGTCAAAAAATCGGAAGCGATATCACCACCGGCGCCTCCTCCGATGCTTCTATCACTCTTCTCAATACCCTTCCCCTCGATGACCCAGGAACTGTTATGACAGGTCGAGAAATGTCAATTTGCTCTAAACAACTCTACCTCCTATGTCCATATACCTTGATCAGGATAAATAATCGTACGTTCCGGTATCGCTTTTGCTGCTGTTTTGGGATAATATATCGTGTTCTAATCACATTTACTGCCGGCCAGTGCGTTCGTGCCTGCGTGCACGGTCCCCTAGTAGCAATGAATGGCAACATCATGGTGAAATGTGAACCGATAAGCGAAGAATCCGAG
Organism: Anopheles stephensi; assembly: GCF_013141755.1. Taxonomy (NCBI): domain Eukaryota; kingdom Metazoa; phylum Arthropoda; class Insecta; order Diptera; family Culicidae; genus Anopheles; species Anopheles stephensi. The sequence goes on from NC_050203.1 coordinate 18,033,128, forward strand.
CTGTTCAGCAGTCTTGTTGCGAACGGCAACGATGATTTGCAGCAGCAACAGCAACCGCAACAAAGCCAACAGCAAGAGCTTCGTTTGCTGTGCATGTACAAGCTAAAGGTGGCCGAAGAAACGGTGGCACTGCTGGAAGGTACAGCATTGATTGCTTGTAGCTCCGCACGTTCATCTGCTGTATTGCTTTAAACATGTCCCTTTCCCATACCTTTGCAGCGCAACACATGAATGTCGAGTGTTTGCGCAAAATGCGCATCGAAGATGTGGACGTCCTGTTCGAGGCGAAACCGCTCGGTTGGAAGATCCTGTTCCGCGAAGCGTTCCTCGAATGGCGAGAAGAAATTGGCCTGCCGTGCAAGAGCATCAAAATGCTACACACTCGCAAACGTCCCAGCGAATCATACGAAACACAGGCGGAAAATCAGCCGGCAACGCTAGCACACTGGGATGATTGTTTCTCACCAGCGGCACAGCTGTTGCTAGCCGAAAAGGAAGCACCCGCGCAGCAGCATGAAAATGGTGCCATAAACAATCGAACCTCCCGTTGGCCGATGACACCGGGTTTGTTAAAGGATGTGCTGAACAGTACATACGTTGGTCGATCGATCCTTGCCCGCGGGTGTCTTGGGGCGCTGGGCAAATCGTTACAATACCAGCTGACGGCCATCATCATCGATTACCATATGGCGTACAAGACGAAAATTACTTCACCCGAGCTGGAAAACTATGCGTACTGCATAACCACCCTGTTGCCGCACGAAGTGGCGGTAAGTAACTGTGCCCGGTCAGTCTAGTGAAAGTTTCTCTTCAACGTTAACGGCAAATCGTTCTTGTATTCGTTGCAGGCAACCTATCACATTCCTCGCGGTCCGAACCGACGCACTCCGGGCGGTTCACTGTATTCCCGTTTTATAAATCAGAAAATTAGCAAAAAGGCGCTTGCGATCGGAAATTCAATTAGTGCTTCGTAAAAGCTTCTGAGATAAGTTTGGTGCTCGTTGATGTTGATGTATTTGTGTGTGTGTCAGTGGGATGGATACTCGCACCAAAAGGAACATTACGTCCACCGGCAATCGTGCATGTACGGATGTGATTGATGCGCGTTTTTGATTTGTTTTACCAAAGATTGATTGTTGTGTAATGAATAGGATTAGTAACTACATTATAGTTAGTGGTAAAAACGTGTGCGTCGTGCAAATAATGTCGATGTTTTAGATAATTGTTTAACTTCGTCACGGTTCCAGCTCGCTCGAATTGAGTGTACCGTAAAGTATGATTTAGTATGCTATCGGCTATAGGAACTAGCATGTGTAGGAACCCTCATTACCTTTATCTACAATGTTCAAACTTAACTCACAAAAGAATTTGTATAATCCAAAATTATAAATTAACAAAATGAAAGTTTGCAAACGATCTCGCTTCATTCTCGCCGCATTCCGTCACACGTGTAGTAGGCGCTGAACGAGCTGGCTCAACTGACGTTTGGATGTAAACAAACAAACCGTACAAGCACACACGCACACACTGACAGCAGTTTGCTCAGTGCGGTACGTTACGGGGGGGGGGGGCAGATATCGTGCGCTAAATTACGAGACGACATTGTACAATAAAACCCAGGAACATTCCTCCCTAATTGCAGCCATAATTATGCCATCCTTTGATGCACAATTCAAGCAACGGGTACTGTTTGTTCCATACTGCTGTGATGCGTGAACGCCTTCATCGTTCGCTGCTCTTGTGCCGTCGTGTCGTCTGTTTATCATCTTTGCAAGGAGAGCGATCACGACCACCGATGGTAAGAGGAAACCTCGCATAAGCTGTGATAAGCGCACCGATAAGATAGGGTGCGTCTGATCGATTTGCCACCATCGAGAGGGACGGGCTCTGGCGGGCCTCTCGTGGCTGTGGGCGCAAAGATTAGATACAATTCGGACCGTAATCGGATTAGGCAGGTTCGGTCGGGGAACGCCAGCAAGTGCCAATCAGACGGCTTTTTGTGAAGCAACAGTGAGGTTGAACCGGTTGAACTTTGTACCCCCCGCCCCCCCGGAACATTGTTACAGTGAACGTAACCGCAGCACGCACAGAATGGCATCTGGTGGGATGAAAAAATTCGGTGACCTCGTTGGTTCGATCGACGAAGGCACTAGCTCGGCCCGATTTTTGCTGTTCCGCGCTGAAACCGCCGAGGTGGTTTGCTTCCATCAGAAGGAGCTACGCCTCATCTGCCCCCAGGAGGGCTGGGTTGAGCAGGACCCGAACGAAATCCTGAGCGTGGTGTACGAGTGTATCGAGCGGACGTTGGAAAAGCTGATCGAGCTCGGTGGCAACCCGCAGAACGACATTGTGGCGATCGGTGTAACGAACCAGCGCGAGACGACGATCGTGTGGGACCGAGCAACCGGCGAACCGTTATATAATGCGATCGTTTGGCAGGACATGCGAACGTCCTCGACGGTCGACCAGCTGCTCGAGACGGTGCCGAACAAAACGAAGAACAAAAACTACCTCAAGCCACTGTGCGGTTTGCCGCTGTCGCCGTACTTTTCGGCCGTCAAGCTGCGCTGGTTGATCGATAACGTGCCGAAGGTGAAGAGTGCCATCCGCAGCGGGAACTGTCTGTTCGGTACGGTAGACACGTGGTTGATCTGGAATCTGACCGGTGGTTCGGACGGTGGTGCACACGTTACGGACGTTTCGAACGCATCGCGCACCATGCTGATGAACATCGAGACGCTGAAGTACGATAAAGCGCTGATGAAGTTTTTCGACGTGCCGGTCGAAATACTGCCCCAAATCCGTTCCAGCTCCGAGGTGTACGGGTTGATAAAGTTTAAACCACTGCAGCACATCCCACTGGCCGGCTGTTTGGGCGATCAGCAATCCGCCCTGGTTGGGCAGGAATGTTTAACGCGCGGCCGGGCAAAGGCAACGTACGGCACCGGTTGCTTCCTGCTGTACAACACCGGCACGGCTGTGATCGATTCGTACCACGGGCTCATCTCAACCGTTGCCTACCAGATGGGCCCGGATGCGTTGCCCGTGTACGCGCTGGAAGGTTCGGTTGCCGTCGCCGGCGCTGCACTCGGCTGGCTGCGGGACAATCTGAACCTGATAGGTGGCGCATCCGAATCGGAATCGGCCGCGCTGGAAGTGGAAAACAATGGGGACGTGTACTTTGTGCCCGCGTTCAGCGGGCTGTACGCACCGTACTGGGATCCGGAAGCGCGGGGCGTCATCTGTGGCATCACCGAGGACACGCAGCGCGGACACATTGTGCGGGCAGCGCTGGAAGCGGTTTGCTTTCAGGTGCGCGACATTCTCGACGCGATGAACAACGACAGTGGAACGCCGCTGCAGAAGCTGAAGGTGGACGGTGGGATGACGGCAAACGCGACCATGATGCAGTGGCAGGCGGACCTGATCGGGCTCGACGTGCTGAAGCCAAAGTTTGTTGAGACAACGGCACTGGTAAGGAGATGAACGACGCAGCAACTGCAACTGTGCATCCTACCCAAAAATGATGTGCTTTCTCATATTCCCCCTTACAGGGTGCTGCCATGGTCGCGGGACGTGCCGTAGGCAAATGGGACATTGAAAACGTGAGCGTGGAAAGCGACAGTACCGTCTTCAAGCCACAGATCAGCGAAAACGAGCGAGATGTGCGCTACAAACGGTGGAAGATGGCCATCGAGCGAGCGGTCGGATGGGACAAGTGTCCATAGTTTGCATGGTTCGCGGTATTCTTTTGTTTGCGGTTACGCTGCTAGATGATGATAAGAAACGCGCTAGATAAGGGTAGAGGGTAGGTGGCTAGTTATGTGATAGGAGCGCGCGTGAGTTTGTTTTGTTTTTCCTCCTTAAGTACTTAAGATCGATTAAGTTGTGAAAATAAAGCACGATGCTTCAAAGAACGATACGAGTGCGGTGACAACAGTGGTGTGGTAAATCCTTATTGGCCACATAACGTTTGGAAGAATATTCCCCGATTGTGGTTTTAAGTGGTAGCGATCCTTGCATGAGTCCCTACTTAGGATCTTCGTTCTTGTAAAAGGTGCCTCGAAGTCTCGCAACTTGCTTCCATGGCGCCGGTTTCACGGGACCTCAGCCAAGCAGTCTCCTCCAAAGGACTTACTTCCAACGAGATTTACCCAAGGGAAAACTGCCTACCGAGAGATCTCATCTACAGAAGAGACCGGGTTCCTTCTCTACCTGTGCTGAAAGGAACCAACAACATGCGATCAAATTAACATCAAACACAACTAAAGGCTTCATATCCTGTTTATTCTCGCTTGGTATAAAAAAGAGTAAATCTGTATAGTAATGTATGTATGTACGCATTTCAAACTAGGATAAACGATCGCGACAAACGTGTACACACACGTTTAAAACCGGATGTAGAAGGGTATGAGGGGGGATAGGGGGAGCGATGGGAGGGGAATGGGATTTTCATTTGTTTTGGTAGTGATTAAGCGCATAAAGTATACACATATATATATTAACATAACCGTCCATAACGATATTACAGATACAGTTTCGCATGAGTAGTCGCCATTAGTACGTGGTGAAAAGGGACGCCGTAAATAAGTCGTATAAATAAGAAAGAGGAGCGAGTCGTAAATAGCTAATCGGTAACGAAATCAAAAACGCGTTTAAAAACAAAAAAAACAGGAGAGATATTGTGTGAGTTGTTCGGTACATTAACACATTCCCTCTATAAAGCGCCAATCGGAGAAATATGAGTAACAGTAGGGATGATCACACATCAAGAGGAGAAACAGGTTCCAGTGTAGAATAGTGTAAAGAAACTTCGTTAAAATCATATTTTGCAATGACGAGGGCCCACTGGTGTATCTGTTGCCCAAAAGCACCCAACCGGAACAGAACAATGAACAATGAACAACCACGCGGACAAGACTGGGTAATAACCACACACACACACACACAAGCACAAAACGGACCGATTCCGGCGTGGAATCGATTTCAGGAGAAGTTATCGCGTGAAAAGCTGTTCCTTGTCTGTTTTGTCCCTTCCCCTATATTACTTCCGTGTGAAGCCGTGATCGAAGCTGACTACTGTGGTTCCTCCGGACCGAGCAGACCGATGTCGTCACCGTTCGGTAGCCCACCGATGGCACCTTCCTCGCCGTCGAGCAGTGCGTCCGGTCGCATAAATGGTTCCGCGTCTGGTTCGTGCGATATTTCAAAGTGCCGCTGAGGAAGCGGATTCCCGGCTGCGGAAGATTGTTTCACGTGAAAGGCGTTAGTATTGGGGAATGGGCAGCGGCGCACCAGACCGACAAGCTCGCCGTCACTCACCCGAATCAAGCTCCAGCGCTGGATCGGCCGTCGCTTCCGCCAGATTGGTGACCGACTTGGACTTGACGCACTGGAAGTCTACGTGACGGCTCTTGGCCTCCTCCTTCTCCCACGACATGTGGATGAAGGGCCGCTGCAGGTAGTTGTAGATCACCTCCATCCGGCCGCTCGGGCGACGCTTGATCTTTTCCTTGTACGTCGGGTAGCCCTCGATGCCGAGCCGGATCTTCTTGAGCCCCCGATCTTTCAGCACCTGTTTCGCGACGTCCCGGTTTTCGATGTACTTAAAGAACCGATACATGGCCGTGTTGGCGACCGTTTGGCAGTCTTCCTCGCCCATCTGCGGTGGGTACTCGGCGTCCCAATCGATAATGTCATCTGGGGGGGAGGGGGGCAACAGCAACAACAAGAAAAAAAGCACACTTTCAAACTCCTCTCCGAAAGCGAACTAAACGAATGATAATCTTACCCTCCGAAAGGACCACAATGTGACATTCGCGGTGGCCTTGCCGTGCGGCGTCCACCATCAGCGGCAGGATAAGCTGTTCCAGGAACGCTTCGAACTGAATGCTTGCACCCTCGTTGGACAGTTCATGCAGCAGACCGCGCAGATTCTGGCAGTGGATCGTGTTGGCGTTGAACGGGATCAGCAGATAGTCGCACGCTTCCCGCAGCTCCTGCACGGACACGGTGGGCGGACAGCGGACCACCCCGGACAGATAGTACTCGAGAATGGCCCGGAATACGGTGCGCGAGATACCTTCGGCCACCTCGTACTCGCCCCGTTCGTTCGGATGGGTAAACTCAAATCCTGTGCTAAACATCCGTCCGAGCATGGTTTCGGGTTGGGCCGTTAGCATGGACACGTTCACCGAAAACGTCGTGTTGTCCACAATCAGTGTGATGCGTTCGTTTTCGGGCAGCTTCTTTCCTGCAGCAACTTTCGCACTGTCCGTTGTGTTTTGCTGCTGCTGCTGCTGCTGCTGCTGTTGTTGCTGCATGAGTCTATTGTTTCTGCAAAGACACCAGACACAAATGGGATTAGAGGAAAAGCCACAGGACACGGCGCACACATGTTTAATAATCCTAAACCATCGTCTATAACAGCCTACTAAATGTACCACGGTACTCACTTCATCGTCAAGCACACAAGAAACAACGTTTTCATTATCGAAGACGCGTGCTGACTAAGAAAAGTAGCCACAGGAGCAAGATGATTGGAGCAAACGCAACCGCACGACGTGTGGCGGGAGGAAACCATGCTTGCGGAGGTGAGAAGTGCATCCGAGTGTCTGGGCAGTTAGCAGACAACAGTTTGCACAACAACAAGAAGAACAAGAAATATAAACCAGACCAAACCCTGACCTAGCGCACAAAGAAACCCAGTCTCCCAGTTAACTACTACTACCCGCGATGCTCAGCGATGCTGGGCGCGCACAGCGATGATGCCTGACGACACCAGACGATCTTCGTGGGATGGTGAGGGAAACCCGGACAAGGGGGAACACGGGTCGGGATAGCGAACATCGTCTGGACGGTCTGCGTCTGTGTCAACTCGGCGGATAACGTATCGAAACCCGAGAGATGATAGTGTACTCTTTTCGCGCACCCAATGCACACCAATCGCGACGCATCCCACAATGCAACACGGACGATGGTGTGCACTCACACACATACAACGCTGGCAAGGAGAACCACATCGTACCACGCTTGCTTTGTCCTTTGTAATAGATTTTTTTTTTTCGTGTGTTCTACTTATTTCAGTTGCTCCATTTCGCTCTGGAATGGTCTGTCTATCTCTTTCCACTGCCCAAGGATTGCTGCGCTCAAGAATTGCTTGCTTGCCCATCGCTCGGTGTGATGTTGCCCTAGGGTATGGGAATGCTATGCAAACCACCCGGATACGGATGCTTACCTGGCACGGTTCTTCATCATCTTCCTGCGTCGATCATCTGTTTCGGTGGTGTCCTCCGTGTTGCTGCTGCTGTGCGAGCTGTCGTAGCTGTCGTTCTTGCTGATTGCACCACCACCGGAGGCGCCACTCCCACTGCCCGATCCCGATGCACCGTCACGCTGTGTACCACCAGCGGGTACTGCTGTGCCCTGTTTCCGTTGCAGCTGCAGTTCCATCGCAAAACGCTTCAACAATTCACACGCCCGACCAAGGTATCGATGACAAATCCAATGTAGCCTATCCACGGCGGGGCGTTAAGTGGGTGGGTGGAAGGCAGATTGTGCCCTTTAATTTGGTGGTACCACGCCAGGCTCCGGAAGTACCGTCCAAGCCAGAGCTATAGCACCAAGGAATCACCGTTGGAATGTTGGGTGTATCGCTCTTCTGCTTCTTCTACGTTTCGGGGTTGCGTCGTCGTTGCTGACTAGTTCACGAATACCTCAGCCCCAGCTTTCTTTCTACCACCTCCCTGCAGTGAGCAAACACATCTACCGGAAGGGGATCGTAGCAACCAGTGCACGGTAAGAATTTTTGGCTTGCTCCTCGCACGGACGCTGCACACGCATACGCAACACAGATTGGGCTGGTGGTGGTCCCCCGTAATCCGCCCTCCTAAAAGCTAATTACTGGACCAGAATCGAGCTAGTTAAGTTGTTCAGAAACGAAAATTTTCTTCTTCCACCACCACCACCATCAGGAGAGTTTTGCTTCTTTTGTTTGACTGAATGTTTCTCAACCCTTCCTAGAGAACAGCACAGGGTGTTTGACGTTTCGGTCAGGAAGCGGGTGCGGAAAGGGAGCGAAAGAAGGGTGGCAACTGAGGGTGTGGTACAGTGCCGAAAAAACAATGAATTTCACTTTTTGAATATGAAATTTGTGTAAAATCTTGTAATACTTCTCGCATTGTTTATATTGCGAGAAGAGTGAATGAAGGCTTGAATGAATCAAGTTTTGGAGCTGATTTGATATTGCACTATTTCAATTTAACGGTTAAAAATATACGTTGTTCTGCGAGTAAATACATTCAGTGCACCTATAAACTGTTAATTCTTACTTAATTAAGTAATATAGCTTAGCAAACATTTCATAACAAGCAGAAATAACGATATTTTTCCTTCACGGAATTTTTGTTTTTCCCACAACAAAAAGGGCTTACTTCACGCACAATACGTGTCAAACGACGTTTGACATTCGTCTGACAATTGTTTCTCTTTCTCCCTCTCGCACTCTCTCGTTTCTGCCAAAGTGAATGTTTCGATTCGGGAAAAGAAAAACTCCGCGAGAGTCAACGGGGAATGAAAATTTTCAGCCCGTGTACCGCTGGAAACTGTGCAATAAATGGTGCAAAAATCACCGTACACCATGCAATCGTGCGTGCATCCGCTTCGCTAGGGTGCCGTGAGTCGTCGGAACTATTGAACGTAACCGTAAACCGTGCGATAAATGTGTTCGGGGCCGTGAAAAAACGGGCTTCGAAGCAACCAAAAGCACTGCGACGCAAGGAAAAGCAACATCACAAAATCGACAGCAGAAGCGGGTCGACGAGGAAGTCTCGTGCTATGGCGGTGGTGGCGTTCGAAGGGTTGTTTTGAAATGCAACAACAGCATTTAATAGCGTTATCCAACACACACACAGCGCAGTTATCAGCAGCCAAAACCATGCATACAACAAAGCCATGGAGCAATGCGGTGAATGAAAACTCGGACCCTTTGCAAAAGCGCCTTAAGAAGGATACGAAAACAATAGACGACACATCAGTGTGCAGCAGCACCTGCGATTCGTTGTGAATCGTAAATATGGTTGGCGTGGCAGCCAGGGAGTAGAGCAGTCGACATCACTATCGAAGGAAGCTATGAGAATGGTGCATTTATCAAAAATGAGTCTTTTCAGCTCTGGAGTCGGATAGAAAGGGGATCGGAAAACGATCCATGATCAATCGAGAATCGCAGCATTGCGGCTGTTCCGCTGTACTGTGCATTACGATGCATAAACCTAATGAGCATCCTCCATCCACAATTTGTGCCCATCGAGTTCTGTCCTTCGGGACGAGAATGCAGAACATTTGATAGCAAAGGAGCAAATAATATAAAGCACTTCGAAACTACGCATGAAGAATCCCACTTTGATCAGTTACCAGCACCGCTGAGGTAGAGCAAACGGTAATAGAAGATCGTTAGCGAACTCTGAATGACAATGAACTACTAGCCTGTCGGCTCTGGCCCAATAATATGTGATTGAACACGTTCATTACAATGGACATTCTTAAAACCAAGTGTTTGTGGAAATTGGCGCGGTTTCGTGCAGGTCTATAGGAGTGCGAAAAACTTTTTCCTCCGAGTTTGCGAGTTTAAGTGATAGATACCATACCTCGCATACTGTTGTTGTGATTTCGTGAACATTATTCAGTCAAAAAGTATTGAACGACATTGCGAACGTCCTTCCAAACCTGAATTACGGCTAGTGGATCGTTACGGATAAGACACTGCAAACAGACTGCATTCTCGGAGAACGGCGAAAACAGCTGCATTACACACTCTATTGAGATGATCGGTTTATGTCCATAGGTACGTATAAAAGGTCGGGAATAAGGTGCCCATTATTCTAAACAATATTTCAAACCTAGCTTTTCAATCTGCTCGGCTGGTATAGTGCTTTATGAGCCTTTAGGAATGGCCAACAATTTGTAAATGTAGAGGCTCCTTTAATTTGTGCGTTTACTATGGAACTAACGATTCCTGTGCAAAAACGGTATTAATCTGTATTGCACTGTTTTACCAGTATTGTGCACATCCCGTCCAGCATCGGTTGCTGTGCTGCGCATGTTTCTCAACTTGTTTTCATTTTGCTTGTATCGATTAATTTACAACAATTTTACTGTTGAATCGTGGGGCTAAATTAACTTTTAGCCAACTTTCTGCAGCAATACTAGATGGAATGAAAGGACATTTTTACATTAATCTCATTTGCCGTGTTCCTAGTTTCCCGGCAGAACATGAGAGCTGGCTGGAGGTAATACTTATGCTTAATAACACAAAAATGAAATGAAATCCAAAATAGTAGCAGATAAGCCAGATAAATCCGATTTCCACCGTAAATTGTTTCAACAAGCCTGCAAGTAAACAAAAGCCCCAAGTTTATTTGAAGTGAACTGTCAATAAAATAGGTGGCAGGAAAACCTGAGTGCGTCAAGCGCAGGCAGTGCAGTGCGAAAGTTGACACATTTGGCAGCACTGCCGTTTCTTGACAGTTGGCGCTTCGATGAAAAGAAGAAAAGAAAAAAAAGGATGGAAAATTATAATGGCGGCTGTGTCTCGCCGTGTAAATTTTTCGGAATAAAACGCGTTTAAATCGCACCGAATCGGTAATGGTAGGTAGGAAAAGGTGTGACAGTGTGTTCGGTGTTGTTGGGTGTTGAATGCAGAACCGCATCGCGTGTGTGTGGAGTGCAATTTGGTGCAAACAATGGCGGCCCAATCACAATTTGTTGTTTACTCTTTTACGACGGAGCCACACCACAGCAGTGGAGGACAGATGATGATGGTGATGATGATGTTGATGACCATTATGCTGATGATGGTGGTGTATAGAGTGCAATCCGTTTTTCATCGCGGTTGATACGATGAAAGCGAGGGATAAACGGAGAAGTAAATTTTTAAACGATTGCAATCGATGCATCTTGCTGTGGAATGAAAATTTGCAAGCAAATTCGTGCCCCTCTTCATGGTCCATCTCGCCCCGTCAACACCGCGAACAGGCCTCTGGTCCTCTGGTACATACACAAACACACACACAGACACCAGGGGTAAGCAACAACAGTACCATCATCAGCAGCAGCAACAGAGAGAGCATTCGTTCGCTGGATCAGGTGAAGTTTACATGGTGGCATGGTGCATTCAGAAATGGCCGACAGGTCTGCCTGTTGGTGTTGATGCAACTCCGGGAAGGAAAATAATGATTTTTCAGATTCGTTGCAAGAATTTGTCCGATATTTTCTACTGCCAGTATATCGGTCCAAGTGGGCCAAAAAAGAAGGAAAGAGCATTAGTATCATCGTCCCTAGTGAATTCTCTCTCGTACATCGTTCGCATTGTCTCTCTTACTATCTCGGTCTCGCTCTTTCTTCCATGTTTGCTGCGTTTGTCATTAAACCCCTCGCAGACAGTGTGATGTATGCGTGCATGCGTGCGCGCGTTTGTGTGTGTGTGTGATCAATTTCTGCGGAGTTAAAAGCGATTGGTAAAAAAGGTTTTCAAAATGTGTGCATTGTGAAAAGAAATATTCAATCGGGTTTTGTTTTTTTTTGCTCCGAGTGCGTAAATGTCGAGCAAATTGAATGTCGTCTGAAGGGATCTGCAAACGGAGGAAATCATGTAAGAAAAGTTGTAACAACGGGTGAAAAAAGCATTTAAATAGTAAACATCTCGCTCTCTCTCTAATGACGACATGATGATGACGGTTTCTCGTGTGCGCGCCTATTCCTTAGTGTGAGTGTAGTGTGGTTGCGCGATTGTTGAATGGTTGAGAAAAAAAAGCGTGTGGAAAAGCAAAAAGGTTGTGTGGGGGAAAAGAGGCGGTATGTCAATGATATTTGCGGGTGAGCATGTGTGCGCGGGTGTTGAGCCATCTTCCTTCGACCGATGATCAACCGAACAACAATAGCAACAAAAGGAAGCAAACCAATGAAAAAGAAAAGAAAAACGAACGGCAACCAAAAGTGCGTCAACAAAAGTGTCTACTGGAATCATTTCTCTTTTTTATTTGCTGCATCTGTCAAATATCAAAAATCACTTTCTGCTGCCAACCGCTGGGGAAAGTAAGCGGCGCGCGGGCAGGGAGTGGGATTCACTCCCATGGGGTGGCGACTGTGCAAAAAAGTGCATCCCTGTGGCGAAATGCATACACGGATGAAGATGCTACTACTACGTCTTCCTTTCAACCTCTTGCAGTCAAAAATGTTCCTATTCCTTGTCGTTGCATCCAGAATGCAGAAGGAAGAAAAGAAAATTGTGGTTGTGTGCGTGTGTGTGAAGACACAAAACAGGTTAGTTATCCTGCCTAGTGCTAAGAGGAGGTTTAAGTAAAAAAGTAAGAAAAAAGGGCGGTAGATGAAGAAAGCTGGGCGTGTGTGAGTGTGTGTGCGGTGGTGGTGTGTCTACTAAGATTGTCGTGGAAAAGAAGTCGGGCAAATGATGTGGGAATTGCTATTCGATGGAGACGACAGTCCAGCGTGCGTGAAAGAGAGAGAGAAAGAGTAAGTGTGCGTGCGAAAGAGAAGCAAGAGTGAAGTATCCGCGATTTGATTGTGATTAATGCGTCGCTCTGGATAAGCGAGAGAGCGCGAACGAATAATGTAAGGCAGCGCCTTCTATGAGAAGATGAAGGAAGCAGGCCAGCGGAGAGAGTGTGCGTGCGTGTGCTCCTGCTCCTGCTGGTGTGAGTATGGGGTGGTCGGTTCTGAAGGGAAGCAGCAAGCGTGTGTACACCACAGCCTCGCGAACGAGAGCGCGCGCGCGCGTTCGCCCGTGCACCACATACCTGAACCGTGAATGTGTGCGAGAGAGAGCGAGAGCGTCCATTGTTCGCACGTGAAAAGGATGCGAAATGCGTGTGCCTGTAGAGGAAGATGAGTGAGCAAAAGCGAAGCGAAAGATACAAGTCATAATGAGCAAGAAAGAGATACGCGCACGACATGAAAAATAATACAGCGCGAATGGTGACGTATAAATGTGTATACATGTGCGTGTATATGTGAGTGTAGAATTTCAGCGAAAAGTATTCACTTACAAGAAATCATTCAATCAATGAAAAATATGCAATTATCGATTGATCAAAAAAAAAATCATGATAGCGGATGTGATTGTGTGTTGGCAACAAAATAAGCAGATCCGTTGCGCGTCCCGTGAACCCGCTACACGGATGAAAGTATGCAAAGTGAAGATGCTGTGCGGAGAAAGAAGCTCGTGTTTATCGGTGTGTACGTGTGTGTGTGCGTTGATATCGGAAGAAGAGCTTTGATAATTAATATGGCAGTAATGCGTACCAGAAAAAAAGAAAAAGGTTCCAAGAAGGTGCGTGAATATTATAAACGGAATCATTCTTGCGCTGAGGGCAACACTGTTCGAATCTTCTTCCTGTACGCGAGAAACATGGTGCGAGAGAGATAGAGAGCGGGATCTCTCTTGTAGTGAGTGTGTGAATGCTGTTGCTACGCGGGATGTGGGAATATGCGAGGTGTGTACGGTGGATAAATTGTGACGATGATGATGATGATGCTGACTGTGTCTTCGCTTGATGCTGCTGCTGTTGATGGTCATCCGCCGTGTATTCTCTTTCCTGTTGTTTCCTGTCGCTTCTTGTGTGTTCTCCTACTTTATTGCTCTCTGCAATTATGGAAGTTAAACACACACACACACACAATCATCATTCAATATAGGACACGAAACAATAAATTCAAATGCAAGCAGAGTTAAATGCATCTTAGTCATTCAAGTACAGTACTCGCATCGAACAAATGTCCGCGCGAGACGAGAACAAGAGAGCCTTTCTGTGCATCCACAAATAAAAATCACATGTGCTAGAGAAAAAAAGAGATAGCAGGAGAAGGTGCGCTGGTGCGCGAGCGAGAGAGTCCGAGCTTGGTTTTCCGATTTCTCTTTCCTCTTTTGCGCACACCCGTTCTCGATCATCCGGTTGAAATTCGGAATGGATTGGAATGGAACGGTAATGGGCGAAAGAGAGGGAAAAGAGGGAAGGGTGACAGGGGACTGCGGTGAAGGAGTGGAGGCGGTCAAACAGCAAGAAGGCGACACGCGAGGTCGGTTCTTCACACACAGCCGTCATTCGGCGGGGCCACCCCATCAACACACTCACACGTGTACGCGCGCAAGCATTACCCGTGTGTGTACACAACAACGCCGCGACGTGTGGTGGGCTGCAACGCGTGTGTGCATACTAACGAAGACACAATCTACAATCCACGCACCGAGCGACCGACCGCATCGAAGAAGCAAGCGAGCAGCCATGCAAAAAACCTCAACCCGAGAATTTGGTCCAAACTTCTCTGCCCTTGTGCATATTGAGGTGCATAAAGATGGACGCGCGCGCGCTTGCAACTTCCGATGCATTTCGATCAATGCGGCTCAATCAAAGCTCTAAAGCTAAGCGTATGCAAACACATCAAGCCTGTTTTTGGACAGCTGCTGCCACACATCGCATCGACTGAGAGCGACACGGGCGTGCAAGCTGTAGACGCACAATGTGCTAGCCAAATGTTAGAACTGCTGTCTATGTGACCATCTGGGAACGACGTTCTAATGCCGGGTGCTGTTGTCGATCTGTAGACATCTGTAGACGATGAAAATTTCCTTATGGTTCAAATTTCTTCCTAGGCAATAGCTCAGGGGCGTTCATATGGACACTTTGATTTGCTGTTGCCGGTTACTGTGGTTGCCATGGTATCGAACTAAGCGTATGTGATTTGAAACACACTAAAGTCGTTAGTTCGAATCTGATCTCTTTACAGTAGAACACGAAATATTCCTAATTTAGTGCCTGATCTAGTTCATTTTTAGCTTCCATTATTTGACTAACCCATAGCCAATAACCCATAGCCAATATGCATGCAAAGGCTTGGATGAGATTTGATATCTCAGATATGTTTTGATATGATTTTGGGAAAGCTCAGTTCGACAATATGCCCGCCATACGTAGCAATTCTTCTAGTAGTTTCAGAATTTTGCTACATGTTGAGTGCCAAAATTTTATAAAAATAACTTCATTGGAGCAAGATTCTTGCTTACAATGTATACCCAGCCATGATAAACTTTGGAAGGGTAAATTATGTTTTAAATCTTACCCTTTGGGTAATATTGTGAAATAACTGTGAATAATTATGAATTTTGTCGATTAAACACTCGACAACAGATCGAAAAATCTTGCGTTTACTAGTTAGATTTGCTTGCCGGTATGTACTGTACTGTTCAGAAAACTGGCTGAATTGGGCCCAAATATTAGAAAAATCATTTAACTAATTTCTAGTTTGAACCGCCTGCCTACCCATTATAAAGCCTATAAATCAATCAATGATAATGTTCAATTTCGATCCATCACGAGTAATGTTCGTCTACTCGGTTTCTTAGCTCCGTAGCGCGCCACCAAACAATAAATGACGAGTTCCGCGTTTTCAACTTCTCGCTTCATACTTCTCGCTCGTCCGGAATCTTAGAACAAGAGCTGTCTGGTTGCGAAACTCGGACAACCAAATGATGAGGGTGAATGGCTCAACACCCCACACACACCCCCTTCCCGTCGTCTAACGGTGGAGGCCCTACAAGCGGATCCGCGCGGATCAAAGCAGCAGACCGCGATCGGTTGGCGCGTAGAACGTAGATCTATCCGACAAAACAAAGCAACGCGCTCCATTATCGTGTGTTGGTTGGTTGATGCGTATATGCTTAAGCTCTCACACACATACACGCACTCTACAAAAAATCATTCACTACAAACACCATACCGATTTAATGGTGTCGTCTGCATCATCGTCTGCATCGCCGTCGTCTGACGTACTTGAGCATGCGGCGGCGAACGATCACGCGCGAGTTTGTAGTAGTGACACACACACACACACACTCAAGCACGGTGGAAGGCTTACTTTGTTGTTGCGTTTGTTGCCGGAAAGAGGGAGTGTAAAACGAGCAGATCCAATATGAGAATCATCAACCCCCTACTACTATTACCGCCCAATCGAATCCGATCCGTCGTCGACGCTCTTGCTAGCGATCGTGATCGTGTCGGAAGATTTCTCGCGGGGTAAAGGCAACGGCGCCTAGTGTGGGGTGGAAGAAGTCCAAGGCTAAGAGGCGACGTTCACGGCGGACAAGTCGGCAAATGTAGAATTAGGAAGGTGAATGAACAACCCCATCGCGCGCTGGTACCAGGCGAGAATAAATGAGCCACGGTCGTGTGTTTGGACAGGACAGGCCAATTGGTATGACAACTTGGTGCGTGCCAGATGGATGCAATTCCATCTGATGCAGGCGTTGGATGAAAATGGACCATTCGATCGCTATTTGGAATATTTGATTGAACTTCAGATATGTAGATACTGTTTGCTGTGAGATATCTCTGTCAACTAGAGCTCTCCTGATCAGCTTTTATTCAAGGATTTAGCAAATCTAACATAAAATTCCTTTTACAATCTTACACTCAAGAAGATAACTTCTTGTTTTAAGAAGGAGTACAAGCATGGCCAAGATATTGGAGATTTTCTCATTTTCCCACAGGGGGCCTGCTACCAGTAAAACCCTAACAATCGAACGGGACTTTCCTCTTTGGTTGGCCTGCGGTGATCGATCGTGCGCATATGGCGTATTTTATGTTGCATTATACTATTCCTTAACAGTTGGACCTTCCCCTTCCATTAGTGTCCTCTTCTTCTATCGTCACTTTTCGACAACTCTGGCCAGGCCTGCAAGCACTATTGTGAGGAGACTTAAAAAAACGACGGTAGCGAGAAAAGAGAGCCGGAATTTGTTAACGCTACAGGAAGGAGAAGGTTCGCCGTTAGCAACTGGGATGCCGCTTCCAACCAACCGTCCCTCCAGCTATGTTTTGGTAGAACAGCAGCAGCCGCAGCAATCCCCATTTGTGTGCTGCCTTGAAAATGTGCGTAACCTGGAGTTTTCGTTGGAGAAGAATCTTTCGTCTTGGGAGGTTTTTATCCATGAGAACTTGAGAGCGAAGCAAAAATAGCTAGCGAGAGAGAGGCACCGAAAGGGACGTAAGGAAAGGGCTGAATAGCGCAGGCAAAAGAGAAAGCACGTGCTGTTTGTATATTTCCTCTCTCGCTCAGGTTTAGAATGATCGATAGTAGCGGGGAGAAAGCAGGAAAGCGTATGACAACAGAGCGCAAGAGCGAGAAAGAGCGAGAGCGTAGTAAAACAATGTGTGCTTGCTTTCTCCCTCTGTCCGAAAGGACGCCATCTCTCTCACTCCATGCTTGTGTATTTAAAATTCCTTCATCACGTTTGTTTCGCATAGATTCTATGCGTGGTGTGTGTGGTGGAGTGTTATGGGGGATGAAATGCGAAGCGAAACCGCACAAACGATGTTGATGATGATGATGATGGTGGTGGTAGTGATGGTGTGGTAGTGTCGCAAGGTGCCGCACGCGAGAGCATCAAAGTTGTCAATTATCAACACATGGAAGAGAGACAAGTGTGCAGAGTATACTCCGGAAGGCTTTTCCGGATCGCGGAAGGATATATCCTCTCTGCAAGCTCCAGGCTCCAGGAACTATGTGTCTGTGTGTGTGTGTGCGTGTTTGGGTTACAGTGAGAGGTGTCGAAAGGTGTATGCGATGGCAGTGCGCGGGGGAGGGTGTTTTTCTTCGCGGGGACGTGCGATGGGGTGGCAAAAAATTCCCTTTCGTTTCCGGTTTCCGCTCTCTGGAGCAAAGAGCTCGGTGCGAAACACCTTAACCCTCTGCACTGAGGGCGGCCGACAGTTGGGGAGATTTCGTGTGTGATCCCCAGAAGGATGGTTGGATCACACTCAGAAACACACAGGATGAGAACATTCTTCCCGGATGGGGGGGGCGAACACTTGAAACATGACAAAATGAGACGAAGTAAATGGTGCTGTACGTCGTCTAGGCTCCTATCAACGTCCGCAGATCTTATTGATGTGCTGCAGGAAGTGGCCCGATCTCGTACCTCCCCACCGACGAAGGGAACACCCAAGTAGTGTGACCTGCTTTCCTGCTAGAATCTTATTTCAAATTCTGAAATGAGAACGGAAGACAATCACGGAATGGAAAGAAATCCGGCCCTCAACACACATTTTTACTGTAGGTAAAGCTATTTGACAGCTAGCTAGGCTTGCAGTTGTCTAGACAACGAAACGTTCCCGCAGCTTACTGGGACCAGTTGTTTTATGGCGATCATCATCATCGTTAGCGAATGTTTTGACGTCTGGCGTTAGCGCTAGTTAGTAGCTAAAGCCGAAAGTAAGTTCCATCTTTTTTCCCGTTGGATTTGGAGAACAAATCGAGCAGCGGATCATTCTCGGTATGCCAGCCATGGGCAGTGTGCCCATTACAGCCGTCTCATCCTTTTGCAGCTCCGTTTGAACCCGTGTGCTCTTCAGTGTAGGATAAGTTGGCCGAAGAAGCAGAAGGTGGAGCGATTTGTTGTGTGGTGTGGTGCTGCGCATGTGTGCGGCCAGCGAGGAGGAATGGGGTGGATGCGCAAGGAAGAAAATCCTGGCCCTTTTTTCCCTCCTAAACATCTCGCTCATAGGAAAAATGCTTGTTTATAGTATAGGACGAAGATATTAGCCTGAAGAGAGTTGTGAGGTGTACGAGAAAATCAACATTTGTATTAGCCTGGTTCGTTTGACGGACGTGGCGCGTGTCGTGAGGTGACAGAGTGGTGCAATTGTGCGTAATGTTGCCTTTGACATGTGATATAAACATTTATATACACACACACAAACACACACAATAAGGAACTAATACACTCGCACATTAACCATCGATTGTATAGGAATGTGGCGATGATATGATTCAAAAAAGCTCCGACAGTGCCTTGCTTTTTCACTTCGTGCAATTTTAATTTTCTATTAAGTGACTGAATGCAATAATTTACACATTTTTTTGTAAAATTACAGCAAAACTTGTGTATTGTAAATTTACCGGAAGCCGATAGGTTTTCAATACACATGATTATTTTGTTATACTTTCAATTTCCTTCATCTTTTGGCAAATGTAGTTAATTTACTTTTTTTTTAACATTTTAGGTCGTGTTTTCGTCATGCAAGTCAGAACATTGAGTAACTAATTTATGTGTGTGTATGTGCATGTACGTGTAAGTACATCATCGAGAGCAGCAGGCCGACCGACAAAACGCGAACACACAGCAACCTATGCAAAAAGAAACAGAAGAAAACGATGCGTTCCTTCCCAGACAACTGCGAGAGCGACAGGCGAACGGTAGTAATGTGCATAAACATAAACAGCAAAGCGTCAACCGAGTCAACCAATCATACACCTGTGCCGGTGTAAACGCTCTAACGCCAGCAGTAGTGTGTCTCGATCGAAATCCACGATAATCGAATCTGCCGATCGAAGGCATTAGAGCAAAAAAAAGGTATAGTTTTTGCAAATCCTTAACCCCCGACGACCGAACGCGCTGCAAACACAGGACATATCGTGCTGAAAAAGCGAGAGAGAGAGACATCGCAGCAATCCGTTAAACATTGAAGACACTTTCCCAAGGCAACGACATCAAGTCTGGTGCCCGTCCGCACCACCGGACGTGGTTCCTCTGTTGGTGGTTCCAGTGGACGACAGCGTGTGTGGTGCGCGTTTCCGTGTGGCGAGAGACGTATAGTGTGAGTGCGTGTGTGTGTGCCCGTGCGGTTCTAGTATACGTCCTTTTGGGGGGGGGAGGGGCAGGTGGTGGTCCGTTTTTGGCCTTACTATATGTGCCGAGTGTCCAAGTGGTGGTAGTAGTGGTGGTCATCGCAGTGGTAGTGATGGTCATCGTGTTGACGTTCGTTTGCACTATTTGCACTTGTATGTAAGCGCAACGGGACACCGCACAACCGATCGCGCAACCGTGCGCTAATCGTGTGGGTGATCGTAACCCTGGCAAATCAAATTCCCCCACCCCCAGCGACAGCATGTCTCAAAAGAGTCAGAAGCGCACCAACCGGGGCGAGAACGATGGGCCGCCACCGATCAAAAAGCGTAAAGGGCGGCCTCCGGTGTCGTCGTCCGGTCTGGAGGACGATAAGGATTCACCCGCATCGAACGGCGGTGGCGGCGGCGGCGGCGGTGGTCCCGCAAGCTCGAGTGCTGGCTCGAGCGGAGGAGGAAGTGGAGGTGGCCCAACGACACCGACCAAAAACTGGCAGCCACGTTCCGTAATCGACTGCAAAATGTCCAGCATCTACAACCGCACCGCGCCCGAGGCACCAGCAGAACTGTTTAGGTATAGGGCGGCACTTTCGAAAACGCACTCGAGCGAATGATCCCGGGCACCGTTACTAACGATGCGTTCCTCTCTTATTCTCATTTACAGGAAGGATCTTATCAGTGCCATGAAGCTGCCCGACTCGGAACCGCTAGCAGCGGACGAGTACTGGGTGATTGCCGACCAGTGGAAACAAGAATGGGAACGGGGTGTGCAGGTGCCCGTCAATCCGGATTCGCTGCCCGAACCATCCGTGGCGACGCTGCAAGAAAGTTTCTTCAAGAAGCGGCATGATTTCAAACTGTAAGCATACCGGTGTTCCCATCCGGTGTGGTGTGCGACGTCTACAGTAACGACGGTGTTTTACTTTTCCAGACCGAAAAATAAATACATTCGGATAACGAAGGATGAAAACTTTACCCATGACCAGCACTATCTCTCCAATACGCCCGCGATCGCCGAGAACGTGTGCTACTACGATCTGGACCAGTTCGATGCGGCCTGGCTGAAGGTGCTGAATGGGGAACGCAACTTGGCCGGTTTGGTGCCGGTGACCGACGAGCAGTTCGAGCGTGTTGTAGAAGAACTCGAGGTAACGATGTTTGTGACGGGTTTTAAGGTCTTCTGTGTGTGCTAATGGATATTGGTTGTGCTTTTCCTGTAACCCGGGCTTTAGGGACGGTGTTTGGATAAGATCCAGGCAATCATGAAAACGGAGGAAGGGCTCGGAATTGAGTACGACGAGAATGTCATCTGCGATGTGTGCCGATCGCCGGACTCGGAGGAAGCGAATGAAATGGTGTTCTGTGATAACTGCAATATTTGCGTACACCAAGCGTGTTATGGAATAACGAATATACCGTCTGGTAAGTGTGGCAGAAGCGGCAAGGGACTGACCCTACCACACAAGCGAACTAAAAATTTGCTTCAGCGTTTTTGAGATGAATTTTTATTGCCCATAGTTACTAAAACGATAACCTGTTTCCCCATCTGTTTCCCTATCCGCGCAGGTCAATGGTTATGTAGAACGTGCTCGATGGGCCAGAAACCGAAGTGCGTCCTCTGTCCGAACATGGGCGGTGCGATGAAGTCGACGCGGTCCGGGCAAAAGTGGGCCCATGTATCGTGCGCCCTCTGGATACCGGAGGTGAGCATCGGTTCGGTCGACCGCATGGAACCGATCACCAAGATCTCCAACATCCCCTCCAGCCGGTGGGCGCTAGTGTGTGCGCTGTGCCGGGAACGTGTCGGCGCGTGCATTCAGTGCTCGGTGAAAACCTGCAAAACGGCGTACCACGTAACGTGTGCGTTTCACCACGGGCTTGAAATGCGCGCCATAATCGAGGACGAGAATGCGGAGGATGGTGTAAAGTTGCGCTCGTACTGTCAGAAGCATGGCGAGAACAAGGGCAAGCGTGATAATAGCAGAAACAACACCAAGAACAGTACTGCCGGTGTGGCAGGCGCGTCGACGGCGGCTTCGGGCGCGAGCGATGACGAGGCGGGCGGCAACGCGGGAGGATCCGCCGGTCCGGGAACAAACACGGCGAGCAGCAGCAGCGGTGCCGCGGGTGGTGGTGGTGGTGGTGGAGATGTGAAGCGACGGAAGCGGAAAGATATGACGTCGGAGGAGAGGAATCTGGCGCGCGCGGCCCGGCAGCAGGAGATCGAAGCGGAGTTCGATAAGCATGTGAGCGTGAAGGATATTAGCTGCCATCTGCTCGACGTGGACCAGGAAGGTATCTACCATATCTACAACTACTGGATACTGAAGCGAAAGGCGGGCCATAACCGGCCGCTTCTGCCGCCGAAAACGGACGAGGTGGACCCGAACGCACAAAACCAGGAGCAGGCCGAGATCGAGAAGATGAAAACGTTCGTGCACCTGCGGCAAGATTTGGAGCGGGTGCGCAATCTATGCTACATGGTGAGCAGGCGGGAGAAGTTGAGCCGCTCGTTCTTTCGGATGCGGGAGCAAACGTTTAACAAGCAGGTGGCGGTCATTTCGGCGCTACGGAACGTTGGCGAGGTTACGAACCATCAGCGAAACGGTAGTGCGTCCTCTTCGTCGTCGTCGTCGATGGCCCATGTCGATCCGGTGATGCTCGACGCGATACTGCACGCGAACCATGGCCCTACGATATATGATAGACTTTACTCGTGTAATTCCGTTAGTAGTACAATGCCGACGCTGGACGAAATGGTGGAGCGCATCATTTCCGGTGTAAATAGTAGCAATAGCGGTGTTAGCAGCAGCATCAGCAGCAAGGATGCTGCCAGTGCCACCAGCAGTGGGAAGAAATCAACCGCTGCGGCGCTATCGTCGTCGTCAAAGGCCACGGGTGCTAGTGCAAACGCCGTTGGGCATAATGGCAGTGCGGCGGGTGGTAGCGGCGGCGGTGGTGGCGGCGGCAGCAGTAGTAGCAGTGGCAGCTATAGCAGTAGTAGCAGCAGCAGCAGTAGCGGTAGCAGCAGTAGCAGCAGTAGCAGCAGTAGTAGCAGCAGCAGCATTAAGGTTGCGGCCAGCAAGCAGACCGCGAAGGTGGTGAGCAAGAAGGAATCGATGGATCATCATCTGCACCCCAGGAAGAAGCTGTCGGGCGATGTGAACGGTGTGCGACAGCAGCAGCAGCAGCAGCTCGTAGCCGGTGGCAATCAGAGAACCAAAAACCAGCTCTCAGCCAAGCGCCAACAACAGCCGCCGTACATCAATGGCACGGCGGGTCGGCGAAGCACGAGCAACAGTTCGGCTTCGGACATTGAGCCCGACGATGACGAGACGGTGGACAAAACTAACACCAAGAAGAAACCCCGCCAAACGAAGGTCGTGGAACGCAAGCGACGGAAAGCGGCATCCTCGGTCGGGACGGCAGGAGCGATTACTTCTTCGGCGGAAAAATCAAGCATCAGAAGCATCGATGATAGTTCTAGTGACGAGGAAATGCCCGAATCACGATTACGACCAACCGGTGCAGGTGAGCGGACAACAGGTGCATCGAAAACGGCCCGGCACGGTAGCGCTGCTGGTGTTAAGGAAAATCTGTCCTCAGCCAGTGGTCAACCGAAGAAGGACATCCGCAATCAATCGCTCCGGCAGATGGAGCGCGAGCTGGCGGATGATCGGCGGGCGAAGCATTTAACCGACGATGATGATGATTCGAACGACAGCGATGAGCTTATGCACATACGTCCCGGCAGCGGTGGGACTGTCGGCGGGCGGACTGGTACGGCAACCACCGGTGCGAGCAGTGCGGCCGGCGGTGGCGGTAATGGTACGAATGCGCGGGGCAAGAAAATACCGGACATTTACTCGGACAGCGATAGTACGGATCGGGATAAGACGGACCATACGGCAAGCGATTCGCAGCAGCATCCATCATTCCGCACGAAAGCCGCCATGAAGGAGTTTAATCTGCAGCAGGAAGCGGATCGGCTGAAACAGAAATCTCCTGCGAAAGCGGGTCGTGGTGCTGGTGGTTCCGCAGCCAGCGCCGCGGCAGCCCCGTTGCCGGGTGTGCCGGCGGCTATGACGTTACCGGTGGCTACCCCAACGTCTGCCCTTCCCGGCGCCAAGGTTTCGTCCACGAAGTCCAACGCACAAAACGTTGGATCGATGCAGTCCGACGTACTTCAAACTTCCGGATCGAAACGAACTGCGGCGAACTCGGCGGACCAGTCACAGGGTGCTCCTTCTAGCAAGGCTACGGCAGCAGCAGCAGCAGCACCCGGCAGAACGGGCAGCAGTAGTACCAAAGAGGGCCACACCGCTAGCACGAAGAAAAAGCAAACTCAACAGCAATCGATCGATAAGCACGCCGATGTCACCAACACCGGCACGGTGGGTAATGCTACCACGGCGGGCGCTCCGCCTTCGAAAAAGGGCGAATTTTTGGCCGACTTTATGGTGGTGCCGCAGCGTGAGGCGGCCAAAAAGGCGGCCGAGAACTTGATGAAAACGAGCAGCGCCACACTTGGTGCGGCTGTCGTTAGTCAAGCGTCCGCGGGCCTGTCTACGTCGACGGCTATTGCTACGAGCGTAGGTAGCGCGAATTCCGCTTCCACCACCTCAACATCCTCCTCCGCTAGTGGAGCGTTAATAAGTGCCGGAGTTGGGAGCAGAAAGCAGCTGGATCGGGAAGCTAGTAGCAGCAGTAGCAGCAGTAGCAGCAGCAGTAGCAGCAGCAGCAGCAGCAGCAGTAGCAGTAGCGAAGGAAACAGTATTGCCAGTGTTACGGCAGGAGGTATCACCAGCACGAGCGGCGTTAGTACGGGAAGCAGTAGCAATACCAGCTCCACGAAACCGGACATTGATACCGGCGTTGCGGAATCGGTAAACAGCGGAAACAATCAGCAAAAATCTTCCATCGTAAGCAATACTAGTAGTAGTAGCGTTGTGGTCGGTAGCAATCGAAATCGTAAGGAGACGGAAGCGAAAATTGCTGCTGGACCAGTTACGGGCGCCAGTGGGAAAACGACGAAACGTTCCGCCGGCTCCAGCGCCACGACAAACAGCGGCAGCAGCAAAGGCAACAGGCAGAAAAATTCGGGTGAAAGTATACCATCGAAGGTTGATGCAAAGCTGTTGTCTACTGCAGCCGCGGCGCGTAACAAATCCAAAGAACGGCCTACGGTGGCCGATAAGCAGCAGCAGCAGCAGCAGCAGCCACCGGTTAGCGGTGGTAGTACCGCAGGATCGACCGTTCGAGCTAGCAAAGAGCAGAAAGATCGAGCGAAAGATCGGCTCACCGATGATGCTTCGCCCGTACCCGTGGCAGCAGAGAAGGCGACCAAGCTGTCGAAAGATGTGAAACAGAAGCGCGAAACACAGCCCGAGATCTTCGCGTACGTTCCACAACGTCAGGCTGCAAAGAAGGCCGCGGAACACATCAAAAGCGGTCTTGGTAAACCTTCCGGGGCAGACCAAACGCCGGCTGCTGTCGTTACTGAGGAGAAAGCGGCGGTACCGGCTGCAACCGCAGTGCCACCGACGTCCAAGGCGGGTGCGAAGATGGCAAATAAGGGAAGAGACGATCGTAAATCGAACGCCACCGGTGGTGCTGCATCAAGCTCGTCCGGTTCGTCTAGCTCATCGGGTGGAAGCAGCTCTTCGTCCTGCTCCAGTTCAAGTAGTTCTGGTTCGGACAGCGAGGACGAGGAGGAAGAGGTCGCGGCAACGAGTCCGTCGCTGGGCAAGAAAGCAGCAACTGCTGCCAACCGGTCCAAGGCCGTGCCTCCCACTGCCAAAGGGAAGCAACAGCAACAGCGCAGTACAGCTGCGACGGCGGCCCGGCAGGATGTGTTGCCCTTTCTTGACAAGGGTACAGCACGCTCCGTGTCCGAGTCGTCGAGTTCGTCCTCTTCGTCCTCGTCGTCCGGTTCGTCGTCCGACAGCGACAGTGATTCGAGCAGTAGCAACCAGAGCAGCCAGGAGGAGACGAACGAAGAGCCACCGGTTGTGCCAGCCGTGTCCGGGCGCAATCGAAGAAAATCAGTGTCGGTGGCCGCTTCCGCCAAGCAACAGGATGCCGTCAGTCCCAAGAAACCATCAGTGCCACAGAGTGCCAGCATTGGTCGAAAGGGTACGACGGGCCGTAAGCCATCGACTACCACCGCTACCTCCAGCAACTCCGACGAGGTCGACGACGCGAAGGAGCAACATTCCACATCCAGCAGCAAAGCAGCACCTGGAACTGGTGCCGGCAAAGGCAAGGAAGCTACTACGGGCCGTGGTGGCAAGGACAGCAAGCAGCAGTTATCCGCCAAAAGCAACGCTGACGCTGAGTCTGCCTGCTTGCCTGCTGGTGGTGTTGCTGCTGCTGCTGGTGGCGAGAAGCCGATCGGTAACCGGCGTAATTCTTACCAACCGCCAGCAGTGCTTGCCGTGGCCAACGAAACTACGCCGCTCAAGCGTGGTGGTCGCCGGCAGTCGGTGTTTGTTGGTGCTAGTGATATAGAGGAGAAACAGCGAAAGCCATCCACGCTGGCAGCTGACGTTCCAGCGAGCGGTCGTAACGCTGGCCGACGAAAGACTAGCGAGCTGGTGGCTGAGGCTGAGAAGCAGGAAATGAAAAAGCCCGAAGCAAGTGAGGTCGCTCTAGAGAATGAGACACCTGCTTCGGAAGACGCGATCACCCCGAAGCGTCCCATTTCCGAATCACCGGTAGCACGCAAGCGTCGTAGCCCGAAGACGACGTCGACTGAGACGGATCCTGCCGAGCTTAAGGAGCTGAACGCAGCTAACGAAATGGACACCAAAACAGCACCAACAACGGTTGACGGTAAGTGTGCTGTTGCTGCGGGAAGTGATGCAATATCGTTGCTTACCGATGAAGATTCGACCGACCAACGGAAAGCGAAGGAAACGCTTGCATCATCCACTACTGCCTCTCCCATGGACACCAGCAGCAGCAGTGGTGTGGTAACGAAAGCAGAAGAAGAGCCTAAGAAGATTGATCCGACGACGAAAAGCGTTGAAATTATTTCGTTGGTGGATGATTCCCGCTCCAACGACGATGTGGTTGTTATCGAGGACGCTAGCAATGAGGCGAAGGTTGAACAAAAGCCACCGGAAGAGCTTGAAGCTGCTAGCAGCGGTAGCATGTTGGAGCGGAAGGCGGTGGAAAGCGAAGAAGAGGCAAAGACACCGCACGTGCTCGATGCCAAACCTGCCGTTGATAGTGTTAGCATGCTGAAAGACTCTTTGGCGATGGCGGTGGACGTGAAGGACGAGTCGAGCAAGAAAACGCCTGTTCCGGTTAGTGTTGAGCAGGCTCCATCGCTCTCGTCGGCCATTGTTGATCAGCCTTCGTTCGACAGTTCTACCTCTTCGCTACAGCTGAACAATAACAGCAGTACAGCATTTGGCGGAGATACAACTGCGTCGAGCATATGCGACGTAAGTGGGTTCGGTTCGGCCAACAACAACTCGTCGAAGGACGATGGCACTGGCGTTGGTGCTGGTGGTGGATTGCTTGCCAACAGCGATACCGGTACGCCCTCGATATTCGATCTGCTGCTGCCGCAGGACAGTTCCGTGACTGATGACACGTTCGAGCTGAACCAGTCGCTTAACTTCCCCTTCATGGAGGATTGCAAGGAAGATACGCAGCGGGAAACGCTCAACTTGGTGGAGAAGCTGCGGCAAAAGTACAAAAAGTCTCACGGAACGGCAAACGCAAACGCGACCCCTATCATGGCGGGCGGCGATTCGATGAAGGGTTTGAACGACGTGGCCGTTCAGGGAGACAAAAAGGATAACGATATGATGATGCTGGACGGTGGCGCGGTGGTCACAGCAACTGCCACGCCGTCACCTATGCTGGTGGCGGATTTTGTTGCGGAACGCCAGAAACAGGACGGGTCGGCCGGACTACCGCTCGGGTCGTCCTCATCCTTCGCCGATACGCTGCTCGGTGGGAAGGACAAGCTGCAGCCCGAGCTGGAGTATGGCGCGTTTAACAAATTCCACAGCGCGACGGCAGATCGAAGTCCTTTGGGTCAGTTGCCCACCACCACGCCCATGCAGCAGCCGGGTGGGATGCAACCGGTCGCCGTGCAGCAACCAACACAGCAGCAACCGCAACCAACCAATCAACTGCAGCCCATCGGTCAGCAGTCGCAGTCGCAGCTTGGCAGCAAGAGCGCAAAGGAGGACCATTTGGATCATCTTGCCTCGAGACCGTCGGACGAGCGTTGGGTACCACCGTCATCGGTTGCGCCCGCCGTCTCGACGACGGCTCCGTCCATGTTGCTTCCGCACGCGCCACTTCCTACGTCCGTCGGTTCTAGCGTGCTCGGTGGCAATACCGTGTCAACGGCGCAGCTCGCACAAAACTGTATGGAAGC
Organism: Anopheles stephensi; assembly: GCF_013141755.1. Lineage (NCBI taxonomy): Eukaryota > Metazoa > Arthropoda > Insecta > Diptera > Culicidae > Anopheles > Anopheles stephensi. Next base: position 18,061,224 of record NC_050203.1, read on the forward strand.
GGCCCGCATGCTCAACAGCCACCAGACCAACAATAACAACAATGTCAACGCACTGGACAGCGAGAAGACGGCGCACGGAGCGGCGGGACCGGCAACCGGTGGCGGACTATTCGATGGTGGTGCGATGACGAATCATCTACATCCGACGATGCAACAGCAGCAGCAGCTTGGAGGCAGCAACGATCTAAACCACCATCATCATCATCAACAGCAGCAGCAGCAGCACCATCACATGCACAATCCACTTCCTGGGTTGGACTTTATGCAGGGCATGAAGGTTCCGAACCAGAACGAAGCTACCTCAATGATGCTGTTCGATAATCTGCAGCAGCAGCAGCAGCAGCAGCAGCAGCGACAGCACCCATCGCCACAGCCACCAGTCGTTGGTCGACGCGGCGGTTGGAATCAACCGAATGATGGGCTAAGCTCGATCGATCAGCAGCAGCAGAAGAAGCAGCACGAGTGTGCCGTAATGCAGGAGAAGGAGAATTTGCTGCTGCAGAAGCAACAACAGCATCGTAAGCTGAACGATCTGAATAGCTTCATGGATATTCAGAACACGCCGAGCGGCGGTCAGTCGATTAACAACAGCAATGCTGGCACGCCGAACAGCGTTAATGCGATGCAGCAGCAACAGCAACAACCGTACGGCTTCTCCTCGACCGACTCACATCCCGCTCATCATCAGCAGCAACAGCAGCAGCAGCAGCAGCAGCAGCAGCAACACTATCCAGGAGCAGTTTCCTTATTCCCACCGGCGAGCGTTCCCGTACCGTTTCCCTCACCCGGTGCCGGTCTCTATCCTCCGAACTTTGGTAACGCCGGCTATCAACAGCCGACTCCACCACAAACGACCGTTCCGAATGCGGGTAAGCCGCATCAGCATCAGCACCACGCTGCCCCCGGCTCCGGCCTGCCTCCGATGACACATCACGGCATGGGATTGGGTGGTGACGCGATGGTTTCACCTCACCGTGGTGCTGCCCAAGCACAAACCGGCGGTCCTCAGCAGCAGAAGCAGCTGGATCAGATGTCTTCCCCGTTGGGAGGAATGGCCGTTTCGCCCAACAAGCAACAGAGTCGTCAACCAACACCGACAGAGCAGCAAAACAACTACCTGCTCAATAGTGGAGGAGGAAACGGTGGTACGAGCAGTGGTGGAAGTACACCGCGCACGCCCCAACATCGACGAACGCCGCAACGGCACAACAACCATCAGCTGCAGCAGCCCGATGTCGTCGGGATGGATATGCTGGTTGGTGTGGGACATTCCAACTCGAAGAAAAGTCCTACGAAATCTTCCCGCTCTTCGTCGCGCATTCAAAACCAGCAGCAGCAACAGCAGCAGCCACCACCACCACCACCACCACCACACCTTCAACATCATCCTGCGCATCACCATCACCATCACCATCCGCTGATGATGAACGATAGCAATGGAGGAGGTGGTGCGAGCAGTGCTTTGGCTGGCATGGTTCATCCGATGGGTGGTCACCAGCTCAAATCGCCACCGTCGTTAACGGGCACGGGTACGAAATCGCTCTCTCCGGGCAAAAGCCCCAAGACTGCAGCGGCAGCCGTGTCCGCCACGCAGTCGGTGTACGAGATGCAGAAAGCTATCGGTGGCAGCGGCAGCAGCTTGATTCCACCTTCGCTTTCGTCCACCGGCAAGGGTGGTGCGAAGGGTGAGACGACCGCGACGGGCAAACCGGGTCGAGGTCGTGGCCGAGGCCGCGGTAGGCCACCGGGTTCGGGCAGGCAGGCGCAAGCGGCACGAGAAGCGGCAGCAGCAGCGGCCGCCAGCCTTGCTGGCGTTGGTGGTGCTGGTGGCGCTGGGGGAGGTATTGGTGGACGCGGCGGTGGTGCCAACAGCCGGCAGCAACAATCGCACGGTGCCAGCTATCACCTGGGTCAGTTGGGTCCGGGGGCCGACTTCGGATGCTTCGGAAGTGGCACGATACACAGCAAAATCATCGGCACGGTGTACGATCTGGACTTTGACGAGGTGATTGATTGTGGCAAGCTGCGCGATATGCGCGATCGGCGCCGTTCGATCGATGGCCGATCGGCGGATGCATCCGGTGCGAGCGTTGGATCGGGTGGTGGTAGTGCGGGCCAGGCCGGTGGCAGTGCGCCCGGTGGTCCGGATGCGAAATCGAGTCGCGGTGCGGGTGGTAATGGAACGGCAGCTGGCGGTGGTGGATCGGGAGCAGGAGGAGCGGGTGCGAACGGTGGGTACGGATCGACGGGAAGCAGTGTGGCGGCTAGCTCGTTGCCCGATATGGCCGTTTTGCCAGGGCCGGTCGATATGCGCACGTACAACAGTGGGTTCGATTCGTCCAGCAATACGGATGCGTACAACAACCAGCTGCTCGGCGTGTTTGCCAGTGGGACGGCCGATCAAACGCTGGCGGATATTGATGAGGATATGGAGAATGAGCTGCAGTCAGCGTTGAAGGCTGATTCGGTTAGTAATCGATCGGCCGCTGCGGCGGCAGCTTCCCTTGCGCAGACGACCGTTCAGACGAATACCGCTAGCAGTGGTGGGTCATCGTTGCTGGCTGCTGTTACGGCTACGGCAAATAGCAACAGCAACAGTAGCAGTAGCATCACTTCCGAGTCGACTGCAGCGAGCCACGCGCTAAAGACTGGTTCGATGGCAACGGGTGCACCGTTCGTACCGTCCATTACGCCACCTTGCGCGACAACTGCCCTGCCCGGAGCGATGCTTACCGATGATCCGCTGATTGAGCAGCCCCAGGAGGAAACGAACGATTCGGACAGCTTGCTGCCAATGGGTGCTGCGCCCAATCAGCAGCAGCACCACAAGATGTCTTCTCTGGCGGATTCGCGGAATATCATGAAGCTGAAAATCAAGGGTCCGCTGGCACAGCTGGACAGTGGTGGTGCTTACGGTGCCGGAGCGGTAGGAGCCGCAGGCTCATCCGCTTCCTCTGCGGTCGTATCGCAGCTACAGCAATCGATCGGTATGGCGTCCACGATGGGCGTTCCGATGGGTGCGGGCGTTAGCGGAGGAATGGGCGTTGTCGGTGGTGTTGGTGTGGGCGGAGTTGCCGGCAATGTTGCGGGTGGTGCGGCAGGATCTTCCAACTTGCGGCGAATGCGCAAGAAGGAGCTATTGCGGCAGTACTGGAACCAGGACATGAATCAGGACGATCCGCAGGCCGTGTTGCAATCGGCGGACCACCATCACCTGCACCATCACCACCACCATCATGCGCAAGGGATGTCGCTAGGCGGCGTGGGCCATGGCAATCGTACGACGGTTGGGTTCCCCAAGGCCGTCGAGTCGCTCGGTACGATGCCGACGAAAGACGACTACAAGGAGTACGGTGGTATCCACCGGAAGAAGCTTTCGTCAAATATGTCGCGCGAACTGCGACAGCTGGCATCGGTACCGCAGACGGCCGACCATCACGAGCTGCTGCTGGCCGAACGAAGGCGCAGCGTAGGAGGTTCGGTAGGGGTAGCGGCAGTACCGGGAGCATCGACCGGTTCGGGAGCAAACGGGTCCGCTATGAATCTGTCCATGGACGATGTTAGCGGCGTCGGAATGGGTGGTGTCGGTATGGGAGTCGTCGGTGCTGGTGGTGTGGGTGGTGGCGTTGGTGGCAAGCGGCGATCGCGTAACAATCGAGCGAACGCAAACTCCACGGCCACAGTCACTGCGGTCAGCCAGCAAACGCCACAGCAAGCACCGAAGCTAAAGATCAAGCTGGGTTCGTCGGGCATTGTCGATGGTGGGCCGTACGGTATGGGATCGCTAAATGCTGGGCCAAGCGCTAGCAGCAGCTTGCGGCCTCCGAAGAAACGGCTCGCTTGCAGTGTGCCACCACCGAGCCTGGAAGATCTGAAGCGCGAGTACATGATGTACGCCGAGAACATCAGCTTCGAGGATGATGGGCCGGGTGGAGCTGCGGACGACGATACGACGGGCGCCGCTGACAGTGCCGATGACGAACCGAAGGCGAAGAAGCACAAGCACAAGGACAAGGATCGGGACCGCAGTGGTAGCGAGCACAAGAAGCGCAAGAAGGAGAAAAAGCACAAGCGCGACAAGGGCGAAAAGAAGAAGGTGGAGATCATCTGCAATGCGGCTGTGACGGCGGGCGATCAGGATCAGGCACAGCAGCAACCGCCCAGAATAGTGATACGGCTCGGTGTGAAGAAACCGGCACAGTCGGACGAATCACACGCACCATCGCCACAGTCACAGGCGGTCGCAGCAGGTGCTGCAGGTGGCGGCTCACCGCAGAAAACACCGGTGAACGACGAACGGACGGCCACCCGCAGCAGTGGATGTAGCTCGTCACCGGAGACGGATCCACTCGTGATAGATCTGGCGGCAATCCACAACACCAACAGCCGGGGCCAATCGTTGCAAACTTCGCCCGAGATAGACCATCGAACTGTGGCGGCTCAAGCGGCACCGGTCGAGAAACCGCTCATCACTCCGATTCGTCTGAAGCTGGCGCGCAATACGGCTGGCGGTGGGTACGTGATGTCATCCAAGCACAGTGCACAAGCTGTGGAGTGTGATGCGGGTGACAAATCGGCCAGCAACACATCACCGGCAGCGATGGAGAAAGCGGCCGGCGAACCATCGGCAGCTACCGCAGCAGGTTCGATCGATCTTACAACCTCGGCGGCGGAAGTAGCGGCAGCAACGTCGAGCAAGAACATGATCGAGCGGTTGCTGACGGCCGCCAATCTGGTCGGTAGCTCGCCGACTGCGTTCGAAAGGGCGATGGGTGCCGCAGCGATGGCAGCGGCAGCAGCAACAGCTTCCTCGAACGGCGCTGCCGGCACAACGCTCCAGCAGCAGAGTAATCCGGGCGGTGGCGCATTTGCAACCATGTACGGTATGGCCTCGATCGGGGCCGGTAATACGTCCAACACTACCAGCACCAGCAACAGCAGCAGTGGTAGCAGCAGCAACACCAACACCAACACTTCGATGTCGTTCAAGAGCCTGCTGGACTTTGCGGCGAGTACAAACACCACCTTCAGTACGTCGTCTGCCGCAGGTTTGTTCGGCTCAACCGCTTCTACACATCACCACCATCACCTTCAGCAGCAGCAGCAGCAGCAGCAGCAGCATCACCAGCCGCAGCAACAGGTACCGTTGTCCTTGAATCAATCTTCAATGCTACCATTAGGCATGGTACCACCTTCCCAGCAGCAACTGCAGCACCATCAACAACAGCCGCTCGGGCTGCACCAATCCGCGATACCAACGTCCAATAGTACCGGCAGCAGCAGCAGCAGCAGCAGCAGTACACAGCAAACAAACACAGCGTCCAACAGTGCCACGAAAAAGGACTGTGAGGTGCGATGACAGTACATGCTTTAGAAGGTAGCTTAATCGTAGTTTGTGTGTGTCCACGCGCTACTGCCGTTGGATCTACTGCTACGCGTTGATTAGCTGCCTTCGACTTGGGATGAACTATCGTTCCCATTCCTTCCGCTCTACCGATACTTTACAATGTGCAATCTCAAACTCCTGGGGAAAAAGTGCCCCCACATCCCCCCCCTTTTCTAGTTTTGTTTTGTTTTACCTGTTAGCTTGCTAGTAGCTTCACATTTTAGAGCCACTCGTGATTTTATTACATACGACTGATACCGAGACACCGGGTGGGGGGGGGGGGGGTGTACTCGGGATGATTTTATCGAAAATTGTTTATTTTATTTTTTACTAGTTTATACAGTTCAAAAGATAGCTTCAGACAAACTAGTTTGTCCGATTGCTATTGAAGAAGGAGTATTATGTTTGGGGGTGATTTTGTTTTACATCACACCCATGCCCTTCGTGCTGATCACAAGTCAGCTAAGGGCTTTTAATCATTGTTTGTTTCCCCATTTTTTTTGCTAACCCTCAAGCTTCGGCTTAAAAGACTGCATAAGGATTATTTTTTTTTTAAAACGAAGCAAAAAGCGCCTATTTATCGATACACGTGTAATGTTTGTTTGTGTTGTTATTATGTGTGTAGTGGTGCAAAGTGTCCGCTGGTTTGTTTGCTGGAGTCGTAATGCTGTAACCGAACGGAAAAAAAGCCACGATGTTTTTTTTCTTTGGTTAGTTGTGTCTGTACTGCAAGAACTGCTGGCGTTGCGCGGCGTGGCGAAAATGACGCGCAGAGAGGAACACGGGACGGTTAACTAAGATATTTAATTATTAACAAAACACTCAAATTGTACAGTATAAAATTGTAAACAACATCTTTAGCGCATAGTTTAAATTAATTTAATCGCTTTAACTTATCCGTTTTTGGGGGCGAAGACGAAGGAAGACAGGAGGGAGCAGTAGCAGGATAAAACAGACAAACAGAAAAACAAAAGGGACAAAAAAGGGGGGAAAGGAAAGGCTAGTAGAGGAAAGGTGGGATAGTAGACAACAGTCAGCGGGACAGATAGTGAATGTGTTGATGATGGATGTGTGTGTGTGTGTAGTAGTGTATGGCAAATGATTATTGGTGGAGGTGTCCGTTGGATGTATGCAAGGATGAATGGATGTATGGATGGCTGTGTGTGTGTGTGTGTTTTTCCTCCTTAATCTGCAACTGCTGTTTAAGGCAACAACCTCAAAAACTACCGAACAAAGTAATTTCTTACCAAAACGAGCAAAACCATTCAGAAAAGGTACTATTGGTTGCGATCATAAGCCGTTGTCCCCGTGGCATTTCCCCCGCGGTTCGGTTGTTAAAATTAATTTGTGGAATGTTTCCGATCTCCTGTACTCCGACCGCTCGTACTGATACACAACCGCGCGATACAATCGTAATTGGAGAGAGAGAGAGGAAGAGAGAGAGAGAGAAACTGTTGCAAGGAAAGGGTATGTGTATAAATTTAGTAAAAAAAAAGAAACTTTTGAACTGCTGGCCTGAGTACGTACGTCGTACTGTGTTTTTATTTTTTGCACTCCCCCAGGGTCCACCCGATCTTCAAAACCACTAAACCACCCAACGCAATAGGGCTCACTAGAGATTATGAAGCGCAGGGAGAGAGAGAGAGAGTGAGTGATCGTGATTGTTTCAGTAAACGACACACCAACATTCGATGGTATTAAAACAAGGGCTGTACCGCGTTTAAAAGGCAGGGCAGTGTTTGTCCTGTTGCTCGCAAAACCGCGCAGAGGGAGAGAGAGAGAGGAATTTGCAAGCTTGATTGTACATATTTTACTGACAGAAGAAATAAAATGAAAGTCCTTAAATCGAACGAACTGTTGAAACGGCAACCTCCCGCGGATATTTAGAAACGATCGAACAAGATCTCACACGGCGAAGCCTTTTCATTTGGTTTTTCTAGTTCCGTGCACGATCGCACGCCCCCCCCCGCCGGCTTCAAGTCTTTTGAAGTGGATACTGTTTTACACTCATCTTAGCTGTGAGATACTCTGAGAAAAGTTTACCAATTATTTGCGTACAGCAGATTCAAACATCACATCCGCGCGTTTTTACTACGAGCCGTGTTTTACCGATTTGTTGAGGAGGATCGGGAGAGAAAAGATCAATTTCAACCATAGAAAAAAACTACAAAACCAGCTAAAATAACAGCAAATGGTGGGATTTTATTGTACAGAATGCCATTCTTATGCTCCTTACGCCCTTCTTGGTTCTTTGTTTTCCAAAAAAGAAAAAAAAATCCCCTAAAATCAGCTGCGTAGGAAAGAAAATGCAATCAGAGGGATGAGACAAACAAGAAAACGCGGGAAAAACAATAAACTTTCGGGAGGTAAATCTGGAATGGAAATGGAATGAATGGATTGTGTGTGCGTGTATTTGTGTAATGTTTATTGTGCGTGTATGTGTGTGATCGTTGTGCGTACGTGCGCGATGCCTCAGATTGGTTTTTATTATTGTGTCAAAACAGCAAAAGCAAACAAAACAAAAACGTTATTTAATTTATTTATATAAAAAAGCAAAGCGTAGGATTAGACAAAAATTTAAAGTGGTAGTGCGTACATCTATATAGAGTTATATATCTACACACCCATACGTATATATATATTCCTAGACATACCTAACGCTACATACGGGGCAATGTCTGTTCACCGGGTCGGGGTGTCTGGTTAGAAAAGGTGTGGTGAGTTGTGAACCATGCAGCAAACAGAGCTCACTACAAAAAGCTTACCAAGGGTAAGCAATAGGGCAAGAAGGGCAGGGTAAGGGCCCTTAAGTTCGGCCAAAGTTTGCTACTGCTGTTGGCACGCACACACGCGCCCCCTCGGTTTAAACGATTTGTATTTGAAATTTGTAAAAAGTGTCTAGTGTAACCCAATTCAAGCAGTCGCTTCAGTTTTTATAAGACACAGCCGAAGAGAGGAAGTTGTAAAAAAGAAAAGGCGAGAAAAACAAAACAAAAACATTTAACAAAATCCAACTCCCTAAAACAAATAGACACACACACACACAAATAGTGTATAAGCTCTATTAGAAAAAAAACAGAAAACAGAAAATGGTACATTCCCGTCGTGCAACTGTGCGCAAAACAAAGATGGACAAAGCAGCAAACACAACCGATTAGCGAAGAACAGCAGGCAACCACCTACCGACACCGTTATTTATTTCCCCACTAGCGAATTGATACAGACACCACCATAACCACCACAAAGGACGGTAGTGCCCCCGTTTTATAATGGATTTTTGTTTTTCACGTGACATGCCGGCCATTGTGCCGAATGGTGCGCACCAGTAAATGTACATTTTGGAATGTGGCCTGTTGTGTTGATGAAAAAACTCTAGGGAAATGTGTTAGCTGAAGCACCTTTCAGCAGCTGTCGACGGCCATCGGTGGGTTAGTAAACCGCCGCCGGATTACACGGTGGGGGGGGGGCACTCCCCATGTCCATGCTAGGCAGTACAGTAACGATACCTGGTGTAACCTGGTGAAGAGTAGTAAGAGTACACAACAGAACGGCGTGTGTGAGTGTGTATAGTAAATAAAACAAAACAACACACGGAAACAAAGCGAAAAAACCGGAGAAAAGTTGTGTAGTTACACAGTAGTAAAGAAAGAGAGAGACAAAGGAGAAGAAGAAAAAAACTAGAAACGGTGGATGAAAGTTGTAGGCTTAAGGTGTAAAACAAATAATTAAAGAAATGAATAGAAAACAAACAAAAAAAAAAACAGCAGAAAACTGAAAAAGAAAACAGTGCACGACGTGGAAGCGTGTAAAACAAGGTAAAAAAAAATAGCAAGAGTGACGGGGTCGGGGGAGAGAGAGAAGGGAAGTTGGAAAGGAAAATGCAATATTTTTATTTTTTATATTTAATTTCATTTAAAAATCTCTGTAAATTATAGAATTTACAAAAACAAGCAAATCAATTTAAATAAATTATTACACTTAAAATACAGAATTAAAGAAAAATCAGAGGAAAATGATAATTAAAACAAAACACAAAAAAAAAAATCAACAATGATTGGGTGTCTTCTCCTTTTTTTTTGTGGGATTGTCCTTGGGCAATAAGTGCAGTGGAAAGAAAAAAGAAGACTCAGGTAAGTATGATAAGACGTATGATAAGAAGGAGATAAAGTAAGGAGGAGTTTGTTTGAGTCTTATTTCAAACATACAACAACAGAGGAAGGCACGTTTGTTGCTAACGCACATCTGATAAAAAGTGGCCGATTATAGACATTGATCGATTAAGAGAAGATGAAGAAAATTAAAAATAATGTGTCTGGTTTATTGTTAAAAGCGTCGCACAACGCACAGCAAACAGTTTATGATTTCTTCTGCTTGTTGCCGGTCTTGGGAGTAGCTTTCCTGCGGCAGAACAGGCGCCGAACGATGAAGAACAGCCCGTGAAGCGCGAGAGCGAGCGAGACGAACAGGGGAATCAGCACGTCGTACGAATATTTCACAAACAAATGCAACCGGGACCCGTGCGTCAGCAGTTCGGTTGCGTCCGGGTGGCGCAGGACCCACTCCACCCACCAGGCAGCCCGATCGAGCGGATGCTCGGGCTGGTCGCGGAACAGCGCTGACATGCGCTTCATGTTGGTGCGATAGCTGTCATGGGCGGAAGATAGTGAATGTTACGGGTTGCAAAAACACCTCAAATGCGTTTTTAACCCCCGGCTAACTTACCTTTCCGTGGTCATGATTTCGCGTACCGTGCGCACCAGCTCGTCCTTGTCGAGATGCTCGATGTTAAGCCGCAGGCCGACACCCTTCGCCACGCAGTAGTTGATGTTTTTGAACTGATCCGCAAACACGGGGAAGCCGATGATCGGTACCCCGTGCCAGATCGCTTCCTGCGTGCTAAGCAGCCCACTGTGCGTTATAAACAGCTTGACAGCGGGTTGCGCTAGTAGATCGTTCTGTGGCAGCCACTTTTTAACGTGCACGTTGCTAGGCAACGCACGGGGCAACGTGTCCGATTCAAACTTCCAGATGAACGTGTACTGGGGCAGTGCTTCCATCGCACCGATGATGGCCAGGATGCGAGCTTCGCCCAACAAATCGCTGCGTACGTTAGTGCCAAGCGAGAACAGAATAACGCCATCGGGGCCCGCCTGTTCCAGCACGCTGGCTAAATCCGCCGGCAGGGGTTTGGGCTTGATGATCTGCAATCCACCGACCGGGATTATGTTCGGCATGAAGGGTTCGGTGTACTGGATGATGGGGTTCGCGTTCAGCAGTACCAGCTTCGTTTCGCTGTAGAAGTCAGCCACATCGGGCAGCGTTGGATCGTACTTTCGGAGCAACTTGTTGGAGGCTGGAATTAGCACGTATGCTTGCAGAATTTCTTCCTCCATGTTCACGAGCACATTGATGAAGCGTTCCTTGTAGCTCATGTTTTCGGTGGCGTCGTAAGCGTGGTTCGGTACGAGGGCCGAGTATTGGTACGATCCCGTCATGGACAGTGTGGTGGAGATACCGTGGTAAGCGGTAACGGCAATCACCGGTGGCTTGCGGAAACGATGATGGGCCAGCGCGGCCAGACACGGCCCAGAAAGATAGTCGTGGATGATGAGATCAAACCCAAAGTCGGCCGGATAGCTCTGCAACCGTTTGGCACCTTCCGTGGCCAGTACAATCTCGCACACACCGAACACAAACTCGTTGAACAGTAGCTGCATGCTGAACGGGCCGATTTTGCTCATCTCAAAGAAGTCCGTGTTCACGCTCGGATCACTGTACAGCTTGTCGTACACATCTTCGAGCAGAATGAAGGTCACGTTCGGTGGTGGGTTTGGATCAGTGTCCACCCCGAACACGGTCAGGTTGTGGCCACGGGAGGCAAGCTCGTACATCAGCGCTCGGTTCCTGTGCGGCGAAATGGAAAGCAATGCACATTAGATCTGTTTTTGGCAGTGACGCAGGTTCTCACCAACTTTCTTACCAGCCGAAATGACTTGGAGACGCGACGGTGTTAATGTACAGAATGTTCGCAGCATAAGTGCCCGATCCTAAACAGGCAGCAAGCAACAACAACAACAGCGGTGCCATCTCGTCGCCACGAACCGTGATCGTGTACTGGTCAGGGGGTAGTAGAATTTTAGCTAAAATGAATGAACCTACAGCATCGAATCACACACTCGCACACTCTGATAAGATAGGGGAGCTCAGTGAAGGATAGGTCAAGGTGCACCTATGACCAAATGCGATGGGAACAGCCTGGCCGCGGGAATCGAGGGGGCCGAGGGGGAATGGGTTTGTAAGAATAGTGGTGAGTTCTCCGGTGCAAAGCATTGCTGAAGAATGTAGATTTTTTGGCCAGTCATCGTGTGATTGAATTGATGCACTCAATTGTTGAACCAAGCATGATGATCGGAACGAAGGTCTTTCTCGATATGCGTTAATGTGTAGTAGGGCGATCGAGAGCAGTAGAACTGTTGAGACTGTGGGATGCTTTCGCCGTTTCAAGAGAGTGGTTATTCATTTGAGATCCCTTTAATTGCTCTTGTAATAAAATTATTATAGCTGTAGATACTCCACAAGACTTATTGATTTTTTAAACATCTTCTTTGCTTGAAAATTTGTTAAACAAAATGAGGACAATATGTAATTTAAATATTTTTTTTTTAAACTTTGTAAATGGTCAAATAGTTCTGAATTTGAAAAAATGTGCTTTGAGTTTGAAATTGGGAGTGTAGCTATTGAGCAATAGATGGCGCTGCTCAAAGGACTCAGAAGAATATTTAAAAAATAGTTAGTATTTGTGTGTTTTTATTTCTTATAGCATTACGGCCAGGCCGTTCTTTATGAATAAAAAAAAACTATATTGTTTCAGTTTTACAAATTACTATTAGTAAACTATTTTATTTTAAAAATTTTATTTTATTTATTTATTAATTATCACGGCTAGGAGCCGTATTGTAATTTTATTTTTTTTAAATGTCTACAAAAATATCTCAGACGACCTTCACTGTGGTTTAAAATACGTAATGCAACAAGCATTTATTGTACTCGTGGAGAGCTGCTTCAGGCGACAAGAAATGTGTTTTTTTGAAACATAAAATTACAACAAAAAGCAACAAAAAAATAATTTTACTCAGAAATTAGTTCAAATTTCTATGTCCAACGAGCTTCTATCTCACGTAACAAAAGGCCCAAAAGCCTTCCATCGTAAAACTAACGATTTTACGCAGCTATTGTCGAGTGTGGACTACAAGTGGAAGATACTTGTAACGACCGTCACTTACAGCACTACACCGATAAGATGCCTACGCCGAACGCCACCATCGAAGGACATAATTGATTTGGACCGACGAAGTTTCGCACCACCGACTAACCACCATTGCCATTACATGCGGAAACCAAACTAATTGTATTCCGGACCTTATCGTATCAGTATCTCGCTGTCCGGCTTTCCTTATCGAACGTTTGGGCGCCGATAAGTGGCGTAGCATGCAGCAGAACGTCACCGATTGGAAGCAGTTTGCAAACATCGGTCAGATGGAAGAAACCTCCTCACGATTAGTGTGGTGCAGTAAAGTTAAAAAAGTGATCTTTTGTTTTTATTTGCCATTCCCGCCTCCTTCTTTTGTCTGCTGACAGGTGTAATGGGGAAAGCGTTGCATATGTCGGGTTCGTTACCAAACTTGCCGGCCCCACCCGATCGGACCGGACGGCGTCGGAAGCTGATGAATCGCTACTACCATCGACAGGTAAGAGAGTGTGTAGTGTGTATTTTAAGTCGTTTAAATACAGTTAAATTTAAAAATAAAAAAAATAAGTATTACATTAAAAGTTGGCGTCTAGCTCGTCTCGTTTCCCAAGCTTCAGTGAAAGCTTCGAGAGGTAGTAAATGTCAAATTTGAATTTTGTTTTGCAACTGACAGCTAGAAACGGGTTTAAACCCTTCAGTGTACAGCGTACAATTTGTCAAATGAGAAAAAGAGAAATAGAGAGTGAACTCTTTGAGAACGCAAATGAACTCCCCAACTATGGCACCATGACAAGAAGGAAGAGAGAGAGAGAGAGAGCGAGCTTTCTCTACTCACCCGTCATGCGCATAAGCACATGGAAAAGCGGTAAGGAAAATCCACGAGAACGAGAGATAGAGAGAGAGAAACACGCTGGTGAGAGTGTTCTAAACGGACGATAATACACAGCGTGTGACAGCGTGTACAGTGACGCAATCATACAGTTCATCATCATGCCCTCGCTGCAAGTGTGGGTGGTGGTTCTCCCGAGTGTGGGACGAGTAACAAGCTAGTATGTGTGTGTGTGTACTGAAGGAAAATTAGGATACCGTGTCTGATACGGTTCGCTGTCAGACGGAAGGAAAATTCGCACCGTTCATTCACAACGAGCTGATTTCCTCCAGAACGGGGCACCGTGGGTGTGTGTGTGTCCAATGCGTGACGTTTCGTTGCGTTTGTACGTGTTTGTCTGTGAGTGTATAGTAGGCGCTGGGAGAATCAATAGACAGACGGAATCCATTGGCTCTCCTAGTGTGCTCCGAAGGCTTTTTGGGCTAGGATCGAAAGTAAACGACGGTCGACGGTCGAATGGGGAGCGAAATTTTCACACCAACCGTGCAGAGCTATTCGGGGGTCGCGTTTTCAATCCGCCTGTGCTAGTTTATCCCCGTTGCCGCCAGTACGCGAAAATGCTGGACAGGCGATGCGTGTAAACCTTCCAAGCACTGTGGGAAAGTGTGTGTTATTACATAAAATAAGCGAAGGACGGCCAAGGTGCGTTCGTGCGTGCGTGCGTAACGGTGGTCACTTTTCCTACAAGAACAGGGCGCAATTTGCCCGTGTGGAAAAGAAGTAATCCTTTTCCAAATGTATATATATATGTGTGTGTGTGTGTGGTGAATTTGATAACGATGTGAAGTTAGGATATCAGGATCTTAAACAGGGAACACCCACAGGAGTATTCTTTTTTTCTGTGGGGAGAGTCTAGCTTTAACGTGCGTTTTCTGTGTGCTCGTGTCTATGTGTGTGTGTGTGCGTGTGTGGGCATGTGACTGTGTTTGTATCCTATTTCAGGAAATCGGTTACTCGCATCGCCAGAATATTCTACGACACTTGAAAAAAGAAAAAGACAATCCTCATCTCCGATTGGAGTAGGAAATCCAAATATAAAGTGACAGCTTTGTGTACTGGATTATTGATTGGCGGAAGTGCGAAAAGTGTCTAGAACACGTGCCCAATTCCTTGTCATCCGAGAAAGGTTTTTTGGAACAGGGATAGGAAAAGTTAGGCCCAAAACGCATCACTTTACCCACCAGGAACACCACAAGCCACACACCCAGAGTAGCTTAATTGTGTCAGACAACGGTGTGCAGCGCTATCACGGTGTCTTTGAATGTCAAAAGTTCGTCCTCCGAAACGGCACACCACTAATCACGTGAAGTTTCTGCATAAGTGAATTGAGCAATTTCTCATCCTCATTTCCTCCCGACAGCTAGAACAAGACGTAGAAGAAGGTGCGTACGCGTAGGTAAGCCGGAGCCGCATTCGGCCATCGCAAACAGCCGTGCGCTTATGAGTGTGTGCAGTGTGCAGAGGCAGAACGTGCGCTGGTGATCGTGTTCTTCCACCCTCCCCGGGAGAACGGCCAGGCAGGGGTGGAACCAAGGCAGGGGTGCGAAAGCTCGGGTGTTTTGTGAAATAGTTTGTGCCGTGTTTTTGTGTGTGATTCCAAAGATATATAGTAAAGAGAGAAGGTGAAGAAATCAGGAATTAATCAACAAGAAGAAATTTGTGGGCGCATTCGAAACCGGGAAAAACCAGCCACCAAAATGCAGCCCCCACCACGCAAAGTAAGGGAGCGGGAGCGAAATGAAAAATGATGTGTTATATTTGTTAGTTAGCGAGTGTCGGGGGAATGGTCATTAAAAGTTAATTAAGCCAACAGCTTATTTTGTGTGGGATTGTGTGGGATTGTGTGGGACGGTTGATGTTATGATTAGTTTATAATTTTCTTTGACTTGTATTTAATTTATTTACCTTTTTTTGTGCATTGTTTTTAACAATCTAAATTTAGTGTCCTTTTATAGAAAGCTAAGCTTATCTTGTACCATTGTCTTGTCCATTAATTCCAGGGCAATTACACAAAGTTTCTGAAGAATCTCCACACGGAGCAGTTGGCGAAGCTAGCGCTCAAGAACCAGAACGAGTGCGAGCTGCTGGAGGACATCCGACAGTTTACGCTGAAGCGGTCCGCCATCGAGAAATCGTACAGCGAGGCACTGCTGAAGATATCGTCCGCGTACCTGAACAAGAAGCAGGCATGCATCCCGGAGATCAAGATGGACGGTGCGGATGAGAAATGGTACGGTCCTTCTTCCTTATCCTCATCCTCATCATCTAAGCCCATGAAGGAAAAGGCGACAAGCTTGGGACATCTTTCAAAAGTTGCTATTTTAATGCCACCGTTAGACAACATCAACATTTCCGAGCGCTCAGACGGGATGCACACGGAATATAATCATTTGGCTAATTGTCATACACAGTCGATCAAACGCCGCCATGTGAGCGAAGCCTGTCATGTTTTTGACTCACCCACGTGTGCATGTGTGTGTGTATGTTAGTTGTGAGGGACACATGGCGAGGGAGAAAGAACAGATGATAAATATCCTTTTGCGCGGTGGTATCGTCAATATTGTTCAAGTTGACATGTAGCCCGCTGGAGCACCCCTGCAGCACCATTGTCATTCATTATGCATCACCACCTTGGCCGCTTTGTTCGGCGCATCGATGGTGAAAAGGGATTTTGGTTGTGGTTTAATTTTAGACCACCTTTTATACGGGCTCAGGATGGTGGGTGAGAAAATACTTGCTACCTTGACAAGGTGTTCGTTACTACTGTGAAGGTTCCGAAAAAAAAAACTCGTCGATGTTGGGGGTTTATTATGATAGCGTGTTTTTTCTTCTCCTTCCTACGTTGTCCCATCATTATCGTGTCTTTGGGGAACTCCTTGACCCTAGCACGTGTGTCACGATAACGCGTGCGAGGAAGCGTTTCTAGGGCGTATCAAGGCCAGAAGGATACGATGAGCGATGATGTTTGGGTAAAAAATTATGAAGAGGTTCAAACGAGGGGGAAGAGGGAGGGCGTAAGGCTTTATTTTTTATATGATAGACTAGAAGGTGGTTGGAGTAGTGTGTTTTAGAAATTACAAGAGAATTTCATGGAACGGAATGAAGGTTTCGGAATTGATTGAACAAGGTTGTTATTTCTGTGGGAAATAATAACAGAGCACTGATAATTCGATTCGATTTCAGGGTTAACATTGATGAAAATGATTAAATATTCCAAAAAAATATTACGCACAACCAGGCGCCTCCATCGTAGTGCATTAAAACTTCATAAACAACCAGGCGCCTCCATCAAGATTTAAAGCTTCCTGAAAATACTTGCACAGCTTAAAATTGAATTTTTAAAGAACGATTGCAACTAAATTAATAACCTAATATTTTTCCATCCCAGGAATATGTGGAGCGTATGGCAAACGGTACTGGAGGAGAACGAAAAGCTAGCCCGAGCCCGTCTTGCCGCGGTCGAGGTGTTTCAGCAGCAGATTGCCGACGAAGCGAAAGTGCTGCGCAGCACCAAGCTGAACAGTAGCAAACGCTGCATCGAGAACCTCGGCGTGGTGCAGAAGGAGCTACAGAACTCCGTGACCGACGTGGACAAGACGAAGAAAATCTACTTCGACGAGGAGCACAGTGCCCACGATGTGCGGGACAAGGCACGCGATATCGAGGAGAAGCTCAAGAAGAAGAAGGGCTCCTTCTTCCAGTCGATCACCTCGCTGCAGAAAAACAGTGCCCGGGTAACGTCGCGCAAGGAGCAGCTGGAGGAGAAATCGACCGGTGCCCGGAACGATTACATTCTAAGTCTGGCGGCGGCCAATGCGCACCAGAATCGCTACTTCACCATCGACCTGCAGACCACGATGGCCACGATGGAGAACTACGTGTACGAGCGGGTAGCCGACTATCTGGCCCTGATCGGCCGTACCGAGCTGTTGACCTGCTCGGCGACGCAGAACTCGTTCGGCAAGATCCGTGACCAGGCGCAGCAGCTGACGCGCGAATACAATCTGCAGTGCTGCTATCTGTACTATCCGGTGCTGAAGCAACACATCCAGTACGAGTTTGAGCCGTGCGATAATGATCCGGTGCGCAAGATTACGGCTGACCATGAATCGGCTGCGGAAACGCTAAGCCGGGAGGGTAAACGATGGGCAGGTCGGGTTGCGCGGGAAAGTAACGTTATAAGGGAATGTGCTCGTAAGCTGGCAGTATGTACGGCGCTGCGAGAAGCGGGTCATCGAAACGATCCAAACGATCAGAACGGGCCGGACCTCGAGACAAAGATTGAAGAGTTCCGCGAAAACATCCGCAAGTCGGAAATTGCGAAGGCGAAGGCAGAGGCACGATTGGAGTGTTTGCGAATCGGGGGCATCAATGTGGACGAGTGGATACAGGAGGCGGAAACGCTCAGTGTGCAGGAGATGCCACGGTCGGCCAGTTCGCTCTCGATGCGTACGGATGCGTCGGGACAAGGGGTAAGAATTTGCGGGGACTTTTGGAACGTTTTTGGAATGTCCGTACGATTGATCTCTTTTGTTACAGGAAAACCCAAGCTCGGACTCGTTCTACGACAGTGACAATGCCGAACAGGATCAACCGGTGTCGGAATCATCGCCGGCACCGAAACAACCGGAACCTCCAATGGACGAGTTTACGGCAGACAGCGACGAGGATGAGGGTAAGACGAGAACTTCGAATCACTCATCAGTAAATTAACCTCGATGTGCTTTCTCCCAACAGAGTTTGGCGTTGAGCAGGAGCGACAGAAGATTGAACAGATTTCACACGGCTGGGACGATCCGACCCAGGTCGACTGGGGAGCCGAGGAAGCTGCGGCTGCAGCAGCAGCCAGCAGTAGCGCTGCCGCCGAAGCTGCCGTAGCAGCAGCAGCCGCAGCTGCCTCAGCACAACCACGCGAACCAGCGGGACAAACGTTCAAGTGTACCGCCCTCTACTCGTACACCGCTCAGAACCCGGACGAGCTGACGATCGTGGAAAGTGAGCAGCTCGAGGTGGTCGGCGAAGGGGATGGTGATGGGTGGTTACGGGCCAGGAACTATCGAGGCGAGGAAGGCTTCGTGCCACACAACTATCTCGACGTGGAGCGTGACACACCGGTCGATACGCACACGCCCGCCCAGCTGTCATCGCAGATATCGTTCTCCTCGGTGGACTACACGGTCGACAATGAGGATCAGGATCAGATGCAGGATTCGGGTCAATCGCCGGACCAGATTTCGGTCATATCGGCACCGCGCAAGGTCAACAATCAGCTGTACTGTGTGGCACTGTACGACTACGACGCTACGGCCGAGGATGAGCTGACGTTCGAGGAAGGACAGGTAGGCTGAACGATCAACGGTGACACCGCACCGAACGGACTAATAATCGTGTATCCGTCTGTAGATCATTAAACTCATCACCAAAAGTCCACACGGTGTGGACGATGGTTGGTGGGAAGGTGAGCTGATGGGCAAGATCGGTAACTTCCCATCGCTGGTTGTGGAGGAGTGCGACGAGAACGGGGAACCGCTGACCGATGCGGAGGACGAATCACCGCCACCGTCAGCACCGCCAACGTTCGCGGCACCAGCCCCACCACCGCCGATGATTCTCCATGAAGCGACACCTCCGGAAGGTCAAAGTCCAAGTATGATGAGTGGGCCGGGTTTATTAACACTGGTGCAAATTGCTATCAGAATCTAACATGAATATGCTTCCATCAACAGATTTGACCAATGCTGGACCAGCAATAGACAAGTTTGAGTTTGAGTTAAACAACGACCAACATGAGCAGTATGGAACGCAGTTTTCGGCACCACCACCATCACAGCCTCCACCGGGTATGTATTTGAGCTTATGGAACTAACCTTCCAACGATGGGGATATTAAAATCTGACAATATGTTGAAATGTCCACTAATACTGTAATTGTTCGTAACTGCTGCATACACACAGTTGTTATCTGTGAGGATCCTGAGGTAAAGTATTGATATTCCCATAGAGCGTTTCCTACTGATATAACTGATTTCTTAGTCTATTGGTTTCAAGTCCAAGTGGAACTAGTTCCATAGGTTCATCGAACCTATACGATTCTTCCGGAGTGAGCCGGATTCAAACAGCTCTGAGTCGCTTGCGAATAGCTTATGGACATGTGAGCTTGCGACAGATAAGATTGAAACGTTACAAGCTCCAATAGATCTTCTTTTTAACTTGCCCTGTAATTGATACCGGCATGTGTTTGTTGATTAGGTTTAGGAGCAGTTAGGAACTAGGTCATAGAATATTTTACCTTTCAGACTTACAAGTTCTAGCTCTCCCGACCATTGCTCTTATCTATGGTATGCCATTCTAAGCATCTTTGGGACATGATTATAAGAGATTTCCATGTTTGCCCACTTGAGTTCTAGCTTATGAGCTAGCTTGTAATTAATTTATTTTAATAAAATTCCGATTTTCCAATCTTACAGGGCGAAGAGGCCGCTACTATGGAAGAGGAATCTCGACAAGGGGCTACCGCAACAGCGCCGGCAGCACCAGCACCACCAGCTACTGCTAGTGGCGACGATAGCAACCAGCTCAACTTTGCCCAAATCATCGTAACGGCCGCCACACCGATGCACGAAGAACCGGACAAGAAGTTCCCGCCGGCGGAAGCACCAACGACCACCGCCACCGACGACGAACCGTCCGAGATCGTGGAAAAGCAGGAGCGGGAAACGCAGGAGATAAGCAGCAAGCAGAAATCTCAGGACGCCGAGGTGCCAAAGCCACCGACGCCACCATCGCAGCAGCCGACCAAACCCAAAACCGCACCGCCTCCGAAACCGGCCAAACCACCGTCACCCCCGAAGCCGGAAAAGCCGGCCACCGCACCGAAACCCACCAACGTGGTGGCGAAAACTGTGACCGCCAAAAAGCCTGAACGAGTGCGGCAGGGTGCCACGGTGCCGGAACCGGACCCGGAACCCGAACCGGACCACGGTGAGGCGACACCGATCGAGGATCCGGTAGCACCGTTCGAGGCGAACTTTGAGGCAAACTTTGAGGCAGGTTTCGCGGCCAACTTTGACGATGCGTTCGGGCAGAGCAGTCAGCCGGAGGTGCCGAAGCAGGTGGTAGGCGGCCGGGCCAGCATACCGGAAGAGCTGGAACCGGATCAGCTGGCCCGGCTGCAGAATCTGAAGGAATCGAACGCATAATGCGGACCAGCTGGTGGATTGGTGCGGATCGGTTAGCGGAAGCGTGAAGGGCAAAGGGACTCACCGCCAGAGGGCAGCACCGGCTTCGTGCACGTCAGTGGAGGAGGATAAAGAAAATCAAAAACACACAATCTGCTGCAACAATCATCGTACGGTGTAGGGTATAGGGAAGAAAGGTGTGTGTGTGCGTGTGTTCGTTCCTTTCCGTTTGCTTGTCACGTTCATCACATCCTTCCATTGGTGTCCGATCGGTCGGTCGATTCGATTGATTGAGGGTTTTTGTGATCGGTTCTCGTTGTAATCATTCATTGTCGTTGTTGTCGTCGTGATATGTATACAAATGTAAGCAGAACGTCCAGAGCGGGGAAGTGCACGTTAAGTATTAAGGAAGCTAACCTAACACGTTCGTGTTCTCTCCCTTGCTACTCTAGCCAAACTGTACGCGTGTCTTCGGCTGGGAAGCTTCCCTTTCGGCGTTGAGTAGTAGCTGGAGTTTTGCATTTGTGATAATAATGCGTTTGATGTGGTCTGTCTCGCGTTCCTCACAGTGGGACCGGTATGACCAAACTCGACCAATTTAGTAATATTCTTCTAATAGGACTTGTTTTGGTTCCGTCAGAAGGCTCAACTGTCATCATTGACTCATTGCAGGGTATTGATACTTATAGAGCAACTTTTGAACCACTCAGGGGAATGTTTCAAATGAATAGGGGAATATTGCGATGGAACATTGCGATGCAGTTTGAAGTGGATTAAGAAAGTGATTTACTAACTGAATGCTACACTCCATGGAATGATAGCAACTGTCCCCAACGAGAATTGCAATACTTCACTATCCAGTTGTAACATTCCACTGAGTGATTCAAACCTTCCGTTATAGGAATCAAACCCCTGTAACGTTTTGCTCTTGTTTTTGCAACATATCATAGTGGAGGCCCTCGGTTTTGGTTTACGTACTCTACTGGCACTCTCACATCAGCGTCTCTCTACTGCACTGTACCAATCACAGGATGTTGTCCCGCTAAAACCTTCTCCCTCTCCCTAGCACGATCGAAGTCGGCCCGTAATGTCGGCAAGGAAAGTCGGAAGCAAATAGAATAGAAGTGAACACTCATGAGCCTAATGCCTAAACAGTATATCGCGTTACCTTATCTACTCTAACTATTAGGAGTTTTGTTAACATCCTAGAGAACACAACCTTGAATGCCTGGATTATGGAATATGCGTTTTGTGGTTCTATTAGCCGCGATGCTTTTCGCGAGTCGGAAACCGGATAGAGGTAAGATGCTGAGTGTAGCGTAAAAGAAAACTGTGTAAGATTTTTGGAAGAAAAAGCTAAACCCCCTTCTTCTCTTAGTTCTGCCGCTGCTCGACTGCAGACTGCTCTATACTCATTAGACAATTTCGCTGGCGTAAAGCAAAAAAAACCCGACCGGCGGCTCATTATACCTATACCTAGCTAAAACGAAATGATGATCGTGGAAAAGCGATCCGCTAAGCCATAATTGCATTTACCGAACGTACAATAATTACTCACGCGAGGTCGTACCACTTACATCTTAACCTATAGTGCCGTGTGGTTTCCGTGGTTTTTTTTTGTTCGCACTTAGATAACCGAAATGTTGCGCTCTGCTTCGATGTGTTCCGTTTTTTCCACAAATCAGCTGTTCGATCAAACCGATGTGCGTTATGCAAATCAACAGTACAGTTCGTTCTAGTTGCACTGTGTAACAGTAATAATTATATCTAGCAAAAGAAATGGTAGGCTTTCGCTCACGAGACACGAGCAACCCAATCACGTATCACTTATAAACTGCGCTGCAGCAAACAGCCATGAAGGAACGATTAGCAATTAGCTGGATATAATGAAGGAAAACTGCGAAGTAAAAAAAGCCTTTCAGAAGTTACAAAAAAGAAAATCCAACTATAATTTAATGAAAATCGAATGGGCCAAACCCCTCTCCGCCCCCCTGAATCATCCTCTACTACTCAGCCACAAATTACTCGATTACAGCTTCAAGTATCTGCGTTGTAGTAGTGACCACTTTCGCTTGTCTCGTTAGATCTTTAGCGATGGGGATTGAAGCGTTCGTCCCGTGTTCTGCATCAGCGAATGTGTAAGATAAGTCATATATAACTCACCGGAAGAAACCCAAATTTAGCTCTTAGTGAATTAGGTCAAGCGTGCGTCATATCTTCGATCGATTGGAGGAGATTCGTATCGATCGTCTGTTTTGTTCGCGTTCCGTTTTGCCTCTGGAATACTAACGCCAAAGGATCAAAGCTTCTTGGCCATTAATTTTATTGTTTCGAAAAAGACGACCGCAATGAATTGCAAATGAACGATTTGACAGCACCACAGCTGCTCTGTACATTGCTTTAAAGTTGGAAGACAAATGTTCCCTTCAAAACCGGGCCGGGACATTGGTCAGTGCAATTGGGCGGAATCCTCTCGAAACGTAAACTTAATAACTCGCAAGCAGGCAAGCAAAAAAAAAACAAAACAAAACAAACGCATTCCACAAAATCTCAAAACAATTATAAATATATATACATATACATAATTATACATATGCGTATGGGCAATACATAAAGCTATATACATTACCACACGACTCGTATTCGCAACTTACCTGTGACCTGTGGAACGCGCAACAAACAAACAAACGAATACAGCAAAACGTACGTACTTAGATTGAAAACAATCACACTCACACACACATACGAAAACATCACAAAACACTCACACAATTACCCGTTCTTCTGTTTGTTCTTCTTGGTGGTAGTAAGATCGCCGTTACTTAGGAAACAGTTTAAATTGCACGTGCCCGTAACGACTTCGGAAGCGTGCCATTGTGCAAACAACAACAACAAACAAACAAGAAACTCCCCATTATGTACATCCATGTAGCAATAATATAATAAGTAGATAATGTGTGTTTTATTGCCGAAGTTTTACTCCACCCGACTCCGGAACGGCTGATCGCGCCTTGTTCAGACCCCCTGTTCGCTCCTAAACGTTGGAAAAGCGTGCGCGAAAAGCGAATACAAGAGTAGCGAGCGAGATCGAAAATTGAACCCAAAAGGAAAAACAAACTAAACCAACTAGGTGGGCAACACAAACCCCATTTCTAGCGTTACGTTCTGTTTTTGCGTATAAAGGAAGCAATTTACTAAGGACCGCTGACGCCCGCTGATGAACCCGATGCTGGCGATGTTTTAGTGCAAATGAAACCGGTTAAGTTTACTAATCCCTGTGTTGACTATTCCTCTAATTGCGATTATGGTTGTACTTAATTCTATCAGTCAAATAAATCTATGAGAATGCTAAACGGAACCCTTCCGGCGAAGGTTTTTACTGTTACTGTCCAAAGAAAGAACAGTTATATTTTTATACGGTGTAACAGGCAATGGTGGGGATGATATTTGCTATAAGGTTGGACCATCTAGAGTTTTTTTTCATTGTGAGCTTTCTTAATCATTTTTATCAGACATTTTTGATGTCAAATTTCTTCATATTTAATTAAATTGTTAAATTTTTACATTGCAATAATAGGTCAAAAAATAAAAAAAAATCAAAAATGAGTTTGACACCACTGGTCTAGACACTTTTCAACCAATTGAGATTGTAGAGTTGAGTGAGTGAGAAGAGTTACCATGAGTGCTTTTTGCTTTGAGTGTACTATGAGTGCTCTGGCCAACATTCTCATGAAAATGCATACTGGCTTGTTACACTAAGAAGGTGTGTATGTGCAAGAGAGATCCTAAGAAAGAGGGAGAAAATGCATATGTGCAGCAATCTGAGTCGATGTATATCGTTCAGAATATTATTGGCTGTTGAATAAGAATTCAAAAATTTTCTTTATGTTTGCACCATCCATTACTTTGTATATTTATTTCTTATGTAAACCAATGATGTAAATTATAATTATGGTAACCTTCGCAATTAGATAATACGTTGCCCTGTAGTTTCTGTCTGCTATTGGGTCTTGGCGATGAGCACGACGAATCGCGTTAACAGCAATTCGACTGGAAGTACAGATATTCCTACGAAGTAAAAACATAAACCCACATTAAATGGGTTCCAACATAAATTTCCCATCTTGTAAGCATGAATCTCACCAGCATAAAAGCAGCCGCAATGAACAACGCCTTAAACTTGACGTCCATCGTCGGATCCGAATAGTAGATGTTGTTCGTGTAGCTCGCCGTATTCACGTTCCAAGCGCGCGTAATCGTACCCTTCTGTGTCATCCGATCACGGTCCAGTATCCGGAAGTGGGTTTCCTTCGGCATCCGGATCGCATTCACGAACGGTATCGGTATGCGGAACATCGTGTTAATATCACTGTTCAGCAGCACAATCTCCTGCGACAGTATGCCATAGTCCTGCTGTATGCAACCGATCAGCTCACCCGGATTGGCCCACACCTCCAGGAATTGGTTCTTGCAGAAGCAGCAAAACACACCACAGCCGAGATTTTTCTTAAACAACAGCACCTCCTGATGGCTACGATCGACCAGCGAGAGACTGAACGGTCGCAACGAGCCCCAGAACCGATCCTTCGGGTCGGACGTTTCGGACGCACCGTACAGCGCTTCGTTGGAGGGTCCTCGGACGGTGAATCGGTTTTCCGACGCAACGCCCGAAAGTACTACAATTGCAAACGAGCGGGAGTTAAGGAGGATCACAGACGTTGATGGGGGATGTGCCTTACATTCATTAAGCTCGTAACTCTGCTGTATAAACACGGACGGCAACCCGTACAGGAAGTCAAGTCCCGCTCTCGGTGAGAATGGCGTCAGAAATGGGCTGTTGACGGACCGTATATGGTCACCCGATTGTTGAGCCGTTTGTATCCGTAGACTGACTGCAATAGCAATAGAACAAAGTTCCTGGGGAATGTCCACAACGGAAGAGAGCTTTCATCGTCTTACCACCATCACGATCCCTCGGTTGCTGAGACTGTGGTTGAGCGGTGATGATTCGGTTCTCGCCACTATGCACTATGGAAACGTATCAATAGACGGGGTTAATCACTTGACAGGGTTGTTCACGATTCAGGGGTCTCTTACCGACGGGTGGCACATTGTTCGGTGGTGCGGCCAGTGTAGTGTCGTAGTTGTAGTCCCAGCTCAGATCGAACGTTGGCGTGTCTGGACCGTAAAATTCTGGCTGCTGCTGCTGCTGCGACGGTGGAACTCTAGCAGACGACATTTTCGTCGATCCGTCAACAAGTGCACATCCGAATTCACCCTAATGTTACGGTGGTGGACCGAGCGTCTGTGACTGTACGCCCCATCGGTCGGTCGCGCAGGTGAGTTTATCTTATCAGCGTTAGCTATCATCAGTCATTGCTTCATTGATAGCACTCAAGTATCCGTTCCGTGGCGTGTTTTGCCCGGGGGAACAACCACGGAGCTCTCACTTCCCAAGACGACTCAGCAGGGGACAGTTACCGCAAGGGATCGCTCCGCTCCGAAATAATCTCATACATTCGAATATATTAGAAAATAAAACCATCCATTGTGGGGTTTTGGGATTTCGTTAAGTTTATTTAGATTTCAACAAATACTGACTGTTTGCCGCATTGATTTGTTTAGTGGTTTGTAGCCACACCACAATTCTGCTTCGTGTGGTTTCGTTTGTAGGTCGATCGGTAGTTTTACTTTTTTGTTTGTAGGTCGATCGGTTGTGTATGCTGCCTGTGTATCGGTCAATTTGTTGAAGGGAAACTATTGTTAGAGCAAATTCCACCTTTAAGTGTACATATTCTGTCAATAATAATTTTCACGCGCTTGTGTTTGTGTGTGTTTAGTATACTTCAACAAAAAGTTTCATGGCCTGCTTTAAGTACCTCACAATGACACATGTTTTCGCAGTGTAAACTCATCTTCATGTTTTAAACGTATTTTAAAGCGTTAACGCACACTTAGATGTTCACCGTATCTCACCTATCGCCCATACTAAACCGATCGACTGTGGAGTGTGTGGGGGAGGGGGTTTTTGTTTTTGCTTTTGAAGTACTGGGGGAAAACCTTGTAGTAGAATATTTGCTTATGTTCGTCTGTTTATAATTGTGTATTACATTTTATTGTTTTCATTCACTCACACTGCAAACTATGGTTTCTGCTTCAACCGACACATAAAACTAATAGCTGCACTCAGTTCAGTTTCATTAGTTCTTAACGGAATGTGTGTCGGTGTGTGTAGGTGTGTCCCGATGGGTCTTTACGTGTGTGTGTGTAAGTTTGTGTTACTTCATCTAGTCACCTACCAGTTCAGCAAGAGCTTCAGACTGTTTTTTTGCTTTTCCAACTTTCGTTCCTTCCTGTTTGTTATTCATAGAACTCACCATAAAAAACACCCCAGCCCGCAAGTGTGCCTTCTAATGTTGGTGGCCAATGTTTGTGTATGTGTGTGTGTTTTATTGTTTTCCATTCGTCGTTTTGTGTTTCTTATTGTCGGGATTGTAGGTTTTTTTAACTTTCGTATGTTTCTTTTCCATTTTTTCTTTCCATCTTTCCATTTCGTTCGTTCGTTTTGTAAGGGCTTACAAGTTCGGTTTACATTTCCTTCCAGTTTTAAAATGCACTGTTCTAGGCTGGGGTATTCGTTTTTTTTAGTGTGGTTTTGTTTTACTTATCTTTTTACTGTTTGTTTTGTAAATTATTATTTTTCTTTATTTGTTTCAGAAACTTATCCAGTACACATTCAGTATAATATAGCTTTTTGTTTTGTATATGTATATAGCATTTTTTCTGTGTTTCTTCTTTTTTTTTATTCTCACAACTAGAGATAAGGTCGTACCGACCTAGTCGATTACTGGTTTTCAATATCCTTTGCTTTTGTCAGTTTGGTTTTTTTCTTGTGTACGTGTGTGTTTGTGTTTTTCTTTAAATTACTATATAAGTTTTGTAAATAATGGTTGACAAAAATCTTACTTATACAGCGAGCACATTTATATATACTTTTGCTTTTTTTTTCTCCTTCAAACTTACGCTTAAACGAGGTGGAACGAAAACACCCCATCCGGATGTGCCGGATCGGTTACATCGAGAGCGTTTGGGTTGGGTTGCTATAGCAACGTAACGCCTGCTGAGTAACTAGAGAGTAAGTACGTTGCAGTAATGCAGCATGATAACCATAACACAAAAAATCAGTGATAAATCTTTGATGCCGCGACGGTTGACATTAAGGGGTGGCGTTGTGCGTGGCTTTGGAAACATACATACATAGTTATCGATATGCGATTAAAAATGAGCTCCACGATAAGGAGAGCCGTTCGTTCGTACAAATACACACGTTGAGGAAAGGTTCCGCTTTTTTCCGGCTCTCTGGCGAACCAGTTTTTTCTTCTCTCTCTCGGTATACTGATCATCGTTGTTCTTCGGGTAGCCTTAGTGTGGGCTATATTGCACCATTGGGGCAAGTAGATCGGTTCACTGTACAGCTTCGAGCCGTTCGACTGCACACCGAAAGCTAACCAGGGTGCTCATGAATGGGAAACTTATCGAGATAACAAATTCACAAACTTCACATCAAGACATCGTTATCGGAATGGTGAACCGGTGTGGGTGACGTGGGACCAACGGCGGCAATTAATTTACAACGACACCAACCTCAACCATGGCCCGGTACAGGCAGGGATTTTTGGCGCACTCGCGTGGACCTAGCTGCGGGCCGGGAAATCCGCGCAGTATCATCAGCACGGACCGGGCGGTCGTCTGGCAGTCCGGTTGGTTTTCGCATATATTGTCCGCCTCCGACAGATACTGTAGATCGCACACTTTCGGGGAAACACCCTGCGGGAAAAGGGAAGTTGTGTGATTAGGGCAAGGGTATGGGTATTGGTTGTGAGCGTTGCCACTTACGCATAGGTAGCATAGTTGATGGGCTCCGCAGGCTGGTAGCAGCTCCTGATAGATGTCACCGCTAAGCACGTCCACGCCACGACATCGCCGCTCGAACGCATCTAGCAGTGGACATTCAGTGGACTCTGGAAGGAAAAGATGCCTAAGTACGAGCTCGCAGAGGCAATAATGAAGAAAGTATAAAACAAAACAGGAAATAAAACATTAGACGCCATCGTATGCGAATCAAATCTCTCCAGGAAACTTCTTGCCTCAAAATATCGGTTACGATGGTTGGACTTTGGACTTCACAGAGTTGCAACTGTGAGGGCTATAAGCGTCCTCTAAGAAATTGTACTCTCTATCTATAAACTTAAAAGGTTATCTTCAGGTGTGTAAAGCCCTTTAAACCCGCTAACAGGACCTAATAACTGTAGAGGATGTATTGGCCAAGTAAAGAAGGTTTGATGACGTTTAAGTTTTCCACAGACAAGCCAGATGAAGTGAGTTATAATTCTATAGATAACTTCAACTTCTAGGCAGGCCTAGGCAATCTGATCTCAAAAAAACATTTGGAACTTACCAACAACCAGCCCTCGGCCAAACTCATCGTCCATCTCTGGCTCCTCGGGCGCTCGGAATATTTCCTGGTACCGTTTCTGGGTGCGCTTCTTCTTCTTCTTATCACCCTCAGCATCATCGAGATTGTTTTCCACCTCTTCGTGCGCTACCTTTTCGTTACCTTCCATGCTGTGTCTGAGAAATTTGAAAAAAAAAAAGGTTCATTAATATCCAGTCAAATGTCTTCTCTGTTCCACTACTTACTGGCTGTGATCGTACTCAGCGCGTTCCTTCTTGACAGCGACTCGCTTAGCTTTCTCCTTCTCTTCACGTGGTTGCTCCGGTTCCACCTCGTTCAGCTTCAGCTGATCATCGCTTACCGAATCCTTCAACCGTTCCAGCGTGTGGCGCATCTTCTCGATACTGTACGCGGTGGCCAACCGTGCCACCAGCTTGTCTTTCAATTTTTCCAACTCATCCGGTTCGGTCATAGAACCTTTGTTTAATAAGAAAAACGGATCAAAAACATCTTGCAACTCGTTTGAGAAAGACTCACAACAGACACATACCTTCATGATCCCCCGTGTACTTAACCATCTGGTCCAGAATAAGATCCTCGATGCCTTTCAGCTTCTGCGCCATACTTTCCAGCTTGTCCTGATTGATGTTCTTCTTTTTGCGATCCTCGTCGTACGTCTTGTAGAAGCTCAGCGGGTAGGGTACGGGTCCACCATTACGGCCATCCTTTTTCCTACGATCCATACCGAAGTACTTGTTCCACTGGATCGATTTCTTCGACTTAAACTCCCCAATGTCGCCGGGCAGAATTTGATCTTCCTTCACCACCTCCAGATTGGACCGTTTGCGCACGGAACGTTTCTTCTTCCGATCGTCATCCTCACCCTCAAACTCTTCGCTCGACTCCTCATGATCGTGCTCGTGTTCGTGCTCGTCATCGTCCGGTCCTTCCTCGGAGCTATGCTCGTGATGTTCATCGCTCGATTCTCGCTTCGCTTTATTCGCTTCCAGCGCTCGTTCCGTTGTGGGGGATGCAACCGTGGTGGAAGTGCCCGAGCTTGCCGTAGAACTGACCGGTGCGTGTGCTGGTTCGCTCGATCGTTTGCGCTTTTGCTCGATCGGAGCGCCGAAAAGGGCTTGCAGATCCTTCGCCACCTTCTCGTCCGTTCCCGATGGAGGAGCTTCCGGTTTGGGTGATCGTTTGGCTACTGGGAAACGCTTCTTGCGTGTAGCAGGCAGCCAGGGAAGGATCGGCAGGGTTCGCTTGCGTTCCTGCATCGGAGGCCCGTAATGGGCGGGAGATGGTTCCGATTCGGACATCGGGAATCCTTGCCGCTTTTCGTACCCTGCCGGACCCTGCAGTGGTTCCTCCTCAAAGAGCCGCTGTTCGATTTCGTTCTCCTCCTGCTGATACTTGTCCCACAGCTGCTGGAGACGCTCCTGGAACTCTTCTTCCCGCTCGGCATTTGCTTCGCGATTGACGGCTTTCAAGAAATCGGCGGACAGGTCGGGATGTGCATAAGATTTCTCCAACTCTCGCTCACGGAACACCGTCGGATAGGATGATTGTTCTGCCAAGCCAGACCAGAAACAATTAGTAGCCGTAGCTCGAATCCTTTTCCTCTACCGTAACTCACCATCTCGCTCCCTAAAGACGGACCGTTTCCGTGTGTCCAAATCGTACGGATCGTAAGCATCTTCCGGGTCTTCCTGGTCCGGACGTCGCAAATAGTTTGCCAGAATGCGATTCAACCGTTGTCGGTTCGGGCGGAACTGTTGTTGCTGCTCGTCGGTTGCTATGGAAACCAAGTTACCAAATGTAGGTCACAAAGAAGCACCTGGATAAGTGCTGGAGATGAAAATGGTTCTTACGTTCCATCCAGTAGCCATCGTCGTCCAGTTGCTCGGCAGCGGCCTCTTCTCGCAGTGCCAGCTGAGCTTCCCGGCGATGTAGAGCATCAATGGCAGCCTGCAAAAAGGGATGGTGTGTTTTTTTTTAATTTTTTGAATGAAATCCATCATCAACTGGAATTGCGAATCGAACGCTACCTGTAGCGAGTACGGTGAATGCTGCGAGCCCAACACTACCAGGCTGGTTCCGAGAACCAGCAGCGTGTAGATGGTGAAACCCGCCATTGCTGGTTGGTGGCGTTCACAAAAGGAAAATTCTGCGAATTCGGGAAGAAACAGATTGCGAGCAGGTTCAAAGAATTGATGTTATTGGACTGTTTGACAAAAAAAAACCTTCTTTTCAGCTGTTAAAAAATTTCAATCATATGGCTACGATGAAAAGTTGGATACGGGCACGGTAACCGGTTCGTAAGATTGGAGCTTTATTCCACAGCCCTGACGCCATCGTATCGGTTACCAAGTGAAGCGGGGGGTTCAAAGTATAAACACGATAATGTGACCATATATCTCCTCTTACGAGTTTGTATTACGGGAGAAATTGAAACCGGAAGCAAACGCAATTTGTAATCGGCTTCCACGGGCACGGCACGATTTATGTTTTGCTACTTCCTATATTCTTGCTACGGGTTTTTCGCAGATCCGGCTCCTTTCCCAACGGGCATTAGTCACGTCCTGGCATGGCATTACAAAATGGTGAGTCTCATGCCGTTGCAAATATTTTTGCCCCTTAGTAAAATCATCATCATCACCGTACTCCACCGGGGTGCCGGCGGGACAGGGCGGCTCAGCGTGTGCAGTGCAAATGACATTTTTCAACGTAAGGATTCCAACGTCCACAAGCACAAAGTGGGATGGCAAATGCGTTGCTGGCTGATGCCGGTCACACCACACCAGGAAGGACGCGTTGTTATAGAGCCGTGGTTTATACCGTCAGCTTGAAACATTGTGTGCAGTCTCGTTGCACACAGTGTACGGAAATTGACCAGAACGACAGTGGTTCAAAACAAAATAGCTAGGACAGGAAGGACAAACATCACACAATCGGCCTCGGAAGTCAGAAGAATGTTAAAGCGAAATAGAACGAACGGCTGTGGGTCGGCACAAGGTGACTGCAAATGATCGGCTTAGTCGTGATGGTGATGGTGGTTAGGGGTTTAAATCATTCGAATAGCATGATACTCATTTCTCTGGCTAGAAATAAAAGAATCCAGTAGAATGTGCCATAACCTCCCGAGTCGAGTAGGAGAAACTCCAATGGCTGGCAGGAAACAAAATCAACAAGCAGGATGCTGCGCTGGAAGTCGAATAGCCGTGTTGGTTAGACATTTTTATTGCGTACTTTAGGATAAGGGCTTCTAACGGGTGAGACCCATCGACGCGGAGGGTAAGTGATTCGAATGATTATGACAGATGAGGGGCCGGATTAAAGGAACCATTTTCCACTCGAAAGGCACCACTAGAACACTCGTCGCTATCATCGTTGGTGTCGGTCGGAGAGAACCAGGTTCATTTGCTAGCATTAGGCGATCTCACCACTTACGCATCGCAAGGATTCTACGAAACATATTATCATAAAAGAGCTGCTCCAGAATGTCAGCTTAGACGTGCGTGGGGGGGGGGGGGGGGAATGGTCCAAGAACGAGTATCTCCTCGAATGCTATAAAAAATGGGATTAACACGTTTCACAAATCCAAAAATAGGTCTGGAGCACTGGGAGCTTGTCCTCTGGTGGTTTGAGAAGGTGAATCAAGAAAGCTACTTAGCTCCAAACTTGCTGACGTGATGATACAACAGACACTCTCCCAACTTTCTCTGTATCAATTCCAATCACATCTTACGTCTCGTCACCAGGATAAATGTTTGTTTTGGGTCCTTTGAGACGGTAGACAATTTTAATCTTCGTCTCCAAGGCACCAGGGAAAAAGGGGAAAGTTTTGTGGTCAGGAGCTCGCTTCAAAGCTCGTTAGACGAGTCGACAAACACTATCGATAGCATAGTCGACAGTTTGTCCCCCCGGGTGCCGGTTTCGCTTATTGCCAAGTAATAGCGACGGTACGTCATCTTGTTTGGAGGACAACGTTATCATCACTGCAAACCGCCGCCGGGACTCATCGTGTCGTGAGAGGAGCGAAAGGGGGTTTTTGGCAGACATTACCGACTAATTAATTTTATTTAAATAATATTCCAATATGCTTCAGGACGGATTAGCCCAGCGGCACCGGCACGAAAGTCGGATCGATGGTTTTTCCAATCTGTCGACCCGGGGTAATCTAAATGAGATCTAGATGGCAATCGGATTATACCTGGTGGCCGGGCCGGGTTTTTGGGATTTGTTTCTGGAACATTTTTGGTATTGCGTAGTTGATTGGTAAGGGCTTGTGACGTGGTAAATGGTTGTTGCCCAAAATAGCGGTGTCGGTCCGCTTATTTGTGGGCTCGTTTTATTGAGATGGGATAATAAAGCTAATGGAGGCTGGTTGGAGGCTGCAAATGATATGCGTATTATACAAATTGAATAACAAAACAGATCGTTGGGTATCTGCTCGTGATATGTATTGGGTTAATGAAAACTTTATAAAATAAAATCTGACAAACAAGACCGCAAATTGGTTTAGGAGTACGGTCCGGAGGAGATTTGATCTCTAAGTTGTTACGTAGTCAAAATATAGGAGGAATTTCTTCTTTATTTACATTCTAAATATCACAAGAGATGGATGGTTGGAGTCCTCTTGAATTATTGAAGAGAATAAATTGCATCATAATGATTCGTGTCATTCACAACAATAGAAGTATTATGACTGCTGCCTAGTACTCCCTGAATGAATTAATACAATTAGTCATAAACTAGTGAGTTGGTAGACCATTCCTCGTTTAATACAGGCTAAATTTCGTCAAACCGTGAATGGTGATCTGATCTGTACCGTCTGCAGTCGATGTGATGACTTCGCATTATCCAAAGAGGTTTGCCTTCAGACGACTATGCGGAATTTCTAGAAAATTGTAGTCAAGTCTGGTATATTAAAAAATATAGTATAAAGTAGATGCCTTCACCCGCTTCAACAGTCCAAAGTATTGGCTTCCAAACTCTCCAGACCTATTACCCTGGAGTATTTTGTAATTAGCGCAACTTAAAACAACAAGAACCGGACTTGCAGTACTATAAATATCAAGTTATGAGATATATTCAAAATAGTTTAAAAAGCTTGTTGCGAAGCATGGTGGAATCTATGATTGATGGTAATGTTTGATATTTTGAGTGAATGCTCTTGATAGAACTGTTATTTACTCGGTCTGTAATGAGTTTGTCAATTATTTTATTGACATAATAGAAGAAAATAGAAACAGAAAAAAAAACATAATGAAATCCAATAATAAAAAATAAAAACAACCTATTGCAAAGGAAAGGAAAACAGTAGAAAAGTAGCAAATAGCGATACAACCAATAACGCCAAAACCACATCCTGCAATAGCGCACTTAAATCAAAATGATGCCTTGAATGTGCACTTTCCATTCTCAACACACACACAGACACAAAACCCATCCCGTGATTCCATTAGCATTCTTCTTCCCCTGTCTATGTGTTGTAAAATTTTATTCCCAACCATAACCATTGTGTTATGGCAACATTTCCCAGTGTCCGGAAGCATTCGCGCAACCAGAATAATGCACCGGTCACGGTTCCTTGGTATAGATGGATGCGTAAGTTTACGGTCTCCGGTACGCTCAAATGACCCCGGTGACATTCAACCGCCGGGGCATGGGGTTCGATATCGCGAAACGAACCAGGAGCCAGGAGTGTCCACACATACACGCAGCTCGGACTTCGGTTGGACAGTACACCGTTCGTGCATGTTGTTGACAGCGGACCGGTCGGTCGGTTGATTTCGATTGAATTTCAAATTTCTACTTCACCTGTCGCTGGCTGGTGCTGGTGAGCGCTCCACCAGCCCCACGTCGCCTGTCAAGCTTTATTATTCAAGTACTTTTTAGCACTGGTGGCGTCGAGAGGACACATTAAGTGAGGGTCGGGCAAAGTCGGTTTGATGGAGTGACTTGCGTGAGCGGCAAATGTCAAGTCGGTTGGAAAGTTTTGGGAAAATTAGAGAGCGTGATAAGTCTAGAAATAGAATGTTTTCGGGAAGTGGATAAATCTTTACAGCGCGTTGCGAAACTGTTAATAAAAGTCAAAAGAGATTAAAACTTTTATTAAGATGAGTTTGACGGCTCAAGTTGAATGGCTTTGAGGGGGATTTAGAATAGAAATTCTAATTATATGTCTCGTACATAAGAGGATTCATTTGAAAAGCAATCAAACCAAATCAAACTCACTCTTCAAATTCTGGTTTCCCAAACTTAAAGCAAAAGGTAACTTTGCCCATCGCCAGACTTCCAAGCCAGCGAAACGGACTGGTACGATACGATCAATGGCTAATCATCAATCGTTTGTACTTCACTCCAACCCCCCAGTTACCTGTGCGTTACCGAATGGGATGTGATCGATGCAAAAGCAAAGCGATTGGACCGTAAGAAAAATGGTAACGCGCGATGGTGGTGGTGACGCAAGAATTTATGTCCATTTTTTATTGCCTTTGGTGTGTGAGTGTGTGTGGCCCGATGCCCGATAACGCACATCCGCGAGAGATGTTAGCGGACGGTTTTGTTTCGATCGGTCTCGATTGCAAAGTTTTATATCGTCCCGTTTGCACCCTGCGAACGAATGAGCGAGTGGACGATGGAAAAGAGCTTTCTCACCCCCCCCCCCCCCCGCGGAAAAGTTTATGTCCCATTTGAGCTAGTTCGTTGGGGGTTTGGAGGTGGCGAGCAGAGATTTGTAGCCGCTGGAGGCGTTCAATTTGCACAGCGGAATGGTGGTGGTGGTGTGTG
This sequence comes from Anopheles stephensi, assembly GCF_013141755.1. Taxonomy (NCBI): domain Eukaryota; kingdom Metazoa; phylum Arthropoda; class Insecta; order Diptera; family Culicidae; genus Anopheles; species Anopheles stephensi. The sequence goes on from NC_050203.1 coordinate 18,097,175, forward strand.
TATGTGGCGCTGGAGGTATTGGAGGCAACACAATTTTCCTTTCCGTCCTGACCGGCAGCGGTATCGGTGAAATTGTAATTTATTCCACTGAATCCACTCACCGGCACGTGCTTTACTTTCCGCAAATGAATCACCGCAGGCACGCAAACGATCTCCGCGTATCGGTTTATGCGCCCGGATCGATTTCGCAAACGGCTGTAATCCGGGCTAATTAATAACATTCGCCCGAAACTCTGGTTGGGTCTCGCACGGATCAATAACTTTGATGGATGAACTGCCTTTACACACACACACACACACACACGCAGACGCGCATTTGTCCGGTTGAACGATTATGGGAAAATTAAGAGCAAAACACAACCGTCAACAAACCGATAGGGCCGAAGATTCAACAAGTCCGGGAAAATGTGACACCCTGCGGCAGCTGACTGACAAATGAGGTTTCGTACCCCTCCGTACCAACCGACCCATCTTCAGCGCTTCCCCGTCCCGTGACTCTGTCCAACTGATCCGAAAGGTTGATAAATTATCGCCCACGTCGGTGGGCGGATGGGCGGTGGTGAGTAGACTGGATGAACCCTTCATTTGTGGCGCTTTGTGGCCAACGGTTGGGACGACGGTTTGTTTTGCTGATGTGTACGATAATGCGTTCGCACTTCAGTGAGCTTAATAAATAACCGTGCACCGTCAGGCGCATGGCGCCCATACCGCGCAGACTGTTTGTCCAATGTCCAATTACATTTCGATGCCATTTTCGTGCGTTGGTCAGAGTGCTTTCAGATATGGGATCGAAAACAGAAAATAATAATGGGTAAAAAATTGTGGACATACCGTTTTTTTTTTTGCTACCGAAGCTATAAAGTGTGCTGGCCGGGACAGATTGCTACTGAGACCGGCAAGTAGAACTTGGCTGCCCTGAGCGTTATACACGTGTAGGAGTTGTTGGTGCCTTATTGAATAAGCACTAGGAATTCCCCAAGGGGAGAACGAGAAACATTGTGTGGAGTTTACCCACATAATGATGATGATGATGATGGTGATGATGATGATGATACTGATACCGGTGTATGGTACGTCATCTTCAACCTCAACCTTCATCAGAAAAGGGCGGACTCTAAAGGCAATCGAAAAGGTTACCGGTCATCATCAGCAGCAGCAATGTTGCGAATATCTATCGCTTCACATCACATGTGGGACTCAAGTTTGCTCATTTGGGGATCGCTTCTTTTTCATTACAAAACCGGAGGCTGCTGGCAACACTTTTTCCCAGCCACAATCAACATCACAAGTTTTCTTATGCAAAACGAAACGAAAGAAATCCTTTCATCTTGCTGGGTCTTTTCAACTGATCTACATCTGAAGGTATTTTATTGAACTTTCGCCCCAGCAAATCAACCCACGTGACTCATTACTGCATATACGCCAAAAAGAAAAGGTTAGGTTCGTGTGCGCCTCCGTCTGCCGATTGCTTCACACGCCAATCAATAAGTAATTGCGAGGCAGCGTTGAACGGTCGAAGTTCCCCGGTAGACAGAATGTTATTAAAATACTTTCGTACGAGACGAAGAATTTCCGTTCCTTCTAAGCTAACACAGGCACACACGCACACGGGCGCACATAGGGATGCTGGCGAAGGTATGGGGGATGTATTTAAATGAGATTATTTTCCAATTCTTCTCCTCCAATCAGTGTGAATCGGTTCCAGGAAGGTAACAGAACCTGCTAGTGGGGGTGGAAGCCGAAAAAGAAAAGAAGCACAAGGAGTTCAAGTTTAACTTCATCATTCTCATCATTCAACATCGTCATCGAGTTTTCTTTTTTGGGTGATTTAAAGAGCAAAAGGGCACGGTGAGTATGACTCGTGTCTTGAGAGGAAACAAAAAAAAGCATAACTCACCTTTACCGTGCAGAGAACGATGACGGTGGGGAACAGAACAACTTAACAAAACACGACCAAGTGGCCACTTGGCAGAGCACAGGGAAAAGGGTAAGCAAAAAATGGAAGCTGTAACCATGTTTTTTCGTTCGGCTATTTTTCCGTTGCTGTGTGTGTTTGTGTAAAGCTGGAGTTGAGGGTTGTACGTAAACAACAAAACCCTTCTTCCGTCGTTCGTGGGATGGTTTATCGTCGTGCGCCTTTCCGTAACCTGATAAGCTCACCTTTAACGACTAGGCAAACGAAGCGAGTCATAATGGTGCATAACTTGTTGCTCATGTTTGGAAGAAAAACAAAGGCCGAAAGTTCACAGCAGGCTTTTTGAAAACGATTCTGGTCGAATGGACCGGGGGAACATTCTTTCACGTCTAAAAGGTGAGCTTCAAGATCGACTGTATTAACCTGGGAGTTTTCCCGAAAATTTTCCACGAGAGAGAGAGAGCGATAGAAGAAAGCATGATCATCCTCATCATCTTGTTTGGCAATTAGTTTTACCACCTACTTCGCAGCCTACTTGAGCTGGAGAGCTGTCAACATGCAGCACACTGTCATACATCATCACCACCATGGTAACCGTGTACCGTGAACCTACTACTACGGACGATGTGTAGACGGCGGCGTTAAGCATAATTGTGCAAACTAATCCCAATTCGAGCGTAGCACGAGCAGGTGAGTTATTTTCATCCCACCCGAAGACTGCTGTGGGAAGGTTTGTTTGGATGCTCGTCCAGCATTAATATCCTGTTTGTTTGCGTTCACTGCCTGTCCGTAGCAAGACAGGCTTCACTTCGTGGGGGCTACCGTAGGGCTGCAAATGGCGGCTACCGTGGTAGATCGTCACGAGCACACATCAACCGTATCTAATTACCGTCCGAGCGGGGAAGAACCACCCCTTTGCGATGACTTCACGCAACACACGCACCGAATGGGGAAAACTCCGGCCCCCGGTTCGTGTACACCTTACCCACACCGTTGTTGTCACCGTTATCCTTGGTGGGCTTTGAATTTCACTCTAAATCTGCCCATTCCATCCCTTTTCCCGCAGCGAACAAACACACCTTTCACAGCGTGTTACACTCACCCTGGCGTTTTTTTTTTTATTCACAAAGAGCACTCGGTGTATGTGTCCGTGTATGAGTTCACTGTTCACTGTTGGTTTTCGAATGGTTTTATGTCCTTGACTCGTTTGTACTTTCTAATGCGTTCTACACTTTACGTGCTTATTTGTCTTTCTCTTTTTTTTCTCACTTTCTCCCCAAAAAGACGGGTACGCACGCACGTACGCACGCACGGTGAGGGCTTCACTGTACGGTCACCATCTAGGGAATTTGTCACCTGTGTATGTGACGAGGCTGTATGTAAAGACTGTTTCGTGCGGCCGAGTTTTGCGTACTAAATGTGGTCGGCTTGAAAATCCGACCGAAGTGCCCCTATTTATACAGTTGCTCAGAAGCGAGCCTATCCCGTAGTGGTGGTAGTGGTGGTAGATAAATATGAGAGAGGGAGCGCGAGAGAATGTGCGTTGGAGCTTTTTTCCATAGAGCTTTTTTTGTCTATCCCAGGATGCGAATGTCATCCTGGTTCTTGCACAGTGGGAAAGAAGGAAACGAATTTATTTTACAATGATGGGATGGTATCTGGAGGATTAATGGAAGATCAAATCTGCTTATATTATCTAGGAAATGACTTATCTGTCGATATTATTAGTTAGTTTTTACTCCTTTTTTATTTTATAAATTTTGAAATAAAATAAAATTTAGACAAAAAATCGCATTAAATTTGATTACATGCGTATTAAATACAAAGTACATGCGTATTTTAACATGAATAGGCCAAAAAGGAATGAAAACATGCATTACAGTGGAGTCGAGTTTGAGCTAGGAAGATAGTAGGGAAAAGTTGTTGAATTCCATTTCTAGCACTGTGACTAGATTTTACCCGTAGCTGGATAGTCAGTCTTCAGTACGTGGAGGTGGACGGGATGGGATTTGAACCCCAGTCTAATGATATAAATGCAGAACAGAAATATAAATAAACTTCTTTATACAGTTAATTATGTGTTCAAAAACATTTTGAATTTTTTAACCTAATTCTTAACAAATTCTGCCAACTGTGCTACAAAGAAGCATAGATCGATAGCATTGCGCCTGCGATTCAAACGAAAGCTCACCCGTGAGAAACGTTGAGAGAACAACTTCCCACTTGCTTCCATTATTATTAACTTTCCTTCCATCTTTGTGGTGTTTTCTCTCCGCCGAGGGGTTGTGTTTTGGAATCCGTTCGAGTTGCTTTCTAATATTCCCGTTCGCTCATTGTCCCAGGAGTACAATCCATGATCAGTCAACATAAAATGTCTTCTGCCTGTAGATGTTCTCTCTTTCTCTCTCTTTCTCCCTGTTTTTTCCACGTTTTATCATATCATTTCCACGCACACATACATACACTAGAGAAAACAGTCGCGATACACCATTTCATTCATGGTTTGGGACGTTCGCTGCCCGAACATGCGAACCGAACAGAACAAAAAAAGCTTTTTACCGAAGACGACTTAGATAAAAAAAAAGCTTTAACAACCTTCATTGTTAGCCCACAGCGCGAACGGTCCGTTTTGAAGGCAAAGCAACAGGAGCCGTCGGGCCCCGAGTCGGTTCCGGTGGGAACCGAGCCGGAAGCGAATGGTATGAAATAATTGAATTAATTTCACAGTACCACCCGCCAGCATTCGCCGCTTCGATTGCCGACGGTGGATTACAGTCGGGTCAGTATGCAATGAGTTTATTGTACTTTTTTTGTGCTTTTCTCTCTGTTGCTTTTGCTTTCTTCGGTCTAACGACAGTTGGAATTGGATGAAGCACCTGGCGTCTCCATCGATGGTACGCACGCGAGGGCGAGGAGCCATACCGAACAACACGGCCCGATATTCTGGAAAAGAATGTCATTTTTCATCGAAAATAGCGTAAACTAGCGTGCCGGAATGTGTTTGCGTCCTTGCCGATAAATCCAGCCTTTCCGATCCGTGTGCTGTCGGCACCGCTTCGCGAAGCTTTAGCGCTCGAGTGGGATATTAATTTAAAAAGGTAGGGCATGGGATTATGCTGATGAACGATGACGTTAGCGTTATCGTTGGGGGTTCTTCGCCGTATGCCTGTATTGTTGCTGTTGTTGGGTGAGGTGCGCGATGCGTTAGACGATGTTCTTAAGGAGCGATATGAAATGGCGAAAATGTTCTCAGGAACGCACTCGACTGATCAATTAGTTAGATTGAGAGTCTTTGGAAAGCCTTTTTTCATAACGATGAGGATGATGATGGTGATGGTGATAAAGGCGTTTAATTACATACACGAGATGAAATGCTGATATTTGATTTTGGATGTTAATATTTTACCTTCAATAAAAATTTTAATAACGTCGTTTTGAACTACTTTTTTTATTAATGGGATAGTTTCTTAATTGATCAATCCGTTGCTTAACTTATTTTAATTCGAATTATTTTTATATATTATTTATTTATTTATTTTTGATTGATTTTATTTCTTATATTTTTTCCCTCTTTGAATCCTGATGGTTTTAATATAAATCAGTTTAAATTATCATTTAAATCCCAATCGTTAAAGCACAAAGCAGAACGATCACTGTCAACCGTAGGTTGAAACATTTAAATATTCTTCCATCGCTCCAAACATGGATGATCAGCTTAAAATCGATCTTTCCAGCAGCTGCCCATCATCATTTATCGTCTTATAAATATTAAATTTAAAGCAACTCGACGACGGCTTCTTTATCCCTTCTGGGCGGCCTTGTCTGGCATTGCTTAGCAAGCAAGGACATTCATCCCCAAGACATTCCCGTATCGTCTCATTGTTTGAATGTGAAAGTTTCCCATCACAAATTGTAGCGCCCGGCAATTCCTAGAACAAAATGGTGGTAAAGTTGAGAAAAAAATGGGAGATGGGAAAAAGTAAAAGTAAAAAGTCTGTGACAAGTTGAAATTGTTTCCATTACCGAGAAGCGAAACACAGATGGGCCGGTCTGTGTGTGCCTATGGTAAAAACGACGCGCCCAGTACCGCCGTGAATCTGTGTTCCGGGTGAATGTGCTACGTTCCCGGGAAATGTCTGCAGCGGGCATATCTCGCTGGACATAATCTGGTGCGAAAGTTGATGAATTCCGAAGTGAGGCAACACAAAAAAGAGGATGTTATTAGTGGGAAATGTGAATAAAAATAAGCGAGTATGATCTCAGTGCTTTGGCTATTTCTGGTGACATATTTTCGGAAGTGTTGGAAGCTATTTTTGACCCATTCGTTAATTAGCTGAGGGCTGTCTCGATTTTTAGCACATAGGTATCAATACCCCGGACCAATGGTGGATCCTCGAGCAGATCGCAGCTTTATGTTTACTATCGATTTTCGAATCGAAATTTCATGAAGTCTCTGCCCGTGTAGTGGGCACAAGTCCGTCCCAAGCTCATCCATATTTATCCACGCGAAATTACATTCAGTGCCGTTCGGATTCTGCAGAACATAGAGACACATCCCATTACAAGAGAAAAAAAAAAAACCCACTTTGAAGGTCTAATATTATGCCGACCGAACAGGACCGTAATGGTCACTTCCGTCCGTTGAAGTGAAATCAATAATAGCAACACACTCGAGCTTCGAGTAGCTTCCTAGGGCGTTTCTTCAGCCGCGGCAATTAATCTTCGACCGGACACACGGAGGAATGCGAGAGTGTCCGTGTGTGGTAAGCTGTTGTTCCTGTTCCGGTTGGGAGGATAGCGTGTGCGTTAATGCTGTCCGACTGAGCAGTGGTGTTGAAAAATTGCCCTCACACGGACGCAAGGACGCACGACCGAATAGCTTTTGACACTGGGCGTTAAGTTTCGCTAAGTGTTACGCACTGTGGTCAGTGGAGGAATCGTTTTGGGAGGGTGGGGAAAAAATAGAAGCAGCAATTGGGGATGACCAGGAAGCTATAGAAAGCATTTCAGGTTTTAGATAAATGCCCACAATTTTCTCACTTAAAGTCTCTTCCTTTTTTTTGGACGAAGCCAGATTATTCTAGACGAACGATTTGTTTCAGTGTTTCTCAAAATTGATAATCCTTCTCCGTTCGATTTCCATGTTCGTATTGCCATGGAAACGCGAAAGCTTTTTCATTTTGGGACTAATATTTCAGCCAAATGGGGTCGACAGTAGGATCTAGGTAGGGATAGAAACCATAGCAACTGTTCCTTTTAGGCCTTTTCATTCGGTTGGCATATGAAGGTGAGCTTTCGAAACAAAAAAGTGGCATAAACCAAATTTCTCGAATGCGTTAATAGCATATTTTGCTTCTTGAAAAAATGGTTTTATTTTAAGGATAATGATTTAAGTGAGACGAATTAGGGGGAAAGTAATCCTTCTGGGATTTAAACTCACTTTTTTATTTGCAGGTTAGATTTCGCAATATTTTATTGCCGTATTACTTACCGTTTTGCCGATTGATTGCAGCAACATAACTTCAACCATAGCGTGAAAAATCACACAAAAATTAACAAAAAAGAGGATTCCTCTACAACTTTGTATCCTTCTTGCAAATTGCAACAACGTGTTCCGCTTGTTGCTGTTCCAAAGACTCCCCGAAAGCTTTCCGTTGGATGATTTTGGGATTGAGCGAACGAAAAAGACGATGAAAAAAACTCATACAAACATAAAAGCAAAGCATGGAAAGCAATATCCACATAATCCTTCTCGAGCATTTCATTTTTCTACTCTCACATACCAATTCGCATTCGCGCTTCAATCCGTCCGACTCCGTGCAGCAGGATGAAACCCATTCTTCGGGGTTTATTTCGAAAAAAAAAATCCTCCCACACACCCATATCCGGGTAAGGGATAACATCCCTGTGTGAAATATTACGACCGATCCATCAACAAAAAACAAAAAAAAAAAAAACTCGAGCTTACTACCCGTGAGGAAAAGCTCTTAGCTTCTCCAATTTACAGCCCGGCCTGTCTCGTGTCGGACGGTTATGAGCGAATTTCCTTCTTCTTCGAAACGTCTTTTAGCGCTTCATTTTCTCCCGTTGTAACAGAAAACAAAAGGCGAAATGCAACAAGAACATGGCATGAGACACAGCTCTTTTTCAAACCCAGGTCGGTCGTGTCGCATCGAAGCATGATGAAGCTTTCCCGGGTAGCTACACTTGTGCTCGTTTTTATTATTTCAGCCAACGTCAGCACGATGCGTGGGCCGGGCCGTATGATAATCATACCGAGGAAAACCTTCCTCAAAAAAGAAAGAAAGGGAAACCACGTACGGTACGACAAAATATGCCACTTCGGGCACGCCTCGCCTAGGATCGTTGGACGTGTGGTAAATAGGGAGAAAGAATTTCGGTTCGGTTTCCTTTCTTCAGCCACCTTCAGACACGGTGGGGACACTCTATTATTATCCTTCCCCTTGGGCTAGGGGTGTTCGAATGAAGTAATAATAGAATTTAAACATTCGATCCCGATCTTCTTGAAGGACTTCCTTGATGAGATGAATCGATTATCGAACCACGTTGGTCGGACGAATTGTCGGCTCGCTGCCTGGCGATTAACGAGCGCCCGGGTGTCGTTGACACCTTTGAAAATGATCCAAAACTTCACACTCGACAGCGCGCCGACACGCGCCTTTGAACGGGGTTTAAGATGAGCATGTGCCACGCTACTGATCCGCAGAACGCATTCCTTCCGGTCGATTCCATCCATCTCATGTTCATGTCATCACGTCGCCTTTATAGCTCGCTTGACTTGCCTTGCCTGGTACTGTCTTTGGGATTCTTGACGTGGTGGAATGTGAAAAACTTTCCTAAACGACAGACGGACGCAACGAGCCGGAATCAAACGAATCAAATTTTTGTTCGTTCACTCCCGGACCCCGGTAGGTATCGTTATCCTGCCTCGTTATCCTTTCTTTCAGCGGGCGATTGATGTTCGAGTGCCACATTCCTTCGGGCTTCCGCAATGGTACATCTTTATTTTTGCAGCACAGAGAAAAAAAGTTTGCCCGTACTATGGTTTTGTTAGGTTGCTGCTACTTCTAGCAGGCACGGAAGCACGTGCCGTAAACATTATCACAAACCATTTCCGTACCACGAACGATTTGAATCGGTTATTGGTTGCAAGAGCAAAAATCGTTAGACTCGTCGCGACTGCAGCAAGATAGTGATACAATGCAATGATTGTTGTATTTGATACTCCACTTAATATTGCTTAATTGTATGGATTTTAGTATTCAGTAAAACACGCTAACACTCAGGCACACAAACGCATATACAAAGAAAACGGAGAGGGTGAAAATAAATACATTGATAAATACATGCGCTAGATTGCAGCGTACGTTACACAGGGGACACCACAGCAAGGTATAATAGAATATCGGCCATAATCGGGCTCCATTCGGTTCCATCGACCTCAATCTCCCTTCAGCTCCCTCTCTCTCTCCCTCAAACACACAGGTACTCGTGCCGAAATACATTTTTCTTCTTGAATGAAAGCTCGCCACCGGCGGTTTAAGCCACCTTGCGTGCCCTACGATGGGTCACGGTCGGTGCTGCTAGGCGGCCAAGTTTAAACGCACCAAAGAACGTCTTCTCCGGATACATGACGTGCTGCCGGCCGTGGGCCACGTCCTCGACCGCGATCGTTGTGCCGGCGTGGGCAATCTCGGCCAGGCCCGCCGTGAAGCAGGTGTTGGTGTTTTCGCCCTGTTGCGCCGTGTTGACGGTGCAGGAAAGGTGCTTCCGGCCGTTGATCAGCACCTTGTAGCCGTTCGCTTCAAACTCGTTGCTGTACGTTACCTGGGAGGTGGTGAATAGAAATTAAATCGGTTAGTAAAATTAATAGTAGATAACTTATTGAATAATAATTGTCATAAAATAATGCCAAGTGCCTTTAGGACCTCTTCTTCGAAAAGGAACGGGTCGTTCGAGACCTTATCATCAATAACAGACTTTGAAGTCCAAGGAGTCAAAGTCCCTGTCTTCTGAGAGATCGCCTAGTTTAAGAGGCCTCGTTGCCCAAGTGACCTATTTTATTACGAATCATTGTCTAAATGGCCCTTTGCTGGTAAGAAACCTCATCACAAAGGAGCCTCATTTTCCAAGGCGCAACTACCAAACGACCTCTAATTCGATGCATCCTCATCGTCCAAGTCATCCTAGTCATCCAAAAGACCTTGTCTGCCAAGAGCCCAGAAGTTGGAGGATCTTCAACTACTAAGAAATCACGTAGTCAAAAAGGCCATGGTGACTAAGTGCCTTGGTTCAACAAGAGACATCGTCTTCTGAATTGTTTCGACTGCCTATAGACTTCGTAGTCTACCTAGGGGGCCTCGCCCTTAAAATCGAAAGATCTTGTAGTATAAGCATCCTCGCCATCCAAGATCTCTTTTCATCATAAAGACCTTGTCTACAAAGAGGCTTTGAAGTCCAAAGGGGCTCTTCTACTAAGACCTCAGATAATCGAACAGGCCTTTGCAGTTGACCAAAAAGACTCGCTTTCCATGTCACATTTGCCAAAGGGGTCGGTTTGTGAAGTAATCGATTAGATGAAAAGTTCTCGGCGTCCTAGCGGCTTGTTCTACCTAAAGACATAGCGTCAGACATTGCTTCTACTGCTAAGAGACCTTGCAGTCTTTCAAGGAGCCTTGATTTTTAGATCAAATCCACCAAAAGGACTGTCCAAGAATCATCGATGCCAAACCATAGCTAGTTATCTTTTAAAGTCAAGGCTAAAGTTAAATGCTAATCTAATAAGGGACCTTGTGGCGAGAGAAGCTTCCTCCTGCCAGAAGCTTTATCATCTAAAGAGCCTTGTCGTGTGGTGTCAACAGTCACCCATTTTGAGTTTGAATCCGCCATCAATCTTAAGACTCTTTTGCTAAAGCTTTGCTGCCAATCTCTACTAATCGTGCCGATAATAAAGTGCCATATTGAGCCCAACTTCTCGAATCAACCACATAATCTAAACACAAATTGCAAATCAAGAAGCGAATTTCGCCCACTTGCCGTACATTAAACAAAAGTGCCTGCAAAAGCATAACTGATGTCTAATGATGACCGATTGTTTTCGCAGCCTTGGCACAAGAGGAGGAAATTGGTTACATCAAAATACAATTTGCACCTTCCCGGAACCCAAAACAACCGAACGCTGTGGTTTGTTTGCGAAAAAGAGCATATTTCACCCATTCGTACCCACATTTCCAGTGAATTTTCCTAGACACCCCCCCCCATGGACGGAATGGCTTCAATCGACGCACCGAGATGGGTGTTTTTATTTTTGGATAGTGGAGAGAAAAAAAAACAGCTTCCACTACCAATCCTTATCTCACAGTGCCCCGGTCCAGTTTCTTGAAAGGTTTCGAAAAGGTTGAATGTCCTGCCACTTCGAGGAATCGTTTCCCGTCCCCCCCCCCACCCTCTCCCCCCCCAAATCAGCAGCTGCATCATATTTCAACTTACCTGCGCATACACGTAGTACAGACCGGGCTCGTTAACGGTAAGCCGCTCACCGTCGAACGCGAACGAGGACGACTGGAGGGCCTGTTTGCTCGCGTTGTCGTTCGCACTCCATTCCTGGTAGCGGGAGTCACTATGGACGGCGTCCGTGGTGCTGAGCTCCACCAGATGCACACCTTTGGCCACGGGTTCGGCCGGCTGTACGGCTCCGCCCTTACGCTGACGCAAACGAACGCGTGATTCCGGTGCCATTACGATTTCCTGAGGAGTGTAGAAGGGCGGAAAGGCGGATGTGTGAGTGAACGGGGTGAACGACGAGGTCAAAACCGAGCGGCTGGTAACAATGTAACCGAGGCCCCCTTCTCGGTAGTAACCGATCCGGACTCACCTTCTGCGTTCCAGGATTGCCAACCACCTTGGGGAATCGTTGCGTTTGCTGGAGCTGCTTTCGCATGCTGTCGCCCGTTGCCTGGACGCGGCTCATTCGGTTCAGTATTTGTGCCGGTGGTTTGGTGGGATTGCCTGCGTGGAGCTAAAGCGGAGAACATGATTACGCGATGTTATGCATTCCATTTCCACCGCAGGGGAAATGGATTATTCTTCGGCGCAGAAAACGGGGTCGTTGAATGTTGCATTAATATTATTAAAATGAATGTGCAAGGCAGCATCAAACGGCCCATAATACCTCGTTGCGTGAGTGATGTCTTACGCCCCCATGCGAACGGTACGCCACAGGCATCGGTGTGGTGCTGTGATGTTCTCGAAGGCTGTGCGCCTCATGCTGGTACGGTCTGATGCTGATAGAACCGTACGACTGATGACGGGCGGCTGTATGGGAGGTTTTGCTGCAAATAGAAACAAGGCAAAACCGGTCAAGACATTGTAAGCTCCGCCGGTACACCGCGTCACAGTCGCTGTCTCGCACTTACCGACTGTCCACATCCCACCGGAACATCTCGGCCGACGTTGGTGGTGTGACCAGCTCTTCCGGCCGCTGACGCAGTTGCTCAAAGATCCGGTGCGGATGCCGGGTACGGTTCCGCCTCGGGACGTACGGTTCATCGACAATCGGCACACCCTGCCGGGTAACACCGGAAATGGAACGGGCCCGACGCTTACCACCGGCCGGCACACTGATGTCCACCCGGTCGTCAATGATAATATCGTCGCCGTCGTCGTCGTCGTCGTTCGTTTCCCGCAGATCCTCGATGCCAAGGTTTTCCTTTTCCTCGCTATCGTCCAGCTCCAAGTCTTCGCCCTGCATACCGCTGCTGGATAGGCCGCTTTCGTTCGTTTCCTGTTCGCGGTGCCCATCGTCGGACACGTCCGGGTCTAGGTCCTCCGGTTCGTAAACGTACTCGTCCGGACTGTCGAACAGCTCGTTGTCGAACTGGAAAAAACGGTGAGTGAGGCAGATAAGTAAGATATAATGACTATACTGAGTTTTCTTGAGAGAGGCAACGGATTAAAGTGGCATGAAGTACCCCAAATAGGTGTCCATTAGTGGTGAGTTCATTAAAAGTTTCCCCCAAAATCCGTTTGACCGTCCGGCACTTCGAAATCCTTTTTTTGTTTCATTAGGTCTTCCGAAACAAGGAAGAAAAGCCTTCCCACGCCAAAGTGTGGGTTGTTGGATTAATCCCCTTTTTTCTTGTTTTGTCTTTCAAAAGGCAATTCGGGAAGGATTTTTGCATTGTCTTTGCGTTTTGTTTTGGGGTAGAAGAATTAGATTCTAGAGCATAACATAATTACTAAATAATTACTAGAGATGGATTTTTGGACTAATTCTTCGAGCTTGAAGCATACCTACAAACAGATATTGTCAATTTTTCCTAGACGATCCGGCGATAGTTAGTTGGCGCCCTAACTGTGGCTGTCGTACCCAATAATTCGCATTCTTTCAGCTCTTAAGAGGCATAAGTGATCAATTGATCCTTCTATTCGGCCACAAAGTGATTGGAAAATGTCTTTTGGTTAAAGTTTGCAGTCTATCGACTACGCGACGCAGCATCGAATTTTGAGTCTGAGCAATCGCCAACTGATAAGTCATGGACTGCTTCGAATGGAATGGATTTTGTAAAATAGCGGCTGCCTTGTTCAGAATCTTCCTTACAGTTTGAACTCTGGCGATTCTCTGTTCTTTGTTCAAGCGAAAGGCGTTCTGCCTTGAAGCCTCTCGTGGCTTTGGCTTTGTCCTATAAGACTCTCCTATAAGAGAATTCTGTGAAATCTTGAATGTACATATGAGCCAAATGGTACAAGAGATGCTTGATAGATTATTAAATCACGAGGACTCATGGCCATTGCATAGCAAATCGGTTAAAAACTATTTTTTAAGGTGAACAACACACAACAAATTTGTTAACTATTTCAAACACTAGCTTGATTAATGCGCCGCTTATCAAATACACACTTCAAACACCATTTGCTGTGTGTATATTTAGAGTCGGAAACTTGATCACGCTTCGTACAATAAATAACCGACCCAACCGGTGGAAAGCCTGGTCGGTATGGGAATAATTTTAAGATTTTAACACTGCCATCAATCTTCTCGGCGCATTACGCGCGATGTGGTTGGGCAACTATTTTACCAATTTTTGGTTTGAAACACAACGAAAACCCCGTACGGAATGTACGTCAGCACACGGCAAATTCAAGGTAGACAGACACCGGTCTGCGAAGAGGAAGAGTTTTAACCTTCCGAATCACATAGCATATGGTGCTGGTGTGTCCCGGCCCAGCACACCTTGAGGACATGGTCATCACTTTCGTTGGCTCTGACAGAGCCGGGTGCGAGTCCCGAGTTTCTCTCCTTCATTTGCACATCAACAGCATACATCATTCGCGGGCGAGTGTAGATCATTCTTGGGCGGGAAAGTGTGTATTAGCGGCCGGTGATAAATGACACCTCGCGACATTAATTCACTCGGTAGAGTTTAATTTTTTCCCCCGCCTTTCATAAACATCCTGCGAGAAGCATTTTCTCCTAGGGCAGTGGGCACCAGGTAGGCCGTTCGATTCTACCCTCCCGAAACATTAATCATGTGCTCGCTGATTGTGGTGCAAATTAAAAAATGTTTTCGGAAAAAATAAAACAAAAAGCCACCGTTTTCGGAAGAAGCGGCATCTGTGGCTGTAAAACCTGCGTCATACTGTTGGCCGCGGTTCGGTGACCTGCCCAACGTGCCATCCTCGCCGGCAATCAATTCACGATGGACGATCGAGATCGAAACTACAAAGACCGGACCGGGAATTAATGAGAACTTTGGCTAAAAATATCGTCCCGCAACGCGAAGTTCAAGAAGGGGAAAGTATTTAGCCGGTTCCCTAACCATAACCACCTGCTACCGTTTAATGAACTCAACGGGGGTGGCTGTTTGGCAAACTATGCTGACCCAAAAATTCTCCATTTGCACGACCGTCCGCTAGGTACAGAACCGAACCTGGAGTAGGGATCGAAGAGGGGCGACATACAGGAAAGGGTGTGTTGTTTCCTATCGAGTTGGTACTCGAGTTGGTTCCCAGTAGCAGGAAGCTCAAGTTCGAAGCATAAGATCAAATTAGACGACGTATGGTTTCCGCATGGTGCGGGTGTTTCGTTCGCAACAACACTCTCGCCTGATCTGAATGGATCGTAAATAAGGAATTTCGCGCTAGACTGGCTGGAACGGACGAGGCGAATGGGGCAAAAGGTTTAATGTAGAACGAACACTCTTTTAATGGTGGTTTGCAGCCGATGCCGAGTGCTCTGGCGCCATCCCCGGGTTGCGGGGATGCGAAACTATTTGGAACACTTGAACGTTGATGGGCTTTGGACGCGGTTGAGTCGGTGTTGATTTTTTTTTTCGTTTTTGGGACAGCAGATAATGGCAGATGGCACATTTGATCGAGACAAGAATTTTAATTGATTGTCCTGCTTGAGCTGAATGTATGGCATAAAAAGGGGCAGTTGCGCTCGCTTAGTAGCTTTGTGGTGGTTAATTAATCTAAAAATAGTTGATGGAGTATTTCGTTTACAGGACATTCAATGCTGGTTTAAGGAAGCCTTTACAGTATGTTTTCTTAATTAAAATGGAATGTTTGCTATTGCTTGGAATGATCGTTTCGAGGAGACAGATTGAATTTCAATAATTCAAAGGCACGGCTTACGATAAATTATGATGAGAACGCTTGCATCTGTCTGATAAATCGAGCGGTTTTTTTTTATAGACAAGTGAACATTCAGTCAACATTTCAGGCAACACAGGCCAATGGCACATAAAGAAATCTAGATTATACACTGGAAATAGAGAAGTCACTAATACAGTCCCTAGCAAAATTATACCGACACCTGTTTTTATCAGCATAAAAGAAGCTAAAGTGAATATTCCGGTAAGCAGTAAAAATTGATGAAACAAACATTTTGAAAAAAAATATATAATTTTACACACACTTTAATAAAAAAATGACTCATGCTAAATTCCTCCAGTTTGCATGGCTTCAATCACCAACGGAACCTATGGTTCTCTGCTATAGGAATGGCTTTAAGTTTTTTGTTTTTATTTAAGAAATAAAATTAGCCAAAGAAAGTCCATGTATTTTTTTATTATTATTACTACGCGGTTTTTGGCTCCCTTCGATACAGCTTGCTTTTAGGGGTAAAATACGATTATTTTTAATATTTGGATTTGATCTTTTCATAAAAAATAGATAAAATTAATAAAATAAAATTATATATAACATTTAAAATATCAGCAAAATTTTATAGATTTGGATATTTTTTCATAAAAAAACACAATTGCTTGATTGAATTGAATGTTACATTTTACATTTTACATCATAGCCAATAGTTTGAATGCCGGATTCGATGCTACTCTTATTTTTTTTGTCCGTCACTGTAGTTCTAATGAACGGTGGAATGAAATTATTTGCCACTGTAGAAAAAGTTTAGACTTCTTTGTATAGTTCCTCAGATGAAGTATTGCCAATCCGATTACGCTACCAATTTCTGCTATAAAATTGGGCCAAAAACTTTGCAGTGATGTCCGATGGTGCTCCGATGGTAATTTCATCTGCTAAGTTTGATCGACCGCATTTGACGCATCTTCTGGAGCTGGCTCCGAAACGGTGATTTTTTTTTAAATTGGAAACAAAATTAAGTTTTAAATAAATTTGATCGTAAATGCTGCTCCTGTCAACATCCATTAAGCAGCACCGGTTGATGGTCAGGCTCAGGACCGAATGTAAAAAAAATCATCAATTACACCCCGTGAGTCACACGCATATCGAAAACTTTAAAACAAACTATTCTGACATCCTTATTTACGGTCACTCATACTCAGTCACTCGTCTGTCGCTCTTTAGTGGACAAATTTATGCACAACATACAGCAACATATCGTGTGCTTGGTGTTTACGATACTGCGCGCTCTATGTTTACTGGTGTCCATCATTCGGTGTGTAGTGTTTTGTTTCTCGTTTACCATCAACAACGATAGTTTCACGATCGACCCTTGATCGCGTTACCATTTAGAAAAGAGAGCAAAAAAAAGAAGACTGACCCAGTCACAGCATCAGTAATAACTTAACCGTCAACGAGTCAGTCCTCGACTCGCGCCTCGACACTGACGGGGCTGACCCTGCCGCTGCTGGCAAATGCTGTCCCGTGGAAGAAATGGCTCGAATAAAAATTAACATAAAAATTAAAAAATCTTCAAACAAAGCGGCTATGATCATCAATTTTGGGGCCGTTCCTTTCCCACTATCTTATGCAGTGGAAGAGATGGAGCACGACAGCCATTGACCAACGTCAACAACTTCCTTCTGGCCAGTCGGACGCTACCAACACGCGCCCGAACAAAGTTTGCTACAACAGTTTAAAAATAAGACATCAAAGTCCTTACTTCACCATTAGGGACAAAAAAACGATGCGATTTTGAAGCGGGCGGGCGGTATATGAAAAGCGGATAAAGGAACGATAAATCTCCCCGTTTAATGTTCCCCATTGCTGTCGGGCTGTTCATTTCATTAGTTGGTGCAGAGGAGGGTTTGATCGGGTAAGAGCGGGTCGCATTTTTTGCAGTATGGAGTACTGCCTAACGGAAAAGGAAGGTTAGCTTAGCTTGCCTGGTTCTTGCACCAAGAAGAAATGTCGCTTCTACAAGCATTCGATCACTTGCTCAGAGGAATGTCGCATGACGTTCCGTTCTGTTTTTGATAACTAGATTGTTCGTTGGTAGAGCAGTGGAGTTGATGGTCACCATGGTTACCGGTACACGTTTGGGAGTTTGAACATTTATCCTTATGTCAGTTACCGTTGGTTTTCTGCGCGGTCTTTCGCATGTTTTTGCGTCGAAAAACAACCTTCTGGTTGCGTGCGGCGTTTTTTTTTTCGTCGAACGGACCACAAATTTGTTTACGAATCGCAACTTGTCACCCGAGTGGCGCCCGAGCGTTATTTATGTGTGAGCAGCAGCATCACTGTAGCTGTGTGGCGAGATGCCAAGCGTCCATCGATCGCCAACGGTTACCCCGGTACGTGGATGCAACAGATGCAGATGTTGCCAGCTGGGGTGCGAGTGTTAATCATCATCGTACCGTGGCATCTGTAGTGCTTTCTGGCCTATAAGAGGGTCCAGTGCACCGATGGGATGACTCCCGTGCAATATGCGTGCAATGTGATCAATTAAATTAAATTGTTTGAATTAATGGAACATTGCCGCCGTTGCAGTGGCTGCGTCGCCGATCGCTCGAGAGACACGAACGTAACAACCAGATCAACGTCGATCGCCGTTGAAGGCACACAAACCTCCCTCAGTGGTCAACGCCAATCGCGGGGAATGATCTTGTTATTTGAATTTCTTTCGCTTTCTTGCTCTCTATCTTTCTTTCTTCTGAATCACATTTGAGATAAAAATAGCTACAAATCATTCATAATTTCATCCCGGCTTCAATCGTACGTGCAGGGCGTCGGAGGATAAAAATAAACATTAATAAAAACACGCACCCATACTCTTACCCAGGGAGTACAACAACCTGGTTTATGGATGCGTGTGGCAAACACGATAAACAACCCACTTGGTCGGGGGACGGCCGATAGATCGCGTTATTGAAAATAGATCGCATCCGATGGGGTTTTGTTGATGAGAATGTTTACATCGGTTCAACACACCCCTGCATACCAGGATCGAGCGCCAGATCGAGTACGGAAGGATTATGAGGATATGTTTAGTGCGTTCCCGAGAATTCGGTTGTTTATGGTGGCCAGCCCCTAAACGACCGGGATGATGATGATTAACAGAGACAAGACAAGGTGGCAAACGAGTGATAATGCTTGCGTGTCAGATACGTGTCCAATCGTCCGCCTGGCGAGCGTATAGAACGAGTCGAGTGTCAATAATTTCACGCCTTACCGACGCTATCTTTGAGCCGCAATCGAAAAACCATTCAAGAGCAAGGCCCGCCGTGTCACGTTTGCAGTCGCATCGGATCTGTGAATGGCGCCGATATGCTCGCTGCGACGGGCGACTTGGTTTCGTGGTCACAGTTGTATTGTGTTGCTTGTTTTCATTCTTCTGTGTGTCTCCGTTCTCTTCCAAGCGGCAAATCTCATGCCTTTCGGTACATGATTAGACCCGCGCATGAGAGCAGAAGACATGGGAAGCGTTATAAATCAATGCCATAACCGTTGGTACCTGTTCAAACACAAGTCGACAGACTGTAGGAAGTCCGCTTCCAATGGTCTTCGGACGGACCATATTTGGCCGCGTGTTCCGATCAACCCAGTGACCTAAAGTGTGCCCGGCTTTCAATAGCAATCTAGCTATGATGAATTATGATCAGCTGAGCCGTCGCATTCTGGCGCATAAGTCACCGCTCACGAGCTTATTGTTTGGGTTGCGTCCTTCTACTGGGGACAAATGGACAAAACTAATGCGGGATGGATTTTAAATGTTAAACAGATCATTTCGAAACCCATTGAATGGGACAATTTTTGATACAGAGAAATGATTTAATTTTAAGAAAATTTTAATTAATTTTATAGAAATGTTTTACTTGAGCCATTAATAATAGGAAAAAATAGTAAGCAATAGGTATTACCATTTATTATGACCCGCGATTTTTTCCCCAAACTAATAAATTAAAAATCTGAAGTTAAAAACGAAATATAATTTAACTTTTCGTCAAAAACACTGATTTCAAGGCACGATATTCGGTAAAAACGAATATGTGCCTGCCAAGAAATATTCATACGACTCTCAAATCAACTAAACCCTCAAGCCGGCTCAAAGTGCACTAGATAAATGTCAAACTAGGGGCAGATAAATTAATCACGGCTGACGAGCAACTACAGACCGGCCAGGCCCAAAAACCCCCCCATAACGCACATGCTAAAGTGCAGAACATTCTTACGCACTATCCGGGCCCGCTCGGTGACTGTCTCTCTCTCTCGCTCTCCCTCTCGATGGGTCCTGTGTATGACACTCGAACGAGTCCCGCTGTTTGCGGTTCATTATTCGGTTCCGCTCGGTGTACGTATGGCTCGGCCTGATAGCACATCGATCGAACTGTCCCTAAAGCCCGGCACCGGAACGAATCAACGTACAAACGAGCTGTCAATAACGACAATCAACAAACTCTCTGGCTGCACTCTGGCACGATTGGTTGCGCCGGCCTTGGTTACTTCGTTGCGAGACCGTCTGTCCCGTCGGTGTTGCCTAAAGGCTGTGACAGATCAAAGGCTGGTTTAATGCGTTTTCTTGGTACAGCTTTCGGAAGATGGAGAGATAGAGAGGAGGAGGAGGAGGAAAGCAGATCAGTACCGGGGGAAAGGTCGTATTGACCATCAGGCGCCCAGTAAGCAAGATAGCGGTGTTTGGCAATTTCTAGCCATTTCCATTCTCGGATGACGTCGGATTAGCCGACAGCTAAGGGTATGTGGATGACCGTGCTCAGAATGCTTCTCCCAGTATCTTTCATAAGATAAAGCTATCTTACAACCCCAATGAAAGCAATTATGTGTATTTGAAGATAATTGTTTTTAAAAAATGGAAATTGAATCCTTTTTACTAAAAACAAAAACAACTCAATAAAGGGAAACATATTAATATCTCAACTGCCAGTGTGAAAATTCGGTTGCACCGAGAAGCAATTAAAAACCCATCCCGGTGCTACAGCAAGAAAAACCCTCCCGCTAGAAATGGTCAAAGTCAAGGACAAGCGCGCATCAGCGCAAGGAAAACGTCACACGGTGACGCAAATCAGGCCGGCGTTTTCTTCTGTCCGCTGGCAATTATTATGTGTGGGTGGGTTGGACCATTAAATCGCCCTCGAAAAAAAAAAACCGGTGGTGGGAGGCACAAATGTTTCTGTTTCGGGACACCCATTACATCTGACACCCAGAGGGGAGGGGGGGGGGGGGGAAGAAGATGGGATCCTTGTTGCTAGTTAGTGCTAATGGTCGATGATCGACAGGTTGTGATCGACGAAAGGTTTTTTCTTTCCCCCCCGCTCCGTAAAGTAACAACTTTTGGACGGTAGGAAAATGGAAAATTTACACCATAAAATGTGTGCCGGTGGCGACCAAATGCACCGTGCAGCGGGCACAGAAATAGACTGGACCGTTCGGTAGAACGATTGTTCGGTGCAAATGGGACGTTGCACTTTGCACAAAACGCAACGCCGTACGAATTGGCGTTGGTCGCTGGTCGCGTTTTAGTTACATCCAGTTTGAGCAAGAAATAAGTGACGGCCCGCGAGGAATGGATTGGGTGTACGGTTGGGTGCGAACGGTGTTTGCAGTGTTCCAAAGGGCAGAAAGGGATTTTAATTAGCTGGTGCAGTAGCGAACACAGAGGGCGCGTTGGTTACGACGGTTTGGCGCATTCGGTAACGAATTGGATGCGTGTTTGTGTTTGCTGTTCGTTCGAATCGTTCAATATGCTACACTTATAACCCAATCTAACATTGAACTGTATAAAATGTGATGAATGTGATTCTGGTAATGGGTTGGAAAATAATCAATCGGGCATAATTAATAGTAAATGTGACATTTTTATACTGCAAGCCGCATTAGGTGTTTTTGAACCTTCGAGGTACGAGTCTGAGGCATTTACAGCTGAGATTTTCCGTTTAATTTCCACCTAAGGTTGGGGAAACAGTTTAAGGGGTTTTACTTTTTTTTTTTAACTAAATTTGCGGCACCCTTCAATTTAACGGATTTTTTATTTTTAATTACGGAAAACCATTTGCCTGAATCATGAAATGGAAATTAAAATAAATTCAAAACTTTTATAGTAATAGACAAAAAACTTCTTCTTCTTCTTCCTTGGCACTACAACCTCGAGAGGTCTAGGCCTGCCATTTCTGGCTTTCTGTGACTAAATGTTACCCGTAGAAAAGTAGTCAGCCCTGCGTGCGGCCCTAAGACCGACAAAAAACTAAGACCCCCAAAATTATGAAAATTGTAAAATTAAGCTTATCGATTCCAGATGGTGTCGACTTCTGAGTATCTGTTTGTGGCCAACAAATATGATAAAAAACAGCAAAAATCGGGGCGGTCCGGTGGCAGAGGCAGTAACGATGCAGGTTCCGGGGTTTAAATGCCTTCCAGACCGTCTCCCCGTACAAAGAGCTGACTTCTTTGCAAGAAATGGCAGGCCAACACCTTTAAAGCTTGGAGTGCCAAAGGATTCACCAAAAATCATTCATCAATTCATTCATGTCATTAAAAAAAGTAAGATTTGTGTGGTCACAATTATTTGCAAATTATTTTAAGGTATTTTTTACTCATACTCCATGCTTTGTTAATCTTTAAATTATATGAAAAAAATTGATATAGAAATTTAAGATGTTGAGGATGCCTTTAACAAATGTTGACTTGCTCATAGCTAGTAGAAGTACCGACAGCAGTAGTTTGAAATTTGAATATAAAAAGGTCTTACTTTTTGTCCATTTCTGTACATAAAATTGAAGAAAAAAAAAGTTATATAAATATAAATATCTCTATGGAACGCGTCAGATTACTCTACGAGCATAACAGAAACACCCTCAAAACTAGTGTTAATTATAACTAGTAAATTATCCATCAAGCATTATTGGGAATATTTTTATCGAGCTGGAATGTTAGCTGATACAAATTTTAATCCAGAAGAATTCGTGGAAAAAAATCATATTCGTCTTGAACGGTGGCGTAAAAGTGCGACAGAGTACAGTTCTATCAATGAACTGTTCACTTGATTTTGACCAAAGTCCAGGAATGGGTCGATTATTGGTGTAAGATTTAGCGTTACTGATATTCAAATTATCTAAGAACTTAACTTCATCTTTCTGGAGTTCTGAAAGGATAAAAAAATCAAAAATTGTTAAGCTGTTTAGTTGATAAATTGTAACTACATAAGTCCCACTAAAAATGTTATTAAACCTTGACCGAAATGCGTGCTCGGACTTATGATTAATCGTTACAACTTTCCACACCTTCAAGGACAAAATTTCTGTTTGATCGGACCTTCAACTCGGATTCGGGAATGGAAAACCTACCAAACTTTTCTCGTTACCTTGATCCACATCCCGTTCTTATATTTATTTGAAGATTAAAACTAGAAATATCCTGTCCACCAACTTCTAGCTTCTCGGCACGTAACGGATGAGTAGTGTGCTCGATGAAAACATTATGACACACAGCACTTCCGATGACGTATGGCTGCTTCTGTCCGGAGGTCACAATCACAACAAGCAAAGTGGGCTAGGTTGGCAGAACGTGTTCCGAGAAGCATGATTTAGCAAGCATTAATTTGCTATCTACCCGTTGGAAATAAAAGCGTACGCGTGTGGCGGCCGGCCAACGGAGCATAAACTGTCATGTGCAGTTCATAAAACCATTTTCTGCTGGACGCATGAAGTGTTTGGGCATTCCCAATGAATGGCCACCCATAATGAACGGTTTGATGATATTGTGACCCGCAGTGATCTACCGGCCGATATATCCCGCAGGAAATTTGATATCATCGCGCGTCCCCTCCCCCAGAACCCGAACAGCATTTGATTTCGATTGTTCGAATTTGGTGTTGCAGGAATGGGACGGAAATTCAATTTCACGCCGGCAGCCCAATGATGCCGAATTTGGGGAATTTTCGTACCAAACACCAAACTATGCGTGTATATCCAGAGACTGCCAGCGGATAAACAGTTGTTGGTCCGAAAAAGGACAGAGAACAGCAACAAAAAAACAGGAGTCGCACAAAAACTTGTGCAAGTCATTACAGACACTCGGACAGATCAGGCTGACCAGTGTCTGGATGTTCTTGCAAGCGTCTACTAAACCCATCATAAATAGATCACGCTGCGATTCGACTGGCGTTCGTCGGACCCCGTCGGCACACATTATCATCCGGTCCGGTGTCGCTGTGCCGTACAGGGGTATGACATTTTGGAGAGGCTTAATTTAATGGACATCAGCTCGCGCCCACGCCGACTACAGCTGCTACATACAGGCGGGCGCCACACAGCTAGCCGCCGTTTCGCCGGACTCATGTTACGATACGGCGGCAGCCGTGTTCATTTGGAGAATTGAGCACCGAGCCGTACCCGTTTGCAGAAAAGGAATGTTTTGGAGTGCTTTCAGTTTGGAGTTGATTAAAGCACCATTTTGCGTATGGTTGCATTAGGACGGAAACGGTCCAAAAGACCGCAAGAAAGACTCTACAATATTGCTTATGGTTAGTGAGGATGGTCTTGCACTTGCACTTGCCTCGTAATCGGTGAATTCGCGGGCACGCAGATACAGTTGCAGCTTCAGGTCATCGACTTCCTGTTGCAGTATGGCCGTCTTATTCAAATGCCAGATCTGTGAACGAGAAGGGGGAGGGGGGAGAGAGAGAGTGAGAAGGTCTCAAGGTCAGTGAAGAGCGCGCATTAAAGGGGGACTGATGAATGGGTACATCCTGTGTGGAGGAAATGTAATGGTGGATCACTTTTTAAATGAAATTAATGCGCTTTTATTGCAGTGAAAGAATGCAATGCTGAAAGATGAAGGAGCTGGAGGTTGGATTTATTGCGGTAGCCATTTTGGGACATTTCTTTGGGGATAAGATTTCTAAAAACTTATGGTCTTTGAGCGTCAACTAATAATATTTGCCTCATAAGTTATCAAATTGTTGGTTCATATTTTAAGATATGATATGGCATTTAGCATTTTGGCTATTTTTTATCATTAAATAATTTTGTTAAGTCTCGGTGGTTTACAAAGCTAGGTTTTTTGTTTTATTCCTATCTTTCTCTCTCTCTCTTATTGGCCTAACGATCTGTTATAGGTCATGCCTGCCATTTATGGCTTCCACGTATTTGGATAGTCAGTCTTCACTATAAGGGAACGGTCCGGATGGGATTTGAGCCTCGGTCTTGTCGTCCTAGCTTTTTAACTTCAAAATATTTTTAAATTGATTGAGTTTTTTAATATTTCGCCAACTCGTATAACGAGTTTAATCAGATAAAGTAAATTATGTGAGGGACTCATAATATATGAACAAGCTCTCTGGTGTAATAATACTCATAAAAACGTGTGAAAAATTCACTAATTCATCTTTTAAAAATGTGAAAAAAATCCTAAAATAACAGCAATAATGTGATTACTTTGTACTAGATGTAAGTATGACCTGGAATTAGAGCACCTTCATGGTCCAGCCACAAAACAGCTTTCCTTTGTAAGAAAATTGACGTACAACCTTCAAGGAAACCGATACTCGACCGAACGACCCGTCCTCGAAAGTCAAAACTTCAAGAACCGAAACTCTTTCAAGCACCTTTGGACCGGAGATGTCCTCTCACAATTAAGAGCCTCGCCAGGAAACAGATCAACGCAACGGTCGACCTTACCCAGGATATAAGGTTCGACTTTGGTCACGATTCGGAGAAGGATATGTCGCTCGACGAATTTTGCAGCAAACAGTAAACTGTGTCCTAAGTTGACTTTGACTTTGGACGACGTTGAGAGGGTTTGTCTGATCTCTATTTCATTCACTTGGTGAATGGAGTATTTTTAATAGCATTTTGTCCTGGTTGTTGAGCGAAATTCTCTGTTACAAGAGAGAGTTCTGGGAATCTGACTGTAATGCGATAGGCGATATTTTTTCATGTAGACTTGAAAAGCAAGATCGAAATACATATACGATCGTCTGTTAAGGCAGGCTTTAAATATAAGTAATTGGTTGATAAAGTCTTAACTGTTTCGATGTAAAGCTAAACCCTTTAATGCCTCTTTGCTGCTGTATGTGACTATTCTGTACATGTCTAAACGCCATAAAACACTGGCATGAGTCAGTTTTCTGATACGGCTTTTCGATAAGTTTAGTGATAAACCACGCTTAGAGCACAACTGCCATCGGAAGCATTTAAGCCCACTACATATTGACGCGGCCCTTTTATCTCTTCAAAGTACACTTTGCGAAGACACAAACACACATACTGGAACCAAGATGTAATTGGCTACTGTCTTTACATCCCCCCATTCATTCTTACCTGCACCCCGATGAGCCCACAGCACAGTGCCGCCGCAAGAATGCATCCGAGTGCAACTAATCCTCGCTTTACGGTGGACTTTTGCGCACAGTGCGCCTTCAGATCGTTGGCCGTCGCGTTCGGTAGATTGAGGAACGGTTTCAACGTTTCCGCCGTCATGACGGAGTTGTTTTGTTTCTTTTAAACGGAAGCAACTTTAATTTGATCCTTTTCTACACTTGCGCCGCACAAAACAAAACAACTCGGCACCACTAATTAAATCCGCGTACACTCTTGTTCGCTTTGTTCTGTCACGTTTTGTTGTTCTTCAATTCGAAGCGTGCACTTTGCGCAATTTCCACTAAACCCACCGAGCACCGTGCGTCACTTTCTTCTCGAGGGAAAAAAAAACTCCTCTTTCTTTTCTTTAAACCGCTGGCCGATTGTATGGAAAGGAATGGTGGGTGATAAGTATTTGCACTCAATGTACGCGATGTACGCGATGTACGGTGCCAGCAGTAATTAGCTGCGCATTCCAACGCGCTCGATCGCTGTTTAGCAACTGAACGTGGCGACCGGACGGTACGCGGTACAAAAATGATCTTTTAATGCTCGCTCGCACTGAGATCAAGATCGCGGTCGCTGCGTGTTGGTCGCTCCCGTTCTAGGAGCGCACTTCTCTCAAGCTCTTTTGATCAATCGTTCGCTCCTGCTCTTTGGTCGCAGCGCAGCTCATTTGGTCGCGAAGGAAAGACGTGCGTGATATGCAGCATCATCTCCCGTCGACATGTTTCTACAGTAAATTGATCTTTCGCGTTACGAATCATTAAATATCAAGTGCATCGGGAGGATATGTGTGCTTTTAGGTAATTCGTTAAACAACGTGTTTGCGAATTGAATTGAAGCACGTGTTGTGGAAAGAAACTGTCCCGATCGGGTCTGTTATATGAATTATCTCACTGTGGACGACATTCGTCTCGGGTGAGTAATAAATTCATCACCCAAGTGTCCGTGCAATCTGATCCAATGATGGCAACAATGTAAACAATTTCCAACCGCCCGACGATCGAATGCCGAAGTTAAATCTTCTCGGGGTGGCGTGTGTGTGTGCGGCTGCTGGCACAGCATGAAATATGTAACATCTTTTTTGCCGTTTGGTAATGAAAACGGAAAAATTTATCTCTACCCTAGCCCTTGATCGTAAACTCGAGCGACCATAACCTTGGCCAACTGCCGCCCAACGCCGGCCTTGTCTACACGATCTAGCTCGGTTGCTAGCCTGCAGCAAGGAAGGGCTTCAGGATCGCCCGACTCCTCAGGGGCAAGATCAATCTAAGATCAATCCAAGAATCGTCGAAGCGCTTAATCACTTCCACAGATGGCCGGCTGGCGCCTGACGAGATCTAGATCCGCCGCCGATGACAGCGTTGCTCAATCAAACTGTATCACATTTGAGCGCGCGCAAGTGCTTCGTCGGCGGAATGCGACGCATGTTCGGTAACACCAGTGGATCGTAAAAAATGGGATTATAATAATAAAAGTTAATGATGTTTTTCATACCCCGGTCCGGGGCACGATCGTGTTTATGAAATTTTACTTGACATTCCTGATGTCAATGAACGCAGACGTGCTGGTCCTGTCCGTTTCGGGCAGAGATGTACGCAGTTGCAATTGCATATTGCTCATTAGAAAGATGGTTTCGTATGGGCTGAATGCAATCATCTACCGGGAAACGTTACAGCTTCGTGCTGAAAATAGCACAAAGCTCTGTTGTTGCCCATCTTAAAACCGTTGACGCATGGCATGGGATTGCATCAATTACATTATCTTAAGAGGGAATAAGAAAATGTTGCCTGTTTCATTTTATTGGAATGATGGGTGGTGTTGAGAAGCTCGTATATTTTACGTTATAATGCTATTGCTATGTATTAGATTAAATCAGAAACGTTCCTGTAAAGAACTCAGAACACAACTAAAGATGGTGTAAGTGAAAAAATAACGTTTTTTAGAACTAATTTTGAATATTCATAATACCCCATCCCACTGTGCTGACGACGGTTTGAAAATGTTCACAATTTTTTTATATCTTCAGAATGTGTAATTGTTCAATAATTTGCTAATTCTTTTTTGTTTCAAACCTGCTCTTGAAGCCATTTAAAAGCTAAAAGATTGTTTATAGTACAGTAAACCTATTCAACAACAACAGAAAATTCGTTACAAATTTTCGAACCATACTGTATAAACGTTTCCACGCTGTCAGACTTAAGCCGCGACTACACGACACCCAGCGAGAAAGTATTTTGACAGCTGCTACGCAAAAAGAAAACAAAACGTTCCCCAAAGTTTTGCAAAACGGGGCCACACAGTTTTCGAGCTAAATAAGCTTAAAAAGTGCGAAAAACATACTTTACAACAGATGGTTACCTGTTACAGATAATGTACGTGCCAGAGTACACGCTCGCAAACGTTCAGCTACAGCCCGAGAGGCGTGTTTAGGGCAGTTTCGCCGTAAGAATTCCTTCTGCAAGAAGAGGAAGAAACAACAAACCTAAACAGTAGGTTGTGTGGTAAAAACAATATTCCTCCCGGAGATGCAGTAAGGAACGAAGGTTTGCAAACATGAGCATACCGAGAATAATGGTCTTCCGGCCAACCTGGGACGAGTTCCAGGACTTTCCGGCCTACATTGATTACATGGAATCGAAGGGCGCTCACAAGGCTGGTCTGGTGAAGGTAGGCTCGGGCTCGTGTTTACACTGTCAACCGAAACACCTTTTATTTATGTTATGGTTTTGTTCTCTCTCCCTCCGCTCGTAGGTTGTGCCGCCACCGGAATGGATTCCACGCAAGCAGGGATACGACATAAAGGATATCAACGTGAACATCCGCACACCCATCTCGCAGGTTGTGTCGGGTAGGCAGGGCCTCTACCAGCAGCTAAACATCCAGAAGCGAGCGATGTCGGTGCAGGAGTTTTACGAGAAAACGCAGGAAGAGCGTCACGCCACACCGAAACACTTTGACTATGCGGATATAGAGAAGAAATTTTGGAAAAACATAACGTACGTTGCGCCCATCTACGGTGCAGACGTACCGGGCAGCTTGACCGATCCGGACGTGAAGGTGTGGAACATTAACTGCCTCGGGACCATACTGGACTACGTCAATGCGGATTACAATATTTCGATTGCGGGTGTCAACACGGCCTATCTGTACTTTGGCATGTGGAAAACAACATTCGCCTGGCACACGGAGGATATGGATTTATACTCGATAAATTATCTACACTTTGGCGCCCCAAAGACGTGGTACGCCATTCCGCCCGAACATGGCCGGAAGTTGGAGAAGCTGGCGGAGCGCATGTTTCCGGCCAACTATCAGGAGTGTAAAGCGTTCCTGCGCCACAAGATGACGCTCATTAGTACGCAGGTGTTGAAAGCGTACGGCATACCGTTTAACAAGATTACCCAGGAGCCGGGCGAAATCATGATTACCTTCCCGTACGGGTATCATGCCGGATTCAACCATGGATTCAACTGTGCGGAATCGACCAACTTTGCCACCGAACGATGGATTGAGTACGGGAAGCGGGCATCGGTGTGTAACTGTCGGCCCGATATGGTGAAAATTTCGATGGAAACGTTCGTCCGTCGGTTCCAGCCGGAAGTTTACGAGCAATGGTTGCGCGGCGAGGAGTATGGGTATCATCCGGAGGATCCGAACACACTGTGCCTGGCACCGAAACCGATGTTGCCCAAGAACTTTAAAAGGTAAGGCTTGCCTTGGGGTTGTATGCGCTCCATATTCATCCTCTGTTCTTTCCTCCCCCGTCACAAATACAGCAGATGCACCGATGTGACCGTACCACAGAAGCGAGGATGTGCGCCGCTGAAAATGGACAAGAAAAAGATAGCGAAAAAGACGAGCGAAAAGGCGAAAGATAGACTGAAATCCGTCTGGAGCAAGCTGGAGGGCAGAGAGTGCGGTGTCGCAACCGATCTGCTCATCGATGGACCAGTGAAAAGTAGCGCCAAACTGACTGATCGCTTCCACACACGCACGATCGATCTGATCAGCGATAATGCCGTCTAGTGAGCGAACGGGTAGATGGCCCAACGGTCGGCACTACTTCTTCTACCTGGGAGTGCAATGAAGGTTGATTCGGAAGCAAATACTGCGCATGCCGTTGCCGTGCTGTGCAATTAATCGATAGTTAGGTCAATTTTGCGTTACTAGTATTTGTATTTTATATGGTCCCGGTCAGCACAGTACAGTGGCCGATATAATAGTTGCACGACTTATTCACAACTCACAACTGGTCGTGTATGCGCAGGACTGACTATTCAGCTAGCTGGGTAAATCAACTCACAGTCAGTAAGTAGGCCATGCGTACCGGGCACGGCATACTTAGATCAGCAACGGTTGTAAGAGTTCTACAGACACAGGTAAAAGGTATTTGTAGTCGTTTTTCTGTTGTTGGCATTGTTCGGTCCCTCTAGTGGCAAAGCAGATCTCACAACGGATCATCCGACCCGACCACCAGTCGGATCGTGTTGAACGAAAGCTATCGGAGTGTTGGTGTTGTGCTGGGTTTGCGTGTGTGTGTGTGCGTGTGTGTATTTGGCCCGATTTTGTTGAACTACACCCAAACCTCTTCACCGCCGAATTAAGCAAATCGAAATCGTGACCAATGGCCGCCAGGCAAACTATTTGCAATAACTTAAGCTGCGGCAAAGCAATCCATCAAAGGGTGTAGCTGCTGTCCCAATAGAGCAGAATAAACATACGTTTGCAATAGATAAAACAAAACATATTGAGCTACCAAAGTGCGGACGCGGTACCGTTGATGGCAAGGTAACATATTTAATGAGTATTTAAGGACGATTTGTTTGAGCTTAATAGTAGCATATACTCAACGGCGCACTGTTTTCAAGGTTCTTGCGCTAAGCGATGGGTGGCGGAGGAAGGGAGTAAAGCCTCGAACGGGACACGAAAAGCGTCTAGCAATAAATCATAATCTTTTATGTTCTACCAAACCGAGGGTGATTGGTGTCTTTTATTCTATTCGGCGGAGGGTTACCAGAAGCAATGGCGTAATATGGATGACTGTTAACAATCAGAGGTCGTCAAGTATCGCCTAATGGAAGATGTGCTACTGTCACCTATCATTATCGATGTTAGTCGGATGTTGTGCCGTAAGTCTAAAATTTGCCATAATCAGGATTTACTTCTAGAAGTGAGAGGTCACCAGGGACCACGTTTAAAAGACCTCGTTAGAAGCGCCTTCTACAGGAGGCCTCGTAGAAGGAAAAAAATGGGTACCAATAACATCAGGTGGCCCGATTTCCCGTCCCCATATTCGATGCCGAATCTAAGAGATCTGGCACTAGAATTTACATCTGAAAGTCCTGAATCTATCACTGCTTATGGAAGATAATCTCGCGATGTTTCCAACTTCGAGTTGGATGGGTGGCCTTTCCTGATTCTCAATATGCGATATTCTACCCAAGATCGAATAGTTCAAAGAGGCTGCCGCGACGGAAAATTAAACGTTGATCAGATCTTTGAAGCTGGACCTTGGTAAGCTACCAAGCTTGTTGGAATAATAAAGACCATCATCGTACGCCAATTGAGTTGAGGTCCAAGGTTGCTACTGAGAGTCTCCACTAAACAAGTGGGCTTGCCAGTTATCTTTCCAAGAGATGGTCTTCCGAAACTTGATCTAAAGCTAACCGTCGTCAGGAAGTTTAATCTAGATCTCCTTAAAACCTTCATCTGTCACGGTGGTTTTTTATGCTTTGTGATGGACGCTGTCCAACGCTAGCGAGAGGATCGTCATTCAGCACAACTTCCGACCATGAATGTGTGGCCTCAATAAGAGGATCATGTCCAATATGATCTCTTCCATATTGCATAGCGAGTTGGTAACGTCATTAGAATGACACCGCAAGCTCCATCCAGTACAGTCCAGAGACAGATTAAAGAATTCCTCCCGAACGTTGCTTTTTTTCTCAACAAGGAACACGCTCAATGCAGCATTCATTGCACCATCGCACTTCAAATCGTCGAACGTATGTGTCGGGTGTCTTACACCGTTCGGAAAATGATAACTATTATTTAGCAGAACAATCATCATTACATGCTACCATACATCTATATACAAACACACATACATACACGTACACGCTTAAAAGGATGTGTTTTCTCCGGTAGGTTCATTTCAGATTTTTGAGTGTTTCAGTTGTTTTTCTTTGTTCTTTGCGATTATACATTACATTAGCCGATAGGAATGGGTTTATATAAATAGCATGATGTATGTCATGTTAATGGTTCCTTTTTTCCTTCTTCTTCTTGGATTAAGTCTTGCTTCGCTCCCATCATTTCCCCCAGCCAACACGTGTCTTTCCACATCCCATCCTTCACACCATCACAAATATTTGAAGCAGAATGCTATTACCGTAAAGATGCAGATAGGATGCAGACAGTAATACAGTTCGGAAGTTGATAGCAGCACAATGCAAAGCTTTCTCTGTTTTCTTCTTCTTTTCACAAAGATTCTTATTCTGTGTTTTGTCGGTCATTACATTCGGTAGTTCTAAGCGTAACTTAACGTGTGACGGGTTATATAACGTAACGTAAGAGCTACAAGGGAGGGATATTACAATAATACACAAAATTAAAGCTAATAATACGAATCGTTTTGCTTGTTGCAGTTTTGGTACTCGTACTCGTGCGTGACGCAGAAATTAGGACAAAAACAAACGTTAATTTTAAATCTAAACCGAAGCTCGTATTTTTGGAGCGATGGTCCGAGATGATTGCATGGAATTAAAATTGCGCTAACCACTAAAGCTAATCAATAAGTGAGACCGTGTTTTTTTTTTTAGCGTAATGTAAGCATGAAAATGAAGGTGCATTTTTGGAAGGAAACGAAAAGAAAAAGAATTAACTAAACCAACTCGAAATCTCTAAATACTTGTTCATGTTTCTGGTGAACCGTACCCATCGGTACGGCGATTCCCCCCTTTTTTTTCTTTTGGATGAGTTTACCTTTGTTTGTTTGTTTGTTGTAGCTGCCGATCCTAAACATTTCTCTACTACAGCACACGTTGTGCGCGCTTGGATGGTATCTAATACATTGAGGGCCACTGGTTCCCTAATTTCTTGGTGCAGCCACCGCCCCCCTCAAGTTAGTCAGTTAATATGCAAATAGATAAATTTAAGTAACATGTCAATAGTATGTTCAATCAATAATTTAAGTTTTCATAAATAAGTTTTGTCTTTTGTTGTCGCACTTTTTTTAAGTATTTTAAATTTGTCCCATTTTTTTTGCTTGTTTTTTGTTTTCGCTTACTGAGAAAGATTACCGTGGTGTAGGGAGAGTTTATAGTTGTTTTTTTTTTGGTGATGCGTGACGCGTACCTAAACGCATTTGTTTTGAAGGGAAAGAGTACAGATTTTCCTACTTGTTTCATCCATGTGTCACTTAATAATAGTAACGATAACCCGGCAAATACCGTTTGCTTCAAACTGTTGCTACCGCTGCTGCTGTTGCGCTGTGGCTGTACTGGGTTAATAATTTGCGTGCGTCGTCATGCCTTAGATTCTATCACCATATTGGAGTTCCCTCTGTGTTCCATCTCCAAAAAAACCTCTCCTATCCTTCAATGTGACACTGGACTGTTTGCATCCTTTTAGTACTGGGGCGCTTTAGGGCTTTAGCAAAATTTGTTTCGTTGTACATTCATTGTCCTTAGTTGTGTGACGGTGTTTATGCTCTTTAATTCCAGCTGGAGGAAGTGGAAGAAAAAATAAGAAAAATGAACAAATTTATATTAGAAATTCAATTGTAAATAAACGATCGTTTCAAATCCGGTGTACTTACAATTGAGGAAATCGCTGATTGCGTTTACGGCCCATGTTGCAAAGCTTGAAGTGACACAGCGACATATCTGTGGACAGAGACAAATCCAAACGAAATTATTAATTAATGTATTTATATTTCACCTAGCAACGGTAACCAAGCACTACTTACAGTGATTATTTTTCTTTTCATTTTTGCTCTTCTGGTGCGGAATTTCCTTCTGCACCGGTTCCGTTTGGGTGGTGATTTCATGCCCGAACCCATTCAGGTTGCGCCCCGACCCATTTCCAGCGCCACCCTCGTCCGGCCGCGCACCACCATACTCCTGCGGCAGCTCATCGAGCAGCGAGCCGCCGTCGTCCAGCAGCGAATTGCGCGCTTCCAGTGCGAGCTGTTGCTGTTCACGTTGCGCCTGAAGGTATGCTTCTTCGCGCTGCTGCCGTTCCGCCTGGACGGACAGATACTGCAGGAAGCGGATCTCTTGGTTGTGCAGGCGCTGGAACTCCTCCGCTAGCTCGCTATAGATTTCGGCCGGTGCTTCCGGTTCCGTGGGCCGGGCGTGTGTCGAGTGCGGGCCCGACGAAATGGCCACCGCCACCAACACGATCAGCGTCCAATGGGTAATCATTGTGTGATGGTTCGATTTCACCGTCGCTTCCGCTCGATTCCGATGGAGTCTGTCTGCAGAAGAGGGAAACGGGGGACGAAATAGATGACCTTTAAGTATGTGTGGTATGAAAAATATTACACTAATTTTCGCCACTGTACTCGCTCGGTACAGTAAAGTTTGCCTGTAGACGACAAAGTTTCAGCCACGGTTGGCGAGGTCGATGGAGCCTATTTCCGTCGCGTGGCCCTCCGGGGCCTGGTGTTTCAATTAGTGATCGATGTTTGTCTATCTTCACCCTTCCGTTTCGTTCAACCCTAGCCCGTGCTTTTTCGTGCTCAGTGCTCTTCTCCGAAAAGAATGATTTTGATTTTAAACAAATCAAAGCTTAAGGAAAATTTAATTTAAATTTCATCGAAACTGTTACCATTCTACGGCGGCAGCTCGCTTTTTGCAGTCCATTGTTCGCCAGTTTGCTGGTAAGTTTTTCGTGTAAGTTTAAATTCCGTTTTAGAAAACTCACGTTGCATAACCGCGTGCGAGCCAATGCACTGCACTGGACAGGATGCAGTTTTGCCGTACCGGGAACACTTATATAAATGCACCGGTTGACAATGGTTGACCTTGAACATTCAAGGTCCGGTCGGCACAAGCTTTTGCCAGGGAAAAGAAAAACTTTTCCCTCTTTTTCGATTGGGGAGTGATGGTGGTGGTGGTGCAATCACATTAATGAAAGGTGTGCACTCGCATGACTGTGAGCGTGTGTACTAAACTTTATGCTTTAAGTATATCGCGTAGGGAAAAGTTGCTGAATAGCAAAAATGGAAATCTAAACAAAACCTTTTGAAAAAAGGAAATAACTTATTTGCTTAGTACAAAATTTTAAACGAATAATACTACTTACTTATACTTTAAGTAATTGTCAAACGAATGCATTGCACAAAACCAACTTGCACACAAGCTCGCCACACTCACGCACCCCGTGAGTTCAACCAATCAGTGCGCTAGGCTCTCTCTTTCTCTCCCCATCGCAAAACCGCTTCCCACCCATTTGGCACGTGGCCAAGCTCATTTGCAAACCAACGGCCAGTAGTGGGCATTATCTCCTTGTGTTTAAACACTTTTGCCTTACGTTTTAATTGCGAATTGTGGTTTTGTGCTTACTACTTCCCCTATTCTCTCGTTACCATGGTTTTCTGTCTGACCACGCCTGCTTTGCCCGCTTTGGTCCAACCGGATTTGCGAATACGATCATTTACAGCCGCCCACTGGGGAGAGGGGCAGCATTATGGCGCTACACGATGGTTGCTAATTATGCTCAAGGGGGAGGTAGGATTTGTGCCGGGATTTTCTTTTTCTTGTCAACGAACAAGATGGATGAAGTTTTTCAAGTTACAATTAATCAAAAGCGACAAAGGATAAATCGAGTGCCATTAGTAGTGGTTATGATTAGCAAGAAATAGCATTTGTGAAATTAATTTTAATTTGAAAAAAAAAAGGTACAAAAATATTGCAGTTGACAATAGAAAAAAGGTAAGAGGAATAATAGAATAAAAATAACACAAATAAGGTTTTTCTTCCAGGGCTCAAGCAGAAAAATTAAAGAAAACTTACTATTTTTTGGATTTTTTTACAACTAAATAAAATTCAGTACATCCTTCGAGAGCGAGAAGCTGGTGGATCAGTTTGATTGAAAAATGGTATCGCTTCACTAGAACAACGGATTCTTCATAAATCATTAATTATTTATGTAAACGCCTCGTTCTCGCTCGCCAAAACAGCACCATGCCCCACGCTCAGCCTAAAACACACAGTCAAAAGTTAAGCTGCATTAATGCATGCGATAAGCGTAGCTCATGTAAGCTCATGTTGGCGCTTCAAAGTGTAGGAATTAATCGGAAGGCTGCCATAAGCAATCGCATCGCCCTCATCCCCATCCTACACCATGTGCTGATTTTCTAAACATGTTTTCGATCCATTCATTGTTCGCTTTCTAAATCACAACATTTACATACTGCGTGGAAATATCGTGTATTTTACGCTCGTGGCAAAAGGGTGATGCCCAGGTGGAAAAAGCCGCTCCTTTCGAGAACAGCAGCTTTTCGGTAAGTTTAAAGAATTTTGAGGAACTTTTTTGCTCAGTATTGCTCGTCTGATCCGTCGGTAGGAGCATATGTTAGAGCCGAAGCTTTAACAGACGCGGCAAGATTAACGTGGATTGAACGAAAACGAGGTTAGCTTGTCCAAACATGAGTAGTTTCATTCTTGGAAGCAATTGTACCACGCGTATTAATGTGCCTGCTGTGGAAAATGTTTGCCAACGCACGTATCATAAACCAGTGGAGGTTGCGATTAATCGAAAATAACTGCTTCTTTAACAAAAGTATTTTTGTCCACCGCCAGGATCATCCTTGGCAGATGACGTGATGTAGTGTAGTGTATAGTTAGTTCCACCACGCTAAGGGGAAGCCATAGGAGTGAATCTCGAGAGCGTCAGATAACCCATTCCCTCCCACAGGGCTTAGCGGACAGTATGGCAGCTGCAAAGCCTTCGTCAATCGGGGGGAGTTTGTCTTCGTTTAAGATTTCGATTGATTCGCTTGAACCGCCAAACGTCAATAGAACAACCTCCGCACGCAAACACTGCATCGAAGAGAGGGAGGGTAAAGAGCGGAGGATGGGAACCGTGAAGGGACGTGGTGAAAATCAAGACAACTCATCATCTACAGCACACGACCTTCCGAGGAACATTTTGCGGTTTCAGCGTCACATTAGCAACAATGCCACGCGCGCGCTCGCTTCCAATCAAAACAAAACCGTTACAGAACTGCTCGAAAACTGCTCGACTTTGTGGAGCAAACCCCTGTTTGTTTTTTCGGCCTAGCATTTCCAAGAAAAGCTAAACATGTTTTGCTCCAGTTTTATTTTTTTTTGTTGGTTTTGTTCTTTTTACGCTAGGAGAAATAATTTATGCTAACCTTACCATGCGTACTAATGCAACTGTTTTTGTTCTAAGCCACCGAATATGCGCCTGCTGAATGACGCAGACATATTTGAATCGGAATTGGGCTTTTCGCTACAGATGATGGTGGTTCACATGGGGCCACTAGGCCACCGTGAAAAACCTTTCTACCAGCTCAACCAGCTCCACAATCGAGTGGGAGTCAGTCAGCGATCGGGGGCATTGCATTCAAGAAAAACAAAATGCCTTACCGCTCTGCAACACAATGGAGAGTTTCCATTCGCGTTCTTGTGAGGGTCGCGTTGGCGTCACGGAATTGTGTGCTTTCCTGTTCTGTGTCGGTAGGCAAGTTTTTCGTTTTACGTCCATTTTTTATCGGTGGAAAACTGGCACAGGAAAGCAACAAGGAAAAGGAAAAAGAACAAAAAGCAACGATTCGATTCCTGCTACACATTGATGCTGCAAAACACACCGTTCAAACCGGAAAGGCGATCGGCTGCTAACCGACACAACGGCCAACAAAGCAACAGGTGGAAAAGCGTTTTGACTATTTCGGTCCATCACCGGCCAGTTGCCGATTTCCTACCACCCCCCCCCCCCTCCTCCAGCTTGGTTGATGTGGCCATGTGGCCGTGTTATTAAAACCCGTTGATCCGTGAAACCGACGATGAATTTGCATTCATCCCGTGCCGTAGCAAAACAGGAAAATGCCACTCTCTCTCTCTGTAGTGCTGCTACCAGCTCTAGGTGCTCTAGTACGCCTTCTACAGCCCTTGTTTTTGTTACCGTGTTGTTGTTGGGGGGGTGGGGGGGCTCTCCTTTTTTTTGGTTGTTCGTCTATGTTCATCATTTATTTTTCCAATCATCAAAATCGTCAAATCACCAACGGGCAAAGAAAAGCGACAAGCTTTAATTATGGATTTCCACGAAACAAAGGTATGACTCACGGCTTTCTCGTACCACGCTAGAGCCTTTTTGGAACGATTTTTTGACCGAACAGTTAACAGCGCAAGGTGGTATAAAAGCGAAGGAAACACATTGATAAGCAAAACATAAAACAATATTCACCTTTTAGATTTTTGGAAGCTGTCCCGCACTAAACACGTGCCGGGTCTTGAAGACACGGTTTTTTCGTTTGAATTTTTATATCACGATGACAGTTGCACAGTCTTTTCGCTTAGCAACCTCACCACGGTTTGCTTGGATCGATCTCGTTCTCTGTTCAACACTGTGTTTTTTGTATGTGTTTATAGTTTTACTGCCGATATCTGGACACTGTTTTTTTGGTGCACACTTTTGCTCTCATAAAATTCTTCAATTTTTCATCACTTCACTAACAGGACTTCACTTAAATCGATTGCCTGTTCACAACACACACACACGCAAGCATAAATCAATTAGCGCTTAAAATACTTTTCACTCCGAATTCGTTTGCAGGACGCTTGAATGCTGCTGCTTCTGCAGACCACTAGAACTCCTATCAGCGGTTTGAAACTAATCTACCACCTCCGGTACTCGGTGGCTGGCCGTCGGGCTTCGTGGCGTTGCTTATCGTTGCGTAGCAAGGCGCTAAACTGATGCTGACTGCAGCGCAACCACTTCTTTATATAGAGTTACCCGACGAACGGGCTGGCCCCGAGCACGATCGCGCGTATTCGGTGTTCCGCTCTTCGCCAACCCTCTCCTCAGCACTCACCACCCCCTTCTCATGCAAGGTTACCGCTCTGCTATCATCCCTTTTCTGCCTTCGTGGCTTCGAGCGGCGCTATCTCTGACGCTCGGGTGCGAGAGCTTGTGCTTTGCCCTGTCCTGCTCACGCGTTCGCACTTTGACGCCATACTTTGTCTCCTGTCTTCTGTGCCCCAATCATTCCCCTCTCGTACTCGCACCTAACCTCCTGATGCTGCTACTACAGCTACTGCTACCTGTTGAACGTTTCGCGGCGCGCGGTTCGACCCGATCGAGCAATGGTGAAATGTGTGGCTTCTCTTTCCGACCGCTTGAAACTCCGCTCCGATAGTGTAAAGGAAGCTGTTTGGCTGAAGACTATGACTGCAGGAAGCGAGGACATGTTAACCGTTTCTTTTTTGTGCGTGAAAAATTACCAATTTCGCTAGACTTTACTGGTGGTGTGGGGCTGGCAGCATATTAACGACATTCGGGTGGGGAACTTTTCATTGTCTGTCCCTTCCGTCTGCGTGTTGGCGGGAATAGGGCAAGCGAGTGTCTGATTGCTTAGTCAGCGGGCGAAAGCGTATTTTTATAAATATGATTTCATTTTTCTCTCAATTATGAAATACATTTAATAGGATAGAATCGTAAAAACAGTAGACCAGTCCAGTAGCAGTGTAAAGTTCTAGTTCCAAAAGGAAAAGCTACAACTGCAAGTACGTCATTGTTTGTATGATTGTTTTGCTTGCACCGAGTTCATTGCTGGAAACCCCAATCCTAAGAAAAGATTTGTCATTTGTCTTTCGTTTATGTATCTGTTTTTGTTTTGCGTTTTTTTTGTTGTTGCCCTTTTCCCCGCTCGTCTATTAGTGGTTGGTCCTTGCCCGAGGCCAACTGTGAGCGGATGGTTGCGTAAACCGTGAATGCTGCAGTTTAGGGTGGGCTGTATGTTACAAATTACAATTAAGAAAAAAAAATCAGCTTAAAGCTAGCTGTTTGAAGGGTAGAATGAGTTGGAGAAATTAAATTTGAATTTTTCCCCCATATTGCACACGAGCGACTGGGCGCCTCCATGCAGGTGGAGCTGCGTGCGTACTAAGGTAACACGTGGCCGATATTATAGTTATTAAAAATTAAATTTAAGTTGGTAAATTTTTGATGTATTTTTCTACAATCAACTATCATCCCGTGAAAAGGTGATAATCTAACCTTTCTAGAAAGTTTTGCATGAGTTATATTTTCTTCGAATTTTACTATTTATATTCGCTCGGCGCTAACTACACTTCTGCTGACGCGATAACAATTTGCTGAGTAGGAAAATATTACAACACGCGCCAGCATACGTTTGAGCAGTAAACCATCCCCTGGATCGGCAACAGTCATGATCGACATCAACCGATTGCGTAGTAGCAGTACATGGCGCGGAGGCTCGTTTAAATGCCGTCGCACGTGAGAGACCACGAGGGACCGGCGATTGTCGGTGTGTGTTCAGTTGTGCGCTATTTATGCGTTCGATCCGTTCGATAACCTTCACCAGGAAGTGGTGGTACGATCCGCTCCGAAGCAACAGCCGGAAACGTATGATCCGATCATTATCTTGGAATATTAAATATTCTTTAAAAAATCCTTCGTGGGAAAACGATTAGAAGATAATGTTTTATTATAAAATAAAAGAAAATTAAGTACAGAAAACCCGTCTTGCACACACTATTGCATCAGCTATTTCAAATTCTAAATTAAAGAACCTTAAAATAACTGCGCACTTCGGGGAGCCGAATGTTTTTCTTATCTTTTCGAAAATTTTTGCTCTTCTTACCCATTAGCCCCCCCGCCTTCGAAAATTCTCCCCGTCCCATGTGGCAATTTATTGAACACTTGCATCAGACAGAAAATGGGGAAAAAACGTGCTCGAGACGAAGTAGGGGCAGCAACAACAAAAAAAATGGTTCATCTGTGCACGTCCGAACGAGTGTGTGCGTGCTCGCAGATCGCAAACACGCGATATGCTGCGTGCGCTGGGCGGCAAGATAACATAGAGCTGCACGATAGCATGGGTTGCTGATTTTTTTATGGCCCCGGTCCGACGCCGACATGTGCGGTTGGGCAGGTTTGCTTTTTTATGATCGTTCCCGGCCAGCGCTTTTTATGCTTGCCGCCAGGTGTCGCACCTGTCGAACGAGTGACGCGCAGAAAGTGATCGATTGCATCATGTTGAGCTGGGGCGTGCATGGAAGCGTGGCGTGGCTTTTGCTGCCCGCGGTGACTTAATTATACCGGGCGCGAATGTTCGCCACATGGTCGCGAAGAAAGAAAGCAAAGGAAACGTGATCAAAGCCGCCACCCAGAGCGCTTCAAACTCCCAAAACCCAAATATTGGGTCTCTCTCTCTTTCTGTCTTGTGCGACTGATTATGACGCGCTTTTTGTGGCATCTTTCATCAGCCGAGCGACAGATTTGGATCGATTGACCAGGTTTCCGATTTTGGCGGGAATTCCGGCTCCGTACGGGCCGAGGACCGATCGTCTTGTGTGCGATCCATTTTTGGCGTTTTCATTTGAACTTCAAGCTCATGGAGGACAAGAATGACGTGAAGAAGCAAAAGAAAAAAAAGAGTCACAAGTCAAACCAGGCCAAAAGGCAATGACGGATGACGGAAGCGAATGACCTTTTGCGGGTTGATTTTTGTTGTTGCTTGTTTGCTGCAAAACGGACGCTGCAGGAATTTGGACACGTTTTTTCTTGTTGGCGTCGTGGCTTTCTTTTTGGCGCGCGTTGTCCTCGGCAAATGGTGCACGAGGTCATATCGGTCGCGGGGTGGAAACACGGAGAAAAACGGTCACATTCCGGACATTCCACGACGAGGTGTACGATCGTACGATTGGTCCAGCCAGCCATCGGATGATCAATGATCGAGCCCCCATCACGTTTTTTACCCGACTTGAACGTACGAATACGAAACATGGAACCGTTGTTCCTTTTCGTTTTTTCGGTTCAACTCCGATGCGCTCGGTACCTCGGTATGAATGAACAGCGTTCGGGAATCGACCTTGAAAGAAACCAGGCCCTCAGCTATAGGGCTCTGCTCTGTGTGTGGGGTCCGTGTTTTTTTACGTCAACCTGTTCCTCCAGCATTGAAATTAGGCAGCTTACTTTTTACCTTTTCGGTGAGGCCAAAATGATTGATGCCACGAAAGCGATGTGGAACACCCCCCTAGCGGACTGCGGGCTATGTAAGATTCGCAAAAGGGACGGGCTATTATTAGCGCTTAACACAGGGCGCTACTGCACACCCAAGGTAGCCATTGACCCTGTTAGATCGATTAGATGGTGCACGTGTGTACGTGTGTGTGTGTCTTTGGGCGCCAGACGGGCAAAGACGTCTGGTTTTTTTGGTGGCTGTTTGGAACGTAAAACCTGAGATCCTGCTTGATGGATGTTTCTCGATCGAGGCCGATGCGTAAGGTGAATGATTTCGGCAGACGCAGCGCATCCTCCTTCATTCTACTCTTTCGGTGTTGTTTTGGGAAGCGACAAGAATGTACACGTTTGTACGGGAATGTTTACAGGAGCAGAAAACATGCATGCAAGGAATGTCCGTTAGCAGCGATGAGCAACGTTGATGGAATTTGTTTGGTTTTAATTTTTCTACGGAGCACTACTGAAGGGAGAATTTGGAATTCTATGGTTCAACGCTCCAGCTCGGACACTTCATATTCTGCAACAGTGTTAAAAGAAAAGGGACATCTGCCATTAGTTAACGTAAGCTCCCAAGGAAAGAAGCACCATGAGCCACTTTAGAGGTTCTTTAGTGTACAAGAAAGATTTGGCCTCAACGTTTGCGACGGTTGTGAGGGACATGTAGGATCCAATCTTCTCCAAATGGCAGTCATTTAGTGTCGACTGTGTGTAGACACACAAATCTAAATTAATCTTTAGGATGTCTTCACCTTATCCTTCCGAATGATTGATCTTCTTCTTCCTTGGCACTACAACCTCGAGAGGTCTCGGCCTGCCATTTCTGGCTTTCTGGGACTTAATTTTACCCGTAGTAAAGTAGTCAAGCCTTACGTACGGGGAGGCAGTCTGGATTGGATTTGAACCCCGGCCCTGCCATGTGAAGACCGGCGCCGCTGACGCCTCGGCCACCAGACCGCCTCGAATGATTGATACTGGTAAGATATGCATGAGATTGTCTAGAACTGCTCCTCTTCTCCAATTTTTGTTCTGTCCTCAGTTGTATAACTCTTCCAGAATCTTAAGCTTATGGTGACGGACGTTAAATTCAAAACCATCTTAACCACGTTTAAAACAGAAGAGCAAGCTATATTTTCAAAGGTCTTTTTGGCGAACGCATCCTCCGGGAAACGTCCTAGGACGCATTCACTGTCCAGGTGGACGCTCTGAAGAAACTTTACCGACTGTGTCATCTAAAGCCTTTCTCTTAATGTGACTAGCCCACCAAAGCATGGGGAGTCTGTTTTCGATTTACTATAGGAAAATAATCGTACAGCTAGTAGAGCTTGCCGTTCTGTGTTTTTTTCCTTTCGAACGCGGTAAAAGGGTTTCGTTACTTTTAGACAAAGTTCAAGTCTTAGAGTGAGATTAAAAATGTCCTATAAAGTCAATTGGTTCCTCATAGTAGGTGTATTGAGTGGAAAAGTGTCCTCAGGCTGTAGCATTCTTGTTCAAATCGCATCGGGAAATTAGAGCTGGTAGTATCAACAAATCTTTGAACGTAGTTCCTCAAACGAATTTACCAAGGCTGGTCGGTCTGACTGATGGAAGAAATCGTAGCTGCTTTGG
Organism: Anopheles stephensi; assembly: GCF_013141755.1. NCBI lineage: Eukaryota > Metazoa > Arthropoda > Insecta > Diptera > Culicidae > Anopheles > Anopheles stephensi. The sequence goes on from NC_050203.1 coordinate 18,140,975, forward strand.
TGAAAAACTAACCAAAATCCAGCTAATCATAAAAAAAAAACAACTTAAAACTTATACAAATATCAAAACTAATTAAGATCCAGGTTATTAAAAGGCTCCCTGGAGATCGAATTCCTTAGTTCGTAAGACTTGTGTATACACCAGCCTGTGTATTGTAGGCAACAGTTCAGTGGCAAATTGTTTTCGATTAAAGTGGCAAACTTTACAGCAACTTCAACAAGCGTGGCAAATACACAATAACATGAAAGAGTAAAAGCAACATATAAATAGCAAAGAGTGAACCAGAGACAGCCCTGATTAAAACTACTACTACACGAGCAAATTGAAAGGCAGCCAATTTTAGCACGCTTATTTTTAGCCCGGTCCTTCTCCTGCATGGAACGTTCCGGACCGTTCCGAGCAGAAGGATGCTTAGTGTTTAGTGCTAGAGCAACACATTTCCGTCAGATCAGGCGCGTGCACGTTGTTAAGCAACTGCCAACACGGGAAAGGACGTCAGCCGGCCTCTTGGCATGACCTGCGCACTTGGGTGCGAATTTAGTGCAATCCCGATCATCCCGATTGCCGTCAGAGGTCTGCCGTGACTCTGGCCGACACCGTACGCCGTAGTAAACACAAGCCGACACGCCGGGGTGCAATAATTCTCACCTCCTCCGAATCCTCCCCAGCCGGGGCTTATCAGGGCTGACGATCGCGTCAGAGAAGCAGTTTCGTTCCGGGCGTCGGTAATCGGGCAACGGCGATCGCCGATTGCCATCACCGATAACCACCCAACAAGTGGCCACCCTACACGACCCTGACCAACAACATCCCGGGGCGCGATGTTAATCGTCGATCGATCGGGATTTCGAAGTCGAATGTGGGCCGATTGCCGATTGCGGTTCTGTCAAACGCTGACGAATTGGTTTCGTCTCGCGTGTCTCGGCCGGCACCAGTGGCTGGCCGAGGCCCACCGATCGCTCCGAGCCGAGGTCAAACGGTTAGACAAACGCAGAAACGTCGGACGATTGCTGTTTGCTTTTTGTTTTGCCTTATTTGTTGATGCAACCTTATCCTGCCACCGCCGCCGGGAGGCCCTTTTTCCCGGTTTGTTTTGTTTCTGCACTGTTGGTAAACATTAGATTAATTTTCCCTTTTTTTTGCGCTTTGCCTGGTGTGACTCTGCATTATCACGATCGACGTCACGGTGGGTGTGTAATAATGGGAAGGGAGTTGCAGCAGGGAGATGAGGGGGAGAGGGGGAAGGGGATTGGCTTCGGACAAGTTGTGGATGACCGATTGGGATGACAGAGTTAGAATTCTTGGAGAAGCTCTAGAAAAATCTATTCTTTTATAGGCTTGCATCAAAAAACGCAAACCGAATGATTCATAATGTTGGGAAATTATTTCTAGCTTATAGAAGTCCTCTATATCTGGAACTAAGAACTTCAGAACTGAGAGTGTTAATATAATTTGCTCAAGGACAGATATCAGAATTGCATATTAAATTTAAGGACATTTGGGAACTCTTCAAGGGAACATCGTTGCACTTTAATATTGTGAAATACAAAGAAATTGACGCCATGGATGCAACCTCTTGCAACGTCCTTACTATTAACCGTACGACCAGTTGGCCATCTTTGTCCAATTTTTCCTGGAAACAATTACGAAGTATCTCCCAACGCTTCATTAAGCCTGATGAGTCCTACATTGATAAGTCCTTACGTGTGCAGTAAAGCGCAAGATTGTGACCAAGCATCGGCAGGCCTTTCTCTCTTTTTTTGCTGTGCAGTTCTCTGCATCCACGCTTATCGCTGCTGCCCGGTGCATATCAGGCCGGGCGAACCGGGGATCGTCCCATTATCAATAGTGCAGCGGTCTGGCACAGCGCAAAATCGTGCCGATGCATGCAACTTGGTCGCGCAAACTTGGTGATCCGTAAAGATAGCGACAAGAAGACTGAGGAGCGCGAAAAGGCCTAGGAATCAACGGCACCCGATAACCTTCGGGCGCTTTTTATGATGACGGCGACGAAAGATGTTTCGACCAATCTGGGGATTCTCGGAGCGGTAGCTGCACTAGTTGCAATATTGATGGGCCTAGGTACTTGGCCCAGTCGTCAGTGTCGTCAGTTGAAATGGGATGATGATTTGCGGGTGCCAAAAAACAACGAGCCGTGCCCACACACGCTTTACGGTCAAATGCAATCAAAAGTTTTCTAATCAAAACGGCCACTAAACGGTGGAACAAATAACCGCTGGAAGTCAGTCGACAGTGGCGTCACATTACAAAGTGGGCTCTAAAGCTCGGTAAAGCTGTGGTAACATAAATTGTAGCGACTTACGACGCAATTCAAATGACTTATTTTCGGCGCTGTTCTATTTTTATTACGATTACGCGTCTTCCAAGCTTCCCCCTTATCAGTAATCGTTATGATCTGCCGCAGCAATTCGTAGTCATTGCGGTGGGCATTATACTCACCGATGTGGAAAATTTTTATATTTTAGACCCGAGCTCCCCTTCCCTCCTTATCAGACTTCCTGCTGAAAGCCACCGCCCCGCCGAGTGAGACGCAGGCCCGTAGCCACACTTACTGGCAGAAGCGATTAACGTTCGCACGGACAGCAATTCTCCAGCTCAAAAAAAAAACTGATGCGAAGTGCAAAATGAAGCATATGTCTACATCTACACGAAACAGTGATTAGAGCGTGGGGAAGTTCCATTCAAAGAAAACCGTTGGGGCGAAGTGCTGAAGGCCATCAGGGCTGGCCGACGAGGTACGCCCATCCACCACGCACGTCACCGACCATTGACAGATGTTTTGGAGATGGAGAGCTTCGAAGCTTCGGAGGCAAAAAGCGGACGAGAGCAACGACTTCCGACGCAGGCTGGGCCGGTGGCGGCTTATCAAGCGCCCGCGCGTATGGGTTGAAGTTGAAGGACTTGGGCGGAACGGACCCGGTACGGCCTAAAGGTGACCAAACCGAACGGGACCGGATCGGACCGGCATGACATCAGCGGCCGGGTCGGTTGCGAAATCGGTTTACTAGAACGGATGAATGGCAAGCGAGCCGGGTGGGGGGGAGGTATGTGGAGGAAACCCGGCGTATGCCGATGTGATCGTACGAGTGTGTCTAAGGTTCTCTTAGGATGTGATAATACGCTGTTCGTTGAATGGGAGACGATTTTTGCGATTACTTGTGATTCTTGCGAATGAATCACAAAAGGGAAGTTCTCCCTGGAAGGGACATTAAAAGCTGTTGGAATACCTTAACTCATTCTGAACAATCTAATGGATTATAGTCTGGCAAGGGTATATGTACCGAAAGCGCCAATGAAGAATCCTTAAGAAGTTGTACTGTGGTACTAAGGAGCCATTGCAATGCCAAAATTGTCATTCGCAGCTTTTATCCTGTTATGCGTATTGCCTACCTTTTGGGCGCATGTCTTGTTGCTTTCGTTCAGTAGATTGTCCTTATTCTAGTACCAAGAACTCTATTGAAAATACTTCTTCTTTGCTGGTGCTGGTGCCACGAGAGGTTTTGGACTATCGTTTCAGGCTTGCTCGACTTGATTTTAGTCGGAAAGTAAGCCTAGCTATCTGGCAGATGCTTTGCATGCACTTCTATACCTGTACCGTCCTGCCGTGTGCAGACCGGTGCAATTACCAATTGCCTAGTTGATCAATTATTTCGTTACAAGTAATTGAGTTAATGAAGAGCTCTTCAAGAATCGTCAAAAGTTTGTAGCAAGAATCTTTGCAAATTTCTACTGCAACTGCGGTTGCACATAGTTATTGGCAGATGGCAGATTTTATCCTGCTATGCGGATTGCCTAACTTTTGGGTGTATATCTTGTTGTTCAGTGAACTTATCCTTGATATCAACAAGAATTTTGTTAAAAATTCTTTATTTTGCAATCCAACATCCAGTGGATATGGACCGCCGTTTCTGGGGTTTTTACTTGATTTTAGCCGGATAGTAAGCCTGATGGTTCGGCTGGTATTGGCAAAATGTTGGACAAATGTGTTGTTGATTTCATTCTCTTAGCTTATCCTTTTGCCGGCATAAAATTCTGCTAGGAATTCTTTTTTTTTGCAGCCCACCATTGCTACATTCATTGACTTCATTTTAGTTTCAGATAGCAAGCCCAGTGATCTAGGGACCGTTCTGGATTGGATTCGATACTCGGTCGGTCTTTCCGTGTGAAGCTGATTTATAACTGCCTTGCAAGGCTACAAGTACAATAAAAACTTCCCAAGCTTATTCAAGAATATAGAAGAAGAAATGTACTAAGAATCTGTGTCCAATTGAACTTTCGATTGCAAAATGTTAGGAACTGCTTTTATCCTGCTATGCGTATTGCCTACCTGCTAGGCGTTATCAAGCTAATTTTGAGTGAGCTTATCCTTTTACCATCACCTAGAACTTTGTTAAGAATATATTTGCTTTAATTTCTTATTCTTGTTCTAGGAAGTACTCGCATCTAAATGTTCGAGGAACTTTCGCAGCTAGCGTACCGAGAATAAGTAACAATCGATCCATGTCCGGATCTATGACAAGGGTTCATATCGCCTTTGGGTTCACCTGGAGAGTTTGAGTGGGAACGAGGCAGTATGAGCAGTACTGAGAGGAAACAGGAAACTCAACTAACACAGATTTCCTTCAACCTGCTGGAAGCTTCGAAATATATACTAACGTTCGATATACCTAATAATGAATTATCAATCAACTCTTTTGCTCTCCTATCAGTTTAATTTAAGGCCATCTGCTTTAACCCACCATTACTTCTCGGTGCCATTAAAGACAATCCTTCATTTGATCGTCGGCTCAGCAATTGCTATGTTAGCCGCTGTTTGATGCGAAAACCGTTCCTTACTTTTTTCCCTGAAGCGATACACACCAGGCGATACATTATTTATAAGCTTACAAGCGCAATGATTCTGCCATGTGGCTGTATTACCCCACGCCCACGTTTCCATCCTTCTGTATTGTTACCCTCCTTCTGTTCTCAAGGAATAACATTCTTCATAAAATTGTACATTGGAGAATGGCTTGCTTGGCAAATGTCTCTACCGTCATCGGTTTCGGGAGGTTGGCCCGCCGTAAGCTTTGAAAGTATAATTTCATCCTCTTTTGGTAACCGTTGCATACGCTCCCCCTCACCCAGAGGCACTCGTACATGTCGTGGGATTGCTTGCGATTGAGCATTGTCTTATGCTAATGAGCGTTTAACTCCTGTTTAACAAAACGTACCGCACGGAAATAATGCGGTACGGAGCGGGGTTTTCAAAAAAGGGTAACATTCACGATCGGTTCTGACTCTTGCTGCTGAGGCAATTGCTGACCCCATCCCGGTTCCCAATCGGCCCCCAACATCACACCGAACGGGTCGAAGACTTGGTCCCCTCGCACAATCTCGATGGACGGCAGATGAGTCAAGGCTTCGTGTGCGTGGCACGTGAATCTTATCAAAGCGAAAGTGTGTACATGGCCAGCTCGGTTACCATGGGGCGGTGGACGAGCCCATCCGAGCCCCAAACCGTTTGCTGATTGGTGCGCCGTGGCAACGGTATCAACACCGGTCGGCTTGATATGCCCGTGACTGACTGGTGGCGCCAAATCAATCGACCCGTTCGAGCAGGTTCGCCCGATAATCACGTTTCTGCCGCCAGGTAGCTATACCGAGTGGCCGAAATTCTTGCGGTCATTTGGCAGATAAAGTCACTCAGTGGGCATCATCATTCGGTGGGCACGCTTACGAGGGGTCCTCGAGCTTCCAAAGGCACGTGATCGTGAGGCGAACGGGCGGAACAGTCAACTGAAAGGTTTTTTTTCCAGCAACGCAAAACCTGAGCAAGAATTCGTTCTTTATAATCTTTCACCAAAAACTCCTGATCGTACTACGTTACTGACGCAAGCTCCCACTTCCGGTGACCTCATTTCGATCTCCACTTTCTTCTCGCGCTGTAACTGGTGAGAGTCTACCCGTAGAAAAGCCAAAAGTCAAGGCTGTTGTTGGCGTTCGGCTTGGCTCACCGGAGAGGAAGCCTACGGAATTGAACATCAGCGGCGGCCCGGCAGCTTTGATAGCTAGGGCCTGTAGTGTGATTTTGAGTGAATTGCAATTAACATTGCGCCCTACCGCATCGAAGGATTGAGCCGTGAGCGGTGTTGTTATCTTATCAACGAGACGGTCGACTGTCGAATTACCGAGTTCCCAAATAGCCAAAGACGTATTACGCATCCACACAATCGGAACTGGCCGGACACCGGCCTGGTGTGTTGGACGGCAGCATCACCGTCTTATCAGTGGCTTCTGGCTACCACGGCACGGAACAGGGCAGACACGATCTTACGCTTTACTCGCACCATTCCGTGTACACGCTTGAGTAGAAACGTGCTCGTCTTTTAATATTGGGGTTCGCTGTTTAACGTATGGCAGTTCCGATTACGTTTACCCTCTTGACCCGCGCTCAAATTGGGAGACGGTGGCGAATCAGCCGCACCGAATGTTAATGACCTCAATATTCGTTCCGTCTCCTAGTGAGACGTCCCATTGTTTTGCCTATTCATATTAATTCTGCGAACGAATAATGTTCGAATTAATGGCAGAATTGATAAGACGCGTGTTATGGTGCTATACACGGTCGGGCCAGTGTTTTTCACGTGCATTAGTGGACAGATATGGGATTATGCTGAGGTCATCATGCTTCAGGTCAGTGGGAATTATATTTAAAACAAAAAAGCAACATTCGAGAGAGAGAGAGAGAGAGAGAGAGAGAGAGAGAGAGAGAGTCGTTGGAACTGGAAGGAAGCTTCATGAACTGATGATGATGATGGTGCTCAAGACTTAAACTACGCACACCGAGCGTAAAGTGCATTGCCCGCTGATAGATAGAAGCTAAAAGCATCGGCCACACCGTGTTGCTTCTTATCGCATTACTTATGCTAATGCTTCCAGCGGGGAAATGCGTAGCTTGATCGAGCTATATTGGGGTTTTACAATTATTTTCGACATATCGTCACCTCAGAAGCATTATTTTTAGCTTCTTGTTTACCACATAAAAGGTCCTAGAACTAGTAGAGACTAGGAACGCACGACTGAACAGTTTAGAACACACCGAACACCACCACTCTGAAAATCAGAGGCTAACGTAAAGCAAGCGTCAAGCACTACATATTCGAGGTTCGGTAAGATAAGCTTGAAGATTTCGTAGATTTTATAAGAATATTTGGATAATAAACGTAGTACATTTGGTCCTCTGTTGATATTCCTAGCAGTAATAACTGCGAATAAAGTATGGAAAAAATGTAAAATTGTTAATAATTTGTTGAAATTACGAAAATATATGCGAAGGATCAAGTCAACCCATACATTTTTAAAAGCGTCATCTAAGCTGATTAGGAGCTGCTTAATGGCACCAGTAACTTTGCTTCTGATACTACATTCAGTGAAATATTAATAAACTAAATGATGATGGATGAATTTACAGAGGCATTCTGTTCACCATTACAGTCCAAGTTATCCTATGTATTTTAACAATTTTTAGAAACTAAATAAAATAAAAGTTTAGGCGTGTGTAGAGCGCACTGCATGTTGGAGCTCCCCGGAGCAGTGGTGGTAAACCTTCTTATTTGGATATTTTCCCTATAGAAAATGAAAACATTCATCCATCACTGGATGTTTTTAACGACTTTCTACATTACTGCATGATTTAATGTAACTAATACACATTTTACAATGCTTTTGCATTCATTACAACAGTTTTTTTTCTAATAAATTTAAAACATTTCCCCAAAATACGATTATCCAGCTGTCGGCGTGATGTCCGACAGGGGCGCCCACAGTGCACATCTGATTTGTTTACATACATCAACGGCTCGTTCCAGGCACAAGCGAAAGCGTAGCTGCATTTTCTACGCCGTTGCACTTACGCAGGCTAAGTGTGTCAGTATTAAATCCTAAACGAGTCGTGTTTACCATTACAATACGGGTTGCAATCGTTTTTGGCGTCATTTTGTTTGTCCGATGCTTATCATCCGCACTTGCAGGCCCTTGAACGTAGCTAGAATTCTTTCCATCACCTCATCATCCACGCAGGTGGCAGTGCAGCAGCAGCAGCAGCATTTACATTTCGGTGAAAGTAGTGACCAAACGGATGAACGGGGCCCGCTGATATACATTCCAACTGAGTTTCGTCGCACTAGGCCCCGCGGTGGGTAAAGGGCTCACGGGTAATTGATTGTTCCGTTTCTTCCCCTCACGCGAAAGCATCACACGGTCTAGGCTGGCGGCGGTTCGTGTTGCACCACTTAATGCGCCTTTCGTTTCGACCGCCTTACACGACCAGTAGTGGCGTAATGCTCGATTTCAGCTTTACGCTGTTTGTGTCCGTACTGCTCGGACTCGGGCTGATGTGGCTCGCCGGGCGCTACTTCCTGAAGGAGGACGTCGTCTACATACCGGACAACTGTCGGCGCCATGCGTGGAAATCGGTAAAGCTCCTATCGCGTAGCTGCGTCTGCTCCGTCTGTGATACGTCCATGGCGTCGAATGGACACTTTTGCGAAAGCTGTGGCGTTTGTTCGGACAATGGGTGCGTCCGGAAGGCGGACGAAAAGTTCCCGTGCAAGCAGCTGCGCATCCGTACCCGGGCGGACGATGGCACGACCAGTCGCCATCTGTGGGTGAAGGGCAATTTGCCGCTCGGGTCGGAATGTAGCGTGTGCCAGGAGGATATTGATCAGACGAGTGAGCTCGGGCTGTTCGGGCAGCGGTGCGCCTGGTGCCAGCGGATGGCACACGATAAGTGCTTTAGCGAGGTTTCCTCTACGTTGTGTGATTTCGGGCCGTTTAAGGAGATGATTTTCCCGCCCAAATGTATACTCGCTGCGCGGAGTAAGGTCGCGCAGAAGGTTCATCTGACGGGTATTATTCCACCGGAGTGGAAGGCTAACTGGCGGCCACTGATCGTTGTCGGTAAGCTTAAGCAGGAGCGGGAGAATAGTAAGATTTAATCTAATTGATCATTTTCTGCGCTGTAGCTAATTCGAAATCGGGAAGCAGTGGTGCCGATCAGGTGGTCGCTCTGATGCGTGGCATCCTTCATCCGCTGCAGGTGTTCGAGCTCGGTCAGCACGGGCCGCACGAAGCACTGCAGTGGGCTATCCATGCTGCTCCAACGCGCTGTCGCATATTGGTTGCCGGTGGTGACGGTACAGTAGGCTGGGTGCTGAATACCATCCTGCAGATGAAGGTGGAACCACACCCGGAGGTGGCGATACTGCCGCTCGGGACGGGAAATGATTTGTCCCGTGTGCTCGGCTGGGGTGCCGAAGGACCGGACGAGTTCGATCCGATCGATTACCTGCAGCGTATCGCGCAAGCCGAAACGGTACAGCTCGATCGATGGTTGGCAGAAATTAATACACACTCCAGCTTGGCCCGGTTTCACGTGCCCGGGTTCAGCCAGTCGCGTCACTTTTACATGTACAACTATCTGAGCGTTGGGGTGGACGCACTGGTGACGCTGAACTTCCACAAGGCGCGGGAAAGTTCGTTCTACGTGTTCAGCAGTCGGTTCGTTAATAAGGTAGTGCAGTGAAGTAGAGTTCGCATTTGTTTCCCGCTTATCATTCCAAATGTGTCTTTGTCACATCCCTACAGCTTCTGTACCTTTGCTTCGGAACGCAGCAAGTAGTGCAGCAGGACTGTGTGGAGCTGGAAAAGCATCTCGATCTGTACTTGGACGGTGTGCGCATCGAGCTACCCTCGCTGCAATCCGTCGTCGTGCTCAACATCGATTCGTGGGGTGCCGGTGTTAAGCTGTGGGGTAAGTGCACGTTCACACCCGAAGAACCAAAACAAAAAAAAACAGGAGGTCCTTCTACAACCGGCGCTTCCATCTTCCTTTCAGAAATGAGCAAAAACTCCCCAACCCACAGCATCATGAAGGAAGTTCATAGCATTTCCGATGGCATTTTAGAGGTGTTCGGTGTCGTTTCCTCCTTCCACATTGCCCAGCTACAGGTGGGCCTCAGCAAACCGGTCCGCCTAGGGCAGGCAAAAACTGTACGGGTAAGTAGTTGACAGCTGTTTCCACCTCCCGAAACACATGACTTCTTACTACCCATATGTTGTCGACTTTCAGATGGTGCTGAAACGAACGCTTCCCATGCAGGCGGATGGTGAGCCGTGGATGCAATCGCCCTGTGATATTAATATTCAACACTACGGCCAGGCGACGATGCTAAAGGACGTAAAGCAATGAGCGGTTTCTTTTCGCTTGTGCTTTACTGCAAGCAACTGCCATCGCGAGCAGTGAGCAAACAACCGGCGAATGGTGATCGTACTTTAGCTAGAAACACCACCGTTAAGAATCTCTCAACTCGCTTTAATATATATACATGTAATAGCGTTGCAGTTGTGTTCCATCGGACAGGGCATGGAAGGAAGCCCGTCGTCTCCCCCCAGAGCAGTGGGGGTTAATTGCGTGTGTGCGTTTGGAGAGTGTTTTGTGTGTTTGAGGAATTATAGGCTATAGCAGCAGTGCTTTTTGTTTTGTTGCTTTACATCGAAGCAACCACTTTCCCCTCTCGAGATCGACGGTTCTTAAACACATGCCACGGTAGCACTTGATAGGATAGCAGAATCAGCTCATTTCGGAATCAAGTTAAGGAAAAAAAGGTGTCAGATGATATCATAATAGCGGCACAGAATCTAAAACAGTCAGCACGGTAACTCCAAAACTAAAGTACTTAACGACATTCAGTATAGAGTTTTTGGCTGGAAGTTATGGAATGAAATTGAGACTATTCAAGTGTTCAACTGAACTGCAAATGCTGTACTCAGTGTGCGAAATGATGTGCTGCTATTGTGATATCATCTAAGACCAGTTGCCACAACTGATGCTATTGCTGCCGTTCCCTAACACTGAAAAATCCCTATTTAGCGAATGTTACGGAGCGAAACAGATCTGATTAAAACTTTACCTAATAATACACATTATTAAATGCATTTTCACACCAACACGCGGGCCAACCTTGTACGCGGCTCAATACTGATCTCAACTACACCACCACACTCTTAGCCTCTCTTGACGCCGGGGGAAGGAAGGAATTATCAAGACGGTGCAATCTCGAACCGATCAGTAGGAGCAAGATTTTACACGCGATCGTTAGGTTAGGGCATATGGAAGGGGGCGTACTACCACGTTTCATTGCTTCCATTCTACCAAATATCAATAATATTTATATATACACTATGAAGGGCCGGATCGAGCGGACCCTGAGCTGTCGTAGGGCTGCGGACGCGAATGGGGTTCACTGATAACGGCGGTGCTTGTTAGCGGGAATTGAAGGTTATAACCAGTCATAACCACTCCACAATCCATACTTACGAACAATTTACTTAAGCGAAACCCATTGCCGTGGTTTGGCTTACCGGCCAAAAACCCGTATCCATCCGAGCGCGGAAGTGTTAGGGCCGCAAATACATATGGTGGAAACGTTATTTATATGTATAAAAAAAAAGCGATACCAAATTATTTATTACACTTTCTACTTACAGAGTAATTCGTAACTGCTAGCGTTGAGGGTGGCGGGCAGGGGCGCGTGGGAACGGGAATCGATAAATAAATGCACCGTCTGCACCGGTACGGTAAAGTGCATCAATTGCAATAACTTACACACACACACAGGATGATTTTTGCCAAGCGTGGGGTGGGGTTGAGAAAGAGGAAGGTGAATGGTGGAGGGGGGGGAGGACACCTCCTTGGAGATGGGCGGTGAGTGAGTGTGTGTGTAAAAAAAAGCGCAACCTCCAATAACAAATAGACATATAAAAACCAGGTAAATAGATCGGATCGTATCCGGCAATCGTTCGCACTCTCTCGCTCTCTCACTCTCTCACTCTCCCAATCTCAGTCATCCATATCGATCGTCAGGAGTGAGTCCTCCGGATACACTTCCAGCAAGGCACGGGCACCATCGTTGAAGTTGTACGCAATACTACCATCTATCACGAGACCTGCAATCGGTTGGCGGAACAGCAAACGGTGCAGTAGAGCGGATCGGTCGCTTGGCTATGCGATAGAAAATGCAACAGCTTGTACTTACTTGCATCGACACAGCGCGATTTGACGAATATCTGTTTGGCGAACCCGCGCGACTCCAGACCCTTCGGGTTCGGCCAAACACCGACACAGATCTGCTCCCGTATCGAGTAGCACAGCCGGGGATCGTCGGGCGCAAACACTAGATTATCGTTGTACTCCTGAGACACGGACTCGGGATCGATGTTGTCCAGGGCGCGCTCGGCCGTCCGCTTCCGCACGATTTCCAGCAGATCCTTCACGTTGTTCGTCGACAGACGGTTCATGCTCGTCAGCCAGGAGGTCGATCCCGTGCCGGTACTCACGCACAGGCCGGAACTTTTCGTTTTCGTTATAATTTCGGAACTGTCGATGCGGAGATGGAGATGCGATACGCGGGCCGATAGCATTTCACCGATAAAAACCTGGCAGGTAGGGGGAAGAGCACGGTGTTATAAAAGCATTGGTTAAAAGCAACCGGGCAGTTTACCTCGTTAAGGGCAAGATAGGGCAGGATGCGGCTTTTACCGTTCGGTGCGGTCGACATCACCTCCTTATGCTCGACCGGTTGCGAGTGGAACTCGTGCAGATCCATCGGCGATGGACGTTCGGTTGTGGCCGCTCCCACCAGCGTCGTGCGGATACGGGATCGATGCATCCATCGGAAGTCTTTCGCTATAATACGTTGGATCGCTTCATCGACCTGTGCCGAGTACTGCTTCGGTAGCATCAACCGTCCTTCCGAGCGACGTGGATCCGAATTGAAGCCAACGACCGGCGTTTTCTTGCCGTTCGACAGAAAGAATGGACTTGCGCGGCCGGCTGCGAGCAGGAACGTACCATCGCCACCGATCGGTACGATCAGGTCGGCCCACTGCAGCGCTTCCCTGTGTATGGTGATGCGGTTCACTACCTGCACCTCGATGCCGCGCTCCTGAAACGACCGTACCACCTTCTGCTCGACATCTTTGTGCAGATGGTGGTAGTACTTGATGGCATCGTAATCGGTGCCCCGGTCGCGGATCTTCTGCTCCAAACACTCATCGCTCACCAGCTGCTCTTCACGGATCTTTTCAAACTCTAGCCGGGTCAGCTTCGACACAATTAGCACGCGGCGCAATTTTTCCTGCGTGCTACTACCGAAATGGCGTTGTTGCGCTCTCACGGCATTCCGGAGCGTTGTGGGATTAAATCCTGCGGGTGGATGCAAACAAACAGATCGGTCAAGGCACGGTAGAAACAGTACAGTTTTAACAGAATGTCCTCCTGAGGCCTGTTGCAGATAGCAAAGCAAAGATTCCGCCGTCCAGCTGCTGAAACAATATTTGAGTTGCACCATATTGCGAATATGTGTGACTGTATCTTATCTTGCCTCATCTCCTGGGCTTGTTGGCCTACACTTGCTCGCATATAAAATGGGACACCTTGGCATTGACGCTTCAGGACCAACAGAATCCAGCTTACAAGTTGTTGGCCGACGAGAAACCAAACGATAGGTTGCTTCACGCGCCAACACTAAAAATCGATTGAAATTGAATATTGAAAAGCAGTAGACCAAAGTGTTGGACCAAGAGTTGTCAGGGGTCTCTTCGCCTAAGACTCGGTTGAATGGTTTTCTCGTCTCAAGGATCTCAGCTACCCAGAAACGTTTAAGGACTCTTATTGTCCTTTCTTTTTCTTTTTCTTTGGCACTCCATCCAACCCGAGAGGCCTCGGCCTAGCATTTTTGGCTTTCTGTGACTTGATTTTACGGTCTGGATTAGATTTGAACTCCGGTTCTGCCGTTTGAAAACCGGCACCGTTAACCTTGGCCACCAGACCGTTCCACCTCTTATTGTCCAGAGGCGTTAAACATATTCAACACTATTCCCTGAGGCTATACCGTGTTTATTATTTCGAGAGACAGAACGAAAATAAATCATACAGTGTCCCATTTCAAATGCAGCCCACTGTGCACATTTGATTCGGAAAAGCTTACGCCTACTCTGCGATCAGATTACCATCGCACCAGTGTGGGTAATATGGGTGGTAAAAACTTAAACGTTAGTTCGGTACGATGAACCAACTCGCGCACTATCATTGTGGCGACATCAAATTAAAACCTTTACAGCCCCCCAGCCGCCGATCGATAAGTAGCCGATCACGCACCCTGGATGGTTTCTATTGATTGATTAGTTGACAGTGTTGGGCTGCTCACCAAGGAATAAATGGATGCGAAATGGATTACTTTTTGTTGTTGTTTTAATTCCCATTCAACAAACATCTCGCTCCGGCTGCTTCCCTATCTATCGCGCCGGAAGAGGAGAAGCCAAACAAAAAAAAACGGCGCACATGCTGGCTGCGCCCCACCAGACATTTTAGATCACTTTGAGGCTAGGCCCTGAACTTCTCACCCTACTTGGCCCACAAATGTGTATTCGCAATATTGCGTTCTCTTTTCCTCGTATTGGCTTTGGTCTTCTGTTCTGCTCTTCTGTATCATCGACAGCCGTTTTCGATTCAACCAGTCGTGTGTGTACACGGTGATTTAACGCGCATGCGCGGTTTTGGTATGTATTGGAGCGTCGATGAATACTTGACACTTACGATGCCGGCACAGAACCAAAATACTAGCCAAACTGAACTTACCCCAATTCTGATTTCGTTTTAGAAAAGCAATATTTCTGCTGATATATATTAAAATGTCGTCAAGATCAACCCATTACCGAAAGCGCCGTCGTTTTCTGGAAGAGGCAGAGCGTGAATTCGAAGCTAAATACAATCGTATGGGGGCTTCTGGATCCTTTTGCCATATTGTGTATTGTGTATTGTGAGTGTTACAGTGCAGTGGGAAACCATTCGTGATCGCATTGAAAACCAACGCGGAACCAGTGGCGGATTGCTTACACAAGGCCATTAGAGAAATGAAAATCGGGGCCTTAAGAAAGCCATACGGGGGGCCCTATAAATTTGGAATATGTGTGAATCCAGCGAGTAAGCGAACTCGGAACCCCAGCAGCTAATTAGTCCGCGTATCGTGAAACGGGCCGTGTAAAGCCGATACTGATATCTATCCGTTTTGTATCAAAATAACTGAACGCTACCGTGCCGGAGTAAACCGATTTGACAATAAAACTTGCCTATACAAAAAATGTTTCATGTGAACTAGACCATCGTCTATTTCGGAGCCGTCCAAAACCAAACCGATATCACTAACACATGCATACAATATGGCTGCTCGTGCTCACTCACACATTCTCACAGCCAGGTCCTAATTTCAGGGGATATGACACAAAATTAGGGGCTGTCAGTCGTTTTAGATCACTTTTTGTCTGGGGGGGCTGCGTCAAAACATGACGCATCCCCCCCAGACAAAAAGTGATCTAAAACGACTGAGAGCCCCTAATTTTGTGTCATATCCCCTGAAATTAGGACCGGGCTGTGAGAATGTGTGAGTGAGCACGTGCAGCCATATTGTATGCATGTGTTAGTGATATCGGTTTGGTTTTGGACGGCTCCGAAATAGACGATGGTCTAGTTCACATGAAACATTTTTTGTATAGGCAAGTTTTATTGTCAAATCGGTTTACTCCAGCACGGTAGCGTTCGGTTATTTTGATACAAAATGGATAGATATCAGTATCGGATTTACACGGCCCGTTTCACGATACGCGGACCAATTAGCTGCTGGGGGTTCCGAGTTCGCTTACTCGCTAGATTCACACATATTTCAAATTGATAGGGGCCCCCGTATGGCTTTCCTAGGGCCCCGATTTTCATTTCTCTAATGGCCTCGTATAAGCAATCCGCCACTGGTTCCGCGTTGGTTTCCAATGCGATCACGAATGGTTTTCCACTGCACTTTAACACTCGCAATACTCACTACACAATATGGAAAAAGGATCCAGAAGCCTCCATACGATTGTATTTAGCTTCGAATTCATGCTCTGCCTCTTCCAGAAAACGACGGCGCTTTCGGTAATGAGTTGATCTTGACGACATTTTAATATATATCAGCAGAAATATTGCTTTTCTAAAACGAAATCAGAATTGGGGTTAGTTCAGTTTGGCTAGTACTTTGGTTCTGTGCCGGCATCGTAAGTGTCAAGTATTCATCGACGCACCAATACATACCAAAACCGCGCATGCGCGTTAAATCACCGTGTACATACACGACTGGTTGAATCGAAAACGGCTGTCGATGATACAGAAAAGCAGAACAGAAGACCAAAGCCAATACGAGGAAAAGAGAACGCACTATTGCGAATACACATTTGTGGGCCAAGGAGGGTGAGAGGTTCAGGGCCTAGTCTCAAAGTGATCTAAAATGTCTGGTGCCCACCAGACATTTTAGATCACTTTGAGGCTAGGCCCTGAACTCCTCACCCTACTTGGCCCACAAATGTGTATTCGCAATAGTGCGTTCTCTTTTCCTCGTATTGGCTTTGGTCTTCTGTTCTGCTCTTCTGTATCATCGACAGCCGTTTTCGATTCAACCAGTCGTGTATGTACACGGTGATTTAACGCGCATGCGCGGTTTTGGTATGTATTGGTGCGTCGATGAATACTTCACACTTACGATGCCGGCACAGAACCAAAGTACTAGCCAAACTGAACTAACCCCAATTCTGATTTCGTTTTAGAAAAGCAATATTTCTGCGGATATATATTAAAATGTCGTCAAGATCAACTCATTACCGAAAGCGCCGTCGTTTTCTGGAAGAGGCAGAGCGTGAATTCGAAGCTAAATACAATCGTTTGGAGGCTTCTGGATCCTTTTCCCGTATTGTGTATTGTGTATTGTGAGTGTTAAAGTGCAGTGGAAAACCATTCGTGATCGCATTGGAAACCAACGCGGAACCAGTGGCGGATTGCTTATACGAGGCCATTAGAGAAATGAAAATCGGGGCCCTAAGAAAGCCATACGGGGGGCCCTATCAATTTGGAATATGTGTGAATCCAGCAAGTAAGGGAACTCGGAACCCCAGCAGCTAATTAGTACGCGTATCGTGAAACGGGCCGAGTAAATCCGATACTGATATCCATCCATTTTGTATCAAAATAACCGAACGCTACCGTGCCGGAGTAAACCAATTTGACAATAAACCTTGCCTATACAAAAAATGTTTCATGTGAACTAGACCATCGTCTATTTCGGAGCCGTCCAAAACCAAACCGATATCACTAACACATGCATACAATATGGCTGCACGTGCTCACTCACACATTCTCACAGCCCGGTCCTAATTTCAGGGGATATGACACAAAATTAGGGGCTCTCAGTCGTTTTAGATCACTTTTTGTCTGGGGGGTGGGTCCTAATAAATGATGTTCAATGTCCGATCGAAGGTTTCTTAGATTGCCTCGGAAAAGGCAGTGTACGGGAAGAGAAAGTGGAGGATGTTTTTAGCCTCACGCGCACACACACACACACACATACTCGATGGGGGGTAAATATCTATCGCCAAATCTGCTTCAATACCTCGGCCGGGGGAGAGCAATGTTTTGCTGGCAAATATAGTGGCTATTAATGGGGTGTGTTCGATGTGATAGAAGGGGCCCAGCAGTACACGCAATTCTCGACATTCGAAACAGATAAGATTGTGCCATTCACGACGGTGATGACGTGCTCGCCACATTTTGCCAGATCGGTGAGCGCCGAAGACGTCAGCCGATCAAAAGATTCAAGCGTTTTTTTTTCGTTGTTTTTCAAATGCAAATGATTGCGGTTTTTTTGAACCATTCTTCTTAAGGCATTCTTCTTGCCTTAGATTGCTAATTATGGATTAGAATCTTAAGAATAGCAGGCCTTGTGAAAACAACACATGCAAGAAGAGGTTCGTTTGCTGGGTGCACTGTACAGCATGCAAGGTTTGCTGCGATTTGAACGTTTCCCTACAAGAGAACACAGAACGAAACTGCATGATGAACCGGTTTTTGCAAGCAAACCCGTACGACACTCACCTGAAACATTCCGCAAAAGTTGATTCAAGTGGAACATTTGTGGTTAACCGCTGTGTGGTACGCTTCTCGATTGCTGTTTTCTTACAGCAGGCTTACAAGTGTCCCACAATCGAACAAACAAGCGCACACCAAATCACACAACCAGTCGCATGCGTTGTTGACTACTTGGTCTCACTTGGACTCCTCCAGTCCAGTGGTACGGATTTCGACGGATATCCAACTGTACGATGCAATCCGGCACACAAACACACGCTGTGTGTCTTCCTTTAACCTTGAAAATTGCACTGTGCACCACAGATTACATGGCTCTGTCGGGGCGAGACGATGTTCGAGAACTAGTGCATCAGCACGCAGGCACACACATACACACTACACACACACACACCGAGTAGGAAAATCGGAGACTGAAAACCGTACTGGGATAGATACCACGCGATACCACGACCGTTTCTCGACACGGCGACCGTTTGCTTGCACACGCGTCTCGCTACTGATAAGGATATTCGACGTAGGCACACTAGCCCTGAATGGGACTGGTTGGCTTTCCCACCGGTTTTCTGAGGGCGATAAGGAGATGTTGTTGTTGCTGCTGCTGCTGTCGGTCGGCTGGTTATCGGCCCGGTCTCTACCAATCGGGCGGTATGAATCTTTTCCAAAGCCCTAGCGGAAAATTACCACCAGTCTCTGTGTGTGTGTTTGCTGTATGCGGCGCCAATTTTCACACCATGTTTTCCACCGGGTTATTCGCACACACAAAAGGGTTTTTTGCTGGTGGCACGTGGGTTGCTTTATCGATGGAGCGTGTTGAGGTCGGGCTCCGTCGGGAGTGTGCAAACACGACAGTGCAACAGGACACTATCTACCGCTGCGTTCGAGTTCCATCCGTGTACGAGGTAAATATTTATAGATGGTACAATACCGGCACGGTTCGCGAATTATCAGCACTTCTCGTCCCCTTCCGTGCCATGACAAGTGGAATTGTTTGATACTGTGTGCACGGTGGGATATGCGCGATACATGCGCGTTTGACAGTTGGTTTTATTTTTATTTTATTTTGAAACTGCAATATTCATTTTTAAGTGGTATTTAGATCAAAACATTCCCTTTAAAATAATTTTAAAGATAAAAAATAAGCAAATTAGTGCGTCAGAGGCTTGATAGCTTGTATTAACACGGAAATCAAGCAAAACGAAGTTAATGTTCATGCTGCATGTTGCTTGTCCCGCGTGCACTGTCGGAGCACGCTCGCAGAGTACCGAGTAATTAAATTTTGAATTCCGTTCTGTGTCCGGTTTTGTTTACTTAAATTTTCTTCCAAAATGTTGTAACAGCTTATTTACCAACTTCCTGGTCTGGTTTGTAAAATCCCATGTATATTTCGTTAAAAAAGTGATAAAAAGGCATTAAATTCGCTTATAGGCAAACTTTATTATCGAATTACACCCAATTCCTCGCAGTTTAGCTCCGCTACCTATTTGGTTCGATTCCTTGTTTAGAGTAGGCTGATTTTAGTATAATACCACTCACTCTATTCGATTAAGTATTTTGTGAAATGCAACAACACCAGCTTGACTGAAGAAAAGGAGACACGCGTTAAACAGAAGCGAGCAGCACACCAATTCGAGCCGGATACACGTCTGGATAAAAAGAAATCGCCTGCCTTGACTATTCTTTTGTTGGTTTAGGTTTTTATTACCGTTTACGATATAAACTTAGCATTTTTTTGTTTTGTTTTCGGCTTTAATGTAATGTTAAAGGTGTAAGAAAGTGCGCGTCGCTACAAACGCACTCTGACCCGGCTGTATGCGCACGGTACCGTACGCACAGCGAGCCTCGTAGGCGGTTGGCAAACGACAGCCACCACACAATAAATTCCTTCTTCCCGACCAAAAACGGATCGATCCTTCTTTTACCGACGAACCTCCTGGGGAAGCGTTATTCGCTCACCGCTCGCTGTTCGCGCGTTCAATGAATGCGGTGTGGTGCGTCGTGTCTGCACAGCGCTGGCCTTCGAAGGGTAAGGGGAGGAGAAGGATGTGAACACTAACAGAGACAAACTGATGGGAGCTTCCTTTTTTGTTTTGCTTTATGTTGTTGATGTTGCGTGTGGGTGTGTGGTTGTGATTAACGCAACCCGAACAATTATTACATGGTCAGCTCCATGATCGCGTTTACGATATCATTGTCATTGTTCTTCAGTGCCCGGATGGCCCTTGCACGTTTCACGTTGGCCTGCGACATTACCAGATCGATGTCCTTGTCATCGATGCCGGTGTCGTCCACCTCCTCCTCATCCTCTTCCGCGATCGGGGTGACGACGTTCGTGGAGCTGGACGCTTCGCCCGCGGCCGGCGTCGCTTCCGGCGCCTTGAACTTTTCGGCCGCCGCCACATGGGCCTGCTGGGTGAGATCTTCGATCTTGGCCTCGCCGAAGATGATGTAGGTGTCGCTGTGCGGGTTCTTGTACACGTCCGGGTTGTTTATCACGAACAGGATGTTCTTGGACTTGCGGATCGTTACTCGGTTCACGCCCTGCACCGGCTTCAGCCCCAGCTTGGACATGATCTTGCGCGCCTTCTTTTCGCCGCGCGACTGTTTTGCTTTCGAGATGTCCGGGATTTCACTGGCCAGTTGTGTCGTTGCAGCCGCTCCTGAAAACGAACGACCCGGAATGAGTGACGGGGTCGAGAAGGTGATGTGGGCTCATTCAACACCTCCACGACCCAAAATATCGCTTACCTGCATCCTCCAGGTCCGGGATAGAATCCTCGGTCTCTGTGTCACTGAGTGCATCTTCCAGCTTGGCTTCTGTGGTACCGGTCGCGCTTGAGGCAGCGGCGGCGGCCGCGCTTTCCGTAATTTCAGTCAGTTCCGGCATGTTTGCAGGTGAAGGTCAAGCTAAAGGAACGAAGAAACGGGGATTAGTGGAAGTTTTCGCTCAAGCTCTAGAATAAAACACCAGAAGCTTGTGCCGATCGATGCGATGCTTCCGGTGCCCACCGCGCAATAACGATTGTGTCAAATAAAAGAACGTAAAACATGACTGTCATGTAGAACACGCATTGCAAAGGGCTGGACGAGACCGCATAGAAGGAAAAAAAAATACGCTCACGCACCCACACACATACATTTACACACAATCTGTGGCTGCGGTTTTGCTATCGCTCTCGGCCAATGTCAACATTTCTTCCTACAACATTTAATGTGGTCCTAATCGGCCTCAAATCAAAGAGTTTAATTTCCATAACCCTGCCCAACCATCCCACACTTGGAATGTGATTTTATTGCAACCGCATAAGACCACCCGGAAAGAAGCCGGCGCACTGACACAACCGGGAAGGCACACACACACACGAGAGTACGGCGGCAGCAGTGGATACCGCAAATGCTTATTTCGACTGCGAAAAAACGATCCGTAGCCACTTTGGTCGCGTAAACTACACTGACAAGCAACGCATTAAACGGCCATCAATAGAAAGGGACAGTTCGCTGCTGAATCTTTGTTTATTTTCGCTAAAAAACACTACTTACACCAGTTTTCTCACACGGTACGAAACGCGGTAAGAGCTCGAGAATGAGATGCCGGAAGTGTAGTGATGTTCTTACGAGCGCGGAACGGCTGATCCGAGCAGTTCCGGCAAACGAATCGTTCCGATCCGCTCCGAGGAAGGTGATAGATTTGACAGTTGATTTCAAACGCGCCGTTGGTGGGATTATTAAAATAAAAATAAATAATTTGTAGTGAGTGAAGACAAAGTATAAATAAGCAAAAAGGCTCAATTTTGCTGTAGAATGCAATGTTAAATATTAACACAGCAATTTCAAACGATACTTTGTCTATATAATGCACTCCTGCAACGGAGTAAAACTGTTCCGTTGATGGATGGATGCTGGCGATGTTTGACATCATAGTTTGAAAATAGTGTACATTGTATATAACATAATTTATATCCTAATATTGCCATACCCCCTCTCATTAAAGAAACGAGGATAATTATTAGGAAGAAACGATGTCTGCAATGAAATTGTATGTATTATTACAGCGTTGCCAAGCTGGTATTAAAAATAACCAAGATTGAAAAGTCCCAACAAAAAAAAAAAAAAAAAAACACGTGCTACAATTAGCTTTATCAACAGCTTAAGTGGCGAATGGGTAGAGCGGATAACCTGTAGAGATATTACTTTACGAGGGTACTGTTCAAATTGATTTGTCCAAATGGGTCTTCTACACCGAGCTTCGTCATCTCAAGGCCCTCGTCGTCAAAGAGGAATTTAAAGGGTTCGAATGCAGCCATGAGTTAGGCCTCTTCCCATCCTTTGAAAGATTCACCATCGTCGACCATATCGAAAGCTAATTGATCGTGAAAGTAATTTATGAGTATTATTATTTACATTTTATTATATTATAAACATTTTATAAAATAAGGAGATTGAGAACATAAACAGGATAAAAAAATATCAAAAATCCTAAAATTTTCATTTTGTGTAAGGATAAAGCATCAAACAGTTCTTGGACTAGTTAGTGCATGGGTCTCCAAATGTTTAAGAGAGATCAGCCCAAGATGACTCTCGTAGGACTCATAAAATAATGACGAACCTTTGCGCCTTAATCAGCAAACTATAAATCAGCAATAAGTTTCTTTGCAAACAATTGCATTCCTGTGCAAACAAGGACAAAAGCTCCTCCGTGTACCCTTAAAGCTATACCACCAATAAGCAGTTGCGCGATTTACGATATTTGATTTACAAAACGAATCGGCACACCATAAATCCTCCCGATAAATAAAGCTCTTAGGCGCATTTAATTTTACAGTCACCATTAAAAAAAAAACCGTCCACAACGAATCCTAAAGAAATGCAACTCCGAAACCTTCGTGACCGCGCTCGGTACTGTCTCCGCTTGGGCCATATGTTTCGTGCGATACATAAAGAATGCATAAAAATTGCACCAGTGTGGTAACATTTATTTCCACGCTTTACTTTCCGGCTGCAGTGGGAGGGTGAATTAATCATAAAAAAATGCTCGCATGACGTTACCACCGCTGCCCGTGACAATGAAACAGCTCGGCCCCGGTTTGCAGCATGTGTCACCACTAATTTCAAATTAGCGTTGTTGTAGCCTTCTTGTTGCCTGTCACGCAGATAAGATACGCACAAAACAAAAATACTGCTCTTGAGGAATCTGGTCACAGCTGGGCGAGACATGAGGAGGAGACCACGGTGAGGAAGGATATCTTTCGGCGGGATTAACAGGAAATTGGTTAAAAAATGGACGTTAATTGCGTGATACGATGTTCGTCATAGGTGATCGATGGGGATCTCTCTTCAAGAGGGGGAAAGCGATAGATCGTTTCCCTGTGAAATACAATAAAATCGTTCGATTCGAAATTTTGAACTAGAAGCAAAAATCTCAACAATCCAATTGAAGAAGCGCAAAAAAAACCGGGCGGTACACTATACGCACACGCCGCCACAGTGCCATACGAGAGCTAACGAATATGGGGACGGTAAATCCGAACCCTTCGGAGACTGTTCGTGTGTACAACATGCTGATGAGGATGAGGTTCACACGTCGACACCCGTCGTCGGCTGGCTGTCGATAAGAGGCACGGGTGGCAGTGGTCTCGTTCTCGAGCGCCACCCGTGGGGGGGGGGGGGGGGGGGAAGGGGACGAACGGGCCCGGAAGGAAGCTCCGGTGGGGTGACGAAAGCTATGCTTATGCTGCGCCGTTGCTGCTGCTGCTGCTGGTGCCGCTGCCAGTGGTGGTGGTACTTCTGGTCGGCCACTCATCGTCGCATCGGCGAAAGCATAGCGTGAAAGGCATCGAGCATCGTATAAAAGCGTTTGCATTTCCGTGCGGTACTTCAGTGTCGAAGAAGCCCCGTAGCCCGAACCATAGCCGGCAGCACAGTGTCGATTGAACAGGTGGTCGTCGTTCAGGCCGTTCCGTATCAAGTCAGTGAGCTTTTAGTGAGTGATTTTTTTTCTTCCGAAGAATAGTGGTACTAAGCAAGAAAAGGCTGGAGGAGGAGAAAAGTTTAGTTTCGATTAATGTTATTAGTTTTTCGATAATTTTTAACCGACTTCAGTTCAAAAAGTGAAACGTGAACCAATTGAAACCGGCACGATCGTTTGGTGGATCATTTCCAACGCACAGCTGGTAAGTAAGGGCGTTTAGCTTCACGTTAGAATCCTAAACCTTCCACAAGAGGATAACAATTTCCTGCTGGTACTTCTTGCAAATCCTGAAGTACACGCTGCTTTCCTATCGTAACCAATGTCTCCGTAAAAGAGGACAAGCAATTAGGGAAAACGGCAAGTGGGCAGCACAAGTTTTCACGTGAAAACCAGCAAATGCCTGTAATTAAACGACGTTGCGTGCAGATACTGTTGTGCTGTTTCCCGCGAACGATCGAACGAACGATGATGATGATGATGGTTATAAAAATGGACAACAGTAGCAAAAAAAAAAAAAAACAACGGAAACCAAAGAGAAAAAGAAAAAGCTGCAGAAAATGAAGCCGAAGCTGCTTCTGCACTATGTGCGAACACGGTCAAGCTGTGCGTGAGCGATAAAACAAAAAAACAAAATGCCCAAGTTCTAAATGGGATTTGTTCTTTACCAAGCGAGCGAGAAAATTGTAAAATAACAGTTTTTAATTATAGAACAATAGAGATGGCCAGTGAACTGGAGTGCTCTCTAAATGAAACATTCTGCACGGTGCATTATTATAATAAAAAAGGACCTAAGCGAGAAAACGCATAACCTACAACAAGCCTGCACAACAGCATGAATATATTGATTATATGAAAATGCCTTTGAAGTGCAAACCTTTCGGGATGAGGTGTGTGCGAGTGTGTGCATGTGCATGTCCCCATACACGCCATGAGTGGTTACCGGTGCGTTTTCCACATTTTCATCTGCCGTTGGCATTAATAGTATTAAAATTGTTACTACAACCTCGGCCTCAGGAGTCAGCCTGTCGATTACGGGGTGGAACCTGTCAGCGCTTTACTGTGGCAGGTCGATTTAAAAAATATATTGTCACCAAAACGCTTTAAAAGCTTTCAACTCTTGCACGCCCCAGCTAGACCACACTAATGCACCCTCGGCAAAAAGAAATTAACGAACAATTAAAGGCTCAAAACACGTTTCGATCTGTAGGTTCTTCCTCAAAGCGATAGAAAACAAAAACTGATCGATCCATGATCCATGTCAGGGTTGGTGCAGTTCAAGTAAGGGAGAAAGGGCTGAGATATGACAACGTGGGTAAGGTGGGTGCATTTAAAATAGGGCTAATGATGGATGGATATTAACAATTAACCCCAAGAGACAGCCCTATGGATTTCCCAAGTTTTTCAAATTACTCTAAGTTCAAGAAGCATTCTACAGAAAAAGTGCTGCCTCTTCCTTGTTGAACGTATGGCAGTTGCTGAAAGTTTACTTAAGCGCTTGTATAACATCATCCATCTGTTCCATGATTTTCTTCACGCTTGAGAACGAAAGTTTTCTTTAATTTTACTCAAACTGCTCCTGATGCAATTTACGATCAAATAACGCTTTTGGGTAGTCCCCTATTGGACGTTATCGTCTGTTCCCCGGAGTAAGACATTGATGAGAAAAGTCAACCCGATTGTAATTGATTGTCAAGATTAACATATGAATTTTTCCTTTTAAAAAAGCAGCTTCCTTCTTTCCTCCCTGGCACTTACAAGCTTTAAAGCTGCCATTTCTGGCTTTATGTGACTTGATTTTACCCGTAGCAAAGTAGTCAGCCCTGTTTACGGAGAGGCGGTTTAGATAGGATTTGAACCCCAGTCCTGCTGAGGTTTTAAAGAAGGACGAAACACGGCGCAAGAAACACAAATAAAGGAGATTTTTAAACTGATTTTCTGAATTTTTGTGGTAGAAAACTCAGCGAAATATTTTTCTCTTTAAAAGCTGCCGAAAATAGATATAGAGTAAATGTTGATTTTTGACGCTTCAGTTCTGCGTGAGTTTTAAGCGATTTTCGACAAAAAGCCAAAATCTGGCAGTTTGATGGGTAACGTGGACATAAAATTAATTATTTGATCAAGATGATCAAGAACTTGAGCAAAGTAAAACTGGAAAAGCATTTTAATTACATTATTATCATTTTTATTGAAAAGCTGCACTGATTTGACGAAAATTGGTACAGTTACTCTAGTAGAATGAATCGCTGAGATTGTAAAGGGTCATCTAATGAAAAAGTCCTGAAAATCAGTTCTTCTTATGGTAAATGCAACAGAAAATGTAAAACGTAAATCTATTCACCCTAAAAGTAGGTGAATACCAAGTGTGTAAATTGATATCATTGGAGTCACGGATTCGAATTCCTCCTTTTGCTCCACACAGTGTGCATGTGTCTCTGGCAACAACAGTAACAACTAATCATCCGTAAGAAGTAGTCACTGACGCACCGCAGATAAAGCGAAAGTGTCGGAGGAACCATACGCTCGTGCCATACTTTACACAACTTCACGGCCATTTACAAGGATGGAATGGGGTTATGGAAAGGATGGTTAGCATGCTACCTGACCCGTAGTGGTTTAGGTTGGGCTAAGAAAACCCGAATTTCATAATACAATGTAACACCTGTTAACTTCTTGAGGACAGGCATCTACTGTTTGATGAAGAACAGGCCCAATAAAACGATTATCATAAATCCTGTCAACGTGACTGGAGAATGCGGAACGATTTGGGCAATAGTATTTCTATGCTTCTAGGTTTTTTTTGGTTTCAAATATAAAATTTTAATTCAATTACGAAAAGCGTAGAATACTTTTACACCTACATTTCCTGGCCCGAAGTTTGCTTCTTAAAGGAGTGTTTCCAGTTTCCAACGCCAACACATACTACTAGTTCTGTGCTCACCCAGCGCGTACTATCTTTCCTGTTTACGACCCTCGTAAGATTTCCATCATAAACGCTGGCACACCAGAAAAACAACACTAAGCCACAGTATTCTGCAGTACTTTGCTCCTCAGTTTTACATATGCCGCGGCGTACGCTAACCGACTGTCTCCGACCCCGTTACTGTATCGTTCAGCTTTCGACGACTTGTACCCGTTTTCCGAAGATGAACACATTCGCAATACCCTCCCACCCGATCTATGCAGCGGATTGAGCTGTGTGTTCTGGTTTCTGCTCGGGCACGTATTTGAGTTGTAAAAACAAGAAGAAACCAAAAAAAACAAGCCAGCCGTGATTTATTTACTAAAGTTACTGCGAAACGTATTTAAGCCTTCCCGGCGGTGATATGACCACGAAAATGAAAATTTCCACTCGTTACAAATGGCAGTTGGAGGAGCACGAAAGAGAAAAAGAAAGGTGGCATGATTTAGCGTGTGGGACAACATGTTTTGCTTCTGCTTATGCTTGAGAGAACGACACAATTCTTTGATGAAGTCAAGTAGGAGCTTTAAGTAGAAAGCATCCCGTTTGGTCAATTGATATTTGTACGATGAGATAGAAGGCAATTTGATTTTTGTTTCTCCTAAAGTAAAGCAAATACCGAACATTAAGATCCCGAAACATATAGGACAATCAGTAATCGATTATTGAATTTTGTCCCTTCAATATAGTTTTACTCGAAGAAATTGTAAAATTGTTGTGTTAATTTACTTCTTCATACAAGCCTTTCAACATAAGAAATTATTTACTAAAAAAGGCGAATGAAACTTATTAGAGCGCACATCAGCAGCACCTATAAGTACAATCAACAACCAGGCGTCTCCATCACAAGCGAACAGTGAAGTACCAGGCGTCTCCATCGGTAGCGTGACTCACAGTTAATCGAATTATATATATTACGAAATCTTTTTACATTTGCTTACCCTATTACGTATGGACAATATAAATAAACAATCCACATCTTATTAACACGTAAATGAACATAAATAATCCAATCGAGATTCAGCAGAAAATGTTATCTCCATAAAAAGGAAATATATTTTTACAGTCGGAATTTCCTACCCGAGCCGACCAAAGCCTAGAATTGCTAATGGAAAACTTACCACCGGTCACACCCGACTTTCAAATGCGATGCTTGGCAGTGGCATTAAAAACGCTGTATTATGCTAGAGCACTAGACCGGGCAGAGCGAGCGCGCGAGTCCATAGCGTGCGATAAGCATAAAAATGTAAAATGACTCAAGCGAGGGTTGGTAATTTCCCACCTGTTGCTGATCGTGCTGTTCAGACTGTCACACTAGAGGTGCGTGTTTGTCGAATCGCATGCAAGGAAATGTTACCGGGAAAAAAGTAAAGCGAGAGGCAGTTTGGGTATTTCCAGCGCACACTTACACAGTCGACCGGGTCACAGCTAGTGGCGACACATAAAGTGGCGTATTTATTACACGCCCCACCAGTGACGCTCTTACGCAACGGTGGAAAAGTGCATCGTCAGCTAATGTCAGCATATTAACGGTGATGTTCCCGGATATGTTGGGTCAAAACCATTTCTCGAGGCCGAACAGTAAATCACGCACCATCCAAAAAAAAAAAACCTAGCAAGCCTATCAAACACGTGAAGTGAAGTCGTCCAGAGTATCACCATAGAAACCAGCCAGCGATTGAAATGCTATTTGTTCAGCCACATTGCCATAACCGCAATTTTCGCACGCTTTACAACACCGGAGGGTAACCTCAGAATGACACTGTTTGCTTACCTTTAAGCCAACGGACAACCTCACTGATCTTTTGATGCAGAGGAAGATACGCTTCTTTTCTCACACTCACACACCTTGCCACGGAGACTTTGTTTGCACTCTTCAAACGCACGCGAGAACACTAAGCAACGAACCCTCCTCTCCGCGGGAGTCCGAAGCAACCGAAAGCACGGCCTGCTGACGTATTCGTGTTTGATTTATTGTTGAGTGGTGCGTTTTGGGGGCCTCGTATGCCCGGAAGCGATTCCGATCGAACCACGGGTTGGTGTGGGTTGGTTGGTTGGCTGCGTTGCGTTTTGAGTGATTGATTTGAGTTTTGCCGTGAAGGAGATTTTGCAACAGGCTCGAGAAATGAATGAATTTACTGGTGGCCCGGTGGCCTACGGCGGTACGTTGGTGTGGGATAATGTGATAAAAAATTAATCACCCCTGACCATGCTTAACACTACTGGGCCTGTATGTGGTTGGTAGTGGAGTTGCAAAATCAGTCAAATTTATGATACAATCTACAAGGGATGCCTAACATAACTAAAGTCGATATAGGCATGGAAAATTAGGAAAAAAAATTGAATAAAAGAAGATAAAAAGATAATTTAAAATATTTCACAAGGTTGAAAGATAAAAGAGCACATATGTTGGCATTCATGAAACTGTTTTGAAGTTTAGAAATTCTTGTTCTTTGGAAAATTCTTTTTCCGGATTAAATGACATTTTTTCCAACGAAATAAACTTTTCAACACTGAAGAAGACTCTTGAAAAATGCAATCAAATCGATTTACAAGGATTTCAAACCAACAAAGCACTTTGTTTCGGCTTAATCATCCCTTACCTGTAATTTTATCGGTAAATTTGGCTGAAGGCAACCCGATACGAGCCCTGTCTCTAAAAACCAATTATGCTGGTGCTGATGCACGCAAAACCTCTCGAAGCGGGCTTCGAGAAAGATTGTCGATCGCTCATCAAAGCTGCGTTCAAGCGTTCCGACAAACACACACATACACCAGAATGCTAAGGATGTGTCATCTGACGCTGATGCTTGGCTGAACGACTGACCGAAGGAAAATAACGCACGATCGCACCCTCGGTATTGGGTGGGTTGATGTTGTTGAGTGAAAAATTATTACATCCGCCCATTTGACGTTTCCGGTGTCGATGCTGCCGTACGAACGGACCGGGCCGGCAAGCTACATGCAACAGGTGGCACTACGGTACGTAGAGAAGCGGGATTTATGGTTTGTTGGATGAATTTTCATTTGCATCGAAGTATAAATCATCCCAACATGGTGGTGGTTGACGGTGGGGGGGGGGGTGGGGGGGGGGGGGGTGGGGGGGGGGTTAGGGGTTGCTATTTGGGGGCGTAATTTTGCAAAGCCACGACTGGGTGAAGACCACACAATGCTTTCACACTGCCGAATTTATTTTTTTACCACGAAACACAACTGTAAAGGATCAATCTACTTACGCGAACTAATTATTAGTTTAGCGAACGAAAAGGCTATCTCTCTCTCACAAACGAAGGCCTCGCTGTCGCGACAGTTGGATGGGATCCTATGTGGTTTTTGTGCTGTAAAATAGTGCCCAGTTAATAACAGGACACAGGACGATGCTACCCGGTGCATTCTACCGGTGTCCGGAGCTATTGGAGGTGGGAACATGGGCTTCACACTGGCCTTGTCCGTGACCGAAGCCACAAATTATATTATCCACCGAGAGTACATTAGCCACGCCAGAGGATGTAGTGCCGCTGGGTTACCTTGTCGTTGCGAGCTACCTTAGAGCGCGCCTTTTTGCTGGTTCGCCAGAAGGTGCTGCACGTGGCCAAAGGCTCAAAGACAAAACTATTTATGGCATTTATGGCATGTGAATTGGATGGCAAGAGAGAGAAAGAGCTGTGTCCTATAAAGTGTCCTCGCCAGGTCGATGCTCACACGGCTAATTTCTTAGCTTCCTGTCAATTGCAATGGAGAGTGGCAGTGGAAAAACAAACCATTGGGAAGGATCATATTTTTATTACATGCCGATGGTCTATTAGAACTTGCAAGAAGAAGGACCATTTTATATTCTGTACATTAAAACAAATTTTGTGAATTTATAACCAAATAAAGAAATAAATCAATTGAAGAAACATTTTTTCCACTAAACGCACCACACCGGGTCGGCATAGTTAAAGTGATGGAACCCATCGACTCCGACCTCCGGCTGGCTGGGTTTGGTTTCGGTGCGGCAAAAATAAATAATTAAGTCACACCTAAACACCAACACCGTCCGCGCAACGGGTCAGTCGGTCAGGACGCGGCAGAATCCGTATCAATAAAAGCGCAACTAGTTTCGATTGTCTGACCAAAGTCCCACGAAATGGTTCCTTGGGGAGGCATTAGGCAAATGGTAAATGGTTGGTTGGTTTTTGCCTTGAATTAATTGAACGTTATGTATTAACCTCGAAACGAACTACTTTCCTGGCCGCGTGGTAGTTCCAGGGAAATACTTTAATTTGCTTGTGCTGTAGGGCAAACCGTGTAACAATTGAGTTTTGCGTTGGGATAGTGACAGTGATTCGTATGGTTGGTTGGTTGGTTGGTTAGTTTGTAGCACCTTTGTGCCTCTCGGCTTTATTCGTGTCAGTTAAAACACTTTTAAATCACATGGCATTGATGCATTGGCACGACCTCTTGACCATGAGGGATAACCGCCTGTCATTTCTGGCTTACTAGACTAGAATTATATCACGTAGTTGGATAGTCAGTCCTTACTAGGAGAGACGGTTTAGATTGGATGTGAACCCCGGTCCTGCCGTGTGAAGACCGGCGCCGTTGTTGTCGCTACCACCGAGCAGCCCATATAATATTACTATTGGTATATTGTATGATGCTAATATGAAGCGGTATAATATTGAATCGCCACTATGAAGCATTGTGACCATATATTTCCCATTGTTGAATTCTAAAATACATTTGACCGGGCAGACCTTTGATATGAATAATAACACATTTTTGGCAAAGTTGAGGAAGAAAATAGTAAAGTTCAATCTGTCGAATGATTAAATCGATCATGAATAATTGTTTAAAGGTTGAAAAAAGTGATACAAACAAGTGGTTCTATATATTACAACAATATGACGTGAATTGCTTAGGTTATGTCAAATGTCAAGTCCGCTTATCGTTTTCAAAATGAAAACACTTCTTATATGGAAAATTCTTAAAGTTTTAGCAGTACGTTTAGTAAAAAGTTTAGTAAAAAGTTTTAGCAATACGGCCAGGCCGTTCTTTAAGAATAAAAAAAAACAAAAAAAATCTTTAAGTTTTAAGCATGAAAAAGCTTTGAAATTTTAGAAAATTTAATTAATATTCCTTTTATAAATGGAAATAATTTTAAAATGCCATTAAAATAGTTAAAAAGACGATGGTGTCGAACCGATGGCGAATCCCATATTCGGCGACGTTGAATAAGGCCAGAAGGGTTGGTTGGCATTCACCCTTCGGTAGCAGCACGGGCGACGGGACCGGGTGTATGGGAATTGAGCTTTAAATGCATTGTTTAAAGTAAAAAAACCTGTACATTAAGCTAGGCTCTATCAATGAACCGAGCATGCTCGGGCCAAGGCAAACACCAGTTAAGGAAATGCCCTTTACTCATTGTACGGCATCACATCAGCATAAGAGATGCTGATCCTACAATCCTTACAATCCTTCTTACTTAATAATATATAACATAAATAAATTATATAAAGCTACCTGCCTGTATTAAGCTACCTTAACCAACTAAAAAAGTTTAAATGAATTAACGATTCAATTTAAAAGCTAGAATTTTAAAACTTCCGTTCACCGACACGTACGTGTCTCATTTAAACGAATTAAATCTAATGGAGGGAAAGTGTTTTAAAGTGTGCTCAGTAGAAAAAAAAACTCCCTTTCAAGTGTTATGTTTTCGGTTGGAATAAAATAAAAAGGACAATTTTCAGCCCTTCGGTGGACTTTGGTACAGAAGCCACTTGAAACCGGACACACGTGTGTGAGTCCACAGTCGATGGGTTTAATCGTCGTGTCTCCGTGACGCACGATTGAAGTCCGAGATGGAAAAGTGTTCCGAATCGGGCTAGAAAAAGTGGAAAAGGTATTGTTGTCACTGGCGGAAGCGGTAAAACCACGAGTAGCTCGCTTAAAGGACTTTGCCACATTGTTGCTCTTGGCTCTCGGTACTCCTCTGTACGTCGGTGAGATGTTTGTTTCATTTTTCTGCTCACAAAAACGCACTTTTTAGTTTTCGATTTTTCCAAAATCAACCAATGGCTTGTGACTTAGAAGTTCCGGTTATCGGAAATGTTAATTAACTTACTTAATGGAAGCATTTTCTAGTTCCTCCTAGCTCTGAGTCGTTCTACCTCGCAGCTCACGGTTCTTCAATTCGAGAACAATTTAACGCGGCTGCGAACAAATCAACACACGACACAAGGAAGCACGCCAAATGCTGCTAAAAAGCGAATCTAAAGGTAGTTTTCCCCAGTTGCAAGAACCGCGCACTGCTGCTCTTAAAATCGCAATGAACTGTGGCATGTCAAGATGGTGGCACACACGCATTTGCCACTCTGCTCACGTCATTCAGCTCAGGTTTTCGAGCACAAATTTCACTAATTGAAGGCCATATCGAAGGGTGGAAGGCTTAGTGTGTGGGGGATGTTTTTTTTGTTTCGAACCCCATTCCAGCTCTCGTACTTGTACGCGTTGACACACAGGGAATTAGTTTAATTCCGTACAAGCCTAATTGTTGCTGTTACTATTGTGGGTTTTTTTGTGGGGGGATCGAGTGAAGGATTTTCTAACGGGTGATAAAACTTTAAACTAATCCATTTCGGCAATGGCACTGGGCAGGGGGAGGGGGGAAGGGATTTACGATTAGGCTAATTAGTTTGGGCAACCATTCACAGCTATTCACAGGACGAATCTCCTGAGATTAGTCTAACCGTCCGGGGTCGTAATTGGTGGGGCAAATTGGTGGTACATAAATTTTAAACCATTTTATCTTTTTTTCGGGTGTTGCTCCGGCCGGCCACTCGTACTCGTGACACACGTTCCAATGACCTTCCCTTATTGGACTATTTTTTTTTGTTCCGAGCCGGCGGTTAATGTGTGTAAAGCATGCGTGTTGTGGTCTGTGTGCGTCATGGTGCTATCATTTTATCTGTCGGCACCGGTTCGAGCGCGAGCTAGCACGAAACGTTAACCAAAAATCCCACTATTTTACGTGCCTGCCAGCTCACCAGAGTGTTCAGAAGCATAATTTTAAGCTTCGGGTTTTGGGTTTTTTGTTTTGTACCACTATTTTGATTGTTCGCGGTTTGATGCCGGGTGAGCAAATTACAAACAAATGCGAGTGGAGTGATATGGATGGGCAGGAAACAGTGATGAAACAGCAACTTAGAAGTGGAATGCATACTTTCCCCTTAGAACTATGTTTGGTTAACAACAATTATTTTCATTTTCGAAGGAATGTTTTGCAATTTGCAACGCTCGTTGGTCAGACTTGTCAGAAATGTAGTTCCTAAACTGGTGGTAAAATTATTGTTAAATTACTCAACATGAATAATTGCTAATATGAATAGCTCGGAGCTATACACTGGTACCGGTGACTTTCAACTCAATTGCTCTAATTGACACTACCCACGTTAACACTCTCAATACAAAAGCCCTTTCTCGCAGATCCCCTAAAGGAAGATTAAAATTGTAAAACGACACGTGGCTTGTCTAAAACAATGATGCCATCAATCCTTCCATTGCTCAGCCATTACGCTTCAGTCGCCACAGGAGTAACAAACAATAATATTGACACTGGCAGTAATTAATCCGGAACCAGATATCTTTCGTTCGGTAAGGCAAGGTACCAAGAATTTCGAAACAATTCCTTTGAAAACATTCCAAAAAAACGGCGGAGGAGGTCAAATATTGGTGGACAGCATTAAGCGGACCGGTATTTTGCTTTCATTTGCATTTGTGTGTGCTCGTGCGGATTGTTGACGATCGGTAAGGTGACACTGGTCCCAGCATAATGGCTGTTAACTGTACATAAATATGAACAATTTAATCGAATTTTAGACGAGATACAAAATAATTGGTAAAAATTAGGATCAAACTCATAATAATAATATTATATGAAACAAAATTTCAAGTTTATAAATTAAAATGAGTTAATGAAATTAAGTTCAAGTTAATAAATACAGGGTTTTTCAGTTGATAAGGCAATAGCATCCATTTTTACGGGAAGCTTCTTCGATGAAATGGCAAACAAAGCTATATGGTTCATATGGAAACGGCTTCGGATGGCAAGGAAATCAAATACCTTCTATTGTAATGTCCTCAGATGATATTCTCATAGTAGCCGTTGATATTCTACACATCCTTTCAGCGCTCAGGTAAGTGTGTGCAATATCAACGGCTACTATAACAATATCATCTGAGGACATTAGAATAAAAAGTCATAAGAAGCCGTTTCCATATCAATTAGCTTTGTTTGCCATTTCATCTAAGGTGCCTGCCATAAAAATGGATGCTATTGCCTTATCAACTGAAAACCCCTGTAATATACAATCAATTATATGTTATCTATTTCAAAAGCAGAAGTTTTTTTTCTATAAAGAATTAAATTGCAATAATGCAGGAACAAAGACGCAAATCGGTTTAAATTTTAAGTTTTGCTAGTGCTCTAAAAGTTTGTATCACACAAACCTATTTTAGAACTATTTTCAACGTATTAGCATTACCAATTACACCACAGGATTAAATACGCAATTCCCAAAATGACACTTGTAAGGATCTATATTCAAACATTAGCTTATTAAGGGGAGCAAAAACAAAAAAACACGTGAACAAACATCAAATGAACATTCAATAAAAGACTTCAACGAATGCTAAAATTAGAATAGATCCATTTTCAAACGTACCGAGCTTGAATTCAATTGACACCGGGGCTACGGGACACATCTAAACTAAGCCTAAAATCGATTCCGGCAAGTGGTACATACCGAACGAAAGGTGATTATTGGTGCGCCTGGGAGGCCTGCCAAATGAGCCGGATAAACGACACCACTTCCGTTCCGGAGAAGAATGCCTACCGTTGCGTGTAATACGATCGCGCATTAGGTGGGGGTCCTAGTTACGGTGGTTAATTGTTGTAGGGCGCGCTAAAGGCTTCCCACACAGAATCAATTCTCTGGCCTGGTCTAACACATTCCACAGCCACTTTTTATCGTAATTGGCTTCCAGTGGTTTGTGCCTGTTGCTGGAAGCTTCTAATGCTTTAAGTAGGAAATGGCCACCAACCGAAGAGAAGGAGGTGTGCAATTTTCAACCGATTACATGCTGATTGTAGGGTGCAGCAATCGTATGCATGCATGAGATACATTGGTTAAACACTATTTTTACACCGTTTTTTTCTTCTCGTGGTCGGTGTTAGTTGAGTGGAAATTCATATGGCTGCTCGAACGGAAAAAAGCGAGGCGATTTTATTAAGCAAACAATTTTTAAATTAATTTCCCAATCGTCTCGGTTTAGATTCGATTTTTTATTACCCCTTTCCCTTTACAGCTGTGTTTTCCAGGTTCCGTACCACAGGAGGGAAGCAAGTAAAACAACAGAAAAAGGGAAGATTACCATGACCTGGCGAACGATGAAACCTTTGGGCCGCGAGCAATCTTCTTCAGCCTTCTGCATCAGCACCACCGTCGGGCTGGTCCTGTTCGGGGCGCTCGTCCTGGCGGCGGTCACCGACGCTGATCCGATGGTGGATAGTGCCAGCAGCTTGTACGGTGGCGATAACAAGCGTAAGTTGATCGGCGCGGATTGAAAGCGAATGCGTTTTTAACACGGTTTATCCGATGAGGCGGAAAATGAAGTACCCTTCCTTCACAAACAACCAATAACCCGTTCTTGTTATTAAGACCTAATTTTTCACGACGAAAAAGAAGTTTGTTTCCAGTGAATCAAGTTCGACAATCTCTGTGGTGGTTTTTGGTTCATTTTATTGATTGCAATCATTAGCGTTGTCCATAAATCTTTTCTATCGTGGATAGGGATAAGAAAAACAAGCATCAACATGGTTTGTGATTTATTCGATCTGCTCAGTGATAAGCGGTTTTATCACACACAAACCGGCTAGCGATTGGCAGATATTGCCGGCCATTAGGGGCACGGTGGCACCAATAAGTGAATTGGGAAGGACACTTTGCATTATTATAATTTTTATATTCAGTTTTATATTAAGTGCAATCAAGTCACCGAAAGCCAGAAATGGCAAGGCGAGACCTTTAGACTACATATCTAAGAGTAGAATTCAAAGTATATTTTAAAACAATTTGCGAGAGTGATCGTCATCAATTAAATTCGGATTTTTGATGATACATTTTCCTATCTTTCTAAGTAGGGAGATTTTTATAAAGGATTGTTCAGTTTATCCAATCTTTTTAACTAGCTGCCTCAGAATATTTATGTGGTGGCCAAAAAAGTAACGATTTATTATATCTCGATACTCATTTCCAGACAAAAAAAATTTAAGCTAGCTCCTAAACATTGGTAAACAAGGAGAAAATAAATAAAAACGAAAATAGTATTACTTCCCGGTAATTTAATATTAAATTCCACTCATGTCCAACCGCTGCCCCATAGTGCTTGATAGCAAACGGTAAAAAGTGTTTCCTTTTTTTTGCTTATCTGTCCTGGCGTGGAGGAGAAATTGATTCCATGCAAACATAAAGGGAAGCATATTTAATGCGCTAGTGCTGTTTCCAGTGTAGTCGATGTAGAAACATTAAATAGAAGTAACGTACCTGGCGTAATCCAGCTCGGTGGATTATTATATTTCTTTGGCGCGCATCAAACAAATCTACCCGACCCGAGGGCATTAGATTTCGCGCAAACATTTGCCTGCCGGTTTTGTGCGTTTGCTTCTCTCGCTTTTATAATCATTTCAATTCCGCTTCATCCCGCCAGATGCGAACGATAAGCGTCCGTTCTTCGTGGGCAGCCGGTACGGCCGATCGCACGTGTACGGTGCGAAGGATCTGCGGCAGGTGAACGTGGTACCGCGCAACGATCGCTTTTTCCTCGGCTCCCGGTACGGCAAACGGTCCGACCTGACGAAGGAAATCGAATCCGACAGCAATAATGGGATTGCCGAGCTGACCTATCTCGCCTGCCTGCATACGGGCGTGTCGAACCTTTACCGATGCTACAGGTACCTTTGAAATGTGAACCGCCACCACCAACACGCTGCGCCACACGCGGTTTCATTTCTTTGTTCTTTTAACCACTTTTAGTCGTGATTCGTCCTCGGGTGCACTACACCAGCAAGACGCGGATCAGTACGATCAGCAATCGCAGCAACACCAGTTCAACGAGAATGGCGACCTATCGGAAAAGTAATCAAAGCAACCGGGGTACGATCCATGCAACTAGCCTACTGCTGCTGTTACTACTACTACCACTACCACTATTGCTACTACTAGTACTACAATGGGAAGCGGTACCGATCGTCAAATCTTCAAACGCTATAACATATTTTCTTCCCTCATTCATATGGCAAGCAAAAAAAAATGACAAACGAAAGAAAGCCAATGTAAAGAAAGCCCCTTACTAAATAGCATAATAATGTAACCTCAATATACAGTATGGTGGCACACAGTGCACGTTGTGCATATTTCCAATCCGTACACAGGGCAGCAGGGGCAAATGGAGGACGATGGAGGAAGCAGGCGGGACGGGCGAACAGGGTTTCAGTTGTTAGCAGCAGTTTCCGTTGCCGTGTTCCGTGGCTGGTGAGGATGATTGCGGGGAGGCGGGTTTTCGGCTCGCAAGACGGCAGTACTGGGCGGGAAAGAACATTGAGCAAGAACTAAATGGTAGCGTCAGAACTATCAAAGGCTGGGTAGCTTTTGCTCGATGTCTTTCGTACGATCATGTCTGTTATGAAGTATTAACACTTTAATCGAATAATGATAACCTAGATAATGTACCGTGTAAGGCAGGATGAAGGATCGTAGCGGAACACAGCAGATACGTACGCAAATGCCGAGCCGATGGTTAGCTTGTTTGCTTTTCCGATCATGTGTACAATGTTAGGTTCATTTATTTTACCACACAACCAACTGATTTACAAGTTCTGTCCCACTTTCCAACACACACGCGTACGATCTAACAAGTACATCGATTTAAGTATGACGTGCGGGTTTGCAGAACCAAAGACACATGCAACATACAGAAGAAACATTCAGAACCATGTTATCTCGTCGGCACTGTTCTTGTAAAATAGCATTATACTGTAAAAAATAAATATTAGTGCTCTGGAAAAAAAACCCCCCCGGTGTTTTGTCTCCTTTTTCTATCGGCCTTTTGAAGCGTAAACTATAAAGCACCGTGGTGAAAGTCCATCGTCCCGTAACCTTACTAGATTCCGACGCACTTGTAATCCCGTCTGTTGGGCTACCGTTTCCAGGTAGCACATGCGATCGAGCAGTATCACGTTTTCGCAGATTGACTGTGGAGGACATTTAATTTGTGGTTAAGAGTGTAAGAAGAAAATGGTTGCTGACGTACCTGTAGGCAAGTTTGAAGGCACTCAATGTATTCCGCTAGCTTTGGACCATCTGTTCCATACTTTTCCAGCAACGCAGATAGCCTTTCCCTATGCTGTTCCGTCCATCGAGTCTCACGGGAAACCTGGTCAAATTCTTTAAGCAGCTTGAATTGTTCCAGCATGTTATCTACGGTGGTTACTTCCGGCACTACATTTAGCTTGCCGACTCGAACCGATTCATCCTGCTCTAACACGGCGTCAATCAATCCGCGACGAAACATTATCCGGCCGTGCTGGAGATGTTGCTCAACCGTTCGTTCCTTCCAGCGAGCGGACGTTTGCTGACAACCGAGTCGTAAGAAAGATCGACAAATTATCCCCCGTTTACCATCCTCGCTCAGCAAGGCTCGGAGTTGTTGGCTGAGAGGAAAGTTTAGAAACTCGTTCGGTACCGTTTCGTCTCGCGGTACCATTCGGTGGTAGC
Source organism: Anopheles stephensi (assembly GCF_013141755.1). Classification (NCBI taxonomy): domain Eukaryota; kingdom Metazoa; phylum Arthropoda; class Insecta; order Diptera; family Culicidae; genus Anopheles; species Anopheles stephensi. The sequence continues at coordinate 18,180,724 of NC_050203.1, forward strand.
AGCATGGCATAATCGTGAGACTTTTGACCCATTCGCAGCGCAAGAAACAGTTAATGGCCGTTATGGAAAGATCGGCACAAGCGTGCAGACCAACCACGGCAGCTGGCAGCTGTTGGTGGGTGCCAAACCGGATGTTGCGCTCTTGTTCGATAAAGCCGTACGAATCTTCAGTTATGAAATGATGACAGTATTGTACTGCTTTCGTTTTGTGAACCGACAGACGGTTGTTGCACGTTTGTACAAGGGTTGCGTTTCCTTCGATTCCAAGCACATTTGCACCGCATCGTTCGTGGATAAGTTCACTCAGATAACCCTGCAAAAGAGGTCCAAAATTAAGCGAATGGTTGTAATAGGATATTAAACTACCACCTTCTTACCAAACCACTTCCGAAATCAACATACAACGTTGTATTCGCTCGACATTGTACCGATTCGATGAAGCTACAGAGATTATCTATTTCGTACGCTTTTTTCGCATTGATTCCTTTTCGTGCCGGCTTTTGGCGATTGTCTTTGTGTGGCACGTTATCATGCTGGTCGTACTGCACTTGAAGCTGCGTCACTTGCAATAGGAATTCTCGAAAGGAATCGCACCACGTGTCCTGGGGATGAGGATAGAGAAATTCCTATTAAAAAAGGCCTGAATAATGCATTTGGTGTGATCAGATAGAAAGTCTCACCTTGATAAATCCTAAAGGTATTTGGTTGAACTCCTCGTTCGATACAGCATTCAGATCGGCGATCCATTGTTGGGGCAATTCTTCCAACACACCGCTTCGTATAAACTTGGTATTATTGTAACAGAATATCCACTTATATTTAGCCAAGAACTGTACTGCCCTTACAAAGTAATCCACATAATTAAACGGACTAGTTTCGGTAAACCGGAACATTGCATTGGAATGAAAGCAGATGTGTTTGTTTACATCCGCAACCGCGGCACATTTTGACGTTTCTCGATGTAGAAAACGGTTCGAATTTTAAAACACGGTAATTTAAATTTAATTGCACGTGTTGAAACTATTTTTGTTTCCATAAACCAATTTAATTTCCTGCTTTGTTTTCTTATTCAGTCTTCAAAAACCTTTTTATTGAAACAGCTCACAAATCACCATCACAAATTTCTATGACAACGTACGCAGCCTAATTAACGCCATCTAGCGACGGGGGAACTAAGCTCCGGATGACAGCAGTCGGCGTACCCCATTGACAGCTTGCAGAGTAAACAAAACATACCAATTGGCTGTAAACAATCGTGATTAAAACGGCCCCAAACAAAACAGTTCCTCGATGGACGATTTCGTGCTGAACATATCGGACTCGTCTGATGAAAACGATACACCGGAACGGGCGGGGCTTACCGTAACACCGGAAGTGAAAGGCACAACCAGCACCGGCACCATGAATTCCGGCAACAGAAAATCCCCCGATCCTGAGGAGAAAAGTGATGCTGCTAGCGATAGCAACAGTAAAGCCATCGAAAACAACGAAAACGATCTGAACGGGACGAAAAAGGGGCGAACGAAGCGTGGCCAACGGAACCGGCTGTTTGACGAAAATTCCAAATTCCTGGCCGATTTCGATCCGGGCAAATCGCAGCGAGAAAAGCGCAAGCTGGAGCGTAACGTACGCGCCGCAACGAAGCAGATCGGACTGTACAACGAGCATGGCGTGCTGCGCAGCAATGGGGTTGATTTGTGCGACTGTCTGACCAGGAACTGTCCCGGGTGTCACATGCCGTGCCGGGACTGTGGCGGTAGCAAGTGCGGGACAGTGTGCCGGAAGCATCGCAAGTGGATGTACGAACGGGTGGAGGTGGACGCGAAGGATGTGGTGAAGGAAAATCCGTTCAAACCCTAGGCCGGGCGGAGGTTTTGTGTAGAATTAGTTTATTGTTTCCAACTGCCGTATGGTCGTATGTATAGTTTTACACATTCAGTAATAAATTACACTAGCGGCATGCCCTGCCGACGAAGAATCGTAGCTTCTCGCTGCCCTCCCCCCGCGTTGTGTGGGTAATAATACTATTATAGTACATCATATCGTTTAAATACTGAGTAGCGGAGAGGGACCCATTAAGTAAGATAGTTTCGTTAGTCTTCGTCCTACGTTACCTGGACGCACGATCACATTGTACACTGGTTTGCAAGTATTTACATTCACAAACAATCGTTACAGCTACTATCCACCGTAAGCCGGAAGCGTGCCTAGGAAGCGAGCTAGAATAGGCTAGAATGTGTCCTTGTAAGCGGTTCTTTGGTTTTTGGTTTGGGATGCGTTTCACGTTACACAGACAACAGTACACAGAGACAGTACAGGCAGAAAATGTACAGGCGGCAATGGAACTAGGACAGAGATAGCAAAACAGCAGATCGATCGCCTAGAGTCGATCGTGACATACAAAAATGCTACACTTACTAAACGGTGGTCTAGCAACGCGCAGGACACAAGCACGGGAACATTGGGTGTGCAGTTGCCTTGTCCCAGGACAGTGGGACTTTAGTAATACTTCTCCTATACTGCTACTGTTGACGGTTGATAATCTTTTGGTAGGACTAAAGAAAGGGAAAAACTCGCCTTCCATTAATGCTCTCTCTCTATTCCGTATGACTAGCTCCTAATTAGCTTGCTAACGACATCTCCTACATGAACGTACAAGCGCACGGGACAGGTATTGTGGATAGTTTTTTTTTGCTGTGATCTTTGATTTTCTAGCTGTAACGGTGGCGCGCTTGTCTTTAAATGATCTCACGCACACACACAGATTGAGATTACAAATATAGTTTGGGCGTAATACATAGAGGTACGAACGGGGATCCCACCAAAATAATAATAGAACCCTTGGGGGAAAGGTCGGATTCTCCCAGTGGCATGGGTGGGTTTTCCGCGTTCTCTCGCCCATTCCAATACATGCATAATAAAAATACATCCATGGTTAAGAACACGGGTTTTGCATCGGTTTTTGTTTGTGCTACATAGGTTGTGTATGACTGCTCTGCTTCAATATAGCTTCCTTCAATAACATATACATGTATGTGCGCATCATCGTTTCCCTTTGGTTTGGTTTTTCCCATTTAAATTCTTACTAGTGCCCCGTTTGGTCCGAATGTTTGTGTGTTCTTTGCAGGCAATAAGTACCATTAATTACAAGTCTTTGTTTTGTTATTTTAAATTACACCACACTCCTATCAGTGTCTGCTCTCAGCCGGCGCTCAAATATGTTAGCGGTTTAAATATGTTTGCTTTTTTGTTGTTGCTTTCGTACATTTTGCGAACAAAAGGAGGTGAGAAATTTGATAATAAGAGAAAAGAGGAAAATTTAAGGAATTAGTTGTACAGGATGCGGCAGGAAATAAGGCAATTTTAGACCAATTTTAGTACAAAACTGTTTTTGGGCGATTTCCGACTAGAACTGCCTTCAGGAGATTCGAAGTAATATAATATTTTAATTGTAAAGCAGAGGCTCGCTCTGATCACGCCCAACGAGATCGTCAAGCATGTCTGCGGGAAAGTCTTACGCAGTGATAGTGTAGGGAGGCGCCGGACCAAAGACCATACCAGTACTCCTAGAAAGAACTTTTATGCGAGCCTGTAGAACGTTTAAAAACCTACAATTGACTCCATCGACAGTTTGTTTTTCTTTGTTGATCAAATGATAGAACAATGATCCTGCTATCATCTAACAGGCTTTTCAGTATAAAGAATATCTCGGGACAGCGCGTCTCACTTCACCAGACAAACTTGAGGAAGCTACTCGAGATAGGTGTAGGTTGAGATTCAAATTGAGCTTGGTTAACGGGATTTCTAAGGACGACGTGCTTCCCAGGTGGATGGCCAAATTTTCTGCAGCTCAAAGCGTTGCAGTACAACAGAGTGGGGGCCATGTTACATACATGGTCAAATCGATTTGATGGCCAACGATTGCTGATGGGAAAAGGTAAAGTTATGGCCCATAGGTTTTTTGAATCTTTAGTAGTCCTACAAAGGACTACGCTCAAAGCACCTTTTCTAGCTTCTGATGTCATTTTTGAACTTGGTTGTTTGAATTAAAAAAAAGCGTTGAGGGACCTCATTTAATTTTAAAAGGCCTTATAAACTTGATAGGATTTTATATCATTTCTGAAGTATAAATTTTCCAATTTTTCTTGCCACGTCCTGTACTGTGGTGGATTTTAGAAGCTGATGAGTTTAAAAAAAGATTTAAATTAATTTTTAAAATCACTGGCGCAAGTGGTAAATGAATGACGAATGGCTCATAAATAATGATATTCAGCTTACGATAGTCGCACTATGTACAGCAGCTATGCGGCATTATTTATATCATATTAGAATTTACCATTAATTTGAAGATGTTTTATCAGTACTGTACAATTCGCTATACTACACGCTTAAAGTTAAGGTCAGATCCATATTTAGGAGAAACACACAGTTCGATAGTTTTTTTTTTAAATATCGTTCCCCTTTTGCTCTCCCTCCCTCTCTCCCTATACAGACGACATCCACACGGACATGGTTCTCGTTATCTGCTACACCGTATTGTATAAAAACAGCTTTAGGCCTCAAACTACTGCTCACCCCGGACCACCGCATATACCTGACCGCTTATCCCGGTGGAGGCTGACGCATCCCTCCGTTCGTGAACCACCGGAAAACCGTCATCCACCGAGAGCGGCGCAGGATAGCGTTACCGATGGGTCGATTGGTTAAAAGTATGCGCACAGGAAACGGTGAAGTGACACGAGTGCTTCATGAGTGAGAAGGAATGGCTCTTCTGGTGCGAAAAGCACATCGACTTGCTGCCGCGTCCCTCGTTCAATCAATCCCGCTCTGATGCATTTGACTAGGTGATGATATACTATCTTAGTTATTGTTTCGCTATCTAAACGGCCCAGAACGGTACCCTTGCTTTCCCATTTCGTCCGCCATTTTGGTGTCTATAGATTCTGATGTATCGCTCTATATAGGAGCCCCCGTTTTGCTCTCAGCACGGCTCGCTTAGAATCTACGTTGCTACGAGCGTACGCTAATAGTGTTTCATCTTAAGCTACTTTAGAATTTCAGTTGTTTATTATCATTAGCTTAGCGTCCTTAGCTTATATCGTACAGGCTCAAACCATCCAAGCAGCTGTCCTGTGTCTTGCTTCCTGTCCTCCAATCAGTACACAATTAAATTGGTCTCTGGGTTATACATATAAATACGCTATGCTATATACCTCTATCATGCCGCGAACCGTTGCGGGCTCGATTTTGATTACTATTTAATCGTTAGTTTTGTTAACTGCTACTGTGGTGTTTGTTTTGTTTTTTCCCCCTTTTGTTTCGAAGTAAAAAACAAAAAACGTTTCTAACGAAATTGAAAATACTGCGTAGCGTAAATGCATGCGTAGCGGCCGGTGCTGCGATGATCTGGCTGATGCGAATTAAAACGTTTTGCTTAGGTAGAGAACAGCTCTGCTTACAGCTATCTGCTATCGTTTAGGTCTAGTTTGCGCTAATGCTACAACATCATGTACACAAATACATCCCACTTATACGTATTCGATAGTATTCGGTCGGAGATATTCTTAACTGGTCTTCTTTTTTTTGTTCTTGATGACCGAGTTGTGATTAGCAAAACACTGCGAAAACAATATCCTTTAATATGAGATTTAGGTTTTACGATAGATCTATAATATGTACAGATCGCCCGTTAGCCCCTGGCGGAAGGGACATGGCGTTCGCTGTATTGGTTGAGTGAGATTCAACAACACGATCGTTCTCACTACGGTAGTCTGTTTTTCGCCAGAGTATGTGCAGTTTGCTAGAGCTAGAGACACACACACGTACACCACATAGAGTTAAGCTTAGTTCATCCCTCCCGATGGAGGTGTAGAAACTATACACCGGTACTCAACATTGATTAGAAATACTTTATCCCGGGATTGACTGCTGGCGGTCGAGTCGAGTCGAAGATCGGCAACAAGAGAGCCCATTAAAAAGCAAAGGAAGGGATCATTTAAATTTCTTTGTAAATGTACAGGAAAATGTAACTGAAAGATTTAAAATGCTGCCTTCTTCCCCAAAGATATGTATTTGTGGTTACTAACGAGAGGAAAAGAGAAGGACGAGCTTTTCCAGGTCCTTTCGTTGCTGATCTTCCAACCTTTCCCAACCGGCTAGTCAAGCCGGGACCTGTAAAATATTCCATTGGTATTTAAAGCACATGAACCAGTCACACAGCACAGCGAACAAATATGTCTGTCGCGTTTTCCCCCTTATGTGTGTTTTGTTTTTTTTTTTCCTTTTGTACGATACACACACCACGATGTTCAGTTTCGAGGATGGTTGCTAGGTTGGTATATAATATGCTTTTGGGGTAAATATAGTAGATATAGTAAAGAGGTGTTGTATATTCTCAACCAATACCGGGAACAGGGAGTACGCACACATGAACCACACGACGCAGATTCACCGATTCCGGTGCAGATGAGATTATGAGTATAGGAGTTGCCAAAACGAGATGTGTGTCTGCTTATAGCTATAGATGTAACTCCAACATATATCAACCGACGACAGTGACACCGACTCTACACGATGAACGGCTGAAACATATAACAACAACGGTGCTCGGCTATCACTATTGAGTTAACAAACAGAGGGCGAGCTCGTTTGACGAGCCACCTTTTAAAACCATGGACTTGGACAGCAATACTCGCGCTACACTTTGAGGATCTTAAGAGATACGATTAAGGATGAAACAGATCCTAAGGCTAGGTGTTGTAGGGTGCGCTCATGGGCGAGAGAATGAATTCAGAGAGCTTAATGGCGGTTCATCCCATCTTGAAGGACCCACTAATGATCGACCCACTGCGAACCGAAACCGATCTCTACTAGTAGTATAGGGGAGGCGGATTGTGACGGTCAGGGTAGTGGTTTTGATTAGTTCTTCAACATTTGTACTAGATATATTGGTCGCGGACGTGGAGGGTAGTTAGTGTTGGTGGTGGTGTGAATTTTATGATGCTGACCTTGATGCTGTAGGATACGTACTGGTTCAACACGTGGAGGGGATTGTTGTTGTTTTTTTGGTTCGTTTAAGTTTAAAGCTATCAGTTTACGTTCTGCTCAGATCCTTCTGCTAGCTGGCCTTGGTGGTGATCGAATGGCGCGTGGAAAACCAAAAACTACCGTCCTTATTAGGCCTCGATGGGGACGGCATCGCTGCTCGATTTTCTCGTGAGTCATCTCTTCAGAAAGCTAAAGAATCCGCTACCCTTCTCTGACCGGGGTGCCATCAGCATTGGCACTTGGTTTTTGTGGGTTAGCTTGATCTACAAACGGTACAAAAGGTATGTTGTGGGTTTAGTAACGCTTAGGATACTTCCCGAAAAAGCGGTTCTTACCGTACACGGTCCCTGCATCCAGGGTTCACCATCGATCTGCATTGGGAAGGTTTTTTTGGTGGTCATTATGACTTCGCTGCACTGTGCCAACCGTCGTCCGGACGCTCGTAGACCCGTCCGTACCTGACCCATATGAAGACAGTTTTCCAGCCCAATCACCTCTATCTTACGATCACCAATGTCTAGATTCGAAATGAAAGGAAGCTTTAATATTCGACTCGACTCATATGACTTTACTCTCTGCTTACCCTGTATGGCGATGGAAAGATCGACCGAGTTGAAGCTATTTGCCGACAGCTCTTTGTCGGAGTTTTTAAGCTTCTTCCGAAACGGACCCTTGCGCATTCGTTTCTGGGACAGATGTTCACCCCACAGATTGGAACCACCGTGCGTGTAGGGGATGTTTAGTAACGCAATACCTTGTAGCTGTGGACCGTTTGCTAGCTCGAGTGAGACGCCATCACACTGGGCGGGGGAAAGCAAAGTTGAAGATTTGAGAAGAATGGCATTAAAAAGGGGGAAAGAAAAACATATGATGCATCTCTTACCACAATTTCCAGATTTTCGTGCAGATTCTTGCAGGACGCAGCGAACGTTTCCGAGGTGGCGTACTCAAAGTACCACAGCTTGTTCTTCATCCGGCTGTTGAATTTGTGCGGATTTTTCTCTCGCTCCAGGTGAAACTTTACACAGATTGCGGCATCCTGGGAGCACAATGAAACGAAAGAACCAAAACGATTGCGTGATTATGTGCCTGCTAAAATATCCCAGCGCTAAAGGATTTCGCTGCCGGCCCGAACCCTATTATCAACCGTTTACTGCCAAGACGGACAACAGTCACGCGATACCAGATTACACAGGCTCATCATTTACAGGCGTTTTAGGACTTGCGGCCGGCAAAGAAGATGGAATTTATAATTGATAGCAGGTTGGTACACCTTCGACATTCGACTCGCTTCAATTTAAAATCCCTCAACAATCGCGGATGATCTTACAGACCCCGTAATTAGCCTTCCCTTCCTTTCCGGTGAAAGGGAGATTGTAGCGGCTATAAGATCCCTGATTTGTGTGTGTGTGTGCATGACAACGGGCGAGATAATTAGTTGATAGCGATATCAGCCAATGCTATCCAATACCCATTCGTCAACTAGGAAGGGAAAAGTGCTCGGTAACAGTATCCCCGCGAGTCCGGGTCGAATTCATTTAGCTGCTTAATCCCGGCCATCCCGTTTGGCAAAAATGAACTGCTTTTAATCGTTAAATTAATTAAATTACATTTCACGTCGCTCTGTGCTGTGCTGCGAAGGGATGAGAAATTGTAGACATCGTGACGTAAAGACACTGCTTCTAGTGGTAAGCAATGCTTCGCAGTTCGAGGACGAATCCTTATTTTTAATTTCTACCTAACACGCTCCCCGATCGGAGCTTTGTTGGGATAGGCGAATGAACAAACCCCAAGAGGAGGGACAAGCAGGCAAATAAAATTGGCTCCCCGTTTTGGTGTAATTGCGTTCGAGGGTTGGTTGCGTTAGAACTAAAAATAGACTCGGTTAAGTTACCGCGAGCTTGAAGTTGAGTCCGGATTACGTCCGTTGTATAACGGTCCCCGTAGCTTCTGTAGGTCAGCGAATCGAGGGTGGGCAATTGCAAATCGTAATCGCTTCAATCGTAACAATTTACCACGGAACTAAAAGGACACAAGCTCACGGTGGGGGTGAGCTGGACCGGTAAGACTTGAGACAGTTAACAGATTTTTATCACACTGAAAAGCCACTTCGCTGTGGTGGGGCACTGCTAGCCATGAAAACGGAACATTCCAGCGTAGCGTAGCGCGGAACCAATTTCAAAACAAGCGAAGCATATTTTGCCTCGATGTTAGAACGGAATTTATAGGAACGACTGTTTGTGGTAGCAGTGGTGTTCGATTGTACGGAGAGAAGGGACTTCTTGCGTCCGCTAAGAATTCTAGGATGGCTCAAGAAGCCTGGAGAATGGGGGTTTCAACTGGAAATAGGGGAGAACGAAAATAAAGAAACTTTAAACAAAACAGCTAACACTGGACAGGAAGTAGTGGCCCATCCGGTTAGAGCGCTCGTGTTGATTGTGTTCCGGTAGTTCGGCGTAGAGCTTTTGTTTCTATGCTAATTTCTTGCGCCTCGTTCCCGATAAGCCTCCCAACTTCTTCACCCGCATAAGGGGAGTTGATTGCGGGTGGTAGATTACTGAAATGACAAAAAGCAATGGCCCCTAAAGCACACGTCCGAAAATATCTTCCATTCAGTGGCACGGGTGGCTTGCGTGTGTAGAGCAGAAGTTATTTATGTGCTGGAATGTTAAATGCGCGCACACGAATTTACTGCCAATCCGAAGTTTTCGGGTTCCGGCTTATGCAACTTTGATTGGGCTTTGCTTTGCCGGGAAGGAGACACACACACACAAACACACATCGGCGAAGCGGGCTGTCCGGGTGAAAATTATGCTTTGATGTTCCGCTGCTGATGTTGGCGTTTTTTTTGTGGGCGAGTGCCACCATCGCGAGGTGTTCGTGGGGACGAAATTGATGCCCGCGTACAGTCAATGGCGAGTAGGTAGGAGTCATGCCGTTATTTATGACCGTACACCGGTAGGGTGGAATATATTTTAATAATCCTTCTGCAGCGTTGCAAAATTCCAACGAACACACACACACTCACACGCGCGGGATGGTGTTTCAGAGCGAAACGGACCGGAAGCAATAAATTTTTTCACACCACGCCGGTTTTGGAACCCGCGGTCAAATAGTATAATCGCACGGACAAATTGTTTTGCGGGTTGCAACAGTTTTTTTATCTTCAAATGAGATGTGGCCGAGGCTGGGACCGAGCCGAGGGTGAAGCTTAGTCATGTCGAGAGTTTCTAAAATCACAAAATATATTGCTCGCACAGGAAAGTGTACTTAGCAGGGACTCGCGGCGCGAAAGGAATTATGCGCAAAATAAATCTTTCTTAAAGAGCGTTCAGGCGAACAGTTCATTGGAAGTGAAAGTTAAAGAGATTGATGGCAGTAAGCTCTTTCAAACCTTCGTTTTTAAAGCTTTTATCGCTTTCAACCGCTTCACCATCACAATTTCACATTGAAAAGATTTAAATTAACTACACGCGCGTTCCGTCGTTCCGATTGGAATTCAAACCTCGGAACCGCATTATGAAGCGTGCATTATGACGCTTTGAATCAATACAAAGCTATAAGCGCTTCCGTTTGTGCCTACGGACGATAAAACATGGCTCTACACAAATAAGCATTTGGCTTTCCGTTTGGTGTGTAAAGCGTCTTGCACGAGTTCCCATCATACAAAATGTAACACAATTCTCACCGTTAAAGCATGCCGCTTAGTTTACCCGCGAGCGACCACTATTTGCCACTGAAAACACCAAACAAACATACTCCGGTACATGCAAAACTATAGCTTCCTTGGTTTGGACAGTACAGTGAAGCTCCCAGGGGGTTGAATGGTGTTGCTGGCCTCTTAGCAATTGAATACCGCTCGGTATGAAGCGATGTACACAATTGTACAATTTTGAAGACCCGGTACTTTCCTTTATGGCACCAGACCCCCTTGCACAACAGCTGTGCAGCTTGAATAATTAAAACAGGCGACCAACGAAAGTGTGTGAGCGGCGGCGAAAGCTTCACAGACGTTAACGAGATCTGCTTTAAAACACTGGTAATGGTGTAGCGGTGGACGCCAAACGACACACTAATTACTGTTTAATTTCTCGACATCATTCGCGTTAGAAAATGGTTCCGCGCTTACTTTTGCTACAACGCGCGTGTGGTCAGCAACCAGGTCAACCGGAAAGCGGAAGTGTAACACTATTATCGGTAGCACCGTACACAATACGGTTGCACAAGCTGTACAAACGACAAGCAAAACGGTGGACTCGCCTTTCGACGTTGCAGTAACTTTAAGGACGGTAGACAAATTAGCCAACTCGATAAACCGGAACCACGTCCTTGGGTTTCGTGCGAGAGGTAGAAAGAGTGAGTTTTGTTGGCGTTCGTTCGGCCGAGCCCAACCATTGGTCGGGCGTAAATAAAAGTTCAACTTGGAGAACTCCAATATGTCCCCTCGTTAGGAGGTAAATCTGTCCAGCAGAAGCCAACGTGGTGCGTGTGTTTAGTATTTTTTCCTTCTTGTTCTGGTTGTGGTCAGCCCGTAAGTAGTGCTCTGGCCCGGTCGGGAAACGGTCGCTTTTCATCGCCTACTTCAAAAAGGCTAAGCGACTTTGCCAAGTTTTTGTCCTTCGCCAGGCTTGCTCCACCATTCGGCATAGATAATACCGTTCGCTGTGGTTCATTTTATTTCTCGCTTCTCGCTTTTTTCCCAACCGCACACACACACCCGTCAGCACACGTGGGTCGGTGATGCGTTTGCTATGTACTACTGCCCGTGATCGAGCGCTGTCGTCTACTTACCACACCCACGGAAAAGTAGTTATTGACAATGTTGTACGGGACGGTGAATTCCGATCCGACCTGCGGTTTTATCAACTTTGGTAGGTCGATAATTTTCTTCTCCGGTCTCGGTTTGTCCATGGTGCTGCCGTTGCTGTGATGGTGTTGCTGCTGCTGCTGCTGGTGATAGGAACTATTCACGGTATCGTCCGCTGCACGTTGCGCTGTATCGTTCCCACCACACACGGCCGTCCCGTTATCGGTATCGGTGCTGTTAGTATTGGTGTTAGCCGCCGTGTCGACACCGGACACTACCGTTGCATCACCGTTGGTCAGCGCGACCGTGCCCACCGCCCTATTGGCATGCTCGACTATGAAACCGTCCATTAGGAGGCGGCCTTCGGTAGGTCCCAGTGTGGCTGAGGTCGGTGTCGGGGGTGGTGTGGCGGTGGTGATGACCTCACCCCGGTCCGGCCCACCCGCGGTACCATTATTGTCACTCGGTTGCATCGCGGTGCCGTTGTTGGTTGGTAGCTCGGTCGCGTTTGTACTATTTTCAACATCAACATCATCGTTGGTTTGGATCACAGATTTTTCAGCAATTATGCGATGCGAGAGCTCGATTACCTTCTGCACGTTCTCGGACAGTGTCACCTGGCCCGGGGGACGTGGGAGGGAGGGTTGGGGGAGAGAAAAGCAATAAATATGGAGGAGTTTTGAAATGAGCATCGTTTCTGTGAAAAGCTCAATAGAGCACCGTAGCAGCTTACCTTGTGCCCGGGCATGCCTGTGACGGTGGGCGTCTCTTCGGCGGCCAGCGGATTATTCTTAACCTCGATGCTCCAACGGTCCAGCATTACGACCGAGGAACGATTGATCTTGTCCAATATTTTGGGAATGCTTTCACCCTCGTACCCGCCGCCCCACCGCAGACAGCGTGCCAGATCATTGCCGGTACCGAGCGGGATCACACCGATCGATGGCTGCGACTGTAGCACGATGCTATCCATGGCTTCCAGCACCCAGCCGACCGTACCGTCACCACCGCAACAAATTACCTTGAAGTTGGGCACGTCCTTGAACATCGTGAGGCCCTCGAGCGGGCCACCCTTCGACAGGTCGTACACCTGGCGCGGGTTCAGCAGGTACTGGAACTTGCGCAGGATTCGATCGCCCTGCCGGCCGCCACTCTTCGGGTTGATAAATACGAGCAGCGGACACCAGCCCGGGTCGCTGGTGATTTGGAAGTGTATTGTCGATGGTACGCTCTGGGAATGGAACACATGAGGAAAAGGAATGTTATGCGAGAAATACTTCTTCCAAGAAAACTTGCTGAAGCAAAAGTCTATCGTGGTTGCAAAAAATCTCATTCAATTTAAAAGGGTAGGCAAACATAAAAATAAATCTCAAAACGCTTTCGTTGATTTAATCAAAACATCGTTCACAGTAAAAAAAACACATAGAATCTTGCTCAAAACCAGTTTTACGGCATATATTGATTTGAATTAATGATTTTTACCCACACACACACACACACTCATTGAATAAATTAATGGTAAGCAATCTATCAACACCGGGCACAGACAAATGCCCAGGCATGAAGTGATTACCAATAACGTCAGGTTGTGTTCGCGCGTTTTTCTGTTTCATTTATCGTTCGACTTCAACTTTTTTTTTTCTCTCGCACTCTTTCGCGCTCCTTGTGCATGTGATGGAAAGGAAATAAATGAGTTTTAGTACCGGGACTTACCTTTCCCTTGTTGGTGGTGAAATTGATCGATTTCTGACGATCGAGCACGGCCGGACAGATGGAGGTTGGCGGTAGGACGAGATTTGCAAACTCTCCCAGCGTACACTCAGCCTTCACCAGTGTGGCACACTTGTTGTGAAGCTGCAAATGATTCGGAACAACATTAACGATAAGGGGTGTGCCGATTGAGCATGGCGCATGGCGCTGAAGCTGATGCAAACTCATTTCTCGTTTACTGTAACGAAGCGCGGATTGTTTTGCTTCTTATTTTGTTTGTGTTTGTGCATACATCATAAGGAAATGGATGCACATTTAAATAGGTACTTGTTGCCAATAATTGCAGAGAGTTGCTTAAGCAGTTCATACTCACAAAGGAAAAAAACACATAGAATTAAATTGCTTTTAAATTTGGGGTTCAACAGATCAGCACTATAAAAATCTAGCTAATAAATACCAATTAAAAAAGAAAAATAGTTTTAACGTTTGTGTTGTGAACCACCAGGCGCCTCCATTAAAAATCGAACTAAAATATCATAAGCTACCAGGCGCCTCCATTGAGAATCAAATCGAAAAATCAAAAACTACCATAAAGAAAATTATTATCAAAAAGGATTTAGAAAGAAGATTGTAAATCATTGGAAAACAACTGGTATGCACTGATTGATAAATAGAATTAATTAAACACGTGTAAATCACAGGCCACAAGCCGAGCGTCGCGTAACGAGCAGAAGAGCATGTAAATTCAACATGCGGCTCGTTACACGTTTTCCCAGTGCATTCCACTGAAACGAGCATGACGAAGAATGTGCACTCACCATCATGCGGCACCAGCGGCAAGTCAGTCCAGTAATTCCATTGTACGCTTTGATCCGCTTGCGGCATTTCGAACAGCGCCCGTAGCAGTTCCCTTCGACCCAATGATGCTGGAACGTGGCAGTGGCCTTTGACTTTTTCGACTTTACGTAGGTGGCGATGCAGGAAGCTGGTGCCCGCTGCACGCAACGCTCGTGTACGGTGTATTTGCAGACTAACGAAATTCCCGGAAGCGGCGTGCATTACAGATTTAGGATGGAGGAAAGGCATTTGTTCAAATTCTATTCGTAATACGTAAAGATAATTGTATTGAGCTGTAGCAAAGGTTACTTACGAACACAGCAGAGACCCTTCTTCCCGAGCCCGACAAGCATATTGAGGCACATGTTGCAGTAGGCAGGTTTGCTGAAATGTTTTAATCGCCACACGTGATATCCGTCCTCCTTGAGCGTGTTATCGACGCCTGGATGCGTTTAGCGGCAAACATTCCAATCAGCCAAAGTACGAAAACCGTTTGGTGGAATAAAGCAAAACAAAAAACAAAAAAAAAGGGAAATTTAATGGATCGCAGTGTGTACCGATGCACAGCGACAACTAGAATTGGAAGGATTTATGTGTCCGTCGAGAGATTCCGGTGCGTCGTGTGCCATCAATTACCAGGAATTAGCCATCGGAAAAACCGTCCATTTTCCTCGAGGGATTTCCGCGAAACGCGCAACCCCTGTACCATGATCGATAGTCGATGGGTTTGCGATTGGTCTGTGATGGTTCACATCGGCTAGCGTACGGTGCAAAAGCTGCACACAGTTTCAACCCACACGTGTCATGTAAGGTAAGGCGGCGTCGTGTGTCCGCACAAAAGTGCACTAAAATGGTTCTGAAGGCAGAGGAATACGTGTGGCACAAAAATGTGTGCCCACCATCTATCGAGACTCATTCGCGATCGTTTTTATTCGCTGCAAGATTGATGCTTCACGCGTAAGTGTTTGAGGCTTCGGGCGACAGGCTGGAATACTAATGACCGGCCTCTGGAACATTCCATTTCGATGTGTTTGAGCTGGGTCAAACAAAGCCGCCGGGAAAATGGCGTGGATGCGAGAGTGTTTTCCAGTTTCGAAACTATCTTTGCACAGCTGTTATGGCGAACGTTACACACAAGGCAACGCACAATAGTACGAACGCTTCAAGGCATACAGTACACAGTTTTGGCCAATAACACGTACACCGTTCACGTGGACGCATTCGGTAGAATTCTAATTTAGGTACATTCATTAAGCTTCACTCCCGGAAGGCTTTTCGCCCCCTGATGGACACACACCCCCGATGCGGTGTGTAATTACTATGAAGTAGTGCTTTTGCTATCAATAGCTTTGATCTAAGAATTAATATTTCTTCTACTCGGGAGCCGAACTATGGGCGTAGCATGAAAAGTTGCGACATAAATCAAATTCTCACGCAAACTTGCTTATGGCTGTGGATAATATTTAGCATGCCAAATGTTTTCTCTTGAGCAACTTATTAAACCCCAGCAGACTAAAATTAGTGAGAAAATTATGGGAAGTAAGCCACTTCAAATTGAAGCTGTGAATACTTTTCCTTGTAAAATATCTAGGCTATTAAAGATAAATAATAATTATTATCAAATTTTCAAAATTTAAACTTCTTTCAAAAGACTTGTTTGCTCACAAAAACAACCAATTTCCAGGTCGGTTTATCATGTCCCACAACCTGTTATTATTATTGCCCGTCAAGCGAGCAAATGATATCCATAACGACCGACATAAATCAATTCTGATGAATAGATTGACTAATGCAGCGTGTCTTTTTTTTTGCTTTAAATTCATGTTGTTTACGTGACCAACATAACGATGCAGAATAAACCATTTTGATGGTCGAATAGAGCAGCCGAGGCTCGAGTGACCGAGCAGGCCAAAACTAAGTCATGAGTATAAAATTAATTTCGATAGTACCCACATCATCCCCCACTGTGGTGGATTCCGTCGATAAGCGCCGTTCCGAAAACAACAGAGAGGCACCAAAAATAGATTCACATCAGTCTCTGTCACTGCTCAATCCGGAGTCCGGTTGCGGCTGATGGGTGGCGTTAGTCGAAGGCACTTCGTCGCACGATGATGGATGCGTTTCAACTAGCTTCGTCCGGACTGCTCTTCTTTACTTTTTGTGATGTTCATTGACCCGATTTTTCAGTGGAACTGGCTCGTCTTCGCTTTCCGTTTACCGCTGAGATGTTTACGGATGTGTCTCCGACGGCTAGGAAACTATGGTGCATGGATGGGCATTCGGCAAAAAGCACTTCACCATCCTTTTAAGCTTCGATCGTATCGATTTACTACAGCACGAGCAGTAGTGTGTGTGTGTGTGTGTGTAGAACTTGTGCACAGCCACAATCGTATTAATCGGGTTCAAAAGCTCAGGGCAAAATGTTAGCAAACGCTCTAACCGCCCCAAACACCAAACTACTCGAGTCCGGTTTCAGGTGACGTGCGAATGGTTCTCTGCACAACCGTTGGCCCACTGTATGCGGTTGAAGCGTGCGGATAAGATGACAGTGTTTGCTTTTTGCGAGCTGATTGATGACGTTACGTGGTGAGGGCGAAGAAACTGTTAGCTTTTGCGGTTGTCGATTGCATTACAGCATTAGGTGCCGAGGGGTTTTCCAGCTGGCCGCCCGGTTTCACCCGGTTGGGCATTAGCGGTCGAAGGAATTGATCCCCCGAGGGTTGGGGGTATCCGAACACGCTCGACTTTTATCAACAAAAACGACTTTATCCCGATTGTGGTAAGAGGGTGCGGTCGATGGATGGATGCGTGCAGTGGATTACACACAATCTTCAAACCATGCCAAGGGTACCCGGGCAGGTCCCTAACGGTGTGAACGAGAGCGAGTATCTTCGTGTACTTGTGCACGTACGGGAAGCGGCAGCTTTTGCATCGATGGTGCACCCACAACGAGAATGGGAGCAATTAAGTTAAGTGTAGATTAGTATCCGTACCCACGACGCACGGACTCGGAGGTGTTTCTCTCGATGCTGGTGACTGGATAATTGATTGAATTATCCTCACCCAACGGTTACGATTTACGCGCCCACCGAGGTCAGCACCGGGGTCCCTGGACGATCCATAAGTGCATCGTTAACGGTGATGCTTTAACCATTTAACGCACACATATTATCCGATTTTGCGTTGCTTGAGGATTTAAAGCGATTTTTCATGTAGAGTTCTTATCGCCCTTCAAAGCCTTAAATCTTTTAAAGAAACTTTTTTTTTCATCAAGAAAACACTTACATAGGCACCAGGGAATGATCCATTCTAATTGCTTCACTCCATGAAAAGCTTACCTTTTACCGATAGTTTTCCCACTGCTAACGATGCTCTTGAAATCGCCCGAAAGCAATATTTTAATGCCTCTTAAGCTTACATTATCAAGTGGCGGACAGCAACAAATCAAGAAAACGGTTCACCGTCTTCGTATTTGCGAAACAGAATGGCAAAACATGGCTCCCAACCTGGTGAGGCGAGCAAGGTTATTTCTTTTTCCACCATCATTAAGTTCCTCGTTCTAATAATCTCCGGTGCGAAAGCATAACAATTTTAATTGGACTCCGGTTCCGGTAAAACGGTCCGCTTAGAAGATTCGCAAGCCTCATTTGCAGTCCCGATTTTCACATTATCCTTGGCCACGCCATTAGCAACGCCGGGCGCCACCTATGCCGGCCACTCGGCGGCAAAGTGCACACCCTTGGTGAGCGAACTGTCCCCGGACGGTTGTTTGCTCGTCAGGATATTTGATTACACACCGGGGCTCTTTTTTTGCTTCCTGCTTTGGTGGCAGTTTTTTGTTTGTTTGTTTGTTTGGTTTTGTTGTGGCTTCTTTGGTTGGCGCTACTGGTGCTGTTGGGTTTGTGTTTCGTGGAAAAAAAATTGAATGTAACACGCACCAACACAACCATGGGCGGAGCGTTATGAAGTATTCTGGGAAGTGCATAATATGGGCGATGGTGGGCCTGCCGGGGAAGTGAGACTTACCGAGAAGTACCAGCAGCGGGATCGTTGTCAAGCCACCGCGTTGCCATTCTTCCAGCGAAACGCACCCATCACCATCGTAGTCAATCTCGGTCATCATGTCCTGGAGAATCTGTTGTTGCGTTGTTGAGGTTGTTGATAGAATTTATGCGAATTGCGTGTTGTGTAGCGCGTTGGTCGTTCACAATAAAAGGAGAAGTAGAAAGAGAAAAAAAAAACACAATTTAATCAGTAAACAGTACCATCAGTATCGATAGCGGCGCGTTGGTCGGAAATGGACAAAACCATCCGGTTTCTATTTATGCTACACGTTTATGATACGCCGTTGCCTTGCACGCGTATCATACAACGGGCATCCGTGACCATCGGCCGGATTGTGCAAAATGCCACGTGCACCACGAACGGTCAACACGGGCTGAATGCTTCCGGAAGCGCGTGCAGGTGCAGGGATTGATTGCCGTACTTACCGGCCGTAGCTCGGACACGTCCCAGCCGAGGTATTCCGCTACCGACATCATCTGATTGACGATTGCATCCGTTTCGGTCGTGTCGAGAACACCGTTTCCGTCCGTGTCGTACAGCCGGAACATAACTGTGTGCCGAGAGAACAACAGTCAACATTAGTGTATCGAGCAATATTTGTTCGGGGCGCACGATAGAAAATGGTGCCGGAAAATACAGCTAGAAGCGGACACAATATTCATTTCGTAACGCATTATTTATTTAAAATAATTTCATATAATAGTTGAAATCGTGAACCGTTGATGTTTAATATTTTAAATTGATAAGATTTTATTACAATTCCGGAGGTTTCCGAGCCATGCTATAGCAAACATCCATCAAGAGGACGTTAAACTTTACTGCCCCTAATGCATACCAATAAGGGCACAATCAAACATCTTACGTTATCATTAGTCGTGATGGACAACTTTTAGTGGGCAGATTTTCCTTCGGCCTTTTCCACACACACACACACACACGCACTGTGACACACTGCACTCTCTCTCTCTCCCTCTGGGGGTGTGTGTGTGTTTTGAAAAATTGAAACCATTTCGAAAATAGCTTATCTGCCTGGTAATGCTGGTCATTTTTCTTAACGGCACCCATCACCCGTCGAGAAAGCCATTTGTTATTGCACCATATCCGACACAAATTTGCACGGCACAGCAGGCAGACAGGCAGGCAGGCGGAGATCGGCCCTTCAAGCTCCACGAAAACCAGACCAAAGCGTATCCCGTTTACGGAGTTGACCCTGCGGCCTGGTATACCGTATTATTTGCTTCAATCTACCCTCGCCTCGTGTGGATCATCGAGAGGATCTCGGTAAAGCTCGGCGGTGAAAATACAGTGCCTTTTGTTTTCTGACGCTGACTCTTGATTGAAGGCGCGATGTCCTTGGCTGGGGGTGGATTCTTTTTCTTTGCTTTGTTTCCCTTGCGGTTCGTGTGTTACTGGGGGCGATGGGATGGTTCTGCACCGTTGCCATTTGATATGAATCGGAAATATATCTATAAATAAATATTATGAAAGCGTCCGAGGCGAGCCTTTCGGTCAGCAAAACCGGTTAGCATCTTGACGAAATGAACGTAAAGGATAATGCTGACTCCCGTAGCCGGGGTGGGAACGGATCGGATTCTTCTTCTCACGGGCCAATGTTTTACTGTGCCCAACCCACAAAACACTTCTTGCGGTTAGTGTGGAATCGGTTACTCGTTCTATCGAAGTAAGTCAAAGGCGTTTCCATCCATCAATGGAACGACGGACACGGTGGCAGCCACTTTAAGCGTTCAAATGGAAAATAGATCGACCATGAGAAAGCGAGAGAAATGGTGGTGAAAACCACTTGTTCTCGTTAACTATTTCTTTTGCCCTTTTTAGTTGCGATAGAAGCAATGTTTTTACACATACAAATAGCTAGTCAGTGTCCGAGACAAGATGTAGTCCAGCAAACGTGAACGATCATCGAGCTAAAATTAGTGTTGCTGTAGCTGTTTGCACCAAAAGCGTATCGGCAAGCGATGGGGAAAGGTTGTGCCAGAAGAGACGATAATGACGTCCATTGAATGGACGGTAGAAAGAAAGGATATTTTGACGTTTCTTTCTGTACGATGTGGGCCGACTTGAACCCATGTCTCCGTATTGAACATTGGTTGATTTATCTTAAGCTTCCACCCAACAAAAACAACCTATTTCATCCCGAGCGTTCGATTGAAGAGCTCGCAAGTAGAAGAAAAAAAATGTCTAAATTCTTGATCCATTCACCCGAAAAAGAGCTAATAAAAAAGGGACGATTCAATGGGAATGTTTAATCGTTATATCCTTAGGGGGTGATGGCTTGATATTTTGCGTAATAAAACCATAGCACTGGCAGAAGCAGACGCAGATTATCCATTTTTTCTTACAAGATTTCAGTGCGCTGTTAGTGACGCTGAGTCCGATCGATATAGTAGTTATATGGTTTGACGTATTCGCCAGCTACCAGTCTAGATAGATGTTGATTGACAATCGTACCATCAGAAGTTATGCATACAGTGTCGGAACTCATTACCCAACATGATCAAAGCAAACTACATGCATACGGAAAGTGGTCCTTCCTGTTTTCCTGATTCTGATTTTGATGTTTGAAAGTTTTTTCCCCATTTCAAACTTTCCCGAAAGTACCCAAGGGGTGATATAAAGATGCATGTAAATGCCATTGGTCAGGCTGTGATTGTTTATGGTTGGTCAAGTAACCCAACCGTAGACACTGTTTTCCTCGGGTGAAATAAACTTTTCTCACAGTAAGAGCATCATGGCAGTAATAGATTCTTCTTGGTGGAGAACAATGCCAATAGAGGTTGTTACAGAAGGATGTCCGAAAACTTTTTCCCCTAGACAGCGAAACTTTCTGGAGAGGCTCGTAAGAAATTTTTACCAAAACCCCACCGGACAATCATTACCGTCATTATCGCCCGTAAGAGCACACACATGGTCATTTACTGCGTACTAAAAAGCTTTCAAGTAAGCGAGTTTGTAAAACAGAAAGTTCAAACGCAAAAACTTTTCCAAAGACCAAGGCGCACCCCGGTGCCTCAGCAGAAAGAATCAGGAATTGTTTTGTCCTGAGAAGTGTTGCGTGTGCATAAATAAAGCAGTATCCTGTCTAAGTGTAGAGTGGAATTTTTTTATTGCAAAGCCCCGGCCGACGAGGACCTTCTCAGTTGGATTATTGTTACGGGTTGGCTGAATGGGTTCGCGCGAGTATCTTGCCTCGCCCAGTGGATCGTGCCAGTGGTCGCACGAGACGTAAGCGATGATGATTGCCATTTGTATGGTAATGGTGCTTCTGTCCCAACAGCCTGCGACTGTGGGCGCGCCGCGCGACTCGAGTTTCGTCGTATCAAAGGATTACCAAAGTAGCGCACTCGTCGTTTGCTGCTGCTGGTGTTGTGGTGCACCCTCAGTGGTAGATGCTATTTATTTTCTCATGATCCTCCGCCTGCCAGCTGGACGAACTTTGTGACTCTGTTGGTGCTGCTGTTTTGTTCGCTTTGTTTTAGTTTTGTGAAGCGAGAGCTTTGGGTGTCATTCCGAGGGGAGTTTGTTTTTTTCGGCGATTCGACAAAACCGAGTTAAGCAAGTTTGCAAGTTTTTGCAGCTGCTATTTTTAGATCGTCAACTGTAGAAAAATGAAGGACAGTTAAGTTCATGGCAAGTGCTTGCTGTTTGGAAGGCAGGGCATTGGGGGATATAAGGGCCAGACGAAACTTTACAGTTTCACTGTCAGGCTGAGAGCTTTTCAGACGGTTAAATTAGTTTTTGGATGTTGGAGTGATGTAGTATAATTTTAGTTTACGGAAATGTTGTGAGGAGGAACATTTTTTTTTTTGACGATAAATATTTGATATGTACAGCTCAGTGGTTTGAAAATTGTGAAATATTTCTTGGCAAAGACGAACAGCAGAAAAGGGTTTTTAAGGTACTGTGACGTTGATTGCGCGACCCTGGTTTCAAATCAAATTTGAAAGCTTCATGTTCTGATAAGTATAGTCTTATAATAGAACTCCAAAATAACGTCAACCGTATTGCGAATAATTTCACTTTAAGCTCTCCTACGTCAGCGTTTGATCTATATCGGGAAGAATTAATTTGATTTTTCTACGCCACAGAATTTGTGGCGTTGATTGCGTTTGGGTTAAAATTTGCTTTGCAGTGGTGAATAGCGTTAGCGGGTAACACCACATCTACGTGTATTCCAGTGAATAGTAATAATAATTACATCGTATTTAATACTCTTGCGGTTAACGGTTCGAACAACAAAGGGATGTATTCGTATCACACAAAAATCACTACACCACATCTAACAGCACCTTTGATGAACTATTAAAAGCGAACCACTCTCCCTCTCTCTTTCTCTCTCTTCTTCGGGCGATAGGTGCTCAAGATAGACATGTTCGAACAGGGTGAAAAAAAACTTCACTCATTTCAAACACCACCAAACCCATTCAGTCAGTATACTTACATTCCAGCTTATCCTCCGGTCGGCCTGCCTCCAGCAGCGAAAGATAGCAGACAACGTCCTTGAGCGGTACCTTCAGCAGCAACGGATCCAAAAATGATTGCTTTCTCGGAATCAGCCGCACATCTGCAACGGAATGAACGCGGGATCAGGGTATTAGAAACATGCTTCAATCCGCAGATAGATGAAAACTGTTTCCGCTGGTCGAAAGCTGACACGGAGTCGGAGCCGAGAAACCAAAAAAAAACACAATGTAGAAGTTAAATCCCTGCCGTCACGTCATCAACTCCATCACTCGGTTCGGCCGGGTCCCGATTGACCCGATTCCAGGAAATTGAGAATTCACCGGCGCTTGCTCGGGTACGCGGTAAATTTGCTCGTGTGAACGTGCCTCGCTGGGATAATACGCAAGGGCGCAAGGTGAATCACTACAGGTAGTAGCACTACACATATCGGGGGGGCGATACATAGAGCATCATCCCGGCCCTTGGTAGATAAGCTGGAGCTTAACATTTCCTGGCCCCACATTCTCTGCCCGGCCGGCCGCTGCACAAATCTCGACACTGAAACGCGCTGCCAAACCGAAAGCGCATGAACGACGGCGGTATGTGAATTGACATGCAACAGGTAGTTTCTTCGTGACGGTGGTGTGCTGGAACAATCGGAAGAACAAATGCAAAAGAAGCACAAAACTCGTCCAGCTGAGCTGAAGATTGACGGATGCCATTGGTTTCGCATCGCTCCCCCGTCGGTCGATTGTACAATCGAACCGGTGTTGTTTGGACATCGGCCTTTGTTGGTAAGCCGATCGGATTCGGGTTTGCCGAACGGGCGTGATTCTTCGCCGGATGGACGGTAATGGGCAGGGGTAGGCCCCACCGGGGTACGAGGATTATATTTACCTTCGATACGACAGTTGACCGAGTTGTTGCTTTTGCGCGAAGAGTTCCGGGAAATCTGCGAGTGGCTGTGCGAGTGCGAGTGCGAGGGACTGGAATCGGCCGAACGGCGGAACGGTGGCTGCAGGATCGGCGGTGTACAGCCCATCGGGCTAGGCGTCACCGTCAGCATCGGGTGAACGGTGCCTGAAAGAGTGGGCGAAACGGGCAGGCGTGAAAACTGGCGCAACCATCGCATCCCCAACACACACACACACACACACACCCACAACTTCCCCCACATTGTCCCCACAGCGCGATGGTTTCAGGTACGTACCGCATTTGCCCTTGTTGCTGCTGTCACGGTCGCCACCTCCATCGAGACCGAGATGCCCGAGTGACTGCAACTTATCGGTGAGCCCGTGTATCCGCTCGACGAAGCTGTTCCGCTGCGATTCCTGG
The DNA here is from genome assembly GCF_013141755.1 of Anopheles stephensi. Classification (NCBI taxonomy): domain Eukaryota; kingdom Metazoa; phylum Arthropoda; class Insecta; order Diptera; family Culicidae; genus Anopheles; species Anopheles stephensi. The sequence goes on from NC_050203.1 coordinate 18,204,986, forward strand.
GACGGTTGCGGTGTCGGAATGTCTACTATGCTGTTCAGGTTCGGGATGGAACCTGGCGGAGTGAGGGATTAGAGTGGAGTGCACAAAATTTTGCATCATTTTGCCGTTGGCATGAAAATAACCCCCGGGGGGGGGGGGGGGTGGTCACCGGGCGGGAGGGTTAAAAGAATGTGCATATTACCTCGATTGTGAGACGTTACGGGAGCGCAGGCTGCATTGCTGCTAATCGCCGCCATTTGACTGAGCGCTTTCCCGTGGCTGTGCTGTTGCTGCTGGGCCTGGTAGAGGGCCGGCTGCAGGAATGATATGAACAGGTGCTTTGACAAGTCCTCGGGCGTTTCGCAGTCCAGAAACGAGTCCAGAAACTTTCGGAAACCATCATAGTCGATGTCCTGTTTCGGAGAGAGAAGGAAAAAGGGAGGCTGGATGAGTGGTTGAGAGCAAACATGGTACGATTGTTTCAAATGAGGAGCAATGATTGAGGAGTGGATAGCTGAGAGATGTTTCGGACGGTATTGTTCACCCATGTAATACTAGTTGCAGGTGTTGAACATGAATGTACAACGTGTAGGGCATACAACGTTTTCCCTTTCTACAAGACAATCACCCAGCTGTACATCCAATTTAGATAATCTGCTGTATATAGATTTTGTACGGAAATTGACTGAGGGCCGAAAAATGTTCGGGAAGAATCTCGTATATTAAGTATATTTAACCTCAAGAAATTGTTCCAATTCTGGAATTTCCAAAATTTCATTCCAGTTGTTAGTTTTGTCAAGGTATTGATGAATATTGTCCAGCTTACTGCTGGCTCATTGGAAGATCCGGTTTTATTCAAGTCATGCCAATTCCTTATCGGAATACTTCATGACAGCCAACTCAAAACGCTTATCGAAACACCGTATCATAATTTCATTGTAGAAAAGGACCACTTAACGTTCGTTGATGCCGTTAAAAATTCGCCACCGTTCGAGGCAATCTACTTAATGTAAGTAACGAGTTTGCGTTGGCTCTGTTTGAAGTACGTGAAAACAGAGCAACAACAGCAGCAAAAAAAAAAAACGAATCAAGGATCTTTTGTGTCAGTTTGTCCATCTTCGCTACTCGGGTGTTTGGCACTAGGATTTTTATTCTCGGTCGCCTTACTTTCACAGCTATTTCAATTAAGTGGCCTCGCTTTTTGTTTTCTTCTGATGGGATGGACCTTTTTTTTCTAGCCGAGTTGTTTGGTGTCATCTTCGCAAAAACAAGATTAACGAGTTTGAGACACTGTGTCACGGAAGTGACACGGAAAGCAGGAACGTTCTCGTTGCTGTCCCATTCTCAACACATCCGGCAGCAGCAGCACAAAAGGGGCGAAAAAGATAAATAGTCTCGCTGGAGCTCTGCTAATGATATTAAAAATAAAGCAAGAAGATCCACTGTGCCCTAAGATGCAGGGCCTTGGATTTGCTTGTCACACAATTGAATCGGAAAAGACGATTTGTTATCAATTGCAAGTGTGCACTCGTAGGAAATAAAAGCCATTTGTAATTCTGCAATCAAAATCATAATTGTAACTGTTTCCAACATGAATTAAGCAAACCAAAATGTTTAATAGAATTCTGTAGATTTCATTAAAACTAAACTTTAAAATACTAGTTTGCTATGGGTGTATCGTTTTACTGCCCAAGAGCTTGTCGTTTCGGCTAGCCACCCAGCCACTTGGTACCCAGCAAACTCTCCAAACTCCAATTTCGGAAGTTTGCTCGGTGCAGCAATATTGCGAGTCCCCCCCAAAGGCATAATCATGTACAGCTTGGACGAGGAATATGTGGTCTGCATATGCGTCGTCGTTGGATTGCCGTTCACGTATCCGTAAACCGTACCATTCTCATTAAAACTGTGTGTGTGTGTGTGTGTGTGCGCACAAGCATCCGGCGCTGTTTACCCAGCTATACCGGTCACTTTTTTACCATCTCTACACAACTCTAGCACGGCGCTATCAATCAGCAAAGCCACGTGTCACGGGATGGGGGGAGGGTGATATTTGGATATTTCCCATCCGTTTGAGACACACCGACCGGGAGACGGCGGGAATCATTTCGGTTCAGTAGTAAGTGAAAGATGCGGAGCTTTTAAGCCATAATCTCCGGACTACTCAACGTATGATTAGTATTCGTCGAGCGTCGGAACCTCTCCCAAGTCGGTGGTTTTCGGTATGGTGATGCAAAAGCTGCCCAAAAACCTACGGAGATCGACGAGGCACCGGATACCGGAGCTCGAAGAAGGCTAAACTCGGTCCGACTATCGGCCGCAAGGAGCAAACAGCAGGAGACGAAGAAGCCGACGCTGTTTAAGCCTCCTCTTGTTAAGACTATAATCAAAATTTATTACCCATGCTGTCATATCAGCGATCGTGGTGGCAAACGGCAGCATATTACGGTACGCCACCACCATACGGTTTAGCGCATCATAATGTGCCGAAACAGGGGCATGGTTTCTCGGGAACCCGTGACAAGAAGAGACTGCAAAATTGGTTGCCATCATCATTTTTCGTACCCGTGCACAAACGGGACATGAGCAAAACAAAAAAAAAAAAAACACAGAAACGGGCCGGAACACGAGCGACATTGACATTTGAGTGGATAGTGATTGGAAAAATGGCTGCCGATAAAGCGAGCGAGCTTCCGGTATCGCCTTTCACCGCCCCGAGTTGGCATTAGTCGGAAGTCGCTTCCTATTAGGCTTACGCTGGCTCGGCGGTGGTACCGCTTGGTACTCTGTTCATTTTGCCGGAAAAAGTTAATTAGTCTCAAGTTATAATTATCAAACAACCGGGAGGATTAAGGCAACTGCCAGCACCAGGCACCACCGGAACAAAGCGGAACTCGAAACATGCTGTCGGCTAGTGAGCAAACCTTCGTATATCGCCTTCGTTAGAAGACACGGGGCGTTGATAAGGGGGATGGTATTTTACGCACCGGGGGTTTGATGTAAAAAAAGGTAAGCAAGGAAATTATAAAGTAATGAAATGTGTTCTAGTTACAATTAACTTGGGCTATGACGCAATATTGCGGGTGACGTAAACAGGTTGTGGGTTGTAAGTTTGGAGATTTGGAGGGCTGTAGTTTTACTTTAATGAAGATTTGGTATGAAGCTTTAAGGATTTTGTAAAACAGAAAAAAAGTTAAACAATCCTACTCATATACACCTTCAACCCAAAAGATACGTCAAGAAAAATGGCTTTACAGGGGTTTGAATCGCAAAATTCCATCGTGTGATTGCAAATTTCCACATCGGGCTGACATAGTCAACTATCCAGTTGAAGCATTCCACCGAGCGATTCAAAAGCTCCATTTTATGATTTCAAACCCTGCAAAGCTTCCAATATTTTGTTTCCTTGCCTAAAAAAACGCATCACCTTCAACAACCACATCGCTGCGCTTGGACTGCACCAAAAAAAAAAATACTGCGCAAAGATTAGTTTTATTTTCCGCACGAATAAAATATTGTTACCTCCAAATGAAAGCTCTCCAAATGAAACCCGGTGATGACCCTTCGCTAATATGCCTTGATCCTTCCGTATTCCGGTTCCTGCGATACTCTATTCGCAGAATCCCAATCACTTGACGAAGGAAAATTGTCTAGAAGCGGGCCGAAACCATAAACGGGTCGGCCGATTTTTCGTGTGCGACCGTGCTCTGCACGTCACGTTGTTTTCGCTTGACGCACGAAATTATTGGAACCGAACGTACAGACTATCCCCATCGGCCTCCTCCCATCGTAGGCTTCGCCAACACAATCGTCTGTTTGATTGTGGGTAAATTGCTCGCTGCGATGAAGCAACTTTCCTGCTCACTTTTATGCCATTTGAGCTGCGATTTTCCGTCGCTTTTGTCCCGCGTGAAAGCGATATCGAGCAAGCCGTGGCACCTCTGGGCATCCCTCGGCTGAATGGGGAAAAAGGCCGAGAAAAATCATCAACCGTGTTTCGGGCTGTACAAGAGATATTGTTCGAAGAAATGAAGAAGGCCTTCTCGCTCTCTTACAATACACCCCGTCCCATTTTCACCGAATCAACCTAGTGTGGGATATTACGGTTGTGAAGGCGTCTGAATGAAGGATTTCATCATTGTCAGCGCATTGGGAAAAGCCGGAGTAACAGGAAGCCGGCCGCAGTATGTACCATGCACATGGCCGACAGCAAAGCCATCCCTCTTTCAATAATGGAAGGAAGCTTTCCATCGTCAGCTGTTTGTGTTTTTTGACGATTTTTTTGCTCTCTTCTTCAGCTCAATCTCGCTCCTTTTCGCAAATCTTTTTGCCTGACTTTCCGGCTATTGACCTTCGCCGATTTCGATGTCACTTTGATAGGCAGGCCTAGTGACATGGGGTTCACGAGCAACGCGAAACTGTGGCAAAATGTGTTTCCGTGTTGGCTCCCTGCATACACACACACACACGCACGTTTGATTGTTTTGCTGGTGGTAGTGGTGGTTATGTTGAAGAATGGATCACCGGAAAGCAAGGACCGTCGTCTTCCGCAACCGTTAAGGATAAACCGATTTACGCACCATGCGAGAAAACGAGCATCCGTGGATGTGTGTGTGTGTGCATCTGACGGCAAAAGTATCCAGCAATTTCTGTCACCCATTCCCTCGGGGAAGGTTTATGTTTGTGTGTTCGGCTGAAAGTACCATCAGGCGGTACTCTGTATCGGATGGAAGCTCTGCCGGAAGCGAGCAGCGAGCGAAGTTAGTTACGTTTGAAGTCAACACGGACAACCTTTTCCGTTGCGTGTCACGCAGGGTGCCAATGGATTGACGGCCGATTCTGGAGATGGCACCAGAGGGTCTGTTTATTTTCGCAACAGCAGTATGACAATTTGTACCATCGTCATAATGTATCAAGTGGATTAATACAACAACCAAAAAAAGAACAGCACCATTTTTCCCAGGACATGATCTATTACAGGAACATTTCTGACTAAACTGGAGTTTTCGTCGTACTAGCCGAGTGTACAAGGAGCAGCGTGATTGACAACATGCTACCCTTATTTAGACAATGTTGAGGCAAAACAAATGTTGATTCAATAAAGTTTCGTATATTGGATTTATGACATCAAACGATTCGTGTAGTACACTTTCGGAACGATTGACGACGATTATTGCAGGATAAACAAGCATATGGATCCAAACAGGAACGATTTAGATTTGATGATTATAACTCTGTGAAGTTTTGATGGTTTGAAAATATTTCATGAATTCCTCTAATACAAAATCTGGAATTTTTAAACCGTTCAGAAATACTTATTTTAATTCAATATTTAAAAATACCTGGAGTTGCAGCATTAAAAAAGTGAGAGTCTTTCTACTTCTTTTTTGAGTTTTCATGTTCAAGAGATAAGGACTTTTCATCTCAATACACAAGACGAAGAATTGATTCGGACGAGCTTCGATACCCGATTCTACTATGCGAAGACTGGCGATTGCTACCGCTTCGACCACCATAGGTCCACAATAGCTCATAGGTCGCAAGTGTCCTTAAGTCTAGGATCAAAAAAGGTAATTAAGATTTGACGTTTAAAAATACCACTAATCAAGGATTAGCTACAGTTTTAAACTCTCATCCGAAAGGCTCCGAAAGGCATACGCCACAAGCAGAGTTGAAAGTGCATTTCTTTGCACAAAACTCTCCCACCGAACGTGAGTAACCTTTTCGCTTGTTCACGTCCAACATTTGCAACAATTTGAAACCAACCATTCTTACTTTCTCTCGTGATCACTATCGACCAACAGACCGACAAGGCTTGGGCGATCGCTCGGCGAGCAATAAATTGTTAATGGCCTCGAAACCCATAAACCATGCTCCCTAGACAATGTTGTCCATTTTCCACGACGGCGGTGAAACGACTCTTTCGCTAAGCCTTCGAATGGGTTGCGAATAATCCATGGCCCGGGGTGTTCACCTACGCCAAAGCTGGCAGGATGGGGAGAACAAACCACCACGTACAATGATGACGTTTGCTTGCCACTGTGCCCAACTCTTCGGAGGCTCCTTTTCTATTGCCTATTGTCCGTTCGCTGACGTCATTGCAGCCGAGCGATCCAGTGCCTCGGGATGCTCAACTGCTTGAGGTCATCGTTTTTTGGCACCAATCCAAAAACGGTGATGCACTTGTGGCATCGGTTTGCAAAACCCGTAATGCACATCTACAATATGGCCGGGTTCGCTTTCATCTACACAACGCCAGTGCATGGTGCTGATGCGAGCAGAATGCATGGAAAAGTTTCTGTTTTTATGGGGCTAATAAAGGACAGCCGGTTGAAAATTGTTTTGCGCAGTGGGGAAATCGTGTATAAAAAAATACAGAAAACACTGTTCGGTTCAGAGAATGCAACCAGACAGTGGGCACGGAGGTCTGTGGAGGTCTTTTAACGCCCCTTTTTTGCGTTCAATCATCAAGCGCTCGGAGTGTTCGGATTGACCAGCTAGTGGCGTGTGAAGGTTTGCAAAAATTTAATCCATTTTAAGCAATCCTGTTAATGAAGCCATAGAGAGTACCGCTTGAATGGAGTGTTGTAGGCCGAAGTGGACGTTGAGTAGCGTTATCATTCATTCCTGAAGCTAAAGTGTAGTGGTGGGGCAAAAATTTGAATATTTTTAATTTCGTACATGTGTACCAATCGGCGAACGAAAAAAACAAAAATCCCTCTACTACCTATGCCAAATGTACGGAAAAAAGACACTACACAGGACGGAAAACAAGACAACACCAAAATGTCGCCTCACAACGTCCGTGTGGGAACTACCGGAACAGGGTCCGAATGGCGGGCAAAAAACTCGTACAACTCCCCGAGCAATAATAATCCAATTCCCGAGAGTGGAATGTCATGACAATTTCGGAAATTTCTTTTCCTCTTTGATGGTCCGCTTCGTGTGGCGAGTTGTGGTTCAGGTTGAGTTTGTGATATTTATTTTCCTGCTTTTCCTTTTTTTTGCTGGTGTGTGAGGACTAGGACAATCATACACACGCAAGGAAAGTAGAAAGCAAACAGATCGGACAGCGCTGTGTAGGCGCTTTCGGGTGAGCTATTTTCGAAAGCACATGGTAGTCCGCCAAGGTACGTACGTTTTCACGCAAAATTATTTCGCTAACGATATTACGGAAAGCAGTACGGAGATTGTTTTTTTTTCTATGAAGATTGGATATTAGCGATGGCATTCAGTGAAACATGATTTCAGTAAATGTATCACTTTGTGTAAAATTTCTCGCAACTTGCGTCGTCAGGATTTCCAAGAAAATGTGTGGGTTCTTGTTTACGGGCTCCAGGAATCGTAGCAAATAGGTGAATAGATAAGCATTTTCCCTTATTTGTTTTGGTGGAAGATATCTCCATCATTGTCAGATACCATACTCACGAGTCGCGTATTATAGCTTGAACCGATTAAGGGCTTTGCAAATTCAGCATAATCTGCTTCAATCCTTACACTGAACGCTTCCCCACCCCACTGCTTAATCCGGTAAACAGCAAATATTAATAAGCATGATTCGATTTACTCTCGAGCCAAACCCATAAATATATGCTTCAAATTCAATGGCTAAATAATTGATCTTATCCGTTGCATCTTATCGTCCGGACGTTCAGGTTGTGCCCTGCTACAGGGCTGTAATTTTCCACAGCATCGTCCATAGCACCGAGATTATCCGGAAGCATTTACTCAATTATGCTCGTTCAACCGACAAACACTCGAGGGCTTTTTGTGTTCGTGTAGTTTTCCTACGGCTTGTGGTACGTAAGCACCGGCAGACTCTTCTGTTTCCATACAAAACAGCAGCAACGATGTACCGGACTGGTCATGATGTTTGCAGCAACACGTTTATGTTTGCATTCCGGCCGACCGCATCTGTTCCGTAAATTATTTTGTTATTTATGAGCTGCTACAAGAACATCCAAACAATTCGATATTACCTGCACTAATGGGGCCGTAGAGCCGAGCGCAGGAAGGCAAAAAAGACAGCAAATCCAGGCAGAAGGTCGAGGCCGAGTTCGTTCGTTGCGTTGCGTTGCTTGTGTGGTGAAAAATAATAAGACTGCCATTTTCTACGAGATGTAATTTCAAGGTGCAATTTGTTTTTTTTTTCTGTATATTGTTTCGTTGTTGTCTAGCAAAAGAAGTTGATAATATTTTTGCAGTTCCGATTCCACGAATCTCCATGAAAAGCCGAGAGAAGCTATCCAAGAAGTTATCAAGAGAATCCAATTTACAGTAAATTATCTTCAAATATTTCGCTACCCAAACTTGTCTCTTTATCGAACCATCAATCTACTTTACTGCCACCCGAACACACCCTATCACACTATCAATCTAAATCCGTTTCTTGCCATCACAGCGATGATCTTTAAACTAAAAAGAAATATTGGATGTTGTTAGTGCGCGTTAACGCGTGCTCGGAATATCCTTACGGAAAGGATAAACCGGATGGAACTGATTTTTTCCTTCGACCGGCACACACGCACACGTGGGGTACAACATGAATCGAATCACGTACGTGTTGCTTTTCACCGTTGTCGTCACCTTTCCGGAGGTTTTGCATGCGACCGGGATGGGTTTTGGGTGATGAAAAAAGAATGGGAGTGAAATCGAATCATCGGTTCGGTTGCCAAAACCACACGCGGGCGATCTGTTTTTGCTGTTGGCCCAACCCGATGACGACCTTCAATTGGATCGGTTCCAAATTGAATCAAACCATCCGATAATCCAATCCCGTGTGTGGCTGTAATTAGGGGAGGCGATGGAAAGTGTGCGATGGATAGAGAGTGAGATCATGTAATTTTCATGCGCCCGTGAGACATAATCGTGGCCTATGGTGAAGATAATTATTTTAATTTCTTGTTCCATGCTGTGCACCGTAAAGGAGTGAGGTTTGTTGCTTAATTTGAAGTAATTGCAATAAATATAAAGTATAAGTTTGCTAGGGAAAGTTCCTGTGACTCTGTGAAGGTTTAAATATTTTAGCATGAAGCAAAAGCTTTTCCAAGGAACTCTCCTTGGAACTCCTTAAAGATGGAGATGCTTTCAACAATATCCCTTTCAAAACTATAAATGTACCCGAAGCGGATAATGGTTCTGATAGTCTAGTGTTTTGAGATACAACCCTCTATCTACAACCCAAACTACAACCTTCTATCAAGATAACGAAAGAATAACGATTTTACTTTCTAAAATGGAAAACGATTCATACGCAAACAAATGAAACTGGTACGAAAGCTATGCCCTAACGAGCTGACGAACTTCATTAAAACCAATATTTACAACACACCGCCGTAACACAGCCCAGGAAGCTGAGCCTCACCCACATCGAACGACGGCAGTAGCAGCAGTAAACTTTTCCATCGGAAAATGAACATCAGGAATGTAGCGGAAGCTCATTAGATTGTTTTGTAAATCGTTGCTGTTGCTCCGGTGTTCTGTAAAGTTAGTGCTGCGATTCTGAGAATGAACCCACGATGGGCAAGCGTACACGAGCACACACAAGACTACCTTTAAGGTGAATGGTTCGCTCAATTCAGAACCAGATCAGTGCCGAGAGGTTGAGACATCAATTCAGCAATGCATAATTGTTCACCAATTTCTGTGCTTTGGTATGTTTCACCGGTGAAAGGTTTTGGGTCTTTGAAGCAAAACGGGGATTAAAGGGATGTTTCTGTGACACATCTACCATTCTTTCAACCTACGGCGAAGGTTGGCTGAGTAATATGTCGGTAAGAATTTGCGTCCAAATGTTTTCGCCGTCCTATGCTCGCCCCGGTATGTTACATGCCATGCCGTGTGCCGGAATTAATTGTGCTCTACTGAACTCAGTTCAAAACGCATGCATCCTTTGACCTAACAACTTTCCACCAACAACTTTACTCCTTCGGGGAAGGATTCACTGCGGAAATTCAGTATGCGAGCGAGTGCATGCAGCTCAGGAAGCGAGCCGGAAAAATGTTTTCGAACATTCTTACCAAAATCTTTGGGAGGACGCTTGTGCTTGTGAGCTGCAACGACACAGTCATAAGCACAAGGAAGCTAAGATTCAGTGCTGCACAGTGTTGTAAGAATGAGGGCTCTTGCAAGCAGACAGTCAAGAAAAGGGGCCACGGTACATGCTTGCACACATGCCGCGTTAGGAAAGGTTTGAAGTTTAAAGGCTCATTCACTTACGAAGTCAAGAGGCGTTAAATGGCAGAGAAAGCATTCATTTTTTGAAAAAAGGAGAGCAAACTTGTATATGAGCTGCATGTAAAAGGCTATGAAAAATGAAAAAAAGCATTTAAAATAAGGGAATAATCATAAATTCAATAAAATTAATCTAACACAAAGAAGAATGCCCTTTGTCCCTTTGTCCTTTGGCCCTTTGTGAATGCAGTGAATGAAGTCACTGAAACTGAACTGCAAAAATGAGATTGCTTCGGACAAATTTACCTTCGCTGTCACATGTCACCTCAATTGATGACTCAATAGAAAGCCAAACGCTAATGAGAAAACCTGCATTTAATTAGTGTTCCACAACAATTTATGCACGAGACAAAAACCCCAAAAACGGAAACCTCTATTTCCTTACTACGCTATAAATACGCTCGAAAATCCTCCCAGAACCAAAGTTTCCTAATTCACCTCCACTCATTAATCCAGTGACAAAGTGAAGATTCGGTGAAAAGCTTTCCGGTACGTGCCAGGTGGAGGAATAGCAATCGTGTGACGCTGTGCACACATAAAATTAGGTGCTAAAATATCGTACTGCGTGCGATCGAAACTCGTGGTCGCAGTGAGCGCGAACGGCCAGGCAAAGCAGCGCGACCAGCATCGGCAAAAGTTTTGTGATCGGCTCACTAATTTGAATAAAATATTCACGACGTCGGAATCATGTGCGAACGCACATCTTGCTCTTAATTTCACCATGCTGAATGCCGGCTTTTGGAGCGAGAAAACGTCGGCAATGGAGGCGCCCAGTCTCTCACGCTGGAAACGAGCTGCTGATTATCAATATTGGCGTTAGGACCGCCGAATGTCGCCTACCACATTGATCCATTTAACGGTCGCAAGTGAGCAAAAAAAACACCTTACACACAGACACACATTCAAGGAAATGGAAAGTTGTCGCAAACTTTCTCTCGGAAAATGTCGGGCGGAACAATGGATCGCTCACCGGTTCGAGTGCTATTTATCGCACCTGCAGGCAAGCACAAACCCCCCAGACTCCGAGCGGAACGTGGGTTTTTCAATTTGCAATATTTTTAGCACCGCATTCGGCTGGGGATGCTTTTGGCCCGCAAACTTCTTAAAAACTGTTTGATGAACGGTGAAGTTTTGCTACAAAATCACAAACAACTCCCGTGAGTCCTATACCGTGACTGCCGATACGGTATAGGAAAAAAAGACGCGAGAGTAGAACTTTTTCACACTTTAGTTATCGTTTTTCTGGCTCATTTTGTTAGCGTGGAAATAATAATGCCAGCACCATCCACTAACGGAGGCTGAGGTGTAAACATTCCCAGCGCTACCGACACCTTTGGTTTGGAGATTTGATTTTGAGGATATTGTGTGGTTGTGGGGTTTGTTGTTTCCATGTGGCTCCTTCGGTTGGTGTTGTTTTCGGTTACACGCGCGGTTCCTGTGGTTCCTTCGGGAGAACCGCAAGGCTCCTCAGAAGTTTGAGTGTTTTTTCTAGAGAGACTTGTAGCGCGGCAGCAAAAACGTGTTTTTTGCAAGTTGCTGGCCCGCGTTCGGCTCATCAATATTCATTGCCGCGATGTGTTCAAAACTGTTTCGGCAGAAGTTGGGCTTGTTGTGGCGCAAGGACAAGATTATCCAAATTACTCGGTATCGTCCGTGCGCGGCTTTGGAAGAGGGCTTCAAGATGCTTCGTTAGCCGGAGGATTATAGAATTTAGCAGTAATAGCCAGTTTAGCACCTTCAAATTATCAATTTCAGAGGGGCGTTATTGAAAATTCAATTAAGGCGCTTTTTAAGCAACATGAATTTACTGGTTTTTAATAGTTATCCCTGAAATATTGTAGAAAAGTGAAAAGCTCCAAAGCAGTGTGTTACCAATAAGACAAATTTTCCAGAACAAAAAAGTTTCACTAAATTCTTCTTGAAGTCCCTTCTACTCCACGGCTTACATTATTTGGCCTCATTTGCTAACAATAACGAAAGCGACAGATTTATGCGTCCCGCAAATGATCGTGCTTCGACACAAAACAGCAGGCACCGTTTTCCATTCTCAACTTTTGTTTTGTGTCATCTAGTTACAATTCAATTTAATCTTATTTAGCTCAAACGAAAAATAAAACAAACCACCTTCGTCCTTTAACGACATCAGTTTCACCACCGCCTGAGCTCCTGTGAGGGGGGCCAATGTTCTGCCAACTTTTGCTAAACATTAAGCCACTCCCCGCCATTGCCAGCTCACATTACCCAACGTTACTTTGGTGGATGTTTTTTTCCCTGTGCTTCTCCTTGTGACTGGTCGGTAAGGAGATTGTTACACATGGGTGAACGTTGGGTTGGGGAGTGAAAAGTCTGTGAAATCTTTCGAAAGTACCGAAAAGAACATTTGCTTGCCCTTTTGTCTGGCCCGGGATTGATATTATACGCTTTCCCCGATAAACTCTGTCTGTGTTTGGATGCGTTGGTACGTAACAGATATGTATAGAGGATAACGAGGGAGATGTGTAGCGATAGGAAAATAGAACGTGATAGTGGTGTTAGTAATTTGAAGAAATGTGCATAGGATATTGAAGTCAGTCACATGGTTACGATAAGCAAAGGGTGGAAGCCTTGCTTGACCAATTTTTGCATAACTTTTGCAGCTTTTTTATTGATTTAAAAATATTGTTCAGGACAAAGTTTAAAACAATATTGAGTTAATGATGGCGACTACAGAACAAATGGAACATGTTGTGATGTCGAATGGCGCATTGGTTTTTATCATTGAGGCGCTTGGTTTTTAATTCAGAAAATACTATAAAACCCACTAGGAAAATACACAGAGTATTGTGGCTCAATGCCGCAAATAATACTCCACAATTCGCTCATTTACAGTTCGTACACGACACGAATCCGAAGTGTAAATTATGATTTCATGCGATGAATTGGAATAAATTATTCCATGACAACTTATGAATGGTCCATTTGGAGCATTCATAATGCGACAATAAAATGGACAACTGCCCTGTTTCTTTAAGGAGCGTGCAATACGAAAGAGAGCGAGAAAATTATGTCAAGCGTGCGTGGTGTGTATTTAAAGCTTAGCATCACCAGACCACTCCCAGGTTTGATTTATTGTACCTTATAAATGGTCCTTCCCATTCGACCTTTTCGATTGAATGACTGACCGGGAAATAAAATCATACCAAGCAAACACACTCGCACCTTCCGTTCCATTCATAGCAAGAAAGCATTGTTTAACGCTTGCTTCCCATTTTCCCGTGTCTTCCGTAAAGTAGCCATATTTAGCATACGAAAGGCCCCCACTTTGTCGAGGAAACACAAATTGAATTACGCCCTAGCTTCAGATCAAAACAAGCGAGAAGAAACAATATTACGGCGCCCGACTCGCCCATTTCCCTGCGTGTATTTTCCGACCGGTTTTCCTTCCGAAAATTTCAAAGCTCAGATTCAGATAAGAAAAACCACGCTTTGAACACATCATTTCCGAACCGGTGTAGGCATGGAGATTTCATGTAAGATACTCGCACCGACCAAACGATACGCGCAGTGAGTAGAAGCGGAAAACAATAAGGAGCGAAATCTGTCGACAAATTGTTACTGAAGATGAAAATGGTTCCTCCTTTGTAAGATGCGTAGACGAAGCGCCAGGGTATGTGAGAGTAGCTTCACTGCTGACAGCGAGTGATTCTAGGTGATATCGTTTTCCCAGGTGTTTTTCCACTTTCGCTTTTCGCACTCGGCGTTTTGTTGCAGGTGGCAAGGTTTGAAGATCATTTTTCTTTTACGATTGATGAAACTGCTGCAAGACGGAGAAGTCTCGGGCTGTCTACCGGAACGGCGGAACGTAAACAGGATGGGCGCTATCTTTTGCATACACCTTCGTACAGCTAGTGCCGGGGGAGAAGGCTGCAAATAAGGCTCTCGGTTGGGATCCACTTTCGACACGTCGTTTATTTCGTTCAGTGGCGCACAAAATCATACCATCTCCGATGGTTGTCTAGTGTTGTTTGTGCATTCATTTTTTGTTGTTGATCGTCTCCTTTACAAAAGGGATTGTGAAAAACAGCGTGCAAACGAAAGGAGTCTCTTCAGTGGATTTACTGGTCCCTTTGAAGGGATGATGTGAAGTTAAAGGTTTTATGACGTAGTATGACAATTGAACACGTCGATTGGCACTTCAGGGCAATCGAAGCTGCATGAAATAAGATATCATCTAAAGTTTGGGGAGTATCCATAGGACCTAACAGAATCTAGTCAATTAATTAGTACAGGCAAAATTGTCAATCCTTTAACACCAGTTCTTAAAGCCTAAATGACCAACTTATTTGTCTATAAAAAATGTTACTTATCTTTCACAAACTGGGCAAAACTGGAGACATAAAATTCTTTAAACATCCATAGACTGTAAATAAAATGCAAGAACGGTCCATACCTTTTCGTTAAATGAATTTCGACCGATTACCAACCCCAGAGATTAATAGCAGGCTCATTTATTACTCCTCCACCAGGTTCCCGCCCGTGTGTGCCTGTGGTTTCCCGTCCGATGCAAAACCTGAACTGGGTAAGTAGACGAGCAGCGGATACTAATCGTTGGAAAGGTCAAACCAATTCCCCGTGCCCATAATCCCGCTACTAATCCTAATGGTGCAGCAGAAGGAGAGACCCGGTGCCGGTGGTTACCCCTTGTGTGGTTCACCACACGAAGAGCAACGGAAACCCAAACCGTAAAACGAGTGCGAGGATCCAAACATCCTTTCCGGTGGACAGTTTTTACCCGCTATTGATATCCGGTGCCGAATTTCATCCCCGCATACAACCGGGGCTCCTATATCCCCGATCCCGCTTCTATTAATCCCTTCAACCAATTTGACGCCGTTTTATGGCCTGGTGATGATTGGCCATTATTATCCTCGGAGAATCATCGGAGGGAACCCCCTTTAAAACCCTTTGGATATGGGATAAAACTTTAAGAGGTAAGATTCATGGGCAACCACGGCAGTTGGCAGATTTATGAGCATCCTTTTGGCATCCACGTCCAAGCAAAGGGACACCAAGGTACACCGTGCTGCACATCAAACGAGACATCGGTTGCGATCGGTGAGCTCGAACGGACGGGAAGCGACCGCATCCCGTTCACCACTCGTCCCGTAATACGCCCGTAGAGTGGATTTGCGTCACCCGGACGTAATCGAAAGCGATTTCACGAACCGCCTGGAAAATCCCAATCAATATTAATACCAAATTTGCCCGATCGGAGAGGTGAGGTTGGCCGTTCTGAGGCTCATACCGAAAGCGGGTGGGTGATTTTTCTTGCAGACCCGAACGGGAAGCCGTACCAGCTGCCAGGTGCTGCTGGTGGGCCATAACTTCCATCTGATTTAGCCCAATTCAATTACGATTCGCACCCTGGTAAAGCTATCGTTAGCACACGATAAAAGTGCTTCTCGCAAGGAAATACGAACGGAAATAAAATTACCAACTGGGTGTGGGGGTGGGAAGGAGAGTATGGAGATGAATATGGAAGAAAACGGGAGCATACAATCTTGATAGTATTGGCGAAGACAAAAAAAAAATCTTGGCGCGCCCCATACACTTACCCCATCTGGATGGAACCTTGAAGCGGACGGTGTAGCCGGCGAACAAAACTCTTGCAGTACGTTTTGAAGCTTTTTCGTCGAATCTGCAGGCAAACGGCGGTAGTGTAAGGTATAAGTTAAAAAGAAATCGCGTAAGAAAGAAGGGTGATAACTCACATGAGGCTAAATCTTGAAGCTGCTGGAATTCGCTTGGCGAGAGCTTTTCCCATTTGTGTATGTTGGAAGCCATTGTTGGGAGCGCAACTGCTTGCTGATCTGTCTTTTGCTGCAATATTTCTGCCTTTCAAACGTGATACCTTCGCTAGTAGTTTACGTGTGCGATGGCGATTTGCTGCGACGTCAAACTCATCAGGCGTGATCTATGTAAATAAAAAAATAAAAGCATAAAGATATCAAATAAATTTAAATTGTTTTAGTTTTCTTAGCGAACACAAACGAAATTTGGAAGCGAGATTTGGAATGTAAATATTTGACTTTGATGAATTCCGCACTAAAAAATCCTGCAGGAACTAAACAAACCTCATTAACGACGAGTGGCCATAATTAAGATGCAACTCCTCTGCGGCACATCATGCACATCCACCGCTGCTTTCGTTTACATTAATTATAGCGAATGCACGATGCAACGCAAAAAAAAAACCTTCCGTTCCGAAACCAATTCCATTTTACTCGATGCTCATCAACCAGGCAAAGAAGCGCAAAACGATAGATAAATATTTGCCAACTCATCTGATTTGCGCTATCCCCGGGGTGTGCAACGGTTCATCTTGAATTCATTTGCCAAACATCATCACACCGTCACACGGAAAACGGAACGAAAATAAAATTCTTTATTCCTCAGTTCCGGATTCCGCCGGTTCGAAGAAAATCTAAATGCTCTTTGTGTGCTCCACACCGCAACGGATGCAAGAATATCCTGAGCTCTCCTGAGGTCTTCCTCTAGCTTCATTCGTCTCGAATCTCAAGTACCGGATGGAGTGACCGGGTACAACAATCGGGGTCAAGCGTTAGCTCCCACACGAATCGATTTATCTTTCCATTGCATTGATTGCCGCGCCGAGTTATCCTTATTACTGGGAAAAAGGCATTCCGTGTGCAAATGTTGCATAACTGCACAGGGCAGAACGGGTAAAGCTAATGCTGTAGACTGTAGGCTGTAGGGTAGAGAACACGATCAGGGTAAATTCTGATGAAATTCACAGCCGACTTAAGCATACATCGATACCGCTTGATTGGGTTATATGGGAAATATCAATCCGGCTTATAGACGGCAAAGATTTTTCACCGAACCGAACGATCTCGATGATATTCGGTGTTCGGCCCACAAGTACACAAAAGAAATAGAACGGCTTCCAACAAGCAAGTCAGCACAAAAACCGGGGCATCGCAACATGTAAAGCGCATCGCTACACTTTGGAGAATTGGATGTTCATCGAGCCATGGAACATGGAATGCGATTAGCACGGGTTTGAGCGAGCGAGAGAGAGAGAGAGAAAGAGATAGATGGTGATAATGCCGGAAGAAGCAAGTTAAGTGAAGTGCAGTTCCGAACGATAGATTATGCATTGCCGATGGCTGTTATCTGAGCCAGACACGGATGCTTGCCTGAAAATAAGTATATTGTGCACGGTTGGATGATTTAAAATGAGCAAAACAAAGTCAAATTTTCGTAATTTTCTCGATAATAATGGGCACGACGGTTGGGAGACCATTTTAATGAGAAAATGTGTGAAATTCTCATGGTTTTCACCTCCTTTTTAAAACCATTTCTAGGAAGCGTTTTCGATTCAACTTTTAATAAGAAAAATCTTCCCGGAATCATTCACGCCATCTTTTTTTATTTTGAAACGGTCTTTTGAATTTATTTGAAGAAGAAAGAGGAGTGGTTCAAGCATTTCGGTCCATATAAGTGAATTTAGAATTTAAATCACTCGCATGAATGAATAGTAGAATATTACAATTCCGATGCAAAACTTTGCAATGATGTAATAGAATCCTGCAAATTGTTAGGGGAAATTTGCACTCATAATATAGTTCAAAACCCTGTAGCCGATTGAGTTAAATCGTTTTTCAGTTTAGCTAAAAAAAAATTGAGCTAGATTCCAAGGTATACTAACAAAACATTCAAACCCATCTAAGCAAAATATTTAAATCCCTAACCTCCGAGTTCCAGGAAACATGTCGGAGCGTATGTATATGTGGTTTCCGGAAGTAATAATACCTCATAAAATATTCAACAACCCTCACGCTGCTAAACAACAACGTCATCGGCCAAACCCCTTTTATCCATTAGCTTCACCCGTTTGATATAGGGGTTTACGTGTTTGCCCCGTAAGTCATCTCTTTTTATACCCGCCGGTCGTCGTCAATCAGTTTCGGTATCCCGACGCTGCTTCTGTCCTCACATTTGCACAAATAATTCATCGGCTAGCAGACTCCATCTTCCACGACTCTCTGCCACAAGACGCTGTTCCTTAGCCAGCGTTTCTAAACAGCTATCGCACCAGTCGAACTGGATGAAAACTTTAGCTTATCGTAGTTGTGCTATTTCGGGTGAAAGTACAGTTGCCATTTGCCGAACCTCCCGCTCCGGACAATCCGGTTCCAGGGGAGGCTGAACATCGTTACCGCTGACTCACGATGATTTGCATTTTGTTCCGTTTTCCGGATGAAGATAATTCAATTTTGTAAAATGAGCCCCAAACCAATGACGTCCCCCCGGACGTTTGATGCGCAAAAGCCCTAGATTGGAACACATCGCCATTTTTGTAGCTTTTTTTTGCCAGCTGCTTGCTTCACACGGGGAAGCGTTCGTGTTAGCTGTCGCTTATTGATGGTTGAAAAATCATTCTCTTTGCACGCTTCTCGTTGGTGGTGGGCGCATTCGAAAGAGGTTGGGCCGCACCTCGGCTCGTTACATACACTCGGTCGGTCGGCTCCGGTGGAAATTGGGAACTTTAGAGAAGGGAAAATCAACAACTCCAAAAAAAAAAGACGGCTAGGATGGGCACAGAGCCACACAGCATGCCCGATGCTTTAAGGGTTTCGATAATACGATTTTTCATTAATGTTACATAATCGGTCCGGAAGACGGTCGAAGATTGACGCAAGCGTCGCAACCATGCTGCTGCTGCTGCTGTTGACATTTCCGACTCCTGCGGTTTCCGGTGATCCGGTGGATGGTGAAAAATGATCTTCACAATGATTGAATTTCTACACGCTGTTGACGATGCTGGTAGGTGTATGAAGAGTATCAGTCGTATCAAAAGCGACCACCACTAATAGGGCTCGCGGAAATTGCGTGCTTTTTTTCTTGGAGAAGGTAAACATGTAAGCAAAACTCTTCATTTTCAATCTAACTGTCGACTGTTAGCATGTGTTAAGGATACATATAACTTGTTTGAAAAGAAAGTTTCGAGATTGTTTTTATCTTCTTAAACAGAAATAGGATCCTCGCTAGGAACTCTCTAGTCTACTCGGCAAAGAACAAAACGTTCCACTATCGTACCATGTGAGTTATGTTAGCAATTACCATAAGCGACAAGGTTAAAACATAACCCAACAAGTCATTCCAACCATATCGCACATTCCAACAGCAACAGCACCAAAACAAAACATCAAACGTGACTCGCATCCACGCGACATTATGCGAAACTGGCTCGACAGTTACAAGTGTGGCTCTTCTCCCAGCCTGTGTGTGTGTGTGTGTGGTACATGCTGCCTTCCTTTGTCGAACCACGTTTATAATGAGATTAAATTAATGAAATTTCCAACCAATTGCTAGCTGCCTACCGTTTGCGTGTATTGATCTAGGAGAAATAAATCAGATAGTTCCTGAACGAAAGCACATACCCCTCACTAATAAAATACTGCAAAGTGGAGCATTCTTGTGCGAACGAAAGACACAACTTTATATATTCAGTGCAGACAGTTCTCCTCCACAGACAGACACACACACACACACATATACACGTGCCGTGCAGGAGTACTGCACGGGCTCATTGGGCTGGTGGGCAAATTGGTTACCGTTCTGTGGTCGGAATGTAAATGAGCGTGCAAACTTTTTCGCCATTTCACCAGAACGACCAGGCGTCTCCACGTTTCGCCAAGAACAGAGCACGGCGCACGGGTAAGCTTCAGCACCACTATCTCGGCTAGGTCATATTTCATGAAGCCGTAAATTGACAGTCTCCGTAAGTTTCTCTCATCCAACCGAAAACCATTGTTGGAATCCACGAACCACCGTTCATTTCGTTCTCAGTTAGCTGCTCGTTCGCTTGCTTTCATTTGTCGCCGGTTTGTTTTTTTTCCATTTCCTTATTATTCCTATCGAAAATTCATTCTGATTACAACTGTGTACGCCCCGAATGAAGGCAAAACTATAGCCTGTTGGTCAGGTATTGGTGAGGATGGTGAGTAAAGCGGAATTTTATCACGCCAGGTTTGTGTCTCTTGAAAGGTAAGCGTCGCGAGCCCTTTTTTTCCTTGTTTTCTTCGTTGAAAAGAATTGTTAAAACCACGCTTGTTGGGAAGATAACCAATGTCGTCAACATGGTTTCCATGGGGGTTGAGCAATGGACCGTAGTTCGATTCTTACGGTCGTTACGAGTATTTATGAGCTAGAGTTAGACTCTTGGCTCCCGGCGAAGGTTAAAAGGTAGGTTATCTCGTTCAGATTTCACACGGACGATGCACGATGCAAAATTGAGGCTTAATCGATCGTTACGTTTTGTTTGGTGGGGAAAAATGTATTGTGACGGCGATATGATGTAGCCAGTGAAAGTGATGATACAAATCAATTTTAAATAATGTGGATGATAATTGAACCATTAGACTGATTCTAGGTATGGAAAATATTCTAATGAATACCTTTAATATATTCAAAAAGTGTTTGTTTTGATCATGCTATCCAAAAATAATGACTCGTATCAAAACTCCAAAAAATGTTTTCTCAGACATAAACGAAAAATGTAACCAATTGCCGGTCATAACTGGATCACCAGTTCAGTTATGAATTTGAATATTTGGCACAGTAGATTCTAATGAATTTATAAACGATGTCACACGATTGTAATTGAATCAAAACAAATCTACAGCAATCATTGTTAAGTTAATGAGGGTGATTTTTGGTATCATGCACATGTCATGTGTTATGGAAGGTATTGATTTTCCTAAACAGATATAGGTAAAGATGAGTATAAAATGGCATCAATCATTTTCAAATAAATTGCCAAATGTGGTCCTTCAAGGTGCTTTATTTTTATCGTCCATTAAACGAGTCAAATATGTCAGCCGTTTCAACGAGCTAAATGAATCATTGCACACAAAAAAACGCAACAACAGAAAAACTCATGGATACAGATTGCCGCATTCTATTTTTAAACAAATTGCTCACTGTTTGATAGCAGCTGCATTTTTGGATCAAAATAGTAGTTTAATGAGCTTTTAAGTCTTGCATCGTGTATAAAAACGTTGCGTACCGCAAACGGCATCCAGTCAGAGTACAGATAACTCGATATTTAGACTACACCATGCGCAGCTTATCAGTAATTTGGTTTTGGTTCACGCAAAGTACGAAATTCATCGAAGTGTCCCTAGTTTCCACACCACTATTGTTCCTGTCCGCCACACACCTAATAGCTGCCGTCGGAATAAAGTGCATCGAAGATTATTGTGAAATCTCGCATTACAAATCAACGAACGATTCATTCGTGTATCGTTACATTCCCCACAACATCCCAAAGGTTGTGTACAACAATCTGCTGATCGAGCAGGTTGATGAAGCATTCTTCCAAGAAGTTACCAAGTTTGTCAGTTACGTGAGCATCAAAGAATCGAAAGCAGTAAAATTCGTGAAATTCCCACCAGTGCTAGTGCATTCCCTTGGTCTGATCTATACACACCTGCATAAAATCACTTTCGAAGAGAACTATTGGATGTCTCAATTGACGATTACCGGTGGAAGGTTAACGAAAGTTCCACCGACCCTTAATCGTGTCCGAGCATTGCGTGAAATAGTGATTCTGTTCACCAAGATTCGACTCATCGATCTGGCAGTGTTTTGTGACCATTCGTTTTTGGTGATTTTAAATTTACCTGATAACCGTATACAATACCTAATCAATAGCTCAACGACACGGTGCAGCCTGTATGATTCGCTAGAAATATTGATACTTTCAAAGAACTTTCTGACTACGGTCGATTTAGATTTGTTTAGTGCGTTTACAGCAGTACGGCAATTGGTGTTCAGAGCCAATAAAATAAAATCATTTCCGGAACATTTTAATCACAGTACTGTGGAATTGTTTCAGGCCAGCATTAATCAGGTGACTCATTTCAACATGTGCGATTGGAGTCTACCCCGCCTATCGAAACTTTATGTGAGAAGAAATTTGCTAACAAGTCTGCCGGATTGTGTTACTCGTTTTAAAAATCTTTCCAGTTTTAGCGTAGCGGGCAATCAGCTTACCAGCTTTCATATAGCAAGCTTAGCTGGATTGGATAAGTTAAAAAGCTTGGATCTGTCGATAAATCATCTTTCTTCGGTAATATTAAACAGTGAACTTTATCCAACCAATTTAGCAATTATTGATTTAGGCAATAACAAGCTGACAGAGCTGGATCTTTCGTACATACCGGTAGAATCGGTTCAAGTCTATTTGTACAGTAATGCTATCGAAAAGTTTGACATAAACAACGTATCGTACAACATTTCCGAATTGACGATGGCCTATAATCCAATTGATTGTAGTTTTATAACACCACAACAACGAGCAATACAGCAGGAAAACTGTGGGAAGCAAGTCGCAAGCAATACACGATGACCATCGTTAAGAGCGCAATGGAAGATTCATACTTTTGGTATAAAAGCTTTTTTTAAAATTTAGAGTATTGAATTGTAATCAAAATAAAGCTGAAAAAAATGGAAGGAGAAGTTTTTTAAAATATTATTTTTAAATATTAGAATATATGAAAATTTTTTTTTATTATTTGCTGCACTCCTTTTAAAACAAGTTTACAAAATATGTTTTACTATCGTCCAAAATTTCAACACCAAGAGCACTATTTTAGCGTCCGACCTTACCCACACACACATACACAAACACCTCACCCGAAGGCGAAGAGCGGCTGAATAATGAATGATTGCCAAACCAAACTACCCTCGGGCCAGAAGAAGCTCCAAGCCGCCGCAGTGCAATGCAATCGTACGAAGTAAATCATCTCAACGAATCGTGCGCGTGAATCAACGGCTGCCGGTCGGGACCAGAGCTGCAGAGTGTCGATTGTAACACAATTTGCATACGATGCAATGGCGGATGCCGAGCAGAACGATCGTCGCGCTATCGTAGAATCGGGCGAAAGATGTGTGATAAAAGTGTGTGTGTGTGTGTGTGTGTGTGTGTGTGTGTGTGTGTGTGTGTGTGTGTGTTTGTGTGTGTGTGAACAGCGTTGCCTGTTGCTGAATATGTATGAACAGCGCACGGTGACGAAACTGGTTCCGTTGTTGCAGAGCGTTTGCAAAGTTGTGTCGAAGTTTGTTGAGGGCCTTTATTTCTTAGAAAAACGGTTGCCAGCAAAACCAGCATTTCGAAAACTGACACAGCCATCTGGCAGAGTGGAACTAAGTAAATAAAAGTACGTGCACTCCATTATACAAACGGCAAACAAGCATAAATATGCGATGACACTCGGAGAGAAGAAAAACGGGAAAACACAGAGGTCAACACAGAAGTAATTTGATTTAAACTTTACTTCACAAACGGGTTCATCCACCTTTGAATCCTTTTTGTGCTTTTACATTTTGTATAAAACCAAAATTTTATAGACATTTGACAGTAATAAAATTCTTCAATTTTCGAGGTAAAAAAAAATCTCTTTTGCTTTTTTACGGATATTTATAGACACAAGAAACATAGCTGGCAATTTTTGTAAGAAAAAAATCTTCACAATACGCTTCTGCTTAGGTACAACAGCCCCAAGCACAGTGCATAACGAGCGACATGTTCGAAGGCTTAGCTTGAACTTGAGCCTTCAGCACCCCGTCAGCTTCATTTCATCTTATGCAGAAAATTGCTCTTTTCCTGCACAGGTGGTTGTTAGATGGGGAACAATTGTTAAGAAATTAACCATTGTTGTTTAATTGACGTCACCAATGTGAACCTCAAGTGGGAAGAATGGTTGAACGTTTTTTTCCCCTTCTTAGCCCGTAGGCGAACATCCAAGAAAGGCATGACGCATTCTTCTAGCAGGTTGGCGTAGATCTCGGGAAAAAGTAGGTTCAGCCGGTTCGGTTTCACGGTGGCTGAAAAGAATAACGAGCAGCGAGTGAGTCGGAAAAGTTTACACAATCGGGCTTCTAGGAGGCAAGCTCCATTATGCGCTTGGCTAACAGTATGCACACACACACACACATACACACATAATATTTATTAAATATGTGCGTCAAAGCGTATGCCTAGCGACTCGTGTGGCTGAATGTATAATAGTATCCATTGCATGGTATGAACAGCTCGCTCTTTTGTACATCGGTTTTGTCGATATGTCACACCGATCGGGGCTTTAAAGGATGCTGGCGTACCATGATGTTTGATTTCTAGTACAATGGTGAAATAATGGTGAAGAGTTATTGTTGAATTGATTTGTTTATACTAGCACGTACGTGGGTGAAATATGCGAAGAATCATAACGTTGGTGAGTTTTGTGTTCTGTGCACCTGTTGCATCAAGTTATGAAGATGTATTAGTATTATTCTGCTCCATGTTCTCCTTCCATTTGTCAGTTACGCATTGTAGTGTTCAGTTACACAATAAAAAATAACTTTAAAAAATCCACAAGAAAACAGAAATCAGACAAATGGTTTTATATTTTGTAATTTAAATAATGTTCAGGAAAGATCAAGTATGACCAAACCAGTTGAGTATGCCTTTGAGTTTTGAGTTTTGCCAATTATCAAAACTAAATTAATGTAGTCCAGATATGTTCATTTATCCACCAACACTTCCGACCGAACCTCATATACGATGGAGGCGCCCAGTAGTTGATCCGAATTCCGCACGCTTCAAGCAACATCCAAGTGGCAGAACACAGTTGGACGGAAATTCTGCATCGCAACATAATTGAGCACATGCCAAACCGCATCCGAAAGTGTTACAAGATTTGGGTCGGTTGGTGTGTTACGGATCACGGGATGGCTGAGCGCCGGAACCGGATAACGTCGGCAGGACGGCAAGCAACCCTTCTGCCTAACTTACACGTGTGCACGCGTATCACAAAACGGGTCGGTAATAATAATCACTGTGTGATGATTATAATGATAATAATAATAACAGCATTACGGTTCAGTAATGTGATGGTGCATATACGGTGCTCACCACCACCACCGGGCCAGTATCACCGTCAACCAAAAACGGGCATCATCCATCGTGGGATGGAACATTAATTAACGGAACATGAGTTATGTGACCAGCAGACCATCCGACCGACCGACACCCAGCACACACACACACACGCCCGCGTACCATAATTGCCAGCTGCGGTGTCATCCCCGGATCAGGACGGGTTTTGTTCAATTATACATGATAATTATCACGTAAGCCGCTGCGCTGTGGGTTTGTGTATTCGACCTCGCGCACCCTACACAAAACGTGGTTCTGCGAAAAACGACACATGTATCCGGTACCACACACATACACCAGGTTGGGTTGCCGTTGGCGACAACATATTTTCCTAGCTGGCAACTGCTGGTCTTCTATTTGGTCTTCTATTTGGTATGTTTAATAGCTGTACCTTTGTCTCGGCCCGATGGATTTTTGGGCAAAAAAGGGTATAATATATTTTTTGGTGGGGAGAGAATCAAATTAGTGGCGTGAGACGTTTAATAGCCGTTTGATAGGCTATTTGTGATAACAGCATACAACCATTCATATTGGTTTTGATTGAATCACTACTAGCCCAT
Organism: Anopheles stephensi; assembly: GCF_013141755.1. Classification (NCBI taxonomy): domain Eukaryota; kingdom Metazoa; phylum Arthropoda; class Insecta; order Diptera; family Culicidae; genus Anopheles; species Anopheles stephensi. Next base: position 18,230,744 of record NC_050203.1, read on the forward strand.
GAAAAATGGCCGTTGTTTTGAATCTGATAATTAGGTTGCTAAAAGCTTATTAGGAAATATTGATAATATTTGGAAGCAAGGATTAGATCATATCGCTTAATATAATACCTGTCGTGTCGGATGTAGCGATCATTTAAAGTCACAGTGCTCTGACATACGCCCCTGAGACATGGACTCTATGCAAAGCTAACGAATTATTTTTGAGTCACTTTCGAGAGCTAAATGCTCATGAGGATGTTTGAACATATTTTGATTTGTTGAAGGACAATAGAGAAACCGCTACAACAACGAGGCCTATAAACTATACTATAGTTTCATCATCATGCAATGATTTAGACTCTCCAGGTTCCGGTGAGCTTGTCATGTCTTGAAAATGACACCGGACAACTCTGCTTGTAAAGTCTTTCTAGGCCGTCCACATCAACAGAGGTAGCATAGTAGGCCTGGATTTACTTAAAATATTTAAGACTAATTTAATAAAAGCTTATTATAAAAAGTTAGTATTCTTATTTTTAAAACCTTAATTCACGCTACACAGTAAGCTATTTTTACATGTTTTGGTACAAGAGGTAAAAGCATCCTCACGAGCGTCACCCTACTCAAGCTTGGGACTATAAATTCCTATCAACTGTCTTCGCCCAAAAATCACTTTGCAACCGCCAGTAACAGCGTAACTCCATAACCACAACCACAACATCCCGAGAGCGAGACGACGCCCCGATGCTGGTCTGTGTGAATTAATTTTTGGAGCAGAACATGGAACCAACAAAAAAGCACACACAACACCCGTTCGACCCGTTAATTCTTATCCAACGACGGTCACATTTAATTTGTCACCGTCCGTCGCCCGCCACCACAATCACTACACACCACCATCTCCCTTTATGCGTCCCGAACCGGATTTATGCGCGCCTGATGAACGGGAAACATTGCCCTGAATGAGGCTCATTTTTTATCACAACTTCTTAATGAATCGCACATTTCCTTCGCTCATTACGCGTCCTCGACGCTCGGCGCCATCCTCGAACAGTGCCGGACAAGAGTAAAAGTAAGTTGGCCGTTTCAACGGTTCATATCTACTTGCTGGTTTGGGCATTGAGCAAAACCAGGACGAAAGTGAAACTTGGGATCTGGAGGTTAACAGCAAACGAGCCGCCACCATGGGCCTGTTCCATGTTCTGCTTTCGGCGTTCGTTAGATTAACTCCCGTTTTTTTTTGGGTCGATATATCTTCATCAGAGTGCGACGGTTTGGAAGTTCGGTGGTTGGAGTCTACCGTTTCATGTCCTGACACCAGAACGCATTCCGCATTGTGGTAAAAGGGCATCAGAAGATCAGAAGGACCAAAGGCAGTGGTTACGTAAAGTGGGCTGGTGCTTGATTGCAGCATTTGGTGTGAACTGCCAGACGATGACCACAAACATGGTGAGACCTCGGAGTTGTGGACCACAAAGGAAGGAATTAAGATCAACAAAGCTGGTAAGGTATTGCTAAAACTGAGATAGGCAGTTAAGTATGAATGTGGTGAAGCACACCAAAAATAATTATTTGGAGCTAAAATTATAGTCTATAAAGGTCCTGACGAGACGCCACCACAAACCGGACGCTTCATTGAACTTTTCGATCCCCCAGTCCCTTACATCAACGTAGACAAAACAGAAGTAAAGATGAAGAAAGACAATCACAGTCAGCGTTGCTGCAGCTCATTTCACATGCAGTATCTAATTTGCATGTAATTTACCATGCATGGTTAACTCGGCACAACACAAACCCACCCGGTACGCGGGGAAAAATAAAGAAACCGTTCGCGTTACGAATGGTACGATTATTCTTCTGTGTTTTTTTTTGTGTGTGCTCTCTCCACACCAAACTAATGATCCTGTGTGCTCATCACTGCATTAAGTTCAATCCATGCAGACTCTATCCACTTTTTGAAGTCTCCCGGTGGTCTATGAACCGTTTGATGATAATTTTATTCAACAAGTCATTAGCTACCGGAAATCATTCCTTGCACTGCAACACTACGCGGAGTAAAAGAGCGATGTGAATGCGGAACTACTACTACCGCTACGGGCACTGTATGCCGGAATCCACATCTTGGAATGTGTACGCGAAAAACTACTACTGCCGGCGTCCCGGATGACCCGGATAGAGGTCTGTACCGATGGTCGTAGCAATGCGGCAAAGCAGTACTCAAACCACCCGCGTTGCGTGCTATTGTCCGTCCGAGTAACGAGGAAAAACGGAAAATTTACATCAATTGTCTAGCCAGGAAATGAAACTCCAGTAGAGGCAACAAAAAAACTCCTGGCTTAGAGTCACGCGATTTACTGTTTCCGTAGCTCTCTCCTTCGTATTTATGAGCAACAACAACAACAAAAAAACCACGACTAAATACTCCTATACACACTGTTTGTCTTACTCATTATGTTGCTTTAAATCCTTCCGACCGTCGCCACTTCGCTACACGACGCCATGCCATCATTTTCGACCGCAGAATAAGTAAGAAAAGGTGCAAGGCAAACTTTATGCAAAGACTGCATTATGCTTTTAGCTCATAACGATAAGAGATAATTGCTACCTGCAAAACGTTGTAACGCAAATTGTAAGCGTCCAGCGAATGCATTCACACCGCTGACGGGTGTTTTGTTTGGTTTGCTTTTATTTATTTGCCCATGAATGACTTTTCCCATTACGTGGTGGATAAGTCCTGTGTTTATCTTTTCAAAAACAACTTTAACATTCTAATGGGTTTTTTTTTCACACAAAACAGGCGACCATAGACAGGAGCTTAAGTCAACGCCAGCGAGTCCATTAGATACAGCGAATTTAAATGAGTGCTTAGACAAATGTGGTTTGACTATCTTACGAAACACTTCAAGAATTCAGCTGTACATCTGTAAAGATAAAGTGAAGTCTATCGCCATTTCAAACACCCGAACAAGCTTTTCCAAAAGGAATGTCCTTCTCGACTCGAAACCTATTTGTTTTGTATGCATAACCTTCTGTTGTTGGATCGTTACGGTGGAAAAAAAAATGTTCCGCCCAACCTTGCAGCGACACAACAAATTTATGGCACAATTTATCAACTTTAACGTCTCATCTGATGTCTATTTGCTGAATCGCGGCGATACAAATACGTGCCGGCCCAGCACAGCAAATGTTGATGACAACGCTGCCGTACAGCCGTACAAAACAATGCCTACAATTCTGCTACACTTTTGATAATTGGGAAATCATGGAAATTTTCCTCTGTTTTGCGTGCCGGTTCGTGAAAGTCGCGAAAGTGCGAGCGATAAAAGACGCTCGGCCACACAAAGTTCGACCATTACCAGAGACCAGTGTGAAACAACAACAACAGAGCAACGCATAAAAGGTTTTACGACCCTAAACAACACACGCACACAAACGCAGTTGGCGGCATCGTCATCGCGAGGTTTTCCGATTGACGTCAGTCAGCAGGAAGATCATTGGGCTCCCCAGTGACGGACAGTAACGCCCCGGTGAGGACATGCGGCGCCTGCAGGATAATGGTGTGGTACCGCTCTGGCCGGTTCAATGGAGGCGGTAGCTTTGATTGACTCGAGCCGTCAATGACAGGCGCCTGCTAAGGCCTGTAATCATTTCCAGACCATCCAGCAGCAGCAGCAGCTACGGTACCAGAAATGTGGTGCAGATTAGGCTGCCGACGCTGGACGTACGTTACTGCTGTCAGATGCAATAATGGCTGACCGGTAGGTAATTGAGCAAAAATTGAACGAAATAATCGATGCTGTATCGTTAGAAAAGGATGAGACCATGACTAGAGGAAATGGTTCACTTTTATCTCACAGCACAGGTATGTTGGGAATAGATAAAGGTGCGTGACTCCCAGAAGCAATATTTTACGTGAGGGGCCATTTTGTTGTTTGGTTGCCTTATCTTCCCTACTAGAGAGATATCTTGTTTTGCTTTATTAAAGCTTGCGATATAGACATGAGCTTTACCAAAGCTAAAATATTTAAATCGCAATAGGAATTGTGTAATATTAAGGAAAAAATTGAAATACTTGTGAAATAAATACAATTTTGAAAAAAAGTATGCAAGTTTCACAACTTCAAATATCCCGGGCCGGATATTCTCTAACAAAACAAAAAACTACACAGAGAGGAAAAAAATCGCCACAGGTAATCTCGCACGCGGCTGCATTGGTTTTCCGGAAGAATGACTTTGCTGGCTCATCTTTCGCAGAATGTAGGATTATGATGTCCATTTTTTCTGCTCTGTGCCTTACTCGCTTTCCATTGCCTTTCATCTCGCTGGACAGTGACAACGCAACGGCGCAATGGTGACGACAATTCGGTGTCAAATACAGAACAGCTGCGAGCATGAGTTTTACATACCAGCTTTTTTTCATTCCCGCAGTTCCAAGCCGCCTCGTTTGCCACACCTTGTTGACCGTTTATGTTTGTTTGGCTTGCCATTCTCCGGTCTCGTCAGCCATTTTCAGGACTCACTTGAGCTTGAATGACAATACTGGGATTATGCAAGGATGATCTAGATTAGGGACGGTCGAATGGAACAATTACTATACCGTGGACCGCACAACAACACAAAGGTCGAGTGATTCGGTAATACAAACAAATCAACAACGCTCACACCGTAAGAATGTTTTGAAGGACACCAGACAGGACGGGGTCACAATGTTCGTAAAGCAGCGAGAAGCATCAATTGCTCGATCTTGCAGCAGAAATGAAGTGTTCCGTTTGGGACTTGTGAGTGAGAAGTCTCATAGCGACCATTTGATGAAATGTGTGGATGATAAAAAATAAGAAGAAAACCAACAACAACGAAATGTCCGGGAAACAAGTTAGACGCATCTTTTTTATGTACCATTTACTTCCGGGTAATAAGGACCGCTGGGACTATCAACTTTCCGTGTAATCCAATTACCAGATTCTAAAATGGAGGTTTGATTTTTTTGTTGCTCTCCTCTGCTTCAATACATTTAGGACGGTACTTCGTAGGTTTATCACACCGGAAGACCAAATTCATGGACGGTTACTTTTTACTGCGTCACCCAACGGAAAATATCTATCCTCCATTAAGCTGTGTAAATTTTTTACACTTCCCTCCGTATTTGACTGTTGCCAATCTAAACGCCTGTACTTGTACATGTCCCAGCGAAGGTAATGCGTGCATGGTGGTCCATCATTATCTCTTTTCGCCATCAACTCCTTCCCGGTGGTGCTTTGTTTCGTTTCTATGGTATAATGGTAACTGTGGCGTGTGGGTTTAAAGAGATAACCTAGCTCGTGTACAATGGTTCTCTCCTATGCCGGTGTGAATCTTTCGGAAATTCGCTTATCAAAAATCGTGAAAATGGTAAGGTGTGGTGAGACGGTAGAGGATTAGGGTTTAATGTTTGACCAGGATTCTCTGGTAGCTTCGACCTGATGGCTCGTGGTGAAACTATCAACATTCTGTGTGTGGGCAGTGTAGACCAACGCAAGCAAACATAGCGATGTATGCTGAGAAGGGTTTAATTGACTGCGTGGTTCAAGATCAATATGGGGAAGAGCTTTAAAAACTCTGATTAAACAGAGCGAGATTGGCTTGTACCTCAAGATTGGAGCTGTATGTAAGTATACTTATATTACGGTACAGCAATTTAGTCGTTTGAACATGGATTAAATCTGTTAAACAAATTACATTTCTAAAATGATCACTTTAATCGTTGAAGAATAGGAACAAAATGGAGATATTGTTACCAATATTGTGAATATTGGAGATGTTTATTCGCTACTGTAAACTTTCCATTGATTTTCATTTAACCTGAATTATTTGCAAGAATTGCCAACACCCAAAATCAGAGTTTAAGCTTATTAAATGAAATATCTCGCATATAAGACTTCAAGGCTATGAGCTTTTCGGAAGTCTAGCTACCTCCTTTTAATTGATTCTTCTTTTGCAATAACATAAAAAAGTCCCATTTGATTGTTTCCAACCTCTCATTACCGTTCGCCATCGCAGTCAAGTGTCGTTAAGCCAGTTTTGGTGAATTTCATTTATCATGCCTTCAGAGATAAGCACTTCGGGCCATCCAATCAGCAGTGCCTCTCGCCAGAAACACACTGACCGCTCGATCATGGCTCGCAAAGCTAGAGTTTGCCTGGACTCACTGGTCATCTGCCCCAAGCATTTTGTGTCCTGTTTTTTTTTCTTTGGATCAATAATTCCACCATTTGTATTTCACGAGGCCGCGACACGTGATGAAACTTCGCTGTTTCGTGGCCCTTCAAACGACTGCAGTAAGAAGCATAGGGTGATAGCAAAATAGCAATAAAAATACTACAACTCATCACAGTCCGCGATGCGAGAGCAACAGCAATAGCAAAAAAGCTCACGAGAAAAATACTTCACCAAATAACCGGTCACGTAGATTATCCTCCAATCGTGGGTGTTGTCCTGGAGAGTTTAACCGTTCCGTTTGACGCGCGCACAGTACGTCTGGTCCTTCGAGCGTCAGCTCGAGTGCCAACACCTCTTTTAACAGCCCCAACGCCCGCTTCCGTCCCGTCCGTCCCAGCACAATGGCTCGTTGAGTGAGTTACGAGTGCCATTACGTGTCCACACGCCCGGAGCGATCCGGGGGCTGACTGTCATCCGAAATCCTCCGTTGCCGACTTCCCCACCACTAGCACGGAGACGGGGCGTTAAGCGACGAAACATAAACGTAGCCCAACCATCAAAAAGCTTCTCCGTAGTTGCAGTGCTGCAGGGCGCAGAGGTCAGCGTGGAGCAGGGAAGTGTAAATCCTTAAACAAAATCACGTCAAGTTGAAGCTTGAGTTGGCAAATGGCGCTGTCGTTATGAGATGGAATGAACACGACATCCGCACGAACATCTCGGCCCAAGACAGCCCCGGGGCGGGCAATCATTGCGCGCGAGCACACAGCGGACGGACGCACAAGTTTTCCTTTGTGGGTGAACGGTGTAAATAAATAGACGTTAAGATGAACTGATGGAGATGAAGTGCTTTCACGCATCAGCTCCCCGGTGTAAGGAAGGAAAAGACACTTTAGGGAGGAAAGAATTAAGTTAAATTATATTTTTGTTGCAGAAATATGCTCGCTCTCTTGCTCGCTTTGGTGTCTTCTAATCTGCGATTTTGCAAGCAGGAACTGGAGGGACATACGATACGTTGGGATATCAAGTTTTATCACATCTTGCACCTTTCCACTGGACCGGGAAGGAGTTGAGAATAAAGAGTACTGTGACATTGGCGGTGGAATGGATCATAAAACAATGAAGCACGAGCTGCAACGGTGACGAAATGTTCTGAAGGAGGGCTCGAATCATTTACATTGAGGATCCCTGGAGAGAGAAGTTTAGTCTTTGACGCTTGAAGCGAAACTCTTGCTGCGTACTGAGAGATGTATTAGATGATCTTTTGGGAAAATGGAGTGTATTCATTATTAATCATTTCTTGGCGTGTGATGTCATTTACGGGTAAAACCCTTCATTTGTGAGCAAAAGAAAAATAAATAAACAACCTAAGAGTCTGGGTGAAAGTATTTAAAAGGAACAAAATTATTTGATCTTAGAAATTTCATTTCAAGACACTATTCATACATCCAAGACTCCCCGTACGCAGGACTGCCTAACCAGCTTCGGGTTATATCAAGTCAAATAAAGCCGTAAGTGGCAAGCCGAGGACTCATGGGGTCCAAAGAAAAAGAGATATATAAGACATTCCTATTATCAACACGAGATCATCATGACATCGTCAAGGATATAACTCGGAATGTGAAAAGACGGAATGTAAAAAGAAAAAACAACTATACCCAATTTTGCAAGAATTCTCTCAGCTAAGTAAGGACAATAGAGGTCCCTCCTCAACCACAAGTTTCATGAGCACAATAATGATATTGTGCATTCAATAAGACTCATCATGCTTCGTTGTCCTGGTCATATCATGAGGATAGCACCAAACAACTCAGTACACATAGACAGACGAGGTATGATGGGTTGATGGGTTGAGATGAAGTGACGACGTCTATATATCCGTTAGAATAGCTGGGCAGTTTTAAGGACTCTTGTAGAAGTTTTACCAGATGAATTTTAAAGTAAATAAAAAAAATTGAATTAAAAGTTGGCTAAAATAAGTAATAATCTACTTATTTCCAAATATGACAATAAAAAAGCAAATTTATTGATTATTTTTTTCAATTTGTAAACGTATTTCTCTAAATATCATCACATCCTACGTACCATTTATGCCGTGTTCATGCTTCATGCATTGCAAGCATCACAATACAAATAGCACTTTAATCTGATGGCAAAAAATCCTACAGTAGCAAAACAAAAAACGCTCCAAACGCCTACGACTAGAGCATGTCCATGTTTATTTTTACGTTATGAATAAATAATACCAGCGCAATCATTGGACTTCCGTACTCAGCCTGATGATATTTAGTGACGATGCGACTTCTGCATACCACCAACCCACTCAGCCAACCCAAAAACCGTTACGTTCTATTTGTATCGCGTGCGGATCAACTGCAATGGAAAAATCGATTCGCCAGCCAGTTGACACACTGGCTGACTCTATAAACGGAATGCAACAATAACTGTCGCTGGCAAAAGGGTGGTGAAATGGTCGATAGTATCACGGTTCCATACGACGCTATCGGTCTCAATAGCACACCCACACTGACCTACCCACACACCCACCCGCAAGCGGGTCTATTGTTTTCTGGAACCTGTGTGCTGACGGCGTGCATAATTCCCGTCCCGATGACATCGGCCACTATCAGTGGATGTTGCTGTAGTAAGCATAAAATATTGAGTGTGTCTTCCATGCGCTGCCACACGCGGTGCATTTGGCACAGTTTCAAACGCCTTTGCCGGTGCCGCTGTGGGAGAAAAATGGGTGGGAAGAACGTGCTGTCAACATGATTACACTGACTGCATTACTGGGCCGAGTGGATGAGTGGAACGAATCAATTTCGTCGTCATCATCACTGCCGCATAATGCACAACGCCGACGTATGGGCGGTGGTTTTTCTGCCCGATGGGAAGCTGCACCGGGGTTTGCTTGACATTTGCTGCAACTCAATGAATTGATGGATGGGCGCATTGTGAGCTTGTTCCTCACTGTCTTGTTTATCAATTAACCTCCTTTTTTGCTGCACCGACGCATTCCGATCAGTTCGGGAGTGAGGCAGACACACACCCAGGCACTTCGGTGGTGTCATGTCTCCTAATACATGTGTTAGGAGAAAAGTTTGTACAAATATGTGATGAGCGTGGTAGTATGCCATTTATTTCGTGCCAGTGAGCATTGCAGCAAATGAAGTTTGCATTAATTGAATTGCGAAATTGGTGGTGAAAGTGATATTTTTATTACACATCGCTGACGTCGGTAATAGTATTAAACATAACGCTTAAATTTATTAACTCTAGTGCACCAGATTGGCAGTAATTGGAATGCTTTCCTGGAATCCGTTTTTGAGCAATACAGTAACGCATTCCCTTCGATGCAAATTCAATTTGATCAATTCTGATGTGTGGTAAATGAAAAATCAATCAATCTAGCAAAAATAATCGAATATTATTCATTAAAATTTCAGGGTACACGAGATGAGGTAGTAATGTTCCAGAAATTTTTGTACACTACTCAAGATTAAATGGACTAATGACATGGACACCTTCCGATAAATTTAGGCATTTTTATTTTTTCCGTAAGCAAAGTCGATAAGGTGCTTCATACTCCAGGTTCACTTCATAAGTCCATAAATTTAGATCCATGCTCTACTTCATCTCTCAGATCACTTTCCCGGTTGCTCATAATAAATTTCGCAAGATAAAAATTTTGAAGCTACATTAACCAACGCTCTAATTACCCTTATTTACATCCCCACAGCGCGCACACAACGTAACGCGATAAAAATTTAGTCATTTATGTGTCAATCTCCGTTTGCGCCTGTACGCTGGCTCGTAATGTATCCTGCCCACGTTACAAATGCAATTAATTAGTTATCTAAATTGTGTGGCTCGGGCTTAAACAAATTTATCACCACGCACCGGGTAACATATGTACGCATTTTATTCATCACCCGACCCTTCCCTCCCCCAGCCTCGTTCTCCTTTCCCATCCTCCCCCCACCCCACCTTCTTTTTGCACCCTGCACCATGAACAATCATTACACATGACCAGTTTTACCCGTGTTACCCATTTCGCTGTGGCTTGCCTATCCTATTGCGCAAGGTCTACCGTAGGGAACCGGCGATGCAACAGCAACCGGGGCCGATTATGAGATGATGGTAATAAACTTTATTTCCACCATGAATCTTTGAGCATTTGTTCCGTTCGTTTCGCAAGGGAACCAGGGTAGGCAAGGGGGCGAGTAGCAGAAGCGTGGCAGGGTTATTGTTCACCGAAATAAAACCATCGCTCGGAAAATGCGATTATTTTTGGCAAAAATTTATGTCAGAGGCGCAGATATCCCATCGCACTGCCCCACCGAAAAGGCTCTTCATCCTGCTCCGATAAATATTGGCACAACCGTCATGGGCAGCTGCTTGACGCGCTTTTCGAGTGGAGATTATCTTGAGCATCAGATTGAGCAAGGTATCGGTAAGCTGTAAGGATAATTATCTATCGGCCACGCATTACTCACGTCGATGATCGAGAGGGTAACCCACAATTCCCGACCGGATGTTCCGGAAGAAATAAATTTCGGGATGAATACAGCCGAAGCGTACATCGTCCGGGCGGAAACGACTCGGAAAACTAGCGTTGTATTCTTGCCGCCCGATTGAAGAACATTCGCTGAAATATGTATCTCGGCATCCCTTTTTCCGGGTAACGGATGTCGACAGAATGCGAGATGACCATCTTCCGATCCCCGGCACACACACACACACACACATAAACCCACTTGACCCTTTGACGAAACAGCAATGGAGCAATGGCTGGCGAAATAGCGGGAAGCAAAGATTTTCCGCTAACCGACATTTTCTTTGGCGCTCCGTTTTTTTTTACTATATTCGCACGAAAACAACGCACCAAAGCAAACGGCAAGTGCGATAAGAAGTTTTTCCCAAAGCTTTAACCCTCGTCTTTATTACAACCCCCTCCGTTTTTTCCCCGACAAATGGGGGTAGACCGAACAGCAGCAGAAATACAAAAGAATAAGAAATAATAGCGCATAAAAGCACGTCGACCGTCCGACAAGGCGACTCATTTTCATTGATAAGTGGTGGCAGCGCACGTGCTTGCGTTCGTTTCGTTGCATAACCAAACAAAACCAACAACAACAAAAACGGCCAAGAAAACGCGAAGCAAATGAAAGAAGCACGGCAAAAGAGTTTTCCTTCTTTCGTAAAAGAATCGATTATCTCGATAGGTCGTGTGCGCTAAACGGGGGCTTTATCTAAGGCAAGCACACTAGCGTGAAAGCGAAACTTTACCCTAGGCATTGTCGTGCTTTTCCTCCCGTTTTTCCTTCCCGTTCGTTTCGAAACACCACATCCTGGCCAAAAGGTGAGGCCAAGCAAACAGCGGCCGAAGATAACCTTTGCGCGTTTTCTATTGTTATCAAATTAGAGCAGCGCAGCGATGCTAGTGAATGCATTTCCGCTTCTTTTTTTTTGCTATAATAGAGAGAAAATGCTGAAAGTTTTTTTTGTTGCTTTCCCCCGGTGACAGAATGGTATGGGAAGACGATGAAGAATCTGATTCAGCATGACGTAAAGCTGGGTTTGTGGGAGAATTTCTCGGTCAACGAGAGCTGGGTGGTCGAGAATGCTTTCACAGCGCTGGAAGTAATTCTTCCGAACGTAATTAGCCGTGTTTAAAAATGTATAAATGCATCTCGCTTAACTTTGGCATCGTGTGTTAAAGAACACGATTGTTCCGCAGGATTGTGATGCGCATGCAATATTAAGCAGACCGTTTCAATCGATTAACGGTTTGCTACGGTACTGTCGGGCAGCTTACGGTGTGCACAGTTTTGCAAGTTTTTTTTTTGGCTCTGTAATGCTGAGTAATTGTTCCTTTGGTATATTTTTAATTCCAGTGCTGGTGTTTTACATAAATTCAATAGTGAGTGAAGAAATTTAATGGAAAATTTTATAAAATCCATGCGGGATTTTTTTAACGTTGACTTGGATATTATGCTAAAATTTAAAAATATATTTAGAGCCTCTTCTTTCAACGATATCGAGAGATCAGTGCTAAACGTGGAGAGGTTATTAAACTGAATACATTGCAAGAGAGAGTTTTTAGTTGATATCACAATGCAAGCACATAATTTACGCTAGCTAGTTTTACGACGAAATTGCCATGTATGTGTATAAACATAAAATATTCGAAATACATTGGACACTAATTGTTCTCGATTCGTGCTAAATACATACTTCTTTGAAGCTGCTGAGCTGACTGTGTGATATTGAGGGCTGTTCTTGCAATAATAGCTGAGGTCTCTCTGTCTCTCTCTCTCTTTCTCTTTCTTTTTCTCTCTCTCTCTCTTCTGGGCCTAGCGACCTATCATGTCATGCCTTTATTCAATGATACCATGTAGTTGTGTAGTCACTCCTTGTTGGATAGTCAGGTGTGTTAACGTCTAGTAAGCTTTAATACATCCATGAAAGCCTAGTAGTAAAATGACTTTGTTGTTAAATCATCTGGGTGCTCCAGCATTATCTTTCCATGGTAAAGAAGACGATTTTGAAAAAGAATTCAATTTGAAGTTCCAATAAAAATATAACCCTTCACCAAATAAAATAAACAACCCCGCATTAAAGAACACTTTTCCTGCCATGATATGTGGAGATCTTTAACCGAAAAATGGCTGACAATATGATCCTCCATGCCATGCTCCACATCCACTCATAGATCACTTCTCCATTTCAACTCCATCCACTTAACAGCCCAGTGCGTGGAGGAATGTGACCAAAGCACGAGCGAGAAGGTAAAATGTGAATATAAAATTTAACTGCAAACCCATATTCGTTCGCCCCCGTATCGGTTGGCGGGTAGCAATGGCCGCTGATGCTACTACCCCCTGCTGACGACGGGACCAATAATAAATGGCACAAGGGTGGTTCGGTGGGTGTGAAAATCTCCGATGATACATGAGCTGTGCTTTATAATGATGTGCTTTTGCGAATGCTCGGTGAACCTTATCGTGTTTACCCGGGGAATGATATGCTGTGTTGCTGCTGCTGCTGCTCGGTGAACTGAGCGAGCGCGAGAGCCGTTTTATATCATCTTCATTTTTATGCTGTCTTTTTACGAGATAACTCGATACAGTCGGGATAGCCAAACAGCTGAAGAAGGAGGTAGCTGGAAATAAAAACTCACGTTGCAGCGTAACCGTTTAAAGACAAGCTTAATCAAGCACTGGGATTTATGATTTATGAAGAAAATGACATAGGTTAATTGGGTGGACAATATTTTAAGAAGACAATACTATGTTCCAAAAGATACTTTCTTGTTAAAAATTTTGCCACGATTAATTAGATCAATAAAACACGCAAAAAAATAGCTATTTTTCCAATTCTGTGCAGCGATAACTCAAATGCATTAGCAAATCGGTTTGAATAACCTGTCTTCAAAGGATTGAATATTAATACATTATAGTGGGAGCTTCCTCAGAGAGATTATATCATTTTTCTGTTTACGATTGGCAAAAGCATGATGAATAAACTGTCAGGCAGAGCCGCTTCCAAACAACAGAAAACAGCATCCACATCCTAAACCATCGTCATCAGCACGCATGTGACGTGCTTTCCATTTTATAGCTTCCCAATCAATGGATTATAAAACTGACCCGGTTGCAAAAAGAGCCATTGGCCTGCATCCATCTAACCTTGTACTTGTTTATTTTAAGTTTCCTGGGGGTTTTCCTGTTGTTGTGTAATGCATGATTCGAGGTAATAAAAGTTTAACCCCTTCAAAGTTTGACACACCACCACACCCGGCGGACCGATCGTGATCGTGAACGCCAGTTAAATGAATTTGAAAAACAAAATTTCACCAAAAGTACATAACCTCATCGTCTCCCTTCACAGCATGTGGCTGGCTGTGCTCACCAGCAAATACACAACCCCAGATGGCAGATGAAAGGGTTTTTCCCTCGGTTGGCGGTGGCAAACACTGAAAACGTACAAATTGGATGCACCGCAACTGTGCACCGGAACACCAGAAGAACAACGATATGTGTACAGCAAACGTACACGCGCTGCCTCTAGCTTCTGCATCGATTTCCACCAGGACGCTCACCACCGCATGAGTGCAACGCATCATCATCATCATCATCATCATTTGCAAAGAAACCAACATTCCCACTGACGTTGTGCACAGTGCCGAAGGATATGCATTTCATTTCACTGTGCGCATTCTGACCCTTGCATGGTATATGTTCATCATCCGCTGGTTTTTTTTGTGTTTGCCTTTTCGGTTACTGTTATTATCCTTTCTGTTGGATATTCCTTTTTATGGCTGGTCTGCCCGAACTGTGCCATGATTGATATGAATGAAAAGCTTTAAAATGTGATGATTACGGTGCATGCGGATACATCGGAGCTAACGATAAGGATATATTTTGATTTAGAGTTGTGAATATAGAATTTTAAATCTATTCTAACTTTTCGTTATCATGGTTCACTGTTAGAAGATATTGAAAACTTTGGTTGAGCTATTTGAAGTTAACTAGGATAATAAAATTTATCATAAAGTCTAATAGATTTCAACAAGCTTGCATAGTACAGTAAACCTTAAAAACTGCAGCCCAAAACCTAACCGATCCCGCAGCCAAAATGAAACATCCCCTACTGCACCACCAACAGTACGTACGGGAACATACATTATCATTTCTGGCCTGGCAATCATCGACTATCGGAAGTATCCATCAGCGAAACACGGTTGCGAGCGTGCCGACGTGTAGAGATGCTTTACTGTGCATGTACCCCGTTTTTTGTTTTTGCTGGAGAGATCCAACGAGGATTATGCAAGTGGGAAAGTAGAATTTAACAACCCGCTCTGAAGACAGCACCCCTTACCTCGGAGTGTTATGATGCGTTGATGCATCGTAAAAGCTTAAAAAAGGAGCGAGAGGAATCCCCAACAGTACAATAGCCTTGCTACGGAGGGATTCTATCGAACTGTGAGTTGAACTCGTGCAGTATGAAAATAGCTATGACCTCTCCTTTTTTATGTAAGCATTTGGAGTTTTTTTTTTATAGAAGCCTGGTAGAGTACCTCTCACGACCCCAAAAAGAAGATTCCTATAGTCCCATGAAGTTCGTGAAAAGTCACATATACGAACGGACAACCGTCGTCGGTTGCTTTGTTTTCCAGGCAGAACATCCTCCCCCCTAGAGAGGGACATGTTTTGGAGGGTGAAGTTTTTGACAAGTTAAAATTGTCCCTAACCCTAGGACAAATGTGATCCAGGTCAGCTCCGACCGGTACAAAAGGTGGTACACGGGACAACAGACAGTCATGTTCGCCGCATATACATTATCGAAAAATTTATGTTTTATTCCACCGAAGGCACGTTGTGCCGATTCGTCGTGCCGAGGGAATTTGATCGTGGCAGCTTAACGAGCTGATGAAAATGGTACGATCACACAACCTCACACACACACAGAATGGTGCCTGCAAACTAGCTTTAAAGTGCTGCAGCGCCCGTTAGTGCATGTATCGTTCATTTCCCGGAAGCGTTACATTATTGTTGTCGACGTTCTAAAGTTTCATGTTACGCATTCTGTTTTATTATCATAATAGAAAGGGTGTAACATGCATCAGAGGTAGTATGAAACAAAACATGTCGCTTTATTAGGGAACGATTATTTCGAACTTTACACCAATGCCGGTACTTCACATGCGGGTTTGTTTTCATGACATTAATCTGATTGAATGTACCAGGAAATTATGCTCAGTAAACTATACATGCAAAAGTGGTAATTAACATGTTGCTGCTATCAAAACCAATATCCACAAGCTTTTTGATGGCTTTGATGGATGAAACCGTACCGTTTTAATGATGCTCGATTTATTGGAAAAACCACGCAAATAAATTATTAAATTTCATCAGCAGCGCACACCAATTATTGAAGTACGTGCACGGTGCGGGTTTCATGTAGACGAAGGAGATAGGAGATTACTTGTTGAGCTCTGAAGGAAAACTTTATTCTAGCTTCTTGATCGTCATCTATAAAATAATCTACAGGGTGTTCAAGCCAAAGTTGATGCACCACAAAAGCTGTACAGAAATATTTTCAAACATCAACTACACAGTTAAAAACAAAGATTTATTTTGCTATTCGCCAACTCATCATTAGAACCCACCACACAAATCTAACCACCTGGATGCTCATATCCACATCCCAACGCAATGCACGCTCATCAATATTGATTCGCACCCTGGCAAGCACCCGCGACCGCCGTGTTTATCACACCGTTGCGAATTTATCGTGCATCACTCATGTTTGTGGGTGAGCAGGCAAAACGAAACACACAAAAAGGAAGCGAAACCAAGATCAAAGACTGTGATTCCAACTACTTCTTCCTCCCTGCTATTTAGGCCAAGGCTCAATTTATTGCGACTCGTTTACATTACCCACCCATTGCTCTTTCGCCGGGTCTCTCCGCGAAAGAATTTAATAGGAATTGCAGGTCGGCGAAAGGTGAAACCAGCGGGTAATTATAAATTTGTGTACGGGATTTCGGTTACAGAACAAATGTGTTGTGGATGTGGCCTGGAGAGCAAAACAACATTCAAAACGCTGGTACGATTCGCGCTTGACCCTCGTCCCGTTGCTCGCCATTTTCAGCAACTGATCTGTACGGCCGTGGGGTAGTGAAAATTGAATTTTCTTCCACTCCAATTCCGTCCGTGCGAGATCGGGACGCACGCGTGAATGTGTGAGCGATTTCTAATGAAAACATTACACCGGAGCGCGAAAAAAGAAACACACACACACACACAAACAGGGCGAAGATTAATGAGTTTAGCATAAGAAACGATTACTCGCAAGCAGGTCGGCCGGAGTGGTGCACAAACAAAAGCACAGCGGTGTAAAAAAAGCGAAACGTGAACGTTAGCCGCACCAACCGACCAACCTTCAGTCTAGCAGTAATAACAAGCAAAATTATTGCAAACATCAAACACACCACACGCCGAACCGTTGCTTCCCGGGCCGCGGGAAAGGAAAACCTCCGACGCACCAAGGTGTGTATAGTTTGGCCAACAAACGCTGGCTCGATTGTGGGCTTAGACGGCATGGCAGGCAGGCAAAGGTGAAAGAAAACACCATTGCCGGGCCTGGTAGAGAGGACACATCGGGATCGTAAAAGAAAACTCTTACACCTGACATGGAGCAGCAGCGGAAGGGTGCAGTGTTTGCTGGGGAGAAAGGAAAATTACAACAACAAAAAAAGGAAACATACACAATTTCTACAGCCGGTTAATGACGTCAAACGGCAGCGTAACGAATACATGCAAAAACTGTCTGCAGTAAACAACTTCATAACCGTTGGCTGGGATGTACCGAAAAAACAAGCGACAAAAAAACAAAGGCAAACATCGTTGCGTTTTTTTTAGACGATCTTCATGATATCTACGAATCTTCAGTATCTCCACAAGGGCATGATTGACAAGATCAAGGAACGCTAATTTAGATTAATCGTTGTAAACGTAAGGAAAATAATTGCTAGAATTTCGAGGAACTTATGGTCTTCCGCGAAACAAGTGACTATGAAACTATTCAATTGAAAAAATTTTCTGGTTGTAAGACTGCTATAAAGTTTTAAATTACATGATAAAGCGCTGTATTATTATAATTAATTAAAAATAACTGAATTAAGCCGTAAAACAGAATCTAAACTGTTTGAAGAACTCTACCGCTATGTTGATATCATTATTACGTACCGAATTGCTCTAGTAGGCGGGTCATGTCATGAGGATGACACCGGACTACCATGCCCGTAATACCTTTTTGGGTCCTACAAATGGGAATAGCAGACGGCGCTCAGCCGTGACCGGCATATAAAGACTGACGCAGTAGGTACATAAATTATTTTTCTTTTCTCTGATGACTCTAAGAGAATGTGATGATCTAACCATCGTGCAGCAAACATGACTCGTCAGCCTCCAGATGGTTAATCAAGTCATGGAAATAGCTCCGAACAACCTTGAGGGCTTGGAGTTTGTATTGATCGAGAAGGTGTGATAGGCCCAAACAGTGAAAGAGTGATGACGTTGATGCGTCTGCTGCTAAAATCGGGATGTTGGATTGGCAGACATGATGACTCCTGAAGAAGGCCAAGACTGCTCAATAAGCAAGGAAGTAAATATTTGAGTATGTACTAAAGCTTTAAAAAAGATTGTAGCAAAAATATGGAATACAACATCAAATATGGATTGAAAATAGATTTTTGATTAGAAACTCAGGGTTTCACTGAATTTAAATTGCAATCACTTATCAATCCACACCAAGACAATTTCCTATATATTCCAGGGTAATACGTCAGAAGGCATCGGTTCACAGCGTTAAAGTAAAACAAAAACAAACGCACCAACAAAAAAATGTAACAGCTCGGTTGCTGCGGAAGAAAATTTGCTTTTCCCCCCTACAGCAAAACCCTCGAAGCCCATAGGAAGACGCTACCAGTGGCCGGAAGCATAATTTTTCCACCCTACACCATGACTTTCCTTTGGAGCCCATGGTCCTGGTCTTGTTCTCTCTCTCTCTCTCTCTCTCTGCCGCGCTCTTCCTTGCTGCCGGGAAATCAATCCACCACCATGTACGTGACCGCGAGATTGTGTGCGCTGTAACACAGAGCTTCAGAAATGAAGGAAAAATAAACAAAGTATAAAATAATTAATTGGGTTAATTCGGAACGTTTTTCCCATTCTGGCCCGTGGTACCGTACGACCGCGGTTGTCTGGTTGTGGCTGTGTATGTGTGACACTTTGTACGACACAATATGCAGCAACCATGAAGCAATTTCGTTTCGCAACTACGATGTAACTAATTTCTGTTCATCATACCCTATGTGCGATGCCGCACAAAAAGAAGCCAAGACGTGGTTTTGTAAATTATGAATTAAAATTTCCCAGCATACTTGCCTGCCTTTCGTTCCCTTTCGCTTTTCTCCGAAACTCCCCATCGAACCCCCGATCTGGTCCGCAAGTGCTTGTGTACCCGACAGAACCGCAGATCCGCAACCGACAGAATCTAATTTGAAGTTGTTGGAAAACATTAAAATTGGACAGCCACTTGAATGGAAACGGTAATGCATTTCGCGCTACAAGCGCTTCAGCAAAGCGGCGTTGAAACCTAGAGCGTAAAAGGTTGGCTGCCCCTACCCTACCCCGATGCGACCGGCGTTCGGTAGTTTGGAGGCCGTAAAGATATTTTCGTAAATTTGACCCATGGCGGGTTGTTGTATGGTTTATGCGTTTTCATATTTCATGACCCCGGTGGCCCGGCTGCTTGGAAATGGCCAAATGGAAATGCGGGTGTTGGGTGAGTGGCCACCGTGGCTTAAGGCTTATTTAATTCGACCAATGCAAGGCTAAACACCGTCCGGGGCATTATTTTCGTGATCGTGAAATGGCTTTACTGGCACAGTTTGCGTGCGGCTGAATATTGAGCGGGAAGGATAATGATTAAGAAAGGATTAAAAATTCATAATTATTTGGGGTGGAAAATTAAATTTAATGACAGTGAATGATTTGTTAACGTATTTCAATTAAACAGCGTGGAGTAGAGCTTTTCCCGAGTCAGTTAGGATAGACTTCCAAACTGCTAGGAAAACGAAGAACAAGGTTGGGATGTTTCTCACAACGCATTGGATTAATATCAACAATTCGATACCAACTCTTCTTACAGGATATCTCAAGTTTTTTTTAGGCGTTCCCTGGTATTCTAAACATCTCTGGGCGAGAAAAAAAGAAATTGAGAACGCTTAAAAACACCATGGGGAAGCGACAAGAATCTCTGGAATATGGTGCATTAAATACTGGCAGAATCAACAAGATTGTTACCTGGTATTGAGAACTTAATAGTTCTAAGGAATTTTCAATAACGAAGCAGTTCGTAAATCAATCAATGATGGCGCTTGTCCCAATCTATTCATTTCATTAATAGTTGATTAAACTTTGCCACAAAATGAGAAATACATCACTGTTCCATAAAGTTATAGTAACGTAAGAAAATAAAATTGTAAGTTATTCAAATAAAAATAATACTTGCACTCTATTTTGCATTACTACTTTTACATGTAATCACCCGTTCATTTCTCATATTTGGCCGTCCATTACAACCATTACACGGCTGCATTTACCGAACACCCAAACAACCTTTTAAATAGTAATCAACACATATGTTGCACCCTCAACTGCTCCCACCAAACCGCACAAATCAACGCTTTACACGGTTTCAAAAATCACATCGATTCGTTTCGCATGTCCACGAGGGCCTCCGCCGGGAGGAAAAAATGATTACACAGCAATCAGGGACAGCGAATCAGTAACGATACAGGCGCGAGATATCCATCCTCTCCCTGGTTTATTGGTGAGTGTGTGTGTGTTATTTTTTGTATGCTTGTCTGCGTCCACGTGCCATACGGTTCCGGGCAAGGATGTTCAGCAACTCCATCGTCACCGTTACTGGCGACCTTTCATCGTCCCTAGAGCGAACAGACCACAAAATCCACGTTTTTTGCTGAATAATCTGAATGAAGCAGAGAGAAAGAGAGAGAGAGAGCGAGGCGAAGTACATCAGTTCGTACCATTGCCTCGGGACATTCATTGCGTGCTGGTGAAACACAACGACCAGCCACCGATGCTCTAATATTGCCCGATAATCCTTCCGTGGTTAAGAAACTCTCGAAACCCGAAACGGGAAATTCAAGGACAACCGGTTGATGCTCGGCAAAGCCCTTCGTTGCCCCAACGGTTCGGGGTGGGATTTGGGAAAGGTAGCAGCAAGAAGCAGAGCAACGTGAAATATAATTTATCATCCGTATGTCACGGGACACTGCGCCGGGAATCGCACCCTGGGATTCGCACCCTCGGTATGCTAAGGATGACGATGGCCAATTTTTCTCGTTTGCAATCCGAGTGATACTTTTCCTGACGTTTGCCGCTTTGCTCCTTTGGAGCTTTTATTTTTGTTTTACACTACGAATCGATAAAGATTTCGTGTAAAAGCTGCTCACGGGGGCTGCGCTATGGGAGTATCACTGGAGGAGAGTATCGTACGGTCGGTACGAATATGTTTGATCGCATTACCGGTCGGCTCCACTGTTTATTCTCGGTCTCGTGTGTAATTTGTCCCATGTGCCATGTTTAATCTAGCGCGATTAATTCACCCCGCACATTAAGTGTGCCCTTGTATAATGTGAATGTCGAAATAATTTGGACAACTTCAGGGATTGTGAGCAAAGCTATTGGAGCAGGCAGCTTACTTAAAGAGTTAAGATTTCTTAATAAGCAAGCAAATACTCGACCAAGGAAATGTGCAGCAGCGCTAGCTGTGCTCGGTTGTAATAATTATCAAACATTCTCCACCCACTGCGACGACCGTGCAATCTTTCATCCGTAAACAAGCAAACACTAATGCAAATAAATGCTCACCTAAGCCAACTGCCTCCCGTTCGACAGTCCCAGGGCAATGTGTAAATTTATTGCCCCCAGGCCCTCTATCCCTGGGATGGGGTGCCACATGCCGGGGGCGCGCGTGCTAACGTCCACGCCAGGTGTTTGATGAGGGGCAAAATTTTACTATTTTACTCATCACACTAAACTTGGCGCGTACGCGCGTTCCCTCGATCTCGTCGCCGGACGCCGGCGACCATACACCGTACACCGGTGGCGTTGGCGATGTTTATTTGATTAGGTACGCACATTCGCGAGACCTGAAGCACCTCATCCAAAACTTCCGACACCCAATCTTAAGACATCCATTTCAATGAACATAAATGGATGCTGGGGCCGGTTGGTCGGTTGGCCGCTGTTTGCCATACGGGGGGGGGGGGGGGGGGGGGGCGTCCCGTTTGCTCTGGTTTTAATTTATGTAATCTCATCTAGTCCGACTAATGACTACAGTAATCGAGCAGGAACGTCAAGGCACAGAGAGATAGAGACGGGGAGCATCGGAAGATGTTGGAAGACCTGCATAGGGTTAATCAACGTTGTCAGCCATCCTAAAGTAAATGATAATCGATTTATGTGGTGAGATAATAACAAATATAGGATGGATTTGCAATGCATGCTTTGGACTCTAACTTGGGCTTAAACTGTGAAAGTTGATTTGCTCATTACTTCGTCATCCTTCCTTGTTGTTTTTCACTTCCTTGTTAAAAAAATATTCTTCTAAGTAAAATTTCTTGGCTTTGGTTAAAAATTGATATTCCTCTAAGTAAAAGCGTAATAAAAACTGAACGTAAAATCCTCCCATTTGCATGGTTGCATACAACGTTCCAGCTGCACAATGGACATCATCTGACATCTGACTCAGCGCTGAATAGAATAAATTTTAATAACCAACCACTGTTTACGGGCGCAACATCATAAAACAGCGACGCGTCGTACGTAAAAAGGACCAGAGCAAAGCCTCGGCTCCAATAAAACCAAACAAAAAGCGGGCGAAAGTGTTAAAAGGCTACCAAACCACCAACATCAGGCATAGTGCTCTGTACCAAGTAACGAAATCAGTGCCACAAAATAATGATACAATGGCACACTTGCCGGCACCGACCTACCGACCGACAGACCGAACAGCATAATGGAATGCATTCACTTTCGCTCCAAATGGAGTCTGCGGTTCTCTTGCAAACCGTCGTCTGCAATGATTTCTATTATTCTGTACCCTGTGTAGTTTCTTTTTCCTCCAGTTTTTTCCTCATTCGCCTTCCCTTTTCTTCCTAGTTTTTTCTTCCTTTATAATGCACATGGTGCAAAATGCTCCGGACAAAGTTTGGACTCAACCCGTTCGGTACGGTAGCGCAGCCTGAAGTCCAATGTCAGAGCGCTTCCAGGCACGTCGGTCGCCATTAGCTAGCGAAATGCAGACACTGACAATCACACACACACACACACACAGACACAAACACACACATTGGTTGTCTCTTGAAACCTGCTTTGGGTGCTCTGCGCGGTGTTTCGATAGAACTTTATAGCACTACCACACTTACGCCCCGTATAATAATGCTACAAAATTGGAAGAAGCTCGTCCATTCTTGGCGCGAGAGTTTTCCGCGCGAAGAAGGAACCGAACATGGGAATGGCTCTCGCAAATGGACGTTCATTATGGGCGACTTCGAGACACATGGTCGTTCACACCATCAATACCATCACTACCTCCAGCGCCATGCGCCGAGGAAAACGTACTTCAAAACTCCTTCTTCCACCATCGAAGGCAATCGAGCAGCAGCCCATATCAATTCTGTGACGATCGTTTTTCCTTCTAACTTCACAACCCTGCTTTACACGCCGCTTCTTAGTGCAGATGACGTTTATGGGGGCCTCTTCTTGGGGCAGCAAATCGAGAGACGGTCGAATGAGTTTTCGAAAAACTCCCACCATCGTACGACCATTCACCCTCCCAGTCAGTCAGTCGGCCGACCGGTTTCAGTCGAGTGCTTTCGGAGGAAAAACGACCATTTGACGTAAATTGGCAGCGACCCATTCGACGAGTGTGGATGTGAACAGGGCGAAGGGAAGTAGTCGGTGAGGATGCAACTCTGCGGAGGTCCTCGTAGTGAGCAACGAAACTGAACATTCGAAACGAAAGAACAACTCCTTCAGCGAAAGAAACGTCCAGGTCCGTTATGTCGAAGGTAACGGGCACGGGACCATGATCAGTCAAGATGGATGCTGAGCGTGCCAATAACGTGAGTCCTGATGCAGTAAGAAACATACCGAAAAACGGTAAACGGCTTTACGATGGTTGTATGGTGCTGGAATCTCACCGGTATTGCAGTCTGATTGCATCTGTGTTCACTCTCAGTTGGTTCCATTCAATGAAGACGTTTGAAATGTGCTGTTTAACACAGGTCTTGCCGTTTTTCCCTTTCCACTTATCGTCAGCATGCGATTAGCAGGTGCATAAAACACCTCCTACCAACAGAAGGCGCGCCTTGAAAGAGCCGTTTCATTCGCTTGCCTTTAATAAACTTTTGAAAATTGGAAGAAAAAAATCCCTCTACGCTGATGAAATGAGGGAAACAAGTTCTTTAATGATGTTACACAACTAATGAGATCGCGCAGTCATTAAAACGTTATTACAACATCATCCAGACAGCATACGGCACGCTCGGTGATCCTTTCCCCGCAAAAGGGTTTTGTTGTTTGATGGCACCGTCGTCCCGAGGAAGAAAACTAGGTCAAAACATCACGGCAAAACCACAGCCAGAGGTTTCGTTGAATCGCTGACTTTGGTAGCGTCAACTTTTTCAAGTTCATACAACATCAATAAGAAGATCAACACGCTTGTCAAAGTGACGCTTCCATGTTTCGTGGCATGGTACAGGACGAGCTCATTTTTAATGAAGGAAACTTGCCCCCGAACATATGACTCCAGTTCCGAGTTGGCCGAGTTTGCTCTTTCTCTTTCGTTCTTTTCTTTTTCGGGCAGCTCGGGCAAACCAACTTGATGGAAAACTTTACTCAACAAATCTGAGCACAACACACACACGCGGACACGAAAAAAAGCCCAGCATAACTTCGTGTCGTGGATAAACTAATCACTGTACCGTGACAGGCTTCAGCCCACCTTTATCCCTTTATCATACATGACTTTTGCTGACGTTCGAGCAATCTCAGGAAGAAATGGAGAAGGCCCAGCCAACAAAAAAAAAACCCGCCAGCACATCACGTTAATCATACACTGTATCTACCTGCACGCTAGGGTTTATTTTTGATACGTAGCACATTTTTGCACCGATAAAGTAGAGCATGTGTGGAGAAAGCGGGAAAGAACCAAACAAAAAAAAATCCAGAACAAATAATACGGATGCAATCACAAACTTGTGCAAACACAAACGGTGCTCCAACAGCTCTCGCCCAATCTACCGTGGGCCCGTGCTTGTGTGTGTGTGTGCTGTGCCTCCGTTTCTTTATTCATTGTTTCATTTACATTTACCGATCTGGCGGTAAGGTAAGCCATCCGGACAGAGTTGAAACTGAATCGGTGTTACCTTGTGGAACCTCCGCCATCACATAGTCACGGGGAGGACCGATATCGACTACCATGGACAACATTTGCATACATTCGAGACGAGAAACAACAATGATTGCAAATGAAGTTCAATCGCAAACAACCCGAGATGCACTTGGGATTGCAAATTGGAAAAAACCCGGTGTAGACCGGGAGGTAAAAAAAAAGCTGTGACACAGGCATTACTGGTCCGAGGATTGTTGTACATTGTTGCAGTTGATATGTGTACGATAAATACGGGGATTGCGATTCGAAATGGAAAACTCCAGATTCGATTATTAACCCATCACTACCGGTTTACATGGAAAATGGCTTTTTTCTCTCGCAAGAATGCGTAGGGCATTTTTGTACTGAGGAAAGCATTGCGTGCACTATTTCTGATTGATCGAACAAATATAACCTGATGTCCAAAACTTCGTTTTTCACGGAATTCGTTTTTTTCACGGAAATTGTTTGGTACTTGGATGAAATTGTGTTGGAATTAAGGATCTAAAAAGCGTTCTGTAAAAATATTGCCAGTTCTTCACTGGTAGCCTTTTGGCAGTAAGCTATCTCCTTAGCCATGGATGTCTCAGCTCTTTTTTGAATCTTAATGATTTAGGCTGATTTGTTTCTTCATCTTGACCACAGATAAAAGAGATTAAGTTCTATTGATCACTGCTGAACGACGACATTTTAATGATTGTCTAATGGACAGCTTAATCTCAAACCTTTCCATCCTTTACAGGATGTTCTTCACAAGGTTTAAATTGCAATTCTTCGATTAGTTTGGTCATTTTCTCCTTCTTATGTGATTCTACAATCACGAGACGTCTTGGCCTTCCATTGCTGGCTTTCCATGTCTCAATTTTACCCGTAGCTGGACAATCAAGCCTGCATATGGGGAGGCAAGTCCGGGTGGGATTTGATCCCCAGTCCTGCGCATGAAAACCGACGTCACTATCTTCTCGGCCACTGGATTGCCCCACAATCATTGGATCAATCTTCAGCCTATAGCTACTCTAAATCAACGAATAACGTTGCCATATTTTGTCTACACATAACGGCCATTATAGAAAAGACGATGGACTTTAGGATTAATTTCTAGGACACAGGGTGATCAAATGAAAAATACTTGAAAACCGTTTGATGTTTTGTCTTTCTTTTCATCATAAAAATAAAAAATAAAAAATACATAAAGTATTTTCTTCTTCTTTTTTGCACTAAAATCTCGAGCGATCTAAGAAATACAGTCAGGCCGTTCCTTGCGAATAAGACCAAACCTCTAGAGAGGCTTCCCTTTCCAAGAAGTCCTGCGTACGGGAATACGGTCTAGATGGTATTTGATACCAATCCCTTCGTATTAGCATCTCACATCAAAATCACCATAGAAGTAAATTATTCCGCAAAACCTGACCTAGATTCTGAAAATAATGCTCAATTTTTCGTACGGTGACCCGCAGAAGAAAAACAGATTTAAACGATTTAAATCCACATCAACCAAACACATTCCAGCGCTCACACACCTATCAAAATAGGTTTTCCAAAATAATCATTTTTCCTTCACTCTACTCCCTGACCCTCTTTGAAGCTCAATTAGTTCAACATTAATTGTACTCGCCATCCACCATCACACACCGTCGCCCGAACAACAGAGGCAAGCAATAAATGGCGTACGGCACGCCCTAATGCAATTATTTGGCGATTGAACTTTTCCCTCAACAAGCGAATCAGATGCGAATTTCATCCACTCCCCAGCAATGCGGGAACGATTTTGCGCCTTTTTTTTTGTTGATTTTCGTACTCGGCACGGTACGAAACACTGTTTACTTAGAATAGGAAAATGATTGTTTGAATTCTCAAAAAAGAGCGGGCGCATCCTTAAAAGAACTAGCTCTGATGGAGCGTTGTGCTTTTGAAGGATTTCCATCGGCATATCGACTTTTCCCACCGCCCACCCCCCCCCCCCCCACCCCACGTTTTGGTATAGACAAACGACAGCGATCGATATTCCTCCTAACGATTGCGATCACCAGAAAAAAATTTGATCGAACGCAATAACGAACGGTATAAACTGACGGCTCGGCTCGGGAACATTTGATGGAATAGATATACTCGGTGTCGCAGTTATTCGGCGAAGATTATTTTTCCCGCCCCCCCCTAGTTTGTACCACCACCACAATTCTTATTGCACTCCGGTTCGGCGTTTCAGAGCGCTTCATAAAATACAAATCAAGCTGCCCGTCAAATTCTCCAGCTCCAGTGCTCAATTGTCATTGCCAGAAGACATGAAAATGTAATAAGATTGGAATGTGCAACATGAATTCATCGTATCAGTTTTTTTTTACTCTCCTGGTGTGTGTGTTTGAGCACATCGGGAAGGTAACAGGGAACTCTCGTCTCCGTCGAGTGACAAGACAAATCGACAGCATCCAACCAGCACTGTACCCCGGTTCGTCACACACAGTCGTGCTGGAAAGATGGAAACGGAATCGTAGCACATCCGGTTGCGTACGGTTGCGATAAGCATTAAACTTTATCTTTTGCTTTCGCTCGTCGACCAT
Source organism: Anopheles stephensi (assembly GCF_013141755.1). Classification (NCBI taxonomy): domain Eukaryota; kingdom Metazoa; phylum Arthropoda; class Insecta; order Diptera; family Culicidae; genus Anopheles; species Anopheles stephensi. Next base: position 18,258,508 of record NC_050203.1, read on the forward strand.
GCCTGACCTGACCGACCACCAAAGATATATGTGTAGTGAGGGCACAGTCTCGGAGCATTGTTGCGGTGAGGGCGAAGACCATTCGACTTATCAGCTCGTTTTAAAACTGACGGTAAACAATAAACACTGTCCGCAGTGTAGTAAAACCGGCACGGCCTTTTGCTTTACCGGGGGAAGATTTTTTTTAGGGCACGAATCTTGATGTTATCTTCACCGTCCGGCATCAAGATGGTGAATGCAATCTCCGAAAATAACCCTACATTTTTTTGAAGCCAACCCATGAGACTTACCTTACTTGCTGCTGTTCTGATGCTCTCTAGCTTCCTCACTCCGTTATCCTGGCAGTTGAGCACACGATGGAAAGGATCTGCTCAACTTTATAGCTGCCTGCTTCGAGCCGGTAGTAACGATTTACGAGCACACTTTTCCAACGGAACACCACTATCTTGGTAGTGTTGGCCAATGCACATGGTTTTGCTTCCACTAACGTCGTAGATCACTCACACACAACACTTTGCCGAAACTTTTCCAAACGATATCGTTTGCGCGAATCTTTCGGGGACCTTCCCGGTGGACTTGGGGATGAAAATCGTGGCGGGACGCGTTGCACGAGGTGCCAATTCCTGGCGGCGTCGTATATGTCACAAACATTCATTCACCATCACACGACAGCAGTAGCACGCTTCACCAGCCAACAAAGGGGATGCGAATTTCTTTTCAGGAAGACACCCCCAAAAACACTTTTTTCTGTAAATTCATCCAATGTTTACTTTAACTTAGAGGTGTGACCATCGAAGCGTACAACTACACTGGTTTAGAGGGAGGAAAAAAGCAGATGTTAAGATTGAAGATACGTCAATTGAATCTCCCTAACGAAAAACCACGCTTTCACAACGAATCGAGAACAATCAAGTATCAATGGCGCATACTGAATCCTCCAATCCCGTTTTGCTTTAATCTTCTATTTATTAGTCTACACGGATTTTTCTATCTTTCTTTTTTGGGGTTAAAAATCGCCTTCTCAAGATATCATACAAAACGCAGAGAGAGTGGACCGGTTAGCGAAACCTTCCCTCAGTCGGAGGAAAATTTGGTTTGTTTTTACCCGAGCTGTACACCGTAACTGGACACCGTTTAGATGGGTTTTGGAGGGAACGGGGGAACCTCCGGTCGACCCGTAGCACTTAAATACCGCGAAGGATTTGTTTAAGGGAAAAAGGGGTGCAAAAATACAAGCGTCAGATGAGAAGCTGTAATCCAGAAGAAGAAAAAACCCAAGGTAAGGCAACACCCAAAAAACTCATTCGTGACGTCGTCCGCTATTGCCGAGGTCAAGCCGGTTTTTGGGATGGACGGCTTTTAGCTTTTCCGAGCGAGAGCGAGCTAGAGAAAGAAATGAAAGACAACACACGCCTTCAAGCTGATATAAACAATGTGATGAGAACATCGGGGTTGGAAAACTCTCGTTCACCCATTTTTTTTCTCCTACCTCACGCGTGAAAGAGGAGATGAAATATTTTCTGCTCCACCAAATGACCGTAAGAAACAACCGACCCTGTTTGATGTTCACTGTTTGATTTCTGCGCCAACCGTGATTCGATCATGTACGAAGACGACGCGGCCACTTGTTTGGTGCGCGGCACCAACACTTGACCCCCGGGGCCCCATACTTAGACCTGAAAGATCATTCACTCGAGACGAGTGGCGAATCGGGGAGTGAAGGGGGGGGGGGGGTGACTCGACCGACAAAGCGGCCCAGAGTGATGGAGCAATTGAAATGGAACACCTGACCATACGAGCTGGCTGGATGGATAATGATGGTGGGATGCCCCGGGGAGATGCCGTGACGGTTTACAAAGATGGATTGCACATTTTCATACCCGGAAAGGTGTGGCAGCGGGGTGGAAAAAAGGGGACGACTCTGGAGGTGGAAGGAGGGGGGGGGGGGTTGGTTGAAAGTAAAAGGTTAAGGAAAAGAAAACCTCTGGTAGATGGACGCACAAGGCTTAAATCCGGCACGATCAACACTTCGTCCGGCTTTGTGTGTCTGTGCGAGACGCTTGCCGAGCCGACACCAATACGCGTTCGCGTTCGGTTACACGGATTACACACCAGTGCCGACCCAGAACCGGAGTTACCATCAATCCATATGGTAACTGTCCCACCATAGCACACACCGATGCAGCGTCAACGCGTACATGCGTTGGTGGCGTTTGATCTGAAATTCGAGCAGCGGCAAATAGGTTGCAGATGTTTCCCGGTTTTGTATCGCCGGGAACACACACACGAGAAACGGTGAAAAAAAAATGTTGGACACGCGCGCGTTTGCCTACACACCATCACCCAATGGTACATCATCGTACGGCAGATAGCAGAAGATTCGGGAGGAAAAAATCTCGATAGATGACGGAAAAATAACACTGTAATGTAATTCGTTGCTTCTTTTTTGCGCCTGTCTTCCTAAACCTACAGGAATCCCACAGGAAACCTATAGCACAAAATCATCAGTCATATTGTTTGAAAAGGGCAAACACGAAACCACACAGCTAGTTCAATCACGATCGATTTGCACGGTAACGGTTGCCAAGCAAAACACACACACACCATTTTTTTTCGTTTTCTCTCTTCGCTTCTGCACAACACTACAAAAGACAGCAATGTGTCGCCTACGATCAGAGCAACCGTGGTGTGTCCCGAAACGCCGAAGACGACCACCAGCAAAACCAACCTGACGTCCTTCTTCCGGTTGACTGATGACGTTGGTGTGCCCGTCGTACACCGAACAAGCAGGACCTAGCACACTCCTGTGGACCGCCCGCTCTCCGCCACTCTATGTATAATTCGCGGCTTCACCGGAGGTAGCGAAACCACCTTATCCACAAATGACCGGACACGACGACGACGACGACGACACGCACCGGCCTAGAGAAGTCCGCAACCGATCGCGGCAACCATTCGTAGTAAACTGGCAGAGCGCGAGAGCGTCCGTCAGCACGGCTACTAGATGTTACTACTTCGTGGCTCTCCGAAACAACAAACTGCTCGAATGCCCGACAACTGCTCGAACTGGTGTTTTCCCCTTAAGGGTCGGTTCTCGTGGAATCGAAAGTGCGTGAGAACCCCAAACACTTGCACGCTCTCGCTGGGGGAATGGCGCTTGTGTGCGTGAAAAACATGTACACAACCCCGGTGTTGTACCCAGAGCAGGCAACGCGGTCCAGGACTCGTCCCCTTTCCCCCCCCCCCCCCCCCTCATCAGTATGACCAGAATGGCGTCTGGTTTGTTTGTCTATTGGCAATGGTTTGCGTGATGGCAACACAACAGCAAAAAAAAACTGTACGGCAGCGTATGAGTGCGCGCGCGCGCGTCCACTCTTCGTACGGGTTCGGCAAATTTCACGTGCTTTTGGCCGTGTTGTCTGTTGTCGGTGCGCCACCATTCTGTTTACACACGCTGATATGACGACGGCCACGAACGTGACGTGATGGTGCGGGGCGGTCACCGCAGCGCCGGCTTTCAGGGTGGCAAACCAATAGGTGCTTATCAGTGACATACTCAGTCCAGCAGCATGGAAAAGCAGCTTGTCGCGGAAGGGTTTTGAAGGAAGAACTAGACGGAAGGACAGAGTATGCAAAGTTGTTGCAGAACGCCAAGAAAGAGAGAGAGAGAGAGAGAGAGAGAGAGAGATGCTTGCAAACGCCCTTACAGAAGCTGCTGGTAAAACCGGCACTAATATCAACGGTAAACATTGGAGATCGTTGTCCATTCCACCGGCACGATGTACGGACGTGCAAGATGATGTTGTATATCTGATTTGAAGCGTCCGCATGTTGGTTTACTTCAAAAGAAATTCTACAACAGTAAGCCGAACACCGAAAGACACATCCCATATGATATCAATTGTCGTGGGTCTACCTCAGGACATCTGGAGAACTTCGCGCTCCAAGTGTATCAGATTATTTTTCCTCCCATACTCAAATTACAACAAACTAGTGACGTCACGGTCCTAGAAGCAGTTACACTCCAATTCCTCGATCATCCAACACACTCCCCACTTTCGGAACTCACCGCCAACGTTCGCCGAAGCACAAAAATGCACACAACCACATCAGCCTTCGCTTGGTGTGAAGTTCGTACCGTGTCGGGTAACTTCCGCGTCAGGACATTCCTGGCGAACGTTCGCACATTTGCCATTTCCGCCGCCGTGGTTCGTGGTAGTGGCGCTGAACTGATGGCGTAATAAATTGTGCTGCTAGCGCTTCTCCGCGTCCTTCCTCCGCGAACTTCTGTTTTCGTTTGTTTCATCAACCATTTTGCGAGGCGTGCGTGGCGTGGCGCCTCCATCGCTTCGGTCTACACCCACCCCCGCCCGGGTGATGGAGCTTGCTGGCGTCACTGCACGTGTGGATGGGCATCGAACGAAACGAACCGCCGGAAGGTAAATCGAAGCAATAGTGAACTAGAAAGGACACTCTGGACCCAAAACAATGTTGCTGAATAATCTGTGGGGGATGTGAGTTTTTTTGTGGTTACCTACGCTTGGAGCATCCCATGCAAATGGATTCAAATTTGTTGGAGAATCTAAGAGGACGAATTTATAGCGATTGAAATCTACGTCGAATAAAGTTGGAAAAGTAGCAGTATTCAAATTCTTCAAATCAATTTACAAGTCTTGAAAGTTTATTTTCCGATATTCTTATCAAGAAGAATTCATTAATTGCGGGCTTAATTATATTCGGAATAAGATTATTAAGCTATAATAACAAATAAACATCGCCCACTGAACTCTTCTCTACCGAAATCAAATTTCGACACCAATTCCCATTCCACAACGATCCTTTCACCTGTCAGTGGGACATTCGCCTACAATGCCTTCCAGTGACATACTATCTCCTCCCAGACCCAGCACAGCGCAACTTGTTTGGGATGAATAATTTACTGGAAGTAAGCAAACATAATTACCGCCTCAAGTTGTTGAAAAGCACTCGACCATATTGCGTGCCGAGTCTTGCCTCGGTGGAAATCCCGCCACACCAATCGTGTCCTGCGCGTGCACGAATCACGGAACCCCACGTTTGACCCTGGCCGACAGCAACGATGACAGATCGGACATGAGACGCTTGGTCTGGCCGCTGGCCCTGTCATTAGTAATGCCAGTAATGCCACCATCGCCTGTTTAGCAATCAGCCACCGTCAACGGGCCATCATATTGCTTTGGTGATTATAAACTAACTCAACCGCTTTGCTGCTGCCGTGCCAAACGCGCGTGACACTTCACGGTTGACGTTTAATAAAAGACACACTTCAATCACCCACCGCGTTGCCGATTCCAAGGTACGGCAAATAAGTTGTTCAGGATCGCGCGTGAAACGATCTCCGGAGTACCCCGCGTTGCCTAATGACTAGATTTCTTTATTATCCTCCCATCAGGTTCCGGCCCGCGCTCGGTCCCTACCACTCCTCAAAAGTAAATCTACCCCGCCCCTTTACCTTCCCCAACATCAACTCCACCAAAAACAACAATATGACAACGATTGCCGAATGGCGGCGGCCGCCTACCAAAAACCTCCTGAGTGATGGAGTTATCGATTTTTCCCCGGCCCACCCGCCATTCCGGGGCGGCATTGATCGCTTGGGCCATCGGGAGCCTATTGCCCTGGCGCTTTGTTTGCTTGTTGCTGCCTGACCTCCGCACCTCCAGACCGCCCCTCCCTTTTTGCTCGCTCTATGACGTCATTCCAGCGATGGGCGCTGGTGATAGTGAAGTTTTGCTTTCAATGAAAGAAATTAGCATTTCTATGGAAGCTGCCAGCGAAGAACGACGACGCAGCTGATGGTGGGATTGGCGTGAAGCGTCTAAATTGCCATCGAATCGGGGAGCGAACTGCCGGAAGCATTGTCCTTTGACCTTCGCCTCCGGGCACTGTGCAGGAGGAGCCGTGCGTACGGACCCAAGCGGGCCAAGCCGGGAGGGTGAAGGATCCGGGTTGGGAGTGATTGAAATCGACAACCGACAGCTGGGTGGGTTTCGGTTGAGAGTGAGGCAGAGAATTATAACACGCCTTGGGCCTGTCTGGCGCAGGGATGGGCACGAAATCGATGGGAGTATCGTAGAATATGGCCCATGCCCGTGTAGATAACCGTGGTGAATGCTTTTCCCCCCAAAATATCAACCATCATTTACGGACGGGCGCGCAGGATACGGAGCTGGTTTCGGGTGCGGAACAGGAAATGGAAGTGAGCGCTAGAGTTTTCGATTCGGTTAATACGGTGCAAAACATCGGGCGAAGTTATGCTGCTCCTGTGTGGAGCGTAGAAACCGTTGGACAACTTTATGGCTGATTGTTTTTAGATTTAAATGTTGATCAAGTCCCCAATTAGGATCGGTTGCTGCGTTCGGATTGGATGGGTAGCACTTAAGTAGTATAAAAATAATGATCAAATTAGGAACTCATTCCCGATAGGAAAGGCAACTAAAAAACTAATAAATAAATAAGTTTCTAATATATTATTTAGATCAGAGCAATACGGCCAGGCCGTTCTTTATGAATAAAAAAAAATTATTCAGATAAAACAAAATTCAGATCTCCTGGGCATTGAACAATATCGTTTAATAACCGTCATTTCTCGTAATTCTGTTGGCAACATATCAACCATGGATGGACATAACACATGATGGATGTAACTCTCGAGTTACAACCGCAGCTTTATTGACCTGCTGCAGAAGTGCTAGATACCGCTAACGGTCTAGTAACGTCGACTGACATTCAGGTTATTCTGGCGGACACATGAACCCCATCACTCCATCTCAATGTAGATCTACCACGCCTCATTCGTCCAATGTCATTCTCATGACATAACTAGCTACGCGGTTGTTAGATCATCGTACAGCGGGCAAAACTCCTCCATTGCCCTTTAAAACATACGGGGCCAAAAACCCTACGAAGTAACTTTCTCTCGAATGGCGCATCTTCCTCGTACATGTATTCAAGTCCTAAGTGGATACTAGTTGTATCCAGCTTCGTCCGTCGTGACAGGTATTTTGAGCGGAGAAGTTTTCTCAGCCAGTGAAGTGATCGGTTCAAAAAAGAATATTGTTCGGTATCTTTCTCGTGGCGTGACCCTAGACATTGTCTCTTGTCTTTAACCTAGCGTAAACAGCTCTAATAGCTGTTTAAATGCCTCACTATTTTATGACAAATTAGACGTGAATCAAACAGACAGTAGCCAGCAGGTCATGTCATGGAAAGAGCACCGGACCGGATTTAATGATGGGACCACATCTGAAGGCTAAAAAGGACCAACAGGTAGGTAAACGTCGAGCAACGATTATCAGCAATTTAAAGGACTTTTTATGATTATTTCTTACTTATTCATTCACACTACGACACGAGAAAATTCTGGCTTCCTAGACTTGTATTTAATCGCTTCTAACACAACTGTTGGCGCACGTTAACAAAATGTCTTAATTTTGAACTCGTCTAGGCAAAATAAGGTCTCTACCGTTAAAGTGTTCCTTTACCCATTTTCCCCAACACTTTCCGTTCCACATTCCTCCCTTATCTCCAACGTTATTCGTGCGTTTCCACGTTCTACCAACAAGGCGACAAAGTGACTGTGGCCGCCTGGTCTCAAAGTAAACCACACTTTGACGGAGTTTAAAAAGCTGCCTACCTTACCGCACAAGTTGGTATCAAAATAAAAACCGGTAAAAAAAGCACACACACACACACACACACACTTTCCTAAGCGCCATAAACTTTCGACACACTGCATTCGTTACTTTGTCAAGAGTTTTCTGCCGTGGAGCGCACACGTTCGCCAGGCACGCTTCTCATTTCCGGAAATTGGACCGTGTCGGATCCGTTTCCCCGCGCTTTGCCACGCGTGGCAGACATGGGTACCGGAAGTTTTTGATACCGTCCGGTCGAGATCGCTTCATCGTAAATGAAAAAAGAAAACAAGCGAAACCATTTCACCATTTCTTTCGGCTAATTAACATCTTGTTTACCCAACGCAAACGTGGCACAAGGTTTCGGAAAAAACACAAAATTCCGCCACCAGAGTCAAGCAGCGAAAGATTGTTCCTTCGCTCGCTCGCTACAAAATTGACGCCGGCAAATGGTTGTATTTCAGGATTATTGCCATCGGCACCGGTTCCAACCATTTGGCCATTTGATGTTTGCTTTGGTTTTGTTTGGTTCTCTCTCCGTCTATCAGTGGCGCTGCCTTTTTTTTACCATCCCCACGCTTTCATTACTTCTTCATACAACCACCCTCCCATTGCTACGGTTTAATTTTGCACGTGTGTGTCCTGAGGGGTTCTACCTTACTGTTCTGGTCAGCTAAGGATCGTGAGCGCCGGTTTGTCTCTACGGGCAATCGAAAACTACGGCTCGAAAACACGATGTACACAGGGCCGTTGTGGTCAGACCGATTCGAGGCGACCCACTTCAACCGTCCTGTTTGAACTGTTTGCCGAAACTGGGGAAGAGCCTGGGTCGTGTTTTTTTTTTTTTGTGCATTGGGTAATGAATTTATGGCTTAATTCTTCGGCGAATAGGATATATGGAGAGGGCTCGGTAGAGTATATTAATAAATTATATCATTGCCATACGCCTGCCGGGCTGCAATCCGGCTGGGGTTTCAAGTAAGCTCCGTGCATCGCTACCGACCTGCCGGCCAATGTTTGCAGACATTCCACACGCGCCTTGCTTTGTCGTTTGATTAAGTTTTTTTTTGTTTGTTTGTTTATTTTTTACTGAAATTGGTTTTCGATTAACTTATCTACACGCGATGGATGGGTGTGGCACAATAATGTGGCGAAACGATGCTCTGCAGTGCTGCCTTGCTGCTGCCTGAGGTTACGCAGCAGCATAACACTTGTTTTAATTACAGAATGAAATGTCTGTAGGTATGATTGGTCTGCCGGCTTGTCGGGCCTGCAGTCGACAATTAGTCAGTGTTGGATAGTGTTAATTAACAAAAATGTCGGTGTCCAATTACAATGCAAGAAGCTGTTAGACAAGTATTTTACGATCAACAATGGACCTTTTATATCTGTAACGGTTCGAAATGTAACGACATTTGAGGAAGCAATTCAAATAGCATTATATAAATGGAATGAAGTCGCTCATCCAGATCGCCACCCCGTCAAATCAAATCACAGAAAGCCAGAGATGGCAGGCCGAGACCTTTCAAAGGTTTTAGCGCCAAGGAAGAGCAAGAAGAAGAAGTCACTGGCACCGAAGGATTGGGTATGAGGGTTCCTAGTGCTTAAGTTAGACCAAACATGTTGGAGATCAGATGTATGATGAGCTGTAGATAGAGAATCGCTGCCAGGGATCGATCACGTGATCATGAGTTTGAATCAAATAATTGTTAAATAAATAGCCTGAGGGAATATTTCATTAAAAAATATGAAAATTAGTAATACATATACAGCTTGTTTAAATCAGGGCAAAATAAATGCTGGACTGTTCGGCAATGTTTTCATGACGTGCTCAACCTATCAGAAAACCTTGCAGTAAATTGCGAATGCATGAGCTCCTTGATTTCCTACTTTCAACAAATTCTACAGGCCAATAAACTTCTGAAATAACTTTGTATAATTTATATGTAGAAATTATATGTCTTATGTATTTCATTTAAATTTTTAAAAGTACTCGCAATAGCTAAATTTTACGCCTTAAGTATGCAGTGTTAATCATACTGCCCTGGTATGTCAACAATCGCGAAAGGGAATCCCCTTTCCAAACACAAGACGCCCCTTCGAAGCATCCCCATCTGCGTTCAAGATGGAGAGAGAATCATCCCTCATTATGGGACACACTCTCCCCATGGTCAATGGCATTGCGCAGCCCATTCAACGAGAGCAATCTGATCGGACACAGCTGATCGCAAGAGAACCAGAGCAACGGGAGAGAACCGAGAGAATCGAATTTGAGATGCATTTAAAGGAAGTTCTGAAGCTCATACGGCCAAGTGCCGCCCAATCAGAAACCTGTTTGACAAGCTGTATTTGAGAGCGAAGAATCAACCCATGTGGAAGAGATTGTAGCAAGTTCTAGTCCGGTTGTCAAAATCTTCCTCGTATAGTTGAAGGTGATTCCCAGCACCTATGGTGCATAAGCAACGAAGCCATACAATGAAGTGGATCTTAGTTCTGGTGTTTGTTGGTCAAACGGTGGCCTACACGATTCCCAACATCCGCTTCGAGTACCCAACGGCACGAGGATTCCGTGCCAGCATACCGGGTATGTATTTTCGGGGTGAGCTTGTAGCTAAAGCAATCGTAATCAATCGCTATCGCATCGGCAGACACTCCCGGCCTGCAGATGTTTGCGTTCCACGCGCGTCTCAACAAACCGTTCGAGCGATTCGAGGAGGGTGATTACGCGGAAGATGTAACCGAACCGGATGACAATGGCCTGTGGTTGTACAGCACAAACAAGCCAGCCCTTCCGAACGGGACAATCATCTACTACTGGGTGTACGTACAGTTTGCCGGCCAAGGGTACTGGCTGACGGACAAAAAGCATACCGTGCTCCGGTCCAGGGCGACGGTGGCTCCAAAAACGACAACTACCACCACCACCACTACCACCGTGCCACCCTGTCCGCATACAGTGACCACCTTTAACGGTGGCAAAACGACCTGCGCCGGGAAGCTGCTGTTCGAGGATACCTTCGATGAGCGTAGCTTCGCACCGAAATGGCAGCACGAAATACGCATTCCACTGGACACGGATGTAAGTGGGAGGGATTAAGGAGGTAATGCAGATCTCTTAAAGCATGTCATTTCCATCACGTTTTAGTCGGCGGAATTTGTGTCGTACCAGAACTTACCGGAAAACAGCTACATTGCAGCGGGTCGTCTTGTGATCGTGCCGACGCTTGTTAACATGAATGCCGATTACAACGATGAGCGGATTCGCACCGGAGAGCTCGTGCTGAAAGGGTAAGCAAACGGTCCAACGGCGTTATCGCACGCACCGGAATTCCGTGTTTGTTTACACGGCCAATCAGAAACAGCAAGTCCGAGGAAATATTTAGTCCACCACACTCACTCACTACACACACGTCTGGAATTTGATTTTGAGAAGTGGCAAGAAACACGGAACACACAATTTGTACGTTCAATCAAAACAATCCCCGGAACACACTCGAACAATATCGAAACGTCACTTCAAGGCATCCCAGTAGGCTCTGAACCCGTCGTTGCTAACGTTCTGTCACGCATCTCCTTCCGACAGCTGTACCTCACCGACCGACAATCCGTACGAATGTCAACGGCAAGCTGCCCGGTCCACCATTCTACCGCCCGTGGTGTCCGCTAAATTGAACACCAAAAATCATTTCCGCTTCCGGTACGGGCGTGTCGAGATACGTGCCAAGCTACCGAAGGGCGATTGGATATTTCCACGTAAGCATCTACCGGAGCGTCCTGTCGTCGTTCGACATTTATAGCCGATTCCCTTTCGTACATACATCTTTCAGAACTGTTCCTGCAGCCGTACGAAAACTACTACGGATATGCTGACTACGCATCCGGACAAATGTGGATCGCTCACATCCTGTCGAACCGCGTGCTGGTGGCAGGGGATGGGAAACAAATCGGCGGCTACCGGCTGCGGGGTGGCGTTCTGATCACCAACACTGACCCGGTGCGGTCGGATTTTCTACGCTCCAACGTGAAGGAGGAGCATTTCGGTGATCAGTTCCACGTGTACGGGTTGGTATGGACACCGGAACAAATTTTGCTTACCGTCGATGGGTTTCAGTACGGTACGCTGAGACCTAATTTCCGGCAGCACGCTCAGCAGCACAATCTTACACAGGCGAACCTGTGGAATGCGGAGTCACCGCTGGCACCGTTCGATCGTGAGGTAAGTTTAATATGGAGCCAAGGATTACATATTACAGGTTGATAACGATTGTTTTTTCCCGCGTTTTAGTTCTACATATCAGTTGGTGTTGGAGTTGGTGGTGTTAAAGATTTCCCAGACCAGTCCCAAACTGGCCCTTCGAAAAGCCCCAAACCGTGGAACAATACCAGCCCGAAAGCGGAATTCTTTTTCTACCAAAATCGCAACACGTGGTATCGCACCTGGACCGAACCGGAACTAACGATTGACTATGTGCGTGTGTACGCCTTGTAAAGGGGACACTCCCTCACTCCCCTCACCCGCTAATGTCACAACTGATTCGTTATTAATGATGCCATTTTTGTGTTTTTTTAACATATGTCTGGTAAACACTGGTCTGTCTGTGGTGACTGACACGGGAATAGTCATTAGCCGGCAGGTACGCAGGACGGGTCAGTGTGTTGTAGATCCGCTTGAGGAATAAATAAAGCAAAACCAGCCACAGACATGAACGAACAGCATCTCCGTATCGTTGCTTTTATCGTGTTATGCACTCTCCACCTTGGAATTCCTCAAATATCGGTAATACAAGGTCCAAAGACTCGCTGTAATCGCGACAGATCGCTCTTTTAAGGCTACTGTCCGTTTTTCCCACCAGTACACCGAAAGCGTCTGCAAACAGATTCTAGAGGAGGCCAACTTTCGAGAGTGTTGCAATATGCCCCGGCTGCTGTCGGACGAAGTCTTCCAGCGCTGTGACAATCGTACGCTTCCGCCCGTCCCACCAGACGTTCCCGCACCGATACCCGCCAATGTGAGAACCAAGTGAGAAACAGTGACAGGACATTTTACAACAATCGGCATGTCCTTGTACTCCACACAGTGCCAGGCCGAGTGTGTGCTGAACGAAACGGGCATCCTGGTGCACCGTCAGTTCATGCTGGAGCAGGCGGTTAAGGTGCTGGTTGGCCAGGTCCCGGCCGATAACGTTATGTGGATGCGCGCGTTCGAAGTGGCCGCCCGAAAGTGTTACAATCTAGTAATGGTAAGCGGAGAAGGCCGGCAAATGACATGGTACCTCTGCAAACCTTAACTGGTTATTCCCCCCGTTGGTTTTTTACAGACAAGAACCTTCTATCTGCAGGATGTGGCCAAAAATTTGATCTCATCCCAATGCATTCCGACCTCGATCCGGTATCTCGAGTGTACTTTTTCGATCATTTACCGGGTAAACAGCAAACTATGCTTCGATCTCAAAATGGCGGTGTAGCAGGCTTACAGCTTTCGTGTTCTTTACTTGCAGGATTGTCCTGATGCTTACTGGAACTACAACAACGAGCAGTGTAAAGGCATTGTGGTAGCGCTGAACAACTGCTACTACCTGTTCCAGCATGTATGGAAGATTTAGCATTTGAAAACACAAAGCTAGCGTTAAACAATATGCCCAACAAGTTGTGTTGTTTTGTTTGCGGTAAAAGAAGAATATATAGAACTAGCGTACAATGACCGTTACACGCCGCATTAAATAGTCGTTAAAATGCAATTGGCGACCGCCCCACCCATCACCATACCCAAACTAATAAATACAAGTTCAATCCACCGAAACCACTCAAAATGAGCTTGTTTCTCGGTTGTGTATGGACAGCTTTTGCCAGTCTTTCGATCAACTGTATGAATGGACAGCTGATACTACCGTTGCCAGATACGGTCTTCAGCCGATCGTCCGAAGAGGTAAAACGTTTCCGGGTTTATTGTAGCAAGCGCCTTCAACGCTGTACCACTCACTTTAGAAGGTTGAACTTTCGTGCGGTGAGATGTTTAACCTTACCGATCCACGGAACTGCTGCAGCATACCGTATCTGCTGCCGTCGGACGTTTTGGAACCGTGTCTGGAACAAACTCCACTCACGCCAAATGCCTTGGAAGGTGAAAATGTAAGTACAAACAAGTGTGTGTTGTGGACTTATTCTAGTAGTTCTCCAAAGGGTCTCCTTGTCACGCAAGGAACCTCACCCAAGGGTCCTAAGCCTAAACCGAAAGATGTTATGGCGGCCGTGTCCAGTGGATATCAGGCAGGTTAGGGCCTCACGGTGTACATAATATGGTCATGACCGGGACATGGAACCCTCAAAATGGCCAAGTCCGGGTCACGGAAAAGTTCCCCAGGAGGGCCCCAAGAGGCTTAGTTTAAGGAGTCTAGCCGAAGAAGTATCTTCTAAAGTGGTCTATCCTCCTGTCCTATTAAAGGCTTAAAACGTTAAAACTGATAGGACTCGAATTGCCCATGGTCGCGTATAGTTAGTCTTGGCGCTATAGATAGATAGTTAATCCGTCCTAAATTCATCATCAGCATCTGGACAATATTCTGAACAAGATCCTGAGCATTCCGAATTCTACAGTCCAGCTGATCTCATCGATCGTTAGAAACTCCCCCCCAAAAGCAAGCAACAAATCTCACAACAACCGAATCCTTCACTTCTGATACACTCACTGAAACCGATTCCTTCGATTGCAGTGTCGCGCAGAGTGTATCTTCAATCGTACGAACATCCTGATGGACGGACACTTTCAGCTAGAGACGGCGGGGTCACAACTCACCAAAGCCATCGGCGCGGACAGTTTGCTAGCGGCGCATATACGCTACGCCATTAATAAATGTTACCTACTGTATTCTGTAGGACGTAATGCGACAAACCATCACGAAACAAGCTTAATTTTTGTCCTTTCTCCCAACCCCTTTCTTACAGCAAGAGATGGACACCAATCCATTCCGGACCTGCTCACCGAAGGCGCGCCTCATGTTGGACTGCATATTTGCCATAACGTACAGAGTGAGTTCACGGTGTGTCCATCAATCGCACTCGAATTAACCATTATTAAATTATCCTTTTTGTTTTTAGAAATGTCCAGCGCAATATTGGAACAAAAGGGACGAATGTGTACTGTTGGTGCGTACGCTGAACGAATGTCCGTACTTTTTGGTACATTCAGATAGTTTTTAAAATCGGGTTTTTTTTCGGACGTATCAACCTCACCCTACACAGGGACACATTTTAAATACATATATTTGGTTTGACTTACGTAGTACTAATCATAAACCTTTCCTAACGGGCACATGCTGCATGGCATGTCCTATTGGCTCTTCTCTTGGGTGCAAATTGAGGAGGGGGGGGGGGGGGGCTGAGAAGAAGGAATAGCTGGCAATAAACCGGGCATTATGCTGATTACGGCATAAAACATCTAGCGCAATAAATTAATTCTACTACGACATTAAGCTTCCCTAACCACGTACCTTCTAATCTCCCGCCTCTCGGTCGGAATATTTCACAAGCATGTGTGCATTTTAAATCATTGATAAGTTACGTATTATATACACCTGAACGGGGGTTCTGAACTATACACGCGGTTTGGAGAACGGAGTTAAAACATAAAACCATTGTACACATGCGAAACAGCTGTTCCGTGCGTTGAATTTTAAAAATCAAAACGGTCCTGGAGAAGGTGCATGACCTTTTAAAGGAAATCGTGCATATTCATGTCAGTCAGTCCGTGTGTGTGATCCAGGGTGCTTGATTAGCCACTCGATGCTCTCTTACCGATTACGAAACATTCTACACCTAAGCTCCGGAAGCCATGCAGATCTCGCCCTTACTCATTCAAAATTAGTTTACGTTTGTACGATACGGAGATGGCGCAGAATGGGAATCAATTGCATAAATGCCTGTCCTTCCACTGGTGCAGCAGCAATTTAGCAAGCCAAAAACAAAGAAGTTTGCTCCTCTTAAATATGATACAATCCGGCTATTTAGCTGGCTAAGCAATGCATGACTATGACTACTGGCGGCACTGGGCTATATTACCTGTATCTTACACATTCTCATTGCCCCATTTTCGCTAAATGCTTTCGTATGAAATCTTTAAAATCACGTGCCACACTACAGGTGATCTTGGATGCTAGAGGTAAATAGTACAAATAATTACAATCGGATACGGATTCCTTCCGGTGAAGATCATGCCCATAGAGAGAGAGAGCTGTGTGTCGCCGCCTAGCTGCATATACTGCTTCGGTCTCCTTACAAAACGAGGGTTACCACTCACCTTACGACTGTCGGCTGGTGTTGATGATTTGCGACGTTTCGAAGATAAAGTTCGACGGCAGCGTAAATACCGCATTCCCATCCACGGAATTGATAATGGTCGCCCGTCCCGCACCCAAGCTTGCCAGCGTTGCACCCTGCGCGTTCGTAAGCGTCTGTACCGTGCCACTGTTCGAGGCGGACGAAACGGTGGCCATGTTGTTCGGCAGCGCTATCTGAAGATGCTGAATGATAGATTTCCCGTTGGCGGTCGGTATTTGGGCCGGGATGGTAAATATTTGCTGCTGGGTGGTTGTACCGTTTTGATGCTGTGGCTGCTGCTGGTGCTGCTGCTGCTGTTGGATGAGCTGATGGACTTGCTGCTGGATAGGTAATTGGATGGTTGTGGTTGTGGTCGGCACATGGGTGATGGTTAGCGGGAGCGACTGAACGACCGTTTGCGATGGTTCCGACGCGACCACGACCGGTGCGGCAGCGTGAGCCAATGGGGGAGGCGGTTGCGAAGGTTTCGATACCATGGTCGAGTCGAGTACGGTGATCGTGTTTCCTGCTGGTGGGGTTTGCTGTTTCGGTTCTGTCTTTACCGGCTGGGATTGCTTTTTCGCTGGCACTGGCTGCAAGGAAAATGTGAAAAGCGTTATAGTGTAAGTGCTCGAAACGGCCCGGCACCTCATTTACCTTTGGCGTATCTGACTCCTCTTCGTAACAGCCATGCGTGTCCTTATGCTTCAAAAATTGACTCTTCGAGGAGAAATCTTTGCTGCAAATGTTGCAGCTGTACGACGATGCATTCTCCTGCTCTTTATGCGTTCTGTTGCCAAACAAAAAACATGCCAAAAATCGAATTAGAAAAGCACGAATTAGTATGTAACCCCCCACAGAACGTCTGGAGTACTCACTTTCGGTGTTTGTTGAGATTGTCCTTGCGCGAAAACTTCTTATGGCACTTGTCGCAATCGAACTGCTTCTCGCCGGTGTGCGAAACCGTGTGCCGCAGCAGATGCTCCTTCCGGCTGAAGCTCTTGTTGCAATCCGCCGCTTCACACTTGAACGGACGCAGCCCGATGTGCGATTTCAGATGCTGCACCAAATGCTCCTTCCGCCCGAACGTCTTCCGACAGACGTCGCACGTCGTTATGCTTACCTCGCCGCCGCCCGTCCGTCCACCCGCCGTGCCGCTTCCCCGCTCACCCGGCCGACCGGTGGACGCGTTCGTTTGCTGGTCGGACGCGACCGCATCCTGTTTGCTGGACATGGCGGAAATTGCACTCATCTGTTGCGATGCGACCAACGATTGGGCGGTTCGGTTTGCTTCCGATTCTGCATTTTCGTTGTCGCTTCCATCGTGATCACTAAACGACCGGTTCTCGGATGTGTTGCTTGTCTTGGAGCTGTTCAGCGCGTTGCTACCGTTCGACGTTGCCAACGATCGGGCTGACGTGATGACAAGCCCAATGCGGCCGCTGGTCGTCGAGCCGGATTTGTCACCGGACGATGCGCCACCCGTCACTTTCTGACCATTGATGACGGTGGTCGGTTTGGGTGCCGTGGCGGCATGTGCTAGCTTTGGTGGGTTAGATATCGGCTGGCGGGGTGGTATAGCTTTGCGTGGCGCGGTGACGGCACGTGGTTCCGATTTTGCACCGGTAGACGTGGCCAGCGATACAATGGCACGTTGTTGCGTTTGTTGCACTGTGCTGGTGTTGGTGCTTTGTTGCGGCTTCTTTACGATTTGTGTTTGTATTTGTTGCTGCTGCTGCTGCTGCTGGGGCTGCTGTTGCTGTAGCTGCTGCTGCTGCTGCTGCTGCTGCTGATGGACCGGTTGCAGCGTTGCTTGTGGAACCGGTGCCGTCGTCATGACAACGCTCGCCTGCTGCCCACTGTTATCGGTGATCGTTTGTGTTTGGGAGGATGTTTTCCCTACCAGCGTCACATAGTTACCGGCCGCAACCTGCGCTTGTACCATCGGTTGGCTTTGTCCGATAATTGTCATCGGTGGCATGGCGGTTACCGGCTGGGCAAGGGTTGCCATACCGTACTGTGGCATGGCCGTTTGTTGCATTGCCAGCGGTGGATGCTGTACCGGCGCCAGTCGCACCACACCGTCCGGCCCAGTTTCAAGCTTCAACAGCAGCTGCACCTGTTGGTTCTGTTGTGGTGCGCTACTTACCACCTGCTGCTGTCCGACCATCGATATGGTCGATACATTGCTGTTATTATTGTTATTATTATTATTATTATTATTGCTACAGCCATCATCCGTAGTACCATCACTTTTCAGCACCACCGGTACGATGCATCGATTGTTGTTGTTGCTGGTGGAGATAAGCTTCACTTCCGGCATGGTGTACGTCTTCTGCGGTGTGGAAGTGTAGATGGTGCCCGCATTCGATACGATCATGTTAGCCGACGAAACGGTTCCGGATGCAGTGGCCCCGATGGGCGACGTTATGGTAGGAGCTTCGATCGTAAAGCTGCCCACGTTGGTAGCCTTTTGCGGTGATGTTTGCTGGACCGGTTGTTTCACGATTTGAAGAATCCGTTTCCGTTTCGCTTCCGTTGCTTCAGTCTGCGGAAGAGCGTAAGTGCGATATTTATTAGTAAATGGCTGGCTGTATCCGGATACGTCCTCTTACCTTAGCATTCTGCGTAGAGTCTCGCTTAATCGGCTTCGGTGGACTCGATTTAATTTTTATAAACTCATCGACTTGTGTGAAGGTTCTGGAAATAGAAAGGGGTAATTGAATTACATGCAAACCCATCCTTGCTCGTGTGATCTGACTTACGTTTGCGCCTGCGCACTATTCTCCAGCTTGTACTGTACGTTGTTTCCCTTTAGCGTAGTTCCCGCATCGAACGTTATCGTGTACTGCTGGTTGGGTTGCTGCTGATTTTGTATCGTCAGTATTTGCGGTTGGTTAAGCTGCTGCTGCTGCTGCTGCTGCTGGTGTTGTCCCACCGTTTGCACCACTTGAGCCGGTTCGCTCTCCGATTTTATACCCACCGACTGTATGATGGAGCTTAGAAAGTCTCCACCGGTGCTGGTTCGCAGGGTCGACGGTACGGCTGTGAGAGAGACGGTCGGTTGCACGTTCGCACCGGAACTGCTTACGACCGTGCCGACGCCGTTCACCGTCTGGACAACACTTTTCGGTATGGTGTTGATGAGTATCGGGGCAGAACTGATTTGCTGTTGTCTTTGTTGCTGCTGTCGCTGTTGCTGCTGTTGTTGCTGCTGCTGCTGCTGCTGCTGCTGTTGTTGCTGCTGCTGCTGCTGCTGTGTTGATTTTGCTTGCAAAGTTCTATTGTTTACAACCGGTGCAGTGGGTGAAATGTGTACCACACTCGTCTGGGATCGTGTCACCGTTTGCGAAGCTTCTTTCGTCTTTACATCGCGGATGTACACCTTGCCACCGTTTTCAACGCTCCGGGAATGCAGACAGCTTTCCAGCAAACTCTGTGCCTTTACGGCCGCTTCGCGAAATTCTTTGTGCGCTTCCACCTGCTTCAAGCAAGCGGTGCATACCGATTTTGGCAAACGATCCGATTCGGTGATCTAAAACGAGGGACCGAGCAAAGAATTAGTTCCTTTTTTTTGCATCGTTTCAACCCACAAAAGTACTTACCTTGATGCCGAGCGATTCTGTAATCTTGTGGTGTATCCGCTTCTTACGGCCCTCGTCCGAGTAGATGCCCAACCGCGGTCCATTGGTGCTCGCGCACAGGCGGCACAGTTCGGAGAAGTTTACGCACTTGTACTCCGTCATTGTTGATACGGGATTGGGTGGAACGTTTTGGGGCTGGCCGTCCGTACCTGTCCTCTTCTTGTTCCCACCAAACCCACCAACCTGGGTTGTGCACTGCTCAAGTCTCTTCCTAGCTGTACGGGGATGGAGCTGATAGGCAGTTTTCCCGCGCTAGTAGATGCTACCTCTTTTCGACTTGTTGTTTATCATCTTTTGCACAATTTGTACATCAACACATGCTTTTTGGTGCGACTACCACCCCTCCGCATTTAAACACTCACGCACACACATTCACGTACCAAACCACACACAAGCGCGCATACAACGATGTTACTATGGTCCGCAACCTGCCGCTCGCCAACTTTGATAACACTAAAGGAAGAGTGCATACAGTGTTTTCGCTTCATTCACTACATTTACGGACAA
Organism: Anopheles stephensi; assembly: GCF_013141755.1. Lineage (NCBI taxonomy): Eukaryota > Metazoa > Arthropoda > Insecta > Diptera > Culicidae > Anopheles > Anopheles stephensi. The sequence goes on from NC_050203.1 coordinate 18,278,645, forward strand.
ATATTGCACCTCGCAAAAATTGCACCCACCACACGGTACGTCGATGCTGGAACGTTTTCGGTGGCTGCCATGCCCAGATTTTACCCCCGTCGTACGCAACAACAAACCACCCCCACCTTACAAGCGACGGAAGCGTCTAATCAATCGCACCAAGTGTATTCGAGCCACTGTTCTGCTGCCCGACAGGAATCTACCACGCGCGTAACTTTATCCTACACAGCTTCCGCGCAAAGCGTATCACACGCCACACACGAGGGATGCAATCTTGCCGTTCGATTTTCCAGCCAAAAACGGGGAAAACGATGTACGCCGTGACGCTGGTTGGGATTTTGCTTCACTTTTTTTGTTTTCAATTTTTACCCCGTTCTGACAAAACAGCGACCTGACGCACGCACACTTCCATACTGCCCCGTTCGATAAAGGATGCCAAGGTGCATAGAGACTGTCGGTCGCAGCTGTCAAAATAGAGCGTGAAATATTTCAACGCAAATGAAAAGATTTTTTTTTATTCCATTTTCGAATGAAATCTTTCCGGAGTGGGATAAACGTTTAGGAATTTACTCTTTTCTGGGGTTAAAAATCATTTAAAAAATCCATACGTGTTCATTGTTACATTTGAGGTGAAGTTTTATCAAATCATAGATAATTTGGGCTTTAAAATGTGCCTTTCCATTAAATACAAATCCTTCCTTTTGTTCTCGATCAACCTTGACTTCAAACGGAAATGAGAAGCAGCTTTCGTAAGGTAGCATGGATGACCTATTGTTTTAAATTGACGGTTGAAATAGACGACTTATCTGAAAAAGCATAGAATTTTCAAGCATTTAAAAATAAAAAAAATAAATCCATCTCGTTTCATCGACTAAAGGTAAAAATATACTTTATTACACTGTTTTACACATACGTTTCACTTGTTTGCTATTGGTTCCTACTTCTTACCACTGTTAAGAGCGACCTGCAGCATCGACTGCATACTGCACACTAAGCTTACCGATACATGTATTAGATTATGCTTAACTTGACTGATACTCCAAACAACCCCTTCAATTACGGAGCTGGTTGACTACTTAACACCTACGATTACATTAAACATATACTGCATAAGCGGGTTTAAGATTCTTTCTCCTGAAACACGTATGATGTGTGTTCACTACGCTGCGCGAGCTACAGCAGTCTATCGAGGAGTAGATGTAGTCCGGCAAGGAGATTAAGCACCGACATATGCTCCACAATTAGTATCATCAGCATCAGCAACAGCTAAATCTCCTATTAGCTGCCGGATTCGCTTCCCAACTCTCCTGTACAAGGAACCGGGCCAGCTAGACAGCTTGCCTGATGTGCTTGCCAATTAGTTCCGTACCTTGGCCCGTACCGGCGTAGGAGAGTGTGCCGGTGACGCATTCCGACTGTCCGAGGTGGTACTGCCATCCACCGAGTTACGACGCACAGTTTCACCCGATCCGTTCGATTCCAGCGATGCTTCGTACTTTTTGATGAGTGCATTATTGTTCGCATAGGTCACCTCAAGTCTATCGGCAGTGCAGAGCAGTGGCAAGGGATGGAGGGGGGCAAAAAGAAGAGAAATCTTAAATCTTCTCGAACAGAGCTGTACCCAACAACACTCTACCGCCCACTGCATGCAGCGATCCATGCCCGTCTGTTTGTTTGGATGGGTTTTTTTTGGCAGATGAAAAGGTAAGCAAAATTTTAAACATGCAGGTCCCCTGGCAGCCTCACGGTTCGTCATGCGAGCGAAGGAGTTAAAGTCAATCGTTTTAGGGTTAGCTTGCAATTGTGGATGTATAGTTTATGAGGTGTGTGTGTGTGTGTTTGTTAGTCGGTCGGTTTGACATCGGTTACACAGCAACACACCGCTCCAATTCCGCGTGCTGTCCCTAGGGCGGACTCTTACTTTGGCACTTCCAACGGTCGGATCAAGCTCTGTATGATCTTCCGATTGGCCGACAGGGCCGGTCCGCTCACGCACAGTGTGGCCGACTTTAGGTAGTTGACCAGATCCTTTGTGTAGTTTTCTTCGCCCTCCTTGCTGACCGCTTTCGTGTCCTTCGAGGAGTTGAAGTTGAACGGAAATACTTTGCGGAACTTGGAGCGAAAACCTACTCGGAACGGAATAAAAGGTAGGTAAAGTAAGAACCAGGTGAGAACTGGGGGAGGGCTTCTTGGCCTACCATTCTGCGTTGGTTGTGGCGTAATGCTGCAGCTGCGTGCCTTGAGCGCATTCTTGTCCACCGGAAGATTGATGTCGTGCGACCATCTACCGCAGGGTGTCGATTTGTCCAGCAACCGGGCCCGGGCGCACTGTTCTATCGTTTCTGCACAGGTGTGTCTGGAATTTTTGGCAGAAGAGAAGGTTTCATTTAGAGTTCTTAGCGAGAGAGGGAGGGACACTTTGTTACGTGCATACCTGCCACAAAAGCGAGCCCACTGTTCCGCCCTAAATCCTCGTCCGGTATCGGTTTCGACTGGCGATGCCCCTGTCCGAGGGAGGTAAAACCAGGAATGACCAGACCAGGCACCAGGAAGACACCACGTGGCGAGAAATAGGAAGGAATGGAAAATATCTTCACCGAAAACAACGGCCCATCGTGTGACACTTACCAGCAAAGAGCAGCAGCTTGGCGCACCGCGTCCTGCCCTGCAGGGCCGCCTTCATCAGGGGCGTAAAACCGAGATTGTTCTTCGGGTCGATGATAAGGCTACGACATTTCGTGATCAGCATGTTCACCACGTCCGAGAGACCTGTACGAGAGAGGGCACACTCAGCATGATCAGAAGCATTCAAGGATTCAACTTCGATTCTCCATTTTTTCTGTGTGTTTAGTGTCCTTGCATTACTACACATCGCTACGGGCTGGTGGTTGTTGACCTGGCAGAAGGTTTGCTGCACAACACGCACTTGCTGCATTATAAACTAGTGGCTTAAGCATACATACACCCATATATAAATGTAAAATCAAAAACGTTAGTTGGGTAGCAGGCAGGATCACCCTGTACCGAGTAAAATGAGAAGGATCACCTTGGGCAGAGGATGAAAAGTAGATCAGTAGCGAAACGTCAGCAGAGCGATAAGGTCATGAAATAAAGTTGCTGCTCCGTAAATTCTTCAGTTGTTCCATTTCTCCCATTATTACATTTGGTGTCAGAAGTGGGATATACCTATTCCCAAAACCCGTTTGCTGTGTGCGGCTGGTCGTGTTAGTGGTTGCTGTGTGCGCCAAAATAAAGACCTGCACGGGTGTGAATATACCGATACGCAGAAAAGGTTCGCTTTACTAGCTGTGTGCGGCAGGTCGTGTGAGTGGTTGCTGTGTGCGCCAAGGGATCGACGTGCGCGTGTGTGGTAGGCGTTTCCTGGAAAGTATTCGGTGCTTCGGCTGTGTGCTGTTTTTCATGTGAGAGTGCTGTGTGCACTAAAAAGAAACAATCGACGTGTATGTGAGCTGTGTGTTACCGGTCGTGAGGTGTGAATAAACTATGGAACGATTGGTGGAAGAATTTACGCGTGTTGGCCTAGTGCGGAAGTGTGAAATGGCTGGCTTGGCTACGTCCGGCAGTAAAGAGGACCTGGCGAAACGGATCATGGATTCCGGAATAACGTTAGAAGCCGTTCCCGAACAAAATCCCATCGAAGATGCCGCGAACACAACGGGCTATATGGATGCGGAAAGCGGATCGCTAGTAGACGCGACAAAAACGGCCATAATCCATACACCAGTGCAGCCATACTCATTCCGAGATGTGGAGGACGGAATTGAGCCCTATGGAGCGGATTTGACAAAGGATATTAGAGCGTGGTTCGACGATTTTGAGGGTGTCGCAAAAATGGCACTGTGGTCCGAAGACCAAATGTTCATCATGTGTCGACGTAAGATGGTGGGCATTGCGAGAAGTTTCCTGGCGACGGAAAAAACTTTATCATCCTACCCGGTGTTACGATCTAAACTGATAAAGGAATTCGAAAAGATAGTGCGCTCGGGTGATGTTCATAGAAGGCTTATGGCTCGACGGAAAACGCATAAGGAAACTATGCTTGAGTACGTATATGAAATGCAACGCATAGCTCGTGACGCCGATATTGACGAATGCAGCCTAATCGAATACATCGTGGACGGCGTGACCCATGAAACAAGAATGCGTGCGTCACTGTATCGAACGAGCAACATGACCGAGCTAAAGCAGGAATTGTTATTCCTTGAAAGAGCAGAAGCCAAAAGAACATCGGAAAAGAGTGTTACGCGAGTTGAACCAAGAAATCAACGAAAATGTTACAATTGTGGCGATGTCGGACATGAAGCTAAGAAGTGTCTTAAAGAAGAAAACCCGAAAAAATGCTTCGAGTGTGGTGGTGTTGGTCATCGAGCAAGGGAATGTGATTCTCGAACAAAAGGACCGAAATGTTATTCGTGCGGTGAGCGCGGCCACGTGTCGAACAGTTGTCCAAGAAATCGAAACAGGCACAATCCTGGGAATACGAACCTCGTTTCGAGTGAAAATAGTGGAACTGTTGACATGCGCATCGGGCAATACTATTTCAAAACGCTTTTTGACACCGGCAGCGAATACAGTTTGTTACAATACAGTGTTATGAACAAAATCGGTAGCCTATTGTTGGCAAAGACCGACATGGTATTCAACGGTTTTGGTGGAAAAAAAACGAAGGCATTGGGTCGGGTAGAAACCGAAGTGTGTATCGACGGGCAAAATTATCCGGTAATGTCTTTTTATGTGGTCCCAGACAATAGCAGTGTTTACGAAGTGATTTTGGGAAGGGATGCGTTGTGTGCGATGGACGCCTTGGTAACTGCGGAGGGCGTTAAAATAAAACCAAGAGTGAGCGAGAATCAGGAACAATACGATGTGTTGTGTGCGAATGCCTTGACGATAAACGGCGCAAATGAAGTATCAATACATCATCAGTATCGGAATGAGATAGGGCAAATGATCGAGGATTTCAAAGATAAGGAGAAAACCATCTCGAAATGGTCAAGTAAAAGTCCGGTTGAACTGGAAATCGTTCCCGATGGACAAATAATGCCATTCAGGCATGCGCCCAGCAGGCTGCCTTTCGTGCAGGAACAAGCAGTAAACAAACAAAAGTTTTGGATCCCTCATTTGGAGTTGAAGGTGCGACAACACATTGGCAATTGTGTTCCGTGTATTTTGCACAATAAGAAGCTTGGATTGAAGGAGGGTTACCTGGGTCCTATTCCGAAAGGGGACGTGCCTTTGCACACACTTCATATGGACCAAGTAGGCCCCATGGATACCACAGCGAAACAATACAGGTATATTCTAACAATAGTTGATAGTTTTTCTAAATTTGTTTGGTTATACCCCACACGTACTACAACTGCTGAGGAAGTACTACGGAAACTGGAGTGTTGGTCAGCCGTGTTTGGAAATCCGACAAGGATTATCACCGATAGAGGATCAGCGTTCACGTCCAATACATTTGCTGCGCACGTTCAGAACCAGGGTATCGAGCACATCGTTTCTACTACCGGAGTGCCACGGGGAAATGGACAAGCGGAGCGAGTTAACCGGACGGCTATAGAAATGCTGGCGAAACTATCGACAGAAGATCCGTCAAAATGGTTTAAGTGGGTGAACCGAGTGCAACGTGCGATAAATGCGTATTATCATTCAACAACGGGCAAAACACCGTTTGAACTGATGTTTGGCGTGAAGATGAAAAATAGCAGTGATGATCAGCTGAGGGAAATTATAAATAAAGAATGGTATGAATATCATGATAACGTAAGGCAGGAATTGCGAAAAGACGCTCGTATTGCTATAGAACAAGCGCAGCGGCGCTACAAGGATCAATTCGATAAGAAACGAAAACCTGCGTCAGGGTATAAGCTAGGAGAGTTGGTAGCTATCAAACGAACGCAATTCGTTGCTGGTAAGAAACTTGCTAGCGAATACTTGGGTCCCTACGAAATTATGCATGTAAACCGCAACGGGCGGTATCGCGTTAGGAAAGTAGGACTTGGCGAAGGACCGCTAGAGACGAGTACAAGTGAAGATAATATGAGGCTATGGGCTTATGCGTTAACAGCAGAAGAGGGAGATGATGAAGATCAAGGGTCTGACTTCAATCAGGACGACCGGATGTAAAATCAAAAACGTTAGTTGGGTAGCAGGCAGGATCACCCTGTACCGAGTAAAATGAGAAGGATCACCTTGGGCAGAGGATGAAAAGTAGATCAGTAGCGAAACGTCAGCAGAGCGATAAGGTCATGAAATAAAGTTGCTGCTCCGTAAATTCTTCAGTTGTTCCATTTCTCCCATTATTACATAAATAGCCCCCAAAGTGGCCACCAGCCACTAGGTTGCATATCAAATGTCCCTACCGCTTCTACTTCTACCCAACCACAAACACACTTACCGGCCTGGGCAGCGAAATGCAGCGGCGTGTTGCCCTCGTTGTCCGGTTTGTTGACATCGATGCCGGGCAGTTGCAAAAACAGCTCCAAAAAGTTGGTTAAATTCGTCGAGCAGATGTACGAGATGGCCGTCTGGAAGTGGAGAGGTTGGCGACTGGTTACTGTAGGAGCGTCGAATCGTCACGCACACCAAGCGGTAGCCGGTGGCGGTGAATTTATTATTTTTACCACTGCCAAACAAACGGCCAAGAGGGCCAATCGGGGCTTTTTGGCCATGGATACGACGAGTACACAGGAGGGGGTGGGTGGGGGGGTTAGTTTTGGAAACATTTCATGCATACGCTGAAGTTCATTAATCCGTGCGGCGGAATGATCGGAAACGATCGAATAGCGGAAAAGGAAGTTGTAGTCTGTCACGTACGTTACACGGAAGGTTAAGTAATTCCAGCTGCATCGATCAGCAAAATAAAAGAGCTGTAGTTGATTCGCTACAAGGTAAATTTGTATTATCGGGCCTCATAGTTAGTTGGAACTCTTGTATGGTCTGAACCTGGCTGAACTAGATCTTCTGATGGAGGTTTGCTGTAAAAAAAATCTATTAACAATATTTGTGGTCATTAGGGAGTCTCTTCTTCAATGGCAAGATACTTTTCCCGAGCGCCAACAGCAGGTCCTTTTAGGTGATTTTCAAATGGACGACATGGCGGATTCCGAAGGATGTTGTCGATCTTGGCAAGGATATTCTTCGCTATTCTGTTTTGTTTTTCAGCCTTAGCTGTGTCGTCTAGCCATGCTGTTTTGAAGCTCGTTCTACACTGTTAGGTGGCCGGAATATATTCCATATTACACTTTAAGCCGTCACTAGCCGCAGACAGGTCAATCCCTAATATTACCAAATTTCTTGGCTCAGGCATAAGCCTTAAAGCATGAGTAAAGCTTCATTTGGGGTGGTCCGGTGCATGAAGGGACAACGCCGGTTTTCACACATTCCGAGGTTCAAATCCCATCCAGACTGCCTCCTCGGCTTACTACTTTGCTACGGGTAAAATCAATTCACAGAAAGCCAGAAATGGCAGACCGAAACCTTTCGAGGTTGTTATGCCAAGGAAAAAAGGAAGGAGAGCTTCGTAGTTCACAACTGTTTTGGTCATAGCTACACGAATTCAAAATCGTTAAATTCATTGTAGTGTTTTAATATATAAAGACCCCTAAAGTGAAAGGATTTCGGTCTTTAATTTCATTTTGGCATTTTATTATATTTTTATATACCAATTTTTTTAGGACAATGTTAACCAATTTTTGCTATCGAACAAACAGCACAATCTACCGAACTAACGAGTATTTAGGTCAAAATTAGGCCACAAACGACCCGGTGGTGAGGCGATGACATCGCCGGTCTTCATACGACAGGACCGGGATTCAAATCCCATCCAGATCGTTCCCCCGTAGTGAGGACTGACTATGCAACTACGTGGTATCATTAAGCTTAGTAAGCCAGAAATGGCAGGTAAGACCTAATAGGTCGTTAGGCCAAAGGAGAAGAAAAGAAGTTAAGCCACAAACAGGAGTTTTCTGCCCAACGAAAAGATAGTAACAATGTGTTTGTTTTTAATTTTATCACATTAAAAACATATATAGTTCTCCTTCTTTAGCTATTATTAGTAATCATATCCCATTTTTGAGTTGAAAGTGGTTGGTAAGAAACCACACTCACTCTGTAAAACTATAAGGTTAATATGAATTAATGACAAGGCTCTATAAAACCTAAACTATTTTGAAAATAAGGCCATATGTTGTCGGCTAGAGGTTATCGGATGCTATAAATAACACTCAAAATGCGACATGTTTATCACGAGAAATTCAAACATCCTAAACAACTCAATCACAAAGCACAAAATCACTTGATCGCTTGAGGGTCATTCAAAACTTAGCGCCGCACGTGAAAAAGTTTGTAAAATATTTGTAAAAAAATACAAACAAAACCCCATTGCATCGAAGTAAATGATAAAAAAAACGGTGCATTCCGTTGCTAATGGGCCAACGATCGCGATCGGATGCGTGTGCTTGCCGTTTTTCACCAAAAAAAAAATCGCAAACCCGTGAGGAAAGATTTTATACCACCTAGCCGCTAAAACCTTTCTTCATCTGTCCGGCACGAAATCGAACACAATTATTACACCCTCCCTGGCCACGGTCACACACACGCACACACACTCCCACCCGTGTGAGAAAAAGGCCAACGCCGGACGCGCGTTAACCGATGACAACAGGCGTAAACAAATTGCGCCGTCCGTAATCGAGATCGGCACCCCATTTTTCCGAACCGGACCGGCATACACAACAGCGGCACGGATGTTTTCCCCCCTCTTTTTACACGTTTTTCCCGATGGGTAGCAGACGGTGTGTCGGAGAATTTTCCTCCCTTGAATTATTACAGCTCAACTAATTGTTGCACCTTAGTTTCGATTTAGCTGCTTGTATTTTCTATTTTGCGTCTAGCGAATCAAAGTCCACCGCCCACCAGGTCCTGGGCACCCATTTTTAACCATCATTGTAACGTACAGCCCCCTTGTGGTGCCTCTGGTGCCAAAGTAAATAGTTTACAGTTTACCGCATCGACGGCATGCGCGTCCAGCGTAGCCCCGGGTGAAAAAAAACGAGCTTCAAACCGGGAAACGGGGTCCTGCTAACCGTATTGTTTCACGGCTTGTTGTCTTGACCGGGTTTCATGTTAATTTTCCTGCCCTTTTATTTCCCCCGGTTGCTCTGTCCCTCTGGCCCTACTGCCAATGGCCATTTAATGGCCAATGAAAAACGTTCCCGGAACACACAGAGCGTGGTTTCACCACGAGCTCGAAGAAGCTCAAATCTTATTTACCTCCAAACGGGACGCTTGCAGGAGAATGCATTCGGATGGGGCCAGTGCGGTGGGTTCTTGTGGCCGCTCCTGTTTACATCGCGCTCTGTCGGGAAATGAAAGCTTTTCTGGGGATTTGTGCCATTCCTTCCCTTCATGTTTGCCAAATGCCAACCCAACTAAGGATGGGAAATGCGGACCCGCTAGACTGTCATGTGAGCGGATGGTGAGTCAGCGGATGGTGCGGTTTGCTGGGTGTGTGTGTTTAAATTGACTAACGATCCTCCCTGAAACTCCGTGCACAATGCGTCCGAAGCGATTAAAACGCCGATTCCACAATTGAGTCGAGATTTCGCGTGTGCGCGCGCTAGACTGTTGGCTTGGATCACGTCAGTACTGTAAATAGATCAACCAGACCGTACCAGAAGCATTCATGTGAAGGCTAATTAATTTTCCTACGATTAAACTATAGTAGAAACACATGTACACTCTCTCCCACAACATGTCTCATTATTTGTTTGGTACAATTATCGGGAAACTTCTGCAACCTACTCCCAACTGAAACACCCGGTAGCCGGTCCGATCGCAAAAACCTGACAAACCATTTTGCACATAGACAATCAATCGAGAGACAACGGTCCGAGAGAACCAGGTCCCGATGACACGCTCCAATTAGCTTCATTTATTCCATCCATTTCCATGTTTTCAATCATCACAGACGATGAATGTATCTTCCGGACAGCAACCGTAAGGACCGGTGCTGTTCGTGGGTGTTTAAAAATAAGATGGGTAATTATTTAACGGTAGCTTGCAGTTTATTCAACCACCCGGGAAAGCTCTCTTTTATAATGAGCTGCAGGTGCATGTAAAGTTTGCCGGAAGGAAAACTATTGTGTGTAGGCACTGTAGGCATGAGTCTCAATCGCTTATTTCCTGTCTCGTTCAACTTTAAGTTTAAATTGGCAAGCGTGTACATATCTCAGCTTGACTTATACAACTTGATACATATTTAAGCCTTGAATTTTGGACGGAAGAACGATTTTTTGTGAATTTTTCTTTTCCATGGATTTTTATAATAAAAAGAAGGATATTTTATGGAGCGCATGCTTTCGATTGTTTTTTCATAAAGTCTGAGACAATTAAACAAGTCTCTCGATATTTTCAATTTATCTTAAAATTCGTTAGATCAGTGGAGAAAGACATTGTCCATAGCTGTTTGTTGTATAGCCGAGGTGCTAACGGTGTTGAGCTACATACGATAAAACAGAGGATCAATTCCTTTTCAGACTACCTCCCTGTACGAAGGACGGAATGTCCAGCTACTGGTCATTAAAAATAAGCCAGGAATGGCAGGCCGAGACCTTTAGAAAGTTTAACGGAACCATAAATAAAAATGTTACCAAAGTTTTGGCAAAGTTTTAAGTTGATTTACAGAAGCAGGAATGGGATTAATAAAGAACAGCAGCTTTTAAATGCATTGTAAAGGTCTCTTAGTAAAACACGCCCAACATGATACATACCCTTCCACTGCGATCGGTAGAGTTGAGGTTCTCCTTCGAGATGCCATTCTCCAGAATGTCTCGGAACACTTCCTTCAACAGGTACTCGTTGGCGTCGCGGGATGCACGCAGCAGCGTCGTCACCGTCGGTACCTGCTCAAGACTCATCCTGAGGGCACGTATTCGCGAGCTTAACGTTGGGCTGCAAGCAATACAGATGAAAGCGGCATTAGATAGTAAATAACTTTAAATTTTCTATTTCAAAATATGCCACTTCTTATTGACGTCATACGTTTGTAGGTTGGTTGAAGTAAAAGAACACAGATTTTTCCTTCCTCCAACTGATCTGCTGTTTATGTTGCGCGCTAATTTATTCGTTTCCAAATGGCTCGTGTCTTGTCGCGCCCTCAACGATTTCTAGAAAAAACCTTTTCCCGATGATGATGCAGGGTCAAAACTGAGCTGTGCAAGTTGCATCAGCTTCGAGCCTGCCCAGTCACCACACAGCAACCAGTTGCACAACTCAGCTGTGGGAAGATTTACACACTGCGATGGTGCCGTTGACCGAGGAATGTGTGTGTGTGTGCGTGGGTTCTTCCTTCCCATTCTCGCACCCAACCGTGGTTCATCTCGCCCAAGGAGGAACCCAGAAGGAACGCGATGAAGCAAGAGCATCACGGTGTTTATGCTGGTGATGGGCAGTAAAGTAGTACAACATTTCCCACATGGGGCCTACCGAACTAGTGGCTTTCCACATTCCCGACCGTGCGGTATGCTTTCGCCAGTTTCTTGCCCTCGATCGAATCGATATAAATAGCGTAGCGTCTTCGTCGTCTACGGAGTTCGTCCGGTGCAGTTGGCACCATGCAGCGTGCATGCCCGGCAGCACCTTCGCCGGGTGCCTCGCAGTGTCGTCCGCCCGTGAGGGAACTCCAACTAAATCACGGGGTTAATCACGGTTACATGTCACCTCCCGGGAGAAGGAGAAGCACGCTCATACCGCCATCCGCTCGTACATCTTCGCTGACGTAACACGTTACAAACCGTTCAAGGGACGTTCTTTTACACTTCCGGAACATAGAACACAGCGCCAGCGATTTCTGAGAATTTTTCAATTACAATTCCTCTCGCTGGGCCACTGATGAGTGTTTTGTGTTTTAATAGGCTCATTAATCGAAGCTGAGCATTACGACGATAAGACCGAACCCGCGCGGTGTTTGGACAACACAATAAAGCAGGCTGCAAGCAGCAGAGTGAATAACGATTAGAAGACATGGGCGAACGAGCGTAAGTCGCGTTGACTGAGGTCGCGTGGACAAATGCATACTAATGAGCGGTCGGCATGGTTGACAAATGGCCGGCTGTACCATCGTGTCCGGCAAATTTACCTTGAGGTGAAGTTTAAAAGATGTTAATATGAAGCCATCAACTTGTGATTGTAAACGGTGTACTAAAGATTCCTAGTAGGCCATATTTTGTTGCGGGTTTGAGTACAGTGACACAACGACGATGTGTTTTGATCAACATCACATAGAGATTTATCAAGATCTTTTTAAATCTGTTCCTTGTTTCGAGTGTAAAGCCACCAACTTGTGACTGGAAACTCTGTACTAAAAATTCTTAGTCGCCACTCTATTGGAGTACTCTTTTTAGTACTCCAGCTTGAAACTGAGTTGTTGCGAGGGACAAAATGCCATAGAAGCTATGTTAAGTTAAAGTCATAAACGCCAACAGATATAACCCATTATTCATCTCACTTGATCCCTCGTTTTGTGTGAAAACAAAATATCTCTTTGTACTGAATTTTAGTACACAGCTTAACCTGCACACAATCCGTCACGATTTGAAACGGATGTCTAGTTCATCGGTTGCACCCCGATCCATTTCTTTGAAGTGGAAAGCGGTGGAAAATCACACAACACAAAGCATCGCTGCACGGTATAGTTGCGTAGATGCGTAGTGTCCTGGTAGTAGCGCCAGTTCAAAAGGGCACGACGAGAAAAGGGGAAAAGAATTTATTTTTAAACCCCGGGAAGCGGTACGTACGGTGCACGTGAATTGTACCACAGATGGTGTTCAACAACTCCGGCCTAGCCGAGTGGCGCACAACACAACACGTAGAATTCGGAAGGATTAGTTGTGTTAGCACAGATTTCTTTGATCGTAACTACTTCTGAGGTTCACATCTGATCTTTAGCCGGTGTGAAACGATATGAAAGGCGTTACAATTTCTATTACAATACTTCATCATACCCATTGTGAGCGTTTGTTTGGGTTATTGCGTACAAGATTTCCACGAAGCAGCAACCACGGTGCTGCGTGTCAATCGATCAATCGTGATCGTCCAGATGCCTGCAACAATTTCTGCCCGATGATAGATACAGTTCAGCTGAAGCTTAATGGGCGAGAAGATTTCATTCACCACCGTCTGCCGTTCTTCGGCACGATCATCTTCTTTGGTTGATCTCGCTCAAGTGTTGCTTGATACTCGAAGCCAGGATTACCGAGAGTTACGGTAACCACATGGGAATTTTATTCCACGAATTAAAACACACTCATCTTGGATTCTACCGACAGCCAAACCGAAAAAAAACAACCTCACAACAATGCGATTTTCAAATCACACATCCACCAGTCCTAGCTGTGCAGCGTCATTATTGCGTCTTACTTCCCTATCAGCTACACTACAAAGTTGGGGAGGATGCCAAAATGTACAAAACCGAACGCATAAAAATTCAACTCGATGTCATAACCGCTTGATGCGGTGTGCTTTAACAGCTTCCCCTCCGGACCGTGTGTACTATCGCGTCCAAACGTCCACCCTGGTCAAGAGATGGTTGATGTTTACGTTTTTCGGCCATTGAGTTTGGGTATTTATTTTCGCTTGCTCGTTCTGTCTCTCCCTCTGTCTCGCTGTTTCCCCCGCTGAATGACGTTGTTCGATAGTGAAAGTTTTTTTTCCCATACATGACCCAAAGGTTTCCCTCCCCTGATAAGGCTACCCGGTTAATGTGCGATTATCAAACGCTAGAGTGAAAAGCATGTTGATTAGCATTTCTCAATGTCGCAACAAGCGAAAATCGGATTAGCTAATCGGCAGTGCACATGTACCCAAGCAACCGGGACTAACCGACGAAGCCGTTTGTTTTGCAACAGATTGACGTTTAATTAGCTTTCGCTGGACAAGCAAATATTAAACGGCGGATATTCATCTTGGTGAAGTGTGTGGTGCAGAGCGATTTTGCATCTTTCCTGTAAATAAAAGTGGACAGCTTTCCTCCACCGGGAAGGGTAAACGCTAGAGCAAAGCTATGATAAATTATCAAAAGTCCCAAATAGAACCCTTTCGCGTGGTACGCACTCCGGTAGGGTACGTTCTCTCTGTTCGGGGGAGATGGTTCGCACAAAGTTTGCACAGCGTTGTAAGCACATTCATTTTTCATCTTCATTTCCTTCACTCGCGAACGTTTCGCTTAAAACACCCCGGTCCTGTACAAATAGGAACCACCGGCCGAAGGAACCGCGTACTATCCAGACGAGGGGCGAAAATCTACACCAAACACGTCAGCACTTCAGGAATGGCTCGATCGCTGGGGAACGGAGCTCCGGAACGGACGACCGTGAGGTGTGATACATTCATCTCTTTGGTGGATAAATATTTATCCTACAACGCTGTTTTTTCTCGGTACGACTACCGGCAGTCGGTTGAGACCGTTGGGTTTGGGGGGGTTTTTTGGGAGGAAAGCTGCCATGCTCTTCCAAAAATTTCCCACGGCCTACGGCAGGCCCAGACAGTCTCCTGGGCCTGGATTGAAAAGGAGTTAAATAAAATAATCGCTGGACGTGTAAAGCGTGACTTCAAACGGTAGGTGGATCATCGAGATTTGAAGAATTCTTTACCCTGATCGGGGAAGAAGAGATATTCAGGGGTTTCTGTCGATTGGTCCCGGACCTCTCAGAATCTCACCAGTAGAAGCGAGGGTTTAAGCAGGGTCAATTGATTGAATTTAATTTGTACGACACGCCGTCCACCAGTGGCACAATCAATCAATTGATTGTACCTTGTGGACGAATTTGTTGCACGATCGGGCCTTCGCCGTGCACTGATTTGCCTGGCCAGACTTGCTGGACCTTCTTTACCTTCCGCGTTTTGCAATCTTCGGGAAGCTATTAATAAACGCACTGCGGTACGGCTTCGAATCGATAAATCACACCAAGTAACACACATCGTAAGCAGGAAGCTGGCCTTTGAAGATCACTTAGCAAAGTGCAGCAGTAGCGCAGCGCTGATAAAATCTTTCCACCTCGTCTTCGTCTTCTTTGCCCTATCCCGATAATGCATCGTAAAGCTGTCGTACACTTACTTTAACCCGCTGGTTGTTTATTTTCGGTACGTACGATCAGTTTGTTTCCAGCGCGCTCTTCTACCTCTTACTCCTAGAACACTTAACAGGTATTGGGATTTAAAGCGCTTTAGGTCGGGGAAAAAACATGCCTAAGCTGAAGGTGTGTGTGTGCTTAAAAGTGGCGCTTTAAATAAATACGATGGGAAATGATGTGCGATAACTGGGATCGAGTTTGAGAAAAGGAGTGTTCCAGCGATGGCTCAACCCGCACCCACCGAAATACAAACTGGGTGGTCACCCAGTTTTGTTTGTTTGCCCGGTGCTGAAAATTGTTTTGATTTACGAGCCCCGTGCCCAGGCGAATACTTCGTTTCGCGAACGTATTATCACCTGTCAATTGGGCAGTAGCCGAGTGCTGCCGGCCTGGTGGTTTGTTTGTACGAGTCAATTTAGATACGGATCAGCTCATTAATTATCGCCACCGCCAGTCGGAGGTAATTAACGGTAATGTTTCTTTACTCCTGTACAAGTCTGGCTAGCGTTCAACGTCGGTGCGATGCTCATGTTGACATATCTTCGCACGGCGATCGTGAACGGAAGATCTTCATTTTGTAGTCATTTTTCGCTCTTTTTCTCTCCGTTTTTCTCGTTTCATAAATTTAGAAGAATGCCAGCCATTTTGCACTTCGAGCCACGCCACTAAACACAGTTGCAGTTGCATTCACTGTCACCATTCGATCGAACTTTTATGGCGCAAATAGGCAACACACCGCATGCAATCGCCACATCCGCGCGTGCTTTGATTTATACTAATTGTTGTTTGTTGCTGTCATTGGTACGGTACAGCGCCATTTTTGCAAAGGTTCCGAGACCGGATGATACTATCGTTCGGTGGTTGTTCCTTCCCTTCAATTGCCTTCTCTTGCACAGACCACTGCACATACCACTGACACAAAATAATATGCCTGGGTGTGTGGATGTGTGAGCTTCATCGAGTTCATCATCACACTTTTCACGCTGTTTTCGAAATCGATCGCTCTTTTTCGGAGGGTTTTCCTTGATGGTTGTTTTATTTTAAACATTTGTGTGATGACAGTGCCGCTTTTCCCATGATCATGTTCACCAATCGGGAGGGGGGGGGGGAGGAAACTCACCAACACACCAACAGTTTGCTCCAATTTTGCCGAGTCCTCCCCCCAATATTTCGAAGGCCTCCGGACGATTCGCGATGTGGTGTGGGTTCGTGTTTTTTTTTCGTACCGCTCGATCGTTAATGTCAAACGCCACACTGTCTCTCAGAGCTTCCCCCGGCTCAACAACATCCGTTTTTTTACTTCTATTTCTACCTTTCTAGCTTGCCACCGTTCCAGACACCGTACCGACCGACCGACCGACCGACCGACCGACCTACCGATCGATGCTGGATTGATATTTTTAACGGACAGCATGTAGCGGAGCATGTTTGTTTACCTATTCATTTCCGCGGCCCAATAAGTGGCGTTTAATTATATTTATGTGCTGTTTTACCACTGATTTTTCTTTTTTGCGCTTCGTGGGAGGTTTTTCAGTCTTTCCTTTTCAAGTGGCCAAAATGGGTGAGTTTTCCCCCTTTGCATTCAGCTTGGCGCGGGAAAGAAGGGATCGGGAATGGAGTGAAAATTTACAGCCAAAAGAACATTTGCACCCGGATTTAACATTTCCAAATCGATCCCGGGCTATCCGCTTTCATCGGTCGGTCTGGTCGGATTGAATAACTGAGCAGGAATTTTGGACAGAGAAATTCACTTTATTAACACACGCACGTGAATTTGTATGCGCGAACAAAAAAAAAAACGTGACACACGCAGCGGGCAGAGGGACTCGGGAGGTGGGAAAAGTGCACCGTGCTGTCGTGTAATTAAATCGGATTACGGGTGGCGAACATCAAACGATGATTATCTGCAGCCACGTACCCAAATTTTGATTGGATGGTATCCGCATTGAACATTGCAGATAAGAGTGCAATACGCAGAATGTTTTAATTATTCATTACTAATATAGATTAAAAAATATATATTCGATCGGAAATTTGTAGGATATAAATGCAACTGTTTCAAGTTCGCTTTCCAGCGATCAAACAACAACTCCGAACCATCGATCGACGGACGTACGCACACGAACAATTCACTCAAAAATCACCATCAAATTAATGCAAACCGTGTACACCCCAGGATGGGTGGCGCAGTCTAGCATTTGCAGTTTAAAATAAATATAACTCACGATTTATAGCACCGCCGTTTTTTTGCGTTCTCTCGCTTCTCAAGCTTCCTTTTTCGCTAACCGTGACGCGCGTGTTTCACTCGGTCGACACCGACTGGAGAAGCGTGTTGAGGGAAAACACTAGGAATGGAACTTGAAGACGCACTCGCGCACAGCCGTACGTTGTAGAATTATTTATCGTTTTTGTAAAACAATTACAAACAACTTCACTCTAGGAAACGATATTCACGCGGCCACAACCAATGGCGATTCACCTATTGCCTATCGATCGATTTTTTTACACTATTTTGAACTATTTTCCGATTGCGTACCAGCTTCTCGGTTTACACCGATGTTAACGGAACAATTGCTTGCGTCACTTGCTAAACCGCACTATTGAAACAACACCCCGGGAGCTACCAGCCGACCGACCGTATACTACGAGCTATCGGATGGTAAATGAGCGGTTTGCTGCTGCTGGGCGTTTAAAAAACACGCAGCCAGCACGAGCAAATGCTTCGGAGCAAGTTTATACGCGTGGATTGAGGAGTGCTTGAAAGAAGGTGAAATATTTCACCATCAGCAAGTGAGCTTTATGCTATGGGTTGAAATGTGTGAAATATTTCATGCGGTGAAGCGTTTTGAATCGAGCGTTTATTTTAAATGGATTTAAATGCTTAAATTTTAAAACAAACTGTTTTTAATTAAAAGTTTGCTTTTTTAATACATAAATCTGATTAGTTATTCTGTTTCCATGGTAGGTTCTCATCAATTCAGAAAAAAATAAATTTCTCAAAGAAAATCTCTTGACTAAAATCAAACAAAATAAATGTCGTGGCTATCGGATGCCGAGATTCAGACAAGTTTTCTAAGGATTCAAGCATTTAACATCTGTTTGAATACTTCTGTTAAATATTTGATTGAGTATCCTTCAAACCCACTTGCTCTTGCTGAACCCACTTAAAAGTATTTTTTGTGGGCATTTTATCAGGGTTTGGCAAATACTTTCCACTTTAAAATGGGCATATCAAGGGTAAAAGGCATAGAACACATCAAGGCTTCGCCTTTGGGCAACTAAAACCTTGAGCAGTCTTGAGCACATCAAGCCACAACATTCAGGCATTTTAGACTTAAATTACCAATGGCTAGTTAGTCAGTACTACGAAATGGAAAATTTTAGACGAATTGAAGGATATTAATGAAATTTTGCACCCAAATTGATAAAATTAAATAGAATAGGAAATAGGCAAAGACTAAATTGATATTTTTTAAAATGGTAATCAAATAATTCTTCAGCAACTAAGAATGTTTCTCTTATCGCATTTAATACAAAAGTATAATATAAACAACACGCTTACCTTTTCGTTTCCGATTTGCCCCGGTCCGATCCGATCAGCACGGCCGTACTGACCGGTGCGCTCGGTTCGTGGTTGGCACTTTCCAGCTTTTTGAGCGCCCGATTCGTACGCCACCGCTCAACAAAGTCCCAAAACTGAGCCGTATTGCGGTCCCGTCCTAGGTTCGTATCCCTCGCACAACGGAACTTCCCGTCATCCCCTACAATACCCTTGAGCGGGTCGTTCCCGCTGCCTGGCTGATCGCTGGCCGTTCCATTCCGCTCATCGCTCTGTCCCGTTCCACTGCCATCCTGCTCACTGTCCTCGAACTCATCCTCTTCCTCATCGTTCAGTGTTGCCGATACGGCCGTCTCCATACCCTCGTACCGGTCCGTATATTCAGGAACGGCAAGAAACTGTCCGCTTTTCCCATACATCGAACGATGACTGTTACCGTTGGTGGTGCTCGTCTGACGAATAATACTAGACACATTGATTTCCTCTCCCCGACGATCCTTAGACTCACTTCCCCCGGTCATCTCTCCCTGTTTGATGCCGGTCGCATTTTCCTGCACCCTTGCCATCACTCCATCCATCGGCGCTAGGTGTGGAGAGATAAGGGACTTCTGATGTCGTCCACCAGTGCCACCAGTTCCGGGCAACTTCCCGACCGATTTCGTTCGCGCCCGGGACGCTAACGGAGCCTTGGCGGGATGCGTCTGTGAACCACCGTTTGAGATCGTACGCAGTATGATGGTTGGTTTCTTGGTCGGATGATTCCACAGCCCGTTCGCGATCGTCCCAAGATCATCGCTCGATCTCGCACGATTCGCACCACCGACATTATTGTTCAAGTCCTCGGAGCTGGGAAACTTTTGATTAATTTGTGGCAAGCTTTTAAGTGACCGTCCCGACCCCGTAGTTACATTGGTCGATGAATTCCCCGATGCGGATTTCTGCATGTACGCTTTCTGGCGCGATTGTTTATTATCGGTGGAGGCGCCTGGTGATCCTTTCGGTGAGGACAGCTCACTTCCACTATCAAGCGAACTGACCGTAGGACGCAGGTGGAGGACGATTTTATTGTTCAATTCCTTCGGTTTATAGCCTGTAGCGCTACCGATCGACGTAGTGGCAGATGTTGGGGTCGGTGTTATCTGTAGCGATTGATGGGCACGCGTTTGGGCGGAGCCTGAAGTCTGCTGCGATTGGCTGATGAGTGTCCCGTTGACGTACTGCATAGTGCCGTGAGCCATGCGTTGCTTCTGAACGGGAGTCGTCGACGGAACGGCAGGAACGGCCGGTTCGGGTAGGGAAAAGCGTACCTTCCGATTCGTTTTCGGTGGAGATCCATCCATCATGAGCTGAAACACACCATAAACGGAATGGTGAATTAGTTGGCTTTATTTATTTTTCCTTCTGTCTACATGAATTTCAATCTCAGATAGAGTAGTAAAGCGAAAGAAAGAAGAAACATTTTATTACAACAAAATGTTTTCATTTCTCACGATCGTTTCCCTAATAACATCTGTCACGTACTTTGTTTACGATGTTTGGCTGCTGCTAGCAGGCTGGCTGGCTGGCTGGTTGTTTGTACGAATTCTTTCCTCACCACACGTGCACCTCGTTTCGAATGCGAAAAAAAAAAAAACACGGCACCCAAAGCTCGTAAATCAAACACAACCAGAAAAGTGTGGCAAACGGGCTAAACAATAACCAGATGGTGCCCGGCATTAAGAAGCATCATTGCAGTTAAGATCTGCATCGAACACGGTAGACGCGGTCTGTCTCGTCTTAACCGAATTAAAAACAGCACCGTAACGAAAGAAAACAAGCTCCATAGCTTTCGATTTTCAGCCCAGCTGTTTAGCATCAGTGTGGTTCGGTATAACGTGGTCATTTTTAAAGGGAATACGTGGTGTTGTTGAATTTCGTCCCAGAAGAAAGACTATGGGCACAATAAAGGTGTGTTAAGAAAGTAAGCCCAACAGGATGTTATATTGAAGGCTATTTTTGTAAATGTTTCAATTACTCTATTAAAAAAGCTTGTGATCACTAGAAATTTTTGTAAAATATCTAAACTTGTTGCTATTAATTTTTATTATCCATTATTTAATTCTTCATGACCGATAGACATTACCAATGCCCATAGTGTAGAGATTTAAAAATAAGAAACATATTATTGATAAAATTCTGCCTTACACCACAAATTCCATTCTTTAACTAGAATAAAATAAAAACATGCAATTGCATGCGTAATAATCGCTTTCAACTGTGTGCGAAGTATAATTACATATTTAACGTCAATAACCATAAATTCGCGCTCTGGCACATCGTAAATTGAGCGTTTTTATTTGGATAAAAGCCTGTGCGAATGAAAACCAATACGATCACACCAAAATGGAAAAAGTCCGTATGGAATAATAAAGAGCTAATGAGATGTTTTCATAACCACAAAAGGCAACTTACGCTATGATAAATCAGAACATTTAAAAAAATAGAAATAACGAATGAACCACACACCCAAAATTTAAAGGAATTTTCCATTAAACCTGTTCAATTTTGTTGGTTTTTAACACCTTGCATGTTTGTTTGTTAAAAACAAATTGGAGCAACAAACTATCACTCTACTTCGTCACGAACAGTCACGCAAACCAATCAGGACACAGCGATATGTAAAGTAGGTTAGATCGTGTGTCACATTTTGGGCAAAAGAGCACGTATTGATAATCTCGAGCAGACGAATGTCTCCTACCGTTCGAATTCCCCTACACTTTTCCCTAAAATCCAAACCAAACCATACCAGTGCCACTCATGCAACAATTTCCCTTTTCCACTCGCTTGCCTCTACCTCGATAGTAGGGGTATCGGAAAACTGTATCGAGCAGCCAGCTTGATCGAGAGGAGGAGATTGTGTGTGTGTGTATGTTTTTCACATTCCCCCGGAAAATCGCGAATGACGTACGCCAAGTAGCGGGAATGACGCATGTATGCCGCCGAACCATACACGTTCGATCGCGCACCTAAATGCCCGGGATCCGGGTTTTGATCCCCGGTTTTGTGTTGCTCTCGTTTTGTTTTTTTCGCTTCGCTCACTCCAGCCGTTGGCCAGCAAATTTGTTTTCCATCGTCGATTGGTATGCGAGATCCGCCTCCATCCATCCTTCCGCTCAACCCAAACCCCCCGATCCGTTCGGTCCTCCTGGGGATGGGATGGAAGCGAGTCGTGAATTGCCCAAAAGCCGTGGCGGAACAAAAACAACAAACTGGATGGGATGGGTAATTTTCCACCCAAGGAAGTGTTTTTCCTTTTTTTTCCTTCTATTTTACCTCGTCTGCTCTTTTGGCGTGTTGCACTCGTGGATGTACACCCCACGCCGGACTGGAAAAACGATGATTATTGATTGCTATGGCCGTTGTTGTTGTGTCTGTTGTGCGCGGCAAAAAAAAAATAGAAACATGTCCCTCTCCTGTTTTACCCTTTCGTGTACCGGTTTCCGTGTGTCCCCAAATGGTAGGCACAGGTGTGATTTCACTCCATTTGCCAATGGGCGGTGAACACGCTACCGTAGATATAATTATTTTGTTGGGAGTCATTGAACTGGAGTAGATCTATCAACTGAAGTAGACGCAATGTGATGTGATTTTATTTTTATTAAATATGGGGATAATAGTTCCACCAAATGACATGTGCTTACTTCGTGCACGACCAGGCGTCTCCATCGAAAATGTGTTTTACAATATTGTTGGGAAAATTGGGAGTGAAATTAATAAAAAGTCTATGTAAATTAGTTTTTAATTTCATTAAACATAGCTTAGTTCAAAAATAGTTAATATAAATTAGTTTTTTTTAATTTAAATTAATTCATAAAGGACAGCCTGGCCGTTTTGATAGGGTAAGATAAATTAAAGAGGCTTTAATTAGTTAATTTAATTAGTTTTATTTATTTAAATTTTTTAAATTGATTATAAAATCTCCCTCTCTCTCTCTTCGTGGCCTAACGACCTCTTCTCTTAGATATTATTCATATCATTAGATATCATTCATGTCATGAAATTCTAGACTTAATGATACCTCGTAGTTGGATGGTCTGTTTTCCCTACGACGTAACTGTTCGGATGGGATTTTAATTTAAATATATATTGCTATAACAATACTATTTTTTAAGTTTCTTAAGTTAAAAGCTTCTCTTGACTTTGTAACATTATTGACTTTCCAATATTCAAGAGGAAAAATATTACCGGAAACGAAAATGATTGATTGGAAGTTAATTCATCACATCACATATTTAAACTGGCGACAGCTAACTAATCGCCATTCAACCAAGGTCACATATTATTCCCTATTCCGACTCATCTTCGCGGAAGCTATTGAACCTTACTAGCGTGTGCAGCATTCCAGCATTGCTATTTGTGCCTAAATTGTTGCCATTCCAGGTTCAGTTATCTTGCTATTTCGTTTTAATACCACCGTACGGTGCTAATCAATCAACGGATTGCACGCGACACCCGAGCGCTGATTTGCATGATTGGCTGAACGTTCAAGGTGAAATCGGCAAACAAAAAAAAGGGGGGAGGTAAAACAGGCAACAACTCAAAAGGTAACACACTTTGAAGGTTCCTCTTGCGAAGAAGCCGAAGATAGCGTGACCGACACGGTAAGTTGTTGTAATCGAATTCGCTACACTTTGCTCAACATTATCCTGCTCACTCACTGCAGCCTTTCGCTGCAAAACCTGGCGCCGGGAAGGATTGCTGTTTCGCCACCAACTTAAGCTATCTTTTTACACGCCACAAAGCAGAGGTGAGCAAAAGGACCGTAAAAAGGACCTCACAAAGACCTTCCACAAAGTGGCTTCATTATTTGGCAGTCAGGGGCAGCTTTTATGACTCTGCGATATTTACACCGTAGCAAAACTGCTCACCGATCGAAAAGGAACGAAGCCGATTAATAGTTCATTTAATAGGTTTGCTTGAGTGTGTCTTTTTTCGGTGCGTCTAGCGTTAGTTATAGTTTGTCGCAGAAAAACGGAAACTCACCCACTGGAAGAAGGCGTACCTCCGAATAGTCTCTCGCCCTAAATGGACAGACGACTGTCGTATTGCATTACACGGGCCCCAGGAAAGGACGCTGACACGAGAGAATTAATACGAGCTGTAAATTTGCGTATCGTGGCAGGCACCAAATGGCAGCCCGAGCACATCGCGTGATCGTTTAACTCATTCCGTACACGGTTGATGTTGGCGTAGGTAATGGTTGATTCGATTGCTCGCCATTGCTCCCACGGGAAACTGGTGGAAGTGTGAGAAACTTTGATTTGAAATCCAGACCATACATAAACCAGGTCACACTTGCGGCCAAATGGTGGTGGTTTCCAGCGTGTCCCACTGGAGCCTTATTATACTAATGCTCGTGAACAGTTGAAGGTGTTTCACACACACACACTACCACTGTAACGTGGGCTGTCTAAGGTATCCCTCGGGTTGGAAGGGTACACTGCCGAGGGTCACGTGTAATGTACGCCCCAGGATACTATGCATCTACCCAGGAATCCTGCTACAGTCTTATGCAACTAGCCCTATATTTCCATTCCCCCTTCAAACCACGTGACCTTCGCACTGCAAACCGACTGTGTGGATGAGCTGGAAGTAGCTTCCCGGTTCTATGCACTTTGCAGCGTTCGCCATTTGCCGTAAAATCGATTTTCCGCTACCGTGACGCTGCTTCCTTTCAGTTTTAAATTAAACACCTTTACGCTCCTTGCAAAAAGCATTTGCACGGATGCACGAGGATGGCCACGGGTCGTACCGCGAGCCTAGGAGGTGGGTAAAAAATTAGCAAAATTCAATCTATTTTCGCACACCATTTTTTAACGGTCGCTTGTAAACGCACCGGTGCGATACGGAGGGGGAAAGCAAAGATGTGTGTTCTCACACATGACCTATTAAAAGACCGGCCGAAAATCAGCCGATTGTCACAAGACACAAGACTGGTGGGTGAGTTTGTTTATTTTTGAAACTGCAAACGGTTTGTTTTGTTTTGTTGTTTTGCCTCTTTTTGTGTTGTGCGTTCTTTTTTTGTTGGGGACAACAAAGATGTCATCAGGGATAAACGGTGTGTTAAGATGTCTAAAGGTGTATGAGTGCAGTGAAAATTATGATTTTGTTGTGGTTAGGTGTGAAATACAATGATAAATGTTTTATTTAAATTAATTACAGCATTAGCGCCGGTTGTTAGGCAACCCGCATTACATGCCCATCAGGTTGAACGATAGACTAAGCTAAAGACACTATTCTCAGGGACAATGTAAATGTATGCTTGTTCAGATAAAATAATGCTGTCTAGAACATCAACTAGGTCCAGTACGCCGTTTCAGGACGCCAGACGCATAAATGACCAATGATGCTAGCGTCCTAACGATATAGTGAACCAGAGCATACCGTGACTTTTTGAATACAACCGAACAGTTTTTGAAATTAGCAAAGCTGTTCAAATTTTAGTTGGGAATAATTGCGCAAAAAAACACCAGGAGTTATTAGAAATTTCGCCGGAACTGATAACCACATCCTATTGAAATAAAACCTTTCCACCAATCCGTGGCTAACGTACAATAAAGGACAATAGCATCAGGCTACCTCATTTTGTATAAAGTGTAAAATGAAAGTCCTTCTTGGCTTTAACGATCTCTTGAATCATCGCTATCATTTTTGGCTGACTAGACTTATTGGACTAGACTACTACTTGATTAAATAGTCAGTACTCCCTACGAGGGAACCGGTCCAGATGAATGTTGATCCCCGGTCGGTTCATTTAAATCTCTTGAAAACCCTACCATTCGATCAGTTAAAAAAAACGATGCAGACTCTTTTCTTGCCTTGCCATATACCCAACATCGATTAGGAGTCAGATAACTTATCTCGGAAAGGACCTGACAATAAAACTGAAACTGTGACTACATATCCTAAGCCGATGAGTGAGATCTGATTTATCCCTTCCAAAGTTCTGCAATCAAAGACATGATTATCCAAAAACAAATTTATCCAAAAGCATTTTCAAATCCATCAAAAAACGTCCATTCCCTACCGTTCATGTACAGAGGTTAACAGTTCCACTTTAAAACGGGCACAAATCGATTGCCTAGCCCAACTTCAAAATCCACCACCATCAGCTGGTAGACGCGGCTAGCTAACCGCTGACGGTACGTACGCATTTTGTGGGGCTGAATTTGCCCTCCCGTTTTCCAACGGCTTGTTTACATTTCGGACGAGGTCAAAAGCAGCACCCTAAACACGCACCTTGCACACACACACACACACACACACCTCACATTCACACCTAACCTGAGCACGCGTCCCGGTTGGCCACCAACGCCAAAGCAGAGGAACAAGAGAAGATTGATCTATTTTCGTACCAATAACGCACTCATCGCTACGCTTCGTCCAGGGAAAAAAGGATGGCAAAGGGTGGTCAGGGCTTACCCAAGGGACACCGAACCAATCGTGTGGGATTCCATCCTGCCTGCTCGATTAGCGCAACCCGGTCCGAAAATGGTTGGTCGCTTTACTTTGTACCGGACCGTATCTCGGTCGAACGAACAGCAGGCTAATGAGCTATGAATTAACCTTTTTCCTCCAATTAGTGAGCCCGAGACGAGGTGGGTGAAGGGTGGGAGGATGAAACCGTATTTATTTTTATGCCAAAAACGGTCGCCATCGTCGGTGAAGGTTGTCCGGCTAATAATAACCTTGACACTAAGTTGCCGTCCATCCTGGCGTGCGGAAAACGCAACGGGGTTTTTTTATGGAAAAACAGACCGTAAGGGACACACTCATCTGTTCTATCGGACATTTTGATGATCTGCTGTTTAGTGAAAGTGATTTATGTGTTACAGATTTCACATTAAACTTACCTTCTTGCTTTTAGTTTCCTTTTTTTCTATCTGGATAATGTTGAAACAGCTGTTGATTACTCCATAACTATTGAGGAACTGATCGTCCGAGAATAGTTCGTATAATCACAGCAAGCACTAAACGATCACAGTGATCGTGAGGATCACTTTACACAGCACAAAACTAATCACAGCGCACAATCAGCACTTCTTTTTGGAAAAATTCCGCATGCCATAATTGTTTCACCTTATTTTGTGTGCCACCATTAACAATCATTCACTTGCAATTATTGAACAGGAACATTTGACCAACAGCGTGAAAAATCGAGGGGAAAACAACACCCATACACACACCAAAAACTCGGCTTCTGTTTTTCACCACCTCACAACAGTTCAACTACCTTTTTTTGCCCTGTGCTCCGGTTCCGTTCCGTACGCCGGGGATCCTTCCCGGGGAGGATTCGTCTTCACTTCCGTGACACTGACGGGTGTCAAACTGAGGGCTCCAAAAAACATTCACCAAAACGCCAGACCGATGCCCGCCGGCAGGCACCACCGACGACGAACGGCACGATGACGAGCCGCCAGCATGGGGACGCGTGAAAAGCGTTTTGCCACCCTATGGCTCTTGATAGACTGGTTTTTCGGTTGGCGATGATGTTTTCGTGTTTTACTGCTTTATCATTCTTCTTTCATTTTTGACACACTTCGCACCACTTGTCAGGACACTCCTCAGGGAAGGATCGAAATGTGGGGGGGGGGGTAGGAAAACAGCGACTGTTGTTGGAAAAAATTTCCCCACCGACACACAGGGTTGGAAAAATGCACACCAACAAAACAAAAAACTAAAATCCGCGCCAAACCCAATTACACGCTCCGGGCGCGATAAACACAGCTCGCACTTGCGCTCCCGTCGACGGTCGGATGGAAAATGAGGGAAAATTGAAAAGCGTTGCAACATTTTTATACGAACCCCAGTATATCTGTTCACGCAGTCCAGAGAGAGAGAGAGAGTTAGTGAGCGAGCGTGCGAGTGTTGATCGTATCGAAGTTGGGTCACCTTAGAGCTGCGGCTGACTGTGTATCGGGGAGAGTTGGCCGGTTTGCTTTTGAACGCGCGGCAGGAAAAGCGGTCACTAGCGTAATGGAAAATGCCGCTCGGTTGGAAGGAACAGTTGTGCTAAGCGACATTGTCAAATGCTGTGAGGTAGGTCTATGGGCAACAACACTGCTAAGAACTATTTTTGTATTGTTTTTTGATTAACAATTTTTAATAGGTAATAATGTTGTGTGAAGTATTTGCCGTCTTTTACTTACTTTTGGCTGTATTTTATTATATTTTAAGCTTTAATATACTTCAATTGAAATTAATATAGGAAATTCCAGTGTGTCAAAAAATCTCTTCAACTTAGCTTTTTTCTCAAAAGTATCATTACACAAATTGTTAATAACTTGAACCACCTCTTATCTTAGGCCATGACTGTTATTTCGGACTTATTGGTACCTCTAAGTTGGATAGTAAGTCCTCACTACATGGGGACGGTCCGGTTGTCGCCTCTACCACCGGGCCGCCCGCCCTTGATATTATAATTACCGTGAAGTACAGTCGTTTCACGTGGTACTTCCAGCTCCTTGGCCATTAGTTTTGTAGGTGTGATGCATCTTAGATCAATTATTTTTGAGTATCGAATCCCTTCTTTCAGATCTCTCATCCCTGCTTACGGCTGGAATTGGGATCTCTAATTTGGAAACTTAGCTTCATGAAGCCAGATCCATAATTTGATCCTGGGATTTTATAGGAGATTTATGATTTGGTGTCCAGGATCCTCGAGCTTGGATCAGGGATCTGCGATACAGGATCTTGGATCCTTTATCTTTAATCAGGGATCTAGAATCCTTGATCTTGGGTCCGAGACCTTGGATAGGGTATTCGAGATCTGGAAGCTTAAACTTTCTTCTAATTTATATAAGTCTCTCTATCATAATTAACTCATTTTATCAGGCAATTGAGATCTGGAATCTGGAAGCCGGTATCTGGGGTGCAGGATATGAGATCTGGGATCTTGACTCCTAATCTTCCGTTTAAGTAATACATGGTTCCAATAATTTTCGACCCATTTTAAAATTTTTGAATACAGCAATACGGCCAGGCCGTACTTGACGAATAAAAAAAATATTTTTTTAATACCGCGAGCATCAAAAATCAAGATAAGATCCAGATAGCCCTACAAACACTGCCATCGGACCAGGAGAAACGTTCTCGAATATTAGCAATCCTCTGACGATAGTATATTGCCTAGCATGTTGTTACTTTACAGAAACATTTGCGGAACTCATGCGATTCTGTACTCCACTCAGCGCAATCCAGCCAGAGCTCCAAAAATTCTCAAAAACAATAATCCCAACAGCAACAAACATCACCTAGCAGGGTTAATGACACTAAATCACACGACACACATCGCACACGCGTATACTAATCCGCAAATAAACACCCCTGCAGAAAGCATCATGCCAAACGATCACGTTTGCCATTAGAGCATCGAATTACCGTGACCATCGCATACCGTTGGGCCCATTGCTACGCGGATATCGCTGTACGCAAATCATACACGCAAAACATAATCCCAGTGGCCAGTGGCTGCTGTCGTGAGCTAATTCTACCTGACCATGAATCGCCGCTGGCACGAAAGAACCACGGTGCGGTGTACATGATTTAAAATAAAATAAAATAATGCCATTTATTGGCAAGGCTCAGGCATCAATCGGACAATGCACCGTTCCGTGTGTACCGGAGGCCGCATTCGAAGCCAAGCGAACTTCATCGTGTACCTTGGCGAGAGTATAAATAGTGGCATACTGTACTTCCGATGAGCTGTGGTGATGCACCATCGAATGACTCATAAAATATGACACGTAGACACGTCCTTGAATCGGACCTGGAATCGATCGTAGCACAGAGAGAGAGAGAGACCGTGTGGAGCGTCATCTTCAACTTTGACCCACTGATGACCACGGGGCGTTTAGTAAACAGTGCCTCCCTCCCTGACTGTGGAACGACTCCGCCAACGATTAAACGATTGAAAGCGAAACATACAGGTGTGCGTGTCCGTGCATATCGTCACGTGGAGAACTAATGGAGCACACAGCTAGCGACACAGCTGGCGACACAGAGCGTCAATGTTTACACTCCAATGCCGGGTGAGTCGAGTGCGGCATCGTATAAGCGAAAGCAAATTAGCCGTCTTCACCCTCCAATCAACTTAAGGGTTGCAAGCGGAGACCTATCGCGCGCCTGGTTCCCTGTGTGTGTGTGTGTGTGTGTGCGTTAGTATGGCACACATCGTGTGACGTCATCGTGGCTCGACTCTCTTAACTCCACTGCAAAACCGGTTGCAACGGGTGCCTTGCAACGGGGTTTCGGTCAGTGGAATTAAAAGGGAAACATCTACTCTATTTATAATTTTAAAAAGAACCACGCGAATGTTTACGCCGAACAATTGCATTCCACTTAAATAGGGGCATCGCATGAGGAGCTGAGTGGAGAGAACCGATCATTCGTCTGGAGAGAAGCTGGAGACGAACTTTTGCCGCTTCGGTATGCCTACATATCCAGCTTCCCCGTGGGGAAGAATTTCTGGGTGGAGAGGGATAATGCATCGACCCTCGCCCCACCCCGGGTGGAAAAAAGTGTTTGCACAAACAATAGAACCGTTCCGTGCCGCTGCTCTCGCTCTCGATACACCCGTGAGGGGGCCTCGCCAGCATGTGATCGTCGTGATCGCCGAGAGTCGCTGCTGGATCGGGGTATGAAATTCGCGGCTCGTGAGCACGATAAAACTCGTCGCCGTTAGTCGTCTCCCGGTACCGATCGCGATCACACCCGGTTGCGGTTAAGTGTGCCCAGTGCTCGTTCGCTGCCAGTGATCATTGTAGTGCTAGTATTAAACGCTAGTAGTAAACGGGTTAGCATAGACACACAAACACAGAGAGAGAGAGTGTGTACACGTTGTGGTCGGGCGTGGAAAGGTGAGCAAGGTGAAACTAGCCCGGTAAACTCGTTCCGTTCTAGCGCGGGGTGGGACTGACGGGTCCAGAAACTAGCAGTCGTTTGATTAGCAGTCCAAATTAGACACAACAGTGCGGGAGTGAACGGCGCGAAACAGGCGGAGGGGTTTTGATTTCGAACAAACCTCCCCGCATCAGCTTTGCCCGTTGTTATCTAAACCAAAACAAATGGTGAAACCTTGGGGATAGGGTAGTTTCGGCGGAAGGTTAACCGAGTGGATGTTTTTTAATGTGACCATGTCGTTTGGTGCTGTGGAACTGGTGTTTGAAGGGAGTTCAAATTACAAGCTTCATTATGCTCCGAAGGGTGGTGTATTCCACTAACGATTATTATTAAAACTCAATAATTGAGCTCGCCGATCACGACACGTCCATCTCCCACGTGAAAGCTTCAAACCGTTTAGCAAAGCAACATTCACCAAGCCAACCGATCGATGCCTCATCACGATTGTCGCCGCGCAATTAAAAACACGTTTTGTCTTCTTTGCCCACGAAAAAAAAAACAGTCACTATAATAATGCGGCGAAGATCAGCCTTAAGACGCGCGTGATGAGTCCCCGGAACGTTTAAGATGACATCATGTTTTGAATACAAAACGTGTGGTTGAGAGTGAGTGTGTGTGTGTGCTTTGCTGTGTATTGCTCTCTCTCGCCCTGTGTGTGGGCTTTGCTATTGAGGGCCCCAGTCTGTGTGTACGGGTGACCTCGAGGTGCAGTCATTTCTGGTGCAGGAATGGCGCCTCAGGTGTGTGCCGCGAGCTATGTCATCGAACGCAGCAAGTGCCTCCGGGTGAATGTAAACAAACACTCACACACACACACACACACATCACAGTGGAGAGAAGAATGTGTCCAGAGCTACAGAGGCCAGTGCGCTACAGCGCTGTACCTCTGCTTTCCACGGAAGCGGGACGGTTAATTTCCCAGTCCGAGCGCGAAAACTATCCCGTGTGGTGAATATGACCGTGTCATGTGACTCGTGATCACGTAATCGCATTTCACGCCCCAAAGATCGGCTTAATGGCGGTTAGGTTAGACCGTTTTTTTTTAACTGCGAGAGAACTCCGATGAAGTTGGTGGAGATATTGGGCAGAACACGGTTGAAGGTCTCATCTGTTTGAGTTGATGATAGGGTTCGCGGCTTTCAAATCGATAACTCAATCTGATAGTCACCGTCAGACTCGTGGGATGGGAATTTAACAAGGTTGTACAAACTGTCATCTTTGCACCATGATTGGAAGCTTCCTCTTGTCTGTCACTTCCCACTCCTGGCCTGGGGACGATATCACTGGCCCGATTGTTGTCGGCCCTCCAATCGCCGGTCGGCAATGTTATGTACGTGACATGAGTGAGAACCGAGGATAGGGTGTCGTGTCCGCTCATTATGGCCGTTTATAGCCATAATTCAGCAAACTGAATGGCTGCAGCAAACTGAATGGCTGGCTGTCTGTGACCTACCTTGACAATTTCCTCATTACATCACGATGCATGATGCACTCCGGCATTCACGGCAGTTTGGAGGTGGACACGACATTTTGATGGTTCAAAAGTTCCAAATAATTCGTCTCAAGAAAGTCTATTACATGACACCTTGACGTAGTTTGTTCGATAATAGCCATTTTGTAGCTCTTATCCACTGGCGAGAATAACATACACACATTTAGAATGTTTACCCAATAAACTCGCCCCGTCCAAAATCGAGAGTATCCATTCAATTATCGCTAATGTGCAAATTTCACCTCATAATTGATAGTCAGCATTTGGCGTTGCGTTCGGGTACGAGCTCCGTTTGGCAGCGAGGCAGAGTTGGATGTCCAACGATCGGTCACATTTTCAAACATGGAAGCTAATTGATTTGAAGTTGCACGGTCGATCATTGGTGCTTGCCTAGACCGGGGACAATTAGCACAGTTTCAAGTCGTTTTTGCATCCAAGCGATACGAAGGCGCAAATGGAAGATGTCAACAGAAACGGGGGCCCGGGTGTTGATGATGGTGAACGATGGTCACTAAACGTTGCTCTCATTACAACAGCGCGGTACTGTGGCGTGATATGGCTTGGCGATAGCGAAGTTCGCAGTATCCGATTGACTGATGTAATGGATTACTGTGTGGACTTTGGACAATTCCTACGTTGATCGCTTTCCTACCGGTGTTTGAGGGATCCAGTCTCGATGAAATCCGCGACATTCGGTGGCTATTTGTATGAGTATTTGAATGAGATCATCAGCTGTTGTTTGCCGTGTTACGCTTCAAGTGCTTTGTATGAATTGACAACTAAAGCACTGCCCTACAATTTTAAATTTTGAACAACGCGCGCTCAAGCTCAAGTGGAGGTGACCATTTTTGATTTCCTTTACCCAAAGAGCTAAAACGGTTTGCTAATAACGCGCTAAAAAGATTGCTGTATACATATTTAGGAAAGACTCCTGCGTCTTCTCATCCAACCGATGAGCGGTGCCCCGGTATTCGACTATGACTAATAACAAGTTGCCGTACATGGTCAGCGCGGTTCGGTTGAGTACAATCGCACACCAACGTGAATCTCAGCGGCCGAGTATTGCTCTTGATTAAACTTGAACTTCTGACTCGTCATCGACGATCGCGCTGAATACTGGCCCGCTACTAAAAGAGTGTGCTAGCTCAATTTCAATTACCGTCGATCGTGACGGTTCAATATAGGTGTGATCACAACTAACCTTACGTGCTCTTTCGTTCTCCACCTCCAGATGGGTAACGCGCTGTGTAAGGAGCCTCGATCGGGCTCGTCACCACCCGGCACCGGTAACGCATTCAGCAACTTTAGCAGCATCATCTGCCCGAACGGACTGGGCAAAGGCAAGACCCATCCGATGCGAAAGACTTACTTCTCGCGAAGCGCGTAAGTAAAATACGGATTTTGGATGTCCGTAAGCCTCCTCTTCCTAATCGCCGTGAAATCTTTCCCATTCCAGAGTTGATGCTTCGAAGAAGACCACCTCGGCCACCGGGTGGCAGAGTGTCGGACTGCACGTACCGGACGGTTCCGGCCGTCAGCAGAAAGTGATCGACACACCACCGGTTGCACCACCGCGCAAAAAACGTGGCGCCACCTTGGACGGGCGCTACCGATCCGATGAAGCGCTGAAGGTGAAGAACGGATTTCAGGACGTTTTTGGGCGTGAAAGTCGTCGTCACTCGTGTGACGTTCCGTCCGTCACACGACCGGCTAGTGTGCCACCGCCACGACCCGATGTAGCAGGGCTTCCAGCTCGCCAAACGTCCTGCTTCGAGATCGATGCGAGCAACGATGCGTTCAGTGATTTCTCCAAAGTTCCCACTACGGCCGAACTGGAAAGAACACCCTCGACCTCACAGATTCCAAGGGTGGGAAATCGAAAGTCGGACAAATTCTTCGGTGAACGGCTAGCTGATTCACTGTCCCCCGACCAAGAGAACGCCCGGGATGAGCAAAGGAAGCCGAAAAAGGATAGATCGAACTCCAGCTTGGTGCGGAATGATGTGGATAAGATAGAGAAATTCGTTGAGCATAGGGAAACGACGACGGAGATGCGTCAGAAAAGTACGCCCGAAAAACAGCCGGAACAGCCGCGCGAGTCCGCAGCGCCTTCACCAAGCGCGAACAAGACGGAAGGTGAAGATTTGATGAAGTACATCGATCGCACAGTAAAGGGCGACAACCAGATCGGACGGCGTGCCGAATTTCTAATGGCAATGCTGGAGGACTACAACGACAGCGTACGGTACGAAGGTATGGCACCGGTCGAGGAACCGCTGATCGTACCGAAACGTCGTAAGAGCAAGCACATCTGCGACGATCACGATCATATGCACCACAAGCTGCAGGCGCACGAGCGAGATGCCTCGGCCGGGGGGAATGTCATCCGCACGGAAGTCTCCATAGAACACGCGCCACGAAAACCGAGCCGAGACTTCTCACGCTACAAACCGATCGATGTCGACCCCTCGTCCGGTGGATCGGATGGCGAGCAGGGCAGTATCGTACGGCCGGTCCGTACCAAGCAGAAGACAAAGTCACGCGAATCACCATCGCCCGTACCGCCACCAGATCCACCCCGGTTTAAGAAGAGCCTTTCCGAGACACAATTTGCCGCAACGTCAACACCCCTACAACCGCCGAAGGATGAGGCAGAACCGAAGGCACACACACCACGCATGCTGAAGCGCATCATATCCATGCCAACGACCGAAAATCTTGCCAAAGAGCCGTTAGCCCGTCCCGACACTCCCCAGCGTCCGATACTGACCAAAAGTTCCAGCTCGGGATCATTCTCTGCCGTTGACCTGCAGCGTACCCGGATCTGCGTGGAACGGTTCACACCGGAGGATTACGCGCATCGTTCGTCCGGTGCTGATGAGCTGGTCAAACCAAAGTCTAAACTGACGACACGTAAGATTTCGTGGAAATCGAACGAACCGCCTGTCTGCCAGACTCCGACACCTACCGCGGAACGTCCTACCGGTGCCAGCTTTACGATCGGCGGTACAACCGTAGTCACATCCGATTCCCCATCACAGCTCGCTCCTCCAGAGGTGCCTAAACGCAAGCACTCGGATGCCTCGACTGGGGCAGAATCTACCGGACCGGAGAAGCAAGTGGTCACGAACGCTGTGTCCACCCCACCGGTAGAAGATCCGGAAGATAGAGGTCTACGACAGTTCTGTTTAGGATCGTTCATTGAATCTAGCAGAGTGTTACCACATCACGATGTGGTCAATGTGCTTGGCTGCGTGTACGATGCTACGGACAACAAGGAGAACATCGTCGAACAGTTCCAGACATTCCTGGAGGAGGCACTCAGTGCCGAGCTGAACGAACCGAACCCCTCCAATCCGAACATCTCCAAGCTGCTCGAGAAACTGTCCCAAACCAGTTCCGACGGTGACAAGCAGCTGGAAAATGTGACACTCAAACTGGTTAGCTCCAGCCACTCCTCCTCGTCCGACATGGACGATTGTTTCGATCCGGAGTTTGAGAAGATAGAAAAATCGGAAGTCGTCGGCGAGCTGCCAAAGATTGACCATAGTCTCAAGCACGGTGGTGGACGGCGTCGGGATAGCATTGAGTATATGAGCGATTGGTTTGGGGGAGAATCGGACGGATCCACCACCATGCTGTCCTCTGTCGGGGTCGATGAGGTGAAGGCTAGTGATCGAATGCCAGCAAAGCCACCGATGCTGGGTGCATCGCCATACGGGGGGCGTAAGGAAAGCATCGAGGACGTTGGCAGCTGGTTCTCCAATCACAACGTACTGCGGCCATCGTTTGGAGAGGAGTTTGAGGAACCAAGCCGTCGGTTACGCCGCGGATCCGATGGTTTTCTCGGGTACGACCTCCAGCGCCAGTATCCGTTCGGGAAGGGCCGTGAGCGATCCGACTCACTGTCGGCCGAAATGTTCGAGGGCATAACGAAACTGCAAGAGCAACGATCCGACCAGCAGGCGGAACCATCCCCATTTCCGCACCATCCCCAGCGTAAGAAAGTGCTGGAGCATCGTAACAGTTCCGATGCACTGCTGATGAAAGTACTAACACGCTCGAATCGTGCACAGCATCACAACTCTGAGCAGCAGAAGCAACCGGAAGAACCTAAACCGGTTGAAGCTGTGGATGAAGGTAATCCGCTGTTGAATGTCACAAGCAAGCACAATAGCACCGAAAGTGATCCGGTGCAGGAAGCTTCCAAAGCAACGATTAAAGATGGCGAATCATCACCCGCACCAATGGAATCCAATGAGCACGAGCACAGTGAACATTCCACGCTGCTAAAGTTCCTTTCGAAGGAGAAACTGATTGAGTGAAGTGTTCTAGTTCTTCCCGGTGCGAACCACCGTTCCACATTAGTCAGTATTATAATTGTTACCGCACCGCTAGCACCGGTCGCTTTAGCATACGAAGACGGGAACTGTTCGCTTGTCGCACTATGCAGATATTCTTTAACAAACATCCAGCTTGCCTTCTTGTTTTAGTGATAGAATAAACCATGTTGAAACAAATCGAGGAATTGTAGTTATTGTATATACATATCTGAAAGAATTTGTTAGAGAGGTTCAAAGGAACTTTAGCTTACCTTTTCGGACTCCTCTGTTAGGTGTTCAACATTGATCTGGATGGACTCTGGGGGACATTCGGGGCGCCATTTTCCGCCAATCTCTCCAATTTCTTCGCGCTTCGTGGATGATAATGGCGAGACTCATATGATTGGATTGAGGATCAACTCTGATACAGGACGGCTTGGAAGCAGCGACGATCTCCAGAAGTTGTACTTCGGCCCTTTCCGGGGTTGTGTTCTTTCCTTGTTCGTTTGCAACATTCGTCCATCATTGCCATTTAAAAAGATGCTTTATTAACGTCTAGCTTCGATTACCTATGCAAACACGGTGCTACAGAAAATTCGTGAAGTACGAGTGGAAGTATCATTCCGCGCTGATGTATTTATGGAAAGTGTACGTTCGGTCGTTGATCGTGAAGAGTAGTATTGTGGAGCATAATTGTGTACGTACAGTAAACATTGTTTGACTGAAAAGTTACGCTGTGCTTCCAATGGTTGCGCAGTGCCATCCAGGATGGTTGTTTGACCGTGTTCTCTACGTGGTGAGCCCAAGGGCTCAAGTTACCTTACCCTTTAAATGCACTTTGGATGCACCAACCAACTTACACGCAAACCCTTATTTTAGAATCTTCCTTATCTTTCTCCAGAACGATGCAAAACCCGACGATAGCGCGTTTACCTTACCTCGAGCATGCAATAGCATTGCGCATAGAATTTATCCCACGACAAGTGTGCTTTCTTAAGAGGGATGCAAAGGGATATCGTGTACGTTACACTACGGATGTCCTTGCATTAATTTGGACCAATTTAGGGTTTTATTCTTATTTTTTGAATATTTTTGAATTTAATGAAATTATTGCTCGGCGATAGCAGCTGAAATCAAAACCTCCGATTGCGATTACCAAAGCCCGGCTGTGCTAATGAATCAAAATTAATGCAAAAACTCCAAACAGCACAATGTGTTGGCACCAATGAGGTGCTTAAAACCTTCACGAACGACGAATTGGGAAAGAATTATGATTATGGTCTAAGCATATTTAACCTACAAAAACAAAAACTATCCAGCAATTCACTTGCATACTACCCTCGCAAATGGAAGATGCACTCGAAAAGGCGTTCGTTTGTTAAGACGGGTCGCTGTATGTGTGTGTGTGTGTGTCCGCTGGTCTGTTTCTACCATTACCTTCGTCTAATAACCTTGGCCATCATCATAGTCGCCGTCGTCATCGTCACCATTACCAGTAACATAGCCGCGTCCGTTATCTGCCCGTAGATGGGGCGGTTCGTGCTCGTGCGGCCGATACTTCTCTTCTTCGCCATCTTCATACTTAACCTGCGACTGGTACTGGGAGTACTGGGCACTGTAATCCGGATAATCTGAAATGATAATCGATCGTACAGGCGGCTATTAGTATGTGCTACGATATTTAAAATATATAAATAAGACTTAAAAATAAAAAATATGTACGGAATTTAGATACTACCAAACAGTTAACAGCTTCACAACTGATAGCCCTGAAATTTCGCTTAAGCGCTTAACACAC
Organism: Anopheles stephensi; assembly: GCF_013141755.1. Taxonomy (NCBI): domain Eukaryota; kingdom Metazoa; phylum Arthropoda; class Insecta; order Diptera; family Culicidae; genus Anopheles; species Anopheles stephensi. Next base: position 18,316,902 of record NC_050203.1, read on the forward strand.
TACTCTAGCAACACAACTCATCGAGATCAACGCACTAGAACCTTCGACCATGACAAGAACTACTACGGATCGTATTGCTGCCTCTTTCTTACTAAATGTTTCTTTACCTCAAATCAACATTCACACTTACCATCGATCGGTTCCTCCTTGATTTTAATTTCTCCCTCACGGAAGTCCGGCTTACGCTCCTTGCGTTCCGCTCCCCCATTGCCAGAACCACCGCCCCGATCCGCCCGGTCCCGATCGCCACGATCGCGATCACCACGCTTGTGTCGGCTTTTCTCGGCCCGATCGCGATCACGCGAACGGCTACGCTTGCGCTTACGCTCCTTATCCCGATCCCGGCTGCGATCACGATCCCGCTCCCGATCCTTTTCCCACCGTTCACCACGCTCCTCCACATCACGCTCCCGGCTACGCCTTCGCCGGCTCCGATCCTTAGACCGGCTACGATGGCGCCGATCACGATCACGAGAACGAGACCTTCGGCGGTCGAACCCTACGAAAAGGGGGGGGGGGTGCAAAGTGGATATTAAAATAGGGTCTTTTAGGATTGCAGCAAGCAGCACACTTACGATTCTCGGGACGATCTCGTTCCCGACGATCGCGATCCTCTCGTTCGCGCTCGAGCCGGTACCGTTCCCGTTCGCGCTCGTTGTCCTCCCGGCCGGAGTGCTTGATGTTAACGTCCGGTCCACCGCGGCGCGTACCACCCAATCCACCACCCAACCGACGCGGAAGCCATCCCTTCACTGTACGTGCCCGCTCCACATCGACCAGCACACGCTTACCGTCTATTTTCTTACCGTCCGCGTGCTTGTAGGCCGCTGTAATCCGGCAAACCGGATGATCGTGATGCAGCAGCAGCAGCAGCCAAAGGAGGGCAGGGCACCCATTCACATACAGATATCATACAGATTCAGAGCGCACATTGTGTACGGGCCACAGTAGAAGGGATACATAGTGACAATGGGCGCACAACAGGGCGGAAAAAAGAAAGTCAAAAGAAAAAGGAAAATAGTACAAAACAAACACGAAGATCGAGAGCACGTGGCTCGGGGTCGCGCCAAAGCAAAACCGCCGGCTGGGACCCACCGGCTAGTTGGTGGCACGACACACGATGTGACAATGTGTATCGAAAGGAAAATGGTATGAAGAGTTTCAACTGAGAGGATTTTCAATGCTTTTCTTTTGCGTTTTCCGTATCGTGTATCGGGGAATTCAGACAAACGTACCGCGAATGTTCTTAACCAAGAACGGGAAGGACACTAGTAATCGTTGTGCTTACTTGAAGCTGCGTCAATTAACGCATAACTAGGTCAAGAAGTTTAGATTCACTTGAGGAAGGATAATTATTAGTATGGAAGAACTTGTTCGCTTTTTATTAACTCCGACGATAGAATACTCCTGACTAAACGATTTAATGACTGGTTGATACCTACCCCGGGGGAAGGCAAACTTTCCGGTTATGATAAGAGGGGGAAAAAAACGTTCGCTAAGGACACAAAGAAGGAGAGAGAGAGAGAGAGAGACTAGTGTTTGACTACTCCAGCCAGTTGCTACTGTACTGTGTTCGTTTATACAACCTCTTCACAAGGAATACCTGAGCAGTTCCACGTGTCTGCAGACTTGTACCGTAACACACCACACCGTCTGTCGTTTCGTTTCCATTTACCTGCGTTGCGCACACCATACTTACGTATAGGGGGAGGAAGAAAAAGGTTGCCAATGCGCAGAGAAGGAAAAAGTCCACCACGCGTGTACATGGACGCTGCGTCGGAACGCTTGTAGTGGGGGTATAAAAAAAACCAACGACGAAGGACGCGTATTTGGGAAAGCAAAAACCGCGTGGTGTACCTACTAACCACCGGGTGTTTTCGCGGTCTTGAAAGGGTGCAGGGACGGCTGACCCTAGCAGCACATAACCGTTGCCTTTCGGTTATGTGTTTCGTACGTGAATATTTCGTAAGTAGTTTGGTTTACCTATTTTTACTCATTTTTACCATACCACACTGAACGCACTCACTGATTCCTCCGAGAATCGGCTAACCATACTTAACCATCATCATAACTGTGATTAACCATAACAGCAGCAGCAGCAGCAACGCGTAGCCATTAACAGCACGAGCTCCCAGATCACCAATGCAATGAATTTGACAAGAACTCGATTAGGAACTTACGATTCGGGGTTTTTTGGCGTGTAACTTACAACAGGCAGTCATTACCGTCATTATTACCATCACACAATTAGCTTACCCATGGTGTACCGTTTGCCGGATACTTACACACACGGCTGGCAACGAAGCGTTTCCGTTCCGGGTTCAGTTCTTCTCTCTCTCTTTTTTGCGATAGAAAGTGTGTACACTAATGGAGCAATTAGTTTAGCAGTTTTTTTTTCCATGCGATGGAATACTAAAACCTCTTTTCTATTACATCCTCTTCGATCCCAACCACATAAGGGAAAAGGGTCGCCGGGATAGAGGAATATTAGTATCGCTCTAAGGCAATACGAAAAACTTTCCTAACTAAACGTTGTGTCAACATCAGTGGAAGTATTTGCTTACCATGCGGAAAAGACAGTCAAAATAAGCAAATAATGCTACAATCATCCACCAGGGTGGGGTTTGACGCTGAAGTGTTCCAACGCTCCGCAATTGAAGATTGTTCTGATTCTGCTGCTGTATGGATGGAAATGATTTTCTATTGTTTGTTTGCAGGAAACAATACATCGAACGACCGGGTTTAGATCTTCTCTTACCAAAATTTTGCAAACCGGAATGCCTACCAAACATACAAACCTACCGACTGAGTGCTTGTGTCTCGTTTAGTTGTAAGTTCCGCAGAGCGAAATCTACAATGAAAAACTTACATATGGAGGTGGAGTTAAACGAGCAATCCCGGCCACGCACCAGATACACCCTAAAAACATGCATTATTTACCACACGGTGGGGATTTTTAGCTATCGTCTAAAAACGGTTAACAGTTTCTTACTCTTACTCCTCGGCAGTGTCTTTTTTATCTGGTGTTTCGATATCACTACTATCCCACTGGTAGAGCAGAAACATCCGAAGAATTGTTTCTTTGGGGCAAATCGGACGGATCGTTCAACTGCATTTGGAATGCAGGCAAGGTTGCAGCTAACGATCGGATGCAGTGATAATTGGCCGCACACCTGAGCGGCTGTGCGCTTAAAAACGGGGGAGGGGTCGGTTTTGGATGGATGGAACCCCACTAGTTTCGTTCGATTCCAGCAGGAGTAAGGGTAGCTTCAAGGAAGCTAGCGCCATTTTTGTATCATTACTTTCCCTGGTACTTACCGTGCATGTCTCGTTCATGTTCATACTCAATAAACGCGTATCCGCGCGGTTTGCCCGTTTCATTGTCGTTGATCATGATAATCTTCTTTATATTACCGTATATTTCAAACTCTCGGCGAAGCTTCGATTCCGAGGTGTCATAGTTCTAAAATGGACAGACGGTGGGTGTGTTAGACGCAGGGTTTTGCTGCTTACATCTTCCGGTACTTACAATCCGAGCGACAAACAATGTTTTGAACGGATCCTCTGTCGCTTCCAGCAGCTGGTTCGGATCCCATGTAGCTATTTCTCTTTCGAGCTTGTACGCTACCTGTTCGGCGCGTTCCCTTCGACGCCGTTCCAGTCGCTCTTCTCGCGTTTCAACGCGCGTCGGTGGTGGCGTATCCTTTGGATCCTGTGAAAGAAAGGCCATGGCCTCAGTACTCGGCTACATTCACACATAAACTCCGCCTGCACTTACCTCAAAACAGTCCAGGAAACTTCCCACTCCCATGTAGCCCTGTGATTTCTTTTCATGGGGCAGCTTGTCCGGTGGAGGAAGGTACGGAATGGGGTCGCGGGGTGCGAACAGAGCAAGCAGGTTCGGAGGTAAATACTGCGTCATTGTGGTCCGTGTTTTGACTCGCCTTTATCACCAACCAATGCACGAAACTGTTCACTCGCAAAGTGGGCACGTTTTAAACATTGAAAACGTACTCCGCAGTGGTAAATTAAGTTTTTTCCTTCAGCAGCAGCAGCACCAGCATTTACGACGGGCTGTGCTGCATTGTTTGAGAACGCGTAGAGAAGAAGAAAACGCTACCTGTGTTGACAGTTGACAGTAGAAACGTCAACAATCGATTGTCGCTTGGGAAACGCTTCAGCGCTCAAAAGAACGGTTGGCGTAGGTTCGTATAATTTGCAAGTGAAATTAATTAGACCTACTTTTACTAACATTACTAACTGGATGTCGTAATGCATTCTAAGTAACTCGCCAATAGGATGCAGTTCATCTATAATAAACACTTTATTGGGTTCGCTCCTTTATCGCAAGTTGAAGAGTATGAATAGAAATCGTTCGTTAAATAATTTTGTTCTCATAGCTTAATGTTGTAAGATTTATAAATGATAAAAAATAAATAAATAAAGTTAAATGAGAGAGAATAGAGGGAGATTCGTAAACTTTTGCCTATCAATTGGAAAAAGCACAAACAATCGCTCGAAGCATTCGTAGTCCCGGTGAAAAATATGCAACACAAGTACGAAATGCGACATCTAATAATGGCAGCTGTCAAAAGCGAACCCCGAGCATATGTGTGTGTGTGAGCGTATGTGTGCCAGTGTTTGTGTGTGTGCCCTTTAAAACGAGAAGAAAAGATACGCATCTCGTTTTTTGGATGTGAGGTAAAATTACGCGCTTTTGCTGTACATTTGCACTTCCTTGTGCCCGTTTGTGCGTGGCCGCATCGGTGCAGTGACCTGCGGCAGCAACGGCAGCAAGCAGAAACGAACGACACAAATAAACAAAACAGTTCGCGGTGTGCACGTAATCGTGTCGTCGCCCCATCATCACACAGCGACCAGCGAGTGGGAACCCCTCCTGGAGCCCTTAAGAATTGCGTGTGGTGCGAGACGAAGTGCGTAGTAGTAGCGAGTAGCGAGTGTTTTGGTGTGCCGTGTTATTTCCCCCTGGCTTTCCATTGCAGTGCGTGTGTTGACTTTCTGCTCTGTCGCCTGTGCTTCTGTGGACGCAAGCCAGCCAACAAGCAAGCACGCACGCACGATTCGTCGATTCGTACCTGCATTGTGAAATCAATGCTTGCTCGGGGCTCGTGAAAGAAGTCGAACCCCGCAGATAGGAGGCAGAGGGTGCGTGCGTGTGTGTGTGTGCGGGGTGGAACGCGAATGCACACACAATTCTTCTCGGTTCCGTTTGCTGTGATAGCCATTTTGCTTTGGCGTAATGCGTGCAGACGGGAAAGAAACAAAGAAACATTAAACGCACGCTCGACGACGGTCGCAAAGCGAGCGAGTTATTCTTTCTAGCAACTCTGGCAGCGGTATCGCGACCCGTGCGTGTGACGCGCCGCTGTTACGATCTTATCTGTGAGCGACCGAGCTTAAATTTGTCGCGTTATCAGAGATATTGCATACCCCATCTACTGCCACTGCGTCGCATGCCAGTCCCCCGCGCCCGCTCCTCACTGGGCAGCCCTACGTACGACGAAGACATCAAATCTCAAGCAACTGTGTGACAGGTCTCCATAGTTGCTGCTTTCTGGCGTCCGAACCGGCATAAACGAAATGTAATCCAAGGATACCATGGACCACCAATGAACAATACCCGACGCGTACCAGCGTTCCACCATCATCTGGCGTTTGACATTTCGCCTGCTTCCTCTCGGATCTCGCGTTTCGCTCTCCCTTCCTCCCATCCGCTACAACCCATTGGGCCATCCATTAATCAATTGATTTCTTTTCGATTTTAGGTATTTTGTGTGTTCAGCCGTGACTGCGTAGCGTCGTCGTCGTTTGGGAGTAAATATACGGTTCGCAATCGAATGCATACCGCCGAACGCGTCCGAACGAATTCCCAAATCCTTTTTATCCTTCCGCGTACTACGCAACGTTCGTAAAGTGTGTGTGTGTCAGTCTGTGAGTGTGTGTGCGCGACAAGATTCCCTCCCCGGTAGTCGACAAGTTCGTGCGTACGTAGTGTGTGTCATTTAATTTCGATCGTAATTTTGGGTAGTGAAACAAAAACAAACCGTAACAAACAATTGTGGCCGTGGGCTTATTGGTGAAGCCCGCGTTTGGCGTGTGAATCCGTGCGAATCTGCCCGGCCGGTGTGTTTGTGTCAACCTGCTTGAATGCCCCCAGTGCGGTGTGGCCATCGTTCGTTGTGTACTGCCGCTCCGTGGACTGTTAAAATTCTATCAAATATCGACATCGAGCAGAACGCACCCGTGACAAGGCAGAGAAAATGTTTTTCGGTAAGTTCATAGTAGGCTACGGGGAAGAGAATCTCCTGTTGCTATGGTTTTCAGGTTGTTTGAGTAGTATTGAGCGCAGGTTTAGAACGATCCACATTGAAAAGAATGTCGGACCGGGCGACCTTTTGTTCTTTGATTGAACGTAAATCAGAAGATGCGGCTGCCCGCACGATGGTCCGTCCGTAATCGTAACAAAGACTGGCTTACACTTGCTGCTTCTTGCTACCCTTGGCGCGCGAATCGTCATACCAGGAACTTCGGCACTACAGGAGGCTTTTTACGGCGAGTCACCAAACATAAGAGGAATGGAGAGTAACACATTCATTTGTGATATCGATATGATTTTAGCTACCGAACACCGATCCATCGAAGCTATTGGACGAAGGCCCACTGATTAGTTTGCAACCTGTGTGTGCAAAGAGAAACAGTTTGCAACGCGTAATACGCGAAATGGCACGCTATACAGCGAGAGATAAATCGGCAGCGAAAGAAGGTCCGTGAGCCACCGGGTGTGGTGGAATGATAAGAGAGATAGGAGTGGTTTAAAATTCGCACCGAATGTTCACCACAGTTTACGCAAAGCTAGGGAAGAACCACTACTTGCCGTTGTAATGAGTGCTACCACCATTCAAACAATTGTTGATGGAAGGTGGTAAATGTGTGGCAGCAGTTTAGTAGGAGCACCCCGATCGGTTGTTGTACGCATCATCGAACGGTGTTCGATGTTGCGTAGCCACAGTTTCTTTCCAAAGAACCGTTAGAACCTTGGCCAAAGGAACGGATTACAGTGTTGTTAGGTTTACGTACCTTTTGGGTACATTATAGCTGTGTGAGTTGTTTGGTGCGTTTTCTCTTTAAATGCTTCTCTTTGATTATTGCTTTCGAGGGTGGTAAAAAGGTCGTGTTGGTAGTGGTGTGGGCTAGAATGGAAATTAGCTATGGCCAGTTTTGTTATCACCGATACGTTATCGGCTTATGTAAAGAAGATAAAGCTAGTAGAGGGAATAAGATAAGATTTACACTCTGTTCGGAAGAATTTGTTCTTATGATGAAGAACAAATATCAGAATGAGTATAGCTAACAGCGAGGTCTGTTTAAACCTCAAATCAAAGAGGCGGTTTTAATTAATTTCGAAGGATTTGTATTTGCAACATACGATATGAACCCTTGTTTTTAACTTTAAAAATGTTTATTTAGAAAATTTAGGAACAAAACTACAAAACTACTGAAGCTTTGAACAATTACTCGTAAATGTTTCATGAGTTGTAAATTCATAAACAAAAAGCGCTATCTATCGGATTCGCGTAGCACCACTGTAAGCTTCCATCGTTCGCCGTTCGTCTGCATGGTAGCGCTACTGGACATGGTGAAGCGAAACGTGTTGTGCGACGTTTGACGATGTAAAGTGGTGAAAATAGCTAAGACACGGAAACGTTAGGAAATTCACCACCGTTTTCAACCACACGATGTTTTGCGACCCCTTTTTTACAATTTCTTTACTTACACAATTCATTTAATTTTTGTGTGTTTTACAGCTCCAAACTTTGGTGACTTGGTCGACGACAGAGATCCGGTTAGCTCCCTGAAGAAGATCGCTACCGCCAAGGAAAAACATGCAAGGTAGGTTCAATTTGATAAAATTTCCCGTACTCAAACATGGCTTTTGTTATAATTTGTGTAAAACTTAAAGTGTAGATTAAGCAAAAAGAGGGCTTCTTCCAGACTGTCCTCGCAACAGCATTACGATGCGAATATATGTCACCGGAAAAACAAACTTAACTTGCAAAAAACAGTCACTCATGTCACTGTCTGTTGTCCCCCTTGTAATCACGTAAACAACCGGCACACTAGCGAAAGAAGTGCATCTTTTGCAGGATCGCTCTCGGGAATTGTAATTCAGCTACCAACTACAATGTTGCCGTCAGTGGTCTCGTCCGTGGTACATTATGCGCCAGGCAGAGGAAAACAACGCGACGTCGGCCTTTTGGCAAACGGTACTGTGCTACCTCAACATGAACCTTTTAAAGACACGGCACTGGGACGGTACGCTAGACGGCATCCCAACCGACGACGATTGCGACTCTAGGAGAGCAATTAAGAAGCGCATTGCAATTGCGTTTTGCCGTACGATCCACGGCCGCCGTTACGGATAAAAGAGACATATTCTTAGAGCATTTGGATATGATATGCATTGGTGGGTTTGGGTGGGGGGGAAAAAGGAGCAGCAGCCACTCGTCGAAAGTGCGCCATCTCGAGCACAGGGAAGCGGGAATCAAGAGCAGACCTTCGCGCACAGACCGGAAGCGATTCTCAATTTGCCGCGACCGACGAGAAGACGAGCGTGTCTAGACGGAGCGCTGATGCATATGTGCACTCTTCACACGTGTCCAGAGTGGTATGCGTGTGCATATGTGTGCCTTAAGATGCATTTTGCGCCAGTCGTGCGCCACTACTGCCGCGAGACGATCGAACGTAGCGTATGTGTATGTGTGCACGTATATGTATAATTATAATTCGACCGTAAGACGGATTGAATTTTTGCAGTTCACTTTACCGTATCTTCTTGCTCCCAACGTACGTTTTTTTTATTGTATACAGTGAGGTGCAGTTTTTGCACTTCTGCGCTCTGGTCGAGATCAGCCAAACCGAAAGAGAAACGAAAGATGATAAAGCGCCACCTAGCGGTGAGTAGCACAGCTAACAGTCTTCTGTAGGTATCTTCTGTAGCGTGTGATCACCGGATTACTGTTCGTGCAAATATATTTTATCTTGTTTCAATTAGCTTTACATTTTACAAATGCTTTATTGCATTATTTATAGGATTTACAACATCATTTTTATAAAAAAATAATATTGCAAGCAAAACAACATTTAAACAGATCTTAAAAGGACATAATTTATCTGCTAAAAGATATCGATTTCAATGCGCTAAAATGTATCTCCAATCTCACCGCTTTTTCGCATCGGCAAAAGATTTATGACGAACACACTGTGTCCGCTCAATACGCTCGATCATTCGGCCGATCGCACGTTCGATTTTGCATCTCCCTCGTGCGCCGGCCAAGTGCATTCTGCGTGTGCGATTCGCGCGCCCTTTTCGCGCTGCCATGTTAAACAAATTAAGCGCTGCTTAGGGTTCAACGCAGGGTTGGGTGGAGAGAGAGAGAGACAGAGAGAGTTAGTTAGTCTGTGGTTTGCCGTTTGAAGGCTTAATTTTTGTTACTGTTGTTGTGTGGTGAAGTGGCTTGATCTTGTTTTTGTTATATTTATATTTTTAGCTTAACACTTTTTGTTACCGTCTGAGACGGTTTTTTGCTTCTTCTTTTGCCTCCTACCCCCATCGGTCGTCGTCGCCGTGCACAGTGGTTGCGTATGTGTGGAGCTGTCGGGGTGTTTTTTTCCGTGTGCGTGTGTGTATGTATGTACACGCACAAATCGGAACATAATTTTAGCAACACCGACACCGTCTAGACACGAGAACGCCGAGACCGCTGCTTAAACGTTAATTTTTTCGCATTTGTTTTGCAATCTATTTTCGGTACATTATGTGTGTGCGTACTAGTGTGTGTGTTTGTGTGCATTTCACATCCATCTTGGCATTCGGTGGCCAGCGGTAGGAAGGTTTTACCCCACAAGACGAGTGCGAGTGTTTTGTTGAGGTTGCTAAATTTTAGGATAAGATTTACGCTAACTCAAATGATGATAATTCTCTTTTATCCAAATTTCATTTCATGCATGCACGGCTTCATCATATGCGAGGAACACCCCACACAGGTCATTTGGCGCGTTCACACGCATGCTTTTTCTTTAAACTGCAACAATGTGTTATGTATGTGTTGTGTGCGACAGTAAAAGAACCATTAAGACACCGATAAGGAAAATGCACACCTCTCGGTTCACTTTCTAGTGTGGTTTCGAAGGAAACTTCTCACAATCTTCTCCAGTCCAGAGGATGGGTTGGAGGAGTTGGCGGGTGGAGGGCCTGGAATATTGGCAAGACGGGGTGGACATACTGCACAGGAGACACCAATGCTGCTACGCGCCGATACGCCGACAAAGCGAGCGAGTGTGAGCAGGAACAGAGAGAGCGAGAGAGCGAGAGACTGTGCAAAAACCAGACGAGGTCGACGGACGATGGTCGTCGCTTTCGACGAGTTCCCGACCTACTTCAATGTGTCTGGCCGTTTCATTGCCTGCCTGCTTGTTGTAGCCGCGTCGTGGTTATGCGCCAGGTTACTGAAAATGTGGTTCCCTCCCTGCTTCTTCCAACGCCTCCCTCCGCACACTCATACGCACATAGCGCCGACGGAGATGTCACGGTGACAACCCCCGAGTTCTTTTTCCCCTTTTCGGGCACTAATGAACGTAGACCAGTAGGCCTCCTGTGCATCTCCTCTCTGGTTTGAAAAACCGGGTGGCAGACAGACAGACAGGTCTACGAGACGAAGTCGGGAGGGGAAAGGCTGGCGAAGTGCGGTGTCACCTCTGAGATAGATGCAAAATAGCACCCCTCGGTCTCATCTGTCCACAATTTTTACCGTCGCTCTCCCGTGTTAGAGACCGATTCGCTGGCATGCAGCGAAAAGTGCATGCGAAAAAGGGTTGGAACACGTTTTTCGAACCCCCTTTTTTCGGGCGCCTTCTTCTCCTGAAGCCTGCGTTGAGCCTGTTCCATTCCGACAGGATTTCGCAACAATCGTGCACACACACACGCACGCACGATGATGTATCCTTTTTGAGACCGTGGAAAATGGGAAAATCGGATGCTTTCGCTCGCTCTGTTTTGTGCCATTGATTCTCGCGGAATCCTGGTTGCGAAAAATCGCGCGAGACAGATGTATGAGAATTGTGCAAGCATACGCGCTTGTATAAATGTTTGTGTTTTTCAACAAAAAAAAGTGAATCAAAAACTGATGAAGGATGAGACGCCCTTCGAACTGGTTTTTCCATCCACCCCGTTCCAGCATCCTCTTTATCCGATGCCTAACAATTGCAACAGCAAAAAAAAACCGGAGCAGAAAATCCCGAAAGGAGGGTCGGCTCGCCTATTTGCCGTCAATTGCGGCATACTCTCGGCCCTCGGTCGATGGGTTTTTCAATTGGTCCTTGAGAAGTATCTGCCGAGACACACACTCACACACACACGGCAAGCCCAAGAACCAGCTGACAAAAGCGTCTGACTGTGGCAATCGAAATCATCATCACGGGGTTGGGGTTTCTCCGTGTTTTTAAAGAAAAGGCACAATTATAATCGAATTTATCTGGGGAGGTTAGGGCTTTTGCGGCACCTCACCGCACGCTCATTTCCCTGATTCCGATGCACTTCCTGGCGGAGGCTGGCTGGCACAATACGGGGCGTGTGTTTGTGTGCGTGTGCTCTTAATTGTGGCTCTAGGAATGGCGCTCAGGTCTACGAAATCCTGTTTTTGGTAGTTCTTAACCCGTTACACCCGGTCCGGAACTAGGGACCGGCAGCCGGCACACACACACACCGATACAGGCAATGTGTTAACGGGTGGTGTGGTAAGGGTTAATATCCCGGTTTTGTCTCGTTTTTTTTTGTGTGCCTCCGCCACCGAAACGTACCTCGGGGCGATTTACACAGCTTTGAACCGTTTGGTTGTTTGTGCCCCCGGTTTGGTCACTGTAAATCAGAACTTCATTATATTACGATTATTTGGATGATAAGTGCTTGGCGGGAATTGTGGCACACGAAGCGCACCGTTTCTGTTAGGGTGCATTTTACGAGGTATAAAACTAATCACATTATAATTAAAACTGAAGGATTGTACTAGGCTCGAGATGGGTGCATCGGTGTTTCTTTAGCATATGAGGTTTAAATAATCTATCAGGACTACAAGTAGAAAGCAGCCTCCAGGAGCACGTGGAGTTCGGAGGTTAGGGTTAGGGTAAATTGAAGGCATTCCTTTTTTTTGGGAAGCCTTACATATTATAAAGGATCTCTTGCAGAAGGACTCGAGGAGCAGTGCTAATTGCTTGCTAGGTGGCGAAGTTCTGATCACCAAAGAATGACGATGATCATTGATCTTAGGAGCATTAATCGTATTTTTGGTGAAACCTGCCAATATGCCTAGTCTTGCGGCGTTATGCCGAAGTATAGCCGACTTAGATCTGTGTGTTATTTGTTTGCCATTTTTCTCGTTTCGCATGGGTCAATAACATGCCATGGTCCTAATGGGCCTTTTTTATAGCTTGGCATTCAAGTTCGGCTTAACTCAATTCCAGATCGTTTATGAGGTTGTTTCCCTCTTGCGCTGGTTCAAAACTGGTTCACTTGCTTAAGCCGTTTCTCTTATGGGTAATAAAAATTTATAATTTAACTACTTATCTGGCCCAACAACCGCTTTGTGGCCTTCTCGCGAAATCGACTCACGATCGAGGGCTGCATCACCGTCACTCCCCGTCATTATGGGTCTGCTTCTCTGTTCATGGGGACATTTTGGAGTGGCACCTCTATATTCACAAAGATGTTACCGACTCCGCCTGATTAGCCAACATAATACAAAAATTATAGTTTTATAAAAATCGGAATCTCGATCGCACTCACGCACATCTGTTATTGAAGTTTCGATTATTAAATTCAGGGGATTTTAGAGTCTCCGCTGCTTTGCCGCTGTTTTATGTCTGGTTTATGTGGAATCCTTTTCGCTCTCCTTCCCATCAACATTTCTACCACTCTTCACCTCGCCGAACCAACCAATTATTGGCTTTAATTTATTTTGAATAATAAAATTAAAAATGCTGTTTCGGTTCCCCCTACTCCTGACAGCTCCCTCTGATCCAATGTCATTAATGCATCCAAAACTGCATCTGTAAAATGCATTCCGTCACACATGCATGTGCATCGGCTTAGCGTGTTTCACTGCCCCACCTCACGGGGAAAGGAAAATTGGTGCTCGAAAACAACAACAAAAAATACCCCTCCCGAAAGGAAAGCGTAATTTTGAATTGTAAAAACCGGCCATCGAATGGCTGGCAGCAGTAGCATGCTCGCTCGTGTTGCGGTAAAATTGTCCGAAAATTATCTGTGTATAATGGTGGAATTACAAACATAAAAACGGCCATCGTAAAAGATGGGAATTTTATGCCGCCGTCGCCGCTGCCTGCCGGATTGGGTCCGGGGGGATTTTTTTTGTTCCCTTCTCTGGTTTCTAATGAAGGGGAGACCGGAATGTGTGCATTCCGTCGCGTGCATTTTCGGAACCACGTCCAGTCAGTCAGGCTCAACCCCGGCTGGAGCTGTTGCTTAGTCATGTGGTAAAGAAGTTATTTTGTGATTCGCCTGTTGGAAACGTTTGGCGGGTGTGGTTGATCATTTCCATTTTTTATGTGTTGTTTATTTGCTCCTGAACGGTCACCGAATGCTCTGAAAGCTCCGTAAAGAATGGGAATTGTGTGGCCGTTTTATTGCACCGGACCGGTGGGGGGAAAGCTTCGGCAACATTCAAACGGTGAAAGAACTGTTCGATATTCGTTTCTTTACGTGATCGTGTTTAAAATTGTCGTTACAAGTAGGAAGAGGGGGCGAAGCAAAACAGTGAAACGTCTGAATGATTTTAATAATGGCTTCTTCAGTAGAATTTTTCCCGTCAATAATAGGTTCATTATGTACAGCGAAAACGGCCAACAAATATAGCTCCGATAATCCTTGCTACCGAGTGTTGACACTTACGATCGGTGCAGTATCTAATTTATCGGTCGTTAATGCACTTTATTAGTGAAAGTTAATGATATGGAACGGTCCCTTCCGTCGCCAATGTGTTGTAAATTTGATCTGTTACTTGTTAAAGGAAAACCAAAAAAAGAAAAAAAACTTATTGCTTCGATAAGCATGACGTCGGGGTAAAATTTGTCCTTATGTTTTACTCTTGATTAACCGTCCACGGGAGCGAAACGATTAGGAGGGTGCGCGATCTTCCCTTGCGAGCCTAGCTCCTTCTGGGAGTTGTACAGGAGACGACGACGCTATCGACGATCTCCGACCATTCTACCGGTAGGTAGGCTAGTCGAGCCTTTCTATCTGGTTACTTGGAAAACGCAACGCCAAACACAGATGGCGAATCTAGCGATCGCGATCGAAAGGGAAATGTTAGAAAAGTGGTTAACGAAAAATGAGGAAGGGAACAGTAACGAAGTTGCTAAAGGATAACCGCCAAATGTTATCCCGGGGCTGTGATCGGTGGATAATGAGGACACGCGCTGCCGATGTGTGTCTGCTTTCGGAGGAGCAGTTCAATGTGCTTGTTGATTTTTTGTTTTCTGGAGCTGTGGTACTCCTTAATCCTTGCTTTTGTAGCTGCCCCGTACAAAGTAAGCACCTGTCGCAATGGTGCACGCACCTTTGAGTTGTGTGGACGCTAATATTTTGGAACCATCTGTGTGTCTGCCTCCGGTCGGACGTGCCTCTCAGGTGTTTAATACGCGAAGGTGAAGTAGATAGAAAGTTTGATTATGTTGCATGGTTGGCTCGTGCCTTCGTGATTCTTGCTTCCCTTTTCGATCGTCAGCAGGATCGCGGTTTGATTCCGGATGTTGTCTACCGGATTGGAAATGTAAGACCTTGCTGGAGGTTCAAATTACCTGCAACAGAAGGTGTTGAATGTAATTTAAATTTAATCAATTTGATCCAAAGTTTGCAGTTTTTTTTTTCAGAGTCTTTTATGAAGTTTAACAACTCGTCCAAGAATTATTTTAAATATTAAAATTTCTGTTCTTGCGATCTGCCTGGCTAGAACGTCCTTGTACTCATGACTTCTCTACAGACTAAATTGTACAGCTGTATCAGGTGATTTGGGGCAGCTTTGGAATATTGGTGGAACTGCGTTTGATTAATTTATTCGTATTAGTTCCCTGTCAATACAGACAGGGTCAGACAAGACAGTCTGGATGTCTTGTTATGATCTTGAGACGTTCATCATAGTATCTGATCCGAAAAAATTGGAGCTTGACGCTCTAATGTCGGACCCAAGAATCGGAGCATCCGTCCATACATTGACTAAGATCCTGGTCAAGGTGGGGTTTCTATACAACATCCCTAGTCTATGTCTGCCAATCACACTCAGAATTAGTGATTATTAGCTCTCATGACATAATATCTTTCCGCCAGTGGGCGCTTCTTCACAGAATAGACTTCCAACTTCCATCAGCAGCGTCCTGTATAATGTTCTGATCAAATCTCACTCCAAGAACTGCTAGCAATTCTTCTGTGGGCTAGACCAAGTATCAACTAATTACCAATATATTAAAGGAGTGACTAGAATCCTAACTAATTCTCCTAGGGCTACCCGGGAAGAAATGTCCCTTTTTCTGTAGAATGCTTCCAGAACATATGGTGCGACATTCGTCATGCAAAGATCTGTCATGCAAAGATACTCTCCTTCGTTGGATTCCGTTATTATCCTTCCTAGTAAACACATCGTTTGCTGACTGTTTTCAACCTTCTGTTCACACAACATTTAACGACCTCCCAATCTCATCCCGGTGAGCAATTTCCAGCCAATGTCGTTTGATGTTGGCTTGATCCCACCCCACCGCAAGTCTTTCATTTGTGTGGCTGTGTTTGTTGGAACAATTTAACGGAAAATAAGCGATGATGCCAATTAATGGTTTGAAATGAAAATTAATGATCGCATACATGCCACACACACAAACACCCCTATGCAAACTCCTGCGTTGACCATACCCTCAAACACCATTACCAGGATTGCCGAAGTGAAAAGTGGTGCGATGGTAGGAAAAATGGTTGGAAAACTTTGCAGAATGCACACACACTCACACCCAGGGCAAGGTAGACTCATCCATCATTGGTGGTGGATGTGACAAACGTGAGCGGATCTACCGAAACCAGCACAGGCACCGTCCATTGTGTGTATCCTTGCACCCTACACTACACGCCCACATCGACACGGCCCGCTTCTTCGTACCGCGTGGGGTGAGTTTCTCTTGTAGCGATCGTAGGATAGTTTCGCACATGTGAACCATGTTGAAGAAAGGCGCGCCTGCAATCCTGCAATCAGCCGGCAAAAATGAGAAATTGATCATCTTTTCATGGGTAACAGATGTGCGTGCATCGAGCGACGGCGACGGTGCATCTGCAATCGGTTTGGACTGCAGAGGGATGGCAAGGGATTCACCTCACACATCAACCTACCATAGGACAGGACACAAGGGAGGAAAGGTTTAGCTTTTGTGGCAGGATCATGCTCAGGGGTCTTCGGAAAAGGGTGAGGTTTTCGCAGTAGTGCAGCAGCAGAAGCAGCAGGAATATCGAATCATGTACCGATGTCTTGCTACAAGCGGGCAGGACGATGACGATGGTGCAAGGAAAACAAACATTACGTTTCTCGCGTGATTGGCAACATAAAATGACAATCTATCTTTAATCAGCGCGTCGAGAGTAGCGCTTCACGGGCGTCATACTACGTGACATTTTAATTTCAATTAACTTTTATTGAATCTCTCCTACACGTTGCAGCATGATTGATTTTAAATGTCGCTGTGTTCGGGAAGAGATGCAATTTAGCATATCCTCAGGGAAAGCGTGTGTGTTTTGCGCGGCTGATTTGGAAAAGGGTAAACTTGCTCCCAAGAGCTTATTATCCTGCTTCATTTAAGTTGCCTTTGCTGAATGATAACCGATTGAGTAATTTTGTTCAAGGATCTAGTGCGATTAGAGTATCAACGATTTTTCAAGAGCGTCAACGTTCTTGTTGTGTGACATAGTAATAGATCTACTCTGTCTGGAGGTTAAATGACTTGGACTGTCTTCCTATACCCAAAACTCTGCCCCAAGCTTCAGGAAATGTAAATCTAGGAAGCCAGAAACTGTGTGCAGGTATCCTCAACCATCCAGATCTCTCATCTTAACAATTCTGCGATTACAGCTATTTAATACAAAAATCTTCCGGACACAGTCTCTCAACACCGGTACGTGTATGTGTGTGTGTGTAATCTGGTTCGGATTGTTATAGGTTTTCCGGTTGTCGTTTGTGTTGTGCCCGTAAGTGTCATTTTCGATTCGACATCTGTCCCATTTTTTGTTGGTCCCTTTGGGCTGTCGAAAAGCGGTACTGATGCCAGACAGGAAGCAGCAAACCGAGAGAACCGAAAGAGTTCCAAGTCATTCCGAGTCTCTCAGAGAGAGAGAGAACGTTAGAGAGACCCAGCGTATCCTTTTTCCTGGAAAAACGGCCTTCTGAGTTCCTGCCCGATCGTTCGGGAAGGCACGCAGCATGCCACGAACCCCGAAGCTTGATGTGGTCCGTTGTGTTGCGAGAGACCTCCGAAAAACATGTGGGGAACTGTACAAAACGAATAGATCTGGAGGGAAAAGCGAGCAAAGCCAAGCCAAGCCGATGCCGAACGGATGGCTGTTCATACAGAATCACGAATCTGGCTGTCCTACGGACTGTGTGGCCCTAGGACACGCACACATACACACACACCAACGTATAGATTAGCCCAGAAACACTCACACAGAGGTCCCAGCGTCAAATATGTGTAAAACCACTGTTTGAAATTGTTGTACGATGATATTCCGTTCGGGGCTTGCATTTAAAATTAAACACAACGATGGAGGGAAGACGGAAAGCACCGGCGGACGGGCCCAGGCATGGTGTTGTAAAATGGATTGGCTTTGAGTTGTAGAAGGTGAGAAGCCCAAAAGGGAAAAAAGGACCCCGAAAATAGAGGGACGTCGATGGAGAGGGAACGCGCGAACCGGGTGGTGGTGAGTCAACGGGATGGGAAGGAAGACCCAAAAACCCAAGCCCACGGCACGCAGATGTTGTGTTCCGTCGATGGACGGATGGATTACAACACATCGTTTTCGTGTGTTTTTATCGAGCGTTCGCCTCGCCTTCCCCGCTCACCTTACTTCCATCTCTCGACCTCCGTGGTCGTGGGCCTTGCTCGGCGTTCAGCTGTCGCTTGGGCCTCGGCGGCAACTTTCATACGCGCCCAATCTTCGGGAGGCAATGTGGCGGAGTTCGGGCCTAGCTTTTGTTTTCTTTTTGCTTTTGTTTTTGGGATCAAATTTTGGGTCCAGTTTAGAGTCGTGTCCAGCGTGTGCGTGTGTGTAGGTCGCAAAATAATTGCAACCAGGGAACTAATGATGGCTCATTTGTTGTTTCAATGCAAATGAGTTTGCTGTTGTTGCACACGGGCGGCAATTGCACGGAACGCGCACCGCGTTTTGTTTGTTTTGTTTGGGTTTTTTTTTTTTGCTGCAGTTGTAGCTGGGATGGGACCGACCTACCTACCCGACCGGATAATGGATGGCGGCAAGCAGTGACTAACTTTGTGGTAATGAGTGTGTAGTTCATTTGCGCGAATCCTTAACCGCCTAGCGTTGTGGAGGACGATTATGCGCCTGCGCTAACTACTGCAGCGCGATTAGGCTTAATGGGCGTCTTATTAGGACGCTTTATTAGGGTTTAGTGGTCGTCTGTTTTTTTTTTCGGTGTAAATGCTCACCAATAAACGGTTTGTTACTTTATTCGTCATTTGTGTTTTTTGTTGTTAAAAATCAATTATTTTGTTCGAATCCTATGCATGACTGATTAACTTTAACGATTTTATTTTGTATGGATCTTTCGAGCTTCTTAAACAACTTAAAGAATTGCAAATTTAATTCTTAATGCATGCATGATTTTGATGGCTTTGAGCAGTTCTGTAATGATTTTTAATAAATAATCCCTAATAAATTTTAAAAAAAATTTATTTAAAAAAAATTTACAACTTTGATAGATTTTTGAGAGTTTTAGAAGTTCAACTTCAAAGGATCTTGATCTATAATCTTGCTTGATTTCCTTGAATTAAATAATTCGCTGCTTCATAGTCAGTCCAGTGAACAGCCCACTTCCCTAACAAGTCGCCTTCAAATGTAGTAATTTTCAAAACAAGATTGGCGACAAGATTTTAAAACTGATTGGCATCTTTCTTTGGGACTACAGCTTGGAGAGATCTCCTAAAGATTTAGGACTTTAACTTTGAGCGATCTTCATCTGTCGTTTCTGGCATCGTTTACTTTAAGAATCGGCAGCTTAATAGTCAGCCCCAGCGTATAGGAGGAAAAGTCCTGGTGGAATTTGATTCGGCGTATCAGCAAACGTCGCCACTACTACCATTGTTCTATCGAGTCGTGTCCAAATTTTTAGTAAATTCAAATAAACTAATTTAACAGCGCTATTTCATCAATTCGTAATAAGGAAATTTATTGTTTTTATCAGCTAGAATATACAGCAAATATTTTAATAAATTCAAATAAATTAACTGTACATCCTTATTTCATTTGTTTTATGATTTTTAAATTGATTGGTCACTTCAGCTTCTAAGATTTAAAACATGTTATGAACGTAAAGTCATACAATGTAAAAATTATTTGCTTTTTTTTTAATTTTATCATAATGACATTCAACAACAACTCACATTTAAACAAACTACGGTCCGAACGCGAACAAAACAAAAAAGCGGAAACCAAAGAGGTTAATCGCTGTTTAATGTAATAACGCCCACAGACAAATTTTCTGTTGTGACCTTTTCCGTGTTTTTTCCCCGTTCTACGCGCTACCAAATACAATTAATACGATATTTAAAACCGAAGGGCACCATTTATTCAAAAGCCCCGCGTATATATTGCATAAATTAGCCGAACTAGATCGATAATAATCGCATTAATAAGGAACCGTTTAGAGTGTGTGTGTGTGTGTGTGTGTGTGCGGCGATGGTGGGTTTGATCACCCCTTTTTCACATGCTGGCCAACTACAGTACTGGGCCATTTCGTGAAGTGGACGCAGTTTTGCTATAAATGTTCAATCATGCGGGATTGAAACTTGTGGCAGGCAGCGAATCCTTCTTTTGCGCGAGTGAGCCACGACACAAAAATAAGGCGCGTATGTATGATACACACACCTATGTCTGGGGGTTTGGAGGTGGGGGTGGTGTTGGTTGGTGTTGCATAAATTAGAAATTAATTTTTCCCAACCATACCCCCATACACTATCGATGGTCGATGGCAAATTTATGCTCTTTTATTTCGTTTTCCATTTCCTCCTTTTTGGCTCGTTCGAGGGAAAACCTGCGCTGGTAGAAGGAAAGAATTTTCAATATGTTCTTTACAGGCACGAGGTGTCCCGTATGTCATTACGGAAGCGACTTTTCCTCAAGCCGTGGAAAACTCGTGTGTGTGTGTATGTGTGAATAGTACTATTTCATCATCTTCCCCCTTTCTGGAGCCCGGTTCGCGAATATGTGTATCTCCCGGTACGGTTTTGCCGGAAGTGATGGTGCGCGGCGGCATATTGCTGCACGTTCCATTTTGCGCCCGGTACCGGAGACAAATTTGCATACATTATGAAATGATTAAATAAAATTTATTTACCACCAGGGTGCCGTTCGAAACGCTGAAGCATAATTTATGGCAACAGCGGGCGTGTGTGTGACACGGCGGTGGCGGTCACGTTGCTGCCTGCCGTCGTAGCCATCGTGGAGGGTATTTAGCCTACGGGTGAAAACATGCCATTGCAGGTTAACGAGAAGACAAATCAAACGGCAGAGGGACGGATGGGACAATAAACAGTGGAAAAGAAATGAGTTGTTGCTGTCTAGTTTTTGCATATTTTCGTTCTGAAGATATGTGTGAAGCTTTAGTAGTCGGTGGAAAGATTAGAATCAAATGGGGAGGGGGGGGGGGGGGGGAAATGTGGAATGTAAGAGAGGTTAGGGTTTAGTGATGGAGCTCACATTATCCTGCTTTATTTTATTTAATATTTAGCGCTACACACCTTTAAATTAAGGGGATGAACAAGTGTAGTGTTGGAATGAACTATTCAGATGTATTAAATAATTTATGATCACTTTATGCTTTCTAATTCAAAATTATAAACTTCGAATTGATTGATATTGACAGCACATGCTAGGACAAATATTTACTTACTTATCAAATCGCTACTACCGCTGTGTAGTCTTGGTCTGTTGCAGAAGTCCTTGTTACCGCTCACGGTCTTGCCAATCCAATATCACGGCCATTCTGATGAATGCATCAACGCCATCACTCCATCTTAGCTTAGATTCTTCTCGGGTCATGTGGACGGTTCAAAAATATATTACGAGGTGGGTCGTTCGGTGCTATTCTCATGACATGGTCAGAATAATGTTGGGACTATACAGCTCATAGATTTCATCGTCCAAGTTCTCTCTCACATACAGAGCCCAAGGTCCTTCTGAGCATCTTTCTCGTGAAGAAGAAAATTTGTCAGTTTTAAACGGGGTCACCATGTCTTAGATATGAGTACTTGGACTATAAAACCCCTATGCCAATGTTGACTCTTGACCTCTGAAAGGTTAAGTTTTAGACGACTTCAAAAGTGCGATTCATCGTGCTAATGTATTTAAGCCAACGTTCTTGGGTTATATCATAAAAGTAGCAAATAGTTTCACAAAGTATCGTACAGGGAAGCTCGTATCCAGTTTTTATCGAAAGATGACTGAATGTTAAATGATTGCTTGTCAAGAAATGTCTATAAGAATTCTTCTCAATTTTAATAACTGAGGTAGGTACTTGAACGACATTGAGAAGAACTCTGGGAGATTCCGATTCTTCCTGATATATTTCATATTTTCAAACTAAAAGTCTTCAATTAGTAATGAATAAAGAAAATATTAAAATTTATTGTAGAAACTTGGCCAGTTTAAGAAACTTCTTACCACTGTCATATTCTCATTCAAAAGATGTCAGGACGAGGTTTGCTCATCAAAGATTTTATTGCAAAATTTTCTGGAAAAGCCCCCACCGACTCAAAATCTCTGTGCGCGACAAAGTTCGTTTACTTTCTTTTGTTTCCCTTACAATAAAGAGGCGCACCCGTGGCTGCAATTTGGCAGGCAAACAATAAAATGCATTTTTGTGCAAACAATACACACGGACACGGCGCTGCTGCTGGGGGCGAGGAGCGTGATCGTCCGTGTTCTGTTCGGCGGTTTTCATCTTACGTCCAGGCGCATAATTGCATTTTAATCATCCGTCTGGAACCGGGATGCTGCTGCTGCAGCTTTTTAGACATTTCGCGATGCAATGCCAGTAAAATGAATCCTCCAACTAAGAAGCGAAGTATTTCAAAGAGACGTGCCACCCAGTTTGGGAGGAAAAAGGTTAAATTGATTTCTGGAAATCGTGGAAAAAGGCGGGTGTTGGTTTTTCGCTCCGAGCGCTTCTCGAAAAGCTGTCCAACCGAGATCCGATCCCCTTCTCCACCGTCAGCACACAATAATGAATTTCTCTTTCAACAGGAGCGTAGGGCTATGGTTGTGTTTTAATTTTTCGGCTTCGGTCCACAACGGCTGGCACAGCGGTGGAATTGTGCGCTGGCTGGGCCGGCACTTGAGAGTTTGAATATTGAACCGACCGAAATAAGGAGAGGTCCTCGTACGGTGCGCTTCCTTTTGCCGTGGAACGCTCGGACAAGAAGCAGTGGCATCGGGCAACGGCATGCCCGGACAACGGATGATGCATTTCATTCGCAGCTGCCACTGCAACTCTCGTGCGGCGGCCACTTCGTAGTTGGGAAGAGTGTAGTGAAAGAGAAAATGAATTCCAGCGCGCCGGAGGACCAAAACGGGAACTGTGAGGATGGGATAGAATTTCGGATTTATAATCCATTGCCACGTGCCATGGTTTGCGTCGGGTTTTAGGCAACCGCTATGCTTTATTTCGAATTTTCGTTACGTGCCTCCAATGAAAGCTTTTAATTCCAAGTATCTCAACTGTAATACCAGGCAATAGCCTTTCTCAATTAATTGTGTGAATTAAAGCTAGTTATTTGTAGAATTCTTTTCAACAAATTTAAACACCTAATTCTACTCAAGAAAGCAAACCATGCCAGACTAACACAGGGCTCAATTTTCTGTCACTTTTCTTGTGGTTTTGTTCATTCGTCTTATTCGTCCCCGAGGATGGCAGCTGCAACTCTCATGTCGAGCATTGGCAGCAGCAGCAGCAGAAGTAGCAGAAACAGCTACACATGCCTCCTGGTTCCATTCTTCGAACAAAATGCTTGGGCACGTGGTAAGCCTCGAGCAAACAGGCGGCAACCGGGCACCAGGATGTGTGTGTGTGTGCCTTCGATCGATGATTGCAACTAAACCGTCCGAATGGTCCTCTCTGGCCTGGGCTCCCTCTAAATTGGGGGAAATAAATTATAATCTTGGTAGAATCTCGCTGAAATTATTCATTTATTGCATTTTCGGGCCTCGAGATCGGAGATCGGATCGTTCGGTTCGTTGCTTTTTGCTTGTCGTATATTTAACTTCTTGCACTTGTTCTTTTGGCTTGCTTTTGTGTATTCTTTATGTGTTTTGTATTATTTTTATATTATTATTGTTAATTTAATGTTTCTTTAAATTTTCCTCATTTCGATTCGATGCTTTGTACTTTTACTTATTTACTTACATATTTCAGGTCGTTATTTTCATGTCTTTCTTTGAATTAACCGTGTTTTATTACTTAGTTTTCTTGCTATCTATATATGTTGTTTTTTTTTTCATTTTAATTATGTGTTTTTTCATTTCCTTTTCAATTTTTGCATAAATTTTTTCTTAAATATAAGTGATGAAGTCACATATGAATATTGATGAAACTTTCCTGAAATTGCTCTTTTCCTTTTTCTTGATCAAATATGTTAATGTAAGCAATCATCAACTTAAAATAAACCAATCCAAAAAGATTTATCTACCAATCTGCAGTGACAGTAATGAGGACGTATGAGTAACGACAAGTAAAGTAAGAGGTTCTCTCTTCCAGATCATAATTCTTCAACACAAAATCATATCCAAAGCGCAATCGTTGCTGTCGGCATCTAATTACGGTTGTCACCATTAATTGATGTCATATGTAAATTTTTGGTACGAAGCACACGCGTAACAAAATCTTACCGCAATTGGTATGATGTGGTTGTTCACCTTCCTTTCCTTAGTTTTGACATTTATTCGGCAATTCTTTCTCCTACAAAAGCGAGCCTAACGAAGGCAGGTTCAATGCAGACGGCAGCGTGCCGGTTGTCAGCAGATGTTACGGAAATCTTTTGCAGAAAGAGGAAGACGTTACCCTGTCCTACAGGGAAGAGTTCTCTTCTCCATGTCTCCCCTGCCCCCCCTTTTCCGTACCCTTTACTTCCATCCCCCGTCCAGGTGGAGCTCGAATGTGTGTCCGGCTGGGTCCGGCTGCCAACTACTCGTGCCGCGATGTCGTATACAATTGATATCGGCTCGTGCCATCGATCGAACGGAAATGGACGGTATGCGCTTGAAAGTGTGCCACCGCACGTGCCCTGGGATGCTTCTTCCGTGCTTGTTTCTGGTGCTGTTTTGTGTTTTTCCTTTTCTTCCTTAACCACGATCCATCGCGTGCCGCAAGTTTCAAAGCACGACGGGGAAATAAATAAGCATTATACTCGTCCACGGAACATCTGCGCGACGAAACGGACACAGGAGTTAAAATCGTACGTGCAAAAGCTTTTGTGCGCCAGGAGAAAAATCGCCCGCACACACACACACGCGAATCAGCAGCAGAGATCGGGATCGGGGTAACGAAATCGACAGGACAGGTGGTTTTCGTTGGTGTTCGGGCCTTCTGGCCATCCTTTTCTACACTCGAGCGTATTTTCACCGGTTCCGATGGGCCAGCAAAGTAGTTCTGGTTGCTTTATTTGATGATGATGATGCGAGGCATCGAAGCTTTTAGCAAGAGTTGTGATGGTTGTGTGATGGTGGTGTGTGTCCCCTTTCTTTATGGGCGATCTTCATTTAAACGATCAGTTTTCGGTATTCTCTACATCTTGTCTTGAAGTAATTGGGGATGTACAATTCTCACTTGTCTAAGGTGTTCTTAATAGTGTTTGGAGAAATGTACACAATAATATAATGCGAACGTTCTGAGGGATGATAATTTCAACCCATAACGAGAGCTGTAATGATGACTGATCGAGGGTGAACAAAATTTGTTGAAGATCATCATTATTCAAGTCGCATTAACGCCTTATAATTAAAGGTATTTGAATTTTTAATTTCAAATTGTTTTAGGATATAAAAAGCGTCTTCTTGTTCAAAGAAATTCGTGGTTTGGAAATAAGAAAACAATTCTAGGCAATCGACCTATCTATTATTGTTTTAAACATGTGGACGATTATTAATAGTTTGCAGAGCATGACTATCGCCTCTTCAGCTTTTCAGCTGATCGAACTTTCGAAACCATTGACGATCACTTAAACCTTCTTGAGGAACCAGAAATGGATGTTTGTCTTAAAACTTCAATCAATCAAAATTATTTTCTACTGCTCGGTCATGGACAGTTTCTTAGATGAATTTTGTATAAAAAGGCCCATTTAACCCGGGACCTTTTCCAGAAACTAAATTATTCAAACTTCTGGACTGAAGATTCGGAAATCACCAGTCTTCAGAATTTTTTTCTACATTTTACGGCCTTACAAGAGGCTGTTGGATGGTCAGGATCTACCGAGATCTCATGATCTACAGACCTTTCCTTTTTTCAGAACCGAAAAGATATATTAAAACCCGAATCGGCTATAACTAGTGTCCATGGATTGTATCACGATCTCCAACTTTATCGCTCCAGTGTTAGAACCTGGTGTTAAAGTCAAATCTTCAAATGTACTAATCAGTTTGTATTGATAATGATTGCTCAATATCAAATGATAAAGCTTTTAAAGTTTGACCATACTTAACTGACGTGGTAACAGGATCTGTATAGATTGCTAGGATTCAGTGCTATCGCTTGAAAAAATATTGAAAGTAATCCACTTATTTTGTAGGATGAAATGGGCTGCTTCCAAGTCTTTGAAAAAATCACTTAATGTTTGAACTCCATTACTTTACACCCATCTTCAAGTATAAAGATGAGCTCAAAATTCTATTTCAACCAATAAACGCTTCTAGGGTATTGCCGGCTGTAAACGATCTTAACTTTATGTATGCAACAGCCGGAATCACGCTTCCTTGCAAGACTGTACTTATCGTTAATGTTCTTCTACTGAGATGCAGAAAGGCGAAGGTGGCACAGCGAGTGCACACAGTTTTCTTTGCAGCTGCTCGCTGTACATTATACCACCGCAAAACGTTAGCCGCGCGTGCCAACGAACCCAACAATCGGTCCTGATTTGTGTGACTGTGTCGTCGAGTTGACAGAAGAAAAATCACTTCCGTCCTGTAACGATCGGGCAGCAAACTGGAAGGAAACTGGGCGGATGGTTTCGGGGCTTGCATTTGAATGTCCCAACCGAAAAGTATGCAATTTTAATGAAAAGCGAATTGAATTTGATGGACAGCAGCACCAGCCAGTCCTTTTGTGTCGTCCGATACGGGTGAGCAGAAGGTTTATACGAAGGCAAAAATAAGAAAATAAGGCCCAAATCGAACCGCCGGTGTGTGTGTCTTCGTACGACAGGAGTAGGTGTTTTGAAGCAAAGCCAAAGCAAGGCACAAAAAAGCACGAGATCCCAAAATAAAGCAAACACCAGGTGATACTGAAGAAAAGGACCGCATCCTGTGCGCTTGCTGGTGCACTGTGGTCGTACACGGCGTGTACACCTCCGTGTAAAGGACAAAACCCATAAGCGTAAGCGAGGAGTGTTAAAAATAAAGCAAGTCGACAAGGAGAAGGAAAAAATATGCCCTCTTTGCGCACGTGGCACCAGCGCGTGGTTTCAATCGCGAGGGCCACCCGCCCGCCCTTGGCCGTGGCTGCATCCCGGACAAAAAGTCGGGAAAAAGATTTTTTTTTTGCTTGCTCGCAATCTTCGTTCAACAACAGCCGAACGCTTTCTTGACGATGCCGGCTGCGACTGCATCCGCCTTGACATTGAATTGAATAAAAATGTTTTTGAGCGCCAGGTGGTTGCAGCCGCAGTCGTCGTTTAGGTCCTGAGGGCAGGAGGGGACCGCGCGGAGATCGGTTTCTGGATGGATGTTCGAGGACTTCCCGTCCCCGTTGTTCCTGTTCCCTTCTGCCTGCACATGGCTACGATCTGTCATCAACCGTCTCGATGTCGGTGGCGTTGAAGGTTTGGTCTTTCTTTGTATTAAGGTAGAAACGAATGATTTGAAGTTTACAGAATATACCTGAAGTGTTTAAAATAAAAAGGGAGTTCAAGCATGTAGTTGTGAAACGCGTTGGAAGTGCAAATATAAAATCAATTTTTGGTAGCATTTTATATCCTTATTTTAGGTACTCTGCATCTCTGTTTCTATTACTACTATCTCTTTCTATTCTCTTCTCTATGTATTTATTATTTTTTCTATCATTATTTTATCGTTTTTTTTTTGTTCATAAAGAACGGCCTGGCCGTATTGCTCATTATTTTATCTTATAAGCAGATAATACATATTTAAATTATTTTATTTTCCAAAATTCTCCTCACAAGAATTGATTGCTTTGCAGTTAACATCAAAATATATTTTAATATTAAATTAAGTCTCGTTCAAAGTTAAGCTAGCAAGCTTCTGCATAACCAGCAGTCGCCAAGGTGTAAATGATTCGCTCTTTATAATTCGCCATATTTCATTGTCTTGAATGCGGGGCCTTTGATTGGCATAATAATGCGTTTCTTATCTTGCGTCTAACAGACAGACAGACTGGCAGGATGTTCCTTTCGCTCTGTTCGTCTTGAGAGTATGAGGGTATTATCCTGCGAGGGTTGTGTGAACGCCTCCGAGCCGCGTTAGGATAGAAACCGAAGGCGCACTCCAGCTACTTAAGATTGGCCCTTGCCAAATTTCAACAGGATATTTGCAAATTTGCGCTGCATCTCATCGATCTGTCTCACCTGCAGCTGTCCGATTGGTGCGCCCGAGCAAGGGCGATGAAGCGATCCTTTTTTGCCCCGTTTTTTCATCTTCTGGTGTGCCTGGTCTGTTCCTTTGTCAGAATTTTCTCCAGGACTTTCTTCCCAGCACACAGTGTTGCCGTGTTCTCTCTCTCTCTTTAATTCTCGGCTTTCATCGAGTCCGATGGGATGCGATGGTGCATGCAAGGAGTCCGGACAGGCAAATCCTTCGACGAGCTTTAAATACGTTCCCATTTGCAGATGTGTGCTCCCGAACGTGTCACGGTGATTCGATTATATGAAGATAAATTTCCGCCAATACCACACACCGCACGAAACTGTTGCAATGTAATGTGATTTACGAGGGGAGTGAATCAAACTCCGAGACACGGCAACCGAACCGATGATGCACAACAATTGCTCACCAAGCGGCGCTTTTGTGGGAAATGGCAAATGCCCGGGATCCGCTACAGTCCGGAGAAATGGCCCGGGATAGGTGCAAAAGGACCCCGTCTCGTGGGCCATGGTTTACGATATATTATCGTAACATTAATTGTGCTGGAATTGTGTGGAGAATGCGATTAGCTTTTTTCCTATTTATTTTCATTTTGCTGCACAATCGGCGATCGGCGGTCCCGAAATTGAATCATGGGAACTTTTCGGAACGCGCCTCACAGGATGTGGCTGAGTTGCGTGAGAGCCGGACGGATTATTTCAATTTTTATTGCCCGCTGTTGGAAACTTGAAGCAATAAGG
Organism: Anopheles stephensi; assembly: GCF_013141755.1. NCBI lineage: Eukaryota > Metazoa > Arthropoda > Insecta > Diptera > Culicidae > Anopheles > Anopheles stephensi. The sequence continues at coordinate 18,345,804 of NC_050203.1, forward strand.
TGAAAACGATTATTTAAAAATTGGGATAGAAAGTGTAAAGTGTTGGACCAATCCACCAGGAGTAGCCGCTTCAGGAAATGGAGGGTCGCTTCATGAAGGAAGTGAGTGAAACTGATGAGAAGAACCATTTGTCTGCTCCACCGTTCCCTGGCCGTCGTCTGTCGCACAAACACCGAAAATGACACGGAAACGGAAGAAACCGCTCATCCTGTTCCGTTTGTGACAACCCGCAGAAAATCTATTGGCTCACTGATGGACAGACAGTGTGCTGTCAAAATCGCACAGCACAGCAATGACTGACGGCAATGAGCACAGTACAGGAAGAGGTTCTTCCCTCTTCCACAACACCTCTCACCCCCCCCCCCCCCCCGCCCATCAATCAGTCATGTGCATATGCATTTTCAAAGCTGTTCAGACTCATCCGCACAAAGTGAGGTTAGGGCGCCCAAAAATCCCGTGGCGTATCGATATCCGATTACATACTGGTGTCAATGTGCGTAAGTTTCCTCATTGGACAATGTGTTTTCCTCCAGTTTCGGTGTTAGACGCTTCTCAAATATCGCACCCACACACACACACTCACACACCCCCGTCAAATGAGAAGGTGTGCAAAAATCGAACGCAAACGCATTAACGAAAGAGATTGATTGATTTTCGAACGTTAATAGAGGACATGGCGCTGATAATTGCAGACATTCCGGGTCGGAAAAATGGTTAAAACTGAGGTTCCCCTGGTTGAGGGTGAGGACGTGACATTTTTTGCGGGTGTCAAATCTCGTCCCTACTATTGTTGGCCTAAACGAGGGTGCGTCCTGTTTAGGGCATATTGGATGAGAGCGCATCGTGTTTGATGCGCTTTCGATCAAATATGAGCAAATGTGACGAACGAGTGTTGGGTTTGGGCATGAATGTCAAACTGGCAGCCTATGATGCGTTGCATAATTTGACAACTAAATTTCCTGCAAGTCACGCCATGGAGGAGTGCAGTACGTCATTAGAGTACTTTAAGTTCTATACTGATACGAGCATTTTTTTATTTAAAAAATATTGTAAATTTGGATGGAGATTATATCAATGTATGTACCGGGGATCGTAACCCAACTATTCATCGACATGGTATCAACAAGTCTAGTTAGCCACTAGAGATTGCCAACAAGACCTAGCGTTAATTCATAAATCTAACTAATAATAGAGAGCGAGAATAGGTTAAATGTGTAGTGTCTTCATAAATTTTGTTTGATTAGTAAAATGTTTTGAAGTTGATTTACGTACCCACAAACTGTATTTTAATAACATTTTTATTGTATCTTTGCAGGTATGTCCGTATTATGTTTGCTTCATAAAAATCTTCTTCTATATGTACTCTGGTAAGCAATTTCAGAATCTTGGACAATTTTCCGGCGATTTACTCAAACCCATTTGCTAGGTTTTGGATGGCTTTTGACCTAATCAAGCTGTTAATTAGGTTCCAGGTTTAGTCAGCCATCTTCTGCGTAGAGTCAATTGGGTTCATGTCTTGAAATGTCAAAAATATTGGCTTAGCCCCCAAATTAAAGTGTTTCCATATTGATGTACAGATCAAATCACTTGGATCAGTGATTGATGATTGGATGATTGGAATCCAGTTTTAACACTTGGATTTGGAACTGCTATAATAATCTGCAATCAGTTTGCCCCGCTCGGTAGTACAATGTTCAGAAAATCAACGGAAAAAGTAAGAAAGTTATGTGACAAAGATATGTCTCTAATTCTGGAATATTCATGGGATCATATTGTTAGCTGAAATGCATCTTCGATCTTTATCTTTAGCCGTCATGAGGGCTATTAGATGTCGATTTCCCATACCAATCACTTCGTCTTCATTACGATGTGATTCTGTATCTTGGTGAATGCAGCTCATCAACCGATTCTATCCCTTGTGCACTGTCATTGCATTTATGGTGTTGCTGCTCAGGCGTTACTTACTGCCAACGTTAGGGCTGTCAAAAATTCTGCATCCTTCAAGCTAAGCTTTGTTTTCTTGCCCAAAAAAAAATCCCACTCACAACTCCCAGATATGGATCACACCATCCAGACGCTCACCATCACCGTGGGAACGCTCATTATTTTAACGTGCGAACCACACGGCGGTCCGGTAACATTAGATTGCCAACGAACGGGCGCAATGAGTGGCGGTGATCCTTTTCCGGTATGAATGTGTGTGTTTGTCTAAGTTTTCTAAGATAAATATCGTTGGTAGATTGTTTTCTTTTCTTCCACAACCCCCCGTCCGTCGATCCGCTCGTATGCTCCCCCGAAGCGAGTCGTCCAATTTTGGCAATTCTTGAACGCAAACGGAAAGCGCAAAAAAACGGTGTTATACTCTGCATTTGAGAGACCCTCTCGAGGAGGGATTGTTTCGGTTCCGTAAAATCTATCATGTCAATACACAAAAGCCGTCTAATTGAAGGACACTCTGCCACACGGCGAAGAATGGGCACAGGTCTTATCGTGCGGTGGTACCACCAAATCGTGATCAGGAACAGGAAGTGAAAATGGAAAACTAAACTCGTTTCCCTTTTTCTCTTCCCTTTCTTCGTCCTGTATTTCGTTCATCGCGACGTTTTTTTTTTCTTTCATTTCGGCCTTTAGTGTACGTGTGTGTTGTACTTCCGCATTACGAATCCTTTTTATAGAAGCGAAACTTGTAGATATAGATACGCCGGCGTATTGTGCCTAGGGCCCGTTTGCTTTTCCTTCGGTACAGGAGGCACACTAAGGGGCGTGACTGAGAAGTGAGGTGTTTAATTTTACAGGGATTAGAGACGTGTCTCGCTCGCTCGGGTTGTGGTACAGCTCGATCGCACGACAGGAGGGCATGCGAGACAGGCAAGAAGGTGACAGGCAAAAGGTAGGAAGGAAGGATACGCCATAATCTGCAACGAAAGGAAATTAATTGCGAAAAAGCTGAGACACTGGTGCGGGTACCAGCGCCCGGCTAAGGATGCCGGTTAGGGAAATTTATTAACTGACACTTCACAAAACCGATAGAGGGAAGCGCATCGATTTGGAGCGATACTCGATGTTATGTGTTTTCATTCACATATTATGGAGCGAAGGATATTTGGCTAGGTTTGGGGCGTTTCAGGCGAATATTTTAATGTTGGAAGGATGGTTAGAGGGATATTTAGATTTTGGAACAAGTCGTTTAATTATTTAAAATATTTTCGATATCCTTTTTGATTAAAAAAGAATATCTTTTACCTAATAATCTGTGATCTTAACCCATGAATGTTTCATGTTTATTGCTCTTAATTTTTTATTCTATTCATCATCTTCAAAGATATGTCATAAAATGAATGTTTCTATTCTTTTTATTCCTGTATTCATTGCAAGAAGCATTGTCGAGGTTTATAATTTCTGTTTGTTTATGTATTTGTGCATTTCCTCATTTGTTTACTAATTTGTTTTCTATAGTTCTTCATACATTTATTTATTCTTGTTTTTGGGTTGTACTTATTCCTTTTGTAGGTTTTGGTTTGTTCTTCTATCTTTTGTCAAATATTTTGTATGCTTTTGCATATTAATTTTATAATTCTTTTATTTTTTTATAATTTTTATCATTTTTTCATAACTCATTTCGTTATTATCTTTATGTTGTTTATTAATGTAATATTAATTTATTTATTATTTCGTTTATTTCTAACTTAATCCCTTAGTTTTTACTATTAATTGTTCTCTTTTTTTGTTATTCTAACCCATTGTTCTATATTGTGTTTCTTATTGTTTTCTGAGTTTTTATATATTTTTTGCTCTTTTTTGTTTTTTCTCTATTATTCTGTGTACGAAAGTTTTTTATAATTAGTATTATTTCCCCCATTACTTTTGTTTTGTTTCTGTTTTTTTTTTTGTGTGTATTGTCCGCTATACTGCAGACGATCATAATCGGGCCTGAACAATCTGATCACTAAAACAAACGGACAGGAACACCATTTTTTGTTACCTTATGCAAAGAAGAAAAAAAGGGGTCTCCTGTTAAGATTTCTTGCTTCGTCATTTGTTAAACAAAAAGGATTGACATCAAACGCAGCATAAAATCTCCGCGATCGGTCTTTTCGTCTTCGGCGGGGTCTCGGCTGCTCTCCGGGATTCGCTTGAGGTTCGTTTGTCACGCCGTTTGGTGTTGCTACAGACCGGGCTCAATTTCTCAGCCCCTTTCTCTCTGTCTATCTCACACTCTCTCCCTCTCTCTCTCTCTGAACGCGCGCACAACGTTATGTGTTTCAACACCTCCATTAAGCTAAAAATATTGCCTTGTCCTTTCCACCCCAACTAACCCTCCTACCCCGCGTGGCTGGCTGGCTGTGAGGTGCCAGGGGATGACGATTTCTCGTTAAAGACCGGCATTTGTCTTGTTTCCTGCGAAATTCAAATCAGCTCTCCAACCGTTTGGCGTCTCAACGCACACGGCCTGCCGGTACTAATTTTCTTGCCGCGCGCGTGTTTTTTCGGTTATTTCGCTTTGCAGTCGGTCTATACACACGTTTCCCCGCGATGGTGGATCACCCGAAGAAGACACGGCGGAGAATGGTTGCTCCAACCGTCAACCAACCAACATCCCCTTGGATGGTCAGTGAAGTCTTCGGTCTTACCATTCGATCCAGCTCGCTGCCCCGTATCATCCAGTTTGCTGCGTGTTAATGGTGGCGCCACCAAAAGTGTTGCATTCCAGAGGCCGACCGAGATCTGCCCCAAAGCGGTCCGGTGGATTTTGCGGATCCTTTTGCGAGTTGGTTTGGTTGGGTTTTGGTTTTTCCCAGCCACCATCGCCGCTAGCCTGCAACAACACACTCGTTAACTGGCGGCATCTTCTTAACCAGGTACACAGGATGCGTTCTCTGCTCGTGTGCTGGAGTGAGAAGGGAACGTTTGATGATGGATACCGGGCCTACGCCAACGGGTGGGTGATCAGTGAACACAGCAGTTCTCACTGCATGGAATTGCATAGCACCGAAACCTCGTCCAGCATCCAACAAAATTGGAATTGAGATCGTTTCGGCTTTGGTTTTTGTGTGTGTGTGTTTGCGCCGGCATGTTTTTGGCTGTCGGCTGGGAAGAAGGATGTCTTCGCGAAGGAAACGAACTGACCCGAAAAGTATATGGGAGCGCGTAATTTTCGCTCTCCGCGTGTCGTGTATGGTGGCGGCTTTTTGTGCAGTTTTTTTGTTGTTGTTTTGCATCGGCGGGACACATCTCTCGCCTTTGCCTGCGCTTGATTTCTGCATCTACATTATACAAGCTCCCAGCATGCAGCTCGTCGTGATAGGGCGGTTTTCGTGTTGCTTCCTTTCTTGATTCGGGAGGGATGCAAAAGGTTCCACGAGTGAGCATCGCCACTTTGCCACAAGTAATCGATCCGTCGGTTGGCTTGTTGTTTGGTAGCACGCGGTTCCCACCAATCCAATAATACAGTGTGATGCAAATTGTGGTTCAAATAGTGATCGTTGCATGTTTCGAAAACGGAAATTAGATGCTTTTTTTCTACGTTTTTAATAATATGCAGGCCGTGAATGATTTCCAGTGCACAGATGCCTATGACCGTATGTCCAAAAATTTATGTAAAATATTATTCTCAAAGGTATTTGATGAAACTTTTTTCCAACAAAAATCTTTCTTGTTGATATTCAAATAATGATGTATTAATGTGTTCTCGATAAATGGATTCAATCAAATTTAATATAGGTTGTAAACAGTTTTTTTAATTAAATGCGATTAAATGCGAGAGTCTAGACGACATCCATGTTAAACTTTTGTTAGGTTAAATCTTGGGTTAAATTATAAGTTTTACGATCTGTTTTAGATGACATTGCAAAGATTTTTATTTGATAAAATATTGAGTTCAATGTTGTTTAAATTTAATGATGAATTTGAAAGACATCCAGAGAGAGAATGCCTACCTCATACTCCAAATTCAATATAAAATGCTTTTTTTTACAATTACTTCATTAATTCTCCCACAAATGGTTTATGATTCATGTGTCAAATACTTGATTCGACGACCTTTTTTAGGTCATTTGCATAAAGCTTTTGATGGCTTGTATAAAGTATAACTGAGACCCCACCGACACAAAAACCTTAAATGAAAGCCCTTACTTACGCTTCTTTGTAGTTGTGAAAGTATTTAAATCAAGTTGTTAAAAAAAATCTTTTGTTGCCTTGTTTGACTACGGTCACCGACAGATGAGCATTGCGAGCTTAAATTGAAATTGTAATACATATTTCTGCGCCTCTTTCGGTACACACTGTCCCCATGGCATAGTTTATCTGCAGCTCGCTCCCCGAAACATTCCACCCCTTCGCTTGTGCCACTGGAGATTTTTTCGGTTATTATTGTGCAGAAAAAGGCCCCGTGGGCAAAGCGGCTTGATCCGTCCATCCGTTCCGATGCATTTCGCTTCCTTCGCTGGAGCTTGTTTGTTGTCAGTCCTTTTTTTTTGTTGTTTCGTTGCTTGTTGCTTACAATTCTTTCAATCTCTCCCCACCACCGGTCGGGTCTGTTGGGTCGGTCGGTCGGGTTCCTTTCGGCATGCCTGGCCCGCGGACCACAAACACCCGAGAGTGAGAACATTAATAATGGCGATGAGATGATAACAAGGGCGCGCGCGGCTATATCTCTGCCCGTGTGTGTGTGTGTGTGTCTTTGCAGGGCATGCTGAGCAGGAGAAGGTGAGTGGAGCCTGCGCTTCCACATTTCGGACTCCGCCGGACGCCGGGACTTCGGGCCTCCTGGCCTGGCGGCGGTTAGGTCGATGGCACCTTCTCAAAATCTGATACGCCCGTGTAGAGTTTTATTTGTTTCCCAATCCTTTTTGTGGTTTCCCGCTGGCCGTCGGTTGTTGGCGAGGATACCGGCGGTGCGGCAAGAGCAATCTTTACTGGAAGCAGTGTTGTAGCCGCCGTTTTTCGACGAATTTCTTCGCCGGTTTAAGAAGCAACACATTCTTCTTAAATCCCATCGACCAAGCTATTATTGCGGCGATGGTTCGGTGGTGCCGGAACGACGGATGGCGATCGACTGACTGCGCGCGTAGGAATGTTAATTAAATCGCGTTCAATGCGGTCCCAACTGGTAGCCAGCTAGCGAGATCTGGTTAACGGTTGAAGCGTCCGACAATTGTCCACGGTTTGCTGTTCATTCATTATCCCTGAAAATGGTTGAGCGGCGCTCATCACGCTGGGGTCATCCGTACTATTTTTTTTTCGCAATGACTCATTCGTTCACAACAGTGGTGACATCGGTGGTTCAACGCCAACCACAGCTTGCTGTGCATGCCGCCGGCAGTGTGTCATTGGAGTTGGGTGGAGCGTGTGGGCTAGAGATTCAGGAATCCCCGTCCGGGCATTAGTCAGATGGTGGCGCACTTGCGCCCGGCGCCCGGAAACAGAGCCCCGGAAAGTGACGCAATGGCGACGCTTGAGTATGACGTGTTTTGCAACGCACGAGACATTCGAGCTGCATGCATCCGGCGCTGTGGATGTGCGTTCGGATATGGTGTTGTTCTTCTTGGAACGGCTTAACGACAGGCGCGTCGCCATTGTAGGAGGTAGCAGTGTACTTTGAATTGGAATTGCGCTCAGCTTCCTGGCCGTACAGAGCGCTGTAGTTTGGGCGGTACCGAGAGATGACGTGGGTTTTTAGCGTAGTAGACGGATCGTGCGGTGTGTGTGTGTGTGTGTCGATGACGCATATGACTCTAATCTCGTCTGGGCAATTGGCACCGACCGTCCGACCCAGACTCACATGTACCCGTTGGGCGCAATTGACGCACGGCGGAAGAGCGAACATTCCTTTCGGGCACGGTATCAGGTCGCAGTATTCGGTACTGTGTTCTTCGAGGAAACAACAACAAAAAAACCACAAATTTTTCTTTCCAGCTGGTCGGGGAAAGAATGCTTAATGGCTAGAGATGACCCGCCACTTCCTAGGTTAGGGCGAATGCGTGATAGTCAAAGGCTATCATGGTCCCTATCAGCTCGCAACGGCTGCACCCCGAGCATTAGCAGTATTTGTTGACTGAGTCGCAGTTAGTGGCACGGTTCAAAGTACAACATCGAACACTCCAAACATCAAAGTCGCTAGTGTCTGTGTGGGATGTACCTTGTGCCTGTTCCTACTGGACTGGCCCGCTTGCCGAAGATTGCTAGAGAAGCCTGTGTTTGTTGCTGTTATTATTTCCTTTTGCTAGACCATCAGCTCACATTTCATTCACAATATTCCACTGCGCTACGAGCAAGCATCACTGAAGCAATCCGCTTCGGTGATATCAGGATCATTCGCTCTTGCCTATCGCTCGCCTCTCGCACTGCTTGGCGTGCCGTGTAGAGCGACGATTTGTGAATGGAATAGCCGCCATCCATGCCCGGACAACGGCGCGCACCCGTGGGGCGCCATAAAAAGTTGCCGTGAAGTCGGAGGAGAGCGTGAAAAGGCGCAACAGCCGAAAGGTGAAAGCTAGCCACTCGGCGGGGACCTATTTGTGCTGCCAGTACTTCTGGAGGCTCTACCAACTCTTGCGCCGCTGCTGCCCTGTCCAAACACACCCGGTTAGAGGTAGCTTGCCACATTTGAGGTGCCAGAATCAGGGCACACAACACACACACACGCAGCTCGTGTGGTGCTGTGTGTGCTCAGGTTACATATAAGGTTTGCTGAGCGGAGTTTTGAAACGCTCTACGGCGACGTGTCGCACCTTCTCGCACCACCCTTTACCGTTTAATTTTCTCTTGGCCATGCAAGAAGAACTTGTTGTCTGATATGCTCTGGACCACCTCCGGTGGTTTTTCTGTTGCAGTGGAAACGTTAGAGCGGACGAGCGAAGCAAAGAAAACAAGTAAACAGAGAAAAAAAGGCGCCCTATTTTCACCCGTCCTAGAGCTGATCGGTGGACGGCGCTGCACACACACTCGCACACACCACATCAGCACCACCAAGCATCTTTCCGCTCGTGCAAGAATGGGGACAAAAGCGGGTGTTTGGGGTGTAGTGGGTTTGGGGGAGGTTGGAAAGTGTTTTCTTACGCCTTTCTCATCTTCCATTCCTAACAGGAAATACTCGACGCATTCCACGCATTCCGATGGTGATCGTAAGCGTCATATAGTCGTCAGCCACTCCAAGCCTCGCCGCCCAGTTGCGTGGAGTCCCGGGTGCAAGTCCCCACTTGGTTGCCAACCGTTGCGTGCTTGCGTTTTTTGCCTTCTCCCGTTGCTTTCAAATATTTGGTTGCGTGCGTACGGAGCTGTGTACGCAGCCAGATGGGTTTTTATTGATGTTTTTTTTTCTACTGGAATCAAGCTAGAAAATATTAAAAATGTGTTATTGAATGAAGAATTAACAAGAAAATAGGAAAAAAGTATGATTTTTCCACTCAAACTGTCACGGGATTTGCTCAAACAAAGTATATAAGCTCTTGTGGTGATAGTCCCGTCTCCACTGGCATCGGCATACCTGCACGTCCGCGGCCCAGTCAGACACAATCGGTGACCGTCGTCAGTGCCAGAGGTAACCTAGTTTTGCTGCACTTTGTCGTCGTTGTTTTGCCTCGTTGCTCATCCTTTCCTAAGCGCGCTTGTTGCCAGAACAAGCAGCATGCCGACACATTGCTACATTGCATTTCGAATGAGCACACGATCTTACCTTTCTTCTCTGATGCGTTTGGTGTGAGAGTACGATGGGAAGGATGGGCGTGAAAGGGGGGGAGCTGGTCAGTAGATGCGCAGGAATTTCGTGCGTCTTCGACTCGAGACTCCCTGCTGCTGGCCGCCCTGCTCGCTTGGATGCTAATGTTTGGTCGGGCGGCTTTCGTTTGGGGTGGCCGGTCAACACCCCGTCAGCATGCCAATCGTGACCGGTGGTTGTTCATTATCATCCGATATGTTTACATACATTTGCGCCACCGTCGTGTTGTTTCTTCTTTCCTTGGTCCCTGGACGCGGCTTCCAGCGGTTCCGAGATGAGAGTGTACTGTTTTGAAAGAAAGTCGGTGAAAGAGCCACCAAAATTCCTCAAGTTAGTGCAAAGAGAGAGAGAGAGAAATAGCGAAAGAGAGACAGTGGACATGCATTTGAGGAATGATCAGGAGTACGTGGTGGTAGCCTTTCCCGGAAGTCTGGCTCACGAGTTAATGGAGAAATTGAACGGCAGGCGGCAAAAGGAATCTGTATGTGCAGTCAACACACGGATAGCGATGGTAGCGTTTGCTTGCGGAGAGCAACAAGGAGCAGTTTCTTGCAGTGGAGGGCGCCAATGCGTATGCTAAACATCATCCTACTTCTCGCCCCCAATAGCACTGCGTTTCAATCGGAATGCATCATCGCCACCATTCCGTAACAGCTCTCGGGAGCTGTAGGGCCCGTGCTGCATAATAAAAAGTGCAACCACACTCGGAGCCCCCGGGGCATTAAAAACGTCCGGCAATGAATTGGACTTTTATTGGAATTAATTTGTGAAATTTACATACGATCCCGCCGGATGGTGATGTGATGCCTGGCTGTTACGCATGTTTGCAGAAATCGTCTACATCAACATTTGGCTCTCCAGTGTGCATGATGAAAACATAACCGATGGCCTAGGCGCTACTAACGAATAGAAATTCTTGAGCTTACACATTGTTCTAAGTTGTATTTGTTGTGGGATATATCTGTAAGGCCATATTAGACAGTGTATGAAAGTATTTCAAAATTCAAACAACCTGAATCTCTACAACCTCAAAAGGTTTTGGCCTGCCAGTCCAGTACTGGGTTCATTGATTTAGTCTATTCGCTAGGTCTGTTGTACTCCAACATAAGTAGCCAAGGCTCTACCTATCAAGGAGATAGACTAAAGGTGGTCCAACCTGGCATCTTTCTCCTATTTGGCTCTACTACCTCAAGAGATCTTGGCCTGCAAGTTCTGAGTTCTTCGATGTAGTATAATCTCTAGGTCTACAAGTTTTCTCCAACAGAGGTAGAACCTTTTCTTACGAGGCACGACAATCGGAAGAACTCTCGGTCTGCCATTACTTGTTTCTTTGTCCCAGTTTACTAGTTTGATTAGCTATCTGGCATCGCAGGAGCAAATTCTGTAATATTCTTAAAAACACAAATTCTAAAAGAAACTTTACAATTCATTGTATTCAACACTTCACAGCTGTCAAATGTGTCTTCCATTGTTCACCCTATATAAACTAGCTGCAATACATTACACTTCAACTTCCTTCAGATTGATCAAACATATTTTGTTCCAATTCTAGGAAGTGTTAAAACCCGATTAACATAAGATTGCATCTATCTCGGAATGTGTCTATCAAACATTGAGAAATAACTACAAACCTGCAAAGCACAGGGAAAACAACCCTCCAGAAGTGAAAGAAACAAGGTGTCAACATTAGGAACGCGCAACACTCCTCGGCGGGTGCGTCTAATGCGTTACGAAATAGGTTCTGTGTGTGTGTGAGAGTGTTTTTTTTTTATTCGATTTTTGGTGGCTTATCAAACTTCCGTCGAATTTAATGTTCGATTCCGTAGAGAAGGAAGGAAGCGATTATTTACCGAACCGACCGCGCTTCACACAATATTGACCCGCGTATGGTGTGTTGGTCGAAAAAGGTGATAAAGGTGCCCGTTTGGGTGCCGCCCGATTCACCCGGTGCTGTCGCCGGTGTTTATTTCAGGTCGCGCATGCTTTTGGTTGACTCTCAAATTTATGGAGTGAAATTCGTGATACCAAGAAGAAGGAGGCACACATAACCTATGCTATCGGAGCATGGCAGCAATAAGATAGGCGAGTTTTTTTCTTTCTTTTCTTTGGTGACAGCAACTGTAGCAGCAACAGCAGCAGCAGCAACACCTTTTATCACGTCATGTGAGGAGGTGCAGGTTTGCTTTACGGACATGATCCCATTTTGGTCCCTGGCCCCGGGATCCACTAGATTTCTGCTGAATGAGACGTTTCTAGAAGCGTGGCCTCGCCGGAGGTCTCAGGAGAGGGAGAAAAAACGGAGATAGGAAACAGCGAACCAGCACGAATGGTTCGGGACGGAATTTCCTAAATGAGGAAATGCTGTGGGGAGAACAAATTCTATGCCTATTTGCGTTTTGAGGGCTTGTTTACTTTGCGTGTTCCGTCCGCGTCCGCCAATCCGCACCTTCCGTAGCGACCGCTACCGAGACACATATCACCGCGGTCGAGGATCTTGTCCGGCCGGCGCAGAGCAGCATATGATTTGATGTTTGAAGAAAAGGCAATCTTATTCTCCCATCCGCGGGCCCTCCCAGCAGACGTGTCTGCCTTCTCCTGTTCGAGCAATATTACAGTTGTTAGTCAAGCTGCTGCTGCTGCTGCTGCTGCACTATTCCCGTCCGGTTGTGTTTGTATGGGTAACGGACGCCGCCCCCTTGGTTACCGTTATTGAGGTCAACCGATCGTGATGGTGCCGGATGGCGTGCAGCAGCGTACAGAGGAAGGTGTGGACCGGCGCAACAAGGAGAAACCCTTTTTTTGAATGGAACAAACCGACGACTGAGGTAAACCACACACATGAATGAAGCAATTTCATTCATACTTTCTCGCGAGACACACACAACGTGCTTCGGTTTCCGTCCCTTCCCCACAGAGCTCTGTCCACCCCCCCCCCCCCCCCCTTCCTTCAACCACATCGTGTCACAGTCCGAGGTGCATTACGATGCGACTCTCCGCTATATCCGCTAAGTGCTGTTTTGCTACTACTCCCGTTAGCGGCAGCAGCTGTAGGCGTTCGGTGCGGTGGTGGGTTGGATTTTGCATGCACGCACATACCAGCAGTGGGTGGTTTGGGGTGGGTGAGAGAGAGAGAGAGCGGGTGGCGGCTGTAAAAGGTGTAAGGTTTGGGACGGGGTACGTACTAGTTGAGCAGATCGTGACGGCAACGTTTAGTGTAGGTACGGAGGCGACCCAAACACACACACTCACACACACACACACACTGCTCCGATTGCGATCTCCTCGCCGGCAGCCCGGGGGTTGATGGTTCGGTGGCGCAACAGGGGTCCAATAGGGAGCAATTTGTATCGTTACGAAAATCTGTGCGCCACTTCCTGTCTCGCTGTATGCGCTAATGTTGCAGAATAGAAGTCTTAGAATGTGGGGGGGGGGGTGGGGGGGGGGGTTGGGGGGGGGAGGCAATCGAAGCTCCCGGCCAGAATTAGGTTATTCTCGCCATTATTCTTCATGGTTGGTTGTTCTACGGGTTTAATCAAATTAAGTATTCTATTTGCATGATTATTTTACTTATGGCACTTGCAATTGAGTATTTCGAATTATTTAAAAACCTATTTTTCTTCATTCTTGGCCTGTCAAGAGTAAAATCGAGGTTATGGTGCAGTCGAAGATCTTCGGAAATCGAGAATATAATTGCATCAAGCTTCTGATGCAATCTTCTCTGATTCTGAATACCAATGAAAACATAACCAAAGACTTTAGATAATAAAACCAAAAAATCAATCAAATTTAAAATTTGAAATAATGTTTATATTGTTCGAGACATCTCTTCCATACCTAGAGATAGCTTGATATAGGTTAGAGTTCAGATGTGCGATATTTTGCAATGGTTATACTTATAAGTTTTGGCAGAAGTAGTTTTGAAGTCGATTTTTAGGGGTTTCTATTTAGTTTATCTATCACTGTATATTGACATTATTACTGTAGTTCACCCATGTGTTGTTGAATCTTCTTCTTCTTTCTTGTGGCCTTACTTCTGCTAGAGACCTAGGTCTGTCTGGGACGGCCTGGTGGTCACGAAGGACCGAGTTCAAATCCTACCCGGACCGTCCCTCTGTAGTGAGGACTAGCTATCCATCTATATGATATCAATAAGCCTAGTAATTCAGAAACGGCAGGCATGGCCTAAGAGTTCGTTGAGCCAAACAGAAGAAGATCTAGGTCTGTCATTTATGGCTTCTGTAACTTAAAATAGTTATAGAGGAACGGTCTACCTTACATAAAGGGAAACGATCCGCAATTGATTTGATATCCCGATCCCGATCCCGATGGATTTGTTAGCAGTCCTGATCGCCCCCGTTGACGATGATAACCTCAAACCTATGGCGATATTTGCGGCCTATTGCTTTGGAACATGGATACACTTGTTTTATGATCTGAGAAACACTATTATACAAAAAAAAAAAAACATCTTTTTTATCACCATTCTTACTGCAGCTCAGGATTCAATGTCATAAATTGATTTCCCTTTTAACAATTATCACCTCGAAAGTGCATTTTGATACTGGTTGTCTTCCTTTCTCACCCATAAACACTACACTTTTTAAAATGCCGCATGGGCAGGGCAGGCAGGCAGGCAGGTTGTGTTCACGTGATACTTTGACGCTTATCGCTTCAATATTTTGGGAGCAATATACATTTCCGCCCAAAAAAAAAAAAAACATGAAATGCTTCCACGATTTGTCTGTGTGCAAACAAAGACGCAACCGGGCACGGATGTACCTACCCTACATGTGCAACGTTTATTGCACTCACTGCACACTCATATCTGCACTTTGCCGATTGCATATCAACCGTTTTTCGATTTTGGGCAACCATCTGTTTGCCCACTGCTTAAGCGGGTTCAAATTGATGCTTTCCGCTCGTTTAACATGAAATGCTGATTTTTTTCCCCCGAATCTCTGCGTTTTTTTACAATTTATTGATAATGTACAATGCACTACGTTGAACGTTCACACGGGACTATCAGCATTATCAGTGAAGAAGAAAAAAATGAACCTCATATCTGGTAAAACCACTTTGCCTAAAATGCCTGGTGATGCTCATCGAAGGGTTCTGCCGCAGCGTGGTCAACACAACGCCGGCACCAAAAACGCCGGTCGCCGGTCAATCACATCGATCCACGCCGTCGTGTAATGTGCATACACCGTGGATCCACCGCGCCACCGCCCAACCCCCTCCCGCAGATGAAACCACACCGGAAATGCCTGCCCCTCCAGAAGGTTCTTCGCGCCCCCCCCTCCCAACAGGAGGTTCCACTTCGTGACGGTTTCGTTGAGCCGGCGACGCATACCAAAGCGAGCAGACAGATTGTACAAATCAGACAGAAAACGCATCGTTCGCGCGCGCGCGCGCATCGTGAGTGCATTCGCAACGGACTTTGTCGCTTGGGGGAAGGGATGTGGCCGGAATGTTGGAGGAACCCCGGACAAAGAACGGTTCAGTAGTAAACATCATCATCGTCGTCGTCGTCGCTATACGCGATCATAAAAGATTAGTTCAAATATGACGCGGATTTTCATTCATAAATCTCATCCGCCGCCCGTTCGGATGGTGGTGGTGGTGGTGGTGGTGGTGGTGGTGGTGGTGGTACGCTGGTGCATCCGACTGCAAACGTTACCTCTTTGCCGAGTTTGTTTTTGTTCTGTTATTGACGTACAACCACACATGTGGTGTGCCAGCAGCGTGGTGGTGAAGAAGCGAAAGAAGGAAAAGATGTCGGCGGCGGCTGCACATGTGCATTCGCATGTGCAACAACCAACCGTCGCGTACATGCGACGCGTAATGCACGGTCGTGGATGTGTGTCTAAAGCGGTATAGCGCACACACATTCTGCTGTCGATGGGTTGGGTTTTCACACAATCGCAATATGCGTCTGCGAAATGCAATGCCCGTATGCACCGTGCGCAACCCCGTGTGGATTTCGTTCCAGTCTCTTGAGTCGCGGGACAAACAGAGACGATACACGACACGGTACAAAGATCGTTCGTCGTTGTTTCTAGAGTTTGCAAACTTGTTGACAAAAATCGATGACTTATATATTTTAGTGAAAATGACGGTTTGAAGCATCAGACGCGTGAAGTATAGATAGATCGTAAAAAGCTTTATGAAGATTTAAGTATAATTTATATAGTGACTTGATGCCTCATGCTCAACAATTTATTTAAGTGTGTACCATAAAGATCGCCTTGTAGTATTTATTTCTAATTTTAAAAACATATGTTATATAATTGATTTCATTTTAGAATGTACTTTGAATCGTATCCTTGAATTTTCCATATGAAAAATGCATTTAACCTTCTTCTTATCCGTTGGAACTTTGAGCTCAGGAAATCTTACACTTTCGTTAAGGAAGCACTTAACGTTTTTGTTGACCCTCACTTGAATTAGTATTCAGATGAGATTAGATGCAGATCCTGCCTTGTGTAGCATCGGCGTTGCTGTCGATGGTAGCTTTGAGCTATTCTAGAAGTGTTTTTTAACATTTTATGAGGGGATTGGAATGTAAAATAGAGCGATATTTTATAGTCTAATAAAATGAATATTAGAACCATTTAACAGAAAACCAGATTAGTTAGGAAAAAGTTGAGGATAGGTCTTAACGCCTCAACCATTTCGACGAAAATATCAATGAAATATTCCCAAGAATTGTCTTCTAGTTATCATATTCGCTTGCCATTTTAGATCTATACAGCGCCTTAGCTCCGCACCGTCTCCTAACATCCCTCGCAGTATTTGACACAACAACTACAAAACAAAAAACTGCAACAATCTTGCTTGCCCTTGTTTGCGAATGTTGAGAATTTCATTTCTCACGAGCGAGCAACGCAATCGTCTTTGCCGCCAATGTCTGGGTCCGTCTGTCTGCTGCTGCTGCTGCTGCTGCTGCAGCGTTCTCGTCGCACACTTCAACGCAACGATCCTATCAATGCACACAGCGATCGCGCGCGCATTTTCTTTATCGCGGTCCGGGGCGTTTTGCGTAGGAATACCGCGCAAAGAAGAAGGAAGGTCAGTAATCATGCCCGAAATGCGAAAAAAACAACAAAGCGCAGACGGAAACAACAAACAAAAGCAAAAACAAAAGCGACGCAAAAGTCCACCAAAACTCCGCGACCCAACCAACACTGGATGTTTGAGCGAGACACAAGGAGACGCCAAGTGTCCTGTTGCTGCAAATGTACTCTGCTGCATGGTTTTTTATTAAACCTCCCCGCGTGTGGACAGGGGGTGGAAAAGGACAGGGGGGTGGCGAGTGGCAGGGAGACGACTACATTTCATCTTGAGACAGTGTCCACGATCGTACAAAGTTTGGCAACGCGAGCGGTGTCTCGGACCTTCTGAAAATGAGGACCAAAGTGCAATCGTGTGGATTCGCGGGAGGTCAAACATCTCCCCGACGATCGGGAAGGATGTGAGTGGGGGCAGGAACGGTGGATGTGGTGGTGGGATGGGAAATGGGAGGAAATTGGAAACCTCGTGTGAGCCGACCTGGAGCATGAAGGGAAGGTCCTCGCTGGTTGCTGCATTCCACGCGGAACTTGTTTTTGTTGCAGGTTCGGGAAATCGTACTCTGGAGAAGGAGCCTCTTGCGCATTCTGCCGTTGAAGGCGCTGCGCGTAGTAGAGTGTGCAGTTCATTGAACAGAAAATTAAATGCATGTGCTCATGCACACAAATGCAGATATAGCCGTGTGGTACCTCACACATATACGGACGCTTCCCGTTTGTAGTCGAGTATCGTACGTCGGGAGGTTTTCGAGATCTCTGGACCTTGGAATCTTGGCTGCCTGGGTTTATACTGATCTGGAGCCAATAGTTTCCTTAGCTTTGGTTCGGTCATTTCTTTTTTAAAATTAGTTTTCAAAGTACTCTGAGTGGGAATGCTTTACAAACTGACATGAAATTTGTTGAATTTATAAAATTTTTACACTGATCGCTTGCAGAAGTACAAATAATTGAAAGATCCTCTTACGAATTCCAATGTTTTTTATGTAGTCTAAGATATATTCTAGATATCCAAATCATCCCATGCTATATGCTTCTGTATGTTATAACTTTTCTCCCCTTGAATGTTCTTGATGCATCAAGCATGACACAAAATGTGGAGGAATTCCGATTGCATTCACTCCAGACTGTGGCCGAAAGACCCCGGGCACATGCTCGGCATCGGGTTCTCGTGCACATATTCCTGTTATTCTACGTCCGCAAAGCCGCCGAATCGTGCTCATTGTTGTTATCCCAAATTATTATGTCGCTTTCTCTCCCATCCCCCAACACCCGCCCACATCACCGTCCCCTACCCACCCATCCGTTTGCTGATCGTGTTCTGTATCGACGAACCATGCCATCCGATCGGCCTCAGTGCCGCGGTTCCTTTTTGGCGATTTTTATTACGCTTCTACTCCTTTATTTGCACTCCGTTGTGTGTCTTTCTTTCCATTCGGGAAGGGGGAGTAGGCGCACACCGTCCGGGTGTATCGATTGCCGAGAGTCGTAAAAGAATGCACTCTCAGCAAAGCCACCAGGGAAGGGACTTACACACAAAACAGCTTCTTGCTTGATCAACGCGATTGTTTCATCTCTCGGTTGCATTTATATTCTTTTTCGTCCTCTTAAAGTCTCTCCCTCTCTTCATTCGTTACATACGGATTTTTTGCTTTGTTGGTAGCTGGTGGTCAAACGAGGACATTGAATGCATTTTTTGGACGCTTCGCGCACGTCCCAACAAATAAAAAATGCTGCATTCTGCATGCCCATTCACCGTTCCGCAGCAGCACATTTGTACGAGAAGCGCTTTGATTTCGGTTTCCCGCCAAATAACTTTCCGGCCGTATCGCTCCGCAGTCCAGAGGAGCCGCGATACTTCTCTGCGGGCTTCTGAAGGGAGGGTTGTGCATTTTTCCTGGAACTTGGGCGCAGTCCTTAAATGGTGGAGAAACGAGTGAAGTGAAAAAGGCATCATCCCAACACAATCTTTACACACTAACACGGGGGGTAAGGTAAATCTGGCGTACATTGAGGCATGTCTGCGCCACTGCCGCGTCTTCGGTGCAGGTTCTTGGTACCTTGCTTCCCTCCCTGCCCGGTACCGTCGGTGGCATCTCGTCCACGTCGTGAGTGCATTCCTTACAGTCTGGGATTTTTTTTTTCGACAGTCTGGGTTTTGTTTTGATTTTGTTTTGTTGTTGCTGATGGAGAGATTGGTTGGCTTTTGGGCTCGGGGGGTTCGATTGGTCGGCTTTGGTTGACTGACAGAAGACTTGTGGAGGATCACTAGTTTGTGCTGCAATGCTTTCGGATTTTGGGTGATCCCAGCAGAAGCATGATTCCGAACGTAATTAAGGAATTTCTAATAATTTATTTAAATTTCATGTACAAGACTGTAACCTATTAAATATTCGCCTCAATTCGCTACTGACATAGCCTTTTGATCGTAACTAATGGAAATTTTAAATACAAACTATTGTATAGTATTACCACACCGAGTTTATCCTATTTTGATGGCATCTAGTCTGAGCCAAACTTTACCTTTATTTCCAATCTCGACTATCGTTCAATCAATCTACAAAAAGGGCCTTCTACCCTGGATGCGGTCCGGTGGCCTAGTGATAGAGGCTTGGGATTTTCACACGGCAGGACCCATCAATCGAATGTCATCTAGACTGTGCTCCCGGAGTGTAGATGATCCGTATACCTGTAGCTGCTTTCTCAATGTTTGTACTGGACGTCATACTTCTATCATCAAGATTCACCAGAATTCGGATTTGATTATTAGAGACTTCGCTCTGAGCTCTAGTCCCTAAATCTGAACTAGATTTTCCTAGAATTTTAAAATGTTGTCTATGTGTACTTATTATTTGATATCGATCCTTCATATAATAGTTTCAGTACAAATGTCTAAACCAGTGTAACTCATATCGACACCCAAGACTACATATTCATCTACATTCTTCAAATACTAACATTCCTTTCAGTCTAGTCTAACACGAAGCAAATTTAAAGCGTCTGTCTGCGTGCTCAACCATGATTGACTCAGCTATGTTCTAATCTTTTTTCAAACATACTAAAATATGCATTACCTAGAACTATTAGCTTGAGTCATGGGATTTAAAGTGCTATTGGGAAAAAATCCGTTTTGTTTTTCCTCGTATTGTTCTTGGCAGAGTGGCACTAATTTCTGTGAGTGTGAGTCACACGTGTTTGAAAACCAAGCCATTCGCCTGTGACCTGTGAGTCATGTAAATGGTAAATAAAGTATGACAAGTGTTTCGTGCCAGTCATCAAATCCTCTCAGTATTTATTGATTTTAAACTGAGCGAAGGCGCTTATTTTTTTTTATTTTGTACTTACAGAAGCCTGTGAGTAATTTATGTTTTATTTTTACAAAGACGGTCTGGCCGTATTGCTTCCGGGAGTAATTATTAGAATATAAAAAATATTCGCTGCAACATCTGATTTAGCAGGTCCTATGTACTAATTGGAAAATCTTTAATAAGAACGTTTTCATCTCTACCTGAAAAAAAAACTACAAAAATATCGCCCTATTTCATTGCCCAGCTATATTGCGTACTAACCTCAAGTGTTCTGTGGCCTTCACAGATTGATAAGCCTGCCGTGAAATGAAAGTGAAATTTTCTACCTAAACAAACAACCCGGAGAAAGCTACGCTAAGGGGGGGGGGGGTTATATATGGCGGACTCAGAACACAAAAACCAAAAAAAAAGTAAACGCAAAACCCCTTAACTTCTGAACATTTGCTCTCGTATCCTCTCGGCGGCTCTCTCTTGGCTTTGCTGCCAATTTTAGTTCAGGCCCATCGAAAGCTCTACCCTCCGGAAAGCGCACGCCTGGTGGCACGGCTGCTCCTACAGCACAGCTTGTCGACAAGCGCCTTTTGATGTCAATAACATCGGTGTATCATGCGTGCTGCGTGTTCTGGGGGGTTTTCCGTGAGCCGTTGCTGTTTTGAAGTCGATTGAACGCCCTCAAATGGAAAGAGGAGCACGAGCCAAGCACGTTAGAGTGGGCAACGGTAGCACACTGTCAGAAACAGAACGTAGGTAGTAGTAGCAGCAGCAGCAGCAGCAGAGGGCTTCTACCACGAAGCGCATGTGCGTAAGGTATGGCAGGATATGTGATACGAGAAGAAGGGTACAGCAGCGAAGGTACGGAAGGTGTGAGGAATTCGCTTTCGATTTCATTTCACGTTAAACAACCCTCTCGTGAGCTTTATCTGGCTGTGTGTGTGTGTGTAATATGAACCGTTGTTCCGGTTTGTAGTTTGTATGTGTTTCATTCTTCAGTGTTTGCATCGGTGGTACAAAACAAGCCCTGGCCGCAGTGACATTCGCTTGGTGAGTGCACGTTACTGGGATTGGCGCCAATTTTCGGTGCTGATCCACAGTACCTATCTCTGTGATTCTCGGAATGATGATTAAGGCCAGCAATGTATTGCTGCTTCAGGAGTTCATTTGTATAAGTTTGAGTTAAAAGAAATACCTTCGGAATGTGTCCTCCATGCCCAGTCCAGGGAGCTTTTTTCTGAAGAAGGAGAGATTCATGGTGTAGAGATTTGTAGAGGCCATACCAACTTGCCACGAGACAAAGATTGAGCGTAAAACTAGAATTAAAACAAAATTCCTTCACTAAATGTTAAATTGGAAATGATTTGCGCTTTTACAGCACCAACTCCGATGCCTACATAACATTATGGAGCAAGGTCAAAGCTGTACGATGGCATACCATCACCATGGCAGGGAAGGGAGTAGGTGAAGGATGAACGGCGATGGTTTGGGGGAGTTGCCTGTGGCAACGTCAAAGTAAAAAAAAAGAGGTCGGAAAATTAGAAGCTGCGTAGTAAACCGGTAACCTTGTATCAAACCTCATTTTGAACGTTTCATTCTAGCCGCTCTTCTTCGACGTTTGCTCATTTCGCGTGTCGTGCAGCTGTATGGGTATATTTGCTACCCTCGATTCCACCTCTCGCCATCTTGGCATCCCCTCTTGCTGGGTGTACTTAACGGAGTGTGAGCGCTAGTGTAGCGTCGGTTGGTTGTGTGGTGACTTGTAAGGTGAGTCTCGAGACTATGCCGAGCTCCTCGACGGTTGTGTGTGGTAGCGTCGTGTGGGAGCTTGTGTGAAGTCGTCACTCACCATTCTCCATTGCTTGCTTTACGGATGGGCTCTTGAGGCGCCACCTCAAGCCAAATGCTCAATAATCCGCACGTTTCCCTGAGCTTGAGTTTGCGCTTTTTTTAAGATTCACATTTGTTAAGTAGGATTATATAAATAAGTTTGTCTTGTATCAATTATCCTGGGGCTTCAGAGTTTAATCCATTCATTTTAACTTGAACTTGATTTTGCTGTAAATTTGTCGTTTGTGTACCGCAAAATCCTAAATTTCTGAACTAAAAATCCCATATTACTACTTCTGATACTGCTAGCCAGAATTGTTATGCTACACATTTCTGTCTCTCCTTCAATGCTGATAGTGTCTCTCTCCCGATGGGGGTAGCCACCCCATCCGAGATGATATCCACCCCTATATGTGTTGTGTGTGTTGCTGCGGTTGTTGTCACTCACTCTCATGCTGACAACGATAATTGAGAGCATCATCGAAACATCGTTGCTCTGTAATCGCTGTCGCCAGCATCATCATCATCATCATCATGATCATCATTATTATCATCGACAATTTCATCGCCATGCTCTGAGGGGTGGGAGGGGGGGCGATTTGGTAACTCAAGAGAGACGCACTTTCTTCCTATCTTTTTCCCACCGTTTTCCTTTTCTGCGATTTACCTTATCGGGCGTGGGGAGCACTCACGCGATAATACACTCACGCGGCTCTCTCTCTCTCTCTCCATTGCGAAGGCGCGTGACGCGACAACATCGCGGTCCAAAAGATGTAGCAACCACGGCAGCACGCTTGAATGCGGAATGGGATGGATCGTGCGAAATTCGCCGCCACGCCAAACCAGCCCCGGTGGGGTAGCCCATGCATGCGTCGCAGACTAAATGCGCAATTTGCTCGGCCGATTGTCGCTGGCTAGCCTAGCCGCCGTAAAGGGATGTTCGCCAAGGTTGATCATGGATTAAATTGAATGCGGCCATCTTGTGTCGCCTTAAAGGCGGTGGCGCGATCAGGTTGAGAGTGTATTGGGGGGGTGTGTGATTGCTTGCGACTGATGGTGTTCTTGGTTGGGCAATCTTGTGGTTTGGCGTTTTCTAGGTACGCAACGCAGTAGAAATTGATTGAAAAATTTAATCATCAATTTTAATTATAAGCATAATTCTGAAAATGGTATGATAGTGTTATGGTATGATGTACGAACCTATTTTAATCCAATAATTAACGAGATTAAAGTGATATTTAAATTGGTAAATTTCCTGAAAAACTTAAGACAAATAGCTTCAGACTTATTCGGTGTACATAAGTTTTGATTAGGCTTTGATCTGAATAATAATCTAATCTAACGTACATATTATTTGCCCAGAAAAACATGAAAATTTATAGTCCTAGAACGCGCGATATCTAGGTCCGAATCTTGATAGGACCGATGTCACCACTGAGTATGATAAACAACAGACATTTCATATGCCATATAATTGCACACAATATTTCTTACTTAAAAGAAGAAGATATACTTAAATATTGAAACACACTTAATGTAGTTTAAAGTGGAAAGAATATTTGTTAAAGTTAAATAACAGCTTCATACTGAAAACTTGGATTCTACAATCAAGAAATTCATCAACGATTGTTGGTTTGTTCAACAATACTGAATTCGGTCCTAGAACGCCTCTTATGTCCATGTGGACGACCTAAAATGACTTCACGGGTAGGGTCTTTTGGTGCAATTTCCATGAAAATATCAGTCAACCGGAGCCGGACGAGTCTTATTCGCTGCATGATTGTGTGAGAGATTTATAGCTCAGCATTGTTGCTCCATTGTCCATTCTGTCTGTCAAACATCCTGTTGTATGTTTCATCGAAATAATCTCGATTAACTTACATTTAAGTCAACAAAGAGTACACATCGTTGTATATTTTCTATCGTTATAATTTTAGGCTAGAATTGCTTGTAGGGTTTTAGGCTAGAACGAACATGAAGGATAATCGGATTTTTCTATTACCAACAATACAACAATTGTTAGCTATTTTCCAAGTCGAAGATGTACGGTCAAATTTTAGAAGGATCACTTTTATTAATGTTTTTAATATCTCCATTAAATTGCAACCCTCAACGCAACCCGCAAATCTGAAGGCTTTAACAGAAGTTTGAATCTAATTCATATAATGTCATGTTAACTCTTAAGGATGTACATTACGCGCATATTTTCGATGAATTTTCCAGTTCCGGTACAGCAAGCTAGGAAAATTTCTCACCACCGAGGCGCTAACAGATAGCGGCAAACCCGGTAATGATCAAGCATTGAATATGCCGTTTCCGATCATAGGACTGCTTCATAGGACTGGTGGTGATGAGTTGGAAAGATGAAACACAGCAGCAGCGGCAGCGGCAGCGGCAGCAACAATAACCGAAAATGCATTTAACGATGCAGTCGCGCAGCTGTTGCCGCTGGTCGACGAGTCCTCCCTCGCCGAGGGTACGCCGAGCGTGCCGCCGCACCTATTTTAAGCTTCGCGCTCAAAAATCCAAGACACAATGCGCGTTTGATCTCTCGCATCCACTGGAAAATGGGAAATTGCGTTACTACGCCGTCCCCCGGAAAAGGTTTTTCCACGATAAACCAGCAGCAGGGGGAGAACTGTTTCCCAAACTGTTGCCCGTCCGGCAGAGGGCGGACGCGGAGGCAGGTTCCAGAAAGGGAGGGGTTCCGTTGTCATCCACGTGCAACTGCTACTGTGTCTTGCCAAGACCGCAAGACGCTTGTTTCCTCCCTCGAGGACGGATTTTCGTCCCGCTATTTCCCGGGTTCTCATTTGTCTTCACGTCTGGCTTCAACTCATCATCACCCTCGCGCCTCATTTTGCCTTCCCCTTGCTGCCTCCTTGGTCCTTGCAGTCTTTTTCCGTTTCCACATCCGTCTTTCTTGACTTTTCCCCCGTTCGCTCGAATAGCAGCCCCCACCCATTTGTGTTCCTCCGGCAATGGAATCTCATCCCGCGCGCGCGCACGCCCCCCCTGCCCGATCGCACGTACGGAATGGAAATCTCTTTCGAAAATGTGTTGCGATCGTGCGTAGCGCGCCAGGCACCCCCATGGACTCGCTCTCGCTGTGTGCAACGGAACTGTGCGTGCATTCCGATGCATGCACAACGCAACTGCAGTGTCATCCCGTGTTACCCAGCACTTCCAAAAAGGGGAACGGAAACGTTCACGTCCGCTTGCGGAGATGCGTTAATAGACGCGGGACGATCGGGTGTCGGGTTGGTGGCCCCTCGGGGTGGGTTGTGGGAAGTTAAAAATAGGCAAAACCACGCGACAACCAACCCCAAAGCGAGAGATGCAGTCGAGGAAAAAAAGGATCCCCCTCGAATTTTCCAATATTTTCTTCTTGGCCGGTTCGGGGAAGATCACGCTTGCCCCTGTCTGTCGCGCTTTTCGTTGGGCAATTTTTCGTTCACCTCCTCCCCATGTCTGTATTCTCTGGGGTCGTTCGCCTTGTTACACGGTGTGTGTAATATAGGGTAGGGTCGCATCAAGGAAACCGTGCAACACGAAACCAATGTTTGGCCGTATGCTCCATCCTTGTGCAGCACGCGGTAATGATCGCGTTAGGCAAATGCAACTATTGCGCACAGAGCAGGGGGAAGCGGGAAGCGCATATTGATTGCATTAGTTTGGAAACGATTTTTTCGGGGGAAAACAGTGACAAACACGCACTCGTCGCGAGCCGGTTTGACAGGTCGCATTTTCTATTCTTAACCGTATCCCGCGCCCATCATCATCATTATTGAACCGTTCGTCCAATAGCTTGCAATTCGTGCGTAATAAGATGCCCTCCCCCTCAATCCTGGGCCCCCAACGATTACTTTAAATTTAGGTTTTGTCACCAGAATTGCGACGAACAAAAGGGGGCCCCAACAGCTAGACCCGCTTTGCTTTAAATCCCACCCACCTCATTTTCTGGTTGGTTCCTGACTGAAAAATAGCCATCCGTAACGCATTTCACTAGCTGTCGACTTAAAGATTGTAGAATCGGTTGTTGTGTCCCGAACTGTTTAAATACCAATTTCTTAACGGCGTGAGATAAATGGTAATTGAGATTTGGAGAATCCGGAATGGAATGGGTCGGAAAATTAACAATCGAACGTAACGCCATTGTAAAACTGGTACCTATGACTATTCACTCACCCCTGGGTTTAAAAGGCTGTTCCGTTCCGTGGCACAGTAAACTCTTTAATGGTGATAGTTTTCGATCAAGTACAATCATTAAAGGTGCTTGAAGTAAAGCAGGAGATGTTGCTCCCTAGGCGATAGATCTACCCTTCCCACAAAGTAATGGATTTGATTAGTCTCGTCCATTTTGTAGCAACTCTATTCAAATACAGGAACGCTCAAAGGATTCATTTAAAGGCTTCAACCTCATCCAGCCTTAACAGTTTGTGTGATGTTTGTTTAATATCTAATTTTCTTTCATTTTAAAACATATATGAGTATTGCAACTCAACCCCAACTATCATTTTCAATTCCATAAAACCATTTGAAAGAAGAAAAAATCTGATTCATTCCTTTATTGTACAACAAAAAGTTGAAAGTTAATTATGCTGTGAGTATTGTATGGAAATATGTCAACACTCGTCAGTTGGAAAATCCAGCGCAATGTCTAAAAAATCGAACACATCTTCTCACATTTTTCTATTCAGCTGCAAGTTTCAAAAACGAGTTTGAAATCAATCAAATGAATTGAAATATTGGACTTTATTGGACTTTTTTGACGTTTCATAAGAGGAAGTGGACAATTTGCATATTGAACTGGATAGAAATATTGCAGTTCTTTCATTGCTCAAGCGCCATTTTGGTTTTGAAACATTTTTGTCCAGTTCTATCTTTAAATTATCCATTAAATCTTGTGCAGTTTCGTTAAAGGACGGTCAGTTTTATCTGCAGGTTGTTTATTCTATTCTAAGCAGAGGCAACCTTACGAGTTCTTCTCAAGAACCCAATATGCGATGAAATTGTATGGTTGTTTAAAACTTATTTTCGATTTTCGTTGAGTAACGTACACATACATGGTTTACAAAAATCAATTTGAATTTATAGTTTGCTTTATTTAAGTTTCATTTTCTCAGCCTCATTATTCGAGCCATTTTCTCCTTTGTATCCCGTTTACTAAGATTGAATGCTTGTGAACAAAATATAAAACAATATTTCCCAATTTCATTAAGAAACAAATCTAAATTAATTAATTTTAGATGCTTTATACAATTTTTATTTTAACTGATTCATTCTTGGCCGGGGCGGCCCGGTGGTAGATGCGGCAGAACCGGGGTTCAAATCCCATTTGGGCCGTTCTCCCATAGTGAGGACTGACTATCCAATTATGCGATAACAAGAAGGCTAGTAAGCCAAAAATGGCAGGCATGACCTAAGAAGTCGTTAGGCCAAGAAAGAAAAACATCATTGTCCTATCGATCCTTTACGATCGATTTCCTTTAAGAAAAAAGCCGGCTTCTTAAGAATTTTGTTGCTTGAAAAAGCAACCATAAAGCTGTTGTACAATGAAAATAATAGCAAAATAAATGCTTTGATTCACATTATTTCACCTAATTAACGCTCTAAATACTATTGGCTTTGAATACTTTAAAATAATACAGCAATTCTTTGCCATATCGTAGCTGAGCTTTTGAAAATTAAAAAAAAGCCTTATATTCCTAGAAATGTGTGAAACTTTTCCATTTCCTTATGTATTGTCCACCTTTTCTCATGCTTTGTTTTCGGGAATAAACCAATTTTGCTCTTTGAGCGTATAATCCTTGGAAGGAATTTCCACAACCTATTGCAGTAGCTGCTCCGTTTGGCAACCAAAGCATCCGTAATCGTTTTCCTGATTACGTCAGATGTCATCCTGTTGAAAACTAGCTGGCGTAGCTGGCAGGACGGATTGCTAGCAGGTCCGATGTCGTTTGGCTTTGGTTCACATTTATTTTTCGCAGTTCAAACCATCGTTCGCCTTTCTGTCATGGGCAAACTTTTGTTGGCAAAAGTTGATTGGAACCCAGGCTCCTTCGCGAGGCATCGGTTGTACGATGTCGGGCTAAAAAGGACATCCTATGATGCGTTAGAATCGGTTTAGTCTTTTTATGTTACCAACAAGAAGTTTGCAATGACCGATATTGCAAAGAAGGCAGCAATAGTTGAATATTTTGCGGGTAATAATTTTATTTTATTCTAAAATCGTAACATATTTGCCTATTTTTAATGTCAATCAAGAGACTTAACTGGCTTCAGAGAATAGAAGCTTTATATTGAAATTAATATTAAAGCAATAAACTGTAATTAAATGATTTAGAATAGGTTTTCTTTCTAAATCCCTGTATTTTTGATGAATTCACTGTATTTTTGTATTAAAGAAGGTATTATTAGCATGTTCTACATACTAATTTATTTTGACAATAAATAGTCCAATTTTGAAGCCCGTTTTGTAATAAAAAATATCAATTTAGGGTTTTGTAAAACACTTGAACTTAATCTTTAATGTTTCATCGCGTTGTGAAAATGCATAGTAGCTTATTAAAATTCACTTTGACCGCATTTATCCTTAATCTTAGCAAAAAACATCAATTTTCTTCCCGATTTATGAACCATCCTGAGTTAATTTTTCCCCAAATCTTCGCCCCTTCACACTCATAATTAGCAAATTACGTTCAACAGTTGAACCTGCCGGTTACCGAAGGAAAAAAAACAGTCCGCCCCAAATTGTACGATCCTTAGTAGCCCCGACAGCCTTGAAAAGTGTGGCGTAAAATCGTAAAAAAGCTCCACCGTGCATGCAAAGCAAGCGAACGCTCCACGATGGCGACCCGCGGCTCCCATTTTGTTTTTTCGCCGTCAACGCTTGCGCCATTTGCCGTCCCGGCGTACCCCCGGCAGTGGTGGTGGTGTTTGTGGTGCGTCCACAGGAAGAAGCGTACGTTTGCGAAATCTCAAACAAACCAACATACAACCAAAAGAAAAAAATCCACCACACCACCCTTACACTCACATATTTTGAGTTCTCGTGTGCTCCACCGAAAATCATCAACTCCCCGACGTGGTGGTACTCTTGGCGATTGCTCAGCTGTCCCGCTCACCCAACCAGTACTCCGAGCGGTGGTGCGTGAATGAAAAAGGGAATACAAGCAAAAACCACCCTTGGCTGCCTACGTGCACGCACACACGCTTGGCGCGAGTTTATTATTTGCGAACACCGCCCCATTGAGTGCCGCCCCGGTACTGTGGATCGGATCGTGATGTGGGGAAGGGTAGAGGATGAGTTGGGAGGGGGGGAGGTTTGGGGCGATAACGTTCCCCACCTCTCGGAACGCCTGATATGTGTTTGAGCCGCGCTCACAATCTTACGCGTAACTTTCATTTTGTTTTTGCGTATTTTGCGTATCTTGCTCGCGATGGACGTCTGCGGTGCGTATCGCTGCGTATCGCTTATATTACGAGAGGGAGAGAGAGAGCAAGAGCGTGCTATGAAGAGATTGAGAGACGGGATTTTAAATGTCGCGAAATGTCGTGTGTGCGTGTGTGATTTGCTTCTGAGTTTCCGTGTATCCAACACCTGAGTTACGGAGGTTCTCACGCAAGTTGGGGGCAAAAATTGGGGAGCTGATACTACAACAACTCGCCGAATTTCACATACACGCGCTCGTGCACACGGCAAGCAACCAAGAAGACTAGCGTCGATATCTCGATGACAGCACTTTTTCCTTAGAGCAGATCAGAGAGAAGAAAACACCACACCAAATCCACGCCAATCCCACACCACCCCTTAACGATAAAACCAACTGTGTATGTGACTTTGTAAAAATGCCGGGTGCGTGTGTGTGAGAGAGCGAGGGACGAGATAGCGTGAGAGAGAGAGAGAGAGGGAGTGCCGTGAAGACGACGCATTCATCATCATGTGATGGAATTTTCGATGGTATACACCAAGAGACCGAAAGAAATCATCTCACGAATGTCGTTGTATTTCGCCGAAAATTGATCAATTATGCTGTGAAGGGATCGCAAAAACTGTTGGAGTTCGCGCGTAATAATTCAAATGAGATGCGGTTCTTTGAGGCTCAATAAGCTATAAATGTGTGGTGACTCAAATAATTCTTGAAGCTTATACTGAGACATTAAAAGACCTTAAGATATTAACTTTGCAACGCAAAAAATGTCTGCCAGCGGAGCTTACTTCAATTTAGATTGAGGAATTCGTGTTATACCACAGCCACCAAACAAGACGGGCTACATGCGCGGCCTTATCGCATCATCCAAGCACATTACAACTGTGTACCAGCTCCACCGCCAAGGTCCGTCCCTGTTTACCTTGCCCGGCACCACGCTGTAGTACGCTCCTGTGGTGTAGTATCGATCTGTTTTAGTCATAATGTCGCGCTGTAGCTCTCTTGGTTGTTGTTGTTGGGTCCCCGTTTTTCAAGTCCCAACCGGTGTTGGGTGCTGGTGGCTGTGTGTAGCAGCAGCAGCAGCAGTAGTAGTAGTAGTAGTAGCAACAGCAGAACGAACGGGCAGATGTGGGTGCAAGGAACTCACAAGTAGCGCGTAACAGTGACATTGATAAAAAGATGTTTGGATTCGGCCCCCCTTCCCGAGGGTGGTGGACCAGCAATTCGCAAGTAGATTGGGGTTGCGAGCAGCATCTCCCACGAGTGAGGAGGAGAACAAGGGAAAGAAAAAAAAATGCACGAGAGAAGACATCTAACCAACCTAGAAAAAACCTCAAGATGCCTGCCTTTTTATGCTTAGCTCCTTGCGATTTACTCTCGGTTTCTCTCTCTCTCTATCTCTCTCTCCGGTGATGAGAAAAGTGCGTAACAACCCCGCTACCGAAGGGGCAGATTTTGCGAAACGGTGTTGCGGATTTTCTTGCACAATTCAGCACACCTCCTCCTCCTCCTCCTCCTGCACTTCCTTCCTCGTCACCATCGTCGTCCGAGCCCGTCCGCTAATCTCTGTCACGGATAGGATTTTAACGACGCCATTGCGAACGTCTGTGGTGGCCTCGCATGGTGGCTAGATAGTAAAGCTGCTTTCGGTAAATTAAAACTCCATTTTTATTGAACCCGATGGTCTAGGGATCCTCCCACCACCCGTTTGACTCAGTTTTTATGCTAAATAATGGAATAAAAATAGCCAAAGTCACACAGGACATAAGATTTGCGCAAAAATGCGCAAATTTTGATGGAATGAATTTAAAACGTCTATAAGACAGAGCGGAGCTATATGCGACTACGCGAGGATCTCCTGAAACATCTTCAAAGATTTCAAATGTTGAACCCATTTCGATGCCGAGAGGAATCCCTTTCAGAAGCCATCCTCGGTTTGCTGCTTCTCCTGGTGCAGGTGGGCAAGATATTACGCGCATGTCCTTCTGCTGGTGCTCGCACCGTTGGATCCCACCTATATAGTTGTGGGTGTTTTTGTAAGAATGTTACCTTCCAACGGCAAGGAACGAAACCAAAAATTCAATCCTTCGAAATAACTCTCCGGCAACGAATACCGATGCGCCGGGCGTTGGCTTGCCAGTACTTGCAGCATGATAAAGGTGCTTTAATCGTTTAGAAGCATATGTTTTGTGTATAACAAACCTTAGACTGCTGAGCAATGTTTTTGAGCTCGAATCGATTATCAATTTTAAGTGTAAAAGAAGCAGGTTCAATTCCACAAACTATTGTTGAAGAATAAAGCCGAAAAAACGTAGCTTTAGAGAAAGCTATTCTAAAGGACCAAAATTAGCTCAAGTTAGCTGATATGTGGAAAATCGAAGCTGATATATGCTAACACGAAGAAAGTAGTATCAAATCCTATCCGGATCCTATCATCCCGCACGTTACACTGACTTTACAGCTATCTATAAGCAATTCAACGATCATCATCATCTACCATGTGCTTAAGACAAGAATGGGAGAGTCAAGCACTTACAAGTTCTTGATGTTGATAATCTGTCTTAGATTGGACTGTTGAAGTAAGATTTGTATATTAAGATGAAGTATTTAACATATCAGACACAAACATATTCGATCGACGAACATATCTCGATGTCCGATGAACACCGATATCACAACACCTCTCAGTCACTCAGATTGTTACTGCAGATTGTTCACTCCGTTTCCTCTCAGGATTTTTTATACTAGTTCACCTTTTTTTTGCACTCTGCACCCTTACGGCAATCCTTGAGCAATATTCGAGCACACCGAATTCCACCCTTAAACCACTCTCCGGTGGTCAAGCAGCAAGCACCACCACCTTCCTGGAAGTGATCGTTCGATCGTGTACCGTACCGACCCGACTGCAACCGGCGATGCACCACTTCTCCTCTGACT
Source organism: Anopheles stephensi (assembly GCF_013141755.1). Lineage (NCBI taxonomy): Eukaryota > Metazoa > Arthropoda > Insecta > Diptera > Culicidae > Anopheles > Anopheles stephensi. The sequence continues at coordinate 18,378,082 of NC_050203.1, forward strand.
GAGGAATGCATTCCTATTTCGATTCTTTTCGACCGGCTCGACTATGCCGCAACAGCTATGGCTGGGCAATGTGTGCAAGCAGCAGGTAGCTGAGGGCACATGTTGTGCGGCGAGATGTCAAGACAACAACTTGCCGAGCTCCATCTCTCTCGCTCCGTAGGGCACTGGGATATGATGTTGGTTCTTCTGCTGCTTCTTCATTTGTGACAAACCCTTCAACCTGTTCCATCTTCTATGTGGAAAGGCTGTGTGGGCGATAGAGATCGAGCGAGAGGGAGAGATGGAGGGAGAAAAGGCAACGAAGAGAACGGAAAAAAGACGCATTAAAGCTTGATATAGTGGGAAATTCTCTAAAGGATCCTTTTCTTTTCCCGCTGATGCACTATTAGCTCTGACAGTGGCTTATTTTACGCAATCATAGAACAAACCCCGTCACCCTGCGCTTACTGTATTATTGCATTCCAGGAAGAAGATTTCTGGAAAAGTGATTAAACTGTAGCAGAAAAGCTGGGACTAAGAAATGCACCTCGGTGCACATGCTATTCATTCATCTAGCACCGACCGGAATACAGTAAACACAACAGTGCACCATATCACGGAGGAAGTTCTTCGAGAAAGAAATGCATAGCTTTTGGAATGCAAGTGTGCATTTGTGTGTGTGTGTGTGTGTGTGTGTGTGTGTGTGTGTGTGTGTGTGTGTGTGTGTGTGTGTGTGTGTGTGTGTGTGTGTGTGTGTGATTGTCGTTCTCTCAAAGGCGCAGACAGCCTATGCACTGCATTCAATCGATGCAACTCGTACTTGTTGGTTCTCAGCTAGGTGCTCTAGGATAGAATTGGACAGACTATTGTGGTGTGATAGGGAACGCCATCACAGCAAAACCACCGGGATCGGTAAAAGGAAATAGAATGAAGCCGAAACAAAACAGGAAGAAAAAAAAAACACGAAACGGGCAAGATGCAACAGCAGCATCACTATTCTTCTGTCGCCTGGAACACTAACCCGTTGCGCTAGTCCACCTCGAACCCTGCGGAGGCCAGCCATCACCAACGAACCGCTGGAATGTGGTGTTCCCTTTCGTGTGGGTTCCGGAATTTCTCGGCAAGCAAGAATAAATATAAATAAAGAGAGAGAAAAGAAAAAACGTCCCATATAAACGGAAAAAAAGAAAGAAGGTTTCCAGTTTCTATTCTTTCTGCTATTTGGTGGTGGGGCAATGCAGTTTGCCGCATTTGCTGCACCACTTCGCTTCATTATTGCTGCTGGAGCGCACTTTTATTTACCTTTCTTTCCTTTCTTATTTTCGGTCTTCTTTCGCCCTTTGTTGCTGTTGATATAATGTGGGGTTTTCCGTGGAATGACGACGACCCCAATGTCTGTCGTAGGGCTGCCCGTTTCGTATACCCTTTCGGGCTCCTTTCGACGACGACGACGGAAGCTGTGGCAGTAGTGTTACGTACGGTTCATGTTCAAGAATGCAGCAGAAGCGCATTCATCGATAAAGTGCATCGGAAGGGGGGGGGGGGGGGGGAAGGGGGGGGGATATCAACGGCTTACGTCAATTAGACAACTATAAGTCAAAAGAATTCTTTGTTTGACTTCTGTGTGCATCAGTGGCTCTTGCGTGGCTTTGGTGGGTTTTTCTTGGTTTTTTTCTTCTTATGAGATACAAAAATTCAACTCTTAAGCACTGTTTAAGCTATTTTGAATGATTAAAATATAGGTAAGGAGGAAACTTCATGAATTTTGCTGATTAATATTACACTTGCTTAGCCATTTGTTAACGAATATCACGGGACTAATCGTAACTCTTTTCTTCTACTTTCAGGTTGGTTATGATTCTCAATATGCTATACTTCAAGGAACATAATTGAAACGAAGGTTTGTGCGGTAATTGCAGAGTTCGACAACTGAGTTGCAAATTTTCCCTAACTGAATGCATTATATGGTTGAGACTTGCCCCAGCTAGATTGCAATGTTCTCTTATTCAGTTGAAACATTCCTCTGAATGATTTGTATAGGCGCTGTCTAGTGGCCAAAAGGCAGTGACTGTGTCGGTCGTTACATGGGAGGACTGGGTATTGAATCCCGTCCTGACTGGTTCCCTGTAAGCAGAACGGACTATACTACGCTTCAGGTTTAATCAAGTCAAAGAACCAGAGGCGAATGAAGTCTCAAAGACCCAAAGCCTCTATAAATAAACGAAAAAAAAAAGTCAAAGAAGCCTGAAATGGTAGGACAAGATCTCTTGAGGATGGCGAGTCAAAGGGAAAAAAGAAAAAGAAGGGAAGTAAATAGTTTTTGCAACTGAAAAAGGACAGTAATGGCACAAAATTGCTTTTAAAATATTCATAGAAAACATTTTTTTAAATAATTATTTACCGGCAATGTGCACATCATATGTTTTCTTTCTGCCAATCAAAATTTCCCTTTAAATCTTTTTTTTTATGCTAAATGAATATGTTGGATTAAAACATATGTGATCCCTTTAACAGAAACAGAAACAAATAATAAAGTTAACAGAAATTAATGCTAAAACTTAAATTTTTGAATGAATGTCTTTTCTCATGTATCAAGTATCGAACTCCATTTCATATACACATGCATACTAGCGGTCTATACAACAATCTAGTAGAGTAAATAAGATTTTGTCTTTATTTCATAACCTCTCTATATTGTTTAGATCTTCAATTCATTAGCATTTTATAAGAAAATCCTTCTTTAATTTTTATTTAATTTCCATCTTTTAAATGAATTCTGCCAATTTCGTATGACGACGATGATTCAGTGGTGGTTTCCGCCTAGTATCGCAACACTACCAACACTATCAACTCGGGCAAAGCGCGCGCGCTCTGTTGCTATAAACATTTGGCTCCGAGAAAAAAAAATCGCTTTTCACATGGTGGTGTTGAACGCACGAGAGCAGTTGCCGTACTTCGTATCGAGGAAAATGTTCTCCCATTTTCCGACTACACTCTCTCACATTTCGAATTACGCGCTATCTCTCTCTCTCTCTTTTGCGCCGTGTCTCCCAATTTCTAGTTTGTTTTCTCTCGCCAGCACAGGGATATGCGTTCCGTTGGGAAAAATATCCTTTTCCTCATGAGCGCGCATGAGAGGAAATTCGTTTGCCCATCCATCCCCCCCTCCCAGGCAGTGGTGGTCCCCCAGTCTAGCAAAACTTTGCCGGTAAAACATTGCGTTCATCTGCCAGAAGGAAAATAAAACCCACACAAACACGCACACACCCAAAAACACGGTGCGCATCGATGGAGTGGATCCTTCGGGCTGTCAGGCGCGCCCGGCAGGACAGGGATATCACAGCGCGCGCGGGTTCTCGGTACCGTGTCAAAGTGTTTTCCCGATTGCTGTCGTGCGGGTGCAAAATTTGTTTATAGATAGTTTGCAAATGCAAATACTCATTACAGAGCGCATACGACACGGCCGGTCGTTTGTAAAGTGAGCTTTCGTTACACACTTAGGTGGGTTTGGTTTTTTGTGCAGAATTGGAAATAAGTGGTTAGTTAGGTGGTGGCCGAAAATCAATAGGAATAGAGGATTCGTTCTCCAGTCAGTGGGCGAATGGGTTACGATCGAAAAATGCATCTATATGTGCATTTAGTTTGTATATCGCTGGAGAAGGATTCACCGTAGACTGTGTGGAAGATGCATAGAAGATGCTGACACTTTTGCCTGTGATGGTGTGTGTGTTTCTGTGTCTGGTTGATATAAGAGTGATTGTGCTGTAAGGACACATAAATATCATGTGTCAAAAGTGTATGAAACAGTCCTTAAATACTTTTTGGCACAAAGTGGCGTTAAATTGCATAATCTTCTACACAACACTTCTCATGTTATTTATTATTTTGTTAAGTTATTTATTATGCAGCCTATCATCTTGTGCTATATTTTATTTTTGAGTGTGGTTATATTTTTTCTTTATGCCTTTAACAGTTTCCTTTACCTTTACTGACTAAAACGCGAATTTCTAAAGCCTGTTTTGAGTTAATTTTCCTTGCAAAAACATTAAATTTTCCTGGTCGTGTTTGGTGTTCGCTGTCTTGGGCAAAGCAGCACGGCTAAAAACTGTGAGCGAGAGCAACGTTTTTTTTTTTGTTGTTGCTCAAGAGAGAGCGAGAGAGAGAGAAAGATACAGGGCACAACTTTCTCCAAAATGTGATAAATCAAAAAAGGAAAAATGAAAAGTGAATCATGAACTGTGAAGGAAAAGAGCAGCAGAGTCTCCTGCGAAAGGAACGGCCGACGACGACGGAGCATAATCGATAATTTCCCGACTGTTCACCCGCGGTCGACCGTACTCTTCGACGTATGATGGAAGATGGAGGACATGTATCGAGAGTTTTTCTCGCCCGTGCTCGCATGCACTGGGTTTTTAGGTGTGGTAGTGACGGTAGCCAGCCAACCAGCCAGCCAGGGAGAACCGGAAAAGTGGTGTAATTCGGAGAAAAACGGAGTACAGTAATTCCGATAAAGGTTGATGATGGCAAACGGAATTCACTAACCTGTCAGTGGGAAACATCCGAATGGATATTAGAATTCCAGAATATTTGATGTGAAATTGTTTTCGAAAAAAAGGGTAGAGAATTTTAATTCTTCTCTTTTTACTATAAAAGTATATGGAGGTGTATATTGACCAGACACTAGTATCTGATAAGCAGTGGCTTGGGAAAATTTAAAGAATCCTTAGGAAAATACGCTTCGAGTTAAGGATTATGGTAGGCACAGACGACAGGATTTTCCTGGATACCACTGCAACCGTGCTAGAGTCCTTAGGGTTTTTACACATCAAGGAAAAGGTAGAAGTTAGGAAGGAAAAGAATGTTAGAAATTCTCCCTATTTCTATCTCTCTCGCCTCCTATTTTCTCTGGCACAACGCTGTGCTCTGCAACTCTCCTAAAAACCAAACTGCCCCCTTTGGCCAAACAAACGAACGCCCATGTTTACGTGAAGAAAACCCGCACAAGGATTTCAGGCGCTTGTGCGTGCGTGTTGGTGTTGGCAAGCCCTTCGCTACCAACATTAGGGACATTAGGACCGGCGCATAAAACATTACCTTCCAGATACCACCACACGTCCTAGACGGGGTTTCTGCGAGCTCCCCACCCCCCACCCCGTCAATAATACTTACTGCCTGCTACCAGTGCGCTGTGGGGCGTTTTTCGGTGGTTGTCTTCATGCCAATCCTAACGGCCTGTCCCTTACTGCAGCGTATTTTGATTGTGGGTGGTGGTTGCACGGTGAAGGCAAAGGACGCGGTTGCCCTTGTATTGAGTTACATGGAATTAGCCCGCAAGCCACACGCAGAAAAAAAGCCCCGCCACAGAATATACTATCAGGTGGCGATGGAAGAGAGCAAATGTTATGCTATTTTTGTGCCAGTAGAGTGCCGGTCGACGGGACGGGAAAGCATTTTCAGCCGACAAATCCTGCACTCTTCCTCCAGAAACTGTGACAGGAGAGGGATGGGTTGGGTTTTTGGAGTATATATTTACACCTAGCCACATGATCTTCTTCTGTTGCCTTGAAGTTCAACCCCATCATTTTCGCCGCTTTCGGTGAGGTTTTGTTTGTGACTGTTGCGTCCCCTGAGGCATTATTTGGTTCTTCGAATTGTTTTGGTTGAGTAGCAGATTGTTTTTTGATGTATTGTTTTCTTCAAACTTTTTGCGTTGTATTTGTTGCTATAATTTTATATCATTACATTTATAGCAGCTTCTTAGACATCAAACAGTAAAGAAGCTAGCTTTAACCAGCAAAACGATGAAATTCAGCTAACGTGTGTCTGTATCTGTGCCAAAAGTGCTTCATGTGCAACAGACAATATCCAGACTAATGTGTCCAACGTATCTTCGTATCGCGAAACAAAACATAGAGTATGTCCTCGAGCCATAAGCGAAACACTTCCTCAAGGAGCCTTACCTTCGGACAGTCGAACAGAATCGCAAACACAATAAATGAAGATGATCAGCATAGCAAGGATCAAGCACTTTACGGCTTAACCATCAACGACAAGCACGAGGACACCCGATTGGTGGAAATAATGTCCACAATCGCTGCGAAAGAGAACCAAGAACTGGAACGATGTAATGAACGGAACCGTTGCGCTGCACCAGCGGACGAAAGCATGCTCGATCATAAGTTTGATCGGTTGCTATCGGAAGTCCACGGTCTGCGGGATCAAATTGGCGATCGAATCGAGACGCTAAACCGGCGCCTTACACAAACCAACCGACTGTTCCTGGCAAACCAGGACTACGGGCATCGTTCGAACCGGGCCGGTGATCTATTGCTAATCGGCATACCGGCCACCTTTGCTGGAGATGCGCTGCGGGACTGTTATGTGCGTATTGCCCGCCGTTTAGGATACACGGAGAGTGAAATCCCGATCGTACATATACGACGGCTCGATCTTGGTGGCTCGCCGTCACCGGACATTAAACCATCGCGCTACAGTGTGGCCGTACTGGACAATCTGGCAAGGACACGGGTCGGCGGGAAGTTGCGGGCCGGAGTATCGTCCGAACCTGTGGTACAACCACCAGCCGTTCACGTGCAGTTTGTGTTCCGTAATGCGCGCAATGAGTTTTATCGCCGGTATCAGGAGGGCGGTAGAGCTGGAACTGGACTGGCGCTGGCAGATTTGGGGTATGGTGGTGGCGCGGAGGGCGGCCGTGTGTTTGTGAGTGAAAATCTGACCCGTGGCAATGTGAGCCTTAAGGCGGAAGCGATGAGGCTGAAGCGTGATGGCAAAATTAAGAGCGTGTTCACGGTGAATGGGCAGATCTACGTGAAGAGGACGATTGATCATCGGCCGGAACTGGTGACGAGCAGTGTCGATCTGTTGCTGCTGGATGAGAGCAAGATGAAAGCGAACAAGTAAGATGTGTTGAGAATCGTTTTGCAATTGTTTTGTTTAATTGTTGAAGCTTTTATTGAGGTCTTCACGGTTGGTTCCATATGTTTTACGTATTTGGTAGAAGCATTTTTAAGTGAATGTCTCCAAATTTTTGCCTTTTTAGTTAGAAATGTATTAGTTTTAGGAAGTTTCTTTTAGTTTCCTTATTTCGATGTTTTAAGCTTCCTAAATGTGATCATTTTCATAGCTCAAACTTTTTAGAACATTGACAATTTTCTTCCTTGGCTGAGTCAAGAGAGCATTTTACTGACTGGAAGGACTATAAAGCAGTTGTAACAATTCCGAAATCTATGATCGTACTATGACGAATTTTATGTTATTACGTCATGCAAATTATACCAAACAATCTAGCAATCGAAACTCTAGTTTTATGATGTCTTTAAGGAGTGATGCCTCGGTGATGGATGCCATAATTCGAATAATTGCCATCAAGAATTTCTCTTTATTTCATTTATCTCCACTAACTTTAATGTGTACTTTAGTCATTATTCTATTCAAAGTACAGATACGAAGTTCAAGCTAATTAGTATATTAGCAATTTCCTCGCTGTTGAGCCGCCAGCTTTTCAATACTTTCTTTTAGTTTAAAAGCATTCTAGTCACGTCCATTGTCGTCCACAACTTTCAGGGTGGAAAATGTTCCACCGCTTGTAAGCTCACACATTACTGCGGCTTTCAAGTCATAACTTGAGGAATTTTATTCTACTCACTCAATTACCACATTCAACCTCTCCGCAAACCCCCCCCCCCCCCCCCCCCCCTTTCCCATTTATAATACTCTGTGCTCTGTGTTTGTCCAGACAGAGAAAATCAAAAGTAGTGCAGCACAAGCGGAGAACTAGTTCTTTCGTTCCTTTTTGTTCTTGTGCCTTGCGCTCGCGCTCTAGCGACACCATTATAATAATTTCCCAGTTTTCCACTGCGCGCCTGGGAGACACTCCGATGTGGTGCCAACCGAGGTTCCAACCCCATTCGCCTTTACCGGCACGGCCAACGCCAAGACGCTTTTGCGATTGACCGAAATAATGGTTAGGTGGTTCGGCGACTACGGCACCCATTCTTGCGCCCACAGGTGGAATGTCCTCGGATGGGCAGAATCAAACCGCAATCGATCGCCCGCCGCAAATAGCTAAAGGCAGACCGGCGGGACACAGAGAGAGAGAGAGAGTTGGTTGTCTTCACGTTTCGCGCGACGACCGTAAGGAACGTTTTCATCGGCCAAGAGGAGCTGTGCACCAAGATCAATAATAACTCATTTTATCGCCTTCCTACCGCAAGATAGTCGGGTAGACGGTGCCCATCCAGCCTGCGATGCGGTCCAGTGGTTGCAGATGCTGGGTCGGTGTGTGTGTGTGTGGGCATGTAGTTGCGACCAGGTTCCCACGAATATAAAATTGATAATATATTAAAGTATCGCCTCGGTCGTCTCCATCGTCGTATTGATCTTTGTGTAATGTCTGTCGGAGACATCTTCTTCTAACCGCAAACCCTTGGACAGTTATTTCTGCGTTGTGGGGGCGTTGAGACGGTGGCGACGTAAAGTTGCTCCAGATGAGGTCTGTGCAGTTCGAACTAGTCTCACTTTCCACCGCTTCCCGTGGGTAAATCGCTGACCCTGCCATAAACATTCGGTGCGGTTTCTCGCTTGGTTGGTGGTGGCTAGTACAAATCACTTTGGCGCGTCTGGGATCATCCGAGATCCGGGTGAAGTGTGTTCGATAACTCTGTTCAGGGTGAATGCACATTTGCATGCCAATTTCTTTTCTCTTTCAGATATGGTTTCAGAAGGGATCAGTTTAGTTTTATAGCTAAATTATAGACAAATGGACTTACTCCACCATATGGATTAATTTAACTTTAGGACATAATGTTTGCTGTGTTTTTAGATGATTAATACTTTCTTGACAACTGAGAGGTTTTAATATTCTGTTAGTTATTTTTTCTTCTTCAAATAGCTTACATGAATTTTGGAGAGTTAAAACGAGCCCTGACACCTGTCGATCGTGAATGATTTGGGGCTTATTGAAAATTAGACAGCCTTTTTTTTTGTTGGTCTCATTTTTGATTGCTTGCTATCTGCCTTTTACGTCCAACTTTGTTTTATTAAACTTGTTTTTTGATTCGCTTTTTTTTTGGGTAACATATTTTTAATCCTTGGAGGGTTTTTTTTTTCAACTTTTTGTCTTCGTAATTCTACATCTCCCGATCTCCGGAAACTTGCCTGTCAGTAAAAGTTGGCCCGCTCGAACCCATTTTTAGCCTGTTTGCTGTTTGCATCCATTCCACCCGCGCCATAAATATGCAATCCCTTTCCCTTTCTTTCCTCTCACAGCTACCTTGGTACCCGTGCACAGATATTCACGTCCTTTCCGCGGTTGCCTGTAGTCGGTACGGTTATCATCATCACCCACCCGCCGGAGCATGATTTTGTTGCTCCGTAATGATGGGCGTGGCAAATAACAAGATGCTAAAACAAACCGATTAGCGAAAGGTGGGTTTTGCGGCCATTCCGGAAGCAAAAAAAAGGCCCTCGGTGCTTTGAAGTTATCGCTGACAGAAGAGTTTGCTGGTAATGACAGGATAGATTGGAGTCTTACAGGGTTTATGTTGGATGTTTAGTAGTAAAAAACTCTTTGGAAGCAAATTTTCTCATTGAATATTTGTATCAAGAGAGTAACTGAAGAGTGTAACTGAGGTTTTCTTTGAGTACTGGGTTTCAGTAAATCAATTTCAAATCTTGCGGTCATCATCAACTTCAGTCATCATACTGTCAACAATCGCATCCCAAATGCCCAGCGCTCTTAGTATCATCACCCCATTCAATGGTGGTAGTCTGTAAGGGTAGTAGTAGCCATCGTTAGTGTACGGCTGTGGTCAACGTAACTCAAAAGCTTCGGCACCAAAGAAACCTCGTGAGGCCTACCAACCTGAACTGCGCTCACGAGATCTTCCCCAGGCAGCCCCAACTGCTCTCAGAGAGCTCTCATTCTTCACCATAGTGTGGGAATATTAAAACACGCACACACACACACACTAGGAAAAAAGAAACACCCCAATATCATATTTGGGCCCCCCCCCCCCCCCTTGCGTGTGCGTTTTTGAAGCTCATCCCCTAAACGTTCACTCAGCTCCCGGACACTCGATTATTGAGCGTGAAGTGCTCACGCCCAAGCGCTTCGCCTGTATTTTGCTCTTGAGGGGGTTCTCTCTTATGCCCCAAAAGTTCGCCCACCGTCCCCCCCCCACCCACTCCCCCCTTCTAAGGTTTAGCTCTCATGCAGGCCTGTGTGTGTGTGTGTCGTTGGGGGGATGTTTTTTTGTTGCTGCTGTTGTTTTCTTTCTTACGGCGCGAGGTACGCAATATACACGCGGGTGCTCTGCGCGCGGCGGCGATGACCTTGTGGTTCGAGCAGTTCGTTGAACCTTTTGAGTGAAACGCGCGCGCCAAAAAACGAACCGAATGAAAAAAAAGTACTAGAAAAGAACAAAATAATACAAACACACACACACACACACGCGCGCGAACACGCGGCCAAAATGTGTAAACCTAAACGTCGTTCGCCGTCGCGCGAAATCAAATTGGGAATCTGTCGCGCGCGTTTAGCTACAGAGCTACCACCGCCTCCCCCCCCCCTCCCCCCTCGCAACCCTTGTATGCGGGAACCGTCCCCTTCATAGCCTGCCGTTTTGATTTGTTTCTTCATGCTCCAATCCAGAAGATGCGATGGACTTTGGTGAGTTGTGCAAGTGTGTGCGTCTCCATAGCACATACGGGCTCCATAGCACCGGAGCAGTGGACAATACTGATTGATAAGTATCACAGAAGAGGAAGAAAACACATCTCTTGATCGTAACAGTCTAACGGGGACAGAGTCCTTGTGATCCTTACCCGTGAACTTCTCAAGGGCAAGAGGATATTCGTGGCACAATGGCACACAATTGGTGCGGCGTCAGGCCCTGAACATCATCCTGGAACTTCCAAATTTTCATTGCTCATCATTTCGCGATTAACCACCCCATATCGTCCATACTCAACCTACCAGAACGTGTTCCGAACACTTTACAACGTTCGCCATGGTTCGTTCATCCGTGCGTGCCGCATGCTGATCAGTGTGGCGCCGCAACGATTAAATACATGATTGGTGATGGTGTGTGATGTGGTGGTGATGGTGCTGGTGATGGTGCTCTGTTATGGGCCTGATCCGATGCGCATTCTTTGCGAGCCTGATGTATGTGTGGCGCTGGTCGGTCAGCATTAGTGCTCGGGCCCGGTCACACGTGCTCCATTTTATCTCATCCCTGTGAAACCCGCGGGGCCCGATTCGGATGCGACTTGATAAAGTTAAATCAAGTGATTTTTTCTTCTGGCGTTACATTTTAATTCGATTCATCAGTTATTGCTGTAATGAGTTGGTTTTTTGTGATTGAGGTAATGTAATTATTTCGAATTATTTTAAACTTTACATTCATCATTCTCCAACACAGCACAATCGCTACAATTAAAATTAAATAACCATTCGTTAGATTCATGATTTTTTTAAAAATTGTATTAATTTACAAAATTATTCCAGACTATGGACATTTAATTTTTTTTAACTAAAATTGCGAAACTCATTCGAATGTTTGCACAGTACATTGTTCTGCTAAGCTTTTGGATGCTTTGAAGTAGAATATGGAGACGCTTGGTACCTCACTTTACGTCGGCCATCTTGAATCTGTGCTAGAGAGAACAATTGATTCCTTTCACTCATATTCAAATTTGACTTCAGTTATTAAATCCTGGCAAAAATGTCTTAGTTTTTACTTCAGTTCCGTTAAGGATTTAAAAAAAAAACCATGAAGAATTGTTTAAGACGCCATCTTTAATTTGCCTCAGAATTTAGAATCAGAAGTCAGGATTGATTTTATTTTACTTTCAATCAAACTAAAATTTGCTTTATAAACAGAATACGGAATGAAAATCATTAAGACTTTTACATTAAAAAAACAAATCAGTTCTTTGAACAGTAATTTGACCGAGGAACATAACCTCTCCGTGATTCTCCACCATTAATCTCCTACATGTAAATAAAAATGAATGGATTTTCTGACGAGTTCTGTAATGAAAATAATCTGAATCGATAACGCACGCGAAACAACACGCAAGCAATTGTACCATACAATGGTGCGAACCGCTGCCAGTGCCAGCCGTGCACGCGTATATGCGCCGAAATAAAGATATTCAAATTGGCCATACAGCTCTCTGTTTAGCATATATAGTCGTCGTCGTCGCCGTCGTCGTCTGGTGGTGTTAACGTGTCCGGATGGTCTGATCGTTTTCGATAGCGTCACCCCAGTAGCAGTTTTCTCGCTCTCGTACTCTGTGCCGCCCAACGCACCATCGACGAAGTGCGTAAGCTGTGCGCGTACGAGCGAATAAGCACTGTTAACCCGAATGGTGCCCCGACCAGGACAACGTGATAATGGCGCGCCGTGTAGAAGTGGCGAATAGTTTCTAAGCGCCATCAAACCACCAACTGTAACTATCCGAAAAAAGGCACGCGTCTGTTTGGTATGAATTTTATGCGTCTCGATACCATTTTCAGTGCACAAGTATGTGGACCGGGAGGGTGAGAAAATAAACGGAAGCTAGTCGAAACGCATATCGGAATTACGGAATGGCGTTGTCTCTGCGTGCGAAGTGAACCTGATGCGGATTTATTACACTAATTTATGTATTTACAAGTCAAGGAATGGGTAAACTTTAAGTTAATTTTATTTTAATGAGAATAATAGTGCGATAGTATACTTTTTTGGGTGATAGACTAGCCAATAATTTCTGATAACGATTAAATCTTGTTTTTGAGCGTCACAAATAAGCAGTCTCGATTGGTCCTCCTGGCTGTTGCGATTGTTGCTTGTTGAAGAAGTGTCACAGACAGTACCTACAGATGAATCTCTTGGTCATCATCGTCGTCGAAGACAAAAAAAAAACCCATAAGTTAGGTTAACACAGTAGAACCTGATGGATGTCATTCTCATGACGTGCTTTAAAGCAAAATCTTTGATCAGAACGATCAACTGGTAATACAGTACGAACAGAACTGCTGTTCAAGAGTGAGCTTTAATAGCTTTTTCGTCGTTTTCTACAGGGGGATTGCTCTAGCGAATATATCTTAGCACAGTTAAACATTTTTCTACTATTGTTCCTCTAGTCGCTGAATTCCAATAGAACTTAAAAGGAAAGGTCTGTAGACCTTATTGCAACCTTTTGAATCTCATCCTCATCCTCACTTCATCGCCGTATTGTTCATGTTGAGAGATTCTATGTATTATTCCTGACATTCTCAGGTTCTGGTTATTGATATTGTAGAAGATTATTGAATAGTCTGTTAAGTATACTCTGAAAATCATCATTCTCGAATCATAACCCGTTTAGTAGTCATTTTTAATGCAATTTATAATGCTTATTTTAAACTAAATGAACTCATTTAGTACATACAAAGATAGGAAATTTCTCTTTTCGTGTCTTAAATCACGTTGAGCTCGTTGAATTCATTCACCGCTTTCCGATTGGATGTTAATAAAATGGAACTGCTAACTACTCCAATGAACCCTTTCGTTTTCCCATCACGAAAGAATGCTCTCTATCTCTTTCGCTCTCGATTGGGGGAAAATTCACGCCCTGCATCCAGCAAGATCCTTGCGAAAAAATTCTGTAACCCCGAACGAGACTCGGTGCATTGGGAGCCGTCGTTCTAGCTGGCGAAGCTCCAGCCCGTCGTGGATAGTCAGTCGCCGCTCCCCCACAACGGCCTCACGACACTTTCCCATGCTGTCGGCACATTTAGGCCAAAAATGTAATTATCACACTTTGCTGTCAATTCCACCAATCATCGCGCACCCTGTTGCATATCGATGCGCGCCCGGTACTGCACGAAAAGATCTGTTCCGCCCTGCCAGGGGCGAATCCTTTCCGGGGGGGCCGTACGTCCGACCGGATGCGCAATCATCAGCTGGGAAAATGAACTGTTAATGGAAAACAACGCCCCCAAGGCAAATGGCACTGGTTTCCTTACTTTGGTTGGTGGCAGCCCACGGAGCGTTGGCGAACTGGCAACGTGAGAAAGATAAGGAGCACGTGGGACGTATTTCGCAGTGCGAAGTTGCATGAGTGGGAAACTTGTTAAAAGTGGAAAAATTCCAATCCGCTTCTCTTATTTTTCGTTGTAAAGCGTTAGTTTAAAAAGCATGTACACGAGTACCAGTAATGGCGTGTTGATATTTAATCGACAAATGTAAGAACGGAGATCAAGAGAATCGAAGGAAAGAAGTCCTCAACGCGGCGGTGGACATTATTTATCCGCTGTGTGCATCCTGCTTGGAGAAACTTTGGAATATAATTTCCGATGCTACTTTACGTCGATAAGATGCTTATCTGCCTAAATACTGTGTAAATTGAGAGTTAAAGCCATTGAACCATAGGGTACGCGTTTGTGTAAAGAACCTTGCGTCTCCATCATTTACTTTTAGCTCTCTTAGAAAATTATTCAGTTTAATCAAAATAAGCATTTCCAATTGAATTAAACTAATCTGAATTTTATCCCTTTTTCTTTGCAGGTAAGTGTCTATTACGAGAATCCTGGAGCAGAAATTTGCTCTCTAGATACGTAAGTGATATCTTCTTTAAACTTGTTTAAATCGTTCTAATTTAACGACTTATTGCTGGTTTATGTCCTTCCATTATCTCGTTTCCAAAGGAGCTCAAATTGTTTATCAAAAAAGATAAAGTCATCATAATTGGAATAAAAAACCCTAAATTGTATGTACCTTAAAGACCACTAATGAATAAGTAGCATCATATTTTTATCACCATATCAGTAATACCGTATTTTTTTTACTGGAGAATTCTTCATAGCGTTACGTTTAGGGGTCTTGGCCTGCTGGTTCTCTTCTTTGAAGAACATCATTTACTCTTGATTTGGTATTTACGGGTGAATGATCTAGTTGCTATCGTTTGAAGTCCTTGTGGCTTCTCCAACAGGGCTCTCATGGAGTTTTTACTTTTGAACCAAATACGTGGGAGCATTCCTGATCTTCTTAGACTTTGCTGATTTTGTTAGCCTGTCGATTTGTTTATATGTGCCACAAGCAATCATTGTTGAAGAGCTCTATCAGCTCTATTCAGTGTTAGACTCCACTGACGGCCAGACTGGAGTTCAATTCCATCTGAATCGTCCCCACAGTAGTGAGGACTGACTTTCCTACTAAGTCAGAAAAGGCAGGCATCACCTAAGAGGCCGTTACGCCAAGAAGCTTAAGAATCTCCTGGAGAAGCTTAAGAATCTCCTAATATGCCATTGTTATATGATTAATATTCTAAATTAATTAATTTGCTTCTTTATTGGTTCCTACCATCATTTACTGCCTCATTTGCTAAAGATACCTATTGTTATTTTAGATTCTGGAAACTACAAGCTTCTTAAGCTCCCAGGTTCACCTACAGATAAACCAGCCTTCCCATAACTCATTTTCAACCTAATTTCTCTAAAACAAATTCCACCGATGGTTGCATAAAAATGGTACCGAATCTGCCCTAAGCCTTAACGCTATGGTAGAGATTGTTCGTCACACGTTTTGTCGTACCAAAAACAGGCTTTTGTTGAAGCCTTAACCGGCGCAGTCTAACGCTGCCTGTTGTCCTCTATGCTCGCATTTTTTGGGACCCTTTCCCTGGTCTTCTTCTCATCTCACGGTCTCGTCCAGAAACTCTAGCATGAAGCACACACACACACACACACATGCAGTAAAAACACACCCCCACACACACGCACACATCACGATGAAGGCCGTCTCTTTACCTTACCACCGTTGTTTATATGTTGCGCTTCCCTTACGCTGGCTGTCGCACGGCACTATAACCCAAAGTCCAAGCCAAGGGATCAGGTAATTTCTCAGACCAAACCGGAGGCCGCCCTGATCCTTCCAGGAATTTCATCCGAAGCGAAACGAAGCGCAGCATAAATGCCATTGCGACGCCGCTTTCCCCGCACGTCCTCACCGGCTCTCTCTCTCTCGCTCTCGCTTCCCTTGCATCTAACGCGTCGTCTAGCGTGTGTTCTCTCGGCGATAGTTGTGGCCTTCCTTCTGGTGGCCATGCTTTTGGCGGCGGCCATGAATGCATCCGAGGAGATGCCGCGTATGTGCGTCTCTTGGGATGCATGCACACACTTCCGCGTCTGGTTTTTCTTTTTGGGTTATGTGTGTGTGTTAGTTGTTTCTTCTCCTTTCTAGACGCCCCTCTCTCACTCTTTCTCTCTCTCTGTTATGCATGCATTTTTTCGGCGTTGTTGTTTTCGTCGCTCGATCGCTCGGATGCGATCTTCTCTAGGCTGGCTGGCATGTTTGGTGGTCGTCATCAACACATTCGCTTCTTGGTGAGGTCAAAAAAAAAAAGCCCCAGCGGCAGACGACCGCGCGGCTTCTTTTTGGGCCAGTTTTCTTACGTGCTTCTTCGTTCTGCTCGTTCTCTCACCTCAATTCCCTCTACCTTTTCTTTCACCTTTCTCTGTGCCGTGCCTCGTCTCGGCCTTCTACGAGCCAATTCCCGTTATTCTACAGCGCCATCGCAGCGTAGCTCTGCGAAGCCTTAAAGGATACGGAGGAAGCATATTCTTGAGGTTGCCTTTGTTGATGGCTCGCTCGCGCGCTTGTGTTGGTGTTGATGCGATCGCGCCAGTTTTTCGAAGTAAAGTGTTATTGCCGTACATATTGCCGTCTGAGAAGAGCGCACGAAAACAACGGACCTTCACAACCAGGAATGCTTCTGGTGTCTGGTTCTCCAAACAACACATTACGCGCGCTTTTGCTTGCGTTGTTCAAAACATTCAACTTCCTGCGGAATAGTGCAGCGTTCAACAACAACAAAACATGTTTCGAAATCATTGGGTTTGTTGGGCCATGAGCATCGGATCGGTTCGGATCGGTGTTGCGTTGCGTTGCGTTGTTGATGAGGCGTGTGTTTCGGTGGGAGCTTTCGAGCAAGAGCGCTACCGAAGCTTTCATTTCTGGCGGGAAACTGGATGTTATTGTTTGGGCGGAACTCAGTTCAGTTTTCTTGCTGTGTTCTTCAAGAATGATTGTGAGATTTAAATTGAAGGCATTGTTAGCAGAGATATCTTCAATAAAAGCTGTTTTAAATTCCCTACCCAAAATTCTTGAACTCCCATGAGTTCCTGCCAGTCATTGGAAGCTTGTTTGGACTCTGTTCATTACTTGTCTAATGTACTTTATATTTTCCTCATGTGATTTTTCAAGATTTAAACTAAACGGATTTTACAGCAGATTTATCTCCAATAAAAGCCACTTAAATTAAATTCTTAAATTCTTCCTCTGTCACTGCCACTTGTTGGAAGCTTTTGCGCTGCTGCTCACGTTATCTTGCCGACTTGTGTGTGGAATTTGCTTTACGGTTGAACTCCTCCGGTAGCTCGTATAGCGCGCTACACTTTTCGTATTATGAACTTGAACTGAAGAACACATCAAAAACCCCCCGGAAGTGAAAAGTCATCGTCCTCACAGACGAGTTTTCATTAATTAATTTTTAAAGCACGAACCGAATCCCAAAGGTTTGCCGGCGCGCGGCACGCCTCTCTGTCGTGCTTTTATCGTTAACTGCTAAACGCTGCTAATTGGGATATGATTTAGAGAAGAATTAAAAGCGCAGCATATTCGATGCGGTAAAAACCCGGCCCAAGATACTTGGCCCCGTTTCATTGTATGCCTTTTTGTCTCGTTCTGCTGGTTGGGTTCGGTGTGCGCTATTAGATTGTGTATGTTTGGGCTGTCTGCGTTTTTGTGTGGGCCCACGTCCCTATATGCGGGCGATTTGCTTATCCTGTTTTGTCTTTGCCGAACGCCGATGATCCGAATGTCTGGAGGGTTTTAGGTTAATGTTGGCAGACAACACAAAACAAGATCGCCAATTTAATAAATTTAGAGTATTAATGGTGAAAAATAGCAATTTGACACACATCTTGGCTATAATTTAAAGAGTTTGAATAGCTAAAATCATTAGGCGCCTCACCAAAGTGTCCCAAGCGCGTTGTAATCCCTTCGATAGAGTCCATTTCCCGGGCCTTAATTTGCGGTGGTTTATGGAATGGGCCGGAGATTTACACCGGCTAACAAAGCTTAGCCTTCCACTTGGCTACCAGCAGCAAAGGTTGCTTTATGAAGCGAGTCGGCAAAAGAAACTTGCCCCAAACGGCAAACAACATCCTTCACAAGACTGCGCGTTGAAACCGCGGAGAGGCAGGCCGGTAATGGTTGGCAAATTTGTGATTCGAATTAAATCTCAACCAACCCTCATTCAACAGTAGAAGGAAGGGCTGGACAGCAACAAGAAGATAAAAAAAAACGACCAAGAATCACCACCACCTCCCCAGCAAAACCCAACAGCACGTGACTGAGATGTGATTATGACATTAGGCGGGAGACGAGCCACCTGATGAGCCAGCAGTATCGCGCGCCTATCGCCTTCGCGGCCCGGAACCTGCCGAGGGCCATGTTTGATGTTGAAGAAAAGTGTTCTTTACATTTCCTGGGCCACGGTTTCGTATCATCCTAGTTCCGGTTGAATTCTTGCCCGCAAGAACGACGCGTCCAAATTCAGTCCGGCAGGGTTCGCTCTCTCTCTCACTTTAGGCTAGCTGTGGTCATTCTCCGGTGTGGTACCACCGTTAAGGGTTGTTTTCACTTAGACGAATTTTTTATACACGACTCCACGGTAGTGATTAGATTTGTTTTATTTTTGCGCTTTCTTGTTTTGCTACTGTAGTTGCACGGTGTTTGGTGGCTTGAGCGTAGAGCATTCGGAGCAGCTTTATCATGGGAAAACTTCGATATGATCATAATGATGGTTGGCTGCGAAGACTTGGTCAGCTCGCCAGACATACCGTATACTGCTAATGAGGAGTTTATTCTTGTCAAATACTGTGGAAAACGGAGGCTTCTCTGCCTAAGTGCCCGCACGCATTCGTTCTGGATCGTTTGCTGCACACAAGCCCATCATATCCATTGCGCTGTGTGACAGCCAGAAGATGGAGCGATTAGGGTTAGTATCATTAAACACACCAAGCCCCATTTACACATTTGTTGTGATTTGTCTTCTGGTTCAAATAGCTAAAGTAGATGATGGGATGTTAATGCTTCAGGAGTATGTTTCCTTGTTAACTCATTAGCGGTTTCCAAAGTCTACCCAATTTTTAAGTATGTTCTTATGTCCTGATTTATATTCTGTGGCGTCAATAAAATTCTGATGCTTAATATATCTCCAGAGATCCATTACTCTGCTTCGGGGAAGACTTCTTTGATAGAACTCCACCTCAAGAAGGCTTCTAATAATTCTTGATTGAAAGCTTAGTTGTAGCAGAACAAGCTAATATCACTTGTTGCATTAAGCAGGATAACCAGTTGTGTAAACATCCGCCTCTCAGACGGAACACTTCCTGCTAGAAAAGACAACTTCCGATGTAACCGATAATCTCCTCGCAACCGGCAACAACCTTTCACCGTGTACGAAAATCGTTATAACCTGCTAATTTGCACCGGCTGTCCAGCTACGGTACGGATGTTCCATTTAGTGGTGCCCTCTTCCCCGCACTCTACCTTCCATCCTGGTCCATCAAACACTTAGTCCAAAGTGTGAGATTTGGTCCGGGCCTTTTGTTTTTATCTACTGTTTAACATCTTAAACTTTGCTGCACGACTCGCTCATTAGCGAAATGCGGCGAGATGTTATAGCTAACCACCGCCCGAAATCGGACCGCCTCTTGACGGCGGCCTGTTTTACTGGCGGCTTGTGCTACTGACCTCCCATCTTAGATGGAGGGCTTTGCCATGAGGCGCGACACCAGCCCATCGTCGTCATCATCATCATACGGCAGACCACTTGGTGCCACACTTGGTCGATAGACGACTTAGACCGAAAGCATGATGCGCGCAGATGAATTATTTATATTAGCACATCGGTGTCGGTTTTGCGTGTGTAGCTTTTGTTTTTAAGTTCTACGCCTTTTTGCTTACCTCGTTGTCTTATCTGGCTCGTGCGAGGGGCCCATTTTCTGTTTGGCGAGCTGTGGTGCTCTGCTTTTTGGCAGTAGTTGCAAACGTTTGCACGGTTTTTTAATGTGCTGCGAGATATCATCAAATGGTAGGGGAAAGATTGATTAATTGCGGTAGTTGATTTGGGCGGTACTATTTCCGCTGTCATCATTGAGAAGGGGGTTTTCTGGCGAAAATTGTTATTATATTCAAAAGGGAGCTTTGAGGAAGTTTTTTCTTCTTCTTTGGCACTTCAACTTCGAGAGGTATCAGCCTGCCATTTATGGCTTTCTGTGGGGAGGTGGCAAAATTTGGATGGGATTTGAACTCCTGTCCTGCCGTGTAGAGACGCCTCGGCCATCGGACCGCTCCGGTGGATAGTTGAGGGAGGGAGTTGCTTGATAAGGGGAGTTCACTGTTTGATAATTTGTGATGCTGGTTTGAGATGCTTTGGGACTTCGAGTCTCTTGAAGTTGAGTACTACTTCTGGGATGCTTGATGTGCTTAAGTTTATCAGTTACTTTCTTCAAGGATCCCTCCTTTTTTTTCCTTGGCACTACAACTCCGAAAGTTCTCAGCCAGTCATTTCTGGCTTTTTTAACTTGATTTTACCCCTAGCAGAATAGTCAATCCAGCATACGAAGAGGCAATATTCCAGGACTCATGATATACACTTGTAGACTTTACATCCAGCGAGTAGATTTAGAATTAGTGATTAGATGAAGAAGACTCCCATCCCTTAAAGGACCTTGGGATATGCTCCAGCAAGTCCAATTGATTAATGTAGCGATAATACGACTTCTTCTCCTATGATATGTCTTTCTGATAGAAGGCTTGACTGTTGAACTCGTCTTAAGGATCTGTAATTATTATTATCCGTGCCGGAATCTCCTGACCTCTTAAGGTTCATAAACGAATAAGATTACTTATAAAACAACATTTAGCTGACCTTTTAAATTGCTTACCCTTAAACCGAGTACCTCAATAATCAACCCTCCCCGAGATACACATCCCGTTCGGTAATTATCGCTTCGCCGGTGCCTCGCTCGCTGGCTGGCGTTAACGCGGAAACCACGCAAATGCGCGCGCCCACACCCAATAATCGACGGGGGGGGGGGGGGGGGGTGAAGGGGACTTGGGAGGAAAGAAAAAGCTTTGGCGCATGGCGCGCGAAAACATTGGAAGGGTAGCAGAGGAGGGTAGCATACTAGCAAGACAACGGTAGCAGACTGCCTGGCGCGCTCCTCTTGAGATGCTGTAAAGCGTGAGATTATAAATCGAAATCCACTAGTAGCTAGCTACCGCTATGGGTGTGAGTGTTTGTGTAATTTCATGCAACATCCTTTCGATAAGTTGACGTCTTCGAGGACGAAAGAAGAGGCATCTATAAAATTGGTAATGGAGGGCTAAAATTTGTTGTCGATTTGTTTAAGCAGTAACATCAGTAAAGACAAACTTGGGATGGGAAATATCAAGAGAAAATTATTTAGAAATGAACAATCTCTATTCAATTTATCGCTTCTAGCTCTGTTAGGATTAAATATTTACGAGACTTTCTCTAAATCACCACCATTCCTAATTGTTTACTATAGGAATGGTTTTAAGAAATATTGTTAAGGCCTTGATAATTTAAACCTACGCAAGGATATCTTCTGTCCTGTTTTTAAATAGAAAGCCTAAAAAGCTTACCAGCTCCAACGAAATCTTCAGGATGCTTTATTTTGACCCGGAAAGCACACGGGATCCTCTCCTTCCGTCTGAAAAATCGCGACTAGTGCGTGTCCTCTGCTGCAGGACTCCCTAACCATATTTTTTCCGCCATTATCCTTGATGTAACTGAACGCACTCGATCCGTGTGGGCAATGTCGCGTGCGTGCGCTTTTTCTTCCCGCGCGAGGGCATCTTCGATCGGGCAAACTGTGCTGTGTGCTGGTATGTTGTAGCGCGACAACACAAACGGACTTGCGGGACGGACGATGCGCATCTCGGAAGAAATGATGAGCAGAAAAAAACGTGTCCGTGTGTGAGTGTGTGTATACGCACCCATTCTCAACGTCGCACAGAACGGGGTAACTCACAACATCATCGCACTCTCAAGCGCGCGCGCGCTTCTTTTTCATATTCTGTGAGAGTGAGTGCGGCGTGAGTGGTACAATGGCGGCGACACCGCTTGCGATGATGATGGTAAGATAAAGCGAGACGGCACGCCACCGATGAGCGCGCGCTCTATCTCGCTCCGTACACAACGTGGAAAGGAGGTGCGAGAGTAAATTCCCCACAAGCGAGCGCTCTCTCGCTCTGTGCGGCGAAATTCTTCGCGTGTGTTTGTGTGTGCGCGCTCGTGGCGTTCTCGGGTTGAACGATCCGCATGCAGAACACTCCGGCACCATCGCACTCAGGGCCATCGCATTTAGTCTGAGTGCGTTAGTGGCGACGGTAGCGTAACGTTGGTCCGTGTGCGCGTTGTGTTGTTTTTTTCTTGATCTGCATTACATTGCTGTGGCTGTCTGTCCCTCTCACCGTGGGACATACAATGTTATTTTTGTAATTAATAATTGCGCATGCAAATTTATTTGCCCTAACCCACCCACCCACAACTTCACCCGGGTACAACGCGTGCTGGTGTGGCTGCTGCTGTTCGCGCGGGTGTGCCTGCTAAAGGAAAGTGTGACCAGCCAGCAGCAAAACAACCTGCCTCGAGCGCGCCAATTCGTTACCACAGATAATGGTGGTAGTGGTCGTACCTACTGGCTGTGTCCGGAAGTGATCATCGGAGCTGCAAGGCCCCCGGCGGCAAGTGTTAAAAGCGGAAAAGAAAGAATTTTCGGTGGAAATTAACTGCCGGTGGTCGTGTTGAAAATTTGCCGAAGAAACTAAACCGTGATTGTCTGGTGGCCCCAAAGTTGCCTCGATCGCATTGCTGGAGGAAAGCAACTCAGCGCAGGATTATCGTTTTGTGGTGCTAAAGTGAAGAACACACAACACAACCCGGGAACACAAGAAATCAAAAAGCGCGAAATTTAGTTCGACGAGACACACAGTGGTAGTGATGATGATGGTGCAAAAGAAAATGGTGGCCACTGTTACCGTTGCTGCCGACAGCGATGAGCTGCGTCGTCGCCGTCACGTCGGCGCTGCTGTCCGACGTCGTCGTCATCGTACGGAAGAAACGCAATATTTTCGGGTTCACCGTAACGACCGTACTACCATCGGTCGGTCACTGCCTGGCGGCTGATGGTGTTGATGACGGTAATGATTACATTCGATGATCATGATGATGATGAAGTGCTAATGAATTGTCGTCGTCGTCGCCGCCGTTGGCTTCTCGCACGCCGGATTAAAACCAAACCTGGCGCGACACACCAGTTGGAGTTTGGTGAAGGCAACAAGGAGAGAAAGCGTACGCGCGCGCGCGCGCCCTTACGTTACACGCTCTCTTTCTCGCAAAGCTGCTCTCTGGAATGGATGGCAGAATACTACGAAGGGAAGAAAAACACACACACACACACACTCACACCCGATGCTAGAAGAAACCACCGCGCGTAGCAGCATCGGTGGTGTAGTTGCGCGGCATCGTAGCAGGCAATGTTTGTGTTTCCAAGTTTGTGCTCGTTCGGTTTCCCAAGAAGAAGAGGTTGAACGAAACAAAAAAAAAATGGCCCAAAAGCGGAAGAATTTACTTTGAACGTGCGTCGTCTGTTGAAATGTGTGTGGATGTGTGTGCACAACTGTGTCTGTTGAAATGTGTGTGGTTCCTGCAGCGGCGGCAATATTCAGAGTATTGCTCGACGAAGCAGATCGTGCGTGCGTGTGTGCATCGGTGTGCGTTACCTTGCGTGTGTGTGATGTACCGTGTCACGTAAAACCGCGTGCACTTCTCGTGTCTCTCGCCCTTCCACCACACCACCACAGACAAAACGAACAACAGCCGAGCCATCATCGGTGTGTGTTTGAGGAGGGGGGCTTGCAGACGATGACGACGCACACAGCATCATCTTCATCAACCCTGATGGAATTTTTCACCCAACTTCCGGATTGAGAGCCGCCGGGTCGGTTTTTTCGGGGAAACAACACACGGTGTGAGGTGTGCTCACGGGTGCGCTTTGTGAAACAGCGAAAGGATAGAGACGGACGTATCGCGCGTACTTCACCGCCGTGTTTGCGTGTTTGCATGTTTATTTCGCTTGTTCCGATTTGTGTGGCCGGATGATGATGATGATGATGACGGCGGCCTTGGAGAGCTTGAGCGCGTCGCAGAACGCAGTGATGATCAGGCGTGTGTTTTTTGAGTGTGTGTGTGCGAGAAAGCATTTGCCAGCGAAAGAGCGAGAACGAGATAGCTAGCGAGTACAGTGCGCGCGCCAGAATCAGAAGTGAGAAAGCGCACGGCGAAAGGGAGAGAGAGAGAAAGGGCGTTTTGGTTAACTCCCGGACGGACCGTTCTGGATGCACGATCCCCAACATTATCAAGCGTTATCAATGCACTACGTTTGCGTGTTTGTGTGCGAGTATGTTGCTTACCGGTTTCGTCCTTCCCCGCCAAGGATAATTTTCCCAACAACCCCGTATTCCAGAGTGTGTTGGATGTGTTGTGTTTATGTTCCGGAGAGCAATTACTATTCAGCCAGCCAGAAGACACATTCCTTGAGGCCGTCGAAAATTATTCCCTCACTGACACTGACTGACGTGATGTTGTTGGTGCACATTACTGAGGTAGAAAAATTTTGTGTGAATTTCCCTTTCCGCAAAAGTGCGTGTTTACTACGCGGGCGCGCGCTTTTTACCAACACACATACGGCTATGCCCACACACACACTTGAACGTTCTTTCGCTTCCTGGATCTTTGGAGCTGGCGGTGGCACACCAAGTCCCTGTTCCGATGCACGTGAATAGTCCTGCCACGTCGAAATGAAACTTGAGGGCAGAATCGGTTGTCAACCAGAGGTGTCCTCCCTGTATTAAGGTCGAGAATGATTGAAGGTGAGTTTAAGATGGCTTTGTAGAAGGGTTGTGTACAGGAATCCCGTCTGGACTGTCTCCTCGTATGCAGGGCAGCACGCAATATCCAGCTACGGGTGGTAAGTCAAGCCAAGGAATCTAGGAATCCCAGACCTCTCTCGAGATTTTTCAGCCAAAGAAGAAATTAAGGAATAAAAGACAAAGTGTCCTTATGATGATGATTTTTCATTCATAGGACTCTCATTTCAAATATGTACACCAACGGAAACAGGGAACAACCTCAACAAGAACCAACATTTTCCCGCCTGTTTTCGTTCGTTCTTCAATTCTTCCTTTTCTCCCGTTTGTTTGCGTGACGTATTAGCGGGAAAAGGAACGAGATAGAGAGAGAGCGTGAGAAACGCTTTCGAAGAGCTCTGCGCAGCACATCAAACGCATGAAAGAATTTGTCTGGACCGAGAACGGGATAGCACCTACACGAAACGGCACTACTTCCGTCCTGCTCCTTATTTTTGGTAGTAAATTTAAAGCAAGATGTTGTACGTGTCTGTCTTGTGGATGGCGGGTGTGTGGCGTGTATTTTGAATGGGACGAGGGAAGCGTGATGATAAGCTCCACGTTCTATGCTGCCACCAACTGCTGCTGCCACTGCTGCTCCCTTGTTATTGTTTCGTTTGGTCGACGAAAACCACATTTCTTTGACGAGACAGACCCCAAGAAGAAGCCAACGACGAAGAACGGGGTTGATCAAGCGATTGTTATCTCGCTCACGCTCGGTTGTCTTGCTTTTTCCTTCACCGTGAGGCCTCACGGTGGTTAGGAAGATGATTTCAGAGAACGTATCGATGACGAAAGAGACGGAACATTCCAGCCGTGAGCGGTTTGAAGGCCTCGCTCTTACTCTTGTGGTTCTGTGTTTGTACATTTTTTTTGTTTTAGAAAGAATGATTTAAAAAGCTTGTGCTAAGAGAGGTTACCATTCCTGTGATGGTGTAGAATGGAATGAGTAAGATTATGAATGGGACCCTTTGCGTCTTAGAATATAGTAGAACTAGAAGCTAATGAATTATGCTAACCAAAAAAAATGGCGCAATTTTCGATTGTTCAGTTATAGATCCATAATTCCTGAATGAATGAGACATCGCTTTTACACATGTTACATATTCTTTTTAATAATTATTTTTGTATTACCTATATAGGTATAAGTTGATTGTACATATAATCAAGAAGGAGAACATCTCTTTTGTTTAACTCCTTACCAATTTGTGGCCTTGCGACATATTCTGTGAGGAAATAGAAGCTCACATAGAAGCTGCCATAGTTTCGACCGACAAAACCGGTCTGTGGGGATTGCCAGCCAAACCTTTGACAAACAAGTATAATTCCACAAAAAAAAAGAAAACGGACGCGTCTCACAGTCCTGAGACACCATCCCCGGAAGCCGACCGGAAGCCATCACGACAGCTCTATATTTCATTATGGTATTTTTTTTTCTCTCTCCTTGGTGTGGTTTAGCGCATTTTTTAATGTTATATTTCTAACTTCCTTTCCGTATCTTCTTCACCAGCAGAGTAGTGTAATGTCAAGACTACCACGAAAATTCTTACGGGTGACAGGAGGAGGGTATATTCTTCTTTCTTTTCTAACGTTCCTCCTGGGGCACGTTCGGCGTGTTCCCATTCCACGCATAATTCCGTAAGGGAAAGGAAGGCATGAAAGTAGAAGGGAGAAAGAGTGTTCGAAAATCGGGCGAAAGAACAGGAAGATGATCGAAAGCGAGTAAAATGGTGGCAAAAGAAGAGAGAAAGTCTCTTACGTACGTCGTTTACGTTCTCTCTCTCTTTTCCACCTCGCTCGGTGTGTAACATTCTCCACGCACACACACACATGCACGCGCACAGTGAACGATGCTTTCGTCGTCGCGGTTTGTGAGACTATTTTGCTTTCCTGCTCCGGTGCGTGTATGTCCTCACGGCCGCCATTGCCGCCGCGCGAGCTTTCTTCGCATCCTTTTGCCGTAAGAATTCGCAATTCGTTCGGTGTGCGCTGCTGTGTGAGAATGCGAAGATTGTTTCGGTGCGTCTCTTTCTGGTGTAAAGTCGCTCGCACGCTCTCTCTCTCTCTTTCTTGCTCACACCCGCAGAAGGGGTGCGTATGTAGTCGTCTAAACGGCCGCCATTTTGTGTTGTCTCCGTGTGACGGAGAGAGCAGCAGCAAGCAAACGTTTGTCTTCATGCTCACTCTCCATCTCACGATCTTTGCGACCGATGCGTGTGCGTGATGGAGAATGTTTGATCGTTCTCGCGTGCATCTCTCTCTTTCTTTCTATTTCTCTCTTTAAAACAGCCTTTTACATTGAAAAAATTAACTTTTTTTCCCTGAAGAATGTAGTTAATTACATTCCAAAAATCAGCTCTAAATAACTATTTGAAAAATAATTAAAAAAACTTATTAGTCTTTTTTATTCTAGTTTAGGCTAAAGCAAAGTGGAAAGGAATAAGTTAATTTAATTATTATTATACTTCTAAACCTTTACCTACTTACATATTGGAATAATACTTCCCAAGTATAATAAATTAACGAGACGACATACCAATAACGCCGTCGAAGATATACCGTTGATGATGACGACGGCGACGGCGACGCGATGATGATGATGACGATGGAGAAAGTAGCGTGGGAAAGAAACGCCCCAGCTCAAGACATTTTTCTTGTGCGTGTTTTTGTTACCGTTGCTGTTGTCTTCTCCTTTTTATGCTTTCTATCATCCATGTTCTTTCCTTCGTTCCAGCCAAACTCTCGGAGGCTTCTTTTGGCCGTTTTTTTTTTTGTTTCCATTCACGAAACGGTTTCAACGGCATCCTGAACTCTTAGGTCCTGAACAAAAAAAAAAAAGAGAAGCTCTTTTGAATACTGCGACTTATTCTCTAATCCCTTCTGTGTTCGGCTATCCTTTATTAGTTAAACATTATCTTCCGAGAGTGTTACCTAGGCGTTTTTGTTCGTGTGTGTTTTTTTCGTAACTGTTTCTTCTAAATTATTGTCAAATCATGATGCTTACAATGGAGTTTGATAACTAGTGAACTAGTTTTTATTATGCAGAGATGCGTTTTTCCTTTGATAGGTCGATTAAGTTATCCTTTTCTTTTGTTGTTGTGTGTGGTCTTTTCACAAACCTGTTTACCTATGACACTCTTCCGGAACGTTAGGAACTGAAAGAGAAATCCCTTTTTTAATTATTAATTGTATCTTTATAACCGTTAAGAAATTCTGTCATGATAGAACAAATTTCAGTTCCTGACTGATAGCCGTTAAATTTTGAATTTCTCTGTTCAAATTTCAAATTTACCGAATAACCGAATTGATACAACCATTCAACGGGAAGCGTAGTCTTAGCCAGTGGTGGAAAATTCCATTCCAAAAGCTTTGCAAATTCTAACCACCGCAAACAAAAAGCATCACTACACACACATGTTGTGCTCATGCCTTCATGTGTGGTTGGAAAGAAAGCGAAAGACAAACAAGCATGAAGAATTAGGGCTACCAGAAGAAAAAAAAATAACAACATCACGAATTCCGTTACTATGATGCTAACGGAAATTAGGAGCGGGTCTTTTGACGGATGGATGGATGGATGGGGGGGAGCAAAGAACACTCTAAATATTCATTCATGACTACTCTCGTCACCTAACGCTCTGTCGCACGCTGATGATCCCCTTGAAGGATGAAAGAATCCACCACCACCACAATCACCAGACGCCATTGGTCATCTCTTCTTGGCAACAACCTAGTTTTATTTTTTGCCGTCGTCCCGTAGTTGAAGTGAATGATGATGATGATGAACGCGCGGGGTGACCTAGTTTTCGGTCGCATTAATCGTCGATTTGGACGAGGATGACACTAAATACGGGGGCTGTTGTAGTTGTGTTGTGTGTTGACCGGTATGGGATCTCGACATTCGGTTCGGCCACGTTGTGGTGCTTCCGTTTCTGTTCTGACCATTTTTTTTTCATATCCATTCATCCTCCTCCGTGTACACAGATGGTGACAAAATGTTGAAAGCTGTGACAGAGGCTTATGGTTTTAAATAAATTCTTTAATTTACTAGCTTATTGTTAGAACGCTCAACAATTCCGGTCGTTTTTCTTGGCAGTTTTGCAGCTCCAAGGCCATGGTATTCCCCCAATTAAAATAATGAAATCATTCGAAAAACCCATCTTCTTGAGAGTTGAGTATTGTTTGTTGGCTCCTTTCAGTAGTTTAAACCCAACTTTTGGGCCTTTCCAATCGGTTGTATCGGCAATTTATCGCAATTTAATGCAACCTAAAACTTTGTAATCTTCTTTTATATGTTTCTATTCGCCTAAACAGCCAGCTGCATTCGCGCTACTTAAGGCAGCGTCGTCAGACAGACAGGCTCTGAGAGTATGTGGCGCTAGCACTTGCTTGCCTATGCAGTACCGACCGAGAGAGGTCCGGATTGGGGGGGGCGACGCTTTATGTAAATTTATGCACCTTGAAACGCCGCACGAAACTGGCACACACAGGGAGAGAAGGAGAAAATGTTTTGCCCGTTTAGTTGGTTTCGTTTTGGTTTTACACATTCCCACCAAATGAACGGTTTTGTTGTTCTGGTAGTTTGATTTTTCGCAAATCCTCCTGTGTCTGCTCTTTCGGGAGGGACATATTAGGTAGGTTTTGTACGCGCGGGTGTGTTTGTAGGGGTTGAGGTATCCCCCAAACCAACGACCCCCCCCCCCCACCTTAGCACGATCTTTCCATCATCCCCCGGGCCATCGCCGGCCTTTGAAGTGGTGGAGGGCATGGATGGGTTTTGCATTTTTAGGAATCGCTCGCTCGGCTTCTCTCACTCTCGAGATATCCTTTAAAAACGGGGGGGCCTTTTTTTGCATAGAAGAAGAAGAAACGGAAGAAAAACTTGCAAAACAACCAGAATCATATCTCGAGGGGGGAATACTTTTTTCTTTGCCTTTGCAGAGTGTTGTGGGGAAGAAATTAAAAGGCGTCGTGTTGTGCGGTCGTGTTTCGGCGAAAAAGAGGCATTCGTTCTTGTTGCTGTTTTTTTTTGTTTTTGTGAGGAACAGCAGAAGGAACAAAGTGGAAAAACCACCCCTCTTGCCGGCCACACTCTGCCAACATCCTGCTTCCCTTCCACCCTGTTAGGGGGTGAGTTTATTGTTTATGGGGTTGAAGCGAGCACACAAGGGTCGAAAGAGAAGGAAAGGAAATATAATTCCCACTTTTTAGTCCGCGTAAAGTAGTAGTGATAGTAGTAGCTGTAGTAGTCGTAGTAGTAGTACACACCGTAGTACTACTAGTGGGGTCCGTCCACCCGTGTGAAGCGGGAGCGGCGAATCGGCTGCTCTTACACAGCTATAGTGGGGCCAGACATGAAAGAGAACGTTGGCGGAGATGTGCTTAACTGTGTGTATGTGTGCTGCTCCCGCTTCGCTCTGTGTGGGGGGGGGCTTTTGAATGCTGATTGTTGTGAGGGGGGGGGGGGGTGGGGGGTAGGGTCTTTTTTATCAATGGATTTAAAGTTTCATTCATTAATGATTCCACGCCGCGCTGTGCGAGCGATCATCATCACGACGATGACGACGTCGACGACGGAGCGCACACACATACATACACACACACACACACTGTGTGTGAATGTTGTTTTTCGTCATTCCGTTTCTTCTCCCCTTTTTTTACTGGATGGGTGGTATGGGGGGGTGGTGGGAGATAAGGGGATGGGGAAACACGAGTCATTTTTTGTTGCTGTTGCTTCGTTTCGGTTGTTGTTAATTTTGTTTTTGAATTTGTGTTCCTCTCGGCATCTCTCTTTCGAAACTGATTTCGTTTCTTCTTTTTTGTTTTGTTTGTTTCGTTGTTCTCTTTTTGATTATGTTATTGCGTCGTTCTTTTCTGCCGATTGTTAGTGTGCACATGTGTGTGTGTGTGTCTGTCTGTCTGTTTGTGATTGTTTCTTCTCTTTTGACTGGATTGTGAATTGAGCGCCTTTTTTTCCTGTATTTTTGGAAACGAATTATACATTTTTATTCAATCTATTTTGTGTTTTCTGTTCCATTCAGTTAACTAATGTCTCTTTTTTCCTTTTTCTTCTATTTCCAGGTACGTGATTCGATTTGGCCACAAAAAATGTAGTAGTCAACAAGCGATTATCTGTTCGGGTTTCGTAAGTTTTTTTAATATTAAATCTCGAGAATTGAAGTATTCCAAACCGAACAACCGAATCAAAAATAGCAAATAAAAATAAAATGATAATGTAAGGAATTTTAGAACATTTTAAACATCCCCGTTCTTAACGTTTTCCTCCACCGAAATTGTTGATGGTCGCTGCGCGCTGGTGGTGGCATGTGGCGCAAAGCCACCAAAGGAGGTCAACCGAATTCCACCCCGTTTTGGTGCCCCCCATGCAGGCTTCAGATCAGGAGGAAGGGTTAGAGAAAGCAGGGGTGTGGTGAGATCGCACACGAACGAAGAATGCTCTTCCTCCTATCCCCAAACGGCCTCCCAACTAGTCTCCATCTCTGTCCCTCGCTGTCGTATTTCTCTTTCTCCCTTAACTGCGGGGTACGCTTCGATTGGTATGCAACCATGGCGAGCGATGATGATGATGATGATTTTGTCGATGATGTGTCCAGGTATATCCGTGGGAAAAGTCAACAAAAGTGCAGCGTGGTGCTGTTGTGTATAGTCGCGTCGGCGAATTGACTGAACACCACCCTACCTCCCCACCACAACTGGGGGGGGGGGGGGGGGGTGTGAAGGAAGGGGGGTTTGGGATTGGATGGGAGAAAGAAGAAGAAAGAATGATACCGATCACCACCACGGTTGGGAGTGAGAGCGACGAGACTGAGTGAACTCAAATAGCTCCCCAAAGAACACCCCTTCTGCGCTGGTGTGTGTGTGTGTGTGTGCGCCTGTGAATGCCTCCCAAAAACGGTATTTATGCTTTTTTTTCGGGCTGGTTCAATGTTTATTATGCTCGTTTTTTTTAGTTTTGTCCCTCTCCATCATTATGAAGAAAATAGGTGGGGGGATGATGATGCATCGTGCAGTAGTCGATGACGGTCAAAATACAAAGTGCATGCGGTATTGGCGTGATCAGGTGTAAATAATACCGGATAAAAGAAGTTGTGGTGACTCAGGGTGACAATTTTTTATAAACTCATAACGATTCTTTTGCGAGAGTTTAAAAATTGTTTGTAAATTATAAAAACATAACCAAAGTCTCTTAAGTACTCCCACCGGAATACCGGATCAAAAGCTCCCAACACCAAACCTGCTGCATCCGAGCACATATCCGATACACGACACAAACCACGTGAACGGCATTTTTGCCTCCGAGGGCATCGTACTTTCCTCACCGTACCAACAAGAGACCGCTTTTTGCCCCTTCATCAAAGCCCATACCCAAGCCAGAATTTATCGAAATGAGCGCAGCCCGACCCCCGACTCGACTCAAGAAGAAAACTCTCGACGGCGCAGCGCACACTGACACTGCTCCAACAACAATCTCCCTCCGGTGGTGGAGTGGATCCCCATCACCACCAACTTCTGCGCCACCCAAGGTCCCGCGCACCTGCATTGGAATGTGGCTTTAAAAGTGTTTCAGGTTCAGGCTTTCTTCGGCTCCTCCTGCTGATACCCCTCATAAACCTTGTCTCGCGGTGTGCCGGTCTCAGTTGCCCGCCATTCACCATTCACTTTGAGTAGTGTGCGCCTTGATATTGCAATGCCCCCAAAGCGTTCTTGGTAGGCGCAACCGTTTTCCCGCGCATTGCGCCGATGAGAGTGCAGCAAAAGTCGTTGGATTGTTTGATATCTAGTTTCTTTAAAGTTCAAGCTTTTGGCTGTTTTGAGCCCAAAAAAGAGTCGATTTTAAAGAGTGGATGTGTTCACCAAAAACAGTTGAAGTTGTGAACCGTTCCTTCATTCAGATAGCGCACAGGCGACGAAAGAAAACGGAGTCAATAAACACTTTTTCTGCCTGTGTGTGAATAACCGCATCCACCGTGGAGTTGGAAACGCAACCGAACGAAGAACCGTTCAACGAGAGCCAACATTCCTGCACACGTTCGCGGGAAGATTGGGATCTTCAGCGCCAAAGAAGAAAGATGCCAAAGAGCCCCCCATACCACAGTGAGAGAGGGAAACGTTAGAGCGAGTTGCGATCTCCTCGTGAGAAAGGGGGGCACACATTCCAAGGAAAATGGAATTATGGCGGAGGCTCTCAAGCAAGCAGCGCGCGCGGGGTGGTTCGGTGTTCGGATAGTGTTTTGCATGCCTGGAATGTTTTTGGTTTCAAAAAGGAGTGAATAGAGAAACAAAACTCTCCAGTTGAACACTCACTCCCCCCCCCCCCCCCCCTCTTAACGGCCATGACTCCCCTAATTCCCTAGTCTCTCTAGGTGGAAGGTGTTGTTGTTGTTTTCATTCCAACAAGAACTGCTCCGACCGGGATTTAAAAGCTCTTTCGAATGCGTGCGTGTGGCTGTCTAAGCTTTCGATATTGAATCAATCATTACAATGTTGCATTTCCCACCGCGCAGCACCGTGTGTGGTGCGCGTCGTCTTTTTGTTACACTCCAAAGACTCGGGAGGGAATGGGTGAGCAAACCTGTGTGGTGTAGGATTCCTCTGCAGCAGCAAACACAGGGAGTCCCCCGAAGCAAACGGGGCGCGGCGGGGTCTCGGGAGCAAACATCGATCGATCGGCGGCGGAGCTCTCGGTTGTCTGTCTGTTGGCTTGGCTTGGTTGCGCGATGTCAATGACCGACAAGTGAACCAGTCTCTCCAGCGTGTTGTTGATCGATAGCGAACCGAAAGCATAGAGGGAGAAGAAGGAGTGTGCATGGTGGCGCACACACCCATATGCCGGTCGTTTGACCGGCCGGCCGGCGTACGATACGTGCCTTTTTTCTTCCCCATGTGTAAATGTGAAGAGAACGAAGAAATGCGTTGTGTGGCCCGAGCAGCAGTTCCCAGCAGACAAACAAAACCGGACTCCCGAATGGGACGAAAACAATTCCTCCTGCGAAGTTTTGGTTGGTGGAGGTTTCTTGAAGAAAGTAGTAATATCCTGCTCGCGGGGTACCCAGTGCTCCCACCAAATCTTCCCGTTGTCCCTGGAAACTTATCTGCCGGGGATCGTCCAGAAGGAAGCTTTATTTGCGATCGTGTGTCTTTGCGGCGCGAAACAATGAACGTCGTGCCGTGGTAGGGGTGGCAGCGGCGGCGGCATCTGAACCAACAGCAATAAGAACTACAAACTTCATCGCCCGGGGGTGTGTGCTGGTGATGATGGTTGGGGAAGCACAAGGAGAAAGACCAAGAACCTGGAATATTGGAGAAGATAGCACGATCAACAAACAACAACAGACCAATTTACGCGCGCCCGACTGGAGGAGGTGGTTTGGTAAAAGAGAAAAGGGCCCACACAAACCAGAACCTCTCGCCGGATGATGACGATGATGATGATGATGATGGGTGGTGGTAGTCTTGTGCTTGTTGTGTGGGATTTACATCCCAAAGAAAATGGGCTTCTTGCTTTTGCTTCACGCGACGACGACGACGACGACGACGGAGGCAAGAAAGCCAAGAATTGATCGGCAAAAATCGATTGATGAGAGGAGAAGGGAGAAGCCAACGGACGGACGGGCGAAAGAGTGGGGGGGGGGGGATAGAGGGAAAGAAATTAACGTGGAGAAGAAGAAGAAACAAAAACTCGTAACACCGCGTTCCATTCTGTCTGCTATATAGAGTTCCTCCTCCTCCTCCTTTAGGTCTCTCCCAACCTTCCTCGTTTTTATGCCACTTATGGTCATATATGAAAAGGAAGCAGTTCCGATATCAACATAAAAGCGAGCGAGAGGAAAAGCATCAAGCGTGTGTGTGTGTGTTCGTTCATATTTTTCGTCTTGTGTTTCCACGTCTTTCTTCGAATCTTTTTGAATCTTTTCCACTATTCTTTCTCTCTCTTTTATTGCCTTTGGGATCCTGTCCTCTGCCCGCACTGCCCGTTGCGTTACATTGGAATGTGTCCTGTCTTGTACCGCTTCTCCAGAGCATAATTTCATTTATCTTTTATACACTTTTTAGTGTCTGTATGTGTTTTTTTTTTGTTTTTTTTTTTCGTTTTGTTTTCATTTTTATGTTTTTCTCCCCTTTTTGTTCTTGCTTTCTTTGCCAAAATTCTTTTCAATCATTCGTATGTTTTATGTTCTTTTTTTCGTTCCTTTCTTTACGTTGTTTTATTACTTTTTGTTGATTTGCTACGTTTTTCATATAATTATCTTATTGTTGCAAATTGTTCTTGTTGCTTCTTTTATTCTTATACTTTTTATTATTATTTTTCTTTTATTTTTTCGTATTTTTAATCCCTTGTTTTACTTTTCTGTCCATTATCTATGTTTTTCATATATTTATAATAGTTTTGCATTCTTTCTCCTAACTTGGTGAAATTTTCAACAAGAAACAATCGGAAAGTTGTTTATTGCAATTGCAAATCGCCATACACGCCACTTGTATTCGGCGCCCATATGAGAGTAACTTCACCCCGGGGGGAAAGGTATTTATGTCACCTAACGGCCACTGGCCAATCTGTGATGGAATTTGCTTCTTCGGGTGAGATTTTTTTTTTTTTGTTGCTGCCATTCCTGCGATCACTGCAGACAGAAGCAAGCACCAAAAGGAAACATGGAATAGATAAAAGCGAGGTAGAAATCAACATCTTTTCGAAGAACAAAAAAGAAGCCGCTGTGCTGTTGCGGAGGTAGCCTACAGCCAGTGAAGAAAGTCAACCAACGACTAGCGAAAGGAGTTAAGTTGGAGAGAAGAAGCCTTCCACTGCTGCCAAAGCGTGTAAGATGTGAATGCCAAATTGTTGTCATATGGGAAGGGAAGGCTGTCCCCGCGTGTGTGGAAAGAGAGCGGTTTGGGTAAGTGATGGTATGCCAATAAAACACTTGCCACATTCCACACGGCTCTTCGATGGCGGCGTTTTACAGTTAGATTTGTATATGCATATTTAACAACAATCTGGGAGGGAGGAGAGCTAAACCCATTTCTAAGGGAGTTTTACCAAGAACAGTGGGAGAAGACAAGGGGTAAGGGCGCGCGCGTGTCAAGAACCGGCTTCCTCTTCTTGGTGGACAACATCAGGATTCTGCCGCTCTCGCTACTCGCCAACTTGCGCACATCAGCATTTCGTCTATGCCGGTCTATCTAGTTCTGTTTCTGGTTAAAGCGGCGATCGCGGTGTGGTCTTTGCCTACCTTTTCCAAGGTTCGCTGTGTCAACTCCGGTGGTTTTGTGGAGTTTTGGATTGCAAGGATCGTGTGTGTGATCTTGTTGGATAGATGGGTGTTCTTTCAGGTTTCCAATTACCCAACTGCTTCGTTTAACCTTATTCTAATAACAATAAATCAAACAGTATTAAGTTAACCGGAACTGGACATAATTTTTATAACAACTTTCTTTTCCTATCTTATTCTGTTTGCAGGGATTATTATCCGCGAGTACTGGAGCACATCATCAACACACAGTCACCGCAAGTACTGTGCCGAGACTACAAGGAAATTCTGGGCACACTTGACATCATCTCCACCGATCCAGGTAAGACGAACAGCCTGTATAGTCCAATACTTTTATTGTTTAAGTTAGTCTCTTCCCTTCATCCTGCTATCATTATAATAATTATGGCAGACATTACTTCACCAAGAAATGAGTTTTTTGATCGATCAAAATCAAAACCAATTCAATGCTGGAAAAGTTCCTTAAAAAATCTTAAACATCAGTACTAGAATTCCTTGCGAATTTTGCCGACGATTGACAATTTAGCGAACCTGCTCCATACAGCTCCACCACAAATTGCATCATCCAGCATCCTTATCAAACACACTCTCGCTCCCGTGTCTCACGCGAACGCGGAATTTCCGTCTTGTTTTGCTGAGTTATTATCGGGCCCCTTCTTTACTTTCTGCTGCTGTGCAAGCGTGCATACTATTTTACGATCGCTGTCCAAAATTAGCTACGCGCAAACGCGCCAGAAGCGTTGGGCTTTGTTTTGATTTGATAACAACATTCATGCTTTCGTCTGGCGCGCTGCCCAGAAGGTTTTTATTTTTGCCATGCTGCTTGTTTGTTGTTGTTGGTTGCGCCGCCTTTATAGGGTCGGCTCTTGGGCGCTTTCCGTTCCCTTCTTTGTTGTTGAAAGGGTGTGTAAAATTGTGAACGTAAAACAGAATGTGGAGAAGCGGCTACAGCTTTCCAGCGCAACCGGACGCGCAGAGATGTCGGGTAGCCGCCAATGGCTTCAAGTTGGAGTAATGGGCAGTAACAAAATTGCATTTGTGTTTTGTTATTGCATTGGCAAGGTCCGGCCGTTCGGCGATCGTCGGTCGCGTCTGCTTTCCACTTTGTTTGTGCGTGCCGGGGGTTTTTAACGACTCTTGGCGATTGTTGTTTACGCGCTTCTCTTCTCCTTCGCCAATCGCGTTCTTATCCTTGCTTTTCTTTGGCATTTTTTCGCCAGCGCCTTGTTTTGGGTCATTGAACGGACAGAAAAGGGCGCCGAAATGTAGTGAAACAAATGGCAAACCATAACATAACCTGCCCTGCGAGAGAGCGAGCGCGACTGCATGTTGTTTGCTGAGCAATGTTGGTTGGGCGTCGTTTGTAAAGAGAGGAGCCTCTGGAGGAGAATCATTGCACAGGAATATGGCGAAGTGCGCACATGAGAATATAAAGATCCTATATCTGTAACATTGTAGAATGCTTGTAGAAGAAAAGCGAGACGCGACACTCTAGGTGAATATTTTAATTAAACGCTTAAAATAGATTCAATCGCCGAACAGTGCCGGCGTTGTTCCAAGAAACTGTACTGAGAGTGCAGCAAATTCCAAAAACGATCTACAAAACAAACCAACAGACCAGCAAAAGCCGAACCGTCGTCGGTCGCGTGTAGCTGCTCTGCTCCCTTTTTCTATCTATGAATTGCTTTCCCGCTTTTCCACACCTTAACACCACCGCCAACGCGCCCCTTCCTTCTGTGCTTTAAATAAAACGAAAAGAAAAAAATATTGTCTCCAAAATAGACTTGGGTCCTTCGGGTATATCCCCCATGGTCTTGCGAGTAACGATCACACTCATGTTACGCGATTCAGCATTTTCTCTGAAAGGCGGCGCGCGCGCTGCTGCTGCTGCACTCGCCCATGGGGGGTGCCCATGCAAGAAAAGATAGATTTGGTTGGGGATGATGCGCCAATGCCGCGACCCCCAGCAGGGCTAGGGGCAGACACAGCTAGATTCGTGTGACAGACAGACATGCGAGACGCGTGTAGAAATGGGCCGGGAGAGTGTTGGTTGCTGCGGGAAAAACCCGCTTGATGATCTTCAGGCGTCGTTCCTCCGACACGCATTTGGAGGGTTCTATTTTCGGTGCAATGTATTTTCTCCCCATTTTCTTTTCTTAGGGAACCGCCCGACCGTCTCAGGGGGGCTGCATTTTCATCCAGAAGCGTGCGCCCGCGGTTGGATGATGTTGGTGCGCCTCTCCGGTTGCGCTGCTGCACCGGGGGGGGGGGGGGGGGGGGGGTGTTTAAGCCCTCGATCTTCTCTGCACAAGATGATGCCACGATCGTATTTGATCAGGCGCGCGCGCTCGCGCCCTTCTATGTGTGGCGGGACTGTATGCCGAAGGGTAATTTGAGACTCCCCAGGCCGTAACTTCCTGTCTGGGGCAAACGACGACACACACACACACACACAGGGCGGCTGCTAAGGCCTTTAGAGTAGAGTGTGTGTCTTTCGTGGCGTGCCGTGTCTCGATTGCAAGAGGTAAAAGGGCAGCGGGGAGTAGTCAGTCGTCGGCTCAAGACACCGACGTGAGTGAAGAGCACACATGCAGCGCGCACGCAGCGCATATGTTTTTAGTTTCATTCCACTGTTGATGTTTTTTTTCTCTTCTGGTTGGCCCCTTGCAAGACAACACGCGGCGGGGGAAATGGTGTTGCGGTGGTGATGTCTTCAACATCCGGTCCCCTGATATGATGTTCTTCTTGTGTGTGTATCTTTGCCGGCCCCTAACGTTTCCCTGGCCGAGTTATGGATCGGAGAGTTCTTCTAAAGACAGGGGGATAGTAGCTCTTCCATCTTGTCCCTTTCACTGGCACGCATCTCCATACTTCTCCGGAAGATTGTGTCCAAGGGGATTGAGGAGAGGTTGGTTCTATTCTTTACCAAATTTTCCATCTTCGATCTTTTCCACTGTGGATGAGACAGATCTTATCTTCTACTTTCTCTCTATTTCATCTCCACCGCAAGAGCCGTTGAGGAATCTGATTGTTAAGTTCTAACTTCGAAATTTTATTCCATACTGCTTTAAGCTGTGGGGTTGAAACTTTCTTGCTTTGTTATTTACGGCGACAACCGGACAGAGCGGATAGTAGCAGCACTCAAGAGGGGGGAGGGGGGGCTTGAATATGGGGGTTGGTTGTAATTACTGCTGTGCGCTTCTCAAAGAACACAGCCGCGGATCATGACAAGACAACGGGAAACTCCAACGGCGGAAGGAAGCAATCCATCTTTTCCTGGCTAAAAACAGAATGATGGCACACCACCACCACCACCAACACCGGGCGCGCCGCGCTCTCCCTCAATATGCTCTACTTTAGTTAGGTGTGGGGTGCATAAGAAATGATGCTGCAGCATATTTCTATCATCGAACAGGCGGGCTAGTGTTGTGTCCTGCTGGCGCGGGAAGTGACGCAGCGGTCGTACGTCTTTGGACGGTTCGTTTTCCCCCTTTTTGTGTTCGCTAAGCTTGTTCTAAAAATCGTCTTAGACATTTTCCCGCTTTCTAACACAGTTGTTTTTCAGTCGGACCGTGCACTGGGTCCCCCTTTTTGTGGGATAAATCTTCCTTGCTACTCCTAGCCGTTTGTTCTGCCGGATGAGCATCCCCGCTCTTAGAAATGAAGAGGATATTTGAGGCTTGCCCAGGAATCATTTTAACATCAAGTTTGCCATGATTTAAAAGTAGTGCGCCTAAATGCATGCAATCCGCAAGCAGCCATTCGCTCCATATCATCTTTTTTTCCATTGGCGCTACACGGTCGAACGAGTTTGGCTCTCGTGCGTATACCCCACCATATAATCGCTTCATTCATGGGAATGGATGGGAATGCGCAAAAAAAAAACAAACCCGTCGTGTTTAAAAAGTAATAAAAATAACTTTTCATAATTAACAACCATCGTATGGCAGAAAATAGCGACCAGCAGTATTAAGGTTGGATAGCGCATCCACATCCACTTAATTAACTCGACAACGAAAACGCTTGCACAGGAAAGGGAGGGCTTGTTCCTGCCTATGTGTTCTATTTTTGATCCAATTAAACCATAGGCATCTTCATTCAAGCCATCATCTTCCTTTCTAGCGAGTATTGTAGTAAGCTTCCAAACGAGGCTCGAGAAAAAAAAGTTCACAGGAAGTAGAGGCAACACCAGAGCATCGAGAGCCATTTTTGGGCGTACCACCAAAATCCTATCAAATAGAAGCGGGATATCCTATTTTTGGTTCGACGGCACGGTGGCGCTGCTGTGACAACCTGCTGCTGCTAGGAGCACTAGGGACTAAAAGGGTTTTACAGCAGCGCACAGGTTTGTTGTGTGGGGTTCGATTTCCCTATCATACGCCTCTCCAGCAAAGGCGGCCCATAAATTAAATTTCGGTATCTTGTTGAGAAGAACATGCATAAAAATAGATCTCTTCCCTCTTCGGTACGGTTCGGTAGGCCCGCGTGCCAATTTGTGTGCCAAACAGGAAGCTTCTCGACCGAAAGGATAGAGCATAACTAAGTTATCGGAATCACTTCTTCCGGGGTAGAAAGACCCCTTAGTCAGTCCGTCCGATTATTCCGTGTGTCATAACGTTATTCTATTTGTGTCCCCGTGTTTTTTATTAAGAAAATGCGAAACACTCGAAGCATATGGAAATAAAGTAACAACGGAGGTCCACACTTAAACGCACTTCCTTCCGCCAGTTGACAATCATTATGATCCCAACACGCTTCATGGTGTTGTCTGGTAGCAGGAACTCTTCATATGGGTTCTCCTGTGGTTCTGCACACGCACGGCCGAGCTGTCACCAGTTCCCGTTGACTCACACACACACACACAGTTTGCGGTGATAAATTGAAACTTCCTTCCTTCCGTTTTGCAATCATCGGCATTCGGTGGAAGAGTGGCTGAAAATGGAACAAAGGGGGGCTGAATCGGTTTTGAATACTGTTCTCATTTGTTAAGAGCTTCCGTAACTACTATTAGTCCATCTGTTTTATCTGAAGCCTTTTTAAATTAAAAAAAAAAAAAAAATAAGTTAAATTTAAATTTTGTTAAGTCAACCTTTATCTAATTCCATTTTCTTCTCTCTTTTTTACAGGTCAGTATCATGATCGGGTGATAAACAGAAAATTAGAATCATCTCCCACTACGGAGGTGGCGGTTCGGTAACGTATGGCTGATGTTCTTAATGTGATGCTTCACAAACCTTTTCCATTCCTTGCTATGTGTCACTCAAACGAAGAGGTTCTTCGGAACGCGTCTCGTGTGCCTTATGGCTGTGGAAATTAAAACACATGTGTCTGTTGTGTTTTGGTGCTTCGTTCTCCTTACTTTAAAAAAAATCCGCCCAACTGTCAATCATCTAACTTCCGGTAGAGTTTACCACAAGCGAGTCGATACGTCTCCAACGAGGCAGAGAGAGAGAGAAAGGAAAAAAATCAGTCCATGAGCTCCGTTATGTGCAACGAAAAGAGACCAGAGAAGTATAGGATGCTATACTTCTATCCCCTTTCTATTAAACTTCCGTCCCCGTGTGGATGGGCGGATGTGCGACGGATGAGGGCGCGGCAGGCAACGAGATGTGGAAGCAAAAAAAAAGCGAGTGTGGATAGAAGGCGAAAGTGTGCGCGCGGGCGGCGGGACACAAGTACTCACGTCACATACACAGAGCGAGCAGGCGAACGAGCGGGCGCGCGCGCGCGCAATTTAGGCGGAAGTACCATGTCCGGTGGATCTTGTTTTTGTTTTTATATTAAACCTTTTGTGCTTTCCTGGCATTACAGACACCAGGCGGCGGCACCATCACACCACTACCGACTTTCGCGAGTTCGATGTCCCCGCGGATGTTTGTTTTGCGTGTTAGTAGGAATATAAGCCCCGGGGGTCGGTCATTAGATTTGCAGCAGCAAGTGTCACCACACACACACACACATATGTGTTTCGTTAAGTGAAGTACAGACACACACACACACCATTCCCGAAAAGGGTGGAGTTGCGCAAAAAAAAAACCCGGTCACTATCTTTACCTCCCACTCGGGGATGTCGCTTGAGTGTCGGTTGACCATTACCACGATTAGATTTACTACTCCTTCACTTTGCTCTGCTCCTCGCTGGTGCTGGACCTCCAAGGGGGCCACTTCCGGGCCACTTCCGATTTAGCTGAAGACACTTTACTCACTCACCAAACCATCGCACAAGACCGAGCAAGAGTGTTCTGGGGGGGGGGGGGGGGGGGCTAGCATCCGGTGACGACGCGCAACACCAACCGACGTTTCGGTTCCCATTTCTTCCGATTCGTGGTGGCCATGATCTAATTGATTGTGACACCTACCGCACGCGAGACATTTTAAAGCAGTTTCTTCCGT
The DNA here is from genome assembly GCF_013141755.1 of Anopheles stephensi. Classification (NCBI taxonomy): domain Eukaryota; kingdom Metazoa; phylum Arthropoda; class Insecta; order Diptera; family Culicidae; genus Anopheles; species Anopheles stephensi. Next base: position 18,420,797 of record NC_050203.1, read on the forward strand.
GTGTGTGTGTGTGCATACTCTCTTCGCAACACTCTCTATTCTAACCGGAAGCTGATTCCAAACGTGATTGCAAATACTCCCTTCGGACGTGCTGCAGTACTAATGGAGACAAAATAGGGAATACGGCGAAAAGAAGTTGGTGCTAAAGGTCTTCTCGACCGAAAGCAATGGGAGAGGACGTCCTACGGGGACGGAAATAGTGCAGACTTCCGGAAGGTGGCTTCTTGCTTCTTCTATTTTCTCCCCTTGGCCAACAGCAGCGACACATTCCCGGTGGGAATTTGTGAACAAATAGAAATTGGTCATTAGAGCCGTGTGGTGGTCTGGCCCTTTTCCTTCTTCTGAAACTGACGCCCAGTTTGGCTTCCTTCCGTTCGGTTCCTTGCTTGGGTGTTGTTGTTTTTTTCCCCCAAGCATGCAGACGAGCTTAGGGATGGGTGTGTAATCAATTATAAATTTACCATGTGCAAAGGAAGTGTGCAGGTGATGAATTACCTTAGTTCGTATTTTGGTACTCGTTTAAATTGAACTTTGGTTAACAATATCTCTCATATATCAGTCTCCAATATATGATACATATTTTGATATAAAAATTTAATTTATCGTCATGATTGGAGAAAATAAAATGCCCGTCTGTTACGCTCATATCCACCAATCATCGATAGAGACGGTGTTCTTTTCAAAGTGGTCGTCGATTCGATCGATACGAGCATATGGCAGCGTGTGTATTGTCTTTAGGACAGCGGTCAGTTTGTTGGTGGAAAGCTAGATATGGGACGCAATGAAGAAGGAAAGGGAAGGGCTATCGGCTGCTTGGCATCCATCCAGCCCATTTTCCCCGCATGCTGCCCCTCCTATCCACACAAAATCAATAGACGGTACAAATGAATGAATGCAGAGGATGAATGAACGACCCAACGAACGAACGCTATCCCTCCATCATCCCACACGTGTCCCTGCTTCGCAATGACATCGGACACCCCGACATCGTGCGTTGTCAATGTTTCCTCCGCTGGATTGTGTGTGATCCATCCACAGCTAGTACTAATACACGTAGCAGCAGCAGCAGCAGGCCTTCCACATACCCTCCCCGTTGAACACATGCAAAACCGGATCCAGATCGATACACGAGACATCCTTTTGTGGCGGGTCGCCCTTTCCACCGGCGTGTAACGTGAGACGATAGTAGAAATATGAGCACACAGTATTCGCATGCTCATCGGAGGAACATCAGGAATCGACTCGAATCGAAGTACCGTTTTTAATTCATACCCCCCTCGAAGGGTTGACGTCAGATGGAGAAGAGAAATAGAAACCTTAACCCCTGTATATTGTGGGCTGGACAAATGGACGGGACATTTGAACAATTATAAATCGTTCAAAAATGACCGTTATTACTAATGACTCTTAACAATTTAAGCCATCTTGGGTCACGTTAATTTACCATAAAATTAAATATTCTTCTCATAAAAGCAATAGCCATTTTCTCAATATTTTTTATCATCAGAGGTTGAGGTTGAGTTGTAGTTTGCTCAAGTACTTCCCATCTCCCATCCATTACGAACGATGGAGGCGCCTGGTCTGTTGCTGCTACTAGAAATCATATTCTGTAGCACCTTACAGTTTTCAAGAGATACAAATTTATTTTTAAACATTTTTTGCATAAACTTTGCGGTTAATTCTTTCACAACACTCTGTGGTTGCAAAATCCCTACGCAGAGCAGCTCCACCCAAAAGCTTTTCCAGGTGGTAGCCCGGCGTGTACAGTGGACACAACGCCCTACACGTTATGTTGGTATTTGTACGCACTTCACTGTTACGTTGTGTGCGTATATGTCCGCGTGCGTGTATTTGCCAAAAGGAAAGCAAAAGCAATTCCGATGTATGGAAAAGAAAAACGAAAATCTGTTTCAACAATTACGTAGACAACACGATGATGTGGTAAATGGTGGCGCTGATGTGTGCGGCTTACTCTATATCTCTGAAATCGGTTCGTTGATTTGTAGAATTGAAATACTTTCACCATCGCCGCCCCCTGGAGTTGGATGGTCCTGGCCGAGGCCAAAAATCAGGCGCGCCCTTTTCGTCGTCCTGCCCGTATTGCTGGATGCGTATGTGTGCGTGCGTGTATGCATAGAGAGAGAGAGAAAGTACGCGCGCCACTACCTACTCAAGGGCGCAAAAGGGTGGCTTTTTGAATACTGGAGAGAGATGGTTGGCTGGTTGTTCTGTCGAAGCTGGGCAGCATCCCTGTAACTACCATTTTCTTATCCTTACCTGGTTGTGTTTGATGGGGTTGTACTAAATTGTACTAATATATACTAAAAAGATTTTTTTTAAATTATTTGCCCCATTTTTCTTCTACTCGCACTCTTCCACCTGATCCAATAATACCCCGAGAGTCTATTTTTTCCACTCACAGTGTGCCACTGCACATGATGCCACCTTTCTTCTTACCGTTTACGTAATGATCCATCAAAAACGTTGCTGTGGAAAGGAAAGGATACACGCGCTGCTGCTGCTTCCTAGTATTGTGTGTACCACTTTCTTGGCAGCCGCAACCACCTCACAATCACATGGACAACATCCAGCACCGTCCTCCGCCACATAACGTTTCTCAAGCAAAAGCTTTGCCGATTACCGCCGCTTCGTTTATGCGCGTGTATTTGTGAATGAAGTGCACGACCCGAACTGGCAAAGGACGACATCTTGGGGCGATTGGACAGGGAAAAAGTCCTCCGTCCTGTTTTATTTTTACTCTCTGCAAGAGCGCTCAAATATAGATACAGAAACCGAGATCGAGAGAGAGAGAGAGAGAAACTTGCGGTTTTCCTTTGGAAAAGTGTCGTCGCCATGGTAAATGGTGCTGCTAGCACTGCTCTCCCCTGTTGCTACTCTTAAAAGCGCAGGGAGAAAACAAAAACAGAGAGACATTCAGAAAACAGGTTAGTGGAGAGAAATTCTTAAGGGAAGATGCACGAGAAAAAAGCTCCCGAAAAGATGATTGTCGTGCGGTGAAATCTGTGCGCCTGGATGTATGCAATCGCTGCTTCTTCCATGGGTTTTGAGGGGCGTTTTGGAAATTGAATTTAAAGAGACGTAAATTAGTTTATAGACACAGCATTAAAAAATGTTTTGGCACTCACATTTTAAGTAGTAACTTGCGGACAGCTTAGTTTTATCAAGCGTTGTACCATTTTATTGGATTTCGCATCAAACTCTAATTCCGCTGTGTACGTGCCTGGCTGCAGGTTCGCTTTTGCTCTCGTCTAACACAAGAGTAGTAAAAAAAAAAACAGGCGTAGAAGATTAATTGGACGAGGCAGCTGTTGAGCTTTTTCAGTCTCGATTCCTGTTTTAACCTAAAATAACTGGGTAATAATTTTTCTAAAAAAAAGAATAGCATCAAAATTGGATAATGTTTATTGAATTTTCCAAAACATTGCTTGTCTGTACAGCATGCGAGGATTAAAATTTTACGAAACTACAAATAATGATGAGAGTAGAAAATTAATTTAGAAAAAGCATGTTTCGTTCTAGCATGATGTGGAGTACATAACCGTCACATATACTCGCACACACACACGTTCCAGTTCCGATAGCTTTTCCGATCTGTTGTTACTCTCACTTCATTCAGAACGAAGATTCAACGATAATGGCAGCAACATCCTTAAGATGAGCAATTACTCTTATCGTACGACTTTTTCACCCCATCTGATACCATCCCTCCCGCACGCGTACGCACGCCTGTCGGGGTAGTCAGGCACGCGCAGGATCGTCCCTCCCTAAGGGCAGGTGGTTGTAGTAGTGATAGTAATAATAATAGTAGTAGTAGTAGTAGTACTAATAGTACCGGATAATACTGGTAGTAGTACTACTACACAATCCATCCATACTGTGTGTATGTGTGTGTCTCTTATCTCTTATCAGCGATGGCGACAGCGCGCGTGTGTGTGCGTTAGTGTGTTTTGCGAGAGCAAAAGAAGGATGTACAATGATGGTGTGCTTTTTAATGGTTGTGTTGCATGCAAAGCTCTCAAAGTGTTTGGTATGTGTTAGAAAGGAGGTACCAGCCAGCATTTGCTCGGCGAAAATCTCTCGCCGTAACCGCGCGCGCTCTCTTGTCGTAGTACCCGCGGGCCCATTGGATGGGAAAAGGATGCTGATCATATTTTCCGACCCGTTTCCTCTTCGGAAGATCACTCACTATACCTGTATGTGTGTGTGAGTGTGGTTTAGTGATGGAATGCGGGGGCGCGTGTGCACGTTGGCCAGTTGGTGTGGATTTGCTAACCACCACTACCCACAAGTCGAATGGCTCTCAACTCCTGGGGCATAATAATCACCCACATGCTGCTGCTGCTGCTGCTGCTGCTCTCGAAGAAGGATACAATCTGCTCCGCTTAGCTGTTGCTATATAAGTGTGCGGCTAGGCCAACCGTCAGAGCCGCCGCCAGCACACACCAACAGCAAGCAGGCACAGCACGCTGGCTGGCACCCACACCTTGCCTTGCACGTAAACACCACCACGCACACGTGTGTGAATGTGCCGTGCTCTGCTGGTATCTGGCCTCCCTTCTGGTCTCTGGGAAAAAAGCCAGTCGACGGTGCAGCATCGGCATGTCCAGTTCTTCTTCGGCGAAGAAATGTGTCTGCGATTGCAGCGGACACAGCGAACGAGCGTGTGTTTCGAGAGTGCCGAGGAAAAGTGATGTATTACGACAGTGATAAGATGAGCCAGCGCCCCAGTGTATGTTAGTGGTGCTGGGTGTAGCAGTGCCGGAGTTTTATCATAAGCGGGGTAGAAACGTTATCAATTTGAAGTTCGGAAAGTTGTTTAGAATTGTGATTTGTGATAAAAAGTTCATACGAACTTTACGGAAGATGCACCGAAAATTCGTTATGGTTGATACGAAGGTAATCCTTGTGGAAAGAATTGACTGTAGAAGTGGTGAAGTGATTACCCTCCCTTATCGGCTAAGTTTGGGAAGTTTGAATCTGTGGACATTGGTGTCGCTCGTACCTGTCAGGACATCATTCAATTGCTACTGTCAAAAAGTACATGACATAACTTCGATTTAGGGTGTAGCGTCCAGCTACTCCTACTCTCTCTCTCGCTTCTCTGTTCTCCTTTTCTCTCTCTCTATTTCTGTAGCGAGGGAGAATAAGAGAGAGAGAGAGAGAGAGCACATGGAACATGCTTTCTCGGCATGATGAGGTACCAACTAAAAAAGGAGTTAGCATCATCGACGTCTTGAAGGGTCTGGCATTTTGTTGTTTTTTTTTTGTTTGCGATTTAGTATAGTATTGCTACCAACGCCCTATCAAGAAGTGTATTCTAAAGGGGTTAAATATTTCGCAAGATCGTTTAACAGAGTAGCAGATCAAGCAGCTAAGCAGGACGGAGCAGTGAAACAACCTTGGATCTCCAACGTTATCCAGTTAAGATAATTAATTATAAGGTTAACTGGAGGAACCGCTACGCTTATCAGAGAGAGAGAGAGAGAGTGTGTAAACGTCTTTGGTCCCTTTATCCTTTAATTCTTTTGCTCAACAGTTTCAACCACTTGAAAGGAATAGTTTGGAATTGTTTTATGCCTCCTTCTGCTTCCATTTTCCGATCAATAAATAGTTATCAATCTCATTCCGCCCGTTTTGAGTTTTTGATCGGAAACATCCTCAAAATTTCCGCCTGCTAGATTTGATCGGACAAACAATGTCACAGTGTTGCTTAACCCTTCAACAATTAACTTTGCGTGTTGTAATATCCCCGCAATGCTTGTACCCTCTTCCGAAGCTGGCTATAAGTACACGCTGAGGTTATGTCCAAAGTTGTGTAGACCAAAAAGGTATTACGAGTGATTGAGGGTCATACGAATAGTTGGGGACAATTTTTTCCTCCTTTTCCAAAACCGCACCCATTGTAGTAAAGCCCCCAAAAGCAGCTAGATGTTGTGCAGAAAAGGGGGCGAAAGCAGGATTCTCCAATGTTGAGGTTTTCAAGTGAACATAACTGAAAAATCCTGCGTGATCAGCATATGTGTGTGATGTGTGTTACATGAGTTTGTTTTAAATACGAGCTCAAAGTTGTAACAACCGAACAAACCTCACTTTCAAACAGAGATTACAAAAAGTTGTTCGTACCTTATTTCTAGAGGGATGCAAATCGTGTGCTCCTCTCCCCTGTAACGATGAAAAGGTAAATTAATTCACCCAGCCGCATCCCCCTACCCGTGTAGTATACCTCCCCGGGAGGGCAAGGACATAAGCTCACGACGAGAGGGGCAAACCAAATTAATTTGAAATGAAATGCAAACAGTTAGAGCGCGCTGTGGTAACGTATCGCTGCCTTACTCTTTACAATATGGCGTTGTATGGCGTCTAATCCCTATTTTTTGTAGCGGCTAGTAGAATGAAAAAGGAATTAATTTACATTAAAACATGTGTTTAGGCAGATACAAAAATCGCGTTAATGGCTTCTTCGTTTACTAATATTTTTTTTATATCTCTCTCTCTCCCTTACAGATGAGTCCGTACGACTATACTTGTCCTGCTGGCTGCAGAAGTACTGTTCGAGCTGGTTCGATCGAGACCAGGACCTGCAAAGCATATTCAGCAAAGCGTTCCTGGAGAAGATACTGCAGATCATCGTCCGTTACCTAACAGACGAGCCGAATGTAAGTTTCACGGAAGCCGGAACTAATCAAAACTAGCAGAGGCAACACGTAAAGTTCCTCCCTAGCAAACTGCATGCATGAAGCAACAGTAATCAGCAGTCAGACATTTTCACGCTCAATAACAACAAACAAGCGTGTTGTTGAATCCGTCACCACCGGAAGAAAGAATCAAACTATCGCGAACACACGATTTCATGTCACACGATTCCTCCTCTAAAGGCTCGGGTGGCTCACATTCACACGCCCCATTTACATTCCAGGCCAAAGGGGGGGGGGGGGGGGGGGGGGGCCTCAAACCATCGAGGATGTCCTGCAAGGCATTAACTTATCTTCCTCTTGCGAAATAGCATATGGTAGCCTTTTGTACACTACACGCGCCCGTCCCTTCTCTCTGTTCCCCCCGATGTCCTTCGCGGCATTCGCTTCTCGACTGGGTGCGAGAAAGATAGCTAGAGCAAAAAGAAGGATATGCCATTGTAGAAGGCAAGGACGCGCGACGATCTCGCTCATAGTTATCATCCGGCCAACGAAGCTCGTTCGTGGATGTGGGCGCACGTCCTCACATTTGCGTTACATAATGTTAACAATTTTGCTTGGAACCGCTGGCCTCTTTTTGCTATGAGGAGAGCGTGCTCCTCTCTCCCCGGCAATGGGGCGGGCGAAACTTGCTGTGGAGTGTAGAGACTTGTCTTTTCGGCCTTAACTTTACCTCTCACTTGTTGCTGTGATGACGGGGACCCGGCGTTTTGTGCGAAGCTGGGTCCCACTCATGAACTTTGCTGTTTTGCCCACTTGTACAAATGTTGTTAACATGCGATAATGATTGTTACAAAAGCGACGAGAGGCTTAAACACTGAGTTGCACCATTTGTTTGTAGCAGGCGTGTGTGAGAGCAGTACTCGAAGGTGAAGCAGGATTCCTGCTTAGGATGCTTTATTTAAACTTGCCCACAAAGGTTGCTTCTTGCAGTTGCAGTTGGTAGGAGTGTGTTGTTTCAGAGTTTAACTTTTTAATTGATAATTTTCTCTTCCGGTAGGTTCGTGCATCGTCCTTCGAATCACTGACGTATCTGATCGAGAAAGGCTACCTAGACCGGGCGACCACGCTTAAGCTGAACATCGTCGAAGAGCTGGTCAGCAAACCGATCAACGAGCAGTTCATGGACATGTGCACCAACTACATCCATGTAAGTATACCACCAACCTAACGCTTCATTTCCTGCTTCCCTATCTCTTATCCTGTCGATGACGACGATGGCGTGTTGTTGTATATCTGCTGCTGTGTTGAGGTTTACTAACATATCCCCCCGAAACCGTTCAGCTACCTACATTAGTGTCTAAGTACTGTCGAAGCGCTAGCGAAGTGAATAAAGTGTGCAAATGTTAAGTGTGTCGTTAAGTGAAACCTTCAGACAAGGGAGGGGTTTGGTGTGTTATGATGATCGCTTGGAAGATTCTTTGCTCGCAGGAGATCTCTAGAGTAGCATTACAATTCCTGTTTTATACACTCATATCTGGAATGGGCAATAGTATATTGCTAGTGTTCTAATTCATTTCCAACTGTAAGGAGTAAGGGGAGCTTGTCGCCGTAAGGGAAGAGTCGTACGTCTGAGCAACGTCATCATAGTTCACAGCTTTGCTCCGTGCGGAAAACGGATTACTGCCTTAGCATTCTGCAATGAAAAAGGACACATTGAGCAGAAGCTAGCTTTTATAATGTGCTCGCTTAACGTAGGGCATTCAAGAGGCGCCCACTCATATTCCTCTGTGTGTCGATGTTCATTATCTGAAGACGCCACTTAGTAAGGTGTCTTACCCTGTAAGTTCTCTCTTATCTCACATCCCTACAGGTTTTTAGACTAGAGACTTAAAGTGGTTAGTAAATAGTTAGACAACAATAAAAAGGGTGTTGGTTTTGTAGTTAGTAATACTGGTGAGTTATAAAAGTAAGCGAGCTTTTGGGCATTGGGGGCGGTATATGGGTATTTCTTCGAGGTAAGGATCAATCCGCTAAGCGGTGTGTGTGACTATCTCTACTATCTATCTACTAGTGGTGTTGGTTTTGCTTGTAACTCTGTGTGTGTGTGCTGCGTGCGTGTGTTTGTATATTTACCTCTACTACTACTTCTTCCGTACTACTACCGGTGGTGGGAATGGAATGGAATTTCTCCTTTTGTATGGAAACAAAAACTGTATTTTGTCTGCAAGAAAGACATGGGTAGTGAGATAGTGGCTCTTAGTACTGGTAGATCTCACTACCTTGTCTTTCATGTTGATAGATACACTAGAGTATATCATAATGCGCGCGCTGGCGGTCAAACGACCGTATCTCTGCATCATCCTGCATCCCCAATCATATGGCTCAAGAACGGAGAACCCGCTTACTGGTGGTGGTTGTTCTGGTGTGTGATAATAATGGTGTGCGGTTTGCTGTGTGCGCTGGCTTGTGTTTTTTGTTTTGTTTTTAGTTAGCAAATGTTATACTGATGATGATGATTTATTTTGCTTTTTGGATTTGTTTCTTAACTTGTTTGCTTGTCTTCATATTAAACTCTTGGGTGATCGAATGGTTTTCTTCTCATGTCGACTTTTCTATAATTTATATTTAAGTTTCTATGTGTTACTCATACCTCATTTTGAGTTTCTGTACTATTATCGTATAAGTTTCCTTTCGGTTCTACGTTTGTTTTGATGATTTATATTACTAGTGATACAAAAAAAAGTATTCTACGTCACCCGCTCAAGTATATGGGAGCTCAGCTTCACTTTCGGGTGCTATGCGTTGTCATCAAACCTGGTTGTTGTAGCTTGCTCCGATAGATGCTATCACAGCCAGCTTTGATGAGCAACGCGTCACTCGCCTACCTTCATCAGCTTGCTACTGTGTGGCGTTACATACTGCGATTCCCTCGATCACGGGTGATCTTTCCACGATCGTGTACTATTTTTTGAGTATATATGCGCTTTACCTTCAAGAATTTCGTTTGTCTTGTATGAGGAATATGATATTACTTGTTCTCCGCTAAAGTGCTGCCACTTTAAAATTTGTTTTGTTTAACTTGAATTAGGATTTTTTTTTACGCTTAGAACGATCGAGCATATAGAGTTAGGTTTAAGGATAGTTTTACTTCTTTCAAATTGATTTAATTAATAACTAGAATCAGATCTCAGATCGAAATTTTACCAAACTAAACGAGAACCTATATCTTCGGAAGAGATGGAGGAGCTCCTATTATACACAAACACACATCCGCGCACCCTCTGATAACTGATAGGAAATCGAACAGAAACAAAAAAAACTTTAGTCCAATCGAAAAGTTAACAAAAAAAAAACAAAACAAAACCACACACAACGGACTGGGCTCATCAATTGGTTGTGGCTATGTGTTTATCACCAAATAAACCGGACTCGTTTTCCGCTATTCACTATCATATCACAGCCATTTTGATGAGCTCGGTCGGGTGCTGAAACACATCTGGTCCTCTTCCACCTTGGGTCGTCTTTCACCCCCATTCCCCCCTTCCCCCCGCACCCCCCCACCCCCTTTTGGATTGGTAGGTGGTAGCGTAGATGTTTTAATGCCCGCTATTATTTAACGGAAAGAACGGTTAAATGGTATCCATTATGGCCACTAGTTCGGCCTTCGGTATTATTGTCCTTTTGTGTTGATGTTTCTGTGGCACACTACTGTGCGCAGTTTAGTTGAGGGAAGCAGGAAAAAATCGCATTACTTTCCCGGGGGTGGCACAACACGGGCGGCAGAACAAATGATTATGCTAAATTTAATCAAAAATTAAGAGAATGGAGATGTTTTGCTTCTAATTTATTTAGATATACCTCACGATTTGTTAATCGCATGCCTCAGCGCAACTTAAATTTAACAAAGGTGACCGACCGTTATACCGACATAGATCCTATATCTGAGTGTTCGTGTTAAGTGTTGAAAGCGTGAAAAGTGGAAATCTTTTTTCTTCCCCCCGCTCGTGGTCAGATCGTAAAAATGGTTGTGCTGTGTTTATTTGAGCAATGTTCATATCACAGCCATTTTGACGAGTTTGACTGCTCGTGAGCGTTATCAACATTCAAAAACTGTCTAATGAAGTCGTGCAGCGCAATACAACTGGTTTCTGTGCCGCTCTCAAAGTGGCTGTGAAATGCGTCCTTTTTCCGGGGGGGAGGCTCTATCCTATTCGCATATCACAGCCAGCTTTGAAGAGCGTCACGGGGACACATAATCGTCCGGAGCGCGACGACTGTGGTCTAGAAGTGTCCCGTGTGTGTGTGTGTTAAGTGAGCTAAGTGAGTGGCGTTCGAGTTTGTAGTAGATAAATGTGTTCGCTAGAGTCCCCTTCGCCTGCTCGTACTAGAGATTCTCCGCCACGATGATGTATACGCATGTCCTGTCTCTCAAAGTGGCTGTGAAATGGTGCCCTTTCGTTACGATATCTCATATCACAGCCAGCTTTGATGAGCTAGGCCGTGCGGTGATAACACCCCAAAGAATCACCCAAAAAGTTGCGTAAGAGTGAGTGGATACAAGTGAGGTTATGTTATCTCTACCTACAACGGTCGATATGTTCTTCAAAATCTCTCAAAAGTAAGGTTACAACAACACAGCTGATCGTCGTTTTACATTATTCCTTGAATCCTTTGAAAACTTTTTTACACCCTCCATATTGCTTTAACAAATTGTCTAATTTTTCTCCCTTTTTTTTTTGCTTTCTTTTCATATCGTTTTTGTTTATATTTCTGTTGGAACGCAACACCACACCTTCGTTCACTTACACGTTCCGATCCGATCCGATCCGATCCGATCCTGCTGCGTATCTATCTCCAGCTGATGGTGAAGATTGCCCCGCTGGTGGGATGCGCCAAGACGCACGAGCTCCTGTACAGTCGGTTCGTGAAAATGTGTACCTGCAAGATCAACTTCGTCCGCAAGGAGTGTGCCACCGCGTTTCCCGTGATGTGCGAAGTCCTGGGCAACGAAGTGTTCGAAAAAAATTTGGTAAGTGGACATTTAACCGTCCGCCAGCGGCCATGAATATAGGGGGACATGAGAGTAAAGCTCTTGTTCTGTTCTCCACAGCTGCCAATATTCATGAAACTTTGCGAGGATGAAATATGGACCGTGCGTAAGGCGTGTGCGGAGGTGATGCCGTTCATTGCACTGCTCTGTACGCTGGAGAAGCGGCGCAAGGTGCTGGTGCCGGCCTACAAGAAGTTCATGTTCGACACCAGCCTTTGGGTGATCAAGGCAGCGCTGAAGGTAAGTGTGTGCCCGGGACAACCGCCACGTGCGGTTGGAAGAACTGCAGCTTAGTTTTCGTTCCATTTACCTCTCACCCCATTAGAATCTGGGCCGCTTTTTGGCAACGTTCGCGCAGCTCCAGATCCTAGGCCTGGCGTACAACGGTAGCCTAGAGCTGTCGATAACGAACGCAGCGGACGAAGCGTTCTCCGAGCTGATGGGAAATGCGCGCCAGCTTGCCCACGGCAGCCAGCAACCGGCGGCGAGCGTTTTGCTGAAGAATTTCGAGTCCTACGAGCAGCGGTTTAAAGACTCGATTCAGCGGCACGCACTGCTCTCGCTGGTGAAATCGGCCGACGATGAGGGTCCAGGCTGGAAGTCGGCTACACCGCGCTCGGAGGACCGCATCAACGTGGAAGCGTACCTTGCGTCGTTGGTGTTTGTCGAGGAGCATCTGTCCCAGCGTCAATCGACCGGCTCGACGTCGGACGATGGTGGTGGCGGCATTTCGAAGATAGCCGACTTTTACTACGTGCGCCACAAGTCCCTTTCGTCCAGCTCGTCGATCGCGTCCACCTCGCCGACCCCATCGCCGCTGTACCGCGCCAACCAGAGCTACGACGAGAAGAATCCGCTCAATCGCTTCATGCGCTACTGTTCGCCGTTGAAGAACAACTTCGAGCATGCGTTTGCCAACCCGTCCGGCAGTGATGGTGGCGATCAGGGGGGAGGTAGCGATGCGTTCGATCATCACGGGCACTGGGAATCGGAGGACGATAACTACGGCACGAACCATCTCGACCATTTGGCGGACCTGAGTTTGGTCGGGGCGGACATTGAGGGGGGCGGCGGTGGAAGCGGCGTGATCTACGACAGCGATAATCCAAAGCATCAGCAGGCGGACGGAGGGGGAGGCGAAGCGGGCGGGCTGGATTTTATCATGGAGGCAGCAGGGGAGGAGGACGAAAATGCGATCGACGAATGTTTCAACTCGCACCAGTTCTGGTACATCAGCCCGGGGCTTGCGTTGGATTTGGAGTTTATCGATAAGGAGGACCGGGCGACGGGTGACGAGGAGAGGGAGGAAGAAACGGACGCGAGCAATAACAACGTGGTGCAGCAGGAGGAGGTTAGCGGACGGGCGAGTTTGGAAGGAAAGCAAGCGGCTGCCCCCTCAACTGTGGGAGCGTCGGCAGACGATAGCAGGAATAATAATCTGCTGCTGCAACAGGGCACGCCCGGCACCGATGCCAGAAGCAGTGCCAGCAGTGAGTCGGCTACCGTCGGCGGCGGCGAACCGGGCTCCTCTTCGGCCGGCATGGTAGTGGAGGAAGACAACGAAAACCAGAACGATAGTGACTCGAGCTACGGAAGCATCAACAACAACGAGACCGAGAGCAACAAGCTGATCTACCTGTACGAGGATCTGCTACCACCGTCCCAATCACAGGTGCAGTCCGGCGGTGGCGCTGCGACGACTACTGGCGGCGGCGGCGGCGGCAACAACAATAATACTGGCGCTAACGCTCCAGGCACGTCCGGTGGGGGTGGTGGTGCCGGCAGTAGCAGCAGCACCGTCACACCCACGATGACCACAGTCGAACGGATCCGGGCGGCGGAACAGCTGAAAACGCTCATCCGCTGGGAAAACGAGGAAGTCGAGTGGAATCTGCTCGAAGACTTCCTGCACATGAAGAACGTGAACAAGGAGCTGTGCCAGGACTGTGCGTACAACTTCCCCGCCGTGGTGCTGACGTTCGGTGAGAAGTTTTGGCCCATTCTGAACCGCTACTTCTTCGACCTGTGCGCCGACATTCAGGACTCGGTGCGGCGCACGATGGCCGCCTCGATTAGCAAGATCGCACTGATCATAGGCCGGGAGCAGGCGACACGCGATCTGGTACCTTCGTACACGGAGTTTCTGCTCGACGCGGACGACATCAAGTTCGAGGTGGTGCGCACGCTGGCCGAATTCTTGCGCGTGATCGACGCCTGCGAGCATGAAACGCTGATGAACCATCTCGGGATGTGTCTACAGCCGCCGCTCAAAATGATGAACTGGCGCTTCCGTGAGTTGGCGGGCCAGCAGATTGTGGAGCTGGCGCGTATGCATACGGCGATCCGGAAGGAGAACTGTTTGCTCTTCCTGACCGGGCTGGCGATGCGTCTCATGCTGGACAAGTACGACAGTGTACGAAAGGCTGGCATCGATGCGGTAAGTTGGTCTGGGTGGGTGAGTAGCTAACTGGAAGGGGAGGGATTTCATGTCTTCTTTTTGTTCCTGTTTGCAGTTTGTTGAATGCAGCCACGAGTTCCAGCAAAACGACAAGGTGTTTGAGTTCTTCAACAAGCACTTTGCCCTCTACAGCAACTGGCGTCGCCGTCAGACGTATGTGATAGCGGCTGGAAAAATGGTACGTACGCGCCAATCGTCGTCAACCGGAAGTGTTTCGCGCAGTAGGTGAACGCAGTACTAATTTCCTTTTCTCTCGATCTGTTTTCACACACACACACCCTCCGCAACAGCTCGAGACTGATCGGGTCGAAGTAGAGATCTTCCGCAAACATGTGTTCAACAATGTACTCAAATTGGCCGACGACGCGGTGCCGAACGTTAGAATACAAGTCGCCAAGTGCCTCAAGGAAATCATTGCCCCCCATCGTACGTATTTGCGACCGGTCTGTTCACTTCCTTCACTTCTATAACAACCGGTGTTTGTGCTTCTGCCTTTTTTTTTACAGCCAAATTTGCAAACGATCCCCAGGTCGAGCCGACGCTCCAGAAGCTACGCACCGATAAAGATTGTGACGTGCGGGGACACGTCGACGGCTACCAGAGCCTCGAGGAGGAAATGGCAGCCGGTGGCGGTGGTGGTGGTGGTGGTGGTTCGAGCGCATCGAACGCAAGCACAATGATGATGACTTCGGGCGAAAGCGATTCGCACCAGAATGCGTCCTCTCCTTCGACGGCCGGCTCGCTGGCGGAATCGTGCGTTTCGTCCCATCTGTCGTACGCGGAGGTTACGAGCGGTTACTTCGGTTCGGCCATGTCCTCGCCTACGCTAGACCAAGCACCACCGGACGACGAACATGAGATGAAGGAGGAGGAAGCGGCGGCGGCGGCGGCGGCGGCGGCGGCGGGTGAAGAGGAGGAGGTACAGCTTGCCGGTGGTGGACCAAATTCCGAGCGTGGTGTTGATGTGGCGAACGAGGGACTGGCGGACGAGGACGAGGACGATTGTGGTGAGGAAGCGATCGAACAGCCGACCTCCTCCATGTCGACCGACGACGATGCGGCCTACTGTTCCGAGATGGAAACGTCCTCCGCCGTCTCGACGCCATCGGTGGGAACGGCCGCTGTTCTGGCCGCTACCATTCCATCGCAAACCGGTACGATGACTACCGACACCGCCACCACTAGCAGCAGCAACAGCAGCAACAGTCAAGTCGTGCCATCAACATCCAACAGCACGGACGACTTGTCGGAGGAGCAGCTGGTGAACGGTGAGAGTGTCCCGGCATCCACCATTGCTACTGCTACCACCACCACCACCATAGCTAACGATAGTAGTGCCGCGCCGAAGAAAGGTTCATCCGACACGGGCGCAACGGGAACCGGTGGGAAGATTAGGGAGAACTTCTTCCGGAAACGCTCCAAAGGCAAGAAGTAACTGTCGGGCGGTGATCGTGCGATCGTGAGCTCCAATCACCACCACCACCACCACCAAACCCCATTTTCTCTCCCGAACAACAACAACAACAGCAACAGCTATTAATACTTATTTGGGAACGAGCGAAGGATTTTAGGCGAGGATGTTTAAACTACCACTACCAACCAACTACACACTAAAAACTACTCAACTAGCGTCACCATTACTTCCACAATCGCTTTCGCTGATTGTATGTGTTTGTTGAGAAAGAGGGAGTGAGCGACGGAGAGAGCAATATGTATGAGTTAACTTTTTTGCGTTTTAACAGCTTAATATAGCAAACAATTTCTTCCTCGCCGTTGCCCGATTGATGACCACCACCGATGATAGGAGCGCCTCTCCCACAACAGCACATGTAGGGGGGGGGGGGTCGTTCGCAAGCGCGCACAGGACTCGCACAGAGAGGTTAGGTTTTGTTTAATTTGCTGTGCTGGTGCTGTGTCCCTGTTGCTAATACTATACACGGCACCACTATTACTGCTATTGCGTGCGTGTTGGGGGAGGTTGTAACAGCGTTTTGTTTAATTTAGCAATAATCCATCTCCAACTCCAGAACTGCTAGGCCTATACATTATTCGTGTGGGGAGGAGAAAAATGGGGAAGTTGGAAAAGGAGGTAGACGTTCAATTTATTTCGTTCAAGCCACCGTTTGTTGTCCTATGGTTTTCTTCTTCTGTCTACTAGTTTACAAGGCAATACAAGGAAAGGTCAGCCGCCGACTAACATCATGAAAACCGTGCTGGTATCAGCGAGAGTGTGTGTGAGAGAGAGCAGGAAATAGGGATTTAGAGGATTTGTTAAACTAATATTCTTACCACAACAACCACCCGGACAGAGCAAGAAAGTGGCGTTTATATCTTTCCAAGCGTTAAACTTCCCGTAGCTCTCAGCTCTCGTGGCGAACAGAGTCGGCTCTGGTGGCAAATGGTTTGGAAGGGATGTGGAAGTGCAAGAATTATTACAAGCATATTATTATTACATTTAGAAGGAGGAAGAAAAGCGAGATATGAGAATGGACTGCTGCTGCTGTGCAAAAAAAAAAACGATAGGCGATGCGATGAAGCGTGATGTGATTAAAACAACAACAACAACAAAACCCGGATGATAATGAAACAGAGATGGTAAAACAACCAAACTATCATCAATCAATGTATTGTGTCCGAAAATGATGTGTCGATGAAACAGGAAGAATACGCAATGACAAAGGTATGTTTTATATTATTGTAAATGTATTTGCTTATTTATCAGCAGGCGTATATCAAGGTCTGCTGTAGAAAGCCTCGATAACGTTTTCGATCCTTTATCCTCTGGTGGGCCTTTGTGGCTTTTCACTGGTGATGGGCGGGTCGCCGCCATCCGTAAGCGATGCGGGTCGGATTTTAAATTCCAACGAGTTCGGGTGGACCGGACCCACTGGTTGAACTCGATTCCTATAGGGTCGAACCCGACTCCGGGTTGATCCGGGAAAAGAGTCGTCTGACCACCCATCACTACTACTCTCGTCTATGTCTATGTGGACGGCCTAGAAATATTATGTGGGCTGGGTGAGTTGTCTGGCGTTATTCTCCTAACATATCCTGCTTGTCCACGGAGCTTAGCTAGTCTCATTCGCTACACTAGAATGGCTCAAGAATGTTTGGTCCCCATCCAGACGGCCGGTCAAAAATCATTCTTAGCATCTCAGATCTTAGGAGTCTCAGAAGAGTATCTGAGTACTGGGGATATAAATGGAAGGCTCTGGGCTTCGGGCACTGATGGCGTTAAGGAGATGTTGAACAGAGATGATGTCGGATATCTCATTCTAACAAGCCCCCCCCGGGAGACTTGACCGAGTTTGCCTTCCGAAGTCGATCTTGTACTACTAGCTTCCAATCTCCAATCAAGATTGAAATAAGTATGTTCGGGTTCGGGCTTCGTTCAACACCGGCCGCTAGTGGATGTTAAAATAGATGTTCCAATTTATTGGCTGTTAAATTCAATTATCTAGATAGAACTGTACATCGAGCATCATCTATTTATTTGTGCCGGCTAGTAGTGGGGGTTTTACAAAAAGATCGTTAGGCCAAGAGTGGACTACGAGCACATGTATCCTTCAATATAACAATTAGCCTTTCCTTCACAAGAAAATGTTAAGTCTAGCTAAAGAAAGTTAGAAAATTTAAGACCATATATACAAACTGCTTTAGCCGAGAACGTGTTTGTTCAATCATCAAGGCCGAGGATTTATGGATGACAGCATTTGATTGTGGTGCAGATAGGACTGATATCTTGCCGGGGTTGATGGTGTTGACGGTGTGAGATACTGGTGCTGTTGGTGCCGCGGTTGAGCCGCTACCCTAGAGCTTCCGCCAAAACTTAAGCTAGACGAAGGTGTTTGCATGCCTGAAATGCCTGAATCGTTCGCAAAAGCATCGATACCGGTTAAGCCTTGTTTGGCTCCTTCTACCATGACCTGACGTGCTGCTCCAGTGTTCCCTCGTTGTGAGTTCATCTGGAAGAGTGGTTCGTATAAAACAATGGGGGGAAATTATAGTTCCAATGATGCTGCTTACCGTAGTTACATGTTGCCGTTTAAAGCTACCATCCGTAACGGATGGTGGCGTTCCGAAGCTTTCGACAAAGCTCGATGATATCGTTGAAGTTGGTGTTGTTGTCCTTCGCTGGTCGTATCTGCGACTGGACGGATCGTCATCGCGACGATTGGACAGTGCAGATGACGGGTGGTTTGGTGTGGCCGGCTGCAGAGCCGGTCGTCTGGTAGTAGGGTCGCCCACCATCGGACCACCAGGGTAACGTGGGGACATTTGACGCATCGTTTCCTGCAGATTGCGACGGTAAGTGCGAAACTTTTCGTACCGTCGTTGCGTTTCCACTATCTTCTGGCGCATGGTATCTTCCATTTCCTTCATCTGATTTATTGCGATACGCTAAAAAAGGGGTAATGAATGTCCCCGGTAGTTGGTAAAGCATAGCGTTTTTTCCATTTGTTATACATACACAGCGCAGAATTCCTCGTATCATATTCTCCCGTTGTCTGTGCTGAAAGACGACACTCTGGTAGGCCACACTAAGCACCTTCAGACAGCCGGGATCATAGTACATCTTTTCTTTGCGATCCATCTGAAAAGGACGTTATCAACACTGTGTCAGTTAGAAACGGCCACCTTCCCGTCTGCTTCCCTTCTCACACCTGATTACTGAGCTCGGTGAAGCGTTCCAAGGGCTTTTGGCATATCGGGCATACTGTACCACGATCTGTAATGTAACACAAACAGAACCATAAGTAAATCAACGAAAGTGTGTGCCAATTAGCGCTCGCGCGGTACCTACTCGTTTTAGCCATGCATTGCTTACAGAGCACATGCCGGCAGGAAAGATGATAAAACTTTCGCTCCTTTCGCGATAAAAGATGAAAGCAACTGTTGCAGTGTATCCAGCGCGTAACGGACATCTTGTCATCAGCCCGGGGGGCCTATGATTATTTCGGCCTGATCACTAAATAACAACAGCTTCCCACCAGTTCACTAGCGCCAGTCGACGACGGGTTTCGTTCCGTTTGACATATTTTGCGCTTCCAAAGGCAACGCGGGATGGTTCTTTTCCCAAACAGCGCCTACTACGATGGAATCGTTTCCTCAGTGTAACGTTTTGTCCTAATAGCCCAATTTGCATATTATTTTAAAAACAAAACCGAGCTTTTGTTGGATGCTTTTGTGTAAATTTGTATTTAATTTGAGGTATGTACATAATATGAAGAGTTTTGCTAAAAGTAACGTTGCCAACGTTTTTTTTTTCATAACGTTTTACCACAGTATACCGAACACCTCGCCCAAAAGCGTTACAAAATTCACCACATTTGACAGGAGCGTGCGTTACACCGAGGGTAGAAAGTTCGTACATAGAGTTTAATTTTCAAGCAAATAACAGCTGATGATTTTGAAATCAACTGGTCTGGTCTAGTTGTTGAACTAAATCCATTCTACTCGCTATCACTAGTTAAGCCTACAAACTACAAAGCAGATAAATTCAATAACTTTCTTTGAAGTAAAATTTATTAGGATTCCTCTTCACTGCATTCCTCCAAGAACGGCAGGCATAACGCCTTTCCGTCCATCACAATTCCATCGAGCGAATGTCAAAGCATTTGTTTACAAGCGCTCTGCAATTCGGGCGCCGTTTTCTAGGAACGCTGCTCGTAGCTGAAAATATTTGCAAAAAACAGATTTATTGGTCGTGTAAAGTGGCTACACGGTTAAAATTGAGACACACCACGCTTCGGCCGCAAGATGATCGATGTGGATCAGCCCTGCCGCGTATGTCTGTCGGAAGGCACGTGGAACATCTTCAGCAGCAATGTTATCAACGACAGTCTGTGCACCGTCGCGTCCATCAACCACATCCGAGACAAGCTGCAGTACGTGACACAGCTCCAGGTAAATTGCTTCTCCTCGCCAGTTGTGATTGCACCCCAGGCCCAGAAGCTAACTCAGGCTCTATCGCTTCTAGGTGGACGCAAACGATGGTTTACCATTGCGGATTTGCGAACTGTGCATCGTGCAGCTAAACTTGGCCTATCGCTTCAAACAACTTGCGGCCGATTCGGACAGCAAGTTGCGAGAGCAGTACAGAGCAAAAGACACGCCACCACAGTGCGCAATCGAGGATGCACTTATCGTCGAGGCTATGATACAGGAAGATTCGGAAGGTTTCTCATTTCCGACAAAGCAAGAGCGAGATGATTGCACCAGCGAAATAAGCCTAGGGCCCACAGTTGTGCACGAACCTTCGACCGAACATTACGCCCGCATAAACGAAGCGAGCATGTTTAATGGCCCTATGACTCCCGATCCCGGCACCCTACCGGGGATGGTGTACCTGCAAAAGGATATAATCAATCCTGCCGAAGATGAAGCGTTCATCAATGACATCATCAAGAAGGAGGTGATTTCGATACCGTGGCCAATCGTTAACGACTGTACATCGAGCGCCGGTGAGGGGTCTGCGTCGAAAAGAACACCTACACCACCGAAGCAGTCCAGTGGTGGCAAGCGGAAGAAATCACGCAAATCTCCGCTGAAACGGCGAAGACTTTCGGCAAGTGAGGGAGAAGCAATGGATGGGTTAGAAAAAAATTTACAACTGCAACAACAGTTAGCAAAAAAGGCGAAAAAACGCCGAACGGCAGTGGTGGTGCCCGAAACAACGGCGAATAGAACTGAAGCACCAACGGGTACTACTGCCGGTAGCGCAAAGCATGGATTAGAAAATCGTTTACAAACGCAGCAACAGTTGGCAAAAAAGGAGGAAAAACAGCCCACAGGACCTCAAACCCCAACGGACAGCGGCGGTGAAGAGAAGGATAGCTCGAAACCGTCAAAGGCAACGTTGCGTAAAAGGCGGCTGCAGAAAGTGTTGGACAGCTTGCGGATCGATATGGTGGAAGATAAGCTGCGAGAACGGCACAGCTTGCAATCGGGCCACACCAGCCAAGGGATATTGCCGCTTCTGAGCTCTTCGATGAAGCGCCGCAATTCGATCTGTGTTTCGGTCCTACCGCCGTGGATGTAGACTTGCGGAAAAGTGTGTCTGCTGGGAAATGGAACGAACGAACGGTTGAACAAGTTTTGAAACGTATTTCGAGGACGGTCATGTACCATTCCATTGGCAAGTTAGCTTTATCTTTATTACGTTTGTAGTGTCATCTGTTCCATGTACGTATTTTGCAAGTTGTATTGTTTATGTGTAAGAAGTGGACGCGCATTCCTACCCTTTCGGCAGTTTCCAATTACATGAGTCTTTTGTATACTAAAGAGTAGAACTACACCCCTGTAGTGATAGACAGCTAAAACCCAATCAAACACAACTCCATGACGATCCAACCATCGTTTTGTAGGAAAAACATATTATTCCTAACACCCTTAGAGAGGAAATGAGGTGGAGAACTGGAACGAAGCGATCGCCCGCTCTAGACGTAGTATATAAAAAGACGAACAAATGAACCTCGAAGTACATGTAAGTTTTGTGAATTAGAATAAAGATTGTATCGAGCGTTATTGGACAATTGCTACAGTGCTTTTTGCTTAGGAAGCGAACAATAATGGTCTCGCGCTACTTTCTTACCTGAGTACGCTGCACTTGACTGCACATACCATCACTCAATCTGCGCTAACCAAGGAATGCCAGATTGGGAAAGGTTATTGAAGCCCTCCTTTTTCCAAGACAAGAGCCACCCATTATTATCGCGCTGGACTTTGTCATTGGGCACCGTATGGCGAGAGGACAGTTGCGATGATAAGCGTCTTCTGCTGTGTGTTGCTGTCTGTTACACCGATCCGTGTACGATAGACCGAAACCGAATGATAGCGGCGCCGTGTACGGTGAAGACATCAAACGAAAATTAAATCCTGACGCCATCCAGCTCCCTCCCTCGGATTCGCGGAATAGAATTGCGCATTTCGCACCATTCGCGAACTTAACGATCCGTTTTATAGTCCCCCACACAGTGCGGAGTGTGTTTGGAAGAGCGTACCTCACGTGCGAAATCGCAAATCGTGACATTTTGTGTGCACTGTGCTTTTTTTTATTGCCTCCCAGCAAGGGCGGCAGAAGTAGCTGGGAGAGTACTAGTAGGATGAGAGCAGTAGAAGCTATTAAAAAAAAAATCGACGACCAGGAATCACAACCCTAATTACACGTGCTCCCTCACGCAATCTGCTGCCATTGAACTGGTTTTTGTTTCTATTTAAATGGGCATTTCCCAATAGCGCGCACCCTACCAATACTCTTCCGGCTGTGTTCCGCGTGCGCCGGAGTTGTATTGCTCCGATGCATTTTACTGCACCGGTGCAACGGTAGTTGTGTGTCAAGCGCTGCATGACGCATCATCCCCTTCGCGATCGGTGGTTGTTCTGGAGGGGGTTGCTTACATGCTGATTAGAATGTCACAGGCACACACACACACACACACACACACAGCCAAGCTCATTCTTATACTCTCACACCTGTTGCTGGTATGGTGATAGGGCCGAAAACAAGGGGAATCACACGGACCAAACACCGACCGCCTGTCAGTCAGTTCCAGCTCCAGCGATATCTTTACACCACATACACACACCCCCACGTCCAGGGGGTAGTTGGGATTGGAGGAAAAGCACGTGGAAGCACAGCATTCCGGTTTCTAGCTCCCATCGAAACTCCCCGAAAACAAAGAACCGGCAGCACACTTTCTTGCTTACGAGCGCGGTCGCACCGTTGCCTTTGTTTCATTCGATTTTTGCGTTGGTAACGGGCCTACGGTGTTGATGTTGCTTTCATCCCTCTCTTCAGTAGACGTTGCTGTTATTTCACCCCATTTTTAGGGGTAAGTTTTAGGATAAATTGGGGACTCTACCGAACACAAGTGTGTTCCGCTTCCAGCTGATAGAGTGTCCGAAAAGCGGATGCTGCCCTGTTGCAGACTGGCGCTGCGACTGGTTTAGTATCTCGCGGCGTGTTGCACTCACACACACACACGCACGCTCAACGTAGCGGCACGACGTGAACGTGCGCTCACTACGATGCCAGCGCGAACCTCTCCACACAGTGTACTAATGTGAGCCTCGCGAAGCGGATGCACAAGATTCTCCGGAACCGCGCCGTCACTTGTCTTCGCGAAGGAGGACGTAAAAAAAGTAAAGAACGAAGAACAAGCTTACCACGGGTGCACCGTGGCATTAAGTGTGTGTGTGTGTGTGCACCGGTTGGCAAACATTGTGGTCGAAAAGCGCAATTAAAGGGTGCTGTGTACCGCGGTGTTTGATTTGTGTGTTCCGGCGATATTATAACACACCGAGCACGGTGTCGATAACGGACGGGGTGGGCTCGAGGTGTGTTGCATGAAGAATAGACGCAAATCACCCCGTTCAAGTGACAGTTGTTGCTGTTGTTGTGGTGGTTGTTGCAGTGTCCAGCAGAGCCTACTGTGAACATATCGGAGTTTGGCGGCAATGCTGTGCAGAGAAACACAAAGAAAGAAAAGTGTTGCGCGTTGACCTTGTAGCGGGAAACGATATTCAGCGTATCAGTGGCGAATGCACTTTCGTTGTTGTTTGTTTTCATCGCTTGTTGCAAGACGAGCCACCACCTGTTGCGACCTGCTGGAGTGTTGTTTATCAGATAATAACAAACAGCAAATACGTAGCAAAAACAAAAGGGTTCAATTCCCGTACCTACAAAAGTGATTGTGTGTGTGTGTGTGTGTGTGTTTTTGTTGCTTCAGTTAAGTGCGTTCTAATTCTTGGCTTCCGATAAGCGATTCCGAGATTCGCTAACACTTCTACGCAACTGGAGAAAATTATCTCGCGTGTGCGTGTTTCGAGGGTGATAGTGCGTGTCGTGTTTTGTGGTTAAAGCTTTTGTTTATTTGTTCGCCATTCGTGCGTGAGCACCAGTAGCAGTCGGATAAACGCACACCAAAATGTCGACGCTGCTGAATTTGGACAGCTACCGTCATGAGATGTATGGTAAGTGTCAGTCGTAGTAGTAGTGCTCATAGTAACAACATAGCGCCGGTCGCAGCAAGCGCTGCGTAGTGTGTGAGACGGTACGTGCTTCCCGGGGAAGTTGCATACAGAGCAACCATCAAAAGTTTGTTCCGGTGACGACCTTGTTGACCGTGTACGATTTTGGGCGGCATTACCTTTATGTTTTTAATTGGTGTCTGGCACCATACTACACTCGCGGTTGATGAATCAGATCAGAACCCCACCAGAAGGAATGACGTGTATGCGCCACCATGATCAACCACGCGATCGATTGTGCTGCGGGCTTTGTTTCCTATTTTATTATCACCCCCAAACACTATCCGCATACGAAACTAGCGCCCTCTCTCGCTCATTCCTACTGTTCCGTCGCTTGTGTGCGTCATTATGTATGCGAAACTTGCAGCAGCCCCCGTAGGCACGATTCTTCGCCAGTGTGAGCATCATGTGTGTGAGTGTGTGTGTGTGTGGTGTTGCTGCCGCCGCCGGGTGGGGAATAAACCGGTACGCCGCGATCACAACACTACTGGGAAAGCCCCACAATGCACACACATGCCAGAGTTCAACACGTTCGCTGTTCATGTTGCCACCACTGTTGGGGAAGGGATCTTGTTTTGGTATGGATGGGGAATTCCCAAATGCTTACGGACCACCCCTCGCGACTCGCGACTTCCAGCGGTACAGCCTCCGCGATCGCGCCCTCAGCCCTACTAGTGCTCTGCCGATTGACAATTGAGTGATGAATCTTGCGTACGCCTAGTGTAGTGGTGACATAGTGGGCTCCGTCGGTGCTGTTTGGTCATAACTCTTTATCAGTATAGAAGATAAAAGTGTAAGGCTCGTTTCAATGTACTGTACTTACTGTTGCGTGAAGATAAAGGGAAAAGAAAGCTTCATAGAGAGGCAGTTATCACATTACGAAACACAGCTGAATCACATACAGTAGGCAAATATTTTTACAGCCAAGCCCTCGTTCTCTCTGTAGATTGGAGGCAGCCTCCCATCATGATGGACCATGGACTGATTATTCATTCGCTCACAGGCAGCCAGTCCGTGATGATCGTCCAAGATCGACTAATAAGGATCTCTCGTCTATTAGCAAGATACAGCTTTAGCCACCCATATTTATCTTTATTGTGCTTTGTTATAGCAAACAACAGATAGCACAACAAGCTTACAAAAAATGGCAAGAAATTCTAGGAAGGTTCTATTAATCCTTTAGTAAACCTCCACAACTATTGTTAGCATTTTTGTTGTGCTTGGCGCGATATGGACATTAACAACTTTTAAAACAATTAATCCGGAACGTGTCGGAAGAGGAAGGAAGAGTAGCCCATAACAAGCCCTTATTCTGGCGAGAAAGCATTTGAGGAAAGGAAATGAGAGTTGATTTTTTTTAATTGATCCTATGATATCCTTGTTTAACAACTGTCTTCAACTTAGTTAAACATTAAAACAAAAATTAAATACTGAAGTCTTGACACATAGAACACTAGGTAAAATTTTGACCAAATATTGAACTCAGAAGGGGAATGTTGTTAAGGAGCGCTGTACTGATTTGAATCATTACTCGTGATCAGCATGTAGAGTTACGAAGGACTAATTGACTTTCTGTCTCATTCTGTTCCTGTTAGCTGACATTTCAAACTTACTTTGAGCAGTATCGATCGTTTGATGTAATGCAACCTCTTATAAAATTCAAGGAAATACTTCCTAAACCTAACCACCGTAGTACTCAGCAGTAGCACTGTAGAGACATACCACGATGGGAGATAGATAGGAGCGTAATGCATCCTCTTGAACCACACCATTCCTGGAAGGTATTTTGTTCGGTTGAATCTCAATGGTGGTAGAGCTGATCATTACCTATCAAGCAATGGTGAGTGTCCTTATCATATCACATACAACATCGTGATAACTCGGTTGGCCCGAATTATAGCGTGCTCCAATATTGGACTACCATTAGTCATCCTCCAAAGATAATGATCTGCTCAAGCTTGATAAATGAACGATAAATTGTCCGACTTTGGAAACAAACCCATTCCATAGTGTGATACAGGACGATGTCCTCCACTGCTTCAGATCAATCTTGTAGGCACGCTTATCGTCACACTTCACCGACGATTGTTTGTCAGTCGTGTTGGTGGCAAGGTGGGTCACAACTTTCGGTGACGAATAGGCTAGGCAGAGAATGTCGTCATCGTTGTCATCAATGTCCAACCGGTTGTCTACTTGCTTTTTTTTTTGTGTTGCCGTTGTTACCCCGGGGGAGGGAAAAAAACGCCACCTTGAAGACGGGTTGCGAAGAACCGCTCGGTGTTGTCTGCCGGTAGTCATACGGTGCGGTTGTAGTAATTTGCCCGCCCCATATTGTTTACGTGCTCCCCTTTGGTGGAGAGCATTTCATTCACGAGCGGTGTGCTTTTAGGCGCGAACGCCACGGGCCGTGGTGTGATTGAATTGATCCGGTAAGAAGATATTAACAATATATGTGTGAACGCATGTGAAAAGAGATGGAATTGTTCTTGAAATTGTTTTATTTATCTTCTAGTTAAATTATTCACAAGCACGTGCTCTCATCGGGCTCGCGTTGGCTGGGGGGGAAAATACGCACGCTAGTGTTGAGTCACGCGTGGTTAGCTAGGTGAATGGAGAGGCGCACAGCAGGAAGCGATCGGAATTTTGTTCCAATTTTTAAAACCATTCCTGGTAGTGGAAAATTTTGTAATTAATTCTGAAGAAGGGAAAGCTGTGTGTAAGTTATTAATAATTATAGCGGAAAGTCTTGCTTGATCTGCGAGAAAACGTGTCTCGGTGGCAGCTTAGTCAATTCAAAAGGAAAGATAGCAACAATACTAGTTTCTTTCTAACTAACACAAAAGTAATATTTCGTTCGTTCGCATCGGTTCTAGACAGTAAACAATCGATTAGTTTTGCATAAAATTTACTGATGGTATATTTTATGGTTCTGATTAACGGCTTAAGGCTTAATCTACGTCACTGGACAGGTTTTGTGGAAGAAAGCATTTAGAATGACGCCGTTCAACGTTAACGTATCTGCGTCAGTCTGCGATACTAGTGACACCGCTTTGGAAAATCCACCAATCCTTTCTGGGTCGACCGGTGGCTGAAGGAATCTTTTGGGCCTGTCAAATGTTACAGTTTTTTTTTTGTAAATGGGTCCCAATATCGAATTAGAAACAACAACAACATCTGGCTGGTGTGTGCTAATTTTGTTATTGTTAGTACGATTAAACGCACCCGGGTGAAGGTCGCACGAGGCTATCGCGCACGGTTTCGGGTGCTGCCATTGAAACCGGCACGGCACTGATTACCAGCCAGCCCCTGTCTTCCGGGCTCATGTTGGGTGGATTTATTTTGCATCTGCTGCTGCGGTGATGCGCTTCGAGCTCTCTAAAATGTTGCTGGCCGTGCTGGACGTCATTCCACGGCCACGAGTGGTACGATCGCGCGCGCACTTTATTGTCTCTGTCGGAGCAGAGGAATTAATCGGGACATCATCGTTTTACAATACCGTACCGTGTGCCGGGCCGTAACCGGTTCTGTTCCATGCTTTTGGGCATAGGCAGGAAGGATCGATCTGGCCGAATGACGTTAATTTGGTTCCTTTTACCTGCGTTTAAAAACCGTGCCATTGGGAAACTATTGGTTTGGGTCTCGGGATATTGAACCGGTTTATCAGAAAGCTTCAAAACATTTGCTTGACGTCATAGGATCTGCAGCATGTTTAATGAAGGCAGTGATTTATCTTATGCTGTTCGTTCCACGTACTTTCATTTAAAAATGTTGGTCCACTTTCCCAGATGTCACTCCAGATGTGCTAACTACCTTACCGTACTTACGCAGGACGACACTGACCGTGAGTCATCCGTGGGCATGTTTTGGAGTTGGGATTCCTTCCCAAACGCGCTAAATATAGAACGTCCTCCAGAAGGCTATTTTTGGGCGGACGGCTATTTCGGCACCCACGGGCACGGGGTGCACCTATTCCCGTGGAATCCCGGTTACGTCAACAAATCGTCAACATATCGGCCGATAAGGAAAGGATTGGCGGAAGAAAATGGTAAAGATGTTGTACTACCTCTGACGTCGTGCATTATAATCCAGGCTTTCGGGCGCTCGGTGCAGACACGAGATCTGATGACGTTGATTGGGAAGCCGTTTTCCGCGCGGACCAAACACAAACGGCAGGGCATAGGGCGGCGTGGTGGGGGGGAGGGGGCACGTATCGTCAAGCGGCAGAAGCGCGAACTCTTATCTCTCGCTCCACCTTTTTATTGACTGAAATACTTGTCCACCGTGTACGCGGCGCGATATCGATTGGCATGAATGAATGAGTTGATGGGATAGAAGTAAGATCCGGTTCGGGAAGGGATGGGGACACCAATTGGGGAGAGAGGAATAGAAAAAGGGATGGCTGTGCCATATCTGTCAGATATCAGGTCGCAAATCGATAGAGCGTTCTTATCGCGCTTCCCCCTGCACTGTTGACATAAAGCTCCAACACCTTCTTTGTCGTCGGGACTACCGTACCTAGGGGCGTTTGTTAGACGGGAGCTTGGTCCGAGCTTGTGCCGCTCTCTTTCGCTCTCGGCTTCAGCTCCAGGTTGATCTTGTCTTGGCTTCACCTATCGCTAAACGCTTCCCGCTGCTATCTCGCTTGTCAGCGAGCATCAAAACTTGATCGCGTGCCCGCGCGAGAGTTACGAGCATAGCGCCGGTCTCGCGTACCGGCGATCATTCAGTTGCGTGTCGGCGTCGATACGGTTAGGATGCAGCAGTAGCAGCGGTCGTAGTAGTAGTTGTAGCAGGCCCGACTGTTTATAGAATTCGTATTATGTCGCTAGATCACTGTTCTATCGCGTTGGATGTACTATTACTGCAACTCCAGCAGCAGCAGCAGCAGCAGCAGCAACCACCACCACGATTGGACGTTCCGTACTCACTGCAAACAGGTACTTGCAGGCTAAATCCCAACGAGCCCCCGTTTCGTTGTAGAGAGGGGCGGGGGGGACAATGCTAGCACGAATCGTCGTCCGAGCAGAAGTTGACTCGTGCAAAGGGTATTTTGTGGGTTTTCCAGCCAAGAGACCAGACCGCGATCACCACCACGTGGTGCAGTGTAGGAGGAAGGGGAAGGTGGTTGGTTTGTCGCCCGGTGTTTAGTTCGGTCTTTGCAGAGCCGGATCGTGATTCATTGGTTTTGCGTGCCCAGTTGATGGTTTCCCATTTTCCTGCATATTTCCAGAGCAACAGCAACAGTTGCTGGGCGCATCACCCAACCAGTACACCATCCTGTCGATGGACGCACCGTCGGCGGCGGCAGCAGTGGTCAGTGTTGGAGACTATACGCTTGGGTCGAGCCGATCGTATGCCAGTGCGCTTTCGCCTTCTTCGTCGTCTGCATCGCCATCATCGCCGTCCTCGGTAGCATCGCCTAACAGTCGTGCCAGCAACATGTCCCCACAGTCAAGTGCCAGTGACCACAGTGCTTCCTACACGCTGCAGAACCTAAACCTTTCCAGCAGTACCAGCTCGATGGGCTATCCTGGCATGAGCTATCAGCAGCAGCACCAGCAACACCAGCAGCAGCAGCAGCATCAGCCGCAACACCAGCAGCATCATCAGCAGCAACACCAGCAACAAATTCAACAGCAGCAACAGCATTACTACGCTCCCCAACTGTTGAACCTGGACCAGGAGCATCTGCAAACATCCTCCTTCAGCAGCTACACGACATCATCCAACGAAGGTAACGACCGGCGTGAGCAGCAAAGCAACGATCGTCCCGATTGTTACTCCTCCTTTTTTGCTTTTCAGCGTTCGCTTCGCCCGATGCAGACTACGGTAAACCGCATCTGGTGATACTGGAGCAACCGGTGGACAAGTTCCGCTTCCGCTATCAGTCGGAGATGCACGGAACGCACGGTTCGCTCATGGGCAGCCGGACGGAGAAGTCGAAGAAAACGTTCCCCACGGTAGAGTTGCGCGGGTACAGCGGGGAGGCCAAGGTTCGCTGCTCGCTGTACCAGGTGGATCCACAGAGGCGGGCGCCCCATTCACATCATCTTGTGATCAAGTCCGGCGAGCTGGATCTGATCGATCCGCACGATCTGGACGTTGGTGGGCCGACAGGCGAGTCCTCCGATGGTGGTGGTGGTGGTGGTGGTGGCGGAGGGAGTTATGTGGCCACCTTCCAAGGGATGGGGATCATCCACACGGCGAAGAAATTCATTGCCGAAGAGTTGTACAAGAAGCTGCGCAAGCATCGCCTGTGCGAGCTGAACCGCGAACCGACCGAGCGCGAGGAGCAACAGATGCAGAAAGATGCCACCGTCATGGCGCGCACCATGAACCTTAACCAGGTGTGCCTATGCTTCCAGGCGTACCGGGTGGAACCGGGTACGGGTCGCTGGGTGCCGATTTGTGAGCCCGTTTACTCCAATGCCATCAACAATATGAGTAAGTGCGGTGGTTTTTGAAGGAAGGAAAGAAGCATTGAGTTTAACTCTGGTGTTTGTGCGTGTGTCTTCTCTTTCCCGCAGAAAGTGCACTTACCGGAGAGCTAAAGATCTGCCGGCTAAGCACCACGGTCAGTGGTGTCGATGGGGGCGAAGAAGTGTTTATGTTTGTGGAGAAAGTTTGCAAAAGTAAGTGATGCATCTTGGTCCGCGGCTGCAAGGGACTCGGCGACTCCTAAATGATTTCTTTCTACTTTTTGTGTGCGGGCAGACAACATAAAGATTCGGTTCTACGAGCTGGACGAGTACGATCAGGAGGTGTGGCAGGAGATGGCCATATTTTCCGAAGCGGACGTTCATCACCAGTATGCGATCGCGTTCAAAACACCACCGTACCGGAACAAGGACATTACCGAACCGGTGGAGGTGCATATGCAGCTGTACCGGCCACGGGACCGATGCCAGAGCGAACCGGTACTGTTTAAGTACAAACCGCGACCCGGTATGATGGTGCCCGGTAGCAGTGGCAGTGGATCGCGCAAGCGGCTTCGCATAAGCTCCGGAAACATTTCATCCGAAATTCCAACCGTCATCCAGAACGATCCGAACGCAGGTGGTGGTGGTGGAGGAGGAGGAGTGCCAGGAGCTGGAGGTGGTGGTGGTGGTGGTGGTGGTGGTGGTGGTTCAACGACACGCCTACCACCCTTACATCAACCCTTCCCGATGTTGGCCAACCATGACGGATCGATTCCCGAGGGTCACGAGCCATCCTCGGCAGCGACCATCAACGCTGGGCCAGCCACCGGACATCAGCAGGACATTATGGGCGGGATCGGGGGCGGGACCACAATCAGCAAGGAGCTGACCAAGGCCAGCATCATACAGGAGATACTGAACATTCCAACGACGATCGCGTCGGACGTAGCGTTTGATTCGAGCGATTTCCCATGCAACTCTGAAGGTAAGACGGTAGATGACACGCACACAGCTTAAAGCTCAGACTCCCTACAGCCCCCTGATTATTCTTTGTGTGCAAACAGAATTCAACAAGCTTATCCAGGAGATAGGCAACCAGCAGGATTTGGTAAAGCTGGAAACCGATTCGGAAGCGGCAGCCGGCGACACTACGGAGAGTGTGCTGGGACGCGCGATTGCCGATCTGGTCGCATCCGGCGACGATGCACGGCAGGGCGAGATGCTGCGGAAGCTGTTGGCGCTGATCAAGCTGTTTGCCGGTGATGCGAACCGATCGCGGCAGCTGCTCGCTTCCCACTGGACCGCCGCTAACCAGCAGCAGCTCAAGTAAGTTGTGCCACGATTTTCGCAAAAGAAGAAAATCAAAAAAAACACTCGCACAAAAGAAACCTCCTCCTCCATCACGATCGACATTCAGGACGTTCCTTGCGCCGATTGGTTGTTGAATCGGCGGCCTAATCGGGGCACACATCCTCTTATTCCCCCTTCCCTCAAACTCTCTCTCTCTCTCTATCTCTTTCTCTCTGTGTGTCTCGCTCTTTGTGCTCGGTGTGTGGTTGTGTGTGGTTTAGGTTCGAACCTCAGCCGTGGAGTAGCCATGACGAGGAGCATGGTTGGTGAGTAACCATGGCTACGCTATGCCAGCCCGTTACCGTTACAGATTTGCAGCTTTTATATTTGTAAATAAATTATTTGTTTGTAAAATGGGTGCTGTGTGTACTAATGCATGTCTGTGTGCTGTGTGTGTGTGGGTTGCCCCGTTGCAAGTTCCAAATGAGAAAATAGGTTGACACTCTTGCCTAGAGATACCCGCAATTAGGAGTGGTTCTCGTTGCATCTTAACGACAGAATAAGCCGTAGGTGTGGCTGACTTTGGGTATTCTCAACCGTTTGCAAACATCCCAATATGTTTGGGTTTTCCGATTACACCTGCCTACCGAGAGGTTGGGTCCGCGTTCTGAATTGCCAGGACAGTTCAGATGTCTGGAACTGGAAATTCTACATTTCCAGAATACTTACGAGGTTCGGCAGGCCCTACAGTCCCACGCTGGGAAAGTTGTCTGTGGCTCCGGAACTGGATCGCTCGGTGCGGTCAGCGGTAATGATATGCTGTATAATTACCCTGCGATGAGATTTATGCCTTCCGTTTTGACATGAGTTAAAATTCAATTCCTCTGCCCCCGTCCTTTTGAAGTCGACACAATTGTTAGAATTCCTGTTTGCTCCCGGCGATCCGTTGGTGTGCTGTAACCAGGACCCATCCATTAAACATAGGTTCCTACCGTCTGCTCTCTCTTTCTTGCAGTTGCTTGCACGCCGCCATACGGCGCAACGATACGACGATCGCCTGCAAGCTGATCGAACTGTTGGACGAGTTCCGACTGACGGACGAGCTGCTGGACCTGCCGAACGATCGGAACGAAACGGCCCTCCACCTTGCGGTATCTACCAACAATGAATCGATCGTGCGGGAACTGCTGAAAGCTGGCGCAAAGCTTACCTTTTGTGATTACCGTGGCAATACCGCACTGCACCGGGCAGTGGTTGAGAATGTGCCCGACATGGTACGGCTACTGTTGCGACACGGACAAGCGGGACGCTCTCGGCTGGATTGCACCAATGACGATGGGCTGACGGCGCTGCAGGCTGCCGTGTACGCTCGAAATCTGAAAATTACCCGCATTCTGATCGACGCCGGTGCTTCGGTGCGCGAGAAGGATCTTAAACATGGCAACAACATCCTGCACATTGCGGTCGACAATGTACGTGAACAATGATCGTGATCGTGAGCTAGGAATGTGTGCGAAATGTAGTTTCTTTCCTCTTTCGGCAGGACTCACTCGACATCGTGAACTACGTGCTGGAGCACGTCAACCGCGAGCTCGGTCTCGAGCAGAACAACGCCGGCTACACACCGCTACAGCTGGCCGATGCGAAAAGTGCCACCGGCCAGGGAAACAATAAGCTGATCGTGCGGGAATTGCTGCGCCACTTCCCGGATGGTTTGGAGAAGCGAACGGCCGGTGACGATAGTCAGGAACAGGAAGAGGACATCGATGAGGATGAGGAGGAGGAGGAAGAAGGGGAGGAGGAGGAGGAAGAGGATGAAGAAGAAAGAGAGGGGGAGGCGATAGAGCAGGACAAGGAGCAGAAGAACGAGACAGTACTGGATTCGATCAACCTTAACTGTGATCGTGTGAATATCGCACGCCTGCTGGAGGAGCACGAGCCGGAAGCTGAACCGCAGCGCAAAGCTACGAAGCGATCGGATGCTACTACCGCGACCGAACGGAAGGAACCAGCCGCCGCCTCGGCCCCACTGTTCGATGACCAGTGTATGGAGGAGCTGTGTGAGCTGTTGAGCGGCAGCGAGACTTGGCGTGCCCTAGGTTCGCTGCTTGATTTCCATCCATTTTTCACCGTATGGGAGCAGGGTCCGAGCCCGGCACGGATGCTGCTCGGGTACTATGAGGTGAGAACGGATCGGGCTGGTGGACGGAACGGGACGGATTACTAAACATTGTGCCACTCTTTCAGATGCAACAGTTAAACATGGATCGGCTGATCGATATGCTCCGGGCGTTGGAGCTGCGTGACTGCATCCGCAGCATCGACGAGATGATCTGTCGACGGATGAAGTAGTGATAGCGAAGCACAACACCCGGTAAAAACAGGGGTTATCGGTTGTTTTTTTTTTTTATCTAGCCATAAGTGAAGGATAGCACAATATTTTAACACTCTTTACCCGTACCTTCCAATCTTGTTTTTTGCTACATTCTGTGCAGATACACATTACAGAGCGTTAGCTAGTTGGTAACGAGAGGCGCGAGTGTTGAGTTTTCTGTTCGTTCTGCTACTATCCGAGTGGTGGTGATATCACGCGCAGTTTGCATTGTGACTCCTTTCGAAAAGGTTCGGTAGGGTTGGAAACGTGACTCGAGAAGCAAACGGCATGCTGGCACGTGTTACCGGCCACTTACCCCATCTCGCCCGGCTCTGTCTCCGACAGTAATAAGCACAAACCGGTGGTTGGTGTTTGGTATCCGGTAATCTTAATTTTATTTGCTAGCATATAACAAGTAACATTACAACCTATTCGATTCGATTCGGTTCGTAGAACCGCCTTGTCGGGCCTCCCTTGTCCCTGTCTCCTCTTGATGCGCGAGTTGCGGTGGCTGTGGTGGGTGGGGCGCCAGGAGAACCATTGAATTATGCAACACCTCATCATCAGCACGATCGGAAACATCGGAACCGGTTTTTTGTTCCGGTGTGGTTGGGTGTGTGTGTGTGTGTGCGTGTTGGGGGGGGGGGGGGCAGTTGAGAACAGTTGAGAGAGGTCATGGCGATAAGTAGGTGGGTGCTATAATCTACAAATGGGGGAGCTGGTGCATTTGAGTGTCTGTGTGTGTGTGTTTTAAGTAGCTGCATTCCTTCCACCATTTTTTCCTCCTCTGCTCCTCCGCTTTCCCGCCCCACCCCTCAGGATGTCTTCCCGCATTCCGTGAAACGCTTGGCG
This sequence comes from Anopheles stephensi, assembly GCF_013141755.1. Lineage (NCBI taxonomy): Eukaryota > Metazoa > Arthropoda > Insecta > Diptera > Culicidae > Anopheles > Anopheles stephensi. The sequence goes on from NC_050203.1 coordinate 18,455,928, forward strand.
TGTGTGTGTGGTCCCTTTTACAGCATTTATTGTTTTGATTGCACGATCCGGTATCCGGACACTTCCGATGGCTGAGTTTTGCGAACCCCTGTAACAAGATGCAGACAAAAGAAGGAAGAGCGTCTCTCCCCCATCCCTCCCCCGAAGCTAAACGAGATCGTAATCGATCCGCGCGCCCATTCGCCGCAGGGCAATGATCGTATTGACCGCCTTGATCCAGCGCTTCTTGATAACATAGCGTTTCAACTTTGTTTTTGTCACAGATAGCTCGGTGGTACTTTGGGCGGTGGTTTCCGCGAGCCACGGATGCCGCAGCGCTTTCCGCGCCGTCAGCCGCTTCTCGCCGTCCCGCACCAGCAGCTTGCGGACGAAGTCCTTCGCACTGTCCGACACCGCGTCGAACGATTTGTAGTCGAACGTGTACGTACCCTGGAGGACATTGTTCATCGTGGTCTGATCGTCGCCACCGACGAACGGGGACAGGCCGGACAGTCTGCGGTCGTCGGGTGAAGGAAGGATGTGATGATGCAGATGAGCAGAGCGAACGAGCGCAAACACGCGTGATAAAATGAAACGCGGAAAGGAACGCGCGAGAAATCATATGGAAAAAGAGAGAGAGAGAGAGAGAAGGATAAACAGACTGTATAAGGAAGAGAACGTATGCGTATGCGGCCAAGCGAATGGGATAGGTCGAATGCGGCGGGTGCTTTATCTGGAGGGTTTAGGAGTAATAAGGGAGCATTTAAATGGTGTAATTACAACATTATTGCCTTTAGAAGGACAAAACCCTCCATGTAAGGCACACGTACAAGTTTGTAATCTGTGTTAGGTGTTTAGCAAAGGGACGGCACGTTTGTCTGATAGGTGGTTAGATCGAGCAATCAATTAGCATTAGGGTGCGCGCACGCCCAGGTGCAGTTAGAACTCCCGTTTGGCATTCCTGAAATGGATTTTCCACGATTGGATGCCGGTCCAAGATAGAGTGTATGAATGTTAATTGCCTTTTCAAATGCCATGTGGCAGGGAATTTCCAGCACACGTGGCGATTGTGTGGGAGGGGGGGGGGGATTTTTGTGTTCGTCCTGCTCCACAACGCCCCGTATTTCCTTGCACGAGACCAGTGCACCAGGGAGAGCAAACCCATTCTACAGCACGTCACGGGATTTTTTGGAAAACTCGGCGCTAACATACAAACATGGGGATGTTCCTTTTCTATGCTAATTTTAATCTGCTGCTGGTGTGGAGTTATGTCATTCAGGGGGGGGTTTTTGATTCGTTTTCTGTTTCGTACCGATCACTATTGCATGGAGTAGTCTTTGTGAGTGGCGTGTAATAAGGAGGGTTGATTTATATGCAGCACGGTATGGTAATGAGATCGTTCGTACTTCGCTGGGGTTGAAGAAACTCATCCGATATAATACCCCAGGTCTTGCCCACGGCGGGAGGGAGGTGGGATGTACCGTGAATAATTACGGGAGCAATAATGTATGGAATCATCTACCTGGATTTGTGGGGCTTATGAGTGATCGATCTTTTGCTAGTTAGCGGTCCGTTCGTTAGTTATTCACCGATGATATGGTTTGTTGGGTTTGGTTGTTAGTATATTATAACATATTATTAATTGTTGTAAGCGTTAAAATATTTCCGAATGAGAAGAATGAGAGGGAAACAAAAGCATAACAAAAATCTATTTTAATGACATGAAAACGAGAAAAAAATGTCAAAACAAAACGAATTCACATGGGATGAATTGTAAAGTGAGACGAACGTCTCACGGACAGGGCGAACCATAAACAGAGCATGAGCGGCTCCGGGAGAAAAAATTATCAATTATAGGGGATGCCGGAGCTCCCAGGTGACAGTTCCGTTCCCAACCGTGGGACAAAATTAAAAATATCTATGAAACTGTCAAGAGGTAGAAGACGAGGTCCAACAAACCCCTTGGACAGTTCCAATAACACTGCGGCAGAGCACCTTTTTCTCCCAGGAGCCGAATTCTGTACATTCCTGTTGATGGTTGTACCTGTTTAGCACACGACTAGGAAACGCAAACACTAACGACGGGCCCCCCCTTTGGCCATCGATTACCAGTAATAAAAACCAAATCAAAACGGTATGTTACCAAGAACACTCGTAGTTTACAGAGCTTAATAGACAGCACATAACAAGTGTTGTTGATCACAGTGCTGGTCAATACGTGTGTGTGTGTGTGTGTGTGTGTGTGGGCAATGAGAGACTGTCCACATATAGTTACAAATTACTACGAAAAAAAAGGGAAAGAAAAACCGATTAAATGGGCTCCGATTGTATTGAAATGATTTGAAAACAACAAACCAAAAATGTGGGAGAGAGAAATTTAAAGCAAAATTTTGAAGAAATCTTAAGAAAACCGTTAAAAACAATCAAACAAAACCAAAGTAACTAACAGCGTAAGAGCAGCTAAGAGAAGAGCGATTCAACGTGAAAACCAAACTACAAAAAATTAACAAAATACTATAGTAAAGGTAAATACATATACCTTATAAGAAAAAACAAACATGAGAAGAACAGTAGGAAAAAACCAACAGGAAAACACGAAGTAAAGTCTTAAAGCAACTTCGTCTGAATTGTTCGAAACTGACCCAGTAAAACCCTGCTTTGCGAGGGCTATCGATGTCCGGACCAGAGAGGCCGACAGAGTACCGGGCAGACAGCCGGAGGAACCTGTGTTTCTGTGAATGAATGAAGCGGATATGGGGACACACCACACTGAGGGTTATTTCCGGAGTGAGCAACAAACAGACACACACACAAGCGCACGCGCGTGCAAAAATTGTTCAAACCTGCCACAAAAAAGAAGCAACGAAAAGCAACAGCGTCCCGCACGTTTTCCATCAACAATTTCCGTCTGGAGCACACACACGGTGCACGTCATGCCCGTTCGCGCGGCTCTAATTAGTAGCTCAATTACGCGCGCTCGTATGGGGAGTGTGGCACCGGTGCGTCGGTTAGGGTGAAGCAATTAGGATGCACAGCAGCTCAGTAGTTCGGCAGTCACAGCACGGACAAACGATCGCTTCCTGCTGCTGCTGGAAGCCGGTGGGTTTGTTACTCACAGTACGTAACAGATCACGCCCAGGCTCCACATGTCGGTGTAGAAGTAGATCTCGTCGAAGTTGAGCACCTCCGGTGCAGCGAACTCGGCCGTGCCGAACATCACCTGCAGCTTCTTGCCCGGATCGTACCGGCGCGCGAACCCGAAGTCGATGATCTTGATCCGGTTGCCCGTCTTTGTGAGGCAAAGAATGTTTTCTGGCTACCCGGCGGTTTCGGGAACGCAAAAAGGGAAAAAACACGCTCGTACAGTGTGCGGGAAAGTGTGCGACAAACGCCGCCCCCCCACCGGGGACACTCACCTTCATGTCTAGGTGGATGATGCTCCGGCTGTGAATGTACTCCATGCCCTCGCAGATCTGCCGCATGAAGACGGCGCACGCTTTCTCCGTCAGCACGAAATCGTCGTCAATGACGCGCTCGAACAGCTCGCCACCTTGAATGCTGCACGGGAGGATGGCAGTGAGAGAGAGACAGGTTAGGAGACCGAGACCGAGACACGGGCGTCGCGTACAAGAGCGCGAAGGTCACCATCGGAATGGGTGAGTCGTAATAGCAGCCGCTATATCGTCCCCTATGTTTTTGTTTTTTGTAGGAATCACTGCACACACACACACACACGCGAAGGACGAAACCGTATACTTACAGCTCGAGGATGACGTAGAATTTGTTCTCGTAGTCGAACGCATCGTACAGCTGGATCAGCCGCGGATGGTGCAGGCAGCTCATGATGTCGATCTCCCGCACCATGTCACCGCGGTCCTTCTTCTTCTTGTACGGTACAATTTTGGCCGCCAGCTCCAACCCGGTACCTTTTTCCCGGCAGTGAAACACCGTGCCGAAGGTGCCGCGCCCCAGCTCGGGCAGTATCTCGAACTGCTGTTTCGGGTCGACGTCCAGCTTCAGCTGCACCTCCCGGAAGGCGAAGGCCGGCGCGAGGTCTGGAGGGAGAGCAAGGGTGAGAAAGGAAAATGGTTTAACTTGTTTGGGGATTTGCCACGTGCAGGTGAGACCTTCCGAGACCTTGGACACCTTGGGATGGAATGAAAATCGTCGTAAGGGATTGGTTTGTTTACTTAAGAACAACACGCTGTAAAACACGGGTACAATTTTCTCCTCCCCGCCTCTCTTTGTCTAGGTTCGGCCTGGAACCTCGGCCCGGCCAAGATGATTGCGCTCTCTCGTTTTAGCGAAAACTTAATACTATCCGTTCGGAAAGCTGTGTCATAGTGTTGTTGATAGATTTAAGATTTGTTTTCGGACAGCATTCGACGGCGTGTTCGATCTCCGTCGGCAGTGTCCTTGACATACAGAACCGAACCATTAATAATCTAAACGTTGATCAACAAGAGCAAGATGCTCGTCCCCAGACTAACTACAAACTTAACATTTTAGAGTACTTCAATGTAAGTCTTTAATGTCGCCTTAAAAGTAAGGCTTGGTTCGCATGGAATCCGGGTGTCCAGGAGTCTTAGGTCTCAATTGGAATGGTCTTCATCATTTGATTGCCTCAACTCATAACTCCTGGCGAGCTCTTTCAAGAAGAAAACGAGGATGGAAGTTCGCGGTGACTGCATGATTCTCATTGAATCCCTTATGCCTTCTTTTATAGCTAAATAGCACATCACAGGCAATCAATCCTAGGGATTAACTAATATCGGGTTTACCGTGTAACGTTGCACACATGTTGCTTTAGACAGTTATTCGATCGATATCAAAATAGGACGAAAATGGCACTTTATTCAGCTGAGATTTCATAGATCTTCTGGAACCATAACGTTACACTCGGGTCTCCCAACCACACGTCACTGTTCAGTTAAACACAATCTCTTCACAATCGTCTCACACTTCACAAAGCTGCTCGCATCCGGATTACTCACAACGCAATTCACACAAAACCACTGTACGAATGTTCATGTCCATGTCCATGCGATCTCACTGGCTTTTCACAACCGACTGAAATCCGAAACATCGCCGGCAGCAGCAGCACCGACCAGCTACATCGAATCGCTTAATTGGACGCATTCGGATCTTCTTCCAACCGTGGCGAAACAGACCCGAAACAACCACCGCGATCACCACGTTTCTTACATTTGTCGTCCTGTTGGCCTCCACCAACCAACCAATGACCGAGGCCGCTGCTGCTCGTCGTCGTTGTGAGAGGATGCTGATGCGTAGTGGCGCTCAAAAAACACGCGTTTTGCCTCCAAACGTTTTCGCGTACAAGGAGCGGGAACACCTTGTGAATCTTGGGGTGTGGTGTGACAAACAATACGGGGACCGCACGCCGAGGGACACGGTTTGCTTTCAAGCGTGATGCCTCCCCCCCCCCCACCCCCCATTTCTTCCGCGCACTGTCTCCAAAACATAAAAGAAGAGGGCAGGCACTCCTCTTCAAACATTGGGCCGCACGGATTCAATAAATCAAATCAATTAGGGAATTTAATGGAGGTGAGCACAGTGTCGTTCGGTCTGTGGTGGTTCCGTTCTAGCGTGACCCGCACTCTGTGACTAATAGGAGGTTTAGGAACGACGGAACGTTTCGCGTGTTCCGGCTAGGGGTTTTTCTTGGGCTGATTCTTCTGAACGGAATGTTGCACCGCATATGCACTGCCACCTGTCGTGTAGGAGTAGCAAGAGTGCTCTGCAATCCATGGCACACAGTGAGGGCCAAATAAGTTTAATTGCTATTTATTAAGGCGAGCATACAAAAACCAAATGAAAAAAGTTTAAAATTTGTAGGAAAATAATTTTGATTCCAATAGGCAGAGTGTGAAGTTGTCAAAGTAGCCGTTGGTATTGTTCACGTCTTTTCAGCGCTCGGGTAAGTAAGTGCAATATCAACGGCTACTATGACAATATCATCTGAGGACATTAGAATAAAAGGTGATTTCCCTGATTAAGAAGCCGTTTCCATATCAACTAGCTTTTTTTGCCATTTCATCTAAGACGCCTGCCATAAAAATGGATGCTATTGCCTTATCAACTGAAAAACCCTGTATTAGCCTAGCGACCTCTTAAGTCATTGTTTACTAGACTTATTGTAACAAACAAACAGGGGTTCAAATCCCATCCAGATCGCCTCCCCGTACGCAGGGCTGACTACTTTGCTACGGGAAAAATTAAGTCACAGATAGCCAGAAATGGCAGGCCGAGACCTCTCGAGATTGTAGTGCCAAGGAAGAAGAAGAAGAAAGTAGTCAGCCCTACGTACGGGGAGGCGGTCCGGATCGGATTTGAACTCCGGTCCTGTCGTGTGAACCACCAGGCCGCGCCAGAATCCCCAGAGGATAAATTATTCAATAAACAGTTAATAAAAGATGGGCCCGAATAAGAAAACAAATTAAAAAGGTATGTCGAAATGCTTCCTTGCACGAGCCGCAGCAATTATTGCACCCTCAATCGCAAGCAATCAACTTAATGCGAATTTTATTTCCAAAACAAACGCTCTTAATTCCACAACAAATCAACGCCATAAAGAGATTGATTCAAAGTGTGGTGGTCGTTGGCTGTGTGATGGTTGTAAGTAATAACGTTTTACTTTTACCCATTACTACACAAAAGAAAAGCAAGAAGCGTTACGGCGATCACGTCTCAGCTGTTGCGCACCTTTCGCACACGAGGAAAACGTTTGCTAGGCAGTCAGTCCGCAACACCACAACAAAACACACAGTCGAATCGTGCTGCACCGGACGCGGGTAGATGTAAATAAATGTTAAATTATTGTTCTAAGGAAGAGGTTCCCTCCATCTCCATTCGTGGCGGTCCCTTTCCTGGCCGGTCGGCATGCGTTAGTTATCGCGCACAAATGGCGTGGAAAGAGCGGCTGTATGCGGTACCACATAAAAATAGAGACTCAACCGAGACCGACCCACACGGTGGCGGCGACACGCGCGTTGAGTGGTGGATTTCTGCTGGGAATGTTGGCGCTTGTGCAAAACAATTGAAGCAAGCGGGGTGAAAACCAGTACACAAGCGTAAAAGCGAAACAAGGAAGAGGAAGAAGCACTGTAATAGAGAAAGCTAAAGCCCCTGCCTAAAACAACAGCCAAACCCCTGCCTAAAACAACAGCCAAACCCCTGCCTTGGCTTCCCTTTCGAACCTTCGAAATCGAGAGTTCAAGAGCAACATCCGAGTGTTCGTGTGAACTTTTTATGCTGTGGCTATTTGTTGTTGGGTCGGAGGAGGAGAGGGGGGAGGGGGAGGTAATGTGCTTTGGGGGGTACAGGGTAGTGAGTTTAAAAAGAGTTCATAAAATGATCTCCCTCCCGAAGGATCTCGAAGCGAGAAGTGCGATGGGCGATCGAGAGCCAATTGGATCATTCTGTTTGTTTTTTATTTATAGTTTTAATATTAATTTTGTATTGATTTACATTTTATTATTTAAATATTAGAATTTTTTAAATGAAAATTAAAAATAACTGTTTGAACTTAGTCTAAATCTAAGGAATCCACATCTTATTTTATGGACGTAGGATGGATTGGGGCGATCCAGTGGCCGAGATGATAGCTCAGACCTCAAACAGCAGAAGACCGCAGATCACAACCCCTTTGGACCCCTTTCTTCTACGGAGGACTGACGGAGACCAGCTATGAGTAATTTAAGTCATGAAAAGTTACATATGGCGGGCCAACACCTCTCAAGGTTGGGACGCCACACAAGCAGAATATGTAAAGATGGGTTGGCCATATTCCTATGCCTTATAATTGTTATATCTCAAACCGAATATTTAGACACAAATATTTTTGAGCTGGAAAACCCTATACTAGTGTTGGAAATATTGCCGGTTTTTCGGAATGGAACCAGTTTCTTTTCAGAAAGGATCCTGATAGGACCTACAAAAAAACAATAAAATGCAGACGTAAACAACAAATTGTAGGTACAAAAAACCTACTCGGTAATTTTATTTGAACCTTGGTTTGAGACTTCCATGGCAGCGGTGGAATGAACCTGGTAGGTTCGGATGGAAATGTCCATCACTACTTTGTACTAGCATTATTTTATCCTTTTCTTTCTTTTGTTTTAATATCTGAGAAACTTTCATAGTTTTTGTAAACGAACCGGAACCTGTTTCTTTAAGAACCTAGTAGGTTCTTTGAACCTACAAAAATAGTATAATGTAGGTGCAAACAACAAAATGGACTACAAAACGAAGGTGCAAAAAAACTTACTCTGTGATTTCATTCGAACCTAGGTTCGAACTTTCGAACCTAGTAGGTTCAGACCAAAAGTCCCATCACTACTCGGCATTTATTAGAAGCATTATTATGAATTTTCTCACTACAACAATTAAGAAAACCCCTGCTAAGTGTTTCCCCACCGTGCGCCTACATACATTGTCTTTGCCACGATCTCCCGTAGCAAGATTTTGCCATATGCGATCCCGAACCGTTCGCAGCTCGCGAGCAAAGCGAGAGTTGGTTCTATTTTCAGCATTGACCACCAGCCGCCACCAGCGCAACGATTGTCTCTGACCGCACGATATGAGCTACAGTACCGCACCGCACGCACCGGCAACAGCTGTGTGCTGAGCTCACTGATAAAAATCCCAGCTCACACACAATCGCCTCGCAATCGCTGTGCTCCTGTGCTCCTACAAAAAATAAAATAAATCCATCGGAATGCCACTGCTCCCGAGCTCTAAACTTTAATGGGCACGTCACATAAAAATTAGTATCTGTTTTACGGATTTTGTTTTCCCCCTTTTTTCTCTCCCTTGTAAAGGAAGTATCAATTTTAAGCGGCCAACCGTCGCGCAACGGTCGAACACATCTGGTGTTGCACTTCCAACACATCTGGAGCCAGCCTGCCAGGCCAGCCAAGAGACACCCCCTAGTGACAAACATCAACACTCGATCGCGCGTGTCTCGCGCAGTGTGTGAAGGGTGTGTTTTATGTTTTTGGTTGTTTGCTATCTTTTGAATCGGGTTTGGCAAATAAAACAGTACGATCAACAGGGGTGGGTTAAAAGTAAAAGCAGCGTCGGGTGAGCGGTTTTAGCAGGAAATGTTCTTGTCAATCTTCGATCTTTACCCGTATCGCAACGGGCCCCCGTGTGTTGGCAGTGAAACACAGCGATAGTTCGGCTGTTTGGCACTAGCTCATGGTTTGAAAATGTGATTTTGGTTCGGAAAAGCACAAGGAATTGCAAATGTTTACCCCCCACCAAAAAATTGAAATCTATTAAAAACCCGGAAAGGTTTGTGAACGAAAGCTGCGGCAGAAGGGTAAAAGATCAAGTGCAAGGTAGTCATTGTTTGGCTGGTCGCACGAGTCGTTCACTCGCCCTGTGAGTGTTGCCGCGGGACGGTAATTAGTCGTAAAATTTTTCGGCTCCATCTGTGCATCGTGGGGCACGGTCACGGACTGGGTAGAACATTATTTTGGTTTTTGTGTGTGGTGTGGTGCCAATTTTGTTGACGTTTCAGCTTACTCGTAACCATAAACACAGTGTGACACGAGGTTATGGATGGATGAGGGCTTGGCGTGTGGGGGACCGAGGGAGTGATGCAGAAGAAGGTTTTGCTGTGTTGTATTTGTTTTGGTGTATCCAAATGCATTTCAAATCATCCCTTAAAAAGGACCACGATCGACAAAGAAGACGATCCGAGTCGAAGAGTCGGTCCAACTTTGTATAGCTCACAACTCAATTTCTACTTTAACCGGTTGTACTACCAACAGAGAAACGATGCTTATTTTTTAAGGGTCTGCTGAAGAAGTCCACGATACCGCTCACGGTCTAATGTCGTCCTCTGCATATCCAATATCCCGGTCTTTCTAGCGATCTCCTTAGGCCTATTGGTCCTACTCTGTCCATTTTGACGACCTCAAAAGACTTTTTGGTGTGGATTCTCCGGTGTCAGGCCCATGAGATCAGTCAACCAGTGCGAATCTATTTCGTAGCACGAGGTGATCTCATAATCGTATAGGTCATAGAACTCATCATAGTAATGGTTCCTCAAATAGTCGTCAAATAGTGGATAGATTTTACCCTTCAATTTTTACCAGTTCTGCTAGTTCAATGTCCATCATCAGACCACTTTACTTTATTCAAAATTAGGTTAAAATGCAAAAAAATCCATATGACCGTTGAAGAACATTTCACACAGTGTTTGGGAGTCGTTTTGGGGGTCCTGGAATGATCGTTGACGACCTCTAACGTTCCCGTAAAGTCACTGTTTGGTACTAACTAGGAAAAGATTTTTGTACGCACTTCCTGGAAGACTATGATACGTACTCTGTATCGTTCAATTATTATATAGGGCGATATTGGGTCATGTCTTTCGATTTTAGGACTGATGGGATAGACGAACGTTGCTTGGGAGGCTCCGACTAACACTTGATTTGTTCTGTGTCTTGTTCTCAATTTGATTGTTTTAGATAAAAAGCCATTCCCAACTAAACGGCTTCTTTTATAGATTTAACTGAATCTAATGGTACTTTGGGAAAAAACCTTAACCATGCCCAAAAAACATGCAACAGATTGGGGTTAGTGCACTAGAAAACAAAAATTGGAGAGTCTTATGGGTGATCTTCATTATGATCCTTGTATGACTAACTAAAGCAAGGTCTGGTTTAAATTAATATCGGTGGTGGCATTTCCTTTACTACAATTGCCTTTTTGGCAGAGCTTCCTTCGGAAATGCTCATGCCTTTCTATCTTGTTATGCAGTGCTCGGGTGCGAATGGTAATAGTGATTGAGAAATGAGATCGTCATGGTGTATATTTAAATCAAGGAAGGTATCGATTTAATAAATTAACTTCTCATATCCATTTCCCAACGATTACGATCTCTTGTTAAACGATCAATATTAAAAAATGGATTCTGCTCCTTTTTGCCTAAATTTAGCTCTTGGCATACCGTAACATGAACGGTCTTCCTTGCTTTGTTTGCTATGTTCTTCCAATATTAGTTGCTCTTTGTAATCCATTAGATCTAAACACCAGTTTAGCCTCATTTAAATCCATCATCTCACGTAAATTTTTGACAACAAAACTAACCCACACACAAGCACTCAATTTCATTCACTCACTCCCTTCAGTTAAAGGGATTGAAGGAACTTCTGCTTGCAGGAACCCTTTCGTCCCATTTTAAAACTAGCGCATTCTTCCTCCCATTCTAGCCGAACGAACAATCTGCGAAACGTGAAATGGCGCAATCGAATATAATGTGCTAGACCATCCGCCGGAACGAGGAGCTACAGCTCGCCCCCCCATCCGCGCCCAACCCACAGACAAAACGGGTGAGTGTGGTGGTGTTTGATTTATGTCTCGGTGACCTTCACGATTTATAACGCCACTGCTGTCGCGATCTGTCGCGCCGCGAGGCCATCCATTTAGTGAAACGTCGCTGGGAGAGGGAAGATCCGCCATCGTACGAAACAATATGGAGCATAGAGGCGAAACAAAAGGAGCTTTGGTAACGCGTTCCATAAAAGATTGCTCTGAAAATTGAGCTCCCCTATCGAAAGTTGGTGGTTGGCACAGTTTCTTCCGTAATTCCCGGGCGCACTCTCTCGCTCTCTCTCTCTTTCGGTCCGGTGAGTCGTTAAACGTTTGGCAAGGACTCGCGAACGGCTCACCTTAGGTACGGTCGTTGGTACTGGCCTGGGGCTGGTCGTTGTGTCTGCTGATCGGTCCCAGCTGGCATCGGACTGCGAGGCATGAAAAGCGACACGAGCGTGTTGTGTTGCCATTTTCCCCACTCACGATCGTGTGCGTGTATGTGTTTGGCCGCACCAACCGGTACCAACGACCAGGCGTCTCCATCGGAATCGTACACGAATCGTACGCCGGTTTGATTTTTACGCCCGTGAACCACCTTGACATCCGGGTTAGCCAGTATGCCATGACCTTGACGCACGGCCATCACGCTCGAGCACGGCCCCGTATCGCTTGGCGGTGCGTCCCGTTTATGTTGTTTATGTTAAACGCCGTGTGCGCGGGTCGATGTTTCACCGTGGGACAATGCGTTCGGACAAGCAAGAACAGCAGAAAAAGGCGGTGGAAAACCTTTCACTTTCATGCCAAAATTTCTCAAAATAAGAGTTATTAGCACACGCTCGCTGCTGATGCCATCGGATCACATAGTGACGGCACCAACGTTACGCAATCAGTTCCTCCGTCGGACGTCTGTAAACAACGCCATTTTGGCCACCCTCTTCCTTCACCCCGTACCGGCAAGCGGTGAAAGGACGAGAATCATTCATTCACACATTGGTTAAACGCGCTGTGCAAGACCTCGGATAGCATTTAGTGTGGCGTGTTGTTGAACTCACTGCCGCGCGCGCTCTCTCTCTTCTTCTGGGGCAGAGGTTTCGTTTGTCATTGACGCTTAATTGAAGATTGATTGCACATTCCGTAGTTTAATGTGTGCAATTTGATTTTGGGTAGCGGCTGAACTTATACGTGACATTTTGAAGATTATCGTGAGGTATTTGACACGCACGGCCCTTCTCACTGCGCAGTATGTATTATTTAAACGTAGAACGTTATTATTTCACCTGGAAAAAGACGATTATCACTGGTCTTAGCCAACTTTCTCTTAGTCTCGAAAAGTGTATTGTCACTTCGTTCTCCCGTTCCCGTTCTCCTATTGTTTACCCCTATGCCCTTAATTGGGGGCCAGTCAATCGTGTATTCGCCGTCAAGGATCTTGGTGTTTGGCTGGACACAGGTCTGATCTTCATTTAGCGACCCCAGATGCCTTAAAACTTTATTTTGCGCCTTGATCAGATCATCGTTAGAGTACTGCTCAGTGATGTGGTCCCCTACCGCTAGGACCCACATTGACCGCATCGAGCGAGTCCAAAGGTCCTTCACAAGATTTGCAATTCGAAAATCTCCTGGTGATTGGTGTACTTGCTTGCCTTGCTATGTTTTCTTGGCCTTGCTTGGTTATCCTCGACCTAACACTTTCCCCCTCTTTACCTGGCTTACTAGGTAAGATTAAGTTAATTCGGATTAGGTCAAAGTACTAGGGTAGGTTTGATTAGGGTATTTAGCATGTAAGGGAGTTTTTGTTAAGCCGTGTTAAGATGAACACGTGTAATGGGGGACAGGTTCGTGCCTGGAACCGGAACAGTTTTGCCAACATATACTGTTGAGGAAAATCTAGGATTTATTTTCGCCTAGGAATCATAACTCTCTTCCAGAAGGTGATGAATGCCCTGAAAAAAGTTGAATATTAATGTCTGAAGCTGCTACTCTGAAGCTTTAGGTCTGAACAATTCTTCCACCGAACCTCATTGGGGGAACCTGACCGGAGAAAGACGGTGTTGTAAGTGAACTCTGAGGTTCATAAAGGCTAGGCAAAATGCGATTCTTTTAATAGCCTACCATGGCCTAGATGCTAGCTAGTTGCTGTGAGAGTGCTGAGGATTAAGTGGCAATATTTTTCTGAGAGGGATAGAATGAAGCTTCTTAAACTTAGAATTAAGGAACAGTTAATGCAATGCATGAGCAAAACATAGTTCGAGTTACAGACAAAACTAAAGTAAAAATGGCAAGCTTCTTTCATATAAAAAGAAATTAAAATTATTAGTTAAAAAAGGAGGAAAAGAAAGGAATTTAAAACCAAAGCCAAAAGACATCAGAACAATAAATTGCAAAAGTTTAAACGATTCTCACACAACAACTCAAAATAGAAATTGCTCTGTACCGAAAGTATAAACAACGATAAAAGTGAACCACATCAGTTGAATGCATCAGAGGATCATCAGACATAAAGTAAGGGAGGTCTATTTTAATTTGCACGGGGATGATTGCATTGCACTCTGCTTGGGTTTATGGTCGCTTAATCCCATCTGTCGCCTTCATACTGAGAGCAAGCGCATGGGATGTGAGGCTAAGAAGGTCTATCTTTCCAAACATGCACATTTTTTTTAAATCGAAACCCACAAACATCAATGAACGGTACTTGAAGCCTCCATTTGTTTTTTTTTCTAAAACATAATTAAACCCCGACGACAACATTACCTCATCCGTGAAGAGGCGTGAGCCACGAGCTGTAATACGTACCATGCCGTGCCATGACACACCGTGACGTATATTGGCAGGCGTACCATACTAACCAGATGCTATCGTGGAATTGTCGGGTATTTTGGCGAGCAAAAGAAGAGCAAAAGCAGAAGCAAATAATCTAACGATCTAATAATCAACGAAAAGCAAAAACAAACACACGAAACGCAGCAAATGGTTGAACCTAAGATCAACAGCACAACAACAATGCAGCAGCTGTGGGACGGGACGCCAATCGGCTGCTGATGGTGGTTTGTCTTGCGATGCGATCGCACAGACAATCGTCGATTGTGGAATTCGAAAGGCGATGCGATGTTTGCATTCGGTGCGGGGATTTATTTGGTGCGTAGCGAAAGACGATCGGTCTCGTGGAAGGATTGTTTTACCCGGCGCACCGTGAAGCAGCGTGCGTCTATCGGAATCAGGATCGAGAAGGAGAATTGGGTTGGAGTTTCGGTGCGGTGGGTAATTAGAGCGGATGCTGATCCATTGCGTGCAAAAAGATGGACGGAAAGTTTTTCATTTTTCAGTTGAATAAGTCGAATTTGCTTAATTTATTTAGTAAACATTTTTTCCCGTCTTTGACAATAACAATGTTTGACGTTGTGCCAACTGTCAATTTAAACTAACCGCATGTCCACCACGTGGGTTTTTGTGAACAAAACAGCCGAACGGAGGATTTGTTTAAATCGGTTTCACTTCACTGATCTGCATGATCTTCATCCTGATTCGCTGGTGGCCTCATTTGCTACACGTTTCCTCATACCAACTCGAGCATGTTTAACAAATCTCTTCTAATCCTGGGGAATCAATTATCACCGTCTTACCGGCAGCGTTCGCCTTTGCAGACCCATTTGACGGATCAATTCGACCCCCCGAGTCTCGCATATCTTCACCCTGGTGTAAACGTACGCTTTATTGTCCCTTTTAATGTGCGACGGAGTAGTAGAGAGTGTTTTTGAGAGAGTTTGCTGGCCGGTTATGCAACCCCGCTTAAGCCCCGAACGTGCCCCAGCAGCCGAGCGGCAAAGAAGCAGGAAGAAACCATCAACCACCGAGCATCGAAGTGTGAGACATTTCAATTCTAATTTTAGTTGACACTATGCCAAAAGGAACCGCCATCCTTTACTCCCGTTCCCGTTCTTCGCTCTCCCTTCTTTACGGCTCACGATCGTACCTGTGGCCGGCAGGAGCCTGGACCGCTTACCGTACATCAGGAAGGAAATAATTTTCCACGATCGTAAGAGATCATCCGATTTCGATCATTATGTGATTTTGCACAACCCGACACTATATGCACACGACGCTCGTTACGGTGGATTGATTTATTGCCGGGCAAACACATTTCATTGACAAATCAGCCAAATTATTATGGGATGATCGGCAAACGGGGTAGGAAGGCGAGCACGTGAGTGTGGCGATAATTTTTATTAGCGTTATGAGAAATGGATTATTTTTATTCGGCTTGACGGCGGCTTGCTCTGCATTCTTGTTATGATTGGTCAACAACAGAACATGACTGGGTGCGCTGGCAAGGCTGGAAGTAAACAGCTTGCTGTTTGTGACATACCGTGTGAAGTGTTTGGTTGTGAGTCATTTGAAAGTAAATGTTTCTTACTAATTATTCGAAATAGTAACAGGCTTTGCGGAATTTTATTACCACAATTGAACCGCACGATGGAATGCGTTTGCTTGCGAAAAAGGGAAATAAAAGTTGGTGGCTTTCTTGTGAGGATTTCTTACAAACATCAGTTGAAGTTTTATGTTTGTACAGTTTAATTGGCTACATAATATGCACATCAAATATGCATCTAAAGACTTAAGGTTTCTGGTCAACCCATGTTCGTTAAACTTTTCCTCACAATCAACTGTTAGATATCCTAAAGACCGACAGCGAAAAGATGCATCGTTCGAACGATGGCTTCAATATAAATTATAGCAAACGATTCTAATGAGGCAAACCGATCTTCAGTATGATCTTCATAGATCCTCTCTGTAGAAATTGATAGTTACGACCTCTATTTGGTCTTAGCGTACAAGAAGAGGCCAATAGTCGGGTTAAACAGCCATACAATAAAATAAGTTAATTTCGAATTGCAATTTTTATTAGTAACAATGATGCCTTATCACGAATTTAATTGCAGCTCACACTGTCTATGCATGGCACAAAAGGGAAAATCTTATTGGGAAAGAATTGTTTGAGAACCATCTTAAATAATCATTTACGATTTTTTCTCCTAAAAATTTGCAGGATGTTGGGAGGATTCTAGGTTGAAGAAGCCAATGTCGGACAATCGAATAAGACATCGGTCTAAAATAGGATCCGGTTAGAAAGTCTAATCTAAGAAGTCTGTTCCCTAGACTTGATAGTAGTATTTTTGAGGTTTGTATTTGTAGTAACTGATTCTATGTCGACAACAATTTCCTGGCCATCTGTACAGCTCATCATCTTATAATTTAATTTCCTTTTCTCAAGATGAGATTTTTTTAACATGAAAAAAGAAAGAATGAAAGGAATGACCTCCACATTCCACAGAAAGCTCAAGCGCTCCGGTGCTATAAATGTGCTATAAAATGTGCTGTGACTTGCGAACAGTCATAATTCAGTTTAAAATTATCAACAAATTTTTACGGTCGCTTCGAACAGCTCATCGGTTGCTCAGTTACCCCGCCGTGAAGGTGGTTGTAGTACGTTATTTTTTCATGAATGAATACCACCCATTCACAACGGTGGTATATGACGTCCACCTTTACTCTGTACCGTGGCTGTTTTCTTGGCTTTCATCTGCAACAAAAAAAAGGCCGACAAGTAACCCATCATCATTTTTGGACGATTTGTGAGCTTGCGGTGTAGTTCTTCCATCACTTCAATCGTTTCGCCCCGGCAGTGTGTGCAATTAATCAACGAGCGCGAGCGCACGCCTCGGGATCTCACTTCTTCAACCGGAGCTCATATCAGCATCGATCAAGCGCAGCAAGCCAGGGAACGGCTAGATTGAATAATTGCACCACCAGCTGGATGGAGCAATCCTTCCTTTCCTCCTTCTGGTCGAGGTTACCATGGTAACAGCGGGCGGGATGACCGTTGGGCACTAATATATCAGCATAAAGTTACGAGCGAGAATGGAGACGCCTGGTCGCTTGTAGAATGGTAGCGGCACCGTGTTACACACCTGGAGCGTGTGTTCTAAACGATCGGCGGAGGGGGTTTTGTGTGTCAGGCAAGAAGATCATAAACATTCCCATCACGCAAACCTTGTTTGTGGTCGGGTCGGGATGTGTGTGATGAATGTTTACTTGCCCGCCAAAAATCCGCAGTCCGAAGCGATCGTGTGCTGTCTCCATTCATTCCTTCGCGTCCCATTGTCGTAGCAGAAAATGGCGTAAAGTCGCACGCCACCATTACAGCAGTGCGCCCGCCAAACGGCATTTGACGTCAAACGGTCACCCTAATTGCGTTTGCTCGCCATTCCTACGCCATCTTTGCTTCGGTAGCGCGGTGAAAAACGCGGAACGTGATAAAACAGGACACGGAGCGCCCCTTCACTTCACCAGCGGGCTGCTCGTTTGGCAGGAAAATAAACGAGCTACATTGTTTACCGATCGAGACTGCGGTAACGGCGTCGTAAAGTACCGCCGGCCGCCGGCAAGCGATCGTGCAAGGTGATCGTCGTACGTGTGTGTGTGTGTGTTGGGCAGGCGCTCCAGGATGGGATTGCTTTTTCTTCTGTGTGTGTGTGTTTTTTTGTTATGGTCGGCTACTGTACGATGCTGTAATCAACGGTAACGCGGAAATTGCCCATTTGCGAATGGTAAATCGGGGCGAAAATGTACCATCGTCCATCGCGCTGATGCTGGTGGTGAGTGAGGCCAATCGCACTTAATTAGAAAGTAATGCGGGATTTAATTGCGAATTTAAAGTAAATGGCGGAAAGAAAAAGTGTTGGATTGAGAGGAGAAGTTTTGTCGGTGAAAGCATGGGGAAAACTTCCTTCGAGGAATTTTATTCGACTTTAAATATCCAACAACATCCTGATCTTGAGAATATGCAAGCCATCAAAGAGCTAGGTAAGAGAACTGATATTTATTTTAAATTATTTTATACTCAAAATTGTGTTCTATTGATTTAACTTCTTAAAGAATTTAGCCAGTTTTTATGTAACACTTTTATAAAAAATTGAGCTAATTATTCTTTAGTTTTGTGTTAGTTTTCTTCGTAGCAAATTATTGCTTACATTTTCCTAATTATTTTTATAAACCTTATCATACTTAAAACTCTCAGCGATCTTACCTTTTATTGGATAGTTTTCATCAACCTTATACATGGTGGAGCCTATTTGTCTTTGTAGTCTTGTAGCGTGTGGACGTTGTCTTTTCAGTTGAGTTGTAGCCGATCGCTCCGAATTCTTTTCGTCGTCGCCGGAATATCACCGGAACACCACCGAAAATCACAGGCTTATATAAGCCAAGCTGAGTGTGATCATTAGCCGAAAGGTTAAAAGGAAATCGCTAGCCACTGTGCATTACCTGCCACACCATTCACACCATCGAAGCTCGAACTTAAGCTAGTATAAACATTTTTTATCACCTGTTGTAATCACTGGTCTTGAAGAGCCCGTGGTACCATGTTTACAGTGGTAGCTAATTTTAAATCCATTTCCATTCGATCACATTGCTTCACATAAAAAAAAACGATCACACACTCCTGATGTCACTGTTATTATTCACTTTTCTATTCAATATTTTACAAAACTGTACAAAACAATGCGGTTTACAGTGGCCCTACTCACTCGTACCACACATGTCCACAAACGTCCATTTTGTGATCGATCGGCTGCAGACAACACACACACCCGCGTTACGTTTGGCGACCGAATGCTACGCGCGCGATAGTGAGCAGGAACAGGAGATGGAAAATCCGCGTACGGATCGGTCCAACAGGCCAGATCCAACTCACCGACCTGCTTGAACAGTCAGCCGGGTGTTGGCATCGATTTCGGTGGATCGTGTCTGCTCTCCCGCTTTATGCTCTTCAAAACGAAGAACAAGAGAACGCGTCGGGGTTTTTTACTCACTGTACTGAAGGCGAATGGTTGGCCTGTTGAACTCCCGTGGCTTGATAGGGAGAACTTGGGGTTTGGTTTGGTTTCTCTTCTGGGG
This sequence comes from Anopheles stephensi, assembly GCF_013141755.1. NCBI lineage: Eukaryota > Metazoa > Arthropoda > Insecta > Diptera > Culicidae > Anopheles > Anopheles stephensi. Next base: position 18,475,203 of record NC_050203.1, read on the forward strand.
GTTGGCTGAAAGAATGAGTGATTAACCCAGACTTACTGACCTCCAAACGCACAGACAGACTCAGCGGATAGGAACGGAACAGTGGCGTGTGTTCAAGAAAATTGTGAGCAGTTTTGCTGAAATTTTACACATTACATTGGTTTTCCATTTTTTGTGGCGATAATTCTGCAATACAAGAAAAAGCTTAACTGTCTTTCATGGCTCTTATATATTTTTTTGGGATTTTTCTTATAACGAAACTGATTTATTTATTTATAAAATATTAAATTATTGAAGAATTCGCGGAGTTTCGGATCGATGTGTGTTGCAATATTTACCAAGCGTCGTGTTCAGATTCCAAATTCGAAGCGAGATATAATTGTGTTTTCTGCCCTATTTATAAACTTTCTGAGTGCCCCCCACGCGAGCGACACTCATCCTTACTCACTGTATACTTGAAATATTTCGTTTATCAAAAACTTGACGAAACTAGCTTTCGTCAAGTATGGTGTGACGTCTAAGCGTAAACAAAACATCTAAACGTAAACATACTCCCCCCCATGACAGAATGTCATAACAAAATAACTAACACGCGGTACTAACAGGACGGTTTCGCAACAGGTAAAACGCAAATTTTCGTAACAGGACGCGTGACTAATCCCTTTGCCGTTTTCAGCTTCACTACACGAGTAAGCTGATCCTCTCCAGGGTGTACATCAATGATGCGCGCCAGTGGCCAGCGGGTGATGGGGAGGGAATCGTCCACAAGGATGACCAGCCTGCCGGGAACGATTTCGCATCGAACCGCAACCTTATTGTCCTTCTGCATTTCCTGCAAATACTCGGTGGTCCAATGCTTCCAGAAACGTTGCACGAGTAATTGCCAGGTTTGTAGTTCATCCAAAGTGTAGGTCTTCAGGCGCGTGTAGTCGGGAACGGGGACGGCGTACATGGAAGTACCGATCAGGAAGTGCGCAGGAGTAAGCGCGGCCAAATCGTTCGGGTCATCCGTCATCGGCAGCAAGGGACGCGAGTTCATCGCCGCTTCTATCTGCTGAAGAACGGTGCTGTACCCTTCGTAAGACAGCCTCGAGCTGCCCAGATGCCGGTAGAGATGTCGTTTGGCTGTCTTCACCGCAGCCTCCCACAATCCACCGAAATGTGGAGCCTTAGGTGGAGTAAAGTGCCAGGTAATCCCCATGTCAGAGCAGTTGGTGGCGATGATGTTTTGCTGTTGCTCACTCTGAAATAACTCGAATAATTCTTTTAGCTCGTGTGACGCACCTTCGAAATTTTTCCCGTTGTCGGAGTGTATATCCGACGGTAGCCCGCGCCGGGCTGTGAAGCGGTGTAAAGCGGCCAAGAACCCTGCAGTGGTGAGATCGCTGACCAGCTCCAGGTGAACCGCCTTGGTTGCAAAACAAACGAAAACACACAAATAACATTTGGCAGCGGCAGCTCTCTTGTACGTCGGCTTAAGATAAAATGGGCCGGCGTAATCCACTCCAGTAATAGAAAACGGCCGGCTCGGAGTGATGCGTTGATACGGAAGTTGGCCGGTTTGTTGTTGCACTAGGGCGGGATCCTGTCGTATGCAACGAAAACAATTACGGACTACTCCTTTCACTAATCTCCGTCCGTCGAGCGGCCAATATTCTTCTCGAATCTGGGAAAGTAATAGTCTTCCCCCGCCATGCATCAGCTTTTCATGAAAGTGGTATGCGATGAGACGAGCAAACGGATGTTTCTTGGGAAGTAGGATAGGGTGTTTGAACTGGTAGGGAAGCTGTGCAAGCTTCAATCGGCCACCCACTCGCATTATTCCTTCCTCATCGAGGAATGGATTCAAGCGCCGTAGAGGTGAGCGCCGCCCTACAGTTTCTCCTTTTTTCAGCAGCCGGATCTCCGATGAAAACTCGTCTTGTTGCGCCAGCTTGCATAATGCGAGTTTAGCTGCTTCCAGGAACTTAGGTGTGATCGCGGATGTAGTAACTGGTGACGATTGTTGTGTGCGTGTCTTGTGTTTGGTATTGTGTATGAATCGTGTGCAATATGCGATTACATGTAACAATTTGGTGTATGACGACCACAAATCGAACCAAGGGTGAGTGGTCTGTACATTTGCGACTACAGCACTCACCTGACGAATTTCAATATCAGCTTCGGCCGCCAGCAATGGATTCGAAATCGGCCAATCAGAAGCAGGTAACCTCAACCACTCGGGACCGCAACTCCATATCGAACTTTTCAGCATGTCCACTGCTGACATCCCACGAGATACCAGGTCGGCGGGATTTGTTGAGCCGGGAATGTGTTTCCACTGACGAGGATGTGAATAGTTCTGGATCTCAGCAACACGATTAGCCACAAAGGTTTTCCAGGTGTTGGGTGGTGACGCAATCCAGTTTAGCATGACCGTGGAATCCGACCAGAAGAACGAATCGGTGACTTCGATTTGCATTGCTTGTCGAACACGATGATGCAGATGAGCTCCTAACACGGCTGCGCACAGTTCCAGTCTTGGCAGCGTGACGCGTTTCAGTGGGGCCACTCGAGATTTTGATGCGAGCAAACTAACTCGAACGTGCCCCTGCTGGTCTTCACAACGTGCGTAAATACAGGCACCATACGCTACCTCTGACGCGTCTGCAAATGTATGGAATTGTATTTTGGAGTTTGGTAAGAGCACATACCTATCACGTTTGAAGTCAGCCAAATCTTTCCAATCATCATTAACAGCCTTCCATTTGTTATAGATGTGAACGGGAACCGGATCGTCCCATCCGATCTTCTGCAGCCACAATTCCTGCATGAGCAGCTTCGCACGTATAATGACCGGAGCGATCAATCCAAGGGGATCGAATATTCGGGCAATATTCGATAATATTGATCTCATGGTGATGGTGGTTGTATCGACTGCAGCTGGTGATTCGAAACACAACACGTCGAGTTCGGGTTTCCATATGATGCCAAGAGCCTTTACCTTCTCGTTTGGCACAAACTGCAGCGAGGATTGTGTACCGATATGCTCCGCTGGTAAACCGGAGAGCACTTCCAAACAATTTGAAGTCCACTTTCGGAGTTCGAACCCGCCCTTGGAGAGCAGATCCGATAGTTGCTGCCGAAGGCTCCGAGCTTCATCCACGCTGTTTGCTCCACCAATGAAGTCGTCAACGTAGAAATTGTGCTTAAGCGCAGGTGTGGCAAGTGGATAAGCTGCACCTTCATCTTCCGCAAGCTGCAACAGAGTACGAGTGGCCAAGAACGATGATGGAGACAAACCGTATGTCACGGTATTCAGCTCGTACAATTCCATAGGCGATTCCGGTGAGAATCGAAAAAAGATGCGAACTAAACGTCGATCATCAGGGTGCAGGATGATTTGCCGATACATTTTTGCTATATCAGCAACAACAGCGATTTTAAATGTGCAAAAACGTAGAACGATGTCTATTAGTTCATCCTGAACTATGGGTCCAACCCGCAACGTTTCATTCAGCGAATAACCAGTCGACGTTTTTGCCGAACCATCGAAAACTACTCTAACCTTTGTAGTGGTGCTTGAAGCTTTGAAAACAGGATGATGCGGTAAATAATAAGCAGCTGTATCATCAGTAGTATCAGTGCTTATAGGAGACATGTGTCCCAGTTCTAAGTACTCCTTCATGAATGCTTGGTATGCTTCTCTAAGTGCTGGATCGCGTTCTAGTCTTCGCTCAAGAAGTTCAAACCGACGGATGGCTTGAGCTCTGGACAGGCCGAGTTTTTCTCCGAAGTCGGGCTGTTTTGGTAGACGGACAATATATCTACCTGTGTCGTCACGTTCAGTGGTTGCTTTATAAAATGATTCGCAATGCCGTTCATCGGGTGAGTATGCATCATTAACCGTTAAATTTTCTAGTTGCCAAAATCGTTGTAGGGATTCTTCCAATGATGCCATGCAGACGATTGAATAGGAAGTGGTAGGATGGGTTTTAGAATGCACATTCTGATCAGCTGTGGTACCGGTCACTACCCAACCGAAAGCACTATTAATCATGACGGGTTGATGAGGTGCGGGACGAAGCTGAGTGGCATTCTCAAAGAATGCATGGTAATGACGAGCGCCGAGAATGATATCAACGGGAGCAGATTTGTAGAACATCGGATCTGCTAAATTGATGCCAGGCGGTATCTTCCAGTTTTTGGTGCAAACATCGCGCGTTGGAAGATTCGCTATCAAATTGTCGACCATCAAAAACTCAGTATTGATCGTAAACGCTGTCACTCGAGAGGCAATCTGGGCGTGTACGGATTCCCGTACTGTCTTCGTAGATTGTCCTGCTCCAACAATGGTAACGTGTACGTTACTCTTCTTCAAATTCAGCCGTTTGGCGAGTCGATCGCTAATTAGATCCGGCTGCGATGCGCTGTCCAACAGCGCGCGCGCAGGATGAGCAATTCCGAAATTATCAATGATATTCACCAAAGCAGTTTGGAGCAATACCTGCTCGGGTGCTTGCTGTAGTGCTGCTGCAAATGTGCGTTGTGTGTTATCGGTGGCCGTGTGATCGTTAGCGGTGTTGTGTGTGGGATGTGGCGGAGCGTTGTAACTAGGGCTATTCGGTGTGAAGTGCAGTTTTGTGTGGTGTGCCAAATTACAATGCCGGCATTTGTAGTGCGACGGACAATCACGAGCCATATGATTCTCGCGTAAGCAATTTATGCATAAACGCGCGGTCATCGCGAAACGATAGCGATCCTTAGGCTCCATTCCTTCAAATCGTGGGCATTTTAGCAATGAATGCGAGGAATTGCATAAAATGCAATTTGGTGTTTCATGTGACGTGGTACCAAAACTAGTTTGACGCGGAAAGGTTATTCGCCGTGAGTGATTGAGTTCATGACCCTGTGACGTATGATGGTTGTTTACTAACAACGTCTCCAATACACGCATACGACGGTGCAGGAATGTAATCAAATTGTCGTAACTAGGATCTGTGTTGCTAGATGCGTGCTCTTCCCAATCGCGCAATGTTATAATTGGCAATTTAGTGCATAGTAGATGCTCAAGTATACTGCCCCAAGAGTCCGTTTCTTCTCCTAAGTGTTGCAATATCTTTTTGTGCCTCTCAAATTCATCCACAAGATGGTGCAGTGTTGTAACGCTCTCCTTTTGAGCAGCCGGAATGGCAAACATTGCTTGCAAATGGCGTTTTTTCAGCAAATACTCATTAGAGTATCGCTCAGCCAAAGTGTTCCAGGCTAACTCATAATTAGCTGCGCTTATGGTGATTGATTCTATCACCTGAGCCGCTTCTTCTTTCACTGCGGCGCGCAAATAATGAAACTTTTGTATCGCTGGTAGATCGGCGTTGTTATGAATCAAGCACTCAAATGTGTCGCGGAAAGTCAACCATTGCATATAGTCGCCTGTGAATTCTGGCAGCGCGATGGTGGGAAGCTTGATGCCCTTAAGTGGGTTCGATCCAGTGCTCGGGTGCGCGGTAGAAGCTAGTTTTGCCTGCAGTTGAGATTGGACGTGAATCAATCTATCCTCGAAATTCTCTCGTAATGCAGCATTCTGCGTTGTTTCTTCCAGCGTGGAAGCGGAATCCTCCAACCCTTGTTGAACACTCTCCAGATCCTTGCATAATATTTCGAATTTCCTTAAACGAACCTCCACCTCTACTTGATCCCGTGCGTGAACGAAATCATCCAAAAACTTCTCGTACCGCGTAAGGGACGCCAACAAAATTGTCCGACGGGACGCCAAAACGACGGGTGGTACGGGCATTGTGCACTCGTGTGTGTGTGTGTGAGTGGGTGACCGGCAGTGTAATGCGTGATGCGGCAAAAACAGCTGTACGGTGCACGAAAATCCAAACGAAATGTGGTACGACACAGAAAACGGTGAACGATGGGTCGATCAAACTCGCGAAAGCACCAGAAATTCGAGCTATATCCTGGTCACGGCACCATGAAGAATTCGCGGAGTTTCGGATCGATGTGTGTTGCAATATTTACCAAGCGTCGTGTTCAGATTCCAAATTCGAAGCGAGATATAATTGTGTTTTCTGCCCTATTTATAAACTTTCTGAGTGCCCCCCACGCGAGCGACACTCATCCTTACTCACTGTATACTTGAAATATTTCGTTTATCAAAAACTTGACGAAACTAGCTTTCGTCAAGTATGGTGTGACGTCTAAGCGTAAACAAAACATCTAAACGTAAACAATTATTTATTTACAATGTTTAAACGGCCAAAATTTGTGGTCTGGCTCTTTTTTCTTATTTATTTTGATTTTTTTTTGAATAATTTTCTTTTCTTTTCTAAGGTTTTTTAAGATTAAAACGACTTACTGCTTTTACGGCTAATAAAGATACGGATGTAGTGTTTGCCATCCCTGACGCAGCAAAAGAATACTTGAATCCAAGTTGTTGTACCACGTGTTGTTTTGTTAGGTAGGGTTTCTCCGAATCTCCTATGAAATAACCTATGTTTTATCCAACTGATGATATTTTAAATCATTTCTATAAATACTAAAGTTTCAGAAAAAAATCGAAAAAAAAAACAATTTAAATTTTTATAATCAGTTAGCACCAGCTCATAACAGAGGTCAACCCCTGTTAATTGACTTGTACGCAACGGCTTTCACGCAATGCAGCTGGTATAGCATGCAATGTAAGCGCGCGAATAATTTAGCAGCTTCTGTTTAGCAGCTCACAGCGATCTTTTCCTTAAATCAGCTTAAAACAGAGCGTCTGTTGCCTAGCAGGACCTACTCGGTCTATTTTTCTCTCTGGAAATCTGGCGGGTCTGGAATCTGAGCCGAAACCGGAACACCTTCCCGAACGTAAGCTTGATTATAAGCCACAGAAAGCCACAATCGGCGGGCAGAAGAAGCACAAGAACGTTCTTCATTGGACCAACCATGGTTTTTCCTGAATGTCGTCGTCTGTTACCTTCCGGTCAGACCTATGTTCTCACGAGGCCTTCGAACCGGTCAGGAAGATTGTGATGGCTGTGTGTGTGTGTTCAACGTCTTTTGCCTTAGTGACTTCCTGTGAGACTTCAGTACTTGTTCGATCATATCTTACCCTTAACTGGCTTGCTGTTACGGCTCATATGGTTTGCTATTACTTAATAGGACATATTGGGAAGAGTTAAGAAAAGATGGCTAAGTTTTAAAGTGTTTTTAATTGTTTTCTTTATTTCACATAAGAACTTATAACAATAAGTCACCAGTTTGATCATAATACAGGAGATATTTTGGTGTTGAAAATAATAATAACGGTCGACTGTTTAAAAGATGAAATCGCTTTATGGGTATCGAAATGGAACTAACCTGAAAATGCATTCAAATGACTGTTCCTGTAAATTTGTATTTACATTTTCTCTCTCTTCTCTATTCTGTATTTTCTCTCTCCAAAATGAGATATCGATTACTGCAATGAGTACGATCGACTAGGCCGCCTGTTGTCGTTCTCTATATTCTGAACGGCAATGATCAACCAAGTGCACGGGCGTGCACTCACTCTACACTCTAAACTAACTTCCTAACACAAAAGACGATAACTGTTAATGCAAAACTCGAGATACACTACCGTCACACAACGGCTTGCGGTTCCGCCACACCAAACGCCGATATGAGCACGTTCACGAGCGTAATGATGAAGATGCCGATCGTGATGAGATTATTGATTCGATCTGCCTTACAAAAGTCATTCTCATTCTTGATGTTATACCGACTCTTCCAGATCAGTCCGATACCGACCACAACCTGCGCGATAATGCTGGTCGAGATGAAGATCAGATTGACGTAGAAGTACGGATGTCGTTTGTACGATTCGAGCACGTAACGGAGCTGGTTTGCATTGGCGGACAGCAGCGCTAAATCCATCATACCCTGGGCAAGGTTCTTCTTCTGCTGGTACACATTCACGTCCGGTATGATCTGTCCACTGTCGGTGGTTTCAATCTGTGGTGAAAAAGAGACGCGTTATTACGTGAATTGAGTTAAAAAGATGAGTTTTTACTTACAACACGTGTTCCGTCTGCATCAAAACCGGGCGCAAATCCTGGCCGATAGGTGGGACGCGTTGGTGTCTGATTGCGACGACCTCCCCGACGTCCCGGACGCGTTACACCTCCCGTATCGACCGACCCATTATCGATCGGGTCCAAAAATCCACTGTCAATGCCCCGGTTGCTCTTGGGATCGTCCAAATCGACGCCATTGTCCAGCGAATCTTCATCATCCATTTCGGGCCCAGCGATCGGCGGTTCCTGGCGTGGCAGATTGGACTCGTTCGGGACGGGCAGCAATGGAATTGCATCGGTGCGGGCTTTTTCCGTATCACGCTTCGATCGGCCCGATGGGGATCGCTGTGGAAAATTTGCAGACCAAAATGAAATGGGAATGAAAAACAGGCTCATTAAATCTCCGGTGCATTCACACATTCGCAGAGGGTGAGAGTAGTTTGTCGACCTGGTTCCGAAGCTGTAAAGATCAACGAACGGTGGTTCAGCCAAATTGCAGGGTGAAAGTTTTATTACTTTTTCGCTTTGGCCTCATCTTTCGGGGGTTGGGAGCGAATCGCTACTCGTCAAAAAAAAAATGCCAAAACATGTGCAAATCTTAAGCGGAAAGATACAAACGGGCGGACTGCATCCATCACGGAAGCTTCGTACAGCGATGGAAGCGAGCCACAAGTGTTCGGATTCATCGAGGCTGAAGCTGAAGTTATGTCACGTACAGCGCCATTTTTGCGTGGCCATTATCAAGCGTGGCAAGGGTGTCGAACATGGGCTTCGCACTCGGCTACCACTAGCATTGCATTCTTCGTAGATGTTTTGCATTTTATAGTTTAAATGGATGAACAAATTTGCAGAAATACATTTTAAAATAATTGGAATGTTTTTTTTTCTAAAACCACTCTACTGATTGATACTTGTAAAAATAGGAAGGTTGTTAAGCCATGTTTTATAAACCGATCTATCAACTACATTCAAGTTTCTATTCTCCTTTGGTTTTTTGGCTTAACGCCCTATAAGGTCTGACGGTCATATAAGAGCTTACTATAGATTTATGTTTACCACTTAGCCTATAGTCTATACCTAATAACGGGGAGAAACGGTCTAAATGCGATCTGATTCTCGATCCTGCCATCTTAAGGAAGGCCTCTGCGAATAATCCTCGTCGATTAAACATTAATGTTTATGGAACACTAAACATCCAATGTTCATTTTATGTTTGCTTTTTTTCTGTGGTAATTTAAATTTAGTGGGGGCGATCCGGTGGCCGAGGCGTGATCGGCGCTGATCTTCACCCGGCAGGACCGGGGTTCAAATCCCATCGAGACCGCCTCCCCATACGTAATGCTGACTACTTTACTACGGGTAAAATTAAGGCACAGAAAGCCAGAAATGGCAGGCCGAGACCTGCCGAGATAACCGAGGGGTTGTAGTGCCAAGGATGAAGAAGAATAAAAAGTAAATTAAATTGTTAATTGAACAGACCATATAATACTCAGAAATAGCAAGATAAGTCGAAAACTAACCGAATAAATAGCATTAAAAATGAAACTACTTTTATTAACACTAATACTAACTTAGTTAAGCTCATGTTAAAAAAAAATCTCTTAATAAATTAATCTGCTTCAAATTCCTTCACCTGTTGTTCAAAATGTTATACCTTAAGCACAAACGGCACAACTCCACGTTCGACACCCTTACCCACGACAAAGAACGATCCCTTCCTCTTCGAACGGCTTATCAAATGCGCCGTTTACATAGTGCTAGTGCTTTTTATTACACTTATCGCGTAGCCAACACTTAGTGAAACAAATCAGTAGCTAGAAATGTTAGTCTTGGCTTCTGTTGTTTTATTGCGCCTGCACTTAATTACTTACTTAAGTAAAATTGTAATGATCTTGTTTAACAGCGAATGGTAAAAGATCAACCCTTACAGCTTTCGCGGGCTTACGTCAACCGTCCGTTTTGGGGTGGTGAGAATTTTATGTGCTAATTTAAATACAATTAAGATGGAAGAAATCAATCGTACCGTTATCGGTACGTTGCTTTCCGTTTCATCGGCGCTAACTACTTAGCGTTCGCGATTTTCGTATTGGAAACTATTTTATAAGCCCCGTCGAATGAGTAATCTATCCGTTAGCTCGCTCAACAACGCTCCCGGCACGTACGCTATGCTATGGCAGAATTTCTTACATCAATCTCTGCCCTTTCGGAACAGGAAGGAAGCATACCGAGACCGAGTCTGACTGTCATTGGATTCCGTCGTGGAATCTGTAATGTCATCAAACCGGTTGGCGATCTTGTAGAATTGCTTTTGCTGGTTACGCCGTTTTTCTCGCTCTTTTCTATTCTGCGCTGCTTGTTCACAACAACAATCGCTTACTGTAATCGCTAGCGCGCTGGGTCGGGATTTATCCCTTACTATGGGGGGTTGGTTTTTCCCTCCCCAAATTCCCTTCTTATTCCCCACCCTCGCATTGGTTATATGCTGAACCGCTTCCGCGTAACCAAATCAAACAACATGCGTCATCATTATTCGGGTATTCTCTTCTCATCTTTCCGTCTCTCACTCGCAATGCTGACCGTGATTCAGGGTGGGTCGCGATCGCGCGTTGATCACGCGTGCAAGCACACACAAATGGAAGCAACAAAAAAAAAAGGCGAAAGAAAGAAAGAAACACTCACACTATTCGGCCGGCTTCGATTGTTACGACCGTTGGCGGCCAGCAGCTGTCTGGCGGTGGCCCGTCCAGTATCTGGCACATCGGTCGCACCGTCCTCGATGTTTATTTCGACTGCTGATGCATCTTTTTCCGCCGCGGAGGCCATGTTGCACGCTTCGGAAGATCACTTGATAAAGATTTAATTCTAAGACTTATGCACACCAACACACAGCACTTGTGGAGTCGCTCTGGGTTCGAACGACACGAAGCGGGGGAAATGCAAAAAAAGCACACAATTATTCCACTTGCCCCGACAGGGTCACTGGCAGGGTTAGGGACACGCCAGTCTTTGCAGATATAATTACGCCCGCAACGGGTCTGCCGGCGATACACTTGACCGGAGCTCGGGTGAATCAACCAACGGGCACAACAATAACGCTCGTCGCACTCCTCGCGGCAACACACACAACGTGGTGGTTCACTAGAATGGAAAGGCGGACTGTAGCGAACTACACCGTAACGCAACCCGGCACGAACTGAGCGTCCAGTGTTGCTGCGTATGCCGGGGTAAGCTGTGTGTTTTTTGTTGTTGTTGCGGAAAACCAAATGCCAAACGGATCCTTTGCGTAGGTTTGCGTGTCATCGTCAGCGGAGCGGTGTTAGTGTGTGAGAGGGTTGATTGGAACGATGCTTGACTCCAGCGTCGGAGCGTTTATTCTTAGTTAGTTCTTGGATTTTTCTTTATTTAAATATAGTTAATATTATCTGTACGATTTTTTTAATATTAAAAATACTTTAAAACATTTTAACTAATGATTTAAGTAATAGATTATTTAATTGAAGTAAAGAACATGTTAAGTAATTTAGTACGTCGTGCGAGTAATTGTGTTATCAGCTTAAGACGCTTTAGCTTTATTATCTTAAACAGTGTTAAAAGTGTCCAAAGGATTTTTTTTAAAAGTGTGTCTTAAGTCGTTAAACTAGTGTCTCCATGTGGAACACAATTAGCGATGTTGGTCTTCGTACGGCAGGACCGGGGATCAAATCTCATCTGGTCCGTTCCCCCATAGTGAGAACTGACTATTGATGAGGCATCTCTTCAGGCTCTTCAGGCTTCAGATCAAAGATCTCTTCAGGCTTTATAGAGCCAACACGCAGCACGTATTTAATCAACCGTCCAATCGCTCGTCGGCTACTTTTCCAGCAACCCACCTGCAGTTGCATGCTAACCGGTTCTCTTGCTTTCTTACATTGGCTGTTGGCCATGGATTCGGTTGGAATTTTCGCGGGGAATCCATACGAACGTCATGCGGATGTGGCTGTGTCTTGGTGTAACGTTTTGATTCTTCGGTCGATCGGGATGATGAACCACCGGGAGCAGGCAGGCGTGCAGGAGGGACTTAATAGCGGCGATTTAAAGTTCGTTATTGAAGCAGTTTTTCACGTCGCGTTCTCACCGATGCGCGCGTTTTGACGCAATGGGACACAACGTTTGTATTCTGAATGTTAAAATACCGGTTTTTGGGTCGAAGTTCTCCCCATTCGGTTTTGGCTGCTATTAATTGATAAGGCAAACGATGCCCGATGCCTTAGAACATAGCACTGTTCATTCTTTTTGGGGATCGAGTTTCTAGTGGCTTAGTTTTAGCACCTGTATGGGATGTCGCGTACATGGTTGAGCAAATTTAGGGAGATTTTTAATAAAATTAATCTGCGTAATGTACTGCATGCCTTCAGCACATGCTCACCACAGTAAGTGGAGATTTATTTGCTTTATGTGTGCGAAATTTTGTGGTTTTATTTTCCACTATCCTACCAAATGCTGTACAAAGCCGTATCTCACTTCGCGGTGGTTGATAAGCGTGTAGCCAGCAAAAAAAGAAGCACACATACATTTCGCATAATATCATTTATTGTCGTACAGTGTCTTAGTATTATCTGCTTTATCTTTCTAGCTCCTATTTGGCATACATTTTACAATTCGCAAAACAGCTTATCGGATTATTAAAGGCGTTTTGAGGAGCTGATGTTGGTTTTGGAGAGGAAAACATAATTTACATAATATTATATTCGCATGTGCTGCGTGTGTTGGGGTGTTTTTTGTGCTATAGTTTGAAGAAGTTGAGGGAACAGTTTGAAAGCAATTATGCTTAATGGTTTTCCCGTGAGACCAGGCAGGGTGCGGTTTTGGGGGTTTCCCCCTTACGATAAGTGTCTCATTTTTAAATTATGCTTCTAAATTGGATCACTGTTCATCGAGGGGAGTTGGCATGCGATTGGCAGTAGCGGGATGACTAATGCTATTGCTAGCAGGTGCATAATAAACTGCACCCATGCATCCCCACACGACGAGCAGCTACTTTAGAACGCTCTCACTTTTTCTGTCTCTCACTCACTTTGTGCTCCCTTCCCACTCAACGCTCATGCACTTTGAACCAATACAAAGTGTGTAATTCTTGGCCCGGGATTTTCCTACAACTACGATGCACGTGGGGCAACCCCAAACGCGGAGATTAACACATTCACCAGCGTAATGACAAAGATGCCGATCGTGATGAGGTCGTTGATCTTGTTTGCCTTGCATATCTCCTTCCGATCGTTCACGTCGTACCGGCTGTTCATGATCAGCCCGACACCGACCGCCACCTGCACCAGCAGGCTGACCGAGATAAAGATGAGGCTGAAGATGTAGTACGGATGGCGCTCGTACGTTTCCAGCACGTACCGCAGCTGGTTAGCGTTGGCGGACAGTAGCGCCAAATCCATCATACCCTGGGCCAACGTTTTCTTCTGCTGGTACACATTGACGTTCGGTATTACCTCGGGCAGTGGTAAACCGGCCCCTTGTTCGACCTGCAACGACAAAGTTTTAATTAATGTACACACCTCACAAGTCTCGGGAAGCGTTTGTTTCCGGTCTTACGGTCGGCGGCAGTGATCCATCGTTGATGCTTAGCGCCATTGCTTGGCTAGTCCGAAAATCGAAAACCACGAACACACACGGCTCCGGCTGTCCGCAGCTTCGCGGCTGCGTGTAGACGGACAGATTTCTCACCGACAACTAAGCAGCGGGTTTTGGATGTAGCACGGCATCGTGCTACTCGCGCGCTGCCAAAACGAAAATAAACTACGCACCGGGTTTCGTGAGCGGACCGAGCGGTGCAGGGTTCGCTTGCTTGCTTTTGGGTTTGTAGTTGCGTAGCAACTGCTATTATTATTTCAAAGTGAATCATGTGAACGATCTCTCTGCTATTGTAAAGGGTATGATCGGAGCGCTGTTGAGTGTTCTGAGATCTTCAAACGCCCCAAAGAAGAGTCAGGATTTTAACAGTATTAAGAGTAATTGAACATCTATTTTCAATTTCGACGATTCTATTACTCGGGATCAATCTATTGCTCTTAAGTAAGTCCAGAGTAAGCGATTCATCCAGAAAAGCCGACCTAGCAACCTAAACGGCCTACTAGAGTTCGACGAGGACCTGAGTTTCGTGAAAATCCCAGTAATATTCTACTTCAACTCTATCATTACAATTTCGGAGTACAATCTCTTCATCCAAGTCGCTTGAAGTCTTCGGAGTCGAACTGAATTTTTAAAAAAATCTGAAAATGGTTTCCCAATCCTCCGGGAGCAAATTGAGGTCCAAAACTGTCGTGTTAACAAGCGCATAGTACCATCGACCAAACTCGATTCAAGATCTCCTCCGTTTTTAACAGCGTTATCCGTTGCTGGATCCACTAGCGGGCCAATCATCTTATATTGAAGGGTAGGGTGGAGGCGCATGATGTCTCAGGTCTTTTTAACTTCTTTGCTTCTTTCTTGGAACTCTTTTGGACGAGGCTTCATCTTGTGTTAAACACTCTGTCTCAGAAGTGTGATTAGCGCAGTCGAGAACATATGTAAGCAACGGAGTACAGAGCCAAAATATATGTTAAGCTACTAGAGAGACCTATAGCTACATGAGACATTATCATAGCAAATGATAGCATGAGCAACATAGCCGTACATGAGCCGTATTATTAAAGTATAAACAATTATAGCCCCATTTTAATACCAATGATAAACTATATTTCAGTAAGAGAACAATTACTGTTAAATCTATTGTAAGGCGGCTATGCTAGTGTTTCAAATTACTTCCTAATTTTTCGCTTTGGGTCTGATCATCATTTTGGAAGATTTCAACGCATAGTGATACCCACGGAACGCTTTCCACACCATCCCCGTTGCAAACTCATTCGTTTGTCCGCGCAGATATTTTCCATTCAAGTTGCTGTAACATAAAATGAGAAAAATATTCCGTAAGTGATAGCTTTCAAAGCTCCCCGTAACATCGTTACAGCCACATGTCAATTCCTACCTCTGATGGCAGGCAGCATACCACCAAGCACCATGGTAACTGACGGCACAGTTCTTATCCCACGTATCATTATCCATGTCCTGCGTGCTAAACGAATTGCCCTTCAAATCACTCAACGAATCACCGGCCGTACCGCTGTATCCGCCCAGCGTCATAAGCCGGTACTTCTGAACCTCGGTACCGATTTGAAACAGATCGTACCGGGCAACCGTCTTATTGCCATCGAAGTCCTCCAGCAGAATCACCAGCTCGTGTGGTTCCATCGCGCTGAGCTGATGGATGCGTTCCAACCCTAGCCAAAACTCACCATCCAAATTGCCGAACCCTTCGGTGTAATCCTTCCATCCGCGGTAGAAATTGATCGAACCATCGAACCGGTGCTGAATGACGGTCCAGCCGCCGGATTCAAACTCCTGATCGCACAGCACCATTATCGGTTGCTTGAAGGGACTTTCGGGACGGATTCGATACACGCCCGATCGTTTGAACGGAATCTTGTTGCACGATCTGTAGTTGGTGTAGTGGCGTTCATCACCGCTCCACGAAGGGCTCGATGTGTTGCGGCTGTTGGTAAGGAAATATTCTCCCATCTGGTGTGTTGTAGCTGTAAGCTTCTGGCCTGCAAGCAGCTCGGTAAGATCGCGCTGAATGAAGGTAATATTTTGTTGCATGTGCTTCCCGTTCAATCCGAGCTGATGCACCGTGTCCGCCGTGTTTTGCACAATCCAGGACAAGTTTTCCACGGACCTAACAAGCTGATCGACTCGCGAGCTTAGAACTGTAAGTTTTTCCTCAGTTTGAAGTTGTTTATCTAGAGAGTGATGCTCCATAAGGTCCAGTTTCGCCAACAGCATCTCAAATGCAAATCCTGCTTGCTGAGACGGTGGTGGATTCGGTACGACCGGTTCGGTACTGCTACTACAGAACAGAAGTAAAAGCACAAGCAAAGGTTTCATTTTCGGATTACGGTTACGTTACACTGGGGGAGGTTCAGAACAACAGCCTAAAGTCAGCTACTTCCCGTACGCTTTTATATACGGGAGCGTGGCCTCAATGGGCTAAACCGCGCGCATTCTTTCTTTCGGTGATTTTTGTGGTTAGTTACAATAAAAAGGCGAGAAAAATACACTTCGACGCTTGTGATTCATTGTTTCCTTAGTGTGGGGAGCTTATTTGAAGCGCAACCGAATGTTTGCAGTTTTGTTCTTGTTATCTCGAATTCGGTTGTCTTTTGTACAGAAACAGGTTGTGGCTTTCTTCGATACTCATTTGCTTCCCGTTCGTGGAAGGAAGAGGAGTTTTTTTTCAAATTCTTAAGATCTTATTTGATGATGATCTTAGAAGATCAGCATGATCTTATTTGCTCGTGTGAGAAGAGTTGTAAAGTATCGAGAGTCAAAAACGCTGTTGTGTGACTACCTTAAGGATGACAGATTCATGATTGATAAACCAGTGATGATTCAAATGGAGGGGTCAACCGGTGTTATGCTAAACTATACAATTATTTACATAAAATGTGCTACTATTTAATATTTAGCTAAAAGGACATAGGGCATCAAAGACATGAAATTTACATGCTAACACAACGTATTGACCTCTTAATTCTTAATCCGCGCTTTATTAATGCCTTGAAGGTTATTTCAATCATTTATCTTGCAGTTGCGGTCAGTGGCACATTATTTGAATTATTTTATCTCTCTCTCTCTCTCTCAATCTGGTAAATAAGTTTATCATATGCGTCCAATTTTATCTCTATTTCAGTCTGATCTCCTGTCATCTAAGTATTGTTAGATAAAAGTTTTAATATGAACTGACGCAATATTGAGCATCGACAATGAGTCGGATAGCATTAATCACTTTAATTTCTTGTTAAGTAAATTTTCAAACAAATCTATTTCATAGCATAGTTTGTTCCTTCTAGCTCCCAATAAATACTCCCAGCATTGTAAGATCTCAATCGTCTGATCTATATAGCTCAATATTTATTTGTGTTTTTTTTTTTGTAAATTAAATTTGGATAAGATTATAATAACAAACAAAAACCGCACATAATAGGGTTTTACTTTTGTAGTTAATTTCTGCACAGTAGTTTAAGGAAAACGAAAAAAAATCGTGCAATGGTTTTTAAATGAAAAATAAAATATTAAAAATTATGCTTTCCCGCTGGATTGTGAAATATTTCAGAAACATTTCATCGTGTGTTTCGGTTTCAAAATCACAGTGGTTCGTTCCATTAAATTTAAATCGATTATAGTTTATTGAGTGCTATTTCCTTTTGTTTTACTTTCCTTTAGTGTATCTCTTTCGTTGAAATCGTCATTTTAAAAATATACTTTATCATTTTAAGTACAAAAAGGGCACAAATTGTTTTTTTTCAGTTTAGTAGCAAACAGTACTAGTATGTAGCAAATTATATCAGAAATTCACGTTTTTTTGGTGCAGTATTTCCACAAAAGTTATACACACATTTTTCTACATAATTTTTTTTAAATCAATCTTAAAGCATTAGTAGGAATAAATTAACCACTAATTTCATTCGAAAAAATGTCATTCACAATGGAAGCAAAACATGTCAACTAATGTCGGTTGCGTGCACGCCGAAAAATGTAAGAGAGCATTGCATGCCTTCCTGCCCAACACAAGAGAGCGAGAGTGCCACTTTTGCTTCCGCTCGTTTACTCTCGCGCACTACTACGGGAAAGGAAAATCCTTGCCGAACGACGGCAAAACGGCAACGGTGTTTTCCAACCATTCGTGCGCTGTCATTCGTTACGGTTCGGTGTTCGATGCTGGTGCTGCCTTGCGCGTCCTCAAACGTGTACGCCTCTGTGAAGTGCACCTTAGTGAAACACAACACACAGTCCGTGCGTGCGTGCGTGCGTGTCTGTAAACGAAAAAGGCTCAAAACGGAAAAAAAGATTACACCGTGCTATTGGTTACGGATTTACAAACCCGTGTAACAGGCAAAAGCGCAAAGTTTAACCCAAAACCACTACGCGTCCCATTGCGCAAAACATTGTGTGAGTGTGTTACGGAAGATTATCTTCCGTCGGCCATCGTGGTGCCGCCTGCGGTGCGGTGTATCTGTCTGTGTGTGTGTGTGGCGTGAGTGTGCGTGAGTGGCAGTGTGTGTGTGTGTTTATGTACACCCTCCCGTTGTGTGGACGGGCGGTAGTTGTAAAATAATTTGCAATTTCGCAAAATCTCCCCCCCGCGCAACGCAATGCACAAAGTGTAGATAGTGCTGATAGTGCAGCAAAAGCACGAAAAGCCCGAAATAAGGCAACAAGGGTCAGTGGCAGCAGCAGTGACAGCAAGTGAATGCTTCAAAATGTCATCCAACAGTGAACAGGTATTACGACGAAATATCCTTGAGCAAAGCACGGAAAGTCAAACGGAGCAACCTCACAGAAAAAATGAACTAGGGAAGAAAATCCTGTCCTGTCCCTAGTGTTCCACCCCAAACGTCGATTGTGGCGTCTTTTGTTTCCGCGTGTCCTTTACTGACTTCCCGTTCTTTATTTTCCCCGATGATTTTCCGATTCTCGGTCGACGAGGTTAATCAAGAGAGGGCGCTCGTGTGAAAAAGAGCATACGCGCGTGTGTATATGTGTGAGTGCGTGTGTGTGTATGTCCTTCTGGTGAGTGTGTGATGGTGTTTGTTAAAAGGCTCTGCAGTAATAAAACGGGAATTTTGACCTTTCCACCAAAAGAATCCCTTTTTTGGCGAACTAAGCCCACAACAAACCATTACGGGAGCAGGGAATGTCTGTTTTCCCTCATCTTCTTGGATAGGGTGGACTTTTGTGCAGCGTTTTATCGTTCCTTGGTGGGGCAGAATTTTAAATGTCTTTATGTCCCCGAGAATCCTTTTCCTTCCAATACTTCTGAACTCTCGTCCTTCTGTCAAAGAAAAGTCTTCGGTCCTCGGAAGACAATGACGGTGTTCGGAACCACAGTCCAAACAAAAATAATACGTTCGCTACGTCCGTATTTAGGTAGGCAAGTCGTCATCTAATTGGTGGTCGTTCGCTTGGCCAAAACTTGCCCCCCCTCCTCCTGCCCCCAGTTGTGGTTGTGTTCTACGTGTTGTGTCGGCATGAGTGCAACAGTGTGTGAGTGGATTTGGTTCTTGCAGGTTTAGTAGAATCTTCCATCGGGGCGATTGGGACGTTGAAGTTGTGGGGACTTTTTCAGTCGTAAATATGTCACATCTCTCGGATAAAGGAAGAATTTTACCATTCTAAAGACGAGCCTGTATCGGTCCTACAACCTTCCTATCTACCTGCATCAAACCCTTCCTGAAGAGCAGTCAGCGCATACAGTGCATTGATGCCCGTGACGTAAACCGGATATCATCTGGGTAGGAAAACTCAATGAGAAAACTCGATTTGCGAGGCCGTGTTATCAACCATTACTCCACCGCCTCCAGTGATGGGGTCCTCCCGCATAATGGGACGTGATTACGTTGATGCAACTAATGTACGCTGTTCGCAATGCAATTTCTGCAACGCCCATCAATCCGTCGTCCCGGTTCGCATATCCTCGGAGCTCGGAGGGATATCCTCCAAGCTCCGATACGCTGCACACCAATACCACCACGAGCACAACTGCAAGGAATGACGTCGTAGCTGGGAGGGCGACCCGTTCCGATGGCATCCGGTGTACACTATCCGCGCCTATGCGCGCCCCATACTCGCAGCACACTCGGTGCTGTGGGAGACGTTAATTTTATTTTTTTTAATTAATTTCACCCAGTTGGAAAGCGTAATTGGTTGTCAGCGGGAATGGTTCGGCCTTCGTGCCGAGACGGTTATATCCGCGAACACGGCACGTTGTGCGTCTTGCGAGTGGATGGAGATTTTAATTTGCAACAGGTCGGTCCGTCATTTCCCGTTTGCTGTCGTTCGATTTTATGAGCGATAGGGCACGAGCCTCGAGAGCATCTAGTCCTGAGTCCCGGAGTCCTGGGGTGTTCCTGGGGATGAAGCAATTCAATTATCTTACGTGTGCGGCTGCATCAACGTGAGTGTGTGTGTGAGTGCGAAGGGTTCGGTAATGATTTTCTTCACCACACACGTAAACCGTGTGGTGACGGGATTTTATCATCATTCATTTACGGACTTTAAAAACAGGGCATACGAGAATGCATGGTGACAAAGTTCTCAACCTCCCGGCAAGGTTGGTTGATGATTGAACCTGACACATGGTTGACGGTGTCGGCTACGTGTGTGGTTGGGGTTAGTCGTTGTGTTGGGAGAAAGACAATGAAATGTGTAGTGTTTGTAGAATTTTTTTGAGAAATTTCTTACTGTGGTTCTTTAGTATTGTGTGGTTTTTAAGGTTAAATTTTCTCAGGTTAACTAAAATCACATAATTGAACACATAAAGCTACAACTGAACTTTGAAATTCGTTTCAAAATACTAGTGTCGAATAGTCTATAATATATTGCGAAATAAAAATTGATACTTATAGCAATTGAATAGTTCATAATAATTCAAGTAAAACAGATCACAATACTGTAAAAAAGTAAACTGAACTGAACTGAAAGTGTCTTTAGTAAGGTTAAGAATCAGAATAAAATATCTTGTGAACTGTTTTAAATTTAAGAATAAATAAGCATAAGCGCTTTGGCAACATGGCGTTAATTTTTCATACTTTTCTGTTCCATATATTACTGTCTCACGTCTTTCAGTGTTATTTTAAATAAGTTAGGCGCAGTAAATTTTTGGTTAACAAAGTTTTACAAAAGAACAACGTTTATTGGTTGATTATCAACATCATAATCTCACTATGGCACAAATACAAAATTATCACCGGTTTTGTATTATTGCCCGTCACTGTATTAGCATCAAATTAGTTTAAATCTCTTATTGTAAACATTTTACATTCATTTTTTTACTGTTTCTGTCATAAATTTCAATACATAAAACCTTCTAAAAATTATTGGATGATATGGTAGTGTAGAGATTGTTTGTTTCAATCATGTTAGCTGTTTAGTCAAGTGGTTTAAGTTTATTGTTGAAGGAGTAGAGAGAGTATTACTTTATATAAGCTTTAAGGGCTTAATTTCAGGTTCATATTTCATGTTTTGGAAACAAATTTGACAGTTAATTGTACATTTTCTTTGAAAAAATGATAACTCTTTAATCGAAATCATAAGCAAGCACAAGATTTGAAAATTGTTCTTGTTTCATGAAAAATATTCTATAAATAAATTAATTTAAAACATATTTGTAAGTTGTTCCTTCTTAAAAAGGACAATTTTAATTTGTGTTAGTTTTCTGCTACTTGTTGGCATAAACCTTGCTTTGTAATCTGTTTAATAACACGCTACATAGTTCAATTGTTTCTCCGGGGACGATAACCGGCGAAGCGCCCTAAGGCTAAGCGATAGCTTCATGACCCGATCCGCGATCGAAGGTTAGGCAACTGCTTCGTTCAGTTCGTTCGTTGTTCGTTCTAAACGCGCGCGCTAACCACACATTCCGGCATGGCGTCACAGTTTGAGGTCTTCAACAATCACCCCCCTTCAACGTCATCACGTAACCCCCAGGACTGGCAACCTTCCGTCTTCCGGAATCATCTTCCAATCTTATCAGCCAAAACCGTGCGATCTGCTCGGAAGTATGTGAGTGAACCGCAAGCCCCTCAATAGCAAGGGCATAGTAGAGCAAGCCGATAGCGCCGACAGACACAGCAAAACGGCAGTCGGCAAAAACCGCACCGCTAGCAGCGGAAACCCATCCTCCTCCGGCCGCTCTATTTTGCTACCGGGATTTTAAGAAGAATGGCGTTGGGCTGAGTTTTCGCTGAACGCGCTTTGTTACATGTAGTGAAGTTTCAGTGAGGTATTTGTTTTGTACGCCGGCACACCGGTGGCCCACAGCATCGCTCAGACAGCTTCTTGCGGCGAGGTGATGTCTGGTCTAGGGCGATGGGAACCGTGGTAGACCGTTTTGACGCTAGATTAAATGGTAATAAATAAAATTTAAGAGACGTTGACATGATTACGGTGCAGCGTAGCGTCGCGTTTGTAGGTCTGTTTGCCTTTCGATAGCAAGTGCAGCGTTGCAACCGAGCAGCAGCTGTTTTCTGGCTAGATAAAGATATCAACTGCATGCAGTCGGTGATGTTTGGTGTCCATGATGGAGCGACCTTTCGAGAGTAATTAAGGGTGAAAATTTTACTAGAGGAATGGAGCTTTGAACTTTGATGAGTTTTTACAGGAATATATTCAAATGAACAGTGGTTTCTAGAAGGGTTCCCAGTTCAGAAATTGACATTTTACTCCGGTATTGGAACTCTTTAACATGAGGCACTGTCAGCCTATGAATCTTGCATTTATTATCCTTCAATCTGCGTCATCTTCTACCTTCGGCGGTTTCCATTTGATGAACATCCTATCGGGACGGGAGCAAAACCAAAGAAAGGTACAATTCCAAAATGTCAAAAGTGCAGTAGGAATGACGGTTCCAGCCTTTCTTTTGTCGTTCACCAGTGCGGAACTCTCGTTATGAAGCTTTTCTTTCAAAACTTACCCCTTTTTCCACGCAAACTCGTGTGGAAATAAATGACTCCACCGTAGGCCCAGTTGCGACGGTTGGATGACAGACAAGGTAGTGGTAGTAGTCGCCGATTTTGTACCGTTTACATGTAGCGTTTGGGGAGTTCAGTCCGCTGTTTCGCGTTCTTTCTTTGACACTACGTAATTCGTTCTTCGTTTTTTCTCCTCTCGTTTGTGGCGCTTTTTCCCTTTATGGCTGCGCCTTATTGTTCGCTTCGGTTGACTTTGTGACGAGCCTCTAGGATAAACAACAATCTGCAAATGGGAGCTTTGCAGAATAAAACCATCATTGAGGGGGAGGCTAAAAACCACATCAGGCTGGCTGATCCTCCCGTGTGTCGTAGCTGCTGCCCCTTTTTTTCCGAGTACTCATTTGCCCCATGTCTGACTGCTTTTGCTTACCGATGAGCAGGTCCCGCTGGTGTGTTTCTCATGTCGTTCTCCTTTTTTACCATTCCACGTACCCATTACCGATGGGTGGTAGTATGTTTTGTTTGTTTCAACCCCCGAAGAGATGGCTGTGGAAAAAAAAGGCTTTAAAAAATTCTCTCCGCTTGTCATAAAACGTCATTACCGCTAGCCCAAAAGGGGGCGCAATGGTATAATGGCACGTCATATCGTACTCACGCGTCGTTCCAATTCGTTCCGTACTCCGCGTAACAGAACTGCGAAGTGCAGCTGGCGGCCGAAATCGAGGTGCTGAAGAGTGCGCTCGCCGACAAGCACACGCAGCTGCTGGCAATGGAAAGTGCCTGTCTGCAGGAGAGTGACCGGCAGGTCGAGCTGGAGGACAGCATCATCGCCTGGCAGGACAAGTACGAGCGGCTGTACGAATCGCACAAGCGCGTCCAGAAGCTGAACCAAAATCTGGAGGACAAGCTGCTGAAGCTGGTCGATCGGAACTCGGGCGAACGGGCGCAGCTGACGAGCGACGTGGCGACGCTCAGTGTACGGTTGGCCCAGGCCAACTACAACATCCAGAGCTTGAAGCGGGAAATTGTAAGTATTGCCGTGCGGTACATGTACTGAGTTTATTAAATAGTTACTTTTAAATGTTCATAAGGAGAAAGTAGTGTGTTTATGGCGCCGTGAAACACATAATCCATGTGGTTTAATTTTAAATAATATTTTCCCGCACACTAATATCGCGATCGTTAACGTCGATGGAGGCGCCCATTACTTTGTATCATTAGGCACGTTCTCACACCTAATCGTCGCATCTAAAGCACGCCAAGATCGTGCCAAGATAGTGCTCAACTCAACTTTGAGATGGATAATTTAACGTTGGGGAGAAACATGAAGCACATCGAACCACGAGCTAAGATCCTTCGAGCGATGGCTTTATTTTTAATAACTCAACATCTTCTGATTACTAAGATCAGATCGGATAAGATAAATAGCCTATTCGTGCCTTTTTCCCTTAAAGCAAGCAACATTTTGCTAGAATAAATATCATTCCACAGTGTATCAGATCCAGAAGCGAAGCGTCTCCTTCGCTTGCAACGAGTGCGAATCATCAGGCAAATTGTGTTCGGTTTGACCTCAATCTGGGACGCTCCAGAACGAAATGAACATGATTCGATTAGTAACACTGTTCATGCCTGATTTTCCCATCCACCCGGTTTCTTCGGCTCCGCGCCAACCCATCACCATTGTGGCCTCTAGCCTTCTAGCCGCCAGGGCAGCAACATGGCAATCGAATTGGCTCCTAGCATTCACCGTCCACCAGCCGACACATTTTGTCGACCGAGATTCATAGTTTGCGCCGATACTTCTGCTGGCCGGTGCCCAAATGTTTCGCCTGAACTTGAAATGTGGGGAAATAATGTACGGGCCTGGGAGGGGGTGGGCTAAGCTGTGACCGACGATGACTCACGTTTTTGAATGCGAACAACCGGTTTTCGGGGGCGCCAATGAAAATGAGTGTGGCGGGAAGTCGGTACAGTTTTCCGAGAATATTGAAGGACATGGGCCGTGGTGGTGATGCTGATGATGATGATGATGATCAACATCATCGTGATGGTGGATGGTGTGATGTCACCCGGGCTGATGCAAATGGAACGAGTGCAAAAAGTACAATTGAAGCATGTTAATAAGAATCGTCACGTGATTGGATTGCCGCAAATCGGATATGCGCTCAACATCATCTTCAGCTTGTCAGGGCCAATAATAGTTTCTCGTTTTGGGCTGGGCTTGGGTTTTTGTGGTTGGAGGCAGATGAGCTTTTAGGCAATTATTATACGAGAGGAAAGCTGGAAGCTAGATGAATATGATACGATTTTATTTTTGTATGTATTGTAATTCTTAATCTCTGGGACAATCTTGGGATATCGTTGGTTTGGGAATCTTCTTCTTCTTTGGCCTAACGACCTCTTAGGTCATGCCTGCCATTTTTGGCTTACTGTACTTAATGATACCACGTAGTTGGATCGTCAGTCGTCACTATGGGGGAACAGTCCGGATGGGATTTGAACCCTGGTCCTGCTGTATGAAGACCGGTGCCGTTGTCGCCTCCTCCACCGGTCCTTCCCGAAGGTCATTGATGATGAATTATAGTCGTCTAAAGTCAGTAAAGAGCTCTCTAGCAAATACCAGACCGTTATAAATAAGAAAATATGTTTATGTGTTTAAGTGAAGTTATATCTAAAATAGCATAATGAGCCACTATATTCTTGTACCCGGAAGACGTTGATCTTTCTTATGAGAGGAACGGGTATCGAATCTCTTCCGGACAAGATCTGACTACCCAGCTATGGGTGAATAAATTCATGGAAAGTCAGAAGTCACAAGTCTCCTAATGTTGCTACATAACACTAGGAAAACAAACCATTTAAATATAAAAAAATCATATAATTTATGTTATGTACAAACCCTTCTTTCATAAACTCACATTTCCCTCACAAACACAGCGTCAGGATAATCACATACAACAACCGTGCCCTATCTTGTATCCTATTTCTGTCTCATTGGTTACATGCTCCATTTAAGATGCAAAATCAAAATGTCTTCATCCTGTCGAGCACACTTCCCCCAATCATTCACATATTCCCCCGCACTTCTTTTTTCGCAACATTCCTTTTTATGTTATTGTATTGATTTTTATTGATTATAAACCGAACATCCAACCTGTTGGCTGTACGGTAGGGAAGTATTGATCCAGTTTTTGCTGCACGATTGCACCCGGATGGATACAAAATGGAGGGCGGACTGTGTATCTCATCCGAAAGGGTCTCCATTTTATTCGATCTCACCGTGTCTCAGCAGGGATGGTTTGTGTGTTTATCCTACCACTTCACAGCATCCGGCCCCGATGGGTCGATGGGTGTGTTGTTTGATCAGTGGATTTTCCATATTTTCCTCCCAGCTACCCACAGACCGTCCGACCGACCGGGAGGAACCCTTCCAGGAGTTTGGTTGTTTGGTTTCGAGTTTGGACAGAAATAGGGCACCGCGGTTGAGTTCATCTCACTTCTCGCCCAGCTGGCAATGGGACACAAAAATGGGGTCGCTTATCTTTTAAATGGGGCTGCGAGCGGCCGTTGCAGGAGCAGCAGGTTGAAATTGATTTATTGAACAATGGGACGCAATGGGAGGACGGGTTTTGTTTCTGTCGCCGTCGCTTTGGGATAAGAAAAGTGGTAAATGGAAAATAATTGCTTTTTTAAAGTATTTTGATGGATACTCTACTTAAATCATGAAGACTTTTAAAGGTTTAAAAATTGTTTAAAAAATATGTTTAAGACAGAGCTATTTTATATCATTGGAATCCTCAATTCCTGATCAGTTGACGCATACCAAGGACACGCCAATGTTTTAGTGTCACAGTAAGCGGCCGGGCTTAACGGATCTCTCGTCACAAGAGCGCATCGAGCAAAACGCCCGTCACATGCAACCGGATTCGCGCTCGTTATCGGGCCACAACATGTAATTGTGTCGCTTCTCGAAGGCATTTCCGTCCTCCGAAACGACAATCCGATGGTCCACTGAAGCAGAATAAGTGTCGTCGACCTTTCGGCCCTTTGCTTCAGTGATCCGAAAAATTGGAACGTTCCCGGGAAATGGCGAGGAGTAAAGCAAAACAAACTCCTCCCAAACCTCCCCATACATCGTTACAGCCAGCAGGAAGTTGCTGGCTGAAGATGGAGATTGAGTCGATTGCACCGCATCCGCGCTCTCACTACCCATATGTGCCCGACCGTTGTTACCGGCAATCAAAGGCAAAGCTGTTGGATATGCTATTTTGGAAGGCAAGCATCCGGGTTCCCTACACGACGACGCACGGGTAACGAGCAGCGTTGTCATCCATACTGAAAGGTGCAAAAATGTATCACCGCCGTCTTTTCATATGTATCGATGATTTGCTCAAGTAAGCGGAACCGTCCTTTTGAGGGGGTGAAGAAGAGATGTCCTTAGACGGCACACGGAAATACACAGGGATCAATATGGACGGATGGAAATGGTTCGCTTTTCTCCCTGGCCACCTGGAATAAAGTTTGTAGTTTTCCTGCCCTAGTGTTAACCGTATGCTCAGGATTCAGTGGACGAGCTGTTATAAGAAGAGGTTGTAAGAAGGGCCCTCAAGAAATATGGTCACATCATTCAGCTTGCATCAACACCACTGTAGCACTTTCTTCTCGCTTAGCAGAAACCGCAGTTTAAAAAGAAAATTTCATCCACTCAACGGTTTTTGGTCATCGATTTTGGATTTCAATTTGCACCGTTCTCAACGTCAAGTACATTACATT
The DNA here is from genome assembly GCF_013141755.1 of Anopheles stephensi. Classification (NCBI taxonomy): domain Eukaryota; kingdom Metazoa; phylum Arthropoda; class Insecta; order Diptera; family Culicidae; genus Anopheles; species Anopheles stephensi. The sequence goes on from NC_050203.1 coordinate 18,502,531, forward strand.
TAAAAGGTTTTTTTAACAACCTTATCCTTAACCAATCATTAAAAACACTGTGTCCCTCTAAGACCTGCATTAGCCGCGAAAACAACAAAAAATGTGCTGACTTCAACAGTGAGCAGTACTCAGCACGCAGAAAGGTTTTTTCAGCGTGCGGTGAAAGTAGCAAATCATTACAAACAAAATAATCACTTTGTAAACTCAGTTCCTGGAAGAAAACAACAAAAAAATGGACGCCGATGTCGGATGGTTCCCCAAGTAGGGTAGGAAACTCCTGAATCATGTTTAAAATCTACTTCTTGACCTACAAAATAAAGTTTCGATGTCCAGCAGACCGTAGCCGATGCGGTACGTTGACTGGGGGAAGGCTTGAGACATCAAGCCGTACCGACACGATAGCAATTAACATAAACCAGATTGAATGGTGAATGAAACCTGTTCCTGGAGGTGGGAAATTTTTGTTATTTTGGTATTATATTAACACCTGGCATTTGAATTTGGCAAATTTATGATAATTTAGGGTCAAATAAAATTAAAATTCAGTTTGTAAATAATTTTCTCTTTTTTTCTCGCAATTTCTTAATTATTGCTAGGGTTGCTGAGGCATCAAATACATTAAATATTTGATAAAAAGATTAAGAAAAAAAGAGTCACAAAATGGAAAAGTTGGATTTGGAGATTTTGAAATTTATTTTTGTTATTTAATTAATTAAAAACGTTTTTAAAACTTGTTTGGGTAATTTTATTAGTTATGATTACTTTTTAAGTGTCGTGGCAATTTGTGGAAGTTTACCATTTTAAACTTCTTTTTTTTGCATTACAATTTTACGAGGTCTTGGCCTGCCATTTCATGCTTCCATTAGCTTGATTGGTTGTAGTCGTTTCTGCTAAGTGAAGCCCTATCGCCTATATCGACTCTGCCACCAGATTGTCCAATGTTAAGGCTATGAAATGTTTATTTAAGCTACCTGAGCATTTATAAAGCTTTTCTGTTTTGTTTTTAATACTACAGATTACTCATAGGTTTCTAGAATATTGATTTTGTGTTTTTTTTTATTTATTAGTTATTATTATTATAGTTATTAGTTAATTAGAAAAGACTTAAAAAATTGGGTTACTTCTTTGAAGAAAGTATTCGCAATAATTTTTAGTTAAAGAAATTAAATTTTAATTCTACTTGTATTGCAATCGTTTAAGGACATCCTTTAGACCATATCGTCTTCCAACGTCAATAATACCCCAAAAAAAGCCTCTTAACACTGTTTCCTTAGTCTCACTCGGATTTTTTTCAAAAATTAAAACAGAAACTCCTTTTTATACACTTCTTAAGAGTCCCTCCAAAACACCCGAAAAAGAAAACTCGTCTAACGTTGCCCACCTTTGTGAATATAATAACCGCAGTAAGAATGACTCAGTATAAACACATCGCCTCAACTATTTCCTCATCTCAGATTCCTGCCTTTTCCCCCCGGGTGATCCCACTGAGACGATAATCCGTTCCGTTTCCAGCTGAAATGTGGAATTGTTTTCCTTCCTCGGCACGGCTGGTTTTTTCTTACTTTTTCCCCATTTGCTACCGGATCTTCATCAGGACACGGAGGCGAAAAAAAAAACGGGCCGACACCACGATGATCCGTTTCCGTGTTTACGAATGTTGTGCGCTAGCGTGTGGAGAGGGGGGGTTTGTTGGGGCGCGTTATCGGCCGGCTACGGATAATGCCGTCTATCCACTGGCATCGTTTACATTGCCGCGCCGTAATACCGTCTGATTGTGAAGGTTCGAAAACAAAGCGCATAGCTGGATGGGCATATCCCATCCAACGACCCATTCGCATTCCTTCCTTTTGATGAGCGTCCACTCGATGGATTACGTCTATTTTGCTTATTACTTTGTCGGGTGCTTCAAAGGATTACGCACCCACTCGTGCGCGCTTTTTCCCATTGGAATGGCAGCCAGGCGGCCGTGCGTGGATAATGCTCGAGCCAGGCATGGAAAGAGGCTTTACAGAAAGAAGAAGCACCGGGTTTAACCTTCACATTCACACCGGCTGTAAAAGGGTGGTGGCGATCTCGTGGCGAACCGTTTACTTTCCAATTGCACATTGAGCAGTTCGTTATGATCTTGGTGGAATGTGTTAGGTGGGCGATTAAATGTTGACTGGTAGCAAGGCAGGAAGTTCGTAAGATCTTTGAACGACACTCAGTGTGGTGTTAGCTGATGCCGGTGATGATATCCAGCCAAATCTTCCATCTCGCCTGGTTGTTTGAATAACCTGTTACAACTAAGCTGTAGAGATTAGGTGGTTTTACTGCGGTTTTTTCTGTGTGTGTGTGTCCATTTGTGCCTTTATTTCGCCAACCATTCCTTTACAGTCCATTACTTGGACATAATTTAGTCATGGTGCAGAAGGTGAGCAGATTATCATCGCTTCATAATTAACCGTGAAAAGGGGTTGAAAATGAGAACATTCTTATGGCCGGGAATGGAAGCAGCTGGAACATTGCACAAACATTAGCATGGTGTTACACAGGTCGGTAGTTTGTTCTTTTCCTTTTTTTTTTTGGGACAGATCTGGAAATAAAAGCCCAATTATTATGAAGGCAAGGAATCGGAATGGTTTCATGGATAAAAGGGGTTCACACCCAACGATTATGATGAAATAAACGAGAGTAGAATAAATATTAAATAATTCCGTTTTAATACCGTTGCGTTTGAAAAATGATTTTCAAAAACTATTTGCATACATTTAGGAGCATTTTTTTCCTGAATGAAACAAACTATTTTTCCTTTACTTAACTTCTAGCAAACCGGCGGACAAGTACGCGGACTGCTGGCACATTCTGTGCCATAGATATCCTCTCAAGAAACCCATCATTTATGCCGCCCGCGGTACGCGTAATGTAGTGTAATGCTACACTTCTTTCGTACTAGCGCAATATCTACACACTACGAATTTCCCGTCTTTCGCGCCATACCATATCAGCACCCTGTGTACATAATTAAATTTTTCCATTTCTTGCGCACTCCGGCATGTTCAGGACAGGAAAGGAGGGTAGCACCAACTAGCGACCGCCCTGAACACAGCTTTCTTTGCTTGTTTGTTTGCTGCTGCTTAGTATACATTCGGGCGTAATATTTTTTCCATTAATCTTCTTCCATCATCATTGCTGCGGAGCGCAGCGCCGAGCGTAAGTTCTCTGCTCGCGGTAAACGCAACAAAGGGAGAATAAGGCATTCGCTTCACGATTGCGTACCGCTGGATAAAGGTTGCTCGAAGGTGGGTGTGTGTGTGGATACACATGCGAGGTCTTTCTTTTTCGCCCTCCAATGCACTGCTGCTGCTGTTGCTGCTGCTGCTGGAGGGGATGGTTTGTTCGAGTTGTTCTGCAGCCATTCGCCGGCTCGCTATTCCTTGGGGAGGTTATTAAAAAATAAATAAAAACATTCATCTCAACTGGGGGTGTGTGATACGTGTGATAGCTTTAGCCGTGTTGCTCATATACAGGGTGCACCACTTGACGTTGCTTAGCGCACGTTGCTGTGAAGCACTTGTGATGATTGATTACTATACATTCAATGGAAGTTATTAATAAGTATTACAGCTAGTTTTTGTGCTTATGGTGGTGTCTTTTGTTAGTTGTATATCAAAAATAGAATTAAAAATTCGAGCTCTTTATTTCAGTAATATCTGAAATCTGGAATTAAATATTAATTGGTTGCTTATAGGCATTCGGTGTTCTTGTACTAATTGATTGTCTTGTACTTCTTGTACTTCTTGTATCCATATGTTAAAAAAGAAAGAACAAAATTTGATCTATTGAAGGGAGCCTTTGAAAGTGGATAGAAATCCTTTAAATTTTTATTTTTCCATACCAAAGTTGTTTTCGTGCAAAAAAAAACCAACGGGGGGGCCTATAAGTAATTGATTTCTTTTTTTCCCCATCAAAATCCAATCTGCAGGATAATGCAGAAGCATAATTAAAATGTAGCAAAAAAAAAAACAGGATGGTCCCCTTTTCCAACCATCATTACACCACCATCACTCGTTTTTTTAATCTTTTAACTGTCAAAAGTTCGCCTACCCTGCCCGAGATCTGCTCATCTGCGCCTGATTGTATGCAATCGATGAGCTTTTAGACACCATGTACTGTTTCGAAGCGAAAGAAAAAAAAACGATGCTGGTGTGGAATCGGAACGTAGTAAAAAGGGCAAAGCGACTCACATTAACGATCGGAGGCGGGAGGTCATGAACGCGAAGCAGATCGTGAACCACGGCGAATGGGGCAAAGGAAGGAATCAATCTCGCGTTGCTTAAGTCGGGTAGCGTTTGCTGGTGTCTAGTGCAGACAGGCTTACGAGCCGGAGCCAAGTGCTCCCGGAAATGGTTTGCTTGCGGTTGATTGAGCACAGCCGCGCGCGCGAGAGACGCTCCATGTCTGGTTGGATGGGCACTTGGGTTTATTTTTATTATTTCCCACTTTCAACTAACGTTATCCTTGTGTGTTCTGTCTCTCTCTCTCTCTCTTCCACAGGAACGCTACAAAACCGACATCAGTGTTGCGATACAACTGCTACAGTGTAAACCGGACAGCTTTGTGTCGCCCAAACTTTCGACGGTAAGTTTAAATGAGATGCTTTTCAGCAGGGAAAATATGTATAAAAAAAAAAGTTTGGTGTTTGGTAACAGAATCGTTATCTGCCGTCCTTCGTGTAACTTCAATTCCGCAACTACACATATTAACGTTTTCACCGGTTGTCTGTTTTCTCGCCCCTTCCAGCTACCGATCGAAATACAGTCGAAGGTGGCGACGTACATGCGCCTCGACACAAACTCACACTCGGACTCGGAGGGCAGCACCAGCGGTGTTGGTATGGCCACCACCAACTCGTACCACGTGCTGCCCGCCTCCGACAGTCCACCACCCATCTGTCCCTTCCCCCCGACCGCCATGGTCTATTCCATGCGAGGGCTTGGTAAGTGTTAGTAACCGGGAAGCGTGTAGCGGTTGCATAGTTGTTTCCTTCCGCCCTGAGCCTTGCCACCAACGCTTTTCCACGCTTTTCCGGCACGAAGAAAAGAAAAAAAAAAACAAACACCAACATTTCCCGGCACTAAAGCTCAATATTTTGATCCTTAATTTTGCTACTGTGTGTTTTTGTTGCATGTGCCTGCTATCGCTTTGCTGGTGCTCAACTTTGTACGGCGTTTGCAAATCTTTTCATCGCTTTGTATTGACTTACTTTTCTTTTTAATATGCATCCTAGTTTTTCCCTTCTGATTTTTTTCCCATCCAAAAGCGCACCAATTAGAACAACGATAATGAATTAGATTTCTTCTTACAAATTATTTTCCTTCCGAGGTTTTTTTTTCCCCCATCTCGTCCGCTTCACTGAAGATTCTCTTGCCAGTTTCGTTGCCTTTATTAACTTTCACGAGCATAATGCAGAGTGGCCCTCCCTTTATTCATTCACCAGCATTCAACTACATTAATTTCCATTATCTTCCCGAAGGGCAATTTTTCCTTTGTGTCTTCGGCAAAGTTTCTAGAGGCCCTCCCAAGCTCCTTACACCTTTCGGTGTCTTTCTTCTTTTTTCAACACTTACACACAATAATCTTAAGAGCTTCCCGTGCTGGTGATTTGCATTGAACGGAATAGTTTTGTTTTTTCGCGCCACTCTATTATGATAAAAGTACATTATCACCCTTCATTACCTGTGCTGGCTTGGCCTGTCGTTGCGGTAATTAGTGCTGTGAGTGTGGTGCGCACTCAGTAACTTTAATTCTCTCCAGTGTAGTGTTTTGTGTAGTGTCGTCACGATTGCTATAAATAGAAGAATTCGTTTTTTTTTGTGTTGCGGAAAAAGTTCACCTCGAGAAGTGTTAGGTTAGAAGTTTTCCCACTGTACAACACGCCCAGCACACACGGGCGTATGCAGCACATGCATACATTCAGGCGCAATAGCACTGCAGCAGGGTTGGAAATTATGCACAAAGTACACCTTCTTTCACGCCTTCTTTAGTATGCATTTTTTCGTTTTTTTTCGGTTTGCTTTTAGTACGTAACACTAGTGGTAATTACTTTAAGTTTTAGTGTTAGTGGCTTGGCATGGTAGGGGTTCCGGGATTCGCGGGATATACCACCGTACAAACAGTCACAAAATCACTGCAGCACGCGTTTGGTGATTAAGATTTGTGTGTGTGTAAGTACTGTTTGGGGCACCGTAATGCCGTCTTCCATGTAAGTAAGAATTTTAACACTATCGTTAATTAGTGACGGCTTGCGGGCGACTGCGGACTCCTAACGAGAGAAGCCACTTAACATCCGGCGCTTCGTCTGTATCTGTATCTGAGCGAAACAGAGATTTAATTTTAGCACTAATTCCGGGCCTCACCGCTTTAAGTATCTCCTTCACCTACATTCGAACCATTCTAATGAGTGTCAAACACGGGGGGTGTATGTGTGGTGGGCCTTTCTTGCCCCAAAATTGCATTCATTTGATCCTTCTTTCCACTTACGTCCAACGTCCAGAGAGAAAGGAAAAGAAAAAAATACAACTCCGGTGCGTTTAATGGCGGTGATGATATTTTGCATGCGGAATGTTTTCCTCGCTAACGACCACCGTGTGCTCGTGGGAAAAATAATCATAACCCCAAGCTCACGCACGTACGTCCCCGTGAGACGGTATGAAAAATGCAAATCGCAGCGGAAACCCTTTTTTCGGTGCCTCTTCTCTTTGTACCACGTTGTCTAATGATCTTTTCGAGGTTTCCGAACGCCTGTCGAATGTGTGCGTTTTCGGGGAAAAGGCAATAAAGCAAAGCCACAGCATCCTTTACCACCTAATGGCTTCCCGGTACGAGTGTGGATGTAATGGCCGAACAAGATGGAGTAAGTGAAGCCTCCAACGGTCTTACCGTAGAGAGAAAGAGAGAGATAAACAAACCGACAATCGACGGCTGATGCTGGAAAGATTTCCATGAAACGAACGATTATCATTTACCCATTATCATAATTTCGTTTTAATCAAATCAACCGACGACCAGTGTCGCAGGGGGGAGCGGGAGTTTGTAAAATGGCGCTCGTCAAGTGAGCCATTTTAAGTGAAACGAACTCGGAAAAGTGTTTGCGAATCCCGCGCTCTCTCTCTCTTCGACTGTGTGTTTCGATGGGGTTGCACTATTTGAACTAAGTTTGAAATTTCAAACCTCCCTCCCTCCCTCTTTTCTCTCCCCCATTATCCCCATTATACCCCAAAAAGCACCCAAAATGCGAGCGCTAGTAGTTTGGCGATGGGAAGCAAGATAAACAAAGCCGTTTGTGCGCTCTCGGTGCCAAAAGTTGAGCCATCCGAACTTTTAAAGGTAATCAAGGCGTTGATTATGCAAAAACCTCAAAACCTTAAGGAACCGGTCGCTGGCTTAACATAATTAACTCTACCGCTCGGTGTGTATGATATGGTTCCCAATTGTTGGATCTTCCTCCACCGAGAACCGTTCAAACAATGCCTTCGAAAGGCAAGTATGTAAACAGTGGCGGTGTGCCACCGTCGGGACTCCTCGTGCCCGGTGTAGATCGCGATCTACGGTAGTCTGCTGCGGTCTCTGAGGCCCGTCACACACACACACACACAGCTGAGTGGATAAATTATTAGCCAGACTGTCATCAACAATCACTCCGGATTTATATCCTAACGGGTGCTAAAGCGCACGGTTTAACAGAGCGGCACGACGACGGTGCTCACACCGTCTGGTTTCGTTGCAGAGTTCGTGCTCTCGTTCGTGAAAATGGTACCACTAAATTGACATTATTTATTTAAGGTCCAGGCAAGCATTCCGGCACCATTTCTTCCCCCACCTTGAGTGGCACGGCCAGAAAGATAAGGCGAGCGAGAGCCTAGGGTCCTTGTCGCACCTTTAATTTATGCTAGGCTCTAAAGAAAACGCTACCGAACTGAAACATTACCATAAACACCCGTCGAGCCTACCCCGTCGAGAGAGAGAGAGAACGAGCTTTGGGTCAGGAATCGGGACCTTCTCTTCTCGATACCCCAGGCCAGGTGTAATGTATATGGTGTGCGCCAATTTATCGGTTCCTGTCTGGTGTGTGTGTGTGGTGTGCTTCAGTTTTTGCTTCCTGTTGAATCGAAGGGCTATCCACCGATTAGAGGTGATAGCGTCAGACACACACACACACACACACGTACATCTAGAGTGAGAGTCCGTGTGTGAGCTTGGTGGTGTTTGCTATTGTCCAGCAAGGAAGGAAGGCAACCGAAAAACGGAAGGTAGTTTCCTGTTCTAAACCGTTTCCAGAACCGGAATCGCGTGCTGTTGCTGTCTCCTGTAGAGCTTTCCGTATTGCGATGGTAGAATTTTTCCTTCCCCAAAAACCATTTTTCGCTTCGCCATATAAAATCGCTTAGCAAGAGTTTTCGCGTGCCGGGCTTTAAAAAAAAAAGGCATAGAAAAGCAGTCGCTGGCTCGGAAAAAAAACTCTTCGCTCACCGATCGAATAAGCGAGCCGGCTTGGGGTGTATGGGTGTGTATTTATAGAAGGATATATTTCCTTAACTTAGAACACGTCAAATACCTTTCCTTCCACGGGGTTTCTCTCGCTCTCTCTCTATGTCCCTTTCAATACCTTCTAAACGCCGGATCCATCATCCGTGCTTCGTGGAAAAAAATGGGGAGCTGGGGGTTGGTTTCGTTCCCTTTTGGGAAAGCATAAATCCACCTCGCCGGAGAAGCGGTCGTGGACTCGTTGGGACGTGCATCGCATGCAATATATAGCTCACACTGCTAACAGTTGCAAAAAAAAACGAAACAAAACAAAACGATATCCTATTGCCGAGGGGAGGCTTTCACAGTGCTCAGGATAAATCAATACGCGTTTGGGCCCTGTGCTGCTGCCGCCGCCTCGTGTCGGTCGGAGCTTGGTTGGTCGCTATGTTTCATTAGTTTCCATCCGAATGCACACGGTGGCAGCAGTGTAGCGAGTGGTAGCGTGGTGCTCGGACAAAGTTCTCGGTCAAAGGTTGCAAAACGTGGGTTAAATGTTTTTTGGTTTTATCCCCACGGCTTGGCCAGCAGTTTTGTTTCCGGTCATTTTAGCCAATAGGTTTGAGGATATACGGTAAGCGGTTTCGGTCGTCGGTGTGTGTTGTGAATCCTGTAATCCTGCAATATTTTTCTCTGTAGCACAGCATGCGCAGCACGTTAATCTTGGTGTATGGTTTGGTGTTTTGAGTTGCAGAAAAAAAGGGAGAGGGCGAATTTGAGGCACTTTTTTGGCAACAGTAGACAATGTAACGGCGCGGCCATAGTTACGGCAAATCAATCGAAATTTTTCACCGTCCCTTCCGATTTCGATCGATGGATGTAAATGTATTTTAAAGTTGTTCTTGCAGAAGTTATGGCTAAAAAATGCCTCAAATCGCCCGCTTCAGAATGAGACTAACAACATCTACTCTCATTTCCTTTTTGTAGCAAGCTTTAATTAACTTTTATTTATCCTTTTTTCCCCCCTCACCGATCTGCTCTGCGGCATAATCAGACGGTAACCAGGACGGACAACCGGGCAGCAAACAAGCCACAGCGCGAGACACGACCGCACCGCAGGAAGCCACACTAGTCGTACCGCTTGGCGCTAGTGCGACAGCCAACTCGACCGACAGTCTGCTGGGCGATAGCCGCTCGCTGGCGCCAACGAACGGCCAGAACGTGGTGTCACCGTCCGTGATGGCGAAATTTCTCGAGGACGAGCTAAAGTCGAGCGACGCCCTGCTCGGCACACCGATCAAACACTGTGATACGTGCGTGTGCACGCACGGCACCACCAATCTGTCCGGCACCGAGTCCCGGCTGCACGAGTCCGGCTCGCTGCTGCTGGCCGATCTGCTCGGCAGCGACCAGAAGTACTACAGTGTCGCGACGCAAACGCTCATCAAGGGTGAGACGAACACGAACTCGCTCTGCCTGCGGTGCAGCAGCAACCTAAACTCGCCGTCCCACAACAACAGCCCGTACATGATGAAGCTGATCAAATCGAGTGACAGCGTCATCTCGGAAACGAAGAGTAGCGTGTCGGACTACCTAACCACACCGGACAAGGTGTCACCGACGGGTGGTGGTGGAGGTGGCGGTACAAACGGCGGATCCACCCTGCCCAACTGTGATATCGGTTCCGGTGGCGATGGCGATTCGTCCGAACCACTGTCGCTGCTGGTGTCCACCAAGAAGGACGACCTGATGGTTAATCCCATACTGGGGCACCATCGGCTCGTGGCTTCGGATCGAACCGCTTCCCTCACATCGAACGCAGCCGATCAGCCACATCATCAGCAGACGCAGCACGGCAAGCTAGGGGCGAAATTATCGACAGCACAGCTGCCTGCTAAGAAGCCGGCACTGCCCGGCGAAAGTTCCTTCAAACAGCCGGCCAAGCCTCCGGTTTGTGGTGGTGGTGGTGGTGTAGGACAAATGACACCGCAGCTCAATCGCACCGATCCGACGTCAACGACACAGCAGCAGCAGCAGCAACAGCAGCCAAAGTTTTCACACGATTCACCATCGTACATTATTAAGGACACGGATCAGATGAGTGGCAGCCATGCTACACCGATCTCGTCGACCGGGAATGGTGCACTGGGACAGACGGGCAAGTACGGCACGTCGGCTAGTGGTAGTGTGGGCAGTGGGTTGTACCATACGGTCGGCAGTACCAACAGTCTGTGGAGCCGAACGAGCAGTAAGGATCCGGAGAAGGATGGTGCGAAGATGTTTGAGATCTTTAATCGAAATCTCATCAAAACCATCAAGGTGGGTTATTGGTAAATTACCGGCAAGCTAATTTATCGAATGCTGAGTCACCTGCATAGCTTAAAGATTGTCGAGCACTGTAGAAAATCGCCGCGCTGCATTCGAATCGGTTTGCGCCAAAATGTATGCAATCGGTGAAGCACGACGATTCGATGTTGCTTTCCCACTGTGTGCGATGATCTAGCGCTGTACGGCGTTGCGGTTTAAATTTGGTTTTAAGTTAACTAACAAACTATTAACTGCATAAATCTGTTTTTTTTTTCTCTTTTAGGCTGAAAACCCAAAGATGTCCGGTCCACGAATCTGCGCCTTACGGATACAGAACGGTTCGAGCAACATTCTGCTAGACAACCTGGTGGACGACAGCCTGGAAGGGCTCGACTCGAAGCCCCCGACACCGGTGATGTACACGCGGCGGGCCAAGTTCCTTGACGAGGAGCTACTGCTGGACGATGATCCTTCGATCGGGTTGAACGGTGCCATCAAAACAACAAACCTGCCGACGGCTACGTCTTCCTGCGATTCCATTCCGCCCGCAGGATTTAACAAAGCAATGGTCTCACCAAACAAATCGTCCCTTACCGGAGGTGGTGCAGCGGGACCGGGAGGAGCGGGAGGGGCAGGCCCCGGTGTGACGGGTGATGCTGGCACGGATGGGCATGGAAATCTTATCAGTGGAACTATCAATCGTGTCGATGAGGGCGGTGGTGGTGGTGCCACTGAGGAAGGGGCAGATCCGGGTGGCAGCAAGCAGGTGTGTAATATGAGCACAACCACCTCGCCTCACTCATCCGATCGGCTGTGTACGATCGGGGAGGAGGTCAGCAATCTGTTGATAAACACGAAGCTTAGTGCAACGGGTTTGGCGAAACCCCGGCTCGACATTAACGTGAACAAGCTGGAAGGTATTGATGTGACGTCGAAGAAATCCTGCACCCAGTCCAGTTCGATCTCGAGCGAAATTGACATCCAGGAGAGCGCAATACTGCGCCGCCAGCAGCTGTCCCGGGTGGCGGAATGGGTGCAGAACAATTCCAAGCTAGGCAATGCGGAACCGCTAAGCAACACCGAGTCGGATAATGAACCAACGGCCGGGCATGCGATAAGTGACAGCTTGAACAATAATGCCAGCGGTGCGGGTGCTGGCAAGGCTTCCATCAGACCATCCGTCCCCATCGGGAGCAAGGGTGTCGCGGGAGGGTGTGACAGCAAACAGCTTCCCACGGCCAGTGATATGAAGGTGGGTCGTCATCTGCATTCGTACGCGCTCGGTAATACTAATCTGCTCAACAACAACAACGGTCTCGGTATGGCCGGGTACGGTGGCTCCTCCTTTGCTCAACATCACGGCGGGATCACGAACGCACCGAAACCGAGCATTAAGCATGGGTACAACAATAATCTCAGCAGCAGCTTGACCAGTACGGCCGGTGCTGGGTCCGTTCTGGATTACAACAGCAATACGACCACCACCGTCTCGAGTGTGGGGCTGGGTGCGATCCGGAAGGGTACCACCACCATGCTACGGGACAGTGCGCTTACCGAGTGCCTCAGGGATGAAGAGAACCGACTGCCGGTGGTGGACCATTCCGATCGACGGGTCGATCACGAAGAAGAGGACGATGATGACGGCGACAGTAGCAGTGTCGATCTGGCCCAGATGGAGTACAACGTGAAGCAGTTCTTGTTGAAGCAGAACGAATGGTCCACGGTACATACACGCCGACAGTCGCTGATTTCATCATCCGCTTCGAGCGTCAAGGGACACGTTCGCAATGAGGATCGGCCCGTGCGTGATCCTTGCAAGGGACTGTTTCCCGGAATGGCAGTAGCACAGCAGACAGCTTCCTACCATCAGCTTCACACCGGGCCGGGCAGTACGACGCCTGGCTCGGGCAATGCGTACGGCAACAGTCACAAGTACCCGATCAATCCGCATCGAACGGAGACGAATCTGTAAACGGAAAACCAACTGAAACCATGGCACAAAAACAAGAGAATCGCTCGCACAAAGATATGCTGTCCCGACGGGTGTCCGGCGGGACATTCAGAGCTTCGGATAGTTAAAACAAAAAGGATACATATACCGAACGTTGCTTACAATTGTTGATCGCGTAGTCGCTAGGTATGTAACTGTAGAAAATGATGAACCCACACACACACAAACACTCGTCGCCAAGAGCGATCCACGTTCCCGATTATCCTGGCAATAAGGGAGACAAAGCGTCCGGTAGCAATTAGACGCACACAAGCACAAGCATGCAGCAGCAGCAGCCAGGGCTTAGTTGATAGAGTTAGACTAAAGGAACGGACGGAACGGAAAGGAAGCAGCAAAACACGGGAATCAAAGTGCTCATTTATGTTTAGAGTTAATCGCCAAATTTCGCTGTAGTCCAACAAATGTCCATATTACACACTATATAGCCTGGGTGCTTTGTGCCAGCAGCAGCAGCAGCAGAAGCGTGCGAAGCGCAAGAAAAAAGGAAAAGCTCCGGCTGAGAGAAGGTTCCAGTTTTCGTTCCGTTTTGATATCCTTAAAACGATCGACATACTTTCGATAGGCTTTTCTATTTGATCGAAACGGAAGCACAAACCGCGTAGCTTTTGTTATATTTTTTTATACGAATTCTGCCGATTACGGGACGGGACACGCTCGTGTTGTGCATTCTGAATGAGTTAATCAAAAATCCAACCGTACCGAGCTAGTGTGATAGAGAAGCGAGTAAGAAAAGAATAATCAAACGATATTATGATGCTTTCGCCACCCATTCTCCCGACCTAAGAAGCTAAGTTCCTTCCCTCGTAACGCGCATCAATAGCGGAACAGGTACAGATACATTAAGCGATATTAAGTTGTAATGCTGGAGAATCTCAGCTCGGTGGACTGAATGTGTAAGTAATTGCCTGTACTGTAAGCCGTGCATGCTGCTACCATATTGACAAAACTAACCATGTAACCATGCCTTTTTCCCGGTAGCCAACAAGCCAAACCAGTGCACAGAATAGGAAACGGAACGGATATATATGAGTTCCCGAGTTGTAATGTGATGCGGCAGGACATCGGGCACAGCTAGCAGGACGCATTCTATTTCCCCGCGAAGCAAACTTAACAAGCATATTTATACACTCGACACAGAAAACAGACACAGCGCCATACACCTATATTAACCAATTATTCCAATTTAGTGCAAGTCGAGCCAGTTCTGGCAGGGTCTCTGGAATAGTGCGGAATCTTTACACTCTTACAGACAGCAAAAAAAAAAAGGCAACTACTGCAAGCAAAACCATCAAACGATCCATCTTAGGGATGCTTTCGGGGAAAACTGTTCGAACCGTGTGTCCATCTTTGTACGTACCAGATTGTGTGTGTGTGTCTGTCTGTCTGTATGAGTGTATGTAAATGTATGTGTTGGGTGGCACAAGAATGGAAGGTTTTACGGAGAACAAATCGCTTGCGTACGTTAACATTCGCATATCTAATCGCATTTATCAACCCAGTTCAACTAGAGAGCAAGCAAAACGTGGGGATCGATGTCTGAAAAGGAACGGTAGGCATGCAAATGATGGACCCAGCGTACGTTGGTTGAGTTTTTCCTGTTCACACATCATTAATCCAAAAAAAAAATGCATATAAATCTGTCCATAGAAAAGCGCAAGGGAAAAGCCTCCCCGAAGGAAAAAATGCTGATCAAACCCGAGTGGGGAAATGAATTAACTGCTCCATTTTGATGGCTTCATGTGATATACAAAACCCTGTATTACTAGTACCCGTGTCCGATCTTACACTAGGCTGGCTTTCCCCATATTTTTGCTCCCCCACGCCTCCCCCAAAAAAACCCAAAACTATAATCTGCGCTTCTGCTTCACGAAGTTTTGCGTTCGCAAGCTATTAGGGCCCCGCCGTTTGCTCCTACTAACAAGCAAAAATCTCATCGCAATCGGAGTGGCTTACTTTAGATGTTTATGCTATAATACTACACACGTTACCTGCTTTCAGACAAGTCTCTTTAGTCTGCACACTGGCGCAAGCGCAAACTACATGTATCCTCCTAATGTGTATCCGATGTGTACCACCGTCTGGTAATGGAACTTCCCTGGGAGCCTCCATCCATACCCATCCGATCCGAGATATATCTATACATGCGAGAGAGAGAGAGAGCTAGTAGCCGCTATCCTATTGATTTAAAACGCTTTAATTTAAGACGATCAACGACCCCCCTTACCCCTTAATAATCGTATCTATTTACATGTACCACGCACATATACCCACCATACATACCAACTGAATCATCCGAGGACTCGGGCTCCTTCTTCGCTTCCCGGAAAAAGGAAGTCGCTAGCCAATCACTCACACTCACACGCACGCATTCATCCTCATCCTCATCGTCTTATCGCGTGTGTGTGTGGTATGCGTTCGTTTCGGGCTGCATTCCAATGGCATTCCTTCCCTGTTGTTCTGTCCCGCAGGTTTTGTTCTTTCCGGTTACGGCTGACGCTTCTTTTAATGCTGCTCTTATCTGCTCAAAACTAATGAAATTCCGTACCGTGGATACATCCGGTCTGCGAAACAAAGCAAAAAGCACTCAAAAGCACTGCAGAAAGGGAAGCTAAAAAAACCAAAGGCTTCCGGTCAAAATGCGTAAGGTTCGCCGTTTTGCCCTAAGCTTACAGTGCTGTTTGTCCCTTCCATTTCGATGGCTAGCCATTTTCCCTGCCGACCGATAAGGGTAGTTGAGGAGAAATATGGGTAGAATTTCTTATTCTTCCTGTTTTTTTTGTTTGTTCTCTGAGTTTCTTTAAATTTAACTACAATAAACCGATCCGTTTCTTCCATCCTTAATCGTTTAAAATGTCTACGAAAATCCAAATCATAAGATAAGATTAAGATAAGTTCCAGTGGCGGTGTACGCGATCGATCTACTATTTAGTGTAATTATTCAAATTTAAAACTAATGATTTAAACTTCCTTTCAACGATCCTATGGGAGGTGCACAGAAAAACAACAGCCAAGAAACTAGACGCACAAAGCAAAACATCCTGCTAGCCAATTTTGTGGCCCCCTTTTTTTTGTTCTCTTACATTCCCTCCGATCTCTTCCCACTTCCAAGCGTTTCTGTCTCCTGCCCTTAATCCTTCTTAAGAGTCCTTGCTAATAAACACACAAAAAAGAAAGCGAAAGCTAAGCAAAAAGCCATAATAAAAACCGCAAACCGCAAAGGCAAAAGTAATAATGATTCTCCAAAGGGCGGGCGGTTCCGATGATATTTTGCCTGTAAGGAAGGATAATATGCTATTATTGCAAAACAAAAAAAACAAACAAAGAAAGCAAAAGCAAAACCAAACCAGAAAATAAATGTGTTTCCAAAACTGATACTGTGTGTGCAAAAACTGAATGTGTTAAGAGAAACAATCAAAGATTACATTCCTACATCACCTTCAGAATGCATATAACCAGAGACACGTTCACCCTTATGGAGGTCCTTACAGGTGTTGAAGTTGATGGTCCTACTACATCGAATCTGCTGACCAGCAAGGGTGGAAGTTCTTAGTGAATTAGGGCTTCTTACGAGCTTGGGGTCTCCATCAACCGCTTAGTTGGCATAATCTTAAACCAGCCACCGGATCGAACTTCATGTACAGAAGAGGATATTGGAGCAAGGAGTTCTGAGAGGGCTTGACTATACCTCAGCTGTGTCGTTCAAAACTACAGGAGTTACACCTCGAGACTCTATCATCCGGAGGTCTAGAATAATCCATCAAGATAATATACATACACACCGTTTTCCTGTGGCATATTCTACGGACTGTCTATCTATAGATGTAATAATGGGAGAAATGGAACAACTGAAGAATTTACGGAGCAGCAACTTTATTTCATGACCTTATCGCTCTGCTGACGTTTCGCTACTGATCTACTTTTCATCCTCTGCCCAAGGTGATCCTTCTCATTTTACTCGGTACAGGGTGATCCTGCCTGCTACCCAACTAACGTTTTTGATTTTACATCCGGTCGTCCTGATTGAAGTCAGACCCTTGATCTTCATCATCTCCCTCTTCTGCTGTTAACGCATAAGCCCATAGCCTCATATTATCTTCACTTGTACTCGTCTCTAGCGGTCCTTCGCCAAGTCCTACTTTCCTAACGCGATACCGCCCGTTGCGGTTTACATGCATAATTTCGTAGGGACCCAAGTATTCGCTGGCAAGTTTCTTACCAGCAACAAATTGCGTTCGTTTGATAGCTACAAACTCTCCTAGCTTATACCCTGACGCAGGTTTTCGTTTCTTATCGAATTGATCCTTGTAGCGCCGCTGCGCTTGTTCTATAGCAATACGAGCGTCTTTTCGCAATTCCTGCCTTACGTTATCATGATATTCATACAATTCTTTATTTATAATTTCCCTCAGCTGATCGTCACTGCTATTTTTCATCTTCACGCCAAACATCAGTTCAAACGGTGTTTTGCCCGTTGTTGAATGATAATACGAATTTATCGCACGTTGCACTCGGTTCACCCACTTAAACCATTTTGACGGATCTTCTGTCGATAGTTTCGCCAGCATTTCTATAGCCGTCCGTTTAACTCGCTCCGCTTGTCCATTTCCCCGTGGCACTCCGGTAGTAGAAACGATGTGCTCGATACTCTGGTTCTGAACGTGCGCAGCAAACGTATTGGACGTGAACGCTGATCCTCTATCGGTGATAATCCTTGTCGGATTTCCAAACACGGCTGACCAACACTCCAGTTTCCGTAGTACTTCCTCAGCAGTTGTAGTACGTGTGGGGTATAACCAAACAAATTTAGAAAAACTATCAACTATTGTTAGAATATACCTGTATTGTTTCGCTGTGGTATCCATGGGGCCTACGTGGTCCATATGAAGTGTGTGCAAAGGCACGTCCCCTTTCGGAATAGGACTCAGGTAACCCTCCTTCAATCCAAGCTTTTTATTGTGCAAAATACACGGAACACAATTGCCAATGTGTTGTCGCACCTTCATCTCCAAATGAGGGATCCAAAACTTTTGTCTTATACCATGCATCATCTTTTGTACTCCAATGTGACCTGCGTTGTGAGCATCTGATATTATCTGCCTTTCCATCAGACGCGGAACCACCAACAAGTCTTGCCCTTCCACAGCTCGATGTAATAGACCGTTTTTCATTTTGTAAGGATCGTACTTTGCTTTCTCTAACACAGCCATGATTGCTTTCAACTGATCGTCTTGTTTGTTTACTGCTTGTTCCTGCACGAAAGGCAGCCTGCTGGGCGCATGCCTAAATGGCATTATTTGTCCATCGGGAACAATTTCCAGTTCAACCGGACTTTTACTTGACCATTTCGAGATGGTTTTCTCCTTATCTTTGAAATCCTCGATCATTTGCCCTATCTCATTCCGATACTGATGATGTATTGATACTTCATTTGCGCCGTTTATCGTCAAAGCATTCGCACACAACACATCGCATTGTTCCTGATTCTCGCTCACTCTTGGTTTTAGTTTAACGCCCTCCGCAGTTACCAAGGCGTCCATCGCACACAACGCATCCCTTCCCAAAATCACTTCGTAAACACTGCTATTGTCTGGGACCACATAAAAAGACATTACCGGATAATTTTGCCCGTCGATACACACTTCGGTTTCTACCCGACCCAATGCCTTCGTTTTTTTTCCACCAAAACCGTTGAATAACATGTCGGTCTTTGCCAACAATAGGCTACCGATTTTGTTCATAACACTGTATTGTAACAAACTGTATTCGCTGCCGGTGTCAAAAAGCGTTTTGAAATAGTATTGCCCGATGCGCATGTCAACAGTTCCACTATTTTCACTCGAAACGAGGTTCGTATTCGCAGGATTGTGCCTGTTTCGATTTCTTGGACAACTGTTCGACACGTGGCCGCGCTCACCGCACGAATAACATTTCGGTCCTTTTGTTCGAGAATCACATTCCCTTGCTCGATGACCAACACCACCACACTCGAAGCATTTTTTCGGGTTTTCTTCTTTAACACACTTCTTAGCTTCATGTCCGACATCGCCACAATTGTAACATTTTCGTTGATTTCTTGGTTCAACTCGCGTAACACTCTTTTCCGATGTTCTTTTGGCTTCTGCTCTTTCAAGGAATAACAATTCCTGCTTTAGCTCGGTCATGTTGCTCGTTCGATACAGTGACGCACGCATTCTTGTTTCATGGGTCACGCCGTCCACGATGTATTCGATTAGGCTGCATTCGTCAATATCGGCGTCACGAGCTATGCGTTGCATTTCATATACGTACTCAAGCATAGTTTCCTTATGCGTTTTCCGTCGAGCCATAAGCCTTCTATGAACATCACCCGAGCGCACTATCTTTTCGAATTCCTTTATCAGTTTAGATCGTAACACCGGGTAGGATGATAAAGTTTTTTCCGTCGCCAGGAAACTTCTCGCAATGCCCACCATCTTACGTCGACACATGATGAACATTTGGTCTTCGGACCACAGTGCCATTTTTGCGACACCCTCAAAATCGTCGAACCACGCTCTAATATCCTTTGTCAAATCCGCTCCATAGGGCTCAATTCCGTCCTCCACATCTCGGAATGAGTATGGCTGCACTGGTGTATGGATTATGGCCGTTTTTGTCGCGTCTACTAGCGATCCGCTTTCCGCATCCATATAGCCCGTTGTGTTCGCGGCATCTTCGATGGGATTTTGTTCGGGAACGGCTTCTAACGTTATTCCGGAATCCATGATCCGTTTCGCCAGGTCCTCTTTACTGCCGGACGTAGCCAAGCCAGCCATTTCACACTTCCGCACTAGGCCAACACGCGTAAATTCTTCCACCAATCGTTCCATAGTTTATTCACACCTCACGACCGGTAACACACAGCTCACATACACGTCGATTGTTTCTTTTTAGTGCACACAGCACTCTCACATGAAAAACAGCACACAGCCGAAGCACCGAATACTTTCCAGGAAACGCCTACCACACACGCGCACGTCGATCCCTTGGCGCACACAGCAACCACTCACACGACCTGCCGCACACAGCTAGTAAAGCGAACCTTTTCTGCGTATCGGTATATTCACACCCGTGCAGGTCTTTATTTTGGCGCACACAGCAACCACTAACACGACCAGCCGCACACAGCAAACGGGTTTTGGGAATAGGTATATCCCACTTCTGACACCAAATGTAATAATGGGAGAAATGGAACAACTGAAGAATTTACGGAGCAGCAACTTTATTTCATGACCTTATCGCTCTGCTGACGTTTCGCTACTGATCTACTTTTCATCCTCTGCCCAAGGTGATCCTTCTCATTTTACTCGGTACAGGGTGATCCTGCCTGCTACCCAACTAACGTTTTTGATTTTACATAGATGTAATGCATGATCAGTATCAACTACAGGTTACCAACCTCACCGAGTTTGTCAGTTTTTGTTATAAAAACATCGATGCTGGGCTCCAAGTTGACGCGGTGTATACTGACATCAAGGCGGCGTTTGACAGTGTTCCACACTCTCTGCTACTCGCTAAGCTTCAGGTCCTTGGGCTTCCTGGATTGTTTCTGGCGTGGATGAAGTCCTACCTCATCGACCGGACGTATCGCGTGAAGATGGGTTCAGGCGTCTCGCGCTCTATTAAAGCCTTCTCGGGCGTGCCACAAGGGAGTAATCTCGGACCACTGTTGTTCGTTATCTTCCTTAATGACGTTACGCGTGTGCTTCCCACTGGTAGTTACCTCCTGTATGCCGACGACCTGAAGCTATACCTCCCGATTCGATGCCAAGCTGACCAGGTGCGTCTTCAAAATGCCCTACAAGCGTTCCAGCAGTGGTGCTCTACAAACGGTCTTAAACTCAGTGTTGAGAAATGCGTCGTCGTCTCTTTCACGAGGAAACGTTATCCCTTAGCATTCAACTATGCTTTAGATGGCTCATCTCTTGAGCGCAAAAGCTGTGTACGTGACCTAGGAGTGCTCCTTGACGAGAAGTTGAGCTTTCACGACCAGCTTGAGCATGTTGTTGCTAAGGGTAACCAACTAACTGGACTGCTGAAACACATCACGCGTGACGTCAAAGACCCCATCACGATGAAGCAGCTTTATTGTTCGCTGATACGCTCCGTGGTCGAATATGCGTCAATCGTTTGGTGGCCTACTGCAGCGAGTTCCTTGGCCCGGTTGGAGTCGATCCAGAGGAGGTTTACCCGTTTGGCTCTGCGTTATTGGGGGGAGCAGGTGGACTACACTGGACGCTGTGCGCTGCTTGGTCTAGAGCCGCTTAAACAACGCAATTGCAACGCACAAAGGCTATTCGTTGCGGCATTACTGGACAATCGGATTGACTCGCCCGCGCTCCTTTCCCGACTAGGACTCTACGTCCCGCCGAGATCTCTCCGTGCACGATCGCTACTTGACGTGGAGGAGCGCCGCACTCGATTTGGCTCCTCTGACCCACTTATTTTAATGTGTCGTGAATTCAACGCCGTGTGTAACCGTTATGAACCTTGTATGTCTCGTACCACGTTTTTAAATTGTATTCGTACTGTGCGGCCTTATACGTGTTAATTGTAATTATTATCTAGCATGCTTCAAGGGGGCCACTCACGGCCCGTTGAATTCAAATATACCAAATACCAAAAATACCAAAATACAGAGCTATGTCTAGTGAGGCTGAGGATGTTGTCTTCTATAGTCCTCTCTTTCTCTCTTAGGTCACAACTACCATTTCTGGCTTACTAGACTTTTGGTTGGGCTTTGAACCCCACTCCTGCCGTATGAAGACCGGCGCTACTGTCGCCTATACCACCGGGTCGTTCCTCCTGGATCCGGGCGTCTTCTAATGCTGTTAATAACAAATGAAGCATGTGACAAATTTTGAACCTAATTTGGTTGGGGGCATCCTTTTTTTCATTCGTAAGGAATTGGGGCATCCTTTAATTATCCTCAATCTAGGATGTACTGTGCATCTTTTAACCTTCTTTGACCTTTAAAATTATTTTTAAAAAATTATATCATATCAATCAAGGGAGAACGGAAAGTCCATATAGCTAGTATCAATAAGTTTAGAATGTCAGAAATGGCTGGTGTAACCTAAAAAGGTCGTTAAGCCAAGAAGAAGAAGGGGCCGTTAATCACAACAATTTTCGCTAATGTTCAGTTCAAAGGCAAGGTTTGTAAGCGGACATAATCCAGATCATATCAAATCTCTCTGTGAATTCTGTATTCCTTAATCTTAGATTAATTAATCCTAGGCATTGGATAACAAATGCTCCAAGTCAAAATCTGCTTAAATAAATGAGCAAATACGAGAGCTAAATCCATAAAGCACATATAATATAAATATTTAAAAATATTTTATTAATAATACTTATTTGTATCCCCTCTATCCGCAAAACTCTTTGTTTCCTTGTGCCAATCTGACCCAATACATCCCATCGCATGTGATGGAATGGTGTCAGGTAATTGGCTAAAATTATAAACACCCAGCCGCAGCACAACCACCACCCATTCGGGTTCATTCTTTAGATAGTTAACATACTTCCTCTGCCGCCGTACCGTGCCGCATACCGGCGGGTCACAAAACGGGCAAAAATAAACACCACTGTCTATCAAACCAATCGCGGCCGTCCCGGTGACCAGTCCGGCCGCCGGTACGGTGCAGCAAAACTTGTTTGTCCAAGAATAAAAGTGCATCGACGACCTCATTTTGGGGCATCGCACGGGGGGCGAGGAGTATTTTTCCGCCCTGTCTCTTCCTGTCACCGATCTCAGCATCCCAGCAGCGACCGCATTTGTGGCGGGCCGAGCGTTCCCGTTGCTTTTGCAAATCCATCCCAGCTAATGGGCGACAGTTTGAAGCGATTAAAACGATAAGTTGCATAATTATAATCATCCACTGTGCACCGTGCATCCTGCAAAGATCGTAGGCTCCCATTAGATCGCGCGCTCGGTTTGGCTCGGCCCGGTGTGCGAAAGAATCATCTACTTTTCCCCCCGGCACACCCGCTTATGCTGCACCACTTCCCATGAGGTCGATAATGAATATTTCATGTGGCCGAAACAATTTATTATGTGGCGCCATCAACGCGCCCCGTTCGAGCCTCATTTGCCTCGTGACGTGACGTGACGATGGATGGGGAAAGGGTTGGCACGCGTGGCCGGCGAAAGGTGCTAAAGGGCGAGAAGGGAGTGTAGAAACCATACGGGTGGATCGGGAAGGGATGTTTCGCTCGTTTCACGTCTCACGATTCAATCGCACTTTCTTTCGTTCAGTCGGTCAAAGTCAAAGTCGTGTCTTTCTCCTGGTGTTGGTCGCGTTGCTCGGTGCTCTGGCACAGGCTGGCTGGGTGCGTGTTGGTCGAGAGCTTAAACACAGTACACAGCAGCGTTTGATGAATCTTGTGGGTTTAGTTTGATTAGGGTTTTGTAAAGCTTATGGGATATTTCCAAGCGATGTTCCAGAACCATCGGTCTTTGGATCTAGTGTATAGGTTTTGTGATTGCGCTATTCTACAAATAATTAATTTAAAATATATCATCATGGATTTTTTAGATATTTTCTTCTTCTTCTCAGCTTAACGACCTTCTAAGGCAAGTCTGCCACTTCCGGTTTACTAAACTTATTGATACCATGTAGTCAGTCGGGGACTACGGGTAGATATTATAATATGTTATTGCAATGATCCGTCCGATCCGAACCCGTAGAATCTCTTTAGGACTCCAAGCGACCTGGGGGTGATCCTGATAATTAGCTGTGCTCGAGTGAGAAATTCCTTCCTTACAGTTATGCAGATTGCAGTTACTCCGATCCCAATCTCGGATTTTAATTTTTTTCTGAATCTAGTTCTTAATCCGAATTCAAATCCGAATATTCATTGCAAAACCTGTCCCCAATCCGCAACTGATTCCTTATTTAATGCCCTGATTTAATCCTTATGTGAAACTGGATCTCAATCCGAATCTAAATCACAATCCGAAACCAGATTTAAATCCAAATCTGGATCTCAATCTGAAACCGGATTCCAATCCAAATCCGGATTAAAATTCAATGTCTTATGCTATTTTGGCTACTAAGCTTCCCGCTGATTTACAAGAGTAAATCCATCGAATTATTATAAGATTTAGCTCATCGATAATCTATAAGGATAAGTCAGATGGCACAGTTAAGACAGACACTATCCTTCAAAGTGGAATCTAACTATAACTAGTTAGAATAATGAATTTCTAATAACCCTTAGACACCTGAATACTCCACATTACACTTCTGAACGCTTTTACTTCTAACTCTTTCCTAAAAGACCAATTTAACGGCTATCAAATCAAAAGTGATTTGCGTTCGCCTAGCGCAAAGTGAGACCAACATAACCCATCCACCCCCAACGACACACGATACGGATCATCATGCTTTTCGTGTGCAATTTGAAAGCCTTTTTCCCTCCGAAAGTGGGTTATCGTGAGCTCGTATCGATGGAACGTGGTTCGGCCATGGTTTTTTTTCCTCTATCCTTAGATCCGGAGCTTGTCGTTGCGGGAGAATCGTGATCGTACCTTTTGCTAAAGCTCACGATCAACACCATCAAACATGGGTTTGCTGTAGAGCGTTGGACAGGTAAAACACTTTCACACTGTTTTCTTTCTCTTTCCTATAGGCTCCTAAGTCTTCCTCACATTCTAGTAGAAACACAAAAAACTGTATCTGTTTTCCGTCTGTTCACACCTACCCACGGATAGAGATGAAGACAATTTGCAGAACTGTCCGGGCGGAAATTCGCAACTCCATGACTTTTAATAGCTCACATACTTCTCGGCCCAGAATCTACGATCACGATCGCCGGCACCGAGTGATTGCCTTCCTTCGGACATTTCGCAACTGTATGCCAGACATGTTGGGTTGGGCCCACGATACCAGCCCGGCAACTCGGGTCACACCAGCAACCGATCTGGTGAAGATCGGTCAACCAACCATTCCGAGAGTCCGAGCCCAACCATTCTGGTTCTGGTTACGGTACGGTTGGTCGTATTTTACGTATGGGATTAATTTATGCAAACGATTCGTGTAAATTATAATACGAACATGCGAACGGAGGGCTTCGCCCTACCAAGCCAAAAGAAAAAAGACTACAAAAAGAAAATCCAACAGCGCCAAAGCGGAAGGGCGAACACGGTGGCACGGTGGCATCGTGGTAACAACATTTCACACGATTCGTCTACGAATTCTGCACCTTCTGCGCGGCGTTGGGACGGAATCGCCGGAAGGCATCGCGAAACGGCTGTTGACCCCGCGACGAATGCTGCGCACAGAAGGAACGAATCCTTCCTTCCGTGATGCCTGTGGCCGTCTGTGCAACCGTCGTCGGTGTCGTTGGGTACACGCCTCCCCACGTATCCCCCGCCCGGTACAATATCTGATCGGTCATATATCTGACTGTTTTGTGTGCCCTTTTTCCAATTTTTCTTCCCTCTGCTTTTCTCTTTCTCTCTCTCTCTAAACTGAAGAAATACAATCCAATTCGATCGGAGGCGCAATTTCGCTTACCGCGTGTGTGAGTGTATGTTTTGGCTTAAATCTTCGTCTTTTCGCGCATTAATTACGCGACCGCAAGCTGTGTGATTAAGCTGCCGGACGCACTAAAGTACCTGGCACGAAACGAGGGCCACCCTCCTCCATCGTTGATCGTTTGGTTTGGGTATTCTTTACAGGCCTTCCGCACAGGTTTTGCAAATTCGTTCTTAATCACGTACCCCTCTATTCAACCGTTGCGCGTGTGCAGCTTTCCATCATAAATAAACTTAATTAGCAGGCAATGGTCGCAAACCGGGGTGGCTGAGTGTTCTTGGGCGCTGTGTGCTTCGAGCTTGATTTTTGGGTGTTATATTCGTCGGATCCGGTGGATCGGGAGTGGGGTTTGCTTTTGGGGGCGGTAAAACAGGAAGACACCGATGTTAGAATGAAAGGGCAAGTAGATTTGGATGATTGTAAGGTTTTGCTTTTTTTGCTGAGCGACAAAAGCGGTACAGGAAAAGCAAATTAAAATTGATGATCAGTTTTTAATCATTGAACGGGGGTTTGGAAATTAATGTATCTGGGGTTGGTGGTGTTTTGCGACCATTTAGAACACTATTGTTTAAATACAGTTAAATATGAATTGTGTGTTGGAAATTCCTTTCTAGAATTTTCCTCCTTTTTTTAGGATCATAAAAGAAAAGCTGTCATTTTTTTTAAATATTCGACTGTAAACGATTCTACTAAGCAAAAAATCCTGATTTTCAACGGTGTTCTGCTATCTTTGTTAAAAAAATGACAATAATTGTCAAAATTTCCGTCAGATTATGTTTTGCAAGAATAAATAGGCAAAAGGTCACTCGGCAGGACCGCGGTTCAAGTCTCATCTTGGCCATTCCCTCAGTGTGAGGCTATCCTACTATGCTGTATCATTAAGTCTAGTAAGCCGGAAATGGCAGGCATGACCTTAAGAGGTCGTTAGGTCAAGAAATAAAGCAAAAGGTTAAATTTGCTTTGAAATATCGGGTTTGAAGCAATTAAACAGTTCCAGCACTAATCATTTAAAATACTCCTTCAGCAGCAGTGGTGGGTCAAGATATTTGGAGGCCCCTAGCGGAATGGCAGTCGAGGCCCCTCCTATTGTGATATTAGAGGGAAACAACAGGATGAGGCCCCCCTGACTGACGAGGCCCCGAGCGGCCACTCCTTCCGCTCCTAGGTTGATCCGCAAAAAGTGAGATTGTTTTTCATAAAATTTTAAGAAATTTCTCCTATTTTCGATAAGTAAAACTTTACCAAAAATAGTTAGCAATTCAAATAACTATTCAAATAACTTCAAAAGCGATTAGAAAACTTCTCTTAGCTAATTGTATCATTTCCTTATGTGCATGCAAAAACTTTATATTCATTTAGATTTATACTATTTAATATTTTTTAAACTTCTACCAACATACTGAGTAAAAAAATAATAAAAGCCTCGAGATAAGGCTTTTGTAAAATAAATCTGTAAATTGTTGGGCAATGCTATCAAATGTAAAGCTATCTTCTCAATGAGAAGAGCATTTTCAAGTTTTAGTTCACCAGTTACCATTATTACTTTGTCACGTCTTGAAGACTCATCCACTTCCTTCAATACTACTTTTGATTGTTTATTTATAAGCTTTACTCTTCCATTTAATTGATTCCTTTTCCTACAAAACCCATCAAACCGAAGTTACCCAGCCCTAGGGGGACAATTAAATGTGCTTTAAAAATAGCGCAAAACATTCTTACGCTTCCCTTTGCGATTCTCGTTCCGCATTTCCTAGACGGATCGAATTGAATCGTTAAGCGGAGATGGCAAACAAATAGTAAACAATGAATAAATAATTGCATTCTGATTTATAACCCACGCCCGTACGTACTGCTGCTGCTGTTGCTGCCACCGAACCGAAGGATGATTTTCCTTCCCGATCACCGTGGAGCACCGATCTGTTCCGTGGCTGGAAACTGGTCCACACCGGCAAACCAACCCATTTCAACCGGTCCAGTCTGTCGGATTTCAATTTCTCCCTACAAAGCGCACCTCATTTATCAGCCTGTCCGGCCGGCTAGCTCTCGATTCTTGACCGTTCTGCCTCATCAAAAACTCCCCCCTCCTTGATTGGAAGCCGAGAAAACAGCACCGGTCATGATTGATCATGACCTTTAACCGGGGTACCAACCAACCCGCGAGTGCCATTTTGAGCGAAGAAATGCATGTACCAGAAGGAATCGTGGAATGTTGTACAAAATGGAATGACACCTGTGAGCCGTGAGCGCGGCAACACAATTGCCGATTCGATCGTTTGTTACTTCGCTTCTGGTTCGTTGCTGTTGCCGGCTCAGGCTCAGGCCACCATCATCATGATTCTTGGTCCTTCGCCGCGCGCGCACGTCCGATAGTCTGCCCAAGATTATCGTCGCTCGCTAAATTGCGATGCATTAAAGAATGTCTTTCGCTTTTCACTCGCGGCACTCGCGTTTTGTTGAACCCGCGCGCGGACACGTTGAATTCTCAATCAGGTTGTCCGGGGCTCGTTTCGTATGGGGTACACGTACCACCGCCGGGTGCTACCACCGATCCGGGAGACGCGAACCGATCGCTGGTGGCTCGTCATACACGGCGCGTAGGCTTTCCATCGATGCAGGAAAGCGTGAGCTAAGGGGTGAACAAAAAAAAAACTAAAGCGAAAGAAGCACAACATGAAATTGGATGCAATTTCAATGCGATCGAACCCGTGCCCGGTGGGGATAGTGCTGCGTTCGTGTGTGTGTGTTCGTTTGCACAATGACGCATTATGCTACGGGTGACTGGTTTCGGAGCAGTTACAGGAAGATCCATCCGTTTGCTTTCCTTTGTGAGATCGTTTTTTGTGTACAACCGGTGGCGAAAATAGACTTTGCGGAAGAGAAGCTCGAGCCACATTCTTCTAGGAGGGTTTGGAATACGATTGACCGAGTTCAATTAATCAAGTGCAGCATATGTGTGCGACGGTGCAGGCCGATCCAATGCACGGGAAGGCAATCGCTATCTTAACCCTTGGTAATTAATGGGAAAATGAGCACTTTTGAAGGAAATGAACGATATTAAGTGTACTAAAGGTGTAATCAAGGGCGGTCCGGTGGCCGAGGCGACAGCGGCGCCGGTCTTCACACGGCAGGGCCGGGGTTCAAATCCCATCCAGACCGCCTCCTACTAAAATCTAAATCCCATCCAGACCGCGCCCGTACTTAAGGCTGACTACTTTTCTACGGGTAAAATTAAGTCACAGAAAGTCAGAAATGGCAGGCCGAGACCTCTCGAGGTTGTAGTGCCAAAGAAGAAGAAGAAGAAAGGTGTAATCATGTGGATTTGAACGGGATGGTCAACGAAATAGCATATGAATTCTTAGTCTCAGCATGCTTAATACAGTATCAAACAGACGTGTTAAACCACGGTTGGAAGTGACCCGTGGCAGCCGGCGATTTTTGGGGCTGTTTGTGCATAAGCTGAAAGTAAGGGTTTGGAGCAAAAACCAGCCTCAAGAAACATTGGAAATCCTTAATGGTGTTCAACAAAGAATTCCACTCTAGCCTGTGTTGTTTGCTACCTTCTTTCTCGCTCTGAAGTCCAAGAGAAACTCTTCTAGAAGGAATGAGAGGTAAAAACTCGTTGAAATTTTTGTGAATTTCGGACAAAAGAATGCAATACCGGTTAAGATCTTGGATAAGGTTCCAATAGTTGAGTCCTGTATGTGTAGGAGATTCAATGCTTTTTTTAACAGAATATAATATAAATATGAAAGGCTCTCTTCAGTATAAATAAGGATTGCTTCTCTTCAGTCCTTTTTTTAATTTATGTTAGAAGGCTCTCGGTTCTTTCCCGTTACATTACATGATGATTCTTCTGTTTTCCTGCTGTTTTACCCTTATTTAGATCACGTCTGCACTTCAGTCTATTGGTTTATTATACTGGAAGGTTTTCTTTTGTTTTTCTACCCAGTTTTGTTGTTTTAGGATTTTAGGCTCGTTCTTATTGTATTTTGTTTTAACATGTGTTTCGTGAAACTTAATTTTTTTATGACAGTATGGAGATAGGCGAATTGTTTATGTTTTACCAGGGCGATAGCTCTCTCTATCTCTCACACACGCTCTCTCAGGATTTTGAGACGATCATGTCATCGATCATCATAGCAATATTAAGTGAAGCTAAATCATCTCAAACTCGAAGATTTCTCAATTAAACACAACACATGTTGATAGAAAACCGGATAAACTACTGAATAAATATCGATAGGAACTTAGGACTCGAAGAGTCTTAAGTATACTTTGACGTTTAATGACGCATGATCACCGAAGGGTTCTTGGACATTCAGACCCCCACCGACGGTACACCCCTATGGGTCATTGCCAAGGTCACAAGAAATGCAACATGTTTCATTCTTTGCTGCAGTTTTGGTCACACATCACAAGCGACCGTACGTGACCACATCTCTCGCCAGCATACACTCACCCCAAGCCTCTGATTCGTCACCCATTTGGCACCGAATCTCCCGCAACGAGTGTGCTAACTCGGTACGTAAACAATATCACCCAAACCGTTCGAACCTCGTCACAGGTAGATTAAAAGTAACATCCGGTGTGTTTGGGTCGACCAAACCCACCACCAAAAAAAACACCTACCCCTTTGGCGGGTGGGTGCAAATCAAGCCAATTCGTCCCGGGCAAGATGTACGAGCGGCAATCCGTTCGGACGAGCTATTTATTTCTTCATCTCGAGCGCCGCACAAATTTGCTTTCGCCCCTATGGTCGTTGAATTTCGCGTCACACACAGTCACACTTTCCTTTTATGGTTTTACAGCATGGGATTTGGCCGCAATTTGACCTAGATTCCGTTTTTTTCCCATCCCAAACACCCGTCTCGAAGCTGAAGGAACCGAAAAAACAAAAACCACAAAAAGCCGGAGAATTTTTTCGGGGCCCCCGAACTGCCGGAGCCTGGCCCGGTAGTAAAACGCTTCCCCCGGAGGCCGTTTTTTCCGACTGCCGTACGTCGCCCTTGGCACACGCGTTTCAGTTCCGAGAGAGCTGACAGCTATCAGTCGAAAGCCATCCGTCAACTTTTATTCCCTTTACCGGGTGACCGTGTGTGTGTGTTGGAAGGTTACGGTTTAGAAATTGGTTGTTTACGCCAATAGCACCGGGTGTTCGGGCGGGATCGGGATTAGACACCAGTCTCAGCATCGATGCTGACCCTGTTTGCCCGTTTTATGATCGATGTATATGAGCTGGTTGTGGCGCAAAAAAAGCAGGAGGGAAACCCGAACCTCAAACTCCACGCCGTGATCGTTTAAGGCTTAATTTCACCCGTCACATGCGCTTCATGTCAATCGGGAGGTTTGGCCGCGAGGAATTTGTTTGTTCGTCGACGGGAATGTTGGTTCCTCGTTTTGTGCTAAAATGTGTGCTAAAGCTGTTTCCTCCCTCCTTGGTTGGTTGATGGTCCAGACCCCCCCCCCCCCCCCAAACAACACAAGTCTCGGTGGGGTTCGTCGCCTGACGTTGCGTTGAAGTCTTTTCCGTACCGAGCTGAAACTGTGAGGTGATTTATTTTTAAAGTTATTATTTTATTTTCCATGGGTTTTTGTCTGCATTTACTGCAATAAAACAGGGGTGCAGGAATGAGGCAGGAACTTAAAATTGTGAGCTATTAATTCCTACAGGACGTTGCTGACGATGATGATGGACGTACGAAGCACGACGGTCCTGCTTTTTTTCGCTCGCCTTATCATCAAGCGCCATCAGCATGCCATAAGTGGCACCATTCAAACGCTGGGTATTATTTTTAGCATCAAACCCCGGTTCCAGGCACCCTCATTCCAGATTCCCGTGCAAACAGGATCTCCGCTCCTCCTCCTCTTCTCTCCCTTTTCCCCTGCCTTGCCAACGATCGACCGATCGCAACCTGTCACGGTGTAAAAGCTCACGAGAGTGCTTTTCTCCGCTGGATGTTTTTTTCCCTCTTTCTGCATAGAACTCAAGTGCGAAAGAAGGTAGAAAACCCATCACAAACAGAAAGGGCACCACCGCAACAGGCACTAACAATTGCAATGAAAATAGCAATAAAACCGTCCGATAATAACCGAGCTGTCGTCTGGCAATGAACGGGGACGCAACACAAGAACGAATGAGGGACCCGGGGGGGAGGGAGGACAGGTAGGGGTGACGGATGGGGTGGTAAATAAGAAAACCTGCCGCTTCATCGCATCTTCACTCATTGCAGATGCACACACACCAAAATTGCATAATAACATGCATGCCGGACGATGTCTTTGGACCCGGTTTTGCTGCCGTGCTTCTGTGGAAGCTTCTTCGGCGTACTTCGTCGGCTTTGAAAAAAACAACATCAACAACAAAAAATCGCTTCCCGAATCAAGGGAAAAACAGAGCGATTGAATCAATGCACTTACAGTAGAGAAGGAAGAAAAACTAAAGGCAACGCACATAATATTCTTAATAGGGCAGCACGCAGCAAAAGGGCCTTCCCTGCAGGATGAACCTGTTTCGTTTCATTTTTCTCTCTCTTTTCCATTTCCATCTCCGTGTTCCAGCCCAAGCGCAGCATAAATTAACCGCCACCAACTTCCCCCCCCCCCCACCTTAGGAAGAAAGCCGGCCAGGCAGCACCGATAAAAAGCAAAACACATTTTATCGTACGTACGTTCCGTTCCGAGGTGCACACATCGAAAGCACCGAAAGGCGAAAGGCGGGAAAGGGAGCAGGGTGATGATCA
Source organism: Anopheles stephensi (assembly GCF_013141755.1). NCBI lineage: Eukaryota > Metazoa > Arthropoda > Insecta > Diptera > Culicidae > Anopheles > Anopheles stephensi. The sequence goes on from NC_050203.1 coordinate 18,534,645, forward strand.
TGAGGTCAGCGGCCGTCCCGCGTCCAGCATTATTTATGCCCGCCCGGCATCGTTTGCATCGTTAACCGCAGCAGCTCCGATTCTAATGGTGCGCTGGAACGTCGCGCAAACATCGACGACGCTGCAACCCCAGAGAATGTCACCAGGGAATCAGTCAAATCCCGGTCTCGGAAAATGGCTCCATTACATTTTATCGCTTCGGACCCTCGGTTGCGTGTGTTCGTGCGTGCGTGTTGCTCTTTTACTGCTGTAACAGTTCTTTCCCGGCTCTAATCGGCCTTCTTCTCTAATGGCAAGCAAAGTAGTGCAGCTGATAGCGCGTTTTGGGTGGAAAATTCCTGCCCGAAAAATTCCACACCGATTATCAAGGGCTTAATAGGCCACTGACCGACTCTGTTCTGGCGGTGGCGGCGGTGGTGATCTATGCCGGCTTATCGTGAGCAAAGTGAGCCTAAAAATAGCATCACCCCGTGAGGATCGCCCCACAGTGTGGGGTGCTGTAGGTGTATAGAAAGGGACACGGAGGCCAATCAGAGGGCCAACCGATCGGTCCGCATAATGTTAGGCTCTGTTTGCTCAAGCGTGCTCGGGACGCCACGGGGGGGAGGGGCGGCGAGAAATTTTATTGATCATGAAGTCCCGTTAACCGTCGCACGTTGACCAACTCCAACCGACTCCCAGTTGGTGGCGATGGTGATGCTGGGGGGCTGTTGAGCGAGCGGGATAATTTATTCCCGCAGCCAATACCGCAGGGCCACGGTCACAGGGCGCCCGGTTTTTCGTGTCCCCAACCATCGCCACCGTTCTCCACACGTCTAAAGCAGCTCCAGAGCTTAAACTGTCCGGAGTTGAACTAATTTGGCTGCGGCGACACGACCGATCTTCGATCCAAGAAAGTGGCAGATATAACGGCAGATCAACAAGCTCAGTCGATGGGGGGTGCGAGCGTGCGCGTTTTGCTCACCGCACACACAACAGCGCGACGTTCTTGTTGTCCCAAACATTTTCCTCCAGTTCCCACCGTCTCTCCTGCCTCAGTTCCCCTGTTCCTCCTCCTCCTCGTGGGGCAGGAGAAAACACTGTTCTCGCCCTTTGGTTGGCCTGACTATTCCAAATCGTACCAGGAAGTGAGAGATTTCTCTCGATCCACCTTGATTCGCTTTACAAACGCCACCGTTATGAGTCGCCGCCCCAATTGGCAGGTTTGCCCAACGAAAAAAAAACCCCAAAAGAATCACAACAACAATCCGGCTAGCATGACACAAACAACAAACATACGAAAACAACTAGTACGATGTGTTTGTGTCTGTGTGCCCTCGTAAATGTTGATTGATATGCGTCCACCGAAAACCCCGTACCAGCGCAGGGGCAACAGCTTTTGGCACTTGAGCATTAGCATTAGTACGATTGTATAATGGAGCGGGAGATGCTGGATCTCTTTTATTGCTCTATTTCCTGCTTTCCTGATTGTCTGAATTGCTCGGGATGTGGCCGGGAAAGCTTTGCTGGATGCTGCCCGTGTGCAAATTTACGGATCGTTTTATTTTCTACAATAAATGAAAGATGGAAACAATGTTGGATGAAGGCTTTTGCATTGCTGCTACACCTTGCGGATGAGTTTATGATATAAATTAATAAACTTAATTTTAGTGCTAAAGCAGAGAGCTAGTGCAAAAAAGAGTATCCACTACTAGGCAATTCATTTGAAAATTCTATTTCTATCCCGTTCTCATTCTTCTTCTTCTTTGTTGAAACTATAATATATTCTTCTTCTTTGTTGAAACTATAACCACGAAAGCTATCAGGCCTGCCATTTCTGGCTATCTTGGACTTGATTTTACCCATAGCAAAGCATTCGGCCCTGCGTTCGGGGAAGCGGTCTTAAACCGACGAAGACCGGCGCCACTGTCGCCTTGATCACCACACCGTCCCACTAAATAATACTAAATACTAAAGAATGATTACAACAGTTAACATCAAAAAAGGATTTTGTAAACTTTCGGGATCAGGATTTCGGTCCATAAATCGCTTAGTAAAATATTTCACAAATATAGTGAAATATGGTAAGTTCTCTGTGGAACTTTGCAATCATATAATGGAACCAGCTGTGGATGGATATTTAAAGTAAGCTAGTGATAATTACAAAACACTGTCCATCAGTTTTCAAACCATAGCTCATTACAGTGTTCTATGGTCGTTTATCAATTCTTCCCTAACTGTATATAAGATTACACTACGTGATTGTAGAGTTCTACAGGGGCTTGTGTGATTTAACAGATTCATTATATGAATCGAATCCCTGTCTAAAGCTCCAGATTATTTCGTCTGTAAGGAGGTTAAAGTAAAATAAAAACTAAATTAAAAACATGATTTCACAACGTGCCGCAAAATTTACAAACAATTAAATTTAAAGTACTTTCGGTAAGTTTTATTGTACTTTAATCTAGAGTTAAAGTGGTTTCAAGAGTACCTGTATTATAGAGAACATTTATATTCTAAAAGCTGTTTAATGACTGATGTTTCACTCCGGTTCCCATATCATGAAGTAAGTCTCTCCAATATTAACACAATGAGTGATTCGATCAACAGCAATACGACGGAGAATGCTGACATTGTTTGTAATAAAAAAAAACCTTTCAAAACCCTAAGAAACAACATATTTCATTTAAATTTAAATATTTAATTTTTATGTTTTTTGTAGAATACTGCGGTCTATGTATTGAAGTTTTCCAATGAAAATTAATTTTATTTTAATATTTCCAATGTTTGCTGATCGTGGACCGATCATTCTAGCTGCTTCATCCCGATTATCAATCGATGCACTCACACACACACACACGCAAACCTTCAGCACGCAAAAGCAGCAGGAACAACCCTGCCAGCCAGTCCATTCCTCCCCGAACCATATCCTGCTGCGTCTCCGGGGTTGCGCTTCGTAACGAGATGCATCGAACAAGATTTTCCACGCGCAAGTAAGCATTTCCAATTGCTAATTTATGATTGTGGTTGCGGTTGCGTTCCTTACCCGAGAAGACCTAAGCACACACACACACACGTACAGGGAAAAGCGCAAGAGACATGCCGAACACCGAACGACACACAACAAAATCATTCGAAACAAGATCGAATCGCGGGAGTTTTGTGCTTGTGCAAAACTGTGGCTCCGTTCCTTTACTTTTTCTTCTTTCCCCGGCATCCTGAACATTCTTGCCGGACGCTTCTGGACACGGCTTCAGTCCCTTCCACGGTGGTTTCTTGTTGCTCCCTTCCCCAGCCACCGCTTCCCTCGCAGGCTTTCCATACTTTCTCGTTCGTTCTTTCACCCGTGGCCCATAATGCGTTTGCCACCACCACCACCATCAGCCACGAAGGGATGCACGATAAGGAAAGCTCATGGAACGCTTGGCATCGGAGCGGAAGCTCACGCCGAAAGCACCGGGCGGCGTCCCGAGCAGGACGGCACGATCGGCGACGGTTGACGCGCGACAAACGATAATGTCCAGGGCACGGAGACGCCCAGCAGGGTGGCGGACAAGAGTGGGCACAAGACGCGGACAGCTGAAGCAAAGAAGAGTCGGGAGAGAGAGAACAACAACAACACAAAAAAAACGACAGCTAACGGGTCATCGGCTGCGTGCGGGCGCCTATATGCGTACACCAAACCCCACCCCGAGATCCCGGTCCCGGTCCCGGTTTCGTACCCTGCCCTGCCCGCCGTACGATCGGTCGGCAGCGGACAAGGCTCGGGCCCATATAAAATCGAGCTTCTTTCTCATTTTACATTCAGTCGGATACATTAATTGGCCCGGTGCAGATCGGCCCGAGCAGCAGCAGCAGCAGCAACAGCAGTAACCCGAGCAGCATCCCGCTAAACCTGCCTGTACGAACGTTTTTGGGGGCAGAGAACGAATTTCCTTTTTGTGACCGTGCGTAGTTTCGGTGCTCGTTTCGTGTGCAAGTACATTGTCGTGATCGTGCAAATTGAAGCATTGTTTGCTTGCCCATTCCCATCGATCAAGACTCCCATTCGCGAGACAGACTCACAATGCGACAGCTGTTGCTGATCTGTGCGCTGGCCTGTGCCGTCGGCGGTGTGCTAAGTGCTTCGTTGACGCGCGTTGGCCGCGAGGATGCGGTGGCGGTCCCGGCGGCCGAGGAGGTGATGATCGTGGCCGAGCCAGCAGAGCTAAAGCGGGCCGAAATCCCGGTCGCGGTCGAGGAGGCCGTGGTGGCGGCCGCTGCACCGGCAACCGCCGAGCAGACGGTCGAACCAGTCGAAAGCCAGAGCATTGCGGAACCGGTGGCTGAGGTCGCGGAACCGGTGGCCGTCGTAGCGGAAGCCGTTGCCGATGCCGTCGTGCCGGAGAGTGAAGTTGTGCAGGCGGTCGAGCAGGCCGTCGACGCTGCCGAACAGCAGACAAAGTTTGTCCCGGAGAGCGAAGTTGCGCCCGTTGCCGCCGTCGCCGTTGCTGAGCAGGAACCGGCCGCCGTTGAATCGCTGCGCAGTGTAGAACCTGTGGCGGAAGTTGCTGAGCCCGTCGTCGCCGTGGTCGAGAACGTTGCTGCTCCGGTGGAAGAAACCGTCCAGGTTGTCGAGCCGGTCGAATCTCTGCGCAGTGTTGCTCCCGTTGCTGAGGTAGCGGAACCCGTGGCCGTCGTTGTTGCCGAGGAAGCTGAGAAGAAAACCGAGGAATCGCAACCGGAAGCTGTCGTCCCAGCCGTTAAGACCGTGGCGGAAGTGATCCTGGACAAGGCCGAGGAGAAAGTCGTCGAAGAGGCGGTAGCTGCCAAGGAAACGGAAGTCGCTCCGGTAGAATCGCTTAAATCGGTTGAGCCTGCCGTTGAGGTGTCTGAGCCCGTTGCCGTCGTTGTCCCGGTTGTTGGTGAGGTTGCCGAGAAGCAGGAGGAACAGGTTGTGCCCCAGGTTAAGTCCGTACTGCCAGTCGCAGCGGTGGAAGCGAGCGAAGTCGTCCCGGAGGCTGTTGTGGCCGTTGCCGAAGAGAAGCCAGCCGTCGCTGAGCAGGAAGTTGCCGCTGTTGAATCGCTCCGTACTGTTGAGGTGCCGGAAGTTGCTGCCGTTGAAGCCGTCGAGAAGGTGGCCGAAGTTGTCGCTGCCGTTGAGCCCGTAGAGGAGAAGGTTGTCGCCCCGGTTGAGTCGCTCCGTTCCGTTGCTCCGGTTGTCCCGGTGGAAGAACCCGTCGCTGCCGTCGCTGCTACCGAGGAAAAGGTCGTAGAGGCTGTCGAAGAGAAGGTTGTCGCTCCGGTTGAATCTCTGCGCCAAGCTGCCCCGGTCGAAGCCGTCAACGAGCCAGCGGTCGTAGTGGTCGAGGAGGAGAAGAAGGAGGAAGTTGCCGTCGTGGAGAAGGAAGCCGTCGTTGCCCCAGCTGTTAAGGCCGTCGTTGTACCGGAAGTGGTCGAGAACGTGGAAAAGCAGGAAGCTCCAGTTGCCGTCGAAGAACCGGCGGGCGTTGTCAAGTCCGTCCCGATTGCGGAAGATCTCGTCCCGGTGAAGGAAGTCGAGGCCGAACCACACCAGGCTCTGCGCGGCAATGAGGTACGTCAGGAGACCGGTAGCTCCACCACCCGTCCCAATCTGCTCCAACAGATCATTCAGCCGGTGAACAACTTCATCCAGGCGACTCCGCTCGGACAAGTGTTGAACCGCCCGTCGAACACTCCGGCCGCTGCTGCGGCTCCTGCCGCCGAAAACGCCGAAGTCGCTCAGGATGAGTCGGCCCCGGCCGGTACGACTGCCGCCCCCAACCTAGTCCAGCAGCTTGCCCAGAACGTGCAGAACTTCTTCAACCCGAACGCGGTGAACGCCAACGCTGAGGCCGAATCGACGACCCGGCCCAACATTATCCAGCAGGTCCAGAATGCCGTCGGTTCGGTGTTTAACCGACCGGCCACCAACTCGGAACAGCAGCAGCAGCAACAGCCCAACCCGATCCAGAATATCGTCCAGGGTGTGCAGAACTTCTTCCGGCCGACCACCGCCCCAGCACAGGCCAGCCCGTCCGAGGGCGCTGCTCCCGCCGATACGCCCCAGGACACGCCCGCTGCCTAAAGGTGCCTAGGTGTTAGGTAAACTCCACAGCCATAAGCGTGCAGACGCGTTCCACAAGGACGAGCGGTGGTGAATTCCTTTCTTTTTCTAAGGAATTTAACCACCCCGCAAGACTTTCCTTTTCCCATTCTTACACACACGAGAGAGAGAGAGCGAGAGAGAGACATATCTACGACACACAGAAAAGCAAGAGCCAGCAACCGTGCTACGTGCCAGGATGGGTTCCGGAAGATCCGGATGAACGATCAGGATGATGTGGCCTTTTTCCTAACTTATTTATTTAAACGCATGCAAAACCTCCACCCAAGCAATGTTCACCGGGACATTGCCGACATTTGGGGACTGGACAAGGTTTTTGAGGGCTGCAAAGGGAAGAGGTAGCAAACAGTACCGGAGGACTGGCACGAAAGACGGCTGGTTTCTTGATTTTATTTTTATATCTCTTAATTTATTGCATTGTGATTCTCAGCGGTAGGAAGATATGGAAGAAAACTTTTAAGAAAAACACACACTCACACAAACACAACGATCAGGAATGAGTGAGACAGAGAGCGAGAGATTGGACACCAGCGATGGTTGGAGCAGGAGGGAAGATTCACGATGAGAAGACGACGAGATGGGAAGATTGTTCAGGGCATGCTAGATTGCATAACACACAGAAGCACACAGGAGGCGTTGCAACAATGTACGCCGAGAGCCAGCCAAGGTTTATATACGAATGAGAAAGAAAAAAAATGTATGAAAACAAAAAAATTAATAAAATGTATAAAAATTTGTAAAAAAAATGTCTTAAGTCTACTTCAGGTTTTTCTTCTTCTATATCTGCAAATTCTAAATGTCTTGAGCAGCTTCGTTGCAAGGTTCGTCGCTTCTTCACCGATTCTTGCTTCTCGGCCACTGCCGGATCAAGCGTGTGGAATGGCCGCAAGCACGAATCTAATTTATCCACACCGCACGATCTTAGAAATTACCGCACTAAAACGGAACGGCAAATAATTGCAACACTCGCCATTGCAACACGATCCGGTCCGGTCTGTGTGTGTGTGTGTGTCGTCTTCGACCAGAGGGCGAATGCCCTCACGGCAGCACCGGACGGACGGACGGTCGGTTTTTCTTTTGCGCTTTTCCATCTACGGTCACACCAAACGGCCCATTTGGCTGTTGGGCAGAAACGACCGACGACGAGACAACACGAGCGGACCAATAAATTGATTCCTCCCCGGGAACACACCCGGGACATCCTCAACTTCCACTTCCCATGTTTTTCCCTGGAATGGCCCGCGAGTTGCCATTCTTGCGCACAGAAGCCAAAGGGGGTCTTCCAGATGCGCAAAATGGTTTCTGTTGGTGGTACTCAGACAACAGGGCAGAGGCATTGTTGGATGCTTGCGCATGTAACGATGGCAATCGCGGGTATGGGCGAGTCAAGGTCAAGTTCAAGTTCAACGAAAGTGCCCTCTGGCGAAGAAGCGGCAATTGCTGCTCTGTGCTCCTCTGTTCGGTCTTAACCAAGTGGGGAGCGCTTTTCTCATTGGCTTCTTCATGGAGAGGACAGAGTTCTTGCAAGATAAGGTATATAACATAGTGTGTCTTGTAAGAAAACAGTCTATCTAAACCCCAAGAAAAATGTTAAAAGGTGGACAAGATTCTCCCTTTTACTCGATCGCTCCAAGTAAAAGGGATTTATGTCCTACGCTCATTACAACTCGCACAGGCCTCAACATATTGTCTTGACATGCAATTCTGCCCGATGTCCGCTGATCCGCTAGCAAATCGTCCTGTCAGGCACATAGTCCATCCTCTAGCGAAACACGTTACATCCCGCTTAGTGCTGCTTCTTGCTGCATAATGCTCCACTCGTCTAGAACTCCATTTCACTGTCCGGGCGTATCCAGAGCGGGCGACGACGCCCAACCACAACGCGAACGGGGAAACAAAACGGACACGGGGCAGCATAAATAATCAATTGCCTGGTCCGACCGTCGTCGTATCCTTTCGCCCGGTCCGCTTTCCAATTCTGCAAATTGCTATCGTCTGTCTATTGCCCCGTGTGCGAATGGACAGGTTTCCCTTCCAGGTGGTGGTGGTGGTGGTGTTTGCCACCCTTTTTTTTCGCCTTCACCCGAACCACATCCGCCGGTTGTAAATTATATCTTCAATATCTCTACCCCAGTCAGTCCTCGACAATGACCCGGCACGACGACCGTTGCTTGCGGAGCGAAACCACGCATTAGGGACTCGGGCACTCTTGTGGCATACACACACACACAGTTAGGAGGTAAGAAGGTTTGCGAAAAACGGACACACAGAACCAACGATGCCTTAGATGGACCCAACCCCGAACCCGTGTTTAGACATCGATCCGGTACTCTCGGAAGGGACTTGATTGTTCGCGTGATGCACTCGTTCTCGGCTCGGGAACGATCCCCATGGTGTGGCGGCCATTGCTGGCGATCACATAATAATATAATTGGCTGCGAACGTGCGGGATGATGCCGGGAAGCGGACGGGATGGGATTTTTGCAAAGATTTATAGGAGTAAGTTAATGAACCTCGGATGGCTCCGGTGTGTGTGTGTGAGGCTGGACGCGTTTCGCAGGCAAACAAGACGGCGAATCTTCTACTTCCCCGCAGCTGACACAGGATCGTTAACTCTACCCGCAAGATGAACAGAACAGATTATGAGCTGCAGGTACGGTGTGGTAGGACAAGCCGCTGGAACGAGCAAGGTGTTGCCCGGGACACGTGTCATATGCGCGTACATTCAACGCACCCTTAGAGCTGGTGCCGAGATTTATGTGGGCTAGCTCGGGTGGGGGAAAAAGGCTGTAATGCTGCATTCGATCCTAGACCCCATGGGGCAGCAAGCGTTAGCCTCATCATCAGTCTTCTGCCCTCCTAGATGCTAGATAAACGAGAATTTTATTAAGCCTTGTCAATCAACCTTCCTTCACACTCTTGCTTGCTCCCGCTATCGAGATCCTCCTGTCCGGTTTTAATTGCACAACAAGCCGATCGGCCGAAACGAGCTAAAGAAGCAATAATTAATTTACATTGTGGCCGTTGGTCGGACGGTTCAACCATCGCAGGATGTCAGTATCCGTTCGATAATGCGAAAACCCCCGTGCACGCGGATCACCCCTTTTCGATTTCCGATGAACGAAAGTTTCGCTGAGGTTAATGCACTTTACCCTTCGGTTTGTTTGGCGAAAGTTCCGCTTCGTTTCCGCTTTCGGGAAGCCCGGGTGAGATCTCCGGTGTCCTGGGAGGGATTGCGATTTTTTTATTTTAAACGAAACACCCCAAAAAGCAACCCCTGTTTTGCTCAATAAATGATCGCTGATTTGAATTAAGCAACCAGATCACCTTAAAACTCACCACCGCATGAATTAAACATGTCTGTGCCGAGCAGGTCCGACTCCGAGAGCGAATCCCAATTGGATGCCGTTTGGGCGATTTCGATTTCGTTTGACTACTTTCTTCCGAATCGAACGCAGGGCCGATGCCTGTGCACGATCGATCCCGGTTGAATGCTATTTATGGTGCGTGAAACTGAACGTAATCGTCTCCGCTAAAATGTATTCTAGAGTTACGCATGATCTTCCAAGCACTGTGGAGCATGATCACGCATGATCGAACCAAAATTTCGCGCGTGAAAAAAACCGGTTCTACCACCCAACCACGGATGATCTCGATGCCGACCCCGGATACCGGGTGGAACGTACATGCGTCAAAAAAACAAAAAATCCCCCACCCGTTGGTGAAAACGGTTGGGGAACGTACCAAGATGGAGCGTGCGCGCAGACCCAAATCATACAAATCAACAAACGAACCAAAATGAAATCAATCGGCGCCTCGGTGGGTTTCCTCTTCTGCTTCTTCTCACTGGTCGGCTGTTAAATGAGAAAGAAAGTTATTTGCATATCTTATTCGTAACCGTTGTTGCTCACCACATTCACCCTGAGAGTTCGAACGACAGCTTGGGATGGATGAAATCTTCTGCGACCGCGATCCGAATATTCGGGGGATCGATAGTGTTGCTGGCGCACAACAATTCGGATGTGTCGTGAAAGGTGCAATATGTTAACAGTACTGTCTGCACAAACAAGACAACATTGTGACAACAGTTGTAATTTGCAGAGCGAGAGTGTGCTCTGTGCTTCGTTTACTTTATGTATACATGGGATCGGTGTATAGCTTAAACCACATTTAAAAATCTACCCTAAAAACTACACCGGCTTACAACGTTAAGGAACTCTTCAAAAAAACACCCGTTACTGGAATCGTTCACAAATTGATCGCATCGCTTGTACTTGCTTAGCTTAATAGCCTAAATAGCTCCCCCGGCTGCCCTCATCCCTCCCCCTGCCTCCCTACAGTAAGTCCTTAATGCAGTTTAGCACATAGTTAAAGATGCTTTCCTGCGGTACCTCACCGTTCAGCACGTAAATATCCTTCCGACCCTTAAACTCACGGTAGTGCTTCTCGTACATCGGCCACACGCACATCTCGAAGTACCCGACCACATCCGGCGGATCGTACACGCGCTGCATACGCCGCGCATAGCACCGCTCGTACGGCAGATGGATGTGAAACTTTACGCTGCACAGATCGCGCGTAAACGAATGGTTAAACAGCAGGAAGCCTTCCAGCAGCAGCACGTTTATCTTAATGCTCATGCTTTGGTACGATTCGTTCTTTGATTTCTTAATTAAATTCGTCGTCCTGCTGCCGGTACCGTTTTCATCGTATTTGGCGAGAAAGTTGCTCAGGAAATGGTCCGCAAACAGATTGTACTCGTCCATCATCTGCTCCACCTGCTCGCCCATCTCGCTGTCGGCCTCGGTCTGCCGCAGCTGGTGGCAGTTGTACAGGATAAACTTTTGTCCCAGCACCTTCATAATGTCCTGACACATCCGGTCCATATCGAGCGACGACAGTATCTCCCAGTTGATGTGGTTCAGCTTCTGGACCATCTCGTGCCGTGGACTATCGACCGGCAGGAAGTAGTCATCCTGGCACAGGGCAACGACCTTGTTTAGGATCAGATTTTCCTTGAAGAATACTTTGTTTTGGTGAGCCTGGAAGTAGGATTCGAGCGATTTGGCAAGCGTCGTTTTGCCACCGTTCGTGACGCCCGATATGCCGATGACGAGCCACGTTTCCATCGTACGGCGTCGCTGGGGGAAAGTTAAAACGTAACGTACACTCGTCAGTGGTTGTTTGCTGGTGACCGTACGAGCGAATGGGCAACTATTTACTAAGCGCAACGTAGCGGTTGGAAGGGTTTTACCTTTGCCGCGGGTAAATAGTTGGAAACAGTGCGATAAGAACGGTCGGTTGGCCGGTAACGCGTGAGCAACAGTAAATCCCGCACGAGAATATGATTGCGGTTCGTAATCATTTTCTCGCCATGTGGTACCACTCGGCTGTACCAACCATTTTGCACCGCGAATACGTTTGTAAACAGTGAGTGAATTCTTCTTATCTTGTCTTGTGATGATGCTTCACGCTATTTGCTTGTTATGACATATTATAGCCGGGCTACAGCGGATGGTTGTTTGCCGAGCCTTACAGATCTAAGCTACAGATACGGGTGTGCGATTTTTGGCCCCCGGCCGCTAGATACACGCGGGCACCGCTTTCGACGGTTCGACGATACCGACTGTCTTACCTTTAAAGTGCACTACAGTTGACGGGCGAATCGAATGCCGAGCTGGTCCCGCAAATGGTACAGAGAAAAGGCCGACAGTCCACCGACTAGCACCACACCGAACACTGCCGGTACGAGGAATGCAAACTTCATCGGTGGAAACAGCGAGTAGATCCAACTTTCTGCAAATGGGAGGAAACAAATTGAGTTAGGCTAAAGAGCACCGGGAGCAATGCAACACGCACGACGATCAATTCGTCTGTAGCCCAATAGAATCAATTACATCGTCACTGCTATCGGCATCAATCGCTTGCGAGGCAACACTCGACGCTTCCTCCGAGGGTCAAACATATAAAACGCAACCGAGAACAACGCGTCAAGGTTATGATGGTGAGCCGTGTGTTTTTTTGCTCGTTTTGTACCTTACGCCACCGTTCGAGTGCGATTGCTGCTCGCGCGTCGTACTTCATTAGATTGATTTTTGTACCACGACAATCGCACAGCGCTCTATTGTCCATCAATTGCGTGAAGCTGCGCGGCTCGCACACGAGCGCAACCGTGTACAGGGGAGGTGCGTTTTTTGCTGTTGCCTCGCGATGCTGGTGAAGCGTGTCAGCAGTTGGGTTGCCTGTTTGCATAAGAACGTATTGGGGTTTTGCGCTTACCATCTCTCGCATCGATCACCATGAACGGCAGAACGGCAACCCAGAATACGTAGTAGAAGAACGCGCTAAATGTAGCCGCCAGAATCAGCTTCCCGAGGGCCGCATTCGATTCCATTCACTGAAAGAAGGCGAACATCGAAAATAAAACGTTAGTCGCGCTGGATGCTATTTTGGACGTGCTCGGTAATGGTGCCACGAACGTGCTTGATCTTATCGCGTTTGCACTTGTAATTGCTTCGCAATTGGGGTCCGCGCGCGTTTGAAACAGGAAGGCAAGGAAAGAGTAGAAAAAAAAACGCACACACGCCGTGCCGCAAATGACGTCTTGTTTGTTTGTTTACATCCAGCGGTGATGTAAACAAATGGTTTTGGAGGTTAAATGTTTCGAAATAAACACGAAATATGCGAGAAAACTAAAAGAATCACTCACGGAACTGAAATTCGACACGATTTTACGAGAAATTGTGTGTTTTTCTTGAAAAATGATACAATTATAGCAAATAACGACGGCAGATTTATGGCAAATCGTGTCGGCAGAATGACAGCTTTGCGCACAGTGGGCTTAACGACGAATGAAAGGACAAAGTTATGATCAGTACTAAAATTTGAATGTGTGTTCTAAAAATTTGAAATTTTCGCTTTAAATTTCAACTGGTCGGTTGCACAGCTCAAACGCACGTGGTTAAAACGAAAAAATGAGAAAAAAACTAAAAAAACTGGCAAATTAATGTATCTGTTTCCTTACTTATTTTTGTGTACTCTCTTAAAAGGCGCTACAATCGCTTCGAAGTCGTGATACCGCTCACGGTTTAGTACGTTCGTTTGTCAATCTATTATTCTGGCCGTTCTGGGGAACACATCGAAGCTATCTTTCCATTCCGATTTGGTCCAATCACATCTCCTCTGCTCTTGTCGACGGTCTAAAAGGACTTAAATGAACTGAAAAAAATTGATGATGTTAGGCAGCTAGATGGTATAGACAGTAGACTCGCCAGCACTTTGCTCTATGAAACCGGTATCAAATCTCCTTCGGATTGTTTTCTTACGACAAAGGACTCACCTTGCAGCTTCAGTTTAATTAAGATAAAGAAACAAGAAATAATAGGCCCTGAATCCTCGAGGTTGTAATACCGATTTACAATTTCTTTCCAACAAAATGGATTTGTGTTTATAATCATCACCATTTTATTCATGTCTTCTGCTGGCTTCTCTCGAGCTTCTCCTACCATCAAACGCGAAACAGTTTGCCGAGCCTCACGCAAGGTAATTAAAATAATCTTACAAATCTACAGGAGTGTGTTGTGTTGGGTGTTGGATGAGTCGATTCGACGTAAATGAATTGATTTGAAAAAACCAAAATGCAAACCAAAATGGAGGAAAAAAAGGAAAAGGAGAAAAAAACATCAGCTAAAGTTAACAAAAAACCGACGACCCAAACGAGCCAATAAATAAATACATCACTAAACGTTTTCCTTCTGTTTTACGACCACACAATTGGATCGCGACTGCTGATGCCGATCGTGTTTCAGCTAGATCGTAACATTTCCCCATGCTTGTTTTACAGGTTAAGAGAAAGAAAACCTTCTGCGCTCCGCTTTTCTTCGATGGTAACCATAGTAACCGATATTGTGCTTTCCAGTTTTCACCTTCACGCAGCATTGTAAAACACGCGCTAAAACAGCGAAATTCGGATTGCGATAGTTTGGCAGCATCATTTGCTCCGGATCAGGTAAACGGTTGGTAGAGATTGGGATGAGTGAAAGCGGAAATGATCGAACGTCCATCGGTCGATCCGCGTCCCGTGGTACATTATGGGTTCCGTGCGTTCGTGGAACATTCGCCGTACGATCGTATCTCGAGATCTGAAAATTGAAAAGATCACACCATAATAATATCGTTTACTGTCGCTCGCTTACTCGATCGCTCGCTTACCATCATTACCGCAGGTTCGGGCACAGCGTAGTTTTCCCCGGTTCGAGTAGGTCACACCGTCAGTGCCACACACGGGCTCATAAGATTGTGCGACAGTGTTGCGGATGCAGCGTCGTTCACACCCGTGCTGGATTTGTTTTGGTGTCCGGGTCGGTGCGCTTGTACTGGCCGTTCCATTGACCGGTTGAGATCCCTGATCGATACGATCCTGGGCCGTCTGTCCATCCTTCGCGTCCTTACTGCCGACAGTTGACGGTGCCTCAGTACTTGAGCTCGTGATCGACACTGTGGTGTGCTTTACCTGTCGCAACACTGCACCGGAAGCGGCATGTTGGCTATCGTGATGGTCCGGTTCGTTAGTGTGCTCCACTACCGGCTTGACGGCAGTGTCCTGAGTGCGACGTCCAAACTTCCAGTAGCTTTGGGCGGGCCCTCCATGATGTACCGGATGATGCACGGGATGGTGGACTGGGTGGTGCAGCTGCAGGTGTAACGTTTGCGCGCCAGGTCCGGTCATAGCTGGACCATGCTGGGGTTGATGCAAAGCTTGCGGCTGAGGTAGTGGCAGATACTGGGGAGCGGCGTATGCTTGAGGTTCCGGAAGATGCTGATGATCCGAGGTTTCGTTACCGTGCGAGCCGTGGAACTCGTTCACAACATTCTTCTGGTGGGCACCGTTCTTGGACGGGAACTCAAAGTACTTCTGGATAAACATGTGTGGCTGCTGATGATGTTGCTTCTGGTACTTCTGCTTAATGTGCGAACTGTACGTCTTGTGGATGGGTTTCTCGGACGGAGTGTCCGCCAGATGCTCACCGGTCGGCCCACTTCCACTAGCCTGAACATTGCTGTACGATGTGGCATGCGACTGATGGTTGTGCTGATGGTTGTGCACCTGGGGCTGCGGTGCAGACTCTTCCTTCGGGAAGTAATAGCTCAGATGCGTCTGGACGGTCGGTTGCTGTGGAGCGACGGCTTGCTGTGCCTGGGCGTAGGACTTTGTGTGCTGTGACTGTTCCTGCTCGGCCACGATCGTTTTCGGATGGTAGAAGTTTGTCGACACGGATACCTGAGGCTTCTTGGGGATCTCCTGCCACTTGTTGGACGAGTGATCACCTGACGGAACTGGAGCTGCGTGGATGTAGAGAGGCTGCGTTTGAGGCTTTCCCTGGCTGCCGACGTAACTGGTGGCACCACCGGACGAGGACGACGAGGGCGACGATGGGTAGTGATGATGGGGCGGCGGATGATGTACCTCGGATGGCTTCGACAGCGGGATCGCGTTCACCTTGTAGTGGCCGTTCACCTCCTCCTGGACCTTGAAGTTGAAGCTCGGGGGCAGCTGCTCGGGCTTGACGAACGCCGGCTTTTCCTGTACCAGGGGCGAAAAGGAAGGCTGTGGTTGACCAAGTTTCAGTAGTTGATCTTCAGAATTTACGGCCGGTACGTAGTTCGGTGGTGGTGGCGATGGCAGTGTCTGGGCCGGCACGGCCTCTGCCGGTTTGTGCGAGATCGACAGGAGCTGGCTCGGTTTCAGCGGGGCCAGCTGATGGTGGTACTCTTCCTTCGTCTTCTGCGGCGCTACCAGGTGATGGATGTCGGACGGCTTGAACTGGGGCGAGGGTACGAAGTGGTTGGGACCGTGCTTGCCGAAACCCTTCAGCATTCCCTCCAGGCTCAGGATGGGCAGCATGTGCTCGAGCGTAAACATCTCGCCGTCACTCGTATGAAGCTCTGCAAAAAGTGGAGAAGCAATGAAGAATTGGGATGTCCCACAGGTGGCCGAATGAGGCACCACCACCTTACCAGGATAGGTTCCATACGTCGCCACACCACCGGAAGCGATCTTCACCGTCGGCTCCTTGAAGTAGATCTTGCGCCGCTTCTCCACCGGACGAATGATCAGCAGCGGTATCTCACCGTTCGATCGTTTCGGCTTGCGGATAAGCGTCTTTTTGTACTCGGTCACGCTCGGGCTAGCAACGCTGTCGGCGATCTTTGATGGTGAGGCTACCGATGGTGCTGCTATCGGGGAGGGTTTCTTTAGCTTCTCGTCTGCCAGTACTAGTGGCGCTGGAAAACGGGAAAGCTTATGTTAATTGTTTTCTTTTGCTGCGAGAGCTGGCAGAATGATTGGAATTTGATTGGCGATTACAATCGATTGGTGTAGGATAATGTTTGCCTCTGTTCGTTATCCAATTTGTATGATTATTCTTGCACCTAAATGATCAATTTAAGATGATGTTACGAACCGTTATGAGTTGTTAAGAACTAATTTCGATATTGCATTAAAAGAACACGGCTGGCCTAAATATGTACAAAATGGTTCAGATCTGAACAGATTCATTAGCTGTAATGTGATCAAACAATCAGCATTAAGCAGTGATTGGAATGAACCCATAATTTTTAATAGTAAACATTTTCTGAGAACAAATTTTTATTGTACAAAAAAATTGTTATTTTTTTAATAACATCAGGAATGAATTTAAGGGAAGTTTTGCATGAGAAAGAACAATTATGACACTTTTTTAAATGGGTGATTGGCATGATTCTCTGCTGAAGCTTTGAGCCGTTAAACTTCCTACTTCAATTTATTGAAAAAACATTTGAACATTATAAAAGAACTCGCATTTTAATATTGATAATGAGCTCTGGTTCCAGAGGACCTTGTCAAATACCTTTAATTCTAATGTCTTCAGATGATATTGTCGTAGTAGCCGTTGATTTGGCACGCACTTTCCCGAGTGCTGAAAGGACGTGTACAATATCAACGGCTACTATGATAATATCATCTGAGGACATCACAATGGAAGGTATTTGATTTCCCTGTTATACGAAGCCGTTTCCATATCAACTAGCTTTGTTTGCCATTCCATCTAAGAAGCCTGCCATAAAAATGCATGCTATTGTCTTATCAACTGAAAACCCCTGTATCAATCATAGTCTTTTTGATATGAAGATTATGAATTCTAATTGCTTAGCTCATTAATTGCTTACAAGTGCTAGAACGAATAACTGATGGGATTTAAAACATGAAACTCGGCAAGTCAAGCCAGGGTGGGAAACTTTGGTTGTTACGTTACAAACAACTCCTCATCCTCGGTTTACTATTTTCTTCATGTTAAGCTCTCATTTCAGTTTTGATTCTACTTAAAAAAATGACCGAGATTGAGATGTTAAAATATTAAAACTGATTAAAATTACTTTTAGAGTCACAAATCAGAAAACATAAGACTTGAACAAACGAACAGCTAAGCAAAAACGCTGCAGGAAATTAATTGAAAATACCATCTTAAACACTCCAAAGAAGGGGAGTTTTCTTTCCCCATCCACCCAATTTCGTGGTGCACACATTGTGGTGATGGAATCCAGGAGCTCCAGAGTTGAGAAAAAAAATCCCATCGAACAAAAACCACCAGAAACGAACTAAACGAAGTAATTTGAAATAATGAGTTCTTCCGCCGTCTGCGGCACGGCCGACGACGGTATGCAAAACAAAAAATCCGCGAACGAACGCGCGCGCTTGAGACACATTTTAAATTACTTTCCTCCCACTGCCCGTACCCGTATGCAGACATCCGCTTCCTCTTCGTTCCTTACCTGCCACCAGTAGAAACACCCAGCACAAGGATCGCATGGTGCCGTTCGTTTTCCTCGGGTTGTGCCGAGAGTGGTTTAATATCGAAGGAACAGGTGTGTGTGCGATTCCGATTAGTGTTCACACGTGAAAATTAATTTCCACCTTCGCCCTTTCGTTGGACGTCTTTTGCACTCAGAAGGTACCAGTGTAGGCACCAATCACCAAGGACCAAAAAAAAGGGACCGTTTAAACTGATTCGTTCGTTTTTTTCACCAAGCTTTTCCACCAGTTTCTCCGGACCAGGTACGTTAATAGTTTTCCAATTTTGTTCCTGTTACACTTTTTCCTATAGAATTTAGAGCACTTTTAAGTGAACTTTTCACTGCTTTTTCCCACTCACTCTTTCTCTCTTCAAAAACACGTACACGCAACTGTCACTTTGGAGGTCCTTAGCTTCACTTGTTCCTTTTGGGTGAAGGAAAAATCCACCCCTTAAATCCAACCTTCGCCGAATCTTCCGTGTTTGCTACCGGCGCGCGCGGTTACCGTTCCGGACAAGCGTTGGCCAATGAATAAACCTTCCACGGGATGGTGAACAAAATTTTGAAACATTTTCGCGCTGCTCTCCCGCCCCGATCGGAGCTTTTCCTTCATGCGAGCAGGGTGCCACCCCAGAGAGGGTGTGCGTGTGTGTGAGTGTGCGTGTGTTTTACGACCCCAAACCACTGCTTCTTCCTACTCCGCCGTGTCAGCCGGCCCGATGATCGAGCTGGTGAATTTTCGATCTTCGCTTTGATCTCCACTTTCTTGACACCGTTCGGTTCGAAGATCGGTTCGGTTCAAGCGTTTCGGTACGGTCGCTCGAAGCTTTTCTTTCGAGCTCATTCCACCCGGTAGCGGGGGGCAGTATTTGGTACGCATCGGATAGGAAAACGTGGGGAAATTCTTTCTCCTCCGTGCGTACGGAGCTGCGAATCGAATCGAACGGAAGCATTAAAATAACGCAACTTTTCTCACCAACAACATATAACAAGCCGCCTATCTGCTTACTTAAGAGGACGCAGATAAGGCCTCTTTTTGTATTATTGGGAAGTTGTTTTGTTTTCGAGAAGGGTAACAAAATGCTTGATGATTTTCAACTCGAACACAAATCAATTGGAATTGTGCGTGGAACAAGACGAGGAATGAAAGTAAAATGAACTTTTGTCCACAATACACGGGGGAGAAAATGGGAAAAGCGAGCAACGTTGACCTGTTGACAGAAAATTTATTGGTCGAATTAGTGTGAGCTCCACCCTGCAAGCGCGTTGGAAGGAAAATGGCTTGCGGGAGGCAGCTACAAGCTTATGAATTTTTGTGTAAACCTTTAATTGGGACACTGGGCCTGTGATTTATTTTTAACAAAACGATTGTTTCGACAGTTAGTTGGGATAGTTTATAACACATTTCGTGCATTACAATTCATTTTTAATGAACAGTTTGTCGTATTGTTTTCGCTTTTTTATTTAATAATTGTTTTTTCCATGACATTTTTAAGCAGATGGATAGGTTTTTGGATTTTTATCAATTACTATGTTTTGTTCCCTGTTTTATTTCTTTCTAATTTATAGTTTTTTTTAAATGATTGACAAGGCCTTTGTTATTTTTATATTTGATTAACTGTGTTAAAATTGATGGTTAAAATATTTACGAAATTTATTTATTTATTTATTTAATTTTCGATTATTTTTCCAAATGTTTATCCTAAACTGTTTGTATCATTCTTACTATTCTTTATTAATTGTATGCTTTATTAATTTTGATTTGTTTCTTATTTGTTTGTATGTTCGTTTTTTTACATTTAAAGCTATATTTAAATTTACTTATTTACTTACTTTCTTACTTACTTATCAGGCGCTACAACCGTTTTGCGGTCTAGACCTGCTACAACAATCCTCGATACCGCTCACGGTTTAGCGCCGTAGTCTGCCAATCCGTTATCCCGGCCGTTCTGGCGGAAGCATCAACGCCATCACTCCATCTCAGTTTTGGACCTACCACGCCTCCTCTGTCCGTGTGGACGTCCTAAAAGGACTTTACGGGCCTGGTCGTCCAGTGTCATTCTCATGACGTGGCCGGAGCCTTCCGGAGCCTGGCGAGTCTACCATCGTAGGTGAGACCATCGTACAGCTCGTAGAGCTCGTCATTGTAGCGGCTCCTCCATTATCCTTCCACACATACCGGGCCAAAAATCCTTCTGACCATCTTTCTCTAGAACGCGGCTAAGCAGGGCTTCGTCAGTTTTGCACAGAGTCCATGTCTCAGAGGCGTATGTGAGTACTGGGACTATAAATGTTCTGTACAGTCCCAACTTCGTCCGTCGGGACAGGTATTAAGAGTGGAGAAGTTTCCTCAGGCTGTAGTGTGACCGGTTGGCAGCCAGCACCCTTGCGCGTAACTCAACATCAATGTTGTTGTCGGTGCCGAATTTTGACCCCAGATAGGTGAAGTAAATTTACTTATTAAGTTGAATTTATTTTCTAAAAATATTTTTAAATACTCGTCCCGCATTTACTGTAATTATTTTCTGTTTTTTTGTTGGGCTTTTAATTTTTTATTATCTATTTTTAAATTGTTTGAAACTTTGAAAGCATTCCTACTTTAAATCACCAGGAAATAGACTTCATTTTACTCGTAGCAAAGTAGTCAGCCCTACGTACGGGGATGGGATTCCAGAAATAGACACAAATCTTATATTGTCCTAGAACAAATATTTCAATCTAAATTATACATTGACCATCTGCTAGTAGGAAAACAAAGCTTCATCCGTCACAGTGACCCCAAAACCGCTTATCAGCTCGACTTGACTTGCTTGCAGTGAAAAAACGATATTGAGTATCTCATAAATTGGAAGAAAGTAAATGGAATAGCTTAACCGATCATCAACCAAGCTACTAAACACTCTGCACGACGCACGATTATATGGAGCTTTCCGCTATGAACGCCGGCAACAAGAAAACCACACACACAGCATGATGGATTTAATTGAAGCAATCCCGGCTGCGATTTACCGGTGACACGCACTGTAAGGTCGTTATGAAACGTTTCAGTTTCATACGCCGATCTTACCGATTGGGCACAGACAGACAGGCACCTTAAAACGAGTCGAATTTGGAGGGTTTGGAATTCCACTAGGCCAATCGGGCTCGTTGATATGAGGTCTTTCCGGATTTCATTTAACCCTTTTTCTCATTTCACTGGTTTTTGCTCAGGGGAGTTTCGTTTTAGTAGCTCCAAAAAGACGCTAAGGATGGCGCTTGCCGGCTCGATGCTTTTTAAACGCGCATTAATTGTTTTGATTTTCCATCTGCCATCTGCACTCCAAAGAGGGAAATAAAAATACGACGCGCCACACACACACAGGACAGCCGGAACCGTTTAAATGGGGGTTTGCGAGTCATGTGCAAAGGAAGGGGGGGGGGGGGGGGAATTAATTGAAACTGTACCAAACGCAACAACGGAAAAATGGAAACCATCCCCTAGGCATCTTCGAATTTCGTTGGCGAAAAAAATCGCTCGCTCAGGAAAAACGAATTCTGTCTCTACGCTAGTGGGTGTGCTTTGGCAGACCATTTTTGCTTCATTCCCCCCCCCCCCCCCCCCCTATTGTGTGTGTGTGTGTTTTTGGCTTGCTGGCCCCACATAAGGGAAGATCGTGCAGGTGCATTATCGAAATTAAATTTGAGGTCAGACACGATCACTTTCTCTGCCGGCCGGATCACTCGGTGCCGATGGGTGCCGTTTTGGGAAGTTTTCTCCCGGCCCCGAAAAATTTTATGCGCACCGTTTTGTATGTGTTTGTGGGTGAGCATACGCGAGCGCGTTTACGTTTGTTTGTTTGCTGGGGGTACCTACGCGCCACCGGCCAGCCAGCCAGCCAGCCAGCCCGACCAGGGGGAGTTAATTATGAGAGAAACAAAAAAAAAATCAGCTAATGGGAAAACTTTTTCCACGTGTGATCTTGCAGGCGAAAATGTGAAGTGCCGCTGCAGATCGGTAAAGCACGGCTGAGCTTTCCTACCGGCTATTTGGGATCACAGTGTAACTCTTGGTTAGTGCTAAAGCAAGCTTTTATAGTGCAACATATGAAGGAGTTTAAGCACAGAGTTAATTAAAAGGTTTACCAAACACTTTCGTTTGTAGATCGCAAATGATCGTGAAGGGTAACAAGGTTGTTGGGCATAAAGTTTACGATTGAATTGTTCGGTTCACTCACATTGAATCGTTTTTGAAAGTGAAATTTTCATAAATAAATCTTGGACGTCGGAAGGCCTAAGAAAATAAAAGATCAGGTGGTAAATAATCTAACGGAAATACACTTTGAAGATCACTTTGAATTTGAGGTATAATTTTCCAGTTAGAATTCACCTCTAAGACCTCCCTCAAACGTCATGTGTTGAGCTCAAGCTACCATTAAAATTACTGCTCTAGCTGTGTTCATTAAATAAAACATGCGGCTTTATCTCAAGAATTCTCACCTTGAACATCAATTTACCATCAAACTTGTGATGTTTACTTGTGTGACATACCATCCCATACAAAATTTGCAGTAAAACCCCCCAGCAAATTTGAGGAAAACCCGCATCAGCTCGTCTTAGCTTTCACCAAAAAAAAAAAAAAAAAAAAACCCCGTAATGTCCTGACGGCAATTAATTACTGCAATCATAGTAATTATGCCGTGGCTGCGGTGCGAGTTGTTTCACCTTTTCATCACACTTTGACGCAAATGCACCAAACTTCTGCAGGGTTCGTTTGCTAAGTAATGCGTCTACAGGCGGATCAATAATTTGGAGCAAGAAAATAATTTTTGGCCACCCGAGCACCGGTTAATGATTTGTGTGTGATCTTTGGTGCGCTTTCATTTTCACCCGGGCGTAATAATGGTGCGGCAGATCGACACGACCCGTTCGATCTCCGGAAGGAAGAAAAAAGATTTCGAAGCGTAGAAATTCATCACCGTGCCATCACTTTCTATATCTTTCTACAGGCCTGTGAGTACCTATGTGTGTGTGTGTGTGTGTGTGTGTGTGTGTGTGTGTGTGTGTGTGTGTGTGCGTTGAAAAGAGAGTGATTTGATTGTTGCATCTTTTATTACTTTTGCTATTTTGATTTTGAAGCATCACCATCGGCAGGAAATTCCCAATCATCCACAAACACAAACACCCGGCAGACAGAGCTCTTAACCGCACAAAACAACACACTTGCCCCCTTAGAGATGCTTGCTCGGGGGAACGGCTTCAAGGGGCGCAACAATGCACGAAGTCATTTGTGTCCCATCTGTGCGAAGATGTCGATCGACATCGGGATAAACGTCTCCGGGAGATGGTGGCTGATGAGTGTGTGTGAGTGTGTGTTTGTCTTTTTTTCCCAACCCCACCGAAGTGCTGCTCTAAGGACCGAGATTAAGAGTTCTTGGGCCGAATGAGGTTAGGGAATGCCGGAGGCGATCCCATCTCATTAGAGGCTTCTGATCGATGCCAATCAAAACAGTGCTTGTTAACAGTGGGCATGGTGGGCTATGTATGAGGGGTAAGATTGTCTTGCGAAAGGGATTAGCACTAGCCAACGCTGGGCGAGTGTAATGTTTTCTTAAGGGTATGTCTGTGGCGCGACTTTGTCTTTAAGATGAGGAATGATGCATCTGCTTTAAATGAACTATATTGGTTTGAGATGGTGTTAAAAATCATTTTTAACAATTTTGGTGTCACTTTTAATTCTACATCTTTCTTCAAGGTATAAGAATGTTACTAGGAATGCTTGGACTGAACAGA
The DNA here is from genome assembly GCF_013141755.1 of Anopheles stephensi. Lineage (NCBI taxonomy): Eukaryota > Metazoa > Arthropoda > Insecta > Diptera > Culicidae > Anopheles > Anopheles stephensi. Next base: position 18,558,352 of record NC_050203.1, read on the forward strand.
AAAATATTTTCAAGTTTTGTAACTTTTCTAACACAGTTCCACAGACAAATTTAACAAATTTTAATCTAGAATAACTTTTTATTTTACTATCTAGATATAGATTTTCTGTGCAAGCCTTTTCCTTCATCAAAATTTCTCAAGATAAAGTTGAGCATTTTTTGGCAAAAACTAAGCTCTGTTTCTCTGCATATTCTCAACATTACTCGTGACGGAGTAGGACATTTTCAGGAAGTAGTGGACAATTTATGGAAACATGTTCAATCCAAGGTTTCAGCAACTACAAGACGTTGATCTACGTCTTTCCAGTTCTAATCGCCCAGCTAAGCTTGAGCAGTGATCATACATGGCTCGAACATTGCTTCATTATTTCATAAACCATGCATTGAACGAGCGAATAATATGAAAAATTAACAAAACTACAAAACAACCTTCTTGAGATTGATTCTCGATCATAGATAGATCTAATGAGAGTTTCACAGATGAGCTAGCAATGCTTGAGCCTATAGTTTCCATCCTAGATGAAGTGGATCGTTTTAGAACTGATTCTAGGTAAAAATTATTATCAGTAGAATCTTCTGCGATATAGATTCTGTTGCAGTAGAAGTAGAACCTTTTTGGGGGCGTTTTGGTTCAAAATATTGGATTCAATGACTTCAGATAAAATTTTCAAAAAATTAAATAGATATGAACAAGATGCTTTACTCTAACGATCATGGTGATCATGTTAAAGTTGTGTGTGATTGACTGGCTAGCGTCTGCAACAAACGCGATCTCTTCTGCCTCCTCTAGTCTGAAGGCTCTGTGCTGTACGCAAGACTGGCTTTCGTTAGCTTGATCTTCTTCCTGCTCGATTGCAATATTGCAGAATGTTTAGCGGGAATCCACTCACTCACTGCATTTTCATTGCTTAAGTGCTTCTTGGATTGAATATTTGAATTATTTGGAAAATAAATGAATTAAATTGAAAGTTTTATAAATGCGGTCTCCTCAAAAAATTGACTTTCAAAGTATTATGCAGGCTTTCATTAAAGTCGTTGTTAGCTTTGCTCACATGTGTACTCTTCGGAGCACTGCAAATGAAGAGGCTGACAGGAGGCTGATAAAAAATGAAATATATGTGCTTGTTAAATAATTAAATGCTTTAATAAACTTTTAGCAACTTATAAAACAATAAGTCAAGAAATGAAGTACACCATCCGAAGCAACTTACGATCCTCGCGACCACTTCAATCCCGTGCGATGTTTTATCTCGCGATCGCGATGTTAAATTATCTCCCTATGTGAGTGCCTTCATATGGCATCTCTACCTCAACGTACGCCACGTGTCTCGTTCGAATTTTGCAACACAACCGGCAAGAGATTGCAAGTAGTTTTTTTTTCTTCTTCGACCTCGACAAGAGGTGAAAGAAATTCATTGCTTACCGTACAGAGAAAAAAAAACCCCGCTCAAGATAGCGATTTGTATTGTGCGTTTTTTTTTTTTCGGTGGACTGTTTTTCTTTAGCTCTCCTTTTATCAGCCAGCCAACTGCTTGCCAGCAGCATGCATAAATACTTGGAGCGGGTTTGCCAAGTAATGAATGGTGAAAGAAACCCGATTTGGCCCAATTACATTGACATGATTTTTGGCAAATGGCTCTCGCGCGCGATACGATCCTCCCGGTGGAAGCTCCGGAGGCTAGCCCGACCGACCATCAAACGTGGCCTACACGCCAGCAAAGTTCAACCGAATGGAGAGGCTTCCAGTCAAAGCTTCATTTCAATTCGCTGCTCCGGTCTGTGTGTAAGTGGCCGTTTGTCGTGAAGCTACACGGTTGCGAGGGCGTCTTGCTCGCGATGTTTTTTCTTTCCTTCTCGTCGGGTGCCTCATCTCAACGGTCTTTCTTTTACTTTCGAGGCTAATGAAATGTTTCCGTTTTGGACGGTCGTCGTCCAGCAGCAGCACCAGAAGCAGCCGTTAGTGGGGAGGAGTTTAACGGCATCATTTCGGTGGTCACTTCCTGCTGCGAGATGGAGTTTGAAGTGTTAAAATATGCGCACTCACAGCCGTCGGGGTTAAGGGCTACGCGGTAAGAACGGCCACGGTACGGGGTCGTTAGGTAAAGGGTACAATTTTCGGGCATACCTTTTACGGATGGCGCACAGTAACCCAATTTCTAGCGGAGCATTCGGAAGGTGGGCCACTTGGGATGGTTCGAAATGATAGAGAAGCACAATAATAATGTTCTTGTGGGGCAGTAGTGCGATGCTAGGTTTCGCTCTGATGGGGGTTTTGAAATAAAATGAGCTTGAATTTGAGTGGGGTTGAATATTATGTTTCGAATGTTTACCAGCATTACCTTACCTGTAACTCATAAAAAAACGAATTTAAATTTAAATTTGAATAAAAAAAGGGGGGAAATAGAGTTGTAAAATACAGGGTTTTTTAGTTGATAAGACAATAGCATCCATTTTTATGGCAGGCTTCTTCGATGAAATGGCAAACAAAGCTAGTTGATATGGAAACGGTTTCGTATGACAGGGAAATCACCTTTTATTCTAATGTCCTCAGATGATGTTGTCATAGTAGCCGTTGATATAATAAATAAAATCAAGCCACAGGAATTCTCATTTCGGTCAGAAATGGTTGTCCTAAACTGTTTGATGTCGTAGTAGCAGTAGTAAGAGTTTGATTTCGAAATAGAAAAGAAATAATACAAGATGATTAGATCTTCGTACAATAAACCTTAAAAAAAACAAGCAAAGTATGAAAATAATGAGAAGAAAATAATCTTCCCAAGAAAGTTTAAGTCCAAAACATTGGTGTAGGTAATCATTAAATGTGTACACAAGAACTAAAATTCATAGAAAGGGATAATCGTGCATCGTTAACATAGAAGAAGATAAAAATGAGAAGTAAATAAGAAATCAATGATAACAAGACACTTTAAAACATCGTTTACGAGTGAAAGAAAACAAAACCACAACAAACAAACAAACGAACGTCTCAGGTCATTAGTCACCCTCGAGCACCATACCGCAGCAGATCCCCATAATAACATTTTCCGACTGTAAAGCATCTGTCTCATGGCAACTTTACAGGAAACGAAAAATCCCACAACCCGTGACGTTGCGCAACGTGATTTTCTTTCACTTAAAACTGCCTCCGTCCCTTCACCAACCCTTTTTTTCTTACCTCCCTCACATTAAGCGGCTCACATTAGGGGGCCAGAAAAGCGGTTTTACCTTCACCACAAACGGCTTAAATGTGGCCAATTAATCAACACAGCATCAACGGATAAAAAGGCGCCAAATGCACCCCACGCGGTACGCCACGTGACTCCCCGGTGCGCACGTGGTTGCGCAACTGTTTTTCTTTCACGTGCGGAAAACTCCCAGCTCGTTAAGGTGACACCCGGTCGACACGCTGTTACCCTGATGCTGCACGGACGGACACGATCGATGGCCTCTTGCCGGTAAGCCCACACGTGCCCACATATTCATTGGAAAATGGAAAATTTTCTCCTCATTAAGGCAAGCGCAAGCAAGCGGATGAGCATACACCAGCGCATGACGAATGATACTTACGCGCGTGTGTGTGTTTGTAAAGGCTTAGAGATTTTGTTTATTAATTTTCGCTACTACTACTCCTACTACTGCCCGTGTGTGATACACCTAGAAATAAATTAGAAATTTTGCGCTCGCCCTCTCATTCTCTCTTAAGAGCTTTCCGTCATGGGAGCTTCTTCGCACCCGCTTGCCAGCATCCTGCTGACTCCTTGCGCACCTGCATTACTACTCTAATGGAACCGAACCGAACCGTGTGTACTGTGGGGAACTTCAGCTGGATGCTAACGATCCGTCGTTCGGCGCATCAGCATCGGTGGGTACAATCGATGGGTCTTCAGCAAATGCCCGACTTTTTCACGGCAACTCCTGCGAAAACGGAAGAGCAAAACGGACAGGGAAAGCATTACAGTATCGGTAATGGATTATTAGGTATGCATGTGGCATTTTATTTGCAACATGGCTCATTAGGCAAAATGGTGAAGCGGGTTGTATGTGCGTGTCGCTCAAATTATGTGTGAAACTATGCGCGTGTTTTCATTTTACTTTCATGATTGATAATATCGACGGTGAAAAAATTGATCGTTTATGGATGAAAGACGCACTGCAAAAGCCAGCTGCTCGTTACTGTTGAGGGGAGCATAAATGAGCATAATTTTGGAGACGCATATGTGAGGAAGATTTCCAACGTTGATAGCAATGATGTGCGGAGTGGTTTGTTTGAAATTGTTTTGTTTTTAAAGCCACAGTCAATGTGCTTTTGATTGCTTTTAAATGTCTTTAAAGGGACACTGCGCTATCTCGGTCCTGCAGATTGTGAGTTTAAATTCAATCTAATATTTTCGATCTGGTATCTCAAGATGATCTTCCCCTTCTGCACTCTCTTAGTACAGCTCTCTTGTGGCAGAGCTCCAAATATTCTGATGTCACCAGTACTCGGTGGATTCTTGCAAATGACTAGTTTCACTAGGTAGCAAAAGCATTTCGAAACTCATTAGCTGACAGTAGATAAACTCATCGTACCTGACGGTAGACTAGCACCTAGATCATTGATACCAGAGAACGAAAATTATTGAAGCCCGCAAGGAGTAGATAGATTCCCTAGACAGATTCGAATCGAATAGGATCTTTAATGAATGACTCGAATCTGATTTAGATTCAATAAGTATTCGAATCCGATCCAAATTTGCATCCGGTTGAGATCCGATTGTGATTCGATTGAGATTTTATTAGGATTCGATTCGATGTTAATTGACAAGGATTGGATAAGGACGATCGAGTTGAAATAGTAGTGTTGTTTGCTTGCATCGTTCTTGGTAGAGTTTCTTTTAGAGATTCAGTTGGTCAGTTGTGCGACTAGTTGAGTGGCACACCAGCAAAATTGATATTTGAGAGAACTTTCAAGGAGCGCCACAGAGCTGAACAACCTCCTTCATCGAACGCATTACTGCTTCATAAGATTTTTTTATCATTGCTTGATGTAGAAAATTATTCACATGACTAGACAACGAGATTGATCTGAAATGTACTCTCATCATGCCTAACATGGGCCAGGACTTTGCTATTCAGCCAACAACAAGTAAAGATAAGCATTGATACGATCAGTAATAAGTCAGATCAAATAGACAAGGCCATAGATATTTTGAAGTGAATTACACTTACTTGGTTTCGCTCCGCACCGGTTGGCGCACTGCAGTTTGTACTCGTTGTGGTAGGTGGTGTGATCCGTGCCGCACACCGGATTGTACTGTGACAGGGTCAAACAGTTGGACATGCAACCGTAGAACGCTCGCGAACGGGGCGCCGGCTTACCGCTGTCCACTTCCGCCGACAGCTCGAGCGGACGGGCCGGCACCGGTCGGGCTTTCTCCACCGAATTATCCGTCCAGTCTGTGTTGGTTTCGAGCGCGAGCGTTGTACCGGACAGGGGTCGATTGCGCGCTGCATCAAGGGGATCCGGATGGAAGTAGATTAAAGTGGCCGCTTTTCTAACCCAGCACGGTACGGAAGGCTTACCGAATTTCTTGCCCAACGCAAATGTGTTCGGTGACCGATGGAGCCACGGACTTTGACGACGAACGCGACGCCCTGGAATGACATCGGCTTGGGTTGAGTCTGTAAGGGCTAGCAGGAGAACGCACGCTGCTGGAAAGATATGTTTCAACAAACGGAGTAGAGTACAGGGGAACAAGAGACAAGAGCACCGGTGAACAAAATGGTCCAAACGGTACGATTAGATGTGATTTTCGTTCGGAATTAGCTGTGTGAGCGGTAATTCGTGGGCACCGTTAGCTTCCCGCTTGGTCCAGCGCTTTGGAGGCATTATTGCATCGGATTATTGCAGCCTAATAATGATGGAGGCCGGCCTTCCAACACTAGGTCATCATTAGCGATTGCTGATGGCATGCAACGATCGACGCTTCGGCAAAGGGGCCAGCCGTTCAAGGGCGAAGGTGCCGGCACGGAAAGGAAACACAAATAATGATGAACCACGGCGCGAATCAAACACTGCCCAAAAATCAATCCACGGTGTCCACGGTGCCATCGGTGACCTCCACCGAGTAACACAGAAAGAAGAACGCCACAAAACCGCCTGTGGCACCCGTTTATGGCCACCAGTTTGTGTTCAAGTTGGAGGCTCACCGCACGCGGGACATTGACTCAGCAGCTGCGGTCCGTCGTTCCTTGAACTTGGCCGTCGATTTATTGGACGGCTGTGGGAGCTTGAAGATTTTTTGTTCCGCATGGAAGCACTTTTAATTGGCGCGTGCTTGCCTTTGTGGTCAGTCACATTTGCTAAGCGCTGACCGTTTGAGGTGCTAAAGATGTAGCGAAAATTGGTGGCAAAAATGTTTGGCAGAAAGGAAGTAGTGGACCGGTAGTATTAAGTAACGGAGCGTGCTCGTCAAAGGTCAACCGCAGGAGGTGCGAAATCGTTATGAAATGGCTATAAATTCTGGTGGAAATTAACGGTAGAGCGATCGGCGAAACGGAAAGCCGTTGAGTTGCGTAATAAACCGCGAATATTTGAGTGTTAAGCGATATTGGGAAGAAAAGCGCTATTAGAAGTATAGGAACAGAGCTTACGGATCTCCGAATTCGATGCAGTGAATTTCACTAGCTTAGAAAATGTTTAAATAGCGTTCAAGTGATTAGCTTATTTTGACTTTCTTCTGTACTTAAAATTGGCATCTGTGTCGCCCAAAAAAACCATCCCTAAATTTGCTAGCCCAAGTGTGAAATATGGCTTGGAAGAAGAGTAAAATTGGAATGAACCACCAGCGGTTGCCCGCTTCTTTGACGGAACTCTTCACCGAACCGATCCGTATCGGCTACGCATGGAAATCGTTTGATGCTTTTCTGGCGATGGAAATTTTCAACTCAATCAGATAATAACGAGAGAGAGAGGGAAGAAAAAAAAACTTCACCCAAAGGCAGGCATCCGAAAAGAGAAATCCTTCCACATGGAAATGATGAGCTTTTAAGCTTCGTTGTTGTTTTTTTTTGCCAAGAAAGGAGAAGACGCAAGAAGATTCGTACCGTGTTGAATCCGAAGGCTTTTGCTACTGCTTCTATACATTCAATCAAAAGCTGCCCGAATGTGCCACACACACACTCGCACACAACTCACCATCAGGCCAGGCCGCTGCCTGTGTCTGGCACGTTTGGTTGCTGGCTCGTTTTGCTCCCCCCCTCCCCCCCCCCCCCTTGCCAGACCAGAGGCTTTAGTGGGGCAGACAGAGTGGGAGACGAATTCAATTAGCCTCAAATCAAAAGCAGATCACGTTCGGTAATTATTTGCCAGCGATTATCGAGCGGTTGTCCATCTGATGGAAATGTGCAAATTGTAGTGAAAATATGCAAACCAAAAAGAAGGAAACACAAAACGCGTTCACGCATTCGGTGAGGTATAATCTTAATGTTGTTTGGGAAATGGGGGGAAAATGGTAGATCAAGATGAGCAGAGTAGAATGGGTGAGATAGAGAGTCTAGAAAGAGGGAGCGCAGTAAGAACTAAGGCAGCTTAGCGCTGGATAAGTAATGATCTTTGTTCTTTAAACGAAAATTGAGTATTTATTATTCAGTCTTGTTCAGACTGTCAAAATGAATTGGAAAAAGCAGTAGAAATGTAAAGAAATCAAAATTTCCCCTCTGTATCTCCTAGCGCTTGCAAAATTTGATGCGCCTGAAAGTATGCAATAGAGCGATCTGATTGGCAAGGCCATAGCGCCGGCGGTCTTCGAACGATAGGACCAGGGTTTAAATCTCACCTGAACCACTTCCCCTATGCCAAACTGACTATCTAGCTAGAGACAAAATTTAATTGTCGAAAGTCAAATGTCTGTTGCGGTTGTAGAGTCATGTTAGTAGAAAAGAACAAAGTATGCAATCTGCAATACACAGAGTGCTCAGCAACTGCTTTGATCACTTTTGATGTGCTTTTCTCGATTCTCTACTGCATCATTTTGGATTAAACTATATAATAGTGAATTTTGAAGTTTAAGAAACAAAATTTGAAATAAGATAAATCAAATGAAAAGTGTCTCAAAGCACTCATCAGCTTTGACGTCCTCCTACATGTGCTTGCTGCTTCATTTATTGGAAAAGATTTACGTCACAAAAGGAATTAGTAAGCACTTATTGCTACATTAAGTATGCAAATAATACGTGCAATTATCGCTTCCAATGTCCTCTTTAATGCAACCGACAGCAGAAGAAGGAGAAGAATAAAACTACTACCACTTCCGAATCCGTTCGTTCCGTGCGGTGAAGATGAGTTTTTCCATTCACATTTCCATACAGCCTTGCACGGGCTGATGGAAAACCTTCACCGTACGGTTGTGCTGTGTATCGATGAAAATGACTCATCACGAAGGATGGGTAGCGTTCGCATCCTTCGGACCGAGTTTCTGCCAAACTGCGTCACGACGTAATTTGCAGCTCTGGTCGGGTTTGCTCCCAATTCCACCAACCAAGCGCTAGAACGTGCTAGAAAGAAGCGCGAGGCGCCGAAAGTGTGCCGATGCGTTGATACGCGTGAGTGAACGCACGTGCTAGGGAAAGTGTGATTAGAGGTTGAGGTTTGGGTAGAAAAGTTGGAGTGTTTTACGCAGTTCAGTTAGTGGTAGTTGAAACAAGCAAGAGTTACTTGTACTAATTTGAAGATTCGCTTTGAGTTTTCCTTTCTATTGTCGAGTGTTTGAATAAAGCTTTTAAAATGCTTTTTGAGGTTTGATTTTTAATTGTATTTTAAATTTTGAGAAATATTTGAAAACTATTCAATTGCGTTTTAACGTAGTTTCGCTTAAATATTTTTCAGCCATGTTTGATTAATTTGAGATTTCTGAATTAAATTATAAATTTGCTTGAAAAAAAGTACACAAGATTTGATGACCTCCCGAAAAGATTGCCACTAAATCATTAGTGATAGCAACCTATGGGTGATAGCAAACTCATAGCTGGTTTAATATTTCAAATTTTAAATTGAGATTGGAACTTTCCTTTTTCTAGTCAAATTTTAATTATTTTCAGTTCATGTATCGGTAAAGTCTCATCGCAAAACTAGAGCAAACATTATCGTTTCAATTCACAACCCTTTGTTTCACTGTATCACCTTCAAGCCTTTAATGTATTCGCCTTTTTTCACCAATTGTAGCACACATTTTCCATCCTTACCAACACAAAGACTTCCTGCAAGCCGTGTAAAAAATGTATTATCTTCACCTGAATACTTCTCGCGCGGAATAATTTTCATAACATTTTAAACCACCACACACACACACACAGCTTTAAAATTCGCAGCACACAGCAGCAAACCATGAAGCACGGCGTGAAACACTGCGTTGCACATCGAGCATGATACACTTCCGCGGTTTTACGACTCATTACATAGCGGCCACTAAGTTCAGTGCCTTACGCACGCTATTTACTCACCGACCAGCGCCACACCGACCATCCGTCCGTTCCGTTTCATCTTAGGGTGTTGTTGTCGGTCTTGGAAAGATGGTTGATCCGTCTTGTAAGCACCGTCCTCGGACGCCTGGAACGCAGAACCGCAACCCGTGTCGAACCGCAATTTAACCACACTTGCCAACTCACTCGCGCTAGTTCCGGTTTCGACCGTTGCTGAGCGATGGGTTCCGATGGATGTTTGGCCCAGCCACTAAGCGCTGCTAAACGTCCGCGACTCGTCCGGTGCTAACGAAGAATCGACACTAACTGACCGCTTGGTTGAGTCCTGCCGAGCCTCTAAGAAGGTCTAGCTGGTGTACGTGCATCGCGCTTCAAGGTGCCGCACCGAGGGTGGACGCGAATGATGGTGGAGTGGGAACAATGTTCTTGATGCCCGTACTGATACATTAAGATCGGAGGGAGGTATGGGTGGTGAAGCGGTGGGAGGGGGGGATTCGAGAAATCGGAAGTCGAATGTTTATTGAGCATAAAGTTGAGGCAGACACAAGCTTTCTGACGAGGGTTGCTGGTGGGTGGGGATGTTTAAAATGGATTCAAAAATGAGAGAAAGATCCAATTTGGAGGAATACTTTATTGGTTCCTTCCAGTGGCCGAAAACTATCCCTTAAGAGACACGTGAAGATCGTTCTAGTTCTAGTAAGAGAGTGACCTTGAAAGAGCATTAATCTATCATGCGTGATGTGTTCAAGACATAGACATTACAAATTGTCTTAAGCTTAACCCATCAGTGGATGACCTTTCGGCTGCTTCACTCAAGGGTTAGCAGAACTAAAAAAAAAAGTTAGATCCGCATATCGGATACCGGAGAGACCTGATTCCAGTTAGCAACTGATTAAAATTTCCGTAACTGACCATCCCCTCGGAAGCCTCGGTGTGGCGAGCAAAATATTTTGGGACACCAAAAATCCGGTTTCCCAAACGATCTCACCAGACCTGGTGACAAGCCCATGAGCCAGCTGACAAAAAAATAGTACCAGAAACAGGTTCCGTTCGGTTTTATTATTCTGGTCAGTTCGGCTTTCTAGAACAATTCTAAGCTGTTTTCACTATCCATGCGCTGGGTCAACAGAAACTGTGTTACCATGCGCGCTAGACTGTGTCCACGCGAAGATAAATGATGATTGGCCGTTTTCGTTACCGTCCGTACATTGGACTCTACTTAAGCTGCTGTGGTTACCATTGGCTGGTGGTGCTTGGATGCTGTGAATTTCCAAACATTTGTCAAACATGTGCGACTGTCAGGGGTGTATGTGTGTAGTGTCCGGGTTGTGTTGTGTTTTTTTTTCTTTCCCAACTCAAAAAGGGCTAAAAGCATTTAAGGGTGACATTGTAAAGGTAATTTACTTAGCTGCACGTTTTTTTATATAATTAAGGTCGCTTCAAGCACTTGACATTCTTGGACCAGAGCAGCAGTTTTCCGGAGGTGTTTCATCTGACTCCCCGTCAGTTTCATCAGGCTGTATTAAACTGCACTGCCACGGGGAGAATCTTCCGGTATATATTCAATTAAATGTCCATCTCATTAAAGGTGAAGTACAGATTCATTTTGAGTATCTAGTCCTTGAGTATGTTTTGAAGACTTTAGGTATTATTGAAGAGTGCAAAGAGCTGATGTTTCAAAAAGGCATACAGTAGTAATATTAGTTTATTTGAAAGAGCTACTAAGCTTCAGTCTTTTCCATCCCGATAGATGATTTATTTGGAAAAATTACCTCTGAAGACTGTAATCTCAATTCCAGATGGTCTTTAGATGAACGAAGAAGATTGGTAGTCAGTTCTGCGTATGGGATTTGAATCCGGTCCTGCCGTATGAAGACCGGAGCCGTAATCGCCTCAGCCACCGGGCCGCCCCAACACCATTACACTATCTCAATTTGAGCCAAACACTCCTTCTCCATCCGTGTGGATGGCCTATAAGAACTAGACGAGCTGGATTGTCCGGAGTCATTCTCATGACATATAGGTCGTAGAGCTCCTGGGGCAAACGCTACGGTGGGCAAAAATTCTTCTGATCATATTTCTCTCGAACTGCTGCCCAGCTTTATCCTTCGTGACAGATGTTTCTAGTGGAGAAGTTTCCTCAGATCCGCTCCATAGTGAAGAAGAGAGGGCTCGTTATCTAAGCCTAAATTTTGATCATATGACATTTTAATCCCTACGAGCTAGGTTATTTATTTTAGGATAAATCTTTATTTTTTATGCACACAGAAAGGCCTGGTCGTTTTGCTTAAGACTAGCTCACAAATAGTTCATCTTTCACTTTAGTTTGGAACCATTTTCTCCTCCGCACCTGGGCACCTTATCCCAGGTGTGCTCGGTTGAGAAAACATTCTAAAGATTGTATCAAACGAAAGACCCGCAATCACCGACACATTCACCGACAGCCTGTCAATAAGAACGTATCAATGTCCAAACCTCACCTGAGATAACCACTGTCACTTTTTGACCATCCTTCAGAGCATTCATCCAGCGCGCGAATCGATTTCACCTGCCATTGCCGAAAAAGTATGAGCAGGAAATCGATCGAACATCAAGTGGTGGTTTGGAGTGCTTGTTAGCTTGTAGCTCCGTAGTAGCAGAACAGGGGCGAGAACCAGTACCCAAGTGTTCCCAAGGTTTCGACAAACTGCGACGAACCGTGAACGATGATTTGATGAGAAACCTCCCAGACAAACCATCGCCAAGGAGAAGGGCCGTTACCGCTTCGGTTGCTCGTCGTTTGCTGATCCTGGACGGTACGGTGTTCCATGAGGCACAGTACGGCGCTCAGTGTATAATGTTGCAATTTATATACGCTCTACGGCGTAATGATGTAAATGTCCTCCGATTGCTATGGCCTGGCGAAGAAAAGCGCAACCACCGAACCTCCGAAACGAACGAACGATTCCATCCGATTCCAGCTGCCGGCTCCACCGGGCAGAAGGTAAATAAATAATACGGCGCGGAATGAGCTTCATTCTAGTTGGCGTAAAAAAATGAGAAATAAATAGAGTCCGTTGGCACCGAATGGGTATCGGCGGAGCGCAAGAGGATACACAAGACCATACCGAAAGAACAGCTGGAAGAAAGTTTTGGCGAACTGGCGATGATGCTGCGAATGGTTGTGATGCCTCGGAAAAAGGGGTTACTGAACGACTCTCTCTCTCTCTCTCTCTCTCTCTCTCTCTCTTTCTGACGTTGAGGGAATGCAAGCAGAAAAGGGCGGTTGATCTTCTTAATTGCATATTTAGCAGACAGTTCAAGGTCGTGGCTGGTGGATGCCAACCAGCTTCTCGCGAGACGATGTCAGCGACGGCAACAGCGTAAATCGGTATGCCCATTAAGCTCGGCGAAAGATTACGACCACAATAAAAGGCGCACCATGTGGTTATGCTTTTCGGGGCTAATGTTTTGACTGATATCGCGCGTTGGAGAGGCTTTGGGGTACAATTTCACCTCCATCTGTAAGGTTAATTAATTGATATTTTTAGGATGTTTGGATATTCTGAGCTATATTCTTTTCTGCTTCGTTATGAGAGCGTTTTGAGCTGAGCAGTAGAACAAAAAGATAAGAGCTAAACTTAGGATATTTCCCTAAAGCTCCCGGAAGGCTCCAATCCAAGGAAAGCTCTTATAAACTCTGCTAGATCAGCCGAATGAAGTTCTTCATAATTTGAGTAATAATAATTCACTTCCTTTGCCCAAAACTTCTTCAGGAAAACTCTCCAGAGACTCTCAAACCTCCAGCGGATGCAAATGAAATGAAAACTGCATTTTAATTTGCCAAGACCAATGATGTATCCTAACAAAACATCAATCTTGCTGGCCCAAACCTGGGATAAAGTTTTAAAACCTCAGGCCCCGTTCCGAAAAATGGGAAGGATCCAAAGCAAACAAACCTTTCCCCTTTTTCCCTTGCAGTTGACCCTTTGCCGGAAAGCGTTGGCCTAAAGGCGAAGCAAGGAAGGAGATTTTATTTATATTCAATCTGCCCAACACCAGTCAGTCCAGTTGCTTATGGGGCTGCTACTTTTCCCATTAGCTTGATTGAGCGTACAAGCGTGCCCGGAAAAAAACCTCGGTGGCGAGATCCGCAATCGCACGAAGGAATGATTGTTTTTCTTGTTGGCCCTTTTGTTGTGCCCTTTCATACCCCAATACCGTTTCCCGATGGATCGGCTGAAGAAAACATTGTCAATCATTGCCAAATTAGGTACAGCACCATTCGTTTCGTATTTCGTAGGATAAGCCAACAGTCCCCCGGTGGGAGGGTTTTTAATATGCAAAAATCATTTTCTTCGTCCCTTGGGATGAAAATTCTATTGAGACCAAGAGAAAGTGAAAGAGAGAGAGAGAGAGCATTGCAATGAAGTTGCCCGGTATGAACCAGTGTGTTTTTGTGTATCACGTATCACGGCCATTGCTGCCGACGGCTCGTCTGCACACGTGATTTTCAATCACTGAAGCGAACCGAACGGGGCCTGATCCAATAATCAAACAAAACATCTGTTGAATAGGAAAATTGGAAAAGCTTTTGCTTCCCCCCCCGGAACGGTCGGTATGACGTTTGTTTATCTCGCAGTGTTTGATTGTCTTGGGCGCCGGGACTGGGAAAACGTAGAAGAGAGCAGGACGTCGTGGTGGGACACGAGGATGGAAATTTATCGTGACTAGACTTGCCAGCCGTCTGGCAGGTAGCGTTTGCTGACGAACGAGTCAAGCTGAAGACAATTGGAAAAGCCCGGGCACTGTGGACGAGCTAGGTAAGGAAAATCAGCGCCAGACCATTGGATGCCCGAATCTGAGCGATTGTCGGGCAGGACTCCCGCCGAGCTTATCCCGTCTGCAAGGATCCACACCTCACCAGGGGCTGTGTGTGTGTGTGTGTGCTGTTGGGCTTATCCTTAAGGGATGAGTTGTCAGCCGGTTTCGAATCCAACACTATCCAGCACCGAATGCACCTGCGAGCTCGCGCGAAGGTCCCAGAAACCGGGGGGACGCTGATTGGGGCAACACGTAACACGTCTGGCAAACGGTGCAAACATGCCGGGAATTTTAAGCGAGTAACGGCAGCTAATGGATTGTTTTAATCAAATTCTCCTGGCATGGACCACCAGCTGCAGGTGTGTGTGTGTTTGTCGGGATGTCGGGATGCGATTATGTGTCCGTGATGGTATTGAAGCGAAGGAAATTAACTTTCGACCCGAAGCCCTGAACTGTTTTCGTTAGCCGACGTCGTTAGCTGCTAGTGCGATCCGACCAGACCCGGCCAGGCCAACGCTGGCCAGGGATTACAACGAGCGATTATTGTGATTATGTAAATTTCGAGTTGATTGTGGAGCTGTTGGCCGGCGTCGTGGCTCGATGCAGACGTGAAAATGATGAACGGGTCCATGGCGACACGTGGGAGACTTTTCAATTTTGCAGCCTAAATGTTGTTACAGTCTCGGCTCTCGGACGTTAGCGTTAGCTACCTGTTCCACGTCACGGTGGTGTTACGGTACCCAAATCGTATCGTTCTATTCAATTTCGGAATAATAAATAGTGATCATTCGCTGGTGGGGTTGGGTTGGATGGACACAATGGAAAATTGAAGCACTAATTGTGTTAAAGACTTTCTAGCCACTTTGACTTTGTTATGGTGTAGTTTGTAGTTTAAGCATAATGTTTGTTTTGCAGTGAAAACATATAAGAATATGATAGATTAGAGAACTATTGATATAAAAGGAAGAAAATGAAAGGATAGAACAGTTAAAATTTATTTTTTCAGTAGACGCTACACTTCAATGGTTTGTTGGGCTATGAACATGTATTAAATTCATGGAAAAATAGTTTAATAAAATAATAAGACTTTCTTTTCATACTTTTAGTAAGAGTTTTCGTTCTTTAACTATATTTCGTTAGGTGAAGTTAACAGTAACAAACAGTTACACCATGGTTGTTTTACTCACCACAAAATTTGAATAGTTACGCCTGATGGTATGCAATACTAACACACCGTAGTTACGCTTCGGGCAGGTATGCAATATGCAATACACCACTCTCTAAAGTTATGCAATCTACAATACAGCTTCGTGGTTTTCATCACAAAGTTGATTGAAATTGGTGTTTCTTATTGAAAAAAATTAACAATTGATAAATTATTGTTCACTTTTATTTAATCTTGAAAGGTTAAAAATAATTATATTTGACAGGTTATTCCCAATATTTTTAAGACAATATTAAATGCCTTTTCCGTTGAGGCACGCACCAGCTCTCAATCATCATAATGCATTGCCTAGGTGTAAACCGTCGCCCATAAAGCATTTCACGAATCGTTCGCACGATGAATTGCTCCATTAGTCGCCCATGGAAAAGCGATGCAAAAACACACACACACACTCACACGATTCCTTCCAACGCAAACGCAAGCACGATGAATGGGTTGAACTTTGTGTGTCGTGAAAATATTTTACCACCCTTCACGTCACCTTCCGGTGAGCCCCATTGTAACTCGCACTCATCGCAATGGCTTCACGTTCTCGGAACGGACTCGTGGCGGGGTGCTGAGTACGCGTCTTGCATACGCGTGGGCCAACTTTACAATTCCGATACTACGCACCAGACGGAGACAATAACAAACAATAATAATGGTTCGTCGTAGGGTAGCCCAAAATTTGGGCCCGAGTGGCGTCAAGCCGTCTACTGCGGAGCATGCGAAACCGGTAAACCCCACGCAATTTGTCAGCTCACCCCGGTATGGTTGCGTGTGTGCGAGTGCGAACGAATGTGCTGTGTGAGCAATATTCCTGATAGCTTTCCACGACAATGGCCATATTTTATGTGTCTCGCCTGGGCAGCGTTTCGGTGGTTTTGGAAAGTCTCCAAAAGCTTGCGGTGCAAGAGTTCCAGCCCAACGAAAAAAGCGGACAACTCCGTACCATCAGACGCACACGTACACGGGAAGGTTTGAAGTTGCAAATGTCTGACACGAATTCGAAGCTGGCAGATGTGCCTGTGTGCAAGCTCCGAGCATTGTAGACTGGGTCTCAAACGAGTCCCGGGAGCTTAGGTCTTGAACCTGCGGAAATGACTGAACGCGACTTCATTCACCGGTACGCTCGAGCGCTTTTCCGTACTCGTCATGTAAACAAGCCCAGCCGAGGACTCACCCGGCTCACCATCGCTGCATGCACCAGCCGATGCAGAGATACCGTTGGGAATGTAGGAATCTCCACCGGGACACACGACAGGAGACGACGCCTTGCCCGGGCGTAGGCTTCGGAGAGGGAGAAGACGTACGGCGTCCGTAATGGCGGCCGGATAGACGCAATGTCAAGCTGCAGTCTGAAGCTGGAGCGCTGGAGCGGACTGGGCGTAGGCAGCGAGCGTAGCAGTGTAGAGTATCTCGACGTCTAGACATCGACTAGACATGCCTCGAACGTCAACCGCCTCCCAGGCCGACGTGGTTGTCTCCCCGTCTCCCGGGACCTCGTTTTGCCCACCGCCTATGCCAGCCAGCCACTGACGCTCGTGCCAGCTCTCATCGGTGCCTGTCACGAGCTGGCAATAATCAATTTCATCCACCCTCCCCATGCAACCACCTGCCTCATTCAAGACCGCCCCAGTGCTTTCGGTAGACACAATCGAAAAAGCGGATCTGCACAGACCGAGACAGCCTGCTGCGGTTTCGGTTCCGGCGGGCATTTTGCGGTTTTGGCTCCGAGCATCAATGACTAGGTCGGTCGAGTCGTCTTTTGCAAAACGTGGTTTTGCATTTTGTGTGCCGGTTTGGGCCGGTGGTGGTTCGCTCTATCTCTTCGCTTTTCCGGTGGGAAATGTTTGCTGGGTGTAATTATTCCACATCAAACAGACTGGGACGGCTGAATGTTTGTCGGAAGTTTGCCAGGCTCTGGGCGGCGATTGTGAAGATAGACTAGATTGGTTGGTTTGCGAGAGATTCAATTTACTGATCACCACTTGCAACCACACTGATGACTGGTATGTTTTGACTCGGTATTCTGTATTATGGTTTGATATGTTAGAAAACATCTTTTTGGTGCAGCCGAGCAAAGGTTGATTGAAGTTGGGCGCCATATTAGATACGTTTCAGTGGTTGTGTGTTTAACCAGCTCTAGCCATTTGATTCTTGATCTTATTGTGAGATTGTTAATTTGCTCTAATTGTTCACAAACCTATGAAGGGAAATTGGTTTTTTGGTTTTGCTTTTGGTAGCAGATAAGTTAGCATTGATCAGAAATTGTACAGCCTAAGGTTGGGTAAACTGTCTCAATTTAAAATTTTGGTCTGATAAATGTTGATTTCAGACCAGCTCTTTCTTGGTAGCTACTGGTGAGCGCCTGAAGGTATGCAAAACTATATTTTACCATTTAATTAGATCCTAGAATATCCGTCGTCGTCGGTCGAATCAGGTCAAAGCGAATGCTAAAAGTATTTTTTGAATTTTTAAGAAATCTTAACAATATGACTCTATAAGTTGAACAAAACCTTTGAAGCTTCGACAGCCCTAAATCCCTAAATTAAGTCACTAAATTTAAAACGGTGATTTAAATAATATTCTTAAACCTTGAAAACTTAAAAAGTTGGTAAAATCTACAAAAGTTTGTCTAGTGTTTTTGTATTATATTTCATACGTGTGCGATTTACATTTTTCTCTGTATTTTTTGATAATTGAAGATAAGTTTTAATTTATTTTTATAGGCATAACAATGCTTTTTTTTATAAAAATGCATCAAGGACGTGATTTTTAGCTTATAATTGATGTTCATAAATAGATACTGAAATTCATAACATCACTCAAAGCTAAATTTAATTTTTTTTATAAAATTATTTATTAAAAATTTATTAAAATAAAAAAAGAATTCAGTTTTAAAAAACATACACGCACCCGCCAGTCTAACGAACCCTGTGATTTAGTCTGCAAACGGAAAATCACAGATTATTCGCTGAGAGCATCCGGATTCGCAGTATCACCGTGAGAGTCAACGCCTGGAGACGGGTGAGACAGTTATGGGAATAGTCATTGCTGCTCATGAACGATCCTCACTCTTTCACCGTTTTCCTACGCACTGCTACACTATCTAGTCTAAAATGTTTCACATGCAATGTCCCCCCATTCTTAGTAGGAAAGATAGAACCCTCCAAACATGCTGGCTGATTTAAAACTGCCATACAGCCTACGAGCGACCAGGAGCCTCCACCGCGTCCTGTCCATTGGTGAACGATCGCACGCCGCACACACACAAACACACACATAGAGCGCATCTGCCGTCCGCGAGGTGAAATATTAATGAGCCAAATAAATAAAAATAAACATCAACACACGGCGCGTAATAAAATTGGCGCTACCAACGCGACGGTTCCGCGAGAGCGCTCGCCGACTAGAAGATGTCAGTAGTGCGAAGCTAACGGTAGCGCGAGGACACATCCAACGCCACAACACACATTCGCCGTCGTTCTTACCACGCTTCTAGTAGACGGTGCAAGAGAGAGAGAGAGAGAGAGAGCGGGAGCGTCGAAGAAAGTGAAAAGCAAACATAGAAAGAGATGCTGCACTTCTCGCACCACAACTCAGCTCTGTGAGTGGTGAGATGAGCGCGATCTCAGCGTGCTACAGATTGTCCGCGTGTTTTGGTGAGCGATTCGTAGCTGTCAAACGCATTTTCAATCGCTAGTTGTTTCACGGTGGCTCCCGCGCTGCGCTACGATTTTTGCCCTCCCCGAGTGTTGTGCTGTTTCGTCCGTCTGCCGTCCGTGCCCAGCAACGGGAAGTCAAACAGAGGCCTGCCGGTGTCCCATTCGGTGTGATTGATTTGTCGAAGTGCGTGTGTGCGTTCAAATGTCATGGCTTGCTGGAAGTGTTTCCGTCGCCCGTTGACGGTTTGCCGAGCGCCAGCGGGGGCCATTTTGGTGTCGGAACCGCCGTCGCCATCGTCGTAATTTGTGCCCGTGCCTGTGCACCCGCGCTCCGTATCCGTGCGGGATTTATTATTAGACCTCGTGAGTCTCGTGAAAGCCGGCCGAAAAGTGCGCAACCAAGCACGGCCCGCTCGGTGTGTGTGTGTGTGTGTGAGAGTGTGTGTTGCGCGCAAAAAAGGTTCCGATGCAAGCTACCCAGTTCCGCCCGACACACATATACACACGCCTTTGCTTCCGTCGGCCAGTGTGTAGTAAACGTCAAGAGTGCGTACGGTGAAAAAAAACTGGCGCGGCCGCCATACGCCGGGTGCAATAATTCGCAATTTCATATGCAAAATAGTGGATGGATGCACTTGCACCAGTTGCGCGCGTGCGAGCAAAGTAAGCGTTTTTGAGTGTCTGTGTGTATGTGTGTGTGATTGTATCCCGTATCCGTGCTAGCGGGTCACGATTTGCATTTGCAACGAGTTCGTGGCCCATAACGCGTGTGTGTGCTAGTGGCGTGAGCAAAGCAGCGAGAATCCGGTCTCTCGCGTGTACTTCAATTTCACCGTGGCCTCTTCCAGCAATTGTAGGTGAATGAGTAATATCGTTTGGTATATCAGTGAAACTGAACGCCGAACACGTCCGAGCAGTTAGTGGTACATCCAGTGGTCTGAGGTTCCCCCGAAGGAAACCTGAAGGAATGTGAACAACTGTGTACTATCTAGTTTTAGTTCCGGACAACACGTTCCCAACGTCCACGCGGTAGGTGCTCTCGGTAGTGCTACTCGCCCCATATATTCGATAGTGTGTCAATTGGTGTGCCTGGAGGCTAATGGCCATCGCCACGCGGGCGTAGATAAAAGGGACAACTTTGGGGACAGCATTTTTTTTGTACTTCCTTCTTCACTTCCACAACAGTGTTCACCGTTCCCGCCATATTGGCTTTGATGGCGAGTGCGCCACATCGTTTGCGGGCAGACCAGCCGAAATACCTCCGTCTCCGTTCTATTTAAAGAACCCAACTTTTCCCTCAACGGGTAGGATCCGCTGCAAAAATTCTCTCCGATATTATTTTCACCCAGAAACCGTGGCGACAGCGCGAAAATACCGACAGATCACCGCCCCGACAGAGTCGCAGTCGCGCGGCTGAAATGATGATGTTGGTCCGGGTGGTCTGGGGGATTGCTCACGGTCGCGGTGAGTTGAAGGGACTCTCATCTCACTCGAGGTTCACTTGACAGCTCCTCACCGTGAGACGGCCATCGGTGAGAGACGATATCGATGTGAGATCGACGAGACGCTGAGAATTTGTTTTGTTCCTTTCCTGCATATCGGGGCGTTTTTTTCTTCTGTACGCTTTTCCTTGCCCCCCCCCCTCGTTCTTGTTTTTCCAACCCACTCCTCCCCGACTCGCTGCCACATCCATTACAGGTCAGGTCTCGTATGGTCCCCCCATCCGGTTGGGCACATGCGCCGTACGGTTTGTTTTGACGGGATTCACCAGTCAGTGATAGTGGCCGAGTCTCTCTACCCTCTTGCCAAGCCCTCCCTTCCCCACCACGTCTGCGAGGGGAAGTAGGTGATGGGGGGCAAGGAGGACTAGGGTGGTAACGCAAAATCATCTGTCAGACGGTCGGCTCACCCAAACTCACCCTCCGCCGATCCTGGCCGGTTGGGGTTCGTTCTCGGATGAAAAGTTTCTACACGAGGCGACGAGAACCATTAGCGTGTGTTGTTAGGTCTAAAAGGTAACATCAACAGCACAAAAAAAAAAAACCCGATGATGACCAGAAATTGATGATGAAAATTCTGTGTGCGCTTGTGAAGGAAAGCGGACGCCGGGATCTCAATCAATTTCGACATTTAGCCGGTGAGAAGCTTGGCGGTCTTTCCGTGTTTTCCTTACCTTCCTTCGTTCTCAGGACACTCGCGACTCTGTCTACTACCGGCTAGGCAGTGAAGTCAAGTCATAAATATGTATCCGGTTCGGAATTGCTTCACCGTTTTACAACCTTCTCTGCTCGAGGGGGGGCTAGTTTTTTTTACAGACCATTCGCTTCACACGTTTCACCTAGATCCTAGGGAATGGGGTCGTCCCTCCACGGGATCTCTCCCGTGCGATACTTGCCGTCACGTTGCAGAAGAAGAAGAAGAAGGAAAAAAAAAGAAACTCAAACGCAAATCCTGCAAATGTCATCACTCAGAGAAAAATGAGAGCTAAATATAAATATATTTTCTTGTCGGTTCCCCCATTCCCTTCCACCGACCTCTGACACCCCTCTCAGGAGGAGGAGGTTGGGAAGGGGGGGGGGGGGGTGGTGAAATGTTTTTTTCCCACCCTACCATGTCCACCGGTACGATGATTATGATGTAGAGCGACAGACACGGGCACATGGCACTCGGGCGTAGTAGAACGGATAGTTGATACGCGCAGGAAGCATATTTTTCGCGATGACCACTAAGTTGGTAGTAAATCAAACGTGTACATGTGTGGTATTTTAGCTGCACGGTATCTGCGCCGGGCGACAGGACAGGACAACGTCTCCAACGACGGTGCTATAATTGAAACTGATCGAACGGTGGTGAATCTGTCGGTGGAGTGTAGCACAGCTCGTGTGGGGACACCCAGCACAGCACCACGTTGGTCGGTGGTTGGATGGTTTCGGATGGCGGGCCGAGGATGGGACAGTAAAGTCACTCGGATGGAAGATGTTTGGAATCCATCCGATGGGCTGGCGGCTTGCCCAGGCGGTGGTCGACACGATTGCATAATTCGTGCACAGGTGGATCGGAAACGGTTGCTCAGAGTCTGCTTTGGAGGCCTGTCAGTTTAAGTTTGCGGGGTTGTTGTTTTGGGTTGGTGCTGTAGACTTGCTGCTGAACGTTGAGTACGTGTTAAAAATAAGATCTATTAGCTACTTGCCTTTTATGTTTCCATGATGGATTTAATGCGTTAGTCATTACCCTATAATTAGTTTACGCGCCGATATCGGGGTTTGCTTCTTACATCGAGGACTATGCTAAGTTTTTTGACAATTTTCAAATAGTAGTCTTCGTCACTTCATCACCATTATTCGTGATTTTTGTTGAATTGCTTGAAGTTTTCTGTTTAAATTGTTTTAGATTGCATATTCTCATCGATAAGGCCTATCAAAGCACTGTTTGTCTTCTAGAAAGCGAAAGTTTTCTCCTATTAATTAAGAGCGGCCTGGAAATCGATAATATTATTCACTCACAATATTAACGGAATACGTATTCATTGAAACTCATTTTTAATTATTGATTATCGCACATTCAAACCAACAGGATTGAATATTCATTTACTGAATTTCAATCCACACAACAGAGTTTTAGAATCAGGAGAATGTTTCTAATGAATAGTTGATGCTAACGAGTCCGTTTAGAATATTCTCAAGCATATAATGGAATATTGCATACGGTGAGGGGATGTATGCAATGCTGCTATGTAATTTTGCAATCAGCAGTAAATTAATGGAATGGAATTTACTTAAACTTTTCCTACTACTTTTTGCACTAATGCTCGAATTGAAGTTCATGAAGCGTGTTCATGTAAGCCAATCATCAGATGATAGTTCCTCTCACTGAACCAAATATTCCATTACATGAATGCAATGTTTGCTAATGGGTTTGCAATATTCTAATTTCTATTTGGAAAATTCTGTTTAGTGATTTAAAAGCTTTATCTTGGGAACAGAAATTATTGATTGCAAGATGTTAGGAAAAAATTACGTTTATTTAATAAAATCCATTTATATGGCATATTTCCTAGAACTGTACTTGTAAACTGAAAATCTAATTTATTTACATTTTTCTTTCTATTTTCAGTTTGAAAGTGCTTGAAGTGAAAATCAATACAAACGAAGCTATTTAAAATCAGCAAAACAAGTCTAAAGTTAAGCGGAAAGTGTCCGGAAAGGTGTTTGTGGATCGTGAATCAAGAAAAGCGATAACGAAAATAAAACAAATCGAGTGTAGAAATTTATAGAGCACGGTTGACAAGTGATAAGTGCATTGCAAAACGGCTAACAGTAAGCACCGTGTTATCGCACAGCCCAGTGCAAGTGACGTCCGTGTGTGCGCGTGTGTGAGTGTGTCTGGTGTGTGCCATTTCCGGGTGGGCGTGTGTGCGCTATGGTGAGGTGCATCGTGGCTGCAGCGGGTAGCTGTGGTGGCAGTGGGTCACCCCAACGGTGAACACCGGTCGTCGCAGTGGCCCCCCAGAATGTGTCCAGTGGTGCCGCGGGGGCCAGCCGAGCGTACGGGCTCATACTAATGCTGCTGACTTCACTGCTCTCGTCGGCGTGTTCCCTAGCGGTGCCATCGGCGGCACAGAAACACTACGCATCCGGCGGCGATCAACACGGCACGGCAGCACTGCCGGCATTCTCCACGTTCGTCGGTTCCTCGACCCATCCAGCAGGTGTAGCCTCCGTGACGCTGCTCCATCAACCACACGACCGGAAGCATCAGCAACATGGCCACCGGCGACCAGCTGACACCGGTCCGGGCAGTACGGAGCAGCAGGAGCCCGGGGACGCGAACCGGCACGTACCCGATCTGTACAATCTGACACTGGCGGCGATGCGCCAGTATCTGCGCAACCACCTGAACGCGTCCCGGCTCGGGAAGGCACCGCGCAAGCGCTCGCACGTGCACGTGGACGCGGTGGACGTTGAGTTCTACCGACGGTTCAAGGAGTTCAACACCAGCCAGGCCGTGCTGGATGGGGTCGTGAGTCATTTGCCGACGGTCGGTACGAACAGCTCCCAGTACGGGCCGGACCATGCAGCAGTACCGACTTTGCTGGGCGAACCCGGACCGAACAATGAGGCATCGTTGGCCGTTGGCGCGAATGTTACGCCCGAACCGTCTTCAGCAACTTCATCGTCCGTGGCTCCGGCGGGAGCTGCGAATCCGCGCGATTACAGTGTGCTCATGGATGATCCACGTGGCTACATCACGGCGTCCTCATCGTTTCCGCTTCGGCCGGGCAAAACGTCCACCACTTGGAACGGTACCTTCGCGCAGCACAGAGGTAAGTGCCGAGAAGAATAAGACGTTACCGGTGTCTCTTTAGACAGCGGCGGTAATTTATAGCCCGATGGGGACAACAGACATCAGACGCTAGCAAGAGGTCCATCCTTCCCTCGGACGGTTGCTCGTTAAATCGCTCATTTTATGGTCATCCCGTCGACGTGTGACACTTCGCAACGAAACGGATCTTGGCGCCCCGCTTGGTTCGCCCAGCTCTCTTCCCGGTGGACGATCTCTTCCCGGATTGTGAGTGTCAAGTTGATGACTCGACGTCTTCGTCCGTATGCAGCGAATTGCATTTCGCTGTCGTCTCTGCTAATCTTCAGACGGTATGACATTGCCAAAAAGTCGAATTCCTCACGAAACAAAAAAGCCGCTGCCTGCGGAAGATGGAACGGACGGGATAACGGTTGAGGATCGTAACCATTTCTTATAGGGTTAAGATTTCATTGCGCCCCGTTTTTATTCATTAACGAGCAGCCACGAGACAGTGGTGACGGCGAACGGGCCGCGCGGGCTGAGGGGGATGAATAATGATTGGCTGCGTTTTCGATGCACACACTGGACGTTGGATTCATGCCGGATGGTTAAATGTTTCAGATAAGCGCTTGTGTGTGTTTTCGGTGCCATTTCGGTGAGAGGATTGATTCGGACGCTATGAAATGGACACCCGGAATCCATCGAAGTGCAGCTCCAGCTGAGACAAAACAGGCTCCAGACCTTTGCCGTTCGTCAGGATTAATAGACTGGAGATAGGGAGAAGCTCGAACTGTGTGTTCTGCTGTGTCTCCTCACTTTTTTGGGACAAGCGAAAGGTGCGAAGTTTCCCCGGAGAGTGGCCAATCTCTGTAACCGGATTCACCTCGATGCATCTCCCGCAGGTCTGTCTGGGTTCCAGCATATAACGGCTGCATATTGCATATTCATCTACAGCGTTCCGTTCGCGCTCGAATCCAACTCCGATCGGTTCCCGCCAAAGGTTCATGGTTAAATGGTAATGAGCACCGAGACCTCCGGCCATTTTTTTTCGCAAGGAAATGAACGAGATTTGAATGGTAAATTGATGCTCGGTTGTGTTGCCCCAACTGGTACTGTGTACCTTTCGGTCGCGAGTTGCAGCATTAGCTGTGACGGTGGTTGTATGGTTGGAGCTTTAAACCAAGGGCGACTAATCGGGTACGGTTGAGCAGTTCATTCAACATCGTGTCAAGAGTGAAAGGGAAATCAACTTCAGGAGGGATTTTATGCATGAAAAGGTGAAAATTTAATGTACTTTGGGCAAGGCTAGCTTAAAGATCATGGGAAAAAGTTAGGAGAGAATTTAGAATCGCTGACATTGAGGCGTCCAGCTAATCTCCCTTCAAGATTTATTTGCTTGAAAGCTAGAGTTGTTCTCTATCTTAAGGACATTAATCTGGACTTCAATCTTAAATGCTGAATGCTTAAATTAACGGCAAGGAACCTCATGCAACAGATTGTCCTTGCTGCACTCTCAACTCGATCTGCTCCAGCTTTTAAAAGTCCGGACAATCCACTATCGGATCGCTGGAATCGGTAAGCTTCTCCATCCATCCACCTTTGATGTCTTCAGAACTCTCGCTCACCAATCACGAGCTGACCGTTACTGTCGCTCTCGGCCGTCATTCCCATCTGTTGCAGGGTTTACTCTTTCGTTTTGTTCGTTCACACTCCAACAAAAAAAAATGGCGCATGTGGCCTTCGTACCCTAGCCCGTCCATCCCTTAATGCTCGACGGTCACGAAATAAACAAATTTGTATCTACTTTATTTATTTATGCGCTGAACGGGCAAGGGTCGTTTCGATTGCAACCGAGGTTCTGTTTGGTGTAGATGCTGCCGCTAGATTGAAGTTTGCTGCATCAGCTTGATAACACGCACTGATTGCTGGCATGGAAGGATGAGCATTTTGCTCGCGCCCGGGTTGATGCCAATGTCGCGAGACTTTTCGTCGGACTTTGCACGACCTAGATCTGGGTTGTACCGGGCAAGTAACTCGCCATTGCAGCGGGCACGTTTCGATGGCAACTGAATTCGGTGGACGATACCTAGAGCACTGGAGGTTATCAACGCGTATGCTGCAACCTCCGAAGTCCACAAGTTTTGATCTAAAATAACTGACCTACGAGGCGAGCAGGAACCGCCCCCATGCTTTTGAGGTGTTTTGCTTCTTCGCTCACCTCGCCAACACCACCAGCGACGGCGATAGGCGACATAGCACACCAGCATAACCGTCCGGCATTTGCATAACAGATAGAAGTCAATTGATAGCTCACCAGTGCGGGGCGAAGATCCGGCAATGAATGAATGGACGGCAGTGTTTCGATTGCCGAGCACTGATAGCGCATGGCGATCTTCGTTTCTCACAGCCCACATATACATCATGCTGAAAGGGGAGCCGAGCCGTCCATCAGGCATAGATGCTGGTGCTGATATTTGGCGCGTGAACGGCTCCATAGCTCCATTTTAGACCAGCAAAAACGCGACCCATTGAGGGTGTGTCTGCAGGGAAGAAGCAATGGAAAGAAAACCCCCAGAACTCAGAAGAAGGTGGCTCATCATTTTCGTTTCGTTGACTTGCAAATTTATGCACAAACTATCTCTCTCTCTCGCTCTCGTTCTCTCGGACCATGGTACGATGCTTGCACCCGGGTTTTGGGGCTTGGAGATGATATTCCGAATGCGACTTGATTAAGTTTATTGTGGGGTGTCCGATTTGAAAGCCATCAGTAGCTTATTGTATCTCTCCGGACTTTTTGCTGTTGGCGCTCTTGCTCTGTGGTGTGTTGCTTTAGTATGTTCTATTATTATGGTAGATGGGCCATAGAAGGCAAAGCAGATTAGATCGTTTCAGTGTTGTGCAGTTAAATTTAATTGTTAGTTGTAGTTTCTGTGTTTATTAGCGGAAAAGAACGGCCATCGAGGCACTTACGATAAGTGAAGTTAAATACGCGAATATTAGTATGATTTGTGTCCTTAATTTTAATCATTTTTTTACTCTTTCTCATTTCACACGATAAAGAAGAATATTATTTCTGCGATCTGGTTATGTTTTTAGTTTTTTTTTATTATTAAAAAAGAATGAAGCTTCCCCCAAGATACTGCTTAATTATTTACTTACTGATCAAACACTACAACCGCTGTGCGGTCTTGGCATACTGCAATAATCCTCGATGCCTACCATTCTGGCAGACTCATCAATACCATCACACCATCTCAATCTGGGCCTGTCCATGTGGACGTTTTAGAAAGTCTTTACTGGATTGGTTGTCCGGTGTCATTCTTATGATGTGACCATCTCATCCTGGAGCCTGGTGAGTTTATTTTGTTCGTAGAGCTCGTTAAGCTCTTCCATTGCAAAAATCCTTATGTGACTCTTCCTCACGAGCGCGGGTAAGAGGGTTTCGTTAATTTTGGACTGGGTCCAGGTCAGAGCCGCATGTGGAACAGTACAGTATTGGCATATAATCCTAGCTTCGTTCGGCAGATATTTTGAAGTGGAGAGGAATTTCTTTCTGTTTCAACAAAGATTGGACCGAAAAATGTCTGTCCAGTCACTTGTAAAACTTCAACTTCATCTTCAAACGTGTTATGAAAGTCCAACCGAATCCGATTCTACTATCGGCCCGCAAAGACAGTTCCCGTTTCTTCTCGATAGTTTAACATGACTGCTCTTATGCAATAGCAGAACGAATGTCTCCGATTAGCCTAGACTTCACCACATCCCACCACACTCTACTACAACCCGTCCGTCGGAACGTAGTTGCAAAACACTACCCCAAACTATTCCCACGAACATCAGGTGGGAGCACACAGCGAGTGCAATTTTAATTTAACTCCAACCTCTCCATCTCTCTGCTGCACCATGCTGTGT
Organism: Anopheles stephensi; assembly: GCF_013141755.1. Taxonomy (NCBI): domain Eukaryota; kingdom Metazoa; phylum Arthropoda; class Insecta; order Diptera; family Culicidae; genus Anopheles; species Anopheles stephensi. The sequence goes on from NC_050203.1 coordinate 18,586,698, forward strand.
GGTCCTGTTCCAAATAGCCCTGTTTGCTTACGGGGGTACAGTTTCAGACTTAAATTAATGCTCACTGTCGAACGATTTATCCTGGCTCCGGCCGGCTCGGTAATTATCGGTGTGCACCGGATGGTGTGCAATCGTCGCTACGTGCAAATATTGCCCGGCTCGGTCCCCGCAGGACCAGCGCAACGGGTGACCCAGTACGATATGGCTCGTGTAACCGATGCGATGCTATGGGGTGCCATCCCCGTGGGTGAGGTTTATCGCAAAGATTTACGCTTAGACAAATGCAACACCGGGGGAGGATTTTGCATCGGCATTCCATTAGCCGGCGCCGATAAGCGCCTCCAAGGATGCTGAGAACGGTGCAACATGGTAACACAGTGCAGCAGTACAGCTGTGTTCCATTGCATCCGGAATAAGGACACACATACAACAACAAAAAATGAAAAACACACGTACAGACACATAAAATTGCCAGTCTATAATTCATATTTAAACGTGTACCGTGCGACGGCGTGACCAGACGGGCGGTGTGTAAAAATCGTAAAATGTCTGACCGGGAAAGTAATAGGCCCGTGCTGCTGCTGGTAAGTGTCGCCGTGTCTTCGAACGGTGGTCGTTAAAGGTTCGTAAAAACGAGTGCTTTGGAAGGAAAAATAAAACACACAAAAACTGAGATACACCACCGTACGGTGGAAGCAGCGACACAACCCATCCCTTCGCAAGGGGATAGTAACGGAATTAACATGTACATATACGAACCGGTAAAACGACGACTACAGTAAACAAGAACGAAAACAAAAAGTAGCAAAACAAAAAACCCCGCTGGCCACACAACACAGTCTCGAAAAATGAATATAAAATTGCATGATGACGTTATGTGCTGCAAATGAGTTTAAACGGCGTAAAGTGTGAAACTGCAACGGACGGTTAGTGACCGAGCATTTTTTTGTTGTGTGTGTGTACATACAGGTCCGGTGTACGTGTATTAACGGCCATAAAATGACGCTGAAATTTGGCATGAAAAAATAATTACGACCTTTGCCATCTGTCTGCCCCGTCGGTGGACGGAGAAGGTTGCTTGTAACCCAGCCCAGTTGACTCGTGCCCGCCCGGTTGACGCGGTGTGCGCTGGTCGTTCGAAACTTCAGATTGACAGTAGCGAAAGTGACAGCAGCGGCGTTGACGCGGTCCAGGCAGATGAGCCAGCGCGAAACGATCACATGCACATTGGTTCTCCGGTCTGGATGGTCAGGAAGGTCCCATAAAGCTTTCACAGCGATTGATAGTACTGCATCGGAGCGAGAGTTCAGCGGCGTTCGAAGCTGACAAAACGGCGCGAACGGGCGTGCGGGAAGCATTCGGCTGAGTAACGGTTATGGTGCATTGGCAGCAACAATTAGCCGCCGTTTAATGGCACGACCGACGAGATACGGAGGGAGCCAGACATCTGCATTCGGTTAAGTTATGACACAACAATGCAATGGCGGGAGGATCCACTGCAAACAAAAAAGAAGCGACGGTGCCAACCACACCGATAAAGGTGGTTTTTGATGGCGTTGCGATGGGCGATGATGGTTTTAGTGTCGTAAAAGACTAAAGTGATGTTGCTTTAGTGGAAATTGCTTTAATATACGCGAGATAAACTGTGTTCAAAATGTCATGAAATTTGAAATCACTTTTGCGCGTCGTCTTTGGTTGTGAGTCAGCATCAGCAATGCTTGGGAAGTCCACAATGGCCAAAATACTGACGAAGGCTAGGCTCTATCCTCACTGACCGTCGTCCATAGCAATGGCTTCTTTATAAAAGAACGAGAACTCTGAACAGATTTCAGATTCCTGGCAGTCGCCAGTCCAAGAGAACCGTATGCAGAAAATTGAAAAGAGCCTTATAGTTTAATAGAGTATCATCTCCTACTAAGAAGATCACAAGAACCCTACAAACAATGGAAAAGATGTTGGAAACCATTGTCTCATACTATGGGCTTCAATGGCTATAAGATCTCTCTGTACTTATGTGTTATGTGTTATGTGTGAAACATATGTGTTCTTTAATATTATACCAGGAGATCATTAGAAAATCTGAACCGCATGAAGAGACATTGAGGACTTTAGGCCAAAAAGGAAGACTAGTTTATAGCAAAGGTCCTCTAACGTCCAACAAACCACAAACAAGACTACGATTTCCTGCAGAAGAGGGCAATGAGTGATTGATAGTTACCAACTCTTAAAAACTTGTCCAAAATCTGGAAAGAACAGAAAAATTCAATCCTCACTGTGTAACTCTGTTTGTAGCGTCTTTACAGCACAGCAACGTCCATCCATCCCTGTCAGCATTATTTTGTGCCGTGCTCTCGCACCGTCCGCAAGCAATAATGAACTGACTAGATATCCTTTTTTATGTTGCTTCCTCCATTGAAGTCCAGTAAATCCCATCGGTGCATTCGTCCATGCAGTCTCGGCTACTTTGTTGCCTGTGCGAGGAATGTGCAGGATAAATCCTCGCTCGCTGAATGAAATCGTATTTTGCATTTCTGATAGCGAGTGGTACTGGGGGTACGGTACGGAACGAACCATCGCCTACGGGACGTCAGTAAAATGCAACATTGTGTGCAGTCCGTGAGCACCGTGCGCAAGGTGGGAATTATCTCGAACAACAGTTGCCAGGATTTGTGAATCACTCAAAGGGACCAGCAGCGAGAGAGATGGAGAAAAAAGGTGTACAAGGTACAGTCGTTTTTTTTTCGCGCCCGTCGTTTGGTTCGGTTTGAATCCCATCCAAGATTTGCGTTCCCTATTTCTGGGATTGCACTTTTTTGATTGGCTGTGTTTGGTGTCCCCGAGCGTGCACATTCGCGAGCTCCCGGTTTGCACAGTGTCCGATTTAATCCGGCGTAAAGCTGATTTATTTGCATGCCAATGCATACGTAACGTCCGGAAGCACGGCGAAAGAATCCGCGAAAGTGATTAAAGACCTGGAACTGGGGATTATAATTTGACGGCGACGAGCGTATCTATGAAGCTGCAGTTGGCTTTTTGAAATGTACTTGCGAGAGATTTTATGCCACGGGTGACATGGTGCTCGGGGCGCAAGTGTAGTATATCAAACTGTTCATTGAATACGAATACACGGGATAAAGTAAAACGATTCGATACAGTGTGATCAGTTTTCAGGCCCGTACGATGCGCAGTGGAATATTTATTGGGGTTTCAAAGCTGTAGGCAATTGCTTAAAAGATTTTAAATGAAACTGTATTTGAAAAAATGCTCAGGAAAGCATTGATGGTGAAACGGAAAGATACATATTTGCGATCCTTTAATCAATTTTAAAGTTCGTAAGTTTGTACAAAGAACATGCAGTACGTGTAAGATGTGAGTCCTATTACTTGTATTGATATGACTTATTTCCAGTACTCAAATAGGCCTCTGAGACATAGACTCCGTCCAAAACTGAAGAAACGTTTTTAGTTGCGTTCGAGAGCAAGATGTTCAGAAGAGTTTTTGTGGTTAGGTTGTGTCGTTGAACCCGTATGTGTGGTTAAGACAATGGAGGAGCGGCTACTTTCGCGAGTTCTACGAACTGTACGGTGATCTCACCATCGTCCAGCGAATTAGGCTCCTCAGACTTTGGTGGGCTGGTAATGTCATGAGAATGACACCGGACAACTCCGCCCTTAACATGCTTTTTGGTCATCAACATGAACCTCCGAGATTTTAGATTGTGTCGATACCGAGGGCTGTTGCTGCTAGGAATTATACTTGATAATGTTCCAATCAGCTCAACAATCAAATGCAGCTAATCTTTCGACCAGAGTCCCTGTTTTCAAAATGAATCAGTAGACTGAGGATTTTAAATTTCCGAATTCTTGAAGTTGTAGTTAACTTGCATTTGAAAATTAGCTAACAGCAAGATAATTTCAGATATAAGTTGCCCAAGTGAGGAGTTAAAGAGCTCATACAATCACGGACAACCTCTAGATCTCCTCGAACGTAAATGGTTTTCGAGTTCAAGGAGATGTAATACATAGAAAAAATATAAGAGTGACGTTCAACTTTAATACCGTTGGGGTTGTTTCTCATTCATATTTTACATATTTTATCACCAACATGATGAATCCCTAGCTACAATACACATCCTTTAAATAAGCTACTTCATAAACAACATACCCTGATGATCTTTAGATAAACTAAACCAATTGATATGAATGAGTTAGTATGACAGAAAAAACCCCCCCGTAAAGCTCCATCACCACCCAACCAACTGGACTCAGTCGCTTACACTTCGGCCAGGAAATATTACTCACCATCACCCCACCGACGAACATCTGCGGTCAGACTGAAATGTGAGTAAGTCGAAAAAGTTTCATCCCAATTCGTCCAGGATTCATCCAGTACCGAGCCACATGCACCTCGTGGCAGAATATTTGCGCCCGATACCTTTTTTTCTGCTGCTTTACTGCGATATTCGTACCGAAACCACCGAGCCGAGTGCAGTGTCAAATAAAAAGCGTCAGTTTATATTAGAAGTCACATATCGTTGGTGGTTTTTTATTTGTGGCCGGGTTTTTTTTTTTTTTTTGGTTGCTGTTGTTGTTGTGTGCCAGCGTTGGAATGAGACACGTGTCGGATAGATCGGAGTGATTATGGCGGTGGGGTGAGCAAAACAAGGATGAACGGCAGATAAGTCGGCTGGTTCGAGAACCCGGCTCGAAGGGCCAGATGAGACCCCGACGCGTGGTGGTTGTGGTGGTCGTTATTGCAGACGCTTTTTACAATTCACTCCTCTCTCACTCTCTCTCTCTCTCTCTCTCTCTCGCTCGCTCGTTCCCTGGCACCACTTGGAGTGGAGTGGAGAACGAGCGAGACAGTCTCGAAAGTTTTCGGAACAAGGTTTGGTGGTAAAGTTCGCCTGCCAGCCTGTCTGTGTCTGTGGCCTGTGGTCGCGAACTTCAGCGCGAGCTTCTGCATTCCGGAGTCCTCGCCAAACCCTAGTTGTCCCTGGCATGCAATAGCCCCCCCGCCCAAAAAACAACCGATCTCATTTGCTGTGAGGTGTGTTTTGGATTATTGTGTGTGTGTTTTTGGAGGAGACTCGGCGGTTGAGCTTTATCTAAAAAAAACTTTATACCCGACAACCACCACCCGAGAACATAAGCAAATGGGATTAAATTTGGCAACAGTTTGTGCTTCATAATTTATGCAAAATTATGAGTTTATAAATCAAGCGTTTCTTGTTCGGACCGAAGTTTTCGGCTGTAGAAGACCCTCCCGTGCGATCTACTCGCTACCCGCTACTTGCCACAGCCGGCAATCTCCTTGGCAATACCAGCTGATTGGCCATTTGCAATCGATCCTTAAGTTTCAGCTGTGTTTTGTGGTTTTTGTTTTCTTCGCCTCAACTTTTTGTTTTTGACGCCCTTGGTAGGTTGGACGAGGGCGTAAATATCTCACATTTCCAATTTCATGCAATAACCTGCCCAACAGCGTGTATGTACATTCCTATTCGTTCGACATCGGCCAGCCGATTCATTCGTCCGTGCACGGGACAGCGAATCGAACCTGACGCGGCCAAGGATTGCCGGCGTACTGATATCTTATTCGCGACGGCGAACCGTCTGCGATCGAAATATGAACCAAAATTCGCACCGCTGACGTTCGTGGAATAAAATTTTATGCGCTTCGATACCCCCGTGTAGCCCTGTCCTGTCCTGCATCGTGATCGGTCCCAAAAAAGCGATCATCCAACCGGGCGCTGGAAGTGGATGAAGCGCGAGTGAGTCGTATTTTATACGATTTGATGATTGTTGTTGCTCGTTGTGGTTTTTTGCATTTTCGGGCGTGCCTGCGAATTGTAAAACGCTGTTTGGAAGGCAAATGAAATTGCGAATTTTATTAGCGATGGTTATGCGACGGTACGGCGATGAAATTACCCGCGGGATTTCGGTTTGCCGAGTTCAGTACACCCGCGAGTTGAGAAACGCGATGAATAAACACTTGTTACGGTGCGATGGATGCTGAGGGGGGGTGTTAAAGCACGTGCATGATCTTTTTATTGGAAAGTTTTTTTTTTGTTGGAGGAAAAAAGTGATTGGAGTAAGAATGTGCATAAAATCGAATATGAGTTGTGTGGGGGTTGTCTTGCTTTGGAAACAAAAAGTGAAAGCATAAAATTCAGTAATCTTGTTTCGAGGTAATGAAAGAAAGATTCTATTTAGAATAAATGTATAATGCGTTCATGAGATTATTGTTTTATTGAATTAATTTTAGTTTTATTGGCCAAATTGTAGCTCTGCGTAAGGGTCTGGATGAGGTTTGAACCACGGTCCTGCCGTGGGAAGTCCGGCCCCGTTATCATCGCCACCCTATTTTTTCTACTAACTTCAAGAAAAATCACTTTCACAACACGCTATTATGTTACAGTTAACTGGGGCCTGAGGTATGATTGTACTTAAAATAAATGTTCGATATTTTAAGCTCGGAGGAAGGGTCAGTTGTCTCTCTATCCTGGGTAACAGAATGATTTCAAAAAGATCTCTGATAAAGGTTTGGCCTACAAATTTAAATGTTCGCTGTACATATCAGTTGAGAGTCTTGCCACAACTCAGCCTCAGTCTTTTGATACTGATACTCCACAAGCATCTTCACTTGCTCATCATGAATTAATGGAGCATGGACGGCCATAGAGTCTCTGAATTAATTGACATGGAGTCTAAGGCTTGAACAACGAACAGCATTTTACGAGTAAATCTAGTACTCTTTATGGTTAAGAAGGATGTTCTGACTGGGCGTTGCAATCAAATTTCCTCTTGAATTTATGCTTCATTTGATGGCTACAAAACAGTGGGCAGAATATGACCTTCCTTAAATATTTTAGTCTATCTTCATGAAAACCCTGGACAGTCGATCATTGAGCCTGTGTCTTGTAAAGTGCGTCAATAGTTTATTCTCTTCTTCTTTGCCACAACAATCTCAGAAAGTCTGGGAATGCAATGTCTGCCTTTCTGTGAATTGATTTTACTCCTTAGCTGGCTAGTCAGTCTTGCGTTCAACTCCTTGGCGCATGGTAAACACTCGCAGTACGATCTTCAAAATGGAAACCTTCAATTGTAGTTCCGTCAAAAATATCTGCTTCAAATAATCTGATAGTTTATCAAAATTTTATCTGCATACATTTGACACGATTCTTGGGATATTGCTATGACACAGGAACATCCAATTGAAACACCAAAGGGCCTTCCTTTGGTAAAACTTCAATAAAGCTTTGTGTTACTTTATCATAAAATAATTTTCGAAAATGGTAAATTTACTTCTACGGATCTGACATTTGTTAAATGTTTTACTTTGATTTTAACTGATAATAAACATTTTATAAAAATAGCGATAAATTTGCCAACTGTTTCAAAAATCATTCAGCCTAAAAGTAGGCAATGTAATGCTTAAGGTATAAACGGCCGTTGCTACATCAATTTGGAAACTTCCAACCAACGCTTGCTGAATGACAGTTAACTCTCAGTCCCCCGGACCCGGCACGCTAATAAACTTGTTAGCAAATGTTACGAATGACTTATCCACCATTGGCATTGGCAAATTTCTCCGAAAACAATTCCCTCGAGATTACAGCGAAATCCCTTCCGGTTGCGTCTGATTACGATCGGTGCGGCAAGGAATCAAGAGTGCACGGCTCGCAGCGCAAGGAACGGCTAATCCGTTTCCTTTCGCCCGGTGTGGCGCAGCGTGGCCCTTCTAAGTAGCCCCCGGTACGTGCCACTTGAAGCGTTATCCTCTTACAGGTCACTCGCGCCCAGCTTTCGCTCAGCTCAGACAGTCAATCACTGTAATCCGCTGCCCGGGCACGCCAAATTCGCACCCAAAGTTCTCCCGCGGGACTTGGTGCTCTTGCGGTCCTTTTTCCTTTACGTATTGTCAAACCGGGGATTCGGACGACCTCCGGTTATCGGGCATTCGGAAAATGAAATTGAATTTATTGGAACACCCGACAAGGGGGGAAGGCTAATTCTACGGCTGCGGTGCTGTATCGTACAGGTGTCCTGTGAAGCTTAAGCGAACGATAAGAAGGTACCTTGTTACCCTTTTGCTCACCGTAGCGGAGCTCAGTAAGCGTTCCAAAAAGCTCGTGTTTAAGAGGCTGGGACTGTACCCCATTATCGGCATTTGTTAGCTGCCCGATGCTCGATTTCGTTTGCATGTAGCTCGGTTACCTTCCTTCGTCGATTGAAATGGGTGGGTCGAGATCGGTCACCTCGGTTGCAGCCACGTGTCGTTTGCTCGCCGGTTCTCGAATGCGACAAACGACACAAGTGGTCGCACATTTGGTCCCGCCACTGGCATCGTGTGTGTGTGTGTGCTCGCCACTGTTTCGAGTGCAGAGGTTTGTCGAGTGGAGTTGGGAGCCAGTCTAGACAGGGACTAGACTTCATAAAAAGCGACCGAAAGCATGCATGCATTTTCACGCTTCCAAGCGCCTGGGTCTGCGCGTGGTTGAAAAGGGGGTTGTAGGGCGGTGCAGTCCCGTTTCTCTCTCTCCCCTCCCCCCCTTTTGGTCTGTATGGCCGAAAGGATGAGTTCGCTTCTTTGGTGCTGTTCGATGATGCATACAACCGGCGCTGCTTACCTTTGATCATGACGGTGCGCCACACGGTCGTGCAACAATTTGGGAATTTTTATTACTTTTCCCCCAAGCGAGGGTGGCTTTCTTTGATCCGTGCTAAAGAGCGTTTGACAGAGAGTGTTTGTGTGTGTGTTTTTTGGCGGAGTTCAATATGTGTCCTTCGGAAATAATAAGGGAAAACCAACGATTTGTCATATCGTGTCTGGGCAATTTTTCAGGATGCACTTTCTGCTTGAGATGTACTTATTTTGGAGCTGATAAAGTGTGGACAGTCATTGTTGTTTCCTGCACACATCAACTTTACAAAACGGAAAGGAAAAATAAAAGTTGTTTTAATTTACGACTTAGGGTTTTATTCCCCCTTTTGCTTGGCGAATGCACCACTGGGAGCAAGTATTTTATCGCCATCGTTTCCTTACCCATGAGGCAGGAATGAGTCGTATTGTGCTGGATGGATTTTATAATTTTAGCTCTTTGTTTGTTTATTACTCGTTTTTAATTTGAAGTGTATGCAGACAGATCATTACGGAAGAAACATCATGCTTATGGGTAAAGTTTTGTTTAAGTCTTTTCTATTATTAATCAACAGAATAATTAATTCTCCTTCTGTTTCTTTTTGGTGGGATACTAAAAAATGATGATAAGCAAAGCAAATGCAAACTAAAATTAGAAAACAATACCGATGCATCATTTTTCATTCGGTAGTGACTCTTTGCAGTTAATTAATAAACCCTGCAGCCGAATTAAATCGATCTTAAGGCAAAACGAAAAACCCAAACAACGCGAGACACCGTTCTTCTCGTTGGCTGCTTCCTGCCCCCGAAATATTCCGTGCACCATTCTCCAGTGCACAAAATATATATATATTTTTTGATTAACATCCCGCTGTCAGTGATGGATGATGCATGCGGTTTTAATATGCAGATCAGCAGTGTACGGTCGGGCGCGCAGCATAAAAGGCAGCGAAGCTTCCAATAGGTCAATTAAATGACTGATGATCATCCAAATGCGACAGCGAACGGTTTGAATTGGAGCTCGACGTGTGTGCGCGCTCGAGGTACCTCCCCTTTGCATGGTTGGGGTGTCCAAAAATCGAAAGACGGCTCAACGAAATGGGAGAAGAGAAGCAAAAAAAGGCATTCGGACTGACTTTTGAGGTGCCAACAAAAAAAAACCTTCCAGACATCCGTCATGGTGCGACAGGCGGGTTGATCAGCAGACCGAACGAAAAACGGGTTAAATGAAATAATATTACAAAAATCTGCTCCGTAAGAAGAGAATAATAGCGCGACGTGTGTGTGTGTGTCAAGTCACGGTGAACGGACGTCTGGTAGTGAGTTTTTTCTTTATTTTTTATGTAATTCGATTTGGTTTTACGATTTGTAATTTTGCAGCGAGCATCATTCAATGGTAGATGATTCATCAAATTTAAATTTAATATAAATCTATTTTTCATTTCAAATTATTTAAACGAAATATTCCTCACTATTTATGATTTCGATTTGAAGAGTTTAAAGTTTCTTTTCTTCCCCCTTTATTACAAAAATTGTTCACGGGTTACTGCACTTACCGACACCGAAAACGCAACCCAACGACAAGTGTCAAAATGCAAGACAAAAGAAAGCGAAAATGTACCCCCTCAAAAAAGAGAAAAAAAAAATCACCAAAGACAAAGAATATTCAAACCCACCCAAAAAAAAGTGAGCAAAATAAATGTCGTCTGGAAATTTATGCTCTGCTCTGCGCTAGGGTTGCATCTTGGACAACCAGTGTCCCGGGTGTTGTTGGTGTCTCGCCTTCATACGTGCCACAGGGCAACGAGAGAAAAAATCGCACACACACACACACCGGGGTCGACGGATAGTCGTCGGATGGTTGGGTTTGGCTTGTTTGGTTCATAAATTTCAGCTCTAAATGATCGATTAATTATGGAAACCGTTCCGATCTTTGGCGCGTACGTTTTGGGCTGCATTTTTGTCTACCAGGCACACCCGACCGTAGCTTTTTTCGCTAACATGATACCCAACCCTTACGCTCTTTTTTTTTGGAGGGGTGGTTGTTTTTTTCCATTCTCAATTATTCTCTGGACACTCTGGACACACACACGGGGATACGGGTTTCGGGTTCGATAGAAGTATTACGGACCGAGACAGCGTGATGAATCACAAAAATGGATTAATGGATCGTTTGTTTTTTTTTGGTTTCGGAAAAGCATTCCGAATGCGTCGAAAGGCAAAATTCCTTTGAGTCATTTTCATATCTCGAAGAGAAGAAGAGAAGAGATTGGTTTCATGCTTTCATGCTACATGGTTTGCAATTCAATTTAATTATTTCATTTTTAACAACACTTAACTAACTGTGCTCTATTACACGTCAAACTGATTAAATATGAGTTCTACATATTACCAATAAAGGACGATTGAAGACTTCAGACTTTTCATTTTTGATGTCTTCGTAGATAAGATAAAATATTAATCTGCATTTGGATAGAATCAAGAAAATAGTTTCTGCTCTAATAGAACTGAGGTATTCCGAATTTTGCTTATATGACGCTACAACCTCGAAAGGTCTTGGCCTGCCTATGACTCGAGCTTCCCCGTAGCTGGAAGGCCAGTCCTTCGTACCTAATATAAGAGTTGTGTGATCAACCATTGTGTGATTATGTAGGAATAGATTTTCGTCTATGAAACGAATTATAGTTTGGATGAATTTTAAGTAAAGACTTTTTAACATAATGGAAACCAAGCGGTTTAAAGTTAAGGCAATAAAATACAAGGGATGTACTATTCTAATAAAAACGTGCCTTATTGAAGGGATGAAATTGTTGACATTGTCTACAAAAACTCTCTCGATGAAATTGTTTTAAGGAATTGTCATTAATTTTTGACTTATCATTGTCCACGATTAGCTCAGCGTTTGTTTTTCTTCTTCCTTGGCACTACAACCTCGAAAGGTCTCGGCCTGCTATTTATGGCTTTCTGTGACTCAATTCTACCCGTAGTAAAGTAGTCAGCCAGCGGTCAGTAGTCATCCAGCGGTCTGGATGGGATTAGAACCCCGGCCCAGCCGTGTGAAGACCGGCGCCGCTGTCGCCTCGGCCACCGGACCGCCCCAAAGTTTGTTCGCCAGCTTTAAAATCATACTATTTTGGTAAAGTTTAGAGCTGCCTTGGCCTGCCTTTTCACGCTCCGTAGGCTTAAGATACTTATAATTGAGACAGTCTGGGTGGGATTCTATAGCTAACCGTTAGTGATAGCAACTGGTGCAGTTACGAACTAATTTTGCTGAGCTTTTGTGATAAGTTTTCTGGATGATTTCAGATTACAATGCTAGCCATTGTGTTGTTGTCGTACATCTCGAACGGGACATTGCTTTTAACATGGAGACACCTTTCTTATGGGTTGCCTTATCTTTACATATTATTTCTACGTAATGATCATTATAGGTCCATCTTGCCAGGACGTGAATTTAAAATGTTAAATATAAATCTGTTTTTAACAGTCAATCTAAATTTGGTAAATTGTTCACTGTCTCTTTCTCTCTCTCTGCGTCGCCTCAATCAATAAAATCAACCCCAAAAGGTTCTAAATTAATTAAATGAAAGAAAAACAAAAAAAAAAAAACACGAAACCACACCACAACTGTCATCCGGAGTGGCTTCTCGTTTCAATTTAATACGACGGTTAACTGACCAAACGGGGTCACAGAATGGAAATGGTGCTGCCCCGTTCAACGTCCTCCTGCGCTGGCCTGTCCAGCCAACCCGCCTCTCCACTGTCTGGTCCTTGGCCTTTTCTGCGACATATTTCTGTGCTCTTCCTTCCTTCCTTTTTTCGCTTACTTCATTCCAACCACGCGACGATCGTTGCCTAATGACCTCGATGAAAACCATTTAATAAGGTTGACTCGGTTTTATGTGATTTTTATTACTCGCTCGTTCATCCCGGCGATAAATAAACACATCGCACCGGTGCACTATGCGTCCAGCCCGGGGACCAGACTGCACTCCGGGACAGCCGAGATCCCGACAACCCTGAGGCATTATGATGATGATGGCGATGGCGATGATGATGTGAGCGGTGAGTGCGAAGGTACGCTGATGCACTGACGAAAGCAGCGATACGGACAGTTTAACCATCGTCACTGGATAAAAAACGGAGAAATTGTGACTTGAAAACAACTGTTAAATGAATAGAATAGGAAAAAAAGCCCCCAGCCTTGGCCATTTATAATTGTCATTATCATTAAGGGATGACGGGGTTTGTTTTTTGTATTCCTCCTTTACAATAAAGACAGTGAAAAGGCTTTCTTAAAATTACATTTGACGAACAACGTGGACATGGTGTAGTTGTTGTAGGCTTTCGCTGCGTTTTACACGAGCCATTTTGCTTTGTCAAGAAGCCGACACAAAAATGCCATGGCTTCAATTGGTCCCATCTTCCTGCGGTCACATTTATTGTAGACGAGACCGGCGCAAAAAAGGGAAGCAAATTAAAACATCTTCGCCCCTTCAGACGTGCTGCTTATTATCCCTCGCACGGATATGTCCGCACCGGGACACAGACAAATGTTGTGCAGTTCTGTGTCGTTACATTATTCCAAAACGCGGTCCATAGGAGTAACAGCAACAAGCGAAACAGTTCAGCAACAACTACACCAAAAACGATCCTTCGTTTTTCCAGCGTTGCCTAATTTGCTTAAACCCGCGATGGGTTCCTCGGCGCAAGATGCACCACCATCAATCTCTGTCGCGGAAATTAATTTCTCTCTCTCAACTGCACATGACATACGATGCCAAATACTCTACAAACAACGCTGAACATCGATCCTTCACCGCATGCAAAACACCGGTAAGAAGATACATGTACAACAACAGGCCAAAAATGCATCAACAACGAAAAAAAGCCACCCAGAAAACCCGCAACCAGGCGGTCGGTGCGTACGCTGTCAGATTGCGCTTGGGCGAAATATTAATTATTCTCGAAAATAATAAACAATTACCGAAAAAAGGAGGCCTTTTACGCCTGATTTATGGCTACATCGGCAGTCGGTCGGGGACGGGGGCAAGATTTCTTCTTCCACCCTTAACTGCATACTGGACGGCACATCAGGACACAACGGACTCGTCTTCGGGTTCGTCGACCACCTCAATCGTGTGCGCAAAAGACTGGTGGCAAAAGTGGCACAGCAAACGATCCTGCCGGAACGGACGGCACGGTCAGTGTCCGGACGCTTCGTTTTTTTTTTTCGGGGGGGTTTGCAATTGCACAGCTCATTGGAATGCACTAGGGCGGTGAGCGATAGTGATGATTATCTTTCTTACTTTTTTTTTTAGTGGGCAAGTTTGAGGTTTTGCTAATCTTACCGTATCAACAGGATGAGGCCGGAACGGTTGGTTTTAGATCTGGACGCTCTGGCCGTTGATTGCATTTTGATGGGTGGAAGTAATTGTTGGAAGTTGTTGGCAGCAAATGGTTCTAAGAAAATTATGATTATGATGTTTGAACTTGATGACTGCGACGTGAATGGACTTTGTTGAACTTGAAAAGGAAGGTGAGGTTTTCCATTTAATGTTTCAATTTCTGTGTAAGGAACAGAAGTTTGAAATAATTTATTATAGATTTAGAGCTTGGAACTTTGTTGGCTAGTTTAGACTGTATCACAGCGATGGCCGATGCTCATGCGAAGAATTCTTCTGGTCCTTGGATATTAGTTGTCACTCTTTTTAGCTTTCCTTTTAGCGCCAACAGTATTGGAGCAGAGCCTGCGTTTGGAGTTCTAAGCCATATTTGAAGAGTGGATGGTCCACGAAATACCTTTTCTCTTGAAAGGGTTTATCCAGTGATTTCTTGGCACATCCCGATCATCATAGGTCCCCTGAAAATAATACGTCTTTAGAAGCTTTGATTCTTGTATTTAAAGGAAAGGACATCGTGTAAACACTTTGTATACGATAAATCTACAACCTCTGTAAGCTCCGAAGGACTCTCTTCAAGATTTAGGTGCTTGAGACATATTTCATATTTGTGACAAGAAGAAGAGTGTCCCTGTCCCTGAGATGATTGCAATCCAGTGTGGAGGATAAGGTCTGATCCTTGATTCATTCAAAATGATCATGATGACACAAATCTTCGTGCAGACTGTGCTGTCCAGCAACATCTTCTGCATGACTATCTTTAACTCAGTCAAAAACAGCCGTGGCTGGAACTACTGCAAAGTGTTGCTCGTACTGTCCAGGATTTTTTGCACTGTTGCTCTGGGACATATTGTAGTTCGATAAAGACATCTGCTCCTCTGATTTCACCACTAGTGTACGTATTCACGGTGTTTGAGCGTTTTTTGAGAGGCTTGGTTTCTACTGGAATAGCTTACCTTTCTGAAGTAAAGATGTTGGAAAGTAAATATTCGAGGGTTTAGTTTCGGAGAGAGCGCTGTTAGCACGTGCGAATCTTCAAATGAAGTCCCAAGAGCTTTATGGCCATAGTTTCTTCAAGTAAACAGAAAATGTGGTGAAATTTGAGGAAGCTAGTCCTGTAGAGGGCTTCATGGCCGTTTCTATAGAGATTCGAGAAGAATTACAGTACAGCTTGTTTTCTACTCAAGGTTAATGTAGAGCGTGTTAGATTTTTAGATTTTTAAAAGAAACTATTGAGTCTTATTTTAGTTAGCAAAACAAAGGTTATTTAGGGCTTCTGAAATTAAGCTAATTTTCAAGCTTCATAGTTAGTCCACTGCTCCCAATCCTCAGCAGCAGTACGCACATCAGTCAGCAGTCAGCAAACCAAACTAATGATACAATCTGCACCCCAAAACAGACACATTGTTGCACAGTGTGTCACGCCCCAAAACAAGGACCTCCGAAAAAGGGAGGCATCCGTTTGCAGAGCTGTAATTTAAGCTGTCTAGTGAAGTTGCAATTTCGCCATCGGTGGTTTCCGGCCCTGTTGCAGCAACATATCACAATAATTCATCCTCGCAAACAGCTACAAAGTAGCTGGCGGTTTACCTTGTGCGTCCTTGATGATGGTTTACCGTGTCCGACGTACGATTTTGTGCGGGGGAAGGGGGAGTTCCAAACCACTTACCGATGGTGGTCGCTGTCTGGACAATGTTTCACAAGTTTGGCACCGGAATTCCGTGGATTCGGTTTTGATGATCGCAGGCAAAAGGCAGCGGTGGTTTTGCGACTTGGCGCGATGGACTTTAATTGCGCCCGGCTCAAGGTTCACTCCCGGACGGTGGATACAAAGTGATGTAAAGTGTCTCGAAAGTTTCGCCCAAAGTTTTGTGTTCACTTAGTGAAGCGTGAGAGGATGGGCAAATGCAGACACACAGTGCTATTGCTACACTGTTCACCACAGACACAGGATGTACGGGCCTGTCTTTCAGAGCGTCTAAACTGGATCCTTAAACAAATGTTACTTCCGATCAGGAGGTGGACCTCCGCGTTCGGCGTTTTTGTGTCCGTCCGACAAGGGGCATCGGTGCGATTTGGAATATCTTAAATCAACTGTTACCGAAAGTTTATCGTTACGGTTCGATGCAGCAGCAGCCGGTCGCTTCCGGCTTTGCGCATCATATGGGAGCGAGAAGTTTTTCTAACAGGACGCCTGTCTCTAAGGGAGTGGGCAGCGAGGGCTACCAATTTCGGTGTGAAATATTTCATTTTGAAAAGCCAAACGGACGCTCCACTCACTCCACCGGGCCCAATTTACTATGGTGCGAGTTGCCGGATATAATGATGGTGGGCACGACTCTGGTGAGTTTTTTTTCTTTTCCCCCTTCGAGTTCGATTGTCTAGGGATAAAAGTTTGGACCGGAGCCCCATTTGCACTCATGAATTTGGCTTGCGAATCGGAATTAGTGTAAATTATAACGAACCGATGGAAATTTTTGGAAGTGAAAAGGAAAAGTTTTTGCAACTGTTAGAAGAAGATGGAAGGAAAATGCTTGGAGAGACTTGGGGGGACTTCTTGAAGGTGTTTGGATTTTTGTATTAGGTTTGGCTGGTTTGTTCTTCAATATTTAGAAATAACTAAAATAAGTACCAATAAATAATTTAAAATATTATGATAAACCTAAGTGCATAAAAAATCATCACCGTTGGATCCAAGAAGAATTTAAAATCAATCCTCCGAGTCCCCAATCCTTCAAAACATTCCAAAATGCTTTCCGTTAATACAGCCCTGTGTTCCAGGCCTATGTGTGCACGGTCATAAATACATTTTAACTCTAAAAACCATAAACACTGGTCATAAATCGTTTCGATGTTAAATAACAGTAGAATGCAATTCAAAAAGCAAGCAAAACAGCGACCAACACGTAAATTTGGACCTCGTAACGATTTTTCGAAAATATTTTGCAACCAAGTCGCAAACGGTTAAACAAAACCCGAGAGAGGGGAGATCTATTTATTGGCCGCTGCTGCGTGACGAAACGTTTCCAACGAATGAACGCCGAATGTGTAGCACAAAATGTTGCCAAATCTCATCCGAACGGCAGGATTTACGCACGACATTCCAAGGTTCGACGGGGAGTTTAACTTTTCTCCTCCCGAGCTCCGTGCCGAGGTTTGGATGTATGAAAAATGCGGCTGGAACACACACGCACATTTATTCCTTTTCCGTCACGACGAGTGATATATGTGGTTGGATGATCGTAAAAATGGGTTAAATTGGTGAAATTAATATCTCTCCGCGCATTGTATTTCACACTGCACTGGCGTGCAGGTCCATCATGAAATTATTTTGACAAAATTGGATAAGATTTAAACTGCATTCGGCGAGCAATTAATAGCAACCGAGCGTCCCTTTTCCACGTCTCTTGCTCTTATTAATTTTTAAGATTGTCTTTTTTTACCAGAAAACATGATATAGAAGACATTACAGATCATATCGTCCTTTTTTGGCGATTACCTGTAGACACAGCGCACTGATGCATTCGATTTTTTTCCCACCATAATGTAAATTTTACACTTTTACAAACATCGCCTTTCCAAAGCCGGCAGACAGACAGCCAATTTCCCGACCAAACTCCTGCCCTGCTGCCCGGGAATTAAACCACCGGTGGCAAGATCGCCTGTCAGTTACACACGACGATCAGTACCGTCAGTCACCTCTTCGCCACCATCCCTTCCCGATCCCGACTCGGTCCTCCACCCTCGATCCGAAGTGCAACAATGTTGCTGCTGTACACGGACTGGTTTGTGCAGGCCCTGAGCTGAGCCCTGTCACGTTCGGCTATCGGTCAAAGTGATCGAAATTATGTGCGACACACATTGGCACGTCAGTGGCAGCGAGGCGTGAAACGAATCTCGCGCGGTTTTGGCGTTTTCCGTTCCCGATGCGGTTACACGTTCGAACGATGCAACCACCACAGCCAGTTGGGCTGTGTGCAAGGCTGGGTGGCTTGATCAACAAACCCTCCGCCTTTTTCCGCTGAGCTGAGCTAGTGAAGGCGACATCCGGTCGTTGGTTGCGGTAGAAACATGCATGCGAACTGGGGTGATGCCGATGTGAGATGGGATACAAGCATGACACCTTCGAAATTAATTTCTTAATATTAGCAATTCGAAAAAGGGGCTTCCCGAAAAACCTGTTCTTTGCTGGTTGGGAAAAAGGGTTTGGGTGCTATAATGTTTTGGTTTGAAAAAATATGCTAACTGATTTTTATGTTGAATTTCTGATTTGATTTGCTTTTTATTATTTTACCTTTTTTATTGTAATTTATTCCATTGATTTTGATTTAATTCATAATAGTCCGATTGAACTTGTTGGAATGTGTTCCCATGAAAAACATTTAAAAAGAGATGAAATTAATATTATTATTATTCATCGTTAGAGTTAATTTTAGTCACAATATTTGCGCTAGTAGTAAAGTGAGAGAGAGGATCAATTTTTAAAATAAATTAATAAATGTTCAATAAATAGTTTTTCTTCCTTTTATATGGCACTACAGTCTCGATAGGTATTGGCCAGTCATTTACAGTCTCCTTCACTTGACTTTACTCGTAGCTGGGTAGGATGGTCTTGCGCACGGATAGACAGTCCGATTATGATGCTATACCCGGTCCAAAAATATGAAAGCCTTCCCTTTTAGGGACACACAATCACTCGTTTATCATTTATACACCTCTCTGGTCAACTATTATTTAATATTATGAAAGAGCCAGGGCTTTAACTTAGTTTAAAATTTCGTGTCTCATTTGTGTCTAATTTATAAGCTAAAAATTCTTAATTTGCACATAATATAATCACCAAAAGAAAAATATTTTTTTTAAATTAGGACCAGATTTGTTAAAATATTTTATTGAGAGCTGAGAACTGGCTAAGCTGTTATGTTTAAACACAACATCTCAATTCTAATACGAAACGTATTTCTTCTCCCTTTATTTTCAGGTAAATTGATCAAATCTAAACGACCCCTTCCTGTCAACGAAGAGCAGCGATAAAGGATGTAACATTGCGTTGAAAGTCACATACCACAACTCAAATTACAATCTCATTACCTAAACAATAGCTTAAAAAAATTCACTCTCGTCAAAACTATAACCAACCCGTGAAATTCTTGGAAACCCAATGACATTTTTACGTGAACCCATTTTTCTCTCATTAATCTTTCTCAAACTACTTTTCACTGCCACCGCACATCACCGTTGAAAGCAATATTTAAAAAATCACGCTTCATGAAAAGAAGAAAATTATCGAAAGGGTCACCAGTGAACATGGCAAACACAACGGACTCGTGTGGCCTGGGGAAAGCAGAATTTTCCACCCCCTCCCAAAAAGCAAAGGCGCAAAGACGGGACAGCTCACTCTATCGGACAGTGTTCCACATAGCTTCACCCTTCGGTGACCTCGTGGATGGTGAGGGCATCGAATGTGCACCATCGGAGGTGGGTGGTAGTTTTCCTACCCCCTTCGCACGATGCATTGCACTCGAACTCTAACCCGGACAATAGCCTCCGGTGCACTATTCCGGCGCTGAGTGCATTCGCTGCAACACGCGGCTTGGCGGTGGAAAACTGGTGACCGGAAAATAGAATGGTAGAAAACTCAAGAGAGAGAGCGAGCGAGTAATAGGGAGAGCAAACGTATTTTTTTTAATGCTAGAAAACATCGTCAACCCCGCTCGGCTCGGGGACCAGGATAATGACATCGGTACGGTGCAATGGCAGCGTGTTGATGGCGTCACCGGTTGGGCTCACTGTTTTTCGGTGGGAAAAGGCAGAGAGAGAGAGAGAGAGAGAGGATGGGGCGACGGACGGGGGGGAAACTGCATGCTCGCTGCAAACGAACCCGAGGTCATCGGTGGTAAAGGAAAAACATCGATTGCATGCGCCCGCGTACATAATATAGTGCAATCCGAATTTCCGTCTAGACTGGAGACAAACAGAAAAAGTGCATTGGCCAACGAACGAACGAGACCATGCACCAGTTTCTGCTCATGCTCGTTCTCTTTCCTGTCGTCCTCTCTTTCGCTCTCTCTCTTCAGTCACTCGAATGCATTCTGGGTGCTGAGGGAATATGTTTTTTTTTCGCACAAACAATCTCTACAGGTTGCCGATTGCTGCACTCGGCCTGCAGCCTCTCGCGATGTCTCGCCATTGCACTCTTGCTGCTCGAAACACAGCTTGACGCTCTCTCTCTCTCCCTCTCTCTCTCTCTCGATCTCTTTCTCCCCTTTTTGCATAAAACGAACCAGTGCACAAATAATCGGTCCTTTGCTTCATGTGTTTCCGGGGGGACAAACGGTCCGGGTCCGGGAAGAAGGGTAGTCTCTAAGGGTGGCATAGAACCGGAGCAAAAGCCCAGACCGAACCCAGACGGTCACGTCGCCGACGACGGGACAACAACGGGGTGGCACAACGGAACGGTGTCGAGACAGTGTTCGAAGTGCAGTTGCATCGTCAGGCGATTGCGCCGGCACAGTCGACGGCACGACGAGCTGCAACTGCAATCGGCGCGAGTTAATGCACCCTCGGTCGGTGGCTCACACGAGCACGTCTTTTCGAACATTGCTTTTTGGGGCCAAACGGCTTTCGGTGGTTAGGGTTTTTTGGTGAGCAATCATGCATCAAACTTCTAAACGTGAGTTGAGTTCATTGCTTCGGCGAAGGGCTACAGCCAGTAGCTCTCAATATCAATTTCTACCCCCCAATTATGTGTTCTCAGGGCAGATATGCTAACTCCGAACAGTCAATTCTCCTCCTTAAACCAATCGCTGAAGATGCTGATTTTTAAAAGTTCAATATCCCCATCGTTAGCTTCGATGATGGACCGTACTGTTGGTAGTAAGCTTCACCGGCGCCTCTTAATCCCACTTTATGGCCAATTATTGACCCAAGCCTTATCTTTACGACGAGTGTCTGTAAGATGTTATCCGGGAAAGGAAAGACCTGCCCGGGCACTGGTCAGGGCTTGCTACCTTTGCATGCCACGGGGTTTTATAGTTTATATTGTCTTTCGGGAAAGGACGATGTCTATAGGATGATGATGATGATGATAATGATAAAAGGGAAAACATTTCCCCCCTGGGGGAAATGAGTGCACTCAAAAAGAGTCGAGAATCTTGAATGAGTTTTCAAAACGACGCATTAACTTACAATCTTTCGGAAGTGCTGTGAGATGTTAGGAGAGTTCAACAGGAGGGAAGTAATAGTCTCTTTGTCTAGTAATTGAGTAATTTATAAATCATGCTTTTACGTACTTCTTTTCGTAAAATATCTAAAAATAAAATTTGATGAGTTTAGCTTGGTTTCTATTATAGAATAATTAATATTTCATTTAATTTAGTACTATTTAAGCAATATATTTTGTTCATTTGGTTTGGCTGATATATGTACATAAATTTTATATATATTTTACTCGTATTTTTTAAAGATTTTTTTATAGAATTTTTAATTGTCCATCACTCTAAGTAAATCATTTGAATTAATTTACACAACTCAATTTCTTAGTTTATAGAAATGTGATATTGAATGAAGTCGAAAATTTATAATATTAAATTCATTCATATTAGTTTTTCCTTGAAATGCCCAAAGAAGCTATTCGGCCAGGCCAGGCCGTGATGAACAAAAAAAATGCTCAAAAATAAAATTAAAAACACTTTTAAAAAACGGCTAAAAGGCCTCTTAGGTCATGTCTGCCATTGCTGGCTTATTAGACTTCGGAATATCACGTAGTTAGTTGGACAGTTATTTCTCTCTACGAGGGAATGGTTCGGATGGGATTTGAACCCCGGTCCTACCATGTGAAGACCGGCGCTGTTGTTGCTCTTACCACCGACCGCCCCCATTGAGACTATCTTAATTTAAAAAAAGGGTCTTAACATTATTCTCAAGTGGTTTTTGCTGACATTCTTTAGTCCTTTAATTTATAATTAACTTAAAAAAAATATAAAGTTAAAAAGAAACATTTCAGTCCGTTCCAGAAAACTTTTGCTGGAACGTGTCCAAAAACCCTATTACCCTAGGTGCCTATAATTAGAAGTGCAACTTCACGCCTTCAATCGATCTGCCGAATGGAAGTCGCGAATAGTGAAACAAAAAAACCAATGCATCAAGCCAGATGCCAATTTTGGGCCGACGGCGTGTTGAAAGAACGCCAAACGCGGTGCATAATCCAAATTGCTTGCTTAGTTTATGTGTCGCCCAGTTTTGCGAGCACTAATTTATGCACCGGCTGTCGTGCACTTGGGCAGGAGAAGAAAATGAGCCACCCGTCCAGCTTTAACTGCCACCGTTTAGTTTCTAGTTTCAGTTTTTGCCACAAACATGGTTGCCGGTTTCATTTGATACGCCGCACGTTTGGCCAGACATGAGTGCCGTCATATGGGGACGTTACAATTTACAATTGGTGCTCATCAATAATTGGCATGAATAATTCCTGCATTACTGCACGACAGAACACGGAAGAGTGAGTGAGAAAAAAGTCGATCGAGGGCAAACGGGAGAACACAGCGCTAAGAAAGGAAATGAGTGAATGCTAAGACGGCAACAAAAAATGCAATCGGTGCAACCCCCCCCCCCCCCCCCTCCTTGGAACTGCACCACTGTAAGTGCATTGCAGATGCAACTACAACAAAGAAACGAAACAATTGTGCAACAGACGCGCTTGTCGGAAGGCGGCCTCCGCTCAAAATCTCGAACCACCGTCTGGGTCCGTCCGTCTGGCGCGTTCGATGTTGAGTTTGACCTCTTCCCTTAATTTCTTGCCCTCGCCGCCCCCCACCCCCCTCTCCCTTTCCCTTTGCTTTCCTTCTGCTTTCCCTACCCTACTTCCGGGCCGGGAATAGGAATAACGTCAGGGTCGGAACTGCACCCGCCAGACAGATAGAAATCAATGCACTCGAGCCCCGACCCCGACCAAAGCCGAAGCTGTGGATCTTGCAACTCGCGTTGCACCGACAGGCCTACAACAAATGATGCATCTTTGATTGCCGATTTGGGGTCGATGAGATGAGGGAAGGGAAGGAACTGGTTGGTGGACCGCGGGCAAGCTATCGTCAGATGGGACAACATGGTGGATAAGAATGATCAACCGCCGGGTCGAGGGTGAGAGAATGAGAAGGGTGCGGAGTGGTAAACAACGTGAAACATAATTGCATTAAAACAACGAAACGGCGGCCAGCCAGCCAGCCAGCCAGCCCAGTGGTTGAACCGGTCGAGAAGTGAAGTGCACAGCGCAAGACAAGATAAAAGTAAAAGCCAAAACAAATCAAGAACAACGACGAATGAAAAAATGGTTGCAAGTAGAAGGGACACAAGGGAGATTCAAGTCAAAGGGATAGAGGAAAGGTTAGTGTATTCTATCGCGATAAGTCTTGGAATAAGAAAATAAATAGTGATAGTGCTTGGGTTGAAGGGGGAGGGGGGGGCGAGGAAAAGTAGCAAAGAAGGTGAAGGGCTCTGGAAGAAGAAAAAGGGAACTGGCAATGCTTTTGCAACTGCCCGGGTGAAGAATTGTCTGCGGTGCGTTCGATAGTTTGTCCTGGAACAGTGATGTGCAAAAAAAAATGCTCCAGCGAGAGAGCATTATGTATATAATAAAGCTTTTAAAATTAAAACAAATGACCCGTCCTGAGCTCTTAGCGCTCACGTTAGTTCTTGATACGCTTAGCCCACATTATATTCTATAAATCAACTTAATTTAAAATTTTAAAATTGATCTTATATATGTTAAAAAAATATCAAAAATATTTCTATTAATTCTTTTTAACTTAAGTAATTTAATATTGTTTAGATTTAAATTCTGCTTCCTTATTTTGATTTTAAAATGAGCTGTAATCAGTTTTCTTCATTTGGTCTACAAAGTTTCATACAATGATTTCTACGGTTTTCAAAAAAAATATAATTTATTTTTATTATTTATTTTATTTAATTACTTGCTCTTCATATTTTTTGGGAACTTATCGAGTTTGATAAAAAACTTGCAGAATTTTTTAAAGATAAAATCAAATAATAATTCGCACTTATAGTATCGTCTTTTCCCGGCACGCACTGTACAGCTGCCAGACGGACCGCGCAATGCATGCTCGAGCATAAACTGGCCCGGCAAAGACAATGCCGGCAAGCAATGTGTGCAGAGGTTTTGTGGACGCGCGCGCCCCGGTGCACAACATGTGCACAACTCGGAAATAGTGTTACAATGTAAAAAATGCGAGTCCCACCTCCTGCCGAACAGCTCACTGTCCGAAGGGCGAAGGGCCTTGCATGGATACAAGCATTCTTTTTTTTTTTGCCAACGAAATCGCCTTCACTTTATCCTTGACTATCTCGGTCTCGACTCTCGCTTCCTCAAGTGCATTCTTCATGCCCCCAAAGCGTCCTCAAACCGTCCTCGTAACCGGAAGGACAAACGGGTCCAGTGAGGGAAAAAAAGGCTCTTGGGTGCAATTGCAACAGCAATTGGCCAGCACAATTTATGTACCAGACTAATGAGGAGCAATAACAATGCGGGCCGAATGCAACGGGTGTTGCTTGTACAGGGGGCCGTTTAAATCCTTCCGTTGGAAGAAGCTTTGCTGGAGTTGGCAATAATTTACATACTGGCTGGTTTTATTAAGCTTTATGGCATTCCGATGAGGTTTATTGTAAAAGATCGGAAGGATTATTCTTCTATCCTATCCGGAAGGAAGGGTAGGATGTGCCATAAAAAAACTTAAATAAGTTATCTAATTTATCCAATAAAAAGATCCAATCGATATACGCTTCCAGTCCGCGCTCGTCCTGTGTCTATGATGCAACGCCGCTCGCTCTACAAGACAATGCCAAAACCCATCATAGCAGGGAGATGGACCACCGTTTTCTTCGCCGTATTTCGATACCGGTGTCTAGACGCAAATCAGCATTTTCGCACCCATGTCTAATTCTTCGTTCGGGGTTTTCCTTTTTTTCTTGCATTTCGTTTTTCGTTCCGAGTGCTTGAGTCACCGCACCATTACGCTGGCCACCCAACGCGGGTGGCCTTACGCTTCGTTTGCAGTTCGACATCGCAAAACCCAACCAAAGCGCTGGGAGTGGATCATGTTCACGGTGGCGTGCGCTTTTTTAGCCCAGCACACCCGACCAGCACCGCAGAAAGGCCAACCAGAGCCCTTCAACCAACGTCCGATTTGGCCAACGAACCTTGGAAGCAGCGTTGCGACAAGTTTCTTCAGAATTCGAGCACTGGCAGCAGCTTGTTTGTCTTTCTCTTCTTCTTTCGTCCCATTTTCTCAACACATCTCACCTTTCTCGGGTCGGGAATCTTGCTTACGATGGACGGCCTTGCACCACCAGGGGACTCCAGAGAACCACCGGTGTTTCCATCGAAAACAGTTCCGAACCTTACGCTCGTCATCGATGAACGTTTTCCTCGAAACCGATAAACTGTGAGCACAGCGAGTCCGGGAAAATTGTCCGCCCGGTGTGGAGCCCACAACCCACTGCTGAGCTTCCATTGTCGGTGTGCATTTTGGCGCGAAGTGTGCTGCATGTCGGGTGCATTGTTGCGGTTGCAGCTAGCTGGCAGACATTGTCAATGATGTTGCCGTTGTTGTTGCTTTGGGGGGGTTTGTTTTGTTTCTTTTGGTTTGTTGCTCTCCCGCTGTATGGAAAATATATATAAAACCGCTACACGACGAGCGGAGACGATGTGTTAATATTTCATGAGGTTTTGCTTCGGGGCAATTCTTGCCGGCACGGTTTCGGTGTGTCTGGCCGGCCGTCGGAAACCCGAGTGCCCGAGTAGTGAGAGGTAACGATGGAAATTACAATTTAAAGGAAAAATATGTTTAAAATGGAAGTTTTCAGTGCATGTTAGGAGATTTTAAGGCTGCATAAGAACTTACATTAATATTACTTATGAAAGATAATTTGACATTTATTTTATATTTCTTAAAATAACAGTCTGGCCGATGTTTCACATTTTGTATCGCTATGTTCTATTATTTATTTATTTATTTATTTATTTATTTATTTATTCATTTACTTTTTATTTTACTGACAATTGGTTTAGCTTTTTGATTCTTAAACAACGATTAATTAATTGATTTAGCAATTTATATTTTTTATATTATTCATATTTTTAGTAAATCAGCTTCCCGCCATTTTGTAATAGTTTTTTAACAGTAAATATCTTCAAACCCCATTTTTTAAATTGTTAAAAGTAAATCGTCTACAAAAAGTCATATTTTGAGTAAAATTTTGCCATAAACAACAATAAAATGGCCATGCATTTTAAAATCTCAATCGTGAAATTGCATACCTTTAGGCGTTTGTGTTGTGGCGTTTCATATGGCCTTTTTTCAATTTTTTGTGTATCTTTTTTCATTTTGATGTTAAAGCTTTTTTCAATTACAATTTATTATTAAATTTTGAATTTGAACGAGTACAGCTTACCGATCGGGAAGTAGTTTGTGCAGCAAGCCGCATGACCTCACAAGCCCTTCGGGCGAGGTCAGATAATCGACACGGCTGAGAACGCCACTCGCTTCCACCAAAAGCCAGACACTCCTACCCCCCCCCCCCCCATCCTCCCCATACCTCCCATCGACAAGAAACAAAATTTTGAAGCCACCGTGCGCCCGACTGTGGCGGCGCGTCTTCCATCCGGTGCCTGAAATGCTATTCTTCGCGACTAATTGCATTAAATATCAATTTTCTATCTGTCTGCACCTTGAGCCAATGCCTCGGGTGGCTCTGCCTGTGTGTGTGATTTTTTTTTTCGGGAATTCAGGATTTAGTCTGGAAGCCGTGATTGGATACCGTCGCCAAAAGCACACACCGCGGTGAGGTATCCACCCGAAACGCACCCCGAAGCCGTTGTACACCTCGGAATCGGTCAGATTCGAAAGAGATTCGTTTCCTGTTTTAGCATTCCCGGCAGCGCATCAGCATGCGAATCGTAGGGGATGCAACGAGCTTGTAGCAAGAGTAGGGTGATAAAAGTAAATGTCAGAATTATAATGTAATCACATAAAAATTAACGACTGGAAATAGGACTGGAGTGCATCCTTTGCCTGCCGTACTGTCGACGCTTCCACTGTTAACAAGGAATTGTTGAGCTGCTTCAATATGGAAAGTGCTCTGGTAATTCGATGCAGTCGATGTAGCGGGCCTTTTAATCAAGTCTACTTGGACTACAAGATGGACGACAGTGGAGTTAAAATTTGAATCCTTTAAATCATGAACCGGTGATTTCTTGGTGATTGTCTCCATTGCCAGTAGCATCAGCAATGACGCACCCGAGCAGTAAATTAATTATTTACAGTAATGCTACTTTTATTAGCCCCATCATCGCTCGTCCATTAGCGCTTAGTAGCTTACAGCTGCAGACACGCTCCACATTTGTGCGAACGGGTGCGCGTTAGATTGAAAATAACTTTAAAGTGCAATGTTACGCACACCGTTAGTTCGGCCAGCTTATTTGCACTTCACCAACAAACGCTTTAGTGGCTCTCTCCTCGTCGTAGCCACTAACCACCGGCGATGTGATGCATCATTTGACATAATGTTCTCCCATTATTGTGCCATCCAAACAACAGCACTGCAAAAAGGGGATAAAACCCCTGCGAACTATTCGTCATCGTGCTGCAAAAAAAGGGCAACATTTGCTTCATTCAGAGTGGAACGATGTTTTGACTAGCCAGCCAGCTAGTCGCGCAAAAGAAAATGGCACAACAACGAAAAAAGCAGCACCAAGAGAGCGATTTATTCGTTCGTGGAACGAGAACGTCGATCGGTTTACCTCTCCATCCAGCTCCCAGGCCCGAGACATAACAAAAAGGGGCGGATGGTTCCGGCGAGAAGCGTCGAAGAACTTCGTCATTCGATGATCATTATACTACACCTAATGGGCGTTGAGTGTATTGGATATGTTGTTATTTTTACCAAATGCTCGCTCCGCCCTTTCGCCACACATCAGGTGGAGTACTCCGTGCGCTCTGAAGTTCCCTTTCACTGAACCGATTTCAACAGCCAGTAGATTGTTTTGTCTACGGGCAACCTCAGGAAAGAAAGACGTCAGCGGGGGGAAGGATACTGAGCAAGGTGCACTGCTTGAAGAGAATTGTCATGAATGAATCAATCGTTTGTGAAGTTTGAATGAATACTTCTCGATGCATTCATTATGATGGCTATGAACCATTTTCGAAGGCCATTTTCCTCGCTTGTTTAGTCGCTACAAAGAAAAGGCCTAGACAAAGAGCAGCAGTCCAGTTCGTTTAATGTGTTTCCTGTCTCACGAAACGGAACAGTCGGATCTGTGAAGCGAATCAATTTGTACCAATTGGCACCGGGTGTGATCAAACGGATTGCAATAATCTTAATCCTCATGTCAGATTGTGAGCCGATGGCCGTTTACGATATTAAGAGCATGCCCGTCCAGCAACAGTGCTGGTTAGAAGCAGAGAGGGGAAAAACGAAGAGGGCAACCCTTAACATTCCTTCCCAACACTTGGATGGGCCGGGCCCGGCAGACGACATGCATCAGATATTTTTGACACGTTCTCAGCCATAACCCCTCACCGAAGCGTCTTCGAAATCGTTCACTCGTGACAGCTTCGAGCAGTAAAGCGATGGCGTATCGTGTAATCGTGTTACATTTCAATAATTGACAGCATTTGACAGGGCACAGGGAAATAGTAACGTTCGTGGGAATGGTAGCGTGTTTCTTTAGTATAAGCACACTCCGAGATCGACTTTGAAGGGAAAGGATAGTTGGATAATATTTAATTTATAAAGATGATTGTATTTCGCACAGTTTGAAATATATCATCAGTATTACTTAAACGAATTCGTGAAAATTCCTCAGAAAACAATTTTAAACACGAAAGTAGCCAAATAAGTGGCAATATAAATATTATTTCCATTAATATCTCTTAAAAAAAAATCTGAAGCTAAGCTAAAAAGAGACGAAAACAAGAGCTCGATCTTACATAAAAAATATATAATGCTCAAAATTCTGGAAACATGGCAGAGATATAAAAAATCCTTTTTTTTTGTGAAAGAATCAACAGACTTGATAAAACCATAACAATGAACGGATAAAACAGAAACTAAAGAATAAAATCTTAATCGGAAGTATAAGAAGTATAAGTACATATAAACAAGAAAACAATATGGAAAAAATATATGAACCTTCTTCCATAATGCTCGTAGAAAAAAAATCGAAAACTTAATTAAACAGATAAAAAAGAAATAAAAACAACATAAAGATAGGAGAGCTATCGTATTTTTGCAAAAATTACACACTAATTTAATTCGTAATTTAAACGTAATGTAGTAAAAAAACTGAAGATCATTAATGAGGATTTATTTATGAAAGTGTTAAAAAAAGTTATTCCTTAATTATTGGACTGAACATTAGTCAGTAATTTTTTTAAGCATTGGTCATCTGAAACCTGAAAAATGTCAAAACCGGACCCTTGAGAAGAAAGACAGACACAATTATAACGAACATGATCAGATGGAAACAAAGCCATCCAAATAATTTTTCCATCCAAGTCGAAACAAACACATCTCGTGTTTCATTTCGCCAACTAGCAGACGAAGATTTTATTCTTTGCTGGTTTTTCTTTATTTTTTTCTCCACCTCAACCATTCCGAACTGACTGACTCGAAAGTTGAAACAATCATCACCGAGAGCTGCTCGAGTTTCATTACTCTCCAGACATCCCGTCGACGTCGTGATCGTCGTCGTCGTCGGTTGGCATCTTGCACCCTCTGCACCTCATCGACCGGACCCGTCAATATTGGTCGCAATCAATTCGGCTCCGTCTAGAGTTTCACTGCACACATTAAAAACCGGGACAGCAAAAACAACAAAAAACAAAACAAAACGGCTCGGGAGAGCAAAAACACGAAACAAACAATGCAACAGAGCAGTCTCATCGCCGATTTGTGCGTCGTGCATCGCCGTCGCAACTGTCTGGCGTGTGTCCGTTTCCTGTCAGGGAGTCTGGCACTGGGGGAGGAGGGGAAGGGAGGGTGGGATGCTGATGCATTTGCCGGCCACCACTCGGGTGCTTCCTTGTGAAAGAAGAGAAGCACGAAAAAAAATGTATGTATGTATCTTCGATTTTATTTGTGGCCCCTTAGCAGCAGCAGCAGCAGGCGAGGAGCAGAAGCGAAGAGAAACACAGGAACAAAAACGGTTCCTGATAACGAGCGCGTCCTCCTATGTTTGGGTTGATGTTTTGGTTTGCCGCCGCAATTGGCATCCATTGGTGCAGAGTGAGAGAGAGTGTGTGAGAGAGAGCAAGAGGGCCGACCTCGATTCTCGAGCGCGACAGTAAGGCGTCGGGGCATCCAGCGCATCGTCACAAAAGTGCATCACAAAGCACATTGCACAAAGTGCATCACGCTGGCCGTCGCCCAGTCGCCCAGTCGTTTGCTATCTTATCCGTTCATTGACCTATTGCAATCGGATGCGATCGAGGGGGGGTGTGAAGGTGGAGAATGCAGACACCCATCGGGGTGGGGACACGATTTGGGTCAACCATGACGGTGCATCCGAATGCATGCGAATGTTCGTGGGGCGCAGTTCCGCCGTCACCATTATTCCGATGGCGGTCTACACACACCCCGGGTGGGGGGGATCTTGATGCGCCTGAAGCTCCGATAATCCGACACTGCCCTTGAGCCAACGGGTCGCGGTTTCCGTGGTTTATGCGCCGGACCGGACGCGCTAGAATGTCTGCGCACTTGAGCGCTGATAGAACGGGGTCAGCAGTTTCTGCGTCGATGCACGCAATCCCGCCAGCACTGGAACGCACCCGGAATCGGTTACGAGTAGCTTCACCATGGTTCATGGTTTTATGTTTCCGGAATTCCGCAGCCGAGGCCCACATGAATCATGCCCACGGACGTAGTGTCCGGATAGTTAGATCGGACAGTTGTTTTTTACTCTCTCGCTCTACATCTCTCTCGTGTTACATACCGGATAGGAGGATCAAGTTGCAGAAAAATAACTCGGCTTTTACTACTAGGAACAGTCGGCCCGCGTTAGTGGGGATCGTCTAACAATTTCTGGTTTATGGTATGCAAGTACGGCGAAGAATGTGGATAGCTCAAAAATTGTCATGTCAACGTTTGTATTGGCTTACAGCACAGTGACCATCAAACAAGTCGTCGGTGGTTCTTCGACCTTTCCAAGGGTGACTTTTATGCTTTAAGATACTCTACATAAAATGCTCTTCAAATAACTGAGCGACCTTAAAGAGAGTCTCTAAGCGTATCTTTGTGAACCTTAAATCAGTGTTTAGTTGAGTGTCTTATTTTATTTGAATTAGAGAGCTGTATTTGAGTTTCAATTGCTTAAAATCAGCATCAACACCAGTGGCGGGTTCAACAGTATGCACCCTTAGCGTCCGTTGGGGCCTCGACCTCACAAGGGATCTCGCAAAGACCCCTCTTCCGATCAACAGAATCGATCTGATAGAAGCCTCCATCCATGATCCATCACTGATCGCAAATAGCCATTAGTAACAAGCACTACTAGCGACATCTGTGAGGAAACTGCAGGACCTTTGAAACATCGTTAATACTAAGACTAAGACGTTGGACTAAGCATCCAGATTCATCATTTTAGTTGCTTTATGTTCTTTGCCATAGTTTTCATTGTTATCCTCATTACCTCATTTAAATTATTATAAGATAAATTAAAACTTTGAACAATAGTAGATAATAGCTTTCGGAGTACCATCTTCTACAGAAGATTCAGATCTTATTTAGGAGAATATAATGGACGTATACTCTAATAAATAAAAAGAAGAAAAAAATAAAATGGTTGAGCTTCACTCAGAAACTCTAAACTATAACATCCTTCCACGATGCAGAGCTCACGCTCCTCGAACCTCTTTCAATACAGCATCAGCAACTTACGACCGTTACTAACCATAATTCCTGCTAGTTCTCTATTAATGTACCAATTATTAATGCAGCATCCATCCATCGTTACGATTCGGCCATTTGTACCACAATCTACCTTGGAAAGCAGGAACGGATTTATTTAATGCAATCATTTTCCCATACTCTCCCAAATGGTAGTTACCAAACCAAAGCTCCCGCCCGGGAAAGGTAGCTAGCTTCGACGCGAAATAAGTTTCTCTCTTAAAACAAACGCGAAAAATTTACTAACTTCCTTCTGCCGAAGAAAACGGTACCGGCAAGCGGCGAGTTGCAACACCGAGAGAAAGAGCTGTTTCCAGTCGAGAACCGGCGAAGGAAAATTTAATAAAAAAAAGCAGCACACACACACAGCAAATGCACCGAGACCCGGACAGCGGCAGCAGCAGCAGCGGGCAAGGTAATAGAATAATAAATTGTTCATCTTTCTATTGCTGCGCGACGGGAATGAATTGTTCTGCCAGCTTGCCTGGTGTCTGGGCATCCCTTGGGTCGCGTTTGCCGAGTTGGTTGGAGTTTGGTGCGGGCCGCCCAGCCCAGGCACGGTTGAATACGGCAAATATCTTGCCACCATCTTGCTTGGTGTTGTGAAGATACACTCCGGGCAGGACACAGGCTGGGTGGGACACAGGAAGCAACGAAAGCTACAGTGACGGTGGGGCTTTGGCAATGGTTCTGAGCAAACCTGAAGACATATGTCAGCGTGTCCCGGCGTGGCTGGCTTTCGGAAGCCAGCAAAGCTAAACAATCGCACCGGCTGCAGTGGCAGCCGGGAACAGACAGAAAGTCTCGCGACGCGCATAGACATCACTTTTTCATCCATTCACTATTTATGCGGTAGAGGACGGCCAGAAGGTGGGGGAGGACATTCCCATACCCATGCCGGATCGTCTCTGTTTGAAGCGCATTTTTACCATGCCGGTCTGCCGGTTCGAGGACACCCCGAGAACAGCAAAAAGGTGCTCCAGAAGGTGGTGATGCGCTTCGCGCTGAGGGTTTGGGTGAAATCTCTTACTCAACAATGCCCCACACACCCGGCGTGTGAATTCTTTTCGCCAGCGTTGATTTGGCCACGTTGCACGACACGACACTGCTAGACGACGGCCACTGTCTGGTGAAGATTCCTGTGAATTGCGAGCGACACTTAGGGCTTCCCGTTTGAGCTTCCGCTTTCCCCGGAACGGGCTCAGTCCTTGAGACGTGTTCTGGTGTGTGTGTGTCTGTTTTTTTTTGTCTTCACTGAAGACTTTTTTTCACTTTACTGCCTTCGCTACATACTCTGGATGCGCTGGCGAAACGACTCGGGCGAAAAACGTTTCCATCGCGTCGGCATGCCTTCAGGGGTTAAGACCTGGACCGTTGGACAAGGACACATCGCTCATCGAGCTATATGAATCGCTTGTGGCAGTGAGTTGCTTCGAATCCTTTCATTTGTACCATCAAACTAGAATGCTGCTTTTTTGCTTCGAGTAGGAATGGGCGCGAACTTGAAAGAGTTTCCTAGCTGCCTAGATTGGGTGGGGCTATTCGTTCCGTGACAAAGTATCATGGTGTCATTACTTAAGACAGAGCCTTCTCGTTCAGATCGGGAAAAATATTATGATCGCTTTAAATGTCTCTCTAGTAAGACAACGGAAGAAAACATAATTATTAAAATGTCTTAAGAAAACATTACAAAGATAAGGAATTGCTACGGCAGTTTAAAATTAAAAGAAATATCAATAAAGTTCGCATAATGGCTTTCAACAAGGCATGATACCATCAAATGTCAATGGAATTAATATAATTGCAACACAACGCAAAATTGATTAGACTCATTCGCTTGCCAGCGGGAAAGCAACAGCCAGGACAGTCAGTGCCCTGCACTTGGAAATTGGAAATTCCAATCCAGGAAAACAAACTAAACAATTGCAAATTTAACGACTTCCCTCTCTGATCGAGCTAGAAATCATTACCAAACGAAATATCACAAACGTTAACCCTAACTCTCTGATACCCGATGGCACTCGCACTAGCGAAGTTCTGAAGGGGAAAAAGTTTTGAAAAAAGATTCGAAGTTACCCCAACAATTTATGTTCCGATCAAACTCCCCGGGAATTCCGGGAATCATTGTTTTGATATTGCCTGCACGGTATGTCGTTGGCGCGTGGTGCGTGCGAGATGCAGGAAGAGTAATAAAATATCAGAAACATTGAATTTATAATGCAATGCCAATAAAAAGTAATATCGCCCGAAAGGGGGGGTACCTATAAAAACCCTGATCCAGCGATCAGACGTAAACTTTTCGGCACAGCGCGTGTGTGAGGCCGAAGGCCAGTGAAAGGTTGATAGAAGACGGCCACCCACCGGGGCGCTCAGAAGGGTCCCATTTCAGATGGGGACAGTGGACCGGAAGAGAGTGGACCGTTTGTCCATTTGAAAATCGCAGCAGGCAGACCACTAAAAAACTCGAACTGCACTCACGATGCTTCGGTAAGGCGGGTAATCCAGCACCGGTTTGGTTGGATCGATTCGTTGAACAATACTGGTGGCGTTGCTGTTCGGAGAGGTCGAGTTAAATAATCCCATTCGATTTTACGACAGGCGACTCGTCGCTGGACGAGCGCATCGCATCGGTTCTAACTGATGAACGAATATCGGAGCACAAGAAAAAGCTGATTATTAAATAATTCAACAGTTACAAGCAAGTCAGTATAAGTTTGTTTGTGTATTAAAAATGGGTTGTTGAATTTATAGTAATCTCATTCCAGAACCTAGCATTATTTAAAAGCAAATCACTTGCTTTGCTGAGTGAGTTCTATGAAGGATATCGGTTGACCACTTTTAAGAAAAATAGTAATCATAAGCATGATCATTGCAAGAGTTTTAGGCTCTTACTTTGAATAAAAAAATTGTAAATTAAAGAAGAAAAAAAAGGCTTAGCGAGTTACGGAGGATTTGATATTTAAAAAAGCATTCGATATGATTTGCTGATAGCTTCTAGCCTAATCAGTCCAATCAGACAAATAAATAAATTTAATACTTATTTTATTTAAGACAAGAAATGGAAAACTTTTCCATGCTTTTACGTTGGTAGAATAACAGATTGCTTTCTCATCTATTAGGCGCCATTAGGGAGTGATTTGAGGCCACCATGCAACCATGCAGTGGATGCAACAGCGGAGCCGTTCTTTACACGACAGGATCGGGATTCAATGACTATTCAACTATGCGGTATCAATAAGTCAAGTAAGCCAGAAATGGCAGTCCGAGACCTAAGAGGTCGTTAGGCCAAGAAAGAAGAAGAGACCACCATCGTCACTCAATTCAATGTCCTAGCCTTTCTGAAAAACGTATGAACGCCTTCACTTGAACGGCTAACAGTCTTAAAAGATTTTTCCGATTGAGTCGCTCGGTGTCATTCCCATGACATGACCAACCTACCGAAGCTTGGCGATCCTATTAGAGGCTTCAACGAGTTCGAAATTCCTCCATTTTGGGAATGTGATTGAGTCCTCGAGGCATGATTCGTGAATTTCGGAAATATGAGCATTTAAGAGAGCAGGAAGCTTGAGCTAACGATTGAGCGGTATTTATTGAAAATGTTTGATAAAATAGAAAAATATAATTTGAATAGAATATTTGGGATGGTCAGTAAAATCTGGTGCGTCGAAGGGAAATGATCCTACGGAATAAAAAAAGTATTGAAGTCAGCTTGAACATTACTATTTGATTGAAGCATAATTTTTCAATCTAGCTTCCAGTTGGTTAATCATCTCAATACAGATATTTCCCTGAGCTCAAATAAGGAAACAAGCTGTAAACTCCACATCACAACTCGTATGCAGATGCACATTATATGAAAAGTTTCCCAAAATCACTGCTCAGCCATCGTAAGGCAGAAAACACGCCAATTTCAATGCATGTATCTTAAAAAAAACGACCAAAAAAAGAAAGAACCAGGACATCTTTCAAAACGCGGAAAATCAGTAGAAGAAAGCAAAGTGCACCGAAACTGTGCTCGGTATGCGAAGGACCAACCAACCAAGCAAAGTAAATCTGCACCGAGAAGGAATCGTGAAACCCATTAAGACCGTCAGCCTGTCCATGCCGTCTGGGAATTACCACCGCTGTAATGGATAAGAATCGTAAATGTGGCCTCATCATTTGCCTCAAAATCGTGAAACCAAAGCCGTCGAATGGGGATAGGAAAAAAATCATGGGAAAATTAGTGGGAAGAGAGAAGACACCGAACGAAGGCTCCATTTGCAAATTTCAAATCCCAGTGCGTCCTTTGCCTGGCCCGTTGCACACGGCCGGAAATAATATACGATTGCGAAAATCATCTCTCCCGAGACAGGTTTTATCTGTTGTCGCACGATACGGCAGCGCCGTTCGCGAAATCTTAATCCGGCAGCGGCTCAAGATTCTCAAGATGCCACGACACTGTCTAGCGTCCGAGAACTTCTTGCCACCCATCGGACGTCTTTGTGCGATGGTATCGAAATTAAAAGTAAATATTGAAATGTGAACGGCAATAATATTAATACCGGGCCGCGACTGGTATCACGATCCGGTCGGCTGGCTGGCTGGCTGGCTGGCTTGACGACCCGTGGAGAACAGAAATCAAAAATGAGTATTTCTGGGGTTATTGGAGGATTCGTGGTTTTTTCGTTGGGAAGGGTAATAAAAACTGAAAATTATATTTCAGCTCCATTCGCATGCAGCGAAACCGCCACCCCGAGAGCCTCTCTGCATTGATCCACGTCCGCTCGTCCGTCGCTGCGCGAGTGGCAGGACTTCGGCAAAACTTTCTCAGTCTGCGCGGATAAGTGCATTTTAATATTTGATACGAGACACTAAACTCTGACAGTAATCGGAATTTATCGTACATTGTCGGATTTCGTGTGCATTTACGAGCTGCACCGATACACCGGTCGGTCCCTCGACGCTCGAATCGACGGTCTGCTTTGGTCTGGAACGAGCGTCGATTGCCGTTCGTACACAATCGAAAATTGCATGTCTTTTTTTTTTGTTGTTGTTGGTGGACGCGCCACGCCAGTCCTGGTGCGATAATCCACCGGGATCGTCCGTGAGCGCTTGGTGGTTGGTTGGTCCCCTTTTTTTTCTCGTTCGCCGTTCTTGATTGTGCGGCGACTAGGCGACACGCAAAAGTGCAGTTTCGTTGCACCGGTTTTCGTTGGTTTCTGACCATCGGCAAATGGTGAACCATCACGCAGAACTGATACGGGATCGATGGGTGCCATATAAAACCCCGGGGTGGACATTAAGCTCGTATCGGCTCGGAATCATAACGTTTGGCGACGTTCTGCAATTCCCATCCCCCAGGATAAGCGGTTGTAAGAAACTGCATTTGTTTTTTGTTTCTTCAATCCCATGGTTTTCTTGGGGTCGTCCCCCGTGGGGAACGTTAAAAGTTCAATCGGAAGGTTCAATAACTTTTGGTACAAGCATTAGCGTTTATCAAATTGATTTTTCTCGTCATAAAAGTAATATTTTACTGAATAGTGCTTGTACTACCTACTACAGGGAAACCCTAATGGATCATGGTTTTAGAATTCCAAATATACCTTCTTCTTCAGAGATTACTAAGGTCATACATGTTAGATTCTTTTAACGAGGTCTCAGAGATCCAAAGTCCCTATCAATAAACGTTTAATGCAACTGAATATCCAGCTAAGGGTTTAATAAAGTCACAGGAAGCTAGAAAAGGCATGCCGAACCCTTTCAAGTATCGAGTGCCAAGCAAGCAGCAAAAACTCAAGAACATGCCCGGGCTGGATTTGAACCGAGACTGAGCTTCATTCAAATTTCTAGACTAGACAAGGTTCTAGAGGCAAATGAGACCAGGTTTAAGAGCTTCAAGAATTGATATTACTGTTTTACAATATTCTTATATACTATCTGCTATTTTTTGTATTTTTATAGCCCGTTTACAGTGATTGCAAATTTTTTTTCATGTTTTCATACTATTAAAGCAAAATTATTATTTTTGAATAAAATATTTCGATACCTCTTGCCGTAGCTGTGGTTCATGTTCGATTTCTCTTTCTGTGCCATAATTATTAAACTACTTTCAGGATATTTTTTATAGCTATTCAAATTCTTTTATCCCTATCATTTTGGAATAACAATATAATATAGAATATATTTAAATTTACCAGGTAGACACGACAGCTGCACTGGTCTTCGTACGGCAGGACCGGGATTCAAATCTCGTCTGGGCCGTTCCCCTATAGTTAGGACTGACTATCCAACTATGCGGTATCATTAAGTCTAGTAAGCGAGAAATGACAGGCATGAACTAAGAGGTTATTAGGTCAAAATGGAAGAGAAGAACATAGGATAGCTCTGTCACACAAACATAAAATATGTTACATGCGTGATAAAGCCTCTTGGAAACAACTTAAGATAATTTGACTTCGGATTATTTGATATACTACAGATACAATGTATGGTTTTTAGTAATTTCCTCAGATATAAAATGCAGGTTCATAACCGAAATACCTTTCAATTCTAAAAACAATCCACCGAAATGCTTTTTATTGTCCTATGTGTCCTTGCGCCATCGGTGCAAAGCTCCCACATTCCACTATCAGACGCTCATTAAACCCCTTTTTCTTTACGTCTGTATTCACCACTTTCTCGGCGATCACTGCAACAAAGTGCATCGAATAAAACTTTATCACCTGCTGACGATGGCTGCTCATCAGCAGCAGCCCAACGGACCCATCCTGACAAACAAAGTGAGGAGCGTTCGCGCGCTAAAGATAGCTAAAGCAGCGCGGTTTTACGTTCAAGTGGCAGCGCGAATAAAATTTGTCTTCGATCGGGCTCATAAAGCGACCCATTTGCAGTGCCATATGCTCTTGCTTCCCTCTCTCTCTCCTCTTCACGGCGCTCCTCGTTCGCTGGCCTGTCAATTACGATCGATCCTGCCGGGAAGTTTCACCAGTTGACGGTTCATAACTCTCGCGTTTTATCTTGCGGCAATGCGTCGTAAGTCGAGAAGTACCCTTTGTGTGTGTTTGTGTGGGATGGTTTTCGTTCACTCTATCACGGTGCACGGAACCGAAATGTCAACTGGGAGCCCCGTCAAATCCGACGGGACCGGAAAATCACGCTGGAAAATTACGCTCGCGCGCGTTTGACGTTAACGAGGTTCAAATTTTCCACCGGAGCAGGATGCAGAAAAGATGTCATCCTTTGATGATGGGTTATGGGGTACCTTTTCGTCAGTGGCATTATCATTGGCATCATCATCCCCATCATCATCATCAGCAGCAGCAGCAGCAGCCATCAAACGGGTTCGCATCAGTCCGTGTGTCATTATCGGGAAACGTCGTCCTCGTCGTCGTCCTCGTGTTGACAATCTCTGGTCGTTCTGGTGAGGTTATGTCGCAGGGATAAAAATTGTAACGTATCAGCTCGTTTTTCCAAACCTCGGTGCGGCCGCTAGTTCGACGGCTTCAGCGTGCCCGATCGTATCGGCACGAATGTGCAGCAGGTTGTGTAGTACCCTATTTGTCCTTGTTCGTGGGTTTGTTGGATGGAATTCGTACCTCGTTCTCTTATCGTTCAGTAGCTGCGTGCGTCAAAGGAACGCCTTTGATTTGAAAAAGAATAACCCTTACCCTTCCTATGCTCCTCACAGTAAGCATGTTTTTCCCTTCCGAAATTGTACAGATAATGCTTCGAATACAGAGCGCCACGCGCTTTTCTCGCACCACCGTTTTCCATCACGCCCAGCGCCAGACACGTTATATCTATCAGGTAAATCCCTCGCAGGCTACGTAAATATTGGCTCGGCAAGCATATGTGCGCCTGAGCCGGGGTTAGTACTTCTTCGGAAAAGTGATCGTTTGGCGTGGCGCGTGCTTACACCGTGCTTACATCCCTGGCCGTAATAAGCAGTAGCAACAGACAGAACGGATGCAAAAACGAGAAACCGAACCGAACATTATTTGATTTTCTAGCCACTTTTCCTTGGAACCGGCCCGAGAGAAAAAGGAAAAAAGTGGAAAAAGAAACTGAAGCAACACAACAACGAAGAAGCTAGACGAAATTCCTTGGAGAAATTCGCCATCATTCCGTCCGCCAGGCACCGCCAAATCCCAAACCGCTTTTCTTTTTGTTCAATCAGAACAAACAACATGTCTGCTCGAACACGGGCGGACGCATGTACGAACGGTGGACGGTTAGAACAAGTTGTTGCTGTTTTTTTTTTCACTCATCACTATCTTAGCCTTCAAGTCCTTCCAAACGCAACGAAACGGATACGGGAATAGGATGGGACGTGTTCACTTGCACCGAAGAACACACAACCGTTGATCTATGTGGAAGGACCACCGGAGCATTATCATCAACACTCCCACCTCTCTGCCGGCTGCTCTGCCGGCTGAAGTGTTTCGTCATTTGAAGCAAAACAGATGCCTCAGGATGAGTTTGGGTACACGTGTGTGTGTGTGCGATAAGCTTTGGTGCGGGAATTTGAGGGTTTCGCAAAGCTTACGTTCTGGGTTCGCCCTCGGATTCGGAGAAAGGATCACACGGAATAGACACTAGCCGGAAATTCGATACTACACGAGCGCCCGAGATTAGATCGCCTTGCCAGCTAGAGCTCTGGCTAGAGGTGGTTGCTGTAATCAAAAAACCTTATCACCTCATTTGAGGCGAGATAGTCCCGTAGAGTAAAATCACTTTCTAATTTAATCAGCCGGTATCGGGCGATTTCGATCCTTTTAGAAGGTAGTAATACTAGCAGGTGAGGCATTCGGATCGATGAGACAGTAAACAAATCTAAAGATGGTGAACGGAAGTAAAGAATCTAGGTACAAATATATACTCAAAAAGTCTGATTATAGAAAATTGAGCTAGGAAACGAACTATTCGGTGAGGTCTTTGTTAAGACGATTTATAGGGTTTCTGAGAGCAAATAGTAATATTCTGCTATTCCACGGTTCTGTGAAAGATTAAGCGGAATATTTTGGTGTAGAAAACTAACACTTTATGAGAAAGTACAACAGATTCTTCTTCTTCAGGATTCTTCAAGATTCTTAAAGAAATTCTTCAAGAAAAGATCGATCTCTTGATCGATGTATATCGCTGTAGTGGACCACATGAGATCTTTTTCTTTATTGGCCTAACGACCTCGACGAGGTCATGCCTGCCATTTCTGTCTGACTAGACTTATTCATACCGCATAGTTGGATAGCTAGCCCTCACTACGGAGGAACGGCCCAGCTGGGATTTGAAGCCTGGTTCTGTCGTACGAAGACCGGCACCGCTGTCGCATCAGCCACCGAGCCGCCCCAATGAGATCATATAGAGCTTATCATTGCTCATAATAACGAGAAGTGGAATGAGTCTAGAATCATCAACATATTTGCCAATTTTTGGTTGGTTAATTTTGAAGGATATTCTGAATATCATGAACAGAGTAAGCTCCCAGCTAACTCCTGTCGATCCCCAGCGATCGATTTAGCCAGCCGAAAAAAATCCTTCACCAAACTCCAACTATCTGTTCAAGGTTACCATATCTTTAAATCATAGCGCCATTAAGCACGGTAGCCTTTAAACTCCTTAATTCGTCGAGAGTTCCTGAAGAATGTCTCTGCACTAACATAGAGGATATTAATTGCCATTTAAAGATTCTAAGGAGCTCGATGGAAACCCTGGCTCATGAATAAAGATTTTCTTTTAATTTTTACTGTCAAAACTAAGTCTGAGAGCATTGTAGATACGAGAATAAAAATAATATTGATGTCTATTAACGGAACCTATGAATAACATTCTATTTAATGTGTTGTAATAATGTCGGCACAGAGAATGAGGCGCTTAACAGTCATCCTCCTACAGGCTATGCCCACAGATGTTTGACTAATTCGAACCGCTGCTGTATCCGTTTCCGGCGAATTTGTTCGTTCAATTTCGCAGAATTTCTTCCAATTCCCTGCACCTGACAAGGAAATAGAATATCGCTCATGTGTGACAAGGTACATATGCACTATCAGGAAACAACTGATAAATTACTGTTGCTGGCTAATCGTTTTGTTCCACACGAGCGGTCACCGCGCTTTGGAAGAGCGAGCGGACCGACAAGGAAAACCGAAAGACAAGAAACTCCGTTTAATCTGGTTACGGTTGGCGAATTTATGCAGCCATGGGCAATGGCATTGTGAACCGAATCCGAGCGGGCCCCGTTAAGTGGCAGATCGGATCGGCTAACATCGCCCAATCGCACTCTCCCTCTAAAGCCCAATTTCTCCTTGTTAGTTGGCTGGTTCAGCGATTTTCATCAATCACCTTTCGAGCAGCGAAGCGTACCAATTTTCCCGGGACTGTTTTCGGAGGTTTCCTTTTTTTGTTTTGTCTCAACGGTGCTTTGGAGCGTTTTTTTGCATTTTTGTTTCTCTCGAGCGGTGGAGATGCTTCAAGGACCTCCTGCTGAACCGATCGAACTGCCGGAGTGCCGTCGTGTTCTTCCCATTAATGAAGTGAAGTGAAAAGCGTCTGTCTCGCGATAGAATTACTTTCCAATTTTCAGCTTCACTGCAAAAACATCGAAGTCGAACAGTCGGCGGAACCAGGGAGGGATGCTTTATTTTGGTGACGCGCACAAGCAGGCACTCAGCCGTACGAAACCCTCAACCTTCGAAGCGCTCCACCGGGAAGAAAACACATTAATTTTGGTGTTCAGGTGTGTGTGTGTGTGTGAGTTGTTGTTTTTCT
Organism: Anopheles stephensi; assembly: GCF_013141755.1. Taxonomy (NCBI): domain Eukaryota; kingdom Metazoa; phylum Arthropoda; class Insecta; order Diptera; family Culicidae; genus Anopheles; species Anopheles stephensi. The sequence continues at coordinate 18,629,444 of NC_050203.1, forward strand.
TGCGAGAAAAGGTCAACCGCCGTTCGACGGAGACTTGCTACTTTGCCTAGACTTCCTCCCGTCCCTGGTCCTAGCTAATATTTCTGCAATCATTTACAGCTTATTGCCGAGGTTTTATTGCACTGGACAGACCGGCGAAAGGAGCCCGTGAGTGATGAAACGGGTAATGAAAACCTTTTACATCGATCGAGCGTCGGGGAAAGCAATAAAGTGCAGCAGCAAACTTTCTTTTCGCGCCGGAACGGACGGACGGACGGACGGATTGATCGGTTTTGACATGAGCAGCACCTTCATTGCCTTCAATTGACCGATTTCTACCGCCCGGTCCCCCAACCCGGTCCATTATGTGCCAGGTTTAATCAAAAGTTTATCAACTCCAATCAGCGGTAAGGACTCCGAGCCCCGTTTCCAGACGTCCCATCGCTTGGGAGCAATAAAATATTGAATTCTTAACGCGGAGAACTTACTCCACAATTATTACGATCGGTACTCCACAAAAAACCCCCGAGTTCTGACGAGTGAGTTCCCAGAGTTTTAGGGGTGGAATCCTTTTTTGTACGGCCCGCATGTGCGGACGGGGAGCCTCGTGGCGTGCTCGTAAATCACAATCGCCATCACGCTCGTCACGCTCCGATGGCAACTGACTTCTAGTGCGGCTCGTGTCAGCTTCACGTGACGTTGATCCTGCTCGTTACGTTATCCTTGCGTGTGTGTGTGTGTGTGTGTGCGCGTACAATGCTGGCTGGCCGTATCCGCTTTCGGTCTAATTCAATTTATTTCTACCATTTTGTGTTTGTCTGCTGCATGTGGGGGAAAGAAAAAATATAATGAAACCAGTTGGTGTCTGGCTCAACCAGTTGTGTCATAGCGAGTCAAGTGAAGAGTTGTCGTTAGATGTATGGGTGTGTGTGTGTAATGAAAGCAGAAAGCAGTTGTTAAGATGATGCAGAAAATGGGGAATGTAGTGCGCGAAAATCGCTCGGCAAGCTACTGGACAGGGACCTCAGAATAAGTTATGAAAGCATTTCTGACAATTGGAACCGTTTTTTAGTTGTCCGGGTCGCGTTTGGTGTGCTGTGATGTTGAATTCAGAGTCGTAAATAGCAGTCACTGGGAGGGGAAAGACTCAGGGAATGTTGATGTTTCAAATTGTTCTATAAAAATCTGGTATTTAATATTGAAAAAATACATCAAACTTAAAATGGAATACAAGAAGATAACATAATTTAAAAGAGCATTAAAAAACTAAAGTAAAAATTTGAAAAAGTGAAATAAAAAAAGAAAACGAAAAAGTAAAACAATGTAATGAAATTTCTTACCTAATTTGTAATTTAAATCGTATTTTAAGAAATTTAATTTATACGAAAAGAAAATTTATGTTTATTCAGTGATAAAACTAGAATGGAAAACAAGAAGTAAAAATGATATAAAAAAGCAGAAAAAAACTAAAGAAAAGATAAAAAAATGTACAATAAAAAAAAAAATAAAAAGTAGATCAATTTCATACAAATTCTCATCTAATTTATGATATAAATCGTAAATAAGTCTAAAAAATCTTATGAAAAGGACTTGGACTTTTCAATTACTTTTTCAAGGATAAAAATTTGAATTGGTTGCTATAAATAAATCAAGTACGTTCATAGCATCATTATTGTAGGAGGTCACTTTTTATAGAGGTCCTGTAGGTTCTGGAAAGTGCGACAAAGTTCAAATTGACCGTTGCATTGTCCACTTCATCTTGAGCAGAGTCCAGAGTTATTTAAGAGTCCATGACTTTATTCCTAAAGTTTTGAAATTCGCTCCTAATTCTTTGACCGATCAGGTTAATTAAAGAATAGAACTATCAATTATTTTATTGAAGTTGGCACCAGCTATTCAACTCACACTTTAAAAAAATAGAAATTAGAATAGAATACAGCTTCACATACGTTTCTTTGTCTGATAACCTTCAACAACTACCATCTCTCAGCATTGCACTTCTATCTGTCCTTCACTGCCAACCTATCCCGTATGCAGCACACACTGCACAACGTCTGCCAGGGTACATTGTCTCTCAGCCAAACGTCATCCACACCGCCATCATCCGTACGAAATCGTTCTCGACCACTCCAGTGTTCAGTGCCCTCGTGTCCCAAAAGTCATCACAGAAGAAAAATAGATCTGTCCCTGCAGTCACTGCCCAAACCACCCCCGCCTTGAAGTTCGACTTCCTCCCGTATCCCTTCGTCATCCTTGAACGACTCCATCACGGGAGCTGCACATGAATGCAATCGAAAAGGATGGACGACCACCACACACACACACAAAATCATTAAACGTACACACACACTTACTCTTGCACAGTCCCTACAGACGAAACGTGCGACCGAGGGATGTAAATGCATTTCGTCCGCATCATTTTTGGACGCTACCAGACGGACTGAAAACGCCACTAATGGTGCCACGGTAACACGGGAGCGTTCCCGTAATGGGATTACGACGTCTGGCTCCGGTCTACGCGAACTTCAGCGCGACACTCACGAACCATACCATAGAGCTGGAGTGGACGGTGCCCCCACACCCCCCCCCCTCCCCCCCTCGGAAAAAACCGCGCGTCTTGCATCAATTCCTCGTGGCTCAAACGTCCGCTTATCGCTAACGTGCACCGAACAGCGGGCGATGGATGGAAAGTTTAGCCGGGTTAAGGTTTGAAGCAGTTTTCCGTCGATGATGGGTGCCATGGGTTGGTATTCTCCGGGTGCGATGATGATTCCGTTGACTGGGTTGACCATTCGACCAATCTCCCGCCGAGTGCAGCGTGGTACGTGCGGTGCATTCGCAGACGCCAGAAGGATAATGCACTCGATCGATCCCGGGACGATTGCTGGCTATGGTGGGGGGAAATGGGGGGAGGTTGGTTGGGCAAAATCTCCCTGGAGCTGTAATTACATTTCAGAGAAGCTTTTTGCAATCTTTAAACTGTCCGTACTTACGCATGCTGGTGCTGCTCTGGATGTAATGCTTCCGGAGTGGTATACATTGGGATGGTGCTGCTGCTGATGATGATGATGAGAATGCATGGAGGCGGAATAAGTGATTGATTTATATTAATGCCCAGCATTCGGATGCGCTTCGATGCACAAAGTGCACTAGCTAAGTGTAGCATTATGGGATGTGTACGTCTCAAGTCACGTAGGAAACAGTATCTTGTGCACATAGCTTTGTTTCAAGCATTAGGAATGAGAGAATGCGTGATTGAATGGAAGCTTTTACTTCTTCCTACCTTCATGCCAACTTCTGTCTGGATGGTGTATAGCTGGAATGTGTGATAGGATATAACTTACCAAGTGAAAAATGTTGTCCTATTTAATTTGGCCCAAGAAGAGCCAGAGTTATGGAAATAATCAAAAAAGGGTGTGCCCTATGAACAGATGAGTTAGGCCAAGTAAGCCTGCATATCAGGCGCTACAAGCGCTTCGCGATCTTGACCTCGATCCCACTGGCATTCTAGAGGTGTCGTCTGCCAATCCTTTATCCCGGCTGTTCTGGAGGACTCATCAACGCTATCACTCTGTCTCAAAGTTGGGCATACCACGCTTCCTTTGTCCAAATGGACAGCCTAAAAGTATTTTACTGGCTAGGTCGACAGGTACTATTCTCATGAAATGACCAGCCCACCGAAGCCTAGATAGTCGAACTATTTTCGTCAGAGTTACTCTATTGTCCTTCCTCATATACGGGGCCACAAATCCTTCTAAACATCTTCCTCTCGAACGCGGCCCTGAAGGTTTCTTCAATTTTGAATAGAGTCCTAGGAATATGAGTACTTGGCCTTATAAATGTTCTATTCAGATCCAGGTTCATCAATCACGACAGATATTTTGAGCAAAGACGTTTTCTGATGAGCCATAGTAATGTATTTTACATCACCCATCACAGTGTTATTCCAGCATAAGTCTTTGATGCATGTTGACAATCCATTCAATATTCATACATAATTTCATACAACATAGCTTAATAGCTATTCTCCAGTACAGTCAGATATCGTTTCTCCTACCTACAAGTTCTACATAATACTTATACCCCATCCAGAACCAATAATCTCTTCTCGGTCTACGTTACGAATCATAACAGAACATCACCAAATGATTAATTCAGATCAGTTGAGCAATATTGGTGACCGGACTGGTGACAGTAGTAACGAACAACGACGCTCTTCTCTCCCACGATACTGTCCACACTCCTTGTGTACTTGTCCAGAGTGTACTGCTTCTAACTCTCACACAGCATCTCTGTGGCTTCCTGCGTTCTTTGTTTCTTCATTTGCTCCCACCAGCCAGCAAAAGAAAGCATTTGCAGAAACTGCAGCGACAACGAGCCTACGATGCCTGCGAGGCTTCAACGCCCAAACATGCACACCCGCCCGGTGTGAGTGTCCTGCTGCTTGGCGACTCTGTCTCCGGCTGATTAAAAGGGCATGAAGTTGTACTGTTTTTGCCATACGGTCGGGTCCCTCTCCCAAAGCACTGAGCACTGAGGTTAGCGGTTTCAGCCAGGCCGTGCAAGCGAGAACGATGCCTTGCGCATTCCCTATCTGCCGTCTGCAGATTATTTCAAACGGTTCCTACCAATGTCCGGCCCCGGGTATCTCTGCTAGCTGGCAGTCGTTTTATTTCTTTCTGTTTTTTGTTGTTGCTCTGGCTCAGCACATCACCAGCTCCAGTTGGGTTTAAGTCTGGTAGTCTGGATGTCTGGCAACGTGCCTACCGGCAACCGATTCCTGCCTCTCGCGCTCTCTCTCTCTCTTCAAGCATTCTACCCATCATCGACACCACCCAAACACCTGCAGTTTCCACGTTCCCGGTTCGTACGAGGGATGCAACTGTTCGGACATTCACCATGCCCTACGGCTTACGGCGAGTCTGAGGCCTCGCAACATCAGAGAAATCGCATAAAAAGGGACTCGGATCGGAGGCTTGTTGCAACAGTGGCGAGTTGAGATTCCTGCCCTGCGGAACCATCTTACGCTCCGGAAGGAGCGGTTGGCCGCCCCCGGGGCGGGGGGTTTTGGGGTTTGCGTTAAAAGCATCCATTAATTAAGTCCTAAGGTTCCCCTTGGGGCGTATGAGCAGCAAAGGAAAATCTGGTCCGACCAGACAACGCACCAACGGGAGACACACGCACACGTACAACAGTGAGGTTGGGTAAAAGGATCCCTTTCGGTGCTGGGATTTCGGTGTCGCTGCAGAACGTCGTATTTTTGCAAGAATTGAGGATAGCTGCTTCCTCCCGGGAATAGGCCTTGAGCCGAACCTTCTCCACAGCAGCATCGAATCAAGAGTTAATGAAACCGAAATGTGGTGATTGATGATGTTTCAATCACGGGTCTCCAGTCCCCGTCCAGACTCCTCCCAGGCTCCTCGGTTTTTTCCTGGAGGGTTCCTTCCAATGGGCATGCTCCTTCGCGAATGAACAACCAAACGAACAAACGCGAAACGCACTCCTGCCAAATGCGATAGCACGGAGCCGGTGCGGACAATCGCTTTTGCTTCGTCCGCGAGTTCGTGGCGCGTTTTTGCGAATGTCTGCGAGCCCGGCACTCTTTTTTTTTTGCTTCGGGACGATCTCCTGCCCGCTATTGTGACTGGTTCCCGGCGCGTCGGAACAATTTTTCAATTTATTAACTCGTCGCACCGGTCCCACGGTCCCCCGTTACCAGCCGCTGGTTTATGTGACGGAGCTCCATTCGAAAAGCCCATTAAAACTGTAAAGGATGCATCCACGGTTTGCAGGTCCACGATAAAGCGTCGTTTTGGAGGCGAATGTCGGTTGAGTCGATTGCTGGCAAAAGTAAAGTGCGAAAAATGACCCCGTCAGTTTTGCAGAAAGGGCCGTCCGGGCCGCATCGCCGAGAGTGTTAGTTCCACCGATAACTCTTTTTTAATTTCCTAGCCATACGATGCATTCGAAGGGAAAGAGCTTTTGTGAGGCGACGTGCAGTCAAAGCGAGCTCCAACAATCTCCAACTAACAAACTGCAGTTCAATAATATAAATGGAAATATAAAAAAATCCTTTTGGTAGGTTCTGGGGCAGATAACCTCGAGGGAAAAGTTCTTCGCAAGGGTCATGGAGAGAGAGCGAGACGCTCACGAAGACTCGTCTGCACGCCAGACCTCAAAGGGCCTCCGTATCCGAAAAATCACTTTACCACGCGGGATGCTGCAAGAGCACTTGCGAAAAGTTAAGTCGGTCGTGTTGGCTGCTTGGGACGCCTCTCGCCTTCCACCCGACCCGTGGAAGGCTCTCTGGAGGTCGGTGAAAAATGAAAGGACCCGACCCGATCGGTCGGCAACACACCGGCAAAGCGAACGATAGCCCGCGCCCCGTTGGGACCTTCAGCTGCACGCGCATCCTTTGATGTTTGCCGCGTGATCCGGGGCGTTGGATTCGGGCGGCTTTTTTTTGTTTGGTCCACAAATTTCGACCCCTGTTGGCGGCTTCGTGCACTTTGCCGATTCCGTCCGTTTATTTTACGAGCTGCGATGCGATCGGGTTTTATTGTCGGTGCCCCGAGAAGCCCGACCGATTGCCGTCGAATGTCTTATGGGTATGGCTAAAGTATGGTCGAACCTGGTGGAGCCGGGATTTTGGGATAAGCAAGATGCGAGGTGATGCGAGTTCGATTTTAAGGAGGTCATATTTATGTTCAGTTCGGTTGAAGAATGAAGTTTGTTGTCTTTATTCGAGCAAACGTGGTGGAGTGTGTTCCAGGAACTGCTTTGAACCTCAGATTCTGGCACAGCGCTAGAAGCAGACACGACTTTTGGATTTTACTTCATTTGCTTAGTACAAAAGGATCATAAAACCTCCAATCTCTCTGTACCTGTAAGTTCACCTGAAATACCATCATCAAAGTCAACCAAATTAACGCGAAGCGCGTGAACTGAGCTCATTACATACCGGCTCGGTATTCGAAAGATAATGAACCGAACATGCTGCAGCAATGGTGAGGGGTGCGACATTGCGACAGAACCGTTTTCGGCAGTCAACGCCATTGCATCGGAATCGATAAACTTTCATCTAATTACACACCAACAACGCCCGTTGTAGCAAGATTTTTTTTTCCTCTGCTAGACTTCTAGACAGTACTGCTCAAAGGGGTAACCTGCCAGAAGAAGAAGACACGAAAGAACAGGCGACAGTGAATTTCTGACCGGGTATTTGGTGGGTGGTGATGATGATTTCCATTTCATGCTGCAACGATGTACATTGTGTCGCGCAGTGTCGCAGTAATACCACGTACCGTTTGGCGATTAACTTCTCCGGGAGGTCAGTTCTTCGTGTGATGTCATTGACATTATAGGTTCCGGGGATTCGGGAGTGGTGACGTGGTGAAACAATTAACCCAACAATTTTTGGATTAACTAATGGTCCTTTTATTTAATACAGTAAGAATTCCACTTAAATTATACATCATGAGAAAATTATTCCAATAATATGTATTAAACTTTTCTTCGCAGCTTTATAGCAGCATCCTCAGGTCTTGCTATAAAGCGTCCTCAGCTCGACTTGTCTCTTATAGCACTCGCTGATACTTTATTATTCCCTCATTACGCTGTGTCCCCTTTTTTCTCGGGACAACTATTTTAATAAGTCTCCTTTATATTTTTCAAGAGAGATTTCCCCCAAATCACCTGTTATATCACCGCCCAGTGTTCATGTACCTGCACATCAACTGAGATAGTGTTGCTCCACCGTACCTGCAACATTGTACGGTAATGGAAAGTCTCTCCCCCTAACCCTCTCATTACCATACGCCGGGCATAATGAGCTCGATAAAAACAAATTATCGTTCATTATCCAGCGTTGCCGGTGTTGTTTGATTTTTCCCCACCCATCACCACCATCGCAGCGCACCCGTTCGTGACCATAGGACGTTCGGGCTGTGTGCAGCAGTAAACGATTGCGCTGCATTTATCAGGACTAAACGAGGATCGACGTACGGAGCCACGCTTGCAGACAGCAGGACAACAGTGTGAGAGGAAGGGAGAAGGGGGGGGGGGAGTTTCTATCAGTACTACAGACAAAGCCTGGGTTGATGGTGATGATGGGGCTTTTGTCGCTAAACACCGTCAAATACGAAACAAACGAACTGAACGAAAATTAAATTAACTTCAAACACGTAACCGTCGCGTGGTTTTATTTCGCGACCACCGACCAAAAGCACGCGCATTCCTTCTCTCTGTCTCTCTTTCTTTCTCTGTCTGTCTGGTGAGAAATGTGGAACCGAACGTCTTGAAGAATGTGACAGGTGTTGAGGACCGTGCTGGATGACGAACGCAAGCAGCTATTAAATCCCGCAGAAACCAAATATACCGCACAGGTTAAACTGTTTCCCACGTACGGGTCCGATTTATGTTTGATTGCACGTGGCTCAGTGGTCGGGCGGTGCGGCTTTATCATAATTTCCTATGACAACACTGTCTGTCTGTCGTTTGTTATGCTTTGGATGGTAAAGTGTAAATTAAGGTGTTGTTTTTTTCGGATGAAGCTAAACATTTTATCATTTTTCCTTAATAACATTTTGCCAAATTTAACTTTAACTTATATAAGGTAGATTTTTATCAAATCTTGTAATTAGGTGGACATTTTTTCTCTCTCTATTTTTCTATTTTCTCAACGTCTTATTTCACTGTGAGATTCAGAAGTAACATTCATAGAAAAATACACAAAGCTTAGGAAAACCTTTTTAAAATTATTTTTATTCTTTATTAATTTTATTAAACGTTTTTGACTTCCGGTTATAAAGCTTATCCGAGCAAAATGCGACATTTTTTTTTCAAAAGTTTAGGATTTTTTATATTGCATGTATTCATAGCATTTTATTATGATTAAAGAAATTTTGAATAAACATTTGAACGATGTATTTTAATTAAAACAGTGAGACCCCTTTACAGTACAAGAAATTGATAAGCGAGAAATTAATCCTCCTGCTCAAGTTGGCCAGGCACTTGGGTATGGAAAATGAATAACTTGTGAGAAGGATTGTATTCGTCTTCACTTCTGGCCTAACGATCTCCTACAGTCATTTCTGCCATTTCTGGCTCACTAGACTTATGTTGATACCGCATATTTGGATAGTCAGTCCTCACTATGGGAGAACGGTCTGGATGGGATTTGAACCCCGGTCCCACCGTGTGAAGACCGGTGCTGCTGTTGCAACTACTACCGAACCTGTATTATCAATGTATTAGAAAGACTGTATTATCAATCCATGGAATCCACTATCAATCCCAAAAAACCTCCATTCTAAGGTTTTGGATTATCATTAAGATAAACAAAAACAAACAATTTGAATGAGTGGGAACATTTTTTTTATCTACCATCACCAGCCATTGGACAAACATTTACGTTTCACCAGCGTCTGTCAAGATAGTGTTAACCACTGTGTTTTGACGGCTCCGAAATCCAAAACACTCTGCAAGCAAGATACCAAAATGTTGGCTCCCATTTTTCAGCAAACAGTGAGCAAACACTATTGTTAAGAGCCATCCATTCCTGCGTAGTCAACAATATGCAGAAATGGGTGGATGAGTGGGTGTTAATTCTCACCGCGCTTTCGACGCAAGTTCCCGAGACAGGGAGGCTTGTTTCGGCTTACCTTGGACCGTCTCGACGGCTAGCGGCTTCTTCTAATTCACACCCTAAACGCGCGTGAAAATTAATCCTCGCTATCTCGGTCCTCGGCGGCGATGGCGTCATACAGCCTGCTGACGGTTATTCACCTGCACCACTGTCTGGCGTAGTTATCGGACTACTGCTTCGGTAAGCTTTCTCTACCTCCGACAGCGTTTAATCGCGCACCAACCGAACACGTCAAGACGAAAACAAGACGAAATTAAATCGCCCCAAGATGGGTGTGACACCGTTACGCCCTCGGACAGGTGTCATGTTTCTCAGTGCATTCAGATTCGTTCGAACCTGGGAATCGCAATCTCTGATCTACGGGTGGGAAACGATCACACACCGACCGATATCAATGCACTGGCAAAAGTGATTACGTTTGCTTTGGTAATCGGGTGGACGATCTGAACCGATCTGATTACCTTTGCCGTTACCGCACGACAACATTGACCATTGACGACGAATCAACCCGGTGGAAAACAGTTCTTGGCGAGTAGCTTACACACCCAACTCACTCTCCCGCGTGTGTGATTTAGCTCCCGTGTCTAGCTCCGCTACGTTTCATCATATTTCTAACGCCCGGTCGCGCCAGCCCAAGGTGAGCTTTTACCACCCATAAATCCACGTCACGCGTCGGGTAAAGCACACCGGTTGATGGGGGCGCCGGGTGCATCAGCACCAGCCCCGGGTTTGCTGATGCTGTCGCTGGCGTGGAAATTTATTAGCCCGCCCGGACAAGCGTTGTCCGGATCAGTCTGGATTGGAGCGCAGAAGGAATTTGTAGGTGCTTTGGAAGGTAATAACCGCAGGCATTCGGTGGGATTAGGTTGGTGGATGAAGCTTTAAAGTGGCGTTTTACGTGTTAAATGAGGTACTTTAAATGGACAGTGTGGTTTGATGTAATGGGAGCTTAGCTGTCCTTAACGAACAAAGGAATCATATGGAGCTGGGAGTTTGATTTAGAGCTGCATGTTTATTTTTCTATTACAACAACAAGCAGAATTACAGGGTGTGTTATCCAGCGGTTATTTTAACCTAGCATAAGCGGTAGCATTAACCTGTTCGGGAGCACTTCTGCGGCTGGTTTTATAGCAGAGTGCTTAGCTGACTTTGAAAGTGGAATTAATTTTAATATATTTTCCAACGTAGTGTAGCATTTAAGTTTTCTGAAAAATGTATTGCCTTATTTTTATATTGGATATTCGGTTTTATGTACTCATGTCAAACAATTTATGTTTTAAATTTATTTTTTAAATGATCTTCCTAAGCTTATAGCATTTTTTAACGATTTTTAAAGCCATTAATACAGCGTAGAAACTCTGTTTGCCTCACGTGTTGGTATACTCTCTCTCTTTTTTCTCTCTCTCTCTCTCTCTCTCTCTTCTTGGTCTAACAAGCTCTTACTTACACTAGACTTCATGATACCACGTAATGGGATAGGACCGTCCTCACTACAGGGAACAGTCCGGATCGGATTTGAACCCGGGTCCTGTCGTATGAAGACCGTTGTCTCCTCTTCCACAGGGCCAAACTTTGTTGCTCTTCTTTAATTTAAAAAAAAAGGTGTTCGAAGAGTTCTGCCTGTCCAAAATAAATGTCACATAAATGAAAAATCAATAAATAAATGATAAATGTCCAAAAGGAACAACCATATTTTTAATATTAAAATAATATACTTCCGATGATTTTAATTAAAAATTTCGAACCAGACCTCCAGAACACCTCAATTTGGTCTACTCGATTAACATACCCTTAATTAATCATAATATTTGATGCACTAACAATAACCCAACCAATCAGCAAGCCATACAATACCGCTCTGTCAATATCAGCGCGACCAAACCGAACCCATTAAACCATCAGACCACCAGACGGGACATTTATTTGCTTGCTGCTCATGTCACTGCCTCGGTGTACAAGAAGCAATAACGACTTTATGTGTCGTTTTCCCCATCCCAATTTTGTGCATAATTGTCACTACGGTCGCGCGAAAAGAAGACCTCACCAGAGCCCACAGCTCACTGTGCCCGTGTCCATCGGCGGACCACTTTTAAGCACTTTTCGGGTTAGCTATTTCGGATGAACTACAACTGCTGGTGGTAGTGCCCTCCAACTATCGGTTTCCGTTTCCATCACCACCGTACGCAGATAAGCCACAGGCAATGCTCCGGCCAGAAGGTCACGAGGACGGACGCAAGCGTTGCAAACCAATTTCAGAAACATGTCTTTTTAAAATAAATGGTTTTCAAGCTACCGGTTTTTCCGCCCGTGCATGTCAGTTTTTAGTGGCCACTCTTCCACCGCCGGGGCCACCTTGTCGCATCGTGCGTGCTTGCTTGCGGATTTGTTTTTCTTTCCCGCAACAACAGCTTCTGTCGTTACCCGGCCCGGACGGTGTTGTAGCTCTTTTTGTTGTTGTTGTCGTTGTGCCATTCGAGTTTGTTCTTTTACGATCTCCAACCATGTTTCACATCGAAAGGGGCTTGCATGCCTAGAGTTTGCTGCCAGACACAATTGTGCCTGCGGTAGCGCAAAAGGCTCCCCGTTTTTTTTTTGGCCAACCCCGGCTACAGATACCCACGTTCGTGCATCTGCGATGACCCTGGCTTACCTTAATTTGATGTATTGTTTTTTGGTGCCCAGTTTTATGCGTCTAGTGACTTCGGCATAAATTGAGGCGGTTTTTTTCTTTTTGGTTTCTTGTTGGGGGGTATGGATAACGACCGGGTTTTCGGGATGCATTTCATTCGCTGTCATTAACGGGCTGTATTTTACTGACATTTCCTTCGGGGTTGTGCGTGTGGGGTTTTTTTATTTGCAATTATTCTGCTCTGCCTCAACATGCAGCACGAGCAATTGTATGCAATTTGTTAACGTCGGTACTGTGCCGAAACAGTTAAACAATGCAATATATTTACTTTTCTACTCGGCAATGAAGTTGTTACAAATGATAGGATGTTTTTAATCTTTTCGTTTACTGTGAAGATTCATGTGTTCCTGCAAATCGAAAATAATTACTTAAACAAGAGAAAAAATCTTAAAAAAAGAAAAATAAGGATTATTTTACAAAAGCCAATTCAATTATTAACAAACAATAAAACATTTGAATAATTAAGAGTGAAAATAATGAAAATGAAAATCTGCAAAAATTAACGAAACTGTATAATATTAAAATGTTTAAGAAACTGAGTTCCAATAAAATTGGACAATTATTTAAAAAAAAAACAAATGTTGAAGAAAAACGAAAAGAAAACAAAATGAATACAAGATAATGACTCAAAGTAAAACTATAGCAGACAGTAAATCAGAATACAGAAATGAATGTGAAAACAAAAGAGGAACAGTTCACACATTATAGTATGAAACATCACAAAATGAGAACAAAATCGTATAATTATTCAGTTCCTAATATCAAGCATGTTATTGATGAAAAAGAAGCAATTGTTACGGTAATTTTACTGTTTTAAATCCCAATAAATTATACGTAAAGATTTTGAGAATGCAAAGCCATAAAGAAAAACAATATTTAAAAGAAGCAAAAATAACATAAAATATAATCAAAAATATCTAGAAAGAAAGGAAACAACTATAACCATATAAAAAGACTTAACAAAATAAAACAAATAAAACATGAGTTAAATAAATATGAGAAAGATACAAGAAAGCATAAGTAAAACTGGAACCAAAACATGAGAAAAAAAGAAAAAATCCCCGATTATATGAGAAAATTTAAGAAAAACATCGAGCACAAAACGAGGATGAAGAAGCAGTATTACTACAACTTCATGCTAAACAACAAGTGCAAATCAATCAACAATGCACTCAACAATTCATTTTATGGATGTAATGGGGTCGGATATGGATATGGATCGAACTTTTTGCGCCTACAGATAGGCAATTTTTAACACCAAGGATATTTTGATCAATAGCGGTCAAATTAGAGAAGGTGTAAGTATTAACAAAAACCATTATAATGAACACTTGTATAAATATTTGTAAGTTGGTCTTAAAGTGAACTCCGACAAGAGAGGGTGATATAGAAGAACGATCCATAAGTTGACTGAGCTACGAAATAGATGTCGAAGAGTACTTTTTTAATTTGAACACACTTCCAAGTATCGATTGGCTTTCATCTCCTAGCACAGTTTCCATTCATATTATCATTGTTTCGTGTGATTAAATTTTTCCCGAAAATATTTCTCTCCTCTCATTATGTTTATATAATTTCTCGGAATTTATAAAAATAAGCACTCACATCCATTTTACCATTTCTCTCGTTCCAGGTAAGGATTGCTTCTTCATCCCCTTCTTGCTCGTTGAGAGTCCTTAAAGGTCATTGTAATCTTCAGGGGTGAGTTCAACGATCTGACCGAACGTACAACAATACGTTTTTTTCTAACCTCGCCCTTGATTGATGAAACCCTCGATCCGGGAGATGTGTATCCTTTGCTCTCTTAAAGTGAATAGAAAACGAGCACAAGCCAGCGAGTCCGATTTCTGCTTATGGCAGCAAAATCACTTAAAAATTACTTTTCACTCCGACGCACTTTGAGGCGCTCACCCATTTCCCGGTCTGGCACCGCGGCAAGTGTGCAACCGACGCAATCAAACATTAAACAAATGAACGTACCATTTCGTGGAAAAAATGGAAGATGGAAAACGGGGCAAGAGGAAAACTGGGTAGCAGCAGCAAACAAAGCCACCCCGGTGCCATTAGTCGCTTGCAAAGATCAAAGCCTCCAACCGAAACCTTTCCAACGCCGTTGACACTTTTCTTTCGGTTCAGAGTTTTTCACCGATTCATCCCTTTTTTTCGTGTTGTTGTTTTCATCGAAGGGAAAAGGTTTTCGATGCACCCTGGATCGCACTCGATACGTACAGGGGACAAATCATAACGAAACAACAGCCCGATCGAGAGCGCCATCTTCTTTCCCAACCCGACGGTACACTCGACATCCCGGTGTTGGGAAAGAAAAACAGAAAGGAGTCTTGTAAGCAGCAGCACTTCAGAACGATGGATTTACGCGCAAAAAAAAGGGTTGCCGATTGAATGGTGACAAACAACGGAGCGTCGGTCGGTATCGGCGTGTGTGTGTGTGTGTTCTTATAGCAACACTGTTAACAACTTTGCCCGGTACTTGGGGCAATCGTCACTCGACTGGGACGAACGAACGAACGAACCGTGAGTGGATTACTAAACTAGCGAAAGCCTTTGATTTTCCCGGTGTCACTTGCCGACCCTTCGGGACTCCCCCACAGCTCGCCCGTCGGTTTGTAATCGGATTGCCAGACGCTGGGTGCTGATCTTGGCAAAAAGCTGTACGCGAGCCCGGCCGCTCAATTAGAAGTAATTAAAAGATTTGCTTCGGAAGACGGTTCGGGCGAAGAAATGTCCGGTGCCGTGTGCTGTGTAGTTTCCGTAATTTTGAGCCCTCTTTGATGGTTGTTTTGGCAGGGGATAATTGGAGGAGTCCCATAAATCAACGGCTCTCGGTTCATCATCGTTTATTAATGGTGATTTCGTCGAAGTGATATATCTGTGTCTCGCCGCTAGCGGGAACTGGAGAGTCGTTCCCTGTCAGTTTGCGATGGGATTGAATTATTTGCTGAAGCAGCAAGGGAATAAATAGGGAAATTAGATATTGCTAGTTACATACAATTGTGTGACATGTCTGATAGAACATATGAATTATTTATTTTAATAATTCTGCCTTATTTTGTGCAATAACATGATTCTAGACCGTAATATCGGAAGAACTCTTGATGTCTCTTGTTGCACCTTGAAGTAGGCTATTTACAGCACGAGCAGCCATACTTTCCATTATCTATCGTGTTTTTAACTTTGAAATGAAAGGATTATTGGACGCATTCATGTGACAACATTCAACGAACGAGCACGTACAACAAGGCTATTTCTATTGTTTACTAATTGATAAGATAAATGAACCAAAGAACAATCAATGTGCTATAATCGCATGGGTTCTGATCCTGATATTTCTCTAGGATGAACTTGAACCTTGAACGTTTCAGGACCTCATAGTGAATGGTAGTCGTTATGCTTCTAGCCTGAAGGGCCATTGCCTGCTTGACCATATAATAGCCCACCAAAAGGCGGCCGCAGAGGTCTCAGAGACCCAAAGCCTTCACATAGAAAGTCCTCACTATGGGGTAACGGTCCGGAGTCTGGTTCTATATTGCTTTCTTCCTCAATAACTTATCATTTACTCACTTTTTTTCTTTCTAAGTAGTACAAATCTAAGAATTAAAGCCTTATAGAATTCGAAGCAAGAGTTTTCCCTTTTGTAGAACTTTTTTTATGATGGCTTTTTGGTTCCATTTCACATCTTACATGAACATTTATTTAAAATTATTAAAGTTAGCTTCAAGAAAAACAAACACTCTTAAACCCTTCTTCTTCGGTGGCACTACAACCTCGAGAGGTATCAGCCTGCCACCATTTCTGGCTTTCTGTGACTTAATTTTACCCGTAATAAAGTAGTCAGCCCTACATATGGAGAAGTGGACTCAATGGGATTTGAACCCCGGTCATGCCGTGTGAAGACCGGCGCCGGTGACGTATCGGCCACCGGACTGCCCCTTATTTATTATTTATTTATAAACGCTTATTTTTTCAAAAATTGTAACTTCATTTGCATATTTTGCAAAGCTTTCTTGTATCTGCAAGCAAACGAATGAAATAGAGCGATAAATTAAAATTTATGCTATTCAAATTAAATGCACTGTTCCGATTATTACATCTTACCGAGTAAACAGTTGTTTTTCTCTTTCCCCGGCACTTGCAACCCAGACAGAAAAAAAACCTCCACACCGAACCCCAAAACTTAATCACGCTAAACTTGTTTGTTGGTGAAGCTTTCGGGTGAATTGAACCACTCCAGCCCAGCCGACGCACACCGGCCCGCCTGACAGCCCGTCAACGATGGTATTGAATTTTTCGGAATCGTTAAAAATTAACCACTTGTCGGGCGGGAGCTTCGGGTACGATGGTTCGGAGAAGGAACGGTTTGGAGTTGTTTTTCCTTGCATCCCTTCCAACGCTGGATGTGCGCCCGTTGCACGTTGTTGTTTTGTGGTACATTTTTTCTAGAGTCGATACATTTTTTCGTAGCTAAAGGTTTTTTTTTCGCGCAATCACTCGTGATCGTGTACTTGCGAAGGGTAATGTTACGTCCGACTGCTCCAATCTCGTCGCTACTCCGTCACCCGACCGAACCAGGAGGGGAGGGGGGGCTTGTCAACCCCGACGATGCGTTCGTCCGACTGCCAGCCCGCTGCCGGGCACGACATCCTTTTGGTGGCCCGTCAGACGAACGATCGGCCGGATCGACGACGGACGGCGAAAAATTGCATCCATGATTGACGTGTACTTTTCGCAAAAATAATTTTTACATCGTTTCCCAATCATCTCGCGCATCGGGCCAGAAGATCGGGCCGGTAACATTGCGCAGGGCGATGTTGAAGCTTTCGGGTGGGGTTTTTTTTCTTTCGCTGCTGTTGCTTATCATCTGTTTGGTCGTGTTTGGACGTTGCGCCGTGGTTCTTACTTCGAAGGTCCTAGCGTGCGTTGTTAAAACGATGGGAGACACACAAAGGCCTTTTCCCCCATCCCGAGCAGCACGGTGCGTAAAGATGTTGTTGAGGATGGTACAAGCATAATGGTTGGATGGGACTGGTTTTGGTGACTGGCGATGGTGGTCATTACGTGTTTGCTGTTTGTTTGCAGGCAGGAATGGCACAAAAGACCTCGAAAGAGACTTTGTGAACTGCTGGAAGGGATAGGAAGCTAAAAATGATTTTAGTTTTCGTGTCATCTTTCATTTCAACGATTAAGCAAAATGTTGAGGACATAAAAAAAAGTTTTTGATAAGAAATTATGGATGCAGTATCATATCAAACGTAAAGTAACAAATATTTTACTTCGATACTTCAACTAGGTAATATCTTAACAAAATTAGATAAACACAACATCAACACATTTTTTATCTATAATTTTGTTCATGCTGACGAAGGGGGAAATTTAAAAAAAATTTTAAAAAATTAAGATGTTTTCGCTAGAGTTTTGGACATAAAAATAAGTCTGTTCTGATCCGACTCATTTTCAGCTCCGGACTCATTTTTGATTTCGGACTGTGTTACTGATAGTGTTTAAGGACTCCGGACTCCTGTTTAAGCTGCAAAACTATCTCGAACACAGTGTTCATTGTTCGGTGGGGCAATTATTGTCAACGTATGGATTTGGCTACCGTATATCCCTCCTTTCGTTACGGAGTGAAAGCGACGATCTCCACACGGTAGAACCTCGAATCGAATCCCGTCCGCTCACGCAAAAAGGAGGACTGACTATACAGCAACGGGTGTGGCTAGTCGATGTAGCTAACAATGATTGGTCAAGTCCTTTCGAGCTTGTAAAACCAAAGCAAAAGAACTCAACTCCTGCACCGGAGCGCTCCAGCCAGATCCGATCCGGTAAATGGTCCGATCTGCGAACGAAAAGCTATTCAGAGTCGATTTCAATGTAGGTCCAACGACGATTTTCTCAACATTTCTAACTAAATTTTCAAACAAATCTTATTGTAATGAATAAATTTGAGCCAAAATTGTTATGGTTTTATTCTATTCTTACCACCAAATTCACTTTAAACTGCAGACTTAGAAGATATATATTTATTTAAAAACGTTTCTTTGAATTATAACACGTTGCGTCTTGACGCTACTAAATTTACCAGACTAAAGCTTCACTCTGTAGTTGCGACGAAAAAAAAGATCAAACCTTTTTACGTCCAAAGTTGCACTCCACAATACCAAGAATAGTTTCCGCCGTTGAACAACCCATCCTCACACTCCAACGAACCGTGAACTTCTTTTTCAAAGCATTACTGAGCTGCTGGTACCGCTTTCTGTCAACGAGGTTCACTCCTTTCATCTACTGGTGCGCTCCTCTGTGGCGCTCCTTATTTATCCTTTTTTATCTTTTATTTGCTTGCCTGCCTGGTACAATGTCTGCCAGCGTCCAAGATCCTTGCCATTGATGACTTTTGACATTTAGCTAGTTCCTTTCCCCCTGCACGGCCATCGCGGAGCTCCGTAGAGCAGTGTAGCGAACAAGCAGTAGCAGCCCTTCTTACTCCGTCAGCCATGTCCAGCCCCCGTTTGCAACCGATGGTCGTTTTGATGTGTGGCTTGAAGGGAAAGTTAGTCGTCAAAAGTGTTGTGTTGTGTGTGTGTGTGTGGGTTTTTGTTCCTCTTTTTTTTATTTTCGACAGCCCCAAGCAAACGAGAGATGAATCGATGCGACCGCTTGAAGCACTTTCCGTAATTTCTTAGGAGATGCCCTTCGATATTTCAGGCGTTAACTTTTACTGCTTCACAAGTTATGAGCACAACCCCTTGGAGTTGTTTGTAAATCGTGTTTCAAGAAAAGGAGGGAAGGGAATAGGGAGGGGGGGGGGGAAAGGACAATCAGGACGCTTAAAAAAATACACCACGAGGGCCTGCAGGGAGCTCGTCCAGTTTAAGGTTCAACTTTCTAAGATCTTTTGACAGCACACACACACACTAAAAATGGCGGCCGAATTGTTGCTACATGACGGGGCACAAATGTCAACCTCCGCAATACAAAGGCGCGATGGGACGGCTCGCAACCCCGCATTCGCACTACCAGGCGTGAGGATCTTGTCAAAAATTCAGCCTCCACCTAACAAGATTAATAACAGGCACTCCATCAGGATTTTTAATGAATTTTTCGTGCGTTGCGTTTTGCGGACGAATTTGCATTTTTATTTCGTGGGGCCACATGTTTCGGCCCCTCTTTTCTCCGTTGCCCCGTTTCGTTTCGCAACGAGGGGAAAGCGGAGTTTGGTGGGAGTCGAGGGAATTTATGACGTGACAAGAAGACACCGGGCACAATGCACTTCAGGTGCATTTCAGGCGAGCCATTCCATCACCAATTCGTGCACATGATGCGACGCGCGTTCGTTCGGTGCCGCGAAGTGACCATGATAAATGACAGTTCCCCGTTTGCGGGACTGCGTGCATAAAGAAAAGTGCTGTTGGCACTTGGTTGCCCCGTTGGTGGAATGGAAGGAACACACCAAAGGTATCGAAACAAGACAAATAGAAACAAAAGTTGTCAGGCACGGTCTGATCGATCGCCAGAGGTCAGATGTGTTACGGGAGTGAGTGATATGTGCGGCCGTGTGGTCAGTTTACTGGTTAACTGTCCGTCACGGAACGGACGTCTTTGTGTTGGATGCTCATTTGTAGAGCTTTCGGTTGGAATAATGAAACTGTAAAAAGATATTCAATTCTTTTGCACATCAAGAAAAATTATGGTTTAAAAGAAAGACTCTGATGTAATTCCTCAAGAAGATATTAAATTAGGTCCTTGTCGTTCTTTCGAGATGATTTTGCTTCCAATGTACCTCCTTTCTATTAAAGAGACCTGATATCCTGAGATACCGAGGATCATTTCCTATCCGAACCATTCCCCCGTAGTGAGGACCGACTATCCACCTACGTGGTATCATTAAGTATAGTAAGCCAGAAAGGACAGGCATGACCTAAGAGGTCGTTTGGTCAAGAATAGAGAGGTCCTTAGAGCCTCGATCATTTAGAGGGACCCATGTTTCATAGCGGGCCTCGTAATAGTCAACGGCGTCGCTGTGTCAGGGGCCATATGCAATTCCACTGAGAGCATTCAAGGAGCTTGATCCGTCCCTACTACCAAGATACATCGTAGGCAAAAAACTGCGTCATTAAAGCCTGTTAATTTGAGTCTAATAGGCCCCTTCGTTCAAAGGACATCGACTGCCAACATAGACCTCGTAATGCCTAAGAGACCTCATCTATTAACGACTCTTGTCTTCTAGGCCACGTTTGTCAAGTGTCCTCGTAGCTAAAGAATTGTTATCGTTCAAGCTTAGTCTATCAATGAGACCTCCCAGCTAAAAGTATCTCACCGTGTAAAGAACTTTATCAATCCGATATCTTGTTGGCGAAAGAACCTCATCAGAATCCTTCTTCTTATTTCTTGGCCTAACGACCTCTCTTTAGGTTGTGCCTGCCGTTTTCGGCTTACTAGACTAAATGATGTTACAGCATAGTTGGATAGTCCGCCCTCACAATATGGGAGATCGGTCCTGATGGGATTTGAACCCCGGTCCTGCCGTGTGAAGACCGACGCCTCTGTCACATCACCTACCGGACCCTCCGATCATCGGAATTATAAGGAAATTCTTTTGTGCTCAGATTCCAAAAGTTTCAAAGGCCCATGTTAAGAGCCATTCCAGTCAGATACCCCGTCAGATCTGCTGCTGTCTTCCTGGAACACAAAATATAAAATTAATATAATTTGCAAGAAACTGGAAAAGTCCGAATGAAACGTGGTGTGGAACAAGATAAGGTAAATGAAATTTTCAGACGCGTTATGAATGAACTGAGGCAGCATCTCTTCTACTTTGATGTACGAACATCTAATTGATTCTGGCTACAAGTCCTTCAGATGATTTTTCCTACCAGAATTCCTTTCTTGCATATCAACGCAATCACAGTTTTTTTGCTAACTGAAGCCCTTTTCGCTTCCTTCCGTTCTATTTCAAATCGCGAACATATCTTATCGCACCAAACCGAATATCAATTTATTACCGAGCCTGGATTATATTCCTTCCCAGCACGACGGCTGCCCCAAGCGGGAAAGCATAATCCATCCACTTAAATGCTTTCTGTCTGATGCAATATTTTCCCGTTTTTTTTTCTTCAGTTTTTTCACCAACCGCTTCGATAGGACACCAATCAGGCAATTGGGTGTGTTTAGTCTGGTTGGTCGGTTTTCTTTATTTTTTGTTCGCCTCATCCATAATCGTAGCACACTGTACCGGTCGCTTCGAACGCTGCCGAAGAGGCAAGGCTTAAGTAGATTGTGATTTATACTCATTCGCCGTAATCTTCTAATTAATTTCAATAAAAATCTTATTTCCATCTCCGTACCGTACACGTCCACTGCCAATGTCAGCGCCCAAATGTTAGCATCCGATTTTGGGACTTACAGTGCCTCGTCAAACTCCTCACCACTTGCTTAAACGGTTGCTCGCGAAAACAATCCCGAAGACCGTTTTGTAAGCCTTCAATTGAAGTTTCCACCGACGCCGCTCTTTCGTGACTCATGAACTCGGTATCGTGTCCGGAATTTATGCTGCCAAAACATCCCTTCCGCACGGAATCTTTCAACCGGCAGGCATTAATTCACCATACAGAAAATAGACGAGTACGGCGCACTTGCCCAACCGACCGGCTGACGGACAAGGTTACTTTTGCTACAAGATTACTTGCAATTACTAGCGACAGAAGTCAAAAGTTTGTGACAGAACGGGCGCAATTTGTTGGGAAGAGAAGGTAACGGAGTAGGGATCGCGTGACGCTAATCTAAGACGCGTTACGTTTGTACTGTTATGAGCTTCTTGTATTTTTTTCCCGTTTGTTTTATTGGTGAGCTTTTCATATTATTTATGTTCTTCTTCTCCGCACTCCTGGCCGTCCTGAGGTCATTAATCACAAACGTCGCATATGGGTAGCAAAGTTTGGTAATGGGCGTTCGGACGGTTTCGAGGTTTGGCGTGTCGCTTTGCCGTGATTAGTACACTATCAGATTGGACGACTCATTTACTACCCCCTGGTTTAATGGTGTGCCGGTAGTTTAATGGACCTGTGTTTTTGTTTTTAAGGAAATTTATCTATCATCACATTATACGTCCCATTTTCGTTCCCGGCAGGTGGCTAGTTATGCTTGTGATGAGTTTTCGAGTTTGTTTTCTGCTCGATTGTTAGTCTATGTGTTTATGAAACACATCATAACTTTAATTAACATTACATAAAGATTATTAGTACATTTGTATTCATTGCTGAGGTTTTTATGACCAGGTCAAAGAGATTCTTGTTCATATTAATATCAAACTGCTCCATGTGACCTCAGGAAGATCTCTTCTCGTTATTTGGTTCATTGAAGATGACTTTGAATTTATCATGAAATTTTTGGTTAAAATGTCCAACGCAATCTTGATGGACTATCTGAAGAATCAACTACAGAATAATAATTTCAAGTTCGGTCCTTGGGGACTCCTGATGTCTACTGAAGCGATGTTATCGGCGTCTAAAGAGTATTAAGTGCAAGCATAAGTTTGTTTCAAGAAGTTCAGTTCACAAGTTCGATCTTCGACGGCTTCTGATTGCTACAGACGCGTTTAGCTAGGAGTCTAAACCTTATTGAGCGCTAGAGCAGGATCTTTTTTAGAAGTTCAATCAGGATCAATCAGCTTGGCGTATATCATGAGGCATTTGAAGATTTGAACCAAGTAACGGAGGGGTCTCCGTCAGCACCGATAACAACATTGATGTAGAGTTACGCGCAAGGGTGCTGGCTGCCAACCGGTCATACTACAGCCTGAGGAAACTTCTCCACTCTAAATACCTGTCGCGACGGACGAAGCTGGGACTGTACAGAACATGTGTAGTCCCAGAACTCACATACGCCTCTCAGACATGGACTCTGTCCAAAACTGACGAAGCCCTCTTAGCCGCGTTCGAGAGAAAGATGGTCAGAAGGATTTTTGGCCCGGTATGTGTGGAAGGACAATGGAGGAGCCGCTACAATGACGAGCTCTACGAGCTGTACGATGATCTCACCTACGATGGTAGACTCGCCAGGCTCCGAAAGGCTTCGGTCACGTCATGAGAATGACACCGGACGACCCAGCCCGTAAAGTCCTTTTAGGCCAGCCACACGGAGGCTTGGTAGGCCCAAAACTGAGATGGAGTGATGGCGTTGATGCGTCCGCCAGAACGTCCGGGATAATGGATTGGCAGACGACGGCGCTAAACCGTGAGCGGTATCGAGGATTGTTGCAGCAGGCCAAGACCGCAAACCGGTTGTAGCGCCTGATAAGTAAGTAAGTAACGGAGGAGTCTTACGGACTCGGAGCTATCTTGGGTAATATTGGCAACCACAACTAGCTAGACTTTGTTTCCTGAGGGATTCTTTCGTATCTAAGACCTCTGGTTGTGAGGTCCTGGGAGCATCAATAATTTAGAGAACCCTTTATTCCAGAAGGTTGTAGTGCCAAAGAAGTGGGAGAGAAGAACTCCATCAGGGGTCTCGTATAGTATCTCCCCTTGCCTTCTGAATCTGGTCTGAATTCTTCTTGTTAGCGGCTCCAACTTTCATTCTGCTTAGGACGTTCAAGGGATTTGATCAATACGAAACCACAGCATTGGAGTTTCAAAACGTATCCATAATGGGTTTCATATTTCAATCGAATCTCCACATCATCTCCCAATCACAAACGTGACTTCCACGATCACCGTGACAATGCTTTTTGCTCGGTGTTGAACCTACCATCATCAACACCAGCCACGTCAACACGCTGCTTCCGGGATGCGGCAAGTCCTTTCCGATGTCCATCACTCCCATTTCCTAACACAATGTGTGCGTGTGCCTCGTTCATCATAGACGGCCACATAGTTAGCCGCCGATATCGATGGTGCTCGATGATGGTGGCGGTCGCGCATTCCTATCAATTACCATCGGCCCGCAAATGGCCGTCACCCGGGAAGTAATTATCCCATTCAGCCCGGTGTGCAAATTGCACCCGAAGGTCAGCCAGCCGTTCGCGGCCCGTAATGAGACAAATGATGCAGCTTATATCGCTCGCCCTGCACCGCACTTTCAACGGGCCGCCGCCACCGCCCAGCCTGCCGATGGTTATGATTTAGTTTGCATATTTTATGGCTACATTTCATCGAAACTGTTTATTATGGAGCTCCGGTAGCGGGCGTCCGTTCCGTCGAGTGCGTCTGCCGGCTCGAAGTTCTACCGGCGAGCACCGGGTCTGGGTCTCGGTCTGCCAGACTAGAGGTTTCCACCTTCGCGCCTCATGCATCATCGTCGTGTCACGTCTAAATGCACCAGGGGGGAGGGTAATTGTGTGCCCGGCCTGTCCCACTCGACACTTCGTCACAGTCACACTGGTGAGGGAGCCGGCGAGTGGAGACCCGAGCAGCCCAAACTGCATCGGAATAGTGCACTCGCACTCTCTCTCTCTCTCTCTCTCGCGCTCGCCTGTCTCGGACGGTCGGTTGATTAATTTAATGCAATTATTGTCGATATAAAGTTGATTAATATTTAAATAAATAACGCTTCCATTCGGACGACGGGCGACGGTTTATTAGGATGTCCTTTAGTGTCGGGCGCTGTCGGCGCTGTCATTAGCAGGGTTCCAGTGCCGGCGGCAGTGCGTGAGGCTTTACGGCGAACTGGACACCTTTCCGAGGACATGGGTTTCGCATTAGAGGCAGGGATGTCTTCGGGCAAAGTTTTGCAACAAGGTAAGGCGGATTGCTTCAACAGGAGTTTGTTGGCAGCCGAAGTTTTGGAGGTGACTTTGAGCCATCCGATGGCGATGATTGGTAAGGTTTTATGGGATTTTGCGATCGTAGGAGCTATAAGCAGTAAAACCATAAATCATGCGAATTCGGTTTGAATGCAATCGGGACGTTAAATTGTTAGCTCGCAAAACGATTCTCTGAAGTTGCGAAAATGGAAGAATCGGTTTGTTGAGAAAGGGAAACAATTTTTGGACAAAGTTGGAGATTTATTGATTGAGTAAATTTTTAATAAACATCTCCCAAGCCCAAAAGAATATTGAAGATACTCCAGGACAGAAGATAAGTATTGTTGCATTTTCAACATATTTTCAAGTGCTTCAAGTGCTTCTTTAAACCAAACCCTTCCAACCAGAAATATGTCAGACCGATTAAACGTTAACATACCTCACGTTACCGATCGATGTTCCGATCAAACCACCATTTTCCCACGGATTGTGAGAATCAACTGTTAAAAGTACGCTTCCCCGTTGCCAACCGTGTACGTAACGCGTCACATCGATCTCCACATCACCTGACTACGTCTCGTGGCAAATGCGTCTGGGACGCGATCCGTGCCGAACAGCCCGTGACATGTTTATGATGGTCCCGCGTGTCAAGCCGACAGACGGCACGTACCCTCTGTCTCTCCCCGTTACCACCACCCAGAACCCCCGCGTCCCCGCGCATACAATGTGCCAAAAAAAAAAGCCGTTGCACATTCGCGCCCCGAAAAACCGGACCGGAACGTCACCGGTTATAATCATAGGTCAAATAGCATGCAGCGACCGAGAAACGAAGAGCAAAAAAGCATCCACACGACGATGAGTCGCGAAGACAAAAACACAAAACCGCGGGCAGCCACCGCGGGTGAAACAAATGGAATGGCGACAGCGCGACGATTCCCAGACACCGCTAATTAATCGCCGTTAATTTTTCGCCCTAATTGCATATATAGACAGATTGAAATTGCATAGCGGGCGGATGGAAAATGGTGAGCGGCGTGGGATGTGTGTTGGGAATGGGTGCCGATCAAGTGAGTCAAAGTGAGAGTGGCCGCTGGCCGACTCGACTTTATGGCGTGCTGTGTGCCGGCTTCTGCTTTTTCCGGCTGGGTGCTAACAGATATCCATCGGCAAACGAGTCGGTGCTGTAGTTTGGTGTGAGCATACTGGGGCTGCATTGCCGGTTTTATTGTTTTATTGGTGGGCGATCTGCATGGCGTGGTTCGGATTAGATTTTTTTTCGTGCTACTGGAATTTCTTGCTAATCTTTTAATTGTTTAAAAAAATTTAACTACATTGTTCATTGTTCATAAGATTTTTTTTTGTAGCTACAATCCGTAAAAGATTTCTTTATTCCTGGTTTGCTCGGTCAGATAAACAATAACACGTCTCTTTAGCTGAGATGGTAGCAGCGCCTATTTATTACAAGGCAAAACCAGGTTTCGAATCCAGTCCTGATCATCTCATGGAATCTAGGACTGACTATCCAGCTAGGAGGGATTTCAGTCAAGTAGTCTAGAACTTCCAGTTGAAGAATTCGTGATCTTCTAATGGCAAATGGAAAGAATAACAATTTAAATTTTTATTCAACGAACAGATGTAATAAAAGCCACAATTTGATAAACAGGACAAACACGAACAGGACAATCAGGATTTTGGTGTCTATCATTGGCTTCCTGTGTGTTCTGTTGATTCAGCCCCTCCTCACTAAACCATGCTTCTGGACAGAAAACTTCAAAACAACCTTGCTTTTACCTGTAATCAACTGTTTTTTCAATGATATTCCTTAGCCAGACACTTCCGAATCC
The DNA here is from genome assembly GCF_013141755.1 of Anopheles stephensi. Lineage (NCBI taxonomy): Eukaryota > Metazoa > Arthropoda > Insecta > Diptera > Culicidae > Anopheles > Anopheles stephensi. Next base: position 18,656,353 of record NC_050203.1, read on the forward strand.
AGCGCCCAATATGTCGATAACTTCCACTTCTCACGTCATTCTGGAATCGCTAGACAACACATCAAACAACATCTCGCCAGATCGATTCGATGCCTCAACTAACCGGGCAATGACGCACACCCAAACGCACCGTGAATTGGGCAAAACAAGCCCCAAAAACCCCATCCCCAAACATCCTGAAACAGACTACTTCCACCCCCCTAAAACAGCACACACCCCCACCTAGGCTTGGAAGTTACATCGGTGAAGCGTTAAATGCGCTGTTGTTACTCATCTCTCGTCGCTCTTGCTCGCAGTCTCTCATCCGACATTATGAGCCGGAGCCCAAAAAACCTTCGAACTCTGGCTTGTGAGATAAACATCAGACAGTTGTTACCCCACAGCTTTGTTCCCTCGAAAATCCCTCCCCGCGCTCTAAAGTCTACCGCCCGTGCGTGTGTGTCACCGGGCCCGTGTGCGTCTGAGCGTTACTCAGACTACGACCACTTGTTCTAACGGACTCGGTTCTCGTGTCTGCGTTCGCAAAAGAGGGTCACCCATTCGAGTCTAGGTCTGCGTCTGGCGTGTTCTTGTCTGGGCCACCGAGCAAACCCGCTCTCCCTGTTCACTTCCCCCTCCCCCCGCACCGACAGTCGTTTGCATTTCGGACGGTGCAGTCTGGCCCGAAACGGCACGGTTTCGTTCGGTCGGTTCGGGTTGGCTGAGTTTAACTGTTTTTATTTTTCACCGAAACCCCTTCATCCCTCAGGGTTTTTTTGCTCTCTCTCTCTCTATCTCTCTCTCTCTCTCGTTTCAATCTATAGTTTTCATTGCCAAAGGGGTTACTTTGCAAAAGGTACGCCCGGCTGCAGACGAGGTGATGAACGGTGACAGTGCACTCACAGGGTGGTGGCTGCATTAAGACGACTCGGGACACGGGTGTACTACGACGGAAAAACCGACACACACACACACACACACAGAGACTAATTCACCCAATTATTATACTGTTTTCTTGGAACTAGTGGCCTCGGGTTGGTAGTGAACTACGTACAAGCTACTACGGCTAGGCAAGGGCAGAGAACTCAACCTTTCGCTGGAAAACTATGGTATGGTAGCGGAGGTGGGAGGGAGTGCGGGCAAGGTAGGAGGATGAGGTGTCTGCTTCAATATTTGCTCTGTCTTCATCATTTCTCATTTCGTCACCCGTTTAGAGGAAAATGGTCGCAAAACCTCCCCAGGTTGGGTTTTTCCCGTGTTCGTGTGTTCTGATGCCAGACACACACACACCCTCACGCACGCAGGAGACTAGCACCGTATGTATTAGTTTGTTGATGGCCGGATGATGTGTCTCAGCTTCCTCTCTACTTTCGGGTTTCGATGGCTTTAGATTGGGCGATTTTCGAGGGGGTTGCCGTTCGCATTTGCAAATCGTGCAGTTGTGGCGCTGTTAGCACCGCTTTTTTGTTAGTTTATTTGGGACTAGGTTGACTCACGGCGGAATGATCATGGCCCTTTTTTTTTTGGTTTAGTCCTCATGTCTTTTTGATAAAGAGAAAGATTATTCAAAATGTTGAAGAATGCCTTAAACTGTCTTTATAAGGCACTTCTTTATCAAGGTAGTTTGTATGAATCTGATGATCATTTGATTCAGGAATCAGCAACAGTTTTGTTGCAAAGGGACAGGCAGAAAAGAATAGGCAGAAAAGAATAGGCATTTTCATGCTCTGATCTACTATTTCGTTGCTTCTATCTTCGACAGTCGAATGCATCCTCCAGAGGTTTTGGGGCCTGCCAGATTTTCATTTTCTTCGACTTGATGCTCCTAAAGCTCTTGATACTGAATCCAACTTGCGCTAGACGGTCTGAAGAAAATCTTGATAATCTTATCTTACCACCAGACATATAAACAAGTTTCGGCATAGTTTCCTTAGCACGCATCACATCAACATCCACCATACAGATTACACTCGTGTTCTTCTCAGTCCCATTCTCCCCCGGTCGTTTTGCTGCTTTTGGAAAAAAATGTACGCCTAAGCTATCTTATCTTAATGCTCGTCGCTCTTACAAACATTTAAATTTCTTATCACAATCAGCAGCGTAACCACCGGCATTCCGCATGGACCACTGCCGCAGCAGTCGCAATCAACGCGTCTACCATCAGACGTGAAAACTCTCATACCTTGTCACCATGGAAACAGCAAGCAGCAGGCCAAAGGATTGTGATGGTTCATCACCGGGTGATGCATTCCTTTCAGCCTTCTGGGGGTGGGTTGTGTAGGCTTGCATTCAACACCCCCACCCAAAATCAAACAACCCGGGAGGCAACCGGCTAAAGCAAGTCAAACAATCATACTGAATCCAGCAAGAAAAGCCCGGTCCCGAATATCTTGTGCCATGACGTCTGAGCACTTCTCTTTTTTTTCTCTCTATCTCTCTGTTTCCTATTAATGTATTCGTGCGTGTATGTGTGTTTATCACCGGTAAAAAATACAAACACTACCACCTGCCATCACCATCACTGTTCGTGACTACGCAAAAGCAAAATAAACCTAACACGGTGCAACTCTAGACAAGCGCCCAGGTCCAGGAGAATACGCGAACGAAGCAAACCAAAAAAAGCATAAATAAAGCACACGAAAGAATCCCAAACCCAACCAAATCCGTTTGTCTGCGGTGAAGAACGTTAAGGTTGTCGGGAGGTTGTTTCTTTTTTTTTTGCTTGGTATTTTATTTTCGCCTTTTTAGCTTTTACCCGCCGTGGCATCCCGGGTTCGTCGTCTATCCGATTTTGGCCAAATGCTTCTCCTGAGCACTTGTTGTTTTTCATTCCTCCCATTTTCACTTCTTCACTTCCCAACCCCGATGGTTTCCCTGCAGACTCGGGTCTTCCAAATACCACACCTACACCCGCCCGGGTGTAGTCCTCGCCTAACCCTTCCCTAACCCAACCCACCCCCGGGGACCTGTCTCGGGCTGCACAACACAAGAACATTTTAGGCAGATCCCGGTGCAAAGCCGCCACTTCTTCCGCCAGCATAAATATAGCGAACCTCAACACCCTCACCTTCCTTTACCTCTCCCCCCCCCCCCTCCTCGGGGCTCGGTTTTCGACTGTGACACAAAAATATGCCATCACTCCCCAAAGTCGCAAGTCCCCCGGAGCAAGCAAAATCGAACCGGCGAAGAGGAGAGCAAAAAAAACCTTGGTAAGGTAAAACCTCGGAACGATAAATATACGAGCAAATATTTTTCAATGTCACACCGCGCCTCGACGCGGCTCTCCAAAAGTACGCTCCAATGCGCTCCCATTGTTGTCACCGTACGCGAATCGTCCTCCAGTACCTTCCTGGAGCGAAACGGGGGATTAGTCCTGCGAGTAAGAGTTGGAAAGGAAAAAAAGGCTCCAAAAAGGCTTGCCCTCGGATGGATGGAGTCGTTTTCTGCTGGTGGCAGACATACCGGCATACAGAGGCACGCTAGAGCAGAGGCACGGGAAGCCTGAAGCCTCAGACTAATGTTTGGACGTCCTCGAATGACTTGTCCAGACCGCTTGAAGGTCGTGGGCACACACACTTTAAACATATAAGTAATTGATGCTGGTTAATGTAATGGTTTCAGTTTCCGTAAAAAGCGGACGCTGACCGGACCGTTTCCACGTGCTACTGATAGGCGCTGTGTGTATGGGGCCACGAGATTTTTTGTGCTACTTCCGAGAAGGACTGTGTTCGTCCGCTCTGTTCCTGTTCGATTAAATGGATCGATAGAGAGGAGAAGTAGCTAGAGTAGGGGAGAGAAACGGGGGAGCATAAAGCCTTATTTGCAATAGGCACGGCTTGTGATGTAGGTGAGTTGCATTCACACGCTGACATGAAATGATAGTCACCTTGGGTGCCCTGTTGCGGTCAAGGACAGGACACCCAGACTGTCAAGGGTGAAATTGGTTTTAAGCGAGGTTTTTTTTTGTATAAAATTCGTCTAGTTGAGTAAATTCTAGTTTACTAAATCCGAATTTTATTAATTTCTTTTCATTTTATACTGTCTACGTCATTTTAAATCAGGATTATACAGTGATGCACACAACAAAAATGTTAATCGCTCAAATTTAAATAAGCTTTGTTTTATTCTGAGGGAACGGCCTACGACAATATGGCAGTTATCCTACCAATTTCATTGAATTTTTAATTAAAAAAAAACTGTTATAATGTAAAGTGTAACGAACGGTCTTATTTTATTGTCCAGTTTATGTTGGCTATCAGAATAAAATTGTAAAATGGTAAATCAATGGGGACGGTCTGGCCATATTAAAAATTATTTTGTTTTGTTGTACAATTTATTTGATTATCATTTATGTTACTTATTTTTTCTATTTTGTCTGTAGTCCTTTTATTATTCGGTTTTTAATATTTTATATGCGGAGCAGTCATTAATTTAACTATGAAGATTCAATGCAGGGTTTATCACTTGATAAGACAATAGCTTCCATTTTTATGGCAAGCTTCTTAAATGGAATGGCAAACAAAACTAGTTTATATGGAAACAGCTTCAGGTGATAGGAAAATCAAGTACCTTTTATTGTGATATCCGCAGATGATATTGTCATAGTAGCCGTTGATATTGTACGCACTTACCCGAGCTCTGAAAGGACGTGTACAATATCAACCGCCACTATGTGAATATCATCTGACGACATCACAATAGAAGGTAATTGATTTTCCTACCATCAAAAGCCGTTTCCATATGAACTAGCTTTGTTTGCCATTCGATCTAAGAAGCCTGCCATAAAAATGGAAGCTATTACCTTATCAACTGAAAACCCCTGTATTATTTAATTTTACTATCTTCTGGTTTCATATAATAGTTTCCATGATGTATTATTTGTCTTCTTTCTATGCTTATTTATTTTATTTATTTATTTATTATTACGGACTGATGCCGTATTGTCACCACCGCGTGTGGTGACTGTGAATTGAATTCACGAACACAAACAATGAAAGAAAATTGACTAGGCATTTCCTCCTAGTCATTTGCCATATCCCGGGCATGCTCGGTTCTTTCTATGCTTATGTTGCACTTATAAATAATTTTTGCATTTCTACATGTTACCAAAAGTTTAAGAATTGCATGTAATTTGTTCTCCTTCAATTCAACCACCTCAACCCATTTATGGTACAAAATCATTTACGATTACGATGGCTGCTTTATACTATCTTTTATTACTCCTTATGTTCTATTTGAACTATGCAGACAAGTCACCGTCCAAAAAAGGTTAACTGTTACTTCCATCCATATCGAACCTAGTGCCTTATCCGAAACCCCACACTACAACCTAAACTGCCAACGCAGCACTAGCACGGTGCTAAGCGTAAAAACTTTCATCGTTTAATAACAACTTACCCATTTATCCACCGTTCCAGACCCAAACCAGACCCAGACAGGTGACCGAGTTGACCGGCCGAAAGTTTTATCGCTTAGTGTCGTCTCGCTGGCATTCTCACTTTTGCTCGTCATTTGCTCACCCATCAGCGTGGAGCCCAGCACGGTCACATATTAGCACCGCACGGCTGTGTGGTGACCCTGAGGTCCCTCCTCCTGGGCTGATGATGGTGATGACAGACGAACACGCGGTTCGTAACTTCTTTCACGGTGGGGCTAACAGGTGTGTCGGTGATTTTGCTACTCGTTTTTGGTTTTTGTTAATAGTAATATTTGGGTGTTCTGGATAGCAGTACGATGGGAAGCTCAAAAAAAAGGGTTCAATTTTTAAAACGCGTCTCAAGTGCTTATACAGCGGGAAGATAGCACTTTAGTTTACTATAAAATAAATATTTGTTGTCTTGTATTTTTTCCCATCATTAACCACCAATAATTTCTATTTTAAATCGATTAAGGTTGGAATAAATTTCAGCCCGCTGATTGAATATATTTTACAATCGTACCCAAAATTCAATTCTATTCAAGCGAACCAAATTTAATCATACCGGTGCCATCGAAAACCCCAGTCTAACGGCGCTAAATCCAACCGAACCATGCGATCTGCGATGGCTCTTTTCACTGCCCGCTGGAGGAAAACAAAAAACCGGACCGAAACTACGGGGATCGTATGTCAAAGCTAAGAAGACTACCCTTCGCATACCACGTAGCTCACCCAGTACGTGACATCCATTAGAAGGAAAAGCTGTCCGCGCGCCATCCTTAATGCGTGTCCGTACAGTGTGTCCTCCGTGTTTCAGCACACGTGTGTGTGTGTATGCTGGAAAACAAAAACCAGTTTCCGGTCGAAAGGAAATTTTGTGACCAGAATAACCAACAACAAAATCATACCTAATCAAATGTGTAGGACCCTTTGGAGTTTCTTGCCTTAGCCTGGAACAGGTTTCCGTTACTGTTGACCACTTTGTCGCTCGCACGTTGAGAGTGTGTGTGTGTTTTAAATTCACATTTAATTCAATATTTATTTAACATAATTGAATTAAATTGTGATTTGACGGTTTAGAAAACCCCGAATACTTCCCTTTAACTCTTTTCGTTCAAAGTTTCATGTTTCATCTCGCTGTCGGTCTTCGCGTGACATATCAATCGAATATTTATGTGCCCGGCTGTGATCCATCAAAAATCACTGCTCTTCGTACCTCTTAGGTACACCGAAAACTGATTCATTACCTAATTGAAGGTTCATTTACAAACGCTCGGTACGTTTCAACGTCAACCGAGGGTTGCTGAGGTATGCCGTTGCTCGTGTCAACCACAATAGTGGGGGGGGGGGCCTCGCAAAAAGGGAGGGGGGGGGGGGAGAGAAAAATCAACCGTATCCTTGATGTCATCAAATTTTATGACGAACCAAGTCCTCAACTCTGCGCTGGAAGCGGAACAAAACGTGGTGAGCAAAAAAAGTAGGGAGCAACAGACGGGCCAGCCAGCTCGATCCACGTGTGCGTACCACGGCGGACCACGTGTGGCTAGGTGTTGTTCTCAAATACGTGCAACCCCTTTCGCGTTGGTCGATAGGGGATGGCGGATCATCCGCCAGGCATCCGGCACGGTGGATTGGCTTTTGTCTGCGAACCCTGGAGACAGTCACAGTCGTCCTTCCGTGTCCTTCCTGCTGACAGACACGTGACGAACTGTGGAAGGGATTTTTTTGCTTCACGTCGAATGCAGCCAGGACTTTGATGGTGATGATCGTGCGAGCTCGATAGAGACAGCCCTGGGGTAAACATGAGACCGGAGCATGAGACACAGATTTTGATGAGCCGGTTTAGGGTGCGTTCGGTTTGCGATTCTGGTTCCGGTATGTTGTCGGTGTAATAAAATAATATTCATAACACCCGGTCCGCGTGTGTGTGTGTGCGAGTGTGTTATATTTTTCCTCGGTGTGGTTTTTCTCTTACACTTCCACTTTCAACAGTATGGTTGGCCGTTCAGTACGGTGTGACACATTCATCACCGGCTTTCCGACAGGATGTTTGAGTGTGTTTGATTACTTTATGATTGACAGGGTGAATGTGTCAGTATGGAGAGGCTTAGCAGAAGATCTGCTAACGATAGTGCGAGGATGCTATAAAAAGGTAGCAATCACCGTTGTGAGAATTTATTGGCCTTCAATAAATAAATATTTCAAATGTTGAATAGAATGCTGTGTTCTGCTGCTCAGACTACCTCTACGATTTACTACTCCTGCTAAAGACTTTAGAAGACTTTGCTATAAAAATGACACATTTTATGGATAAGGTTTAGTGATGATATTCAATCCGATTAGGTTTTCTAAATTTTCTTGAGCAGGTTATCAAGTCAAAGGATAAACAGCAACTGTTCATCAATTTTCTTCATAAAGTTGAGTCCTATAGGACCTTGGTAGAACCTATAGGACCTGAGGTAACTATGTCCTATTATAGCATCTATACTATTGCTATTTATAGCAGAGATGACAGAGAAGACTGCCGCTCCGGTCTTCCCGCGACAGTAACAGAGTTCAAATCTCATCCTGAGCCGTTCTTTTAATCCAGTAAACCATAAGATGGTTGGCAAGACCAAGTTACCAAAGATAATAAATTACTGCTCTTGAGTGATTTCCTGACGGAACAGAGTTCAAATAAATTTCAGTATAAAAATGACGTAAAAGTTCACTCCATCATAAGTCTATTCTAACGCCTAACAAGAACAAGACCGTACCTCTTCTTCGGGGTTGAAAACCAGCCAGCAAACTTACACCAACGCCCTTTGCCTCTTTTATTCTCATCCGCAATCTACTGAGATTGATTGCACTAAAAGCTCCCCTCGGTACGATTGACGTTACGCGGCGTGGCGCGGCGCGTCGATCACGCTTACATGAGTTTGACGTGTGCTTCGCGTGGGGAAACGTACGCGGGTGGCACGATTTACGATTACGATGTGGGGTGTGAAATCGCCGAAATTCCCAACGCTGCCAGCCTGGTACACTGCCGATCGACAGTAAAATTGGACAAGTAGGAAGCGGCAGCTTCAAGCAACCCTCAAATAGCAAAGGATTAGTCTTTGTTTCGAGTTCTCCCTTAAGTGCGAAAGCTCCACACAGTTCCACACTTTTGTCAGTCGAAACCTCTCAACGTCTCCACGATTGATTGCCACCGTAAAAATGTGAAATTGGAAACGCTCAAACGCTATGCCGCCTTTCCAAACCCCTTTTGCTCGAAAGGTGAAAACTCATCGCCGTTTGGCACGAAGAACGAAACATAAATCTTGCATCATTTGCAGTGTCAGTCTCGATCGCGCCTCCAGTAAGCAAACCCCTTTGACTGGATCACTGGTTGAACGGCTGTGGACTTGAGAAATGTTTCTCTCGTTTCGCGTCCCGGCGTCCCCTTTCGGTGTTTTGGTGGATATATATTATTGTTTCGTCTGGTTTTTCTCTAATGTCACGTGTATGCACCCATTGGTCTCGTTCTGTGGCGCCGAACCAATCGATGCATGGAAAATTTGCCATCGTAAAAAGCACCATTGCTCCAGCGATAAAAACTGTAGTGCTAGTGGTGGGCTGCAGCGAATGCAGTTAGAGTGTTGGTTTGTTGTTCAATAAAATTGTTTTCGTTTGCTTTGGGTGGTGGTAAAAAACCATAACAGTTCTGTGGAACCAATCCATACGGTATGGAAAGCATATAAAAAGGCGAAATGAAAAACAAAACCCATAATGACTAACATCTGACCGTATTGGTTCATTTATTGGTTGATTTATTCTTGAGAAATTGACCTACAAATTTTTTTTAAGCCAATACGATTTCTTTACGACAATTAAAATTAAGTGTTTATCATGAAATAGGTCAGCTTAGGGGCTTTATATCAATTTTAAAATCTTTTTTGTGATAAAACTACACTTGTTGAAAATGTGCTCTCAGCAATACGGCCAGGCCGTTCTTTACGAATAAAACAGTGCTCTCCAGCTGGAATACTTATAAGAAGCTTTTTGTCTTGGAATTGTTATAAGCATCTTAACTTAACTAGCTTAATTTTAAACTATGTATCGAATGTTATAAAAAGCCTTGTAAACTTCGCAGAACCATAGCATGAAAACTATTGAGAAGTGAGGCGTAAATGAAGAAAGAAAAAAGTAAATTAAAATTCTCTGCTTCTTGTGATTGACACTACAACCTCTCAAAAAGTTGCAGCTTTTCATTTCTGGCATCACATTACCATAGTTGGATAGCGGGCCTTGCGTACGGAGAGACGATCCGGACGAGAGCTGATCCCCAGCCCTGCCTTGAGCAGCTCGATAGAATACGAAATAGTTGAATAGTCCGTTCTCAGTACGAGGGAACGGTCCGGATGGGATTTGAACCCCGGTCGTGCCCTGTGAAGATGAATGCCTTGATGCATAGAATATGAGGTTTGTGTGGAAGCTCTTGACTGGGCCTAATTAATTTTTATAATACTTTCTGTAGATAAATTCCAATATTTTTATGAATTTCTTACTTTACATCAAAGTTTGTGTGTGTTATTTGGTGTTGTTGAAAAAGCCACCTTCATTAACAAACTTAATGTCCTAAGAATATTTAATGATGTATTCTGATTTTTTTGAAAATACCTGCCAAGGATAGTGTGCTTCCCACAAACCCTTTCACCACTCCCTGCATACACATGTTGCATTATCCTTCCAACACGGCCCGACACTGGCCAATGAACCCACCTCGGAAAGAATACCGATTGCGCCAGACATTCACGTCCACCGATTCGTGCCGCGCGCCGCCGGAAAGCGCTTAAGCCTTTTAGGCAGAAATATATTAGCCCTACGCCGGCATCACCATTTGCGTTTTCGGCAAACGTGCCGCGGATACAATCGTGCTTGCGATGCTTTCGAAGCGAGCGGTAGAGAAAACAAAACGAAACCATGGGCAAATAAATAACATCATTACGTCTGGGCCGGTACAGCATCCTTTTTCTGTGGAGGTGCCGGAAAGCATGCCAGACCGGCCCGCACGTTTCAAGTGCGTTTAATATGCTTCCCTTGGGAGGGTGAGCGAAGCGAGCAAAGAAAGCCGCACGCACCATGCACTTGACCGAGTCCTGGGGCTGGGGTGGGTGGAGATAGAAGAAGAGGGGGGGGGAGGGGTTGGAATTTAGCAACAAAAAAACCGCGAAGGATTTACGCGTACTTTTGCTGCTCAAAACACAGTACCTGCACAGCACCGTATCGGCCGGTTCGCGTACACCTTTTAAGGGCATTCGGTGGAGGGCCCTGAAAGATAAGGATGAACCTGCGCAACACGGCACAGTAATAACCGTGCACAGAACATAATCCGGTCCCGGCCGGGAGGGGGGGTTCCGGGATGGAAGTAAGCAAGTAAACGATCTTACCTTCGCTGGCTGGCTGGCTGGCTGGCCGGCTGGTGTGGAATTCTGCTAAGCCCTGTCGGGAGTAAAAGTAAGATATATGATGGAGAATCTTTTTGCGTCTGCCTTTATGCTTGTGGAAAATGTTTAAAACACGTTTTCTTCTTAAAGCAGCGAGCTGGAGAGCTTATTGTCCAAGAGAGCATCGAAAAAAAAGGTTCATAATTTAAACATTTAACTGAAAAATTATGAGAAAAAATGTTGGACAGATTCTAACTACGCTGGGCTCATCATTTTATTCCTATATTCCTTCATGCTATGTGCTTAGGAACTAGCAGCCCTTTCTAGCTACTCCACACGGATGAGCTACTTGCAGTAGCTAATAATAAGCTGATAACCAATTACCTTCCATTCAAACTGAATTTCCTTTTGCGTCTTTTGCTACTAAAGCATCGCGGAAGAAGATTAGTTTCCCCCGTGAGTTCTAAACACACGCAACCTTCGCACTTCGCGCAATCCGGAACACTAGCGCGCTCGGTTAGCGTGCAATAATGCACAGCCACAGACAATGGCCCCGAGTGGCAGCGCGAGATGCGTCTCCAGACAAACACCAGAAGCCAGCGCAGCCAGCTTGGCATATGGAAAACACACACACAATTGCTTCAACGATGAAAAACAAAAACACAATTCCGCCCCGTAGACTAAACGTTCGCCGGCACGTTCACGGGCAGGCCGTAATCGACGAGCCCTCGATTTCGCTAATCGTCTGGCTCGACGGAAGCGCTTTTTTTGTTGTTATGTCTAGCCCCGCGGTTGGGCTAGCGCTCAGACGAAGCGCTGGCGTGTGGTGGATGGTGGCGTTTAGAGTTTCCATGTTCGGTTAGGGGTGTTGCTTTCAACGTCCCGGGAAGTAAAGCCCCGGTAGCTGCTGAGTCTGAGTCGATGAAAATTCGTTCTAGTTAGAGTGCGAGGTGTGTTGATATAGAATGAAAACAGATAATCATGATTCAATAGCCGATTTACTATAATTCATCAAGGGTTTTTATAGCACTCTTCAGAATTACAGTAAAATTATTTTAAAATCCCTTTCTTTGCTCCAAATAATTGAAGCTTGCTGCCCACTATCTAATATCAAGGCTACTTGGCCTTGACCAAACACAGCTTTTTGCCCGAGAATCTCGTAACCACGCTGCATGGAACGAAGCAACGCCAACTGTACCGGAGGTTACATTCCCCGAAGACACAAATGAAACGTCCGTGAAGCACGACCAATGTCGTGACGAGACGCTCCAGACATCGTCTTCAACATCGTCCTGATGGTTGTTTTTCCCAATCCCTTGTGTTTTGCCCTTACCGCAACGAATTCATCGATCGATCAATCAACCGGTTTGACCCTCGGGGAAACCCTGGGACCCGTCTTACCAGGGCAGTACACCGGCTGTGCCTGTTGGAATGTAGAACTCCTTTTTGTTCAGGCCTCGTTTAATGAGTGCTCAAGCTCAAAACCAAGCGACCAGTTCTGGTGACCCTGACGTCGGACGCTCGATTGCACTTTTGTGCTAAATATGCATTCGTTATCGGTAGGATCGACGGTTTCCCGAGCCCGAACACCCCTTGGCTCGACACGAGACCGACTCGATAACGATCTCTCGCGAGTCTTCGATCTCTGATGCATACAATTCTAGTAAAAAAGATTACCTTCTGGAGATTGGCATCGTGCGGAGGATTTTCCGACGCGAAAGCTAATCAGTGTGCATTGTAGCTTCGTATTTACCTTCTGCAGTTCTGTAATGCGTTCTCAGTAACTAAAACATACACCTTATATCGACCAACAGGACCAATCAAACTCGTAGTACGGTCGTCGTCGTCGTTAAAGTCGTAGCACGAGATGCGTCCAAGACGCCACGATACGCGACCCAAGCGCTCGGCAAACTCGGCGTTAAAATCCGTACCGCACACAAAATCACCGACCGTTTATGCGCGGGCTTATGACGCTGCAACAAACCAGCTTCCACCGTTGCTACCTCCCGGATTCGGTCGAGTTTGAGTGGAACGGCAACGGACGGCGACGCGAACACCATGTCTGGCTTCCGAATGCCAGACGGTAATAAAATAAAATTGAAGGTCATGCGAGAGCGAAACGGGGCGCACCTTTCGCTCGATGCGCGGTCCAATGATTATGCTCCCGGAAGAGGGGCGATTGGAGAGGAGGCGGTGGGATGCGATGAGGCATGTTGGGAGGGTGCCGATGCCCGACGATAATGATGTCGAACCGATGGAAACGATGCAACTCCTGGGGAGGGGGCCGGCGGACAGAGCACAGACCGTGAATTGTTCGACGGAAATGACACTCGTCGGATCGGATCGAATTCTTCCGCTTTACAGTGCTTGTTTGTAGTTGGAGGCGATGCGATAGGTTTCCCACCGCTTAATGTCACACACGGAAAACACTTGCGGGCATATAGCCGTGGTGATGATTAGAATAACTTTACCCCACAAGCCCTCAAAAACCTCAATTTTAATTAAATCAATAATGATCCTCCTGGTTTTTGAGCCCTTCGGAACGATTATCTTTCGGAAAGCGACCCTTTCAAGGAGACGATCTTATGGTGCTATCCCTCAAGCAGACCCGTTGTCGACCCAAGTCTTATCCGGGGGGGGTGCGCGATTTTTATGATCATCCTCACGGTCAACTGGGCCAAAAAGGCCACAAAACCACAAAAGGGTTCCGGAGGCAGTTTTGAAAGGCCGGCTCATTTCGGCATTATTGAACCTCCAGCTCACACCCTACTACCAACTGGAAGCTTTATTTGGAGGTGATACGAATTGACTCCCCCGGAATGGTACTGTGGGCCAGGGATCACACACACTACGAGCGAAATGATTTACGCATACAGCAGTTGGAACCGTTTAGAGGGATTATGGCACTGTGCAAGGCACAATTTATTACTACCATAACCAACGCAACGCGGTTCTGCGAAGGATTTTCTGAAAACGGATTCCTAAATGTGCATCGTAAAGCTGATTGGTTTCGGAAAATGGTTTAAAATGTGTGTTGAGCTTATAGGTTCCAAAGGAGCATTCAAACTAAGACGGCTTTTAAATACCCTATTTCGCGTCAAAAGAAAACATTCAAGAAGGGATTTTCTGCATAACTCTATCTTTGTTAGAATATTATATTACTCACAAAAAAAAACCTTTTACTTTTATCCAATAATCGTTTTTTAAGTTTATCTGCACTAAAGAGCAAAGCCGTTACCAAGCGTTACAATTACAGCGTTACTACATAGCATAGGCTACTAAGATACAAACATAAAACAACAGACCTTATCTAAATGAAACCCTATATGTAAATGAGTAAAGTTGTTAACAATTATCAGCAAATTAATCTATCATTTAAACAAGTTGGCAAACATATAAATAAATAATTAAATAAATAAATAAATCAGCAGTGCTTGAATAGGAAACCCAGACCCCTTAAAATCAAACAAATAAACTTTAGTAAGCGTTTAAATTATGTAGAGAGAATTAGAGAAAATGGTCACTAAGGAAACGATGTTCGATCAGTTTATTTAAACAAGTGATAAGTAGAAAAGTGTAGAGAGGAATGAAAACAAAGTAATAATTATTATCCTGTCCTACACTTTGGGCCGGTCCGGTGGTCAAGGTGATAGCGGCCCCGATCCTCCACAAGACAGGACCGGGGTCCAAATCCCGTCAGAGACTTCCAGAAATCCAGAAATGACAGGCCGAGACCTTTGAGGTTGTAGTGGCAATTATTCTCCTCGATGTGAAGCAATCAACCGATTTTAAGGTGTTCGGATATCCCGTTTAAATACTACTTAAATGAACAAGAAAAATCTGGACTAATCGTTGTAAAGTAAGAAGGTATTAGTAATATTTTATTAAATTTATTAAGAATCTAAACTGACGGCTCGTTGTCTAACAATCGTCTATGTATACATACAATTTATTCTGAGAACCAATCCTTGGCAACTAATTAAAGTGACAAAACACAAGCTTCATGGATTTGCTTGACTGTTAATCGGAGATAATCATTCGTTGTATAATTTATAATGTATGTTGAAAATTTTATACAAATTATTTAATTAAAACAAATCCTTCGCATAACGCATTGCCCTTCCTAAGGCTCTCTTATCCCAATTTTCCTTAGTTATAACTTCCTTAAATATTGCCCCGTTGAGTGATTTTCCCCAACACCAACTTGGAAAAACATTATTTTAATAGTCATAAGTATGTAGTGCTCTTAAGTCCGGTACAGTCAACGTCACACGTGCCACGATCAATACACATGTTACACAACGCATTCGCTAGCATAAAAATAAAATGAAAAAACATATCCAAAATGCCTCTCATCCGAGAACTCGACCGAACGGCATTTTTCGGTTGTAGGGGAGAAAAAAAAAAGTTAGACAAACACAGGCCGGCAGACGCGAAAAGGAAGAGGAGATCGTTTCAATTTACAGTAAATAAAAGCTTCCCCAACCAACCCACCGAACCACCCCCCACATGAAACCACATTCCACTCTAAGGCAGCCACCACCGACCGTGTCCTGTGACGGTTCGCATCTGTTCGCACGTTTTTGCGCTTCTCGCGCTCCTGTTGATCAATCATGCCATCATGGATTTGGGGATGGTAGGAACAACAACCCCGCGGCTGGTGGCTAGGCGTTGCGTATGGAGGGTGTGCGTGTGTGTGAAGAGCGCACGTAAAATACGCACGTACTCTAGTGCTGCTTCCACCGACCGGAGATGGCGTCGAGACGGACCAAAAATAGCATCACGACCGCCCTTTTTAACGCCTCTAAGCGCCCCACCCTCGGTACGTGGTCGAAAGGGTGGTTTGAGGCGGTCGCTCACTCACTCTAGCACGCAGACACGCCAACCCAGACAGAGCACCCGTCGGTTTCTAATCCGAACGACCTTGTGCGTAGAATAACGGATCGGGCGGCACCGAGAACGGCATGAACGAAGCGATGAATAAGAACAACCACAGCAACAAAATTTGTGCGTAGCGCCCATCACACAACCCACACCCGGATCCACCCGGATCGTGTGTCGGCTGTCCATTCACCGACACACCCGGCCCACCCGTTTGCCGTCCGACCGTGTCTATTCCTTTCTCGCTTGCATCAGCGGTGCGCAAGGTGGAGGCAAAACAATACCAGAGCGTCTGGCACGAACGCACGCAACCACATGCGCGCACACACACACACACGAACACCTTAACCTGTCCGTCCTGTCTGGTCTGGTATGGTCTGGTCGGTCTGGTACGGCCTGTCTGGTCTGGGCCCTGGGTGGACACTACCCTCTATCTCATCGCTTCCCGAGCCACGCATCGCGCCGGAAGCCTTTCGTGGGGTTTTCGGGTGGTTCGTGTTATGGCGCGCATGTCTGGCCCCGGCCTGTCAATCGATGAAGCTGTGCCCAGAGAGAGAGACAGAGAGAGAGAGAGAGAGAGAGAGAGAGAGAGAGCTTCATAGGAATAGAAGAGAAACCTGAGCAAACAACAACCTCCCCTCGGTGAGCCCGGGTTAGGGAGGCAAGGTCGAGCAGATGAGACAACCAAGAGAGGGGTCCCACCACTCGATGCGCCTATCTCTTGTACACGTCCGGATAAAATAGCGGATGCGTGCGGACGGCTATACGCACAATTCGGTACCCCAACATCGACGACGACTCCCGTGGTGAATGAGATTAGAATGAGCAAGTGCCATCCACGGCGAGTGTTCAAGTGGGTCCTGATGGTGGTTCGCGATCTCTATAGCCATGGCACGAGAGCCGGAGCGTAAATCATCCCGACGCGTCGACGGGATTCGAGCAGGAGCCAAAGGATTTCCTCCGGTGCGTCGGTCGAGCCTACCTCACACGTTCGCCGAGTGACCGTTTTGTTGGGTCTGTTGTTGGGAGTGTTGCTCGCTTGCTCTGTTCCACTTGCTGACTAGAACAGGACGGAAGGATTTTTGGTGATCCTGCCAAAATGTTCCTATTCGAGTATGTGTGTGTGTGTGTGCGTGATTGTCAGTTAAAATGATAATTGCATCAGCAAACGAATTACTACCTAAGCTAGCGATTTAATCTATTAAACGGTCTAATATGATGATTTGGAGGTACTCAGGACTTTAGAATAAAATTCATCAAATACGATGTACTAGAACTGAGTAGAAAATATAAATACTATTTTAAGCACAACATGATCCACAGGACAGGTACCTTAGTTACTTTCTTATTCGAATTTATAATCGGCGAACTATCTGATCAGTGGTTAGAGCTCTCTATTATCAGCGACACATTTAACTGGATCTTTAGATCCACTTCTACAGTCAATGTCTGTTTTGACACCGATTTGGACATACCGTCTCTATAATGAACTAACCGCTGACGATATATTTGGCCTAATATATCCTTTGCCCCTTCAAGTCAGAATTTACCGTATAACAGATAAAATTCAACTGAGAATTCTACCAAGACAGTGTATGAGTTTTGATAAGTCATACATCATCCGCTACATTCAATTCTTCAAATAATTTCAAAACATCGTCATTTTATTAATGATTAAGTGTCAAATATAAAGCAATACGGCCAGGCCTTTCTTTATGAATAAAAAAAAAGTGTCAAATATCCGGTTCTCCCGATGCTCCACTACAGTACAATGGGGAACCCTTTCCAATGCATCCAACCTGTTTTCCAAATGTCTGGCTGGTGGTGTTTTACCTCACTGACTGAAGCTGAATGAATCACATTGTAGCCGCATGTTCGCCACTTGTCAATGATAAACAGGATGTAAAATGTTGGGCGATTTCGAGTGCCAAAGCTCCCAGACAGCGACGCAATACACGTAAACACTTGCACCTAGACGGACCGGTTGTTTGTCAAGCTTTGTGTTTAATTCTTTTTGGCGCACCATCCATGTATCGCTCTAATTGTGTCACCACCGTCATGTGATAATGTTCAGTGATAATAGGTTAGCCAGCAACGAAAGTTAGGTTCAGGAATTAGCTTTCATTCATCGTAAAGTCGCAATTGATCGCCCGGTATGAATGGATTTTTGTTTACCGATCGTCGTCGCCCCAACCACCATAGTAGAAGATCCCAGCTCGGTGCTGCATTAACATAAACGAGGAAACGATCAGGGGAATAGAGTGGAAAACAAATCGACGAACTTCTTCTTCTTTTTTCGCTACCCCCTGATTTGTGAGAAATCGATGATAATGGTGGTGGGCTGCTGCTGCTGCTGCTGATCGCTGCAAAGGTAACACCAGTAGTTTCCATGCTCCCATGGAAACGGCTCACAGCCGGGTCTGGTTCGCTGTGTCTGTCTGTCTGTCTGCCTGCCTACTTGGATGCTTCAATGACAGCCGCCACACCGCTCTGACGTACATGTTTAGTCTCCTTTGATTGGGGCGGGAATGGGGTTGTGGGGCTGCGGAAAAGCACGGGAAGGGGTGGTTATGTCTGCGAATTTGCATGGGCGTAGGCAATGAAGAAGAAGCCGGTTGTCTGTTGTTTGAAAATTTCCTGTCTGGGACACGCTTCGCTCTCTTTTGTGCGCATCGCTCTCTCGCTCGCTCTCACCGGCCAGTGCTCTGATTCATCTCACGGACAGAAGCAGAGAGTTCTCTAAGCGCCATGTGTGTCGGGGGTTGGGGTGTCTGTCATAGAGCAAGAATGAAAAGACACGTGTTCAATGGGTTTGTCTAGCAGTCTATTTAATGAAAGCCAGGTGGTGGGGGGGGGGGGTGGGAAACGCTCACCTTTAAACGAGAAAAATCACATAATTCTACAAACACTGCAGTCTGCAGGTGTGAAGGAGTGATGTTAAATAAAATATTTAATTTTATTTTAAATCACATATTACAAGCAATTTCACCATCTTTTACAAGAAAGATAAAATCTAAAAAATAGAGTCGACAGACACCACAAGAACAGTTGTTGTTGTTGTTCGTCCGCTCGTTCTGAGCATCACAGACGCCCGACATTCGCCTTCCACCCCTAGTTATGCTGGTGTGAGTAGCAAGGCACCCGTTAATGAAGCGGGTATGCGCTGCCCGCGGGTTGCGGTCGGGGAAGGGGCATCGGGTGGTGCGGAGACAAAACGGAGCATTATTTGTGCGCGCCGACATAACACAGGAGGAAGAAAAAAAAACTCAACTCAACGCACCAAGTGTGTGCTCTTCTTGTCGGTCTGCTCTCGAGAGCTGGCTGGAACACTCACACCAATGCACGCTCCAGAAATCCAATACGCAATCGCTTGTCGGAACCGGAGCCGGGCCGGGGGTCGTGGGGTGTCTAGCCAAAGCAGGGGAAGCAGGCAAAGCAAATGCCCACACACACACACGCGCACGCACACATGTTTGATCATTGCGCATCATCGCATGAGGCTGGAATGGGAAGCCACCCGTCGAATGTCGTTTCGTTTCCACGGACCGGCGCTAGTGGAATGGAAATGTCTCGGATCGTCTCGCTCTTACGCCACCGTGAGGTTAGCAGGATTTGCTGTTGCGGTTACAGTAGGCTGGGAAAACTGGCTTGGAAGCACCGGCGTGTCGTGTCGCGCAAACGTCTCGTGGCGTGTCTGGCGAGTGGCAATGCCGTTTTTTTTGCTACGTCTCCTTTTGCTCGCACGCACACACACAGCTCGCCGTCTGCTGTAAGGATATATTTTGGCAGACGTTTCCTTTTTCATTTTTTCGGACTCTCACTCTCTCTCTCTCTCTCGCTCTCTCGTAACATTTTGCATAACACTTTATCCGTAGGAAAGGGTTTTTGCGATGCGATGGAGCAGCCTGGTCGGTGGTGAAAAGCGCTCTAGCGCACCAACACCAGCATGCAACAATCCGTCTGTGGTTTTGGGATTTTCTTTGGTTCCTCTCTTTCGCACGCTACAGCCTAGATTTTGGGGTGCGTTTATGCGAGCAAGAGAGAGAGAGAGTAAGAGGGAGTGTGAGACAGCAAGAGCATGAGAGACTTTTCACTGCTCTCTGATCATAACATTTG
The DNA here is from genome assembly GCF_013141755.1 of Anopheles stephensi. NCBI lineage: Eukaryota > Metazoa > Arthropoda > Insecta > Diptera > Culicidae > Anopheles > Anopheles stephensi. Next base: position 18,676,153 of record NC_050203.1, read on the forward strand.
GCTGAAGTGTAAATGGTTTTCGAAAAATATGGGTTTTTTTAAATGAATGAAAATATTACCTAGCGTGCTAAAATTGATTTTAATTTCTTCTCATTGCAGGTAAGCATTTTGAAAGATTGAAGTACTTTTTGAATAATGTGAGTAAAAATGTATTTATTTTTTAGTTGCATATCTTTACAATACGACATCAGTCCGTAATAATAAATAAATAATAATAAATAGTTGCATATCTGGTGCTTCTATAAACTTATTAATCGAACGATAGTTTAAAATTTATTAATGTCAATATTTTCTGGCCTATTGACTTGTTTGAGAAGATGGAACAAATAGTCAGGTTCGTTACTACAACGAGAGGGAATCTCAAACATATAATCAAAACAAAATAAGGGAGTTTTAACGAGAAGTAAACCAGATTGAATAAAATTCAAAATTGATGGAAAAAGCTTTTGCGTCGCATTAAAAATATTACACGGGTTTTATCTCAACCCAAGGGATGCTGCAAAAGTTATAGAAACCCCAATATAATAAGGAAAAAAACTATAAAAAATTAAGCGAGTTGTATTATTTTTTTACTTTTTTAATTAATTATTAAGTAAGATGGCTCGTAACCATAATATCAATACATTAAATTTCTAGGTCTTTTTTTGTTTCATACGGCCTTAAATTGAGCTATTATAATGGATAGATTTTCCTAAGCTTGGGACTCAATTTGCTTTTGATAAAGGACTCAAGTCTAAAAACTAAATTTTTCTGCAATTTTGAAACGCATTCCTTCTGTTCATACTGGTAGGATAGTAATCATTTCACGAAGCAAGGCACTACGAGCCCTTATTTGAAGGTTGCAATTTTTATTCGCACTGCACTGCAACGGGCAGAGGCCTAAACAGAGAGGAGAAAACACCAATGTCGATATTTAGAACTGTCTAGACACAGTGTTGAGGAAACTAGGTTTTACCGGTTTGCCGAAGCGGGGTGAAAGGTGCGTCTCGGCACAGGTCGCAAGGGGTTTCCTGGGATCAGGCAGAAAATTTTGGACAAATATCCGTGCCGGGCAGGAATTTTTCATACACAAGGGTCCTGGTGGTGTCTGTTGTGCAAGGTTGTCATCCTGCTTTTTATTTGTTTTGTTTAGTTTCCTTTCGTAGGGGCTAGCATGTATTAATATTGCCCCTCACGTCTTTCCCTTCGTATTTCTCACCCAAACAATCAGTCCTTCTTGGATTCAGCCAACAACAAAAAATAGAGCCGCTTTCTTAGTCCAAGGGTGTCTCATCATCGACAGACTTCCAAAATGAAATTGTATATTTTTCTTTTCCCGTCGAAATTATTGCTCGTCCTGCATTCTGGATCCTTTCTGACCGAGTGGAGCATACCGATAGATAATTATAACCCGTCTGCGGTTTTTGTGGTCCATGACGTTCGGTGTCCTTTCGGTGCAAACTTGCCTAAGTAAAAAAACAAACACACACACACACGGCCGGGGACAGCCTAACGTCCGGTCCATTTGGCAGGATTTTGCAAAAACCCAGGTTGTCGGGGTTGTTGTTGTGTTGTGTGACGATTCGGGTCCATCCCCATCTCTGTCACACGCTACAGTCTCCCAAACTCCCAATATTGCTCCGTACCAACTCACCCTTGCACGTTCGACGAAGCTGTTGCGCCTTCTCGCGTACTCTCCAAGTGGCATTAAACGGTCGTACGTTCTTCTTGCCCGTGTTTGCTTTTTTTGGCGCCTTTACCACCAATGTAGCGTTTGTTCTTGGACATTTTATATAGCTGTGAGCATAACCCAAAACGGGAGACACCCGAGAGCAGAGAGAGAGCATAAAATTTAACCAAAAAAAGCGATGGTTGAGCATTTTACGAACCGAGCGGTCTATATGCGTGTCTCTGGCACGCGTTTGCTGCGTGTGCGTGAGATAGTTTCATCTCGACGCGGTACACTCTTGCTCACAACACGCCACGCCGGTGGGTTTGGAATGATGGGGCATAAATGGTGGCCATCACCACTACCAATGCGCGAATCTCCCTCCCCCTGGATTCGGTGAGCATAAAAATGCAAATTGCGAAAAAAAAACTCTCACAGCAACGCAAACATCGCGTGCTGCTTGCTCTTTCTAGCGACAAGCAAATTCGATCGCTTCCATCTCTTTCCTTTCTTGAATGGGAGCGATGTTGGACCGCACGCACGAGAGACTTTTTCATGCGGTGCTCTCGCGCTCTCTCGTGCTCGCTCAGTGTTCGCAGTCGCAGCCAGCCAGAGTTTCGTACGGTGAATCGAACGCATCCAACTGCATAAGCATTTCGTGACCGGACCGATGCGGATCCAGAAACCAGGTACAGCCGGAAACAAACCCCGTTTGGCTGTAAAACCAGCATCATCCCCGTGACGAGTCGTGACGCGGTCCACCAAACACGAACAAGAAGCGGTACCGTCCGGGCACCATTAAAAACAGCATTATCGCGGCTGCCGTGTGGTAAGCATAAACCGACCCGAAACTTCACACAGCGAAACAACCGTGCCTCGTGCAACTAAACAGCCGGATAGCCGAGTGTCCCCCCGCCGACATAAGTGCGTGCCTGTGTGTGTGTGTGTGCGTGTGACGCTTTGACAGCGGGAACAAGTGCACAAGTGCGGTAGCTAACGCTGCTATCGTTATCGACGCCTCCGGTTTTTATTTTCTTAAACGGGGAAAAAACACTATCCAGTGTGGCGGTGACTTCCCGAAAAACACGGTGGCCTAGGGCGGGTGGTGCATACCGCCGCGGGGTGGAAAAGTGCAATAAATGCTGCAGTGTGTGCCGCTTTTGCTGCCGAACAGTGCGCGCGTCATCATAATTTCACGGAACGCGCTCGCGCGCGCTCCTCCTATGTGTGTGTGCGTGTGTGTCTCGTACAAGTGAAGCAACCGAGAAACAACCTCCCGCAGCCAACGTCCGTTGTTAGTTTTTTTGCCGTGCTGTGTGTGTTTTTTTTACTTATGCTATTTCGTTATACGCCACTTACGCCAAACGCCGCCCATGGGAACGTCCTCCCGTGCGAAAGAAAGGGATAGAGCGAGTGAACGAAAAAAAAACAGACACCACAAATTGTCCACGAGATGATGGTTGCTGGCAGCAGTAGCAGCAGCAGCAAAGATAAAACAATTCCACACGTTACCGGGCAGCAGCATTATTAGTATTGGTAGGCTGTGCGTTGCCGCCGTGCGGTTTTAATTTGCTCGCTGTCGTGTGCCTTTTGCATACTGCCGTCATCGTGGCAAACCCTTTCGACCAGGCAGCATGCCGGGTTCATTCTTTGGGGCACTGGCCTACGAGAAATAAAAAAAAACACGGTGCGTGTGTGTGCGTGTTCCATGGAGAGCATGTGGAAACAAATGCTGCGTACCAGCAGCAGCAGTAGCAACAGTGTGTAACCCTTGACGCCATAGCAAGCAAACGAGCGAATGTTCACTAAACGGACCGACTGCAACACTATTTTGCGATCGCAGTACGCCTTGACTCACGGCAACTCGAACGCACCGAGCACATACACAGTGCGACAAACGGCAACCGCAAGCAAACGTCATCACTCCGGGAGCTGTGTGTGTGTGCGTGTGTGGCATTGCGTGACACTGTCGCCACCAGTTTTATTGTTTTTTTCGTTCGGACCATTCCATGCTGATGTGTGGGGGGCGAATCACTGCTGGTCAGTTTCCGCATCCGAATCCACATTCCTGATCCATGGCTTCGGAAAAGCTTAAAACACACTCCACGGTTGCATCCTATAAGTAAAAGCCATTGTTGGTGGCGATGCAATTTAGCGGAAGTTGCACCAGAAAGCGTCGTACGTGAAGTGCATCCGACCCTCGCCGGCGGGTTTAGAACGAAGAGCACAAGAATAAGAGGGACCGTTTTGCAACTCGCTCGAGAGAAACCTACCAAAAGCCTTACCGAATCCCACCACCCGGGGGTTTTGCATTATTCTTGCAAGCGTGTGTGTGTGCATTTTGTTTTGTAAAGAATATGCAGCACTTAAAGGTTGTTGTTGTCGACGGTGCAACGGAGAGGCGACGATGTTAAGCCATAGAACGGCGAGGACACTGCAGCCCTGTGTGTGATTTGATCCGGAATGCAGCCCCGGGAACGCGATGCACTGCTGGAAACCATGAGAGGGTCTGAACGAATCGAACGATCGAAGCAGGCGAAAGAACTTCCAACAGCCAACCACAACCGCACTCAGTTTGTCCTTTCGATGCAATTCCCAGCGTGTGTGTGTGAGAAATTGGTGTGAGTGCGTGTGTGTGTGTGTACCATAAAGAATGCCTAAACGTAGCTTGATAAGTCTTATCGCTAATTTTTAACGGTGGCTGTGCGTAGCAAAAAAAAAATGAAGGGAATGCTTAAATGCACCCGGTGTCCTTACGTGTGTGTGTGTGTGTGTGTGTGATCAGTGTTGGATGTAAATTTTCCTACCGGGCTGTGTGAGTGCAAGTGTTCTCCTTCTCACTTATAGTATCTACCCCTCAAAAGGCTCATAAATTGGTGTCGTGTTGAAGCTTAAAAAAAAAAAAGAAAAGCCGGAAAAGCCGTTTGTGAGATCGGGAAGTAAAAATCCGAGCAAGAAATTAAAGAGAGTTGAAAGGAAAAAAAGTGCATCAAAAAGCTTTAAAGCCGGCATGTGATACATGAAAACGTGTGTTTGTGTGTGTCTGTGTTTCTGTGAGGGAGATTACAGCCGAGTGTGTGTGTGCCGAGTGCGGTGTGATTAACGAGAAATCAACGGAAAGCAAGAATTTTCCAAACCTCGCCACACTCGCCTGCTTTCTCGCGCTAATCCGTGCAGTTACACGTGTCCTACCGACGTGGGGGTGGTGAAGAAACGCAATCATACTAATCAAAACGGGCAGGAAAAATCTTCCTCGTGCTCCACGTGAGCGTTTCTGTGAGCATTTTTACTTGGCTGAATGTTTGCGTCTGCCAATCAATCAAAGCAATCGGTGGAAAAAGTGTGGCATCCAACGCAACGGTGGCAGTGACGCAACGAGGTACGGCGGGGTTGGGGCTTATAATGATGGGGGAAATTTAAGAAATGGTCTGTCGAGAGATAACAGGTGGTTTAAGTCGAGCAAGGTGCTTTCTTTATGAAGAATAATATGATTTGATTTAGGCTTTTAGTGAATGTCAGAAAGCCTTGGATTTAAGGCAGCTTCCGATGGGGTTTATCATCATGAAACATGAACATTGATAAGCTTATATTGTTTTATCCGGAATGCTGACTCAGTTTTAAGAAATACATACCATACATGAGGAGACGTTAAAAGAATCAGCATTCGGGTGGAAGATAAAAATCTTAAACTTGAGAGATCTTTATCAATACTCGAGCTTGAGGTTCTCTACGAGCTTAATAAGCCAACCGAATTTATAGCATTACTACGGATAAGAAGCACAACTGAAGGAACTGTTGATCAGGATCCGGATCTAATGATCGTCTAAGGTTGTATGGACTTCTAGACAATCAATTGTGGTGTCTAGTATCAATTGATGTTGCAGGATTTATTTTGGACTATTTTGTTCCATCGACAGGCAACTGGATCTCGCTGGGTTTCAAAATCCATTATTATTGGTTAAAAGATGAATGCCCTTAACGAATAATTAAAACTGCCAACTTCCAAGTGGCCAACTCTCTCTGAAATAATGTGAAATGACGACTTGAACCTCTGACGACTGAGAACCCATTCAACCTAAAGGAAGGATTAACAGGCACATCGTACTGTCCTATTTTGTACACTAATAAAAACTATTTTGAAATATCGTAAAGCTGCTAAACAAATCGTTTAGCTAGTCTGTGAGGAATGTAGGAAGACGGGGAAAAAAAGTAATACAAAACCGTACCAATGTTGGGGGAATAACCCGAGAACGCATTCTTTCGTTGAAGCGTTTTAAGATAACAAAGTAGGAACAAGGTCTAATCTCGTGGTTGATTGTGGCCGATGTGGATGTGCGCTTGTGTGGTTAGTCCCCGCGTCTGGCTGATAACTCGTTTTGACGTCTGTGGGGCACTCGACCGGCGACTCAGACGATTGATTTTCAAAGTCCATTCATACCACGCAGCAGTGGTGGCAGAAGAATGGGGGATCGAACGGTATCACACTTTACTTTTTCTTGTTCTGCTCGATCCACTTGCCACCATACCAGTAATTGGCGCCTATTTTGCCAATGTTTAGTATCACTCGGTATGTGAGAACTGTGGCGTTTTTTTGTTGTGTGTGGCCCTCCTTATTTTTACATCTGAAAGATGTGGCATCACTTCTCCGACTCGGCCAACTGTGGTACAGACGATAGGAATTGGCATTATTAATGAAGAAGCTGTTCCTTAAAATAGTAAACATTTCGTATGCGTTCAACATCCCCGATGCCGAGCTGTATCTACATTGACATTATACCATATGGAAAAACATCGTCTAGCGATGTCTCATCCCTCGTCACTCCCCCCAGTTACCATCCTCCCCCCGCTAGGCCTTCCTTTGAACCGTTAAAAAAATACAAACCTGTCTGTCATTTGGCACACGATCAGCGACGCCGCCTGCGAAGACGATGGCTTGGTGGCATAGAGAACAGCCGACAGAGAGATAGAGAGAGAGAGTATGCGAGCAGCCCTCAAGTAATGCGCGTCTGGCATCTATCTTCTCCCTGGTCGGTTGGCGATAAAAGCAATAAACGTTCCACAGCCTATCTCTCGGTCGCGTTCCGTGTTCCGGGGTGCGGTATTTTTCCTTCACGCGCAAACCTCCTTGAGTAAAGGAAGGAAGCAACACCAAGCAAAAAAAAAAAAAACAGCACATCCACACACCCCATCACTCGAGACTCGGGCGGTTGCTGGTAGCGAGCCAGACATAACAACAATGTTCTCACAATCGGCGCGACGACGCGCAAACCTTGCCTCGGTTTCACCCCAGCTTGCGACCCTTTGTTTTTTTTTCTGCGTTGCTCCACGTCGTCCATCCACGCCAGTGTCTGCTGATAAGGGCGTCTGTGTCTGGATCCGTTTGCGCAATGGATCGCCACGCCAGTGGTGGACTCTGGACGTGTGTGATCGGCGATAGTAGCAAAGAATGCCACCCCGGCCTTTTTTGGAAAAATAACGTTGAGGAGAGAGAGGTGTGGTTCGATCGAGCTGGGGCGAAGACAAAGTTAGCGTAGTGATAAGGTGGTTGCCGCCGCGGTCTACGACAAGTGCTAATTGCTACTACCATTACATGCACTTTTTTTTTTGCTTATATTCGCCATCGTCGTAAATGACATACGATCGGCAGAGAAAAACAACCATGTTGTTTTTGGCGATTAATGGGCTGGGAGACATCTTTAATTTGGAGGATTTTTTTGTCGAGCTGATTTGTAGATTTTTTTCTTTCTGATAATAGTGTCTAGTTTGATTTCCTTCACTATTTAGAGTAAACACAGTGGCAAACAAAGCATTGTGAAGCTAGTTTCGGTTATGATCGAATAGCAAAATGGCTCTTCTCAACTTCCAAAAGGTTCAAAGAAATTTTTGAAGATCTTCTTCTTTGGTGGCAGTACAACCTCGAAAGGTCTCGGCCTGCCATTTCTGGCTTTCTGTGACTTCATTTTACCCATAGCAAGGTAGTCAGCCCTGCGTACGGGGAGGCGGTCCGGATGGGATTTGATCTCCGGTCCTGCCGTGTGAAGACTGCCGCCTCGGCCACCGGATTACTTCAAAATATTGGAACAGATTATTATATGAAAATAACTCAATTTCTTCAGAGACCCTTCCTGCCTGCTGAGCCAAGGGGAAAATCGCGTCAAATAAGCCTGACTGAATGTTTCGTTTGGATATCCTAAATTACCCATAGCTGGGATTTTTTCGAAAACTATTATTTTATAGAACTATTGGAAACAAATTCAACTATTGTCGAGGGAACTATCTAATAAACTTCTAAGCATTCCCACTAAAACATTATCGTCCTTGACAGTGGAGCAACTGTTCGATGTCCTCTTTTACTCTTAAAAGATAACTACTTAATTTGAGAATCCTTTACTTCTTCCAAACCTGCTCGATTATGCGAATTAGTACGGTTGAACCATGTTTTCTCCTCCTTTTTTTGGACCAAGTGGTGTTTTCCTGCGAGGAATGCATAATTAGTATTTTAGCATCATTCCAGTAGCGCCAGCGTCCAGTGGTTATGCGGGTGTCCTTGGCAAAAATTGCATCACAAGACCTAGTTAGTCGATCCCAGTCCCCAGACCGCAGCATTTCTGTCGGTTTACTGTATTTTGTGTTTTCTTCTTCCTACACTCAAAATTGTGGGCCACAGCGATAACAGGCGTACCGACGAGGACACTAGTCGGTCGTTCGGTCGGTGTATGATAGTGCCGAGTCGTTTTTAAGGTAATTACGCGGGTAATTAGCGGGTGGCATTGAAGCCTTCCCTTCGTTAACATTGCAGCAGGTTTCGGGTTTGGGGCTAATGGGTTTGGATGCATTTCACTCCGTATGATTTCACTTTCCTGTGATATGGAGCTGTAAGAAGCTTTAAAAGTGAGTAAGATAAGTAGTGTGACACCATTACAGATGCGATGGGCAGAAGGGGTTGCTTGATGAGGGAACAAAGCTCTTCAGATAGAATTTTTGTGCAGAATACAGAATGCAGAAAACATCTTAAGGATAAAGATTTGTAGAAAGAAAATTTATCTATTTTTAATTGATTTTTATCATGCCTTCTTTCTAGAAGTAATTTCTAGTTTTTGACCATAAACCTAACTTTGGCTGAGACCTAGCTATTCCGGTTCCGTTTTATGATCGTCGTAATAATCTGTTTAAAGTTAATTAGTTTCACTGTCACGATCAATATGGTTGCTCGAGGGAATCGATACATGAATAGGTCCAATGGGTTTATAGACCAACTTTAAGTACGGCTTTCGACCATTATTACCGCGCACCGTATAATAGAGGCACGTACATCCAATTGCACTCGCGGAGCAGTTATGCTGAAGGTTTTGTTCACGTTTTATGATTCCTTACCCATGTCCAGCAATCGCATTCAACCATTCTTACATCTTTCCACATCTGTGAATCAACAACAGACGGCCTAAGGCTGTGAGTTGTGGCAAAAAGTTCAACAAAAATCGCACCACCATCGTTTCGCTTTCGGTCCCAAGCGGAAGGTCCAGATCGGATTCCATTCAGTGCCCACAGAAGTGCCGTTCGGTTCAGAAATGTCGTTAAATTTTACGACCGTATTCTTCTCCTATAGCGGCCATTTTTTTTCCTGCCGAAGCGAAAAACACGCTGTCCATCGCCTTGCGTTGTAAATTCGCATCGAAGAAAAGGCATTTTATTGAAATTGCAACCAATGGCTGAGATGTTTCAGGCGGCAAGTTTCGCCATTCAGATGATAGGAAAAGGCAACCCAACCACATAACCTTTCTCCAGACCAGTGTTTTTTATTTTTCGAAGCCCTAACTTAATTTTCATGCCAGCTGCAAGCAGGCAGGAAAACCGAAATTCATTTCAAGGAAGGAATCCGCCTCGGCCGGTACCTTCGCCGGTTTTGTCCTTGCTGGTGGCGTCGTCGGCCGTGTAAGAGATGTCAACGACCTTTCCCATGCTTCTTCAGTTTCACTAATAAACTGCCACCCACAAATCCACAACCCGCAGCAGCAGCAGCAGCAGGTTCACACCAACACCGGCACACATTAGCGTCTGACACCAATACACGCACATTGTCTAGTCAGTTTTTCACTAGCCGATCGAGGCATGGAAAAAAGGGCCCCCAAGATATTAAACACAATATTGTTATTTGGAGTTTATCACATCAAAACAAAAAGCTGTTTGTTATTAGAAGCATTTGCTGTACCTCTTAAGCAGGTGTCGGTGTGCCTTATTATCCGACTCGAAGCTAGTCCTAATGTTGCTTACCAAACACTTATCAATCCTTGCTTCGACTCCTTCCAAACATCACACGCATCGCGTGTTTGTCTGTGTGAGTCGTTTTGTGTGTGTGTAACTTTTCCTAGGCCTTTTCCAGTTGGTTGAACCCGCCGTGGGTGGACGCCACATGCGAAGTGGAAGAAGAACAAACAATGGGGACATAAAAAGCCCTCCGCAGAACACCACCATGTTATACGTGTGTCTGTGTGTGTGTTGGTATGTTGGCATCTTTTTATGTTTGATTATTTTCTCAGCCTGTCCATGTGTGGGTTTTTCGCCAGAGCCTACTATACATTCGCGCCATTTATAATGTCGTTTCCATCGTCACCATCACACGTCCTTCCGGTGGTTGGTCCTTTTTCTCGGGGCGCGTCCTCGTGTAAGCTGGAGGAGTGTGGATAGGACCGGGCGGACAAAGGACAAAAAACAAACCTACCCTAAAGTCAAAGTCCTTTTGATGGTGTTTCGTGCTCGTGGTTGCAAGAAAACACACACACACAGTGGCCAGAATTGGTTTCGGTCAAAGTTGAAGGAACTTTGGCGGGTTTTTCTTTTTCTGGTTCCTGTTGAAGAAGGCTTTCGGAGTTCGTGCTGGCTTCAGAGGTTGGACAACGAAATCTAGATATACGAAGAAAGCGACACGGGTTGTCTTTGTTAATCGAAAAGGCAAAAAAGCATTCCCGGAACAACAAACAGTTCCAAGAATTGAGTATATTGGTTGCGTGGTTAAGATGAGTCCAGGAAGCCATTTTCTAGCAAGCATTACAGGTTGTTAAGCCAGATAGAACAGAGATAGAGTTGAGGAGAATTCAACAATTTAAGTTGTCTTCTATTTTAAGAATCAAGAAGAATTACTTTATAGATTTTTACAAATTCCGAGACTTCTGCTTATCAAAAAAAAAAGGTAAATACAGAGCGGATTTAAAACAGCTCCAGGCCAATGTATCGTCTTCTATACTCCACTTAACCTCTGGCTTGAAGTCTTGCAGAGTGAAAGACCTAAAAGAGGAAAAAGGCTTTTGAAAACATTTCTAGCCAATTGCAGCTTGACAGGGCCAGGGTTCAAATCCCATCTGGGCCGTTCCCCCATAGTGAGGACTTTCTATCCATCTATACGGTATCAATAAGTCTAGTAAGCTAGAAATGGCAGGCATTACCTAAGAGAATTATATTGCTTACCTCCTCGAGACTTGGCCTTACATACATTTGAAGTAAGTTGTATCTCAAGTAACAAAGTCTTTCAAGTCTTTAAGAGTTCATAGAGTTCAACTTTAGCCACAAGAATTCCCAACTCCAACAATATCCCTGCATATTGCGACTGCCATCGAAGCATCCAGGCTCTAAAATTGTCACCTGCTGCTTAACGAACATTCGACGATGGCCACTAACGATGACCCGCCCATCCTCGTCCATCCATCCTGACTGTGGCTGATGGTTAAGCTTCAATTCTTCTCGCACCGTCGCTCGTTAGCTCGTTAGAGAATTATCATCCACGATGCAGCTAATTAAGAATGCGCGTAGGAAAGCATTCGCGCGCCCATCCCCAAAAACCCGTTTATGGCCGGGTTTGTACGGGGTTTTGTATGGGCTTTCGGCCATTTAGCTGCATGATTTACTGCTCGCCCAAGCTAAAGAGTGAGCGCTTTCGGGGAGCTGGAATCGTTTCGAGAAATCGGTAAATGGTTGATTTTAATCGATAGTTTTCGGTGCCTTTAAAGTGCATTTTAAATCATGCATTAATTAGCGTAATTCTCTCCTTTTTTTTTAGTTAGCGAAGGAAGAGGATTGAAAAGCGCTGTAGGGGTTTGCTGTTTCAAAGGCTTGTTAGGAGGTTATAACTCTGTGGGAATAGCTGGGACAACAAAGTCTTAACAGACCTTTTAGAGTCAAATTTAGCATGCAGGATGAGTTTATGACTTCGTTTTGCAAATTAAGCGGCAAACCACAAACAGCATCATTAGAGGAATTAGGTGCAATGAGCGTCGGTAACAAGGCTCTATCACTGCATCGCTTTAAATGGTTAATCGAGTTGCATAATGCACTGATAAGTTGGCCCCATCTTCCGTGCTACGCAAAATATGGTTTGTTCACCTCGCTCTAGACAGTCCACCCACCGTCCCCCACGACTCCGAGACACTCTATTGCGTAAGTGAATAATGAACGAGTCGGGCCCAACCAGCCAACCAGCCAGCCAAAAAAACTGCTGCGCAAAGCCGAAAAACTGCATTTATCCAATTAAACTCGTTACCGGCCTTCAAAAAACCGACGGAACCGATGGAACAACGCACCATTTTCGGAACCGTCGGCAATTGTATGAGGTACACACGCCTGCCCGGTGGTGGTGTTTTTTTTTTGTGCTCCACGCCGGCTGCCAGTTCACGGTCGGCCAACGGTGAGCGAAGCGAATCATGCCGCAGACAAATTTCTTCACCGATCTGCATTGTCCAAAGAAAAAAATAAAACAATTCGAAATCTGCACGCCACCACATGCATGTCCGGTTGTGGAGTTGCATCTAGCGGCCGTTGTTTTTTTTTTGACAGCCAACCTCCTTCATGTGCGAATTATTGTCATTTTTTAATGGCCTCAGCATCCAAACGGTACCACTGAAACCGCTCCGCCCAGAAAGCTGATTGACGAAAGCGTACCGACAATGGGACGAATAAAAGTCACTTCACGACCATCACCACCGTTGCATCTGGCGTGTGGAGCCAGATTTTTCGGTGCAAATGGGGGGGGGGGGGGCGCAAAGAAAGAAGTGACCAAAGAAAAAAAATCGCAACTCCCTGCTCGAGGGCATCCGTGATTATCCAATAAAACGGTCACTGACTGATTTCTCGTGTCATTTTCTCCCATTTTGGGGCGCTTTCGGACGAGTGTCTTTCGGTGGCGGCTGGTTGGTTGCAATCAATTTCCTGTTTTTTTTTTTGTGTTGTTGTTGTTGTGTGCCTTCGCTTTTTCGACATCCTCCGCGACATTGTTGCGAAGGGGTTGGGTTTTTGGGTCTGTGGTTCGCTCGCAAACCGTTGTCATTGCTTGAAACATCTGCGCACCCCCATCACGTGTTTTGATTGCGTGCGGGACTTGCCTAACGTCTGGAGGCCTTTCCTGTGCATCAGCTCTCACGTTGGGACAATGGCCCTTTGGGCAATGGCAGCCACGGGTAGCCAAATTTGGTTTGCGGGTTATTGGAACTCTGCGGGGCGCCTCATATTTCCTGCACTGTCAGTCGATTTTTATCTGTTGCTGGGGGTTGAAGCTTTTCGGTTTTTTTTTCCAAAGTAGCTTTACCGAAGAGATGCTGAAAAGCATAAAGTTCCACAACTGCAAAAAAGCATTTAAAAAACGACAACCGGGGAATCGACTCGGCTCACGATCGAACCTCCGGAGTGAAGATCGAGCATCCAAGTTCAGGCTCTCTACACCAAAAACTGAAAGGAGGAAGGTTCTCTAATCTAGAGGAAGAAGAGTTTAGGAGTTAATCTAGAGGAAAAAGAACGCTAGTTAAACTTCAGTCAAACATTCCGAAAATCAAGCGGTATGGAAGTGACTGCTAAGACTAATGCTATGCGGTGGTTGTCGGTCTCTAAAACTTGGTCTAAAACATGGAAACTTGGTTCTAGTTGGAAAGGTATTGCTGCGGCCTCAAGATATTTCTCAGATACTATTCAACAAATCGGGGGAATAGCATCCAAAAACAAGCGATAATATCTTCAAGTTAGTTAGCTCTCTGGTCGAATGGTCCTCACTGGATCTATGTGATGCTCCCCACAAACTTATGCTTCATCACTCAAAACCCTAGCTAATTCGTTTTCTTCCTGCAACTCTTCCAATATCTCTCACTTTTGTTGCTTTACACGGCAGCCAAAATTTGCAATCAAACCAAACGCCAAAAACGACCAACATAAGCCCTCGGTTTCTTATATCTAACCGCACAACGGGAGACACACACACACATGCTCGTTTCGCTCGTGGAGTAACGCAATTCGGCCCAACTCTCCATTAAAACGTGTCGTCGATCGTGTGTGTGTATGTGCTCCTAGTGTGTTGCAGCGGTAAAGGCCCCCCCCTAGCGCTAGTAGTACACTTCCCCGTGATGAAACGCGCCTCCTAGAGAAATACGTAGAGAAGGCCACGGTTCGGTCACGGTTCTTGACTTCCACCATTTTTTTTCCGTTCGTTCGTTTTTCGTCTGTGCTTTTACTGCAATACTCCGCCAGGCCTTGCTATTCCCATTCAATTCGCGGAGGTTTTACTGTCGCTCTCTCTCTCTCTCTCTCTCTCTCTCTCTCTGTCTCTCACTTCTCTCTATTATTGTTGTGCTGCTGATGCTCATTTGTAATGCTATGCTGCTAGGGTGGGCCATGGCGTTTCTGCCCATCTATCCTATGTCCGCCATTACACCCTGCCCGCTGCCCCGATGTTCCTGTTCAGCGGAGAGAATAATGTGAGATCCGCGAAGATTCGCCCGCCATAGGCCCCGTACGTCGTTACGTTCGGGGCAAGTGGATGTCTAACCGGAAAGTAAGCGGCGCAGCCCCGGTGTATCTCGGTTTTGCCGGTGAGCATCAGCAGCAGCAGCACCAGCCATCAAGCGCGATTCGTGCCAGTGGTGTGTGCCTATGATGATGTTGCCTCTTGAGTTCGCAAATTTTTTTTCGCGCATAAAAAATTACGCCCGAGAACAGGCTCGGGTGGGGAGACATAGGAAAGTCATTCACCCCTAACGGCTGGAGTTTTGGGTAGGTGATGAAACTACGATCGATTTGTTTGGCGATCGAGTGGCTGGCGTATGGCGGACAACGACGGAACTATCGAAGCGTACCGGTCCTTCTTTGGACCGTTTGATAGCCAAAATGTTTGTTTCCTGTATATTAATCTCGACACCCGCAGTGGTGATCAATTCCGAACCCACAAAAAAAAAAACCGCGCCTGTCACTATACGAGACTCTCGGCTCGGCTAAAATTGTCTTGATGTATGGCATAATTTAAAATTCATTCATCGGTTCGGGCATTTGTGCTCTAATGCGTCACAGACGACACGCGAATAGGGCAGCGAAGCGTTACATGGAAACATTGTAACTGAGCTGTTTTTTATTTTGGGTTTGAAGATCGAGGATTAAAATGAGGACTATGAAGACCATTAATACCAGGGAAAACGTGGAAAAAATGAGGATCACTCCATATTGGGAAGGCTTTTATTTTCTGTAGGGGATCTGAATTTATATTTATATTTGTTAAATGTTTTGAGAACACTGACAAAAAATCAATTTAAGGCGAATGTTTTTCATCTTCCAAAGTATCATCTTTGGTGTAAGCGTTCCTTCAACTTCAGTTCCATCTCAGGACCTTTTTCCTCTACCTATGTATTTGTGTGACACAGTCGTACACCTCTTCCGGAAAACTCTTGTGCTTACCTCAACCTTACCATCCTAACCATTTTCGCGTCCCATTCCTGGCGTCGTCCACCAACAAGCGAACGACCGTTTTGAGCTCCCACCAAACCCGTCCGTTTGGCCATCTTTCCGGTCGACTTGCGACAGTTCGATAGATTTATTCCGTGGCACCATTCCGGTGCGCCAACGCTTCCCGCCTTCCCTATCCCCGGGGATGCCATTCTATTTTTTCCTGCCTGTGTATGCCTGGACATCCGGACAATGCAAAAAGACGCCCGGAAAGTATAGACTGCGAGCGAGGACCACGCTAGGGCGCTTACCAGCGGCTAGCGATTTTTGTGTGAAATTTGTTATTTTTTATTAGATTTCATTTCCTTTTTCGTCGAACTGTTTGACAGTTTCTCGCGCTCACTCACTTCCCGAGAGTCGTGTGCCGGAGGGACAAATGATGCTGATCGCGTCGTGATTGTTATGTGCGCCGGTTCGTTCGAGATCTGTGCCCGGGTTGGCCATGAACCAATAATACTTAAAAAAGCACACTCACTCGCATAACACGTACGGGGTGGCCTGCATTTCTATTTTCCCTGCCCTCTTTTTTCGGTATCTGTGTGTGGTTTTGGGCGGGTTTTTTTTTCTAAATGCTGGGATATTGCAGAATTGATGTTTTCCCACTTGTTCCATCCCATCAGTTGCTCATCAGTTCGCGGTGTTCAATGGCAAAAGTACATGCAAACGAGTTTGGTGGAGACTTCCGTTTTTTTTGGCGCTTTTTTTTATTCCCTCATGTGGCATAATAATAATATATTGTCGGTCCACCCCCTCCTTCTACCCCTCCTCCCCCCCGTGCAAAGCCGAAATAAATCGTGTGAGCACACACAAACGCTGAACAGAGAGTAATTGTGTGTGCGAGAGTGCAATGCAGTGGTGTGCCGTGTTTGGCAATGGCAATTCGCTTAGCTACGGGGCCAGACGGAACAAACTTAAACCCAGGGCCTCCCCCCCCCAAAAACCAGCCGTTTCGTGTGGCCTCGATAGACGGAAGTGTCGAAAATGTCCTCGGTTTGTCCGTCCGTCTGTCTGGTTGGCTGGCTGGCTGGCTGGTTGTCTGTCTGCCCTTCAAAATGTGACCGACCGAACACAGATCACAGTCCTCCAATGTGTGTTTGGGGGTCGGGATGGGGTGGGTTCGTCGCTTGTGTCAGTGTGTGTGTGGTTTGGGTGTTAGGTAATAAAAAAACGAATGAATGAGACTCATTTCGTTGCATGACGACGTCCCCATTGCTGTCCGTAGTTCCGTCTAACCGCACTGGGGCAAATTACCCGGTACATTGAGGTTAGTGGAGAGCAATTGCATTAGTAGCGACGAATAATACGAGTACGGTGATGGATTAGGTGCCATAAAATAATTGTCCAATATTGATGAGCCACGAGCGAAATGATGCAACCTCGATTATCTTGTCCGGGTTTTTTGTTTACGGTGAAGGTCAGTAGAAAATCTACATAAGTTGATGTAGATAATCAGTTTCGATCGAAACGGGAAAGGATTGATAAAAGAGTGTTAGTTCATAGTTTTGAAGTCTTATTTTTTTCTATTTAACTTTGAATGACTGTCAAATTTTTGGTGCTATTTATTCATTTATTAAATTATATTTTTACTTAAGAAATTCGTCTGCCATTAAGTGCTGGAGCACCTATAATCCTTGTAAAAAAATGCTTTGGTCCAAAATCTAGCTTTCTTGGGATTGAAAGGCTTTCCCTTAACGTTAATTAAATTTTGAGGCTTCAAGGAAAACTTGAAGTATTTACAGGGCTTATCAATCTTTACAACTAGCATTAGAATAGCGATTAGAACATTGCTGAAATTAAGATGAACAGCATTTACCGACTCCGAGCTCACATTAAACAAATGATAAGAAAAATTCAACTCCATTTTTGTGTTGGTTATTCAGTTAGATTTTTTGCACATTTTTGTAAGGGTTAAATATTTTTATTTAGTTTTAAATCTTTTTCTGGGTTAGCTCTTTTAATTACTCATTATTCATTATTTTTAACTTCTAAAAAAAAAACAACAAGCAGAGTTACAAAGGTCTGAGCTTGAATATTTGTTCAAAAAAATTTTGGTTCTTCTTAGAACTGTGATTTAGTTCATCTGAAGCATAATTCAATCATATTTCATTTATAAATGATAAAGAAAGGCGTTTGAAAATTTAAACTGGTTCCAATGGCCACAGAATGAGGAACATTTAATTTTCGTATCCAATTAAGAAGTGGATACCATTTATTTATAGTACTTTTATTTTGTATTTCAATGTCAATTAAATTGGAAAAAGTATCATCTCTTCAACTTGTTATATAAAGCTAAGATGCCTTGGCCTGACAGCAGTTGCACCGCAAAACGATGCCTCGATTGTGTCGTCTATGTTGGAGATTTCTTCCCCGTTTGCCTTCTTTTTTTCTTCCTTTGCCACTTCTCCAGCGGCTGTCGCGTCTGCTAGCGAAGAAAAGTTTCGCGACCTAAATATCGATTTTTACCCCACGGTACAAACCCTCAGCGCCACCGTCACCATTTTCTAGCCGGCGGTATCATCTCCCTCTCTCTCTCTCTCTCTCTCGCTCACTCTAGTAGCACTAGCGCTCAGCTACGCTTCACCACAATGTTCCCGGGGATGGCGATGATGATGGCATCGTTGTTGCACCACTGTGAGTGTGATGAAAGTGGCCTGGCAGAATGATGGTGCAAATGGATTTTTCACTCGGCGGCCCAACCGAGATGGCTAAAGGGCTGAAGAGGGATGACGAGTGTCCCACAAGGACGTACCTCGATGCACTTCGGAGGGTTTTGTAGATGTCGGGAAGCGGCAAGGGAACACGTTCTGTTCCCGATCGCCTCAAGCACTGGTTTTGTGGGAGGTCAGGGTTTTTTGTGTGTTCATTTTTCTCCAGCCAGCCACACACACGCTTAACAATCGCTCTAGAGAGGATGTGGAAGTTGGCATCGTCTAAATGCGCTCGAAGTTTTATTCATAGGCCGCTGTTGGTACTGTGGGGATGTTCTGATGAAGCGCATGCGCCATCATTGCATCCGTGCTTGTTTTTTTTTTTTAATATCGCTTCTCGCCGTCTCCCGAAACCAGGCAAATCAATTGTCAGCCAAATGCCACCAGGAGAACACCATCACGTATCTGCCATCCCTCGACGTATTCGAAACGATCGAACGAGTCCGGAGAGTCCGGATCGAATCGGGCAAAAGAATGACAGCTTAAAAAGTGCATTTTATAGCACACTCTGATGGTGACAGCGTCCTCGCAGCTTGGCTGACATTTTCACGTCCATGTTCCACCCACTGTGCGCTTCCCAGAGCTGCCTGCCGACGCTTCTGGTGCAATTTGTATCAGTTCGACTTTAACGACGGGCAATTAATTTAATCCTTTCCCGGCCGGCTACGGACCGAACAAGTGATAAACATTAGAAATTTAAATATTTGCGTTAACAAGCTGGCTGCGTTGCTTCGTCAGCGGGCCCCGAAATCCGCTTAAACGAGCTACACCCACACAAACACGCGCGCGCTCCGAGAGTGTCTCCGGATGGTGTGCCAAATGCCAAACACCGAATGTTCCTGCCCCAATCGCGCTAAGATTGATACATCCTGCGCTTTTTATTGTGCTCCTCTCGATGCACTCCCGTGCGACTGCATTCTCGCTCGTCGATTCTTTGGTTGGTGCCCCCCCTCCCCCCCCCCCCCCCCCCGCCAATCCATTGTCATTGTCGGGCAGACAGGGCAGGCTGTTGTCAGGCGCCTTCCTGCTTGTGTCACTGTGCCGAGGGGATAATTCGAAAATAAATTGAATCCTCTCCAGCAGCTGACAGTGACAGTGAACTTTTCGGCGCAGACAAAATGTGTTTCGCCCAGAGCAGAGAAGATAACCTGCGAGCGACCGCGCCATGGCGACCTAAATTAATGAAGAAATCCTCAGCCCGAAAATGAGTACGGGCTTTCCAAGAAGAAGGCTGGGGCAAAAGATGTGTCTGCGGCGTTTCTTAGCGAAGAATGAGTTTTTGGATTATGCGAGACAGCGTTTGTTTGGGGCGGAAAGCTTCGAGAAGAAGGTAGACAAGTGGAGAATTAACATCATTCGACTGTATTGAGTGCGGTTTTGATAGGGATGAGCACGTTCTTAGGACTGTTCTTGTGTGTGTGTGTTAGTGGTGATGCAAAATGTGATTGGATTCTATTGAAAACTGTGTGTCTGGTTTGGCTTGATTCTTGAATGGATTTTCTGGATGAAAGAATTTAGGACGTGTTGAAGTGGATCGATGTTTAAGGTCGATCTTGTATATTTAATTGAAACAAATTTTATTTTAAATATTCTAGAACCGAGATTCCTTTTCCTAACAAATTTACCCTGCAATATATAGTACTACCGAGTTCTTAGGAACGTCTCGCACGTGCTTGATGACTCTCGGTGACACTCGCTCACTCGATATCCTCGCATCAAAACATCATCGCAACGTGTACAAACGTCATCAGACAGTCGAGAATCGAATCCAGCAAATGATAAGCACTACATTAGCTCGCTAGAGTGTCTATGTACATAGCCTCTTACGTTTCCAAAGTAAAGTCTCGTCCGCTAATGTCTGGCGTTCGGGGAAAAGAATTTTCGCCACCCCGACACAGCGTACCCCTCGCTTGTACGCACTTAGTCACTATTTAGTCTGGGATTTACGTCACGTGTCCGTCATGTGAATCATCACTAGGTGTGAGGCATTAGGCCGCGAGAGTTTGGGGAAGAATTGGTCGGAACATTAAAGTTGGTGTATATTTGAAGATTATTTTTGTAACTGAATATTTATATAAATCACTAATAATTATAAAATTCTTCAGAATAATTTAAACAAATTATCAAAGGATAGATAATTAAGCAGCCGCATTGGACGTCTTTAGAAGCTTAAAAGTTAACCATTATTTTGGTTTCATTTTTTAACAACACTTTCAACAGTCTTTGCCTTTCATTTGCACCTTCTCATCGATTCGGCATGATGTGTCAGCGTGTCAGCACTTCTTGCCGTCGTGAGCTTTAAAATAAAACAACGACGGCGCGCGCACACTCCTTATCTTATCAACCTTAACTACCTCCCGCTTGGCCCCCCCCAAATTCCATGAACGGCCGATACGATCGTTTAATCGCGACAGACAGCGCCGTACAAAACGGGGCCGTACTGCACTGTGCACCACGGACGGTGTCGGTAGTATAATCGCCGACAAATGTCTCCTCTTATGGTAAGGATATTTGAGATAAAAAAGAGCTGCGGTGGGTTGGGTTGGGATTGAAATTGAGCACTGCCCGTTACTTACATGCCTATCAAACCCAGGGTCGATTTCCGATCGCTTTACATCGCAGAATAAAACCATCCCTGCTTGCAAATGCAGCTTTTTCCTTCGTTGACGAGGTGAGGCTTTCGTGGTTTGGGTACGGATCAAAGGGGACGAGACAGTTTGAGGCAATTCCAGCCCGCCCGTTTCGGTAGCCAGTAGCAGCGTCAGCAACCAGACACCGAAAGAAGAGGAACAGCCGCAACAACAAAAAAACACGCAAAAAGCAAAATCAACACTTCACGTCGGAATGATAATTACGTCGTCGTGTGCATCACGGACGAAGCGTTCCCCCCCGGCCGAAGCGAGAGGGGCTCGGTGAGTTGGAGTGGATGGCAATGATGCACATTCATTTCGATTGCAGCTCCCATACGGGCCGACGAATGACGAGACGAGATCCTCGATACATTTTTTTTTTGCTGCTGCTGCCGTTGTTTTGGAGTGATGTGTCTGGGCTGGTTGGGAGCTGGTGGTTAGTTGGTGTGCGCGGCGATGTTGTCTCGACTCACTATCGCTTCCAACCCACGCCATGTGTGAAGCCATCGATGCACGGTAGCTAGACAAGCCGGCAGAGGTTGGGGGGGGGGGGGAGAAATCCTCCCCCGAACGGCAGACACTTATACGAATAAATAACCGAAAGGCACAGACAGGCGGGCCATTAGAAATCGTAGCACGCCACAGACAAAACCGATTAGTACCGGCCCTGATGATAATGATGGCGGTGGCTCATGTTGTCGATCGTTTTGTATCAGAGAATGGGGGAGCGTGGGGGGGGGGGGGGGTGTTAATTTTGGGTTCGCTTGACCGCACCGACCGCATCGGCCGCTGGATGATGTCGCACGCGTAAGATGTCGCCCTGCAACAAGCACGTCGCACCGCAATATCGGTCGACGGCGCTGATTCTAAGGTCACGCCACAGTGTGCTATTAGCTGATCATTTTGCCGCCCGCGTGTCGTATGCGTGAGATCGTGAGATCAATTTGTATCACGCTGTGGCTGGTACGGTTGATAGCCGCACAGCATCGCCTGTAACTGGATACGTTTCATTGCTGCGGGTGGTGTGGAGCAGCTAGACGATTTTTATCGAGGCTCCTTTATCGGACATCGGCATGAAGGTTGTTGAGGTGGCTCTAGCATGTCTATCGTGTAGTGTGTGCGCCACAGGGACACTCACTGGTACGTGTGTGTTTAGGTTAGAGTAAAGTTATACTGGGTATAATAAAATTGAAGGGTAATTTCTGATGTTCTAGGTCATACTACTGATAACAATTTGGAAAAAAAACTATGGGAAATATTGATTATCTTACTGAATCCTCAATATGAATGCTATAGTTCAACCAATATGACTATCCCGAATTTCCAAACTGCATCACTAACAAATTGCAATTTTCTTTCCCACTGTCCAGGCTACATCTACGGCTTGGTGTCATTCTCAGTGATTTGTGCCCTGGTGCTTGGTCTGTTCGGAGTGTTTCGCTGCCTGCGTGCGACGACCACCACGCGAACAACTGCCGAAGCGCTGACGCTGCCGATCCAGTTCATCGCCGACGATCTTGCTCCTCTAAACGCCAACTTGAACCACCTGCCGGTACCCGTAAGTATGCGCCCCTCCCAACCTACCCGCCCAGAACGAGCCCCTCCCCCGTTCGCCACAGACACAGCAAACCTAACGGAACCAACGCTAGATTCGCCAGCTTCCAGCCGGCCGCTCCATCCATCTCGAACGTACACAGCCCGTCAAAGATACTACTGCGCAAGGGAAACGTTCGTGGGCAACGTGTTGCCGGTGGGCCAAGCTCGGCGGCTGGTTCGGCAAGCGAATAGTAGGGAAAGTAGTTGCACACCAGCTGGAACCCGTCGCGATACTTAGCCGCGGCACACCCGATCCGCTCGAGGCTGGCCCAGGTTAGCAGGGTGAAATTGTTCAGCACCGTGTGCTGCAGTTGATGGGCTGCCGTAACCTGCGGGGCTGGCGTTTCATCCTTCTGCAGGTACCAACTGCGTAGGACGTCGATCGCGTAGTACTTCGGTAGGTAGCGTTCGATCACGAACGCCTTACTCTGCCGCACATTTCGATAGTCCCGGCTGTACACGTTTGCATTGCTCAGCTGGGCGCAAGGATCGGGCTCGTACCGCTGACAGGTGGCAAGATGTAACCTAGCCATGCGGGCCAGCTCGTCGTCCCACACAAGCTTCTTCATGTTGGTTATGCGGCGTCGCATCGCGTACCGATTCCGGATACCATTGTGTGCGTTCAGAATGTTTTGCCACAGCTCAGAGCTTCCTAGCAGTTGCTGAAAGTTTTCACATTGCTCTGGCTTTGGGTCCGAAGGCTAAAATGAAGGAAGTCCAAATATAATCCTGAAATTTATTTAAAATAATGTATGGAATTTACCAGTTCGCAAAGGGTGTGCTTCGTTGCGCCGGGACAATCAAGCTGACAGTAGCTGGTATACATCCCTGTAAGAAAGATGGAGCTCAGATGGTGTTCCGTCTCACCGGCTGTCCGATGGAGGGTCGTTAATACCATCCCGAGCAAGATAAGATGCTTCATGTTCACTGTGAAAGAATTCGAAAGGTTATTTACTGAGGTTTTTTGTGGGCAAAATTCTTGAAGTCGATTGTACAAACTTTTATTTTGACACTGTAGAGATCGCAACGGTTGTCAAGGAGAAGGCTCCTTTGATAACATCACAAAGTACAATGGTGGGGTTTTGGTCGTATTGGATGTTCTACTTCATGTGAAGATACCCATTACGAGCCGCCCCAAAAACTCTTGGACAGGAACTCTTGGAGTCAGTTGAGTCCACTCTTTCTCATACTCGACTGGTTAAATACTGATTTTAAATCGATTGCCAAATGGCCGTAATGGATAAATAAGAGCAGAAAGTCCGATGCTTTAATGACATCCGGACAGACAGGACGTAGGGCGGGCTTCTTGGACGAGTTCTTAAGTTCTACGACGTTAGTTGCGTTACCAAACGTGACACTGTTCATTAATCAGAAGCGTATGCAATCCACCCCATCAAACCACTGTAGAAATGCATCAGAATGCAGCTTTGGTGTCCGTTTTTTGCATTCTGAGTAACTTTCTGGGAAAGTTATTACGCTTCATTTGTAAAGCACCCTCCGAAGCACAGCATAAACGGGACACCAAACGACCTAGTTGGCGTCCGATTTCCCTCCAACTGCTTTCCACAGAAGGTAGTGAGAGAAACATTTTGTGTGTGTGTCCGTGTTGTTTCTCCAGCAAATATCATAGTCAACAATTTCACCCAAAACAAACCGGTACCCCGTACAAGCGTAAGACCCACCCGGTGTACTAGACACGTGTACGGAGGGTATGGCTCGCTGTTGACAGACTGAAGAACGATTTTTTCTAGGAATTGTTGTTGTCCGTTGATAGTCGAACGTGGTACAGAATAACCCAAACGAAGAAGAAGACACAACACAAACATACGACGATGGTCAGTTTTCTCACCGTCACGATGTGTTCTCTTTATCGCGTTCCTTCTCGATGGGGGATGTGACAGCACAAATGAAAAAAAAAACACATAAATAAATAAACATATTAAAGCAGGTCACTCTCGCTGGCGTATATGTCAACCGAAAGCGAAAGTCTTAAGCACAGAACACAAACAACAACAACAACAAAAAAACTGCATTCCCAGCACGCCATACCATTCGTTCTGCCACCGCCAAATGGCGTGGTGGATGCAATAATCGAGTGACAAACCACCCGGGCCACAGCAGTGTGTGTGTGTGTCGTGGTCGCCGCGAAGGCAAAACGGCTAATTTTAATTGCTCGCATTAAAAACGATGGCAGTATTTTGATGGGTGGTTGAATAATAAATAAATCGCTTTACGTGCATGCAACCGAACCCCGGGGGGGTTGGGGTGAGAGTGTTTTTGCTCCCCTTTTTTATCCTAGCGCAAGTGTTGGGTACACTCTCCAAGTCATTGGAACCGTGGTAGAGGAGAGGACGTGTAAGCAAAGTTTGCCTCTTTTCACCATATCAAATGGGTAGCGTTTGTGGGTTTATTTTCTTTTTTCCCCATTTCTCTGCGTAGATTCTTGCTGGGGCTAAATGGTCGAACGGCAACGAGCGGTGGGCGAATGGGACACAACTGAATGACAGATAATGTGGGAGAATGTGTTGGAGGCGATTTCCCACAACCAGGCGTCTCCACGGGCGGAATGGATGGATGAGAAAAAGAGGGTCAAAAAAAGGGATGAACAAGTTGTCGGTCGAGTTGTGTGATAGACGTTACTAGGTCAAGGATAAGGGGATAAATATGATGCGGTGGCGGTTTTCGTTGCTGGACGGATTAAAACGCGTGGAGGTACTTTATTTGATTGCGATGTTAAGGAAACAGTTCTTGATGGATAGTGAGAATCAATGTCCCAACAAATTGTACTTATTCAATAGTAGCTTCATTCGTTAGTTTGAATCTTAATTACCTCACAAAAGTCTCTGATGATGAAGGCATGCTTTTAACCATAATGGTGCGCAAGGAACTGTCACTGCATAGAACATTTATAGTTCCAGTAGTTAAGCAAGTTCTAGAGTCGTGGACGTGGGTCCAAAACGAACGAGTTAATCTTAGTCACTTTCGATAGGAGGATATTCTGAGAACTCTTTGGCTCCATCTGTTAAGAAGGAAAATGACAAGATCTATAGGCTGTACAACGATCTCACCATCGCTCACTGAATAAGACTCCCCAGGCTTTGAGAGGCTGGTGAGCATGTAATGAGAATGACACTGAACAACCCAACGACCCGAAGAACACACTGGACGGAGGACGCTTGGTAGTCTTCTTCCAACCAACTGGTAGTCTTCTTCCAGTCTAAATGTTCCACCAACAATCCTCTGACGTCTGAACGTCTGATGCATTCTTCTGTGATATAACTGTGAGGAATTTATTGTGAACGTCCGATCACCGTACGCGTTTATTCGTATTCGCTGTACCGATCGTTTTCGATCCCCCTCAGTTCATGAATAAAAAAACAACAAATCACACACCTACCAGACTGCTACAGGTACGACATCCACCACCTGACCGGTTCTGCTCAAAAACCTCATCTGAAACCAAAGTAAAGACAGCAAAAAAAAATATCGCCCGCGAAATAGAGACGTTATTGTCTGATCGACGAGACCGCGCTACAACTGTTGCAACACCCACCACAGCCGTTCGAGACGAGATTGTGTCGTCTGGCCGGCAGGTGGGCGATGTTCGAGGTATCGTTTTCCGATACCCAGCCCCGGATCCACTTTCCGGTACATGTTTATTTGTGCATGTCGCATCTTCCGCCCGAGCCTCACCTCTCTAACCTCTAAGGCGCGTTAGCCCGGGAGACGATCATCGATCACCACCATCGCACACGATCAGTGCGCCAACAATCCCGACAGGTCCCGGTCGGAACACGATACATCACACTTCTCGATCCTCCGAACGATGCTTTGCTTCGGCGATCTCTTCCACTCCAGAGCTCGCCAAGTCTCGTTAAGATCGGCTTGTTAAACTGCTATGATTTGCCATTTATTTTTATCAAGTTCGTTTTGATGCGTTCGCCGCTTGCGGTTGGCCCGTTGCGCTGTTCCACTGCCAATAGTGTGTGGTCGTCGATAAATCTTCCAGCCGTGAAGGTTCGCGTTGCGTATGGTGATCTTTGTGGTGATCTTCTTTAAAGTGGGGCCCCACTCCACTATCTAATCATGCCAGTTTGAAGGAGGGTTACTTCTGGAAGAATTTATTCCTGCACTTAATTAATCATTACCCTGAACGATATGCAAGATTATTGTTGTGGGTTAACAAAACGGTATGAAATATTGCTGCAGCGCATCATTGGCGAACCTCAGCCTCACGCGCCTTCGTATGCTGATCATCTCCACAAACAACGCAAATGTCATGTTTTGTGGGTTCGTTCGTCTCGGCTTTTCGAAGGTGGCCAAAAGTTCTGGTCCCAACAGTTTGCATAAGCAGGGTGCAGGAACTGTGCGCCCAGGCAAACGGCGAACAACGAACAAGAAAAACTGTATATCGGGTGAAGAGCAACAATAAAAGTTGCATGTTTATTGACTCAAACTCTGTCTGGCACATGGCAGGAGGCAAACCGTTTTGAATGGAACAGTATTTGGCAGGGAAGCGTAGTGTCTGGGTTTTGAATTTGCGCTTTGTCAGTCGAAAAGCAATCGTCTCTCCCTCTCTCACCCCGAAATATGTGCTCCAAAACCAATACACACCGGGCGGTGTCGGCGACCGGGACCTCTTCTTCGGAGAACCACCGCAAAAGTCACTGCGTCCAGAGGGCGAGGTTGGTGAGGAGGGACGAGCGGGTCGGATTCGGATGTACAGACACCTCGTGCTGCGACGCACGCTGCCGTTGTTGGCCATCTGCATGTGCAATTCAGCACGATTCGGTCATTTTAGCACGTTCCGTTTGCAGACATGACCGCCATGGGGCTGCTGCTGCTGCTGCTTCTCCTCCTCCCCAACCCTCCCGGCTTCGGTCATGTGGTTCAAGCTCGTTGCACCATGGTGTATTGGGCCTGCAACACTTCCATCAAGTGGCTGTCCAGACGATGACGACAACGACGACGACGACGCTGCTTGTAGACGGGCACGCTCGTTGAACATTTCGTCTGTGTTTTCGTCCGGCGAATTGTATGTTTGCCTTTCGTGTCTCCTTTTATTTATTTTTGTTGTTTTCCCTTTGCGTCCGTATTGTGACGATCGTTTGTCCGACCGGTTGGCTGGTTAGCAAGATTCGGACTGCTTCCTTCCGAAACGACGAAGAAGAAAAATCATTGCAAATAACGATTGCATCTTCTGGGTGAACTGGTTGGGCGGTTTTTTTTTTTCTCGGACAAGCTCCTCTGCTGTCTGTCCGGTTTCGGGGGTGACTGATTTGTCTGAAAGATAAACTGACAGTTAAAGTTGGGCACATCAGAACCCGATAGTGTCCAGCCGTCCGATGCATGTGACTGAAAATGCATCATTGCTGCTGTTGTCATCCGTGGGACGGCCCAGGTCCCCCCAAAAATTTGTACAAAAGCACTGAAGGTCACCTATGAACTGTGCATACTAATAGACGACGCAACGCAAATCATGGCACAATGGCAGCAAAAAATTGGTTTTATTTTCGTTTTGCTTTTTTGAGGATACTTTTTTGGATGCTCCATCGAAATGGAGTATATTGACAGGGGAAAAAAATGGAAGGTTCATCTATTGAACTTTATTTTATGGCTCTATTTAAAAGTCAATAGCTACAATATTTTAGTTTTTAGTAGCTTGTTGACATACTTCGTTGCGGCGTAGGTTGTTAATGAGAAAGAATCCTTGAATAATTTTATCTCGACCGTCCTCTTAACACAGGGATTTTCTTCTTATTATGCGCTTATGGCTTTTCTGGTTTTCTGTAACTTGAGCTTACTTCAAGCTAAATATTCTTTCCTGTGTACGGAGAGACGGTCTGGATGGCGTTTGAACCTCGATCCTTCCGTGGGAAAACCGGTGCTGCTATGGCCTCGGCTACTGAATCATCCCGCACGCAGAGGTAGTTACGCGTAAATCAAGTGAAGGTAGCCAGAAATAACTGACTCTTGAGATTGTAGAGCCAAAGCCGGGTAGAAGACTGTATGAGTAGGATAAATACACGGCAATAAAAATCCTCGAATTCCTTGTTCTTACTGTACATCCTCATATTTTCAAAATAAGCAACTATGTCAGTAACTATAAGAAATATGTTTTAGACACTAGAATTGAGAGCTTAAAATTCGATAGAATTCCTATAAGTTATGTCCCATACTCACACACCGTGTACCACCAAGCACCGTGGAATGTTTTTGTCGTGCTCTTGCCCAAGTTCCATCTTGCTGGGTTGCCTGCACCTGAAAGTCTAGGCAATATTTTCCGCTCCAGTGAACCTTGGCAAATCACCGTTACCGCAGTCATCCGAGCTGTCGACGCACAATAAGACGCACTTGCAGTTGCAGTTGCACACACCACACCGACGTAGCATCGAATTTCATAGATCGCCTTCTACTACTGCCTTTCCGCTTATCAAGTTCCACGGACCTTGCGAATGTACCGTTGGTACGGTGGTGGGTCCTCAAGCTCAATGCAATACGATCCTATTCGTAGTGCGAGAAGCTTCACTCTCCCTTTCCCGGTGATCTTCTTTCCCCACTGGGATCGCGTTCCGTGCCGTGTTGTAGAGGGTTATGCGTTTCTGCCGCTGATGCTACTGATGCCATGCTGCCATGAAATTCGCTTTTTATCTGTGCGAATATGTGGCTTCTTCCTGAGAAATGGCAACATTGAACCAATTCCACTATCAAACCCAATTGAGAGTAATCAACATAATCAGCGTATGATGAAGGACAGCACTGTGTGTGTGTGTGTGAGAGAGGTTTTTTGCATATGTGTGAGAGAGCGTTACGCGAGGTAGTGAGACGTTTATGGCGCACAACTGTGTAGGCTCTAATGGTGTGTTTCGCCTTGAATTGTCCAAAGTGCGGCTTTTTTTGT
Organism: Anopheles stephensi; assembly: GCF_013141755.1. Taxonomy (NCBI): domain Eukaryota; kingdom Metazoa; phylum Arthropoda; class Insecta; order Diptera; family Culicidae; genus Anopheles; species Anopheles stephensi. Next base: position 18,705,382 of record NC_050203.1, read on the forward strand.
TCGCGTTCAGATGAATCCAAAATGAAACCGAGAAGTACGCCTTCACGGACAATTTCCCTTTGCTGCAGCTCCAGCAATGCGTTCATAGACGCAGTTCCAGTTTTGAATGTCTTTCTCCTCTCCCGCTCTCTCTCTTCGTTTTGCCGCTGCATCCTAATCTGTAAGATGTAATTAGTGTTTCTACGAAATGCAACCGACCAGTGCACGTCATTCGTATGCACGATGCCCGTAATCGGATGCATTTCCCCGTACGGCTCATCATTACACGCACCAAACAGAGCTGCAACAACGCATGTGCGGGAAAAATGCGATCGTCAAGGTTTAGCCCATCATCATCATTATCAGCGTCGATGAGTTGTGACTGGTGCTACCGCTACTGCTGTTACCCGTCAATGTTCAACAAAACGTTCAACAAGTGATGTGTGTTTCAGGGGTAGCACCACGGTTTGGAGCTCGAATTTTCCTTCGGCCCAGCCGCGTACTGTGCCGCATGTGATGAAAGCTCTCGGTCGGTAGTCAGTTTTAATTGTTTGCGTCGCCTTTCCAATTTTGCCAATGGCTGCCGTTGCGCGTTGCAATTTGGTAGGCGCATCGATGTATTAGATCAATTAGAGATGTTCGATTGTACGAGCATGGGTGCATTGTTTTACATGCATACCGGTTATTAATAACAGGTTGTTTGAATTGTACTTTAAAGGCACAAATAATTACTCCGTCTAGTGGTGTGCGAGTCGTTAGCGTTCACCTTTAATTTATTTAAGCTTGTACTATAGATTCTTGGTATTTCTATTTTGTTTAAAAAAATCATTTGCTCAATCGACAGGAAAATTAATGAGATTATTTCGCCCAGACGTGTGACACCGTGTGCTCAATTAGATTCACGCTTCGAAGTGTGCCTCCGCGTGTAGCACATTTTTCAAAGGATTAAATGCTTTCGTACAATAACGACAGTTTCGTTTTGTCCCTCTACGTTCTCTTTCTCTCGGCCTTGTTTTGCTTTTCCTCTTTATTGTCTCGCGGAGCTATTTTACTCGCTGTAACGCGTTCGTTGTTTTGCATTCCACCACATGATTTAAATGACGCCAAATCTACAAAGGCAACATTTTTGCAATGAGTTATGGTGGGCCGTATAATGCTGCCGGGCATTCGTTTTAAGCGCATTGTTGTGCTGATGTGATAGTATACTTTTGCTTTTTTTTTAAATATTATCAGTGAAAGCAGATAGCAACACGGCTAGCAACTTTTCGTTACGAGAAATACACGGAATAGAATAAAACTGAAGACTAAAACTAGCTCTTTTCTGTTGTAGACAGTCAACCGAATTTATAATTTTTTATGTATTGCGTATTTTATTGATTTATTTTCTCCTTTTCTTTTTATAATATTCCTCGTCATTTTCCCCTTCTTGAAATAACCAATTTTGCTCTATTCTCAACGCGCTCATAGCCTGAACGCCCATACCAGCGTTATGCAGCGTTACAAAGCGTTACACTCGAGTTGTTTGCCGTGGTTTTCATTCCGCGCTACGTTTTAAGTAAATGAAGCTTCATTGTGGACAAAATTAAATACATTCAAATTGGTTATCAATTCTAGCGGATGCATAAAACAAAATGTCACCACAAATCGGGTGGCATAAATCGTCACCGTACTTTATCACTTGCGACTGTCCGATTGTTCACACACCCGGTCACAACCCCAAAACAACACACGCCTGTACGCTCCGAGCAATCCAAACAAGGTGGATGGAATTTAAAATTTTGGCCATCGGCAAGCAAACTGAGTTGCAAAGCCGCTGACGGCCGCGAACCCCTCTCATGCCATCAATTAGCATTCCATTAGCTTGGGCAATTAATTAATTAATTTGTTTATTACCGCGATACACATTTGCTTCCACCTGAGGGTCCGGGTGGATGAGGGTGGAGGGTGGGGGCTTGTGAAGAAAGAATGAAAAACTGCAAACCAAAACCTTCTCGCCACCACCGTTCGATCGATTTACGTTACCTTTTGCGAAGGGGCGTGTGGTGTGTCTGGCAGTGGGCATTTGCATTTTGCAACTCTGCAGCAATGCAACGCCAACATTCCGTAGACGATCGTGACGGAATCGAGCGCCCGGGTGGACTGTGCACTAGCGGCTCAACAGCGCGTATTGCAACGCGTGCAACATGCAACCGAACAATCCTGTTTGGGCTGTCTGGCTGTCCGTCTGGCTGGCTGGCTATCCATCGGTGTCTGTCTGTCTGTCGCAAGACTTTGGTTCCTGTTTTTGGCACCGATCGTGACACCTCGCTTAGTCAGATCTTGTCTAATGGCGATATTTTCTCTCTCTATCTCTCTCTCTCTCTCTTCTGCACAGATGCTATCGGTACAGTCACCGGGCTGCGCGGGGATGGAGCGGCTCGGCGTTCCTGCCCGCGGTTCCATCGGATCACCACCATTAAGGAATGAACGGGCGGGCTTCCATCACCAACAGCAGTCACAGCAGCAACAACCACAACAGCAGCAGCAGCAGCAGCAGCAACACCAGCAGCAACAGCAGCATCCGCAGCACCAGCAAGCAGCAACCCAGCAAAACCTCCACCGCCATCATCACCATCATCATCACCATCATCACCACCATCAACAGTATCATCAGCAAACGTCACCGACGACCGGTCAGCACCTAAGGTTCGGCAGCGATCTGATACTGAGCAGCAGCACCAGTAGCAACTTTCGGAGCAACCACAATCAATCCTATCTGTTCATTCCGAATCAAACGAGCGCACTAGCTGGTGGCGTTGGTGGTGGTGGCGGTGGTGGTAGCAGTGGCAGTAATAGCATTAACTACAAAACTCACTACAGCAATAGTTCGTACGGCGGTAGCAGCATCGGTAGTAGCACCGGCAGCTCCACCAATCCCATCACCACCAACTTCCCGCACTGCACCTACCATGTGCCACTGCCGGACGGGGAATATGGGCCGGATCGGGACCTGCAGATACGGACACCGTGCCAGGTAAGGATTGTCAAATCGAGCGTAATGCGTAAACCTCCGTTCGTCATACATCCGTGCGCAAGATTTTTCTTATCAGCTCCTAAAAGTATGCAATCCGCAAACAACTTTAAAGGAATAATCAAAATATAGCATAACTTCAGGCGCAAGAATAGGGCAGTAACAAACCATTACGATGCAATATTGGTGTTAATGGCTGCACAAGATTCGTTATAATAATCACACCCCCCTTCCGGTGGACAGCGATGACTAAATCGATTGTCAATAAGTACAACCACTAGGCGACATCCGGCATGACACGCCAATCCAATCATCGGAGCGTCAAACAGACCGGGAACGCTAGTAACTAAGTAAACTATTGAGAGACTTGTGATCGTAAACCATTAGTCAGATCACTTCAACCACTTTGCGATTTAATCATCCTTCCCTTGGTTCGTGCGCGGTGTGTGTGTGCGTGTGTGTGTATTTGCTAAGATGTGTTATGCGTTCTACACCATCCACAACCACCGCGTATCACGTCGGGCGAAGATGCATTACTCGTGGCAAAGGTATGAGTGTGCCATGCCTTCATGTTCGCCTTTAAGGCGTCTAGAAAAGCATTGGAGCACGTGCTCGGCGACGACGACGACGACCGTGACAGTACGCTTACTGTGTGTAGCGCCGAGCACAAGTGTCTCGCCGTGCCGTGTACTGCAATCGACGGAACCGGGGACGTGCATAGAAAGTGCTGATGGGAAACTCGAACTTTTCCCACTCAAAAACGGTGCAGCGAGTTATAGAAATTCTGAACAACTGTACCAGTGCGCTGTGTGCATCACGATTCTGCCATGGTGCAACTTATTACAGTTTTCGCTGCAAACGAAAAAAATAGCACAATAGGAAGCATGTGACCCAGTAAATGTGGTTCGGGGTCGTCGGTTCTTAAGCTCTTGCGCCAGCTCCTCTGCGAAAGCCATGCATATTCTGGTGTGCTTTTGACCTGGTTTTGCGATTGTTTCGAGCTTGAAGTGCATTCCTTCAGGCACCAGGGGGAACCATAAATTTGCTGCCAAAGGCGACAGCAAAGCGGGGACGTTCGCATGGGAGAGCAGCAAGCACACACACACACTGGGTTGGTGTTGGTCGTCCCTTAGCGAAGATGCGGTAACATCACCCGACGGATCAGGGTATAGGGCGAGGATTTTCGTTTATGTAACCCGCGGGATACTATTGTTTCTCCGGTGGAAGGATAAGGATGGTTGGATGGTTGAAGAGAGGGGGATGGCAAAGGGAAAGCTAAAACTAGGCCAAACTAGACGTTTTTCCCAGCAGCGGGGTTCGTTTTCCCCACTAGCGGACGAGGACAAGAAGAATGTGTACGTACTTTCATCACCATTATTGGATTTGATCGGAATGCACATGGGCGATGCAGTTGCTTGCTGACGATATGGGGATGTGGCTGGAAAATGCTCGCCTTCTATCGATCCTGGTACTATTGGAAAGTTGTAACATGCAGACATAGAGGAAAGTAGATTGTATAGCCAAGTAGTAACACACAGAATTGTAACAACGATATGGGTAAATATCAAAGCTAAGGACTATAACTTGTATTGGTCATTTGAGCCAATTGTTGTCAGTGTGCCATTTTGTTAGAGCGATTACGAAATTATGTTTATTGCATACTTTAAGGCGCCTGTAAATGACCTGGTAATGGTGGTATGTCTAGAATCAAATGAGACATATTTGATCAGCCGATTGTACAAAACATTATTTAGTTAACTTCTGAATAGAGCAGAGTTAGTCAAGGCTCTGAGTAGGATGTTACCTGACATAAAAAGCGTAAGAACTCCATCAGTATTCACTGATGAAGAACTTTAAGATATTATTATTAGACTTAATTGCTAGTAACACAATCACTTTCAATTACCATCTCTCTTCTCTCCCTCTTTCTCTCTTTAATTCCAGCAATCGGAAATACCTCGAACGTACGTAAAAGCCCCACCGAATAAGACCGTGCGCGATGTGCCCGTACAGTATCAGTCCACGGGCGGGATCACGGCGCACGGTACCACCATGACGGCCGGCATCGGTCCCAGCCACTCGATCAACTCGATGGTCGATCTGGCCAGCTACTACGGGGGCCCAAAGACAATCGGTAGGCCAGCCGACGGTGGCCGACTGGCGGCGACCGCACCCGGGCCCAGCTTAGGCGGTGGCGGAACCGTCGGCACCGGCCAGCCGAAACCGGTGGACAAGCTGCAAAAGATTCTCCGGTTTTTGCCAGGTAAAGCCACTAAATCTTCTACTCCATCATCATCTTCGTCCTCCTCGGCGTCGTCGTCGTCGTCGTCCTCCTCTTCTTCTTCCTCCGTCTCCTCATCCAGTAGCAGTGGTATTAAGAGCACTAGTAGTAATATCAACAATAATCATCAAGGGGCGAGCACTAGCTTCGGTTTGCAACCGCCGCCGACCGGTGTACTGCCGGGCAGCCACAGCAGCAGCACCAGCAGTCTCAACAACAACAGCGGCATCAGCAGCAGCAGCAGCAACAACAGTGGCGTTGGAGGCATCGCCAGCGGTAGCGTACTAAGTAGCATAAGCGGATCCTATGGACCTAATAGTGTTAGTAGCAGCATCGGTTGTAGCAATCACGTCAACAACAACCGGGTCGGATGTGGCGGTGCTGGCGGCAGCAGCAACATTCGCGTGGATGGTCGCGGTGGCTTAAGTTTAGCGACGGCCGGTGCCGGTATCCACAATCACAACCAACACTATCGATCTCCGCCGGTGGCCGTCAGCTCCTTAGGATCTCCGCCAGCAGCCACCCTCTCATCACCGACGTCCTCCACTTCCTCCTCCTCCTCCTCCTCCTCCTCATCGTCCTCCGGTTCGTCACCTTTGGCGTCGACCGTTGCACGACAATCCGGTGTCGATGTGGTCGGGTCCGGTTCGACCGGTGGTCCGAGTGTTACGGGATCGAGTTCCGATCCGGGCCATGCACCCTTCACGATGTGACCGACTGTAAGTGGTGGTGGTGGTGGTGGAGCTGGTGTACGACGAACCGGTGGCAGTGCGGTCAGCAGTCTTTGAACCAGATCTGCCATCGCCTTCCTCCGTATCGTCTCCCACCCGCCACAGCTCCTGCCGTCGGTCCACAGCTTAGTAGTCGTACCAATTATTTAGCTAATCGATGTCGTGATACTATTTGTGATGAAGAGTGGTTAGAGTCCTGCGGCGGAGGTTATGTTGCAATGTAGACAGGGATGACCACCAGTAAGATGATTGCCGGGTGTCGTGTTGTGGTTGGGCCAATGGGAGGGGAAATTTTGAAGTGTCGTAAAAGCCGGACCGGAAAGGAGACCGTTTTTAAGAGCGCGAAAAAAAAGTGTTGGTAGATTAGCTAGCAGGCGAGTCGCATCGATCAAAAGGCCAAGTACAAATCTTAGCTCTACCGTGCCGATTGTTAATAGGATCGTTGATCGGGTGTGTGCGTCTTTTTTTTTAAACTGGAGCTTATCACGTTTAACTGTTAGTTCCGCGAACTTTGGTAGGTTCTTGTTCGCCGCCGATGGTTTGGCCAAAAATTGTAGAAAATATCCGTATGTGTGTGTGTGAGCGAGTGAGTGCGTGTGCGTCAATCAAGATTATTTATTTAAAAAACTGTGACCGATACTAGTCATTTTTAACTTCAAACTGGGTAACCTGCCCTATGGTAATCCCTCTGGTGGTTTATTTGGCAATTGCTAGTAATGACGGTAACGAGTTACTGCTGCCTCGTTCACTACGTATTGTATGATGTCTTTTTCTCCCCGAGGAAGCCTTGTCTATGTCTTCGGCCAATGCTGCAACGATCATTCGATAGTGGCAATCGTTTTCCCGACAAGTTGTTGAGAGTACTTGATCTACTTTGCCCTGAAAGGCCATGTAAAGCACTCTGTTTCTTCAGCTGCTAGAGCCACAACGCCTCTCGCAAGTGTGCGGGACCATTTTTGCCCGCCAAACTGTACGATGCTCCTTTCCAGGCGAACTTCACAGTTGCCTCAAAATACTGTCGAACGTCACTGCAAAATGCTTAAGTAAGAAATAGCAACGATTAACAGTAAACAACCAACACGCAAATGGGATTTTGTGTAGCCCCATCCCTTCCCCAGCTGATGACCAGGAGCGTCTGGAATGCCCAGTGAAAACCGACCGAAGAGGAACAAAAACAAAACAGCACACAATTGGGTGGGATAAGTACGCAGAGCGTAATGCAGAGAAGCAGAAAGAGAAGCGTAACTACACACATATAGAAAAGAGAAGGAAAGGAAAAAAAACCGAAGAAAACCCGAAAAAAATAAAAACGAAAAACGAGCTGTACATTTTATGCGCGTATTCTTAAGATTTCTTGAGTAAAACAAAACACTAAACTATAACTAGATTTTTAAAGTAAAACACACACAAACACCATAGGTAAAGGGGGGGATGGACACGAAGCGGAAGGATCACAGGAATGTGTGTGTGTGCGGAAACATTGAACATATTTGTGGGGGGGTATGGATTGGGGAAAGTTGCGGTAAAACAGAAAGGGGATAATATTGTAAAAAAGGAAGCAAAACAAAACTATATTATAATAACAGTAAGCAAAGCAAAGGTGTGCAACACTAATACGTTTAGGATGCGTTAAGTGCATGGGAAAGGAGTAGGGAAGAATAAAGAGAAGAAGCGAAAAACAAATAAAACAAGAAAGCCTATGTTGATAGTGACGATCGAGTAAGTGTGTGAAGCTGATGGAAATACACACTCTAGTAAAAACAGGAAGAAAAGAAAGCAAATCCACAACTACCAGGTGCAACAAACCAATGAATAAATGAATGAAAGGCGGTAAAGGCGAAACATGAAACATGTGGCGCGCGCGCGTTTTGGTGGTGTTGGGCTTCGAAAGAAACCAGCGCACTGTTTCCCTCTCGCTCTCTGTCTGCGTCCCGAGCGGATCGGATCGAGGGAAAGGATACGTCAAGTGGCAGGTGTGTACGTGTGCTCGTTCGTGTGTGTGTGTGTTTGTATGTGTTCTTGTGTGTGGGAAGAAGAAGAAGAATCGAATGAGCTAGCAAAAATGTTCTATCTGTTATAAGTTGTATTATTTAAGTAAATCAAATTTTTGTCTGTATGTCGACGAGTCTGGCCCGAATGATTGAAAAAAGGGGGTCGTGGACAGGTTAGGTTAGCTAGAGCAAGAGAGAGGGAAAAGGATGTGCATGCGTGTGTGTGTTTGGTGTGTGTGTGGAGGAGAAGGCAAAGTATAGGAATTTTGAGAAGATGGTGAGGTAGTGAACAGATTAAGTTAAATGAATGGTGAGTCAATCAAAGATGTAAAGTTGTAAATCCTTAAAGAAATAATACGGCTGACTAGAAAATAGAACCTAAAGACAGCAAACAATAAGAAGAGAAAATAGTAACAAACACACACTGACCAGAATCAACAATAGCCACCATTTCTGCAATAAACACACACACAGGAAAAAAGGATGATAATAACAAAAGGCAACAGAATACTAAATACCGCAAGCTCTGCAACTACTACTACTACTAATACTACTGCTACTACTTATCCTCATTACTGTTACTATCAATGTATTGCGAAATATTACCAAACCCGCAGTCGGGAAACGTTTGTGTGCGTGTGTGTGTGCTCGTGAACAAGAGAATGGCCGCTACCACATTACCACAGCTAACAATACTATTACCGCTTCAACTATACACAATCACGCCAATCAGCAGCTACAAACCACAGCAATCTAACTAATGTGGCCTCCCGCCGAAAAACAGGGGGTACACCACAAAACACGTACCGAATTTCCTCAAGTTAAAACAATAAAAGCCGGAAGGGAAGAAATAGGATAAAAACACCACACCGCTCACAGCCTGCTACATACAGAAAACCGATACGGATAAGTTTGCTCACTGTCTCAACTACACCGAATAACTACTACTACTACTACTACTACTGCTACTACTACATACAAAACAACTACTAAAATAGTACGATCTAGCTAAGTGTAATTTGTACTATAAATGAGACGCAACTAGTTGTGTTAACGGATGATTGAAAAAAAAAAAACCAAACGCAAACAAGTAAACTAAACGAGCCGTGCACCAGGAATCCACTATCTACTACCTACGACAACCACAACAAACAAATACTACTACTACTACTACTACTACTACTTGGCTGGGAATGTGTAATCTTTCTAATAGTATGAATGCGTGCGAATGGGACGCGAGTAAAACAAAACAAAAAACGGCAGAAACGAATGGCCCGATTTTAAAGCTATTATTATGTTTATGTCGTAGCATTATTATAATTATGATTTTGTATTTAAAAAAAACGCACAGGCATAAACTGTGTGCGTGTGTATGTAAAATGGGGATGGAGGATTGATAGGAAAATGTGTAAAGCGCAAAGCGAAACCGTGTACGCTCGTCCATGGCGTGCGCCTAAATGTAGGCGCACCGCATTACTTCCTTCCCAGTGTAACGGATGAAACGCGGGCGCGCGCGCGCCGTACCGTCGCACGATGTATAAATGTAAAATCAAAACGTTAGTTGGGTAGCAGGCAGGATCACCCTGTACCGAGTAAAATGAGAAGGATCACCTTGGGCAGAGGATGAAAAGTAGAGGAGTAGCGAAACGTCAGCAGAGCGATAAGGTCATGAAATAAAGTTGCTGCTCCGTAAATTCTTCAGTTGTTCCATTTCTCCCATTATTACATTTGGTGTCAGAAGTGGGATATACCTATTCCCAAAACCCGTTTGCTGTGTGCGGCTGGTCGTATTAGTGGTTGCTGTGTGCGCTAAAATAAAGACCTGCACGGGTGTGAATATATCGATACGCGGAAAAGGTTCGCTTTACTAGCTGTGTGCGGCAGGTCGTGTGAGTGGTTGCTGTGTGCGCCAAGGGATCGACGTGCGCGTGTGTGGTAGGCGTTTCCTGGAAAGTATTCGGTGCTTCGGCTGTGTGCTGTTTTTCATGTGAGAGTGCTGTGTGCACTAAAAAGAAACAATCGACGTGTATGAGAGCTGTGTGTTACCGGTCGTGAGGTGAGAATAAACTATGGAACGATTGGTGGAAGAATTTACGCGTGTTGGCCTAGTGCGGAAGTGTGAAATGGCTGGCTTGGCTACGTCCGGCAGTAAAGAGGACCTGGCGAAACGGATCATGGATTCCGGAATAACGTTAGAAGCCGTTCCCGAACAAAATCACATCGAAGATGCCACGAACACAACGGGCTATATGGATGCGGAAAGCGGATCGCTAGTAGACGCGACAAAAACGGCCATAATCCATACACCAGTGCAGCCATACTCATTCCGAGATGTGGAGGACGGAATTGAGCCCTATGGAGCGGATTTGACAAAGGATATTAGAGCGTGGTTCGACGATTTTGAGGGTGTCGCAAAAATGGCACTGTGGTCCGAAGACCAAATGTTCATCATGTGTCGACGTAAGATGGTGGGCATTGCGAGAAGTTTCCTGGCGACGGAAAAAACTTTATCATCCTACCCGGTGTTACGATCTAAACTGATAAAGGAATTCGAAAAGATAGTGCGCTCGGGTGATGTTCATAGAAGGCTTATGGCTCGACGGAAAACGCATAAGGAAACTATGCTTGAGTACGTATATGAAATGCAACGCATAGCTCGTGACGCCGATATTGACGAATGCAGCCTAATCGAATACATCGTGGACGGCGTGACCCATGAAACAAGAATGCGTGCGTCACTGTATCGAACGAGCAACATGACCGAGCTAAAGCAGGAATTGTTATTCCTTGAAAGAGCAGAAGCCAAAAGAACATCGGAAAAGAGTGTTACGCGAGTTGAGCCAAGAAATCAACGAAAGTGTTACAATTGTGGCGATGTCGGACATGAAGCTAAGAAGTGTGTTAAAGAAGAAAACCCGAAAAAATGCTTCGAGTGTGGTGGTGTTGGTCATCGAGCAAGGGAATGTGATTCTCGAACAAAAGGACCGAAATGTTATTCGTGCGGTGAGCGCGGCCACGTGTCGAACAGTTGTCCAAGAAATCGAAACAGGCACAATCCTGGGAATACGAACCTCGTTTCGAGTGAAAATAGTGGAACTGTTGATATGCGCATCGGGCAATACTATTTCAAAACGCTTTTTGACACCGGCAGCGAATACAGTTTGTTACAATACAGTGTTATGAACAAAATCGGTAGCCTATTGTTGGCAAAGACCGACATGGTATTCAACGGTTTTGGTGGAAAAAAAACGAAGGCATTGGGTCGGGTAGAAACCGAAGTGTGTATCGACGGGCAAAATTATCCGGTAATGTCTTTTTATGTGGTCCCAGACAATAGCAGTGTTTACGAAGTGATTTTGGGAAAGGATGCGTTGTGTGCGATGGACGCCTTGGTAACTGCGGAGGGCGTTAAACTAAAACCAAGAGTGAGCGAGAATCAGGAACAATGCGATGTGTTGTGTGCGAATGCCTTGACGATAAACGGCGCAAATGAAGTATCAATACATCATCAGTATCGGAATGAGATAGGGCAAATGATCGAGGATTTCAAAGATAAGGAGGGTTACCTGAGTCCTATTCCGAAAGGGGACGTGCCTTTGCACACACTTCATATGGACCACGTAGGCCCCATGGATACCACAGCGAAACAATACAGGTATATTTTAACAATAGTTGATAGTTTTTCTAAATTTGTTTGGTTATACCCCACACGTACTACAACTGCTGAGGAAGTACTACGGAAACTGGAGTGTTGGTCAGCCGTGTTTGGAAATCCGACATGGATTATCACCGATAGAGGATCAGCGTTCACGTCCAATACATTTGCTGCGCACGTTCAGAACCAGAGTATCGAGCACATCGTTTCTACTACCGAAGTGCCACGGGGAAATGGACAAGCGGAGCGAGTTAACCGGACGGCTATAGAAATGCTGGCGAAACTATCGACAGAAGATCCGTCAAAATGGTTTAAGTGGGTGAACCGAGTGCAACGTGCGATAAATGCGTATTATCATTCAACAACGGGCAAAACACCGTTTGAGCTGATGTTTGGCGTGAAGATGAAAAATAGCAGAGATGATCAGCTGAGGGAAATTATAAATAAAGAATGGTATGAATATCATGATAACGTAAGGCAGGAATTGCGAAAAGACGCTCGTATTGCTATAGAACAAGCGCAGCGGCGCTACAAGGATCAATTCGATAAGAAACGAAAACCTGCGTCAGGGTATAAGCTAGGAGAGTTGGTAGCTATCAAACGAACGCAATTCGTTGCTGGTAAGAAACTTGCTAGCGAATACTTGGGTCCCTACGAAATTATGCATGTAAACCGCAACGGGCGGTATCGCGTTAGGAAAGTAGGACTTGGCGAAGGACCGCTAGAGACGAGTACAAGTGAAGATAATATGAGGCTATGGGCTTATGCGTTAACAGCAGAAGAGGGAGATGATGAAGATCAAGGGTCTGACTTCAATCAGGACGACCGGATGTAAAATCAAAACGTTAGTTGGGTAGCAGGCAGGATCACCCTGTACCGAGTAAAATGAGAAGGATCACCTTGGGCAGAGGATGAAAAGTAGAGGAGTAGCGAAACGTCAGCAGAGCGATAAGGTCATGAAATAAAGTTGCTGCTCCGTAAATTCTTCAGTTGTTCCATTTCTCCCATTATTACATAAATATAGCGGAAAGGAGCTGAAACTGGCCGCGAAAGCCACACAGTGGAATGTTGGGCAGGAAAAATATATTTATTTCTAGTTCGTCTCTTTTATTATTTTTCCTTTGCTGCTCCCCCGGATAATTTTAACGATACTAATGGAAATGTTTTTATTTGTAGACAAAAGGTGGTAGAAGCGACCCGGAATCGAGTGAGAGAGAGAGAGGGATCGAAGAAAGCCCTTGCATACCGAGGCCGAGTGAGCCCTGGTTCGTAACGCTAGCAAGATTTACAATCTGTGTGTACGGATGTGTGAGCTGTGTTCGATAAGTAGTGAATTTCGGGGTGGGGGAGGGAAAACAAGGCATTTGGTTAGCGTGCCGAACCGGGCCGAACTCAGCCTGGTTGCAAATTGGGAGCCAGGGTAAAATGGATTCCCGCTAGCAAAGAGAGCAGAAGGGTGGGATGGAAAGGGTGGAAGGCAGGAAGGGGGGAATGTTTAGTAAAAGGAAAGGGGCAGACAAAATGTATGACAAATTTGTGATAAATATTTATTTAAAAGCGAATGGCTATAGTATCGACATTTGATGATTCGATGGTGGCCAGCAGCATCATAATTGTGCCAGGTTGTAGAAGTCAGCAGCAGCAGCAGGTTATACATACATTCGTCAAACCGCAACACACACGTACTAAGCAGCGAAAGCAAACAGGATTAAAAGTTAGATAAAGGCCAGCTTTTGAAACATTTGCCTAGCACCACCACCACCACCCGCAGCATGGCAAATAAACATAGACAGAAGCGCAGAACAAATAGAAGGATTATTTATGGGTTTTTTTTCTTAGTTCAATCCCCATTTGAAGAGGGAAGAAGTCCCCGTAACGCATTTGATAAAATAATAAAACCGCAAACACACACACATACCCTTGCAACTGCAATAGGTTCAAAATTAGATTTTTTTTCAACATTTGTTGTCTTTCGTTCCCCAACATTTGCACATGCTAAGAGCGTATGCATCAACATATTTAATTGTGGCAAGAAAAGGAAGGCAACATGAAACAGAAACATGAAATCGAAATGTGATAATGGAAAGGAATGGAAAAGCGTGACCGTGTGTGACTGTGTGACCGTGTGTACGTGCGTTTGCTCACAGTGTGCTCTAAACAAATCGGGATGGCCCCAAGCACACTTTGGAGCCGGACCAATGGAAAGCTGGTGTTCATTAATTTATTAAGCGATAGGTGTGATGATCGGTGTCCATCGAAAGTGCAGTGTAAACGATCGAAAGGATATCCTTAAAAAAAATGAAGCAATCCAGAGGAAAAAGGATGCAACTTTACGTCTGTCTGTATGAGCGAGCGCGCGCGCAGGGAAAAGCAAGGGAGAAGTTTAAATTTATTCCTAATCGAATCGTTGTTTTCTTTTTTACCTTTTTTGATAGAGTAGTCTAAATAATGAATTAAATGAGTGTTAGTGATGGTTGGCCGGATGCGAGCGCTAACTCCAAGTTAAGCAGCACCGGCGAACGAAACGATTGGCACACTGAGTGAAGTAAGTAATTGAAACGGAAAAAAGGTGATGTGAAAGAAGAAAGGGATAAACGATGAACCAAAAATTTGAAACTAATTAAACGAAGGTGGAAAAAACAAAACCCTGGTAGTTACGGTTAACGGATTGCGGATGTAAGTTCTTAAGCTATTAAAATATTGAAATTGAAAAAACAAAACAAAACAAAACAAAACCATACATATTAAGATCGAACATTAACTAAAGGAGAGAAAATAGACAGCAAACTGCGTAACGCATGTAACGCACCTAACGTTACGCAAAAAAAGCAGCAGCAGCAGCAGCAGAGGCAACAGCGCACACCCCTCTCTTTAACTCTTGTGGTGTGGATGAATAGGTTTTCGTTCTTGTCTTCTTGTTTCTCCTTTCTGCGTAAAACCATCGACCCTAGGACCCAGTCACAATCGCAATAAGTGTCCAATAGCTTTATCCACAATGTAACGCAAAAATAGAAAAGGGGAAAAACTCGTGGGGAATTGAAGAAAAAAAAACGCGAAAGTGGCGAAAACTATGTCTATGTGTGTACTAAATCAGCGGAAACAATAACAAGAAACAAAACAAAAAATAGCAAACAGAACTCAGAACCACAGTTATAGCACAATTATGTAGTGGTAACATAAAGCGTAAGAGGAAGCAAATTATAACTAGCAAACAAACGGAAACACAAAACTGGAAAATAAACATGAAGAACAAAAACAGAACACATGGAAAAAAAACCCAGGAAAATGCAAAAGAAAGCAAAACAATTACAAAATTGTACAAGCAAAAATGCATAAAAATTAGTTCAAACAGTGAAATCAAATCAAACCAAACAGAGTTAAAAATTCGATCAGAAAATCATATCTACGGTACACAGTTAAATCGTCTCCCCAAACAAACTTCTGCTTCTCTGTCTAGCAAACAAAATCAATAGAAACCTGAATCGAATGTCCTTGCTTCGAACGACGGATGCATCTATACATATATCAGTGCAGTGGTTCCATGCAGCATGAAAAAAAAACCATGACGAAAGCGCTCTTCCACTGCTAGAATTCTGCCGGCCAATCCTTCAAACAACTGTCCCTTGTAAATAGTGTAAAAAGTAACGCAAAACAGCAACTGTAACAACCAACTGTAATGTAAGCAAGCAAGGCAACGTGATGTATTAGAGAGCAATGGGCAGGTTTTCTTTGAAACTCTCAATTTTACTCTGTTGTGTGTGTGTGTGGATTTTCCTTTAAAACCAAAAACCACAACCTCTTTGCGATCGGTTTCCCCCCCTCCCCTTATCTGCTGTACTTGCACCACACGCACCTACTGCCCAAGGACACGCCGCCCCCCGAAATGCTGCGGAAAACTTGCAAATATACATATATATAGTTAGGGAAACTATGTGCGAGAAGCCCTTGATAGGAATGAGGACTGAGCAAAGCTACAACCGACACTTCCGACAGGACAGAGGATGATGTCCTCCATGGAAGCGCGCAAAAAATCAAACAAATCATATTTATTACGGTCGAGAATAGAAGGACACACACAATGCAACGGAACGAAAAAGGTCGGTGTATCGTACAGCAAGTGCCAGCAAAGGGCCTGTGAGAGCACTAGCGTTAGCCGCACTTGTGCAAAAAAACGGATGGAAAATATATCTATATCTATATATTGAGCATATTACTATTATTCGACGGAGTAATAATAGTAATGATAATGAGTAAAATAATAATAATAATAATAATAATAATAGTACTATTGATAATAATGAATAAAAACAAGTGGTAATATTAATAATAATTATAACAAATAACATAATACTGATAATGGTAATGATAATAATGGAAAAAAGAAGTAACTAAATAATTTAAAGAGAAAAAAACAAATAAATAATGAAATTAACATTCCCCAATGTTGTCTTTTGCTTGCCTTTCTTTTTTGTGATTTTAATCGAATTTAGTCGAAGGGTGTAGATAAATGATGAAGAGTACGCGCTTCCAAGCATATCACAACAGTTGTGATGACACAGTTGTGAACCAGCATTTTCTCGGTGGTAGGTATCGTGCTTACTTACTTACTAATCAGGCGCGTCAACGCTCCGTGGTCTTGGCCTGCTGCAACAATCCTCGATACCGCTCACGGTTTAGCGCCGTCGTCTGCCAATCCGTTATCCCGGCCGGTCTTGTGGATCTCAGCTTTGGGCCTACCACGCCTCCTCTGTCCGTGTGGACGGCCTAAAAGCACTTTACGGGCTGGGTCGTCGCCCGGTGTCATGGGAGCCCTCCGGAGCCTGGTGAGTCTAATTCGCTGCACGATGGTGCGATCATCGTATAGCTCGTAGAGCTCGGCATTGTAGCGGCTCCTCCAATGTCCTTCCACACAGGCGGGGCCAAAAATCCTTTCGAGCATCTTTCCCTCGAACGCGACTAAGAGAGTATGTGCTTTCAACATCCAAAATATTCTTGCAAATAACTTACAATTTTGACTTCTTCTATGTCTGATACAGCAGTAAATACATTAGACTTAAGTTGTTTATGGACGGCTATGCATCTATGATTTTCTTTTTTTGTGTTGTTTAAATGACTTGACTGTCATTTATGGCTTTCTGGACTGTTTGATACCACGAAGTTTGGCAGTCAGTCCTGATAAATTTGGACAAACATAGTTGGACAGTCCGGTCGTGGTGGGGTGTTAGAGTCCGCTCTTCAGCAGCATCAAGACATCTCTGTGTCAAAAACAACACACTCATCTAGAGGATTGACTATCCAGCTATGGAGCATTCCGGTCAAGGAAGTCATAAATTACATACCAATCCCTTCGAGGTACTAGAATCCACCTCTCTAGCGCCCGCAGGAAGCTCAAACAGGCTGGGATTTTCTCAGGTATAATTGATTGACCTCTCGATGTACTTAACAGGTTAAGTCGGGAAAACCAAGAAAACTATTGAGCGTTGAACAGGACTCGGATAGCTCTTCAAGGCTTTAGAGCAGTCGCCCATCTACAGCTGGGACCGATCCTCTACTCTACTTCTCTCTCTGAACTGTTAAGGTATCCGTTTTCTTGGAGCTAACTATTGGCGTTAAGGAGTTTGATATTCTTCCAGTTCAAGCATTACAAATTTACATGGCTGAAAGTGTGTTAAGCAATTTCCTGCTCTTTGTCCCTTAGCAGAGTTATTGGATTCCAGGCCGGTCCGGTGGCCGAGGCGATAACGGCGCTGGTCTTCACATGGGGCAGGCCCGGGACTCAAATCCCATCCAGACTTCCTCACGTCCTTATTTACGTATATTCATTTTTACTCAATTATTTGAGAGTTTTTTAACAAAACCAAATCGCAATAGAAAGTTGTGATAATGAGGATTATTTTGCAAAATTTTAGCTTGATTATATCAGAAAAAACGGTCGAAAAAATCGAAAATCAGATATAAAAGTGGTCATGGTCTATTGTCCGTCACGGTATATAGTGGTGTATTTCCTATGTCAACCTTACACTCGTCGTCTGAAAGCACTAGCTTAGTATAAAGCTTCTGAAGCTCTGCCATTACATTATTTCTGCCTGACATTATTTTCTTACTCAAGCATCAACTCCATAAAACCCAAAAACACAATCGTCTTACGGGTACTTCGATGGACGAGGTTTTAACTACCCTACGTTGTCGGTACGGTTGTCTACGGAGCCTTTCATAGCGGTGTGAAATCGTCTTGCGAACAGGTTCAATTCGGCCCTTGGCCTTTCCAGATCATTTGACCGGTAATTATCTACCGGAGACCGGGCAGTACCGCCAGCAGCTCAACTCTTTCTTAGCTAATCCTAAAAACTGTCCTACCAATCTCAATGTTTATGAGCTCATCGCCAAGATGAGAATCGCCCTGCGGGAGTCGTCACCGGGCGGCACGAAACCATCCTTTTATCACTAGTGACTTGTGATTTAGCTCACGAACTTTCCTTAGCTTGGAACCGTTAGGAGAGAGGGCGCAGTCAACCGTTCGGGGGTAGAAATCTTAATTAAACGAACAACTTTTTCATTTAAAACTTTTAACTTTATGATGCCAACCGCACGCGCCAACCGGATGCCGGCAAGTGATGGTGAGCGTTTGCTTCAAACTCGGGTTTGAGCTTAAAGTCGGTGTGGAAATGTGGTATCTATTTTTTCGCTTTATTTTAATTTTTATAAAAGCTTAACAAGGGGGGGGATATTAAAACCTGCTCCACACAACATTGTTTGCAGCAATGTTCAGTGGCAATCAACAACGGGCACTGATCGAACAGCAGCTTTCCTTTTTCCTGATTTATAATTACAGCGATTACCAGTCGGCGGATTCTGAAAACCCAACCAAAAGGGTGGCTGGCTTATTAATATTTAATTTGCATAAAATTTACACATTATGTACTGGTGTTTGTTTGAACAATTTTTTTTTTTTGCTCTTGTACTGCTGCTTTTCATTATGAGTTTTCGCTCAACGCGTTGTTCGGGAGGATTACTTTTCAATCATATTTTCAGCCTTTTCACAGTCCTGTTTGGTTGCTCGAGGAAAATTGTTTAATTACACAAACCATGCTGCCAGCATTTATTGTTGGCAAAAAAACGGCTCAGGAAGGATTTTCCTAGTAGATTTTAGTACAACATTGTAAAGGGAATATTTTCTATAACAAAAAATCGTCTCTTTAAAATCGATCTTATTTAAAATTCTTTCCATTTCATTAGTGTATTCTGCATCCAGAGAATATTCAGGCCAAGTAAGGCTGCAGTACAATTATCATTTTTAAATCATTTTAAATAATTTTAATTTAGAATCTTTTTGATAAAAAATAGAATTTTTCATACTTATTCTGGAGACAAGAGATCATTTTTGATCGATAAAGCCATCACAACTCTTTATCCAAATATCTCGGACGATATGTATCGTTCGTTGTCCTGAAACACTTTTTTGCATACATTCAGGCGTTCATCGTAGTGTTGCTGCTAGCTGTAATGCACTTACCCAACCGATTATAAACTAAAACGTTGTAGTTACTTTCCGATTGCATTCGATCCTCGGATGTTCGAAACGCTCAAGAAACAAACTCAATTCCATTTCGTACTGAGAAACAGCTCCCAAGTCATTGACCAGCACCGAAGGAACGTACCATTAATTTCGTATTGACAGATGAAAGTCGAATTTCACACTTTCCCTTCGCCATCATCTGCCCTCCCCAACCTGTCTCTCCTCGTCTTCTCCTCCCAATCCCCCAGTCAGACGGACGCCAGACGCCAGACATTGGCCAGAATCCCTTCCGTCCGGCCAATCCCCTTCCTCAGCGCGGCCGTTCACCGGCACGACACAGGAAACTCGATTCGGTTGATAATTCAATTTGTGAAATCACTGAAATACTATCATCATAATAATTGCATTTCGCTGCACATGTTGAGTTTCTGATTCTGATTTAGATTTTAAATTGAATTGGTAATTGCATTGAGGTCTCGTTCCGGCCTGGGTTTTCCCCCCCAGCCATTCGACGCCCTGCTCGGAGCCTTCGGATCTCATCAGAAGGGCGGGTGCGTGTCTGTAGGTCGCTTGTTTCTTCCTCCATCGGTGGGATGCAAATTGTGACACTTCACACTATCGATGGCTCTCGACAGGTTGATGATGTTCGTGTTCGTTCCCCGTTCGCTCGCCAAAAGGGGTGACATTTCGGACTCAAGGGACGGACACAGGCTCGCTGGTTGCACTAGCGTAACATGCATCACACACGGACCGGTGCCTGTCAGCCGGAAGCGTAAATGCATCATTATAGGCACTATGGCAGCGTGAGGACGGGCGTTGTTCGGGCGAGTCTACGAACGGACGGATTTGTGGGCATTGGATTGAAATGTGATCTTGCTTGTACTCCAGTAAGAAGTTAGGGCATCATTCTTCATCTTTAAATCATGTTTTTTATGCTACTTTTAATTGTTTCTGCTTGTTCAATAAATGTTCTTTAAATCGAACGAGAAAAATGTTCAAAAACGCTTAAACCGTGGTGTTTGCCAACACTGATGTAACGCGTTTTGCATAACTTTAGGCGCATTTGAATCGTATCGGCTGCTGCAGTTGGTTTTTGAAAATTTTGTGTTGGTTTTTTTGTATTTGAATTCTTTTTTTATTTATTCTACTACTTGATTTGAATTTTTTATTCGCATTTATATTTTTTTAATATTTACAGGTTAAATGAATAAAACAAAATTCATTTATGGGCCATTCAGTCCAATTCAGTGGGCTATGCTTCGCTGTAGATGGGCACTAAAAAGGGACTGGAAAAATATTAATCTCTGCTGCTTTTATGAATACTTCTAGGAAATCTGAAGCAGACTTCTGACCACTTGTGGCACCGTGTGGGAATGTCAATTACCAACTCCAGAATAATGGAGATGAGAATTTATCACACCTACTCTTGGAATAATTTTTTTTGGGAACGTTCCAATCATCTTTCCAAGTAATGTATAAAAGAATGTGCCATAACGTAGCCGAATGAACAGAAGTAACCTTTCATGGTTAAGCCCTGCTTTAAATTGCGTTGTATCAGCATTACCCCTAAATTGATTCCAAATTTAGCTAAAAGTTTTCCACCAGCATTAAACGTTAGCAGGACACATATAATACCTATCTTTTAACGAGCATCATTTCACAACTCCGTACCCTTCCGTTTGTGTAACGATAATACAATACAGGCAATAAGAACAGCAGCAAAGTAGCAAAACTAAACCAAAAAACTGGAGGACACGAGAAAAAACACAGAAAACCCGACCAAAACTTGTCCATTGCTCCATCCTGCTAAAATATGTCTTCAGCGAAGCAAAAGATAAAACGCAACGACAATGTGAGATATAAGTCGGTCCGGGTCCATTGTGGACACTAACGCTGGATGACCGCCATCGCCATTTTTCGCTCGCCCATCGGTATGAAGTGATATGGAAGCGACTGCTAAATGATGTCCTCAAATTTACAGCTAATGGTGGCACAGGTTGAACTTCGTTCGGTTCGTTCGAAGCAATAACCAGAGGAGAAAAAAAAGGAACTTTCCCTTCCCACCGAACCGCGTCCGAGAGCGGTGTGTTTATAGTGTAGCGTTAAAGGTTTGCACCATCAAACGAGTTCGAGTTTGCCGTTTAATGATTTGCTCCTTTTTTCCCCCCACTCTCTTTTTTGCCTGTGCTATGCGCTGCTGAAACAAACTGTTCACCCAAGAACGGCTCGGCCCAGTTCGCTCTTCTTTTGTCTGCGTCGGCAAATCCATTGCCAGCGAGCGCCCGTTAATGCGAGCTGCTGCGCCAGCAGCGTACAACGTTTGCCCCGGTGAAACCATAAAGATAAAGCTATCCGGACGCTATCTGGCTGGCCAGATTGCACATTCCGATGCTGCTGCTGCTGCGTGTTGTCGTGCCCGTTAAAGGAATTTTATGCTTCGCAGATGAAAGTGCAAATTAACGACACTTTGAGCCAAAATGGTTGGCGTCTATTAGCGTCCGGGAATGGGCAGGAAGAGATGTGGCTGTATCGTTGGGCCGTCGTTCAGCTGCAGGGAACATTTTGTCGGGGAAAAATAATTGGAAAAATTCTTACTTGTTTCGTAAAGAGAAAAAAATCGTTAATTAATTTATTAATTTAACAACAAAAGTTAAATTTTAGTTTTCGATGGAGGCGCATGGTGTTTCATGAAAAAACGACGCATTTTTAAACTTTAATATTTATGATTTTTTTCTATCGTTACTTAACTTTCAAAAATAGTAAACAAACTTCTTTTGTCCCCCGAAAATCGCATTTTCCCAAAAAGTGCACTCACATCGAATTATCTTACCTAATCTAATTACCCTCGAATCCGTCCACATGCTGCCATGCCGCCAGTCCGGCAGGAGTAAATGGACCGGATCTTGGCTCCCGATTTTCCTCATTTCATTATCTCCACCTCCCCTTTCTCCCGTGAGTGGCCATCGCTCACCGTATCGCACCGGTCGAGACGATGGTTGGTTACTTAAATGGTTCAGTGTCTGTTTTTTTTCTTTCGCTTCGCCCGGCTTTTCTACTGTATGTCAGTTAAAAGACAAATAAAATGAGCTGTAAGTATACGCCGATGGACACCAACACCAACGCACGGCCAGTAAAAAGCAGACGGGTGAAAAATAGCTCACAAAAAAGGAAAATCTAAAGTTTTCCACTTTCCCGCCACTCGGCCAAGTTAATCAAAACTTTTTCAATTGCACTAAACGCTATCATGTCCGGTTCGAAACGGAACGAAATTGTAAACAACGCTGCCCGGTGCCAGTCGGTCGAAGCAGGACGGAGCATACATAAGCTCGACACTGGTTGTATGAAAATAATTCGAAGCCGGAGAGAGTGGGAAAACAAAACAAAAAAACACAGACTAACAACAAATCCTTCTAACGACTTGAGAAATGGGAGATCCAAGCCGGTAAGGTTAACGGAACGGGCGAAACGGAGTATGGCTGAGTCCGGTGCCCGATAAAAACAACAAACAGCTCTCTACTGAAGTCTGTTACAGACTGGGAGGTTCTCTTACGGAAGGATGGGAAGTAGGTGGGAAACACCCACCCAAGATGGCCGGGCGAAAATGATCACCTGTCTGACCCTGGGCGGTAGCCGTGCTACCCACCCAAGTGA
Organism: Anopheles stephensi; assembly: GCF_013141755.1. Lineage (NCBI taxonomy): Eukaryota > Metazoa > Arthropoda > Insecta > Diptera > Culicidae > Anopheles > Anopheles stephensi. The sequence continues at coordinate 18,728,196 of NC_050203.1, forward strand.
CACGTGTGAAGCGTCCATTCCACTCGCTAACATTGGCTGAGGGAATTTCGAAGAGCATCGCACCAAACCGAACCGGTGCGGCCGAAGTGGAGCACTTGGAGCAGCGTTGGTTTTATTTTCTTAGACGTTATTCTAGTTTAAGGACGTGTGTCCTGCCGTGTCGAACCCAGAAGTCCCCGAAGACTATCCTCGGCGAGACAACGGTAAGGAATTCAGCACACACACACACGCGCGCGCACACGTTAGGGACAGCAAATACATCAAATGTGAGAACACGGAACATGGTACAGGTCCGTGGAGAATAGACAACACAACAATGGCAATGGTCGGTCCGGCAAGTCGGCTAAACCGCACCTGAACCCCGAAATAAGCTTTCCCGAAAAGAGGAAAAATGTCCAACGATGATGAAAATTTATTTCCTGCTCCTTGGTTCATTTTCGTGCGATGAACTTGGCTGCGGAACCGGGTGGACAGTGTTGCGCTAGCAATTGGCGCGTTAGGGATGCTAGAGCAATTCGTTAAGGAGCAGTTATTGAATTACGATTACAACAATGTTGTTATAAGTATAAACACAAAATTAAATTTTTCTTAAAACTCTTCCTAATGGTTAAGCAGGTTTCAGATATTTATTCTGTAATGCTTTTAGCCATTTAATTGGTGTGGAAAATATTGCTATACAACTTTTTCATAAAAAAAATCTTTAAGGGCCATAAAAACACCTCGAAGGGAAGCTGCTGTAGCTTTCCAACAATGTCTTGTTAGAAAAATAATCTAAATTATAAACTGTAAGGACATCGACTATCGGTCTCTTTTGTTTTCCATTGCAATTCTGATCTATTTTTACTGTATTTAGCATTTCCTCTTTTTCCTAGCTAAGCCCAATTTCACTAATCTTCTATACTGATCGTAGTTTACTTTAAGAAAAAATTACAAAGAGTATATCAAGATTCAATTCATTACGTTAGAAACTAATTCAAAGGCCTTCGCTTAAATTGATCAATCGCTTATGGTGCTTGTATCTGCTATGCAAATTGCCTATCTTCAGGCGCAATTATTTCATTTTTTGTTTCGAATGATTATCGCGGAATAACGAGGTTTTTCTTAAATTTTCTACTATTGCGAATTTTTTATTATAATTTCAAATAATTTAAATACACAAAATGTCTATATAATGTTGAGAAGTTTCATAAGTATTAGTTATACAATTACTTGATTTTTTTTTGGTTTAATTCGTTTCTGTATTTTTTAGTAAATTCGCAATTTTTTTAGAATTTTCAGTCTGGTTTTCTGATAAATATTTAAGCAAAGAACTAAGAAAGATTGACTTTAAGAATTTTCTCCTTCCCTGGGGAAATGTGTTAGTAAATCATTCGTCAAAATTCAAATCGTTTCTCTAGCTTCATTCCTGAATTGTTTATTTAATTCAACTCTCATACCCCATCGATACGCTTATTTTTTCAGCAACCGCTTCGCACAACACTGTCCCAACAAACAACGCCAACGCACGACGCAAACAACAAAATGTTGTGTTCCATCGTTGTAGATACCACGATCAGCTTCTTCCCCTAGACTTCCTTCTCCGCCCCCAACCGCCAACCATCCTGCCCCGCAGGATGAATTCTTGTTCGGTTTAATCGAACATGGTCGCCCATGCTCAAGGGCAAGGGCACAACAGAGCAAGCAAAACATACGACGTTCCGGCGTTCGTACCATCGTGCCACAAACGACCATGCGTCTCCACCATGGTACGAACTCCTTGGCACAGCGCGCACACAAACGTCTTGGGCAGATAGAGCCGACGGTAAAAGACGATGTATGGAAGGGGAGGGCAAACGAAATGGAAAGTTTTTTATTCGACCGTCGTTCGTCCTTAAAACAAGCCATCCCGTTCCGTTGCTGCCGCGTTCTGCTGCTATCTCCGTCTCCGTCCTTTCGCTCCTTGTATTTCACCGTCGCTCGGAACTGCGCCGTGCATCGTCGTGACGCTGCAGAAGGGCCGTCCGAAGTACAAACGCGCACGTAGGAAGGTAAGAATTGTTTTTGTAGACCGACGTCCAACACACACACTCACACGGTCACATGCTGATGATGCTAGATCTTCCGGTTCAATGCTTCGTTCGTTGCTTAAAAGCCATGGAAAATAGCATTTTAGATGAAGATCTCTTCCTAAACCGTTGCTTCCTAATGCATAAACCACACCATCTACCGTGCGTCTGAAACAAAACTCCATTTTCATCCACTCCGTCGGCCAGGATTTACGGGTAGCTTTTTTGCTTTGCCTTTGCCGTGTCCTTGCTTCCCACAGCAAGCGCGGCAATCGTACGACCTTATGCTTCCGCGGTTATGCACCGTTCCCGTTCACCATTTCGCTTGGTTTTGTTTTGCTCGGGGAATTAGATTGATAATGTTTGGGTGGACGAAAAGTTTCACAATTATTTACACCGGAGAATGTTCTTTTTTCACCCCCCTTAACGCTGCTACCATTAGCTAGCCTTTTGTTTGTTTGGGCAAGCGTTGAGAGCGTTAATGGCTTCCGGCAGCAGCAGCAACAACAGCACCAAAAACAAAATGGAAGACAATTTATGAATTTAAGATAAAGGTGCTTTGGCAGAGCAGCAAATATTCTAAACTTTACAGTGAAAAGCCAGTGGGAAGAGATTTAGCGCGTGCTGTCTGTGTTTTTTTGTGATTTGGATTTATTTCTTTTAAGTTGGTTATTGTGGCTTGAGAGGCGATAACGACACCGGTCTTCATACGGCTGGACCAGGGTTCAAATCCCACCTCGAAACAGGCAAGCCCTTTTCTCGAAACTATAGAACAAATTTCACAAAATTATAGTTATTGGCCGGTATGTAAGCAGTTGAAGCAGCGTTCAGCAGCTAAAGATTGACCAAATAACAGTTTAAAATCATTTGCGCGATGTTGGTTTCCAAAAGAAGCTTGATGTTTAGGTGCCACTCCAATCAACACCAAAAACTAATTCATGGCTCTAATTTCCATCTGCGAAGCCTTTATGAGACGGAATGAAATGGACCCATGTCTTAAACATGTCGTGGTCAAAGCGCTAGGATTACCGGTCAAGAACGTTCTACGGTGCACATGGTGGAGGAACTGAAAGAGAATCATTTATTATGAGCTGCTTCCGGACCGATACACACTAAATGCAGATCTCTGCTATCAACAACTACACTGTTTAAAGACGATAATTTTTTAGATGATTTTAAAAGGTCAGAAATGGCCAATGTGTTCTCTCAGGTGTTGTGTTCTCTCAGAACTGTAGTGACTCAGCACAAACTTAGAAAGCTTCCTTGGGGAAATTTTATGAATCCATCCTATAGTCTTGACCTGGCACCACGTGTCCATCGCCCTTTTCTCGCACTGTAAAAATTCTGCTAGCCTTAGAAGTATTGACCACACTTCTTCCTACCGCTAAGCAAACCATTATTGAGCCTATCCTTAGCTTAGGACTAGGCCAGTCCTTAAAGATTTGTACAGCTCTAGGTTTAAAATGCTTTTTTGTGAGGTAATTGTAATTGAATGTGTAATCTCCTTTTACATTATATCCTCATCAGTATATTTAATGTAAATTTAATACATAAGTATATTTAACATGTTTTAAATAGGTACCGAAATGTTCCTCAAAGTATCATCTGGTTATTAAAAATCGGCACCTACTCTAAACAAAACGCTCGATTAATTTCGCGCATCTTCTGCTCACCTAAAAACCCTAAACCAATTACCCGGCCGATAGATAATAGTCCCGCGTCTAATTTAACGTTCCACAAACCGTACATGGAAAAACGTCTGCAAATGAGACGTTACCAACCATACCACACCAGCCTGTCCACCGATCTAGTGCAGCAAACGATAATAAATTATGCAAATTTCGCTACTTAATATAAGCGCCAAGAAAATTTTGTTCCGTTTTTGTATTCGAGCTATCGAGACGCTACACAACCACCCAGTCAATGGACAAGCATCGAAGACACCGGCTAGGGAAAGCAGACACATCGCTCGGTCGGTCGGGGTTGAAGGTGTGGGTTATTAATTTTCACGCTGCTTCGCGCACAACCACATTAACGTTTAGCCGATCCCCTATTTTTGGTTCGGTTTTTGGCCTCTCTTGCGTTCCGAGAATCACCGTCGGTCGAAGAACTCGAAGTCGATTGGAAAATAGAGGATTTTTGTGAAGGTTTAACCACATTTCGTCCCAGCAAAAGATGTAATCATCCTGATAAAATCTGTTCGAAACAAAAGCGAAAAGCTCCAACATCAGAAAAGCGAACATAGCTCCAACAGCTAACCGGAACGAAACATAAGATTGTAATCGTTTTAATTGACCTTTATTTGGATTTTCTTTTTGGCACACGTCGTGTAAAAACGGATCTCGGGAGACGGGTCCGGTCCGGTGTGAAAGCAACAGCGCGCGAACCGTCCGTCGTCATTTCACGGTCATTTGTGTAATGTCTTAACCGCGTCAGGTTGATAGACGGCGGTCGGGTTTTTACACGACACCCAAGCCAAGTGTCGGTGTTGCAGACCGGCCTGACCTTGGTACCGTGCGACCTACGATGGCGTGAGCTTTCGCGGCCGGAACCCAAAACAAATGATGTCCCGGGTTGCAGTGCGACTAACCGAAACTCCTTTCGCTGTGAGCATGATGGATTGCTGCAACTGGTGGGCTTCCGAGCTTCGCGATCGGTTTCGAACGCACGTGCCAGACGGGGCTGTTCGCTGCCTGCCCGCAATTAGGTGTGGGAATCCGTCTTCATTAGGATGGTTGGAGGGGTCCGTGGCCGTCATGCAGGTAATCGAATGTCGTCTCCATTAGCTGCCATTAGTTAAGGGCCGGCGGGCAAATGGGTGGAAATATGTTATGGGTCCTTTAAATGAGCTTGACACCATGTATTTTTACTTACGAACACGAAATTAAGCTCTTTAATTTCACTTCAATTAAATTTGGTTCAATTATTTATTGCTGTTCTTGCAAGAATTTTTTTATCTATACTCTTAATTTCTTGATTCATTAAAATATTATTCACCTTTCAGTAACATACACGGATTTCAATGAAGATTTAGCCTATGCTCGCCCGAAAAAGCAGACCAGTTTGACTGAACGAAGCGTTACGTTACAAAGCGTTACTACAAGCGTTAAACATTGTGCAATTCAAATTCCGCATCGCTTAAGCACTTCTAGTTTTTGCTTATGGGCTGTTAAACTCGGTATTTGTGGTCGTGACCTTCGGGTAATTTCTTCTGTTTGTGTTATGCTGATTGAAGCTATCAGGTACGTAGCCCTAATTAAACTTGACCTATCTAATTGACCAATGCTTTAACGATACTACCATAGTTCTTAAACTACATCATTACGATCAAGGTAATTGAATATATTAAGTAAAACAAAACCCACGTGGGTAAAATGATACTCTCTAGCTCATAAATGTCCTGTCACGATCGATTGATTTATTTTTAAATGATCACCTTTCCTACGGTCTTCTGAATAAATCCCCCAAACACTTCACCTTTCCTTTCGCGCTTTCGTGACGCAGACGAACAGTTGGAGGTCGTTATCTGTTCCGCTGTATAACCTTTTCCTTTGCTGTATATATGTAGAGAGAAAGAGAGAGAGAGAGAGCGTGCAGGAGCAGCAAAGAAAGCACATAGGACACCCATATCTTGCCGTCAAAATCGCCGGCCAACCACCGGTGCGCTGCGCCTTTACCGTTTTATGTACACATCGTGTTCCCATTTTTCCTGGTCTGCGTCTGCTCGGCATTGGTTCGTAAAATGTCTCAAGGTCACCGGGGATTGCGCTTCATCGTCGTCGTCGTCGTACGCATACGGGAAAATCTTTCCACCCATACCCATACGCCGGAATCGATTCCTTAGAAACGGTTTCGGTACATAAGAGACTGCAGGTCCTGGCGTTGGGAGCATCGAGTATCCTTAAAATCTTCTTCCGTTCGTTTCCGTGCGTTTCTGTGCTCATTAGTCGCTTATCTGGGGCTTACCGGAGACGTCCTGGTTCGTTACGTCCTTTTCGTCGACCGAATTTCACATATTCCACCTGATGCCGGTGCGCCTGTTCTCAATCGAATCTTTGTGCTCAGCTCTCTGCTCACACGGCTGAGGGTTTCGCTATCGTTTATTAGGCTTTAAACGTTTTCACGGTGCAATTTATATGTTTCTTCAAAACAAATACACTAAAAACAAACCCAAACGCTAATAATAAATTAATATCACATCTTGCGTAATTTGATTGCCAAATACTTAGCCCCTTTCAAACCTTTCAAACGCCTCGCAGCGATCAACTTATGGCGCAAAGGGCGTGATAATTGTAAGTACCGGAGCGAGCTCGTAAGAAGAAGGCACCCGTCAACCCGATTCCTTTCCCCGAAAAGGATTGAAAACCGCCACGTTTAGAGTGGTCCGTAAAACTTTCGCACAAAATAAAATAAAAAATGAGACGAAACGAGCTAGACGGACGTGACAGGTTTGGAAATGTTTCGTTGGTTGGGCCCACGGTCGGCGAAGGGCGGCGATGCGCACACCGGTAAGTGGACTTTCCGGTGGCGACGGCAGACTTTGCCAGTGATCCTGCCTCCCTTGTGGGCAAAAATGGATAGCAATCACGTTATGAGCGTTATGAAAAATGGTTAGGACGACCTTGAAAGTGAAGTGGAAATGTTCAAATCTCAGGTAGCCTGAGTGAGGCGACGAGCAAAAAAAAGCCGAACCTCTCGGGGTTGTTTGGTAGAAGGGTGAAAGGGGAGCGGTTTTTACGAGACGCTTCTCAGACGGAAATGACAGCCAAGTGGACGCCAAGTGGAAGAAAATAGAATTTGCTAGCCGGTGTGTAATGCCCTTAAAAACGGGCAAACAAAAAAAAAACGGAACCGTACGCTAATGGTTTGCTAATGTTTAGCATCGGCATTATCCGTATCTGTGGATGCTGCTTTGCTGGTGGAAGATGTGCCGTTCAATTCTCAGGAAAAATGAACTATTAGACGTTAGCAGAGTTAAAGTATGCATAAAAGCATTTGAATTCCCTTGTCGGTTTAATTTTGCCCGGGTCGTTCTATGTCATGCGCCTGAAAGTATGCAATAACAGTTTCTTTCTACAATTATGTGAATATGTCTTTTAAATATTTTTTACTCAAAAATTGAATTGCTCTAAGGACAAAAAATCGATTTATGTTGAAGAAAATAGCAAACAACTGTCAACCAATTATATTTAAACCTTAAAATTCGTGGGTTATTTATTGGTTACTGGAAAGAAAAAGGAATCTCACCTATAAACATCACCAAGATTGGCTGCCAGGGATAGACGGTGTTGAATGCTTTTACCATTCAAGAGAGCTAGCTGATAGACTGAACCACTGCTTGAGCTATGATAAGTACAAGTTTAGTCCTCTCGATGCGTTCTAGTGCCAAGTAAGAGTCATGATTCTTAGTGGAAGCAAAGCTTGACGAATCTGCATTCTGATCCTATGGGATAGCTCTGTCACTTTTGCAGTCTAGCAGTCCTTCACCTTACAACATGAGTCACCAATTCTTACAGCTACTATTTTACATCTTAGATGCAGTTTTTTTTAATATTACATCATAAAATATCAATCCATTTCCCATTTTATATTCCACACCAGCAAACGGACAATCTTTCCGATCGCAAGATTATAGCTTCTTGTCTAGGAATCGAGAATGCAATTTTTGATAACTGTGTATTGGTTGTTTCCTAACTCACATCAACAAAAAAATCCTGAAAAGCTCGTAGAACAAGCCTACCAAATACCAATACAGAAGACCTAGACTCAACATTCAAGAGCCGATCCTCGACTGGCCCACTGGCTCTAGATTTGGACGAGCATACCCAACAATCGATGCCATGCAGTGCATCAACATCTTCTTTTTTTCGAGAAGGAGACCTTCATAGAGACTCATGGGACCGCCGATTGGGTACTGCCGGACTACTCGTTTACTTACCGGTTTACTCGTACCGACTTAAACCTTCCTCCAACCTTTCGCCAAACATTCCCAGATTACGAACGTGGGTAAGACAATGAAAACTGAATGGTATAGACGATTTTTGCATGGGTAATCCGTTATGCCGTCACGCTGTGACAACTGGATGAGAGTTCACCGTTGGTCACCGAAGTGCTAATGCAACGATGATCTACTGCCTGTCAAGGCAGCACGTTCTTCTAAAAAGCTCGTAGCCACCGCTACAGCGTGAAGCTGGGATCACCATTAAAGATAAGGCTCTCCCCACTTATATCCTGCTGAGCGCCTAGACCGGTGTTTGCTGTGCCTCTTCCGACGCGAATGTGTCGCTGGTGCAGGCGAATACATCAACATCTAACGCAATGTTTCGATCAGTACATGAGAATACCATACTGCCCTGATTGTCTGGACGTTTATTGGTGAGGTTTATCACTGCGTAAGTATAGTAGCAGCAAGCTAGAGGCGATTTTGAGAGATTTGGCTCGTGATTTTATATTTCAGAGTATGCTTGAAAAATCCGAATCTATTTTCGTGTCAGAACTCGTCCTATTACAGCTCTGGAAAATGATTAATTTTTCTACCATTCTAACTAAATTGATCTGATGACTCACGCAGTGCATATCTTAAGGCTCGTGAGTAAATTCTCAAAGCCAATCAAAAATATCCCTGGTTTTTTTAACCCTCTTGAAAAAACACCTGTCAATGAGGTACTCATTTATACTACAGCATTTGCTTAAATATGATGTATACTTTGTGAAACAAAATGCCAATTGACTTTACCCACTTTCTCCAATGTTTTTTTTAGCAATAAACCTCAAACAAAACCTTTGCTGTGAACGATTGCACTGATTACAGACGAAAAAAAGGGGACCACACTCACAAAACATCCTGTACAATAACAAATACTCCCAAATAGTTGCATTCATTTTTCCACCCAACATGAAATTATTGTCCTTCAACCCCCCCCGCTGGCGCTCCATGTCCCACACCCGTGAACATATTTAAAGCTTTGCAATAAAACACACCGGCCACATCTGTGGCATTGATGTGAAAATCGACCGTAAAGTTGATATTTCGTACTGCCGGGCGACCGTTAAGGCCCTGTACCTCCCTGTACCGTACCGAACGGCAAAATTACGGTTTTAATTATCGAAAAACATTTCTCAACTTCTCGCAGCACGGGGACCGCATTTTATGGAGATGTTTTATAAAGCCTGGCAAGCCAGCAAATTAAGGCGGCAGAAAAGCTTTCAAAGCTAAATTGCTGAGCAAGGCCCTCACTGAGCATGGTGTTGGTGATAGTGGTAATGGTGACTGTATTTTATGATTGCAATAATCAGGCAACTAGTTAAAAAAAACATCATAAAACTTAAAAGTAAACTAATTCCCTCATTTGGCACCCCTCAAAGTACTTCTACTCTTACCCAACTCAAAAGTGGAAAAAATACTGAACGATCTCATGATCACCATTAATCCGTCATTAAGACCAACTTTTAAAACACTCATTCCAGCTGCATCTCCACATATTAACTGTCCCTGCTTCCTCCTCTTTTTTTTTTTGGCGTAAACAACACTAAATCCCACCATCAAACACATCCTAAACCGAACAAATCGCCCATCGCCGGACGCTACCTCACCCAAAACCCATCGCCTCGATTGCCTCGAAGCTCATCAAAAACAGTTAATTGTATTTCGTCTGATGTCTGGGAGCCAATCAATCGAAAACTTTATCCTTCCAACAGCACCCCGAACCAGCACCGAATCGCAGCGAAAGTGCGATATTTGCTCGCACACCGGTCCGGCTGCCTATTCCTATGCCACCACGACAGCAGCAGCGACAAAGTTTGCCTCCGGGCGGAATGTCTTTGCGAAAATGTCACACCTTTCGTGCAACGGACCGGACCGAAAGGAGACGAGTGGGAGAGAGACGATGCGAAGGGAACTGCGATCGGTCGTCCCAGGGTTATCTGCTTTTCGATTGACTGGACTGATTTAATTACGGTGCCCGTTAATAAGTGATGGGCTAATGAAATAGTTTTTCATTAAATTTGCATCGATCTTAGTTTGTGCGGGAGGGATGGAAGAGAGTAAGGGGGAGGTGGCAACGGGATGGAGCCACCGGTGGGATTGCCGTCATCGGTGGTGGTGTTTTATTTATTTATTTATTCTTTACCATTTACCGACCGGGTTCGGGAGCCTTTGTGCGAACGTTTGGGGCATTGCTGACCAGTCCTCGGTACGATGTACTTTCATGCTGCAATGAACTGTTTCTTTGTGTGTGTGTGTGTGTGTGTGTGTGTGTGTGTGTGTGTGTGTGTGTGTCTGTGGATGCGGTTTGGGTGCAACCAGAATTATTGTCCATGTTCGATAACACTATCGGTTGAGAGCTTTGGTACATAATGGAAACGCTGAAGCAGACAGTAAGTGATCAATTTTATCTGCTGGACCTGCAAGAAGATCATTAACTTTAAGGACAAATTGATAAAAAAAACATTTATCAAAATTTATCTTACGTATTACTTTAAAATAGTTAAAAATCAGCTGGAAAATTTATTAAAATTAATGCAAATTAAATTACCATCTTTCTCATTGCATACCTTCAGGCGTTTTACTCCTGAAGTTATGCAATTTTGCAGCTTGATGTTTATAAATTGTAAAATATGCAACTTGTTTTATCAAACTTTATTTGGCAATAAGTTTTACTCCTTAAACCAACTTTTTTTTTCGTTTCTCGTTAAGATTTTATCAAATAGCTAATAATGTTGTAAAACTAACACTAGGTTGCACCCTGATGTAAACGAAAACAAACCCCACACTGTAGAGGGGTTTACAATTGGCCTGCCAGCCAGAAGCGAACCGGCGCATAAAGATGACTACAATATATGAACACCATTACATGATGCCTGCAGGGAAGACAAACGAACACGCGGGCGAGAGGGAGAGAACGGTCAGAGGATTAGAATTGCATTTTCCAGCACATAACTGGTGCACCCGCTGTTGCCATGCACGCCGCACGGGGACGGGTTTACAATGTGGCGTGGTGGGAAAATCGATAGCACAGTCGGGGGGGGGGGGGGGAGGGGGGGGGCACAATCCGCTCTGCTCTGCTGGGCGGGACACACGCTAGCAGCGAGTGCCATCGACGCCAACTGCAGCTGTCGACTCGAAATCAGATTAAATTCAGTCACCCAGCTCGAGACATCCAGTCCAGCACGGTGGGACAACGGGGGTGACGATGGGGCGAGAAAGGACGGGACAGTAAATAGTACTTTACATTCCAATTTCCGTCGATCAGCATCGTACCGAGTGGGAGCAAAAGCAAGAGGACGGGCAAAAGGGGAGCTCGAGTGCAACCTCGAGGCTGTCCTTGGGTTCGGTTCGGTCCGGTTCATTCACCGAAGCGGGCCATCATGATGAGCAGGCCCCATGGTTTAGATCGAGTGTGTTGGATTACAAACCCCCTGCCCTTGTCTCCCGGTGTGCATCAATGGTTGCACAACGTGCATCCAGCAAGTGCATGTTTTGCACCGATGGCAACGCCCAGCCCAGTATGCAGCGAAAGAGCAAGAAAGCTTTTCCCTTTGTCCGACCGAAATCGACCGTCTTGCAGCTTTGCAAAAAGGGATGCATGAATGCAATTGCAGTTGGAAGGGCAATTCCCCACCACTCTTTCCCCCTTCCCACTGCCAATCGATGTGTCGTGTGTCGATAAATCTTTCGCGCACACGTAAATCGCACGCTCAAACGTTGTGCTCAGCGTTGGAAATGCATTTCTTTTTGCTCGTATCAGTTCAGTCACCGTGGTCGTTTGTCAAGCTTTTCACACAACTCCAAATCACGGCCAACCATTTCACCAAGCCCGTGAGTCACTGGTGGACACGCTTTTGCACGCGCGTTCCGAGTTCATCGAACGATTGTTTGTCTCGTGGTGGATCAGGGCAGGGCAGTACATAAATTTGATTCGTCGATAGGGGTCGCACGCAAAGCATGGAAACATCCAACCACTTCCTACATTAGTACATTTACGGGAAAGTGGTGTTCAAAAATGGTTTGTTTGCAAGTTCTCTAACAGTGGTTGAATGTTAGCAATCTTAAGGTAATGAACGGAGTTTTTCTTACGTTTATAGCGCCTAAAAGTATGCAATCCAAAATGTTTACAATGATTTTTATATTATTAGAAACATGTTTATTTTTGGCCTAGAGAATTAAAAAAGGTGAAAAAGAATAATGTGTTCTCTTCATAATTTCTCTGCAAAAGCATGTAATGTGCACAGCGCCTACAAGTATGCAATCATAATTACATATTTCCCGATATTTTGCCAGGATGCTTATAGGATTTCAAGCGGCCTCGATCGATTGTTACAATCATTCTACAGAACGCTTAAGATAGAATTAACATAAAAAACAAACAATAAGTTGGTCATAATAGTTTTCAGTTGCCAGCCAAAACTTACAGTGTTTCTCAGATCAGTCTTTAAAAATATTTCATCGAAGTCTTCTATAAATGTTTTTCAAACACTGTACAAAAATTAATTAAATTTCATCATCTAATGACCAACCTAAATCTCAGTCTCGTGAACCATCCACACACCATCCTTGCTGGTTGTTTATTGTATCATTCCCGCTTGCGCTCCTCATTATGCAAACTACGGACGCCCTATTCATTGCAACCGGCTCTCGACCGGCGTCTCGTCCGTCAACGGGAGTGACGTCATGTGCGGAAGGTTAGCGCAATAAAATCCTCACCTCGTAAGTGACGTGTCAAATGCATCGATATCCTTCCCGCTGATGGGAGAACCCTCCGGCACGAGGTTTCGTAATATGCCTTCCATGCATGAGTGGCAACTCGCTCGCTAGACAGACGGACGTGGACAGACACGAACCCTAGCCCCTGTATGCCTCGGAAGCATTCGCACCGCCTTTCTTTGCACCCGACGGTCCCATCGTCTGCACAGCATTTCGTCAAGGTTATTCATTAGCAAGCATCCCCACATCACTCATGCAAACGCTCACCCTGCCAGCCTCCCATGCACACCTCCGCGCGGCCTGTCTACCGTGCTTGCCGTGCCTGGTCGTGCTGACGAGGATCATAATAAAATGCAAATGAGCGAAAATGGAAATTTTGATTGCTCTTGTTTTGTCTCAAAGGATGTGTAGGGAGGGAGTACAGGACAGCACAGCACTGGAGGACGATATTTTTATCACACCAAATTCTGGGTTGGATGTACGGCTGGATGTGAAGGTAGGAAGATGCCCGGCATGCCAAACGTCCAACGTAAGCACACCCCGTACAGACAGGTGTGTCTGCGAGTGAAGCGTGTCGCGGTGTCGGTTTCTTCGCCGAAAGAATTGTTTTACGCTGGCGAACGGTGAAGACCATGGACAGGAATGTGCGACTGCTTTGGAATGCCACGCGAATGTTTTCGTTTCGTCGTAAATTATGCGTTAAAGCTTATTAGCGAGGGAGAGAGCAAATTTGAAGACGTCGTGGCTGTTGATGTTTGCTGTGTTGACAATATCTAAATAATTGTATAAATTACCAGAAGAATAGTACGAGGTGAAGATTTTTTTTTTCATGCGTCGATCATAAATATGATCGATTTTATTCTAAATATGTTTCTGTGGGACTCTGGTAGCAGGATAGCTGAATTTTCCTACTAAAGATACGTGTAGAATTGCATACATCTCGGCGCCCCAAATCTGATACTAGGAGGTTTATCATTAGCAGTTAGTGTTGTGTCAAGAAGCTCAAAAGGAGTCAACAGGACAGGGTTGCTGCTCTATGATTTTTTAGTCTTGAGCTCCCTTGGTGGTTCCGCATATCTAGTGACGATTGAGCTACCTAGTGCTGGCAGAGCTACTTAGGGACGGCAAAGCAAAGGGCAGTGAGGGCAGATCTTCAAAATGAAGCCAGAGCTGCCTAGAGTCAAAAAAGTTACCTAGCAACGGCAGAGATACCTAGGGACGTCATAGGTACTAAGTGAGATCAGACATATATATGAGTGGTGGTATAGCTGTCCATAAACAATAGATCTTCTAAAAAAGGACAGAGCGACAACAGAGGACTTACAACAGAGCCTCTTAATAAAGATAGAGCTATCTAGTGAGGCCAGAGCTTCCGAGAGACGGCAGAACTATCTAGGTAGGGAAGAAATGCCTAGTGACGGCCAAGCTTCAACGTGGAGATAGATCTACTCAGAGAAAATAGATCTTCTAAGTGACAACAGAGCGTACCTAGTGACAGAAGTTCCTTTAAGTAACGATAGAGCTACCTAGTGAGGCCAGAGCTACCTACGAACGGCAAAGTTGCTTAAAAACAATAGAACTGCTAAGTGACTACAGAGTGTACCTAGTGACAGCAGAGCCTCGCAGTAAGGACAGAGCATCCTAGTGAGGCCAGAGCTTTTTTGCAGACGGCAGAGCTTCCTGGTGACGGCAGAACTACCTAGGGAGGGCAAAGTTACCTAGTGATGGCGTAATTACTTTTTGAGGGAAAACTACTTTGTAAGGTCACTGCTAGCGAGAATGATAAATGCAATAGTAAAATAGCTAAAACTCTTCCAGACAAATACAATACTTCCGTCTTTTAACACTATTTACCAAGAAAACATTCTAAGAACACGCCTGATCGTTTTACCTAGCCTTCCCTATAGACTTTTTCCTTCCGCGTTTTAGTTTTAAACTAATAGCTTTATGTGGCTTTCGCAACAATTCCTTCAAACTCACTGCCAGGGCGCATTACGTACGACAACACATTACGGAGCAAAGATTGATTACGTCCAACCGCTCGCACAATCACACACATTGCACCGAATCCTTCATCATTTTTCATCCCCAAATTTGCCGAACGCAAGCCACCCAAAAGCTGGTAAGTGCAATTGGCCGGGGCCAAACATGTTCCTCCACCAGTGTCGCTCAAACTTGGACGAGCGGACGTGCCAGTTTCCAGCATCGACAGCGTTTATACCGTGAGTGGCAACTTTCATTTAAACTTTTAACCGTCCCTTACCAACACGCTCGCACATCAGTCATGTGACATTGGATGAACGTTTTGTGAACCGTCGCCCCCAAACGTCGGATCCTGTCAGAAGAGGATAATTCGTGAACGAGGATGCCAAAAGTGAACGCACCAGAAATGTGCTTCATTTCGACGGCCCATTTGTGGGTGCGACAGCGGGTGCATTCGCCCACCACAGATGGGACACCGTTTCGCGAGTGGCAAAAGTTTCCCAACCATGATGATGGCAGCAACTGGGCTACTACTTGCTTGCACTTGCACCGTTCATCCAGGACCAGCTCCAACGAAGCAAAACCGGGCGAACTTTATCGTGCACTGCAGCGCGTTCCTGATAAGTCTTCAAGATTCTTTTCGGAGCTGGTTCAGTAAAATGTTTGCCAGTTCGTCGATGCAGTTACTGCTTATCCGCCACATCGGAAGCTCGATACTGTGTTTTCGAACTTTTGCGGGATTACGGTGCTGGAGGATACATATTTTTTATTACTTGCTGGTAGTCCGATCCGACGTTTGCTCACAGTGTTGCTAAAAACAATTGCTTTGGTATTATTTTAATAACTCGTTTTAGACTTTTTTATATTAAATTATTTTACATAAATTTTCCTTATAGACAACCTTTACTGAATGTTTTCCAATTAAATTTCTAATTCGTTTGCAAACCACATCATCGTTACTGTCTTCATCCTGCTGCTAACGGTGGGAACTCTCACCAAAACCATTTTATCCTGCCAGGTTCGATGGTCATCCTTTAGCGTTAGGATCAACCGGATTCTCAGACAGAATTACACACACACACACACTTGAGCACCACCATCGACCACCAACGCCATCATCAGTAGACGTCATCAATTTCGTACACCCAGCGCCGACCGGACGATGCAGACAGTCTGGGAAAGTTTTGGTCGTTCCACCACCCATTTTCATTTCCTGTTTCTCACCGTCGGGACTGTGGGGTGGGGTGTGGCGTGCGCCAGACTGGGGACCGGACTGGAAAAGCCAGTCTACAGATACTCCTTCTGTACCGGTGTTCGTGCTTTCCGGCTTGCGGATGATGATACTTTGCCCAGCACCCAACTCTCTCTCTCTTGGTGAGTGTGACCGGAGAGTACAGTGTGGTAGCTGAAGGTTAGCGAGTGACAGAGATAAAGGTGAGCGCGTGTGAGCAGCAGCACGACACGTGCAGGTTATCTTTGATTTACGCCTATTAGTACAATGTTGTTTTCGGTTACTTTTTGTAGTGAAAAGTTGTTAAAGGGGGGCTAATTTTGTGCAACTAACACAAGAAAGTGTTGTAAAACATGTTAAATAGTCTGCATATTTTTAAGTTCGTGTGACAAGCATAATGTTCTCTTGTCTTTACTTTTTGTCTCTTTTATTTTGGTGCATTCAGGCGAATCGTCTACAGTGAGAAAATAACAATGAGATTTATTCAAGTTATAAAAAGTTCAAAATTATTTAGAATCTTCGGTAACAGAATCGAGACCCCCCCCCCCCTCCTGAAAAAATTTGTGCATTGTATGATTTATGCCAAAATGTATGTAATCCGCAGTACACGTTGCGAAAGCTTCACAGTGTGCTTTCAGTGTGGTCAAAAATGGTTGAATAAAGTCGAATGAAATATTGCTTATTATTGGATTAAATCCCTTTCCTTCTATCCTTTATTTATATTGGCTTACAGAAGCTACGTAATATTTTTTGGTAACGCTAGGAGTGACCAATCAGGCTTACTACATACACGGTGTTGCCGGACTGTAACGGAACATTGATTCGATGGATACTTGTTAACGGGCATATATTTTCAGAAAAGGAGGAAAATACGAATAATAACATTTCAAATCACTTCTTACAATGTATATTAGTCGCTGTCCAGTAACAGTATTAAGGAGCAATGCACAATGTCTATATCAAACGAGCTATGACCATACAAAAATCCCACTGTGCAATAAAAATGACAGTGCTGCACACAAAAGATTCTAGGGGGGGGGGGGGGGGGGGGTTTCGAGTCTTTTACCTTAAAAAGAGTATAAAAACATTCTATTTGAATTTAATCTTTTTGAATGATCTAAAATTGGTATACAATTATTTTTTTAATTAGACGGTTTTACTGTATTGTATAGTGTCGTCACAGTATGGAGAAATTGTGGTTCTGGAGAAAAGTTGTATAATTACAATTTGGTTTGTTTTTATTCTTAATCACTTTTTAAAAATACCACATTAACATTTAAAACTTACATTCTTCCTAATATTATAATCGATTTATCTGTCCACTCTCCATGCATATGATCCATAGTTGCGCTCTGATGAGAATAGCCACTCACTACTCACTTATCAACTGCTCACTCTGCTAGATGTTACCATAACAACTCTGTACTATTTATTCGGTCGAACACGATCATCACGACCAAACTAAACCTCATCAAAACGCATCAGGAAAGGAATTTTACTAGAAATCCCAGAAGTAGCTTTCGGATTTTTCAAAAACCGATGAAAAATAAGACTCCCGGATTCACTTCCCCTTTCACTTATTGTGCTGCACAACGCAAAAATCCATCCTCAAACAAACATTCTGTCCGAGGACGCCAAAGTTACAATTTAACTCCCCTTTTCATTCGTCTGGACTGGATCGGTCAGCGTCTGTGTGCCCCATCCAGCATAGTGTCAGTGAAAGAGATCCTCCCCAACCCCGGAGCGGCACAACCAATCCTCAAATTTAAAATTCGTTTATGTTCACCTTCTCCCGGACAGGCCCGCAGGTCATCCGGCCCCCGAAGCCGGTGGAAGTGTCTGGCATTCTGGACGCTGGCCGGAAACGGTAAGACGGTGGTCGTCTGCACGTGAACACCAGACACCGGGCAACCAGTCGGCAGGGGCACTGTGAACGAAAATAATGAAAACTCTCTCGCTTTCTCGCTCTGTCTCACCCTAAGGCCGGCTGATTTGCATCCGTGCCGATTTTGCATTTCCCAGTCCGCCGGAGTTAATCGCTGCGGTAGTTGCAATGTCTGGCTGGCTGGTTGGCTGGCTGCAAATGAAAGACACACTCCCCACTGCCAGAAGCTGGAAGGCTTTATTACTACTCCCAGTTCGGTTTGTGTAACATACCAATGGACAGTGGAAATTAGCCTTCTGGCCGCGTGATGCGTCTCCCACACACAGCGAATCGTTTTGCCCCTTCGCACGCCAGGCAGACTTTTCCCGGCCCAACGATTCATATTTTCCACTCTTTTTATTTCACTTTTGTTCGTGCAATGTTTCGTTACGTTAAACAAACTGTCCGGGACGGAATTGACTCGGGCAAAGGCACACAACCATTCCACGCCGGTGCAACAAAACTGTTAAATCAAACTTTGGTTCTCGCTCACAGTCAAATCCTTACCAACCGACAGTGTCTGTGTCTGGCTGTGAGCGTGCGTCATATTGCACATATCGTTGGACCGTACTTCTCGTACGCACCAGCCCTTTTTCTACCCCGTGTACATTTGAATGTTTGCACTGGTGGAGTTGTTTTGCATTTATTTTGATGATCGCTACACGCGACCACGAACAAACGCAAATCCATTCTTTATTTCCCATACCGAACTAGCTCGAGGCCTTTGATCGAAAAAGGGGCCTCCCGTGTGTGTTTTTTTACTTCCACCGCTGGCCATAACGTCAATTAAAAACCTGTTGAAGTTTAATCAACCGCTCAAAGCGTCCACCGTCTACCAGCAGCGGGGCAGTTGATTTAATTTTTATTTCATAAACACGACTTCATCGGAACGCAATATTTAATGCCGGGTCGGGTGATTCTTTGGTTGGTTTGTTTCGTTTGTTTGCTTTTTTTTCAGCGACTTTTGATTAAACCAAATCGATCAATCGCAAAAATTTGCATCCGAGGGGGTTTCACACGTGTGAGGGTATTTTTTTTTTTTTTTTTTTTTTTTTTTGAGGGGGAATAAATCGAGAGCTGTTCGAGGTGTAGGTCGGGAGTTATAAATTGATGGGTAATATTTTTTATGGATTGTAATCAGTAAAGCATTTAAAAATTGGTTAAAATATTTTTATGGTTAATGATTCATCTAAGCACAACATTCTCTGTTAAATTAATTATTGAATGTCTGGACGTCGAATTGACGTCGAGTTGGACACCGCCTCAGGCAATTAGTGGAGACCTTCTTCTTCTTCCTTGGCACTACAACCTCGAGAGGTTGTCATTTTTGGCTTTCAGTGACTTAATTTTACCCGTAGTAAAGTAATCAGCCTTACGTACGAAGAGGCGGCCTGGATGGGATTTGAATCCTGGCCCTGCCCCGTGTGAAGACCGGCGCTGTTGTCGCCACGGCCACCGGACCGCCCAGAAGGTGCGAGAGAGGAGACTAGATGGAGGAATAGTTTCACGTTTTGGACTACATTTTTATTTGTTATTGTTCAGTTTTAAGCAACTTAACATTAATAATCCCACTCTTCTCGGCTATGTTCAAAGTCAGTCATTGTCGGCCTCTCATCTCAAAGTCATCTCAATGTTACCAATTATAAGCATTCAAAATAATTATAAAAGATTTTTGTTTTGAATTTTGGATGATTGCAAAAATTCATTACAATTTTTTAGCTAAAACCATTATGGACCCTATTAACAGTTCAACAGGGAAACCCTGTAATAGGACAGGGCTATACTTCAGATTGCCTACCTTTAGGGGCTTAAATTTTGTATTGCACCTCGATAAAACCAGCATGAAAGAATTATTTTCTGTGCTGTTAAAAAAAAAATCCCCCGCAAACTATCGAACAAAACTGCAATTAACATTAACAAAATTTATTCTAATTTATTCTACAGTAAATAACGATACCTTCTTTGTACCAACTTCACTGCTACACATCGTTAAAGGTAACGATTTCCGCTAGTTTCGCCAACGCACAGCAGGGCACACCGGTGTGGCTGATAATCGTATCATTGCACATAACTTTTCGAACTACCGCTTCCCGCGCAGCAACGGTTTTCGGGGCAGCATAACGCTTGTTAATTGAATAATACTACCCAGACCGAGGCCAGCTTATCACATTGCCGGTGTCTAATTATTTCCCACACGACCTGTGGGGTGAGGTTGGTACGCACTGTGTGACCCCATGCAAAGTTTTTCAACAAAGTGCATCAGCCTGTATGCGGACGGTGGCTGGCGAGTCGAATTTAAATAGTCTTTCACGGTACTCGTTCGAGAGAAGTCGACGTAACATGAACCAGTTGAAAGTGCTTCTTACGTTGGTTGTATTCCTCGGGTTTTTCCTCTGCCGCAGTTCCGTTGATGGCAGACCGAGTGAGGCAAAGCAACCATCGGTGGACACCAGTGAGCTAGATGCACGCGCCGGAGGACCATTCGATATTAGACCTACGCTTCCAACGACTTCTACCAGCGCATCTCCAACGTCAGCGGAGCCTGGGCCACTTGGCGGCCTACTGGGTGGAGGTGGTGGTCTACCAGAACTGGGCTCCGGAGCGCAACAGTCGGGCGGATCAGCATCGCCTCAGGCCTCCTTGATTATCGGTGCATTTCAAGCCATCATTACACCGTTCAATCCGGGGATGCTTGGTCCGGTTTTAGGAGGACTAGGTGGTGGTGGTGGTGGTGGTGGAGGCGGAGGAGCTCCCAGTCTTCCGTCCTTTCCCATCGGGGCAAAACCTCAGAAGTAAATTTAATTTATCAACAGAATAAAAAAATATTTTAAACAAGATTTTTTGATGAATTTAAACACACGCACAATCCATATTTGCCAAATTACTGCAGCCTGTAACAACAAAAACATGTTTGGCCTCGAACTCGTAACATGACACTGATAATCGCAAAACAATATTCTGCAAACTGGTTGTTTACCACCGAAGCAACTGTTTGGTTGTTTCCCACACCAAACCACCAACCCCAATCACCAGCTGCGTGCGCGCGCAAATTGCTGCTATATTTGGCCTGTTTTGTTTCTTTTTCTGTCGCCGACTATCTGTGGCTTATTGACTTATCTACTGCCGTGATAGTCGATCACGAGCCTGCGAGGGGCTTGGCCGAGTCCAAAGTAGCCGCCAGGGAGCGTGATTAACTCGTGACTAGGAAGTGCAAGATTTGGTCTTTTCGTTTGTTTACCGGATAGTTGGTTGGTGCTCGCTAGAGGTGGATCACAGGGTATTAATTTAGGCAGTATTTCGTATGCATTAAATGGGGACCGTAATCAGACAGAGAGAGAGAGAGAGAGAGAGAGAGAGAGAGAGAGAGAGAGCATAAATTTAGCACGTACATTACATAAGCATTAAAGAGCTCAATTGCATACTGTTAGGCGTCAACTCGTTTCTTAACGTACCCTAGAGTTTATTGCGGATATTTGTAACGCTTTTCCATATATTTTTTTAGTTTTGTTCCAAGGATTTTTGACGGTTTCTCAAATATTTTTGAACTCGTCCTAATATTTCCCAATATTTTTACAATAGAACAAAAACTCAAACAGTGCTATTAATATTAATCCGCAATTAAGAAATAGTGCAATTAAGAAATTAATTGTCTTTTAGTTATTTTGTCATATTTTTACACTTCCTAAGGCAGAATATTCCAACTTTAATATAAATCTTTCTCTTCTTTGATATATAAATAAAACGAGTTTCTTTCTGAGGTGAGGCCATTAAAAAAACACAAAATAGATATAAAAAAGAAGAAAAAAAAAGAATACATAGATGAAAATAAGGTGGAAAACAAGTAATGGTCCAATCAAACAAGAAAAAAAAACATAAAAACATTCAAAACACATATAAAAAACCTTGAAATGAATTTTGAATGAACTAAATTCAAAAGTATAAAAAATAAAAAGAAATAAAAACCAAAGTTGTAAAAATAAACAAAAACGCTTAGAAACAATATAGAATAAAATGGAAACTTAATTCAAAAATAAATAAAAGCAATAGAAATGAAGAAACAACTAGAAAAACGATTAAAAATTTGAAAGAGAACGAGAAATGTTCAAAACAAACGATAAAAAAAACAAAAAATACTTAAAAACGACACAGCATCAAGTTTTAATTTAAAAATTGAAATAAAACACAAATCATCATAAAACAAGCAATCACTTATTGTAAAAAAAAAAACAACAACATTTAACATAAACCCAAACGCATGTTTTTTTAATACCAAATACCATTTCCGAAACACTGGTTTCGTGCGTTTTCTTTATTTCAATGTACGCCACAGAATTTGCAGCACCAAGTAAGTGTTTTTGATTGTTCGATGCTCTAGCTTTAAACGAAATTGAGTTTCAATACACACCACAGAGGTTTCTTGCTTTGCCATCAATAAATTGTACTTCCCCCGCGCTTTTGCGTTTTCCTTTCTTAACCTTTGCCTTTTACCGCTACTCAATTGTCACTACTCTGACACGAGCTTTCGACATTCGGATTCGCTATAACTCTATTATTCGGTCCATTTGCGTTCACTTCTCGCTCGCCTAACCTCACCCCAACGCTAGATCACAAAACGCCTGCCTGAAAAGTTAGCTGCACAATCCTGCCACCGTGGCGTGTGTTAGTGTCTTGCTGGGCGGAAAACTATGCGCTGCGCTTAAAATTTTAAACCATAACGCATAACGCAGCGCCATAGTACCACCGTTCGATTTGTATCGTTAAGTTAAAGATATACAGGTTCGCTGTGCTAGCTTGTTTGGTGCGCTTTTAAACGCATTCCTCTAATAAAGATACGCTTCTGCTAATAGGTAGGCGCGTGTGTGTAAAATATTAAAGTAATATAGATATATGTAAAAAAAACACGTTATTTCACTTACAG
This sequence comes from Anopheles stephensi, assembly GCF_013141755.1. Classification (NCBI taxonomy): domain Eukaryota; kingdom Metazoa; phylum Arthropoda; class Insecta; order Diptera; family Culicidae; genus Anopheles; species Anopheles stephensi. The sequence goes on from NC_050203.1 coordinate 18,750,999, forward strand.
ACTACAAAATCCATCAGTTGCGTTGCAGAACACAGTTTAAAATGTTTCGCTTCCTTTGAAGGCAGCAAGGGAAAGGGAGGATTGGGTGGGAACGGGACACGGGAGGAGGAAAGGAAGGAGAGGGGGACTAATTAGCTGGTTTAGCTTGGTTTGGTTTGGTTTTTAGTAGTTAGAATCCGAGGGGTGCGAAAAACAAACCATTCTCATTCAGGGCATACTTTCATCGGTGATGTATACTGAGATCGAGCGGACCGTCCACATCCATCTTGTTGACGGTTCGTGCCACCGGTGGGTCCGTTTGCTCACCCACGGTCCTGCACTGCTCACCGTCTTCGAGCGGACCCGAGCCTCCGCTACCCGTACCGTCCCACGGTTCCGGATGGGGTTCCATCATAGCGCCCTCGGTTCGCAGCTCATCCGGCAGCGCGCGCCGATCGTGCGGTTGCTCCACGGTTGGCCAATAATGCTCAGCGTGCGGATTTTTGATCGCTTCCACACACGCTGGATGTTCGCAGCCACCGAGCCGCTGATGGTACGCGTAGTCTGGATAGAGGTGTGACTCCTCATCGCAACGGACCACATCGATCAGCGTGCCGTTGTCCTCGGAATCGTAGTCCGGGTAGGAACCGGTCGCATCCGACCGGGTGCTACTATCCTGGGAAAAGCTCTCGTAATCCATACAGCAAACGTCGGGCAGCAGGGCCGAATGGTTCGGGCTGGTGTGCTTAAACGTTTTCACGTGCTTGCGCAGCGAGGACGGATCGGTGTACCGTTTGTTGCAACCCGGCACCTTGCACACGTACGGCTTGTCGTTCGAGTGTGTTCTCGTGTGCTTGAACCGGTCCGATGAGTTCGAGTACGCTTTATTACAGCCCTGAAAAAGCGATAATCCGCAATTAATTACCAACATTCCGAACTCAACCTCATGCGTCAAACTCACCTCAACCGGGCAAACGTACGGCTTTTCGCCCGAGTGGGAGCGCAGATGGATCTTAAGGTTTTCGGCGCGCGAAAAACATTTGCCACACTTGCCGCACTGGTGCGGTTTCTCCTTGGTGTGGGTGCGCACGTGCACCAGCATCTTGTAGCGCGCGTTGAAACCCCGGTCCTGGCGCAGGCAGCGCTCCCAGCGGCAGTAGTACAAACCGTCGAGCCCGATGACGGCGTGCTTCTGTGTAACGTGACTTGCCAAATCCTCCAGCTTGAAGAACACACTGTGGCGGAGAAAAACGGGAAGAACGCGTGGAATCGATTAGCCGGGAGAAGTTTTTTGAGGAACTCGGGGCAAGGGGGGGAGGGGTGGGAGCAAAACGTCACGTAGCGGTGATGGTGACGTCCGATAAGATATCGACACATCGGCACATTGTTGGGTGTGAGCCTGGTGAAGCTTCCTCCGGGAACGACCCAATGCGGCCCACATTGCTATGATGCGCGATCATTATCTCACCCATTTGGCCCTGGTTTTTCACCTTCGGCCGCGATGGCTTGGTGGTGGTTTCTTTTCTAGTGGGCCTTTAATCTACAGCGACACTGTGCGACGGAGAGAGAACGAAGCTCTGCTGGATCATCCACATCCGGAAATAGACTTAGAGGCTCTAGCGTCTCGCTCTCGTTGACGTGGGTATCCCCCCCAACAAAAAAGCCTGCGTGAACACCATGCAGCCGAAAAAATAAAACGAGCATGGTGGAAATTATTTCAATGTTGCGAAACCATTCCTTATCAACCACCCGGTGGTGGCCCTGTGTCTTCACAATGCTTGGAGCAATAACAAAATCGCTCAAAATAGGCACCGGTACGAGAGTCACGAGTTAGAGAAGAAGCTGTACCACACGGTGGTGTGGGCTGTACCGTGCATTTCTGGGAAAACAGACCGAATGGTTTGGTGCTGGCAGCATTTATCAGTGCGTGGCCGATGAGCCCCAGCCGGGGCGAGAGCTTCCATTGCGGGCGCTTCACAATCATCGGACCAGCAACCGCCTGGTGATAAGCCCTTTTTTTCGGCTCGATCGCGTTTCAGCTCGATCGGTTTTGGGATTTGTGGGATCACAAATTTCAATACTCTCTCTCTCTCTCCTTGTTCGTCTCTGTGACAAACTACTCGCTGAGAACGGATCTAGCAGCGGCGGTCCGTGATAAAGTTTTCTCGACCGCTTGAACTAACATCTGCACACGGTACACACAGAAAAACGTGAACCGATGAACCGGCTACGAAAAGGAGGACTTTGGGAAGACGCAAGACGGCAGATGGTCTGTTTGCTTACCCGGGCAAGGGATGCTTCCCCACAGACTCACTCGTCGGGCAATCTTATATCGCTAGACAATCATATGATCCGCGATGAGGGGAGTAAGATAACAAATCCGGCTGCTTCTGGTCTGTTTTTTTTTCTTTTTCTTTTTCTTTTGAGCTTTATCACAATTAAATATTGTAAAGTGTTTAAAGTACAGGGTGATAACTTTGTTGAAGGTCTATTCAGAAACGGATTTTAAAAAAAGGCTATTGTAAGGAACTTATTTCAGTCTCGTACCAGCGCCACCTGTAAAAAGCTGTGTAAATAGCTAATTACTTAATAAAAAAACTCATTTCGATGCGATAAACAGAAATAAGCTTGAAATACCCTGATACTTCGAAAAAAAGTCCAAGTCCTGCCCGGATCGTTCCCAACTGAGTATCCAACTACGTGGTATTAACAAGTCTTTTAAGCCTGTGGATGGCAGGCATGATGACGCATGTCGTTAAGCCAAGAAGAAGATACTTGTACATAAAACACCAATTTATAACAAAAAAACAAATAAAATGAGCTCTAAAACCACATCATTGTCATCGCAATAATCAAGATAACTAACAGACCAAAAAGCGCCATCTATGTGTGAGAAACGGTAGCTTTCCAATCTCTCTCAGGAATAATACAAGATTCCATTTCTTCGCAAATGTGTCGTAATCTAAGGGACCATTTTCCTGGCTAATTTCATTTTTTAAAAAAATCGCTCTCCTTACCAGTAACAGTTTTCCCAGCGGCAGATAAACTCCTCGACCGACTCCTGCTCGGACGTCGAGCTCGCATCCGTTTCGCCCTGGATCGGTACGACCTGCTGATTCTGCACCTTCATGATGACAGAATTGCGCTGCGCCGCACCGTTGTTACCGGCCGCACCAAGCGCCAACTCCGCCGCCGACAGTCCCGCATATCGCCCGGGGCTCGGCGTACGATCGCGTAGCGGTGGTGTGTGCGGCGGTGAAAGTGGTCCCGCCGCCAACTGGTCCTTCCCCGGGACGGATGTGGCCGGTGGTCCGGCAGCACTAGCCCCGTTGGCCGCCGCCGACGACCCATTCAGGAAGAAGTACAGCGGAGACGATGGTGATGAGGCGGCCGACGATGATGCCGACGATGATGACCGGAGGCGGATCGGATCGGTGGGTACCGGGACACCGGCGGCAGCGGCCGCGACCACCGCAGCTGCGGCCATCGAGCTCGGGGGCGATTGCATCGGTAGGATGAAGTCGTACGGGTGGTGGTACGGTGGCGTGATCGGCTGGTGGTACCCGCCTAGCCGCTCATTCTGTACCGGCGGCGACGATTGGAAGTAGTAGAACGGCTGCAGGCCCATCCTGTACGGGATGGTTTCTTTGTTGATCAGCATTGCTTCGGTTTTGCTGCGATACGTTTTGCTTGCTCGGTAGTGCCTCTTTATCGCATTTATGTCATTTAAGCGCTTAGTTCTTTGGTTAAGTGAGCAATCTCGGCAATCGCACTGTCACTGGAAGCTTATCTTTACGTGTTAATGGCTACTCATTCCGTCGTTTCAGCTTATTTGCATACTCGCACACACACTCGCACACTTGTTAGGGGCTGCTTGCTTCGTAAGGATCACGCAGGCACACACACACACTCACTCAAACACACATGCTCAAGAATAATCCAGCAATTTTTCTTCAGCTATGATCACACACTTTGCCGTATAAAATCTTTTCTCTCTCTCTCCTTTCACAAACTCACGCACACTCTGGATTTGGGCCTTTACGGGGCGCCGTTTTTCTAAAAGCCTTCCAAAACAAAAAATCGCTCACACAAAATGGACGGATGAGATGTGTGGGAAGTGGCGCGATGGCGCAATCCGAATCCGAGCACCGCGGTTCCGATCCGGTCTATTATCAAACTCACACACCACGCGCGACCTCTTTTTGTTGTTGTTCGTACTGCGAACCTGCGGCCCGACCGTGGTCCGAGCGGTGCGAGTTCGTGATGCTGACTAAAGGCCCCCCACCTAACCGGAACACATTTTAACGCTACTAAAACGAATGCGAAACCGGGCGTCGGGACACCAACACAACGGTGTTTCGGTCAGCGACTTACAGCACCAGCAGAGGTAAGGTCTGGACGGTCTTATCAGTCCCGGGTGGATTGGCCCATTCGGCTGGCATAGAGTGGGCGAAGGAGCAGAAACGGTGGGGATTGGAGTGGGGAGACCAGTTCCCTATCTGACGGGCGGCTATCTGTGTGTGTGTGTGTTTTGTACATGTTCGAAGGCCGTTTCTGAGTCTCGTAACAGGAGAGCGTCATCCGCAGAACGTTGAAGTAGGTCTGGAACACGAAAAACTGCCCTTTCGTCGTATTATCACAATTCGTAAGTGTGGACAGGATGACGCGGGTAAGTGTGGAGATATGGCAAAGGGGAAAAAGAAAGATCCATACACCAGCGGTATTGGTTGTCCCGGTAGGTGGCAACCGTGCTTGAGGCGCGTCGACAAATCCGGACGCGTCGATAATGCGGCGATGACATCTTCGAGGGCATCGGTTCGCTATCGGTACGCGAGCGCTGAGTGTTAGCAGGTGGTAAGTAGGGTTTAAAAGAGGAAATGGTTTTTTTTTGCGGCATTAAATCCCGCCATTTGATCGGGCCGAATGATAAGGCAAAAAACAAATAGTGAATGGGCAAGTTTAGTTGCGATGGAGGCGCATGGTGTTTCAGCTATTTTTTTCTGTGAGAGATAATCTATTCTTCCAGGGTTGTCAGCATCGATCATTAAGTAGACTCCAACGAGGCCTCGTATAATGTCTCTGTACAGCCTGTGACTCTGGATCAGTCAGCAGATTCGATGTCTTAAGGCCCTCCAATTTTCATTACGCGTAGGGCCTCCAAGGGGCCTTATCCACCACTGATTGAAATTATTAAATTTTATTTAAAAAAACCAGCTCAATCAAAACAAAAAGCCGAGTTTTTTAATAGTATTTTAGCTTGTTTTCCAATACATTAATCCCGAAAGGTGAGCCTTTATTTTCTTGAGGTTCCTGCAATAATCGAATAACCGAAAAATAGTTGTATGTTCTCCGAACCCAACTTTAGACAACGTTTGGAAAAAAAATACTTAAATTTTTAACTGCGACTTTGAAAATTCTTCAAACAGTAGCCCTCGTTAGGCATGCGATGTCCGATACCCATCTCAATGGAAAGTGATGCACTCTGCCCAAATCATAGCATAAAATCTCATCTGTAACACGATCAATACCAGCGCATGTATCGCATCGGGGTATCGCATCGTCTAGACACGCGCTGCTTTCACCGCTCTGTTTCTTCCACCCATATTACGTACGGGCTTGTATATTACCACACTGGTAGAACGAACCACTCGGCGATAATGGTAGCCCGACCCCACGGGGAACGGGAATTCTACTCCCATCGATTCCCATCGTTCACCAGTGCGCCCAGCCAGTTTGCACCGGTTTACCAGTTCGATCTCGACACTCGGCTCTAGACTGCAACGCGTACGCTGGCCCGGTTCGAACCAGTTCACCGCAGCGAACGGTTCAGTAGCACATCGATCCTTGCACATCATACCGAGTACCGTGAACATGCGGCTACAACGCCATTAGCCTCATGGTCGGCCGTCTCGGGCAGAATTCGATGGAACCCTAGCGAGGGACGATCTCCGGTTCGAAGCACACTCCGGTACCGCATGCCTACCGTACTACTACGCATCGCATTTCGGGGCAACGGAGATCAGTCACCGCCAAGACCCGGACATCGGCAAGCGTCGGTCGGCACCGGCGATCGGAAAGCGTGTGCTTCGAAGTCTAACCTCACACACATTTTGTTTTGTCCGCAATAAATTCTTAGCATTACAAATATTGACTTTGCATCGGGCATCGGGCCGGGCGGTTGATAACGTGTGCGCCCCAGACGTGCACGGTAGTGCACTTGATAAGATCGGAACATGCAACCCCCGGTGCTGAGGCATCTTCCGGTGAGCCGACAGCCTTTGCATGACGTAGTGGACGTGGTGGATGTTTTGCAGGTACACGGGCTCGCTCACAACACTGGTTGGACACTTAGGGCACCAACGTAGGGTGGGACCAGCTTAGGGTGATCTTCCTGTGTGTCTGTGTGTGTGTGAACGTCAGCTCCTTCAATCAGAAGTGTCATGTCTAAGCCTAATACTTCAAGCGAGACTCGCTGCCCCAGGCTTTCACCGCAACCAATCAGCTCTGTCATCGGCCCCAATCGCTTTTGTGTCGCAGCTCACCCCTCTTTAAAGCCCTGACTCGGTGTGCTTATCGCGTCTGGTGCTGCTGATAAACGCTCTCACCGAACCCCGCGTACCGGATTGTTGGAGCGCTCGGTCAAAGATGGAACCGGTTCGGGCCGGTTCCACTGCCCGATTAGCATGCTCTTTCCAGCGTGTCTCGCTCGCTCGCACCGATTCTTATCGCGCGCAATATTCCGTCAATTACGGAAACAAACCATCCCAAAACCCTGCCCTAGGGGGCGACCGTGATTCCGTAGCCCCCTCCTTGGGTGGAGGAGTTTCGAGAAGTCGGACACCGACAACTGTTACTTTCCGATCACGCTGCCAGTGAAGCGTTTCGGCCAAGGTTGCGAGTGAACATTTGGGTGTGCGACTTTTTGGGAATAAGAGAAAACTTTGGTGGTCGCAATATGTAACGTACATTACATCACCTCCGCCGTCCGGCCGATCATGCACGGATGGGAAACGGACTGGCCTTAGATTAGCTAGATAACCTAACCGACGAGCGCTTTCGAGAATTTTGGTGGACCATAAAAAAAATACGCCACTTTCCCAATGGCACTCCGTCTGAGTCTCTCGGGCGAAAGGACGCTTGTAGCTGGACGTAATACCACCCATCGATAGCTGTCACTCATTGACGCGAATCCCACTCGGAGTGTGTAGCGTGGGGTGGAAATTAACCCGCGAGGTTATCAAGTATCCGCCCCGAACCGGATTCGATCACTACGCCTCGACTCCTTATCAGCTGCCACACACTGTCCACCGGCCGTCCGTAAAGGGCCCGCAAGCCGGTTGTCCTACTTAGAGCGAAATGCACCACCCGAAATGCACCCCGCGGCTCGATCCACCAGTTGTGGACCGCTCGCACTTTGCCCCCGCTAAGCCTTAATCGATCCCGTCTGGACCCCGGGAGTTAGCTCGTCGATCGATGATTAATTATCGCTCCAAATGCTCTCCCCACCCCCCCCCCCCCCCTGCATCCACCGTCTCCACACTTTGGCTTCTTGAGAAGCCCAAAAATAGCTCCAAAGCCCAAATCACTTGCTGTGCACGAATCCGGTTCGTGTCGGTTGACGGTGCGAGGATGAAGGGCGACCGATATGAGGGTCGCCCAACCCTACGCCCTTCCTGCGGAGGATAATTTACGAACCAGTATCTACGACCGAGCAAGGGACCCACTTGGAACCCCTTTTTGTGTTTTTCGATAGTGTAGCTCGGGGTAGAACCTTGGACCCGCGTCGAAGGAAGGAACAGCTGTAGAGAGCGCGCGCGTCTTATCGGGCCTCATCTGGTGAAACGGGCGCGTGATGTTTCATCAGCCCTACTGCCGGTGTTGGGATTTATCGATCCCACGGTCAATGAACTGAGGAATTTACGGGGGGGAGTGGGAGGGATTTTCGGCAGGGTAATCAATTGTGAAATGCGAGACCATCGTCAGGTGCATCGATTACTTGCCGAAAGGAGCAGCGAATTGCAGTTGCTGGTGGAAATTCAAATAGAAATGCAACGTGATTATGGCGTCGCAATTGTTTTGCTTTACTTTAGCCACAAAATAGATCCAGAATTTTCTTGGAGGAGAATGCATTACTTTTAGTAATTATTTAGTAAAATTCGTTGAATTTTTCACTCTTTAGATATTCGTTGAAGGTGCAAAAGATGCAATAAAACGTTTAGACTCAATTTAGAGAATTGTCATTAGCCATATTGCCCATTGTTCCTTATTTCTTTCTGTCATATTTCCGGTAATTCACACATTTTCTTTAAAAATAGTTCTCCAGGATCTCCTCTTGTGACATGCTTAGATTAACACCAGAGTGGTAGAACATTCCATTTTAAAGTCTCTAGGACTTACATATTGCGCAACCCATATGTGGCCGAGCGTTGACATTATCAACTGCGTTCGATATCATGATGGCGTTCCTGTGATGGGGTTCCTCCTGGTTTAAGAAGTTCTTAACATCGGTCTGGTCCCACCAGATACTCAGAAAAACCTTCAGGCTCCTGGATGTTTGGACGAGATAATCAAGATGCTGTATGTCTATGGGGAGTATCCACGATTGCGGTTCAGGACAGGTAACCCTTAACATTTCTGTGACAATATTGAGAAGGTAAAGAAAGCCTTCCATATCCCAGATTGCATAGGTACCGGTTCATGTATATCAGCAATACGACGCCATTTCTACCATCTGATTTCCCTATGCTCCTATATTTGTAAATAAAAAACAAACGCTCAAGCACTTTCCACAAACGCTTCCTTGGATACTTACAGCAGATATCCATGGTTACCGCCTTACCCACCAACGTGCAATGCACACAGCAAACAGTTCGTTTCCCTACGTAGCGATGGTTCCTGGCAACCGTTCTCGAAATTGCTTGTCCACATCAGTATCAAACAAACGTTGAAAAGCAATGGACGAACAGCGCACAGTGTCCTCGGAGCAACCGTCCACAAAAACAGGACGTTACGATGGGAAGTCGCTCATCTCCAAACCGATCCGCAACTCGTCCTGTACCATACCAAACGAACTGCTTGAGTTTGAGTAAGTAACCGGGTTCGGTAGCTTCTGTTCAACCACTAACATATCCTGTCCAACAATAGCTACTCGTACGGGTACGACTGCAAGCGGTACTTTAATTTGTGCAAGATTGCAGAAAACGTGCTCGTGTTTGCGTCGGGCAATTTGATCCATTTCTTCGACGTTGGCACACGCACCGTAACGACCCGTCGCAGCTCGACTGGAGGAGGCATTGGATGCATTACGGTAAGGTGACGCTTGTGACGGTGTTTCGCTTTTGTTTACTTCCGTTAACATTGCTGCGCCCTCGCTTTGTCTAGACGAATCCGAGTGAAGAATTTTCGCATCTCACGGTCGGCGAGAATGGGCCCGATCCGCCCATCATCATCTACCAGTATCCGGAGATGACCGTGGTTAACTTGCTGACGGGCGGCACGACCAGCGGTTATTCGCGCATCGATTACACCGTCGACGGTAAGCTGCTGATTTCGCAAGGCATCGAACCGGACTACATGCTGACGGTGTGGAATTGGAGCGAGGCGGAAATCATACTACGCTGCAAATCCTTCTCGAACGATGTGCTGAACGTGATGTTTTCGCCGAGCGTTCCTGGGCACATCACAACCTGTGGTAAGATATCCATCACCTGCTGCTAGCTCTTCAGTATAACGTTCTCGCTTTGGTTGGGACAGGTCTCGGCCACATCAAATTCTGGAAGATGTCCAGTACATTTACCGGCTTAAAGCTTCAGGGAGAGCTCGGCCGTTTCGGCAAGACTGAGATATCGGACATTGTGGGCATTTTGCCACTGCCCGACGAGAAAGTGCTCTCCGGTTGCCAGTGGGGCAATGTGCTGGTGTGGGAAGCAGGCCTGATCAAGCTCGAGGTGTGCCGGAAAGCTCGCAAACCCTGTCACGATGGTCCCATTACGCAGATTCTAATGCGCGAAGGTGAAGTTATGACGGCAGGGCTGGATGGAAGGATTAGGATATGGTTCTGGGAAACGGTGGAACTGGCCGATCCACCGGACGACGATCGATTTGTGGAAATTGAGCCCATTATGGAGTTTCGGATTGGGGCCGAGCTGATGTGTCTGGTACGCCGGCAGGGTGACTTCCAGTGGTACGCCCAGGATGGTAGTGGCGGGATCTGGCTGTGTGATCTAACTCCGGCACATCATACCGAACCACCGCAGCAGCTGTTCAAGTGTCATGCCGGTGCAATCGTTTCCGTGCAGGCCAGTCCTGTCTCGAGCCACGTGGCAACGCTCGGTAAGGATGGGATGCTGTGTGTGTATGATTACGCAAAGCGGGAACTGCTGCTTAGCCATCGGTTCCAGTGTGCTGGACAGACAATGGTCTGGCTACCGCCGACCTTGGACCCAACCGGTGCCATTCTGGTGCTGGGCTTTGCTGACGGATTTCTTCGCACGCTAGCCATTAATCTGCACGACGGGCATCTTTCCTATCCGGAGAATCGGGTCAATCTCATACAGCTGCTAAAGCCCCACTCGCAATCGGTTACCGCGCTTGGGCTGAACGTTCGCGAAACTATTCTCGTGTCCGGGTCGGAGGATAAAACCGTCTTCGTGCATCGGTGTGTGCGGGCAACACCTCACATAACGCTGGAACCGATCGGCTTGGTGTACACTCCGTCTGCTGTGACCTCGATAAGCTGGAAGCCGGATACATCCTCCACCGCTCTCGTAGGCTGTAGGCACGGTCAATTGCTCGAGGTGGAGCTACCCGAAACATCGGTCGAGTATACGACGATATCCTTCCATCTGCGGCACGTCGAAATAAGGCAACTAACCTTTCAGTCGGTAAAGTCGGAAATTAAGCGTAATCTGCGTGTGGCCGAGATTGAGAATCGAAAGCAAGAGAAGCGGGCCAGAAAGCTGCAAACGTTGGAGCGTCTGCGGATCGAGAATCCTAAGGCCGAAATCAACGAGGAAGCCTTCCTGGCCGACTCAGACGAGGAGGAAGAGCTCGAGCCGCTGTACATTCCGAAGGTGCCCAATCCCGTACTGTGGGCGCGCTACACCGACGAAAACACCCTGTGGCTGTCGATGGGAGGTTATGACGCAGGGTACGTCTACGAGTATGGGTTCGACGATGAGGATCCACTATCGTGCACGCTCATACCCGATCTGGAAGATATCGAGATGACGTGCTACCTGCGAGAGTAAGCGCTTTGATATCTTGAACGGCAATATCCCGACCTTATCTGACGTGTACCGCTTCTTTCAGCACTAACTACACCATCTTCGGAACCGGTAACGGTGCGATCAGGGTTAATCGAACCAAGCGTGACTTCCGGGATCTGAGCGATTACTGGACGCTTCCGATGCACGACAACCGTACCGGGCGTATCACGGCACTCGCCTTCAGTCACGATTTTTCCCACATCTTCAGTGTCGGCGAGGATGGGAACCTGTTCGCGTACCGGTGGTACGGCGAAGGTGAACCGTTCCATGCCGTACCGCCAAAGCCGTTGGAAAAGTCCGTCAAGCGTGTGTTTGACATCGACGAGCGTGACTATCCATCGCTGGAAGAGCAGAAAGCCAAACAGGAACGGGATCGGTTGGCGAAAATTGTGTCCGATCGTAAGGAGGCCGTTTTGCAGACGGTGGCAGAACATCGGACACGGTTCGAAGCGCTGCTCGAGCGCAACCGTGCCCTACCGGAAGCGTTCCGCATACCAGTAACGGATTTTGTGCTAGACGAACGGATAATGGACGATCTGCGGGAACAGCTCGAGGCCGAGCTGGGGCTTGTCCATCGCAAGATGGCGTTCGATGTGGAGAAGGTTCGTATCGCGGCGGGTAAGTTGGAACGCTTCTTTCTCGAGCCGCTTGAGAGCTACCCGATTGAGGTGCTGGCAGTCAGGTGAGGATTGCATGTCAGCCAAAGGCTGTGGAAAGATTTTTGAACAGATTTCGCTATTCGACAGAAGTGGACAGTCGGTGAAGAGTTTTCGCATCGAAAAGCTTGACGATGATTACTACCAAACTGTGGAGCAGGTGGAGAGACTGGTCGCCGAAGAGGCAGAACGAAGACGGTAAGTTTGCAAAAAGGGGGATAACTCGTCGCTAAATTGATAAAAAATAATTAAATAAAAAATAAATAATGATATAAAACAATTTCTTTGTCCCAATGACCGCAAAGCCGCTTCATTGAGCTGTGTAAAACACCAGAGGACAGGTTTGTTAACACTGATGCTAATGCACGGTTTGATTGCACAAGATAGAATTGTATGCACATTATACCGATTTTGATACATTAAAATATTTCCAATACTTTAAACTAATCACCAGCTATTAATGGGAATGGTTGAATCAAAATACGTTTTGATAAAAACAAATATTTTCCCTAAATCTCGTGCAGAATCCCCGAGGCAACGTCCGCCAAACGTAAAGATCGCCGAAAGGACTCCCAGATGCAGCGCAAGGAATCGTTTCTCGAGGGACTCTCCCAGTCAACGATCGACTTTAAGCTCGAGAGCAAAATGCGACGGCTGCTGGCCAAGTATCGGGATCGTAAAAACCAAGAAACAATACGTCAACAAGAGGTAAGTCCGATCTACTGCAACAGCTTATCATCAGCGACCCTTGATACTCCCTCCATATTGCAGTGGGAAGAACATAAAGCCTCCAAACCGGATCCGAACGCAAACGATCCGGCCGATGATATAGCGATCAAGGAAGCAGCCGGTACGATCGGTGATTATAATCTGAAAAGTGATCCCGATTACGAGCCTACCGAGGAGCAGGTCGAAACTGCCACCGGCAAGTATCACGAGCTGTTGCGCGTACGGAAGGAGATGTTTACCTTGCGCAAGGACTACAACAAGCGTGTGTTTGCGTTGCGCGAGCGGAAAGTTGAGCTGATGCGCTATGTGGCAAAACAGAGGGCAAAGTTGAAGCAGATCCATGAGGAAATTCCGCAAGAGAAATGGAAACAATTTGCGCAAGATGTTACGCTGAACCAGGCGGTGGAGTACGCCGATGATCAGTACAAGTTTGAACAAGATCGTCACGATTTTAGCCCGGACTGTGCGATGTCTAAGGAATCGCAGCACCGAGCTACACCCAACCAAGACATGGTACTGAAAGAAGTGCTTGGATTAATGCTTCCCGCGGAAGAGCAGGCTAAGCTAACTTTCAGCAAGCACGAACGCGAGTTGCGGGAGCTCCGTCTGATCCGGAAGCTGTTTAAGCAGGATAAAGTCATCGACAAGGCTACGAAACGTATCGAACAGTTCGATCGTGAGCTGGCAGCTTTGGCCCAGGAACGATTGCAGGTTGAAACGGATGCTAAGCTGCTGGAAAACTTCCAGCTAACGCTCTACCAGGAGCTGTGGATATTGAAGGACTTTAGCAAGCTAGAGACGGACGTGCTGGACGGTGTGGAGCAGGTGACAGTCGAACGGAACGAGCTACTGCAAGCGGTTCAAGATGCACGCAGCTCGATCGAGCAGATAGAGCTCGAGATGGAGCAGATACAGCGTGAGCAGCGCTCAAATCTGCAGCGCTTCAACTCCACCTGCCTGGACAACGAGTTCTCCAAGGTGATGAAGCGCATCTACAAGAAGAAGTTTAAGCCGTGCAAAATCAACGACAACGATTCGGACTCGTCCTCCGAGTACTCGTCGGAAGATATAGAAGGGCTGGAGAACGCGAACGAGGGTGAAGTGAGCAAGGTGTTTCTCGATCTTAACCACTGCCCGGCCGGTTGCGATCCGGAAATCTACAACCTTGCCATCCAGCTGCGCAACGAAAAGCTGGAGCTGCAGCGTCGCCACTATGCGGAAGAGCGCACCCTGAAGGAGGTGCACCGACAGCTGGAAAACTTGAAGCCCACGTTGGCCGATGCCGAAGCACGACTGCGGGAAAGAAAGGCGGAGCTGCTGGAGCTGCGGCGTGAGAAGCAACGGCGCCTGAACGACATCGACACGCTGATCATTGTGAGGATGGATCAGATGCAGTACTTTCGCACCGAGACGGAGTTTCATGATGTGGAAAACAGTTTGCTGTTCAATCGGGAAGCGTTACTGAAGCTGTACGCACGCGTCGAGCAACTGGCGGCGGAAACGCTCGAAACCAAGCGGAAGCATCGGGTGAATGTGGTGCATCTGGCACGCATGAAGACGGACATTAAGTTTATGCGGCAGCAGCTGGTCTCGCTGAAGGAGGAAATCAGCGAGACGATGATGAAGAAGTTTGGGCGCGTGATCGATCTGGACGAGCTGGAGGAAACCATACTGCGCCAGTACACGTTCGAGATGCGGGCTAATCTGGACGATGTGAAGAAGAGTTACGAGGAGCGCGCGCGTGAGCTCAAGGTATTATGCATCATCGGTTGAGTTTCTTGGAGAACAGTTTAAACCATTCCTCTCTCTCTCTCTCTCTCCTACGTCTAGAAAATGTACGCCAACAAGCAGGAAGAGCTGAAGAAGGTCATCCAGGAAGGTACCGAGAAGCTGCACATCCTGACCGTACTGCAGGAGGAGTACAACAACTTGGTGAAAGCGCTAGCCCACCAGACGATACTGCTCGAGCGTCGCAATCAACCGCCACCGACCTACTCGGAAGATTTGACCAAACTGCGCGAGATTGCCAAGATCCAGAAGGAACAGATCAACACACTGCAGCGCGAGATCCGCACACTCAGCATGAAGTGCAAACCACTGTCGGCTGAAAGCCCGGACGTGGAGATCACCATACCACCGCCGGTGTGCGGAAAACCTCCCCCGGTAGCGGACGAGTCCGTGTACAATACGGTCATGGACTCAGCACCACCCAGCACCCGTGCCAGCTCACCCGACAACTTCCTGTACAACGAGATCTCCAGCCTGATCGATGACTTCCTGGTGGAGCAGCTCGGTTCACGGGTGCTGCAGTCCGACATCAAGCGCGTCGTCAACCATCTGGCCCACTATCTGTCCAACATCATACACAACTTTGCGCCGGAGCACGCGAGCGACCTGCTGCCGCACATTATCGAAAACTTCAAATCCTTCATCCCGGAGGAGCTGCTCATTACGATACCGCCGCAAGCGATCGCCGAGCTGATCGAGAGCATATTCCGCACGTTCAAGGAAGGGTACGACATCGACACGAAGGAAATTTTGGGCGAAATCGTCAGCAACAGTCTGGAGATGATCTTTCCCGCATCACAAAACTACTCGCACAACATACTGGTGGACATTATGAAGCAGGTGCTCGCGACGCTGCACGTCGCGGACGTTAACCATCCGGACACGATCGCGTTCATTGCTAACGGGATACGCCATAAGCCGGGCATCGATCCGGACGGCGTGAATGTGGAGCTGATGTGTGAGGAGATCTTGCTGTACGCCCAGGAGAACACGGTCGACGAGATCGGTATGGAGCTAGTACGGGGCGTTATCGAAGGGATTCTACAGTGCGTACGGGAGCAATAGGCACTGCGCGAGGAAGTAAAGATTGTAGATTGATCACCCGCACGCAACGTGTGTGAGAAAGCGAGTGTGTGTGTGTGTGTGGTACGGAACGGCACGATAATCACAAGCGCCCACTATAGTACGGTGTGCGTTAGTCGTGTGCGGTGGCACCTGGTTTCGTGGGACGTCACCCGTGGGGGACCGAAAAAAAAATGGCGAGACCTCCACCGGGTTGGGCGCCCTTAGCGACAGTTGCGGACGCCTCGCGAACGATTGTCATGCGTCCGTGGCGTGCGCCCAACGCGAATGACGAAACGGCGAGGCGCTCTAGCGGTGGTGGTGTGTGGCCGGGGTGTGTTATCTATGTTGGTTCCCACCGACAATGGGCCCACGGCAGAGCACGGCGGCGATGCGTACGTCGTTATCGTCGTGGTGGTGGCAAGTAAACAACAACTTGACGCTAAAAACCCGTAGCACCCCCTTTTTATGCGAAATGGTTCCTGACGCTGCATTGGCGGGCATTGCTTCCTTCCTGGTTGATCCTTGACTGGAAAGGACTCTCTGGAGAACTCGCTGGCATTCTAATCTAGAGACCCTCGGGACGTCCCTTCCGTTAATATTTTCTTCCCGCTCTTTCTGTACAGCTATTGTTAGGCATAATATCCACAAGCGTTAGCGACTTCAAATAATCTAGTGACCCTCGGGACTTTCCTTCCGTTAATATTATCTTCCCTTAGGTATACCTCTATCTTGCTCTCGTCCTCTCTCTCTCTCTTTCACTCCCCCCAAAAATAGTACACCGATCGTTGTCGCCGTTTAGTCATCGGAAGGTAGCTTGATATATGGGCACATCGATAAGATGAAACGGGTCAACGGGCCTAAGGCGTGAACAGTGAAAACGTGATTTATTTTGGTGGGGAAATTTTGGCCAACCATGTGCGGAAACTCCACCAAAGCAAGGCCTTTTATCGGCGTGATCCGGGCAGGGTAAAGTAAAAGGGTGATGCAATGTTGCAGCGCTACTGCTAGTTAAATCATACGCACTAGGAGCGTGTTACTGCTCTCAGCAGCATGATAGCAATCGCTTCTTATCAGCGTGCGCGGGGTTTTGAGTGGATTTTAAACGGTGGATTAAGTGCGCCTAACAGTATGCAATTTGCTGTATGAATACGGACGGAAACTTTCTTCCTCGAGGTGAAAGGTGTTTCCTTCTGGTTGATCCTTTTTTTTGGCCCCTGCTCGTTAGGCTGACAATAATGGCCAAGTGCATTACTGGGTGGAAAGGCACAAAAAGCCCCCTCCCCCCTCCCATTTGTTTGTCACAGTTGACATGGGAGGGGATGTCCCGTCAATTAGAGATTACAGAGCGAGCAACGTGCAGCTAGCAGGCAATAATTTGGCTTTACAATTTATCACTATTCAAATGAAACCTCTTCACCTTGAAGCGAAAACAACCAAATAATGGCAGAAAGGAGAAACAGAACGACAACAGCAGAAGAAGAACAACAACAAAAAAACACCCCACACCACCCTGACTGGCCATTTTTGCATCTGATAAAGCTGGACACGGTACGGGCGCATGATTTCCGGGCGCACGCGCGCTCGCGCACACACTTCAGCCCCATTGTGAAGTGTGCGTGTGTGTGTGTGTGTGCACGGGCACATGTCCGCCCGCAGGTTTTGCGTCGGTTCGATTATCAGTTGTTGTGAGCGGTGGTGCTTTATTGGGTTTTTTTTTCTTTTCTTTTTCATTTCTAGCGCCCATCATTATTGTTGTCTGTTGTTTGAACAGTGTTGTGTGTCCGTCCATCCTCGTTCTTATCATGTTAGCAACAGAGCGTTACTGTGCGTTTTGCGTCCGTTCCAATAATGGTGAGCGTGTGTGATCCTTTACCCTGCCAGTGCCTTCGGACCCGCTCATTAATCTAGCTTACTGGCCTGGCAAACATCCGTCCGCAGGCAGTTATCACAGATAATGAAGTGTGCGCCGCACCCGAGGACCCGCAGTAGTGTGAGCGGTCCGTGCGCACACTTTCCAATCGTGCGCCGATAATGATGGATGGACAAACGGTTCGGGGTTCATTAATTAAAACTGTTTTCGACATTGCATGACACCATGAGGTTTTTTTCGGTGCTTCTTCCTTTTTTTTGTTCTTCACGGGCCGGATGCGGGTTCGAGAAATATCGGTCGATTTCGATCAATCGATCACAACAAAAAATTGGGATTAGTTTATGCTGGTTTTTCCCTGTGTCTATTTTATTATGCGGCATTACGGGTTATTGGAGGTATTAATTATTATAATTAGTATAATCATACACTGATACCACTTTCTATAGCCGCCACACGCTTCGTTGGAGTAACTTAAAGTTTAAGATTTAATTTGATCTACTTTAGTTTTTTTTATAAACTGGGTTTATGGTTTTAGTGGCGCAGATTCATGCAATGGCTAGTTTCCACTAGCTTTCGATACCAAGGCCGGCCACAATAGATTAGAAATTAATTATTATTCTCATTAAAGTAAGGACTCCTGGACAAATTAGTAAGAATAGTTGAAATTATCCTAGAGATGCGGAAGTTTGTTTCGAAGGTATATTCCTTCTTGGTCTAATAAACTCTTAAGGTCTGCCATTTCTGGCTTACTAGACTTATTGTTACCGCATAGTTGGATAATCCTCACTATGGGAGACCGGCCCAGTTGAGACTTGAAACCCGACGCCGCTGTCTATCACCGGGCCGTCCCAACGACGGTATGTTGGCCGTTACTTAGTTTTAGATCCCTAACCAGTTTTATATTATTTCATACAAAATCTTAATGTCAGAGTGATCCTCAATCATTTTTAACTTTTTTGATTATTCAAGATCACTTCCAGTCGAAAAAACGCATTAAAACAGTAAAAAGATTATCCAACAGCTGATGAGATCCCATATGCCAATCTTCGACAACTCCAAATGCTAGAACGTGAAATTTGAAGCTCTACGGAATAATTGAGAGTTCTGACTTAAGATCTTAATGCACCGATCGTTCCGATTTTGTTTCCAATCGATCTTCTCGAATTTACAATTTCAACTGTTGCTAATAATATTTTGAACCGATTTTAATTTTGCTACTCCAATTTTAAAAACTTGCTGGAAGAGATACTTAGCGTGCGGTTATAGAAAATGGTATCAGTGTAATCTGAGCTCTTGCAACTAACTAACACACACACTTTCAATCGCAACCTTCTACCTTCATCAATCACACAATTTCACGCCACAACCTTCCATGCCAAACTCACCATTTTACTACTTTGTGTAAAATAAAGGTTCAAAAAAATTTACACACAATTTTCTCCCACTTTCACAACACTTGGCACAGTTTACAAACAATTCAACCAAAACATTCAACACTTTTACTGCAGCCAGCGGTGGCACTCCGCTGCCAGACAATCGAACACGTGCGCACCGTGCGCCACGAGATGACTCGCGTGAATCACGACAATCCCCGTGCCGGCGCAACGCGACAAAACCGAACAATTTAAAAAAGGCACACACACATCGGGCACCCGGAAAATTGACCCCCCGGCTAGACGCGGAGAGTATGAAAATGGTTAGCGATGGGAACGGCAGCGCCAGGCGACCACCAAAAGGGATCTACCGATACCCCGGCAATGAAAATAGCGGCCTTCTTATTAGCTCCGTCCGTGTTGCTTCTCGCGTTGCACTGCTTTATTTAGTTGATCCCGGGACGGATTGTAAGTTTACCTGACGATAAACGATCGACCGTCGTTCGTCGTCGTATTCGCCGCTCACCAAGGGAGCAAAAAACAAACCCGGCAGGCATGGTTCTTTTGGCTTTGCAGGAGATCAACCGATTTATAATTATCGAACAGCTACTCGATCGGGAAGCGTTGGAGATGGAAAACTGAAGACGATTGATGTTGCGCTATTTATGAAAGTCGTCGTTGTGTGGTTTTAATCACGACATTTTATTATAACATTTGCCTGCATTTGGGGGTTTTTAATGTGTTCATGCAGTCCGCAACAGGAAAGGGATGGCCCGGGATGGGACTTTACGTATCGTCCCACGTGTCTTGGTGCAGCATGTATTAAAAAAACCTGCTCTTATCCATTGCTGGTGACTGATCGACCAACAAAGGTCCTGTGACTTGATAGACGTCCGTGATGAGACCAACTCCAAGAGATTGACTACGAGCTGCAGTCAAAGGATATCCCTCCGTGACTGTCAGTGAAACAGGAGCAGCAAAAAAAGGCTAACTAAACTTAACCGCAAGTTGGAAAATCCAATCTGCAGCACACCCGCATATCTTGGCATATTCTGTTGTGCTGCTATCCAAAATCGCTGTCCTGTTTAACAGCAAGCTGGATATTGTCTTCAGTGAGCCCGACAGTTTCCCCTTTTGGTACGTTACCTTTTTTCGACGGTTGATCTACTGTACGGATAGAGATGAAGGACCAGCGTCCTCTGCAAAGGGTACCGTACACGCTGCTGGTTTTAGCTCTGCAACGCCATCGCGCCATTCTTTAAACAACCACATAGGGCCGACTCGTTGTGTTACGCACAAGCCAATAACAATAAACAAAATTTAAGAAAAAAACGATCGGTGCACTTAAGAAAAACCCAGTTCTCCCGACCATTTCGCTGCATTCGCTGCATTGTTTACTGCAAAGTGAGTTGAGAGAAGGTGTCGTAAAAAGCCCGTTTTGACACATGGAAAGAAATAGAAGGCCGGCAGCAGTTTGACGTTTACTTGACCGCATTGAATCAGCTGGTTATATGTGTTGTTTATCATTCTCGAAGCAATAACATCATTATATGATTTGTTTTCTTCCATTCTGCTGTTCAATATCGTTCGGAAAGCTTTGATCAAGTGAAGAAATCAGGATATTGTAGTGTGTCAGTGCTATCTGAGGTGATTCTGTACTATATTTATAACTGTGTTTGGTGGTAACGATTCTGCACCTATATGGACAGGGCAGCTGACTGTATCGGCGTCATAGACGGAGCCGGTTTGCATCCCCGAACTATTGGAAGATCCGAGATATAGGATCATTCCACTTTTTTGCCGATCTGCAAGCAAAAATTCATCAAGAGCACAGCAGATCGAGCTTAATCAATGTATGCTAGAGATCGCTTGCTTGACCAACAAAGAATGCTTGACCGCAGTTTGTTTACATTTCAGTCAAGTAAACGTTAAAAAATTTTTCAAGATGTCCGACCGAGAAATCGCTATTCCGACACCTCCTCTTAACTCACTTTGGTTTACTGTTTCAATCGAAAATGTCAAATTTTGCCGCCAGCATGTTGTTTGTAAACAACCGTTTGACAGGCCTCTACAGATCGCGGCAGTAGGCGCGCTGAGAGTAATTTGCTGGTAAGTTCTCAATCCTTTTTTTTGTGTGTGCCTCAAACGACCCTACCAAACAAAAACCCTTAATCTTCGTACAATTTTAGAGCCATACAAAATCAATCACCATCTACAAAATGGCCGACACGATTGAGTCCGCATTTGTGGCGATCAGCCGGTTAGCATCAGCCGGTTCGGAAGCGACGTACAATCTCGATCCCATCCTCTTTCCCGACGGTGGGCTGCGGGCCGGCGAGCTGATCGAAATCAGTGGCGAATCGAACAGTGGCAAGTCGCTGCTCTGTCTCGAGCTGATTGCACGCATCGTACTGCCCGCGAGCTGCGGTGGCCTGGAGCTCCGGGCCGTACTGATCGACTGCGAAAACAGCTACAGTAAGGCGATGCTGCTTAACATCATGGAAAAACACATCCTCAACCAGGCGGAACCCACCCTAGCCCGTACGCTTGCCGATGATCCGGACCGGATGGCGCACATCCAGCAGGGCGCACTGGCACGGTTGCATCTCGTTCTGTGCCATTCGCTGGAACAGTTCGAACTGTCGCTGCTTGCGCTTCCGGCCCTGTTTATCAAACACAACGAGCTAACGTTCGTACTGATCGATTCCGTGGCCACCTTCTACTGGACCAAGTGTACGGCCAAGAATCTTATCCGCCAGGACACGTACCAGCGTGCGCACTGCAAAACGCTGAGCAGGCTGGCGTGCAAATGGAAAAAAGTGGTTCTACTCACGAAACCGACGTACTTCGGCAGCCGGCAGGGATTGGGGCGCGATTTCGAAACGATCGGCGTTTCGCTGGAAGGGGTGGCGGCGACACAGCCGCCAACCGGTTCGTGGCCGGGTGGCAATCTGAACTCGTCGCTAAGCACGCTGACCACCGCCACCGGTTTGATTGATCATCGGGTTGAGCTTTGCGAAATCGATAGTCCAAGTCCTAGGGGAACGACCGAGGCGGCTGCTGCCGGCGATTGCCAGCGGTTCAATGCGTTCATTACGATGGGCGGCGACAGGCAACAGCAGCAGTACGTGCGGTTCTACCTAATCGATAAGTTCGGATTTAGCTGGCTGGAAGCGTAGCTGGGCCGAGTGCCGAGCGATAGAAGGTTCGCTTTTCGCTTTCCGTCTATATAAACGTTTTATTAAACGACAAAATTTCTTCTTGTAGTTTCTGCTTCTCTCTCTGCTTCGTTCGCAACCAATGCGCTGTTGGTTTATGTCTCGAATTGGTGTGCCTTCGAGTGTCACAAAACGGCCTAACATAAGATTAATTCGTCCTTACAACTAAAACTGAAACACACCCAACGCAAGGGTGGGGGCGCAGTAGACGGGGGTGGGTGAGAAACATTCCCGTTTCTCTTCTTTGCTTGCGTGTGAGCATTACGATAAGATTTAGTATCATCATCCGTGTACGGGAAAAGGTAAAGTAATAAGGAGAACTGCTTCGCCTTTCTAAGCAAGCGGAACAGAACTGTAGCAAATTAGAGATCGTAACAAGGGGGAAATTATAGAAAATTATTCGCCTCGTTTTCTTCCACCCTATAGATCGGAAAATCTATCGAAAGAAAATTGCCGCGCTGCCGCGAAGGTATTATGGAAAGATTTTTTTTTTCTAGGAGAATAACTAAAGCTGACTTGAAATCTAACTATCGAAAAAAAAAAATCAAATAAAACGCGAGCTAAACCATAGACTAAATCTTTCCGAATGTTCTTAACTTCTTTATAAACCTGTCGCCTAAACGCGCACGCCACCCTCGGTCTCAATTGAACTATCTTAGTGTGTACAGCTAAAGATTATCTGCCGATCTGAACACGCCGCCGATTGTAATCTGAGGTGAGAAGAACGAAGAAACGCATCTATCTTAACTAGCATTACTTCCCCCCTTGGTTAGTAGTAGTCGTAGTAGTAGTAGTTGTAATAGTAACTAATACGGTCCACCTTCATCGCATCCATGCGTATCTTGAGTTGCGGCCGGCGGGCCTTTTTCGCGAGATAATTTCTAAACGTACGGCACACACTTTTACGTCCTTATGTTGATGAAGGGGATAAGAGGGGGGATTTAAGAGTGGGGGGTGAGTGTATCGTAGGTACATCTCGGATTCTATTTTTAACTGCCGTATTATCCTCCTGACCGATCCGATGCACTTTGTCAAGTGTTATGCTAAGCGCTCGAAGGATGCGATCAACAGTACCGAGTAAGGCGCACTGGTCGTCCTGCTGCTGCTGCTACTACCGGCGTGGATGCACGCGGCGCATTGTGTATTATGTGCAGCTAGACGGTTCCCCCAATCCAATCTTCACCGTCCGGTTACCGACCGCATTCGAATAGAGGTAGTAAACTATCTTTCTATGTACAAGTCATGTTACGACGTTACGAATGAAATTTAAAGTAAAGTCAAATAAAACGTGTGTTTGTGTGTGTGTGAGTGGCTTGTCCTTCTCCGTTGTTATCGAACTTTCCGCTGCTGCACGGAATATACGTCCACGCCATTCTCATTCACAATCACCACCATCCCATCGACCGCCGTCCATTATTTTTTGAGTGTGTGGGTGTGTTGGTGTGCAAACCACAGCCGCCAGGCGAAGGATGAATGTTTGCCGAACAGCGATTATCCGTTTTCCCCGTTTTGTTTTTGTTTCTGCCACCCTTACTTCATGTCTTTGGTGTAGGCATCCAGCTCGGCATCCAGCTCTTCGGCGGTTTTCGTTTCCCGTGGTTGGCGTCTGCCGCCGCTACCACCGCCGCGACCACCACGGCCCTGGGATTTGCCTAAAAAGAGGAAGAAACGATTTATAATCAATATTAAGCTCATGTTGTTCAATGTGGAGAAGTATCGATCTTATTCTGTTAAGCCTTAGCCGTCAAGTTCCCTGAGCTGGTTTATTATTGTTAAATACTGAAGCTTATGTGAAAATAGTCCTAATTCTTCAAGCATTCAAGGCTTGCCTTTAAAAAGTTACTTAAGCTACTTATGGTAATCGTAGTTACCAAGCAACAGCTGCTTACCTGCAGCACTAGCACCTCCCCGACCACCGGTCGGTTTGCGAGGGGAACGGCCAGACGATGCGGCTGCCAGTGCAGCCGGACGGGGAACGCGCGGGGCAGGAATTTCTGAGGTGGCCATCTGAATGCTCATGGGTCGCCCGTCCAGTGGTACTCCGTTGTATTGTTTCATGGCTTTGATCGCATCGGACCGCCGTTCAAACACCACGTCCGCGGTTCCTGGTGTTCGTGAGCAAAATGGAGAAAAGGTTACTCTACTCGTTTCGCGAAGGCAGCACGCCTCACACTTACCCAGCGATCGTCCCGATCGGTCGTAATGTACCGAGGCGCTTCTCAGCGGCCCAAACTCGGCAAACAGCTCGTTGATGTCCGTCTCCGACACGCCAAAGTCCAGGTTCGAAACTAGCAGCTTCGCCGCACCGCCCGGTCCACCGCCAAGTCCGCCGATGCCGGCCGTCGCCAGGAGACGGTTTTTGCGTGGTCCCTCGTACATATCATGTTTCCATGCGCTGTTCACGTCGCCCTGTGGAATGATGTGACGAGTAGGAGTAGGAGCAGGGTGGTTTGTTTTGATGGAATAGAGCGATCACTCATTTGATTCTGGTCGGGGGGGGTTTAAAGAGGTACTCCTCCTTCGGCTTTACGCTCAACATCTCCTCCCGTTTTTTTGGTTAATGCCCCCGATCGCGCGCGCGCGCACACACGCACCCTTCTTCCTCAGCCTGCCATCGTATCGCGTTATCCAGAAAAGGCCCGCTCCAAAGAATGGTGCAACCCACTTCTCCAAATCCAAATCGCCAGACCAGATCGGCGGTTTCTACCTCGGACCCGTGTCGGATCTTCTGCACACCCCTATGGTAACGACGAGCACGCGCGCGCTTAGTGGGTTCTACTGTGGGTGCTTTCATTTCCGCCGGGCTGTGCCATTTGAACATAGTTACTTCGTTCGCTTCCTTCTCGTGCCACAGGCCACAGCGTCATTACACCGCATCGTGTGGTCCCGGCGCTCAATCAGTGAAGTCAGTTTGCGCGACAGTTTGTGAGAGCATCTGCAATAAAAAATTGTCCGCGTTTTGGCCACGCACAGCGCGTGGGCAGTGTGTGGTGTGATGTGGCGTGGGGGGGCTTTCCTTGAACCAGTGTAGATTCCATGCCAGGAGCAGCAGCAGTAGTGCTCTTCCCGCTAATGTGCCGCATTCTACACGCATCGCATCGAGTTAGCATTGTTGCCTTGTGCTCATATGAAAAGTGGAATCAGATACGCCTGCTTCGATCATTCGTTTTTTTGTTCGTACGGGATGATGGTAAGGTTCCTGACACACCAACTTCGGTTCTTCTACCGGTAAAAAGGACTCTAGTAGGCACAGCGTCGTCCTCCGCGGTAAGGGACGAAACGTATGGCTAAAAGACAAGCAAATGTGTGTTTGTGTGCGTATGCATGTGCGATTTGATAAATCCGGAAGAGCGAAAATGTCGTGGATCCCCGCGCCAAGAAGTTACACAGCCGTTGGTGGAAGTAGCTTCACGCTCGGAAAAGCCGTTGAGAAGCGTCTTCTGAAGATACACAGGAAGGTACTGCAAAATGAATTTCAATCATTTCTAGGAATTTACATGTTGAGGTGTTTTTTTGGGAACAAAAGCAAGTAGTGTGTTGCTGCCTCGACTGGGATAGCGCACCGTGTTGTTGCGTTGACCGGCGACGAACAAGATGGAGACACGAGAAGAGGAGGAATCGCACACTAGAATCAGAACCACACGAACTACGCACGCGATACTCAGATCTTTTCTCTTTTTTCTCACTGATGCCGATTTTACGGAAATTAGGTATTACACGTGACAATGCCGGCATTTGCCTGTTTCAACAAAACACGACACACGCGCACACAAGCAAACTAATTTAACCTTGTTTTTATCGACACAGGTAGGAAAAAGAAGTTTTCAATTGAACGGGATAATTATATAAATTTTCTTATCGCTTTAACCGTAAACCGTTTGAGGTAATCGGCAGAAGATACGCACTTTAAGACACCATATTATTGCTGAACGCATTTCTAGAACAGAACGACCTTCGGAACGATTATTGCACCAACCGTAGAGCAAATTGATGGCACAAAATAAAAGCGCTCAAAACATATCCAACGCGCACATACACCGACACAAACACACACACACATATATACGCACACCGATGTACGCTTCTTTGTAACACTTCTTCATTCTATTCGCTTTTTTTAACCACACGCCGCGCTTAGGGCGACGACCCACTATGCACGACACGGACTAAAAACCAAACGCAACACGCGCGCGTACACGCACACACACACATTCACAGAAACCCACTGCTCCGAACAGATTGTGCCACTACTACACACGCATCTCGGATTTCGCACCGTACCAAATTTATCGCTCTCTTTTCTTTTCTCTCTCCCGCTCTCATTACCGTAGCTGACATTTTTCATCATCGATAGCCGCCATCTTGATTTTCAACGGCGTCATCTGCTTTTCATGGAGAGCACAACATTTTGCGGCGCAAAAAAAAGTCTCTAATCGAACTCACAGCTCCATGCACCGTTTCAGCTCTGGAAATGCTTACTAGATGGATGCTCGCATAATGGACGCACCTACAGAACACAAAAGCAAAGTCCTCTAAGCTCGATACCCGGCGCTCGTTTTCCTTGCTCTATTCAACGCCGCACGTTCGATTCGATTGCACCGCGGGCCACACAACTAGAGCGCGATTCGTACGGATGCAATTTCGCCTCGAGCAACGATGCATTTACCCGCCCAGTTCGGCCAGCGACAACATTGGGCATGAGAATGTAATGCACCCGACGGAAGTGAATAATGGATCTGTGTGCTTCTACGCGTAGAGCGCACTGCTTTGGATCATACTGGCCTCAGGAATTCGATACGGACGCATTTACCGAGAAGAGGTTGAAGCCGCCGCATCAAGGAGGTTGCTAAGTTATCATTCTCATCCATCGCTTACCCGCCCGTAGCGTGCCCGGGAGATGCCACCACGAGTGCGTCCCTTGAGGACACCGCCACCGCCGCTGGCACCACCGTTACGCTGACCCGCACGGAAGCCGTTCCGTGCATTGGCGCTACCGCTGGCACCCGCACGACGATTCCCGCGACCGGCTCCACCGGAACGGCCACCGCCTCGCGGACGACTCGATTTCTGCGACTTGATGATTTCATCCAGGCTCATCTCGATTTTGTCAACCATTTTGTTCTTGATGCGGGCCTTCGTGACGTCGAAGGTAGGTGGTGGTGCTGAGGATGTTCTTCTTTCTGCCGCTTTCCAATAGATCTACGGTACAACTCGTGCTGTACGGTACGCGTATCTACAGTTACTGTAGTATGAAACACCTTTTACTGCACAGAAATGTGTTAAAAATTAGATAAAAGCTGTATCAAGCGGGAGCTGCTCAGATTCGTGCTTGAAACACACGCACACCGAACGAACGAATGATGGCGATGGGCATTTAGAGTATTGAACTACACTATAAACGCAGAATCAATGAATCTGTCAAGACGCTGATTCCCAAACAACAAATCAACAAGCCCAAGGTGTGCGTTTTAACCCGAGGTTTTTAAAATCTGCATTAGTTTTTTTTATATCATTTATTTAAAGAGGCTTTGGATAATCAGTATCAGTATTTATCCCCCGAATACTGAGTTTCTCGAGTAGTTTACCCATTAACCGCCAAACTGATGAAATGATCATTGACAAATTGAGTTCAAGACACTAGGGACCAATGATTCATGGCCGTCGGTTGCCAATATCTCGCTTGTTGCTAGATATTTGATGTGATTCAAGTATATCTGTTGCGACTAGCAATCAATCCTCATGGACACCGCATTGGGAACTCCGTCTGCCACCTCCAAGTCACTAAACGGGAACCATAACATAGGCTTCGGGCCGTGAAGCATCCCGTTCAACCGGTACGATTGATTCTATAAGCGGTCGAGATGACGCCTGTAAGGTTCGCACGCTAGACTGGTAACCTAGTCAAATGACGAGCCACCAGTTGCACATCTCTCAAATTGCTCAGGATTAGCAAAACGACCCCAGTGACGCCTTGATGTGCATATTCTGAGTTCCAAGGGCTATAAGTAAGGTCGTCCTTATTGGCATTCCAGCCGACACTACGGGTAGGTGGGGATCGATCTCCGTTGGTAATGCAATCACTGCTGTAAGGGCGCTCCTTAACTCATGTCCAGCTTATCTCCAGAAGTACTACTACTCCCAGAGCTTCAGCTACACATTCAGGCTAAAGTCTGAATAGGAGTCCCGCCACTTACGGCACTCACTTTTCGCTATTAAGTAACCTTAAATTTAGGTAAATGTTAAGCAAAAGTGTTAAATTTTTTTTTGGAACAATGATTTATAATAATTTTAAATAATAAATAAAAAAATAATGTAAAAAGTCCGAAAAAAAAACACTTTTCTGTAATTTTTTTGCAAAAATGTGTCCCCGTGAGTGTGGGGGGGGGGGGGGGGAGGGGGCATCTATTCAGACTTCAGCCGAAAATTATTAAAATTAAACTAAGTAACTAATTAATTAACTAAACAAATAAAATAGACTTTTTAAATACAAATTCTTTCACATCCAGTGACTGTTTGGTTTATTTGTTTTGTAAACTGTCGAAATAGCGTGACCATTCGATCACACTATCTGACACATTGGAAATGTCAAAACGAGGCCTGTCGAAAACAAACCACCGCAAACACAAGTGCACCTTATCTGCGGAACTGTCAACAAAACAAAATCTTGCGAAAAAAGAGTGACCTACGAACGTTTCCCATCTACGTATGGCACCGTGAAAGATTACGCACTGCCCGTCTGACTTGGCAATTTATCGACAGAATCCACACTACGCGTGCTAGCGCCCCACGAGCTTCTGCTAGCTGCGGAATATAATTTCACCGAAACCATCCACCGTACTAGCGAGACGGCAGCAGCAGCAGCAGCAAACGTGTGCCAAAGAAGGTGGAAGTATCCGTAAATTCCAGTCCGTTGTTTGTAAATGTTGGCGTTCGTTTCGGTTTGGTTTCGTTGCCGCACTTTCAGCAACAGCCGCCTGCGGTTGATTGAACGCCGAAAAGCTCGTGCGACTGCTGGTAACGGTGTGCCGTGCCTTGCCAACCCATCCACAGGATGCCCTGCGAAAAGTGCAATGTGAAGTTTGGCATTATAACGCGCAAAAAGTCCTGCTATGAATGTCATCGCCTGTTCTGCCGGAACTGTCTGACGAAGCGGCAGGAGCGGTTCCTCTGCCCGAACTGCACCATCTTCACCAAGCGGCCTCTATCGCGCATCGATTTGGCCCAGCTAAAGGTGAAGGATCTCATCTTTTACCTGCAGTCGAAACACATTTCCACATCCGGTTGCGTTGGTAGGTTGGACCGGTGCACCACGTTGAAGATGGATTACTTCATTGTCTGTGCGGTTTTTTGTTTTGTTTTCTGTTGTAGAAAAAGACGACCTCATCAATTTAGTGATTGCTCACGTAAATTCCGGCGGTAGCTCACCGCGCACACCGGGCAGCTTTAGTGCCACCTCGTCCAACACGGAATCGGCCTCCGGTGGTTCGTCCCGCTACGGAAGCTTTTATCGGAACGGAACGAAAAACTGTACAAACACGTTCGACCAGATTAAGAATACCTGCCAGAATTTATTTTCCACCTTTTCGGACAAATTAAATGGCGGTAGGTTAATACGGTGTTTTCTTTCTCCTTGCTCCTCCAACTGTTTCATTTGTCTTCCTCTCTCTCTCTCTTCGCAGACGTTCCCGAGAATGGGCGTCCGAGCACCGGTTTCGCGACGCAGGAAGAACAGCGCCACATATTCACACAGCCTCGCTTCGGTAGCAACAATGTTTACCATTCCGTCGATCCAAGCGTACGGCCCGGGGACGGTGCCAGCCATTACGCACCGAACGCGGCCGACGGTGCCGACAGTAACCAAAGAACGGAACCGGGCGAGCGTCCGGCACACTTTAGCAGTGGTGCAAGCAGCGGCACGACAAGCGGTGCCGATTCGAGTGCCGCATCATCGTCCTTCTCTTCGCCCAGCCGGGAAGCGTGTTCGCCGCTGTTAGGCAATCGGCTGCCCACCGCCACCGCTGGGCAAACGCAGGCCATGCTGGACGATCGCATCGAAAGCATACTGGCGCTGGAAACCGGAGGAACGGGATGCGAATGCTGTACGGACGATGAGGACGACGACGGGCGGGCCGAGGTTACAGTGCCGAAGGAACGGTGCGATAACGGTGCGCACCGGGAGGAAGATATGGCACCGTGCTCGAAACAGTCCCGTCGAAGCGTTTCCCAATCGAATCTGCTAGCTCCGCAGCTGGCTGGTCCCAGTGCGGACACATCGGCCACCACCACGAAGCACGCTTCGCACAGCCAAACGCCTTCGTCATCGTTCGACGATCTGCTGGCCGATGGGGAGGGAAGCAGCAGCAATGCGGATCAAGCGATCGCACAGGACACGTTGGCGGTCACCGATACGGATGCGCTCGCAACGACTGTGGCGTCGATCGACGATACGGACCAGTGGCAGATCGTCCATACCTCAGACACGAACGGTGGCGGTACGCTGGAAGCGGCCACCAACAGCGAGCTTCCGATGACGGACGCCACGAACGAGGCGACCACCGCAAACGAGGAGGAGGAAAGCAGCGACAGCATTGACAATTCGGTTGAGATTAAATCAAAAGCACCCCCGATGCTGGTGCCGGTGCTGGGCCACAGTCCATCGCAGGTGGGGGTGACGGGGGGCGCACCGCTTATTACGCGCCGTCGATCGGACAGCTACCTGCTGTCGGCAGGTTGCGGCGTCCCTTCGCGTCAGCATGGCCAGGTGGGGATGGGCGCACCCGTTGAGCCATTGTTGCGCCAGCGTGCCGGTACGACGCGATCGTTACATACGGCGGACGCGGGACCAACGATCGGTGCGGGGGACACAATGCCAAGTAGCAGCCATCCTGCCAACCCGACCACCAGCACAACGCACGGTATGTGCTTTCGGTGTGGCAAGCGCCGGAACGGTATCCGTCGGCAGCTGAAAAAGTTTCGCAAGCAGCTCGAAACGGCCACCGTGCCGGAGGTGGAGAAACGGCGCCAGCTGGAAGCGTTCCTCAACTATCTAGAACGGCGCAGCAAAGGTTCGTTCGAGCTGACCGATTCCGAATCGATCACGGAAGAGGCAAGCGTTAGTGTGGGGGAGGAAGGCGCGACTGGTGGTGTGGTGGCAACTGCACTCGATATGCGCGGTCCTAGTGAACAGCAGGCCCATTCCTACCCGAAACCTTCTACGGCGCAGGAAGGGCCGATTTGCACCAACCTCTACTCTTCCGGCAATCAGGATTTGGCCAACATGAAACAGATCAAGCTGAGCGACATTAAGGAAAGGTAGGTGTGCGAAAGCCGCTGGTAGCAGGAATCGTACCCTAACCGTTTACCGTCACAATTTGCAGTGCGGACCTGGACGTGCTCTCGGTGAAGCAGCTGAAGGGCATTCTGATGGTGAATCGGGTCGATTTTAAGGGTTGCTGTGAAAAGGCCGAACTGCGCGAACGGGTGCTACGGCTGTGGCGCGATTACAAATCCATACCATGTAAGTACCTGGCAAAAGGGTTTGCGCAAAGGCTTTCATTTTGCCCTAACACACTCCTCGAAATCCCCGGCTTTTTTTTTTTTTAGCAATCGAAAAACTTCCGTCAGACGATTTGTGCAAAATTTGCATGGATGCACCGATCGAGTGTGTGATACTGGAGTGCGGCCACATGACTACCTGTACCGCGTGCGGTAAGGTGCTAAGCGAATGCCCGATATGCCGCCAGTATATAGTGCGGGTAGTGCGATTCTTCCGAGCCTAAAGCAATCCTTCCTTCCCCCGAAACGCACCACCCTCTAACAATCGTCTCAGGGTATTGGTTAGACACGGGGCAGCTGGAACAGCGCGGTGCTACACGCCCTTTCCAGCGTGGTTTTACGTTTGGTTGTTTTTCG
The DNA here is from genome assembly GCF_013141755.1 of Anopheles stephensi. Taxonomy (NCBI): domain Eukaryota; kingdom Metazoa; phylum Arthropoda; class Insecta; order Diptera; family Culicidae; genus Anopheles; species Anopheles stephensi. The sequence continues at coordinate 18,782,856 of NC_050203.1, forward strand.
TTTCGAAACGAACTAATTTAATGTATGTCCCTCTTTAAGATGAAGCTCCAGGGTGTCTCCCGGATGGTATGTACCTGGGGCGTGGGGCTGGACCTGTGTACCCAGTTGACAAATAATATGAGCAACACTAAGACACAATACGAAACTAACGCTAACTACCGACACACAAACACACACACAACCCTCGAGATGAACGAGAAAAACGAAAAATTGTGATCTAGTTAATCTAGGATTAAAAGAAGAAAAAAAGGCGCTAGTAATACACTACAACTGGAACCGGCCGGGGAGCGGACAGACGGGTGCTCCACCGGCAAGAAGGGGGGGGCTGCTGGCTGGGAGCCGTATAATTTATTATTCCGTACCGGGATGCTCGGTACGTTACAAAGACGTCTGCGATATACACCTGCTAGTCCGGTGTTTCGTTACTGGTGTATAATAATAGATGATTCGTGCAGGTGTATGGCTCTAAGTGTAACAGCAAATCGTCCCAACAAAGGTATGGTGTGTCGTTGGTCATCGATGGTATTATGTTTCTGTTCCTGTTCGAAGACGAACAAAAAAAAAACAGCGAATGTTGTTTCTCCTACCCACACAACCACTGCACCCGTTGCAGTTTCCACCACCAAACAAACAACCATACACTGCTGCGGCTGCTGCTGGCGCCATTCGTTCATAAAACTGTTTTTGAAAATCAAAACCACGCGCGTATGCGTCCCGCTAGCGCAATCAACCTATTTACTATACTCGTTCGATCCTAATTCTTTCCCTTAGATTTTCAATTGTTGACTACGTAACCATTGTACAAGCAACAAAGCAAAGCAAAGCAAAACAACAAAAAAAAGGTTAATGAATTCCAATTGCATCTAGCGTAACAAAATACCGTAACAATAAATTGCGTAAAATCGATATGAAGAAAAGAAAAAATGAGTGGTGATGTAGAATCTTGGGGTTTCCGAATCCGAATGTTTCTTTTAAAAGGCGAATCCTGAGTCCTATACTGAGCGAGCCTGACGATGAGAAAAGCCTGCTAAAGGACCGAAGTGCGACAACAAACGGACTCATATTGCGGTGCGTTTGAAGACAATTCTAGTGAAGCGCCACTGAGTGTTTAAGTATTGAGGACTAAACTTGAGCTTGTTATCCAATATATGCAACAACACTCGCAAGTTTTCTCTACGATTTGGCACTAGAGAACTGCAGCCGAAGCTCAGTGGATGAAACCTTTCAGCGCTCGGCCAAAGGGTTTCCAAAATACAGGTTTAAGGTTAGACATTGCTGAGTTGCTCTACAGAAAGGTGATCGCACCTTCGTGAAGTCGTGACGCAGCTGGAGTCGACATTTGCACAGAAATTAATATTTTTTAATTCAAAAACAACAATCTGACCGTACGGCTTTGAGAATGATGTTGAGATATTCTCAAGCCAGATCTAGAAGCGTGCGTGTGGAAGGACGATGTAAAGGCCGCTGTCATTACCTCACGTCTGGTGCCGGAAGGGAATGGGCATGTTACAAGTATGACCACCGGACCGCCCCACGGTCTACAACAGCAGAGAAGGTGTGGATCTCTAGTTGACTGATGAATTGATGGGTGCAAAATTTGTTTTTTGTTTCGCTGCATATTTTTCAGGCACAAACGAACGAATTTTAGATTTTTTTAGATTTTTGGATTTAAGATACTTTCTTTTCATATAATTTTTTTTTAATTTATTTTTATAAAAAAAAAACTAAATAACATTTGCCAACTGTGCGATCCACAACTGTGTCCGCTGCACATTTCTCTCTCGCCGACACCTACCGCCATGGTATTGGTGTACGCGCTACATCCGTATACGCAACCAGACACGCACCAACCCCTCAGATTCATTCATCGTTTCGCGCCACCCTTCGCACCTGCGCTGTTCATGCGTTTGCGTGACCGTACAAAACAGAACCGATCGTCGTCAAAATCAATCAAAATATTTTTGGCTTGTTAGCGCGAAACATCTCCACAACAAAACTCAGTTAACAAAAAACAAAACCCTATATACTGTAAGCCCGTTTATCGCGCGCTCGTTTTATCGGGGCCAATATTTGCGGTGCGCGATAGGACACTGCCGGGGCAGGCAGTTTTATCTCCACCACAGCAGGCAGTTGCGGTTGTAATGTGATGTGATTGTTTACACACAGATATTACAACAATGCACTTGGAACGGCGCTGGTGGTGGTTCAGTGTGGTGGTGGGGCAAAGTCGTCGTCAGGTCACCAGCAGCGGTTGGTGAATCGTTCGATCGTTCTCCCGTGTTCCGCCTGAAACTCAGCACAAGCCTTCGGGTCATTTAATGACGATCGGTTGTACAACACGGTCGCACACAGCCGTAACACAAGCAGCAGGGAAGCACTGGGATGGAGTCGCTTGATACGGCCAGTCTGCTGTTCGAGGAGAAACCGCTCCACACGCCACCCCTGGTGGAATTGCGTGATGGTAAGTTGCTGGAGACGCTTCACTCAAGCTCGCGTTAAAATGGGACCTTCACCTGCATTTATTCCAGTGCTGGCGGTCGGCTTAAAGTCTTGCTTCGCGACGGTCAATGTGGAGGTGGTAGAGTGTCCGGACTTGAGCAAAGCTCCCTTTCATCTCGCGGGAAGTGGTAAGATAGCTCTAGCAAGCGCTACAACTCCCCTTCCCATCCACTGCAACCGGTTCTTCAATTTCAGGACTGAACGGCACCCCAGCCTTGGTCGAAATCGGTGGACCACCGTACCTGCTGCCAACTGTCGACCGCACCAAACTGTACGATGTCGTATCCGTCGCCAAACGTGCGCTACACGACGAGCAGAAAGCGTTCATCGCTATCGGTGCCGGTGCCGGTCCCTTCCCGCTGGTCAACTCCAACTGCGAGGGTATGTTCAACGTACGCTACACGCCACCCGGCACGGTGGTGAGTGAAAGTCACCTCGCAATGGTAACGCCCGACCGGGAGGTGGTGGTACGAAAGGTGCCCAACACCGAGACACGCTGCGCACTGCTCGGCAATCTGCTCGTTGCCGAGGGCAGTGCCGGCCCGGTGCTAAAGGTAAGCTGCAAGCGGCGCACCGGCAACAAAGATTTCATCGCCAGCATCCGTACCTGTCTGGAGGATCGGTACGGCGAGCAAACCGTCGGGCTCGGTGGCGTCTTTCTGCTGCAAGCCGGCAAAGCGAAACAGCACGTCATGTCCCCGTTCTCGGAAACGCCCATCCACACGGAGGAGCAGCTGAACGCGTGGCTCAACTTCTACGATATGCCGGCACCGCTCATCAACCTTGGCACGCTCGTCACGAACGAGTGCGATCTGGATCTGCGGCTGCAGCACTTCCACAGCTTTTCCACGCACGGGCACGGTGGCCACTACCACATCGATACGACACCGGAGGTGGTCGAGTATGAAGGATACTTTGTGGCGGGCGAGCGGATTGTGCGTGTCGACAAACCGGTCCATACGCACAAGTTCGGAAGGGACTAGTGCAGCAGTTGCATCGTAAAAAAAAATTGCATCCACAAACGGGGAGGAAGCAGAAGGGGGTAGCCGGGGTAGGGTATGTGCCGTGGGGGGTTATTTAATCAAACCTTGATAAAGCACTGTAGCGCTTTGCCGTTTTGCACACGGGCGCAAATGTAGGCCACAAATGCCGAGGGCTAGCGCTCACTGATAAGCCGGGAAGCAGACTGGCGGCGATCGCAACTTGACCGCGAACCGATCGAGGCCGTTGCAGCTTGCTTTGCGTTTGTTTGACAGGCCCGAAAATTGGTTTCTGGTGAGTAGTTGATTGTTTTTACCCCCCCTCGCTGGGTGACAAATTGCTGATAAGCTGGTAGTTATGAATGGGATTAATTGGGCGAGAAATACATGGGAATCAGTTGAAGTGTAGCAGTCTAATGCGTAGTTTTAGGGTGTTGGAAACCGCCATTAAATCTGTCGTACACGTGTTTCCAAAACGTTATCCTGTCCTGGTCCGGATCGATCGCCATCCGTGGTTCGGGATCGATGCGTAAGTATGGTAGGTGGAACGGTTCCGTGCAGCTCGGTTCCATCGGTGGCACAGGTGTCCAGCGAAAGGGGAGTGACTCGTCGTGCGCTGGTGTCGGGTTGCCGTACCGCGCGAAGTTGGTCCACATGCGGCACATGTACCGGCGGACACGTGCCTCGTTCGATTGTGGCAGTACCTGCTTCGGGTTCATACGCATACTACCCATCGGAATTGCAGTGATTAGATTAGATTGCACAGTAACCTCAAGAGCGTTAAACTACCACCGGACTGCTACTTACCGGAACAGATATCCTAGCTCGTCGGCATGATACGCACCAGCCACCGGGTACGGTAGAAACTTCTTGTACAGGTTCAGCTCACCATCGTACTCGAAGCGATAGAAGTACAGTGGCGATCGGTGCTGATAGCGAGCGTGCATCTCCGCCGTGATCCTCATCGCGATGCCGAAACTGAAATCGGACATCAGATTTGCACACGCGTTGCGATTCCGCGGCGTATAACCTTCCGGCCCGTAGTACAGGGTTTCGATCTCGCGTGCCAGCGCTTTCGCTTCCGGCGTACCGTGCCTGACGTTGAGCGTCCGCGGTATCATGCGCTCCATATCGTTCCGATACTGTTCGGGGAATTTGGTGATGTGGTTCAGAAAGCTGCCACCTTCACGATCGTTGTACCCGAGCAGCAGTGGGATGGAGGGTATGTGGCCGGGAGTGCGCAGGGCCTTGATGGGATGGAGCGGAATAATTGAATCATGCGCCGCTCGATCCACCACTGGCCGGAACGGCATCAGAATAGCTCCACGCTTTTCCTCCGCGGCAGGCGTTCGATCGCACAGCTCGGCCAACTGTTGGGCGGATGCGGTACGTAACGTTTCCAGCATCGCTGGATCGGTAGTGGCCGTCGGGTTTATTAGCTGCGCCAGACGCCGCGTGTTGCCGAGCGTATCGTTCGGTACGGCGTAGTCCGCTAGCGCAACGCTGCTCTGACAAATCGCTTTGTGGAAGAATTGGGTCGAGAGTGGCGATAGGAGATGAAGGTGGGCCGATATTGCACCGGCACTCTCGCCGAACAGCGTTACATTCTCAGGATCTCCGTTAAAGTGGGCTATGTTTTCGGCAACCCAGCGCAGTACGAGCAGTTGATCCTTCAGTGCAGCATTACCATCAACTCCCTGCGACGGGAGATGAAGAAATCCGAGCGGACCTAACCGATAGTTGAACGTAACGACTACCACGTTCTGCTCGAGCAGGTACTCCGGTGAGTAGCTGTGGTGAGTGAAGAGTAAACGGTTGAAGCACTACGCGCAAAACCGGGTTGAGCTGCTTACCAATCGCTATTGCCGCTTCCGTACTTGAACGCACCGCCATGTATAAACACCATGACCGGTAACGGTGCGCCGGCTCGATGCATGCGCGGTGTGTACACGTTCAGATGCAAACAGTTTTCCGAACCTTGCCACTGTTGATTGAAAGGATTTTTCGCCACACAGCAGTCTCGTTCCGTGCTGCAGTCCAGCACGGGAGATGCGAACCTTGCCAACGGTTGCGGAGATTGGAAGCGGCTTTCGCCCACCGGTGCCATACCGTACGGTATGCCACGAAACGCGTAGAAATCGTTTCCATCCGGCAGCTTTTCCACCGCACCAGACACGGTGCCGTACTTCAGGTCCACATTCGCACGGTTTATGTTGCTGATCTGTGGCATTACACAAGGAGATAGTATTTTTTAAACACTTTACTACTATTATTATACCTCATATCACTGACGTTTCTCACAAATCGGGGCAGAAAACGATCGACCTGCGGTAGACAAGAGACCAGTTTACGAATGGACCACATCGTGGTCGCCGGTAGGATACATAGAAATAGCTGAAAAGCGCTTGCTGAGTTTGATTTATATGAAGTGCAGTAGAATAGATTACCACTTAGCTGTCTGCACGCAGATCCTTGCATGGCGGGGTTTTCGAAAATGAATCGATTTAATAATTCAAATTTGCGTGCTAATTGTTCATTCACCTGGTCAAACACGTTTTTCATCAGAATAATGTAAAAAGATTGTGATGAGAAAACTGCTCTGATGCTATTGACTAAATGTTTATTAGGGTAATATAGTGCGTTTTTTTTATATACTAAGCTATGATTTTGTGTTACCCAAGCCTTGAGGGCTAACGAAGACTGTTTGAAATATTCAAAACGATGTCTGAATGTATGTAGCGCTCATGAGTATGTTTTCGTTCTTACATTGCATACCTTTAGGCGCATGATCGTTAACAATTTTTACATTCATTTATCGTACCCGGTTTAACATATATGTTTTAGCCTTTTCAAGCTACAGAAAGTAAAACTTATCAATCCATGTATTTTATTTCCATAAAGAGGAATGGATTATCACCAAAGCAACTGAATAACCGCCACTTTAAATTAATCTGAAACAGCTGTTTTTAAAACAGGCCCCTTCTTAATAAACGTCACTGACATCCCGCTATCACGTTGACAGTTCGCGTTTGTTTACGTTTGTATCCGTATTCGTAGTGCAATTATTTTTAGCGTACATCCCATCTCATCGAAAATAGGTTCCTAAGAAAGGGAACTCCGGATTAAAGTGGCAGGAAAAAGCGGACAGAAAGTACAACGAAAAGTGTGAGCTAATAGTTAGTTATTTTTATTATTCATAAACATGCTCCGATGCGCACAAAAATTGGGCTCCAAATTTATGTGTTCACCGCAAGTTCCACTCGCAACCAGCGTCCGATGGGCAAGTATTGTGTGTGTGTGGTTCGATAAGGGTTTTTTGTTTCCTGCCTTCCTTTAGTTCGCCCTTTTCGATGCATGCCGATCCGATCGTACATTGCCGGTTCAGCTACACTAACCTTTGTACTTGTGCTGCTGGCGAAACTTGGGTTAAGTGGTGGCACTCACTGATTAGGATGTTGCGTGTATTACGTACTGGGGGGTGGTTTGCATGAGTCTGCACTTCATCTATCATCTTGCTTTATCTGCGGTTTTACGGTGTTGTTTGCTGATATCGTCCAACGGGGCACTATTGTTTGTAGGATCGTTTCGGCAGTTTGGCGGTATTTTCTGGTCTGGCTTTGTCTGGGGGAGACACCTGAAACAGTAGTAGGAATCCGGTCGCTTCCGCACTCTATCGTCCCGCTGATTGCATTCTGCTAATTCTGCCCCACTTTGCTTACAGATGAGAAACGTCGATCGTGTCAATGTTAAGGTACGGCAAGGTACGGTCTGCGGGGTAAAGGAGAAGCTCCCGAACGGCGGTACATTTTGTGCATTCCGTGGCATTCCGTACGCAAAGCCACCGGTCGGTGAGTTACGGTTTCGTGCACCACAACCACTGGAACGGTTCCCCTATCCTGTGTTGGACTGTAGCGTCGAGCGAGATGTTTGTTTTAGCCGGAACATGTTCACCCAGGAGCTGGAAGGATCGGAAGATTGTCTACACCTGAACGTGTACACGCCGACCGTGGACAGCTGCGGTGAACCGTTGCCGGTGATGGTATTTATCCACGGGGGTGCGTTTCTGTTCGGCAGCGGAAACAGTGATTGGTAGGCAGGCGTTCGTTTTGCTTAGCGCAGCACATCCACTTTTCGAGCACCACCACCTTTCACTTGGCTTCGATGCTTCGATTTTAGCTATTCACCGGAATATTTGCTTCAGGAGGAGGTGATTGTGGTCACGCTAAACTATCGTCTCGGGTCGCTCGGGTTTCTGCATCTGCCCAGCCACGGGATCGAAGGGAATGCCGGCCTAAAGGATCAGCTGATGGTGTTGCGCTGGGTGCAGCAGAACATAGCGCAGTTTAACGGCGACCCGAACAATGTAACGCTGTTCGGCGAGAGTGCCGGCGCTGCCTCCGTCCATCTGCATCTGCTATCGCCCGTGTCGCAAAAATTCTTCCACAAAGCTATCTGCCAGAGCGGGATTTCTACCATGGAGTGGGTAATGCAGCAGGATTCGATCAATCGTACAAGATGCCTAGCCCGCCATATCAATGCCGACGCGAAAACGGACGACCAGGTGTACCAGACGCTCATGAGCGCGGACAAGGCGCAACTGATGGGACTGATGGTGCAAACGCTTTCGGCGGATGAGAAACGGCGCGGTTTACCCATGCCATTCAAGCCGGTCGTCGAGGAGGGCGCACACGGTCCGGATACGGTCGTCCCGGTGCATCCGTTCGTTGCCATGCAGCAACCGAACCGCATACCGTCGATACCGATCATCTTCGGTAACAACGATCGCGAGGGTACGATCATGATGATGGACGCCATGAAAAAGCTCGACCTGTACGAGAACGATATGGCACGGATGATTCCGCGCACGGTCAATGTGGCACCGGGTAGTGCGGCTGCCGAGCAGCTGGGCCAGGAGGTGAGGCAGTTTTACTGTGGCGCGAAAAGCGTTACGCAGGAAACCGTTAACGAGCTGGCGGATTTGATGACGGACTACCACTTTGGTATTCTGGCGAACACGTGCGCGGAACTGCACGCACGGTATCAGCCGGCTTCGCCCATGTTCTACTACCAGTTCAGCTACGACGGTGAGCTGAACATGTACAAAAAGCTGCTGCAACTAACCATTCCGGGTGCGTGCCATGCGGACGAACTGTCGTACCTGTTCCTGTAAGTTGCGCCTGGGGTTATGCTCGTTTAAGGCTGGAAAACAGTACAGCGAATCACTTTTGCTTGCAGGATGAGACTGGCCAATTTTGATGTGAAACCGGACACGGAAGCGGGACGCGTGCGACAGCTTATGTGTCGGCTGTGGACCAACTTTGCCAAATGTGGGCACCCAACACCGGCAGCCGATCGGGACAATCTGCCCTGCCAGTGGGAACCGGTTGATAAGGTTGCGCCCGGTGCAAGTGTACCATTCCGGCTGAAGTGTTTAGATATCGGGGCTGACACGAAGATGATATTGGATCCGGCCAAGGACCGTATCGACTTCTGGCGAGATGTGTACAAACGGTGGAATGAGGATTTTCTCAAAGTAAAGCTTTAGGAATGGCGGGTTGTGATTTTTTTTCTTTGGAAGCAGGGATTACAAATATATTCTTGTAAATATTTTAACTGACCGACCTTTTTAGTTCGTTCGTTGTGGAGTGCTACCCTGCCAGCCGTTACTCCACCTTCGGCATCAGATGCGTACCATTAAATTTGTCGTAGAGATTCTTCCAAAACTGGAACCGCTCGTAGAAGAAATCGGTTGTCATTTTGCAGTCTCCAATGTCTTTGATGTTCATTGCCGCCGGGTAAAAGTGGGTTGCAGTTTCGTCACCCGTCACCCGCTCGACCGGTGTCCAATCGACGATGGTTGCGTGCGGATTGCCGAACCGTGCAAAGTTAACCCACAGGTTGCAGAAATACTCACGGAACCGGCCCGTCTCGGTATGATCTTGCACCGCTTCCGTGTTGTAAAGGGACGAGCTGCGAGAGTGAGGAAAATCGATTAAACAACAATTAAACACGGGCGTTTGAGTCACAAAAGAATTAAACACGCACCTAAACAGATAGTACAGGTCATCTGCATGGCAGGCACCGATCTGATCCGATGGGACCTTCATCTCCTCGCGATATTTGTTCAGCTCGCCCTGGTGCGAAAAGATGTACATGTACAGCGGGGCACTGTGACATGTGGCGGAAAACAGGCGGGAAACATAAGACTCGTATAGAATCAAACCCCCCTCCCCCCCCCCCCCACCGCTTTCACTCTTACCGCTGGTAGCGAGCGTGCAGTTCCGTGGCAACGTATCCCGGGAAGGTGTTCAAATTGTCGCCCAGCACCGTAGTAATGCTGCGCATCGTTTCCACCGACACCGGACGATTGTGAAAGAAAAAGGACGCGATCGTCTCACTAGCGTACCGTACATCCTCCTCGCTGCGTACGGCCAGCGTGGCCGGAATCAGAAGGGTCGGATCGCTTTCGAACCTGGACAACTTTTCGGACAGCAGTGACCACAGCACTAACCCTTCATCGTTCGTACTGCCCAGCATGAGCGGAATGTCCTTGAGAAACACTCTTTCCATCGCACGCGATGGATGTTCCGTAATGATGGCGTCTTCGTCGCCACTGGGCTCGATTACGGGCGTAAACGGAAAACGTACCAGCACGGTTTGATCACGCTCGTTCATGCTTCGGTTCTGGGCTGCGGTCATCGTTTCGGCCGAAACGCTCATAAGCGTCGCCAGTACGGCATCGTCCGAGTCATCCGCTGCACCGAGCAGCCGGGCAAGCTTGCGTGCCCGTGCCGGTGCGTCACGTTGCCATACCCACTCGTTAAAGGCAGTCCCGCTTTGCGCGATCGCTTTGTGGAAATACTTGCGCGACCCTTCGCTCAGATAGTGCAGATGGACCGAGGCACCACCGGCACTTTCGCCGAAAATCGTCACATTGTTCGGATCGCCCCCGAATCGGTCAATGTTTTGCTGCACCCACCGGAAGCTCATCCGCTGGTCCTTGAGGCCCATGTTGCCGGCGATACCAGCCGCCGGTAGGGAAAGAAATCCGAGCGGCCCGAGCCGATAGTTGATGCACACCACCACTGCACCCTGCTGCACAAGGTACGGTGGTTCGTAGAGGGCGGAGTCACCGGTGCCGGAATAGAATCCACCCCCGTGTATCCACACCATAACCGGGAGCGGAGTTTTCGGCTGCAGCTGGGGGCTGTACACGTTCAGATAGAGACAGTCTTCCGACATGCGCTTGAAGCGCGTATCGTCCGAATAGCTGCTAGGGCCGTCGGTGAAACATTCGAGCGGATCCGCACCGAGGGTTGTCAGCTCTACCGGTGGTTTAAAGCGAAGCGGTCCTACCGGAGGTTCGGCGTACGGGATGCCCTTGAACACGTACCAATCGGTCCCGTTCGGGAGGGCGCCCCTGAGGCCTACGATATTGCCCGCCAGAATCGACACAGACACCTTGCCGCTGGCCTGCATGGTTGTGCTCACACTTGATGATGTTGATCGTACAGAATCCCACTGCTCACTGACCCAGGGCGATGATCAGCTTATCATAAAGTGAATGTTGTTTGCGCGTCGGCCCATAGATACGCGACGACGGTGCTCACCAATACCAGCGTACGCGGCTCGAGATAACCGGACCGCAGCATGCTGCCCGATGACCGCATCGTGTGTGTTGCATCTTGTGTTGCAGTGATTTTCGGGGTGGAACCATCATCATCACTAACGAACTAATATTGGCGGTAATTGTTTGACGAGCCTTCATCTCCTTAACCTTGTGTCTGACCTCCAAATTTGCGGCCGCGAATTGTGAAGGCAATACAAATCTGCAGAAGAGACGGGGTTCCCATACTAACAACCCTCTCACCACATCGCACGAACTGCTTCTTCTTCTTATCGACTAACGACCCTTACTCTTAGGTCATGTCTGCCATTTCTGAACCCCGGTCCTGTCTGTGTGAAGAATCGCCGGCTCGAACTCTGATAACCAACTCTTGATTGTTATCTTACGCCATTCCGCTTCCATCCTTTACTTCCAGCTGCCCGAATCGACCGCAATCCGATGGCCGAACATTGCATCGTTGAGGTGTCTTCCGGTCTGATAAAAGGCTCGATAACTCGCCTGCCCGGCGATGCTGCTGCTCCGTGCTACAGCTTCAAAGGCATTCCGTATGCGATCCCACCCGTTGGACCGTTACGGTTTCGCACACCCCAACCGTTACCGCGGCACCCTGACGGCCTCCTGGACTGTACTACCGAGCGGGCCGTCAGTTTGGCGAGCAGTTACCTTCCACCGGACGCACAGCTCGCGTCGGAAGATTGTTTGTTTTTGAATGTTTACTCACCGATAAACCCGCACGATGGCGGGCGGACGGCCGGTGTGCCGGTGATGGTGTGGCTACACGGTGGTGCCTTCTGTACCGGAAGCGGCGACTCGTCCATTTACCATCCCGAGTGGCTCGTAGCGCAGGGCGTGCTGGTCGTCACGGTGAACTATCGGCTAGGTCCGGCCGGGTTCCTCTGTTTGCCGTCGCTCGGTATCTACGGCAATATGGGGCTGAAGGATCAGCGCCTGGCACTGGAATGGGTCCGCACCAACGTACGCAGCTTTGGCGGTGATGCTGGTAATGTGACGCTGTTCGGGGAAAGTGCTGGCGCGGTCTCGGCCCACCTTCACTCGCTGTCCGAGCGATCGAACGGGCTTTTCCAACGGGTGATATGCCAATCTGGGGTGGCCACCAGTTCGATTACGTTTCAAAAACATCCGGAGCGTAAGGCACGTCGATTGGCGGAATATTTTGGCTGTCCGGCGGGTGCGTCTGATGCTACGGTTTTGGGTAGGTTGGAGAGCTGGAGAACGAATTTGCAGGTGAAAGATACTGACCTGTTTACTGCCCCGTTTTAGAAACTCTCGCCAACGTAGACCCGGCACTGTTGGCCAAATCACAAAAGGAAGCACTTACACCGTACGAGAGGACGCTCGACTCGGTGTACCCGTTCCGGCCGGTTGTAGAGTCACCCGAATCGGGTGACGCAATTATCGCGGAGGATGTGTTTGAGCTGTTGCGCCGTTCGGCTGATGGATCCGGCAAACCGATGATGGTCGGAGTGAACAGTGAGGAAGCACTGTACAAGATAAACACCTTCCGGCAACATCTGCAACGATACGCGGAGGATATTTGTCGCTTTGTTCCTGAGCTGTTGAACGTACCGGACGATGAACGGTCCCTGGTAGCGCAACGAATTATCGATTTCAACTGCGGACCGGCTGGCGTATGTCTGGAGAAGGAGTTGGAGTTGAGCCGCATTTTTACGGACACTTTGTATCTGATTCCTGCCGTACAAGCTGCCGAATTGCAGCTAGCGCATCGGCAAGGGTAAGCGTAGCATTGAGCTCCACTTTAGTAGAGTATGTTTAATGATTTATTTCTCTTTCTAGCGACATCTTTTTCTACCACTTTGGAGCTGAGACGGAACTGAACAAATTCCGGCAGCTGTGGAAGGTGCCGGCGGAATATCGAGGTGCAAGCCATGCAGATGATGTTTGCTATCTGTTTAGCTCGAGTTACCTCGGAACGGATTCAGTACCGAAGGATTCGCCCGCTTGGCGGTTGCGGAAAGCGATGTGCTGTCTGTGGACCAGCTTTGCCAAAACGGGTGTCCCACGGACGGAAGATGCGGACTGGACAGCGCTAAGGCAGCCTAATGGAGAGTCGTTTAGACTATCAGCGTTAAAAATAGGGCACGATATGCGGATGGTAGAAACCCTTCACGCCGATCGTGTTGCTTTTTGGAGCGAACTGTTCAACAAGTACAGCAAATAGGGAATGGCAAAGGGGTACCCTTACTGGACCTTGGTGCGGATAACTCATCGAGGAATGGTATGTCGGTCTAGTCTTGGGGCAGATTTTATCAGTTCTTCATCAAATTTTATTTAAGGTCACGCTCGAAACTACCAAACGAATCTACCAAACGGTCGTATCATTGATCCATTTAATCGATTTTTATTGGTTGATACCCGTGCCGTATCGATCGATAAGATATAGGGAGCCATTCGAATAAAAGATACACTTGTTACTTAAAAGTTGAGTGAATTTTTTTTACTAAAGCAGGTTAACTGATCCGATATGGAAAATCCCGAAAATTAGTATCCATAATTTTCATCCGGAACTGGCGTTCAAAAATAGAATCCACCCCGGGAGGATATTGCTTTCGAGTCCACTGTTACGCACTCGTTTTACGCACGGATTCGCAGATATGTTGGACCAAGGGGAGTGCATCTTCTATTCTTCCACCCAACAGCGGACATCTTCAAAGCACGGCGATTTGTTTGCTTTGTTTTCACTGGAAATAGCTGCACCAATCTTATCTCTCTGCTGCCCGGGATGTGTGATAGCAAAAACAAAAAAAAAAACCTCGCTAAACTTTAGTCGTCCACAGTGAGCGGGTTTTGGAAGACCGTGGTGCGTTCAGTGCTCTGTAAACTTCCCACCAAGATGGTTATCCGCAAGCTGTACGTTCCGCCGACGGTCGTGAAGACAATTCCGCTACTACCACCGCCGGCAGTGGATCCAAACTTTCTGCCACCGGCTACCGCTTATCAGGTAAGTATGCCCTCTAAGATCTAAGCGCCTGCTACGGCATATAGGAAAATACGACAACGACCACTGGCAAGAGGCAGGCTTATGTAATGTACGATCGTGGTGGTTTTTCAACAGCCTCCGGCCGAAGATCTTCCGATAATCGTTGAGCCGGAAAGTACGAGCAATGGAGGACCGCTGGTGTTTGCGGACGATGTGGAGCTGGAGCTTGAACCGGGGAAAATAGTGGGCCGCCGGAAGGTACTCCCGAACGGGTCGGAATACTTCTCCTACCAGGGTATTCCGTACGCCGAACCACCGGTGGGAGCGCTCCGCTTTAAGTCGCCGGTGCCGGTGGAAAAGTTTGCCGAGCAACCGCTCCAGTGTGGTGCCGAGAAGGGCATCTGTCTGGGCGTTATGTCACTGCCGGCGGGAACGACCGGCGGTGAGGATTGTCTGTATCTGAACGTGTACACGACGAGCGGGCCGTCCGAGACGCTCGGTATGCTGAAGCCCGTTATGGTTTGGATTCACGGTGGTGGCTTTTACACGGGCAGTGCCAATAGCGACTTTTACGGGCCCGAGTTTCTGCTACAGCACGGTGTCGTTCTGGTGACGCTGAATTATCGGCTCGGTCCGCTCGGGTTTCTGGCCCTCCCGTCGGTCGGAATTCACGGGAATCAGGGCTTGAAGGATCAGCAGCTAGCGTTGCGCTGGGTGCACGATAACATTACCCGGTTTGGTGGTGATCCAACGAACGTGACACTGTTCGGCGAGAGTGCTGGCAGTGCGTCCGTGAACTGGCACTACCTGTGCCCGCAGAGCCGACAGTACTTCCACAAAGCCATCTGCCAGTCGGGATCGGTCCTGTGTCCGTGGGGTTTGCAGTATCAGCCCGAGGGTAAGGCACGCAAGCTGGCCGCCGTGTTGGGCTACGCAGGAGAGGATGATGCCGGTGTATTGGGTAAGTTAAAGCGGGCATCGTACTAGCCTCAGTGATCAGAGCTCAAAATCTCCTTTAGAAACCCTGCTGAACGCATCGGCCGAAGATTTGGTGTCGAACTCCGCGAAAGCGTTCGAAGAGACGGAGAAAAGCATCTACTTCGTATCGCCGTTCATTCCATCGATCGAAGATCCTAGCTCGGAGGACGCGATCATTACGCAGCGTGGTGAGGAACTGTTGAAGCAACCGAACGTCACCACCATCCCGCTGATACACGGGCTGACCAGTGCCGAGGGTTTGGTGTTTTATGGACCACTGCAGCAGCTGTTCGACGAGCTGGCAGGCAATCTGGCGATGATGCTACCGCTAGATTTCGGTGTGCCGCGCGATTTTGCACCTGCCGTCGTGGAGGAGTTGCGCCAGTTTTACTTCCAGGACAAACCGATCGAGCGGGATGAGTTGCCACGGTTGCTGAATCTGGTGGGCGACGTTGGATTTAACTTCCCGGTGTGTGCGGCCGCCGAGCTGCACTCGAGATATCAGCAGGAGTACGTAAAGGAGCATTTGAATTCGAACAGGGTGCAATTTAATGACTTCCCCTTTCTTTTCAGGGCACCATTGTACTTCTACCGGTTCTCGTACGAAAACGAGCTGAACCAGATGCGCAAGCAGTTTAACGTACCGGACGGTACGCCCGGTGCAGCGCATGCCGATGAGCTACCGTATCTGTTCAGTGGTAGCGAGTTTACGGTTCAGGTTGAACCCGGTTCCGGGCCCGATCTCGCCCGTACCTTGCTGTGCCGTTTGTGGACTAACTTTGCCAAGTTTGGCAACCCCACACCGGACGGTGATGATGTCGGATTCCAGTGGGAGCCACTACCACCGACCGCAGCCGGTGAACCCTTCGTTCTGCGTGCCCTTGACCTTAACGAGCAGGTGGAGGTGGTAGAGAATCCGCTGCACGAGCGGATACAGTTTTGGAAATCGCTTGCGGAACGCTTCAATCCTAACCTGCTCCCATGAGCAAGGTCACACGGTGTACGTTAGGGCGGTTGGGTGTGGTCGTTTTTGTTCTGTTGCTTCTGGCCAGGTGGATTAAGCCGTATCTTCATTCATAAAGCTTAGAAATGGATAATCCTCGCCAGCGAAGACATGGAGCGTCGCGTGTGGATGAAAGATAACAGTTCCGACTGGATTGTGTACACGAACGGTATCCGAAACGGCAGACATTGCAGGTGGCAGCAACGAAAAAAGAAGAAGAAAAAAAAACAAATGGACCCGATAAGGGTGTCTGATGATATTGTTTTTGGTTTCTTTACGGGGAGCTAGCGACATCTGATACTCGCCCGAAGGGGCATTAAATCGATTCATGCAACGTGCGGACCACTGCGTCATCGTGCGTTTAAAAGCGGGTTAACTTAACCAATCGATTTAGTCATCGGGAATGGCACTTGCAAAATCGCCTTCGTAATCGCACACCGTACGGGGTGGCTGACATTGGTGACTACTGTTGTTCTTGTTGGTGATGCGCCACAGACCGAAGCTAAACCAGCCCCCTTCGGGGTGGGGGCCACAATAATCGTATGCTAATGATGTATGCAGTTGCATCGCAAACTAATCGCCACCGGGCTGTGCTAATGTCTGCACGCGGGTTTTTTTTTTTTGGACAGTGGCATTAGCTTTTTTATAAAACGATTCACCCGGCACGGGAGCGTCATTAGTTAAACGTGCGACGCGCGTGTGTTGCTTAGAGTGTTGCTTAGCGATTCGAAACCATGGTGATGCGAAATGTGCGCAAGACGTCGTACTCGGCAGCGTCCGATGCTGGGTTAGGCCGAGGTCCGAGTGCTCAAGAATACGATGTAAGGGTTTGCGTGTGTGTGTGAGTGTTATCAAACACTTGATATAATGGATACACTCCGTTCGTTACAGCCATCTGCGAGGATTATGGTAAAGGTGGCTCAAGGCTCCATATACGGCACCAAGGATCGGCTACCGAACGGAAAGCCGTACTACTGCTTCAAAGGTATTCCGTACGCGAAGCCACCGGTAGGCAAGCTACGCTTTGCCGCTCCAGTTCCGATTGAGAAGTACGCAGTGTCGTATCTGGACTGTAGCCGCGAGCGAAGTAGCTGCTTGGGGCGTGATGTGATCACGCGTGAGATCACCGGTTCGGAGGATGGACTGTTTCTGAACGTGTACACACCGGCCCTTGGCAGGGTGGTCAAAGCGACGGAATGCCAGTTACTGCCGGTGATGGTGTTCTTTCACGGTGGGGGAATGACCGGTGGCAATGGTGATAGTGGCATGTACCTGCCGGACTATCTCGTCCAGGAGGGTGTCGTTGTGGTGACGGTGAACTATCGGCTCGGTGTGCTAGGGTTTCTATGTCTCCCGCAGGCAGGAATTGAAGGAAATGCTGGCTTAAAGGATCAGGTAAGATATGAGGAAGACCTGCAGCTCCGATGAGTCTTTGGTTGGGGATTCTAATCCACCCATGTTATTCCGCTTGCAGCGGTTGGCACTCCAGTGGATCCAACAGAACGCACAAACGTTCGGCGGTGACGCAGCCAACGTTACCATCTTCGGCGCCAGCTCCGGTGGCAGTAACGTACTGATGCATTGCTTTTCCGAACGATCGCGCCCCTACTTCCACAAAGCCATCGCCCAAAGTGCGACGATATTTGCGGATTTAATCTACCAAACGGAGCCGGAAGAGCGGGCCCGCTCGTTGGCGCGCGTGTTCGGCTACGAGGGCACGTCGGATGAGGGGGTGCTCGGTACGCTGCGGGACGTTCCGGCCAGGCGTCTGTACGAGGCACAGTTTCTGGTGCTGTCCGATCGCGAGCGAGAGTATGAACCGATCTTTCAGTTTCCCTTTACGGCCGTCATTGAGCGTGAGGAGTCGGCTGATGCGGTGCTGCGCAAGACACCGATGGAATATTTGCGTGAGGACGGTCGAATGACGGTGCCGGTACTGTGTGGGTATAATGATAAGGAGGGCATGCTGGAGCTGGTGGATATGATCAAGAACTTGTCGGTGTACAACAGCCGGCCGGAGAAGTTTATCTGCCGATCGTTCGATGTGGATTACTTCAGTCCGGCGGCACGGGCACTTGGAGCGGAGGTGAAGAAGCATTACTTCGGTGAGATGGCTATAGGGCGGGGGAATCTGAACCAGCTTGTGGATCTGCTAACGGATCGGTTCGTCGTGGGGTACTATGTGCTCTGTAAGCTGTGGAGTGAACATCAGGCGAACACTCCACTGTACTCGTACCGCTTCACGTACGAAGGCTCACTGAACAAGGGCAAGGAGTTGCTCAAGTTTCAACATCTACCGGGAGCTTGTCATATCGATGAAGTGTACTACCTGTTTAGTTCTCCGTTGCTGCGCACGGAGATCCCTCCCTCGGATGCGGCTTATCGTATGCGGCAGCTAATGGTACGCATGTGGACTAACTTTGCGAAACATTCGGACCCAACACCGCCGTCCGATCAGGCCAGCATGCCATGCCGTTGGGAACCGATGCGAGCGGTGCCGGGTAAGAACGGCGAGCCTACGAACTATACGGTGCTTTCGATAGGGAAGGAGCTAAGCATGACCACCTTGCCGGAGTTGGCGCGTATGAGCAAGTTTCTGGAGGTGACCGAACGGTGCAACGGTACGATCGATAACTTTGTCATACCGCGCATTGACTCGGGACCCGAGAGAAGCAAAAAACGCAGCAGTTGAGTGGTTAATGTTTGGTTTAGGTATGCTACTGGTCGAGTGTGGGATACTGTCCACGGTTGTGATGCTGATATGGAAGTGTGATGAATTTGTAATTAATGCTTGCTTTTGATGCTTGCTGCAATTTAATATTCAACAGTTGAATACTTAAGAATAAGAGGCCGTTTATAACATGTTTATATGTTGATGAAATAATGTATAAAAATATAAAAACACCAAAATTTCAAAAATATATTTTTTAAATGTTGGTTTACAGTGACGAACAATTGAATAAGACCACTTTTACATTAATACGATATTTAAATTAATATTTTCTATACTTCTACTAATCATGCCACACATTTGAAAGAAGCATTATCAGAAGTAGCAAGCCGTTTCTAATGAATAAAAAAATGACCAATTCAATGGTTAATAATAGATTAAAGGTTAATAAATTTAAGAGAAATTTTACATAAAAACAATACTTTTTTGTTATAACATTAAATAAGTAAGTCTGATACATTTAGGCTAGAATTGATATTCTACTTGATTCAATAATGATAGGATAGTTTGTTACAAAACTCCTACTACACTTCCACTTTTGTAAAATCCTTTTAATTTTTACGGTTTTTCACAAATTTAAAAAATTATTCTATCTTATTCTATTGTCCGCCACTGTAGCTATCGAAGCTCACTAACAACAAGTTAATATAAAAGCAGTTAATTTTTTCCTTAAAATATGAACCGTGATTTATTGTCGCAAGTTTAAAGCTAGGATATTAGTATGAAGCAATTTATTTCAATGTTACTTTCAACTATAAAATTACAAGCAAACCTTAAAGAGGCGAAGCTTTTAGTATGACGAGAACTGGAGCAGACCAGAGAGCGATGGTAAATAATTAAAATGTCAGTGTCAGGTGTTGGATGGTAAGATGCTACGCTGCTGCTGCTGCTGCTGCTACTGTTACCATCGCAATAAAGCTAATGAACGTTCGAAGAACTGCAGTAGCTTGTAAGCTAGTAAAATAGGCAACATGGCTGCGCGATGTAATGCCAGTCTCACCAACGAGAAATGGAAAAAGTTTCAAATTACTAACTTAAAAGCAATAGTTGTTTGTGCTTATAAAGCAGACACTAAGTAAAGCTTAAAAAATGCCTAATCTTCCTCATCCATGGGCAGCACATTAACAAGTTCAGTGGGTTGAAGTTCTCGTCAAAATATTTTCCATCCATCCATAACTCCACGCGCTGTAATTGGTGAAGCTGTTCTGGCCTCTTCCGCAACGGATCTTATTACGCATTCATTCATTCATCCGAGAGCGAGCAATAGTATGGCCGTTCCGAACCGGTGTCCGTGTCCGGTGCTCAATAATGCACAAACTTTCGACGAATAATTGATTTGCTTTGCTGCTTGAATGATTTCAGACAGCTCATAAGACACACTGGAGCGATGCGGCGAGCGAGCGAGTGATGCGTTGTTTTGCGAATCATCTTAAAGCAAATCTGTTACGCTTGATGAGGTGAAGTTATGGGCAGTGGTGGGCTGTGTAGCTGTGGCTGGTTTTTTTGCTTATTTCGGTTAAGCTGATTTGAACACCGAATTGAGCCGGGAAAAGAGGTGATTTCGGTAAAGCATCTGTCTCGCTCGCTACGGTCAATTAGTTGGTCTATAATTTATCCTAACGTCGTGCGCGTTTCGTACTGCTGCCCCGGGCAGCTTACCCTTGTGCCGGTGAAAGTGTGTAATATTTACATGCGAGCAAATACACGACCGCGTGTGCGTCCCTTGCCTGTTTGTGTGTCATAAAAGTATGACAAATGGACTCAAATTCGACAACAAACCAAAAAAAAAAAAACCAAACAAACCGCTAACAACCCCTCCGTTTGCCACCTAAACACGCAAAGAAAGCTGCTCGGAGCTTCGGTGAATCGGTAAAATGAACAGCCCGGACCGGTTCACTTTTGCATTTCACGAGAGACAGAGAGCATTTGTGCGAGCAGCCAGGAGCGATGCAAATAGGGGCCGAGTGTTGCGAAATGATAAATATTTAATAAAATAATCAAAAGCTCGGAGAGAGCCGTTGTGCCGTTTCAGACAGCTGTTGGATGTTCTCATGGCATGAGTTTGCGAGCGTGTGAGATACAGGTGTGTGAGAAGTGAGCGTGAGCGTGGTGGCAGAATTGCTGGTGTGTTTTATCCGATGTTAGTAATTTTAAGGTATTTACTGTGGAAAACTGAGACTTTTTGAAAGCTTTATTACGCATACAAAAAATGATGATAATTATTATGATAAAAAATACAAAATAGAGTGTGTATAATTAAATACTGCGATGGAATTTATAAAAGATGAGGCACCTCCATCATAAGATCAGGTCACCGGTTGGGCTAAGTATAATTTATGACTCTTCATTGTTCCTCTTGTTCCGATTGCTTTTAATTGCCATTGAAATAAACTACTTTTCGAAAATATAAAATAAATGTTGAAAATTAATTCAATATAGCAGAAAAAATATAAAATAATGCCTTAACAATTCAGTTCGATAGGTAATAGGTGGCATAGTAAGCAACTTAGGAGGCATAGCAAATATTGGGATAATTTATAAGAAAGACCAGGCGTCTCCATCACAGTTTCAGGATACAATTTGAAAGGTACTAAACATTTTGAATAATAACCACCCAGAGAGTAAGAACATTGCACAAAACAAGGAAATTGTCGAATAATGCTCTATAAAAGGAAAAACTTTTCCCTATAAAATTAAGGAATCTGGCAAATTTCTAAATTCCTTCCTAAATATATCTAAAAATTTCCAAATAACTAAATTACTCGAAATGACTCAAAATACTGATATTTTGTTTGTTTTCTCAAGATTATTTATCGTTAGATTTTTGTTCCACACTTCTTTTTATACCAGCTTCTTTTTGCATAAAAAATAGCTAACTGAAAAAAAGTTAGAAATAAAACTTGCATAAAGGAAAGAATAGCCTTCAGAAACTTTTTCACTATTTGTCCTGCGTAACTGTAAAAACCCTTAAAGTAAAACGTAAAATAATTTTTGCTAGCACTAAACCTATATTCCCTTGCTGCGTTAAGCCGAACAGCGAACAGCATACTTGAGTGCTAAATTCATACCCCGGCTCGAGTGAGAAACGAGTGGCTCTCACTGCTCACTGCAGCACAGTTTAATGTTGTTTTTATGTAGGCTTTAACGCTCCATCCTCCCCGCGATGCTCCCCCCCCCCCCTGTTACCCTCCCTAATCCCACCATCCGTCCACATTCGGTTCGATCGTTCATTCGTTCGTGCGTTCGCTCGTCGTATCGGTTTGCGTTCGGTTTGCTCGCGCGACGGATAAAACACACTTTTCGTAGCATCGAACAGTTCAGTTCAGGTTTGGTCGCGCTTCCTATCTGAAGCCCGGTGGTGTCTGTCGTCCCTTTGCTTCATCTGTGCGCATGAACTTCGGCGCGTTCGTGCAGTGGTGTGTATATTGCTTTGGCCCCCATCGCGTGGTCAATATTGTCGATATTGAGGGAGTCGTCGGGTGAGAAAGAGAGAGAGAGAGAGAGAGAGAGAGAGAGAGAGAGGGAGGGAGGGAGAGACCTTATCACCAGCGGGACCCAGTGTCAGGTTCAATAAAAATAAAACAAAAAAGTTCCACGACCAGGATCCTTTATACTCTGGCGTACGGAATGAATGCAATGGTTCGCACGCACCGAAAGGCTTCAACAGGCGTTTTCCGAATGTGGTTTAGCGCTGGAGGAAAGCGTTCCGTGCATGAAGCGAATCGTATGCAAATAGTATAAAGCTGGTCGGGAAGGGCTTGTTTGAAGTGATTGTGTGCGTGTGCCTGTGCGTGTGTGTGTGGTACGTCTGAGTACAGCCAGTACTTGTTGAGAGTGAAACTGTGCCGTACGTGTGTGTCAGTGTTGTGCCTGCAAGTGAAAATGAAAACATACGAAGCAACCGTTTGGAGCTACAGGAAGCCGTATGCTGCTCGGTCGGGGTTTTCGCCTGTATCGAGAAGCTTCATGTGTGGTGTATAGTGTGGACAGGAAGTGTGGCAAACTTATCACCACTATCCTCTTCAGTACGGTGAGCTGGACCGGTGCTACAGGGAAGCAGCCGGGCGAGAAGCTTCTAGGTCCGGTGGAAGATCAATTGCTTGGCCGGAGCCGGAGCAACAAAGTGAAGAATCTTCGCCGATGCCCACTACCGTGCAGGAGTCAATTAATTAAAAACAGTACTTTTCCTCCAGTAACACCTTCCCATCCCATCCCAACCCTTTGACGGTCCCTTCCAATAGCTCGCAATACGGGAAGAAATATTGACATCCAGTCGGTAGTGCCGAGCGAGTCGGAATCCGCAGTGTGTAAGTGTTGTTTGCCACCGTCCTTATATTGATGGCCATTGTTATTTATTATTGGTAGCCTCATTTCCCGCTCGTTTTTACTTTTTCTTTTTTTCACTCTATCGTGTTTATAACCACTCGAACAACTACTACTAGCAGGGTGCAATCGATAAGTCTTAACCATCCGATAAGACTTATCGATTGCACCCTTAACCAAAAGCAGTGAAAGGGAGAAAAAAGTGATGATAACAAAGATAGAAAAAAAGTGATAGAAAAAATGGTCACCCCCAAAAATACCTTCATTAGTGGTAGGACGGCGTTTCAGGTACCTGAGTACCCTCGAAAGCAGGATGACACCTGCCGATCACGGGATATGATGAAAATTCATACCAATACGGGACACACAGTGGGGAACACAAAAGAATGGATCGATCGTTCGCCGTAAGGATGGACGGTGAAGCCATTTTTAATTAAACTGTATCGCCAAACAATCGATCGGAAGGGCGAAAAAAAGGGTTTTGTGGCCATTAAATTTAGCTTCGACCGCATTGGGATTGACCATGTGGAAGGATACAGACTGTTGGAAGGCTGCAGGAAGTCTTGCAGGAGTGTGAGTGTAGAAGATTGATTTCCTGCTTTTCCATTTCGTTGTATATATCTTCTTGAGTTCTTCGAGGAGAAAGAAAATCATGTCTCCCGTAGCTGAACCCGGGAATAATGTAAATAGAATAAAGGAAAGTCGTAACAGTGAAGTTGTCAGAGAACGATTCTGACGAGACAATATAGTTCAGCGAGCTTACCGTGAAGGATCCGATGAGATAAGATGGCTTCTGCTTCTGCATTCTCACTAGAGCTTATTGCACTTTCTTTGCTATTAGCTACTTGCCAACTAGTTGTAATGACCTCCCGCAACGATGCACTGCTGCTGCACAAGCTCCAAAGCTAATAAAGTGTATGTAGTGTTAATTAATTACAACTGGTGGTGTTTGACTCGCAGTGCAGCGTTTTGGCCCGTAGAATTGTTCCCCGCTGAAAGGGATGCTTTCAATGTGGCTTTTCCGCTTTTCCTTCTCTTCTCGTACAACAGCCTCACTGTTCACTCTCCCCATCCGCTTGACGCCAACGGCTCACAACGGAACCGGAAACAACAATGGCTGGTCCTACCCCGGTCTGTCGGTTGCACGTGCAACACGGGGACAATGGTTTCGCTAGCACCGGTTTCACTGTTTCCGTCCGCATTGTAACGGAAGAAAGGACATTCTTTAATAAAGCCAACAAATGTCCGCAAAAGCTACGGCTACGATTGGGATTACCAGCGGTAGCCGGCCAAGTCTTTTGTGCACCAATATATAGCGAAACTTTTCATAAAAAGGTTTACCGGTTTTTTTCTCTTGAAGATGGGGTGCTTGATCCGAGAAAATCGGAGCACGAGAGATGGACATTTGATGGAAAAGAAAATAATATTTGTACAGTAACACAGTAACAGTGAATGGGTTGAAATTGAAACGTTTGGAACGGTTGGATGTTGATTTCTGTATCGGGGTTTTCTTTAATTTTAAACGCAGCGTTTGTGAGGGCCACCATTAAGTGCATCAAAATATTTAACATTTTCTGTAGCCCGTTTAAAGCACATTTCTTTATGTTAATGTGTTATCAGTATAGTTAATCAGGAAAATATTATTCTGATGAACAAGTGCTTATCAGTCGCTCGACACATATGTGACCTAATGGTTTATTTTTTTTTAATCTCTTTCCATATAATGTTAGATATAAACCTGTTTTAATGATTGTCCTTTTCCAGATATTTTATACACTTTTTTTTTATCCGTTCCTAAATGAAATAAAAAGTTATTCTGTAATGATTTTTTTACATCGAGAAATTAAAACCTTTTGCTTGAGTTATATTATTATTGTATTGTTGTATTTTTTAAAATTAATTTTGCATATAATTTTTAATTTATTTATTATTCTTTTATTATTTATCATATAATTTATATTTAATATTTTTTATTATAGTAATTTTTTTGATCAATTCAGCTGTTTTAAATGGTTTTCTTACATCACATTATTCATTATTAAATTTCTCTAAAATCTTCAAAAAATAGTAAATTCTTCATTTTACTATTTTTTCTTAGCTTCTTTATTTAAGTTTCTTCAGAGAAAATCTTTCGTAATATTAAAACTAAACTCTTGTGTTCAATGATTCATAATTTAACTAAACTAGACGATTTCATTAACACATTGAAACATTAAATTAGAAGCTGATTAAAGACACATATGTTCCAACAAATATGTTCCTTTTTGGGTGTTAACACTGCTTAACAAAGTCACAAAAGTCGGTCCACAAGAGTACTTTACTACCAAACCCTTACAGAAGAGTAAAGCTGGCATAAAATAGAAATCTTGCTAAACCATCCCACCCGTGGAAAAATCCTCATCCCTTGCCTTTCCGACTAAAACCTGCCATTATAGCAGATTTCTACCATAATTAAGAGGTACGCGCTAAGTATCATTTACTTAAGACGAAATAATTAAACCGTATTCCAATGAAGAAGCGTAATCCGTTCGCCATGTTCCGGAAACATGTCATGAGCGTCTTCGCTTACCTCACCGAAACAAATGAGGAAAGAGATTATACGCTTTGTGACTTGAAGCCGATCAAAAGAAGATATCACTGCTAGCTACTTTCAGCTGCTCGGCACCAGCAGCAGCATCATGGAGAGTAAAAATTGATAATCAGATGTATTGTAAATAAAACGCTTACAGGCAAAAGAACGGTCACGGCCGTACCGGTCGTTCGGGTATGTTGTACACTCGTTAAATCCGTTCCACATTTTCCCTTCCGGCTACAGCACACCGTAACATGATCGTTTTCGTTACCGTGGGTTCCTTTCGTTCCTTTTTTTCACCTTGCCCTTTGCCGTTGTTCCCACGGGAACGACCTGTAATCGGTTCTAGATCGAAGAAATTCAATCGCCCAACCAACGACGACGACGACTATTTGCTTTATTTTACAAAAAAAATGTTCGCCTTTCCCTGTTGGTGCCTGTCTGCACTTTGGTCTGTGGCACACAGTCACACCTGCACGACCCATCGTGGATCCAAGTCGCGATCGTTTTGTATGCGTACGGTTGGTGCGCTATTAATAACACACACGCATGCAGCCAGTCGGCAGTTTTGTGCGGTGACTGGATGCAATCATTAAGATATTAACAGCGTAGCATGGGACTGGGTCGGTTTGTCGGTTGGATGGATGGTTGGGGCTGGTCGGCGCTCAGAGCGAGGTACCCTCCTTACCTCTAAATGAATCATAAAATCAAGATTGCGCCCATTATTGCAACACTTGAAGAAAGCGGACGCGTAGTGAAATTAAAATTAAAACGCATTTTAAGCCTTCGATTCCGGGGGAGTTGTGCGGTGCAATTAAAAAGTGGATTGAGTTTGGAAAGCCAATGGCAAGTAAGAGAAGGAAATAGTGCATTAAAATGTGCATGACTTGTGATGTTTGTGTTGTAAAATTATCACATAAAACATCTACTCTGCTCAAGGAATAGGAAATCTTTAACTGATTTTTTAGTGACAAAAACGAAGCAGATAGTCGGTCTGTTGTTTCTGAGTTAAAAATTTTGATTAATTTTAAAAGTCTGTCCGTGAATTTTGTTTTTAATTTTGTGCCGACACCAGTAATTCTCACTTCACAACAACAAAAGCCGCTGGGCAAAAGAACTTTATCCATTAGCGTATCGCTTAGTCTGGTCTGTCTGTTGGAACAGGTCCAGGTCGGTCGACCACTTCGCCGGTTAACAATTTGTCAAAGTTGAACCATTTGACCGTGGCACATTTCCGGGTTCAATGTTGACCCCAGCTGACCACGAGCTGGCATCGGGCTGCAAACTTGATCTCGAACGCAGTCCAGCGACCAGTCTCAGCCACCCATAAACTCGTAAACAGAATTGGATTCCATTTCAAACACAATAAACTTGTAATCATGCAATGGCCTAACGCTTTCGGACGCTTCCACTTGATCTTCCGATCTTGGGGGTTTTTCGGTCCCGAGGCGTACGTGAGAAAAGAGAAAGTGTAATCTTTAGCCATTTTCGACAGCACTGGTCCCAGCAGTGGACCGGGTGGTCTTTATGGATTTTTTTGATCTTGGGGAATTTGTGCCGGCAAACGCGCCGGTTTCGTCATGATTTTTTTTTGAGTGTGTACAGCCAGCAGCATTGGATGTGCTTGTTTGTATGATGTACGAGTGCTAACGGTGGAAAACAGTGGAAAGATTGGATCGGTATGAAGCGCTTTCGGTATCGCAGCTGTACTAGTAGCAGCAACACATCAAAACTCTCTGCATAAGGTTGTTACATGTTTGCCGTTCGCGCACGATGCTATATTTACTCGTACGGTGAGCCTTCCATCATCATCATCATCATCATCGTGATCATCGCCGCCATCATCTTTATCGTGCGCACGGTGGAACTGACGAACTTGATACAAAAACAAGATAATCCTCCACTCGGTGCTTGCACTCGGCCGAGCGCAGGGACCAGGGGATTCTTCCCGATTCGATGGCGTTTTAGTGTTTCTGCCCCGTTTTTTCCCCTTTGATTTCGACGCACCCAACCCATACGAGGTACTTGGGCTGCGTTTGTGTTGGATGGGGAAAACATATTAAACCATCGGACAGTTTGATCCTTCAGATTTCCAGGCCCACCACCACCACACATGTAATACCCGGACGAAAGGAGTGAAACGATCCGCCAGCAGAACGGTAACAGGCCACCGTCAGTTGTTGCACCGTCAGTTCAATTTTATTATGGTAATAAAAATGTATTTTCGCACATTTACCGTTCCCGGGTGCGGGCGATTGTTTGCTACCGTGGCCCGGTGTCTCCACTACCGTTAGCATGTAATCCCGGTTCGGTTGAATTCTGCTGATGAAGCGTTTTACGCACGCGGGAAGGGATCGGAGGTGGGGTGCGGGGAAGCAAATGAATCAAAGTGTAGAGTGGTGGTTAAATGATGCTTTTCATAACGATCGAGAGGCAAAATCGGGTCGTTTGTCTGATTTCATCACGATGGGCGATGGGTGACGGGGCTAATGGCAACGGATGGTGCACATTTCGGGGTTGATGTTAGATGCAGCCCGAAATAAATCTATTCCACTGTGTTGTGTTGTATTGTGTCGAAGCGTACGGGAATGCATATACACAGTGTGCAGCGAGAATAGTGTAACGTGAGTTTGCGCTACAGACAACGAAACAATATGTTTTTGTTTGAGTATAAAGAATTGTTTTAGAGATGGAATTGACAAAAAACTTATTGAAGGTTGGTGCCGATGCCGCGCTAAAAAAATATTGAAATAATTTATACAGTATTTATTTATAGAGTATAGAAATAAAGTTTTCAAATGCAAGAAAAAATAAGTTAAACTTTCATCTAAATAGTCTTAAATTTAACGTAAATAAATATTTTTATTTGAGCAAATACAAACTCACTACATTGCTATTTTGATGATGGAGACGCCCAGTCGCTCATTTGATTTGTTGAATAACTAATATATTGCATTAAATTGCATTATCATATGAATTTGTTGAAATAAAGTGGGGTTTGTTGCAAAAATAGCGACCACTTCTTGAAATCGCAATGCTAAATCAATAAAATTTAAATGAAAAATGTGATTCTGTTAAATTTTCCTAATTTGTATTCGTTAATGTAATTGTGCTTGTTTGATCACTTTGCATTTTAAGGTAAATCGATTCTTACGCTTTTGTTTTGCGCTTAACCGTTGATTCCTGCACATTAAATCTTCCCCAGCGAGACGAGAAAATACTGTTCTGCATCTGGGTCGTGATACAATTTCCAACTACCCACTGTCACGCAGAGCAGTGATGAAAGGGCAGCCGGAGGAAGACGGCACCGATAAATGGAAACGGTGTAACGAGATGTCGGAGAGAAGAGCAGTGCAAGCAAGCGGTACCAATCGTTCGACAACATAACAGTGCCATTAAGTAGTTTGTGCCTGCTGTCAATAGAATAAATTTTACATTTAACCCACTTTTGCAACTTCATCCCTGATGGTTGATTCCCTTTTCGCTTGGGAGGAATACAGGGCAGGAAGTAGAGGAACAGACAGTATTTACACAAACCGATGGCACGATGTGAATCGAATCATCGGGGTACGCTCGGGATGGATTTACTCAACGTGCTGGCCGGTGCATTTAGAGGGTTTGAACGAGGCAAACTGCGCAACATCGTCATCGTGCTGATGCGTTTCGATCACTCCCAGGGCTAAGTGGCCCAAAAGACTGGCTACGACAGTACGATGCACACAACAAGGGTATGAGATTTTGGGACAGATTTTTCACTGAACAAAATATGCTCCCATCGAAATTGAGGAGGATTTCTTCCGATGGCTGTATCGAACGATCTGCCTCGGAACGGTTTGCTTTTGGGATGTTGTGGGGTGTGATGTTTCTTTTTCTTTTTCCCACATAAACAGGCACACAGATACACACACCCAGTCACGATTGCTTGCACATCGCCGTTATCCACGTGCGGGATCGAATCCCGAAACAGTGGGAACGCGAACAGTTGTGAGAATTTATTGGAGCGCTAAATTGTGCCACTAAACCGTGTTTCGATTCGCTTCCGATGTGTTCCGACTGCAGAGGCGCAAAGAGTGTGGCATTTTTGGTGTTGGCATAAGAAGCAAAAGAGATGCCGCTTATCATGGTGGAACCGACCGTTTGGGAGAAATGGCGCAGGAAGTACTAAGAAAACCAAACAACTTTCTACACAACCGTTCAGCTTGAACGAAATACAACGAAGAAATGAACAAACGGAAGGAAAATAAAAGAAATAGAGTGGAAAACAGAGGAGGCTTTTTAAAATGCTGCTCGGAGAGGGAAAAGTTTCTGCTTCTGCCAACGATTAGAGGGCAGCTTGACGGTCGGAAAGCAACATTTAAGGATGCCTACACACCGAGCAAGATGAGCGTATCATAGCGATGATGATAAGTTTTATTGGATGCTCTAATTGAGTGGAAAGTTTCCCGTGAGTTTTTTGTTTTGGTTGCCGGCCAAAGGCCAGTCGCTTTCTGCCGTTGTTCCGGTGCGGACTCTCGGATGCTCCGTTGTGTAAGTGCAGATGCCAACGGACGGATGAACGTCGTCGAGATGGTTCGACGTGTGGTGTTGGACGCTCAGTGTAGCACTGGACGGCAGTGTTGGCGGACACTTGGCGCAATAAATGCACACTCCATTGTGATGCGTTGGTAGCTAAACGGAGTGTGAGTTTTGGGGGGGCACTAATGGGTTATGAATTTGATACTGCATAATGCATTTCGGTGTTTGCTTCTGCGTGCTGTCGGTGTGTGCGGAGTGAGAATGCGGAAAGGAAACGATGAATCCCTTTCCCTTGCATTATCCACTGGTGTGAAGGTCAAGGCGAGAGTGCAGCATTGGAAACTGGAGCTTTAAAATTTAGTTTCAAATGTAGTCGGAGCGATAAACACCAGGCGGCTCCATTATGTTGCGATGGAGACGCCCAGTAGTTTGTAGTAAGTAGAATGGAGCTTTATATTGAATTAAGCTTTTTAAACTAGAAATGAAGTACTATTGTGAATATTAAGCTAAAGAAATGAGTAGTTCTAAAAATGCCTTTAGCCCTGGTGAAAAATAAGACTGGATTACACTTAAGACACTGTATCAAAATGAACTTTGAATCTTCTCCCGCTCACGAACAAGCACACGAGGATTTACAAGATGAATGAGACAACCTGGGAGCGTGTAAGCGCACCGAGCGCTGCACGAAACTGTCAGCTGCAAATTTATGAAGAGCAACGATAGTAAGAGCACCCATTAAATCCATAACCCGGCATGAAGTTTAATGTGCTAGCGCTGTGCGAGTGTTCCGTACAGTAGCGTCTGCAACTAGTACCTCTACTCATAATGTGAAAGTGTAGCTATCCTGTCGACCGTAAAGCTGTTGCAAAAGGGTCGTTTTCATGTGACCCCACTCCCAACCCCCCTCTTTTTTCCAACGGAAAGTAGTAAACGCGCCGTTATCTTACCGGAAAACTTAAGATGACTCTAATGTCACGGCGGCCCGTTTTACGACAGGTAGCGGGACAGCTTTCATCAAGAATGTTTCACTTTATGTTCCGTTTGCTTTGTGCACGTGACAGATAATGTGGTGTGGAGCAGAAAGTTTAAATTTATTCTACCGAGTGGGAGATAAGAATATTCTTCGAGATCGAGAAATTAAATTAATTGCAGCACATAAAGCTGGGGCGATGCTCTTTAGGTTTGACTGCCTCTCATTGTGTGTGTGCTAAATTACGACTGAAACACAAACAGTTATTTAGCCAGCAGCAACCACTAAACCTAACTATAAATCAAATCATCCTTTTACCACCTAACAGGCAACCTTGTTCCGGTTATGATGATGTTATAACTCCCTGCCGGACCTGATTTAAACTAAACTGCTAGATACATTTTATCACCAAGCCCCGACTCTGTGCTGATTGAGGTTAACTTCCCAGGACCCCCAAAAATCACTTCCCTCCAGTGCGGAAGGTTAAAGATCATAAATCGTTTAATTTAACGACAGCTTCCGAAAAGTTTTACTGCTTCTACTGTAGCGTAACCACTGGTTGAGATCCAAGCCTTAAAACCAAACTCCAAACCCGAATGTAGTGAGTTAACGGGAGCTCGTTCGGTTGGCGAGTGATTTTGGAGGACCGGTTTGGGAAAGGATTATCGATGACATTGATGACTTTCACTGTATGTGTGTGCGTGTGTCCTATCAATCATGACTTTGATATGGGACGTACGCATATATTTTACTGCTGTGAAGTCTCTAGAAGGGCTTGATGCATGAATCAGCGTCTTCTCACACGCTTCACAGCCGTCCCGATGACGGTGCTTGTTTGACATCTTTCCGGACGAGAACGGTCGTCTCCTCATCAACACTATTGCCATGCCGTGATCATCAAGCTGCTCTAAGATGATGATTGGCAGATGCTACTGTTTCAATAGATTGCCACACAAGCAAGATACATCTTCTGCCCAACTTAACATGGATTAGATATTCAGGGACGGATTGACTTATGGTTCACTCCGGAATGTGTGTTATGTTTGCTTCCAAAAATGCGAATAAGGATTGGAACAATCACTTTGCTCTTCCATCCCTAGCGAATGTAACCGAGCTCGAGAAGCCAAGGTTCATTAAGAAGATGTTTGGCCAAAATATTCCGCAAAAACCCGAACGAACACCTACCGACCATAAGCCAATCAAGCACTTTCGAGGTCCGATGAGAACGTATGGCGAAGAATTGGAATCGATCGGCACCGATACTTTCTGAGTCACATCACCGACCACGCCAAAGGTATCGTTTGGGACCGTACTGGGGTGCATGCGTGCGTGTGTGTGTGTGGAGTGTTTCAGAGAAATGATGAGACATCAAAAATTCATCGCAAATATTAAAACAACGCAAACGCGTCGAACGCTCTCGTGAAAACTGGTCCTCCGGTTCAAGAGCTTTGGCAGGCAACCATGAATACCCTTAACCTTGTACCTTTGCAGACTCTTTGCCCAGAAAGGCATGCATGATGGGTTCTTTTCCTCACGAACACATCACAATCTCTTCCAACAAGTCACCGAGTTCGAAGTACCGGGTCCCGGGCACAATGTGTATTGTGATTGTAGTAAATTGTGATTTTCCTCCGTTGCGATGAAGCTTTTCTGCTTCGCATTTTTCCTTCATTTTTCGCATTCGCTTTCAGACCGCTTCGCTGTCTCGTCGGCCCATAATCACATCCATCGTACGATTTTTCGGTCTTTTGTTGACAGCGAATTTAGCTCGCCGAGTTGGACGGTAGAAATGGGAAAAGCGTTGGAGCGGTTGGTGGGAAGAGAAATTATGAATTTTTATGTAGCGTGTCCTTTTGCTTCATGGTGCAGATCACGGGTGCAGAACGAGGCAGATGAAAAGATGAAGCAGATTTGCAATTTGTCACGATTGCGGCAGGATGTTTAGCGGGTGGCTGTTGGCAGTGAAAGTTGATTGGATGTTTACATATGCGAGTTATTGGTTTGATTAATATAAATCAAAACTGAGTGCTAATTTTAGCTGTGGAGTGAAGTAAAAGCCATCCAGAGGTATTACTATTTAGAAGGTTCAAGGGCATTACTACCTAATACAGATATAACTTGATTGCGGAACAACTCTACAGCTTCTTAGTTCCGGCCAATTTGACAACAATCCGTACCGCCCTTTGTGCTTCGAAGCATTCCGAAGGTTGCAAACCTATCATACGTCGTCTACAGACCGAGCAAAGCAGACACAACAACAGACAAATCAATTTCCGGTAATGCCTCAACCCTCGAACCCAGAGCGGTTTGTATAAATGGACAAACCTACCTTTCCAGCTTCTCTCGCTTACTCACAGTTCTTTCGAGAGAGAGAGAGAGAGAGAACCACTCCGGAGTCCATTTTAAACGACACAGTATACTATAAACGGCTTGAAAATCACTTGTGGGCAGGAAGGATATTCATTATTAATACGCAAGAACCGATGCGAACTTGTGAGGATTCCCGTAAGGCAAAAAAAAAAGACGCACACCGAATTGTTGTGCGGTTTGAATATTGATTTTCCATTTCACAGCGAACCCATGTAAGTGTGGGTAGCATTTTTATAACCGTTCCCAGGCTAATCCTTCCCAGCGCGCTGGGGGAAGTTAAATTTTCCGAGCGAATGTTTTTTGGAAGGTGAAGAGATCTTTCCAGTGGAGAGCAGTGGCGGTGGCGGAGCGAGAAGGAACGGATGGCCATCGTTTCGGGAATGTGATTGTGAAGGTCGTAGTTTGGTAGATAATTTTTATAGCACCATTAGAGCCGGGTTTGTGTTAGCGATGTGATGCTTTTAACGTGTTAGGTTGGTTTCGGTGGAGTTGCTTAGGAAGAACTAGCCCAATAAGTTAAGTTAGGAGCTTTTTAGCAAGCTTTAGAAAAAGACCACATTGTTTAAATGAAAATACACAGCAAATTAATTAGGACGTATACATCTCTATAATTGCTCCTTCTTTCTTCTTCTTCCTTGGCACTACAACCTCCAGAGGTCTGGCATTCTGTGACTTAATTTTACCCGTAGTAAAGTAGCCAGCCCTGCGTACTGGAAGGCAGGCTGGATGGGATTTGAACTCCAGTACCGACGTGTGAAGGCCGGTGCCGCCTTGGCCACCGGACCGCCTCCATAATTGCAACTAGGGTCTTCCAAAACACTTATGATTATGAGCTGTAGTTGACTCCGGCTAAAGATCCTGTTAAATGAGTGTTTTATAAGAATAATGATGAATTCAAAAGTATCTTCCTCTCCTCTTTAATTGACAAAGCTATCCATATTCTTTAATTAAAAAACAAAACTATTATAACATATCACACCCCAGTTGCAACTGCTCTAACCTTCCCATGTGGTTTGTTTTCAGGCAACCTATTTTGCATATAATTAGAACAAATCAACCCCGCTCTAACTATTCTGGAAACTCCCATCAGAGACCATCCAACACACCGTAACTATTGACATTTTTGTGGCAGAACATTTCCTGCTTACATAATGTGGCGTTCGGAGCGTTGTTTGATGGTGTCCGAAAAACCCCCCACCGGTCCCCAAATATCGTGGTTTTCATTCTCTAATTTAGCTTCAAAAGGCAAAAGAGCATCGGTTTCGTGGTTAAAGCGCACAAGGTCTTTTCAAACAGTAGAACCCCCTCCCCACCCCCCCCCCCCCCCCGAAGGAACAACAAAACCAGCAAGAAGTAAGGTAGGAATGTGAAGCTTCGAGGCTTTCCTATCGAACTACTTCCAACCGGGGGTTGGAAAATTGAAAAATAGAAGCCAACAGTTCATCGTTCGTCGCTGTTTTTGGGGGGTTTTTTGGTGGATGGGTGCTGCTCGTGCTACCCGTACCGGTGCTGTGGCCAACTCTTGGTGGTGACGGTGAAGCTAGACAAAGTGAGCTTCCCCCTTGGTGGAAAGGAGGATAGAAGGGGGGTGGGAAGCGGCAAGGGAAGCTAGTTTTCTTTTTATCAATTAGTCACGCACAATGGTTGGGTTTGGTGGCAGTACGTGGCTGCTCGAGTGACCGTCACCCCCTGGTGACTCAATCGATCGTTGTTTTCGGTGTGTGCTTGTGTGCCGATCCGTTTTGCGATTTCCATGGCACGAGGCGTAAGGCGAAACCTCCCCTCCCCCTCCAAAAAAAACTCCACCCCAGGACGAGTTGAGCAACGGGCCTGTGGTAACGTGGAAATGAAATATAATCGAATGTTACTGCCCGGCGGTCCTTGGAAAATGGAGTTCTTTCTTCCTTGGTCAGCGTTCGGTTCGGGTTTTGGGGCTCGAGCTGATGGGATTGTAAATCGGTACATTGATTGGTTTTTGATGCTTGGCCTTGATTGGATCGGAGAGATAAAATTGCATTTTCGACAGTGATAAAGCTCGTACATTAATAGTTAAGGCATTCCGCTTGGTGGATGAATGTTGCTTGGCGCAAACTTATCGTAGCACTATCAATTTGGAGCTAGGGGAATGTAAAGTGGTTTCTAGTTAAAATATTGAAGACAAGAGAATGTTCACTTTGGCATATCTTTCACTACGCTCATTCGTTTGTTCTTGTATTCACTACACAATTTTTATATGAAAGTTCACTCAGTAGTTCATTCGATAAATCATTTTTCCATCTTAATATACCATAGTTGTTAATATGTTCGCTACTTTAAAACAATTTTGAGAAATATTACGCTTGTTTATAATATATTATCAATTTGCATATTCTCCAAAGCATTCTATCCAGTAAACCATAATTTTATATCATTATTTGCATGCCCTCATCAAGATCTAATCCATATTCTACTCCTCACGGCATAGCAAAAGAAAACCCCGAATTTACTGCAGACACACTTGTCTCGAGCAACATTAGTGACACAATCGTTTTCTCGCTTGATCACCGGAGCAATTCGGCGGAACTGGATTAAGATAAACGATACAAGTGCCATATCCGGGCCCGAGTCTTCGGTATGCATTTACCAACCGCCGGGTACTTTATCATCGTGAGCGTGTGTCTTTTCGGAAGAGTTGATTTATGTTTCCTATCGTACCCCGCTCGGTCCATCTTGATCAGCAGCATCAAGAAGTAGATTATGCCACTCCTAGAAACAATATGATAGACATGGACGGTTAGAGCTGGCAGGTTGTTTTGTTTGTTTGCTTCAAGGATTCACCAACCGATTCGGGACAGTTGTGTTTCCCCATCGCATTCACAATAATGCTCGTTTGGCTGGAGGGTGTACAATGCTGTGGTCAGCGTGCGGTACAAGGACCAGTAGTTTTATCTTTGTATCTCCACCCCAGAACAAAACATGTAGCATGCAGTAAAAACTAGGAACAAGCCATTTCTTGTGCTCTGCTGGGAAAGGATTGAAATATGAAAATTTGATTCCATGCCGCAGGACAACGGAACGATGCTTTTTTTTCCATCGTGATCCTACGATTCGCATCGCATCGTTGGTAAGGCATGATTTATGGGGCAGCGTGTCTGTGATGCGGAAACGAAGGTCAAGATGGCAGGAGATGTGTGCCTGGTGTCAGTCGAGTAACAGTAACCGAGGTACAGTTGACCATCAATCATGTGCAACTGTGGACGGATGGATGGAGCCAGCGAGCGACCAGATGAGGAATGAGTGACTTGTGGTGGATGCTGTCGGGATCACTCGCTAGTAAAAGGGTTGGCCGTGTTATTGGTTTGTTTGTTTGCGTGAGAAATACAGCATCCATAGCATCGTAAGGAAGAATCAGTACGAAGTATTGCATTTCTTGCATATAGAATGAATTTAAACCTTAACGGCTTTACTTGATAAAATAAATGATAATCAATTATAGTTTGGAAAACATTGGAGATTTGTGCAATTTTATAAGAAAGGAAAAAGGATGAACAAATTCATCAAAATAAAGAACATATGAACATATTTTTAAAGAAAATTGAATTGAAGAAGAAAGGAAAAACTATAAAGAAAATATTAAAGAGCTAAAGATATTAAAGATATTAAATATTAAAAGAAAAAAAAAACAAAGTAGATAGAGGAACAAGAGAGAAAAACAATAAAAAAGAAGATAAAAACAAGAAGTATAGGGAAAGTCAAAGAATAGAAGCAATAGGAAATGCGTGTACGAGATTAAAATTACAATTTAATAGCATAGGGTATAAAAAATGAAATCAGAAAACTGAAAAAAAAACATAAACCTCAAAGGAAGAATCAAAGAAAAGAAGAAGAAAAAGACAACTGAAAAAATGGGGAAAAATAAAATGCAGAAGAAAAAAATAGAGAAAGGATTTGAGATTAAATTAAAAAATTAATACATCATAAATAAAAAAAACCATAACTATTGGCTTGGAAAAAAACATAACTGTGGAAGAAAAGATGAAGCAAGAAAAAAAAAGATAAGGAAAACATTAAAAACGACGAAAAAAAATTATAAAAAAACGAAATGATAGAAAACATAGTAAGGAGTTCGAAATAAAGAAAACTTTAACTCATGACAAGTGAAAGAGAACGGTCAATGCAAAAGAAAAAGCAATAAGAGAAGAAAAAGAAACAAACACGAAAAAGTGGAACAGAAGAAGAAAAGAAGGAAAGAATGGCGTAAATAACTTATGAGTTTTGCAAAGAGAAAACAAATGAAAAAGAAAGAAAAAAATTAGAAAATTAAAAAAGGAAGAAAGAGAATAGGATAGAATAAAAAGTCAAAAAGAGGAAAAGTTTTAAGAGAAGATTCGATTGAAAAATCAATTTGCCACAGGACCATACATTAAATTTTTTAATGAATCAGATGCATTCATGCTCCTTTGCTGTAAATTTGCTATAATTCGAATTTATTTTTGTATATTTTTGGCCACGATTCTGTTTATTCTAAACCCGTTCCGTCTAGAACTATTTGCTGTTGTTGTTCCGATCGCGCAAGCAAGCAAGTAAACAGCATCTTCCTCAATTTATCATAACCCGACCGGCACTCAGTCAGTATGGATAATCCCGCCGCAGTTTTATTGCACCACATTCCTGCTACCTTTCGCTATCGATATGGATATGGAACTGCACATTCACATTTTGCCCATCCGCAGGGGGTCTATTTTTACTCCCATAACCAGACAGGCCCGAATGGTTGGCTTCCTTCTAAGTAATCGATTGTCGGTCATATAAATAACCAATGGTGGGTTTTTTTTGTTGTTGTTACGTTGCTATTGCACGAGACGACGGCACGACCAAGAAGTATAATCGAACGAGCCAGGAAAGAAGTAATAAAAATAGCAGCATCTTGCTGCGTGCCGTTCACAAGAATGGAAGTCCGTTGCTAGCGTCTTCCCTCCGGCGGGGGGCAGAACTATTCTGACGGGGTCGTACGAAATTGATGGGTCCCTTAGGCGCTTCAATCCGGTGCTGCATTTAGCATTCTTTCGTATGAGTGTGTGTGCTGTTTTTACTTTGCGTTCTTGGTATGTAAAAAAAGAACGGGTCTTCGGTGGTCTTGTGTTTTAAATGAAATAGTGAAGCATTCTAAGCCCATCATAAAGACACACTTAAACGTACAGATAGATAAACATAACATGATTGACAGCGCTGTCCTGTTGATGGGTTTTAGTGTAGAGTAGGAAGACAAAACTGTGAGACATTTTGACGTGGAAGGTTGTATTCCCTAAGGGGAAGACGTGCACTCCTCAGTCCAAGGACACACTACCACACCGCACCGTAGATAGTGGTGGACAAAAATGAAAATCAAATTATTCCATACATAATAAAGCGGGTGGGTATGAAAAATGAATTACCAATTATTTAGGACCAACGAACCGTAAAGTTGAGTGGTTTCGCTTTTAGAACAGAAAAATACATGGCTGACCGTGACACAGAATTGGGCCACCATTAGGGGAGGGGTAGGGGTTAGTAATTGAAAGTGAAATAAAAATACCACCCAAAACATCGTCCTCAAAACACATTGTATTGTTGTTGAATGATTAAACACACGAGAGGACCGACCGACCGACCGACACAGAGTAGTTTGGTTTGTCAACCAAAGAAGTAAAGGAGGCAAAAACCGGTCGCCCATGACAGGTCGGACGGACGTCGGCTCGAACGACGCAAACGGAAATCTCGGCCACGGGGAGCAGAGACAAATTGCTCAATCTCATTTCCACAAAACACGAACCACGCGTTGCAGCTCAAGGGTCGGAAGCACCATTTGCAGTGGACATAATTTATATTGCCGGTGCGCCCATGTGTGCCGCACGGTTCACGTTGTACAGTGCTTGATTTAAATTAAATTTAACAATTTTTCTACATTTATCTTGCGCCTTAAATTTTGAGTGAGAAATCCCAATGCTACCAATGGTTTGTTCCATGCTACACGATCGTTCACGGTCGTTCTTCAGGGAGCGGGTTTTTGTTAACAGATTACCATTTTCCTGAGACAAGTTCCCCTGGTGAAAGGACGGCAGCGAGTGTCACCAACTTGCATGTGCACACATGCCCCCATGTGTGCTCGGATAACAACGGATTTACTTCAATCCTTCTTCCTTGTTTCCTTTCCATTTCGTGTGTGCTTTTAAGCGAATTCCATCACCGACCGAGTTGGATTAGCTCGACTGCAAACAGGTTAGTCTTGGGAGCAAGTTGGAAGGGGATTGTTTTTTTTTTGCTGTTGCTGCATTCGTTCCCCGGCTCCGGATGACGAACGATGTACCGGAACCATCGACGGTACGATCGAAAGGCAAATTACTTTTTCTACGAACTATTGCATCTATTCGTGAGGATGGGTTGGGAAATTATTTTTTTTAACGGTCGCTATCGAAGAGGAGAAAAACGCTAGTGGAGAATCAATTAAAAAAAGGAAATTAATATTTAAACCGTGCTTAAGTGTCTGTCAGTGAAATTCCACTGAAAACAGGAGAAAGCTTTTTCGCAGTAATGGCAAGAAAAAATCGGAAGGAAAAGCGTCAATTAAGTTCTACCCATTTTCTTTTTAGAGCTTAAAACTGTCACGGACAGCATAGTTTTGCTTTCTATTTGATGAAGTTTTCTAACTTATCATCTCCTTTCGATCTCTGATGAGATTTGGACGGAAATTTGCTACTTCCTGCCCATGTTTTTGAAAAGAAATCTCCCAAGTTGGAGATTAATATTCCTTGTGACAAATCGTTTGTTTCCGAGGCGTGATTACAACCAATTTTCCTTTTTTCCCGTTGATAGATTACTTTACGCCGTGGTCCAATTCATCATCATCATATCATACTCACGAATCACGATTGAAATGTATCCTTTTTGCATAATTTCTAGCTGGCACTCTATAGAAAAAGTCTCTACGATTAATAAGATACCGCATCGAAACGTCATAATGAACGTGACGAATAGTAATGGCCGTTTGTTTTTCCTAACACTGGCCATTTTGTAAAGGGAAATGTGAAATAAAAGTCACCACTTCATCCTTATGGTGGCTACCAACCGGACAAATTGGAAGCATTTTTGTTGGTGTTTGTTAATTGGTATTTTTATTGGAAACTTCCCGCAGAGAGGTTTTCTTGTCCTTTTTTTGGAAATTTTTCGATTTAACTCACACACTCACATAAGGCTACTCACTAATACTCGCTTAAGGTGGAAAGAAACCCCCCGAAAAAATCTTAAAGTACGCCATACGATACATAACTCATAAAGAATGGGGCTCACGCACCGGTAACCGAGCCATCTGTTACAGCAGGCAAAGTTTGGCACTTTCTCGCAAACCGGTAAGTGTGTGAGCTTGCCGTAGCTTTGTGTGAGTTACGGTCTTCATTTTCCTCGCCTTTGCCGATAACCTTAACCCTTGAACCGTGTTTTTTTTTCAGAAACGAATTTTGTGTGCCGGCACAACTTTTCCCTACCTTATGTGAAAACAAATTGTCACTCGAAATCGTCTTTTCTCGCTCGTGATCGACCCAGCACATACATATTTGTACCACGACAAAACAAATGGAAACATTGTTTCTCCTGAGTGTGTTTGTTTGCTATTGACCGGAAAAAACTTTTACACGGTCACGGTCCTCTGGCGATGGGTGGGAAACTCGGGAAGAGTAATAAATATAGCGGAGGAGAAAAAAAAAACAAACACACTAAGGGTGAGTCCGAAGTTGAAAATCGAGTTGAACTTTGCAGCGTGTTAGTATATGTGTGTCGTTTTGATTTGTTTGTCGCCGAATACCGTGCTTTGATTGGTTTGTGTCGTGGTGTACTATGGGAGGGAACATTCGAATTGGGACGGTTTTCCAACCCGCCAAGGTGGAAATTTTGTGCAAACTTCCCATAGATTTTGAACGGGGTGAAGTTGCTGTTGTTACTACAAATATGAAATATGTTTTGATTGGAAGGAATGTATTGTGTATGGATGAGAAGTCTTTTGTGCTGAATTCTTGGAGAACTTTTCAAATTTAAACATTTAAATCGATGTTGTGATTTATAAAAAAGTTTTGCTTCTTATAGCAGAAAACAACTGAGAGCAATTGCAAGATAGATAATAAAAAATCACACAAAAAACAGGGTAACGAATCATAATCAAAGCTTAAACGATAATCGATACAGAAATAAACGGGAAAGCTAAGACCTCTGCCATCGGTCCAACGTTGTTCCATACATCTTTTTATGATACCTAATGATGATTGGATGATGGACTAACTTTGCCAACGTTGACGGGTTTGCTAGCTTAATTCGATAATTCCGGATTTATTGGTAAACACGGACACGATCACGACACGGCCGTTGCCTGTTACCGCGCGCGCAAATATTGATCGTCTAATAGGATTAGTTTTATGCGCAATCGAAGTAACCGCTCGAAATGAAACGCAACAGCAATAGAGCGATGGAACCTATCATACGTCGTTGCCAGCATTCTGTCTATCCTTGCATCGCTTTAAACGCGGTTCACCCACCGTAGATTGAGAAGTTGCTATGGTGATGTTGTATTGTTTAGGTTGCGCTTAGGCTTCTAGACGATGGTATTGCTCGATACGGTCATAAAACTGTACGCGCGCGCGCTTATGATCGCGCTTATGCTTGCCCCGCGGTGCGAGTCCGTCC
This sequence comes from Anopheles stephensi, assembly GCF_013141755.1. Classification (NCBI taxonomy): domain Eukaryota; kingdom Metazoa; phylum Arthropoda; class Insecta; order Diptera; family Culicidae; genus Anopheles; species Anopheles stephensi. Next base: position 18,825,071 of record NC_050203.1, read on the forward strand.
GTCCGACGGACAGCTTAGCTCGTTGTCATAAGCGATTATGACCACGGGCGATTTACGGTTTGCTACAAAAAATTTAGCAAAACACAACAAAAACCAGCCCTGTGCCTGTTCGTTGCCGGGCGATTCAATGCTGTGGGAACGTGTCAAACGGTTGTAGCAAATAGGATCAAATGGTAATTGGTCGCAAAGGTGGAATGGAAAAAAGGAACAAAAAAAAATTACGCCCACAAACTGTAAGCCGCCGGGCAAGCATTTATGGGTTCAGGATTTGTGGTGTATTCTTTTAGCCGTCCGTGCGATGGTTTTGGGCAAACAATAACAATGGATTAGGCAGCATGGTTGGGCACGGGAGGATTACCGCGGTTGAAGGTGTTAGGGTGTTAGTTTGTTTTGGTGTTTAATACTAGGGATTTGAAGGAAACATTAAAACAATTGTCAGCAAGTAATGGATTTACATAGTTTAAATGGAACTCTTGGTTCAGGAAGAAGTTTGAGAGTTTTTAGAAATAATTCTACTTGTAAGTGGCCAAATGACCTTTTTGGTTAAGACAACCATATTATGGCTTTTTATAGTAGTGTAGCCAGTCGTTATAATACCAAAATTTCCTCATCAAAATGCCTTTCCGACGCCTTTACTTCACCTGTCTCCTGGTGATCTCGACACAAGGTTCATAGTTTGTAAAACTTAAAACTTTCTTCATTCAATCGACCTATTCTTGCTCCTTTACTATCTTCGATGGATTACTTAGAATGTCCGTCAACCTATCTGCCTAAAGGGTAACAGGGCAATAGAGCCATCTCAAAATAATATTAGGATTCCCGAGCCTGGAACGCTTCCGTTTTTGGCATGCTAGTTCCAACATGTTGATGCCGCTGTGGTTGTATTCCAAGATATGCTATGGTATCTGTTCTTTATAAAAGTTTTTGATCTAAGTGGATTTTGAATACATTCGGCCAATCCTATGTGTTCCGGATTAGTTGATACATGTGTCACACATAGTACGAAACCGTACTATTCCTTATGTGCTCAGTTCTTGGATTAAGCTACTTGTAGTCTTCAGGAAACTCTCTTTCTCTCTCTTTCTCCCTCTCTTTTCTTGGCCTAACGATCTCTGAGGTCACGCCTTCCTTTTCTGGCTTACTAGACCTAATGATACCATGTATTAGAGTAGTCAGTCCTCATGAGTCCTCACTGCGGAGCGAAGGGCCGGATGGAATTTGAACCTCTGTCCTGCCGAGTTCAGGTAACACAGAACTCATTTGCAAACAGGATTCGTTACGATGGTTTCACTCTGAGTTTTTCGACGGATTTGTCACTGTCTCATTCGTCTTGCTGCAGGTTTCTACTCGAGTTATCGCTGGTACTTAAAGCAGTTGGAAGAAGTTTCAGTGGACAGTGGATCACCATGAACTCCATCATACAGGTACAAGGAAGGAGAGTTAATAGTTTAAGAGTAGAGAGTTGTTTTCTTTGTTCAATGAGATAAAATGAGTCAATCGCATGTTTATTTCCCATTACACCAACATGAAAATATTATTACAGTAAATTAAAATCCTTTGGGCGAGGTATCAAACCCATGCTCTGTAATTATTAATTAATGCATTGGACTACCGCTCAAGCAAAAAAACATCTCACAACCACGATTAAACCATATCTCTCTCTCTCTCTCTTTTTGCAAAACATATAATTGAGTAAGTTTAATCAGCAAAAAAGAAACGAAAATCTTAAGCAAACAGTGACAGCGTAACGGATAGCCCATACACACACCACAGGCAACGGAAGGCTCATTAAATTCGCACCGAAAACTCATTCCGTATGTAAACAGGACTTCCTATCCTGTCGGTGCAAAACTCTCCACCGGTAGTGATTTTTGGACCGCGATACCCAACCAGCTCAGTCCAACTGCCCGTGCCCATTGGGGATGAACATTTTAATGAAATCATCCACCCAACCGTACCGAAGGTCATTCCCTGCACAGAAAGTGAAGCATCGGAAGTTATGTTAATTGAAACCGTATCGGGTTGGGCTCGCAAGAGAGAGCACTTTGACTAGTGGGACAGTCGGATTATTCACCTGCGGCCCAGGCTCGTGGCTCGGGGAAAAATATGAAGCTGTGGTAAAGTGGAAAGCTTGCGAATAAGAATTTTGCCAGAAAACAGTCCTCCCTTTCGCATGGACGACTTGCTCGCGGGGAGCTAATTGGTTGGTGGAAATTTATTCCACCAATACAGCGAGCTGGAAATTGCTTTTGGAGCAATTTTTCCACTGCAGTACTGTTGTGGGGGGGTTTTCGGTAAGTTTCCCGCTTGTTTGAGTTTGGTAAAGATTTTTCCGGGTTCTTCTCCATGCTGTTTGATGGCTTCGTATGTAGCGTAGAACTAACAGAACACACACACACACATAACAAAACACTCGTTCCGTGGTGAGGTTCCTTTTGCTGCGTTTGAGTACGGTCAGTTCGGGTAAATCCGTGCATAAATTTACTCGATTTACTGCCGTCCGTCGCAACAAGGAAAACTACACCCGAAGAAGGTTAGGTTATGTGTGTTTAGGTTCACGATTGGAAGGGTTGGATCGAGCAGAGATTTGTCGTTGGTCGTATTTTGGGGTGTTTCGGCAATCGTTACGACCGGCATTTCAGATAATATCACTGCAGTTGTTGTGTTTATGTTTCAAACGAGCTTTTGCTGCGGACAAACTTCTTTGCTGTTGTTAAAGCAGCGGTGAACTGGTTTAGAAGTGAATTAGATTTTTTTTCGAGAACATTTCTATTCTCTTTGTTCAATAGCTTCGGTCAAATTATATCGATTGGGGTGAGAGAAAAAAATTTGCAAATAAATTCTATTACATTTAATTGCCATCTTGTGGATGGTGATCTGGAATCGTCTCGTGAGTGGTCGGCTCCGAGAACCATCGAAGCCGTTTAGACCAATAAAAGTGCCAAACGATAACGATTTATGGTCTAAGCTAAGTCTTCCGGGTGCCGGGTTTTGGTTCTTTCGTCGACACCTTTTGTACGATACAACCGTACCACGGTCGTCCACGCGCGTGGCCCATTATGAGCGCTGTGTGTTCGCGGTCTCTGGTGTGAACGCTTTCAACGGTTGGGATTATGGATAATTTATTTGATTTTCTACCGTGTACCGTGTGTTGTGCGTCCAGTAGCAGGGTGTTAACCTTGGCAAAGTGTCAACAATAAAACCGCGGCAAAATAAACATAAATAAACACATCGCGACCGAGTGGGAATGATTGGGAGTCTGAATATGTTTGATTTAATTTTTTTGTTGGGGGATTTTTCTAAATGTATATTTTCCGCAAGGAATAATTGAAATAGTTTATGAATACAGAATTTTAGTATTTTTTTACAAGAAAAAATCAACATCATTTGAGCAATGCAAAGCCTCGTAACTGTCAAAAACTCTGCTTAAACTCTTTGCGCCTTAAGTTAGGCAATCATGTGACACGTCAACGAGATTTTTGAATTTGAGTATTGCTGTTAACATTAATTAATTGAATCTTTTAAGTTAAACTTTTGACATGACTTTTCACATTCATAATTCAATTATCAACATTTTTATACCCCAATTAGAATGTATTAAACATGATTGTCAAATTAATTGTTCTTAATGATTCCCTCAAGACTGTTCTCCTCGTCAAAACTTAACGTTTGCTTTCTTTCTTCAAATTGCTTTTACATCCACATTTCCCACCCATTTCATACCAACGCAGCAGAAAACTATTGACACAAACTACCGAATGTTCTCAAAACAGAAATGTGAAAACTTTGAGACATAAAGTTCCTTGCACCAGCCGTCACAAAGTTTCCTCGTTCGTTTGAAGTTTTAGTTTTTTCATCTCAAATAAAAAGCAAAATATTGACTGTTTTTCGTCACTTTTCACTCGAAAAAAAAGCCAACATTTATGGTTGAGATTTTTCCGTTACCAAAACTTTGTACCATCGCTCTTTTGATGGTACCAAATTTTCCGACCTAATGGAACGATGGTGATGATGATGATGAACACATCATCCATCTCCGGGAGATATGCTGCACTCTGATGAACCCCCATAGCAAAATTCTACATAACGTTCGGCACGGATTTTCACTTTGACTTTTCGAATCCTAACTCCCTCCGGCTGCAGTTCCCCAAACGTTCTCCACTCTTTTCCCCGTTCTCGGTTTGATCTCTTTCGAAACATTCTTGTTCATCGATGCGCACACATTACACTCGCTGCTGTATTCGTATTCCGGGAGCGGCGTAAAGTTTGTCTGTCGGTCGGACACAGCCCGGGGTGGAATTTAAAGCAGCTGTGTCCGGCTGCTTCGATCCGTTTTGCACCGTAAGCAGTAAGTCTAACTGCAACGCCACTGCCACGATTGTTCGGTAAGAGGGCCAAAACTTTGTCAGCAAGTAAGCAGCAAAATTCGATCGACACAGTGCAAAAGATCGGATAGCAAGCGCGCCGGCAGAAAAGGGGTAGTTTTTGAACACATTCGCATCAACACGAGTTGCCCGGATGGAACGAAGCCTCCGGGAGCTTAAACTTTCTCAGAAGCGCAACTTATTTTGTCGTTTGTGCCCCTGTCGGGGGTTGCTCTTGTTGCTTCGGCAAGGGCAAGAATGTGTTTCTTGTTTGATTCATGGCACGACTCACGGTGCCCATCCAGCCCAATAAAGGTTGCTCTGAGCTGAAACTGTTGCAGTAAAGTTTCCGACGTAATTTATCTTTTCCCGCTGAATAACATTCACCAGAAGGTGGTATCGGTAGTGAGTAGTTTTGATGCGAATGATTTTTGCCACTCGTTTCGATGCGCATAAATCGAAGGAAGCATGCCGAGTTTGTTCTAGTCGGTTGCGGTGTCACAGCTGCTTGTGTGCTGCAGCCGAGCTCTTGTGTGGCTCCAACTGCATTATTTGTCCTGCAACATGTGTTTAGTGGAGAACATCTACTGCAGCACTTTCAACAAGCATTAAAAGTGGTGCGCTTTTAACAGTTGATGCGCAAGAACTTTCAACTCCCTTTTTTAAGGGGATCCACCATCAGGAAGAAAAGCTTTCGCGGAAGTTACAGTGCACTGCATAGAGGAGCCTTTCACTTTTGTTGGCGAAAAAATGGAGCAAACAGTGGCTTGCTTGGATTCGCTTTCTGCTTGACAGGTGAAAAATGGTTTCTGTCACTGTGGAAACGGGCGCAAAATGAAAAAAACGCTGGCGGGAAAAGTGACACGCGCGTGACATGTGCGATGGAACGGCGTGTGAAGTAGAGTGTTTTCTTGGAAAGTGGGAACAAAATGAGGCTTAAAGCTTAAAGTTGATAACCTGGAAGAATCATCTAATATCTCTTTGCTAAGTAACTTTAAGTACTCAGAATGAAGCTATATTTTAAAATTTGAGGTAAAAAAATGATGAATCTCCATTTGCTCAGAGGTCAGTGCGCTCGACACGACTGTGAACCACCTTCTATTTCTGTTGAAGTCTCATTGCTACTGGGATTTTTCCCCTATCGCTTAATAAATCTCTGGCACTCGACCTTGGTCTTTCCATGGAATTATTGCCCTCCGATTCCAGCCCAGCTTCCCTTCCACAACTCCACCACTCGCACAATATTGATGGGCGGGCAATTAATTTCTCGCCCATACGCTCCCGCCGCAGGCCCGGTGATTCACCCGGAAGGCAACAGGCGCTTATGCATTGGTAGGAGATCTATAAATTTTCGGTTAAATTCCATCATCGTAATCAAGCCGCCGGAAGACTCTAAGTGAGGCTGCTTTTATACATTTTTCCAATGAAAAAATTTTCATCACTTTTCCCAGCATTTTTTTCCAAAAAGAATTGTTTCTACGAACCCGTTGCGTTGGAAAAGCATTGCAGCAGCTAAAGAAATTGGCCCATTTTTCATGCCGCCCAGAACGAGGCCAAATTAAACTGCCATTTATCATCATCTGTCGCTCGATCTCGAAGGCCCCTTCCATGCCCACGACTGTGGATGGACAAACAACAATCGGTGCAAAAATTAGCAGCTGCATTCTTGGTGTACGAGTAAACGTTTACAGTGCTCCGACGTCCAAACTCGGTACTCGAAGCAGGGACGGAAAAGCGGGAAATTGTCGAATCGTTTTTCCCCCCTTGGGTTCATTCTTTGTGTCGTCGTTTGTGTTGCTAGAGGGTGTTAATGTTGATTTTTGTTTTGTTTTTTACCATTTTGTTTATTCCTCCTTCTGCATTGTACTATCGGACCGGTGGACGACGGTATTGTTTACGAGCGATTTTTCATCTGTGTTTCGTGTTGTTTGGTTTTATAAATTCGGTAAAACATCAGAACCACCAAACGGTCGGTTGCTTTGGCCCTGATGTTCGGCAAGCAAACAAAAGCTAGCACCGTTCAACGCAAAGAAGCAAATCCGTGCATTAAAATCTCTGGACGAAGATTGCAAGCTGAAGCCATTTGCTCGGCCCGTTTAACCACGTGACGGAAAACCTCAACTGTCACATTTTGTTGTGGCTTGCTGTGTGTGTGTATTTTTTGCATCAGAACAAAAGGTTTTTTTTCGGAGCTCGTGTAAATTAGCACCGAGGTTAGTTTTCCTCCTTTTTTCACGTTTTTTTGCGTACGTTTTTTCACCCATTCTTCTGCTTTGCTTGCATTTCTGTGGCACATACACATCAGAGACGATAAAAATTCCTTCGTTGTGTTCGGGCCAACGATCCAGAGAACAACCGGATTGTGGACCGAAATTAAAACTTCATGGTTTTCGGCATGTTCTGGCGGGTGGGTTTTGGGGTGCGGGCAACCGTGTTGTTGTGGTGTACCAGTTGGAATGCATGTTGGGTTCTACGTGCAGGACGTGTAGAAGATTCGGGTTTGACCTTCCCATGCCAGCAGCAACAGCAGCAAATCCCAACCCACCGAACACGTGGGAGTTTCCGGTGAAAACAATATAAACAGATGAAATACGAGTCGCGTGTGTGTGTGTTTAGGTTTGCTTGGTTGAATCTGACTGTGGAGGGTAATTTTGGGAGCAGATTGCCCGGTGATGGCGAATTGTTTTAGCTCGCGCAAGCATGGACGCCTGATAGACACAATTGTTTCTTGGTTAGATTTGCATATCACGAATTGTTTTGGCAGAAAAAGCTTGTTGTTGCTGTTTGTTTTGGGATTATTGGACGGCAAAGGATGAATGGGTGTGCGAGGTATCGGGGAAGTGATGGTCGGTGGTGGTGTGTTAGATTAATTGGGTTTGACGTTATTGGAGAGATAAATTGTTTACCAATAAAGCAATAAATGCTTGGATTGTAGAGATTAGTGCGAATCAATATTATGTATGCCTCACTAGTGATGAATTCTTAGGAAAAACATCAAAAAATAAGGAGAATGATACAATGAAACCATAAGTAACTCAACTGAAAATTTATTAGTAACAGCAATGTAAGACATACAAAATATAGTATAAATTTTAAATATAGAATGAATTATAATTTAAATGTAGAAATTAGGTTTGACAATAAGTTAAAAGACTCTTTTGCTTTTTTCTTGTCCAAACGACCTTCTAGGTCATGCCTGCCTGCCTCTGGCTTACTAGACTTATTAATACTGCATAGTTGGATAATCAGTCCTCACTATAGGGGAACAGTCCAGATGGGGGTTTGAACCCCGGTCCTGCCGTACGAAGACCGGCGCCGACTTTTCTTTCTTTCTTTGTTGATTGAACTTCAATTCAATTGCAGTTGATGAGCAGTAACCTAACCAAATAGCGAAAAACTTTTTTTTTCAAAAGGGGATTAAAAATTTATCTCTTTCACTCAAAAAAACATACGGGGCTAAAACGAAATTGGGCATAACAATATTGTTCCTGTGCCAGCCACGAGGCACGACCAGTAGAAGGTAACACACGTACCGGAACATTATCCATTTGTTTATCTCGTGGTTTTTACACCGATGTTTATCCACCCGCGTTACCGGTCGGCCGGTCGGTTGGTCTGTTGTCAAATGTGTTCGCTTGCTTTTTTAGAGCATTACCACCGTCAACTCGAGAAACGCGCTTCAGCAACGAAAGCACCATCGTTTCCACGAAACACGGGAACAGCCGGGTCCATCATCATCCTGCGCTCCGGTCTGGTCTGGTTCGGTGTATGATGGATTGTTTGTGATGTGATGTTATTGCTTTTCCACCCAGAGGGATAAATATTCTTTCCCATGGGCCCGATCGAACTGTCCGTGGGTAGGAGGGAGAGAGAGTGGGAAAGCAAGGGTGGTAAACTGGTTAAAAAACAAAACAAGAACAGGCCGGCGGTCCGAGCGATCGGAATGCGGGCAACAAGATGTATGCACATGCCTTCGATGTAAGCGAGAGATTGTATAATTATCCTCAACAACAACCTGTCATGTTTTGAGCTACCATTATTGGTGGGCGTTTTGGTGAAATGTTTTTACTGTACTCGTGCATCACCGTCATTCTCTTAGGACTCACACCAGCTGGAGCACGAGTTGTGGATCGACGGGGTTATTTTAAACTGTTAACTAGTTGAAAGCTTTCGGACCTTGGAAGGAAGCTATTTTATCCTATAATTATTTTATTGTTGTTCATCATTACCTAAACAAACACCTGATGGAAAGATAAATACCTTCTTCCTTCAGGTGTTTATTCCTCAAAAGTCTGCAAACGCCTAATAGCTGCTGGTATTTCCGTTTTTTTCTTTTTTCCAGATTTTCCACCTGAAATCTGAATCATCACACCCAACTGGTACAATGGCTCAATCAACGTTTCCGCACTGGTTTTCCCTGCTAAGCGCATAAAGGTTACGGTGACAAGACAGTGTTGCGAAGCCAGAAACACCATTCTACATACAAAGGGAAAAAGTGATGACCACCGGGAGGTGGAAAAACAGGCTTTCCCCCGCCCGTTGTTGTGTCAAGTGTCAACCGTGCGAAAAAGCGGACGGACGGACGGTCGGATTCTTTCGTGAGCGCTTTTGAGCTGGAAAAAAGGAAAATTAATAGCATTACCCATACCAGTCCCGGTGGCCGAGGCAGCAACACTGGTTGGAAAAAGGTTATGAAATTGTTAAGTAACGGAGTGAGGTGCAACCCGGGAACCCTCGAGGACTGGCGTGAAGTGAAGGTGAATTTTCTAGAGTTTAAAGAAAACAACAACAAAAAAATGGAAGAGCTCAAGGGCTAATCGATCGACAGGACGCGCGATGGTGAAACAATACGGTACGGTGTGAAAGATTCTTCACGTTCCTGCACAATCAAGCACACGGTGTGCACGGTGCTGCCGACGGAATATTTAGGGTCCTTTGCCAATCTTCGCTCACGCTCACATCCCGTCCTGGGGTGAGGAAAGTGTGTTCTGGTCGGGGTTGAGCGTGGTCAAGTGTCTGAAGGTTGAATATTTAAAATTTTCCCTTTTTACTTTATGTTTTTCTCTTTGTTTTCCGCCCCCACCAAAAGTAATCGAACCATCCTGGTGTGAACGAACTGTGTGGTGGTGTTGAGCTTTCTAGCGAGAATGTGTGAGCAGTGAGCGTATCAACTGAACCACAGTGATACACAGTGAGTGTGAGCTGAAGTGAGTGTGAAGTGAGCTGTGTAGGATAGCGAGTGAATAAAGTGTGGATCGCTCCAGCGAGGTAGGCTGTGCGAAAATCGCTTAAGTGTACAAAATATTGCAAACAGGAAGTTTGTTCAAGCAAAGTAAAGTAAAGCAAGCGAGGCCAGTTTCAGTTGCGGAGTTTTCTTTTATTTTCTTCGTGTTGGTGCGACCGTGAAAGGCCGGTGGTTTCGGCAAAAGCTTTTCCCCCCGCAGCTGAGATATTCCTTTGCATCGTGTCGCCCGGTTTGCAGGAACCCTTCCCAGTCAGCTCTCGGTTCGGTTTGGCCGCACCCAGTACCTTACCAATGCTGCTGCGCCAGCAACGGACGCCATCGTATAGAGGAGAAACCTGATAGGGCGTCGTCGTCGGACACTAAGATGCTCGCGCTTGCCGCTTTGCTAGCCGTACACGCAGGACTCGCTGGTAAGTAACGCTCGGGACATTGAAGTGGTATGACCTTTCGGCGAACCGGAATGCGGGTACGAGAGATGTTGTTGTTGTTTAAATATTATAGAGATTTTGGACCACTTGGGTCTCTTTCGTCTCTTTTACTGGGATTGTGGATGTTGAAGGAATTGGAATGTTGGATAGGTTGTGTGAGAGGGTTACTGAGACGTTAAGGTGTCCCATTCCTTTCGACTTTAGAAGTATCAGACTATTTTCAATAGTTGAATCTTTTTCTAAGTTTGTACTTGAGTTGTTGAGGTAACTCAGTCCTTTTTTGTGTTGTGGACGACAGACTACTGCAGTAGTCGAATTCACCACATTGTTTAGTTTTCCTCTCTAATGTTGAGTGTGTTTCTTTATTATTGTTATTATATTTTTTTTTCCCCCTTTTTTTACCGGCTTAATTATATTTGGTTGTATAAGTTTGTTTTTCTTAAAAATTTCAATACTTTTTTCTCTTCTTTAGAATCTGGTCCTAAAATGCAGTCAATATTGGAATTTAACTTAAGGTGGTGTCGCTCCCTTTCATATCCTCGGCATTCCGTTAGGATATGATGTATAGTGACTTGGGTTCCACAATACTGGCAAAGTGGCGCTGGTGCTTTAGCTAATAGGTGGCTATGGGTTAGATTTGTGTGTCCAATCCGTAATCTGGATAATATCTTTTGATCTTTGTTGTTATCTGGGTCTTTCCAAGGTTGGATTGTTACTTTTACTGATCTCAACAGGTTGTCTATTTCCTTATTCCAAGCTCTCTGCCATGATTTTTCTATTAAATATTTGCATTGTTTTAGTGCATCCCTCTTAGAGATAGGAGGGGAGTTGTCAGTTGGTAATTGTCGACCTTCATTTGCCAGTCTATCTGCTTTTTCATTGCCTATTATACCAGTATGGCTTGGGATCCAACAGAAGGAAATGTTTTTAGCATGGTCTATTGCATCTATTGCCTGAATATGGGGATCTTTTGAACGACCATGTTCTACTGCAGCTAATACACTTGCACTGTCGGAGAAAATTACGGTAGGTCTGTCTGGATCAATGTTTTCATCTGCTGCTATATAAATAGCAGTGGCCTCAGCTGAAAAAATTGATGAGTAGTCAGGAAGTTTTATCGCGCAACTAGAATTATCAGAGTAAATGCCACACCCTGCGGAGTTCATATAGATTGACCCGTCGGTGTAAATTTTGTGATGGTTGAAATATTTACTGTTGATATGCTCTATTGAAATTTGGTATGCTTGTTTATTGTTTTGTCTAAGTTGATCGTAAATAGTCCAGTCTATTTTATGTGAGTTCTGGAACCATGGGCGTTCCGAATTTCTAGTTATTTTTAGAATATCTGGTAGGAGGTGATTAGTGGTCCTTTTAAACATGTCTTTTGCTCTCTGAATTAAATTCGGGCATTCTACTCTTTTCTCTAAATTGCGTAAAGCCGTGCCTATCAAACGGAGTGTTATTATCTGTGGAAAAGGAAGAAGACCACTTTCACATATAAGTGATTTTATAGGGCTAGTAATGAATGCACCGGTGGCGCATCTTATAGCTGAATGGTAGATAGGAGCTAAAATATTATTAATACCGTCAAACTCTAAACTAATAAGTTCTATTCCGAACAAAATTTTTGGGAGAAGCCATCCATTAATCAATCGAATCATTATGAGACGAGATGCCCTGATTTTTCCATATCCTATCATTTTGAAGACATTTATGTACGATGTAGAGGATGTTTTGATATTTTTCAGATGTGGTTTGAATGATAGTTTTGAGTCGAGAGTAATTCCTAAGATTTTAGCTTGATTAACGTTCGGAATAATGCTGTTTTCTATTGAAATCTTCTTAAGATTTTTTGTCTTCTGGGTTTTACAAATTCGTAAGATTTTGCATTTTTCTGGTGCTATTTGGAAACCTGTTGAATCACACCATTTTTTTAGATTATTTATGCCAGTTTGGAGAGCCTTTCTCGATTTACTGGAAGAGACATCCGAGGAAATTAATAGAATGTCGTCTGCATATATGAGGGGGGTGATATTATTAGGGACATGTGTGAAAAGGGACTCGATACTAATAAGGAAAAGGGTGGGAGAAAGGATAGCACCTTGCGGAACTCCATTTTCTAAGTGTTTGATTTGCGAAAATGTATTGCCAATACTAATCCTAAAGGTACGGTTTTCTAAAAAGTTTTGTATAAAGATAGGTAAATTTCCTTGGAAGCCCCATCTTTCCAATTGATGTAAAATGCCATGTCGCCAAGTCAAGTCATAAGCCTTGGCAAGGTCAACAATGGCTAGGTCTATGTGTTTATTATTGTTCTTTGCGGTTGTCAATATGTTTTCTAGTGTGGCGAAATATGTTTCCGTACCGTGACCGCTGCGGAAAGCGTGTTGGTTTTTATGGAGTAATTTTTTAGATTCTAGTTCATGACAGAGTCTTCTGTTAACTATACGTTCGAGAATTTTAGAAATACAGTTTAATAAAGAGATTGGCCGGTAGCTGTCAACGTTAAAAGGTGATTTAAGTGGTTTGGGAATAGGAATTATATAACTGTTTTTCCAGTGCAGCGGGATTTTACCTGTGCACCATATGTTGTTATAAATTTGGAGGAGATATTCTAAAGCACCACTGGGTAGATGTTGAAGTAATGGGTATCCCACTCCATCTGGTCCGGCAGACTTTCCATTACATTTGCTAAGTGCATGAGAAAGTTCTTTTATTGAAAATAGTTTGTTGTATTGTAAATCTTGGGATGTTTGAAAGGATGTTTTTTTCCGTTCCATAGCTCTTTTGTGCTTTAAAAACTTGTCGGAATAACTATGACTCGAAGATATGGATTGAAAATGTTTTGAGAATTCTTCCGCTATGGCAACTGAGTCATTAATAGGATTTTCAGGGTTGAGTAGGGAAGGGAAATTTGTGTTGGATTTCTTGCCGTTCAAAATGTTTATTCGCCGCCACATTTCCTTTGAGGATATGGACGGATCGATTTCTTGTATGAATTTTTCCCAGCTATTTTGTTTTGATTTAGCTATTAATAACTTGGCTTGTTTATTTGCTTCTTTGTATTTTTGTAATATTGCTGGTTGGATATGGTCGTTAGTGATCGAGGTTGACAATTTCCTGAGCTTTCTTAGGTACTTCCTACGAGTTTTTATTGCTTCAGCAACTTCCTCATTCCACCAGGGAACGTATTTTTTGGGAATTTTCCCACTGCTTTTAGGAATGCTTTGGGAAGCAGCCTCTAGGATTATATCAATGAATCTATGTTCATTTACCTTCATCCTGCTCCACGGAATATTGTTCAATATTTGTTTATATTTTGACCAATCCGCCATGTCGTACTTCCAACGAGGACGGAAGGAAGGAAAATTGTTGTATAGATTAGTAGGATTAAGTTTAACTGTAAGTGGGAAGTGGTCACTGCCATAGAGGTCATTTTCAACAGTGAGAACAAACCTCGATGCTATGTTATCCGATGTAGCACAATGATCTATAGAGCTCATTTGTCCGGTCGAAGGATCGATACGGGTAGGTAGGTTATTATGGAGAGGAAATATTTGATTTTGTTGTAAAATGTTATGGATGTCTGTGCCTCGTTTGTTGGTTTGGGAACAACCCCACTGTGTGTTTTGTGCGTTTAAATCTCCAATAATGAGGATAGGATTTGGAATTTTTGCAAGGAGGTTGTTCAGCTCTGTTACAATGTTATTATTATAATTTGGCGATAAGTAAACACTTAGGATATTTAACTCTATTGGGCTTCTAATGTGAATGCATACTGAAGGTATGGAAGTTTTAATGCGAATTCTTGTGTAAGGTATGCTTTTGTGGATTCCCATGCAGGTGCTGTGGGATGTGATAGGGGAATTGTTAGTTATCCAATGATAACTGCTTAGTGGTGTTCTATTGAGCAGAATAGGGTTTGTGTAGGCTTCTTGTAATGTTATTATTTTCGGCTCATGTTTGTTTATTAATATTTTTAATTCATCTAAATTTTTTGAGAAGCTACGTATATTCCAATTCAAAACAAGTTTAGTTTCACCTGGAAAAATTGTCCTGATAGAATTATTTGTAGATTGTGCTGTCATGATTAAAATTTTAGGCTAAAAAAGATTTGCTGATGCGATGATTAGGTTAATGAATTGTTTTTTTTTTTTTTTTTGTTTCTATTTACGATGTCCTTTCCTTGTCTTTTTGGCCGAGAGTTCTTCGCTAGAGGATGTCAATGGATGCTTGAAGGTGGATGGTTTGTTATTTTTATTTGTGATAATTGTGTTACCTGCGGTGTCTTCTGTATCTGAGTCCGAGATGAGGTTTTGGCATTCAGTTTTGTTCTGTTTTGTTTGAGTGAATTTTTCAATGGTTTTTGTGAGAACAGCAATCTGGTCTTTCAGTAGGTTAACAGTTTGAGTGAGATTTTCTATAATTTTATCTTTCGGGTCTATTGCTTGGGCTGCAGCGATTCTTTGTTGAGCAAAACTGTTTGACATTTGCTTATGCGTGTTTTGTTCGTATGCTAATCTAGCCTCGCGGAAGGAGCAGTTGTTGTCGGTTTTAATTTTTATAATCTCCGCTTCTTTGGTGTAGTGTGGACATTTTTTGTCAAAAGTGTTGTGATGTTCGTTACAATTAACGCACGTTGGTGACACTGTGCAGTGACCGTGGGCATCTTGTCCGCAATTTGCACAGATTTCTTTGTTTGCGCAGTTTTTCGTAGTATGGCCAAATCGGAGGCATCTGTTGCAGCGCATAGGTCGGGGATAATAAACCCTTGTTTTTATCTTCTCTAGCCCGATGTACACATATTCCGGAATTGCCACTGCTTGCATAGTCACCACATATGCATTTGTTTGCACAATTTGGCCATTCACTCTTTTTGTGAATCTGTATACGTCGGTGATACCTTCTGCTCCCATATGTTCTATTATCTCTTCTGATTTTAAGGCGCCAATCGAGCTGCACGTAAACACAAACTTTACGGCGTTCAGTGTAGGATGTGGTGTAATTGAGATCTTGTCGCCGTTCATCAAGGAATTGATCTTCTGCAGTTCGGTAAACACTTTTTCTGATCGTGTTTCCAGCAGGAATGTTTTGGAATCCAACGGTCGGCCAGTAACAATTTTACCAATTGCACGTTTAATCGTGTCGCTCAGTATCCATGGATTCGCGGGAAGGGTTTTTTCCCCCACTGTACGTAACAGCAAAAACCGTTTTTCTCCGTACTCGCCGTTTCTATCCATATACAATGGCAACGTTCTCCCCCTCTGCTCTATAGTAGAGAGTGGGGGGAACATAGCTGCGGCCGCCGACGGGCCCGTCATTGGGATTGTTTGACTTTCTCAGAATCTGTCGTTTTGCGTGCACTGTGACGTTAAAAAAAAAAAAAAAAAAAAAAAAAAAAAAAAAAAAAGGGGGATTTCGCAAGGAATAGAGGAGTAGCAATATCGCTAACTAACACACACAAACACACACAATATCACTCGTGAGTCGCGCGCGCAAGAGAAAACACGTCCGATCACATCAACGTTTCGACAGCAACTGGGTACGAGAGATGCTTAACCGGGTCGTTTTGTTGTCGTACGTCGTAAAGACGCTCTGCGTCTGCGATACACTCTACGGGGTGCAATCACGCTGATAGATGTGCGGAACGGAACATATGTAATGTGTGTGGTGTATGGGGACAAAACAAAACAAAACGCCATTACCCACAGCACAGTAAATGTGTAAATTCGAGGGCGAACAATGTTCATACGCATGGTAAAACAAAGCATCACATCGTGTAAAAGCTTTTGCTTGTCCTCACGTTTCGTGTACCACTGCATCGGGCAGGACACAGCTTCTGCGCTTATCCTGCCGAGTTTATCCTGACCCGAGCAGGACAGGACACTGTACGGTTGGACTGCTTTGGGGATTCCCATCAATCTTCAGCAGCCATTAATTAGGCACAGTCGGGGTGACGGACGGGTGGGCAAGACTGTCCACAAGGGCTGCTCGAGACGGGAGACGATAGGGAGGTCCTTGACTGTTGGTGGAAGGATGTTTGTGTGATTGAAAATATCGTTCCAGGAAGGAATATCGTCCAGCTTTTTCCCAGCAGCCCCGAATAAAGCCAAGACGGATAAAGCAGAGAAGGGACATTTGATGGCTTTATACCGACCGCAAAGACTAACCCAAAACCTTCGGAATCGGGTGAAGAATCCAAACAAGAGGACCCTTATCAAAATTAGCCCTTTCATTTGACCGAACTAACCCGAAAAGAAGCGGGGAAAAAGGGAAAACAAAAATCCATAAAACAAGTACTTGTCCAAGCCTGGCGGCTAGATTTAAGGGTTGTCCAGTCATGGCTTCAAATGTCACAATAATGACGGGTTTGTCAATGTCATGGTGTATAAATTGTGTATTGTGGTAATATTGCTAAGTGCTGCCGAAAGTAGAACACCGGACCTCCCGGACAGCGGCCGGACGAGCGATCGTACGCGCACCCGTTTGTTGTGTGTTGCTTTTGTTTGTTTAATCATCGGTCCACCTACCTACGAGTCCACCGAGTGGTTGTATTACTGGTTTGGGATAACAATGCTTTTCATCGCGTTGGAAAATGAACTGTGGTGAGCGGGAGCCTGATTTGGGTCATGTGGAGTGCTGTCCGCTGGTTGGGATAGCGTATCGGATTGTTAAATCTTTAAGCAGTGAACGTGAAGTAGGTTGGCTGAATTCGGCTGAAGTGCGGTTCAGGTATTCCGCACTGCCGATAATGGAGTTAATAGAAAGGACAGTTTATGAATTTATAATTCTATCATCATCACGAAACAATTAACATGAAATATGGATTTTAATAATGGGTTTTTGGTGGATGCGCGATAAGGAAATATAGTAATAGAATGTCGATTACAGTGTCAAACAACGGTCATAAGTTATTGGGCTTGCAGCCAAAGTTCGCGATGCAGTGCTCGGGTGAATGGTGTCTTCTCTCAATCGATTTTCCAATTTCATATTAATTTTGATTATTTTGACAGCCTAAAACGCATGTGTAAGGCTGATTGTCCAGTAGTATTTTCATGACATGACCAACCTACCGGAACTTGGCTTGACCCATTCGTGGGTTTTGGTCGGAATCCTTGCCTCAGAGGTATGTTTGACTATTGGGACTATAAATGTGCTATTTAGTCTCAGCTTAGAGCACCTGTCATCCTGGACATCCTGTAGTTTCACGGCAGTTATATTGAAAGGATAAATTTCCTTAGGACAAGCTTAGGTCCTCAGGACAGTTCACAGTCAGCAGTTAACAACAATTTTCCGTGTCTTAAATAATTGAAGTGATAATTATATAGCGGTTTGAGGAAGCCTAAAGAGGCTTTGTGATCATTCGTCTCTTCATAATTTAACTTTTCATGGTGATCAAATATTCAATTCAGTAACGTAAAACTTATCAATTCTTCAGATCTTTATTCAAATTTCTTTGGTAGACAAGCCATCTGAAGACAGAGATTCCTATTTTTACACAATTTCTTTGCTTAATATTTAATGATGAATTCATGCAATTTCTTCCGCCAAATCTCACCAGCCCGTTCCTCTGGAGTTATCAACATCATCAAACTTACCCCTTTAAGCAGTCAACCTTTAAAAAAAAATCAACCTTCTCTCAAAACTTTCCCTTTTTATAGTAATAATAGATCCCTCTGTTACATGCACTCCTTTTGACATCGGTCTGAATTTTGCCCTACAACCCTCAGGCAGAAAGATTTCTTTGCTCCCCCTGTTCGGCGGCATAATCATGCTATAGCCGGAGCAGCAGCAGCAGCAGCAGCAAACCCCAGCACAGCTTCACAGATTCCATGCTTTATCGATGCAAAACGAGGAACTTGACATCATACTTTGACCGTGCCCGTCGTGTCATTCTGGCCGAGCGGGAATGTGTTTGGTTGAAATTAATTATGCATTCCTGCAAAATGCTGCTTTTCTTCGAACCTTTGCCCGGCCGTACGGGGCTGGCTAGGGAAATTTCGTGCTGCTCGGCTCGATAGATCGCATCCCCGTGCATCGGTACCTGAACCCATCGGTTCGAAGAAAAACTCAACCTCGATATGGGCAGCCGTGAGCATAATTTCCAGGCGACCGGGTGCATTGTGTCCGGGCAACGGAGCAACGAAGCACATCAAGGTCGAACGTGTGCTTAAATTGCAAACGGCAAATGCATACGCTAACGGTATGTAAAATGAGCCTCCAAGATGGTTGGAAGGGTTTGGCGTTGTTTGCGTTGGTTGTTTTACCCTTCTTTACATGCACACAAGCGCAAGCTTGTGTGAGTGGCTGTGTTTTTCCTTCACTGAAGACTGAAGACAAAAGTTTTCCCATTATGCATTAATTTCTAAGCGCAACGTCTCGGGCGACCATTTTGTCGCTGTCTGGCGAAGCTAGCCGGTCTGCTACATATGAAAGGGGTTGTAGACAGTGGTAGTAGGATGGCTGGAAGTGCATCCGAGGGCACACCATAGTGCTTACCACGGGCTTGTCTCGTTCGTTAATCGTCGAGTGGATGATTCGAGCGCTCTCTCTCTCTTTATTTGCTTGGCTGAAGGTCGCCGGCGTGCGGTTGGCCAGGGACGACATGGAGTAACGGATGTACGAGAAACGGTACGGTACGACAACACTGACGGCAGCAGGACGACATTCGCCCATATTCAATTAATTACCGCTCGGTACGCTGCAACATGATACAGCAGGCACTCCGTGGCATCGTGCACTTGCACTTATGAATTACGACGGCGTCGCTGTACGAGCGTTAGTGGAGCAATTTTTATTTGCAAAATTTATGAACACATCATGTGCAGTTTATCTTGCGGCAGGTTGGCGGGTAGCGAAGGAAGTAAGAAATTACAACATTCGCAAATGGATGGCCCGATGGAAGGATGTAAGATAAGAGAGGCAGCAGATGTGTGTGGTTGGTTCGTGTGCTGAGTGCAGTTTGAATTCAGTGTGAATCATGCTTTGGTACGTCTTAACGTCAGCTTGTAGCCGGTAGCGTTGCTCGTGCTGAGTTTCGTGTGAAGACGATGAAATGAATGTAAAGTTTTTCGGGAGTAGTGCAGAAAGTTCTCGTGCTGATATAAATGATGCTGATTCGTAGCGTTTGAATAATGAATGGCAATGACAGTTTTGTAAATTAATTAGAAGTTGTTTTGAGGTCATGAAAATATTGTGGCAGAGCTGAGCAGAGATGTAGATCGTAATGCATTATAACTCAAGTTGTAAGTTTTCATTGCTGATGAACAGTATAGTTTGTCAATTCTAAACCAATGATGTGCTAACGTTTTGTTTCATTAATTATAAATTAACATGAAATTAGAATTTATTGAAAATCTTTATTAAATAATATCCAACCCTATTTCCATTATGCAGCTAATAAATTACTTCTAAATTCATAAAGAAACGCAAGTTTGACATAAAAAGGTAATTAGCGCTAGCATTTGCTCCTCATACTCATTGTTTGTTCCTTATCTTAGCAGATGTAATTGATTTTCCACCATTAACATATCTCGCAAAACACTCACACACATAAAAAACTACATAATGCGAACCTTCAATGGAATGCCCGTCAGAGGTGACAGTTCAATTCCCTGCACAATTAAGCACTAATCATCACCGACCCGCGTTGGATCAGCTCCATCCCTCAGGCTGCCGATGAATGCACATTGAATCCGCTGGCGTCGTCAGCGCTGGGAAAATTCATTTCGTCTTTATCGTGTTCCGGAATGCTGCATGGCAAAACCCTCTGGAGTATTCGGTGTCCGGTTGTGCCGAACCGGTTGGAAATGGTGGCACGCTATTTTCAGCATCAATTATGTTTCAATAATTGGTGGAAAATTCCCCTCGGCCAGTGTGCGCGTAATGGTGCTCGGCCAAGCCGTTTCCCGAGCTTGGCTTCATTTTGCTTTGGCCCAGCTCTCTGGCGCCTGGTCGGTCGATGGGATGGTCGAGAGTATGGGTATGCAAATCATGCTTCTCTGGCAGACAGCATGTATGGCTGGATGCGACAGGCGACTAGTAATACGGTACGGTGTCCCACCGGCGGGAAAGCAGCTGATGGTGACAGAATTCACAACATTTTCCACAAAACCATCATCGAGATTTCTGCGACCATTTTCGCATTTCTCTTGCAGTGGAAGCAGTACAGGCAGCTCTGTCGCCATAAGGAATGAGCTCCGGTCGGGATGGTGGAAAACTGTAAAGTAAGGTTGTGGAAAAGGTTCACCGGCCCCAAGGCACAGCTTTCAAGTGAAAAAGCATTTCTTTTTGAGCATATTACTGTGGAAAGTTACTGAGTTGCGGAGGAAAGAGGAATAAATAAAAGACAAACTTGAAACACCTACCAGAGCCCCGGTGGCTAAAGATCGATGGAAAAGCCCTCTCGATGGGGGAAAGCGCTTTTCTGGCCGTTTTCTTACTTACACTCACTCTCAGTCACTCGCTTACAAAGGAGGCTGGTGTTCACCTTTTTTTGTGATGAGAAGTTTTCATACCGTACCTTACTTAGTTGCTTACGCATGTGTGCGACAATCTACATGTAATATCCATTTTCATTACCCATGGACAAACAGGGAGACAAACAAAAAAGGAAGGGAAAACTAACTACTCAAAAACCTGCCCGTTGTGTCACCGAAATGAAAGGAAAACTTTAAGAGCTTTAGCGAGAGTGGTTAGCTGATGCCGTTTAAGGCGGCGTAACAAAGAAGCAAACGCTTGAAGCACGCAGAGAATGTTGAATACAAAAACCTTTGCTAAGGATGAACATTTCAGAAGATGATAAAGCTTACTTTTCTTTAGTGTTTCTCGTAGAACAAATAGAGACGGATTTAACTTAATTTAACATTAAATCCAACTCTCATTGAATCTATTTGAAGATTGCGAAACATTTACCCATGGAATAAAAAAGAAAATCTTCTCTTTCCAATACTCTAATTCCTTGCTTCTAATACAATTACAATTTTCCCGTTCTCGAAACATCTCTTCCGATGGTCTTATTGGCAAAGATAAATGGTGATCTGGAACCAAATCAATCAGACATGCCCTACTTGCTATCCTTTTTTCTTCACCTGAATCCCTTTTCCTTTAATGTTTTCTGCACCAAACGCTCAATCAATGAAAACAAACACGTTAACCAAATCTTGTAACCTGTGCTTCCATTGTCACTGTCACAACCACATGGTTTTTGCCTCGAGATCGCCGCTCCGTGAGTTTCTTCGGCCACAAAACGGGAGCACATGGGAAACTGTGTCGTGTCATGAAAATTTAATTAGCTTCAACCGTTGATTTATCTCTCGTAAACCTCGTAAGCTTAGAAAGACTGTGCCCGAGAAACGTACCGATGGGGGGAGTTCCTACCAAACACAGCCAGCAAAGCACCGATTAGGCCGATGGTTTGGTGTTTCCATTAGCGCTATTGACCCATTTGTCAACGGGTAAAAAGCATGAGAACCGATTGCTATTGACTAGAGTGTCTAGTCGTGGAAATGGAAAGGCGATTATTGTGTTAAAGGGCAAGGACCCTTTCGGTAGCTAAAGTTGTTTCCCACTGATATCGGTGGACGATGTTTTGGGATTGTTTTTCGATGGCGATGTTGTCGTTTGAGTTGGTTGTGTTTTTTGTTTTGTTGTAATTAAATTTCAGTAGCTTTTTAAAATTACAAGACGAACTTTATACTACAACTGGCCCTCAAACCGTAATGAAAATATTTAAAATACTCAGCAAATAAAATTAGACTACAAGAGTATAATGAAAATCTCCCATTATCTCAATCGCTCACAGCAACCAGACTGGGAAAACACTTTCCCAAAACGCTGTTTACAGTTTGCAGACATTGCAAATTGTTTGTCATTCCGACCGAACTTCAAATACGTTCGCTTTTTGCCACCGTCCCACTAGCAGCTTCCACCGGAAAAGTAAATCCGACTCTAAAAGCTTTCGGCATAAATTACTCAACAAATCAGAACCTTTCGCTCAGCGAACCAAAAAATAGGAAAAGTACAATGCAAAGCATGAAACCCCTCCAACAACCGTTAATGACAGCTCAAGTGACAGTGGTGCTCATTTTCAACTTCGTTTTACACTGCAAACGGCTACCCTTTCTTGGGATTGTAAGGCGCTGGTACGAAAACAACAAAATTAGGTCACTTGGAGCTTTTGGGTGGGAGAAAGGCAGAAGAAAATTCGTTGCAGAAAAGTTCTACCAAAAAAACAAAACCTTGTAGCCTGACGCCAACGCTCCCCCCCCCCCCCCCCCCCCCCACAAGTAGGCGGATGTTTCTTCTAGAAATTAATCTGACAACGTAGACATCCTCTCGGATTTCTTTTTCCACTTTTTTGGATAGAAAGAGAAAATAAACAGAGAAAAGAGACTAGCAATAATAAAACCAACCCGAAGGGAAGCGAAAGCTACAAAAGCGACACTGGCGTAATGCCGAATTTAGTGCCTCAAATCCGGCCAAGCTCCAATCCGATCAAAGCGTTTTTCTGTCTGTGTGTTTGTGTGTTGTGTGCTTTCCCTTGGGCTGTTTGGCAGCCAGCTCAACACGGAAATGCCATTGAGCAGGAAGTGTGTTGGCGGGAAATTAAGGACCAAATTAAGACACCAGCACCAGTACGGTGGAACAAGTGCTGGTGGTGAAATCGATGAGGCAACCACTCGAACGTGTCACCAATTAGACATTCCGGGTGCGTTCAGGAAGAAGCTTATGGTATGGCCGCTTAGGTTGCTTGCTTGCTTCCTAGTGAATCCGGAAGTCTTGTCTCGCGTGCCGGGAATGGACCTACGGGAGGCTGATTAATTATTTTATTTTATCACTCCACTAAACATATCACGCCACCGTTCCCGATCGATTATGGTATAATTAGGATAATTGATGAGATTTTGATGCTTTACGGTTGTTCTTTGCCTTTGTGTTTTTTGCCGTTGTTCTTCCGCTATTATCTTATATTGATGGTGTCGAAGAAGACATGTGGTGAGAGAGAGAGAGAGAAACCGACAGTCGTGCTTTCCAGACACGTATCCGGTACGATGGGAAGATCCATGTCTCGTGCTTCATCATCACTGTGTGGCAGTATTGATTGGAACGATGTGGCGAAAGTTTCATTTCCGGCATGATGATAAAGTTGGATGGAATCGATGATGATGTAGTTGCATGATCCAGTCACTGTTCACATAATAGTAATCAAAACTCATCCATAATGCTCTGCTCACCCGGTAGCCTTCCGGAGTGGATATAAAACAAATTTAATTAAGCAGTTAATATAGTGAAGGAAACATTTTCAACTACTCAAACAAGAATCAAGTAACGCATACTCAGTAAAACGGAATCCAATCATTTGCAGACGAACGGACACAATATTCGACAGTCTAATCATTTCCGTCCGTGACGCGAATGCGCTACAACGTGTGTGTACAGCATCATGTACAGCACGACATCCTAACACGACGTGAGAGAATCCGTGTCCGGAAAGTTTGACAACGCTAGCGTACGCCCAGCTCCCGGTGGCTATGGAAATGAGGCAGGATTTTCCCGAAAGGAAGGATGTACATTAGCTTCCGGTTGAGTAGCAATTGTAGTGTGGGGAACAAGCGAGCAGCGAGTGCCTCTTACGGTTGGAGGAGGATTAATTTTTGATCCGTAAGCATCAAAATAGCGTCCATAAATCTTTTATTATGCTGTCAAAATTAATACTTCCCGGAACGGTTCATGGCGGTGGTACATAGTTGCTGGAGAAGTTTCGTGATGTGAAGTTCACTTCAGCGCGTTGGTTCCTAATTGAAGTTGTTTAGCTGCACATTATCATCCATCATTGGAAGATGCTTTGTTGTGCCAGCTTCTTGAAATGGAGAATTAATTGCAAACATTCTTTCTCTAGCTTACTCTATCCTCAGAATTTAAAAAAATGAAAACTTTTATCAAAGATCTATTTGCTTTCTACATTTAACTTGAGAGCCAGACCAATGTCAGACATCACGAGACGATCGGAACCCCCATAAAACTAATAATCCTAAATCGACGTCAAGCAAATCTCCCTCGACGCAAGTCTCTTGGGCAAGCTCGGCTACGCTCGAATGGTCGAGCCCGGCGAGGGTTGCTGATCCGATCTGATGAAAGTTCGCGGAAAAAGAACTCAATCGTAACGTGCGCTGAAAATCCATCTCCCCCAGCCCGTACAAATGTTTCCGGCACCGTACAGGCGCAAACAACTGGTTTGGCGCAGCATCTAAAATGATTGATGTTAAAGCGCACAGCTTCACTGTCGTCTGCCACTCTCGCTCGTTTTTTTCCCCATCTTCAGCGAATAGGCATTAGGGTTTGTTTGGCGAATTTGACGACTAAAGCAACAACAACAAAAAACCCCTGCCTTACCAGCCAGAAACCGCACTTTAACACCAATCGCACGTCCATCATCATCAACATCAATCGCAGCCATTATTTGCGTAATAATGAGAGTTTGGGGAGAAACAAGTGGAGTGATTTTATTGATGATCGGCTAGATTTGATTTTGGTTTTCCGTTTTTGATTTTATTTTCGAGAAGAAAAGTGGTTGAAGAATAAGCTTCGCTTTACAAGTCAAAACAATTGGTTTAGGATAATGTTTTATTGTTGAAGAACACTTCAGCAAAAATAAGTTTAAGTTTGGTGAGCTTTCTTTAACGAAATGTACGCAAAATTGCTCTTCTTAAAGTCCTCTCTATTTCTGGATGTGAAAATGTTGAGACCGGAGGGTAGACATTGTAGGAGCCTCCATTCTTTGAAGGTTACGGCCCATCTGATAAGATGAATGTGTTTTATGGTTACAGCAACGGCTACGACCCACCTCGTTGTTTCTTCTTGCTTTGTTAGCACACTCTCTCTTTTGAAAGTGCTAGATTAGCATAACAAGATTGCTATTGCGGCTCGCCACACAACTCCCAATCCTGAGCCCACGCGAGACATTCTAGTGCTGGTTAAGGTTCTCGGTGGACAAATGGAGCTTGTACCCACACGACCCGAGCCTTCTTAGACGTAAAGCCTAGTTGTTCTTTTTTTTCTGTTGCCCCCTTCCTCAATTTACAACGCTATCACTGTTGTTGGGCTTCGTTTTTTTGTTGGAGCCCCTGAACTTCCAGGGAGATAACAGCCACCTATCTGTATCTCTTCTTAAAGTACCAGATTTATGCGTTTCGATTACGGAGCCAGAATTACGCCTTCCCGGTAGTTTAATTGCCCTCCTACATCAACGTTGCGCGTGCTGGATCTCTCCCCGCCCTCAATAAACGAGTTTTAATTAAAGCTTTACACCCACGAACCGCCCAAGACGCTTTCGACGTTTGGTTTGGTAACGTTGATTTTGGAGCAGAACATTTCTCCGAGTAGCCGAAAATGCGACAACCACACCAACCGACCGATACCATGTCATTAGGTCATTAGTTTTAACGTTTACGTGCGTGAACCTGTTTTACGGCGCCGGAAGCGCCAAGATTCGTCCTGCTGTGGTGCTAAGATTAATATCCAACCGATGTAAGCGCTCCCAAATTCGCACCGTGATCATGTGTTGAAAGCTGATGTTGTAAAGCTGTGGAATGGTGTGTGCTTAAAGCGGTTTGGTTGTAAAATCAAGGCGTCGCAGTCAAAATGGTACGCTAGTGGCTTTTGCTGCTGGTAAAGTGTGAGCATTTAAGTTGTGGGTTTATTGGGATTTTGATTGTATAGCTGTCTAAGCTATTATAGAAGACATATTGAAGTTTAGTGGAAAGTTAACTTAGACTAAATACTGTTTGCAGCGTTTCGATGTACTTTGTTATCCATGTTGAAGCCATTTGAACGTAATTCATTATCCTAGGCTATCTGGTGAACATAGGACCGCTATCACTATATCTTAGTTCGGACCTCGTACGCCTCCTGTTGTCGTGTCTGGGACGGCCTAGAAAAACTTTTAGAACTGGGTTGTTTAGTGCCATTTTCTCGAAATGAGTCTGGCGAGTCTGATTCACTGCACAATAGTAAGGTATAATTTATTTGGATCACAGAGCTCTTCGTTGTTGTTCTTGTAGGCTCCTTTATCGTTCTTCCTTACTACGCGGTCAATCCTGCTGATCAATTTCCTCTCTAACGGCTCAATTATCAGCGATGAATATAGTCCATGTCTCTGAGACGTATATTACTACTGGGACTATAACTCCAGTCTCAGTTTCGACCGTTGCGGCAGGTGTTTTGAGATGACGAGGTCAGCAATGGCAGGACCTATACCTATCGAAGTCTTGAGGTTTAGTACAGCTTCAGGACAAATCAAGTCAAGGAAGTAAGCGAAGAGAGGACAACACTTCTAGATGTTTTTGTTTCAAATATATTCCTCAGCTTCGACCGTCACGACAGGTGTTTTGAGAATATCTCTCGAAGTTTTCAGGTCCAAATGTCAGCTCCGACTGTCGTGACAAGTGTTTTGAGAGGCAATATAATGTATTATGCCTACTTCATCACCAGTTACTACTTATAGGTTTCTATGATATAAAATGTTCTGGACAGAATGAGTTTTAATATCATCATGCATTTATCATAAATGCTACCAACAGCGCGATTGCTATTTTCCATTACCGCCTGGGGCCGCTACGTAAATGCCATTGTTAATCAATCATTTATAAACCTGATATAAGAAGGTCATCGTATGTGGAAACATTGATTAACACATCGATGTTTCGCATTACGTTGTTTACCTTTCTGACACTCGCCATTTGACCTCCCAGGACACACCTCCACCAAACTATTTCCCTCAACAAACGGCAACACAGGTTCTGCGTTTCGAAATACGCTGCATTTTTAATTAACGCCTTGCCAACCAACGCCCAACCATCGTCACACGAGTTTCATATTTGTTAACATCGCTCACTCCCTCTCTCTCTCTCTATTTTCGCAGGTTCAATACCTACCGCGCCGGAAAACATTACCGTCACCTTCCTAACGCCAACGTCGGTCCGAGTCTCATGGCAAACCTCGATGGATCCGCACACGATGCCAGTGGACAAATACGATGTCACGTACAAGCCGACCGACGCCAGGTAATCAGCAGATGAGTTGTCGCGTGTTGTTGCTGTTGATGTGTGTGTTTTCTGGTGGTAGACTGTTAGACTGGTTCGTTTGTTGAATCCTGTCCGCTTGTATCAATGCGTGAGACAGCTCATTCCTTCCGTTGCTTGTACGAGACCGATGCATGTACTCTGCCCGAAACACTTTTGTGTGGGATGCCACATTTCTCGTGCAATAGTGTCGCGCGCGTTGAGTTGAAACCTTTTGCGAAGCTTTTCCGGAAAATTACCTTTTTGCTGGTGCGATTGCATACAATGTCTCGTACGGGTTTTGCGTTGAATTTTTGTGTTATTTTCGCGTTCATGGCTTGTAAAATTTGCTTTGCTGTAGTTTGTTGTGTATGTGTGTTGATTGATCCATTCGCGCAACCAATCGATCATAAATAAGTTGTGGTACCTTGAATGTGTGTGCTTTTGTGACATTATCGCGCTCAAAATTCATCAATCAGGCTTGCACGGAACGATTTTATTTTAAATTAAATTTGGCATTCGGGATGGAGCAGCTGAGGGTTAAAGAGGAAAAAAAATCAAATTCATCACAAAAATTCACATTCGAGGTTAATTCTACAATCAGTTTGATCCCAAAATTTTCTCAGTAAAATCCTTTGTAATTTAAATTTTAGTATTAATCAACATTGCTTGCAGGAATAACAGAAGTCCTTGGTGGGGTTTCAAGAATTTATTTCAAACTGTTGTTCATTTCAATTTTGAATCGGTTACTACTCCTATCTCCTATCTAAAGCATTTAAAACAATTTTATCATTTATCTTTTATTTACTCTTTCCAACCGGTGTGTTTTTGTTTTGGACAGGTTGTTTTTACAATTTTCTTTCCTTTAAAGCGAATGATTAAACCTCAACTCAACACCGTTCCCTGCGTACAATCTTCATCTCCATCGCTCCGAGGTTCGCGTGCCTTTGATGTTTCTGACGGTTGGCAAACTCAAAAACAGTCAACAGCCTTTTTTTACTGCTTCTTCGGGAGCTTCCGATGCGTTGCTAAAGGTCTCCCCTTAGCCTTTCTGCTTTTCGCGCAAATCCTGAACGCCGGCCAGAACGGGCACAACCTTCTCCACCGCGTGGAACACATTTTTGCCGATCTTTTCCTACAAACGAGAGTAACGAGTTTACTATCTCTGGGCTTGGAGCGGGTGCAAAAAAACAAAAAACAACTCTGTTCCAATGACAAGTGTTGCCCGGCTGCCCGATTGGACCACCACTGTTGCTTACCAATTTTTTGCCAAACTTCTTCAAATGTCCGGCCTCGGTTTGTCCACCGAACAGCAGCAGCGTACCCAGCAGCAGGACGATAAACAACTTTGATAGATTCATTTTCAGGCTAGTTCAAACGATATTGGGTTGTTTTCGCGTCTATTGGTAAGGGTTCTTGGCAAGCAAAGCCGAGCGATGTCAATCGTTCCCTCGAGATGAAATCACTGTTTTGCGTCCGTTGCGACTGATGTCGTTTCGCTGGAACCGGGTGCCGTTATATACCCGTTGCGATGGTAGTGGGTAGCCTGCTTTCTCTGTATGAACTGTGTCACTTCATTTTGCCGGATGTCCGGCGGACCATCTGGCATTGAGACACGATGAGCTTAACCGATAACCGTTCCGGTGAAATGGTTCACGCGACGCACTACACTTACCGGTATTGCAGTCGATGGACCGAGCAATAAGATCATGGTACGATAAGCGTACGCGTAAGAGACGGTGCAGGAGCGTCTAATCGATTTATGATACTCGGTACGGAGGGGTTTTTTGTTGTTCCATTGCGTCTGTGATTGCGATGGTCTGGCTTATCGTAGGTTGATTGTGTTGCTTTTGGTGTAGCTCTTTATCGATGTGGTCTAGTCGATTTGTTGAAGAAAGAACAATTAAAATCTGAGCTCAGCGGTTGATTGATACCTATGTAAGAAGTCATGAATGCTAGAGAGTGTTTATCTTGCTATGAATAATATGCCGTATATGCTGTAAGGTTATAAGACTGTAATTAGGGCCTAGAAGCTCTCTCTCTCTTCTAGGCCTAACGACCCCTTAAGGTCATACCTGCCATTTCTGGCTTCCTAGAATAAAATAAAGAATCAAATAAAGAATCAAATAAAGAATCAAATAAAGAATCAAATTTTAGGGAAGTTTATTCAGTTAAATTCCGATCGATCGTTTTGATATAAATAAACACAACCAACCCGAATGCGTTCGTGTGAGTTAAACATGCGATTAAATCGACACAATTTTCAACCAAATTTCACCACCTCACCCTCCAGAATTAGGCAGGGTATGACGTGCTTAAGCAAGTGTAAGGTTCGCAAATGACGACTCGTGCAAACATCAGACGCAGCTCATCAAAAGGTTTCATCCATCCTTTCCCACGTATGTTGTTTACAACCGACCGTGACCGTTGGTTTGTTTGTGGCTGTCAATGTTCCATCATCCGACATCCGATCCGTTACATATTGCGGCGGGATGTACACATGTACGTCGTTTGCTGTTTGCTGTGCGCTACTGTCATGGGTAAAATTATGCTGCTACATAAATTATGTATGTTTCGTACTGCCAAATCGCGTACCGTGCTTTATGGTTGAGGGACAGCACTGAAGGCGATGAACTCTCAGAGAAGATATAAAATAAAGGCAGAAAAGTGATACATGCCGAAAAAAAAATTGATAAAAATTATTCTTTTAAGATTTAAATCATTCGCTGTATTCCTTTTGGAGTCTTCAGAGTAGTAGATAATGAAGCATAGCATTTCAGACAAATCTATAACACTCTATACACTTATAATCAAAATATCGCTTGTGTCGAAGATTGCCTACCTGTAGGCGCTAATAGTTCGATCCTTTCCAACGTAAATTATATTTACTTTTAGCAAAAAGTGTTTTTTTTTTGTTGCGAAATTTCTAGTGGCACACTGATGCAAAACTGACGCCCCAAAATAAAAGCAAAATTCCGCCTTTATTTTCACCTCTTTCAATTTGTTAATCGCCGCTGTGCAACCATCCGCGAACCTAATTCACTACGCTCATAAATGCTAATTATTATTGCTCAGCGCAGCACCGAATGACCGACCCGGGGCAGCACCGGCCAAAGAAGAAATGCTACATTGAAATAGCTTACAAAAAGCCAATGTAACGATAAAAGACGACCATCACCAGTGATAACGATTTTTTTATTCAAATCAACAGCAGAGTGCACGAGCTCTTTCAGCACTTCCATCGAGCCACCCTTTTTTTCCCCGGACTCACTTTTCCTTTCCATTTCGGTTAAATGTTTATCCGAGAGCATCGGTAAGGTCAGCTAGGGTTGTAACTCTGTTGCCGTCCGTAGGGTGAAAAGTGTCCTTAATTATAAAATCTCATTTCCATAGTTTTTCTGCATCGTTCTGCACTAGCGTTGACCTAGTTGCCGCGAGGGAGGGGGCTAATTTTTTTCTCTTCCATCACTCCTGTTGGTTGCATTATCTTGGTAGTGTTTAACGCTTTGTTCAAGAGCATTCTTTTAAGCGCATTGCTTCACTGTTCGTTTTTTCCCCACGTTTTTGTTTTTACCGAGAGTTGACGTTGGGCGGCTGTAAGCCCATCAGACGTTAATCTTCTTTGATACCGGCTTCTCCGTTTTCGTGTGCAGTTTTTGCACCGCATTTTCAAGGTTGAGGTTTTTAATGTGTTCTATTTCTTCTTTGCGTGCGGAAAAGCTGCAAAGTAAGGGATACATAAAAATAATATCCAGGGTATAGCCGCATTTGCATATTTTGCTTACACTTTTCCCTAAATTTACGGAGCCGTACACCTAGCGTACAATCGATCGAGCATTGGTGCTTGCGTACGCTTACAGGGCGAATCAATTGGGATGAATTTTACATCGTGAAACAAATCGTTCGTACGCTCGCTTTCCACCCTTTCTTTTGGTGAGCGTAAAATGCGTAGTGAACGAGTTTCGTTTGTAAGTCGGTTCGTTCAAAACATTTTTACACTAACGTTTACGAGAGCTACGTCAACTGAAAACTGGAGCAATACAGCTCCCAGGACGGTTGTAAATATTTAACATATGCTACCCCTTTTGAAAGTGTGGGCAGAACCACCATAAGGGGTTCTGATAATTTTAAGCTATAAAAGTAAGGTTTGGAAAGCCTCTCAAATGATCATGCACACTACCTAATGATGATCTGGTTAAGAGTTTGTAAAAATCAAAAGGAAAGTCAACTAGTCCTAAAATTATTTTCAATTGTGAAATATGTATTCAATTGTATCTCATAAAAATTGCATAATCCTCATACAATAAGATGAATATTTCAAATCAGTGGTGCTGCCCGACATTTCCCGATCTTCTGAAAATTCTGTCAACTGACTGAGGAACACAGTTCATACGGTGACACATTAATAGTTTACAACCATTATGCAAATAGACATCAGGCAGCACACATTGCATTACCACCCCGTGTACCAGGGGGCTCGCACGTCGGCAGGGTGCCAGAAAGGCGGAACTTTGACCAGAAACATGACCCTAATTGTACTTTGTAAAACAGGTTGATTTGTGAACAGATGGTAGTACACGCTCGTATGGGATTGAGTGGTAAACGGTGGTGTTCAACCGGCAGGGCGAGCAAATAGTGTCATTAAAAATCAATTAACATCCTGATTAAGTTTTCACATTTTCTCCGGTTCGTGGAAGGGCCAGCAGTGATGCAAACTTTGGAATCTAGTTCTTCGTTCTAGCATGAGAAGGAGAGAGAGAGAACGAGAGAAGCCTAACTTTTGAGGAGAGCAATGAACTAAGCCAAATGGTACCGGCTGCCAGCCTGGTGTTGTTGTTCGTGCAGAGTACACAGAGTGGTGCTCGACGGTTTGTAACATATGTGGCAGCCCAGGCAAAGACATGCAAAAGCGCAAATATTGAACTAACGTTTGCCGGACATTTGAATTATTAAAACAGCTGTGGACGGTCTGTGGATAGAAACAGAAGTGGTTGTACCTTATGAAAGTCATGTTTTGCTTAACAGCAATTTTTGTATAAAGTTTATGTACTGAAAATCAATAATTGTATAGTATTTATTTATTTATTTATATTTTTAGGATTACGGCTTGACGCCGTATTGTCAACACCGCATGTGTTGACTTTTACAAATTCACAAAAATTAACAAAAATTAACAAGGCATTTCCTCCCTGTTATTTGCCTTATCCCGGGCATGCTCGGTTGTGAGTGTGAGGTGGTTGCGGGGTGTGTATCCAGGTTGTTGGTGTATATGATAGGGATGTTTGTTATCGGGATCCGGTTCTATTGCTTTTCCTATGGATGTGATGGCTGGATTTGGGGTTCTGGTGTCGGCGGATCGGAATTTGGACATCGTAATCATTGCAATAATATAATAATATAATTGTACAGTAATGTTTTTTGTTTCGATTTTTTAACATTACATATTTTTTACATTAAAAAAAATTAAATGAGCAGTTGAAACTCAAAGCAGGGTAACAAAGAGACTTATGTCTGTAGTAGATTTTCCTTCTGGATCTGGAAGTATCGATTTTCCCAAAATGTTTTCCTTGCCTGGAATAGGAAGCTATTTATATGATGTTTGATTGGCTCAAATGTTACGTCAAATTTGCATAGCCAGAGGCCAGAGCGTCAATTTTCAATAAAAACCAGAATCTGATAAGAATTTTAAGACGTTCGAGGATAGGGTATAACATTCCAGTAATAGCTTTGCAATGATTTTTTTCAGCTTGCCAGATCGTTTTAAAAATTTTCATCACATCGGCGTCCAGAATTCTATCCCAGCTGTGATGCCATTTTTGAAGGGCAATTTTTCTAAACCTTAGCATTGACAAAATAAATTTTATAAATGATGTACTTTCATAGGCTACTTCATAGTACTTTCATAGGGGCGGTCCGGTGGCCACGGCGATAACGGCGCCGGTCTTCACACGGCAGGACCGAGAAGGGGGGACCTTCCCATCCGGACCGCCTCCCCGTACGCAGGGCTACTTTGCTATGGATGTAAACCAAGTCCTTTAAAGCCAGAAATGGAAGACCGAGACCTCTCGAGGTTGTAGTGCCAAGGAAGAAGAAGAAGAAGGACTTTCATAGGACACAGTTTAATGCGCTCTGAGTAAGCGGAGAACTTCAAGAGTTCAACAATAGTGAAAGGTACGAAAGAATACTTGGTTAAGTTATGACCTATGTTTTTCAAATAATGAGGAATGAACAATCTATCCTAATAGCATTTTGTCTCAATTCAGTCCTTGAGTAGCTTCTTCAATTTCAATCTTCAAACATAACGTCAAAGAGCCTGTTTATGCAGTGTAGTAAAGCCTTCTGCATTCTTGAAGAAAGGTTTACCACCATGAGACACCTCATTCTATCCATTATTATTATTTATTTATTTATTCATCAAATTTTAAAATTCGAAGCGTGTGTCTTAGGTACAATGTATCTCATCTTTCAATAACATTCATAAAAACTCTCTTAGCAAAAAAGCAGCAAAATAGCAAAAAAACCGCTTTTCGATTGAAAATACCTTTTTCCCCACCGACTGCCACACCCTGATTCAATCAGTTCAACCCTAACAAAACATCCTGATCACCACAGCTTGTTGGTCAGACCATGATCGCTGCATATTCGCACGGTTGCAAAAATCTAATAATCATAAA
This sequence comes from Anopheles stephensi, assembly GCF_013141755.1. Classification (NCBI taxonomy): domain Eukaryota; kingdom Metazoa; phylum Arthropoda; class Insecta; order Diptera; family Culicidae; genus Anopheles; species Anopheles stephensi. The sequence goes on from NC_050203.1 coordinate 18,858,842, forward strand.
TTGACAGCAAAAAATTCCGTCCAGTTTCATTGCACCGTACAGAGGGAATGTGCTTTGCCATCGTACATCCGAACTGCATTTGCTGCCAAAATGGCACGTTCCCCTGGTGTGGTGATTGGTTCATGTGTGAGCCACGGTTCAAAACGTGTACGTGTTTGCTGTGAACAGGTTTCATCGCCATGTTTTTTGCTGCTAAAATCTCTTCTTCCCACAAACAACTCGATGCAATTGCCCACTGCAGCAGGGACACATCGCATTGATGGTAATTGAATTTCGTTTGAACCGTTGGGAGCGACAATTGCCAGAAGAGACGGTCCCGAATGCACACAGGTGCATCAGCACGATACGCAGTTGGTGCAAAGGGGCATGCCATTTTTTATGCTCTAGTCGAAAGCAAGATGCATCGATCGATTGGGTAAATAGAGGAATGTTTCGGTTGTGGTAAACATGGAATATGGTTGGAAGCAATGTTTGTTTGAGAGATTTTTTCCCTGAGTAAAAAGCGGGAAGCTGTGATGATTGATCTGGGGGGGAAGACATTTTCGTTTGATGTGTTGAGTGGAAGTCGGGGGGAAAAAACTATTCAGAATAGTTACATGCTAGGATGAATTTGGCATGTTGACTTTCATCGCGTCACTGATCAAATAAATGTTCTAGAAATTCTTGGAAAAGTTTAACCCCAAAATTTTCAATCAAGCAATGAAAAATGTAAGCACAACATTACACTCCTCAAATTAGATCAAACCTAATTTCAAAGGAAACTCATTTCTGAACCCATCATCCTCGAGGACAATATCCTTCCCCGAATGTATGAGACGCACTCAGAGCATCCAGATACCAAACATCAAACTTGTTTCAAACACCATCGGACGCCAATGTCCGACAACCGCGTACGAAGCACATTCCGCACAAAACCATTTGCGCTTTTGCAATTGCAGCCAGTGAAACTATTTTCCATCCCGATTTTCTATTCAAAAGGCGTAGTCTGTGCGTTTTGATTCGGTTCCTTCTCTCACGCGCGCGCCAAGATGGCTGCCGTAGCGAAGAAGCTGAGCATCCCGGTCGTACCAGCATTCCAAGAATTGCTTGTAACATGCTAATGAAAATTCCGCGAACCGTTGTACGGCTTCACCCTACGCATCTTCCACCCACCGGCAGCTCATTTCAGGTAATCAACGACATTCGAGTGTTCTGAATCGTTTCGGAAAATTGCTCCGGCTGCGGTGCTGTGGAGGCTTGAGGGGAGGGACGTGGAAAGGATTGTTGCCACTGATCCGACGGGACGGACTGTGGGGGTTGAAATTAAATTACGGTTATTTGTGTGCTGTGCTTCTTGGCATGGATGATTTCATCATTGGGCTCGCTGTGTATGTGTGTGTGAGTGAGCATTGTTTGGTGGTGATGCGCTGATGCGAATCAACGGGAAAGCAATGGAGCAAAGGTGCGTTGTGCTGTGCGTTGATTTTGTTGGTTGTGGGCTTTCTGGGTTAAAATAGGTAGTGGCTGTACGGAACACATACGAATGGGATGTAAATAAATACAGTACGTAGCATTGGAACGTACGTTCCAGATCGAGCAGTGTTCTTAGGGCTCAAAGGCTTGCTCTTGAGAGTCAAGCTTTTTATGTTCTTTTTATGCGCCATCACTGCAAGGAACTTCATTCGATAAAGCTTTTTCGTGAGTCTTTTCTAGTCATTCTTCCTAAGTAAAAAATTAAAGAATCAAATTTTTACAAGGCTGTTAAAACGTCTTAAAATTGACTCAGCTTTCCCTTCTTTGCATGATTTATTACAAATCAAGGGAGATATAACTGGTTAAATCAATTAAAAGTTAAATCAATTAAATTCCTTCTACAATTGAAAACGATCGTTAGAATGTGTATCATTTTGAATGATGTGAGTTAGTGAGCGGTGCGGTGATCCATTGATCTATATGACATGTTCTGGTTCGAACATCCGGCTTCGAAGACTCCGGATCGCTGGTAAATTTAAATCGTTGATGTCAGAAATTGCGGACCAACATCCTCTTAATTTTCCTAGTGGATACAACGGTCAAAAGTCTTTGCGGTACGAAATCGTTGATTTTCGAGGTTTGTTTTTTTTTCAAACTTTCTATCACTTTCATCGTTTTCCAATTTTGCTTTCCACAAGTCCACACGCCCAGGAAACCTATCAAATCACGAGTAATCATACCAATTAACTTCTCCAGCTATAGTGCTTCCTGAACTATTTCCTGCTTTTCTCACTCTACATGGCTCTGACCTCAGTTTTTCGCTTGCTCTGGTGAAGAAACTTTCTCTTTCTTGTTGTGCAGCGCCCACAATGTCCGCACCATCTTGTCAATCTATCTTGTCCACTGTCAATATATACACTCGCCACAAAATGGACCGGCGTTCGTTCGTTACGCTACCCATCGCAAACGCACACAAAATCTACATCTTCGTTATGCTAATGAAGCTACTAGCTCATTCGAAATGGCCCGTGGCGGCCGCTTTTGTCGTCCGTCTTCGGCTGGAGGCAGGTCTTCAGCAAAAAGCCTTCACCGGATGGATCGCTTGGTTCGTCCGTGCCGGGTGGGCGTAATGTGCTGCTGCACAGGGAAGGATTTGTTTTATGGTACCGGACGCCGTCTCCAAACAATCTCACTTTCAACCATGGTTTGATTAAGTGGGACCATTTTCGCGCCGACGAGTGCTTTACTAACACCGGTTACCTTCAAACAAAGAGCTATTTTAACATGGACCGTAGGTGGAATATGTTTGCTGATGTGTTGAAGATACTAGTATCGGGTGGCCATTTTGATGTTTGCTTCTTGGAATCCTTTTCAAGGTCAGCATCAAATGACGGGTAGTAAAGAGATAAGTCATATTGTGGATCAGGAATTTGCGTATCACTAACAAAAAATCCCCAATTGTGTCTACAACTTTCCATTTTCGACACAAAGCTTCGGAACAGTCACAGAAAGTATAATTTAAGTTAATTCGTCGCCAAATATTGCTCCGGTCTGGTAGAAAGTTTCGGATTCATTCCACCATTAATCTCAATTATGTCGTGCACAGGCGAAAAACAAACTCCCAAGAAGAAAAGTGTATCCGGCGCGTGCCTTTATTTATTGATCAACGATACGGCCCGCGTAGACGACGCGAACACTTCACTGAATTACGTGTACGCCGGTAAGAACATGAAAGTCTTGTTCATATGTTGTTTCGCCCGGGTTTCGACTCGGTGGCCGGAGGAAAAGGTCAACGTTATGTAATGGAACGTACTGTTGCGGTATGCTAAATCGTAATACCCTTTGACGGGCAGCCGGAGTGTTTGTTACGGTCAATGGAAGGCTGACATAAACGGCCCAAGGTCACTTTCCTTCTGTGTAACGGCATTGTATCATCGCGAAAGAATATTGCACTAAAAGGGGAATTTATTATTTTTTCTAGCAAAAAAAAAATGTGCAAAAAAAGTTTGTGAGCTTTATTTTCATAAAGTGTCAATCATTTGGATATTCTGAAAAAGAGGAAAAAAACATCCTCCATAATATCCCGGCCGGCTCACTCAAACATCGCATCGATGCGTTATCATCCGTTGGCTTTAATCCTGCTTGTCAACTTTCGTAAGCATCGATAATGTTAGCGATAAATTTATTGCCTCATCCGACCTGCAGGCAATAAATAGGAAATCCTACATCATCCTCTGAATGGGGCACGGTGACATTGGGCAGGCTTGGTGGCATTTTTTTGTTATTGGCAGCTTTCTTTACTGCCAAAGCTTTAGCCCTGTTAGGGGCTTATAATAACGCAGAAGAAATCTGTTAAGGCGGGATCCTTTATGTCTATGGCACTATGGTCGCTAATCTATTCTAGAGCGAAAAAATGATGGACATGATGGTGACACAATGGCCATCATCATCTTGCCCTATTCTAGAACCATCTCTCAACAGAAGACGGGAGAAAATCGGTAGAACGATACTACGGACAACAGATTTTGTGGTTAAAAGGCAAGACATGCACATAACAATTTAGACCGTTTTCCAACCTAGGTCTTCTATCTGCGTGAGAGAAAGCTTTAACACAAAAGCTACATGTGCCACGAAAGAGACAAAAATACTCAAATCACATGATAATGGTAGCAACTCACTGCGCAATTTGAGTGTCTCGCCGGGGCGGAGTCGGAGTTTGAATTCGGCGAAAAATCATCCCCTCGAACGGTTAGAAAGCCAACATGTCAATGCATAATGATGTCCGGCCAGAAACACTGGGTGGCAAAAAAAAGCGAACGATACAAACCCAAACAACAAGGTCCTACTCGTGCAGCTGTATCTTACCGATTTTTATCTACTTTTGTTACACGCAGCGTTCTTTCTCGGCCTGGTTAAAGAATTTTGAAATTCTATACACTTTCGGTGCTGCAGATAGGCAATCGAAGAGGCAACAGCAGTGAATAAAAAAAGTTCTCAACCCCCGAATCCGATCGAGTGGAACACTTTTTCGGAATCCAATTAGCTCGAAAATTGACACCGACAGTCGAAGTGTGTAACCCTTCGCTCAAGTGGGATTCTTCGCGCTAGCGGTGAGCCTCTGAAGAGGAAACTTGAAAAAAAAAACAAGCTGGGTACCGCGAGCTATCGATTTTGTTGGCTGAAACGGAGTTGCGCTTAAATTTTCCATTCTACACGCTGAGGCGCTGGAGCCTTTTTGGTGAAGTGAAAGTTTTGATTGGATTAAATTTTTGTCGCCGTCGCACCGGAAACGCATCTAAACAGCGGGAACCGATTGAAGTGTGTAACGTAGTTAGAAAGTGAGCCCGCAGGTGGGAAGATAATTTTAGTGTCGTTTTTGAATGCGGGAGGGTGGGCAATTTGTAGACGGGATCGATTTTTAAGGATGCAGGGTAAAATACGAAAAAAATGGATGGCTGTTTAGTTTGAGTTGAGTGTCGTTGGCATCGTATGTACAGTTTTGGACGAAACTGTAAGACAATCCATTTCATGTGGCAAGTAAGTTTTAATTTAGGTGTTCCTAGTTACAAAACTGCCGTTAATAGTTTAATAGTTAACTGCCGTTGAAGTATAGTTTAATACCTAAGAAAATTAGAAAAACGAACCAACCCGTAAAGGATTTTTGGGTCTTTCACATGAGAGAGAGAGAAGACATCATGCATAAGAGGTGTGTTGTGTGAAGGACTTCAGAGTACTTCCGTAGTAAGCCAAGAAGCCGTGAAGCGTTCTAATGAAAAAAAAAAAAACTATGGGGCTGCAAAATCTAACCAACAGTGCGTTATTTAAATAGAACTAATTTTGCCTTTCTTCAGTAAATAATTTTGCTTTCCTTCCTTCCTTGGACACTGCAACCTCGAAAGGTCTCGGCCTTCCATTTCTGGCTTTTTGTGACTTGGTTTTAGCCGTAGCAAGATAGTCAGCCCTGTGCACAGGGAGGCTGACGGGATGGGATTTGAACCCCGGATCTGCTTTTTTATGCCATCCACTATCTGGAATTACCTTGTTTTTTTATAGACTTTATCTGAATCACTTAGGCGTACGATGCCAATTTATAGATCCAATTTATATAGAATACTGCTTTTTTTTTATAACATATTTATGATTTACTGTAGTTTTATCGCACAAATTTTTATTCTGCACAGTTTTGAGGGTCTCCTAAAATAATTTCTTACATGAGAACTAACGAAGAAAATAGACCAAGCTTTTATGCAAACTTTTGTGCCTTCTGATTAAGAAGTTAAAATGACTCATGGAAGTATGTAGAATGAGCGTTAGTAAAATTATTGAATGATGGTCTTATAAATTTGTCTGATTTTGTTTTTGTTTAATTATATGTGACACTTAACACATTAGTTGATTTAACTTCAAAAAGTATAAATTTAAAAGTCATTAAATTGAACTAAAAAAATACTCCTTCGTGTGTAGACCTGATTGATTAAGCAAGAACATTGACAACTTGCTATAATCTTCCCATCAAACCAGACAGACGATGACAGCACCGACAGTCATCTTCCACGCAGCTAGCAACAGTGCTAACAAGATCATGGAATCCTTTCACACTTCACCCCATGGTACCATGTAACCGAAAAGAGTGCAGTGCCCTCATAGCCCCAACGGCAATACTGCATGGCTTTTCCTTTTTCGGACAGAGATATTGTCCTGTACGCTGTGTGGTAAAATTTTGTCCACTCGCCCTTTCGCAAATTCTCTTCCGGGTTGCGGTGTGTTTATGTGCGATTTTCCCTTGGCCCACATTTGCCCAGACCATATGCCGTATCGATTCGGCTAAGAAAAGCTCGGCAAACATTCAACGTTCGAGAGCGGCCGGTGGCAGAAAAGACGCAGTAAAAGCAAAACCGCTCCCGCATGCCCACTCAGCCGATCGTTTCGAGAAGGAAACTTAATATGCTTACATAAAAACTGTTGCCATCATGGTTGGTGATGTTGTTCCCCTTCCCTTGGACCTCCCTTAGAGGTGGGCCATTACTTTGGTTTTCCTTTTCGGCCCATTAATGCTATGGACAAGGAAAAAGAAAGGAACACATAGTTGCAAACCAAAACATGAACGAGCGAGCAAGAGAACTTGGTTGGGGTGGGAAATGGTCGTGTCATTTCCATCGGTGTTTTTTGTGGTTTTGTGTCTAGTGTCTTCAGAAAGCTACGCTACCATTCGGTGTGTATTTCCCAGCGGGGTGTACCGCAGACAGACTACTGTTGTCAACCTTTCGTCAACCGTACCCCTCCGCGCTGGTTCCGAGTCCCAGCAAAGCGAGCCCAGTGTCCACCAAAACGGAAGTGACATGCAAACGCAATAATGACAGTAAAGTGACAGGACAAAGACAAAGAAGCTTATCAGCATGCTAACCACCACGTGGCCGACACGAGCCAAAAGTTGTTGCGTATGTTAAGTTTCTACACTTCCTCTGCGATTCTCAGCAGGGAATTTCTTTCTGCGTAGTACCGATTGTCGTTGCTTCAAACGCTTCCGAGCTTCCGGGTGCAGATCGGACAACGTCAAATCGTGTCCGGAAATGAGATCGCCGTACGGTCGAGTATTCGTTTTCACCATCACGTCGGCTCGTGTCATATCAAGCGTTTTTGATAGCACTCCCGCGGCCTTCATTCGCCTCAGCGCATGCAGCAAACGGGACAGTGGAGGGTGTAATTATAAGCGCAACGGATCATTTTACACGAGCCTGCGCTATCGATGATAGCAAGCTGCGTGGTAAAGCAAATGCTACGAACGCGCGGTAAAATCAGGGCTGGGTAGCCATTTGTCATTGATTGTTTAAGCGATCGAATTTCTTGCTCCGCAAGTCGATGCATATTAATGGTGGCGGGGTGTGGTGCAGAAGCATACCACATCACATTTTCCCCGAACTCGAAGTATCACTTTCCGTGGCAGAGCACTGCCGGTATGACAAATTGCAAACCATTTTACTTTGACGTTAATGTGCCACACGTGGATTATGGAAATGTATCGATGTATCGATTTGTGTCTGGAAGGCACACCGGCGTGTTAGGGGTTTTAAACAAATGTTTCACAATGGCCGGGGAAAAATGGGATGCGAGGGTTGTTGATATTGATATAGTGAGCCGTAGCGCTGTGGCATAAATGTCATGGTCATATTTAATGCACAAATATCAAAATAAGGGTAAGGCTTGTGGGGGTTTGTTTTCCAGGAGCTATTCTTGTGCTTATTTGGACGTTTTGATTAGTGTGAGGACAATGCTGGCTAAATATTGCTATTATTTATTCATGTTCGGGCTAATAACCTTATTTGTTATGACATGCACAAACTGATTAAGCTTTTGTCAGAAAAGTCAGAGCCACATTTGACACTTATGTGTCGCAAATAAGGCATGAAAACCCGAAACATAATTTTTCAACCGAATTTATCTTCCCAGTTTTAAGTGAAGTTCAGGGTAAAAAACTCTCTGTAGAATTTTTTTACCGGTAATCTGAATCTGGTTCATCGTAACATCACGAAATCATAGCTGAGAGCACTTACTGTATCAAACTATTTTTCTTAAACGAATGTCATTTAGTTGGAGGTTAGAGCGTCGGATTGAATTCTCTAACCAGTATCTTTTAGAACTAGTTTTGTGAGTACTTAAAAGAAATTCATAAGATAAATAGATAATCCATTTTTTTGGAACAGAACGGCACCCGTTTCTTTACGAAAAGGACCGGAATCAGATTAGCAGGTTCTTTAAACCTACTTACTCAGGAACTGAAAATTTAGACAGTGGAAGCGTCTTCCATCGAGTCGCTCAGTGTACTCTTCTCGTTCGCACAAACCATCATGGAATAAGGGCATTAGTTTCCTTTGAGTGGTTGTTTTAACCTTCCCATGGACACCAAAATGTAGGTGCAAAAAACCTATTCTGCGAGTTGATTGGAACCTAGGTTCGAGAGTTATATTGAAGGAACGGAACGAAACCTAGTAGGTTGCAGAACAAAATTTCCGTCACCCCTAAAAACAAAATGATGTTTACATTAAAATATGTCTCTTCAAGCTCCCCTTATTAATTTGTTGTTCTTTACGCTTGTGGAAATCTTCATCCCCATTCTGGACATAGTTTTTCTGTTGTGTCTTTTTCTACCCACTTTCATTCATTCCTGCCTCAACTGCTCAATATCTTTTTATTCACGCTTTCTACAACTTTATTGCCTAGCGCCACTGCAATCAACCACAGCACAGGTCGTTTACGTATCGACCGCATCTACCATTTTAATGTGTATGCACATCAATCGATCGATTCCCGCACAGGCAGTGAAATCAAAAATATTGGCGATCGTAATCTACCAACCGGCACTGTCTGTGTGCGTTTCACCGCGTTTCGTACGTGATAAATTGGACGTAACTTTTAATCCGCCGTACGGACCGAACTGAGTGCAGCGGCATGGTTCATGTAATTTCTCTCCTCCTTTTTTTTACCCACACACTTACTAAAACCACCATCACCAAATGTACACTGTTCCTATAGGCTGAGGGTACGCATGTATTTGTGCTCAGATCGGTGTACGATCCGCTTAAGACTGGTTCTGGTAGAACGAGCAAAGAGAAGAAAAAAAAGCGAGACCGCGAACGTAACTAGCGACGGGTGCGACGATTCATATTCCGGTTTTCCTTCCATATCCATTCGGTCAACCAGTCCAATCGTCCTGCCATTGTAATGCTAGCAGGAAAAGCGATTGCACTGCAAAACGCGCGATGAACCGGCCTCAAGTGGTCGAGAGGGAGCCCTCCCAGCTCGGGCTCCATTGCCACCGTCCGAGCTATTTTTGTCCCTTCCACGACTCGTTCCATGCCACACAACCGTAACACCGTCTCCATGATCCCCTGATGCAATTCCACACACAATACTGTGCTCTCTATTTCACTTTCTGCTTTGTTCAGCCGACTGTGAGTGCGCTTCTACTGCTACTTCACGGTGAGGGACGCTGGAACGAGAGTCTGCCCATTTGCTTTGGAGACCTGAGTAAGGTCGTATTCAGGCCCACACACACACACACACACACGGCCTTCAGTACCGGCCGCTAGTGACGCGAATGTGGTCGAGTGATAGAATTTATGTAAGCGCGCGCGAGAGACGTACCTACACTTCTTGGTGGACGGAAATCAGTTCTCGTCCTGTCGCTAACCGTTCCGGGCGCGCGCTAGTGTTACTGCTGCTGCTGCTGCTGCTGCTACTGACAACGCTGTGTGGAATGGTGGAACCATGTGATGTGTTGTTTTAAATCAAATTAATTGCACTGCGCTGGGCTAACGGCAAAATTTGCGCCCAATTTGCGAAACCCGGCAATGAAGTGATTCGTTGGTGTGCGGTGAATCCCTTACGTCCGTTATACGTGATCGTGTCGTGAAAGGGTCCAAAAAAAAGGGAGTAGCAACCACAACAGCAAAAAACCGGGGGTAAATAAATTGTGCCGGTCCTGGACACAGGCTAAGTGCGTGTATTGTCGAACTTTTAATGCCCGCTGTCAGCCGGAAGTGGTGTTTGAATTTTTAGCTGCTGTCCGCTTGTGAAGTATTTCTGTAGCTTGTAGACCCTTCAGGTTCATTAGAATAGTCGAGGAGAGTTGACCTGTCGTGCCGCGTTACGTAATGTAACAAATCATTCGTGCCACGAAGCCGTTTCAGCCGCTAGTTTATTAAGTTTGCGTGCATTTTTTCGATGTAAAAGGTCACCTTTTTTTGTTTCTGTTTTTTGGGTGAATAGTTAAGTTGATCGTGATGGTTTTTTTTTGCTGGTTTCATCCCTGTTTATATCACCCTGTTTATATGGAAAGCATTACACCAGTGGTCAGAGAGATAAGAAACCTTAAAGCTCGTACGTTGGGTGTTCGGTAGTGCGGTACACAAAAGCACTGTGGGGACGGGTAGATAAAACAGGACCAACGAAATTGTATGAGTAACTTCGGTAGGATAAAACGAGACACCGTTCCTTCGAGGCATGGAAATGTTGGTGCTTTCACCCGGCGTTACAACAGTCACGAAATGGGTTGGCGTTGAGCACACGAGCGCACACATACACACACACACACACATGGGAGGGCGGTTTAATTATTCAAACGCCAAGCCCCATGGCCAAGTGATTCGAGCTCGTTGCTGGTTGCTATGATCCTCGCGACTCCGGGTGTTTCCTTCCCCCCGGGATGGTGCTTTTGGGAAAGGACGAAAGGAAACAGTGACACGTGCGCCCAGCGTTACAACATATCGCTGGTGATGTGCGTTTTCAAGTTCATATACGAGGCAAGTTTCATTAATTCTTGACCTACCCGTACTCGTGTCGTGCACTTGCTCGGATGGATATTCCCAACCGACGATTGTGTCCGGGAAGCCGTAATGCATGTACAAACATTCAACCTGGATGGCATCCTTCCTTCCTTTTGCAATGCGATGGGTTATTGTGTCCAATCTTTTCTGCTTTTTTATTGTCGATTGTCTTACCTTCAACAAAGTGAGCGTTTAAGAGAAATAAGAGTGAAAGACGTGACATGTTTCAGTAATACTCAACCAAATCCCGATGATCGAGTGAGCAAAATAATTGATTCCATCCACCATCATTCATCAACTTCTGAACTTCATTTACCCTAGTAATAATTTCGGTAAATGAAGAAGAGCAGATTATCTCACGTTAGCTAGGAAACCTTAAATACGTACGCTAAGATTTATTGTCTCTAGTCTCGTCTTTTTTTTTTCTTATGGGACTCGAACTCGACCGGTCCTTGCTATGGCTACTGACATTTGCGGAAAATTACCATCGAAATTTGCATAATTTGCACATAAATCTTCCACCATTTCAACCCGGGACGAATGGTATCTTTTCAATTATAGCCACAGCTAGCAGGAGCCCGGTGTCGGTGGTGAAGAAAGCGTAATTTAATATTCATCACACTCGTCGAGTTCCAATTCTAGATATAATCGGCTCTAAGTTAAAGCTTTGTGCGATGGGGCTTTCGCTCGTTTCACTTCGAGAAGTTGGGTTCGAAATTCCTAACACTCACACTCATACTACGATCACGAGGACTTCTGTACGCGGGCACGATAGATCCGACCTTGTTGTAGGACATCTGTTGGACAGATAAGCATCAAAGTTTGGGTGAAGATTTATGCAGTTCACACCGTTTGCTGCACCAGTATAATTAAGTTTAATTACCTGAATGCTTGGTAGGTTATGTCAAAGTTTGATTTGAGTCCTAAGGAGAACGTATCCAGAAGTAAGTGGAACTCGTGTCGCGAGTTGCAGTACTATCGTAGATCTCCTTCTTCATAGCAAACTCATGTGAAAACCTATGGTTATGACGAGACAAGCGACTCGTTTTAAATAAAACTTACAAACAAATCAGGACATTAAATGTTATGGCAAAATTCCGTGACCAGAACAAATATTAATCTACAGAAAATGCTCACAAACAGGATCGGACGTGTTCAACAGCAACAGCCCCATGAATTCATGACCGTTCGAATGCGCAATAAAAATGCACCCTTAAATCCGTATTCATAGCACACACACATCTTCAAATGCAGCTACAGAGCCCGGTTTTCCATTTTGACAGCTTAAAATTGAATTTAAACCCATAAATTCCACCGCCGGGTTCGGTGGTTGGTTGTGTACAAATTTGACATGCTAATACCGCATACCGGCAAAATAACCCGGAAAATCGATGCCAGTCAGGTGGTAAGCCAATTTGGGCATTTGTTGCCCGACACACGGTCGGAGAGGTTCTTGTTTAGGTTTGACGGGCCGGTTTGCACAGTTTGCATCGCCGAATGCTGCCAATCAGAAAGCATTGCATTGCAAGTGCTGGTTGAGTGTATGCCGAATGCAATGCAATGATAATATCGAAAACTCGATTCACAACAGGCGTACTTGAAGTTGTGACAGCTGTTATGGACTGTGGATCAATGACAGTTTGCTATCAATCATGCAGCATTATCAAGAGGCTTATTCTCACATGTTTGAACGAGGTGCGAGGCAAAAGTATGTACTTAAGCAGTTGCAAAAAGGGAACATTGAAGAGAGCACGGCTACCACACAGGAGCTCTGGAGATTGTTTTTTTTATCATACTCAAACATCCAATAGCAAATAGATGTTATTATCAACCTCTATTTTAAATTATTTTGATTTTATAGCACATTTTTTATAGCAAATACCTCCTATTACTATGTTGCATTTTCCTTCCACCTGAAGCCCTACATTATTTTACCATACATTACGCTGCAATCAACCGTTCCGAACCGCATCGAATTGCATCAATATTATTCCATTACTGCATTTATTAACTTGTTTCTAGATTTACTTGCCATATATAGAGCGCAGTGTGTTTTTGTGTGCGTCTCACTCATCAGTTCCAGCACGCTGGAAACGAGTCTCCAAGCTACTGTCATCCATCGTGGGGGATACTACACGACAGAAAAAAAAGCCCCCAACAATGCATGCATCGTGTTACTACACATCCCTTACATGAGCGCTAGTTTGTTTATTTTTCTATCAATTTTTTCCATTTTTTTTCTCATTCAAAGTTGTTGCTGTGTGCAGTAAACATATCGCTGTTCTTAATATACGCTCCATTGTTTACACATCGTGTATTTGGCCATCGGTTTTTTGTTTGTTTGTTTCGGTTTAATTTCCATTTTCCAATTTCGGTATCTTATTTCGGTATGAAGCTTGTGCTTGTGGGCTGCCATCCCAATGCTGGCCATGCTGCTGTCTGGTGTGGCGATCGTGGCCTGCGCTAGTGGCCTGCCGTTTGCCTGCATCGTTACATCGTTACCGCCCGTAGCCTGGTTGACAAAACAAGATAATTGATGCATTTCAAGTTACAGGGTTGTCGTAGTGGTGGCCGGTAACCGGGACGCGGTGACGCTCGGCGGACTGACACCGGACACACAGTACCAGCTGACGGTGGCCGCCGTCTGGAACGGGAAAAAGTATCGCAGCCGGCCGATCGTATTCAGAACGCTGGGTAGGTAGTGCGCCTCGACAGGAAAAAGTTTTTTGTTTTCTCCGATCGCCAATCTTAATTAGTGCCCTGTTTTTCGTCCTGCTTTTCCACCTATTTTCAGAGCCTCCAAGGACATCGTACCAGCAGGACTCCGGTTCGCTGGTAGGTAGTAGTGGTCCACCGAACTCACCGCATGCCGACACAGCGCCCTCGCTCAGCGGCATCGGCATCTTTAACGACGAGTTCGGCAATATATCAGTTAACTCCACGTCCCGCGAACTTCCAACGGTAAGCGACGGATTCAAGAACACCGGCCCACCGCTAACAACTTTCTATCGTTTCTCCATTTTTTTGTCTTTCCACGTGCAACTGACAGATCCGTGGTGTAGAAATCGGTATTGTAGTGTTAGTGTTAATAGTCTGGGCTGGTGCTATAGCTTTATTTTTTAATCGATGGGGTAAGATACGAATGTTGCTTCCATATCAACCGGACTACAAGCAGGAACAGCTGAAGGTTCCTGGTACTGGTGTCTGTGCCAATGGTACCTGCAACGGACAACATTCCCATCAGGTAGGACCGTCCAGCTCTCTTCATACTTTCATTTTGTACGTGTGTGTTCGTTTTTCTTTCTACTTCTCGTCACCGCGAACCGATGCTGGTCGTGTGTGCCAAGCATCGAGGCGTAGTAGAGGACAGCGGATATATATTTATGTGTGTGTGTGTGTATACTTTTTTCTTTTCCGACAATTTTTCCAATCATTTTTCCCACCGCTGGTTTTCCGGGATCGATGACCTTTTACTCCCCGTTGTGTCGCTGTAACGAGATTGACACCATTTTCCAATATCGTTTATCTCTTTCTTTTACCATCCAACCTCTCTCTCTCTCTCTCACACTGTCTCTCTTTGTTCGCCTGTCTATTATGATTGAATCCTTCAATCCATTAGTACTGGCTTTCGATCCCTGGTCAACTGTTAGTAACCCTCCCTTTTAGTGAACTTCCCCTTTTCAAACATACTGATTTAAAACAAACACTACCGGAAGGGTCCTTAGCCTTTCCCGTATACACACACCTACACACACACACAAGTTCGGTCAGATACTACTTTGTTTCTACTCTGCTCTACTTCATCGGTGTGAATGAGCCTATCGTCTCTCTCTCTCTCTCTCTCTCTCTCTCTGCCTGTTTATGTTCTTCTCCCTCTCACTCTCTTAGACGGTTTCACGATCGCTGGATCTCACTCGCACAGTATGTGCCACTTTTTCTCTGTCTCTCTCTCTCGCTCTGTTTTTCTCTCAGCCATACTTCCTCTGTCGTGTGTGTCGGTTCCGTTGTTTTTTGCACTAGTGATTTTGGTTTTTTCTCCTGTTTTCTACTAACTCCTACTCCTCCTCGTTCTAGTCTCTTGTGCTGCTGCTGCTGCTGCTGATTTCCCATTTTTTCTCCAGCCAAACTTCCCATGAGCAACTTTTAGCGTGAGCGTTTATTGGTTTTGTTATCTTGGTGTGTCTTGTGTTTTTTGTGTCCTTGGTTCCCCTTTTTCCCCTCCCTAGTGTGCACACTAGAGCACACCACAAGCTGTGGGTTTGTGATTTAGGATTTTCTTTTCTCTATCGTTTTTCTTTCACCTGACATCAATTTATGCGTTTCTTTTATAAAGGAATGCACACTTGGTGCTGGTTGCTCTCGTTTCGTTCAGATTTATCGTTTTCTTCGCTAAACCCCTGGCTCGACACAGTTTTAATGCGTTTTTTGTACTTTTGAATCCAGCGGTTAACACTTTCTATGCTTTAAAATGTGGATATGGTCAGGAAAATATTTTTAATATTACTCATTTCTTGATTTTTTAGCAAGTTGAGCAAACTTGTTTTCATTATAAAATACTAGAGTATTCATTATGCTCTTTGGTCAAAAAGCACACCTTTAAAATTTATTTGAATTTCATGTTTTTTTCTACAAAAAATAGACTAAAAGAAGTGATTTTTTCGTGAAATGTGGTCTATTTTTCCTTTCATATGCAGTTTTTAATCAAGGCGTTTTTTTGTTCACAATTGATACGCCATCTCCTGCTTTATAGTTGCTGAGCCAAGAATTTGGGAAATTTTTGGTATGGCTTTGTATTAAGAAAAGGTTTAACCGTCTTAAAATTTGGCGTAGAGCATAAACATTTATCATCAAAAAATGTATTGCTTACTTTGAGGCGTCAGACGATAAAATATCATTGAATTGGATAACCATTCTTTAAGTATCATTGATCCCTGTGGTTTAAAACAAAATACCAAGATGATTAAAATTAAATTAATCTTGATTTATCCGATTAAAATATTATACCTTATCAGTTCTCTTTTCATCAGTAGATTTAAAAAGAAAGCCATTCTTCTCCTACTGTCTAAACAAAACCAAACCAAGCTAAGCAAAACTTATCGTATGCAAAGCGTTTGAACCCTCTACCTATCAGATTTACCCTTTTCCTTTCTCTTTTTTCTTCTTCTTTCTTCCAATCACCCTCAACCATCGCTGCAACTTCAACTCGAAACGAATCGACCAAAAACAAAAAAAAAACAAACAAACCCGCAGGATTCCGAACCTGGACTGGAACGTTTCACCATGTTGCACTTTCAAGTAAAGCGATTCCTTTTTGCTATCCAATACTACTACTGATACTACCACTGCCACTTCTACCACTAAATCTAAACGCCTTTACTTGCCTCTGTTTGCCATCTTTGTTTTATGATTGGCTTTGTACCACCGTTGTGACACCACGGTTGAGTTGACTCGTCTGGGTTGATTCACTCTCTAGTCAAACTTCTAATCTAATCGCCAACTGACCACACTGTATACCACTGTTGTTCCTTGAACCTTCTCACAAACTGTATGGTTGTGTTTTGTTTCGTTTCGTTTTACAATTCACCCTCTATAGAGTCTTTTTCTGTTGTTTCGTTTTCTCTCGTCTGTTGGCGGTGAAGATTACGTTACAATTTTCCGCACGTTGCCATCAATGCAAACAGCAAAACGGTTCTTCTTTCTCAATGCAAAAGATTTGCTGCTTTTTTTTGAGAACTATTTTGTTTCATTTCTCCAGAGCAAATGATTCCCTTTCTATTGTGTTACTGAATCTTCTTGGTTCGTAGGTTGATGGTTGCTAAAATAAAAATTTCTCTATTCATTTGCTTTTCCACACCAGTATCAGTATCTTTTTTGATCACTTCTTTAATACTATCTCACAATTAAATTGACCTATTCACAAAAAATCAGCAGAGCTTAATATTCCTACAATATAACTTGTAACACATGTTGAGTGGACATCCCACGATCTTCAATTTTAAAGCGGCTCCATTAGATAAAGAGGCAGCAAAAATATGAACTCTAAAATTATTCTTACAAAAATTCGACACGAAAAATTAGACCATTGAATCGATCGAAGAAAAATCGATAATAGCCAAACATGCAGCTCAATGGAGGCGCCTGGTTATTCACGTTTCCCCTTGTCAATGCATCGTGTTATGTTGCGTACAATTTTCTCAACCCTAAGTTTCACCTTTAATACATCACATCTCGCTTGTAGGTAGCAAAAACAAAGCAAAGCAACCTTTTTCAAGTGAATACCTTTAACCAAACCATTTCTTCTTTACGAGCCAGCCAGTTGGAAGCAAATAATCTGTGTCTGTGTGCTTTACTTTATAGACCCTGCGGCGTTGGATGTACATTGGTTGTGTGGGGAAACTTAAAGCACACACGAGTGTATGTAATATTCCTTACAATATAATTCTACATCCATTTTTGTTATAAACCTTAGCTTAGCGTTGATATTACTCTACGCCATTTTTCAGTTTTTTTTTCATTGGGGATGTAAAGGATGTGATGCGCTTTCGATGGGAGTTTTCTATTGATTTGATTTTCTGGTTTTGAGTTGTAAATATTCTGTAAACAAAATGCTTATTTGGGAGCACCGAGTGTATTGCTATATTTGCGTATGAATACAACACTTATCAAACTGGAAGAAGAAATCACACTCGACTGTAACTCTCTTTTCGCTCTTACGATCATAATCTGCTTATCAACCAACGACCCGTTATTTGTTTGAGGCGCAGGTTTCCGAGTAATGCCACAAAACTCTTACTTCCAAACTTCCGACCACAACGTTTCTTCTCAAGCATAATATAATAATAACGAAATAAAACGGAACCCCTCCACAAATAACCACAATTTTTCTCGCATCGTGCGCATCCTGCTGTTCAACAAAAGTTCGATTGGGCTAAAAATGAACAAACCTCCATTGAAGTTCGGGGATGTGCTAGCGTGCGATTGCTTTCCGTCCGATGACTAAGTTTTGCGTAGCAGCGAAGGACTTTAACCGGAGAATGCTCCATCGCGAAAAAGCATTCCTCCCCGAAGCCTGTCGTTTGCTTCTAGGGCTTGGGGATCAGCAAAACGCAAGTCCCACCCGTCAATCCTGTGTGTATTTGCATCAGTTTCACGATTCCTTTGTAAGCTGGACGGAGCTGGTGCTTCGTTCTGCATGAAGCGATTTACCATGAGCGTAGAAAAGCCAAAGGAAAACAACTTCTTTTCGCTTTTCCCCCTTTTCGCACGGTGCTATCATAACTTAGCATAAGCAGTTGCCGGTTGCGGTTCGATCTTGTCTTCTGCAGAAACTTTGCATCGGAAAGCATCGGTTAGTACAGCCACCGGTGGCGACGTACCTCGGTTGCTTCGGTTTTGGGTGGATTTCGTTTCTTAACACGCTCCCACGGGGCACACCATTGAGGGACCGGATCGGGTCGTCGAAATCGATTTCTCATATTTCGACTCGTTTGAAGGTGGTTAGATGCAGACGTAAAGCTACGCGCCGTATTAGTGAACGAAGCGAAGGCGAGAAAATCCGATCGGATTGTGTGGAACCGATAGCATAAACAAATCCACATACACACATTGGGTCTGAGTCTGGGTGCACAAAAGAACATACCGAAACACGACCCAAAGCAAAAAAATAGAAGGAGAAATAAATCCATACGTGCAAACCTCAAGCTTCATACTCAAAGTCTGTTTGCCCGTAGCGATTTATCACGTGATTAAGCGATCCTTAAATGCTTTATCATTGCACACCAGCCACCCAGAAACGATGCAGTGCGTGTCTTTCTGTGTGAGTGTGAATAATCGAACCCGGGGGCGGGTTCGGTCTGCAGACGCCTTATCAACTCTAGGAAAATAAATGATTCCTTCTTTATCCCCATGAAATGTCAATTTTATTGAACTTGATACTTTCAGGGTGGCTCTCGTCTCGGCCGGCTTTACGGTTTCGTATGAATTATATCATGCTCCGTGTATTTCCGAATCGGCACAAACGCACCGAGAAACACACGGGCGCTAGGCCCGGTTTGAGAAGAACAACTTTTTGCCGACTACAAAACTCTGTTTATCGCTCATAATTGAGGTGATTTGTCTTTGGTTGTTATGGGTTCCGATGTTCGATTGGTTTTGGAATGGGAAGGAGAGGATTTTCGTACGACAACGAAGGGTGTATGTGTGTGAGAGGGAGAGAGTTTGATACATCAGCAAAAGAGTGGTAGTTTGGTGGTTCTTTAGGTGCCTTTTTTACCGTTTAAGAAAACGTCAAAGATGGATGATAAAGTTGATCCAATTATAGTGATTATTTTGCGAGATAGTGTGATTTGAAACGTTCTGCAGGCTATGTGATGCTTCTTTTATGAAGAAAAAGCTTTGAAAAGATGTTTAAATAGTTTGAGGGAAGTTTAATTTAAGTACGAAGTTCCAATGATCACATACAAGCAAATGATGAGCTATAAAAACTGAACTACTCACTCTAGAGTTGAGCTATTAATCGAGTATTCAGTATCAGTATTTAAAGAAAAAGTACATTTTATCTTTTAACACTCAAAAGATCCAACACCAAAGCTTTAAAAACCTTTCTCACAAAATAAACCTTAAGGCAAATGACTGTAAAAGGCAAAACAACGAAGAAATTAATTGAGCTTGAATGCAATTCAAATCTTCCGTAATGAACATCGAATAATCTTCCTTCCCTAATGATATCTAAAAACAGAAATGATTCCAATTTACCGATTGATGGGAAACGGATTTGGGAGATCAACTTATCACGCGCACGTGATTGATGATGACCGCTCGTCTGAAAATCACAACATTCCACCTGGTTCTCGCTTTTTACGATCGACAATTGAATTTAGTCTCAGCATGGACCGTAGACCGTTTTTTCGTGGCTTCCGCCATATCATATCCACGCTCGGGATCCCTTGGAGCGAACCACAACAACAGCAGGAAAGATCATTTCGTATGAATGCTAACGATCGGCATAATCGAATTCAAATTCGAGCAAAATTATTTAAATTGCTCACTATCGATGTACGGCTCTCCCAATCAATGCTTTGTCGTCTGTTTTGTGTGAGTGTGCTGATACTTTATACATTTGGTCTTATCACCCTCACACACACACACTCACGCCAAAGGAGGCACACAAAAATCAATGTTCCAATTGCTTACTTTCATTTGCGGTGACCACCATTGGCGGGCGGCGAGCGTTACCCCAGACCCTTATGGAAGGAAAACAAAACACCAAATACTGCTCTTTTGCCGACCGACGCAGGCACCACGTCATTGCGACAAGCGTCCGGCAAAGCACTAAATTATTCAGGGCTTCGGATCCAAACCACGGTTTTTCGTGGAACCCAGGCCAGCCATTTCCTGGTTTCGTCTTTCCGCTTCTGTTGGCTTTGCCTGCTTTGGCTGATGTTTTACCTGGAGCTTAAAGGTAGCAAAAGCTCTCCTACTCTCACACACACACATCGGTAGTCTCTGATGTCCTTGGCGGTGATCCTTTCCTTTCGCCTTCCGTCCCTTTGGCTCGATCCCATATGTTCCCCGGTCGTGGGATGTTTGATGCCGGGAGAGGAAAAATGTTTCTCCCATCGAGCGGAAATGAAGTGCAAACGACCATATCGGAATCGATTTTGTTTCAGCCCTACCCAAAAAGGTGAAGGTGGAAAGTTTTTCTACACAGCTATTGGTTCGAAACCATTACGTGCTCTTGATTTTTGGTGATAAACTCCAAACTCCTCAAACGTGATGAATTCGATGAGTTTGATCTTCATAATCGTGTCGCTCATCAGAAACGGCAATACGGTAATCATCCCGATAATGATGATGATGATGATGAAGCGCCACGGGATGCGTCGTTCTCGACGGAAAGCACCCGCTGGTTTGTTTTATCCTTTCCGTTTGCTTTCCGTTGCCGGTAGATTTTATCGTAATCCGCCACATTTATCGTTGAACCAGTCGCCAACTGTCGTCGGCGACGAAAAAACGAAAACTGTGTCCGATAATATTCCAAAAACGATCTCTTTGACCCAATATGCTCGAAAACAGCGCATATTATACTGTATAAGGGCATGTGCTCCTGCTGTGAAGTCCATTTTGTGAGAGATGATTGCAATGATTGGAGTTCCATAATGAGTTTCCATTATTTATAAGACGATAATCATGGCTTTGTGCGCTTATTGAGTGCAGATTTTCCCTTATGACTAAAAAGTAACCTAGTTCTTGTGGTTTCAATCATTGTTAGTAGGACATTTGGGACGATGAACCTAAATAATTGAAACTATTTTATGATAATATTGTGCTCAGTGTATATAAAATGGTTTGTCCACGTCAGAGTTATAATCGAATAAGGGATATTAAACTGCAAAATTGAGGGCTTGATTTTAATCAGCACGCAATAGCCATGGACTGGCTGTATTGTTAGTGCATTTGAAATTGCTTCCCTTTTTATTCATTACCATAAAAGCTAGTGCAAATGCACACTGGTAGTAAAATGCAATATTCTGAATGCGTTGACAAGTGGATTTTAACTTGCTGATCAATCAGCCAAACAGTTTTCTTCGGTTGTGAAGCAATATCGTAACAGGACACTGCTTCCCGTCCACAAAAGCACAAAGACAAAGAGCCGAACGACGGACAACAATGCAGCCACAATCGTACGGCATCCAATCGCTTCTCACTTCCGGATGTGATTTACCCAAAAACCCTCCGTAAGTCGGAAGAAAATCCGTCGCACAAATTTATGACCTCAATAAGGAGATGAAAGCAAAGCGGAAATGGAAACACTTCATACCGATCTGTGCATGAGTGTGTGCGTCCTTCCCTGAGAACCTTTTCCTACACACACACACACACACACACACACACACACACACACACAAAGCTGCACTGGATAGCGACACTTCTGGCACTCGGTAGTGCGCCATTTGATACCTCCGTAAGCGGAGCGACAAAACAAAAGTCCTCTACTTTCCGAATGAGTTTGCACGACATTGTCTCCGTGGTGGCAACGGTGGCAAGAAGAAGGGTGTCGATGATGTCGTTTATTTCTTTCGGCACGTTCCACGATGAAACGGAATCGTTCAGCTGCTTTGGATTTGTCCCAAACACCGCGCCGGGGAAGCACGCCTGGCTCCGTAAATCTTTTGCTCGTTAAAGCAAAACTTCAAACGATCGGTACCGGAGCACAGAAGCAGACTTCCCCGTAGGACTGTCCGTGATGTTGTGTGTGTCCCTGTGTTTGATTTTAGCATCCAGTTTCGCTAACACGGGATCCGAATCGGCAATAGGAATAAATTAAAAATAAACAAAATCACTCCAGCAGCTGCTAGCGGGTGCCCTCGGGAGCTGAAGCCCGACAGTACGCTGCTGTCCTCGAAACCTTCTCCAATTGCGGAACTTCTTCGACAGCAAATGGACAACATTGAAGCGTCCAAGATGGTGTCTGTGTATCGCACTGGTGCTAAGATTGAATTAATAGTAATCAGTTTTATTGCTTCATGAATAGTAAATGGCGCGCGCCTTTGAATGGTGTGCGATCCTGGCTTCCTGGATGGCACGAAGTAACGAATGAGGTTAAATAGTAGTTCGTCATCTTAACGAGCGTTTACTGATTATTGTCTTAGGGAAGGGTGTTCGATGGCGTAATGATGATGATGATGCAGCAAAACTTCCCACAGAAACCTTAGGATCGTTTGATTTGATTGTCTTTACTCCTGCGTGTATGCAATCAGCAAAACACTACTCGACAAGCTTACCCAGCTGCTCAACACCAGATCAAATCCCTCTATCCCTCCGTATTGCAAAAGCCATTGTTCGTGGATTGCTTTTCACCACGGGGATATCAATTTCCTCGGAAAAATGCAACTGCATTCTCCGGGAACGAGGAACGATAAAATTACCATTTTTCTACCGATTTCCTCAGGCGGTGAAAAATAATTTCGCACACAAAATTCTCCCAATCCTTACGCTTGCGCTTGATCGTGCTGGTTCAGAAAATCAAGATCTGCTCTGTATAAACCGTGCACAAACGAGTATCAGTTTTCCAGCTTTCCCGATGGGGATAGTAAGCTGCCCGGCGTAGGCGAAGAAAACCCCGAACCCTTGCCTTGACTTAGACCTTGTGTTCTTTCGCAGTTTCGGTTAGTGGCACGCCGGTGCAAAGGCATTGTATTCCCGCTGCACTTTTCATGTGCAGTTTGAATAAAATAGCTTGTTAAAGAATGGCATTGGCCCGAGGGTAACGGTGCAAGGTCATCACCCACCGCCATCGTCGCCGGGCTGTCACATTTGTGCAGTGCCGCGAACAGTGCAGAAATAAAAGGCCACCACCACCGAGAGTGCTGTTCGATGCTGCATTTGTTCCTGGCTCGTAACATGACATTATCCATGTGAGTGTATGTTGCAAATTATCAGCAAAATAAAGTGAAGGGAATTGCCTGCTTTTCCCTCCGGGGCTGGAGATTTTCTTTTTTACTTCTGGAGCAAATAACCCCTCACAACGATACGATAGAACCCCTGTTAGCCCTGCAACGGAACGAAAAGCTCGGCGGGGTAAAAACATAAACTGCAGCCGTGCGATAAGTATCGCCAAATTACCGGTGGCCATAAATTCACCGTGTACAATTTTCACACTCATTTAAATAACTTTTCTTGGTGCAAGAAAACAACCACAAAAAAAGCACGGCGATTATGAGGAAAGAAAACTGGAAAAAAGGGTTCAATTTTGTCCGCATGGCAATGCACCAACACCACCGCCCCAGGAGGCTTGGCTTCAAGCAGCAAAATAGAACCCGTGCAGAAAGGTGCAAGGTCGGATACGGCCATCGGAAGTGAAACTATATTTCTCACCCTTCTCGTGTATGCATATGTTTCTTATGCCGGCAGTTGCTTTCTGCTCTGCGACAAACACCAGTGACTCCGAATGGGAATCACTTTTTTGCCTACGGTTTGTGTGTGGCCTTTTAGAATTCTATTTGATTTCACGCTTTCCCAGCAAGGGCACCATTTTTTTGCGTCTATTCAATGAAGAATGAAAAAGGCATGTCCTTTGGGCGATGGGAAGCATGGTGTGCAATGCAGAATTGAATGCTCGGTGCAATGTTCCACCGCTATGGAACAAAACATTTGTCGTTTTAAGCGAAACACACACACACAATGGTCCCGGGTGTTTATGATTTGTTGGTTTATCTCTAGTTGGTTAACACATGAACCTGGCGCAGCAGTTCACACCGGGCAGGGTGTGAACTGCGATGAAAACTGTGCTAATGTGGTGTGCAAAGCGCGCCCGGTTATTTATTGTTTCAACAGCAAATAAAACTATGCACGGTGATGTATGGTTGTATGTAGCCGTGGGGTCATGCAGGGCACTGCATGGACGATCGTGGCGTATTCGTGTACCTTATGCATTAATGCAAAACGGGGTTACTTTTTTACGTGCTTTCTTACAATTAGCGTTTACCCGAGCGGTTAAACTCGTTGTTGTTTCAATAGTGATGTGAGTTTCGTTCAGTATTCGTACATTTGAAATATCGGACAGCATTGCAGGGTGTAAGTGTCAAATGCGCCAAACGATTAACACTAACTTTGGATGGTAATTATCATAAAATTGTATCATTTAGCTCGATAGATTAATTTTGCTCAACTTCTACGCTAAAGAAGCATTTTTTGGAAATTTTATTCCTAGTCCTGATCGACCTTACAGCTTTTAGCTGGGTCTTATTAGCCACAGTTGTTATACAAATAAACATTCAGATTTTTCCCTCTAGGCTCTGAAGATTAGTTTCTATACCGTCTAGGGACATGATTGAATAGCAAATTGTCCAAAAATTTTTGTTCGTGACATAAGTCTCTTCGAATAACCAGTAGCTCACCAACGCTGATTCTGAGATATAATTCAACTAAGGCATGGGCTGCAAGATTTTGATAACAATATCCAATCTTGTCCAAGATATCCTTCTTCAATTAAACTTAATGCTCTGACGCTTTTATCCAAGTTCCACAACGGTAAAACCCTGTACATATCCTTGAATCCCTTTTTGATTTCTGCTTATTTAGGATGCAGTCCTAGCGGTCCAACAACCTTGTTGGGTGGCAAAAAGCTATCTTCTGTCAGATTTGTATTCTTTCTCCTCGACATGAGAAAGTGTTTCAACTTTCAACCGAAGTTCTTCGGCTCGGATCTAGCTGTTTGGATTCTTCCCCTTATCAGCAGAAAAGACACAATATAAAAATCTTCCCTTCAACGCATAAAAAAGTAATAGAAAGGAGCAAAACCGCAGATATTGTACTTTCTTTTGCATTATGAAGCTTTTCCAAAACAAAAAAAAGATATTAAATTGACATCGTATGTTTTAAAAAGTAAAGAATAATAACGATCACTAAGAAGACATACTTTTCTTCGAACTTAACCTAGCAAAAAAAACCTTTAAAACTGTACTGCTTAACTTGAACCTTTTTTTTTTCTTACAACTTCATTCTCCTCCTATCAACGCCCTTACGATGTTGAGCATTCGAGAGGTTATTGAAGCGATTGGTCAAATAAATTGCCGATTGTTAAATACGAAACAATTGAATGTTCGGAAGGTTCAGGGCCCGCGTATCCGCTGCTTTCGTTCACGGCAGCGTGCGTAAAAATCAATAAACGAGAGTTTTTTTTTTCATTTCTCTACGTGTACTGACCTGTACAAGCGTGGCGGAAGCTGTATGCGCACCGTGTCCATTTTATTGGCATCGTAAAACTTTTGCACTTTTATGATCGCATTTATTGGTTCATTTTATATCAACGGCATAAACAACTTCGATCAGAGAACAACTTGTCCCTAGTTGAACATTTCCGACAAACAGACGGTTCACGCTTGTCCTGGGCAGTGCCGTACAGTTGGTCATGCTTGTGAACTTCCTTCATCTTTTTTTTTGGCTTGGAAAAGCAGATGGAAAAAAGGGCGGGCTCGAGAAACAATTTTCTTAGCATTCTTCTTAGCACCTGTTTTTAAATTAATTTTAAAGCACGCTGGAATGCTGTTTTGGAATTTTTTATTAAGTAACAAAACCTAAGCTTCCCGCTATATGAAGTACGATATTTCATCGTTTTATGACATTCCGTACACTGCAAACACGTTGCGTGCAATTCTCTTGGATCGATATGTTTAACCATGTCCATCATATGACCAATGTCCACTTCTTAGAAAGAACAGAACCAAATGTCCGCATGTTCGCCAGGTCCTGTTAGTAAATAAATATCCTTTATCATCTTCGTAGAACAACCACCGTAACCTTTGGGGGCCAATGGCTTTCGATGTTCTGTTCCAGCTACAACAAATCCTAATGTTTATCTTCATCGTAAGCTTGGGTTCAGCAGTACACAGCATATTGAACGTTACTGGGAAATATTTTCAAGCACATGAAATGTTATAAAGTCATGACCCAGCGAGCTGTTTGTTGCCTTGAAATGAACAGCAAAGAGGAATAAGCATCAAATCTAGCCATTCTACCTCAAGAACTGGTGTAAAGCTTTAATGATTTTTCTATAAAAGTTGTGCCATAACTAACTAACATCTCGTTGAATGAGTAGAAGTGTTTGTACTAAATTACTATTACTATCTTCGAATGTGACTAAATTTAGACTCCCCAAAAACCAATTGTCGTCTGATTCTTGTTTGTATGTCTGCGAATAAATTTAGCCCACATTTTTACGATTATCTGCCAATTGACGGAACACGGAGATGTCTGGTGTTGACAAGTCAACTGTAAATGGAATCTTTATGGGTGTATAGTTGCTCTCCTTGCCAATTCTCTACCAACACCTCGCCACACCGTCTCACAGTTGATACCCACACTTTTGTCCACTCTAAACACTTATCCTCACATACACACACACAAACACAAACGCAATTTTGATCCACGAGCGACCCACACAGGACAATTCTGCACTTCCACCTACCATAATCACCCGAGGCACCGAGGGATCAAGAGAGAGAGAGAGAGAGAGAAAGAGAGGGAAAAGGAAAGAGAGAGGGAGGGAGTGAGAGAGAGGGAAATTTAAAAGGAATTACACGAACTTACTTAGAGAGAGCGTGTGTATGTGCCTGTGTGTGTCTAAGAGCGAGTGGGGAGAGAGAGAGAAAAGGATCGAAAAAATACAAATCGCCTGTTTTGTGTTACCGTGCATTGTTGTTACAGTGTATACCACGCTGCGACAGCTGCAGTCTGCTGGACCGCTGCTTCCAGTGTCCACTGTCCCGGCACTCGGAGTCGCGCGAGTGCGGCTGTCAGTTCGCGCTGCTGCATCGGGCGGACACGGACAGCTAGCATCCGGGTGCGGATACGGCCGCCCCAGTACCAACGTCGGCGTCAGCCATCACGGCCATGACGACGGCGGATGCGGCCGCATCCGAGCCCCTGAACGCTCAACCGCACCACTCCCATCCCCATCTGGCCGTGGCCCGCCACATCGAGCCGTCACACTCGCCGGCGGTGAACGAGCGGCGCCATTCGATGGTACCGCACGGGACGCTACATCACGCCCACGCCATCGGCAGCCGCCAACCGCTGCTCGGTACGGGCGGTCCACCACCAGCCACGCTGGCCAACCACAGACACGTGCATCCGCTGCTGCAGCGTCACCGGTCCGAGGATCGTCCGCTGCTGCGGCATGGCCATCCGGCGCACCGGCAGGGTGCGGGCGGGTGCCAGCGTCACCTGACCAAGCCGCTGCTGCAGCGCCCCCTGCTCGCCCACGCGCACTCCGTACAGCAGCCGACGGTGTCGACGCCTCACCACCACGCACCGCACCATCACCATTCGCATCCGCGCCTAAGCCAAAAGCATCGCCAGAAGCTGTTCTCGCGCAGCAAACAGTACACCTCGGTGTGTAGCGGCGGCAGCAACAGTACGAACTGTGCCGGGGACAGCGGTACGCGCAGCCGGTCCTCCCGCGAGCATGCCGACGACGATGTTGAAGCCTGCGTAAGTGTTCCACACAACAAGTGTTCCGCCTGCGGTAGGCGCGAACGGATGGCGCAACGGACGCCCTTTCCCTGACGCCTATTCCCCAAATGCTCACCTGTTCTTTGTTTACACCACAGTGACATTCTAGTCCTAAGCATCGCACACACACGCGCACACACACATGCAAACACACGCAAACACACGATGAACTGCTCGCCTAGTGAAACAGCGTCTTAGCTGTCAAAGTGACAGCTGTCAAGTGTCCTAGCAATCGATGCAAACGCTTCCACTTTACGTGCCCGAAACAAGCGTCACCATAGCAACGCGTCACCAATGAAGCGTTTCGCACTGAATCGATCTGTCAATACGTCTGTCCGTCCATTTTGTCTGTACTCTGTCACTGTACACTTTCGCGTATGAGGTTAGGTTTACGCACGCACCAAACCGATGTGTGTATGTCGCTTCCGTCTGGATTTCGTTCACATGTGACAGGTGTGTGCGTGTGTGTTAGTGTGCGCGTAAGTGTGTGTGTTGTTTTTTCGGCACAAAGTTAACCAAACAGAACACGTTCATGTCAGTCACATACAAACACTCACAAAAAAAAAAAAACATTTAGTAGACCACCGACTAGACATCCTTAGTAGTACTCGTGTCCGTGTAGTGAACCTGTGTGATATGTGATGCTGCCGAACCTTATCCACCTTAGCATCCAACACCGCCATCTTGTTTGTTTCCTGGATGTTTTCGTACCCGTACTGGATGAATTCTTCGCCCATTTGGATCCTGTCAAAACTGGTCCGTTCTGTTTATTTTGAGCGCCGTCCACCAGCTAGATCGTGACGAGAACCTGTTACCGCTTCTGTACCTTTCATCCAGTAGATGTACTTTGTACGTGTGTGTTTTGTACGCAAGCTCTCTGTTTATTCTGATGGTCTGGGGCAACAAGCAAACACTGGTGCACATTCCATAAATGCTTTTCTTGAATAAGTGCGGTACGATCTCTTTCTCTCTCTCTCTCTGTCTTTCTCTCTCTTCGTCTCTCTCTCTCTCATACTCGCTTACTATCTCTCTTTCTCTCTCCTCCTTCTCTATAAATCGCTCTTGTTCGTGCTGTTGCTGTCACATATCTCCTTTCATTTTGTACTCTGTGTTTATGTCTATCTATTCCTACATGCTGTAAATACAACCGTTCTGAACTCCACTTAACTCTAGCTTTATATAATGTACAGTTCTTAGACCATTCCCAACACCTTTTGCTGAAATATGTACAGCGTCATACTATTACTCTAAATATATAGTAGAAGTAGATGAGATAAGATCAACATAATTTTAGTAGCGAATGTTGAATAATACTATTTTAACGACTACTATACTATACGCTTTTTTCAGTACTGAATGTCCTACTTTAATGCACATTACTATATACTTTCAGCATAAGAAAACAGATTTGTGACAGCACAACGCAGAGCCTGTGCTCGGTGGAATAGCTATAGCACTGAATTTCAATATACACTAACAAATTCTACGCTTAGAGGCAATATTGCACAAGTCTTCTGCTTGTATCTTGCAATTAATGTCTTCGTACTGCGCCAAGTGGATAAGGTTCATTAATGGGCACCATCATCGGGTTCACTACCCTACAAGCGACAGCCATCGTCTCACACTCTGATTTCTCTGACCAATAACATTTTCCTGGACCTCCGTTTTCCCATTTTCTTTCTCCCTACAGTAACTCTTGCCGCAGCGCGGTCTCGCCATTCGCTAGGTGCTACTAGATCAATTCGTGTAGAGTGTAGTGTACCGTGTGTTATCTTCAATACCCAATACCTTCTTCTTCTTCTTCTTTCCACTCACAAACGAGCGCAGTGAGAACTGACTGCGTGACTGCGGGAAACAGCGCGTCTCCTGCCCAGGCACCTGCCAACCAAAAATGCAATCAAATTAATTGCTCCAAATCAATAGGATTCTGTTGTACGGTTTACACAATAAACTTTGTCATTCATAAACAAGCATCGTTAGTTGGATGAAATTATTTGCTCTAGGTAATGTAGGCGAAGAAGTACATTAAAGTTGCTGAGGTAGATTCAAGTGCGATCTTTTCTCCAGGTCCTGTGCGGTCAATGTCACAATGTGAAGTTTCTCAAAACAAATAAAAGATTCATTTTGACCTTGGCGTTATCATGCACTATAAGGATAGTTTATGATTATATGCCTTGGAAATGTCACGCATTCCACCATTTCACTGCTGACGATTCCCAGAACTGCAGGGCATAAGAGCTCACCAAAAAACGTAACGTCCTCCACTCGTAACCTTGATAGTGCCGAGTCGCTCAACATTAATGACTTCCAGAAGCGGTGACCTCTCCGGGACGGCTGCTGGTTCGGGTTGCCCCATTACAGCTGTGGCCTAATGGAAGGACGGCTCGTTTAACCTTAACCTTTCACCGACGTTTACCTGCCGCGTACACGTGTGTTCGATTTTCATTGAGGTCGTCGGTAAAAGCATTCGCTTCGTTGACGGGTTCTCTTCTGTGCGGCTGTCTATGGGGCGTACCAAGCCCAAATCCAGCAAACTAGCTACCAAAACCCGTAAGGGATAACCGAAAATTGACCGCATTAATCGGTGGCTCGTACACCACGAGTTAAGATCTCACCGCCCGACCGACTTGACCGGCCGCTGAGTGATTTCGATCAAGTTTGGCACGCAATTTTGCCATTTTGCTCGTTTTGCTTTACGGCCGTTTAAGGCGAGGCTGATGAATTGTTTCCGATCCGGTTGTGGGCCAAGCAGGGTGGTTGGTAGCGGGGTGTGTTTGCGTGGCTCAAGATAAATAGGCCGATGATGGAATGTTTTGCGGCATTCAGTGCATTCCCATTATTGACCAGATTGGCCTTAATAGCGAAAGTCAAGCATGTGACAGCTCATTTAGGGGATGGTTGGCCATTGCTAACGAGACACTGTGGGTAGCGGTAGGATGGATTAACCTAAATTAGTCTATTATGATATTTTTGGCGTAAATGCGATTGTGATAAATGGCACAATGATGTTGTTGTCTCAGAAAAATGTATAATGTAATTTCTGTCAAATATTTAGGATTGATGGTATTAATTTTTATGACACGAAAATAAGATCAAACTGTTCCTTTCCCTCAATTAGCATCATAGCTCTTTAATAAATAGATTTTTCTAGTGCGATGCAGTTGATAGTTTTCGATTTTAAACAATATTTTGGTAGTACAGCTAGTGCTGGAAAATATAGAGAGTTAATTGGTATTTAATATTCGATCAGAAATTCTTTACTGTATTTCAAGCATTTTTGTACATTGCTAGTGTTATAAATATCTTAAACGCTATGCCTGATAAATAATCAAATTAATTACATTTAGTGCCCAGTTCAATGGAGACGCCTGGTGCTTCAATGCACAGCTCAATGTAGACGCCTGGTCTTTCATACGCATTCCTTAAAGACAGTAATAAATTATGAAAGTATATATTTTACGTTCTAATTAAAGTTAGCTGTGGTAATGCTGCACATACTTCTCTAGCTGAGAATAATTAACAAAATCAGTGCCCATTTTCCAACGCATTTGAAGCATCTTTGCAAAACTTTCCTCAACAACAACACCTTCAAGATCTAATCAAAACAAACACCACCTCCACAATCGGCTGGCAGCGAAAACCATCCACCTGCATGTATGATGCGAACGCAAGAAGAAATTATTTACAATCAACCTTTATTTGACCGTACCGTTACGGCCCATTTGCCGTAAACAATCCGGCCAGAGCCGAACCGTATCGACTCCGCTCTGGTTGAGATGTTCATCGTGACGAGTGTGTGCGCGGGTGTTTTTTTTTTTTGCTACATCACCCGTTCACCAATCAGCTCATCGTCCTTGAATCGCAAACGGAATGGTGGTTTGGTGTCGGTATCGTAAATGTCTACCATTTGTGGCCAACATCAACTGTGGTCACGGCAGGCTCATCAACACTGTGGTGTCGGGTGTCCATTTTCGAATGCCGAGTCAACCGGTGGAACATCATAATCAGCACAACACACACACACAGGCACAAGTTGGGCACGAGTTTGGCAAATCGTCAATTGGCGCCTGTTGGATGAGCTGCTTGTTCGCAAGTTGTCTGTTCTGACCACACACAGACACACACACACGGACACACACTCGGTCGGGCTCATCTGCTGAGGTGTTGCTTTCGTGCCGTTTGCACAAAAGCACATAAACACCGGTACGAAATGAACTAGCAAGACAAGCTAATTATTTGCACGCTTTCATTCGCTGTTTACCGTAAGCTTTGGTGCAATGTACCACTTGGCAAAGCGGCGCAGGGTGGGATGGGTGGTCGGATTAATGGGAAAACTTTTTGCCCAGCAATTTTTACCGCCGTGCAATGGTTGATAATTAGTGGCCGCGGCGTTTGGTGCAGTACCGGTCAGGGAAGTTACTTACAGTGCTGCGAAGAACTTTGTGAGCTGGTATAATTAATTTGGAAAATAAATTTTACAGCGAAAATTTCGCTTCGTTCAAATCCCTCGCAAATGTATCGATCGAAACGTTTAATCGTTTGGTTTATTTTTTGCTCTCATATCATTCAGAGTAGCATGTTTCTATGCAGCTGTAAAATGTGCAAGCTATTCCCAATACTAAATATCTCTCATCTGCTACACTACTCACCCAGATGTCCCAATTAGCCACTCCACCAGGGGCAACTCATTACCACCATTATTGAAAGGTGATAATTATACATCCCTTATCCCCCGAACCATCTTCACTGCACTGAGAGCAAAACGTTGCCTCCCTATTTGCAATCGAAAACCATCTGTCTAACTGACCTCGAACGCATAAAGGATTGCCGAACCCCGCTCGGGATGCATCCGATTGCAATAACGCATCTGCATCGGTTTTGTTGTTCGAAGCTGCAGCGCTCTGGTCTATTCATTGTTATATTTTTATAACATCTATAATTACCACAACCCCCCCGCCTTCGCTCGGTTGATCCTAATTAACGTCCATAATGAACGTCTTCTGATAGACAGCAGAAGCCAATCAGACGTCGAATTACGTGCGGAGTCATGTGGGGCTTTTTTTTTCATCGTTGCTGTTCATTTGTGTGAGCATACAGAAGACAGTGTTACGCGTTTTCCATTGCATGAGTTGTCGGAAAACGGAAACACAAAGACCAAATGACAGTAGCTGGCTTACATCAAAACTACCATTCTTGTTCAGAGGTAGTATAAGCGCAACAGACAGAGAGAGAAAAAAAGAGAGAGAGAGAGATTGAGAGCGCGCAAGAGCCTGTCCGGAACACATCGATTTTTCCCACACCATCCGGGAATGCTTGCCAATGGAAAATACTGGGAACCAATCGGATATCCTTCGATCAGCATGACATCAGAATTTGTCATTACGAGCACAGGACCCACGCAGACAGTTCGCTGTCGTACGCTGCATGTCGAATGCTGGTCGTAAACAGGGAAATCCACACCGAGGGCACAGAGGCAAAAATAAAACTGATCGATTTTCCATAACTTCTCACTCATTGTACGGTATTAAGTGACGCTTTGCGAGGAAGGTTTGAGGCAAGACACTGCGCTGCGTACGAGTGCTTCCTGCGGGATTGAACAACGAAACAAAAACCCCGTTGTTTATATGCTGACTGGGTGGAAAGTATTGATCCCCATCCTTCCACCTAGGGTCCATTAACTCTAACTATCCCGGGGTGGTGTCCCGCGGTGATGTGGCCTGAATTGTACTCGATAACTGTTACTTCAAAACTTCCGCATCGACCGGACAGTCCGAAGAAACTGGAGCAATTCAAGGACAGTTTTGTTGGCTGGCAGGAAAGAAACGCCGTACCGAGCTGCGTGACAGCTTTAACGAAGTCGATTATATCATCGCTTGCATTGTGTGCACCAACATTGTGGGTCAATTTGCTATTCTTAGAACTAAATTACACGGACATGTGTTCTTGGAAAGTGGACCGAAATAGGGTATTCGTTTACGGGTGAAAACAATGAGCCAGGTTTTCGTTCGGACTTTGTTTTGAAGTCAATCTTCATTTTGCAACCCGTTTTGCGTCCGATAGTAAGGAAGCGTAACAAGATTAAACGTTAGCGCATCTTCCTTGGCATTCTCCCTTTTGCCTTACATCCAATCTTGACCATGTTATGCACCAGGAAAGATGGTTAATTTGTTTACCCCATAAATCACACACCAACGATCGAATTATACACATCAGGGTAGGTTTAGATAGATTGAGCTGTCTTAAAACGTCGGCATGTGCACCGTACCACCATGGAGACGCCTGGTGCTTCAATGCACAGCTCAATGGAGACGCCCAGTCTTTCACTCGACGTACTATCATGGAGACGCCTGGTATTTCATACACGTACCATATTATGCAGACGACGCCTGGTACGTTGTACTTACTGGTGCAGTGTACGGAATTCAACCTGATTCTAAGCTGCCACCTGATTTGAAATAGCACAGCAAAAACCGCATGATTTAACGGGTGCATATAATCTTGCCTGAGACTCTTCACGTGGAACCAATTATCGTTTGCACAAAACGGGAACCCTTCACACAGACAGTGCGGTGGCAAACAAACACATCATGCATGCCTTGAATGAAAGGGAACCAGATTGTGCCAGAAGTATGATATAAAGTTGACGTACTATCGGGTGTTAATTCCGCCCAGTCACTACCACCCAAACCCGTACGCTCTCGTCTCGACCATCGATCCATTGTTCGCTTTTTTGCCGATATCTTGAACCAACCAGCGCAACCGGTAATGGATGCACTCGCACGAAACCGAAATGTGCACTCACGCTGAAGACGATGCGCGTCGAACGGTTGAGGCCGGTACAGAAAAAGCCGAGCAGCAACCGGCTCGTATCGTATCATGAATCATCGCACAGCCACTGGCTGACTAACTGACTGTGGAAAAGATCCCTCACTCTCTCGACGTACCCGGTTTGTGCTGCACCGGCATGCCAGGTGAGCGTCGTAAAAATAAATAATGAAGTGTTTAGAAATAGCTCGGTTTAAAATTATTAATGGTCATGGAATGGGGTTTGCTGCTGGAAATCGACTCGCTTGAAAGTGGCCTAAGCAGCAGTGGAGTGACGTTTGTTTGTGAGTGCGCTAGTGTTGGAGTTGTTTTCCGTTCAAACCTTCCCCTGTTTTTATTACAGATTTTCACTTGCTTCAGCTTATCTGAATATTGACGCAACGAGATAGGACAAGCTTACAGGGGAGAGATTTTTTTTTTTGGCATAACGTAAAAATATTACTTCATTGTGTCTATTGTTTGTGTGCTGCACGGTTGAATGGAAACCCTTTTTTAGCACAAAACAAATGTAATCTCCACTGATGGAGTAATGCTACCTGTCTACAGGAAAAGGGGGGACACCAGCCTCAATAAATTTAAATTATTCACCAAAAAATGGCTGCCGGCAGTGTTATGAAATAAATATGCTGGGTTTTTATTGGCAATTTAGGTAGGCAACCCATTGAAAATGCTCCAAACCGACCAAACCAAATAATTTTTCTCCGGAACGTAAAGGAAAAATAAGCTTAAGTTTCAAACGTAAATAGCTTGCACCGTGTGGGATAACACCCTATTCTGCAACGCATTACATTTTAATTGGTCCGCTACGCGTGCTCGATAAAATGTTGCAAAAGCATTCACTACCGATTTCAATTCACCGAATAAGTATGATTCATTTCCCAACTGGTTGACAGTCGCCCAATTTCATCTATCAAACACTCCTCGCTATACTGCTATTAAGTTGCCTCTCATCAAGGCTGCTCCATTGTGACAGGGCAATATGTTTTGCTAGTTTTTGTATTCATCATCATTTACAACTGGTTCGTGATTTTGTTAAGTAATTGTATCATTTTGTCCATTCCGTGTCCGCTACATCCGCTCACGCAAACCTCACGCTCACGTGTGTGTGTGTGGCTGATGGCATTGCCGATTGCCTAACGTGTTTCTTCCCTAACGCTGAGCCGCTTTTCCTGAGCGCAAAGCTAGAGAAAAGTTCGTTCCAAAACATTCACTCCCTTTCCACCGATCGACCATCGCGGACGAGCACACCGTGGAGAGTTTTTTTTCTGGCCGTGCCAAACGAATCCACCGGACCTACGGCTACGGTAAAGACCGTGTGCAAGTAAGCAAACATGAACAACACACATTTTACTGCAATAGAGCTTGAGTTTTGCTTTTCCGTACTCATTTCGTTCGAAATTTTAACTTCATTTCATTTTATAAGCCACCTTTAAGCAGCTTAAACGCGAACACTCCGCTTGCTTCCGTGGAGCTATTGTCACTCGTTTTTTGATTACTCGCTTTTGTTTCGAGCTACGAACAAAATGAATATCATCGCCAGCACGCTGCTACTACAGTGCCGCACATGCAATTCCATGATTCGTTCCGACCCAACTGGAAATGAAAACTATTTTATGCTTTTCGAAAAACAAGATGGAGTATTAAAAAAAGCAAAAGAGTTTTACTGCACGCAAGGTTTCTCACATGTACACTCGCAGCACGTAACAGCGCCGTTGCCTTGAAGCGAAGGTAGCAAAACGAATTTCGACCATGTTCAAGGATAATTTTTGAAATAGC
Organism: Anopheles stephensi; assembly: GCF_013141755.1. Taxonomy (NCBI): domain Eukaryota; kingdom Metazoa; phylum Arthropoda; class Insecta; order Diptera; family Culicidae; genus Anopheles; species Anopheles stephensi. Next base: position 18,895,231 of record NC_050203.1, read on the forward strand.
AAAACAAAAACACCATGCACCCGCCCGCAAACACGTTCACATGCAAAAGTTTATTTCGCTTTCAATTACTTCTGTACAGTTTTGGGAAGGTTTAACGGCATGCGCCCTGTTAGCAGTACCAATTTCAACATAAAACGGGAAAGAAGATAATAAAGACACCGGGCGCACCGAGATGATTGAAGCACCAGCCGTGGAGCAAGCAGAGTAATAAATCTAATCGTTTATTGATTGGCCAATTCCATCGGTCAAAACTTTCAGCAGCATGTCAGCGGGAGGAAAGCGTGGGTTAAACCATCCCGTCCAATCCAAACCGCTCCGGTCGAAACTTATTTCGATCAACAAAATGAATTCAGTTTTTACTTCAGCTTGAGCTTCAGCTGTCGACCGGCTGGTGTATGACCCAGTATGATCAAGTGGTCAGTTTGATGGCTTGGTGCTTGCGCTTGAGATGAAGATACGTGCCAATTGCATGGCTGAACGGTGCGACCGGTCGGTGCTGAACCCTTTCAAATCCCTTTTGGTCGATGGAGCAGGATGCAACCACACACGCTACATTGAGGCGAGCAGTAAATCGAAACATTCCATGATGGAGTGCTATTCTTTCGCCCGCCAATGGGTTGTGTGGGGTGACGAAAAACGTTCGCCAAAGTCGATCTAGCTTTATCGGTGCTGATGGGTAGAAGTAATAACATTTTCTTATTGCTATACACCATTTCAACCTCAATTGTGGGATGCTGTCGATTGTGGCAAATTGTAGAATTTGCAGGTTGGATAGTGATATAAATATTTAGAGTGCTCATCAGCGCTTAACACAAGTGTTTCTAAGTGATTGAGTGTTAAATTAAAATCGCTTCTGGTTCACAAATTATTCTATCTTGTATATAATTTGAATTAAGCTATTTATTTTATATTAGATATTAAACAGCATGTTTAACTGCTATAAAAAATATAAAAGTACATAAAAATGCATAAATAGATTGAAGATAACAATTTTCTAGTAGAGTTCACTACACAAACTATAGTTAACTACAAATAGAGCCCCGTTGAAACTATATTAAATTTTGTAATTTTTGTAAAAAAATAATAATAAATACTGTTGTATTGTAGACACTCTTCTTTATGTAGCCCTACCAGCTAACTATAATTTTATCTGACTATTCTGCTAAGTTTTTATTAATCCTATTTCACTTTCTGACTTCACCGATCATTTATTTCATACCCGATGAACCGCATGAAATCCTACCAAAGCTGAAGACGCTTTGTATAAAGCATATTAAATCGGAAGCATTTATTTCGATTCTAGTAATTAAACTGTCAGAAGCAAACTTCATTCTTAGCAGCGAACTACTTATCCTTATTTATTGATATATGTGAGACATATCGATCGAACATATTTAAACTTTCTATTCAATTTCTCTTCACCCATGGAATATGGGTTCAATTGCAACTCTTCTCTTCGTTTCTTTCGGTTTTTTTCTCCTTACAATATAAAATTTGCTTCAAAAAAAAAAGACGCAGATGCACACTCTGCCTGATATCCCCGAAGGTTTTCACACAAAAGCTTTTCCACTCACGCTTCCTAGTGCACTTTGCACACACTGCAGACGCCAGCCGAAGACCTTTATAATTAAGCTCATTCACTCGAACTGCACGAACGAACGATCAACTTTTAACCTCGTTTATGTGCTCTTTTGTGACTGCTGTGCAGCGTGTTGATGGGGCAGCAAAAAAGACAATGGCGCCCACAGTCTTTGCAACCCGCTAAGCCGCTTGAAAACATTGTCTCGAAGGCTCTCACAAGGCATCGATTCTTGCTTGCCGATAGTTTCCGTAGTGCGAAACTTCGCCCTATCGCCCGTAGCATTTTGGAACCGATTCTGCCACCCCACCCTTATCCCTGTAGCTAAGAGAGGGCAAACCCAACCCCCTTTCTTTTGCTTTCTTTCACCCGAACTTTCCTCCCTCTAGGGTGATCTAGTTTGGCTTGTTGTGTTTCCTTCGTTATCTATCCCGCTCTAGTTTGCTTCCTTTACGCGTTACACCCGACCCGAGAAATGAAGTTGTAGCAGCTTAGTTGTTTCTTCTTCCCCCGGCTCACTTTTCCTCGCCCTTGAAGTAGACCGAAACTTCCCCCACCCCAAACCCCCTTTCACCAGTTATAAACACTTCTTCATTTATGCGAATTCACGTTGGTTTATTTGCTTTACCCATCCACCGTTGGCTCGCTGGTACAAATACGAAAGGAGTTACTAACCTCTTCATTGCTGGCGTGTCAGCTAGTGACGACATGTCAGCCGGCTTCTATGGCTTTCAAATCCTGTTCACCTATCACAATTTGACACATTCGCTCAACGACACCCTTCTTCGCCTATTGCTTTAATGCTGTGATTCACTTCACTGTCTCTCTTTGTAACTCCCTCTATCTCTTTGGCTTTCCGCTGCCTCTGTCTCTGTCGCTGTTTTGTCCGTCCTTCATTCTCTCTATCTGTCTAATTTAGTTGTACGAAATCTCACACAAACCACACACACAAACACACTCACAAAAGAAACACTCTATGTTCTACGTCTTTCTGACTGTGTTTCTACCTGCTATCATTTGGAGGAAGAACAAAAATCTCTCTCTCTCTCTTTCTCTCTCTCTCTTTCTCTCTCTCTCTCTCTCTGTCTCATACAATCTGCTAGAGTTAAGTGACTTAAAACTAATCTCATTTTCTGATCGATTCTCTTCCCCCCAAAAATCTTCGACCTCTTCTCCTCGCCACCACATTGAACGGGATGATCGTCCCACAATGTGCAACCCGTCTCGGGGGGTCCACTTGACCACTTTGATCACCACCACAACCATCACCAATTCACCACCACCACCACCACCAAAATCACCAATAATTCCACCAACCAACACCTGTTGTCACCTGTTACCCACCAAACAACCATCCCGTTCTTGGACCGTTTTTTTTTTTGGGGCACACGCGCTCGGCAGCCTTACCATCCGTGGCCGGAGGAGCCTTCGTCGGTGATCTCGGAACGTTGCACACGGGCCCGTATCAACTCGGCCATCTTCGTGTCGTCCGAGGGCAAAGGGTTCGATTCGATCGAGTTCATCCGACGGTACGGCTCCCAGAGTGTCCTCTGTCGAAAGGCGAAGAGTGCCGAGAACGTGTCGGCCTCCGAGCGACAGGTGAGTGTTGCTAAGTGTTTCTGTTGTTGTTGTTTGTTGTTTGTTGTTTGTTGTTTGTTGTTGTTCTACCACCATTGTGTTCCACCACCCTGTCACTAGTCCCCCCCCCCCCCCCCCCATCTGAGAGGTCGCCCATAACATTCTTCCCCCGTCGTGAGTGATCGTTTGTTTGGCTTTTGTGTGTGTGTGTGTTTTTTGTCGATCTGTATTTTCTCTTCAAATGGAGCTACTAATCGTTCATGGTGGACACGCGCACGTGTCTTAGCGCTAATGTTTATCACGCTTTCACCGTTTATTTTTTGTTGGTTTCATGTGTGCTGCTGGCACTCGCGTTTCGTGTTGTTTTGTCATGTTCGTACCATAACGAGTCCACTCTTGATGTCCACTGACTGTTTGATGTTCCAATGCCACTCAGCGAACACCTCATGAAGCACAGCTCACATTGAACACCATTCATCGGAAGGCAGTTTGAAACCTTTTTTTTGCAACTCCCACCCCAAAACACCCGCACACACACACGCACACAGTACATCCACACTTACACTCACTTAAAAGGACCCACAGAGACGCAGGGCGTTGTGTCCTTCCGTTTTGTCACACTCGTAAATGTCACATGCACGAATATGTCAAACTCAATGTTACGATTCGGAATCAAAAGCTGACAACAAATTGCTGTTACCTATAAAATGTTTCTCTCTGTATGTATATTGTTGTTTTCACCTTGTTGTATAAACTGCAAACTCATTCGTTTGCTGAATGTCATAAATTATCACCAATATTAAACAAATTTGTAATTGGATATCGAAGCTGAGAGGAATGCAGTACAGTTTTCTAGGTATCGCCAATCATTGGAGGACTTGTAGGAATTTAGAATCAACAACTATACAGCTTCCCAATTCTAGTTTTTCATCCAGGGAAGGAAAGGCTCCTTCTTTAATCTAAGGATCTCTTGGCCTGTCGTCAGTGGCTGATCAAACGATGGGAGGAGTAGGTGATTGGGGCCTTGAGTAAGGGACCTCGTGGAAGGAGCCCGGTGTAAAAGTTAGTAAGAGTTGCCCTAGGGATAGCAAAGGCTCAACTGCACACCGGCGCAAACACTTTCAAAGCATATCCACTCCCCATTCAACAGAATATCGAATCTCGAGCTGTTACTGTTGGCCCTCTACTTCCATTTCGCTTAAGTTTTCTAAGGAGCAGGATGTGCGTCTGCCAGCCATTATGGGCTTTCTTGGTATTTATTTGCCTGTTGTTTAATAGTTGCGAGGAAACTGTTCGAACAAATTTTTTTACCAGTATCGTCACGAGAAACACTGGCAGCCAGGTATCATTAGGCTGGTGACCGGTGTGGAGCAGATTTCATGGGTAATTAAATCTGATATACCTACGATCAATTTAAAGCGAATAAATAATTGAATTAAGGCCACAATCACTCAGTAAATTCTAAAGCTCCCGTGTCCTCGTACAATGAAAAGCGATTTATGAACTGTATTGCATACCTCTAGGCGCGTACAACTCATTCGATAAACAAATCCTCAAAAAGGGTTACAAACAATATTAAATAATTAAATAATTTATTGGGAAAAATGTGTATGTAATTGGCGGTTTCGGTTCACTGTCCTTCCCATTATAAATGTATTTTATTGCTGTACAACTGAATGTCAACCAAATTTCCTTTTGACTTCCCTCAACCAAACTTCTTGGTGTACGATATAACCCCCCACCGATCCAATATATTAAAGTTTTCAACAAAACCCTCATCGAACCCTAAACAATCTGATGCCTCCCATTAGTAGTATTGCACGGGTAAATAAAATGGGGAACGCTTCCGCCCTTCTCCCAACACGATCGTTCCTAGGGGAACGGCATTCCATTTTAGTGTGTGTGTTAGTGTGTTAAAAGGCGGAACACTATTTGCACGGGCTTTGAAACCGCTTCAACAGGCTCACACAATTATGCTAGTGTGGTTAATGGAGTTCCCGTCCCGTACGATAGGCACGATCCATCAATTGGTTCACAGTCGTAGTGTTATTTCACCCCCGAATTTTCCCCCACCAAAACCAACCCCCATTGTCGCTATGTTTCACCCTGCTGTAGAATCGATCCTGAGTGTTTTCCCTTTTCCGCGTGTGTGTGTGTGTTTTTGAGTGTTCTAGATGTTTTCTCCATTTGTTCCCCACCAATCGAAACAATCGTGGTTTGTGTATATGCAGCACACTAGCACACACCCACTCCAGTTTCACAATTTCGGAGGCGGAAGTCGATACCGTCGTATACCATTTCGGGTGGTTTTTACATAGATAAATACCCGATTTTCACACCTTCCCCCACTCACTGAGCATACCTTCTCACCGAAAGTCCTCATACTCACCGAATAGTGTGCCGAATGCCTGTTCCAAACCCACTAACACCGTGTCCGTTTGCATCTTCACAGCGCCGATTCTCCGAGTATCCGGAGTGGGAGACGGAGGACAGTACGACGGGCAACGGTACGTCCGCACACTCAGCCAGCAACACGAGGCGGAAAAAATCGCTTCGCCAGGACTCGATCGAGCTGGTCGAATGTCACAAGGAACCGGCAGTGGCGGTGACGGTCCCGGTCCCGGTCCCGGTACCGGTACCGACCGTTACGCCCGGTGCCGTACCGGTAGTCGCCGGCACTACGCCAACGCTCGTCACGGTGGGAGTTCCGATCGCGATCGGTAGTAAACCGGTTGCACCCGCTGCTGCTGCTGCTGCTGCTGCTGCAGTCACCGCCGCCAGTGTCGCCTCAGCAGGGATCGTGAAGCCGACACCGAAGCTGTCCAATCTGCCGACACTCTCGGTGTCCGGACCATCGCCACCGCACGAGGAAGAATTCCTGTAATGTATTGCCGTTTCACATTTCACCTAAATCCCGCCAGCCAAATCGCTTTTCTCTCATTGCCCACGTTTTGACTCACACACATACGCTGTACATGTTGTTCTCATCCACTGTATAGAACAGTCAAAAAACAGGCTCCCCCGCCCCAGTTTGATCCTTCATCCTACGCTGGTACGCTGTCCCGTAGCATTACGAAAACACCAATTCAAATGTCTAAACACAAAACGACCACTCCCGCGTCCTTCAGCTGAAGTTTGATTGCTTCGTGCTGCTTTCTTCTGTTTGGTCCCTCTGGCTGCTGTACAGTTTTCGAGCCGTGAGAATGTCAAGAGGGACCGTACTCGACAAAACTGTAGAAATGTTTCATACTGAATGCATTAGTGGTAAAGCAGCTTTCAAGACGATTGAAGTGATCAGCTTGCTGATGGAGAGACGAGAGCAAGAAAAAGATTATCGAAAACCCGGGATTGGATCACTTCAAGCAATGTCTGTACATAGTAGTGAACGTGCTATTTCATACCGTAGAACCCTAATAGATGTTGCAACTCCTGTTAATGCTTAGCAAACCATTCATATAGGAAGCATTAGGCCGACTTAAAGTCTTACAGCGATATTGTGTAGCGTTCAAGCTATTTAGTTTCCACGAGCAATAGCAGCAGATTGCATAACTTTGGGCGTATTGCATAGAGCGCCCGATGTACCAAGAACAATTGCGCCTAAAAGTATGCAATTTTACGCTGTTAGTACTGATTTTTGTTTCAAAATGTTTTGTAACAAAATTTTACCTAGTATTTGACACGTTTCACAGTAATAGAAAGCGTATCTACTTTAAAACAAGCGTCTAATAGCTAATAATGCTACATCGAAAATGCTAAATCGTGTGCTTTGTTCATGTTTGTTTCCCCAAAAGCTGTTGTTACATTTGGATGAATGCTTCGCAAAATGGCATGAATAGCTTAGGAAAGGAGCTACGGTCTCTGGTGATGGAAACGAAATAACCTGTATGCTTTTTTATATTCATATACAAAACAAAACAAATGGAACTGTATTAGTTCAGCTACTATTCTAGGTCACAATTTATTGCTGAGCAAAATAGAAGGAACGAACTGCATTTGAAGATAAGAAGACAAACAATTAAATGAAGATTATTGAAGTATATAAGAATTGTAAAGTAACATACTCGCTATTACTCGTTGCCGACTCACATCCATTGTCGATGCAGTGTAAATGTTTCACTGCACAAATTGACTTGCCAACAAAACAAGAGAACAGTTGTTTGACTGAAAAAAGAGCCTAAGAAAGAGCATCTTCTACCCACCACGATAAAACGCAACCTAATATCGTCTTCTAATCAAACTGAGTCTGACCTTTTCACACCATTTTGTTCGGGCGCGCCATAAAGTCCTATCATTCTCCAAATTCTTTACAGCACACTGGAGACCGATTATTTACACCTCTTTTTATTTTTGAGTTGCTTCCTCTAACTTCTAACAAATTCGTCACCTTCAAAGTAAAGTCAAGTGGCAAGCGCTTCGCCGGAATTTGATACACTTTGATCGTTCCCTTATGATATTTCATCGTTAGCTGCGAGAAGTGGTAAACAATACCGATAGCCCCGATATTGACTACGGGCAGGCTGATTCGATTGGCCGGATTGGTGGGCATCCGTTGAGAGTCATTCGCTTCTTCACCATTCCCTGATCATGTTCCATTTGGAGGAAACAAACAAAAAAAAGAAGCTCCAATGTCACCGAAAAAAAAAAAGCAAAACTACACTACTGACCGCAACCCTCAAATGGTCCACTTCGAATTGACCATCCGAATGATGAGATAGGTTTGCTTTGGGGCGGGTTTTCGATTTTTGTTTTGCTCTATTTGCCGGCAAAGGACGACTTATGTTTTATCCGATGCCGAACGGTCACTGATGATGTGCGCTTGTTCAAGGGAAGTCTTGAGCTTGAAGTTCCAGACGGCTACGGTTTCATTTCGGCTGTTTCTTTGCTTCGGTCTCATCTATTGGGCATCAACTCCATTCCACTCTACGCTCTGCCCATATGTATGTTGTGCGTAGGTTCTCTCCATCCGAACGTTGACTTGTGTCATTTCTGGTTTCTTCAATGTCAATGTGTTTGAGGTTTCGATTAATGAACTTCCGACCGTTGCGGGAGAGTGCGAAGCAGAGCGACCCGGGATTTCCACGTTCAAAGCAAATATCATCACAAGGTTCACTTGACTCCTCAATGGGGAAGAATCAAACGAGCCGAAAGGTTTTGCGATTTCTTTTTCTCCCAGTGTCCAAACAACCAATCCTCGTAAAAATAACATTGACGAATTCGTTCCCATCGATCGGACGTCCGTTTTTATTTTGTGGTTCTACTGTATTCGCCGTACGCTTCCCTACAGTCCTTCCGTACTTCATCTTATCGTCGTCATTTTCCGATATGCATCCAAATCATCAAATTGTCAAACCAACCCGCTCCAAACACGCTAAGGTTAACGTCCCATCGGTACCCGAACCGATTCTTCCTCGCTTGATCTTTGCTGCTAACCTTCACGAAATTCAATTATGCAAATCACGAAACGAAAATATGTAAACTATCCTTCACTTCGGCTTCGGCAAAACTAAGACCCCTTTGTATATACGGAGCGGTGGCCATCTGTTCGTTGTTAGGGATGGGTCGCTTTTCACCCTGCTTTCGAAAGCGGGCCGGATTTTGTTCTACATTTGGCCGGATTACATGGTGCTTTGCTCGATGAAGTGGCACGATTGTGGATTATCGTGTGCCGTTGGTTGGTTTTGTTTTGTTTCATCTTTCTTCCAAGAAGGCTTTAAAGTTTCGGAACCAAAAGGACTCGGGTTAAGGTTAAAGTAAAATCCTCCTCTTTGAGAGCTTTAGAAAGGTCCCGGTGGGAGCACACGGGCGTTCGTGTGAATGGTTTTGGATGGAAAGTTAAGGACAATATTCAACTTTCGAAATGGAACGATTTAAATTGAAATAGAAGAATAACAATTTTCAATGGGTTATTTTTACGGCTCAGAGAGTCTTAAGGAGATAACCTTATGGTGCAAGGTGTAACTTGGAATTGTCGTGTCGAAAGGTCAATTCTGAGCCTTCGGTCCAAAAAAAGTTGTAGCGAATCTATTTAAAATGCCGCAGAAAAGGACTTGTTGATGATTTTAAGTTCACTTAATGCTGCGAATTTAATTGCTTCAATATGCACTTCGATTTATGTACCCTAAACCTAACGATGCGCGTAAAGTAATTAAATTCTGTTCATTAGCATCTATGTCCAGTAATATGGTTATCGTCTAACCGCTTGACACGTGTAGAGGGGTTACCACATAATCGAATGAAACATAGACACACGCACACTGAAAGGTGCATAATTGTCATTTCAAACCTGCTTGGGAGGGAAATGCATGCTCGGTTGAATGAGTTGTGCAAAAATCGATTATTCAAGGTTACAGCATATCCAAGCACGATCGATACAACAAATGATTCAGATATTCAAAAAATTGCCGTTCAATGACAAAGCGCTAGCAAGCATTCGACCCGACACTGTAAACTGCAACTAAATGGCTGGCAGTTCATTTGCTTAGTAGATGCATGCTGTCAATGCTGTCACTTTCTTTTCCTTTCCGACACGGTGACGTGCTGTAGGAAAGAGCAAACAAAGCCCTCCATTTCTTCTCTAATCCTCTTTGGTCCTTTATCAGACGATGGATAATTTCGTTTGTACATATTTGCTGCAAAAAGGTGCATCCATTGCAGTGTAATGCAATAAATCCTTCCTCATTTCCTGCACCCAAAGGCCACCGGTACCGGTGCCTCTAGTTGTGCCCTCCGAGTGTGTGCACTTAGCAAAGAACTCTGCACATCCGGTCTAAGACTAAAAGCAAATTCTACCGGGTCGGGAGATGTTCCCCGTATGGGAAAACATGTCACGCGACGGAAATTACTGCATCCGCTTCGACAACACGCAAAAAGGTAAAGCAATTTCCACCCAGCGCGTGTAAGATGGCCGGCAGTTGTAGTACCGGCTTCCATTTTGTTCCGCCAGCCATGCTCGGGAGCGAATCACACCCGATAAGAATGGGCAAACGGATGAGTCTTGGACCTGCCCGGTTGGACGGGAGGGGAAGTAAAATCGAATATAAGTAAACTTCCATCCCATCTGTGTTGCAGTGTGTATGTGCTACTCTAGCATAAACCCAACCTACTCACGACGACGCTACGCTACTCGCAGCGCTACTCGAGTGCCACTTGACGGAATGGCAATTCCTTTAGCGAGCGTTCCGTGCTACTTGACCGGATTTCGATTACAGCATTATTATCCGGTCGCGAGGGCACACGGTTCTGTGCACAGCGTGCAAATGCTTTGCAAATATTTTCCCATTTCCCGGGGAACGGCATCAGCCGTTCAGAAAATCAGGACACGCTGAAGTGCATCCGTTTCGTGCACTGAGCCTCCTGGGGAGGTTAATTTGTGCTTTAAGAAACTAAAGATACAGGAAGTTCTTTGCTCGCACGCAATGAGCAGCAGAAAAAAAACAGCAAACATACCGAAACCAAAACCCAAAGACATTGTCGGCTAATGGTGGCGTTGATCGAGGCCCTGGATAATGGGACGAGCTAAGTTTGCAACTATCGGAACCCGTAACCTGAAACAGCACGCTAATATCGGTCGGTATTCATTTTTTCCCGAGACCCACTTAGCCTTAGTTTCGTGCCCGGTGGCTGGCCCAACACCGACAAACCTTTGGGGAAAGGCAAGCTCTCGTAAGCAAGCACACCATTTGCCATTTACACCATTAGTGTGCCCAATTGTGATAAGCTTCTGCGTAGCGGCGTTTGTTTTTCGGTGCTGAAAAAAAATCACAAGCACACAAAATGGCACCAACAAAAAGTGGTGCTCAGTAAGAACGTTTAGGAAATTAGAATCGGATACAGTCGCTCCCCAAACACTGGGGGAAAGCCCATGCTGTACGCCTGTGCTGTGACGTGATTGTCGATCGTTTTCGGTAGCTTTTAACTGAAAATATTCATGGTTAAAGATTTTGAGGGGTAAAGATTTTTACTCGAGTTGGGCCATTCGGGCAATTGTGACGGAACGGCTTAATGAAGGTGAAAATTGCTGGGAAAATAAACTTTTTGCCAATGGAATGGAGTGGTTTGAGGTTTGCATTCATTTAAATGAAATGAAATTTACTTCTACGACTCTTTGAAGCGAGCTTAAAGCTATCAATGCTCCGGTAAGCAAACAAACCCAATTCTGTTGTGGGTTCGGAGTCAATCCAGAAAAAGAACACCACAACAACTACATCATCAGTTCGGTTGTTAAAGCTTTCTATTCAAACAAGCTCTTTACGGTGCATTCCCCACACACAACTGAAGCTGGATCGAACGATTAGCTTCGAGTTGTATCCGACAAGATAATCCTCTTGAGCAAGGAATCGATTTGTGCACAATGCAGCACAGCAATTGCAACGATTCCTTTCCGATGAACGAACCGCATCGCTGAAGGCTCCCAATACCAGCATTAACTGGTGGCATGTTTAAAGAAGCTATCTATCGGTAAGCACTCTCTGCCCGTCGTTCGTCACAGTGCTGTGGTTCGAGCCTAATTAGCACAACCGCACCCACATTATCCACACACAGCGTAAAGCTCACTCAAGCCGGGTGTATCCACTCGTGAAGCTCGTCGCCTTTTACACCTTTAGACCACCGTATTGAGCCTCTATGTCAATGCGAAAGTTTCCCGAACGCTCTCCGAAGGATTACGGTAGCAGCGCTAGCGTTGCAGCACAATGTAACGCATCGGAAGCATCCCGGACATTCCCGTCCAAGCTTCCATGCCTATTTCCCCCTCCAGAGCCAATTACTCGTAATCCTCTTACGGAGCTGGGGGAAGCAACGGCTCCAGGTCACTCCAGGAGCACATCAACGATCAACTATTCCGGGAACTGATTCCCGGGTGCACCGCAGCTGGCCTGATGCTGTGTCAGCGAGCGATGCAGCACCTGATTGCATACCTGCCAGGGGCGGCTCGGCCAAGCAAACACAGTAAACCGCTTCCCCGTCCCGTCTAGTGCTCCCGGTAGCGATAGAGTGAGAATAGTGAGTGGTAGTGAGTAGTAAATTGTGTTAGTAAAATACAGAAATACATTTTGCTAGGATCGAGACCCAAACACAACACGATTGTAACAAACACTTGCAAATCTATTCGTCCACAGTTGATTGGTATTTTCATTCCCCGTTTTTCGTAGGCTGTGCTAATTTGTTTTTGTGTTCCTTTGAATTGTATTAAGTAAATTAAATATTGTTTTTCAATTACGTCCATCGTGTATTTTCCACATCATGTACAAAAGTTGCTAAAACCATATCCCGCAATCAAAAAGCACCCCAAAACTCATGTTTGCAACCAAGCGTGCGAAAGTCACATCAGCAACAAACAAAAAAACTAATCATAACTTTTTTCTTCTTACTTTCTTTCTCTTTTCTTTCCATTCTCTCTCTCTCTTTCTCTTTCTCTCTCTTTCTCTTCTTTACATTGCATTCTTTTACCATGCACACCGATTGGCACGCCAACACTTGCACACAATGTTCGAATGCCTTCGATTGAAACAAAAAACAGATTATAAAATCGATAGTATAAGCGGATAAGTAGTGACAGTAGTGACAGTAGTAATCGATGCGGTTTGTTTTTTTAAGAAGAAGACAAGATTTCAATCAGGTGTGATAGAAAAAGCAACAGACAGGCAGATAGATTGCCAAGGATATAAATTGAGCAAACGAGCGACGAGCGAGATTTAGATAACTTAGCTTGGGTGAAGACGAACAGTGTTTATACGCTGTAGTTAGAGTGTAGAACGATTTGATAGATTATTTATCCCCCGTTTTTAATAAAAGAAAAGCTAGGTTTTGACCAGCAGGAAGGATAGGAAAATAGAGAGAGAGAGAGAGAGAGAAGAGAAAAGCAAACGACCAATATCGAAACAAATATCTATTATGTAGCAACAAACTATTTCTAAGGCCAAGCAGGATCAAACTACGGTACTAGGCAAAGCGATGGCTACTTTGGTCACAAAATCGAGCTCCCTCTGTCGGCTAGCCAAGCTCGCCGCCGGGTAACTCCAAAACCATGTGATGAGTTTCCATATTGGTTTCCTTGACAACCTCAACCTGAATGAGCTTTAATGTGATCGTTACATGTACTAGCCAGCTCGCATCTCTTCACTAGCGATGGTAGCTGTATCACCAATACAACTGTGACACCATTGTCACAACGACCAGCGTGTATCCGTGTGTGTTTAACGTGCTTGTATACTATCAACCTTATTTGGTGAGCGTTGCTTTAACGGTAGGGATCTTAGGCGGTTTCTTTTCTGATCTAGCGATAAGCCGTGGGCCATCCGTAGTGTCCACACATTCACGCCAAAAATTTCAAAATTTAAAGCATACATTTGAGTTTTTTTCGTTTAAATTAAAAATTAAACTGTTTACATACCATTCGAATTTATTAACTGATTTTCGACCCAAAACTTGTTAGGGAAGCCTCTCCCACTTTTTCACGTGAATAGACCAAAACGAGGCACGAGCGTGAAGGTGGTGTGTATTCGTAAGACGGTGCGCATAATATAGTTTAAGCGATGAGCCCGATTTTGTAAGTGTGTATGAATGTTTGTGGTGCAAATTTTTCACGCACCAGCAACGATTGTGCAGCTACCACCAGCAGCAGCTAATGTGAAACGTGTTCCTGTATCCTCTCCAATTCTCGGAATCGGTGTAGCCGAATACAGAGCAACACAATTTAAAATACGTTAAGCGAATAGAATATCTAGCGTACACGAGCAGACGACCCCTTTGATAGTCCTGTGTATGTGCCCGATTGTTTAGCGCGAGTCGGTTAAAACCTCCCCAATGTTACCGAGAAGGATACATTTATTTGAATAATAAAACTGTTTCGCCAACTGTACTGTACTGCATCAGCATTAGTTTTCTTTTTGAGAATCGGTGGGGTTAAAGTGTGTTTTAGTTTTCAACCAATATATCATGCATAGAGCGAAGCAATTTTCTCACCCTAAAAGGCTTCTTTCGGGTGCCCCCTTTCAAGTGCTGTTTCACGTAAGATAAATTACACTTTAACCAGCATGGTGATTGTCTGCTCTCGCTCCGCACAGCGATGTGGAAGTGTGTGAAAAATCTCATAAAATTGTATGCTCCTTCGAATCTTACGCTCTGGGGCTTCGGGGGTCATGATGATAAATCATGCGAAATGCCACCGTCCTTGGTCCCCCGGCGCAAGCAATCATCGGAATCTAATGTACAATATATTGCTCCGGAGTGTATCATTACGGTATAAATTGTCTCGTACTAGAAAGGTTTAGGGGTTGGATTCTTTGGCGGGCAAAATGGTGTCTCACTTGTTCAATCGGTTGAGTGCTGTGCTAGACTCGTCCTTATTCTCTAGAGGATTGTCCGAAAAGGAAATCTACTTCTTTCTTTTCCTACCACCAATGTCATGTACTGACATTTATTCAAACGAAATATCCCGGCGATAATGCTGGAGCCCCGGGAATGCTCGGAAGCATCCTCATAAACTGTTTCCGCTCTCAACGTTTCGTGTCCAGAAATGACCGATTTGCAACAATCTAGCGCTTGAGCTGAAAGAACAAAAAGCACACACACCGACACGTACCAAAATTTTACAACCATTTACATGCTTCATGAACTTTCGCGCCATTCATCCAGCGGACGAGCGCATCCTTTCCGCAACGACTTAATGGTAGCTCATTTGCCATCGCGAACGACAACCCCAGTTTGGGGCTCCCGGCTCGGTCGGATGGATGGATTATCTTCTATCCCATGCTCGGTACTGGGCCACAGCAGCACTGCACGACGCTGCACTTAATCATGTGCCAGCGGAAGAGTTTTTTTATGAGGTACTGAAAAGCAAACGCCAGGGGTTTTCGCAAGGGTTTCGCTCCCGAAAGTGATAAGAAAAGTTTTTCGCAGCTTAGCATCGTGAACCAGTTGACCGTGATTTGCATACATTCCCCGGGCAAGGCAGATTGATGATGGTCGTCTGTGAAGCGCGACACACAAACAAACGAAGAAAAAAAAACCTCCTCCGTCAAATTGTTACTCAAAGATATCTCCGGCGGGAAACAAACTCGTCCAAAAGCGATAACGATTGGAGCTTTTTTGTTGAGTTTTCAGGTTTTTTGTTTTCGGTTCCGATGGCAACTTGTGGGCACCACTTGATGATGGAATGTTTTTGATGGACCACTTCTAAAAGTGACATTTGCAAAGTGCTTGCGCTGGCAAGGCAAGCAGTGATAAACTTCTAGTGCGAGCCAGCGAGCAGCAACGAATGAACGTTAAGAAGGTCATTTATTTTAATGTGTACACCAAAATCGTTACCGAAAGCGTGGAAGCAATTTTTGGCCACGATCATTAGCTATCAAATAATAAATAATGGTGGCGACAAATGGGTTCGTTGCTTTTTATATGGTGGAAAAAGTGTTTTCTATTTTAGTTTAGTGTAGATAATAGAATCCTTTGCGTTATTGAGTTTGTTTAGAATCATTCAAATTCGTTTAAAAAATAAATCATAGTAGCTAGTGGAAAAAGATTTGTTCATAGATTATAGATTTTGACGCCTAAAGTTATGCAATTTTTTTATTTGAGGCTTATGTTATCGATTTTAAAGCTTTAAAAACATAAAATATTATTAAAAATCATAACAAAATACTTCTGTTAAGTGTTTGTATTTATCAGGATAATGAAATTCTTCCTAACACATTATACCTACAATTAGCCTACATTTATGCGCATTGCTTCCCATTTCTTTAGCGCTTTCGTTCTTTCTTAGCAAATGACGTATGTTTCCCCCTTTTAAATGCTGTCTGCCTATCCTCGTCTAGCTCGTTACTGTGTTGCTTGTTTATTTTCCAACTCTAGAAGCCTTTTTCAAAACTCAACACACAACACTTTGAGCTTTTCGAAGGTGTCAAAACATTCCGCTTGTCATCGTGTACCATTTCCCCGTCAGTCATGCAAACGTCCCTCGACGAAGGACAGACAAACGTAGTCCGCCTAGTGATGACGTTTCGCTCTGACCTGCAGCTTTACACCTGCCATTTTCCCTTTTTCCTTTTTCATGCCTAGCCATTTGCCTTTAGTGTAGCAAAATAGAAAAAAAAAACCCCAACCAATTCCAACTGTTGGGAGCCCTTTTTTTAGGCACATTAAAACGCGCTTCAAACACCTTGCCGCTTCCTGCCATGTCATGTTGCTGACTGATTCGGAAAATGCTAGTGTAATTGAATTAATTTCCCATTTCTCCCTTGACTACCGTTCCCTCGCCGTCGTCGTCGTCTATGGGCACCGAAAAATCCTCCTCATTAGTAAACACCTCAAGAAGAATTCAACGCTCCCAGACGTCGATGCCACGAGTTCCGGCGGTGAACAGGTGGACAAGGAGCGCTATTAACAAACCTCCGCAGCAACAGTTCATGGCACTGAACAGTGGGAGAGCACCCAGTGCCAAGCGAGCGAGTGTGTAATGAAACTTATTTCAATTTAAATGCTGAAGAAAACTGACAAATCAAAGACAGCAGTCGGGCCCACGCAAGAGAGTCGCAACGAAACTTTAAGCTACCCCGAATGAAGTAGCAAACGGAACTAAGTAACGAGAAAACTTCCTCCTCAAAACAGCGGTGCGCCGAGTGAAGTGAAGCCCTTTAAGAGCCCTTTTTTACCCGCCCCAAGAGCTCGGGCACCCCGACGATGACGATGGTTTAATTTCTAGTGTAAATATTTAGCTAGACGCAGACAGGGATACGGGAACCATTTGCACCATCGTGACTTTCGGCATCGATCTCTGGTCTGGGGCTGCGTCTAGCGGTGGAAGAGTGGCTTCTCAGGAATTAATAGCGTTTTTTCGCCCCAAACGGCAGAAAAGGCCCAGTGATAATTAGAGCAAACGCGATCACTTTGGTTCGGTGAATGATGGGATCCCGGGAACCGTAGGGAGCCGTAGTTTTTGTTTATGCTAATCTTTCCACTGCTTGCTGTAGGGAAACATGAAGAAGATGGGTAAAGGATACACTTGATGAATGTATGAAGTGGATGGCACCCGAAAGCTTCGTGAAGAATACGAATTTGGACGCATTGCTAACATTCGCCCGTTTCGATAGGCGCCAATTAGTGGTGTAATTGTTTAACTGATTGCGGACGGAAATTAGACTCAAAAGCGAAGTGAGCGATGTGCTAATTGAAGGCAAAACGGAATTTAGGCAAATTAAAAGAAGCGGACAAAGGGGAGGCTTAATTTGAGAAATTATGGTAGAAATGACCTTTTTTATGTTTCGGTTAAATAAAAGAAACGGAAGTTATGATTTAAGAGACAATAATGCTCCCCAACTTTAGTTATCGTTTCCTTGACAATTGTGCGTTTTATCGTGGCTGGTAGTATTTAAACTAAAACCTCCAACTTGAAGCAAGCCATGAGATGATTCCACTGTACTAAAAGAAAACTGACAGCTCTACCAGCTCGGACTACTAACAACGGTTACTTTATTGTCAATTTGCTACAACGAGCACCAAGCACCAAACCAAAACTACCATCCTGAAAGTTCCTTCTCCCCTGTCGGCAGCAGGTGTATATTTAGGACAAGTCCATTCGTGTTTAGTACACCAAACCAATTGTACTAAAATGTAGAATTCAATTAGTACAAGACAGCAGACAAATGGTAGTAGCATTTTACAACTAAAATAAAACAAATCCAATTACCCGAGATTCATACCTAGCGTAAAAAAGATACAAACATTGATACATTTGTATATGACACGGGACCACTTTGTGTCTTGTTTCCGGTAAATCCCTCCATTAAACCTTCGGCGGTATCGAGCGACATTGAAAGGAGTATTTTATTTTCTAACCTGGAACGCTCAAAGGAACGTCTAGTAGATGGAACAAATCACACGATTTATAACACCTTAGAAACCGATTCATATTCGTAATAGCATTTAGTCCCGATTCAATGTCTGACTAGCAGCTGTAAGTCTGTGGATGGTACATAGAAAAGTAACGGTAAAGTCCGGCATAATACAAGAGATGGACGTAACTTTCGAATGACTTTTACGATACAGTTAAGTACTGGGAAACCCATATATAAGCTGTTGTATATAGAAAAGAAATGTAAACTGTTCATTGAATGTCCATGAGCTATACTTAGCGTTAGTAAGGGAAATGGATGGGATGAAGAACATTTATCACTACGTTGGCATTACACAAGACACAACACCGGAAATGAAGTTCTAGGCTAGTCGAGAAAAACTGGAAAATCTAACCATAAAAACAACCATTAAGCCCCGGACGATATTCTAAGCATGAACTAAGCAACTAAGCCTTAACACTACTCTCCTGCGAGTATATCCTTGTTAGAATCGTGTTGAATGAACAGAGTTTAACTGATGTAACGTTCATTCTCTTCAGGAATGAAACAAAGAAAAAAAACTACTTAAACGAATCGAACACCAGTTACATCAGCAAAAGCGTACAAAATTATAAAATTGTTACCCTTTTTAAAACACTTTCCTCTGTATGCGTACAGCCTCTCTCAGCCCAAAACATATCTCATATCAAAACATTGAACGTACCCTTCTAAACAATCTTCTATCGTTGTCTAAAGCTATCTCACCTATTCGCCGTTTAACTCACACCCTACCTACCTACTCTATGGCTGCTGACTTATTAATCCCACTACAATACTTAAACTAACTGTCGTCTGGAATTCACGCCAACCTCCAAACTGTCACTCTTCTACTACACACCCAGTGCTCTATAGTCTATCGTTGTTGTTTCCACTGTGTCCTGTATCTATATCCTTCTTCGGCTTTGGAACTTCACACATTCAATCTATATGCTATGCACACACACACGCCAAGCCGAACAACAACTCATTGTGAAAAGCGATCAAAAACATCGAGGACCATTACTGTGAAACAATTTCGTACTGTAGACAACATGTTCTTCATAACCTTATTTCATTGTGATTCACGTTTTTATGATACACGGTAGGGGAAAAAGGAAAGCGAAACAAAAAAAAAAGCGAAATGAAACAGAAAGTACTAATAATACAAAGGTTTAGCAGTAGCGTTTACATGAAAACCTCCTCAGATTGCCTAGGATTTGTATTGCGTGCTACGCCGAAACGGAGCAACAAACTACAACCGGAATTGCGCTGTAAGGTAGAGAATGGTAACGGGTCCAGCTCAGACGAGACCTGTTCAACACTGTACAACACCACTTTTGCATGGCACAATTTTATGTAACCCAACTATGTACTACTACTACTACTACTGCTACTCAAACTACTCAGCACTGTCCACACTGGTGGTAGAAGTTACGAACGAACCGGAATCCCCGATATAAAGTAAATAAAAACCAAAAACAAACAGCAGATAGTATTTTAAACGATCGTGTTTTGTTTCTTTGTGTCTCATTTGTAAGGAAGATATTAAAGGGAGTAAGTATCTCAAAGAAGGTAAGTATTTATGGCATGATCTGTACTAAAAGCTCCCTGAAATCTTTATTGTGCAGATAACAGTAGATAAATAAATGGCGAAGGTGAAGCAAGTACTTAAAAAGGTTCAAACAATATTAAAATTCAATATTAAAATTTATATTTTGCTATCACGCATTTGTTTATCCAATTGGCATCCATCCCATTGTGCTGATCTGTAAAGCTTGTGCTGCATTTTGCATACTTTTTGGCGTATTCCATTTCTCTTGTCTCTTCTCTTGACCAAACTCTCTTGACCTATCGGAAAACTGATCCACTAGAAAGCCTTAACACTTCGTAGTATTTCAACGCCTAAAAGTATGCAATTAACAAAATACCATTTTATCAATTGCATACATTCAGGCGTATACTTTGTTTTACTTCGCTCAGCTTCCGTTTAGTCAGTCCTGGATTGAATTTCTAAGTGTTTTAATGCTTCAAACGTAATATTATACGATCTAAAACAAATTTATTCTCCTCTTAAATAAATCGGCTTCAAAACGCTCTCTACTCTGAATTCTGACCCACGCTAACGCTCCAGCATAAAGGACCACATACTTTTACTGTTCCATCAAGTGTATAAAAGTTTGTTTGCTTCTCGCCGGCAAAACTGTCACGTCTGCCGTACGTGTCCATTTTACGAACCACAAAAACGTAATCGACACTTTCGAACTTTTGAGACGGGTGGCAAAGCACGTAAATCGCCGTGGTAGATAATATTTTTCTTCGTGGCGGAATAGGAAAGACTTAAGTCCATAAATACACCTTTAAAAAGAGTGCTCCTATGTGCGTTGAATAACTCTAGAAAAGTTAAATACGGGGTTTGATATTGATGCGATATTTCACAACTTCAATTCCCGTGCGAGCCTATTCCCTCGACTGGATGTGCAGGAAGATGGATTAATTACAGCCATCCGGCCAAAAATATGCATCGATCGCCATTGCTGCAAACCCCATTCTCCCGCGTGCCGGATAAGATAATAAGGGATGAAAATGGTTAAGGTTACTATCACCATCCAACCACCACCATCGCTATCCTTTTATATCTCGGTCCATGGTCTCGCTGGCCGCTAATGGAAACAATCGGGGACGGCAATAAAAGCAGCCAACCGTATCTTAGATCTGCGTGCGTGTGTGTGTGTCTGCCAACCCGCTATTCCCATCGGATCGAATCATGGGGTGGGATTCGTTCGTTCCTAATTAATTTCTAATAATCCCCACATGGCGCCATGTTGCCATCAGTGAGAAGGAAAAAAGAAACTAAAAGGCTAAAAGACCACACCATTTCGGGCACGCTTTGTTTGCTCGGGCGGTCGATGATGGATATGGGCAGCCCTAATTTGCTGATCGGATCGCGATCCTTTCCATGCTGTGATCTGGATTGATGTTTTGACGCTGTGACATGGAACGATAGTCCCGTCAGTAGAGAGGTGACCGTCCGATGCTTCGGGAAAGCTTCAACTTGCCGCTTTTCAAAAAACTTGTGGGCAGAAACTCTTGTTAGGAAAATAATTCAAACTCTAGCCATTCGATCTATCCGTGAGTTGTATCCAGTTTCGTTTTCCGCTGGGGAAAGTTGCTGTTGTTGTTGCTGTTGTTGTCTCTTTTTCTCCGAAAATGGTGGAAAACCCGGAGAAAACCTTCACCGCGAAGGAAGCGACGTTTAATCAAAAGTTATTCGCCGTGCTACACGTACCCGGCCTACAGTATGTGTTTGATCAGCGGAAACATCCACTTGAAAGGTAAATGGTAGTTGGATTGGGACGGCCAGCTTAACTACCTTCATCGCGTGGGTTTTCCTCCCTCCCTAGCGCCAAACCCTTAGAACCGCAAGTTGACGAATGAAAAAGGATTACAGTCCCTTTTTTGCGGGATGGCCCGAGTTTTGTTTTTTTCTTTTTGTTCTGTTGCCCATGTCTTTAGGCTGTTTTGGGTGCTCGTTATCCTGGCGGCGATCCGGGGCATGCTGTTTCTGGGCCAGTACCAGTACGCCCGGTACGGTGCCAACCCGACCGCCATCCAGATGGACAAAAACTACCGCGACTGGATCGGCATTATGCCGGGCTTAACGTTCTGCTTTCACGACCGGATCGACTGGAAGCGGGCCCACGAGTATCTGGAGCGGTAAGATAATAATTAAGATTACCACCCCGGGGCGTAGGAAGGGCAGGGTCGGGCGTTCATGGGTGTAATGGTGGGCTGTTGGTGCAACTTCCCCCGGGTGATGCCTCCATATTCCGTGCGCTGGTGAGATATTTTTAGGATATCGTTTTTTGTTTCGCGTCCCGGAATGCCCAACGAAGGTTGGCAAATTATTAACAGACTAACCGGTGGTGGGCGTATTCTTATGCTACTTTCCACTCTGTTTACACGCCACTTTTTTGTTCGGACGGTAGTGATGAAAAAGCAAACAAAAAAAAATCGGAAAGAAAACGTTACACGCAACATTGACCGCTTTTGTGCAAAATTGTGCAATTACAGCATACTTAGGGGGTCTGCTGTTTGAAAGCAGAACCAAAAAGACCCCCAACCCTAGTGTGAATGAGTTTGCGGGGATGGAAAGCTGCGCTGAAAATGGTTTTCCATTGTTTGGCGAAAGTATGTTCGTAATCGTTTTCTAATCAGAGCATTCCCGGAGCGATTTTTGGCCGTAAGTTTAATGATAATGTGCGAAAATGCTTCGGTCGATATAGCGATGTGCTGATATAATCTAGAGCTAAAGGCAATTGCCACATTGTTTATCTGTATTTGATGGTTAAAGTGTAGTTTGTTACTATGTGAACGCAATTAGATGTGTTAAAATACATAACAAGAACAGCAAAATGTGAGAAGAATGTGTGGAGCACTTCAAACCCCTGATGAGTACATGCGTGTTGCATACCTGTTAGGCGTAAATGTACTAAAATCTCCTTCATGCAGTAAAGCATATTTTTTATAGGCTTTAAAGCAGTTTTTAAAGCTTATACTGTACTGTTTGTACTTATTATCATTTTTGGGACTCTGTTATTTCGATTACTTCCCTTTTTTTCTGTTTCTTTTTTTAAACTTTATATTATAGCCTGTATAATTCAATTATAGAGGGTTTGTTGCATTTCTTGCACAAAGCATTATTCTGTACTGGAGAAAATCATAGGTATTCCGTTACTAAGAAAAATTTACAGCTCGTTTAATGTTTTCCCCATAATATCGTATTGCCAGAACCGAACAATATATTTCCTCTCTGTATACAGTGTTTGGCCTTCTCTAGGTTCTCATCGTTCTCGATCTCGCTTGTTCATATGAAACATAAATGCTTTTCTCAATTAAAAGTGCTGGTATTATTCATATGAAAAATATCTCTGCAATGTGGGAAAACGATTTCGATCTCTACAAACAAACAAACACACACACACACAGCTCAGCTCGGCTCAGTTTCATTTTTTTAACGCAGATATTATGTTTCGCAGCCTGCCTATCTATGCATGTTAACCTGAATGTTTGCGCCTAAAGGTATGCAAAGTAAGGTACGAAAAATACCCCTTTCAATAGTATTTTCCATCACAATGGCATTCATATTCCATATTGCATACATTCAGGCGTATTCAAAATGCTTATAAGCCGAAGCTGTTCTTAATTTTATTTTTTTAATTTGCTTTCCACAATGGCAAACACCCCAGCTATTGATGAGCTTGTTCGACACCATTTGAAACATTTTTCAAAGCTAATTACAACCCCGCTAATAGCGTCCGAAGCATCAATTGTAATGCAATCAACAGTTCATTTCACAACTCAAGCACAGCGCTAGGGGAATAATCATAAATCAGGCCCTTCATAAAGCCAACTATACCCTGCCAAACTCCTTTTCGCTGCATTTTTACCATCCACTGCTTGCAGTGTGCGAGAACGGCGCTGGAACGATGCCAAATCTCAGTTCGGCCAAAACTCCATTAACAATGCTGCTCGACATCAAACGCAGCCGGGTTTCATCTTTACCGTGTCTAATTATGACTTGCCACCGCTTCTGCCACCTCAGGGACTTGTTGGTCGTTGGGATGGGACAAAAAAACGGGAGAACTAGTGGGACGGTGTTTAAAGCTCGCGGACAATATTCTGGCCTCGCTCTAAAGCAGCTTCCCTTTTAGCATTCAGCTTACCGGTCACGGAGAAGCCACCAGGGAAAGCTTAACGGCGAATAAGACCACCGGGACCAGCCGTTACCTTGCCGAGTTTGTCCAAACGCTTGTCGATGCGACCGCCACCGAGCTGGGCAATCTGTCGCGCTTTCTCAACGACAGCCGGCTGGCCGCAGACGTCAATGTGCTCGAGCTAATCAGCACGGTAGGGTGCAAAACTTTGCCCATCCCAATGGTGGAGCAGAGCTTGGTTTCTCACAGCAAAAATCGTTTCTCTCCACCATCATCAGGTACACCCGAATCATGATATCGCGATCAACAGCTTCCAGCCGGGCCATGGGGGATTGCTGCAGGTGCATCAGATTGTCACCGAGCGGGGTATCTGCTACGCACTGAATGCACCGCTCGCCTTCCTGCAGCACGCCACCCGGACGGGGTAAGTGTGAATCTTATTAAAAGTGGAATTAGAAGCGGAGACTACTTAATAATTTAATAACGGCTCATAAAGATGGCGAGGCTCGATGGCCCACATTTTTGTGGAATAAGCGCGCCACCCCGTTGCGACGTGTTGAATGTGCACATTTCAATTATGTGACGCAAACTAGACAGCAGCAGTCATCGTTGTGGCTTTAATGACGTAATTAAAAGCTCCGATTTGGGAATAGAAGCGAGTGGATTTTGAGTAACAGTTGTCATTCTGGGTGAATGTAAAACGAATGGAGTAATTTGCAGTTCATATCTGTGAGTTATTGCTGCGATGGTGTAGGCATGAAAAGAGTCAAGCCTTAAACTTGTAGGAATAAACTTAAAATTCGGAGTGTCCTTTGCTACCGTGTACTAATACTGGCATAAAGAACGTTTGCATACATGTAGGCGCAGACGCTTAAAGGTAACGTCTTAGCACAAAATGAGGATTTTTATCATTTTTAAACTAAGTTTTCGGATAAACAAGGCTTTAATATACATTCGTCTATTTTTAAGCTCATGCATACATTAAATTCTTCAAGAAGGCATTCCTCTTTTTACAGTCACCCTAAAGTCAACACCTTCTGAGACAAGTTTGACAACTCGCGGGTAAAAAAGAAAAGTTTCTAACCTCGTTTCTTATCCATCTAAACCCCACTCATGGGAAACTTTTGCCATCCCCTAATAACATCAAGCCGTTACTTTGTGATGCAAATCATTCCAAACTGTTCTTTTTGCTGTGTGTTGGTGCGTGCGAAGATGTGTTGCTTTCGGAAGGTTGTTCCATGCATGAAAGTAAGCCAAAGATGAGATGGAGCGATTCCCTTTTGTGCTCGGGAACCCAGCCCCACCAGGGATGGTCAAACAATATCCTTTCCCCTAACCTCCTATTCGGCTCCGGCTGCTGGTGTAACAAGATATATTTTACATTTTGTCCTTTCGTCCTGACCTAAGGCAACCGCTGGCTTCCGAGAAGGACGTGCCCGGCTGGGCTCCTATATCGTGCGAATTTAGCAAACATCACTGCTACATGAAGCTGGACATGTATCGGTCAACGGTATCGGTAAGTTTGCTAGGTGCTTTCATCGCCGGTTTTTTTTCTCTGTCAGAAGCTTGGTTACATTGTTTGTGCTGTCCCTTTGCAGTATGCCATACATTCTCCGTACGAGGTGGCCACCAGTGATCAGCTGTTTACGCACGTGGACGAGTCGGATGAACTGGTTGCCGTGTACAGTGTGCTCGAGACGGTGTAAGCCATGTGGACTGGGCGCCATCTTGCTCATCTCAGGCTCTCAAAGAGCCTTCACGGAGCCTTCACTCCCATACCTTATCGTCTAATCAGATTTAAAACCCATTCTCTTTTGTTTCCCAGCGCGAACGAACGTCTCAAGGATCTGACGGTGCGGCAGCGTAATTGTTTCTTCTACGATGAAGTGTACGAACGGTTGCCGGTAGGTCTTTTTTTTTGTTCCTCTTTAGTTTCTTTTTTCGTCGCCACGTCAGTAATATGATGAGAGCCAATTCATACACGCCGGTTGAATCGTTACAGCGCTACAGCCACAACCTGTGCATTATGAGTTGTCGGGCGAAACGGGCACTGGCAGCATGTCGGTGCCGGCCACACTTTTATCCGTTCGCCGGTCAGTATGCACGTCGAGAGGGTGGACGGTGGGTGGGTTTCGTTTTTAATCAAAGCACATTTAACGAACATGCCGTTTGCAGAGGGACCAGCGTGCAGCGTACAGGGATTGCATTGCCTGCAGCAGCATCCGGACTGGTACTCGGCAGATGTGGACTGCAAATGCTTGAAATCGTGCACGGACGTGGGCTATTACGTGGCATCACTTAGCAAAACGCAGTGGTAGGTTGGTCCAGTCCAGTCCAGTTGAGTCTTTACTACGTTGTACGTATGTACTCCTTCCTACCTTCGTACAGGACGGCCGAAGGAGGCATCCCGTTCACGCACAAAGCGTCCTTACGGTGGGAAATTCTAAAGCCCAAGACGAGACTCCGGAGAGTGCTTATATTCAGCTACGAAGATTTGCTCGGTAAACATAACGCTCTGCAGACTGGGTAGAAAAGCGCGGACGGACGAGGACCCATTACAGATATTCGTATGATTTACGACGGTTTGACTAATGGAACATGTACCACATTCTCTCTCTCTACGATTTCAGTTTCGTTCGGTGGCGCGGTAGCATTGTTTTTGGGAAAGAATGGATTTTACCTCTCGAAAGTTGCGGAATTTTTAGTTATTGAATTTAGTGGTTGGGTACGGCGGAAGTTTTTTGTGCGCAAAGCCGTAAAGAAAGACATTAAAACCCCTCACTTAGCTCCGTCCAAATAGAGTTGGTACGCTCATAACCAAAATTTACTATAATCGTGTGTGGAATACTTATCTTAATATGAAATGTTTTAGTAGATCACGTGCGTAAAATATTTAATCACTAGCACACGATCTTGCTTCAAAATAACCGACACTGAACTGTGGTAATTTTGCTTTTGAAATTCACATTAACCACAGTTCATTTCAGATGAATTTCGATCAACTGTGGGATGCCTGTAGCACTGTCCGGACATTTTTCGTACAATATTTCCTGCATTCCGTTTCTTTTTAACACTCTCAAATTCATACACTCCAAAAATACAAAATAATAGTAATATGCTGCATAAAAACATAATTAAATGCACAATAAATTCTGGCGCACAAAATGTTCTCGCCGTCGAGCTGCCAACTCGATGACCGGTGAGCTTCTCACTGTGCACCGTACACGATGTAAACAAACTAGTAAACATCGGTTGAGTAATACCGCTCTGTTTCGCTGTTTCGCACCATGAATCGCGCTAAAAAAGTGTCCTTTTTCCTTACCGACACCGGTCGGCAGGTAGTATTTTACGGCGCAACCACCGTTGCGATAGGACTGTTCGCTGGCCACTACTTCCCACACTCGATATGCATTTCCTACTACAAGGAGTTTGTGCAAGCATACAAGTGAGTATCCGGAACCGGTGTTTTCCTTTGACTAGTTGTTTGCTCACCTGTTTGTATTCATTTCAGAAATGGAGAAGAAAGGAAGCTTTCAGAGAAGCTAGAGCAGCGGTACAAGCGAGCATTGGAGTTGCTAGATTTGACGGAGTTTGAAAAAAAGTTCGCCACCCCGTTCGTCGTGTACGGATTCGATGTGTTTAATGCGGGTTCGTTCAAAACGCGGTACGGTGCGTACGTCGGCATCCCATCGAACTTTGAGTACGATAGTGCGGCGGCAATCGATCGTACCGACATTAAGATACGCAATCAACCGATCGACTGGAACACGGAGCCGGGCAAATTGCTCGAGGATGCGCTGGTGCTGAGCGAGGACGAGCAGGTGTTTGGTATCGCGCGGGAACTGCTCACGATGAAGACGTACAAAACGCTCATACAATCCATTATTCCTACCGTTTCGTGGATGTTTACGTACAGCTTAGCGTCGCAGTTGAATGAGCGTTGTAATTTTTACGCCCGTCCACGATCCCTCCGCATGATGCTGTACACTATTTGCGGGCTGTTTGGATTTGGCATTTATTCGTTCTCGACCGATATGACAGAAATTTACTACGAGACGCAGGTCGACAAGCAGATGGCAACGCTCGGACCGGATGTGGTTGATGCCGGCGTAAGGTTTTACGATAAAGTGTTGAAGAAAAATGTCGCCATTCGTAAGCTCACCGGGGAAGATTACTACACGGCCAAGGGTAACGTGAACTATCTGATCCGACAGAAGGCGGCACCGTTGACGCTGCGGAAAGAGTTTTTCCAAACGGGGTACAAGGATTACGTCGGAACGGAGGAAACGAGTTAGGGGGTGGGCGAGAGGATGATCAACCAAATGCTATTATATTTAGCTTGAAATAAATGAAGTAGTGCAGAATGAGTGCTAGATGGTGTATTCAGAAAAGAAATTAAACACGGTACTAATGCTACAAGCTATTTTCCCGCCATAAGGTATGTATCGGAGGCAACAGAAAAAACACTGTATTCTTTTCATTAAAAAAGAAACGTGACGATAAGCAAACATTGTTCATCCACTTGTGAATTCAAGCGTTGCCTCGGAAGAGAAATAGGAGCCTAAACGATACCAGCTCGTTCTAGTCGCTCACCATTATTGACTCATCATTTGAAAGATATAAAAAAAATCCCCGGCTTTATAAGAGCGTTGAGTAATATCTTACCGAATAACGGATGATTTTGTTCATCAAGAATTTGAAATCGTCAGAGCTGATAATTTACATATTTAAAAGACAAAACACTCAACGTATATCAAAAGTTATTTTTACAAAGCTTTAACTTCTTTTCAATATTAAAAATTCCTTTAATTAAATACTTTATTTAATTTAAGAAATTATTAGTCCGACCATTTGGTTGATTATTTCATCACAGATTCATCACCATGCTTTATTATACACTTCGAGTCATAAAAATGGCTCTTTAAACCAATTACCGCTCCAGTGCCGGGCTTAAAACGCTTAATCCACACTCTCGCGCGAACACGTGTAGCAAATTTGCATACACTATTTCTGTGCTTAAAAACCCACCCACCACCAAAACCACTTCAAACCAGAACTGCTCGGCAGCATGCACGGTGCCTACTTCCGCCCATCCATCGAACCGGTGTGCCAGAGTCGCGCCGCTTTTTTGAATGAATGCAACCCCCGGAGCCACGTGGTGCCGTATAATAACAACAACAATCACCCTTTGGAATGTCTCTCACCTCCCCCCTCGATACGCTGCGTCATGTTGTCCGGGGACCATCGGAAGAAGCGGAAGAGAAGGAAAGAAAAATCCCCGCCCCCTTTGCCCATGCCCAACCACCTTCCCGCCCATGAAACCCTAGCACACGAAAATCCCGCCAACCCAACAGCGCCAATAAACGCCAGACGCATTATCTTGGAACGGCATGCCTCTCGCTCGCACACCCGTGCGCACCTACCGGCCGGAGAAGGGTTCAGCCGACGGTACCAGATCGAGTTGGCCCGGGTCGCAGTTCCGAATGAGCCACCGTACCGAACGGATCGTTTAGTGCGGACTGGGCCAACAGGATATATACCGTGACAGTGACAAGGCGGGAAGTGTGCGGAAAGTGCATTCGGCGTAGCAGCGCTCAGCCCACAGCGACACCGAGGACACACGCCGGAACCGGAGACCAAAACAAAAACGAAAAGGAAATTCAACACGGCGAAGGTGAACTGCTAGTGAGTAGCGAGCCTGGTCTGCTTTTTGTTCGCCAGAGCGCGCGCGGATGAACTTTGGTGAAGTTTATGGTCTTGGACCGTACACACCTTCACGCACTCGTGCGCGGCCACCGACCCGGGAAGTGTGGTGTCGCAAGTCTACTGCCTGTGTGTGTGCGAGAGCTCCATTCTCCAAAAGAATTCGGTTGAGTAAATCCTCGCAAACAGAACTACGCGTAGAGCGCGTTGGTTTTTGTGGGAAAAGCGTGGCAGCTGCTCGGGCAACACCAACTCCAGTGCAACCGGAAGATGGAAAGTTGTTTGAAAACAATTGCCTAGCCCACTGGTGTAACGGTCGGGAGTAAACGAAGCGAGCGGGAAGCCGTTTTTTTCCCTTATACAAGATCACTCCATAGTGAGATCACCCATAACGATCAGAATCTCCTACCCCTTCCCGATGGGGCGATACTAATTACCCATGTACCGTGCACTTCATCATTGATGAGCTCTAAACGGCATTCACGCTATCTGATCATGTGCAACGAACGGGCTGGTGAAGCAGTCCGAGAACTCCGAGGCGACAGAGACAACAATGCTGTGGGACCAACACCCACCCACAGCAGCAGCCTAGTTATCTGTGTTTGCTCAGTAAGATCACCTTGCTATCTGGATGCTTTGGCGAAGTGTACCCGCTTACCCGTTTGTTACCAGTGCTAGGAAGGGCCCTGCAAGCCCTAGCAAGATCACATTGTCGTGTAGGGCAGCAAATCAGAATAAATAATTGGTCACGACCAGTTGCCTCCCCCCACTCCAGGAATCAATAAGACACCCGCGTGTGACGCGAATTCCGGATTCCTAATGCACAATTCATGCGGTGATGCAACGGGCGTGCAAGACAATCGGAATCGGACTGAGTCATCTGTCCAGATACTTTTGTGTGAATGAAACCTTCGCTTCCTAGCTAGTAGCTCACAAGATTCCACATACACGGAAGAGAACCCCCGGTTCCAGGTTCTTTATGGCCCGCACGGTGTGTTATCGGACAGTGGTTTGTGAGATACCGAAAACCGTGACACGCACAACAGGTTAATTAGTGTCATTAAAATACAACCCATGCACGATAGGAGGTAGATTGTAGATGATCGATCAATTCTATCCCCAATCAAACCTCCGACACGGATCAGCGATCGGATGCTCTATCTTAACAGCTTTATGACGTTTTTTTTTGTTTTGTTTGATACTCGTTGTACTACGGGCTATTTTTTGCACCAATATTTTGCGATAAGCCTCGCGGCATGTCATAAAAAGCACCGCTTCTGATATCTGAGTTCCGCTTCCCAGATGTACAGACGTCCGTCGACAGGTGTAGTAATATCGGCGATGAAAGTCGACACCCTCTCGGCGGGGTGATTTTCTTCGGAAACTGAGGGATGCCCGACCGTGACACTGGATTTATCGTGTCAAAGATAGAGCACAGAAAGGGCAAACTTCCTGCGCAATAGCACAGGACATTTGAGTGATGCGTCATGTCACTTCAGATTGCGTATACGTTCTCTCGAAGAAGAATTTCACAACCGTTGACCGTTGTGCGAGAAGCGTCCATTTTTGATGGCTGGCCTGCTTCAATTTCAAATCCCACCCGCAAAAGCCACAACAACGCAACACGCACACAGGATGTAACATAATGGTGAAATAAATACACGCTTCTAGGTAGATGGGGGCTTCGGGTGAGCAGTGCCCTCCTCATCCTACGCATCCAAATCTCCAAATCTTGACTCGCTTGAAGATCTCAAAATAGCGTCTAAGCTTTCATTCTCTTTTGAGCCTCCGCCGTCCGCACGCATGGTGAGCTGATCTGCAGCTACGGTCGATCATTAATAGAGGGCTGCCCCAAAGGTACACACAACCAACAAAAAGTACGCCTCCCCAAAGAAAAGGAAAATGGAGGAAGAGAAGAAGCCCAACCACCCGAACTTCAAGAAGCCCCGTTGAACAAAACAAAACACAATAAAAAAAACCCGGGGGATGAGAGAACTTGATGAGTGACCACTTTTACCCTCGATCGACCCTCAAACGATCGTTAGACGAGATTCGAGGGGGTTTTTGTTTGGGCGGTTTTGTGGAACTCCCCAAGTACCTGAACGTGGGGATATTTTTTTATTATTCCACGCTACCCAGGAATGTGGTTCCCCGAAGAGTGGAGTGGAGGGGGTGGGGGACCAGCGGGGATGAATGATTTTTTCCCAACTCCCCAAAACTCTAGTAGGAGCTCCGGGGCTCCAAATGCTACACACGAATATAACAACCGCTTCGGTTGCACAGGTTATTTAAAACCTGTTTCGTGGAGCACCATGCAAGAAAGAAACCTTTGGAGGCTTACCCAAGATTGATGCATTGATTGGTGGTTTGAGTTCTTGGACGTTCGGAGCAAAGTTAGGTGAGCCAGCGAGGTGGCCCTTTCTTTGCTTACCGAACAATTCAGCGACACAGCCCATCCAAGGACAAGCATTGCAAGAATGCAAGGAGTCAGTGTCCGGTCTAATGTTCCTGGACGCTTATCTGCCCTGGAGACACACTCGCAACTAGCTCACCCGGTGTAGGTGTTTGCCGTTTATCTAAATGAGCCACTAAAGGCTAATATGCCCGATACGCGGGAAGGAGACACACTCACCCGTGTCCGCAGTGTAGAGCCAACCTTGCTCCCAATAAGAACCGGAGAGGGCGCTGGGAATTCGTTCCCCCGCCCGGTTCGTTGCTATGCTATTAGGCATCGTGCGCACACTCCGCACACACTCGGCAGGTTTATAATAATCGGCGTACCCTTCCCGATTCCATTGCAGTCACCGTCCAACCGACCAACCATGAAGATGCAGTGGACGTCCGTGTGGGGCTTCGTGCGCCGCAACCTGCTCACCACCCTGACCATTCTCGGCGTGATCGTGGGAATTGCGCTCGGCATGGGATTGCGAGCCGTGCCGGATGAGGGCGATAGCTGGGCCCAGCGTGACGTTGCCTACATCAACTACGTCGGCGATCTGTTCCTGAGGACGCTGAAGGCTCTGATCCTTCCGCTGATCGTATCGTCACTGATCGCTGCCGTCGGTTCGCTTGATCTTTCACTGTCGAAAAAGATTGGTGGTCGAGCGGTTCTCTACTACCTGGCGACCACTGTCCTTGCCGTAATTCTAGGCATTGTGCTCGTTGTGACCATAAAGCCCGGCTCGGATCGTGAAAGTGGTGAGGTGGAGGCGGACGGTATCCAGTCGCGCAATGTCACCACCGTCGACACACTGCTCGACCTGGTGCGGAACATGTTCCCGCCCAATCTCGTACAGGCCTGCACCCAACAGTACCAAACCGTCCTGAAACCGCCTGCATCGAATCCAACCGAACCTGACATTTACCGGTGGACGATTACGGGCGTCTACGCGGACGGTATGAACATTCTCGGGCTGGTCGTAGCGTCGATCGTGTTCGGGGTGGCACTCGGCGCGACCAAGCGCGAGAATGCGCTGGTGCTCCAGTTTTTCCAGCAGCTGTCCCACATCGTGATGAAGGTCACCGGTTGGGTGATTTGGTACGTGCACACGAACTGCAGAACGAACTTCGATGTTCGTTCGATTTTAATTACGCTCTTTCTGTTGTTTCTCCAACCTCTTACGCTGCTAGGCTGTCACCGGTCGGTGTGACCTTCTTGATTGCGGCAAAAATTTTGGAAATTGAAGACCTTGGCGAGGTGTTCGGTAAGCTGGGGCTGTACTTTGCGGTCGTGGCGGGCGGCATTCTGTTCCACGGGTTCGTCGTGCTGTCGTTGCTGTTCTTTTTGTTCACGCGTAAAAATCCGCTCCGGTTTATTGCGAACATGGGGCAGGCGCTGGCCACTGCCTTCGGTACTTCGTCCAGTTCGGCCACACTGCCCGTTACGATGCAGTGTTTGGAGGAGAAGAATCACGTCGATCCACGCGTTTCGCGGTTTGTGTTACCGATCGGTGCGACGATCAACATGGATGGTACGGCGTTGTATGAAGCGGTGGCCGCCATCTTCATTGCTCAGCTACGTGGTAAGCATCGGAAGGACCTTGTCCAGTGTGAGATTGAGAGAGGTGATATAATTGGGGTTTTTACATTGCAGGACTTTCGCTCTCCTTCGGTAATGTGCTGGCTATTAGTATAACGGCCACGGCCGCTAGTATTGGAGCTGCAGGAATTCCTCAGGCAGGTCTGGTGACTCTCGTGATGGTGCTTGACACCGTTGGACTACCGGCCGAAGACGTTTCCCTCATCATTGCTGTCGACTGGCTACTGTAAGTGTCTTTGAGATGCGGTCCCTATTGCCAGTAACCCTAACCTATATCTATCTGTACTTCCGCAGCGATCGCTTCCGGACACTCGTCAACGTGCTCGGAGACAGCTTCGGGGCGGCCATCGTGTACCACTACAGCAAGGCAGAACTGCAAGACACGAAAAACGCTGAAGCAGGACTGACAGGCACGACGCAACTCCCGCCGGACACGGATCCTGAGATGGTGTTCCACACTGACACGATACTTGCCACCGGAGACGAGCGCATTATCGACAAGAACAGTCGGCTGTAGGAAGGTTGGAAGAGGGCCTCTCCATTTCGGAGAGGGCAAGATTCCCATTCCATGGTGCTATTGGTACGTTACATTTACGCTGCTACTTCAAGAATTGCGGATGTACCGCAATTTTATGGCGAACGGGTCGGAGGCGCTAGCGTTGTCGGAAATTGAACGCCGTCCCTGTTATCTGATCATCGTATCCGTACGAATTTATTACCGACTTGACTGAGGTGATACACACACACAATTGTTTATTTGGCGTGTTGTTTTGTTTAAACTCAAACTTTTATACAAACTGCTGATAGCTGATAAGATAGATGAATAAGGCAATTAGAGGCGCGTTTATCGTTTTGTAAACCCATATAGTGCGACCCGATATCGTTACCATAGCACAAAAAACCACACGCGGAGCAAACGGTTGTAAAAGCATTCGGCTTTCCAAAACAGCTAAATTTCTATTAGTGGTAATCAATGGTCTGGCAGGGATTAGTGGCACAGTGCCCAGTGTACACTTCCTGCCCTAACCAGCTCCGATAAGATAGATAACTCCATCCCCATGATTGTGAACGATCCGGGAGCGTCGGTGCTTCTTGCTATCGGCCATCGTTTGTGGTCCTTATTTTTGTAAGTGCTACATCCATAAAAATGATACCTTAAATACACTTCAACATTAAGTGACTATCCATCGGTGCTTCGGTGCTCTCTCTCTCTCTCTCCAAAACGCAGATGACAACCGTTGACAATGTAAGTAAAGGGCTTTCAGGTTTAAGTTTTTATCACACTAATGTATGCTGCTTTGCATTTTAAAACGGCACGCAATACTAGTTAAATTGTAATCACGTTCCTCGCACGAAAGTATGGTAGCGGACCGAGTCGGCACGCAACGGTGAAAACTGATGAAAAGCTAATGAGATGAGTCGAGGTGGAAAAATCGCCACCGCTAGGCAGGAAGTGATCCGTTACCGTGTCCGCTAGCACTGAAGGATGAGGTGGAACCGTTGCTGGGAGCTGTATGACCTTGGGAAACGGCCGTATCGAACTGTATCAGTATCACGAGGTATGTTGTAAGGGCGCCTACCATCTGCAAACGAAAGGGATATTAAGAGATCGGGAAGTACTGTACAAGCTATGCAATTATGCTAGTGCTGTGACATGAACTATTGAGCAGGTGCAAAGAAATGTTACTAATGTGATGTGATCCTGAAGTGCTGATAATGAAACTTGAGATCTAAAATTAAAAAAATCTAATATGTTTGTAAGATTTGATCTTAATCCATAAGGAATTGTTCCATCCCCAATCACTCTTTAGATCCTGAGAGATCCCTAATGATTTTGAACTAAGTCGAATCGAATATTTCAGCATGGTTATGCCTCAGTCCACAA
The DNA here is from genome assembly GCF_013141755.1 of Anopheles stephensi. NCBI lineage: Eukaryota > Metazoa > Arthropoda > Insecta > Diptera > Culicidae > Anopheles > Anopheles stephensi. The sequence continues at coordinate 18,930,593 of NC_050203.1, forward strand.
AGAATTCCACGTCCTTCTCCGATCGACGTAAGCAATTGAATGCTCTAGAGAACCTGCGAGGTTCCAACTTCATCATCATCATCATGTTGGCTTACTCTTTTAAAGAGTACGTCGTCGTGACATGGCCCGGTCAACAATAGATCTCCAGGAAACTCGATCCCTGCATGGCTGAAGCTTCCCATCCGTGGAGGCAACCGATCTCCGACAGGGCTCCCTTCACCTGATCCAGCCAACGAACTCGCTGTGCTCCCCGACGCCTCGTGCCAAACTGAGGGTCGCTGACGAATACCTTCTTGGCGGGGCATGAGTCCGGCATCCTCATAACATGCCCCAGCCATCGTATCCTGCCGGTCTTCGTCACCGTCAGGATGTCCGGTACGTCGTGTAGCTCAGCAAGCTCGTGGTTCACTCCATGCTCGAACACACCGCCAGAGATGGTCCGGAGGATGCGTGGCTCGAACATGCTCAGAGCGTTTGCATCTTCCGCTCGGATGATCCAAGACTCGTGGCCATATAGGACCACCGAGAGAATCAGTGTGCGATAGATCTCACATTTCGTGCGGTCTCGAAGTCTTCTGGATCTCAGCAGACGGTGAAGGCCGTAGTAGGCACGATTCCCCTGTCGCCCTTTTTGTAGACTGGGTGAATGACGCCCAGCTTCCACTGCTCCGGTAATTCTTCCTGTTCCCAGATTCTCGTGATCAGCTGGTGCATCCTGAAGAGCTCGGCCGCCAGCCCATCACTACCAGCAGCCTTGTTGCTTTTAAGCTGCTTGATGGCGCTGCAATCTCCACTTCAACACCATCCAACTTCAAGATATCCTTAATGAAATCCGCAACCTGTCTATGCGGCTACGTAGTCAAACCTATGTTAAGTGGGCCATTGCTGGCATCTAAGACATCAAAAGCTCTTATTGAACTCCAGGATCTCCAGGACTTGCTCAACGGCATCTCAAGTAATAAAGAAATCGTGAGGACTCACGCACAGTGATCAACTGAGCAATACAATACTAATTCCTGTCCACTCGCTACTAAAAATCATAAATACGCTATAAACTCCTGCCAGAGAAATGCCAACCTACACACACACACACACACACACACTTCACACACGCTTCACCTACCGTGCTAATGAGCGTCATTTCCAGATTGATAACACCGCACGCCGTCAGCGGACCCTGTACGTGCAGCAGCTGGCTGGAAAACTTGGCCAACTGCACCGAAAGGGCAAACATTAAAAATAACCCCATCGCCCATGCAGGGAAGGCGGTGCCGCGCTCAAACTCACCGCATTATTCAACGCACTGTCCCGGACGGTCAGATCGAACCGGTAGAGCATCGGCCCGGTACGGTCCCGTTCGCGCTGCACCAGATGGCACGGGTACAGGATGATTAGTACCTTGGCAGCGTGCAGCACTATCCACAGCACGGTGTACACGAGCAGATACGTATCGGTCATGGTCCAGTGCCGGACCGTCGTTGCCTGGTAGATGGCAAAAAACTGCAAACTAAGCACAACGAACGAAGCGGTCGTAGTGGACACGATCAGCACACCGAAGCAACCGTTCACCTGCTCCGTTAGTGCGCTCAGCTGTAGATGCGTTCGGCGCAGGATATCGATTAGCTGAGCGTAATCGTACAACGCCCCGGACGGAAGGACGATCTCACTGGTCAGCCGACGCAAGTACCGCTTATCCTGAGCTTTGAGATGGCGCGTGTACGACTGCAGCAGCCGGTTCATGTCGTAGTAGAAGAAAAACAGAAAGTACAGCACGTACGCGTACTGCACCAGCCCCAGCACGTTGATCAGGTTCGACAGTGTGTAGATCGCCGAACTGCGCACAAAGCTCCAGAACATTTGATCGTTGTACAGGAAGTCGACCATCAGCACGCCGGCAAAGAAAAGCATCACACAGCCCACCAACCGGTTGAAGATGGTTTCGATGCGCTGAAAGTCGACCGTCCCACCGCACAGCGACACATCGATCGCGACCGCCAACAGTTGGGCGGAAAAGCGACCGTAACAGCGGCGCTGATAGTGGCATCCGATCAGCACCATCATCACCACACCGTTCTCCATGATGTACTCGCTGATGTAGAGCATGCGCGTCATAAACGGCATATGGCGGTCGAACTCGACGTGCTGCAGAACGGTGGCCACCATTACCGCTGCCATTAGGCAGAGCGAGTACAGCACGTTCGCTGCCCGGACGATCCACACGGCCCAGCGGCTGAGCGGCTTACTGTCGCAGGTGAACAGCGTGACCTCCCACGGGACGGTGCCGAAGATTTGGCAGACCCGCAGCAACCGGTGTGTGGATTGTTGGAATTCGTTCCGAAACAATTGCTTGTTGGAAAGCAGCTCAAGGACCATGGTGCTGCTGCTGCCAAGCGGGAACACTTGTTCATGTAGCAGGTGCAACGATGCAACTGCTCGAATGTCCTCACCAGCTCCGAATGTTCGAACTGCGGTGCGATGTGTGCATCGCGTGACGAAAAGGGCATCGTGAAGCATCACGTTTTAATCATGTAATCTTGGAGTGGTTTTCAGCTAAACATTCTCACCGAACCGATGGTCCTTTGGGGTGCAATAAAAAGGGGGTTTTTAACAGGGCCAACCGTAAGTGCCCGCTACTATTTACATTTCGCGCTCCATCCCTGGTGGGCTATTTCGAACCTTCGACGCTAAACGCTGAGTCAAACTGGATCAAAATCACCAGATAGGTGGTAAGTGCGGCAACGATCTAGGGTGGTGGTTGGACGGAACATAATTTATTTACACGTGGTTAGTTATTTTACGCTTCAAGAAATTCCACACATCATACCTTGCTAATGAGTGTTAAGTCGAGCGTTATCAGTCCGCACGCCTTGCAGTGGCCTTTACCGTGCAGCAGTTGACCGGCGAACAGCATCAGCTGTAAGGGAGTTAAGGGAATGCGTCTGAAAAATGCGTAAAGGTTAACCTTCCAAGCTCTGCTTACCACATCGTTGGTGGAGGCAGCCGATACCTGCTGACTAGCGAAACGATACAGCACCGTCCCGGTACGGTCCCGCTCGAGTCGTGCTCGATGTGCGGGACATAGAATTAGAAGGACTTTTGCACTGTGCAGTCCAATCCACAGCAGGCTGTACACTAGCCGTAAACTATCGTTCGAACTCCAGGACCGTTTGCCTGAGGTGGCCTTGTATAGGCTGAACAGCTGCAGAGTTAGCACCACGAACGAGGATAGCACGGTGCAGACGGTAAGCGGTCCGAAGCAATCGTTCACCTGTACGATCAGATTGCTTAGCCTGAGATGTACGCTTCTTAGCACTTCCAGCAGATCTGCACACTTTGGAGCTTTCTTGCAATTGAGATCCTCACATCGCGTTAAAACGCTGTTGATTGCTCGAAAGTAGTAATAGACTACCAAGTGCATGCCAACGTACTGCTGGAGGGCGAACACGTGGATCGTGCTTGGCAGTGTGTACACCAACGTGCGGCAAACTAAGTTGCAGGAGCTGTCACCGATTAATAGGAAGTCCATCATAACCACCATAAAAAAATACAGCAAACTGCCAAACTCCAGCTTTTGGATAGTGGTTTCCGCCTGGTGGAAGTCGATCGATCCCTCGCAAACGTACAACCTCTCACCTGTCGCTAGCAGCTCACTACCGACGGTTGGGTAGGTCGAACGCAACCTCCAACATGTGACCATCGCCAACAACACAATAACGTTAACAATTACATGCTCGGCTAGGTAGAGTGTACGGATTGCAAAGAAATCGATGGACACCGGCACAGACTGATGCCACAGTGTGCCCACACATACCGCCACGACAATCGAAACAGAATACACTACATTTGTAGCTCGAAGAAACTTCCTAAAACGGAACAGCTGGGCAGTATCCGGTACGCATTCGAATGGTTCTATGTCCCAAGGTACTACTGCAAACACTCGGCCTGCGGCTAGCAGATTGTGATACGTTCGTTTGAGGTTCCGCTGAAGGAACGGTTGATATGCCGGTGGTTCGGATGCCATAGGTCCCAGTCGCCCCCACATTACAGCCCACACCGACTGAGTGAGACACACTGGACGGGTGTTTAAGCTTTACCCCGTGTCCCATCGCGTGATTAATAAGCCTGATTTCTGTCCATATAATATTGATGGCGATTATGTTGTTTAGCGCTATCTCATGCAAGTGTGTGACTAAATTGCCATAGTTGGGAATTCATTGCTGTTGGACAAAGGTGGCAATCGGTAGAGCACGGTATATTAGTAGATATCTTTAAAATCCTGGAGATGGCAACTCTTTATAAGACAACTGCATAAGTTCTTGTTGGAATCCCTGAAGATCAACCACCAGTTTCTTAACCGAAGAGTCCAGATCGGGGTCCTATTTGCTACATTTTAGGATGCGCAGATTGTTAAGGCTCCTTGGTCGACATAGACTCTTCAGAACAGAGGTCCCATGGAAAGCGAGTTCTGTTGTACTTGCTTAAAGGGCCTCGAGAATAAGACCTTCAGAACATTGGAAGACTACTTGAAAATTTTAATGCCAGAGAGATCTGATTAATATTGTCCACAATTCAGACGCCGTCTCATATTTCTCAAACCCCTTTAAGAAAACTTTGGAGGCAGGGTTGTTCGGTGTCTTTTTAATAGCATTATCAAGACTCTGAAACCTATTAAACTTCTCCAAATGCTCAACAATATCTTGCGTCTGCGGGCTCATGACTTGAGTCATCCATATTCACGGGCTCAGTTCAGTCGAGATTCCGATTCCTGATTGGATTAGTATATTAGTCTAGCAGATAAAGTGCATTGTACCCCGTGAAAAATAAAATCTCGTTCCAATTTGTCAAACATGGACCTGACCGAAATAAAATTAGCGTATCTCCCCTTCTTCATACCTGCCGAATCGAACGGCCAAAAATCGCATCATATGTTTACACACGAAATTAGCATTCAACTTTACGACCAATTCTAACGGTCAAGTTCAACCATCATGACCTTGTTTCCATGTCTGCATCCTTCGGCAAGAGCAAACGCTGCAGCACGACAAAAAACCAAAATCTCTTCAAACATTTTTTTTTCTTCCACAATTTCATCCGTAATCTTCCTAACCTCAATGGAATCTGCATGGGAGGATCCAACCATTAAATCAGTCGTAACAAAAACCAACCCTTATTGACTCTTTTGGGATGGCGGTTTCTTTACCTTAGAATAGAAACACAACAACAACAGACACACATAATCAAAATAAAGAAGAATACGTATTAGATGGGAGGATGGATGCGCAAACAGCGCGACAGATGAGATATTATTATTTTTCCTCCAGCCCATTGACGCACGATGTTTTATCAGCCTTCGCATTAGCATATATCCACTTTGCATCCGCGATCGCAACAACAGCAAAAAAAAAGGGAAGGAAGAAACATAACAGCTACGCTAAAGGTGGCAACGTGGAACAGCAACGGTCGGTCCGCCGCTCTGGCGAGTGAAGACTGGAATTCTCGTACCATTCGCGTAGGGTAAACGTTGTGAATGCTATGGAAAACATAACACCTTCAAAGGTGAAACGTTTTCGGGTTTTTGGCGGATACCTGTCGCTGTTGCGGATTCGATTCTCGCGGTTGATTGAATCTTCCATTTAATTTGATTGGTCGTAAAATTAAACAAAACGATTAAAGATCGTTGGATGCCTTTAAAAAATAAACGAGCTTTGAAAGGCGATGGATATAAAGCTACAGCAGATAACTTAATCTATCACATTTTTTTCTAGAATTCTACGTTCAAGAAGCATTCTAAAAAACATATTTCAACCCTGGTCCCGAACGGCCTTACGGCAATTACCTGGGACCTTGGCCATGGCTTTCTTAACAATAGCTATTCTTCTTTTACAGTACCATCTTAGCTTTAGTTGCTTTTCCATCTAGGATAGAAAATAATTGGTTAAGGTCTTTACCATAAAATTTGGATCATTGGACATTTCCATCCGGTCTGTTTGGAGCCACTTTGAGTCTAAAGCCGCAAAGGTAGTTTTTACAACCGCCGTCGATCAATCCCAATCCTCGATACCACTGACGGTGTAGCGTCGTCGTAAACAAATCCAGCAAGTCCAGCAAACGCCACCACTCCATTTCAGTTTTCAGCCAACCTGGCCTCCATTGTCTGGTGTTATTCTCATGACATTACCAGCCCTCCAGAGACTGGCGAGTCTAATTCGCTGCACGATGGTGAGATCTCTTCTTTAAGAAAAGTCTTTCTGAGCAGCTTCCTCTCGGCTATGAGGGTTTCGTCAGTTTTAAACAGAGTCCATATCTCCGAGGCGTATGTGAGTGCTGGAACTATACATTAATGTTCTGTACAGTCTCAGCTTCTTCCATCGCAACAGGTATTTTGAGTGTAGAAGTTTCTTCAGGCTGTAGTATGACCGGTTGGCAGCCAGCACCCTTGCACCTCTCTTCAGACATGGATTATACGTTCCTTAATACTGTTACGGAAGCTCCATTTAAACGATGGCTTTGAAACCTGTATCTACACTGTATAACCTGAAAACTAAGACTCTATAAAGCCTTAGTTATCTCGAAAGTTTAGTTTAGATTGGAAGATCTGACCCCTTTTAGATTTGTTTAAAGACTACAAATCATAGGCATTCTTGTTATTCTCAACGAGGATCTCACCAGTCGTCAGGAATATTTTACCTCGAATTCCTCGAATTTATTGGCGATTACTGCTCCAAATCAGCTGGTTACGCAGACACATTTTGTCAAAAGGATATTTGTGTGGTTCGCTAGGACACAGAGGTTTCGCCGGCAAAATCCTGAAAATAAGTCTATTTTTCAAATATAATATAATAATTTAATAAAAAATGGAGACCCTAACAGGGAACATTCGGAGGGCTTACAAGTAACGATCGCCTACTTTCCCACCATACCATAACCCAAAAAGAATCAGAACGTCACTTACTTGTTGTTGGTGCAGCAAATATATTTTATTTTACTTAGTTTTGTTGCATTTTTTTTCGCTTCGTCCACCGTTTTCACTTTTTCCTCTCACTACACTCCCCCCTCTTGCTCGCTCTCTCTCTCTCTCTCTCTCTCTCTCTCTCTCTCTTTGCTTTCCGATCTGCTGCTTTTGCTTCAAGTAACATGCAAATTCATAAACGCTACACCGCGCTCAAACACCTATTTTTGTCAGTCAAAAACCTAAACACGTGTTTCACGCCAAAAACCAAAACAGGAAAACAAAAAGGCAGATGCGCGCGCGCTCTACACAAACAACATTCTCGCTTCCAACTAGGCTGGCTTCGTGTGTGTGTGTTTTAGCTCGCGCTTTCCATTAACCCAATAATGCTTGAATGAATTTAATAGTAATGCTTTTTTAAAGCTCAATTCCACTAAAAATGAAAAGAAATACATTGTGTAGGTGTGCGCGCGCTCTCGATCACAACTAATGTAACATTCGTCTCATACTAGAGCGAGAAGAGGCCTGGGTTGTTAGATGGGGTCGATAATAGGGGGTAGATTTAAAAAAGGCGTTTAAGACCTTCTTCTGCTGGGGGGAGCGGTTTGCTATTGTTCTGTATTTTAACGAAACATTGACTGCCATTATTCTGTAACCATTTCGCATTGCTAACGTGCGGCGCGCTCCTCATCTACTGCTTGCGCTACAGTTGGTGTGTTAAATATTTGACCATGTGATAAACGAACGACTAACAAATGAAAGACATTCCTCCTGCTAAATAGGTACACTCAGGCGCAAACACACACACACACACGTGCGCACTGCATTAACATTCGCGGTGACCTTAGAGTTAAGGGGGTTTATAGGTGCTTGTGTTAGGATGATGCTTTTTTCCATCTGACTCATCCCGGACACACCTGGAGTTGGTGCTGACTTTCGCAAATTACTAATCCATCTTCACTTCCGTTTCAGGCTAATCGTTTCGTTTTCGTTTTCGTTTTTTTTTTATATATAGTTTTTATTACCGATTCGGAAAGGCTAACCATTGACCGTGCACACGCACACGTGCTCCCGGAGGCTTGGATCACTGATCGCTCTGAATGAGGCGAGGTTCGTTCGTTCCGGTCCTGGCGGTGTGGTGGTCCAGGCGTACAAACAAAGCTGGAGCGCCTAATTTTCGCTTTGTGTTACTATTTTCGTTCATTTCAGGATTTTTTCTCGTACTCTCTCCCTCTCTCTCTCTCTCTCTCTTTCTGTGTGTGTGTCACTCGCAATCCCGTGTTGATGCTAAAACTAATGCTTCTGCTGCTGCTACTGCTACTGACTACCGCTACTATTACGTCTACTAGTACTAGTGGTCGTTTTGTTTACCCCCTCCCCTTCCCCCTCTCCCACCGTTTTCCTTCCTTCCCATTAGCCGTCCCCCAACCCGGGAAGGGCAAATCTCTAAAAGCTGAATCCTTTTGCTATCTTAACAATCTTTTTTTTTGTATCATTTTAGTCTAGTCAGAGCGCCGAAAACTACCGACCTGCGACGACCCCGTTGTTGGTTTCAAACTTTAAGTTTTAACAAACGCTTACCCTACCCCCTCTCCTCTCCTAGGCGGGGCGGGATGGAGGGAGGAGGGTCGGTTTGAAGCGACGAAATCCTACATATAATATTTGCGAATCGAAACGACTGTGTAGTAAGTGGGGAAACAACGGATGGCTGGCGTGGGAAGGCGTTTCCCTAGGCGCAGGGGGTGGGGGGGAACAAGAAAGGAAGGAGAAGGGTGGCAATCAAGCGCGGGAAAAACGTGCCGCAAAGCCGCGTTAGTTGCAGACGCCGGCCCATCATTTAATCGAAATCTGCGCATAACCGACGAGCGATTTCTCGTCGAGCTGTTCGCCCGGCGCACACCCGGACCGGAGCTGAAACGTGACCGTTTTCAGCGTACCCCGGTTATCGATCAGCTTCTGCAGATTCGCCGACATGATCGCGACGTCCAGCTCGTCCAGCAGCCCCGCGCCAACCAGTTCCGCCGCAATGTCCTCGGCCGAATCTTTGCCCACCACGAACTCGAACTGAATGTCGTTTAGCTCGCGGTTGGCGTTGCGCATCCGCAGAACCAGATTGACCGGTACCATCGTGTCGGACCCGATCGACATCGCGCCGAGGGCGGCGGACGCTTCGATCGTTTTCGGATCGGTGGACTGGGTCGAGCCGGTTACCGTCACGCCCGACCGTTCGGACGTATCCTCCGTTTCGGAGGATGAGGAATCCATCCGCTCGAGCCGGTTCATGGGCCGCTCCTCCGTTTCCGAATCGTCCGACTCGTTCTTCGCGTTGTCCTCCTCCTCGGACGACCAAACCCATTCGCCGGTCATCGAACGGTGCAGCCGGCCGGATGCACCGGCCTGCCGTTTGGCGGCCTTGTGTACGCGCGTCTCCATCGAGGGACCGGTCGCGAGCAGTGTTTGCGTCAGGTACTTCCGGTCTTTCGCCTTCTTGAAGAACGGATGCTTCAACAGTTCGCTGGCGGTGGGACGCTTCGACGGTTCCTTCTGCAAACATTCGCCGATCAGCTTGCGGAACGTTTTGCCGTACGCTTTGTACTGGTCCTTCTCGTCCGCGCCGGTATCGATCGTCGGCGGATCGTTCTGGAGCGTCAGCATCAGCACCTTCATCGGCGGGTACTTGTGGTACGGGGCCGTTCCGGTTGCCATCTCGATCGCCGTTATGCCGAACGACCAGATGTCGGCCTTGAAATCGTACCCGTGGTCCTGCTCCATCACCTCCGGTGCCATCCAGCACGGTGTGCCCACGAACGTGTGTCGGACCTTTTGCCGGGACAGATCGCCACCGGTCGCGAGCCATGCGCTCACACCGAAGTCGGCGATCTGTACCGTACCGTCGTCGCCCAGCAGTATGTTGCCCGCCTTTATGTCCCGATGTATTTGGCCATTGCTGTGGAAATACTCCAGCCCCTTGAGCACCTCCTTCAGGACGGTCGCGATCGTCGACTCGTCGAACACGCCGTGCCGGCAGTTGACCGTCCGCATCCGGTGCTTGATGATGTCGAGCAGGCTGCCACCTTCGAGCAGCCGCAGGATCAGCCACAGCTCCTCCTTCACCACGAAGCTCGTGTGGTAGGTCACGACGTTCTCGTGATTGCAGCTGCTCATCGCCTGTATCTCCTTCAGCAGCTCGTCCATCGACGTGTTCCACTTCTCCAGATTGATGCGCTTGATGGCGCACTTTTCCTTGCGCGGTATGCAGTACGCATTGTGGACGACGGCCGTCGCACCGACACCGATCACGTCGTTCAGCTCGTAATCGTCACGACTGTTCGGCCACGGCGTGATGGGCTGCGGGGCCGGTGCCAGGTTTGTCGAGGAGGCGGACGTCGACGGACTCGCGGCGGTTGCGACGGACGTGACCGCGGCTGCCATTGCACCGAGCGCACTGCTGCTCGGTCCTCCGCCAACGCCACCACCACTCCCGCCGGTCCCGGTCGTTGTCGTCGTGGCCATCTAGTGCAGCGGCGGGTGCAACCGAGAGATATTAATGTGAAATGTCACACCGCACTGGGGGGGGGGAGGGCAAAAACCACCTTTGGAGACGTACGATCCGATACCGGGGATTGGAGGACGGATAACGGTGAGCAGGTGCACACTCGCTCACTCACTCGCTCGTTCGCTCACTCACGGTCGTCGTGAATGAAAAATGCAATGCCTTCAGATGGTTTTGCCTGTATCGCCTGCGGCTGGTACGGCTGGTGCAAACACACACCGTCACACAGGCACACACCGACACACACGTGAGTGAGATTTATTTAGATATATCGGCCCTTCGCTTCTGCCGCGCGGGCGCCACCGTCTGGCTGCCGTCTGGCGCTGCTTCCTATACGACTTTAATGTTGACCACACGGCCAAATATCACAGCCGCACCGTACCGTCGCGCTGCAAGGGGGGCGGACGTTGTGCGTGCGTGTTGGTGTTTGATTTTTGATGGTGTTGCGGCAGCTGCCACCGGAACGGCCAAATACCGTCACTGCGTTACGTGTGATGTGTAAATTTTCCAGCCAAATGCCGCAGACCCAGCTTCTCCACTGTACGGTGCGCGCGCGCCCGTCTGTGTGTCTGTGTGGCGTGTACGTATGTTTGGAACGCACAAGGTAACAACCGAACGGCCTTCTCACTGCATTCGGTGATACCCCACTCTCCCCGTTCAGCGGATGTTACTACGTAGGAGCTTGGTTGCGATATGATAAGAAAACGAATTTCTCGCGATATGGTGGCCTATCTGCTGCTGCTGCTGCTGCCTTCGCACCGAACGGAACAATAACAACAACAACAACAACCACACACTGCTCTGCTTGCAAGTCAACGGCGATGCCAGCCTTGATGAGTCATGGTATTTTTCGGCAGATTGCTGTTACCGTTCCCGTACAGAAGATATCCCTCGGTTCTTCACCGTATCACGTACTTTTCAAGGGTTGCCCGTACGCCACTTCCGACCTTTCTCTATTGACACTATTGGTGCACCGAACCGAACGGAACGATTCAACGTCAACAGAAGACCCGCACACACACACGCACACACACCATGCACACAGTTCGCCAGAGAGCGAGAGACACACACACAGCGAAACACGCTCCGGAGTAGCAACGTAGCAGTGTCCACGGCACGGATGTTCGAGCGAATGGCCGCACGAAGGCAAGACCGACACGATATCGCGCACAGATTGAACGGATTCTGCTGGAGTAGGAACGGATTTCGGGGGACACCCGCGGTCCCGGTACGTGGTTCGGTTCGCAATGGTTTTGAAGTGTGCCGTGCTGCAAGTGATGGACACGCTCGCTCCCACACGGATTCGGTTGTCCTTTTCTAGCCGTGCGCGTTTCAGTAATCCGCTCCGGGCAGAACAGCTCGAAACAAACCGTTGGAAAATTATCGTTTCTTTTATAAGAAGGAGAAAAGGATGGCTTATTTTTGAATGTCTATCGTGGTACAGAACAACCCATTTTCTTAAGCTTTTAAGTGTTTACTTACAGACTTCTCCATATTGCGCCACCTCGCTTTTTTATAGTGCGATCAAAAAAACATCCAACTTTTCCGACAACCCAAAGGCGGATCGAATCCGGCAAAACAATGTCCTGCGTTTATGGTATCTGTTTCTATACTTCATTTCGATTGCAAAACAGCTGATCAACTGGAACGAAGATCTCCAGAAGTACTATTATTGTATCAAGCGGTAATCCTGTTTGTTTTAGGTAAATTTTCATTCAATTTACACCCTAAAAAATTCGGAGCTGAACAGTTTACATGGTTGCGCTTCGGTGTAAAAATTCTTCCTCAATCGCAATCCCTAAACCCGATGCTTTAACCCAGTGCGCTCTGTTTTGGATGAAGTTTGGCTTTGCTGGTGTTATTGTTTTCGATTGTTTTGACCTGCTTACAATTGATCGTATTTGCGTGAAAGGAGCCGCAAAAACAGTGTGAGTTTGTGCATAATTCTGTGTTTTCTTGTTTTACTGGTCTGGTTTTGTTTTATCTGAATGAGATTTTCCATAAAATACAAGTAAATGGACGAAATTGACCGGTTGCTATAACGCCATGAGTTTGCATGGTTGCCCCCCTACAACGCTTTTACTGGCGGTAGGAATTGGAACGAATCATGTTTGCTTTGAAATAGGCCAGAAAGGTGTGAATTTTACAACTTGAGGCAATTTTTGAACTTCGATCGCTCTAGTGGTCATTATCGGATATATATTTTTGTGGGTGTTGTTTCGCAACTAGAAGAAGGCCCAACCACCAACCGTCAAGGTCACCCTATGCCAAAACAGTCTCGAATTGTCCCCCGTTAACTGTGAAAGTGGGCTTTGACCGGTGAAAAAGAAATGAGTTTCATCTATAGCTTACAAGTAGGCTAATCATGTTGCTCAACTAAACATTCTTCTTTTCCATTTTTCAAGGACCACACGAAGCAGCCACCCGAATTTGCCGCTCTGCGCTCTTTTCTGAATGGACATCTGACACTAGGCGACACGCTTCAAGATGAGCAGTCAGAACAGTGGTATCGCTGCCAGCCAGCATTCCAACGGCTGCATGGCACGCACACAGGAGATCGAACTAACGGCCCGCTTTTCGATGCAAATGGCCCAACTCTGCATGTCACCGGACTACTCGGACGTAACGTTCATCGTCGAGAAACAGCGTATACCGGCGCACCGTGTCATCCTAGCGGCCCGAAGCGAATACTTTCGTGCACTGCTGTACGGTGGAATGCAAGAAACCAGACAGGACGAAATCACTCTCCACATCCCACTGACCGCGTTCAAATCGTTACTGAAATACATCTACTCCGGCAGCATGTCACTGGTGCACATGAAGGAGGAACATCTGCTCGATACACTGGGGCTAGCAAATCAGTACGGATTTGCCGATTTGGAGATGGCCATTTCGGACTATCTGCGGCAGGTACTTTCCCTCAGCAACGTGTGCGCCATCCTAGACGCTGCCCGGTTGTTTGCGCTCGACGGTTTGACTACCGTGTGCTACACGTTTATGGATCGCAATGCATCGGAAATACTGCAGCACGACTCATTTCGCAACCTGTCGCTGGATTCGCTTAGCAGTCTGCTGATGCGAGACTCATTTTTTGCCCGTGAGGTGGAAATATTCCAAGCCGTGTACGATTGGTGCCGGTGCAACGCGGACAACGTGGAAAATGTGGATGGCGTCGTGGAAAAGGTGCGCTTTGCACTGATGTCACTGGAGGAACTGTTGACCGTGGTGCGTCCGTCCGGTATACTCGATCCGGAACGGTTGCTGGATGCGATTGCGGAGAAGGTGTCCTCCAAGCAGCTACCCTACCGTGGTGCACTGTGTAAGTGGACGTTGATGTTAAATGTTATACAGCTTATAGGCGAAAAGCTCACTCTATCTTACATTTACCAGGGCCGGAAGAGAATGTCGCAACACACAAGTTTAACTCGCGCACCATTCATGGCGAAATACGGTCCGCGCTGCTGGACGGTGACACGGTATCGTACGACATGGAGAAAGGTTACACGCGGCACTCGATCGGCGAAAAGGGCGACGGTAGCGGAATCATTGTCGAGCTGGGCAAACTGTTCATCATCAACCACATCAAGGTGCTGCTGTGGGATCGTGACACTCGCTCGTACAGCTACTACATCGAGGTGTCGGTCAACCAGCGCAACTGGGAGCGAATCGTGGATCACACCAGGTACTACTGCCGCTCCTGGCAGTTCCTTTACTTTCCTGCCCAAGCCGTTCGCTTTATACGACTCGTCGGCACGCACAACACGATGAACAACGTGTTTCACGTCGTTGCACTGGAAGCCATGTTCACCGAAACAACCACACCGGTAGTGGACGGAATTCAGCAACCGACGTACAACGTAGCCACGGTCGAACGTAGTGCCACCGTGGTGGAAGGTGTAAGCCGTACGCGAAACGTGCTGCTGAATGGCGAGGTAAAGAATTACGACTGGGATTCGGGTTACACGTGCCACCAGATCGGTACCGGCGTAATACTGATACAGCTAGGCCAACCGTACTGGATCGATTCGATGCGGCTGCTACTGTGGGACTGTGACAATCGTTCGTACAGCTTCTACATCGAGGTGTCGGTCGACATGAAGGATTGGGAGGTGGTGGTGGACAAGCAGTCGGAGCAACTACAATCCTGGCAACACTTTTCCTTCCTCCCGAAGGTGGTCGTTTACATACGCATCGTGGGGACGCACAACACGGCCAACGAAATGTTTCACTGCGTACACTTCGAGTGTCCATCGCAGGATCCGGAATTTTTAAGCTGCGAACGAAGCATTTCCGTACCGGCCATCGAACTGTCGTCGGCTGTGGTGGATGAACCGGAGGCGGACCAGGATAGCACACCAACCGACTGAAGCCGGTGCAGTGGTGGGCGCCCATAAACAAAATCGTACTTAGCTTCACCGGTCGTTGCACGTAGCAGATAGAGCAGAATATCTTCCACAGCAAGGGAAACAAAGGAAGCGCAACACACAAATCTCCTCCTCCGTACTGATTATATACTTATTGGCTGCTAAATTATTACAAAAGAAAACGAAAAACGAACGTACACTGAACGTATAGAAATCTGTGATCTATCCGGACGCTCACAGCCGACCGATACTCCAAGTGTGGGATATTGTGAGTGTGGTTTATTTTGCTATATGACCTGATGTATTACAAAATTATACTAGAGACGCAAATAAAAGCATCGTGTATTAGGGCGATTTTCTCTTTATAGAAACACCTACAAATGCCGGATCTTACGCTTACTCATCGGTGCAGTTTAAAGTGACGAATAAAGCAAACAGTGGCGTTTTATCTTATCAGACAATTCCACCATCTTCCATCGGTAATCATTAGCTTGTTGGTTGTCGTACCGAGTGGCATGGGCAATGCGCCACTCTTCAAAATGAGCCTTCTCGTATGGTTGATTGTTGTTTGTGCTACATTTGCTGTAAGTATGGAGTCTTTTGAACCGTTTTTTTTGTCGTTGCTTAACGATTATCCTTCATTCGTGTTCGAATAGCCAACGCTGGCAGGCTTCGTTGAGTGTGATCTTGATCTGGAAGATCCGAACATAATCAGCAGACTGCCCGAGCAGTGTCAGAATGTGGATGATGCCACCAGAGCGCTGATGGTCGAGGAAGCGGCAAGCTTCAAACAATTCCATCAGAAGCTGCTAGACTATGAAGCATCCCAAGCACCCGCCACTGAGGACGAGGTCCACATGGATATGGACTTTCGCAATGAGCTGTATGCGGTTGGCGAACTGCACGCGTGTCAAAGCTTAAACGACACGCTTAATCAGTACTTACGGTGCGTGATGGAGCAGCGAAGCAAAATGCTGGAGTTTATCGAGCAAGCGTCCGGCTGATTGATTCACGCCTTCGAGTTGTAGAGACTGTCGATCGCCGTAACTGCTCCGTTGTGTTTGTTCAGGTTGGCCGAATCGAACTGTATCAGTATGATCATGAACGAGAGTAGTGCGACAAAGATCTGCAATGGAAGGGCGTGTTTTGAGAGAGGCTTGCAGACATTTTTCTTCCGATACATGGATAAGCATACCGAAGACAGTGAAGATAGTTCCAGCTTCATCACCCCACAGGCCGTAGATACGATCTTCTTCTGGCCCAGCGTTAGCAGTCTAAGACGAGTTAGTTGCTAGAAGAAGGGAAGAGGTAAATAAAATGTGAGAGGGAACCGAAATTTGCCGGCATCTTGGACACACCTGATCTTCAGCTATCTCAGAAGACTCGTTCTGATGCGTAATCTCGAACAGAATCGTACCGAACCGTGTTTGCTGGAAGCATATCAAGGCCTTCAATTGCTTGACGAAAAAAAAAACGACTAAGCGAATCCTTACCTCTCGTTTGGTCATCTCACTCGGATACAGTACTATCAGCAGCATGCACAGTTGCAACAAGATCCAAATCATGTTGTACGCCAGGTAGAGCGGATTCGAATCGTTTGCATGCAGATACTGGTAGACTTCCAGCAGCTGTAGGCTGGTTACATTGATACCGGCGAACACGTTTGTTACGATTAGCAGTTCGTATGAGCGCGTGATGAGATGTGCACAGCTGTCCAGCTGTAGGTAAAGATGCTTCGTCCGTTCCAAGTCTATTGGAGCCCTGCCCGTACTGAGCTGCTGATTAATTTCTCCCTGAAGCTTGTATATCAGTACCGTGCCCGCATAGTACTGCGCTAGAGACGTGGCCGCGAACGTGTTGGGCAACAGGTAGGCCCCCAGCGTGAACAGAGTAGCATAAAAGCTTCCAAAATGTAGAAAATCGAGCAATAGCGCCACGCTGAAGATGGTGCCAAAAAGTGTACAGATCCAGAGTAGCTTCACCCGCAGGTACGTCAGGATTTCGGTCCACTCTTTGCACGGTATCGCCACTGCAACGAGGTAGATTTTTTCCATAAATTGCTTGTACCGTTCTGCTTCAACGTATCCTCGGCTCATCGTTTGCAGGCTGATGAAAATGCACAGCACCACCTCGTTCACGTACAGTACGCCGGTGAAGAATGGCATCGGCACCTCTATGAGCTGTGCGATCGCTTGGTATCCACATATTGCTATCCATGCAAGGGTGCCCGCAGTCACCAGGAATCGTGCCTGCTTAAAGTACAGTGTAGGCGCGTGGTTCTGGCAAGGTGCAATGAAGAGCAGCTGAGCGCAGTGAAGATGAGTCTTAAAGGATCGATAGAGATGCACGTGCATGGAACGTTGCACCTCCGTGAAATCGGTGCTCATGACGATTCGAGCCACCAAACCGGTATGCAATGCATAACGATTTGTCCTGCAGCAGCTTCAAACAATTGCGTGCCTGGTGGCAAGTAATAATTTATAGCTCGATAATGCACGAAATATTTAATACAGCTTTGAGTTAAATAATCATTAGGGTGTGTATAATTAATTCTCCTTTGACACGCAACGCTCTAAAGTCGAGCAAGCGTATTTGAGTGATTGTTGAAACAATTTTCAAGTCCCATAAATGGGTGGATGAGCAGCTTTTTAAATCATACTGATGTTTGCACTTTATTTTACAGCTATTTACAATCGTCCTATCGGGTTCCGTTCCGTGGATTAAATAAAGCTCCAAAAGCATTTTAGAGGAAAGCTTTTGCTCGAGCTTTTAACGGCTTTTTCAAATATTCGTTCTGAAGTGGCACTCAGACGTACGGAGATGTGTGTTGCAAGAGGACAGTATTTTTGTATTTTCTTCAGTTTTATTCTCTACATAAACCTGTTGACAAGCGTGCCAAATTAAGGTATTCTTATCAATAAATATTAACTTCTCAAAGTTAGCCCCTTAATTGTCCCTTGCATTCAGTAGACTAGCCTTGCTTTCTGATGGTGTGCATTCGACATGATAGTGGCAATATCGATAAGCGTCTTATTTATAAATAAAAGATATTTAAAAAATTATCCAAGCAAATAAACATTAAGTTACTTAATGTACCTTTTTTGTGATAAAATATTGAATAAAAAAAGTTGCTTGGAAAAATTCTATTAAGTCAGGCCGTAGATGAATAATCGCTTATTGGATTTATTTATGGAAATCTCATTTCTCACGAGCTGGTCTATTTAAAATCAAATACAGAAATTTCTGTAAAGCCTAATGATTTTCTTACAATACGGCCAGGCCGTTCAATCCAACTGATAGTTCAGGTATTATGGACTTGAGAACAGACGCAATTTGAGACCGATGACTACATGCAAAGAATGTCAAGGTACTATGATAATGTTTTCCCATGTCATCGGGTCTAGAACCTTAAAATTCATGTTGCCGAATGACTGCTCCTGCCAAAATGCTGTGGTGGTAGATTAGCTTAACTTTCAGCGCTACTTGGCGTAATAAAATGCAGGTCAGGTGTTTGCATTGTGTTTGTCGCTACTGCTTAGCTTAATCTTGAACCATTTTGTGACAAGTAGGTTACGATCCTGATGCACGTCACGACCAACAGCTAACACGATCCACTTCACATATTGTTTTCCTTGGTGTGCCTTTCAAGTAGCTTGATATTGGCCAGACAGGACTTAATAGCTTCCGACCATATTACTATTACGATTACCTAAGGAGTCCTGAGTGATGTTGACCGACGGAGAACTGGATGGATCTGTATCTAATCTTGCCAGAAGTTGTAGGACGCTTGTACTTAAGGTTTCTTTTGTTACCTCGACGGCGACCATAAACTTGATCCACTTAGCACACTAGTAGTAGTACCTTGCGCGGGCGCTACTCTTTCTTGAGGTTCCGTAAAGGATGATCCACTCTCCAACATAAGCTAGTGAAAAAAAAAAAATACTCAAGAAAGATAGATAGATAGAGATAGATTATAGCCCTTGCAGTATATAAGCAAAACCTTCTTACCCACCAAGTATCAAACAGAACTCACAGTTCGATTTGTTAGGGCATTTCACACAGCTAGTCTTCCATTTTTCCTGAGTATCATCAACAAGCATCATGCTACCCAAGGCTGTACTTGTTTGTGCCTCCATTATCCTGGTGGTTAGTGGAGCGAAAGTGCCTCGGCTAGTTCTGGACGACACGTACGTCAACCGAGTCGTCGGTGGAGAAGTGGCGAAGAACGGATCGGCACCGTACCAGGTGTCGCTTCAGGTAGCCGGCTGGGGTCATAACTGTGGTGGATCGCTGCTGAACGATCGTTGGGTCCTAACGGCCGCTCACTGTCTCGTTGGGTATGTATATCCGTTGGGCTGGATACGGTGAGAAGAATTGTTCTCTAATGACGCTTTTGTGCTTGTGTAGAAACGATCCCAGTGACCTTGTGGTGCTTGTCGGTACCAACAGTCTCAAGGAGGGAGGCGAACTGTTGAAAGTAGACAAGCTGCTGTACCACAGTCGCTACAACCGTCCTCAGTTCCACAACGATGTCGGACTGGTACGGCTAGAACAACCGGTAAAGTTCTCGGACACCGTCAAAAGCATCGAATACTCGGAAAAGGAAGTGCCAGTCAATGCGACCGTACGTTTGACGGGCTGGGGTCGTACTAGTGCCAACGGACCTGTGCCTACGCTGCTGCAGAGTCTGAACGTCGTTACGCTGTCGAACGAAGAGTGCAAGAAAAAGATGGGCAGTCCTTCCAATGTCGATCTGGGACATGTCTGCACCCTGACCAAAGCTGGTGAAGGAGCATGCAATGTAAGTGTTTGAAAGGTGCAGATTGTAGGGGATTGTATTAATAATTCAAATTTCCTACAGGGTGACTCCGGTGGTCCGCTGGTTTACGACGGAAAGCTGGTAGGAGTGGTAAACTTCGGTGTCCCATGCGGTCTTGGATATCCTGATGGGTTCGCTCGGGTATCGTACTATCATGACTGGGTTCGCACTACTATGGCCAACAATAAATAGACAGCTGGAGTTGATGACTTTCTGTAGTTACGGAAATGATATTGATGAATAAAAATGATATTTTTTGCATAATCTGGATTGTTATTTATTCTGCGATTTATTGCGATTAAATTGGTTGGCCTTCATCAAGCATATCATCAGGAGTATCTCATCAAGAGCCACGATCACCCTGCTGACGATACATCTGGTCAATAGTATAGGTGTTCAGGAAATATTTCTGAGACAGCTCGGATATTGATAAATTAAAATTTAGAATTTCATTTTAGAATAAGTTTCTTCTTCTTCCTCCTCTTCGCCATGTGAAGACCGCCTCCGCTATCGCCTCGTCCACCGGACCGCCCCTTAGAGGAAGTTTAGCCAGTTCGAAACTTTTTCGTCTGCTTCCTAAAAAGCTTCGAGACAGATATGGCGAGTAGGCATCCATCAAATTTAATAATAATTTCAAATAGAGTAAGCTCGTTGGAAGCGCATAATATGATATGTATCTTATCACAAACTAACCAAAAACATTAGATATCAGACTGATAGTGTGTCTCTTAAAATTTCTTGAAACACTTTGCGTTATTCTATAACCTTTCATTAAAATAAAAAAAAAACTGTTTGTGGTCTTAGATACCAGAGAAAGTGACAGTTTTGGAACAATTGCCTCGCACTGTACTCACATGATATATGATGTACATGATCGTACTGCAAGGGTGCTCTAATCTGATGTGCTTTAGGTAATCCAATGCCCCAACCTTTTTCCATCCCAGGCTTTTGTTTAGAGGAAAGTTGAATGCAAATTGAGTAAACAAATCACATACAGAGATACTTGAAAAAACTTCCGCAAACATGAAACCCATTCCCTGATTACTTTGAATCATAGCAATAGCTACAAGTGCCACCCTTCGACCCTCAAGTGCTTTTGATATCTAGACAGAGAGATGAAGTTAGCCGTCAGCTGTAATAGCACACGTCACGGGATTATTTGGTGTTTACCGAAGGGCTAGCAGTGAAATGTTCCTGTTAATGCTTTCCCACTCCAGACATATTTCTCAGACAGGGATGGTTAAGTGACGATTTTGCTTCATTTGTATGGTATAAATCTTTGGCAGACGACAAGCCGAGACTCCCAAGTGAAGTGCTTAAAAGTAAGCTAGTAAGCTAGAAAGCTTTCCTCGAGAATCGCTTTCACAAAGGTGAACAAAATGCACCGGTCTCTCGTAAAATATCAATGATTAGTCTGAAGTGCATCTCACCCAATCCCAGAAGGATGCGTTAATGGCGTTTCAATGATATGCATTAACGATTTCCTTTGTGTTCAATTCAATAGCTGTCCATAAAATCTGATCCAACACACTTCTCGCGGTCGATAGAGCTATAATCTAATCGCCAGCATAACCTAGTAAAACTACTCGAAAAAGATAGTGATAGGGGTTACGCGGTATATAAGCGTATCTTTTTAACCGTGAAGTACCAAACGACGCGACAGTAGTTATTCTTTTCCGTTCCGGTAACCATCAGCAAGCATCATGCTACTCAAGGCTGTTGTTGTTTGTGCGTCCATTATCCTGGTGGTTGGTGGAGCGAAAGTGCCTCGGCTAGTCCTAGACGACACGTACGTCAACCGAGTCGTCGGTGGAGAAGTGGCAAAGAACGGGTCGGCACCGTACCAGGTGTCGCTTCAGGTAGCCGGCTGGGGTCATAACTGTGGAGGATCGCTGCTGAACGATCGTTGGGTCCTAACGGCCGCTCACTGTCTCGTTGGGTATGTATATCCGTTGGGCTGGATACGGCAAATTCCTTAGTGACGCTTTTGTGCTTGTGTAGAACCGATCCCAGCGATCTTTTGGTGCTTGTCGGTACCAACAGTCTCAAGGAGGGAGGCGAACTGTTGAAAGTAGACAAGCTGCTGTACCACAGTCGCTACAACCGTCCTCAGTTCCACAACGATGTCGGGCTGGTGCGGCTAGAACAACCGGTAAAGTTCTCGGACACCGTCAAAAGCATCGAATACTCAGAGAAGGAAGTTCCGGCTAATGTGACCGTACGATTGACGGGCTGGGGTAATACTGGCGATTGGACCACACCAACCCTACTGCAAAGCCTGAACGTTGTTACGCTGTCAAACGAGGACTGCAACAAGAAGGGTGGCGATCCGAACTATGCCGATGTTGGACATCTTTGTACTCTGACTCAAACGGGCGAAGGAGCATGCAATGTAAGTGATCTGGTGGCATGGTTGCATTTTTGAATTATTTTAATACCTGATCCATTACAACAGGGTGACTCCGGTGGTCCGCTGGTGTACGACGGAAAGCTGGTAGGGGTGGTGAACTTCGGTGTTCCTTGCGCCCGCGGTTATCCGGATGGGTTCGCCCGGGTATCGTACTATCATGACTGGGTTCGCACTACTATGGCCAACAATTCTTAATTTGTGTATTAATTCTATGATTGAGGACCGATATGATTGTTGTAATAAGAGAATAAAACAAAACAAGACATAAACATCGAACTCTAGACGATCTGGGGATCATTGTCCTTTAAATTTCAATGGTCAGTTGTTTGTTGTTGGTAAAAATAGTTTGTTGTGAAGAATTTTAACGGTTTATCTTTTAGAGGTTTAATTATTCGTTATCAGTCTTTACTCAGTACAATGTGTCTGTACCGTTTCGGGAATGAATTTAAGTGAAATTTGGGATCGACTTAGGCAAGGCCTCAGAAGAAGAACCGCTTATTTGAACACAATCTTTGACAGGTGGCGTTACAGCCGTTACCATCAATCACGTGAGAAGTGTTTATTTATTTTTGATTTAAAGTTGGTTCTTCATTTTTCTATTGAACATCCAGTAGTAGACAATTTTATAGATTTAATTGCATTTATTATAATATTTTAATGTAACAATTAAATGATTTATGAATTTACTACAAAAAACCTCACTTCAAAAGCAAAGCCACTGTCCAGTAACACACTGTACGCGTTCGTATCAGTATCGCATCCATCCCGTATCAGAATATCCTTTCTTATCTTCACGTGTTTATCGAACCATCACACCCTGTGCGGCTGTTGCTTCAGTCGGGTTTTACTTTCCACTCAGTGAACACGCACCAAAGTATGTCCGAATTAGTGAGCTATCGTGCAGGTATCCTGGCGGGAAAGGTAGAAGATCCTGCGGGTGAGGATTCGAATGCCGAAGATAACGATTTCAGCAGTATACTGGAGTCGGAACCTGGTGAACAAAACTATCCCTGCCCGAGACCGAATGCCGGTTACACGAGCTTAATGGTGTATCAAGAGAGTGTAATTATTGGTGATTTATTTTTAAGTCATTTGCTTGTGCGACTTAAGCATAATGGAATGTATCTTTTTATTTAGAAACCATATCCTCCAAAGGAGATACATGCACAAGAAACTATACAAATTCAAAGACAGGACAGTGGTAAGCGTAAAAGCTATTCAGGGTAACGTTGTTCAGCGAGTGAACTTATTCGTTCTGTACTGTATGCGTTTCTAGATTCAGCAGACCAAAAAGAACCGTCCAACAAGCAGGTAAGATCGTCAAGAACCAAAGAACTCCACGGAAATCTAACAGTATGTCGTTCTCGCAGCTTAACGCAGAGCTGAGCAGCTTCGTGCAGAAGAAATCTTTTGCCCAAAACATGATGGACATTGCACTGCTGTCCGCGAACACCAATCAGCTACGATACGTGATCGATCTGGGGGACAAGCATCCGTACTACATGACCAGCTTGCTACTGATCATAGTTAGTTTGGTGATGCAAATTGTAGTCGGATTGTCTATGGTTTATTTAAACAGGTGAGACCAGCAGGCAGAGTGCGGTTTTAAGCGTAAATAATTCGTGCTCTTCTTTATCCTAACTACTACAGGTACAACATGAAGAATAAGAGAGAAATGAAAGCGGCCTCACACATGAACAACCTGTCGGTGGCGGGTGTGTTCCTGGTGACGCTCGTGAACGTGTTCATTTCCACCTTCAACGGTGCTGGAGTTGGACCGATCGCTTCGACAGATCATCTCACTGTGCCACAAAATGCAACTAACCAAACCATGGAGCATACTCCATACACGGAACATCACAGTCCGTAGAGACCTGATAGGGAACTGGTGTAGTTATAAAGTCTGCCATTGTTCTGTTGGATAGTAGTTTAATACTTGTACAAGCTTATCTTATCTGCTCGAATTATAAAACATGTAGAATTAATTTCTGACACAAATATTAAGTACATTAAATAAATACAGACATCGACCGTACCAAAAACCGGCTACAAATGGAAGGAATGTCAAATGTTTCGATAAGAAACCTGTTTCTTAATCGGTAAACCTTTTTTTTCCTTATCGATAAATCTGTTGGCTACGGATAAAAGCGCACATGTTCAAACAGTCGTAATCTTGAGCTGACGCTGGTCGGTAATCCATTTGGGTAAAGAAAACTTTGCCAAGAAAATGAAAGGTATGTAGCATACCATGCAGAAGGTTAGATAGAAAATAGAGATAATTTTTAAAATTTATTTTAAAGTGTGTGAGATTCAAAATTAAAAGAAGTTTGAAAACGGAGTTAGTATTTTTTATTAATTTACCATACGCATAGTAAAGCCCTTGAGATAAAGGTCTTTGGGCGAAGCTACTTCAACTGCATCTGCATCCACTTCAATGGATTCACCTCTTGTACTGTGCATACCGGATATTCCCGAGACAAATGCTGTTAATTCCCTTATAAATGAATTTATTATCAAAAACAAGGGGATAGGCGGAATTAAAAGCTTAAAAGCTCTTAAAATAACATATCTTTATCCGTAACAAAACCATAGTACAGTGTGTAGAGCACTCCTAATGAGCATTATAGCCTTTATCACCTCAAAAGCCGTTTGACCGACCGGTATATAAGCGTGGCTCATGTGAAACAAAGTCCCATACAGCGCGTGTCGATCGTTCAACAAGCAGAGGAGCTACTTCTCAAGGATAGGATTTAATTATCAGCAAGCATCATGCTATCAAAAGCTATTTTCACCTTTGCATCCCTTATCCTGGTGGCTAGTGCAGGTAAAGTGCAACGATTAGTGCTGGACGACTCGTACGTCAACCGAGTCGTCGGTGGAGAAGTGGCGAAGAACGGATCGGCACCGTACCAGGTATCGTTGCAGTTAAACGGCTGGGGTCACAATTGTGGTGGATCGCTGCTGAACGATCGTTGGGTCCTAACGGCCGCTCACTGTCTCGTTGGGTAAGTCTATAGAAAAATTGTAACGTATCTTCTCACATCATGCCTCTGATTGGTGTAGTTACGACCCGAGCAATATGGAAATCCTGGCCGGCACTAATAGCCTGAAGGAGGGAGGCGAGCTACTGAAAGCGGACAAGTTTTTCCTACACAACTACACCGCTCCTGAATTCAATAACGACATTGCGCTGATGCGATTGGAAAAACCGGTCCATTTTTCGGAACTTGTGCAAAGTATCGAATATTCGGCGGAGGTAGTGCCAGTCAATGTGACCGTACGATTGACGGGTTGGGGTCGCATTGATGCCAACGGACCTGTGCCTATGCTGCTGCAAAGTCTGAACGTCGTCACCCTGTCTAATGACGACTGCAAAGCAAAGAGTCTTTACCCGGAGCATGTCGATGTTGGACACCTTTGCACCATGAGTAAAACAGGCGAAGGAGCGTGCAACGTAAGTGGCGGATTGATGTTAGGCGCACTGTTTGTTTATTACTTTCTTGTATTTATTCTACTCAGGGTGACTCCGGTGGTCCGCTGGTGTACGAGGGAAAGCTGGTGGGCGTAGTGAACTTCGGAGTTCCGTGTGCCCTCGGATATCCGGATGGGTTCGCACGGGTATCGTACTATCATGACTGGATCCGTACTACTATGGCCAACAATTCTTAACTGTAACTTGGAGTACAAATATGTAATGATCTTGTAGAAATATAGTATGCATGTGGTATATATAAATAAGATTTAATATAAAATACATAAACGAATGCATATTGGCGTAATGAGACGTCCACCTTGGCATTCATTTTACACCGTTTTCTTTCATGTACGGTTTAAATTTAAATTCACCATATCGTGCTTCGCGCATTGCATACCTCTGGGCGCTTTCTGTATATACACCACGCTGAGAGTTGCTTCTGCAGAGAGTTGAATAGGATTCAATTATAAAATAAAATTAAAATAAAAACAATTTCAAAAATTTAGTTTAGAAAGTATCATTACATGAAATATAAGATTCTAATTATTAAATATGTCACTAAAAGCTAATAAACAAGTATGTAATAGATTAGTGTACAGCAAAATGTTTACTGCTTATACTTCGAACGAAACACTAAAATAATATGTTAGTTTCATAAATCTCTCCAACGTAAGTCATGCTGGTCCAACTGTTGCTCCTTACTTAAGGCTGTTCATAATAGGTAGCAGGTCAGTTACAACTAAACTTACTTTTACTGCAAGAGTAAGCTTTCCCCTGTATGTGTCTATTATGAGCTGATTATTGAGGTAGATTAACCGAATTAAACATCAATAAATATAGCACCATCAAGATAAGCGCGGTTGACTGTTATCGAGCTAAACAATCGGTTTACACGTCACGAAAGTCCATGGTCCAGGAATAGCTTGTTATGCCTAGCATGAAACGAAGTATTATCACACAGGAATACAGTCGTAGAAATAGATTTTTAAGCATAGATTACAGTGCATGCAAGTTTTCGGCGGGTGGGTCATCTGGACTGACTAAAATAAAGGTAAGTATAATCCTTCCGTTATCATAGCATTTGTCTTATCATGTCAAAATAATACAAATAATGCTCGATTCGATTTATGCTCATCCCGGTAAGGACAGCTTCAAACGTACCAAAAACGTGATATCAATAACGCCAGGGGCCACGAAGAAGAAGAACACTTCTCGATCAGTGTACACTTCGTACTGCAGTGAATATGTCCGAACTGGTTGGTTTGCAAACGGGTGTCACAAAGGTGGACCGACAACAATCCGACTAACTATCCTTGTGGAAAGAATGAAGCGGGTTATACCAGTGTGCAACTTTATCAAGAAAATGTAAGGAGCCATGGGCGGTTGGATGCGAAATTTAGACCATTGTGCTGATGATAGCGTTCTTCTTCTTTAGCCACCGTTTAAAGCTCGTGACATGCAAAGACAAATCAGCTGTGAGTGTTATTGGTGTTCAATTAATTTATGTTTTGAGTAGATACTTAAATTCCCACGCGTCTTCTGTAGCATGCAGTAATAGTCTGGATCCAGCAAAAACAGACATCTGAATGCAGAGTTGAGCAGCTTCGTGCAGAAGAAATCTTTCGCTCAAAACAAGATGGACATTGCACTGCTGTCGGCCAACACCAATCAGCTACGATGCGTGATCGATCTGGGGGACAAGCATCCGTACTATATGATCGGCTTACTTCTCATTTCTTTTAGCCTGGTGATGCGGTTAGCTGTTCGACTGTCGATGGTGTACCTGAACAGGTAAGAGCTAACACATGACCAGAAGACACTTTCTCTTGTCCAAAAGCTAATTTTTAGACATCTAAACACAGGTACAACATGTTCGATAAGACGGATATGAAGGCTGCCTCGCACATAAACAACCCGTATGTTCTTGGTGACGCTCGTGAACCTGTTCATTTCCACCTTCAATGGGGCAGGTATAGACGTAGTGCAGTCAGAAAACTCCTCTCTATACGACAACCCCAACCAATGGCAGCGTATACTTCCTTCTAAACCTAAGCAAGCAGCAGGCGATAAGCTGTTTTCCCCGGACATGTTCATCTTCATTTGAGTGCCGCTCCAAAGATCACCCCGAGGAAGAAGATCAATTGTATGCTAAGTAAGCAGTAAGGAAACGATCTGACATTACACCAAAAGTACGCTGTTACTATGCAACACACCTTGAAGTGTAGGCCACCTCGATACGATGGCTCGATCTTAGTAACCTTGGAGTATTTAAATCAGTGTAAAATCTATTCACGGAATAAACACGCTTTGGCTCCAAAATTGTGCGTTTGGGTGTGCGTTTTGGTTTTGCAGAATTTTAGTGTTTGAATCATAAAATGAACTGTTCCTGTGCTGCCGACCGATGTCCCCATCTGCAGTATCTACGCACGTTGCTCGAGAATAGCCACAAGGAACAGATCCCGTACGCTAGCCGGCAAACTTCGACGTCCGAAAATGCCACACTGTGGCAGCGCTGGAAACCGTGCGTTATGCAGACGATCAAACTGTCCGGATGTGTGATCGAGACGGTGATGCTGCTGTGGGTGACCATCACGCGCCTTTGCCTTCGGATGTGGCTACAGCTGCTGGATGCAAATCGGTAAGTTTTTTTTTTCGTTTCTCTGGCGAGATACAGCCTCAACGCATCGGTGCTAATCGTTGTTCTTTGGAAAACAGTTCCGCTCTGGTGTTGTTCCTGTTCTTCTCCGTTTCGTTGATCTACTCGATACTGAGTGGCATGCACGCGCCAGTGTCAAGGTAAGGGAAGGAACCTCGAAAACGTCACCCGTGAGCAAGAATGCCCCGGGCCCCGAAAAATCCGAAGAAGAACCCCAACCGAAGATGACCTCCAACCGCCTGGTGCGGAAGTGAAGGTTCCGAAGAATAAGTCGTTTGAATTTAAATGGCCACAGAGATTGGAGCCACTTAATTGGTGCACGGTACGCTTCACAATAGCCGTGGTTTTGATGAAACAATGCGTGCGTGCGTGATCATCTCCTGGCGATCTTGCTCATTTTCATCACGGTAACTCCCGAAACTCAATCGAAATATGGCAAACATATTGCTCCAACCTCGGTTTGGTCGATTTTCCACATCGATTGGCACAGAAACGCTTTGCGGTACGGTACCGAGATACGGTTCCCATGAAAAATCAGCTTTATCCATGCTCTGTCGCTCAATTAAACAGAAATCAATGGAATAGAAACAAATCCCGCACAAAATTAACCGCGGGAGTAGTTGGAATTGGAAGCAGCAATAGCAAACGAAGATGAACTCTTTCGCTAAAGACTGGCGTCAGGGACGTGTTAATTAATATTTTCCGGGCCCGCGTCTTGGCCATCGTTCTCCCGCCCCTTAAACAAACGCGGGTGGTCAGTAATAAGCGGAACCACTAATTTCAAGTCACCCACTACCAGGGTGGTGTTCTTGACCAGAATCTTCCGGGCATGCTGAAGCGGTTGGATTCGTTTGAAGGTTGGCGAAGGTTTGCCTTTCGCCCGGTCGGAAGAGAATTGCAGTGGATTAAGCTGGCCGTTGTTATCGATATTGAAGGGGAATTTCACTATCGGTATGGAGTTCCCAATAGTCGATTTTAACTATCGAGTGTCATAATTCTTGGAATCAGAAGTAACATAATCAGCGGAGGAGTTTGTGTTGTTTATTGGTATGGATTTTGAAGAATTATCTCGAGCGAGTCCGGCTAGACGAATATGTTTTAATCCTACCACAGAGACTCTGAACTAGCTCTGAGTATCTTATTACTCTGAGCCCTAGAGTGGCCGATAATAATGATAACGAGTGTGGACTTCCCTCAAAACAGCAACATAAGTACGAGGCGAATACTTAGGAGAAATCATTGTCGAGTTTCTCTAAATTTCAATCAAAAATCAATCGCCGGGAAAGGGCAAGACATCAGGAACTAGGTGGATTCATCACCCTACATTCTGATATAATTTTCAGTTGCAGTTGTCGTTACTTTGTACTCGGCCTGTGTCTGGTGCAATATAATAAGACATATCTCTCCGCCAAAGTCCATCTCGGTTCGACTTCACCGCAGCCCTTCGTTCAAAGGCTTTCAACGTTCAGCTGCCCGACGACTTCCAGCCTAGCGCGGTGGAAAGATGGTGGGCTGTAGATTAGAAATTTTCTCACCAGTACGTAAGCCTGCTGGCTGATGATTCGCGTTAAATTGCATCCACCACTAGGCTGTAGATAGAATGATTTCTCGATTAGAGAATTATTATCTATTTTTTTTTTTGTTGTTGCTGGTTCGAATTATTTTTAAGTCGCCTTAGGCAAACCGGCTGGCGCCTCGGTAAAGTTGAAGCACCCGAAGAAGGTGTTACAAAAACAAAAAAGCAAAATCGGCAACAACCCATCAGTGTTCTAGCTTGATGTTCTCTGACGTCCGATCGGCGCTATGATCGCGTTACATGGATAAGCGCTGTGATCTTGCCTGAGAACGACCTCGAACGCGAGACGCTGGCAAAACCGGCACGGATCGTCTTTTGCTCAATCTGCGACCATTCTCCAATCTGCGAACACATCTTAAAACACATCTTGGCTCGCTAATTGATTCATCAACGAGCTGATAAACTTTGAGCGTAGTTTTTTTTGCTCTTCTGGCAAGCATTTCCACCAAGCGCGCAAAGCAATTGCTACACACAAGTCAACGAGGGAGGAAAGATTTATTTGACCGATTGCACCATCGACGCGTGGGGTCAATGTGATGCGCGTTTTCTAGCTGATGGATGGGGTATCGATTTGTCAACGGACGGTCGAAAGTGCGGCTCCAGTGACGAGACCGAGGTCACACCTTCACGCCGTCAACTTTCAATGTCAGCTATGAGAGGGCAGCGAAAATAAGAAGGAATCGACCGAAAGGAAAACTGGTCGAGAGCGTGTTTTGTAATGTGGTGTGTGTGGGCGCTGGGTGGAAAATTTATACACCACACGAGGTTCGAGGGTTGATAGGAAGCGCGGAGGAAAAGCTGCGACTGCGAGGATTGCGCGCGTGAGAAGATCGATTGGCAGCGTCAGGAAGCAAGCAAACACAATTGCACAAAAAAGGATGCAGATCAAAGGAATGGGCGTGTGCCGTGCGGTCGGAAAAGTGATTGTGTGCCGGTGGCAATGAATCGGTTTTTCCTTAGGTCACTACGAGACCGCCCACCTTCGCTCGTGCGAGGGCGCAAAAATGTGGATCAAGTTTTTTGTGTCTTTTTGGCCTATCCTTTTATTCGGATCTCTGGCTTATTCGCTGTGCTTATTATCATAATGCATGAGACAGTTTCGCCAGAAGCGAATGCCGTTAGCTAATCACATCATCAGCCTTTTTTGTTGCATTTTTGTCGCATCTGATGGGAGTGCTTCTTTGCGTTGGTTCGAGAAGCTATTCGAGTGTGTCAATGTGTGAGGAAAGTCTGTCAAGATATTTGAATATTATGGCTGCAATACTAACTTGGTGCTTTAGAAAGAATAATTTGACTAACGGAGGTGGAAACTTCGAGAATTTTCTACTACAAGTCAATCTAATTCCAGACATACTCTTATGAAAAAGATAACATTGGTTTGAGGATCTCCTATTTAGCTGAGGCTAACCAAACAATCGAGCAATCGACTCTTCTTACACTGATTCACGCATCGGTGATGTACAAATAAGTGATCGCACCTTTGAAGTCGTCAGGAACTTCGCCTGTGTTGGGGCAAAAGTTTACACAGAAAACAGCATCGATATTGTTAGTGAAAGGATGCTGGCTTGACTAGACTAGTACTCACATACGTCTCCGAGACTTGAGCCCTGTTTGAATCACCCGCGCTCGAAAGTAATATTTTCAGCAGGATTTTTTGCCCGATATGAATGGAAGGACATAGAAAGGAGCCGCTACATCGATGAGCTCTAGGAACAGAGCTGCGAATTAAACTAGCCAGGCTTCAAAGGGCTGGTCATGTCACGAGAAAAGCACCGGACGATTCAGCCCTTAAAGAATGAGAAAATCTATTTAAGGTTGAGAAGGTTAAAGTTGAGATGAAGTAATGGTGTAGAAGCGTCTGCCAGAAAGGCACAGATATTGGATTGGCAGACGGCGGCGCTAGATCGATATCGAAGATCATTCCAGCAGACCAAGATTTTAAAACAGTTGTCTGATAAAAGCTGCGACTTAGTACGTATTGTAATTTTAGAAACACTTTAAGGAAGCATGAACAACACTTTAAGGGGGGTTGGGAGAATACAAATCCTAAAAGGGTATTTTGTAGGAAATTTGTGTTGTTAAAGATTTTATCATCTTTCAATGAGATTATGAAGTTAAATTGATTCTATGCAGAGCTTCGTTATGTGCAGGATGAGATTTTTTTGCGAGATGAAAAACAAATAATTTTGAGTTGATTTAGTTTTGTATTTGGGATTTTATTAAATTAAAAAAATTCTCTTTTTCATGGAAATTTGTTACTAATTATAAGTGTTCATATTTTTAAATCTTGAAGTAAATATGATAACCAGTTAATCAAATACATATTAATATTCATATGTTGTGTTTTTTTTTAATTTTTGGTCTATAAAATAATTTATGTTTAATTCACTGTTTCACAAATTAAAATTCACAATTTATTCATTTTAAAAAATAATTAAATTGTTTATCCTCAAATGAAGTTACTTGGCCTTCAACTGGGGAAAATATTTCTATTCTGATCAGAGAAAGTTCGAATTATGAATTAATAATTGAATTTGTGACAAATGCGTTGATAAACTATAAATAGTACAGTAGAGCTCTCTCTCCACTCCTGTGAAGCTATAGATTAATGTCAGGAATGCCATCAAATTCAGAATCCCTCAGAACGTGTCGTTAACCATTTTCCCTCACCGCAGACATTTGATGACCGAATTTGTTGTACCGAATTTTTTGCACCGTGCATTAATTTGTTCGACAGATTTCGGTAAGCTAGTAGGTAAGCATTCCTA
The DNA here is from genome assembly GCF_013141755.1 of Anopheles stephensi. Classification (NCBI taxonomy): domain Eukaryota; kingdom Metazoa; phylum Arthropoda; class Insecta; order Diptera; family Culicidae; genus Anopheles; species Anopheles stephensi. The sequence continues at coordinate 18,963,163 of NC_050203.1, forward strand.
GCCCACCGAATCTCATTCATCGTTTCATCCAACCATCATTTCCGCCCTTCATTTTCCAATGGCAACAAGCAAACAAAGCGAGAGAAAGAGAGAGAAAAAAAACACCTAAACCAAGACAACGGCGGTCGCAGTACGAATGAATCCCACCTAAAACTAGCTACAGATTAGCGTTCGCGTGCTGCGGATACCACCCTCATCATCATCAACGCCATCACCATCATCATCATCATGATCTACGCCCGGCGGAGGTTTTCTTTGCACGAAGCCACCACCTAGCGCACCAGTTGCATGCCGGCGATGAGCGAGTGAGGTTCGTTGCTTGAAAGATTTCCCCCCAGAACGAAAGACTTGTGCGCTAGCATAAAACAGGCGACGAACCCTTTCGATGGAAAATTCGCTTGCCCATTACTAGCCCAGTTTCGGATGCAGCGCTGTTGGTTGTGGTGCTGTTGTGCAATAGCTGTCCAGCGAAACGCGAACCGCGGGTGTGCAGTGAAATAAAACGTGCGCGGGTGTGAATAAATTACGTCCAGCTGCTTGGGCTAGCCGGCGCGCGCGACGGCGTATCGCTTCGGTGAAGGACGTCAATGGAAAGTGAAAAGCAGATTCCTTACGGTACGTGGTGGTCAACAACGGTCAGCGTGTGTGTTTGTGTGTTCGATTTGTTTGGCCATTGATTTATTCGTGTTCGCGGTTAGCTGGAACGTACGTAAGAGAAATGCAAACGATTGTTTAGAACTAGAGCTGGAAGTAGTAGAGTGCCTTCGTGTGGAACATATTGATTGAACAAAACTGTTCTCGCCGTGTGGAATTAAACGTGTACGAGAGTGTTTAAAGATTGTGGTTAACGGAGTCAGAAGGGAGAGAGAAAAAAAAGCCCCAAACCAAACCAATCCACAATAAATTGAACCTCACCGGTGAAGTGCTCAGCATCGTTTAGCTAAACAAAGAACAGCACCAATCTTAGCGTGGGGCAGGAAAATACACATTGTGGTGAAAAACGGTGAAAAATGTTCTAGCGGTGTTTCGTGTGAGCTTTCGTCACGCTTTCGGAAGCGCTCAGCACTGTACTGTCCTGGTCCGTGGTTGGCGAAGGTGCGATGCCGTTGCTGATGAGCGGTTCCTTCCATCCGACGACGGCGGCACGGGTACGACAGCACGACCGTTGCTGATGACGATTTAAAAGACAATAATTTGCTTTTCCCTGCGCTTAACCGCAACAACGCGACAACACCGGTCTGCCAGTTTTGGAGGCAATTTGTAGCAAACGGCGGTTTGCTTTGGTTTGGAGAACGAACCCATTCTCGGGGCGAAAGACGATTGACGACGCTCACCAGTTACGGATTAGGCACGTGTTACGGAAAACCGGGTGGACGAAAAATCGAAGCCACATAATGTCTCAATCCGGCAGGTAAGCATCTATTAATGTGCGGAAGGCTAATGGGGCATGCTAATGTTTGACTGACACTCACGTATAGAAGAAGGGGTTTTGACACATTCTTAGGGCGTGTGAGGTTGAGATTTGAATGCTTTTATTGTATGCAAAAATTAAAAGAAATTGTAATGCATTTAATGTATTTTCTAAAATTACTATAAAACACCCCTGTTGCATATTCTAAACTTTCATCCACTCTCGTGGCCCAAAAGAAGCGCTTCGGTAGAACTTAACGCACACAGGATACAGTTTTAATTGGCCCCGGGGCGGCGCAAACCGACAGCTAGTAGTAGGCACCGGTGTGTCGTCGCCGTTCTGAAGGTGGATCATTACCCATCCGATGTCTCACATTCGGTACGCATTAGAACCCAAACATTCGAATTATGCTAACAGTACATTTACCGTCGAGCGCCTTACTGGTCGAGCTCGCGCAGACTACCCGGAACAGCTGTTTACAGCCATTGGAAGCCATTTGGTTAGCTCATCTTCTTGGTACTAGGTTTGAAGTTCTTTAGTACCAATTAATTGGTAAAGCGCTGGTACGATTCGTTTGGCCGAGAGCTAAGGGGGTTGAGCTGAACGGATTAGCCTGCCTCTCTCTCTCTCCATAACGCTTTTGGGCGCGAGAATCGGGTGATGTACTTACCCGAAGTAATGTGGCATTAAATCTGGCCTGAATGTTGAGCTAGAACGAAGAACTTTTGCTTTTTTTTATCGGGAAGTCTTCCGCTGTGTGCGTAACATTTGGTATGCTGCGTAGCCGCCGAGGATGAGTTATAAAATTACCAATCAATCTCGATACCGCTACACTTTAGAACGGTTTAGAACAATAACCTTTTCCTGGTGGAGTTAAGTATTCGAAGTGTAAGGCCATTTTATAAAGAAAATTTAGCACAGAAATTAAAAAATTTCATGTACATTAGATGAAGTTTTTTTAATGAACTGTCTCTATACATCTGAATTAGATGAGAAAGAGTTAGAAAAGAATTTGAAAATAGCGACTAAAAACAAGAAGATTTATTTTTTCATTGCGTCGTAAAAATATTTTTATAGAAATTAAAATATTAAAGAATGTTTATTTAAAAAGCATTCATCGAACTTTGCAAAAAGTTTAAGCAAAAAAACAACAAGTCGCGAATTGAAACTTCCGTCACTGGCCGTTGGCCTCAGGGTCTCATTTAACTGATCCACCCGCTTTTCCACCTGCCCTTTCATCCATTTAACACCAAACAGATGGCTCTTTTGCTCGCCCCCATCTGTGTACAGAAAAACTGCGCCACTGCAAGCATTCCCTCAGAATCGGAACCGCAACGGTTGCAACGGAAATGAATTGAAAACAGCGCGCGGTAATTGAAAAAATCGGTCTCAAACTAAAAAAAAAAAAACATAAAGAACTTGCGCGGTCCTGTGCCGTCAACCTTTCGGAAAGAATCTTTTGATGTAGTTTTTACTGTGGGACTTCTGTGTGTGTGTGTGTGTGTTTCTGCTTGTTGCACGATTAAGACACTGGTTGGCGTGGTTGGGAGTGAATTAGATTAAGCCGTTTTCCCGTACGACCGACGGTGACTAATAAGCTTTATAGGGTCGTACCGGGAGGTCCTCGTATTGCGGGACGTTCGCGGATGTAATAAACGGCTGGAAAACCAATCCTCACACTTCCGACAAAGCATGTGAGAGCATCAGAGCGGCTGACGAGGATGATCTTGTTTCGCTCCTATGCTTAATTACTTCTTGGTTACGATCGTGAAATGAAAACAATTATGGGATGGGAGTGATTAGCAAACGGAACACGCTGTGCATGGAACTACATCTCTTGGGAGGGCTTAGGGAAAGATATATTTTCCCCAAACGAAAACATAAGTAGTATTCCCTACTTTATTTGCATTTTTTGTGTTTTATTACTTAAATTATAATTTTCGCCTCAAATTTCCTTTCATTCAAACGTTTTCATGGGCAGGCTCACGAGACGAACGGGATGGATTACAAACACTAGCAATTATCCTTATAAAAAACTTTATTGAGTATGCTTAATACATGGCTTTAAAAGCTTTTAAACCCCCAAATCAAATCTGATTCTTCTTATTTGGCACTACAACCTCGAGAGGTCTCGGCCTTCCATTGCTGGCTTTCTGTGAGTTGAATTCACCCTGCATAGCTGGATAATCAGTATGAGTACGGGGAGGCGGTTTGGATGGGATTTGATCCCCGGCCCTGCCGTGTGTCAGTCTAACAATCTGGTTGGTCTGTGCACTTTCTCACATTTGTTTAGGTCCGAATATTTTTTCAAAATATTTTCACCTGTCAAAATCTTGAAAACCAATTTTTAATAACGAGTTTAAAAAGATATAATTTAGGATATCTTCACTTAGTTAAGCATTTTTCATTCTAAACAGTTAATAGAATATTTCCGAATGCAAATCAAAGCAACTAAATCGACAAAACAAAAATCTGAATAGAACAGCGCACATCCGGCTTCACATGCAACCGTGGGCACGTTGATCCGATACCGAGCGCTTCAACCGAGCAACAGGGTTCAAGATGGGTATCTTGAAAGTTCGCGCGAAAACTATCTCACGACCCTTCCGCGTTCGGCGCTCGTTTAACGTCATTTCTAACACCTTTAGCAAAAAGACCTAACATTCCGTAACCCCGGTCTGAATAGCTTCATAATTTTGAGTGCACTTTTCTTGCGAAGGAATGCGAAGCAACGAAATCGCTTGCCCAGGAGGCGTGTTTTACTTGGAAAACGTTCACTGATAAGAGTGACCTAAATTTCGACATGACTCGCGCCTACACTTAGCTGATGATTTTTGATAGCTTTTCGCTAGCGAAAGAGTTGCGATGCTTGAGCGCTGGCTAAGAAGCTTCCACAAAGAACGGGAGATGTAATTCCCCCCCGGTTGGAAACAAAAGCACATGCGCGGGCACCACCGTTCTGGCGATGGTTGTGCGGCATCCCGGAACTGTTCGTGTCGTAATTTGTTCTGTTTTACGATTACGGATGCGGTGGTGTAACGAAACGGTATGTCGCCTTGCTACGTGTCGCCCGGCCGTTCTTGGCGCGGCGTGAATTATGGCTCTGGTGCGAAAACCGACAGCGACGACGGAAGCAGGTCAAACCGCCTAACCGCGCCCGATTGGAAAATTGTCAAGGAAAGCTCGAAAAGGGGGAAGAGGGGACTAGGCGGGCGGATAATAAGGGTGGGATCGGAAAGAACGTGCACAAGCCAGCTCGGTACCAACCCATCAAAACCATCAATTTGTGCAACGGTGAGTGAGTTTCCGATTTTCCGATCCAGATGCAGAACGCGCGGTAGAGTTGCAGCTTTGCCGTTTTCCTGCTGCAGTTCGTCTGCCAGCCAGCGGTACTTCGGGACGTGTCCCTTTAAAGGTTCTGATAGCTGATTGATAGCACATTTCGTGGTAGCCGATCGAATTCGGTGCCAGCAGCACGGCACATCAATCAACACGGCAGCATCCGGCAGTTTTCCGTGCGTCTGCCGCCTTTCCCGATGAATAATTACCCTTTCCTGTGCCATTTCGCATTGCTCCAATTGCTTGGCTGGCGGGGAAGGCATGGAATGGAGAGAGGACCATAAAAATCTTGGATAATATCCGCCCAATAAACCCTGAGCCACATAACTTCCCGAGCCCGATGAAGCTGTGTTGGGTCATGCAGCGAAGGTTCAGCGCTGTGCATGCTAACGGAGAGCTCAATGGATTAATGCAATTCGCTGCTAAAAGTGTTGGTGGTCCAGAGCAGAGCAGGCCCCGGGGTAAGGGTTGACCGATGCGCTCGGTTACCTGATCTTGTTCACACAAATCCGTGCGTATACGCGGCTTATCGCGGTATGATCGAAGCAGTAAGCTCACTGTCGTAAAAACGACCCAACAGGCGTCCCTAGGCGTAGGTTAATAGGGGGCCACCAGATGGAGATTTCCATTTCTTCTTCAGCTGCTGCTGCTCGAGATCATCTCCGGGTGGAATGAATAGCAGCAGGAAAAAGAGTTCAATGCGATCTAATATGCCAAATATTTCTCATTGTTTCAGGTTACATCATCTCGGCTGGTGTGCTTTCATCATTGTGGCGGCACAGGTGAGTTATTAGTTCATGTCGAACCGGCTTGGCACGCGGCCAACAGATGGGTGGTGGTTACTGGCTACTGGCTGGCCGTGCGAGATACTTTGCCCATCCACCAACGCATCCAGCCGTGGCGATCGTGTGTATGTCTTTAGTGGTCGCGGTTGTGTGTATGTAGCGATGGAGGATGAATCAGTAAGCCACAGCCGCTTTCCTAGTAGCCGCATTCCATACCCGAGCTTTGATATAGTTTTGCTGTTCGAGGGGTTTTAGGAATGCTGAAATTGATGTACAGTGGACTGATACTTGTTTTTGTTTCGAGCATTTTGATTTTTACATGAATCACCTTACATGCTTTATAATTAACATTTACTGCAATACTTCCACTAGCTTACTGCAATAAGGAATGAATGCAAGCTCCAAATAAAGCTTCTAGTCTTGTGATGGTCCCTTGGATTTCGATGAATGATAATTGATGATGCGTATTGGACTCAGTTGCAGTACAGCTTCAGATTTTCCCTACTTCTACAGTATTTCTATTGGAGTGTACCTCGCAAATGCTTTTCCTACACAGAGCAATGAAAATTGAGAGCAAAAATCTATCTAAATAATAACAAAGTCAAAAACAAAGTCCAGCATAGTCACCTTTACCAAAGTGGCAATGTAAACTACTTTATTTGGATGATTTGGAGCCTAAGGCATCAATGCGTTAGCAGGATCACATTATTTTTATTTTAATTGATTTTGATCTTTTGAGATGAGTCACATATTAGAAACACAATAACATTATTTTTGTAGAAGTATAAGGAGCTGTAGGAGGAACTTGATCGTACAAGGAGCTTTCCAAATTACGGTGGGCTAATGTTATTTTCCTGAGATTTTAATTAAAACTAATTGATCGTTTCTTCTTGGCGTTCTAGGCTTAACGACCTATTAGACCATGCCTGCCATTTTTTACTCTAGTAAACTCAACGATAGCACGCCGTTGGATAGTCAGTCCTCACTAATCGCAGAAGAATCTGAAAGGGATTTGAACCTCGGTCCTGATTCTTTTTAGGAAATAAACAGTTATCGTATCAGAACTAAGTCCAACAGATATCTTGGGAGAAAAAAATGAGATTAGTTCCTATTGCTCTAGTTCATCCAACGACATTGTGGAACCTGAGATTTGCCCAGAGTTATAGAAGTCTGGTGGCTAAGGTGATAGCGTCTTCACATGATAGGACCATGGATCAAATCCTATCCTGGCCGCTTCCTCGCACGCAGGATTGACTATCCAGCTACGGGTGGAATCAAGTCACGAAAAACAGAAATGGCAGGCCGAGATCACTAGAAGTTGTAGAGTCACTTTAGGAAAAGAAGAGAATTCTCCTGGGAATATAGATAAGAATTTTAGCATCAAGTTTAACGATCTGTTTACCAGGAATAAATTTTGAAGGGATTCTAGAAGTGATTTCTAGGACTTAACTCATGAAAGTCTCATTGCAATATAAGATCATTCTAGATCAATCTTATTCAGGGTTAGGGTCTCCAGTTCCTGATCAGATCATGGCCTCAGATTGATTGGTCCTTGCGGAGCTGGTGTTTATATAATTTGAACCAACTTAATCGAATCTTTCTCTACCCTCCTGCTAGACACTCTGCATCCTACAGCTAACGCATGGCGTTACCGGCATCACGACTGTGTCTCCTGTTAGCTTTCAACCGAACAACAGTACCAACGCGGCCAGCACCCATGGCCTACCCTCCACGGCTCCCACGGGAACAGTGACCACAGGAACAAACCATGGCCGGGAAGCCGCATCCACCCTGCACCCATCCTCCACCGCTGCACCGAAAGTGCAACGGAAACGGGGCAGCATAAGCGGCGGCAAGGTAAGCAGTGCACCCATTTACGTCAGCCCATCCGATCCACCTGACTAAGGGCGACAAATTTGATTTTTACAGAAGAATGTCGTCGTGCAGCAGCCGACACCGCTGGACAATGCGAACAATTCGCGCGAGGCACTCTCCCACGAGGGCAGCGAACCGGTAAGTCCGCAAGCTCAGGAGCATTTGCAGCAGCACCGGTACTTTGCAGGGGTGGCAGATGGCATAATCTGTGTCACTGCGTCACGGCCAAGGTGCCAACGATGATCGGATTAAGATGCCACCACGACACCACGAAATGCGCACCGATCGGGCGACTGCCATATAGCGTCATCTCTGGTGGTCGGTACTGTTTTATTTTCAGTTTTCTGGGCCAACCGCGAATGCCCGGCATCGCATAACGGCATGCCGGGGTGGTTCCGAAAGCGAGAGTATCTAATTGATACACTTCCACCGACCGGGTCATTCCCGTCCATTAATCAGGGCAGATCGTCGACCACCCACCAACACCAGGCAGGACGATCGGTGAGCTAACCGTAGTGGTGGCTACCGAGACGCCGTGACGCTTGCATAATACTGCGCGGTAGGCCACAGCCGAATCGTGCATCAATGCAATAAAAGTGTGCTGAGTGCATAAGACAACGCTGTGTACAACAACAAAAAAACGACACAGCCAACCTGCCGCCCAACCCTATCCATCAGGTGCATATTTTAGTTCCGGTCGGGTGGTTTAGTGTGTTTTACTAAACGCAGACGCGCGTCTTCGTGTGCTGCGTTCCCTGGTGGCCAGGACGGCGAAACACCTTACCCAGAATTGGCGTACGGAGAGAGATAGAGAGACAGAGAGAGAGAGGGACAGGTTTTCTGTAAAGACTATGGAAAAATGGGGCTTTATGTTCTGTGTCTTGTGTTAAACGCACAAAGTGGTTTTCTTTTGTTGTGGCGTGTACAAACGAATCAATGGGCATCGAAAACCATGCTCGGAGAGTAATGATGAGTGAAAAGTTTGCTTCATTTAGGGGTTGTAAGGTTCTTTTTAAAGTTCCCAAAATTTGAAATTGTTCCACATTGGATTATTATCGCTGGTTGAGAAATATTTTTTGAGAAGCTGTTTATTGTGGAAGGTGAAGGATTTTCTTGACAGAGCAAATTAATACCTCGCTGGTCCTGCGTTCAAATTTGTTTAAAGATCTTGCGTCCTAAAAACCTCAATTCTGAGAATACTATCATTTAAGTTCCATTGCCTTTCGTATGCGGTTAAGCTGGCTATCTTCAGAATATTTGCTGGTTCTTGTGAAATATTTTCCAATTTTTGCCACTCAGAATACCATGAGTATGAAGTCTTTATTCTCGGCTTTGGCGTACCGCTATACGTTACCAACATTATCTCTAATTTTATTTAGAAGAAGTCCTATAATTCTTATTCTTCTATTACTTTACAACCTCGCTAGATTTTGGCCTGGCTTTCCGTGAATTGATTTTACCCGTAACTGGATAGTCAAGTCCTGCATACGAGGAGGCGGCTCGGATAGGATTTGAACATATTAAAACAAACGTAACTGGAAACAAAAATTAATTTTTAGAAATCTAAAGGCTCTCATGGAGTAGTGTGTCTATGTATTTGTGAATTGTTTAAGAGTAAAATGATCTTCATGTTCAAATCATCAAACGTACTGCTGCTCTTAAATGCGAACCTAACGTTTCTAGTGCATTACCAGATACTCATCTGCCGAGCTTACATTGTACGCTTCTGATAATATCCGTTAAGTTGCATTAAGTGTGCACCTGCAAAAGCTCTAACGGGAATTATGCAACGGGAATCAACCTCCAGCTGCGTCATTTTATTTTGTCACCCTTTTGCGAACAACGCTCTTTGTTACCGCAATGGCATGACACACAAATGCATCCTCCAGAAAAAGTCTGGTGTTGTGTGAGATTGAATTAACCGTCGATTTAAAGAGTCGTGTAAAGTCTTTTTTTATTGAAGATTGTAATTGTGTTTTTTAATTCTTAATATTTTACATGCAAATATTAAGGAAGTAGGGACAGTTAATCTTGAACGGCTGGGCTGTTCCGGTACTGGCAATAAGAACTGTTGGAGGTGTGCCATAAATCTGTCCGAAGAACACCACCTTGAGCACATGGCCACCGCGGGCTTATGAGTTTAGGCAAGCAGCAAAGTATCTTCTCCCCACCGGAAACCATCCACAGTTCCGTGCCGGAAGCCAACAGCCACCGTTTGCTGAGAATATGCGTCAACGTTCGCATGTTCCAAACAGCTTCACTGGCCGAAGAAAAGAAACAGAACGATGGTAGAACGTTTTCCCACTCCCACTTTTTCAATGCGTGTCGTGATCATCGTGAAATCGGAGGTGTTAAACCGAGGCCCGGTGTGATCTTCAACGACGTGCCCAATACAATTTCCACCCCTCAACGTTGGATGATGGTGCCACCCACCAAGAACGAACCGATCGCGGTGAACTATTGGCGAAAACAAACAAAAGACCGCTCACCGGAGGGTTGGTGGGTCGGCTCGACATTCCAACCCACCCGGGCCTCCCTACCATCGTCTTAATTAACCAGGCCCTCACCTCAGGTGAGCGTGAACGCATGCTCAAGATACCTGTGCCACCGGCGACCTCGTCGGTCCGCTTGCATCCGAAATGAAGGTTTCGGTGCTATTCTGATTGGAAAGATAAATTTTGTGGCCAAGAAAAATTGGCCAACGGCAGGCGGGGCGCGGCAGTGGCGCAAAGCGAAACACTGCACAAGAGTTTACTTTCGGTTTCGAAGTTCCTCATGCGTGGTGGGCTTCACGCGAGTGCAACGCATGTTCCGAACTTTTTTTTTCTTTTACCTCGCTTGTGCTCTTTCCGAACAAGCATGACACAAGAGTCGCGAATTTAGATGACAACTGTCTCATCTTGTTGGCAACGCCGCAAAGAGCCATCCGGTGTGCAAAGATTCAAGGTTCAACAACACCCCCCCGCAAATTTTGCACTCGAAAAATCGATTTCAGCTAACTTGCGTTTGTCGGAAAAGTGCCATCAATTTCACGCCCTACCGAGCGAACCATTGCGCACCTTCGGCGGCAAGTTCCATCTTTCAAGGTCCGGTACCACATAGCAAAAAAGTGCAACCGACCAACTCGGTCGGTGATGGATTGGAAAACTGTTCCATAGCCGTACCTGACGCAACTTCCTTCCACCTGCCTGGCAAGGAATTTTCGACCAGGGAGGGGGGGAAAGGGTGTCCCACCATGTCGAATAGCGTGTCCGTGGGCACCAGAAAGTTAGTCACGGATGCGCATCAAACCAAACAAAAGTAATCCCCACACAAGCGCTTTTAATTGAACGTTGTTAGTGGCGGCAATTCGAGCCGCGGGAAGGTTAGGCGCGCTGATAGTGATCTCGATTGCCACGCGACCTGTCGTTTAGCTAATGACAGTTGTTGGGCGACCGCCCTGTTTTTTGAAGCTTCGTTATTGCTATTGCTCGTCTGTCTACTTTGCAGGTCGTCTACGTTTCGGATACGTCCGGTTACATTCCGCTCACCGCACTGCAGTCGTCCCATCCACGGTTACCACCGCCTCCGGTGTACGGTGGAGACATCGATGCAGCCTGGCGTCCCGATCCCTGGGACAGGGATTACAACCGGCGCTATCGCTTCAACAATACCCGTGTCCAGCGTGAGTATTGACGGGTGACCTTTTGGAGGTGACGGGTGTAAGTGTTAATGGGAAGCTAAAATTGAGTTTCGTTTTTTTTCCCTGAAGATATCGAAGCGGAATGTCAGGACGATTACATGAAGATACGGATTGGGTTCAACGGATCGTTCAATGGGCTTCTCTACTCCTCTGGTAAGTCAATGCCAATGTGCCATGTAGAAGCCAACATTTGGCTATTTAATCAATATTCTTTCAAAAAATGATAACTTTGGAGTTAAAGACTAGGATCATTAGAATTTTAGAACATATTGTACTAAAATCGTGTACCAAACCCGGAGTGTATGCAATAACGTAGAATTCTGCTCTGTCTTAAGAAAGCATGGTGACTAAATTAAACAAGTCTTAACTAACTGATTGGTTGGAAGATGGAACTTTCTGGACATTTCCTATAATCCCTAAATTACAATCCATTTCCATCTATATCTTCTTTAGGTTACGCGTACGATCCAGACTGTATGTACATTAACGGTTCCGGTCGCGACTACTACGAGTTCTTCATCCAGCTAAACCGTTGCGGTACGCTGGGAAAGAATGCGATCGGTGAGGATAGTCGCAAGAATCCAACGGTACGTGTAGAAACCCACCGCGCATGCCTCACTTCACCATTCTAATGACACTGTGTCACCTATTTCGTTCTCCCTATTTACCGTGTTGCAGAAAAACTTCATGTGGAACACGGTGACGGTACAGTACAATCCGCTGATCGAGGAAGAGTTCGACGAACACTTTAAGGTGACTTGCGAATATGGATACGATTTCTGGAAAACGGTCACATTTCCCTTTCTTGATGTCGAGTAAGTTGCACAGTTTGCTTTTGGTTCGATATGGTGGGAGCTGGTGTCCTATCGGTGCAAGATCATGATGCCCATTTTGTTCTTTCCCCCAAGAGTCGCAACGGGAAACCCGGTAGTGTTCACGCTTAGCCCGCCGGAATGTTACATGGAGATCCGGAACGGGTACGGAACGAATGGTGCACGGGTAACGGGCCCGGTACGTGTCGGCGATCCGCTGACGCTCATCATTTACATGCGCAGCAAGTACGACGGGTTTGACATTGTGGTGAACGATTGTTTCGCACACAACGGGGCCAACAAGAGGATTCAGCTGATCGACGAGTATGGGTAGGTGGCATATAGGCGATTCTGAGTCTGTGTAATTTTGTGACATGTATTCTCATCTCATGCCATCCATCCAGGTGTCCGGTTGATGATAAGCTGATTTCGCGATTCCGTGGCAGCTGGTCCGATACGGGCGTGTTCGAGACGCAGGTGTACGCCTACATGAAAACGTTCCGCTTCACCGGCTCACCAGCACTGTACATCGAGTGTGATGTTCGCATGTGTCACGGACGATGTCCGGTAGGTTTGCAAACTCACCGGAAGGGTTGGCAATCTAGACGACTTATTAATCTCACGCCCGAACCTATGTTTTCGCTTCCCGCACAGAGCCAACCTTGCCACTGGAGAAATCTGAAAGGCGTCACGAAACGTGAGGCCGTTCAACCGCAGGTCAACACCACCCTGTCGGACAACATTAGCCTCTTCCAAGCGCTCCGAGTGCTGCAGGAGGAAGATGAGGAGGCGCGCGCGAAAAAGGAATCGATCACCTCAGCTAGTACGTACACTGGCTCGCGTTTTTGAACTTGATACACCAATAACGATTTTTTTTATCATACCCATCCAGAACCCCAAGACATGTCGGAAACATGTATGAAGACTTCCGTCCTATCCGCCCTACTGGCAACCTGCTGCGTGCTGCTGTGCGTTCTCGGTGGTTCCTTGCTGGCGGCATGCGCCAAGCTACGGTATCGCAAGAAAGATGCTGCCTTCTTCGACAACTACGTAGGCCATAAGGCACAGCTGGATTGAGCTGCCAACGTTGCGGGCTTTTTTCGTGACTCTCACGCTGAGCTTAGCTTAAGTGATCAATCGTTCAAACGCATCATAATCATAGTAAACGCAAAAATAACAAAAACAATTAGCCGTAAGCCGCTGATGTAAGGACCGTGGTGCCCCGGTTAAGGGCTACAGTACTTCAGTAAGATTGATAGATTCGGACGTAAGTGAGCACGTGCAAGGTTCGATACGCAAGGTGCAAACGTAATACTCTCCATAGCTGTATTGTAACAACAGAAGCGCCTTTGATAAGGCCGTCGCCCTCCACACTTCATTTGATCATATTTCATCGAGTGTAAATAAGCATTAGAAAGATCCGAGAGATCCATAATTCCATTTTCATCGCCGCGGGGGCCCGTTATCGTAATCGCTCGAGCTAGTAGTAATCGTACAACACTGTTCGATGAGTAATATTTCACTGTAAGACATTGCTGATTAGCCGATAAGCTCTCCGCGCAACTGCTGAATTGCTCGTGCTTACACGATATAATGATATTTTGTAAATAAATAAAACCAATCAAGCACATCCAACCGTGGTAGCGCGTTAGTAAATGAATGAAATAGTGTTCTTCTGGGGATCGAGATAAGTGGCCACCTTCTTCACCGGTACGCACTGTTTGATCTGCTTCCTACCAGCACTTCGTTCCCGCGCCAGTACATTGCGTCGCGAGAAGTAACCGACCGGATACTGGGACACACTGTCGTACCGGGAGACATACGGTCGCACAAGAGCATTTCGATTGGATGTGATTCGTTTACCTTTTCGCTGCGACTGGTACAGAGTGAAAGGCTTGATGGTGAAGTAGTATATCAGTTCCACGATACTGAGCACCGAACCGCCCATACACAGTCCGAAAATGCCTCCGAACGTAGCTACCAACGAGTCCCACGTCATGTACGCATCGCGCTTGTACTTTACGCAGTAGATGTCTTTAAAGTGTACGTTGAGCGTGGCGTACATGGACACGTTTCGTCCTCCACTGGAAGAATGCGTAGAATCAGGTGTGTAAAGAGTGGTATCACAGCTGCAAGCATTACTTACAAGTTGGCCGACACAAATCTTTTCGATTTGCGTTGACTTGCGATCGTCTGGACGTTGTAGTTCTGTGGGATGTAGCACATCGAGAGAATTTAGGGCTTAGGGTGAGAAAGGATTTGCTAGAGAATATTACCAACACTGAGCAGGGTGGTTTACATTCACAATCCATTCCGAATTCTACGTCATGCAGCTCCACGTCCAACGAATCGTCGGTGCGCAAGCTATAGAAGTATCCTTGGGGAAAGGGTAAGATAAGGATCGTCAATACCAAAACCCTATCAGTTCTTTTGACATTCGTTCTGTATTGCTCACTTCGGAAGTAGTGCAGGCAGGCAACATGTTTCAAGGCGCACATATCTTTTTGTAGTCCTTCTGCAATGTCTGTAAAAATAATAGCTCACCAAAATTAGTGGTCACAGCACAGCAACTCAGCTCAACTCACGTAGATCCGCATAGTAAAACGGGGTACAGTTGCATAGGTTCAGTATCGTACGCAGCCGGCACTCTGCCATGCAAACGTTCAGATTGAAGTTCTCCCTCGACTGTGCGCTGCTCTCCTCGGGCAGGAAACATTTGCGCATGCTCTCCGGTACCTGGCTCATCGTACTGCTGCTCTCGATCGGAAGAGGAATAACGGACATTGTCACATCCCAGCCAGGTTGGGCCACGTGCTCAAAGTCCGCATCGGACGGAAAGTCAGCGGAGTCGTGTATGTACACCTCTGCGCCGTAGTACGATTTGGTCGGTGCCATGTACGTGTCCGGTTCCACATCGATCAGGATGGAAAGGCCTACGTGACGACCGGCGCCAGACAAGCGTTTCGGCCGGTACGGTACCCGTGGGCTAGTTTGATTCAGTTCCGCCAGCAACGGTTGCATCGTTCGATCTACGTTGTACGAGCAACAGAACCCGTTGTCCGTTCGCGTTCGGCGAATAATCTTCGGACAGGGAATCTCCGAACCGAGCCAGTAGCAAACCTTGATCAGTTCCTCACAGGGTTGACTAAGCTCGAGCAACAGCTTGTCCGGGTTCCAGCCCATTTTACCCAGGACGTATTAAAGCTCGATGTAGGTTGTGTTTACAGTCTCAAAGTTGACGAGACTTGCCTGAGCCACTAGCAGCCCTGTCGCGTTCACTTCACTCAATCCATACTCTGTTACCCTGGAACGAAACATTCTCTGGTAAGAACGTTGATGGGTAGATCTAGACGAAAAAAAAAAATGGACGACACGTACAACCGATCGATGATAATCCTAGCCTTCCGCTTGTCTATCTTGTTGATGTTGCACACCGTCACCGCAGGAAACGGGATGTTCCAGATCGGGTACGTCATCGTTTCGATCGTGGTGATCGTTGGCGTAGTGCGGAAGCGCACCCACGCAATCAAGCCCATGAGCATCGTAAACCCGAACGACACCATACAAACTAGCAGCCAAATCATTCGCAACATTCCGCCATTACGCTGCGGCAAAGAATCTTCCGTGCGTTCTCCACCGTAAACGTATCGCAGCCCATGAAGGCTTGTATTCTCACAGAAATTGCGCACCACCGAACGGAACGTGTCCCGCACGGTTCGGTACACTTGTTTTAGGTTCATTTTGCCTTCGTTCCTTCACAAAACAAACGTTTTAGCGTGTCTTCCGATTAGGCTGCCCGATCGAATGAAACCCCTTCGCTTATAGGATGCTCTATTCTCACCCCGAAAGGCATAATTGGGCCCGGGAAGCGTTATAATGTTGATGAGCACAATGCATTAGTAATGCAATTCAGCACCATTAACGATGACGTGCCGATATGTAATGTGCATTTCCGGGTTGCCAATCCTCGTAATAAATGATGAAGAACAATAACATACCCACCAACACGGTGTGGGACGGTATACTAGCTAGTGCTCTAGTGACGAGAGCCACATTCGTTTTGCTCTTGAGCTTCAGTTAGTGTATTAGCTTCGTAGGGACACTCTGTCCCAAAAAATTGTGTCTTAATTAAATTAGCTCTTTTGGGGCGCGAATCAGACTACAAAAGGTTTGACTGAAAGCCACTCACAGGCCACAATTCGTTTGACATCCGAACAACACAACATTTCGGCCAAGTACCAGCACAATGGAGGGTGAATATTTTATCATCGAAAAACTAGCGTATATAACACCCATCTGTTGGCTCGTAGCGGTAAAGTCTTCGCCCGCTTTTATACTCGAAAAATGGTTCAATCCTTATCCATCACAAGCGCCCTAAAGCTAGCGTCCATGACGGTTGTACAGACATTTTGGATATTCTGTGAAAACTCTTCCCTGCACGGACTACGCTACATTGGGCGGAATAAGGCGATCAAGGGAAACATCCTGTTGCGGTTCGTCTGGAGTGTGATAGCAATGGTGAGTTTGGGGTTTACGCTACTGCTGGCCAACTCGGCCTGGGATCAGTTCCGAAGCAATCCAACGATAACCACCATCGAGACGACCTCGTACCCGGTGTCGCTGATTGCCTTTCCATCGGTGACGCTGTGCAACATTAACAAAATTCATTCGGGTAAAGCAGAGGAGCTCGGACGGAAGTTGTAAGTGGCCACGATCGATGATGATTTCCTGACCCCTGATAACCCTTTTTTTAAACAGACTGGACCTGGGCATACAAAGCAATGATACGATAGATTTGCTGTACTCGTTACCCCGACTGAACGATTATCGTGCTATCGACGAGCGAATAATATCAATAGAACAGCTCCTAACGTCCAAAGGGTACGACACGGAACGCATCGCGTTTGAAGTTGCTCCACCCTGCGAAACGATGATGGTCCACTGTTTCTGGCTAATGCAACCGGTCCAGTGTAGTAGCTTGTTTCGTCGGACGAAGATTTTCGCCGGTTACTGCTGTTCCTTCAACGCGGACAGATTTCTGGAGCCAATATTTACACGATCGCTAAATATTACTCCTCAGGAGACTATTCACGTTACCGGCATTGGAAAGGGGGAAGGACTGTCGGTGATGATGGATATTGGCGAGAGTAACTATATGGCTTCGAATCGGTTTTCGTACGGCATTGAGGTTTTCGTGCATCGATCGTTCGATTTTCCTGACTATTCGGATTATACCGCCATCGTACAGCGTGGCAAGGAGACGGATGTGTCCGTTTTGCCTACGATCGTTACGGCGAGTCCTTCGCTGAGGAATATACCGGTCGCGATGCGAGGATGTGCGTTCGACGATGAGGGCAACGTCACGACCAGCGTCCCGTACACGTACAGCAATTGTATGAACGAGTGCGAGTTGCGTTACACTGCGGAGGTGTGCCGGTGCGTCCCGTTGTTTAAGCAAACGTTTGAACTGCAGGAGTTGTTGCAGGTGCCCATCTGTGGGTTTCGTGATCTTTTGTGTTTGCTGGATTTGAAGGAGCGGGTCAGCTTTACGTCGGAACAGATGGCGAATATGATCGGTAGCGACTCGAAACGAACCAACATTAAATGTCATTGCTATCCTAGTTGCACTATCGAGGTAAGGCACTTTTTGATGCTATTAGCTTAAAATAAGTAACCCATTATACGCTGCTATAAATTTACAGAAAAATGAAGTTCACACCATCACAAATACTATCTCCAATCCTAAGAAAGACTCCTACGTGTAAGTATCTACTGACAATCGGAGGATCCTCGTAAGGACTAAAACAGATTTATTCTCTTTCTCTCTCTGTCTCTCCAGTCCTGAGTTTAACTTTTCCGCTTACGGGGTGCTGCACGTTCATTTTCGCTCGACCAACTGTCTCAAATATAGGCGCGAACCATTCGTCACCTGGCAAACACTGGTGGCCACCTTTGGCGGAATCCTTGGCATATGTTTTGGAGGCTCCATACTGAGCATAATCGAGGCAGTGTTTCTGTTCGGCGTGATTCCTTTTACGGTGTATAATGCACTGAGGAGCAAAAGCAAAACGCATCCGTCGCCCACGGTTAATGCGATCTCTTACATAGACTATCCGGGACATCAGCCGTTGGGATATTTTAGACGCAAGGCAGTGATGGCACGAGCCATCCGGGATGGTGGTGACACGCTGTGGAGAATGGAAAAGCGGATGCATCCGTTGGAAACGCGTCGCTGGAAGCAACACTATATTGATGAGTTGAGAATAATGCCATAATTAGTTACGAAAACAATGAGTAAGAGTACTCACAGGAGGGCTAGTACTGCCCTGAGAATAGTTTTCCGATAAATTCGAAGCTAATTAAGTTGTAAACTAAAAGTACAAAAGCTGGTAAATAAATCACTTAGTCATTAAAAAAAGAATTTAAACCATTGAGCAACATTTATTCAAATTATTACATTAATTAAGGTATGAAATCAATAAAAAAATAAGCACGAAAACAACGATTTTACATAAATATTTAAATTCCCTCAGCGTTTGTTGGGTTATTTTCACTGAATTCAAAAATACGCCTCAAAGTATGCAAATTGCATCACATCTTGCACACACAGCCCACCAGCATCGCAACGCAGCACCACAAACGTGCACCGTTGTGCTACGGTTCACACGATTTCGGTCAAAAACCAGCGCGCCGAACCGTTGCCTGTCAACCGCGCACAGTGACAGACGCCAAAGACGGAACTGTCAATAAATAACTTCACCGTCAATAGTTCATAACTTTAATTGTACACCCCATTTTTTATCAGCTGTGATTGTTGTGGAGTCCAACTTCCATCCACGCGGTAGTTTTAACCACTTCCCGCATTTTCCGGCAGTGGAAACGCCGTCGGGTGTCGGTGCGTCTCTAGTTGTTGTATGTGTGTAAAGCGTGTGTCCCCCCGCCGTGTGTGTATGTGCTGTGCGCGTGTGATGTGAAAATTAGGCTTGCCCCCGCGTAGAAAGTCAACCACCCAGGTAGGGGCTCCCGTGCGACCTATTAAATGTTTCGTCCAACAGTAGAAGTAGCGAAAATGTGTTCCACCAGATGAAAAGCAGTTCCGATAGCCAATGGTTCGGCCAACAGTGGTGTACAAAGTAAGGTGTGTGTGGTGTCGCGCGGTGAATCGCATCGAGGGAAAATCTTACCACCATATACGCACACACACACACGCACTCTCACACAGTGCCAGTCAGGCGCGCGCGTCCCCTGTCGGAATTGTGCAAAATTTGTGCATCGCTTCGTACCGGAAAACGGCACATCCGATGGAATGTGAGGTAGCCGAGTGCGTGTAGCCAGCGGAAGCCCCATCTTCGCAGCACACTAGAACGCCATCGAAGTTTAGACGCTTGTTGTTTGGTGGTGTGGCCCCGGAAGTTGGAAAAGGCGGGTACGGAGGAAAAAAAAAAAAGCTAACCACACTTCTCTCTCGCTGTTGTCACAAAGCGGCGGACGACGGTACGGCCGTTCCACGCATGTGCTTCCTGCGGCGTGATTTGACGAGCAGTGGTTTATGATGCCGCCTGCTGCCGCCGCATACACACGCACGGTGCAAAAAAATATGGCTGGAAAGTTTTTTTTTGTTTTACTTTGCTTTTAGCTAAACTCTGCCGTCTCTCCCCACCCAAAAAGCGGAACGGAAAAGGGAAAACACCCGGCCAAAAGACGGAACTGTGGAGATGCGGTCTTTTCGGTGCGGGTCAATGGCGCGTTGAACCGCTGGCAACCGAAAGGCGCCTACTGCGACGGTGTGTTGTGCTGGAAGGATTTCATTTTGGATCTGGATTATCTTGCTGGAAATCGCAGCTTGGTTTGGATGTAAAATGGCGCGTTGTAAAATGTCGCCGCTGGCAGCGTGTTTTGCATTGCATCGCAAGTAAATGTGAGGAAAGGTGCATTAAAAATGCCCTTCATAATACGCCGTTTTATTGCAGTGAATCATTTCCCCATTTTTCCTTGCAAAGATCAATCACAATTGTATTGAGAACAGAGGTGATTGATCGCGATCGAGAGAGAGAGAGAAATGGCGGATGCTGCGTGATCAAACGTGATTCGATTTACAAATGGCTGGACGCTAATCGGGACGCCTGTGAAATTTAACACACCAAGCAAATACGCGACTTTGTTGACCGGTCGCGAATTCCATTTCGCACTATTCGTTGCGAAACACTTTCTAACTGCTTGTGAAAGTTCTACCCGGTAATATTTTCGGCGTTCGGGTGGTGTTGTGTTGCGTTATCGGTGACCGGATCTCACGCGGCCGGCGTGCACCACCGGGTTCGATCAGCCAGGGTGTGTTAACGTGAAAGGAAGATTTCCATAATCGTACGATTCGCCAGTATTTGAAGGGCACTAGAAATGGGGGGTAGAGGTAACTCAAGCAGCGGGAAAACAGCGGGGAAACTGTTTGCCTCTGCGACCTTTTTGCCATCAATCGCACATCATCTTCATCAATGCTATAGACATACGTATATGCAGACAGGGATTTAGCCAATAACAGCGAGGCCTAATCGTACGTCTTCGACGTGCTTGAAGGGTTTGTCTATAGTCGAGAAGTGGCGAAGACAAGAAAAAAAAAAACAAGCACAGAACGGCCAAACGGCTACAAACAAAACGCTACGAAGCGATAAGCAAAGATCCCGAGCAGGCGATAAGAAGGTGCGCTTAGGTGAGCGCCAACGGGCAAACAAGCGACGGAAGCGGGCCCATCATCCTTGTTCTCGCGCGCACCGGCAAAAGGGTTGGGTGGCATTTCTTTCTCATCGCTGTTCTCATCTCGTTTAAGACGTGAATGATCGCGCATCCCTGTAGCAGCAGCAGCAGCAGGTGGAACACGACGCCGTACGAGCGGATGACGATGATGCCCTCCTACTTGACCGTCAAATACAGTGTCGGCCGTGCTGTGCATCGGTTGTGTGATGGTCGTAGCGTCAAAGGTTGAAAGACGCTGTTGATCGTGCAGTTTTTAGAGACAACGCATCCCTCGTGCTGAACCCCCCATTTGGAATTGTGTGAGGCAAGAGAGCTAGAGAGAGAGAGAGAGAGTGATGGGTCGAAGGGGTGCAATCATGTGCATCAACACGCCGAAAAGGATCGTCTTTGTTTCGGAAAACCATCAACTCTGAGCTGTCGCCGCCGTCGGTTAAAGAAGATCTCTTGACGCGGTCTCTCGATCGGCACTCAAAGGCAGCTCCTGGCATGGTTATGAAACGATAGCAACCGCCCCCCCCCCGTGTGTGTGTTGCTCGCACTCGATGACGCGTAAGCGTTTCGGTTGCTGGCTGTGTGACCCGGTTTATGTCTAATTTCGGAATTTTACGCAAAACACAACGCACACCGCCACTGCTGCCCCACTCGATCGTAACAAACAACACCATATTTTGTGTGATATTGAGGGGAAAATTTTGCGGACGCCGGGGGTTGGTTGAGGGATGGGGGGAGGGGGGGGGATGTGAGGGAAGGGCGACGTTTGTTTGGAACAGATTTGAGTGATTTGCGTTAGTAAACGCTTCAAACAGCTCTACGGCGAACCGACCAAACCTCTGGGGCAGAATGTGTGATGAGTGATAAACAATTCTAATTTAATTGTTTTTTCCTTTCGCTCTTTCTTACAGAAACCAAATGCTTCTAGTACACTTTTGCTAAGTAAGGACGTAACTGGCTCCCGGAGCAGTTGAACCAAGAAGGAGAAGAAGCACACGATCTCATCGGAAGCTATCTGTGACACCACGGTACGAGCAAAACCGGCGGGACAGAGAAGATAATCGGCGAGGTAGGCAACGCCACTCTCTCTCTCTCTCTCTCTCTCTCGACCAAGCTCCCGATCGATCCCGCGGCATTAGAAGCAGCAGCAGCAGCAGCACTGAAATGAAATATCCCGGCGGCAATCCATCGACAATGTTTTGCGAACAGGTTGGCACGGTGACGTCGCTGTTCGAGCAGTGGAACGATTGCGAACGGACGGTGGTGCTGTACGCGCTGCTGAAGCGTGTACCGTTCGCCAACCTAAAGTTCCTGCAGGTGTCCATCGATTACAATCTCGCGCAAAACTACAGCACACAGGCGAAGCTGCAGCAGCTCGAAACGAAGGCAAACAGTACGATCCTGCTGGGGAAGCTGGTACAGCGGTACTATCAGCTGAGCGGACACAGCAGTGCCGCGGCGTCGCTCCTAATCGGTGCCACTCAGCTGAACAACAACATTAACAACAACAACAGCAACAGCGTGAACAATAATCTCAAATCGTCCACCGACGGGGCGTCGCTGTATGAGCTGCTAAAGAAATCCTCCAGCCCGACCATTGCGGACGGTGGTGGCTGTGTCGCTCCGGCGACGATCCTGAAAGAATCTCCGGCACTGAATGCGACGACGGCGGCAATATCGCCGGGACACAACGCCCATCTGACAGCGAAGGGAGGAGGCAATGGTGGTCACGAACAGCAGCAGCAGCAGCAGCAGCGAGAACCGGAAACGAAGGAGGATATCCTGAAGGATATCCTCATGTACCTGCCACTGTTGGCGCCGGGCAATGATGAGGCAAAGAGTTTGTATATGTCGCTGATACCGGCAGCGGTGGACGATGCGTGCCGGCAGCTCGTACCGACCGAGATCGTGCAGCAGACGCTGTCCTATCTGCTGATTCATCCCGCCATAACGAACGACGATCGACGGTGGGTACTGTTTTGTGGTCGAGTTTTGTAGCTCGTGCTTGGAAAGTGAAAGTAATACTGACTAAACCATTTTGTTTTGTGGTATTTTTAGCGTTCTTAGCCACTGGTTGCGACATTTGGAGGATTACATCTCGACGTCGTACCTGCCGCCGGCTACCACCGCCACCACTAACACCGCGACGTCCGTCGTGAAGAATCGCAACTTTTTCAACATGCAGCAGGTGGCCGGTGTGGCCAACGGTGGTACCAGCAGCAACAGCAGCATCAACAGCAGCAGCAACGGCACAGTGCCCGGCGGTGCCGCCGCCAACCCACACGTCCAGTATCTGTCAACCTCGACAAACTCTTCCGGCGGCGGATTGGGTGCTCCCAGCTCATGGACAACCGGAGGCACGGCTCCGGGCTCACAGATCGTACCGGCGGCGGTGCATCATCTGCACCATCCACCGTCCGCCCCGTCCGTGCTGTCAAAATCGCAACAAAGCCTAAATCACACGACAACGACCGGTCCGGTGACCGGCGGCAGCAGCAATAGTAGCAATAGTCATATCAACAATAGCAGCAGCTCCAGCACAAGCTCGTCCAGCTCGACCACCAGCTCCAGCTCCTGTCTGGACAGTGCCGCATCGCAGCTGCTGAAGACGGCGGCCCCTCCCCGCCTGCCTCAGCCAGCGCACCCGCCCTCATCCGAGGCGGTGAACGAGTTTAGCAAGACGATTGGACAAAGCTTGCTCACATCTAGTCAATCAATGCTGTGCAGCACCGGTAGTAGTAATGGTGCTGGAAGTTCCCTAGTGTCTCTGCCGCTACACAACCAGCAGCAGCAGCAGCAGCAGCAGCAACAATCGCAGCAACGGCCTACAGTTGTCGAAAGCGACGCACATCACGATCTCATGGCCGCGACGGAATCGCTCCTGTACGATTCCACCGACGACGATCACATTTCGTTCAGCAAGAACGGTACCGAGATATTCGACTACGATTGTGATTTCGATAATGAGGACGAGTTTAACTACTTGACGCGCAGTGCGGCCGCTATCCGGGCAGCGGAAGCTGCGGCCGCCGCCCCTAACGTCGGTCCGCCGGTCGCCAGCGCGTCCACTCCGGCTGGTTCCGGAGTAGGACCGGCGCACGGCAAAAAGTTGGTCTCGTTCAACAGTAATGTAAACGATTTCTTGCGCGTTCCGCCGCTGCACACTAACTACGGGCAACATAACCTGCTGTCACACGGAGCGAGTTCCATTGGTGGTGGTGGTGCGCTGCTTGATCTCGATCTGGACGGTACGCTGATGAAGACGCGTCGGTCAAACAGTCTGACGACCCCTTCGACCCTGTCGGCGCTCAGCATTGGAGGAGAGCTGAGCGCGCAGCAGAAGCAAAACAACGAATGCCTTTCG
Organism: Anopheles stephensi; assembly: GCF_013141755.1. NCBI lineage: Eukaryota > Metazoa > Arthropoda > Insecta > Diptera > Culicidae > Anopheles > Anopheles stephensi. Next base: position 18,987,170 of record NC_050203.1, read on the forward strand.
GCAGAAAATCTTTCCAACCTGCAGCTGTTGCAGAACAAACCGCGCAGCTTCTCGCTAACGATGGAAAGCCCACGCTCCTCGCTGGCATCGAGCGGTTCCGATACGCAGCTGGACGATTACAAGCAGGGCGGCGGGTTAATGAAGCTTTACGGTGGACACCCGAACATTGGCATGTCCAGCATCGCACACTGGCTGAAGAGTTTGCGGCTGCACAAGTACGTCTGGCTGTTCTCGAACCTCACGTACGACAAGATGCTTGGCATTACGGAAGAGTACCTGCAGAATCTCGGTGTGACGAAGGGTGCCCGGCACAAGCTGGCGATCTGCATCCAGAAGCTAAGGGAGCGGTACGGTACGCTGCTGCAGGTGGAGAAGGATCTGATCGCGGGCCAGAAGGCACAGCTCGGTACGGTGCTGGAAGAGCTGACCAACATCGTGCTGACGCCGATGAAGCCGATCGGCATGGATCAGGCGGAGGATATTGCTGGCCAGTTTGTGAAGGTGTTGGATCTGGGTATGGCATTTGGTTTTTTTTTTTTCGCTAGCAAGGGGGCAGCAAGCAATTTCGATAGTTTCGATTTTCTCCTTCCAGTGGGTTCCATCATCGTAATGCGACCGATCTGCAACCAGCAGGACGAAGAGTACCTGAACATATTCCTGTGGATTGTCGAGCGTGCCCTGCACAACGACGCGTTCATCGCACACTCGGCCCAGCTGAAGGACCACAAGTACAAAGTGTCAAAGATAAAGATGCAGATAGCGCCAAAGAGTGGACACTTTGCGAAGGCTACGAACGTTGCCGGGCCCGGTATGAACAAGCCAAGGTAAGGACGAACGGAAGATCCTGTTGAAGAAATTGACTTCTAAATAAAAACTTGCGCTACTAGCCGCTAGATGGCGCCACTCATCGGTTGTCGGCAAAACTCGACATAAGCATAATTTTGCTCCTCTTTTTGTCTTTTTTGGATAGAAAACTACTAATACAAGTTGATCCTCTTTAATTTTAGATGGACCGCCAACAGCAAACATAAACCGGTGAATGTCAACGAATCGCAAGCGAAAACGCACCGTAAAAGTTCCGTACCGTACTTTGTACCACCGAGCCATCTGAGTGCGGGCCAACCACAGCAGTCGTCCTCCGTGTGTCCGTCGCAGCAAACGGCACACTCCCTTCTACCGGGTGCATCGTCACAGGTCATGACGGCCCATCAGTATTTCCACCACGCTAATAATGGCACCGGCGGTACCGGCAGCACCGCCAGCTATAACAAAAGCTCCTCATATCCAAGCTTCGCCTCTACCTTGCACAATGGAAGCGGTGGAGGTGTGACCGGCAATACTGGCGGTGGTGGTGGCGTCATGAAACCGATGGCGGGCATCAACCCGTCCCTCCCACCTACCAGCCAGCATCACCAGCCGCAGCAACAGCTTCCCCACAAGCAATCGGCCCAGCAGCAGTCACCCTCGCTACAGCCACCGGCCATGCAGCATCCCAACTTTATGTTTCATCGCCACTCGCTGAGCAACATTACGCATCACCATCACAACGCCAACCCGCTCGTACCACCACCGCCGACCATATTCCTGAACAACCTGTGCTCCGTGTCGGGCGAAAATCGTGCCACCGGCGGGAAGATCGTTGACAACGGTACGGGCAAAGGAGGCGGTGCGATGAAACAGCTTACCGGCAGCGGTGCTGGGTTAATGGGTGCGACCGGTGAGCAATCACTGCTGACGGCGAAAGATTGTGGTGGCCAAAGCGATAGCAGCGGTGGCGGCAACCACAACAGCAGTATCGTTGATATCAACTCGCGACTCGAATTTCTCTGTCGGCAGATGACGGAGCAGGCGATAAACTAATGAAGCTGCTAGGTTGAAGAGATAGGCAGCACACACACACACGCATGCACGGGTGGTCAATGTGATTGGTGATATGAGCAGGAGTAGAGCTGTTAGCCATGTAGTAGCCGTAGCTGTAAGGGTTACCCAACCGAAATCGAACGACGCGCTAGAGAAGCATCGAAAATGGGGGACGTGAAAAAGGGGGCTGCCAACCAAGCATATGGGAGTTGGACGTGTTTTTTGCCTTTTATAAGAGGCGATAGATGTGTTTATGTATTTTTTATGTGTGTGTGTGTCTGTCGCGTACTTCTTCTCCTTCTTCAAGAAGACGGTGTACAGATGTGTTTTTTGTTTCCTCTGTGTAGCTGTTTAAAGCCTTCCCCATTTCGTAAAATGATTAGGACAAGAAAAATGCATAGAACATGTTTTCGCTCCAAACAACCACGTTAAGGCTCTTATTATATACAACTATATATATAAATGTAAACAGACACACACACACAAACGTGTAGACAGACAAGAAAACACTCGTAGGGCGAAGCTCTTATTAAGTTTTGTTTAAGTGGAGTAGTTCACCCAGCAGTTTGAGCAGTTATACATATACACACTATCTAGGGTTAGGTAGAACCAGTTTTGATGTTGAACGTGTTTTTGTGTTAAGCTTTCGTGTACAGCACAACCGAGCACAACCTCCTTATCTTGACGATACGGCACCCTCTCCTCCCCCCCTTTCGAGGATACCGGATACCAGTTACAAAACAAAAAAGGAATAGCTTTTAAGGCGCTACGGAAACGCGAAAAACCGAGCGGCACCCTACCTAACACACACACACACCCACACACCGAGCCCCAAGTCACGCGGGTATTCTGCAAAACAAAAAGTATTTATCTTGTTACGTTTATTTTTTTAAATGTTAGTCTTACCAACCCTTTTTTGTTTAGTTGTATAAGCGTGGTTAACGGGTGTGCTGCTGTGCTGAACTGGAGCGGGACAAGCGCTATTCCGCCCCACCAGGAGGAAGGGTGTGCATTCAACGTAGAGGTGCGTACAAACTGTAAGCGCAAATTGTGATCAAAACGTTTATTTACCAATGGTGTGTGTGTGTTTAGTAGGTTTGTTTGTTTGTTTGTTACACACACACACGCGCGTGCGTGCGGACGCGTTCGCTACTTAGTACATGCATTTTAGATGTAGCAAACAATGGGACGGAATCGTCCACAGATGAACGGTTATCTTAACTCCTTAAACAATAAAAGCCAGCCGGTATATACCTAACGAATCGTTTAAAGTTTGGGGAAGGGAAAAAAAGAAACGAAAGAGCACACACACACAACTACTTGTACTACTAGTACTACTATTGCTAATTACTGCAAACACTAGCTGAGAAGGGTGTGCGTCTCTTACAGACAGTTACCGTTTCCCGTACCCAGTTTCCCATTTTGGCTCTAAAGGCGTAGAGTGTAAGCGATCGTATCGTACATTCGTATTGGTTTTGTTCTTTTTTTGTTAACTAAAGTTTCCTATTTGCGAAGGTATCACCACTATTTATATGTAGAGAGCCAATGCGTTTAATGAAACAATTTTACCAACAAATTGATTGAGCATAGCTTAACACACACAGACACACGTTTGATCTTTGTAGTAGTTCGTGTGAATTCGTGGGTATTTATTACACTTGTACTGTTTCGGGTAAGATGCGAATCGGCTATTAAATTAGTCCTAAGCAAACAAGCATCCAAGATGTTTTGTTTTTTCTTCTCTGGTTACACATGGTTTTCTTTCTTCTAGTTACTTCTTAACAAACAACCATTCACTTTCACCACTAGGAAGTGGAATACTGTAAGCTGTTGTTAGGTTTACGACAAAAAACAACATACAATTGTTGCCAAATATAGACCACAGATTGGAGGAGAACGTAGGTTTGAAGCTTTATACGCCGCGCAACAGTAGGAACGCTCATCACTCAGATTAAGCATTGGGTTAAGGCATGATTTCAAATATGTTGCTTTAGGAAGTGGCAGGGCATCACATCGGAATTCCGGCACGATCCCTTAGCCTTCTTTCGATAGGTAGGAGTGTTGTCCCTGTGTGGCGCACTCCAAATTAGACTGCCAAATTGGGTTTAATTGTTGAAGATTAGCTAAGCGTAGAGGCAACGACCGAAACACGTGCTTGACACGCTTAAGAAAAAACGATCAGGGTTTCTAAACCGGCGGTTGTCAGGTGAAAGAGTGGAAAGACGATTTGGCGCAAAAATGGTTGTGAAGTGTATGGGCAGCCCGTTATCACTCGATTCGAAAGGAAGAAAAAAAAGGGCTAGGAAAACGGGCAGTCGCGAAGCGAAACACTTTTGATGGTATGTTTTATCTTTCTATTAGTGCTATTAGAGTGGTTGAGCAAATCATTATCTTTCCTATTTAAAAACAAAGTAATTGGCACATTAACACACATTTTGTCTATTAAAATTGTAATGGGTAACTGCATGATGAAACGTTTTACCAGTTATACCCATGAAACACACACAGAGGCACAACCCCAAGCTGTACCTTCGGGGGAAATCCACTGTAAATCCTTAAGCTAAAGAAAGCTGGTCTGAATATACTTCTCGGCCATTCTAAATCCTACACACCTCCAGCTACAGCAGCAAGCAGCTCAAAATCTCGAAATGTAACATAGAAAACAAACAAAACAAACCCCAGTTCAAGTTCAATTGTAGATCAATTAAACAAGATTATGCCGTGTGCGGTGTAGCACAGGTGAAATGATCGCGAAGCGATCATTTTGTGTAGCAGCAGCAGCACCAAACCAAACTGTCGTTGATTGTCGTTGTTTTGATTGTTTAAGTTTCTGGTGTATGTGTACACACTCCTTCCGAACAAACCCCTAGATTTACTTAACAATAAACAGAATAGATCTCGCCGTTTTAAGAGAGAGAGAGAGAAACGGAAGCGAAAATCGCGCACCCGCATCCAAGATCCTTAACTAGCAAAAAGAGAAAAGTAAATTAAACCACAGACACATTTGTAGGAGTTTCATCCACAAAAGAAAGTTGTTAAACGAGGGTAAAAATTTCAATTAGTGTAGCAGTTTTTCTCCCCTGCCAGCATTTTGTAGTACGGTGTCTTTGGTTCTCAGCTCTCTGTGTGTGTGTGTCTGTGGAAGCAATCGTATTGCATTGCCTTTTCCCATCACTCGGTGGAAAATCACATCCCCCCCCCCCCCTCGTCCCGCCCCGTTAAAAACCGATGTTGAAATCGTGTTGTCACGGCTCACGTCCTCATCAAGCTAAACTCCCGAGGCGAGGATTAGGCGCTAGCCAAGTAGCATAAGTTATGCTGTAACTACACTTACACTCAGCGCACGTTTAACCAGCACACCGTGGAGGCTAATATAACTTGCGGCGAGGCCGAATACAAAACCGAACGTACGGAAATGTGTGTGGTTATGAGGGAAAACTGGTAGCCGAAAAACAAATGTAATTGTGTGTGTGTGTTTGTTTTGTAATTGTTTGTGTATGTGTGTGCATCCGTTGGGTGCGCGGCAACCACAGAATTGCACTAATGAATTCGAGTTCAGGCTGGCTCATGGGCGAAAATGAGAGCGAATAGGGAAAGGAAAACGATGCGCAGGGTTGAAAAGAAACAAACAAAAAAAAACGATCCGATTTTATGTAGTGAAGTTTTTAAAAACCACTTAATGAAACGAAAATACACGAAACAAGTATTTGAGAATATTTATTTTTCCAGCTGAAAGCAAATGTTTTGGTGGAGTTTTGGATGGTTTAATTCATGCTTATGGTTATGTCCGAAATTATTTGTGTCCTAGATACAGGCGTCAGAGCTTCCGTCTAAATGGTGAAGAATATCCTGGACAAGATTGGGACATTGATGGCCAAATTTTGTCGTCCCTGTCTGGGATGAAGTCCAACTTAGAATGAGCGTTGTTGATACTTGTAAATAATCTCGGAAGCGTCCTCAATATTTTTATGGGAAATCCTGTTTTTTGGATTTCCCCAATGATCCCAATGATCCTGTATCCATGACTGAATAGCAACTGATCTTCAAGGTCCGTAATTTGTTGAAAAATTGAGGATCCTTATTATTAGGACTTCCGTGACTACGGTCCTGAGCACTAAGTCTCCTCGGGGACCAAGTTAAAAAAAAATTACGCTTCTAAAAGTCTTGAACCTTCTTGGGGCGGTCCGGTGGCCGACGTGATAACGGCGCCGGTCTTCATACGGCAGGATCGGGATTCAAATCCCCGTACGCAGAGCTGACTACTTTGCTACGGGTGGAATCAAGCCAACAGAGTGCAATTTTTAAAATCAAGCGTTAGAATTTTCGAGGTAGTTCTTGGTACATCCCACTTGACAGTATCATACTGTCAGCATAAGCTCAAAGATCCTAAATCCTTCTCCAAAGAATGTTGACACCTTACCACTGCACAATACGCCTAGCGCAAATATGTTTGTAAAAAAGAATTCCTGGACCCGGCGTATGCCGGACAGAAAACAATGTCGCTTTTGCTATTGGTCACACTTCACCGACCGACGAAAAGAAATGTTATTTCCTCATTTTCTATTCAAGCTTCTCCAAAGGTTGTCCTGGTCGTGCAGAAAGGAAATGGACACGGTCCTTCCTGTTCTTGTTTGTTTGAAGCCGGTGGTCAAGCGGTGGAAGCAACCATTATCGCTTTCCCATAATCGCTTTATGATCGTTTCCTGTCCGGGGTTTTCCATTACGTGGTCAATTCGCACACCGCCGCCTTCGGGCAAAAAAGGACATGCGACCATTTTTGTCCAGGTTAGAAATTGAACCGGGACGGAATATCGCCGAAAAAAAAGGGACACAGTTCAGATTTCTCTCGACAATTCTTTTGAGAGTCGCAGTGAAGCGTGGACATGAGGGAAATTGTGTGAAAGTGTGTGTTGCCGACCGGCCGGGGATACTTATCCCGTGTCATTAATTATGGTTTCCGGGTTTCCGGGGCTTAACGTGCACCCGAGACGACGTACAATGTGTGCTGCAAAACCTTCAAAAGGACTCTTCACCGTACTGTGAGCTCTGATCCATTGAATGCGCATGGTGATTGTTGTATTTATTTATCTGCTTACCCACTCATTGCTCGAGATTGTGTGTGTGGTGGAAAGATGCTAATCCTTGATAATGAAATTTAAGGACTCTCTCTGCGCACGGACACACGCTAAGCCGGGTTTGAAGATGGTTCTGGAGAGGAAGCAACAACCGTTGACTTCGCACCCGTGCTTGGCGAATTCTTGAGCGCAAGGGTGGTGTTGGTTTAAGATGTTTCGAATTGTCATCGATCGATTGTGCTGTTGCGAGCCTATTTGTCTTAAACTTACCACATTTCGAGGAAATTGTAAGCAACAAACTGAATGACACTTACAAACAAATGGGTCTTATTTGTCGTTAGGGTAAGCCACCTTACTCCAATTGAGCACGTGTGGTTAAACTTGATTGTTGGAGGCTTACCACTGCACTTGTCTCATTAGGCTAAGGATAAGATGTTTGTTTAAAGCGGGGTTTATTTCCTTGCATTCATGAAGCCGAAATTGGAAGAGCGTAGAATATTAAATACTATATCCTGAACCAAATGTCTAACCAAGCGACTAACACTAAAATAGTTTTAAAATTCGATAAATCCGCCAGCTAGCACAGTGTTGAAGTTATTATTCTGAAACAGAACTTAGTTAATGACCTTGTTGTATATCAAGAATTGTAGTAAAGCCCTTTGGACGACGAGCTCATAGACGACAAATTCTCTTCGGGTACAAGGCTTCTTGTTAGAGATCTCTTCTAAAAGGTTCTGAAAAGCGAGGTACTGTGTCCATATTTGGTACTGTTAGGACCCTTGTATGACAAGACTCGTAGTACAACAAGGCCAACAAGGAAGACCTTCCCGGATGAGACCACTAGTACGAGGTTTTTTCGGTGAGGCCTTCGACGGTGAGGCTTCGTGATCGTATTGGGAAGATTTTAAGGCCCTTCTTCAACCACAAATCTCAGTATAGCAAGGCCCCCTGGACGACAGCATCATCGACGACACCATAGACGAGGTCCCTTGCAGAAGGTATCTTATAGCCTGTGTTTCGAAAGGTTTAGATCTCTTGTATAACACGACAGTACAGTAAAACCCCTTGGATGACCAGTCCAGGACCAAGAAGCTTCTTTGTAGACGAGGTCAACCGTACATACCTCCTAGTACATATAGCTCGGATGACTAGGCCATGGACTACAAGATCTCATCGTAGGCGAAGCCCTTTCCCTATATTTATTGTATGAGGCTTCGTATATCCCTATATAGACTCATAGGACAGTAAAGCCGCTTCGACTACGAGTCCCGGGACGATAAAGATGCTTCGTAGACGAGGAATCCCTTGTGCAAGGCTTTGAACGGCGTGGTCCTGTGATCGTATTTAGAAATGCTAGGTTTCTTGTTCAACAAGATTCCTAGTACAGCTTGGCCATTGGCCCTTTTTTATGAGATCTTGTCCAGAGTCCTTGTGTAAAGTCTTGGAAAGCGAGCCCTTTAGACAACGGGTCTCTGGATGAAGAAGTCCCTGCTCGGATAGGACTCCTTGTGCGACATCTGTTGGATGAGCCGTTCGTATGCGAGGTTTCATGGTCGTCTCTCATATAACAAGACTCCTTGGATAGTAAGGTCCGTAGAACGACGAGAACTGGGATAACAAAGCCTCTCTCAAGACGAGGAATCTTTTAAGGGCCTTGGATAGCGAGATCCCGTCTGCTGAAAAGTAGTGCATTAGAAACTAAACTTCTCCACGATCCGAGATCCATTATAACACTATAGTACCTGCTAGCCTTAAATCAGCTGAACGTTTAGCTACAGTACTTATAGATCAATAAGACTCCTTATTCATATTTTTATTTGATATCGCTTCTCAAATGTCCAACGTTTGGAGAGATCACATTACGTTTGTAATTAACAAATTCTTCATCAGTTAGCTACGTTCCCTACACCGGGCCACAATCGATTCACAGTAATTGGCAACCTTTCCGAAACTGCTGCCCAGCCCAAAGTTCATCGTATCTTTATAACACGTTTGTTGCGCCGCCACACACCCGACAGCCACACCGTGTACACTTCGGTGTAGCAAATGTCGATTTGTTGAGCTTGTTTAATATCATATCCCAGTCACCTCCCATCCATCCATCAGGCGACCGACCGACCAAAGGCCTGTTGCTTCCATCCATCTGTCCATCCGGCCTCCCTGTCCTCCCCCTTCCCGTTTAATGGTCAACGAACCAATTTGTCGTGTGCATTAATGTGTACGAAACGGCACAACATCGGCTCTTTCCTTGCGCGTCGGTCGGTTCCTTGGCGCTGGTTGCCGGCCGAAGTACTGGTCGTAAAAATTATACGCCATTCCGTGCACAAAATATACAAATCACGTTAACACCTCGAGCGTTACACTTGCACATAACGATGCACCCGGAGGCGAGAGGATGCACCGATGCTGCATGGCGCAACACCAAAAACATAATGATGTGTGAATTGCGTTCCCGGTTTTGCGGTTCGCCGTTGCTGGCAAGCGGTGTTCTTCCGACGCCAGCGTGCTGTGTGCCAGCAGGGACCGCGACAAATAAATATTTGAACAGGCTTGTTAGAAAGTTGTACGATGAAACTGATGCCGAAGGAAGGCGAGCTCGAGATAACGCCCCGAAGCACAAACCTGCCCCGTTGGTTTGGTGTTGTTCGAGTCGGGTCTTATAACAAGCGCCAGAGCGACACAGCCTTAGAAGTGAGCAGAGGAGTCGTCCAGTTCCATCAACTTTTTTTTTGAGCAAATGGACTGTCGTTGGTGCACTACATTTTACGTGCAGAATAAGAAGAAAAATAATTACTAAGCCCATGTTTGGCCACGATTACAACGGTGCACGAAGCGCATAATGCAAGATGCGCGTGTACGCACGCAACGGATGATAACCGAATTTGGAGCATGATTGACGCTTGGACAAATATTTGCCTATACGCAGGCGATCGGCAGAAGATGGTTGCCAAAAGTGCGACGTAGCCCTTGCACAGAGGTGTATAATTGAACGGTGTGCCAGCTTGCTCGTTAGAAGAACACCTCACTGCTGATCCGTGCAGAGTGATGATGCCTTACGTCGATGATTAATGATCGTGCTGTTCCCCAAAGAGTTTGATATTTCGAAGTTAGAATATGCTATACGCCCTGTACGCCTTTCACCGTGTGGAGGACATCGTTCTCACTCTCCTGCCCGGAGTGATGTCTTGTTTGGGTGTTGATGCATTAATCGTTATTGCCAACTGCTCGCTGGATGGTCTATCGCTTCGCAGTCTGATCATGATGAAGTTTGTTTTTTCTCGCGACTTTGGGTCTCAAGATGATGATCGTTAGTGATTGACGTCGTTGTTTTTTTTTTTGAATAAATGTTTGATTGTTTGAGCGACGGGCTAAATAAACATATCGTGCCAACAGAGCGTGATCCGATGGTGGGGGGGAAGGTTTTATCTCTTCCTCCCAAAGTCATTACTATACGCTCGTTTCATTGTTTACGCGAAATGTGCAGTGGCAAACTGTATCCCGCAAAAAACCGCCTTAAGCAAACAAACTCAATCGTGATCTTGAGGGTTTTAATGGGTTGAACAAAACAAGATGTGTAGCGAAATTTGGGCAGATGATGCTGGCAGAAATGAAATCGAAGTTAATTTAATCTAAATTATACTGTTGTTTTTACAATTGAAAACAAGAAGAGCTCTGATAGCAGAAGTGAAGCAGAAGAAATTAGAAAAAAAAAATCGAAGAGGAGGAAGTCATTAGTTGTCGATAAGCGAGCGATTATTTACTAAAGTTGGGGATGAATATAGGATTTTTTATTGATATTTGCTTTGGAACCTGCTAAGTCCTGTCCTGACCATCTTTTCACTAGATTTATTGATATCACGTAGTTGAAAAATCAGTCCTCGATCTCAGCTCAGCTCAGCTCAGCTATGGGTGAAAGGTCTTGATGGTATTCGATTTCCCATCCTGCCGTGTGACGGACTCACGCCGCTACTGCCTCGACCACAGGACCATTTCAGAATCTGGGATTTGTTCCATTGTTTTTAGGGTTTTAGGGATTGATATCAATAGAAATGATATCCTGGCGGGGGCCAAAGCCAGAAGGATTCGATGGCTGGGGCACGTGATGAGGATGTAGGACTCATCGCTCTCCAGGAAAGTGCTTGTCAGTGACCCTTCCTTCACGATGCGTAAAGGAGCGCAGCGAGCTTGTTGGCTGGACCAGGTAAACTTTAACCTGGCGAAGATCGGAAGCAGCCTTCGTTGGAGCAATGCAGCCCTTGACCTAGATTCCTGAAAACGGATGGGCGACATTGCTATGACTTATAGATGCGATCTTGCATGATCGTTATTAAGGAAAATATCTTGTTGGTCTATAAAAGTATCCCTACGAAGGACTCGACTTTAGTTCGAATTCCTGAATTTCTCTACAGAAGGAGGACCTGGGCTAAAAACAATGGAGAAATCTAAGCTCTTACTATTTTCAAAACTGATGTCCTGATGTCCTGATATCTCCTCATCCACAAAGGTCAATAAATCAACATCCTGGTCCTGGATTTGAACAAACATTTCGGACGATTTGTTTAAATTTGAATTTTAATACACTGCGATTGAATTCTTTCACGAGATCTTCCCTACAAAATCGGTTAAACAAATTACAGCTCTCCTTCCTATCTACCAGCGTTTCCAAATCAATTCAACACCGGTACTTAATACGCTCGTTTCCAATACAAACTATACAACCGCCGAACAGTTTGTTTATCCCGAACATCCCACTGATAGTTAGACACCAACTGCTCGTTAAAGCGCACCAGCACATTTCCCTGAATCCCGTCCGAGGCCGTCGCATAAAAAGTGCTCAAAATTCAAATCATGTTTAATGAGCAACAGAGCCTTGGCTGCCATGCGTACTGCGTGCGTGCGAGACGTTTTGTTGAGCCTGCCGATTAGCACTTCACGCCACACAAGGGCCTGGCTGAGCAATCAAGTGGCAATCCTGTGGGCGCACGCTCACATGCTGTTCGGGACGGGAATCCTTGGCGGCAGCAACAGCACCCCGTCATTACGATGGCTGGCTTTTCTGGGGTGGAATAAAAAATCGGAAAAGTATTCTGGTATCTCGATGAGAAGGGATAGCGCATCGAGCGCCATTTATTGAAGGCATGGTAGGATGAGCAAACAAAAAATACGACTAGCCCGAGCCGAGATCCTGTGTGCATCGGCGTGTGTATGATTGTTTATTCAAATCATTATCAAAATTATTGGGTTTAGGAAGGCTCCGCATGCGTGTGTGTGTGTGTAACACTATGCGCAAGGTGCGACTAGGGCTGATGAGGTGTTTGCTTTCGCACGCCACTTTCGGGAAAGGACTTTCGGGGTTTTGATAACGGGTTGGGGCAGCTTTGTACCAAGGGCCGATTTCGGCATTCTTTGTGATGGAGGGTGGGCTGAAAAGTTGCGCATAAAGATCAAAACGACTAGTTGAGACCTTTTGAATTGAGGTATAGCAGAAATAGTTAATATTTGAATTTGAATATTTTGAATATTTAAATGTGAATATTTTGTTTGATCCAACAACTTTAAGATTTTTTTAAATATTTGTTTTATTATCATAGTCTTTTATTTATTATAATTCATTAATTTATTTGTAATTTATTATTCTTTTATTTACCTATTTATTTATTCCTTTTTTTCTTCCTTTTTCTATTTTATTAATTCCATTCTCTCTTTCTTTCTTCTCTTACTTATTTCTTTCCTAAGTTTTAGTTTAAATCACATAAAGTAGTATCTTCCTATGTTTGTCTAGTGTTATAATAAGTTTAGACAAACCTACTGTCTTTATCATCTTTGTCTTGAGCAGGTTTTGTCTCTGACTTCTATTTCTTCATTTTGTTTTGTTTGTTATCTTTGTTTGTTGTCTTATATTGTTTATGTCCATGTTTTGTTGGTGTAATGATTGATTTTGTCATATTTTTAATGTTTTTTTTTCCTGTTATAATTCTATAATCAATTGAATTTCTTTCCTTCCGATTTTTTTGTCCGTTTGGGGTTTGAACGGTTTCATCTCTTTTTTAACGATTAAATAATGTATATGTTTCCAGTATTTTTGCTACATTTTTCATTAAAGTTATATAAATTTAATTTGTGTAAAAATTTGTAATTTTTACAAATAATTTGAATCCCATTTTTACACCGTTTTCGTGGAACTTTTCAACCGCCCGTCGTCCTTTGTGCCGAATAAGATTTCAAACTTAGAAACAGCAACTCAAACCATCATCTTAAGACACTGCTGTCCCACACACTCATCATCCTTCCCGTTCGGTGAAGTGTAAAAATTGTTGCTTATTACGTGTTTATTTGAGCCCATGGCATGGCATGGGTATCGAACGCCACATGGAAGAATCACCCGTTGGCGATAGCCCATTCGTTAACGATCGGACGCTAACGAAAGCCCGGGCAGCGCGTGTGTCGAGCTCTCCGTACAAGCTCATTTTGTAACCTAACCACAGCATTAGCTATTCCGTAATTTGATTAAAAAGCCAAAGTGAGAATCTTCGCACGTCTTCGGTACCGGGGTTTGGCAAGGTGGTTCTCTGGCAACCATGATTACATAGAATCGGCTTGATCCGGCACCACTCTACAATATACAATTCCTGCTGCACAAGGCACACCACAGGCAGGGTACGATCGGTTTTGCAGTCAGTTTTTGAGCTCCACACCGTTAGGCTTGTCAAGCTTTTGGGTTTGTTTCGTTTTGTTATTTTTAGTCTTGAGCTAATCATAAAGTATCTGGTGGTAAAATTCTCATTAAGAATGCCCCGGGACACACGATCATTGGCGATCGTGCGGACCTCGTTCGAGTGGCATAAATAAGCTTGGCAATAGCTGTTAGACGATACGGCCGTATCATTTAAGATTGAAATGGTCGAATTCGGCTGCTTTCGGGTGGAATATTCGGTGCCGCGGTGACTGATAAATTTAAATGCACTTCCAAACGTGCCATTTTGTCTTTCGCCAAACACTTTCGGTAGAATGTTTTTTTTTGGGGTTTTAATTTGTTACTTCGTTCTCAGGCAGGTGCAAGTGTTTGGAGCCAAACTCATATCCTAGTATCAGCCCGGGCTGATTCACCATGATGACCGGTGGTGGTCAGCAACGGGCCCACCGAAAAGCGTTTGGCGCGGCAATAAAATCTTACGACCGAGTGTAAATCACTGCGGCCTTCGGTGACTGCCATCTGCATTCCACACCAATTTGATGTAATTGTTATCGATTTTTCTCACTCGAATCTGCGCTGCCTGCCTGGCAGTCCAGTCCACCATGGCCATCTCCGTACCATTCCGCCTATCCTACGGTGGATAATTTGTTAGATTATGTGTTTGTGCATCTTTTCAGCGCTGGAACTCCCTCCATGTGGTTTGGATCGATCGATGAATTTTAATTAGACCCCGGCGAACCGACTCCATTTCGCAGAGCACCGGCTGCACTTACGATACGACGTTCCGGTTGGAATGGGTTAGGTGGGCAAATAACCAAAAATATCTGTTTCCCATCAAACACCTTCCGTAAGTGGGACTTTTAACCTTTTGCAAGGCACCGTTTTGGGAGCCATTTTTCGTCGGTGCCTCGGTCAGAATTGCAATGAAGACGACCGAAAAAGAGAGGACATGAGAAGAATGTGTGTGCCTTCGACAGCCAAACTGCTGACATGCATCGTCAGCATTAGAAACAACATTATCGTAATCATTTTTAGTGTGGTGTTAAGGAAATGATGGTGTTGGGCAAGCAACACATTCATTCCGGTTCTGTGCTGAGCTTTGTGTGTGTGAGTCGGGAAAGATGAATGAATGTTCGTTGGCAGGTTTGTTTTTACAAGCTGTCGGCTGATGATCTGTTTGTTTCAGGAGGCTAGCAAATTTGATGGTGGTGCCTGGCCAGGGAAAGGAAGTCTTGAAGACCTGGAGTGGGTAGTCATTGGAATGATTGCATGATCAGGATAGCTGATGAAAAAAAATACGAATATTTGAAGAATCTGGTCTTGGTCCGGTCTTGGTACTTGTATGATAATGCGAGAGACAGGATTCAAAGTACCGTAGCATCCTGGACAAATAATTCGATTTTTGACTATCAACAACTATCGAAGGGATAAGTGTGTCTCGCCCTATTATTTTTATAAAAAAATCTTGTTCTCATCCAGATCGATATAGTCAAAAAACAAAACTAGATACTTAAAACCTAAGGCAATGTAAGACATCGTCTTCCATTCCGTGGAATAAAACATGGGCCAGTGTACGTTTATACTACTAGCGGCCAGAACTTAATAATAAGACTATTTTCCTTTTGAGGATCTGATTGCTGGACTATTGGTTGATTGCATGAAATAATGAGAAAAAGTAGGTATTTTTTTAATATTACACTGGATAATGCTCCGAATGTCATGCTGAAAATATGCTCAGAATTAAGAACAACATACCCCACAATATGCAGAAAACTTAAATTTTAAATTTTCGTTAATAATAAACGATTGTTTATTAGACTTTTTCGTTTCATAACCATATTCACTTTCATCACAAATCAACTCTGTGTGATGATTTCATATAAAAAATTAGTATACTTTCAAAATAAGTAGCTGGTCTTGTGAATGTGGCGCCATCTGTGAGCAAAACTACCTCACTATTTCAATTCTATCTATAAGATACGATAACAGACCCATAAAACAATTCTTTATGGTCAATAATTTAGGAACGTTCACAACAAAGTCCATTATTTTAAGTTTCACCTTCTATCAACTCCTTGAAAGCGGTCCCTTCTGCTCGATCCTCGTTGGTCAGCTCGTCGTAAAGAAAAATATCTATCTTAAATCCTTAACATATGATTAAAACTTTTAACTGCACCGACGCCAAAAACGTTTCCGAAACCATTAAACACTTCAACGGGCAGGTGAAGTATGATGCATGATCGTGTATTTGTACTTTGTTCCGTTCCCAATTTCGGACCAGCCCGAGTTATTCGAGCGTTTGCTTGCAATTGACCGGATTGCATCCATCCATCCCTCATCATCGGGTCTCAAGTATGGCGCGGGGGGTTTGTTTGTGGTGGTTTCTTTTTTTCCTGGTGCGCTAAAAAACCTACAAAGTCATTAATCAATAGCTGAGAAAATAAACAAACTTTTTGTACCTCCTAAATCACCGGCTGCGATTGTGGCGTCCCGACAAACCTCTAACGCGCCAGACTTCCTTTCTGCTTTCGGTGGGCTGTCCACACCGACCAGGAAGCAGGAGGTGCGATTAGCTGCAAAATGGACCGATACGATCGGGGCGGAAGAAAAATTAGGAAGTGGAAGTGCAGCAAGTGAGGGTGTTTGCCGGGGAGACGCGTCGCCAGTCAGGATGCAGCTTTAACAGCATCGTATTTGCCGACCTAATTTATGATCCTGGCACTTTCTTGCGCAAACACGCGCAGAAAGCGGGCAGAGTGAGACAAAAGAAAAACGCTTTAAAACAAACCTACCCTAAAGCAAACAGGCTTCGGGGCGTGAGGCGCCCAGTTGTTTGATTTAGAAATAGCAGCACCGAAACCGGGGTAATCAACTCCGGCCAGGTAAAGCTGAGAGAGCTTGTGGTTCGAGTGTGTATATGTTTTAGCTTTTGATGTTGATTTCAGCGTGAAGTTTTAAATTAAAAAAGGCAATTGGAAATAGATGATAAATTAGCACGCGAACCTTCGAAAATGAATTAGTTTTCAGGTTGGTGGATTCCTCGGAAGCATCTGCAAAGGAATGTGAGATTTGCGCAAAAAGTAAAACTATCTATAATGCGAATGGGGAATAACAAAAACTTCAAAATGAATTAAAAAGAAGCATGATTATTAGGAAATGTTTCAGGATAAAATTTTATCCAGATTTTAAACCAAGGAATTAGATATTACATTACTTTAAGCAGTTGAAACTAATGCTATAACAACCTATCACGTTTTGGAGTCTCAGTCACCTTCAGGAATATCTCAAACTCTGTGACGGATCAAGTACCTTAGAGGAAATGGAAGTTGATGCCCCTATCGGCTATCAGATTAGATCGAGAGATCCCTTGCTGTGGAAGGAATGGTGATGAAGGTTTCTATGTCCGAAGAGGAATGCTCCTTGACCGGCGAGGCACACGAGGGCCGCCCCTCAAGGTTAATCCTGCTCTGCTCAAACCTCTCTTCTCAAGAGTAGACAGGAGTGCCTGATCGAAGAATCTAAGTAGTGCAATATAATATGATATTATGAATTGCCTGACGAACTACATGACCAGGGTCTTCATATGACATTCTCAAGTCTAGTTGAGCCTGACTATTATAGTCTTTATACAGCTATTTGAGCTCCTGATTAAAATACGTCAACCCCGGAAAGATGAACACTTAAGAAAAATGAGGATAAGCTCATCAATTGTCTGATCACCTTTAGATCAACCTCAGGAGATAGTTTGAGGATCATTGACTGTGTCCAAATAAGTCAGCTTATCTTAAATACAAGACATGGATGGATATGTCTGTCAGAATATAACCTGACTCAGAAAGTCATTACCGGATCTCCATCCTTCTACAGGGTCCTAAAAACCTTCTACCACGGTTAAAGAAAAAATCATCAAAAATCTCTCAGCACACAAAAACAATTCATTCAAAATGAGTCGTCAAGAATAGAAATGGGAAGTAGCATAGAAATCTGATCCGTGAGTTCTTATTCTTCTTCTTCCTTGGCATTCGAGAGCTCTCGGCCTGTCATTGCTGGCTTTCTGTGACATTAGTTTACCCGTAGCAAAGTAGTCAGTCCTGCGTACGGAGGGGCGGTCTGAATGGGATTTAAACCCCCGCCGATCCATCCATCCAACTAAGAAAATTTCTTTAAGGTCCGCGGCTAGAGTACTCGGTTAAATATTTATTATAATTCCAGTAATTGTGACACCTTTTCCAGCGAAAAATCCTGTCTCTTAGATGGAGTTCTGATCAGTAAGACAACCGGCTAAGAGCCACGAAGACAACCAACTTTTAGCATAAGAAAGACGAAGTATGGTGATTATAAAATTCTGAAAATCTCTATAGAAGTTGGACTTCGATCGAAATTTTCCATAGTACAAGGAATAAATCCATTACCAATTTTTGACTAACATTGGATGTATCGCTTAGTAAGCTTAAAAAATCATCATTTTCCTCACACATTGCGTTATTTTGCATGAATCCCATCCTCTATGCCAAAACCTTCAGCTCCGTGGGAACCAGCGGAACAAAAAACAATCCAAATTCTGCAACACCCATTTAATATGCGTGTAGTACAAGGATGTTCACCGGCACATTGCCACACCTCACGAAACGTAACCATAAGCTAGCGACAAAATTACTACTCTCAGTGCAACCGACCAAAAATTCACACCTAATTCATTTACCGAACGCAAACTTCAACACGATCACCTGATCGACTGCGCCTGATCGCGATAACGATAATCGATCGATTTCGGAAAATTGAATAAAAAAATGGGGAAGCTTGCAGGGTAATCTCCAACATGCAAGGTATTGGTTTTTCTTGAGCTTTTGTTTCTTCCCCCGTCTCAATCGTGATCAAGTGCTTTCACTTGCCCGGCAATCGTGGTGAGGATGTTCTTACAAGGTCTTACAAGATCCTCCAGGTGACCACCGTCATCAGGAGGCGAGGAGAAGGCCAGGCGCACAGGCGGCTTGTAATACAAGGCTCCTAATTGCTGGTCACGAGTCCGTAATCCGGCACATGTGGGCCACGTAGGATGTGCGCCGGATTTCGCGAAACAGGTTATTATTAGGCTGTGCGTCAGCGAAACGAGTAAGCTTATTTTGTGCTGCGCACACCATAACAGTGGCAAATAACAACAACCGGTGGCTTTTTTGGGGTTAGGTTTTTTGTTGTTGTTTTGTTTCATGTGGGTAGCCCAATCGGTTATTTGGCTTTCAAATAAAGTAGACATCAAACGCATTTGGGCGAGTCGCCCGTTCCGTTCCGACGGTTGACGGGAAAATTGTGCTCCTCGCGTTGGCACCATGTGGCCGTCGATGTTGGGGCACGATTTTTTCGCGCATAATTAGCGATCAGCAGTCGGTCGGTGGTGAGGCTCGATTCGCGGCACCAGTCGGTAGTCCAATTTCGTGGGAAACGCGTGAGTGACGCTTGAAAGGATCATCCTTCGCGAGACTGATCGCCTGGTCCAAACAAATGATCCTGCTGCTTCCGCGTTACTCCACGGGCCCCCGGAAAGAGACCATCCGTTTTCTTCATGCAGGCATCCTGAGCTTTTTTTTTGGTCTTGCTGTACGAGCTAACTCGAAAATAAGGCGCGCGTTACCATGGGTCTTTGGTGTTTTTCCTTTAAGGATCCCGCTGATCATTGGTTGGCCGGTTGGCGTGCTGCAATTACGGTAGCGCAGAAGGGCATTCATTTTTTTTTTCGTTGGCCTTTGCTAACTACAAGCTTTTGTTATTTATTTTCCTGCATCAATTTAAATTGCACCCTGAATTGAAATTCCTTTTACCGGGTGTCTGCATACGGTAGATGTGACAGCCGACAGCCCGTGAACGCCCGCAAAAAAACTGTATCAAACGCACTATTAACACTGCATATGAGTATCAATTTGAAGATGCATGTTCAGTGCTGGTGCATCCACTGGTTTGCCAGCTAAAACCAATAAACGGAAAACAAATTTCCACCATCAAAAAAACGCAGCGACAAAGACCGCAACAAAGCGGGGAAAATTGAACCCCGAAACCATTTAAGCGTTGTTTATAAATTCAAATATTAAAATTATACGCCTCCGGGTTGTTGGTGCTCCAAACGGCTCGGCATTAATTTCTACCACACGAGAGTCCCCTCTAATGTCTGGCCGGGTGACCACGGGTGACTTTGTTTGTTTTTGCCGGTGCGGTTTTTTTGGTCCACACGAAATTACAGACCGCCGGAACGTCGTACCGTCCGAGCGAGAGCGGTCCCGTTTCCCGGCACACGAAACCTGACAAAATTCGCGCTTGGTGAAGTGATTTAATGTGTTTTGAGTGGCGTTGGGCACGCAGAAACTGCCGCCGGGCGCTGCTGCACTTGACAACGACGACGTGCAAGATGATCAGTCATTTGCAGACGACGACGGCCGGCCAGTTGTGCCCCGTTCAAATGGTGTGTAGTCTGCAGTATCTTAGCAACAGTGTCGCCATGGTTCGATGGGTTCGAGTAGGTCGCGGAAAATTACAGCTCGCTGGAGTAGGGATTTTTTTGTTTTCGCAGCGAGCAGATCGGTTAATGGTTATTTATTTTTGTGCAATAATTACATTCCCGGGGGGAGGGCGGAAAAGCAAGCGCGTCTAATTATTGGGTGGGGCTGCTGGGAGCAAGTGATAAGTTTTGGTTCGGCAAGAACGTTTTTATGGTCGTTAGAAACGGGGCAGGGGTCCGGTTCATTGTTGGCACAGTGCTTTTTGGGTAATGCGGCGATGCTATCGTCATTATCATTGGGTCATATAAAGTTGGAAAAGAACATAAATTTATTTAGAAATATGTTTCTTGTTTGTTAGCTTAGTTTTTTTCCTAACCGTTTTGGGTCTTCCAATTACATATTGATCCTGATCCATTGCATCACTTGATGGTCCCTTGATACCGGGTGTGCCTGATCAAGATCAGTATTTTAGTAATAAAGTTTTATTTTATTGTTGATATCAGACGTTATAACTGCTTTCATTCTGCTGCAGATATCCTCGAACTGTTTACAGACTAACATCGCTGTCTGCCAATCTAATGTCTAGACCTTGCTAGAGGACACATCAACGTCTTCAATCCGTTTCAGTTCATATGGACGTCTTAAAAGGACTTTACGGACTGGGT
The DNA here is from genome assembly GCF_013141755.1 of Anopheles stephensi. Taxonomy (NCBI): domain Eukaryota; kingdom Metazoa; phylum Arthropoda; class Insecta; order Diptera; family Culicidae; genus Anopheles; species Anopheles stephensi. The sequence goes on from NC_050203.1 coordinate 19,007,952, forward strand.
CTTCCGGTGACAGTTTCATGGCGTGACCTGCCGACCGTAGCCTGGTGACATGGTGCGATCACTGTGCAGCCCGTAGAGCTCATCATTGTAACGGCTTCTTCAATGTTCTTCCACGCTTACGGAGTAGTGTTAGGAGTAGTGATGAATTCCTAATCCTAATAGGAATCCAAATCTCAGAATCCGAATCCGCATCCCTCGCGTTATTTTTTCTTTCGATCAGCGGGAGATTCGGGACTCGGAAGATTTGAAGATCCAATCTCTACAAAGATTCGAATCGAATTGGATCTTTAACAACGTTTGCGCATCTGATTCGATTGGGATTCGAAAAATGTACATGAATTCTTCTAAATTCTCATTAAAACTAGAATTGTTTTCTGGTAGATATCTTCCAAAGATTTTTCAGTGTTACATGATGTAAGAACACTCCCCCTCCCAAAAACCTGCGTCAGGTGCTGGCACGCTTAATTTTTCATCAAAATAAATGTTTTGTTTGTAGAAATTATTTTCACCCCACAGCCATCATTAAAGGCGGTGTCGGCTGTTGATTAATGTGTGGAACCGGGGTGGCTGCAGATCAGGCCCATAAATGACCGTACGGGATGGGCTTCATGCGGGTGATACGCCTACCGGCACCGTACGAGACCGGCAGCAATAGAACCAGCAGCATCATCATCATCATCATCGTGCAAGAGCTCAAGTCGTGCCTTCTGCGTATGCCCGATCGATACCTTTCGATAAGGATGCCGATGTTTAAGTAACTAATTAGCACCATTGCAGCACCCATCGGAGGGTTTTTGAGAACGTTTGGCGGATGGCGTTACGTTTGACCTGCTGGGATTGCTAGCCGGCACATAAAGAACCGCCCCCGAAGAACCTGACCATTCCTTGAGACCGCATGTCAAACAAGTCGTACCGGCCAAATGATCAAACACGGCAATGTGTTAAATTATAGGTTATAGGGATCTAGCGACGAACGTCCGAAAAAACCCAGCCGGAGGTCAAATTGAAGTTGGTCCAGGTTCAGCTTAGAAGTCCGGGAATGGACATCAACGCGATGCTGCTTAAAATTTTGACACCTGCTTACGGCTAATGATACGGATATTTCGGTCATCCCCGAAGGAGTAAGCCCGAGCAACTTCGCTGATCTCCGATGATCTTTTCACGCGCGGTCTACAAAAGCTTGCGATGCTCGCAAAAGAGGGCCAAAAATTGGATTCGGACAAAAGCCTGTTTGCTGCCCTATCCAGACCGAGGGCTATTTGCAAAGGGGCCGCATTTCGCGTTTGATGCTGACCGAACCGGGGCGTTATATGGCACCTTTGTTTTTACGTTCCTTCCATCGGCATCTTGCGTCCATAAATCGTACTCTGCTGCTGCCGCTTACAATGTTGCAGAATGGTTGGTGTCGTTTGCAGAATGGGAACAGGTTGCTTGGGGGAACAGGTAAAGGGAGGGACTGTTTTTTTTGATGCGTATCGAGTGTGCCGTTGCACTTTGCAAAGAAGCCGGTTTAGACCAGAGCAGGTCCCCGATGGGCTTTCGTCCGATAGCATCAATGCTTAGCGGCTTAATGAAGAACTTAACGCCTCCGGTTAGACGGGAATCATGGCTGCCGGGAATGGACCGTTGCCATTGGCCAGTGTTGTTTGAAAAAGTCCATTCAGTTTTGCATTTTAATGCTGTGTCATAACTTACCCGAAGTATTTTGTATGTTAATGTATCCAAGTTTGCTGGAAAATGTAAGATCAACTTGTTGAAAACAGATCAGAGAACAGAAAAATGTTCTACCAGTTTCGCAGTACTCAAATCGTGAGTGAGTTTAAAGAGACTTTGAGGCATTGGACTTCATTCGTCCCTTTCTTAGTAGGGAATTGTATACCCTGGAAGTCATAGAATTAAAAAGTTTATAAAATATTACTTAAGTTTTAATGCCTTTTCATGCACAGATATTCTTCCAACAATGTCGCTGCTTAAGAGCTGCTTAAAGGAGGTTCCAGTCAAGGTTGAACTTCATGGCAAAAATGAAAGAGAATAGCTTAAAATTAAACTACTATTCAAAACCACATTTTACTGCGCTTTTTTTGTAAGTAGAACTTACACGACGTTTCAAGTAGCTAGGTGATACGATGTTAAGAACTAACCAATAAAGAGAATTTATCTTAATAAATCCCTAATTGTGTAATAACTCATAGAATTTTATTACCTTTCCTTTACAAATTGTAAAATGAGGTTAATATTGTTAGAAAATATTTTTGATATCGTATATTTGTAGAGGTTTTGGATTTCTGAGACCTCATTTGTCTTAAAGTTAGGAAATGGCATCTAAATTATTTTCTTTTTTTGAAGATGATCACTTGTTTATATTCATGAAACTAGTCAAACGATCAGCAAAAACGTTTTCTTTATCATTTTGTTATAGTCTATTATTTATAAAAGTTTTGATTCACTTTTAGAAACGATACAGCATGTTTCACATATTGAAGCTGCTTTAGAGCTGCTTAAAAGATCCGAAATCTTATATGCTGCTTAAAGGCAGCAAATGACCAATTTAAATAGCGATAAAGTAACAGATAATGCTTTTTTTAACCCAAAATAAAACCAAAATAAAAAAAATGAATTTAATAAAAAAGCCTGTTACTGCAGAAAGTTTAAACAATCAGTTATTGTCTAAAGGAATCAATTATAAGGTTGATTATTGAATAAAAATCACGCAAAACTTCCTCAATATTCTGATGGCTTTTAAAGTGTATCGGAAATAGCTCTAAATGCACCTGCTCTCATTATCATTAGGTTGAACTTCCTTTAAGCTTTTGCAACGCCTCAGGCGCAAGAAGGTTTGTGTACACGTTCATTCAAATGATGGCATTTTTTCCCCGGCTGTATCCTTAAACAAACAAACCAAACACTACCAATCGCCCGAAGCTACAGCTCGCGATTTCATGAACCATTCACTCGTCATATATCCACCAGCCAGCGTCTTCCGCACTGTAATCCACGTACGGCCAACGGGAACTATCAACTAACCATTAGCCAATGCTCGTGTTTGTGAAAATCATCGTCCTGGGGAAAGGTAAACAAAGAGAGAGAGAGAGAGAGAGAGAGAGAGAGCGGGAGAAAAAACAGGCACAAAAAAGCGCTAAAAACGCATCAAACGAAATATGCAATGCAAATTTTCTAACACTCAGCCCGCTATTTGCCCCGAAGCGCGGCGAACGGCGTGTCATGCCAAACGACAATTTGCTTCGGTCGATATTTCCGTGCACTGTGTCCCGGAGGACGCAAATAGGTAAGAAGAACAGGAAGCAAGTAGCAGCAGCAACATAAAGGCAGTACTAAACCACAATAACATACTGCCGGTATGTGGTATGTTGCGCATGGTGAAGAAGCAAACAAGAAATAAACCACACGCCACAAGCATATGATAAAAACAAACAAACATCCCTGGTACATGCGTTTCGCTGGCAAGAAAGGCAACACCCCTTGCCTTGGTGGGTAGACAAATCATCCGAGTCCGAGCTCCTTATGTGCAGCGATTTTTACATCCTAACGCCACGGGAGAACCGTCGTGCCGCGATGTCTCCACGTCGCACAGCCTTCTCAGAAGGCTCAGCCGGGAGCCACGTTCTCATCGTCCGTGGCATGAAATATCGCGCCATCCACCCGACAATGATCACCGCACCGCACTGTGATGACAAAATCTGTTGTGCAAATAAGGGCAGGAAGGAAGGATTGCTGGCCGCGCGGGGAGGTAAAATAAATAAAATAAAGCATGCAAAGGAAAAGCGTCCATCCAGCAAGCGCATCCAAAGGGTGTCCCAAAATTCAGGAACCCCCGAGGAACTCCTGAGGATCGCCGGCCGTCGACGATCAAACATTTGTCGCCCAGCTTCGGACGCTTGCATCGGGCAAACAAAAAAAATGCGAATATTAAGGACACAATCTACAATCAGATCGAACCGACCCGGCAAGTGATGTGAAAACGTGTCGCTTTTGCTGCCTGCCGATGATGTCGCCATGGTGTGGCGCGTTCGCACTCCGATCGACTCGCGCCCCTGCGCGTGAATGCTAATGGCGTTTGGCTTCTATGTTTTCTTTCGCCTGCTTCGCTTTCGGGTTACGGACATGTGCGAGTCACTCTGGTGCTGGTGGCGTTCTTTTTAAATTTGATTTCCACCGAAATTCCAGGCACCCATGCAATGGGGCGTCACACAAGCGCACAAGCAAAAACCACATCCTCCGATGATGTTTGGGGTGGAATTTGGTGGACCAAAAACAACAACAAAAAAACACGTCTTTCGGCAAGGCGTTCAAATAAACGCGAGGGTAAGATGCAACGAATAATGAAAAGTTATGTAGATGCATAATTGGGGCGTTCGTCTCGTGGCGTGAGAGACACCTGAGCAAATGGTGGCGAAGGGTGGGACGAAAATAATGTGAGGAACGGATTTGATTCTTCAGCGCGCCTTTCGAGCTTCCTGTGTCCTTAGGTTAATTTTTATGTGCACTTGTGTCTCACGGTCAGCCGGCCAGCAGCATCACCGTTTTTCCATTGTTGGTCCAGCGTTCAGCGTTGGATTCTTGTACTGCTTTCCTGTCACTCCCAGACTCTAATGTAATGGAGGCCTTCTGTCCATTCGTTAGATGGGGCGCGCCTCAAACACTGAAGCGCCCAAATATTTGATTAATATCAAACTGAACGCAGGACAATGGTTTGAGCAGCGATCTACCTCCCTTTTGGAGCAAGAGCGGTGCAATTTGCTACTAAATCAGGACGATCGCGTCTAGCGTTTGATGTGCTGCGATTAGATTCCCATTATTTGGGCGAAGGCATGTTTAAATGTGGGCACTTCCATGGTGCAAACCGCGGTCTCGCAAATCGCGCTGCAATAAATCATTTTCCCTTTTCGTTGTATGCGGTGATGCAGCTGTCCGAATGAGATGATTTGAAAACAGGGGTTTGGAAGGAGCTTAGATGGAACGATTCAAAGCCGGCCGGTGTTTTAATTTACTGCGTTCGATTACTTTTCGCAAGTGGTTGACAGCAGGGCGAAATGAGTAAGAAAATCGCATTCAAGCTCGCAGATTTTAGCTTCAACACTCTTTAAAAATCCGATCGTTTATTTAGTTCATTTTTATCAAATATTTTATAATTTTACAAGGCTATCTTATCTCGAGCGTGCAGTCCCCTCTAAACAATTTAAAATGAGTTGGAAAAGTTTAAATTATAATTGAGTTGAAATGGCCATGTTGAGCCCTAGCACTTCTGAACCTTTAGCGTTTTTGGTCCGTTTAGTATACCGAAGACCGTGGTTCGAAATTCATCTGGATTCCAAGCTCTGAAAAGCTTGTCTAACCAAAGATTGAATAGTGTCTCGTAGCTTCTATGTACTTTGTTGCTAGTTATCCAAAGGTAAAACAGGCTGTAAAGCCAACAATTTCTTTCTCTTCTTGGCCTTCTTGGCTTATGCCTGCCATTTCTGGCTTACAAGACTTAATGGTACCACGTAGTTGGATAGGCAGTCCGCACCACGCGGGAACGCTTCGGATGGGATTTGAACCCCGTTTCTGCCGTATGAAGACCGGCGCCATTGTCGCCTGGGTTGGAAAATTGTCGAAAAAAAAGGAACAAAGAAAAAAGGAAGTATATTTTCTAGGGATGAATTTGGTCCTCGAGAAGCTGAAGAGCTGAGTTCGAGAGAAAGATGTTCTGAAAGGTTTTTGGACTCGTATGTATCTAACGATGTGTCGCAAGATTAGCAATCCCGCTACGTGTAAAATCACGTCAAGGGAAGCCTGAAACAGCACGTCGAGATCTTTCGAGGTCGAGCTCAGATGTACGGTGATCTCACTTCTAGTCCCTCGGAGCTAGTCACGTCATTTGAATGGCACCAGACGACCAAGCCCATGAAGTCCTTCTACATGGACAGAAAAGGCTTGAAAGGCCTCTAACTTTGATGAAGTGATTCTTCATCTCCTTCTTTCACTTTTGCTCTACCCTCTCAAGAAGTCTTCAACTAACTAACTTCAGTTTCAAAACCTATACATGGGTTGAAAAAAGAAAATATAGCTAAGACCTTCATATTACGAATTTCAGTAGAAATATAGCGAATTGCTATCCAAGGTTTGCTAATTAATTAATACTAACTGAACAATGAGCTATCGTGATATCTACGAGCCTATCCTGTCTATCTTGTATATTTTAAATTTATTTAATTGTAGCACTATTTTTATTTATTTCATTAATAATAAGCCTGCCTTGCAAAATCAGTAATTCTGTGAGAAAAATCGCTCCCTGAAAAATGACTCCGGGTGGATACGATTTCATCCCGATCTCTATCACAAACTGTTCTTATCATCCTTCTTTATTTGTGTAAGAATAAACCAAAGTAAATATTTAAAACGAAACAGCCCTCCTTCCACCTTGTTTCTCTCCAACTTCCTTCTTCCCGTTCGCTGCATCTGATCAGAAGACTATGAAATTAAAATTATTTACTCAACTAACTCAATCCCGGGACAACAACGCCAGCACGCTGGTCAGTGCAACGATCGCGATATATTCGCGAACTGCCGCCGGTCATTCGGAAGGCAAACGGAGGCAATTCGCTGGATGCACTTGCACTGGCCCCAAACACACACACACACACACTAGCCCCGCGGTTCACCGGATGATAGACGGGTGCAACCATTTGCATAATAATACGATGGCATCGACGCTTCAGCGTGCCCTTTTTCGGAGGGTAACGCTTTAATCGTTTGCCGTGGTTGCGCCCCCCCAAAAAAAAAAAACGGATGGCTTCCGTTTTGGCTCTGGGGACTCTTGACTGTCTGGTCGTTTTTGCCCGTTTTTGCTTAAAAAAAGTTGCAGTGAGGTGTAACGTTTCAAAGCTAGTCCAGCCAAATGGGCAAAGTACGAAATAATTTTTATCACATTCCAAACGCACATTTTGCGCAGCGTTTAAACGGGGATTAATTGGGTATTTCTCCAGCGATTGTTACGATCGTTATTACAGTGCGGCACATTGTCACGTTTGTCCCGTGCGCGGAACAGAAGCCGGGACCAAATATCCTACGGCATCAAAACCAAGTCCCATTCGATTCGCCCTCGGGCCAATCGAAAGGTTCGATTGTGGCGCGCGCGTTAAGGGCTATTATTATGTAAACGGACACAATGTCACCTTGGTGTGGGGTGCCGTTCATGTATATATCCTTCTCATACGAAGGTGGAAACCCGAAGCGATAGTTATCGAGAGAAGGAAAGAGACAGCAGCAGCAGAAAAAAGGTGTTGGAATTGATCGACACAACAACAGCCAGTGGTAGGTGATCGCAGCCACACGTTCTTTGGTCGATACGAAAGATTCCAAATAAAGGACCAACCATGCTGTGCCAGGCGTCCCTGTGCAACCTGCCATTACGGTGTGATTCGGTAACTGGATGGGCTAACGAAAAAAAAAAGATTTATAATCAATCGAATGAGTCTCCGCTTTTTTTTTTGTGAGAGGGTTCCCGAAGGTTTGCGCCGTCCATTTCGTGGGTTTTGTCTTATGTGCGTTGATCATAATTCATCAACTTGTTACACCGACCCGACGGCAGCAGCAGCACCTGATGTTGGGGTGTGATGTGGAATCCTATTTAACGAGAACTCCCATTGTACTCTGCCAGCGAGGCTAGGGCCAGCTGTCGTCCAGCCAGCCGAGGTTTTGATGCTTTGTGCTGTTTCATTGATCGTTCGCATCCGTGCGAGGGATGCAGTTCGTGAGAACACTATCTGCGTGCCAGCATCTATTTCGGGATAATGGAGAATCAATAAATTTGAGATGTTTGGAGGTTCGCTAACTGTCTTTGGTGTGCTATGAGTTTGATGTGCGTGAGGTACACCTGAGCATTGCATATTGATTTAGGAATATGGAGAGAGCGTTTATAAAGATAAGTCAAACCTTTTTAAATTTGATTTGCAGGTGCCCTGTCCTTCAAGCTTGGAATATTTTGTAGAATTCACTGAGCAATTTAAATTTTCTTATAATGCCAACATAGAACATGTACACATAATAAAGAAAAAATGGGAAACGTGTCATGAAGTACCATATAGGTATTTAAATAATACATTACAATTTCAGGATAGAATGATTGTTACCATAACCCCTTGAATAATCTTGGGTACTTGGTCTAACACAGTGAAGGTTTAGGATCGATCTAGGGGCCGTCTAGGCCTCGTTTAGGTCGAGTTATTGTTGAGCTCCTCTATATTCTTTGGCAGACAAGATTTTTTTGCAGAATATGTGGATGTTGTAATTAAAAAGTCCAGTAATACAAACTCGAGAGGTTTTGATCTGCCATTTATAGCTTTCTAGAGGCAGTTGATGAGACAAGGGCCTATAGCTGATACCAAAGCCTGAGGAAATTTACCTAATTAATTTTATAAAATACCTATCACAATGGATGAAGCTGAGACTGTAAATATCATTTATGGTTACAGTACTCACAGACGCCACTAAGACATGGACTCCCCTACCCTTGTTCGAGAGGAAGATGCTCAGGGAAAGCCTCACCATCGTGCAAGCAGTCGCACGCACTAACTTCGTTGAGCTAGTTATTTCATGAGAATATCATCAGACTGCCTAGTCTCTGAAGTCTTCTTAGGCCATCCACTGGGACAGAAGAGACGTGATGGACTGAGATGGAGTGCGTGGTTGGATGGAGTGGATGCGTCCTCCAGAACCTCCAGAATATTGTATTGGCAGCGGACGGTGCTATATCGTGAGCGGTTTTTCTTCAACTAGCTAGCGGCCTGATAAGTAAGTAAGTTAGGTTAGGTAGTGTATATTATTGCAAATATTCAACATAATACTGAAAATTATTTAAAAAAACAGTATAATTCTATATGTGTTCTTTTGATAACTATAAAAAATTGAGTTTCTTTTGGAACTTTTCAAAGATGTTATAAGTTTTGTTTAAGTACAATAATTATATCCAAGAAAGTGTCTGGTGAAAATATTTTACACAAGTTCAAATTTAATTTAAATTAATTAAATTTATCGCATTATTTTCTACCAAACATAGCAATGTGTTGAATAAATCGGATACCAAGTTTATGCTATTTGAAATATTCAGTTTGTCTATAAAATTCAAATAAGCCATCATTTAAAATTCTTCGAACGCCCGTAAAATGAACCACGAGAACCTGTTTGATGCACAATGCACCATCACTTACCTTCATTGTTTTCAGTTCATAAAAAGCCGATTATTTCACAAATTGTCAAATAATTACGCCTGATAAGCGGTGAGCCTCGTGCCAAAAGTACGAAACACACAAGGTCGCCAACGGATCTAGAGATAGGATGTAGCAAGGGAAGGTGAGCCCTGGTGCCAGGCATCTACTGCACTCAACCTTTTACCCTTATTCAGCCCCACGGGCTAACTGTAAAAAGTGAATAACCTTTCGATTTTTATACGTCATCCCGTGAGCGTCAGCGTGCGTCGTCCATACGTGATTGCACTCGATTAAGGGAAAAATTGGCTTTTTTCGCTAACCAAGAGCAAGAGCGTGAGAGAGAGAGAGATGGCTGTTTTATTTCCCTTTTTTCCCCTCTGCAGAAGAGATTGCATCTGGAGTGTGCATCCTTTCATTCCGTCCGTTAAGCGGGAGTTGCTCCGGAGGACTACGAAGGGAGTTGAGGAGGTTTTCTTTATTTTCGGGCGATTAAACAATTACTCTGTCGTGCACGACGGCACAAGTCGGTTTGGACGGCAGGCCAACGAGAGAGAGAAAGAAAAAAAGGAAACATAAACCGCGGCCGGGAGCGGTTGCGAATCATAATTACATAAGTTGCTGCGTCCTCAACGCCATGCTGGGGTCGTCCAGATCGGGGCATCAATCTATGTGGTTGGGTGAAAGTGCCTAAAGTATTGTTCATTCTTCACGGTAGATGCTGCCTGGACTGGGCTCGCTCTGGACAACGAACCCGATTTCGCAAGTGTGCATTGCCCGGAAGGGAATGTGTACATGCTGCCATGGCTGTGGCGGAGGATCCTCTCGTTCTTGTGGTGAATTGCAAAAGCTTTTCAATTTCACTGCCAAATTCGTAGACTCGGGCAAATTCCAACGTTTTGCAGGTGTGCCCGTTACTGATGGCAGCCCGATCGGGACCGAACCCGTACGGGGAGAATGGATAATATGGAGGAGAGAGAATAAACAACCAACTTGCACTTTGGCTTTCAGGGCATTTTGGAAGGTGGTGGAGGGAGTAGAGTTCTTATTGCATGCATTTCATCGTTAAACTGACTTTCATTGAGTTCCAAATCACGATACGATCTTCTTTCCGCGCTTCTCATGGTCTTGGTGGTGACTGGTCCAGAAGCCCGGAACCAAGCAGAGAAGCTTTCCCACGGATTTGATGAACTTTGCTGGAGGCCTCTTAAGGCGTCCAGTTTCAAATGGTAGCTTCATCGACATCCCTGCACACGTTCTGCGGTTGTACCCTTGGAGCAGCAAAGCTAACAAATTCTAACCGATCTCCCTTCACAGGAAACAGGTGAATTCGGAGTTTTAACATAACCCCGAAGCTCCATGCGCCCGGTCATGGGTGTGCATCAAAGGTTTGGCACAAAATCATAACCTACACACGGGGCTAGAAATTACACGCGTAATGACCGCTCATTAAGTGACCGGATGGGTCGCAGTGTCGAAACTGCGACTGTCCCTCGCAGTTTGTTGATCTTGATCATCCTTGCGAGGCGAAGGCAAAACTCCTCCTACCAGATCATTTGGGATTGGATGGATATCTCCGTGCGCAAGGGAGACCATTTGGAGTTTGAAAAATGAAAGTTAACCTGAAGTTTGCAGGAGAGCAGGTTTTTCATATCGGGATAAGTTCTGGTTCGTGAAACATGTCAATTGCGATGCTTACGAGGCGTGACCTTAATGAGTGTGGTGCTGTTTCTCCAGCTGAATTAATGCTGCCTTCGCTGGTGATAGCATCCTGCACCAAGCCGAACATTTGGCACACAAAGTGTATAATTTTCACCATAATACGTGCTACTTTTAAGCTAATTGTGTGTTCATAATACAGCGTTTTTTTGGCGGTCAACAGATTTAAAGTTTGTTGGCTTTAGAAAGGATGTGATTGAGAAATTGTTTGTAGAACCTTTGGTTTTTTAAAGTGATTTTTTAACTTTAATGTATTGAAGTATTAAAAAAATTGATATTTAACTAACCTCAATATTTTTTGTGTGCTGCTAGAACCTCCGTCATTTCTCATGTTATAACATTTCAAATAAATGTTTTTTAAGTTAGATTCAGTAATTTTCTTATTTTGTAATAGCTTTCTGTGCAAGAAAAGAATATAACGAATTTTTGATGTAATATTTGAAAAAATCCCACTGTGCGGCTCTAGTACTGTCCGCAGTAGAATCAAAATGCCACCGTTTCTTTCGATTATTCACCCTTTTACGAAATGATATGATATTTACCACCGATTTTATATTATTCTCATAATCACCAATCCGAATTTTTATCAAAATTCCCTTCCAATTTCATATTATTTCACCCCCAAAAATGGCTTACTGTCGCTCTAGTACTGCACCCGGCTGAAATGAGCACGAGTGCTCACGCACACCACCACACCGCGCAGCTGTCAAATCGTGGTAGCTATTGCCTGCGCCATCGACAGAAAAACACGTACGATAGCGGTTTTTTCTATATGAACTTATGCGTCCGTTCGACAACGGGCCGATCGGTTCGGTATCGATGACAGTAACTCTCGAATACCGCCCCGAGTCGATGTAAAAAAATTGGATCGGAAAAACGGGGTCGGAGTGTGTTGTTTTTTCGCGTGTTCCGGGCTCGTGGATGGTTTCTGTTTGGCCGGAAGTGGTCTACGGTGTTGTAAACATTCGCAACATGGACACTCGGGACGATGTGCTAGCATAAAACAGCTCCCGGGCGGAAAAAAAGGCGTGTAACGAAGAATCTTGTGCAAGCGCTATGCATGTGGTTCGGTGGATGTTGTTGACTCGTTTCAGCCCCGTGTGCATTTGAGGGTTGCTCTGGTGTGGATCCGGCGTGAGTGTGTGCATGTGTGTCTGGCAACGGGGATGCCATCGAGCAGGCCACCAAAAACTGTCCAGCAGCAGTATGTACTAGGTACGGCGGATTAAAACTCCATCCGGGGGTGGGGGAAAATGGTGCGAAAAGCTACTGTAAGCAAGGGTGTTCCTACGCGAGGGAGGGTGAAGAAAATGGGGTTAGGATAGGGCAGGGTTTGTTTTCGAAACCAATACTCGTGCACACTGCTGCTCGTCGGGAGGGTGTGTGCTCTGTAAAGATGGTCGCCGTGTTTATGTTTCTCTCTCTCGGCAATGTATGAATTTGCAGCTAATATTATCACTGTATTACTTTCTTTCCCATGCCTAGCGTGACTATGTTAAATTGATAGTCCGTCAACAAATCCCCATGGCTGTGATAGTACATTAAACGCACCTCTAAAAAGCGACAAAAACGAAACGAACCACAACAACATACGGCCTCTACTTCCTTTCGGCAACAATTGAGCAACGTTTCCCGCGTGCACCCGACTGGCGAACCCTTCCCTGAGGGCGGGACTGAGGGCAACAGGAAAAGCGAAACCTGGAACTGTGAAGATTGTCCGTATTTCGATCGTTCGGCTCCGACACTCCCCTGACAGTCGTCCCGATGTCACAGCAGGCGCTGGAAAGTACGGGTGTGAAAATTTCCAACTGCTCGAAACCGTTCGCCTGCACCGAATGCAATAAGCTGTTTCGCCAACTGAGCACACTGACCAACCACATGAAGATACACACGGGCGAAAAACCGTACAAGTGCACGATCTGTCTGAAGGAGTTCCGCCAAACGACCACACTTTCGAACCACATGAAAATTCATACGGGTAGGTGTATACGACTGGCGTTGGTCCGGCCTGGAAGATCCGGAATTCTAACGACGAATGTCAAATGCTGTTCTTGCTCTTTGTAGGTGAAAAGCCCTTCACCTGTAACTTTTGCGACAAACAGTTCCGCCAGCTAAGCACGCTGTCCAACCACAAGAAAATACACACCGGAGAAAAGCCATTCGAATGTTCGGTTTGCGGCAAACAGTTCCGTCAGTCCAGCACGCTCAACAGCCATATCCGGATTCATTCGGATGATAAATTTTGTAAGTAGCGCCGGACGTCCTTTGGGGGAGTTCCTTGGCTAGTGCAAGGAATAGCGATACTAACTTGATAGCATACTGCTTAAAATGTATTGATTTTACTTCATTTTTTACTGTTGAAACTACCTTTGAGTAGAAAACATTTAAAAATTTTTTAAAATAGCAGTATGAATGATCATTTACGATAAATACTCTTAGCCCTCGTACGAATGATTCGCATTTTTTTTCTGCTTCCTGCAAATGAATGATCAAATAACATTCCGTGTCTTATGTGATCACAGCTTCTCTCTACCCTCCTTCCCATCTAGACAATATTGACCTGATAGGTTCCTAACCTCTGTCTTTAAGGCATAAAACCCTTCAAATGCAGCATCTGTCCGAAGGAGTTCCGCCAGACGACGACCCTAGCGAATCACATCAAAATTCACACTGGTAAGCCCTACCTTCGGAGGGCTCGAAACGGTGGGCAAAGTTCTAATCTCTGGAGTGGAATATGTTTTTTTTTCTGTCGGTTCCGTTCGCAGGTGAAAAGCCGTACGCTTGCACGTACTGTAGCAAAACCTTTCGCCAGACGGGCACACTTTCGAACCATCTGAAGATACACACCGGCGAGAAGCCGTTCGAGTGTTCGGTTTGTGGCAAACAGTTCCGGCAGTCCAGCACCTTGAACAGCCACATTCGGATCCATGCGGACGATAAGTATTGTAAGTACAGCTCAGATTATTTAGCCTTGATGACAATTTTTATAGAATATAAAATTGAAGCATCCTTTGTTGGATGTGCCGTTATAATTGCATCTTCTTCCTTTAAATAAATACACTCTTTCATACAGGCAAACCTTCACAAACGGAACAGCGGTCCATTGTGACGCTAAACGGTGGACTGGCGTTAAAAGATGAGGACGTGAAACCGTTCTTTGCCATGATGTAATATATTAGCGCGGATAGCTTGTTTCTTGTCCCAAACTGACTCCTACTGTAACCCCTTAAAAGAAAAGGAAAGAAATTGCCACAAAAAAGAAAGCGAGAGAGAACGAATTCAAATGTTGGACTGTTGAGGGCAGATAACCCGCGTTCCCCCCCTTGGTTCGCGCGCTCTGGTTGCTTTAAATTATTTTTCAACCTGCATCCCGGATTGTCGCCCGGATGATAGGTCGGCCAGGGAGGCGGACACACAGGAGCCGTGACCGTTAATAAATTGTTGCAATTTAAGTTATAATAACTTTATCGGTTCGCAGCGCGTAACGTCGCCGAGAGAGAAAAGCCCGGTCGGCTGGCCTCCGAGTCGGATATTAGTTGAGGCTTGCACATCCCAATTTCGGTTAGCTTTTTATTTGATTGTTTTTTGCTTGTTTTCTTGTTCCTGCGTTTATTTGTTTTAATGGTAGAAAAAGCAATTTCATAATTTATTACCGTTAATAGCGGCGATCGATAGTAATCTTCGCCCGCTCGTCTCTCCGGGTTTGCGTTCCTGTCCCTTCGTTTTTTTTTGCCGGGGTTTTTGTTTTATTAATGTTATTTATTAACTGCACGTCCTATATAACGTACATTCGGCTGCATTTCGGCTGTCAAATTGGTTGAAATTGTAGAACGCGTGCAGCAGCAGGAACTGAGGCGCAAGCTTACAAAGAAAAGAAGAGAGAGAGAGAGAGATAAAGAGGATGGAGGAGGAGGTATGGGGAAAGTGAGTGCGCGTCGATCCGTGGCACTATAAATAAGTATATACAAGCAACACAACAATAAAACGGTGGAATAAAAAAACAAACCAACTCACACGCGACCCCGTTTACCAGGATTTTGGCAAAGCGAATGGGAAGCGGGTGAAGGGATTGCACGAGAGTTTGCTGGACGATGGCCGTTAAAAATTGCAATTATGTTGTGGGGTTTTTAAAGCCATCACAACAAGCAAGATGGGCGTATCCTTTCATCCGTGTCCAGTTTGTTTCGTCCGATTTTGGTGTGCAAACGACTGTTAGAATCGGTAATAATCGTAACTCTGTAAGAGACCTAAGATTTACGGTACGTCAACGATGCTCGCTCGAAGAAGCTGTCCGGCGGCAATATGAGGCATGAGCATGTGTTAAGTGTAAAATAAAAAATATCGATAGCAAACTTTTCATTAGAGAACGAGGTAAACGAAAACAAAGCAGAATTTACTAAATGTAGCATCCTTTCTTTGAATGTCACAATTTTTACTAAAAATGTACAGACAGACTATCCACTGCACAATTGGGAGGCAAAAGAGCAAGATGGTTGAATATCATTACAGGGCCATAGGGGGGACAGAGAATCCGATGAGATGCAGGAGGATCGAAAGCAAAAAAAAATCCTCCGATTTCAGCGATCGGTTCTGAGTGAAACACGGTGTGTAGTAAATAATATGTGATGGAACGAATCATGATGTAATAAAAAAGCGTAACAGAAGTCCTACATCTGTTGAGAACAGAGGGAAAAGAGAAGAATCTAATCGTTTTTATATTTATTGTTCATTCTTAAAGAGATATAGAAACTGAGAAACTAATTTTAATGATCGTTGACTTCAGTTGTCTTTGAGGAACTTTAGGATTTTGGGGATATTCCTCACTGTTGAGAAGTTACTCCATTATCCAATAAAGAATCCAATAACCCATAATGACGACTCTCTTCGGAGATCTCAATCGAACGTTAAGTGTAGTAAACCCACTTACTCTATGTGGTTCCCTTTTGTCCGGAGACTGCATATGACATCTTAAGGACATGTGATCTTCTCAACTTGAGATGCGATCTGTAATATGTTACACATGTGAAAAACTCTTAACGTGCACGCAAAGCGATTGTAGCTCGTATCGAAGCGCCATCGCATCCCGATCAAGATCCACTCGAGCTGAAGGTAAATGAGATGTTAATATTGGCCATCTTGTATGCTCAAGATAGAACCTAAAGATTGCAAAAGCGGACAGCATCCTACAACTGTGTTTCGTCCAAGGATCTCCAGAAATAGATATGTTCCTGGAGGGAGAAATCATGCGACAAATCACATGGCGAGCAAGACACAAAAGCATCCACATTAGCGTCCCAATGTCTAACGCTATTGTTCTTGTGCGTTCCGGGCTCCGAGAATTGTAGTAATCGCCCACCAAGGCAAGGCGACCCAGTTACATGGGTGACTGGCAGCTGTTATCGGTTTGCATACGCACCAGCCACATCGTCTGCTGCGGGACGTGTGTGGGACAAGGTTTTTTTGCACTGGCACCACATGACACTGATCATAAAACAAAAGCAAGCGAAACATCCTTTAGGCTGCACGCAGCGTGATCCCCTGTGGACAAAAGTAAACATTAGATGAAACAAAACACCAGAAAATGGGCGAACTTTGGCTGTGTACAAAACAATGTAACGACGCTGTTTGCAGTCGCTTATCTTAATCCTTGATCAACACTCTCGATCTGTCCGGAGCACGTCATCGGATGTTTTGCAAAAAAAAAAACAAAGCGTATTTCTGCAGGTTCACTGTACCGGAGATTTGAGGGTGAGGGACAAAGGAAGCACCCATTTCGCCATACTGCACACGAGCGATCTGAAGACTCAGATAAGGATGCGTTCCGTTGAAATTGGTGCAACGGGGAGGATACTGGAATAAATCCATGTCCATGCTATGGATCTCCGAATTTGATGCTTCGCTGCTTGTTTTAGCTTCTGAATGCCGTTGTAATGTCCTGCATCATCGGGTCTCGGGACTGCTGTTGTTGTTGTTTGCCCTTTTCCACGCTCGTCCAGAAGGAAGTGGAAAACATATCCAAATATTTAATAAATATCTTCATTACAATAGCACTCCCAGCCGTGCCAGGATGACACCAGGTGACAGACAGACCTGGTCCGGATCCCTTTGCCCACGGGCTCTGACACAGCTAAAAACCCATCCTCGATCCTCATTCTTTACCGTGCGCTCTTGCCATTGTCCTTGCACGAGACAGCTTTGCAGCTAAGGTCCTTACCGTTGAACAATTTCTTGGGAATTGAGAACGAGACATCTCGTATGTAGGAGTGTTACCAGGGAACGGGCATGTTTGATGACTTCCTTTTAGCAGCTTGCGATCGTAATAGATGGCCGAGTAATGTACTGAGCATGCGTGCCTATTGATTGTCCGGACGATGGACACGTAACTTTGGCCACGCAGACAGAGATCACAAGGGTAAGCATGCTAACATATGTAATTGTATTGATTAGATTTGTCCTTGTCTCAAAGCGTCCGAAGCTAAAGGACACACCTCTCTTCTTTTTTTTCTCGCTCGCAGGGATTATCCGGACCCTCGTAGACCTCCGGACGTGTGGGAACAACGCACGGGCGTAAAAGACACCTCGTGCCTCCCGGCGTGCGACGGCATGGTTCGCTGTGGGCGCTGGTTTGTGGTACGACACAAATCGACCAGACAATGGCCACCGATCCCTGCCAGGCCGTTGGTTGGGCGACCTTGGTGGTTGCTGGAGGAGATCGGATTCCCCGAACGTGTCTGGGTGGCTGGAAGTCATGCGAAAAATAGCAAAATTGGCTTGCCCGGGTGTCTTGGGTCAGAGGACTCGAAGTCTCCCGGTGGGTTGTTTGTGATTGAAAAAAAAAAAACGTAGAAATTGCTGAAGAATGTACCAACGCCGTACGGTTAACCGAGAGTTCGAAGCGTATTGTTATGCACACGGTGATGCGTTTTGTGTTGGAGTTGTTTCCTAATGGCTGGCAGTGTGTTACGATTGCACCCGTCCAACACCCGTGAGCGATTGTTTGATTTTGTTCGTGCGTACTACCATTGCCACCGGGAAAGCGCCTCGCCGAGCGATGCTGTGGGAAGAATGTAATTGAATTCATCGCACGCTGCGTGTATCCTGCATGAGTTGCGATGCTTATGGGTGCAATGTTATGGCTTGTTAGTTGACGATAATAGGCGTTTTGTGCAGCTGCTTGCTAGCTCGGGTGATGTCGCCTTTAAGGCTAAAGTGTATAATGATTACTCAATCTATCTCCTAACTCATACTGCTCGGTTTCTCGGCGTAGTTTCACATATCTATAAATCCTATCATAAAGACTCAACGCAACTTCAAGGTTTTTAATGTCCTTCAAGTCCACACAAGTCCACCTGCACCGACAAAATCAATTTACAAAAAAACTTTCCATTGCTTAATGATGCGTAGCGTAATGATTGAAATTACGTGCCCTATTAAGCACTCTCGGGTTAACTTGATCGTGTACGTCTTGGCCAGCAAAGGATTAACCGTCTGAAGAATGGCTCTGGGGATGCCTTTTGACGAATTTTTAGCTCTTTTAGCTAAAAATTACCGATTGTAGTACAAATCGTACCTATTTTGTTGTATCCCAGCCTTGTGTAACGTAATAACAGGCGCATCTTTCGCTACTTTCACCATGAAACGGGATATCTTGTAAACAACCTCACCGCAACAATGGCCGGTAGAACCACGAAAGCGGGCCTGTCGGGCATTTAAATTAGGTCAAATTTGTGCACCATCAGCCCATATCGTTTACGTTTAATGTTACTGTACCCCAAGTACACTTCCAGTGCCGGCCGAAGTCTTGAATTACACTGCGGTAGAACTAATGGGGCAACAGTTTCCGACGGCCGATCCGCTCTGTACGTTATCCGTTGGCTTATGAGTGGAAAGCTTGATGGATTTCTTTCACGCCAACTGGACAACGTTGGCCAGACTTTCAAAAATTGCCCAATCATCCCTCCACAAAATTTAAACCCACCCCGGCGCTTCTGTCAGGAGCACGAACATCAAGGATCAACGGATTGTGGAACGATGAACCTCCGTCCGTCGATTTTAATGAGCGGGTGCGTCGTGCGTAGCAGATGGGCGAATTCGTGCGAAGATCTCGGCGAAATTGGCTCCCATCCAAATGATCATCGGTGCGTGTGCACTCGCCAACGGATTAAGCGTGTCCCGTGGGTACCCGGAAGATCGGAGCGGATCTTGACCGTAGGAACATGATCCGATGTTTGACCTCATGACGTTGAAGCTGGGGAGGGTTTTGAACGCTTAATGGGCAGGTTGCGTAATACGGACATGGACGTTTTTCCGGGGTCCCGTTAGCTTGCGGCCAGCATGGTTTGGATGCGCTGCGCGTGATTTTGCGAATTTTGGCCGCAAAACATAATGCACTCGAGCGGCTGTTACCCACGGGGGGGGGGGGGGGGGGGGGGGGGTGGATGTGCGAACGATCGATTTTGAAGAAGAAACGCTGCAATCGATTGGTCGTGACGATCACAGTGCCGGACATTATTACGCTTAATCATAAACGCAAACACCGGTACGCATCATCCTCGTGTTGCTGGATGGATGAGGATCGCCTCTTTTTGCAAAAGGCTTCTGCGCCTGGATCATTAAATCGGACATCACGCATCACAATGTTCGAGCTGCTGCTGATGATCCTTGACTCGGGAAGGAGGACTCGCCGCGTACCATCTGGCTCGTGGTGGTCCGGGTTGTGTAATCGCGTGGAATCGTGGAACACGATAATTGGCTTAACAGGGCGTCGTCGTAACAGGCGTACTGCGAGGCGCGATGGCAAGGAATTGTATTAAGATTATATTGATTTGATATGGTACGGAGCTTGGTTGTTTTTTGGTTCCATCTCTGATAGGTGAAGTGTATTATGTGAAATAATTTGAAATGAGTAACGGGCCATAAAGCTTATAGCTTTTTTTGTGTGAAGTGGAAAATCGTTAGAAAGCGTGTCGATTATTTTAAGTAGTAGGTTTCGAAAATACGCTTTTTTGGTGAGTTTTTGTAATTTTTTTTTCTTAACTTTAGCTTTGAAAGAGTACAATTCTGCTCATACTCTTTAAAGGCAAACGGGTGTATTGTTGGCAAAATTCGCCTCAACAGTGATTAATGTTCGAGGCAAAGAAAGTCATCCAAGCCCTTCGAATCTCCAATCGCCCAAACAAGAATACACCCTTTGTGTTTATTGCACTGTCGGTTGACAAGAGAATTGCTGGCTTTGTGATCGCAATGAAAAGAAAACTTCCTTCCTTCCTTTAACACACACACACACAGCCCGAGAACAGCCTGAACAAAACCCGGAGGCCTGATGAAGGTTTGGGATTGTTATGTTTCAATTTAAAGCGTAAATAAACATCAACCAACCATTCGCTTCCGCCCGGTACGTGACTTGTCAACGGTCAACGGCGGGAAGGTGTGCAACACCTAATCAATACATTTCCGGTGCTTCCGGTAGACGGGAAGGAGGATCTTGACAAGGAATAGGCCAATTTTTCGTCCATTTTCCTGTTACGATCAGGCTGTTTCGCACAATGATCGGTTGAATTGGGGGAATGAGACATGCTTTGCCTTGGAATGGGCAAATGTTTGTTTGCTGTGTAAGGGCCCTGCCTCCGGGGAGGTCTTCAATTTCCGGTTTGCCGGTTCGGGATTAGGTGAGTCGGTAAACAAACAAACCGAACTTTGGCTGAAGTGTAGCGTTACCGCTAAGCTGTTGGTTTATTTTTAACATTGATGACGATTGATATTTAAAATTCGGATTGGAAACCTGTGAAGGGAAGTTGATTTTGACAACTCTCCTTGGTGTATTATTAATCCCAACTTTGGACGCTGATTTAGCTTCAAATCATATAGATAGCTCTATAAATTTTGCTTTTCTTGAATATCATGTTTAAGAAGCATTTTGCTAAAATAGTGTCGTTTTTTCCAGCGAGGCCTAACGTCAGTCTTTTTGAGCTGATTTGTGGTGAGCGCTGTCTAGGACTTAGGCGATCAGTTGAAACTTCGACTTGACCTCGTCATTATTAGGCCTTAAGTTGAGATTTGCCTAATTCTCGAATATATTGGCCTCTTCTTATAAGAGTTGGGAGTCTTCTCTCGGAAACGAGGCAAATAGCAGAGTGGTAATGGCGTACGCCGCCACATCCGATTTTTTTTTATCTACCACTTATGGACATGGGGCGAATCGGTGGTGGGTTTTCACACGTCACAAGACCGTAGTTCAAATCCCATGCAGATTGCCTCCCCATACGCAGGGCTGACTAGCTTGCCTCGGGTAAAATCAAGTGCCAAGGAATAAGAAGCTCATGGACATCGATGGCTTTGACTGAAGATTTTGTACAGCAATGCCGATAATGTCCAGGATTTCTTTTTCGTTTAGGCCTATTTTCAATCCCTTCAATTTGATGAGCAAAACAGCTATCAAGACTTTGGTTTTTTTCTCAACGGGTTCTAGGCCATCTTATGGACTTTTAAAACTGTTGAACCCCTGTCCTGAAACCTTGTCTCATCTTAAAGTTCTTGACATTCTCTAAATAGGCTAGGATGCTGTCATAGTTCACGAGATGGCTCGTAATCAAGAAATAACTCTCCATTTCCAATGTTTGCCTCAGAGACAATGTTGGTCCTTGAAATCTCCAGAGGCAGTTGTCTTGATCCTTATATCATAGACATGTGTCAAAAGACTACCAAGGTTCCAAGGATCGCTTGTATGCGATCTTGTTTATCTTTTTTTTGATACTCTTAAATTCTATAGGTAATAATTGATACATTTTTTTGTATCTGTAAACTGTAACTCTTAAAATATCCATAACAAAACCATCGCAAATTTCAAAATGATACCTACCGAAGAGAAAGTAATAGCTGCCGGCTATTGAATCGAATCAGTTCCGTTCTATTTAAGCCGATCAGAAACCCGATACAACCCTTTACCCGGCTCGGTTTGTTTATAACATTTAGCGAACCATTTTGTTTCGCCTCATTGCTACACATGCCACTGGAGTTTTTCACCCGGCGTGGGCCCCTCTTGTTCTTAACCCTCGTTGGATATTGTGTTTTCGCCAGCCAACCAAGTTTGTGCAGCTTTTCCCGTGTGCAGTAAAGAGCAAACCGATTAGCCGAACAGTTGCCTACTGAAGAAGTGATGGTCGGGCCACTTTACAAATTGATGAGGCTGAAAAACACTTGTTAAGCTTTTTCGCCGGGGCTGCCCTTTTTGTTTTTACAAACCAAGAGTTCAGCTGCTCCGGGTGTTGTGTGATTGTTCTAATGCGCTAGTAACGCACACACAGTGGGCTGTCGGTTTGGAAGTCGGAAAACCGGCTTTGATATCTTACCCCGGTGTGGGAAGCCAGGGTCCGAACGTAAACACGAACTAGCTCAGGACGACGCGATCTTTCGTTCCGACTCGAAATCCTTTTAGTGCCTCTTCAGAAGGCATCCCGCACCTAGCATCTTTTTTTCGTCGTTGTCGGGCGGTCAATAGAAAGGAGTTGGCTGGTGGCATTCCAGGGACCAGAATCAACAAAACGCAACAACAAACGGCAGCGGCGACTCGCTCGAACAAGTCCTGCTAGCTTCGCGGACGGTCAGATGGTAAACAAACTTCCTGTCAGAAGGCAGGGAAGGGTTCGTTCGACTCGCTTTATTTTGCCGCCACTGTCACTGGCAAATATTTATTTATTCTATTTAGAAACCTATAGCTGCTGACTTCTTTTTTTTCGGGTTTTATTCATTTTTGTAGGACTTTTTGTTGAGTCTAAGATCGCACAAACGGGCTTCTAAAATTTTATTTATGAACCAAAAATCTAACTTCGATCTCATTTGATACAGATCGGCTGACCCTTTTTTTTGGCGAAATGTGACAACAAATTGAAGAACAAAAAAATCTTATTTTATTATAATCAGGTTTTTATTGTCACCAACCAACCTCGAAAACGCTAAACTTTAATCGATCCATCGATTCATAAATTCCCTAACTTCTTATTTATGATTCTTCTCCTGCCCAAAAAGCAATCCTATAGCAAGAAGCATCCCGCACTCTTTCGGTCCATTTCAGGGAATCAATAATTCAATAACTCCTTTTTGTTGTTGTTGAAGAAGATGCAGAGAAAGATTCCGCGCATCGATTTTCACCTGCTTGAGACGCATTCGGCATCTCAGGCTCCTGCCCCGCATGGTTCATAATTCATAATCCGCATAATTCATAATGCGGCAAAGGATTCTCCACAAAGGCATTTTCGGTTGGACTTTTTTTTTTGGCTCTGGGTAGACGAACTGCAGGGAAGTTATTTTATTTATTCATTCCCACTCGATCACTCGTCGGATAGCGGGGTTTTGGGAAGCTGCTTGTGCAACCCGCTTCGTCGCTTCGGTGCAGTGCATAAATCGTGCGCAGTCGCTGGACTCTTATTCTCTCCCAAGAGGAGTGACACTCCTCGGTGACTAGGTTTGGGGAATATTTCAGTCGGTGAACATTCGACTGTTTGTTGCTGGGTTTTTGGTGTTGTGCCTGTGACAAACATAACCATAAACGTTTATTTTATTTCCCCTTCCATCCAGCAGCTGACTCAGTTTTGGCTTAGGAAAGCAGAGAGAAACGAAAAAAAAGCTATCATTCTCGCGATTGGGACAAACTCGAAGAAAGGATAACATAAATATTACTAACCCCATCCATCCGCATGGGGTGCGTACGGGGCCGGGCGGATCATAAATGAGATCGACACAATTATATTTACGACCGCTTAAGGTTCGATTTACCTCTATAAATTTCCAATTATGTCGGTTGATTTACAGGACGAGATATCCTTTGGCGTGCAAGGATTGGACGCTGCTGCTGTACTGGTGACTGCCTTTGTCGGCTAGCTAGCCTTCAGGAACCCGCTAGACTTGCCTGCTCTAGCTAGCACCGTCGATCAAGTGCCGAAAACAACAGCTTACCTGTACACCTAATAAAACCGAAAAATCAATCGTTTCCCGAGATACCATCCGTGCTAGTGGTTCGTGATCGTGAAATGGAGATATCCTTGCCGTGGCGCGGTGCATTAAGCGCTGCCAACGATGATCACACACGCCCGGCCACGAAAAAGGGTTTCAATTTCACGCTGTAATCGATCCCGGGTTTTTTGTCTGTGGATCGGCGATGAAATGAGTCCCTAATCGAGCGTTGGGAGTTGGGCTCAGCGACACTCGATCGTTACGCGGTTGAGTGATATGCTTTTAAAAAGCGTGAAGTTGTGGGAATGCTTTTGTGGGCTTCGGTGTTTCCTTTTTCCTTCGTTGAGTGCATGTTTATAAAATATTTTGAGCCTCATAAGCAGGTGTGTGTGTGCAGGCGTGGTAGAAAGTTTGGGTTTGGAAGGCGTCCAGCACCAGGTGGATTTGGTGAGAGAAAGGATAAGCTTTGGAAATATGCTAATGGTATAATCATCATTTATCCCTGTTTCGGATATCAGTATAGGTTTAGGCTATCAGAATTGTAATTTAAGAAGATATTTGTAAATGTCTTAATTTAGGGGACGATTCGTGGGAACGCGGCAGAATTATTTAAAGACGACAATGAGAATAGGATGAAAAAAAATAGTTGGGAAATGAAAAATAAATTATTTCGTTATTTAGCTATATTTTTATCTTTTTATTTATCGTCGCTTTATAGTTTTTTACATATTCTACTATTTTTGTTTTTTATGTTTTTTCTTTAAGTTTTATGTTATATTTTTGTCTTTTCTTGATTTCTTTCTAATTTTATTTAATTTGTAGTTTTACATTTTTTAATTTTTTTTTATCATTTCTATAAATTTTATTATATTTTTCATTGAAATTTATCTCTTGTTATTTATTGTTGTTAATTTTTTTATTTTTTACATACTTTTTTGTGTTTTCTTAATTTTATGATTTAGTTTATTGTTTTCCTTCATATTTATATATATATTTTTTAATTAAGTCATTTTTTACATTCAAAATTTCTTATTAGTTTTTGCTAAGAGTTGTAGTCATTTTTTAAAACATTTCAGTTGAAATTATTTTTGAATGTTTTTAAAATGGTTCACTATTTACTCTGTTATTGCAGGTTAAAACGCAGACAAAGTTAAGCGCCTAGAATTTATGCAATGTCCTGTCATCAAATCAACCTTTTTTTGGTGTTTGAAGTTTTATCCACCTTGTAAAAACCACGGATTAAGCAGAACCGTTATACCGAGGAAACCAATACATTCCACTACCGGTTCGGATGCTTTTTTCGTTTCCTGATGGGCTGTAAACACCAACAAAAAACCATCGCTTAGCTGTGCCCTTGATATCCTGATAACGATCGGCAAGATGGTTAGCATCAGTCAAACAAACAGGGAAGTAGAAAAAAGCGATCCCGCACTCAGTGAGCCTGCAAAGGACACCGATTCTGAGTGCACGCTTCGGCCAGAGCTTGGTTGCTGCTCCTTAGCTTCCTTTTGCCGGCATGCTCGGCTCCTCCGAACCTTGGTCACCACGAAAGCCAACCACCACCATTGGCATTGCGGCGGCTGCGCTAGCGGTTTTTGGCATTGTTCCTACGAAGGAAAGGTTTTCTCCTTCTGAAAGAGGGCGATGGGAAAGAGCGAGCAAAAAAAAAAAAAAAAAAACACGAAATCTATCAGTCATCGGGACGCTGGTTAAAGGATCGGTGGTTGAGTTGTTGTTTTTTTTATCCTTCTTAAAGGTTCAGCTTTTTTGTTGGCTCTCTCCCACCAAACACAATGATCCAGAGTTAGGGCAAACGCGAGGTTCAGCTTGATTTTTTTCTGTCTGTTTTGCTCTCTTTTCTCTACCGTTTTCCCCAAAGAAAGCTTCACTTTTTTGTTAGCTTCGCACTCGATCTGGCAGAGAGGCCTTTCCGTCCATCACCGTCGTTTTTTTCTGATCGACAGAAACCGCTTGCCGCAAGGATGATGGCTCGTCAGCGGATTCCTCCGGATTGCTTATCCCGACTGGATATCTGGTTGCCCGCTTCTATTGGCTCTTCTGTGGCAGTTGCGCTGGCTTTTGTTTCTCCTTTGCACAGGATTCTTTCGGCAGCGTCTTGGCCAGTGTCGTTGCTTCCTACCGTTCGTTCGGGGGCAAACGAAGCAAAAGGAAGGACCGCAAGGCCCCGTTGCCTTTGTGCCAGTGCACTGCACTTGGGCCGCATTCAACCCGGTATGGTTATTGTGTAAATATTTCGATGTTGTTTGGCGATCTGCTTTAATTGAGAGATGAAATTGTTAATAAAACTAGATAAAGGTTTTGGGTCGAAATGGTTACTAGACCTCCGTTTCGGGGCAGCTAGAAAGAGCGAGAGAGACAGTGCAAGGTGGACAATGGAGGATTTTTGTTGTTGTTTGTTTCGCAGGTAGGAGAGATTAACTGACGTCGTGCCGTGGACGTGAGGCAGGACTTAAAGCCTAATTGTGTAAGGAGTAAGATAAGGAAAACACTCGGTGCAGGATGCGAACCCGGGGTGGTGCTGCATGAAATATGAAACGATTCTTATTTGAAAAGACGTACACGGGGCAACATTGAAACAATCTGTCCCAAAAAACAATCCCCCGTACTAGGGACCGAAGCGTGTGGCCAGTTGGTGCCGCCGGACAGGTATTCAATGCGTGTGTACAAGAAAGCCCAGAAAAAAAGGCACAAGAGATGGATTCGGTGCGATTCAGTTACCGATTTTTTTTTGCTCTCCGTGTGCCACAAAAGTCCCCACGGTACGATCACCGTTATGGTTTTGATTGAAGTAAGAAATAATTTATCTTTCCGCCCCGGCTACCGATCCTCGGGGCTCGGCAAGGATTTCGGTAAATAAAGTTTTGGGCAAATGCAGGCAAAAAACCGTACACAAATAAAAGCAAACAAAACTCCCGGGCGTACCGGTTGAGCCGGGGACTTGTCAGCCAGTGAAGCGCACTGTTGACGACTTAAAAGGCGTACCGAAGGTTGTATTGTACACAGCAGACCCGAGGCTAGTACGGTTTTGCGCATTGTCAAAAGCATCTGCTGGTTAGATAGAGCAACGAAACGATTCCGCACTGCAATGTTGGTGGATTGATCTGCCGATTGGCTTACTTTCGGTGCCTTTGTGTGGTGCTGTGCGAAAACTGGGGTGGCCCGGAATTGAAACTAATTTATTTTGTGACCCGGTTTTCTTAGCACAACATTTCTTAAATGTACCGTCCATGTTGCTACCCGCACGCGTTCTCGTCACACCTCGTTTGCTTGTTGGATTGGTAGATAAACAGCAACATACGATAAGGTTACAAAATCGTCACGGCATATTGGTTACGGATGTTACTGACGGTGGTGAGGTTTCGAATAAAGATATAATGAGCTCTGGCACCGATCTGTGTAGTTCTTATCGGTAGCGTGTAGGGACAAGTTAATCAACAAGGTCCGATTAATAATCTTCGATCTTCGGTTTTTGGTGTCGTTGGTAACGAAAACACACGCATGGAAAAGCTATCATGCCATCGGTTGGTTGTACATGGCAGATAATCCTGCTATCAGACGTAGGTGATCTTAATCTTTGCGCTGCGGAAGGTTTTCCGTAGGTGTGTGTGTGTGGTGTTTGTTGTGGTACACATGTCGAACAAAGCTGTTGGTAGGATTAGCTGGTTTTTGTTCCTCATATGAAGCATGCGTAAAGATGCTATCTTTGTAGGGTGAGTCGTTTGAAGATTCTGTCGGTACATTCTGTCGGTGTTATTGTCAACAAGGATCCTTAAATTTCTCGCAAAAACTGTAGAAAAATGTAGAAAAAATTCTACCCTTTCTTAATCAAACTGGGTTTGGGTTCGTCGTTTACTTCGCATACTGCACGCATTGATGTCTTTTGTATTAAAATGGGTGTTTTTCTTCCGAAATCAGTTACGATTGCTTATTGAATAGTTTTTAACATTTTCTTTCATGTTTTCAATTTAATATACATAAAAAAGCCCTTCTGTTTGGTTATAAAATTAACTTAAAGTGAGAAATGAGGCCCAGCTTCTTAGGTAAAGAAAACGCTTAAAAGAGGTGCCTGATTATTAAGTTGTACTTTAATCGCGATGGATAAAATTCATTCAGGTAATTTCATTTGCTCCAACAACTGCCTATTATGAGTGGAATATTATACCTTAGCACGACAAGAGCTCATTTCGGAAAGCTCCTTCAAGATGTAAATACCATACGCCTCAGGATGGGACACCTTGTTGCACCTATGTAGTGTGGCAGCGCACCACAACGCACAACGCCCGGATATGGTTCGAGGCGGCAAAAGAGGTGGCGTTAAGCCCGGCCCGATTACAGCGAAGCTGATAAGAGTCCACGATCGTGTCCTCCATTTTCACACCCCTAAAAACCTTCATTCGACGGACAACTTCATTCGAAGCCAATCTTGATCGGGTGCTAGCGCGCGCCGTCGCTCCCGCGAGGCAGTGGAACGGGTTTTTATGGGTCGGGCCGGCGTCTAGGCAGTGTTATCCCGGCGTTATGCCTTTTTTGGAGCGCACTGGAAGGGCTTTGCGAAGTGGCGTCGTTTTCGGCTAAGGTTACGTTAGCGTTTTTTTACGAGCAAGGCCTCGGCAGGGTTCACTGTCAGCCGTCGTCGTGCCTGCGTTTTTTTTTTGGGCGTGGGTTAATGCGCCCTCGGTGGCGACCTCCCTTTGGCCCGACTGTCCATCACTGTCACCGTCCGTCATGTTTCGCTTTAATATGTAAATTTTTAATTACCACCCCGCCATAAATTTATACCTTACGTTCGCATGACGACACCGTCTGGCTGTGGTGTTGCCACAGTTCGTGCCGCGAGTTTCAAATTGACATCCGATGCGCTCAGTCAGAACGCGGGCTCCACGTGCCGGGCAGCACGCTGATCGTACGCCCGGTTGTTGGCCACCGTTTTTTACGCCGACGCTGGTCCGTTTGCTTAAGATGGCTCGTAAATTGAGCCATTGTCAGTGCCATTTCGAATCATCCCGTTCTGCTGAGTAGCTGAAGCGCACGCCTGGCCAAAGACCGGTTACTTATCGGGTGCTGCTTTTTTCCGTTTCGGTTATTTCGATCACTTTCTCACGTTTGCGCTGGACAGCATCGACACGAAACCCGTTCCCATCGATCTTCGTTTTTGTTGGTAGTGACCCTTTTGACCAGGGTAGCACCGTGGTCGGAATCTCGGCTCGGGTCACGTTCCCAGTTCTTGGCGATGTTCGGGGAAGTTCTTCAGTTGTTTGAGTCCGTTTCGATCGCATGATTTATACGTGCACCCAACACCCGGAAAGTAAAGGGGAGATCTTTACTGGGTTCTATCGTGCCGGCTGTTCGCGAACGGGTTGAAGCTGTTAAGGACCCGAGGGCAAACGAGTATTGACTTCTAACGTGTCGCGTTGTTGATTTTGGAGCTATTGAACCGGGTTAATCCTGGGCGTAGCGACGTCCGGGCGGATCGTTTTTATTGCCGAGGATTAATCTCATCAAGATTTAAGCCTTCATTTCGGTTAAGTGTTTGATGGGTTTTTATTCTTTCTTAGAAGGAGGTTCCCCGCGGTAGTGAAGAAGATTGGAGTGTTCATGATTAAAAATGATATTAGTTTATACTTTTCTTTCGGGTTTTTGCTTTGTTATTTAAAATAAATAACTCGTTTGTAAACTTATTGATATCACCGACGAAAGTATTATGAAGCGAATTGTCTTACTGACCTTTTATCATATATACGATAACGCCTCCAATGAGCCGAGCTCCACGTGCAGGTGGTCGTCAATTTGGAGGACGTCCGTTTTTTGCATACATCGATCCGGACATTTACAGCATGTCGGAATAAAGTCGTCCAACAAACTGATCACATCCCCCCGTTCCATGGTGCCATAAAAAAGACACCTTCCCAAATGAGGCTTCCTGCCCTGGACAGCAACAGCAGGCTGGAGGAACGCGTTCGACGCGACACATTAAAGACCTGTTTTATTTCGATTACATCCCCAAGTACCAATTTCCACAAACAGCGGGAGGTCCTCGCCGGTTCAGCGATCAACCGTGGCTGTTTCGATTTTCGGCTGTCGCTCGCATCGGGTGTGCGTGGTGTATGTTTACAAATCCTCACCAACAATGTTGACGGAGACGGAGGAGGGTCTTTGCGCAGGGGTTTTCGTAGCCTGCTGCATCCTCTTCGCTGCAAGCCAACTCCCCGGCACGACATAAATCCTCCGGTAAGCCTGAATGCGGCAGACGGCACGGGTGACGAGCGCGCTGGCATTCGGTTCATGCCCGCCTGGACACACGTATGTCCCCCCCGTCGAGTGCCCGTTTTCGAGAACCCTTGCGGATGGGTCTCCGATCGGGAGGAGAAGGGATGGGAATCAAACAGGGTAGAAGATCGATTGAAATACGGTAAGGGATTGTGGGATTAATCTGCGATCAATCGGCCGCCCGGACTGGACGCTCGTCGTGTGGAAGGATTATTGTTATGGTTATTATCATTTTTATTGCTATTGCCACGAGCAGCAGCACGATCGGCTGCTTGCGGTGGATATGTGAGCCATCGTCGTCGTTCGTTCGATGGGAAGGATCTGTTGATCTCAAGTGGCAGTTGGCAGTTTTGTTAGAGGGAGCTCAAACGTAGTTAACTGCTGCTTGTTCGATGGCAGATGATGCGAGATGTGTTTTATGAGTGTTGTTTGAGGTTCAACGATAGGTTGACAAAATATTTATAACTAATGTACAAATTTCGAATAACTACAGTGACGAGCAAAATAACATGACCACTCACTTTATTAAAACATTCATAGGAAGGTTTCAGGGCAATTAAATAAGTTATTGGATGTTTTAAATTAAAAAAACAGTTTCAAATATAGTTTAAGGAAGCAGACACTTAAATGTATGTTAAAAATTTGAGATTCCTTCAAGTCATCATTAAAAAAAATTACAGCTAGAATATTCTTATAAGACTTTATGTTCCTATACGATTTTCTCCCAGCATCTTGCTCGCCTTACCATCCATCCTGTTCTGCTTGATGTGCTTCATCGTGTCAAAGGCATCAGCTTGGCCGTCAGCCCGCTCGCCAAGCAGAGCCAAAACAAAAAGCGCGCGGTCGAGAAAAGGTGGCGAAGGAGTACTAAGTTCATTTCCGGATTTGCCAGGACACCGGAGAAACCACAAATCAAAAAAAAAAAAAAAAACCAACAGCTCGACATCAGGACACACTGGGATGAAAATAATCCTTCCAATTATTATAGCCGTCGTAATGAGGGCTTTCGGGACAGCATCACAGCTGCGGCAAATGTGTTTGAAGTGATCCATCTGACTGGTTCAACGAACGCTCGCAAGTGTGAGAAAGTGCGGCGGGCTGTGCTTTGATTGCTTCCACTGGTTTGCAAAACCGCACGAAGCAGCTCGAACATTTCTTCTTTTGTGTGTGTGTTTGAAGAATTTGCCAAACTTTCTATCATAAATCTGTTCCGGTGTGTGTGTGCGTGCGGAATAGCCGCCCAGCCACATCCAACGTGCGAACATATTGCAAAAATTGATAGTTCAATCATACGTGATGTGGAAAAGCTTTTGAACGACAGATTGCGTGCTGCTACGTCGAAGAAAAGGAGTAAATGAACGAGAAAGAAAAACAACTACCAACGGCTGCACGTGAAAGATTTTTCATCATTACATACGTTTAAATTTCTAAATGGCATTTTTGGTAATTGACGAGCGAATTTCTGCGTTTCGTGTTTCGTTTGTTTGCTCTTCCGGTACGAGCCTCATTGCTGCAACGGCGATTCCAGCTGTGAACGACAGCACAGACAGCAGATGACATTGGATTTTCAATCGTTCGGTGTGAGTGAAAAATAATTACAGCGTAACGTTCAAAACAACATCTTCCTCAATCATGAACGAATGCTCCTGTTTTCGCGCACTCTATTGGGTTCGATAACCGGAACCGGGCGAAACGTGCCACAGTTCAGTTGCAGCTGAGCGGGACTCTTTAGCTTCCACGCGTGAAGCTGCATTCGATTCTGATTCGGCGGTCGATTGTTTGGCTGGTTCAATGGCAAGCATAAATGCCCGACAGCACAAGCAAACAATATCGAACAATTAGCGAAGGCATGTTTGCATTTTTAGGTTCAAAACCCATTCAAAGAAGCCTTTGTGAACTGCATGGATCGCGCGGTGGAGTGTAAGAATGCCTTTACGAATGTTTAGCAACGAATGTTTGTAAAGGGAAACAAAGTAATTTAATATAATTAAATGTGGAAAATATGGGCTCTGGGCAGCATGGATCGTTGTGCTGTGAAAATGTTTGGTTCACAGGGTTAAACATGTGTTAAAATTGTGAGTAAAGGTACACGGTGAAGTTTGTGGTGCTGTGTAGAAGTGGAATTTATTAAATCGAGACATCCAAAAATATATTTCCATCCCTCATTGAATTAAATATAACAAAATAAAGAAACAAGCTATAGTTTGTTACTGATATTAAGTGGCATAATATCAGTAATTTTGAGGATTTATTTAATATTTTCAAATTCAAATTAATTATGGGTTTAGATACTTTTTTACTACATTGAAACCCACTCTGGATTTTGAAACAACGCTTCATTGGAAATACAGTTGAATATATAAAATTTTACAAGGGTTTCTTGCATGCTAATCAATGTTTTATTTTGTCATATGAAAATTACATTAGAAAATTGATCTTGAAATGACAATAACTCCAACCGTTGCTGTTAAAGGTATCTGAAGTTGTATTTGTAACAATAAGATCACTATCGACACAGAAAACAGCAGTCAACGAATGAAGCAAAATAATGTTTGGAAGATCAGTCCTGCCTGCGTACTTGTGGAACGATTTGAAAAGGGGCGCCTTTCTCCTTACGGCAGGATCGGGGTTCAAATCTCGTTCGAACCGTTCCCCCGTAGTGAGGACTGACTATCCAACTATGTAGGATCATTAAGTCTAACAATCCAGAAATGGTAGGCATGGTCTTAAGAGGTCGTTAGGCCTAGAAGAGGGAGAGATGTTCATCCTGTCGTGTGTGATACCTTGCTTAGAAAAGAATTAAATTAAGTCAAGTTTATAAAATACAAAGGGAAAGCAGTACCAGTTTTCGGAAATGCACTAATTTTTAGCACAACAAGGATAATTAAGCAAAAAAAATCAACTATAAACAAGCTAAAATCATTTCAACTAAGTTCGACTTGGTTTGTGCCGAATGATCCCATCGGATTCGTGATTTTGCACACTAGCGCATAAGAAAATCGACTTTATTGAGCAATAAAATAATTTTAAAAATCAATCAAAGTTTATTCAGTTTTTAATGATCCAATAAATGAACACTTTTTCACTTTAAAGGTGGCCGAAAAGAGGGCTGCCAAACCCAAATCCTGTCTAATTTCAGAGCGATTTTCGAAAGAAGTCAAAATCGAGCAGTTTAGCAATACGGCCCGTTCTTTATGAATAAAAAAAAAATCGAGCATTTTGATATTCAAACTGGTCAATATAAAACAAAATTGAATACTTATTTTTTTTTTAGAAAAGTAGGAAAAATATTTTAAATCGGGTTTCCGGGCTAATAAAAATTGAAACTCAACTTCCGAAAATAGGAACAGAAAATTGAAGCAAGAAAAAACATTATTGACAAAAATTATAGGAACTTTCAAACAAAAATTGATTGTTTGATTGATTTTTGCTGATTGCACCAATTAAAATCTTATTCTTTGCCGATCAGTTGTACTAGCCAGCCGAAAGTTGGTATAGTTACCGTATAAATCCTCTTTAAACAATTTATAATTTATTGTTGACATGAATAAAAAGATATTCTCACATGAAAATAATTTAATACAGAATGATAATTTATAGTTTAAGGCTCAATTTGTATATGTTTTGCTGCTAATGAAAAAAAGTGATAAAACAAATATCATGCTTAATAGAAACAAGTTCTAAACTCTTTATATCTGCTGAAAGCGAATAATATTTTCATCATCATCTTCCATCAGCTCGAATCAGACGAGACCACTCAGCACACACCTCGGATCGATTTAATCACTCACTAAAAGAAAGGGATTAAACCAACCTGATTCGATTACCATTATCTCTCGATTACACTGTACGCTAAGCCGCAAACGATCGTTTTTATCTCATGTTTTATCACATTAGCTCTACAACTCACTTTGTCGGTGTAGGCCTTTTTTCCGATCCGTCCCAAGAATACGCATGTTCTAGTTGAGAAGTTTTGGTGCGACCCGATCATCATCATCATCAGCTCATCTCAGCGTCTGGCTGGATTAATGATTAAAGCAGCAGACGTCCGGTCCACTTATCGGACGCATTCAGCTGCGAAACATATGCAGGCTTTCAACACAGTTTCGCTGCACAGCGCGTGTTTTTGTGCTCCATCCACGCCCAAATGTCTAGATCGGACGCGCGTTTTTCATCGCCGATCGGTGGAAAATGCAAGTGTGAACGGATAATTTCAGGGGTCCTATCGATAATTAGAAGATCACTCGATCGGCCGGAGCACGAGCCATCGGTTCGCTTTCGATTTCACCCGTTCACGAGCGCCGTTTGCAAAATGGGAGGATGTAATAAATTTAGTTCCCTTTAAGCGAAATGGGTACCGCTGATGGGTTTCCATCAAACGTGGATGGATGAGTTTAGTGTATGGGTTATTTTTTTGCCCTTAACTTCTCGCCCTGATGTGCATTTTATTTGGTAGAATTATACTTTTTTTATGTACAGCCGCCTCACCGTTTAAGCGTTGATGAATGCAACATACTTGTTAGCGAAGAAACCTTGCGCATGTCTCGGGCAGGTGATGGAACCGTTGAATGGGGCCCAGCGTATTACCGAAAATAAGCGACCGTAATGTCCCGCGGGCAGCTCGGCTAAATCACCGGCAAAGCGGTCCCGGTGATGACTAGACTGCTGACGGGTTGCGCTCGCCATCGTTGCCGTTTTGACGAACGAGCAAGGAAGGTGCGAAAAAAGACAGCCGTAATCAGCCTGGCGGCTGGCTCTGGCAGGCCAACGCTCGTTAGTTTTGTGACCGTTGTATTCCTATTTTTCAGCTCGGTTCGGTCGCCGTTTCCCATTGGCGTAAATTAGTTTTTCGCTCCAAGATCGTTCCCGAGTGAAGAGGTTAAGCAGGCGCGTTTTTCGTTTGGGACGCTCGGTGCCTCACACTTATTAGAGTGCGATCGTCTAATCGGCCGGCAACACCTTAGGCCAGAGCGCTTCGCTGTGCTGACGCAGCCCGGAAGGCGCGTATGGACCGTACCGATGGTTGTTTTAATATTAATTTCCTTCCCGGGGTGGACGGCGGCCTCCACCGAGCAGGGGTAGGTCTGGCTGATGTATTCCACCTGAAGGGTGACCGCTGACGGTGCCGACGATGCTGCCGCCAGGATCGATCGGTACGCTACAAAACGCTGCTTAGCGTGCGAAGCAGGACCGTCCGCTCGCTAGTGCGAGCATGATTTGTCGTAATGGGTACGATTTGAGATGCGCGGCGGTCTTTATGTATGTTTTTGGGCGTGGAATTATGCAGACGAAACGCGCTTCGAATCGTTAGCGCGAGAATTGCTGATGGATTGATAGTTTGCTGTTGTTCCTGGTGTGCCTGGATGGTCGGTTACGCCGGTGCTTACGTTGAAGCGTATGGTGATTATCGTTACGCAGGTTGGCGGGCCGATTTTTCATTGGATAATACATTGTTTTTTTGTCAATTTGAACGGTTCACCGGTACTTAATACATTTAGATGACTTTTAAAAGTCTTAGAAGGAATGGGATTATTTTTCGTTTAATTTTATTTCCGTTGAAAGCCTTTTGTCTAATTCTAATGTTACGTTGTGAAGAAATCTTAAATACGCCAAATTATTCAATTTTAAGTAGTTTCATTTGAAGATAAAGCTGTGAATAACAATGAAAGTGATGGAATATTGGAGTACTCCACAATAATTTCTTCTTCTCAAGTTTCTAAATAAAAATGGAAGTTGAAGCTGGATTCAGATCCGAACTTTATGCTTCTCAGGACAGCTCAGCAACAACATAATTTTGGACCGCAACTCAATTTTTTGAAATTATTTTGGAATATGAAATTATTTTCCATTGGTTCTTAAGTTCATGTAATTAAAGCATTCTACAAAGTTTGTTATGTGTTTGATAACAAATAGGCCAGGATCTAGAACCTGAGCATTCTAGATAATTTCTTTTTTTGCTTCTTCTTTGGCACTATAACTTTGGTCTCTGCGACTGCACTTCTAACATCTGGTTCTTTGATTTTTTTATTATTCTGATAGAACGACGCGGCAGTTTTTGTTGGCTTCTCTGACCCGATTTACCAGAATAATAAGGATATTAAAGTCTTTCGAACTTGAAGTCCAAAACGATCTCTTAATATGTTATAATTCCTGAAAAGGGATTGAAGCTATCAACCTTATTGTGATAGGAAGTGCAATATCTGATCGAATTATTCCTGGTCGTATCTTCAAGGAATATTATGCGATTCATCAGTCCGAATTTGCCTTTCATTTAGAATTTGTATTGCGAACCTTGCGATCTTCCAACCATTCATCCACATTTCAATCCAATAACTGTAATCCGATGGAAGTCTATATAAAGCAGGTGCTCCAATTATAACATATTCCAGATTTGGATGCGAAAAATTGGAACACTTGGTTGATATAAGTTTTCTCCCAAGACTAGCTAGAATCTTCACAAAAAGTGGAGTTGCGTTGGGAATTTTGGAAACTATATTTATAATTTTATTTCTGTATAAATTTCCTTGTTATTTTATGGATGTTCGACGCGCTTAATTGAGCGCGCATTAGAAACCGAGGCTAGAAATACAAATTATTCGTTGATTTTTAATGTACTCTCTGTTTGGAAAAGATCTCAACCGCATCAAATTAGATCTCATGCATTTTAAACCAGAACCATTATTTACGAACTCAAGCAAAAGCATGATTTTCCGTACACACAACGAATGTCCCCAATAACCAACAGCCATCTGATCAAACATAGTGAGCCAGCCATTAATGGCCAGCCGGTCGTTTGGAACACAATTCTGTCTAAAAACCGATCATCTGCCACCGTGATTCCCACCGTGATGCCGGCCGAAACGGGGTCACATATGCCCGGGTCTCGCATATGAATTGGCCGATACGTGCACCTTGTGCCCCGTGATTGACATCCGATTTTCACGGCGAATTAGTTCCACCCGGAACATGGGATTTTGGTGTGGTAGGCTAAGTGACGTGCAGCAAACGAAAAATGACCAGACAAAGGACCGCAACGATGATGGTAAGGAAAAAAAAGGATCACGATCGAGTAAAAAAGCAGGCGTCCACACGAGCGCACGGATCGCCGGCAGCGGCCATCGTCCGAAAAGCTTGCACCGGGAAGTTGTGCATCCCGCTCCCGGGAGGTTTGGGAAGCCATTCCCGAAAGACGCAAGACGATGGTCTCGAATTTCGTGCGTTTCCTTCATATTATCACCAGACCGTAGATAATCGGGTGAACAGAGCTCGGAGGCCTTACCAGGACGCTGCTAAAGAAGGAGCGTTTAGGACACAAGACCAAAGACGGAATACAAAAAAGACCCCTGGAAAAAGGACTGCCCCCGATAGCTGCTCCTAGACAGCAGTAACAAGAGGAAGGATTTGGTCGTGTTGTGCCGACGCTCGGCAGGGACGATCTCCTTCTCATTCTTCCCCCCATAGTTCGCTCCGTTGAAAAGACGCATGAAAAGGACACCTACGAATAAGTGTAGCGAATCGCAACGGAACCGTCGTCGGTTGTTTTCTTTTTTTTTACTCAACACCAGACCGATCGTCTTTTGAAAAAAACCCAGCGTCCCTGGATTCCTTTCTGAAAGGAAACTTTGTCACCGAGATTTGCACATGGCCTCACGCTTATTAGTGATGCCGTCGCCACAAGGCGGCGTGCCAGCGCGCACCGTATTAAACTGTTCCGCCGGCTGCCCGTTGATATGGGTACAGTCACGGTTCGTTATCCTTTCTGGACGAGCGCTTCAACAAGAGCCGTGGGACGGAATCGGCACACTGACATCCTGCTGGATGTCACCTTTTCACCTACGGTGCAGCACCGGCACATTGTTCGTGCGGACGTGACAATTAAAAGAAGATGTCCTCAAAGGAGCCGAGAAAATCGATTTTGGGACGTGTGATTTTCCACGGATTTTCAACGGCTGGCTCACGCAAGTGGCTCGAGCAAGCGGTGTTGGCGGTGCGTCGATTTTTCGCGCTCATTTCATGGATCCTTGTGAAGCAAAAATTTCCATAGCAAATCAATTTTCCCCCGGGAGTTTGAGGATGCTGCTCGCTCCTTTATTGGCTTGGAGTACAATTTTGATACACCGATAATTGGGAATGGATGATAAAACGCTGGCTGAGACGAATTATGGTAAACAAAATTCAATAAAAGCGCTGGCACAATGCATAGTCAATCGGCAACGCTTCCGAAGGTGTTTTGGTGTACCGTTTTAAGCACTCACTGCGTAACTGTTTTCTGTATAATGTAAACCTTAGCCACGGATACGACCAGGGTCCTTAATCCGTCTGGTAACCAAATTGGCCGGCCGGTTTCGAGCCTATGCGAGCTTAATTTATCCTTCGCTGCGCTGTGCTGGTGAAGGTGAGCATCGGACATGTGGTTCGATTATCCGCACGTACCGTGGCCGGCCGTCGCCGCGTGCTTCACCGCGGCAACGTAAGGCACATGGTGCATGTGGGCTGCCGTGCCGCATGGTGAATAAAATCTTCATAACTCCACATGTTTATTCAGTGCAGATGTCGTGTCTGGTGACTTTCAAGTGCATAATCACACGGGGCGCACACAGAAAGCCATGTGCAGTGCAGCGTGAGGCGGTTTTAAAAGTTGCATAACATTAGCAGGGGTTATGGGATTAGGAGATGAGTTCT
Source organism: Anopheles stephensi (assembly GCF_013141755.1). NCBI lineage: Eukaryota > Metazoa > Arthropoda > Insecta > Diptera > Culicidae > Anopheles > Anopheles stephensi. The sequence continues at coordinate 19,046,795 of NC_050203.1, forward strand.
CTTAGGAAATGGTAGCTGTGCTTCACATCGCTGGTAGTGTTCTAATGGATATGTGCATCATTTGAAGGTAGCTACCGGTATGGTTACAGACGTGAAGATGACGTGCGACATTACTTCATCACCGGCTTATGAACAGTCGCATGCATAAGTGATGTTACCACAAGACCAGAGTCTGTGAACCCTGCTAGAACAAAGGCAAGGATGGAATGATTGATTGCTTTATTATTAGTTTGGAATGGTGTCACAAAATCAATTTCTTCTCCTGAATGGACTTCTCATTATACAGAGAATTCTCAAGGACTTCTCATTGTAAACATAAGCCTCTAAGACATGGACTCTTTCCAAAACTGACGAAACCCTCTTAGCCGCGTTTCAGAGGGAGATGGTCAGAAGGATCTTTAGCCCCGAAAAGCTGTACGGTGATCTCATCATCGTGCAACGCATAAGACTCACCTGGTTTCGCTGGAGCTGGTCATGTCATGAGAATGACACCTCACGACCCAGCCCGCAAAGTCCTTTTAGAATCTCCGAACGGACATAGGAGGCGTGGTAGGCTAAGTGATGGCGTTGATGCGTTCGTCAGAACCGCCCGAAATATTCGATTGGCAGACGAAGGCGCTTAACCGTGAGCGATATCGAGGATTGTAAGGCTAAGGCCGTGAAGCGGTTGTAGTGACTGATAAGTTAGTAAGTAAAACTTCAGTAAGTAAAGTTACAACAGTCCTCCTTCAAAATGCACTCTTCGATCCGTAGCTACTCTATACATGTACGGCACCAGATGCATATATTCCGCTTTAATCGCTCAATTAAAATATCTCACTCGCGTTCTCTCCCCCGTTTGATCCACGGTTATGGTGCGATATAAACAAACAACCCTAAAACTCCGGGACCTGTGGAGTGGAACGCAACAGCCTGTTGTGAGTATCAACAACAGATACTTCCGAAACACGATATTCGCACCTCTTGAGAGGCAAAAGCTCCAATTTTATGACGGTATCAAGCAAGTTATGGCTTCATTTCGGCAGCCGGGCCAATCAACCACGCTTAAGTTCACCGCTTCCCGGAGCCATTTCCCCCCCACCGAAGGCGTATCTGGTCGCCAAAGGGGTGAGGTCGTTTTTAATGGCCTTCGCTCTTAACGATGGTATCAATGGTTTGAGATTCAATAATTTTTAAATCCAACCGTCCACCGCATTGTCACGATCAAGTACGATCACGGTTGGTGCGATGAGAGCGTTTTGCGCAGGACAAAAAATCATTCCAATCCCACCGATGCGAGCTTCGTTCGTCTTGCTTCATACAAAAAAAGAACTTGCGGTGCGATCCCGTGCGAACGATTATCCCAATCCATTCGGTAACGGTCCTTTACGATCCTCCCGAAATGATCCATAAATTATGACATTGCGCGTCGGCGCAAACGGCGGGATGAGATCACGCCCGGTTAGCATAAGAAAGCTCTGGCCATCGTCTAGTTTAAATTGGGCAGAAAATCTGATAAAATATAGCCATCCGAAGCCAGATGGCTTCGACGTTTTTTGGGGGGAGGTTCGCTTACTTCAGACCAAGAATTGGCGGTGTGATTGATGACAAATGATGGGCTCGATGAAACCGCAAACGTAAGGCATAATTTTTCAATAATCGTTAAGGCAACGATGATAAATGCGTTATCGATTCGAGCCGAGTTCGAGGCACGATCGGCGTGTGCGGTCCACGTCTTTCTGCGAATACCGCGATCGGTGTCGCGACATTTAGCATAATCGGCATAAGTGGATGTCCTCTCGTCCCGAAGCCGGGCACACTCTTCCGCGGGCAGAGCAACATTAACATTTATGCGATTGAATTGGTCCTGTGTGTGTGTTTTTTCCCTCATCGCTTATGTCGTTGTTCTTCGCCCGGGATATTTGTCACGCCTGATAAACTCGGCATGGTCTCCAGTGTCCCGGTGCATTACATCACTGACAGCGTGCAAATTTGACTGTTAAAATAAGTGTTGCCTGCCGGGTCTGGAAGTGAAGGAAATGAGCGAGCCGCCTCGTTGACCTGACCGAGGCGCATTACAGCTTCGTGCGCACGAGGAATGATCGCCAGCCGGGCGCATATGCATATGGATTGGAACCATGCCAATAATTGTTTGTTTTTCCTGCGGCGAGGATCTAGCGAGCCGGATCCATAATGCATTCGCAGGCCGCATGCGAACGTGGCTTTGAATCAATGCAAGGCAGACACATTAGCGAAGCAAATGATGTGTTACGGGCCCGAAGGGATTTCACCTTTTGGTGCAATCAGCGTTTTAACTATTCATACACAGGTCGGCAGCGCCAACACACCCGGCATAATGCGAAAAAAAGCATCTGATAGTATGATTTGAAGTAGTCTACGGGGCCGATAAGCAAAAACACCATCAAAAAAAGGAAGGAAATTCTAGACAACAGCAGCAAATGATGTGAACCTAGCGGTACTTGCGTGCCCCTATCAACCGTCAGCATACCGTTAGGCGTCCTTTTTTTGTGTGGGGGGTGCCGGTGAGATCCTTCGGGAAAGCTTAACGCACAGCACGCACATCCGCACACCTTGCGCGCTGATAAACGATTAAATTACCTTACCAACCGTAAATCCCCGGAGCAAACCGGGCAAAAGAACAACCATCCTGAACCATCCAGCAGTCTCAGTGAAGGTGAGTGTGTGTTTTTGTGTGTCACTTTAACGCCGGAGTAAATGAATGGGGATGGTGTGTTTTGTTTGTTTGTTTGTTTGGTTGTTTCATCTGTTCGTCGCGGATCTTGAGCGATCCATTGTTTTGTCTCAAGTGGATGGTTTTTTGCACGGATCTAAATTGCGGTTTTCCGGCGAGCGGGAGCGACATAACGGTGAATGATTTCAACCTGCTGTGACGCTGCGGTAAGGTTTGTTCAGATAAGCAGCTCTTTTTTTGGGATTAAGGTTGAAGCATTGTTCAGGATATGGAAGAAGACGGGGTTTTTGGAGTGGAGCAGGCTGAAAGGTTGCCTTTTTTTTGGAGGATTTGCTTTGAGCTTAGAATTAAGTCGGTTATATCATGATATTTAGAAGATTTAGAGCATTTTTTTAGTTATGGTAGCATGAAAGCTATTGTAAATACACCTTTTTGTGATCTCATCAGGACTTTAAAGCACTTTATAATACAGTGAAGCAATGTAGTATCGTTTGGTTTGCTGTAATTATAAGAAAAATGAAGAATTATAATCCTCTTTATAAAAAAAAACATCCTTTGAAAAATGTCTTGCGAACAGCATTGTGTTCTGATTGATCCCCGGAATATTCAGACCCCGTCAATGTGGTTTGGTGACCGATGCGAGAGTGAGGCGGGCCTTCAGACGGCAGGACCAAGGAGAAAGACCCATCCAGACCTTCTCCCTGAACGTTGGACTGAGTGGTGCTGGTCTTCACAAGACAAGACCTGGGATGTGTTCAACTCGTGTCCAGAAACCGGCTTCCTGTAAGCAGGATTATCTAACAATGAGTAAAATTTAGTGACAGCAAGCTAGAAATGACAGGTCAAAACCTTCTAGGTTGTAATACCAAATAAAAAGAAGAGGAACTCGCTACCAATCTCGTTTCCACTGGGGATTTAGTTAGATATCTACCGAAACACTAATTGATTGCAACAGACGAAAGTGAGACTTTAATCTAAGGAATATGAGACTCAAAGTTTCTATAAACTAACTTACCAACTATGGGTTAGAATTACTGACAAGAAGGCTTAGGAAATTAACCTATCTGACATACAGACTACTAAAACCCTTCTATTATCTGGTGTTGGAAATATGTTCTCTCTTAAGCACTAGAGAATATCAACAACATCTCGCTAAGAAGTGAATAGTCGTAGTCATACAGTGTTTGTGACAAAACACTACATACATACAGTGAGTTCAAAATGATGTTTCAAAAGATAGCAACTTTGTAGGAATCCCTCTCCAAGGACAATCTCGGATCCACGAAGTATCGTTTGTTGGAACACGATGGTTAGACACGACAATGTTTAGTGTCTTCCTTAGCTCTTCCCCCTTTTCTCCATTTCGGCAACGTTTAGCTCACCACACTACCCGCCCTGTCTTCGCCACAGGAATCAGCAACAAACACATTAAGATAAAATGCTAGTTTAGTGATCTTCGCTCTCTCATCGATATCGTGACAGCAGTAAAAAAAAGAGCATAATAAATTTGCAAAACGATTGATACCTGTCTCCGCTTACGCGCAGCAGCATCCCACAACCGTGACCACGAGTCTCTGCCAACGGTGTCTTAACTCGGTGGTCATCATTAATCTTCGACGCGGTAGGTGAAGCGATATACGTGAAAGAAGCCGTGCGTACAACAAAAAAAAACATTGTTAAAGCGCGTGTCTTTCCGGTTGGAGCGATCGTTGCTGTGGAAAGCCTTTTGGCCGTGGATGGGGCACGGGGAAAATAAAATCCAAGTATCGTCGATCGGATTCGGATGCCAGCCTTTTCGGACTCGGCCGTTTCCTTGTCAGCCGATATCAATCATTCCGGTCAACCTGGTGCCGCCTGACTTGGCGCAGTCCGGCGCGACGACGTTGCCGACCACCGGAGAAGCGAACAAAGTCACTGACGGAGGTTGCGGCCTCTCAAAACTGCGAACATTGCTTGGCAGCTGGGAAAGGCATCGCGGGAAGATCTCCGGCTGGCACGATCCGATGATTCAAAAGTCGTTTAATTTTATTAACGTTCATAAAAGAAATAATTCAAGCCACACGATGCGGCTCGCGTTCGTCGTCTGCGCAAACCAAATCCCCCAACCGCCTTGTGTCACGGTAGGGAACCGACGGATGCTACGGAGGCTGATGGAACTGTCCGCTTGTTTTTACTACTACTGCTGCTGCGTGGCTCTTGGGCTCTATGATGGCTGTATTCTTTTCGATGCATGATTAATGGTTCGTTGATGGCAAACCCGGCAAAAGGTTATGAAGTTGTCCGATAGCGTCTGGTCGTAAACGTATTTTTTCGGCGGTCCTGACCATTAAGGAGGAAGAGCTGGGGTTTTGATAAACACCGAAAGGTCGTCTAAGATAGCTAGGTAACTGATTTTTAATGGGAGCTCTCTGTGGCTGTTGCTGTAAATCTGTCACAGATATCACATTTGCTGGGGATCCAGAAGCTGTAGAAATAAATCAAACTATATTTAGACTATCGAATCAAAATATTTTTGAAAGCAAACTACTAACAAAATGATAAATTTAAAGCTCGTGCTCATTTGTTTCAAATTTATTTCAATTGACCATAATTTTATGAACGTCTTTCCCGTACCACCGAAACGAATGAAGATTGATTCTCCCGTTGCATCCTTTCACCGCAATTTGCCAGCAAATTGGCAAATCGTTTCGGTTGATTAATTTCAAACCCCTAGAGCCCTTACGAGCAAGCAATCAGAATCAAATAATAAAATTAATAACATGATACATCATCAAGCCGCCCGTCGACGTCGGGTTCGGCTTGCAGGCGACTCGGTCTCGGCGGCGGCCGTTATCAGGCCCAATCTCGATTGCTCGAATTGAGCAGTTAACGTCCACGGCAGTTGATGAAAAAACAAATGGCATTCTAAGAGGCGCTCGCGTTCGAATATGTTTTAATTACTTTTTCTGCTTCCCTGTGACCTCCCAGTGCACGGAATCGCAATAAAACTGGAAACAAGATTTCATTCATCCCGCTTATTGAAACCATGGTTTCATTTGGTGGTTGTGTTCTCTGTGGTGAGTGAGCATTGCCGCTATCAGCTGTGGAGTGCATGGATTTTTGACAATTAATTTCCAAACAATTACACAGCAGTACTGCTTGGTTGCACGATACACCTGCTGTGTGTACAACATAATCGAAAATCCATTTAAGTCCACCTCACGATTCTGTCAAAAAAACGAGCAGAGCGCTGTAGTGTAAGAAACCAATAATACTCCACTCTCGCTCCACTCGATCGAGGTTCATGTTTGGTTTCGTTGGGTCGTACCGGTCGTCGGGATTACTGAGGCCTTTAAAAAACCTTACTTTAAATCCACCTCACGACAGGAGTACCAAGAGCGGAGAGAGAGAAAAAAATGGAAAAATAATTAATCCATAAATAATGCCGTTTCCTATATACCAACTCTCTCTCTCTCTCTCTCTCTCTCGCTCGGTGTATCGAAGTATTAATTTGCTGTGTACGCACGTTTGCGTGCCCTTCCGTGCACTGTCAAGGACTTCCGACTGGTGCCCCGGTTCCACCGGCAGCAGGACCTCCATCATACCCATTGGACCCGGGGACCCACAGGCAACCCCACAGATTAAGTGTGCAATATTATGGTCAAATTCTGCACACTAACCTCTCAGTTTGCTCCGCGTGGTGGCACACACGGGAATAATTTTCGGTCGATATCTCTTTTCCTGTGCCAGTTCCTCTGGTGGTGTTCAGAATACCATAATTTGTTGAATTAATGTCGATCCGCGCATTATGGTGTATGGTGCCGCAACTCCAGATATCCTCGGCGGTACGATCGTGTGCCTGATCCTTTTTGCCGAACCTAGTGCAGGCTGGATAAATTATGATGGTTTAATTGGAAATCGGTTGGCACGAACTCGTGCGTGACCGCACATTACCGTGAACGGATCGGTCCTTGGCGGCTCGGAGGCTTTCGTGCCGTTTGGGGTTTTCGAGGTGCCAATGTGTGCATTCGGAAGAGATTGTGCCACTGTTACCTCGAAGGGAGCAGCTGTGGCTGTAAGGTAAGGTTGACCATTACTCAACGGAGGGTGTTTTTTGGTTTGCGAACTAAGGTGCGGCATTGCTGAAATGTAAGATAGATTATCTTAATTTTGTGCTGCTGGATGAAATTTCTTTTTGGTCATTTTTTTCTGAATTTTGTATCGTGTTGGTTGCTGGGTTTGGGGTTGCATTCGATTAAGTACAATAATTTTAAAAGCTCGATACTGTATTGCAGTTTGGTAGGTTGATTGTTACCATTGAAAACAATTTCAAAAACTTAAATAAGCCAGTATTGAAATTTAAAATGAAAACATTTTTTTTAAATAGTTTTAAGCAAACTCTCTTCAGGTATTTCAATTTTAACACAGTTTAGCTTTTTTATTAAAAAATTTAGATTTTTGTATCTCAAAAATATCAATTATTGTCCAACTCAATGATATGTAAATTTAAAACGAATTCAAAAGTGATGTAGAATATTTGGATGTTTAGGATCTTTGTTTTCTTAATTGGAACTACTACCTCAAAAAGTCTCCGCCTTCCATTTCTGGCTTTCTATGACTTGATTTTATCAGTAGCCGGATAGTCCTCTCAAGGAAGACGGTCTGGCAACTGGACTACACAGATGATTGGAACACTTTAGCGCAATTTTTGTTTGAGAATATCCAGTAGAAGTATAGAAATCAAATGCTCAAAAAGTAGATATTAAAGTTTGCTTATTGCATCACTGTAAATAGTTCCAATATGTCACACTAGTTTGTGCCTCAATGTCATTAGTTTTAGAAATTTCTGAGGTAAAGGTATCGCATCGAAAAGAATTTCTGCATTGTATCGCGACTGCTGGTGAAAACAAAGACGCAATTTGAGCATAGTTCTGGAGAAAAACGACTACAAGGCTTGACGACTTAAGCAGATTATTTTATATTTAAAAATTCCGTGGTGTTGACCAAACGGCTTCAAGTCACAATAATAAATTAAAAAAATCAAACTTTTTATAGGTACTAGGCTCTACTCCAACGATAGGTGTATAGATAGAACAAATTGAATCAAATTTCTGACTAAAAACCGGCTCAAGTTTGCTCAAGACCATGATGTGAATTCAAAGTTGCATATCTAAGTACCTCAAATCGGCTCTGGTTAGCGCTGGTTGCTGTTTTCCAGTGATGGGAAATTAAAAAAAAACTCAGAAATGACTAAGAAATGGCTCAAAATCTAAATGAAAAAAGGGCATCTGAGTTAAGTATAAGTAGTATATTATTTCGTTTTTCAAGGAATGTAGATTCATTTGGCTTATGTTCAGAAAAAGAAAGATAATGAAACTCTGGTACGCAAAAACCAATATTGAACCACTCGCGCCGATCAGGTTTTATAATCTTAAATTGATCTTTTTACCAAGCCCTTAATTTCCTCACCAAATCAGGCTATAATATCCAGCTTTGGACGGTAAAAACGTTACCTCAGCACAGCTAATAAAATCGTCTCTATTGCCCGTTTTGCCACGAAACGTAATCCTTCCTCGACAAAACATTCCGGCACGCTCCGTCCGACCCAACCCGGGTGCTGCACCGAAACTGGGTGTGATAAAAATCAGTTCTTCGGCGGCAGGTGAGCCAACACTTTTCTCGGAAAGCCGATCACGGCTTTGGCCCGTTTTGTGAGGTGGCTTAAAGAAAACGACAACACGGAGGTGAAAAAACGACTTCCCTCACTGTTTGAAGAAGCTGGGAAAACGTTACGAGCCCGGAACAGCCTGCGCGTGTGTGCGTACCGTTTTATGAGTTAATTTTATCTTCCACTCAACCAGATTTTGGGCATCGTAGCTCAGCAAAGGCTCAAATTACAAACCAAACACGTATTTGCGCTGCGCAACCCGTGGTCCGTTAGCATCGTGCACCACCATCACCATCAGTGGGCCAACATGCTGAAGGAACGCGTGCACAAAGAAACGCGTTGTCTCTCGTTCGTTTCTTAACCATGTGGAAGCGATGGGAAACGATGATGATCCATGCAAGTGGATTGGTTCATTTTCCAGCGCACTGTACCGGCTGGAAGGAAACGATGTTGGAGGGGGGGGGGGGCCTCTTTTTGTCAAAATATCATCTAACAAGTTGTCGCCGACAGTTGGTGGCGGTCCGATGTCAATGTCGTAAATTGTTCTCCCATTTCCCGCGAGAGATTCGTTAGGCCTGTGAGCGTGGTGCAGTGTTGTGTGTAGATGGGCTGTTTAAAAATAAATAAATAATCTTTCGGTTTCTGTTGGTGTGTGTTTGTGCGTGAAACACTTTCTCTAAAAATCTTTGATGAAAACAGTCAGTACATTTAGGATGGTTTGGAGGTTTTCCGCACAGGTTCTGTGTTGTCTTTGGTGGACTTTGTTCGATCAGCAGCACGAAACATGTTTCTAACTTCGACATTCTGTATGTTTCTTTGTAACCCTAGTAATGAGGAATTAATAATTAAGCAATTATTGTACATTTTTTTCAGTTATAAAGTTGAGTGAAAGAAAATCTTTTTCTAGCATTCATCATAAAAAAATAGTCAAGTAATAAGTTTTTTTTAATTCTTTTGAATATTTCAAAACCTTCCTTTTCCATTTTTCATATTAAAATATATCTATTTTTTCCGTATTTGGTTTTATGGTGTCTAAGCTTCCGTTTTTTTAGATTTTCTCTTTATTGTACGTTATACTTATGCTTCATTATTATTTACTATCATTTTAATTTTAATTTTTTGGCGTTACATTAATTTTGTGTATAATTTTATAAAGTCCTGTATCCTATATGTATTTTTATTATCTACTTTTTGTTTCAGATTTTTTATTTTGATATATTTGCTGCACTAATTTTTTTTCTGTGCTTTTATTTGTTCATTTTATAAATTATTTTTAATTTATTTATTTTTAATTTTAGTATGAAGGCTTGAGGCCGTATTGTCCATTATTTATATTTGAGTTGTTACTTTTATTTGTTAGTTCATTAGGTTTTGCGTCATCATTTTCTTTTGAAGAGCTAATTTTTACCTTCTTTTATTTTTTTCTTGTTTCTTGTTGAATAGCACAGCATGTTACTTTCAAAATACCAATTGGCTTTGTGTGGTTTAATTTAGTTTAAATAATTATTTCAGTTATGCTTTGAACTTTTCCAGGAAGTTGCTATTGCGATTCTTTCGTTCAATTTTTTGTCGCATTTATTTATTTATTATCATTTTGTTAACGTTTTGTTAACAACAACCAATAACTCAACTCAAAAATAAGTTCTCAAAACACTGCCTCCATCCGGTACACATCGTACACATGTTGTTCAACCCGGAAGATACATCTGACGCTTGGAATGCAAACAACGGTACGAAAAGAATAACATATTGTATTCAGCCCTTCGCTAGACACACTGTCGTCACAACACTTGTCTCGCCGAAGGAAACCCCCGCTCAGTTGGCTGGAAGCTGTGTGTCGAAAAGATTTATGCTTTCCTTCCTGCTGCTGTTGTAACTGGTATTGTGGTGCGTATCCAGTTCCGGGGTGTCACATTGCTCTTGCAAGTGCGCTAAATCATGTGCCGGTGATCTCGTTAGAAGCTCGACGTGCGGGGAAAGAAATACAAGCACCATTTCCCCGCGGGAGTCTTTTTGTCTAGTTCTTACGTTACGCGAACGCTGTCACACACTTGTTAACTGATCGATGCTGAATCGAATCGATACTGTCATGTGCCAAGAGTTTGGAACCGAACCGAAATTGATGCACCAAAACACTTGGCCCGTTCTGTCTGGGTTGGAATTAAAAAAACTCGGCAACTGCACCGTCTCGAGCTCGTCCTTTTGGTGTTAATGCGTTCGAGTTTGCGTACGCCCGAGAGCAAAATCTGCATTTCACTGCACATTTTTTTTGGCCGTCGATCCTATTGTGCAGTGGCAGCCGACCGTCAAATCGACTATTCATCGTGCTATTGTGTTGGCGATTTCTCTGCGCCCTGGGTCGAATGTGGTCGGGAGTGTAGTAGCCAAAAGCTCTGCTTCGGCACCACCAAAAGCTGCCGGACACAATGGGCCGATTAGGTACGGTCCGTTAAGGAGGCTGGCTTCCTTAGGTTGGTCGGTGATCGGATGGAGGATTTTAAAATTATTCGCATCGTAGAATCAATCGGTAGGGGCGCTTTTGTTTTGTGCAGCCGGCTCGCGCCCGATGTTGGAGTGGATGCATCGCTTAGCGAGTCGAGTTTTCTTATTTTTTCCAAACCTTTTTCTTTTTGATATCAGCTACGTTTGATCGGCTGGCTGTTGTACTGGCCCTGGGTCGCGTAACGAATCGATTTCTAATTGGATTTTTTGTTTGCAAAACAAAACGCATAGTTAGCTGTGGTGCATTGCGAGAGCTTCTGGTAACGACCACCAGAGAGCGCCACCGCTGATCGCGTTAAGAAAGAATGAGCATTGTTGTGAGATGTGTTGGATTTGTTTGAAAGGATTTCTTTTGTTTATGACGCAAAGGCATGAAAAAAGGCAAAATAAATATTTTATGAAAACTTTTCTTTAAAATCAAACTAGAATAGCTTGGTTGTTTGATTGTATTGAGCCGTGTGGAGATCGTTTTGTTCTTTGTGATTTTCATCATTTGTTTTTGGTATTTATTTGATGTTTTATGAAAAAATTAAACAGTTTTGCGGTTTATGCATAATTATTTCGACAAACCAATACCTTAGATTCAGAGTAAAGTTCGGTCTTTTCTAACAGATCTGTTAACGATTCACGGAAGCCTCTGCACGTTGCTTCCGAAAAAGGTTGGATACTCTCACGTGACCCACGGATGGGTGCGCCCTCCTTCCCTAGCTTAACACGTGTGGGACTCTAATTGAGATCCATGTCACCGTTCGCCGACGACGGGAGCTTATCGTCCAGCATGCATGATAATAACAAGGTTGCCAGATTTTATTCCTCTCCAAAGCCAAATGCATCTCAAAATACGTGTCTAAAGCGAATCTGCATCCCTCTCTCTCGGCTGCCATTATCGGAATCAAGTTTAGGAGTGTTTTATTCAAATGAGGCACCATCAAACGGTCGCTCGATATCGTGAAATAATTTGTTATCTGAAAACATAAACATAAAAGTGGGGTGGTGAATGCATGTGAGGTAGCTTCAACGAGGCAAAACGCGCAGACTCTCGTGAGACTTTTTCGGTGGCATTTTTATTTATTTTTCGAGTAGCGTTGCGTAGAGAACCTGAAACCCCTACGGGACATCTTCAAGGCTTTTGTTCGGGTGATTCGGTACCGGGGTTGCACGCGCAGCACGAATGCGGAACGTCGGTGGAAGTCCGGTCGTAAACATTTTCCCCATATCGCCAGCCGTTCATGGGGATCATAATCGATCGTGGCTTTTTATAAGGGAGACTCCACTCGACGAGGAAAAAAAAAACGATGATCGGCCATCCGCAATTCATAAAAACGGTTCGTAAAGCGAGATATTTTAATGTGTAGCAAGGTGTTTGGAATGACACTGACTCATTTTACGAGCCGGTCCGGACCAGATCGTGGCAGCCACGATCGCTCGCATCGTAAACGATAGTTAAACCAACATTGTGTGTTGGGGGGGCGCTGGGCTGGATGCACGATAGCATTAAGAAGAAGTGAGGTTCGATCTTCTCCGTTCGATCGAAATCTGGCAGCTGGTACTGGTCCCGCAGGGGGCTTCGAATGGGGCATTTATGTTTATTGTCATTGCCGTTTTTGGAATAATTCGCTTGTTTAGTATGGGAAGCAATAAAAGGAAGGAAAATCTTATAAGGTTGTGTTGGTTGCTGTGTGTGAGAGATGGCCTGTTGATTAAGCAAATATTAAATAAGAAAAAAGTAAAATCGATTGCGACGTTTAAACTTTAGTTCAAAGTAGAAGCAAGTTTACTAAAATATTTGTTTTGGATTTGTTCTTATAGTAACAATTACGGATGAAGAGGCTTATTTTTTGTCTTCTTTTTTTCTCTTTATGTTCTATTCCTGTTTTACTTTATTGAATATTTTGGTTTATTAATGGTGTTTTACTAAATCTTAAATCTTCTTTTTGCTTTGATTTTTTCTACCAGATTCTTCTTTAAAAAGTTGTTTTTGTCACTTTAATTTTATTACGTTTTGTTTCTATTCTAAATTTTTGATTTTTTTTTAAAAGAGTGACGCAATTTTCAGATGCTTGATTTATTCAACTACAGGTTAGTTTATAATGTACTAGGATTGTTACAAACATCAGTGTTTTAGCGATGGACACTTCTCCTAATCAGAGGGACCCGTCGTACGAGTCATTGGATAAAAGGCGGCCATAAATAGGTACATACACTATAGCGGTTATCAGAGGAGAAAGATCATTCATTTTAATTGTTGAAATCTGTTGTTGAATTTTAATCATTTTAATTGAAGCTGAAGCTAAGTCGTTTGCAAACGATGAAGTCGATCGTAGAGAGTTATTTGAAGTTATTTACCAATATAACATATTTTGAAGCACAGGTTCATATATATGAAGCAAACTGAAAGCAAATAAAAGAAAATGTGCTGGAGAAACACTGGGTAAGGATGATTGGTTCCTTGAGATATTCGACTTCATTTGTCTCTTGTACCCTATGACACATCAGCGTTTGAGTCCAGAAAATCCAATTTTGTTTAGTTTTAGATTGGGAGCTTGATTTTTACTGACCACTTGCATGATGTTATTTGGCAGTTTTGTATACAGTTTCAGAGAAAATAATATCCCGGTGACAATTCTGTCCTTCTAAACACTTTGTTGCCCAGGCCATTACTAGAGCGCCGAACCAAATCCTTCCTGCAGGTGTTTGGTGGATCCTATCTTCAACGTCATTGTTTAAATTTCTTGTTCCAAAAGACTTCATATCTATCATGCCAACTTATTATTCCACTTCATGAAACCACAATAATTGTCCTAATTCGCTGAAGTGCATTGCAAACGTTACAGATTAAGCTTCAAGCCTCTTAACAATACTCACCTGCACAGAACACGAAAACACTTAGAAAATCCCATTTCCTTCTAATCGTATAATCTCTTCCCGAAATAATTGAAAGCATGAACAACACTAAATCGCTAACCATTTCGCAGTGCCCTGCCCACGCCAGAATGAAAAAAAAACTGAATCGAAAATCGCACTGAAAAAGACCATAAACGTACACGCCCTCCTGTCAGGGTCGCCATTCTTCTTCGAAGTAGAGCCGGTTTGTGCTCTACCTTTTGCAATCCTTTTCCCCTGTGTGCGTTTCTGGTTTCGAAAGGATGCGCATTCCACTGGTCACGATCACGTGCATGCATACATCCTGGTGGTGTCTGTTTTTTTTTGTTTGCTGTTGCGTTGTATGCAGCTCAACCCTACCTAAAGCGTAGGGATCTCCGTGTTCGTTTGAGGGCGTAATGGAAACGACAAATAGAACCTTGCTCCGGTTTTTCGCTTTGTGGCTCATTTTTTTTTTGTTTTTCCTGTTGCCCAAATGTCCGAAAATTGGACCGGAAATGCATTGTCTGAAGGTCGAAAGGTACATCGGGAGGGAGCTGAAGTAGAGCAACCAACAACAAAAAAAGGGTAAAGCGCAAGGATTACCAAATGATTGGTTTATCAAGGAAGATCAAGGTTGCGCTGTTTCCCGTTTTCGGAGTTGGCCACATATAGCGATGCATTTTGTTGGCTCATGTTTTTAGAGGAATTCTGGGTTTTGTTTACGTCTGTTGATGGGCTAACCCCTTTTTTCGCTCGAGTTTTTGCGCATACGAACAACGGGATGAAGTTAATCCTTTTTAAGGTTTTTTTTCGCACTGAGTTAGCTTCTGTGAAATGACCACAGGAGATCAGATTTAACACCGATAAGCAGACTTCACGTGGTGTTTTTATTTTATTTTCGCCTCAAATGCATTAGATTAAACGGATTTGTGTGAATGAGTGCGCATGTTCATCTCGGCAACAAAGATATTCTAAAAGCTTTTGCATGTTGAAAACAGAAACGTTTTTCTTTCTGTGGTTCCTCATGAATATAAAAAATTGTGTTCTTCAAGTTTTTTGGCCATTTTTGGAAGAACCTTGAAGAGGGCCTGTTTTATTTCAAGGAATCGACACTTATGCATCTCTACCATTTTGATCTTTTTTTTTTTAGCTTGTGGATGCAGTTTGCTTCACTTCGTAGGCAAATTTTGTACCTCGACCAATTTCTCTACCTCCGGACAAGTCTACAGGATCCGGAACGCATTTTATGCTCATGCGACAGGACAAGACACAGGACCAAAGTACAAAAAAACTAGATGCTTTACTGACTCAGTTTTTTGTCCACAAGGTCGCTCGAGTTTTTTGTGATGGCAGATCTGTACCTAATTGCTCCTATTGGCAGTCCTGTTCAGGTTCAAGCTCATAAAAAAAGGAAGCAAAGTAAAACACGAGGGACACCCAAAAAAAAAAAAAACGAAACGAGCACTCCTGTTCATGGTCGACTTTCTTTAAAAAAATGGCTGCCAAACGTATGCTCTCTTTTTTTGTTGCCTTTTCCTGGTGCGCAGGTCAGTTTGCTTTAGTTTTTTAAGGTGACTTTTGTGCTTTATGATGGTTGTACGCAAATCCATCGAGTTCCGAGCTTTTTATGATGATGCGTCCAGAGGGAGGGTAGTTTATTTTGTTTTAACAGTTATTGGTCGCCCTGATATTCTCAATATTTTGCCTTGCCTATTACATGGTGGGCAATACGAAGTGCATTAAAAAAATGCGAGTATGAGGGTTCGATCGCACGACATGTGTGATAAAAAATTGATCTGTTTTTTTTTGTCGGCTTGTCGCTGTGCTTTCTTTGGCCGATCTTTTTATTTTATTAGTCTGAAGATGGTGTCCTGGTGTCCTCTCTTCATGCCTGCGAGAAATTCTTCCGGAATAGTCATTTATTTTTTGCTTTTATTTCCTCCACAGTTTTAGCCTGCCGGGGGATCCTTCCATTCGGTGATTTATGGCAATCTTAGTTTTAGGGGACGAACTTACTTTGCTGATCATTTTTTGTTGTCCGTCGAAGCTTTTTAGATCGCTTTTTTATGTTTATTGGTGTTTTTTTCTCGCTTCAGTTGTGCCTGTTTTGAATATCTCAGGACCCTCGTTCGACCCTCGTGGCCAATGAGCGACTTTTTTGATTTGGCTTTGCGAAAATTCAGATTACAAATTCAGTGCAGTTTTTTGACTTTTTTAACGATCTACCTTGGGAGGCTCGATGCTTGGGCAACCGACCGATCGGGCGTCAAGGTTGTTGTTTTTCTTGTGTCTGGTACATTAACACCGATTCTCACGTAGTTTTTCGCCATTCTAGGCTCAAACTTTATCGATATATTGCGGTTTAGATGCTTGCAGACAGCCGAACACGAAGAATGCATGCTGTGCAGGGTCCTCGGGAATTTCGCCTATACGGTTCAACGCTTTGCCAGGTCGGGAAAATAGGCACAACCTCTCACCTTTCCAGCGTTCCTGGATGGACAGAAAAAAGCCGCCATTGGCTGTGTTAGCTGCAGCCAAAAAAAATGAACGAGATTGACTGATGCTCCAGCACACGATGAAATCTCGTGGGGTGTCCTCATATTTCAAAGTTCCACTCCGAAAGACCGCGCAGATTTCGAGCGGTCCGTTCCGCCGATCGCCAAACTCCTCATTTTGCTCTCATTTCTTGCACGACCGTGTGTCTGCCGTGGTGCCGAAACCAGACAATAGGATCAAAGGATACCGCGCTATGAAACCGGACCGACCGGCCCCGTAAATCCACCCGGGCACGCTTAGATGCGCGAGTGTGTGCGTGTGTGTAGGACGAAGCAGTAGGTGCCAAGGATCAACCTGTACGCAACCGTCATCATTTGCAGAAATGCTGCTTCTCTACTTGGACCGCCTTGAGATTTTGCCTCCGTGACCCACCGTTTAGCGTCATGGAGGTGGCTTTTCGGCACCCTTTGGTCTTTTAGCGTTCGTGTGTGCTATTCGTGTCCACTGGGTCCGACATTCTGTTAGACGTTTAGCAGACTATGCGTGTGTGTGTGAGAGAGTGCAGATGTCTACGGTCATTACCATTAGGCTACCAAATTCAACAATCGTTTAAACTAATTTAGCACTGCCCGCATGCACCCATGGACTGGACCGTGTGAAAATGTTTTCTCTCGGGAGGGTTTTTTTTTTCTATGCGGCTAACAGCACCAACCATCTTGGTGCTTCAGGTTTTGTTTTGTCTGTGGAAGCAGCAACAGGAAGCACGGCTTCTGGAAAAAATAGGGAGCCCATTTCACACCAACCTGTCAAAAACTGCAGTCGCGTTGCGCATCGGTTGCACAGGAATGTAGACCGGAAAGGACAGTTTTCGCACCACACACACACACACACTCGCATCCGGTGTTAGTTTGAAGCGGTCGAGGTTGTGTTTACTTCAGAAGTCGGGGATTCGTCGGGCAACAATTGCTTTTGTTTTGCGGTGCATTAGAAAGGCTTTAGAGGGAAGTTTCCCATGCTGGTTGAGTTGAGTAGAAAATTAGATGTATCGAATACAATTTTTGAATGTATTTAAGCTCTAGTGTTTGGTGGCTTATATTGAAGAAATAGAAGATATTGGAAGTAAGTTTTATTTTTCCAAGGAGTTCCACCCTTCTGATTGCAGATAAATCTTTTAGTTAGTAGTTTTAGCTTGTCAATACGGCGTCAAGCCGTCTAACTCAAAATATAAATTAATAGTAGTTTTAGTTAGTTTAGTTTTAGTTATTCAATTGATACTTATATTTTTCAATATGCAGAAACACGTAGATAAGTTTTTATCCTTAAGGACGTTTTCTTCGTAGGATCGTTTTCTTCGAGGATCTTCGTAAGAAGAAAAAAAATGCTTCGGACTGCAGACGAAAATTTGAAAGCATTGCTAAATATGGGTCAGGCTGAATAACGTCTACACCAGGATTCTTGCAAAAGGGGCTTGTCTGGTGGCGGAGACGATAGTGGCCCCGATCATCACACGACAGGACCAGAATAAAACTCCATCTAGACTGGAGCGCATCCCTGCATGCCAATAAAAGACGCATCCAAAAGATAGGATCCATACGAGTTGAAGATGAAACCAAGTGAGCAAGCCCTATCGATACCAAGTACTATCGAAATAATTAAACGCAAGTCCTTGCTCTGCAAGCAAGTCCTTGTTGTGGGATCAGAAGGATGTGATGTGCTAGGAATTGCTTCCAAATGTGCTTAACATCAGTCTGAAGCGATGTGGAACTCAGCTCATAAGTATGAGGCAAGGATAAGAGGATCGACCAGAATGTAAGACTAGACGTGAGTCAGTCTTCAGAGCGGGTCATATTGAGTTGATATGTTCTTGACCCAATCACATATTGGGTTGATATGTTCTTGAGCTTAAATTAATGAAAAAATATTTGTTTATTTTTTGATTAATATTTATATTTATAAGCAGAGCAAAGGGCAAAGTTTTGGTTTCTAATAGGCAATTTCTTGGATAATTTGTTACGTCAGTTAACTGAACGTTATTAATGTTGATGTACAGTAAGTCAGAAAACTTCGCCTCCACAGTTGTTGCACACTTAGTATTGATTTGACAATGAAGCGTCCGTTCAGTGGTGAGTACAAAAGAACTGATCGCTCTCGCTAATTTAAGATATAAATGAAGCAAACAGCTTAAGAACCTGTTCCTGAACCTGGCAAAAGCACTCCTTCGCTAAGAATACCTCGAACCGCTGAAATAATGCATCCACCGTGATCATGATAAATACGTTCCAAATCTTAATCACCAGACTAATAATTCATTCCGATGCTCACACATTAGCCACGTTGAGCACATGGCAGTGCGGCCAGCTTTTCTACAGTTATGCTTATGCTACGCCCGCAAAAAAAACACATTCCTTCCCGCAGCTCGGCAAAGATTACGCACCGCGATTCAATTGGACGACCGCCAAAAGGGTGCGTCATCATCGGCGGCAGCGGCGGCAACGCATCTATCTGCACATCACCATCACCAGCATGCAGCCGACCTTTTGGCCAGGAGCTGATTTTGCGTGCGCAAGTAACCTCAACTCCCGGAAGGCTCGCTGTAATCCTACGGCCAGCATCTTTCCCTTTGCACATAAAACACGGCGGCAGCATCGGGAGCCGCATCTGGCCATGGTCACCACCGCCAGCTTCTGGTACGGTTGCTCCAGTAATTGACAGCCTAAAGTGCGAAAAGCGCTTAATTTTTCCAACAACCGCTCGGCCATCTCCGATCGGGCGAAAGAAATCCGGCACTGCGGCGCTCGCGCTTTGCTGGTTTTATGATTATTTATTGCACTCATTTTCCTGCACCGCCAGCGCTCGTTTGCATTCCGGCCAAACGGTGCACACTGTTTTATTATGAATAATATCGAGCCATTTGTTCGGTCGGCCCCATCGGCAACTCGGTGCGGCACGGTTACACACACGGGAATGCGCTAACGAGAACCTCACGCAACCACCGGGCGCATTATCGCATGGCGTGGAAATCCCGGTGCCCGGTGTTCTTGTCGGTGCTGGGAGCTTTTTTGTGTGTTGTTGTTTCTGGATTGCACCCGGTTGGTGTTGGTGCACTGTGGCGTGGCGTGTGCGACCGGCACAACTGTCCAGCTGTCGAGGTGCGATTTTGATGGATGTACTCCGGGAACGAGATGAAGGAGATTAATCATTGTTTAACACTTCCAATTCCCGGGACTAATGATAAATATCGCGCGCTGCAGTTAGGTGTTGCAGTTAGGTAAAATTCAGAGGTTGGAATTGTGGTGGAGTAGCCGAGGAAAAGGTCTTAAGATGGTTTTGTTCCTGGTTCGTCATCCGTTCAATGCGTAGCACCCGTGGCCCACATTCGTAACCCTCTCATTATTCGGCTGTATAAGGATAATTATTGTCATTTCGAGGGTTAAATTTCGTTCCCTCCGTTGGCGGTGTACTTTTTCGCGGATTTACACAAACTATTCTTCAAACGTAATGGCGCAGAAACACGTGTCCGGCTGGTTGGAAGGTTTAAAATTAATTTTCACGCTAGCCATGCGTTTTGTGGATCTAAAGTAGGCCATGCTGAATGGTGAATCTCGCGAGCACGGAGAAAGATTTCACCGCCTACCAAGACACGAACCCGCCTGAAGGTGCCAACAAAAGGGGCTTGAAAATTGCATCGAAAACAACCCCCTCGGCCACTGGATGTCACCGAGAAGTGTGGAATTACGACAAATTATCTTCAACAGTCGCTTACCAGTCGTCTTGTTCCAGCCGAATGATTGATGGTCCTGTTCTGTGACGGGACATTTGGGGGTGCTTTTGTTCGTCGTGCCACTGGTAATTAAATATGACCGAGCGACAAACCACGGCCGAGAAAGTACTGCAACGCTTTCTTCCCGTGAGGTCACTCTTTCGGTTAATATATTTAATGAACGCCGCAAGCACGGCGTGTAAATAGGATTTGTAAAATTATTCATTATTTGCCGTAGAGTGCGGCGGCGGCATGCAAGAGCACCGGGCTCTCTAATTGGTCCGGGCCAGCAGTCGTCCGACCGATCGAAAGATCGGCTCTGCGCAAAGAAGCACCACATTCCTTGTTTTGTTTTTCGCCCAAAACATTCATTTCGTACGTTTGCAATTCCGGCTCGGTTTAGCTTTCACTAGAAGCGATTCGGTACGGCAGAAAGGAAGCCAAACACGGCCTCGTACTTCAGGCCCGGCCCGGCATGCCAGGATGCATCGGTTTAATGATTTCGTTTACCGGAAAGGAGCGAGCGCAATTATCCGAGCGCGAGTTCGTGATTTATTGGCCGCACGATACCGATACGACTGGCTGCGGCGGTACCGTGCTCGAATCCGCGTGGTGCGTGATTCATGGCGCATACATCAGCCCCGTGATTGCATTAAAGTGCAGCGCGCAGCAACAGCGATGGCTGCACCTGCGCGCATTTATCTGTTGGTTGGGGCCGTTCCGTTTGCCGTTTCAACGTCCATTCCTCTTGTGGTCTCGTTTTCGGTTGATAATCCTTTAGTTGCTCAATCGTTCACTTAGCTCGGGAAATGTATGTTGTACTGGGTTGTGGAGGGTGTATAATGTTCTACGGGGTTGTTTTGTGGGGTGAAAACGACAGGGAAAAAAATCACGATAACCCAAATCTCGTCTGAAAGGGGGGATCACGGATTCGTTGGTAAAAAGGAAGAAGTGGGATTTTTTTTGTATTGGGAGGAATTCCTTCCAGCTGTAGCCCTAGAGGACGTTATTGACGTTTTTTTACGACAGTTATTTTTGCTGTATGTCTTATATTTTATGTTCAATTATTTCGTGTTTATTAGGAACATAAAATTTAATATTATTTACATATAATCGCGATATTATTTTCATGAGTTTTATTTAAATAAGTAGTTATTTGTCATATTTAAATATTATCGAAGATAAAAATTTAATTGTTTATTAATTTAATGTTGGTGGAGAGGATCGACTTAGTTGCGCCTACAGATAGGCAATCTTCAACACATAGAATATTTCGATCAATAGCTTTAAGATCAGATAAGAATAGTTATCGGTATAAGTAAAATCATTCTAATAAAAAAAATTATAAATATTAATAATAAGCTTTTAAGCGAACCAAACAGAGTGAAGATATCGAAGAACGTTTAACAATAACCAAACGTACCACGCGTTTGCAATAAGAAACGTAAATCTGGTCACGTCTGTCAGCTACACGGATAAGCAACACACCCATGCCGAGAGAAAGCCGTAAATCCTGCCAGGATAAACAACTGTATGCCCTTCGCAGGCCAACCTGGTATCCTATCCTTCCTGTTGCTTCCCCACCAACTGTTAAGCTGCCAGCTGCTGTCTTGGTCGGTCGGCATCATCATCAGCCAACAGCAACAACAGCAAAAAAACGGAAGAAAAACTTGGGCGCAATCAGCGCAAATCGTGTGTGCAGCTACGACTGATTTGTGGCGCTGGTCCTGGCCCCACCGAATGGGGCTTTTTTTCGTTTTAAACCCTGGACATTACCTTTCCTTGTGAACAAGAGTGGGGAGTTTTTTTTTGTTCGAGGGTTGTAGAATTTTTTCGGTGGTCGCTCACACAAGGAGAAAGGTTGAGTAAATTTGCTGGCACGTTGATGAAGCTTAAACCTCACCTGGAGCAAGCGGACTTGCTGTGTGTGTGTTTTTTTTACGGGCGATACAGGCTTGGAAGACACAATCGACCTGTGTGGTCGATTCGATAGAAGAAAGACAACAAAATCTCGGTCAACAAAATCATCCCCGCTGGGGGAATCGGCAGTGTGTGCGAAAGCTTTTCAAGGCGGAGGCAGTTTTAAAATTCAAATCCACCACAACCCGAGGATGGAATTAAATCGTTGGCATGCTTTCGTCCTAATTATGCCGTGGACCCATCACGGCCGGCGGTCGATCCCCGAACCTTTTCCCGAGCGTTGAGACACAAGACGTGCCGACGATTAATTTTCATCCCTTCTTGAGCCGACTGACTTGTGCGCTGCGCGTGGTACGATCTAATGGATACGCACGGAATGGATTTTATTAATTAATATAATACTAATTAAGTCTCTCTCTCTGTCGTCGATACTTCCAAAGAACCTGATCGGGGGCATTGGAAGACTGATTTGTGGACGGTAAAGCACCACCACAATACCGTTCGATAAATCGATAAATCATCGTTCGGAATCGCTATCACACTTAAATGTGGCTCCCATCCGTGGAGGTCTTCATTTCGGTTCGCATTTCAAAGTCTTTTGGGTGCCTAGCAATAAAAAAAAACGTAGCTTTCTTGTGAGGCAGGTGTTTTGTTGTGTCGCTTGGCCGTGCTTTCGTTTGGCTGCAGAGCACTTAGTTTGGCAAATTTATTCGCTTCGACCCATTCGAACCCGTTTACGACGCAAATCGGTTTGCCTCTGCCGGGGATCGGTGATCGAAATTAGGCGTATAAAATTTCCATCTCGAGGCTAAAACCATCCCCATCCTTTCTTTCTTAACTTACAGTTTTGCTCTTAAATCGTATAGAACACCCATCGGAGCAAGTCGCTTACCCGGGCATCGAAAGGCACACTCAACGCCCTTACGGGACGCACGGGCACTTTAAATGATTGAAGCTGATTTAAATTGGGATAACGATGGGTCGGCTTAAAGCAGATCTTAAGCAGATTTTAAGGGTTTTTTTTCTCGGGACGTTTCGCGTTTTCGCTCGTAAATGCCATTAGCCCGCGAGCCACACGAAACGAGGAGTGTAATTTTGGCCAGGCTCTCCGAAACCTGGAATGCTTGTACAGTTCCCTTTTTTATTATTTTTTGGCCTCTCACGCAGCGATGTATGCCTCTCCAGCACTGCAGCTTTCGTAAATTGGATTAAAAAACCTGCGTCACGGAGCGTGGTCACCGGATCGAATCGATCACGGTTCGTGTTGCGTGGCTTGCTGCCGGCGAGGGTGGACGCTCGATCGATCAAGCGCGATTTTCGCCCGTTGGCACTCCGAACATTACGCGGCTTTGATTCGACCGCGGAGAGAATAAACGCAACCCTCTCAAACTGCAGACGGGGCAGATGCAACCGTACAAATGCGAGATGGTTGCATACTTTATTGCAAGCGTTTATTAACGATCTTGCGAATGGGTCGCGTAGGATCGTTGCAATCCGGCATCGAGCCCGAGTTCGTGATCGACGTTTTTCGGGCCCGTTTTACGCCTGGCGGTCGTTTTTGGTGGCGAAATTGCGATAAACGTGTACGTGCGTTTGGTGGTCGCGAGACAATCGTGTGGCCCAACAAGGATAATACAGAAGAGGGGGAAAAATGCACTGAAACGAGGTCCTAGCTGTAAGGGGTTAAATGTGCAGTCGTGGTGTGTTTCGCGGCACGATCTCTCGTTTTACGGGACTGAATGCTTACGGGCGGGAGAGATTTTGTGTTTTTTTTAAATAAAATAAAAGGAGCAGCCCTTACAGACAGCTGTATGCAGTTGCTTGCAGGCGCTTAAAGGAGACGAATAATTGTTCGGCAACCCAAAATGCACCCATTGAGCGGAATGTGCTCCGAGTGTGCTCCGTTGTATGAAGGATTCCAGCAATTTTACTGCGGCACGAGCGTTGTCGCGAGGCCTTTTTTTC
Source organism: Anopheles stephensi (assembly GCF_013141755.1). Lineage (NCBI taxonomy): Eukaryota > Metazoa > Arthropoda > Insecta > Diptera > Culicidae > Anopheles > Anopheles stephensi. Next base: position 19,070,642 of record NC_050203.1, read on the forward strand.
GGCTCCGTGTGTGCGTGTGTGTGTATCAAATTGGAAATCTCTTCCCTACGGCCGAAACGATCTTCTTGGATCGCTTCCACCATTTGGCCTTTACGTCGGTCGATCCATTCGAATTATTCCAAACGGTCATATCACGCCCGGTCGGAATGTTGGTCCTCTCAAGCACTCGCTCGCAAACATTTTTTCCCAACTTCCCGACGAACCTCAATCGCAGGCCCCTTCTGTGACCTGTGTACGTGTCGTTTCCATCGCTAGAGACGCTCGGTGACATAAAAATTAAGCCATAAAGACGTGTCGTTTGGGCGACGACGTTTTATGCGAGGTCTCGGCACCCATCACCGACCCGCAATTGATACGCAGGCCAATCCAGGCATCCAAACGTTTTTAAGCGAGCAAAACGACAATAATCATCAACTAATTTAACGCTGCGCACACGCTCCGGGAACGGTCGGCGTGTCCATCCATCCATCCAGCCTGTATCGGGCAGGGTAAAGCCTGCGGGCGAGTGATGGAATGTCTTAAAAAAAAGGACACCATTTTACGTCGGCGTGGTAGGAATTGTTTTCCTCCCGCTTGAAGGCTCATTAATTGTACCTGCGACAAACGGTGCCACGTGATCGCGTTTGGACGGAAATGTTCTTAGCTGTAGACTCATGGCAGAGTGTTGCATATTGAGAGAGCTTCGAAAATTATATCCAAATGCAGAATTTGTTCCAGCTGCCCTTGAGATCATTTGATCAGTTTTGGTGTAACGCTAAGATGTTTCAAGGGCATGATGTTTGAGTAGAAGAATCCTGGGATGGTTATATTCCTAAGGTCCGGATTTTTAGAGTATTCTCATGATATTGTGATGTACCACGTGAACTCGTCGTAAAGAATGTAGCCTAAGTTACACTTATATCAGTGAGCTCAATGCTAACAGTAGTTTAATATTATATCTGTGAGCAGAAACTAGCTCCTGCTGCCCAAATTTGGTCTGTTATAAAGCTAGGCATAATCGTTGATTTTAAGAAGCCTGGTAGTCTTATATTCTAGAGCCCAGACTTCCCTTCATATTGGATCGTACCAAGGAAACGTTTCAAAAAAATATTCTTAGCTACTCCAATAACAGTGAGCTTAATACGTCCAGAGTCCAGAGTCCAGACTTTTGGAGTATCGTCATCATATTTTAGCAAATCAGGTGGACGCGTTACAAACGAAAATATCCTTAGCTACCTTCATGTTAGTGAGCTCAAAGCTTAAATTTACATCTGAAGCGAGAAATTCGTTCTAGGTGCCCTTGGAATCAATTGATCGTTATGGGAATGATCGTATTTTAAAGTAATGCTTAATAGTTTCAAGGGCATGATGTTTGGTTTTGAGAATTTTGCAAAGTATATACTCCTAGAGTCTAGATTTCTGGAGAGTTATCGTCACATGTTTTGTTGATGCTGAGTGAAAAGTGTTGTAACGCAATAATATAGGAAATGTTTGAATAAAAGAATGATGCTTGAATTCTGGCCTGCAATGTCTTCAGCACTTAGCTCTATTTGACGTCTGTAGAGTTGAGTTTCAATTTAATTTCTATTTATTAAATCGGATTCTTTGCTTAATAGTGTTTAAAAATTCTTTGTGAGAGCTTCCACACACTGAATCTCAAGCTTTCCTTCAAATATGTTCTCATTGCTTCAATTCCTTCCCCTGTACAGCCACCCCCCTCGGTAGGTACGGTTGGTCGCACGCTGTGCAGCGTTTTCAAAATCTATTTGCAAGTTTGTAAACAAACCGATAGAAATGGCAATTGAACCAATTTGACCGTATGCCGCTCTACAGAACCGTACCTGTGCCGCCGGCAGATGACTTTTGGCCGGTCCACCTCGTCCACACACTCTGCTCCAGATTTGCCATCCTGCAGGACAAGAAGGGCAATATGTAGAGCAGTGTCGTAAAGCCTGTATGACCTCGGACTTTGCAAACGATGATGAAATATTGTCCCAATGTTGTAAAATCGCTTGATTGACCGATACAGTTTTTGCTTGCCCGGCAATAAGTCACCCTGGTATGCAAAATCTGCCTAGCTGCTCCAGAAAAAGTGACCTGTGGCTGTTGGACTGCTTTCCAGCCTGTGCATAGGTCGACCGATCCGGTAGTAAAAAGTCATTAAAAAACTGCTCCAGTTTTGGGTGTTTGTTTTTGAGTGTTTTTTGGATTGACTTTTTGTCACTGTGCCCCGGTGTGTTTTGCGGGATGGCACGCGTTCCTTGTCCTTCTTTTTCGCTTACCTAAACGGTGGCCTATTTTAGGAAGCTAATGATATGCTTTTTTTGTGCTGGACACGAGCATCCATTGACACAATTATGAAAAATGGGACCGATGCATCCATAAAGTGTGGAAGTGTTTTTAGAGCAGTTTTTTTTGTTTGTTTGTCGGTTTCGATTGTTTTTTGAGCTACTGGGTGAGTTTGTCTTTGTGCCGGCCACGTGGCAGAGTTTAGGATATTGCGATGAAAAGGAATCGAAAAAATGTGAGGAATAATTTAAAAACTAGGGTATATTGAGAATATTGGAGTGTTGAGGAGTAAAACAAAGAGAAGATACCAACAACAGAAAATCATCATCAACTAGAAAAAAAAAAACTCAGAAAAATAAAGGAAATCCTTAGAAAAGAAAGTAACTAAAGAAATTTGAATTGAAATCAAAATTCACTTCCCTCCAACAACACGACATGTTCGTAAGAATACTTAAATTTACTAATAAATTCACTTCTTTTTACAAAAAAGAGAAATTTAGAACAAGTTAAAAAACAGTAAAATAAAAATACTAAATAAGATTTTTATATTTAAAGAACCAAAAACGAAACAAATGAGATGAGCCCAAAAATGGGAAAAAATTGATAGAAAATAAATGCTTGTGAAAATTTCCACCACAAAACCTTCCCGTGAGCTTAATAATAAATATCTTATTTTTATGTAAAAAACACTCCAAGAAAATATGGAGAACCTCACTGAGGACTCACACTTAGCTGTCTAAATCACGGCTTTTCGTCCAATTCCAAGAGCTGAACGAACGGTCAAGGTCCCTTAGATTGCCGATCGTTTAAAGAGGCTTCCTCCGATTGGCCAGTGGTCAGTGAAGGAGTTCAACACGTTGACATGGTCCAGTTTCAACCGATTGGTCCAATAAATTCACCCCATAAACAGAGCTCAGTCATCCAAAGCCCTAATATTGGCCCCATAACCGGACCGTAGATCACCTAGCCGGACCGGTGCTGACCGGTTGCGAAAGGATAAGACAGTGCGCTGCACTGGAAGAGAATAGTAAATGATACCCACCGTAAAACGGCCCTTCCCATTCCCACCATCTCCCTTGCACCCCCAGCCCCTTTCACCCTTCCATCCATGCTCCGTTCCCGGTGGGCAACGTGCCCTCCTGCCGTGCGCTCGAACAAAATCGGGGTTGGAATGTTTTCAAAATAAAAGGATTAGCATTAGGCTTATCCTTTGCCAGGCAGCCATACACAACCTAAACAAGTGGTAAAACAATTTAGCAAACACATGGAACAGCACACCTCATGCGACATCAGACACACAAGGATTCGCATGCAAATCGCTCGGCTCGGAAAAGGATCCGTTCCCCGGGTAAAGGAACGGGTAAGCACAAGTGATCTAATTTCGGTCTCGTAAACATTTACAACCGGGGCCCCAGTTGGATGCGTTCAAGGATGCTGTCGCACCTTGTACGGCTAGACAAATTTCGGCAAAAAGGATATTTGCGAGCATACTTACTCCTTTTTTTTATTAGCAACAAAGAACCCGGTTTTTCGCCAGCTTTATATTGGCAAACCCGTATGGCAGGGATCATGCTTCGATCGTAAAAAAGAGTTTAAACACTTTTGGCTGTACGGCAGTGCGCATGGGAAGTTTGGGAAAAGTGAAACTTGGCACCGGGTGGATGTAAAAAAGGGTTTTCTTTTTAATTGTCGCTTTCACTTGAGACAGGGGGAAAATCGAAGGATTGGCAACACGTTTACAGCGTGTTTACAATTGTTGGCCAAAATTTTGCTCCTTTCGCCTCTCTATTGACTCTCGGCAATAATTTCCTTTTCTCGGGTATTTCGACCATTAGACGATGTCAGGAGGTTTTACATTTTAGGTGCAAAAGTGTGCGAAAGTGTTCGTTTATGAGTTAATTTTTGGTGCGAAATACTTGCAGCTTTCCCTCCCTGGTATTGGCCATTTTTACGATTGGCAAACGGAGTGGCCTTCGATCATTTGCCAGCTCGACCTGGCCATTCTTCTGCCCGACCTAAGGGGTTCGAAACGAGTTAAGGAAGGGTTCGGGAAAGACCGGGAAGTTCCGGACCGGCCGAACCTGGCTGGAAAGTGTTTCAACCAGATTGGGATGCAGTTTTGTGCAAGCAGAGAGATTAGCAGACACGGAGGAGAATTTGCTTAAGTTTTATTGAATGCCGTTGCCGTGGAGGATGCGTTTATATCTTTATGCTTGACCCTGGAAGACGTGTCCTCCCGAGCGTTGTTGATATGGGTGGTTTATGCATGGCGAAAATGCTTTGTATAGGGGTAACGAAAAAAAAAGGGTAATATTGCACGTACAGAGACGTGAGAGACTTTGTTTACCTCGTTCTGAGCGAATCGGTTAAGCAAAATGTGTTGGATTATTGCTTATCAAGGTAAGGGTTGCTAAAAGAGAGTTGCAGAAAGAGTTATGATACATCTTTTTGTTTTTATGTTTAGTTATAAATTTTTGCTCGTTGAAGGACAAAAAAAAAACGCCGGGAAGGAAAATATTGATGTTGGTAGATTTTTAAAGGCTTTTTCAAGCTGTCGAGCTTTTTTTACAAGAAAGAAGTGCAAAATGGGTTGCAAAAAAAGGGGTTTGGCAGTTTGAATCTTAATGTTTTTCTCTTTATTTTATGAATTATTTTATGACGTTTTTGTTTGGAATATTTTAAAGGGTTCTTCTTATGGAAAAATCAATTTATTCGATTTTTTTTCTAAAGTTCTATCCATAAAAAACATCAATGATTTAAAAAAAAATAAATACGCAAAAAAAAGTTTAAAAATTATCAATAAAACACACAATGGAAAAAGTGAAAGATGATCCCTTATTTGTAGGCATTAAAACAAATATAATATATGATATTATATATAAAATAAAATATGATAAATATGATAATTATGCTCTTACCTTAAGTAGTTACTACTATTATTACTATGAATACTGAGCTGAGTATCTGTTTGCTTCTCTTTAATCATTCTTTTAAAAATTTCATTTGTTCTTAATTGTTAAATCAACTAAATAAAAATAGGTTTTATATAAAATTGAGTCATCAATTCAATTACCGATTACATCTTAATTTTATTAAATTTCTAGGAAAATTATATTATTGATTACACTAATAATAATCTTATTCTTTCTTGGCCTCTAAGGACCTCCTAGGTCATGGCATGCCATTTGGGAATGCCATTATGGGCTTAATAGACTTAATGATACCGCATAGTTGGATAGTCAGTCCTCACTATGGGGGAACGGCCCAGATGAGATTTGAACCCCGGTTAATAATAATATAATACAAAAAATCTGAAAATGCTAGTGCTCAGGAAGAGATTCATTTAGTTTTTGATTCATTTATAAGTATTTAGTATAAAAGTTATTGAAAAATATGCTTTATGTGTCTCTTTCGTTAAAAAGCAACATTTCTAAACAATAAAGCAATTAAATACATTTTTAAAATTATCAATAATACATTAAAAAACCTGAACATGCTAAAATTGGTGGATGGCCGATTTTTAATGCAATAGGAACAACCTGACCGTATTAGAACAGGAACCCAAATTATAAAGAAACAGCACTTAGATTCGTTTCAATGAACTTCATTTCTATTTCACTTACAATCACTCGAAATGTTTTTGATTCGAAATGCGATTGATTTAGCGGTCTTATTCGTAATTTCAAATTACGATTTACTCACAAAGTTTTCTCTTTTTTTTTACAAAACTTGATTGCGATAAAATATGTTTCAGCTAGTTTATTAAATTTAATTTTGTTAAAAAATTTGCCTTAATTTTGTTAAATATTGGTTTAATGTCATACATTTCTTGACATTCGTTTATGTTATGCATAGCAAACAGTACAGTAGCCTTTTTTGTTTTATGCACACTATGTTCAATAATTTCAATTGCATATTAATGTTGCTTGAAATTCACTACGACTTATAATTATTGTTTCAATCAATTTTTTAACAAATGTCATGTCCATAAACTATTAAATGCAAAAAGAAAATTTTTGCACATCGCATCGCATCCCGGTGTGCAAAAAAAAAAATCCCAACACCAGCAAATGTCTCGCTGTGCTTCATAAAACATTTCACTGTCTTTTTATCGCTCTCATTATAACCTATTTAGGTCAGCTAGCACAAAAACTTACACAATAAAAAAACCACCACCAACCAACCACAAAAACTGTCACCTTCGATGGCATCTTCCCTTTGGAAAAGCGCCTCAAAGTGCATGTGGTGCAAAAATGTGTTTATTGCGGAAAAAAGCCGCCTCTACAATGCACCGAAGCTGGCCATAAAAAAAGTTACCAAAACTAGATCAATTTTTTAACAGCTTTTTACGTGTGCCAAAAGTAAAGTAGAGCACTTCGGCGGTGCAATAATTGGTATGCTGCTCGAGGTCGTTTGGCGCACATCCTCTATCCTTACAGCACATTATAGGTGGAAATATGGACACATTTCATGTTATTGTAGGCCCAGGCATAAGGGCTCTCCCACTGCGATGCTCTACTTTTCGTTTGCGCCCTAATTTTTAAGCTCTAATTTAAAAGAAGGTCACGAAAAACGTCCTTTGCAAGCAAATGTGCTCGAGGTCCGGAAAAAGGTGCTCTGGATAGCTGCTAGACTTGCTATTAAGCCATTAAAAAACTAGATCAATTTGTTTATTACGTAAGCATGTCCTGCCGAGGTCAGGTCATGGGATGCCAACAAAAAAAAAAAATGGTGGAACTGCAGAGGAGCAGAAGAACACAATGAAAAAACTAGATCATTCCCCGAGGGCGACTGCAAACAATGTTGAAATGTAGAGCAAACAACACTTACCAACCGTATAATCTTGTTCGGGCTTTGGACGGACGATGTCTCTGGTTTTACAGCTACTCTGGGCCGGGGTCTCGGGAGATGGCCGGCAGCAGTGACCGGTTTCCCAAAACTTCACTTCCATAAAAATCGGTCCATTCTAATGGAACTCGGGAAGACGCAACTAGAGCACGACCTTCGCCCCCGTTGTAAACCGTTGTTACGTCAAGATGTGTTTCCTGCCGAAGTCATCCCCGAGACAGGACCCAAAAAAAGCTACATTTTCCTACACGATGACCCCAGGAGCTAAGGGTCAGTGTTTTTTGTTTTATGACTCCGGCAAACGCTCCTGCTCTCAACACCCATTTCTCCTGATCTCGGCGACGGACCTACCTTGAACACTTCCGTCTTACGTACGGCGTACGGGAGTTGGGCGAAGCGAATATGAGTCCTTGGGAATGATCTAGTTTTTTCCCTCTCCCGAGCAATTTTTCTTCATTGTGAGCAAGAAAAAGTAGAGCATTAAAACACCGGCCCGGGTCAGTTTCCAGGGGCCCGGGGCAGTGTAATAAAGTTTTACTACAGGATGGACCAAACAGTCTGCCGTTCGTAGGCACGTTTCGTTGTTTGATCAGGATCGTCGGTGTTTATTCTAGAGTTTAAAAGAGGAATATTTTTACACTGTATGGTCAGTTTTTTTCCTCCCTCCAGCTATTTCCTTCCATTGCGAAGGACGAGGCTTTTCCTTCGAAGCGATCCTTTCAAAACGTCATAATTGGTGTGCAAAAACGGGGATTGCTAACGAAAGCAAGGCAAGACTTTTTACGGTGTCCAATATTTGGAGTAAAAATTAATGCAAATATCGTTTAGCATCCGTTTCGGTCAGTTCGGCCCGGTTGGACAGGTCAACGGTTTTGGGTAGAAACTGGTCAGCGGCTGTAAAGTGCTGTTGCGTATGCAAGCTAGATTATATAACACAGCCGATATTGGGGTGGTAAAAAGAACACACAAAAACGATGGAACTTTGCTGGAATTTTTAGTGGACATTGTATAAAAATACTTTGACCTTAGAAAATGCTAACATGAATGCTTTAATTGCGTTCAGGTCCAGTAAAACTGACCATTTGGTTTAGATCACGTCGGGATGGTTCAGGGAAATATATTCCAGAGCCAATATAGGTTGAAATATCTGAAGTTTGCAAGTCTGGAACTCGAACTTAAGATATCCGTATACGAGAAAGATGTAGTTCTATCTTGACCAAACCCAACAAGAGCTCCAGTATCTCTCCCTAGAAGTCTGGAAGCAAATGACACACGTGGTAGTACTCGCTTATCTCCAAGGAGTATAAACCTGAGAACGAAAACTTTGGGCGACTTCTCAAATATATCTGCCCAGCTCCTGTTTGTAGATCAAATCTATGTTCCTGGACATCTCCATGAGACCACTCACGCTTTAAGTAACGGGCGGACAACTCGCTGAATACTATGGAGTGTGATATTAACCCTTGCGAACTGGATGGATATTTCTTCAATTCCATCAGTTCAGATCCTGTCCATAGATCAAATAAACGCTCTTGTGTCTCTCGCCCTGTGTTCACCAACAAGTGTGATTCTGTATCCAACTTTGGTTAAGAATCTCCTTATATGACAATCCGATCCTCTGGTCCTGAGATTATGTTCAAAGAATGTCTAGCTAAGAGCTAGTAACAATTCTTGAGATAGATTTGTTCTCTCGGAGATTGTAGGGACGTGTTCAAAATGAATGATATTCATCTCTTGAGGGATAGCTAGAGATCGGAACCATGACAATTGATCAGGCGAGATCACGTGCTCTTTTTCCAGTTATTCCTGATCCTCATTGTTTTTAAATCAATTGTCCAATGTTGATGTTGCTTATTCTGAAGTTCTGAAACGTCAAGATGTCTTTCGAATACCTCATGTCCTTGAAGACTCCTCCATTGTACGTCATCTTCTTCTACTTCGTAGCTTTGATCCTACCAATTATGCGCTCTTCATTCTCTGATTAGCTTCTAGCCTAACTTTAACAACCCAAAACAGCTTCCAAACTCCAACTCCATTCCATACAAACACTTAGCTGCTTTATCAACACGCAACGATCTAAGCACCGTGAAATGTCACCCATGTGGTTCCACTCTAGCACTGCCGCCAGTGACACCAGCCACGATCGCATCCACTTGACGTGTAATTTTTCACAACCTCCGTGTGCCAGACACGTACCACGCACCCGAATTAGTACAGTACAGATTTAAGTTTCAAGCTAAATATGATATGCAACGCGGCTGAAACGAACCGGAACGTCACCCAAAAAAAAAAAAACCCCCCGATCGGACCCTTTTTTCCCGAGAAGCGTGGCGTGGCTGCGTTCTGAGATCAATTTTTGTTTTCCGCCCACGGAAACGAGCTCAACTCTTCGGCTCGTGTTGAAGGTCGCATGGCTCGACCTCTCGTGCTCGTTATGTCGAGCAGTGGTTCCCGTTCCAGTTTTATTTGTTTCACAGCGCAGAAGCGCAACGCTACAAACGATGCCGACAAAAGGATGGTTTGCTCTGGTTCGCCTAGTTTGTTATTAACCAATTTTTGGAAGGATACTTCTTAACCCGTGGCAGCCGTGCCGCTGTCCTATAAAGTGATGCCGTCTTTCTCTGAGGGCTGTTTTGTCGGGGCGCTTGCATGACAACGGCCATGTGCTGGATCAGGCTGGCTGGCAATAGGCAAGCTTTAGAGCATGCCGCCATGCCGTCCAACCCGAAAGTAAATGTTCGTTAATTATGTTTATCCTTTTAAGCGCTTATCCCTTTTTTTCCTGTCATTTTTCGTTCGTTCATTTAGCCGTTTGAGACGCTTGTTCTCGTTATTGGTCGTCCGTAACTAATTTACGGTCGGGCGTGTAATGTGTACTTTGTCGGTGGGATGTGATAAGTTTTGAAGGAGAGAAATAAGGGTTAATAAAACTGTGGCCTTCCTTTCCTGATAGCCGATCACAATAATCTAATCATGGTATTTAAATGGAACCTTAGACAGGCGGAATTAATTTTCGGGAATAATTTTCTTAAATTCAGCTCGAAGCTCTGAAGAGCTCAAGGCTATTTTTGCCAACGTAATGAATTATTTTGCTTTACTATTCACGGACAAGCACCTATTGGCGAATGCTACTGAATCTTAGCAGTTGAAAAGAATCTTCTCATAAAACAGAAGATCGTTTGCCTATTGTTGGAAGCCGTCCGTTGAAGACTTTTCCCATCCAGCTTCCCGGAACGCTGTGTTAAACACATCATTTGTCAGCGGTGTTACAGAGACCGAAAGGAAGCACTGCTGTTTGCTGATGTTTTGTGAAGCCATTTGTTTTTTTTTTTGCATTTTGAACTTCCAAACCAGTGTTTTCCACCGCTTCGGACATAAATTTGTCAAGTAATGTACCCATCCAATTGGGCACAAAGCAAAGCGAACCAAGCACAGAAGGCGGCAACCCGGAGTATCGGAATGATCAAACTCGGGGAAGTGTGCCACTGATGTTTTGGCTGCTACTGCCGTACGTCGAGGCGTGCGGAAAAGAACAAAGTGCAACACCAGCGCTGTGCATCCATAAACAACACCCCAAGTGCCAAAAGGCAGATAAAATGCAGCCGGGCATCGGGCGTTGCAAACAGGCGCACAGCGGGCGCATATCGTACTGAAACGATCGCCGGCCAGTCTTTCAAAGGCGGTCCGAACTGACGAGAGGCAACAAAAACGACGGCCATAATGTAACAGCCGTTTAACTGAATGTCCGATAAGCGGGCATCGATGCTGAGGACAGTTGTTTTTTTCTTCTCCGATCTTGAATCTAGGACCTTCTGATGGAGTTTGTGGTGCGAAAAGGTTCAACCGAGCGGTAAGATAAAGGCAAGATTGCCGATTGCGCTCTACGAGCCGGAACAGATTTTTGCTGGGTTCATGCTAGGGAATGGTCAGGATGTAGATACGCTTGTTTGATTGTTTATTTGTTTTGAGTGGGATGGTGCAAGAAGCTGCAAATGGTAGTTTGTAATGGAATGTTGGTGATCGTCACCGAAATGGTTCAATGCAAGGCATCAATGCGTGAAGGCTAAACGGGATCGAACGGAAATGGGATTCTCCATGACCTATTTAATGTAAATATTTATAAGAAAAAAGGGACAGTTTGCTTCACAAAATGTCGCATCGGATGACCTGTATTCGGAATTTGTAATACTTTATGTATTTTTTTATTTTAGAAGTAGAAAAATTGCACGAGGCCTAGTATTCTCGAAAATTGTTATATGTTTCATGATTTGAACAGTTGGATTTATCTATGAGCTTAAGGTAGTTTTCGGCCTTCAAATATATCGAAGTGGTAAGTAAGAATCGTTGGATTGAACCATTTTTTTTTTATTTCTCGGACTGACACTTCTGGCTTTCTATGACTTGATTTTACCTGTAGCAACGCAGTCATCCCTGCGTGCGGAGAAGCGGTCTGGATGGGATTTGAACCGCGGTCCTGCAGTGAGAAGAACGATGCTGCTGTCACCTCGGTCACCCGTCTTGATTGATAACCATGTTTTTTAACTAAAAAACAAAGAAACTCCACAACCTGAAGAAGTCTTAGCCAGCTAATACTGACTGCCTTGACTCAGTTTAGTGATAGCTGGATAAACAGTCCCGTAAACGAGGCTAAAGAAAACTCAACTTCAAACTCAAAACTACATACTGGAAGACTTAAAATAATATTTTTTTTTTCCTACAATTTTACAACCTCAAAAGAGACTCAGCTTGTCAGTGTGGCCTCTGTGACTTCCTTTCTTGATGTTATCCTCAGCTGGATACAGTTCTATGTATGGGAAGAAGATCCCGACGGGATTGCCCTGACTTATTGAGTTACGCGCAAGGGTGCTGGCTGGTGCTGGCCGGTCATACTACAGCCTGAGGAAACTTCTCCACTCTAAATACCTGTCGCGACGGACGAAGCTGGGGCTGTACAGAACATTTATAGTCCCAGTACTCACATACGCCTCTGAGACATGGGCTCTGTTCAAAACTGACGCCAAGCCCTCTTAAACGCGTTCGAGATGGAGACACTCAGAAGGATTTTTGGCCCCGTTTGTGTGGAAGGACAACGGAGGAGCCGCTACAATGACTAGCTCTACGAGCTGAAGGTGATCTCACCATTGTGCAGCGCATTAGACTCGCCAGGCTCCGGTGGGCTGGTCACGTCATGAGAATGACACCAGACGACCCAGCCCGTAAAGTCCTTTTAGGGCCGTCCACACGGACAGAGGAGGCGTGGTAGGCGCAAATTGAGATGGAGTGATGGCGTTGATGCGCCTGATAAGTAAGTAAGTTAGTGATTTTAAATATTTTTCACTTAGTTGAATTTTAGAGGTTTCCAGAGCCAAGATTTTCCTTGAACTTTTCTTTAAATGAATTACTCTAAAAGTATATTATTCATCGCTCACATTTGTTGACAACTAAAATATGAAATTAATAACTTTTTTAGACATCTTGCATGTACAACATCATTGTATCATAAAATCTCAAATGTCACTCGTTTGATACAATTGCTGCACCCTTTCTATTGCCTTACCTCTGCCTAACCCTTTCCTACTACTTTTCCACCTAAACCAGCAATCCGTGCGACAAGTTATAATTGTTTTACAACCTGCACACACTAGAAGCACTCGCTCTTCCGATCCAAGCCAGGCCATCCGAGCTGCAATCCTTTTTAACCCGTTTGCTGTACGCCTATGCCCAAGTAAAGCCCAATCTCAAAAGTGTCCTCAATAACTGGCCGCCCGTGCTGCTTTGCGTAAACAGGCATTCAGCAAAGTTAACCCGTTAGCCCAAAACATTGTAAAACCATAAAGCAACAAAACTGTAACTGTAACCCGAAATGAAAACAGACCATTCACAAGACAATTGGGGGCACAGCACCGGGAGAAAGGGTTGACACTTTTACCCCTTTTTTCGATGTGGCAGTGAAAGGGAAAGCGGGTGTTTCTTTCGGTTTCCCGTAGCTGTACTGAGCTGTATAGGTGCGAAAGGTGCGTCTCGGTGATGTTTGGAACTGCAGCAGTCACCTAATATTCTAATTGTCTGTTATGTCACACTGGCCCGGGGTTTTGGTCGGGGTACCGAGGGGTTTTATTGCACTGCTTCATTAATAGTTAAAACCCTTTCCCTTTTCAAAGGATCGTGCATGTGTGCATGTGACAGTTTCCGAGCGAATGTGTTTCAGTTTCAGTGAGAATGAAAGCATTTGATCTTTTTTTATTTTTGGTTTAAACTGTCCTTGGGAAAAAGCATAAACTCTAGTCCCAACCATTGTCTTGCATATCATTTTCCATACCATATACGATGTAACGGTCTAGTTATGAAAACGAATAAGTCAGATAGACTTCAACTGCTCGGAATAAGCCATTAAATCAGACCCAAAATAAGTCCCAAATGCAATAAAAAGAAAATTGTTTTCCAAAACAGAAATCTAGAGAGAAAAAATTATGCTTTGGAATACGGATTTAACTTTGTTTTTGTATTTTCTCACTCACACATTGTTCAAAGATCGATTAAATTGTTTAAAGATTATAATCTTGAGTTTTAATTCTAGATAAAAAATATACAATTTTTTAAAATAATTTACAACATGTTTTTTTGGCGATATGTTCAAAGTTTACTTACCATCAGTGGTGGGGTAAGATATTTGGAGGCCCCGAGCAAAATGGCAGCTGAGGTCCCTTTAATTGTGATGCTAGAGGGAAACAACAGGATTTCCCTTACCGATGAGGCTCCCCTGACCAAAGAAGCCCCGAGCGGCCGCACCTTCCGCTCCTAGGTTGATCCGCTACTGCTTACCATCATGCTTTAGTCAGTTCAGAGCCATAAGTTGCGTCCTTTTCCTGCTGTTATACAATGTCTAGGCCCTTGCATGACTATTTCTAACTATGAAATACCCTCAGACTTGAGTCTCGTTCAGATTCATGGTAGTGAAAGCTTTCTTTGAAATGATCCTCAAGTTAGCAGCTAATCAGAATTGAGTTCTTCTTACAGATCTTGCCAAAATTGTTGCCAATTATCTAAACCATCCAGATAGAAAATAATTTCATCCAAAAATATCCAAATATTTACATTCATTCGTCAAGGAAATATATTTTTTCGGTGACATTGCACCGATTCTAGTTATGAATGCTCTTTGAAGTTGGACTGACTGAGACTTTGGAGCCTCTCCTAGAGTTCGTTGCTTCACAGGTCACTGGACATAGCAATTGGTTGGTGTTCTCTTTTGGCATATTATTGTTTTATAAATATCCGCGTATCTCTATCCGTCCGCAATCATATACATATTTTAAGGAGTGTACGTCTTTAGCATATGATTGAAAAAACTAAAAAAAGGTTTCTGTTAAAGATTTGCCTGATTAACATTTTTTTAGACCTTCCTCAGAACTAACAATTATTGTAATCGAGCGAAAAATAAAGGGTACTCTGTCAAATGTTATTTAAAACTCATTTCCGATCAAAATTAACAGCAACAAACTAGAAGAATTAGTAAGTTTATTGTAAAAATATTGCCAATTCAATATGTAGGTGCTATTTTTATTTCGTTCGGCTTATATTGCTGTTCTACTATATAAATTATTATTTTTTTGTTTGTTATCAAAAAATAAAGGCAAAGCTTTTTTCGTAAGCCCGTAAACATTTTCTAAAACTGAGATTTATTTTCTCTTGTGCGAATTATACCAGCTTCGAGAAGCATTAAACCGTTGGGATTTATAGATCTTGCAAAATAAAATATCTTGCAGTTTTTTTGCAACCTCTTTTTTATGACTTCAGTTAAAAAACAAACACGCACACACACCGTTCTTTTACCCGATCATATCCTTCTCGTTTGGCAACCGTTAAACATTTTGCCAATGTACCGCTACCCTTTTTGCCGGCAGGTTTTTGCATCCTTCATTTGCGGCAGGTTGTAAAACTTTGGCTCAAAAACCCGGGGGGAAAGAAATAAAGTGAGAAACAGTTACTGGTGTCGCCTGCGTGCATGGATGGATGCGGGACGGCGAATGCTCCCAGGAGGAAGTGTTATTTGCGACACTCAGCCAATCTAACGGGCTGTAACGGGTTTATGGTGCAGCAGAGGATGTGTGCAAATTTTCACTCGAGACGAGCCGTGGGTACGCTGATGAAAAACCCCGTTACTTTATGAGCTAAAGACAGCTTGCGGCATGTGAGGCGTTGTCTGTCCTTCGAGCGTTGGGTTGATATGTGACTCAAAATTTCCAAGTCTCGTGTGTCCAAGGACGGCAATTTTGGTGGAACGGCACATAAAGGATACGAGTCAGGGACGACTGGAGAGAATGTGTTTTGAAGCGATTTGTCCAAGAGACAAAATCCTTACACTGGGTACAAAATCTCTTGCTCGCAAGTGTTGGGTTCTGACTCACAACAAACAAAATCAAAGAAGATATTCAGGATAATCGTGACAAATTCGAAGGCATCTTAAAAGGTGTAGACTGCTTTTGCTTCACATAAAAGGGTTACGCAGCAATTGCATCAGTAAATTTGTCCCAGTTCAGTTTTGCGTCTCTGATCTTTCAATGTGATCGTTTTACAAGGAGGTTATTAACAAATAATGCTCACCACGCTCAACACTTTCACCTTCAACCCTTTTCAGCTGCCGGCAACGAGATGGGGTTAAGGGGTTTTATTGAACGAAAGTGAAGCTCTGTCAACCCTTTCTTGCTCGACATGGATCTAGATTTGTCATACGCCGGTCCCTTTTCCTTTCTTTATTTCGCTCCAGAAGACGACAAACGTCACACTAGAATCGATCGATCTTTCGGCTTTATAACATCCCCTTTTCTAGACCGTTTACAATATTACGACAGTTAACGGGTTGTACTGATGGTGTTTCACCTGAAAATAAACAAACACAGCTTTGTTGCTCGCCTTATCGCATCGGGAAGCAGTGAAAGTTTTCCCTGTTAAAGGTTAGTGCAGCGTTGCATCCTTTCGGTACAATTAAACAATCCGACGAACGACCTCCAAAAACTGAACAGAATCACGGTGAAATTGAAACCAGACGAGAGACTACATTTCAAAACAGCTCAATTACCATCCAATTACCTTTCGACACAAACATGACTGGAAGCGTCTTTTGCTTGCTTGCCGTCCTAATAGGATGCCTTTAAGATTTGGGGTTTGTGTGTCAACGGTGGTGTTTTCTTTGCATTTGTCCCTGTATAATGACAGCCGTTAGGTGTGGACTTTTCTAGGTTTCTTGTTGAGGAAAACATCACCCAATCGTTGGTTGACATCTCACAGCTCAGGAACGAAACGGTGCGCTCGAGTCGTCACACCGTTAATCCCTGACAGCATCCAAAAGGATCCTACCATCTGGGTGACAAGATTCAACGGTTGACTGCGTTAATTGAAGAAAGTACAATATTTGTAAATGATGTGCGTCCATGTGCGCCCCGAACCGGGGTGGTTCCCGAATGTCCACCCTGAACGTAGGGATTGAATATGTAAAAAAGGCATAAGTTAAGTCTTTTTGTTGCAGCTTGGTGAGGGATTTAGCAGAGCCGGGGGTGAAGCCACAGGAAACACGGAAAGCATCCAGACAATGGAATGGTTCGGTCCAGAGCACATGTGGCAGCCAGCGAGGCACACACACGCACAGAGGAGACAATTAAATCGTCTGAAAAGATCCGCAAAAGACACACGGCAAATTATTGTTAATTGATTTTCCTTTCCGCCTGGCTGCGGGGTTTTATTTTTTTCGGTGACCGAACGCACGGATTGAAGTTGGGATGTGTTGGGTTTTGTTTTGTTGTTTCCCAAACTGGTGTACAATTATCAACCGGCTTGCCCTTTAGGGATGATGGTCCCATTATGGGACAGTATCACGGCGAAAGCAAAGCCGGGGTGAAAGTACCTTAAAAATTAATAAAATAAGTTGAACAAATAGCAAAAAGGAAAATAATTATGAAAATTGATTGTGAGGCAGTTATTGGGATGCTTTCCACTTTTTTTTGGTGCGGACTGTACGGCCGCTTTTGAAAAGGAGTTTTGCCTTTTTTTTTGTCTGTCAATTCGTAAATTCTTCACAGCCGGGTGTGCTTTGCGTGACACGGGAATGATCCTTTTAGCGACAAATTGAGCTGCAAGCGATTAGTGGGAATACTGTCGCTGCCGATGGATTGCAGTGCAGTTAAGTGCTTCTGTAGCATCGGTATCGTTTACGGGTGGGTTAGGCCGTAATGGGAAGATGAAATTGATCATATGTATTTTTTTAAACTTGATCTTGATTAAAAGTAAATAAAAGGTTACAATTTATTTGATGACGTTCCAGAAGTCTACAGCTTTAGCTGAATTCAAGCGTCCTAGATGCATCCATAGCTTTTTAATTGTTATCCCAACCGATAAATATTTTTATAAATTTGTTTTTGTTCATGAAGAACGGCCTGGCCGTATTGCTTTATTTTAATATTTTTTCTTGTATAAAATTTATCCAAAATGCATAAAATTTCTTAATGGTCCTTACTACATCCTTCGTAGCTTTATATTATTTTTATCGAAAATTGATCTGAAGAGCTTACCTGCACAATTCTTCTACAATAGTCGAAGTTTATTTTAATAGCAAATTGCAAATACATTATAGGTACTTTTTCTCTACATTGTTTCAATATTACTTAGACTTGGGATAAAATTGGTCAATCGCTAATATTCCAATTCATTTGCTACGCCTATTGCCTATCTGCAGGCGCAATTATTAGATGTTTCCCATCATTGTTCCCATAAACCCTTTTAGAAAAGATTTTGTAGTAATATTCATTTGTAATAAAATTTAAATCTAACTCAAAAGCATCAAAGCTCAAGTGCTACCACGCCAGACGCCCTAACCGAGTAGTCATAGCGTGGCGCCGAGATGTGTCTTATGGATAAAAACGTCTATACAGTCACTCTAAATGCAATTCCCTGGTTGGTAATCTTAGAGTTACGGTCAAGGCCCGAGGTGGTCTTTGCCGGTAAGAATCCGGCAGTACCCAGGGGGTGGTCCCGTTTTTCTCAACGTAATACTCCCTATGAAAGGTTTCCACCTCGGATAAAAAAGCTGAAGTGCTACAAATATTAAAACACTAACCGAATAATATTTCGATAAAAATAATATGACGATAATAATGTTTAAAAATTGTATGCAGCAAAATTAAAATAATTTAGTTCTTCAAATTCTTCTACAATCTTGAATAAAATCTATGGAGTTTCTTTTAGTGTGAAGAGATAAGATAAAAAGTGATTTAAGAAAAAAGTTCTTAGAAATGTACAGATTACTCTCCTTAACTCCTCCTTGAATTCTTAACCATTCAATCATATCGTTAGATATTCATTTTGCTGGTAAAAATTAACCTAAATGATGAATGAAGCTAATCTTCATCAGCTAAGAACGCTTCCAAATATGATCGTTTTTAAGAAGGATCCAATTGAAATCAAGTATTGCTCTAATAAATAGGAAAAATTCTAGGCTCCATGAACCTTTTTCTGCCTCTTTTGTCATAAAATCTATGCTCCACATATTTTAATGCTTTTATAGCACTCCGTGTAACGCAAAAAAAGACTTCTCGATCACGTGCCTAACTAACTGTTCTTTACCCTTTTTGCAAATCTTGTTTTTGGCACGCTTACTTCACCCACTCATCATAATTCGCAAACCTATTGCAGCACCCTTTTTCCCAATTGCAGCTAACAATCCTTCTCTCCACACAAACCACACCAAACTCGAATGCTAATCTTTCTTCCACGCGACAAACTAACAGCACTTTACCCTTTTTTTTTGCAAAGGATTGCATACCTTTAAGACCCTTTCAAAATTATTAGCACTGGTACCGTAAAATTTCTCCCCCTCGAAAGCCTTTTTTTCTGCCATGCGTCAAAGTAACGGGTTTCGCTATCCTTTACTTTATTGAATCCTTTTTTTGCGACTCGCAATTGGCACGGGTACCGTACGCCATCTTATAAAACACATCATCCGTCTAGGCGATGTCTGCCAATCTGCAAATTCACCATGCGACAAACTAACTGTTTTTTACCCTTTGTTTTATTGAATCCTTTCAACCCGGTAATGCTTCGGTAGCCCTTTCAAGATCGCATCCAAACTTCGCGAGGGTAGCATTTTCAGAGAAAAAAAACTGTTCCTATGCAGAAAGCCGAGAGGTAGAAAGGCTTTCATGTTGGGAAGCCGGAATTTTGGCAAGGGTTCAATAAATCAAACCGAACCCATCGTTTGGCAGGTCTGTGCATTGCAAATAAATGTTTGCCCTTGTCGCTTTGGTGATGTGCCGAGGTGTTCCCCGAGGTTAGCACGATTGATTTGCATACCTGGAACTGTACTGCGCCTTCGGTGAAGTCGCTACAATGTAACCTTTTTGGAGGCGAAATTTTGATTAGCTTGGTGCGATTAAATATTCAAAAATTTAAATCGCGTACCAAGAGTGGCAAGCATTCTATAAATGACACCGTCATAAGCGCGATCGCGATCAGTATTGTGTCAGCTGAGTGAGAGAGAAGCAGAAGTTTGTTCATTTTTGTGAGGAACCTGTTTGGAGGTGGGTTTTTTCTTCTTCTGGTGTTAGCGGACGTTATCAAACAGCAAACCATCATGGTTATGCGAAGTGCGCCTCTGATGGGTTGGAAGAATGTGAGCACTGGGTCCGATGCTGAAAAGCACATGGTTAGTTCACACCTCTCGAGAACGCCATTCGTCAGCTAATCCGTTTCCGTGTTACTTCATCAGCCAATCGCAAGGATATGCGTCCAGGTACAGCAGGGTTCGATCTACGGTGTGCGTGATAGACTTCCGAATGGGCAGAACTACTACTACTTCAAGGGAGTTCCGTACGCAAAGGCACCCGTTGGACAGCTTCGCTTCAAGTCGCCGATGCCGCTGGAGAAGTACGCCGTATCCTATCTGGACTGTACCCGGGAGCGTAGCAACTGTCTCGGGTTGGACGTTCTGACGAAGGAGATCAGTGGCTCTGAGGATGGACTGTTCCTAAACATTTACACACCGAAACTTGGCAAGCGGGATGATCCGGAACCGCTGCCGGTGATGGTGTTCATCCACGGCGGAGGACTTATTGGAGGCCACGGAGATAGTTCGCTCTATCTTCCGAACTATCTCGTGCAGGAAGGAGTGATCGTTGTGACGATCAACTATCGGCTAGGAGTGCTCGGGTTTCTCTGCTTACCAGATGCCGGCGTAGAGGGTAATGCAGGTCTTAAGGATCAACGAGCCGCCCTACGGTGGGTTTCCGAAAACATAGCGGTGTTTGGTGGAGATCCGAACAATGTGACGCTATTCGGTGCTAGTTCGGGTGCGATCGCCGTCAACTTCCACTGTCTTTCGGCCGAGTCTAAGCGCTATTTTCATAAGGCGATTCTGCAGAGTGGTTCCATTTATACGGAGTTTGCGTTCCAGGAGCAGCCGGAAGAAAAGGCTCGTCGGTTGGCAAAGTTGTTGGGTCACAGTCCGACCACGGATTTGGAGGTGTACGAGATCCTTCGTAATGCACCCGCACGGAAGCTGTTTGAGCTGCAACCATTAGTGCTGACCGATCGTGAGAAAGCTGTGGAACGTCTGTTCCAGATCCCATTCCTACCGGTGATCGAGAGATCGGACTCCACCGATGCATTGATCACTCGTCATCCGACGGAGATTCTGAGTGAGCCTGATTCGATGGACATCCCGATCATACTCGGGTACAACGAGCGTGACGGTATGATGGTGCTGATCGACGCCATCAAAACGCTCGCCGCGTACAATGCAGAACCGGAACGTTTCATTCCCCGAACGGTCGCGCTAGACTACTTCTCACCGGAGGCTCGTGCTCTTGGTGAGGAGATCCGGTCGTTCTACTTCGGATCACGACCCGTCTGCCGCGACACACTCAATCAACTTACAGACGTATTCACTGACAAGTATCTGCTCGCTTACCGAATGACGGTGGAACTGTGGGCCCGCCATCAGCGTCGATCCAAGTTCTTCGGCTATCGATTCGCGTTCGATGGGCTGTTGAACAAGGGCAAAGCGATCATGTCCCTTGGCACCATGAAAGGAGCGGCCCATATCGACGAGGTGTACTATCTGTTCAGCTCACCACTGCTCCGTACCGAAGTGCCCGAAACGGATCGTGCCTACGGATTGCGAAAAACGATGGTTCGTCTGTGGACCAACTTTGCCCGGTACAGTGATCCAACGCCGGAACGCACTACTCCCGACCCAACCGTTCCGTTCCGCTGGCAACCACAGCCGAACGTGTCGGACGAACATCAGGAAGTGCCGCTGATGTGTCTGAACATCACCAACGCCGGTATCGCGATGGTCGAAATGCCCGAAAAGCGACGGATGAACTTTTGGGCCGGAATCTTCGAACGCTTCAACGGGAAACTGGCCGATGTCAAGCTGCCCATGATCAGCTCGTCCGGCAGTGCTGCCATCGATCTTAACAACAACACTCTATGACGCTGCTCGGTGTGGGACGCCCATCGACAGCAAGCATATGCCTCGCCCGGGCATCACCGATTCCATTGAATGGTGTGCCCGTGAATGGGGTGAATGAATTGTGTAGCATTAATAGCGTTACAAAGCGCATCTAAACGCGCCTGAATGAGTATCGGCCGAAAAGCGGATCGAACTGCCATTGCCATTCTTGTTCACATTGTGCTAGGGCTCTATAGAAGAATAAAGCAACAATCAGGCGATCCTCTACCGAATTCCAATGGACCAGGGGATTTCGTTTTTTTTGTACTTCTTGCTCTTGCTCATACTAAAGACACACGCGCAAAAAAACGTACGTTACACACACACGGTGGGACCAATTTGGGACGCATTTGCGATGGGCATTGTCGGGTCTTCTTCTCAATACAAACGAATCTGTGAAGGTGCGTGTCATCGTCTGAAGGAGAGGCCCGTTGTTACTTTTTTTTTGTGGGACAATCACGAAAGGACATTCGAAGAAAGGGGATCGATATCCTTACGTGAGATCGATTGTATTGTGCGATTCGTTATGATGAAGCGTGTTAGAGGCTCAGGATGGATGCAATTCTTAGCCAGAAATGCAATGAAGAAAAACTCCTTCTCTCACCCGTTCTATTTTTTTTTTTCACCCATTGTCGTCCATTGGGACGGAGAGGACCTAAAAGAGACACACATCCATTCCCCCTGCGATCGTGAGATGGGAAAATTAAACACAATTACTGCGTTATACCCGTTTCGCCTTTTGAGACGGCTATTGAATGAAACAAGAAAACCCTCAGCTGACGTATGTTTGGATTGGAATTCAACGATCACTTGGTGCTGTTGTCCGTGTAAGTTGTTGGCTTGTTGAACATGTGGGTCCTTCCAACAATTTGGTGGTGTTTCTCGGTGGGTTTTTTTCCTCCCGTGAGTCAAGAGCGTGCAAATGACAAATAAAGGACACTCTGCCCCGGGCACAACCGTTTACCGGGTAACGGGGGTCGGTAATTGATTAAGAATCGTTCGACAGATGTTCCGTACTGTATACAAAGGTCGCGCGATCGTCTTTAAATTTATGACTCGACGACCAATTCAATGCTTGTACAATGCGTGTTCGATTGATCTATGCTGTGTATGGCACTTTGAGTACACGGATGCTGCATTTTGAAAACCAGCAGACTTCGTTCGCCCAACGTTCATAGGTCATGTGGAAAACATGTTGCTACATGAGATCATTATGCGACTTTGACGAGATGTAGAAGCCGTTCCGCATTCTCACAAACCGACTGACATTTGTTTATGTCTGAGGTTCTGACACCCGCACATGTGGTCGGTCGTCTGCACGACTCTCGGCGACGGATGACATCAGGGCCGGTTCGGGCGGGTATTGATGTCACATTTTGAGCTGGTTTTTTGGAAGCAAACGCACGTGTTGCAAGGGGGTTTGAGAGTTTGAGCAGTCATTTGTCCCTGAGGCTCGTTCCAGAAATGGAATGAAGAAATCGAACTGTGTTAATGTTTATAGTTCACCATCAAATATTTATGTGAGTTTATTAACCTAAATTTTGAATTCCGGTATCTCATATCATCATTTTTCTTTGAGCAATTCGCCATCCTTAATCCCCAATAATTGTTGAATTCCTGTACCACTGGACTGTTTTAACCACTTCGCGTATCTTGCGACAGTCCTTTCCAGAAGGCTCCTGTCCAGAGGTTGGCACCCGATAAAGGAAGTATTTCTATTCGAGTCGCACCAATCAAACCTGTTGGTCTGAGAACTCACGCCATAAAACTTCCCGTACGTTCGTTCTATCACAACCAACCAGGCACCGAATTGTCGACCATCCTTTCGGCCTGAACTGCTTTCGTCCTCAGCATTCCGTGGGACGCGGTTTCGGTGGCAACCCAGCCCATAAAGAGATAATCCTTTTAACGACGTGTTCGGCTACCGTAGAAAAGGGTTATCGCGGTAGAAAGCCCGCGTGTACCACGGTGGCAACGTACTGTGGTAGAGTTTTTCTTTTAATTTTAATGAGATTTAGCCCGGGCAAGAATGCAAACTTGCCCCTCCCGGGGGGTAATAAAGGTGACACCGGCAGTCGGCCGATCGCTGGCCGGGGTTCCAGAAACGGATTAACGCTGAGCGTCCGTTGGGGTCATAATAATAGGATTAACCCGTTCATCCAGCACAAACTGCAGCCGCATACAGCCATCATAAACAGGTTCCTCCCGCCAAAAATGTTTTTGTGCAGAATCGGGTACCGGAGAAACACCGCAGAACTTTGGTCTGGGCTCGGCAGCAGCAGCAGCAGCAGGTTCGGTGGCCGGTTTCGGCATTTATGGCCAGTGTGTCAATAATTAGATTCGGCATCCCGACAACCCTTTTCCCATGTCACAGCCCGACGGATCCTTCTGTCTACCCCGGTCAGGATCGTACCGGAGGATCGTTCTTTTTACAGCAGAACACGGCGTGCGATCGTCGTCCGATCGCGGCAATCCTTTGACTTAATCCTGCCGCAACTCGGTGCACCCGTTCGGGTTACGCCTTGCCGCCCAGAAGTTTGCCGATCGCACGTAACACGTCCTGCACCGGCCCGGTCTTTATTGCCCTAAACGGTGCTAATCCTGTTAACCCTTTTCTTTTCTAATTTAAATATCTGCCAACTGGGGCTGCGGCTAATCCGTGATCCGTCGGTGCTGCACTCATTTTTACGATCAATCCATTAAGGGAAGTGTGTGTGTGTGCGTCAGGATTCCAGGGGCGGAGGGTTGGAACAAAGTTTGCCCCCAAAACCGGAACGAAACGGCTTTCGGGTGGTGACAAAAAGGATTGCCGTGTTCTTGTGTGCCAAAAGGGTTAACAGTCGGTACGGTTTGCTCGTGTGGTGTCCCATAAAGCGTGTGGTGTGCTTCAAACTGCAACGAGTCAGCAATCAAACTATCAGCAAGCTGATCAGTACCAACATTTGGCTACTGGTTTTTGGGTAAAAGGGTTTGGTGGTGAATATCGCCATTGTCGCTCAACCCTTTCCCTGGGAGTTTGTCGTTTTCCAATAGCTGAGCAAATGGAAATAAAAGGTTCTGGTTTTGCTAACTTTTATGATATCTCTGACGTTTTGTGCCGATAAATTGTAGCTTGTAAGAGAAGAGAGGACTGGATTTCGCTTTCCAATATTAAAGACATTTGATTTTGAAGAGCTTTAAACATTGTATAAACTATTTCATACCAAAATAATATCGAATTTTTGACGTCTGGAAACTTTGATAAACTATTCCGGTTTTGTTGATTAAAATTTTACAAATACTGTTATGTTTATGGCTTTATTTGTATGATTATAGGAGAGCCTTTGACTTATAACGCTTTCATAATCCATTGAGTTTGATCACCGCATTTTTTCCGTTGTTATTTCCTTCTATATATAATTTGTATGGTTTAGTTATTTTTTCTTTAAATTTCTTGAGTTACTTATTGTTTTTTTTCATTTGATATCATCTTGTTTTTGTATTATTTAGTTATGCTTTCCTTTACCACATTAAAGGTATCTTTATCATCTTTAAATTTTTTGTTCTTGTTTAGTTTTATTTTCGTCTCTGATTATTTCGTTTTCATTTCGTCTGTAATGTTGCATTGCTTCTTTTTTTCTATTTCAATTTCTTTTTTTTTTTAATTTTTGAACTTTCAGGTTTCTTCATGAACGTTATATTAAAAAAGAAAAAATAATATTCTTTTTGTTTAAGTCAATCATCAATTTTAATAAGCTTTGTTTAATTCTATCGCATAGTTCATTTTTCGCAGTCTGCAAATCATAATTGCCTTTTTGATTCTGTTAGCAAATCTTGTTTTCTACCAAAAATCTACATCACATTGTCACCATGATTGGTTTATCCATGTCAATCCCAACTCAAACACGTGTTACCCACACACAGGGCAAAAGCACACCAACACAGTTGAAAAATGCAGCCTCGAGCCTCAAAACCCCTAGCGGTGCACCGATGCAAACGTGTGCCGAAAGTCACAATGGGACAACCATAAATTTGCAAATGAATTCATTAAGCCCTTTCTGCCCCTTTCGGCTGCATACCTCGCACCCGCTCCAAACCCATCCAGGCTACCTCGTCGCAGTAAAAGCGAAAGGAGTGCCAAGGACTTTTGCTATTTGCTGGTGCTATCGGGCGTATGCCGACGTGCGGATTCGCAAAAAGGATTCTCCCGCTTTATGTTTCCTCCGTTCATTGCCAAATTGCCTTTATGGAAGGAAGAAGTGCTCATAAAGTGCTGGCTGGCTCTTTCTCTTCCCATCTTCTCGCTCGCACGTGCTTGCACATGCAAATTTTCTGCACCATCCAGGATGCATGCCTTTCGTTTCCCCTTTTTTCTCTGTACCAATGCATCCTTCACCGGTGAGGTTTTTGGCACCTTTTCCTCTCACTCTCTCTCTCTTTCTGTGTTTGGCGAATGTCTCATTAAATCGTAAACCCTGTGCCCGGGATGGCCTGGGATGGGACCGACTACCTTTGCAGCTAGGGAAGCCTTTGCATCCTTTTAAGCCGTTGTTGGCCGACGGTCGCATCCTTTCGAGTTTTTGGCACTACCGACCAAAACTGGTGGTTGAAATTGGCAATAGAAAGAGACACACACACACACCGAGGATGGATGGTGAGAATGAAAACTGTTTGCCACTAAATGCTGGCCATAAATGAGTTACTCTTTAACAAGCCATTTTGGGACTAGCAGCCAGGCAGGAAAAGGATAGTGAGGAAGGATTCCCGCTTTTATGGCGAATATTATGATTGGCAAGGATTAGATGCTATCCTTGTCCTGTGCCGGCGGCTCATCATACCCGTTCGCTTGGGAGATGATTTTTATGGCAGCTATTTTATAGCATCGACCTTTATGATCTAACCCGTCGGCTGTGCTGAGAGGAAAAGGATATGCGGAAGGATTGCTGATGCTGAAGGGGGAAATGTTGGAGGGTTAAGGGAGGAGGAACGCAGGGTTGCCGGGGAAAAGGAAAGGCAGAGGGAATGAGTATGCCAAAAATAGTTAAAGTGATGCCTGTTGCTTGAGAACCTGGTAGGGTATTGTCTCTTATGGCAAGCAGCTAGGTTTGCAAATAAATGTATGTTGGCGAATATTGGTGAAATTCGCAATATCGAATAGCTTTTTGCAGGGCTATTGTACAGATAAAACAGTAAACTTTATGGGAAAATAGGGTTCCGTTAGGATGGCGAACGCCTAACGGTTAAGGAAGACAGTTTTTTTGGCCACATTAAACTGCTTTTTTTGCAAAATAAACAAACGCGTTGCAGTTTGTGCAGTAAAATTGATTTTTGCCAAGGTACCGTTTGCCATAAGTTCAATGTCATAGGGGAAATACTTGGCCGAGCAGATTTTTGGAAGTACCGTTCCGTTTGGCAGGTAATTTGAGTGTTTTTCATTATTTTTCTGGCAGTAGAGTGCAGAGTCGAATCAAATTTTGTCCATTTCAAAAAAATACTTTAAAATTTAAACAAAAACAGTTTGTTTCTGATTTATCTAACATAAAATTGTACAGTTTTGGATAAGGACCCTCTATCTTAAATATGATTCGCTTAGAACTAGCTCATAGTTAAATATGTCGCACCAGTCCCACCAGAAGTGCAGCAGAAAATTAATGTTTGTCTGTCTGAACTACTTTTCTGATTTTTTCTGGCCTTTTTTTCTCCAGAATGAAGTGTTTTACATCCTTCAATTTGCATCCTAATCTCAGGCAATGATGTAAGAATTTTATAATATATTACCCTTTTGTAGAAAAAAATGATCAAAAATGATTTTACATTTAAAACTGTTGCTTCATATAGTATTGATTTATTCATATGGATCATAGGACTGTGCGCACGTTTTTGTGAAGTTATTTTTTTTTAAGTTGTATATTTATTGAAAATAATATTAAAATAATACAAATGTTTGAACCACCAGATCGACCACCAGAGATTAAAAAGTGAAGGTCTTTCAAAGCATACTTCCGTTCCCTGATTAACATTATTACTTGACTTAACTTCTACTACAAATTTAAGGCTTATATTCATCAGAGTACAAAGCTCCATCAGCTTTGGTTCTTAAAATTCGTATCTCTGGTCTGAAAGTAGAATTCTTCTTTCAAAGTGTGAAGATTTAGAAATCATTCTCCATTTTACTTAGAAGTTATAGTAAATGACTTCATCACCGAAACGATAATCTTCAGCCATACATCTCCATACAAAAATCAAAACCACCTGTTGCACCTGCTATCTGTCGCCTGATGTACTCGTGGGAATCTTCGTTGTAATGCAAACAAACACGTGACAGCAAATTGAAATTACGCCACGTTTATAAAATACATACGTACAGCTTTCACCATTCCAGCCTCCACACAAATCAACTTAAGCTGAAACTATCCACAACCAGCGAAACTCTCCAGCACATAGCCACACCCCATCGTTAATGACTTTGGCGATCGAACAGAGGCGTACCGGGGCGCAAAATCCGTGTAAGTAAAATTATTAATTTCAACCATAAATAACAATCAAAATATAGTTATAAATTATTTCGCTCACACACACACACGCCGGTGCGCACACCGTATGGCAGATGAGTTTCGGTTGATCTTTTTGCAATGAGAATGACCCGCCGATCGCGAGTTGCGATTTCTTCGCATCAGGAAAAAGAAAAACGCCTGTGATGGTTCGAATGCTGCTCGAGCGTTGCGTCGGCAGTTTTGGATATGTTTTAAGCCCATTTTCGGGCATGATGATTTATGAACGTATTTCGCGGCTTTTGAACTTCGATTTTGATGCAACATAAGGGTTCCGAGAAATTTGGCGTGCGCGCGCGCGTCTGAGTTTCCGTTCCCGTTCGATGGGGTGTGAAGATTGAAGGAGCACCCAAGACATTATAGCCATTGCAAAAGGCTGAAACTTCATTACGGATCGCCTCAAAACAAAAACGTGACGAATGACGTGTAAATGGGTGAAATGACATCTCGCAACGGTTGCAATTACAATCGGATGAGGAAACCAAAAAAGGCAATCGGAGCGAGCTTTTGGAAGGACACTGATGGATCGATCGATTTCGTATGTGCTACAAAGTTGTCCTTCCTTGGTACCTCTGTTAATCGCATTCTCCGTGATCCTTTTGACTGGTGGTTCGTTTATCACATAGCTTAGTGTGAACTACATAAGAACTCCCCAGAATAGCCACTGGAACTAATTTAACGTAAGAAAAGAGTTTCACCTCATCCGCACTCAAGGTTAAACTTCGGCACCATCGTTGACCATCCGTAGAGGTGGCCTTCGATTAAGCTTCCCAGACCGAAAGGAAACTAATCGACCCCGGCGATACATGATTGCTTGATGCTGCTGGATTGCTGCACACCAGCATTGGAAGGTCCTTTTCGGTACGCCAGAATTTCGTTCTATGCTACGATAATCGTTTTTTTGTTCCACCGTCAAAAGGCTGTGTTTGTGACGGAAATGTGTAAACATTAAACTCAAGGCCTCGGGGCGATTGTTCTGCTCGGGCCCATTCTTCCGCCCGGCCGAATGACCCTCAAACACTGGAGGACCCATTAGGAGCGAGCTGTAAAGCGATCGGTGAGCAGCAAAGACTCTACACTCCCAAGACTTCCAAAGCGAGGCATCAGTGAAGAAACTTTTGGGCAAAAGATAAAAACCATATCGTAAAATTATCATTTCTGGCTAAACACAACAAAACCGGTCCATTACGGATGTTGCGATCCAGCTCGCTCGCACGGATGGGTGAATGTGGTGTGAGAGAAACGGAGAGAGGATAGCTTCGTGTATCCTGCAGGACCTCCCGTCGCGCGAGCCAGGCCAATTTGCATCGGTGAATGCGTTTTCGCCTTGACACCTACCTAGCATCGCTCTCTGTGTTCTGACTACCCACTCGGCAGGACCTTGCAGACAGAATCTATGAGACGTCCCCATACGAAGGAAGCTCTATCCAGAGTTTCCGTCTTGTTTGGAGATATCCTTTTCTGGCCACCCTAGAAAGACGAGCGAAAAAAAAACAAACATCACAACTCCAACCCCCCTTGATGTTGGTGCCGAGTTTCCGTTGTTTTAAGGTGAATTGAGTGGTTTAGGTTGCGATTGTGTTGCTTTGTTCGGGTTGCGAGAACTCCGAACAACCATCGCGCTCCCTAGGAGCTCCTAAGGCTCGGTCGGAAGGTCGGCCAGGGCTCCCCACGGTCCGAGGGGTGACCGATAGCTTCACCAAAACCGGAACGAATCAAAACTGCCGGAGTGTTTCTTCGGGAGGTCCGCACAAAAATGCACCCGAAAACTCACGCTGCTTTGAGGGGTTTTTTGCTTTTTTTCGGTCGGAATCGGACGTTCCGGTAGATCGATTCTCGGCTTGAATGGCTGCTGCCTTTTGACACGGTGATGTGATGCTGTCATCGTCTTTGTGATGACATTGTTGAGCGCGGTTTTTGGAGAATGTTTGTGTTGCTGGTCGGGGCCCTTCTTACCTTTCCGTTCGTTTCCAAACCACCCGTGGGGATTTGTGTGCGATCGGTTGGGTTGAACGATCGGTGACGTTGAATGAAGCAACTGTGGAAAGCCGAGTAGCATGTGCTGGTGGATGTCGGGAGTTGTGGATTTGTTGTACGAAATTACCATGGGACACGAATGAAAACGTAAACATGAGGTTTGGTAGGGCACATTAGGAGTAATCTAACGTGAACTCCAAGTATTTATTTGAAAATGTCTTTCAGTCTGTAAAGATCTTAAGAGGATTTTCTGGGAAAATTTAACAAAAATCAATTCAACATCGTCCTCACTTTTATTATCCTCAGTATAGCAATCGCAGCAATTTTAAAGTTTGTTAACAACATTAGTATAAAGAATGATTTTAAGATCAGGCAACAGTACTGAGGATGCAGCATAATACTTCCCATGAGGTCCAGGATTTTCTTCATCGTTTGGGTGACTGCGTTACTCCTCAGGTTCAAGGCGTTGAACGAAAAAGAAACTAGTCTCACGATTTTCCCCAACAACTTCTACAGGGTTGGATGAACCTGATCATACAGATCAGACCCTAAATCTGCTTCTCAAATATTTTTTAAATGTCTCTCTTTTTTCTTCAACTCTTTCGTGGCAGAAACGGTTGGTGCTCATATTCTTGGGATCATACATTACTTGTTACTTGTTCCCTTTAATGCTCCAACTTGAATTAACTCTATCGAGAATCTAGAAATCTTTCACATCTTTAAATTGAGCTCACTTTTCCATTAAGATCTCACACTAATCCCAACTCTTATTGCTGCTGAGCAGTATTGCGCAGCGTTAAATACTACAGCCAAATCCTCACACATCCGTGCCGTGCTTCAGTCTCCTACGCTTCTCCTCGTTCATTCTATTCAATTTGACGCCGAACCATTTGTTGGCGCCCGTCGTAAAATTGCTTTGTGTCACATTGTCTTCCCATACCGTCGACTGTCAGCATATTAGGTCATCACCGATAAGACACATCAGCCTAGACGATCGTGCTAGATGCTCCCGAGGGATCCGGCGCAAAACCACCGATGTCGATAAATTCTTCAATCCATTCGTGTCTCAGTTTGACGGATTAGTGCAGCTGCTTTCGGGTGTCTGTGGCCACTTTCGCCCACCCCCCCTCCCCCCCTAACCAGCTGGCGTACCGAGATTGCGTGAATCCGTGCGCTGATATGACGCCCGAGCCAGACAGAAGCTTCTACCGCGACCCGATCCATCAACGGTCAGACCCGTAACGGGTAAGACGGCTGTCGCGAGAAGCACTTTTCGGTGTCCCGGTTTCCGTTCTCGCGTTCGTGCGGCTGGTCTGTGGTAATGAAGCATCCACCAAACAAGTGCGTAGATTGTCTCCGCTTGGTGGTGGGATTGGACGCGGACGCCTTTTTTTTTCGTCGTTTCCCACTGTTGTTTCACACATCGTCACGGCTGTCAGGGCGTAATGCGTGCTGAAATCCGCACCCCATCGGTCACACAAAAACGCCACCCAGTCCACCACGCGCCAGAAGCGCTGAACGTCCTCGTCACGGCCCGCACACAATGCGCACACGACGGCGGTTGAAACAAACAGATCGCGATAGCAAAACAAAATTCGTGAAATATTTCCACTGACCGTAAAATATGATGAAAAATAATCTCTCGGGAAAGGGCAGGAAAGGTGGAGCAGGCAGGGGGGGCAGGGAGGCTTGACAGAAGATCTAGCAGGTCGTCCGGCCACACACCGAAGCTAGGGGCGAGTCATTTGTTCCGTGCCGGTGTTTGCCGACAGCCAACGTCGGTCAGGAACGCGTGTACGACGAGCGCGCCCAGACAAAGCAAACAACAACAGCGACGAGGCGACGAATTTTCCACCCAACTCTTCCCCCACCCCCCATCCCCCCTTTTTTCGATCATTGATCGGTTTCAGAATGCAAAAGACGCCCAGTCTGGCTGGCAGTAGGGCTACAGAAAATTGAGAATTTTCCTCCCCGCCCTATCGTTGGATCGGTTCGCACGGCCAGAAAATTCAACACCACCACCACGGCTCTAATGAACTGGTCGAGCTAATTGAGAAAAATGTAAAAATAAAATTCCACCACTCCCTGCCACCCGGGATACCGTCCCGTTTTGCCCCTGAGTTTGTCGCCGTGGGTCTCGGAGGGTTATTCTAAGCGTCTCGTTAGCTGTCAAATTATCGCGCCTTCGTTCGCGCCGATGGTGGAGATGGTGTACCGTTTGCCGGTAGGGAGTTGGACGAGACCGGGCATTGGTTCTGGCTGTGAATGTGCGGCGTTTGATGTGCGCCCTGTTTTACCATCCCGGACATGCAAAGTGTTCAATTTTTGTTTAACACCAATTAATCGAACGACCATAATTACTTAAAATTGATGAACAATTGTGGTTAATAGATTAACCGCCAAGGGCGGTTTCAGAAGTACTTGCCATGGGTTTTTTTAGGGGTTTCAGTAGCCAACTATTTAGGAGACCATGCCATCATATTTTCTTCTTAAAAATAAGTTAAATCCTACCATACCATCTCTTAGTTACGTTGTGAACTCTTAATTGTAACTAATTTAATAAGCTTGTTATAACAACTTGCGTACGACTCGTTGCCTTGAAGATAGTTTGGGTAGAATGATCGTATAAATATTAAACAAACCAAAGATGTCCGCGTCTAACTTAATTCATAATGACGTATTTTTAAATTAAATTTTAGTTTCAACCCTGCAAAAGATAAATTAACATTATTTATAATTTTAAATAATTTTTGTTTGTTAAATTTCTTAAACTCGAACGAATGTCTTACAGTTTCCTTAAAATATTATTCAAAAAAGCAAACAAACAAACATTCTTAAAAATATTATTCAAAAAACGTTGAAGATTTAATTTTTTTTAAAAGCATATAATAATATAAATTTTTAATTCCAATAATTGGAATATATTAATTTTTTTAGGTGCGATCGTACCTCCTACAGCCTAATTTAGTTCAGAAACGTTGAGGTTAAGTCCCTAAAACTATTAAAGAATTCTGAAACGGCATATATTTGAAAAGGTATAATGCTTAAAGATTGATTAAAGAATGTTAACCTAACGTGGCTCAAGACTTTAACCAAAATTTAAACAAAACTGATAAGCTCAATATTAATTGCAGATACAGTTCAACATAATGTGTTCTTTCTATAAAAAAAATTTAAGAAATTTTAAGCATTTGAAAATAAAAAACCGGAAAATATAATTCATAATATCATGAACAATGAATTTGAGAATCCTGACATGAGCGATCATGAGCGATCAATGCCATTTTCGCGAGGAATGACTGACACATGCCCATGTATTTTGATTGTATATCATCAATATCTGCATCCAATTGTTAATCATACACTCCATAACTTCCAAAAAACAAACAGAGTTAACGGGCCTAATTGCACGTGCAGACAGTTGCACCGATACGATGTTAAAAGAGTGTGAAAAACCGATAAAAAAAACTAGCCGTACCCAACGGAATCGTACGATCCGCGCCACTAATGAGCGCGATCTGGCTCAAGTGGTCGCAATTCCTGTCGCGTCGAACGGGGCCAGACCACACCACGATCGGCTGGCGGTGGAAAATTGATTCATTTTGGACCACAGCCAGCGCGTGCGATCCAGACATGCCGTGCTGGCGTTGCATAATGCAGGATTATTTCGTCGTCTTGCTGTCTGGTGCAGCGAAGGTGCTCTGGCTGTGTTTTCCCCCAAGTGGTGGCCACCAACACCGACGGCCTGGTGGGGGGGGGGGAAGGAAAAGCGTTCTTCTCGCCCGCCTGCCGATCATTAAACATGACGTCTAAATGTCATAGGGTGAAGGGTGTCTCGTGGTTTTTTTCTTCTTCTCTCACTCTCTTGTATTTCCCGGCTGCTACTCGATTCGGGTGACACGAGCTGGGAGTTTGGGAACATATTTGAAAATAGCTTAACGTCTGTGGTCGGTTCGGGCGGCGCAATGCTACCCCGGACGAATTCATCATGTTGACATGAATTTTAAAAATGCCACCACTGCACGGCGCTGGGCACGTAGTCCCCCGGAGGGTTAAATTTGGCGCTGGGTTGGCTGGTGGTGTGAGTGTCACTCGCGCTTGCCGAACGATTGATTTGTTCGCTACGAGGTAAAATGGTACCGGTACTTCCGGTGGGACTTTTGACATTTTCCCTGGCAAGAGGCGCATCGTTATGAGTTAAGGAAGGAGTGCGAGAAGACGTTGAAATTGACTTACCTCGAGGAGTTCTTGCACACGGAAATTGACCTTTTTAAAAGTTTAATTCATCATTTTTCATTTTTCCATGGTAATTTGTCCATAAATATTTTTTTATTATTCGTTTCGATAGATGGACTAATATTAAGCTATTAATTAGCTTAAATTATTTAAAATCAACAACTATTTGAAAACTCAGATCTCGAGCCAACCGTCACAATCAAATTTAAATAAGAAAATTTGTACAATTCATCACAGGGCAGACAATAAAAATGGACCCCCAAAAGCTTACATCTCACTGTCTCGAAAGCCTCGCCGGTGGTCATCGCCGTTGCCCGTGCCCAAAATGCAAAATGCCAATTCAAAACCCCCAACGGACAAACTAATTAACATTCGATAATTAACGAACACGGTTCCTTACAAAAAAAAAAAACAACTCCATCCCACCCGGTTTTGTTCATACACGCGGCCACAAAACGCTAGCCGTTTCCCCGAGGGAATAATTCTGTTCTCGCTGGCACTGATGTGTCACGCGAAAAGATCGCTCGTAGCGTGACTGCGTGACTTCGACCGTCATCCCGTCCGACCATCTGGCTGCGAGCCTGGTCAGCCCCAGACGACCCCGTGGGCCGAATGGTACGGGAAGATTTATCTTTAAAATAAAATATCGATTAATCAATAATGTTCTTCGATCGGGGAGGTTGTTTTTTTTTGCGCAGCGCATCACCACCATCGTCAGGGTGTACAAGGTAAAGGATTTCTTGGAAATGGTCGGTCTGATTTCGCACATGACCACCATCATTGATCCAGGTGAGGGTCCAGGACTCGGAATTGTGCGAGGTGAATTTTGCGTTTTTCGGGAGATGAACTCTTTCCGTTGGCGATGTTTGGCTTAGTTCTTGCGAGGAAAGGAAAAAATAGTATTGATTATTAATTTGCTTAATTACGGGACATGTTTAGCTAGATTTTGAAGAGTTTTTTTCATTGCTTTGACCTAGAAATTTTCCTTGAGAGTAATCTCATCTAGGAGAAAAAGAAAACAATAATGAAAAATGGTGTCAAATGATCGTCGGAGTTTAGAGGGAGATCTCAAAGTACGAACATTGCTGACGGAACCTCATTTTTCACGTCTATATTCTCTAGATGCTCTTCGAAAGGATAAACAGTTCAAATTGCTGGTCGCTGATGACTTGAACGTAAAATGTGCCTGTGTCTGACGCTTATGACTGTTCAATGCACTTTATGTACATAGACCTACATTAATGTTGTGTTATAATGTGAAGAAAAAAGGTCTCCAATACTATTTAATGATAAATTAACAGGCTTTACAGTTCCTAAAAATACGTTATCCGTCATGTAGGTATTCTGTTAGACTGTAGGTTGACACTTCAAGAACAACTTCCTGTAGGCAAGCACTTTAAGGGACTTCACCATCTTAAATCATTATATTGTTCTATGGTTAGGCTGATTTTAGAATTTGCTTGAATCAATTATACGTCAATACAACAAATAATAAACAGACTTTAATCAGTATAAAGAAAAAATACACAAGCGAAATTTTATCTTTTTTCTCGGGCTCGATCTCATTTACCGTGTTAGGTGTCTGTTATTCAGACTGAAAATAAACTTCCAGGCTCCTAGCGAGAGCTTGAGGCCAAGACAGTTATTAGGTACTGAATCAACATCCACTGAATTTAGTTCTAATGATCAACTCTTAAGGGCGGCCCGGTGGTGGATGCGACAGTGGCGCCGGTCTTCATCCGGCAGGACTGGATTTAAAATCTCATCTGAACCTTTCCCGCATAGTTGAAGACTGAATTTCCAACTATAATGACAATATGACTTCCTTGTCATGCTAACCTAAAATAGTTAAGGAGGCCATGGCTTGATGACGTTAAATTAATAAAATAAGATTTTTTTGCTATAAATTAAAGGTATTTTGAAGTACCGGATTATTCAAGAAATTTTCCTCCTCAATCTAAGGAAACTTGGGGCCAACAAAAACACGCTCCAAAACCACACAACTAGCTGGGTGTTCTTGCTGCTAATTTAAAAACGCGTTTTTGCCCCCGATTTCCAACTCATTACAGCTTTTTGCATGCTGCGCATAAAACCAAAGCTTCATGATGGTTTTTGCGGTGGTTTTTTCGCAATCTTCTCCCCATTTCACATATGTTTTTACTGTCTGTTTCCCACGTTGTTGCGATTCGTTTACTCATCTCGGCTTATTGGCTCGGCTGTTGTTGTCAAAAATCTTGTGAGAGATGAGCTAAAGGGAAATAAGCATTTAGTGTCATATGTATGTATGTGTGGCTAGCAGTTGAATAATTTATCGGCAGTGGTGGTGCATCTTCTGCACCGGCTGCACGCTCCTGAAACACCAAATAAATTAGTCCACCAATGGGAAACACCTTTTGGGGGAAAACATTTATATAGCAAGATTTACCCTCGAGCTAACAAAAATTCATTTCCAGCGCAGCGAAGTAATCAAATTATGTTGATTTTAGAAAGATTTGCAGCTTAAAAGGAGCTATAAGATTTATCATTTTTAGTAAGAAACCGACTAAAGAACTTTAAATCCTCAAAAGGGCATGAACCGTTGTACATTGTAAAAGCATAATTAATTTCCCAAATTATCAGCTATCATAATGTGCCACGATCGAACCACGATACACGCTGGCTTTACCCGGTACGATAAGATCGGACTCGGTACGATCGGAAATTGAAAATTGAAAAATTGCATTCCGCAAACCCACTGGCGGTGGGCAATCAAACCCAATAAAGAAGGAATTCCCAAAAGGTGGTACCGATCTTAATTAAAAGTTTTTGTCGAGCGATAATCGAACCTGGTCGAAGCTGATCGAACGATCGGCATTTGCTTTATCGATCGATCGAGCGGGCACGGTTCTTACCACCAAGCCGACACAGAAATCACGTTTGCCAGTGCATTCTGAGAAGGAAAAAAAAAACAATTGGTAGTTGATGTCGGTGGTTCGATTTAGGTCAGCTCGTTCAAACTTTTGATGAATCATTTAGGTATTTTTAATTAAAATTTATTTACACCAAGCGTGTTTGAAGTTGGCTGGTTCTGCGGAAGTGGTCGTTGTTTTGTTGCACCGGATACCGGTGCAATTGCACGGGAGTGCATCGTGCCATTCCTGCTTTCCCTGCAGCTTGTCACCTGTTGTAGGGCCTGCGTGTGATGATGGTTCGAAGCGATCGAGAGGCACGTCATCATCAGCTCATGGCAGCCGGCGCAGGGACGTTGCGAACCGAACGGGGTGGAGTTGCTTTTAATTTATTGCTTTATCACGAGATGAAGCCGATCGCCGCCGCTGCCGACGTGCAATTGCACACCGTACCACCATGAAAAAAAACCTCCACCGACTCGGATATCAATCTGTCATCACGAACTCTTGGTCGAACGCAAACGTCAATAGTATGGACAGGCGAAACGGTGGTTTTGATCGTGAGTTGGGTTCGCTTTGCTTTAATTTTTATTATTGATGCAAGGGTTAGGACTGGGAGCAGGAAAAAGGGAGGTTGGCTAATGGATTAATTTTTCATATTCACTGCCACAGTTTTGCATCGTGCCGTACAAATCACTGTCACGAGCGCCATCACGCGGGTGTAAAATTCTGAGAAAAATGACCTTGCATGAGCTGGGCGGTAATTGGAACGGGTAGGTCCGATGCAGGTCTGAACTCTTGTTTTTTTTGTTTTGTTACTCTAGCAGTAAAAAGTCCCCTCCTATGCAAATCGATCTTAAATGCGCATGATCGCGTATATCGATTGTTATAGCGGCGACGGTGGCTGCCAATTAGTCGCGCAAGGTTTCGCAGTAACGTAACAGGTTAGGTGATTTTTTGGACAGTGAAAGGACATGTTGGAAATGGTTTTTATTTTCTGCTAGGTGAAATAGTCAACTGAAGCAGGAGAACGATTGTGGGTTGATAAATTGCGCTTTAATTTGCTTACGTTTACTCTGTACACCTCTTTATTATTGATAGATGGACACTTTTGACCTTGGTCAGATGAGACTCGATAACCTGATTGAACTCCCAACAGTTCAAGAGTTGATTCTACTTTCTTTAAACGGATGACAATTGATTCTCTGTCGTTGTTCAGTAGTGACGTCCGTCCCAAGAACTGATGTTTTATTATGTCAAGAATAAAAATAATTAGACAGCCAAACAATAATCATGGACCTCTGCCATGGGTTTTAACTGGAATAGACGCCGACTAGACTGTGGTAGGGAAACTCGGTGATTTTAACCTGATTGTAAGTTCCAATTCTAATTTAAGCAGCGAAAATCATCACATGCAATGAGCATTTTATGGTCTTCACAACAAATTTTATACTTGCAGGAGACTCCAGCATCACATGAATCCATGATACATCGCACTCTGTCTTACCCAATCCTCCAAGGACCCAAATCGAAGAGTATTCTGAAGAAATATATCTATGCTTTAACCATTATTGAGACTTGGATGATGAGGATTTATTTGGTGATGTATGTAAGCAACGTATATGGAGAAGGAGAAAAAAAACTTGAAAGCAAGTAGAACTTTTAGGCGA
Organism: Anopheles stephensi; assembly: GCF_013141755.1. Taxonomy (NCBI): domain Eukaryota; kingdom Metazoa; phylum Arthropoda; class Insecta; order Diptera; family Culicidae; genus Anopheles; species Anopheles stephensi. Next base: position 19,109,562 of record NC_050203.1, read on the forward strand.
TGCTTTAGTTATCCTGACAGACCTCAGACAGACCAGTCCTGATGAACCTTCACCAGGAAGGTGGTCTGTAAATTATTTGGTACAAAGCAAAGAAGAGCTAATTAACTCCTGGTCTGGAACAAATAGAGTCAAATCTGTAGAATATATTCTGTATAAACGTGTATAGAAAAATTGCCTAATTAATGGGCAAATCGGAGTTCTGGCCATCTCTCAACGCTAATCTTAAAAAAGCTATAGATTCTGCTTGCAGAGAGTAGACCAACTGTAAGATTATGGCACTTCTAATCGCATTCTACTAAAGCAAAATTGGTTGAGATTCTCCAGAGGAACGATAGCTGGGAAGGAACAATTCTGTTTTGGTTTAGTAATTATTAGAATTTTTAATTCTAATAATCAAGTCGAAGAATTTAAAGCAAGAATTATTAATTTTTGACTTAAAAGTATTAATTTCATTTGCCCATCGAATTGATCACTTATAAAAATACAATTCTTATGATCATCGTAATTTACTTGTGTCCCATATATTTGATAGTAGTTATTTATACTCCCTTTTTCCCCATTTATTCTAATGTACTTCTGGCTCACAGCAAAATCATCTAGCTTCTCGCGAACCAATTAGTCATAATGTGTGCTGGGTAATAAAAAATCCGGATCATTTTGCTAGCCCCATCGACTTGCGTGCATCGGGAACGATTTAATCTAGATCAAACGATACCACCGGCCGGCTGTGAATAAAAACAAGCGAAGGTGGGTGGAAATCTCACACAGACACACACACACACACATTTTAACCCCACATTCGCTGATAAATAAATTGGGCACGGTTTTGTGGGGCCGTTTAGCACCGTTGTCACATCAACACACATCACTATAAATATGATTCGCGAAGGCCGAAAGGCGAAAGGGCATCTGTTGCCGCACGGCTAGGAATCATATCCGACCAGCGTCTCCGTCAATCAAAACAACGTGTGCCGGTCGGAGATCGACTGTCATTTAAATGAGCGAAGTAGGAAAAAAAAGCGAGATGCAACGAGAAAAACACCCCATAAGATCAGGCTGACAATATATTCACCATTTATTTATTGCATCACCTGTACGGTCTGTGCTGTTTTTCGCTCGATTCGACCGGGCGCCATCCAAGTGTTTTATCTTCTCTGGCTGTTGCTTGACCAAGCGTTTTTGTGTGTGAGGGTGTGCTCTTGTTTTGATGTCAATTTCGACGATGCTTTTCGGTGGATCGTTGGGGGTGGTTTGATTCCGCCGACGGGTTGGGACGATTTGTTGGATCAACTCGCGTTTTCTTCAATCCCATCTACGTATCCCGCAGAAGAAGCTGGCGGGAAGGGAAAATCCGACAAACATTTCCCACCGCCTCTTTGTGTCGACACGATCGCTCTATTTCTACGGTGAAATGCTCCACCTTCCTCCTCTCCTTCCACCCTGGAAATCCGAAACCCTCACGGCAGCAGCAGCAGTCGCGATCCTCGTCACCGGAGCTAATTTATGAAACCATTTCGTCAAATTTAGATTTTATAGACTATTTATAGGCGATCGTCCGAGACGTCGGGCACGTTTAATGTTTACCGCCACACCGTGCCACACCATACCGTAACCAAAAAAAAAACTCCCCTTCCCGGGGATCCTCAACCGAGGATCGACCGTGGTGGACCGGGTGGTGAGCCAATATTTAAATAAACCATCGTTCGATGGTTCTCGTCGCTCGCCTTTTTGCCCTCAAACCGAGCCAATCGACCGGATCGACATGTGTGTGTGTGTGCCCCTTTAGCCAAATATCGACCAGCGAACGTGGCCGGTAATCGTGAACGACGAAACGGAACAGCAGCAGCTCACAGGTCGTAATGAAACGTGGTCAACCCGAAAAAAAGGCCACGAGAGCGTGCGTGCGCGCGCGCCTGGCGAGTGGGAGCCAGAGTTAATTTATTTTCGGCAGGAACAGAAGTGCCGAAAATTTATTACTTTTAAACGATATTTGAAATTCAATCCTAAGGAGAGCAGACGGCTTAGGCGATCGCTGCTCAGCTCGAAGGGGGAAGCTTTTGTGCAAAACAAGAAAACAAATCTCGTCGAAATGCGTACGTTTTTCTTGGGAACGCGCCGAAAACGTTTTGTTTCTTTTTTTTCGGGGGGCTTGGGTTGGCCCACACTCGCTGCAGGTGACAGAGGCCCATATACGAGTGACGTGATGTCGCTTATCCCATTTGCTGCCGATCGGGTTTTACTTAACGGTTGATGCGTGTTTTGCCGTTTCTGTGAGGATTGTCTTAAATGAGCAGATGCTGTGCCAAGCGAGCAAATCAGCGTTTTTGTAATAGGCTGAACTTGTCTTATTTCAAACAAGTAAATTGGAAGGAGTTCTTCTCCCAGAAGCAACTTTAATGCTCAATAGTTAATGCTCAATAAAGCCACTAGCCACACCTCTCCAACTTTCTAGTTATTTTCATAAAACTAGTGGCCTAATTGTTCTGTAGTTGGATGGTTAGTCCTCGCTATGGAGGAACGTCCTAAATGGGACTTGAAGCTCGGTTCTGCTGTGTGAAGACCTGCGGCGCCGCAGCCACATCTACCACCGGGCCGCATCAATAAATAGTTTGGTCTTCCAACTAGGAATTGGAAGTCAAATCAGCCATCTATTTAAGGTAGAAAATCACACATTAGTTCAATTTTATACTCTTTTAAGTAGTAATAAGTTTTAAATAAAATAAATATTTTACTTTTATTTTTTTATTATTAAAGAGTTTCAAAGTAAAACAATCAATTTGTGGGCCTGTTGGTGCAGCTTAACGCTATTGAGCAATTAAGTAAATAATTTCCGGAGTAAATATTCTTCCCAGAATCAGCCACTACCGTAGCTGGTTAATAATCCACTCTAGAACTTAACGCTAAATTCTTAATCACCTGTGTAACATCCTGTGTGAGCATGGCCCTGGACTTTATGCACCGACCCTTTTGCAAATGCATCTTAATTTAATAACAATTCTAAGCACTCCACATCCTGCATTAACGCCTCAGGCACTGATTACAGCAATGTGTTCGTAGAATTCTTTGCTCATGCAATCCACATTTCCCGTCGGCTTGATTCTGCCACTAGAATGCATGATTCATCAACCGGCTTTAAATAAAAACTCACCCTTCTCAACCCTCTTACTCTCCTGTGTGCCGGTGAGAGTTGTTTTACGCCGCGCGACATCTAGCAAACACGATCATTTACTACGTTTAGAGACGCGTTCTGAATGAAATTAGCAATAAATTAGCATAACCTCGGGAGCATGCGGGATGCAGCGTGGGTAGGCTTCCCCCCTGTCCGAAGTCCAGCCAGATCCGGTCTCGTCACGCCGTACCTGACAGATGGGCACCCGACGAGCGTTGATCTAATTCCGTAGATCACGGTGACACTGCCGCTAAACGGAGTGATTATTAATCTTGCTAGATCCAACCATCGCGCGAGTCGAGGCACTGGATTTCTTTTTCGCTTTATCCCATCATCAACGCTACGGACGTGGCGTGCGTACGTTACGCCAACGCGCCAACGTTTGATGCGAGCGACTGAACGCGAACGAATGCCAGTCGCAGGTCACACGTCGGCTAGCACGAGTCGAAATCGTTTCATCGCCCAACTTTAAGGAAAACAAACAAATCACCGGTGGCTCACCGGTGCAGATGGTACCGGTGCGGACATGGCAGCTTGATTTTATATGCCCGTTTCGTTATTAAAAACATTACTCATCCTTCATCCGGACGGCATGGAGCATGATCGTGGCAAGAAGCAGGGGCTGGTGAACTAATTTTAACTCACCGCGTTGTTTCTATCCGTTGGTCCACTGGAACTTCACCCCCGGGGGCTTTGGAATCGGACGCAGGGAGACCGAGACCGAGTTCCAAAATTAGACCACTTTACCGTCAACCACCCACACGTACCGCGACAAGGTCGTACTAATTTTAGCCACAAAAACCTGCACGATTATGATGGGGAAGTGTGCGTTCGTTCACCACCGACAGGGAAGAAATGGATCTATGTTTCGTCCTATTCTATTCTACTATAATACTACCGACGCAAGGACGTAGCTGGGCGATGGAAGTGGCCTTGGTGGGTAAGATAGGCGGAGGGTGAGAGGGTGGTTTTAAGTGGTGCGAAATTTTGCCAAGACGGAAGCACCAGCGCACGATCATGGATGATCGATGACAGATAGCGAAGGTGCGGAACGATCAAGTGATGAAATGATCCGGTGGCTACCAACAGTGACCGAGGCCAGCGCTGGTGGCAAAGATTAAGTGCTTTGTACATTATTGATGTGCGTGGATATTGGGTTACGCTCAATGGAAGTGGTTTCATAGAGCAAAAAGATAAAACAACGTTTGAAAAAAAATACACAAAACTGTAGAAAAAGGAATAAAAAAAGAAACAAAAACTAAATAAGTATAGAGAATATGAAAACACACTCAAAATTCATATAAAAATATAAATAAGAGGAAAAAGGCTCTACAAAAATGTTAAATTTTAAAATTATTCACAACAAAATAGCAATTAAATAAAGGTTGCAAAAGAGGAAACAAAAAGCACAGACTTGTAACAAATACCACAAAGAACAAAAAACCAAAAATGATAAATGTAATGTAAAACAAATGCAACAAAAAAAACAAGATAAAAGAATGAATAATAAGACTAAGCAAAGCAATGTAAGAATTCCAAAACAAAAGGGACTATCATAAAACCATGTGGATTGAAAGGTATAACAAATAGAAAAAATAACAAAATAATAAAACAAAACCAATTAATATACAAAAGCCTAATGAGATACCAAATGCACAGTAGAAAATAACAGTTGTTGGTCACAGTGAAACTTCAATAAAATTAACTTTCAAATATAAGATAATTTCGAAAATTTAATTAAAAATTACGAGTAATAAATTTAAATCGCTTTGAGCTAAAACTACAGAAGAATTTGTTTTTTATAAATTTTTTAGTATTTATTAGTAAAGTAATGGTTTTATTTTTTAATTATTTTAAATAAGACTTATTTTCCATCTATTCATATTGTATGAATAGTATGTCATTCTGTCATTCCAATTAAAGGACGACCTCAGTAGAAGTCTTTTTAATAGTTTTTTTTAATATTATTATGATAATTTGACTTTCATTTCTTTCAATTACAATGAACAGTTAGAAAACTACCACCTCATTACATCTCAAACATGACACATCAGTATGTCCTCCCAATGTTTAACAACCGTCCTTCTGCCACAACAAACAAACCGATTGTTTAACGTTCGTGCCGCTGTTCCTTGCCCGTATTTACTATTATTAATAAAACGAAACACTAAGCGCGGCGCTTAGCACACCGACACCAACATCATCGCCATTGCACGCGTAAAACGTCTGTCAAACCGGCGGCGTGAGAAAACCGGCCCTGTCAACACTGACGAATATATGGAATGTTTCAAGTTGAAGCTGGCGCAAAAAAATTAATGTTTGTTTGAATTTAAAGTCCTACCGTTCTGGTTGCACGATTTTTCTTCCCCGAAAATATTCGAGGAAACCTCGTGCGTGGTTGTTTGTTGCGGTCCGAAAAGAAAAAGCCATCCGGCTGTCCGTCCGTTCGTTCGGTCGTCGCATTCCAATAAGCACGATTCCAACAGCGCCTACGTCTTGCAAGTGCGCACGTGCGCAATCTGTTATGCATCTCCCTTCCCCCCATTTCCCCTCCTACCCCCTGCCTGTCCCTCTCCAACAGCCAAATATTTCTTTCTTACCCTGCTCGAATGACAGCACTTACACGCGATTTGCGCCAGCCAGCAGACCTGTTGTTGTTATTTTCTCCCCCCACCCGAGAGTACGCTTGCCAAAATCGCGATCTTGTCCGTCGGCAGCTGATCGTCAGTCTCGTCGCGATGTAAGAAAAAAATATGTCACCAATGACCCGCTGGGGCAACCAAAATCGATCCTCACTGCCTCTCCGGAAACATCACCCACCCATGGACAATTGTTTTCTTTACCATCCGCACAGCACTCTGGATCGCTTAAGATCCAACCTGTCCACTCGAGCGACGCGCTTGCTCGATCGCCATGCTTTGTTGTTAAGAAAGAATGTGCCGTGTGTGTTAACAAACCGAGGGAGTGAACTAAATACGTCCAACCGACGGGTGTTCGGTTGGAATCATTTGCACCGAGTTCGATGAGTTTGTTGGCCGGTATGCCGATGACGGCATCGGTGACGCTCGTGGGTCAACTTTTGTGCGCAAAAATGTGTAACGAATTGCGCAAAACACACCTCCCAGCAAGGTGAGTGGTGAAGGAAGTTGGGTTTTCCTTCTTTTTTTACGTACAAGATCTACGTAAATTCGTCAATCGACAAATGCGAGTCCTTGAGCAGTATTGATGGTGGTTTTACAAAGAAAATGTTAAAGGTATGTAGAGTAAGAAATGGCTTGGGTTACGCACAATGTTTTGCTTTCTTTTTTTTCTTAGTCATATTAAGACATACAGAAATACATCGTCCATTGCCTTCAACAAATCGTCCATAATTGTTTGAATGGAATTTATGAACGATTCATTAGGAACGGTTTGGTCGTATTGCTTGCAAATGCGATATCGGAACCTACCTTCCGACCGGGACCAGGGTTCAAATCCCATCCATAACGCCTCTCCGTACGTAGGACTGACTGGCTAGCTACTGATAAATATAAGCCAAGAAACGTTATCCTAAAACCAATGAAAAGTTAAATAAAAACACTCAAGGAAGAATATGTTTTTTTGTTGGAATAACTTTTAAATGATGAACCTTTATCGTATAATTTCACGGCTTGGAAAAAATATATAAATGAACAAATAAACTTTTCTTCTCTCACTAAACTCTGCATTCACAGATATATTCCTGGATGACAGTTTTATATATCCCCGCGACTTAAAAAATCACTTAATCATGTTGATAAGTCTCTTCTTCTTTCTTGTTTAACGATCTGATATCTGTTCTTAATGGATATCTAAAGGCTTACCAGATGTATCGATTCCATGTAGTTGGAGAGACTGTCCTCAATTAGGGTGAAACTTTTTTATTATTTATTTATTGAGGCTTTGGGTCTCTGAGATCTGAGACTCTTAACACTATGGTGGATTGGTGAGGATTCGGTTCGGCTAAGGTTCTGAGTCATTTTTATAGTGCGTGAGAATTGGCTCACTCTGTTGGTCTTTATTTTCCGGGAGTTTGTGTCCAAGTTTTAATTTTGTTGTTGTTGCTTTGATTTAATTCAAATTTACTTTAAACTAAATCTGATCTCTGATGAGTCTATCTTTTCACCTGAAACACATTCTCTATTTTTATTTTGAAACCAATTAAGTTAAAACAAGTCTCAAACTTTTCTATCTGTTTGCTAAAAGATTAATAATTTCAGCGATTTATCATCTTTGATTTAAGCTTTCCTTGGACCAAAACATTTGTGGAACGAATTGCCCTTTGATTGTATTTCATTCTCCCTTACAACGTTGAATTGTATTCCACCTCGTTAAATGCTCATTAAGACGCGTAGAACGTAACGTAAAGCCTTTAATGCTTCGATTTTTTGTATTAAACACCCCAGATGTGTCATTTATTGATCATCGAACTCGGGAAAAAAAGTGATTAAGATTTAACCGACCAATCAAAATCGACTTGAAAGGAATTCGCAGCTTGGATTGGCATACCAAACACAATCACACACCAGCACTGCATTCTGCACCATCATCTCAATCAAGCGCTCGTCAAGTTGAAATACCGAAAAAGATCAACATTAATCTTCCCGAGTGTCCAGACTCGCAGTCCCGGACACAATGGCACATGCATCCGTCGATCGTGGCAACCAACACCATTCGGGCGAAATGTGGCCAGTTGTATCAAGCCCGAAGTTTGGTGAATTGTTCTCTGGGGCATTCGACACACAACCGTGATCCGGGACTTACTTTTTTTTATATGCCACTTCAATTTGGGTCGTAATTTACTCTCCTCCCGAAAGAGCCACCACCTTCCGCCCTCTCCCTTCCATTCTACCCACCCAAACAGACAATGCAAACGTATGCCGACGTTTGCAAACGTGATGCATCGTCGCGATCGCCCGTGGATCGATTGCAAATATTGTGAGTTTCAAGCACTCGGGCGCTTGAAAGCTGGTCCTGGAGTGCGCGAGGAAAAAAAAAGAAACGACGATCGTTCGCGCACGGCAAACCTATTAAAGGTATTTATTTCGATTTATTATTTATCCGCGGTCCCGAATATCGATGACCCTTCGGGGGTACGCGCGCGCCCGAACACTCATGCCCGTTTTTTATTTCCTGTGCGCAATGCAACCCAGCGAGCGCTTCTCGAGAGCACCGTGGCGTGACTCGGTATGGGGGCTTTCTTTGCTTTATTGGCGAAAGAAAACCAGCACAAATGTAGGTGTTTTGAGATGGTGCACAAATATTTTCATCAACCTTGCTCGGAGCCTTCGATAGCGTGCCCGGCAGTGTTGCGAAGGTGTTTGCCAACTTCCCGCTGCACAGCGCGACCCTTTCCCAAGACATTGCTAGCTCCCGCTGTGTGTGCCTTTGCCGACTGCCCTCCTGTGTCTCGGTGGCCGTTTCTTTGCGTTACGGCCTTGCGGTTCGATTCGTTACGGTACGAGGTGGCGTTTGGGATGGGAGAAGAACGCTCTTCAAGGGATTCACCGGCGGTGGCCATTGTGGTGAGGTGCAGACAAACGATTCCACAGAAGCGGCAGCACCCTTTTCGTGTGGCTCGCAACCAATCTGGCATCGGAAATCGCCACAAGACCACAACACGCAGCAGCAAACCGGTGAACGATGGGCTTTTTTTGCTGGCAAAAGTTGACTGCGTTCAGTGGGATAGGATCAGCACGCAAAACTACGCTTTCGTTTTCCTGGTTTTGCTGAAATCTCACGAACCTCCTGAAGTTTTGTACGGCGTTCGTTCCCGTTCTCACCCGACAATCTCGGGTGCATCTCTGCTCGGTTGCGGGATTGTCTGAAGAATGAGCATGCTTGTGCTACCTATCCGTCGCACAGCGGGCGCTTGGAGTGACCTTTTGTCGGTGTGAATTTCCATTCTTGAGGCTAACCTTGCTTTTGTATTCGTTTTTTGGATGCCCAGTTGACTTAACGATGGAGAGTTTTTCATCAAGAATTTTGGACTATAAAGTCAGAACCGAACGAATTTTGCCCACCGTGCCAAACGATCACGATCCCATAAACCCGTAACCAAGGACCGCCGCCGTCTCCCAAGTCTTCGAGCCCAATAACCCCATTTGCCAGCGGTGCGGATTAATATTTTAACACGAAAGCTGCGAAATCGATTTTCCCATTTTATCTGTTTACACTGTAATTACGTACCGGGTACGCCTCCCGTACGTTCGCTTGCCTGGAACTCCAACAATCGGTCGGGATCATGGTGAAAAACTCCCAGTCCATGCGTATTAAACACCCCAGATGTGTCATTTATTGATCATCGAACTCGGGAAAAAAAGTGATTAAGATTTAACCGACCAATCAAAATCGACTTGAAAGGAATTCGCAGCTTGGATTGGCATACCAAACACAATCACACACCAGCACTGCATTCTGCACCATCATCTCAATCAAGCGCTCGTCAAGTTGAAATACCGAAAAAGATCAACATTAATCTTCCCGAGTGTCCAGACTCGCAGTCCCGGACACAATGGCACATGCATCCGTCGATCGTGGCAACCAACACCATTCGGGCGAAATGTGGCCAGTTGTATCAAGCCCGAAGTTTGGTGAATTGTTCGCACCATTTGCCAGCGGTGCGGATTAATATTTTAACACGAAAGCTGCGAAATCGATTTTCCCATTTTATCTGTTTACACTGTAATTACGTACCGGGTACGCCTCCCGTACGTTCGCTTGCCTGGAACTCCAACAATCGGTCGGGATCATGGTGAAAAACTCCCAGTCCATGCGCAATATGGAAGCGAGAAAATTGTGGTCCAAGCCAGAGGGGGATCGAAGTAAGGTGTGGCCAGGGAAAGGAGGCACAAAAATGGTTCAGAAAAGAAGCTATTTTGCCGTTGGACAAAATCTTTCAGAAAACCCTCATGATTGCGCTGCTGCTGCTGCCGGTGATCACTGTCTGCACGCGAGAATAACACCGCACCAGTGGCAAGAAGTCAGAACGATCTTATCCTTGTGGTTTTTTGGTAGCACAAACAAAAAGAAAAAAAAACAGAAGAATGAAGCATCGTGGGAAGCTGAAGCTGCCGAGGCGAACCTGATGCTAGGTCCTTGATTAAGAAAGCATCGGTTTTGCAAGCGTTGCTGTCCACGGAAGGATACTCTCTAACGGGATCAGGGTTTTTTTTCTGTAGATCTGGACGTTTACTCTTAATAGCCTACGCCTGGTGCTGGGGTTTTTTTTGGGTTTTAAGATGAAAAGCGTTCTCACTACGTTGCTACCATATAATCAGGCTAGTTTCATCGAACGAATGCAACTGGCAGTAATTAGATGCCACACATGGATGGCCCAGGGCGATGGCGTTAAGCGGGAGTTTTTCAAGGAAGCTTCAAGGATGAAACGTTTCGGACTGAGGTTTTGAAGAATTCTGTGAAGAATGGATGGATGCCCCTTCGACGCTTAGAGAATGAGATGTTCATTGAGGTTGATTAGTATTCTGTTGCATGCCTGTAGGCGTTGAGCTTGGAGTTCTTAAAGTTCGAGTTCACCTGGAAGGGTTAGTTTTTATTACCAATGTGTTGTTTATTAAGGAATGTATTAATTTTAGAAATTTGTAATTCATCAGAGAAAACATAAGTAAGGTAAAAAACTTTGCGGTTTAAAATTAGAGATATAATGCCTGATCAAGTGATCTACAGTGATAGTTATGATTCGAACCACTGTCTCACCAAATTCTACCTAAAGTTCTTTTGAAGAGTCCTGTGCCCTTCGTTTCTTGTCAACATCCAACATACTGGTATAATCTTTGTTGTTTGAGCCTAATCTAAGTAGGAGATGATCATAAGTACTTATACTTCATTACCTTGATCATTCGCGCTAAGTCAATGGGAGAAAACCTAACACTGGAAGCTTAAGCTAGATCTATTTGAAGTGCATAGTTAACTATAAATTCTTGATCCAAATAATTTCCCTAGATCAAGACTATTTGACTGTGGAATTGTAAAAGCGCTCATCGAAAGAAATAAGCTTTTCAGGACAATGTCGTAGCCCATTTCTCCCTTAACGTGCTCCAAGAGCTCGCTAGGAAGACTTTTTAGTTCTTGATTAAGTCCCCAAACCAAGCTTCAATCGAGAGTGTACAAGCCGTCAGCTCAGCTGCAGCTACAATATTCGTTAGTAAAATACGGACAACGGTTGAAGATATGATATCAAAATAAAGTCAAAAGTAGCTCAAGGTAGATATTGATTTTCAACTTGGCTTTTTAGACATTTCTGGCTTTTTAGACCTAATGATACCAAGTAGGATAATACGGCTAGGATTTGATCCCCGTTTCAGGCGTGTGAAGATCAGTTCCTGGACCACCCTTCGTAAAAACTGTATACCAACGTTTGACTTAAAAATTCGTACCATTACATTGGGTATGTTGATATGCCGTGAAATGTGTGTTTTGTAAGGAATCAAATAGATTTTCTTGATTTTTAATGAAAATAACCACTCGCTCGTGTAACGTAATTTTCACATCCATTCTCACCTTGTCACATTTGCCCGTAACATGCAAAACCATCTAGAAGCATCCCCAGGCATCCCTCAGTCTTTCCCCCGTACACACTTCATCGGTTCGGAATTTCACACCACCGACCGACGATCGATTGGTCAAAATTACGGCCTCGACATACCCGGAATATGGCACACCGTTATTGGATCCCGCCAGATACCGCAGCATCTCGGCTAAATGTCACGCTAAAAATAAAAACCCATCTTACCTTACACACGATCGTCCAACTACGCTCTGGAACAAAATTCTTGGCACCCTCCCCACCCACCTGGGTGCCGGTTGGTGGTGGTACACGGAAAATTAAGTGTCCAGACACCATCTCATCCGCTTTTCCCGGCACTGCTCACGCTCTCTCTCTCTCTCCTGGATACGAAGCTCGTGTTGGCAGGATGGTAGAATTATGCAATCACTTAGCATTTAGCAGATGGATTAATTACGGCATTAATTAGCGGCACTACGGTTTCTCGTGGGTCGGTTCCCGCTGAAAGCCCGGTCCGATCGTGAGCCCGGGTTCACGAGCCGCGTCGTCGGGCCGGCCGGCCGGGACGTGCCTAACGGGCAGACACCCCGACCCCCGAGTGCGGAAAGAAATGGGAGTCAATTTCACTGACATGATTGGCTCGCACGACATGCTTTGCATGACGCGCACCGCTTGTCTAGCCGTATCGAAAGGCTCAGAACGGTCGGCACCATACCGAGGGCACGTTCGCGCTTCTCGTCCATTGCTGTCCACCCGTTTTTGGCTTTCTTCCCACGGAGCCGTACGGGTCGCGAAGGAAGCTACGGACGAAATGGGAGCAGAAGCACCGGAGGAACCGCATTTGATCTAATTACACTCCGGCTGCCTGGGAACGGCGGTGTGCTTAAGGCGTTCAGCAATCCATTCGCCACGCTTGCGGTCCCGGACGGCGTCGGTAAGTTCCGGTTTTTCCCGATGCAGAACGCCGTTGCCACCAACCAGAAGCACAGAACAACCTGTAGCAAGCAAGTACGCGCGGTCAGCTAATGATAGCAAAGCCTCCCCCCACCCAGACTTTTGCACTCGATCGTCTCCGGGGGGGGGGGGGGGCTGTTTTCTTCGCCCTGTTTGGCAAAGCGTGTGAAAATCGTTCGCCCCGCGTCGAGGGCGGATTGAATTACCGTGCGGGCCCGGAGAATGAACCGGAATGGGTTCCGCTTTCATGAATGGAACCTGCAGTTGGTCATTCCGTGGTGAGCTGTTACATTCCATGATCGTGCAGTCGGTAATAGTCGACAATGAAAGGGGACCGGTGGTATGGGTGGAGAACATTACAAAGCAAAACAATGTTTCGGGACGTGAGCATGAAGGTGGTAGAACAAGATGCCACAGAGTGAGTCGTTGTGCGGAGATTCACAAGTAGGAACTAGAGTAGCAACCATGAGTTATTGGTTCTTGACCCATTGTTTTCGGTCTTCTCTCTATGATGGAAGTGGTGTAGATATTCAACGAGTTGACTAGGTGTACATAAAAACTTAGTTTAAAATATTGGGTGAAGTAGGGTCTCATCTGAACGATCTTCAGCTGGAATGGTTGCAAGATCTCTAACCCATCACAAGAACAATTTTAACGAGTACCATTAACTTATGATACCTCTCGCCTACCAGACCAAACTTCATTATTGCCTCCACAGCGGACAAACATCCAGTAATAAACATGTTTGTCAACCCCGCACGCAATCAAGCCTCGAACTCGCAAGGATCATATAACAAAAAGACTGACGTCAACTTTAGCCCAGCTCCTGCTTTGAGGCTGGTTCGCATACTTCGTTCACTCACGTTGCATTCGTTTAGCAGCGAAGGTTTCACTCTCACATTACGTACATGCATTATGCTCACTTCCTATCCTCCAATTTCCATTGCTTGCAAACAGCAGTGCAGTGCTGCTTTGTCACACACGACCACTTCATTTGCGGCTCAAACAGAAGGCGAGCTACTTCGCCGGTCGCAAGTGGTCGCGCCTTTTTGTAAACAACTGCGCGGCCAATTTCCTTCCCTCCTTCGCTTCTCGTTCCAATCAAGGAAAGACGCTGGTGGTTCTTTTATTATTAGCATAAACATCCGCTAGAAACGGAATGCTTGATACGTTGTTTGATGCAAAACGATCTCCGGCGGGACCACCAACATACGATCTGGCTGATGCTGCCGTTACGATCCTTATGCGAGAGGTGAACGGTCTTTCTCGGAGGGGGTAGCATTTTCAAACGATCGCTTTTTGTGATTCTCGGTTCCACACGCGCTAACAGTATAACAATTCAGTGGAGCATACATCCCTCCATCAATGCTTGCCGGTATGAGGAAACTAACTTTTTTTTTGAAAGGTGTATTGTGCCCTTCAAATGATTCTTCAGCAAATTTTTTTGTTGCTGTGTGACGAACGACAACGAAACGGGGCAAAAGAAGGGAAAACGGGAGAGGGGGAAAAAAGAGTTGCCAAATTCGCGCGTGCAGCTCGTGCATAACGGGACATCGCATAATTGGTCATAATTTGCCGACGGCCCATTATCGGATCGGCTGGACCAGCTGCACATCGAGATTGTTTTCTGAATTGTTTGGCGTTCCCCAAGGAGGAGCGTGGCCTTGTTCTTCTCCCTTCTACTTCACGCACAACAACCGATAGCTCCTGAAACGTGGCACAGTAATATCTGGCTTCCACATGCCTCCCGAACGAAACCAAAATTCTGGCAAGCGGTCATCAGAATTTCCCTTCAGGATTTTCATGAGATTATTATCGATAAGTACCGGTGATCAAGCCCCGAATCGCACCGAGCCAGTTGAATAAGCCAACCTGACCGGGAGTGGTGAGAACACGATTTCAACACCAACAACCACTTCCGGAGGCTGTCTGGGTTCGAACAAAAGCAAAACAAAAAAGGATCTGAGACATTTTCCCAACACGGCGGCACACAGCAATCCCAAACTTTCGTCACGATCGTTTGTCTTTCGGTTTGGGACGTCTCCTTATCTTATCTTACCCGTGTGCCTTCTCGCAACAAGCCGGGAGACAGAAACGGTCCAACCAACAACAAGAAAGAAAGAAAAAAACACCGGAAAACATTGAAAATTCCTTGATTTACGCACCGGTGTTGTCTTTTCCGATCGATACGATCGGTTACGGTGCAATCCCAACCCGTAATGTCCGGTTGTGTTCCACGTTGCACACGCGCTCCGAGATCGACAAGATCGGTATCTAATCTGTTGGCGTAATATTTTCCACTTCGATCCACCAGCGCTGTAGTCCTTTCACCGTGTTTTTTTTTTCGATCTCTGTTTCCCATCTTAAGCCCGTTTCGATTTGTGCTACAGGATTTAATACAATCGCTTTTGGGTTTCCATTTTCTTTTTTCTTCTACTGCTTCTCAACCAACTCCAGCAAGTAAAGTTCTTTGCTCGCTCGCAGTCACAAAGCATTCCTGGTGGGATTTAAATTATTTATGTTTAGGCGTGTTTACACATTCGACTAGTTTGCTCCATCCAACCCCCGACTCAAGCCGGTGACAGTTTTATCGCTTGGTGTGGAATAAATTTTCCCAAATTTCTATACCCTAGGCCCCCGGCTAGGCTTCGGTTCGGGTTTCAATTTCGATACAGCCGTGAGTGGGAGAAAATAATTCTAATGAAGTTATCAAACGCCCTCACGCATACCTACACGCGACTTAATGAAGAGGAGAAGCCTTACGCATCGCTTAAGAAACGATCGTGTGGTTCGTTTAGTATGCAGCGCGAGGGCTCGGAGCGCGAGTGCTGAGCACATTAAAGGATGCACATGGGTGCGTGGCCGAGGGTTAAGGGCACCCGGAGGATTTTTATGATAATTTTACCGATTGCATTGCTCGGTCTAGGAGACGATGGACCTGGTGATTCTAGGGCTGGCTAACGATCTGGCCCGCGAGCAGTCGCTGGCTGATTAAGTTGCCGTTGACGGAAAATGCTAATCGTGCCGGGGCATAAATGCATCGGAATGTAGAAAATGTGTGCCATGACAGGAGCTTTACGAGTCAGGTTTTATGTGCGCTGGTTTGGCATTCTTCGCCGTACAGCGCTTGGAGAACACATGTACGGTCGATGTTTAACAGAACGGGAGTTATGCTACTTTAGTTGAAACAAGTTACGTTTATTTATAAAGTTTTTTAATCTTAATTTTTGTTGTTAAATTTTGCTATGAATTTTTTTACCTTATTATTAATTTTCTAAATTCGCATGTTTTTTCCGGTTTTGTTATCTGTGTTATTTGATTACAGTTCTTTTTTACTACGTGGCTTGAATGCTTGAAATTCATTCTATTACGATGTTTCTTATTCTTATATCAAACTTGTTCATGATTCTCACGATTTATTTTGCTGTTATTTATCCTTTTTCGTATCTGTTGCTGATGTTTAGTTTTTTCATCAAAACACGTTAATTATTTGATGTTTAAAAAGTTGGTTTATTTTTCACTTTATTTTTTATATTTCAAATAGTTTTTTCTTTGATTTTTATTTTTTATTGATTATCTCTTAGTATTCATAGTCTTTTACTTTCTTTTTTAACTATTGTTTATGTTCCATTTTTCTATTGTTTTTTTTCTATTTATTTTATTGTTTTTTTAATTATTTTTTTATTTTGATTTCTGTTCAAACTTTCACTTTCATATATTTTCGAGTTAAGTGCAGCTATAATAGCTTTTATTTTCTTCTTCTTTCTCGCTCCTATCTCTTGTGCATTCCTTCAGGTGTTATTTGTTGTGTTGTTCTGTTAAACTAGTTAAATTATGCTACGCTTTTCATTATACAGACAAATTTCATATTTTTTCGTATGCTTTACTTTGTTATTTGACTTTGTAGATTATTATACATTTTTTTGTATTTTCAATAGATTTTTAATATTTTTTATTTGTTTTCTCTTTATTAGCCATTTTAAATTTTATGTATGATTTTTTTAAATCAAAAACTTTCTAAAAGTATTATTTTTTCCTTTTTTATAAATAAATCACATTACCCTATAGAATACATCCCTTCCCTTCTCTTCAGAGTTCCCAAAAATTTCCTTCTCCTCATAGATCTTTGCGTATATAAAAATATATTCATGGTAATTTCTCCATGCTCATTTCCTAGCTTCACTTTCAATTGGCAATCAGCACCAACCGCTGCGTTCAAAACCACGATCAAACGATCGCCCGAATCGGCAAGTGATGGTTGTTTTCCGGTAGCTAATTGACGATAATTTCCCACCCGTAATACATTTAATCGATCTTCTCTGCTGCTCCGCTCGGGAGAAATAAGGAAAGAAAAACCCCTCTTTCCTAATCTAATTTCCCCATTCGCGGTGGCGATTTAAATAAAAAGAGTATCAAAACTAATCAGATAATTAAGATGTGCGCAAACCATTTCAAAGCCCCCTGACTACCGGGATGGTGACCTATTAACGAATTTCCCTAGATGCGATTCAATTGCTTCTCCTCCCTTTTGGGGGCAACTTTAATTTAGCTCGACGCTCCAAAATGCACCGCTGACGTAAGCTTCCTGTTATTCGCACCGGGCATCAGAAAATTTGCACCCGTCGTGGAAGTTAAAACCCGTCGGGCCGCGCTTTGCTATTCACCGGAACGGGGCACGGCGAAAGAAAGCGGGTGCATCGGGTGGTGGGTGTGTGCAGATGTGCATTCGTGCGGATGCATTAGTGTGTCGTCGAACACCACACCGCCCACTTAACACCTGATCGTTCCTCGTTTTCTGTTCTGCCTCCCAACATTTTACACCGTGCATTGTGGCCCTGAGGTCTCTCCCGGTGAATTTATATTCGCCATAAATTGCTTCCGGGCTTGCACTGCACTTGGATGCACCGTCGGATGCTGTGAAGCGAATCGTCGTAAAGATCACTCAATTGACCGTGGTACCCGAACGTGGAATGTGGAACCGGCAGAGTGTGAGCCGGGTTTTTTAGTGCTAGAACATTAAACTTTGGTAACGATTGACGAGTTGAACTGGGGGCACACTGCGGTGTTTTGGAATGTGGCACAAGAAGACACACATTTTTTTCTCCAAAGTGCTCGCTTATAAATAGCGCGTGATCTATGACGAGTTTCGTTCAAATGCATCCATATGCAGTTTGTTTTCATCGCTACACGTGCCAAAGAGTTCTTTGTAACACGGCAATTAAACGACGCGAGATCACATTCGTATGTCTTGGTCATTAATTATTTTCAACCAAGGAATTGTCTCATCACACATGGCATTACCGATGAAGACAACAGTTTTTCATCAAATTTTTCGTTGCCTTTTTCTGGTCCAACAAAAAAAAAATCCAACCCCAGACGTTTACAAACAACGCTCAGCTAATCAAGAAAGATGTATTCTAAATTCCACCAGCATTATTCACCTCCCCACCCAACACCAACTGGCTGGCGGCGGGTGTTAATCTCTTAGCGGTGGCGCTTCGTACCCACCGAAGAATACGATCTTCGGTACACCTACTGGATTAGAACTCCCACCGAGCGAGAGAGCACCCTACACATCAGGGAACGAACAGTCGCGCGTGGGAGAACTATGTCGCGTCTTTTTTTGTTTTCCTTTATTCCTCAACTCACTTCACGGTTTAATTTGAAGATGTTCCCGTCTGGTTGGCCCCGTCGGCGGGAGGTTCTTCGGTGCGGGTTCTTCCATAAACACATTGGAATCGTGCGCCGGTGGTAATTAATCGGTTATTTTGTACTGTTTTGAAACGTGGGGAACCACATCCCGTTGTACGGTGGGACGTGCCGTCAGTAATTATCGTCGTCGGGCCGCTGTTGTGATTGTTGGCAGCTCGTCGCCGTTTCGGTTCCTGCCGAACAAATCACAACCGTCGTTTGGGGGGAACGCTCACTTTCTTGGCTGGTGGTCGAGACTGAGGCAGAAATGTTTTGTTAACGTGATGATCTTGAACGACGTGTTCTTGGCAATCGTGGTGTACCGATTGATGGCACGTTCGTTTGTTCGCAAAAAGGTAGAGCAAGGCGAGCGAGTGCAAAACGGTCCATTCCGATTGGATCGGTATGGAAATGGGTATCGGTATTTTGTTTATTGCTTTATTATTTTAAAAGTGTGATTATTTGGAAAATGGTTTAGCTGGGCTTGGACGTGGCATGAGAACGGTTATCTAGTAATTAAGTGGGGATAATAAAATAGAGGGGTTTCTATGCAGCTATAAGAACCGGACGGACATGACGAATGGGTACGAGAGGCTGTGTTGACTGGTATTATTCTCATGACCATCCGAGACTGATCATTAATGTACTAGCAGAACTTGAACGGGCGGTCCGGTGGCCGAGGCGATAACAGCGCCTGTCTTCACACGGCAGGACCGGGGTTCAAATACATACTCACATAAGCCTCTGAGATATGGACTCTGTTCAAAACTGACGCCAAGCCCTCTTAACCGCGTTCGAGAGGGAGACGCTCAGAAGGATATTTGGCCCCGTATGTGTGGAAGGACAATGGAGGAGCCGCTACAATGACGAGCTCTACGAGAGCTGTACGATGATCTCCAATGGGCTGGTCCCGTCATGAGTATGACACAGGACGAGCCAGCCCGTAAAGTCCTTTTAGGGCCGTCCACACGGACAGAGGAGGCGTGGTAGGTCCAAATAGAGATGGAGTGATAGCGTTGATGCGTCCGCCAGAACGGCCGGGATGACGGATTGGCAGACGACGGCGCTGAACCGTGAGCGGTATCGAGGATTGTTGCAGCAGGCCAAGACCGCAAAGCGTTTGTAGCGCCTGATAAGTAAGTAAGTAAGTAAGTTTACTCTTACTCCTGTTATGGAATTTTGTAAAAAGAGTAAATTAGTTAACTTATTGGCATTCTATTTGTTAAGCTCTTTACGATTTCAGCATATTTTTTAATTTACTGTCACTATCTTTTTCAGTAAATTTGATATATTTTCTTTATTTTAAGCAAAATATCCCTTATTAAATTTTCTATGAAATAAAAATGCCTTAGAAAAACCATAGGCAACCCTCACAATCAACGAAAACACATAGAAATAGTTACAGCAAAACTATATACCCCCTACAAATCGCACACACACATCCACCCCCATTCCCTTATGATCGTTAAACCGATAAGCAAAAACACAAGCCAAAAAAACAACCTTCAAAAACATTTCCAGCCACATTTAAAAACCCACCCTTAAGCCAGCACTAGAAGCCCAATACAGCTTAAGCCTGTAACAAGTGGTTCGCGAATGGGCGAAGCAATTCATCAACCGTGCCGAATTGTCAATAGACCACCTCACCTGCTGGCAGTCCTCTCACACACCGAGTCCGGGATGTACATCACTAGCCTGTTCCAACTACTTATCGGGTGTTGCAAACGGAGTACAGTGCGCACGAAAAAAAAACGAAACAACAAAACTGCACGCTAATCATGATGTGGAATTTCGCGCTTCCGACCGAACACACCCCATTCACACTACCCCGTGCTTGTTGCCGCCCCATTCCACCCATTCTCCCCGATGCACATGTTGGCGCACATGAACGGTACAGCGATCACGGGAGAAACCCCGTGGCGTAAGTCGGCCTCGTGCCCCCGTACAACGTGTCTCCGGCGTCGCGAAACCGGTCGCCAGGCGTGCTAGGTCGCGTTAAGTGAGGCTAATCGTGCCGGTGCACGTGTCCATCATCACCCGTTCCACAGGTTCTACGAACTCGCGCGGCCGGCCGGCATCCAGGCGGGCTTATCAGCTTCCAGCCGGGATCCACTGGGACGATGCTCACAGCCGGGACGGGCGTTCGGGTGTTGCCGCCCGGTGATTCAAAGCCGGAATACTGATCCCGCGAGGTTTCCCGCGCCATCCGTAGCTGGTTAGTGAGGTGGGGGTAAGATAAGAACGGCCGGGAGCACTTTGTTGCTGGTTTGCGAATACACAAACACTAACGCACACACCTCGCCACGACCTTCTTCACTGCCCTTTTTTTCTGCCGTCGTTATCGTTCGGCGTCTGTGCGATACGTGACGAATGGCAAGTCGCAAACGGCAAGAGCCACCACCAAAGACCAAGCCCTTTTCTCAGCTCCGGTCCCGGGCGCCGTGTGAGTCAAGTGAGTCGAGGTTTGGTGTTGGCTGGTGCAAATTAAAATAGCAAATAGAAACAGCAGTACCCAGATGATGTGTGAACTCGTTTGGTTTCCCACCCACCGTGAGCGACGGCCACTTCAATCGGTTTTGCCCCATTTTGTGTTGAGTTTGCCGCGCTTGGCGATGACGCCTTCATAGCGCACTCGTCTGGCTTTTGTTTCGATTTTTTGCGCAAGTCTCATCATCCCCCACGATCCTCCGCTTTTCTTTGCACATTTCGCGGAAGGGTCGCCGCGATCGCGAGAGGGTCCTTTGGGCGTTCGTCTTGCTATTTCGACAAAAGCCGCTTCGATCCGTTTGATCAGTCTGCTTTTGCGCTTCGAAGCACACGTCCAGCAGAACAATAAATCTGCCACCCGTGCTGCTTGCCCCACAACTCTCTTTGTTCCCTAGCCACACAGCCACCAAACTGTGACCGAAAAGAATTTCAAACGACTTTTGCCGTTTTGGTAGCGCCCTGGCAAAACGAAGTCGTGCCCGAAAAAGGCCCGAACCCGTCCCAACTATTGGAGCCATTTCCCTGTTGGAGAAGTCGACGATTCTTCTCGGTGCCTCGGTGTTCAATCTATAGCATCGCGCGGCGCGAGAAGAAGTCATTATCGCGCGGGACTAGCGGCGCACGACAGTCGTAGCGCGGGTTTCGATCACCGTTCGGTCGGCGCAAGATCATCCGTGAGATCCGTCGCGAATCGTGGCGCGCGGAAGTCGTTCAAATGGGTTGTTGTTGTCGGATTGGTTGTTGTTTCGTGTTTTGCTGCTCCTGAAGTTGCTTCTTTTTTTACGGCAGCAGCTCGTCTGGGTGTTGGGCGTTTTGCTTTGTGGCCGTTCGTTGCGGTGCCACACTGTGAACGGATGTGATTGAATTTTAGGAAGGAAGGTGATGAGCAGAGGGAGGCGGTTGAGGGTGTAATGATGCGCAAAGAGTGGGTGCTCAAATGCTGAATTCCCGCTTCTGATTCCCACCGATTCAGCCGGGACTGGGGCAAATGTATCGAAACGTCTCGAATGGGATAGAGTATTGGGTTGTCCAAGTCCTAAACTACCCTTTGTAGAAACTGTTAACGTTACCGCTATCGCTTCGGCTCCTTGTTATACAAAGCAGCAGTAATCGAACATTAGGACATCTCGCACGTGATCTAACATTAGATCCTTGCCTGTACCTTCCCCTACCAAATCCCAAAAGTTAGCCGTCGACCCACGGAACAGCTCACGAAGCCAACGCTTAATCCGTGCCTTCCCTTTTGCTTCTTCTAATCTCAGCTCAGCCCGAAGAAAGTCCCCGCAAACTCGCCCTTAAATAAACAAACTCGCTTATTCGAAGGTGCGCTCCGAAGTTGCGCCGTTAGTAACGCTCCAAGCGCTGTTTTGCTAACACACAGCCAGCCAACACGAGCCCAGCTTAGGCCCAGGGCACAATCCGCACCGAAGCCGAAGAAAAAACATTCGCCTGAATCGCCTCGTGGGCAAAACCCCGAAAATACGAATCGTAAAACATTACCCCCAGAAGCAAAGGCTTCCAGCGGTGTTGTTTGTTGCTTCCATCCACTTTTTCCTGGCGATCGTGCTTCTGTTACGAACACACTTCCGTTACCCTTCGGACGCGCTAGGTAGAAAAAAGCATCCGACGGGCCACGCGGGTCGGAACACTCGGACCTCAGTTCATTCACAAAATCCTTCCAGCCTCCAGTGTCTGCAGTCAGGATGTTATTCCAGCACGACTTAAGACGTCTACTGACCCACACGAAACGACGTCGACGCACTAATGCGTGGCAAAATGGTCAAATATTTGCCCTCAACAGCGATCGAGTTGCGCACGGACAAGCTGACCACAGACGGTGGTGGTCCCTGGGAAGGATTAACTAGGCCTCCAGCAAGGCCCTAGCGATGGATGGATTTGTTTTCGTTGGCGATTAGAATGGTGGAAACTGTTTTTCTTCGTTCCGGCACCCTGGGACCCTGAACGTGTTCTGAGCGTTGTGGAAAATTCATTCAGAACGAGCAACCATATCCGTCCAACATCGACCGGGTTGATCTTTTTCGACGACGGAGGCCCTGATCCTGATCACTTGCTGGCTGCTTGTTTGCGTAGACGATTAGGGTTACCGGCGCGACACGGGCAGACGGTTTCCGGTTTGAAATGTGTGGTTCGTTCTGTTGGCTTTGCTTTGCTGTTGTTGTTTCGGTCTCGTGCTGCTATTTAGCACGGACGGTTCGGTTTGGATAAGGGATTTTAAGGTAGCGTTACTGCTACGAAAGGATACCATTGACACCTACCTACTTGGTGGGGGTAGAATCAGCCAAAGTAATAACATCCTCTAGATAAAATAATGTTGCATAGATCAATATTTAAATAAAAATACAAAGTATATTGCTAGAGGTTTGAATAACTGTTGAGTTGAGATTGACAAACGGAATAATAAACAAAAAACATAGATCTCTCTAGATAAACAAAAAATATCTTTCTTTAAAGTTTTATTTATTTATTTATTCTATTTGAGTAAAGCTTGTTCAGCCGGAGAGGCAAGCACCTTTATATTAGTTTTATAAGTTAGCTAGAAATTGGAGTAGACTTTCTACTTTATTATCATGATAAAAATATTTGTATTCATTCTTCAAAGTTTCTTTTGAAAATAGCAAAATAAAAAATTGTTTAAAAGCTTTTTGAAAAAGGAAGTGAAATATATGCAGGACTGAAGTCAAGTGAGCCAAAAATTACAGGATCTTCATGTTGATCAAAAAGAGATGATGAGGCCTAATAGCTCCTCTGAACAAAAATAAATTAATATTTTTTAAAATTTATTCTTAGTTATTTATTTTTTAAAGAAATTATAGAACAAATCCAAAATATAAATTTTAAATCATATATTATGTGAACTACACAGCCATGAGGCCCTGACGGTTTTAAACAAATAATTTATAAACAAATAATAAATTGTGTTGTATTAACCAGGTTTAAAAGAATATTATGTCCGGTTTGGCCTTAAATTTTGGAAATAATTCAATTATGGGTTTTCTGTCAGCTCGTCTTGTTATTTTGTATTCTGTTCGTTTTCAGTATCTTGACTAACATACTATAATTAAATCATTAACTACATTTAATGAGCTCCTACAACAAATTTTAGAACCCCTACAACACTTGTTTGTAATAAACGTCCTCGAAGACAAACTGAACCGCCGAGTGACACGCTTACTCCAAATTAGATCATCACCTTAACACATCGAACCAATAATGCACATCGCACGATGAGCATGTGAGCTAAACGTGAATTTTCTCTCCGGTGCATTTCCATCCCACAGCAACCGCAGCACGGTACGGACCGATCGCGATCACGTCATCCACGGCGGACCACGGTGATGCACCGTTGCGAAGGCGACAGAGAAAAAATAAATCGGGCAAAAGCAAGCATATGCTTGTGTTAAAAGAGCTCCCGACCCAAAGAAAAAAAGCTGGGAAACAAGGAAAACAAAATACGACGACGCACGAAATGCCGCCGCGAGCCCACGAGACCGACCGCCAGCCCAGCCAACGGAAGGAGCGAATGTGCAATCTGAGCTGGATGCTGATGCAGCGGCACGTCTCTTTTTTTAACGTTTGGATGGAGGAGGGTGGTGTGAGGAGGAGAAGAAAAGGAGGTGGGTAGAATGGGTGAGGAGGAAGCAAAGAAAAACACACGGTCCGTGATCGTGAGCCGTGCTTTTTATTTCGGAGCGCGCGCGCTTTCCGACATCCAAACGAATTCTTTTCTCACGCTCTGTTCCGCTGTGGTCGCAAGCGTGCGCAACCACACACACACGGAGCAACACTCACCCCCTTCGGTTTCCCAGCCCACCCTTCAAAACTTCCATTAGGGGGGAGGAGGGCACACGAACAAGTGGTTGCCGCGCGAGTTTTTCTCGCTACCTGTTTCTCGCAGCGAGTGAGATATTCTCCTGCAAGAGCTACTCGAATTTTCTGCGCGATCGGTCGCCGAGTCGAGTTTCGAGCTGTTGCTGAGCATGCAACCCCCTTTTGGTGCACGCGTGCTCTTTTCAGCGGCGCGTGGATGGATGGCCTCCCATCCATTTTGGGGAGTTTTTTTCTTTTTTGGGGAGAATCGCCGAGCGCCACTTCGCGCACACCGCTAGCTGTCTCGCTCGGCTGTCGGGTTTTGGTCGTGCGCGAGAGCTCGTGCCACTCTCGTGGAGGAGAAAAAAAGCTCCCGCCCCTCGTTCGAGCAACAGGGGGAGATTGTTCCAAAAAAGCTCTCAGCACTTGATCGCGTCGGCTCGCGCCGATGATGATGATGATGGTGGTGGGCTACTGCCGGCGCACTTCTTCAAGATTCAAGTTCAGGGAGGCAAAATCCACCCCGATCGTTTTGTTGTTTCTCTCACCGCCACCGGAAAAGGGGTTGGTTGATGAAGGGGTGCGCCTTAAGGTGGCGCGGCGGGAGGGGTTCGTTTTTTCGCTTTCATTGCGCGCGCTGAGCTCGTGGCTCGTGGAGAATGAAGTACAAAAGGCAGGCGGGAATCAAAGCGAAGGAATGCGCGCACTCTCTTCCACCCAGAACGGATATCCAAAGCACACGATCGGATCGGAAAGCTCATTCATATTTACTTTCGGTCTCTTTCGAGCGATCCGATCTGGAGGAAGCTGTTTTTTAACCCTCGTTTTTCCAGTGAAAAAGTCTCTTCGTCATAGATGATTGAAAGGATTTTTCATGATGACTTGATGTCTGATCGTATTAATCATCACTTCACTAGTGTTCAGGAGATCATCACATATTTTAGAAATGCTTGAGTTTTGCGTCAATTAGATATCCAAATCAAATCATCATCAAAACCTTCTTCAGAACTCTTCAGCATATCACTTTTCAAAAAAGGCCCACCAAATGCAACCACGCGTACAGGCACACGAGCCCGTACTTCCGTGCACCCAAGCATCGGGATCAGTTTCTATGGAACATTTATGACTTTTCGCTACGATCGCAGGTCAACTTTGCAGAGCGCTTTTCTGTACCTTTTTGTTGAAATGGTCCCGTTCAACAAAAAATGGGTCTTCCCGAGGCGATGCGGTGGGTACGGCGATACGTACAGCCGTACCCGCAATCAAATGCGTCGATCTTCAACCTCTTCCAGAAGAGCCCATCAGCAAGGGCAATGGGTGAGGGAACGTGCGCTAGAAATTGAGGATAAATTGAGAACATCGGGATAGGACGTACGATGTGTTTTGTTTGATGAAAAGATTGGGTGCGATTTAGAACGCTTCTCTGTAGATGGTGGATTATGATTTGAGGTTGATTGCTGAAAGATCTCTCCATTTAAATTAAATGATCGATTATAGGTGTATTATAGCGCAATGGAAAAGAGTTTCAATATCAACAGGACTCAATGGATGAGCTGTTTTACTTTTATTTGCTCTAAATCTATTTCTTTAAAATTATTTCATAGGACATATTTTATCCCGCGTATAAGTTTATTCTGCTTAAAGCATCCTGATCCTTAAATCCTGAAGAACATATATCCTGAAAGCCATATAGCTTCCTACCAGGAATATCTTCACGAAAACCCAACATCTCTTCACGAGTCTCAAAATTTAAAGACCCTCAGAAAGGAAGATGCTTTTTCAATACTGGTGCTGCCATCTTTTGAGCAACCGGTGGAACCTCCAACGGGAGAAGATCCTCACCCTCAAAGCAACACCGAAGAAACGGCCGTAAAAACATTAGTGTTTGAGGCGGTAAAAGAAAGACGCATCCATTAATTCGTGTCCCTGCGTTGCGTGTGGAACGTAATGGGAGCGTAGGAGCGAACGAGGACGCAAATGTCCTGATCCTGATCGTATCCTCCTTCCCTGTCATTGCCATCTATCCTATCTCTACCTGCCGAGCCCGAGATCTTCACCCATCGTACCCGTGATCCTCGATTACGGCACACTGCGCTTTGATTTGTTCTGCCTGACCTAGAGCGTGAGCGAGAGACAAACAGCACATACCGATCGTTTCACTCGCCGGGTTTCATCCCCTCCACCGAAAAGAAAGCAAGGGAACCCAAAAAATCACCCCAAAAATTCCCGAAGGATTCTTTCGTCCTTCGCTTTGCGATCTGTCGTCGCCCATCATCGTCCATCGCAGTTGCACGCGCGCGGCGGGTTTGCTATGTTCTCACTCTCGCACCAGCGTACCTGCCGAGAGCGGTCGCGCATCTCTCGCAACCCTCTTGCTGCGGGAGAAAGAGAGCGTGCGTGAGCGAAGAGCGCAGAGAAGCGAAACTTCGGCAGCGAAGGGATGTAGAGCGCTGTGGCCAGTTGTACGGCATCAAAACCATCCAAGCTTTCAGCGAAGCAAGTCGTCGTGGCCTGCACAGTGCTCTGCCCAAGTCTTTGCTGACGCACGTTCATAGTCGCATTCTCTCGAGCAAGGTGCCGGTAACGCGCAGAGTGTCGGAGCGTTCTGTCGGTATGCGATAAGCGGCAAACATCGTTCGGACGCAGTGGAGTGAACACACGCGCAGCGCAGCCTCCTACGATTGCAACGAGACAGTGTTTTGGTTAACGTTGACGTGTGGTGGAATCGCAACCGAATGCATACAGCAAGTGCCTAAAGTGATGATGGAGCAAATGTTATAAGTGGATTAAAGAAAAGTTTTTTTACGAACAACAATAGCACAACAACCCGTGTGATCAGGTGTGTGTGTGTGAACAAAGCAAATAATCGCAGCCGGAAAATAGTGACACAGTTGCAAAAGGAAATACGATTTAAAACAAGTGCCAACATAGTGCAAATATAAGAAGAAAAAATAAACGTTACAAAGGTTACGGTTACGTGCCTTTTTGGTGATAGTGGTTGTGAAGGTGATACAAACAGCAAAAAAAAAACACACATCCAAAATGGTGACCGGAATTGGAGCCACCGCGCAACAGGTCGCCGGAACGCCGGCCACCACCCAGATACCGCCGGCCGAACCGGTCAAACGCTCCAGCGATAATCGTCGGGTAAGTTTCTAAAACAACTTGCTGCAAAAGGTGCAAAAAACCGCGCCACTGGGGGAAAAAAAACTTACTTCAAAGAGACCATCAGTACTGTGCGGCCAGCAGGAAAAAAAATATGTTGAGCGCTTATCGCTGCCATTGAAATTACGAGTAGCACAACAGGAGCTTAGTTAATGAGGGACAAGCATCTTCAGGGCAGGAGATAATGTCCCAGGGAGAGATTTTTTTTTGCTGTGGCGGTCACTTCTGTCTCTAATTCGTGTTTTCATGATGATGTTTTTGGCGCTGGCACTAACAAGTACTGTGGGGTCGTGTTTTTTTTTTTTTTTTTGGTGAGGACCTTTAGCCTTATCGGCGTATCGGATGGGTAGAAGTAGCAAGAAATGGCAAATGTTCCGGAAGCATTAAATTAATCAATGTTTTTTTTCTCTCTCCTTCTCTCTGCCAATTATAGAGCAACAAACCGATCATGGAAAAACGGCGCCGTGCTCGTATCAACAACTGTCTGAACGAGCTGAAAACGCTGATCCTCGACGCCATGAAGAAAGACGTAAGTATCTTATCCTTTTCTGAAACAATTTTTAATCCCAACAAAAACTCTTCCAGTTGAAGATGAATTTTACTGTCTTGGAAAATTATTAACGGTTTCCCGCTTCCCTTCTGCTCCCTCTCGCTCTCCTATCTCTAGCCCGCCCGTCACTCAAAGCTGGAAAAGGCCGACATCCTGGAGATGACGGTGAAGCATCTGGAAAATCTGCAGCGCCAGCAGAGCGCAATGTCGCAGGCCACCGATCCGAGCGTGATGAACAAGTTCAAGGCCGGCTTCAACGAGTGCGCCCAGGAGGTGGGCCGCTTCCCGGAGATCGATCCGCACGTTAAGCGCCGTCTGATGCAGCATCTCAGCAACTGCATCAACGGTGTGAACAAGTCCGATCTGCCCAAGCGCCACCAGCAGCAGCAGCAACAGCACATCCTACCCTCGCCGCCAAGCTCTCCCGAGCAGCATGGACATCCCTACGGATTGGCCGGCCATCCTTCACCCCTGAGCGCTATCCAGGCCGGAAACGGTAGTGTCTATATGGCCGGTTCGAGCGTGCAGCTTATCCCAACCAAGCTCCCGAACGGAAGCATCGCCTTCGTGCTTCCGACCACTGCCGCCCAAACGCTCACCACCCAAGTACAGCAACCGCCCGTCCCGATGCTCGTCCCCATCCCGTCCCGCACCGCGTCGACCGGATCTGCCTCGTCGAGCCATTCGGGTGCGTCCTCCCTGTACGAGCGGGTTCCACGGGAGCATGCAACCTCCTCGCCGTACCACGCACCACCCAGCCCGGCCAACTCCCACTACGAACCGATGGAGTGCCACACGTCCGCCAACGCCTTTCACCACCTCCACCAGCAGTCATCCTCCTCGTCGTCGTCCTCATCCTCCTCCTCGTCGTCCTTCAGCAGCCCCGACAGTCCGCTGTCGCTCGTCATGAAGAAACCGTACCACGATGACGATGAGGATCACGAGATGAAGCAGGAGGACGATGGTAAACCATGGCGCCCGTGGTAAATCGTCGCGGTGGTTCCAAGTGAAGTGTGAGCGGAGTCATATACACAACAGTACCTAAGGAAAGTTTAAAGTTGAAGTTTCGGGATGGATGCTGTGCAGACTTCCTTGCTTCAGCTTGCTTTTTCGGCGTTCCGGCCATGGTTCCGGTTCCAGCGCACCAGTCACCCCGGATGGAAACAAGTGTCATACTAGTCATACGATTTCCCGTACCGGTTTGGGGAAATTCATGCATCTTAGTGTGTGACTTTAAAGAAAAGACGGGGTGATTTTCCGGTGACAACACGCATCACCACATTCGACGGAACTCGGTGCTCCAGTGCTCTTGTGAACCAAAATCGACGTGTGTGTGTGTGCTGTTAGTTACTAGTGTGAGCGTGCGCCGGATGAACACCGGAAGTTATGTTGGTGGCCGTGAACGGTGGAAGCAACATGTGTGATGCTGTGAATAACTTTTAAGAACTGGGGGAAAAGAAAACCCGTTGCGCAGGGCATTAGGAGTTAGCGGTGAGTGACTAGGCGACTGTGACGGAAGTGCCTCTTAAGAAATGAAGGGTTAAAAAGCTTTATCAAAATCTATCTACGATTAGTGGTTTGTGAATGTGTGTATGTGAATCAGCGTGCGAGAGTATGTATGTGTGTGTGTGACCGAGAGCAACTATAGGACCTCCTCGCCATAGCCTCCTACTGTTTGTTTTTAACTATTATTTCGAATGTGTGATTTTCAGTTAAGGCTTCCAATATAGCTTTAGCTCGGTAACGTTTTATGTTTTAAGGAACAGATTTTTTTTGAGCATAAAAAACCAATTAATTACCTCCCTGGCTTTCGTTGGGCAATGCGACAATTAATCACAAAAGTCTTCCAAAAAATCGTGTAGCGCGGCCAGCTTTCATCTCCACAGCCACACACAACACACTTAGCAAACACAGGGTGCACAGTAGTCTTCCATACAAAATAATCCTAGCAACCTGAGCTTTACTAGTGGATGTGTGTGTGTGCGTGCGAGTGTGTGCGCTGAACAAGTTCGAATTTTTCTCGGACAGTTAACACGATCGTGCTTTGAAGTTGCACTTATTACATTAATCCTTAAATTATTGCTCCAAGAGGTGTCCTATATATCCGGCTTTGAGGGTAAAATTCAAAAACAGATGGAGGGTTTAATCCGTGGGGCTAGGAAAACGCTGGCGTATTAACCTCCTAGAATAGTGTTGACATTGGCCAGAAAGCAAGCAATTCGTTGTGGCAATTAAGACAAGTAACAGAAAGCAGACAGAAAACAGATCTTAGAAACGGAACAGGAAAAAAACGTTTCATTGTAAATTAGGCATTGCGTGGCGTGTAGAACTAAGATGATAGTTTATTTTTATAACTTAATGTTAACCATACGAACCCCATTAGGCCATTAGCTCGTTAGTGTTGTAAGTGAAAGAATCCTATGTAAAAATAACAAACTAGTTTTATATAAAGAAAAAGAAAAAAATCCTAGCAACAGATCGGACCACCCTGTGGCCGTGATCGTGCACAAATGAGATATGAAAATATAAAAAAACCTGAAAATCATACACCAATATGATGATACAAAACATAAACCTTAAACTGTGTAATTTTTTTGAATGTTGGGATTTTCTTTAAACCGTTGAGAAATTAAGGGATTTTGGGTGAAATTGCAAACCCTTGTGGGTGGGATATCGTGCGCCCAAGAACTGTTTGGGGTCGCATTCCGTTCCGTAGTCGATCGCTTCCGCTGCGATGTGTTTCGGTGGCTCTGGCAATAAGTTCCTCATGGGAACATGTCAATCCTTTTTTTTTTTCTTGTCCCCAAAGGAAGAGGTTGCGCTAGTGTTCTTTCGTTGGGGTCGTTCATTTTCTGCACGAGGCCAACGGGCAATCGATGCGCGACACGTACCCACGATGCCGTTTCTGGTTGACGTCAATAGGTGAGTTGTTGATTTTTTTGTTTTCATAACGATTTTTTCTTCTGTTGGAGGGGGGTGTTAATTCACACCCTCCCTTTCTAACCCCCCTTCCCCTCCTTCTCTCACCCCCTATCCCTCTCGGTATGGCTCGTGCCTGTTAGAGTTGAGCAGCTCACCCATTCCATGCTCACTCACTCACGGGTGCGAAGCGATGAACGGCCATCATTTAGCGTTACATTGTCCAAAAAGGCTCCAAAAAGCCCTCCACGCACTGGACAAGGTGCTTCAACTGTGACAGGTGTGAAACAGTATGGGGTTGATGGGAGGAAGAAAGGGAGTTGGGAGGGTACTGGACTGAAGAGATTCTTTTTTTACTTTCAAACCGCACCGTACGTGATTCACACGTGTGCTGGTTGATTAGAGATGTGGAAGGTTGGTCAGTGAGGCGGCGCAATTGTGCAGAGTGGTTATACTGACATCAAGCCATTCGAGGTGAATAAAATAGTTTTTTTTTTAAATGTTGAGATAATAAGCAATAGAAAGACATGTTGAATTATACTTAATTAGAGTTGTGGGAACATGCTTAAATATCGTCTCGAATTTCACGATTCGAGTAAGGAACGATGATGAAAGATCCCGCAACGGTAGTATGTGGAACCATCAATAGATGGCGCTAGTGATAACCTTCGGGAGAATACTCTCGATTTAGCAGAGCTATCTAAAGTAAAATCTAATAGCTAAACAAGCTTCATAATATTGAATCCCAAAAATGAATTTCAGTTAATTTATTTAATTTGATAAGAAAACAAATTTATGAAACAATGTATGCAATAGTTAAATAATTAATTCTAGATCATAGAATTTCTTATAAGATTCCCACTAAGATTACATCCACTAATAAGAATTCTCGCAATTTCTATCGATTCCGTATGCAGATTCGGCACAGTATGTTAGAATGCTCAACCACTGATCAGAAGCAACAAATTCCGATGCAGAACCCTCCCAACGTTTGCAGTTCTAGAATATCCCGTGATTTGTCAGATACATCCGCAACTATCGGAGCTTATCGGTGCTAAACAACAAAACACAGCGGTGCATTAATGTTGTAACCGGGTGCAGTCGATCGAGTATGCGCGAACTCTAACGCCCATCGGTCGTCAAATGCCAAACAAAGCATACGGGCATAAATTAGGCTGCGGGTGGAGCTGACGGTTCGGTGACGGTCACGTGACGCTGCCAAAGGTGCATGGAGGCCGGCCGGTCAATCAAGCCGGTATCGCCAAAACCTCAGCCGGCTAGACTGTCGGTGCGCAGCTTCAAAACAAAAACACCGGCGCCTGACTGCATTTGGCGATTGGATTTTGAATCGTAGAGGACGCAAGAAAACTGGTCCAGGGGACATGATTGCAGGATTTTTGCTTGTATTTAAAATTGACTCCTTTACGATACAATTTTGCTGAGCTTCTATTCGCCACCGATTTTTATAATAAATTATTAGAATAAGTCTCAGACGGGTCCTCTTCTCGGCTCTTCCTCATCGAGTTCTAAGTTGAGAACTCTCCCTAGTAAAATAATCCTTATAATAAATTACCTACTAGAAATTGAGTAGTCACACATCAAATCAACCAATGATGAATATGTTTGATAGAAAGGTCTTGAAGCAATTCTAAAATAGAAATCAAAATATTAGTCAAAATTAAAAACGATAGCCGCTTTCGGAAGTTAATCTGCTGAATCCAGATTTCGAGTGAAAAATCTGACCCGGGATCCGGGCACATCGCCACATCGTCAATTCCGAGTCCAGCAACCGTCACGTGATGGCAAATCGCTCCCTAATCGATGCGCATTCGCGCCGCACGTAAGCACGAGACTTCCGAGTGCAAGATCATCCGCAAGCGTCCCGGACATCTAGCATCCCCCCAGCATGGGCTACAAATCATCTGCCAAGCAGCAGACGACCTACTTAAGCATCGTGCACGAGACTTGCCAGATATTCCGAATCCCATTCCACAGCCCCTGCTTCTGCTCGGGGCACATGCTTCCGAATTTAAATTGTTTCACCGCACACGTGACCGGCAGTCCTTCGGCGAGTGTCGTCTCGTGATTCGTGCCCCGTCTGTTCATATTCTGTCCCGATGTAGACTGGGCAGCGGGGGAGAAGAAAAAAAGAATGCTACTCGGTTGAACGGTCGTCCGTGTTCGCGCGAGGGAAAGTAAGGAACAGTCCGGTAATTAGAATCGAAAAGTCCCTGTAGATCATCGAACTTTGTCGTCGCACTACTGGAGAAACCCAGGCTCTCCCCCATTCGGTTTGTTCTTCAAATGCAATGAAAAAATTGTGTGTGTTCTCCGCTAGTTTATTATTTGCAAACCTAATTCTACGAGGTGTCAGTGTGGCCGGGCCGGGAATAAATCAACCCGTGCAAGCACCAGCCAGGGCGGTACGGCGGACCAACCGTCAACTGTCACGTGCGATCGATCAGCATCGGGCAACACCTCGAAAAAGGAATCCTCGTGCCACCGGGCAGAGGCGTTAGGATGTGGCGTTCGGATGACATCGGGCAGACGCCAAAGGATTGAAGGGAATTAATCCCTCTCGAATCGATAATAAACCCCATCACGCGAGGGTCGATGTTAATTTAAATATGTGGTGACTCTTTCTTGTTCCAGGTCTAAGATATCCTTCGCCTTATTCACGCCTTAAAAACTAATAATCGCCCAGAGTTTGTAGAACATACAATCGAAGCGAGCACTCGATCGGTCACTTCACAATATCAATCAGCGGCCCGCTAGAACTCCGCAGTCGCTTATCAGCGCCCGTTGTGACAAAGCCCGTTAATGAGGATGTACGTCCGCGCAAAGCCCCGTAAGCAGCCCTTCCTTTAACGAGCACATTTCAGCAAGCTTGTTATCGATGCTGCCCGTTTTATTGCCTAGCCTAGGGAAGCCGGCAAACGGCTTCGGGCCACAGACCACTCAAGACCTCCAATCGCTCAAGACAATGCGGGAACCACTAAAGGCGATCCACTAAAAGCCGCGTGAGTCAAACGATTTACGATGGGATCGGCGAGCGCCTCCTGCGGCCAGCCAGCATGGTGTAGATAATTTCGCTATTAAAACCGCGCGATGCTTGTGCCGTGCCGTTGGCAAGATTGGGTGTTTTCTTTCTCGCTGAACCACATCCCGTGGCGCGTATTTTTAAGCGCTTTACGAGGTTTCCCACTCACGGGTGGAAAACGGTAGCCCAACTGGGGAGGTTTTTTTTCTGGTGGCGAGCGAGGTTAAATTTAACGATCACACCATGAACTGCCGGGCAGACTCCGTGTTCCGACAAACTGACCGGGAGCATGAAATGAGTTAGTGAAATATTGATGCTGCACGGTGTGATCCGTGGTTCCGCCAGCGGGGCAGCAGCGTTGGGGCAACATTGTCGGCATACCCGTTGAGGTTTGACCATTTGTCATGATCGAGTGCGTGCATTGTTCTTGTGCGGGAGGAATGTGTCAAGAGTCGGTGTTAGGTGTGACGATTTGTAGCAAATGTGGTTAAGTGATGCTTAAATTCTTCTTGAAATTGTTTCGCGAG
This sequence comes from Anopheles stephensi, assembly GCF_013141755.1. Classification (NCBI taxonomy): domain Eukaryota; kingdom Metazoa; phylum Arthropoda; class Insecta; order Diptera; family Culicidae; genus Anopheles; species Anopheles stephensi. The sequence continues at coordinate 19,144,434 of NC_050203.1, forward strand.
TGGATTTGATGCTAATTGGTAGAAGCATAAAGATAGTTGAACATAAACATACTTCAAATAAAATAGCCATATTTGTGGGAAACATTGACTAAAGCAGACATTTTTAAGATGGCAGGACTTCGAGGATCTCTACCTCATAAAAGACAACAGATTTTTAAGTGTTGTGAAGCTCGTTAGCCGCAAGTATCTCTCATTATTTGAAGTGAACAGACGTCTACAACATTCAATATAATTTACACACTCATATTTGAAGTTGAAGTCTGGTTGTTCCAGCCTGTAAAGATATTTTTAAACAGAGTCAGAAAGATCTTTACGAGCTCCAGCTGATTCTGAACTCAGTGCTACACAAAGTTTCACATATTGGAATATCTTTGGACTCTGGTGTACTTCAAAACTCCTCTTCATTTGATACTAATTTCAAGATAGATTAGAATCTTCCTGGACATCTAAAATCTCAATTTTGTCAGTCTTGTCTATGCCAAATCAGTTTTCTTTTGAAACATAAAGTTACATATTAACTATCCAACACGTTATTTAATGCATACGATTAAAGGACTAGTGAGAGAGTGTAATGGTGATCACCAACAATCGCTCCGTAACATCAGATATGCTGTTCAGTATCTATTTTTGAAGAATGCAATGAAACTCAATACAGGCAAAGCAGAGGCTTGATCACTCAAATTCAATACGATGAGCTGTATTGAATCGTTAAAGCTACAGTTTCTGGTGCACCAACAAAACGCGATGGAGATTCCAGAGAATATAGTCAATATGGTGCAGACAATATGGTGAGATGTTTTAGACGATCACCGGAAGATCTTAAGCAATGGCAAAAAGAGCTCCTCGAACGTGAGACGACATTTATGGGGATGAATTGATCAGATCGAACCGGCTAGTCATCGACAGTGGAGGAGCACGTGCATGAGTATATCTGATTCTCATCATAGCCAAAAATATTAGGTTGTTTGCTGAATTAACTCCTTATGCAAAGATCGTTTGACCTTGATATCCTAGCATGTCTATCAATTATCATAAGAAATGTATCTGCATCCGCGGTATGTCTCAAACGATTGCCCAAAGAAAACCTCACATGATGTAGAGTCAATTGCTCCCTTGATCCCAGCTCGGATACCATGATGCACCATCAATGTTTTGAGACCAGCATGCAATGAATGCCATTTCATCCAGCAGTGCTGCAAACAAATGCCTACAATTTAATCAAGGTCGTCAGTGTAACATCCAAGATGTCCTATCGTCTCTTCAGCTGCATCAGGGTAGTGATGCCGATCTCGTCCGATCTCGTCCAACCAAAATAGTAAACAATTACTTACACTAAAAGCCTTTTCAACCTTTCCTCGCTCGCTGGTTCCGGTCCAGAACGGTACGACCACTTCAAAAAAGGGCACAGGCACGGTACAGCTGTGGTTGTGGTTTTGCCACTGACGTTAACGCCGCCGCTGCTGCTGCTGCAACTGTGCCACATTGGATTAGAATCCACGAAAAAAAAGGGAAGACTAAAAAATAACCAACATTGAAACACATGTGCGCACATGTTTGTGCCCCGCGCTGCCCTTCACTGTCCGCACATGACCCACCTTCCCCTCCTTCTCCTCGTCCTCCCGCCCGCGTATCATCTCGCGTGCGCCCTGTCGTTCGTCAAAATGTGTCGAAAGTATCCCATCGATTGCTTTGACGTCCGCACACCACCATCAGCACCACCATCACTCGAGAGTGTTCTCGTGGTGATGGGAGAGAGGGAGGTTGGCTTAAGAGGGTGAGTGTTAAAAGGGAGGAGGAGGTGCAAAAAACACACTGGCCAACGTTTTTCCCTTTGGTGCAACCCGCTTCGCGACGGGATTTGTCGACACGAGCGTGCAGTAAATCTCGGTGCCTGCCCCATTCCACCAACAGCACCCCGCCTCCAGTTCCCTTTCCTCCTTCTCCTCTGTCTCTCCCCCACCAACTTAGCTTCTAGGACGGGTTTTTCGAACTCCACCGCCAAGTCGTTGGAGATTATCGTTTCACGCTTCGATTTGACTTTGACAGGAAGGGAACCCGCGTCTGTCTTGGGGGGGTGCGGTGGTGTTTCTGGCCAGCGAAAGCGAGTACAGACTCACCCCAAAACAAAACAGAAAAAAAATTAAAAGAACCATCAACCAACCACAACGAAGAAGCAACTCGCGCTCGTGTACTGTGGTGCTCTCGTGCGATCGGAACTTACTACTAGTCTGGGCTGGTAACCGCGGTAAACGGGCAGAAGACTACGACGCCGACGTCCAAGAAGAAGCAGGGTGACAAAAGGGCACCACTCCCAGTGGAAGTGGTAGACGGTTGGGTGTGTGTGTGTGAACGGGGAAGGTGGTTTCGGTCAAAAACGTGGGAACGGCTCGAGAAAACAAAAAAACGGTCGGCAATTCCGTCCGCGTGGCTAGTGGTTGCGCGTGCGCGCGTGCTCACTAAGGCATCATTAGGCATTAGGTGGTGAGGTGGGAGTGAACGGGAAGTTTGGGGTGAGAAGGAGCATGGTGGGGGTCTGGGAGGGAAGGTTGGAAGGAATGTAAGGGGGGGGGGAGACGAAGTGTCGGTGTCGGACCGTTTGCGCCTCGGCTCGTTACGTCGCCACGGACGACAGCGAGGGCTCATACTTTGTAGCACTTTGTGTCGCGCCACGCGGAACCGCGCTACTTGCCCTGTGGCTTTGTCTGTGTGTGTGTGTGTGTGTTTACATGTGTGCACTCCACCACCGCTTCCCCCCAATCGTCTCTGTTGCATCCTGGCTGCAGCATCTTCTCACGGTCGGCTCGTGGGGCAATAGGTTTACCCCGTGCCAACCAACCCAAGCTCGTTCGCCCGCGCCCGCCCAATCGTCAGATCGTTTCCGTTTCGATCGAGAGCTTCTATTTAGGGGATTAGTGATTTTCTCGCACACGGGAGGGGGCAATGGGGTGGGAAAAGATAGCGTTTTTTTTTGCACTTGATTTAACTAACCCTTCCGAACGGGATGTGGGAATGGGAAAGGAATTGCCGGTGCTGGATTTGAATGGGTGGCGTTTCGTCATGTGACTACGGTTGTCAGATCGATCGGTCGCAATGCATTAAGTATCTTAATTAAATATTTATCTTCGTTTGGCGCCTTTTCAGTTGATTCCGCTTTATTTTAGTCCCAAGATCCAGATTAATCCGTTGCTTTTTATCAAGAGATTGACAGCAGGCTTGATGTGTATCGCAAATGAATGTTTTAAAAGAGCTTAATGAATTTACTTACAATCTAAGCATATTTTACTCTATCTGATATATTTACAGTTTATGAAATAGTTCATTAAAATTTGCGTGAGAATTTGAATTTAATAAAAATGTAAAACACTTGCAGCTAATAGTATAAATCGGATGCAAAATGTGTAAGGCATAGGGGTTGCATAGTAATGAACCTCTTAAGATGAACTCTCACGAATGAAGTACAGCAACTAACTGTATAAAGGGATCAGTGAATAAACAGTAGCATATTGGAACTAGGAAGCACAAACACATTAAAACGAAATCTCTCTATTATCACAGGAAAATCCCCTTCCCGATCAGTGAATACCCTTAAATTATCAATTGCTTCTTACGGCTTCTAATACGTCACGTCTAGCAGCTCCCACCAAAGGCATAATTTGATTTCGATACAGAATAGATTTTTATTTACCTTTCATCTAGCAAATCGTCTCAAATTCCATCGTTTGAGCAACTTTTCTCAGATAAAGAAGTTCACAGTAAGCGGAAAGATTTTTTTATAATTGCATTTTTATTACAGCAAACGTTCTTCAAATGTTTTGGTTTTGGTTTGGTTTTTAGTCCAAGTTGTAAGTTCCAATAACGCTTCAAATCTTATTAACCTTGTATTTGAATCGTATTTTGCTCTCATCTGCATTAAGTTCTCGACATCTGAAGTTTTCCGAACCACTCATAATAAATATTTGAGATTAAAAGTTCAAAAACTTTCTAGTTTTGTCAACTGCGCACAAATGAATTCACCGAGATTTATTGTGATTGTTCAGGTGATGATAGCTCACGTCTATTACAATTACTTAATAATACTTGGTATTAATCTCCCACGCCCGAAAAATCTCTCTTACCTTTTTCTACAACAGTCTTCATGGAAACAGAAATATAAAATGATAACACTCCATACCACCAACCAAGTTTGCATCTAATTGGCAACGAAGAAATGACTAATGTGACGCAAAAATCCCTATGACAACCGGCCATATCATAAACTAAACGGAATGTACCATCAGATAGCACATCCGTCCGCGGTCGGTCATCGGCTGACTCACATCAACCCGCCGGCCGTCGTCGGAACGGATCGGACCACCCCCCTATTTCCATTGGTGGCGGACATGGGACAGCTTCCGTTGGTTGCAACTGCCTGCCTAACGCACGCTGACATCGCGCTTGGTCCGTTTCGCTTCGTACAATGTTTGCTCAGCCTCATCACCTTACTGTCGCTCGCCGTTCCTCCTTCCACTTCCATCCCCACCTCCTCCTAAAACTCTTCTAAACGATCGTGAAACGCGGCAGTGAGTAATATTGTGTACGAGCCCCATGCCACTTACTTGCTTGCCGCATTGTTTCGCCGCCCGACAAGAGAGCGCGCACGCTTATTTGTGTCGCACGTCTTCGCATGGTCGCGGTGGCGGCGCTTTTCAACCACCCCGTCGACCACCCTTGCTCTCCCGGTCCTGTCTTCCTGCTGCTGGGTGCTAGACGCTCGATCACGCCTGTTCATCGCACAAATGACCACCGGCGAAGCAGCAGCGATGCGTTGTGTTCGTGTGGAATCGCACTGTTTGCTGCATATGCGGTCTAAGTGGGGGGGGGGGGGGGTGGTCGGGAAAACCACCCCTCACCCCCCCCCCCTCCGCTACCCCTCACATCCCTTTTGCTTGCTAAACAACACCCGCTCTCGACTCCATGAACGAGGTGGGTTGGGGTGGGGGGGGGGCGGCGTTCGACATCGACAAAAGAACGCGGACAAGTACGTACGTACACACACACGGCAACATTGTCGTAATTATGGCTCGGTTCCCGGCGCGGCGCGTGGAAACGTGCGATGGTGCGATTTTGAGATAATTTTTCATTCGCGACGATTCGCGCGGGGTCGGGCACACGCGCGCACGAGCGACCGCTCACACACACACGCACACACCGCAACAGTGTTTTCTGTTGCGCCGTGATTCCACCCGAGGCACTGGTGTGATTCCTTTCGCTGTTTTTTTTTTGTGTGTGTTATTTATTTTATTTGCCCGCGCAGGTGACCGTTTGATTGAAGTTTTTGCTGCACGAGCGTGATTGAGCCCCACGGGTGGGTGGGTGGAAGGCAGTGGGGTGGGGTGGGTGATCTAATGCAATTAGTGGCCCGGTCTCGACTGGTGGGCAAGACGAAACAACCACAATGGAGGTAGCACGGTGGGTAGGGCAGAAGGCCCCGCCGGTGCTAGAAGTTTGCCGGCAGTTAGGAACCGTGATTGATGGCCGATACTTGCACGGGTAATTTTTCACATTACAAACGTCCGACCGCGCTGACGACTGCGTGCGAGTACAATTTGCGCCCTGCAAGCCGAAAAAAAGGAACATACACACAACAGAAGGAACCTCCGAAACCATTTGCACGCGCAGTAAGTTTCGGAGGTAGGTTGTGTGCGTGTTTCTAACATGCTAGAAAATTGTAGTAAAATTGAAATAAACCACCGATATTATGGCTTGTTTAGCTGTGGCTTCAATATCAGACAGTTTAGGAAAATTCACATTGACTTTGGAACTAAAAAAAAATTTAGCCGTGAGCGACTGTTTTATATCCCCCATCCTAACAATTATTTTTTAAATGTCTCTTCACGACACTTATCACAAGTAAAATAAATCTCTTCAAGATGGGTAAACTATCTCAAGATGTTTAATTAAGTTGTTCTCAATTATTTGTCCTTTTTTGAAAAAAATGCTGCTCTTATTGTCCATCTGCTTCTAACAAGAAATACCTAGAATTACTATTCAATAACTGGGATAGAATTGAAAGTTATTCCTGATGCTGATCAACATTTTTGTGCTGTTAAATGTTTTATTTACATTCTTCACATATTACATATCACATATCATTTTTTATTGTGGTTTCTTCTCCTTCTTTCTTGGCAATACAACCTTGAGAGGCTTGACCTGCCATTTCTGGCTCTCTGTGACTTGATTCTACCCGTAGCAAAGTAGTTAGCCCTACGTACGGAGAGGAAGTCTGAATGGGATTTGAACCTCGGTCCTGTCGTGTGAAGACAGGTGCCGTTTTCGTCTTGGCCACTGGACCGCCCCAATGGTTTATGGTGGTTTAGTTTGATTATAATTTTTCCAGATGAATTTTGATGAGCCACAAATCGATTTGATTAAATAATTATGATGGAAAAATGCCTTTATGTCATTGGCGAAAATTCTACTACGCGAAATAATAGCCATCTTTAATTGAGGAAGAAGCATTAGCATTCTCTATGATATTGATCGCTTGTAAGTTAACTAGATCGATCTATTTATAAAAGAATCACTTAATAAGACTTGAAAATCTACAGAAAGTTAAAGTTCTGAGTGCGCATACCTTTAATTTCATGAGGTGGTCTTAATCTTTCATGTCACAGTAATCGTGTTTCATTGTTGGGCGATCATTCACTCTGCTTCTAATCGAGCTTAAAGGATACTTTTTTTCAAAAATTTCCTGATTGCTGGAATGCTTTCCGTCAGGATATTAGGCTTCTAATTTTTGATGATCGTTTCAGACGACTCAACGCATCAGCCATGAAATTTAAACGATCCTATCGCAATGAACAACGTCTGGCAAAACTTTTCCACCACGAATACCGGAAGCGAAATCCCACCAGCTAACCTACATCTCGTAATGTAACGATCAGATCTCAGCGCATGTTCCAAGAACCATGTTTTGATGGTAAAAGCGCACCAAAACATGGCTTCACGGCATGTTCGATCAAGATAGTACCAGCAGTTAGTAGCTCACCATTCACGCTACACGCGCGCCCACTTTTAAGGGCTCTATAAATATTTCAAACAAAGCGGCCGTACCAGACAATAGCAATGGCAACTTTGGCTTGTTTGCTCAGACAGGTGCTGTTCAGTGTGGTGTTATTGCTGTTGCTCAACTTAGCAAAGGTTGCGGGCGATTAACCAGTGCCGCATATACCAAAAAGAGCCTTTATTCTACTTTTACAATCGTTTCCACTTTCAGGGTGAGTTTGCACTACAGTTCGGTGAATCCTTTAAACCGTGTCCGGATGCCCCGGAAGAGTCACTTATGCTGGACCTGTCCGAGCTGCAGGTCATACCGGACGAAAACGATAGCATGGTGCTGAACGGCAAAGTACGCCTGAACCGCGCACTTGAGAGCCCGATAGAGGTAAGCGAAAGGCGGATGGCGAAAGTTTTAAGCTAATAAGCTTGGTTCTACGTTCCAATGCAAGATAAACATTTACACCAAAAGACTGGAGCAGGGCGACTGGAACGATGGGCTGCTGGGGCGCAAGGTACTTGACATTTGCCCACTGCTGCAGGTCAGCACCGAACCGTGGTTCGTTATCACCAGTGTGATGGGCAAAAAGGACTGTCCCTTCCCGGAAGGTGTAAGTAGCGGGCGATGGGTGGGATGAAGGGATTGTGTTTCAGATAGTAAATATCTTCTCGGCAGCACGAGGAATCCTTTGAGATGCTTCCGGTCGGTGACTTTGGGATAGAGATACCGCCGGAATTTGTGGGCGACTGGAAGGCGTTCTTTGAGGTGACTTCCCACGGCCAAATGTCCTGCATGATGGCGGAGTTTAGCATCGTGGAGGTGTAGAAAGCCCCCTCCAAAAAAAAAAAAACTCCTCCCTTTCGGAGAGACGTAAACGAAGTACAATAAAAGAAAGCTTTTCTACACTCGAAATTGTCTCTTTTTAAGGATGTTCGAGGGAACGTCACAGCTTGCTTGCCAATGTCCTACCAGCCCGTTTCAGAATTGCAAATAGTGTGCCGCGACGAGTCTTCAGGTCGCAGGGCAGTGACTCAAGCGATGAGTCTTGCTACTTTAGTTTCGGGATAACCCACCACTCCAAAGCTCTTGGTGAGATGTCCCCCCCAAACAAAAAAATCAGTCTTGGGAAAAGGCCAGGAAATTGCGAGAACTGTCGCGATTGTGTCTCACTCATCATTTGCGTTTCAAATTGATTTCAGTGGTTAGGGATGCTGCCCACCACAGCGAAGCTAAGAAGCGGCCCGTTAGGCACGTCAGTGCGCCATACTTTCTCTGTGGAGGGCGTTTAGGTGCGTGTATCAGCACACAGCAACAAAAAAAAAAAAAGGTGCCAGTGACACTTACGTAAGCGTGTAACTGTCCCTGCTGCTCGGTGAATGCAGATGAGCCGGACAACTTCCCGGACCTGATGGTGATGCCTGAGGTTGGGGGACACTGGGCTCTGCTGCGTGAAAGAACCCGGACTCTCACGGGCTGGACGGAGTGGTCGTACATTCCGATCGGACGGAATGCCCGGTTTAAATATTTATGTCTCATCCCCAACGACGGGACAACGGACCGATCGCCGTCGTCGATCGAGGCCAAGGTCCAGACGATCGCCCAACCAATCTCTCCAAGGGTAGCCGACGATGAGTAGCGGTGAAATTCGAATACATTTTTGCCGCTGCTGATAGGGCGTAATTCTAGCACTGATTATGCAATGCGAGACTTTGTAGGGACAATGTTTTTCTTTAAAATGTCGGAAACAATATTTAAGTAAGTTGTGAAGGCGAGAACGACGGTAAGTTAATGACCCAAGAAACGTCCGTTGGGAAAGGCTCGTGAGTGTGTCTCCATTGGCGTTACGCGTCACTGACGGCGGTCCATCCAGAAGGCTAACCTCCGATGACCTCTCCGGGTACTGTCGACAACCGCTGTGACTCCACACACACACACACACACGTACGCTCGCCCTTCCTCATTCTTGGGCCAGAAAGTTCTCAAGTTCGCGATTAGCTGACGAAGACATCGGCAAAGCGACCAACCGGACCGGCCGAGCCAAATCTATGCGACGTGCGACCCACGGGCACGCAAAACCAAAGTCCGATTGTGGCAGTCCCCGATCCACCCCCGGGTACGTGTATGTGTGACCATGGTTTGTGTGATCATTAGAATAACAAACGTGTGCGGCCCGAACGAAGCGCGTGTGCCGATCGGCTTACCGCCCCGGCAATGGAAAAAGGTTAGCTGCGTTTTCTTTTTGTGTGTGTGTTTTTTTTTGTGGGGTGGTGTACTACCACCCCATTTCACCCCGTCTCTCTCTCTTATCCCCTTCTCACTCCCTCGCTCCAACCACCAAAGCACTTTGGCCGCTTACAGTGTGAACATTGTCAGGGCCTTCGCTTCGATACGCGATGAGCTCGCGTACGGTAACTGAAGCAGATGAGGTGGCGTGGCGAGTGGCTGCGGGACGGGGTTAGAGCGCGCGAAAATTATAACAATGTAAATGAGTTTATAAATAATTTGCTTTAATTGAACCGGGAGGCGAACCCGTGTGCGCGAGAGCGTGCGCTCGTGTGCACGGAATCGCAAGTGCGCCACGAGCGGCATCGCGCAAACATCCGTTTGTCGCATTCCGTCGTTCTTTCCCCCGAAGTGGTAGGGACGATGGGTGACAAGGCACCAAGAGGAGGGGGAAGGGTAGGTCTTTGCTGGTTGGTGAGAATTACGCTACCGCCAGCACTATTATGTTTTCGATCAGGGTGTATGATACGGGTCGATTTAATCGGCGAACACCATTAATGCAGGGAAAATGATGCAAAGAAGATGATTGACTATTTTTGTTGGTGTGTAAATAGATAGGACATTAAAGAGAATTTTCTATTTATTTGTTAGTAAGATTGGATTGCTGATTTCTATATTGAAATACATTTAAATTTGAATGTGAAAGTTTGAAGAAGGTTCAAAGCGGTTGAATACGGTGTTCATTCGTTCATGCTGAATTCATTTCAACGTCAAATAACAGTAGAAACTACTACTAGTACAATCTAAAATTAGAAGTATGGGCTACAATCCGTATCCGTATAATCCGTGTCTTGTTTATCGCTTCTCCTGTTTGTATTTGCTCCAGGAGAGTTTGCCTTCAATTGACTAAGGTCCAGGTTTATGACAACAAATTGTGGTAACATCAGCTGTCAAGCACTCAGATGAATGATCATATTCGGTTCAACACTCGACAACAAATGCCCTAGGTAACCCAAGGATAGTTATTTCTTCTGTTCAAAAAATTAGTTTGAACATACTTCGAAAAGTAAGAGAAAAACTCTGCAAATTTTCCTGCTCGTAGTTTAATACGAAAGAACCATTAAGAGCTATCGCTTCGCAAACACACATCATCCACACAAACACCTTTAAAACGGTGAGTGAAAGACTGCCGTGCGCTGTACAAAACATGCCACGTTCGTAGTCTAAACAGTGCCAATCAGTGCCACCGGTTGAACGGCCACGGACGGCGACGACATTCAGCGATGCGAAACGGGCAAGAATGCAGCCAAAGTTTGTTATACAAAGTACTGCACTGCAAACCCGGGGCGAACGTGCGCTGTGGCGTGTGTCAACGGATGCACTATTTCGACCCACCACCGCGCAACCGTTCTCGCCATCGCACCCGCTCCGCCACTTTGCCGTTCAGCCGGCCTCGGCTGCTTCCACCACAGAACGGAACACGTTTTGTTTTTAATTTAAACCTCGCAAGAAAGAAAAAACGAATGTTTCGAGTCGGGGAATTCATACGGAAGGTTAAAGCTGCAATCGACGGAAAACCCACCTTTTGCTGGAATTTGTACTTGAAGCAGAAATGAATTCCGTAGCTTATATAACAGGTCCAGGTCCTGCCGAGGACGGCAAATGCAAACGACAGGACAGACCGACCGGAAACATTTCACTTTCACAGTTGAAGCAAACAGGCACACCTCATCGTCCTTAATTTGCATGCGCTTGTGATCATAAGAAACCGAGATGTCGATGGGTCACGTTTTAGGCAACGATTTTACGGTAAAACTTTTGATCGATTTCCTTGAAGCTTGCGAGCTGCATTTCTTGCTATAAATCGTTCGCAGCTGGCCAGGCAAAGGTTGACCAAAAATTATGCACCAAACCCCCCACTCGTGCCAATCACCGACTCAATGCTAATTGAGTTTGGTTACCTTTCGCCAAACCCATTAGCTCGCCTGACCGGCTTGGTCCGCGATGTCAACGTAGAACAACACGGGGGCGTTTCCTGATGAATTATTCTCCAAACGTTAACATTCAGGCACTGCCAGGCCGTTCCAAGCACTCTCCTCTTTCGCTGGGTGTGATTTTTGTTTATTTTTCTTTCTGATGTCCTCCCGCCTAAGGATGGACCGAGCAAAGGAGGTTCATTTGCATACCCAAGTTATCAATAGAAATGGACGCACACTTCGAGAAGTTTCGAGCGACTTTCGGTAAGCGAATCGATCTGCTGCTCCGGTATGACTAGTCCTACCCCGGCATGATGTATCAGGGCAGCATCCTGTGAATTGTGCAGCGGTACGATTTCTCCACTGAACGCAACAGCGTACGGGAGCAGTCTGTTCGGATCGTTGCGGCCAGCCTCCATGGTGTAATGCTGCCGGTGGCTACCACCCGCATCCGGTCCGGTAATCCATAGCAAAAGTCGATTAGAGCCTTGCAGCGAGAATTTGGCAGACATCAGCACAAACGGGAGCTTATCACGGTGCTTTCCATCACCAAGACCTCTGCAAATCAAAACAGGTGCAATGAACAATCTTCATTAGCTTTAATATCTCAATAACAACTCACCTTATTTTTCCACTAACAAGATACAGCTTATGACACCGTGGCTGTTCCGCGGTTTCGGTGTACGGATCGATCAGCACCGTCGTTGGTTCACCGGGCCACACCGTATCCACCAGCACCTCCTTATGGTCGAAGGTGATGTGCGTGGCAAACATAAACAAACAGCAGGGCTGCCGACAACGTCCAGCCGGACACGGGAACGGTTGACGGGAGATGGTGCTATCGTCGAGGTGCAGAATATCGGCCCCTTTTTCTTCGACGACTTCAAACGCACTCCATAAGCTTTCGGGATGTTGGCGATTTGACTTGAACAGTGCGCTATAGATTGGGGATTTAGTACGATCGAGCAGTTCGCTTGGTGGTTCCGTTGCCTCAATATTGTCACCATCGGAGTCCATCGTTTTGGGGGGGGAGGGAAGGTTTGATAAATTTAGCTGGTTAATTTGTGTTTGAAGCTGTGATGATTTCGAGACAGATTTTTTGTTGGATGCCATTGAGACTACTTGGATGATTTTCGTGACAGTTTCGGCGGATGATTATTCAAAAGCTACTAAGATGAACAGAAAGCTTATTTATCCATGGTCTTACCTTGATGCAAAAAGAAATCAATTCCAATCGAGGGTTATAAGGCCTCTCAGACTTGTAAAACTACTGCTGGACTAACTTTTTTCTGATGAAGTTTTGGTTATTGCTAGCGGTGACGGTTTGAGTTAATTTATGTTGAATTTAGAGTTAAACACCAAAGGAGTTAGTCGTCCGATCCGTCTCTTTTTTCTGGAGAATTCTCCAAGACTCGCTACTAAGATTTCCCGAGAAACTGAGGTCTAGGAAGTTCTACATCTATGTCTAGGAAACATCTGCAGAAGGTGTTAGATCTTAGGGCAACTTAAAATTAAAAAAAAAACACAATTCCACAAATCCATGATTGTCATCTATCATCCTGACTTGAATAATAAATAGTCTTATCAGTGAATAGATTGGTTTTGCTTCACCAGGAATAGCCTCGCCGAATTGCTCAGTGAATAGAATTAATGCTTAAACACAAAGTTTGAGAAGGTTCATACAAAGTCATTGAGATCAATTAAAGAGGTGATTTCAACACTGAAGAAACATTGATGTCTACATCAATGATCACAACTCTAGGCTACTGAACGTTCGATCTACTGTGATCTTACCCTTTATTCTACTATCATTATGACACAAGAGTATAACGTTCCCGTTACGATCGAGTCCTAGAGAAGCTCTGATGATCTTCTCGCTGCTGACTCCATCCTTAAGGTCTTAGGGCTATCGGGTGCTCTACAATCCATACCCTCTAGTCCTTTTTTACTTCTTTTTTATTAATCACAATGAATTGATTCTGCACTCTCAAAAAAAAAACTAAGTCGAACCAATCCGTCCAATTACCAACAGGATGTTGAATGGCATTTGTACTTCATTAGCGATTATATGAGTTTTAGTTCTTGTTTTGCACAGCTCAGCAAGATTAGAGCACGTTTGTTTATTAATATTACTGTAACGAAACCGTTCACGTATCGCTCGAATACTGCTCGACTGCTGCTGCTGCCGCAGCAAGATTTGTTAGTTCGTAGGCGTGTGTTTGGTTTTAGGTGAACCTTAAAAATTGCGCTCTACAAGCGCGCGCTTGCTCCAACCGACACATGTCTGGTGGCCTTCGGGCTGGTCGACCGCAACGGTGCAACATAGCTGAGTGCATGTTTTGCCCGATCATTAGATACGAAGGATAACTTCACGTCGGATGCCTTTTTATTTATGCTTCTGCTGGTCCGCTGCGACTAGATCCCCGTGCGACTCAACTGGCAGCAGGCAAGTTACCGCCGGTGCGGACGCCATTTGCATGGTAATCTAATGAATACGTCAAGTGTCAAACCGGTAGCGCCCCAGCAGGTTAGGTGGCGAAAAATGATAAATAACACTTCCACCTTCATCAGGCGACCGGCTCGCCGCAGGGCTCTCGTCCCGCGGGCCGAATAACCGCGGGCACATGGCGTGCGGTTACGGTGCCACGGGCGAAACATCGAACACCCGATACGCCGTACGCTGTGTTTCCCTGCCAGCGGTGTTTCCACGGGTGGGCGGAAGTTGATTGATGTAGTTTTAATGATCCGGCAATCCGGGCTGGCTTGGGGACGATCGAGGCGCGTGTGCTCGATCGGCCGGTTCGGCGGGTGGGAAAACAATGTTGCGACCGTCGGGTGCAACTTGGAACGAGCGTTTAGATAAAATGCTCTAGCTGTGGGTGAACTTCGCGATTGATTTTATTGGGTTCCCGCCTAAGGATAGCCTGTCCCGGAGATGATCAAGGCATTGAGAGTTGGTGTGTGTGTGTGATCAAATGTCTCCTCGCTCGGGAAGACTTGGGCACGTTGACAAGGTGCGAGAAATACAACACCAACTGGGTGTTCGCGTTGGTACCGATGCAACCGCAGGGAATCATGTTCCTTCTAAATCGTTGTGTCATTCAACAAATAGTCACGTCAAAGATCCATCACATCGTGTGGTTATGGACTCGTACGTTCCACGTGATAGGCGAGTGCAGTTGTGGAGACTTGAAGCTGTCCTAGACTTTATGCGGTTTTTAATCGACAGATTCTACTAGATGCAATATCTTGAGATAATACTTGATAACATATTGAAATTCGACCCTCAAATTGTTGGGGTCGTATCCCGTGATTCCAGAAAAGTGGAGCATGATGACAGCTCTACAAATTGATAACCATACCAACTAACTATCATCAGGCTTTAATATGTCTTAGAAAGTATTTTCCTGATAGTAGAACAAAAAGTAAACCAATCATTAGACTTTGCTATGAGCCTATACTCATTGGCTATTTTTGACATGCATCATATTCTTTTCCGTTAAGAATGAATGCAGCAAGCGCCTCAGTACAGTGATGCAAGCGGTCATCAGTTATGATTTACTGATAGCCAGTTGCGGATCAACCTAGGAACGGAAGTAACGATTTGTCGATGAGGGAAGGGATTTGTCGATGAGGGAAATCCTGTTGTTTCCTTCTAGGACCTCATCGTTGTTGATGTTGATTATTGAAAGTCTCCTTTTCCAACCACATTCATATCATACTTCTTGGAAAATTCCTGATGTTACTATGCATTATGCACTCGAAAGGACAAGCGTATGTCAATGTTATTCGTGAGATTAGTCAAATGGACTAGGAAAAGAATAGTCAAAGGTTTCTGATGGATACTCTGTTATGACGACTCTATCTGATATTCCTGAGCCCCTAAAAGCACTGCATTTAAGAGCGTTTAAATAAACAAACGATAACTTAATCCTTCTTCAATCGGTGACAGACCTCACACCAGCTCTCATCATGAGAGCTCCATGTATTAAGCCCAGTTGCATTACAACACGCGTCCCATATAGAAACTCGGGCTCCACTAATAAAGGTGTCCGAATTAATTTGCAGCTAAATCAATCCTAATAACCCCCATTACGTTGCAGTACCTTCTGGCAGCTAAATGTACCACGCAATACAAATAATTGTTGCTTTAATTTATGGAATCAATTCACCGATTAGAAGGCACCCGCGGCACATTAATAGACCAGGCACAGCACCTACCTTGATCGACTGCTGCCGGTGCTAAGACCATCGAATTCGGACCCACTTGTCTAGTTATCCCAGCATGCCCGACTTCCTTTCGTCCTTCTGCCGTCTGAGAACACCCGATAGAGCCTGTTTTCCGGACCGAACGCAAGCTAACTTCAGCTCTGCCCAAAATTGGTCTCCATGAACCTGTTCGACGAGTTTGACCGACCACACGAGCAAACGCCTGACCTGCGTCAAGTAAATTCTTTGTGAGCATCGTCTGTGTCCAAAACTGCAGACCAGTGAGAGAGAAAAAAAAGGCAGTTCACCGCTCACAAAGTTAGTCAAGAACTAAAAACGAAGCAAAAATCGCCGAAATCCATCAACTGTTGGCCGGTGCACAATGTGCGCAGCGAAACACAGTTCAGGTTTTCCCTGAAGAGTGGGCAAGGTCCGTTTTTCGTCCCCATAATGGCTATTGAAATGGCAGCACATTGACGTGAAATTTTTAGTTTTTTGTAGCAAACTTGCTTTAAAAAATTTATTATCGCCACAACAACGACTATTCGCGGACTTTGAGCCCGAGGGGCTCATTTAGAACGCAATTAAAATCGTATTCAACTCAAAAAAAAACAGCAAACGAGGTATGCACCCAGCTTAGGGTGACCAACAACAAACAAGCAAAAACAAAACAAAAACTGCACCGTTCACTCAAACAAAATAAAATCGAACCCGATAAATGCCATCAAATGTAACAAATCGAATAATAAAAGTTCTGTAATGGGTTGTGGTAGGGTAAGTGGAAAAAAAATAAAAGCCGACACCAAACAAATCAATTCATCGAAATCATTCCCCTTGAGGCGATCACAGGTGCCCGATCACACCCGGACATCTGAAGGTGGACGTCCCCCTTGGTGGGAAACGGTTCGAAACGTGGTTAAGAATTATTTGTTTATTTAACAATTTTTTGTTTTGCCACCACCACCAACCCGAGTGCATTAGCTTGCAAAAATCGTAATGCGGATCCGTTGAGGTTGGGGATTTTAAGGCTTTTTTTGCCTGATTTGCGACTTTTTCTACGCTGTTCGGTATCCGCGTGCACGAGCGCGTGCCTGTCAACCAAACAATAAAAAAAGGTAAAACAAAGCCATCAAACACCCCCTGACGAATTCGTCTAAATACCTAGGGAGAAACAAGCACCGGCACACCGACCGGACACCAACTCATTGCTGTGCTGCCCGGCGAACGTATACGCGAACTCATCGAACCGGAGCGATTTTTCGAACGACCGAGAAAAGAGAACTGACCTAGCTAAGTGGGTTTTTGTTGAAAGTCTAAGCACCGAAGCCCACGTATCAGCGTTAATAATCGCGCCGTGAGCGATTGGTGACGGCCGATGGAGGCGCACGCGCGCGCTCCAAGTTGGGTGAGTTGGCTGGTAGTTCTCTAGCGAGCGTGGAGCGGTTGTTTAGCCGGGCGTTTTGAATCCAGTTTTTTGTTGCCCCTCCTTACGAGGGTTTCTTTGGCTGTCTGCTATTTCAACGCTGCCAAAATGCCGCCTGTTTGTCGGCGGTCCTTCCAGCCGCGTTTTGTGGCCGCTTAATTTGTGCACCCGAGACTCGTGGATGCGATAAGCCGACCGGCGTCCGGGGTCTATACCGCACGACAACAACGGGTGGCAATCGTACTTTTGTCTAATTGGCATATTTAATGATCACAACCGAATGGTGGGTCAAGGGAGAAGTCGGGAGGGAGGTGGTAAGAGCAGCGATAATGCCAACCGATCGGACAAACGCGCGGGTTTTTGGGCCGGCCATCGTAGCATCGAGTGGGGTAGGAATTAAATAATCAGTTCTCAAGACGGTTCCGGTTGGGAAAGGCCGACTGGAACGGAATGGCCTCGCGATGAATTTCGAGCAGATTCGGTCGAGCAGTACGGTATTCGGTGGGCAGACAGAACCGACAACCTTGGATCTATTTTTGGCGAATTTTTTAGTGACTGGATGATATATTGTCTGTACAAGGAATAATAGGAGCCATTTTGGGATTATATTTGGAATGTTATCGGAGTTTTTCTCGGCTTAACATAAATATTTGTTCAGATGAAATTGTGTTTTTTTTTAACAAAAACTAATAAAAATTATGATCACTTTTATATAAGTGGAGTAAGTCTCAAATTGCTATTAAAAGCGTTGGAGCAGTTGTGAGTTCTATTTTATTTACAGCATTACTAATACTTAATGTTTTCCTTCTATAGGGTAAGTTTTAATCGCCAGAAGAAGAATTCATTTTGTAAAACTTAATGTGACTAATTACTTACTGGCGAAGACTGTTCGCTACTTTTCCTTCTACTCCTTCTGCTTGATCGCAAACCCGCCAACTCATTCGCTCAACCGATGCCTATCGTTCTGCACGCGCTCGACATAAACATGGCGCAAGAAATGTGTCCGACATGCGCCAAAGTTTAATTTCTACCAAGGACAAATAACTGACACCGGTGTGCGTGCTTCTAGTGCGTGCGGGCCATGCACTGTTTCCAGTGGTCGACTGAGCAGGACATTCGAACGCGGAACCTTGTGCAGTGCGCCGCGTGTCTAGGCGTGCTGGCGGGAGCGACTACCACCGTCGCTCAGCCAAACCGACAAACGGACAGTTGATAACGATAATTGGTAGGTCGAACTGTCGTCGGCGATCGTCAATCATTGTTACATGCTTAATTATGGCATTGTTGGTTTTTTACCGTTGTTTCATTCACTTTCTGCCAGGTCGGCTGTTAGTAAAGTTTTGTTACCAACTGTCATCATGTTGCTTGTACCGCTGACATTGAACCGCTAATGATTTTCTTTTAAAATTCATTCAATCACATCTATAGAGATTTTATGTTTTCTAGTCTTATTTCAGTATCTTAGGACAGATTCAATTAATGGCCTGGAGAATTTAGAGCTTCTCGAATTATTTTTTTTACCTAATTTGTTTTTATGTTTTTGTTGTTTTTTTATAAGTTTTAATTGATTTTTTCATTTTATACTTTTTTTATTTTTTTACTCTCTTAAATCAAATGTTTATTTTTCATTTATTTTCATTGCTTATATTCTAATATTTAAATTCATTTTCATTAGGGAATTTATACGTTTTTTTTCTTGTATTCAGTCAAAGATAATTATCTTTTCAAATCTTTTCAACTCTTTTCAAAAATGTTATTTATTTATGAAATTTTCCTGTAAGGCAAACATCATACTTTCAATTTTCTCTTTGTCTATTTTTATGTTTGGTATGTTTGTTAGGTTTTTATTAAATATTCTTTTGCCTTTTGTCTGATGGATTAAATCGATCATGTTATTCTTTTTATTGGGACATTTTACATTTTATAAAAAAATGATACTATTTGCACTTATCATTGTTTATACCTTTTTTTTTTAAAGGTTTTAAACTCATTTTGTTTGTTTGATTATAACTGTTATTTGTACTTTCTGAGCTCAAATAGGTTTTTTCATATTAGTTATTATTTTCCTATGATTCTTTATGATTTTAGTTCACTAATTTGCATGGTTTTTCCGTTTTCATTTCAGTTTATTTTTTAAATTCTTTTAACAAAAAAACTTGTTGTTAAATTTTTATGTACGTCAAACATTATACTTACAATTTTTTCTTATATTTTATTGTAAAACTAAAATAATTTTTTTAAATTTTGTTTCTTTTAAATGATTGTTTATACAGCTTATCAATTACGTATCTCTTATAATTTGATCACAGGGGCAGTTGTCCTTTTTTCCTATTTTTGAAACAATTTACGTTGATTGCAATACTTATTCAAATGATTAGAATTTCACCATCTGTGCTTCAATTGCATTGCCAAAACGGCGGTGATCATGCGAATTTCACCACATTTTGCAATAGACTAAAAATAACCCACAATAACAAATCTCCCTAACCCCCCCCTCTTCCCCAAAATCCCTCCAAGCCCACCCGCGGGACACCACCCTTACGCACCTGTCCATCCTAACCACTCATTGAACCACCGGCTTGTCCAGCGTCCAGTCGGGTTTTGCATGGCGAGTACGGAGTTTTGGACCACCGTCGCCTCCATCGCCACGTACCCACACATCCTACCCGGCATCGATCTGCGATGGCATCGATCGAGTGCATTAGCCTTTTGCAACAGTTTCCGATCGTTTGTTCGAGAGCGGATTAGAGGGGTTGCTTTTTTTTTTCTCTCTCTTCGCGAAGGGGGCCACCATTGACGTCACCCGCCGCACAAATAATTGAAACCTAATCGATCAACGTGTCGATGTTCCGCACGCTCACCTGTCCTAATCGTGGCTCAATGTCAGCCCGGGCGCATTCCTGCCCGGCCTGATCGGTAGCCGAACTTGAACCGGCGCACGTGGACACCGATGCATACATCAAATCGTGGAACCGGTACACCGCCATCGGTCGCGGTTTCGGACCGTTTCATCATTAATATCCCAACCCCACCGGGTTCGGTTGTCGCGTCTGATTTGGGCCGGATCGGGTTTTTGCAGTGCGTAAAACATTACCACCCCGGGTGCGTTGGCTCATTGCCGTGACGGGAAGATATATTTAGGGGCTCTAGACGTAACTGGAGGCCTCCCCTTTTTTGGTGGCTCCACGTGGCGGAAGATTAGTATCGAACTTGTTTGGAGCAAAAGACAAAAGAAAAAAAAAGCCAAAGGCTGAGACATTGCGTTCGCATTGGAACCTAATCCGACGAGCGCGGGAGCTTTGCGCTGGGAACCTTTGAAGGACAGCGGTTCCATAATTATCGACAGGTGTGACACGCAGTTAATGTTGCAACATTTGTTTTACGGTCCTATAGGTTGTGTGTCCTTTTTAACCGAACCTCTATTGCCAACCGTCTATTTCACAACAAGTAGTAACATCAGCGTCATTGTCCAAAAAGCCACATACTTTCGCTAATGAGGTTCGCTTCCATCCATGCACGTTCGACCTGGGGGGAAACAAATTGTTTTGACATCATTAGTTGACAGTAGCTTTTAAATAATAGTTGAAATTTAGTGATTGAAAGTCATTAGACCTGTTTTTAAGTGTTTGCTAGAGATAATTTTAGACTACAGTGATTAGCTTAATAGTGTAGTCATCCAACTTTCAAGGATTCATGCTGGACATGGAGATCATCATTGCCGGTGCAGCATGTGGTGCTGGGGTGAAACACTTCAGAGGAAGACTATTCTAGACGAAGGCATCTAAATACAAAAGAGTTTTTCCTGTTTTCCCTAGTCAAGTTGTCAAGATGCCGACTCTCAGCCTAGTTTAAAATTTTCAGATAATTCAATCGTGTTGCCATCTTTGTTATCTTAGTTAGGTATTGATTTTTCGCAATCATAACCTACACCTGCTTAATGGTCTTTGGAATGTTGCACAAGTCCTCGATATCGTTCATCATCTAGTGCTGTTATCTTCCATTCAAGACGGCTTAAAGTTATGATCAGCTCACGAGTGTCTGGCGTATCTAATTCGATGCGCAATGGTGAGTCCAACATCTAGTTGGATATGGTCTTAGTACCTTCACATTGATGTCCAAACACTTTTTGAACCATGAAAGCTTCTTCTTCTTGACCGTTTCAAGGCAGAGCATGTCTATAAGTCATACATCCGTTTTCAGGAGATTCGGTCCAGGACGGTACTCATCCATCCACAGCTGCATCCTATCTCTGACTGATTCGACTAAATTTGGCCCAGCCTACGAGCTCGCTGACGAGCACCTTTCCTTGTGGAGCGTGAGGCATTAGCCTGGCGTCCTCATCAAGTGCCCTAGTCATCGAATTCTTTTGGCTTTGGCTTCTTCTTCTTCTTCTTTGGCACTACAACCTCGAGAAGTCTCGGCCTACCATTTCTGGCTTTATGTGACTTAATATTACCCGTAGTAAAGTAGTGAGCCCTACGTACGGGGAGGCGGTCTTGGATGGGATTTGAACGCCGGTCATGCCGTGTGAAGTCCGGCGCTGTTATCGCCTCGGCCACCGGATCGCCCCAAACAGGTTGGCTTTAGCTACCGGCAGGATATCATCGCCGCTAAACAGCTTAGCTAGCTCATGGTTCATTCTCCTTCTCCAGCTGCCTTTCAATTAGGTAATATTATCATATATTATATTCTGAATAACAGCTTCATTCAGCATGATGTACAGAAAGTCTCGTGCAGGGCTTCACCACCTACTTGCGATCAGACACTCAAGACAGGGTCCAAGTAAACGCTCCCAAAACCACGAACATTTACTGTTAAGTCTCACAAGCTTTGGTCACTGTTTTATTTTCCCACCGGACAGTCAGGTTCGGTGTTCGATGCTGTAGGCGTATCGCTTAAAAAAACCACCCAACCACCATCACGAAGCACGCTTCCGTCCGACAGAGCACACCGAAAAACAACAAACACCCGGCAACGGACGGCTTCCGAGTGCCCAAGTGCAACGTGCATGTGGTCGGGGCCCGGCAGACGAATGCATACGCCACCACGCAAGTTTGCCGCACCGGATCGTACCGGGACGTCCACTTGAAGGCGTCCGGCGGCTGTTTGCGTAGCGCTTACGAGGCGCGTTGCTTCACTGGCCTGCAGTCGTGTTGTGGGTCAGCTCTAGTTGTGAGCGCGGGCTCACCCCATATTTACCCACGCCATTAGCGCGCGCGCGGTTAATATCGGTAATCATGTGTAGCCCGTGCAGCCAGCCTTCCCCAAAGCGAAGGCCCGCGAACGGTCGCGCGGTTTGTTGACTTTATCGCCGCGCTACAGATAAGGGTTCGGAACGGACATTTGCTGGGAGTGCCCTGCGCGTTGCGTACTGATCTGGTGGGTTTTTTAGGCTGTCTCGCTCCCTCTCTCTTGTTTACCACAGTGTCCGAAGGGTCACTACTCACCTTCGTTTTTTTCCACCTCGGCAGCATGGCTTGTTTGCGGTAGACAAACGCGAGCCCCGGTGGCGACAGTGTTTGCTTTTCACATGATACTCCACCGCTCGCTGATGATCGGCACCGGGCAAACAAACGCCAGCGGACCAGTTCGTTGAGCGATAGGCGAGGGACTCATCGGCGAGTCCATGGGTGTGGTTTTTTTTTTTGAGGTTAGGTTCATCGCCACACATCAGGCGGCGCGAAGAGTTTGATAGATCGATGGGAAATCAATCGAGCGCTGCGGTCTTATTTTTTTCCCGCTCCAGAATCTAGTTTGCCTGGGAACCTGCAGATTAAGTCTTCAAGCGATCGGTGTGTTGCTTCATCGTCAGGTTGGCGACATCTGGCACCGGTCGGTGCTGTGTCGTTTGCATAGTACAAATAGTGACATGTTTGTTGATAGATTTGGATCAACCAGTCGGTCGGTTGATGGTGGTGATTTCTGAGGATCGTTTGAGTCATCGCTGGGTGTGTTGTGAAACAGATGTGTTGCTTTCATCGTGAGTGTCTGGCCATATTATCAGAGTTGATGCAACTCTTTCGAATTACTTGTTCTTACAACTGGGAAGTTTGTTCAAACAATCATTCCTAGACTTCAAAAAATAATCTTTAATTATTATGATGTATGCAAGACTTCCTCAAGCATGTTCAAGAACATCCTTCATCATTCGCTCCGATTACAAGCGGATTACCAGCTAGGCCCCCCACAGCTTAGCAGCAACCGTCAGCCACCAGAGTAGACAAACAAATCGCACTAGCGAAGTGACGGAAATGCATTCTTCATCACCATCATACACTTGCCACTTGCAACCTTCCGAGAAAAACGAGAGTACCACGCAAATCCCCGCTTGAAGTTAACGGGCCAACTCATAAGCAGCGAAAGAGAGAAAAAACAAACCCTTTTTCTGCAAGCCCTATTTAATCCTCTCGTCAACGCCAAATGCACACTTGAACGCCGCTTGGGTCAGACAGAGAACACACACACACACATGCTCAAAAAGATCTGGTCCCCGGGCCGAAACCGACACCATCCCGTGGCACTTTTCCAGAAGGAAGAGCGAAAACAGATTATGTGAAAATTTGACGGTCATGCACGAACGACGCTCGGTTCCCGGTGGGTCCCGCAGACCGATCCGGATGTGATCGTAAAAGTCCACCAACTCGAGATGCAGCTGCATCGCTCACATGGCCTTGCGCGGTCACCAATCCTTCTGCTTGCATGCATCATTTTCCGATGGCGTGAGGAGGCGTCAGGCATCGATGCATTTGCGTATCGGTTTTAACGAGCACGGTCGCAGCACCAGCTACACATTAGCTACCCGACGATCGTTAAACAGCGCGGTGCATCACATGTGCGGTGAACAAACCGTTGTGTGGCCTTGCCGTTTTTTTTTTAGATGGCACTTGGAGTTAGTTTCCTTCGGGCAGAATCCATGGAAAATGGGTCTCCCGTCTGCAGATGAAGAAAACTACCGGAACACATGATCGTTAAATGGTGGATTAAGGGGACTCGACTCGCTGCTTGAAAATTGTATCTAATAGCCAGTAACATGACCCGCAGGATCGAACCATTCGATAACCATCAACGATCATCGATCGTTGGCAGCAGGCAAGCAATAAAACCAGCTTCCAACCAGCAACCGAAGAAGCAAAAGTCCCTACCGGGGATCGTGTTTTATGCCCACTCGGTCACCAGTGAGAAGTCCTTTTTCCTATAAATTGTAAGGAGTTGGGCCCCGATAAGATCAGCATCCTGAAGCTGCGTAACTGACAGCCCCCGGAGAAGGTCGCTCGATCAGGCCCGATTTCTTTTGTTTTCGTGTTAGATGGAATCGATCGAGGGCCCGGCAAAGCTGCGTGTCAAATGCGTGTGTCCTGGCAAGGGGTCAGCACTCTGGTTGACATCCCGCTGTGTTCTGGCGCACACCGTTGCCGGTTCGTGGAATGTCGGACGGCAAGCGGCAAGTGTCAACCGGTTGACAAGGGTGTCAGGGAAATTACCTGCGTTTGCATCACTGCCCATCGCAATTAGAACGTTGATTAGTGCCTTTTTGCTTCTTTCAGAACGGATCGGAGGGTTTTCCTCGCCCGGCTCGGTGTGTTTGCTCATCGAAATTGATCGATTGGCTGTGATAAATATTGTCAGGTGCTGTTCTACGGTGTGTGTGGATACAAAACATACATGAAAAGCTTAGGTCGACCTGAAATCGTTCGAAGAAACTAGATGGAACGTAAAAAAGGGATGACACTTTGGTCATCGGTTTGCAGGAAGATCTCACGACCAAGATTAAATTAGATCGACGAGAGAATAATGGACGAGTTCGATTGAACTGATGCAAGGGACAATAAAGCGCTGGCCACTGTCATTTATTGGTTATTTTTAAAACATAATCGATATGCCAAAAATCTATTGTTTTAAGAGTGTTTTGTAGCTAGTAACAGAGCTTGAGTGTAAATTTATCACAACTTTCGACTTCAATATCTCCCTCCCTCTCATGCCTACCATTTCTGGTTTACTAGCCCTAATGATACCACGTAGTTGGATAGTCTCGTTTGAGAATGGAGTAAACTTTGAAAATCAAGAGAGGATTGAGGATTGAAACGGTTCGTTTCGTTTATTAAAGGCATCAGTAAAATAAGCAATATTTCTATTAAACTCTGATTCATTTTATGAATGGATTTAACCACAAGCTGCAGTTTCAATTAATCGCTAAAACTAGATGCATTTCCAAGTGTCCCATTAAAATCGATCTTTATCTCATTTATCGACCGATTGCTAAACTCATTTTAAAGCATAATGACATTGCACAGACGATTGCTTTACAATACAAAGCGTAAGTCTAGACAGGTTACGATCAGAATTGCAAAAAGCTCCTCACAACTCTTCACCAACATATGTTCCATTCTATGTGCTACACAATTCCGTCCACAACTGGGCGCTGATGGTTCAATCAGTGCCTGCGTAAACATCGCTAAAAAAAAACACCACCCCCCGGGGGGCGGGCTAGACATTGAAGCATTCCTTACCGTCTGGCGCATGCATCGTTCAAATGTTTGAGATATCTCGGGGGTCTGGGTCTGCGGGTTCTCGCGTTGCACTGGCACGCAGTTCGCCCCCACGCGGTCGCTGCATTGCCAGCGCGCTGCAGCCTTCTACACCCATGCGGAGCGCATTTATCAATTGCAACCACCACCCTCTCCACGTACACGACCACGCGTGCATCCTGTCCAGTGTAGCGCTGCATCCGGCAGCGCATGCGGCTATGCTCGCTCCGGCCCCCACCGAGGTCTCGTTCTCAATACCGCAGACAAGTGCGTTCCGTGCGCGGTCTTATCAGACCTCGTCGGCTCGCCATGTCGGCCGTCCCGCGCGCGTATCACGCCCCTGTTCCACAAACCCTCCCGGCGTACTATGGTCGGGCGGCATGCAGCCCCGACTCGTCTAGATACAGAGACCCAGTCAATGGGTCAAGCTGGGGTTGAGAAATAGAATAGCAACAACAAAAAATAAAACCAACACCGACAATCGACTGTAACCGTTTTGTACCGCGTGCGTGCGTTCGTGCGCGGGAGTACACGAACGGTGCTCCGTCTACGCGGTGTTATCGTTTTGCGTGCCGACGTAGTGACATGCTCGCGCACGGAAGTACGCGCCGTGGTACAAGAAGCAGTTGTTTTTAAAAAATCCGGCCCGCGTGGCTATTGTGGCACTGTGGCCATGTTACGTCTGGCCTTGCGGAGCGGTGTTGCGGGAAGCGGACTGGTTTGGAGGGTTGCGTCGGGGTGGCTGTCGGACACTTGTCGGTTCAATACACCAAACCCGGCCGGAAACTGTACCGTTCTCGTTTTCGCTAGAGTTTAGTTTGTAAATGTTAGCGGCTGGCCGGGTTTTGCTCTGCTGGAAAAAAGTGTGTACTGATCAGTGATATGATTTTAATATTAATAGATAGATGCTTCGATGGGAACAATGTACGAGAAATGGGCAACGATCGTCATACGCACGTCATTGCAGTGATACAACAAAGCTTAACGATATGTCAGTTCGATTGGATGCTGTCTTGTCTGCGCTTGACTTTGACGGGCTTTATTACGTAGATGATTGCGATCCGATTCGTACGAATGATTTCGAGCGCGTCCGGTAGAATGTTTTAAGATCCAGAATCACACGTTCAACGATGATCAAATCAGCTTGAGTCTCTGAGGTGAACATGAAACAGATTTCTTACATTTTGATAGCTTACAATCGATCTCAACGTTTGGATGAAGCAGTAGGATTTTAGAAAATCTTCTTAATTCTAGGAAGCATTATGCAAATCTCTTTTTTAAACATGCAAATGGTTTATGCAGAAAAGGCTAAGCTCCAATAAACGCTCTTTCACATCAAATTAGTTCATGAACATTGGTCTATATCTAAGGTGTCTAGAATATCATAGAGACAGATTTGAGAGAGAATTGATGAAATAATATTGATACAAATTGAGGAGATTGGAATTGTTAAATTTAAAACTGCTTCACAATGAGACCTCAAATAACAAAAATGAACCTTGAAGAGTTTCTGACTTGAATAAGTACTATTTCTGAGCTATTTCCATTTCGGAAGTATGCTCAGGATGATGTGGAATATTGGACTATTGGACTAGAATAGAACAGAACTAGTATTAGATAATTTAGAAATAGCTCGACCATTGTCAGTTCTTTTCAGAAACTCTGATGTATTCGATGTACCTTAAGATAGCATTTTTTTAAATCTATCATGAAACTTAAAGTATTTTCAATATGATGACTTCTTTAGAAGGAATAATTCTTAAACTAAGACTCATAAGCCATTTATTCTTATTCATGTGTGACTCAGCCAGGAACTAGCTTTGATCGTTTCTAACGACAGACGGTACACGCGTGAACATATCTCACTGACGACCATATTGCATCTTTCCCATCTATTCCGTCGATTCTTTCTTCTAACCCACACAAACCGAATTTAGACAAAAAAACTCGAAAAACTGCACCTTGCATCTCACCCGTAACGGACCAACCCCCGAACCTCAAGCCCAGGGAAATGTAGCTTCCCGGAACACTTCAGAGCCGACACCCACCACGACGATGACAAGTGTGGCACGGTCACGACGCGGACGACAGCACGCTGATGACGATGCTGACTACGGTGGTGGTGTTTTGTGGGACCGGTGCAAGGATTAAGATAAGGGACCGTCGCCCGTGACTCGAGCCTTCGGATGTTTTCTTAGGATCGGCAGCCGACGGCTGATGAGGTGTTCCCCTTTTCCACGCCGGACGAAGCAGCTTCTTCAAGCGGCCGGTACTGTTTGCTTTCGGTGTTCCACTTGAACAGCGGCCCGGCACGATGATTGCTGCTATTCAGCGACCAACGCGACCTGCGCATCTCCTGAAGGATTCCCGGAACGAATGGCTGCACAGCCACTGTCACCGGTCTGGCTGGCAAGACATAGAAAATGGTTGATTGTTTTGTGTTGTAGCTTCTTTTTACGATTTAAACGGAAAAACGACACCCGTCCTGCTCGCTTCGAGTGCATACGCACCCATGTGTGGGACGGTATTATGGTTTAATTTACTGTAAAAACTTTTTTTAACGACTTCAAGTGCGTTTAATATTTCGGAGCTTGGTGGCTTTCGAGTGCAAATGAGCACAATTTGACGGATATGGTTTATCGAACGGTTTTTATTGGTTTTTGTGCCGACCGATGCTTTATGTTTGTACGTCACGCACTGTTGCTGTTTTTCTTTCCGGAGGAAGTAAACGAACACGCTGTGTGGTAGGATTACTGGAGGAAAGAGTCACCCCAAGTGGTGGTAATAAAAACCCGATTTTTAAACTTCTTTATGCTGTTTTTGGGGAATGACAACACAGATAGGATATGTTTTTCTTCCGTTAAGGCTACGGTTGTTTGTCGATGTCTCACATTCAAATGTGACACTTGACTGGTGTTCGAAGGATACGCTAGGGACAGGTTTCCGTCTCCTCGTGGGTGGTGTAGGATGGCATTAAGGCGATGTAGGTAATAAAATTGGGAAAATCCGTTTGACATAAAACGAGCAGATAAACAAATGCTAGGACTTTGGTGGAAAATGTCATTTATAACAGAGATAACAAACACACAACTCGAGAAGATACAGTAACACATGCCAGGATCATGCCAGGAAAAGCATACACACTCGAGCACCGATAATCAACACAAAAGCATCGATAATTTTTCTGCTTTACAATACATCTAAATCTTCTTAAATGGCGTTGAACATCGAAAACTGCCATGGATTTCATTCAACATTTGCAGCGCTTGCACAGAGCATGAAAGAAGATATCATCGGTCGAAGATATTTTTAAACTGCAAACATGTTTGAATTTTAATTTATTTCTCATAAAAAGTGTTGAAAACCAGTAGGTTTGTCAAACCAAATAAAACTAATTGCTAAACACATGTTATTCAAGTAAGTCGACGTCAGCAGTTGTTCAACCATACTATCATTTCCCTCCATTCCACGAAGAGAGGCTTAACTTCCGATCACGCAATAAGGTACGTCAAAGGTAAACACAACAACAAAATCAAGTTGCTGCACCTGACACGGCCACACCTCGAACCACCAGCCCTCTAAACTGACGCTCACTCCCTCCCTCCAATCCATTCCTGCCCACCGATAAGATGCCGCCCAAGAGAGCTCCGTTTGCGCAAACGAACCGTACCGGTTAGCTGATAAGAGCGGTTGTGCATTTTATCTTACTGCACGAGGGTTTTCTTTCGATTCGAAAAAGCGTTGTTCGCTGTCAGGTTCCAGGCGCGTATGTACAAGATCGGGGCGACCGCCCTGTTTTTTTTTGCTTCGGTGGTGGCGTTAGGTGGCCCAAGCCCCAAGACAGGCCCAGATAACGATGGGGTGGGTTGGTGAGTTTTGTTGGGTGTTCTAGGCACGGACGGAGCGGAGCACTGGAGTAAGGCCTTCATACCGAGAGAGAGAGAGAGAGAGAGAGAGAGAGAGAGAGAGAGTAAAAAGAAAGGGTGTGTGCTTATCGTGACTTAGTTTGACTGTGGCGCCATTTTTCTGTGATTCATGGGTGTTCATTGATTAAAGTTAGTTGTGAACAGAGGCACGAGCAAAATGGGGGCGCATTTAAGGGATGTTAATACTAAAAAGATTTTATTAGAATTAAACTATTATTTTCAATTTGTTCTTGAAGTCCTCTCTAACTTAAAGGATTGATTTCCAAGGACCCTTCAATAAATCAATTGCAAATCCCTTATCAATCAACGGCACGGATAAAGGAATAATTGGAACAATCAGCGGGCGGTACGGAAATCAATTACAATTTGATTGTTTACCTATCGGTTCCGGTTCTGGCAAGACAGGATCAAATGAGCTGTTCTAAAGGGAACCAGCACCCAGAACAAGAGAGCACCATAATTACATCAAAGACAACCGTGACAGACGGGAGATTCCCGGGATGCCCAAAGCGCGTGTCCAACGTGCGCTGCTTGATAAAGGCCGTCTCGTTTTTCTCGCTTTCCATCTCTCTCTCTCTCTCGATCTCCTCTTCGGCAACATCTTTTCCGTGGGCTATAATTCAGGCCCAGGTTCGCCCATCAACGGTGGTGGTATTTTGGGAATGCACCCTTTCAAAACCATCGATCCCCGCAGCCTCGCACGGAACGGATGATGACGAATGATGAGCGCCTTCGATCCGGGGAACGATCGTACTGATCCTTTTGCTCCGATGCAGTGTAAGAAAAAAACGGGGAAGGATTTAGCTTTCTCAACCCTCATTCGATGGCAATATGTGTGTGTAAGTAAAAAAAAAGCTTCGGCATCGTTGCACCTGCTGGCCACTTCGAAGCCAATGCTCCGAAAACGAAGGGGACGCATTATGATTTATGTTTTCGGTTTCACCATCGCCAACGCTAACATAGGAATCGTATGGGCGGTAACGTGCCGGCCGGACTGGTCCCTATCGAAACTGGAACGAATCGAATGAATATGGGATTTGGTCTTATTCTCTCTCTTTCTCTCTCTCTCTCTCTCTCTCTCTCTCTCTTCGTACGATCAAGTTCATCAGTAACGGCTAGAAAAGGGCTCAGAGCATTTCGATCGTCATAGGCATATTGGATGATGGATTTTTGTTTCTGCCTCGTTTTGGCTATCTTCTTCCTATGACCCACACTCATCCTTGCATCAAATTTTTTGATGTCTGTTACACATCTTTCTTTCTGTTTTGTTTGCCTCTTTTCCAGCTTCTCTAATCCTCTCGCTTTTATTGTGATCGATCGGTGAAGCGTATCGCAGGTTGGACGGGGAAGCGAAGGAGACAAGTGCGTCAGTTTTTTTTTCCCCTTTTGAAAGGATTTTTTCTCTGATTCCCCCTAAGAGGACATAGCTCAGTTGGATTACACGCAAAGCGCACAACCGGCAAGGTCCGAAAACAGGAAATACATCAGGCGAACGAACACTATCCGAATCGAACCACGATCGAAGGATGACGCAGACAAGCTATCCTTCCATCCCGGCAAATGTTTCCTATTTCATGCAGGTGAACCTGGCATCAGTCGCAAGGCTCGCCCCCGAAAGGACACGCACGCACAGGATGAAAGCGAAACGCAAAAGTGTGGGAAAGTTGGTGTGGTTCGATCGTTCCGAAGCGTACACGGGGATCGGCATTAGGATTTCCCCGTGCATTTTCGTGGTAGCTTTGTTTTGTTTGAAGGATTTTGTAAGCCCTATGGCATGGAATGCTTCGTCGATCCTTTTTCTGTGTGTGCTTTGTCAAGGGAACCTCCCGTAGGGTGATCGAATTTACTAGAGAGCACGCAGCGCTCGGGATGGTGAAGCAATAGAAATTGGATGCATTTCCTGTTGTGTCTGGGTCGTCGCGTTTTTTGATTGGTGTTTGCTACGGTACCGTGTACAGGTGTAAAACGGTGAAATATTATAAACCGTAACGAGGGTGAGTGGGCATGACGGAATAGGCATGCGGTGCATTATGATAGGATAACGGATTGATGAGCGAATGCATCAAAGCAGCAAGCGGGTATTGCGAATGTTTATTTCTTGACGTTAGTATTTTTTATATTTAATGGTATCTGACAGGTTTTTTTTACCGGATTTAAATTACCATATTAAATACTTTTCATACTACCATTGTCGATCCAAACCTAGCATAATAACCTTACCTACCCTCGGAAAAGGCTAACAATAATTGTGAAAATGTTTAAGTGATACAAAATAGAACAAAAATTCAAAAATGAACAAAATAAAAAATAAAAGTTAATTGAATTATAACAAATAAGAAAACAAAAATAGATACATAAAACAAACAAATAAAATGAAAAATAAATAGCAATTATGCATAAAAAATTACAATATAACAATATGAAAATGAGCAATAAGGCCATGCCGTCCTTATGAATAAATCAAAAAATACGATGAACAATAAAAAAATAAAAATACTTAGAAAACGTTGGCAGAGTTAAACAAAAAGGCAAAGCGAAACTCTTTTCAGCAAACAAAAATCGAGAGCAACATTAAACAAATCTCCCGAAACTGATCGATAAGCGTGAAAGTGTAACTGACGCCCACAAATAAAACTCGGTGAGTTATGGCAGGAACGGTTTCAGCTCAAGAGCCTTCATTTACACAACACACCTCCTCTGCGCTGCATCGGCAACCAACTCCAGCTTCTCTGCTACACTTAGCTTTTTGCCATCCTCTTCTTGTGCTTTCCTGTACCGTATCCTTTTTGTACTCCAAAAACCTAGCGACTGACTGCGATCGTGTGCGGAAGTGGCAATCGGTTGTGGCAAACGGGACGCGAAAACCTTTTGTTTGCCAATGTGCACTTATGCTCCCGGGGTTTTTGGCTGCAGTTGGTTAGCATACCGGCAGACCACCTACTCTGCTCGGGCGCGAGTTAATACAATACTGCACCCGCTGTGGGCAGCTGGGGCGTCCAGCATTTTTTTCTTCTCTCTTGTCAAGCAGAAAAAGCAAGTCAAGTTAAAGCAACAAATCTCAAGGATGCAAGAAACCCTTATTTTTTTTGGGGGGGAGGGGGAGCCATTTTGGGTGGTCACGTGTGTGGTTTTTGCTTGCTTTATGGGGCCGGATGTTTTATGTTCGCCGCCGGTCAGCGGTCCCATCCGACATCGCGACCTGCGGAGTTCGGATGGCAGCTACAATTACCAATGTGATGGTCCGGTGTGGATGAGGTGATCGGGAGCGGTGCGGTTGAACCATGAACCGACGTGATTTGGTGGACCGGAGGCAGTTCAATTTTGACTGCCAAACGGACCGTGCTGCATGGGTGGTTGGAATTGGCAATGATGCAATTTACGGTGCTTCGAGGTACATTGATCCAATCGGGCTTTGGGTTTTTCGAGCTTGGGAAAGGGTTTACTCATTTAAAATGGTTTGCTGTGAGGGATTGGGAAGGAGTTGCAATGTACCTTACCCTAGAGAAGAAAATCCATAAAGTTTAGAAAATGTATTGTTCATATAACAAACACTGTAACATCCTTTTCTTACTGTAGGATTGAACAGATGAACAGAAAATCATAGCTATTTTTATATAAACTGACAAGCAATAGCAATAGCATTTAAGAGATTTTTTTAATTTGGTTTAATCTACTTGTAAATCGATATACGAATCAAACAAAAATATTATTCCCTTATTTATTTATGATCTGCGGCGGTCCAGTGGCCGCAGAGACGATAACGGCGCCAGTCGTCACACGACAGGACCGAGGTTCAAATCCCATTCAGACCTCCTCACAGTCACAGAAAGCCTGGAATGGCAGGCCGAAACCTCTCGAGAGTTATAGTGCCAAGGAAGAAGAATAATACGATTTTTTTATGAACTAGATAAGAGTAAATCCTCATCCACTCACAGTTCGGTCAGGGAATTCTTGCTCAAATTTGCCAACAAAAAATTGAAACATTTATCAAGTTTTTTTTTCCCAGAAAAACGGATGAATGTGGAGATAATGTGTATTTTTTTTTTAAATACAATTTTTAAATCTTTTATCAAAAACGAACATTATTTCAAATTCAATCCCATTGTTCCCATTCTCGCGGCGACCTCAATACCTTATTTCGTATACGATAAGTAAGGGCTAAAACTAACATTACCAAAAGCCCCAAATCCCAAACACCGGCACCAGCTCCCGAAAGGGTAAGAAAGTAAACCAAAACATAACCCCTTACCACCCCGCCCCCAACCAACCAAATCCCATCGTGTGCGGTATTTTAAAATAAATAATAATTTCAACGCTCCCCAACGGCCACCGGAACACGAACGACCGACGCAACCCTCCCACATCTCGAGCCCGCGATACTGGGGATTGTTTGGACAATCCACTCAACGATGCACCCGGTGTACACGGTGGTTGCGGCCAACATAAAATTGCATACACCCAGACCAAAGACTGGTCGCCGCCGGGCAACCGATTGACCGCAGCCGTGCGTATTTGCTTACGCTCCACCGTCTGCGTGTGGCGTTAGGTTGCTTTGGACTGGACGATCTGGACGGCTTTCAATTTGCACAAGATTGCCGTGTTTTTTTGCTTGCTTGCTTGCTTCTCTCTGTATGTTTGCTTTTGTTTGTGTAAGAAACTGCACATTGCAATGTTCCGTGTGTACAGGATTTGCCTTATGAAACTGTCCACCCGGGCGGCGGTTTTTCCACCCGGAAAGCGGTGAGGTTAACGTACGCCGATCGCACGCAATTTTGTGCCAAAGTACACACCAAACCCCATCAGAAGAACGACAAATCTTTTGGTCGAAAAATAAACATCCCGTGAATGTGGGTTACCGGTCAACCGTCGGAGCATCGCAATCGAACCCGACAAATACATCATCCTGAGCACGTTGAAAAGGGCAAGCCAACACAATGTTTGCCGGTGCATGTTTCGGAGGAAAATTTGAACTGAATGGTCCGATATGCCGACAACTAATTGCCAGTGACATCGGTACCTTCCCTAGTAGCAACTAGAACCCGCTCTCCGGAAACTATTCGTCAAAGCTGGCGGAAAATCATTAGCGTTGATCGGTAGAGGAACCGCCACTGGGAAAAGTGCCACCACTTGACACGGGACGACCATTTGTCATTTGATGCTGCGTGAGAGATTCGGTACCAAGCACTTACAATGTTGCCTTAAGAAGAAGAACGTTAAAATGAAATTATCTGCCCCGTGGGTGATTCATTCCACGGTGTGGGGACAGACAATCGGTAAGGGACAGGGACTTGTTTCCGAAATGGCACCAGCCGATACAATCGGTCACGAGCGCAACACGGGTACGGCATACATTTGGGGGTGCTTGGGCAACTTGGGGCAGCAAACGAACTGCTTTTCTGGGGGTTTTCGTTTGGCCGCTGTTCCGTGCCGCGTGTGTCGTGTGACTCGCGAATGAGCTGCATCGCATGTCACTGATCGGTAGATTAAGCCGAAACGGAGCGTCTATTTCACACCGGGTGGGAAATGGCTTCGTCACGATTCGTTCCGGGAATTTGGTCGCGACTCGCCCGTCGATACCCGTGTTCCGGGATCCGGGTCTGGGTTGCTTGGGTGCGATTTGTCTTTTTTTTTCAGGTGACGTATTTGGTGAGCTGAGTGAGAATATATATGCATTTGTGGCTTTTTTGAAAGAATTTTATTTTTAAGAGAATTTTTGTAATTTAATTGCAGATTACGATCACTGAAACCCCTTCAATTATTGATGACTTATTGGATTAAATTTTGTTTGTATTTTGCTACCAAAAAACTGTGAATGAATGAAAGTCCCAACGATAAAACATCCCATTTTTCCCCTTTTTTATCCACAGCGTTCAATTTTTAATAAGTGTTGGCCACTAAAGATCATCCGGCAGCGGTTTTCTCAACGATAATTTCCAGAAGTGGTTGAGGTATATTGGGAGTTTCTTAGACTGTCAATGAGGACTTTTATTTAAAAGTTTACTTGCAACTTTTGTGCTCTGTAATGAAACTCATTGTACGAACAGATAAGTAGGAAAATTTAGCTGTTTTATTCAAAATTGCTCCAATTCAACTAATAATACTGTACTTC
This sequence comes from Anopheles stephensi, assembly GCF_013141755.1. Lineage (NCBI taxonomy): Eukaryota > Metazoa > Arthropoda > Insecta > Diptera > Culicidae > Anopheles > Anopheles stephensi. Next base: position 19,179,861 of record NC_050203.1, read on the forward strand.
TTTAACTGTTTTTAAAGGACAGAATAAAAAGTACATCGGCGGTGGGATATATCAAAAATACCTTTTCTTATCTCAAGATCGGAAAATACATCTCTTTGTACAATATTTATCCTAATGAATTGCTCATTACACTTTACGTCACCTGCCGATCTGCTTGATTCTGCCGACTGCACTCCAAAGCACACCAACACATCATTAGGCCTCTCGAAAGTCCAACTAACGCACTCCCAATATCGAGCGACCTTGAGTGTACGATGAGCAACAATTCCGTTTGTCTGGCATCAACAGTCATCGATAGAATTTTTTTTTTCACTTTCCAAGCATTTGCTCCGCTTCTAATGTCGTTCCATAACGATCGGTTCATCCACAGAAAGCATCACAGCATGCAGCATCACAGGGAGCTTTCCGGAGTGATGTGTTGCGCGTGGTCCAGCACAAGGACAATGTACCGGATGTGCCTTATTACTGCACTCCGGGAAGAACGAAGCATGTCGTGAGGATTTTTTTCTTCTCCCTCGTCTGCTGTCTGACAGACAATGTGATCTGGTGGACGAATGCACCTCTACGTCAGGAGAGTCCCGTAGTCACGTCAAGAGGAGCAGCCGAAAGAACGCTTTTGTCTCTAATCGAGCAGTCATTTCCGGTGACCGTTGAGCGGGTACGCACTGACTCACCGCACAAGAAACACCATGACGAAAGTGTGGGACCTGTATTGACACGATGGGAGCTCTTTTTTTAATGCTGTTGTGCATGATTCAGTCTCGAGGGTTTTTTTTTTTTTTGTTGCTTGAGCATCACGAACCGTGCCCGATTTGTATGGGAAGATTGGCAAACAGGATTTATCCGGACAAGGAAGAAGGGAACCAAAGCGTGGTTTCGGATTGCCATTGCATATCGCAGCACACTTTCCCTTCGGTGAAAAGAAAATAAAACTGGAGGTTGAAAGAAAAAGGAAGGGAAAACTTCAGACAATTCATTCCGTTCTTTACCGGAGGGCTCAAACTGCCAAAATTTAAATTGAATCGATACGGACATGGTAAAGGCGGAACTGAAACGTTTCCTTTTTTGTGTGGATTGAGTACTTGGAATTGGAAATGCTTTAGGATTTCGTCGTTGAGCTTAAACCGGCATCATGTAGCTATTTTGTAAGTGTTTAATGAGTTATAAATATGAAGTTAATTTGTTAAAAATATTTAAAAGTAAGATTCTTCAAGCTCTAAGCCGTCGGTCTTGTCCGCACTACAACGAAACATCAAGTCGTGACATCTCCCAGCGAGTGAACCGATCAGTCGATCGATGTTACCACTTCCAAAAAATCGTCCTCCTCCGTCCTCAGAACAAGATCCACTCCGACCCCGTCTGGTGGTCAATTTCGCCCACGTACTTCAACCATTACGGCCGGGCACAAAATGTATTGATCTTTTTCTTTATTGCGTCCATAAATTAGTCTCGGGTTCGGATTATTATTATTGCCGATACTTCGTCCATTCGACATTCTGTACCGTTGTGGCATCCAGCTTTCTTTACAGGACCATTCTTGTTAATTTTGGTCGCGGGCCACCCTTAGAGCCTGCTGTCGGTGTGATGCCATCCCGAAAATGGTCGTCTTCGCCATTCCCGGTCACGGCGTGGCGCGAAGATGTCTGCACGAGTGACCACGCGGTTTCGATTACGTTGCCGCGTCGCTGTCCGACAGAATGAGTGCGACCCGAGCCGCTGCCGAGGATGTCTTTACAATAAATATTTGCCAATATTAATTTATGCATGTGTCACTTTCGTTTTGTTCTACCCCGTTTGCTTTGTGCAACTCCATTGAGGCCGGGCTGGTTGTGTTTACACGTTTGGTTGGAGGAGGCCAGAATAAACAGAAAAGAGGAGGTGTCTGGGCATCAGGTAATCACGTCGCTGGATGTAGGTTAAGTCAGTGACACGTGTGTGAGCGTTTGGAGAGTATTTGCGATTCTTCTCCAAAGATGGCCAAGTCGTGTAGGTGAGATTAACACGGTACGAATCGATCGTTTCGGGAGCGCTTTCTTGCCTATTTCATAACCAAAGTGAAGCATTTCTTTAAAGTCCTCTGTGTGTCTTCCACAAGCATTGAAGATCTTAAATAAGAAAAGTTGATTGATACCTTGAATATCTCTTCTTAACGTGTAACATCTTCAAACTTTATTTTATATGCCTGTCTGAAGTCATCCTCTCATATTAAATAGTAAAGATTTGAGCCCTAGTTTTGCAGAGGCATCAAATTTTATGTTAAAAATAGAATAAACCTTTAACATCATCTTTACTCTGGATATTCAGAACATGATTGTCACTTTGCCCCAACTAACCGCTTTAAAAACAGAAATAAAACTCATTCATCGATAAAGATAAAAAAAGGTTTAATTTCTTCGAGCTTAAACCCGCTATCGCCTGCATTAATTGTGTGCACCTAAAATGCATGCCGCGATCCTGCAACGGAACATGCCAAATAAATCCTTCCGCTCCGATCGCAAGATAATGCTTCAAGAAAAACATTCAAGATAGTAAAGACCCTTTTTTTTTGACCAGATGCCAATGGTCAATCGGTTTTACGATCAGGCTCGGAGCCCCAGTTCGGACGCGAAAGGACACAAGGGACACGGGAACGCCTCCGAGTCTCCTGCCGATAGTGTCCCACGGTGACCACGACCATTCACTGGCAGGTGCTTCGTGTTGATCTTTCCCAACAACAACAGCAAAAAACAAGCACAGACACACGGAAAAAGGCTTTACGGCCTCTTGTTTTTCGATTGTGTCCTCCTCCCGGCGTGATGCGAGTATCAGATAATGCTTTTCGATAGCTGTCAAAGTTTTTTTTCTTCCCCTTTTTCGGAGTTACTTTATGGGAAGTGATCGTCCCGCTTTTTTCCCGAGCCCACAGATAGCGCAACTGCGTGCCTGTGACCTTACGCGGGTTAATGGAAAACGGAAATCGTCCCATTCTCCGGGGTGTCATATTTTAACTTGCCCGAGTCCGAGTCCTGGTGAAACTGAGGAATCCTTTCGACGGATTAAAAATCCTTACTTCCGGTACCGGTCCGGTGTCCGAACATGGGCTAATGGGTAAGATAATTGTCCTGTTTAGTGTCCATCGGCCATGTTCATCGAGGCAAGCGTGATGGCGGTTTTGTCGGTCGCACTGACGTTACGCTCTGTGCGCGCAGAGCGCAACGGATCGGGATCGGATTACGTTGCGCGAGCGTACACGCAGGGCTGTGGGTTTTACAGCGACACAGGAAATGCGACACCACGGCAGGACTATTCGGCAGGTCGCGCTGGTGGTGTAGCATTTCATCACCGTTTGCACCGATTGGACAACATTCCTGTAAAGCGCGTGGAACGTCCTCTGGATGGACGTATCAAATAATATAAAAGCTACTTTTGTTTCCCAGCCGAAGCAGAATCACCAGCCCAAGAAACCCTTCCAGTGTAGAACGAAAGAGAAGACAAACGCGCGCGCGCACCCAGCTCCGGTTTTCTAGTTGGATGAGTGGAATCCGTTTCATAAGATATTTGAGCGTATTCATAATTTAATAAATAGCAAAATGATATAAAAGAGCGCGAAGGTTCACGTATCGCACCTCGTATCGTGAAACGGCCACGTGCAACAGCTAGCGCACTCGGTGCGGTTGCTCACGTTTCGTCCGGCGGGCAGCTCACCTGATAAGCCTGAGCCACAAACACTACCGCTGGTATAAAATATGTTCCGATTATGAGCCGCCCGTGTTTTACCGCTACCACCAACGGCGAGCAAAGTCTGACACCGTGGGTGCCGCTGGGCCAGGGCACGTCCACCAACCGTCAAGACATGACGACACGAGGATGGCTCGTGCCTGTCTCGTGATTTGGACTGTTGTTTTGGGCGCACTTATCGCAAAAATGGACCACTCGCATGCGATCACATTTCCGAGTGCCCCAACCCTTCCCGATCACCCGCACTCAGGTGTGTCCCAAATTGTGAACTGTCATCGTGAAGGTTTGGTCACCCGGTTTGGTTGCGTTATCAGTGGTAAAGTAGGGTGGTGAAGGTAAGCACACGAAACAATGCGTCACCGGTGGGGGATTTTGTGAGCAGAATGATACGCTAGTTCTTTCCTTTGATCGTTTTGAAGCTTATATCCTAGCTCATGGGTCAGTGGATAATTATATTAAAATAATATTAAATGTTTGTTTTAAAAGATCGGCACTGTCAACTATTTTCCTATATTATATTCAACAATGCCTCGAAGACCCAATTAATTGTGAGTCATGAGACGTGCTAGTGGTGAGTCCTATTCGACCAACCAATTAGCTTTGAGTGGGGCAAAAATTTAAATTTGGTTAATACATTTGGCCGTCCACATAATGGCTTTACTAGACTAATATTTTTAAAACGAAGTAGGATAGTCTGTCGGTCTGTAGGCTAGAACGGGGATATCCTGACAACATTAGATACCACGTTCTCTCTCTCTCCCTCTCTCGCTCCCTCTCCCTCTCTTTTCCTTTTTCTTCATAGTCTTGCACTGCGTTGTTTGATGGTCGGTCAGGTCAGGTTGGGATTTGAACCACGGTTCTGCTATGTGAGAAGACCGACTTCGTTGTTGATCCAAGTTCTGTCGAGTGAAAGATCGATGCCACTACCACCAATCAATTTCTACACATAACCTAACTTGGTTGTACACGTAGCTAGGAAGTCAGTCCTGTTTACGGGGCCTAAGCATTTAACACATTTTATATCTTTCTTAATGTTCCAATCAATTTTAAACTATAAAAGACTAAAAAAATATTAAATTTTTCATGTTCTTGGTAGTGAGGCATCTTTAAGTCTTGCTGATCACATTAACTTTAACTGCCCGTCTTTCTTAAGGCTTAGTCTTACATATACCTATATATTTATACAAGAAAAAATAAAGCCCCCATTTTTATAGGGGCGGCCCGGTGGTAGATGCAACAGCGGCGCCGGTCTTCACACGGCAGGACCGGGGTTCAAATCTCATCTGGGCCGCTCCCCCATAGTGAGGACTGACGATCCAACTATGCGGTATCATTAAGTCTAGTAAGACCTAAGAGGTCGTTAGGAAGAAGAAGAAGAAAGCTCCTCTTTATGGCGGTACTTTCATCCTTCTTTACTAGGCTTCAAGTGCCTTCTGCTGTATGACCACATAACAGTTTGAAAAAAAAAACATGCCATTCAAAACTCCAAACACAGCTTCTTCAACAGATAATTAAAAATCATTGCTACCTTCCGACGAACTCACGATGACCTACATTAAAAATTGCAACATTCTGTTGCCCACAAATATATCATCCGTCAAGCGAAACCAAAACACCTCCAAAGCTTATCTTACACCGGCGAATCATACCCGGTGGCAAGCTTTTTCATTTGGCTTGTTTTTGTACAGTGAACATTCAATTACTCGGTCCAAACGCAAATCATGAGCTCATCGTCTATATTTAGACACCACGCGTTGAACGAAGCATAATTATTTAACGCTGCCGACTGCAACTTATCAGCCAGGACGAGTGGAAATAAATCTGCCAAATAAACCCATGCCCAAGCGATCGGATCGTAGTGTGACGGTCAAACGTAAACTAAACAAACGGTTTCATGCTGCAAACGGAGTACGGTCCATGGTCCGTGTTGAAAAAGTGCTACCAAGGTCAGTCGGAAAGGTCTAGCTAGCTTAATTATTTTTACCAACCGCTACCCTTCTCGACCCTAATCGCTCCTGCTCGGTGGTTATCGGCCGGCTGATGGGTTGGAAATTTACAGCTCGTGGGCTTCGTCGAAAATAAAAAGACACGCGCGACATGTGATAGTACGGACCATCCGATAAGGGCACGCGTTTTTCAACAGAATCCTAGCTGCGGGATTCTGAGCGCATGCCCAAACGAAAGATTAAATCAGTTCATCCCCTAACGGGGAGACGGTTCATGTGCCAGTGGCCATGAATTTGGTTGTTTGCTCTTTCTCATCCTCATTACAGACATTGTTGACAGACTGGGGAGCGTTAAAAAAAGCACACGCACACACACACAGACGACAATAAAACGCCACCCACCGAGGTCGCGCGCGAAAGCTCCCCTGTACGTGTGTTTTACGCGGCCGTTCACGAGACCGTTACGCGCGCGTACCTTTGCGAGCGCGCGCGCGCACATTTTCTTTGTGTGAGCTATATGTTTTCCTGTTATTATCAGGTGCAAGGTAATGGCCGGTTTGGAGTGGTTGGATGTGGTTTATTATGTTTGCTTGAGGCAAATGATTGTTCCGGTGGTTTTTGGAATACCTTGGGCCCGGTGGCGGGCAGGCTTGTGGGTTTCGGTAATGGCTGAAACCTATGTTATGTTCATAAAGGGGGGAAAATTTATGTGAGCTGTATTTTGTTATAAATTCTCATTAAAATTGTTACACTTGTTTTAAGTTGAGGAGCTAAAGGCGTCTCAATTTTTTTATTACGGGCAAGCTCTTTTTGGCGTAAGTAACAAGCCAATCATCAGTTGAAACAAGTGAACATCTTACAAAGTAATCAATTTTGCGCCTGGCCTCTATTACACCCGATAACCTGATAATCGGTAGCCTCAATATTTACTCTGAGCTGCATAACCTGTCCAAACGATAAGTCGTAGCACCTTGCTTCAGGAAACAACATTTATGTTTATTTTTGTAAAAATTGCTGTCTTATTTAAGTACGAGCTCTCTTTAGCTCTAAGATAGTTTGAAATCACTAGTATATAGTTTTCTAAAAGAAAATTGTTTTAATTGATAAACAAAAAAAAATTTACTACGATCACCTTCAAGGATTAGAATATCTATCACTAATATTCTTGTGTCCAACAAAGTAGATAACAGCAGCAGATAGGACACAATGCAATCCTGTGATCTAGAGTATCCTTCCCGTCAACAAATGATATGGAAAAAGCTGATATGATATGGATGATATGATATGGATATATCTAAGTCACAGAGCTATACTTGGTGGTGTAGAGAGTCTTAGAAAATTACTGACATACTTCTAAAGATGTGCATTACAAAATGTACTTATGAAAAATCTTGTCAAACTTGAAAACTCTGTTTAAATATCAAAAAATAAATAACAATGACATTTAAGCAGAATATGTCCGCGCCGGAAGGCAGAATCGGAACATTATGAAAGGTGGGCAGTGTTCCTTGAACACCCTGATATAAAACCCAAAATCAAATTGAAAACTGCAGTGGAAGTTATGAGAAAGTTTTGAGAAAGAAGGACGCCAGCAGATGATCAGTTTGCGTTCGACCGACGGTTTCCTGTGGAATCTTCCGGAAAAATGGCTTTCTAACTGCTCAGACCGTTCGGCGAAGTTAAAAGAGATTGCAATAGAGCTATTCCGTTTGCTTAGCTAACTGTAAAATTTACCTTGAACACCCTGTACAATTATTTATAATAAACAGTAAAATTAAGAACACCATATTCAAACTATTGCATCTTCACTGAAATTCCTGATGAAGTCATCAGAAACAGGACATCAGCCGCTAATGCCCCATAATCCTTAAGCTCATTATTTCTTCCTAAACCTAAACTGCCTAATCCTCTCGGCAGGGCACGCAGCTAAGCATCTCGGTTGATAAAGCAATTTTCAAGTAGCGAAAGGCAAACACCAACTGCTAATCAACGCTATTTTGAGTGCAAAACCACACAAGCACACACGTAGCGGTTTTGATTGAATCAAAATAAGGGCCAAACCAAGCTATATGTTATTATTTTAATAAAGATGTTTGCGTGATAGATCCGAGCTGCATAATTCCGAACCGAGCGATTGCACGATCCTCTAAACGGGTTCCATTGCATTGAAGACACAGAAAGCCACCACCGATGGTTTTCCTACCGAGTCACGCCGTATTTTGATTAATATTTCAAACTACCTAATTTAAATTATTATCTCAAACGAAGGATTTGCCGTTCGGGGTTTCCCCGAATGAAAATGCGCCCCTTCGGCACGGATAATCGTGTTTCGTCTAATAATTGTAGCGCCAGATGGCTGCATGTTTTTGTGTGGATTGCATTACGGCGGCCGGGACTGTTGGCCAAAAACAAATAACACGTGTGGTGCGTTCAGCAAACGATGACTGCACCGAACGACAGAGGCCTCACGATAGTTTTCGGTCTCAGTGTTTTGAGGTTCGAGGGGTTTGGGAGACCCTGCAAGATTACCCCAAGAATCGGCAGTGCACACGCACAGTACACTTACGCGCACGCCCGTGAGTCCGTATGCAAATATCGGCCCCGGACACGAGCACGAACGCTGCAATTTAGATAATAACAATGATGTTTGTACTGCGCAAGAATGAAGTGGACGCGCGCGCCGGCATTGCGCGCCACGGGCAAAACCATTGGCTGCTGGTCGGTGGTGCTTTGTGTGGTGGGTCCGCTGGGCGCCTCATCCTCATTCGGGTGGGATAGCAATGTTCCATCAGGGCAGCATAATCAGTTCGCGTGTTTGCACAGCCCCCGGATTCGTGGCTCAGAAAACTCTCGATTTCATTCTCGTCCCGTCGTGGACAGGACGAGGATGATGCACATTGGCCAAGTGTCTTAATTTTGGGGTACGCTCGACGGCGATTCCCAACGCCGGTGGCAGTTTTGCCGTTCTTAGACTCGCGTTGGGATCGAGCTGGGCGGCTGCAAGGTCACGTATTGTGGCGATGCATCCTTGCTGGGTGGTATCGTACGGTGGCGGTCCGTTTTTCACGTGAACCAATTTTTGCGGTCCAAAAAATAGGTTCGACGGTCAGTGGTTTTCGCCCAAAATTGAGCAATTAGCCGATGGTCGGCTTTCGATGCTTTTTCTTTTTTGTTTTTTGAAGCCGATTGAGCCAATTGAGTTGGATTTGCAAGGCGACGTAGACGGACGAGGAACCACCGCGAGGTTTTCTGGGTGGTCAACGAATTATGATGTTCGAGGTGAGGCGAAATATGCAGTCGAGGGGGGTTTTTTATGCTTTGTTTTAAGCAAGCAAGTCTAGCAGTGCAGCGTGTTTGATTTGGAGCGTTCGCTTTCCAGCTGCTGTTATTTATGATACTATTATGGGCTGATTAGGCTTCCATAGCTTGGGGTGAAAATGTGTTCTAATATTCTAATTTACCAAGTTTGAATGCTAAACAAATACAAATATAACTAAATAGGACTAGAAGTAAAGTAAATTAGGCATTTTTTTAAGATAATTGGATAAAACTAATTAACATTTTAAAAAGAAACAAGGAAAAGTAGAACAAAAATTATTGCTGTAAAACAAAGAAGCTGATACATTGCCTAACACAACAATAGGGCCGCTAGTGTTTTGAGAATAACTAGAAAAGCTAGAGGCATAGGTTATAATGATGTTCTACAAAGTTTTACAAAATAAAAAATATATTTTGTCATGGTTTTAAGCAGTTTCAGACCATAGGAAAATCTAGAAAAATATGTTTTATATTGTGAAATATTCCTTAGTGTGTCCAAATGTTTGTTTATATTTATAATGTTTAATCGCATTTCTTTCTATATTTATTTAGCTCCTTCATATGTTATGGGTACTGTACCAGGGAGGTTTATTCATTGTTTGAAAGGTTATTTTTATATAATGGTAATATAATGGTAAAAAAGGTAAAGAAAAAAGCGCATGTTGATCATATAATACGACACTTTTGCATAAAATTCTAATAATTCACTAAACATAGTAGAAATTAATAAAAAAAAATTTGAAACTTTTTTAAGCAACTTGGACTACCTGTAGTTTTTATTGAAACATTTTAAAAATTATTAAAACTTGTTTTGAAACTATTTTTAAACAACTCTTACGAGCTGTTATTTTTATCGAATTTGTTAAAATTCCTTATTTTTCTGTTAAGCACTGTAGAACAGCCTAGCCAAATTGTTATCGTGCTTCATTATTATTTTTAAAAATTAACTATATTAGTCTTTTGCTCGTTCATCATAATTTAATGAACACATCAAATCAAATAGGAAGCACTTCAAATGCTCAAAAAAATTAAATTATTTTGATTTACTTTCGATTCGACACCGACATTACTAGAACTCATACTACTAAGTCACACTATCACTCTTTATCCTCTGCTTAGCGCGTCATCAAATCACTTGCGACTTTTGCTTCAAATTTAAGTTCTAAATCCTCTTGTGCCATTGTAACGTAATACGCAACCTGTATACTTGCTAGCAACACCAACCTATGTTTGAGTCGTTATCAAACTCTGAGGATAACCTCGTGGTAAATGTTTCCCATTTTCAAGGTTACCTGCTTTCTATCACCCCATTTTTTTCCTCAATCCAACCAACCACCCAAAAACCACCGTACACTCCCCTTTTCGTGCTGTATCACAGTGACTCTCAGTTTCACGCCATAAATTCACTCTACAAAAACAAAAGTCCCCCCACAAAAATGGATCAATCAAGTAAGCGTACGTACATTCCGCAGCACAGGATGGCCGGTACCGGGGAAAACAAAAACGCGAATGTCACTCAACAAATGGCGTGGTTCACACCTCCGGCGCGGCACGAGGTTACGCCTGCTGATCGGCCTTGCGTTCACTAGCAGGGAACGTGACGATCACGAGACATAGGACGCGCGAATCGGCCCATCCGAGGCTGCTCGTCGGTCCGGGGACCGGGGTTAAGATAAGCCACTTGTCGGATTGTCGGCACTTGTTCCAGATATGCTCTAATTTTCTCCTGCCCCGTTCTGTTGGGGTGTGTGTTTTTTGTTATTTAAGGTCGTACTGTGTGTGTGTGTGGGCTTTGCTATTTCTTTTCTCTAGACTTATGCCCCACCGGCAATCTTATCTGGCGAACGGGGTGTTGGGATGTTTTGCTTTTTTTTTCTGTTCGGTTGCTGCAAGCAAACACTGTGAAGGTGTGCACCGTGGTCGTGCTGATGGCTGGATGTGCCATTGACGCGTGACTTCAACCCCGCAATTCAACAGCCGACCGATAAGAACGGCGGCAGCTCATACATTGTTTTACTGGGGCGATTACAATCGCAAATACGGGTGACTAACGACGGTCCGGATGGGGGTCGGCCGAGGGGGTTGGTTTTTTGCTTGAGGCTTTAATATACTCAGGCTGAAAAGGTTTAACAATAATAATTTTATATAATTCCACTTTTCCAGGGAGAAAATAATTATTAGCTTAAGCAAACGAGGTTTACAAATAACGTCACTAGAATAAAAATTAATCAAACTGTGAGTTGTTTTGTTTGCTCATTAAATGGTAAACGCAATAAAAATCGCTACGTCACACCCGTCTCCATTATAATTGCCCCCAAAACCCCTAAGTAATCAAAAAACGGCCTGCAACAACATAAATGCTCACATGCGCGGAACTAAGCAAACGCGCGCAGCACTACTTTTGTCCACCCCAAAAGATTCCTCGACGAACCGTAAAGCACTGGCATTGAACCTTGCACAACACGCTGCCACGTGCCCTGTAGCAGTTTACTTCCGTCCGTATGTACCAAATCACATGAAACTCATCTCTGCGCATCCGCTCGCCACATTGGAATGTACGTGGTACGATGACAATAAGCAAGCAAACCAACACAAGCGAGGGAAAAAAACCGTAAAGAGCCAACCATCCGATGGCATTCACCAATCGGGCTGGCCACACACGGGCTCGTTTGCTCATTAGGAAGGTCAGTCCGATCCAGACCGGCTAGATAACTGGACCCGGCTAGGGCGTCCATCAATCGACCCCGAAACCGTTGGCGGCTCTCCATCCGGCGGCCGTTATCGCCGTTGCGTCGAACGCGTGCACCATGCCGTTTACGCAGCGCAAAACGAGCGTATCTTGTTGACGCGCGCGCGCGCACTCGCCTCGGCTGCACAATTGAGACATTTGAGTGAGCTTCCCCAACACAGACGCTATCATTGTGGTGGGTAGATGTGTGGTGCAGCCGCCCGCCAAGCTTCCTTGAAGCCGTTTCCGGTGCAAACGGCGGTTGGGCTCCTTTTTATCAGGCAGACGATAGGGCATCAGGGTGCGTGCTGCAGTCCCGGTGACGGAATCACTTGAAGCCGTGGGTGAAAGACCCCCGCTGGAAGTGGGAACTGGAGCAAGGTGAAGTGAGTGCAAGTGGTGTGCTATGAATCATGATTTTCTATAAAACAAGGGAACAAAGTACGTTTCAAACTAAGTTTATTAACCTGGCTATGAATAAATATACCACAGTGAACTAGTTATGCACCAGCAACAGCTGGACACTTGTCAAGAAAAACTGGACATGGAGTTCGTCCTATTCTCTCTTTCATGCCTATGCTCAAGATGAAGTTCCAGTAATGATAGGACTAAAATATTCTGTTCTACTTGTGAATTGTCCACTACATCTCGAACAGAGTCAGGAAAGAGCCGTCTCCAGAAACTATCAAACAGAATCTAGAAAGGACAGGAAAATCAGGGGTAATCCTTGAACCCCCTGTATTTTACACTATGATCGGTAGGATTCAGCGTTAGTAGTACGATAGCAAGCAGTTAGGCAATGCACACACTAAACGTGACCCAGAAGACTTCAGTTGTTCAATAAGATTATGCGAAAGCAATGAAGAGGTCAAAACGAAGCAAATAAATCATTGGAAAAATCTTGGATGCGCTACAACGTTCGGTACATGGGCCACCATGAGTCAACAATACATCACCCTTTGGTGTGAAGATCACGACACAAGAGGGACTCATTAGCTCTCTCTGGTTAGATAAACGAGCTATACCTGGTCACACTTACTTGCTCTAGTAAGAGAAATGACTTTGCTAGCTTTGTTATTGTCAACAGGTAGGACATGGGTGTCCACAAGATATTCAACGCTTCAGATTTTTTATGATTTCAGTGTATGAGATCGAACACCAGGGCATGAAGTTGCAAGTTTAGAGTAAATCAGTATTAATTGATCTCTAGGTTGTTTAGAAAGCTAGTCCCATAAATCAGTAAATTAAAATCTACCGCAATGTTCATTGGGAATTGTGCAACAAGCATATTGTAATCTGGCAAGTGCCTGAAAGTGTCTAACATGTAACGAACCCAAGCACTTGTTTTGGTCATGTGTAACTTATTTTGAATTTCAAGAAGGAAAAAATGCAAACATTCATCCAATGCAACAAACCGGCACAGAAACAGTCACAACAATCCGGCAGCAGACACTGAACCACGGCGCGGCTGGGCGCGTGCCTTAAGAAGATTATGCAAATGCTGACCCCGTTGTCACCAGTTGGCAGTGCAATAAATTAGAAAATGCGCACAACCATTACCGTACCCCGAGTTGTGTCGAGGGCCTGTGACCAGTTTTTTTTTTTCACGATTCGACCTGACTCAATCTAGCAGGATGCAATCCCGGTACGGTTAGGGATCCTGTCCTGTGATAGATTTGTGGGCAAACGCCCCTGTGTACGGCGAGGTGCCGAACGAAGGTCGCGTGGGATGCCCCCGAGACAAGTGACACCGGTTGCGACTGACCGTGAGATTCGCGATTCGCCAACAAGGCTGCACTGGCTTGATATAATTGGCGTTTGTCACGATTTTTAACCAAACGCAAACCCGAATCGCGTGAGCTCACATTTGCATATCCGTTGCGCACTGGTAAATGGTGACATGCACCTGCAAATGTAAACCGTGCTAGAAATTCGTTGAATCATCCTACACTCCGATGGATGAGCGATTGTAGCCATCGAGCGATTGCACACGTAAAGTGTGTGAATCACAGAGCGGCGAGACGTGTATCGAGAAAAGCTGCTGAAGCTGCCGTGTAAAACCAGAAGACCTGGCGGGCTTGAAATCGGTTTTTAATGGTGAAAATAGCTCTGCACCATTCGCTTCCTTCCCGAAAGTAATAATGAACGCATGAATGCTAGATAATTGGAGGAGTCATAATTCTACGTTCATCGCTCGCCGTGATTGATGGGACGGGATTCGGTTGGTTTGACGAATTCTGACACGCGTGATGCCGTGATGCCGTACGATCGAAAACATTCAAACACCCAGACAAAGAAAAGAGCCGCCCGGCCGGTAGCTTCAAAAGCTCGTAAGCGTTGCCTAATTGTGTTTTCACGTAATTGGCTTATCGTCAACTTTCATCGGCCACCGATCGTGGGACGTCAAAGGAAGCCGACATCGATGGAGAGGGAACTAAACTTCGATATATGATGGGTCTGGGCCTAACACATCCGTGAAGCCAACAGGTTGGGAAGATGCACTCAAGGACGGGGTGATAATAATAATAAAACAAAACGGATGGGAAAACATCTAACCGGACACAAGCGTTGTTCGATGCAGCGAGAGGATGAACAGGTTAATGTTAAATTATTGGTATGTATGGAGATTGGGGCAACAGATCAAGGATTTATTTTATTCTCCGATTGACGATAATTCCTCACCCAAGAAAACAGATATTTTAAAAAAAATTTGTCATAATTTGTGTTTTGACGCATGTTGTTTGTACAGTGCTCAACGTACAGTGATGAACAATAGAATAAGACCAACTGTATATTCGAAGTATAAATCGACAACTCTACCCGACTTTTGATAGTTCTATCATCTTCTTATGATCATAACATCTTTCTATAGGATTTTTTTCTAAGGAGAGAATTTTCAAAACTTTTTCCCAAATTAATTTTTACCAATGAAACAAAAAATATCGTTAGAAATCGGTGTCGTAAGATTTCTACTGTTACCAGGCAACTCAAGCTATGCAGCCAGTCCATCAACGATGAGACAAAAAATCAGATGAACTCATTACTTTGTCCATCATGTTAACTATAGGAGTAGCCGGTTTTATGGAAAATGTCAGGAAATTGCAATAACTAACCTATGAAAGCTTCTGCATATTGCGTTGTATCTCCTCTGGTCCCCGTTTACTTAAATGTGCCGTGAGTTTAATGCCGTTTGAAATTGTTTTGAACCTGCCTTGTCGCATAAGTTTCTGTATTTTTGAATCATGCTTCAAGGGCTACTCTAAGGACTGCTCTCTCACTCTCTCTCTCTCTCTCTCTCTCTCTCTCTCTCTCTCTGCTACTCACAGCTCGTTGAACTAAAATTAAAGAATGAATTATGAAACCAAACAAATGGAATAACTAATCGCTTATCATATCTATCTTCTTCTTCTTCCTTGGCGATACAACCTCGAGAGTTCTCGGCTTGCCATTTCTGGCTTTCTGTGACTTGATTTTACCCGTAGAAAAGTATTCAGCCCTGCGTATGGGGAGGCGATTATATTTATAAGGGCTCAATAATTTTAAACATCAAACACACTTAAAGATTCTGAAACAATTTGTTCGTTTTGGCAAAGGTCGTATAAATCTTCACTAATAGTTGATATAAGCTTTGAACCTAAATCTGAAAATCTCACTGTAAGCAGAACAGTCCTCTAGCTATGCAACATTGAGCAAATAAATATTCCTTTTGAGTTTTCCTCCGGTTATTTTAATTTTATCCTATGCTTATGAAATCCTTGATTTAATCTTCAAAACCAAGTATTCCTATAGTTATGCTCTGCACTGTAGCATCGCAATTCATTAGCAGCGTAATAGTCCTTGCTAACAGCCCGCGATGCTGCAATTACTGTCGCGTGATCAAGAACGTGTCGCATGCACACGCCACTTTTCCAGAACGAATTAAACGGTAATGACACACCACACGAACCACAGTACACACCGGAACCGGAATGGATTGATCTAGTTAAATCATACGTACAGCAATATTGATTACAGCGGCACTCGTTTACGGCATCATAAGTAATGAGGATCGCTGAATGTAGCGCCCCAAAGGTAAGCAACATTCACTTAATTTTTCGAAGCAATTCAACCCAACGCGAATTGCATTTAAAAGCTTCCATCGCACTCACCTAAAGGTGAACCCATTTATGGTGTTTTCCGGCCCGGTTCTAGCGAGTGATAGAGTGCGCAAATAAAGTGCAATCATAATAAGCGGTTGACAGTTGGCAGTGAAATATTGAATATTCATAAGGGCGATCGTTCCTTCCTGGGAGGCTTCAAGCCAGGGAGCATTGTGATTGTGCTTTGAAGGACAGTATTCGCTTAAAAACTGAAACTTAATCCAACATTTATCTAGCAGCATCATCAGCTTCTCTTAAAGTCCAGCTCCGGTGGTCGTTAAACACGTGCCGCCAGACCATGATCAACAAAACGCCAACCATTGCCAAGTGTAACGAATCGGCGGCCCACTTGATGATCGTGCACTTTGCACGATGTGTGGCAACGTTTAAATGTAAATCGTTATATTTTATTTTTCCCAACCCGAAGCGCCACCCGAACAATAGACCTCTCAGCGTTCCTCAACCCTCGGTGCATATGATTGAGAGCGTATCGAAAGCCACAAAGGTGGTCGATCCCGAGTCCCGAGGGGCGTAGCGAAAAGAATGTGGGTGTGCGCAAAAAGAACGCATTGTGAATCTCACAACCCAAAAATAAAATAAATGACGATCGTGATGTGGTGCACCATGATTGATTTCTTAATTAGGAAGCGAACAGGTTTCTTTCTGCCGTTTCTTCAAGGTTTTCTTTGCAGTTGCTTTAGACAACACCTTCGCCGATGTTCGAAACTGGTGGCACAGTTTCGTTTGGTCCCGAAATCTGTTTCTAAAATCAAACGAACGTTCAAAAACACAATGCGTGCGGTCATTCGAGATAAAGTGAATCCCTTTCTACTGGATAACAAATCTTGCTCGCCGTTCGAATTTCCCCCAACACATTTGCATATCATAGGACATATAGGGTACGTTTTGTCTAGTTTAGGTGTTTTTGTGTGGCTTGTTTCACGGGTTCCAACGCAGCCCGTTGATGCTTAATTAGCTCGTCCTAGGCTGTCGTGATTTATTGCACGCTCACAGGCAAGATCGATCTCCTCCACCCTAAACTCCGTGTGAGGATGGCAGGAATGAATTTCGCCTAGACACTGCATCAAGATACGCCCATGACAAACGGGGTGTAAGGTTGAAGAATTAGTTCACCTTTGGTCCGATAACGAGGAGTTAGATTCCTGATGGAGATAAAGCTACGAGCTAGGTGACAACGAGCTCGGTGGAAAGGATTTTCGGGTTTAGCATAGAGTGTGGTTAGATTCGAGTAGAAATTGTGTCTGGACGTTTCTACTATTCGGAGTAGCTAAGGGCAAACTCTGAAGTCTTGTCTAAGCGTAACGAACCTAAAATTAATGATGATTTGTTGATGTTCGCAACGTATCTGTATGTCTCAAGTACGTTTGATTGTCTCTTCAAGATTAAGTTTGTTGTGTTCAATTAGTTCCAGCACGGCTTCAAAAGATTAACTCTTAACGCAACACAAGGATCAAATTTCGTCACGTACTCAGACATCGTTTGCCAGCTCCACGCTCCACAAGAAACGACGCGTCAACGATCTAATCAACATCGATCCTCACCCCACACATACACCGACTCGGAAGCAATCGAACACGGGTGGGCTTCCTGCTTTATTTACGCAACAAAATAATTCCCGGAAAGTTCGATAATCGTCAACGCCCTATACCTACGGTATAGCCGGCACCTTAACGCCTCCCGATCGAATCGGCTAACTTCAAAGACAAAACAGCGATCCTTTAGGTCCAGTGATTGGCAGCAGCATATGGTTTAGTGGCGGCAACCAGCAACCAACACGATAGAGCCGTACGCCCTCGCGACGGCTTTCCGTGCAATAATTATGCCATTTAGCGTTGATTAGCTGCCGAGGATCGCCTTGTTCTGAGGATCGTCCGGGAAAAAAAGCACTGTGTGTGGCGGCGCTTACTGTGTCGGGCTTGTGTATCGCCAGGAAGTCGCCCGGTGTCCTGTTTCCCGAAACGCAAGATGTCGAGGATCGCTACCTGCCGCAGTCAGAAAAAGTGCCGCTGATGATCCTTTTTTTTTTTGCTTCCCTCGGACGTGCCGGACAATGACCGGTGTCGGAAATGTGTGCAATGTGCGTAGTAAGTTCGGTTTGGACCCGTTTTCCAATGCCGTCCTTGGACTACCTGTTGCGCTGCGATTGTTTTATTATTGTAATTTAGTCTTCAAACGTACGGGGCTGTCCTTTTAGCTGACATTGAAGACTCTCCAGCGATTCGATCCGGGTGTCGGGATTGTGTGTGTGTGTGGCTGAAGTTTCTTTTAGTACAACATTTTGTTCACAGCAATGGTCGGCATCGTCAGAACGTTCATGGTCGGCTTTTCTATGACAGCCGGAGGAAGGCTTTCCCTTTTGCGCCGTCCCGTACGTCCATCAATAATGGCAGTGACCACCGTGACTGCACGTAACATGCCGGCCGGCATCCTACAGCGCCACCCGGATCGAATGGCACGAGCTGTGGAGTTCCGTCGTTGCTACGGAACCGGTCTCATATGGCACGTAATCAGCCCGTAACACTGGCGACAACATTGCGCCACACCAACGGGCGGTCCACATGTGCAGCACGTCCTGCGCACGCACGCCTGCCAAAAACGCTTGTGCCATGGGCTTCACGGTGGCCAACAGTGAACGTTCGCCATCCTTCCTGGTATCGAGAGAAAGAACAGAGGGTGAGAGAGAGAGAGAGAGAGCAAGAGATCCCCAGTCACCAAACGACCGGTGGCCACGTGGTCCTGATTGCTGTCTCATTTGCATAAGTACTCTCGAGGCAGGGGTTTGGATGGTTTGGCCCACACTGAATGCCGCAGCAGTACGACCAGCAGCTACATTGCCCAGCCCGAACCATGGCGCAGCGACCAACAGCGACGAGCTCATTGTGGACTGATGAATATTTATTTACTAAATAAATCCCGGTCCGACTCAAGGACCACGGGATGACGATTTTCTTTTCTCGACCCTGAGCTTATCAGCGATACGATCTGCAACAAATTGGCATCGTCAGCATAACCCGATGATATCCCGACCAAAGAGGAGACAGGAAGTTCCCAAGCACCAAGAACGTGGCCTGCTTAGTTATGCACTTCCGACCCATTGGTTTGATGGCAATCGATCGACAGGGACACTCCAAACGGGAGCTCGAAACACGCTTGATACGTTGGCCCACCCCGAATGGTCAGTCGCAAGTAGCAAAAAACACCGAAAAGTCAAGGCTTAACTCGCGTCGTCGATTTGCGCTTGAAATTATCTGCGCCACCGAGTTGGCGTGAGAGAGGAGGCTTGGCTTCGTGGGGGGTGCCACCAACGTTGCGATCTTGCGTGTTCGCGCGTGCGTTTGTGTGTGGTCAGATCTTTTTTTCTCTCCCCTCCACTACTCCAACTTACTGCTGCAATCTTGCAAATCGCACAGCTTGTTAGATTTCGCTCTTAATCAACGATAACTTAACGACGGGTCGAGTGCGGCCACAACTTTACAACTCCGATGCGGGTGGTGTTTTAGGTACTTTTTTTGCGCGCGCGCGAAACGTTCACGGTCATGCAAAGTGCCGAGCTGAACGATCGTTAGAGCTCAGACAGTCAAATGATGCCGAGCGGGGGGTTCTTTTTTAATGTCACATCAAACGTGTCGATATCCATTTCCAACCTGCTGCGATGCATGATCCAGTAGATCACACCACTCCTTCAATGGCGGGTTTTAGCTGTTTTATCTTCTACTACTGATCGTCGCTCCCTGTGGCGACCGTTAAAAAGTCAAACTTTTAAAGGTCTTTCGAATGGTGCCAAAAATAGTGAATCGATGAAAAATTGAAGTTTGTGGGCGATTGCACCGAAAGTGACATGATCTTGAAGATTGTGCCTAATGACGCTTGATGGTGGCGATACGAAACATTGATTGACTGGGTAGGTGTACAGCTGCGCTTTGCCCGAATCTGCACGACTGTCATGTCAAATCGATGAATGGCAAACCTATGCAAAAGCATGTCCTTTTGGGAGCAGAAAAAAAACTTGAAAGTGTTGTGTGGTTTATGGCATTGGAAATATGTATCAAATTTGATTGCCATTAGTTTCAAGAGTACGATTGTTTAGTCGTGAATGAGCTTTTAAATCGTTTATTCGTGCTGTTAAATATCAAATTGACTGTTAGCTAGACATACAGTTCCTCTCTTTGGACCTTATTTCTTCATAGTATCCTTACAATATCTCATCAGCATCTGGGTTTATAAAGAAGGGTTCTATACTGGCTAGAACTGTGGGAATAATTATTATCGGATTGTACCCAGTTTCTAATACATTTATATCTAATTATCTCTGAATGACTAAAACAATCATTGTCGAAAAAGATGGCCAGACCCGATGAGTTGTTGTTAACATCATCATTATAAGGCTTTATATTGTTTTTAAGGTCATATCTCGGGTTGCCTCATTAAAAAAAGCAGATGATCTTGGTGGAGGTTTTGCTTGAGTTTTTGACTGACCGACCGAACCAACTGTACAAATGCTCACTTAAATATGATCCAGGGTTCGTCATCAATAACCAATTCAGCGTGAAAGCCTTTTTTTCTTCTAAGACTCTAAAGCATAAAGAGGCATAAGCAGCACCATCCTTGTCTGCTTCTACTCTCTTCTTCAATTGTTTATACTATTCTGCTAAAGTAAGACCACGACTCTTCGAACTTGGCACCAGCTCGAATGAGACCATTCTCCAGCTATTTTTATTCTTCTTCAAAACTCTTCTGAAACTCTGACATGCAGAATTTAAATTTAACATGCATTTAAAAATTAAAAATAATGCCAAAATGTAACATCAAATTTTACATGGAAGAATGGATGAATTTTCAATCATTGAACAATATTCTTAGCACTTCCAGTGAAGAGACTTTTTATAAGTTTCAAATTTAATATATCAACCGAATCACTTCCTATTTACATTCAATCTACATCTTTACCTCGCTTACTAATTGAACGCTTGCTTTAAGCGACACAACCTCCAAAAATACACGTCATTAGAAAAGCACGTAACTGTATCTAAAAGCATGTTGTAACCCACCAAAAATTGCTTCTTACCATACAACCACGGCATCCTCATTACCAGGCGCAGGCCATCGATCGAACGAGCTGCATTAATGTCCCGACATTCCCATCGCACATTATCGCTGCTGATTGATGCATTTCTTAGGACGAAACAAGTTTTTCGCAAGTTCGCCTTACGGTGGACAGTTACCACCAGATAGTGGGTAAGCACGCGAAATCACCTGGCCCACCGTTAGAGCTTTTGATCAAATAAAATATCAAACCAACGGTGTCCTCCTTCCTGCTTTTGTCTTGTTGTGTGCTCCCGAGCCCGATTGCGGCCTGCTCGGGGCTGCCGTTTTGCCACCCAAGAATGACTCGCTGCTCGAGTCGGCAGTTCCCGCCCGAAGGACGATACGCTCCATATTTCAGCCATCTAATGATTGCGGAGCCGCACTGCATTAATTATGATTTCTTTCAATTACTACCTTGCCCTGCCTGCCGCACGCGCTCGACGGCTGCGTCCTTCGATCGATCATCCTGGGCCGGTCATGCATGCCGGACATCGACGACGCATCCTTTCGCTTCATGGTAGCCAGAGACGCTTTATTTATTAAGTAATTATGCGACATCGAACAGGGCACCCGAACCCGTGCGTTATACCCGGCGGCAGTACAGCGGCAACCCAGCGGTTGCTCGATCGCGCTCGGTCTTCTTGGTTGGTCGTAAATTTTCTAGCAGATAAATCGATGCTTCAGACGACGGTCGGAGCGGTCTTTTCGTTGGTGGTCAAGCATTTGAAACAATTTGTAAGAAGAATTCCTAATCAAACGACGTTGGTGTCCCGGGTTGTTTTTTTTCGGGGAGGGCCGGCCAGATCGATGCGTGCGTGCGGTTCAGCTAATGATTATAATGACTGCACTTATTGCATCCGCGTGTGCAGTCGCGAAATTGATTGCTTTTCCATCATGGGCGCACAATCGGAGCGCAAAATCAGGGCTGGACGTTGGAGATGGGTTGATTGAGCGTCGAGTAGCTCCGATGTGAACCTATAACAGGCAGTTGTCCTCGGTGGCGTAAGGCTATAATTAAGCATGCGTTTGAGCTCTGGTTTTGCTTTGAGGTTATCTTTTTTGTGTGTTCTTAATTGTTTCAAATGGTTCTTGCTGAGGGAGGGGGGATAAAAGACTCATTTTAATGAAAACATTATTGTAATAAATATTCAGATTTTTTTTTTAAAGTTTATTAACAAAAAAAATAATCAAAGGTCATTTTTACTACAAAAAATAATAAAAATATGCTCAAAAATAAAAGCAAAAGATTGATTATTTAGAACCCGAAAAAACAATCCACATAAAATCATTCGAAACTTGTAGACAAGACCACATGTCCAATCTACAATCAAACTACATAAAATATTCCTCTATACTGCTCAAGGTTTACGATTGCAAGAGCGTGAAAATATTAATATTCCTGCCAACTTACAACTGGCCGAACCAATTACAACTAATCTACATAAATTACAGCAAATTAAAACATTTCGATTGAGTGTATTTGCGCGGGCTAACCACAGCATACAATGTCTTCAGTTGCCCAGCAAGGTAAACGGCTCGACTACACCAGCACCATGACAGACTCTTGCCCAGCAACATCATTATTGACCATTACCCTAATACCCGCCAGTGCACACGCGTTGATTTTGGTTTACCCGTTTGAAAAGCGTTGCATCGGTACCTTGCAAAATCTACCAACATTTCCCTAACCGCAAAGGCTGGAGGAGAAAGTGCACGTGAAAATTGCGCACCCGTTCGGCAACAACTTAATTCAATTACCGTGCCTCGAGCTTCATTGCACTTGTCAAATTTACATACATAATTATGGTGGTCGACTCCGGGGTGGAGTAAGAACCATTCCACCGAAGAGAAGCACACCCAACGATAGCATGTACATGATGTTTCACTTTTTAAATGTATGGAAAGAAGGTCTCGAACCGCCGGACACTGGACAACTTCCAGTGCTGACAGATGTTTGCCCTTGTCATGTCACATTGCGACAGAGTTGTTGTACAGAGAGGAAAGCAAGAAGATTCTTCCTCATCATCATTGGCTTGTGAAAAAAAAAATGGGGGAAAAAGGCAAGCAAAAGTGAATCTTGCACTTGCACCACAACTTTGGCCCGGACCACCAAGGACGTACGATGCAAGAGAGAGAGAGAGAGAAAGAGAAATGGGTTCGATTGTCACCACTTGTCACCGGTGGTCACGATGCCGGTGGTCACGGATGGTTTCGCGCATTGATCTGCTCCGACCGATCGGAAGTCGCGCGCAGGGAAACCACACCGATGGGCAACATATTTGCAGCCTTCAGACGTTGATATGTTGCTGATCCGTTTATTTAGAACCAGAACCACCAACCCCGACCGCTCGACCGTAACGGACCATTTAGTACGTATGAATTTGCATCCTACACCTGCATTAGCATACCGGCCAAGCATTCCAGCCGCTCATACGAACTCTAGCATTGCGCTCATTGAGCTCACTACTTCATTCATACTTTATTCAACCAAATGCTCCACTCCATACGGGTTTCGGATGCGTCCAGCCAGCGCCTTGAGCCACAAATCTGACAAGATAAAAATTACTTAATGACCGTTTGCTGTGACGCCAGCCGATGATGATCGGTGTGAGCGGGCCGACCGGAATGTTATGCTAAACGAAACGGCTTCGTGCCTTGAGCTAGAACCATAAAAATCAAATCGCGATCGCCCCGGCAACGATCGTTATCGATTCTCGATCAGGAGCCAGCTGTAAATTTTGCTGGCCATCGTAAAACTTGTCTTCTGGAGGTGGGCCGCACGTAATTGCGGCGGACCGATGCAGCGCCTGCATTAGAAATAATTCTCATGACACTCATGACTCGAGGTACGCTTCTAAACCCCCTGCGACCAAGGAGCGTGATCAGCATCAACGCACGCATGTGCGAGCGTATCGGTTTGTCCTTCGCGTTGACTGGACAGAGTCCGTAAATTTGGCGAGATTTTATGAAGGAAAATTAGACACAAGCCAGACACTGCCAGGCGATCGTTATTTGCTTCACGGGATGCAATTTATCGGTGCACTTTATAGGATGATTTGCGATGATCGCCACCGACAGACGGCGGCGATTGAATGTAAATTAATGTTATTGCCTGTTATATTAATTATGGTTTGCAGCGAAAGGAAATCAATTTTATGCGACAGATGGTGCAGCTGCCTGCAAGTTTTGATAGGTTAGCGAAATCTATCGGCGATTGAATTTTAAGAATCGTTTTAGAGGAAAATTTAATTAAAAAAATTGAAAAATCGTCATACGTTGAGACGCGTTATATGTAAAGACAGTTTCGTAGGAAGTCGTCAAACACTAAAGCATCAAAACAAAAAATGGAAGAGCTTTACTTCCAGCTTTTGCGGTCAGCGTGGGCTTTTGACAGTTTGAGGGTTAGATGTTTGGAAAACCTAAATTAACATTCAACTTAAATCAACTCAAACCATAAGGGACCCAGTGTACTTCGATTGAAAATCTTTCTTTATCCTGGGCATCTCTTTGCTTATCACTTGACTGACCATGTCGAGCACAGGAAAATTCAATCGACTATATCCTACTGTCGAATTTTGAAAGAGTTCTGGAGGATTCGTTCTGGGGGAACCAAATTTTTAACACCTTTGCTCTTAAGAATTGGAAGGGCTCGAATTTATTGGCGCTTTTATCGCCTGCTGAGATTTTTCTACTGGTTCTTTAGCCCTTTTTCCTCCTATTAAAATTATATGGACAACAGCGCCACCTAACGGAATTGATCAGTAACTATTTCAGGGCTCGTCAATTTACTGTCTAATTATACTAGAAAGAGGCACCGAGTTCCTGCATACATCTCAATCAATTTACCTTCATTCAAACCCAGACAGAAAACCATCGCCTCCACGAAGTTTCCACCTTCTCCATTCTTCATGCTCGCTTTCCTTCAGAATTTAGGTAATATTAGATATTTAGTTGATGTCAACCACAATCACTATGTATCCAGCATTACATCAATCCTGAAGTTGTATAGTTGATATGCTCCCAATAAGATGTCTACAATACGGTATTAGGTCGTCATCTTGAATTAAAAAATAGACATAACAGATTTCTACAAAAGAAAAAAGTTTGGTGGACCGCCATTTAGATGGTTCAGCGCATTAAAAAATTGCTGAAATTAGTCTCCTATTTAATGCATTCGTTAATATAACGTTTCGAACGCCTGATAGCCCCCCCCCCCCCCCCCCCCTCTCGAAAAAAGACAACTTCATTTTCGGATATTTTTCATCGAAATTTCCATCCCACGAGCACTCCGGCTTGGAGGTAAATCGAACCCCATTTGTCGCAAATGATTCATTAGAGGAGATAAATGGCTCATTATCATACGCTACGGCCCAGCAACCGTTCTCGCGATTAATTCGATTATTTTCACCCGTATCCCACGCGAACGGGACTCGACTCGCAAACCACGGTGAACCAAATAAATCATCCTAATGTTCATGCGATCGATCCGACCCGGTACTGCTCGTTGGTGAAGCAAAGCGGAGCAAGACAAAAAGAAAAAGCCAAAGCTACAAGTCAATTATCGACTGGAAAAATCGGAACGTCGACCCATCCCAATCTAGCACCTAATAAGCTATTAATTAAATCACCCAATAAACATCGTCTCAATAAAAAAAAACACAACACAACCTCCCCAAAAACAACACCAGCCACAGCACGAACGAACCTAGTTAGGAGCCTAGGTAGGAAAAGTTAAAACGTTCCTAGGAAAACAAAACACGATCGTAGGGTAGGGAGAGTATGATAAACGCTGATAGCTTCTTTTTACAGACAATCGTGATAAAGCTGGTCCGATATCGCCATCTGGATCATCGGATCCGGTTCGCGTTCGCGGGGCAACTCATCCCAACCCTAGTTGAAAATTAATTACCGAAAAAATGAAGAACTAATTCCGATGGCCAAAAGATTTGTCCAGCTGGGAGGACTGGTCTGCTCCGTGCCCCTAGGTCGTCCAGACACCTATGGTGAAACTAATTCGAGCTCCTTAATCTGTCCAAACTTGCTCGGCTCGACCTCGACCAGCCACACCGAAGTTCCGATAGAGACAAAAACTCAGGCGCAACTCCTTCAGTTCCTCGTGGCACAACCCGCCCGAAGGGAGCTAGATGAGATTTTAATGAACTGGTTTATTTGATCGTTGATCGGTTTCTTTTTCTTCGCTTCTCTATCATTGTCGCTAACTTTCAGCACGATCCGCCGGTCTGTTACTACGCACGACTACCTTCACGAGAAGGAAGAGATGGTTTACATTTTTAATTAACGCACGTACCGATCGGGCGGACCTACGATCGGACAAAGTCCCGTAAGTCTTTGAGTTGGCTTTAGATTGGTTGAGATAAAAATAAGTTTGAAACAACAAGCGAATATCTTTCTGCCAAACCCGATCCTCCAATATCTCCTTCCTTCCGAACATTCGTCACGTACACATCAATTAGTCCCTAAGCGGCTTGTAAAAACTCGGCTCGTGACACCGCCACCGGAGCTCACGGAGGTTTCTCACGCTATGTGACACGCAGGTGAGCAGCCTTCCGGATCACCGCCCGACAGCGCTTCAGGCTTCGAATGACTGGCGGATAGGATTACCTTCGGAAGGGTGTTGCATTACGGTGGGGGGGGGGGGGGCAGACAGTACTGTGAGGGACGGGAGGACGGTTTGAAATCGGACCTGTCGCTCGGGGGCATCGAAACACCGGCCAAGCCGTCGATAAAGTTTCATTTGAATAATCCTCCGCTGATGATAAATAATCACCGTGCCATGGGGTTGGTGGTGCCGTTTGTCCACCCAAAAGCGGGGCTAGTTGTGAAATATGTTTTCCCACCGGTTTTCGATGCTCTCGTGTCAAACAGGTTCACCCGGTGAACGGTTGGCTGCAAGTGTTGGGCGACGAGCGTTGGGTGAAACATAAAATTAGACGCACATCATCCACTGAAAGGGAGCGCTTCGGCGGTGCGTTCGAAATTGATTTCGTAAGGCGGAATGTAAGGCGGTGATGCCAGGCTTGGTGTTGGTACGATTGATTTATGCCGGTCGTGCGACCGTCAAGGTGATTACAGTGGATGTAGAGGACGGGTGTGCAGCAAAGGCTTTGTTTTATGCTGGCATGGTTCGTTCTTTTGAGCTGATTCTAATGGCCTTCGCTAGAGAACAATAAACGCTTTGTGATGCTCAATAAGAATGGGCTATTTTGAATTTGCAGTAAAAAATATAACAAGCGTATAAGAACTCTAAGGCAATTTCAGTACAATAAACTTTTTTTTTCAATTTCAATTATTTTTCATTTTAAATTAAAAAAGTCAGCTGGATAGGATAACTGGGTCTCGTGATGGGAATGTCGGACACGTGCTCCACCAAGAAGGCGCTCGTCAGCTCGAAGCGTAGAGCTAGAGCGTAATTATTTGGCTCGATCAGATGGAGTCTAATCGGTCAAAGATCAGATGGAGAAACAGTTGAAGAAATTGGAGGCCTGAACCAAGTTTCCTGAAAAAGAATTGGCGATACGGCCATATCTTCTGGAGTGCTCTATTCCGATCGAGCCAAGAAAAAGAGACTCATCTCACTCACATCAACTTATGACTTTTGTTACTCACAATAGTTGCGATTCACCCCACCTCGGACTCAACCTTATATTACACTTTTTTCCGTTTTCTCTCCCATCCACCAGTCGGATATTGTGTCGCGCTAAATGAAACCATTTACCATCCAATACCGACCGTGCAACAACACGCCAAAAACCAGTGGCCTATAACACTCCCAGGAGTCTCGATTTGTTTTGCGCTGTGCCTCGCTTCAACCCATTTCGCTGGAGCTGTTGTTGTTTTGTTCACGCCCTGGACACCTTGGAAAGGAGACAGGGCACCGTTCTAACGTTGCTGCGTCCCCAGACAATGTCACCGACCGGACCGGAACGCCATCCAACCGCGACGCACGGGACCTGGGCGTGAGAAAAGTGGTTCAGCCGGAAGAATCAAACAGCCCGACCGCTCCACAACTAGTTGAGCTTTGTGTGGTGGCGGTAGAAAACGGAGTAGAAAGAAGAAACGCGTGGGATCTGCGACGATTGCTCGGTACTTCAATGGCTTCCACACGCTTCCAACATGGAGCGTGAACAAAGCTAAAAAAAAGAAGAAGAATCGAAGGAAACAACACAGTTTGTCCAAAAAGCGTGCCGCACTTGCGCAACCGTTATTGGCACGATCGTACCGCCAAATCATTTTACGATACGGCTGCGTCTTACCAAAATAAGCTCTGTCTTTCGACGATGGGTGCGGCTCGGTACTGTCCGGAACCTCCAAAAGTGCGCCGTCATGTGATGCTGATGACAATCGTCGTAACGGCGACGTCGTACGGCTGGAGACGCTCCTTTTCTTTTGCCGCACGGCGACAGCCCCAAAAAGGGGGGTGGATTGCACGCGCGGCTTGATAGTGTGCCTGGGAGTTGGGGTGCAGCAACTGACGGACGGACGTTCCATCGATAGCGGAAGAGTCGTAAAGAGCCATAAATGGTGTTTGCGGTACCGAACGTGGTCAATGAAAAGAAACGATTGTTCAATAAGGTTGGGCAGTTTTTGGTAGTTTTTTTTTTTCGTGGTTTTGGGAAGGTGGTAGCCATTTTTGGCGGCCACGATACGACTGGTGACCGGCATGAAGTTAGCACCCGTGAGCATAGTATTTATACACTGTCACACGACGTACCCACAGTAGGGAAGCGTGCAGTCATTACGGCAAAATGCGCATATAAGAGACAATCGAGTCGGCTTATTGGAAGGGGGGTTTGATTAGGTAAAGTATTAAAGTAGCTCGAAAGAACTTCTAATTCTGATTGTAGATTTCATTCTGCTTAATTTAGCAATTGTTTAATGACTTATTGCTGTCGATATGGTAAAACCGATCAACATTGCCTCAATAATTTTAAATAATTTACTGTCTTACTGATCATTTTCCTGACATTTATTCAACCGCCATGTAGGAGTGCCCTCTGCCAATTGTTTATTTTGTTTCTTTCGGCTGAATTAGTTCATGATAATAGTTTAATTTAAATAATAGCTTACCAAAGTTTTTCTGACCATGCAAAGCGCATATAAATCCCAGTGTATGCTTCATTGCGCTAAGGGTTTTTTAATCGCCTAAAAAGACACAAGGAGCCTCATAAACCATTCAGATTGATCATCATAGCGAAATCGTTTCTCTTACATAGAACCAAAAACAAAATTACTGCCATTTCTGGCTTACAAGACTTATTGATACCGAATAGTTGAATAGTCAGTTCACACTATGGGGGGAAACGGCCCAGGTGAGACTTGAACCCCAGTCCTGCCGTATGAAGACCTTCGCCGCTGTCGCATCTACCACCGGGCCACCATCTTATAGAAAAGTCAATTTTGATAAAATAATAAAAAAAAATCTTTCAATCTCGTCAAATAAAAATAAAATACGTGTGGCGTACAATTTCGGCCTGATCTGTAATGGAGACGCCTGGTACTTCAGTCAATCTTTTTTTATTTAGTAAAGAAAACTTGACAGAAAATTAACCACGGGCTGATGTTTTGTTGCGTTTCGAGGTAAATTTAACATAAAAATAAAACATTTTACAGGATTTAAACTTCAAATTTAAAAAATTCTTATAATTTCCATTAGAGAAAAGAAGGAATAAAAGATCGCATTACAGGTCAAAGCATGGATCTGGGTCAGAAAAAAATGCTGCTTTAAACTATAAAAAAAGACAAAAATTAAAATTGGTCAGAGAGTTATCGTTACCACTACATTCGTTAAAACAAATACTTAGACCCAAATACACATAAACCTTTTGATGATGATTTAAAGCCGTAACTAATCAACATCGCAGCGCATTCCAGAAACGGAAGTGTTTGTCTCAGTCAGGAAAGCAACGTTTCGAACAAAGCCGAAAAACCCGACCCTTTTGCCGGCGCGATGTAATTACGCGCCAAAGCTAATCGTGACAACTGGTGGCCCATGTACACACTTGGTTGAAACGATTCCATTAGATTCAAAGTGACACGGTTTCATCGGTTCAGCTCGTTTTCGTGATCGACTAGCGGCTCAGGTTTCCGCTTTTATGTCGCTTTATGTGCATCAAATCAAGCCGGACTCTCTAAAATCAAATCAAAATTCCCGGACTCTCCGACCCACAGTTTAGACAACTGCTGCAATCCATCATGGTGGAACGTGACAAGTGTTGGAATTCGCGCCGAAAAATCAATCGTGATCGGTGCACACTCGAATGCATGTCACATGCGGTGCCCTAGTATTTGGCATCCGTTCACAAAACCGGATCGTTGGCACTGGCAAGCACGCGCGCTCGCTCGAACTGAACCCTCCCAGCAAGGGGTGCGCAACGAACGCATGAATGGTGACAGAATCCGAACGACAAAGCGGGTGCTTTGCTTGTGCCGAACACTGAAACCGGTGACCAGCGGGCGCGCGCGCGAAAGGTCACATTAATTAACACGACACCACGAATCGAACGGTGCCCGTGCGTGTCGTACCGTGGGGTTTTCTTGACATGGGGTGGATTCCCACATTCTTTTTTCTTTGCTTCTCTCCAAACTCTCCGGGGTTTGTAATTCGTTGAGTCAATTCAGCATAATTAAGTTCAAACCTGCCTGCATGTGGCTGTCGATTATACCAGTGCCGGATCACGAGCGAGAGAGAGAGAGAGATCGAAGAAACAGAACATCTCGGGACCACAAAAACGCTCGCTCGTGGTCCCAAACGAATTAAATCCCATTCCTGACTTCACAATTACACCTCCCCGATGGCCTTCACGTTTCAACAGCGAGATCACCTTCAGCGCGATAAAAAGCATCCTCCGCGTGCCGAACGGAAATCACAAACACAATTTTGCAGTGACAGCTGCCAAAACATGGCACCAATTTTAAGAGGCACCACGATGCCCAATTTGCACACCCTCGCCAAACAGCTGCTCACGACGAAAACGGAGGGTGGGGGAGCGGGGGGGCACGGTTCATATGACGCCTGCGTATATCTACAGGCACGTGCACTTTAGAGCGAGCCTTAATTTATGCCACAGTCCCAACGCAACGCAACGGACAGTATCGTCTTCATTATATCGGTGATCGAGCCACCATCGCACCATCGGTTCGCCGGCCCGGTAGACACATAAATTTTGGTCTTGAAAACTGCGCTCCAGCTTTCGGTAGATCACGGCCGGTTGCGTTTTAATGCAAATTTCGGTCACGACTTGTTCGCTTGCAGTCGTGTGCTTTTTTTTGTCGAAGATTTCGTGGGAGCAATTTAGGCTTTCCTTCCGATTGGGAGCGATGCGGTGTTAGACCATTGAGTCTCGCTTCTGCAAAAGTCTACCAGCAACGAGTGGTTAAGATCAAAATATTTTCGGTAATTTATATTATGCTAATGAGGTGCGTTTTTCGGTGCCAGTTTTCGACTCCGGACCGACTTTGTGGCTTTCCCGTGAGAGCGTGCGGAGCATTTTGAGAACGGGTTCCTTTTTGTTCCTGTTTCCGTAAATAGGTAAAGTGTGTTCACCATTTCTTGCCTTCTTCTTCTTCTTCTTCTTTTTCAGTGATCGATCGCTACCGATCCTTACCGGACAACACAGCTGCCGGCGCACACCACCACCATCGACAATCGGCCGCTGCTTCGCAAATGAGCCCTCGTTAGCGTTTATTTTGTGACCGTGCTTTGACAGTGGCCGCCAAGGCCGACGATTTCGGGCGGCGCATGATAAGAGATCACACAGAACGCACAGAGCTGGGGGATGGGATTGGGGTTGGAGCGGCGGTGAGACGATTTCTTTGTGTAATTATAGGCGCATTAGGAGAATGCATTGGCGGCATTAGTTAGATCTGGCGGCACGATGAGATGAGACGCGTTGAAAGACCGTAATGGTTTCGGTTGACCGTGATGCTGAGATAAATATTATTAAGTCATATTGGTTGTTTGTCAAATAGAGAAGAACCACTTGAAAGTGTATAAATTGAGGTGAGATTAAATAAATGTAAGATCTTGTGTCTCACACACACAAGAGTGTAATAAAAATAATAAAATAAAAATATAAGAAATAAATTAAAAAATATAAAATCAGAAAATAAATTAAAGAAGATTCTTGGTGTATAACAAGCAAATGTAATTATTTATTAAAAATAATTGGTGATAATGTAGGTCGAAAAATTATACTGAAATCCTCACGATCGTAGGAAAAAGAGAAGCTTGGAATGTTACTAATCCAAAACGGGATGACATTGAGGCGAAGCGGCGCCGGTTGTCACACGCCAGGACCGGGATTCAAATCTAATCTAGACTGTCTCACCGCAGTAAGAACTATCATCTGATAACTGACATTTAAACGGACTGGGGCGGTTCGGTGGCCGAGGCGACTGCTGCGCCAGTCTTCACACGGCAGGACTGTGGTTCAAGTCACATCCAGACCGCCTCCCCGTACGTAGGGCTGGCTACTTTACTAAGGGGAAAATGTAGTCACAGAAAGCCAGAAATGGCAGGCCGAGATCTCTCGAGGTTGTAGTACCAAGGAAAAAGAAGAAGACTGTTAAACTACGTGGTATTATTAAGTCTAGCAGTCAGAAATGGTAGGCATGACCTAAGACTGACAGTCACTCGCATGACTTACAGCCTGTCACAGTTTATGCATTTATTAATTTCAGAAGTGTTCATTACATTAAAAATCATGCGGTGGTTCAGCCTATCGAAATTTGTATTATTTTGGGCACATTTTTCCTCCAAACTAAGAAAAAAAGCTTTGCCTCAGCCACTTTAGTTGATTGTTGTTCCGTCATCCAAAAACATAGGCAAGAATCTTGAATGCACATTGTATCCCAAAATGGTATGACAAAATTTTTACTTTCAAAATTTATTCTTTCTAAATACCTAAACAAATCATTTGGAATTTCAAACGCAATATCGGTTTGCAATAGATTTATAAACTTATTTTCAAGAGGTGGCTCTTGGGTTTTAGCTGATATGGTCGCTATATTGAAGCTGCCAAGGGTTGTTTCTCTCCTTCTTTCTATTGACTTAATCTAAGGAAGGAACAATAAGCAGTCAATACTAAAAAAAAGCAAAAATATTAATTAAAAAATTACTGTCATTATAAATTAAAAAAAAACTACAACCGAGCATGCCCTTGATAAGGCAAATCCCTAGGAGGAAATTCCATGTGCTTATTGTACGGCAACAGCAAAAGAGATGCTGATAATACGGCTACGAGCAGTCTTACTTACAGATGAACGGATACATTTTTTTTAATTATCTTTTTAATTATTTTTAAATCCTACTCAATAGGTATTTAAATTTTGGCCCCACATCAAATCAGTAATTTCCAGAGCAGACCAAATGCCCTATAGCCGGCCTAAGCCCAATACAACGTTTAGCAAGAGAATATCACAACCATTTAACAATGAAAGCTCTATACTACTCCCTAATTCGATCTGTCCTTGAGTATAAAACTGTTCAATAACACGAACATTTAGAGGATCATTTTTATTTCGGTGTGATTAAATTTTTATGATATTTCATATTATTTCACAGATAGCCTCTTATAACTCACAACTTTTTTTTAAATTTTATTTTCAAACAAAATGCATCCTCCACCAGTTAAAAATCAAGAAGCATCCGAAAAACATGCACGAAACCAAAAACAAACTCGTACATGTATCGATGCTGCTCCTACAGCACATACCATGTAGCAAAAATTGTTTTGACGAAATTTATAGCTTGTGAAGCCTGCCGTACATGACATAAATAACCGAAATACAAGAACTACTGACGAGGTTCATGAACATGCACGATAAATTCTACCCAAATGAGCAAGCAGTTTCTTCCTTTTCTTCCCTTTGCAACCTTCCAGTTTTCCCAATCAAAATGAACGTGAGAGCTAAGATTCTTACCGGACCTCAACCGGGCCGAATGTTAAATGGCAGTAATGCTTGCGAGCTTTCAAACATTTACACCGAAAAAATGTGGTAATTTCTTGAACAACATTCTTCAGCCGCTAATAAAATCGATCAGGAAAAGAGGAAAGGTAGGCAAAACAAGAGAAGGAAGGAACGATTATTGGAGCTAAACAAACGCTTCGATACGCACGAACGCCCACCGGTACGATTTTTCTTGTTCGCACCGGACCCGTGTCGGCTCGAGGCCGTTTCGATGCGACATGGCGGCCGGAAAAACCTCGGAATGTGCAAAACCAAGCGCGCGCGCGCGCGATCGCCCGCCTGTGCTAATTGGTGCCGGAAACGGGGACCATTTTTATGCTTGGCTGGCTGTTCACGTGCGCCATTATTTAGCGATGGTCGGGCGTTGGACGGGTGTTGGACGTTATGGTGATGAGCTTCCGAATTAAAATTGGGGCTCCTACGAGACTCTGTTTTGAGAGAAGACCTGAAACGAGATGGGTAAGAATATATTCACCCCAAAATAAACATATTAAAGTTCTACGAGTTAAAGTTTCGAAAGGAACTCTAAAAATACTCTCCGATTAACTCTGTGTCCTTCACCTACTACCGCCTTCGTGTGTGTTGTCCCCGTAGCGTTGAATGCGGGCCACCATAAATCATTTCGTGGCTCGTTACGTTCGCCCATGTTCTTCTTCCGTTTTCTTGTTGCTGTCACTTCACAAACGTGACTATCGAATGCCACCCTCGCTAGGAACCGATCTCAGATCCTCAATTTGCCACATTATTCGCGTGATCGTTTGTTTGTTTTTCAACGTCTTCTTGGAAGAATCGAATTGTCTACACCATCAACACCAAAGCAGTAAAAACAGGTAGCGACGGTCCAGTTTAATGTTTCCCGGAAGATTTACGAACCGAACCGAAATGGCACGTTTCCGATCATCCGAGTCATATTTCGAAGGTTTTTGGGCTCTCTTGTTTTTGCGACTCAGGCAAAACGGAACACATTTGAGGTTAAAGTTTGTAGCCACATTATTGCACAGCCGTTCGATTCGTCTATCGATAGTGTCCTTCGAGGATCGTGGGCAGCACTCCCTTCTAATGGGGTTTGGATCGATTGGCGGTAGCGGTTTTTTCGATTGTTTTGCTCCCTTTCGTGAGGTTGTAAATGCTTCACAAGTTTCACGTCAAACCATGATATTTGTGAATATAATCAAGACCCAATCATCAAACTTTATGACACTTTAGAGTGTGTAATAAATTGTATTAGAAAGGTTGATTGCTGCTTTAATGAGATTTTCATACTTAAACACAACATCAGCTAAGCTTGACACTTAACCAACCACATTCCAAGCTTCAAGAAAGCTTCATTCCACGCAGTCAATATCCAGACGAAATCCCCGAAACCCAAATTCCATTCTCTCTCTCTCTCGCTGACTCTCTCAGCTCGGCTGCCTAATCCACCAGGAGCAGATCATTTATCTTATCGCTAAATTGGTAGGGGCAAACAAACGCATTCTGCCTGGCAGCTGCTCGGTTGTTTTCTTTTCCTGTCGTCGTCGTCCTCCTTTATTTCTTAACCTCACGGGTCTCCATTCACCAGATCGTCGTCCCCCGACCAAATAACAAAACCCTATCTCAGCGTTGATTATGCGCGGTGCGGACGTATCAATCTTCTGTCACTGTCACGTCCCCTAAATGATTCATCTTGATCATCTCACTGTGCCGTTGGGGGCTCTTTTGTTTTTTGAAGATTGACTCCGAATGCCGCCACACCGAGACCTAACCGGGACTGACCGAGTCGTTCGCCGATGGTTGGGAAGTTTATTTTGTGAAAGAAATCGCACTCCGTTCTCCGCCGCTTATCACTAGCCGACGATCGGGTCGGCTCGAGCAGTTTTACCCCTCCTAGCCAGGGACCCAAAATCTCCAACTTGCGCCATCGAATGTCTATAAAAATGTTTAATTATTCCGAAATGCGCTACTCGCTGGTTGTCGCATCGTTGGCTGGTTTCTGTTTCTGGTAAGGCTGACAGATCCGATCCGAGAGATCGCAGCCCGCCCAGCCTTGTGTCGGTGATGTGCAGCTTGCTTGACAACGATGAGAAACTGCCTGGCGTACCGAGACCAGCGTTAGAAGCGTTCGAACGATTAACTCCTTCCAGCGGGGTGTTCAGCTGGTGTTGATCAGTGGCGCAGTCTGCATCACCCCAGCCAGGCATCAGGTCAGACGCTCGATAAAGATAATCCCGCGCGGGAAAAAAAGGGACGCGAGAAATTCAGAATCAAAATAATTGATCGAAGCGTGCCGATAAGCGCACCCATGGACAGTTTTCGTCTTGTCTGAGCTGGTCTGGATGGCGTAAGCGGTGAGGTGAGAATTGGAAGGGAAAGAGTGACGCTTTTTTGCATTTTTAATGCATGTCTCTCGTGTTGGTTCGTCTCGCAGGCAACAAGCATGAATGAAAGGCGATTAATCTTTGGCAGCATAGATCGGTGAGCATCATTTTTTTTCTGGTGGTCCTCAGCTACAACATTCCTTCATAACTAATTTCGTGTTTTAGTTAGTGTTGGAGATATTAAAGTCCTGTTCCCATAAGATCATCGGATCTTGATTGTGGATAGAGAGGCACACGATAATGATCAAGCTGCTGGTCCCGTTCGGTCGACTGATTAAACCCTTGCAAAAAGGAAGGCTTCATTCTACAGCAGAACCATTCGTTCGATTAACCCTAACGACCGGAAGGCGATATCTCATTCATTCGTCCCGAACCCGAATCGCGGTCGGTAGGCCATCGAATGCATTCGGCCAGTTCGGTGTACCTGCTGCTACCGCAGTAAGCAACAAATCCCAAAAGCCCCTAGCGTTCCTCGCCCATTCGCTCATTGCAGTCGTTTGTTTCGCTTTCGCTTCATGACTCCCATTTGTTCATGGCTTAATCTGCTATCCACCAAAGTAATGGTTCAGCTTTATATTTTCGATTTTTCGGCCTGCTTTTCCTGCGGTTAGGTGCGTACTTTGAGATCGATCGTACACACGGACGGTTGCCGCTTGTTATTATCCAAACATTACGATAAGATCGATGTTCAACCACGGTGTCTGCCCGCCCGCGGAGGATGGAGATGGCTTACCGCCAAACGGAGGAAACTAAATCGCACTCTTAATATTTATCGTCACTGCTCTCGTCAAAGGCACTCCACCTCACTTATGCGCTGCAATACCATTAAGCTCATGAGCAATTCAAAAGCCCGTCTAAGCGAACTAAGAGAGCTGCGTATCGAGATGCCTGCAAGGCGCAAAATAAGACGGGGAAGACATTTCGACTAAACGCCAGCTGAAACTTGTTTTACGCAAAGCGATTATTTATGTGTGCAAAAACTGGAAGCGCGTCGGCTCACATTCCACCAGGTTCTGTGGTGATCGCTGTGTTGTTGTGGTACGGTGAATGTGTAACAAATTCCTAAACCCCTTTTTTTTGTAGAAAACATTGCATTTGCGTCGGCAGCAATAACTCATCACCTTCGTTTTGCGGGACGGTAATTTGACTCTCTCTCTCTGGTGCTGGTGCCGGTGGTGATTCTGTGCTGATCCGGACCGGAAAAATGGGTTATTAACTTTTCGGCGTTTCGGTGTTTCGGAATAACCAGGAATAAAGCGATGCCATGAATCACACGCGCATTTTGCTAAACATTGGGTTTAAAATAAAGCGAAGCGATTTTTTTATGCTTCTACTGTTTTTTTTTGTTTAATGTGTGGTTTCCTTTTCGTCTCAGAATAGAAAAAATATTGGAGCTTCCAGTTCCAATGTTGTTCTGCTAATAAAGCAAATGTCTCTTTTTCACTAAATAATATGCTGTTTGACGATGAGACATAGTTTCATTAAAAAGTTTGTTGGTGTGAAAAAAATTAACCTGTAAAAGATTGCATTGCCCTTAAAAATAATCTACAGTGATTCAAATGGAAACCCGGTTACTTTAAATTAGAGCCATTGCTGGACTTTGAGGACGATTTACTTAGCCTAGGGCTGGACAATCACCATTTTCTTTTTGCTCATTTCTTCACACGTCTTTCAAAAATGTATAGACAAAGAAACACTAATTGAACATAAGGCTAAGGAAATAGTAGTTAAACGCAAGCAATTCTTCGTTTCAAAACTGTCCAGATTTCCGTTTGAGCCATTGTAAATGATAACAATTACCAAATTTGATCAGGAATTTCTAGCTTGTTTTTAAGCTTATAACTTATCACAATTTCTTCTTCTTCTTCTTCTTCCTTTGCACTGCAATATAACCTCGAGGGGTCTTGGCCTGCCAGTTTTGGCTTTCTGTGACTTGATTTTACCCATCGGACCCGAGGCGGTAATTAAATGCTTTATTTTGCATACAGCCATTTTTCATACAAATTATTGGTGCTGTTTTTTTGCCAAGAGGATCCAAAGTGAACTTAACGAAGCTTCTTCCATTTATTTGTTTTCGTTTTATTTTAAGATATTAATTTAAAAAAATATGTATAGTCTGTAAGAAGATTCTGAGTGAATTGACCTCCCGCAAATATTTTACTTCATATGTTCGTAGGTTCACTGCTTGACCAATCATTGAAATCATTTGTTTTCTTATCGTTCTCTATATGAGAACATTAAAGAATTATCATATAATTAAATGTTTTTGTTGAACATATTTATGCATACATAAGTTAATTAGTTCAGAAATGATTTTTAATACAGTGTAAAAGATCTTATTTTATTATTCATTTAAAGGCCGCCTTAAATTGCTTAAAGCTTTCGTCAGCTTAAACCGCATTGCTTAAAGCTTTCGTCAGCTATTAATTTTTAAAACTTTTTTGGGATGTAGTAACATTGAAATTCTAAACAGGTCCCAGAATTAATAAACCATTTTTAATCTGTTGGAGTCAACACGATACTTTTAAACACGATACTTTTGAATACTGAGGAACTTATGAAATAATTATCATGAAAAGTTTCTAATGAGTAAAATATGTCGGACCACTCTCCCACATACAAATCCTGATCTACAAATATCTGATCTCATTGTCTTATACATATTTTAAAATAATGCCACAATTATCTTACTGCGATCAATATCCCCATCAATATCTCAAACCGATCAATTGCTAACGATCCGGGTCATAAATATGCGTCCATCCTTGGCCGCTCTTTCCATCTAACGCAATAGAGTTATCAAACGCTCCAACCCCGATAGCTCTCAATCAAGCAAATATTCATATTAATTGCGATTCTTCTCAGGCCTGCAAATTATAAGTGTAATAAAAGTCCAGCGCCCTCCCCAAGCTGTGTCCCGCAATGGCAAAAAAAACTTACTACACCAAAACGTCTCACCATCGCTGCAAATGCAATTTCGTACCCCAATCAACGAATCGCCGCCATTTATCAGTCAGTCGAAAAACTTTACGACATCATTCATCTTTTTGCGTCGCAATTGGTTTGGACCCTTAAAAAGAAAGCAACGAGGTACGATCACGGCAATCAGTTGCAGCGAATCAAAAGACCAGTTTGCTGCGGTATTTCGGTAGCTGGCGAAGGCTTTGAGCGGATAACGGTGGGAAGGAAGATCAGTCGCACGCCTTCTGCGACTTGAGCCGGCTGCTTATCCGACAAACCTTTTCCCTGCTACCGTTGCTGGTCAGTGTCGGCATCCCGAGATCGATCGATCGATGCCTGCCTGATTACGCATCAGCATAAACTCCAGGCAGCCAGCCATTCCATCCCACGTCCACACCAACCGCGGCACGGAATTCGGTTGTGGTGACATGGAAGCCAAAAACATTCATCCGACTACATCCTTCTGGCGGCTACCGAAACGATGTCGAACGTTGTACCGGTGGCACAACAGCCAACGGTCGGCCCTACGTATTAAGACGGCAGACGCAAAGCTCGGGTTGGCGAGAGGGGGGGAAAATTGATTTCTCCCTGTCCCGGCATCCCCCATGCCCGGCCTTGGTGCAGTGTGATTATCGATCTTTGTTCTTTCAGTGTTCGTTTCGTGCATTTAAAGATTATGATTAATGTTACATTTAAAAGAAATGACTTCTGTGGATTTGGTTTAAATTGACGGCATAAGCCCCTTGTTACTTTCGTCATTATCGAGGACAGCAGACAACGCGGGGGAGAAGCGACGCGACAGACGAGAATGCATTTATGAAACTTTATTTCATGTTCGATTCTGCTTCTGTTTGATTGAGCAGTCAGACCTAGTTGCGGTGGGGCACTCGAGTACTGCGCGGCTGATTAATACTGAACAAGCGTTAAGGCATTTCCGGTTCTTCGTAAGACCTCTCGAGCCTTTTCTTTATCCACGAATCATCTTATGATACGCACGGGCGGGGTTTTTTTTTTATTCCCACCAGCATAGCACAGTAACATTATTTTACTCACAACAATTTTATTGCTTCTGTGCGTATCAGCGTGTGCCAATCAATTGTGCCGTAATGATTCATTTTGCGTTTAATTGATTGCAATATTTTTCTGCTTTCCCGGAGGTGTCAGTAATGCAGCAATGATTGATCATAAGCGGATTACTGATTTTTGTTTTTAATAACAGGGACAATTTTGGAGCCTTCGTTCGTCGGTGGAATTGGGTGTATGAGCAATAACACGGTTCATGGTGCGGCATTCTGCGATAACCTGCTCATGGTCTCCTGCCGTCGTTTATCAATCCAATATCCTGGTTTTAACGCCATCATTTCATCTCATCATGGGATGAGAGACGCCTTCTGTACCTCTTCTATTCTCTATCAATATCCTAAAACGGACTAGGTTCTACAGAGCAATTCTCAAGCCTCAACTAGCCCACAAGTGCCTGGTGAGGCGAATCCTACCTCGAATCCTCAAATGTCCCTCTCGAACTCCACTAAGAAGCTGTCATCAGTTTTCGACAGAGTCCATATCTAATAGGAGCCTTTGAGTACTGGAACTAAAAATGCACAAAATCGTTTTAGCTTCGTTAAAGCTACTAAATTCTAAGCTATTATACTCTTGAAAGAAGCACTATTTTATAACACAATCTGATTATCCCTAAGACAAGCATTTTTTAAATTTAATTTCAATTTACTGCTTTGCTGATTAAAAACCTATTTCCGATTTAGAGATCATGCTTGTGAGCGTTGATCATTGTTGATTACTACAGTGCATTACTACAGTACAGTCACTCGTTTCCAGCTGACTTTGTTGCACCAAGCTTTAACACTGCTCACGTTGACCAACATGAGTTCTTCAAAACACACCACCATTCCCCATCATAAAACCCTCCGCAGACAAATATTTCTTCCAAAACAAATCTCACTCAAGCCCCTATATTCCAGCGAGCAATTAAGAGCAGTGAAAATGCTTGTTTATAACTCATGCCGAAGTAACCGATAATAAAATCCCACTCCACTTTAACGATTCCCGATGACGGCTCTAAATTAAAGTATCTAAATCAGGGAACGTACCGGGGCATCGTAAAACTAACCGTGCGCAGGACGCAAAGCACGCCCAACCCGTGCGTCGTGCGATATCTCGCACCAATTTACATAAGCAGGTGTGCACGGTGTTAATCGAAATGAGCGAGCAAAAAAAAAAGAAGCAACCACCGAGTGCCATTTCTGGTGGACGGGGTTGCCTGAGACACTAAAAAAAACCAGACAAAAGCTACAAGTAAGTGGCTACCGCTTGAAGAACGCACGACATTGCAGCATAATTTTCTAATATTATCGCCCAGTTTTATGGAACTCGTCGCTCTTGCAAACTTCCCCATTATGTATTGGGACGTAAATTTTACGATTAGACTCGATCGATTGAACGGGCTGGATCGTTTCGGAAGCAATTTGTCTGGCTGGTAGGCTGCCCTCTGGTCTGGTAGCCTTGGACTTGATCGGACACTCTGAATCCCTGATTGTTACCCCCCCGGGGGTGCTTTTGGGCTTTTGCGATACGACGACGAACGTTGATGATGATGATGATGATCCCGTTCGGAAGCTGCAGAATTATTTTAATGGCATCGATGAGACCGAAACGAGACCTAGACATACTCGGGATCGCTTGCTTTTCCTTTACACGACACGCCACGGTAGCGAAGTGGCACGCAGCATTTCAGAACCATCGACGACAGACAGCATGGGAAGGCGAATCGCTGTCTGTTTGGCCCGCGGCTAACCGGTAAGCTGCTGGACATGATCGATCGCCCGGGCTCGCGGCAAGCTGGGTGTGAAAAACGGACGGTCGCGTTTTTCATCCACAGTTGAACCGAATTGACAGGATGTGGTAACTAATTTTCAACATTTTAGCCCGGGACGGTGTTCTGTTGTCTGTCTTCGCTTCGCCCCTCCTTAGATGCTCTGTACGCCTTTCGGTTTGATAAATGGAACAGTTTTAAAGGCAAGCAAAGAAGCAGGCCGAATCTAAACTTTATTGCCATACGAAATCGAAAACCTCATTCCCGCCATTAATAGCTCACCATTCGTTGCCCTCTCTTTATGAGTCTGTGCCGCAGGACATTTCGTCCGCTCGGTTTCACATTCCGCAGCGCACGGACCCATACCAACGACCGACTCGAACGACCGGCGAACGTGGCATCCCTTTTATGGACCATTGGAGGATACAGAGCCACACGAGCCAGGGATAATTTAATTCGGTTCACCGCTTTGGACACTCGGGACACTCCGGCGACCACGGCCCGGTAAAGGACAAACAAGTGTGAGAAAAAGAGGGATCGGTTTGTGGGGATCGATCGATCGGGCATGAATCGCGGACAAATGAAAGCCGACCACCAGCCCCCGAAAAAGGGATTTTGGGCGACAGGAACGCATTCGACAGACCGCAGGTGCAATTTCCGTTTACGGCACGATCCGCTCCGGTCCGTTTACGGATCAAATGCATTTGGGCAACCCTTTTCCCGACCTTCTACCGCGCGGGGTGGGGACGAACGGACCATTAAAACGCCAAAAGCGGCAGCGCCAAGGAATGGTGGTGGATTCCCGAAAAAACATTTCGTATTCAGTACAAGCCTGCCCGCGATTTTGTTTTCCCCATTTTATGTATCTTTACGCATGCCCACACCATCGCCACCAGCTCCAGTCTCGTACGGTACGGTCCCATTTCACGTTCCAAGAGGATGCATCTCTCCGACGCATTTATTTGC
The DNA here is from genome assembly GCF_013141755.1 of Anopheles stephensi. Lineage (NCBI taxonomy): Eukaryota > Metazoa > Arthropoda > Insecta > Diptera > Culicidae > Anopheles > Anopheles stephensi. Next base: position 19,222,919 of record NC_050203.1, read on the forward strand.
TCGGTGCATTGTAGTGAAGGTGCATAATCGTCGAGTGTATGTCACAATGGGACCTGTTAATAGGCCATCTCGAGCGTATCCCAACATGGTCACTAGTGCCGGTGAAGTTGACCGTATTAGGAATATTGGTTGTGGCGCAGATGTTTCACCATCGGGACCGGCTTCGATGGCCTACTGGGATGCTTTTTGAAGGAGTGTCTATATAACTTCAACCTGACCATATCATCCGTGCGATAGTGTCAGTGACATTAAAATGAATATAAAAATGAGAAGATATGAGGACAATATGGCATTACAGTAAATTCTGATGCTATATCATACAGGTTCGTGATATGTATCTGATGCACAGGGTTTTTTAGCACGATAGACAGTTGAGAACAGTTCAATCCTCGTGGTGATCCTCGACAGTGCTTTTCAAGGCATTCACATCGCTATATCTTTCAGTCATTTACATACGATTCCAACGTATATGAAATGAATTACCTCAAAACTTGGACTGTTATGACTAATTGGGGCACCTAGAGATTGTTTAAGCTCAGGATGACTTCAATTTGATGCGATTTAGCTTAACAACTCAGCCATAAGCATTCATTACAACCAGATTTGGTGCATTTTTTATGCACTATTTTATTTAAATTGAATTTCAAGTCCTTCTCTTTACTAAGCTTTAATAAACAAAATATAGACTATTTCGGGCATCGTTCAATCGATTTCAACCCTTCACCACACAGAAAAGCTTCGATCACCTTCAACCATCAAATCACTCGCTTATTAGAATTGGAACGCGAACGTTCCGTAACACGATTTTGCAAAATCCATCCCGTTAACCCATTGCGAGAAGTCGAACGACCTGCCCCGAAAATCGTTTCCAACCACTCCGACCACCATTTTCGATCACCTGTCATAACTGGTGGGCATCGCGGCAGTCTATATTTCGCTCACCGACCCTCCTCTCTCTCTCGCTCTTGCAGTCTACCAAACTTTATCTCATTTATACCGCCGACGCACCTAACGGGGCACCCGAAAACCACAAAACCATTTGGACATCCGTGGCCCTCACGTTTTCATTCATATCGCGAGGATAGTGTGTGAGAGGCTGTCGCTGTTGGGAAGCGAAAAAAAAAGCCCCCAACAACCCGTCAACAAAATCGGCCAACGCGTGCGGATCGCGCACGTACACACGTTAACCGCGACGGGGTAATTAAAGGCGAGTGGCGCGACTCGTCGGCGACCATGACCGTCACCGTTGGTTGCGCTTTCGGGCGGTAGAAGCGTTCTCCTCGCGCTCCTCCTTCCGGGTTGCATGCCGCCCCCCCAAAAAAACGGAGATGTCACAACGGTTCCAAATCAGTGGTCAGCAGGCAGCTCACCTGGTGGTGGCTGGTGGCCACGGCGACATCACGCAACCGGATGGAAATTGAACGCCACCGTAATCGGTAATTACGACGCCTAGCGTCGAGAGTGTTGCGGACGGAATGCATAACCGAGCGCGATCGTAGCTTCCGATTTGCGATTTTGGTTTGCTCATTAGGTGACACCCTCGATATTACTTCACAAGCTACATCAGTGACAAAGTACAGTTCATAAACAATTCCTTTACAGTCTAAAATACACTGCTAACAAATGGCCTTCACCATTGGCCTAATTTATCGCGGAAATGAAGGTGCCTGATTGACAAATGGGGCTTATTACTGATCCACCGGTCAGTACCATGCGGAAGGAAGCGTTTCGGGTGGATCGGCATCGATCAAGCATCCTGGCTTGACACACATTCTCGATCCACTGGCCACCACGGTCAAGACGGCACAGGATCAAAGACTGAGCAGTCTACTGCAAACAAAAACGAGGTCGAAATTGAAAATCAATCACTTTTCCGTTCGGTTTTTCGATCGCATATTCGCTTCCCGGCAATAGAGTTGTACAAAAAAAAGCTTCCTCAATTCCGAGCAAGAAATGAAGCGACACTCTAAAACATTGCTTGACCTTCTTGTAATTACATAACTGCTGCGTTAGAATTTTATAAGCTCGATCGATTTAATGTTAATCAAATACAGATAAGCCTTATTTTTAGAAGACCCAATTTTATTTTGTGACCCTTTCCCAGAGCGTCTCCTAGCCTCTTCGACTGCTTCCAGCACAACGCGGACAAAACAGTCGCACGTTACTAACAAGTTCGTTGTCAACAACCAGCCGACAAGCGTTCGTGCAGGCGCGGAGAACAACAAAACCTCCAACAGACGCGCGCGTTACGAATTACGCGCCCGTTAGTGCCTTCATTAGCAGCTTGATTTATTCAAGCACAAGCCGCCACCGCCACAAGCCATTTAACCGTATCGAAAACCCGTCCAACGGTAGTGAGTCGTCTATTTCCGTGGCTAATGTGTAACCATTTGCTCGGGCGAGACAACCACCGGTGGCATCGGTAGAAATGGATGGACTAGGAAATTTAAAATATCACTATCGATCCATCAGACACCGCAGCGATGCCCTGCCCGAGCGGCCGGTCGTGGTGCTGGATGAGTTCGTCGCCTGCCAGCGCATTGAAATCTTTCGTTCGGATGGCGAACCGTTCGTGTGACAAGTCTTGTGGCAAGTCATTTATACAAACCATTTTATCCATCACTATCAGCAAACGCTCATCTAAGCTTGAGAAGTGTGTTTCTGTGTGGTTGTCTCTGTGAGTGTTTGTGTGCTTGCTATCAAACTACAATCTTTTCAGTCACCTCGTGCTGGAAGGGCTTCCAGGGCGCGAGGAGTTGCGCCACCAGTTTGTTTTATCGATTAGACAGCGGACTGCGGACTTTGCGGGTAAAATCATAGACTTTCCGTGGTACAACGCACGCTACGGGGCTTTGTCGAAATCGTCGATCAACCTTCATCAATTTATCCCTCGATCGCTTTCATGCACCCTCATTCGGCTCACACCGGCAATACCAGTTCGCCCGTTAAACAGAACACGTGCTTCCCCACCAGAAACGTCCTGCCTAACCGAGCAGGGCAAGCAAACTAGGAGGCTAAATATATCGTTTATTTATTTAAATGAATCCACCCGCCGGTTCGCTGGCTCGCGAGCGCAAACATTCGTGCTCCACCCGTTTTCGTCTATAATTTTATTTCGGTGGAGCGTGTGAAAACCGAAGGAAATCGATGCGATTTGCATAATTAATTTCGGCTTCAGTCTCACACGCGCTTCGTGGACCGTTGTTTTCGTGGGGGAGTGTTTATTTGTTGTTGTTGTGGTGGTTTTCTTTTCCGCTTTTGGGGAAAGTTGATGGAACGCTTAGAAGAGATTAGATGGAAACAAGTTAGCAAGGGGGAAGAATGCTGGGAATAATATCAAGAGATTTAGCTATGATTATGGTAGCTCTTCTTGTTTTTTACATGAAAACGTATGTGTTGATGAAAACTGAAACACTTTGGTATGTGTTTCAGCATGGTTTACATTTAATAAGTTAAATATATTTAAGCTTTAGTGATGGTATTTTTCCAACTAAATATACACCATTTCATCATCATGATACTTATCTATATATTAGATCATACCATTCTTTTAAAACCATAAATTGGTGTACGTAAAAAGAAGTCTTAGGTAAAAGTTTGGCTCCTGAAACCGTTGAAAAGTTTCGACAGTTTTCCTAATTAAAATATTATAAAAATAAATGTACAATCAGGTCCATTATTTAAAATCAAAACATCAGGAAATAAAATAATTTCAAACGGTTGAGATGTGGTCAGGCCTTTTTAAGGAATAAAAAAAAATCAAGTGGTCTTGTCATGCTTATTAAAGAACAAAGGGGTTTAAATTTATATTTCAATTCATATTATTTGATTAAAAATAAACTGGCCTTAAATTAAATTCTCTTTAAAATTATTTTTGCTAGAACTTTAAACATTTTTAATCTATTCATTTATTCATTTATATTTTTAAAACAACGACTCCATAAACAAAAACAAGCATGTTAAAAAAATAATATTAGTATCAATCGTTTCCTTACGAAATTTTATATGTTAACTGAAGGATTTAGCAATACGGCCAGGCCGTTCTTTATGAATAAAAAAAAAACTGAAGGATTTTGTTCATGGTAAATTTTTTTTTTAAATTGCACTAAAAACCACATTTATTTTCAAATGTTTTCATAGCTTCCATGTGTTGTACATCGTAAAAAAAAATTTAATAAAATACTAATTGTTTAAAAAGAGTTCTTCAACACTACCTCTTTATCAGTTAATATTAAAACGTTAGTCAATTTTGAAATACTTCTTTTAAAACGAATATTTAAATTAATCTCATAAGTTATTTAAGGAAAATTCTTCGTTAGTTAATGTGCACTCAATTAACGTCCGTCAAATCTTCCGAGAACCATTTCAATAAAATTCAACCACAAGCATCCACAATGCCCTTGAACTTCGCCTCATTTCGCAATCGAAAAGAAGACGATTCGGTCGTTTGCTTGTTCCTGAACGAAGCAGCGCCGCTCGTCGTGATAGCTTAAATTGAATTCCTTTACCCCGAGGCGTTCGGTACACAGCTGCATCCAAGCGGTCACTATCGTTTGGATCACCAAACCCGCCACCACCCAACCCTCCAAAACGGCGAGGTTTGCAGTTTGAAGTGCATTCACCACCCACACGCCAGTCTCGTCCAGGTAACACAGATCGGCCAACGCCAACGCAAAAACCCTCGCGAATCGTGACGCTCACGACAAAATGCAGATGCAGGCAGGTGCAGTGCCGTTTTCAATCGAGCGAATTTCATTTCACCACCGCTTTCCTCCCACTCTCTCCCTCTCTCTCTCTCTCTCCCTCTCCCCCGACTCCTTCCGTCGGTTGCTTTGTTTAATCTCATAATTCATTTTTTATGTTCTGTCCATGTACTTTTAGGGGTGCCTCGAAAGGTGCGCGAGTGTATGTTTGTTAAGGCTCAAGGATTGCATCTCAATTGGCACTGGCATGGCATGCCGTGTGGTGCACCGAATGATGGACCAACAAAGAAAATACACACACACACAGCCAGACTTAACAACGAAGAGAATGGCCGCCAGGCTCCTCTTATGCGTAGTCGCCCGTGGTGCCTGACGTTCGTGACCGATGGCTGTTCCAAATTTGCACTCCGGTCGGCCGGAATCGCTCGGACCGGACGGGTCGTGTGACCGACCGAGGCCAAATGCGTTCCGTTTGCTACCCTTCATTTTTCCCTTTCGTGCACGCAACGATGGGATGCTGGATCGGCGGGAGTGTAAACATTAAAAACGACTTAAAAACAATCAATTCCTTGGCACGAAGCGCGAACGACGCTGGCTGGCGGGTGGGGATGCATTTTTAACGCAACTTCCCTGCCCAGCGCACACACCTACGCAATCAATTTAAGCTCACGAATTCTTGATTGGATGTGAAATAAAGGCACCCGAAAAGGGTGCATGAACTGTTTTGGCGACGGCAAGCCTTTCGAACGGTCTCGGGGTTTCGCTTGTTGCGGGTGCTACCAGCCAGCCAGGTGCATCGCTTTCGCTACGCTTTATGATACACAAGCAGTACCGGTGAACTTTTACCAAGCTTGCACCAGCAAACCGCCCCGTTCGAATTCTTCGCACAAATGCAACGAGCAATTGTGAGCGGACACACAAAAACTAAACTTAACCTTACCGTAATCAGCGTAACGGAAAGCAACCAGCAATATCGGGTTTAATCGCGAACCGAATTAATCGAAGCTGGATACCGAGCGGTGCTTGCTTGTTTTTTTCATACGATCAGGTCGGTATGTTTGGGGTTTTTGCGTACGTTTAATGAAGCACTAAAGCGAGCCGAAAGCTAAACGAGCGTGATAAGAAATGTTGTTTTTGGGGGATTTTTATACGATTAACCCATTTATTGATTTCGGCAGCTACTTCGGAAAATAGCTTGTTTGATTGTGTTGTTGTGGCCTGTGCGCTGACAACATTCATTACGAACTCGTAAAGCAAATTTCTTTATTTTGGTTCATTATGGAGGAGAATGATTTTGGAGCTGTGATGATTCGGTGGAAATTGGAGCTGGCAAAAAAAAACTTCTTGAACAGGTTGTCTACGGGATTTAAGAAATAAAATTGTGAACGAACGGGTTACAAAAAAATAGTGGGGAAATAATTAAAACTAGAGTTAATTGTGTTGATCCTTAAAAAAGTGACATTAAAAAGTGGCCAATTGCACTGAAGATTCAGAACAGTAAACTGTCACAGCCGCCTGATAGAGAAGTTGATTGCGACCTCAGTCACCATCACGAAGGGACCGATTTCAATTCCCATCTGGGCTGGATCTATCGACACAAGGACGACGACACTAAACATTCTTCTCCTCTGCATTCTTGGTAATATCAACCTTGAAGGATTGTCTGCTTTTCTGGCTTCCTGTGATATGGTTTATTCATAGCTGGATATTCAGTTTGCGTAATTCCTGGTCTAAATAGGTTTTGATCTCCAGTCCTGCCCTGTGAAACCCGGTGCCTCTTTCGCCTCGGCCACAGGGCAGACCACCTTTGTAGTTAGCTCACGATCTTCCTAAAACGGTCAATCCTAGATAAAGCATCACACATGACGCACCACTGTAATAAAATGACCTCCTTTCTGTAAGTGTCTACCTCACATCCTGTACATCGCAAGATCCTTGAAGTGTCTACCTCTCCCTCCCTTGCTTATCGTAAATCCATCACGAATAAATCTTACCCGATCTGTGATCTTGCAGTGCCGACCTCAGCTTGCAGTACTGGACAGATTCCCGTCGCCCGAAGCGAAACACCATAAATCTCCCTCATTAGCATCATATTTACGATGACAGCTCACAGGGTGAAAACTGGGAGCGGTATCCACCAGGTGGTGAGGGGGCGCGGACATCACCCAGCAATAAATCTTCGCCAGCGCACGATCACGGACAGCGATCGTCCGATGCGCGAACGATACGCGGAACAATTGAACGACTCTCGAGAGTGTGGTGTTTCCTTTGTCGGGATTGGTGCAGCACCCGCCAAAAAGGACACAACCACCGTGGCCACCGTGTGGATGGGTTGGAAGGAGAAATTCCGTACACGGGAATCGGAAACACCCGCGAGGAGGTAGCCCGTTCGAACTAGGCCAACGTGCTCCATAAACGGGCGAAAGGATGAACGCCAGATATCTGGGCATGTCTGGTCAGGTTGCCAATATTCGATGAGCATAAATTAATTAAGCTTCAGCGCAAAAATTCTTGTGCGGTTTAATTAACGACATAAGCAACTGTCACTGTCAATCCTTTCCGTCGGGGTTTTTTTTTTTTTTCTTTATTCGCTCGCCTTTGACAGGCCATGGAAAGTATTCTCAGCCGATGTGAAAAAGAAACCTGAAGACTCTTTTCGCACCGGTGGCTGCGGTCACCAGCTGGACAAGCAGGACAATGGATGTACCGGTGCGCTGAAACATCACAATCCTGCCGCGAAAGTGTGCGCATGACGAAGCGATTCCCATCCGTTAAGCCAACCGATGCCATAAACCGGTAAACAAACAAGCCAATAAAATCAACTCCAAATTTGTGATCCCGCTGGAACTGGTCAAAACCCGTCATCCGGGGCCACCACCATATTCTGCAGCAGGTGCGCCCGGACGGTGAACATTCGCGGATTTCGACGCGGTTTAATGAACCGGGTAAGCTCATGTGCCATCATCATTTATCGCTCGAACAGATAGCGTTCGCGACGGCTTTCCCGCTTAATGTGTCCTCGTGTGCCAGGTTTGCGGTATGCCCTTCCCTGTTCCGGAACGGTCCACACGCACACACACACACAAAAAGAAATCCCCCGAAAGCGACGAGTCGCACGTAAATTCCTATCCACTTTCACGCCCTTTCCGGGATTAATTTTCCGCAAGAATGAACAGTGCTACGTGGTGGGAAGTGGTGGTTCGGTGCCGGATAAGGTTCGGTCAGTACTGTGCTTCCTGTTCTTCCAATTGGAACGCAGTTTCGTGTGATTTAATTGGTAATTAATTCGACGCGTAGCGGAATGCTGCCGTGGAAGTGGTCCGTTAGATAATTACATCAAATTTTGACCAACGCAACAAGGCAAGTGATCGATGGACATCAGATTTTAGAGAAAAGTACCATGGCTGTAAATGTCTGGTAACTTTTTGATACTCTCCCAATCTCTTGCAATATCTGTAGAGTAATGATCTTGCTGTGTAACCGTAGCGATCATAGCAGAAATCTTCGCGGTATGATAAATGTGTTTCAGTAGTTTGATCAGTCCCTGGTTAATTGGATCTTGGAGAATACGGAAAATAACTCGACCTTGAATCACTCTCTTCAATATATCATTCACATGAGCTTAACCGATACTACTCTCGATCTAGGGATATTTTAGAAGCAAAACGACCTAAGGGACCGCTTTTTGAACATTGAAAACGAAGGACAACGTTTGGATATTTCCTCTTTATTAGAATATCTATAGAGCAGTGAGTAGTTTGAGTAGTATAATCTATCCATTGGTAATTGGGCTATGAAGTATCGATCTAGAATCAAGTCTAGATCAACTCCTCGAGGCAAGGACCGGAAAATCTCCCTTCAATTGATCACTCACAGGAGCTTCGCAATCTGCAGAAGTTCTCGATACCCTAGTGTCTTCGTCTGCCAATCCCGTGACTGGCCTTGGTGTAGAAAATCATATCGCGCTAAGTTTTTCAGATATTATTCTCATGACATTTGGTAGTCATCTTAGGTCAGAATACTGATCAGGATACCGATTAGACCTGATAGTATGATGAATAAGATCTATCTCCTCAGCTCATAAGGGTAGTGTTTGTTGCCGTTCCTCTCGAGCTCGGCTAAAAGAAATTCTTCAATGTTGGGTATATTCCAACACGAAGCATAATTTAACAGATCGAATATCCAAATCCTATTTTATGCATTGTTTTGAATAAAGTTTTCATCTTAAAAAAATCTCCTCTGATGGAATCTCAAATAAAGTCTATGCTGAATATAATGCCAGTCCTTAAAACTCGAATAATCGACCATGAAGACCTTCAAATTATTTTTAGCCATCAGTTGACACATGCACCCCAACAAAGGACCGAAAAAAGTGGGGTCTGTCCCCAAAATAAACCTCCATTGACGCACAAAGCTCAACACGCACGCACGACCAATATGCAAATAGATAAGCATGCTTTGATAATTCATCTAGCACGCTCGTGTGCGGTGCAGGTGTACCCCAGGCCCCGTCTTGTGCTAATCGATCGGCTGGTAAAGGGAACGGTAAGCTGAAAAATAACCAAAACCAAACCTTTCTGAGTAAATTATGCTATTTTGCATCTTACCCAACCATGAAAAAGGGGTGCGACGGCCATGACTGCTAAATAAGATCGTTAATAACTTTGGTAAATTCGGAACTCCCCACACACACACACACACCCACCGTAAGGATCTACCGGTACGCGTGTGGCATACGCCTTGCTTGCTCCGATGGTGGCAGCGTTAGAGCACATATGCATCGAGCCTGGCGTCACGAGCTAGCTGCCGGTTCTCTGGGGGGGCCGTCCACTGGGTTGTTTTGAGATTGAGTAGCAAATATGTGCGAGGTGTAAATATAATTACCGAATGGCTGTCGATCGCGGGTCGTGGTCGCGTCGGTCGCCTCTGTCGTGTGGATGGAAAATTTCCGCTCGTCAGGCGTCTACCGATCCAACATTTGACCGATTACAAATAGGCGGCCCGGGGGCAGTTGCATGCCCACCTAACGCCCGGCCAGATAGTGATGCGCGGTGGTCGGAGACAAACGCACAAAGCATTTCGGAGTATCCCGTAGCCGAGTGCTGGTGGGCTGGTGGCTGTCAAATATTGACACTGACAATTTGCGCTGTCCGACAGGCGGCGCTGGTGTGCGATGGACAAACAGAGCGCCATCGGCGATTGACGTCAATCGCGGCCGGTTGTGAGGTTCGACTTTGTGGCAGGCCCCAAAGTTTTGTTTTTCTGATCCCGATTTAACGCGCTCGAAAATATTGACACGGTGAGTTAGGTGCGTGGCTGTGAGGTTCTTTTTTTTTTTTTTTGCTCCATTGAGAGGTGAAAATATTATTACATCTGGTGGTCCGTGGTTCTGGTGGCTTTTTTTTTTGGGCCGGGTGGCACGAGAAATGTGTGACACTGCATAATTCTATAATCACGTTGGGCGGGAAAGGATGATTGTTGTAATAAAGTGTGAGTTGTGTACGCGCACAAGGATGGCCAGTGTAAGTGGAGTAATGTTTGTGGAACAAATCAAGAGAGAGAATTTCTTGTACGCAGTTGTGATTGAGTGGAGGCTGGTCCCATGGTTATACTGTTTACTCCTCTTCTTTGGCACTAAAACCCTGAATGGTCAAGACACATCCTATGAGAGGGCTCGTCCTATAAGAGCCTAGGTCGTCTTTAGGATCTCTACCAGAAATTGTCGTCTGAGATGTATTTCTATCTTTACGGTTCGTCTAATAAGACTCATAGCTCTCAAAAGAGTCTCCATGACTATAGGCCTTCGTCTAACTAGCGTGATATGGAACCAACTCTTCAATCATTCAAGACAACCTATCATTCAAAATAAGACATTCACCATCCATTGTCTAAGGGATCTTGTGATTGGATCTTTTAGATATTGAATACCATAGGACCTCGTCTTGCCGTTCCTCGATGGTTATACAAAGAGAACTCTTGATCTCAAAGTTCTTCGTTTACAAGGATACCATATCATCCAATACGAGACGTTCTGTCCTCTTTGATATCTTGTTGTTGGACCTTTTAAATATTCATGGAAAAATCAAGGCAATGGAGCTCTTTTGCTCTTTAAAAGGTCTGGAACCTAAACTAGAATAAAAGTAAACGGGTTTAAAATATTTCTATCCTAAAATTCAACTGCATAACTCATCAATCTATCTTATAATTCTTAAGTCAATAGAATAATCAAATCTTAGAGGACCTTGGCCTTGATTCAGATCACATTCAAGCTCCCAACGTTAATTAAAACATGCTTGAACTTCAAGCAAATCCAAATCTCCATTCAAGACTACCAGTTATACCCTTCTCGATCAACACACACACACGCAGTTTAATTTGCATCTATGTGACTCAAACTTTACGATCTTGACTACACATATAATTCATAGATTCGTATCGCTCCCTTGCCCATAAACATTCAACCGGTTCGGCCGGGGGTGCAACAATGTTTACATTCATAAAAATCACCTCCAGTTTAACACGCACATTACGCACCCGTGGCAGCTTGATTTTGCGAGCCCGAGCCCGTAATTAAACTGTGCTTTTTACGACACTATCGCAACCAAGCCCGAAAGCCTAATTTGCAACATAGTTTCCGCCGGGCAGCGAGCGATGGGCGCGCGCTGCCCCAAATCGAGGTCTCGCGGGCAGCAGACGGGTCGGGAAGACCTTCAAATCGTCACCTTACTGTTGACCGATCCAAAACCGTCAACAGGATCGTTTGCTTTCCTTTCACCACAACTACCATCACCGTCCGCCCCTAAAACCCGCTCGTCGGATTTGCTTGTTCGATAAAACTTCCCCGGTGAGACGGTAAATTATCGCGATAATCAAGCGGCAATGTGATAAATAATATTTTACCGCGTATGACAAGCGTTCCGCGATAACATTGCCGAACGCGCAAGGATAACAAAGGCAAGGACAGAAGAAAGCAAAACGCTGTATCCAGCCGACAGTAGCACAGAAAGCTGAAAAAGCGGGCCCAGAACTTGGTGCTCCGTAAGTTCGGTAGCCCAACCAGTCCGCTACCAGTTGGACATGCATTTGCCGGTTGCTACCATCGACGACAACGATACCAAGGATCCCTTAATTGTGCGCCACTTTCATACCGAACTGGACGGCGTAAATTATGACCCTTCGCCGGCTACCGGCTAACGATTGAGATGCCGGACTCACACTCACACATCCTCGATCAAACGGGCGAAAGTGTTACGCAATGAAGAATAAAATTTATGAGACACCCCCTTATTAAATACTAATTTAATCTCACTTTTCTCATCACGCCTGGCCCTTCAGATTTTTTAATGTTTTGATTTTGTTTCATTTCTCCCGGGGCGCAAAAACAAAAAAAGGCCGCTAAAGGCACGCACGCTCGACACGACACATCAAGCGTACCGCATCGCAAGTGTGATCTTACCCGATCAGTTTTCCTTCCGGTGCCGGTGCACACACACGCACTCGGGTCAGCTAATTATCATCATTACCGTCGGCCGAATGTGATAAGAACGATGTAAAATAATCGACGAACGCATCGACGCAATCAAAGAGCGTCGTGCCGAGATGCGCAGGTGGACACTGTTTCAAACGGCTGGATTACTACTTTCTTGTCCGAACGCTGCCCAGAGCGGCTCCCGGGTCCTCCGATCAGACTCTCGCACAAATCTTGCCAGCCAACCGACATGCTTTAATGGTTGCTTCTTGCAACCGATTTTTGTCGCCGCAACACGCAACAAGCGCGCGCGCGCGAGAAAGGGATGCGCTTGATAAGTGCATGATTTCGTTCATGCACATTCGTGATGCAGCGCGATCCGTTTTTGCGGCCTCTTGTTTTGTTTTTTTTTTTAAATTCCATTTCAATTATGTTTCTTGTTGCAAAACACTCCACACACGGGCGTTAAAGTGGGCGTTTGAGATAGCCACCGAGGAACCGAAACAAAAAAAAAAGTGGCAGCCAACTGATGGCTTATGATAATTAGCAAAAACCGTTCGCTTAATGTGCCTTTTGCGGCCATCCCAAAAACCGGTCATCAACACCGGACGATTAAAACGCCGGTGGAAAAAAAACCCGGTGCAACAGTGCAACTTGTGCCATTTTGTCGGCGAGAAATCGGTTGTTTTAATTAATTTTTAATTAAACCACATAAACTTCGGTACCAATTTCGGGCGCAGTGATCATCGGCTGATGATTCGGTCTTATCCGAACGGTCGAAAGGGATGTTCTTGTCACATAAAACCCCTTACGGGCTGGGAGGTTTCCCGACGTGTGGTGAGGATCAATTTTATATGTACAGGTTAATTAAAAATCAGGCGACAATGTTGCGCCTTTAAGCACGTATCGTAATGGTGAATCATGATTATTTTGCCGTTCAGTATTAGTGGCTGATGTTGGTATCAGTATGAGTATTTAATGAGCTTCTTGTGTGATTTTTAATAAGGTAGTTTCGGTTGGAGTTTGGCGATGAAAAGTCATTGAAAACGAATTATTATTCAAAGCTTAGCTTTTTGCCGTTAAACTATTTATTGCTTTATTATTACTCTCGCCATGTTTACTTGCGGCTGGCGCCAAGCAATTTTTTATTAAACTCGTTCATCCCTTGTGCAAAGCACTTTACAATTTCACGCATATTTTCAATTTTCATTCATTAAGCTCATAAGTAAAAATTGGAACCGCTAACAAGCAACCAAGCTGCCGTAAGTGGCTCGCGTTTATGGTCAGTGCCGCCTCGCAGTTAATTATCAATTTGCAGCTCCTAACCAACACAAAACGGTGTTTTGCTAACTAGAATGTCAAAGGGGAGAGAAATTGATTTTCGCTGTGTGAAATGTGCACTTGCACCCCGGTTTAAATGCTTCCACAAATGCTGCTGTTCCGTTCCGCCACGTCAATCGTCACCTTGGGTGTCAATTCCGCAGCACGCAGAGCCCCGGTCATCTGCCCGGGCCGACCGGGGCACTAGTTTGTGCGTGGAAAGTGTAAAAATTAATTATTTAAACTCACGCAGCATGTTCCGGGCCGAGTTCTCGCTTGCTACTGACAAGCACAGGGTAGGAAACATGGCTCGTAAATCTTGACATACATAATTACTACCGGCAGCGGGAACGGTTGTGGTTGAAATTGGTCTTATCCCAAATTAGCATATTTGCCACCGTTACGCTCGCACCGTTGTAGTAGCTTCTTGTTTTCGTTTTTTCTTTACATTCCTCTGTAGCGAGTTAAAGAAAGCATTACGCACCTTTCCCGAAATGCCACACGTGGCCAGACGGCGTTCGATGGTACGAAACCGCATTTGAGAAATAAACCCTTTTTCAACACTTCATTTCAAAAGACGCGACCCTCAATTATCGATTTGAGCATAGCGAGGAGCAAGCGGAAAAAGTGTAAGGTAAGGAGAAATTTACATATTTGCAGGAATTGCTTCTTTTTAAGGGATACACAACATTGCAAGGAATTATTATGCACCGAACGTGTGCATTTTGCGCGGAAGCGAACAAATCGATACGTCGTGCGTCGATGCTGTAAATTGTTCTTTGCTGAATTGCATTTAAGGCACAATAATTGCTATGCTTGCAGCGACGATTCAGAAGCACTGTTCTTTGCTAAGGACAAAGTAAGTGCGTGAAGTAAAAGGATGATTAAATCATGTTAATACATTCACTAATACGTCGTTTGTGGATGGGATTCACGATGAGTGTATTTTGCTTTGATTTGAAGAAAAACTTAAAGTTTTTATTTCAGTAACTATTGAAAAGTTAGTAACAACAATGAAACAATCATTAATATACAAGACAGAAGGATAAGTGAAATAAGTAATTAAATTGTAAAAATATAAACATAAACAAAATAGAAATAAATACATCAAACATAAAACAAGAAAAACACGGAAAAAAGAAGACAATTTAAACACTAAAGCATTATCGAGATTGAAACAATGATAAAGGAAAAAAATCTTCTTCTTCTTACTTGGTCCACGACCTCTCCATTAATCCGCCTGCCTTTTCTGATTTACTAGGCTTAATGCTACCGCATAGTAAGTCCTCTCTACGGGAGAACGACCCAGATGAGATTTGAACGTTGGTTCTGCCGTGTGAAGACCGGCACCGTTGGTGCCTGTACTACCGGGCCGCCCCCAGAAAAGTTAGCTATAAATTGTGTATAATAGATAAACTAAGAAATACGTAGTAAAGCAAAAGGAAACAAAAAAAATCAAAAAGTTCAAGAACACTAAAATCGTATAAAAGATATTAAAAGTAAAAAAAGTTAATAAACATTACAACGAAACGCATTTTATTACCAATGACCAAAAAAGTCCTTTTCACAAAAGCCAAAACAAACTCTAATAAATTATTTGACTTTCCAATGTATGATATTCATTTGCTTTAAAGTGTAAAGAAAAGAAGATAAATAAGAGCATTGAAATCTTATTCTAAAGTTGTACTTCAAAAAGAAAAAGTAAAATGGTTAACGGAAATGTTGTAAAATAAAAGACACGAAAAAAACACATAAGTTGTTAGAAAAATATGAACAAAATTTGACATTATATACAATTACGTAAATTTAAAAAGAAATTATAAATGTCATATGTGGAAAACAAATTCGTATCAAATAAGGTAATTAACGAAGTAACAAACTTTATCAATAATATACCTAAAACAACCAAACATCAGCCATCAAATCACATAAATTATCAACATGACATTCGAAACTAGACAACAGCTAAACAGACGACATCAACAAGACTTTTAAAGTAAAAAACAACGCAGGAGTAGACAAAGAAAAAAATAATTATTATAAAAAATATATAAAAAGAATAAAAAACATGTTTGAAAAGTAAAAAGTTACAACAATTGTAAAATAATGAATTAAATTAAAAAACAAATTACGAAATCTTCATCTAGCTTCAAATAAACATTTCAAATTGCATTTTGTTTAAAACTACAAGCACAAAACCGCACATATCTTATAACAAGGTACAGCCCATCGGTACAAGAACACTTTCCAGCTCGCCATAAGCGTACTTTCCTTTCCATCCTCTGTACCACGAGCTAAGAACATTTCCCCACTTTTCTTACGCATAAAAAAAACCAAACTCTCCATACCGTGCACGATCCGAGCGGGCACTGATCGGCATCAATAAAATATCAAATAATTTCAGCCCCCTTTTTCGCGTAATGATCAATAAAAAAGATTACCGTAAGCTCCACCACCACCATCCCCTCGAACCATTGTTCGATCAATATTCCTCTCAGACCCGTGTACAAAATTACGTTCCTCGGGTAACGTACGCGAACGCGGTTAGGTAAACATTAAGACGTCATAAATTAATGACACTTAATTGATACCATTTTAAAGGGTTGCGGCGTATCCGCTGTGCTTCTTGCAGGTCTTATCAACCACCCCAACACTCTAGCAAACGCTTGATGGCGATGGAATATTTGTACAAGATTCGATCGAAGGTTCGGCGGGTTTTTTCCTTCTCTCTTCTTCTTGTACAGGCTCGCAAAGGATTCTGCGGGTCTTATTTATCGATCCAGGTCCAATATCAGCACAAATTGGGTTCATAATTTGTTCCCTTCCCATGGAAAGATCCCACCCCAAAACTTCGAAAGGATTCACATTGATCCACATGCGGATCTGTATGAACATTTAATCGATTTTTTTGTTTGCTGTTTTCTGAACTTTGGCGCGCTTTAACCACAGCAGAAGCATTCTCTTTTACGATGGAAGTAATCTCAAATCGTGCTTTTTTATTCGTATAAAAAAATAAGAGCCAACCCCTTTAGTGCTCCTTTACCCCACAAGCAAAGGCTTTCACGTTACGATTCCAACAAAGGAAAGGTTAACAAAGGTTGTTAATCAAAATTAATAATAATAAATTGTTTACACAAATTACACACACACACACTTTCCAAAACTCCGTACAGGCTACCGAAACGAGCAAGGATACGAGTATTAGTTAATTTGAAAGGATCACTCGGTTTGAGTGATCTTCACGCATCCCGAGGAAGGCATTTGGCTTGGTTTTGGCCTTCGATAATTGAGCACGATTTCATAAAAATTACTTTTGATCGAATCAAATTAAAACCTTTAAAGCTAATATCCATCTTTAGATCAGTCATTACACCCTGCTGCATTCTTCCTGCTTCCAGTACGCCAAAAGCAAACAAACATCTCCACACACGTGATCCTGCTGGGTGTAGCTGCTGGTTCCTTATCGTCTTGCCGAATCGCGGCAAATCGTACCATGGTACCGAGGCGTGTAATTTAATATGCGAAACACCTAACATCTGTACACGTCACGCCACAACGCAGCGCTGACCCGAAACTATCGCCACCGATCGATCTAGAACCTTGGGCCAAATAGCAGCAATTGCTAACTCTTTACGGGCTGCGCGTGTGTGTGTGGTTGTAAATGGGAAGCGTTTTACAATCTAGAGCACAAAACGGTCTGCACTTGATAGGCCCGTTGGGGATGTTGCAGTTGATGTTTTTTTTCCCCCCGTTCACAAGTCTTCTTCGTCCACCGCTCGGTTCTGGAGCTATTCTGATGGCTCGAGCTGATACGTCACTCGAGCTGATGATACGTGCGTGAAGGTATGCGAAAATCTTACGACTGCTCCTGGAAAAGCCAAGCTAAGTAGCACCCTGATGCTACTACGGTCGCAAACTTAATCTTAGCCCGATCTTTCACTCGCTTTCGCTGTCTGTCACATGCACACTTTCCTACATCTTTCACTGCGGGATAGCCCTCAGCAGCAGCAGCAGCAGCAGAAGCCTTACACCAATCATTATCTGATAGAGGTTTAAGATATTACCACACGAACGGATTCCCATGCCACAGCCAAAAACAGATCCTATCGGGACGTCGTCTCGGGACGTCCTCGAACCGCTGCCAGGACGAAACCGACCGCTCGATTTGATCTCGAGACAAAACCCCCTTCAGAGTGATAAATCAGTCCACACAGGTTAGCATGCAAACGCTGCAACGACGCATTATCCTGTTGGCACACACACACGCTCGGGGTCCAGACGCTCGTCGTCGTCGTCGCTGTGCCTTATCATTATACGCCTCATCAGCTTCAGCTTCATTACGGTAACATCCTGCGGGGGATCCACCGCACAGCAGGGCACACGCAACCAACCGGCTTATCTGCAACCAGCATCCAGGGTTTTGTGCCGAAAAAATCGGCTGCACCAATTTCGCGCCGGATAAATAAACATACCGCACGATCACGCGTACGTGACAGCACGATCGGTGTGAATACACTGGCAGCCGATACGTATACCGAGCTGTGCGATAGGATGCTGTTCGCTTCCACGCTCCTGCAACGCTCAAGGCAAGGGAGGTTTACCGAAATAAAAATCTCCTCACGCTGGAACGCACTAAAACACACCTTTCAAGGCAACGGCAAAGTAATGGTTTTTGGGGTGCTTTTTTTGTTTGGTGCGAGTTGGGTAAGGCTATCAGCAGCCGGCAATCAAAGCGGGAGCACCAAATCGCATCAAACCCCGACCTGTACCACCTTTCAGCGGGACAGAACGATAAATCACAATCGCACCGACCGGCCGAGGACATTGGACTTGCCGTTCTCGAGTTCTGCGTGTGTCGGTGATTTGCCGAAAAGTGAATCACGTTTTCGCGATTGTAGATTGAAATTGATCCACGACGTGGATTTGCTGCGCCAAGGGGTGAACGTGAAGGTTTGATGATTGATCCAATCAAACGAGATCGGTGGTAAGAGCTGGAAGGTGAGGGACACGTTTGGGCGAATTTAATTTAACTAATTAATTTGGAGTGTTCATCAGAAGTTGGAAGTGTTCTCCCTCCGTATTAAAAAATCTTCTACTGAAACGCTAAGCGAATTCTATAATCTCAATGACAAAAACTTCCAACCACCAAACATCTTAACACCACAATCCACTTATCGGCTGACGATCGGCTCCAACACGCGATGCTGCACGCGCATCACGACGATCGCGAGCAGGATTAATGCACCAGCCCAACGCTCACACCGGTTGCTGTCCGTTCGATTTTCGGCACCAATAAATTATCCACACCACAGAGATTGGCATTGCTTATCGGTTAGGATCAAAGCGTGGCTGAGAATGCTGACCCCGGGGGCGACCGGTGAAAGGATCACATTTCCGATTGACCAACCACCCATCCGAAGCGGTCCGAAGCGGTAGCAGTAAAAGTGCACCAGAATCCCAGCCGTCTGCCAGGATTTAATTGATGTAGAAAGTCTCCATCAATCCCCCACTAGGGTGTCCCTCCCGAGCTTGGGAGACATCGGCGGCAATGTGGGGTGTAATAAATCGTACTCATTACCAGCGGTATCCATTTAAAGCCCGAAATCGTTCGGCCACCGCTGGTAGTTGCCGATTGACCAGCAGCATTCTCACCCTCCCACAGTTCGGAGGACGGTCCAAACTATCGCCTCCCTTTTAGCTGTTCCTTGTGCGGAAGAATGTGCCAAACAGTGCTGCCGAAACGGGACCCGTTCAAAAGTGTCCTTTCTTCCATGTTCTGCTCGTCTCATCTCCTGCTTGCCGTAACTCCTCACCACTGCGTGAAGGGGCATTTTTCTGTGACACAAATTTTTATTGCTGCAACGACTCTGCGCAGAGGGTTTCCATTTCGCCGAACTCATCACCATTAAACCGTAGGCGAAACCGAAGCGACGTTTCGCACAGCGTTGCTGAGAAACAAAAGAATTCAATCAGCGATATGGCGACGAACCTCTTGTTATCCCGCGTGCGTGTGCGTGGTGAAGATGTGGATGGGTGCGGTGCGGTCGGTTGGGAAGGTCGTTGTTACCCCGTTATGTGATGTTGTTATTGAGTAAATTAACTAAATTACCCCCGTGGTTCGATGACGATGATAGTGAAGTGCGTGTAATGATACGGTAATGGGAAGCGAATGGGAATCCCGTGACAAAAAGGGAAGTAAAGCAGTAGGGATGCAACATGTGGGACGGAAAAGGGGCTATACAAACTGTGGTCGATTTCAGGCTGATCAGTTAAATGCTGCCGTTACTTTACCAGAACAATCGGATAAACCTTGTCACTTACTTTTGATAATAATGAGGGTTGTACATTGTTATTGACAAGACAAGAGCAAATATGACAACCGATAATTTGAATAGTAATATTTCCAGTTAAATACGTTCTAAAAATCCTTTTTTATAA
This sequence comes from Anopheles stephensi, assembly GCF_013141755.1. Classification (NCBI taxonomy): domain Eukaryota; kingdom Metazoa; phylum Arthropoda; class Insecta; order Diptera; family Culicidae; genus Anopheles; species Anopheles stephensi. The sequence goes on from NC_050203.1 coordinate 19,242,848, forward strand.
AAACATTCCGGAAAAAAAAGAAAATTTACTTTATAAAAGAGTTGATGTTGAAAGTTTGCTACAAAAGCATTAAGGCAATAGCTTCCAGGCTTTCTATTCAATTTATGGAATTGTTCAATTGTTTACACAATTAAATAAATATTTACGATGAACTGTGGAAAATTGTAGACCCGTAGGAGAGCTATTTCAAACCCTTAGGAGAAGAATGGTGATAGAGACGACGGCAGCACCTGACTTCCACCTGAACTGACCTGACGACAGGGCTGGGGTTCAAAGCCCATCCTGACCACCGCCTTGTAGTCATGAAGTCAAGTTAGCTAGAAATAAAAGGCATGACCTAAGAGGAGTTTAGGCTAACAAGAAAGACAAAAAGGGAGAGAGAGGAACACTTTGCATTCATATAATGGAATTTTACATATAGTGAGGAGAGCTGTCGATTGTTTGTTCCACATCCGCGGCTTGCTTTATTCTGCTATCCATTTGCATAGCATTGCCCTACGTGATTCAACAATTCCATTACATGCATCAAAACTTTTTAAGCCCAAAATATATTTTTAAGAATTTTTACACTTTATAATAATCAGTAAAAAAAATCAAAAACGATTTTTTGACTTTTTACCGCGAACAAATATATATTTGACCTTTGCAAGAAACCAACAAACCAACGAGCCTCGCCCTGTTGGAATATTAACTTGACTTTCATAACTCAAGACATTTCTTAACAACCCTCCAAACGAGGACAAATTACCGTAAAGTGTCATCCAGAAGTAAAAGAAAAAACAACCCCGAAGATCTTCGGTGCATTAAAAATCGCATTTCAAAATCATCGAAATGGGTCGTAAAGCGCTGCTTCACGACACCATCAGCTGCCAATCAATGCCAAAGTAATCATTGCCGAATTGGAATTCAGTTCTTTGTCCGGGAGGATGTGTCTCTCGCTGGACGCATCTCGTCGTCCCCATCCGAGCCAGCCAGCGGGAAAGCAAGACACGGAATGTCGAACCGCAATCATACCGTTGCACAAGCCGATCGCACCTATTTGGTCACGTTCGATCGCACTCACACACACCAGAGTACTTTACAAAAAAAAGAGCGTACATTACCCCATCAGTACCATCGCTGTTCCCATGGACACAAAAGAAACCGCCCAAAAACCGGGCTGAAATTTTTGGTAAAAAACCTCCCAGGGGCTCTTTACACACATCTGGTGGACACCAACAACAACAGAAAAGAAAACCCTCTCCCTAAAGCTCACCGATTCGCGCCGGACAAAGATAAACGGGTAAGTTGACAGTTGAGTAGCGACAACAGCCCAAAACCACCGCGAGTAATTTCAATCAACAGCTCCCTCCGTGAGCCTTTCGAATTGAACTTACCAACATGACAACAACAACAAAAAGAGAACCGTTTGAACAGGTTCGAGCCATAGCGGGTTTCGGGACGCACACACTTCGAACACTTCGAACAACGTAAAGGTGACCGATCTTTCACCGACGGTGTCGCGACCTGGTCGCGTGTCTTCGACCGTGCTGCCACCCCGATGAAACCCGATCAACCCCGATCGGGGCTCTATTACGACAGCTCAGCAACCAAAATCAACAGTCGCACGCAACCGCACCGATCGATCATACGGGGTTTTTTTGTTTTCTTTTGGAAAATCCGATCGATTTGGATCGTTGATTGAGTCAAAACAAGAGACCATCTCTGGGAGAACAGAAGAAAAAACAATCCTAGCCTGGTTGTTAATTACATAGGAAGGCTTGGTACGATATCATGCCCCCGTTTGGCAGAGATGGTTTCTGGGATGCGTGGATCGATCCGGGTCACGGACGAACACATTACGGTGTCATTCATCAATCGTCTCACCTCTAAGATGGTCCAATCTACGGGGCGATGAGCCTGCTAAACAGCACGCGCCCGCTGGGTGGACAGTTTGGACCACGCGAGTAATCGGAAAACACAAGGGTCAACACGGAATGCACTTTACGACAAAATCCAATCTCCTCTGCCACAAGACATCAAGGACGTGGAGTTTCTTACGACGCTTTGGAGGTCTCTCTCTCTCTCTGACACACTCTCGCGAGTGGTCGATAATTCCATTCCGACTGAAAATCATTATCGGATTTGGCGATGAGCCAGGGTGAATGGACGGATGGATTTACTGGGCCAGAGGAGAGCCAGCAAAAAACCAAAGCGCCCAGTGTCCCACATGTGGCACACATATGGGCACACACTATAAAAGCACGCCAATGTCCAACGGGGCCGACCATTTGGTCCCGAGCCGTAGATCGTGCGATCGTGCACAATGAAAGCGATAGTAAGTTTAATCAATCGAACCAATCATGCTACCCGAATATCTTTTCTACAAACAAAAAAACTCGTCCTCAGTTGTTGCTCCTGCTAACGGTTGCCATCGGCACGTGCCGGACGGAACCCTTCAAGGGAACGCGCACTTACAACCTCGAAACGGACGCCGATCGGTACGGACGGTACGAGCGCGTTCTGCTCGGTATTAAAACGTCCGAAGGGCTACGTTTGGATCCCGCCCTGCTGGACGAGGTGCGTCAGGTGTTGCTGGAAGAGGAACGCCAGCAAGCATCCGGTCCGGGAGCCACGCCGGTCAATGTGCAACTGTACAAACCACTTCAATCGCGCCATATTGCTCAATTGCTTTACCGGGCGCGAATCAACGAAGCAGCGCAGCACCGGAGCACTCGATAGCATTAGTATGCACCGCAAAATCAGACAGCGCAACCGGTTGGGTTGGCATATTTTTTGGGACTGGTGCGCTGGTATGGTTTTGGCAATGACCAAACTGGGCGCAAGGTGAACAAAGTACAAAATAAATATTTTAGAACCAGGTGCTTTCGAGTTGTGCATTAAATTAAGCGCGTGTCTCCATGAAGACGTTAGGAGTCCTAAGATCAACAATGACTTGTTATAGGAATTTATTCTGTTCTCAAATTTAAATCAGTTTTCATAGAATAAATAACTCTGTAAAATCGCTAGACAAAACTCTGACTTGCTCTTTGCTTAACTCCCAGCTACTTTTTACTTCATCTGCTAATGCTTTCTGTGCAGATAGGACATACGGGCATCAGTTGCCGGTCTTCAAACAATTTCCAGGGGCAGTTAAGTAGTGCGGTGCACTCTCATACCACTAAAGTTACTTAGGAAGATGGATTCCCTTATCGTACCGAGGAGTCACCTGTCAAGCAAGAAAAAGAAGAATAATTATAAGAAAATATTCAGCAGAATTCTTCTTACTTTACCAAAAAATCATATCGACTAGATTTTTTAAAGATCTTCATCTCTTTAACCTACAGAATTCTAGCCATAGCATATTTGACTTCCCTAACTTGATTGTACCTCTGGCCCTAGTTTGTGAAAGCCACAATAAAAAACCCTGTAAGCAACCCAATAACCCTGTCGAATATATTCAGCTTATTCCTTGTACTGAACAAAATATTTTAAATAACAATACCACTGCCAAGCTGCTTCATCTTCAAACCAATCCCATCGACCGGACAAAACTTTCCGAAGCTGTCGCCTGCAGTCGCCAACAGTCGAAAGTGCTGCAATCTGCGCCCGAACCCACCCTCTCCACCCTCACCCGCAGTTTCCTTACCGACCGCAATCCCCCCCCCGGACGCGAAAAAATATGTCGATTGGAATGAAAATTTGCCGCTCCCTGATATCCTCGGCGCGGGTTTCTTCGCCAAGGATCCCCTGATGCCGATTGTTGCGCGTAATTTAATGATTACAATTACAAATAAATAACGGCAGCTGCTACCCGCGAACGCGAAATCTCGCCGCTACACGTGTGCCTACCTTCTTTACATTCTTTCTTCCACTGCTGCTACATTTTGTTAGCTTTTATTGTATCTCCCCCAGAGGGGCCAAGTGGACCGGAGTTGTACGTTGCGTCCGACCCCGGGACCGTGTACCATTTTGGCCACAGGCAGCACGCTATCAGAGACGCGAAATCGGTGAGATCGGCTTGTGGAAAGATATTGTGCGCATCGTTTATTTCGCTCCCGATATGCGCATTCTCGGCACACCAGCTTCCCGGTGTGGTGTGGTGTTTTTTGGTCTCCGTTGGTTGCGGTTGCACTTGTATTTTATCGGTTCCATGCTTCGCTCCCGAGACACCGACGACTGGATCGCGTTGGCTTCCGTCTTGTAGCTGGTGCGATAAAGGAACAGACCGCGCGCGCATCAGAAAAAACAAATTTGTTGATCATTAATCAGATTCAGAACAAGAATTATTATCGTATTGCTGGGGACGAAATGAGGGTTCCGTGTGTGTGTGTGTGTGTGTGTGTGTGTGGGCTTGTGTTGACCGCAATCGAACGAATAAAAGTGACCGTATGCAAATGGTTCGGTTGATCTCGAAATTATGGCCTCACATATATCGGCAGCAGACGACAGGGATACACAAGTCGAAGAGTTCTGTAGTACTGACAAGGGTGGGATGGGGGGGGGGTTAACATAAGACAGGAATTACAGAACAAGGCTTAAGGACAGTGAAGTTAACATAGTGGATTAAAGTTATGAGATAGAATGATTATAACCTTTTTTTTCCTCAACTTATTTTGTATATACTCACAATTTTTATTACTAATGAGATATTCAGTTCGCCTTGAAGACAGAAGACTGAGCGAGAATGGGACTCATAGAAGCTTCAAACTTTTCAATAGATTTCTATCAACTAGATTTCTTTACAAGAGTTTAAATCAACAAGATTAAATAAATTAATCCAATTGAAGACTTAATATAAAATTTCAGAATTTTATAAGGTTCTTACAACATTTTTTAACCAAGTTTGAAAATGAAATGCTCGCTTCACTTACTGGAACGACCAATTCCTTCCATCGAAACACGGATTGCCTTGGAGCAATCAATTCTCGTACCACTGAGCGGCACCTAAGATGTAGTAGATATATCCATTGTCCCCCCGGACCGAATATTGAAGTCTCTCCTCCTCCGAAACGTATTGTTATCGAAGTAAGGTACCACCGCACACTGTACTTGCATCAATCGAAAATCCGAAAGGCAAATGGGTCATTTATCATAGCATTATGCATATGCTCCCAGATCCCAGATCCGGCAGGTACCACGATCGACAAGTGGTAATGAATCACGCGCGATCTGTCAATTGTCTTGTCAGTGATCGATATCGGCCGGCCAGCAGTGGACCCAGGATTAAGATTTACTTGTTGCCAACTATGGCACCAGGGAGCAGGAAGAAAAAGGCTCGCGGTCAAGGAAGAGTGCGGACCACTCCTGGCCAATCGGTGGATTGAGTGTGCTGTGGGTGAAAAGTGCACGCTCGTGCGTTCGATCAACCCTGAACACAATGCGTACTGCATCGGCATCCTCCCACAGCCGCCACGCTGCCCAGTAGGGTGCAGTGAATAATGAGCCCTGCTGCCGGATTCACCCAGGAATCTTGCGGTGACCCGCTTTTTAACACGCCGTACTACCAGCGATGAAGTTGCTTTCGAGCAATCCCCGAGGAGTGATCATTATTTACGCAAGCAAACGGCACGGCACGCTACGAAGGTGTATGACTGATGACGGACCAGTAACGGGAGGCACTTGGCAGGAGGACTCTGGGAGGACAACGAATATTCGCGCGGTGGCGGTTCCTGCACCGGCGTACAACTCAATTTCAGCACACATACCCGGGTTGGAAAGCCTCACTCGGACGGCGACACTTGCGGGCAGACGCTGTTGAATATTTATTTATTTGTACGACGAAACAAACCAAATTCGACTGTTTGATTCTGCATTTATTTCGGGGTCAGAAGATTGCTGGTGCACCTTTGCCTCAAGCCGTTAACTAGAAGGGAAAGTTAATCACGTTAAGGTCGCTCGTGGTAAGGCAGATGTTGGGTTTGGGAAATTAATGCAATCGACCCAACACTTCTGTCCTAGTTCTTGCATTCTTACCACGCCGGAACAAGTTTTTTACCCCGGTGCACGCGAAAATCAGTTTTTATTCATATTATTTGGCAGTGGTTGAGTTTTGCGTCTTTTTTTGCGCGGCAGTTTGCGACTTTCAATTTGTTTCATTCAATCAGCACACCACAACCACAGCTGAATCTGATTGCCCCGGAGGCCGCGGTGTCATATAAGGAGATATTGTGTTTTCATTGTTGTCACTCTCCAAGGAATCATGTCTGACATGTCTTTTTCGAGTCCCGGAGTTATCTCTTGCTTGCCTCTTGATATCTCTATTTTGAAATTCTAAAAATGGATTAACGTAAAGAAAATCAAAGACTCTTACAGTTAAAGACGCAGGACCAAGCACCTTTAATCTTGTTAAAAATCAATACATAATTTATACAATACAATCTTCAAGTGAACGAAGCACAGTTTACTCTTTATTGGATGAAAAATATGAACATCAAATTAAACAAATCGATTACAGCACGCATGCTGCTACAATTACATGCAATCGAATAATCTTGCACCTGCTTCCTTCATCCTCCAGCAAACGTCATTGATCCAATCAGCCGTTTTCCGTTACGATCTTTAAGTCCTTGCAAACGTTCTTGAACTTCTTGATTTCTCGATTGCAAATTTCTCGGAACCCAACTTAGAAGCAGCCACAAAGATGTCCGACATTTGGGGGTTTGAATTTTGAACCAGGGCGTGGTTCAGAAGCTGCGAAAAAATCGATTTCCTTTGAGAAAATATATCCGATCTTCACACTTCCCTCGGCAAAGCAGAACGCACGGAATGCTGCGCATTCTTCGCCACAAAAGGGCGATCAACCGACAGCGATTAGATGCATCCGTTTGCGTAGTGCCGCGTACGGTTGATTGCATTCGGAAGCCGACAGGCATCGAACGCGCTCAATGAAAACTCCAAAAAAAGGGGGTCATCTACTCTCCGTCGTCTCCCGGGCCCCGGGGGCCGGTATCGTTTATCATTACTAACCCTGCGGAAAAGGCATCCTCGCCACGACGGGACGGAGTGTTCACGGGAACCAGAAGCGGTCCGATCGTATCGGGGCCGGAAATGCGAGCCCAGCAGCAGAGTAGCAGGCTCGTAGAGCGGGCGGACAATCACATAATTTATTCCGTTTTAATTGCAACCTGCAAAACTGGCAAAGCCCACCGCCGCAAAAGCTCGGTGAATGATGTACTCGCAATTAAGTTCTTAACTTTGCTTGGGATGCAATTTTCGGGACGCTTCCCATTTCGATGTTGTGACCAAAGCGGTTGTTGTTGCTTCCCGGGCTAACGATGTCACTGCTTTCGGTGGTCACAGGTGAGCACGTCTTCAAAGGAACTGAAAGGCACTTGGCGAAAAAGTAGAGACCAGACAAAAAAAGGTTCATGATTTGCGATGAATCAGCTCCGGCCCGGGAGAAATCGCATCAGATGTGTCTTGGGGCGATGAAGGAAAAAAGAGCAACGGCAACAAGCTAAAAGCACCAACACCCAAATGGCTAGCTCATAAAGTCGAAACGGAACGATTAACGAGCCGAGGGGCAACCAGGAAAGGTTACTTAGCTTTTCCCACTTTTCCTCTCGGCATTCCGGGAGCTCCGGTTACATCAGTCTGTGAGCAGGCAGCCAGTTCACAGGCATTTCGTCACGAAATAGACCCCGCCAGCGCCGGTAGTGTGAATAATGACATGATTAATCGCCACAAATTGCGCCATCCCGGTACCGCAAACGAGCGCGAGAAGTAGCCGCTCGGTGCGATCCGTTCCGTTCGGTAGCCGTACCCGATTGCCGCTTGGCAGATAGCTTCTAGTCCCCGCTTAATGGAGTGTGCCGATGGCTACTGCATCTCGACCGTAGAGTGCCATGATTAGTGCCTTCCTTCTGTTGTGACCATTTGCGGCCCCCCGGCAATGGTCGAGCTCATAATTTACCTCTAAATAGTATCAGGGCGCGATTAAAAGCGATTTAATGCAAAGATTTGTTTGTGAATAAGTTCGATAGTACTCGCAGAATAAAATAAACTTCATCATTTCACAGCAACAAAAGCTTCAATTCATTAAAAAAATACTTTGTATTATATTATTCAACTGCTTGTATTACCACGCTTGCTGTGCTCAGTATTGTGGAGCTACGAACCGCGGGTCGTAAACGCAGCTTCAAAGTGACAACGACGCTCGGTAGAAGCAGCGAGCTGTCACTCGGCGGTGCTTGGCAGCTGCATAAGCGGTGCGGTGTTTGTTTATCTGACGAAAACTATATATTATTCGCTATATTTCACGCTAAACTTGGTGTGAAAAGCTTCTTTAATCGAAACGAAAGCATCGGAATAACGCAAACGGTAAGTTTTACTGTAATTATCAGTGAAAACACGGTGTTTGTTTACAAGCGTAAAAGGCGAGTTGGTGCTGCTTTGACGCTGCCGCTAGCACCGGGTATCACCGGGGTTTTTAGTTAAAAACAACAAATAAGGTCTTTTTATTGCTGCAAAGTGAATCTAACTAGTCTTTAAGTGCAATAAAAAAGCGATAATAACGATTCTTTTGAGGCGTTTGCACCGTTCTATGCTGTTTAAACGATACATCTGTGTGCATTGCTTCGTTTTGATCAGAACCATAGCTCCGAAGCGAATGAGTTGGCGCCCTAACCGGTTGGGTGTCATCCATTGATTACGTTACGCTGAAAATAACAAAATGTTGGCCATTAAGACCATTGTAACTTTTATCTTTTTTTGTTATGCTGACTGACTACATTTTGTCAGTTTTTTAATTTTGACAATATATGGTTCTCTATTATTCGTTTTTGCTTCGTGTTGAAATTTGAAATTATTTTCTTGCTCGATCAACTTCTCTTTGTAGTGCATTTTATAGAGTTAAATGCCCAATGTAATAGTTGTTATTAACACAACCAATTGCCTAAACATTGATTTAAATAAAGTAAATTTAGCTGCAACAAACTCACGCTTACTTCTGGCGTTCTGCCATGAGTACACGGTTTGCAGTTTTCACGCTGAATAGGTGTCTCGTTAAAAGCTCTCGGCACCTCTAAGCCGTTTAGTGTTCTTACAGCTGCTAGTTTGATCTATTTAGTTTCTTTGGCAGCTTTGCTTACAAATATTCTTCGATAGCTAACTTTTACATAAATAAGGCGATATTCAGCTAATTTGATAGATTTCTACTTACCACTTCTCGGTTCTCGATCCACAAGATGCCTTTTGCAATCGTTGAAGCTCGGGAAGAAGATGGCACACGGGTGCTCTGCGTGGTTCCCGAGGGATGGATTTTGGATACGCGCCATAAGGAAACGATCCTTCTGTGGCCCAAAGTTGTCGGACCTAAAATGTACAAACTGTTAAACGATGGTGACAGTGTGGGCAACACAACGTGGCTCAAGATGGATTGTGTTGTGAAAAAGATCGACATACCTAACCAATTGGTAGCTTGCGAGGATATTCTAAAAATGAAGGGAGTATCCATCGAGACACGGAAAAGTACACCGGAGCGAAACCAAAAATCTGAATCACCCGCTAAGATCGACACAGAACTTCTTCTTCAAACTGATATCAGCAGCACACGGATGGAGAAAGGTAAAGGATGTGAATATCTTCTTAATTTTAGTTACAGTTACCATATTGCATATCGCTTTATTGCCTTCCTGTAGCATCTCCAGTCCCGGCCGCAATTTTAACAGGTGGAGAAATAACTACAACTTCAAAGCTGAAGCAAGCATCCGAGATCGATGTGCTTAACTTCCTCCGAAAGATGGAAGGACAGATCTTTGTGCTCGAAGTGTACGTTCGAAAGGTGAACGATAAAATCATACGCTTAGAATCTCTGGTACAGCTTGTGCTACACAAATATGGTATCAGAACCGTGGCAACTACTCACCACCAACCGATGATCAGTGATTTACAGTTTGAGCAAATCGATACGCTAGAAAGTATGGAAGCGTTTAACGAAAATCTACAAAACACTACGTTCCAGGAGCAAATCTTTGCCTGGCTTAGTACCAATCTTACAGAAGACAAGAGCGAAAACCGTATGACGGAAGCAATTGATTTGCTGTTTACGAAAAAGTTTATGACCAAGTGTAGCTGGACTGGGGTCGGAAGGGGCAGTGAAAAGATCGCCATGATGCGGATGGTCAACATTACGAAACTGTTCCGGCGCATCGGCACATACGGAGATGTGGTGATGAATCCCCGGATGGTGATGCTATTTTTCATGAAGAAACTGCGAAACGCTGGCAGACGTAGTGAGGTGAAGCATCTGCGCCGAAGCACAACGCACTATTTTAAGTCGAATAAAGTAAAGAGCGAGCACTAGTGAGTGGTTCCTGATGCAAAGGTATGTGTGTGTGTTTTGGTTTTCTTTTATCAGCTATAGTTTAACTATTTTACACCAACGCTGATGGTAATCGTACGCTATGATGGATCGGTTCAAAACTGTTCACTAAACGATCTACGATAGTAACGACCACCATCCTCCGTTAGAGCCGTATGTAATGGAACCCGGGGCCTCGGCGTTTGTAACGATAATTATGATTACAAAAGACAAAAACAAATGCATTATCCGCGCATCACCAAAACAGGGACAGCCGGGCCCGGTTCCACTTTAACCGTAAACAGTTGCTGCCATCAACTGTGGAACAAGCAATGCGGCCAAGTAAACGATCAACCCCAGGGGGGAGAGATGATGGTCGGTTAGTCCATTTAATAGATGATTTGATTTATAAACGCCCAGCCATTTATTATCGCGGCTTGCCGACTTGCACCGAGCCGCGGCTCTGATCAATCTTCGCGCGACCATGAAGACACTTGACGTCCGTCCGGGAGCGCAATCCAGTGGTTCCAGTGGCAGAGAGCGACCTGACGCAAAGGGAAGCAAATAAAATCATAACTCTTTACGCGGCCGACCGGCAGAGACAAGGAAAAGGTATAAATTTTCTTTATTAATGCGCTTAATGAGCGAAGTGAGGATTATGCCGCCGATTGCGGCCCCGGCCTGTGTGAGAACGGATGGGTGTGGAAAGACAAAAAGAGGAACAGGAACATGAAGGCTTTCGATTCACGTTCACCCGAAAAGCCACCACCGGGTGTCATCACGGGTTTATGAGTGCCAGAAGCCCAGAAGGTAAGCGAATAGGCGCCTGCAGCCGGCAGTGAATGGGTTGGAGCTTAGAGAAAGTGTTGGAATTAGTAAGTATGATCAAGCTTTTACAGGTGAGTAGTGAGAAGAAATTTTCAACACATAAACGATCGGTTGTAATCGGTCATTACACGTTTGATGGGCGCGATTATGGGTAATAGTAAGGCATTACACTTAAGGCATGATGATTGACATGCAGTTTTAGAAACATTTCTGGTCACAAATGAAGGAGAGAACAAGTGTTCCAATAGGTTAACTATTCTAAGCAAAGCGCTAGAACTGTAAGCTCCAGTCTGGTCTTAGGCTATATTCCCATATCCGCTTATCAATCATTACTTCTGCTTATTAGTGAGTCATTAAAACTTACAGCATGCCACACAAGCCCGGCTCCCGCGGGGAAACTCGCCCCAAAGCAATCCCGAACGATCGTCAATCATCGCCGGCAACAAAGTAGGCCGGTTAGCGAATGTGGTCACGTTCGGTTCGGTCCGTGCCCTGGCCCTAGCCGTCGACAGCGCCCGCTGCTGACGCCGTCTCGCTAATGCGGCTCATTTGTTTGACGATGCATTAATTGGCGATTGCTAGGCGCTCGAGCGACTGATGATGATGATGATGATGATAATGCACTTCAACCGCAGAGATCCTATTATCGTCTATCGATCTGCTGAGCCGTTTTTCCTACCCCTTCCAGATATACAAACTATACAACTAGTTACCGTGGCCGGGCGGCCGGATATTGGCAAGCCTTCTCCGAAAACCACACCACGCACTTGACGTACCGAGCACGCGCGCCTCCCCTTTCTTATGGCCCCCTTAAGGGGTACGGTGCGGACGGGGGTCGCCGTCGTCGCACTTGTGCAAAGTTTATTGGACCTGAGCGCCGCCACTCGACTTGGGTTGGGAACACTTCAGAGTGCTCAGAAGTACTACAGTTCATCGAAAAACTACACGTCCGGCACGGTTGCCCGGCAGCAGCAGCAGCAACAGCAGTTACCAACCGTTTTGCTCTTCACCGTTCGATGTTCCCTCTGTGAGGTGCCGCCGGCTTTTCCGCCACGCAAACACGTAGGGAGTGTGGGGGCCATACATTGTCATCGCTGGTGGTGGTGGAAGCCGGGAACTGGACTCGTTGGCCGGTGTGTCAATATTTACTCTATCGGGTTGGTGACTAGATAAAGCGGTTATTGGCATGCGTTTGGTCGCTTGAAAGTGCCGCGCCATCCCGTGTCTGAATGGTGTTGATAGACGTGCGCCTCAAGTGGTGATGTTTCTGGAAGGATGGCTCTAACAGCAGAGTGATGTAATTAATTTTGTGACCGGGGGTAAGGCAGCTGGAGGAGATATGATTATTTTAATTTTATTTCAGTTAGCAGATTTTTATACCGGGATATTCTGATAAATCCCGTTCTGAGATATTCGAGGATCACTCCATTGCGAGTCCTCTACCAATCATGATGCTCGATCATAAGTTGAAATTCATTGAGCATAAATATTGCTTCATTGTGGATCTCAAATGAACCTCGCTTGAAGATGACTTGCGTACAGGACATGAACGTCTCACATTTTTATCATCATCAAGCGACGGTGATAATCATTTAGTGTCCTGAGAGAACATTCTAGATAAATAAAACTTGTCACTTCAAAGCCAATTGCTCTCTTTGTTGGCAATAGAGGATCAAATTGACAATCCTGTCCTTCTCTTCCAGGAAATTTTGTAGCAAGATTTAAGACCTCTCGTGGTTGTAGGGCTAAATAAGAAGTAGTCCTTCTTTTCCATAGAACTCTGTAACGTCCATTCCAGATATCCACTAAATTTTCTTTGGATTCTGATTGATTTATCATTTAGATTTCATAAGATCTTCCACTTCTATCAGTTTAAGTTTGATAATGCCTATTTCAAACTTAATTCTCATAGATCTTCAGTTAGCTGTCAAGGTACTTTTGCCCAAGATAATACTCATCTTCATCTCTTTTACATAGTCTCGTTTGGCAAAAAAAATGAGACTTATTGGTTTTTTGAGCATAGGACATTTATTCTTTTATGGATAGTCTATAAGAAATTTAAGAACTACGTCTTTTAGTCTAACTCAAAGCAAAGATCTTACATATAATAGTCAACGTAATTGATTAATTTCCCTAACGATCGTGACAAATACAAAGTACAACCAAAGCGCTACTATTAATGTTTACCATAAACATCCACGCCCGTTACCATCATTGTCAATTTTCCTGGCCACCAACAAATAAAACCCTCCAAACACCACTCCAAATCATGTCCCTCGCCGCTGCTTAACGGTGGCCAGCAGCGTTCCCAACAGAACCATAATTGCTCATTGCAAACCGATCAACACACACACACACACCAGCCGGTCGTGTTTTGAGAGGCAGTTTGAGCAACCGTGCTTTCCCATAAATTGCGCCCTACACCAATCGAAACCCGGGGTCTGGGTTACCGTGCCGAAAGAAAAATCGTGTTTAAATTTACGCTATCAATTTGTATGATAATTAATTAGCACTTCGGCTTTCGTTCGCGATCCTCCCAGAGCTAGAAGCGTAAGGGCTTTGGGCGAAGCTTTTAGTGCGCTTCGGCGAGAAGAAGCTTGCTCTGCGCTAGCTCAGCTTGCGACACTGGTCACCGGGTACAAACGGTCCCAGCCGACGCTAAATGGTGTGGGAATGCTAATTCAATTTATCACCTTCATTTTCATTAACAAGCGAACTGGAGTGCGTGTGTGTGTGTGAACGAGTGGTTGAAATTGATTTTTTATCACCCAAAAAGAAGCCAACAAACAACGGTAACAACTGCTTCTCTCCATTAGAAAGCTTTCCCAGCCGTTCGAGATCGAAACGTCCATCGGGTGAGATTTTTCGGTACAGCAACAATGTAACAGTAAAACCATCCGGGAATGCAGCTGCTAACGATCTCCAACTGCATTTCATCGAGCACTTGCTGACTGGAAAAAAAGGGAATAATTTCACCTTAATGTGCATCATTCCACGCATCATTCCCCTAAAAGCATCATACTCATTCATGCAACCATTTTCGGCACAGTTTCCATTGGAACTGGGACTGATTTGCGTTTTTGATGCCTTTGCCATCCTGTCGTCGATGCCGATGACGTTGGGGATGGATCATAAAATAATGATAATGTGTTTTTCATTTCACGCCTTCCGTGTCCGCGCGATTGGCGATCGTAAGGATCGCCGACATTATGCACATTAACGCGGTGTCATTAATGTGCCGCGCCGTACAACACAAGTCAATGGATCTTTGGTGTTTTTTTTTTTGTTTTGTTCTTGGTTCGGCAATAAACGTGCGGACGTAAATTTGGCACGATGTGCGATTAATAAAAATGCAAAATAAAATAATCGAATGGAAGTAATAACCCACCCGGGGGCTTGCCATCCTCGAGGCGGAGTAGGGTTAATGGTGAGCACATTCACTATCTCCCTGAGGTCGCTGTGCTGTTGTGGGCTGCTTGCTGACGGGTTGTTGTTGGGTGTGATTTGCCTGTGAAGCGTTTTGAGTAGCACTTGACTTGAGACTGTTGAATAGATTAATTTTTACTGATTACTTTTCATCAATTCTTTCCCTATCGTTGTGCTTTGCTGGCGCATTATAGTATCTCATGGAGTGTTTTTTAATTAAATTGACTCTATCGGTACTTGGATGGCGTTTCTATAAAATAATCGCATTAAAATAGGTTCGCAGGCTGGGGATGTTGAGTACCAACTTCAAGCACTCATATTCAGAATCTTCTTACCGATAGAATATTATTAAAATATTGCCCAAGAACTAAGGACTTAACAAAAATAGACTCCATTTGGAGGCTTCAATACTCTTCCAAAATTGAATAATTAAAATTTAACTTCTTTTTAGTTCAATAAAAACCGATTTTTTTAGCAGATTGGTTAGAAATTTCACACACACTCACCTGTTTCCCTTTCACTATCCATACTTACTTTCCGAAAAAGGGAAAACCTAAACCCTTCTCGACGCTTAGCGTAGTGACGTTAATTATAGCACTCACTCTCAGTCTTTATGGCACTTTCGAGAGGCCAAATTTTCCTTCCCTTCGTGGGTCAGTCCCTCTTGCGCCACGAAAGTATAGCATAGGATATTCTTCCAAAAAACCCTTACCTCAAAATATGTAAAACATGAAACAAAGGTGAGAAAACGAGCTCTCTGAAGTGGATGGCGCTGATCGCGAACGCCCGTGTTGCCGTCGATCATTAATCAATTACACGATTTATCACTGCATCGAATGGAAGGCCTCAGAAAGGGTGCTTTTATCGGCTTCATCACTCGCCCTGCAAACTGGTGCACTTATAGGTAGCGGAAGACGATAAGGAGGCAGCATTCAAGCAGCCAGACGGCATAAAACGTGTGGGTCGATAATAGCAACATTGACGGAATGGGTTGCTGCACACCACGCGAAGAATATCGGAAACCGTTGTAAAGTGCATCTCGCTGCGCACGATGCAATAGCGATCATTAGCGACTTAACACCTGTATACGAGTTTCATTCCACCAGCCAAGCTCAGCTTCCTACCGCTGAGCAAAAGGTAACATTCGACATGAGATCATCATTTGCATATTTCGAACAGGATGGACTGGGTTAAGAAGTGAGCCGATCGACTGTAAAATCATCATATCCTGATGGCATCGCATCATGGGAATGCGGCGAGATGAATCGTTTCGTTGATGAAAGGATTAGCGTGTTGCTTTTCAATGCTTCACGTGATAATATGGTGATAATGTGCATCGATTTTTATAGCATTGCTTGGGAGGCATTTTAAGAAAAAAACGTTTGAGAAACATTTGCATCATGAATTAATATTTAATTTTCTGTTGGAAGCTTTAGACGAACTTTGCAAACAAAACTAAACTTTAATTTCTTATCCAATGATCGCCGCGTAAGCATAAGATCGCCAATAGTCCTACCCAGAGATTAATGACCTTTCAACGCCTACTAAACGCTTTGATGCTCTCCAATTCAACACTATCGAAGATTGATCACGAAACTAGTAGAAGTTGACAGCCACTATCATGGTAGTACAAGCTTTCACCACGTACAGCCACTCCCATGCACCGTGTGCCACTGCAAGCATAATCTTAAGGGTAGAGCTTAACGGCTAAAAAACAAAACGGCTACCCATGTAGTGGCGTGTCCGCAACCGAGACTGGGAACGCTTTAACGCGCGATTAATCCGAAATAAATCTTCCCAGCAAATGGAGTTAGCCTTTGCCACGCCACGAGTCGGTAGTTGCCGAAAGACAAAACCCGCGCCCGGGTGACGATTTATGCTTCGAAACTTCATCGTCGACACGGTACGTTCTAAACCATGATCATAAACTACGCGCGCGCTAGCCTTAAAATCGCATCTCATTTAACCCGCTGATGATCGTCTCGCACGGTAAGCCTGTGGACCGATCCTTCCCCCGAGCCCGAGGCGACCTTCAAGCAACATCTCATGCTCGTCGTTGCGTTGTTTTCTTATAATACCCCCAACGGAAAACAAACCCATGAACGTAAACTAATCAGCGCACACAAGTGACAGACTGGCGGTGTGTGTGTGTGGAATGAATTAAATGCTCTGCTCAAATCCCAGCCACACGAGCCTCCGAAAGTTTCCAAAGTTCATCGATAGTGTGCTGTGTCGCCTATTTTGCGTTGTCCTATCTTAACGATGCCTCCGTGTGACAATCCTGCCAATAAAACGCCATAACGGATGAGCCTTCCATCAGTGTAGATTCTCGCAAAGTAGCGCATTACAATAATTCACCCCGCCGGTTCCCGGTCACGGAAAGCGGCGGGAAAGCTTTCCCATCCGAAAGCAACGGAATGCCTAAAATGTCACCTGGGTCAACTGGTCGGAGAAGCAAATGTATCGACCCGAAAGTTATGGTGCCCATTATCGCAACCACCAAAGTGCGGCAAAAGTGCGCCCAGAGAGCGAGTGAGAGAGAGAGAGTGAGGGATCTTTAGTGAATGTGTCTCCCAACCCCCCGGAAGGTGGTTCGCATCGGCGCCTTACACCCACACCTACTCGCCCATCGCCCATGTTGGCCGGTTGTTCGGTGAAAACCCCAACTGGTACCGTTTGATTTGTTAAGATTGCTTCTCTGCGATGGTTGCGTTGGAGCTTTGTCTTCACCCGACGACCAAGCATCATTAGAATAATAATCTCGGCGGGCTAATAAAATGGGCTGACGTACGCTATGGCTACAGGTCCCGCGAGACGTGTGGCATAAATGAGTGTTTCCCGATAAGCCCGACAACGCCTGACTACCGATAAAGCACATTTCACGCTGATGGTGGCGTGGCGGCTCGTTTCGTTAGGCCTGTAGAAGTGAAGAGAACACCGTTCGAGCAAGTGATCGTTGGTCAGGCTGTGGCATAGGTTATTGGATGGGATATAATTTTTGGATGTACATTTTCAACACACAACACACAAGTACACATACAATAATCACTGTTTTATGATAGTTGTGCACAACTTTTTTCACATAAATATGGTTTTTTCAAATGTCAAACTTTTTTTTACGTTCTTGACCTCATAAAGAAATCCTCGAACTCCTACTCATAGCGCCGTCATGTCCGTCAATCCAATATCCTTTCTTGAGGACACACCAATGCCACCACTCCATCTCATCTTTAGCTTGCCACGCCTACTGTGCACTCCTGCTTAAGGTTTCTTCTTCTACCAACTCAATATCCCGGCTATCTTGAGGTCACATCAATGCCATCACTCCATCTCACCTTGGGCCTTTCATGCCTCCTGTGTTAGTGTGGACGGCCTTAAAAAACTTTACAAGCTGGGTCGTCCAGGGTGACATAACCATAGCAACTGACAATTCTAATTCAGTGCAGTATGAATCATCACAGCTCATAGAGCTCGTCATTATAAAGGCTCCTTTATTGTTCTTGCAAACATCGAGGGAATAAAACTGTTCTGAACATCTTCCTCCAGAACGCGACTAAAAGGAATTTTTTGACAGTTTTTTGGACAAAGTCAATGTCTGGGAGGCATCTGTGCGTTCTACGGCTATAAATGTTCTGCACAGCTCAAGATTTGTATTAGATTGGAGAAGAACTAACCTAACGAACATAACGACAGCCTTGCATGAGCCTCATCATACATGATGCTATAGGTACTGACATTTGATAGACGAGATTTTGGACGTCTTCCAAAATTAAGATCATCCTTCTGGACATCGCCATATTATGACATAATTTTAAAACTCCTGCATTTACCTTCCTTAACCGAGTTGAACGACCGCTAACACGTGCATCTCCGAACTTCACCAAAACCGCTCATCGCAGCGCCTCGCGACACCTGCCGCACACGGATTGTGAATCAGTGAACCGAAAGGCACACACGACCGTTCCTACGCTTCCGCCATGGCAATCCGTAATGGTGGCAATAAAACTGCTACCGAGGTAATTACAGCGCCACGCCGGCGTACGCGTGCAGATCAAAAGAATGGCCCCACGGGAACCACCAACGGGGTTTGCATGATATGATGCGTTTGCCAAACGTGACGGAACGCATGCCAGCTGCAACGCCCAGTGCGGCACCGGTCAAAGAGCCTAAAATCCGATCCGCCAGCTTTTTGGGGGTTGAATGTTTCCACGTCGGACTGAGTCTCGCTTTGTTGTGGTCCAATTTCTCGTGTTGAACGTACGGTGCATGTTGATTAAGCGGCCCTGTTTTGGGAAATGGTTTGTTGCATTTTAGTGCAAAATTTTACGAGTGTGGGAAAAGAGTGCCGTCAATCAGGACATAATTCAGTACATTTAAACCGGCCAAAAGTGGACAGCAAATTAACTGGCTGCGTTTACCTTTCCAGTGTTTAAGCATTCGCTAAGGGGAAGTATCGATTTAAGCAACAAATTGCTAAGAATTTCAAATTATTTCCCATCGCGACATTCAGCTACGTGCCGTCACCTTTATATGAAACTCCCAACAGTCTCGCAAAGATTACAGGTGTCTAAGCACCAGTTCCACTAATCATAGGAAAGAAAAATAACAACCGATAAGTAAATAACAACGCTACGGCACTTATTTTCCATCGAAGCTTTCAACCCAGACCGCCACCACGGGACACCCCGGAGCGTCGAAGCCCAATCTTAAATGCCATCTTTTCAATTGCCTCACTCTCCAAATTGCTCTCCGTTCGGGCGGCTACAGCGTGGCTAAATACGTGAAAATTCAACCGTTCTGCGTAATCTAATCGACCACTCATCCATTCCCAGAGCATCCCGGCTGGATCGCACTGGTTGGCCCGGCACGATCTGGGCGCCGTTTGTCACATAATCTGCTTGCCAACATAAACTCCCCAACAAACGCTTGGCCTTCTAAACACATCATCATCGCCGTCGGTTAGCAGCATTTTCCCATTACCGCCCGAGCTTATCGCAGCGGCCGGGAACAATAATGTGTAGAACTCCATTTCGGCGCACAAGTGGCACCAACATCCCATTTTTCCCACAGTCGCAAAGTCACGGTCACATTAGACACACACACACACACCAACCGCGGTGTCACTCTCCCAAACTCCATCGGCTGGTTGGTTATTGGGGTGGGGGTTTCGTTTGATGTCGGGCGAACGCCAGCAAGGAAAAACCGGTCGAAACTTATCACAAATCGTCCATATTCCGTGCCGAAATGGCGGTGGCAAAGTGGCACGATTTCCATTCCGTGCTACACCTCACGCCGGTCGGCTGTGGGAACCGGTGGGGCCGCCAGAAGGGATGGGAAAATATTTAGATAAATTATTGATATAATATAAATTCCCCTAAGAGGATTAACTTTGGCGGTGCTGGATACTGGAATCGGAGCTTGTGTGTGCAAGCGCGCGCGAGTGTGTGTGTGTGTTTTATTATGCTACTCAACTATTATTGGGTTTTTGAAGTGCAAGCGATGCATTAGCTCAAGAGATCTGTTCCTCTTGAATGCTCTTGAATTAAAATATACATATCTATGTCCCCAATTTTTTAGGAAAACTTATTTGATGTCACCTTGTCAATTTGTCCATAAAAATGAGTTAATTTACCAACACAACAACAAACGACCCTCCTACTAATTCTTCTTCTCTGGTAAAATTCAGGCATTCATCTTTAAATTCTACGATTTCTGACTTCAATCATCTCTTGTCATAGTTGTACCTGTACTGTGAAAGGTTGGATAATCTAGTCTGATCTCTGGTTGAAAAGCCGCCATCATCATCATGTTCCGTTGAGGTTTGATGCCAGTCTCGTCGTGGTAGCATCTGACGCCGCTAACACTCTGCCACCGAGTGGTCTTGTAAACTTACGTGTTACAACGGTTTAGTGAGGACGGTACCTTGGACGTAAATTAGCATTACGCAATCATCATCATTACAATCATTACAAGCAAAAAAGTAAGCAATCATTACAAGAGCAAATTAATCAGTAATTGCCGTAATGAGGACTGACTATCCAGCTACGTGCTTATCAATAAGTCTAGTAAGCCAAAAATGGCATGACATGACTTAAGAGGTCGTTAGGCCAAAGAAGTAGAACAAGAATCAATAATTAACTTACGTATCGTCTGTGACCTCTCCTTCGCTCTCCAAAGGCCACGAATGCAACGAAAGTGCAGTATAGATCACATACTCAATCTCCCAAACAAAACCCACAAGATACGACAAGTCGTCATTCGGACCCACAGGCAGTGTGCGCTCTAATTTTTCTAAACTCGATCACTGGATCTTCTTTCATTTGAGATCCAATTTGCTAAATTACTAAATTAGGCACCAACCTTCCGCACTGCGAACTGCCGAATGTCTGCCAGCCGAATGGTAGTTTATATTTTAATTACTAAATTTCGCCAGCATCGCCGAATGAGAACTCGCGGAAAATAAATGCCCCACATCCTGTGTCACAGCGATGTCATCAAATTCATTAAGCTTCCCGCGTGTGCATGCTTTTGCTCGCTTATTCGCACCGATCATGCCTCCCGATCGTTTTCCAAAACCGAATATTTGGAGGGCCCATCGGGTGCCGCTCGCGATCAAGCTTGATCGAGCGCGCCTGTCGTAACAGTGTCACTGGCAGTGTTTATAATCCGCTCCAGTACACTCCAACAACCGAACCCTCCTTACCGGCCTAGCACCGAGGCGATATCTTTTCAATGGTTTCAACTCGATGCTTTGACACAAATCCTGCCCGATCCTGTCCGACTCGGCATTCGCGTTAATCGGTCCTTTCGGCGTGGCCAAACTGTTAAAGCCGATTTCCCATGCTTTTCAACCAGCAGTGCCTTGCTTAAGGGCAATACGAAGGGGCATACGGGGTTGTCGGAGAAGGCACTTTTTTAATGCATGTCAACATAACCTCCCGAGCGGTAGCTTTTAACGCCCCGCATTGGTTTGGTTTGCGTTTGCGATCGGTGGTCGATTATTGCTGCTAATCCTGTTGGGCAGCAGCAGGACTGTCGATCGAGCGAAATGCAACGAAGCGATTTGAACGATCGCCAAAGAAACGAACCGGGCAGCTGGACTTGCGCCTCCCCTCCCCTTTTGATAAACGGCCGTTAAGCACCACCTGCTGGGAATGCCGAATGGGGGGCGCCACTCGAAATGTCACCCAAAATCCTATTGCCCCTTTGCTGGCCCGGGATGACCAGAATGATGGGTGTAATTTTACTTACCTTAAATTTACGCATTAGTGTTATCATCAATAAAGCTTTACCGCACCGTATTGTGGCGCGATAGGGCTTCTTGCCGTTGCGAGCCATTTCACATTTGTGTTTTTGATACTTTTTTTTTGGTGGAGATGCAACAGAATGCTTCAGAAGCTGTCACCGTGAGGGTTATCGCGAAATGGACACTTTTCACGGAGAGGGGTTTTCTCTGCTTTTCGCTGAGCACAGATGAAAGTGGCGATTTTATGTGCAAAAACAATGACAAATAATGTGAGATTAAGTGCTGTTAAAGGTTAAAAGGCTTTTGGTTAGTGTATGCTATGTCAAAGGAAGTGATCGTTTATGTTCTATGTCTCTTCAGCACACTCTTTATAGTTTTTTACTTTCTTGAAGACAATTTCTTATAAGCAAATATTCATAAATACATTTGAATATTTTATGCAGACAAAGATTACCCAACGCTCAGGCTCTTCAATAACGTGTACCGGATTCCTCAACTCGCTAGACCGCATCAGTGTCAAAGGTGTCTGCGAGTTGAGGACGCCCAAACAGGCAGCAGCAAACAAACAGCTACCTTCATGACCCCATTTATGGCATCTGGACAACACCAACAACACCCGGGCAAGGCTGGATCGCGATGATTTGTCATGTCGGCACGCGGTTGTGAAAGCAATACCATCCGAAGAAACATGACTTCTTCATCCAAATCAATACGCTGTTTGTTGCTTTTGTGTCGGCACCAGACGACCACGAACGATAGCGGCGAGTCGGGTGTTACTTTGGCCCGTCAATATCGGTTGCTTGCTTCACTATCGTTCCCCGGCCAATATCGTCACCAAACAAAGACAATCCCACCCCTCGACGAACGAAAAAAGAAGAGCAACAGTTTTCATCTGTCCAACAAGATGATGATATGGGCGTACGATTACAATTGATTTTCAACTTAATAAAAGAAAAACACTAAGGATTGCAATATTCGTATTGATGATCCATCCCACCATCTTTGTTGATCTGTCAGATCGGGACCTTTTTGTGCTTGCCACTGACAAACCCTCTAAGAAAAATCTTGAATAAACGCCAGTCAAATCAAAAAGATCCGTAACGATATTGTTCCACAGTATGTATATTGTTCACAAATAAACCATTGCTTCAGAGAGCCTCATCCAAGATGCGTCATTCTCCCAGCGTTTCCAAATCCTTCAACCGCTCCACCAGATCACGAATTTCATTCAACAGCTTCATGCGCGTCTGTCGCTTACACGTCACAAACAGTTCCGTATGAAGTACTTGCAAATTTTGCTCCCTGTGCCCTAACAGGCCCCGATCACCGTCCGGATGCAGAGTCTTGGAGGTTTCTTCCGAACATCGAACCGGTGGTTCGGGTGTTGCTTCCGGTGGTGCTACTACCTCTTCCTCCGGAACAGCATCCTTACCGCACTTGGTGCTCTGCATCCATTCTAGTTCTATTTTCTGAATCGATTCATCAATCAACCGTGTGACTTCTTCCTTCAGCTCGGAAAGCACCCTGGCCGCACTACTGCTCGAAACTTCCGGGTTCGTTAAGCTCGTCGCCACAGGCGTACCATGATCGTGCGACAGGTTCGAATCGCTTACCTCGCTAAGCGTATCGGAAGCCGGTCGGCCGCCATTCAGCTGGTGTTCTAGCTTTGATTGCTTCTGAAATTGTGAAACGGAAAGAAGCATAATATGACACACCGAAATCGTCCTAAAACGATTAGAAAACTCTCACTGTCGTTCGGGAGACGTGCAGAAAGTCCTGTTGCGGGATGGCATAGACGTGCCCATCGCATTCCACTATTACCTTTTTCCCTGCATTTCGGAGAAAATTCAGTGCAGGCTTTTTAAGGCAAAACGACTCCATGGCACAGACGCGGCGAATCGATTCGAACTAGACTGTAGTGTGGATAGGAAATGCAACACGTAGGGTGCTTTGATCTCAATGAAGTTGAAGCTGTAGAACGCATCAAGAATACCGCAGGAAGGAAATGATTTTGTTGAACAGAAAAATCGTTTGCTACCCTGGTACAATAAAGAGATGATTTTGTGATTTAACGCACGGAAATTTGTACACAGAGCAGAGTGGCGCAGTGGAAGCGTGCTGGGCCCATAACCCAGAGGTCCGTAGATCGAAACTACGTTCTGCTATCCTTCTCCTAGGAAAATAAAGGAGGAAAACTTATAATAACTTCACCCTTTTACTTTTTATAATTTAGTAAAACCGTATCATTGCTTCAAAATGAGTCTCTTTTTTATTATTTTATTTAATAACCCAGAAAGATTAGATATGAAACAGATAATGTGACCCTTGCAAAAAATTAATAACATTTATTGTGGGAAAAATATACCTTGTGATTCCAGATGGATAAAATGTGCCAATTCCATAAGAAAAAAAATCGTACTACGCAAAAACGGTACAAGCTCACCACATCTTGAACAATCACTGAAGTCAAATTGTATATGTACCACCCCAAAAACCCGCTGCGGGAAGTGGGAAGCAAACGCGATACCGATTCGAAGACACTTTTTACCCCTTCGACCATCAACACCCACCGCCAAAACCCACCGCCAAAAGCAAATGGTAAAATCGGCAACAGCCAACAATCAGTAACAAAAAAAAAGCACCACCAATCTTGTTCATAGTCACCGACGTCGCCAACGTCACCTAGCAACCGTTACCACCAGGAACGGAGGAAGCAAATTAACAAAGGAAACGGTTTTGGGGAACGGGAGCAACCCAAAAGAAAAAACGAAACAAACCGCAACCTCGACGAATAGGATAAAACACCGAAACAAAACAAGAACAGCAAAAAAACGGAGGCACGCAAAAAGCTCCACAAAAAAGGACGAAGCACACGCTTCACAAGCTGCACCGAGAAAATGGGTTCGCGACGTGAAACGAAAAAAAGAACCCATCGAAGTAACCCTGTTTCGAATAAAGCATCCTTCTCACTTCACCACCTAACCTCACTCTCCTTTTGTTCCGTATGGAGCGAAGAAATCGCAGCCTCCTTAATGACAACAAAGGTAGAAAGATGCACGGGCTGAACTGGCACAGGCTGTGGACACACGAAAAGCCACCGCGAAATATCATCGGCAGCAGAAGCCGCAGAATACAAAGCAGCACACCCCAACCGACAGCAACAACAACAAAATTCAATTCCTTACCCTGCTGCTGTCCCACCACTTCTTCATCCCCTTCCGGTTGATCCATCCCCCCCCCCCCTCCTCGTCTTTGAATGATATCGGCGCGCTTCTGCGGATCATTGCAGCGACCGTCTTCGTCTGGAGCTGCGAGTGAAAGAGCAGCATCCAGAGCGAGAAAGCACGGCAGCAGACGCGAGTCATCCGCAAAGGCCGTGAGAACGTTTTGCGTTCGCGAGTTCCCAGACTCGTGCTCTTTCGTAAATTGCACGCGCGGGATCCTCCGCCAGCCCCTTCCTATCTGACCACTCCTCGAACGAACTTTGATCTGCACAATCCGCGACCACCGCGGAAAAAAAATCCGGGTGAAGCAAGGCTGGAATAAAATAGACGGGTTGAGCGAGGCGGTTAGAGTGATCGTTGGCGGTGATCGAAAAGGGAATCCCCGTTCTCCCCTTGCATCCTTTTTCCCACGTCCCCGCTCCTTGCACACACACACACTCGTGAGGGGCACATTCCGTCTGCGGCGAGCGCGTGTTCGCCGAGGAAACAACAATGGCACACACGGTGGCTCATGGTGGCTGCTCGGCGTGTGTCTGCAATGTGCCACCCCTTACACTGCTTTTGACTCTCCCTCGGGATTCTCCTACCTCATCCACTCCACCTCACGACACACACACACACCTTTCTCTTCTCGATCAATTCATCGGTGCAATGAAGGATTTTTTTTGTATTACGCCACACGAGACGCGACAAGAAAGGCCCACAGCAGAGGCAAGCGAACTCGTTGTGCGCCTTATGCTCCTTATGGATGACCGCTGTCTCTGGCGATCACCACCCACACCCGGCTTCCACAACTCCAGTGAACTCCTTTCCCCCGTATCACAATATAACCTCCCCCCATGATCGGATGGAAATTGAATGGGAAAGGATCACAGTACCGCCCGACTCCCGAGTTCGTGTACGAAGCGTGCCCGCATGCGCTTCCATTTCGAATGGTCCGCAGAGTGTGCAGCGCCATGGCACGATCCGGGCGCAAGCCACTCTCGGGCACAGGAAGCTATCGGGCGCAGACCAGTACGTGACTGGGGGTGGCTTGTCCGATTTTGCGTTTGTGGTGTTATGCCTGGGAAATGAATCACTCAGGTACAGACTTCTGACCGCACAGGTCTGGCAGATGGCTGATTGAAGTCTTGGAGGAACTCATTTTAACTAACGAAAAGGATTTTTTTCGGTATAAATAATAACACTATTGTTATATTATATGGTCAATCATTTTCTATAAGTAGATCATGATCTACTGAGGCCTAGGCAAACTCCTAAATACATTATTTTGTAGAATGTTTCGATACTCTTTTTACTCTACGGAACATATATCTTATATATTTCTTACTATACACTGTTCATATACAATTAGATAAAATGATGAGAAAGATAGCTGTTATATGTTCACAAAGCAGAGTGGCGCAGTGGAAGCGTGCTGGGCCCATAACCCAGAGGTCCGTAGATCGAAACTACGCTCTGCTATCTAGCCGGAGAACAGTTCCTGACAAAAGGGTACTATTTTAAAAACAGTACTTTTAAATTGTCTGAAAGAAAAATTGGTATACAGAAAAAAGTAATCCAATAAAAAAAATAAATACAATATGCTAAATATGAATTGGTATTCTCTTATATAAAATAGTTATGAAAAGCTTTTCACTTTCACTCCTGATTCTTTAAGTAATAAAGTTTGTAATGAGGAGAAATAAAATTTTGATAGTAGTATTCTTTCGAAGCCCAAATTTTAAATATTTAACTGACTTTATCTACTTGTATATTTAAATGTTTTTCATCACACGTGATGGTGACGACACGATGTCAAACCGTAGTAATAAATAAATGAAATAAAACAAATTCATTGAATTGATTTTATTTACTTTTATTGACTGTTGTCGTTTTTTTTAAGTTAGTCTTCACCCTTTGAATAATTGACTGGATTGATGTTTGATGTTTTAGCTTCATAAACACACTGACATTATTATTACTCTATCGTATTGCCAAAACTCATACATGACATATCATAAGCACAATAATATACAACATGCAATTAAATATAAAAAATCTAAAAACTTCATAACGTAATAATTGAAAAAAAACTTTTGGTCCAATGTATTAAAAAAAATTCTTCTCCTCGATTAACAATTTAAATGTTCAATTTAATTAGAGCATTAATATAATATTTTAAACTGATGCAAAAAAATGTTTTCTGTTAAAACTAAATCTTTTAAAATATTACACGTCGTCGGTACGTATAAGTAAATTATAATCATATCGTGAGTTCATAAAGTAAATCGTAAATATTAATTAATTTATTTAATATTTTAATCAAAAACAAGGTAATCAAAACACCATAAACGATTTGGCTAAAGCTTAAAACAGTCTCATATCATCTTTACTTAATACTTTATCCAGTTAAAAGTAGATATGAAGCAGAGTGGCGCAGTGGAAGCGTGCTGGGCCCATAACCCAGAGGTCCGTAGATCGAAACTACGCTCTGCTAGAGCAGGAAAAGCGCCGCCTTCAAAGAAAGTAGGTAATATTTTAAAACTTAAATTTTTAATATGTTAAACAGGAATATATGTGACAAGCCAATGCAATGCAAATATGTTAAGATGTGTGTGATACATACTAAATTATGTAATAAAAATATGCCAATTACATTTATTTAAATAAGTTTACAATAATTTAGCAATTACTTATCAATGCTTCTAAAAAAAGAAGTAATATTAAAAAACCATAAAAAATCTTATTATTTCATATATTCAAAGTGTAACGTACGTGATTTATTTATTCAATATTTTAATTAAAAAAATCTTTGAAAAATTCGGCTATAGCTTAATACAACCTCAAATCATCTATTTCATTCAACACTTCATCCACTTTCCCTCTATAATCCAACTACTGCACGTAAGCCACTGTACCGCTGGTACTCTTCGCGTGTACATGCCAAAACTGAGATACCAATGTCATAGCAAACAGCACAGCACAGGATGAAGTGATTGCCTAGGTACGTAGACATTTGCAGGTCAGGGAACCGGCATGTCCGCCAGCCACTTACGGCAGCAAGTTCAAATTACCCCGCTAGGGTTCCGCTGGACCAGTTCCTCTCAATCAACTTTAATCTAGGAACGACCGAAGCCGAGCGTATGTGTGTTTGTTTGTGTATTCGCACACCCAACCACAACCACCACCAAGTCCCCCTGGCAGCCCTAGACGAAAAATGGGCACGCGCTCGCTCGTAAGATCATCGCGCTTGAACGATTCAGCATAGCGCAATTCACTTGATCCGTTGACTGGATGGCTAGCTGCTCGGGAGCTAGGGGCAAGGATGTCGAAGGCAGGAATGAGGTATCTTCTTTCCCAGGCTTTTGCAAGTTAGCCGAAGTTGGCGCACGCCCGCCCTCAGTTACAATCGTGAGACGATCACCACTTAAGACTAGGGGATGGTGCGGGATGCTGGCACGATTTACCTCCTTCGGCACCATCGGTCTTGGGCCTCACCATCGGACTCTGAAGCCGCGTGCGCGAACGTGGTTTGCGTGGTCACAAACCGGCAGACGGAATGAGGTGACCCCGGGAGAGATTATGAGGAAGGTTGTGGACTAGCAGCGAGGGCTGACTCTCTGGCTCGTGTTGCTTGCTTGCCCCGGTGTATGCCCCCGTACGGCTGCGTTTCCGGCAGGCACGCAGGCTGCCTTATAAAGTTATTCATATTATTATCTAATTTATATACATTGGAAATTGGTGCGCACGATTCGCGCATGGGGCGCCTCGTGATGTGGGTCGCATTGCTGAGCGCGTGTGTAAAGAAGGGAAAAATTGAGCAAAGGACAGTGGGGGCACTATTCCACGTGTCATGATGAGACGTGGTAGCAGGGATTTTAATTTATTTAGTAGAAGCAGCAATGACCTACTGTGTAGATAGCGGGCCCTTCGTACACAGCCTCGATAGCGCAGTAGGTAGCGCGTAAGTCTCATAATCTTAAGGTCGTGAGTTCGATCCTCACTCGGGGCATATTTTTATTTTTCCATCACTAAATTCTACAATTACATGGTTACTAAATTAAAATCGAAGGATTTTTATTACTCTTATTTTAACAGCCATCAACTAAGAATCTCGACCATATAAACTCTTTTGAAAATAAAAGATTGGAGGTAAACCCCAAACCTGGGTGGTGATGTTTCTTTTTCACGGACTTAGAAACATGACAGCTTCAAAAAATCCGACCGAGTTAAAGAGGACTCTCCGAAAAAACTCAAACCTTTGCTCGAGGAAGAGGCACGTACCGGCCAACCTTCCGATCAGACCAAAATCTCTAACCTAATGCAAGCGGTGCCTGCACGCCACAAAACCAGCGGCCGGCGAAGAGGAAACGTTCTTATCTCGCAGCCGCACGACAGACAAGCTCTCCGGCGAGTTTTCGCCAGTCAGATTACGATAACGGCCACGACGGACCACGAGCTTCAAACCGCCTAATGGACAAACTCTGTCCGTGAGTGAAATCCTCCACCACAAGGGGAGTCATCTGCTCGCATCTGCCAAATGTCTGTGTGGTGCTCCTCCCATTCCATCCCATCTTCCTCATCTTCCTGCCCATTTTCACGGGGGTAGTGGGCGTTACTGGGGACAGAGGGCCACAGAACGCATAATACACTCTTTCTACAATACGGTATGAAATATTTGGCACATATCAAAAGCAATTCTGGAGGCTGGACACCAGACACCGCTGGACGAGGAGCTGTCAGTGCGCGTAAGTGCTCAACGAACCCTTCGCCCTGGATCTTTGCCTTTCGCAGACACCCCGAAAAAGGAGTTCCCCTATCTCGGGTGTGCATCCACACAGCCAGGGCTATCTTAATCAGATTGCCGCGTGTAATTTAATGCGCTTTTTGGCACTTTGGCACTACACGCGTCGGTTGGGCCCACTGCTCGCGCTGATAAAGCGACCATCTCATTCGCATTCCGTCGCTCTATTTTGAAACAAACGAGAAAATTGCGTGTGCACTTTTTGCCGATCGGAACAGATAATGGAGCATGCGCACCATCATCGGTACGACGGAAGCGTTCGTCGTGAAAGGGCTCGCGAGCGTATTTCGCGGCATGGTTATAAATAAACCAGTAGGAAAGAACGCTGAACAGTGGATACGAAGCAGAGTGGCGCAGTGGAAGCGTGCTGGGCCCATAACCCAGATGTCCGTAGATCGAAACTACGCTCTGCTAGCTCTAGAGCGCCTGAGATTGTATAGGTAATATTTTAAAAACGACTATTTTAAGGAAGGTATTATTATAGGAAGGTGTGTGATTAGTCAAAATACAATGGAACAAACAAACAAAGGTAAAACAAAACAACAAAGGTATAAATATAGTAAAATTTATACAAAGAAATTTATAATCATCATTAAAGGCATATAAAAAATCATCTTACGTTTTTATGAGTATTAAACAAAATACCAATGAGAACACAACTAACTCGATAACAGTAGTATGTATGCTCAACATACGTTTGACTAGTTATTTATAATTTATATTTAGTTGGTTGATTAAATTCAATATTCAATATATAAAGTGATTTTATATTTTTAATAAATTTTGTATTTTTTGTATTTACTCTTAAAGAAATTACCATATTTTTAACATACAAAACTACGTATTAAATATTGGAAAATAGGTTAAATTCACGAGGTATGCTAAAATTATATTAAGATTGAAACCTATTTTTATTTCATGCCTCGATAGCGCAGTAGGTAGCGCGTAAGTCTCATAATCTTAAGGTCGTGAGTTCGATCCTCACTCGGGGCAGAGATCAATCATGCTATTTTATAGAGTGCTCTATTTTACTAGTATATTCTTTACTCTACCTCATACACTTACATCATACACTACACCCCATGATTATGCAAAATTCTTTTAAAATGAAACAAATTGCAAATAGGCTTCTGTGTAAGCGAGATAATTAATGTTTAAACGGGACGCATGTTTTCGCATCACAATCTCTCGTCCCAGCTCAGTCAAGCTGGCTGCTGTAGCCACAGTTTCTCTTAATCCGTACCTCACGATTGTCTCCCATGGTGTTTAGCATTAAGAAATCGAACTCGTTCCTTTTTTTTTGCTCGCATCGTATTATCGTAAGCTGTGTAAAGCCATCCTGTGTATGTCAAGCAATGCAAAACTTACTGCTGTCTGGATGTGTGTCCAGCATGAATTGAACGATGTTTCAATTACAGAAAACATCCCCTCGGCCTGTGTTGTGACCTGTCGTAGTGCGGAGCGCACAAATTCATTTATTGCGAGCAAATTCAACGCCCGAAAGAGTATCGCTGCGTGAACGACCGCTCATAATTTATGACAGCTT
Source organism: Anopheles stephensi (assembly GCF_013141755.1). Lineage (NCBI taxonomy): Eukaryota > Metazoa > Arthropoda > Insecta > Diptera > Culicidae > Anopheles > Anopheles stephensi. Next base: position 19,274,186 of record NC_050203.1, read on the forward strand.
CTAGAAAAAGGGGAAAAAGTATTGGTAAATCAGCAAACGGGCAGCCGTTTGAATGGCGGTCCGTTTGAAGTTTGGCAGCACGCGGCATCCCCCTTTCACCCAACCCATGTACTGTCCAGCGGTTTCCTATTCCTGGCACAATCGTACCGCCATTTTATACAGGCACGGCACATTTTCGATACGGGTAGTTACCGACCCGTCAATCGATAATTTATGCTTTTCGCGAGCTTTGCAAGCGTTTGAAGCTGCGGCAGTTTCTGTAGCATATAAAACATAACTCTTGAAGAGCTTTTGATTTATATCCTACAAATCACGACCATCGGAAGATGATCGCATTGCTTCATATAAGTAGTTAAAAAATCATCAGCTTTTCCCCGCTTTTGCTTTAACCACGCTTCCCTCTACTAATCCACCTTAAGCAGCTTCCAGGTGTGTGCGTTTTTTTTGGGAGATAGAACTGAGGAAGGATCGAAGGGATCAAAAGACCACTCAAACGAGCACAGTATAAACAAGTTTGAAGATTCAATTAGAATCGTTTCCTTTAAGGCTCACACGCTGCACATCGCTGCACTCGATTGTAAAATTTATGTGAAGCAACTACGGGTACCGATACCATGAATTAAATATGAATCCTGAATACAGCAGTACAGAATTTATTTCAACTTTGGTTTATACACTCGTTACAAATACAATTTTTCTTTCGCATAACCCGTTCTGATACAAAAGCAAAAAAACAAAAGGTAAAAGCCACGAGCTGCTCAACTTTTAACACCAAAAAATAAAACCCACCAATCGGACACGTAGACGCAATTTATAAATGGAATAAGGTGCGTGTTTTATGGCAACGTCACGCTTTAGAGAGTCGTTCGGCCGGAACTTTAGGACGGAATTTCATGAGCTGTTAAAAACATATCACCAACCAAAGTTCCCCGACGAACAAAACAACAAAAAAAGTACACCATTCGTCCCATTCCTTAATTTACTCTTACCCGGCAAGTAAGGCCACCACCGATGGTGTTTGTCTTCGCACCTGATTGTAATACGAAAGCACACCGTATGCTAGTTGGGATCCACTTTCTCCTGGATGCAGTAAGTACATCGCACAACAGGAAACAAAAAACAGCGGTGAAACCTTTCCACACGAGAAGCATTTCAAGAGAAATCAATTATTCTTCTGCAATTAGCCGTTGCACGAAGGATTAAATGTGGTTATGTGGGAAGCGGTGAATGATATTTATGAGCTCTCCATGATATGCTGCGCTATGAGGCATAAGGTGATAAGAGCTCAAGTTAATTATTTACACTGAATCGTTAACATTGTACTGCTGCTCTGTTCATAATAATAATTCTGAACTGAATTGGGAATGGAGTTTGCTTATCAAAGTGGTACAAAGTGCTCCAGCTTGTCGTAAAATGGCACAAAACCCATTCCTATACTCAAGGTACAATCTTAATTTTAATATGTCGAGGATATTATAATTGCAAACTTTTACAAAAATGCATAATTGTTGAGCATTAGCAATATTTGAGCATGACTCAAAGAAACTGATTCAATTGTTTAGTTCAGCCGGAGTTCTTGAATGAGCACTATCCCCTACATGGAACACGAAACAAGTAACTCTAAAAAAATATATCCCCAAATGAACACCAAGTCTAAATCCGTCTTGAGTACCTTTAGACCCTAGGCTTGACCTAAAATACCTATAGACTTTAAGCACATGGACTCTGTTCTAAATTAACGTATTTCTCTAAGCCGCTTTCGGGATGAAGGTGCTCAGAACCGTTTTTCGGGCCAAGAAGGTATTTTTTAAAGGATAATAGAAGAGCCACTGCAATAACTATCGTGCAGTGAATTAGACTCGCCAGAGTCAAGTGAGCTGGTCATGTCATGAAAATGACACCCGAAGTCCTTTAACTCTTCTTAAACCTTCCATATTGATACAGGACGCGCGGTTGGTCCAAACGTGGAGTTGAAGTTATGACATTTATACCATCGACCAGAAAGCTCGGGATATTTTATTGGCAGACGACGTAGATTAAGATTAGATTTTTAGATTCTACATTTCCTGATATATGGAGACACTTAAAATTGTTTTATTGAAGTCAATATCTAACCGATTAAGTTTACCTCCTGTTGTGATCAAACAACCATACAGTTTTCATTAGATTTCAAGTATATTGTGAAAATGTTCACGAAAGGGGGTGGTTGTGATATATTTTGAGGATTGAAGTGAGACTGTGTGCACTCGTATCGCTGGTCGGTTTGCAACTGTGTATTCGTTTGTCCATAATGATTTACATGTAATTCGAGTAGTTCGTGTAAGTGTATAACAGTCGAGTAGTCCTAATCTTAATCCTTAATTGTCTACTGTTTAATTCGTGAAATTTAAATGCATGCTCGAAAATTGTAATATTAAATCCTGTAGTTCAAATGCATGCAAGATTATATAATTATTCTAATTCCCACATTCCCGGCCACCAAAGAAGGAACTTCTTTAAATTTCATGCAAATGTGAATTCAAAACTAATCGTGTACTCCTGACGCAATGCTTATCTCCTATCTGCCTGTTATCATGTGTGTGTGTGTATATGTGGGTGCGTGTGGGCGTGTGTTTGTTTATCTTGATCCGTGATTGACACTTGTGAATGTAAACAATGTAGCGTGGTTTACAAGTGCGCATTAATCAGTGCATGTGGTTTCCGTGGTTTCAAGATGACTTAGCGGGTCTGGATTTGGTAGAACAGCTAGACGATTAGCTGCGCGGACGATATGCTTCCCTGAAGCAGTGCGCAGTGTAACAACGCGAACTACCCCGTCCTTTCCTGGATGTACTGCAACGATGCGCCCCATGGGCCAAGAGGTAGGATGAACATTGTCTTCCTTAATAATCACCAATTGATTTTGTTGTAGGACGGCTGCTTTACCGGAACAATATTTGGCCCGGGCTTGTAACTGTTGCAGATACTCCGGATACCATCGGGCCCAAATCGATTGGAGATGTTTTTGTACCAATTGGTATTCCTTCAGGTGATTGCTCGGCGTATTGGTGTAATCGATGTCTGGTACCGCTTGCATATTGCCACCGACAAGGAAGTGGCCCGGTGTCAGTGGTTCTAAATCACACGGCTCATCGGATAAAGGTGTTATTGGCCGTGAATTTAAACATTGCTCTACCTGGGCAAGCAAGGTAAGCATGTTCTCCTGCGTGATGCTTGTAGTGCCGATGGTTCTAATGATGTGTTTTTTAGCTGCTTTCACCGCTGCCTCCCATAAACCTCCAAAATGCGGCGCTCTCGGTGGGATGAATTTCCACTTCATCTGATTCGTCGCGCACCAATCAAATATTGCAGCTCGATCGTGTTCGTCGCATTTAAGCATCTTGTAGATGCGATTCAGCTCGTGCGCGGCTCCCTTGAATGTGGTTGCATTGTCGGAGTGAAGTTCCCTGATTTGACCGCGGCGTGCAACCAAACGACGAAGTGCATTTATGAATGCTGTTGAGGTTAAATCGCCAACCAGTTCGATGTGTACCGCTCGTGTTGAAAAACATACAAAAATAGCGATGTATGCTTTGATCGGACTTCTGTTGCGGATGGTTGGTTTTAGGTAGATTGGCCCGCAGTAATCCACTCCGCATACCGAGAATGGCCTTGTTGGTGTGACGCGTGATGTTGGCAGATCGGCGATAGTTTGTTTGATGAGTGTTGGTTTTACCTTAAAACACGCGTGGCAAGTGTGGTACACGGATTTGCACAAATTGCGACCACCAATAATCCAAAATCTTTGGCGCAGAGTAGATAGCAGCAATTGTGGTGCAGCATGCAACCTTTGCAAGTGAATCGAAACAGCTAGTAGTGCGGCAAGTGGGTGCTTTGAAGATAAGATGACCGGGTGTTTTTCTGCTTCTGTTAGTTGTGCGTTAGTGAGCCGGCCACCGATGCGCAGGATCCCGTCGATGTCGATGAAGGGTGAGATCCACTTCAGTTTGGAGTTCTTTGGAATCTCTTTGCCCTTCTGTAGGGCTTGTATCTCCTCGAAGAAAGTGTCTCGTTGTGATAGGTAACACAGTTTGAGTTCTGCCGCCTTGAGTTCGTCCGTAGTGAGAGGTGGTATGTGTTTTGAATGTGCCGTATTTCCCTTGTGAAGCTTCGCGTTATGAATAAAGCGCAAGCCGTATGCAACAACCCTTTGCAGTGTGTGGTAAGCCGAAATTCGGGAAAACAACCTGTTCCGAAATTCGCAGATTGTAGATGTTGTTGCAACCCGTGGTGAAGTTAACCTCTCCTCCTCTGCGCTCTCAGCCTCGTTTGGTGGTGAAGTGTTTTGTGGCCAATCTTCAGCGTTGCGTGCTAACCAATGTGGCCCGTGCCACCAGCGTTCACATGCCAATAGTTTCTCTGGTGTTAAGCCACGCGAGATGTCGTCTGCTGGATTGTCGGTGCCTGGAACATGCTTCCAGCACTGTATGCCGGAAGTTTGCTGGATTTTAGCCACCCTGTTGGCTACGAACGGCTTCCAGCGATTTGGTACGGAGTTCAACCAGTGAAGTACAGTCATTGAGTCGGTCCAACAGATTGTAGTAGCAGAAACCTTCAGTGAATTAATCACCTTCTCGTGTAGGAGTGTGGCCAATCGCGCTGCACATAATTCCAACCTAGCTATAGAGTGTGAGTTAGATAATGCGACGACTTTCGACTTGGCTGTTAGCAGCTGTACGGTGACTCCTTCCAAGCCTTCAGCGCGGATGTAACAACAAGCGCCGTATGCTAGTTGTGATGCGTCAGCAAAGATGTGTATTTGCAGACTTGTGGCCGTGCGTTGAGCTATGTACCGTGGTATTCTCAGGTTGCGCAGTGAGGATAAGGTAGAGTGGAAGTTCAACCATTCTTGCTGTAGGTGCGATGGTAGCTCGCTGTCCCAATCCCACGATCTTCCGTTCTGCTTTAGAGCCCACAGTTGCTGCATGAACATTTTGGCGATGATGATCGTTGGACCCAGCAACCCGAGGGGATCGAATATTTTAGCTATGTATGACAAAACTAGCCTTTTTGTCATGCGGGATGGTGTAGGTGGTATATCGATCCGAAAACGTAGAGTGTCAGCAGCTGGTTCCCACATGATACCTAACGTGGAAACCTGCTTCGAATCCTTCCATTCATGCGTTACTTGAACTGCTACATCTTCAGACGGCACGGTTTGCAATGCTTCGGTGCGGTTTGAAGCCCATTTCTTCAGTGTGAAACCAGCTGAATTTAACATGCCTGATATCTGCTTCTGCATTTCAATCGCTTCATAGATATCATCGGTACCCGTTAACAAATCATCAACGTAGAAGTCGTTTAGGACAGCGTTCACTGCCAGCGGGTACTCTTCCTTGTTGTCAATAGCAGCTTGTTTCAAGGTCCTTGTAGCTAGAAAAGGAGCTGATGCTGTGCCGTACGTAACCGTCTGTAGTTCAAAGGTTGAGATGGGTTCAGCAGGATCTTCTCTGTACCGGATGCGCAGATATCTACAATCATCGGGACTGTGTAAAATTTGCCGATACATCTTCTCTACGTCGGCAGACAATGCGATGGCACGAGAACGGAACCGAAGGATGATCGATAGGAGATCTTCTTGAACGACTGGTCCCACCATGAGTTTGTCGTTCAACGAGTAACCACTCGACGTTTTGCACGATGCATCGAACACGACGCGAACCTTCGTGGTTGTGCTCGACTCTTTAACAACGGCATGGTGTGGAAGGTAATAGTGATCTATCGAATCATCTGCAGGACTGGTAAGTCGTTTCATATGCCCCAACTGTTCGTATTCTCTCATGAATTTGGCATACTCCTTTTTCATTGTAGGATTACTGTTCAACCGCCGTTCCATACTACGCAATCTACGATCAGCTATTTGTTTCGACTCTCCTAAAACGACATTAGGATTGGGGTTAAAAGGCAAACGAACGACATACCTTCCACTTGTAGTGCGAACAGTTGTTGCAGCGAAATGCTTTTCGCAAGCATTCTCCTCGACCGATAGCACAGGATCCTCGGCTATGGTTTCGCTCTCCCAGAATCGATGCAGGATCTCCTCCAATGTGGCATCGTGTGCAGAAAGATGACACAGCCGCGGACCGGCTGATATATGATGAGAGATGCCGCTGACAACCCAACCGAAACGGGTTTCAATCAGCCACGGCTTGCCTCTGCCAATAGAGCGCTTGCGACCGGTGTGCAGCTCCCAGAACGTATCGCCTCCGATGACGATATCGACTTGCCCCGGATGATTAAAGGTGCTGTCCGCCAATGCCACATCCGGCATTTCCCATGAAGAGATGTCCGTTGGTGAAGTAGGAATGTTTGTACATGGCGTGTCCAGAACCAGGAACGCCATTTCCGTTGAGAAGGGTTGTGTCTTGGAGTGAACGGTGGCGACGATCGAACCCTTGACCAGCTGTACCGAATTGCCGATGCCCGAAACAGCGACGTTGACCCTTTTGCGACTGGTCAACAGCCTTCGAGCTAGGTCTTCCGCGATGAAATTCGATGTGGAACCCGAATCCAATAAAGCCCTTGCTTCGTGGATGTTGCCGTAGTCATCCTTGATTTGGATGTTTGCCGTTGCAAGGAACACATTGTCGTCATCCGTTTGAGCAGACATTGTAACCGTTGTGGGAGGAGTGTAGCGTGGAGTGTGATGCAATAAGCTGTGATGACGCTCCCGACATATGCGACACGAAAATTCCGATTTACACTCCCTCACCTGATGATTGCTGCTCAAACAATTCCAGCACAGTCGATTCGTTGCAACAATGTCTCGTCGTTGCTGAACTTCTTTACCTGTGAACACTGGGCAGTTGCGCAAAGTGTGACCTTCGGAACACTCCAGTGGACACTTTGGCGGTTGGATGAGGGCAGACGAAGGAACAGGAGCCGGGCGAGAAGTAGCTGCATACGCGATGAACCGTCGTTGCACTGGCTGCCGACTGTTGCCGGCCACCTTGGTACCACCAGCGCTTTGATCCATCACGAAAGTGTTGGTCGATTTCAAGATTTGGATCCGATCTTGAACAAACTCGATCACATCCTTGTATTTGTCCCGCGTGAAGTGTACCGAATGCTTTTCCCAAGCCAACAGCGTTTCCCGATCTAACTTCATAAGCAGCATATTCGACAGCGGTGTATCCCACGAATCTACCGGTTCCTTTAACTTCACTAATCCGTTCACGAAGCGCGTGAATTCATCCACCAAGTGGGAAAGCTTATCCACGCACACCGAATGCACTCCGGGGAGATAGTGCATTTTCCGATAATACTCACGGATTAGTAGACGCGAGTTGTCGTACCGTTTAAGCAGAGCAGCCCATGTGATTGCGTAATTGTCTTCCGTTAGAGGTGTGTGCTCGAAGGGTAGTGCAGCCTCTCCTTTTAGCGATGAAAGTAAGTACTGCAGTTTTGCGATGGACGGAAGCTCAGGCGAAGCGTCGATCATAGCAAGGAAGCGATCGCGGAACGACAGCCATTTCGTATGATCTCCATCGAACGTTGGAAGCTCGATTTTGGGTAAGCGTAGGTTTGGTGCGTGCGGTCGACCAAAAGCGAGTGTCGACGAAGCCAAACCTGTCGTATCGTTGACCGCTCCTTCTTCCTTGGGTTGATTTGCACGTAAAAATGATTTCAGCTTCCTGCAACGTTCCTCGAAGTGGATTCTCTCCATAATGCACGCTTCGATTGTTGCATCACTTTCGTCGAGTTCCTCCAGTTTAGAAATAGCGGCGAAGAACCCTGCCTGATGCGATTCCAAATTCTCTAACACCTCCGGAATCTGTTGGGCGTCGTTGGGTTGGAAATCCGTCTGGAACCGCTCCATGGATTTAATGCTTTCCACAGCAATCCTTTTCTTCAACTGCACTGCCTTGATTTTCTTATCCATTGCTTCTCGAAAATATCACACGAAATATCACACGACGGTAACGAACAACTCGTTGGCGCGAAATTCGAAATGGTGGAGTGTAACCGACCGTTGCCCTTGACGCGGGGCCGAATGCGATGGCGAATTTGTCACGTAATGACTTGCACAATTTCCGTATACCGAGTTCCACTCTTGGTTGCAGAATGAAACTTCCTCTCCGTATATCACGATCCGGTTCGAAGGACCAACAAATGTGAAAATGTTCACGAAAGGGGGTGGTTGTGATATATTTTGAGGATTGAAGTGAGACTGTGTGCACTCGTATCGCTGGTCGGTTTGCAACTGTGTATTCGTTTGTCCATAATGATTTACATGTAATTCGAGTAGTTCGTGTAAGTGTATAACAGTCGAGTAGTCCTAATCTTAATCCTTAATTGTCTACTGTTTAATTCGTGAAATTTAAATGCATGCTCGAAAATTGTAATATTAAATCCTGTAGTTCAAATGCATGCAAGATTATATAATTATTCTAATTCCCACATATATTTTATTGGTTTAATGCGTTTAAAATTCACATATTTTTGAGTGAGTTAAAGGAGAATTTAGCGCAGTTTTTGCAAAAGGATCTTTAATCCTAGCCAATCGTATCGCTGAACATGATTATTTTTTAAATTAAGAAATGCAAAGATTCGACGATCTGACTAATGTCTAGACGCCTTTCTGTCCTGTCAAGTCGTAGAATCTTTAAGTTGTGCTATAGTTCTACAGAACATATATAAAACTAGTCAACATAATCTACCAAGACCTTCTACACTCAGCAAACACAGCTCCAATGCCATCAGGGTCCAATCGTTCCGACATGCTGATTGCCCCAATCACTCACGATAAATGAACTACTTCATTACCTACGCGTGTCCTTCGTGCTGATGCATAACTGATCAACCGCTCGCAAAATTGAAACATTTCACGCCCGGCCGGTCAGTCGGCAAACCGCACCGTCTGGTACAACCTAATCGTATCGTTACGCTATTCACTATTTGCAATGTACAAATTAATCACAATTTGCCCGCAATTATAAACGCAGCGTGACGTGCGCGCTCTCATAATGCAAACCTGAACCCCCCCGCTCCTACACGACTGCAACAGCTGCACCACGATGCAACTCAACGAAATAAAGGTTAAAAAAAAACATCGGACCCTTTCCCCGAGCCAAGAAGGACCGTGCGAACAAGCGATTTCGTTTCGTGACTTTCGAGACCCTCAGAAGACCAGATGAAGGTGGGGAAAACGAAAGAAGAAAAAATGCTCTCCAATGCAGGATGCCGCCTACACGGATGCTTGCAGGCTGCACTTTTTCGCTTTTCCTTGCTGCCACGTCGGGGCATAAAATCCGCCCCCCAAAATCGTGCCACTCGGGAAGGCGATCGGAGCGGCTGCGGTAGCTCGTGCAACATGCAACCCACACACGCCTACACGATATCCACCCACCACCGCATTTTTTTTTGGCGGCTGGTGGACCCACAACCGCATAATAACCTTTTAATTTTCACCCAACTGCCAACAGTGATATTCTAAATCACACTCTATCTGCAATCATTAGGCGTCGTTAGCGAGGTGATTTATTGCGATGTCGCGCCGGGATCGTGGCGTGTAAGCCGATGTGTGACGGTGGTGGATGTGTATATCTCCCCCCACCACCAGAAACAGGATAGATAAATCTGTCCTCGGTGAGCCGCAAGCAACACAGCGAGCACACACAAAAAAGCAGCCCCACCAACAGACAGACGACAATCGACGGGTGGCCTGCCGAAAGTCGGGCCGGGAAATGCTGCACCAGACACCAGACGCGCCATCTTGCTTTCGATCTCGCGAATTGGCCACCCCACACACACACACACACACTGATCCACAATCCAACCCCGGTGTGACCGCGGAATAAATTACTATCGAATCGTTTAATCTATTAGCCGCGTGTTGCCGCCTGCCTAATGATGGAACTTACCGGTGCGTCCCTGCCGGCAAGACGTGCTGCTATGTGTGCGCCGGGGGTTCCGGACATCGTGATCGTGATCCGACGTGACGTGCTTTCGTTGGCCACTTTTCCAACTGCTCGCGATCGCGATTCGCTGTGGGCTGCAGCTGTGGGGGGGTTGGCGAGGATTTCGATCACGTGGGGTACGATCAAGTCCAGGGAAATCAAAGTGATCTATTTATTTCTTTCTGTGGTTTAAGAAATTTCTTTCTTTTGGGTTGAAGTTTTGTAAGAATTTCATTCAAATTAAAAGTAGAGCCGTAGGATTCGTAATTTATTTGATCATTCTTTACACAAGTAAAGAGTTTTTAAATATGTTTGTACTTAGCAATACACGTTCGTAAAACGGAGCATAAGTGAGTGGGTTAATAAGACTTCTTGAGTCTTTGAACTTAATATACAGGCAAGTACGATTCATGTTAATTAAAGCTTGAATCACGACTCCTCAATCTACCATCTGCTGATTTAACAGCCCCATTTTATTACAATTTCCGAGCAGCCATTCCAACTTCTGTTCTTCAACGCAAATAAAAGCCCTTCCGAAACCACATCCACCCAAAGCTACGGTCTAATCGAAGCTACAAACCACAGCACAGTACCAATCCTACCGCGATCTCGCGTCTCGACCATTTCCGCCGTACCATAATCGAAACAAAACCACCAAATATACTCGGCTCAAGAAGCAAGGCGCACAGTCCAGAACAGGAAACGGGGGAAGGAATTCGAATTTAAAGCTTCTCCGAAAATCCCAAAAACCGTCCGTGGCATACTGTCGTGTCTTGTTTTTGGTGGCATGTTTAGCTAAAATAAACAATTTTCGTGACCGCCCGAAGGCCACTCCACGACGGTGACGGCTGGAAATAAACAAACTCCAAACAGAGCCCGGCAGGGGAGCTGCCTGCATGAAGCTCATCATCATCGTGCCCTCACACGGCCGACACGCGTGTGGACCGGCGGCGACAAGCCCCAAACCTTCGCACGGGACAGCTGAAACCGTCCAAATTCTCTGAAAACGCAGCACGATCCTGCTGGCGAGCGCGTGAACATGCACCCGCGAATGCATACCGGTGCCGATGGCTAATCTCCTGTCTGTACGGGATGTATGCACACGGTTCCACGGTGGGTAACATATATCCTCTGAAATGGAACGAATTTCGTCCATTCGTTTTCCCGAGCAGCCAACTATTAAAGTAGATTATATTTTAATTAATATTATAATTCATCATCAAACTTTCCTGGCCAACCCGAGATCCTCGTCCATCGTTTCGGTGTGTGTGTTTGTTCGGCACAATCCCTTGTCTTCGGCCGGAGGACGAAGAACCGTGGAGACGAGTGCGCATAAATTGATTTATCCCTTACGAGCTTGCGGGTTTTTGAAAATTCAATTTTGCAACCATCATCATAGCTTGCTTCCCCCCGGGTTTGGTCTCGCGGTTTCGGAGCAAGAATTTGCCAAAATTCTTCTTCAAGACAGCTTAGGTCTCGTCCTAAAGGAACCATTTGGAGTCCTCCGTGGAGCAAATTTGGAACAGAAACCCTCGAACTCTACCTCCGAGCATCGCGTTAAATCCTACGCAGAAGGATCGAGTTGATGCTGGTGCGCTCCGCGTGTATTAGTTAATCTACTGTCCGAAATCCACCGCTTGTGGATCGTTTTCATAAATTGAATAAAAATCTATAAATCTTACCACACAGAGGATCACAAGATCTAATTTGCTTATTTTTATTTGCCTTTTCGCCACTCACAGCTTTTGGGCCCAGCGAAGAAGTAGAAAAAAACCTCCCTGAACCCTATAATAACAGGATCACGATCAACATGCGTCTGGACCATTTTAATTCCACTCCACAAACCAGCATGTGTGGGGTGTTGTGGCGATGTTCGCAAGTTCGCAAGTTTGCCGACGGATGATCCGAAACGATCAAATTTATGCCCCGTTTTTTTATCCCTTTCTTCAGGATAAGGGGCGCATTCTCCAAGGGCGATCGTTTGATCACGAGACAACGCGCTTCGAAACGTTATGTAAACATAATCACCCCCTCTTACCCCCGTTCCACCTTTCTTCTCCACCACCCTCTCATCCCACACACACACACACACACACTCGGATCGGTTATCGGTCCGGGGGATCAGCGGAACTTCGATCGGTGGAAAATTGAATTTAATTTTCAATATGTTGCCCGATAAATCTTCGATCGGTATCGGAGTGGGGAGAAAAAAAGCCGGATGCGTCCGAACCGGTTCCCATGGGTACCCCCCACAACACACACACATGGTGCGATGTTGTTGATCGACTGCAAATTTGTTTTGCCTCGGTGCAATACCGCCACGCCACGGCAATGTTCGCCCGGTTAGTTTAAGGTACACCAAGAAGGGATTGAAGTTTTGTCTGCTGTTGTCTGTCTCAAACACCCATTATCGAGCTGGCCGGTAATAGATTGGGACGCTTGTTATAGGCTCGTTGAACGGTTTGGTGTGATGATGGCGATGATGATGATGATGCGGTCGATGCAGGTGTTGAGTTTAATCGTGATTGCAGATAATCTGTATTGCGGCATTGCTGGGGAGGATGTTTGGTTTCCACCGGCGTATCCAATCTCTTAACAAGGGTCATAAATTTGGAACTAATTTAGGGTGTTCGGTGTAGTGTTGGGTTGGTTACCAGCAGTGTTGTTCTAAAGAATGCTTGTTGGAATTCGATTTTGGAGTCGAGGGGATGAAATACACTATCGAATCGATAATAACCAGGAAAGAAAATAACATGTATTTGCACGCAGAAATGTGTTGGATAAAATGTTTTTCAATCTTGCTTTGGGTCGTAGTTTTCATCATTTGAAAAAATTACAATAAAAAAGTGAAAAAGAAAAAAATGGCAAAGAAGTATATATATTAGCGAAATCCAGCAGTAAAACTGAGCTCAATATAAAAATAAATAAAAAAGAGAAAATTATGGAAATATTTATAAAATAAATAAAAGTTTTAGTACATAAATAATCACAAATAACACAACACAAAAAAGATAAAACAAAAACGAAGATGCGAAAGAAACCAAACAATAAAGCTAAACTAATAACACAAAAAAACACACAGCTTTGCAGCGCAGAATCCGTCTAACAAATTGAAGCACACAATAAAAGACACTCACACTTTGCATTGTTCTTTCTCGATCATGTACTTTAAAGGAAATCAACCTCAGCAACAACAACAACAACAACGAAAAAAGAACAGGCTCCCTCCGTGCCCGAACATCACCAGTGAAAGTTAATCGCTTCTAGTGACAGCTCAAAAAGTGAGGTTAGCCGAGAAGCCAAGTCATGGCCCATTATTCGCGAGCATCACGTCCGGCTACCGCAAGGCGTGTCCGCCGTGATGCGTTGACGTGCCGTAGCTTGCCAAGGGGAACGGGTGGGCAGTTGGTGTAGGAATGTCCGCCCGATTTTCTCATGCTTCTTCTATTCATTTAGCCGTACGTTCCGAGATCCAGCATGATCCCGGAGCAACAAAAACCGGAGGCAGACACTGATCAAATCGCGCTTACGGTTGCCATGTTACCCATTCGCACCCGGACCCGTACATTGGCGGGGAGCTTCGAGCAGTTCGAAGAATTTGAACGCGAAGACGCGGACCGTGCATCACCTAATGCGTGCGTACGAGTGTGTGAACTCGTACGGCATCAGAAATGCACAATCCCAGACACCCGGCCCTAACCGATCGGTTCGATGTTTATGGGAATGTGTAATGGGCCCGCTGAACCCCATCAATCGATCGTTCGATCGTTTGAACAATGGCCGCCATGTCAACCGGAAGCTGGAGAACGTTGACAGCTCGGGGAAGAAGATGGCGAAAAGAGCGCGCGCGCGCGCTCGCGATCGCATAAATAAATTACCCGAGGGCCCGGCTGCTTCTGTTCTGTGTGTGAGAACCACGGCCAACCAAGGGCTGATCTTATCGGTGTGTTTCTGTCGTACGTGTGAGCGATAGCGGTGGGAACATTGGTCACCTCTTGGACATTGGAGATGAGAATGGCAATAGAGCACTAGGGAACCGTAGTTCTGAACAAGTATAAATACCACAATAAACGGTAGCTCCGGTAGTTCAGATAGGCATTCGATGTTATCTTGGCGTATCAATTTCACATCTACGACATTCTAAGATAAGATAACAGAAGAACCAGGTAAGGTGTTCTACCACCTCAGATATCTTGAACCTGCGTTCCTAGCGTTTTTTTTTTTTCAACATTACAACACTTTTTAGCCAGCTGTTAACTTCTAAGTCAACTTTGAAGATTTTGCATGACGAGCATCAACTATTTTTTGCCACCTTCCGAACCACCTTCCGAAACACCTGAACACAAGAGTTACTGCACGATCGACCTCTGCACGTCGCCTCCATCCAACCTTTCATCATTACCCAATCGAACATTATGCAGCTGCCGTAAAACTGCTACACCTCGTCGTGCACCAGCGGGATATTGACAGCTCTGACGGTGCCGACCAGAACCCTACAGTCCCTACCTGTCCCATACCCAACCACTCCGATCACGAATATCTCCTGACGGATTGCTACTTGCCACGCCAACCACCTCACCACCGCCACCACCAACCTCTCGCCCCTTTTATTATTTATAGTTCGCCAAAGTGCTTCGGACAGGGCGAACATTTACGCGTGTAAAGATTCAACTATTTGCTCACCCGGGCTAGATGCAACGCGATGACCCGAATGACTGATGCATGGCCGGACAACCCCATGGATCAACCACGAGAGACTGCCCGACGTCGTGTGTCCCGCGAGTCGAAGGTCCGTAAAGGTTCGTGACTTCATTCGTCCGGGAGATCCGAGCTGCCCGCAAGTAGTCATTTCGAATGCATTTATAAATTACGTGATTTCATTCGTGGCGGGAAGCATCTGTACGCCTATAAAAATGGCTGTTGTACCACCCTTACCTGCTTCGTTGGCCAACGCTGAGATGAGTAGTATCATTTTATAAAGGGCCCACTAAGGGCAACGATACTAATCGAGTTCGTCGACAATCCATTAAGGAAAGCAATTCGGACATACGCTCCGCGTGAGCTGTATATACACGGGGCGGATGCATCCTGTACACAGAGTAGTAGTGCAGCAGCAGTAGGATTGATTTATGGAAAGTGCACGAACTGAAAACAGCAGCTAGTGATCTGCACTAGCACGGGCGCTCTCACACACTCCGGCGGTGGTGGTGGATTAATTTATTTTCAGTCCCGCTGTCGTACGTGACACGCTGTTTGCAAGCATTTGCACGAGCTCGGCTCGGACCTAGTGGGGCCAGTGTGAGCGTGTGCTATAGAGCATTGGTTGGTAAATGGGAATAAATTATTGACTGCCAATAAATAATGTTTGCTGGTAGTTCTTACAGGATTTGGAATTGTTTATCCATCACTCACATATTGGATACATACAAGTTAGTTTCTTGGTAGAACAAGAATTGAACAAGAATTTATAATCAACAATATACTTCAGAAAACTAAATTTTTAGTAGATTTGATATTCACCAGTATAAAGCAAAGCACAGTTC
Organism: Anopheles stephensi; assembly: GCF_013141755.1. Classification (NCBI taxonomy): domain Eukaryota; kingdom Metazoa; phylum Arthropoda; class Insecta; order Diptera; family Culicidae; genus Anopheles; species Anopheles stephensi. The sequence goes on from NC_050203.1 coordinate 19,289,667, forward strand.
AGCACAGTATACTTCGGCCGTTTCCCAATAGATGTCTCTGTAGATTAGTGGATATCAGCTTACTACCAGAGCCTCTAAATAGTATTTAAAATTGCTTTGCAAGGTATAAAAATTCGATGAACAAATATTCTCTCAAAAATCAACTCCAAGTAACCATTTCGAACGATCGTTCTCCATCAAACGCTCCAAAAAATCAATTTGTGGCAAGCGTATGCATCGCGTCAATTAAACCAAAAGACACCTGCACCTCATAAACACCGTAGCTAAGCGCACGCACGGCCTCCTCTGATTAGATTCCTGCCCATTCCAACCTGCCAATCTTCTAAACGGAAACAGGAACGAACAGGTTCGCGCACAAACGATTGCTTCTCGCAAAACAGAAAACGAAAAATTATAACGTTCTCCCGAATGGCGCGTCTTCCTGGAATGCAGCATCCCGCGATTCGTTGCCCCATTTGTGGGTTAATACGTTTTTAAGCGTCCCGTTCACATTTAACTCGTTTATCCCTCTGTTCCCAGTGCGCGAGCGGCATTCAAAACAATCCGATCGGATTTTGAGCCGCTCGGTAAAGGAAACGTTCAGCTCGACCTGAAAACACCGGCCAACACACTGCCGTGACACACGTTCCTAGAGCAGAGACCGATGGTAATAATAATAATCATCATCTCTGGTCCCCGGATATTCACCGAGCGAGACCTCCCACCTCTACCGCTCTTTCGAATGGCGAACGGCACTCCCCGTCATACCCATTCCGGACCCAGATACGATTTTTGCAGGTGTCGATGGACGAATCCCCTTTTCGGATGTACACAAAAATCTGACCGCGAGCGATTGCCCAGTCCACTGCTTCCCGTTCTCGAACTGTGGGGAAGTTGGGTCGCTTGGGAGGATCCCATTTACAGTAGAAACCGTTTCAGACGCGGTTTCAGACTACACGGACATTGGGACGTAATGAGATTCAGACACAAAAATCCGCGCCTCCAATGCATTGAATGCGCCTCGAAATTGCTACTAAGAAAAGGCATCGACAAAAAACACGATTCCCGGACTCCTGCACCACTAGGCCATCGCGATGCATCTTTTCCGATGTTCGTCTTCGAGACAACAACAGAATGAAAACGATCGTCAACTTTGGAGCGCACTCAACTACGCCCGTGATGCATTTGTCGCCCCCGGGGGCTGGAGTCTCGGTTCGACCGATCGCCGACGGACTCGAATGGACTGAAAACCGATCATTATCTTCGTCTGGGTCTTTGGGGTGCGCTGTTTCGACTGACCGCCGCCACTGATCGCTAGAATGCAATTATCAAATTTACATACGCCGAAAAAGTCGACGTGAAGGTCGACCATCCTTTCGGGAGGGGTTTTTCCCCCATCCTCGGGAAGGAGGATACAATTTGATTAGAGACAACCATCACGGGCCACCATCGGGCAACGTGTCTGGGTCCATTTCAATAGATGGAATTATCAAATTTCGAGCCCCGTTCGACCACCGAGAGTGGGTGTTTCCTGGCGGACGAACCATTTCCGTTCGTCGTGTGTGAGCCTGCAGCCCATTTCGGGGAGGGCAAATGGGGATTTTAAAGCCTAATGATCAGATCGCAGACAGCAGGCACGTCATCCCTCGGGCGGGCAGGTTTGGCTAGCCCCGGTTTTGGGTGTCGTTAAATTTGCTGGGCGTGTAAAAGAGTGCAGCTGAAACATCCCCAAAGGACATGGGACCGATCGCGTTTGCTCGACACGTTTTGACCGAAACGCGGCGGAATGACTTTATTAGTGCTTCCAGTTTGGAGCGACGTGTGTGTTTAATTTTGTGGATAATAAAGCCTGACAACGAAAGGGGGACTTTGTTTAAATACTTGATCCTTTATCGGAGAATAATTGATAAGGATTGATTCTATGGGCTTTTGTTTTGATTAATGTATTCTAAGCTATCTGGACAATAATTTTGGAATGTCACTGAACGGAGTAGCTCAATTGCTCAGTATTTTTCTTTAAGTTCTTGTGAACACTGACGTGAAGTTGTAGAGAATATTTTGGACAATGTTGACATAATGTTGACACAAGACACTCTCAATAGTTTTCTTAAAATCTCAGAGTTATTGTAGATCAAAAGCACTCCTTAAAGTTTAAATTCATTCCATAAGTTCTAGCACTATTTTAGAAAGTCCCACCACTTCTCTTGCACATCCAAAAACTCCTCCACACATTTCAGCGACCAATATATCAAGATGCAAGTAGGTGATAGTTAGCCCCAATGCGCCAATATTACCCGATCTTCAGCCGATGACCTTTGGTCTGACGCCCCGGCACAAAGTAGCAAAGCACCGGAGTCATCGCAAAACCGACGGAAAGCTCTTTCCCCTTTAATAACAGGTTCGGCAAAAGCTAGCAAACGTTAGGTTCCGGTCGGTCCTGGGCGCCTCCCCCAATGGCCCAAACGACCGCGCGGGACTTCACCACGTATGATTTAATACTCATTAGCATTTCGTTCCGTGCACTTTTTCTCTCCCGACGAGCCACAGAGAACCGAACTGGATGATGGAGCGCTGGAGGACCCGGCACAACACTGTCCGACCCCGATTTGCCGACAAAATTGGAACCAAAGCCACAAACACCAGTCCCCGGCGTGTCTTAAGCTCAACCATCAGCTTCTAATTGTTTCGCTCGTCCCTCCCGAAACGCGATGACCCGCTCATTTTCTGCCAAACCCTTTACGAGTATTTTTTTTTTTGCGGGCGGAGTACAACCAGCCTTTGGCATACTTAGCCAGGCAAAGGGTGGAAAGCTAATCTTCTTCTCGGTGATGCGTCGCAGTGTCTCGGCTGCCCTCTAAATCATGCGAACCTATGATCAACGTTCGCCGAAGGTCCCGAGTGCCCTGTCCCTGAGAGCTGGCGCCCAGTTCGGTCAACCGGGTTTTATGATTTATGGGAAATTTTAATAGCCCACCAGGGCTGGAATGAGCGATCCGTCCCGGGAAATTAGTGTGCCGACCACTGCGGAGGAACCAATTTGCTAAGCAAACAATATATACCCGCAACCGCGAAATTGGAACCTACCGGGCTTCTTTTTGTGCTTGCGGGCCTAGTGTTAGCTTTTTTGGGGCTTTGAACGAACCGCACCGTGACCATAAATCACGTGTGAGGCTTCCACCGCTTGCGCTCCCCCATAGCCACCATGTGTGCGTGCGTGTGCGGCGCCGGAAGGGTAGGTCGCGATTTCCGGCGACGATCGTGCCGGACACGGTGTATCGAAATAAGCGACTGAAATCGGACGCCTGATGATATCGGTAGCTGGGCCTTTTTGGGAGGGGGCTTTTTTGGTTGGGTTATTAGATTAATTGAAAAATGTTACACCCGTGGTTTGTGGGGGGGGGGGAGGGGCCTGATCTTTGCGAGCGAAAGAGAAAAAATTGATGACCCTCGCCGGCTTTGTTTGCCGCTGAGCTGGCTTTGCTTGACTTTTAAAGCGCATATTGAATTTAGAATAGAAAAGAGAAGGTGGTAGAAAGTCAGTTAGAGAAACTAAGGTTTTCACATAGTTTCGATAAAATTGATTTCATAGTTTTATTCTATTTCCAATTTAAATTTACTTCTTACTTACTTACTTATCAGGCGCTACAACCGCTTTGCGGTCTTGGCCTGCTGCAACAATCCTCGATACCGCTCACGGTTCAGCGCCGTCGTCTGCCAATCCGTTATCCCGGCCGTTCTGGCGGACGCATCAACGCCATCACTCCATCTCAATTTGGGCCTACCACGCCTCCTCTGTCCTTGTGGACGGCCTAAAAGGACTTTACAGGCTGGGTCGTCCGGTGTCATTCTTATGACGTGACCAGCCCACCGGAGCCTGGCGAGTCTAATGCGCTGTACGATAGTGAGATCATCGTACAGCTCGTAGAGCTCGTCATTGTAGCGGCTCCTCCATTGTCCTTCCACACATACGAGGCCAAAAATCCTTCTGAGCATCTTCCTCTCGAACGCGGCTAAGAGGGCTTCGTCAGTCTTGGACAGAGTCCATGTCTCAGAGGCGTATGTGAGTACTGGGACTATAAACGTTCTGTACAGTCCCAGCTTCGTCCGTCGCGACAGGTATTTAGAGTGGAGAAGTTTCCTCAGGCTGTAGTATGACCGGTTGGCAGCCAGCACCCGTGCGCGTAACTCAACATCAATGTTGTTATCGGTGCTGACTTTTGACCCCAGATAGGTGAAGTTTTGGACGACTTCGAAAGTGCGGTCACCTATCTGTACATCACCCCTGCGTAAATCAGTGTTTGATAGCAGGGCCGCTGGTGGTGCCACCATCATTTTGGTTTTCGCCTCGTTAATCTCCAACCCGAGGTTCTGTGCCGCACAAATTTACTTCAATAAATATAAAAAAGGCACTTTTATACTTGGAATTCAATCATCAAAAATCGAATTAAATTTTTTCTGCTTGACTATGTACTATGGAAAGAATATAAAAAAATCAATAATGCTACTTAAAATTACGATTTATATTAAAATTTTAAAATAATGTTAACTTGTCAACAATAATTTTAATAATTTGCTATTTAAAACAACTTTAAGAACTCGAAGCTATAAATATTCTCAGTGGCTCTTTAAGGGCTGTTTAACGCAAACTAAACAAACAATCTTGAGATTTATTTTAAAAAAAAGATAAGAATCCTTAATTGGTATTTTGATCGAATTTCGTGGCTCGTAGGCAAATTGTGCTCCTGCTCATCATCTACCTTGTTAAGTTCTTTGTTTAAAAAACTGCTTGCTTCAGTTTGAAGAAAAGTGTTATCTAATAAAATGAATTGAAAACCACCCCAAACGGCACTCAATTCCTGTTCGGATCTCCTCCCAACCCATCTCAAATCTAATCCTGCTGCATTCCTAATCAATAGCTATAAACATGTTCCTTCATTAAATTGTGATTCCCTTCGTTAGCGGTATGATTGCATTTATTTTATTCCTTTCCCTAACATCACCAACCAACCAACCTACCAACCGGACTTACTCCCTCGAGCTTGCCGGACAATTTTGCGGTCAGCGAAGGTTGCGACTGCTCATCAGCAACGACCTACCGACACCGACAGTGACTTCCAATCGAATCAAAATCCGGACCTTACATCGATGGTCAAGTTCGCAACACACCTCAGCGACCAAAAGGCAGACCAACACAAAAAAAAGATCAGCAATGATGTCGATTACCGATCGATCGCTTCCAACGGAAGAAAAAAGCTAACCGCTGGGAAGATCAACGTAAGCCCAGCTGGATAATGCTTCCATTGCCCGAGAGATAACGAGCGAGAGAGAGAAGCGAAAAAGGAAAGCGCAGATTGCAATCATGCCTGCCTGCCTGGCTGCCTCGGGACAGCCTGGGAAAGTGGTAAACTTTGGCATCGGGGATCGCGCGTGCCTTCGGTGATTGTACTTGATAGTGGGCTGCAGACAAGCGAGCAAGAAGAAAAACCAGGTCCTCACTGCTCTGCTCGAACTACGCGGGCTGGGTAGAGTCCCGGACAGACGATTAGAGGGTGGCTGCAACCGAACCTTACTGAGCCAGCAGGGCAGAAGCAGCAACCGACGGACCGACGGACCGAGGGATGAAAAATTACGATTAAAACAGGACTTAAGCCTAGCTGTTATTTATGGACGATCGTTTGTGTATCCTCTTCTCTTCTTGCTAACTGATCCGACTGATGACTGATTAGTGGATGATCTTCAACAGATGAAGTAAAGAAGAGTGTTTATATGCACATTTTTTCCTCAGTCTAATTATTGCAAAATTTGTTAAAATGTATTTAAATTTATTTTTGCAACAATTTTACTTATTTTTTTTCAAGCAAAGATTACTTCTTATCTCCTCGTACCTTAACTACACTAATCCTTTGATGAAGCATCCATTATAAAAACAACTACCTCATCGATACAGCTTAAGCCAACTGCTAACGATGTCGTAAAACTGCGACTGCAGTTCACGTTTGTTCGCGGCAGGACCACCCCGAGGCTACTAGCCCACACCGCCAATGGTTTATCAATTTGTATCACCCGCGGATTTACTCCCGAGGCCGGATGTGCCACCGGCGAAGACACTGCCGGGAGGATGTCTCGGCCGCCCGTTCGCTCAGTTGCTCCGGTGACAGTAAACCCGAACGCGAATCGCAAACGCCCTTATCGGCCGATCGATCTCATAAAAAGCAAATAAACATAAATATAAACGAATTAAATCTTATACAATTACGAAATTATCATAATCATGATCGCGATCATGTGGTTGTCGTCGTCGTCGTTCCTGCCGGGTGTTCTTTTTACTCCACACGACTGTGAGCTTCTACGATCCCACGGTAGGTAGAACCACACGGTGGGGTATGTACCTGCCCTGCTCTGCTACCGCCTGGTGGGAGCCGTTCAAAAACCGATCGAAGCTCACCGGCTCTAATCAATTGAAGTGGTCGCGAAGGCAAAAAGAGGCGCCCGCCGCTATCGGGAGCATAAATCTTTTATTGACTATTTGAGTTAATTATTTCGTTTCGGAATTGCATTTTATTTCTGCCGCGCATGTGAAGCTGGGCCTGCGCGCGCGTGTGTGTGTGTGCGCGCGTGGCGGGTGGAGGTGAGATCGTGGCATCGCAAATTCATGGCCCGGGATGCCCTCCTGTCGTGAGTCGGTCGCGACATCAAATCGAGCTTTTACCTTTAAGCACCACGAGAATATGGGTGGAATATGGGAACTGGGGGTGGGGGGGGGGGGGAACTAGAGGGAAGAAAATCAATACCCCAACCGATCCCGGCCAACGTTTTAATTGTAATCGGACCACCGAGGAAGATGTGTCTCTCGTGCAAAGGCACACACAAACAAAAAAACCCACCGGTCGGCGGTGGTCTTCAATCGTGCAGCGAATTGACTACCGAGCGAACACACACACACACACACATCCTGTACGACGTGTGTCGACGCTCGTGTCCTTACCGACAACGGGCGGTTCGGGACGATCGCACGACGCTGCAATTTAACGTTCATAAAATTGAATTAGTAATGGGCCATATTGTGGCTGCTGAATGGCAAAACAAGGATGTTATACGGTCGGAATTAGAGGATTGATTTTGTGACCAGTTGGAAGCTGACGGTGGTGGGTCTGGAAAAGCACGAGGAGAGACACACCGGTTGGCACACATGCTGTGAGATAAACTACCGAGAATGAAATATCAAACGGTGGTCTCTAGAGATTAGGGACTTGAATTGAAACTCTCTTTTTTATTTAAAGATTGATTGGTCTTGGTGTGTTTCTGCTTATGTTTTCATTTTCTGATTTTGTCGCAAAAATTTTCATTTTTTTATTTTCATGCTCTATTTTTTCCAATAAAATTTAGTTTAGCCATTTGTTTATTTAAGGTTTATAAGGTTTAAGGTTTATTTCCTTTTTCTGTATTCATTATTATTTTTACATTTTATTCTTTTTTATATATTTTTTATTTCATTTTATTTTATTCTATTTTTTCCCTGATGTTTAATCCCCTTTAGTTTTGTTATTGTAAACAATGGTTTGCATTATTTAATTGTTACATTTAAGATTGCTTTATTTCTGACAATTTTTGTGAACAATGTCTGTAACAAATGTAAACATATTTCTACCAGCAATCTGACAGATTTCATAGGCAGATTAACATTATATAAAATTTTCCGATTTTATTAAAAAATTTAAGATTGTAACTATTAAAGCAAACAAACCGGGCCAATTCAACAATGGGCCCTCGGCAGATAGCTAACTAGACTCATGGCAATAAGTAATCTAAGATCTGTAGAACTTGTTAGCACGGATTCCCAAAATCTTGTGACAAGTAGCAAATCCACAGTAAATAACAAAATATTTCAAATACAATCTAACGAATCTCGATCCTATCCTCCACCCGGAAACAGATAATCATCAATACATCAACCTTAAAAATGGCTTCGAATAATATTAGCATCACATAGATATGCTTCGATCCACCCAGTACATATTTCACCGCACTGTATTTGCACACAAAAGCTTACACGCAAATCCATTATTAGCTTTTGTTTGATGCGCTCCATTGTTTGCGGATAGTTTGCACCTGCACACCGGAGCCCTGAAACATCTCGTCGAATGTCATTTTTCACGCACCATTCGAACAAGCTGTTGCACAACTTGCCTAAATCATTATCCTTTTGGCAGTTGCAGCAAGAACGCTCGGCTGTTGCTGTTCCCCCATTGTAGTATCCCTCCACCACGGATGAGATAAACTTTTGGTTATACTTCTTTAAAACTCGCACACATCACAGATGATTTAGGATTGCTGGCGATAAAAATTATAGTTCTATTGAATTCTAAACTTCCGTTGCGAACCCGGGACCCGAAAGCTCGCCGGTTCGCGGCTCCAACACGCGCACGGATATCACTCCTACCGTTCCCTAGAACTAGTGTAGTAAATCGCGCCGAAAAGGATGGATGGCAAAGTCTTTCCTGGGTTGGGGTTGCTCTTTCTTTTCTGCTTCAGCTGGCTTCCATTCCGAGAAAGATCAACCGATCGATCATCGATCGCACATGGAGCGTGGAGAAACGGTTATTTATGAACTATAAAACTAGCTCGCGGTACGGTGCGAGATCGCTATTTCGGAGCGCGGTCTCTACCGGTGGGTTTGAGATAAAAAATCGCAGAATATGTGATTTTTCTGCGATTTCGCGTTGAAATGGTTATGTGTTTAGGCATGGTTCGATTCCGGGTTCAACTTTCGATCCGGGTAAGCTTAAATTTTGTATCGACGCGCGATCGATTACCTTGCCCAACGATGAATCTGAATTACAATCTGATTAATTTTTGAGGCGCCCTTAATAAATAAAGTAAAAAAATCTAATGCACACCAAAAAAATCTCAAAATTTCGCATTCATTTGCCGCTTCAGTCAACCAAAATAAAATTATCCCAAAAACACTCTAAAGTACCCATTCCAATTATTCAAATGCCACCTAAAGTACACCCAAAAAACCGAAAACACCCCTCATATAATATTAAAATTCATAATTGACAAAAATTTTAATAACGCAATAAACTAATGCGCCCGCCATGCGCCAAAGAAAGCTTTCGAATTCATAATTTTACTACCAAACTGTAACAAATGCGTAACGATGCGGCGGCCAATAGCAACCCTTCACTTACCATTCATTAAGTACGACTCGCGTTCGCGCCCAAAAAACCGCAAACCGTTCTTATTCTACCGGCCGTGTGTCAATGTGCCGCACGATCGCACCGGAACACCGATCCGGTGGTGCATAAAATAGTCCCAAAAATGGGGACTGGAAAGTTCTTAAAGCTAATAAAATTAAGAAACGTACTCAACCCACCTTTTTTAGTACGGGCGACCGCGAGAAATGCGCCATGCCTATAACCTGATTGGCGCACCTCCACCAGCCCAAGCGCGTGTATTTTGGGGGCCACTTGCATCACGCTGTAATGGGGTTTGAACCAATTATTTAAAGTTAATTATATTAAGTAACATCAATTAAGGCGGGCGGTAGAGGAACTTCTATATATTATACACAGCCTTTAATGACCTCGTAATGATCATGAAATTTGCTGCCGGCTGCGTAACGGCTGTCGCGGAGTGTTGTCTCCGAACCGGCAAAACGGGGACCGTCGAGAGGACGATTCGGCTTCGACAAACGTTGATTTCGCGTAGTACCAGTGGCACTTGCGGTGTGGTGTGTGTGTGTGTGTGTGTAGCGACAACGAACCCGTTCGTTCCATCCTGCGTTCAGGTGTGACGATAATCAATGCAATTCGATCCTTCCCCGGGCAATGAAGAGGACGCCGGGTACTGGGCACGTTCGATCGCACGCTACTCGCAGGAATGCTGTTGACTCGACACGCCTGGTGCGTGAGCACAGGTCACGATGGCTGCAGCTGCCACTTGGAACATCCTCGGAACATTCGTTTCGTGATCTACCTGGATGCGATCGAGGAATGTGCCACGATGGTAAAGTATTGTGTTTTATGTGACCTCAACTCGCTTTGTTTCTGCAAACTTTGGTAATATGAGTACAGGAGTAATCTCTTCATATAACTCCCGTTTCCCTGTCGAACCATTCTACCTCACGTCATCTTAACTTTTTATCTAAGAAAGGAACAAGATTTACTTAATATGAACGGATTTTAACCGCTCTGCTGTAATTACCGAACCTCACTTTCTCGCTCGCTCTCTTTACCCCGGAGGCTTAAAGCACGGCTTGAGCCGTGTTCAATTTTCTTCGAACGAAAGGTTAATTGGTGCTGGATGGTGCTGCAAACCGGGTCCCCAAACGAGGCTCCAGCGGTCCGAGTCACCGTGTCACTTGACAACTGTCGATGGCGTTGCGGTTGCGTTTTTTTACAACTCTGCTTCGGGCAGACCGAAGTCCATTGTCATTTAATGGTCGTTTCGCTTGAACAACTTGCACTGTAAACACTTGACGACGCTTTCAACGCCCCAACTAAGATTCCAGCCGGTCAACTGTGGGAATGGGAGTCGAGACTTCTCCTGTTGGACTGACTGGCTCGTTACAGCGGTAATGCGACTGCCCGTGTGTGATTCACCTGTAGAACCAATCTTCAACTCCACAAAGAAGCTTCTTCCTTTTTCTCCTCACTCACCCTTTTTAAGACATTTCTTTCCGGACGAGCAACTCTTCACGCGGAGAGCCACTTTAATCGTACAATAGCAACAAACAGTTTCCATGTTTTTTTTTATTCTATCGCTTCTACTTGTTGCCTCCGCTAAGCAAGCTGAGCTCCTCGACGCCAATCGTGCTCCAATCATGGTCATTCAGCGCACGAGCGCGTTCGCAATTATGCGCTGGCGCAAAAATCCGTCCAGGTGCCAGCACTCACCAATGGCCGACCATCACTTGACGCACCGATTGGCAGAGGATACATATTTGAAATTCTTTTCCTACACGAGCCACGAGTCCCGGCTGCGTCGTTTGGTTTTTCGCGCGTGCAATAGTGGCCACGCAATACATTCCAGCTACCACCATGCCCTGGCACCAGGTGGTCGATAGGGGATTTGCAAATGGGTTTAATCGTGTGCTAGCAATCAGCTAGCAGATAGAAAGTAATGCTTTAAGTACGGTCAGTAGCACGCACCTTGGAGTAGCTCTTCAAACATTGTGAGTCATGTAGCCGGGAGGCACCTCAGGTTGGAATGTGGCTTGTGAAAGCATTCCGATATTAGAGGGCAGAGCAAGAACAAGGGTGAATGTTGGGAATTGGGTAGAATCTGTGCCCCTTAATAGTCCAGCCGTCATAACTTTGTTTCAAGCCTTTTTTACAGACAAAATTCCACTACGTAATGTGTCGATTTGGAGCATCTATAAGCCAATCCAGGATCTCTCAGGTATTTTGTGGAATTTAGTCTTCTACAGAGTTACATCCTGAGGATCTATTTCGTCTTGAGGACGGATTCACCTTGAGGCAGTGTAAATTACTGTGAGGGAGAGTGTGAGATATTTGAAGTCGTTAAATCTGATGCTGATATCAGGGTCTTGAACAGAGTCCTTCTGCTCTTCCGATAAAGGACGAAGTGTGTGTATGAAGTTGTCGCCACAGTCATTAAGCATTTTACTATGAAACGTGTGGTCCTTGAGCTTGCCCATTACTTCAAGGATCAAAGGATCAAATGATCCGAATGATGATAAATCCTGTTAAGAAACCAACAGATGTCTCTCTACAGAGTTTTTGAATGAAAAGGAAACGAGGCAAACATTTCCTTTAGTTTTGAGGCTTTAAAAATGGATTATCAGATATCCAACGCCTCGCGAGCGCGTATCCTTTAACTCCAAAAACCGCGGTACAACATCGTGCAAAACTAATTGAAACTAATTGAAACACTTTATCCGTCTTACCTTCATAATTTCCCCTCTTCCCTTCTTATTAGACCGCTTGATACAAATTCACCAACGACACGAAACAGCAATTGAACGCAACATTTGATTTGATGCCATCAACCATCTACCATGCCGGGCAGTTAAACATCGCACGCTCGTTCTAATCCATTTGTTTCGCACGCACAACCATTTCGACTTGCAGCACTTGTACAAATAAGTAAAACGATCTTAACCCTCGCGCACGATCACTACAAATCACACATCCCGGTGCACACCAGCCACGGAACTGCCGATAAGTGTACCACCACCGGTGTCTGTCTGGCACTAATAATCAGTTATTATACCACACCTTGATGGGCTCTCATTATAGCTTTAGCGCGTAAAACACACAACGAGACCGCGGCAAAACGCGCCTGTTAGCATAATCGTTCTCCCCGGTGCTGTGCCAACACTGTTACAGTGTATTACGGCGGTGTACTGATCTATATATCCTTGCTGTTGGCACCTTCTGGATACACCTGTGATCGTGCAAGGTTTAATCGTGCTAAGGGGCCCGCGTGATAAACACAACGCTTTAATGTGGGATAATTTCTGCGTTCGGTTCGATACGGTTTAGGTTTTTTTCTGTTTTCTGATATCCAAAGCGATGCAAGTGTAGAGTGCAAGTGTGTATTCGAATGTACAGATATGCAGTTAGGTAATGAATGGTTTTGCAAACCGTACAATCGAAACTAATATTTTATCAAATATTATTGCAGTGGTTGCGAATTAGGAATAAATATTAGAAGCCGAAATTAGACCTCCTCTTTCTTGCAAGAGTCTTGGCAGTTAGATACTTAGAAAGTGTTGGACCTGGACTTGTTTACAGTCTAGAAGAAGCCTTTTCTTGATGAACTTTATGAAAGTTTCCTTCGGTGTATTAGACATTCCTTTAAATATAAGATTCATCAAACCTTCTGAAATATACAGATTGAAATTTATTCTTCTATTTTCTACTAATTCTTTTAAACATAGAAAAACTTTCTAACCTTCTCTTAACTATCCATTTAAAAGCATCCTATCGCTGGTACAACGCTGTCAGCGAGATAAAAACAACAGCCCCTATCCTGGCACGCCTGCCCAATCAAATGGCATTAATCAAATTACAACACCCGCAAACCAAACGGCACAGCACACGAGGGCAGTGATGGACGCCACCGGGATTAACCGAAAATTGAATAATGGATAAATTGCTTCGACTCGACGGCGACAGTCATCCGCTGGCCGGCCAGCGTGTCGCAACTCCACCTACCAACCCAACTAGAATACTTTGCTCTCCCCTAACTGAATCCTCCAAAAGATCACCACCGAACCGAACCGAACAGCAGGCAGCGTCAGGGTCAGCGAAGGTTTTCGTCGCCCTTTTACCACCATTTCCGCAAATAGCGCTAGCGGAAAACGGAGGAGAGGAGCAAAAAATCCATTCCATCACGACAAACCGAAAGGGCCGGTTGACGGTTGACAATCGGCCAAGCGGCCGGCAAGCCGGATCTGTCTGCGCGCGCTGTTGAAGTTGATGGATAAGTGTCCCATCCACGAGCCCGGGGCGCACGCTGCTGCATGCCTTTCTGGCGGTGGTAGATGGAATGGCTGGTCGTTCGCTTAAGTTTTCTAACGTTTTCTTCGCCTTCGCCTTTGCTGAGGCTCTACATTGTGCGTTTTTTCTCTGTCACCAACGGGTCTCCCATTCCTCGCTTCCCGGAGACGCGATGATGACCGTGTGACAGGAAATAGACTCTATAATGTCTAATTGAATAAACGTGGTGTGAAAGAAGCTTGTTAGGCGTTGGGGGAGACAATTAATCAAAGTGATCGGACGCCAGCAAAAGTTCTGGCTGGCCGGATCTCTTCCACCGGCGGGAACATCGGTTTAACGGCTGCCGGAGATACAGCGCAGACTCGTAAAACCGAACGTCGCAGAAAGGGTGTTCTTTTAACTTGATTGGATGATACAAATCAGTAAAATTCGATGAGAAAAAAGTGTATTTTCACTGCCTCAAAGTTGAAGTCAGTTCGACAGTTTGCAGATTGCAATTCAGCCCAGTGCCATGGACATTCTTTTCAAATTAGATTATTTCCTTCACATCCTTTCTGTTGCTTTTGTAAACCGTTTTCCGTCCCAAAGCAAACGCCTGTGACCGGGATGGTCGCTGTCAGTCAAAATGTCCCGCGGTCAGGTATTTGCAGCTGGGCGCAATATTTTATTGCCGCATAAAACCACCGAATTGTTCCGCATAAAACCACCGGGCACAAAGTGCAACACGGTGAGCTCCACACGCGGAGGCACGCAATTTAAATCGCTGTAAAGCACTGTCCGCATGCCGCATGCGCCGGGCGAAATGGTTCTAAGGCACCATCGTAAATACCGAACCGTGCGGTCAACCGAGCCGTGCAGCACGCAGCGGGAATGCAAACGTGTCGATTGGCTTTTGACGATTTTCGGCCAAAGTCTCACCACGGGCTGCACCTTCCTCGGGGTTGGTGTTTCTCCTTTTTTTGTTTGCAAACTCCTGGGCCGCCATGTCTTTCTTTAACTGCCGAACGTACTCCCCTAAGCCATGCTACAGAGGTACGAACCACTTCGAAGCAATCCGCTGCAATTGCAAACCCTCGTTGCAACGATGGGTGCAACGACACCATTGGCTGGTGGCGTGTGTGTCTTCGTTTGAGCAGTAACTGAGCAGAAGATATTTATCCTGGGTCGAAATATATGACAGTCGTAAAAATGTATTCGCTTCGCTTCAAACGCTAGCGGAACCCGCTGCAGTCCCGATACAATCGGTGTTCGATTCCTCGCCCTTTGCACAGTAACAATGGTTAAAGCTCAAAGGAATGGTGCGGAATGGAATTTCACACGCCAGCAAGGAATAAAATGGTTTCCTTGGAGGGATACATACATTCTTCAGATAGCGATTAAAACAAATACAAAGCCACAGTGCGTGCTGTGGCAATAGGACACCCTGAACAACAAAAAAAATCCAGTAAATACCTCAATTTGCCGCATACATAATTGCTTGGTACAATTGGCCGTTTTTTAAAGGACAGTAAGCGAAATTGGCAATTAATTTGAAGCAATTGTTTAATCAATTTCAGCTTTCATCTGATAAAATAATTTCACAGATAACCCTCAAGAACCTTGTACTTTGGAGAACAACCAAAAATTGTTCACAACTCCTATATCAAGTAAAAGAATCATAAATATATATTATTCAAAAAATAATGTTCATGAACTGATTTCGACTGTTGATGAAGCCATGATAAAGAGCAGTTTCAATTCTAAATTAATTTGAATCTTTGTATCATGATGATCTCCAGTAACTCGAGTATAGTCAGAACGAATCCTCTTAGCCGAAAATATTCAGATAGAAAATGATGAGCAAGAATTTTCTTCTTTGCCAAGATATATAATATTATTTTATTATGTTCTGATTTAACTTGTAGTCAGAGACTGATTATAAATCCTAATTTATTCTCATATTTCGTAGCCAGTCTCAAGACCTAGTCCAACCGTATAGGGAATTCCAATATTATCGGGAACTGAACTGAAGACCAAATCTGCACTAGTCAAAGAAAGGTGTTATATTTGAACCAAAAACGGAGACGAAAATACCTCAAAGCATATTTTTCCAAGAAACCGCCTTTGACACCTGCTTTCCAAGTGCAAAGCCACCGATCTCTATTGTTTGTTTATATTGCTACTCGTTTATTTTATTAATAGTCTAACGAACTGAAGCTTATCATTTCGATAGTCCCTCGGCTAAGCTCTACCGAGCGCCTAGCATCAACCTTCCGAGAGAGTGAGAGAGTGTGAAAAAAATCCCCAAATTCTTAAAAAACCACCTCCAGGTACCTGGCCTGCAAACCTTCGCGCGTCGCTTAGCGCGTAAACAATTTGAATGATAATGTGCATCCGATAATAATGCGCCAGTCGTAAAATGGAAATGGTATACATTTACATTATCATAATATTATTAACGGCATCACTGATTTAATCTGTGCCGGTACGGCGGCACACAGGTTCGCTCCGGAATGTGCCACCTGACGACCTGATGGACGGGGGTTCATCTTGGCAGGAGTATTGTTCACCCGATCGTCGTCATCCCGGGTGCGGCGTAGCTAATGTGACAATTTACAATCAACTGGCTAGCGTCGCGCGGTACGGTGTGTCCAGTCGGAAAGGTTTGTGCCGTGCCGACAGAAACTACGCCTCAACGCCGCACCGAACACCTTTACGTTTGACGCGGTCCATTAAAACCCGTGACGAGATCATACAATTTCGGGGCTCGTGGATGGAACCTCCAAAAAAAAAACCATGGGGGTGTTTCACACGTCACTGCTAGGAAGAGATAATGTTTCATGCGTTCTTTACCGGCCCTGTTTTGGTATTAACCTGTGGAAATCTTCTCAGAATGCTAATCTCGTATCATAACACGCGCCAATGTGAATTCTTCACTTATAAGCTAAAATGTTGTGTAGGTTCTCTTTTTGTTGAGACACTTTTTGAAGCCTAAGCCTAAGCACCAGTTCTCATTAGATCACGTTCAAGGACTCCTAAATCATCGCACACCGCTATAATCCGCTGTCACCATTGCCACCCGCAGGGCCGCGGCCTGTGATTGGCAAGCGACAAATCCAACTGCGAACCTGTCAAATTAACTCCAGCCCCGGAGGGATGCTCCGGTCGATAAGGAAGCTTCAACACACCAAAACAAAACCCACCAACTCCCCCCCTTTGGGGCCACATAAAATGTCGCGCGAGCCAAACAGACACCTCATTAGCATTATCTACCGAACCGTTGCCTATATCTTCAGGGACGCCTTCAGGGAACCGAGATGGGCCTTCTTTAACCACCCCACGGAAACCCCAGTCTAGGTGGTGATGTTGGCCAGATGGCGATGGTACGCTTCGGGCAGTAGTAGATCACATTCTGTTCAGTTCCGCCGGCTTCTGCCCACCGCGAGGCACCCGCGCGTTTTCGTCTTAAGGGGGACCAACAAAAAAATATCAAAACACTCGTAAAACGCGCAGCACTCGTGACATGTTTTACGATCATATTTCAGCGGCCATTAGGTCGCGCATAAAACGTAATTTACAATTCAGCCGTTCCGCGTGATCCCCTTTTTATGTCGCGCACATACACCACTCACTTCCAGCTGCAAACCCCCCCGTTTTTCCCTCATCGATCGTGATCGATACGCGGAACCTCGAAGCTTCGCTATACGCTCGGAATGTTTGGTACATCTGCATCTCGGACGCTCGCCCGGCCCCGACAACACCGGAGCACGTATCCCCAGCGATGGATAATGATTTAATCTCGGCATGATTCCGCACGTCCACGCCCGGCGCAGCAGGGTGCTGTCGATGTGTGTACGGGCCCCCATCACCGAATGCCCGGATTTACCATAGACTGGGCGTCATGCCATAAAATGGGCTGCACGGCATGACGTGAACCTCGTCGCTTTACCGGTAAGGTTGAGAAGACACCATCATGTTGACTGCTGGCTCCACACACACGCATGGCCTCTAGCATACTTAAATGGCCGCAAAATAACACCCGCAACCCGTCACGCTCGACAGTCGTAAAGATGTCAGAATATTGTCACAGATCAATTCCGTTCGATTCCGGACGTTTCGGAGTAACGGGGGTGGGGTCTGGCCTTTTGTGTTTGCGAACGAAACGAAACGAGTCCCTTGCTGCACGCGAGAAGCGAAACATGCTGTGCATGTGGCCGCGATCCCCCAAACACCCTGGGATCGCTGAAGTCACCCTGGAGCATTCGTTCGCCGGCCTGCGTATGAATATTCATCGCACAATGGGTCGATGTCCAACATACCGGTGTGCTGAACCCTGGGAACACTGGACGGAAGAATGCTAAGCGTGTCGTGTCATAAATATGTTCTAGATATTATTGACCTACCACTAATGTTGTGACCGAGGGTGATCCTCCGGGAAGGATTGATCGTTCGAAGCGTGCTTTTATTTGTGTGGGAATAAATCTTCCCTAACATAAGCAAACTATTCTAACAAGCTTATGATCGGTTGAATAGTTTTGTTTGGGAAAGGTGATCGCTTAATGAATGATCTATTTTTATTCTGTCTGGGTTAGATAAGCTTAGGATGCAGTGCAGTCGATTCTAAGGAGCTCCTGAAGAGAAGAGATATTTGCTTTTAAGGTGTCTCAATCTGAAGCCTTATTGTTGGTTCTATTTACATTAAGCTGAAGGCAAAATAAAATAAATTAGCGACCTACACCCTTTTCAATGTAGATCCTCGTCATAATCGCGATGGCTGTAAGGTTAATTAGGGTTTGCAAACTATGAGGCGATCCTCTCTTGTATGGTTTACTTCCTATTTCTTTATAATCGTTGTAGATTAAAGGAAACCGTTTTGCAAGCATCCAATTGGAGATGAAATATAATTCCCCAGCAGTAAATTCTTCACAACACATCAATTTGTGCTCAATTATCCACCGCGTACCACTCGAAATCCTTCAGCTTAAATTATTTGCAATTAAAGAGATCCCAGGTTTTTCCCCTCAGGCACCTTAATCCAGCTTAAGCGTTAATCGCAATGCGGATAAACATTTTTGTGCTTAATTTTGTTAAAACCACGCAGAAGCGAAACCTATCACGATCCACCATTCCATACCCTGAAACACCTTGCAACAAGCTATTTCAAACCCTTCTGAAGTCTGAGGCTCCCCGGTCGACTGCACACGATGCATCCAACAATTTCTTGGAAGAATGACCGCATCGAAATCGAAATTTAACACAAAAAGTATAACTAAAACACCAGCCTCCAGTAGCCGATCCCGTCTCGCGCGACTGTGGTAGACCCATTTGTCAACGTTTCGCCAAAATTGCCACCAGGAAAGAAGGCACAGAACACCGGAGATGTGATGCACGTATGTTCTGCAGTATAAGGGCCCGTTTTTATTCGTACCTCGTACCCGGTAGCGAAATTCCACCAGACACCAAAACCTTCCCATCCATCCGTTCGCTCGAGTCGTTTTTAATTATGCTTAATTCAATTAAATGCTCCACATTCCGTGTTCGTCACATATTTGTCAGAAGGTGCGCACACCTGCCAATTTTGTGGCCGACGCCGAAAGATTTCCGCCGAAAGTCCCGACGCGTTGGCAAACGTTCGATGCGATACGAATGCTGACGGGCAGAAGAACACGGCCCCGGCGGACGATCATTAGCGGTAGCAGCCCTGAACTCTTCTTGCACACACACACGCACACCGTTTGCTGGCGTCGATGCAAAAACCGACCTCGAGAGCATTGGGATGATGCATGTGCTTTTTTTTTGTTGTAATTTCATTCTTTACTTGTGTCCCGTCGCCTGTAACAACCTTAGCACTTATCTTAGCCGGGCGACGTCTTTAAAGAGCTTTGGCCGGGTTTAGCGAGTCGCCAGCGCGATAAGCATCCCGGGCAGCATCCCTCGGGAAGGATACGGCACCAGACGCAAAATCCAAGTGGAGGCGACGGTGCACCGGAGAACAACAAATTGAAACATCGTCCAGAAGATTGTCTGATGGACCTTCGCAGGACCGGAAGCATACCGGCGCACATACCGAGGGCCTGCCGCATTACCTGGGCCGGTGTCTGCTCTCAGAAGCAACCAATTATCTCGGCCCGGTGCGTGCGCCGTGGTACGTGTCTAGCCGTCGGTCCTTCCTGCTGAGTCAAGTGCGCCGGATCGACTTATCAGTCCTCGATCAGCCTCCGGCTTCTACGGCTTAGGCCACAAGCTAAACACACAACCCTGTTTGTTCATTGACTAATTACGCTCCCTGCGGTTCCAGTTTCCTGCGTGTTTTCGTGGCTCTTCTAGCTGTGCGTCTAGCTGCATGTGCGTGGAGTTGAATGGAAGCTACGCTTCGTGCGTGCACGTGGCTTCCAGCTACCATGAGACCGAAAGCAAAACCCAAACCCCGACAAGAGCCCGGTACAAAGATTAGGAAACTAATCGATGCAATCCTTCGTCTGGTCCGTTGGTCGGATCTGGCGACTGAAACATTTTTTTGTTAACAAATCAAATAAATGCCCGAAAGAGTTTTGGGATGTCGGAGGAACACAAAAAGACAGTGAAAAGAAGGAAACAAAAAATAAAACTTTCAACAGCTTTTATCATTAACTTCGTTCTTCAACTGTAGAAAGAAACAGAGTTGGAAGATATGAAGCAGTCCAAACAACAATTAAATAGTTCTTGTCCCTTTCTATTTATTTTTGACTGTTTATTGTATTTTGCACTCTAATTTTACACAAACAGATTTTTATTTTACTATTCTAAGTCATATTTTATTGTTAAATTGCTCATTATGAAAATATTTTTAAATTTCTTATCGTTTTATTTAATTGTTTTACAACTTTTACAATTCTATTTTGCTAAATTTTAACAAATTTGTTATTCGATTTCACTTTAAAATTCTAACAGCAAACAGTATCCAGCACGAAGCACACAATATTCTATCCCGGTAACCGTCAAAGCATGAATGAAAAATGATCCTGCACGCCAGCGTTCCCTATGTCATTGCATGTTTTCAAAACAGCACAACCGTTCTAACGTCTAACATAAACCGACGGGATAAGAACTGGGAGGAAAAACACAACAGAAGGAAGCAAAGAAAGAATTCCAACCGTAGCAAAATAACCACCCAAAAAACGGCGAGCTGTAGTAAACGAAAAACTCAGTGAAGGCAAGATACGGCAACGATAAGTTGGTAGGAGACCCCGGCGAGGACGAACAAACAAAATTTCTAACCATTTCCTGTCCCATGCTTGTGCACACGAGCGGGCGCCGAAGGTTAAGACACCGAACCAGCATGGGAACCAAAGGAGGCACAAGCAACGAATGAACAAAAAATCATTATCAAGGGAACCTGAAGTCCTGAAGGCACGCGAAAGACGATCCCTTCTGTTTGCGGCATGCAGTGCAATCCTGTCCCCGAAAGGAACGAGAACGGACGGATCGAAGGCTTCCGAACGGCGCACGACGAGATGGAATTGGCAGAAGTTTGAAGCGGACCCGTCACCTTTTGCTCCGATACCCCCGATGACTCATAATTTGACCAAACACCCGAATCCCTTGGATTCTAAGTTCCACCGGAGCTCGGACTAGTGTAGGGATTATCACAAAAAAAGGTTTATGGCATTCTGTGGTTCAAGCGGTCAAGCTTGGTAAGGGCAGCATAAAAAAGTATTAATTACAGACCCGGTTCGCTCGGACGGACGGCCAGTGAAATAAAAACGAAAGCAAGCACCACCACAAACTTTGATGGAAACTTATTAAAACAGTTTAAAAAAAAAACTACACTGACAAAAAGACCTCATACTGCTCACAAGGACAGAGCAGAACGTGGTCGTGCAAGGGTTCGTCGCTTGGTGCGCATGTTAGTTTTTTGTTCTCGCTTTTTCGGATGCTTGCTGCACCGGGTCGAGCCACCCACCCGGACTTGTATCCCTTTGCGGATTTTTTTTTTCTTCTTTGTTTTTTTCAGTCTACCTTTTAACGGTGTTTTTCGTTGTTCGTTCCCCAATCCAACGCAAGATTGAATCCTTCCCCTTAGCTAGAGCCACGAGCCTGCCACGATGATGGAATGCACCTTCGGGTGTACCGTGTAACTCAATCCTGCACCCGCCATCCCTATCTGTCGGTTCGTGTGGTTCGTGTTCTAATGACGACCATCCCGCAAATCCCTTCCAAGGAATGTGGCCCGTTTTTTCTGCCTCACTACCCACATATCCTTTTTAAGCGTGCGGTTAGAGAGGGCGTTTTCTTCGTACTCGTGTCCATTCCCATCCCACAAGGACTCCCCGTTCGAAGCGCTCGAGAAACGGTTTCGTATTTCCCCGTATGACGCGCGTGTGGACATTGTCATCCGGTGCTTGTACCACACCGGGAGCCATGTGCCACAGCTGCTGCCTGGCAATGGCAATGGGATCCTGGTGCGTGGTGGATCCTGCACGTTAATTAAGCTCCCGCTGGGCGGCCGAACCAGTAATCGGTTCCTGCGGCTGTGGTTTTGTGCTTTCAGCGGTGTTTTACGGTTATTCTTTGGCTCGGCCGAGGGCATCATGTTGTGCGCCGGCGAAACGAGCACGTAGGCGACGTGCTTTATTAGGTGTGGGCTCAATCGGCTGCAAATGGCCATGGTGCACCGTTTCACCTCTCGGTTGGTTGGTATGGGAAATGGGAATTGAGCGGCAGTGTTGCATCGTAACATCTTCAACATATTAGCCGTGGTTTATGAAATATGGGCCGTTGTCACACGCTGGTTTGCTTCGGCCGCTCCGCCGTGTGTAACGATCGAAAGAGAATGTAGTTCAGTTTATTGTTTTTGCCGAAAACTTAATGATGATGATATTGATGAAGGGTAAAACTTATGAGGCTCTCTAGTTGTTTAGCGAATATAACAAGGTGAAATGAAATTGGGAGATTTTATATAGCTCGATATGTCTACCTTGAGATTAAAAAATTTGTTACAAATAGTCGAAAATCTGAGGGTAGCAAATCTGTCTTCTTAGTCATAGCCAATGTCATTCAAAATTGTGGGATGTGTAAGATAAATTGGAAGATCCTCCTGTGATCTCACTGATCGTTCATCATAATGTCCCAGCAATCTGTTCCACTATTTGGATTTTGAGATATAGTCTGCCGCTTACCAAGAGTGCTTGTGTTCTAGATATTACTAGCTCAGTATTGCTATCACTTGTTTAAGCTCAGATAGTCTTATATCACGAGGAAATTGAACGAAAAACTATTAAGTGAAATCTGCATTTTTTCAACCAAATTGTAGGGTCCTTCCATCATCAAAACTGCAATCCATACCCAAACAATAAACGCTCATAAAAGAGTCTTCTGGTATCGAAAACCCTTCATTAGCATCGTGATATTGATTTTTCCCCAAAAGAAATCAATTGATCGTTACAACATCTGCCATCGAGAGTGTAACCCTATCACAATTGTAAAGCGTTGAAAAATCTTTCACCAAAAAAATGGAACTGTTCTCACGCATGTGAATTAAAACGATTTTCATTACGATAATCATTAATTCATCCAGCTTTCCGGCTGTGCAAGCTTCCAAGCGAATGCAAAATCATGCCCGTGTTTATGCAAAATCACCTCGCCTGCGGTAATCAAGGGTAAATTGATTTCGCAACCAATAATAATGCTAATCCCTAGCCAAGCCAGCCTAACTCTGAGTGCATCCTACCGCAATCCGGTACCGGTACCTGAGAACGGGTTAAACGGGGCGCCCTTTTTTTTCAATCACCAACTCTAACGGTCGGGTGAAGCCTGAACGGGGTAAGCAGATTCAATTGTCAATTTCCCGAAGGTCCCTTCCGGTTGCCACAGGGCAAGAAGTGTGACAAATGACAAGTGGATGAGTTGACACAATCCTCGATAGTGGCGAAACCCGTCCCGGCATCGATCTTTCAACGAACCTCCGGAATGAACACGCACCTTCCGTACCATCACACGAGCATGGGAAAACACTGGGTTCTTTTTTTTTTGCATAGATGCAAAAATGTGTCCCTCCGGCTAAAGAAAGAGACCCCGGAATCTCAATCAAGAATGGATCGGCATCATTAACGTCACACGATTCCCGTGTTTAAGCCGTGCGCAGGGAAACCTCGTCTAGCTAGAACTTACCAACGTACCAACGCCTGGGGCGGCCCGGTTGTGTGATTAATGGAAGTCATATTATGCACACGCCATTTCCGGCTTACCTCCCAGTGGCGCAAGGCATGCAAATGCAGCTGGCCGTTGCACCGCAGCAGCAGCAGCCTGGTTTGTCGTCGCCCGAAATTGATGAGCCGCGAAGCCGCTTTGCATAAATTACACTTTATAAACGGGCAAACGCCCGCTTTGGCCATGTTTACACACTTTGTTTGTTTGCTTGCCAGCTTGCGAAAAAAAAAATAATTCGGTGTCGTACCTACCACCCGGCCGGACGGACGATTATCGGCCACCAAAGGGCAACCGGTTTGTGGCATCTCGAAGTCACTTGCTCCCTTGACAGCAGCAGCGCATGCAACACCTAGACCGAGCTTGAAAGGAAGTTGATCCGAGTCAAGGGGCACACACACACACTTTGGAGGTACTTTATACTGTTGATTTAACCTCCCCCGGGCCCAGGCGGTTTGTACATGCAAAGTGGGCACGCTTGGCGTGCGCCCTACCGCCACACTGGCTCGGATGGCTCGTACGCTTAATTTGTGCAACCAACGAGGAGTGAAGTCATTTGCATAATTGCAGTCGATTAATCATACTTAATAAAGAGGTTTTTGGGCTTTGGGAAGTTTCATGGTTTATGCTGCAAACGGTGGGTTCAGGCACAGGACCCTTTTGTGGAAGCGGCACCGTACAACTGTTTGTGGTTATTGTCTTTTCACTGTGATTGTTTGGTGGTAATCATTGGAGGATAATCGCCTGTGAAGGATGCTGAGGACTTAAGGGAATGAAAGGGACTTTTTTTCATGTTTACCGATCGATGAATCGATGCCTTGACTAGTGGAATTGGTCTTGAGTAATTGATTTATCCGTAGCCAGACAGAGACACCTGTGGAGTTTGATCGTGGAGTATCTACCCAACGATCACTTCCTAAAACCGCATCTTAATTTTTGATTGCACTCTGATTTTTTTTTATTTTTTTATGATTTTTTTTATTACTAAAGGCTCATATACCTCCTGAGGGCTGACTATAGTGAGGAAAAACTATCCAACTGTGCGGTACTAATAAGTCTACTAAGCCGGGAATGGCAGGCATGACCTGAGGAGGTTGTTACAAGAAGAAGAAGGTACCTTCCAAGAAAATTGCCAGTAAAATCTTCTTCTATTTATCTTCCCAACCACCCCTTTTTATAATGTTACTTAAGAATGTTTCAAACTCTCAATTGAATCTACTTTGTGAAGATGGATAGCACTTAATAATATCCTAGCTTTCAATTGAATTCAATTCAACATGACCAGCAGATTATCTCAGTTATTCAAAATTTATCTAACAGTGGACCTCGTTTTACAATTGAAATGCTGGAACCTTCTTGATGAGATTTGGTTCGCTTCGGCAGTATTTAGACCCGATTAAATTGATTCAGATTTATGGGTATTCAGAGTCTTATCATAATGCATCTAGAATGCCCAACTAGCCCTCTACGTCATACTGATTTTAAATTTTATTTTCCGAGTAAAACTAGTTATATCTCTGTCATTTCTTGACTCTGTTCAATTTGAAGTAGATAATTTCTAGGTAGGAACTGGACTCTGCGTAAGTGTCTGAGCGATTGTGGATGCATCAAGTTAGAGGTCTCTACATGGCAAGACCGGAGATCGAATCCCTTCCAGATCGTCTCACGTTGTCATGCCAGAGAATTTACTTGTAGAACTATTGAAAAATTGAATAAAATAATTATAAAAACAAGTAAAACTATTGAGTACAGATCCTCCAACTAATTATTCTAGCTGTTGAACTACCTCCATCTATCTTCCATTTTCTGCAAACCAACCAGACAGTGTTTGACCCGAATCACTTCCGACATGACCGTGAAGTGCGGTCCACGATCAACGTACGCATCAGTGAATAAATTTTCAATTAACCAGCCAGCCCCAGACAGCGATACTTTATTAAGCTGCCAACCGAACCGCCACCCAGACAGACTCAGTTTGGTAACGTGCCGAACCAGAACGCAGGCTAATGATTGAAGGTTGTCTTCACTGCAGCTTGTGTAGCTGCCGGACGAAGACCGTGTCACCCACACAAAATCCAACCCGATCCCGTGTGATCCTTTTTCGGCGAGACACCCGACCGTCGGTGGGAACGAAAGCTGTCGGTTAATTAATGAATTAGTTGAAGTGAAAGTTTTATTGGCGTTGCAGTTGCGTTGGCGCTTGTACGGCGCTTGCACCTTGGGATTGGCTTTGGGGTGGCAAAGGCTGGTGATCTGCGTTCGTGCCAGCAACGAAGGTGCAATCTTGTATGCACAAGCACAAAAGCGCGGATTCGAACCGGTCGGCTTGCATCGAACCGTATTTGTTAATTGTAATGTCAACGGTGCAATAAAAATTAAAACCATGGTGGCACTGTGCAGTGTTGTCCGGGTGATGTCATGCTGATTGATGCCGGCGCGGTGTGGTTCTCTGTTTAATTAATCCTCGCCGTCAGGCATACAGATTTCTGTTTTAATTGCTCTCAGGAGCATTTTCTTACAAGAAATATTAATTATTAATTTATTGTTATTCGTGATCATTAATAGTCTTACTAAATTATATTAAATTCTAGTTTTATCTCAATAATATCCTTCCAAGACGCTTCCAAACGCATCATCAAGGACTCTGCCCTCTAAAATACCGAACAAATTGTGCATTTTTCTCTAATGAATTCATCACATACTTCCTTTATGTTTCCTCTAATGCTGCAGTCTCCGTTCGGAATAACCTTTAAAAAAAATCCACATGATATTAATCAATTGGGCACACATTAAAATGCGCTCACAAACGATGAACATCGGCGACAACCTTCTCATCTTCCATTAAGTTAAACGATACCCACTGTTCCGGTGACTCGTTTAAATCAATCTGCCCTCCATCTTTAGATTCGTTTCCCGAGACCGTTGTGCTACCATTTCGCACATCCTTGTGCGCCAACAGCGGAGCTAGCTCACAAAAAAACACCCAAAACGGTCGCGACTCAAAGCGCATAGCCGCATGAAGTTATGCTTGATTTTATAGGCAAACACTTTTTCATACGAATTATACAGTTTCATAATTTGTGTCATCATTATCCATTGATAGGGTCATAAATCGTGGTGCGATCGCGCGGTTATGATTTTAGCCCTGGTTAATAGGCTCCAACCCGGGAGGAACAACTTTCAACGAGCAGAGCAAGCAAGATGCAACAACGAAAAAATTAAAATCAATCATCCCGAAAACGTTCCTAAAGTGTAGCATAGCGAGTAGACAAGGGTAAATATGAAAAAAGTCTCTTCGCGTTGCGAAACCAGTTCAAAATCAACCAAGCTGCTGCAGCTGCTGCATTGCATCCACGACAACGGACACGGTGCATGTCGCGGAAAGCGATGCTAAACGATTCACACGATGTTTGCTTGCTTCTAAGTGGCTTCTAACTCCGTACGAAACGATTTGAACGTGCATCGCAAGCAATGATGCTTAGACGAACGATGGGCAGAGCATAGCGCGAGAGAGAGAATTGCCCAAAAAGACAGCAACTAATGCAGACGAACAAAAACGACAAATTAGTTTTTGCGTGTTTAAACCGGGGAATCGTACGATCGCAAGAAGAAACGATGGGAAGAAGTTCAGTTCTTGGTCTCAAATTTCTGCAAAAAAACGTGTTGAAAAGCGATTGTACAATATTTTAGAAATTTTACGAATATTTAACTTAAATTAATGCGCTGCTGATTACAGAAAACTGACGTTAAAATAAGTTTAGCTTATGATCAGTATGTTTAATTAAATATTTTTACTATTCAAAAATCCCTGGAAGATCAAAATAAATGCTTATTTTATTTATATAAATGTAAGTCCCATACTCATCTGAAAATTTATAAATAAAACCTATTTAATTAATAGCAATTACATTAACCTACAGTATAAGCAACCTTGTGACATAATGAATAATATTTATATACCTTTTAGCTTCATTAAATAAAGTCTGCAAAAGCACAAAGAAACCAATGATTAAATCAAATCAAACGCCGTTTATAAGTCATCAACAGCAACGAAAGACCTAAACGCCCGGGCAAGCGGCAAACCTTCTTTTTTTGCCCTCAATTAAAACATATTTACACACCTTCCAGCGAGAGAACCTTCTTGATCAACTCAATTAGATGCTTCTCCCCACGGCAACGATAGTGCTTTCAACTGCGGACGCTCCAAAAGCATGCCAACCATCGATTTAATTACAGATCACCAGCGCATAACCGACGGCTTGCGTCAAACGGTTCCCTTTTTTCTCCCCCTGTCGAAACGCACAAGAACACTCAACCCATACCTACGAATCCAGTCGATCAGAAGAAACAATATTTTCCCCGCCGTTTGCGATCGTGATGGATCATCATCCTAGAATACGCGATCCCTACCGCTGGGGCACAGGTTAGCAGCACATCTATAATCAGCAGCCACCAAATAGTGCGTGCTTTCACAGACTGAATGCGTCACTCCCACGAGAGAGGATTCCGCGCTTTCACAGATTTCGCGGCGCCTCGGCCGACGCGGCATTCGGTCGGTTCGGCCTTTTCATCCGTCCCCCTGTTGGCCTAGCTGCCGCCACCGACTGGTGCCGATGGACTGGTTTATTAGACACACGCGTGCGCTCGCTGCTTGCTTGCGCCGATCGTGCGCCGGGGCGGTACTCGAAAATCGTGACTGATAAATTCAATCAGGGCCTCTAATCGGTACAACCGAACCGGCGGCAGTGATGCGGCCCCGGGTGCGCTTTTATTGAATAAGGATCACACCGGTACGCGATAGACGAGAGCCGGTGGACTTATCTATGCTTTGGGGCAACCGTAAAGCTATCCGGCGGGTGTCGCACAGTGGGAGAAAGTGATCATTATAAAGGGGGGGGTATAATAACTCTCGGGTATTTTTTATCAATCTTTAATTCTACTAAATTCTTTTCATTCTGCAAGGATTTATTATTTTAAATAATATTTTTTAAATTAATTTTGTGTATAACTCTCTGTAAAACTCTCAAGCCCAATATCCGCAGCTCTTCTATCCATCCGGCGGAATGTCGAACGGCTCGAACGCCGATTACGTGAAGGCCACGAGCCACGACATCCACGACATCATACCGCGAAGCGAGGTAAAACATAATAATAATAGTTGATGGTTATCAACAAATGATTTATAGGCGTCGGATTGCCACCGATGTACCGAAGATTGATGATTGGTGATGGTGGCCGGGTGGAGGCTCAGAAGCGCCCACTT
Organism: Anopheles stephensi; assembly: GCF_013141755.1. Classification (NCBI taxonomy): domain Eukaryota; kingdom Metazoa; phylum Arthropoda; class Insecta; order Diptera; family Culicidae; genus Anopheles; species Anopheles stephensi. The sequence continues at coordinate 19,318,542 of NC_050203.1, forward strand.
TTCTCCACGATCGAAAGCCGGTGGAGATGAGAAGATCTCTAGACACCGTCCTCTCTAGGAGTGCGCCATACAGGGGAAATCTATTTTCTATCGCCAGCGGGTTGTAATTATATGCCACTTTAGGGGAACGTTAGGGATTCTTCATGAGAGGGATGAGTTTTTTGGGATCTAGGAGCTAAAGCGCGAGTCACCAAAAAAAAGGAAGGTTGATATGGAAATAAATGCTCAATAAGCCAGCTAACCGTAATGGCGGACATAAGATGGCGACTTTACGATAAAAAATGGACTTCCTGTGCTGATTTTTCTTTTGATAAAGAAATTAACCAAGTCCGTTTGTTAATTTGGCAAATGTAGTTAATGTTATCTGCTACCGCGAAATAAATTTGTCTTGGCCTGCAACCTTGAGAACCGCTCGTCAGCAGTCATCGTAATAAGGGAGACGTGACGTTCGAAACTGTGAAGCTATAAATATACCATCGGCTAAAAGGCTGAAATTATTTTAATTCTATAAATTCGTAAGCGTCTGCCAATCGCATAATGAATGCTCGACCATAACTCAAACCGCCAGAAGCAAACGCCCGACCAGAATCGCAATCGAATGGGGTTCATTATTGATAAAATGCTTCACTGTGCTGCATCAGCTCTGTAGTTTTAAAAATTTAATTCCAACCCCATCTCAACACTATCTTATAAGTCTGACTGATCTGACGGATAGAACGATCAAAATTAAGCCATCGCCCATCATCGGGGGCTAATCCATCACGGGGTGATGAAAATATTTTTTCTCTATCCACATTTATCCATATTTATAATGGAAGTGTTAATTAAAAGAAAATACATATTAAATTTAAAATATTACGCATCAGTCCGATCTTCCAGACCGAGTGGATAAGAAGATAATTTTAATTATTTCTTAACTCTTTATTTTCCATTTTTCACACAACATCTACGACCTTAGCTTTTCTTCCCGATAACAATCACCACCGAAGAACATTCTTTCGTGCTGCTACTTGCCGGGACTACCCAGCCGCTTTGTGTTTGCTTTACGACCGGTCGCGCAAAGATACGCCACACGGGTCGAACGAGCGGACAGCAAATAAAACCGACCGAAGTGGTGTTTTGGTTTCGCCGGGAGCCGATTAAAGCCCAAACTCACGTCAAACACCCCACGTTAGAGAACCGAACCGAGACAAACAAACAAAAAAAACCGGTCGGCCAGAGTGCAGCTGCACATTCCCGGTTTTATTGTGCTCCTTGTGCTTTGTATTGTTTGTTGCGTCCTGCGTTACGGGGCGGTCTTTTCGCTGCCGAATTCTTCTTCGGCCTGTTGCAAGTGCACGCACCACGCACGTTCGGTCGGTCGGTCGGGTTTATCTTTAGGTGATTCGGTGACTCAGAATGGCGCCGTCGACGGTAAGCCGGCAATCGCGCGTTTGTCGTTTGTCACGATGCATTGACGAGGGATGGATGATCTGGATGGGATCGTGTGTTTTACTGGTCGTACCGATCGAACAGTATTGCTCTGGAGTGAGTCACACGGTTAAGGTACGCCATTTGATGCTACAAGTATTTCATTTGATTTTTTATTAACACAGACTTATCATTTCAATTCCGCTGTTCGTCTATACAGCGCTTAAATCATTCGGCTTTTTTTGTTTAAATGAACTCTTAAACATCCACGCAAAAAAAGAATTTAAAATACTAAAAGACCAGTCAAAAATCCCATTCTCAGCTTTACAAAGCACTTGAACCATACACTGTTGCAAGCAAAACGATTGCTCGTCGTGTCTTTTCTTTTCGCATATTTCGAACCACCTTACATGGCAAAAACCAATTGACATCGATGAGCAAGGATACTTCCCCCCCAGCCTTACGTTGCAGCCGTTCGTTCGCTGGCTGAGCACCTCAAGCCGCTCGTTTATCGCCACACTTACACAAAAGCGCAATAACGCAATCGATGCCCCGGAACAATGATTCAAACGAGCTCGTTCGCTCGTTCGCTCGCCCTGGATCGCTTAAGATTGCCAGCTCGGGACCAAAGCAAGCGTATCGGAGATCAGCATGAAAGTGTGATGAAATTGATTTGCATGCCAGTAAAAATTTAATACGGATCAATAACGTACGGAGACCCGATCTCCGTTGGGACGTGGGCCGGCGTAGTTGCACAGTTTATTGTTTATCGCATTCCGCCACCACGTCGCGGTAATGCGCCGTCGTCTATGAACTGTGAACAACGATCTTTTTAAAGAAGAGTGGGAGAATAAGGATAGGGAGGGGGAGACAACACTAAAAATGACCATTCGTGTGCAGCGACGACGATCCGGACAGGACAATGTAATGCCGGTCGATAATCGTCTTCCAGGCTCCGTTGCACCTTCGCTGGCATTCGCGCTCAAGAGCTGCAGGCATACACCCATGGGGATTGGCACTTAAAATGTTTTGCACACAATTCATTGCTGGCTTCCGTATCGTAAAGCGGTTGCGGGCTGTTCGTGGTGTGGTTCGTTTGGAAGCTGGCTTCAAGTGTCACATGTGACAACCATTTTAGTGGGGTCGTTTACCAACTGTTTATGGGTTGTCTTGAGTTTAAACTCGAGCTGGATTTGCTGAAGTAAAATTATTATAAATTAATTTCAATAAATGTTCCTGTTAATCCAAAGTTATTATCCTGCTTCATTTGATTTAAAATAGAATAGAATAAATCAAATCATAATAATTTAATATTTTATTTATCCATAAAGGCGCTGATCTTTACACGGCAAGACCAGGGTTCAAATCACATCCAGCCCGCCTGGGGCTATCACCATAAACAAAAACCGAAGATAATGAAAGTTTTATATAGAAACACATAGAATTATTTGTTGCGGCCTAAAATTCTTCAAAAAAGTACAAAAAACAGAAAACTCTTAATAATGTGAATTGTGATTTAATGGCTTATTAGCACTGATCAGCTGCGTACCGATTGATTAAAACTTGGATGTCCACTTGGCTTTCAGAGAAGTTGATGAAGAGAAGCTCTCTATAGACGGTCAGTGTCAATTTACAGGCTAATGGTCCGATCCTCAGTAAGAACCATGGTCAACTTCCCTGGTGTTCTTTCTGAGGCCTAATCTTTTTTTTATGAATTTTTGCTATGGTGTAGAAACTATTTGGGAATGGAATTTAACTTAATTAAAAGCATTTGGGACCAATTTAGCCTAAACAAACTACTAAACTTTAAGATAAACTCAGCTGTTCTAACTTTATTTATTAGAAGCCCGTTTAAACATTCGATTGGTAAGCTGTAAAATTAAAAACATCTTGCACTTATAATTATCTCTCTCACTGTAAGGCTCTACTGTACCTAATATCACATGCCTCGATAACACCGCTGATAAAACATCTCTCGGCATTCATACACACCTAACCAATATTCAGCTGCAAAACCACGCTCAAATTAGACCTCTTCCCTGCTGCTAAACAGTTAAAATAGAAGCCATAAACAAAGGATCCCCCTAGGATCCTTCCAGTAAAACGATTAACCTCATCAAACCGCACCGTTTCGAGTGGCGCGATGTTTATCTTGCGCTGCCCTTTTCCCATTTAAATCTAAAATCTGTCCAATTCGTATCCCAGCTCGACGTAACACAAGAACCAAAAAAGGGTTCCATTTTTTTCCTCTGTTCCTTCCATCACCTCGGTTCTTTGTCTGCACATTTCTTCAGGCGTGCCCAATAGACACCTTCCCAGTGCAAACAATGTGCTGGTGCTGGTAGCATCGCTCGTTCGTCTAGTTGCAACGCCATCCAAATCAAATAAATGGTCTCCTCGTGCATGTGGAAATATAATCACACATCACGTGTGCGTGTGCGAGGTGAAAGACGTCTTTGGCCAAACAACAGAACGGAGATCAGAGAGACCAACAAAAAAAACGGATCGTGTTTAAACGGACGCCCGCTTTTGTGCCGTACAGCGCACAACCGAGGGTACGAGGAACAAAATTAACGCCACGCTACTAGACAGACAGTGCTGCGTACCCGGCTGATGGGATGGGAATTGGAAGAAGATCGACCGAAATCAGTGTGAGCGATCTACGGGTCAGAGCTGCCGTGGGTAAACGGAACGAACGAACGCTAGAACGACAAGTTCTCGCTTTAGGGACGCGACGGGCGAGCAAGGCTGAAGACGAGGGCACAAGCATTGCAAGCAAAGAAGAATCCCGCGTACAATCCTCTCCAAACCCAGCCAGACGGGTTACCCACTTCAAAAGCAGCGGAGAAGCACAGGCAATACACCGATCACGATCGTAACCTCCGGGAGGGACCCCTGCCGAGTCGGCTGCAGCCTCCGGTAGGAGAGCTACAAAAAACAAGCGGCCTCCCCGTCTGGGAGGGAGGCACACGGCACGGAAAACAAATTCATGTGTCGCGTGGCGTGGGAACGAAACATGCCCTTCGAATCATGGCCATCTTCGCGTGCAACCCGCGTGGATGCCCTCGCCGCCGTTGGAAACGTCTGCGTCCGCCTTGGGTTCTCTTCTCCCGGGCAGCACGCGTTCAATTGCGCTCACTCGAGCTCGAGGAGTGAAGCGTGTGCACACGCCTTACCGGACGCTTTGAACGAAGAAGAACGAGGTAGGGTGTCATAATTTAAATAACAACCCAACCATCAACGATCCCGAACACCGCGACGTCGATCACGAGGACGACAAGCTATCTGCCCGGTAGATTTCGAGCATCAACCAATATTCCAAGCGCCAAGTTTTCCGATCGGTCGATCCGGACTGATCCATAGATGCCGTATATAGTCGGGATCACGCATCTTACGCTGGTTTGCAGCAGTGCCAGTACGGCTTATTTATTCGTTCGATTTATTTTATTTTAACCCATCCAACGCGATGGCGTCTGGCTCCGAAAAAGGGCAGCTCTGTCGGGCGTACGATCAGGTTCACTTGCTTTTCGTTGGAGGTTTTTAGTTTTGCTGCAGAGGAGTTAACATCCGACAACTGCATTTCGTTCCGATTACGGAAAGTGCGTCATCCGCGATGAGCTGCCAATCGCTGTACATCATATGCGAAGTGTCGAATAATCTTTATAGATCCTTCTGTCGAACACAAAAAGATATGATGAACCGTCTCATAACGTCTGATCTGATTCATCTGGGGGAAACAAGATATTTTTGTTGTTAAAAAAGAAATAAAAAGAATATAAAATAAGAACTTCATTGGAACCTTATCAACTGAGACCATCAAGAAAATTCAAAAAGTATATATACAGCGCCTGCAGTTATGCTATCCGCGCAACATAAAATATCTGTTGTGTACCAAGCTTTGATTTTATGGGCTATGATTATATTTGTTAACCGATCATTCTCGGGATAAGGGAAAAAAACAAGAAGGAAATGCCTTGGGTATTTTGTTTTTGAAATATGTGTTTAACATATGAAACAGAGCAGCAATACTCAAGAATCAATAAAAATAAATCAACAATATAAAATTTGTTCTTTTAAGCTATTAACAGACAACTTGTGGAGTACGGCACAACAACTATGTCCGTTTGTGTGTACACTTTGGTTATTTAAAATACAAGTACTCGATAACGCTAATAAGAACGGCAACAAAAACGAGAGTAGTCAATTTCTTCTTGAGCTTCTCTCTGATTAAGTATTTGAGTTTTTTATGGCATTGTTATGTAAATAATCCCTCAAATTGTTACCTTTACTTGGATAAATTTCCCTTACCAATTATCATTTATCATTCATCATTAAAAAATTTTAGAAACTAGTTGGTGGAGTCCGACGATAAATTGTTCGAAATAATGTGATTGCATACCTTCAGGTGCATTTTTTGAAAACCATTGGAAACCCGCTTAAAAGCTTGTATAATTTTAATGCATTCCTTACCATGTCCAGGTCGCAAAAATAGTAATATTATGTGAGGGCTATCACCAGAGAAACGCTCTGGATCAAGCAAATCATCCAGAGCGTTTCTCTGGAATGCATAAAAGCGTAAAAGAATGCCATTCATCCGATGTTGGAGTACTATTGAAACACGTATGACTTTAAAATACCAACCTTTTTTAATGGAGTTCTGACAAATTGTCCACAAATCTATTTTTTGTAAATATTTTAGATAGTTAGACACTAGTGGCCCACCACTTGGCCACTGAAGTCCGAAATCAATCAACGTCGGTTTAGCTCCCCAAACACGGCCACAATGGCGCCTGGAAGCCGTAAAACATGGCGCACTTCATTAATGAATTCCTAACACCATTTTAATGAGCCGTTCCTTTGCTCACCCATCAGTTAATGTGTGTTCTTTAGTACAGAATTCAATTAAAGCTCTTTACATATTCGGTTTCATTCAGCTTCATGTTGTTTGTGGAAGGTGTTTTGTGTGGTTTTGGGCACTGTTCGGTTGTACAGCCCTTGTCTGGTGATGATATTCTCGGAAACGGAAATTCGAAGCCCACCACCAAAAAGCCGTCCGGCTGGAAGTGCGTCCGGCGCTACAAACCGGATGATCGTAAAGGCAGCAGGCTTTACCACCGCACTGCCGAAAATCGTAACAAACACGCACCGTTGCTGTTGAACCTGCCAAACTTCCCGGCAAGCGAGGGTTTTATCGCTTTTCTCCTTAAACAAAATTGTTCCACGGTTTGTCCAACGCAAGCTACGCACATCTCGAAGTCACACGTACCTCGCACGACCGATCGGTGGGTGGGAACGTTGGAATGATTTCATGGCAGTTTTTTAATGGCACCTGCGGTAGATTTTATTACACAAGGGCTGCTCGGTGTGTTGCATGAAAATCAATTACTCGAAAATGCCGAACGGGAGCGCTTCCGAACTCGATCTTTTTTTTATCATTCTTAGAACCAGTATTGGTGTGATTTTTTTCTCAAAGTTTCTCAAATGATAAATATACGTTTCTGTTTTCTTAAGTTACTTCAAGAATAATAATGAACCCAAGTTCCCCTTTCCTCTATGCTCTCACAACTGCCGAAAGGTTTACATTTTAACCCGAGCCCTACTTAGCAATTCAATCAAACTTCAACCGGCAAAGGAATCGGTCGGTTCCTCATCCACGATCACAGATACATAACCCAAATATGATATATTTCTTAATCAGTCCAAGCCCCTGAAAACTGACGCTTAACTAATGATGCGCACCGGCACGGTAAACGGTGGATCCGATTCCGTTTTTGCCGTCGGAATTGGATCGATTTATTTATGACACTTTTTGTCCACTAGCTACCACGGCCAACGGATGCGCATTTGGAGATGAAAAGATGAACTCCGCCCGGACGATAGTCTCCCTTTCAAAGGGGAAAACTGGGTTGCCTTTTGATGGCAACCGAACGCTAAACCTTACCCAGCGTTGACAAGCTTCCGGGTTGATTTTTTTTCGGTGGCAAGCTCCATAAAGCTAACAATTTATGCTCTCCAAAAGCGTGTGCGTACGGTGTCGTCGGTGTCACCAAGGCAGGCACGGTACAGCGGCCTAAAGCCGTGGGAAAATCCATCATAAACGGTGGCGGGATTATAAATCGTTGGAATCTCTTCCGTTCGGACGGAAAGCGTTCGTGGAAGAGGATCGCTTGATCGCGGAAAACGTTGCAAGGGGCCTTGCCGTCCTTTTTCTGTTTGATTTTTCTGGTAATTGATTCACTTTAATCCATCCCAAATACATTAGGTAGCTGGAACAGATAAAAAACGATCTTCGTTGCTGTTTAAGAGCTGCTTAAGGAAAACTCATGAGAAAGGCTTTCCTTAAGCCATTTTAGCCATTTATCATACATAAATGAGTCATAAAAGCCAAATTAGAGCCCTTGTATCATAACAAAAACGTTTTCTCAAAGTTCAATCAATCGAAAGTGTGCAACGCTATGATTGAAGCTGGCTAAGGGCTGATTAACAATCCCAAGAGCTTTGATGCTTATGTACTGTGTTTAAATGTAAAACAAATTGCACGATTAAGCTTATTTGGATGTATATTGTTAACCAATAAATTACACAAATAATCAACCGAAATTAGTGTACCTTTCAGAATTTCTCTTTTAGGACTCAAAAATCCTTCCAACCAAGCCCTCCACTAATTATACGCTTCCATTTTTATGAAGACAGATGTTTACTCTTGTAATCAGCGACCCACGGCTTTTACGTGCAAGCCACACTAGAACTCATTGCCGCCTACCAGACTTAACCGAGAAGACAGGCGTTCGCAGGTGTTAACGACACGACGGTTCGTTCTAATTTCTGGTTAAGAATTAAGCAATTCTACGCTTTAACTGAACCCGTCTGGAGAATACTCCCCATAATCAGGATGCCCATTAGCCTTGCAGCTTAACCTGCTCTACTAATTAGAACGCAGTGGTGGCGCTTGGTTTGACACTCATTTCGGTTCATCGCTTTAATGGCTTCCCAAAAGTGAAGGTTACCGCCATTTGCCGGAGGGGATGCTCCAACTTCAAACTCCTGCCCTGACTGAGGGCGCGAAGGGCTTGTGCCGCACGCAGTTTGGCACGAACAAAAACACAACAAAAAACCATTTGGCTCTTTCCAGTTTTGGGAACTCCTGGCCCGAAGCCATCGAAACAGTATCATCAGTGAATGCTTGCGAAACAAATCACAACTAATTAGGCTACCTACCAGGAAACGGTCAGCAAGGGGTCAAACCCTTAGCGCATCCTCAGTGCTTTTCAGTACGTCCAATTGCAAAAACCAACAGCTTGAGGTACGCAGGCCCGTTGGGTCGACCAGTCGGAAAGGTGACAAGCCCCCGACTCCTTACGGACAGGCTCGAAGGCGTCTAACGCAAGCCCACATCCTGCAGGTCTGTGGAAACGACACCATTGACAGCAATTATCATTACGCAGTCGAAATGCGAAATAACTAGAATTATTCAATAATTTTCGCCCGGGATGCTGCACGGGTCCGAACGTTCACTTGAAGCTTTTTTTCGCGTACACGCACATAAAACTAAACCGGGGAAAAAAGGGCAAAAACAGCTCGCCGTCCTGGCAAAGATTCGTCATACAGGGGGCCAAAAGGAAGGACCCGCTGCTGCAGCTGTTGACAGGCGTCCGCTCGAACCGCAGCAAACAATCAAATTAAATGGGCACATGCCCGTCGGGCCGAACCACGGGGTAATGAAGAAGCTGCCGAACATTAAGCTTAAGCTTAAGAATCACCCTCCACCTCCAATCCGCATGCACCCTCGCCGGGATCCCCCAAACACCCAAAGAACCGGGGGGGCGAAACACTTGCAACTTCGCGCGTAAGAACGGCGGCTGCTAAACGACTGCCGGACGATCGCTTGCAGGCAGACGATCGCACACTTGCTGCAGGAGGTGCATTTTTAACTTCCCCGTTGGCTTTGTGGTGGAGTGGCCCTCTTTTCCTCCCTTTTCCTCCTCGCGGACGCTAATCTGCTTACCAAACAAAGAGGCCCGGGCGAGAGCGAGGCAACGGCGAACCATATCCTCGGGGCGATGCAACAACTAAACAGAGCTGAAGGATATGCCGTGCTCCATCGGAGAGAATTCAAAGCCACAAGATTCGTGATACTGAAATTATTACCCCCCCAAAAACCACTCCCGTACAGCCGAACGCTAAACAATCGGACGCGCTTAGTTGTGGCCAATTAATAACAAACGGAGAGCCCGGTTCTACCGAATCGCCGCTGGGCAAGATGATGCATTGGTTTGATTAAATTATGATGCCAGTTAGGATGCAGGAAGCTAATGGTACGATGGTGCACTTCATGGGGTGTGGTTAGCATCCAGGGAAAATGGAATTAGATTGACTGGGGCAATGCATCATCACCCGGGAAGGTATATTCATTATAGCGCAGTTGGTTGCTCGGTGTCATTCTACTGACGTGATCGGCCTCCAAGATCAGGCTTTTCTGAGGGTATGTTTTTACTTACAATTTCACGGTCCCTAAATTGTCCTGCCAATATTAGTTTTGAAAAATATCTAATAAATAACCATTTTTAATTTATCCCTTTGTTGAGGAGCGATGCTTCCATCCTTGGGCGTAAAACCTAAACCAAGAAGGATGCTAACGCAAACAAAAACCACAGTTTTATAATTTCGTTTTCTTTGAACTCAACCATTTGACCAACAAAAAAGTATGAATTTAAAATGCTAAAAAGGCTCACAAAACTCATAATTACGCTACAAAACTGCTGTTGATCCAATCCCGCTCATTATCCTAACGGGATCGTAAGCACCCCGAACGATATGGATACGAACGGCACGCAAAAGCACGCTTCTCATCCGCAAAGACTACCGCGAAAAAGCGAAAGTAACCGATTCCCAAACACACGCTACAGAGGATCGCATCAGCAAAAAACCAAAACACCCAAAACCTTCCAGGAAAATGTGGCTGTGGTTTTTGGGGTAGCTTATTGAAATTCAAATCAAACATATTAAAAGAATCGCGCCCAATTTTAGACCAGGCGCCTTCCTTCGATCCCGTTTTTTTTTAGCATCCTCCTGCCTTGTGTTCCTACCCGTGCTGTCGCGCTCAGCATCCTTTCCCTCGACGTACGTGAAATGATCGGGACGATCAAGACAAGAATTTTAATCGTACCTTTGAATCGTCCCTTACTGAGTGATTTTTGTACGATACGAACGGATCGTGTGCCGTGGACGGTAACTTTCGCTTCTTTAAACCGGGTATGCTATGCCTTCCTGTTCGCTCGATTGGGCTACCTTATGGGGCTGGTAGGTTAATCTACTCATATTACAACGATGGATGGCCCTGGTTGAGGATATTTATGAGGGCAACATTAAGGTGGTTCAACCCTTGCGGCCAGCATTCGTAGTACGCATGAGTCGCTTGATCACACCAAATATAGAGCAGTTTAATTCACACGGGATCAAATAATTTACGGAACCGTTTCAGGGCTAGCGATAACACGTGCTCCACGGGGTCTCCTAGTTATTTAAAACAATCTGTGACTGTTATTTAAGTTTCCCATTCTAAGACTGTTATTTATATTTAATAAAACATGTTGTTTTAGTCTTATATTGTTAGTTATTCATTTAAAAGATGCCATCAGCCTTCAAAAAGGATCAAATAATTATTTGAACTGAATGGTTTCATCGATTATTTACAACGTGTACAGCGTATTGCATACTTTCGGGCGATTGCAACAGAACGTACGCAGCCAAATTTTGGTTGCGTCATGTGTAAACTGAGGCTGGGAATGCTGGAATGACTAAAAAATTGAAAAAAAAAACGTAGCCCCAAGTCAAAATACATGAAATATACATAAACCCAATATACGTAACATTTCTAGAAGAAATTGAAGTAACAATCATGGGCAACAATTTCACTCATTTGTCCCATTTTCAGTCCATCCTAGTGTAGCTGTGTGCGACCGTTTTATCAATTCGATTCGATACGTATGTACCACATATGTATGTTAAATTATACACATCTGAATGAGCCATAAATTATACATCGGCATGAAGCCTAACGCGCAGCATACGATTTGTTAATACCGGTGTTGTTATTGAAACAGTTTTATTACGTACAGTACGAAACACAGATGTAAAACTAAATGATGAGAAAGCGGGACTCAATGGGCAGCACTGTTATGTGCACAAGTAAATAAGTACGCTCACAGCGATTCTAGGAATGATGTCAGTCCTTCGTATTTTTCCTCCTTGGTCGAGCACGGCACAAAGCGTATCCTTTGGCCGAGCTGCTCAAACTCGAAATCTACACCGGCCGATTTTCCCAAAAATGACTCCGACGATGTACTGTTGTCGACCGATTGCAGTTTACTCCGTCGGGTCTGGCGAACGATGTTGCTAAAAACATTCAAATAAAGTATGTAAAATTAAACAGTGAGCAGCTGTATAAAGGAGCCTCTTTGCATACATTTCCTTTTCCAGCATGCTCTTGATGGCAGTTTCGGTTTTGGCTAACGTTTCGTCCTGCTTGTTGCACAGCACGATGACGGGAATCTTTGTGGTGGCCTTATCCGCCAAAATAGTGTACAGAAAGCTGTAAAAGGAAAGCATAACTCTCGTTATTGCACGAATCTTGATCGCTTTCGCAGTCGCCTCACTCACTCCGCTACATCCCGGATATCTTTCTGCACCGTTACGCTATCGATCATGTACACGATAGCTTTGGCAATGTTTTTATACTCATCGAAGAACTTGCCCCGCAACCGTTCGTGGCCGGGCACATCGACCATCTTCAGCTCACGGCCCTTTTCCGTCTTGAAGCTTCCGACATTCTCCTTAATCGACGTGAACGTTTCGCGACCTCCGCCAAGACACAGGTGTGTAAAGAGGAACGTTTTGCCAGAATCGCACAACCCCGTAAACAGGACGGCAGATCGCACCGTCTTCTTGCGTTTCCATAGGAACAGAACCACTGAAACGATTGTAGCAATGGCATGTTAGTCTGGCGTGCAGGGCGCGTTGGAAGTGCACGGTTCTTACCCAATGTGAGCAGGACAACAGCTAGCGCAATCAGTACCGGCGTGTAGTCTAGCTCTCCCAGCTTAATCGAAGCTCGAGCCGATGACTTTCTGTTAACTTTTTCCATGTTTTCCCGATACGTGTTTTCCTGCCGAGCTTCCGCTAAAAACAGAAACAGAGAGCCACAATTTGTTGGGACGATGACAGTTTACGCTAACGTCATCTATTCGTGGAAATAAAATTTGACACTGTCAAATAAGCAAACGGATAAACTGTAAATGGTTCAGTAAAACAAGAGCAAACAATATTATTTTCATGAAAAATTGCTAAAAATTGCACAATTTTTTTGTTTTGTTTTTTAAATGTTCTTTCACAACATTCAAGCTAAAGAAAAAAATAAATAAATTTGGTACTTATTTTACGAACCAATCATAACTGAGCCTGTTATCAGCACGATGTAAACAAGCAAACTGTCACCGGTGGGTGTTTTCGTAGGCCACTGAAAACAATAAATAATCGTCGCAATTTGTGGATGTAAAGTGCAGAAAACAAACGCAAAAGTTAATGAAAGTGTAGTTCTTCCCCTCTAATTATAAGCCCCCGATTGTGTGACCAAGATGACTAATCCCGTTCTAACGGCAGAACTGTCTCTCCGGAGCTTTTACATTTTCAACTCAGCGTTCGGACCAAAAGAGGGCGAAGTAAGTTGTTGATAAAACAATTCGGACGATAAAATTCGTTTCCATTTATGAAATCCCTTTTATATGTTTGTAGGAAGAGAAGAAGGTGCTGTTTTATCATCCACACGATACCGACATCGATACCAAAATAAAAGACGTTGGTCTGAGTGAGGCTATCATCAAGTTTAGCAAGTGAGTAGAAGCAACCATTCTTTTTGAGGATGAAGTTACACCACTGAATGACTCCTTTTCCCCCCACGCTCACTCCAGCACATTCACCAAAGATGACAGCGTGCAGACGATGCACACGCAGAAGACATGCCAGTTCTACTACCAGCCCGAATCCGGCTACTGGATGATCATGACGCTGAACGTGCCGTTCGATCGGAAAACGCGCGACTCGGGCGACTACAACGAGTACCACGGGGACACGATACACGACACAATCTTTCAGTCAGTCCTGCGTCAATCGTACCGAATGTTTCGCATGTTTCACGGCACGTTCCTAGACAATCTGCAACCGAACGAAGAGCTGGATGCGCAGGCCAACCTTATCGGCAAACTGGAGGCCTTCTACCAGAGCTACATTCTCCATCTGCAGATGAAGAAGTGCGATGTGGTGGATGCGTTCGGTAGCGTACAGTACCTTCCCCTAAACCAGCTGCTCTTCCTGCGGGTGCAGAACTTCATAAACATGATCGAGGCCACATTCGCACCGATCAAGCATTGCATTTTCCTGTACAGCGATCAGGTCGTGTGGAGCGGTATAAGTCCCACCGATCTGTACACGCTGTACGAGTACTTTCACAGCCCCATGTACGATCATCTCGCTCAATCGAAGCAAACGCGTCCGGCTTACGTGACCGAGAAGGGAAAGATTAAACGCTACACGTTGATGGTGTGCCGCAAGGTGCAGAACATTTCCCTGTGCCTGCTGCTCGACGATAGCGCGGTAGAGAACGAACAGTCGCTCTACATGGAGCTGAACGCGGTGGTAAACCCGCAGCTAACGAGCATTTCGTCCGACATTAGCCAGCATCTGCAGAGTGGCGGTGAGTCGAGCTACAGTTTCGGATGCTCGGGCAGCAAGGATGATACCGCCACGGCGCCAAAGTTTATCTTCTTCAACGAGCTTAACCTGCAGCATCGCGGTACGGTGCGGTTGGGCCAGATGCAGTACCAATCGGTCACCGGCAGTGGGCTGCCGAACGATGTGATGAACCTGATCGTTGACCTGCTGGACGATGTGCGCAGCAACCGGTCGAGCGTGATGGACGAGACGATCGTGAAGACGCACGACGACTATTGGATTGTGAAGCGAAGCTGCAACTCGCGGCACGTGTTTATCATCCTCAACAAAAGCTCCACCCTGATCGACGTGACCGAGGAGACGAAGAAAATATTGGACCAGCACGTGAAGGGGATCTTTTTCTAGAGCTGGGTCGGAGCCGGAACTCTTCTAAAGCTAACTTCAGTCTTTCCAATTAGTACACCTTTTTTTTTACTGCATCAAATGCAAGACGTGCTGCTGTTGAATTTCCCCCTTTCATTGCATGCAACGTATGTGTAAGAACAAAGAAATAAATAACAATTATTAAACATCGGGCATAATTTACCCCGGTGATATATTCGAACAGCAAAACCTACCGAAAAATGGACATAATTTATGCAATCATTTATTTGAAGAAGATATAGCAATACGTTTGCGATCGGATTTTTTTTCTGTCCGTCGAATATATAGCGTGGATGCCAGGTGATAAATAGAAATACATATATGTATGTATCGATATATTAGCTGCGTTTGCGTGTGTGAGTGTGTGCAGTAGTGTACGTCTCCTCCACTTGAAAGGAGAGCGCACCCCCATGCGTATTGTTGCATCGTTTCAAGCTGAACATTTGAATTTGCGCAGTTTTCTGGCAGTTTTCTCTAACACAACAACGATACCTTCCGCTCATTCTCGGATCCCGAAACTGTGTGGTGTAAATAAATACTTCTTTCATTACTCTCTCGCTACAACCAACGTTAACCAACAAGAGCATAAGGTGCAAGGATATTTAGTTAGAGACATACTATTTTTTTAAGAGTTGAACGTTAAGGTTGTTGACCGTCAGCACATGGTTCAAAGCCTGTTTCAATGTTGAAACCGGCCAGAACGATGTGCCATCGTTGAGTTTGATTTATATCAAGCGAAATAGTAGTAGTTGTTCCATTCGTTTAAGGTTTGTTCGATCGTAATTTTGTAAGACACCTGCGCTTATCTAAGCCACTGAAGCCTGTGGTAGAAAATAGAAAACAAAAATGGCGGAAAGTTGTTTCGGTCCTGCCCTAACGCTACACCTAATCGCTCTATAATCGCACAAGCTGGCAAATTTAGATAAATATATCGAATCAAAGTAAATATATAGTATATTCTCCCGACAGGCGAAGACGCTCTCTCGTTTATCGTCAAAATGCATTAAAAAATATTTTAGTAGCAAACAATTCAAATGCGACATTGCGTTCCGCATCGGGGCGGTACTGGTACTCCCGATGCTGATGCTCCGATGCCGTTGACGTTGGGTGCCTTAGTTCTGGAACAATGTTCTGGTGAACTCCACGTAATCCAAGGCACCCGTAATGGGGTGACCGGTTTTCGGGTCGTTGTACGGTTTCATGCGCTGCACGCAATAGTCCGCCATGTCTTTGGTGAGGTTCTGCGGAACAAAGTCAAAAACAGAAAGGCCATATAATTTCCACGCTCATGAAACAACCTACGGATGCAAGTTTACTTACGGAATACAGTTCCTCCTTGGTGACGTATGGGCGGGGGCGGGGATCGGAGGCCGTGATCGCGCGGAACGCATTCTCGATCTCTTCGAAGCTTTGCACGTTCTCCGTTTCCTTCGAGATCATGAAGGCGATGTACTCCTGCAGCGATACCTGACCGTCCCGGTTCGGGTCCACCACGTTCAGGATTTCCTCGAACTCCGGGTCGGGTTGACCCTCCTCCACCATTGGCAGATCGTAACCGAGGGCGCGCAGGCAGGACTTGAACTCCTGGTGGTTCAGCTTGCCACTCTTGTCCTTGTCGAAGTGCTTGAACATCATCGAGAATTCCTTCAGCGAGTCCTCCGACACGCCGGACTGGTTGCGGGCCTGGATCTGTTGCTTCAGGTTGTGCTGCATACGCATGGCGAGCTGGTCGAGCTGATCCCACTGCTGTGCCAGCCCGACCGTCGAATGTTCCGTGTAGCGATTGTCCAGAATCAAATGCTCCTCCAGCGTGGCACCCAGCTCCTCGATCTTCTTCAGATCGCCGCGCCGTGCACGGATTTCGTTGGCCTTGTGGCAGAGCGCTTCGAATTGTTCTTCCAGCGAGCCCGATCCATCCATGAGCGACGTTCTGTGTTGTAAAGGAAGCACAATTAACATTAATAACCGTTCCAGCGGATTCTGTGCTTGAGGGGGGGAGTGTTAAATCAATTATTTCACTCTTGCAGCTATGAGTTTGCACATTGCCGAAGGGTTGGCGAAGGATTACGAAGCAGTATCATGCCTTCAAGTATTAAAAGCAGAAAACGGCTAGCGCCTTTTAACCGAATAACATTGCAAAATTGTTTTAAAAAACGAATATTATGTGTGTTCTTGCTGTGGTTTGTTGATTTGAAGCAGCTATAATCAAAAAAGTCCTTGGAATAGTTGCCCTCACTATCGGCTTTACCCCGTACAGAAGCTGATCAGAACCGAAACGGATTTACTGGATTCATCTTTACAGGCAGCCAATGCAGCGCAATTAGCACATATCGCTGTAGTTAGTAATGTGAGAAGGAAACAGCTTCAGCTTCCTGTGCTTCGTCGTTAGAATGCGTCGCTGAGCGCAAAGCTGAGCAGTCAGTCAGTGGGCGCACTCTCGACACTCGTTCATTACCCATTTTTATCCCAACCAAGAATGTTGTATCTTTGATTGTCACGGCATTAGAAAGCCAAGGTGTGTTGAGGTAGCGGTGGTGAAGGTAGGTAGGTAGGTAGTGATGGTGGTGGTTCGGTAGCAAATTGAATCACCCAGTCGCACCATC
The DNA here is from genome assembly GCF_013141755.1 of Anopheles stephensi. Taxonomy (NCBI): domain Eukaryota; kingdom Metazoa; phylum Arthropoda; class Insecta; order Diptera; family Culicidae; genus Anopheles; species Anopheles stephensi. Next base: position 19,335,704 of record NC_050203.1, read on the forward strand.
GCAACGAAGAGATCGATGTGAATAAGGAAGAGTGTGTTGTGATGTGAACGGTGAAAAGATCAGAAAACAAGAAATCATAAAACTGTTCCTTCCCGTCTCCGGCATCGCGGGGAGATTACAACAGTGCTTTGGAAAATGACTAAAGTTTGACCAGGGAAATCAATGAACGCCCCCCCCCCCCGCTCCTACCTTGTCTCCGTCAGCCACTGGTGGAAGAGATTCGCATGCTTGGCAAACTCCTTGCGCAGCTTGTCGTTCTCTTCCTGGCGATGCACTTCCTTCGCCAGCTCGGCGTCACGCTCCTCGATAATCTTTTGCAGATTACGCCACGTGTCCTCGAGCGCTTCCATCGTGAACCAGGTGTACGGGTTCGGTCCGACGTTGAAGTTCTTGATCTTTTGGTCCAGCGCTGCCAGTGCCTGGAAGTCGACCTGCGCAGACGATAGCGACGCTTGGAACGCGGCGTGAGCCTCACGCAACGCCTTGATCTCCTCGATCGAGTTACAGCGCACCGGGTCGGTCAGATCCTCCTCGGCGTTCTCGAACCACGAATTGAATGCCGACGCCTTCTTGGCGAACGTCAGGTACAGATCCTCGATCTGGCGGAACTGATCCTGCATGTCGAGCAGACGGCTCTTGCGGTCCTCCGAACCACCGCGCAGCTTCTGCCAGCGTGTCAGCACGTCCTCGTGGCGTTTGAGAATTGCAGCGGACTGGGCATGGTTCGCGTTGATCAGCTGATCCTTGAGCGCCGTGATGTTATGGATGCCCTCCTGTTCAAACGCCGAGAGACCTGCAACAGGATACATGTATTAAAATTACGCGAATAGAGAGTACATATAGCCTAAACCGTATGGACGACATACCCGCATCGAATGTCTCCTGCTTGGTGAGCAACGTTTGAACGGTCGACAGGTCGCGTCCAAATTCTTCCGACTTGACGTGATTCTCCTTGTCGGCGATCCAGCTCTCCACCACGTCCGCCTTCCACATGAACTGCAGATACGCGAAGTTGTCCATCAGTGCCGTCTTGCGGCGTGTCGCCAAAGCCTGCAGGTTCTCCAGCTTCTTGTCCAGCTGCACGCACCGTTGCGAGATACTGTCACCATGATGGTTGTTATTCGTCACCAACGTCTGACCGTGGTCACGGATATCCGAGCAACGGTCACGGTGTGCGGCAAAGTCCGTCTCGAACGCGTCGTGCTTCTTCATCAGACCCTGCACGGCCGCCATCGAGTCGCCGTAATCCTCGACCGACAGCAGCTGCTGCTTTTCCGTAATCCAGGCCTCCTCTTCCTCCACCTTCGCCAGGAACTGCTGGTAGATGAGCGACTCGTCCAGCTTCTGGCCCCGGGTAGCCGCCAATCCCTTCAGCTCAGTCCACGCCTGGTTTAGCGCCTTCAGGCGCTGTTCAATCTCCGGCACGCCCAGGTTGGAAACGTCCATCAGCTTCTCGCCCGCTTCCTGTACCGCCTGTATCGCAGGCTCGTGCGAGGCAAGTTCCGCTTCCAGACGCTTGTGCTTCTTCTTCAGATTCTGCACGCCGGTCAAATCACGCCCATAGTCATCCGATCCGACCAACAGCTTCTTCTCCTTAATCCAACTCTCCTCATCCGCAATGTCGCGGAAGAATTGGTGCAGCGTGTTCGCCTCGTTCAACCGAGCCTGACGATGGGCAGCAAGATTGCGGATCCGTTCGTACCGTTCATTGATCGACTGACGCTTCTCCTGAATGCCGGCACTATCGAACTGACCGCTCTCCACCAACGAATCGGCCTGACCGTTCATGTCCTTAATGCGATCCTCGTGCGCGTGAATGTCCGCCTCGACCAGCTGATGCTTCTTCATCAGGTTCTGCACCGAGGCCAAATCCTTGCCCGCGTCCTCGGACGTCAACAGGCTCTCGACCTCACCCAACCAGAAGTCCAAATCCTTCACCGCGGCAATGTAGGTGCGCTGCTTGTTTGCTTCCTTCAGCTTCAGCGATTTTTCCGTCGTCTTCTGTGTCAGATACTCCCACTGGTCAGCGATCTGCGTCAGACGCTTCTGCACCGCTTCCTCCGAACCGCTGCACTGGTTACGATCGATCAAGTTGCTGCCCATCGCCAGCACACTCGAGATACGGTCAGCGTTAGCGGCCAGTTCCGCCTCGAACGCCTGATGCTTCTGGTGCTTCGACTGAATGTTGGCCGGATCCTTGTAGCTTTCCTCCGTCGCCAGCTGAAGCTTCTCGGCGATCCAGTTCTCGATCTCGTCCGCATCACGCGAGAACTGCTGCAGCGTCTGCTCATCGCCCAGCCGCGATCGCTTCTCGATCAGATCCTCCTTCAGGTGACGCCAGCGGTCCAGCACCTCCTGCCGCTTGGCATCGATCAGCCTACCGGCATAGTGCTCCTGGGCAATCAGCTGATCGGCCAGCACCTGCAGCGCACCGATCTTCTCCTCATGCCCATTGATCGCCTTATCGAAGTCCTCGTGCTTCTTGATCAGTGCCTCCACGTTGTCTCCCTTCGAGTCGACCTCTTCCGCGTTCAGGAAGGCCTCACGTGCGCTCATCCAGTTTTCGGCCTGCTCACAGTCACGCAGATACAGCTGCAGATCCAGGTTCTGGTCGAGCTGCAGGCGACGTGCGGTCCAGGCACGCTCCAGCTCTTCCCGGGCCTTGGCAAGATTTTCGATCTTTTCCTGAATTTCAGGCGCCGCATAATGGTTCGCTTGCAGCAGCTCGTTGCCGAACTGCTCGAACGCGGAGAACGTACCGGCGCGTGCATCCACCTCCGTACGATGTTCCTGCAGATGGTAAACGAATCGTTCGAATGGGCGTTCGAAGACGCGATCGTGCGAAGAAGAAAAAAACGGTGAGAAATGGCTTTTAGTATTTTTTCCTAATGAAGGATCAACGCGCGCGCGGGTTAAGTGAGCTTCCACCCCGCCAAAAATGTGAGCCAAAAATGACAGCAAAAATTAGGAGCACCGTGAGCGTAATAAAGTAAAGTCGATAATTAAACACTTGTTCCGTTCCCGATTGACCCACCATGAAACGAAAAGCGTGAGCGAACAATATATTAATAACGAAGTGAGTGGTGTGTTCTTGTGAGAAGGTCTATTATTGATGAGTTGATAGCCACTAAATGTGTTAGAGGAAACTAACGGATGGCGAGAGCGTTTCCTATATTTACTGTGAACAAGAAATATCAATCCGAATTTTATAGTAAAAGTTATTAACATTATGAGGTTACGTGACGTGTAATGTGGATCATTTTATTAACTCACTCCAGCATGAATATGTATGATTTTTTTTTTTGTTTTATTGTAGCTAGAAAAAGATTTATGAGAAACAATAATTCAGCAACAGCATGGAGCGAATGTTAGGAAGAAAAAGGTACAAAAAAACTATGGACAACAATTATATTAAAAGCCAGATATTCGTTTTAGCAACGAAACGATTACAAAACAAGGTTAAAAACAGCTCTTCAACTTTCTCCGTTAATCAAACAACACTCACACACGGAACAACACTCAAAGAAGGGTGCTAAAAGTATTTTGCAGCATCTTAAACGGTAATAGTTGGATTTGATTATCGTAAATAGAAGTTATCAGTTACACGTTACATGAAATTATATGAATTCCAATTTGAATTGCATGAAACAAAACGAACACCTGGCAAGGCAACACACTAGGAATAGATAGTATAAACCAGACGCCTGTGCAAAAAAATTTGAACTGTGGTATTTTGAACTTGTAAATTGACGGTTGAATAAACATTACAAAAGCAACGTCCAAACGATTCACACCTATTCCCCCCTATTCGTTTCCTCCTCTTCACAACCGATGAAATCTCTACAGTAATCGACACCACAGCTCGTATAACTCAAAAGAGACGTATGTTTGTTATTGCCATTAAAAATGTGTTGCCGCACATATTGTTACAAGCATCCCTTTTCTAACGTATTGCGGTATATTAATCGTATTGCGGTGAGGAACAAAAATTAGATGCATGATGTGTGGAAAGCACTAATTAGACAAGGCTTAGAGAAAAAAACACAAAAATTAAACAGATATATTTAAAAAAAACAAACACACAAAATATGCGTGGCGTATGGTTTTGAGTTTGTTGTGGCAAAGTTTTGTCGGCTGTACCTGCGGGATACCGCAACGAAAATCAATTTCGGCACGATGGTTCTATGAAAAATAAAAAAATGGCAGATTTGGAAAAGAATCACATTTTAGTATGGGTTTTGATTTGAATTCGTTCAAATTTTGGATGCGGCCGCATGATTTGTGTTGGTTAATTTTTTGATGTGCAATAACAATTGAAATGTAGCAATACGGCCAGTCCGTTCCTTATGAATAATAAAAAAAAACTATTGAAATTAATCGCCTTCTGATTTCCAATGTAATTCCAATATCGTTCCAATGTTATCGCTCAAAAATTATACTAAATTAAATCTTAACGCCCTATCGTATCACATTAGGTTGAGGGAAAAGAAATCCATTACTTAATTAGACGAAAGTTGTCCTCCAGAATATTTGCCGTAACATTTTCGAAGGATTTCTTCTTCCCCAACGGTGCAAGTTGCAAAGTCATGTCCTTGTCTGAACTCATGAGGATGTGCAAAATAAATGTCTCTTCTGTTTTCTCACAGTATTTACCCATTTTTCGATGGTGATAAACAATTGTAACGACACAGCAAAAGAATCGTGCAAAATGAATGCTTAGCGTGTAGAATAAAACTTGTCGCTCCGTTTTCATATCACTTGCGAGATCAAAAAAGTGATGCATTACGGGGAACAACACGTAATCATTCCATTCTTGGCAGTAAAACAGACAGTACAGAAACACTATGAAAACACGTTGACGATAAAGAGCGGAAACATTCACTAGGACATAGGACAAATGGATATAAAATCACGCTTACACAAAGTGATGAACGAACAACAAAACTTGGGGCTGAGGAAAGAAAACTCGTCTAAAACAACAACATCGATATCGCTACTACCGCCTCGGGGAACAATTACGCTGCAAAGAGAATATCTACACGGAAACAGACGGATCCCAACGCCCCCTTTTCACTCACCTGATGACGTTCAATCAACGCTTCCGCACCGGTTACATCGTTGGCCAGCTCCTCCGACGTCACCAGCCCCATCATCGAGCTGATCCACGCGGACAGGATCACGGTAGTCGCTCAAGAAACGCTGCAGATCGTACGAATCGAGCAGCTTCTCCTTGCGCTGCTGTGCCTTCGTTCACCACCTGCTGCCATTCTTCGTTGATCTCCTTCTGCTTGGCGTACGTCTGCTCGGCCGTGTCCGGATGCGACTGCATCAAACGGTTCGCCGTCTCGTCTAGCTGGCGGATCTTGTCCTGCAGTGCGGCCAGATCGCGCTCCAAACCTTCGTGCTTGCGCTGCAACGTCTGCACACCGCGCAGATCCTTGCCCAGCTCATCGTTGTTCAGCGCATTCTCCTTCTCCGCGATCCAGTCCTTGGTTTCGTCCACGTCACGATGGAAGCGCTGCACCTCGTGCGCCGACCCAAGCTGGCTGGCGCGTTCCTGCGTGATCGTCTGCAGCGTCGCCCACTCTTCGTTCAGCGTTTGGATCTGGGTCTTGATCTTGAGGGCGGCCTCCGTCTGTCCCAGCGAGGTCAGCTGGATGGCGATTTCGTTCAACTTCGCCAACCGTACCTCGTTCGCCTTCAGGTCGTCGTTGAAGTCGTCGAACTTCTTCTGCAGCACCTCGACCTCCTCCAGATCCTCACCCACGTCCTTGATCTGCGCGTGGCTCTCCTTGTCCTTGATCCACGCGGCCAGATCGGCCGCCTCACGCACCAGCACGTACGCCTTCACGGTTTCGTTCAGCTTGTTTTGACGCTCGCGCGCCAACGCAAGCAGATTGTCGTACTGGCTGTTGATCTGCATCTGACGCTTCGCGATCGAGTGCCCATCGATCAGGTTCTGCTGGCTAGCGCTTAGGCCGGGATCAATCTTCTTGATGTAGGCGGCCGGCACGAAACCCTGCCGATCGTTCACCTCGACCTTCCACCAGTCCTTGTTGTTGGAGTTCAGCAGCGTGAGCACGTCGTTCTTCTTCATCGACACCTCGCGCGGCGACTTTTCCGTGTAGTCGTACAGCGCCATCACGCACTCCTTGCCCGTAATATCGACGACCGGCGTTTCCTGCTGGCGGCAGTTCTTCGCCTGCTCCTGCAGCGCCTGGATCGTGTTGCCGAACGCTTCCAGATCCGACACCAGCGCTTCGTGCTTCTTCAGCAACGCCTCCGAGGAGTCCTCATCCTTACCATAGTCCTGGTTCGAAACGATCGGCTCCTTCTCGCGCATCCACGATTCGGCTTCGTTCGCATCGGCAAAGTACTGGTGCGCCTGCAGTGAATCTTCCAGATCCTGCTTGCGCTGGTTCGATTTCTCCTTCAGCGAGTTCCACTGGTCCTTCAGCGCGTCCAGCCGCAGCTTGATTTCTTCGCTCGCCGTCGGCTGCTCGGTCAGCATCTGCTCACCGTTGGAAATGACTCCGGCGCAGCGGCTCTCGTGGTTGTTGATTTCCGCCAGCACGGCCTGATGCTTCTTGATCAGGTTCTGCACACCGATCAAGTCGCGGCCACGATTGGTCGATGCAGCTACCGGTTCCTTCTCACGGATCCACGCCGCCTCGTCTTCCAAATCGCGGAACAGTTGCTGCACCTGCAGGGAATCCAGCAGACGCTGCTTACGAATCGCCATCGGTTCAGCAAGCGCAGCGTAACGCTTCGACAGGGCCGCTTCCTTGGCGCGAATGTTATCCGCATCGAAGTGGCCGCTCTCGACGAACTTGTTCGCAGCCACCTTGATACCCTCGATACGATCCTGGTGCGCCATAACGTCCGCTTCCAGCAGCGCTTGCTTCTTCTGCAAGTTTTGCACACTGGTCAGATCCTTGCCGTAGTCCTCCGACAGCAGCTGACCCTCGACCTCGCTCAGCCACAGCTCTATGTCCTCAACCGTGCGGTTAAACTGCTGCTGCTGCGAAGCTTCCTGCAGCTTGCAACCCTTCTTGTCCGAAGCGCGTACGAGCGATTCCCACAGCGTTACGATTTCCTGCATGCGAGCGTTCACCTTGTCGGCCGCGTAGTGCTCGCTCTCGGACAGCTTCTGGCCCGTTGCCGTGATATCCTCGATGCGGCTCTTGTTCACCGTCAGCTCATGCTCGAAGTTCGTGTGCTTCTGCACCTTACCGTTCAGATTGGTCGGATCCAGATAGCTATCGTCCGTGGCGAACTTTAGCTTCTCACTAATCCAGCCCTTCGTTTCGTCACAGTCGCGCTCAAACTGCTGCAAAGCGTTCGAGTCCTCCAGCAGGTGCTGTCGCACGGAGGATTTCTCCTGCAGTGCGGACCGGCGCGCCAACAGCATTGCACGACGCTGCGCGACATCATCCGCCGCATAGTGCTGACCATCGATCAGCTTCGTCGCAAACACGTCCAGCGCCTTGATCTTTTCCTCCTGCGCTGCCAAACTCTTCTCGAAATCCTCATGCTTCTTGATGAGCGCCTCCACGGAATCAAGCGTATCGCCCAGATCCTCGTTCGCCAGGAACGCTTCCTGCTTGGCCATCCACGTGTCAGCCTGCTCGGTATCGCGGTAGAACAGCTGCAGATCCATGCACTGCTCATACAGGATGCGGCGGTCCTCCCACAACACCAGCAGCGAGCCCTTGTCGTTGTCCAGCGCGGCCAGCTTCTCCTGCACCTCCGCTGCAGCGTAATGCTCGCGGTCCAGCAGCTGCTGGCCAGCCTCCGTGGTGAGCTTGAAGCTGTCCACACGCGCATCAATCTCACCCTTGTGCTCCTGGTGGCGTTCAAGCAGCGCCTCCGCACCGGCCACATCCTTCGCCAGCTCGTCCGCGGATATGATCGCCTTCATGCCATTGATCCACGATACCAGATCGCGGAAGTCGGCCAGGAAACGGTGCAAGAAGTAGGACTCGTCGAGCTTCTGCTTGCGCTCCTTAGCCTTCGCCGTTAGCGACTGCCAGTACGCAGCAATCTCTGCCTGCTTGTCACGAATCTGTTCGCTGTGATCGGCGTGTATGCTGCACAGGCGCCCGGCCTCGGTACCGAGTGCGGCCACCTTGTCCTCGAGCGCCGCCAGATCACGCTCCACACCTTCGTGCTTGCGCTGCAGCGCTTGCACGCTGGCCAGATCGCGCCCGTAATCGTCGGACGACAGCACGACATCCTTCTCAGCGATCCACGCAACCGTCTCATCCGCATCGCGGTTGAAACGCTGGATTTCGTGCGCCCCGAACAGCTTCTCCTGGCGCAATATGGCCAGCTGCTTCAAGCGCTGCCACGCCTCGTTCAGCTCCTCCTTCTTGCGCGTTATCGTTTCCCGCTCCGGATGGCCACCGAACAGCAGCTTGTCCGCCAGCTCGTTCACCTCCGTCACGCGATACTCCTGCGACGCCATATCCTTCTGGAACTCGTCGAACTTCCGCTGCAACACCTCGACATGCTCCAGATCGTGCCCGAACTCGTCCGCCGTTACGAACGCTTCCTTGTCCTTGATCCAGAACATTACTTCCTCGCAGTGGCGCAGGAACTGTACCAACACCAGCGCCTGCTGCAGCTTCATGCCCTTTTCGGCCAACCGGGACAGCAGCAGCTCCCACAACCGTTGCAACTCCTCCAGCCGGCGCTGGATGGTTTCGGACGCGAAATGGCCCTGGTTGATCATTTCCTGGCCCGTGTTGTCCAGCACCACGATCGCATTGCTGTGCGCTGACACTTCGGCTTCGAACGCTTGATGCTTTTGGATTTTCGCCTGCAGGTTGGTCGGATCGCGGTAGCTTTCCTCGCTAGCCGCCTGCAGCTTCTCGTTGATCCAGCTTTCCAGCTCGTCCGAGTCGCGCTTAAAGTACTGGAAGCGGCGCGAGTCTTCCAGCTTTTCGCGCTTCTGGCGTGTCTCGAGCTTGAACTCGCTGTAACGGTTCAGCACCTGATCGCGCCGCTCCTGGATATCTTCGGCGCTCTCCAGAATGCGCACTTCCTTCGGGGTAAATTGCTCCATAGTCACTTTTTTCCCTTCTTTACGTTTCCTTATGTGTACTGGCTAATCCTTCTTATGGTGTTATATAGTTTCGTCTTCAAAAACCTTGAAAAAGAAAAAAAGAAAATTAAGATTTTTTCCACGCGATCGTGCGCAACTTTTCATTTATTTCAACGTACCTCTTTCTCAGTTAGTTGTTGATAGATGAAGACAGTCGAGTTGGCTGTAGATTTTTTTCAGGCTCGCTACGGTAATTTGTTTTTTGTATTTATTTCGGTTGGATGCTTTTCTTTTTATATAAATCTGTAAATATACCTAAATGCATGTATGCACCAGGGGATAAAAAAACATAAAATAACTTAGAACAATCGAACAATCAACATAACGACAATAAGCAATGTCCATCCCTTTAATCGCCATCCACCATGTAGTGTCGTGCAGTACCCAAAAAAACCCCGATATCCCCAATTACATTTCCAGATGTACAACAATACCGAGAACCGAGATGAAAAACAACCGTTCAAACACCTTTAAATCTATATCAAACTTTATTTGACAGTTATGTATATAATATCTTCCTCAAACTACCTGCAATCTTCGTCAATAATAATAATTGATCCATCACTTACCAACTCATTTGATAGCTTTTTTATTTCTCTCTCTCTCTCTCTCTCTCTCTCTCTCTCTCTCTCTCTCTCTCTCTCTGTTTGTTTTGGTTTCTTTTGCTAAATCTTTTCCTCTACACTACTAGTCAGTATCTGCAAACAACACACGTTTTCACGGTCTCTCACTCCTTTCGGTCCACTCGGCTACATTTATACTATGTTTAATGCTACCGGTGTTTACCTTGACGATAAAATTAACGAGATCCTGCCCACTGCAAGCGGCAGCAAATTTTGCTCCAGTAATCCATCACACACACACGCATTATTATGATTAACAACAGGAGTTTTTTTTTTTGTTTGCTAATCAACAAATAATGCCACTAATGTTTCATCAATTCTTGGGGGATACAATGTTCGGGGCGATATTGACGCCATTTTCAATCAATTCCAAGCTTCTTTTTGAATGCATTTTAATAGTAATTTTGTTGTTTGTTTGATAAAATGAAATTTTGAATCAGATATCCTGTGTCCATTTTGTCCATTATTCGGCATTCCACACGCTTTGTAAGTAGCACTAACTAAAATTGTTGTTTGCTTTTTTGCATCGTTTGGTTCGTCCGCCATTTACCAGTATTATCCGTCTGCTGGTCAGTTCAACCCTTAATCTCATTACAATAAACGTTCTATTGGAAGTACTGTGACAATATATAGGTGGTGCCCCCTGTCGCTACCGCATGGGATCCGATTGGTATTGTTCTATTGCGTACACTCATACACACACAGAAACATATATGCGCACACACTGTAGGGATCGGTAAAACGATTTGTGAGAGCGTGTGTGCTACGTGAACATCGGCGGCGACATCATACGGTCGTCGTGTAAGTACTAATAGCATAGAAAAATAGATAGAAAAATGCTCCAAAACCGAACGACCACCATTACACATTGGGGCGGATACATTATACAGATATGAGCAGCACACAACAATCAACGAATGGCCGGTTCGGCCATCATCGAGTAAAGATGAGATACAACAGTTATAAAACGTTCCGGCAAACGACACAACAAACACTGAATGATGTCGAGGCGCGAGAGCGCATAAATATGCATGTAACGCTTTGTTTGGTTGTTTTGTCTTCTTTTCTACACTGATAGGAAACGAGCAGTAGGGAATCACATCCACGATAGCAACATGTCGTTACATTTTACACGTAAGCACACATATACCCAACCGACCTGTGTCGCGTACGATATATGTTGACCTTCTCGTCAACAGTTAGTCGATTTAGCGTGCGTTAGTAGATGGACCGAGTTTGGTGAGTGACGTGTTTTCGGCGCAAGGAACGACGTAAGGTTTATGCTATCTTGCGCTTCTCGGAATTGGGAATTGATTCCTGGGGGTTGAGATATTAATGGAACGAGCTTATGGACTTGTTGTGTAACATCAATGGTGCATGGAAACATGGTTCTCGCGCTCAATTAGCATTGTTCTGTCCTTTTCACATGCAAATGAAACGGTGTGAGATTTTGGTCATTGCACGCAGCAGAGTTCCAACCTTTCCACCAATTTTTGCGCCGTGTGCTACGCCCCAAAAAAACGCTTCTCCGATATGCTTCATAGTTTTGATTTTGTGGTCTGAACGAGAAAGTTCATGCTCCTAAATAATTTTACAAAGAGTTATGCGCCTATGGTCGATCGAAAAAATAAAGTGCGCCTTAGGTGAACATGGTGAAAGCGATTGACAACATAGTTTTTGGGTAATAAAACATAAGCTTAAGCTTAAAATGGAGAAGTTATTCAAAATTTACAAACATTAGAAAAAAAAAAAGATTTATTTGCAAGACAACCAATCTCGACAATGGAGAGCAATAGAGTAGAAAAAATCATACACAATTTGAGATTTAGCTAGTGTTTTGAGTATCGTACTGTAACGTTGTCGGTTTTCCCCGGAAATGGTAAAGGAAAATTTATCATTAAGGGAACTAAATTCTGATTGGTACGGACGCTGTCACCTACAACAATTTACCTTTTTCTTTACGCCCTACTCCCGACTGGTGTATATCTAACACGCAACCTTATCAACATAAACGATAAACGAAACCGATAACCTATCGTCGATAATTAGACAACGGAAAGGTGCTGCCGCCGTACCGTACGATGCCAGCCACAACAGCAGTGTTGAGTATAATTACAAAATAGTTAAATTTATCTTGCCTGTTGCTTTTACGTTGCTCGCTGGCTGGCTTGCTTGCCCGTACACTCGATAGTGCTCCTAACTCGCGACCAAATCAGACGCACGTATGCGAGTATGCTTTAAAACAGGGAACACTAGCGCTCCCGAATGAACAACTACTCGAACTGTGTGGGATATTCCTTTTTTTACATATGACCGCCCAATTCCGCTCTTGTTTCCCTGCCAATCAACAACCAATCTAGGTGGAACTTTTGCGTTCTGGACAGCGCGTTTGCATGATGCGTGGTTTGCGCACGTTCGACCCACCAACGGGCGAATTCTCCTTGTCCGGATCGTCGTCCTCGAAACTGCTGCCCATGCTCGACGATTTGGCGCCCGTTTCATCCTCATCCGCGCCCGCTGCTGCAGCCGCTGCCGCCGCTTCCAGCTGTTCCGCAGCCGTGTGCAAGATGATTCCCGGATGGTGCTCAGATTGGGCGTGTATTTCGTGACTTTCGCCCGGCGTTAGGCTAGCCAACGCTGCCAGCAGATCGTGATTAACGAGCGGTTCGCCCTCCTCGGCCGGTTCCCAGCCGGCCGGTGGTGAGGCAGGTGGCGATATGAGAAACTGCTTCACCGGTGCCGGGGGCTTCAGGTTCGTGTTGGAAACCGGCGTTACCGGCTGGGCCAGGTAGCAGTTTATGATCGACTTGCCGAAGGGATACTGGTGCAATCGGATGCGTGCATTTGCCGCCGCCAGCGCACTGTCGTAGTTGACGCGCAACCGGCGGAAAACTTTTCAACCACTGGAAGGTAGTGTTTTCGGAAAACGTGCGAAACAGATCCTCCAGGCTGGCCTTCAACGCTTCGTCCGCAAACACCTCCGAGTGGATGTTGGTGACGATGATCGACGTTGGCAGATCGTCCAGCAGATCGTCGTCTGCCACTGGGTTCGATTCACTGTCGGAATCGTACGCGCTCGGTAGGGCCGGATGCTCGTTCGGCAGACCATCGGACGGGTTGATGAATAGATTCTCATCGTCGGTGGGCGTTGTTGGCACCAGCTCGTCACCCGTCCCATCCGACTGCTGCCGGGAGCCGGTAGTTGTGGCCGTTGCCTGTGCCATCTCTTCCAGTCGCACCTTTCCTGCTGCCTGCACGGCCCTGTCGACTAGTGCTTTCTTCGGTGTCGCAGCAGCAGCTAGTTTCCTGGCCGGGCCTGGCTGCCGATGTCAAAGGGCCGGGTTGTCAAACCTACCTAATGAGCGTACACTTCCCCCGGTCTGGGTTGGGTGTGTACTTAGATAGCCAGGAGGTGTATGTGTGTGTGTGTGAGATTGTGTGCGGAGAATTTGGAACGTGTCGTTCACTCTTCGCCCCCCGCTCGCCCCGCTTCACTTCTGTTCTTCTTTCGTGTCACCGGTTCCAAGCAAAATCGACAGCACTATTGTCTGTGCAGTAGCATTCGCATGGCAATTCATTTGCACCAGTCATGAAAGGAAGTAACAATTCGAATGATATTTTTTCGATTTGACACACATTTAGCGGTGGTTGATGTTACCGTTACGACGATCCGTCGGGATCGCGTGTACGCGTACGAAAGAAGAACATAAAAGTTGGTCCCATTTTTGTACAATTTTTACCAACCAGGAAGTGGCAGACAGAGAGAGAGAGAGAGAGAGAAAGAGTGACAGAGGGAGCGACAGCGGTAGAGAAAGAGAAGAGAGAAATAGAGAGAGAGAAAATAGAGAGAAACATAGAGAAAGAGAAAGAGAGAAAGGAGCAACGTCAGATTTTAAAGATCAACACAACATAAGCTAAATTTCGTCGTTTTTTCATTATATATAGTTAACACAAAAAAGGGAAAAATCGATTGATCGATCGAAGGCCGTTTTCTCCATATTTCTTCTTCTTGTACGGGAAAATTTCGTTAACTCTTTCAATCTTGGCAATCAATTACAACTCATCGTCCTTACAAGCTACACACAGATGAATATGGTAGGTGTACATGTGAGTACATAGAGAGAGTTATGCAAAAAACCATCGGCAACAACCGTAAATCGTGCTTAGTTTGGCTGCAAAAAAACAATTAGCTTGGTGACTACCATTTGTTCTCCAATTGCCATAATACTACAATGTGAACAGTACATGAGCAAACAACGCAAGGTGATCTAAAAAAAAACAGTTGGTGGCATGAACTAAAGACAACAAAGTGATCTTTGCCGATTCATCGTACCGCAAAAAAATACGTCTAGCGGTTGAGCAATATTTTGTGACCAAATGAATTCTCTTTCTATCGAAAATCGAAAAGAAATGTGACGCTAAACATAATAGAAAAACTAAGAGGTGAGCAACTATTGCAGGGCCAAAACAACAACATAATGTTCCGATGCTGTGAAAACTAATGCGACAGAAACACTTCATATTATGTACGTCATTGACTCAGCAAGCGTAATCTAATCATCCGTAGATTTTGGTTTCGGTAACTGTGTGTTACCGCCCTTTCCATGGCATGGTACATAGCTTCCTTGTTGTGAGTGGCTTCCTTTCCACTCAACCAACAACATCTGTACATACACATCAAACACCCGGCAGGCAGGCACGCACGCACGAACGTATCGTGCGGTTTTTGTTTTCTTTTGGGGCATGTTGGCAATCGTTTCTCTCGATTTACATACCCTCTCTTCACTCTTTCTCTTTTCTGTTTTTTGTTTTCTCTCTTTCTCTGTCCCGTTCTCTCTATTATTGTTCTCTCAATGTTTTTCTCTTTCCAGCATTGTTTTCCTTTTTCTTGGCTGCTAGATTGTGGCCCAAGTGGTTCAGCAGCAGCATACGCGTAGCATAGATGAGGTTTCTTCATCATAATTTTATGTTTTAACACTTGAACGTTGATTTCACTAAAACGGCATTTTTTTTTTTAACACTACGATGGTGATTTGTCATAGCTGATTGACTACACACCTGAAAGCTCGAAGGCTACGTGAAGACATGCATGCTTCTTATCTTATCGCACACTAGCAGCGGTGGAAGATATACCCTGCTGCTACAACAAACTAAACACCACAGATGCATGACGCCATCGAATTCCACACCCAATCCGCGAGTGATGTGGAAAAACATCATACAAAGAATAGAATCGCTTGTAATTCTGGTAATTGGTAATTTTTTTTTGTTTTTCCCGTTCAATAAACATTCAAGTAGCTCCCAGCGCAACATGAAATCATTTCTGGAACATCTCCAGCACCAACAACAGAAACAGCATCGTTTCATGATTAACGGAAATGAATTCCACACACATGCACACTTGGATCGCGCGCATCACTATCCCGAATCACGACGATCAGTAGTGCTGCAGCCGCCGGAGCTGGTAATATTTAAAAATAACCCAACCGAAAGGCGATGACGTAATCTGGCGCATGAAGCTGTGTTTGGTTTACTGTATACTGCCGCATCGTATACAGAATCATCCAATCAGCGTACCGGGTAAAGGGGAGGCAAATGGGGCTGACACTCGATGGGGTGGTGGCCCAGTCCTGGTCCATTCATTCAATTGACATTCGCTTGTCCAAATTTTCTTCTGCAAATATGAATGTTTTTTTATGGTAGCAACCCCAATCAAAAGCTTGAGCTAGCAACTTGGTAGCTGCGATTGGAATGCGTGAAAAGACTGTTTACGCTACGCCGACAGGGAAGCCTTCAACATGCAATGATGTTTTAAACAAAATATTCCAAAAAATAGATGTCTTTTAATTGACAATGATTGACAATTAAGTGGACTTTACCCCATAGGACCTTTTTTCTACTCGATACGCAATCAAAATGCCGCAGTGTGTACGGAATGTGTACCCCCTTGTTCCATAGGTCGATGAAAATATCGATTTTTCACACCAGCACCACCACCAGGGCGGGGTGCAGGGAGACACACGACAGTCGAGGAGCATACGCACAGACCCTGGAGGCACAGGCTGCCACTATCTACTCCATTCGTTTAACATTCCAATTAACTGCTTCCGATGCAACCGATATCACAGGTCCAGCACCGAATACATTTTTCGACTGGGTGTGGTGTCAGTCCATCAGCTTAGCTTGCGAACGTAAGCTTTTCTTTTTCTTCGCTCTTCTCGCGCTTTTCCCGTTCCCGTGGCCCCATTTGCTTAGCGAAACACACACGCGTGCACAACACTACATGGCGTACGGATCGATTTGCGGACGGACGGACTTTAGGATGGCTTTTTCGGTGAAAAGAAAACGATATGCTAGCATAAATCACCGCCCATTGCACTACTTACAGCGTTGGCAAGCTTTTGCCGTGCGTTTTATCCGATTTTAATGCCGTTTTACTTTAGTTTGTTTCACTTTTCACGCAATCCCAACCTTTGCGAGCGACTCGTTGTACCGTAATGGCGGCGATGAGTTTTCTGCTGCCCAAAGATTGCTACAGTCGAGCTGTCGCATTGCCACAGTCAAGGTAGATAGATTAGGGTAGGACGAAATATTTCGTTCGGAATCGTTGAATAATTTAAATTATCTCTTCTAACACACCTTAACTTATACCGTGTGGAGAACAGTATAAAGACTGAAAATACTTATTTAAGACAGGTAAAGCAGTATATTTTCCTAGCGAACTCATTTTCCGACATCGTAAATGTTTGCAAGCGGCAGCTTCTACTGTATTCCTCCAACAAGCTGTCATTAACCTGCTGTCAAGTTTGATAACAACAACATTGCTTTGCGTAAACTCGCGACTCGCTCCTCTGCAACCCGGTAAAATTTAATTTAAGCTACAAAAATGCGTCTTCTCGCGACTCGTTCTCTCCTGAACGTGACTCGGCTGCTATCCGCCAGGACCGCAACAACACAAGCCTCTCCGGCTGCCACACAATCCGAACAAAAATGGGACCTGTACGCCGGTGTGCTGGTCGAGCGATTACCCATCGTTACGAAAACACTCGAACCCATCGAGGCAAAATTTAAGGTAAACTATTTATAGTGACAATAAATTTACAATAAATTGATAACGATCCTTCTTTTTTGCAGCAAATGTTGGATCAAATCGAGCTGGAAAAGAGCCTAAAGTCCAATCACGAACTTCGGAAGGAAACCGAAAAGCAACAGCTCGAGCTTCTGAAGGCCGGCAAGATCGATTTGGATTCAGAAGCACTGAAACAAACGGCTCAGGATCTGGAGGACGCGTACAACGAAGAGTTTGCCCGGTTCAAACCGGCTCCACGTGTGACGGAGGCTGATGAAAAGAACGACATTCGATCGTTGGACCGCAAGCTAGAGGAAACGCTTGTTCTTTTAGTTGAACAAAAGCTGGGCTCGAAAAGCCATTACCTATTGCCTCAAGGTCTTCACAAGAAGGGAGAGTCTATGCGGCAAACGGCCGAACGCACGCTGAAGGAGTATTGCGGTGATAGTTTGCAAGTCACCTTCTACGGGAATGCACCGGTCGGGTTTTACAAGTACAAATACCCTGCCAATGCGCGCAGCGAAGCGACTGGTGCGAAAGTATTTTTCTTCCGCAGTGTTCTGAAGGACTCTAGTGCAAACATTGGCAGTAGTAAGGTGAAATATCAATGGCTCAGCCAGGAGGAGTTGAAAAAGCAATTGCAGCAATCGTACTACCAAAGCGTTTCCCAATTTCTGCTGTAAGGCATCGATCCAACGAACCCTTTTTGACTCTAGCGCAATATTAAACGGCAACCCGAGTGGATAGAAAGTAAAGCCTTCCTCAAAAGCGATCGAATATTTATTTTACTCCGAAAGACGCGCGTAAAATCATGCTAGTATTGAATGATTATCCGATTCGATGCCGCTGTTGGCGGATGTTTCGGGCCGATTCCGTTTCTTCACCACGTAAATGCGTTTGTTCGAAAGGCATATGGTGTAACTATGGTCCGCGAAAACGATAGACACTTTCCTGCAGGAGCGTGCAGTGAATATGGCTGGATCGATGCTGAGGAAGATAAAGCAAGCTTATTTTATTTCAAACTCTTAACACAATAACGCTTAAGTACGGTGCCTACCTTTCTGTAAGCGTAAGCAGATTGCTGATTATGTTTGCACTTCGCTCATCGTTTTCAAGCTCGCCTCCGGAAGCATGAACCGATCCGTCCTCGGACAGCACCAGATAGCCAAGCTGGTCCGGTAGTGGATTACGATCAAGATCCAACATCGTGGTACCGTTCAAGATGCTGCTTCTATCGCACACAACGACACTGCAGTTATGCTTGCTGGTGTTACTTTGGTGTTGATGATGATGATGCGCCTGCTGTGATGGTTGGTGATGCGACTCGCATACAACCACCTCGGTGAGATTCGAAGCAGGAGAATAGTGGCCGATGGGCGATGCTGACCGCGAGAAGCTACTAGCAGTGCCGCTGGTTGCGGCCGAAGCACTAGCTAACGTTAGCTGCCCGATGCGGTTAAATTGTCAAATGAAAAAATGCGTAAACAGCCGGAACGCTACCAGAAGCCAGTATTTGATAGTACTCATCAACTACGCCGCAGCACCCAGCGAATTGTGGGCCGTTTTGTTTTGTTCCTGTCTGCGGAGCGAGTACCGTGCTGGAAGTGGTAATGCCGCAAATCTGAGACTAGTAGCTTCACGTTTACGTACTGAGGAAGGATGGAAAGGGAATCGGTACAACTTTTTCAACCAAACTATGTCGTCTGATCATTATCGATTTCGTCTAATGTCTTCTTACTGACCTTCTGTTTTGCTGCGTTGCAGTCTTCTTCGAGACAATCATCTACTATTGTGACGACAAATAGGTAAACAAACGGAACTGCATGGGAAATCAGACAATAGTATCAAGAAAAACACTAATCTAATGTTTTTTTATTGCTTAACACTTTGTAGAACTATCTCACACAGTTCCTTTGGGTCACGAACGAGCTGATAAAACCCTATTTTCACCTCATTTTCAATCCACACAATAAAACAATCACTGCAGGAGCAAAATCGACGAAATGAAGGCTGTGTTTCGTCGATTGTTTATAGTCTCGCCGTCATTTCGTTGTCAATCATCGAGCTTCATCGACGAGTTTGGGTTTGTTTTCGTCATCACTTGCTGGTGGGAGTATATTTTTCATTCAATAGACCATAATAAAGTATTGATTCACCATGAGTGCCCTCGAAAATACGCTCCAGATTGAGATAAAGCTGGAAAAGGTAAGGTCCCGAACCGGCGGAACATAAAACATCCACCAGATTGATGGCACACTGTGCTGTTGCAGGAGAAAACAAATCAAGCACTGCTGAAGGACCATGTCGAGAAGTATTCCGAGCTTACCCAGTCCATGTCCAAGATTCTGAACTCGTTCGAGCAACGGTTAGGGAAGCTGGAGCACACTATACTGCCCGTGTACAACATTACCAAGAACCTACAAAAGCAGCAACAGAGTAAGTAATCCCACACGCTAAAGCTTGATAATGGCTGGCCTCACTCAAGCACCATTGATCCGAAATTTTAGATCTTGATAGTACGCTGCAGTACATGGAACAAGTGCTATCCCACTACGACGCTTCGCAGGACGTGTGCAACCTAATCCACCAAGGACCGTCCGAGGGTAACATCGGGTCGTTCCTGGATGGATTGAACAAGCTGAAAAAGGCAAAGGATTACTTCCTCAACAACAATCCGCAAAGCGTCGAGCTGGAGAACGTTACAAGCCTGTTCAACAATGGGTGCGAAACGCTCAACAACCATTTCAAATCGTTGCTTAAAAAGCACAACTCTCCACTCAAACCTGTTGACCTGTTGGATATGATCTACATCGAGGAAGATTCGTCGAACGAAGACTGCCCTTCGATCAAACAGTTGCCACCGAGTGCACGGGAAGAGCTGAACGTGATTGCCCAATGGTTGGACAATAATTTGCGACGCGAGTATGTGCAAATATTTGGCGATGAGCGATCGGAAGTGATCATGAGATCGTTGCAAAACTTAAAAGACCATCAAAAAAGTGGTAGCTGGGGCAATGAGCCGCTGCGCACGAGGCATGGCTATGGCCGCGCGGAAACTGGCGCGAAGAAAACAACGTCTGCCCGTTTGCAGCAAATGTAAGCAGGGAGAGAGAGAGAGAAATGAGGGTTTATTGCATTTATAAAATACTTTTCAATGGGTTTTTTTCAGTTTCGAACGGAAAGCCAACAAAATGTTCATGAAAGCTTCCCAAACGCTCGGCCAGTCGGCCGGCTTGGCGATGCGAAAGAATTCCTCTTTCGGGGACATCCTGGCTGCGGAAGAGTACGGCAACGATAACGATCAGGAGCTGGAGAAGTACCTAGTGCTGCTGTTGGGCCTGCAGAAGCTGCTCGTATGGGAACGACAGCTTTTGAACGATATTGTGCCACCTTCCCGGCACAATGAGGTCTTCTCCCGGCTTTCCCAACCATCGATCGAGATGGTGGTGAAAGATGCGGAACAAATAACGTCCAAAGTGATGCGTAGTATCGGACGCAAGGAATGGTCCGCCGCACTTGGAATATTTTCCGCCCTTAAGCATGTCCAAATTTTGCAACCGGACATCGACCGTATCTGCGACGCTACGCAGAAGCAGCAGCTGTCGGGTGTGTTGAACCGTCTACAGCAAACGGCTTCGAAGGGATTGGAACAGTTTATCGAATCCGTACGAAATGATTCCGGTGGTGGCGGTATGGTGAGCATGACGTCCAGCACGATAAGCTACGGTGGTGGTTCGAACGTTCCACGCGACGCCACGGTGTACGAGCTGACCTCGAACACGATCTGGTTCTTGGAGCAGCTGCAGGAGCATTGTGACACCATCGGAGGGCTGCTGCAAACGGAGGCAATCTATACAAACGATCTCGATCGTATTTCTTCACAGAAGGCACTCTCAATTGAACAGAAAAACAAGGCTCTGTTGGGAATTTATGTCCGTAAGTAATGCCCGACCCTTGCCTTAATCGCGGATCCAATTCTGACTTCCCCAATCGTTTCTTGCACGTGCACAGGGAAAGTATTGGCAGAACTGAACTACACCATCGCAACCAAATCGGAACAGTACAGCGATACGGCAACGAAGCAACTGTTCAAGTTAAATAACACGCACTACATCTTAAAATCACTGCAACGATCCAGCCTGATGGAAATCGTCGCCCTGACCGAGCACGACTGCGAGCGTCGCTATCAGAAAATGATCCAGGATCTTAAGAAAGCGTACCTCGGTTCGTGGTCAAAGCTGCTGTCCTTTATACACCCGCTGGACGATATGCCACGCCCGATCAATGGGAAAGTGAAGGATAAGGAACGGGCCACCATTAAGGACCGGTTTTCGAACTTCAACAAGGAGCTGGATGATGCGGTAAAAACGCAGCGTGCCATCTCGGTGCCGGATGTGCTGCTGCGAGAGGGAATCAAGCGGGACAATAGCGAACACATCGTTCCGAAGTATAATACGTTCTTTGAGGTGTAAGTATAATAACTGTTAATCGGGAATGATTCGGATGTAAAGGTTATCTTTGCGTGTGCCAATTTTCAGGTACTCTGATGTGCAGTTTAGCAAGAACATCGACAAGTACGTTAAGTATCGTCCATCGGATGTGGCGACCATGCTGAATAGCTTCTTCGATGATACGGTTTAAGTTATTAATTGCAATGTATTCCAAACGTAAGCTAGTGAATAGAAAAACGAAAGCCAGCTTGTTTAACCACCTTTAAAAAGGATTTGTGTTTCTTGTGTGTTCCTGAAGGCAATGTCGCTCGATCTAACGATTCGGTTGGCCATCATATATTATACAACTTGTTTATTAAATCTCGTACACAAATTCAGGAATATTTCCTTTGGTGTAGAAGAAGTGCATAATTATCTTCCTTTCAACGTGCTTCGCGCTCCCATAATCAGGATCATTTTGAATCGATCAAACTGTTTGCTCGAGTATCTTAAAAAGCTTGCATATCCGACCGCATGGGGCGCTGTTATCGCTAGAGTGAATTGCATGGACATGGATTCTAATGATGTTTTGATTATAATTTATCCTAGAATCATCACTTTGAATGTTTTTTTAACCATTATGCATTAAGGAAGATCCGACCGTATTGCACATTGTTTTAAATGTTATCATAAAAAATTATTTTACTTTCTGCTGCTGATAAAAAGTCCAATATGCATCACTGCATGTTTTCTGCGTCGGTGCTTTTACTTTCTATGTGTATAAAAGGCCCATTGAAGCCAATTCGGCTGATGTTTTAGAGGAGATGAAGTGATCCTTTCACGTTTAATCACCAATAAATTTCACTTCCTTCAGACAACAAGGAGTTTCTAAAACGATAACCACCAATTCGTGCTGAGCAGCAAAACACCAACCGTGCAAAGGCTTATGTCAACGTGTGCTGTCCTTTTCTAAAGGCCTTTTACGGGCCAGACTCGCATGTACGGACCTGAGCGCCTGCACATCTACCGTCACTGCAAGGTTTTACACAAACACTAGATCGATATTGTGGCATATTACTTGAAGCAGTACGCGACGAAACCAAACTTTGTATTTATTTTTAACATACATAGATACACTTTACACGCGTATTTATAGTTATAAATTTACAAGTTAACATACATAGCTGTACTAGTGAAATTCGATTCGAAGCGATCCAAAGCAAAGCGAACGTGGTGTGGCAAAGAAGGAAGGAAGCAAACAGAAAAAAAACGAGCGAAACAACGCCTGAGAAAACTCTCGGTACAACCAAAACAACAAGCTTTCAAAAAGCCCCAATTTGCAAGCATGAACAACAAAGGAACCAATGGTAAGTGTTTCCGGAGCAACATCCGTCTGTAGGGAGGGTGGACCAAGTTTTGCGCATAATTCTTCGCGGATCGATCTAAGTAGCTTGCTGGGGAGGGCACCACGGATGGTGAAATTGTAGTTCGCAGTTTCACCGTCCGCGGAATTGAAGTGATACATCTTTTCGATAAAGTATCGTGCGATTCCGTTTTCGCTTACTATTGCGAATCAGCTTCCTTTCCGTGCATGATTCACCGCGGCCGTTGTTTCTTTTATCTGTGTTTGTGTGGGTGAGGTTTTGCACGGGAGCAGCGCATTGTAAGCAAGAACAAGGTTTTGATCCAGCCATCTCGCTCTCTCCTTCCGCGGCAGGATATCCAACGTATGATGCTGCACAGCAGGCCGCATATCAGCAATACATGAACAGTCAGGTGAGTCACGCACAACACGCGCAAACACTTGAGCCAGCAAGCATTTATCAACGACCGATGGGTGCTGTTCATCCACAATTTTAGCTTCCTGCACATGCCCAACTGCCGCCTTCGTACAACTCGGTGGTCACCAGTATGACGCCGACCTATCCGCCATATCCTCCCGGAATCGTGCCACAGCCGTTCTACGGTAATAGCTGGAGCGTGAATCCGTCCCCGCAGGCCCAGTTCGCACCGGCACCACCGCCACCGTACGCGGCCACACCGGCCGCCGTTGCGGCCATCCCGGCACAGCCGATGCATCCGCAGATGTACCAGTACCAGATCGCGGCCGGTCCGCCACCCCAAACGGGCCAACCGCCCCAGGTCTACCAAACCCCCATCTATCCAGTACAGGTAAGATGGCACTACCTTTAGGTGCTGCTTGCGTCATTCCACGAAACAATTCCCTCTTACTATTTTTAACACAAAACCCTCCCACAGGGTGCCATGTTCGATGCCGGTGCACGGTTCGGCAAAACCGGTGGGCAGCCGACGATTCCACCGCCACCACCGGGCATCGTTCCTAATGCGGCCCAGCTCGCCTCCATGCAGGGCCAGCAGGTTGTGGTGGCCAAGAAGAAGAACAACTTTCTGCACGGTGGCAACGGTGGCGGATACACGTTCTGGTGAAGTGTGGGATAGTGGCGGCCTTCTTTATGTTTGCTGCGCCCATAACAGGAAGGACGCGGCGATGGGGCAGTGTTTGGTGGTGGTGCCATGTGGGTAAGGACATTGAATTACGCGGGGTACAAATGGGGACAAACAATCGGATCGTGCGATTGTCTGTGTGAGTATGGAACAGAGAGCAATAGGAAGATTGTGTTACCAGCACGTGGCGGAGGGAAGGTTTAGCGTATCGTGAAACAACGCATAAAAGTACGTTTGTTAAAGGGCGTACATAAAAAAAGACTAGAAAACTGAAACTTGAAACTCCTACATTTAGAGCAGGTTTGTTTTTCGTATGGAATTCCTCAATCTATTTTTTTTTTGGTTCAAGTTACATTCAGGTTACCGAATTAAAATACATTTTTTCTTTCATTTTTTTACAACGGAACAGTACTTATACTGTTTTAAGGTTAAAACATCCTCAACCTCATCTCTATAGAGAAAAGCTCCCAGTTTCGTTGGAGTTATGAAGAAAGTTGTTAGAGGAGATAAAAAAATCAATTCTTCATCCAGGAGAACTTAAAATTGACAAAAATAAAACTTGTGTGTTCAAACTTAATGCAAACAACATTAAACACCCTTATACACTGAACGTCTGAAGGACACACCTTACACCCAGACTGCTCAACATTAGTAAGGATGTGACTAGTAATTACACAGCTGCCAGGCGAAGAAGCAGCAGTGGTGACCGAGACCGAGAAGCGGGTGCTAGACTTTATTCGGGCAGGTAGAGCAATAGTAATGCAGTTACAGGCATATAACAATTAGAGTGATCAAATGACCCTTGTTCAAACGCGCAAACTAGTAGTTACGCAAGGATACAATCGCGCAGGTACGTTCTAAACTATATACGAACATCAATTAAACGCGGGCAGATACAAAAAGTAAATGCAGTGGTTCTCTAGTGCCCTAAAGAAAAACACAAAACCCCCCCTCCGTTTACTTAGCGCAGCAATAATAACACTGTAAGAGAGAGAGAGAGAGAGAGAGAGAACACTTCCTTACCAAATTCCTCTCAAAGTTCCACAATAAAAGCAATGTTGAAAAGCAAAAGCAAAGGAGGGTATTAAACAATATACATACAAAGCAACAACAATAACGCCTCCATTTTGAGCGGGTTAATTGCCTGCAATTGCTGTAAGGGGGTATCCCCACTACTGCAATCAGGTCACAGCAGCCACCCGGGGGTGGAAAACAAAACTTTACTTCTTTGTGATAAAGGAAAAAAGAGCCCCCGCCCGCCCGCACGGGGGGTGTGTGTGTGAGAGGGGGAGCTTCGGGAGCCATTTGTACCCGGTTGACCCCACCATCTCACTTAACCCATTAACACTTGTTCCCTGTTGGGCGAGAGAACGCGAAACGACCAAAATTAGAAGACTTCCAACACACAAGCAACAGCTCTAAATTATCGGCTAAAGGAGCATGTTGTAGTACAATACATTGACTGTAGCGCGCCTTGAAAGTCCTAAGCAAAACGGGGTGAAATTTAAAACACAAAGACTTTGCTGCTCCTCCTCCTTCTTCCAGCATGAAAACGGACACGCAAAACACACACACACACATATATACATAGGCGGGCTCCACCAAACTTATTGGCAGTAAGTAGTGAGGCAGCAATACAAAGCAAAGCAAAAACACAATTAAATATCAATTCAATTTGTAGTAGAGCGAGCGACAGGTTACGAGTAGGAAACCAAACCGACAACTAAAGCGGAAAGGAATGGAAAACCAAAAAAAAAAAGCAAACGGAATGGTTCTAGAAAATTACAATTCAAAAGTGATCTAGTTTGGCTGAGAAAACTTTATTAAAAAAAAAACAATATATATATATATATATACTTATATAAATATATACGTTGAATCCATATTCAGTGGGAGAGAGAGAGAGAGAGAGAGGTTAAGGCGGCAACAAGTGACGGGAGGACGGACGGACCCTATTGCTTATTGCAATGAATCCGGGAAGTTTTGGCGTGAAAGAGAAACTCGGGGGGGAAAGGAATGCTTTAATAATTAGCCAAAAGCGAAGCGAACGAGTATTAGGCAATTGAAGTGGAGAGAAATGGCAGGTCGAACCCAGCGAGCGAAGCGCCCTAAAAAGGAGGAGACAGAAAGGTTTTTTTCCGACATGTGTTTTTATGTATAATTTACATTTTGTTTAGTTTATGATGTGCGTAAGTTTTGTAATCACACTTTTGGTTCCTTTTAGCGCAATCGAACGAAGCGCAACGGTTGCGTGCGTACGTGTGTGCGGGTTGGATGGATTCCGTTGAGTTCGCTACCGCACGCCACGACCAACCAAACAGAAAGTATTTCAAACAAAAATGATAATGAATAAAGAAAAGCGAATGAAAAACACAACCCGGCCACCCCTCCCCTTTTCCGAAACATTATTATGCGGTTACGGTGAAAGAAGGTGCATTTGTGAGCTGCAACGCTTTGGTGGAGTGTTTGTCAGCTTAAAGCAGCCATTATAAAGGGTTGATTGTTGGTTACTTATCTCTTCTAAGAGAGTACTCTTCGATGGCCTAAAGAAGTACTAGAACATTCATTCCCCCTGGTCTAGTCGTTCACAGGATCAAGCCAATGAGGTGGCCTGGTGCCTCAAATCCAGCTATTGCCATCGTTAGGCTTACACACCCCGTCCATTGATAGTTCTTGTCCTTAGTCGCTCATTGATGGCGACTTCCAGTCACAGTTCTTTAGTCATCTGGGGCCCGACGGCTTGAAAAGCTCCTAAAACGCACGGAAATGAAGGAAAAGGCAAGGAAATAAAGAATCCTTCCCGCTCGAGAGTTTTTACGGCCAGAGCTAACATTGTCCCTCAGCTCTGAAGCTGTACACACATCTCAATATTGTGCTGCGAATTAGTCATTAATACCATTGGCCTTACAGACTATACTGGTATTTATTCATCAGTAATGAAACAAACTAATCTTCGAACCGCTCTCCGTTAACAAATAAACATGTAAATTATGTTGTTACTGTGAGATTATGGTCAAAAATGCATCTCACCAACCACCGCTTTTGGTCTACGCTTCTTTCTTGTCCGCTGCGTCCTTCGCCTTCCTTTGTCTCGTTGTCGGTGTGCCTTTCGATGTCTTTGTTGGCTCGCCCTGATCGCCGGCCTGCTCCTGCTGTGACTCAGCAGGCTCGGAAGTCTCATCAGACGTGGTGGTAGATGTAGCCGTTTCTACAACCACTTCCTGATTCACCGTGTCACCGGACTCACTTTGGTGCGCTTGTTCGCTTGTGGTAATCTTGGCTGCTTCCCCCTCCTCCTCCTCCTTTTCCCCATCGATTTGCGTCTCCTCCTTCTTACTGTCCTCTTTAGCGAACTCATCAGCCGGAAGCACGACCCCATCGTCCGGTTCTTTATCAACCCGCTTCTCTAACTCCTTCACCAAATCATCCTCCTTCTCGTTAACGTCGGGTTGAGCCGGTTCCTCTGAAGTTGCCGCTTCAGCAGGCTTATTCTTAATGATAACACTAACCGGTAGGACATTGTCTTCCAAATCAAAGCCAGGATCGTTCAGCTGGGTCGCGGTGAACGTGGGTGAGGCGGTGACGTGTTCTATGACCGTGACGGAAGGTTCTAGCTGTGACGCGTTTTGTTCCTGCTTCAGTTCCTGCTCGCCCGTCTTGCTCACCGTTTGCTGGTCTTCCTGCTTAGCCATCGCTGCACGGGAAGAGCGTGTATTGCGGACCCGCGCTGCCGGCGTTGCCGATTCGGTTTTGATCATTTTCCGCCTGTTTTCGCTCTTAACTGGTGTCTTTGTGTCCGGCTCGGAACTGGAAGCGTTGGCGTGCAAAGTTACCGCTTTCTTGTCCTCTGGCGCATCGGCAGTGCTCGTGGAAGCTCTTTCACCACCCACCACTACCGTACTGGAAACTTCCATCGCACTGGATTCACACTCTCCCTCCGATTCGGACTCGTACTTGCGCTTGTTAAAGGAACGCTGTGCCGGTAGCTCCATGTGCAGCGGGCAGGTCACGTTCTCGAACAGTCCCGCTAACGGTTCCTGGCAAACGACACCACTCTTCTCGATACCACACGCCCGGAACAGCACCTGCTTCTTGTCCTCCAGGATGTGTTTGCGGCAGTGCTTGCAGCACGGTAGCGTACGCTCGCCACACTTCACACCACCCTCCGTGTACGAACACTTTGGCAGGGATGGAGGTTTCTGCTGAAGGCCCTCCGTTGCTTTGGCGCGCTTTTCCAAATATTTACGCTGAAGTATCGCCTCCACACCGTGCTTGCGGTGGTAGCGATTCAATCCCTTCAGCTTCTCGTACAGCAACCGTTCGCGGGGTGTTTGCTTGACCTGGTCGTAGATGCTACAGTGAACGTCACGCTCGGCACGTTGATCTTTGAGATAGTTGCGACGCCGCTCGCGCAACACGTGCTGCAGACGGTGAACCTGTTCGATGTACAGCGTCTGCAGGCGGTGCAGTTTCTCCTTGGTCATGCGTATCACCTCTTCGGCGGTGTAAATTCCGGCGTGCTTTAGTGGATCATCACCCTGCGAATCGACGCTCTCGTTGTCGGAATTGTCCATCTCGTGAGCCTTCCAGGACGAACCATACGTTGGATGGAGAAGGCCTTCATCGTCGTCGCTCGAATCGGAAGCATAATCCAGCACGATGCGACCGGTATCGTTAATCGCAGTAACATCGACATCGACTGGAAGAAAAAACAAAGGAAACAATTCCGATTAGCATTACTAGCATCGTAGTAGGCATAGCACAAAGTTTCGTTGACGTCTCTGTTTCATGTAGAGCAAACTTCTTTCGTCCAGACACAGCAAACAATCGGATCATTGTACAAAACATTGTTCGAAACAGTGCAGAGACTGTGACCGTTACGAATAGAGCAGACGATTGATAGAGCCTAAGTAGCTAAAAATGGGACTACATTCATCCCGGAACTCGACTCGTGAACATTTAATGCGATGCATACGTACAGCCTCGTGGACGCCCGTATTTACTCCACGTAAATACAAACGGTTGCACAGCTTCTCGAGCAACACACGCCCAATTCCGTCCCTTGCAAGCAGTATAAAAAGCGACCGGCAACTTCCGGCACATTCGGAGAACACAGCAAGAAAATGAAAGGACTTGTACTACTAACGCTGCTAGTCGCAGGCACGGCCCTACTGGCCGAAGGACAGAACGTCAACGTCGTGATAACGGGAAATGCCGACGGTACCATCACACTCGCCACATCGGACGGTTCGCAGAGCGTCACCGTATCGGCCGACAATCCGAACCTGCTGACGGAGCTGACTGCCCTTATCAACACGATCATTGCTAACGCCTCTACGACGACTACCGCGGCACCTGCCACTACTGCAACTGCGACGGCTACCGCTGCCACAACTGTAGCGACTACGGCCGCCACAACGGTAGCTACTACAGCCGCTACTGCCACCACAGCTGCTACCACGGTCTCAACCACTGCTGCACCGACGACGACGACGACGACTACGGCCGCACCGGTGACTGGTACGTGCGGGCGCGGAGGTGGCTATAGGACTGGTTTAGGATTTGGTATCGGAGCAGGCATTGGCATCGGTGGATTCCGCCTCGGAGGGGGACTGTTTGGAGGAGTACGACCGGCCATCGGTACGGGCAGTATCGGAACCGGTGGCAACCTCGCCACACGTGCACCCATTGCCACGGGCGGAATCATCCCTGGAGCAATCAATCTGGTAGGCCGTGGGCTTAGCGCCGGTATCAATACGGTCGGTAACGTTCTGTCGGCCAAGACCAACTTCGAAGGACGTACGATCTACAACGGTGGTACCGCTGGCGGTTATATGGCTCAGTCGGCTGGCAGCCTAATTGGAAATGCTGCAGCCGGTTTGGGCAGTGCCGTGGGCTCTATTCTCGGTGGGGTACCGCGCATCGGTGGCTCTGCTTCCCTGAATGCGGGCGCCGGATTTGGCGTTCAAAGCCCCTACCAGCGACCGGTGTTTGGTTAACAAGCTTACGCACGGTAACACTTCCCCGTTGGTGTGACGCATAATCAAAATCTAAAATACATGGAGCATTGTCTGCAAAGTAAAGCAAGCAAGTCTTACCGAAAGGATCCACCGATGGTGTTACGACGTCCACGTCCGTGTCATCGTCATCTTCGTGTACGGTTATCTTGAGCGGGGTGCTGCTGCCCATGTAATGCTGCTTGGCTTTGTCCACCTTCACATGGTGTGCCAAACCGTGCAGTAATGTTTCCGTTGTCTCCACGGGCACCAGCTTTCCGATGGTGGATTTGGTCTTCTTGAGCTGTGTCTGTCGGCTGTGCTCGAAGCAATAGTTGGAACCGTAGTCTTTCTTCACGTCATACTTCGGGGACGGTTCCAGGCAGCGGCGTCCGTTCGGGAACTCGTATTCACACTGCTTGTACGGAGCGTTCGGATCCTGCAGGATGTGCCGGAAGCAGTACACGTACGAGTCAACCCGCGGTAGCGTACATTCGTACTGCGTGTTTGCACACACTTTAGCTTTCTGCTCGATTTCTAGCTGTATTTGGGTGCGAAGTGCCTGTGCCTGATCGAGCCCTTGGCTGGAGCTACAGCTTGGTCCGCTGCGGCTAGCGGCACGCCCCGCCTGCTGATGCGTTGGCCCCATTGCTGGAAGGAAAATCAGTGGTCTGTTAAAAGACGCTCGATAAGAGCAAGTTTGCAATCGTTTACCTTCGATCAAACCGCCTGGAAAATACTTTTACAACAATCTTTTTCCTGCACGCAGATTGGAAAACACGCAATACGGCCGAAAGTGACGCTCTGCTGCGAAAAAGATGACATTTCTCACAACTGTGGAAAATACCAGGCTGGTTCATGATGGGGACAGGACGCCATTTTAACATTTGTTTGCAGGACTAATTTCAGCAAGAAGTTATTTATTTAGACTGTTTTGAACAATATTTGGCGAAATATTGCGTGTTGCTGTATTTTTTTTAACTTTTTTAACAGTTGTAAATAGTGGTCATGAGCATATTGGAACAACTATTTTCTTTCGCAACTTCTTCACCACATTTGATGGCTCGTAAATTATGAAAATTGACTATTTAATTAATCCATTCGTTTCTTCATCGAATAATGAAACACTTCCCGGATTACAAAATTAAACGCAAAGTTTGCTCGCAACTTTCATTCTTTATTTACCTTTGCTTCCCGCTCCGAACTGTCAAACCGCACCACATGATGCAGCCCGCAGGCTATACTGACCTTGGTTGTGAGGTCGGCCATTACGGAGTGAAAAACATATTTGTGGAGTGCATTTTTCTACACCAAAATAATACCATCTAACTCACATACCAGCAGCTGGATTCGGTTGCCTTGCCTTCCTGAACGTGCTAGCCACCGTTTCGGATAGTTAATCAGCGAAGCAACGGCGGCCCAGCTCGTGCACGACACGATTTTCACAACCGGGCCCAAAGCAGAAGCCAAAGCCAGGCCGAGAGGGAGAGCGAGTCACCCCGAACATAAAGACAAGAAAAAACGGCACGACACGACGTAAGAAGGCCCTCACTCTCTCGCTCCGTCCCGCCAGTACCGTTTTCCCCCCTTTCACGCGCTTCGTAGTTTCCTGCTTTGCGGTCGAATGGCGTCTTGGGGAATTCGTGTGACGACAGAGTCTGCAATGAAATGATGAAATAATTGTCCTAACCCATACAAACTAAATGTACTGCTTGAGCGCTTTTCGCGGGTTTGCAGGAATTGACCGCGTGTGCAGTGGCGCTGGTGGTAGTGGCGACGGTGGCAGTCTGTTTGCCCGATGGCAGGAATAGCTGAATGTCCACTGTACGGACCGTTTGGCGGAGCATTCCTTTCCGCCCACTAAGCCGAGCAGAGCCACGCAGGGAACAGAGCATGCAAAAGTTAGCTGTGACGTTGCAAAACAAAAATCACACTGCCAACGATTGATCGCCATATTTTCCCTTGTTGAGAAGGCATGTACGTGCGCGTGTGTGCGTGAAGACGGCGAGCGTGTGTTTAACGGTAACACGTCCGATGTGGTGTGAGTACGGTCGATAAACACGGGTGTAAGCAAGGGGTTGGTGCGAGCGCGCGCGTGTGTGTTGTGTACGCTGGGCGAGTGTGTGTGTGTGTGTGCGTGAGTACTACGAACCAACACGCACACAGTGTCGAACGGCTTGTTCGCAACGCATCATCTGGTGAAACGAGTGAAACAAGAAAGGTCGGTTGCGGTGGTGATACTAGTCGGCGGCTTCTATGTTTATTTCTAAACGTCACAAACTCACTGCTGATGGATAAACTCAGAATTATAAACAACAATCTCAGCACCATTGTGCCGTGCCGTCGGTTGACGAAATAACCGGAAGAGAACACCGCGCGCTTTGCACACTGGGTGGGTACAATCAACCTAGCAAGGGTCCGGGATGCGAAAAGCCTTGGACAGTATCCGAACACGCAGCAGAACGTAAGACACGTGTCACACCGAGCTCGAGGACACACACTCGCGGTGACGTTCCAGTACGCGGCGTGGTATCAAGATATCAAGTCGAACTCGCACACTGTCCGATCAGCTCGAAACCACCAACCCGCCGGGACAACCATCGATGGCTTCTGGTGGTAGCGGAACGAGCGGAACGACGAGCAAGAACGATGACTCGAAATGGTACTTTACGGCCGAGCAGCTGGCGAGCTCGCCGAGCCGGAAATGTGGCATGGACGCGGACCAAGAGCTTATGTACAGACAGCGTGCTGCCAACCTGATACAGGATATGGGTCAGCGGTTGCAAGTGTAAGCATTTCTTCAACGCTCTTCTATTGAACTAGCTTCCTCCCAATGGCTACTTAATAGCGTACGAAATGGTTGTCAGAGAAACGTCGGAGCAAGAACCATTGGTAACCACGGTGCTTTTCTATATTCCGCAGATCTCAACTATGCATCAACACAGCCATCGTGTACATGCATCGGTTTTATGCATTTCACTCGTTCACACAATTTCATCGCAACAGCATAGCTGCTGCCGCACTATTCCTAGCTGCAAAAGTAAGATCACGGACCCATCATTCTACTGGATTGCGATTAAAAGAGTGCGGAATGATTTAATCCTCCCGCAGGTCGAAGAACAACCACGCAAACTGGAGCACATCATCAAGGTGGTACACATCTGTCTCGGGATGGACGCTCCGGATCCGATGCGCGAAAACTATGCCGAGCAGGCGCAGGATCTGGTGTTCAACGAGAACGTGCTGCTACAAACGCTCGGGTTTGATGTGGCCATCGATCATCCCCATACGCACGTGGTGAAAACCTGCCACCTGGTGAAAGGTAACGATAGCTAGGAATCGCGCTGTACCTTTCCACCTCTTCTAACTGAACTTTCATTTTCGTTGTACAGCTTCCAAAGATTTGGCACAGACATCCTACTTCATGGCATCCAATAGGTATGTGTCTAGCTTTCTGACTGCTGGAATAGTGCTCAACCTAACGCTACTGTGTTCGCTTGTTTTAGTTTGCACCTTACAACCATGTGCCTGCAGTACAAACCGACGGTCGTGGCCTGCTTTTGCATCCATCTCGCCTGCAAATGGTCCCGATGGGAGGTGCGTAATGTTTCGTCCGTTCTGTAGGTCTAGTTCAAGCTTACACTGATCTTCAAATTACCCCCTTTCGCACACACAAAATAGATTCCGCAGTCGAACGAGGGCCGGCACTGGTTTCACTATGTGGACAAGACGGTAACGCTCGACCTGTTGAAGCAGCTGACGGACGAGTTTCTGCACATTTTCGATCGTTGTCCGACACGGTTAAAAAGCAAAATGAAATCGATACGGGGAGACTCGGGAGCGGTAAGTTGTCTGCTGGTGGCAAAAGCGAAGCGAAGCTCTTCCACTATAGCTTGTCCCCTATCCTTAGGAGGAATCTGGACGAAGAACGGGTGGTAGCAGTAGTAGCAGCAGTAGCCTCATGGCTGCACCTTCCTCATCGTCGGTACCGCGCGGTCTGGATGAAGGTAGTTCCGCCACATCGTCCGCCTCTAGTCATCATCGTGCTAAGCAGGGTTCCAGCTGTAAGTGTGCGCTTAAATGCAATCTCCCCCATCATACGGATTACTTACCTCTTTTCTCCTTATTTAAGCCGATATGATGAAACCGCACGGAATGTCGTCTTCCGGGAGCCATCAAAAGATTCCTTCCTCATCGTCGTCGGGTTCGCGTTCGCGTTCCGAGCGACCACCTGCCAGCGGCGCATCCTCCGGTAGCTTGGCGGGACAGCAGCCACAACAACAGCAACCACCGCCCCAGCATTATGGAAGCGGGAGCAATAGTAGCAATAACAGTAAGGGCGTACCGTCATCGCACCGTGGCAGCATGCCGATCAATCCTTCCGGTGGTACGGTGTCGTCGCAACGATCGTCGTCGAGCTCAGCAGCAGGCTATCAGCAGGGCCACGATGGATCGAGCAAATCCCGCCAACAACCGTCCTCCGTTGCTGGTATGATGCAGGCAAGCGGTGGTGGCGGTGCGCCAACCGGTGCCGTTGGTGGCACCTCGTCCTCCGGCTCTTCATCGTCCATGCATTCCGGTTACAATCAGATGAAGGCGGATCGGCACAGCAGCAGCAGCAGCAGTAGTGGACAGAAGCTTCCGCCAAAGGCACCTTCCTCGTCGTCCGGTTCCGCCGCTGCTCCCAATTACAATGCAAAGCATCAGCAACAGCAACCGCCCCAGCAGCAACCACCTTCGTCTCTCTTTTCCCATCCGCCAAGCTACAACCAATCGATCAGTGGCCGTGCATCGAATCTTCCCCTTGCGGAACAGCAATCGTCGTCGAGTAGCAATAGTAGCAGCAATCAGCCAAAAACGGAGCCATCTTCCTTCCGATTGCTCGACGATTCAATCGGCCGTCTAACGGACCCGATGCAGATGTGTACGCCTCCGAAGCAGAGCAAACCGTCGTCAATCTTCAGCCCCGATTGGAAGGATTCGCAGAACGAATCGTTGCAGCCGAACTCGCTGCCGTCGAGCAAATCGCGATCGGGAAGCGGTGCGCACTACGGTAATGTGCCGGGCGCAGCACCATCATCCGATCGGCTGCTGAAACCCCCGAAAGGAAGTCCTAGCAGCAAGAAACAACAGCTACAACAGCAGCAGCAGCAGCAGCAGCAGCAACAGCAGCACCACGGTTCAGCGATGGGATCGTCGCGCTCGGACGCGCAAAAGAAGGAGCGGCGTTTGGATAGCTCTGCCGGGCAGCAGGCGCCCATCCCCGGCAAGCATCCGTTGATGGCGCACGATAAAAAATCGCTAATGGCATCGAGTTCCTCTGGCGCGCTTCCGATGGTCGGTGGAAGCAATAACATTAGTAGCAACACTGGTAGCAATAACGGTAGCAATAGTCACACTAGCCACAATTTAAAACGATCATTGGACGGCACGGTTCTACCTCCAACTGCGCTAGCTGGCAGCGATGGTTCAGCGCTAGGAAATCTCGCCGGTAACGGTGCGCCCGGCTCGATGGCAGCCAATACTCATTCCAGTGGAAGCGGCAGCAGCAGCAGCAGCAACAGCGGTATGTCTTCGCAAGCGAAAAGACCGCACCCGAGCAACGAACAGATTCGACAGGACGACGGGACCGATTTCCGAGAGCAGAAAATGCGCCGCACGGAACAATCCTCCAGCTCATCGTTTCTGTCGGCCGGTTCACCCTCGGACCAGCTGTTCAACTCTTCCTTCGATCTGGCCAGCACGTTCGACAAAATGGACGATTCCTCGTCGCTGTTTAACTTTAACGATCCCGGCTCGCTGCTTTCGCAACCGCTGCTGAGCGATTCGAAGCCGTCCACGCTGGCGAAAAGTGGTGGCATTTTTAGCAACACCATCAACGGTATCGAGACGAACGCGGCGCTGGTGAGTAGCTTGCTGAAGGAAAGTCTGTTCAACGAGACGCCAAAGTTTGGCCCCCTTTACGGTGGTGCTGGATCGGGTGGGAACGAATCTGCGGCCGCCTCGGCACGCTCTGATGCGGTGGATTCAAAGCCACCCATCTATCCGACGACTGTCGGGGCGATCGACACGAAAACGTCCATTACGGCGATGGATAGCTTACACGGACTGCCACCGTCGTCCACGGGTGGGCAGCAACAGTTGCCGGCTGCGAGTGATTCCTCAGTTCCACCTTCCTATCCGTGGGCAACGACAAATGCTGCGACCCTCCCGAGTGATACTCTCGCTAATGTTGCGACGTCTCAAGCGAGCATCCAGCAACAACAGCCCAGTGCTGCAACGACTGCTGCTGCTGCTGCGGTGATCGATCCCTCAGCTCAACCGTCCCTGCCGGCCACAACCACAACCGCCTCGACCGCTTCCGATCCCGACACGGACCAGGGTGCCGGTGGGCATAGGTCAAAGTCGGAGAAGAAAAAGAAAAAGGAGAAGCACAAGCACAAGGAAAAGGACAAAACGAAGGATCGCGATCGGGAGGAAAAGAAAAAGCACAAAAAAGACAAAGACAAGCACCGGGATCGGGAACATCGAGAGAAAGGTGAACACCATGCGGGCGGCGGAAGCATCGGTTCGGATGTGGGTGGTGCTGGTCATGCGCACGGTGGGTCACACTCGGGCCAAGATCCACAACCACCTCCCGGTCCGATAAAGATTAAACTTAACCGTGCGATCATTCCGCCGGTGGTGGATGGATCGGGTGCGGGCAGCTCCGGCAGCTCGGCGAACGATGGGCTGAAGATAAAAATTCCCAAGGATAGGTTGTCCGGTTCGTCGTCGCTGCCCGGTGGCCCAGCGGCGGGTGCATCATCGTCAGCTGCTGGGCATGGCGGTACGTCACACGGTTCCACCGGTGTTGGTAGTGGATCGGCGTCCTTGAAGTTGAAAATTTCCAAGGATAAAATAGAACACTACAATATTAGCGCTACGAGCGATCCAATTGGCCAGCAGCAGCAGCAGCAGCAGCAGCAGCAGCAGCATCTTACTGCCACGGGTGGTCCTGCTGGAGTTGGTGCCGGACTAGGAGCAGCAGCTGGTATTGGCATGGGTGACATTACCAATGCCATCGGTGGTAGTAATAGTAGTAGCACTAAAAAAAAGGACAAGGATCGTGATAAGGATCGTGAGAAGAGCAAATCGAAATCATCTAGCTCATCCTCGGAGCACGGAAATCGTCAGAACGGTGGCGGATCGGTGGCTCCCGGAAACAGTAGTAGCAAATCATCTAGCAAGGTAAGCGTAATCGATTATCTGTTTTCCGTATGGCCAAAAGCTTAATGTCTCCCCCTTTTACTTTCCAGAATCTTTCCACTTTACCGCAGCAGCAACAGCAACAGGCCCAACAGCAATACGGTATATACAATGCAAATCAATCCATGACGGCTGGTAGCGCCCCTATGGCCGCGGCCGGAATGGTGCCAGGCATGCACGGTTACCACCATCAGGCCGGGTTTGACTACCTACAGCAGCAGCAACAACAATCGGTAGCCGCTCTCCAGCAGCAGCAGCAGCAGCAGCAACAGTTCTATTCCCAATATGGACAGTTCGGGCAGCAGCAGCAGCAGCAGCAACAGTTTCAGCAACCAATGGCCGGCTCCGGTGCCAGCTCGATGCTGCTGAACGCATCCGGGTCTGGCGTTGGATCAGGGATGATGGGTAAGCTTACTGGACAGCCGGGCGCGACGTCGGCGGGCATGCAACAACCGTCCTCGCTGCCACCGTACTATTACGGCGGTGGTTCCGGCACGGGTACGACCACCAACCAGGGTGCTGGTAAAAAATAAGACTCCTTTCACGTCACTTTAAGTAACTGCGTGCGTGTCGAACCATATTATTGCGTCCTTGCGTGTGTGTCGATTGTCCGCCTCGCGTCGATGCACTCGCTTCTAATGGAAGCGGTTCGGGATGCTTATTTTGGATTTTTACCTTTTCGTTGCGCACGTTTTTTGGTCCAGCTTTGCGGGGGAGCTTTTTGCTTTACTTCCTATGTACATACTTTGAATCGATTTCGATTGCTTTCAACATATTGTTAAGCTAGGCGACGCATCATGTGTTATACACAGTGCGTACAGAAGGTGCGAACCTCTGCCCTATTACAGATGCCTATTTTTTTTTAGCTTTATTTGATAATGAATATTCATTAAGCGAATGCCGCTATCTCGACATGATGTAGAAGAACAATAACAAAACAAAACAAGAAAAAACAAACGTGCTGTTAAATGTTTACCAAGTGTCGTTATTAGCAGCTGCAGCTATTCAATTAATTTTTCTTACATATTTTTAACTATCAGTTAATGTTATTTGCGCATACATGCAAATGCTATTAGAAGAGGCGTTCAAGCACAGGAGGGAGCAAGGAAAATGTTTTTATCCCCCGGCACCCGCGAGATTAAGACGTGTACCAAAAGTCGTACTTTGTGCTGACAGTTAAGCTAAAAACTCTAGCCCGTAATAGTGTATTTTGAATGGCTATCGCTGTATTCGATAGGATATCGTGAACTGTTGTGTTGGAGCCACCCCCCAACCCCACGCCCCTCGTGTTGGAAGTTGTTAGCCAGTCCTGTCCTTACCCGGACCTTGCATAAGCAAAGGAAATTGATTTGCTCCTTAGGTTTATTAGATGAACGTGGTTAGACTGATGTCGGCCGTCGGTGGAAGCGTATGTGACGATTTAATTTAATTTAGTAAAAAACAAAATAACAAATTGTAAAAAAAAACAACAACAAAAAACAAAATCTCTTATGATCATTGTCACAACGACGAGGTGTGTTTTAAATCACATTCGGTAAGCTTCTTAGAAGTGTAATTTCGGGGATTTTCGTTTAATTTTTCTTCTCTACTTGTTAAATGATTGCATTAACTCTTTGTGCTTCTTCTTCTTCTGGCGAAAGGCGAAAAATATGCACTTTTCTACAATTCAACATTCAACCGTAAAAAACAAACAAACAAAAGAGAACAACATAAATTTGAACGTACTATTGAAACACTGACTGCATGGTTGTGTGTGTGTGGCAGTTCTAAAATGGCAGGAAGATTTACAATTACTAAGACGAAGCAAAGCAGTAAACCGCCACCGTTCGGGTTGGGCTTCAAAATGTTCGGTCACGAGTTAGACTCGTGGAAGAAGTAGCAAGTGCGAAGGGTTAATGGTATTATCAATTCAAAAACAAAGCAAAACGAAACAAAAAAAAAAGTTTAAAAACTGTGTAAAACTCAAGGCAAAAAAAAATCACAAAAAAAACACCCAAAATTTAATCCTATTATAGTGAAGACCGTGGAACCGTTCCCACATGGCGAAAGTTATTCAAAAGTTATACAAAAATTGATAAAATGGGGGGGGGTGAAAAGTGAGACAACCAATTATATCAATGATGATGCGCAAGGTAGGGAAAGTGTTGAAATGAATGTTGGTGAGCTGCTAGTGCTCATGTTTGCTGCTATCCGTATCCAGCTGTGCATGCATGGCCGCAGACAATGTCGATGGTTAATAAAAAAAAAAAAATGAGATTGAGCGAAACGATGAAATTTGTGCATATTACACACACACACACACACACCATTTATTATTAACCTCTTGGATGCTTAACCTTCTCGTTCAGAACCATTACGCTCTATACAGGCTAATAATACCCAAGTACAATCTACTCGCATTACCAATAATATCACGTGGAGGAGACAGCGGCCGGCGAAGCGATTTACATGAATGCTTACAAAACAAACGTAACAGCCCTTTCGAGGCTACCGACTGGAGGCAAAGCAATAGAAATAATCCTAAATGATGTGAAGTGTTTGGCGGGTGAAGTTGAGTAAACACACACACACACTTACACACACACACACGTATCCAACGAGTCATAATTTGTCAACAAAAAACAAACGCACTTAGTACGGTATAGAAACAAAGCTGCGTTCAAAGCAAGCTAAGTAAATACTATTGAAGCTACTACATATTGACTAGAGAAAATTGCAAAAACGCATACAAACAAACACACGTACACAACATTGCTATAATTGAAAGGGTGGAAACGGAAGCGTAAGAAGCAACAGGATACAACATATATATACAAAAGCAGGAAGGATACCATTTATGCTAACTACCAACACACAGAGAAATACAAAAAACACGGAACACCTATACACACAACACACCACAACAAAACACTCGAACTGATAAGTCTGATAATTAGCTGGAAACTTTAGTAGATGACGAGGGAAGAGAAGAGGGGAAGTGTAAGGAGGAGGTGTAATTCGCAACAGGGGGTGCGTGTGTGCGATAGTTAGTCCATTGAGAGTGAGAATGAGAATGAGTTTAAATTGTAACAAACAAAAAAACGAAAACAAAAGAGAGAAGTCGTGACGGAAACAAGAAAGGTAATATGCAAAGAAATATATAAAACAATTTGTTAACAAAAAATAAATGAAACATACACAAGCGATAAATTGGTAAAAATAGCAACAACAAAAAAACGTACTTTCGGTAAAGAAAAGCGTAGACCCCACAGCTTTGAACGGTCTCGTCTAATTTGTCCAAAGTCCTTCGAGTCCTGAATTGACTTTAAACCAAACCCCCCCACGTGGTAATGGTGAAGTCCCAATTCCGGATTCATTACTTCCGTCACATTTTGTGTTGTTATTGGAAGGGACAAATTGAAATGGTATGTTGTTTCTGGTAACACTAAAGATAAATTAGGAGAATTTATCCTTCATCCAGTATCGCACTAACAGAGCCAGACGAGTGCTGAGCAATGTTGGGAAAAAAGAGGCGAAGGAATGCATTTGCAAACCAATAGTTCGTTCTGATGGGATAAGCAACAAAACCGGATATAACTACTAACAAACTATTTAACGCAAGCGCAACTAAACAAAGAGAAGAACGGAAGCGAGCACAGCCTAATCGTGGGGCAGGCGTGATTTGAACTAAAAAAGGTGAAAATAAAAAATCAGCAAAGAAAAGCTAAAATCGAACGAAAGGTGAACTTAAAGGTGTATATTATTCATTAAGCTTATTTCGTAGCTTTAAGCATGAGTTAGTGGTTTTAGTTCGTTTTTTAAGTAACAAATTATCGAACGGTGTTTGCGTTTTCCCAATCCCTATTTTTTGGTTAATTTAAATAAATAAATTAAGGAACTGTAGTTTACTACCTATATATTGTTTCTTTTTCGTTTCATTTTCTAATTCTGCGCCGTGGCCGCAAAACGTTATCTGTGTTATGTTGGGAACGCGTTACCCGATGCGTTACGGGTGCGATTTGCATGCAAGATGTGTTCAGCATCCAAGCAATCACTGTGTGAGAAATGAATGGGTGTGTGAAGGAATGATGATTTAATACGGGATAGTTGGGAAACCATTCCTCTGGTTTTTAAAATTGACTAATCTAATTTTTAGAAAAGGTAAGAAAAAAGCTTACAAATATCACAAAAGTAAAATTTAAATAAAAACTAATGGAAAATTGAAAAATAAAAAGGCCTCATTTTGTTCCAGCTAACACATCCTAAACAAAGAAATTGATGTACAATCCGTCGTATAAAATAGTACACTAGTAACTTAAAGGACTTTTTATTTCATTGGCTTCAAGTCCATTGTACACTTTCTTCTTATTTAATTCGTTTATTTTTATTTAATTATCGAAAACTGCATATGAACGTATCGTTACACCCTCACTATAAAAACAACCAAAAACTGGTTCCCGAAACTGGGTAACTGGGTAAAGTGAAAAAAAATTAGAAAAAGGCCACTTTTGCAATGTCTTCAAGGAGTTTTATTTCTGCTATAAAAATAGCAAATTTCTTTTATTTTCCATCACAATTCAGCAAAGAGCGTATATTGGTCTGTATATTGGAGATGCATAGTAGAACACTGTACAGAAATGTGTCAAATGTATTAAAATCTAATGCTTATTGACTGGACCCGAACCGAAGGAATCCACATTCAAAGTGTCTAATTTTAAACATGCATGAGCTTTGTTTGCGCAACGATCTACTAAAAAAGTAGTTGATTGGTGAATACTTAAAATGTTACCAACTGCTACATATTATTTTATTTAAAATGCATCAAATCTCACGCTTCGGAATTTTGATGCTATGTTCCGATCCAGAGCCTTTTTTAAATTTTTTTATTCATTTTATTTATAATTAAAACAAAAAAATATGTATAAAACTAAGCTTAACATCACTACCTTCAACAGTTCTTTAACAGATTCACTAAACCAATGCTAGCGATGTAATCTCGCCCCACTGTACCTTAGACATTTGCAGGGGTTTTCACACTGGCGCTACATCAACAGGGAAGGCCCACCGCATCGTAACGCTCAATCCCCGGTCACATTCTCGAACGAACCACCGGGGGCATCAAACGTAAGAAAGTTCGCTGTGACGCGGTGCCGAGTTTACCGATCGTGTTGTTGGCAAGTTAGTGTTTGGGCAAACATTTCATTTCGCCTCTAGTGAATTGGTCGATCGATCGTACGTGTGAATCACTATTTGCTGTCCACTACCAATTCGACTGTTTGGGTGTGTTTTGTGTACGGAAAGTGTGGCTCACGATTTAATGCACTTGCAGGGGGAGGGGAGAAAAAAGTATATTTTTGTGCACATTTTCCCAGCCCTGCTAGCGCCGGTACCACTGGAACCACCGTGTGGAAAAGGTTTTGTGAAGCGTGGTGAATCGTGCCCGGCATTCGTTCGGCTCACCGTATCGTAGGGTGCTCTAGTTTATTCATACAGAGTTTTGTGTGGTGTGTTGCCCGTAGCGCTGGTAGCTTCCGTTGTTCCCTTTTTGGCCACGTTCGTCCGTTTGTTTGTTTCTGTTGCCGTTCGATCGCGTCTGGTAGTGCTTTTTTAACGTTGCATACATTAAGTGCGTGTTTGCTTTGCATGACGATGCAGCCGGGAATCCATAAGGAATTTTAAGTGAAATTTATACACGGAGTTTGGAACTGTGGCGTGTGTGTGTGGAAAGTGCACTCACCGTTACTGGATTACTCGTAGGGTGTAAATGAAATATGGGTTTGATTTATGCTAATCATTGCTGGCCAAGAAAAATATGTGCTTAAGAGGTGAAAAAGTGAAAAGAAATTTGAAAGTGACTTAAAGAAAGTTAAGCTATTGCTTCATAAAAGTTTAAACACAAGAATTGCACAATATAATCCAACAATAAATTGAACAAATAAAACAACTGTCGATCACGCACCCTCTATGTTCCCACCAATCAATCTGGGGGAGATTTCTTGCTTATCTGTACGTACTCCAAAACATGAACCGTCATCGGGACCGTCTCCTGCCCCAGTGACAATCGATAAGACGCGGCTGTTAAAGCTGTAATCTGAACCGTAACGCCGCGCGTCAGGTGAATGATCGATTCGTTTGATCGATGCGTTTATCTCGCGCGCTACTCGCGATTGCATAGAAGAGTGTTCGCGTGTGTGTGTGTGTGGGCTATTTTTTAAAAACCAAGTTCCTTCTTCATTCCAAAACAGCAGTGCAAAACAGTTGCAGAAGAGATCAATAGTGTGCATTTTTGAATCAGGTTTTCCTTGGTGCTGCTGCTGCTGTTGCTGCTGCTGTCGAACGCATCATGTCGACGATGAAAATGCCCTCCCTCGAGGATGACCAGCGATTTGCGCTGATGAAGGTAGGTAATCCAGGGGGAGCGGGGCGTGTTTATGTGAAAAGGTGGAACCTCTATCGAACCTCTCTCTGTGCTGTGATAAGATAAGATTTGATTTTTGTTTTTTCCCCATTTTTTTTGGTTTGAATTTTATCGGCCGACCCCCGTTGTTCTCTTTGCCAATCTTCCCCTCCCCAGCATTTGCGCACAACGCTTTGTCCCAATCCAATTGTTGTTTTGGGTGGGTTTTGGTCGCTATTAGTGGTTTAGATAAGGAATTTATGTGTGTGTTTTTTTTTTTCGTTTTCGTGCTTCCCTTTCGATTCGATCAATCGTTTTCGATGGTATGCGTAGAGAAGGAGTTAGAAAGTTCGCCGTTCGAGGAGTGCTTATCACAAGGGGAGTGAGGGAGTGGGGGGGCGCACCCAAGGGTTTTTTTCGGTGCAATTTCATGCAACGTTGCGTTAATATTCGTACACCCCCCCACCCCCCCAAACTCGCACAGGAGTGCCCAACTGTTCCGGTTACGCGGGAACATTCGGGTGGTGGCGATCGAGGGGGGGGGGGGACGCGTATGTGCGCGATCATGTCGTACAATTAAAAATCTGTTTTCCGGTACAGTACGACATCACCAGGTCCTCCCTAGGTCCCTCGCCGCCCCTTCCCTTTTCACCTTCCCCTGTTTGTTTCGTGCTGCACGGCCATATCTAGACACCTCAAAACCTACACCACTGTTTTAAGCCAAATGTTGCCCTGAAGCGTGTAAAATTAATAGCGCCCATATGATACGAGCACACGAACGTCGATTCCGGGGTATCCGGGAGGGAATTTTTCCCCCCCCCCAGAAAGGGTAGTTCCATCGATAGTGCTCCAACCCCATCGATGGGACAATGAGGCACGATGAGGTTGACAATTTATCTGTCGATCATGAGCGAGAGAGATTCGGTGGAATGATTTGGCCGA
Organism: Anopheles stephensi; assembly: GCF_013141755.1. Taxonomy (NCBI): domain Eukaryota; kingdom Metazoa; phylum Arthropoda; class Insecta; order Diptera; family Culicidae; genus Anopheles; species Anopheles stephensi. The sequence goes on from NC_050203.1 coordinate 19,379,960, forward strand.
TTGAGGGAAAGAAAACAACAACCCTTGATTCGGTCTGTACTGATTGGTAGGTTGTCATGGGAACCGGTGATGGGCAGTGCGTAATCGTGTGCAGGTGTACAATTACTGGATTGTATGAGAAAATTTCCTGCGAGGACTAGCTTTTGTGGATAGCGATTGTAAGAGTTAGATTGCTTATTTTGAGATGCGTGTGTGATTAGGAATTTTCAAAAGACGAAACTTTACTAAAAACATTTTTTTAAATTTGATCATAACAAAATTAGTCATATAATGACACGGTGCATTCTTGCGTTATCAGGCTGACTTTCAAATTTCTCTTATCGATAGACTTTATGACACAATTCTTCAAATGCAGCTCTTTTACTACAGCTAAGGTTTACCGCGATCAGCTAAAGCTCACCGAGCAGTAAAGATAATACAATCTTTGCTACAGAAATAGTACATCAGACTTCTTGCTAGGAGGATCATACCAACTAATCTATATTCTATAACCGTTTCGCACCGTTTTGCAAAGCGTTCCACCAAGCAGCACAGCAGTAATTAATCATCTTCGGTCGATTGAACATTGGAAGTTCTCACCTTCCTTCCTTGTTCCTGCAAGGTTGCCCTCATGTTCTACCACCACCAGCTTCTCCTGTGTGCTACATTTTTCGACTGGACTGGCCATCGTGTTCTTGTCAGGCAGTTATTGTTATGATTGTTTGATGGTCACATCCGTCACATCTGCCTTGGCGAATGGCGTCCAATGTTGTTTTTGGTTTGGTGCTTTTTGGTAAGTCAAGGATGGATGGATGGCAAGCGTTTTTACGAAAATCATGCCTTGCTTAAAGCCTTCGAAACGAAACCTTCATATGCCGGGCGAAAACACCTGACTACGACGCACCATACACGAGGAAGTGCAGCGGCAGAGAACCGTGGTTTGTGTGTGGCTTAGTTAGTGCCTTCGAGGAACTAACCTTTTCGGATATGGTTGTTTTTGTGCGTTTCAGCCATCGCTTTATTGCTCTTTCGTTTCATATTTTGGCACGGTTTCTGTCTGGCCGGTACGGTCCATTTGGTTTGGACTGGCTCTGAAGCTCGTTTCCGTAACCTTGAAGACGTGGAGCGATAGAGATCGGTTTCGCTGATCACACTCGCTACAGGAAACATATGTAGTATTTGTGTTCACCATTAGAATGGTAGCGATTTTATGGGTTTAAATTAAGTGTTGTGTTGTATAAAAATCACCAAGTGTAAAATTGAAAGTAATTCTAGTTCCTACTGCCGTTGAAGTCTTTCGTCTTACTGTAGGCAAGCGACGAACCCCTGGACACAAAATCACATCGGCGCAATCTACCCAATTGTTTTTGATGAGAAAACAGTTCTCGGTGTAATTTGCCGCTGTACATTCTCACAGCGATACAACCTTCAACGATCAAAGCATCGTTACGGTCCATCATTTTGATAAGCTTCAGAACTTACAATCATTGTTTTGAATTGAGCAGCGAATGTATTAAAACAGTTCGTGACAGAACTGTATCGAGCAAGGGAAAGGAAGCTTGGCTGCGTGTAAATAAGCGCGATGACGACAATTGAGGGAAGTATTATTAAAAGGCGGCTAGAAGCACGATGCTGGTGGTGGGGGACTATCTGTTCGTTTATACGTCATCGGTAGACTATAGATTAGCGGATGCTTCCCTCGCCCGGTCCAGCCGGTTCTAGAAGTGGTGCCGTTTCTCCGTCGATGAACGTTGAAATTGCAAGCTAGTCGGATAAAACTGGCAATTATTATGACATTAAATGTTTAATTAATCCACCGCTGAAGGTGGGTGATGGGTGGCGTTGTAAGAGGTATTGATTCAGGAAGTGGATCATCAGTGTAATTATGGCTTAATTTTGGGTTAAATGCTAAACCACAAACAGTGTTGGTGATAGGGGGTTCAATTCTAGAAAAATTTACTATAATTGGAAGGAAAGACTCTTTCTTTATTGTTTTAAAATATGAACAGTAAATGTTGTTGATAATGATAAGTTGTGAAACTCTTGACAAATATTTAATAAGAAGCTTGATTTGTTTAAAATAATAAAACTTATCATAAAATATTTATCTAAATTCTTCCAACATTAGTAATCGCTTTTAACGATTATCGATTGCTTTAAGTAAATATTGATGATTGATTTGGATTTTTATTTAAATCTGTGTGAAGATCGGTAAGACTTGAGGTAAATATTCACTCTGGTAATTTTATTCCGCTTACCAAATTGACGTTGCGTTCAATGAGAATTTTATAAAAATAAGCTTACAAATGGACAGAAAAATACCTGAAGGAATATTTCTCAACCATCTTAAAACTATCGTACAATTGCTTTCACTTTTTACCGATAATCGGCAGGGTTCGTCGCTGAGAAAAGCACAAAAGACTTCAACCGCTTCTGACCTGCACAGAGCGTATATTTCAGCAAAGTTTCCTCCTAATTTTATAACCGCTTTTTACCCCCATTCTGTAGCGGAACAATTAAGATCCAAAAGATCGTGTGTCCATAACCCTTCTACCGGCAACGGATCCCTGCCTGCACAAAAAAAGATCATCAACAGGCTGTAATTATCATCATGCACTTACAATCTTATGACCCAGTACCGGTACCAGCTGGTCAACCGAATCGGAACCAAAAGGTGTCGGTGAATGCCCTAGCCTCGCTCTTTATCGTCGGTGGGTCGCTTGGGAAACTCAGCATTGCCCAGACGCAAGCTCAAACGATCGATCCGCGACTAACTAGTAACCGGTGGCGCGTGTGGTTAGACAGAGAGCGATCCTATTCGCGAACCCCGACCCGGCCTTGGAAGAACGACCACTTGGTGCAGCTACATGCAAATACAAATGTGGAAGGAGAGATTGTGGCTTTTGGAGATTCGATGCAAACGGCTAATGGGAATGTTGAACCCACTCGGCCGGTGCGCCAAGGCCTTCGGGGCAACATTGCCGGGATTGTCTGCTGTCTACCGTGGAAGATTGTGGGTCAAAGTATGGCTTATGGTTTAATTTAAAAAAAAAAGCGTCAAATGCGACAGTATTTTGGTCACTTTAAGCCACCATATACTTTCATTTTCAAACCTCAACTTCCTCACCATGCAAGCCACAATTTCTAAACAACGAACCGGGATGGTATATGTAAAGCACGATTGACTTTTTCACCATATCGACCCTTTGGCTGACACTCGCACACACACACACCAACCAAGAGGCGCCTTATGGCAGCCAGGTGTTATGCTATGCCAGTCAATAATCGGTCACGGTGCACGGGCTTACGGCATGTTGGGGGGATGCTGTTGCGCGATCACTAACGGCTTCTCTGGTGCGGGAAGGAAAATGAGGCCCATGGTGCTGCTGCTGCTGCTGCTGCTGCGAGCACTTAGAAAAAGTTGCTCACCTTCGATGCAGTTTTCCGCTTCCCTGCTACTACCCACCCGCCAGTTCGATTCCCTCCGGATGTGGCCGTTGCAATGATGGGAACTATCTTCAGGGGTTGCAGCAGTGCAACTGCAGGGCTTAGCATGGCTGCATAAACTGGCGCCTAATACACATTTAGCTGGTGGAACACCACCAAATACCGCTTGGAGTTTGGTTCACGGTCGCGAACCTATTGCGAAATTAGTGGATCGGAGTGTGTTTTCGGTTGATTAAATGCCGCCCGAAAAACAGGTTCCTTCGAGAGGGCGAAGAGTCAATGTTGGCCAGTTCCAGTTTTTGAATTTGAATACACATAGCAGCTAACATCAGCCAGAGCCAAGTCGCAAGCCAGGATAATAAGCTTGTCGAAGATATGTCGTTTAATAAAAAAATGGATGTCTTTTTTTCTACAGCTTTCTGCAGATGCTTTTACATTATGCAATGCATAACAGAAGAAAAACATAAAGCGCGCACATGGCGATGTTTATTCAATATTTCCCATCACACAAAACACTTTCTCTCAGGCTTCGAATGATTGATGGCAATGCTGACTGGCGGAGTGCAGTTTAAACTGATTGCATCGTGAGCGTGTTTGAGTGCTGCATACACAATTGTTTTTTGTTTGTGCATCATTGTAGTGCAATCTTAAGGTGCGAAAAAAGACTTCAATACCACCAAAGCTATCGCTGCGAAAAGGTGATCATTTGTCACTGCAACACGAAAGCTGCTTGCTTCGCGGGGTATAATATTTTGCTTGCAGATTTGATTTTTTTCCATGTCCATTGCTATCCCCGCTGAGGCAACTACCTAAGGTACAAACGATTCATCGGTACATTGGCCTAATGGAGAGCTGTTTCAAATTATCGTTAGCCTAATGTACGGTGATGGGGGTTTTATAGCAAACCTAACGTTATTAGTGCTTTATTGGGGGTGCCAATAAAGTGCGCAAAGCATTGATAGGTACCCGTCTGCCATGGTTTAAAATTTCTGTCCATGGTTGAATGATTTTATTACCATTTTTATAGCGCGATGCGAGTGATTGAAATAAATTTGCGTGAAATTTTGCAGCTAGCAATAGGGAAACCATTCATGGCCAAATAATTGGTTAGAAGTATTGATTAAATTATTTGAAAATTAAAGCAAAGGTAAAATTATGAAAAATCTCTTATTAAAGTACCTTTTCAATCTTTTCATCAAATTGCTGATTGATAAAACCATTAAATTAGTTAAGAAACACATTAACATAAAATACAAAAATTAAAAAAAAGCTTTTGGCCTTATTTATTATTAAAAACTGTTGTTAAAACCCAACAAGAAATAAATGTGATATGTGTGTGTGTGATATAAAATGTAAATAATGAAGACTACTACTGATTAATACAGGGTTGTTCAGTTGATAAGGCAATAGCATCCATTTTTGCGGCAGTCTTCTTAGATGGAATGGCAAACAAAGCTAGTTAGTATGGAAATGGCTTAAAATGTCAGGGATATCAAATACCTTTTATTGTGATGTCCTGTGTGAGATGAGCCATATCATCTCATAGTAGCCTTTGATATTCTCGAGCGCTGTAAGGATGTTCCCTAAACCCTGTAAATTAATTTAAAAAATGATGATTGATGGATTTAATCAAAAACAAGAGCATAAGTGTATAAAATAGAGATACAAACAAGCTCATATGAAAAGATAAATAGAATTTAAAAACTAAATTGAGTAAATTCTAAATCAAAAAGATAAAAATAGTTTTTTTTTTTTTTTATTCATAAAGAACGGCCTGGCCGTATTGCTAAGATAACAATAGTTAATAGACAAACAGTTAAACCAGATAAAAATGTATAAAACTAATAAAAAAAACATAAAATTAACATAAATAAATGTAACCAAAATAATCAGCATGCAATGTATAGATAACAAAAAAAAGGAAAAAATGAGGAGATAAAATAAAGAAAAAATACATATGCTATAGAAATCCCTTCAAATGATAAATAATGATGAACAAGGTTAAAAAATCAGATGGAACAATGAATGATTAAATATTAAAATATTAAATATGTTCGGAACCATAAAATTAACTCATTTGAAATTAAAAAAATGCTTAAACATATATAAGACTCAAAAATGTTTATCAAATTAAAAGATCTTTATCTATTCTTGCCATTCAAAACGTTTAAAAGTACAACATAAAAGCTTATGCATTCAAATTCGACTTCAAGCAAACTAAAGCCGAAAGAGTATTGATTTTTCACACTTTAAGGCACCGAGTTTGCAGGTGCATCTTGGCGCTTTGCAACATCAGCACCAGTGTGCAAGCATTATAGTGCACTTAAGATCGATGTGACTGTTGCCAAGAAAGACCCTTTGCTTGACGTCAACTTGCGAAACATTCAATCAAAACCCCACCGCGATTATAACGAATCATCCGATGACTTCCGAAAGGAACAGAAGATGATCGGCAAGGTGATTGTGAGTTATTTAAGAGTCGGGGGTACGATTTGTACGCTGCTTTGTTGGAAAAACTGCTAGCAAATTGAAAAATCCTCCTGCGTTTTGTTGCCCTGCGTTGAATTTGCTCGACGAATCGTTCAAATCAGGCCGATGAGCTTTTTTTTGTGTGTGAAATTGCATTCATCTGCTGTTTGGTAGGAGAAACTGCGTCGAACCACCGTCCACGTCGGTCATCCATCATGCCTCACGCTCGTAGTCCCCCCCCCAAAGTCTCGTCCAAGTGCGAAATGTGCATTCAAGGGGCGAAAGATCGCACGTTGGGGGTGAGTAATTTGCACTCCACCCCGTACCATGCAACACTATTAGAAGTGGTTGAAAAATGGCGAGAAAAACGATGAGTCAGAAGATGTGCAGCTGTTTTTTTTGTTTTTGTGCAACGGAAAAGCACGCGCGAGCTTGCAATTTTTGCGCTCAATAGTGTTGAGCAATTGCTAAAGTGGTGTGCATTGAGGGCGTACATGCCGAATTAAATGGCAACTAATGTTTACTAATATTGCGCACAAAAAAAAGCTGAAGCAAAAGGGGCATAAAACCCGTAGCAAATTGAAATCTAATATTTTTAGCTCAAAAAAAAAGGTTAAAACGCGAATCAGCGTCATTAGATGATGTTCTTGAAGAGCAATCCCTTCATTGACATTCATTTAACTCAACCCAACCAAAGGCGCTTCCAAGGTCCACCAAGGTTGATTTCCTTTCCACGCACGCAGTTCACCTCGACAGAACTGGCATTCGAAACCAAATTGAAGCATAATTTTGGACGTCGATTGTATTTTCCCTTTCCTTCTTGCGTTCGAGTGATTCATCGTGCGCGAGATGCGTGTGAAACAAATATTTGATGGCCAACACTCGCAATGCATTTGCGCAGCCAGTTCGGTGCGTGATTACGCAACGCACGTGCTCTTTCGCGTTACTTGACGCCCCGTAATGGACGGGCACGGGCGCCAATACCCTCCCCGAAAGGCTTACTCTTGCGTAGGCCAATGCCACCGGAGCAATACAGCCCGAGCCGGACCGGTTCAATCTGTAGCACCATCACTGTTGACACTGACCGGACTGAAGCCACACGGTTAGTCCGAAGTTCCTTCGAGCGGTCGTGGCATGCTGATGACCGATCGTGCATCCTTTGTCCGTACTAGGCGTATTAGACCTTTGCCTTGAGCGAGACGAGGTTGGATCATCAATTTTTGTCCAAAACGCTTTCGTTGACCGTTCGACTAGGTTGGGCACCATTACTGGGTGTTGAGTAGGATTTGCGTAATCGGGTAATGATCATAAGTTAACTGCTGACCTTAACGTGATGAGCTCTAATCAAGGCAAAGGGGAGGTTTTAATTTCAAGGTGCTCTGAAGTGTAACAATTATAAATTGGAATATATTTATCAAAATGTCAACATCAAAGTCAAAGTCAATATCAGAAAACAGCAATCTCTATCTCTCTCTCTCTCGTTCTTCTTCTAACGAACTCTTAGGCCATGCCTGCTATTTCTTGCTTTCTTGATTGTAATGATACCACGTAGTTGGATAGTCAGTCCTCCCTAGGGAGGAACGGTCCGGATGGGATTTGCACCTCGAACCTCCAGTATGAAGACTGGACCGCCCCTAACAACCAATCAAGAAAATCAAATAAAAATGGAATAAATATTCAAAATCTAGATTTCACAACCTTGGAAATACCCAAAAAAGCAGAAGCGAAACCACATGAGACACAAGAAGCAGAAAAGCCCCCAAAGCTCCAGAAATTCTACAATCGTAAGAACAACAAGAGTTAGATGAGACGTCAAGCAGAAAACAAAACTCGTTTTCTAGCCTCTAAAAAATCTAATTTAAAAATAAAATCACCCAAACAAATCAAAGCCCCTAGTGGCTAATTTATTCAAATTTTTTAAGGTATTCTCTGGTTCTGCTAATTCAAGCATTATAGAACGAAATACTAAAAAAAAAACAATAAAATTGGAAAACAAAGGTAGAAAAAAAGAATAGTTGTACAACCGAGTAGCTACAAACATTCAATCAAAATCAATTACGGTGCTAATTGTAAAGGCTCCTCGGCAAAGGCCTGCAAAGGTCATTGCAAAAGTCATGTTTTTGACCTCTGGTTGGAGGTTATTCTGGGTTGATGATTGGTTTGTGATGGCCCTCTCTGGTCAGCACGCTTGTTAACCCCCGAGTAAAGTCATAAACTGACAATTCATAGTAAGGTGCCAATGGTTGGCAAGTTGTTTCACTAGCTGTAACAGTCTTACACGTTCCGTGGGCCAGGTAATGATTGCTAAAATATAGTCTCTTACATAGCGTGTATGACGAAGGATGATAGGAAAAGATGGCAATTAATCGGTTCGCTACTTGAAGTATGTTTGTTTAGCAAGGAAATGTAATTTTTCACACCTTGTCCCGGTGCGCGGTTACTAGCAAAAGGGTTCAAAAGCTAAGTGCTGAATGTACTTTTAATCAATCAAATACTTCGCGAGTGTCTTGCTTATCACAGAGTAAGAATGTAAATAGTAGCATCCTACCGATACCTTTCGCGCATAGAATTAACTCGATAGTAGAATCCCGCAGTGTGCGAGCATGCAAGCCCGCTTCATTTCAATTATCCATACCTTGATCCAACCCCACCCAGCTCGGCCTATCAATCAATCTATTGTACGTACGCTTTGTTTCGCTTCCCATCACGCTACCAACCATTACTCAAAGCTCACCTTCAGTGTGTCCGAGTGGGCCGAAATGCATTAGCCTTACATCGTGATTTAGAACCTTACATCGTGGAGAAAAGGTTGGCTATCGAGGTAGAAGCTAATTACACCGTGAGGCGTCTACTAACGATTGTACGATAGATGCCCACCACCTTAAGTTCAAGCGTCATCATATGACATCTGTACAGGAGGGGGCCATGGTTGAGGTCAGCGTGAGTGGACATTGCTTGCGCCTGTCTCATTACATCCACACTAGCCTGTGGCGCATTGTGAGACAGTTGGCGAATTTTAATTGTCAACCACCTTTCGGCGGGGAGGATTGGATTTAATAGATGAGACAGACACGCACAAGATCACTGTCACTGACGTGTATGACCGCCACCGAGGGTCACACCAACCAGCGCACGAAAAGTCACCAAGGTCCAAATAGTTCCCCGTCCTAGTGATCTTTCTGACGATATTGAACTAAATAGCGATGGGTAAGGTATGATTGTGAGTTGAAGGTTGTACCCCCGGCATGATATGTGGGTGAAACGTGAAAGGTAGCGTGTGTCCTCAACCCTGATGCAGTTTGGCCCTATTTTGGGCCTATCGAGATTTGTTTCTGTTTTTTTCTTCCTATGATTCAGAGCGGTTACTAATGGTGTAAGTTGATTGATTCTGCATCCATGTACGGTGATTACCGATCATCCAGCTCGATCGACGAATCGCCCAACTCACAGAGCACTCACGCGTTCTCTTCTCTTCTCGTTACAGTTTCGCCGGCAGGTGGCTGACGTACTGAAACCGGAGCACGATGATTACTATCTGCTGCGCTGGCTGCGAGGTAAGCGAACAGGGTACCACCGTCCACAGCGCTTTTTACCGGCAAAATCCGGTGCTTCTCGGTGTGCCGGCAACAGTTCGCACTCGGTCGCAAACTCTTAACCGGTTCGGGGTTGCTTTACGGTTGATTGGTAGCAGTAATTAGTCGCTTGCGTGAAGAAGTAAATATTTGAAATGACTGTTGAGGACCGGTGGGCCCAGGCACGAGCGGCAGTATTCAGGCGCCACGCCACCGTGAGGGTGGATGCCGCAGTATTGTTCCACTACTGTCAAGCTGTATTGTCGGCTGGAAGGAGTGAAACGGCGCGTGCGAGTGGCCTTAGAACTATAATTGGCTTCTCTTTTTTTTCTCGCCATTTTCTACCATGGCGCTGTGGGCTTTTTTTTGCGTAGGAAAATTGTCTTGCAAGCTGATATTAGATGCCGCCTTTTGGAAGGCCACGGAATGCGGCCAGAATGAAAAGTTCGCTAGTGGTTGGGTTTCTTTTCACTGATCTAAATTAAGCGTCATTAGAGACCGGATATTGGGTTGGTTTTTTTGTTTGTTTTGCGTGTAGATTTAGTTGCAACATCAACAGCTGAAACATTTCTTGTAGAAACTTAACGAGCCCAATTCTAATATGTCCCTCTGTCTCTGTTCACCACCTCCAGCACGCAACTGGAACCCTGAGGCAGCGGAGAAAATGCTGCGCGACTCGATGAAGTTCCGTGAGCGCTGGAATACAGATGAGATCGCCAAGTGGCCGACGCCCCAGATCCTGCAAGACTACAGTCCCCACGGTGTGTCCGGGTTCGACAAGGACGGATCCCCGATCATCATCATTCCGTTTGCCGGGTTCGACATCTGGGGGCTGCTGCACAGTGTGTCCCGGGCCGACATCATCCGCATGACGATGCAGTCCCTCGAAGGCTACATGCAGCTAGCGTACGAGCAGAGCAAGAAGACGAACAACCCCGGCAGCCGACAGTTTGTGGTGGTGTTCGATATGGACAACTTTAACCTGAAGCAGTACATCTGGCGCCCGGCGAGCGAGGTGGTGATCTCGCTGATCAAGATGTACGAAGCGAACTATCCGGAAATCCTGAAATGCTGCTACATCATCAACACACCGAAAGTGTTTGCGTTCGCGTACAACATGGTGAAGAAGTTCCTGGGCGAGTACACGATCGACAAGATTCGCATCTTCAAGCCGGACCGGAGCAAGTGGTTGCCGTCGATACTGGAGCGGTGCGATGCGGATCAAATCCCGGCATACTTTGGCGGTACGCAAACCGATCCGGACGGTAATCCGAAGTGTGAGACAAAGATTTGCTGGGGCGGCAAGGTGCCGAAGGAGCTGTACACTTCGAAGGAGGACAGCTTCAACAACAATCTAAGCTTTACGGAGACGGAGATCCGGAAGGGTAGCAAGCTGAAGCTGACGTTCGATTGTGAGGATGCTGGCTGTTTCTTGAAGTGAGTAGGGTGTGGTCCACCGAATGGGAGCAGCTGATGGAAACAATATTGATTGTTTCAATCTAACGCTCCCAACAGTTTTGTGACACAAACATTTGTCTGTTAGCTGTCTGACACACATGCTGTGAGAGTTGTTTAATCGCGGCAATTAACACATCTCCGCTTCCAGATGGGAATTCCGTACGTTCGATCACGACATCAAGTTCGGCGTCAAGTGCGTAAACAAGAAGACGGAAGAATCGGCTATTGAGGTACCGCTCAAGCGGGTGTCCTCCCATCAGGTGGACGAGTCCGGTTTTATCACCTGCCAACCGGGTTGTACATGTACGTTACACAGCGTGATTTACGATTCAACGCAGGCGGCGAACGAAAGTATCATCTTATGCCCATTTCCTTCCACTTTCAGATCACGTCCTGTTTGACAATTCGTACTCGTACTTCAAGACGAAAAAGATTCGCTACTCCGTCCTGATGACGGCACCGCTCAGCGATGTGGAACAGACGATGGCGCCGATTGCCATCACGGAAGAAACATCACCGCAGGAGGAGAACGAAGATTCGACGCAAGATTCTGCACTCTAGGTACCAAGCTGCTACCCCCTGGGGACGGTTGGTTGTTGGTCGATGTGTACCGGGGAAACATAACGCAGGTATTACAGGGACAGGCGTAAAGGATATTAACAACAACAAAATCTAGCAAACAAAAACGAACCCCATCATGCGCTATTGCGAACCAAAGATTCCTTTCCGAAGACTTGAAATTCATTTCGTGCGATCGAGTTTAGCTTTTTCACGTGCGTTACACCGCATACCTTTATGGCTATCGCGTGTTTAACGCCTTCTATCTTCTGTTTGGCTTTATCAGCGCGCAAACGATTATGGACACACCGTTAAAGGAATGAGTTTGTCATGCCGAAAACGGGCGGCAAAAAAAAAAACACTGATACGCGGCCAATTCTTTCATTTGCAGGTGATAAACGATTAGATAGTAAGCAAAATTGCGTATTCCTACACGGTTGACTTTCGTCCTTATCGGTGACATTGTAAATATTAATACCGGTACTAAACACTACGGCGCAAAGGGACAACAAGTCGGTAAAATGGGCGATATTCTCTCGTGGAGAGTAGTGTCGTGTGCGTGAGCAGGACCAGCGGGTAATAGGTTAGTTGTAAAGGGGGAAAATCGTGGATTTTGTAGTGAGAAGCTGTCCTAACCATAGGCAAAGGACCGTGCGTAACCTTCGTGGTAAAAAAGGACGTAAAACTGTGTCGGGCATATTACGTGTTGTGCTGTGTAAAGTTATAAACTACACTTATGTTTAATAAAAACCGTACGGATTGGTTACATGAAACACTATCTTATGCTATTTGATTTACACGCAACCCACTCAGCAACCCCCGTCTGGTTGGCTGCAAATGTTCGTTATATTTTAAAGTTTTCGGTATTTAAATAAGAGTGTGTTTGTTTACAATTTGATTCGTATTTGCTCACACGCACACAACACGCGCACTTTGTGAATGCTGCTCCCGTTTAGTTTGGTCCTCCGGGACCACCGCCACCCGGTCCGCCAGATTGTGGACCCCCGCCGGGACCTCCTACCATCCCTCCGTATCCGCCCGGTTGCTGTACTCCTCCACCGCCCATCTGCTGCATCGGCGAATGCATCATTGGGCTTGGGCTAGAACCCACCTGCGGTACAACTTGCGGCGACGGTCCACCGATCTGCCCGCCCATCGGTCCACCGGGACCTCCCGGACCACCTGGTCCACCGCCCGGTTGCATTACACCACCCATCTGCAGGCAGGAAGGACAATCGATCACATAATCACGTCATTCTATCAAGGGCTATCCAGCAAACACTCGGCAACCACCACTTACCTGCATCTGCATTTGTCCCGGTGCCGGTGGTTCGTTGGGCAGCGTTAGCGACAGCAGCAAATCGTGAACGGCCGGAAACAGGGAACACTCGTCCGGCAGCAGCACGGAGCACTCGGAGAAACGGCGCAAATGTGCACTGACGGCACTGTTCAGCTGCGGTGGCATCGGTTCCCGTCTTTCCGCCAGCGTCGTGTGGTTCATGTTCATATCGTACACCATCGGGAGAAGCATCGTTACCGCATCCTTCCACTCCATGTTGGGCATGTACGGGACGCGTGTGATTTGTATGAAGAACAGAATCTTCTGCCGGTGCGACAGGATCGTTGTGGTACCGACCGGCACGATCGGGGTGGCCGACGGTGGTACGCGCAGTACGAACTGCACGTTCCACTTGTTGCCCTGCACCAGCTCCGGCATCAGATCGAGCCGCATGATTTGGATGAAGTCCTTCAGCACCTTCGCAGGTAGGTTCAGCATGCGCGTGAAGCTCGTCATGACGGCGGGCCGGTAGGGTGGTGCTGCCACGCGCTGATCGAAGAACTGTTCCAAGATTTGCAGATCTTGGGCGGCCCACTGGTACGGGGGCTTGCCGTCCATCATCGGGCCCATCGGTAGCTGGTCCACCTTCAGGTGGAGCGATTGCATGTGGTTCGGGTTGAGGAAGACTTGGTACTGTAGGCAATCCGCTTTGAAGACCACCACACCCGGCTCGTTCGAGGTAATTGCCATCAGCTGTGCGAGGGAACGATGGGGGGAAAATTAGCAAAAAACACATGCTTCGATTCCAGCTTCACTTACGCTTTCCTCCTGATGAATGATGCGCTGTAGCTGCCGGCGCATAAACACCGAACCAAGGAAACGCTCCAGCGGACTCAACTCCGGACCAGGAACCTCCTTTTGCGGATGTGACGTTGCTCGGCACAGTGTGTCCAGCGCTTCGTAAGTTAGTGTGGTTGGTGTCGCACCAGCCCAGGAACGTGCTGGCAGCACACGGGACGCGTAATGGTGGGACGCTAAAAAAAAGCAGGACAAACAAAAACCAACCCATAACAGCAACGAACAATCCAACCGTGCCCAACCGATACGTACTTTGTACTTTATGTTCCGGACTTTGACCGGGACGGGGCGACGGTCGCGGCATACCGGGCGATCCGGGCCAGTTCGAGGCGGCTGGCGACAGGGCTGCGAATGGGCTGCCTTCCGTGTGGCTCTGCATGTACGGCAGACTGCTGGGACCGGGCGAGTGTGCCGCCATCGGGCTTGGCTGCGCGTTCAGCGGGGACGATGGCATGAGACCTCCGCTCGGCGATGGATGCGGCATGTGAGACGCTGGCGGTGAAGTCATGTTGAAATTATTCATATGACCTTGTTGCTGCCCACCCTGACCCCCCGCACCACCGGTACCCCCACCACCGGCGCCACCAGCACCGCCCCCACCGCCACCGCCACCGATCGGATGGGGACTGGCCGGTGTGTGCGGGTTCGAGCCGGTGGGCGGTGTTAGAGGCGCCGCAAACCGAAGACCTGGGTCGCGGGGACTCTGCGGGCCTCTCATACCGGTTCCTCCGCTGAGGAACGTGCCTGTACCACCCCCTGTACCACCGCCACCACCAGCGCCACCATTATTACCTCCACCGGAACTACCACCCGCACCTCCACCATGGCCGGACGGATCCTCCAGCGTCACCGGGGACGGTGGATTGTCATCTTCCGACTGTGAGCGGCGCCGGAAAACGGCCGTCTCGTCGACGTACTTCGAGAGGAAGCCTTTCAATCCTTGCGTTGGGGTGAACTCCTCCACGACGTGGCTCCGATCGAACCGACTGTACGCGCCGTCCCGTATCGTACACAGACCACCGCCACGGAAGCGAACCTCCAGACAGTACACGCCCTGGAACGATATGCGCAGCAGCGTCGGCGACTGCGGGATGATGCAGAAGGACAGTACCGGTATCTTGGGTGACTGCAAAATGGCCAGATGCGGTATGATCGGCAGTTTGGCGATCGAGCTGAGCGGTTGGTACGTTTCGTGCAGCATATGCACGATCTGCGCCAGGCTGTAGTTATGGTTCAGATGAGCCTGCAGCTGATCGCGCATCATCGAGTGTGCGTTGATCGCGCTGTTGCCACCGGTAAACACGAGCCGAAACTCTTTCGCCTCCGTGTCCCAGCAGATGTTCACGCTCACGTCCTTGTTGGGGCCGTACGCGAGCAGGAGATTGGTGTAGCTGTACGATTTAATCGTCACCATGCTCTGGAGGTTGTACTTTTCGGTGTTAAACTGCTCGCGGAACTCGTGCACGAGCGTGTACAGGTAGACGATCTTCGACCAATCGCTCAGCAGCTGATCGACCACCTTGGACACCGATTCGACCGGTTGCATTTCGTACTGGAGATAAACGGCCCGCCGCATGCCTTGCTCTTTGTGGTGCAGGCTGGGTAAAGGGGAGCCGTAAAACACGAGTTCCATCGTCCACAGACGGGTTTGATTGCTCTTGTTGACCTGGGCCCGTACCGAGACGGAAAGCAGCCGTTTGAGCAGTGCATTCCACACCTGCTTATCGATCGGTGGCACGTGTACGGTTTTCGGTTCGTTTGCAGATGCTGCAGCAGCAGCTGCCGCTTTAGCATCGGCCCCGGATGCACCAGATTGTTGTTGCTGTTGCTGCTGCTGAGCAGTGGTTGGCGCTTGTGGTGGTTTTGGTTGTGGAAGTGTCAAAAGCTTCAGCACCAGTGAGGTTGCATTCGCTTCCACTTGCAGCCCACCGTGCGGAATCTTGCGCATGGTGAATTCCTTCGCAAGCGTAACAAACGGTAGCTTCTCGTCACACATCGCAACGACATGGGCCAGTTCGGGGATGAAGTACGCCGGGTAGATGGTTTTCTGCTGCTTCAGCGGTGGCCCCATGCTCGATATCGCACTTTCCAGCGGTGAGAGCTTTCGCTTAGTGCTAACACTGGTGCTGCCACTGCTAGTGGGGGTTGGATCGTCGATGTACGTGCCGGGACCGTGCGTGGCTACGAACGTATCGAACTCAATCATCGATAGCACACGAAGGTACATTTTGGGCATGGCAGCAGTGGCCGTTTCGTTGCCTCCAGCTTGATTTGCTTGCCCGGCGGCTGCGGCAGCCGCATCCTGCGACTGACCCTCCTCAACCGATGAGGGTTTCACCAGCACCAGGTAGAAGGTGTAGGTCATTTCGTTAGGGCATGATTTCTTTTCCTTCAGCTCAACGATCTGGAAATGGAGAAGGAAATAGTTTATGAAGAGTGTCACCATTACCAGACTCCTAAGCACACTTACCAATATAACGTTGGCATGCCGGTACAGCTGAATAAACACCTTATGCGGACCCATTCGTGCGATCGGATGGTTTTGGGGGTAGATTAACGGCAAGCGATCCTGCGTTGCTGCCGGCAAGTGTTGCAACGTTTTCTCACACCTCCGTTGTGTGATCCAGTAGCGCAGTTCCGAGATGAGATGCTGCAGCTTGGACCAATCGTTGTTGAGCGCATGTTGCATTTCGGGCATAATGGGGCAATCGAGATGTTTCGGCACGTGACACCGCAACATTCCCGTGTGCGTGTCTACCGTAATGTAGATGTGTTCTGCCCGCAGGCAAGGATTAAGCACCGGCACGGTAAGCATGGCCGGTGTGCCTTGAATATGGTACTCCACGTCCTTGAGGAAAAGCTGCAGTTCGGTTTTAACGTCGTTAAGCCGTGCCAGTGATCGTACGTACACTGTGTGCACGAGCAGCCGTTCCATGGACAGCAAGTCCGAACGGACGGCACGATCGGCAATGTCTGCTTCCTTGTTACCGATTGACGGAACATGCAGGATAGCGAGCTGTTTCGCCGCATCGTTCGGGTCGGTTTGGATCGTTAGCCGATAGCCTAGCTCTGATTTGGGATCCTTGTTTGTGAGCTCACGCCAGTACGAAACGGTCAATCGCGAACCGACGACATACTCGTCCACATGAATGTGATCATCCAGCCGATCGCGGATCAGACGGAGTGTCTGTGTGTACAGTACTTCCAGCTGCAGCGATTGGCAGAAGTAGTGCAGACAGGTGTACACTTCTGCCAACGCATCGGTACAATCCACAATGCGGCCCTGAATCAGCTGATGGATGTAGTTCACCTGCAGCGGATGGACGAGCGCCTTCCCGTCGCCCGTCTCTTTATCCTCCACGAGGAAATCAATATCAAGCAGCCGCCAAGGTACGGTCGGCGCATCACCCATAACCGTCAACGACACTTCAAACTCGTGGTCCACCTTGAACGTGACGCGCCCATTTTCGATGCGGAATTTGCGCAACTGTGGTAGTAAACTGCCCGTCACGAGGCGATGCTGTATGACCTGATTCAAGCGCTGCAGCGTCTGTCGTTTTTCCGCCGGTGTTATCGGATCCGGCGGTACTATCCGATCGCGGATGACGGATGGTAGCCGGGAGTAGCTGCCAGTGGTAAGGATTTCAACCGCTGCGGGAATGTGAAAATTGGGCAGCCTGGCATGGACGAGCGTTTCGCGTGCCACGCGCGACAGCATATCGGCCGTATCGATGAACAGCATCGATTGTTTATCCAGGAAGCCCATAATTTTGGCCGATTTGTCCACCTTGGACGCTGAGTTGGCCCACTTGACCAGAGCCAGCAGGCGGATGAATAGTTGCCGTGTGCTGGCGGAAAAGTTGTAAATTTCAATCTTCCGGTCCATATCGGTTTTACGGGGCAGCCTGTAAATGGGGGAGAGGCACAATAAGCGGATCGGAATGCTGAAGGTCAGCAAAAATCGACGGAAGAGGCAACTTACAATTCAGCAAGAACCGTCAGCTCATGGTACGTTCGCTGGATGATGAAATCTATCAAGCGGCCTAACGGGATCAGATTCTGCCGCTGAGCCATCTCCTGCCCTGTCGGGATGAAGCTCGTCACCGCCCCTCCCTGTTCCAGTGGTTGTGGTGCCATCGTGCTCTGCTGTTTTAACGACTGTTCGGTCGTAAAATGTAATGACTGTACGTCGTAAAATGCACTCCTCTCTTGTATAGCAACAATCTACACGATGGCTAGAATGTTGTGCACGGCCGGTTCTTCTATGAATCGTGCAAAATCACTCTACAGCAAACGAGTTCCTTCCACACGCTTTCACATAGCGTAGCAGGAGGGGATTTTCTTCCCAAACACCACTATTATTCGATGGAAATGATATTCTCCATATTACACCGCAGGCAATAGTGCTAGAGTGTGTATACGAACAACAACCGAAAAGGAAAACACGAGAAAAGCACTATTTTTCCAAAAATTTTGGCCGTACAATCGCGTTCCTGCTGATATTTTCTTGAGTTGGCTTTTTTTAGCTTCGGAGGCGGTGGTCACACACCGAGAATCGAAGCGTTTGTTAGCATTTTGACAACCCGAACTGACAGCTGAAACGCTTCGGATCATTGCAAGGAAAAACAGGGCAATTTGTTCACAAAACGCTTCGGTGTGAGTATGGAAAATACGTTTTTGCTTAAAATTACTTACGATAGTGAAAAGAAAACGTCACAAAGACAATGACATAAAAATTTACTTTCAAAAAGCTAGTTTTTGTAGCTTTTTCATGCATTTGACCAATGTTTACGTTTGCCGCACTACGAAACACGTGTATTTCACGTCCCTGTACGAAAGTAATGGACGGCAGACGGTGAAACACGCCAGTACGGTTTGTTTTGATTTTGCAGCTGTCAGAATGGTAAAGAAAAACATACACACACGGACACGCATCCAGCGCCGAAAGCAATCGCGAAACGACGCAGGCGGAAGGACTTTTTCGTGTATATTTTTGCGTACCGTACACCAAACACACATACACGCAGCTCTCCGTTCACACGTACGTCACGCGTAAAAGCAGGAAAAGGACCACCAAGCTCGAGTTGGTCCGCAGGCAGCAGCAGCAGCAGCCGAAACTCGCCATCACGAAGGCAAAGGCTACCTGGTAGGAAGCGGTCACACCTGCTAACGACCATGACACCTGGTGGCGACGGTGGCTAAGTGGAGGGCCGGGAAAGTGTTTTAAAATTTTGCTGTGGTTGAAAAGTTTACAATTTCGTAGAAAGGAAAATCTCTCCGTGTTGTGAATGCACACAAATCCATCGAGTCGTGTGACGTGCACTGGGGGTGAGCCAAAGTGAAATCCCTGCGTGAATGTTGGCTGCGACATTCCGCATCATATGGCCGCACCATCCACCCACGCGAACGAACGAAGAAAAACAACAGAGCTCGTTAAAGTGTTGCTGAAAAGGAAAACATCTCGAGCAAATGTGTCGGGGTGTGTGATGGATGAAGCGTGCCTGTGCATCCCGGTGAAACGGCACGTAGCGGAAAAATCACACCCACGATGAGCAGCTGAGTGTGGGGCGGCGCGAGAGAACGGGGCCAGAAGATACGCTGTTTTACATCAGCACCGAGAATATCCGGAGCGTGGTTTGTTTTCATTCGGCACGCTTGAGGAATAGAGGAATCGTTTCGCATACGCATTCGGAAGCATACCCCCAGCTGAACCATCCATCCGAGATCGATGACTGCGTTAAAAAACGGTGTTGGCGCATCCGCAGATCAAAAGGTAAAGTTCAGGTGATGAAGTAAATGACGGCATGTGTGTTGTGTGTGTGTGTGTGAGGGTGCGAGACTTTTTTTGTTATTAATTTATAATTTATTAGCTTTATTAGCATGAAACGAAAGGGGAAGTGCAGGAGCGCTAGGCACGATTTTATGTATTCGCACCTCACAACAACAACGAAAACGAGACGGAAAATCATCTCATTAACCCAGAAAAATGAAACCGGCCCCGTGAAGGAAGGAATTCACGCTTCACGCCCGAGACCGAAGACTCATTACTTTATTCGTTGGAATTTTGTTTAGCCTCCCCCCAAAAAAAAAAAAAAAAAAAACGCCTCGAAGACGCGTGCGATGGAAACGCGTGCAGGACGAACCTTTTTCTCGTTCCGTGTGTCGAACGGAATTTCACTCTCCCCAGAAACCTGCCGGTTATCGATCAGTTTTGTCGTCTATGATTTATGATTATTGACGGTGTCATGCGAAAATCGCACGCGGAATCGTGGAGCGAACGGCAGGGCGGTCCGGTTATTGATGGTTTAGATTGTGAGAAATATGATAAACAGACCCAATCTGAGATTGTGACGCATTGCGTTCACCTTTCTTAGAATAGATTTCGAATCAATCTTCGCCAGGAAGGATAGGGGTTTGTGGGACAAATTTGACCCGTGCCGTTTTAATGCGTGCGATTGGGCTGAATATTTTTTTTTTCTAACTTAGAAAACTAGACCCGAAAAGAATGATGAATGATTACAGCGTCAAAATCATCGCTATCAGTAGTTTCACTTTCCCTGAGCCCTTTTTTTGATTTGTTCTGCTTCCAGGCAAGATTCTTCCTCGTAATCATGCGGCTGAATTTAAAGTTCTTGCTGATAAGCCTCTGCCTAATGGTTGCACTCATCACTTTCGCACTTTGGGCGAACTGTGGCGTTGGGCATGGGCTTGTGCCGAAGTGGCCCCAGCATCATGGCGATGGTGGTAAGATGCACTTTTGCTTCTATTTTATCCCTATATTAAAGATTAAATTTTCTTTTCACCAGACAACTCATTCGAACAGACGGAGGAAATCGACTGCATCATCAACCAGGAGTATGCGATCGGCTGCCGGAAGGAGGGCGAAGAGGTGTACCTCCCGTTTTCCTTCCTGCAGAAGTACTTCGATGTGTACGGGTCGCTAAACGTGGTCGACGGTAGCCGGCGGTTCGATTGGACGCACAGCTACGGGAAGGTAAACTACCCGAAGGGAGCGTACGATCCGCGCGGTATTTTTATGTACTTCGAAAACTACAACGTAGAGATGCGCGACCGCGTCAAGTGCATAAGCGCAATCGATGGTGTGCCGATTTCGACACAGTGGGAAAGCCAGGGCTACTTTTACGCCACCCAAATCGCACAGTTTGGCCTGTCGCATTACAGTAAAAATCTAACCGAACCGGAACCGCGCCGCAAGACGGTGGAGGACGGTGAACGGGAGATGGCAACGTGGATCATGCCGAAAGGTAGCTCAATGAATCGAACGATCGATCGGATGCGACCGGTCGCTGGTGGAGCGGTGCTTAGCTTCTCGACCGGTAAGTCATTCGACACGGCGGTGGTGCTGCCGATGGATCACGTGCTGGACCTGGTGCTCAGTATCGATGTGCTGCTGAAGCCAAACTCAACGATTTGCGTGACGCTGCAGAACCGGGAAACGCAGAAGCTTTATCACGTTTACTACATACTGGCGGATCTGTTGATCGGGGTGCAGGATGAGAACATTTACTACGGTATCGGGCTGAACAGTACCGGGGCGTGGAAACATTTGACTCGTGATCTGTTCGTCGATCTGCAGAAGGGACTGCCACAGTACGCGAGCACAGACAAGCGGCGTAAGATGCGCCGGACCGAGCTGAAGGTGGTCGAGATATCGCTGCTCGGGAACGGGAGTATCGATAATTTGACGCTTTCGACGAGTGAACATATAAGTCACTTTTATGATGCAGCCGAGTGGTTGATAAGGCATCAGGATCCGAGTACGGGCGGGTGGCCGATACCGGTGCGACGGAAGCTGGGTTCGGGATTCGGCGAACTGGCACGCGGTTGGTACTCGGCCATGGCGCAGGGTCACGCGATATCGCTGCTCGCCAGAGCGTACTACCATTCGAAGGGCGATAAGCGATACTTGAGGGCAGCACTGGACGGGCTGAAGCTGTTCCGGATACCGTCCTATCAGGGGGGCGTGCTGGCAACCTTTCTTGGGAAGTACGCATGGTACGAAGAGTATCCAACGACGCCACACTCGTTTGTGCTGAACGGGTTCATCTATTCGCTGCTCGGGCTGTACGATCTGAACTCAACCGCACCGGCCAATCAATCGAACGAGGCGGCGGTTCTGTTCGAACAGGGAATGGCTAGTCTGAAGAAGATGCTGCTGCTGTACGACACCGGTTCGGGAACGAGCTACGATCTGCGCCACTTTACACTCGGTAAGAGCATAATGATTGCTGTATGAATTTAAAATGTTACATTAATGGTTTTATTTTCCACACGAAAGGAATTGCACCGAATCTTGCGCGCTGGGACTACCACGCAACGCACGTCAATCAGCTGCTCCTGTTGGCCACGATCGATCCAGACCCGCTCATCGCACAAACGGCGGAACGATGGAAAAATTACATGGTAGGCAAACGAGCACCACACAACTAGACCGCACCGACACGGTCGACCATTGTAGACCTGCAATCTTCTCCACTTCCATTTTAAATGCCTTACACACACACACCAGAAGAAAATTATCTCCACGTCATCTTTTACTCTTACTTAAACTGTTGCGCTTGCCGCCGGAAAGCAAAAAGAAAGGAGGGGAAGGGTTGGCCAAGCGGTGCATTGTAACGAGCACACACAGAGTACAGAGAAACGTAATGTAAAAGACACAACCGGACAGGGACCGATCAGCAAGGGGTTCACACACTTCACCTGCAATTGGTGAAGCCAAACGTATAAGGCAGCAAGCGCTTCCCGAATAGGGCCACCACCGTTTGATGATGGTAACGTGCAGCGAGGCTTTCGTGATATGATAATGGTACCTTTAGCGTGTAAACGAACGTTTTGTACATATGAGTAGAGACCTTTTCCAGAGCGCCCAGCTAGAACGCGTAGCGTCTGTCGTAGCGCAGCAGGAGATCGCATATCCTCGTGTTACGGAATCGGGTGCGAATCCGTGTTTTGTACATTGCACGACAAATTTGTTAGATGCTTTCACGACCTTTTGTACTATCGAACCACTCTCAATCTGTAGAGATATGCTCACGCGCTCACCAATACAACAATAATCAGAGTAGTCAAGCGTAATCAGTAGTAGACACCCCCTACAGGGATATGTGTAGGATTAGGGAACGGGTGAGAGAGAGCGAGAGAGAGAGGAAGCAAAATTAAACTGTAAAGAAGGTTGTAAAATGAATGGAATTCAATCCAAAATATCATCGTAGAGTAAGGATAATACAACTATCATTTGTGAAAGAGACAATTTGTGTAAACGAAAAAAACACACTCACACACACAATCCTTGCCATTGTTTTGTTGCTTGCCCGTTTCGGATCTACTGCAGGGACGTTGCGTCTTTGATAGGGATTTTTAAGTTAAAAATAGAATAATACAGTCCGCGCTTCGTGCAAAGAGTATGAAACACTTCTGCTTGGTTGTAATAATATTACAAAAATAGTGTAAGTCCTGCGTAGACTGGCTGATTTTCTGGACAAGACAAACTTCATGACACTGCGTGCACAATGAAACGCATTTACTGTCTATAGTATTTATAGAGAACAATATGGTAGTCAGCAGCAAGTATATGTATCTATATACTATGTCACAGAAATACCAATCAATATTTAGAGAGCTTACACTGGAAACAGTATTTGAATAAGTAGTTCTTTCCACGTGCCAGAGGAAGAGTTTGTATAATCCATGCACAAAAAAACACACACAGATTTTGTACGAGAGCCTAATTGAGCTGAATGAATGAAGAATTTAAGTTCGAGTTGTATGTTAATAGTTTAGATTTGAGTTGAGTTTAGAGTTTATCCGCAAAGCTCCTTGCGTAGCGCGTATAGTTTTTCCCTATCTGCTTTAAAATTGTACCTTCAAACACGTTTAGTTGCTTTAAGACGTTTATTTATTTGTTAAAAAACTAATGCTTTAATGTGGAGGAGGTAACGATGGCTCAAGTATCATCGAATTATAGCTCGAGTATGTGTATGATTTGAAAACAAATGTGAGAGCGATTTGTAGCGTGTAGAGATTCCCTTATCCCCTTAACAAATAAGGGCAAGAAAAGACTAGACTAGTAAACCCTACCCTACTGGCGTTTGGTTCGCTAGCGTTGCGGTTCAGATTCCTGTTACAAACAGTGTTACTTACGAATGGCTTATTTTGTACCGTTTATCGAAACCTTTTCAATAAGACTGCGTCCAAATGCGAGTACGGGGTGTGCATTAAGTTCAACTGCACTAGCAGCGAAAGGATACGGTAGGGGGAGATGAAGACAACACACGATCCATTCCTAGTAATGCGCCGCTATAATACAAACAAACAAAACTTCCAGTTTGACTGCGAAACCGGCAGACAGTATCTAGTGTACCATAGATAGCTAGTATAATATCGGCACGTAGATCGTGATCATATCTCTGTATGGAAATTGTGGTGTGCAAAAAAACAAACTCTGAGCCCTTCGGAATCCTGCATGGCGCATCGTGCTGTAATAATGGAAGTAGTCGATAAGCTAGTAAATCAATAATATCTCCACAACCTGGAGTAGAGAGACCGATTGGACGCGTTGGCTGTTTGGAACGTTTTTGTAATAATGGATCAGGAAGGCCGGGTGGCAAGAATTCAAAAAACACTCTCGACAATAACAAGCATAGATGGGAAGCTGCTTGCAGGAAACGACAAGATAGACAAGGACGTGCGAGTACATATTGGGGTTTTTGAACCGGATTCGATTAGACTTCACGGAGGGTTTTTTTTCTTTATCCAACGTTCAGGATTTCTTTACGGTCCCTAGATTACAAAAGTACGAAAAGTGACCAATTTTCCCAGTCAACTGTTGCGCTCCTCGTAGATTCTTACAGTCTCCTTAATGCTCCGACACCACACGCACACACACGTGCAAATCTGCTTAGGGTGGCGATAGCTTTCACCAGCCAGTGTAAAGGCTGTGCCCCACAGTTAGTTAGCCGAAAGAAAACCCAAAACCCGGAACTCAATAATGTTACACTTTATACTACACATAGTTGTCACGATCAGCAACCGTGGCCACGGTGCCGCGCATGATCAGGATAAATCACGAGCACATCACGTCGGACGCTCTGTCGAACGTTTAAACTTGAAAAGCAACTGAAGCAGAAACAATATGTGAAACAAACAAAACATTGTACAAATTTGTAGCTAATTAAAAGAAAAAAAAGTCCCTTAAAGGAAGAGACCCCCATTAGATTGGGGGAAACAAAAGCGTTGAAAATAGTACCAAACCTACAGGATAGCGCAGAAAGAGTGTAATATATTGGCTCTTGTGTATTGGCGATGCAATCTTGAGTTTTTCAGATATCATAATTAAGGATTTTAATAATTGAAGTAGGATTCTTTCATATCGGGAGAAGATATTTTATTTGCAATCTTTAACAGCGCAACCACATCCCATACCTATTGTCGAATCAGTGAGACACTGAAATGGAATCTGGTTTTGTTTGCAATTCACTACAAGCTACCCAGTTAATCTTGCCAATAGAATAATTGTTTACTTCACTCTCCACTCCATTTGACTAAATGGTGCTTGTTTAGCAAACCAACCAAGCGGTGAAGTTTATGTCAATAAAAAAATAGCATATCATAGACGGCAATAACAGTGAACCTAATAGCTGGCCTGTTATGTGTCCGCGATGGTTCGTATAGCGTTGGGACACAGGGCAGAGCCACGTACACAACTTAACGTACAGTCAGTAACGCGTATAATATATATCTTTGCAGTTATGCATCTATATATACACAACATACATATATAGTATAACGTACGATCGGAGAGCATCAAAACGTACACGAGCATTTTGACATTGATCCTCACGTTATGTTGCACTCGGCAAAATCACTGACTAGCAGATGCCACTCAGCATCCGTAATAAAAGGAAACCAAAACACATAATAAATGAAAAAAAAAACTGTAACAGTGGTGCGTTGTGCTGACTACGGACATTCGAAGAAGAGATCATTCAAGACCATTTCCAATTAATAGACTAATTTTTTGGACGACTTTTTTAAATTTATTTTTTAGGATTTCTAGATGATTTGATGGTTTGGAAGTAGAAATATTTTACCTGTAGTAACATTTTTCTGCTTGAAGTCTCTGGAACCGTGCCCTGCAAATCTTCATCTCGTATGCAACAATTTCCCGGCTACGCAACTGCTCCAGACTGACGCACTCGCCTCTCACACAAAACCCTGATCGTACTCCGGTCGGCGGCAGTGTCACAGAACGAACGATCGTCAGTTTCACGGACTACAGATGAATTTGAATTTTTATGCGTCTTTTATGCTGAGTAGTGACTGGGCGGCTTTGGGATGATTTAAGACGCGAATAGGACGCGCGCCATAGTAATTTCCCCTGTGTGTTGTGAATTGCCTTCGATTGACTTCAAAATATTTTTATGCCAGAAGATTCGTGGGCTTGGACCAGAGTGCAAACCAAACCAGACTGGGTAGCATACAGATATGATCGTATGGTATTATCACACCTGTGGAGTTGCTGGTGTTGACAGGTAAGGATGAGTAGGTCGGGTCGGATTTAAACAGCGTTGGCTAAATCATTGCATTTATCTGCCGTAGTTTCTTCTGCTCTCTCTCTCTCTCTCTCTGCAACTCTCAACTGGCAGGCTAATATCTGGACGCTTTTCTCGCGGGAAAAGGCACACCAGGCACAACAGCGGTGGCGCCAGCAGATAGTGGCATTAAAAAAACCCGTGCCGCCAGGTCCCCCAAGTGGCAAGTGTGGGGAAATAAATTATCGACCAACGGCCCGTTTGTGTGTGTGTGTGGGTACGATTGCTGCAATCGACTGCACTCATGTTTTGCATAGAAATGGTGATTACGCGTTTGCAGTCAACGGCGGCTCACGCGAATCACGCTAGTACGGTGGCGAAGAGTGTGGGCTTCTTACATTTGCATTCTCCCCCCTTAGAGGTGTGTGTGTGTGTTTGAGGGGCCTGACATTGGCTATTGGCAGGCTATCAGGCCGCTGGAGTTGTTGATTAGCTTGTCGCACTAGCTCGAACGTTGGCCGAGGTTCGGCAGGTAGGCTCGATCGTTCGGGACTAATGATGCCTTGGAGACCCTTTCGCTCCGTTACGAAGGTGTTGCTGGGTGGGTGTGCATCGAAGGCACGTGCGAAGGTTGAAGGCCCAATGTGCAATTGATGCCTCGGTGAAGCCTTCAAAGGTACGGTACTGTCCCAAACTCATCTAACCATCAGCCTGTCAATATCTCTTTTTCTGGTAGGTAACGAGGATCCTCTGTAAAAGGGAAATCTAAAACACTATTCTTCACATTCAAGCACGCCAACTGTCGATTGATGATGGTTCAATGGTTGTTGCCGTAGGTGCACAAACACGTTAAAGCTCCGCAGGGCTCATCGTGCTCGGGTGAAAGTGTCGCGGGAGCTGAGGGAACGTGAGCATGACTTGTAGCCTGTGGGATGTACGAGTGCCAACGAGTTAACTTGACTTTGCTGCCAGCAAAGTCACCAATCAGTTGCTCAAGATGCTGTTGTTGTCGTCGCCGTCGTCGCCGTCGTCAATGTTTGCGTAGGTCGCTATATCAGGTGGGAGCAAATTTTGAATTTCAAATCTACGCTCCACACACAAACACGTGTGTTACGAAATTCCCAATCACTGCGGCTCGATTGGTTGGGCTGGCCAATTTGACATCGTGTGTGTACCGTGTGTGTGTGGAAGCATAAGGAAGCGTGTTTTGCAATAGAGAGAAAAATAAGATATTTTGGATGTTTGAATAGAAGGGAAAGATTTTTTTGGTTAGCTTCTTTTCATTGCTTAACAATGCTTTTTTAAGTATTATGAATCCTTTTTATCTCTCAAATTTACTAAATACTTTTAAGAACTTCAAAGATCTCCAATTATGTGCCAGGTATTTGATTGATCATGCTGGACCATTGAGACCCATTTTTATTCAATTTTATGCTCAATCTCTTCAGTTATTAGTGCTATTGACTGAGTTTTTGAAAGAGTGGTAGAGGCTACTATGGCGCACTTGGATTCAAATCCCATCCGGACCGCTCCCGGACCGTAGTAAATACTGACTAACAGATTACAAGGTATCAATAAGTTTAGCAAGTCAACAGTGGCAGGCATGTCCTGAGAAGTCGTTAAGCCAAGAAGCGATAGAGAGAGAGAGAGAGAGAGAGAGAGAGTGAGCGAGAGCGAAAATTAGCAGCTCACAATACACAACGTCTAATTGGTCCCACCATAGACCATTCGCTCCTTGTTACTTGAATGTTGTGCTCTTAAAGCAAGGATGTATAGAAGGTTTTTCTACAAAACCCTTTTAACTCCGCAATAATTATTTGAACACGAAACAATATCCAAAATCTTTTTATAATCAACGCTAGAGACATCTATTGGGAAACGATGGAAGCAAACCACTGCTAAGACAAACGACTTGTGCTCTAATTAAATTTTTAAATGATTCTTGTTAGTAGCTGCATGGAATGGCCACCATCTTTCACTCGTATAATGAAGGCTAGCTCCCCACTGTATCTACATGTGCCGTAGAGTCTCTAATTAAATAATTTCCTGCAAAAGCAACACACCTTTCAACCTGCCAGGCAGAGTGGGTGTGGGCTGGATAAGAAATCCGCTCCATCCGTCCGTTACTGCACGATACCTGCTACCGGCCGAAGCGGTAAATGTTTAATAATAATAATATTACTGATAAAACATAATTGCATGCGAAACTGTTCGACACCGAGAGAGATTCGGTTTGTTTTTTTGCACGCCTGCACGCCGCCGCCATTCACCAAACAACATAATTAAATTAATCGTTCGTTAAGCTTGAAAATTGGCCCAATTGCTGCCAGCTCCGGGAGGGCAAAAACGTGCTCCGGATTGTGTGTGTGTGTGTGTGGATCTAGTGGGTGGCGTTCGTTGGCAACTCCTACCTGGCGTGGCGTTTATTATGATGATGCCCTGCAGCTGTAATGTAATCATTTCCTTCACGCACGCTCTATGCAAACAGTGCAGCTTCCAGGGAGAGCGAGGGAGAGCGAACTAATGCCAGCTAATATCACAATAATCTTTCTGTTCCGATCGAACCCGATATCCTACAGCAGCAAATCCGCGTGTATCGTGGCGAACAGCATAATAATCGCTTGTAGAGGAAACCGGGGTCCGTTGGGCTTCGTTTCGCGTCTCTACATCTTTCTCCTACGGGGAGATTCGTAACCCCATGACGGGCATACGATCCGTGAACCGTGTAAAATCAATCTCGATAAATTAGCTACCGTTTTATCATTGGCAGAAGGTGGAAATAGCTTTTTTTTGCCGTGTGTAAACTAGTGGGTTTGTGCCGGTCGCTCGGATTCGTTTCGGTCGATCTTCCGGCTAATCGTTCGTAGGATCGTGATGGTAGAGCACGCGCCATACCGATTACTACCGGTAAGGTAATGAACGGCTTCGGTTTCCAAGTCGCCAGCAACCGCGAGCTGGTTCGGGTATTTATTTTGTGTGTATCTCCTAGCGATCGCTACCGAAGATCGCCTCACAAAACGGTACGATTAGACACAGAATTAAGGTGTAACAGCGTGCCGCTTGCCTTTGCGAGTTCAACTCGAGACGGGTGCATTTTATTGCAGCACTGCCAGGCGTCCCGGTAATTCAATCCGTGCGCGTCTTCCTGCAGTAGCGATCGCCCCAGGAGCCCTGCATTCGCAGTGCTTCCAACCGATGCGAATGGATAATTGTCGTACCATCTCCAAGTGTGGATAGAAAAATCCACATTTTACGTACCCATAAATCATACAACATTATCGAAGCGAGCTCCGAACCAACCAAGGTGCAAGGTGCGCAAGTGTAGATTGTGGCCCGATAGGACCCGATGTACCGGTGTTGAGCTGAGTGGATCGTGTTCGTTTTCGCTCGAGCTTGGTTACCGGCCGCTTTTAGGAGACCCTCGCAGCTGAGTGGTGTCCCGCTGGGAGGCCAATTTTCCGGAGGCCGATTGAAAAATGGCGCTCCCCGTTTGCGGTGCGAACCGTTGGAAGGCAGCACCATAAAATGTGCAATAATATACTCATTATGTAGCGATGTTTATTATTTTGCATACATTCCTATGGACACATACACACCTAATTAAGGGACTCGTTTGGTTTTCTGGCGGGGGAACGCCAGGTGAAGTGCACAAAAAAGCCGTTTAGAATGTGACCGGACTTGGAACTGGACAGCGCCACCGGTACTACAGCGATCGGTCCGGGTATGGGTTTTTGTGGTATAAATTTTGCTCGTAGCTTTCTTATGTGCTATTGTGAGTTGAAATCGAATTAATTTTGACACTTTATTTTAAATAATGTAAGGTGACCGAAACGGTGAACACGAGTGCATTTAAAGCACGCATGTTTATGTTCATAATTTTATGGGCAGTTCGTTATATGACGACAAAAGGTGATTGTTATTACGAGTGTGGAATCACAAGAGGGTAATGGCATTCCTGGACCTTTGGCTTCTGCAGAGTGTGGAATAGCTGTATGAACGTTTTTTTGTGACATTTTTAGTAACAATTCCTACATAAAACATAATTAAATTTTAAAGAAGAATAGGACCTAAGTTCGTAGAAAAATCTAATTATTATATATATGAAGGGATATAAAAAAAAACCTTATTAATTTGACGGTGTAATATAACCAGTACCCGGTGACACGGTGGTAGAGACGACAACGGTGCAGTTCTTCACAGGACAGAACTAAGGTTCAAATCCGATCTGGACCGTTCCCTCGTAGTGAGGGCAGTAAGCGAGAAATGACAGGCATGACTTCAAGAGGTCGTTAGGCCAGGTAGAGAGAGTGATAACTGTACTGGGCACTTTATTGTTTTTTATTACCATATGTTTTAGGTGTCGGATTCGATCCAATCCGGACCGGGACCGGGGTTCAAATCCCATCCAAGACTAACGCAGGATTGTCACACAAAACCAGAAACGGCGGGCCGAGACGCTTCGAGGTTGTAGTGCCAAAGCAGAAGAGAAAGAAGTTAGATTTGATATTCGTTCGATTAATATTTATTTCTTATGATTTAAAAGTAAATCCCAGATAGGATGATGAAATCAAATATTTAACAAAAGTTAGCTCATACTCATTTATATTAAAATCCTTCTCTTAAATGCATTTTTCTTCCGTAAAGTAGCTATTGACCAGCTTAGTATAATTACATGCACAAAAAAAACTCCAGCTTGAGTTGAAACGAAATTGATTCCATCTAGCGACTGTTGGGAACGAATTCTGTTTACAGCTAGTCGATGTTAGATATCGGACTGGAAATCAAGACCTAACCGCAACCTATTGCTCCCTGTTTCCCAAAGGATTGAAGGCCAACCGATACTCCGATAGTGTAATGGGGGAAACAAACCCAGCAAACGACTGGTTAAAACAGAACAAAAAAAAAAAGCACAACACATATGGAACACCGGCCATTACGTCCGGAGCGCAAGAATTGACAGGCGAACGGGGTCTCGTGGGAGCGCTCCGGAATGAGATCTATAAATCGGTAAACCATAAATTTTCCCAATACAACCGAACGGATTGGAAAGTCTTGTCGTTTGGTACGATCGGTTTACGAGGGGGGGCGATGGGCAGGCGATCGGGTTAGATCTGGCCGCCGATTTCTGCATTTCTGCGGTTCCCAAAGTTCCGACTGCCCGCGTATATCGCGTATCGATCAATGCATTCCAGAGCTGCTGCTAGTGCAGTGATTCATAGTGCACGTGGTGCTTGTACACGGGAGCTGAGTCGATCGGAAGGGGTGATTTTGCTCCAGAAAAGGAGCTCAATTAGCTCAACCGTTCGGTGGACAGAATCTGTCTGATGGGTAACGGGCAGGTTTTCGCATCGCGGGATTCGAAAGCACAAACGCGCGAGCGATGATATGTCAGGGGGGGACCTATCGGAAAGCTGTCCTAGATTGGTGGGAAGGAAATTTAGTGCACAGATACGGGCTCGTGGATTAGGCGGACAGGCTGCTTTGCATACGAAGCTGGACGCTTAAAACTTACATCATGGAAATGCATGTAAATGTACGATCGGCTCGTTAAACCATCAGACACGAAGCGATCTGTGCTATCTTATCGCTCGCTTCACTTTACCCCGGAGTCCAAGCTGTTTAGGAATAGTTGCGATCGGTAAAAGGAATATATCCTTTATAGGGGTTTTATTAAAAATTGAAACAAATTACTAAAACGCTAGTTGAAAAGCCGTTTAGTGGCCTCAATCCACGCTCAATCGTCTGTTTAACCTCTTTGCTGGCGTAAGCGAGAAAGATGCTTATTTATCGCTTATAATTTACACTGATTGGAAACGATTAATTGAGCAGGTTTGGCAAAGTGTTGTTTTCTTTCTTCCTTCTTCATCTTAAATATCCAAATGGATGTCGATTTTAATTCCCCGCAAATGATAGCTCATCGCCAGCAATATTCATTAGACATTATTTTCCAAAATGTGTTGAAAGGTCAGCAAGCTTTACGACTTCGAAGATTAAGATGGTTTCGAACGGTTCCGGAAGGTTTCAACAGTTTCGAATGGTTCCGACGGTTCCGAGCGATTCCGACGGTTCCGAACGGCTCCGACGTTTCCGGACGGTTACAAGCGGTTCCGGACGATTCTAACGGTTTCTGACGATTCCGACTATTCAGAAAGATCCCGACGGTTCTGAACGGTTCTGACGCCTCCGAACGTTCCGACGGTTCCGATTGATTCACTTTCATGTAGCTTTTCAAACTTAAAACCAGTTCCGATTTTTTTGCCAGCTATACTCATCTCTAGAACACAGCACAACTTTTTAGGAACATTCAACTAAAAGGTTTGATAACTGAGAAACAGCCGACAACCTCACATTGCCCAGCTTAAAACGATCACATGATTTATCACTTAACGTATATGGATATATTCATCATACTAAACCCTCTCTCTATAAACCGATACCCAACCGATCATCGTCTCGAAATGTTTAAGCATCGATGTTTTATGGTGAACAAATCCCATACCGGGGATCATAAAATTCCAATTTGCGGTACCAGCCGACAATCCATACCGATTGCTGTCACCAAAACCAGCGTCGAAAACATGTGGAGAACTACACAAAACCACCAAACAAAAAAAACGAACCGTCCATTTGGCGACAGGTGGTTGATGGTCGGTTGGTCGCTAGGTGTAGGTCCCAGCCTATAGGTTAGGTGATTTTATGATCTTTTATTCAACGACAAAACATCTTTCACCTCACGCAAGCTACATTGGCATGGCTTATTGGGTAGGGTGGTATCGGTCGTAATGTACATGACGGTATCCCTTAACACGCTTCCCATTGTGATGAGCTTTGCCCGGTTCCTACTCCTGCAAGAGGGGTTTCTAAACGTTTCGCGCGCACTCTCTCGACCCGTCTCCAGGGAGGTAGAAGAAACTCATCAGCGATTCCGATGTCAATGGCTGTAAATTATTGAATATGAATTATTGATAAGCGATCGACGGCTGATCGATCGTCGTCGCTGGTGGTTTCGAGTCGTCGGGTCGCTGTTGTCATGGGTTTGCCATCAACGGTGGATCACGCCGGCGGTGATGTCTTTCTGGTGGATGAATTTCAAAATCCGTTGCACATTACATTATGTCGGTGTATTAGAATCGGTTTATAACAGGCGAATGATTGATAGTTGATGGAGTGCTTTTAAGGTGGAGGGTTTTAAGTAATAACGTTTCAATTGGATGAATTCACGTATTTGTTGCATTAATTTGTGGTTTATCGCATTACATTATAACTGGATTTACGGTGAACATGCGGCAAGGACATGTAAAGAGAATCATTTATTTAAACCAATTTTAAACCCCCTTAACCCCCGACAGTAAGCTTGGCACATTTGCAGCAAACAAACCTGTCGCTATCGATAAACAAGAATGGATTACGCGAAAGCTTATTATTCGTGTAAGCCCTTACCAACTTTTGATTAAACTCACCGTCACTGGGAACATATGTACCGAGCTCCGTACCTTGTCGTGCGTTAATACAAATCGAAACCGTGGGTTAATCAATTCAATGTTGCAGCGTAATTTTTCATACCCTACCGTAACCATGTAATGCGTGATCAGCATCGCGCGGTCAGCCCCATTTGTAAAGCAGTGCGCAGTTTAAGCGCACAAAAATAAAATGGTTTATAATCGAGCCCGCTTCCTACATGCCTGCGTGCCGGGAAGATGCGCGATTACCGGGATGGCTCCACCGGAACGACGGGACGATCAGCCTTAAATCGCTGAAATCATCATCGGGTTGGTCGTCGGATGCGGGATTATGGATGTTGTGCCGTGCGCCATTATTATTCATTATTTTGGTTTGCGCTCATATCCATCAAATTAAATCTCGCACCCAAAGTCGGGACCGGTGCGAGCTGCACCCATCGAGACCGAGAGTCGAGTGGATGCACCCGGCAGCGAGGCGGTAATTTATTGCATTCTTATTAAAAAATCATTTACCATGATTTGATGGATCATGGTGCGAGTGTCGCCGGTACCATGGCGCGAAACTTGACATCACAGCCAGCTTCCCGGATTCGCGCATCGGTCACGTTCGGCCGGCCGAGCTGGGAATGGCGCAGCAAAGGTGACGATCGGGTGGGTGGGATGCCAACCGATTATTGCATTGCAGCTTCCAGCTTGGGACCCGGGTGGACTGAGGGAAGGGGGGAAACGTCTGCATGGGGGTGGATAATTTATAACTTGTTACAGATTGACTCACTTCCTGTAGGAATGGTTCACGGTGAATCAGCTGGAGCAAATCAGACGGTTGAGGGTCTTTATCGGGGATTGCAAATGCATGATCTAGATGGAAGTTGTCTAGATCGTCGATCATCAGATCGGAGAAAAGAGTTTTGTAAATTTTACTTGGGGTTTAAGTGGTTCTTGAATGTTTCAAATGTTTTGCCATAAACAAGATTTACACTAAACCCATTTAGCATGGATAGTCTACAGAGTTTTGCTGAGTTCTGCAGGGAATCTTCGAAGTTTCGCTCTTGCATTATGCGCTCAAATAATTGCTTTTTAATATTTTTATACGGCAATTTATCTTATTTTTGCTTGATCTCTTTGCAATGATCCGCATCTTTTGGTATTATTTATTCTTCTTCCTTCATTTCTCTCACATTCTCTCTCATTTCTCTCTCAATTCTCTCTCAATTCTCACTCATTTCTCTCTCATTTCTCTCTCATTTCTTTCTCATTTCTCTCTCATTTCTCTCTCATTTCTCTCTCATTTCTCTCTCAATTCTCTCTCATTTCTCTCTCATTTCTCTCTCATTTCACTCTCATTTCTCTCCCCATTCTCTCTCATTTCTCACTCAAATCTCTCTCAATTCTCTCTCATTTCTCTCTCATTTCTCTCTCATTTCTCTCTCATTTCTCTCATTAAATTCTCATTTCCCTCTCATTTCTCTCTCATTTCTCTCTAATTTCTCTCCCCATTCTCTCTCATTTCCCTTTCATTTCTCTCTCATTTCTCTTTCATTTCTCTCTCATTTCTCTCTCATTTCTCTATCAATTAAATCTCTCATTTCTCTCTCATTTCTCTCTCATTTCTCTTTCATTTCTCTCTCATTTCTCTCTCATTTCTCTCTCATTTCGCTCTCATTTCTCTCTCATTTCTCTCTCGTTTCTCTCTCATTTCTCTCTCATTTCTCTCTCAATTATCTCTCATTTTTCTCTCATTTCCCTCTCATTTCTCTCCCAATTCTCTCTCATTTCTCTCTCATTTCTCTCTCATTTCTCTCTAATTCCTCTCCCAATTCTCTCTCATTTCTCTCTCGTTTCTCTCTCATTTCTCTCTCATTTCTCTCTCAATTATCTCTCAATTATCTCTCATTTCTCTCTCTCATTTCTCTCTCAATTCTCTCTCATTTCTCTCTCATTTCTCTCTCATTTCACTCTCATTTCTCTCCCCATTCTCTCTCATTTCTCACTCAAATCTCTCTCAATTCTCTCTCATTTCTCTCTCATTTCTCTCTCATTTCTCTCTCATTTCTCTCATTAAATTCTCATTTCCCTCTCATTTCTCTCTCATTTCTCTCTAATTTCTCTCCCCATTCTCTCTCATTTCCCTTTCATTTCTCTCTCATTTCTCTTTCATTTCTCTCTCATTTCTCTCTCATTTCTCTATCAATTCTCTCTCATTTCTCTCTCATTTCTCTCTCATTTCTCTTTCATTTCTCTCTCATTTCTCTCTCATTTCTCTCTCATTTCGCTCTCATTTCTCTCTCATTTCTCTCTCGTTTCTCTCTCATTTCTCTCTCATTTCTCTCTCAATTATCTCTCATTTTTCTCTCATTTCCCTCTCATTTCTCTCCCAATTCTCTCTCATTTCTCTCTCATTTCTCTCTCATTTCTCTCTAATTCCTCTCCCAATTCTCTCTCATTTCTCTCTCGTTTCTCTCTCATTTCTCTCTCATTTCTCTCTCAATTATCTCTCAATTATCTCTCATTTCTCTCTCATTTCCCTCTCATTTCTCTCCCCATTCTCTCTCATTTCTCTCTCATTTCTCTCTCATTTCTCTCTCATTTCTCTCTCATTTCTCTCTCATTTCTCTCTCATTTCTCTCTCATTTCTCTCTCATTTCTCTCTCATTTCTCTCTCATTTCTCTCTTATTTCTCTCTCATTTCTCTCTCATTTCTCTCTCATTTCTCTCTCATTTCTCTTATTAAATTCTCATTTCCCTCTCATTTCTCTCTCATTTCTCTCTCATTTCTCTCTCAATTAGCTCTCATTTCTCTTTTGATTCTCTCTCATTTCTCTCTCATTTCTCTCTCATTTCTTTCTCATTTCTCTCTCACTTCTCTCTCATTTCTCTCTCATTTCCCTCTCATTTCTCTCCCCAATTTCTCTCATTTCTCTCTCATTTCTCTCTCATTTCTCTCTCATTTCTCTCTTATTTCTCTCTCATTTCTCTCTCATTTCTCTCTCATTTCTCTCTCATTTCTCTTATTAAATTCTCATTTCCCTCTCATTTCTCTCTCATTTCTCTCTCATTTCTCTCTCAATTAGCTCTCATTTCTCTTTTGATTCTCTCTCATTTCTCTCTCATTTCTCTCTCATTTCTTTCTCATTTCTCTCTCATTTCTCTCTCATTTCTCTCTCATTTCCCTCTCATTTCTCTCCCCAATTTCTCTCATTTCTCTCTCATTTCTCTCTTATTTCTCTCTCATTTCTCTCTCATTTCTCTCTCATTTCTCTCTCATTTCTCTCTCATTTCTCTCTCATTTCTCTCTCATTTCTCTCTCATTTCTCTCTCATTTCTTTCTCATTTCTCTCTCATTTCTCTCTCATTTCTATCTCATTTCTCTCTCATTTCCCTCTCATTTCTCTCCCCATTTTCTCTCATTTCTCTCTCAATTCTCTCTCATTTCTCTCTCATTTCTCTCTCATTTCTCTCTCAATTCTCTCTCATTTCTCTCTCATTTCTCTCTCATTTCTCTCTCATTCCTCTCTCAATTCTTTCTCATTTCTCTCTCATTTCTCTCTCATTTCTCTCTCATTTCTCTCGCATTTCTCTCTCGTTTCTTACTCATTTCTCTCTCATTTCTCTCTCATTTCTCTCTCAATTATCTCTCATTTATCTCTCATTTCCCTCTCATTTCTCTCCCCATTCTCTCTCATTTCTCTCTCATTTCTCTCTCATTTCTCTCTAATTCCTCTCCCAATTCTCTCTCATTTCTCTCTCATTTCTCTCTCATTTCTCTCTCATTTCTCTCTCATTTCGCTCTCATTTCGCTCTCATTTTTCTCTGATTTCTCTCTCATTTCTCTCTCATTTCACCCTCATTTCTTTCTCATTTCTCTCTCATTTCTCTCTCATTTCTCTCTCAATTCTCTCTAATTTCTCTCTGATTTTTCTCTCATTTCTCTCTTGATTCGCTCTCATTTTTCACTCATTTCTCTCTCATTTCTCTCTCATCTCTCTCTCATTTCTTTCTCATTTCTTTCTCATTTCTCTCTCATTTCTCTCTCATTTCTCTCGCATTTCTCTCTCGTTTCTTACTCTTTTCTCTCTCATTTCTCTCTCATTTCTCTCTCATTTCTCTCGCATTTTTCTCTCGTTTCGCTCTCATTTCTCTCTCATTTCTCTCTCATTTCTCTCTCATTTCTCTATCAATTCTCTCTCATTTCTCTCTCATTTCTCTCTCATTTCTCTCTCATTTCTCTCTCATTTCTCTCTCATTTCTCTCTCATTTCTCTCTCATTTCTCTCTCATTTCTCTCTCATTTCTCTCTCATTTCTCTCTCATTTCTCTCTCATTTCTCTCTCATTTCTCTCTCATTTCTCTCTCAGTTCCCTCTCATTTCTCTCCCCATTCTCTCTCATTTCTCTCTCAAATTTCTCTCAATTATCTCTCATTTCTCTCTGTTTTGGCCTCAATTCTCTCTTATTTTCTCACATTTCTCTCTCATTTCTCTCTCATTTCTCTCATTCATTTCTCATTTCTCTCTCATTTTTCACTCATTTCTCTCTCATTTCTCTCTAATTTCTCTCCCCATTCGCTCTCATTTCTCTCTCATTTCTCTTTCATTTCTCTCTCATTTCTCTCTCGTTTCTCTCTCATTTTTCTCTCATTTCTCTCTCATTTCTCTCTCATTTCTCTCTCATTTCTCTCTCATTTCTCTCTCATTTCTCTCTCATTTCTCTCATTTCTCTCTCATTTCTTTCTCATTTCTCTCTCATTTCTCTCTCATTTCTCTCTCAATTCTCTCTAATTTCTCTCTGATTTTTCTCTCATTTCTCTCTTGATTCGCTCTCATTTTTCACTCATTTCTCTCTCATTTCTCTCTCATTTCTCTCTCATTTCTTTCTCATTTCTTTCTCATTTCTCTTTCACTTCTCTCTCATTTCTCTCGCATTTCTCTCTCGTTTCTTACTCTTTTCTCTCTCATTTCTCTCTCATTTCTCTCTCATTTCTCTCGCATTTTTCTCTCGTTTCGCTCTCATTTCTCTCTTGATTCTCTCTCATTTCTCTCTCATTTCTCTATCAATTCTCTCTCATTTCTCTCTCATTTCTCTCTCAATTCTCTCTCATTTCTCTCTCATTTCTATCTTATTTCTCTCTTAATTCTTTCTCATTCTTCTCTGATTTTTCTTTCATTTCTGTCTCATTTCTCTCTCATTTCTCTCTCATTTCTCCATTATTTCTGTTTCATTTCTCTCTCATTTCGCTCTCGTTTCTTACTCATTTATCTCTTATTTCTCTCTCATTTCTCTCTTATTGATCTCTCATTTCTCTCATTTCTCTCTCATTTCTCTCTCATTTCTCTCTCATTTCTCTCTCATTTCTCTCTCATTTCTCTCTCATTTCTCTCTCATTTCTCTCTCATTTCTCTCTCATTTCTCTCATTAAATTCTCATTTCCCTCTCATTTCTCTCCCCATTCTCTCTCATTTCTCTCTCAAATTTCTCTCAATTATCTCTCATTTTTCTCTGTTTTGGCCTCAATTCTCTCTCAATTCTCTCTTGATTCTCTCTCAATTTTCTCACATTTCTCTCTCATTTCTCTCTTATTTCTCTCTCATTTCTCTCTCATTTTTCACTCATTTCTCTCTCATTTCTCTCTAATTTCTCTCCCCATTCGCTCTCATTTCTCTCCCCATTCGCTCTCATTTCTCTCTCATTTCTCTTTCATTTCTCTCTCATTTCTCTCTCGTTTCTCTCTCATTTCTCTCTCATTTCTCTCTCATTTCTCTATCATTTCTCTCTCATTTCTCTCTCATTTCTCTCTCATTTCTCTCTCATTTCTCTCATTTCTCTCGCATTTTTCTGTCATTTCTCTCTCATTTCTCTCTCATTTCTCTCTCATTTCTCTCTCATTTATTTCTCATTTCTCTCTCATTTATTTCTCATTTCTCTCTCATTTCTCTCTCATTTCTATCTCATGTCTCTCTCATTTCTCTCTCATTTCTCTCTCATTTCTCTCTCATTTCTCTCTCATTTCTCTCTCATTTATTTCTCATTTCTCTCTCATTTCTCTCTCATTTCTATCTCATGTCTCTCTCATTTCTCTCTCAATTCTCTCCCCATTCTCTCTCATTTCTCTCTCAATTATCTCTCATTTCTCTCGCATTTCTCTCTCATTTCTCTTGCATTTCTCTCTCATTTCTCTCTCATTTCTCTCTCATTTCTCTCTCATTTCTCTCTCATTTCTCTCTCATTTCTCTCTCATTTCTCTCTCATTTCTCTCTCATTTCTCTCTCATTTATTTCTCATTTCTCTCTCATTTCTCTCTCATTTCTATCTCATGTCTCTCTCATTTCCCTCTCATTTCTCTCTCATTTCTCTCTCATTTCTCTCTCAATTCTCTCTCATTTCTTTCGCATTTCTCTCTCATTTCTCTTGCATTTCTCTCTCATTTCTCTCTCAGTTCCCTCTCATTTCTCTCCCCATTCTTTCTCAATTCTCTCTCAAATTTCTCTCAATTCTCTCTCATTTATCTCTGTTTTGGCCTCAATTCTCTCTCAATTCTCTCTCATTCCTCTCTCATTTCTCTCTTGATTCTCTCTCAATTTCCTCACATTTCTCTCTCATTTCTCTCTCATTTCTCTCATTTATTTCTCATTTCTCTCTCATTTTTCACTCATTTCTCTCTCATTTCTCTCTCGTTTCTCTCCCAATTCGCTCTCATTTCTTTCTCATTTCTCTCTCATTTCTCTTTCATTTCTCTCTCATTTCTCTCTCGTTTCTCATCACTCATTTCTCTCTCATTTCTCTTATTTCTCTCCCCATTCGCTCTCATTTCTTTCTCATTTCTCTCTCATTTCTCTCTCATTTCTCTCTCATTTCTCTCTCATTTCTCTCTCATTTCTCTCTCATTTCTCTCTCATTTCTCTCTCATTTCTCTCTCATTTCTCTCTCATTTCTCTCTCGTTTCTCTCTCAATACC
The DNA here is from genome assembly GCF_013141755.1 of Anopheles stephensi. NCBI lineage: Eukaryota > Metazoa > Arthropoda > Insecta > Diptera > Culicidae > Anopheles > Anopheles stephensi. Next base: position 19,420,541 of record NC_050203.1, read on the forward strand.
CTATCATTTCTCTCTCATTTCCCTCTCATTTCTCCCTCAATTCTCTCTCGTTTCTCTCTCATTTCTCTCTCGTTTGTCTCTCATTTTTCTCTCATTTTGAGAGTGATAAATGAGAAAGAAATGATAGAGAAATGATAGAGAAATGAGAGAGAAATGTGAGAGAAATGAGAGAGAATTGAGAGAGAAATGAGAGAGAAATGAGAGAGAAATGAGAGAGAAATGAGAGAGATGAGAGAGAAATGAAAGAGAAATGAGAGAGAATTGAGGAAGAAATGAGAGAGAAATGAGAGAGAAATGATAGAGAAATGAGAGAGAAATAAGAGAGAAATGAGCAAGAAATGAGAGAGAATGGGGAGAGAAATGAGAGGGAAATGAGAGAGAAATGAGAGAGAAATAAGAGAGAAATAAGAGAGAAATGAGAGAGAAATGAGAGAGAAATGAGAGAGAAATGAGAGAGAAATGAGAGAGAAATGAGAGAGAAATGAGAGAGAAATGAGAGAGAAGTGAAAGAATAATGAGAAAGAAACGAGAGAGAAATGAAAGAGAAATGAGAGAGAAGTGAGAGAGAAATGAGTAAGAAACGAGAGAGAAACGAGAGAGAAATGAGAGAGAAATGAGAGAAAATTCAGAGAGAATCACGAGAGAAATGAGAGAGAAATGAGAGTGAAATGAGAGAGAAATGAGAGAGAAATGAAAGAGAAATGAAAGAGAAATGAGAGAGATTTGAGAGAGATTTGAGAGAGACTGGGGATAGAAATGAGAGGGAAATGAGAGAGAAATGAGAGAGAAATGAGAGAGAAATGAGAGAGAAATGAGAGAAAAATGAGAGAGAAATGAGAGAGAAATGAGAGAGAAATGAGAGAGAAATGAGAGAGAAATGAGAGAGAAATGAGAGAGAAATGAGAGAGAAATGAGAGAGAAATGAGAGAGAAATGAGTAAGAAACGAGAGAGAAATGCGAGAGAAACGAGAGAGAAATGAGAGAGAATTGAAAGAGAATTGAGAAAAAAATGAGAGAGAAATGAGAGAGAAATCAGAGAGAAATGAGAGAGAAATGAGTAAGAAACGAGAGATAATTGAGAGATTTGAGAGAGAATTGAGAGAGAAATGAGAGAGAAATGAGAGAGAAATGAGAGAGAAATGAGAGAGAAATGAGAGAGAAATGAGAGAGAAACGAGAGAGAAATGAGAGAGAAATGAGAGAGAAATAAGAGAGAATTGAGAGAGATTTGATAGAGAAATGAGAGAGAATGGGGAGAGAAATGAGAGGGAAATGAGAGAGAATTGAGAGAGAATTGAGAGAGAAATGAGAGAGAAATGAGAGAGAAATGAGAGAGAATTGAGAGAGGAATGAGAGAGAAATGAGAGAGAAATGAGAGAGAAATGAGAGAGAAATGAGAGAGAAATTTGAGAAAATTCAGAGCAAATCAAGAGAGAAATGAGAGAGAAATGAGAGAGAAATGAGAGGGAAATGAGAGGGAAATGAGAGAGAAATGAGAGAAAATTGAGAGAGAAATGAGAGAGAAATGAGAGAGAAATGAGAGGGAAATGAGAGAGAAATGAGAGAGAAATGAGTAAGAAACGAGAGAGAAATGAGAGAGAAATGAGAGAGAAATGAGAGGGAAATGAGAGAGAAATGAGAGAGAAATGAGAGAGAAATGAGAGAGAAATGAGAGAGAAATGAGAGAGAAATGAGACCGAAATGTGAGAGAAATGAGAGAGAAATGAGAGAGAAATGAGAGAGAAATGAGAGAGAAATGAGAGAGAAATGAGAGAGAAATGAGAGAGAAATGAGAGAGAAATGAGAGAGAAGTGAGAGAGAAGTGAGAGAGAAATGAGAGAGAAATGAGAAATTGATGAGAGAAACCGAAATGTGAGAGAAATGAGAGAGAAATGAGAGAGAAATGAGTAAGAAACGAGAGAGAAACGAGAGAGAAATGATTGAGAAATGAGAGAGAAATGAGAGAGAAATGAGAGAGAAGTGAGAGAGAAGTGAGAGAGAAATGAGAGAGAAATGAGAAATTGATGAGAGAAATGTGAAATGAATGAGAGAAATGAGAGAATTGAGAGAGAAATGAGAGAGAAGTGAAAGAAAAATGAGAAAGAAACGAGAGAGAAACGAGAGAGAAGTGAGAGAATCAAAAGAGAAATGAGAGAGAAATGAGAGAGAAATGAGAGAGTAGTGAGAGAAAAATGAGAGAGAACTGAGAGAGAAATGAGAGAGAAATGAGAGAGAAATGAGAGAGAAATGAGAGAGAAATGAGAGAGAAATGAGAGAGAAATGAGAGAGAAATGAGAGAGAAATGAGAGAGAAATGAGAGAGAAATGAGAGAGAAATGAGAGAGAAATGAGAGAGAAATGAGAGAGAAATGAGAGAGAAATGAGAGAGAAATGTGAGAGAAATGAGAGAGAAATGAGAGAGAAATGAGAGAGAAATGAGAGAGAAATGTGAGAGAATCAAGAGAGAAATGAGAGAGAAGTGAGAGAGAAATGAGAGAGAAATGAGAGAGAAATGAGAGAGAAATGAGAGAGAAATGAGAGAGAAATGAGAGAGAATTGAGAGAGAAATGAGAGAGAAATGAGAGAGAAATGAGAGAGAAATGAGTAAGAAACGAGAGAGAAACGAGAGAGAAATGAGAGAGAAATGAGAGAGAAATGAGAGAGAAATGAGAGAGAAGTGAGAGAGAATGGGGAGAGAAATGAGAGAGAAATGAGAAATGGATGAGAGAAATGCGAAATGAATGAGAGAAATGAGAGAATTGAGAGAGAAATGAGAGAGAAGTGAAAGAAAAATGAGAAAGAAACGAGAGAGAAACGAGAGAGAAGTGAGAGAATCGAAAGAGAAATGAGAGAGAAATGAGAAAGAAATGAGAGAGAAATGAGAGAGAATTGAGACATAAAGGCAGAGTTTTTTCGGCTTCAGTCTGGTTTTCATGGTTTGCGTGTTGCTGTCGTAAAGGGCAACCTTCCAAAAAGTCTGTCCTAGAGTAAGCAACTAGCTATTAAATCTTGAAAACAGCAGAACTCTGCCTGAAATCTGACATATTAAAACTACAGGCGAGACATAATTTGCCAATTACAGAACCAAGCTTGCGAATTACCCAGCTAAAGGTCAACTCTACTGTTTACCATTATCACCGGATGTGTTTTATTTGGCAACAGATTCACCGATAAGCGCCAAAGTTTGCAAACCATTAAGCAAGCGATCGTAAACCTCGTTGCAGACCGCTGAAACATGCTGTTCTCACACCACGGTGACGCACTCATACTGCATTGCTAAATGGCATCTCCTTTAAATCATCAGTCCGTCAGTCAGTCAGCATTTACCATAAACTTTTTGCCCAACACTAAGGATAAGCCGTTAAATGAAATAAAGCGAAAACATGAAATGTACCACCAACTGCGATAGCCATCGCCACAAACAAAACGTAAATAACGCCCGAAAATTAAACCACCATAAAACTAATGACGAATGCATGCACTTAAAAGCTGCGTTTGGACAAGATTTAAGGGTTTTTTTGCAGCATTTCGTACCGCACTTATGACCTGTCTTGAAGGATAAAAGCTCAGCACCATAAAACTGTTAGCTGCAGTGTGAGGTCTTGTGGGCGCATAATTTACGACCCTCGCGTGTGTGTGTGTGCCAATTTTTGATGGGACTTACTATTTGAAGGGACAAATCTTGGCAACCAATCTCGGAAAGCCACACAACAACGTAACGTCAAGCAAACCGGGTTCAGCTAGCTTCGTGCAAATGGTGTGTGATTGAAGGATAAGCGATCGCAAGATCGCCCAAACAAAAAACGGCACCTTAATGGGCTTTGTTTTTGTTTCTTCAAGACAGGAGAGACAGAACTCATTAACGGGAAGAGAAGGATGACCGGAAGTGAAATCTTTGGGGGTTTGCAGAATGCATGATGAACCTCTTTAGCGACGATTAACGATCCGGGAAGGTGATTGCTCCTGCCGAGTTTTATGACGGCACAAAAGACAGGTCGCTTGTTGGTTCGGGTGTTTTGGAGCAATGAGATCGAAATCGAAGTCACATAAAAGTTAATGGCAAACACGTGGCACAGGGAGATGGGATTTGCTGGAATGTTTGTCCGGGTCGACATTCGTAAAGCGATGCTTAATCTGTAATATATGGCCATAAGGGCTAATTTATTGTACTTGTAAAATAGTGCTGAGTACTTTTTGAGCGTATAAAATAAAGGAGGATCAAGAATCCTTGAAGATCGAGACCCGTTACATGACTGTTGCGTGCATCAAGCAACCTTGCAACTCGTGCCCAATCGGGATATCCCGGCGGGCGTTATTCTAGCAGCTGTCAATCCTCCATCAGCTACCCTTCGAGTTCGTCTCCACCTCCAGCACGTCTCTCCGAAAACCCGTATCAGGTTTAATTTGATTATTCCAAACATCAACCCCGGCCGGGTAGGTGCCTGGTCACGTTACCTGTTACGGACGATATCGTTACCAGCATCTCGGCAAGTGGCCAGGCTGGCTTTCAAAGCTCCGATACGTATTCAATTAACCATTTTGACGGCTTTTTCTCCTCGCCATTTATTAGCCACCCGGACTGCTCCCGGGCAGCCCGGGCAGCCTAATGGAACGCGATCGTAAAGTTTTTCGATAAGCAAACTTTGTTGCCAGTCGCATCCGACCGGCACTCTAGTCTCTATTTGGACTTGGAGCGCGTGCGCCAACGCGATTCAGAAGTAGTTGCATTTAGATTTGATTTTTGCAAATACGACTGCACCAAGAAAAAAAAAAGGGCAACCACTGTAGCTTCCGAACGAGCGTCCGAACAACACCGGCATCAAGATTGATTACCATGCAATTACTGTACGGGTGATGTGGGCCGCAAAGTTTGCTAAGCTGGTGGTTTGCAGGGAATCTCATCGCAAGGCAAGCTTCCTTTTCGTGTGTTGCGTTCATTTCGTGCAACAATGTTGCGGCTGCTGCAGCAAGCAATCGCCAGTAATCGTAATGAGCAAATCGGGACGGACTTTGGTGGGCTTAAAGCGTGGGCAAACTAACACGAAGGATCACCCATGGTTTGCTGGGAGGAGCACGAAGAAGGAGGGAAGAAAGAAAACTCTGAAAAAGAAGGACAAAACGACGGCATGACAGAGAGTCTTTGTTTGATTGATGTCAGAAGTGCGTGATTCTGTCGGTGATGCGTTCCACGGGTAGCAGCCCCCATCTTGGTTGCCCTTTTGTACACCATTTACATCGACCGATCCTTCATCACAAGCGCACACACACATACCAGAGATGGACGTTAATCGGTTCATGTTTGGAGCGCGAGCCACATTCGGAAAGAGAATGGAGCCTGTAAGTTGTAAAATCTTGTCTACAGCCCAAGGTTCGGTAAGATGATTATAATTAGAGAAATTAACTTCCACTCCACCAAGTTACCAGGCACGCATGCAAGGACACCTTCGGAAGCGTCCTTCACTGGGGTGAGCATCTCGTCACGAAACGGGACTTACTTTGTGTGAGGACGAGACCAAGCTCGTTCCGTGCCCGGGAGGGATTGTAAAAAAGACTAAATGTTTATCTTGTCGCCCAGCTTTTGGAGGTAGAGGAAGAATAATCCGACCAGGGGCTGGAGACACGTTTACTGATAACGTTACAAATTATAAGGTGCAGCCGGATCGGGGAAGCATTACATTTTATTACAATGATTTGATTGCGTGCAGCTCGATCGTGTGGTGTGGTCGTTTGATGTTGAAGCGGGAAAAGAGTTTGGCTTCAGAATTGGTCTCGAATCGGAGATGAAAGTGATCTTTTTATTTATTCAAACTGCGACTAAACGTGGAGCAACGTCTTTCCTGTGACAAAAAGCCGTTCAATCTCCTGGGAATTGGAGGAAATAGATTGCTAGTAGGCAATACTATTCCGTGAGCAAAAGCTTGATAGTTCTTTCTTGATGTACAAACAATTGATCGTGTTGAGATCTTCCAACCAATATGTCAACGGAACCAAAGAGGTCGCTTTGAGATATGTACTCTTTTTAAAGCAGGCTATAGATTTGTAATCGTAATTGTGAGGAGGGTAGTAAGAAGCATTGACTATTCAGTTGATGGAACATAAACAGTCAAGGAAAGTCAGCCCTGTGATGTAAAGATTTCTTGAAGATCCTTGAAGCTCTCCGGTAGTAGCCGTGCGCTTCTTGAGTTTCTTGAGTATCTGGAACATATCATCAGATTAGTGGTCTTAGATTTAGAATCGCTAGGCATCTGAGTGTTTGCCATAGAATAATAATAACCTACCCAGTTCATACAGGCTTTTATGGTATCCACTTCGACAGACAGGTCGTAGTAGAATATAATTAAGATTCAGTGACGGCTACAACTGTTGACAGTCTTACCCGAGCATGTCTAATATTTGGTCAATATCAAGAAGAGTATATAAGTCAAATTTAGGTGTACTTATTTTAAAATGGGTTATATCAATGCAGTTTTAACCATTAACTCCATTATATGGATAGCTATCCCTCAAAGCATTTTAATTACTAATGGCATAAAAATGAATACAGAACAACAAACGAATAAGTTGGCAGCCCCTCGTTACCATTTGCAAACATAGGACTGGCGCATGTCTGTTCCGATGTTTCATCACCATTTCACTCCCCAACTTAACAGTCGACTGTCTCACAGGCATCTACACCCCTCTATCGATTTACCCTTTTCGCGATGGCCGAAGGAAGTGAAAAATTTATTTCCCATGCCATGCAGCAATCCTTCTCCAGCTCGGCTACATCGTTGAGTGAACGACTTCAGCCCGACTATTGGACCCAATCGTCGATCACCTAATGGCTTCCATTTACGGCAGTTTACATGCCCCGGTACACAAACCAATGGGACAACCAATGGGGGGTTTCTTCTTTCCCAAGGGTCCACCCGGATTGGGCCGGGTGTTACCTGCGGTTTGTGGCTGGGCTGGCGGGCTTGTTTGCATGCCGACTTCGGACTCATTTATGCAAAGTATGCAAACTATGTACTGGTGCGCATGGAAAACGGAAATAAGGCAAGGGGGAAAAACAAACGGTAGGAGCCCAGACATTGAGCTCGGGTACGAAGAATTTGCTGTTAAAGTGAAGGAGAAATGTGTCTCCATCTTCAGAATGGTTTTTAATTTGAAGTTTATTTGAGCTGTTTTTAGGTTTTGTTTTTGCATGCTAGAGTAATTCCTTCTCCCTCGTATGAGAAGCTTCCAACCTATCGATTTGATTGTCTGCAAATAACGTGCCGTTCGTGCCTCTCTTTAAATCTTGTCAGAACTGGACCGACAACTCCCCCCCAAAACCGGACGAACGCAACAGACAAACGGATGTGCTGCACAAAAAAGGGGCAGCAAAGGAGGAAAAACAAAACGGAAAAGCTACAACAATTCCGACGAATTGCCATTCCCATTCCGAAACGGCGGTACCTTTCGGCGGTCTGGCGCTTCCCTTCACTCGGTTCGCTTTGACAGTTTGATATATTTACGGATCGTGACGATACACGGAAACCAGCCCGGTAGCCCCGTAGAAATGACAGAAAAATCGTTAGAAGCAGTTAATAACGCAACAAGAACAACAGCAGGACATGCCCCTCGGGGAGCGCATGCTTCACAAAAATCAGACAACAACAAAAAAGAAAAGGGACACACACGGGCAGACAAAACTCGGAAGGATCAAACGAGGAGCAACCGGTACACGATTTCGCGTGCGCCACACATCTTCGAGACAGCTTAGAATGGGTTTTTTTTTATCGCAGAAACGGAAACGGCCCGTCACTTTAGGTTGGCTACCATCGTTTCCGCGAATGCAAATCGTGGTTTAATCTCTGTGTGACACAAGTCAAGCTGCAACCAGATCGAAGCGTTCGAGTGGCTATTTGCTGTAAGCGGGTGCATCGATGCCAATCGCGACGTAGCCGTGAGTGATAAAGTGGACGAACCTGTCATAAATGACAAGTAGGTCCTGTGATGAGTGTTCTCGTGCGCGTCGCCACGATCAATGATGATCGTAGCAGACGACACCGGTTAAAGGAAAAGAGAGACAGGATTTATCGTCGCTAGAAGTCATTCAAATTCGACCCGGTGTGCAGATTTGCTTTTCTCATTGCTGTTTTCCAGCATTTAGCTGGTGAAGATAGAACTTTGGAGAAGAAACCCCTACAAGAAGCGTAGAAGCAGATATAAAGGCAATAAATTAAGGTGCAGAAGAAAACAGAGGGAAGAAGAAAAGCTTTTTCGGGTGCGTGCGTACACGGGAACGATTTGTACGGGGAACATCCGAGCCGTCGTCTGCCGACGGTTGATTGATTTGGTGCGAATGGAGATTTCAATCACGGCGTAAGCGAGGAACCTCTCTCTCTCTCTCTCACCCGCTCGGCATGGGGCAAATCTGCTTTTGCTGATTTGGTTTTTATGGTTACTTTGATGGTTTCTTCTAGCTTTAGCAAAGGACACTTGATGCAATAGTTTGATCGGATGTTCTGACAGATTGTACAGACGAGTTTTGTGTTTTTTTTACCGCTTTCCGCCATTAACATCGCAGCATGCTTTCGCTCTTGAATTGTTAAACCAGTTGACGGTTATGGCAGGTTTTCCGACCCCTTTCCAGGCACACGGTTCGAAAACCCCCTTCGGGAATTAGAGGCATGCGAACTGTGCCGGTGTGGAACGGCGTAAAGTAGTCTAGTTTTTTAACGTTTCTTTTAAGATGTTGGGCCCCCACTTTTTTTCGCCATTGATACACACGATCCATATGAAACGGTTGTACTTGCCTATTCACTACTGCATGCCCCATGGGGATATGGATACGGTGAAATCTGCCGATCGTACCACGGTTGGCAACTGCGAAGTGAAGTGGATGTGACTGCGAAACGCGCAATCGAAACACGCACTCGCTGCAATCGCAAGTGAAGGAAGCGATCGCGATCGTACGCTATGCCCGGTATGAATGAACATTGCACTGCAACCCGGTCGCCGATAGCGACGATCAACTTACCGTAACGGATTTACCGATCACCACCATACCGTATCTAGGCATTCTATTCCACATGCGGTCACCCGACCGACGGCCACATTCCTTTTCCAGACAAAAACCGAAAGGAAGGAAGCAGCAGCAGCAAAAAAATTGCACAAAAAGCACAAAACAATTCCACGAACCCCGCGATATGCGTTGCGAATGTTTCGGTGCACTTTCACATAATTCGTCAACCAAGTGCACCCCCGGTTTTGATCAGGAATGGCCGTTTGGTAAGCCCGGTGGTTGGCAGGCAGACACCATACCGTCGTGCAAGTGCACATTTTTGCGCACTCGACGCGAGCGCGTGTTGCTGGCGTAACAGCGTAACACCGGAATGTGCACATGTGCGGTTTTGAGATGGTCCGTGGTCTATTGGTGGCCGTACGTTGTGCAACTTACGGCTTACGGTTAGGTTGGTTGGATTCTGGGGAGCCTTTTTTCAGCCCAAAAAAATGACACATCGTGACAGGCGGAACGGTACGTGCGCGGAGATGCATCACAGCTGCGGTGCTGTTATGAACCTATGGTTGTGGTTGGTAGGTATGAAAATAGCAGAAAAAGCTAACTCCTAATAGCGCTGGAAATACTTCGAATAGTGCAAGTTCTTAAATTTACTAATGATGAGAGAAAGGAACCGAGTGGATAGGAGCTTAGGTAATTTAGCTTGAAGTCTAATGAATGCAGGAAGGGTTGGGGAATTTCATTTCTTATGAATCCTTGATCAAACATTGCTGCATTTTTAAATGACGAAACTGTGTCAGTTTAAGTTACATGATCATTCATTCCACGCCGACAAACGTTGTGTAATTTACGCTATTATTGACGACTATTAGAAAGCAGGAAGTCTTTGATTAGCATTTGGTAGACAATTTGATTTGGAAGACAGTAATTGTAGAAGGTAATTAGCCTTTTTCATCTATTTCCTTATTATTTCAAGTTTATTTTAATAGTGACTTAAAAATAATGTTGTTGATGTATTATTAGTATCGATGATGGTACATACTATTCCTTCACTGCATTTTGTAAATGCAGGCTCAGTTAAAAATGTCATTTAAAGTAAGACTAAAATTTGATTACATTTTTATTAAACATCAAAAATTTTGTAAACAATTTTAAAACTCAGTCTTCTTGGTTTGCATACTTGGGTCAAAGTGAATCATTCTTCTTCCTTGGCACTACAACCTCGAGAGATCTCGGCCTGCCATTTCTGGCTTTCTGTGACTTAATTTTACTCGTAGCAAAGTAGTCAGCCCTGCGTACGGGGAGGTGGTCTGGATGGGATTTGAACCCCGGTCCTACCGTGTGAAGACCGGCTTATCAGTCCCTTACAACTATTCCTGAAAACTTTTCAAGGAAGTTTTTTTTAAATTTTAAATCATGTTTTGCAATGTTCTCGCTGGAATATTTATTGTTATAATTATTTTTTGGTGATTTTCATAGGTGTATAGAGATTTTTAGCTAAATAATATTAAAATAGATTTCATTTCAGTGTAAAAAACGTATTATTGTTTTCCTTACTACTTTATCAACAGTAAATTGTTTGCCAATAAATAAATAGCTTCGTTTTTTCCTAGTATAAGAGTATTTTAAAGACTTTGAGAAATGGAACAAGACAAACAGAAAATTTTAAAATTATTTTGATTATGATTTATGCCGAATGATTCGGGCTGTCAGTCCTTACTGAATAAAAAATATGCTGGACTGTTCTTTACACCAACGGCTTAGTGCTAAAAGAAGTTTCATATGTATGCTAAAGCTATAGAGAAACTTGCTATTTTTAATTTATAATGCTAAATTCCTTGTTCAATTCAACTGAATAGCTAACTGTCCGTAATGTTAAAAAGTAAATTCCTTTTCAGATTAAATTGTAAGCTGTTAAACATTAGACCTTAGGAATTATTAATCGGATACATAGTCTGTCAGAACTGACGGGTAAAAAAATGATGAAAAATGATGCAGGAATAAATTAAATGCGCAAGATTGTACGGCCCGCCAGTATACATTAAGATTTCTTTGTATCTTATCGTCCCTTTCGATCATAAAATCATTTCATAAGCATAATCAATATGAAACGGCATTCGGACACATCGCATACATCCAGTGTCCAGATGTAGGTTCTACCTTTCTAAGCTCACTTCGCTTCGAAACCTCCTAATCCATAAACATTTACCATCCAGTCGTCGACATTCTAGTTTCGAGCCAAGAGTTGCAGCTACAATTAACTCAATTTACCACTGCACCCGACCGCACGGCTACGATTTGGGTGCTGCTTCGCTCGGGGCAGCAGTTGCCCACAAACAATCCCGCGACCCGATCCCGGTCGAAGCGGTAGAATTGGAAATTAATTTGCCACTGTCATGACAATGTCGACAATCTCGCGTGGTGTTTGCAAACTCCCGGCAGCTGCTTCGAGGCGGTACGGGTGCGTACGGAGACACGTGTGTCGGTGAGTGTCTCAAAGCCAAAAGAAGAAAAAAAAAACCCGGGGCCCCGTGGGCAACCAACCGTCTTGGCGATTTCATTCGTAATGGAATCGAATTCGTATCGGCCACAAACCTAGACCCACCACAATCGCCTTTCTCCTTTCGGGGTAGGAACACAGGGTTGGAGCTTGTTGGGAGCTGGGAAAGGAGTGCACATGCATTTGGACGGGCGAATGCAGTTTCACCGTTTCGTGCCCTCCTCGGTTTCCTTCCTCTGTCACGCATGGGACACGGGGCCACGTCAATTACTGCCAGCGCCCGTTTGAATATTCGAGCGTGTGTGCGTGTGTGTGCATTTGATTTCTAAGCCGTTCGGGTGTTTGTTGTTGGCTTCTTTTCTTTTATTTCCTTCGGCCGGTTCCCGGGCACCTCACGCTTCTGCTAGACCCGTAGGATTTCAATCAGGTATCGCTCGGCTAGCCTTTAACCGTGGCCATAGTCACTGGTCGGCTATGACGACGCGCGAAGGTAGGATTAATCTACGTGCCATAAATAAGAATTGTACTTCTATTTCTGTTCCAATCTCCTCAACGTTTTCGCTGCACGTTTGCAGAGACATTGTGCATGTCTCGAGTATCATTGTGATGGAACGATGGGGACTACAACCAGCTGCAGTTGGCTAAGGAAAAAAAAACACCCCCTTGAGGCACACCTTCCACCATTCAAAAGGGCTCGCTAGATGCGCTAGATGCACCGTGTGTGAGCAATTTGTGATGCGACAATCGTACCTCGGAACGGATAAGCGAGAGAGACAGAGAGAGGTGAACCCAATTGCAATTGCATCTGCATTCTGGCGGTGCATCGTGGCGTGGAGAATCGAACCCACCCATGGTTCGCACGGTGTATGCTTAATGAAGTAATAATCGATTGTCAATCGGTGTACGGTGGTGCACCTTTGTTTAACCGATGCGCATCTTCCACGCGGCTGCACGCTGAGCAATTTGTCTTCCGTCTAAACCGTCTTACGCTGATGCCCGCTGTTTGGTTTTGTTCGGGGCTCAGAAGTCCTTTTTGTCTTCTTCAACCCCCGTCAGTACGCTTATCAGTACGTTTCGCACCTTGAGCACACCTTAAACGTGGTTGGATAGGGGTTGAAATGGCGGCCACTCACCACTCACTGAACCACGCTTTGAATGTCAACGGTTTTTTTTACTTGCAGGAGACTGCATTATAATCGGGCTATGATTAATGGTGCTACTGGCGACAGCCGATCCCGGGCGCGACAATGTTGCCCTCCATTGCATGTTGTGGTAGTCGGAGAAGCCAGTTCGTGTGCAGCTTTCAAGTCCTCCGTGGGGATCGTTGATGCGAAGGATCGTTTAGTAGAAAAACAAAACTATCACCCCCCTTGCTAGCGATCACTCACTTGACGCTTTTTGTGCCTTTTTTATTGATTTGTGTGGAGTTTTTTTTTGTGTGGCTCGTATTGATGTCGTACGAACAAATCGGAGTGTGATTATAACTTGTTGTCTTGGAGTAGTTTGTTTAAGCGTATTAAAGGGGTTTTTTGTTTATTTCATTCTTCTGCTTGCTGATGAGTTAATTTGGTAGGATGATGATAGCGATGCTGATTGTTATTCATTTTTATTGGATTAATTTGAGGGTATTTAAAGCCTGAGCTATCGCGTGGAAGAATTAATGTCATTGAGCATTAGGTTTAGTATAATCGAGACAGATGTATTCTATTAACGCTGTTTTCATTATGTGTACATCCTGGCTGTACTTGAGCATTATTGGTTGCAGATTCTGGAAATTAATGAGGCTATACTAGATCTTTGGTACCTCAGAATAAGGATCGACTTAAATAGTGACCTAAAATGGAGTTATTAACTTGGTCATTATGAGATCGCATAGCTTCTCGTCTTGGGGTTCGATCTCACACACTACAGGTCGTTGTGTGTATGGACGACCCTTATTATTCTGATTAAATGAATTTTATTCTCACATAGATAGGAGTCGAAGCCCTATCCTTACTTTCTTTGAGGATGCCCAATTTAAAGGTGGACTATCGATATCATCAACATAGTTGAAGAGACTAACAGGAAATCTCCACCACAGCGTGGTACTTTTTTACCCTAACTCCATTTGTCTAAAGCTCCCTTCAATAGCTGACGATCAGCAAGTAGCCAAGGACTCTACAGATATAGTTTGTTTTATCGGAACATGGAGCAATCCTCTTTGAGCCTCCGAGAACATGGCGCCGCACTGAGTAGATAGAAACCAATCCCATAATTTTGGCTGATGAACAGCTGTGCGTCAAGGACACGAAAGTTGGCAAAAACCGACTGAAATATCCATTTCTATGAGTCAAAGAGTGATGTCAGCCTGAACAAACTCGTTTGCATCATCTGACACGTCTTATGCACATGTTCGAATACATCCCTCCTTCTCTCTCTCTCTCTCTCTCTCTTTAGCCTGACGACCTCTTAGGTTATACCTGCCATTTCTGGCTTGCTAGACTTAATGATACCACGTAGTTAGCTTGTCAGTCCTCACTACGGGGGAAATGGTCCGGATGGGATTTGAACCCCGGGTCCTGCTGTATGAAGACCGACGGCGTTATCGCCTGCCTAAAATGCCTAAGATTTGAAATAATAATTTCTTGAAGATGGGTAATCAAATAACAGAGTACAATAATCGACCAAAAGGTGACTTAAAACCTTGTTTTTCACATTCAAATGTATCATTTTTAACCATACTTTATGTAAACTAACGCACCAGAACATCATTTACTCCTCTTGGGTAAATGTGCTCCGGACAAACGATCGTATGAAAACAAGCGATCATACAACCCATCATATCTGACAGTTAGTAGGTAGGTAGAAGAGCCTTCTCGTTAAAGAAAAGGGGCCTCCTTCAAACGCACCTCTTCGATGGCTTCGGTGGCACCGGGGGAGACGACCGTACCTTACCCATAATTCACGCACACACACGCACGAAAAAATTATAATAAAGTAATTAAGAAAATGGGATGAAACTCCATTTGCTTCTTTATCTCGGGCTGCGCGCTGACGATCGAATAATTTACCTTTACATTATTTGTTGGCTAGAATATGCTAGAAACTGGGGTTGGGGACCCCTCGAGGGACCCACCGAACTCTGGGGCCTAGATATTCTTACGGTGGTCGTAACATTAAATCAAGCACGTCACGCGCATCACACAGTGAGGTTTCGCTGTTCGCTATGAGATTCACCCGGTGAAGGAAGCAATCGAGTTTGGAGCGTTAGGAACGCAATTCGTCGGTTCGTTGACTTTCCCAGCGGTGGACGTGGTGATGGAGGCGCAGAATCTATGGCACAGGTGAAATCGTAAATTCGTCTTTTCGTTCCTCGCGTCTTCCCTCTTGTCTAAGGGCTTTCCACTCTCCCGTATCAGTTGTCGTGCCATAATCGTTACTGTTTATCTTTTCGGGGTCCGCTTCGGCTTTAGGTTTGTCGAGCACCGTGCGGCCAGCGGTTAAAGGTGACTGAATGGTGAAGGGTTTATGTGTTACGACTGGTGAGCTGACTTGTAGCTACCAACGCTACCCTCAGACTGGCCGGAGACTTTCGAGCGAACGCAACATTGTAGCGTACGGCCGGACATACCCGTTTATGCACCGTTTACGTGTCCGCGCGCCCTCAATCAATAGGTTTGCCAAGGGGTAACCGTTGCCACCACCGCAACAGTGGGGTTTGTAATTAACGAAATCAAAAATGTAGAACAATCGGCCAATAAATCGGGCTCCAAATTGCTGACCCACCGAGCCGGTTCAAATGAACCAAACATACAAGAACATTCCGTCGGACATGGTGCGTGAAAATCGGTCCATAATTTTTTTTTTGGCCCGGCCCGAAGTCTTCGGCTTTATGCTTCCACCGGCGTTAAGCTTTAAGGGGTCCCGCGCTGAATGGTGACTAATTGTGGAACGAAGGCTCTGGACGCTGATGAAAGCTTAGAGCTGGAATAAGCGGGGGAATATTTTGACGGTTTGATTCTAGCCCGTAGCGGCTGTAGGGTGACTGAATAAGTTATTAGCACGTTTAGCACCGAATGGTCCATTTATTCGCCGAAATATTGTTTCGCGCTGGCTGTGTGTTAGAAAAGCTAGCCTACGGGGAGGGGGCCCGTGTTTTTTTTCCAGCCTATCACTCCAGGTGGACGTTGTTATGCTGCCGTAGAAAACTCGTGTGTACAGCGTAGTGGTGATACGTAGGGAGCCCTACATTCCAGACACCTCAATGTGGACAATGTGTTGCTTTTGTGTCGCTATGTGGTACGTTTGCGTTGGTTGTATTTTATGGAATTTCGCATCTCTTTTATGCTGCGAAGCTAGGCGAGTTCAAACGATTGGGTCCGATAAGAGGGAAAACATGAGACCTTGTTCTACGGTGACTTTCAGACCAGGCCAGGTGTTAGGTTGGAGTAGGATAGTGTCGTTGAGATTGTCATTGTAATCGTGATCGGTAGGGATGCAATAAATTCGTCCATTTTATGATGGTTTGTCGTAGGGGTGTCGTTCCAGCAAATTGGAGCCTTTTGATGTACTACGTTAATACTGTTAAAAGAAAGAAAAATTATACTGTTAAAGGTTTCCAGGTATTAATCCTGCATTCTACTTGAAGGAATGATACTTCCTCTTTCTATTAGATTATAGAGACAGTGTGCTATCCAAGCGAAGATCATCACATATGACTTCAACACAAGTATATTCAAATGAAGGCGCTCATCCGAATCGCACAGACTCTACCAGAACTCTCAGACGAGCTTGAGTTGGGGACCTCCTTCATTGATTAGTTTCGGAATATCATAGAAACTTCTCGTGCTTCAAGCAACGTTCAGCAACGAAGTCCCAAAGATCATAGAAAATGATCTTAATATACCTTTCCTATGTGCTGATGATTAGCGTCCAATGCAAATAACTGAAAGAACAAACAGTCTTCTGGAATGCTGGAATGCGCCAAGTGTTCAAGGATACTTGGCGAGAGTTTGAATACAAACTAGGTGCTCTTGGGGCATTATCAGCGAGAACATCCTCTCAAGTAGTTATATTTTTCGGACGAATTCCTCTTGGCTTATAGGTGGATTGGCTTTAATACCCTCTCCACTAATATGGAGTTGTTAGTTGTGAGAGTTGAACTTTCTTTCGTTTAGAAAAGGAAACTTGAATAACACATGTCTGCTTGGAAAACCTTACACTGGTAAAGGTCATAGATTAGTACAATATAGTAGAATATTTCTGCGTACAAGTCCTCGTAATCTATAGGGAAAAATATAATCACCGACAATATTGCCATGAGATTGCGAAAGCTCAGGTAAAAAAAGAGCTTAAGGGTATCTCTCCTGCAAAACTCTTGATCTTTTAACGTTAAGTCATTCAATTTATTTCCATTCAAGCTATATTTCATCTCCACAATCTCTAGCATGCAATTCTGACCAACCCTCATTTGACCCGTTTGACCAATGGACTTCCCTATGTCCTGTCCACGGAGCAGCCACTCCGCACGCTACAGGCCGCGTTAGAGATCTACTTTACGATTCCTTTTACCATAAACATCACGCTTTACTATAAATGTCTTCCTCGTAAAGTCACTTATTTATGTTGCCGCCCGGCCCAACAGCAACCGTGGATGGCGGGCAGAGAAAACAAGGAAACCTACCGATCTCGCCTTTAATCGTTCCTAATAAATCGCAAAATTGACTGTCCTTTTTCGGTGCCCGGGATGGAAGAAAGTGCAGATCTCAATTGCATCGGTGCAACATTTCTCATTTTTTACCCCATTGCCGATCCCATTGATGCACCATCCGCGGCTATCTAAAACGTTTTGCGTAGACAAGATACGATGCTGTTTCTTTCTACGACGGGCCAGGCTTTTTGACACGGCGGCACCCGTTTTTGGTGTTCGGTACAATATCGGTGCACATGGGGCCGCGCCACGAAGGGTTTTGGATTTATTGTACAATTACATTTGTCATAGCTTTCTGCGGCTGCGCTGCCGAATATGGGGTGCACGCGTTGGATGCAGTTAGCGGTCCCCGGTCCTGGAGTGTCCCACCAACAGCAATGGACGTAGGCAGACCAAAGGCGCGTTCGCCGAGGGTTTCGTCATGCGTTTAGAGGGAGGGGGGACCGACGGTGGGGCACAGATTGGGAACGGCTCCATTGTAAACGGAAGCCATAACTTTTGGTCGCCGGCTGCCAGCTGCCGGAACGCGTCTAGGGTCGATTGGCAGAAGAAATAAAAATAAATGTACGTCGTGAGTCGGGGCGTTTTGGCACGGGTCCTTTTTAGCAAGCAGGGGTCTAGGAAGCTCGTGCGTAGGTTCAAAGGCAATTGTACGCTATACATAGCCACAGTTGGAGGAATGAGCTATAGGTTCGCTTGGGTTCGTTGGAGTACGTCGTTCTTGAAAAAACTAAGAAATAATATTGGGAGGTTTCATTTTTGAGAGATCTACCCACATTAGAAAAATATTAACCTAAATGGTGTTTGCAAACTCAATATTTATTTAAATTCTTTCAATATGGCCAAGTCGTCGCTCAAGAATACAAGAATTTGGAATTTGGAATTCAAACTCCATTAATTTATTCCATAAATTTTATTTTTAAATTTTTAAAATTTTTAGCAAGTTTTTGTACTTGTTAATAAATTTAGATTTATACAGACTTTAAATATATTCTTCTTCTTATTTCTCCTTGGTTTTACAACCTCGAGAGGTACGGCCTGCCATTTCTGGCTTCTGTGACTTGATTTTAACCCATAGCAAAGTAGTCAGTCAGGAGACATGGACTCTGTTTAAAACTGATGAAACCCTTATAGCCACGTTCGATCGAGAGAAAGCTGCTTAGAAAGACTTTTGGCCCCGTATGTGCGGAAGAACAATGGAGGAGCCGCTACAATGACGAGCTCTACGAGCTTTGCGATGATCTCACCATCGTGCAGCGCATTAGGCTCGCCAGGTTCCTGGTGGGCTGGTCACGTCATGAGAATGACACCGGGCGACCCAGCCCGTAAAGTCCATTTAGGTCATCCACACGGACAGAGGAGGTGTGGTAGGCCCAGAGGAGGTGTGGTAGTCAGCCCTACGTATGGGGAAACGGTGTGGATGGGAATTGAACCACGGTCCTGCCGTGTGAAGATCGGCGCTGCGGTTGCCTCGGCCACCGCTCCCTTATTATATAATGTATATTATATTACATTAATTTAATATCCTTAAGTAAACTATGCCTAATGTAATAAAAAAAATTCATACAATTGATATATAAAAAATACGTTAATGAATTCAACCTCGTTCGGTAATCAGGGGTTTTCCATTCCACAACAAATGCATCCGTAAGTGCAGTGAAATATGTCACAGCGCATTCGACATACCTGAAACCAGCAATACAGCATAGATTTAAATTTTCCACAGCCTATCCTATCGCACACCGTCCGTGGATTAGGAATGCGCCGAAGAAGAATGAAACTCGCCACCAAGGTACGCGCGGTGTGTATCGCGGTACGCATCAAAGGAAATAGTAGATTCATGGGAAAAATGAGTTTCATCAGCAGCGGTGAAACGTTCAGTGGCTGCTGCTGGCAAAAGAACGTGACCACTGTTAAATCGAACGGTGTCCGTGTGGGGTCCGGCCTGCACTGGAATGTGCACCAAACGATCCGGTAGCTTAATGTAAGTGTGTGTTGCTGAACGAAAAGAAAAAGCGAGAGGAGCAGAAAATATGCCAGGCCTGCCATAATTTTCCCGCGATTGGAGCAAATGATGTCTGGCCATGGACGAGAACAGTCGATGATCGAATCTGTACCACGGGCCCGGGATTCAAGGGGTTAGCTGAAGGTAATCGAGCTAGGAGAATCGGCGACCCAGTATAGGAAGATTTGTGCAATCGAATGACACACATCTCGCGTCCGATCGTCCGGGTGATGAATTTCAATTTCGATCTTATTTTGTTATGTTTTGCTGGATGTGTCCGCCATTTGGAATTGAAAGTGGCTGTGCGGTGCACCGTGAGGGGTTTTGCTTGCGAAATGGTGCTTATGATCGATGCATAACAGAGCAGCAGCAGAAGCGGTGGAATGGAGCGTTGCATTATACGTGTGTTGGTGGGCGATTCACGATTGACGCAGATTCTAATCCTCTTGCGAGAATTTCATCATGTGTAAGATCAAGAATAGTAGGTCGAGGGAAAAATGTTCGTAACGCGATTACGGTGAGTGGAATTGAATTGATGAAGAAACGTAGCTGCATTGTATTAATGTGTCTCGACTGAGTCGGATAGGTTTAATGGGGGTTTCAAGCGCATTCGGAGACATAGTTCAGATCCTGTTTTTTAATAGTGTCCTCTGTAGAGGTTCTAAGTTATTCAAGTATGCTTTTCATTACTTTAAAGCTGTTAACGTTATCTGCCGAGATAATCCTAAGAATTAAAGAGAATATTCTATGAACAGAATGAATATTCTCTTCGGTATTGGTCTCCAGATTATTGGTCCCGGGTCATGGAAATCCTGAGAAAATCCTCCTTAATTGGAGGTTGGACTTGAATGAATCAAAGTAATGAAGTGCTGCAGAAAATGGGAGAGACAGGACGGGAACTAAATATTGCTTTAACCTCTTCAACTTGGACAGTGACACATCAGTTAGCATACATCAGTGCAGAACTGAGGACCAAACAACGCATCTTATACATTATATTTTAAAACAATAAACAATATAAGATTCAAGCGAAGTAATTGCACCTCTACCTGCTTTCGCAAGCAGAGTATCAGTTGACGGTCACGATCATGAGGTGAAAGAGGAGTTCTGCTACCTTGGAATGATCCTAACTTCGGATTTCATCATCATTTCATCAGGAGAATCGTATGGACTCCATAACCTCCTGCGATCCAGAAGACCTCAACACCGAAGCAACACCGATAGGCCCGGTAGACCTTTACGAATCTTGGACTAGGCTGACAGAGGACGCCATTGCACTTGAAGACTAGCCTTGGCGATGTGTGTGAGCAATTCTTGAAGAGTATGAGAATGAACCACAAGCTAGCTGGGCTATTTGGCGGTGCGGGTATCCTGATGATGGCCGAAGCTGGCTGGAGGATGCCAGACTGGTGCTCCATCAGGCTGTTCGGCACGAAGATTGGCGACCTGGCCATGTCTCATAGATATACTCTACTCTGAGATCTAAAACTGTAACTGTATAGATCGACCGAAAGACTAGGCAGAACAATTCCATCAAAAGCCAATATCCTGTACAAAGTTAACCAAAGAAACATGCTCGTACGATCGTGTGTTCCTATCCATTTGATGCTGTTTTGAATTATGTTAATCAATCTTATCTCACCACGCTATCCCGACACTATTTGCCACAACCTTATCGTGCATCGTGCTCGTTGCGGTAGGTGTCCGTGTACGGCAACACCCATCGAATGAGATATCATTGGCTGGGGCTAATTCACAACAGGCTCGACTTCCCTTGTCACGAGATTAGATATCGTTTTCCGATATACCGAGTAATATACCGCATATAGGCACGCAAAAACCCCTTGCCTCTGGTTTGTACGAAGATGGGGTTTTTAGCGCCGCACATTTTCCTACCAATTTTCCACCCGCCATACCTCAATGGGGGCGAGGGGGGGGGGGGGAGTGACTTTGAATGGCTGTGCGCGCGATTTCATGCGATTCTTATCTGTACGCTTGTACACAAATCGAACATCGGTCGTTCGGTAATGGGGGTGGCTGATGTTGCTCCGGCATAAAGCTTTCGTGGCAAGAGGAGATACATAAGCCGACATTGCATCCTGTCAATGGTTTTCGCCGTGTTTTGACAACTTTTCACGCGCTGCCATGCTGTGCAACCGTGATCGCGAAAACCAAAGCACAAAGTGCTAAAGCGGGCGGAGAGAAAACAGCAAAGTCCCCAGACTTTAAGGCAGGACACAGGCGAAGGCGAAGAAATCCGGACAAACACCACCACCACCACGGAACGCCATGCTTATCTGGGAGCGATTTCGATCGGCTTTCGATCGAGCCGGGCGCTATTTATCACACCACGAGTGGCAATAAATCATAGACACTATCTGTGCGCAGGGACCTCGAGCCTCGATCGGGTATGTTGTGTGTCTGGCTCCTACGGGATACTACAAGCGACGAGAGAGAGAGAGAGAGGGCGAAAGAGAAAAATGCACCACCCAACAAACTACTTTTGCATGTGCATTCACACGAAACAACAACAACGAAAAAACGCAGTGTGTCCCACCCACAGTGGCCCACAGCAGCGCGCGCGCGCCTGTGTGACTTAAGATGACAAATCTGAATCGGTGGCCCTTTCTGTAGTGTACAAGTTTGTCCCGGCTTTCCGGTTCCCGGTTTTTTTTGCTGTTGTTGCTGTTGTTACCTCGTGCCGAAAACCCGCCAGAACGTTCCTCGTTTTTGTTTTTCGTGGGAGTGGCGTAAGGAATGCACGCCGATCGGTGGACCCTTATGCCCGATGGTGGTGGGTTTCCGATCACCAAATCGTTCGAACCGGTGAGTAATTTATGCACGCCTAGTCATGCAACTGGGCATGTTGGTTCATGTCGGGTGCTGCACGTTTGCAATCGCGGGAAACGGTTTGGCTGGCGCAAGTTCTTATCTAAAGTTTCATTTGTTTTTGTATCGGTTAAACGCTAATTTACTTTTGCCTTTTTTGGCCGCACTGCTTTTAATTGACAACATGATTCGATAGTGCAGATGTAATTATGTTTCGCGATTGTTGGATGGAATGGTAGGAAAGGAAGAAACGTGGAAAAAGGCTTGCATAAGTAATATGTAAGATGGGAGAAAAACTTTGGAATAAATAAGGAAAAAGGAAAAAAAAAGAGACATAAATTCGAAACAGAAGGAAATAAATAGAGAATTTTTTTTATAAAATTAAAAGGAACTCTTTTACTTCTTCTTCGGTTATTTTTATTATTTTTACGGAACTTTATCAAAGAGAAGCTTTAGAAGTAAAATATGTTTAAGGTCCTTTGATTCCTGTTTATGCTTTCGTTCACCTCCAAAGAAATGTTTTCTTTGCGAAAATCTTTAAAAAAACATCTCTCTCTCCCGTAAACTCTGCTTCCTTATGTAGATAACGGCAAAAAAACAACAACTCACTCCTTAAACTTCCTTCCCAAATCCCCCCATGCAAACGGGTTCGATTCCACAGTTCCGCAAGTGGTGCAAGTGCGCCTCGCTCCTTCGCCGTTCCAGTGCCGCTGTTAGTGTGCCGTGCACGAACGACACATGTTTTAATAAATACCTCCGACCGGATCGCCTTTAATGCGCTGGCTCATTTATATTTATTACTTTTATAATTAAAAACAATCAGTTGAGTTGTCCGTTGTCCACGTTTTCCCGTTCACGGTGCAAAGGCCCGTAAGCATTTGGCGGGATCTTTGGCGGGCGGGCGGGGGTTAGGCTACCGGGCGAAGGTTCCCGATTCCCCTTTCCAGGGTGATGGTGGTGGAAGGGTTGGGAATGGGTGTTGAATTGTTGTGATTTCCTTTTGTGGCGAAACTACACCAAACCCTCGTGCCGGGGTGCTGATCGTGTACCGAGCATGCCGAAGAGTTCCCGTGGGCGTTTGCTGGCTGGTTGGGACATTCTTGGGGTGCAGTTTTTTTCTACTCATTTTTTTGTGAATGCTTCTTCTAGAGGACTGTTTGCCCTTTAATGAGAGTTTAGTAGTTTATATTAAAACACAAACAATACCTTTCACACCAAGCACTCGTTGTACGGCACTGTTGCAATTTCTGTCATTAATGTCTCCGAGGATCAATCGTTCCTCCAACTGCTTCGAGTTGACACCCCGCTAGGGCTAGCGCTTTACCGTCGGTAGCTTAATTTACGGCAGAGCTTGTCTAATAATGTTCCCGCACCGATACTGACCGTCAGCCGGTCGTGCAGTTTTGCGAAACAATCGTGTACCGCCTAGGAAGACACATAAATCGAGCACCGACGGGGCCGCCCTTGCAGCCTCGAGTAGGTGGACGGCAATTTAGCATAAAATTGTGCCCTGCGCAGCAAACCCACACGCCGTGCCCGTTGGAATGGCATCACGATCGAGAATGGTTTCTGTTTTCGCGCACGAAAAATTATGCACGAATGATTGACTAGTGGGAGAATGATCGGAGCCCGTAGGTACGGGTGGGTTTGCCCTTCGGTGGCCCACAATGTATGTGGCGCGTTCGATCCGCGGGGAAAATCAATCTTTTGCTAAATGACTTCTTCGCCGCGGTTTGTCCATTCACCTGTCAGCCTGAGCGTGGATAGTTCACGGTGCCGATCGATGCACCGGTGAGGAGTTTCGATTTGCAGTTGGTGATTGTTCGCCGATCCACGGATGAGGATCACGGATGGGGAGAATGTTAACCGACGAAGAGAACGTTGGGAAAGATTGGGAGTAAATGTTTCGATTTGGACCGATCGTGGGTAATTGAGATTGAGCCCGGCTGGAAGGGAATAGCTGGTCGGGCGGGGAGAAGTGTTTAATGTAATCGATTTGGAATTAAGTATGGAAATAAAGATTCCAGCTTCAAGGGGTTTGGATGCGATGATGGATTGTTTATGGCGATGCTTTCACATATGGTGGTGGTTTTAGCATTCGGAATTGGATGTCACTGTGTTGAGGGAGAATTTCCTGTATAACGATACATTTTGGTCCATTATAAAATTGTATCTTTTTCAAATGGTCATACAAAATGCTCTGGCAGAAATTGTATTAAAGCTAGACATCAAAACTGCGATACATTGCCGCTCCAACCAGATTTGCTCTATAAATGTAACCAGAACCAGACCATAGCTCTAGAAGTGCCACAGAGATGTCTGAGTTCATTCATCATAGAAAACTGTGTCCCATTCATAAGCAAGGAGAAGAGGAAGTAAAAGACAAGTCCTTGAGAGCGATTGATCCATACGACTCAAATGCGCCAATTCTTCTCCTGTCGAAGGAACTGTTACGACCCTTAGGAAGCACTTTGCACAATTGAAGCAAACAAGAAGAATAGGACAAATATTTCAATCGTTTAAAATTTATTTCTCACAGAACATTTTCACCGTAAAGTTGTTGAGGAATTTTACCGTCTGTGGTGCTGTGTTTACCTGGACCGTGATTGCCTTACTGTCACCAACCGTGCCCGCCGTAACCGAGGCCGAAATGCCACCGAGATCGAGCTTTTGGTCCGACTCTATAATGACGTACTTGATCGCTTTAGCAGCCGGCTAAGAAGAGACAGACATATTCGATTATTTTCTAGCATCAGCTGTCTTTCCTAAAGCACTCCGTTACTTACATTGTTGAACGTCACACTCTGCGGACTGATCATGCCCGAGTAAAGCTTCTGGTAGAAGCATTGCACGTGCATCGCATCGTACGTGCCGAACTGTACCACCAGATCCTGGTTGGAGTTGAGCAGGTTTCCGTTGGCTGAATGTAGCCCGAGCAGTAGAAATCCTATCAAAAGTAAACAACACCAACGATGGGCCATTGCTTGGAATGGAAAGGTAAATGGTATAAGGATTCTGTTCCGAAATGTCTGGAGCGCAAGTGGCGATGACTTTCTTCACGATCACTTTCGCAGAGATTGAGCTGTGCTAGTGTCGAGTGCTTGGTTTTTATATCAATAAAATTAATCCGGGTTTTGCATTTTATTTTGTTTTTTTATCGTTTGTCTGGTTTGGAAGATTTTTCAGGATGGGAGGTTTAGCTGGTGAATATTTGTTGACTTTTTTTTGTTGGTGAGTTGGTGTCAATGGAAGTAAAAGTGAGCTGTGTTTTGAGGTCACTGATGAAGGTGAAGGTTCAATTGTGGAGATTGAAGCCAGTTTAGAGTACGATGGATTGAAAGCCTTACTAGTTATATTAAAAAAAGTGTTGCGAATATTTAGACTACTTTTCAAGCAGCAATTAGCTAGTTCCACAGGTATTTGAGAACATCCTCTCATACGTCTTTTAATCTTTACAACAGAAACCATTCTTTCGTTTAATTGACAAAAGACACATATTTTAGCAAATCATACTCCACAATAAATAAAGACTTTATTAAAAAATTACAACCATTTAAGATTCACAGAACATCTGCACTCTGACATTACTCTTAAATACCGACTTTCGTCCGCCCTCGGTTAGCGTGATGACGATGTTCGGCTTCTTGATGGCACCTCCCGTTATTTCAGCCATCACGCCTCCATAATAACCCGGCTTAAGTGTTTCCACCTTCACGTAGTTGATGTTTTTGTCCTAAAGTAGTACGTAAAATAGGGATGAATTCTTTGATGTTTCGTCACAAATTTTGAGCAATGGAGCAGAACACACTTACCGAAATGTGAGCCAACGAGGTAGGGCTACGGCTGAACGCATAGACCGTCTTGTCGAAGCACAGTACCAGGGCAGCATCCGCCACACCAAACTCCTTTACCGCCGGGTTGGTGTTGGTCTGTAGCGCGCCTAACATAGGCTGCGCCCAAAAGCTGCACAGGATCACCGCTACGCAGAGCGCGCTCAGCCGGTACGTGGGATGCATTTTTATCGACTTCCTTGTTCGAGCCAGCGAAGGACGGAATGCACGGAACTGAAATATACCCACGGCCGACCGGTAACTTTTATAGAATCCCTTGCGTGGACAAAAACGTTCGAACCAGTGCCCCGGGACACGTGAGGCGCGTGAGGATCGACCCGATCGAGGCGGAGGCGAGGTAGATTGAAGTGAAATTTTTATTACACATGTTTTTACTTTTTCGGCTGCAGTTGAACGGTTTTATTTTCCTGGTGACATGCAGCATCCCCAACATCCGAATTCCGGCTCGGGTGAAGGAAATGGACAACTTTCTCTGGAGCCAGATGGTGAGAAAGTGCCGAAAACGAAATAAGAAGTGGGCAAATCTTTGGCTTTTTTTTTTTGGGGGGAAAGGACATTAAAAACCTCGACACTCGAGGTAATGAGGTTACCGAAGGTTGAGGTTGCGTTTGGGTGGCTCGGTTGTCGGACCGGGCGATAAGTTTATAAAAGCGGCTCGGTGGCTGTATCCGGATCGACACACAGAACAGTACAGTGCGAGCAGAATGTACCGATCGCGAGGGTTCGTAGTTGCCGTTGGATTGTTGCTCGTCGTCCTTTGCGTGGCGGACGTACGGGGTAGCTTTAGCTCGAGCGATGTAAACACGTCAAAGCAGAGCTACTTTTTCGGTGCGAAAGGTGCGAGCGATATACTGTGCTTCTCGAAGACGCTGCTGAAGGGTTCCATCATGCCACAGGATGTGTCGTATACCAATCCAACGGCGGTAAGAACTGCGAGCAATTTATTTAAAGTAAACACTCAATAAACCATTCCCTTTTGACCGCTATTTAGGATAAGAACATCAACTTTATCACGCTGGCAGCCGACAAGTACTCGACGCACGGATTCACGGCTGACATTTCTAGCGGCAAGCTGGGCACGGTTTCGGTTACGATTAAAATCAATGCCAAATCGATTCTGCCGTACGCCATCGAAGTTAAGTTCTACTGTGTGAAGTAATTTAGCGCGTAATTAGATGAATTGTATGAAGTAGTTACTGTGTTTTGGTTGGATACGAAGGAAACATTAGCTTGTTTGTAATTATTTTAAAAGAATAAATAACTTATTTCATTGTGTAATTTATTTGCTTAAATTCTTGTATTGTATCTTATCATTTTAAGCTTTTTTCTACATCCGAAATGTTTTCTGCTTCAATTTCATTACTTGATTTACAGAAGTATGACCGTTCTTTATGAATATTTTTTTAATTTACTCTTAAATTTCAACACATCCCGAAGTTAATTCACATAAACCTGGTCAAGCTTGAGATACTTACGAGAACAAGGACTCTCAAGGAGCAAATAATTATGACAAGAATAAAATTTTATTTTTATGAATTGGAACATTTTTATGTTTTTATTTTTTTATCAAAAATACATGTTTTGATAAATAAACTTTTACTTAATTAATAAAAAAGAAATTCAATGCTGTTTTGCAATATATTTTAAGTTGGGACAGAGGCACTGGTCTTCACACGACAGAACCGAGGTTCAAATCTCATCTGGACCGTTTGCCCATCGTGAGGACTGATTATCCAACTAGGCGGTATCAATAAGTCTAATAAACGAGACATGGCAGGCATGAACTAAGAGGTTGTTAGGCCAATCAAGACGAAGAAGAAATATTATTTTATTAATTCTTATTTAGCATGGATGTCGTTTGATCAATTTTATCGAAATGTTTATCAAATAATTACCAGTGCGATGGTTAATGCTTTGCAGATACGTTCTGTCTTAAGACATGTTTTCATTCCTATTAAATCTTTCAATTTTATGAAAGACTTTAAAAGAGCAAAAATTATTCGAGAAACAAAGTTTTAAACATTTTACAGTGAAACGATTTTTAATGATCGAGTTTATAGAACCAGCAACACAACTACAACAAGGCAAAACTTTCCCCGTCGTTTCGGTGGGATTAACTTTCATGTGCAATTTCCTGCACATGAAAACTGGCAGCCTTATCTTTAGCGGCTTTATTGTTCGGAACTGCATTGCCAAAGAGGTCACTGGCATGAAATGGCTAGAGGGGGTGTCACTGTTATTCCCGAGGTTTTGGCAACCGTTCAGTATTTAAACGATGCTACCTTCCGGATTGTGGCTCAGTCGGAAGTAGTAGCCGTTTCAATTTGGGCGAACGTATTAACACGGATAAGCAGAACCGCAGGACAATTCAACGCACGGCAAACGAAATGATTGCTGTTAAGCTTTTGGCGCTGTGTGCGCTCTGTGTGACAGGCAGTTCCGCACTGTCGTTGGTAGTGTCGCAAGAACAGAGCTACTTTTTCGGCACTAAACCGGCGGACAATTTGCTGTGCTATTCGAAAACCCTCTCGAAGGGAACGGCCCTACCGGCGTCGATAAGCTACACCAACGCGAACGATAAGAAGATCAACTTCGTGACGATGAACGCGGACAAGTATTCGGTGTTTGGGTACACGGTGGACAAAACGGACGGTCAGCTGGGTACGCCGGCGATTGGGTACCGGATAAATGGGCCGAGTCCGCTGACGTACGCGATCACGATCAACATGTACTGTGAGCCGTAGGGAGGAGATCCTTGGTAGAATAAACAATCGAGAGAGGTGTATTTATTTAAACTAAAACTAAAACATTTGTTATTGTTTGTCTTTATTGTGATGAGAAAAGGGTGATTTAAATAAAGTGTTTTAAAAATCGAAAGTCTAAGCGATTTTCGTTTGATGAACCGAATCATATTTAAAAGACTTTTCTTCCTACTATGGTACTACGATCTGCGAAGATGTTCACCTGGATACAGTCAGTCCTGCATACTTGGAGATCAGTCGGGATAAGAGTAAATCTTGGTCTCATCGTGTTAACCAGTAGCGTCACTAGTGCTATATCACCAGGCCGGTCCTTTAAAAGGACTATTGAGCTTGGTTTTTATTTTAAAAATATCAAACACTCTTCTTTAAATAAATAATTGAACTCAGTTAAGTAGTAGGGTAGTTTTCAGTTAATTAAAAAGTTAAAATTTATTCTCTCAGAATAACAACGGTCTGCGCAGGAGCTTTCAGGACATTCGAAGGTAGGTTACGCTCGTGAACAACAGATGGCGCTTCAAGCCGTTGAGAGAGAAGCTCAGGATTCAATCAAGTCTATTCGTTCTTCAAAACATGGTTCAAGGCAAGATATTTATGTCTAAATTTCACAAAAATTAGGTTCAATAAAGGATAAAACTTTTTTATTATTGCGTTACATTGTTGCTTCACTCTGTTAGTAACTTAGGCATCTTTATTTCTCCTATATTCTTTACACATTCACAAGAGATAAAAAGCCGTCTTTTGAGTGATTTGCATTAAATTCAAAACGTAAAACTATTACCTTTTTCTTTTCCAACAGCTCGTTCAACTCGAACCATTTACAGTGTGTGAACCAAAGAACGCTAATTGCGTTCGATCGTGCCCATAATCCGCGCCTGCTTTATGGCTGGCGTCCGACCAAAGCCCGTTTCGTGAGAACGAACAAGCAAAATGTTATTAGTAGCGTATGCAATTACACGATACACGAAATGCAGCGAACGAAAAAGTGAAATCCAAACGGTGAAGCGTCCGGCCCGTCGGACCCGGCGAAAACCTGACCTAAATACTTCAATCCAAATCCGATCCCCGATTGCCGGAGATTTGCATGTGTCTTGCGGCTTGCAAGCGAAATGCATCCGTAATGCTGCTGAGAGCTGAGCGTGTGTAAAAAAAGAAAAGGTTCCGAAGAGAGAGAGAGAGAGAGAGAGAGAGAGAAAACACACACACACACACGAAACATATGGATGGATGCTTCGTATGACCGGTCGTATGTCGCCGGTGCTTCGTTAAACTGTGTCGGCCGGCTTTCCGAAACTGCATCCAGCATCCCGAAAAACCTTTCGACGGCTAAAGCTAAGCGCTGTTTTTGTGTATATGTTTAAAATGTTGTTCCTTTTTTTTGGAGCTGATTTTGTTGTTGTTGTTGCTACATTTCGCTTTCCTTCAACCGATCCGTTCGGTGCCAATCGGAAGTCCCATGTGCAGTTGTGCATCGTGTGCACACAACTTGTTGTTCTTTCCTTTTTTCTATTCCCCACACCTCCATGTCACCCAAGCTCCCCCCCCCCCATTGCTTCCTTCTTCTTCGATTTAGTTGCATTTCAATAATCGGTAGGCAGCTGTTGCACCGCACGGCCAGTGCAGTGTTTTTTTTTCCCTTATGCACGCCACGGACGCGGGAGTGCGCGATGCATTTTGGTCATAAATTTTGCCCTCACGTTCGCGGTTCGGATTGCAGTGGCCGTGCATCTGTCGGGACGGAAAACGGCTAAAAGCGAATCAGCTGAAAATGCATGAATCAGATTCACTGATTCGCCCCGTTCCCAGGCCAGCGTCCGCCTGATTTGCTTCCGGCCTTTACGGGGGGGAGGAGAGTGGGAGAGAAAAAGGGGGGGGGGGGGGAGGAAGCAAAGAGGACAACACACACAAAAAACAGCAGTGAGCAGCGATTGCATCGTGCGGATTGAAATGGAATTGGGACGATGCATAAAATTGCTGCCGGCGAGATTGTCCTCGCGCGAAATTCACTCAACGCCCATCGTCCCGGGCGTAGAACGAAATCGAAAATCCTTTTGCCAATGCAGTTGGTATATATTCTTTGCTTCCCCTTTTTTCCCTTCTTTCACCACCCTGCTCGATGTGACGCTTTGTTTCACCTTCGATGGGGAAGCGCCCGAGTCCGGGAGCCGAGTTCTGCGCGAGTTCGTTGGCCCGAGATTGTTGGTTTGGTGATGGTATGTTGAGTTTTTTTTTGTTGGTTCACTCTTCACTGTTTTCCTTTCTGTGTTGTCCTAGTAAAACGCGAAGTCCATATGTGCGGCCAAATCCCAACGGCAACTTGGCCAATGAGATCAACGAAAAATATGACGTGCGAACATGGTAATCGATGCATTTCGAGGTACATTTTATTTGCATCCGTTTGGCCTCGACTGGATGGGTGCGAGCTGAGCCGTTCGATTAGACTTTTAGATGATCGTCCGGATGGAGGATCGTGGAGTGTACGTGGAGTTGGTGGGCTCCGAATGGAGATGGATTAGTTTTTTCGGATAGCAGTAAAAGGAAATCACAGAAAGCAGGTTTATTGGTGTAGCAATTCATGTCGTGGGAATGGTGCTGAATTAAATTTGCATTCTTTTTCGGGAAATAAATTATGAATTTAAATAGGGCAGTTCTTAAGGCTTAAATAAATTATTCGTGAAGGATTTCTTTAATTAAGAACAATTTTTATAGAATTTTGAGTAGCTATTTTGATAATCAAAATTCAGTGTTCTCATCAGTATATCCTCAGGATTCAGGACTGAGCACGAGCTATGCGAACGGCTAGGACTATTATTAGCCGAAATAAGGAACAGTCATACGACGAGACAGGGTTAGATAAGCGGTTCTATCGAGTGAAAGTCCAGTGATGCTATCGTCTTGGCCATCGGACTAACCCTCCGATGTTCATCAGTTATCTTTAACAAATGTTTATAAAGATCATAAAAATGTTTCCTTTTGTATCATAATTCCTTCTATCATTGGTGTTTCAATGCTCTTTAAACCTTACCTGCAAAGCTGAAGAATGTTCTGTACACTGTCGAGATTATAGTGTGAAGAGAAAGACTAGCTAACAGTTGGTCAAGTCCTTAGAAGGACCCTGGAAATATATAACCGGTAATGTTTTGCTGTGAGGATTAACAGAGGTCATGAAGTTAAAAAGACCAGTCAGGATATAATAATGACAGACAAAGATTTAAAGGATAGGAATTCTTTAAAGGAAAGGAGTCTAAACCGGAGAGTAGCTTAATTCTCACTATAAATTCCCAGATTTATCCTTATCGAAACTTCCTACATCCTACCATAATAAAAAGGGCAGACAGTAATCCTTTCTCAGCCTCGAGAAAAAAGTGGAGCACATTGCATTGTTCTACTTTTTCGACCAGTTTGCGCCAATACCATCATCCAACACGCATTCCCATCCAACCGTAAGCCAGCTGTTCCCAATTAAACCCACCAGCCCCGCTGCAACCCTTCGAATAGCGTTCGATTGCATACCATTGGACGATTGAATTGGTTCTACAATTAGCACGTACACCAGCGCCCGTCTCGAGCGTCTCACGAGCATCGGTTTGCCGGAAATCGTGGCAAAAAAGGATCCAGCGGGTCGGGCGTTCCGTATCGTGTAGCCGAAGACGTGGTTTTTCTTCAATTACCGGTGCCGGACGAAAGTGAAACGCGCGCTTAAAATTAAAGAAGCAGAATAGAAGGAAAAGCCCTTCGCACAAATAAACACACACACACAGAAAACTGCCAAGAAGGAAGAACGTCTTCGGCACCAATGGACGGAGAAACAAAAACGCCCTACTGTTCTACATTTTGCAAATACATTTCGCAGAGTTCGCTGCTTGTTTTTTGCTGCGAGCCGTCTCGTTGGCTTCTAGAGCTGTTCCGAGCTGTTATTTATTTTCAGCGCTCCTTTGCCGCTTTAATTTAATCCTTACCCGGTCCTGTACGGCTTGCTGTTCTCAGCCAGCCAGCCAGCCAGCCGGACCGAGCTCGCTCGAAGCGTTGAAGCGATAATCCTTTAATTAAAAATCAAAACAAACAACCGGGGTGTTGCGTCAAGGGGGAAGGTTGTAAACGAAAGGATGAAGGTGGAATGGAACAGGTGAGGGGTGAAATGCAATCATCGCGTCTACGGCGGATACGTTCTGCCGCCGTACGAGTCCTGGGCGCGCCCTCTTTCCACGCGGCAAGTCCGTCAACGTCGTTTCTTGTTGCCGAGTTCGGAAGTTAAACGTTTCGGCCGCTTGGTACGGCCTGCATTCATCGTCATCAGGCAAACGTGAACGGTGGTAGACCGAGCCCTCGAGATAGTGGCGCGTACTGTGCGCGAAAAGGATCAAGACAGCCCGCGGGAAGTACCGCGACCCGGTCAGATCCTGTTCGAGTTTCGCTCTCGATGAAATTTACTCCAGAAAATAAATGAAGAACCCATCCCCGGCCCGACTTTGCCCCTCTGTATTGTGTGGCCGGTGCCGGTACGCATCACCTCGTGAATACATAATGAATGAAGATCAAGGTTAAACCCAAACCACCGGGTCCAGCTCCATCGTTGCCCCATTAATTGCTTCCCATCCGTCTGGGTTGGGTTTTCGCCTGTGCGTGGTGAGGTCTCCGTGCGGGATATCCTGTGACCGTTCCCGGGACGGTGGTTGGAGGAGGGACGGTGGGCAAGTAATCGTTCGTTAGCAAATGAAACAATGACCTACATTAAGCCATGAAGCATCAGCACACACAGCTGGCACACAGCTTGGGGTGGTGTTGTTTTATTTTCCTTTCGTTCCCTGTTTGCTCCTGGAATAGCTAGGACACACCATAAGTCAAATGGGTCACCCGGAAGTTGGTGGAGAGAAGGAAAGGGGGAGGGGGGATGGGGAAGGAATTGGAAGAAGGAGGTGGAGATTGTCTGTGATGCGACGATGGACGAAACCTGAGGGCTGAAAAAAATGGCAAAGTTGCGAAGCACTTAAGCACTTCTGCACAGATCGATGACTTGAAGTCCTCGATTTTTTGTTGTGCTGCGTGGCGATGACTCAAGATGGGAACTGCTTTGTCTGGATGTATAAGGAATGCTTCCTTTACTATACGGAGAAGATCTTACCCAACGCCGGAAACTGTAAGGACAGCGAAGGACTTATTGGGGCGGGAGCATGAAGCAAAAAAAAACTCTTCCAACTCGAAGGACCGGGACCACAGGACGATAAACGTTCATGCTGGTTTCCCCAGCTTCTACCATCCGGCGGGTGGACACGGTGTAAGAAATTCTCATTATGTACTACTTTCTTAATGCCACAGCTGCGGTAATGGAAATAAAGTTTTTTTTTCTACACACCTCCATCGCCGGCATTGCTGCCGGAATGCCTCCTGGACGGCAGGACGGACAGACGGCATCCGTGGACGTGTCCTTACGGTGGGCGAAGGAATGCTCACCACAAACTGCTGCCAACTGCCCACAGCCACTGCCAGTGACAGTCCCTTTCACTCTCGTTTGCAGCAGAAAAGTGACTCCCCCGTTTCCATCCGTTTTTCCCCTGTTACGGCTTATGTCCCGGCCCTAGAGAAGCAATAGGCAATGAAAAGGGAAAAAGAAAAAATGGGAAAACATCCATTCCCCCCGCTCAGGCTCCAAAAACAACCTGATACCGGTGGTGGCTTCCGGGTGGACTGATTTTAATCTTCGCGACTTTCACGAGACTTTACGATCGGTCGGTCACTTGAGTTGGTGTTGTTTGGTCGCTTCTTCGCACGCACCACACAACAAAACGGCACTGGCTTTCACTGGACGAGAATGAAAATCGATAGGTCAATTAAATTTTAAAGTCGTCCCGTTCGGTGTCCGCCTTGCGTAGTAGAGTAGACGTTGCACGCGCGCTTGGCGTGTGTGTTTTGGGAGTTTTTTTACGATATCGTAAAGATTTTAAGGAGCGGTTTCCCATTTAATAAGGCAAGATTTGCTTTGCTTGCTGCTGATGTTGATAGAAATATGGGTGTCGTCGTTTTTGGGTTGTACTCTGCGGAGCTCTGGAAGGAAGATAGACAATAAACTATTTATGCCCGGGAAAGCTTGTTATGTTAAAGACACCAACTGAAGAAATGAACCTGACATGTGTTTGGATCAGTCTCATCAACTTTGAGTAGATATAGGAGAACGGCTACAATAAAAAAAAAACTGTTGTCATTTCGTTGGCAATAGACTTTGCGTTCCTTGGGTTCCTATTCTCAGGAATCAGGTGTGTTGCATGATACCAATTTCCCGGACAAAACTTTAACCTAGAGTTTTTAGCTTAAACGAATTCTGATTTTTTTTTCTCTCAGGGTAAACGGGGCATTGTGGAAATTGTAGAACGCAGAAAACTCTCTCCCTTCCGAATGGGAAAATGTAGCATTTTTGGCCGAACCGACGAACCGGAAACTGTATTTCTGTCGCCGGAAACGAACTTTTTGCCGTTTCGGGTCTAGAATGCGTATCGTCCTTACGGGTTCTCGAACGCAACGTGAGGCACACTTGGCGTTGAGATAGTGAAACCTGATGTGGCCTTTTGGGCGAGGACAGTTTAGGTTATGATTTTGTAGTTTTGCATTGAAAAACTGATTTCAAAAAGGGGTTAAAAAAACGAAAGGATATGTGACTCGTTTCCGAGTAGCGATGAGTTGAGAGGGTCATTGTCTTGCTTGGTAGAATTGCCTGCATGTGAACATGTGTGTTTATTGGAGCTATCGTGCAGAAATGTCATCAGGATGACGATTGAACCAATTTATGGTGCTTCAAGGTGTCCTTTAAGAATTTGAGGACCTCACAGCTTGAAGGTAAACAGGCGTCCTTTCGTATTAAAAAATATGGTTCAGAAATCATAAACTCAACACAATCATTGCTATCGAAGTGATGGATTTAATTTCATCGATTTTGGTTTTTAGATCCCCTACCCAGCTCCCAGCTTGGAGCGTGTCTATTGCTACTTGAGACATGGCATTCCGGTACGAATGCCCCGCAGCACGAACAGGTAACACAAACAGGTCTGCTCTGGGACGGAAACAGCCAGGGAGGAGAGAGAAAAAAAGGTAGGTTAGTTAGGACGATTGATATTATTCCATTCATTCGTGCCATTGAAGGGAACACAAAGAACAACAAAAAAAAAAACAGCCCAACAGAAGGTAAATCAACTCAAAAACCATTCGTGATAGCCCCCGGGCGCATAATTTTAGCCTTCGCTAGTGACGTTCGGCATCCACGGGTTGGGTTCGGAATGTCGGGAAGCAGTCGGCCACAGCTGGGCCGATAGTGGCCAAGGAAGCTGACGGGATGAAAATTGCATCAAGTGTCAGAATATCGATCGATGTTTTTTGTATGATTGCTAGTGAATTTTGAATGCTAGTAGCCTAACGTACTACGAAGGATTGAGTTCTTACCGATCTTCAGGGATTTTGTGAGACAATATTGGTTATTTGGTGTACATTGAATGATATCTGGCAGGAAATATAGTTGCTGCTTGACGTGTCTTTGATGTTTGGAAAGCAAGTTTTAAAGGTTTGACTTCTGGTAAGATGGCGCTCGAAGCGTTATGTGAGTGGTTGATCGATCGACAGACTTTGCCACGAAGGTAAATGCCATGCTTATTATAACTGACATTTGTTCAGCTCCAATCCAACACGTGATGATAGTTATTGCCAACAAAATTGTTTTTCAACTTTAATTTGAATTGTCGATAATGAAACGCGTATGGCAAGACCTGTTTAGTCTTTATAGACGTTATAATTCTTTTACGATAAATTTCTCAAGAAAAAAATCATTTCCTTAGACACTTAAGAACATACCAGCAAATCCCGCGACATGAGCCCCTCTCGCTGCATTATTAGACGCACTCCAGCCACCAAAACCCAGGCCACGACACGTCCAAGGGCACTCCAGTCTCGCACAAGCTCAGACGGTGACGCGATGCCCCAGCATATTGAAATGTCACAAATTAACCCGTGTAATCCTTTCACTTGAGCATGCACCCGGGAGCCTTGATCTGGATGGAGCAAACAGTAGTGTGAGGAGCAGATAATAACGCAAACAGGACGATTCTCACGGCGTACGTGACTTTTAGCGTACTCGACAGACATGTTGCAGTAAGAGACGCTCAAGTGTCTCGGGTTAGCTGAAGGTAGCGTGCTTTGAGAAGCTGGCAAACATCCGTCCGGCAAGAAAGAATGCAGATTTTATGGACGGAAGCACCCACCCGGCACAAGAATGACGCTGACGCTGGGAAATATCCCTATCGAAACATCCCTTTTTGAGGGGAGAAAAAAAAAACCAGATCGCCTTCCCGGTGAGTGGCCCCTTGTACTGGAGCAGAAATTTGGACTCTTTTTATTCGTGTGACGGTGTGCGCATTCGCTCGCTAAGAAGGGTTACCGAGGTGCTGGGTACAGCATAAAAGCGGACAAGCTTTTGCATATGCTCGGTAGGGACAAAAATGCACACAAAACACGCCTTGAAACGCTTGTGCACGTCGTTTTTTTTCTATCTGTGTCGGCCATGTTTAGGCACCAAGTGTCGTTAGCGGGGGTTGGATGACATCGAGATTACTTAAAACCGTCGCTCGCTTTCTTTTTCGGAATCTCGAAAGGGTTACCATCCCTCAGTTCGTGTTTTTTTTTTGCATTCTCTTGACGGGTCTAATGTCTTCTTGTGAGCCTGGCGGACGGATTACAAACCCTGACTTGATGCACTTGATGCTGACGGAAGCCTTGAAGCCGAGCAGCACTTGGCGATAGGAATCGTGAGGGTACGCCGTTGTTTTTGGGCCACGAATCACCGATTCGCAAGACATTTCATCCTGCGGCGTTGACATCCGGCTCGGGGTACGCCCATCCACCCACTTCAAACGGCATCGCACAAAAGAATGGAGCGTGATGTGGAGAGTGTGGAGCAAGGAAAAAAAAACCAGGATCACTTTTCATACACTCAAGGCCTTTTGCCCGTGAAGGCGCATACTTGCATGACTTTTTTGCCACCCACATTGTCCTTGTGCTACCGGCTGGGCCCTTGTGCATGCAAGGCTTTTCACCGTACGGACAAGGATAATGCATCGGGGGTGGGAAAGGACATGCAATTTGGGGGAGGATGTGTTCATGACTTTGATTATAATCTTAGTCCGCCCCATTTTGCAGCCCGTGTGTGGAAGGTTGGGGACGGACGGCGCGGTCGCTACACTTTCAAGTGGTGAATGCTTTTCATTCTTGAAGAGCATGTGATGTGTGTGGCTGTGTGTGAGGCTGTAATCTCAGGCATGTAATCTTCAAAAGTACTTCAAGGATTGGACAGCTGCCTCGGTGAATGTGAGATTTTTCGCTCAGAATAGAACGAAAATAAAAGGCGCATAAAGGTGAGCGTAAGATGAATGCCGGCTTTATTTCAGTCACCGGCAGTCGAAAGAATAAGTAAGTTTGATATTTCCTTGTGAAAGAATAAGGATGTGGATTTGAAACTGTGTTTCAAAGAGTATGGAGCAGATATGAGCGCATGAAGTGGGGAGCAATTGTAAGATTTCCCTGTGTTTTGTACAATATCTAACAATAGTATGCTTGGAGTTGGACTACGTGTAAACAATCATACGTTATTTTGTTAGAGACTATCCTTATGACACATAAAAATATGTTTCTGGGCTGCTGTGCAGGAGGCGCTAATAGTGAACCTAAATATACCTAAATAACTCAGAAGGCTCTAGCTAACTTCCCCATGTATATATGATGTTTTCTTCATTAATATTAGGCAAATCAGCTTCGAGAAGTGTGGATTTGCGTTTTGTTGAGTTTGATACACACATTCGTTGAGCTCGAGTTTATACCAATTCTTGACAGTTTTTAGCAAATCCCTGTTCAAAGGAACCAGTTCAGATGAGATGCGATGCACGAACTTCGATATATAAGAACAAACTACACACTGTCCCGTCGAACACCGAGAGCAGGAGCTGGAGTTTAAAAGGACAATTGGAGTTGCTTTTGGTACATGTGATGATACTCTTGGTGTAATCAGCTCAATATACCTCTCAAATAGAAAATGCTTCAGATGAGGTAGCGGGGTGCTTTAGAGGGAAGAGTAGATGTAACTTACTTACAATCTTAAAAAATAATTAAACACATTCAAGACATAATTTTGGCCAGCTGGGTGGTAGATGCAACAGCGGTGCCAGGTCTTCCAGCGGCAGAACCAGAGGGCAGAGGGTTCAAATCCCATCGGGGCCTTTTCCCCATAGTGAGGACTGACTATCCATAAGTCTAGCAAGCCAGCAATGGCAGGCATAACCTTAAGAGCTCGTTAAGCCAAAGAAGAAGCAGAAATAATTTCAATTATATTATTTACTTTACAACAAGTACAATGCGTAAAGAGAAAGAAAAGTATGTATTTCATGGGAAAACTGAAAATAAGACTTGAAAAATTAGAGCCCAAGATTGTTATAGACAGAACTGTAACAGAAAGGACAACAACATATGAGCAAAAGCTGATTGAAAAATGTAGCTAGAGATAGAATTAATGTGTGCTAGAAAAAAGTATGACAAAGAAGGAAGAAAAATAAATAAATAATATGAATAAACATTCAATAAAACAATGACGTAAACTGTTGAGCTAAACATAAAAAAATATGAGAAAGAAACAGAATCAATCTAAAATCTCTTCAGTCTCTCGGTAGCTGAAGCACAGATTAGAGATAAGGCAAAATAAATAAAGGAAGTATATAATCAATGTACAGTGCTAGTTAGAAGGATTAAGTATAACATTTTCGTTTATAATATAAATATATTTATATTTATAATTTTTGCAGCTAAAATTCAAATTCAAATTATAATTTGCTCGTGGTTTATTTTTCGATGTAAACGAGCAAAACTTTTCTAGGTTATATATTCCATACAAAGTACCTAAAAGTCCCTTATCTATGCTCTTATCATGCTGGACCGTTATTAAAAATGCATAAAAAGGCTTGGCCAAATGGAAATGGATTCTACCGTCCGTTGCGCTACAGCCCATTGCACAGGGACACCATGACACAGGCTCACTTCATATTGAACAAACAAAAAAAGGCAGACCCCCAGCAGACACATTGCCCGCTTCTTCAGTTGTACAGCAACAAAAATGTAGAGCTTTTTTGCCCTGTTTGGTTTGGCTTGCAGCATTAGTTACACACGAGACACGAGAATAAATAAGACATTTTGCTTCTGCACAAAAACAAAAACACCCCCGTGGCAGTGGCAATGCAAACACCGAACACACAAAGCCATATCATGCCCGTGTATGGCCGTGTGTTTTGTCTTTGTATGGCTAGAGAGTAGGATAAGTCCTGCGAAAGGTCCATTTCACACCCCGAGGCGCACCTCGCTTAGGTGTGTGTGTGTGGGTTGCTTCTGTTCCTCTTCAACTGGGGAGAAGCATCCTTCTTCTTTGAATGACAAATTTCAATGCCAAGTAATTTGCAGCATGAACACAATGTAAACATGAAAAGTGTTTTCCCTTTCAGTGTTTTCATTTTTCCCGGGCTGGGGGGCGGCGAGTTTTGTTTGACTATGTTTGTGGGGTAAGAGGTGGCTATCCTTTTTTCGAATCCCCCCTACCCCCTCCCCACCTCCTTATACCACCCCCTAAAGGGAAACAAGCAGTTGGGATGGGTTAGTGTTTTTCCGAGAAAACAGGAATGGTTTGTCATGTTGCATTTGCCGTTGCGATCGTCTAACTGAGGGACGATTTTCTTTCTTTCCGGTCCCCATTCAAAGCCAAAACTCACTCGGGACGGAGTGCCGGGACGGAGTGCTTTCTGTGTGCGCAAAGCATCTTGAAGCGCTAGCTCGTGATGGCTGGCTGGCAAAATATGGTGTAAAATTTGAATGATGATCCATCTCTTCACAAACCGTTCCCCGTTCGTGAAGTCGTTGATGAGAATTTTTGTTTCGCACACAAAAAAAGAGCCGGGATCGAGTCATGGGTAAAATAATCAACAAAACATCCACTTCCATCTTCTAATTACTGTAAAACAGATGAGCTTGCGCGTTGGGTGGAAGCAAAGAAACCACCTTTTGTAACGCGCCAACCCCCCGCGTCCATCAGAAGTGAAAAGATGTAAGTGTCGCCTTGTCGGAAAACTCACCAGTAGCGCGCCAGTATTCATGGGCAACACCGGGAGAACTCTAATTCCATCGTCACACTGGTGAAGAAGGTATTGAAAAACAATTGCTATCATTGCAAAAGCTTGGCGTTTTTCTTCGCTTTTTGTCATCGGGAGTGGAATATGGGCAGGATGAATGTTATCTTGATGTATGGGCGTAGCATTTTATACGGTGCAAAGCATTCGAACAAAAGTCGGTATGATGTGAAAGAGTAGTTTTTTGAAAATGGAGATCTACTAGTGCGGCTAGTATGCATTCGTGTAATTTTTCATTTCACACGCGAATGTAGCTCTTTTCAACCGGTTTCAGTTGTCGAGTGGAGCAGCTTGTGTGTCTGCTAAT
This sequence comes from Anopheles stephensi, assembly GCF_013141755.1. NCBI lineage: Eukaryota > Metazoa > Arthropoda > Insecta > Diptera > Culicidae > Anopheles > Anopheles stephensi. The sequence continues at coordinate 19,461,659 of NC_050203.1, forward strand.
TAGTGGATGTTGTTTAAGTTAATTAGTAAACATGCTCAAGAAGACATAAATTTCTTCTATAGTCCATAGAGCATATTGCCAAGGTCTTTAAGTACTATGGTGTCATTTGATCAAGGCTTATGAATTGTGACTGTTCTTGAACATTGTGACGGAAAAGATTTAATTACGGCTTGACGCCGTATTGTCCTTATTTACTACATCTTCTTCTTCTTTGTTGGCCAAACGACCTCTTAGGTCATGCCTGCCATATCTGGCTTACTAGACTTATTGATACCGCATAGATGGATAGTCAGTCCTCACTATGGGGGAACGGCCCAGATGAGACTTGAACCCCGGTCCTACCGTGTAAAAATTGGCGCCGCTGTCGCAACTACCACCGGGCTCTCTGCTACATCAACGCAATTCAATTTGTCAATTCATCAGTATTCAGTCGTTATGGATTTTGTGTTATTCGCATTTGAATAAACATACAGCGATGGACAAAACAGTTATTTGAACCCAATTATTATAATTTTTCGATAAATGCTTTCAAAAGAAAATTGTAAAAATGTGATATAATATCATAAATCACCAATAAACAATTGGGTCATATATGGCTGGCTATATAATGGCTTTTTAGTCATATTGACATCACGTGACTGGAAAGTTAGATCTCAATATTGGCCGAATAGCCAGGATAGCGAAGCGACATGAGACAATAAATTGAGACGATTGATTAACAAAGTAAAAAATATTTTTTATCATTTCATATCATCTTTTTTACTGTAGTACAACCGCCATCGGGGTCGTCTTCTATTACGTAAGAATGACCTAAGGAAGCAGGTAATGGAAGGTCAAAAACTCTTGGCCACTGATATTTTTTTTTGATAAATAACGTTATATTACAACATTACATTGAAAAACATTACATTAAAAATAAATTTAAAAAATAGGATAAACCTTCAGAAGAAATTCAAATCGCCAGAAATGTGACCTGATGCAGCGATGGAATTAGTTGTTTCAATAAGAAGCATGAAAGAGGAAAATCAATCAAAAGGAATCAGACAGGTTTGTACGAGAAATGAGAAATGGTAGCAGGAAACGAAAATTGAACAGAAAACAGAGCAAATAAATTAATATTAAAATTTTGTCTTAATAATAAGTATACTTCTTCATCAGCAAAAATATAACAATATTTAATACAGAACTCAATAATTTTCTACAACAAATTGATCTGCTATGTACACGCTACCCTCATAGCTTAGGCTTCTCCTTAAACTACAGCAAACCTGTGCTTTCCTTTAAAACATTCCCTCAGAAACGTAACCGATTGTTTTGCTGGCAAACCCATCACCAGCCGCGAGCAAGCAAGAAACATTAAGGGACGCACAACAATACTCAAAATTGCGGTACATGCCACTGTACTCGAGATTATGAAATTGTATTTTCGAAATCAATTCACTGGTAATACACATTTAATAGCTTCCTTCAAATGTAGCGGTAAACGGTGTACCAACCGCAAAACCGAGAGAGAGGATGCGTAAAAAAAGCAGAGTCTGTTCCCGCCACGAAGCATGAAGTGTTTTGAATGCTGCCGAGCAAAGTGTACACTTGAAGATCAACGTGGCCTCTCCGCGGCAACGGTAGCAAATGAAAGGAAAACTTTTTTGAAGGTGCTTCAAGGTGCAAAAGGCAGAAGAAAAAAAACCTTCGAGGAAAAATCGACCAACGGTATATATTGAAAAGTTGGTCGCAAAAAAAATGAACGCTTATTGCACGGCTACGGCTAGAAACAAATCCCGAGCGGGTAGAGCAGCGCAAAAGGCTTGTAATGGGCTGATTTGGTGAGCTGTTGAGCGATAGGCTTGCTTTGCCGGGCTGCAGTGTAGGATTGAGCGGGAAAAACTCCAAGTAAAGCTAGCAATAAATTAAATTTTCGAAACAAATTCCCTTAGCCACCTGTGTAGCGGTGCGGCCGAGATGGTAGGCGAAATGGTTTGATCTGGTGGCGTGTACGGTGGCTTGTAACGCTCGATTCAATCATCTTCAGAATCTTTCCGTGGCCTTGTAGTTGGTTTTAGTGGTGGTAGGATAGCGAGAACTGGCTTTTATCGGGTGGCGGAGTTGCATAAGCATTCGAAGTTAGGTAAGAAAAGTATCAAGAATATAATTTTTTTCTAGTATAATAACCACAGAAAAAGATGACCAAAAAATCATGATTACATTGCACTATAAAGTTAAACTAAATTATAACTAAAGATATTGTTATACAATTACCGACATATCTGGTAGATACGCTTAGTTCGTAATAATTATAATAAAGAAATAAATATGTAATACCCTAAACTTTAATTTATTAAAAGGAAATGTAAGTAATAAGAAAAAAACTAACCTATTGTAAAACGGGGCGGTCCGGTGGCCACGGCGACAACTGCGCTGGCCTTCACACGGTAGGATATAGCGTTCAAGTCTAATCTGGGCTGTTCTCTCGTAGTGAGGCCTGACTATCCAACAATGCGGTATCAATAAGTCTAGTAAGCCAGAAATGGCAGGCATGACCCAAGAGGTCGTTAGGCCAAAGAAGAAGAAGAAGAAGAAGAAGAAGAAGAAGAAGAAGAAGAAGAAGAAGAAGAAGAAGAATTAATTCGGTTAGACTATTTATTTCAAAGACAAACAGTTTAATGTTGTTTTAAAGTCTTTGATCTTGCATTTCCAAATTTGATCTATAATTAAAACTAACTAACACTTTATAGTTTTACATATTTTTCAAAATATTTTCGTATCAATTTTAATGACATTTTATAAAAATTGCAATTTTTGTTCTAGATCTTTTTTGAAATTTTGAATTTCTACAATCGTGTTTCTATCTTGGTCTGCTGCAAAAATTTAGCGCAGTCGTTTGCCAATCTGGCATTCATAATCCCATGGTGCGAATTTATTTTTAATAATTTAATTTGCTTATTTTTTAACTTAATTTTATTTAAAAAAAAATAAATTTTCTGTATTTTTCGTTTAATTTACTGGATATCTCCGTGGTGTGAAAAATCCTTCTACAACTCCTCCTACAAAACCCAAAACAAAAAATGCGTGTAAAGCACCATCAAAGGCATCTCTAAATCACGCACTTACATGTTGTCGATCCCTACCGGAAAACACACACGCACACATGCTTTACAAACATGCACCGATACTTCATACTGCCACCGATGCTTAGGAGTGGTCCTTGGAACTGTCTGAGAAGACACCCCTTCACATATACTGTACATCTTTGAATTTCGCACGCGCACGTATGTGGACATCCTTTTCCGCCCAGGACGCCCAAAGGACGCCGAACCCACCAATCCCACTCGAGTGTGGCTCACCGTCGTCGGCTTTGATGGCGATTTTGTTTTTGCTTCTCTCTACACCAGCGTCATATGCATCATATGCGATCACGGTTAAGATTCCTGGGGTGGGGTGAGACCAGAGACGGAAGGGTGTGATACGTGCGTATGGGTGGGATTGATTCGTCAATATGTGAGAGGCGCATGCGTTTTTTTTTCTTCCCTCTGTACTCCCTTTGGAGTGGTTTGAGTGCAAAAAAAATTGTCATACGATGTACGATGTGGTTTTTAAGGTTTGAGCCACCCTCAGCAAAAAGGGAGGAACACGCCCGACCGGGGTGAGGGTTGCCTGCTTAATATCATTTGTGGCTCAGCCTTCTTCAACGAGTTGGAACCATCGACACATGTGGTAGGTAGGCATGTCTGAAGGCAAGGAAAAATGAAGTCCTCACACCAGATTCTAATCCCATCTTTCACGCGCGATATCGTGTCCCATGCACTCTCGACTTCCACCAGACTGAGTTGGAAAATGTTTCGCTTAATTTTTCCTTCCCTTATACATTGCTGAAGGATTGTGGACGTAAGTTTGAGTTGGTGGATATGAATATAGATTTTTTTTGTTTGGTTGGTATACCATGAACATCCGATTTCGCGTATGATTCACGTAGGCAACTGGCGTAAAAATTTGCATCTAACCTCACCACGAGAACCCACGCGTCTACTCGAGACTAGGAGTTTTCTATTTTTCCGCGAAGCTCGTACAGCGCTTTTTATGCATACGGAAACTCTATGAGGAGTAGCAGAGAGCAGGAGGTGGAATTTTACCGCCCGAGCGCACATAGGACGGAATGGGATTTTCAATTTCCAAGTGAAAGTAGAAACCGCGCTCGGGAGCCTTTTGCGTCGCACGATGCAATGAAAAGGCTGCCAGTCCTCGAACACACCCACGGCCCACCGCGAAGGAATGTTTACCATATTTCCTCCGAAAAGCACGGTTCATCTAGCTGAAGGGTTTATGAAAAAGTTGGTAGCTAAGCGAGAGGAAGAAAAAAAAACCCACCCACCCACATCCTTCACCACGCGGATTTGATTCGCGAATTCGCGCACACACTTGAGGCTTGTCTGCACAATCATCAGTTTTCACTCGCGCCCCCCTCGGTCGGAAAACGATGCGCAAGGAAAACACATGGCGACGGTTTTCGCGAGGTTAGGGAAAAATCAATGCAACGGTTGAATGGTTATGGTTCTTTCCATGTGTGTTCTTTCGACGGCGTTTGTTTTTTTTTTACTTTTTCTCTCTCTGTGTGTGTTGCCTGGTGCCACTGATTGGAAGGACGGGGACGGGACATTCGGCGGGAGAGCAAATATGATTTTTTCGCCTAACGACACCGGCGTGCACCGCGATTGGTCGGAGCAGAAAAATTGATGATGCTGAAGGAAGCGATTGAATTGAATTTGAGGCCACACGTTCTGGCACACGTTGTTGGTGTGGGGTTGAGCATGGACTGGCATTGCCGGGCACATAAAAGATGATTTGCGATTGATTTGAGCGATTGAAAGGAAATGAAATTGATGGGAAAGATGGTAGCAACGCGGAAAACTTGGAAAGAGTTTTTTGGTGAGCAACGTTACGTCAAGGTATGTCATCAAGCTCGTTAAAATATTAGAGTTTAAGTAGTTATTATGCTCACATCAGTTGTTAGGTATTCCAAGAAGCAACGTATTTTATAACAGTAGGCTCATCAAGGAACCTGGTGATCTAACAAATACTGATAGACTGTCTGATGAGGTGAAGATAGGTGATTGCTCCTTATAGGTTATCCAAAACTTCAAAACTTCATGAATCAACCTGGGGAGGATGTATAGAGGTCTTCTCCAGTAAAGATACTAAACACTCAAGACATCCTGACGAAGCTGTGACTATAAACAGCTTTTGTAGTCATAGTAATCACATACGTCTCACAGGCATAGGCTCTTTCCAACAAGGACGAACTCTTCTTAGCCGCCTTCAAGATGAAGAGCGGCTTTCGAGCCCCATATGTGGGGAAAGATAATGGAGGAACTTGTAATACTAGCTATATGTCGAGCTCTACGAGAATTAAAGTGGGTTTTACCATCGTGTAGCTAATTAGACTCGCCAGGCTCCGTTGGGCTTGTCACGACATAAGAATGACACTGGACGATAAACCTAAGTTGAGGTGGATGGAAATTTGACCCGACTAAGACACGTTGGGGCGGTTCGGTAGGTGAGGCGTTAGCAGTGCCGGTCTTCACACGGCTGGAACAGGGTTTAAATCCCATCCAGACCGCCTCCCCGTACGCAGGACTGACTACCCAGCTACAGGTGAAAGCAAGTCACAGAAAGCCAGAAATGGTAGGCCGACACTTCTAGAGGCCGGAGAGCCTAATAAGAAGCAGAAGAAACCTTGAACAAAAGTACACAAAGAACATAAAGTTTTTCCAACCCCGAACTTATATTGGCTCGTTGATAAATTTCTTAGCTAAATGCATCAGCTTAAACAAAGCACCAATCGCTGTGCCATTCGCTGTTCCACCTTCACACACCGGTCCGGTCTTTTTTCCCCGTCGGAATAGACAGCTCCGACAGCGGCTGGATGGTTTTCACGCTCGATGGTATCGCTTTGTTTTGTTGATGTTGAAAAATTACACTTTGGCAAAACTTTTATCTTCCAATAAACACCGATCCACACTGGTCTGGCCGAAATCACCTCCACCATCCACCGCTTCACCGATCGGTCTATGGGCAAAAGATGATAAATTTCAGTATGATTAGTTTTTCATTTTACTTTTATCACTTTGGCCCACCGTACCGTACCTTTGGCGTGTTTTTCCTCCCGGCCACCCTGAGGGTGTAGACATGCTGCTAGCTTTGTACTGGTTTTGTTTCTTTTCGGTTGCGAAACTGTTGTGTATTGCTACGGTACTCCTGCTTTTCTTCAGGACAAGTTTTGCCCGTACCGCACCGTGGTCCGTTTCGCGATGTCCCCCTCAAAATGGTTCTACAATGGTTTTTGGGAACTGCCGGTACTGTTCCGCAAAGTACCGCTAAAAGGACGACAAAAACACTCAACTCCCCAATGGCTCCCCGTACTGTGTGGGGTGTGCCGTTGGCTGGAGGATGGACAAAATATTTTATGTGTACCATTTTTCATGAAAACATTTTCCGTTTTTTTGTTCGGTCGCTCCTTTGCTCGACACCGGCGGTGTGGTTTCAGTGCAATTGAATACGGTGGTGGATCTCTAGCGGTGGAGCGAAATGGACGGAAGCACGGTACTCATTCCGTTTGGCAGATAGCCATTTGGGACACGGCTAGTTTCCCAAATAGGTGACAAAGAAAATTGAAGGAGAAAGGCACGATGGTTGAAACAGGGAACTGAATGGTGCGAAATCGATGATCGGCATCGATGACATTATCGTACCGGGGGGACTGTTTATGGTCGCAAATGTTGGCCTTTTGCAAAGGTTCGCTCACAGTGCAATGCGCTAAAATTGAAAAAGAATGTAAAGGTTTGCTTCGATCGGTTTGTTCGGAACGGTCAACCAATGTGGGTTGAGTGTGGTCCAAAGGAAGTGTTAACATATTTCTCCGATAACGCTCTAGACGAGAACTACTCATTTTAATGAGATCATATTTTGTCTCGTGAGAGAAAAAAGGGGGGCAAGAAACTGTCTGCAATTTTTATCACGATCTTAGCTAATGTATCTTAGTTCGGTGAACCTTTTTGGCAGTTACTAACGTTATTGTGGTCAAATAAGGTGACATTAGAAGACACTTTTTAGAAGATGTATGCTTCACAGTTTCTTCAATTAAAACAAGGTCTTTTGATATCGGGGGTATGGTAAGGCCCAACTGCGAATCCACAGTGGGCTTTGGGCAATTTAGAAATCATCGCCTTATCCGAGAGAGACTCAAGTAGGGATTCAGATTCGACAAGTTCTGTGCATGTATAAATGTCCTAAACTCGTACCCTTGCAAATAATTCCACTGTCTACCACAACCATTAAGCACATAAATCACAGTTTAACATTTGCTTGATATTTAGAACGACTCTGTCCAAACCAATTGAAGTATCTTTATTAAGAAATTATTTGTACAATGAGTTTAATGTCTGAGAGAGGACATAGAGTAAGGTGCGACTTATTCTGATGACTCAATGATGCTGCTTCAAGTTTTACAACATCATGTTGGAGGAAACCAAGGACAATGGAGGAGCCGCTACAATGACGAGCGCTACGAGCTGTACGATGATCTCACCATCGTGCAGCGAATTAGACTCGCCAGGCTCCGGTGGGCTGGTCACGTCATGAGAATGACACCGGACGACCCAGCCCATAAAGTCCTTTTAGGCCGTCCACAAGGACAGAGGAGGCGTGGTAGGCCCAAATTGAGATGGAGTGATGGCGTAGATGCGTCCGCCAGAACGGCTGGGATAACGGATTGGCAGACGGCGGCGCTAAACCGTGATCGGTATCGAGGATTATTGCAGCAGGTCAAGACCGCGAAGCGATAAGTAAGTAAGTAAGTGGGAGGAAACCAAGGCTTAGCTGATTGACCCAGGAAGATTCAAAGCATCCATTCAAATCGAATGTAAGAAAGTTGGGTTAAAAGATGGACATCGTAAGCAAAACTTGCTGTCCATGTCTGAGTCGAACACATCCATGTGCCAATAAGGCACTTGTAAGGAAACTCTCCTCTTTACATAGCAGATTCTCACAGAATTATTGGACAAACCACTCTCGAAAGACGCTCTTCAATTTCTCATAGTCAAAAGTAGAGAGCATCTGATTACTGAGGTTCAAAAAGACCTGCATATATGTTTACGTGTATGTTTTTTGACAGCCTAGGCTATAGTTGACTGGAACTAGGTGTATGGCCGCCCAGAAAAACTAGGAATTCTTTATTACAGGAATCGCTCCATATAATATTAGCAAGTCGTCATAGTTACATTACCACCCGTACTCAATCTTTTGCCTTAATTCAGACAAAATTGCATTAAACCAAACTAATAATATTGGGTGACTTCATTTCTTATTTTTCTGTTCAGTAATAAACGTAAATGACGTTCATATCTCTAGTGTGACGCAACCAGCCGCTACTCGAAAATCGAGCTTCTTGGCCAATTTTAAAATCAAATCCTTCTCGATCCTTCTGCATAAAGAGTTTAGCCCGGGAAAATGAAAATTGGAAACACCAGGAGAAGTACCGGCGGCTATAGCAAACACCCGTAAACCCCCATGGTCTAGCCCCAGTGCCCGCGGAAGATGTGAGAGGTTTATCTGATTTGAAAGTTTAAAGCAATTTCCAGCAGGCAAAAACATCCGCTAGTGTTTTGTTTGCATCACACTTGCTTGCTTGGCGTTTCATGCTGCCACTAGTTTTGTTTTGGTGGTTCAACGAAAACACAAAACAAAAAACCATTTCGACAAGAAAACGGTTCGGCACAGATGGCAGATCATCCCCGGGACGCGGGTTGAAGCCGCTGGCAGCTAACTAACTGCTTCAACTTCGCCTTTAGGCCGGTGTAATTCAGGCATAATTTACATTCGGTTTTGTTAAGCACGCAATAGTCCTCGCCCGCGCACTAGAAGCAATTCACCAGCCGATGAAGCGCGGCGGCTTCTGCAATCCGGTGCTGCGCGGCAAATATAACGAAGTATCCCGGGTGGCTCGGCGGCGACGGCAGCACTCTCTATCGCGGGCGAAAGGCAAACGCGAAATATCACCGCATAAGTCGTAAACAGGTTCGTTAAATTCCTATCCTTCCTGTGCGGTGCTTGCCGGATTGTTGTTGGTGGGTTTTTTTTTTATCTGAAGAAATCCAATTTCCATCCGGCGGCCCGATGGAGGGGTGGTTGGAGCAGCAAAAGGTTAACGCGATGGGAACCGTGCGGTGGAAATGGTGCCGGGCAGGAAAAACAGGAAATAATTTCGAGGAACTTTATTCCCTTCGGATTATTTCGATTTTCCATTTTTATTTCCGTGGTTCCGCGAGCCAAAACGGCCTCTTTACGTGTAGTGAGTCTGTGTGTGTGGATATCTGGGCGGTGAGTCTGGGGGAGTACGAGTTTTCCGCACAGCTCTCCGCTCCAACCAGCTTCCCCAAACTCGACTCCTGGTTGGTTTTATCATGTCATGTGAGAGGTGGTTGGCATCATCCACCAACCTGCCTCTTTCCTTCCCCCCCCCCCCCCCATTCCCTTCACCACGATAAGTTTTCCCTGTTGCGGTGCGCTTTTATCCGATTTTCCCTGCCCGCACTGAAGTGGAAGCTTAGCGCCGGAAAACGGTGGTGCAAAAAATAAACGCCATCATGGCTTTTCCACACTCGCCGGCGCTTCCGTTGGCACAGGCGAAAAATCTTCACAACGTTTGAAGCGGAGAAGGGGAAGAAAAAAAGAAGAAAGCAACAACACGCCAACACGCAACCAAAAAGGCCAACGAAAGGATAAGAAATTGATTAAATCGCTGATCCTTTCTAATGGAAAAGTGTTTTTCCAGTTTTTTTCCCGTTCGCTCGCCTTGCCTTCCCATATGGGAACGTGGAGGTTTCGTACGTGCTACTGCAATTGTGAGTTTTTGTTTTGCTTTTTTGGCTCTCATCTTATGAAGCTCATCAATTTGCGAGATTTTGTTACGTTGCTAGATGTTAGGATATTTGAAAACGAGACCCACACATACCTGCTCAGACAAGCGAGAGATTAAAACGAAAAACAAAAACTTAACCGTTTCAAGAGCCAAAGATGAAAGCGGCCACATACGCGGTACTTCACGTGGACTCAACATATTGCGCTGGATTGAAATGTTTTCACCGCGTAAGCCTTTAGGGTAAGTCAGCAGCGCGTCCTGCAACACCGGGATTTCAATAATCACGCTGTTGAAATAAAAAAAAAAAACCCACCCGAACTGTGTTTGGAGATAGGCGCCGTCCCTGTATGGAGTCGGTTTTTATTAATCTTTGCAGAAGAAGCAAAAAAAAAGGGACGGAAACACTGGATCGCCTGCAATTGCGAAAGGTAATTTGCTATCATACGGTCACTTTAACTCGTTATTCGCGAGCAGGTTTCGAGGTTTCACGATTCGTTTCGCTTCTGTGTGTGTGAGTGTGGGTTTATCACACAATTTGTTTTGTGTGTAAGGTGTGATGCAGTTGGAACCTTTTTTTCCATCTGATTTAAGGGTAGATCAAAGGAATAATGGAATTTTCAACGCGAGGTTGAAGGTTCGCTTGGATATTAAAGCTTGCATTGGTCGCGGTTTGATGGATGATCGAATGGTGTGATGTGCTAGTGGTGCATTCTATTAGATGTTATTATTCGCCCAGAAATCTCTGAAAGATGTACAGAACATGTAAGCTATTAGTTAACTCTTTCATGATTTATACTTTGTAATGATCGCTTCTGTGCTGTATTAACGAGGTATAAGTACATAATGACTCACGGGATCACGTGTGTAAATGAATAAAAGAGGTTTTCTGTCCAAGTTTTGAAAACCTCAACCAAATGATGCTGTCTGTACCCGAAATAAACCTAACTAGATTAGTGGATGTATTGCTTAAGAGCTCTACAGGCTGTAAAAATAGACTTCATCTTCATAGACAACATGCTCAGAAATTTGGTTTTCAGTCTGGTAGGACTAATACATGCTTGGCTTCAGAGTCTCTGAGCTGAGTCAAACGTAGATAATCGGTCAGATAGTGCAATTGAGAGAGTTGGAAAAAATCTCCACAAAAGTAGATCGTCCTAGTAGATGAGAGTTACAAGTCGTTCGAACTATTGTCAGGTATCCTGGAACATCCAAGGCTGTTCTTTCTATTAGGATTCTTCTTCTTTTTTGGCCTACAGACTTCGTAGGGCATGCCTGCCATTTCTAGTTCACCAGACTTATTGATACCACGTAGTTGGATAGTCAGTCCTCACTACGGGGAAACTGTCCGGATAGGAATTGAGCCCCGATCATGCCGTATGAAAACCGGCGCTGTTGTTGCGTTCACCGCCTAGTGAGATTCTAGTAATTTAATCGGAGTTAAACTCTATAAGATGTGGTACTATGTCATTAAAGAAGATCAGCTACAAGTTTATTGAAGATCACTATTATTACCAAAGTTGCTCCACAATGACCGATAATATTTTTGGGTGATCCTCAATAGGAACAATTGTATTAATATATGGTCACCAAGAAGAAGAGAATTGTTGTATAAAATATAGTTTTTATTCTACTCTATCGAGGCAGCATCATGCTCTTGCTAGTACTGTTAGAATGACTACTTTTTTTTTTTTTTTATTCATAAAGAACGGCCTGACTGTATTGCTAGAATGACTACTTACTACTTCGCCTTTTTCGTTTTTGAATCAAAATTCTTGATGCGGACCTTGACATATAATTTCTCAATTCTTTACCTTTATTTGTCATGTTAGAAGATACTCAGTTATAGGAATTTGTCTTCCTGCAACATTAGAATATGACATTTTCAAAGGATTTTTGATGGTTTTACCTCCTTCTTGTAGCATATCTTTATAATTATAACTCAGTCTTTCTCACTTTTGCTTTTTTATTCTTTAAGTTCAGTGTGTAAATTCTGATACATTGTTTTAGGTGTAATTTGGAAGAAAATATAAATCAAACGAATATTTAGCAAACTTAAACCTACTTTACTTCTGGGTTTAAAAATCAATCCAAACCATGGCATCTTCTAAACAGATTTTGGTTTCCACGTAAAAAAAAAACCCCACTCCCAACCGTTCTGTTAAGCCCTAACCACCCAACATCCTCTTTATACGCGAGCATCAACGAAATGAAGGATTGCGCGATGTTTTGCATTTCGCGCTCGCTGCCAACAATGGCGAGATGCTTTTCAATTGCTGTGCCATCATTCGCAAATGCGTCCCTTCTTCCGCTTCCCCCACCAAACTGTCGTAATTGTGGTTCATTTTCTTGTGACATTGTACTGTGGACCGAGCAGACGAAATGGAAGAAAAGAGTGCGCGTCTACGCGGTGGGTACGTGAATCGTAATAATAGCTACTTCCACATCCTTTACCGTCATTAGCGTTGTCGGATACTTAGGCCGTATGAAGGAAAATGAGGCCGTGTGTGTGTGTGTGTTTGAGGGAGGATGCATGCACATTGTGACATCTCGTGATGATGCATGCAAGCGCGTTGACAGGACGTACGTGCACAAGGACGCGAACGCACGGGAAACCCATTTGGGTTATTATCGGGCGGAGTGACACCGTGGTCGTTTCCATCTGTCGACTAGATTCTTCTAAGCCTTACTTACGCCGGCACCGTATGTCCTTGCCGTTTGCACTCGTGCGCTCCCCTCGAAGCTATTGTTTTTGCCATCATTCTTGGGCACTGTCGTTCTGTCTGTGTATGTTTTTTTGTGTTCTCTGTTCATTCGCTGCTGTTGTTCATGCAAAAAAAAGAGTACGGTTCTCTTTGTCCTGGAGCGCTGTTTGTTCCTGTTCCGGTTCCGTCGTGCCCAAAACAATGGGGTCCAAAGTAGTCCTCTTACATGCTCACATACTTTACAACGGTACCTGCCTGCCTGCTCGCCCTCCAACCAACCAACGAACCATGCAGCCAGACAGACATTCAAGAGGTTTGGAGATTTTTCTCCCGGCTTGGGGTCTGCCCGTCATTATTTGCACACCACCCCACTGGCAGCCGGCGAGGATGGTTGGAAAATTGCCGGATTTTCTTAATTGTCCCCGGAAGTGGTGGTCCATTCCTGGTGGACAATTTGCTACCTGCTGCCATAGAAATGGGTTTCCGGTGCAACGGCAGCGGCGGACGAAAGTAAACGGTTTTGGGTGTGTGGCTGTTTTCTTCGGGCATTGGTGGTGCAGTGTTTCCGACTGCAGTTTGGGATAATTGTCCGGTGCTTCTAGCGTGCTAGAAGATCTTAAACTTGTGCTGCGTGCTGAGATGATGATGTCGTATGGGCGAAGCGATTGTAGTGAGGACAATATACTGTGCCTGTACCTTCCATGTGGTATCATTACACTCGTCGATCGTACCGAAGCGTGGAAATTATTTCCGCCACATACTTTTTGGCTCGCAACAATTTGGTTAATAGCGGTTCCAGTCATTTAAGGATTGCTAAACTAAGGTGTTTCGAGCAGTATTTCGTACTTCGTAAGGTAAGATGGAGGTACCATTTAATTTCTTTTGGATATGTTTAAAAGTTAATATTCTTAAATGTTTCAAATCTCAAAAAAAAAAGTTTTATCATAGACCAGGACCTGGGTTCAAATCCCATCCACACTGCTTTCCCGCACGTATGTTTGGCTATCCAGCTACGGGTTAAATCAAATCACAGAAAGCCAGCAATGTCCAGGCCGAAACCTTTCGAGATTGTACAGCCAAAGAAGAAGAATATACTTAATGAGATATTTTAAATGATTTTTTAAAACTATAATAGAACAAAAAATCATATCATAAAAGATAGCAACGGATCGTACAAATCAGCATCAATATTCATAATATTAATAGAAATAATAAAGAATGTAAATCAATAAGTTTTATAGGGAAATTATCGATGTTTCGTATTTTATTTATCGAGAACAGATAATTAAATCAATTAATTTAGTTCAAAAAACAACTCTTTTCGATAGAACAAATTAATTTAAAATAAATCAAAAAATATTGAAAAATGAAATACTGAAGCGACACGCATAAACAGCTCTAAAAATAAATTAAGTATGATACTTATAATTAAACAATTCTTTACTGGTTTCTATAGTGTAATTAAAGTTTAAAAATACTCATAAATAAAAGCCTTAACTTCTAATTGTTATTAAAAAAAGATTTAAGCGTAACTTATTAAATAATTTATGAAAAGAATAAGACAAAAGAGCTTCGAACTTAAGTATAATTAAGGCTTGACCTTTTTACTTGACACTATAACAAATATTTATAATAAATATGTACACGTAAATTCCATTATTATAATAAGTGGGAAAGTATCAAATTTTTTTGCTGGGTGGTGTTTGAAATCATTTAAATCGTTGGATTGAGTTTGCATGAAACAAAGTTACAATTTCATTTCCCCACACATGATCATCGGATATTTGCATTAATTAACCAAAACAGCAAGCATATTAACGAACCCGCTAGCACAATTTGCATAATAAGTTGTGCAATAGTGTCTTGCGAGATGTTGTTGCACATTTGCACCAGCCAACCAACCCTTTGCTTCTAGAAGAAGAAAACAAACCGCCAAGACACATCCGATGCGCACCGAAACGTAAGCATATGCATCGATATCCAAATTCCTCATCACCGATCGCGAACAGTTGCTTAGAGAGGATGGTTTTAGGCCGTGAGCTTAATGTGCGGTAACGTTGGCTAAAAAATGTTTCAAAGTGAACCCTTCTTTTTGCTTTTTTGAGCTCCGCTTTCCGTTTTCCGCTTCAAGACCCGTCAGGTAGCCGCCGGAACCGTCTGGTTGATTCGCCAAAATAAAAAATAGCGGAGCCCCCAATGCTCATGTTCAACTTCAATTACGCTCATTGTTGTCTAATCATGTTCCCTTTATCGGCAATAAATTTTGCATTCACCGGCCACAAAACACTGCCACTGCGTCCGTACCGGGGCGTGGAGTCTCGCCGTTTTGGCATACACACACACATTTTATCTGTCCGTATTTTCGTTTAATTTTGGCCGTTTTTTTTATTTGACTGGAGTTTTCGTGGCTGCTTTCGATTGATCTTCTTTTTGGTTAGGGTTTTGGACGGGTGTACTGCACCGTGCTGACCACGGTTCACGGGGAATCGTGTCTTCCGGTGGCCACTGGACGGAGCGAGTTTTCGGGTGTAGCGAACCGTCGTCCTGTGTGTAGCGAACCTTCCGGGCTTCCTGAGTGTCCGCGCCATTGGCTGGGAAGGAAGTGTGATAGCATCGGCAGTACTTCGGTTGTCTGTCGGAGGGCTTACCTTTTTTTTTAAACGGGGGGGATTTTTCGGTAGGCTTATTTACGACACTTGGTTCGGAATGATTGTGCATGTGTGCCTTTGCACCATTAGAGTTCGCTTGGGACGAAATATTTGGAAGGGTACGGGCATTGATCGAGCGATCGATATGATTTCAGCTTCAGGTCCGGACAGGAACAAAACTTGAGCTTCATTTTCGGGGGGAGAATATCCAGATAGAACATGGTGATGTTGGGAACGAAGATCATGTTCCAATAAACATGTTCAAAAACCTATTTTAACTTGAAACATAAAAACTAAAATATTTAGTCAACTCCATGTCTTTGATTCGAGTCGTGACATCCTACACATTGAGACCAAGTCAATTAGGATCGCAATCATGCATTGATAGAGCTTGATATGCATGCCGAAACGTGATAAATGATCGACTCACTCTCTAAACAAATTAAACCAAAAACAAGTGTCCAGACAATTAATTTCCCAAACGGAAACCATCCCGAAAACCCCAACTGCTACTATTCAATTCGTGACTAATAGGAGTAGCATCGAAAACTCAATTGTTAACCGATCGCACAATCAGCCACCAATCGGGCTGATCATGTCCGACGTTTGCAACAATGCCGATAGAGAAGCCTTAAAGCCTATCCACCGGAACGTGCCATTCTGTCATGTGCGCGCTAATCGTCTATCTTGTTTTCCCTTGCCACCCTCGGCCGCGAAACCCGACATTTTTGCGAAACTACCCGGCTAATAACAAAAAAAAACGCTAACAAAAGCAAACAGGGCACAAAAGGTATTTTGTGTAAAGGCGTGGCACAACGCACCTTCACGACAAAGTAATGTGAACATCCCGTCCTGGGTGTCAAAAATCATCGATGGAAAAAGCTTTTCAACTTTGTCTTAGAACAGTGGAGGGAATGATACTTGAATAGATGGAAAAAAGTGATTAAAATAATATAAATTAGATGGAACGTTTTTTTCAATACATAATACTAATGTACTAAGTTTATTTACCAAAAAATACTAATTTTCTGAATGACATTATTTGGTTCGCAACTAGGTTACGACAGTTTTAACCTTCATTTTTTTATTTTAATGAATAAAACAAAATTTACAACTTTTTTCCACAGTACAGGATATTTTTATTTTTGTTGTTGAAAGAACACTACGTCTTTGAAGACAATACAGAAATCAAGCCATGTCCATTTGATGTCCTTGTGTGACTTAAACTATAGGCTGGCTGTTTCGACACGCAGCCGTCCCGTTGATTCACGAAGCGAACAAGGCACGAAGGAACGGAGACATAGAAATCGTCTTTCGGATGCAGCGTCTAAAAATGATCCTATCTTGCGGAAGAGATAAAGCGTTTTTTCTAAGTAGTATGGGTATATTTAAGTCCCATAGGTCTCGGAGGCTGATGATGAAGAGAGCGATCTATTTGTCGATCGTACGCACGAAGCCTTTTACAAAAATTCTATCGCAGGATCGGAAAAAGGATCCACGCCGGAAACTCTCTCCCACGCGTTCACGCTGTTGACAAGCGATAAGAACGCACTTATCGCTCCAGAAACGCATTCGAAAGCAGGGGTTTCCCAATGATGATACGCGGTTAATTCGAACATCGTTATGTTCGATAACCACTAGCCATCCCATATGCGATCGAACGGAATAGGATGAATGGGCCCAGATCCAGAGGCAATAGGAGATTGATATCTCTAGGCTTTAATTTTTTTTTTTTTTATTCATAAAGAACGGCCTGGCCGTATTGCTAGGCTTTAATTTTAATGAGAGAACAATGTAAATTGGAGCTGGACCATTCCTAATACAAGCAGGCCTGGTCATACTAGCAAGCCATTCATACTTGAAGGGCCACTTCTTCTAGAGTAGGAATCAGCTCTTCTAGCGATGATCTTTAGCTGTCTTTTTGCTCAATTTTAAATTGAGCATGGAGAAAATTCTTCATAAACAACATGTACTAACTAAGCTATACGTGTCCTTACGAATGAAAACATAAAAAGTCCTGACTATTTTTTTTTTTGTGTGGTTGACAAATAAAAATCCAACGCCATTGAAATTTGGCCTAATAAATTAAAAGCGGTTGTTATATTTTTGCAAACCTAATAATTTTGTTATATTGGTATTTTGTTCCGTCTATTTTCCATGAAAATATTTGATCTTGTTTTAAATTAATGTAATGTTTTTCCGTTTGCTTTACTTTTTTTTGCTGTTTTTCTTATGTGTTGATCGTTACATGATTTTTATATTTGTTATATTAACATTCCTGTTTGTATTGTTTGTTGTGGTATGCATTTTCTAAGTTTTTCTTTTCCTTTTTTCTTCTTATTTGTTGTTCTTTGTACTTGTAACAAGCTTGAGACATTCCCATTCCCCGTAATTAATGCACATAATAGTAACATAAAAAGAAATGTCCCTCTATGCACCGCACCTTGTAGTAATAATGCAATTAACGCTAGTCGCACACCTGTATGCATCTGGCGCACACACACACAGAGGAAAGAAGCAAGATAAAAAAAACCCCGTCACCAAACACAATACTCACTGCCAATTGCTATTAGCAGGAATGTTGATGAGATGCACCAACGAACCAATTGCCGGTGTCAATGGCAGACATACGTACGAGGAAAAAAGGCCCCATTCGCACCTCGCACCTCGGGGATTGCATTCCAGCGCGTGTGCAACTTTGTTTCATACGTTTGCACCGAAACTGTACCGAACCCCGGTCACCCATCACGGTTCCCCGCTTTCAAAAACCCCCCGGAAGCAATTGTCAACCACGCGAGGGCGCGTCAATCGGTGCGAAAGGCGACCCCAAGGATTACAGTAAGACCGTTCGTGGCATTCGAATTGTTTGACTGTGGCACAAAATAAAAGACTGTTGCTGCCCCTTCTCTCTCTGCCGTCCCTTGGCAGGGAAGCTGAGCTGGTTGAGTGGGTGCGCCAGACACTCCAGAGCGAACGGGAGAAGCTTAATTTGCATGCTCACGACCCCACGGGCGAGCTCCCGTGTTGGTCGAACAAAATCTGTCTCCTTACCCGAAAAAAAAAAGAAAAACCGCTGAAGAGTTCATTAGAGTAAGTGTTTGTGCCACCTTCATCGTGCCTGATGATGCTGCTGCTGCTGTGATCGTTTCCCGGCCCAACCCGGGACCGACCGGGGGAACTTGACTTGTTTGCTCGCTCGCTTTCCACTTCATCGCTCGCGTCATCATTTTTCATCGCACCTTTTCCCCGGGAAAGTGTGGCCGCGTACGACCGGCCCTACGGGGTGGCGTTGACACGTCGGGGCTGGGCGACATCCTTTGTTCGGGTGTGCGAACGCTCACAGGATTAGTGCGGAATTTTGTGATAATTATGCGCCAGCTTCATCACTTCACAGTTCGCTTCACAGGGCGCAAAGGATGGCCCGACGGCGGATGCATCCAGCCGTAAATATTGCACGGGACAGCGCGAAGCCTAACAGCGCGGGAATGCAAGTGCACAGTTGGGAAATTGAAGGAAGAAAACTAGCGTTCGGTAGAGTTTTTTTTTGGGAAATATTTATTTCGTGTTTTAGCAAGCAGATGTTACTTACATATGATGGAATTTAATTTTAATTTCCATTTTTGGAGGCCTCACATTGGTCACTCGTGAAAGTCATTAACTTTTTAATGCGGAAAACTATGATTAAAAATCAGATCGAGAAATAATTTCTGTTTGACTGTAAAATGTATAAGAAAAGATATTTATTTCATAAGAAAAAAAAAATTATGTGTAAAGAAAAGGGGTTTAAATTAGATAAAGAAATAATTTAATTTCTACAGAGAAAATAGTGTAAAAATAATTCAAGAACAAGGACTAGAAGAAAAATACATGGAATAGTAAATGCGACATGTACAAAAACTCTGTATAGTCTATAAAATCTTTAAAAATTCTGTATAATCTATAATATTCTATAAAATCACTACGGTTTTCAAATACATTTTAACATAAATTTATCAGTTTTAGACATAAATCATATTTTTTGGAACGTTAGTTGTCTTAGTAATATGTAAGGCATAAGAATAGTCTAGTCTTAGACTCCCAGTGTGCTGCCAGCGAGCTTCGCAGGCTACTGTTTTTTGTGTGCTCGCTCCTAGACTCAAGAGTAATCTCTGAAGAGCTCAATCCCACACCAACCATTCGGACGGGATGCCGCACACCGGTAGCCCCTCCATGTAAAAACCCGTGTGCTGGAATGCTCCAGTGGACTAAGAGGCCAGATTTTGTTGCCGCTTCGTTGAGTTGCCCCATTCAAAGGCCGGGCTCACTCACTCGCGAAGGACGAAAAGAAAAAAAAGGACTACGTCCATGGTTCCAACATGAGCGATGCTTGGCGAAGAGCAAATGAATCCACCTTCGCAGCAAATGGTGATGATGAGGCCAAAATGCAGCTCGGTATCCTGGTAGAACAAAAAACGAGCTCAACACCATCGACGTCTAATCCATCTCACTTTCGGCTCGATAGCGATGATGATTGCTGTAATGGGTGCTTATGCAGTCGGGTTTTGTGTTTGCCGTGCTGGTCCGTGATTTGGATGGAGGTAGAGCCCCCGCAAGAACACGACCGTAAACCATTCCGTGAGGTTCTCAAGCACGAGGCTGAGTCGGAGGTGTTTTTTTCTCTTCATCATGACTTTCGAGGCAAACACCAGAACCGGGCGATCAAAGCATAATCCCTCTCACTAATTGTGCGACCGCATAATCCTTGCTCGAGAGCCTGCTTTGTTCACACGCGTTCACGTAAGGCTCGTCTTTCGGTCTTCAATACGATCGTTACATCCAACGCAGCAAATTAGCGCTTCAAGTGGTGCAAGTGTTTGGCAAGTGAAACAGAGCACAGAAACACACACGCCAAAAACAAGAATAGCCATTTTAAGCTGTGTCCTTGAACTGTACTGACCCGCGTAGGATCATCAATGTGCGCGCGCGCGCGTATGCCGGCAAAGGTTGAGCTGTTTGAGGGCGCCCTTTATTGCTTGCAAAACCCTCCCCGATTGATGTCTACTTCCTTTGCGAGTTACAGTTTTTTCGGTGCACTTTTACACTTTGGCCGTTGTTTCATCGAGTTTTCCCCCATGTTTCTCGTGACCTCAATTTTCCCCCGCTTTATGTCTCCCTGTCCGCTTGTCTGGACCGACCGAGACTAAGCCAGGCTGTCTGACACCCTGTCTGGATGGCTCCGCCGACGACCCTTCGTTCCTCACCCAACCATCACCGCACGCTGTGTCTGGGTCTGTGGGCGTTTTAGTTGATTGGTTCGGTGCGTTCGTGATCGACAATTGAAAGCGAAAGTAACTGCAGCGTAAAGTGCAATTGCACAAAGCTTGACCGTGAATAGAACGAGCTCAGAAATGCAGACGGGAAGTTGAAATAAACAAACACCGATGCATTCCGGTGAACAATTGGGTCTTTTTGTTCTTTTTTTTGTTGGAGTTGACACTTCCCTCCTAGGTGCAGTTGGGCAATTGGGAGATTGGTACACCGGTACACTGTTTAGAAGGGACGCATCGTCACGCATCAATTGCAGTTGCACGCGTCTAATGCATTTTTAGAGCTGACACCACACACTCTTGACTTGGTTCGTTTCCTGCAAAAGAAGGAAATTTTTTATTTTTATCTTTAAAAGCTTATCATGGTCTTGTGCGTCTTCCACACACACACAACCTTTTGTGTACCGAGCGACAGGAAAACAAAATTCCAATTAGACAGTACGATCGGTTTTGGCTGGGCGTAAATTAGATCGTGTTTAGCATGGGCGAGATCCTATCGTTGCTGTTCCCAGACAGGTCAGCAACTGGAGGTATTGGTGACGATACAATTTTTACGATGCTTAATGATGCATTGTTTCCGCTGCTCCTATTTTTGGGGCGGAAGATCGCACAATCGATGATTAGGCGAATGCTTAGATGGTTTGCTGAAGGTGTAATGCAATTTACCAACCGATGCACCGTGCAATTGCAAATTTTATTGTTTAGCGTGTTTAGAGCGGCGGAGACAGCTGGCAGTAAAAAGGGATGCTAGCTTCCTGCTTCGCAGACATGGAGCAGATGGCGCTGTCGGGGTAGGCTTCTTACCATTGGGTGTTGGTAGATGATTTAGGTAATTGTATTAGAGTTGGAAAATGTATGCAAATGTATCTCCTCTTTTTATTAACTTCTTGCTTCTTTATTCACCGAGACTTTAATTATCGCATACAGTGGTGGACAAAACAGTAGGACCAAATATTCGTTTAAGAATCTATTGTTTTCGGTAGTTATATAAGGGTGTGCAGAGCTTCGAATCGTACGTTAAAATAAGTTGAAACGTATAGGGGAACTTTGCAATCATATAATGGAATATTACATGCAGGAGATATTTGCAACTTTGGAGCTTTTTATACAGCTTTATATAGATCAAAACCTTATAAAGATTAGCAAATAGGGAAGAATTTTTCTAATTTGAATTTTGCAATTTGAACTGAGTACGGGGAGTCAGTCTGGATGGGATTTGATATCCGATTCTGTCGTGTGAAGATCGGTGCCGCTATCGCCTTTGCCTCCTAGTTGTGAGCATGAAGAATTATTTCAATGTCCTTCATATTTCTTAGAATTTTTCATTCGCAGGGCTCAAGGTGAATCAGAATCGATTTCTTGACTGATGCAATGTATCCTCGTTTTCTTAAGATCTTCATTGAAATTATACCTATAGCTATAATTGCTGTATATCGTCACCAGAACCTTTTTCAGTCACATAAAATTAGGTTTTTTCTTATGGTTGATGTGTCATTTAAGGTCGGATGCGGTTTGTCTGTTAAGTTCTATAACAATTTTTAATGCTTATCTTGTGATTTTACATTGTTTATAGCATTTATTTTCATTTTGGCAAGCTCTTCGTATAGTTGTCGCAACTGTCTGTATGCTACTTATTGTTAAGCCTTTGGGCAGAGACTTTGGAATATGTTTTTCTTGGTGTTTGAAACTATCCTATATTTTAATTCAATGGT
The DNA here is from genome assembly GCF_013141755.1 of Anopheles stephensi. Lineage (NCBI taxonomy): Eukaryota > Metazoa > Arthropoda > Insecta > Diptera > Culicidae > Anopheles > Anopheles stephensi. The sequence goes on from NC_050203.1 coordinate 19,483,937, forward strand.
TTGTCCTTGCAATAAGGATTATGTTTGTAAAATTAATTTATTGTAATTGCTCTAGTTTTTATTATTATGTGTTTTTATTAAAGTGTTATAAGCATTGACGTATTATAAAGGATACAAAATCTTTTCTGACTACTATTTTTATGGTATGATTTGTATGCCAATTGAGGACATTTGATTTAAAATTGTTAAACACATTATTGAGATTATCGATAAGCAACTCTTTTATCTTCGCTGTAATTCGCTTGTTTGTTGTTGTGCACATTGTTCTATTGTCAACTATTATTACCCCTAGCAAATCCTGTTCGTTTGCACCGCACAATTCCCATTATGGTCCTTTCGGCAAAGGTTTTCCCGTAAAATGCATTACCGATGCTTTGTGGTTCCCATTTTTGCACCATTCACACGCTTTGAGCTCTTCCCATTCTACCTTTACCGGCCGACGCACTTCAACCGCTGCGTCAGTGTAAACAAACAGATTATAATGCCACCGCTACACCCCTCCGATCGATCGATTGCTATTTACCATAGAATAGTTACTGGCCCGTCCCAAACCCCTAGCCAGTCAGGCTTCAGACCGAATGGCTTCACACACAACCGCACGATGTCCTTTCCCCTGTAGCGAAAAACAAAATTCCCTTTCAATATTTCCGGGGATCGATTTTAAAAAAAATCCGCCCCGAAATTTCAACCCAGAGCAACAACAACACAAAAAAAACTCGTCCTAGACAACACCTAGCCGGCGCAAGGGCATCTGGGGATGAGATGCTTTATTTGACTTGTTTCTATTCTATGCGGTGGTTGCGTTGTTCGGAACAATTTTCCCCACCCCTTTTGCTAGCGTTTGCGCTGCCCCGGAGAAACGGTGTTCAAATAATCGTTAAACGTAATACCCTTTGTTCGAGAGTTAATCGCTCAATCGCAATCGGCTCTTCGATCAAGGGTTTTGCCGATAGGTTTTTGATGCGTGGCCGGGAGGTTCCGGCAATTGGGTTGCGGTGGTTGGCAGATGCAGGTGACACTCTTTCGGTCGGCAGTTCGGTTGGTGGGCCAGGTTGAATCCGTTAAGGAGCGTACTGTCGAGTGTTTGCGGTTGTGCTGCTTGTGCTCGGAGCCAAGGGGGAGTTGGGCCGCGTTGTCTAGGGTCCGATTTGCATCCGATTGTTTGATAATATTTTGGGATGAATAATTATGAATGCAATTTATGGATGTAAGCTTTAAATTGTACGATAATGATAATTCTCACATTTGAAGTACAGTTTAGCAAAAATCTTAAGGACAGGTTGGCCTCCGTCCTAGCTTTTAGTGTCGTCTTGAGGTCGTCATTGATGATGCTTTTGTGAATAATCTCCACTGTTTTTCTTGAAGCAAACTGTATAAGAGATGGAGAAAACATGAAGCTGAGTTTTTCAAACGATTTACCATGTTTATTTGGTTTAATTTGAAGACGAGATTTTGCTCTTGAGAGTCTATTCCCGTACGCAAGACCAACTATAGAGCGACTTATTCTTGTTTTAATTACCATCCATGTTAGAGCCCAACAATAGAGGATAATTTATGAAACGTACATGATCTTGCACTTGCAGCTGACACGAGCAATGATTGATTTATTTTCAATCGTGCTTTATTAACCAATCCCTCTTGAGCATATCCATCCCGATCGACCGATCGCTTCGCTGCAGCATCGATTTATGTTGCCACCGATGACTCTCTTAAAAACGGCACAGTCCAATGCAGTTAAGCTAAAAGAGCTCCATCACCTAGGCAGCGGATCACCACTCGGCCGGCCCCTCGATCTGGCAGACAAACATGGCCAGCTGTCGATCGTGCTTGATGGATCGCTGACGGTTGATGGGTGATCGTTTCCTTTCCGGACGACAACCTGCTGATGTGGCCAGCGGTTCGCACCATTTCCCAGCCCCCTGCTGATGCGTGGCCTCCGGGTGCTGGAGCTCGGTCGGAAATTAGTCTCGCGCCCGGCTAAGGTCAACGAAAGCGGTGGAGGCGCGATCCGACCAACGCAAAGGATGCAAAGTGTATAGCCGGGGCAAGTGCAATCAATAAAACAGCAATAACAAACAAGGGTAGCTAAAGAAGGAAACGACACCGGCGTTTGCTCCGGCTTCGCTTCGGATCGGTCAGATAAATGTGGTATGAATATCAATTTCCATTCTGGCCAACGGTTTGCACTGCCAGGAAGCGGGTCGGGTTTTTCTTCGCCCTGGGGGCAACATTCGGAAAATGGAAAAGCCCGGTCCCATTTATCACGCTGGGCACCATCTAGCGGCCGGACAGGGGGAGCTCACTCCATTCAAACGCAGAAACCAACAGAGAGAGAGAGAGCGAAAGAGGTGACATGGACACTGGTGAAAAACTAGCTCATCCCACATGTCCCGTGGGACATGCCCATCGATGGTGTCAATGGTGGCGGAAAATTGGACGCGAAGTGAATAAAAACCTCCCAATCGTGACCCCATGGCCGCGAATGGCCGCCGGTGACTCGTTTATCATTCGGAAAGGTAGTAAATGGACGCAGAAAAGCTCGAGACAATGGAAGGTGGAGATGGGTGGGAAAAATAAACCACCCGACTCACACACACACAGTAATTGTCGGCGATATCAATCATTATCGGGGTGTCAACCGTGGTGCATCGTCCCGGCCCTCGGGAGTGAGAAATTTTAAAGTGAATAAAATAGTTTTCTATGTGCATATCGTTGGGTGTGTTTTTTTTTTCATTTCCAGTTTTTCGCCTTTTTTGCATGTTCTTTTTTTGTTGGGATGGCCGTGCCGTGAAGGATGGCAGTATCTTCCCCGGGCAACGGTACTTGATTGATTGAGGTTCGGTCGGTGAGAAATGTGTATCGTTTTTCACTGACGTGCTCATAAATGTCGTTAGTAGGGGCGGTAGATGGAGCAAAAAACAAAAAAACGTCCGCTGGGCACCACAGTTAACATGGTAATTGAAAATGAATTACTTGTTGGAGGTAATAGAGAGAAAAAAAACCACGGAACGATGAACAAAAAATATTGTCGGGGAGAAAATCGGATTATGTTAGAAGGATTTGATGAAGCTATTCGCTGAGCTGTTCTCCCCTTGAACCATCTATTTTCCGTGTTAACCATTTAATTATTTTAACCATAATCAATTATAATTTTTTATGTTAAAGTTGGTGATTATTTAATTTTATTTGATTAAAAATACTTATACTTAAGTTATTGAATATATTTAGAATCACCGTTAGAGCGCTTCATGAATGTAAGACCAATTTCTCATTCCATGCAGTAAAGACAAAAGATTCATTAAGGGCTGTATCGTCTCAATGGCGCATTTGCAAGAATACTGCCCTCTCTTTATCTTCATTCAAGCTTAGAAAGAGCAAAGGAAGCTTATTGATAAAATATTTGCAGTATTCATAACGTGTGCCATAAAGCACATCCGGCTGACAGCCGAGATTCATGGGAGGGATGCATTGGGAACAAGGTCTGTGCAGAGGGAGAGAGAGAGGGAGAGAGAGAGGGATAGAGATACGCCCTTATACGTCGCTGCGATCGTGAATCGTTGTGCATCGTCGTGGAATGTTTGTCTAAGCTGCACGGGTGCGGAAATGCACAAACGGTTCGTTTATGCAGTTGCAGTGCTGCAAGCGTCTCCGGTGCCACGGGGATAGCATCCGGTGTTGTGCATTGATATTACCGTGTGTGATTTGCCTACGATCGCGTCTCTCCGCTATGTGAAGGCTACGCCGAGTTATGATCATTCGAGATAGAGTAGAGAGTTGAAGATAATTAGAATAGATAATATAGAATGCTTTCTTACCGTATATACTTGTATTGCCATAAAATAGCTGCTAAACTAGACAAGGGTATTGGAGTTATCATTTTCTCTAAGACATTGAAGTAGTTTTAGCTACAACAGGGTCATCTCAACATCGTCATCAACAGGCGGTTTGAGGCGGCAACTGTACTGGTCTTCATACGGCAGGACACGGGTACAAATCCCATCCGGACCGTTCCCTCGCGTAGTGAGGACTGACTATCAGAGTACGTAGTATCATTAAGCCTTGTAAGCCAGAACTGGCAGGCATTAGAAGTCAGATTAGATCTTGATAAACAAATGAGGAAGTGCTCTAAACCCTAAAATAAAGAAGCTCCCTTTAAAACAGCCCTGTTCGGCTTTGTTTTTTTATATTTAAAGGCCTTAATTTTAGAAATGAAATTAAACCCCCATTTCACTCTAATTTACTACATTCAGAGCATAGTTGCGTGGTTATGCTATGCGATCGTGCGATCGTGATAGTATAGTAAAGTTTTTCAAAAGCCAACATCGCCACCTTCGCCAGTCTTGCTCGGTAGGCTAGAGTGCTTTAACTGAATCGTTTAACTATAAAGTCTGAAAATAGAAGAATAGAATAATCCACCTTGTCTCAGACATAGCTTTTCACCCCCCAAAACATCATGCATAATTCATGTGCAAGCATGTGTGTTTAGGGTGGTAGCTCCCTTTCTGTTGTTGTTGTCTCCATTTTATTGCTCCCATTAAGGTCGAACGCTACCCGTTTCACACTAGGCTGGCGAAAACGGTGAAGCTTTGTCGTCGCTTTCGCGCTATCCAATCTCTAATCACACGCCCAAAGGCTTCTGTCACAACAGAGTCCATTTGCTGCGAGGAACGGAGCAGTGCGTGCACTTGTAATTTATTTAACACATCAAGCTGCGGTGCTGTGGTTCGGCGCGATATTCATGGCATAAAATCAAAAACTCCAAAACAAACATAACTCAGACCCGCAAACAGACCACTCGTAACGACCTGCGTTGGACACCGGCCGGTGGGTACAATGGTCCTTTCCAAAACCAAACCAACGGAAAAAAAACTCAACTTCATCGTTTTTCGCAGCTTTGTTTACGCAAACGCATCGTAACACGTCACACCATACGCACGCGTTGCCACGAAGCGGCCCTGTAAAGCTTTTCGGAAGGTGCTGGTAATGTAGTGAGAGGTTTCGGCGAAGATTTATGAGATGATCGGGTGAAGTGTTATCCCGGCGGCGGCGGTGGCGGCTTCGTCAAATAAAGCAATAGAAATAGGTGAAGCTGAACTTAGACGGTTACGTGGATGGTTCAGCGTACCGGAAGAGCGTACTATAAGTTGACGGGGAATTATCGTAACTTGGGGTATGGAAGAAAATGTAGAAGTACATTGTGTTTGAAATTCAGCTAAGCTAAGCTCAGCTAACTGTACTGTCGTCAATTACGAGAGAAGCTTTTAGCATCAATTTAACTTTGGATGAGGCTTCAATACTGCAGCACAAGTATCTTCTAAAGACACTCACAGAAACTACCGGCACTTCAGAATTATACCAGTATCGTGAAAGGTTTAGTAGTGAGACTCTTCTAGGGTTAAACGTCGTAGAATATTACTTACTTGCTTACTTGGCGCTAAAACCGCTTCTTGGTTTTGGTTTGCTGTATCGATCCTCGATACCGGTCACGGTTAAGCGCCAGCTTCTGCCAATCCATTATCCCGATCGTTCTGGCGGACACATCAACGCCATCACTACATTTCAGTTTAATCCTACCAAGCCTCCTCTGTCCGTGTGGACGTTCCAAAAGGACTTTAGGGGCTGGGTTGTCTGGGGCTATTCCCATGACATGATGAACCCACTGGAGCCTGTTGAGTCTAATTCGCTGAACAATTGTGAGATCATCGTACAGCTCGTATAACTCGTCATTGTTGCGGCTTCTCTATTGTCCTTCCACACATACCAGGCTAAACATTCTTCTGAGCAGCTTTCTCGTGAACGCGATCAATAGAATTTCATTAGTTTTGGACAGAATCAATATCTCAGAGGTATATGTGAGTACTGGGACTAGAAATGTTCTATACAGCCCCAGCTTCTTCCACCGCGACAGGTATTAAGAGTGAAGAAGTTTCCTCAGGATGTAGTATTCCTCATCATCTGCCGTAGTATATTGGTGACGTGTCGTATTGATCAAATTTCTTTCCGAAGATAAACAAAAATGACCGACTTAAGAGCTGCAGTAAATCATTTCAAAAATTTGCGCTTATAAATACATAAGTTTTATAGGAATATCTGTTGGGAACTCACATGCACTAGTCAAGCCACCTTAATTAGGGTTAACTACGAACAGGATAATGTATACTTGGCTATGTATTGGTAGAGTGAGATTTGACATAAGAATGAACCCTTCGAAATGAACTCTGAATAAATGAATCGACGTTGAAATAAAGAGTTAAATACGAGCGGCGTGGCTGTAAATTTAAATTTGGTTTTATTGGGAAATTATTGCATAAAATTCATAAAAAAATTTAAAAGTTCACTAACGAAAACGATCAATATTAATAGAAGTCAAATAAATCGTAAAATAAACGAACTTCAAACACGTCAGGAATCGCTCGAGATCCAAGCATAGCAAAGAGCTGTCTCAAGTGACATAAAAAAGCTCTCATCTTTTTAACATGCTTTAACAATAGTTTAACATTTCTTGCATTAATGTGTAGATTTGGATTACTGCAAAAGCTTCAGCTTAACGGTGTGTCTCAACCTATTACGGCGAAATTCCTTTCCGTTTCATAATCTGCACATAACTCTATTTCACAGCTTTCGGCAACCTTCCCACTGCGGTAAACTATGGCAAAAAAAACCACCGACGCCAAGATTTCGCCAAACGAATCTCGTTTGCCCCTCCGGGTTCGATGACCATGGCCGGGGCGGTGTGTCTGGTCCTTGGGTGCGGGCCGGGTAATCTCATCACATTACCGGCTCATAAATAATTTATTATTTCACCCCGTACAGAGCAAACCCAACGACAGCGTCGTACATTTAAACACGGAAGAAACAAACAAAAGCCATCTTACGCACATGTCACACCGGTGTCTGCCGAGTGATTGCGTTTGTTTTGTAATGTGGCTGCTTTTTTTCTGCTGCGTTTGATATTTTATTTTTCTCTTCTGCTACACCTTTCATCGGCACAAAACAGCATGTTTTATGGTTGATTTTTTTTTGGTAATTTTTTTTTACATTTAGGCTAGCAGCAGCATGCTGGAAGTATCAAAACAACCCTGATGAGTCATTGTTTATTTTGGGGCGGTGCGATTGTTCGGTAAAATAGGTTCGTTGCCGATGCGTAATCGATCAAAGTCAGTCTATTGTTAGGTGCGTTGATCGGTTCAAAAGTCGATCGAATCCACCCACCTGGCCGATGGCTTCATTTGTAACCGGGAACAACGTCTGGGATGCCTTGAAGGATAGAAGAATCTATCAAGCTTAACATAATATGCAAACATTTTAATATTCTCGATCGTCGGCTTAGTATCGATCGTTCGGTCGAGTCCCGGTTAGAAAGCTGCAACGAAGAGTAGAAGTGTGCTAGTTTAAATTATAGCGTGCTGAAGATCGCACCCATATTTACGATGCCTTTGATCAAGTAGCTTCGCTAGGCGGCGACGAGCGAAAAAACGAGGAATATAAAGCTCACCAGTCAACACCGGCAGGGACGGTTTAGACCGGGCGTGAACAGAGCGTCGAGTGAAAGCCGATCGGGCATGAATCACGCCTCGGAAAAGCTTCAGCCACGCCGTCATCCCACACACGCGGCGTGTGCGTGCAGCGTAATGGCACCATTCATTATAACTCTTTACGATCCGCGATGGCCGCGAAATCTCGTGGGCCGCGGGCGTATCAGCCCATGCGCACACAATTATGCGCCGACCGGCCGGGCGCGAACGGTTTGGCCGGAGCACCGGTCGCATAAAATAGCTATTTCTATGCAAAAGCGTTTGCGGCACCCCACCCATTTCCCCCTATCCCTATCTACCTCCCACCCCCGTCGGTTGGTTTATGATCGCTTTATAATCTGACCCCGGGTACGGGCGGGCTCGGATTGATTGGATTGTAATCAGCATTAATTATTTCACAATTTATTTTACTACATCTGTCGCTGCGGTTTGCGGTGAATCAATCAGGGAGCAGTTGCATGAGAGTGGCAACTGGGGACTCGGGATGATGATGATGGTGATGCTAGGATATGCTAACAAGATCGCCGTATCGTGGCGTTGGTGGAGTGTTTAACGAGCTGCTAACCACGCATCTGGATGGGGGGTGTATGATATGAAACTAAAATAAATGATAGTGTACCGGGCGGAAAGTAAAAAAAACAGCCCATTCACGCCAGAAAGCGAAGGAATGAATGAAGGCGATACTAATTTGTTCCGAGAAGACTGTTTTAATCGTCTGAGGTTCTGATGAAAGAAACAGTAATAAAGTAATTAAACAAAAATAAATGACATTTAAGGCAAGTTCAAAATAAGCAAGGGAGAGAAATATATGCTATAAAAGAAATAAGTTGTGTTTTTGATTATTTTTCCCTTTTTAGAGCAGTTTCTGTTTTTTTTCTACTGATCTTTGCGCTTCTGGTGCTATTTCCTTTTAATATAATATGTTATGTATGGAAGGTTTCATAAACATTTTCTCAAGTATTTAAATTGAATTATGTTCTTTTTAGTCATTTACGCCTGTTTTTATGCAATTAGGATCGCATCAGTTTATTTTTGTTTTGCTCACGAATGAATATCTGTCTTAAAAAGTGAAGAAAATTAATAACAGCAGGCCTAGATCTATCCCAGCCCACACGCAAAAGAAAAATCATATTTTTTATGTATTTCATCCTTTATTAATTTGAATTTATCTTATGGATCTATCACATCACATCTATCTATGTAAATGGCCTAAGAGGACCTTACGGGCTGGGTCGTCCGGTGCCTTCCGCATGACATGACCAGCTCACCAAAGCCTGGCGAGTCAATCGCTGTAGCGATGGTCAGATTGCTTTTAACTCTCGTAGAGCTTGTCATTGTACAGGTTCCCCCATTATCCTTCCTCACACGTGGGACCTTGAGTCCTACTGAGTAAGGAACTAACTATGGAAGTAATGCTTATTCCAATAAAAAATGTTCAAAAGAGCTAATGAGCTACCTTACCTTAAATAGCTCCTCAAAGCTGATTCATTGCCTTATTAACGATAAATTAATTGTACTGAGATTTGTGCTATAAAATCGAAGGTTCAGAAGGTCTTAGATCTAAAATCTGCTATTGAGAAATTTCAAGTAATCACCATTCTTTCAGTAGCAGTTTCGTTAACGGCGTAACCAGTAATCGACTTCTTATAAACCACTTCAACAGTATTTTGACAGAAAATAATATAATTGTGACCTCCGCCGTATGAGAAGCTCCAGTTGACTTGTGGTTCAGCGCTGAGCAACTTGAAGAAAATGCTGTACTATCGAGGTGCATGATACGAACAAGTGCAGCTAGCCATGTAATATGGCGTGTAGATCTAGTGAGAAGTACAATAAGAATCACTAACAGATGTTTTATGTCTAAGAGATCTTGAGCTGATTGCTCTAGTGATTTTTCTTTCTCCAATCAAGCCAATCATCCGTCATATGACTGCAATATTTTCCAATGCCTCTTCCATGATAATCAAAAAATCAATAAAAAGAATGGAATATTTCCATGGCCATAACTTCTTTCCTATGAACTTAGATAGATGAACAATTCAAAAAGCATTCCCATAGATGAACAATTCAAAAAGCATTCAACAGGGAACCCTTTATGCGGCGATTCGAACGACTAACGCAATATCCGCATCGATTGCAATCATTCCGTGGTACAAAATCATTCCAGCGAATGATTGGTAACTTGCGTGGAATTGCTCCCGACCGTACATTCCACGAATCTTTATGCAGCTGACCGTGGGCAGCCGGCGAGATAGAGAGGATTCTTCTGTGGAAATCAACCGGCAAACCATGCTCGGTGACCGATCGCGTTAGTCACACATGAAGTTGATAGATGGAACTCACTGCACCGGGAAGGCATTTTTCGTTTTTGTTTTCTCCGCACATCGACGCTGGCAAATCAGGAAAGTAACAACAAAAAAAAGGCCACCTCACTCAGCGCTGGCAAGATATGGAAAGCGTTCGATACCTCTGGAGAGCATACGAAACCGGCAATATCATGGTGATTTGTAACTATTTGTCGCAAATATGTGATTTGATTAGCATAATATGTTGGCGATCGTTATGATTGCATCTCGGCAGCCGTGAGACGTCGTTGGTTTGCTGGTTTTTTTGTACCCATTGCGACACAAAAGGAATGGCACTGCACCGGTGTTGCAATTGAATGCGGCTCTTTCATAGCACACGCGGTGGACGCGGGCTGCTCGATGAGATTCACCCCAAAACAGGGCAGTGCAGAAGGAAGTGTCCCGGCACTTACTCACTCACTCAGGCGCAATGCCCCTTTTTCGATTCACCCCCATCCAAACCACCGGCCACCGGGATCCGGGTATGGGCGATGCATGTGTTTGACCGTTCAACAAAACGGGACGCTTCAAAAGATGGAGATATCGGATGCCTTGTCCATCTAGCACTGCGTATGTTGGTTTCAGTTGAGGCAACTTTTTCCTACCACCATTTCCATGGTACCGCCCCGATGACAGATTAGGTCCATCCATCCGGCGTGGTGAGGGGATGGAGAGAGAGAGAGAGAAAGAGGAGGAGGAAAAGGAGGACGAACGGTCCGTCAAAGTGAAATTCAAATGCGTACGGAACAAAGGCGTCCACTGTTGGTGGCGAAGTGCATGCAGCAAGTGCATTCGACGCGGGTAAAACAATCGATGCATTTTTTTTCGATGCGCACGCACTCAACGGGTTGTGGATCGTGTCTGGTATCTGGTCTGGGACGGCTGTAGCGAAGGACACTGAGCTGTATTGAAGGTTGAAGCTATCTCTGAGGCTCCGGGTTGACTGCAGGTGCTATTCTGTTGGCTTTGGTCATTAGCTTGTCTATTTATCGTTTGGGTGTGTTCGAAGGCACATGATGTAGGTCCGTAATAGAATATGGTATTTTATGTAAACTGTGCTTGTATAAAGTAAGTGAAGGAAAATAATATTTTAGCGATTGTAAATTTCCTTAAGTCCTCCATGATATATGCAATAAAACTTTGAGCTCTAAAGGACACACTTTGAAGAATTATTTTTAGCGCTCAGCTCGAATTCGATTGTGCGATACTCTGTCATGTCACTGTGTCAGTAATATTAAAGGAATTCTAAAGAAAGATCTAAAGTCAGGATTTAGTCATTAAGAGGCTCAAAACGATATAAAAATTTTGGAATCCCTTAACGTCCGAAGAAGTATCAAAGATATTTGGAACTATTAAGAGCTACCCAGCACCGCTAATCAGCAGTAGAAATGGTCAGAACACAAAGGTGGTCTGAAGCTGTGGAGACAACTCCGAAAACTCATCACTAATGCTGAACTTATACGGGTGTTTAAAGCTTAAGCAACCTCGTAACCGGGTTGTTATACTTTGCTACTAAGGGATGGTTTGGACCTTCTTTCATTTTCTTGGCTTATGAGACTTATTGAAACCACCTGTCAGGACCAGTGAAGTAATTTTATTTTCTTTATGAGGAATGTTTACTTAAAATGAATATCATAAGGATGAAAGCGTAACAATAATGTTAGAAGAAATTAAAAATAATTTTAGAATTTTAGATGCTGAACTCTCGCTTAACTTAAGTTCAACATTTAGTACTCTCTTTCTCAAGAAAATGAACAAAAACGACCAGGAATGAATGCCGCTTTCAATAGCTATGAACGCAACTCTTAAACAGTCGTACTTCAGGATAGGCCTAGTCGTCAGCCTCCCTACTGTTTCTATTAAATAACATAAATAATTGATATTGATTGTTCTGTGACAGTTCTGCTTCTCCATCAGCTGTAATCTTCATCGATCCCTTATGCTCTGCTAATGCACAGCTTTCCCATTGAATGAAACCCAAGCACATCACCAGCCAGGCTGGAGGTCTTGGTTATCTTAGAGGTCCATTTGCATACAATTGGTGCAAGAAAATGAATAAACTCGGCGCGGGGTGAACCACGATCGCCACACGAGGATCGAATTAGGTTTCGACCGGCGTCTGTCGCCTGCTGACGTGCATCGATTTGTTTATTGTGCCATTGATAGTATCCTTCGGCGCTTCGGCCGTCCGGTACCGGTGGAACCGAGCCGAGACGACCCACCTGATCTGGCTGGCTGGCTTCTCTTTGAGTGTGAGTTTGCCGCCTGCCCGTAAGGTGAACAGGACAGGTGAACGATCGGCAGTGATTCAATCTGCTTAACATAAGAGAAGTATGATTCTTGACTGTCTGTGCGACGCGTGCTCTTATCTGCCTGCCGTATCCGTTGCGCTCGCCTGCTTTTTTTTTTGGTAGTCTTCTATTTCTGCAAAAAGGATTATACAAATAAATACCACAATTTATAGACGCAGACTTTGCTGATTTCATTCCCCGTTCGAAACGTAGCAGGAGGGTGAGTTTGCCATTATTTTAGCGATTAGAGCACGTTTCGGGCTTCGACCAAAGGGTACAGGTTCATTTAATTAACATTCACCATTAATTCTCACCCGGGGGACGATTCATTCCCCCCACCCAAGGGTCTGAAGCATTAACGAAAGCTCTGAAGATCGATACATGATCTTCAGCTCTTCCCAATGCGAACAGCTATCGGCCAGTCATTAGGAATAGTTTGCGCGTGCCTTGCCATTAGCAGGTCGGGGCAAACCGGCCCGAAGAAAATGATTTAATTAAACGGTTGTAGCTTTTCACATTTCGCAAAATTATCGAACCCTTACCAGCGTGTCCGGTTTTTAACCTGACCCCAACGCAACGCAATTGCACGCGTGCAATAGATAACCCGCTAATCCTCGTCTCTCGGCGCGCTGATAAGGAAAGACTGCAACGATCGGCACGGCGACGAACCTGTGCATCGGGAGGACTGTGGGTATTTTTTTTTATTGATCCAGTTCCCGCACACATGTAGGGTGCGGACTCTGGTGCGACAATTAATATGCGGTAGAAGAGTTGTTTAATGTGTTTTCCATCACTTGTGGTGTGTGTGTGAGTGTGTGCGCGAGTGAGCCGGTTTTTCTAAAGGTATCGGATCACGCACTGTTCGCGGGGTGCAATGCGTGATGGTTGCTAATTAAGAAACTGGTAGATCTTGCAGGCCAGTGCCAGTGGTGATACCGATCGGTCAACCGATAGTGCAAGATGAATTTGTAGCCCTGCGGATGCACCTGGCTCGGGTTCATAAAGTTGTACCCACTTCCGGTGTACGGTGTATTTTATTTGTCCTGGCGGTGATCGTGTTTGGCGTCGTGCGGATTGGTAACAAATGTGAGCCACAAATTGACTGATAGTGGTGCGATAGTGATGCTAGTGTTAGCAATTAATGAGACCGGCTTAAGCGAATGCTGGTTGTTATTTATTTGACCGGCTGGTTACCGAACGAAGAATTAGAGGATATCTGTATTGGAGAATTTATGTTTGGTCCTAAAAAGTTAGATTGAATTTCTAGTTTTCAAATGTAGGTCCAAAACGTGCCAACTTTTAGTATAATGCGTCTTAAAAATAAACCCATCGTATGATCTGCCTTCAAGACGTGAAGCTTTCGTGTGAGCTCTCGTGCGGCTGCCGAAAACAAAGAGCAACCGCGATAAGCGATTTTGTGGCTTTTTGGTGGTTGTTTCTGTTGGTTGGAAGCGCTATAAATTTCCCCCGCTTTCGAACGGAATTCATTTTAATTTTCAGCTAATAAAAATGTTTCGTGCCTGGTTGTGGTGGTCACACGAATCGGAGAAAAGCACAACAACAACAAAAACCGGGAGTCGTGCCCATTTGATCTTATTTCTAGCGCACGTTTTTCGGGGCCTTCAGTTGATGCTTTTGGGGGATGAGTTTTTTTTGGAGGGTGAGTTTGAGTAGTGATGTTGTAGTGAGTGCCGTTTTATCGACCAAATAAGGAAAACGAATAATGCGGGTGGTTTAAAAAAAGAGCACAACCGTTTTAACTGGTGGCCGGAAGATAGTTTGGACCAATCTTAAATTATGAAGGAAAAATTAGAGGTATTTGTGAATAGTTGAGTTCAAAACTGATATTCTTTAGGATTTGTTTAAGTAATTTGTACAAATGATTTAACAAAAACGAGCTTTAAAACTTGGATGTTGAGCTATCAACCTATTCAACACTAGCAGGAGAACGATGGCATCAAAATAACCTTAACTTATTAGGACATTTCGGACCTAAGCTCAACTTTCAAGCAGGTTCTTCCAATATCGCTGTTCTACACATTAAAATACTATCTAATTAATGCTTGCCAGACAGAGGTTTCAGCATATTTTTAATAGTTCCCATCCACCAGCAATCCAAACACATGGGAAGATCGCTATCCTTTACCATCGAAAGACAATTTTCACCTCAATAATCACCTCATTCGGCCCATGCTCCGGTGCTGATCGGTGGGTAATGAAATAGGAAACCCGTGCAATAAAGCTAAGCAAAACGGCGCTATGGCATCTGCCTGGCCGGCTCTCATTATCACGTACGACAGAAGCTGCAAATCTGCATAGCCAACGGCTGGAACCGTTACAGTTTTACGATCGAAGCAGTCGTACGATCGGATGATACCGGTCAGCCAGCCAGCCAGATTTTAGAGAGTTTTCTACGCACCGAGACGACCGTTTGAACCTGTCCTCCTGTGCAAGTCGTAAAACCGAACGAATCGATCGCCTTTGACCATTTTAATTGGAAATAAAACGCGGCTTTTTAGTTTCGATTTAAGTACGAATATTAATAGCTGTCTTTAAAGATTATCAAACCCGTATCCCGTTTATTGGAAGAACTTCTTAAAAAATAAGTCACTCCTAAATCTCTCTCCCTGGTAGAAAGAGCGTGTGGGAAGATGATGTAGCATTTTGTAAGCTGTCTCTTTGGAATTCAGGAACATCGTAAGGAATGTTCAGGAACGACTTGTCTTCGGAAAGGATTTCATGTCGTTTTTGCTTTGCATTTTCCAGTGGCATGCGAAACTGTTGAACAATAAATATAGGAATATCGAGCCCCTCTCTCGAAGGCTCTGAGTTGTACCGAGGTGTCCGTACAGGTGCATTTACACAGCCAGTTACACCTTGTTCCTGCAAGCATTTTCTGCATGGAACGACTTTTTTTTTCAGGTTCCAGTCTAACCATGCGTCCCGACAACCACTATCACTGGGTGGTGTGCCCTTAATGGCCACAAATAAGTACCCGATGTACGGTGCTACCATTTTTAGTGCGCTACTATTCAGATGAATTAATTATACAGATCGCGTTCCTGGTGGTGGTGGTGATCTCGTGTTGTGCGGCGTGTGGTGCGAATGCGTGTTGATAAGTGCCGTGCGCGTAACGTGGCTTCAGAGTGTGTGAATTCTCAGGTTACATTGGATAAGGCTTTTCATTCCAAGTCTTCGAACAGTTCCACCGGGAATTGGATTGATGTTTGGTTGAAGTTAGCTACATTGTTAAGATCAAGATATAGACTTCATCTTGCAGAAATGATTGATAGGAGAGTGATAAGTAATTCGGACTGAATTTTCCAGCGCTTACAGTTCGCTTTTCTTGATGTGTGGTCGTCAGCAAGGTCTGTTCTGGTTCTTCGATGGATGATAAGTCTGCTCTGCTTTATGTGTGACAGTGTGTCTTCCCTTTTTTGAACTTGGAAATGGACGATAGAGCACGGCAGGCAAGATTCGCCCTACCGAGGGAAACCACGCTGGGCGTCAGTCAGGATAGTAACACACACACCTTAACCGGTGCAGCCCGTACCCAGCCAGACAGCAGGACAGTACGTCCACCGGTAGTTAATGTATATTTAATTTTATGGTCTCGACGCAGCAGACTCCAGCCTCACACTGCTTTTGATGAATGGTGCATAGAGTGCATAAAATTTACTGCAAGTTCTGCACCTCTTCTCACGACTCGTCTGGTGTGGAGACTAAGGTGTTGTCTTGGCTGCGGTTCTTACACCTGTACCAGAAAAGAAGTCTCGCTGTCCTGGCTCCTCTTCCCGTGCTGACGGATTCCCCGCAAAAGGACCGATAAGATGTGGGCTAGGCACTGTAATTAATTACGAAATTCTCGTGCAGTGTTCCGCAGCGGTCTACGACGCTCTGTGGGACTCTTGTCCCCTGTGTGGACGAGTGTGGACGAAACACACCAAGAGCGGGTAAGCATCGCAATCGTGGTCGTCGTCGTCGTGAAGAGATCACGATTTGTTTCCCAGGTTGTCGAGATTTATAAGTAATTAATACCTTCACTTGAACGGCGCATTTCGCTGCGCTGGTTGACTGTAAATGGTCAGCAGCTCCGTCTGGTGACACCCGCAGACCGTTTCCTACCCAGCGTACCCAGCCTTCGCCGCTTGAGGGCTGGCCCTCTCGTAATAAGCTCGTTTAGTATCGCATCCCCGCTGGTGGAGTTGCGACAGCACCAGGCTCAAACACCAGGGTTGCACCATCGGAATGCAAAACATTGCCTATTTCTGCGAATGGCCAAGAACACCGGAGCCAGATTCGGCTCCGCATGTCTGGTCCGGCGAGGGGGGGGGGGGGGTGCCCGGTACACCCCATCGTTTTGCCGGGAAAAGGAAAATGAATGAAAAAAGGCAGCAAAACAACTGTCACCGGCGCGCGGTACAACATTGCTCAGCTTTGTAACCCGAAGCCATCCGTGTCCGTGGGACATGGGATTCTGTTATCGGTGCGCGTCAAGGCGACAACGTACGTACATCGAGGCACTGGCCGGTGTCAACCTGGGGTTGACGAGAAGCGGTTTTTTTGTTGTTGTTGGTCGTGTTGATGTCCATCGTGCGGTTTGGATTACTCAGGTGCACAAGATTTGGTTCGGTACGGTGGGAAAAAAGGGTTCCGAGGGCTTGACAAATGTATTTGAACCGCTGGGAGGGTCGTACAAAATTAGTTAGTCTTGGATAAGTTTAGATCGACTAGGAATTGCTAGGTTCTGTCATAAACAGTATTCGAATTCAGCCAATGGAACGTGAATCATTGTAAGGAGCTATTTCTTTTAGAGAATTCTCCTGAAAGGATTTCGGTGACTTATATCTTCATCTGTGGGCTTTGAGGTATGGTTATAAAAATAATTATTCTTGTTGAATGTTCGGTAGCGCTTTTTTGTCAGCTGGCTTCGGCATGAGTCTACGTTTGCGACTTGAAAATCTAGGCCTTTTTGGAGGACGCATGAACGCTTTAACTCCATCTCAGCTTGGAACTCTTTCATCCTATATTAGTACATCTCTATCTAACTTTAGGCGAATATTATGTCCGAAGAGTCGAATATTGTTCCTGCCATTTATGGTTTACTAGACTGAATGATACCACGTAGTTGGATAGTCAGTCCTCACTACGGGGGAAACGGTCCGGATGGGATTTGAACCTCGGCCCTGCCGTATAAACCGGCTCCGTTGTTGCTTATAGCATCGAGCCGCTCAACTCAGATCACGATATATCTTCTTCGCGTAAGATTATCTGCATCATGCTAAGACATAAACACTGGAAAAAGATCTAGTTCCAATCGTTTCGTCGGGCTATAGACAGAATTTTTATCTACGAGAGTATTGAAAGAAAAAATCCAGAAGTGGGAGCCTATAACCTTCCGATCTTTTACTGCCAATCATAAGCAGATTGTGTTTCCATCACACCTGAAAACGACGGTTAAACAATTTTTCAAGAAATGTTGCATGTTTAAGACTCCTAATTATTTTTAAATTGAAAAGGCGTTTTAATTAGTCACCATGTATCGTTAAGTTAATAATGCTGCTCAAACAACCAAAAAAAAAACAAGTACACTACTGAAGAGCAACAGCAGTAAAATCTTCGTTAAGAGCAAAAAAAGACTTCAACACTTCCACACCATCCAGAACCATCAGGAACGAATCGCGAACGTTGAGTTTTGGGTGGTATGTGTTGATTAAAATTCATCTCACAAACGCACCACGATTAAAGCAAATAAAGTGCATTAATTGAGGCGAAGTGCAGTAGCCGGTGGAACGGTTTTCAGCCTCAAGCGTGAATGGTTGGAAGCTGCCACCGGGAGAATGGCACAGCACATGAGTCAGCAGCAGCCCGATGCAATTCCAGGGATCCCTCACAGGGTGCCCTCTGTGAGCAAATCGAACGGACGTTTGAAAGTGGGACTCGGGACTTTGCTTTGCCTTAGAATTGTGTCCAATTTTCTTTCCTTTTTTTTCGGTACGTTGTTTTGTTTTTGGTGAGTCAGTTCCACCACGGTGCAATTTGCAGCTTGCATTCGCGCCATCAATATTTATGACACGAGTAAACTGCGCTCGCCACACTACCGACTGGCGCTGTACTCCGACGCGTACCGGTACTGCACACTCGATGACCGGTTTCGGTCTCGGCTGCGGGCTGAGAATGAATAGTGGCCCGGGATTGTTGTTTTCTCGGGCTCGAAGCTTTGTCCGGTCGCGGATTGGTGGTCATTAAAATTTAATAATCCGGCCACCACTGGCCCCATACCCCGAGGGACACGGCCACGGGTAGGGACATCGGTTCGCGGCCCGAGGTTCGTTAGGGGTTTCATTGGTGTGTGTGCTGCTGCTGCTGCTCGTTATTTGCTGTTTGTACATTCGATGCTGTGGTTCGCTTCCTTTTCCGCAATTGACCACTTAGTGTTGCTAATGGCTGGCCGCGTAACGATTAACTCGGCCTAGAACGTATTAAACCGAAAGGTAAAACAAAACAAAGTCTTGCAAAAGGTCTGAGGATTAGAATTTGTTGGCACTAATCGCTCACTTCGCTGGAGTAAATTATGCCGTTTTTCGTGGTTGGTCCTCACATGCGTTCAGCACTTTCCCCAAAATTTTCCTCCGCGATTGAGACTCCAGCGTCAGGAAAGCAGCTGGAGAAGATTTTCTACGTCTGACTTCGTGGCGTGATGGAAATCTAAACGCATTAATGTATTCACACCCGAGAAGGGCAAGCAAACGACCATAACCTTGATCGAGTTAAAATATACTAAACAGTGAATTGTTTTTCAAATTTCTCTTCCCAAATTATGCTAACTTTTCTTTAAATATTTTATCTGTCCGTACTCCCGAAAGCGATCTACCGTCCCCAGTGACAGCAAGGCACAAACTGCTCCACGCTAGAGGTCGGTTCATTTCGACATTCTCTCCCGCATTCTAGCAGCGTGTCAAACGTCGCGTTCATCACCTGGTTCTGCCTGCCAGTCTGTACTGTACTAATTAAAAATTATGCGACTCTGCCTAACCCTCTTGGGCTGGTCGGTGGGACGATTATACCACCGCATTATGCATTCAATTCATTTATTATCTCCACACACCGGCCGGCACCGACTTTTCCGACTTGTTGATTTGTGAAATCATATTTTAGATACCCGTGACCGGGGAAGCAAAACCGAGCAAAACATTTCTCTTTGTAGTGTGCTTTGCCGTTGTTTTTTTTTTGTTAGACTGTTTGGCTGGTTTGTTTTTCCTGTGCGCTGAGCTAACGAAACAAACGTTGGAGCGGGTGGAAGGTATGATTAAGGTGAATATTTTAATTACATGTTACCGAAGGTTAGTGCATACGTCTTGGACGTGTGGCCTGAAATGGTACCGTTGGCGTTTCGACAAATCTTTAGATTCTCGATAGTGGAGCGAACAGGAAAAAAGGGATGAATGATAAGGCGAATGAGATATTGTTGCGCAAGGTATGATTTTCAACTTAGCGTAGAACATAAATTTATAATGGAGCCAACTTTAACTAAGTTCATTGCAACATTGTTTTAGTTTTATTTTCTTTATTGATTTTGTTTTGTATTAATTAACATATAGATATTTTACATGTTATAGTGCTGTTAAATAATGTTTTCTAAATTCGAACAATGTTTAAATTTTTTAATTTTTTTACTTTCAAAATGATTGTTTGTCACGTGTTATGAAACGACCAGGCACGATTAAAATGTTGTAAAAAAACAAAAAAAAAAGGAGCAAGTAGAGTTTTTTAGTTCATTTTATTTTTATTTCTATTTTTCTTGATTTTCTTCCTCTTTCTTCTTCTCTTTCTTCTTCTTCTCTTTCTTCTTCTTCTCTTTCTTCTTCTTCTCTTTCTTTTTCTTCTTCTTCTTATTCTTATTATTATTATTATTCTTCTTCTTCTTCTTCTTCTTCTTCTTCTTCTTCTTCTTCTTCTTTTTCTTCTTTTTCTTCTTCTTCTTCTTCTTCTTCTTCTTCTTCTCCTTCTACTTCTTCTTCTTCTTCTCCTTCTTCTTCTTCTTATTCTACTCTTTATTTCTCTTAAATTATTTTTCTTTAATGGCAAGTTTAAGCTAGCCATTTCTAGCTTCCTTGATTCAAATTTTCCCTGGACCTTTGCTAGCATGGCACGAAACATTCCATTTGAGAATTGACACTGTTTTTTTTTTGCAAAGCAACTGACAGCTCACCACCAACCATGCAAACCGGCTGCTCTGGAGGGAGTTTTCCGCGATTCAATATCGAAAAAGAGATTAAGACCGTCAAAACTTGCAGAGATAAATAATTCAGGATAGTTCTGAATGAAACATGAATGCAGATATGAAACTCGAGAGAAGTTAATAAACATTAAAACGGATAAGTTAAAAATTAAAATAATTTATTGTAGCTAAAATATTCTGATTTTTCTTCTTCTTTCTTGCTTGGCATTCGACACAACGTCGAAAGATCTCGGCCTACGGGTTTTAGCTTTTTGTGACTTAATTTTAGGCCTAGCAAGGTAAGGCGGTCTGAATGAGATTTGAACCTCGGCTCTGCCGTTTTCGTCTGTTCCAACTGTCCCCGATTTTTCAATCAAGCCAATTTTAGTCGATCTGAATTTAGGCTTTTGGCGAAGTAATTTGCGAAGTAATTTTTTTTAAATTTAACAAGTTATTAGTTATTTGTATCCATGTCCTTGTTCAAATGTTTTATTGTACAAATTTATACTTCAATTTATATGCAATGAGAAAACGTTGTTTACAATACTTTTTTTTAAATATCATTCAAAAGTATTGGCCACTTTAAAATGAACGGAAAATACAATTAACCCTAAAATATTACAAAATAAACACTTTTACATTATGTTGTGGACTTCTTGCGTATCCAGCATTAAAAGAAACTACTTTTGTGTGCGAAATAAAACAATTCTTTTTATTGCAAAAACAATACATTTGGCATAATGTTAGCCGCACCTTGCACCATTGCGCACAGTGAACAGTTTGCTGACATTTATTCGTTAACTTGTTGAAGAAAAAATGGTTAATGGGCAATGGTTAATAAAAGTCCCTGCTGTTGGCCATTTCCCAGTTTTTCTTTCCATTGCTTAGTAATTATGTTATACAAGCAAAGAAGCGTTAAGCGATGTGCATGTCATTGGCCCCTTTGCCGTGTATACTCTTCTTGCATGCACACTTCCTTCATTTCGTTGTTAACCGTTTTTGTTCGGTTCGTGCTGCACGGAGGCCAGGGCATGGTCGGAGTTTGAGCAAATTTTTAATTAACATCCAATGCAAACCCATGCATTACCATTTTAATCGACCAGAGCAAAGTGGGCAATGTTTTCGGCTTGTTCGAACATCGTGTCATTAGACCAACATGAGCATCGTTAACCCATCGGTTGCCTGTTGGCCCGGCTCGGCCTGAAGGTTAAACCCATATTTGGGCAACACGTTTACTGCTGGCGAATAATTTTTAAGCTACAGTTTGGCTGTGTTTGGGCATGTTACCAGAAACAATTATAAAAAGGAAGATCATCGGAATGGAAATGAAACTAAGAAAGTAATTTCGCAATCAATAAACGACGGATGAAAATTGGGAAAAGCAACTGCTAGCTGCTTTCGTTCTGGTACTGGGGAGGGGGTTAAATCAAGGCTCATTTTCACGTCATAATATTGCTTTATTTATTGCACACTCTGCAGCAGCCCCCCGATCGGTGCACCTTTGCTGGCAAACTGGTCGTCCTGTCGGGATGGGCTGCTGGTGCCTATGGGAAGCGATGAAGATGCTGCCCGGTCGGTGGCAAGGTGACCGTACGGATGGCTGCATGATCGCGTTAGGGTGTTTAAAAATAGACATCCAATAGCACAATCGTAACATAAATCAGTCTCGTAAAAACGCAAACAATAAACCGCTCGTTGTCACTGCGGTAAGCAAACAAATGCATTGGGTTGCAGTCGTTTCGTCATTCTTTCTTGGTTGCAGTTTTTCCACCCCGGGTTTTTTTTTCGTGCTCTCTACATGCGTAATTGTCTGGCTTTTGCAGGATGTGTGTGTGTAGCAATATGTGCCAATACAAAACGCACAATGCACTCGCTAATACTCACGCACCAAACAGTATCCGGTATCATCGAGCGCAGGGAAAGCATCCGGCAGAAGGGTATGCAATTCTGGGGCGAGAAAGGAGTGTTGTGGTAGAGGAAAAGGGCAAAAGTGCACATAAATTTTACGGTTAATGGGAATGCAAATTTTCTGTTTTGAAGAAGCAAATGAAAAAAAAACTCCAACCAAACGGGTTATATTGCATCGGGTATCGCACTTTGTGCGGCAGGGTTATGATATATGCAACTGTGCGTGTGCGTGTGTGTATGTGGCTGGGGTTTGTTTTTTTTTTCGCCTGTTTTTTTGATTATTTATCTATGCCAACCGAAGAGGGGGGGGAATTGCAATGGGTTGGTTGATTTTTTTTTCTTCACTTCCACGTCCTTATCTACATCGCTTAATCACACAAACGCACACCGGAGTGGTGCTGAACTAGCTTGCAGTCAAAGAGCGTAAAGGTCACGGGTTAGGGGAGAGCCTGGCCAAGGGGATTGCGTTAATGTTTGTAATGGTCGGGCCCTAGAAGTCACACAGGATCGTTCAGGGTGTTTAATTTCTGCAAGAAGCTAATAGGTTAACTTTGCTGCCCTTGGTGTGTCGTTAAGGTTAGTGGATTGAACCGAGGAAAATGATGCAGTCGAGAAGTTTTGATATGTTTAAAACCTTTATTTTTTGTGTCAGAATGTAGAAAACGTAATGAAGTCAAACAAACAACATATACATAATAATGCAAAGAACAACGTGACTCGCCTAAAAGGCATGTAACTGAGAAGTCATAGAAAATAGTGTAAATTCTGCTAAAAAATATTTAACTATAGAACCAATGCTACGAAGTGAAAAATTAAGAAAATGAAACTCAAAAATAAAAATGTGAAGATAATGAAACAAAACACAGGATAGGGAGGAATATTGAAAAAAAAGTAATTAAAAAATTCAATAGAACAAATATGTAAAACGTAATAAATATTTTAAAAAAGATTGAAAGAGGCCACGTAACAAAATCAAGCGAAAATATGAAAAATAATCAAAACAGTATACGAAAAAATCGTGAAGCACTCTAAATAAATTTTTACACTATTTGTTTGTTGGCAAGACTTTTTCAATTGAAAATAGAATTTCGTCGGAGTCCAAACAATGAGGACGTAGGCCCTTGAATGCGGGAAATTAGAACAAGGCTCTAATGAACCTCCATAAAAAAGTATTTTCATCATAATTTTTATGAGCCTGAGAGTCCTTAACTTAAACAACTATTTGTTTTTCTCATCCATCCATCCATCCATTCATTGATTGTCCTTTCGACCGCGATAGCATATCATTTCATCAAGTGATCCTTTTTTATTCATATCCTAGCTTTCCCCCCATTTGAGCGAGAGTTCTGGGAAAGTTTTGTCCTTTCCCGCTACGAGAAGCGCATACAAACATGGTCAGCAGCAGTTGGGAACCTGCATACGAACGAACGCCTGCATTCCTTTTCCTGCATAAATCATGCCACTCGGTCCCTCCAGGGTTTCGGCGTCGCTTGTCGCGATGAATCCTTTCCCCCTCCAAGATGCAACCAAGATCCGGCCGGTGGCTGGCCATTCTGTCCATTCTTGCCGTTCCGATTGGTATGGTGGTACAGTGAAGAATTAAAATAACCCACAAAAAAATGCCCTGGAAAGCAAGAGAAACGTAATGCAGCACTGCGGGAACGGAAAAGGACCTCGGCCGTATATAAAACAGCATCGCAACGCAATCGAATGAGAAAAAGGAAAGTAAACCCCCTTAAAAATTTCACCTTTCGACTTTCGGGCCCGTTGAGGACGAAGACGATGGTGTGTGCATTGAAGAAGGGATGGTAATGGGTGGCAGGCGAAGGCCTCTTCCTGCGACCTGCGTGAGAATGAGGACAAAGGAAAGGTTTATCTTTGATTGAGCAGCAGCAGCTGTTCTGTTCGCCCAACGAGCGGCCAACTTCTTATTAGTCGTAACGACGTGAAATTACAGAGAGCCGTCGTGTCCGTGCACACACACACACACTCACACGCAGGTTGCTCTTCTTCGCCTTCACCGATGACAACCGGTGCAATCCAACCCGGCTCAAGGACCAAACGAAGAAGTGGACGGAGTTGAACCCAAAAAAAAGCACACACCGTCAGGACAACGAATATGGTGGCAATGATGATGATGACGGTGGTGGACCACATTGGTACCGGTTTGTTTCGGGGTTTGTCCGATCGGAAATGATCGCATTTTCCTTGCCGCAGAAACTGGCACGCTTAGCTTATTCACTCCGTGGCCGCTTGAACGGAACGTAAATGCGGCGAATGCACGCGGAGTTATTAAGTTAATCATAGAAATAAGACCCCATGCTAGGCGCAAACGAGTCCGGGGGTGGGGGCGCCGATAGCGATTCAATTTGACCGATCGAGCCCCGATCGCATCTGTTCGAACAGTGTGTACGGTTGCAGGTATGAAGGGACCCGGGATTATGATGTACGATTGGACCGGGTCGAAAGGCTGGCAAGTGGATGCACGAAACTAATCGATTCCGAAAGGAATGAGACGTTTGTAATGCTGTTGATCAACCGTAACTGGTGGTAATTATTTAAAGATGTTCGAAAATGTATTCTAAAGAGCGTTGAAGCGCATGTGCAGTCTTGTAAGAGAGCTTTTCAGGTTCACAGTCCGATGGCAGAGGAAGTACCGGATTCTCATACTCAGGACTGAATATGCATAGCTACAGAAACCAAACTTCTGGAGCCGAAGATTGCTGGACCTCCGAAGAGTTTGTAGTTCCAGAGCAGAAGTATTATAGTAGGAAGAAGATAACAATTCCTTTTCAAGATCCCATCAAGACCTTATGCAATCACAATTGCATACCTTAAGGCGTATATAAAATGCTAAAACAAAACATGAAGTTAATTTACAGGATTCATGATGTCATGCAGTAAGAACCAATAGACTTGTCATGGAAATTCCTCTGTCACACGAGTTTCACCAATCATTTTGTAGCCAAGAATGAGTACGAGCTCTTTAAGTTTCAGGCTTCATCAGCATCCTAATTCCACCAGGACCAGATTCCACACCAAGTTCGCTGTATCACGAAACTCTCTTATACTGTTGTATGCGAATTTCTCACTCCAAACACCGTTACGTTCAATTTTTTTTTCCATCCGATCGATCCCAACCGATTCGGACCGAAACTTTCTTCGATACAATTTTTGCGCAAAGTTGACCGATTTGTAACCGACCGTGCGCAGAGACGCACCTGTTTATTTGGGATGCATTTTTCATTGCATTTCTCAACCCCCGGCCGGTCCAAGTTTACGATCACCATTTAGGGCAAAGCGTAGGATTTGGCTGTTGTTTTTCTCCCCAACCAAAAAAATAAAATGCTGAGAAAGGTAACCAGGCAATACGGAACCGAACAGCAGGATGCAACTGGACGAAATGGGCTGCATAATCAGGCTACTCGATCGGGAAGCCATTTTTTTTTGGTGAGCATAACGTACTCCACTGCTTGCTGGTGCTCCAATTCTTCAGGACACATGAAAATGGACGTACGCGTGTGTGTGTGTGCTTGAATGGGATGAGAAAGGAAGAGTACTAGGGGCTTTTTTTTCCTGGTGGGTGAAAGCGATCAGCCCGCGACGCGTCCGTGAGAGGATCGCCAAATTTCGGTCAACTCCGGAGCCTTTGCTTTCCTTCTTACGGTAAATGCAGTTGTTTACGAGGCATCGCTCGGTACGCAGTTTTCGTGTCTTCCTTTCGCGCGATCGCATGCTGTGCAAATCCGTATTTGGTTGCGTTGTACCCGTGAGTTTTCGGGACCGAATTCTGCAAACCCCCAAAAATAAGAGCCGTCACGGGATAATGGAACGGGAATGAAATAAATCGCTCACCGGAAGGAATTGCTGGTCGATCTTGTTTGGCGTTTTATTTTGGGGCCGTGCATGTATATTCCCTGCTCGGATGGGAAACGGTGGTGGTATAAAATAATGACCCCTACCCGAAACCCCCGGAGCCTAGGAGCGGAAAACTGGGTGAGATTCGTTTTACTTTCCGTTTTTGGGCTTTGACTTTTGGAGGTTGGGCTAAAGTTTGGAGATTTGGGAGCGAAAGAGGCTTTCGGCTTGGTGGCTTCCACGCGGCAAACCGGTGCTGGGCAGCTGCCAACTGATGGCAGCCGTACTTTGTTTTTGTTTCTGGTTGCCTTCCTGGTGATGGGATTTTACAAACTGACCCACAGGGCGCGGTCTGTGCAGCATATTTCTGACCTAAATTTGGACTTGTGCAAGCAACTGCAACTGCAATACTCGATGCATCTGGATGGCTGCTGAAAGTTGAAAGCTTGCATTCACCATGATTTTGGCTAGTGGAAAACAATCACCCTATCCTCCTCCCCCCGTTTTATTTGTACGTGTTTAAATAAACAAATTGAACACGCATAACACGCATGACTCTCAAAAATACATTAAACTCAAGTGATCGTACTCCAAACACACGCTCAGCGGCCAGACCACGACCGACCCACCGACGACACTTCAAACCCACTGTGAAGCGTTTTGCTGCCCTCTGCCCTCACTTCGCACCAGTTTCTGGGATGACGAAACCCTAATTGACAGCTTTGGAGAGCAGCCCCACTGAAGCGGATGGTGCGAAGATGTAGTAGGAAGAAGAGGTAGAAAAAAATGCGTTAAAATTCAGCGTTTGCTCGTTTAATTAAATGTTTATTTTGGCGCCCACGGTTCGCGCCCTCTCGACCGAAACGCTGCTAGACGCTGCCATATCGGTTGGATTAGAAATACAGCGTTTTGGGGATAAAAAGAGAAAGGAAGAGAGAGAGAGAGAGAGAGAGAGAGAGAGGTCGTTGGAGAAGCAACCCTTGACATCTTCCGTCTACCACCCAGCCCCCACTGTGGCCAATGTGACCGTTGTGGTTGCCGTTGATGGAGATGGTGGTTGTAAGACATGCAAATAGACAACACCCGAAAACCCGTTAGGGATTGAACCCTGGGCGGTGGGCGTTCGTTAGCTACAAATGAGGTCTCGTGTAAGTGAAATGTCTTTTTAATAGATCGTACATGAGATAAACGGATGAGGGAAGAAGGGTTGTCGGGCCCTGTGAAAAGGGAAAACCCTTTCTCGGGTGTTCGGGGAGAAGAAAAAAAACACACACACACAAGCTTATCGTGTGGGTTTAATGAAAGCTAGTGTTCCAAATTTGTAGCACTTAAAACGTATTTGTTTTAAAATGATGACAAGAGCGAGCAGGGAAAAGTGAACGGAGTCTTGCTGCTGTTGGAACGCTGGGTAGTCGATGTGTAGAAGATGGAACTGATTGAGATGAGATGAAATTTGTTCAGGTACTGTTTCTGATAGTTTAAATTAAATTTTTGTTTTATATTTTACATGCATAATATTGCCTAGACTTACAATAAAAGCTTATTATTTATTTATTTTATTTATTTATTTATTATGACGGCTTGAAGCCATATTGTGTCAAAAACTTATTATTACTAAAAAAAGAGGCGAATATGGTCTCTAAAACCCAAAGCCTCTATAAATAAACAAAAAAAAAATACAATAAATAGTGACCGTGACAGCGTACTTCAAGTTCTCTTAGCGTTGCACTTTTACATTATGAAATTAAAAACTATAATCAATTGATTTTTTATTGGAAAAAGTCTTCTAATTGCACCTTACACATCATCACAGGACATCACAAGCCTGCCATAAAAATGGATGCTATTGCCTTATCAACTTAAAAACCCCTTTAAATAGTATCGTGCTGTACTGAAGGTAACAGTCGAGTTACAGTGAAAATTTGAGCTGATTTCTTTCTGTTATATTTTTATTGCTAATGCTTGTTATACTGTCGTGTTGCTACTGCTTTATTTATATATATACTCTCATGAAATATTTATTTTGTTTCTTTTTCTTTTTTTGCTCTTTATTCCACTTGTTTTCTATCTATTTTTGAATGTTTTTGTTTTATATGTTTTTCCTTTTTTCCTTTTCTTTATATGCAACTTGATATTTTTAAATTTCTTTCGCTTCTAACATTTGTTTTGGTTTTAAATTTGTGATTTTTTGTTTCCTTCACGTTTAGTTTCTTCCTTCTTTTTCGTTTTTTTAATTTTAATTTTGTTTTTTGTTTCATTTTTCGTTTTCTCTTTCTTTTCCTTTTCACAACAATACAATTTTACAATTTGAAGATACAATTTTGAAGGATTTTGGGTTTTCATCCATACTTGTTTTTGTTTATGATTCGTTCTTTATTTTGATATAGTGTTTTTTGTTGTAGTGAGGTTTTCTTAGTTTTGTATTCATTATTATTGTATACTGCAATGCAATAAGCAGATGTTGGAATGATTATTAGAGTCAATGTCTTTAGTATTTTAAAACCTACATCAATTACAATTTCATTTTTTCTGTCTTTAGTCAAGAATATGTACTTTACATAATGTCATTGCTTGACGCAGCTCTAATACACACTTTCTTTTGTTCGCGCCCTTCTAGTGCTCTTTCATGTATTAATTGATTTCTGCTTTTTCATCAAACCCATCACTGTCGTCCAAGGGTCACCTTGCCACCTTCCAGCCTTGCCCCGAAACATGCTAACTACTCCGTCCTGCATCTTACGTTTTCCACTACCACCGTCATCAATTTGAATGTTCTCGTTCTCGGCCCATGGTTGCTATCTTTCTAATTTATCTCTCATCAAACAAGCGACAGTTCTGGCGGAACGCCCCACCAACCAGACGGTTGTAACCGATCGCTGGTAACGTTTTGATCCCTCATTATGTTGACTGACACTTTCCCGGGCGTACCGCGGTTCTAGCTAGTTCTAGCTGGCCGCCCCCTTTTGCACCCGTCTCAAAAACACATTTTACCAGCATTCGGTTCAAGTTCCAAAGCAACACCAACAAACAAAAAGGCACTCATCATAAATGGAAAGGCAAGAATTGGGTTAATAATGGCTGCTTGTGCGTAAGTGTTTTCTTTCTGTGTTTTTTTTTCGTTCGCGAGAAAATTGTTTACGCGCCAAAGGAAAGGCAACATTCGCTTCACGTACTCGGGACAAACAAAACGATCCGTGCTCGACCCACGCACCACCGCACGCCCTGCTTACTCTTGAGCGACTCGGGGTCAAACGTCCCGCGGCGCGATCATTACTTTCGCCCATCGCGCGCGACTGCTTATCGCCCGGCTCGATCGACACTTTTCCATTATCAATTTGTCAGCGAGTTGGTGTGTGTGTGGAAAAAGCGGGGGAAAAGTTTGAGTGGTGGGTTGCGAAGGGGTTCAACATATGGTGCAACGATCGTCACCGTTGTCTTTATCCCTCCAGGGGACTCGAGATCAACTCTGGCGGAGGCGAATATGTTGGCCGCATGTATCGATATGTTTGCAACCAGCATGAATTGTTCTTGACAGCATCGAAATGCAACGGCGGCTAAGGGTGGATGGCTCGCCATGGGGTCAAGAGTGTGTTAGATGTGAAGCGTGTGTAACGTGATATCGGCGAAAACCCGGGTCCGGGTGAAGCCGATTCTTGGCTGGCCCGAATTAAATGGGTAGGCGAATAAAAGCCGGGGCATAAAAAGGGCCAACGTTGGCTGAGCTAGTTACGCACGGGTGCACTTAGAGTGTCGCTGGACGCGTTTTCTTTGTTTCGTTTGATGTGGTTCATATTTCTAGTATCAGCCGGGGGGCTTTTGGGCAATTCGGGGGAAGAAAAAAAAACTAGGGTCATACACAAAGGTTAAACCAATGGGCTCAGCATGAGGAAGCCTTGGCAGTGGCGTTACTCGGCAGAACGCGTTGCAAGTGATGCAAGAATTATGAGTCACGGGAGGTGTATTTTGGGAAGATATAAGAAGTTATGGGCAGGTTTTATATTTACATATTGAGTTCTAGAAGAAAGAAGTCTAGGGCTCCACAGTTGAGTCCTTGTAGAAGTGAAATGAAGAAACTCGAAGGTCAAAACTTCATCCTAATACTAAGTATTTAAGTTGGATACTCTTGGTCTCGTTATATTAATTTGAAGACACTAGTAACCCTACGTTTGATCTTAGTTACATGTCCTTTGCTTTATCCACAATCAATAAATTGTCAAGAGTTCCTGACTTATGCTCTGATTAGTTTAAGAATCTGAGAGATCTGAGAGATCGTAGTATGTAGGCAGTTCTTAAGTATGAAATCAAAGCAAGAAGTCTTTCTTGTCATTTGGCAAGACATTTCATTCTCCAAACCGTCAAAGGGCAGCTCGGGTAAACTCAGACGATTTTCTGAATTCGTAGCTCTGTTGCTTGCGGGGGTCTGTATTGTAAGTGGACATCACATTCAGTCCCGTCTTCAATGAGTTTAGAGAGCCACAGTTCTTCCAGAGTGCCAGAGAAGTTCCTGAGGTTTCCTGAGCAGTGTTTTATAGTGTAAAGTTGATTTCGAAATGTTTTCTGGACACCTTTGTCATGTTTTCGTTGCTAGTGAACTTATTCCTTCAACTTATCAGTAAACGAAGTAAAACAGCTACGCATTTTATCTGTCCCAATGTCCAAATTAGTCAACTGCTTGGCTGCTCTTGGCATTACCAATTAATAGGAGCGAGTTGTCGAGCCTACGAGCCAGTCCAATCTTTAACGACACATTCGAGCCAAAACAAAAACCAAAAAAATCCTCCAAAACCCGATCATTAAGCTTCCGCGAGACCGACCACCGAACGAACCTGCCACGTATCGGAACGATCGTAAATGAACCGCTATCACTATCCACGACCGATCAGATAAGGTCAGAAAATAGTGAAAGAAGAAAGCTAAGCGATTGGCAGCAGCAAATTGGTGGAGGCAGGCAAATAAAGAGAAGCACAACAGCAATCACACAGGCATCTCCAGCATACAAAGGTCGTAAAACCGTGCCTCGACCGAGCGGAAGAAGCGAAAAACGCAAAATCTGTCGCCAAGAAAATCGAAGTGGAGCCCCCCTGCAAAGACGCAATAAAATCGTATCGACAAACCGTTCTGGAAGGGTATTGATTGGGTTTTGGGAAGGCTTGCTGCTGCTGCTGGTGGTGGTGATGGTTGAAAATCGTCATACCATACCGAAAAGATGGTCTCTCGCGGGCACAACTTGTCTTGCCGAGCCTTCGGACATTAAGCGAGGCGGCCACGAAGAACCAAAAAAGGGACAGTACGAAGCGGTCACGAAGCATAAGCGCGCCGAAGAAGGTGCAGCATGAAAACACAATGTTGAATGTAAACAACATCAACCTGTTCCAGTGGACGTCGTGGACGAGGTCTTTGGTCTCTTTGGGTAGTTGATGGGGTGAAGGGATTGGTGGGTGTGGGAAGGACGGGGTGTGGTAGGGTTGGACAGGCTCTTCTTTTGTCGCGAGAGTACCCAGTTCTTCCCAGACCGATGTCCAACCCCAAACACACGCACACACACACACACTCTTGGCGGTCACTGACCAACGACGTGATCTTCTGCGCTGCGAATGGAACTGGAATAACAGGAAAGGAAGGAAACATAAACATCGCTTTATACGTTCGCGTACGCATCGCAGATACACCCCGGGGATGGTTCTGTGGCTGAGAGAGGGGGTAGAATTTCGAACCCAAAGAATCGCAGCATTCCCCCAAAAGCACAGCCTCCGCCGTGGCCGTTTGTGGCTCGGGCTGAATTTCTTCGGCCCGTAAGCGGTCAGCGATCGGGTCCACTTTTACCGAACCGTACAGTGGATGGTTTTGCATTATGTCCTTAAGTCGAAACAAGTCATGAATCGTTTCGTTTGTGTTGCCCTTTTCGGTAGCGCTAGTAAAACCGATCGCTGCGTCTGTGCGGTTTCTTCATCTTGTCGCGTGTCTTCGCTGCAGCAAGTGCATTCGGGAGTAGCGTTCTCTGACCTGACTGACGGTACAAATCTAGTGAAACTCTGCTTTCCAAGTGGTGCAAATGAAATGGAACATTCTCATTTACAATTGAATTTATTAACTCTCTTTTTATCCATCATTTTCACAAGAGTTTACAGGCAGTCTACAATAGGTGAGGTAGGATAAACTAGTTATAATTTTAGTGTAAAGTCCATACGATTTGATTCTTCTATGCATATGTTTCATTTCCGGCTTACTAATCCTACAAGTTAAGGAAGTATTAGCGTCAAGAACTATTATTTAAATAAACTTCAATGTCAGGAACGTAAAGCATGTGACACACCTTTAGCTCAATACACATCATTTGTCAGCCTAGCAATACATCCAGCTACGAAACCTGTGGCGTTCAGCTTAATTCATGCACGACGTGCATGAATTCTTCTCCCGTATTGGAATGCTAAAATCCACTGTAAGTCCTGCTCCGTACCTTTGAAGGCTTGAGGCAACAAAAAAACCGATCTCCCAAACGCTTGATTTCGTTAAAATGCAAATGCTTGCACGGTGACGTCCGGTTGATTGGTAAAGTCAGCTGAAATCCTATTAATCACCACACGCTACGGAACGAGGCATGTCGTTTACGGTAATCCTTGCCGCCCTGTTTTTCATTCCAGCACACCGGAGGATGATTGTCTTATAACGCGGTGAGGTAAAGGATCGAGCCCTCCTTCCCTCCGTTCACCGGAGCGGAGTAAGTCGGAGAATCAGCAAAATCAATATCACCCCAGGAAATCAAAGCCCTATCGGAAGAAAATATGGACGAGAGGCAAAAGGTGCACAATTAATTTCATTAGAAAGCGTACGACCAAGCCAGCCACCGTACACGTAGCTCGGAAGAACATCTCCTCGGTTCACACGGCGTAAATGATCCGCACTGGAATGGTTTGGTGGACGGGGAAAAAAGGTCTATGAACCGTACCGTACACTCTAATCAACTGACGTTTACGGCAGGAAGTGAAAGGACAAAATTTACATACGTCCGATGCCCATATCCCTTTCAACTCGTCACGCGGGGCTTAGAACTGGCGCTCGGTGGAAGGTTTTTCAGTTCGTTTTCCTTCGTTTTCTTTAATCCCGCTCTGGAACAATATTCACTTCATTACGGTTAAAAAGGCTTTTATTTTGCCTTTCCTTTTCTTCAGCATGACTGTGATTTCTTTGGCCATGTTTTGCATAGCTTTTTTTGTGTGTGCCCGGTGCAATAAATGCATGCGCTCGGTTCATAATTGCACAAGCTGATTAAAACATGAATGAGTTTTGCGGTGGAAGCTTCCCTAACAAAGAGCAGCATTCTATCGTGTGAGTGTGTGTTTGTTGTATGTACATACACAGAACACAACAAAACGACCAAATTCGTGGGGATGTGTTGTAAAGGCTTGTGAATTTTAAAGAACAAGGATGAAACCCCGACATAAGAAAAGGATGGTGGTTTTGAGCGAAATGGAGATGAGATGAGGATAGAAAAGCGGTGAGAATAATTAATTATGTTCCGCAATATTCGTACTGCGTGGTGAAGCAGTTTTTTGTTTGGTATTTTTATGCTTTGCAAAGTAGAAATAGAAGACCGGTGATAATACACCACAAAATGTGCTATGATGTAAAGGCATGTTTAACGTGATGAATCCATTAGAAATAATTCTCGAATAATTTGCAAGCATTAAATTATTTTTTTTAAGTTTAAAAAACATGTTATCAACTATACTAAGGTTCAATAGCTCATTACCAGTATCTTCATCCATGAAGAAGAGCCTTCTTTTCTTAATACTTGTATCATTACTGTGACGGGCGTTAGAGTAAGACTACCTTTTCTTTTTAATGTAGTTAACATTGTATCAATCAGAAAATCGGGGTTGGCACAATTTATTTAAATATTTTTATATTCACATGTACAATATTCTTTTGACAATAAAGTGGGATCTTTGTAACGATTTTATTGTCTTTAGTGTGTTTTAAACTTTCACTGAGTCGAACACAATTATTTTAAGATTTTTATTCAGTCGCGATATTTTTAATATTTGTTTTCAGGTTTTTAATAACAACACCATGGTAAGTTTTGAACGCACACAAAATTGCGATGGAACGTGAGGAGGATACTGATGCTGATGCTCCAGGTTTGGAATGGATATCTTTAGATTGAGTACAAAAAACCGTAGTGTC
The DNA here is from genome assembly GCF_013141755.1 of Anopheles stephensi. Lineage (NCBI taxonomy): Eukaryota > Metazoa > Arthropoda > Insecta > Diptera > Culicidae > Anopheles > Anopheles stephensi. The sequence goes on from NC_050203.1 coordinate 19,518,279, forward strand.
AACAGTCCTTGTACTAGTACAAACAGTGGTTTGTACTACACTCAACTTTAGCTAGATGCCTTGTATGCTTATGTTGAAGAAGTTTGAAGTAATCGTTAGAAATAGCTTACGACCTGTGCAGAAACTCTTATGTTCATTCTGACGATAAAACCTCTTTGCTCATTAGGACCTATTTTAAAGTCAAATAAAACACAGATTGTTCTTACTCGAGTTGTCAGCTCATCGTGCAAGGACGAATATCTTCAAAGCTTGGGTATCTTTGAAAAAAAAAATAGGAACTTTAAAGATAGCTTATGGGGTGGTCCAGTAGCCGAGGCGATACCGGCACCGGCTTTCTTACGGCAGCTTTGGGGCTCAAATCTCTTAAAATCCGCCTAATCGTACGCTTTAATTATTATCCAGCCTCGGGTGACATCAAGTCATAGGAAGCCAGAAATGGCAGGCCGAGTCCTTTCGGGGTTGTAGAATCAAAAAAGAAGAAGAAAAAATATGTCTTATAGCTAGTCTGATACATTGTATGTAATCTCACATTGATTTCATAAATAGAATATTTGACTTAAAAGACAAAATATAGTCTTACTTTATTGTCCAATACTGTAGCTCCTGAGATATTCCCCTAGAGCGTTTTCTTCACATATGATTTGATTCCTTTCTAATTCTATGAATTTAAAATGACGGTTGATTACCATTAAATTTTGTGCATTAAAAGTTACATATTAATCCATTTTTCAACCTTTTCTCTTTAATTTTTAGTCTTATTTTGTTCTTTTTTCCTTTTTAACTTTCTTCTACCTAAATATTTGCATAAATGTAACGTTTTTGGAATTATATTGAATGCTTAATAACACTAACAACCTCTTCCAATGATGCTCCTCTCAAACCATTTATCACACTTCTTTTTAACCATGCAACCACCACTCTCCAGCTAATGGGCTTCCATCCAGCAACCAAACAAACAATCATCATCACCATCTATTGATTGCATCAAAACCGGGCCTGATGACTAATTGAATGTGAAACGTTCCAATTGCAGTGGCACACGAAACGCCTTCGCTCGCAAAAAAAAACACCCCATCCTTAATTAACTGCCAAGTCAACCGATTATTAAAAATTTGCACTTTGCCACACTCGCATGATTATTGCTCTGTCACGAATGGTGGTGATACCTAGGCGCGGACAAAAAAAAGAAAAAATAAAACGAAACCAGATGAAGGGTGACATCGGAGAAAGAAAGCGTCAATGCAGTTTGGCGATTCCATCGGCGGATCAATCTAACATAACACTCGCGCATCACCAACCACCATCACCTCCCGTGGGGTTCTATTCGCCCATCCACCCCACACCAAACGGACACAACAAATGCGCTTTTGTTCGGGTTGGCACCACCTACTACCAGCCAGGGGTGTCTCGTTCGATCGCTCACGAGTGTTCCAAGTGGGGGTATTGTTTTTCAGCCGACGAGCCGATCTGTTAACCCTAGCAGCAGCAGCAGCACACCACGCTAATGCACATACACACACACGATGCATACACACGATAAGGTGCATACTTTTGTTTTGTATTCTAAAACTGCACCTACTCGCCCACATACGCCCTCTCATTCGGCGCTTTGTTGTGGCATGGGGTTGCTTGTGTGTTTTTGTTCATTCTTTCTCTGGGTTCTCTTCTGGCTAATGGTAGAATACAGCTAGCGCTAGAGGAACGCTAATTGCAGCGTATTGCTGTGCGATAATTGTTGATTTTTAGCGAAGGATTAATTAATATTTATTAGAGTCCGTTTTTTTTGCTTCTACTTCTTTTTTTGTGCTTTGTTTTTTCCCGTTTTTCGCTGCAGCTTTGTTCTCATCCCGACCACGGCAGTCCACAACACCTAATGCGCGGCTCGTTGCGGTTCAATGCATGCCTGGCTGTGTGTGTGTGTGGGGCGATGTGCATTGAATGCATTTTAGGTTTTTTTCGTCCAGTTTTTTTGCTATTTTAAAAAGGATTGAGTAAAAAAATTGCAACTGATGATAATATGAGCCAAGTCATTACGAAACAAAGCGAAATTTGTTTTCATTATTTACATCGTGTAATTATTGTAATTGTAGCTGCAATAAATTTGCTTTGTTTTTGTTTTATTCTCATGTTTTAAAGATAAAAGTTGTACTACAATTTATATAACTAAAATTTTTATATAGTTACATGAATTCTGACAGAAAAAGAACCCTTTAAACAATCTATTGGGCGTTATTCCACTTGGCTCGTCAGGAATTGTATTGGATTAAACTGTTTTTTTTTTTTGTAACACGCTTTTCACAAACACTTCTTCATTCATTTTGTTTCATGAATGATGAATAAAAATAGAGAAAAAAGGCCCTCACTACTCTTCACATTCATCTGCCGGCGATGAAGCAATGATAGCATTTATGCAAATAGCATAGCTTAGACGCCCAGTCGGGTGGGCGCTCGGGGTGGATTACTCGACCCAGTACCTGAACCTATCTATTAGTGAGGAAACTGATATGTCATCACAATGAAAAAGAACAACCACCTACAACAACAAAAAAAGAACAACCCAACGGTTGCCATGAATGAAAACGATTCTAGCGGTTTGATTGAAAAAGTACATACCTTGAATAAACAATAATGTATAGAAAAAAAGGCTAACAGAAAACTGAAGCACGCTAACACATTGTTTCCATAATTTATAACGTGCTAACTGGCTAGACCAGCCACGAGAGAGAGAGATGACGCTTTATCTACCGCTACACAATAGAAGGGTTCTAATCTGTTGGCACGTAGTGACCCAGCACGGATCGGTCTACAGGAACGGTCCAGTGTGAGCTTTCGGTACGGGAATCCACTTGTACAAACTCAGCTCGGGACACGTTTTATAGTTGACGTGCACCGGAAGCATTAAGTACGGTGATTAGTACAGCAAACCGAAACCTGTACTTTTTGTTGGATGATTTTGGTTCGGGAGAAAGATGCAATCGTAATTGCATCATTTTTATTGGGAGTAAGAGTGATAAACGGTTGGGTAATGTTTATTATTGCATTAAATATTTTGACAAATTTTTAGCAGAACACTATTCCAAAAATTGTTCCAAATTGATTTGTGATGATTGAGCAATTGAATAATTAGAATATTCGATCGAAAGCTTTGGTAAAGCATAATTGTTTTAGACAAAAAAAAACAAGCTTATTGTGCTACTAATGAATGAATAGAATAATTAGATATAAGTTTCTGGAGTTTGTTTATTAAGAAGGCCCTGCCCAATGGTTTTAGAAAAAATTTCCCGTCCTAATTTTCACTAATGTCTAAAACTTTTCTAATGATTCTAAAAACTCGAGAGTTTGGCCCTATTTGCTTTAGTACGCACTGTATAAGGTTAGGGTTCTTGATCCTGACGATCAGTACGAACTGACTAAAGATTCCAAACATCTTTTAATTCTGTAGAAGAAGTCTGGAGCGGCCCGGTTGTAGATGCGACAGCGGTGCTGGTCTTCACACGGCAGGACCGAGGATCAAGTCTCATCTGGGCCGTATCCTCATAGGGAGGACTTGACTACCCAAGTACGTGGTATCTTTAAGTCTAATAAGCCGGAAATGGCAGGCATGAACTTTGGTCCAGAGTTTAGAGTATTCCAAATGATGACTTGTAACCTAAGCATGATAAACATAGCCGATTTGATCGATAAAGCCAACGGAGAATTGCAATGCACGACAGACAAGCCTTGCTGTAAATATTGTTTTGAAAGTGCGCGGATCGTCGTTCGAAGAGGCTTTAATGGATGGACTAAAGACCATGCAATCACTGATATCTCACTACTCAGAATCTGCTTACATCTACTTATCGTCAAGGCTATGGAAAACCTTGATGGGCTTAGATAGGTCTGATTTTCACTATTTCGTAGGGAAAGTGTCTTCGATTGCAGTCTGAACCCTATTCAAGTAGAAAATTGAAACCATTGAGTTATTGCTAGTAGAAGTTCATTTTAATTGTCGTGCAAAGCTAGTGTAATTAAAAAAAAAAGTTTAACAAAAAAAAAAACCGGTTATGTTGTGATCCCCAAAGATGATACGTTATTAAATAAAATTAAAAACATGTAACACTTGATTTATCAATCATAAGTTATGTTGCGTTGCATTAGTTGCGTTAGTCAAAAATTGCAAAAAATAAATAAATATATGCTACAGTCGTGTTCGTTATAAATTCCAATTCACATGTGAAACATAAATAACCCATAAAATTATACAAAATGTAAAGGATATATAAATCATTGTTTATATTTCCTTTGTGTGTAAATTTGTTAGCTTATCGTGAAAGAAAGCATGACTGGTAATATTATAAAGTAAACCCAAGTTAATAAATTAAAAATTATAAAGTAGCTCTCGAACAGGATTTTTTTTAAAAGAAGTGGAATGAAACAAAAACCAAGGAAAACGTAAAGAGCGTACCTCTCACTCACTCACTTACAGCCATGGTTAGCATTAAACTGCATCCAGGTAATTTATGTTTCTTATCAAAAATTGAGCATCTGTGCAGCGAAGTAGCAGCACAGTGCGTGTGTGTGTGTGTGTGTGATTTTGTTGTGCTTGTGAGCCTCATATGATTTAAGACGTTCACAGCTTCTACTGCAAACGACCTGCACTGGAAGGGATGGTGCGATTTGATCTACACCAATTTTAGCCACCTTGTCTCTGTGCTCCCTTGCTGATGGTTGATGATCGTTGTTGGAAAATTATGTTGTTTCTCTTGCTTTCTACCTATCCAGCTCTTCCAGTAAGTTCTGAGGGAAGCTAAGGTTAACTCTTTCGAGGTGAAATATTATGGTTTTAGTTGAAGAAAGTGCTCTGTAATTGTAAAACGCACCAACATCTGACGCACTGGCACTAGCATCGGTCGGCATTATTCTAGCGCCAAGAAGAATTCCCTGTTAGAGTTGAAATACCCACCATTGCCACTCGTTTTCTGCCTACCCAAGCGCACACGATCACTGGCTTAATCTTCCGTTAATTCGATTCCACCGGGATTCGGGACTTGGGTGCGGCCTAAAACCGAAGGGCAACAGCGACGGGTGATATTCGAAGCCAACAAATTACCATATACATCGACTGTACACGATCAATTGAATCTACTTTTACGCACCACGTACGGCATCAAATGTGTGATGAGAATATCGGTGTGGAGGTTGTGCGTGTGTGTATGTTTTTTTGTCTTCATCTTGGATCTCGTACCCTGAATGAATTGAAGTGCGTTAATGTGATAGCAGGGAAGCCCAAGCCCAACAATAAAAAAGCTTCCCTAAAGCAAAAAAGCTGTCGAAAAAACAGGAATATGTGAATAAATAGAAAAATTAAGTATTGAAAAAAAAACCCACAAGCGTAAGCGACGAACGCATACGCGATTCGATTAATGCTTACGGCAGGGTACGCGTACGCAAGAGTAGCAACAACAACAAAAAAACGGCCCAAAAAGATCAATGGCCGGAAAATGCTTTCGGGCCGACAAATATGTACCGGGGTCCAAAAGAAAATCCAACCAGACTGTACGGTGAACAGGAAAATGGGAAGAATATCAAGCGAGGGAAGAAAACATCATTTGCATGACAGACGAGAGCAGATCAAACTTTAGCATGAGTGCGTTTGGGCTTAAGATTTTTTTCTGCCTTTTTTTGAGGACAATGATGAGGTGAAAAAATGTTATTTTTATAGTGAAAAAAAAGGAATCATTTGAAAGTAACCCCTACGTGGAATAGGAAGGAAAGGGATTCAAATAAAACCCATGGTCCAGATGCAAATCGAACCCTTAACACGCGCTGAGCAACTTATAAAAAAAAGAGTAAAAAAAAAACTATAAAAATGTATTGTCAAATGATCCTTTATCGTTTACAAAAATTAAAAAAAAGTAAGTTGACAACCTACAAAACAAAAACAAAAACAAAAACCAAGGAAAACGTAAAGAGCGTACCTCTCACTCACTCACTTACAGCCATGGTTAGCATTAAACTGCATCCAGGTGCTGAGCAACTTATAAAAAAAAGAGTAAAAAAAAAACTATAAAAATGTATTGTCAAATGATCCTTTATCGTTTACAAAAATTAAAAAAAAGTAAGTTGACAACCTACAAAAAAAACTAAAATATGCATTAAACGCTGGGAAAACATCTTGCACTTCAGCGGCTAATGTTGCCGCGTGACACGCGGACAATTGCACGCACGCAGACTTTTCCCCCTGGTGCCGGGTTGGATCTCCGGTTTCCCGTGTGTTTTCTCTGGCCTGTCGAAGAGCTCATTTTACTCCCGTTTCGTTCTAACTAGCGCAAACCGAAACTGATGGGTATTAAGCAGGGTCAGATTTACGATGCTGGAAAACCGCATTAAAACGAGTATAGTGCACTTTTTTAGTGCAAGTAATTCTTAATCAAATGAGTGCCGTGTTTCGATGCTTTTATGCTTGGGATTATCGCGTACAAGATGTGTTCTTTTGGAATAGTGTCACCAATGCAATAGATCATGCTAGCGGGACATTTATCAAGATTAATGTGGATTAAAAGCAGCAGCTGTTGAATATCAATTTCTGTTACAGATAGATGTGAATTATTTGGAACTGATTTCATTTGTACAATATAAGAACTGCCAGATTCTTCTTCCTTCTTGGTCTAAAGACCCCTTAGGTCATGCCTGCCATTTCTAGTTTACTAGACTTAGAAGTCAGATAGTCAGTCCTCACTGCAGAGGGACAGTTTGGATGGGATTCGAACCTCAGTTCTGTCGTATAAAGATCCGCGTTACTGTTACCTCTAACACAGGGCTGCATGAAATTGAATTGATTTATGATCCTCTTAAATCATAGTTTCATCAATTTACAGGATAGAAGTCGTACACATTAAAGCAATGAAATAAAATAAAAGCCTTTGAACATGTGTACACCTATCACATGATCAAGAGATATACTCTTGTCAGGAGTGAATTGATTTAGAATTTGAAAATAATTGAAGACAAATTTGGCCGCAAGTCAGGATGGACTTGGACCCCCTACGCAGATTGAGAAGATGTTATAGATGACATTATCTGCACTATAAAATCAAATGCCCCACAAGACCTGCGCAAGAAAAGACAAGGTTGTGAATAGATGAGATCATGTAGGATTTTTAGTCAAATTGAGCTGTATTTCAGCAGATAACAAATTAAAAAAGTTCTTCAATCAGCAATACCTCTTAAAAGTATTAAAACAAAATTCTCGCACGCGAAGGTTACTCATAATACGCCATCATCATCAGTGGAATGTCTCTATCCAACACCAACTTTACTGTCCTGTCCATTACTTCATCCATCACCAGTTTCAATCATCGGTGCTGCGAAAAGCACGCTTCAAGACAACTCGCACAGACAACAGTTAATCGCGGTCAATGTTTAACACCGGAACGAATCGTCACATGCGAGTTGGCACCTCTCGGACGATGTCTCCAGCATCCTGTCGCACACTAGAGACGCTCGTTTGATTTTACCCCATACGAAAGGAACAATTAAAACAGTCTTCAGAACCGATGCTTTCTCCGCCCGGGCGCACCTTTCTCACCTGACCGAGTTGTACGTTCACATGTGCAGCTCCACCAACTCCTGACAGATCGATGATTAATGAGGCACCCTAACCGCTCGACCACTGGCACCGGGATTTGTTGGTCGGACACTTCTGGCTTGGCCGATTGAACAGTTGGGCTCATAAATCATGCCCACGTCAACGGACAGGGCCCAACGACGAATGCATCTAACATGTCCAGCAGCCCAGGTGGAAGCCGGTACACAGAAATTCTACCATTTTGGCAAGTTTTTGGCAGGTTTTGGGGGAAGTCTCGTTTGCTGGCAGGGTCGCTCTAAACTACTGCTAAACGCAATTCATTACCCCGACAGTCGGTCGCTGCGAAATGTGCGAACAGGCTGTCCAGTTACGGCTCTGAAGTCTGGTTCCAACTAGGTCCACCGCTATAATTGATGCTATCATGCAAAACCGTTCAACTCCCGAAACCTACGTTTAAGCGCAACATTACGAAAGGATAACTTCACTAATAAGAGCTGAAAAGCAATCGGGGGGGAGAGAAACAAAACGAACCGAGGTCCGAGTGACCTGGCACTTAGTTCAGCTTCCCGGAGTCCCCATTTGCATAATGAGCCCCACAATCATCGCCTGATTCGTGTTGCGGGACGGGTGCATTTTTCCACTTTTGCACTTCCGCTGCAGTTCCACAAGAATGCACCAGCAGCGCCCAGCCTTTGCCCCTTTCCCCCTCCACACCACCCTCATTCTTCCAACAGTGGACGAGGTCACTGGAGGAAACGAATCGATGGAATAGAAAATTGTTTTGTCAAATTAGTGCCTTATGTTGAGCCACACCCCCACTGCGTTTTTCCCCCCTTCCCCCCTCCCTCTTCACAATCATCGCGTGGAAAACTCGAGTGGGTGGTTCATGTGACAATTTGTGGCGGAGTGGTTTGCAGAACGCAGGCACTGACTGACTGCCCTGAACCCACTAATCAAATGGCAACCGTCAACCGGAGAGCACGACTGTGGGCAGGGTTTGGGTTTGTTGTGACGAGCAGATGCATAAGTGCATGGGCAGCAGCAGCGGGCAGGGTAGTTATTTGTGAGTGGGGTGCTTGTTTCCTATTGAGAGTGAAATGAAACCGTTGGCTATAATGTGTGGTTGCATTGTTTTCTACATTATTTTAAATTCTTTTTGTTCGGTGTCGGCTTTTTTATTGCTATTTAGCTCTTCAGAAATTGTTGGGAAAAGGCCATGCTTGATATACGATGGCTGCTATGTGAGTAAATGGTTTATTTGATTTGGGTCCTACTGTTGTCACGAAGGAATCAAGATTAAGCTGATCGAATCGTCAGAAGATTCTAGCGCAGTAAGCCTAAGTAATTAAGAGCTTTTTTTGGATATAAGGTAAGATCTTAAGTGCTACACACCGTAGAAAGTAGAAGCTCTCTTGATTTAGCAGGATATTGTTGACTTTTTGTTAGAATGATGATGAGCATTGTTGAGCATAATGATCAGCCAGTCCCATCAAAGAAATATCGGATTATTAAGAGCTATAACCATTTTAGTTTGCTTGGTTTTTGTCACCCAAACATCCAGTTCACGTTCCAGAAGACAGTAGACAGGCACGAGTCTATGCTGACAGAGGATGCCACTTTCGAACGACCGGTGTCAAAGAATATCATTTTTTGGGGGCGCCCATATCCTGACGAGGTTCGTTGGATGGATCAGTGAGAGTCTAAACTGATGGAGATGGCAGCCGAGGTAGCAGGAGTCAAGATTGCAGCCCTGCACCAAGTTTCTTGGAAACGGATTTACGACTTGGCCTTGTCCACGTGCTCAACCCTGAGCAAGCCGAAAAGAAGGGGGAGATATCTCAGTTCACACCTTCAGCGATCGTTCGAAGTCAAAAGGAAGAAAACTGGGTCCGTGTGCTATTCCTAAAATCTAAATGAAAAAACTAAATAATTGAAGACTTTCCTAAACTACATCTTGGACATAAAATAGAAAAGCCAAAGAAGAACTGTTGAAAAACCTAATGAGTTTTATTGACTAAAAACTGTGAAACACACGGTGAAACGTGAAATGATATATGCCAAAAGCTATCGAAACCTGAACATTCAGGACTTTTCTTGATAATTCTCACTCTCCTGATGAACGATAACGTTAAGAAAATATGAATTCACGCTCCCTTCCGTCCCCAGGGAGCGTTCAGGACTCCATCAATTCAAAAACCGCCCAACTCATTCAGCTACCGGTGTAGTGATTCGAAGCGCATGGTTTACGTTCCGTTCCCTCCGTACCGAACAAATCGAATTTAAGTCTCCCTAACCTTCTCTTCCTCTCCCCACGCCCACGAAACCCACGCCCGGACACTATCCTTAGGCCGTTGCAATGCAATGAGCCAGCCAGTCCCACTATGGTCGGTAATTGCTACTGTAAAATTAATAACATTATTTATCGACCGACGTTCGCGGCCGGTAGCCGTAGCGACAGCTTCACAACAGTAGAAGCATCAGCATCCCCACAGCACACTGAAGAGATCAAGAAAACGATCCCCAAACAACGAGCTGCAGGAGTAGCTGATGTCGCAAAACTCACCACCGAACGGGTCGGTGAATCGCACCAGCAGACAACGGTGACGGTGTGTTGCGCCGTGCTGCAGCAATTGCATTATGCACGGTGATTGTTATTTACGACTCGGTTCGATCTTTCCCATTTCATGTTCGGGATCGCTTTCGGGCGTGTTTGGGCTGAGTGTTTGTGTGTGTGTGTTTGGGGCGCCCCAAAATGAAGCGTCTAGTGCGTACAGTCCACACTGATCGGTGCGATTACGCAAATTGGAAGAATTATACCAATTTGTGACCCTCGGTAAAGGTAAAACATGCTCGTGGAAGGCAACTCGTTTCCTGCGGGTTGGAACGGGGACAAAATGAGCCGGAATATTCTTAGGTACGCGAATCATAAGTTGGTCAGATGTTGCACGTTAACCATTTCGCTGGAATTACTTAATACGAAAGTTTGGAACTGATGTAAAGATTATAAAGATAAATTGAAAAATGTGTACTAACTTTAAGCATATTAAGTCTGACCATCATAACGTTCAAGTGCGGTGGTTGAAATGACCAAGCTTCCCAATACATGCAACCCGGCCTTTTCTCTACTGATTCTCCTTTGAAATATCTCCTCCCATTCATTCATGGCCGACCATGGCCGTTCAATATTATCACATGTTGCAGACCTCAGTCTGCGCCTTCTGCATGACGGCGAGGATAAAGCTGACCATTTCATCGCTTTCAATGAATTGCTGTGCTTCCTGCTGGTGCAAATTCCCGGCAAACAAACTGATAATGGAGCCTGCACGCTTCAAACGCACATTTGAATGAATATTTACCGATGGGAGCTCGGTGACTCCCACCCTTGGCCCCGAAAGATGTATAAAAACGACCAACAAGGAGGAGCCTAATGAATAGTTTCAATGATCGGTCGGTGGATGTGCATCCTCATTCGATAGTTCCTGGGTCCGGTAACCGTGCTGTGCATCCTTTCGATGCGCTGCTGCACCGATGCTTTGATACAGTAGAAAGGGTCACTCACGGTCACTGGTGATGTGGTGTATTGGTTTGCTGGCAATTCATTTAACACTGTTTGAAGCGGACTGCACAATGGTACAATTAAAGACAATGGGAGGACTTCTTGAGGAAGGACGGTTTTTTGGATTTCATAGATTAGACCAATTTTATTTATGGTGGGTCGAGACCTTTCTAGATGCTTCTTTTTCAAAAATAAAGTAATTAACACTTTAAACTCATTGGCATGTTAACCACACATAAATTGGATTTAAAGGGACACGATCTTGGATTAACTAAAACTTCGATTCCTTCAATTCTCCATCACTGTAAAAGGAATGCGTTAATAAACTCTTAAAATAGTCTGTTAAAAATTGAGATAAATCCAATTAAAATTACCAAAAGTACAGGAGAAGGCAAATTACTAATTCTTTCTCAACAAGCATTTCTTTCCCAAAATTTGTCTGCTCGCGTCCGTTGGACTGAGGATGCTGATGGGATACGAATGAAATGTTCTAGATTCTTAGAGTGATTGTTCTCTAGATTTCCATAAATAATTTTGTTTAAAAAGTATAGATCAATTAAATAGTTAATCAAACGTCCGTCTCTGAACCACTGTGCACAAGCATTCACTTGGATTGGTGAATCAGACCGAACGGAATGAAAGCAGTGAACATTTACTAGCAGCAAATTAATTGAACATATTTTATAAATTGATAACAAACTTTTCAAATGAAATTCATCGTTAATTTGGTAGTTTCCTTGATAATTGATTATAGTTCTTAATTATTTTATTGATTTTTAACTGCTCTTCTAGGCCCACTAATTCACAATAAAAGAGAAGAGTGGATCTTTCTCTCTCTCTCTCTCTCTCTCTCTCTCTCTCTCTCTCTCTTTCAAGGCTAATAGGCAAGTCCATATATCCCATTTCAATTCATGTCTCATGTTCCCAGTAAAACCTACTTCTTCTCCAGGAAGCATTCAACAACCGACGAATGCTTCGAAATGTTTTCACTCTCTGGAAAGCGCCGGAAAACGGTTGCTCGTGCTGCTACTGTTGCTAACGTACCCAGCACCGCGCTACCGTAAACGCATGCCGTTTCAATAAAGTGCACCGGAATTGCTTTATGATGATTTGATTAGCGAAAGAGGCTCGTTCGACGCATCGCTCCGTTCGCATCTTCGCCAACGGTGGGTCGGCCCGGAAGTACTTCATGCGTATCCGGCGTCGGTGTCCTTGCAGTGGTGCATGTGGGCTTGGGTGTACTTGCCGGAGCCTGAAATCAAGCCATCAAGCCTATGGTTGCATAAATGATCGTGATAAAAGCCAATCGGGACAATGGTTGGTGGGGGCGAGATGTGATGAATGAATGCATGCGTGCAGCTTGTTGCAATGTCCGAAGCGTCCGAAATGTGCATCGAACGAAGGCATTTTCCCATCTGTACGCATCGCGTATACTCATGATTCATTGAAATGAAAATTGAATCCGCTTGCGTTCCGTAGCACGATCCGGCCCGGCTGATAAACAATGCAAGGGGTTCGTTTTGGGTGAAGGAGGCTTAGCTGGAGCTCATTGGAATGCGTACGCGCTCGAGATTGTTCCGTTTGTGTGTATGGGAAATTTATAGGTAAAAGGGAAACATAAACCCAGCCCCGAAAAGGATGCAGGACGACGCACTGTTTGAAGTAGAAGTTTAATTTTGTTATAGACACACCCGGTTTGCAGATAGTGTCAACGAGATTCGATGTGGTCAACCTTTCATCGTAGAGGCACCATCCCGTACACACACATACGTGCGGATAGGGGTCAACTCGATTGCAAATAAAAGCTAAGTGACTGCATCGAGCGAGGTTCCGACATTCCGATTTCTACATTGTGCCACAATGCAACAGTCAACAACAATCCACACATGTCCCTCGGCCCCCGGAGCCTCTTTCCGATTCCGTTCGCTAATTGTGGACCTTTCGCGATACGTCTTCATTGTTCTTACCCGAAAAAATAAAATAATAAAACATAATGATAAACTAAAACAAAACCACCACCAGTTAGAGTTGGTGGACGGAATCGGACCAACGATGCCCGGGTTCACGAAAAAAAAAAGAAAATGCGCCACAAGCGCTACAACCGTGCGGAGGATAATAACAGCCTGCTGGTAAAGGTTCCGGACTTTGAGCAGAATTTCTACAATTGTAGCAATTCCAAACCAGATGGGCGCTGCAATGTGCGACGGACGCTGGTGTTCCCCCTCGCTGCCCGGGGCCACATGTGAATACACACATTACTTTGTTTGCCACATTGTAGCGTGGTACAGGTGTACCGTTACTTTCGATGGGTGGGATTGGATGTAAATCAGGCTGGCTGGAGCATTGGCAGCAGGGAGCATCAGGGAGATGAAGTGAGTTTTCCACACTGGATTGAGGAGATGCAGGCTTATCTAGGTACTTGGCAACATCACACACAGAAAAATAGATAAGTTTTAATAAAGTCAAATATAGTTAAATATAAGGTAATTCATTTTTGCTTTTTACCAAAAAAAAATCAATGAAAATATAGAATAACATAGACTTCTTTTAGACGGGCAAACTTAAGTCAGGGAAAGCTAGAAATGGCACGCCGAGACCTTTCAAGGTTATAATGCCAAAGAAGAAGACTTCTTGGAGTCCAGAATATTGTTCAATTTGCTCAAAACTATCTCTCTCCCTCTCTCTCTCTCACTATCTCTCTAGCCTTGCAAAAGATAGGTATGAGGTCTATGAGAGCAAAACCTTAATGAAACTCTGAAAGAAACTCTTTTGGGCCTAACGCGATCTCTTGTGCGATGTCTTAGGTCATGCCTACCATTTCTGGCTTTCTAGAGATTGGATCGCCAGTCTTCATTACGGGAGGATGGTCCAGATGGGGTTTGAACTCCAGTCCTCTCATGTGAAGGTCGACATAGCTAGATGTTGAGTATTATGAGCTGCTAAAGAAACGGAATAAGCTTACAAACACAATTGAATGCTATCACCAGATAACTGGAAGAAAATGAACAAAATACAAAGAGTCACCAAGGGCCTGTGCTTTCTGGTCTAAATAGACTCGATAGTCGATCTTATGAACGGGGAGAGGATCTCTGTATCACAGAGCTTCCATGTTGCCCCATCAAAGCTTCTCTTACTACAAATAAAATATCAAAATTTTGAAACCTAAACTAACCAGAACTATCAGGCAAGTCACTAAAACCCATCATTAAAAGAAGAAGTTAGCGAGGACCACGAAGCGCATCAGATTGTGAGAAAGTCGTCCCTTTAATGTGGTACGAGCGGAATAGCTGACACTAACGACAATGAAACCACTGAGGAAGCCTTCGTACCAAACCGACTTGTCGATGCGTTCTGTTGCAGTGGTTGCATTTGCATTTGCCCCTCAGCCCTACACCCGGAACGCGAAAAACAGGAAGCAGCACACAGAAAATACCGGGAAACGTTTGAAACAAATTGTTCCCGATCCGCCGGACCATCCGCTGGTCGATGGTCGGTTGCGGTTGATAAACTTTTGCTCATCTGTACAAACGTTCGTAACGGGCTCGTAATGGTGGTTGCAATTTTTGAAGCTGCTGCTTCAAAATGATTGCGAAAAAAGCAGAAGAAGGAACCGACCACCACCATCTCCACCGATAGCGCAAGAAAACCCGAGGGTGAAATACCGTTTCTGTTTTATCTCAATTTCTCTACTTCATTGCTTCGTGGCTTCTTGCTTTGCTGACCTTTTTGTTTTGTGTTGTTGGTTTTCGAGGTTGCGGACAGTTTCAGCTGTGTTGCAGTTGGGAACATGCAGCATCCATTACCGTATCGCATTCTCGCGGACATTGGACCTCGGGGACGTTCCCCACACGCTATCGAACTAGGCAAAAGACGATGAGTGAGTGCATCGCACCTACACATCGCTGATCGTCAGCCCGATTTTATGGTGTGTTGCACCAGCACTCGAACCTCTAAAATGTCTATTTTATTAAGTCAACAAACGCTTCTAAGCATTCTCCACGGGAAGCACTTGCGTGACGACCTTTTCCTTGCGCTCGGTGTGTTAATGGTAAGCAGGGGGCTTTTCTCGGAAGCAGCCCAACCCACCGAGGCCGCAAAGTAGCTAAAAGTAGCCGCTTTAGTTGCTGTGTGAAGACGGGGCAGAAAAGGTTGTCGAAGGTTCAACACTCTTCAATCTTCGCCGAGGCAAACACTTAACTCCTAACGCGCCGTTGTTGCTGCTGCTGCTACTTCTGCTTTCGACTGCCGATGCTGATTATGTTCTCAGCAAAACTTTAACGACTGACTTTCATGATCGGTTTTACGACCGATTACCAGCAAATAACGCTCGTTTTCTGTTTCTGCGCGCTCTTGCCTTGCCTTTTACACATTTGTTTGTTTGCTGGCAAATGAGACTTCCCCCCCCCCCCCCCCAGCTTCGGAGCCGGGGAAATGGGTGTATGTTTTTCCCCCCTTTCGAGCCATTCCCCGAGCCCGGGAGCGTCCTTCCAGCTGGCCAGGCTAATATCCACCATGGCTTCCAGTTGGCAGGTTTTCGCATTTGCATTTCCCCCCGCTTTTTAGTTGTTGCTCGCGGGCAATGTTACACTAATTCATCATTTAAAATAATTAAAGTCAGCCATCATCAGCGGGGACTACAACGGCATCGTTTCAGCCCGTACCACGCAAATGTTGCCGCCTTGCCTGTGCTGTGCGGCAAGTGTTGACCGGGTTGTTGTTGAAAAATGGAAGTAATTAAAGCGCTTCCTTGGCACCACCCCCCTCCCCCCCTTAAATGCAGCCGTGCAGCATCTCATCGGGTTGCGCATCTCATTTGCACCAGAAACGCGCAAAACCGAATGTGTCGAAGCTGGTGAAATTGTCGCCCATTCGCGCATCCGCGGGTCGGATCTTCGTTAACGCAACTTATCGTGTGATCGGAGCGACGATGTGACTGGGAGCTGGTAGTCGGCTAATGATGGATGTTTTTCGTTTTGCAACTAACTGCGTGCTGAGGCAAAGATTGATTATGGTGAAGATGGTTGGAGAGGAGGCGAGGGTGCGAAAGAAAAATGTTGATAAAACAAAGTTTAATGAGTAAAGTGTTGGTTTGCTCTTTCGGTTGAAAAATTTACTTCATCAAACAAGCAATTAATAACTTAGTTAGTGCGTGTGTTAGTGTAGCGAACTGATGAAGTTATTTTCTTAATTCGTTTGCCCTCGAAATCCTGGTAGAGAAAGGATTCATAATACTTGCAGGAGCTCACGCCAAGAAAACAAAACTAAAGAAATCCAACTCATCTACTTTATTTATTTTATTTATTTATTTTCTTTATTACGGTCATGCCGTGAGGGAGTAGAAGACTCTCAATTTGGTGTTTAAAACTCATCGTTTTATTAGAAATTGTTTTACATGAAAGCTAAACAAAACTGACAGTCTTTTTTGAAGGAAATTTAAGAGCTATTTGTTTGTTAAAATTACCCTTTTTCTAGGGAGAAAAAAGGATGGAAAATTATTAATCTTTGATTACCATTGAACAGACCTATCTAGGAGTTGTCGGAAAAAATTTTTTTGCCTACCTCTTGGACGGCAATGGAACTAAAACTACAACAGCTTTCTCAATGTATTGATGTACGCTCGTTTTCTATGTCCAAAAAGCACTAAACAAAAATATTGTCACTGATTATCGACCTTAAGTCAGAGCGATTAGTTGTTATACCTTCATCTTGAGTAATGCCTTGTGAAACAGAGTTTAGCCCTTCAAACTAGTTAGGTCGCTTCAGCGATTTGTTGGGAGTCTGTACGATCGATGAGTGCCCTCAGACGCTCAAACTTTGCGGTTGTAACATGAACGTCTTCGTCCCAAACATTGGCTGAGAAAATTGTAAAACGTTCCTGTCCGGGATATTTTCCCTGCATGTTCCTTAGAGGAATGCTCTGATCTCTTGATTCAATTTTCAGTTGCAGTTTCATGATTGTTTTGGCTCAACAATATGATGCTGATTGCTTTTTTATATGTTATAAATTTAATTAATTGACCGATGTCCGGGTTAAGAACTTACAAAAACTTACTACAGAAGCGCTAGAACAATTGTGATTGATCGAGGATTATTAGCAATTGATATAAAAAAGTTATCACAAAGCATATCGCAACACTCCTTCCTGGCATAAAGTTTTAATCAAAGCAATTAAACCCGTTTGAAATTTATTTCTCAACATAAAACTTAAAACCCCGCTCCAACTAATTTAACGACGGTCCAATGATTTGGCCCGCCATACTCCAAAGACTCCCTTTAAGACTCTGGCTGGAATTGCAATAAAAACTAATGACAAACCAAAGGTACGATCCCATGATCGTTCGGCAAACATTTGGAGCAGAAGCTGATGGAGATAAAAACGGGCAGTCGAAAAGCCGTAAATTATAGCACCGAACTGTCCGGTTTACAAGCCACATTCTTTCACCCGGTATGATAGTTAAGAAGCCCAGACAAATAAAAAAAAAACAAAACAACCTCATACGCACTTTACCCATTCGATGAGATATTCCTTCTTTCGCCACTAACCGTTTTCAAACCGATGTTCCGTTTCTCGAGTTCACTCACTCACCGGGGAAAGCACTCGCGACGTCTTATCGTGCGTTCGTCTTTGTGGACAAACGGGTAAAAAAAAGGATCGACAAAACACGCACTACCCGAAATGCTCCACATAAAAAAAACCTCTTAGCAAATGGCGATGATGAACTTTTAAATTGTTTATCTATCGGGCGAAAGCGAAACGATACGAGGAATACGGGAGATCGCTGAAGCTCATACGATGAAGCAGCCCGGGCCAGCGTTACGATAAAAAGTCACAAAATTAATAGGTCGCCGAAAATCGGACATAAAACCGCTTTACGACCGTGCCGTTACCGTTTCCCCTGGTGGAGTGTGCGCGTTTTCGTCTATTCGTTAGCCTAGAAGGGGTTTTAATTACGATTTTTGTGCCACAGGGAAGGATTGAATGATTGTGGTCAGAATAGTGTTGAGATAGCAGAGAAAGAGTCACTTTTTCATGTGATGTGAGGGTGTTGGAAGGGTGATCTTCTGTTGATAGAATTTATTTTCGAGGTGCCAGCTCACTTCTACATTCTGCACCTCGGTAATAAAGTGCGTGAAAAGTAATCTTATGGAATTTGATTAACTGTGACGGCAGGGAATTTCAGAGTCCTTCCAGAATGTCTTAAAACAAATTGACGGGTGCTTTGATGTATGAAGCAACATTTACAAACGCCGCGTGTTTTTCGGTACGTTACTTATCTCCCAAAATGGAATCTCCAAATGCAGCCAGCAACAGCCCCGAAAGTGGCAATTACATTGATAAATATTAATCAACACCCTGCGTTTCATTTGAAGTCAGAAACTGCATTGTCGGTTGAGGTTGTTTATCGGGCACACATTTATGTGTGAGAGGCTCGACTGGACCCCGGCGTGACCCGTACCCGAACGACCAAATAATGCTAATATACTGTTTATGATTTCCTGCAAACGGTTTGGCGCCGGGAGAGTTTTTCTTTTTCAATGAAGCTACCACTCTATTCAACAGCTTCTGGGACAGCTGGCCGGCTGTTCGGGGGCGTTGCATTTATTTTTAACTATTCCGGCCGCTCATATCTAATCCTGCCCCATTAACGACCCATTAGAAACAATGATCACGTACTTAGGCTTTAACGCCGAGTGGCCCCACTCTTCCGGCGGGGGGACGCGGTTTGAGCAGGTTTGATGAATGTGCCATCGGAGGAAATGCGTTCCGTGGCGGTTTATGTTTATGATATGTTGCCAGTATGCATAATCAAACCATACAGAGAGGGTATTTAGGTGCGGTCGAGTTTTTGTTTGTGCTTTCGGGATGGGTTTAATTATGTACAAAAATTGGAATAAAATATCAAGTATCTTTTTTATTTCTTTTCCAGGGGTGTTTCAACCCAAGGAAAGCTGAATGAAGCTCGAATGTTTTTCCACTAATTTTTGTGCATTCCAGAAAAAAATCTGAAGTGTTTGTGGCAGCCATCTTTGCAGTCATTAGTCGTTTTTTTCTAGGACAGTCTTGTCCTGACATCCAATTTCGTTCGAATCTTCTTCCCTTAAGGCTTAACAAACAGTCCAGCTAAAGGTAATTGAAGTCCACCAATCCAGAAATGGTAGACTTTCAGAGATTGTAGTTCCAAGTTTAACTGTTGGCTCAAGTAGTGTCGAATTCATATTAGTGTCTGTAGTAAATATTCTCCAGCTATTTATAGGTATCCCCTGAGCTAAGTTATATCTTCATTAGACAGTGAACAAAGCATTTTAACTAATTGAGCTACTTCATCGTTACAGGCGTTAAACAAAAAACTACCGGTTACAAAAGAAATCTTAAGGCCTCAAAATCCCAAATGCTACGGACGCATATGACGAGCCTAACAAGACAGTTAAAATTAATCAAACTAGCAGATGAAAATGTGTGCACCTACCGTTGGGCGCCCCGTGGTTAATCAGGCTACCTAGATACATGACCCTACTCTGGTTGTTAGGGCTCGAGCTATTAATCAGGTGCCCCAAAAATTTCGTCAAACTCAAACAAAAGGCCAGAGAGAGAGAGCGAGAGAGATTCCGGCGATGGGTCCGGTACCGTGGATTAGTTAATTGGTTTTATAGGGCTCCCAGCAGTGCGAACCCGGTAGCCATCTAATCGGTTTTTCGGAGTCCCTACGACTCGGTCCAATCAGCATGACGCACATTCACTGGTACGGAGCATAAGTACCGCTACCGCTGTGCTGCTAGACCCGCCCGCCATTAGTAGGCAAATAATTTCCACCACCACTCTCGGTGCATTTTCCACCTCCCATCTGATTTCTTATCAAAACGTGTGGATCCGATGTATTATTTATAAAAAAGAAAAAACACACACACACACACGGGGAAGCAAGGAATGTGCTACCAGGGACCGGCATCCCTTCCAAGTTGCTCCCGATGCATGTGCTAGCCCCGTTTACGTATTGTTCTGCTTCGGGAGGTCCCGGGAGGTCCCGGAACAGTACAGAGGGCACGGTTAAGACAAAAGATTAATGTTTCGCCCCATTTTGCACACTCATTGGGCACTCGTTCTGTTTTGCTTTTGTTTGGCTGCTGCTTTATGCTGCTGCTGCTGCTGCTGCTGGTCGGTGTGAGTTGTACATTTTAATTTATGTAAAACCGCCCATTCTATCCCACCGGTACTGCCCATGCTGCTTGCGGGTTCGTTCAACGTTTTCTTTTTTCTCCTCTCCACATTTTTAACATTTTGTTTCCCCCACCTCAGTCTTGTGCACTTCCACCGCGCGTGGAAGACGTTGAAGAGAGCGTACCCTTTGCTGCCCGATGATGAGCTTTTATTACTTTTATTTGAATTTCTGTTGCAGCAGAATGTGTTTTTGTGTGTGTGTTCCCGTTCGCTTGCTTGCCCGCTGTATGATTTGCACCATTTCTTTGTGTGTACCCTTTTATTTTGCATCCCGGGCCAGCGCATCGATTGCACCAGTTTTTATCAGGCGATGATGATGGGCCCCATGCATATGCTTGCCGGTTTGTAGCGAGTAGCGATAAAAATCACCTTGTTTAACAGACGGTGCTCGCTGCTCCCTAAATGACACCGGAACCTCAAACCTCTTCAACGCTTCGCCAAGGGAAGGCCAGAAATGACCAGAACTTTGCGCTGGAGAAGAACCACGTTCGGTGAAGAGGTGAACCTTCCTTCCATACACGCGTACGCCTTCTTCTCACCTTCCGGTGGAATTTTTTTTTTTAAACTTCATATAAAAGAAAGAGGAATATTTTTGATTCCTTCCTGCTGCTGTGGTTGGGTTTACATCATCGCTTTCTCAGCGAAGATCGGACAGATCGTTTCGGCTCGAGGTTCTGCTTTGTTTATTCATTTTCATTAGCTTCAGCCCAACCGAGCGCCACTGTTTTGCCGCTACAAAACAGGTTCCATGTTAATGTTGACCGTTGCATATAAATATCGTGTCGCAAGTATAACCATAATAATCACACTCCGCAAACTCCGGGACCGAGGTCACAGGCCTGTACTGGTTGGTGGTTCAGAAGCAAAATTGTTACAACAATTTTCCCTCGCCCATCAGCTTTTTTTACCGCGTGTAAATGTAGGTAAATAGGATACGGAATGGACCATATAGGTGATGACTTCATGTCGCATCGAGAAATGTACAGTGGCTTCCCGTGTTACGCATTGCAAAGAGTTGTGCAGGTTCGAGGATAGAAAGGTTTTACGCGGTGGGGTAGCTATTTTCGAGACATCTCTGGTATTTTTTTTATAAATTATCAGATATAAATATGCTCTTTTAACTGATTTAAAAAAAAAAATTGCAGAAATCATTTAAAATTTGGTGATAAGTTCTATTGGAATTTTGTCCCTTCATCTTGAGCAGAATCAAATTCAGTAGTTCAACCTATGCTTATGCCCACCTCATTTTGAGCTGTGGCCAGAGCTGAATTTAAATATGATAATGATTTTGTATTAAAGCCTTGTTATTTTTTTTGTGTTTTTTGGACATTTGTACTTCGTCAGCACATGTGGTGCTGACAATATGGCTTCAAGCCGTCATAATTAAAAATACATAAATAAATAAGAAACACTTTAAGATTGAAATAAACGTCTTTAAGATTGAATAGCGTTTAGTCAAGATAAACAAAACTGTTAAATTGTTTTTAAAATAAGAGAAAAGAGCATAGCAAGAATCCCTTTGCTTGGGCTTTACTCGGGGACTAAGAAGAAGAAAAGCTTTACATTTTTTTTATTGAAGAGCGTTACTCGGGGACTTCCTGTATACCAATTTTGAAGCGATTTTTTTTCACGAGAACTTAAGCACTCTTGAGCAGCAAAGACACTTGCTGAGTGTATCATGCAACAGAAGAGAACAAGAAAAAAACTCACACACACACACACACACACACACACACACACTGACACTTACTACTACTTCAAGCCAACCAAAGTCATCGATGCACAGGCAAAAGCGGGGTTCTCGGAGCACAGCAAGGGCAGGCAGGGTTGAAATTATATACCTCACAAATCTCGTGTTTATTGTTAATAAATTACACACCGTACATGTATCAAAAGTATTTTTCATAATATTGTTACACCACCCGGCGCTTTCCATCCTCTCGCTGTGTCTTTTCCACCAGAATTGGTTCTGGCGTTCTCCACCGTTCGGTTTCAGCGCGGAAGCACCGGAGGACCGTACGGCAACAAACGCTTCCACGCTTTCGGTCGCCACACCCATCGGGAGCGTTGGCTAGTTTTTTTTTTGGCGAAGGTATTTATACGTGTTCTTCCTGATGTATGTAGCTCTGGCTGGAGTTAGGGTTTCGCTGGAATCGTTAGTGAATTCTGTCTCTGCCCTCCAGCACCGAGCTCTAGGAGATTGTGAGAGAGTACGGAATTAGAACGGTGGGGGGTTCCACACGTGGGTTAATGGTTATAGCGTTTTGTTATTAAGCTACAAAAAGTTTGATTCAATCAAATTTACATGTGTATTGACAATCTATCCTTAAATTAGTTTTCAATGAAATGTAACTCTCATTACCTGTCAGCCTCGGATGAACATATTTCGCAGGAATCAAAATCGTTATCAGCTCACCTAATGAACAAATTATTTGTTTGTGATGTCTGAAAATCTCATCAAAAATATTCCATTGGATGTGATCAATTTGTTAGTGAGTTCTATCTAGGGCAGTTCCAGTTGTGATGAGAATTTCAACGATAATTTGCATTCTAATTCTAATTATGCAAGAGTGCACTGGTTGACTGTGAGCCGATCAATTCGATTGATGGGAAAAATAGTCTGGAAATGATTTTGATGTAAAATATATTGCATTGGGTTATTTTCTGTGAGTGAAACAACAATAAATTGGAAATGTTCGAACGTTATTTACTTTATAACAAGCTTCACAAAAATAAAATTCGTCATGAAAAACAGTTTCAATAAGGGGAAACATAACATTTTACGATGGTAAACCATTCGAAAGAGTGATACCTGATCCAACGTGTATCATGTGGCTGAGCAGGATCGGAGATGTTTGGTAAGTTTTGAACACTTCAGAATACTTTGATGTGTTAGTTTTTATAATAAAAAATATTGTAGAGTAATATTTGCATTTTTTTTCATAATGAGTTAATTAGGATGGAGCCGCATGGTGTCTGACAGCTATTAGAAAGAGACGGACAAAGAGATGTTGGGGTCAAGGCTCTCTGAATATGATAATTAAACATAAAAAGTTTAAAAAAACTTATATAAATAATACAACGCAAGGCACAAAACATTGTGTACGCATTAGAGCGGTCCTATGCAAAAGAAAATCTCTGCCATAACTGACAGCATATTCTATTTGATAATGACAGCATTTTAGAACATGTTTGCTTTAGTTGACCGAGCGTTTTTTCATGCTGTTTTCTCTATGCTTGAGTAAACATTTGCTTATTCAATTTTGGATTAACAATCCAGTTGACTACAAATTGCTGCAAACAATTGCCAGCCTTTGTCGTTGGAAGCATCGAACTGCTCATCAAAATTGTTCGTTCCAAAAATAGAACCTTAATGCGGAAGTCCAAGGCCAACAGTTTTATGATAATATGACGCTGTTTTAAAACAAAAATTCAAGCATTTAACATACTTGATGAGCGATAAGCATGGCATTTACAACGATGTGAATGTTTTGAAAATAAAATACCGCCCGTAAAGAGATACGATTTCCGGAAAGCTTATACATCCGTTAGCAATTATTCTACGTGGCTTCTTTGCGATGTTTCACACAATCACCCCCGTAGAATTAATGGCATGCCAACTCACCCGGATAGACGTTTACAATCTTCCGTCCGTGGCTTACATCACAGCCATCCGAACCGGTTGAGGGTTATCAGCCCGATCCACGATTGGTAAGGCTAGATCCACCAAGCAGCAAACAAAAACCCGTCGTTTCTATTTTTAAAATATTTTGACACCAACCAAGCATACGGCGTGCGCATGGTGGACACACCCGTTTGTAAAGTGATTGACATTGATGGTACACCACAAAAGTGCGGGATCTGCGAAGGTCACAGGCCACGCAGCCAACGCTCGTTCCACACCCCATCGAGCTTTGAAGCACTAGTTTTTGGCGGTGTCCAAAATTAATCAAGCAAGCAAAAAAAAAACCCCCAGTGCCCACCACTCTAACCGGTTAGGCGGACAGAGAAAAGCGTAAACAACAACTTGAAAGCTCTCGTGTGTCATGTGTTTAAGGCGGGAAGACACCAAACTCCATACAGAAGAACCGTCCGGTGTGTGAATATGTGAAGCATCCTGTGTGTCGCGCCCATGATCGCCGATGGGTGCTTCAAAAGGCGGCAAAACGGTTTTGACGGGTTTAAAAGTGTTTTCTTTAAATAAGTTAAGCTTTGCTTTATGTTCAGAGCCAATCTTGCTTTTCGCCTTTCTTTTGGCGACCAACTTCAAACACGTTTCAATTATCTACCAAAAAATCCCACAGCGATTGATTCCCGGCGAAACTGCCCGAGGAGATATGTTTGATGAAACTGCTTCATTATCGGGCGACAACTTTTGCGATCACGAACGATCGCGAACGAATGCATAAAGTGATGCAAATCATTAACCGATTTATTTCGGTTCAATCCAATAAGATGAATTGCTTCCCGGGGTTGCTGGGGAACTTTCGAACTCGATGGATGAGGACTAAGAGTGAAGGGATTTTTCGGAACGATCAATTTTATTATTGAATGCTGATATCAGAAAACTGCACCGTCCACTTTACGTCGTGAAGATTTTTTTTCAAGAACAGATACAAATATCTCAGAGTGGAATATATTTAAGAAAAATGCAATAAAGGATTCGTTGAGCGAAGAGTCATAAAAGAAGCGATTTTCATTCCAACTTGGTAGACTTTTGGAGAGCTTTATTCCGTATCACTTTACTCTACCAGCCATGCTTTGCGTTATCATCCACACACAGCGTACACGAATCAAGAAACAAGAAACAACTCCAACCGACCAATAATCGGTTGAACAACATCAACCACCGGCATCACTTAAATAGCGAAAACCCACAGCGTTCTTAACGTCGAGTAGCTAAATTATTACATCCACTATCCTGCACGGCGGATATCCAATCTGATGAAAACGTTCGATTCGTACGCGACATACGCGAGTGGCACAAACAATCACAGGTAAGCTCAGCCAAAAAAAAAGGCAAAAAAAATCCGTAGGCGCCTTACCGTGGCTCGTTACCTAAATCATTTCCCGTACGGCTGCCTGTACATTGGCGAAAGGCTAACGAAACCCCGGAGAAAAACCCTGACGAAACACTTCGACGGCCGAACGAACCGACACCGCACCAGCACCAGCAGGGAAGACATCAAGAGAGGATATCCCGAACCAACGAGTCGAGTGGCTTCAACAGCAACACACTCGCACAATCTCTTCATCATATTTTATTTTATGTATCATTACTTTTTATCGTTATTTCCCTCACTTTTCCCTTTTCCATGCTCAGTTTTATTGCCATCCCACCAGGCTGGCTTCCCATTCCCCAATCACACACACACACACACACACGCCGCTTTGGTCGACCATCTCGGCCGTTCTCGTCTCTGTCGTTCACTGTGAAATTGATTAGCATCCACCGGCGCTGACGGGGCAAAGCCGTTTTGGGGGCCGCCCGACGGTTCGCCTCGGCTCATTAACTATTTTAATATTTTCGAAATAAAATTATCATATTTTGCTAATAAATTTCCTATCGCCATCGACGTCGCACGTGAAAACATTCCCAACTTTCGGGCACCGGACGCTCGGCACAAGATAAGACACGGCGCGGGAGCGCAACAGGCCGAATAGGCCAACATACGTGCGAGAGATTCATGCTGCGTAGATGGAGTCTCTGGAGGACAGACGTGTCACCGAGTAGGGAAAGAGAGAAGGTGGAGCAGGGCGGTTCGGTGTCCGTTATGGAATAGGTAAAAAGGCGCATAGGATCGTACGGGTACGTGGGGATCGTGTATGCGGCTTAACATACTGATTCTATGGTTAAACATATCTTTTTTCTTTGTCCGCTGATTTTCGTTTCGTTTCGTCTTGATCACAAAGGTGAGTTGAGAAGAAGAAAATAATAAGCTTCTGAATTAGAAAGGTTTTTATGGTGAACGTTTGTCTAGAAGCAAGACAAGCTTAGGTACTCCACAGAAGAATATGTTTCTTAGAAAGCTGCTTTACGAAATAGTATTAAATAAAGTATAATTTATACTAGATACGTCTAAAAACTTACTATAACCGAAAAGAGAAACCTATTCGAAGTCTTAACAATACTTAGCTCAGCAAAACATCACGTCCGTTGATTTAAAAAGCTTACTATGATTATAGCAACACTAAGCTCTCTCACAGTACATTATAGATCTCAATTATAAGCTATAAACGGACGCTGTGGTTGTCATATTGGGCTGCTTTATTGCTTGCCTGTTGTTTACACTAAGTGGAACATTGAGGAACCTCTCAGAAAAATACTCAAATAAGTTAATTGCCCGGCCCCCCCATTTTTCCGCACACCAAACACAATCGATTACACTAAAAATCACAATCCATCATCATCAAAATAAAAGGCATCAAAGGCAGGGACATAAAATCACCAAATGGTGATGGAACGTTAATGAAAGTTTAGTTCCGAACGGAATAGTAATTAAAATCATTTCGCCTCTAGCTGAAATGACTTCTACATCAAGCGTCAGTGCTGAGTGCAAACTTTGTCAGATTTTTATTTCGCAAAACATTAACAGAACCGTTTTTGGTGCGTTAAAACTATTAGTGCGCGAGCTCATTAGAAGCAATCAAATAGGCAAATAAAGTGGATGAAAATAAGGCAAATCAAAAAGCAACGTTGACAACGAACGTACGGGCAAGCATTCATTAGCATTCGCTCAGTTTTCACCGAACGTTCTGTGCTATCAGACCCACAAACAAAGACCCTTCCAATCATGGGGAACGGCTTCACACCCGTTTCGCCGTCGCAGCCGGGCCTGGCAGTGGAGGAAACCCCTTCCCGTGTCTTCGTGCTTTGATGATTGAAAGCTAAACATGTCATATTTTGATAATTAGTTTCTATTTTCAGCGCACAAGTCGTGATAGGCAGACTACTGTGCTGTGGGGAGGTCACGGCCGGAGAACTAGGCAACTGTTGGTCGGGGTGCGCAAGAAGTGTAAACCGGTTTTGTTTTCCGTTTTGTTCGTGAGTCGATTGTTTGCGTTATCTGACAAGCCATAAATATGCTGCTTGCTTAAGGTAATATAAGAGGGTTTATTTGTTGTTTTGCTATAAAAATAGCAACGAACAAAAACTCTTCAACAGTTCGCCATTGAGGAAGCATTGAAGGGATGGAAGACACCAGCAAATGGGAAGAACAAACCAAAACTTGATCAACGACCAGGTTTGGTTTCCGATCACAAACTATCCTACAAGGACTTACGGTCAATGGCACCAAATCACCGGAAACGTCTATGATCACTCACCGCGTGTTTTACCCAACCCATCTATCATATTATTATATCCTTACCTATTAATCGTAACATTGATCCAAAAATAAAACCTACCAAACGTGTCTACAGCCGCGCTCGGTCCGTTTATGGACACGAGCCTGCACAGCCCAGATTAGTTTAGCTCCAAAGCGTCCTCCTAATCCATCTCCTATTATCACCGTGTCGTTCTGATTCGCACATTGCTATTTCGAGAGGGTGTAAACCATAAATTAGCTTCCTGAGTGAGTGTGGTTTTGCGATGATTCGTATTCTTTTAGTTGAGAGAGTGATGCTGTAAATTAGCTTCACAAACAAAGAGAATGACATGGCTGTGTCTGGACGACGAACTGATGGGGCCTTTTTCCTCGAGAGCTACAGTCATTATCACCGATTCGATACGCACGTTCTGGGAATGGGGGACCTTATATTTATGGATAGCGTTAATATGCACACACACACCGACAAATTTTATTATTTTCAGCTAAACAGATGTCAAACAAAGCCATATCGATGGCTCGATCATCGATCAAGCTGCTAGAGTCTGTCGCGTTTAAATGGTTCTGTTTTCAGCTTGGAGACATTGTTTTAAGGCACTAATCACTTTCACAATAATAACACTTCATACAACGGCTTTCTGTCGATGGCAAACGGCTATCCAAGAGCACGGTATGAAGTTCCTACAAAGTTTCAAACGATTACCGTAGGAACTCTATACCTCGCTGATGGCAATCGCCTATAATGGGCACCCGGTGGTACAAGCGCTGGTCGCTTTTACACTTTTACACAAACTCCATCCGATTGATTTAAACTACAGCACGGCTGAAAAAAATAAATGCGATCATTAGTTCGGCTTGAGCTGTAAAAAACGAACATTTATTTCACCAAAATCAAAGCCACATAAATCATTACTCTCTCCTGGGCTGGGTTAAAGACGCGCGGGATGAGAGGGTGGAGTGGGGTAGTGTGGGGGACGAGGTAAGAGGTTGAAAGAAAAGATACATTAACACGACTCTAAATTAATTATGCCAATTAACCGACACCTTTTCTTCCCGAAAACCCGGCCACGCACGAGCGCATGACGAAGAACATCAATCCCGATCCCGCCGGTAAGCGACGAACCTTTTTTTAGTGTTTTTTTGTTTTGCTGTCCGCAATGTTATTTTTCCAAACTCGTAAAATGTGTTTTTGATCACCCGAAAATGATGCCTTGCGGGAGGAGTGTGTGTGTGTGCTGCTCCCTTATCCTTATCCTGCTCGCTTAATGCAGCGAACGCGCTTGGCCCTTTTTTGTTCACCCTGTCCGCCATTCCGCTACAGTGCCCGTTCGATCTTAATTATCCAAGGTATCCACCAGCACCCGGATACGAGCATTGCGAGGGGCTTTGAGGACGCTCAGATCGCGGGAAGCTATTCGAAACATTCGTCCAGCATCGCGAAATCTTCCCCGCCGTCTCACATTCGTCGGTCGGTGCGAGATGAAAGGGCCAGACCTCGCACCAGACCCGAGACCAGAAGCTAAGTAAGCCGCGAACGGGCAGTCACAAATTCCAGCTCGAGCGAGGAATTCCTCGATCGCTCGGGACCAAAAGGTTTTGCAGCGCCAACGAAATAGATGTTATTATTCTGCGCATTTTTGTAACGGGCCGGCGCGAGGTTCACTTTTTCTTTCGCCCGCACGGAAACTGTGTGCGGGCACTTCCCGTCATTTTGCGACCCCCGTTTTTGGCGAGGTTTGCCACCACCAATAAAACTAGGAAGATCGCCGGAAGGTGGGTTTTTTAATTTCAACCGAGCCCAAGCTGCATTTGACGCGTGTTTTTCTTTGTGTTTTAATGTGTGTGTATTGTTTTATTTGTTTCCTGTGGCACGAGGCGTTCCGGCGGCGAGCAATTAGTACGGAACGGGCGGCATCTTCTAAACACTTATCCCCACCCCACCTCTCTTCCCTTTTTCCGTTTCCTACAGCGGGTCATAAATCTAGCAAAACTGGTTAAAACCCCATCACTAAAGTCTTTTTTGTGAGTGTGCAATTTCATTTGATCCGACCGATCCGACTCCGAAGGGAAAAGTTGCAGCGGGTGGTGGGTTGAACGAGGGGGGGCGGGATGTTTTATTTTTCTTACGTGTGTTTGTTTTCTCAATTTGTTCCATCATAACGCTTTGGATCAATGCCGCAATTACGAGCATTTAGAGCAGGTTCGGTTTCGGGAAAAACGATCGTCCATAAATCTGGACGGCTGCAAGCCGAAGCGAAAATAACAAATCTAAAGGGGGTGCAAAGCTAACTCCATCAACCTGTTTTAAGGAGATGGCGATAGAACACGACGAAAGAAAAACAACAGTGAAAGAAAAACACAACTCGCACACTAAAAACAATTGGGTAGTTAGAAATTCTAAACACATAAAACCCTCGGCACGACTTTGGAAGACTTTTCTTCCCCGGTCCCCCTGAGCGCTGAATATGTATGACAATAAATAAAGCTCCATCAAGCGCCGTAAGCTGCTTAGCGTTTGGTTGGCGGAAAAAAACGTACAGGTATTCAACGGATTCACCTGCACGAATCATTAACCCTACCAAACGGTCTATAAAACTGAGCTGTTGCTGGTGGTGACCGCCAGTAAAGGAAAGAAGAAAGCCAAGCCTCTGATTTGTGGGAGAAAGGAAGCCCCCCCCCTCCCCCAAAAGGCCATAAAATGGTTGAATGTTTTGGGGGTGGGGGGGGGGGGTGGTGTGAGCATTGTGCTTTGGTGCTTCTTCCACGCCTCCCTTCCCATTCAATTTACAATCCCGCAATAGTTATCATTATCATGTTTAACTAGGATCGTAAACCGAAATCAAAAGGCTTGTGCGTCACGCAACGCACCACCGATGGGCGTACAAATCCATCAAAAACTTGAAAGCGCAAAAAACACCGAAGGCACATGCTTTTGCTGATGAGTTTCATGACAAAAAAGAGAGGAATTATAACGAAGGTAGAAAACATCCCGAAATGAACCAGATTTGTGAGCAATCATCAGCGGTCCGTTGTGATGCAACACACACTATGGCCAGTGTGCTGGTAATACAATGTTGCCTGTAGCTGCATATAAGTTGATAAGGGGTTGTTGTTGTTGTACCACAACAATCCACTACCACCGGTCACATCCAAGCAGCACCTTATCAGGGAAACGTGCTGCTCCGAACGCCTGACACGGTCTAAGTTTATCAACATGTCAGACAGAAAATTAGCGAAAGTCGGTTTGCTGTTGTGTGCCGGTCCGACTCTTTGTCGCTGTGCGTGATGTCCTTAGGTAGGTTGTTTGTGAAGGACGGTAGCTCGCAACACGCTCCAGGTCCGGGGTTTTAGGAATTGCTCTACAAAACTCGTGTCAGAGAGAGAGAGAGAGCGAGAGAACGGCAATCAGACCATGATGAGTTGAGAGTTTCGAGTACTGATTGTGGGGTTGAGTGGCAGTTATGGGTCGTTAATTAGTGTGACCTATCTGGAGGCTCTAATGCTTTGATGCTGTACTGAAAGACAACATCGGATTCTACATTGTAAGCAAAAGAGTTAAGAGATCGACAAAATAAATCATCAAACCTTCCACACCACGCGAGAATCGATCGTAATTGTGCGCCTCTATTACGGCTAACAACTTCCGGACGTTTTCAAACACTCCCTCGCGGTGCTTTCCATTGCAACTCGCTGCAACAACTGCACATCCGGCACCGGAATCAACTGAATATGCAGTTGGTGAAGTAAATTTACCTCACTCGTTACATCGTCCCAATTTTGGACAACTCCATTACATCGACCAACTGCAGTCCACTCGAACAGCCCTGGCCCACCCAATCAACCATACCGAACATTCATCCGGAAAGCGATTTTCACGAACGAAGCCGTGAAAATTTATTATCCCGTGCGTCATAAATTTTCAACACTATCCTTCGTGCCCGAAATTTGCACCGAGCAAGTGAAAGAAAGGGTCTGAATGGCCACTCATCGAATCGAGCGTTCGGTGCGCGTGTCCTTCGCCCAAAAAAAACCCAGCCCAATTTCCCCGTCAAAGGACCGGTGAGCAGCAAAACGCTTATTTATGATACCCCGGAACGAGGCCTTTCAGGCAACCGAGTTCTATCATCCCGAACCAATAACGACTTTGCCGGGTTTGGCGGAAGAAAAAAAAAACGTTCACGGGAAGCTCTATTTCAGAACTTCAACTTGTCGATGTCCTGAGTACTCCACACACACACACACAAAAAGAAAGCGAACGGAAACGATGACCAGAACGCCACCATAAACGCCACATGGCCACACAGAGGCGTTTATGATGGCGTTCTGGTCACACATGGCCTGGACCACATGGCCACACAGATTTATGACTTAATTTGGAGTAGCTTTTCGTCGTCCAGCGTTGGAAGCTCTCCCTCCGTCACGTGTTTACCATTTAATCGATGAGAAGCGAACCGGGCGAATGCAGTTAGTGTGCTTCGCTACTGTAACTGAGAAGCAAGTCAGGACAAAGCAGCAACACACACGCAGGGTTGGGGCAAACCACACGACCAGGAATTAATCATCAACTGCATCCATGCCTCCATTTCCCCGGGTATCCACGTGGAGGGGGGGGGGGACAGAAACAATCATGACGCATGTTTATAGCAAACTGCGGCTGGTTTGTTGCCTTTTGTAATGGTTGCCAGTGCTGAGTTGGAAATTTGCATCTCCCAGGCATACTCGCCCAACGTGTCGTGTTATCTTGTCACATTTTTCATCTCGCGTGAAGCGAAGTCGCAACAAGGAAGGTAAGCGGTGAAAATACAGATCGAGTTTGAAGTGCGGGACTGAAAGGCTTCCAGATTGTTTTGTATATTTATAACAATAATGTAATAAACACTGGTAATTGATGACTTCACTCGGTGGCTGGTTGCGAGGAGGCGCGACGTGACACATTAAATGGTAGTTGCAGCCCGCCATGTTATTATTCTCGTTGGATTTTTTACGGCTCTTGAAGATTGCTATAATTATAGCTTCACCGGGTTTGAAAATAAAACTAGCTCAAAACCAAAATTGACTGCCCGGGGATCTCCAATATCCTTCCAACATATTGCTTCTTCAACTCTCGGTCGAACCGTTATAAGTAGGGGATTTAAGGATTAAAGTGTCACCAGCGCCCGATGAAATTGTTGGTCCGTATTGAGGACACTCCTCGATATTGGTCTTTTCTCAGTGTGTCAACTGTCCACCGGCGTGGGGGTTTTTGCCTTTTACAATCACTGAGCATTTATTTGCTCAAAAGATTTCGACCCACTAAAGAGCAGCACCGGAATGAGTTCCTTGAGTCCCGGAGGACCGTATGTCAATACTGGCACTATATTTGCAAACTGTGGGTTGATGAAAACTCTTGAAAATCTGTCCATTTTTTTGTTCGCAACCGAACAGAGCAAACATGTGACAGTTTTGTGAGGTTTTTTACTCTTGTTGATATCCTTATACCTGCCACGTTAATCCGGCCACTTACTTTCGAGTGTTTGAATGGTGGCTTTGGGCCACGCATTTGAACTATTTTGGTAGCCCACGCGTGTCACACACACGCTTATCGTTCGCAGCGCAGCAATTTGTTCATATTTTAAGAGCCAATGCTTAGGCACTGTTGGTCAGCAGCGAGATAAAATCTTGCTCTAGCGAGCTGTGTAGTTTTACTTGAGACATAAACTCTAGCCATGTATGGACGTGGGTTGCGTGAAATAGGTTTCTTGGCTCCAATAGTGCCGTTGGCTTATGTGACTCTCCTTGTGGTTGATATTTTGTTTTTGGCGAGCATATAGCTGCTAGACAATGGCTCTTGATCGCATCTAAAGCGCTATTTATCGAGTTCGCAACAGAAAACTTCCTTCTCCAGGGAGATGAAGTTTGTGCCTCGGCACACGTACGATCAGGGTTGTATCAGGGCACTAAAATCTTTTGCTAGCGCTCGGCGTCCCTGACAGCCCGACATGTCCCTGTGGTTCGCTGGATTTGGAGACAAAATTTGCTGTTCCAAAAATAAAACCGGCTCCAGAGAACGCTGGCCGCTAGAGAAGGTGGTGGTGCCTTAATTTTATTGAATTTTAATGATGTGAAGAAATCAAAGCCTGCGCGTCACATACGTCCAGCCATAGGGACACCAGGGACAGGGCAAATTTGAATATTTTATGGTATCGAAATCGATCGTAAATTTTCCTTCAAGCTCTCCCGAACGGCCGGCCAAGGAGCGATCGTCCGCAAAGGATCGTCGCACACTAGACGATTAGTCCATTTATATTTTTCCCCTCGGCCGGGCAATCGCTCTGCCGTCGGAACCGGGGGATTAAGGTAATAAAATTTTATTGAACAGGTTTCAGGAACGGTTTTGTGGTTTTCGATCGCCGACCCGTGGTTCAACCGCCACCACCGATTCTCTCCCCCAAGAACCTTCTGCACCGCTTTGCGTCGTCGCCTTTTTTTGTAAACGATCCCACCCTCGGCCGGGCAGGAAGAAGAACGGCACGAAGAAGAGGGCTGCCGGCCATTCACAGCACAGCACCACCGACACAACCGACGCCTTGAGCGGGATCGTCCACCGATCAAGGCGAAGAAGCGTGATCTTCGATTACATTCGGCCAGGCGACCGGGGTCGTCTCACCATACCTCTTGCTGCTCGCCTCTTGCTGCTTGGCAAACGGCTTCACGGTCGTCAGGTTACCGCGTCAGGCAACGCGGTACGAACCAAACCCAGGAAAGATGGAGGAAACACATGTCAGCATCAATGTCAAGAGAGAATGAAAGAAACACGCATGCCGGAGCGAACCATAGCGCCTGGCCGAAACCGATCGAATCAACCCGAATGTGCATGACCTCTGCACATACCCCGGGCCGGTCGTTCTTCTCCATCCGAAGATTCTTGGATGAAATCGATACTTTTCAAAAAATAATCACAAGTGGTTTCGGGATGGTGTGGCCAACCGTTCGACGCAACTCGAGGAGGACCTTTTTCTGCCTCCTCAACAAACCTTAGAGAAAGCATGGGGACGGATGGTGTGTATGGGGAGATATGGGGAGCTCTCGTCCATCGAGCAGCCTCTTGCGTCAGAAATTCTACATCCAAGGACAACTTTCGTACGGCTTCACTCCTTAACGTGACCCCTCCCGAAGGGACCATTCTTTTACCCTCAGTTTGGCAGTTTTTGGACACTGCTTTCCGAACTCTCTAAGCCCAACCACTCAAGGAGGATTGAGAATAAAAAAAGACGCGAAATTCCAGACCCCTCTCGAATGCGAAGTGATGTCCTTAGAGGTTGGCAGTTCCTCTCCAGCTATTGCTGCTAGAGTGCTCTCGATGTGGCCTCTTTTATTTCGGCCCATTGATCTGAATCGGGTGAGATTTTCCCCCAGTCATAGTTCTTCGGAGGTTTTCTTGCTGTTGTGCGTATCGGAGCTAATGGGACAGCTGTTTGTGGCTGCTCCGAACCGGCTCGAACCAACCTCACCCGAACCCTTCGCAAAGTGCTCCGGTTTGGCTTCTCGATTCTCGATCAAGTACACCACTTGGGCAGCGGAGAGTCGCTGGCATGTTTTGTTTACACTCAGGCCGTGTGGTGAAGCTAAACCTCCCACCGAGCGGCCGTCGCACGCCAACGCATCGCGAGCAGCTCGCAATCCATTCCGTCGCACAGTAGGAGGCCACCGTTTCGTGCTTAAAAATATCATCGCAATTCCCGCCGAACGATCGCATCACGGTGACTGCTGCAACCGTGGCAGGGCCGGAACGGTGGTATCGTGAAATTAAAATTGTCTAAAACCCCGCTGGCACCGGTCCGCCAACCCTTAGATCATATTTCGTGCCCGCGTGAATGCTGCCACAAACGAAACCCCTTTTCGGCGTTGGCAGCTGGGCAGCCTCTACGGCTTCGGTGGTGATGGATGTCATCTCCACATGGCATCATGGTGGGTTACTGCAAGAAGCGTTTGTTTGGTTCCTAGATTGATTACCCGTTCGGGGCGAACCTATTTTACTGCGGCTAAAGTTTCAATTAAGCTGCCCGAGCAAGAAGGTACAAGACGAACAGGAAGTTAATTGAAACGAAAAACTAGGGCTACCTACACTTGACTATGTGAGGTCTTGGTCGGTGGAGACCGGCGGTACCGGTAGCAAAAACATTATGCTTGTCAGTGTCTATGACACTGATGGGAAGCCTCCGCGGGAAGGTCTTTTCGTCTCGTTTTACGGTTTACCACAATATCTCAAAAGGAAATGTCACGTATAAGCAAAAATCGGACAGATAGATGGCAAAAGCCTGGAGGTCCTTCTACGTGAAGAGGCCTCCGAGGAACTTCTCCAATAAAATGTGTTAAGACATTTTCTCACATGAACTCTTCGTCCAAAAAAAAAAAGGTCGTCGTCTAACCGCATCAAAATCAAAGCCGCACCCGATGATCATTAACGTTTCTTAACTCTGGCACCTTGGCCCTCCTTTTGTCGATACATCCCCGACTACGATCATATTTTGATCTCCCTAACCCCGACAAGCGTTAATTATTCTCCAGATTGCGCTCCTCCAAAAAAAAAAACATTCCTCCCACACGCCAAACGGGGCCCTCGTTTATAACGGTCGCGGGTGTCTGTGGGCTTTTTTTCATCTGTTCATTCCTGACACGCCAAATCCCACATATAGCGAAGGATTCCGCCACATCATCGACCATTAATCAGTGTTTTTCTTCCGAACCCTTTCCGAGACGCCCACATACGACACACGGACACGAGGCCACGATCGGTGATGAGATTGGACGGGCCCAAGCTTGATGGGAGCTTTGGAGCACATCATTAGAAGCAAGAGCAAAAACTGGGGAGCGGTGCGAAAATGAGCACGTGGGAAGGACGGGAAGTTAGACGGGGCCCTTACTATTATCATTATTATTATTACTGGTGATGGTGGCTGGTCGCACCTTGCCGAGCCGACCGATCCCGCCGGCTATTCGCTGGCCCATCAACGCCATGCGCCGCATAATGATCGTCATCAGGAGAGGCTCATCCTCCTGTCCGGGCTTCGCACAATAAATCAACCACGTGGCGAACGTGGTGGGGTGAAAGATTAGGCCTCTGCCCGTCCGTACACGCTGCTTCCATCGATATGGAAATGGGACGGTTTTATGGACAATGATCAATCATGGCAGCACGTAGGCTTGCGAGGCGCGAGCTGAGTGAGACATCAATCGATCGGACGATCCGCTGGCGGCGTGTTTTTGGGTGTCGAACAGAATTTATCGCAAACTGGGGAGGCTCGTAGCGCAAATATTGAAAATAAAACGCCTTATTTTTCGTTTGGACTAGCTTTAATCGCCTAAGAGATCGAGGCGTGCCAGTGATTCTTCTCAACTGCAGGATTGCTTGTGAATGGACAACTCCTGGTGTATCTTTAGTCTAGTAGTCAGTCTTTTCAAGGATCATATTCAACTTGACTACTTTTACAAATAAAATGAGGACTTGTGGGCGCTAATTCAACAACAAGATCAGACGTCACGTGGAGTCTCAACTTTGGTATTGAATCTTTAGACAATCCTCAGGCTTTTCGCGTAGAATTATCGAAGTTCCTCTAGATCTGTCTTTTGAGATTTACTTTCAAATCATGTCAGTCTCAATTAAGGTAATTGAGTACAAAAGAAATAAAATATTAAATACGTTCCTGCGTCCATAAAAAATTGTCATTCAACCTCACAATATCGCATCAGCAATCCAAAGCCACAAAAACCGGGAATTAGAATTACCTTCTTGATAAAAATAAAATCTACAGTCCCCCGTCTTTTAAACAAAGCAAAGGACACACGAAACGCAATAAAAGAAGCAGTTCTCAGGCAGGAAAAAGAAGAGCCCGTTCGGCATGCAAACCCCACCGAAACGAACGAAATGTCAAAGATTGAGCCGGCAACGGCGCAGAGCACATTCTGCGCCCGAAGGAATGCAATTGGTGGTGCATTTTTCCAACCGTTCCACCGACGGCCCCGTTCTCGCTTCCTTTGCTGTGCGTGCACACCACCGGTGGCAGGAACACGAAAACATGATTTGACCTTTTCAAAATGCAACTGCGGGTTGGAGCTACCGTTGTCGGAGCAGGACCGGCCGGTGCTTTAGTCGTTCGCATGTTCCCGGCGAACGTCTTTGCGTGCCGATATTGCGAAGCAGGGAGAAATCCAACGCCCCAAAACAAGAAGCAGCACTAGCGTTTAAAAAAGAGGTTTAAAAAATTTGTAAACGCAGCAGCAGCAGCAAAAGCTCGCCAAAATTCCAACGATTCTTGGTTGGATTTTATCCTCGAGCGCTTTCAATCGGTCGTTCGAACGAGCTCGCAGAAAAAAAGAAGAAGGAACTCTGGTAGCGGACGTGCCGATAAGCGAACGGGCCCTGTGACCATTTGACCGCACCACTGAAAGCCGATACTTCCAGTCCCCCCCCCTGTCCTGCCGGCGGAACCTCAACTTCCCGAGAATGTCCTCTGAAGGGTGTGTGGACATAATTATAGGTCAGTCCATAGGGGGCTCGGGAAACGAGATTTTTGTTTTTATATGATTTCGTGCCCGTCCTGACGATGATGGCGACGGCGAACGACATTCGATACATATGTTTGAAGTTCGTGTCCACGGTGTGTAGCAGCAGCAGAAGTTCGCCTCAAGCTGGTTTTACCTCAAATGATCTTACGCACGATCGTACAGCAGATGTTCCTTTGATGGGTGAGAAGACATGTTGAGGTTTTGTTGGTGCGGGTTCTAGAAAGAGGAAGGAGAGAGAATGAAAGGCATTATTAGATGTGTGTTTCACAAGAGTTTTGCTTTACTTAAGTACGCTTTTAAAGCCCTAAGTTAGCTTAATCCGGGCCATTCTGCTGAGATCTCTTTAAACTTCATACAACTCCAAATTACCAGAATGAACCTGTATGAAACCTTGAGGTTCGAGTAATAACTTCAACCGATCAGTATAACCTGCATGGTTACCCAACTCAGCTATTTAGTAGCTTGACCAACGCATTTTACAATGTGTAATTTTATGAGTCTGGAATGTGCTACCAGATTTACACGCCCAGATTCTCTCGTCACACCAGTTTGCAGCCACATCTGAAGCTAACCGATCGCCTAACAACGAGCCAGAGGGAATAAAGGCCAAGCAACATAAAACTTATGCTAAATGTTATGAAAAGTGCAACAAAGCATTTATTTTCATCCACAAACCGGCAAACAGCACTGAACCGGGGACGATGACATTTGATGTGCGCCAAATGTGTTTTCTTGTATGTTCGGAGGCCTAGTTTGTTTGCTGTGATGTGTTACGCCTCTACGGTGCAAGCAAATGATTCATCTCAACAATTTTATGCCACACAACACAAAATCCCAAGCACCACATGTGCGTTCACGTTGGCAACGTTCCAACAGACACACACACACACGAGATCGAGTTGAATTTTACTATCCCCAGATGGTGGAACTCCGTTCGCAACAGAGAGCGGCGCCAACGGTTCGGTACAATTTTATGACGCGACGCGAAACTGCCTCCCGAGATGACGATTGCACTGGGACCAGAAGACATCAGATCTGCACTGTACTGCAACTCGCCTCGGTCGCGTTTTACGAGAAAAAAAAAAGAAAAACCCCACGATCCAAGGCGGGCCAGAATCCCTAGAGAATGACGTCCACGGTTACCAATTTACCGAAGGGGTCGAATGTTGGGTTCCTCCCTTAATTTACTTCCATTACCTCTCGATGCGCACTTTCGATCGGGCATCCTGGATTCTGGCTGCCAGTGCGCGATAACAGCCTGGGAGTGCTGGTAAAAGAGGCATGCGAGTGCAACAAACCTTCTTCAGACACACACACACACACACACACACACAGAAATAACCTCCATCCGCGCCGTTTCATCTAATGGACTCTCGGAAATTCGAAATTATCTTCCACCGTGTCGTGCACAACCGACACCGGGAGTCGGGGCAGTTTGCTCATAAATTTCTTCCCGCAGCCCTGCCCAACAGCCTCCCAGCCCGACGCTCAGAGATCCCCGAAAAGCGAGCCGAAGAACAGGCATGGGAAAGCAACGTAACCGACTCACGCACACACACACACACACACATCCAGGCGGAAAAAGGGTTTTGGTCCGTGTACGGTGCGGGGCTTCTTCGTATCATTTTGAATTCGTTGCCACATTCTCGCCGACCGACAAAAACAAAAAATCACTTCACGAGCAAGATTGTTGTGGCTGGCTCTTCTTTGGAAGACTTTTTCTTGAGGCGGAGGAGGCATCCGAACCGTTGGGAGTTACTGGGATTCTAAGCACGTAAAGATCGGAGTACAAAACCGGTTCCGGAGATCAACCCCCGAAAATGAGGCGGGAAAAAAACAGTCGGTTGAGTGAACTAGCCTCCCGAAAGCTGGAGAGATGTAGAAGCCAACGTAAAAAAAAAACTCCAACTAGAAGAAAACAACCTGTAACGGCCTGTAAGGTCTATGGCGGTATGGGGGAGGTAGCACGAGGGTTACCGAGCTACGAGCACCAGGAAACATAATGGCGTTGGTGGCTGGTGTGCTTGATAGGTAAATAAGTCTGTAGCACACACACACACTAAACACAACATCCGATCTCAAGTTTCGGCGTGAGTCTAGGTGCTGTGAAGAGGTCGGACTGAAGAGGTTCTAAACAGGTTCTCGACCACTCACGGGCTCGGCGCGATTTAGAATTTTCTTGCGTTGTCGCGGAACACGAAATCCTAGCGAACATTTTGCTCAGACAAACGGTCGCTGATTTGAATAAATTAATTAACGTACGTAGGTAGGCTTCTCCGAAAACTCCAGACACGCACTTTTTTATCATGTGGCAAAAAAATTCTGAGCAAGAAAATCGAGGTAGAAGCTTCGAAATTTTCAATCGGTCTGTTTTGGTTATCTTAAAATGTTTAAATTGAAACGATTTTTCATAGGATGTCCCTGACACCTGGCAGAAAGTCTGTTGTAGCAAACCTGTTTAATACATACAACAGACAGACTGCGTTAATAGTCTATTTTAAGTCGCCATGGTCAAACTAGTCGAAGAACTACGGTTGGAGGCTTATTATTCCAATACTATCAATTCCAACTTCGAACGATGAAAGAATCTTGTTGATCGCCGCCTATTATTGTCTTCTGGAGATCGGTTATCACGTTCAATCGAGACATTAGACACTCTACGACTAGACTTTGATCGTCTAATAGGACTTCTTCTTTGACTCTACATTCTCTTGGCCTGCCATATCTTGAATCCTTGGTTTACTCATAGCTGTATTGTCGGTCCTATATGATACTGGTACTACAGGCAGACAGTGAGCAACATATAGTGCTACAAGTCCTTAAAACTATCAGCAGTTATTGAGGAACAAGACCTCATTAGAGGAATAGGTCCTTGGTTGGATATCTAGTTGAAGTCGTCTTAGTATGATGTTGATTGCGCTGGTGATTGTGATGGATTCCAAGATCTGCTTGGCGTTAGATGCTTACCAATGGCCAATAAGGATCCAATAAGGATCTCAAAGTTGACTTCAACCAGTAGATCCCTCTGATCTCCAAGGTCCAACTCCAATTCTTCAACATAATTGGCCTTCTTTTACGTGATATATCAATTGCGCTACTATATCAAATTGGAATAGCCTACAGCGGATGATTATATCCACCCAAATATCAGCATGCCTTTCCCCCAATTAAGCAAACCAGAATCCACAGATGTTCTACTATAATCCATTGCATGCACAACCAACCGATTCTAGACCAATTTCCCAAAACTCCAAATAATCTCCCCCCCGGAATACTTCCTCGGGTTTTTATTCCACCTTCCAACAGGCTTCCATTCGTCATCCGTCTGTCTTATCAGCGGAAGGCAATCTAAAAAAGCCATTCCATGCCGTCTAGGCCCAACCGGCGTAGATGCCTACAAATCTACACTATAGTGGTGGAAAAGTGATGGACGAAGCAACAACAACAAAAAAAGTTGACGTCTATTTCAACCAAAATAAAGGAAGCCATCTAGCCAGCTTGTGTACGTCCACACAGTAATGGACGCCGTATGGGCCGGCAGACCGTACACGAACGCACGGGTAAGGTGCAAAATGGAAATGTATTCGTCACCGCACGGTCATCATCACGGTGGGCTTATTATGGTGGAAAGAAACCTAACGAACACACCCGCCAATATTATGTTTTGTTTCCCCACCCCCCGGTCGAGTTCCTGTCCGATATTATGCTGTCGTGGCGATCGAAATCGCCCGTGTCCATCGGCAGGGGTTTTTGCTTTATCGTTCCGGCATACATAAATTAGCTTTGCGCGCGGTCTCCTAGAACTATCGCTTGCATTAAAAAGGTCCCCTATCACGCATACACATCGTCTACGAACGGCACAGCACAGCACACACACACACCCTCAAACACCTGAGCTTGTTTTGGGGATGTGTTTTTTTTCGGCCTGGACATTAGCATCATTTTAGCTGAGTCCACAGCGTTCAGTATGTTCAGGTGACCATTCAGTGACACCTTTTTTTCTCTACACTCCAACCTGTCCCTCCTCTATACCTCGGAGCCTCGAGGAATCTTGATGGCAGGAAAATTGACCGAATAAATACATACTGATAAGGATGCCTACCGATATGTAGTAAAAGCCCACGGAGAAGGTGCAACGAATTTCATCAAGAATTTCCTTTCGTACCAACCAAAGAAATCTAACTAATCCGCCGCTGAAAACCGTGGACAGAAAATTAGAATCTCATTTCCCATGCCTCGGACGACTCGGGGCACGATATTTGCATCACAATCCCGAATCCCAACCGAACCGTTTAGGACCTCCGGACGGTTTTTTTTTTTTTGGACGCAAATGCTTCGGAATGTTTGGGATAAACGATTCGGTGCGGTACTTCCGGCTTGATTTGAGACTCTTTTGCCGGTCTGTGCTATGCTTGTGTCACAAGACGCAAGGAAGGAACGAACCCCTTCCACGGTTCATTCTCAAGCAACCGTTTTTAGCCCTGCGTTCCTGAGACCCTTTTTTTGGCTTCCCGTTTCCTCTAGGTCGCTTACCCGACGGCATACTATCGCGTAAGCTTATATGCCATCGCAAAAGGGGGAATTTATTACCGAATCGCCCGATTTCCAGACGGTGACGGTGCATGCTAATCGAAGCAGTGAACGTCCGAAAAGTAAGAGAAAGCCTACCAAAGCCGGCAAAAGTCTCTAGCGTCGGCTTATCCTTATTAGAATAACGCCTCTAGATGACGAATAGGTGACGTACGAACCCTAGCTCTCGATTCTGGTGAGAAAGCAGATGTTGCTTGCTAGACGGTACTAGTTGCTTGAGGTTCTAGAACACATTCACACACAACCTTTGACGGCTTTTCATATTCAAATCAGTATAAACCCCTTCCTAATTTGAAGCGATTTTTCGTAAAGTTTGAGTTCGACCAAACCGTTCTCACGATCACGAAAGATCGGTTTGTGTACTTAGCCACAATGTATTCCCACGGGATTCGCTCTTCGGGAACCAGAAGAAGAACCTTTGACAGTTTGACATCTCACTGCCACCAGGCTGGTTGCAGGTGCTTATTCGAAAAACATTCCCCGAAAAATCCATCCATCCATTCATCTCTTCTTGTCGCGGCTTAATGAGGCTGCTATTAAACTTTTATTAATTTGATTGTCTCATTCGCATTTTACGGGAGGCACAGTCTCGGACCACACGCTCATCTCATTCCCTTTGGGATGCATCTGTTCCTGATCCTTCCTGGAACTGGGTCCCCAAACCTGCTTTCTAGGAACGAAGTTCGCGAATGCATTGTCATTCCAGTTTGCGGAAAAGGGCAACACAACTCGTCTTTTCTCCCGAGCAGCAAATTAAGACGGCAAACGCCATTCCCGACGTACCAGCCGGCGCTAGATGCACCTGTA
This sequence comes from Anopheles stephensi, assembly GCF_013141755.1. Taxonomy (NCBI): domain Eukaryota; kingdom Metazoa; phylum Arthropoda; class Insecta; order Diptera; family Culicidae; genus Anopheles; species Anopheles stephensi. Next base: position 19,561,889 of record NC_050203.1, read on the forward strand.
GATCGATGCGATCGATGAGATCGCTCAACAAAAAGGAGGATACTAAATGCCGCCAAAGGGCATTTAGGCTCGTGTCTTCCTGAAAACAAGGAAAGGGATTTTATGGTTATGTTCCAAGCAGCCGGATCGGCGATAAATTTACAACACCAAAAAAACATGCGCAGCCACCTATTGTTTAACCGTTGTACCCGTCAGAAGGACCGCTTTGTGGTTATTCCGCTTTGCGGTTTTTATTATATAGCCTACAGGCGTTAATATCTTGGGGTTTTTTTGTTTTTGCAAAAAGAAAACATGAACAGTGGCACCTTTTGCTCACAGAACCCCTAAAAATAGCTGCACACTTACAGCCCGAGTGTCGGTGGCCCAAGAGCCAATTCAATTCCCCAGCCGTGGTCCACGTGTTCGATCTGTGCGGGTGTGGCATCCTGGTATGCTATACCCTGGGTTTGGTATGTCGCTCGATACGCCATAATCATCGACGCGCACGATGATGATGATGTCGATGTCAATTGCTAACAAGGCGCAAAAGGGGCGCCATCGACCGTGCGTTGTTCGAGGGTTGTTGTTCTCGCGCGTGATAACGATCGTTGGGCGGCCCATTATTAGATGAGTGTCAGCGACACACCCCGGGATTGGTTCGCTTGCATTCCCGGCGCTTCGTCGGTATTGCAGCCGGTCGTATGCACAAAACCCGCCCGGTGGGTGTGGGCCCGCGGACCGTTGATGCACTTTATGAAATTACTTACCATGTGTGCGGCAATGACAATCTTCGGGTTCGGGAGAGGGCAGGCCGTTTCGGGGCGCGGATCTGTGGATCGGGAGAGAACACACACAAAGGGCGATAAATTAGAATTGATATTATAATTATTTCGTGACAAAGATGAATCAATTACGGTGAGCATGTGTATGAATTATGTTGATGCTGATCAGAAATTGACAGGGGTTTTGATGAACAGTTGGGAAAATGAAACTATAACAAATCTCTAAAAATGATTGCTAGCACTACTTCACACCGTGGCATCCGTGAACTCCTTTACCTCTGCCATCATCAAAAAGCTGGCTTGTTTTGCTTCCGTTAAACAGAGGAAACTATAAATCGCTGGCTCAGTGTTCAGATGCGCAGAGACAAATGTACAACATCTGAACTCACGATCATCTGGTGGTGGACAAATCGAGTCCATACATCAAAATCGGAATCGCTCACCGGTCGACGGTCCTGAACTTGCACCGATAAATTGAAAACATAAACGAGCCTCGTCCATGAAAGGTTTCCTGAGCGCTCCGGTAGCGCTTGTTCTTCAGCATTCTTCTCCAGAAGTCACTCGCGCTTTTGCCAATCTTAACCGATCTTATGGAGCTTTTGAAGTAGCATCCAAACAAGTCCAATTTGCTATGGAACATTTCTTGTGAGTTCGAGTCTCTGTGTGTGTGCTTCTTCCTTTCGTTGGCCTCTGAAGCCAGCAGAAGAAGAGGCAAAGATGATTGCCAGCCACGCCAGTGCGCGTTCGACGGGAAGCAATAAATCCAATTATTCTCCAAAAACTGCTCCCATATGACCGGGAACATATGTTTTGCGCACTGTGTGTGTGTGTGTTGCTGTTGTTCGTCTCATCTCATCCCTCGAACGAAACCACCGAGATAGCAGTTATTAAATGTTATTTTTACTTATCTTGCCCGGTTTTGCACCATTTTCAGCAATGCTAGGGGCGGACTGTAGGGAGGCCCATCGGCGTTGAAATTTTTCACTTTGCTCTGGTTGTATTGTACACGCAGAATGCAACGAAGATCGCAATCGCAACTGCACTTACCACGGCGACTACGACGAATGAGCCACGTTTTATTGTACATTTTTTCTGCACGCTTCAAAACGATCGCAAAGAAAGAAACGTTTCTGCACTGCCAATCGACTGGCGTTGTGAGACGCTGGTAGTGTGCCATCCATCTTATCGCGATGTCTTGGTCGGCCATCTTCAAGTGTTTAGGGTATAACAGAACTCTGGTTCCCCCGTTTTTTTCGGGAATCATCTGCATACACCGTGGTTGGCTGCCAGTGCCCACACCATAAAGCATATTTTTGAAGAATATCCCCCACAAAACAGCTTCAAGGATAATCGCCTCGGTAAACGGAACAGAGGTGAATGTTTCAGCCCCGACAACCGTTTATTAACGATTAACCTGGGGAAGCGATTTGTGAAAAGTGTTGAAAAATTAGAGCCAAAAATTGCAACAAAACCCCTCGATCGACCAACACCGATAAAGGGTTGCGTTCGGTTTGTACCAGCTGGTGCAAGCAAAGCGGGTCTTGTCTTCGAGAACGAAAAAAACCGGGGAAGCATCAACGCAACTCGAGATATGTGTTGATGGGAGGTTTGAAAATTTAAATAAAGACCCGTCTTCACTTTATGCCCGCGTGTTTTTTTGTTGCTTGGTGATGCAAGTTCACCCTGATATTATTATTAGAAAGAAGCATCCAGTAATGAAGATTCATTCAAGGCTAGGTTTGGAGCAGGAACGAAGATTAAATAAACAAAAGCATCGTCCCAGCTGTCCCCTTGTATTCGGTTCGGTTTTCCCCCATCCACCACTAGAGAAGTAAACACTCTCAAAACCGGGTATGCATTCGGTGCATAACAGGCATAAACAAATGTCCCCGTGTGCTGCGGATGCACAGGAGAATTCCAAAATAAATGCCATTAGCCAGCAAACAAACATCCCTGGTCCAGCGTCGTGTCCGAAAACGGGCGGCCATAACACAGCCAGGCAGAAGGGCATTCGGTTGTTTATAAACTTAGTTGTTTTGGTTTTTTCTTCCTTATCGTAGTAGTTAAGAGCGCTCGTTGATTTACCCCGTACCGTACTGAGAGTGCGAGAGAAGCGCGAAAGGGCTCTGTTTACTTGGTTCGGTAGGGTTAGGCAGCTGGATAATAAGCTGCTTACCATCACCCCGTGAAGCACTGCATTGCGGATGCATTATGAAGTTTGGTGGTTAATGGCATAAGGCGCAAACGGATAGAGAAAACAAGAGCATTAATTGTACTCTTTTGTAACTGCACTAGTGAGGCACTTTTCTTTGGGTAATGTTTGAAAGGCTCTAGGCACAAAAAACTAGCTGAAAAAAATTTAAAACAAACATGAAGATATCAGCAACAACTAGCACTTTTCTGTTGTATTAATTAGTTAAATTATTACCTTTCAATTTTTAAGGAGATTTAAAGTCTATTTGTTAATTAGATTGTTCAAGGAGCGTTTAAAGATGTTCATTTCAGTTCATTTCTGTTCATTTTGGCGTAGAATGTTACTCAAGTTTAAAAATCACTTTTACGTTGGCTGTTATAACAAAAATGAACTGATATATTGTGCTTTAATTGCTTCCACTAGGAAGAAGAGAAATTCTTGACGCTTTTGGTCTCAGATACGGCTATACATTATTTATAAAGATAGGTGGATTCAGCTCTAGTTTTCTTGTGATAAAATCAGGTATTGTATCTTGACCAGAACGTTTCCAGGACAAATAACCTGATACCAGGAATAATGAAGTCCAGGGAGCCAGCAATGGCAGACCAAGCTTTCTCGAGGTTGCAGATTCAATGGTTACAAAGACTACGATATATTTCGTACGAGGTTTTAAACACTTATACCAATATAATTTCTAAGAGAAACTGTGATGGAACTCTTATCCCAAGTCTCTGATCTGGGTTGAATGTCAGATAAAGAAAGTCTCTATATCTTCTCAGAATTTAATATTTAAATTTAGGCATTTTGATATCAGTAAGCTTCAGCTTAAAACCTCCGAGTTTAAAAAAAATGGCCTTTTTTATCTGAGAGAGACGAAAATCCTCAAGAAAAGCAGCGTTATTATAATCGAGTTTTCAAAACATTTCTTTTCGCTTGTTTTCCCCTTCAGCGTGTGTGTATTGTTTTCGATCTCGCCAGCCACTTTAAAGTGGAAAATTAAATTAAACCCACAAATGAAGTGTAAACTCTCCTCCTTCACTGTCACCGAACCGTGTAAACTGTCACTCAGCTCAGCTCAATCGAAAGTCAACAGTACAGAACCCGCCCGAAACAAAGCATTAGCATTCCTGAACGCACACCACGAGGGGAGGGGGGTGTGATTTGGGAGAAAATGTTTGAAGTGGCGTGTGTGTCTTTCTCCCCCCCCCCTCCCTTACCCCATACCCCATACCCTTTCCCAACCTATCCTAATTTTGGTGGCGGTTGATCATTATTCTGATGGTGTTTTATGAATCCGTTTTTCAATAAGCGAAGCGACTCCTTCATCACAGAGGTGTTCGCACGGGAATGCAAGAAGACACCAAGAAGGTAGAACATTCAATAGACACTTCTTTTCACATTTTATTTCCCCAAAACTGCTAGAAAGCAAGTGTTCTCGAGTTTTTTTTTTGTTCTTTTGCTTTAACCTGTATGAAATATGATGATTTTCTTATTCTTGCTCCGAGTTGAGCTGCTTGAGTTTCCCGTGCAAGAATTCGGTTGGACGACCAGCTTGAGGCGGTGCTGTTGGTGGTGCATTGTTCACCCATCTCTCCCTTAACACCCGATCGTAGTTATGGAACCGTTTATGCCAGATGCCCGGTAGCAAGAGTGAAAGAGTTGTAAGTTCGTGCCGTGAGTAGATAATGATTGAACCTGTCCGCTTCCCGCTTTTGCCACAACGTCCGGAAACAATCGGGGACCTCCCGCTTTTCTTAGCGTTTTTTTTTCGGACGTTGTAGCACATAAATCATTATTTTGTGCTATTTTTTTTTGCTCGCTGCCGTTGTTTGGTTTTCATTTGCTGCTGTGCTGTGAGACGGGAGTGACAGAGCGGACCTCCACGACTCGGCAAAGGGTCATTGGCGAACGAATTCGCGACTCTCGGGTCGGGTGAAAGGGAAGCACCACCCACCTGTGTTCACTACTCTTCTCGGCCTGCTCCGTGCTCCCAGAAAGGAGACAGCGATGGAATGCTGCTAATTTGCATACAAAGGAAAATGATGACGATGGTGATGATGATGTTGGCTGCCATACGGTAGTTCAGTTTTCGGATGGTCATCGGCACCATCACCGCTACGCCCTGGTCGAGAGGGTCGTACGCTTATCTAATTAATTTATCTTTCGTCATCGTTCGTGTGCGACGGCGCACCGTTTGGAGAAATGGACGTCATCAGCGCGTTTTGGCCACCTGACGTCACGGAAAGTTGACAAGTTCACCTGCCTTCAACGTCAAACTGAAAAGCGACACGTTACGACTCGAGTAAAAACTTACGATTGATTGAAGTGACTACAATAATTGTTTGTATCGCCAAACGGAGCAAGGTCTTTAAATTATCGATCCCTATTGAAGTAGCGAATCTTTAAGACAATGCTGGTACGGGTCATCGCTTGTTAAACATCACTTTGTCCAAAACGGCGTGGCACAACACTCAACCCCGATGCAACCCCCTCGGGTGAGTGTGTGTGTGTGTGTGTGACCCGCCGAGAGGCCACCGAGGGCACATCATTTAGCGTGTAGAATTGATTATTACAAATAAATTGGTCCCTTTCCAGAAACGCGGGCAAGCGCCAGGAAAAACCTTCGCAAAAGGCACGCGGAACAAAGCAAAAGCAGATGCTTTCATGCCGGACCGGGTAGGGAATATAATTCGGTTAACTCACCCCTAGAAGTGGGTTCGTACCGAAAAAAAACTCAAGACCTAGACACCGACGCTGGCTAGGCGCATTAGATACGGCGTTATTAAGGCCCTTCCGTGGCTGGGTGTTTCGTGAACGGGTGAGAGACGGCCTGTTAAAAATAAAATTTGTTGGAAAAGATAAAATAAGGCCTCCGCGGACTATGGCCGGGAGCACGCACGCGAACCAGCCGGCTAAAGCGATGTGTCTATTATTATTTAATTTAATTCTAATTAACTTTAATTCTTTCCCTCGCGTAGAGTGCGGTTGCTCTTGTCGCAGCAATCCGGGCACAAAGATGGCAGGACGTGGTCTCTGCTCCCGTAAAGCTAAACAGCAGCTCCCGACGACGAGTGGGACCGAGTCGTGGGCCTGCCACGCGTTGATTACGGCTGATACTGATGGATGCATGCGCGGACGGTTCTTTGTGGACTGGAAAAGCTGGTCGCAAAGGGATGTGCGGTTGTGTTGATGATCATTTAATAGATCATTTGTCAAAAAAGAGTAGAGAATGAGTGGAACAAAAACAACAGGGCCATGCGGGGCTAACGAATTGTTTATTGATTGGCTAACGAAGCTTATCAATCGGGAAGGCGCCAGCACGGAGACCCTTAGGTCTTTGGAGGTCTTTGGAGGTCTTGAGGTCCATCGATCTTTGTTCGATACGATAAATGGTGGGTTTGCTGTGTTGTGTTTCCCAAAGCTCTCCAAGGTAACTCTCCAATGCTCTTCAATATTTTTGGTTCGTTGTTTATAGATATTTATACGCTTCAGTCGATATTCCAAGGCTTACTACCTCAATGTTTGGACATTGAATATCTTGAGCAATCAGTCATGTGCTGTCTCTTCTCTTATTCCCCAAGTTTTCAGGACTTCTTGATACCTCAAATTGATAACTCAAACAGGTATACGAAAGACTTCTACTATTTTAGAAGGAAGCAATTACTCGCTTCCCGATCATGAGTCCAACTTTGCAGACGGTGCTGACAATCCGTAAAACGATTGTGACAAGCCAGTCTGACGGGAATTATTTAAAACTCTGCACTGCACTTTTAACCGTGCACCGCTACAAAAAGCCGTTGTTAATTTTGACAAGCAGCGTCAGTGTTCAAAAAAAAAAATGCTGTGCAATAAACGCTTGGCAATAATCCACAACCTCACATTCACACCATCACCACCACCGACAATCCGGCTTGGTGGCGAAGAGGCGACCAAGTGGATTTTATTACATTTTGTTGTTTGTCCGACCGGCCGGCCCAATGTGCTCTCGTGCTGGGTCGCGATGAGCGTGCACCCCGCGCATGACGCGCCTTCTTGAGCGCGAAACGACCCGAAAAAAGGCCAACAACAAAAAAAACCTTTAACAACTACACAATTTTTCTAACATTTTTATGTGCGCCCGTCCTTGTGTGTCTTCAGCTTCAGCTCGCTCTCGAAGTTCTGCTAAGATCGGAAAGAACATCGCAGCCTCGTCGAAGTCACCGTCGCCGTCGTCGTCGTGGGTTGAAGTGGTTCTGCTTGCCTTCCTTTGGTGTTTCTCATAGCGAGAGGAAGAAGAAGCAGAAGCAAAAACGCGCACACACGTACCCGTGATACTTGGAGGTACACGTACACGATACTTGGAGGTTCTGTTCCTCTGAAGTTCTGAAGGCGCGCGCGCGCGCTCTAATCTTACGGCCTTCTGCCTATATAACTAGTCCTTCCGCGCCACAGTTCGCCAAGGAGTGCTTCGTTGGGCTACGGCATCTTTTACGCCCGGTATTTCTCACATCTCACACACATTGAGCCCGTGTGTAGCGTAAGGTTTCTCCTTCCTTCTTTATTTCTATTGCCCCTTTTTTCCGTTCGCTAAGCATTAATGTGCGCGGCCGAGTTCGTCTCGCGCAAGATTTCTTTTCACATGCGCTGGAGTTGAGAGTTGTGTTTTTTTTTACTTTTGCTTCTTCAAGATTTCTCGCGTTCGGCACTTCCTACCACCGCTTCTAGTTTCTGTGTTCTAGACCGCTTCCCTCCAGTAACCGCCACTCGCAACCCGTTTTCCGCGCTTAGACGAAGAAGCATACGAGAATGATTTTGAATGTGTTTTTGGCCTCACCGTGCTTTTTGGCTGGAAGTGCCGGGTGGAAGGTAAGATTGTCTAGCCCCGAAACGATTGGTCCAGCCAGTGCCAGAACACACACACACACACACGCTTGTGGACGGTGAGGTAAGTGAGGTCGGACCAGACCCGGGGGTCGAAAATCATCAGCCTCGTCTGCCGGCGACGTCGGCCTCCACATCGGTACCGGGTCGCGCTTGGTAGGAGAGAACCTCGCAAGAACTTCGCGGTCGAAAGACAAAAACAGAAGAACGCGTAAGGTCTGGCAGTGGTGCTCGATTGGATTCTTCCCCTGCTTCTTCGCCCTGTATTAACCGATCGCGAACAGATCTCTGGTAGAAAAAAAAACGAACGAACGAACGAACGAAAATCACTCGCACTTTCCAGCAGCGCGGCAACCAAACACAACCTCCAAGAACGAAATAAGACGAAGAAATAAAAACGCGATGCGATGGAGCATTAAAAAACCCGCGCTTGTTCGAAAACAGCTCTATCAGCATCTCCCACTACTTAGACGGACTATCTCGCCAGTTCCCTTCTGGACGGGGTGGGTATGCTGGGGTGTACGGGGGGGGAGGAGAAGAGATCGCGTGTGTGTGTGTGTGGGGCAGACAGGGCAGATTCGAGACTGCTTTAGGCCGCTGATTTCATCGCTACTGTTGCGATGGCAGGGCGTTGTGATCGAGCAGCGACCAGAGCTCGATCGGACCGTGTTCGTGTCGATCTTGCCATGAGGCATGATATGGGCATTAGGGAACTGTTGAGCGGTTGTAGTTTTCTTATGCGCTTACAAATTTGTATTTTCTTTTTTGTGTGTGCTCTCACTCTACTCCGAATTGTTACAAGTCTGAGGAGTTCTGCGAAATGAGGAACGGGGGGAGAAAGAAACAAGATAAAGCAGAATTCCTTCCACCGAAAACACATTAGCCAGCAATCGCGACGAGTCATCAAGCGAATGATGCACAAGCAGTATATTCTGTTTTATCAAGCTTAATTTGCTCTTTTTTGCGGGGCCTTTTGCTTGAGGATTTGTTTGAGAGAAAAAAAGGGAAGCTATAATATTTATAGCTTAAATAAATGTCTAGGAAAAAAGAGCTCCAAGAGTATTAATTTTTCTTCAAGAAATTGCCCATCTTGACAATATGGCATCGGACCATAATACCTAATAAATAAATAAAAAAATTGCCCATCTCAGAGCAAAAATATTCTAGACCAACTTCACTTCAAGAATTGACTTCTACTGCCAACAAAAAGAAGGCATCAAACCAAGACATAAGAAATGTGGCTACAGGCTAACGAGCAAGGATCCGACCACCATAATCCGACAATGCTGTCACTCATGTTTCTTCCCCCCTTGCAGAAAGGATATCATTTTGACACTTTTGTCGATAATTTGGCTTTCCGGCGTACACCGGTACCGGTGCAGGTGCATCGACGGGTGCCAACGCGAAGGCTCGACCCAGGTGAAAGCATCTCTTCAACTTGTGCCTTTTTTGTGCCGTCCCTCCAATAATATCCTATTCTTCGGGCTCTAATCGAATGGTACGATCAGAAACGGGATCCTTGGTTCGAGAGCCGGAAGTGACGCCCAAAAAGGTGACATAAGCACACACACATACACACAGTCACTCTCACATTACCACACATAGATGCACACACAAGGGAAGCACTCGGAACGCGACGTATGCGCACAGGAAACGTTGGCCAACGAAAAATTTTGGCAGGTGAAATTATAGCTCACCAACAGCACCAACCCGGTACGGTGCGCCGGTGATGATGGAGACAGACACACTTGTCTGCCACAACCAGCTGGTCTTGGATTTTTTAGCAAAATTGACCTTTAGTAAGGAGACAATGGTTAAGGCAAAAGGGTCTCAGCTTTTGAGGATTAAACGCTTGGGAAGCGCTAACTTTTGAAGTCCTGAATTTTGTAGTTCGTCTTTCACCTGTCGCACTATCAACACTTTACCACGATTAATTCTATATGGTTTTAGACCCCAGAATTATTCTTTAAAAAAATTGTTTTTGAATATTATTTTTACAGGAAAAAATCTTACCGTTTCTTTAGCGATTTTCACTGACATCACAATGCGATTCGAGGCTCAATTCGTTCAAAAATCACTTTTAATTATTTTCTTCACTTATTGCTCGTGATTTGTCGCGATTTTTTTGTTGTACTTTTATGCAAGGTATTTCCTTATTGTTTTTGATATATTTTTTTTTCAAGACATTTTCACCACTTTTTTAAAGTAAAAAAAGATTTTTTTTTATTTTAAGCTTGCGTTTTATCTGGTGCGAGTTCTATAATTTTTAACCATTTTTCAGTTCTTTTAGTGTATTCTGGTTCGTTTTTTTCGCTGGATTATCCTCGAATGTGAGTTGCAGCGTTAGGTCCTCACCATTTTCTTCAAGCATCCGATTTTCACAATAGAAAAAATAATAATTCGTAAAACACACACTCGCGAAGTTTTCCGACTCCAAGTTTGTCATTAGGGCGGGTTGAAGCTGATGGCCGGTACATCAGGAAACAGCTCTAGCTCTTCGTCGTCGGTCACCTTTTGCTTGTCAATATTCCACTCAATGTTCTGGATGCAAATAATTTCGAATTTTCTCAACCTTCACAACGGCGTAATTTTTCTTGGCCTCGCTTTTCCGACTCGTTGTTAGCGATAAAACACACACAAACCGCGAATAACAAAAAAACCTTCTGCCGTAGAACGCGCACAACGCCGACAGAAAACAAAACCCGATGGAAAATCCTCAGTAAGCAGCGACGGAAAATGCACGGAAAACACGCAACAAAACACGCGGACTGCACTGGCTTCGGGCCGGGCCGGGAGTTCTTTTTCTAACAAATTTTCCTCCCTTGTGGTCTTTTTCTTCTTCTCGCGCTACTAATGGTCCTCCTGTACGTGTGTGTGCGTGCGTGCAGGATGACTTGGCGTACGGCACGGTAACAGCAAGCCACAAAAAACCTGCAACGGCCACAACGTTCACAAGCGACCCGCGACCGAACGGCACGAACGTTTGAAATAAAATAAAATTTCTTCCCTTAAAACTGCTTCCAAGGAGCTGTGTGCCGACGTGTCGCGACGGCGTTTGAGAGCGCTACACGCTCACGCCCTCTCGCTCAGGCACCCACACACACACACGTACTCGCTGGTCGGCGTGTGTGGGGTGCGTTCTGTTTCAACTCAAGCGCGTGACACGCACACACCTTCGCAAGCTCAAAACTCACCCTCCCGCCGATGGGTGCTCTCTCTCTCGCTCTCGCTCTTTCGTGTGCGTGCGAACCGAACCGTTTCACTCTTTCACTCTTTCGGTTGGGGCTTTCTCACCCTCTCTCACTGTACACACTCGCACACACACTGTAAGGGGTGTGTACGGCAATTGCATTCGAATGCAGGCGCGCGCATGCGTCATCGCTCGTTCTGTTCACGCGCGCGAGCGAGAACGACTTGCTACGATGGGTTTGCTGTTTCGGTTACGCTCAGCACCGATTGCCGGGCTGGAAACGTGCAAAAAGCGTTTCGTGGTATGGGTGGCATGTAAACACACGCAATCGAGAGGGTGTGTTGGCAAGTAAAAAAAATGCAAACCCAAAACCTCCCCCCACTACTATGATGGAACCGTGTACGTACACGAAAACTTCATCCCTTCCAGGGTGTTCTGGTCGCGAGTCGAGCGTTTTCTTCTGGATGGTGGGGGAGGGAGTTCCTCCCAACACACACACACACGCGTGCGAATACGTTTACTAAAATTGTATTTTATACACATTACCCACACACCAACAGTAAAGGCAACAAGAGATGGAATAAAAAAATCTGCCTTGCGCAATTTTATTCCTCGTTGGTGTAAAAGAGAGCGAGAGAGACAAGTAATCGAAAAAGATGGAAAGCAACCTTTGCTAGAAAAAAAAACTCCACCAAAGCCAAAGAGGAATGAAACTACAGCACAAAAAAAAACACCACCCCTGACATGCGTCTCCATGCGCCGCTCCGTCCTGCAATACCCCCATCCCCCCGGAGAACGTCCGCTAAAACGTGGCAGATTTCCGCCCGGCGCAGTTTGCAATTGCAAACGATGGTGCATCGTGCAGAGTTTTTGATGGTTTCGGCGAGCAACAATCACTGCCAACGCTATTTCTATGTTTTCGTTTTGGGAATCGCGGACTGCTGAGATGCCCCAAAAAAGCAAGAAGTCCTCAGAAAATCATAACAAACATGATGCGTTTTGCAGAGAGAGCTAGGAAAGGAAATTAAAAAAAAACCCTCCTAAAATAAAACAACCAGGGTCAAAGTGTATCAAGCGGTGGACATGAGAGATAAGCGAAATATTGGAATTCTTTTTTTCCGGGTCTACCATGTCGCTGCATGTCGCTAGTGTTTTAAGCTCAGTGCGTTCTTCTTGATTGCTATTTTTAACGGCCAACGAACTCGAATGCCTCTCCGCATATACAGACACCGACACACACACCGGTATCATGGCGTCCGTTTTCTGGATGACCAACTTTAATCCTCCACCGGCTATTCCCCCTTTCCGACCGCTCATTCAAACTCCACGTACTGATGCATCCCGAACGGACAGGACCGGCGGATGGCCTTGAGAGTATGTTTTCTAGGTTAGAAAAACTTTCGTCACTGCCGACACCCCGAGCAAGGACACTCGCCGTCCTGTGGGTAACTGTGGACTGGGTTTTAATTTCCACCACAAGAAAGGGGGTGCCATTATGATGGTGCCGAGGTCGAGCGGAGAGATAGTGCACTTGTGTGCGTAAAAGGGAAGGAAAAAAATGGAAGTTTTTGACCAGTGGCCGGTTTCGGTGGCCGAAGTCTAATAGAGGCCCAGTCAAGTGACCGAGAGAGGGAGAGAAAGTGAGCAGATTCTGGTGATGCTGGCTGTGTGTTTGTTCTCTGGTGTTATTGTTATTATAATTATTTCACTGGCGCACTGTTTGCGACGTAATAATTACGCATACGCATTTGCATATCAATTGGGAAACGCAAGCGAAGCTGTGCAACACGCACGAACGGGGTTTGTTTTTTGTGACAGTTGGGATGGAAAAAGGTGCTTTTCTTGTCGTTACTGACGGTTATCAAAACAGTGTCAGTTTTTGTTGATGTGAACGTTTATGCGATGGAATTCCAAACAAAAAATTACATGCGTAACTTCAAACTTTGAAGCTTAAAATACTAAATTATATACTGTGAGTATTAGGAACACACCCTAATAACTGTCCTATGGATGATGCAGTTTTTGTAGTTTTTTTTTTAACATTAATTCCAGAATTAAAAAATTTCACCACAAATGACCTAATCAACACACACTGTGAATAATTAATCCATGCCTGTCCCCAAAACAATCAACAGCCATATCTGCTCATCCTGCTACAAAGGGGTCTGGAAGACAGGCTTCCTTCTCTACTGTTTCCGTGTGCTACTGGTGTATCTGTGTATGTGTGTGTGTGTGTGGATTTGTACGTGTGCAACGTATGTTTAGTGTTGTGCCAAAGTCGTACCATCCTCGCGAGCGTTTCGCGATTAGACGCGGGCTTGGCGCTCAAAACCGGGCGGATGATGTCACCGCGCACATCGCCGAGGCCACAAAACGCTTCGGGCATTCCGGTTGTCTCCGTGTGTGTGTGTGTGTGTGTGATTTGATACGGTGGAGATGATGATGATGCTCAAACAAACGGGTGGATTTTACTGCAACGAAGAAAAAGCAAAAGGGAAGCTCGTACGACCGATCGTTGGCAAACCTAACTGAGGCTTGTCTATATGGTAAGGCAAATAATAATCGAGTGAAAGAAGCGCCTCGGCCCCGCGCGACTGGAACGATGGCCGACTGAGGCATAAATTCAACAGTTTGCTGCTAAAGATGACATACATACACGATACGGTGGACGTCGATAAATTTTGTCCCGTGGGGGTTTCGCATGCAGCTGCTGTCTATGCGTTGGGGTTTTAGTGCTTTGTTTAAGGCTCTCAAGTCAAGATTGTTATTTTGTTTTTTGGGAGATGAGTGATGAGTTTATTGGCGTCTGCAACCAAAAAGCCAAGAATTTATCTCAATCATATGGGTTCAATCCGCCGCTTGTCGGGATGAGAAAATCCTTCCACTGCCCAAGTCCCAACGGATCGCAGCCGAAAGTCACATACAATTTGCTGCATTTGTAAGCGATGCGACCTTTTCCCACCAACTTCAATTTCCCATTTGTGTGGCCCAATAATCCACACCCAGCTTGTTACTTAGTTGTTTTCGTTGCTGTACGCACTGCACTTTGCCTGCATCAAATGCACGTGGCATTTAAGGGTAGCTGTCATATAAAAATAGGTCGGCGCACACAGTGTGTTGTGGTGTGGCCACCGAACTCGATGGCGTAAAATTTTGCGCATCTTGCCGAGATGATGCTGAGCTCTCTCGGCCACAGCTCTCCCCAGCTTCGTCCAAACGTACCCATATCCCATTATGCTAATTAATTATCGTGCCCCTCCCCCCCTCAAAATCCTCCCAAATCCACCCGTACTTAGCTCGAGTTGATGTTGGTGGTCAACACCTCGAGAACCTTCCCCAAAACCCAACCTACCGCGTGCGTTGGAGAATTGGTAGCGTTTCGTTGCACTTTTCTACGCTACGCTACTAGAATTAATTCAAACCAAGCGGGTTTGATTTTGGGGGGGGGGGGGGGCGAAAAGTTTAGCCGTTTGGATCGAGCCGGTAGCGGTCCACCGGGGCAGATGATGATGGATGTACACGCGTGAGGGTACGTAGGTGCGTACGTGTGGTGATTAATTAGAGAACGAAATCTTTCCTTAACACGCCGTGCTGCGTAGAAATTTGTTGGGACGAAGGGTGGGTTGCGGGAAAGGGCGAAGGGATCACTTCCTGGGTCGATGTTGTTGTGAGGTTGTTTTCGAGCCGGCAGCAACAGGTTGAGGTGTTGTGTTTTGTGCAGTTTTGGCTCGGGCCGTAGAGAAGGTTTGCATGCATGAATTATGATTTAGTTTTGATTTCGAACGTACTATGCTCTATGGTCGGTAGAAATATCTCGAACTAGAACCTGCTTGCTTGTTATTGCCTCTTTATTCTTGCACAGTTCTTGCTGTATCGCTTAAGATACGATTAGAATGTTTAAAGTCTTGCTTTGATTGAAGAAAAAGTTTAATAAGGTTTGTCTTAAATCCAATCTTCAAAGTTATTGGGACCATTGCCATGTATTCTAGTAGATGCTTCTTTGATAGCGGAGATTATCATTCAAGTCATGCTTCTTATGACATATTAGATGAAGCTTTGGTGTTGCCAAGAATGATAAGAATAAAATTCAATAAAAATTCCTTTTGATTGAAGAAGGATTTCCTCGTCATTTTACGTTGTAAGTCTGAAGCAAACGAACCTTACTTGTTCTGGCTTTCTTTATTATACTTTGACTCAACAACCTAGAAGGGGCTTGGCCTGTCATTACCGGTTTCTTTAACTTGTTAATACCCGTGTTACTGAATAGTCAGTTCTTCTTTCTTGGCCTAACGACCTCTTAGGTCATGCCTGCCATTTCGGGCTTCCTAGAGTTAATAATACCGCATAGTTGGATAGTCAGTCTTCACTATGGTGGAACGGCCCAGAAGAGATTTGAACCTCGGTCCTGCCGCGTGAAGACCGGCGCCACTTAGCCAGTCAGCCACCACCGGGCCGTCCTTAGTCAGTCATGCAGTTTTTAAGCTTGTTTCTTATGCAAGTCTGATTATGTTCTGTCCATAAACATAACCTGTAGGTTTGACGCATGACAAATTAGATGAAGAAGATCGAGGGCATTTTTTGCTAACAAATTACTGCTTAGGAGAAGGATTAGCTGCCTTGGATTATAGTTATCAAATTATGATCACAAAATTGGTAGGCTTTATAATATCTGAAATCCTATCTAGAATTTTGTTGGAATTCTAACCTGAGTCTTTTGTTTTTTTTTTTGCTCGTGGGAAATGATGATTTCCTAAGCATATTTTTAACCATTTTGATACTCTAGCAATGATCAAATAATTTCTAACTGTATCAGTTATTAGATCTTCAAAGAAGCAATGGTTGTTAGTCGAAGTATCAAAACAAAATCGACCATCGAATACAACGATCATAAAATAAAAACTAAATTTAAGATAAAAATAAATAAAACTCAAATACGAGAAACGAAAAAAAAAAAAAACACTTTTGAAAGGGATAAAAATACAGCATCCAACAAACGAAAACAAAAAAAAACCCTCAACAAACAAAAAACAGAAAACACAGAACCTCCTTACGCTGAACGTGTACCGTACGCTGAACCCCGAAGCCGAAAAACAACCCCCAAAAACTAACAACCGGTCTAACCGGTCTCCCGGAATGGCGCGCGCAGGGCGCACAATGTTTTCACGTTTTGGATCGTTTTCAGAAACCCCGTCCACACCCTTGCCTACCCCCCTCCCCGTCGGTGTACTATCAGTGGGCACCGGCAGTGCGTACGGGTCGGGTCGGAAAATAAGCAACAAAAATTGCCTTACCCGGTGGACCATCTTTTTTGGCCCAAGCAAGAAGAAAACAAAAACAACAGCGGAGTTTTGATTTAAACAAAACAAACAGTCATATAGGGAAGCGGTCGAGTCCCTTGGAGGCAGCTCGAGAAGGCGGCAACGTTTGTGTGCCTTGCAGCGTGTGGTGGGCGCTCGTGCGTACGATTAAATGAATCCTTTCGGAGGAGCAAAACAAAACTAAAACCTAGCTTCAAAAGATCCCTGTTCGATGAAAAACCCTATAATTCATCGACATAATTCGGCCTAAACCTTTTCCTTCCTCTCCGACCCTCACAATATCCCACCCATCCAGCCTAATTTTCCACACAACTATTTGGCGAACGTTCATTTAAGGTGGTAAGGTTTAGTCTGTTGGCATCTGGCCAATAGGGAGCTTTGCTTTAAAAGCTGTTGTTCTCCTTTTGCTGGTGCTTTCCTCATGCTCCAAAGAAGCCAAAAGTCCTCACCACGGTCCACGGCAAAAGAAACATTGTAATTAAGAATTATTTATTAGCCTTCCCGATCGACGAATGCGAATGGCCCGTTGGCCTCTACACTTGCTCCCCAATATTCGGGGTTGAAGGATCAGCAATGATCGGTTTAAGCAACGTTTTCGAAGCCGTTTTGGCTAATTTGGGCGATGGTTTTGTTTTCCGCTTTGTTGAAAGCAACCTCGGCGCAATGATAATGTGTATCATTATTGTATCAACGCGATCGCCCGAGCTTCAAAATCATGGCTAATCCCCACGAAAGCTCAATACGCTTTACGTTAATGATCTGGGTCTCATCCTTGAAAGGTAACCTCCAAAGAGGCGATCCAAAACAGTCGAATCGCCGGAATTTTATTAGCGTTACACAAAAGAACAGGTGAAGCAAACAACATCGAACCTGGATCCTCGAATACTTGACTCACCTTTCTTCTTTCTTGTCCTCGCGGGCCACTACAGCCCGCGATCATCATCCGCAATAGCAGACTAGGGCCAACACCGGGGGTGAAAACAAAGCAGTTTGCAAACGTTCTTTCATCCGCTTACTGGGGAAAGGGTCGCCACCGAACGCGCACTTGATGCGTAATGGCGTGGCCGTCTTATCTTATCTTTATGACGCGCCGGTCACTGGAGGCCGTTGCACTTGCACGCGGTTTCGCACCGTGATGCAACCTTTTTTTTTTGCTGTGTGCGCGGGTCTTGATGCCATCTTCACTATTTAGATTGCACTCACTTCCATCGGGCTCACTTTCGCTTTCTAAACGCCTCGGTTTTTTGTTCGCACCGTCAGTTATTTTTGCGAGCTATTTTTGTAGTGCATTTTTTTGTTTATTTCTGCACGTCAGAATCACACATGCACTTCCCTTATCACAGCCACCAGTAAAACGTCAGGCGCACAGAAAAATAGGAACGGCAAAAACGAGAATTGCTTCCGGTGCGTGTAACGCGATCGAACTGGCATCGTGACAGCATTGCCAAAAATGCTGAGCTACCCGAAAGGGTGCTCGGTTCTGTGGCTGCCCGGTAGCCCTGTCAGAACAGCATCCCTTGCACTCCTTGCTATCCCTTCCAATTTTTCGCCGTGTGGCAGGACGAATCAGCCCGGAAGGTATGGGAAGAAGGTCCTTACGCAAATTCGAAATTCGAAAAACACTCAGAGATCACTCATCGAGCGGAGCGAGCCTTCCTTTTAGAGTTGACGTGTCTAATTTGTAACAATTAATGAATTTTTAGCTTATTTATAAATATTTCTAAAAAAAACTCCCGAAAGCGTTTCAAGCGCTTTTACAATTGAAAAAGGATAAAGTAATCCTCGATTCGTAAATTAGCTTTAAAAATCATTTTAATGCGCTAAATAGTCCAAAAAAAAAACATCGGGCTACGATTGTTTTGCGCCAGTATTGTGAGCTCCCTGGTCCGTCGTGTGCGTTTGTGTGCGTGTTGCGTGTTGGTGGGAACCATCAACACTTATGCAAATGAACGTGCTGCTTAGCGGTCTCGCTTCTACCGGGCACCTTTTTTCGGTGCTTCTCTTTCACGCTTTACTGTGGCGAAAATTTCCCCAACGTTCTGTTTGCCACCACGTTAGGGGTAGTGAGTGACTGTGCATTTAGGGGTGGAATTAAAGAACATGAGTAAACCTCCCCTGTGCAGTGGCCACCAAGCGGATGCTAGATGAACTATCGTTGTTAGGTGTGTACGGTGCTGCCAGTGTAGATGCGGCGGCTGGTATCAGTACTACAATCAATTCGCTTGACTGCACTGTGGAATATATTCATTTCTGATGGACAGGGAATCGATGCAGAGTCTATCAATTTTTTAATTTCTTTTACTTTAGAAGCTTTCGGTCTGTGAGACTTCATTTGCCTCTTCCACATGGGGTATGACTATCAAGGAATATATTTTAAATAGGTTTATTGACTGTTCCATCTTTTTTATTTATTTTCATCTCTTTTTTCTTCTGTTTGTCTCCTCCGATTTTCATTTTGTAATGTCAAAAATTTACTTAAAAATATATAAAGCGGTATTATTTTATGTCATATTTTATAACCACTGTAAAGAATAATTCACAGAAAGAAGTTTTTAATTTTTAATGAAGAAAGTTAAATGCTTAACCGACGATGTCAAAGCGCAAGTACAAAAAGCCCTGGGACTGTTATATACAAAAAGCCCTGGGACTCCCCTAGGACACAGTCTGATAGCTGGCGAGCTATCAAACTGACTGATGCTTGAATTAATAAGTTTAAATATTATCACCCTTTGTAAAGCCAGTAAAGTTCCTCAAACAAAGCTCAACTAAATTTATTATTTTTATCGCTTTCACACCAAAATACACCTGTCATGCCACTGCACCACCAGCAATCGTTCCATCAGGAAAGAATGAAGAATGAATCATAACTCCATTCGATTATTATTGTAGCGATGGGTGTGTATGTGTTTTTCATCATCTTTCAGCTCCAACCCGAACGGAATTTAACCTGAAATGCTGAACAATTCATCGACAAATTGCAGAAATTATGAAGAAGCTTATACACACAAAACAAAGAGACACAAACCTCATTCCCATTGATATCGTTTTGGGTGTCCGAGAGCATAAACCGACGCTATCGTACGCTTTTCACAAAACGAACCGTTTGCATTCCGGCTTCGGGGTTGAAAGGTTTTTGGAAAGTCATTAAGGTAACAAACCATCAACAATACGATCGATTTGCCGTTTCGTGTTCGTTGTTTTTTCGCAATAAATCAATAGCAAATAAGTTTATTATTATCCGTCGTGTGTGCGGGCTGCTGCATCCGATCGCGAGTCAGACTGTGCGGAGTTTAACGATAACCTCCGGGAGGCTGACGATAGCAGCAGTACCGAGCCACACACAAAAGAGCCACCCTCGAAGGGGTGGTGAAAAGAAGAAAACCAAAAGGGGGGGGGGGGGGGGAGCGATGAGCTCGCATCAAACAAAACGTACCAACCGATCATCATTTGTCTTGCATCGCTGCACACACAACACCTTTCAATTGGCTGTCAAAGTCTGTGCTGCAACTTCCTCGATCGGTTGATATGGGACGGGCAGCAGCAAAAACTGGCAAACAGAAATGACGAAGACGAAGCATGGGAAAGAAGAAAAGCAAAAGCTGGCAGCAACTCCAAAGAAGCAGCTTCAAACCACCCGAAACGGGGCACTTGACACGGTGGCTGACAGTGGGGGGGTTTTCTGCGTTAGCGTATGCGCTTTTGCGCGTTCCGCGAAGCAATCAAAACTTGGGACGTGTGCGAGCTGTCGCGAAAGGCCCTGCCTGGGTAGATGATGCGGAGGCTATCGAACCTTCAATCCCTTCCTCCGGGTCCACCTCCCCCCTGTAGTCCCCCGATAGGGCAAATCGTGGCCAACATACCCAAAAACGGTTGTGCGGTTGAAGTACATGAGCTGGCCGTCAGAATGAAGACCAACGCACAGGGAAGAAAGACATTCCAAAACGAACGATCATATGCGGAAAGTTGGCGATCGTGCAGGTTGTGCAAAATAAAAAAAAGATCGCCAAGGAACCGTTCCAATCCGAATGGTGGGGAAAACGTGGGAAGGGTGTCTTCGGCCCAGGCAACGAGGTCTGTAAATGGGTGTGCGGGCTTAATATGCAAGTGACAGTGTCATCATTATATTTTATTACCAACACCATACATGGGCGGACGGTGCACGAAACCGTCTGCTACCGTTGATGTTGACCCCATCCCGAATAGCGCGCGATCGCTTCCCGGCCAATCCGCACACTACGCATACGTGTCGTGCTGGTGGACAAAACCGAACTTTGGCCAACCCTCAACAGGTGGTCGAGACGGGTGCTATCGTGCTAGTGAGCAATTTCGGAAAACGATGTAATGAGATTCGATCGACATTTGTTGGCGGACAGTTTCCCCATTTTCTTTATCTTGCGCTGGACCGCGTTCCCATAGAAACACTAGCCGCTAATTCGCATTAGCATGTAGAGCTTTTTGGGTCCCCTTCGTCCCCCCAGGTATAATGCGATAATTAAGATGATTGATGTCGAAACAAAAAAAAAATGGTCCGATCTGATCGCGATTCGGGGCCGACGTTACATTGTCGCTGGTCCTAGTGGTGTTTTGAATATAATAATCGTAAAAGTAAATTTCCTGAAAGCTGATGGCGTCAACGGAACGCGTTCGTCGAACAGTTCGGAAAGAACGGCTAATAAGCAATGAATAAACATTTGCTTCGATCTTCTGCCGATCGATCGTTTTGGTTAACACCCGTTTTGGAAGCGGAGGGGAGTGTTTTGAGGGTTGCTTTTAATTAATTTTAATGAAAAATAGTGCGTAAAAGTATGATGAACATAATGACAGAATAAAACAGTTTGAGTAAGGCATGAATATGAATAACAGGAGTGTAAAATTGCTAAAGAACGGTGAATTTCAGTCATTAAACCTAAAGCTTTAACAGTTTTTATGAATACAATTATTTAGAAAAAAGTCCATCAAACAAAATATCGTTTGTTTTAAAATAAGAAGGAAAAGCTACTATTGAATGTTATATTTGCGCCTAACGGTAGGCAATCAACGCAGCACGACTTAGGATTAGGAAGTAGATCGAGAAAAGAACTAGACTGTAGAATAAACTTGGTGAATCAACACTAGTGAAAGAAGGATAGTATTGTAAAGGCTACAAGAAATATGTGAGTCTAAGTCAAACCATCAAAAATGAAAGAGCTAGGGAAAGCAAGGGATACAACAGGAAGATCATGATGAGTCCGTCCTTTCAGCCGAAAAGCTTGATTGAGCAGGACGGTTGAGTATCTTCCGATAATAGTATTTAAATTTTCTGATACTAGACTCATTGCATATATAAAAGTAAACTTGCAAACTGGTTTCCTTACATAAGCAAATAGGAAAAACAACTAAAAGAAAGATCTTTCTACGTAAAATGTACCAAAGCAATAGCTGTACAGCTGAACCAAACCTGCTCAGGATAAGGCATATACACCAGGGAGACAGTGTCTTGGGATAATTATAAAAAATCAACGCAAGATGTACTTAAAAATACAGCATTGAGCCGTCATAATGAAAGACATAGTCAGATAAAACTTCTAATGTGTAGCTTACGATAAAAGGTATTTAGCAATACTACCAGCCCGTTCTCACTGACTAAGACCATTAATTTGGGCAGTTTGAAATAACTGTTTGAATCAATTTAAAATGTTCAGCGCAAGGTAAAGTGCTATAATGCAGCTTACAAAAACAAATGTATTCTTTACAAACTATAGAATCAACATTCACTTACGTGTAGCGATTAGTTGCGGCTGCCATTAACTGTTGCTTGAAATGTCGTTTGATTGGAGAACTGGTGCTGGTGCTTCAACTCGGCTGAATGTCGCTAAAAGTCGTTTATGGGATCACTTTCAATTT
Source organism: Anopheles stephensi (assembly GCF_013141755.1). Taxonomy (NCBI): domain Eukaryota; kingdom Metazoa; phylum Arthropoda; class Insecta; order Diptera; family Culicidae; genus Anopheles; species Anopheles stephensi. The sequence goes on from NC_050203.1 coordinate 19,584,095, forward strand.
CTAGATGTCCACCTTCGCACTCGCACACACGCACACACACATCACTCAAGCTTGGGCACAACGCAACGCAATCACTTTTCCATGTACAACATGCCGCACATTCGCTCGCTCACCTTAGAGGGCGCATAAACACTTGATCGGTTTCTTGATCGATTGGCAAACGGGTAATTTGACATTTCGTCAGGGGATGTGTATGCGGCCAGAACAACAACAACAACAACAAAACTTGGTTCCTTCGCTAACACGCAAACCCACGCACCTTCACGAAATCCCACCCCCAAAATGTTGAACCCACCAGCCACCGTGAACACTAGAACCTTCACCGATCTCTCGAAAGAGTCATCCCCCAGACCGGTCACTCATGCGATCCTGCTTCGACGCTGCTCGACAATTTTTGCCCGCCCGACATGACATCCGATCGTCGGCGTACTGTCCCCGTCACCGTTCCATACTGTAGGCTTTTATACGTGCCGTAGCTAGTACACCAGGCCCACCGGGTTGAAGAAAACTGCAGAACTAAGGCCCCCTTGTTCGTCGCGTAGGAATTGCTGTTCGGGCTGACAGTTGCACTTTATCTATTGTCGAGTGAAGTGGATCATATTCGTATGTCGGTCTCGTACGGGAGAACCGAAAACGGGAGGCTCGACTTGTTTCGCGACCCCAAAAAACCGGTCAGTTGCAATTAACCCATAAATGCACTTTTGACGCACACTAACGACAGTGCCAACAAGTATTGGCACTCTCGGGCTGCAAGCTCGTTCCGGGAGTCCCGCGAGCGCCAGAGCCTGCTAAATGACAGCTGAAGGTCAGGCGCACCACTCTCGATCTTACTTACCGAACCAGCTCGATGCATCTAACGACAAGCTGAGGCTGGAAGGCAGAAGAAGAAGGAAAGAAAAAGGGCAGAATCTTGTCAACCCCCTCGACACATATGTCAAAGCGCCTGGGTAGGCCGCGAGTATCATTAAGATGAGTGTGTGTGTTTGACGAACTCCTTCCAGCACAGCGACAAGAACGAGCCGGCAAGATATTGGCGTAGTTGTTCGATGGGGGTGATGGATGCGTGGGAGACTCGCAGCAGTTGGCCCGACCGAAGCAACCGTTTATCGGTGGTGGCCCGCCAGTGCTGGGCAAAGCTGTGAAAATGATACGCCACGATAAGGAATTATAAATTATTCAGCAGCAGCAGCAGCAGTTGGTGTTGCGAGTCGCCTTATGTCGAAGCTTATGTAGATAAATGTATGAAAGTGTGAAAATCAAGCACTGTGTGTGGTGTTGAAGGTTCCATTGCTATTTGAATATCAGCGATAGTGTTTGAGGTAGTAAGAAGCATTTGCTAAGAAATAGCATATTAAAAATTCTCAACTGTGAAGTATAGCTGATGACAGAAGAGACGTAGAAATATGATGCCTTATAACGTCCATGCTCTCCATCAAAAGCACTCACTTGATACACGGCTCTGGTAAATTTCCTTAAATTTCGAACATACGAACTCTCGTTCGAAGAGTTAAAGTGAGCAAAAGACGGTGCCTAGAATAATTCTTTGTACTTCCAGGATGCTCCATTTTTAAAGCCACAATTATTAATCTAAAACCTTACCATTTTCAGCTAAAAACTGACGGAGTCATTTTATTAGATTCAGTTGGGACCATAGGTTTATTCTAATCGTTTATTCTAATCGTTTGTCCTTTACGACAGATTCGTAGAGTTGCCCCTTATTGGTTACAGGTTTGATGTTAGCACCATTCTCACCAGTCGTAGAAAATTAGTTAAAAAGGATCCAATTGTTTGTGGATGTCTCTACTGAGATCCAGACCTGAATAATTAGCTCACTAGGTAAATTAAGCGAAGAAATTTAAACAGGTTAATGTTAAGCTAAATAAGGCCAGCTGAGCAAAAGCCTAAGATATTTCAAGAATTCCTCTATTGAAAGTAGAGCTTAGATGACTTGGCCACCATTTTACATGGCTTTACATGACTTTGTGAATAGCTCTTGGTTCTTAGTACATATCTTTCCTACAAATTGGGAATATCTTTATAAATATTTCTTGATGGTTGATGAAATAGATGTAAAAGTATTCTCTCTCTCTCTCTCTCTCTCTCTGTTGGATTGAGCAGCATATTTTGGTCACTGTACTTTATGATATGTCCATCAACTTATAATATATCTACTAACTAAAAAGATCCAGGAGAATCCAGGTGATGAATTCCTCTTTGTCCGATTTCGATGTAATAAAAATTCGATTGAAGTTCGCATGATTCAGTAGAGAAGTCCGGAGTTTCATCTAACTCAATTTTCTTTGTGTTCCTCTGAAGTTCAATCTTTTCCATTCCCTTTCTCACCCTATCTCCATCACCGTCGCTGAGTGCAATATGCAAAATAAATTGCCTTCTCCAGCCAACAACCACAAAGTGCTTCTAATAAACCTCCCCCTTTTACCGTCGTGTCACCCCGGCCCATTGATCGTGTGTGTGTGTATACGTGGAAGATACAATCTCCCGTCGGTGTTGCGGTTTAGCGTTTTGTCACACATTCTAGGTCAGGCTCGCGTAGTGAAATAGGATGCCGACAGCAACCGGGCAAGACGATTCAATGCATTCGTTTCCAACACCTGTTGGCAAAGGCAAAGCGGGTACACAGCACATCGCATTGCAACCCCCCCTATCAGCACTTCAGCACAGGCGCAACTGGATGTTGGAATGTTTGGGGTACGGGTGGAATGAGCTCACACGATCATCGAAGCCGTTCGATTGCATTTTGCATGTCGCGGTACCGAATGGCTGGGAAACGGAATGGCTTAATCAAACACGACCATTAATTGTAGTGCCTATTGATTAATGACAAATGGTCGAGTGTGTCCCCACGCGCGCCTGCTCAGTGTAAATGCACGCGAACACATCACACACTGACGATCGATGCGCGGGATGTGATAATTCAAATCGAATTAGCTCTCCGCGACGCGGTGTGGTTTTTGTGGCGCTGGATCGATGCAATTTGCACGCAGCTTGCAAAACAAAATGCCTGCGACAAAGAGCGATGACATTAACGGGCGACCTTAAGCAAACCCATGTTACATCCTTCTCGCCACAGTACGGGCGCATCTAACGAGAACAAAAAGCCCGGAAGGTGGTGGTTCCCGATCCACGGCCAATTGCATCGATCGGTCGCTGATTAACTGTACTGTCTTCATTAATTTTCGCCTAATGAACGGTGCGGATCGAGCGAATGTGGTTCGCGAAAGGCTCGGCGATCATTTTTCATCAAAGCGAACAAACCGAACACGGGGCGCAGACGGAAGACAAGGATCGTGTCACGACACGTGATGAATGCTGGCTGGTTGGTTGGAAAACTAGGCGAGGTCTGTCATTTGCTTCGTTTGATCGCACGGAGCACTCCGCGAGCCCTTAAGACGGCGAAGTGCAGGCCTAATGATCGCACTAATGTGCCCGGACACCCATTAGTCACGGTGACTTCGGGAGCGCCCTTCGCTGTTGGGCGTTGGGCTAATGCTCGATAGCTGAGCCACGAGTTGATTAGCAACCGATTTGTTCTCGTTTAAAATTTATTGCTCCAGAGGTTTTATTGTTTCGCTGCCTTGGCTGCCGTCCATTTTAGACGGGCCTGAAATGACTAATGTGTTGGGCGACTTAGCACAAAAAAAAGAACGGGGCTAGGACCGTATCCTGATCGGCTGGAAAGCATGATTTGTCGCTTTAAAGTGGAACCGGGGTATATGGGGAGTTTCGTGTGGAGCCTGCTAGGGAATAATGAATTCATATGCTTTTAGTGATCGGTCGTATGATCGGCAGCGTGTTATCGCGTGTATTATTTATTACCAAGGAAATGTGTTTGTATTGTTTTGTCTGCTCACACTCTGGAAGGGGTTCGTTTGGCGGGATGATCATAACTTATTATAAAGTATGATTTATATTTCAATGCTGACAAAACATGTTCAGACGCTTTCGAATCAGCCGAGATCAGATAGGGTGTAAGCTCAGAGAACCCTGAAGAGCCTTTGCTATATACACGTCACTTTCTAATTTCTTTTTCTTCATAATATGAGGATTTTTGCTCTAATTATTGGAGCGAAATCAACATTATACATAAAAATAGTCAACTTACTAAACATTTCTTCCTAGTTTGCGTTGAATCTCTAGACATCTAGTCCTTCTAAATTGAGGCTATTCTACACTTTTTTTTTTCTTTTATGTCGGTTATATTGCAGTCCCAACCCTTCAAGGCTTTCGAGAAGCTTTCAATGAAGCGTGCAATGAGAAATTACATCTTGGAGCTCTCAATTTCATCAGTTCTTATAATATCTTACAACATATCACTAAACATTATCTTCAGAAACTTGATCTCGAATTTAGTTGAAAAGCAGTTCGTCGCCAAATGCTTAATGAGCGATAATGCTCTATCAGGACTCAATTTTACCAATGGGAAGTCAGGACAAAAGCTCTTAGAGTTCTTCCTCGAGAGAGAAAAATCCAAGGGCTGTACATGATCAACCAAATCATGTTCGTCTCCTCGCACTCAAACCGAATTTCCATCCAGTTATGTTCTCTCTAGTTTAGAGTACCAAAGGTTCCACACTGTTCCTAAATATGGACCAATAAATAAATCATCTATCCTCCTTCCAGTATTAGATAACTTCAGAACTTGTTTTGTAATTAAGAAAGTCAACAAACTTGTCTCTCTGACCTCATAATTTGAAAGTTGAGGGCCAAAGAGCCTACAGTTCGTTTTCCATATATCTATTACTCGACAGGTGTTTCTGATGATGGAAAATCTATTGAGGTTGATACACCAGGATGGGTAGCATTAGTCCTTTCCTTCACACGGGGTTATTGAAATCTATGAAGAAGCAGTGTTCTTCGTATAAAGAGACTTTAATGAAGAGACTAGAGAGAACACTTTGAAGACTCTTTTCAACATTGAACTACCCTTGCGGGGTTGCTCAAATTTTATTATTATCTTGCACAGAAATAAAAGATACCAAATGAAGCAATCGCGAAACAATTGCTTTTATTTTACATGTTGGTTGAAATTGAAGTTTTGTGAAACTATAAATTAATTAACCTCAGAAAATGAACTTACGACTAAATCGCAAACCTTTAATACGTTCCAATCAACAGTCAATAGGAATGCGAAAGTGCTCAGAACACAAAACCCACGGCCGCTTTTCACTTTCAATGCAAATCTCTTCAACAAACACCCATAAAAAATCCTTCGACCATCTTGGCACACCAGGAAGTATGTTCGCCCCCAGCCGATACCGTCGCAGTAATTGCGCTCGGAATGGTAATTTATGGACAATATATTGCCGAAGGTGTAGCGAACGCGCTTAGTGCCATCATTGCGATCGAATAAGCATCATCCTAATTAACATTCTGCAGCAACGGCAAGTCTGTGCCGTTTGCATCGCTAGGATTAATTTGCCTAACGCCAAAGTGATCGTAAATTTTCATGACCATCATGATTGGGATGTATCGGGGGAGGATATTGAAGTTGCACAAGAGCTTTACTCCCTAGGAGTCATTCGTTGTTTTATTTATAAAATCTAATTGAATACTAATTAAAAAGCAGGACTCTTGAACAACTCCACGGTGACTTATTCCTGTAAGACTGTTAGTTCTTGAAGCTAAACACACAAACAAAACAGCCTGATAGGTTAGCCCGGTGTTGAAGGTGACATTTCAAACTTATCCGTTGTGTTGATTTAGCGCAACTAATGCCTTTGTCGTGGGCTTTTGCCTCGAAGACAAGACAAGTAAAGTTTAGCATTTAGCAGCGTGGAATGCATGTCAACAATTCGCGTGGTCAAAGCACAGGTTCACTATCGCGCGAAGGTCACCGATTGGAATTGCATTCCAAAGGCAGTTTCGATAGAGCCCGGGACCAGGAATTCCTGCCAGCTTGTAGGGAAATGATTTGATTTCAGTTGTTTTAAAAAATCGCCACCGGGGAACACACAATGTCTGTCGCTTGTGGGACGCGTATCGAATGGCGACCACGCCACCACGCTAACCCTTTGAGTGGGGGGGGGGGGGGGCGGATAATTGTAGGAGGAATGTTAAATATGCTTGCTTGCGTGTGCGGTGGACTATCGATTGGATGCTGGCAGTGTCGTTCGCCAACACGTGTCCACTAAACACCTGCATTTGGTGATATATTGCGGGGTCAGCTATTAGTGGCCCATGGGTGTCATGGGGCTAGCTGGAGTGTGTGTACGATCATGATCGATGCAGGGTGACACTGCCGTTTATGGAATGCTCATTAATAATGCGGCGTTGTGGGCATACATCGGTGTTGCGAAATAAGTGGAATAATTTTAGCGCGACGATTCTGGCGGTTGTTCGCTGCAAGATCGACATTACGAGGTTGATAGTTAGCAAGCGGGTGGATGGGAATACCTAATAAAGATCGCAAAAGATCATACTTCTGTACTTCTAGCGAGAAATTAAGTCTTGTTCTGGCTATAAAATGCGAAAGATGATGGTTATATCGATATAACTACATTAAAATAAAAATTTCTCAGTCGAGCTCTTCACCACGTTCGCTAATCACCATAAAACTTCTTCACGATCAACACATTAGCCCAGGCTGTCGAGAGCAAAACTGGAATAATCAGGCACATAACATCGCGGCCGGATTTAATTAAAACATCGCCATTGCCATCCCCCTCGGGACAGGAACCGTGGGAGAAAATAATTTTCCCCTTTTTCATTTCGAATGGCAAATATCGCACTCGATCACCCGGTCTCGTCCGCGTCGGCGATGGTGATGATGATAATGTCGATTAGCGTGGCAAGCGCATATTACCGTGTATGCAAAGTGCATCCGACGACCTGCGCCGGCCGGGCAATGCGTTGGGTAAATTATTTGTTTTCGATCGATCGACTGGAGAAGTCAGAGAGAGAGAGAGTGAGAGAGAGAGAGAGAAACGTTAACCGGTGAAGGTATCTGTGGGAACGATCTTCAGAGAATGGCATCATCCAACGGATGCACAATGAATGCACCTTGCCTGCAGAGCGCTCGCCAAAACCCACGCGACGTCGGTGGATTACACCATTACAAAGCGAACGGTCCAGCTAACGAAGTTTAATACGGAAAGAAGCAATAAAACGGTACCGGTGTCTTATAACAGGCTGCTCAGTAACAGTAAGTGCCGTAAGGGATACCTAGGGAACGGTTTCCCTTGGGTGATCAATTAATCGATTACGCCCACCGGGCCAGGAGGGATTGTAAATTAAAGCTGGCTACGGTGTGAATGAGATTTTTCCGCGGGCAACTGCTTCAGGTGAAGGCCATCGGCTTGGTGCATCGTCGCGGATGACACTGATTAACAGGACGGCATTCCAACGTACGGGTTGGTAGATGGGAATGCAAAAGAGCTAGTAGAGAAAGAAATAAATGAAAAATTGATATTTACTCCTCGTTTCAGTTTGAAACTTATTCTACGTATTGCTGCGCCCTCTTTTGAGTGCTAGGAAAACCACTGGAAAATAGGCCAATAAATATCCTTCTTCCGGGAAAATGATAATCCTAGACCGGAATCGGTTTACCGGTTCAGCTAGCGAGGACTAGAATCATCATCCCCTTTTGAAGCTTTTTTCCTCCGGTTCTGTTCAAGCTTCCAACCCCTATTTTTTCCCTCTCACCCTATATTTCGTTGCTCGAATGCTTTGCTTTCCAATCAAAAGAAGGTCTTTGCTTGGTGTTTGGGATGGAATGGGACTCCTCCCCTTGCTTGTGTGCTGCACCATTCCCATCGATTTGTTGTGCGTGTGTGTGCCTGCGTGTTTGAGAGAGGGAGTTTTTGGGGTTGTCGTTCAACAGCCCTTCGGAAGTGGTTTAATTGCTTTCATTCATTAATTAGCAGCCGGATCATCAACACGCAAGCGGTGGAAGTGAGTGTTCGTTCTGTTGGGTTGAGAATTTTAAATTTTCGAACCGTTGGTGAAATTGGTGACTGTTTGTGATATTGAGTTGTGTTCTATCTGGCTGTGGTGTGTTGTGAAAATATTACTGTTTTATGTATATTAAAAAAAGGAAAATGAAAACTGTGTATGACTCTGTGATAAGAAAAGTGATTTTCTTAATCTTGTATTTAAGTTCGTGTTGAAAAAAAACCTGTGAACTAAGCGCGGTTGATGATGTGTAGTTGTATTATAATGAACTCAGTCAAATGTTCAACGACGTATGAGCTTCGTTCGTAAAGGAAGAATTGAATATTACGGTTTGTCGCCGTATGGCTTACCAGCTGTTGGTGTGCCGAGATAGTCACAAGTCCTTAATAAAATTCTACACACAAATTAATAGGTTTTAAACTCATATACGAAATATATTGAATTAAACTAATTTTTCCCTCATTTTTTCCTCCTTTGCCCCCGGTCTTCAAATGGCAGGACCGGGGCTCAAATCCCGTCCAGACCGCCTCCCCGTACGCCACAGAAGTCACAGAAAGCCAGAAATGGCAGGCCGAGACCTCTCGAGGTTGTTAGTGCCAAGAAACAAGAAGAAAAAGAAACATTTTTTTCCATGCAAAGTGTTATGAAGAAGAAGAAGACGAAGAAACATTTTTTCCCATGCAAATAAGTGTTGTAATTGTCGTAAAGCGTAATAACTTTACGTATTTTTGCCGCCCATTTCCAAGCTTATAACTGAATGCTTTGTGATCATAATGTGATTAATATAGTTCTTTAACATAACTTTTACAGGCAAATTATCATCTTCTTGCAAAGTTTTTTTTTAAATTCACACATGGTTTTAACAGCTGCAATAAATAGTTATTTGCTGAACCGTATCCCACATACATTATTTATAAAAAAATAAATAAAAAATCAATATATTTCAAATTGATCATTACTGATATTTAGTGTATTTTATGCATAATGTTCGAACAAGACGAAAGTAAAAGGAAAAATATTGTAAAAAAATTGTAAAACACAAACTAAAAACCGATCAAGCAGTTTTCCGATCAAAATATTTGCAAATAAGCAAAAGATTATATTAAAATATAAGGTTCTATTAACAGTTTTTAAAACAGGATGAGGAAAGCTCCTACAAAAATGTATGAAATGTAATGTAAAAATGGCGTGTTGCTATTAAAGACGAAAAATGAGTGTTGAAGTAACGGAAACGAGAAGAAGCTTTACAGAATATAAAGTATAAAACTTGGCTTAACAAAATAGCTAGTCCTTAGATACAATTTGATTATTTTATGGACTTTTTAAAAATGAAACATTGCTTGTCAGTTTTATTTTCACAATTTTTTTTTTTAATTTCATTTAGACGGCTTCTTATAATCATCTTCACACAAGCTACCGCTCGGTCAAACTTACTGTGAAAGTTATAGAAAAAACGAATGAAAATATTTTCGCTAAATAAGTACAAATTAACATGTCTCAACAACCATAAGTTTCCTATAACAGAGATATCTGATGGCTGTGTCAGATTTACCATAAAAAGCGGTTAAGAGAAGAGCCAACTCTTCGACCTTTGTGGCATCTAATTGCTACATTCTTTATCCGGAAAAAATGTTATGTTATTTTAACCATTCTCAAGCTCTTATAAAGAAAAAAAAACTGCTGACATTTTTTTTACCAACCCAGAGCCATCGGGTGAACCGTCTCCGCATGGTTGATTCGATCGGGGAATTGCGTACCCAGAATATTGATAGATGATGCGCCCAGGGTATTGATTCGAGAACACATCCCCGAGCGCCATTTGCATTCTTTACCATCACCATCAGCACACAACAGGACAGGACTTACAAGCGCGGAATGCACATGTTTGGATTCTACCACCCCCCCCTCGGGAAAAACACATATCCGCGCCCCCGGAAAACACACACGCACGCACATTATCGTACACAAACATAAACAGTCCGAACGCTCACCCTTCGCCGAAAACACGCACGAACAACAGCAGCAGGAAATGCCTTGAAGCCGGGGGAGAAAAAGGGGTTTTCACATAAAACCTTACATCATCATCTTTCGCTTTACGCGCGAGCGGCCAACCAGTAGACGGTTCTTCTTCTCCTTTCTTCCCAGCACAACACATCAAATTTGATAAAATATGGAAATGTACCATCGAACGGGTGGTGGTGAGTAGGCAACCGTGCTTTCCCTGCTAGACCACGCTGGAACGCACTGGTAAATCCGGGTGGAAAAGTCCAAAAATCGAACAGCGAAGGAGCGATTGCGAAGGGTGCAACAAACACGCATCCCTTTCCGCGAGTTCCGGACATCGATCGTACTCTCAGCGAAATGAAATGCTCGTCAGACGTCGTCGTCGTTGGCGTCGGTAGGGGTGACTACCCAACCGCCCTTACATGTGATTCTCCGTGGGGAGTTTTTTTTTGGCAAGGAATCAAAACTGAAATGGTGGCTCAAGTTTGAGTGAGTAATGGTGGAAAACTGTTAGAAGCTAGAGAGAGGGAGTAGTCCAAGGACGAAGGATTGTTGGCGAGGAGAGTATGTGAAAAAGATTAGCAAGCCGTTGTGTGTGTGTGTGTCGAGGACGGGACTTCGGGCGATGCTATTGATTGACAATTTGTTGCATCGAACCTAGCGGGTAGACATTGTGGGGCGCTGTGGGACTAATATGAATAAAGCCTTATTTTCTTTCTTCAAAAAATGATGTAAGCCAAGAAGATGGAGTTATCTTAAGGGAGCTATGTTTGTTTGGAAAGAACTGATTCGAAAGGGGGGCTTATTAAAATGTTGCACAAAAGGATTAAAGTATTTCCTAGCTAATCGTAGTCTGACGTGGATCCCGGTTTGAATAAATTATTACGAAGGCTAGTTTGAAGCGCAAGCGTCCAACTAAAAGGGGCACATCGGCAGCCAATAATGATGCTTGACAAGTTGACCTGGAAATTGACCCATTCAAACTAAACGCAAAAATATTCTCCAAACAACTCAAAGGAAAAGAAAATTGAACACTTGAAGCGTATTTTTGACATGTGTGCATCACTGTTTGACATCTGCGCCAAACCAACCAACCAAACCAACAAAACAGTCTCTCGTCGTTTAAATTCATTATCCTTTTTCCCTCAATTTTACGTGCTGATCGTTACGGACGATAGGTTGGTGCTCTTCAAACAAATTTTCGCTGCTGTCTGGTGTAAAGTGATCAGCATTAGTCGGCTATTATCGGCGTTAAAATACACACACTCTCCAGCTCTCTCTCTCTCTCTCTCTCTCGTCGGCAATTATCTTAAGCCTTTGATGGGCGCAAAAAGCTTGAGGTGTTAGGTGGCAAACTAATTTAACCTCATTTAAGCGTAATACGCTCCACCAAAGGGTTGAAGGACAATTAGGACATGAAACGGAAACAAATGTCCCGGGCTGGGACATTTGGCGAGCCGTTCAGGTGATGGGTTAAATGGAGCCAACAGATGGTTCGTTATGGTGTTGTGCATTGGTGTGAATAGCTGCTTGCTTGTCGTGCCAAACTCGGTGTGAAAAGGTCGATTTTTGAGAACTATTTAAAATATTAGAGCATTGGATGTATTGAAATGCAACATTGATATTAAAGCACTCTCTTTCATTTGTTTGTATACAATTAACAGAGCTTGGATTAGACAGTCAATCCTTCCCTAAGGGAGAAAAGCCCAGATGAAACTTGATCCCCGGACGGCGCTGCTGTCGCCTCTACCACCTGGCCGCCCCAACTAAATCTCTAATTAATTGACTGGCAAATGATCGAAATGCTAGAATTTTCTATGATGAATACAAGGTGTTGATTTGAACCCTTAATAAACTAGTTGGATAGTCAACTAGTCCGGGGAGGCGATTGAAGTAGGATTTGAACCTTGGTATTGTCGTGTGGAGACCAGCGTCGCTACCGTCTCGATCACCGGACTGCCCGGAAATATTGGAATTCGGACTGGCTCTTCAACCGCTTCGTGGACTTGGCCTACAGCAATCCTCCCCTTGGTCTTGGCATGGTTGGCATGCCTCCTCTGTCTATGAGGACGGCCTAAAATGATTGTACAGGCCGAGGTGTCCGGTACAGTGAACACTGCAATTTGATCATCAAAACTGCTGGCAATAGGAGATAGCTTAAGCCAACCTAGTAGCAAATCTATAGATCTCTTATTGAAAGGAAATTCCTGATTCCTCGATCTCTGATGCACCTCACAACGCTTTAGCGACTGCAACTCAGTTTGCGACTGAAGTATTGCTAAGAATTGTTAATAAGCCTTCTGCCTAAAAGCATAGCATCCAAAGTACAAGCACAAGCTCCCACCATATGTAATTAAGATCATCATATTCCAAGTTCAACATATTCCTCTCCTCAACTACATCATTAATAAGTGAGCCTTTTCCCAGAAATGACTCGCTGCCAACTACATTTTACGAAGGAAAGCTTATTAAAATGTGATCGCACACAACAATTTCTATTTCATTATGCGAACCTGCCCTCTGCAGCACCATAAACTCTCCATTTCGAGTTATGCGGGCCAAGGATACGCGGGGGAAAGGCTTTTATGCTTGCACGGAGTGCTGGGAATTCGTACATCGATATCGATATGCAATTCCAATAAGAAGGTACCATGCGCTATACCAGTACTTCACCAGGCACGGTCTCGTCATTGGCCCGTACAATATAGACCGTAGTACATCGAAGCTTCCACTTGTAGACTCCATGCAAAGAGAACCTATTTTTGCTAAAGCTTCAAGGATGTGTTTTTTTTTCTCTCTCTCTCTCTCTCTTTCGCTCCTTCGCCAGCGCTAACTTGAGTCATATAGGAGGAAAAAGGAAAATGACGACAGATAAGCCTTCATGGGCGTAGAGCCCACAGTAAGGGCGAAGGATCATTGAAAAGTGTGGTGGGGTGGCCTGTGTACATGTGAGTGTGTGTGAGTGTGTGTGTGTGTGCGAGCATTCAATTTGGCATTTTCCGTAAATTGAGCACTCGTCGGTATTACGGTATGCTGATTTGTAATAAGGTAAGGTCGCTGCTGATTGAAGTACTCCGAGCCGCACTGATGGGTATGGAGCATAAAACCTGAAGACGGCGTACCGGGTTTCGTTCGCTGGCGGATCCAGTACGGTGACGGTATTTTACGTTCTTAACGCGTTGCTACTGCTGTCAAGGGGGTTAACTGTTTGGAGAGTTTGTCCAAGAAAATTTAGGTTGAATTTTTTAAGTTAATTTCATGAGCTCATATTATTGGATGTTTTCCGACACTTAACCTTTTCCGGGTGGTTTCAACATTTTTTTCTTGATTGAAACTTAGGCCTCAAAGTATACGACACCCTTAGCCGGGCTTTAGGACTCACATTATTTCTGCCAGCAAACGCAAAGAATCACCCACCAATCCGTGCACCGTGCCAATATCGATACCGCACCGGTTGGCAATATGTACTCGGGCAAATCGGCGAGGAACGATCGGCGAAACGAAAGAGAATAATAAATTCAAATCCATAAACTAAATCTAAATTGAATTTTCAACCCTTTTCTTCGTGTCCCCCGTTTGGGCCGGAGTGTGAGTCGAACTGCTCGAACTCAGATAAAAGCGAACGAAAAAAGGGAAAAATCCACCACCAGCAGCTTCGTCGATGGTTCACTGATTTTCGATCTTAGGCAGCAAGAAAAAAAAACGGGGGAAAAAGCTTTCAAGTGAATTGATTTCGTCCAAGTCCCGTGTTTTGTACTCGGTTGCAGTCGGTTCACATTCGAAAGCTTGCGGACGTAGGGAGGTACAATGTGTGCAGCTTATTTAGAGAGCGTAAGAGAGATCAACGAAAACCTCCTTCAGTACTTGTGCATTGGTTGATTGGACGAATTTTGCCTTAAAATGTTCAAGTCATTTTCTTGACAGGAAAAGGACCCAAACCCATCACCAGCATGTCATTTGTCAGGATGGGCTATCGGGATGTGGAGGAATTAATTTGTCCCGATAAAGAAAAGCCGCAACATCATGCTGTTCGAGCCTGGACCCTGGGAGGATATAAATCAAGTCCCTAAAATAAAATGTCCACAACTCTTCCATGAGTAAGCAAAACCCGGGCAATCGTTGGAAAGATGGAGAAGTCAATGCGTGCACAATGAAGCAATAAAATCAATCAATTCCCGTTCGATCATCATTAGTCCAGTCCGTGGCAGTAATCCTCCATTCAGCAGGATATCGTGCTTCATCGGTGTCTTCCAGGACGTCTTCACTTTATGTCCTTTAGGGTTGGACGGGCTCGTGTGTGCGTGTTTGTGTACGCATGTGATTAGTTTTGCATTTACGAAACCGTTGAACAGTAAGACATGCCGGTTTGGGGATGTAAAGCAGGGTTTTATGTATCCTTCTGCCCAAGACAGACGCTAAGAAACTGGTAAGAACTCCTATCCGGCAACGAAAAAAGGGCATTTCAATCAGTGTTGCGTGACAGATGACAAAAAAGGGGAATAGAGCAAACCATCCATCCCTCCCCATCGATCGGTTCCAAACAATCGACCAAAACGGAGGTGGAAACAAAAATGGACAACAATGTAATGCGCATTTTATTATTATCCGGAACATGGCCGGAACATGTGTATATAAAGGCTTTCGGGCAGGATTAAAACTCCGCCGAGCCGAATTCGATTTGCCCGGGCAGGATTGTCCCCAAAGCAACCCATGGCTGGGCCCACAGCAGGGCGTGGGTCAGCTGAGTACACGGTTGCTATTGGACAAAGAGCATTTTGTTGTTGTGCCCCGTTGTTCTTGGGGTATGTTTGCGTGCATTATTTGCGAAAAAAAGAAATCAATCCGGAAACAATACGGGTATGCGAAATCGGATGGAAAATTGTTCTCCGTGGCTTAGGCGAGGGTTTTCGTTTCGTATTTCGTAGCTTGATTTGGATTTGGAGAATGGACGGTGAGTGATGAAGTTGCTGATCGGAAAGGAAGGATTTGATTTTGCGCTGGTGAAAAACATAATAGGAATGGCAGTGGGAGATTGAAGTTAATGGTTTCTAGGCGAGCGATTCTTTAATGACAAGTATTGTACATTGGATATAGTTCTTGAAGGAAGCAATAGGGCGTCAGTCACGAAAAAAGTTCTTGAAGAAGATTATTCAATATGTAGTCTCTGTTTAGTGCTTTTGTAATCACACAAGTTGCATAGATTTGTCACTTGAGACCTAAATCCCATGAGACCTAAATCATGTGCAAACTTTAGAAGAGTGAATAATTTAAAAACCTTAGTTAATAGACCTTAATTTTAAAGTATCCTGAGTGTAGCTACGAGAGTTTTACCTATAGCAGTTAAATGAATTACGTTCCGTAAATTATAGTTTTAATATGAGGAGTAATATTTGAGACTTAATTTGAAAAAGTTCCACCCTTAGCTGTCGACAATTTGATGCTAGAAGCTGCTCGTCTGTATTGTTGATTGTTGTTCTTTAGGAAGTGATATTACTTTCACTGATATTGAATTCAAGATCAACGGCAGATTCGAGTATCAACGGCAAAAGGAAACATTAAAAGGAGGATCTTATCAATATCTCTCAAGCTCTCAAGCATCTGCATTTAAAAGCATTCATGGGAGCATGAGTTTGAAATATTCTAATTTAAATGAATTTCTACGATCAGCAAGGTAAATAGTTTAATCAAACCACTTACAAGAGGCTCGTGTAATTCCTGGATTTTTAAGCTCTGATGACAACACCGTGCTCCTTGTTACCTCATAAAATGATCTAATCTCCACACATATCCGACCAAATGAACCAAATGAATTGAAGTAAACAGGCATCCATAAACGAATGTGTCAGTAGCTTGGGTTATATGGCGGCCTTTATGGTAGGAGCACCAGTCTAACACATGGTAGGACTAGACTAAACTCTCATCAGGGTCATGCTTTTGTGCTAAGGAATGACAATAATTGACTTGACTTAATTGACTTCATTTTACTCGAAACTCCATCATCAGTCCTGCGCATGGGAAGGCAGTTTGAATGTGATTTGATCGCTGGTCTGCTAGCTATAGAACTCATAACAGTGCATCCGGATAGAAGCAAAGATAAAGATAAATCAAACAACAAAAAGAAGAAAAAACCAGCAGAAGAAGAAGAAGATGAAAGATTTCTGAAAATGTAAAGCTAATCTGAAAATGTACATCATCGCATTAGTATATTAATTAAAAAGAAGGTCTTTTTATTTGATTATTAATCGATTGTAAAATTGAAGTAAATAGAAGAATTTGAATCTGTTTTTAACTCTAAAAAATAAACCCTAAATTCCTTGGTTGACTTGGTAAAAGAAAACAAGCTAGATGATGACACATTTTGGCTAATGCTCCATTCCTACCACCCCTGTTTAGCATATACAGTGAAGCAATTTGCTACTCTTCGAAAAAAAAACCCCAGCACTTTCCATAATTCAAAATCAATAAATTTATCACACAAAACCATCCATACACACGCCCAAACGATTATGCCGGGACGAAAAACTAGCTGCGCATCATTTTTCAGACCGCGGACCGATTTTTCTTCTCCACATGTCACATCCCATCCTAGTGGTGGGCCAAAGAAGGGAGACGGAGAGAGAGAGAGAGTAAGGACGGTGGTGGTTAGCTTCCCGGACTCGATGTTCCATTCCCATCATAATCGGATGCTTTGCTTATCGTGCAACCGGATATGCTTGCCGCGCTGTGGTCTTTAAGTCGACAACCCACCACATACAACATCCAACGAACGGTTTTTTTCGGCTGAGCTCGCATAAAACGCTTGAGCCTGGCTGTTCTTCCCTTTTTTCTCGATGGATGGCATACCGTAGCGAGAGGCAAAAAGAGAGAAACAAACGGAAAATCCTGAAAGCAGAGCATCACGCGATGGTGAAAACCGGAACATGGTAGCAATTTTCCTTCGCCTGTTTTTCCGTCGCTGAATGTTCCATCTCACCGAGGTTTTAAGATTTTGGAGCCACTTGAAGCAAAAGGAAGCCATTTGTGCGCCATGGCCACTCGAGCCGTCGCAAGGATACGAGTCGTTCCCGCCCAACCAGCGGCCACCCAACTCCGTGTTTTATTGCGCTCTTGACGCGCCCACTAGCGTTGGCTGGCTGAAGGCGTTGGCTCGGTGGGCTATAATATGACGGTAATATATTTTCCACGGCTTATGTCATTTTTGAGGCCGCCTGTACGCGCCCACGAAGCTGAGCGTATCCGCTGGCAGCATCGGCAGCCAGGCATCCAGAACGGTTTTGGACAGAAGATTTACGTGCCCGTGCTCCGGTTCCGGGTACGGGGTTTTCGGGACATCATTTCACCGCGAGGTACTTTGCGTGGAAGAAACTCTTGACTTGTGGACAGGAAACTAGGCAACACGAACGACTAGTGTCTGACAGTGGTTGGCATCGCGTACGAGGATGTGCTTTTGCTTTGCGTTCCGAAACACATGAAAGAAAATGTTGCCAGAAACTAACGGCCTCTCTTTCCGGGATGGGTTTTAGGGTGTTCCGGGTGTTCCCGGAGGGGTTTTGATATTTGTTGTGTTGCGCTGCCAGCAACGCGTAAGGATGGATGTGTACACGTGTTGGCAACATTAAATAAGCTTTCACCATTATACCCTTTTTTTTGGCTCCTGCTGCTTCCACCTCTTCTTGGGAGTTTCGGCCTGTCCCGCTCTACTCTTCTGCGCAACGAAAGCACCAACGGAAAAGTGAACGAAAATCGATGATCCGTTCGCGGGGTTTTTCGCGTGTGTGTGTGCTTGGAAGGGGGAGTTTCTTCCCTTTTTTTTGGCTAAGAACCTTAGCATCATGTGGGATTTCGTTATGTACAGGGATGGAACGCATTATGTACAGCGTTGGGGAGGGAGGGAGGGGGGATTATGTGAGGGAAAGTATGCAAAAAAAATAATACGAGGACGCATCCTGCTCTTGTGATAGCGTCGATTTTGTAGGGAGGTAGAGCGTGGCAAAAGAGAAGACTCTTGTAACATTTGTTTTCTGTTCTGGAAGGATCAGTCTAATACATTGTGGGTTTTGTAATGGACAAAATGTAACCATTCGTCTTTATATTACAAAGCTCAAATTCAATTTCCTTACTTAAGGTAAAGAATATTTTTTAATTAAAAAAAAGAGTGTTTTATCTACATATTTCGTATTTGATTTCCATATTTTTGTACAAGTATTATTGGGTTGTTATTTAAAAGAGGTTTGAAATTTTCTTTATATGAAGGTGATGCTCGGTTTTTTCTTTTCCGTTTTCATTTCTATATTTTTTCGGATCGTTTGGTTTTCATTTTACCTTTTCTATTTATTTATTTTTCTTCAAACTCCAACGTGATTTTTTCCTTTTGACTCTTTAACTATCTAAATTAATGTTAAGCTTTTTACTTTTCGAATAAAAGCTTGGTATATGTAAAATATGTCGTGCATTTTAACTTGTTTGTTCATTTTATTTTTTTCTGATTTATTCATTTGTTGTGATTATTGTTAAAGTTAGATTTTGACTTGACGCCGTCTTGTCCACACTGTGCTGACAATTACAATTTACAATAATTCCAAAAATACCATTCCTGTTATTTGCCTTATCCCGGGCATGTTCGGTTGCTTTTATTTAAATCTTGTTACAGAAATGCCGGAGTCAAGGAATTGTCATGGTAGGTATATATTTTATAAAAATTTTTTTTGTGTTTTGTAATTGGGTTCTTGTACTTTAAATATGTTAGTATAAGCATTGGTTGTTTTGAATTAATAAAAATGCTTAATACTATCTGTTTTGTTCTTTTTTGCCTAATTAAAGAGTTTGCTCTTTTAGCGATTGTATACATCGATGGCCAATAGAGCAAGCTTTTCAGGGGTAATGTAAATTTAATTTAGTTTAATGTAAAGCTTAGTTAAAGATTTCAGGAAAAACATCTATCATTCAATCAATGGAGAAAACTGTTCTGATAAGTTTTTAGATTATAACAAAAAAGTAAGAATCAATACGACACTTTAAACCCCTTTAAATTTGCGTTTTAAACCCCCAAACACAACAACCACTGTCCACTGTGCCACATGTAGCTGTTTGTGTGGCAAACTTCTATTCCGGCTTGGAAGGGGATTTTCGGGCAGACAACATCGAGCTTACAGTTCAAACAACCCTCCCCGATCCCTATTCAAGCCAAAGCAACGACCAAAACCAAAAATAAAAACGAACACACTCAGAATCCTCTGGCTGGTTCGCTGCCACCAAAGATTCGGTGGCTTTGAAAGCCCTCATCCAATTTGTTTCCTTTCCGTTTCGATTAACATGGCTTAAGGGATCTTGGCGGTCGGCAGTGTACGCTGCTCTGCGGTACACGGCGAAAGTAATGGCAAACATCCACCAGCAGCAACAGCAACAAACCGAAGAAGGAGAAGAAGCAAAAGAAAATACAAATTGAAATAAAGCCATGTCCACCGATGGGAGAAACAGGAAAACCCCAAGCAGACTTATGCGAAAGAAAAACTGCGTTTGATGCTGTGAAGCAGCAGCTTTTACGTCTGGTTCGATTTGAGCACGGAGCATTTGCCTGAACAGTTCGTTTGATTTATTTGATGTCTTTTACAGCAATTTCAATTCACGGGTCGGGGGTACTAGAAGAGCTGTTACTAATAGTCATTATGTCACTAATATAAAATTAAATTTTCCTTACTTTATTACAAGCTATCGTTCAATGGCTTCAAATGTCTTGATTTTTCAAGAAAAACTTTCACTCTCTTTGGCAGCTAAACTGTATGTCCTATCATTATCCACATCCTGAACAAACCTCTTCCTGGTGTCTTCCTCAATGAAAATAAGTTTTTCACCACCAACTTGACGCCTTTCCAAGGATCCAGCGTTGCTCGAGTTCCCGATTTTCCCACCTTCCTAGAACCATTTGTTCCAAAGCCTCGCTTGCAAAAGACGGGGCAACCTCAAGAACGAAGGAAAAGCTAGCAAAACTCACCAAGAAAAACAAACCCGTCCTCGCCGCGGCTTTACCATTTCCCCAACCCGGTCCCGGTCGTTAAACATGCCAGGGGTTAATTTTTATGTAAATTTATGTATATTCATTACAGCGTGCTTGCCGTCGGTTGCGGACGACCGGAAAACCGGAAAGCGAAGGAAGCAAGCCGCCACTGGGATTACTTTCACTTGTGTTTTTCCACAGTTCCGCGACGTCGGCGATGATGATGTGTCCTTGATTTCCTCCCCCCCCCTTTCGGCACCGCGGTAATGGGCTGTGCGGCGGGTATGAAATGAGTTTATAAATACTTTGGAACAAACGATAATGGAAGCAGTAATCGTCATCAGCGTCACCGTCATCGTGTCGGGGGTTTTAAGGATTTTTTGAGTGTGTGTGTGAATGAATGGAAACCAGGGCGCATAGCCAACCTGTTGCCCGACCTCAGTCGGTCGATGATTATTTTATTTGATGTTGGGAAATTAATTTCGGTATGTAAATTGAGCCCGTGAAGGTGGGTGATGTTTGAGGTCGGGGCAGTCGTCTGGTGGGTGGTCGGGAGCGCTCTATTTATTTCTGCTAACCACCACCCACAAACCTAACCGTGTCTCCCGTTTGCTGGTGGGTGGATGGTACGGGGAGTTCATTTTTCGACCCAGGTTTTTCCCCCGGACCGGGCTCATTAGAGTGAGCGGGACGGTTTCCGTTTGCGTCTGCGGCACGTCTGGAGCGTTTTCTTGGCGGGCTTCCGGTTTCATTAGAAACATTACACTAAGTGGTTCGTGGTGGTGTGGTGCGTCGGGTGGGGACCGTGTCGTGGGTCATGACGGCCGTGACGTTCTTGCTGTTGCTGCTGTGCTTTTTCTTCTACTGTACGGTGAGGGTGCTCTGTAGGTCGATTATCGATTAGAGACTTCTGGATGAGTTTTTCGCACGCCGTTCGCTCATTCGTGCTTCATTAGGGTGGTGGGTGGTGGCGGTGGGTGGTTGTTCAAGGTTACAACTTTAATGAGTAGAACTTTTGCCGGCGCGGAACAGCGTTCTCGGGTAGGTAAATTAAAGGATGCTGTTTTGCTTTCGGGGTACGACGATTGGAATTGCTGGATTATCAAAGGAAAGGGAAGTAAAGTATAGAATTAATAACCATATGAACTGACATGGTTAGTGAAGATTTAAAGTTGGTTTCTTAATTCACTTAATTTACATAATTTGTCAATTTTCAAAAGGTAAAATTTTCTCAGCTTTTTTTTTGTTTTTAGATTTTAAGTTACTTATCTAAATCATGCCAGATTTATGCTCATAATGCTCATTAGGAAAATATAATTTAAGTATTTTTAGAAATTAAGGAAGAACAACTTAAAATAATGGGAAAGAGTAGGCTAATATCTCCACGAGTCAAAAGCCTAAAAGGAATAGTTGAGCCTTTGATGAAACATCGCTCTTTCATAAAAGGCTGTGACACACTCACAAGACAGAAAAAAGAAAAGGAAATTGTCACTGCAATAATATGAAAAATAATAAACATAATAACAATAACAAATAAATAATTTGAAAAGCAGAAATAGGCAAGATAAAAAATTAATACATCATGTTAAGAAATTGATATTTATTCATAAAATTTAAAAGAAGAATAATCAAGAAATTACAACGAATACAAAAATAAAAATGAAATAAAAAACAATGAAAAGGTAACGAATGAAAAAAAGCAAAAACAGTTAAAGGAAAAAAGAAGAATGACAAAGCAAGAAATTTATGCTGCAAATAAGGTTAAAATATCTTAGAATATTGTAGAGAGTAATTAGGTGAAAATCCGTTTCTTAGCCCTGAAGTTAGCTGCATCATGTTTTGATAAGCCAAATTATTAAAATGATTTATTTAAAAAGCACCTGAGATGAATACATTTCATGCTCTTCATTTATAAATCAAAATCTCTTGTTTAGCAGAACAAGCTGTTAAAATCGATTGGATCAAATTAAGTGAATAAAATACAAATTCTGTAGTTTTCATCTTGAGTTTCATGTTTTTATCAGATCATTTTAAAATAAAATATTGTTTTCGCTTTATACCTCAATGTAATCGATATTTTGTTCCAACAGTTGACACAGAAAAAAAAATCCACCAACAACAATGATTGCGCTTTGTCAATAGCACGTTTAAAAGTCACCTTGACAAAGCTGGGCGAAATTGTCCTTACGTTCCCTTACCAAGCAAGCCAGCCAGCAATCAGCGCACGACAGATGGGCACACGTTCCTTCGCTCTTTCGCTATCTTTCTCTCTCCCTCTCTCTCTTTCTCTCTCTCTCTCTTTCACTCTTAGGAATTGTATGTGCGCTTACGTTATGTATGCCAGGAATGGGTTTTCGCCACATAAGCACTACCACTACCATCATACCCAGCGTGTGACATCAGCGCGGAAAAGAAAATGCGAAGCTGTGCCATTTAAATGAGGAAAAGCGTTTTTTTCCCTACCCACCCCATAGTGTCACTGTGTGCGTACGAGCGCGGTACAAGAGACCGAATCCAATTCAAATGCGGCACACCCATCGCTGCCGTTGCTATGGAACAACGACCACACTCACACACACACACCCGCCCAACGCTGATAGTAACGCATTTGGGTGGGATGGAAAAATTGAAGGGAGAAAAATTCCTCTCCTCCTCCCCGTTCCTCGACCAGGTTACTCCAGCTGGTGGGTGGAAATGCGAAAGGAAGAGCGAAAAAAGGAATACCCGCACCCAGACATGGGTGCGAAGACAGAAAGTATTTAAAAAGTTGAACGTTTTCCTTTTCGACGAGGAAAAAACTCCTCGCGCTTGATGATCATGACCTACCTCGGTTGTATTTAATTACGACCATTTCGTGATTTCACTTTTCTCTTATTTAAATAGCGTCGGGTCTGGCTGGTTGCGGATGGAGCCGCCAGGTGGTTGACGACGCTGGCTGGGACTGGGCAGGACAGCATTTACATAACAGATTTGAAGGTCATTCGGCGAGCGAGCGAATGAATCATCAGACCACTGTCGTATGCACAGGGAAACTGGGAAACTGGGTGTGTTTTTGCCGTGACTTTTTTTTTGCCGTTCGTACCGGGCCATTTCCCATTTGCTTTACGTTTTTAATGATTCCGGACTGGTGGGGCTGCGCTGGGTGAGATGGGTGGCCAGTTACGGTTACGACGACGATGAGTTCATCAGCTGATCACACAGGGGTTGATGAGGTGGTGGATGGTATGCGCCAGACACGATAGTAGTCGACGGGGAAAATGAAGTGGATTATATTGTTCATCTGTTCTTTCTGCTGGGCGATGGGGAAATTGGGTCACCTTGGCAAAGTTACCTGTGGTAGACATGGTTCTTGGAACAGAAGCGAAATGGTAGGGAAAAGTTTTTGAGGGACGTTATGAATCGAATTAAAAGAGTAATTTCACGTGAAAAAATATATTATGGAATGAAGAATATTACACGTATTCTATATTGAGAAGATGTTCAGCATTGATTTGAAACAACTGAAGCGGGAATGGACATACTGAGAGTTATTATCTTTAAATTATATTTTATATAGTTTCAAATAAGAATAATTATTTGCTTTTATCAAATATTTGCATATAAATATTTAACAACTATTTGTTATCAAATCCTGGGATCAAATCTCATCCGGATCGCCTTCCTCTACACAGGATTAACTATCCAGCTACGGATAACATACAATCAATTGACATATGCAGGTCAATACACGGGGTGGGCTGGTGGCCGAGGCGATTACGGCGCCGGTCTTCACATGGCAGCACCGAGGTCCAAATCCCATCCAAGACCGCCTCCCCGTATGCAGAGCTGACTACTTTACTACGGATAAAATCAAGTCACAGAGCCAGAAATGGCAGACCGAGACCTCTCGAGGTTGTAGTGCTAAGAAAGAAGAAGAAGACATATACAGACGTAATTCTGAATCGCAATAAGTATTATTTTGTACCAATTTCATTATTTAATAGATTAAATCTATTTTCCTCCCATCAACAATGACAACAAATAAGCCTCCCTTATCTACCACTCCCTGTGTATCAATTCGCCACAAATTCGTATCGAGCCCACCCATTCCCAGGACAGCAAACCGATGATCGATTACGGCCCGGGTGAATTGATCGTAACGTGGTGCATAAATCATAAGAAAAACAACTCCCCACACACACACACACACACACACACCACACCATCCCCAAGTACAGCATTTTTCAGTTGATGGCAGAAGCAATTTAGTTGAAAACAGTTCTGTTCCCTGTGCTGTGTCGACTGACATCGACATTGTGACATTGTGCCAATGGATTTGTACAAAGGAAACACGTACCTCAACCGTGCCCCGATCTCACAATTTTCCTGGAGATTCTTATGTCTGTACATGATACCAGCAAACGACATTTGGGGCGATTCGTTACAGGAAAAAAGCACTCCAGTATCCGCATTGTAAATGTGCCAGAATTCAATTGAACCATGCTAAGTAAATTGTGTGTGTGTGTGTGTGTGTGTGTGTTTCCAGCCCTAATTTCCTTAAATGGATATTCTTGCCGGCTCACATGCACGGTGCTTTGTTATATGTTGACTGTTGAAGTCAAGCTCAGCTTCTTATGCTGTAACACGCTAACGAAAGGAGAACCGCGAACAAAGAAAGGCGGCGTGAAGCGAACGAGTTAAGATTTAAGAGCGAGCCGATCCCAACCAATTCTTGGTAGGAACAGCAAAATATATTATCCAGTTCGCGTTTGGCTGCCATTTGCTTCCAGCTTTCCCATTTTCCGACCATCCGGCCGATCCGACATGGCAGATCTCGCAAGTGATATATGGATGCGATATTTTGAGCCGAAATTGCTCCATCGTTAGAGAGGTCGGTTTGCCCAGAAAAGCTTGGCATCGTAGCTTGGCACACCGAACGATATCCTTCGGTCTTAAGCGTGTGTCGTTACCCTTTTCGCTTTTCCCGAGCCCCCGATTTACGGGAAGCCTCGACGGAGAAGAAACATCACCACGCCACCACCCATCCATCAACCCTGCCTTGTTTTCTCCCTACCCGGGAAACGTCGTAAAAATCGAATCATTACGCGGGAAAATTGGAAAAGCCATGAGAATATGTCACGGCCGTAAAGAAAAAAAAAGGTACAGGCCCTTAAAGGCTGACACAATGAGAGGGGGCCTATTACATGTATTACACCGACACTATCAGGGCAACTCGTCCGGGTTGCATGATAAGACATTCCACAAGTACTTGCAGATAAGTCGCACGCAATTGCCATTTCGCCTGACTGAATAGGCTGAAGCGTTTACGAGTTGCTTCGCCGTGTCGACATGCCGGAGGTCAGATCAGGCACCTGGCGTTTGGGCGTTTTTTTTTCCTTTCGAGCCCGGTGATACCGGTGGAATTGCTCGTGACTTTTATGTTCGTCGTCTACTAAGCCCGAACGGTACCGATTGATTCTATCAAAATCATTGCCCGCATCGCTAACCGTCTAATGGCAGTAATTGGGAATGGTTTGAGCCTATTTGGTTGGATGGTTGCCGAAAACTCCTTGTATGCAGCCCGCGCGCGCGTGTGTGTGAGGACGTTAAATGTAGCACGTTTTTACGCTGCAATAACTTTCGATGTGGCCATAAAAGGTTGTGTTTTTTATCGATGCAAGCGTGGAGGGGTTTTTGTTACTCCTAAGCATGAGGAATTCTTTGGGACGAATATGCAAAACAGCTGCAAACAGGATGAAGTAGAAGAGAGGTTTTTGATGATTGTGTTAAAATGTTTGTGGCTTGACATTATGCTTCGCGACGGTGGATAGAAAAGTGCATGTGGTAAAATTATTTATGTTTTCATATAAAAGCTGCTTGTTTTTCAAGGGTTTTGGCTTTAACTAACTTGACGTAGAGTTTAACAAGAATCAACTATTTTTTATAGCAAATTAAAGGGTAGAACTTGCTTTTTCTTGTACTTTACCAAAATTACACCAAAAACATTATTCAACAATTTATTAGATTATCATATGGCCTTTCCAGTTTTCTTATCCAAACGTTTTAGGTTAGACGTGAATGTAAGAAACGAATGAATGAATTTTGGTGAAAAAGCAAAAACTATTATATTAAACATTCTCTTAAAAAATTATCTTTTTGCCTCAACGCCCAATATATAGGTTTAGTAAGTCAACATATTGATACCACGTAGAAGGATAGTCAGCCCTCACTACGGGAGAGCTTCTTCTTCCTAGGCACTACTACCTCTGAGAGGTCTAGGCCTGGCTTTCTGGTTTCCTGGGACTTGATTTTACACTCGCAGGTGGATAGTCGGAGCTGCGTACCGGAAGGCGATTTGAATGAGATTTGATACCCGGTCCTTTAGTGTAAAGGTCGGATACCGGGCCGTCCCACTACGGAAGAACGGTCTGAATGAAAACCAGAATAACGTTAACAACTAAGTTTATTTTTATATATTCTGTTCAAATATGCTTCCAAGCTTAGATTGATGTTGATCGTGCGTTCATAAGAGAGATCCTTCCTTTCAGGATTAACAATTATCCTTAACGTTCAATAATTTTGAAGACGATTCAAATCCCTTCGTCCTAGATTTTGATTGTGTACCGTTGCACACCGTTCTTTAGTGCCTTGGAAACATAATGTTTCATTCGCGATAAGTATCAAATAACGATATTGATTTGTCCCTTAATGTGACTATAGTAAATAGACATATATTTCAATTGAATTGCATCGCGATTCTGTAAAATAATATTTAATAAACTGACGTAATTTCAAATAGTGTTTTAAATTTAAGTTTAAATGTAAACAAATGTTGATATTAGCGATACATTTTTTCGTTATGAATGTCCGTGCCAGAAAAAAACGCCGTTTTTCTTTCAAATTATACTTACCAGATCAGCTGATCATTTAACACGTCGTTGAGATAAATGTTATCTGTCTTTATTTAAAAAACAATGATAAAAGTAAAACATTTAAAAAAAAGTCATCTTTTTAAACAATTATTTATTAATTTCTCAGCCAATTAATTATTAAATCATGTGGCTTATAAAACGATTACGCTAACTTGTTTCTATTTAATACATCCGATCCGATAGCTAATATTTCTATCTTTTTTTTCGAATTAACATGACTGAATTAAAAATTTCACAAGTTAAGTCATAATATAATATGAAAAAAAAAAAAACATGAAGGACGGCCTGGCCGTTTTGCTTTCTAAACTATTGTACTACACGCCACAATACGCTGCGACATTTTGTATTCCTGCCATCACACACGCTTACACTCACACACGCTCATACGTCAACCACATATGAGCTGCAAAAAGGGGGTGGCAAAAAATGTATCACCCTCGCGTCGAAAATCGAACATTTTCTTCCTATTGGTAAACCACACATGCACCCTCGCACACAAACACACATGCAAGACGTATCCGGTAAGTAACAATACTTCCACCAGCCAGTGATTGACAGGGCGGTTCTATTTCCCCCAGTTCTTGTTCGCTTTTCCCAATAAAAATAAGGATTTCGAAACTCCACACACACGCTAAACACTTCATAAATTGTCGTTCCTCGTGATTTCCTGGCGCGCACTCTTTGGTAGAAGCCGTTGCAGGGCGTCTAGCCAAAAAAAAAACAAGCAACACACGAGCCCAATTATCGTCGTACATGGAAGAAATCAGGAAGCTGCTGTCGTACCAGGCACGGGGAAGCAAAAAAAGAAAACTGAGAGGAGAACGTGCTAATCGCGCCAAATTTATGCAAATCTGCCGCTTCCCGGAGACAGCTGAAGCTAGTTTGGGAAAATTTGCATAAAATTACAATACGGGCAGTACGTACGACCAAGGTACGACCTTGCGTTGCGTTATTAGCATCGTAAAACAACATCTGACTGACTGTCTGACGCGCTCTTGAGGTCGTTGCTTTTTTTTTTGCTTGAGCTTGTTCCGCCGAGAGTTAATCCTTTCGAGCGATCAACCGGCACATCATCGTCCTGCCGGAGATTGGGACCCCAAATTACAAGCACTTACCCGCTTTACTTCATCCGTAGCAAACGCGAAAGGTGTGCCAACTAGTCAGCTGCCAACCAGGGGTTTGGTTGGCTTTGGTCCTTGGAAATACGAGAAACCAAGTGTTCTTGCCCAAGCACACACTTTCACGTTTGCAACGAGCGTACTTTCGCTTTCGCATTCGGCTCTCGGCGTTTTGTGTTGTATGTTCACTTTCACTCCGTTCTCGGAGGAAAAAACAAGGATCCGTTGGGTCGGGTTTTATTCGCGAGGGAATTGGTAGCGACGGGCAAATAAATATAACATAAAATAGCATCCCCATTCAAAACTAAATTAAGGATAAAAAATAGCGAACTGATTTGCATATTTTCTAGAGGCTTGTGCCGGTCCCTCCCTAATGTTTTTTTTTGCGCACATCCTTGCTGTTTCTCCATTCTGCTTGCAGCCTGCCGCAGTCCGCCACTCGTTACCTGGGACGGATACCCGGGCGACACTGGTAGTTATTGCACAGTTTAGCGCAAGCGTTTTGCCGACCTTTCGGATGTGTTGGCAAGCAAAATTTAAATAACAATACCCACCGATCCGTTTTGCAAGCAAGCAATGGAACAAATGGAGTGACATACGGGCGAATCGCGTCGTTTTTGCGGGAAAAACTACGCCGACTGACTTCCATTTCGATTGGCAAACGAAAGTGAAATGCGACACGCCGACTGGAACGGTGGATTTTTTTTTGTACCGGATTTGCATACATCTCTCGGATTTGTTTGTCATGGTTGGGTCGCATTTTAAGGATATGATTGTGTGTATTGGGGAACGTGGGCATCCGGGCATCGTTGTAGCTGACACGTATCTAGCGCCCGGATCGAGCCTGTCACCGGTTTGACAGTTGTAATAACAATTGATGTACCAGTGACGGTGGTGCTGCTGATTGGTTGATGCCTGCTGGTTAAGCTTGCTGGAATACCATAAATTAAAATGTGCAGAATTGGAAAGTTGAAGTTAAATTATTATTAAAAAAAGTTGTAAAAAAGCTATTTATTTTTTAAATGCTCTAGTCCGTAATGTATTTCTCTAAAAATCAATAATCGATTAGAAGGATTTAATTCCTTCAAATAACTATATGCCTGCCTTAAGTATTATATCTTTATGAATAAAATGGTAATATTTGTAATTATCTCTGACGAAAGAACTGTTCCAAAGAGTTAAATTGACTCGTCAGTCACTTTAGTTCGGGTATAGTCTCGTATAGTGTCTTAGAGATTTTTAAGGAGTAAGGGAATGGTAAGGGTTTGGACGCGTGATGAGGAAGCAGGACTCTTGTCGCTCCAGCAAAGTGCTCCAGCAAAGTGCAAAGTGCTGCAAAGTGCAAAGTTCCTGGCCAGAACAGGAATGGTGTTCTGGCCATGTCTAAGACACCTGCTCCATAGTATTTCTCGCGGACGTCGTTGGTTGATTACAGTTTTGCCAATATTTCCTTCGTTGTCTGCTTCTTTACATAGTGCTCATGTTTGGATTTTTACATTTTTGATAGTACATTCAATTTTTAATTTATTTCATGAACTTCCTACCACTTTATTGTAAAGCAATACAAGGTTGAACGATTAGAAACCAATTCAACAACCTACCGTTCTTTAGTTATTATTTTTGGGAAAATATTTTAAGAGTTAAAAATTTTAAGACCCATTTGTCAGTCATATATTTTGACTAAGAATCCCTACAAATCAACTAAGAACCAAATACCAAACAAAGTCTTAAATTGAGTTATTGAAGGTTGACTGTTCTTTCTCCTTTTTTCTTTTACAAAACAAGTTCAAGAGCTTCTGGATAGCCATTTATGTTCTTTTTTTTTAATTTGAATTACCTATAGTCTGGCAGAGCTTGACGTTCAAATCCCATCCAAATCGTCTCCCCGAAAGATATTCTCAGCAACCCGATGGACCAGTGGCAGAGGTTCTAGAGAGTTGCTTACGCAAAGGAACTGGTATTAATTCCTATCTGGACTATTCGAACATACTCAGATCGAATTATTCAGCTACGAGGACCAAAAAAACAGAGGAAGAACAGGATAGCATAATTCTAAAACAGGAATCAGAATTTTTTAACTTTGACATTTATTTCCAGCCAGCTCTTTGCTTATCTGTCCCGCATCGCATTCACAAACACTCATAAAACCTGTCACGTATGAGTTATGCCTCCTCACATGGCCATAATACAACTAATGTCGCTACACTACTGTTCCGCTGCTATCCTAAACCTCTTCATACTCCAGTTTACATTTCGGTGAAAAATTACGAAATATTTTGCATCCCGCATTGCAACGATATCCCTTCTTCAGCTTTTTGTTAAACGCACTCCCAAAACAATCCCAACAACAGCAGACAAACCAGGCGAGCATCATCATAAACGCCAGCAAAAGAAAGAAAGAAAGCGATGGCAAAAAAAGGGGTCACAAAAGGGTTTTGGACCGGGGGGGAAAAAAAAGGAAAACAAAGCGAGCGCGGGAAATTTATTAGATATGCGTTTAATGACATTTGCCTGCAGAGGCATTGGCGCTACGGTCGGTTGCTATCAACCGAACTGGTGGCGATGCTGGCAAAGGGATGATTTTGAGTGGTTTAACATATGTTTTCCATACGATCGGATACGTGTTTTTCAACCGAAAAGCTAAAGTGTCTATTTTATCGGTGATTATTCAAACACACACACACGGGCGCTCATTCAGCTGGGTTGGAAGAATTTTCCCCGATCCACGGCTATCCTGCCTTTATCGATCGTGGTTGATTTATTGGACAGAAAATGTGGCAAACGAAGGTTACGAAAATTAAACTGGTAAGGTTTATGTTTGTTGTAGCGCGCCAGCGTTTTTTTCCCCCGTTTGCCATTACCATTTACCTGAGGATGAGGTCCACGTTGTCATGGCGGCCAGATTGGCCGGGGCAGATACACTCGCGATACACTCGATGTTCGATTACGATCGATTTATTTTATGCTTCGATTTCGGGTAAAAGGGGTTTTTGTTCGGCCTCGATGGCGTGGCGTTGAGCTTAGAGCAAATCCAAGAGCACGGTATGAAGTTCCTATGAGTAGCGAAACGGCGTTTTTGGCACATAGGAACTCTATACCTCGCTGGTGGTTTGTCTTTTTCGACTTGATGGGTACGGTGGTTTATTCAGTTTTAATCCTTTAAAGTACATCTGAAAATAAATTAAAAAGTTGTTGTACATTCAACCTGAAATAATATATTTTCATTTAAAATATTGACATCGAAATAAAAAAGCCACTGAGAAACACTTTAAAAACGACTTGGTCTCTCGAGCCAACCTGAAGCACCCACCCCAGCTCAAGAAAAAGTGCTAATAATATGTTTAAACACGTTTCAATTAACCATTCTAGCGGCCAGATTTGCATCGCGTGAAGGACTCGCCACACTTGTTACATGTCACCAACGCTTCACCTGCAGCAAATAACACTTCAAATAACAAACATACTCGCACGCTTAGACACTTGCACCCTGGCAGACCTTTCCTTGCAATCACACCCGTTTGATCGGTAATCGATCGACGGTGGATTAAAATATCAATTAAAATGCAAAGCAGTTAATTTGTGGCCTCTCCCGCACACGTACGGAGTAAAAGGCCAGCAAGCAGACCGGGCAAGCACACCGGAATGGCTAATGTGCGCCACCATTGTCAGGTAGGTAGCCTGTCACGCACCGGCCGGGAAGGCTGTGTCAATTAAAAGATAATTTGTCAGCGATAACTCAACCTGGTTTTGCGGCTTCGCGCGCGCAGTTGTGCGTGGATTGTTTTTGAAAGTGAAGTGAAAATTATTGCCTCTGGCATAGCTGGGTTAGGCTTTCGGTTGATGTTTAACATGTGCCGTGCTTATTATGCTAGCGAGTTGTGCGGAGTGTTAGACATTGAACAGTAGACAGAACGGGCCTGTTTGTCTTACATGCGTGTCAGTATGAAGGAGACTTGATGAATGCGTTATAAGTCTAACAACTGGCGCCTGATAGAGCCATGTATCGTTTTTTGCACTAAGAAGTTAATAAGGAGAAAAAAACGTGACTGAGAAATAAGGTAACTTAGAGTGACTACGGTTAAATCTGTCAAGGAACTTTCTTGTATCATACCTTTAAGTTGAACATGTTGATGCTCTTCCTTTTGGGTGTTGAGCTGTACAAGATCGTTTTAGTTTCTGAAGATCAAACATTTAAAGCAGGACTCAAAAATATAGTGAAGCAAATGGAGATAAATAATCTATAATGTCTTGTGGCTTCATAGCTCTATGCTTTGCATCTAAGGATCGGAACAACCGGAAACTTGGACGCATATCGAGGTGCAAGATAGTGTGGACCTTATTTGAGAAATTATATCCAATATCTTGTACCTTGATATGCAGAAGCACCAGAAGAAGGCATCTTATTTAAGGAAAGGAAACATGAGACACAACTGATGTTTCTGATATGACTGAGACAATTGAAGAGACTACTTCACGCAAGTTCTTTAGCAAGGCATACGAATGGGTATTATTTGTCTTGGAAAAAGGAAAGCGTTAACCTTCAACTTGTCTTCAACACCAAATAATAAAACAGGGAGCTTCTTTGCTCTTTTTTCCTTCGCAAGGATGTGGACTTTTGCCTGTGCCTAAAGTTTGTGGGAGGCATTGAGCCTATACTTTCCTTACATGAGTCGGACATACTTCAAATATAGTGATCCTAGGGCCCAGTTATTTGAAAAACTTGATTCGAGAAATCTGACTCAAAAGTGTCGAGAAATGAGTTCCATGTAACTGTCTTAACATGTACAATCTCCATTTCATCGATAATGTCCCAACATAACTCTGTTAAACATAT
Source organism: Anopheles stephensi (assembly GCF_013141755.1). Taxonomy (NCBI): domain Eukaryota; kingdom Metazoa; phylum Arthropoda; class Insecta; order Diptera; family Culicidae; genus Anopheles; species Anopheles stephensi. The sequence goes on from NC_050203.1 coordinate 19,616,867, forward strand.
CCAAATATACATTATTTATACTAAGGTTATGCATTAAATTTGTCCATTACAAACAAAATAATTGCGTGACACTGCCATCTCCAGCATACCAACACAAAAAGCCCAGATGGTCCATCAAGTCCATCCACTTTCGCTCCTCAACCACCACAGCACGCACAGCACGTTTTGAGCAATTGAGGAAGTAAATTGTGTGCCATAATGTGTGCCTTTACAATTTGAATATCAAACCCGGACGAAGCCCAGCACAAAACACAACACAAGCCCGGATGCAAATAAAATCCGTTCGGAGGGTTCCGGGCGGAGTTCTTAAAGGTACAAAATCTGAAGGACGAAGCTGCGTGCTTAAGAACGAAATCAAAAGTAGAGAAGAGAGGGAAAGAAAGAAAAAAAACGTCAACTCAAAACCGGATGTCAATTCAACGTGCAATCGGATGCTTCCGGACAGCCGGAGCCTTTTGTCAGACCTCACTCGACAGAGAGCGAGAGTATGCATCGAAAAATTGTCCTTCTAGAAAAAGAATGTTTAAAGCCAAAAAAACGAACAAAAAACAGGGAGAAAGGTTTATTTTGACGCTTAAAAAGTAACAAAGCAAAAACATATTAATAACGATTAAGAGGAAGTAACTGTTGGGCAATGCGCTTGCCGAGTGAGGCTCACGAATGAACGTGAAATTAATCATCGAAAGGATTTGTACATCGATCCGCACAAATCCTTCTGCTGTTTTGGTCGCTCGATTTGTCCGCCCGTATGACAAGCTGTTCGATCACATGCAAACCACGTGAACCGGTGCTGCATAAAGGTTCTGCTGTCTGCTGATGTACTTGGCCTGCGTGAGACCCGCGTAACGGCTTTCCTTGTGCAGCCTTAGTTAACGATGAAAAATCAAACTTCATCCAACCGAGCGATGTGTGTCTTGAATGATGGCGCGATCGGGCCTCGCAAAACCTTCCATATCCTTCCAGCAGCATTGGTATGCGGGGAAATCTGATACGCAAACGAGGAGGGAACGTTGTCTCTCTTTTTTCCACAGCCCAAAATCACTTCTCACCCAGCAAGCCAGTATCCAGGCAGGCCTGCAGGCAGCATAAAAAAACCCCGGTAATAATATGAATCGGAACGCTTCATTGCACAGCAAACCGCCACCGTGTACGCTGCGTGTAGGAACCGAAGGCACATAATTTATGCATGTGTAATTTATTATTATTTTAACCCCTTTCGAGCAATTGTGTTTCTCGCGCAGCATTCGGGTGAATCCTGCCAGACAGATCAGTGCCCTCCGCGCGCGTACAAACCGGCGCTCCCTTTTTTTTTTAGCCGGTAGGACCCGATGTAGGTAAAGCGAAAGGTACCTTCGTCTTGTGCGTGTGTTGTGTGAGACCCCTTACCTGGCTACCTGGCGCATCCGCAGCAAAGGGTTCGATGATCTTCGCGCATTTCGCACCCCCGGACGATCCGGAAAGGATAATAATGCGGGAAATCAACTCATCTCACGGGCCTCTCATGGGAAATTGGTGCGTAAAATGCAACAGCAATTGGGATACGTGAAGCGAATGGTAACCCCCTGATGGCTAATATTTGTATGTGCTGTGTAGCTGGGTGCATCCGCGCTGTTTGTTTTGTTGTGTGCTGAGGTGCAGCTTTGTTTTGATCCATGCTGCCGGTGCGTGCCGTGGATGCGTTTTTTTGTTGTTGTGTGGTTTTTTGGTGTGTGAATTGGTTGGTAAACAATTTTTGCAAGCAACTAGCATCAACTGTTCCCTGTACATGGAGGTAAGTTTGAAAAGTTGGTTTTGGTTGTGTTTGAGCAGAAATCAAGTGTCATATGTAATATTTAGATGTATTTACTTGAATAAGTATTGTGGTTGCAGGAATATTAACCTAAAAGATTGTTTAAATGCAACGAAACAATAGAGGTAGCATGGTCGAATGTAATGTAAATCAAGGAATAATGTACGAAAACAACATGCAAACAATATGTTCTATGTATTGAGATGTTTTAGATTTTGAAATCGTACTCAGCAACTATTAGTTAATATTATTAAAAGTAACTTCAATGAATTCAACACGTTTAAAAGCAAGAAGATTCATGTACAGAAATTTAGCCCCTGTTGTCAATATTGTTGGCTGAGCGCAAATGAGCGGCTTAGTACAAATTTTGCTAACTATTGCTGGGCCCTATCAAGCTTAGTTTCAGTTGCTAGCCCTCTTTGAACTCAGGATGATTTAAGAAGTTTCTGAGATGAATTATTTACTAAAACCTGATCTATTGGGCTCTACTCAGTTCCCTGAGGCGTCACTTCATTCTAAGTTAAGATAGCTCAAGTAAGTTTTTAAGATTGTTAGCTACATATTGTGAGAGTCACAAGGATTCATCTGACGCATGGGAGGCGATTTTTGGATTCCAATGTCTATCTTGTTTACGATATTATTTCCTGTTAAGAGGAATTGTACTAATTGTAATCTTTGTGAATTTGTGCTGAGTCGTGCAATGCTGTAGACTGTATTTTCCACTTATTTAATTTATTCGTGTGTTTGATTTATTGCTATCGTCTTACCCTGGACCTTATAAGATTTTCTGGAAATAACTTAGAATATTCAATTTTTTGCTGCGAAATAATATTATTAAAAATAAACAGATTTAACTGGAGTTCTTAGACTGATAAAGCTACTTCATATCAACTAACAAATCTATAATATTTTTTATGTAAAATAACATGAAAGACTTAATCTAAGAGACGAAGAATGGCTGGATAGATCTCTCAGATGTATGCTATGGATGTATTGAAAAAAATGAATCTTCCAATAATTTTTTTTTTCGCGATTGGAGAAAATCGAGACTAGCAAAACGCCAAGGACGTTCTTTGAGGAAAAAAAAATCTGACGGGTGAAAGGCTCTAATTTTATAATAGCATCAGTTCAGTAGCATGTTTTTCCATAAGATATATTTCTTTCTTCGTATAATTATTCCTTAAGACAACTTCCTTAAGATCCCTTAGATTTTTTTTAGATAAATTATTATAATAAAACAAAAAAACTTAGTATTGTCCAGCCTTTTGTTTGTATCATCTATTCTGAATATTTTTTTATAGCCTATCCATTATTACTTAGTAATGAAACAATTATATTTGGAAATAATAATATACACTTAAATTGTTGTAGCTTTTCCTGCCAGGGAATTCATTCTGCTTAGTATTGATTCATACATTCCATTCATGGTTAATTATTTGCACTGAGTCTTCCATTTTTTTACCTAATGCTTCAACAACATTCCAATGATCTTTTAAAATGCTAAGCTACCCTTGAACCTACGCAGAGAGTGCAATCCTGTCTAGAGTCATTATATACACACACATCACCACCACATTGTAACATGCTTCCTGTGGTATAGTTTCCCATTAACACAGAGGCAAAACAGAAAAGCAACGAAAAACAAACCCCACCGACCCGCTTATTAACACACGTGCCGACAAGGAAAAATACACAAAGTCCTCGGGTAGCCGGTAGCTACCAACACAGCGGCACGAACGAAAAATCGCCGACATAAATACACATACGCATTCTGCAGCCATTCCGCGCGTCCATTCATTACGGCGCACGGTGTTTTCATTCATGCCACTGCCATGTATTACGCTCACCCATACTGTTGCGTACGCGTACATACACACCACACCAAATGGATAGCGGATAGTAATTAGCGCCGCGCTGGACGGGCGGCGCTTTTCCACTCTTACCTTTTTGTGTGTTTGTTTTCCGAACAGCTGATTTTCATTCACAAATGAGTCTGGTCGGCGGTGATGATGATGATGATGCAATGCCGAGCAGAGTTTTTTTTTTAATGTTCCTCTGTTGTTCTGCCAACAATAACGTGTGTTTGGCGAGTGTTTCTAACAGTCACTAATTTATGACACTTTTTAGCACACCATTAAATTGTTTGATCGCTTTTCTTTGCACCCTCCACTCTTTAGTTTATTTTCACAACGCATCACACAGGAACCTGATCTCACCGAGTACGGCACGCCATTAAAATGGTGGAAAAACAAATGTTTGCCTACGTTTTTCAGAAAAACGAGTACGAACTACAACAAACACCAAACGCTGGTACGCGAGCTGGTACGACGACAGTCGGTCGGGAAAAACTTCACCGAACGGATCCGCCTTGAAGGGCGTACGGAAAACGAATGAAAGACCGCGACGCTTTTTGCGAAAACCCGCTTCCTTTGGCTATCAAAAAGCGTCATTCTTTGCGTCGCCGTGCCTTGCTACCCCGGCCTCCTCCAAGGTTTTCCCTCCTCCTAATCGGTTTGGTTGTTCCATTTTTCTTGACGTTGTCGACTACCACCCGCCAGTAAGGTGGGGAGCGAGGGTTTCCCTATTCGCCCTTTTTTGCTTCGCCAAATTCTATCACTCTGCCAGTGTTCCTTCTCGCTCGCACGGTAAATCGGGCTTCTTATCCTTTTCCCAAATGTGTTGTCGCCCGTCCTGTTCAAGAGCTCCGGACGTATTTTCCCGTTCGAGGTTCAACATTGTGTCGCAAAGAAGCCGCGTACACCCTTTGCCGTAACCCTCCTTCACAACCGTCCGGTGTTCGATTCCGGAGATTTCGGTTCCGTTTTCGGTTCGCGCGACTGTCGACGAGAGGCCACCAACAGCAACAAAAAAAAGGAAAAGATATTCAAATACACACACTTACACACACACAGACTGCTTTTCCACCGTAGCGCGCACGATGAGGTTTTTCCTTCGACGTTCGGGTTCGTTTCTTCGAGTGGATTTCGCTCTTCGCTCTCGGGGAAAAAAAAGGCAAACCCGTAGAGGGCCGGCATGATGATTACGATGTATGGCAATCAGGCGACACTCCTATGTAAGGCAGGGCGGAAAAAACACACCACACACACTGTACATAAGCGAGTCGCGAATCTGCCGTTCACCCACACAGCCACACGCCGAGAGCCTTCGACATCCTGTGAACGTAATGTGTAGACGGATATATTCTTGCTGAGGGGGGGGGTTTTCCCCGGCACTGGCCCCGAGTTGTCGGTGTTTTCCACTTCACGTCCTTTATGTTTTCTTCCTCGCTCTCTCTCTCTCTCGGTCGCGCACGCCATCCCTCACCACAAGGAAAGGGCGAAACAGTCACTCACATCACTAAACGGGGCACGAGTGTTTTCTTTTTTCTTTCCAGAGGGGGGTTATTTTCGGTGTGCAAAATGGGACGCATTTTCCACCCCTTCCTTTAGCCTTTTCAAAAGTCCCACAACCAACTACGTGCATGTGTCGTTGTGGAGTGGAGTGGTTTTCGTTCGCCTACCGTTCTTGCGTAGGTAAGATTAGCGGCGCTGGCACACACTCACACACGATCGAGACATCCAAATCGTAAGTGGGATCGAATTGGAATTCTGCCCGAACCCGAAGAAACGAGTGCGCACAAATCTTCTCAACCCCCGCCGAAAAGACGCACATGTACATGTGGCATCATCATCATCATCATTATTTTCCAAACACATTCTTTGCCGACTTTCACCACAATCGAACTACGGTCGCAGCAAAACCCGAAGACAGCAGCGATTCGATGTGTGTCTTTTTTTTTTGTTTGGCTAGTGTGCTACACCCTTCGGGAAAATCCGATATATCGGGTGGATCGGAATCGAGCGTGTCACATACACACACACACACACACACACACACACACACACACACACACACACACACACACACACACACACACACACACTGAGAAGGGACTTTTGGGGTGGTTGGTTGCTTTCGTAATTCTGCACATGTGAAGTGTGTGTATGGCTCTCAACCCCTGGGCGCTGTCGGGCCCGGTGGTACATAAAATGGTGTCTTTCCGTTACAAAGCGTGATGGATTGAAAGATGCCAAGCAATGTATGTGGGTGGGTGGATGTGCGTGTGTGTGTATGTGTGGGGTAGATTGATGAAACAAATCGAAATTGTGGAAGAAATGTTTTTTTTTGCTTGAAAGTCTTTTAGATTTCAAAAGGTAAAATGTTGCTATTTTGTGTTTGTGTCTATGGAGGAAGATAAAAGGATTAAGATAAATTAGATAGTGTTATTGCCATTCGAAGACCATGCCTGTTTAAGTTTGCTAGCCAGTTTTAGGCTTAGTTGAGCATTTAACTACCCTAAGTTTTCATCTTTGATAGCAATATTATTATATTTTGTATTATACAATGTATTTGACCTTAAATCCATTGCATAAAAAACGTATAATTCATTCAATTCAAACACTACAGTGAGGGTCATTAAAATGAGGCCATTGTAAAAGGCAGCAAAGTCATTTCTTTTGTCTTTTCTTCTTTTCTTCTTCAAAATTTAATTAAAATAAGTCATGTCGTGCTTTTTAATTTTTTATGTCTTAGCTTTTCAGTAGACTTAAAAAATAGATAAATGAAAAAAATATAAAATCAAATTATCCATGTAGGATAATCAATAATAGTAAAAGTATATGGGTTTTTCTTTTAAGCATGAGCAAGATGTATCACAAAAATCTGATTACAATATAAATGGCACATGCAAATGTAGCTCATCTACTTCTGTAAAAGAAAAGCATTCTTTAAATTGTAAAGCCACTTTTCTTGGCAGCCCTATTTTATTGACAACCACTGTATTTGCTTGACTTGCTTGCTTTAGATTCTTAACTAATTCGAACTCATGAATAACGTTTGACTTGTTAATAAAATTTTAAATTTAATTTATTCTAATCTTCAGTTATTGACTTACAGGTTATCAATTTGTGGAAGATATACAATAATAAGTTGCATCCTGGATCCTCCAATACTCATCGTTCTATAAAATCTTCCTCATCTTTCGACATTGCTAACGTGCGGATGGACAGTAGCTGTACCCAGTTATCAGTCAGCACCCTTTGATAAGCAGCACCCATTATTGAACCACAATGCCGGTGATCGGTCCAATGGAGGCTCATGCAACGGATCCCATACTCTCCCACATCCATCACTGGGAAACAGATCCTTTTCATGCCTTAAAAACGAACGAAAAACGAAGGATCAGCGAATATGTACATATATTGCCAGCCCTCATCCACCAGCCCAAAATCGCTCGCCTGGCATTGCCGATCACGGTGCCGTAGTTACACTACTTATTTGATGTATGATTTATTCATGTACATTATTTCAAGTACCTTTTCATATGTGTGCTCGGGCGCGCGTGCGGTTTTCGCCACTGCCGGAGCACTCCATTCGAAACCAAACACTTCATGGCATCGTTCACCGAGGGAGTTCGGTGCGTGGAAGAGTGAAACGGGTACCGGTAGGATATGTACAATATTTGGTTATCCTTTTTTATTGCCTCTAGCCTCTCAGACCACCGTTTCCTCCTCCTTTTATCTGTTCCCTGCGTTTTTTGGGGGAGAGATATCTCTTCGTCTTCTTTGAAAAACTCGGCTTGAGGATGGCAACCAGGCTAAGATGTAACGAAAATGTCTTGTTTCATTTTGGATCTTCACTCCGGGACTGTTTGATGGACGGGGATACTCTTCTCCACCCCTACCTTCATTCCCGCACGAAACGAAGGATTGACAGGACACAAAAGGAAATCAAACTCACCCGTAACACCTCACCGGCAGCGCGATTTTCCTTTGGTGGGGAAGAAAATCGAAGCGTACAAACGACGATGACGCAGAAACCGGTTAAAAAACTGGAGACGCTATGGAACGGGATGAGGAGGGGTTGGCATTCCTTTATAGTTGTATGCGCATGTATTTTCCCACATTTTTCAGCGAAGCACCACCCCCCCACGGAAGGTCGCCCGTCCAACCCAAAGGACCAAAGTAAGCGGGATGATGAAATTTTCAAATATTAGAATTCCAATTTTCCCCCCTTCGTGCCATTCCCTTCCCCCTTTCAAAATCCGCTCCCCGGCACCGCTCCGGCAGCGAGAGACCTCCAGGCTTTTGTACGGGTTCGAAGGATTCCGCGCTTCCAGAGAGCGTATGCACGATGAAGTGTCCCCGGTAGAAGCGAACCAAGTACAAAAGGGTAAGAAAATTTCGCAAAAGAAAGCACAGCGAAGCAAAGAGGGTGGATGGAAAATGGGGGGAAAACGCGGCGGAGGACATTCCTGCTAAGCTTTGATAAAATGTTGCCATGTGCACATTGAGATGAATCCAAATCGAACGGATATTATGGTACGGTCTCGTGTGGAAATGTTTCTTGTCTACGTTGGCTGCGTTTTTCTAAGCCGTTTTTATTTTCTTCTTCTGTCGTCTTTTTGCTTCTCGCCAATTTGTTGTGACTGAATGGCAGTTTTCCATCAGCCAACAGCCGACACAATACGCGCCAGCAAATGATGGATTGGATGGGCGCGCTTGGATATCGGTTGGGAATGTTTCCAGCGGGCGGTAGCTTTGGTCGTAACAAAGTGGGCGTATTTTGTGTCGTGCTGGAACATTGTCGATAACATATTAAATTTAACCAAATGGATAAAACATCCAACAACATGCAAACTATAATGTAATTCGATAAATATTTGTCAGTTTTATTCATATTTAAAAAAATAATAAGTTGACGATCAACACAATTAAAAAAAAAAATAAACCCAAAAACATAGGATGTTAAAAGGGAAGGGAAAATGCAAAACATGAAAAGTAAATTTAAATGATTTTCAACACCAGCAGAAAATTTAATGGAACGACATGGGTGTAATGCTAAAACAAAAACACTTAATTATATAAATTTTTGACTAAAAATATCCACTTGTCCAAAATATTGTTAATTATCAGTAAACTTAAGGTACAAAAAAACTCCTAACCAATAAATTTTGTGTTTATTAGTAAAAAAAATCAGCTTAAAATACCCAAACTTCCCTGATGCATTTTAACTTTAAAGACCAAAAACCATCTTTCCCACCTTCCCAATCAACCGATTTTCCATTCGCTCTAAAAGAATCAGAACAAATACAAAACTTCTCCTCCATCCAGCTCCCCCCCCCCCCCCCCAAAGTAGAACGAACATAAACAAAACACCAGCAAAGGTGGGGAAAACGACCCCACTACCCTGTTATGAATGAAAAACTTTCAAACACAACCCTCGTCCAACTCAACTCGTCTCCAACCTCGTGCACGGAAAACAGCTGATTAAAACACTTCCCTTAATTCAACCCGTGTCCACGCACAGCGGAACGGAAACCGTAGGAAAAGTCGTGGAAAATAAAAACCAAACCAAAACGTCCTCCCCGAACGCGGGTCGGAAAATTTGCGCGAGCGGTGCACAAACAAACGCTCAAAACATTTACATACATAATGAGAGCAAAAACGCGCAACGGTACGGATACATAATGAGCCGGTGGGAGACGTGGGCTTCCTTCCGATCCAAGGACGAAACATCGCCACCGGGGCCATGTACGAGGATATAATTTTTCTAGGTCAAGTTTAATTCCTTCCCTCGCTCTCGCCTTTTTCCATTCATTAGCAAAGTGGTGGTGGCGGTGGTGGTGATGGAAGGAGGATGGAAAGGGAAGGGAGGGAAAATGGCTGGAAAGTTTCGCGTCGTTGCCGTCTGTCTTTACGCATCGCTAATGACAACGATCCTGTGCCAGTCGCTCGTTCGCATCGTTCGTGTCCTCGCGTTCGCGGAAAATAGGACGAGCCCCTTCGCTCGAGCGACAGGGAAAACAACGCGCAGCTAAGTGTACGTGTGTGTGTGTGCGCCCGTGAGTATGGCGTACGGCCTTAATGAAAATGAATTTCACCCTCGCTCGGCAAAAGACCGTCGGAATGTGTATCTGCTTATCGGGCGAGGAAACGGAATGGGTGCAGAGGGTGGTGGTGAGGGTTGGTTGGTGTGTCTCTCGTAGATGCGGATGTCTAGTCGTTTCATCGCAAAGATACAGCACACTCACAAACACACACAAACACAAGGTGCAGACAGCTCCGGTGGTTAAGGCCATGGCCGTGTCTTTTCCCTTTTTATAATGAGTGTACGTCACCCAGTGGTGCCACTTCCGGAAGGGGAGGGACAGTGTGAGATGGAGAAGGTAGGAAGGAATTTCCCAGTGACTAGAGAGTTCATTGACGCGTTTTTCCTCATATTCTCCTTGGCACCTCTACGTGAGCTTCTTCCACGCTGGTAGCAGCACACGGCTGCTAGGAACGGTAATGAAAATGAATGGGAAGAAGCGGATGAAAATGAGAGTTTACTCAAGGAGTGTTGGGGTGGCAATGATGCAACAGCCCCGGCAGTAGATGGGACGGGCAAGTAAAGCATATGCGCCACGATTCACCATTTATCACGAGAAGGATGTGCGCTGATTTTTCTTCTTCTTTCTGTTGGCCTCGCCCTCACAGTGGGCGATGTAGAACAAAGCTTGGAATAAAACGACAATATTCAATTAATTAACTGTCTGTGTTTTAAGTGTCGTGACAATATTTCTTGGTAACTTTAGTCATGAAATTTAAATAAAGTCAACTAAACTGTTGAAATTTGATGAATATCGAATATATATGGCGAATCTCTTCAGAGGTCTGAGCTGAGGTTAATATTAGACCAATAGCTGAGGTCCGATTTTGAGTGGAAAAAATCTGTGCTTATAATTATCTGAGCGAACTTTAACACCTAAGTTAAACAAATTCTTCTGCTTCTTCTTAATCTTCTTGATTCTTCTTAATCACATTAATTAATTAATCAGATCGGTTCAGAAGTTAGTTGGTTTATTTTAAACTCACCACATTTGCACATTCTAAATACATGAGATATTTGTAATTTTCGAATAAAATATCCTGCCTTTGACTGACATGCAATAAATCAATAAAAAAGGTAGTAAGACATAGTACTTCCCGATGGAGGCGCCTAGTATCTCAGGTAATGTAAGCGGCACATAACAAGCAATTATATTTAGTTTTAATTTATGCTTATTTGTGGGCGATCCGTACTAAGTGTTTGATTTTATTTGATTTTTATGCAATCCGTACTGATGTTAAGCATTATACAGCAAAATATAATTCTCTATAGTTTATTGTTGATTGTAGCCAGTTTTTCCGAAAGTAGAAAATTCTGATGTCTAGAATCCTTTTTCAAACAATAACGAAATTTTGTTATTGTTATTAAATTTAACAGAAAATACAAAATAATTTTTGTTTTGCTACTCTTAGCCCACTGTGAACGCTTCGTCTTACGGTTGGTATCTTACGACCTACACAGGGTAAAAACTGCAATTTCCCGTGTGATTGTGGTGGTGGTTGTTTTCCACTTCCTTCCAGCAGGTGATCATCACCGTGGTGTTGGTGCAGATGCCCCTGAGTGAGTGTAGCGATTATTGTAGTTTGCCTCAACACTTAAGCACCAACCGAAGTTCAGTCATTCATTCATTGCCAGGGAAAACATTCTTCCATCTCTCCATGCGAAGATAGAGAAAAACACGAGCAACGAATGAGAAAATTGCACAGAAAAACCGTCACCGACGAGACACACCGTCAGCATGCCTTCGGTACCACGAAAAAGGACGAAGCTGAGTTTTGACTTTTTGTTTATCTTTGCCGGTGTCTAAATGAGTTTAATTTGAAGAAGGAAACCGAGTCCGCGGACGGCGACGACAAGCAGGGGGCGGAAAACATTATAAGCCAGTCTGGAAAATTGGGTTTCTAGGTTAGGGTGGAATAAAAAGCTCAACAGGTGTTGATGGGAAAAGTTGTGCCCTCCGGGTTAGTTGGTGCAGTACTCGGTTTGGGTGGGTCATAGCGGAAACAGATTCAACTGGCGAAAAAGTTGTACTGCGAGTGAATGGAAATTAATCTCGAGCGAACCCGTTGCTTACTTCTTTCTACTCGGTAACTCGGCTTACCTATGCTGTGTTTGAAAACATTTGAAAGGATGTCAGTAAAGTAAAATCAATTTATTACAACATGCGTTTGATAAGAGCTTGATCCGGTTGTTTTGAATTTCGATACTAAGTGGGAACGACAGCCGACCACGCGCGTACGGAAAAAGCGATGAAAGATGAAAAGAAAACCCCAAGCTGGGGCAAGTCAAAATCCAATTTCCATCGCTGTTGAAAATGTTGCAGAAATGCGTTCTCGCTTTCGTTCGTTTTGCCAGGCGTCGTCTGAGAAAAGGGAATCAAACACCCCAAAAAAATAACGGATATGACAGGACAGGACGTTTTCTGTCCCGTTTTGTAGGAATGAGGCGGACCTATTCGTGAGTATATGTCAGTTTACTGTGCTGCAGTGTTTTCTCTTCCCCAAAACTCTCCACAGCCAAATAAGAAAGTATCACTTTGGTTCGTTTGACGTTGCGAAATACGCCAGAGGAAAAACGCCCATGCACGCACGTACCAAACGGGACGAGAAAAATGCAAATTTCCTTCCATTTTCCTGTGACACATACTCGATCAAGCGATTACATATCACCACCCCACGCATGAGCGTACGTGTGTGTGTGTCACCTTGGGCGCGGCAGGTTCCCAGCCTTTCCCTGTTTTAAGATGGCTGAACATCAAAAGGCGCAAAGGTTGATCCGAGCTTGACGCAGAATCGACGCACACGGTGCACACGATACTCCCACACGCGGATAGAGCCTGGCCTGGCGAGTTAGGTTCGGGGCTGTCGAAAGCAGCGAAAATGCTTTCCGCCGTGCTGTTCCCGCTGTTACCGGAAATGGAGATGGGAAATGGGAAAAAAGGATTTTCCATTTCGCGATGGCTTAACGCGTTGCGGGTGGTGAAGATGGGGTAAGTGACTTTTTTTTGACTCAGTTTCTGGTTGGGAAGACATTCGCCTGAAAGGATTCGATTTTGATGTGATTTGGACACTGTTGCTAGCTGTGTTTGAGACAAGTAGGGTTAGTATGTTTTATTTCTTATGATTTATAAATATTCTTTTTAGCATCTTTTGGAACATATTAACTTCTCATCTTCTTCTTTACAAACAAAACGGCCAGGCTGTTACTATTTAATAAAAAATAGTGTGCGATTGCCTCATGTTACAATGTGTTTCGATACACATCTCTTCATTACTTCCTGGTTGCTTAAATTTTCTTGATTTATTTCTCCTTTTTATTCATTTTGTTTTCGCCGCTTTGTGTAACTTCTCAATATTGTAATTCGAATAAAATCTCAAACGATTGGAATGCCATTTCCTTGCAATACAGCTCACACATCTCGATTTCCATGTATCCAAACAATCTTACTTGTCCGCTCAACACATACCACATTCTAGGACGTGAGTAATTCAATTACTACTTGTACATTCTAGTAATGTGCCACGAAAACTAAACTACATTTGTCATCGGCACGAATGCAAACACCACGGCCCCGTCTTTACTCCAACATCCAGCACCAGGCTGTTTTTGCTCCATGCTTATGCTGTACGTTGGTTGTTAGTGTGTGTGTGTGTGTGTGTGTGTGTGTGTGTGTGTGTGTGTGTGTGTGTGTGTGTGTGTGTGTGTCTCTCGTATTGTCCCATTCAAGGACGATATGAAATTTCACCTGAAGCCGGCATTATTCGTTTCTCCTTAATCCAACCTCACCATCTCTTATAACCATCATCAGCATCAGCATCATAACCGCCACTCGGGCTAGCGTCTGCTTCGTCAGCCAGTTCGTGTACTGTACAACGCATCTGTACACATCACCTCCACATATTCTGCGGGAATAAATTCAAATTCTCATTTCGAGCCCGGGCGATTTTTATTTCGGTCCCTGCGCGTTCGCTTCAGCGACATCACATAATGCAAACGGTGCGATTTTCTAACTCGTTGCGAAGGTGCGCGCTCGTTCGGCACTTACCGTCGGTGGGTGGGTGGCACACTGGCAAAAAACCGCCCCTAGTTTTCCCTAAGCAGCAGCAGTATAGTGGTGGCGTAAGGCGAAAAAAAAGGGAAAGCAAAATACATACACAGAAAAATACTGCTGATTGGAATATTCCTCCCGATACGCATTTACATATTTTTCCTATGCGGCGTCATGGTGACATGATTGAGCATTGAGCGCCATCCTTCTAGCGGCACCGGGTGGGTTGCGGTTGGACCGGGGGAGGGGACAACAGGGACAAAAACGGTTGATCCTTTTCAGGGTGTTCCCTCGGGGCGATGGGAAGCCTCGTTTCGGGGGTTTTCTTTTCCTTCTTGCCTGGCAGGCAGGCACCACACTGAAAAAAGCACTTCTTTCCTTTCGAATGCAGAAGGAATACAACATCACAAAGAAAGCGGGCGAGTGCGTCGTGCCAAGGTATGCGTGGAAGAGTGAAGCATAAACATTTTGACTAAAAAGGAAGAAACGAAAACCCTTTTCACTTTACCCGCTAGCGCGAGCAGAGTAGATGCGGGCTTTTTTTTCGGGTCCGTGGCTCGATCGTGCACCATTTCACCTGAACGGAACCGTTCGTGTGAAGGGATCGCTCAACGATTTCTAAGCTTTAAAAACCACGATGGGCTCTCATCGGCCGTGCTCGGTGTAGGAATTGAATTTTTCTGCCCGGTTTATGTCTTCTTTGTCAGCACGTTTTCATCGTGACAGTCTTTATCGTAGCGCCAGGCGTAGGGCAGAGTTGCTAGAGTGGAGGTGCAGCACGCGAGAAGAAAGCTGGTTTGGTTGGGTTGGGAAAGGAGCAGAACCAGGAGCAATAGGTGGTGAAAGGGGAATAAAAGATAGGAAAATATTACATTTCACTAGATTTATGAGAGGTGCGTTCATAAGTACCAGTGCCGCAATATTATGTAGGTGAATGATAAGGGGGTTTCGGTTTGCGGGAGTTGCTGGTAGGACGGGGAGGCAATATTGATAAGGGAATTTCTTGGGTGAAGAATGTTAGAGCTAGTATGTATGAGATGGAAAGGACTGTTTTGAGTGCTTGATAAGTTAAAGGATATGTTTTGTAGGCTAAAATACAGCTGCCGATTCCTATATAACTTTTCACTGAGGAGAAAACATCAGAGTAGAGTAGAGATCAAAAGTAGAGATTTTTTTAAGTTTCACAGGATTGTTGCGTTATAATGACTTCAATGGCGGATCATATAGGCCATCCAAAAACCTGGTTAAAAGTATGTATCATTCAATTTAATTTATTTTAGTTTAGCATGAATAGCGTTGCCGGTCTACACACGACAGGTCTGGAAATATGATACAAACCGCTCCGTTCCTCTATAGTAAGAACTGACTTTCCTAGTACATAGTTCCAGAAAGTCTAGTAGTCCATCATAAGGCCAGCATGACCAGGCATGTTATTGAGCCAAGATCAAGAAGCAATGAACAAATCATTAAATAATCTGTAGGATTCTAACCAATGGTATTTGCATTAAATATTCTATACAGTTCTACCTGCTGATTAGGTGGCTGAAGGTTGTCTGCTTCTGGATATTACTGGTCATAATCCCGAGGATTTAGTAGGTGTGTACTTGTACCGAGTTTTCCATCCTTTTTTTTCGCTTATCTTCAATCGAGATTAGTTGAGGCTGAATGGGACTCCTTGGGGTCGGTCCGGTGACTAAAACGTTAGGGAAGCCGGTCTGCATACAACAGGGCCAGGATTCAAATCTCATCTAGACCGCCTCCTCAGGAAACCAAAAATGGTAGGCCGGGACCTTTCGAGGCTGTTATGCCAGGTAGAAGAATAAATTAGGCTCCTAAGTCCTATCATCGATGATGATTTCCTATATTTATTTTAAGTTGTTTAAGCTTAAGTGAAGAATATCGTAGATGGTTACAGGTAATCGCAAAGCTCAAAGGCACTGTTTGGAGATAGAGGCGGAGAAGACTATCCATAGGTAGTCTATGATTGATGAGAGCCTTTCTACGAATTCACAACAAAGATCACGCCATAAGCAATGACATCCAAAAGGGAGATGTATAATACACGATGGACACAAATTCTGGACTAGGTTGATGCACGGCGCTAACATTATCAGAAATACCCCAAACACTCCAAAGTTAACAGGATGCCGAAGGAATAGTTTGTATGGTTAGCCATGTCTAGAGTTTTGAAGATCATATCCTTTTCCATGTTAGAAAAATGTATTGCAGATCAAACCAAGATGCAGATTGACTCAACCTTTTTTCTAGAATTTCCTCTGGAAGAAAAAAAACACAGGCTTCCTTACCAATGATTATTTATTGATAAATGTTGTTCAATCTCTAGTATAAAAGTTATCACCCAACAAGGTACCAATGCGCATGGATTTCTCTTTACTCACGTTCGAATTAACCTTTTCCTCTTTCTTGTTAAGATTCACATTTTGTGTCATATTTTTGAACAATTTCACAATAAACCACATTCACCATAATCACACAGCATGGCTACAACTCCTTGTACTTGAACAGCACAGAAGCCTTCCGAAATCTCACTCTGTTTCTAAGACGCGGGCGACCCCATCACTGGCTCGTAAAACAGCACGCGAGCTCTATTACAGCCCGATTGCGGAGGATTCCTTTTCCTCAAGAGATTTCAGCGTATCCATCGTTCTCCACTCAGCCTGCACAGCACCGATGGTGCTCGTTATTATTTTCGGATTCACCTTAACAAATTTCCAGCGATTGCGAGGCGAACGAAACAAAGCCACGTGAAAGATACAAACCAACCCGGTTTCCGCCACCACTGTTGGGTGGTGATAAACAATTTGAATTTTGGGGTTGTTAGCTGTAATTGCTTTTTCGCTTATCCTTCGCATCGATTATCCGGCCGCCGGTGGCGATGGTTTCTGGCTAAACCACAAGGGCACCTCCACGCACCGTTCGATATCCTGCGTTGGGTTTGGAATGTTTGTTACCCCGGGATTCATCAACCGACAGATCGAGTTTGCTGCCACTGGAAACCGGAAGCTGGTGGCATGCGTGTGTGTGTGTGTGAGCATGATAACAAAAAAAAAAACAAGCCAGCAGAGAAAAGGTAAGCGCCTTGTACAAGCAGCAGTGAAGTTGAAGAGCCGCACGCGCCACCAAACGGTCGCTTGCCGAAAGAAAATGTCAAACATCAACGAGTTAATGGCACACCGGAAATGGATTGTGCGTCATGGCGGAGATAAGATTCGGCATTATCGGTGCTTCACCTTTTCGAGTTGGCATAAATATAAATGTACATATGTAACCAGAAACAGGGGGTGGGCACAGAAACCACACGCATGCACGAAGCAACTCACCCTCCTACGTTTGATGATGGATCGGGATGGATTGGTTTTGTATTCTGGTGGAAGTCATTCGAAAGGATTTTCCTTTTTTTGTTGTTGCTAGCGTACAAAGAAAGAAGGCAAGCCTTTTCGCCCAAAATTGCGACCATTCGGCGGGATTTGATTCTGCCAAATGTTGGGCGTTTGTATACGCAGCACGTGTGGATGGTTTAAGCAATGGTTATGAATATGTGCGACACGGGATTGACAGTGATAATGGTTAGCGTTAACGAAGTTTTCGGGCAAACCATTTTGAAGCTAGAGTCGTCGATACCATTTGGGTTTAAAATTGAGAATTAAATAGAAAACTCAAGCAGGATGTTCTTGTATGAGATCGATCACAAATAACTGCTCGACACACAGAAGGCACTAACATAATATTGAGTAAAAAATATAGAGTTTAGATAATCGTTTTTAGCAATCAAGAAGAAACATTGTTCTTAGTCCATTTTTGTTATTTAAATATTTCCTTGATTTTTGCCATCACTTGGTGTTTTTCGTACATGTTCACAACACTCTATTTTTTTGAATTTTCCAGCTGCCTCTTCATTTTCTATGGCCTAACGACCTCTTAGATCACGTCTGCCAGTTCTGGCTCAATAGACTTAAAGATATCCTCGTAGCTGGATAGCCAGTCACTGCTCGCTTCGGGGGAATGGTCCGGATGGGATTTGAATCCCGGACCAGGCGTATGAAGACTTGCGCCATTGTCACCTCTACCACCGGGCCGCTTAAGGCATAAAAGTTTAAAAAAAATATGTCAGACCTCTATTCAATTGGGCTTTACAAAGAAGTATCAGATGAAGCTTCAAACCTACAGTAAATTATTAATATCCCCAAGGATGTCCAGTGAGTCATGAATTGGTGTCTTAATATTGTTGCCTTGATTTCAATATTAGCCATAACCATCCAATATCACACAAACCACATGTTTCCTTTATAATACGTAAGATTCCATCCACAAGAGCCCATTCGGAGGCAAGTATTTTGCACAGTTGAAACCACACACATTCGCTTTTGTTCCACTGCAAAAAGAAAAGCTTCACACCGATGCGGGCGTCGCAAGCACCATAGAAAGAAAAGCAATTGGCAAAATTAATCTTATCAACCAGCCCGCCAGGTTAGATGCGTGCTGCCGTCTGATATTGAGCTTATCCCACCAAACAGTAGGTAGGCCGTAGATAACTCCCCGGCAAGAAAAAAACCCCCGAGAAGGCTCACGCGATTTGTCACCAACCGGGCCCGGGTTGGATGTGGTCGAAAAAAAAGAAACGACGCCCAACGACGACATTTGGTTCGCCCGGTTTTTAGTCACTCCTAAATTGGCTTCCAATTTGATTACCGATGCGAGTTAAGCCATTAAATTGATATTTTGACGTAATTTTATACGCATCGCGCAAAATGGTACGGGGCTCGGGTGCTGTTTCCACCGAATTTGCTGTGCCACTGTCCCATCCTTCCAGGGAGCGGGTTTCCCTGGCCCCCAACGGCGCTTGATACGCGTAGCTTAGGGAAATCGGGAGAGTATTTTGCAGTACACACCAAAGAAAGAAAAAGCCACCGTATCAAAAGGATCGGTGTTGGGTAGGATTTCCAGTTCCGAGAAGTGACATGAAACCTGGTAGCTGCTTAGTATCAGGCTGTCCTTACTGGCAGTAAAGGAAACGGAAAGTGATATTAGATTAGAACACTGACATAATGAAGAATGGTTGTTGACTTCCCGGGTGTTGTACGGCTGCGGGATCAGCCTCGTACTGTCAGTCTCGTGCTGTCCTGTCAGTTGTCAGGCGTGAATGATCGAAACGTCGAACGACATGTTGGATGGAAGGAGGATTGAGTTACATGTACGGTGTAGAATTTTCTACAAAAATATAAAGGAAAAGTCTTTTCCTTTGAACGATGAACTTAGGCCCATGTTCATAGGTCTGATGGTAAGAATAATGCTTGTCTAATAAAAAGCTTTTCTAATATTGAAGACGACTATTTAGTTAGTCATTTGAAAGCGCTTACGAGAAAATAAAACTCCGAGAACCTACAGGTTTAGAGCTAAAGTCATTTCAAGGACAATTAAGCTCTTTCGTAGTGATATTCTATCTTTTGTACCTCTTCTTTTATTTTTAAATTTTACAGCAGTTTATTCTTTTATTTCCTTAATTTTCATCGATATGTTCATTTTTTCTGCATTTATTGAATAATTTTATTCATAGTGTTTATTACTTCTTTTGATGATGATGATGATGATTACTTCTTTTATTTTTATCTTTCTTTTTATTTTTATCTCTGTATAAATATATCGCTTTGCTAATTTTTACTTTTTTATTCTCTTTTAATATTTTCCTAATTTTAATGAAGTTCGTATAAATGTGTTACTTTTTATCCTTAATTTTTTCAAATTTTTTTTTATAAGAGTTTTTCCTTCTCCGCACCGCTATAATTTACGTTCATCACACTACTATTTTCCAGCCAATCATCATTTGCTAAACCCTTCTGCCAGCCAACATTGCAAAATGACAGAAAGGATTCACTTTTCCGGCCATTCTACCACGGACACGGAATGCAAAAATCGTCATCGTGCCAAACACCGCCACAAACGAGGAACGTACGAATCCGGGCGCATGCGCATCCCAGCCACCCATCGCAACGCCATCACTGCACTGCTGCTGCGTGTTTTGGTTATACACATTTTACGAGTGGAAAACAAGCGAAAGCAAGGGAAAACCTACGACTACGGGAGGAAGAATCCCCCGAGCAGAACCACGTGTACCGTTCGGCTTGTGTTGGTGAGCGTGAGTGAAGTATATAAGGAAAATCGCCTTTCCCTTGTGTTGGTTTACCATTGCTATGTGCATGCCGTTTACGCACACACACACACCCCTACAAAGGATGAAAAACGTGACCGCGCGACGATGGAACGAGAAAGCAGCTGTGAGCGAAAAGGAAGCCACACTCCAGCAGGCCGGAATTAATGCAGCGCAGTAATCAGTAACCTAGTGCCGATGTTCCGAGGGCATAATTATTGAAGGTTGTTTTAAGCAGCCGGCCGGCAAAACGGACCGAGATAGATAGAGTGTTCGAGAGAGACATCTGCGGGAAAATGAAAATGAAGAGAGAGCCGATCTCTGCACGAAATGAATACCATTACAACCTCAACGTCAAATTGGTAGTGCGCCTTTCGCCTGCCAGGTAAGAGGGAAAACGGCCCGTTCCGAAATGAAAATGTGTTAATTGTGTGTCTCTGGAACAGTAGAGCTGCTGAGGGGGGGGGGGGGGGGGGGACTGGGTCGGTATTCCCACCTTTTTCCTTTTTGTGCGTTCGTTAAATGCAGACACATGCGAGCGATGAGACAGACGAAAACGGTTTGCTGGCATCAAATTTTAGCAATCAGGCAGACGACGGACGGGGCTCAAGGAAAATGCGAGACAGCAAGGGGAAAGGGAGACTTCATTTTCTTTCGGGAAATGCCGGGCAGTCCCGACCTCGGTCAACGCAATTCATTTACGGTTTAGCTTCCGCCGGAACGCCATCGGTTGTGGTTGTGTGGCAAAAAGGCAGTTTTTCACCCACGTCCTGGGCTCGGTTGTTTTTCCGCTGACTTAAGAAAAGAGGTGGCTCAATTGGGGTTGGGGTGATGAATAACGTCTCTCATTAAAGTGGTAAAGTGTTTGATTTTTTACTGTTAATTAGTGATTAAAGATTATTTGTTAGAGTGAAGTACATGGTGAGACACCATCACTGAGTGATTTAAGAGTAGAAAATAAGGGCAAAATTGCTCCTTTTTCCCATTATGAATTTGGAATACTAGAAAGGATTTTTCCAGGAGTGATATGAATAGTGAAATAGAAAAGAAAAGTGTTGTAAAATAAAATCCCTTCTTCCTTTTTCCTTACAACCGACAGACAAGGACTTCGTGTCGATTTCATCGTTGGTGTAAGACAATTTCCTTTTGCTCAGAAGCCACAGCGGAAAAGCCAGCCCTTTTGTTGGGTAGCAGCTATCGCCGGTGGAACGTTACTTGTCTTGCTTCGAGTGAATCCATCATCATCTATCCCACCCAACCCAGCGGCCTCCCCAATATCGAATTGATGGCGAATGATTGATTGAGAAATTGTAATTCCCAATCAAATTTGTACACGGCTGATGCTTTTCCGTTCATTCGATTCCGCATTTTCCTTGGCGCGGCTTGGTACGGCGTGGAAGAGAATTGATGTGCACGGGAGTGACATTTGCATAGGCACACATACACACAAACACACATCAGGCTGTATGGAGTGAATAACAAAGCACAGGGAAGGCCACTATTTCCCGACAACCCTTGTACGGTACGTGAGTTATTGCGGGATGTCTCTGTATTAGAAATGAAATAAAGTGAGCTGACACAACCATGCTTCACTTCAAACTTCAACTCCAACCCCCCCACCACCCTCCCGCAAAAAAGTAACGTACCGCGCAAGCACATGCGTTAGACGCACTTTGGCACAATTTTCCTTACGTTCGGTTCGGTTCGGTAAGGAAAATTCAACACACACACACACACACAGGCACAGCGAGGCAGAGAGAGAGCAATTGGAAGGACATTTTCTTTCTGCTGCGCCCGGAATCGATCCTTCTCGTCGTGACAGTGCCTGTGCGCCGTGTGTGTGTCGCAAAACCCTTTTGCCTTTCTACCGCACGGATCGCGGGGGTTTTTCCTTCCAACAAGTTTCCACAACCGGCACCGGCCTGCTTCTGACAATGTGATATATTTTTCGTCATTTCCTCGGGTGTTTTATGGATGTTTTATGTTGCACGATGCGAAATGAAATATTACACTTTATTGCCACGACGCCGTTTTGGGGGCCACCCGAAAGGATTGGTCGTGGTGGAAGCGAAAACCGGTGGAAAACATCCAGTCGCTTCCACCGGG
Source organism: Anopheles stephensi (assembly GCF_013141755.1). NCBI lineage: Eukaryota > Metazoa > Arthropoda > Insecta > Diptera > Culicidae > Anopheles > Anopheles stephensi. The sequence goes on from NC_050203.1 coordinate 19,638,905, forward strand.
CTTTTTCCGCCGTATACCACAAATTGCTGCTACTTCCTTTACGGGCTGGGCTCTTATTCTTGTGCGCCGTCTTTCAACGGGCGTCAAGGTTTCCTGCGCGTAGGAAATGGATTTCAAGTACACTTCACGTCAAGAGAAAAGTCGGCCCAGAGTGTCAAAGCCCCCAAAATGACGCACATATTTGGGAAGAAAGGACGTACAATCCATCCTTCTATCCATTCCAACATTCCAGTGATCAGACCGGATTGCCGGGTTACGCTTCACATGAACCATAATTTCGGATGCTCGTTCGGTTCGGGCGGTATGTGAGTATTCCGCGGAAAAAAAGTATTGATGGCAATAAAAGTGCCAAAGTAGCATCCCTATTCCTGTTGAGGAAAAGTGAGAAGAGGAAAGAGGAGTAAAATGGGATACTAACACCCACACACACACGCGCGCTCATCATTCTAGCCCTCCAAAGGCAACTCAACCAGCTCAAGGGGTTTGATCGTGGTTCGGCGGTTACAATTTTCGTGCTATTTTGTTTTATAGTTCGAACATGATTTTGATGCTGGGTTGTAAAATAATACCGATGGTTCCCCATTCTGGTCTGGTACCTCCGATTGTACCGCTGTACCGATAATCTGGGAGTGGAAAGACTGGCGTGGATGCGATGTGATGTGAGCTCCTTTTTTATGGTAATTTGATTTGCAGTTATTTGAAGTTTACATTCCATTTTATGTCGCTGCATGTCAACGATGGCTGGTACCGTGGCTACCCTGGTACTGCCACGGGTGACACAACCTACGCACCGAGTGATACTGGCAAGGATACACAGGATGGGTGTGGATGGGTTACAATCAAATAACAATTTTTCGATCGAAAGCGCAACGTCAAAAGCCCGGACGGAACCGAACGGCGCGCTCGCGTAATAACGTTCGGAGTGTTGTTTTTCGGGTCCGTTTTTTTATCGGTTCACTCAAAACAATTCCCATAAACGGTAAGATCACTGGCGCCAGCTCAGTGGAATGGATGCCGTTTTGTCAATCGAGTAGAAAATTTGATGGAAAATTGGTGAGGGAATGATACAAGTTCGGGTATGGTTTGAATGGAATGGAATAGTTATTGCAAATATTTAGAATATCGTTTTTGTTGACGGCATGCTATAACAAAATTAAGAAAGATAAAAAATTGGAAACCTTATCAATAACCTACAAAAATACTAATAAATTAATTAAAATAAAACTTAGACAATAAAAAACATATTTAAAGTTATAAATTCTACCCATTGCAAAGGCTTAGCAAACTTCCAAGACTAACTAGGAAAACGAACTCTACGAAACTGGTCTTTGGCTGCTTGTAGACTATTAGTTTTTGTTTCGAGAATATCAGAAAATTCTGTCATCACTATACATAATGCTTATCAAGCGACTACGAGCCGTCTTAATTAAGAGTAAGGATATAAAGTAATTAATAAAGAAATAAATAAATAGAAAATAAAGTACTGTGTTGGACTCAATTTTTAATTATAATTTTCAATTTCCTTCATTTGAATGATAACGCACACCGATGCGCCCGAACGACACCATTAAACTGTGTCAAAACCGACTCAAACGTCACAGGATAGAGTTTCAACGGTATGGAAGCTTCGATAATTTACGATCGATCCCGTCCGAAAAGTACGGCAGCTGACACACCGGCCTACTGTCAGGACATCCAAAACCTTGAACAAAAAAAAGTACTTCCATCAACCATCTACCCTAATTGAATTAACGCATAAATCATGCCAGACTCCAAACGGCTGTCTCTTTGAAAAACTGCATCATCTTCCACCGAACGAACGGTTCGGGCCGATCGATCGAGTTTGAATGGAATATAATTTAAATAAATTATTCCCGCGTGATCCGTTCAGCGAGCGAACCTTCAAAAAACCTTCAACTCCAGGTACGCATCCCAGCGCGTACAATGTAATTAATTTGCATATTATTCCGCGGGTTGCCCGTGCGCTCCTTTCGCTATTGTAGAACACGCCGTACCCCTTTTTTATGTGCTCCCGGTGCAATGCCATGCTATGGTGCACTTTCGAACCCCTCGAGCTTCTAGCCGTTGGAATAGACAATCGCATAGACCGGTTGCATAACCTTGCTCGGTTCTTTTTCCTTCCTGCATCCTTCCTTTCCGAAATGGGTTTCTGCGGAAAAGGACCTCATACCTGTACGCTTCTTGATGTTTGCAAAGAAATCGAAAGTATCGAATTGACTTCAGCCCTTTCCCGTCGCTTTTGCTCGTTGCTGCTTGTTGCGCTTCGTTGTGAGATAAAATTTTCACACACTTTTTGGGCGAAAGATTATCGCCACGATTGTACTGGTGGTTGGATTTTGCATATGATTAATGTGCAACAGTTCAGGTATTAAGTTTTACGGCTTTCGGGCGATCTTGGTGCGTGTGAGAGGGGTGAGTAAATGGAACGAAACAAATGCTGCTGATACAATTGCCTTCAATCAACCCCGGGAAGATAGAAGATGTGAAGTTCAATGAACTTGATAAATTGCAAAACATTTTGCAGCCTAAGCGTACACTTTCTTTTAGTTCTAGGTACGAGGAAAAAAAACGGTAAAAACGAAAAGGTCTTGATATCTTGTGAAAGCTTCCCAACAAAGCCGTCTTCAGATAAACATTAGGAAAAATCGTATAAAAAGTAGTTAAAATTGGAAAATAAATAACTGTAAGCAAATAAAACAAATAACAACAAAAAAAAAACGAAGAAGAAAGAGGTAATGAAAAAATAAGAATGTAAAACAACAAAATGATGATAAATGCACACTTTAGGAAAGAGAAGAATAAAAGAAAATAGCTTTATACTTATAAAAGTGGATCATTTTTTAAATGTTTCATAGTTTTAAGTTTAAAAACATAAATTTTCCCTCTATTTTGTGTTTATAAAGACTTATGTTAGACGGCTCTAATACCTTTAGATTTGTATTATACGCCCTTCATTGGTTTTTAATTTATTGCATTAGATTAAACCATAAACGTCTTGCACTCATCAGCACTCGGAAAAAATCCCTTTTGCCATCGCTTCAGAGTGCACTGACTTCCAGCGTGTGGTGCCAAATTTGCATATGCCCCCTGACGGAGCGTAAGAACTACGCCTTATGCCCAACCCCGCTCCACACGCAGTTTCACAAAACGGGAATTCCGATTCTTCGGGCGCAGGTTCGCGAGGTTCAACCCGTAGCGAAAGTGACGCAGCATGAGCCGATTGTGATTTAAATTTCTCGAGCATAATTCAATCAACGCGACCACCACAGTATCCCTTCGGCTCGGCTCAGAACAGTTCTTCACACCGTGGAAATTGTATGCAAATCACGGGTAGCCGTTGGCGTACGGGATCGGGTTATTGACATTCGAATTTGCGAACCGATTGAGTTTTCTCACGAAAAGCCTACGTTCGATTGGTTCAGCAGGACCGCTGTGTCCTGGGTCCAACCGGAGGGCAATAATCTTCGGGTTGCAGACCGGTTGCAGAAAAACGCATCTCATCGCGCGGGCTCACACAGGGAAAGCGGGGTTTGAAGGGAACGATCGAACGAAAGGGTTGTGCTGACTTCTTGCAGGATGATCATCAATGCGCAGCGTACCTGCGTAGCCGAAAGGGTTTACAACACGCGCAACAGGCCTCGGTTGGCATAGCCCAAGAAAGATAAAACAGTCAAAAACGACTATCAAACATTGGCCTTGATCTTGCATCACGGGAAAGGGGTTTTTCTTTCTATTCATTCCTTGATGTTCATCTTCTTCGCCCTACGATCGATTGTGAGTGTTGCTCTCCCAGAACGAAGATGCTCACCGTACGCACATTATTTATGCGCTAACCCTTTCGATTCCATCCATTGAACAGGAATATCTAACAGAAAGGGTGTGCGCACGCTCAGTTGTTGAGCTGTTGAGGTTGAAGATGTTACGCAGCTCATCTGCCTTTTGCTGTGTTTCCTGGCGCTCGGAGACGCTTACACTTAAGAAAGGGATGCACGTGAGGTTTTACAGAAAAGGATAAGATAAAGGCATGCTTAGAGGCGGATAACCCGAACCGAACCGGAGCAACCCTTTTAACAAATACTTCCGAAAGCCCACAGGTGTTTAAAGAACGGTTAGGAAAGGGAAATCTTTTGCTGGTTTAGGAAGTCGGTCAAAGGGAGAGCTCAATATGTACATCAAGGACTATTAGTTGATAAATTTAAAACAAGACAAGAAGCTTACAGCAAAAATGTAACAACACGTCGACTTTAGTTGAAAGAACCAATTTACATTTCTGAATACTTCCTGTTAGGCAATCTAAGTCGAAATCAAAGTGATGAAATATTGAGTTTCAATATGTAAATTGTAAAAATTCTAATAAAAAATCATGTTTCACACATCGAACAAATGTCTATAATTTCTTTCCTGATATTTTTCATAAAGTATCTTATTCTTCTTCCTTGGAACTACATCCTCGAGAGGTCTCGGCCTGCCATTTCTGGCTCTCTGTGACTTAATTTTACCTGTAGTAAAGTAGTCAGTCCTACTTACGGGGAAGCGATCACGATTGGATTATAACCCTGGTCCTGTCGTCCATTATCGCCTTGACCACCGAACCCCTAAGGTAAAGTATAATTCACTTAAAATTAGATAAAATATCCAGCAAAGGCGATAAAAGACCGTGTATTTGGTTGTCATGGAAGAAGAAAACAATATGGAAAACATACCGAAAAAAGGAAAAGAAGGAGAACAAATTTAGCAGAAGATGAAGAGAAAAGAAAGAAAGTAGAAGAAAAATCAAATAACTTACCTAATTTACCAGAAAGACATCTTCCACGAAAAAATAAAGACAAAAGTGATATAACTCGATGTCAAAAAAGAACTATACAAGCTTATTTAACAAAAGTTGAATTCAATTGACGAACTGGTAGCATTAAAGTAAAAATATGCGAAAAAATAAAATGCAACTAAATCCCGATTAGATTATTTTGAATTTGAATCTAGAGAAGAAATCGCTCTTAAATACAGTAAACCCCTCCCATTGCCAACGATGCACTTCCGGCGTAAGCTTTTTACCCCGTCTCTCATCTCTTTTTCTAGCTTCTTCTTTCACTTTCCCGGTAAGCTTTTCATTTTCTATGACTGTGTCCTGGCTAAGCAATTTTCTACCGATTATCTATGCTTGAACCGGTAAGGACATTTCAATGCTACTCACTACTGGTACAGCGCCATCTAGTGGAGAGTAGCAAAACTGAGAGAAGAAAAATGCTCTTGAAATATTTCATCGAAACTACTTGGAACGATGCTGTGTGGTGTTGCTTCGTGGCAAAAAAAAAGAACATAAATATTGTTATTTGTGATAGAAAAATTATTTGAAATTTATTAAAGATTAAAAAAGCACTTCCAGGTTTAAAGTTTTTAACTCGCACCAACAGTAAAGAAGGTGAACCATGCCCGACAGCTTCAACAATTAAAGGACACACCAAACAAACCTCTCCAGAAACAACCCATCCGTGTGGATTTTAATGATCCTTGCACCATGCTTCCGGCGGATAACGTGCGCGGCAAATCTTAATGGTGAATGCCTTGGGCATAAACTCATGGTCTAAACATTCTCAATAGATAAAAATTATTCAGAATTTAAGGTTAGAAGCTGATTTTTTAATATGATACTGTAAAGAAGAATTCAAATCATACTACAAAGCCACGACGTTACTTGTTAATCCTTGATATCCAAAGGAAAAAAAATACAATAAAAGAGTGATGTAATCAGGCTTCAAGAGCCAATTAAAGCTCATCAAAAATGGTCCTCCCCCGACATCGGCCATTTTCCCACTCGGCAAACCCATCGAATAAACAATAATCAATTCAACCGGCAAAGGACCCTCAATCACTGACGACGACGACGACTGGGCACTCGAAATACGCACTGCCATCATTACTTCTTCGCCTTCGTGACTTTCGACACAGCAACATCACAGCCAAACTGATGCGCTTACCGAAATTATTCACCACGCAAAAAGTTGTCACCCGCTGAAGCTGTAAGTACGCGCGATATGACACACAAACTCGAGCCGGATAGGAAGTTGATAATAATAAACACCGAAAAAAAGGAAGAAGTAACAATCAATATGATTACATTCTTTCCGATTGGTGATCCCTGCCACGGTGGATCTTGCCACGGAAACTGATGAATTTGCTCGTTTATGTGCCACTTGGTTGGCGAACCATCTTGCCTTGGACTGCGCCATCGACATCACCGCACACAAATTCGTGCAGAAATCGACAGTTTTGCGTCACCTCACTTAGTGTCGCGTTCGTTTGGGATGAAATTTAATTATCATAAATTTTTGCTCGCTTCAGCGCGAAAATCGTCCCGTAGAAAAATGGCACGAACGTCGATGGTTGACAAATTTGGTTTTGCGTGTGACAAAAAAGAGTGGATGACTTTTGAGATCATGATTAAGATGACCTTAATGTGTAAAGTTGTGCTTATATTTTTACATATATATTGTGCCATTTACCATTATCCAGCACTTTTTTAACGTTAAGAAAAGGTTTCCTGAATTTATCAGTTTGTTTAGTAAAGCGTTATCTCTTGTTGTTACCAAGTCTTTTTTGTCAGGTGCTTCTACGTTCACTCTACAGTTTTCTGCTGCTCAATTATCATTTTAAATGATCCTTTTTAATTTTGTTTTTTTTTTTTACTCTCTTTGTGTTTCTTTATTCTATATTATATTTACTTTATTTAGAGTGCGAGCTTGACGATCTAGATTTATTTATTTATTTATTTATTATTTTAATCCTTTTTATTTATTTGTTTAGCAATTTTCTTCTTTTGCTATAAAGTGTTTCCTTTATATTAAAGTTTTGGATCGTTTTATTCTATTTTTCTTTAAGTTTTATCTTTTAATAAACTTTGTGCCTAATTTTTTATACTTTTTTTAACTATTCGTTTGTTACATATTACTTCTATTCTTCTTACTGTCATCAATTGGCTTTTTCGTTAAGTTGCACATACTGAAATTTAACATCTTCGTATCCTACTTTAACTTCTCTTTCATAATATTTGTTTGTCCACAATTATGGTACTATGTCCATATGTTTATCCATTGATTTTGCTGTAACCCCAACATTTTTATAAGCATTCTTCTTCTATTAACTTCTTCACCTATCCTTAAATAAATGTAAATATTGCTAGACGGCTAACGCATATCCCTTCCCGAAAATGTGTACGATACCTACTGCTTACTGTAATGAGCGAAACACAAAACCATACCCCGGGAACAATGGCGGGAACTCCGAAACTCCAATTTGTTGACGGACCGATCCCATCTCACGGTCCCGGTGGCCAGTAGTCGGTCCGAGTACTCCTGTCTGTCTGAGCCTCTGCAAAGCTGTAAATGATGTCCTTCTAATTCCTTGACAAATAATTATGCTATCCCGTGGCCACCCGGCCGCCCAGCTTTTTCCGGCTTGCCCTCATTCGCCGAGCCGCCGGTTCTATTTGATGATAATGATGATGCATTCATTTGATGAAGAAGATTCGTTCGCTCGCCTGTTCGCGACAGACGGAACGTGGTTTGGAAGGTTTGTTTCTTTCACCCCCGTTCCCATCGAAAAACCCCGGACGCGAAAGCTCACGAGCAACAACTGGGAGCTTGCAGGTTGAAGGAACCGTCAGATGGAACAGATCTGTTTTGATGGTGGTCAACGAAAAAAACAAACTCCAATCTCGAGCCAGTATTTTACTGCAAACAAAACAAACCATACGCCCCGTGGACAGGTTTATTTTAATGGTGTCCGAACCCCCAGAATCTCTCTTGCGGAAGGCATGAAAAACAAATGCACCGTTTACGGGCGAAAGAAAAATAGCGTCTCTTAATTTAATTTTCCCGGTTCTCGGTTTTTCTTTTTTTGGCGTAAAGAAACCTTGCCATAAGGGGTTCCCGATGGTTCCGAACCATCCGACATTCCATCGGGCTAGGCATCACCGAGACAGGTCATTCGCTAGTTTGAAGAATACCGGCCGGCCCTACCCCAGTACACGGCAGCTCTAGCCCGCCCGGACAAGATGGATGATGTATTTAGGCAAATGAGTCGCCAAAGTGTGGAAAAGTGTAAGCATCTTCACACCGCACATTTATGGTCGCGTGCATCTTTTTTTTTTCGGCGGATTCTCGGGACTGCTTTTGTCCCCTGCTTCGGTGGTAAGATCCGGTGCAGACAAGGTAGGCATCTGGTTTTGAAAATGTGCTGGGGAGTTTTTTTTTTGTGTGCATCGCGGAAGATGCGCAAACTGTGAGTCTGGAATGGTTGGGAGAAGTTTTGAGGGGTGTTCCCATTAGAACTGTTCACGAAAACCCCCCCGTTCACGAAAACCAGTGGCTATGGATGAGTGATTCCTGTGTTCCACTCTCTGGCTCGCTCGCCTATTTGTTTTGGTCGTTGGCTAGTCTGTTTCTGACAGGATAATTATTTCGACAGATCACATCCTGCCCATGCTGAGCATTCGTTCCGAGTGGAGTGATGAAACCGGCCGTTCTGGATCGTTAAGGTAGGTTTTGCATGAAATTCAATTTTACGATCATTTTTCTTAACGTAAACCAGCGACCAGCTTAATGATGATTAATTTTTCCTATCACGTGTAAAGATAGCATTTTTCAACCAAGTAAGTTCATCAGGTGTAGTGTTGAAGGTTGGGGATGTTTTTTAAAAAATCAGTCCCTTTTCACAGCTTTTCAGTTAAATGTTCAGAAGTGAGAAATGATAATGAGAAATCTTTTGAAAACGTTGGTGACTTCTAGTATCCTTTTGGCCTAATATTACAATAATCGTTATAGAAAGCTATGGTTTTATCTTCTGGTGAATTCTGGCCATGTTTAAATCAATTTATATCTTTTTTTTTTATTCATAAAGAACGGCCTGGCCGTATTGCTTAATTTCTATCTTTAAATAGATCAAAAAAATACAGTCTTAAATTAACTCTACATTATGTTTTTACTTGCAGTCCCTCAATTATATTCAATGCAGTTTGCATTGAATATCAAAACCTATCAGAGCTTTAGTAATAGTTTGCGTTTATCGATTCTACGCAATCTTGATCCAAGGGTTTTCAATTGCGCTAGGAAAGAGATCAATTCCATTCCATATAGTTAAGACTTTATTAATGTATGCCTCAAAAATTTCCGAGTGCTCATTTTCTTTGCATTTATTCACAAAATTTGATAAATAGTCTGCTTATGAAAATGAAATTCAAAATATTGAGCCTTTATAAGGTTATTTCTGCCAACTGCCTATTAGTCAACTTCCACTTCTTTAACCAAATCGCATAGTACATACTATCAAGATTTTTGGAGAATGAAATAATTTTTGATTGTTTGGTTGTTAAGCTCAAATGGCCATATCTCGAAGGGTAATCATAATTGGCTTGATTTCTAGATACAATAAGCATACTTTGCTTTACCTTCCCAGGATTCAGCAAACAGCATTTAGCAGTGAGCATATTCGGAGAGGTGAGACCTTACCCATGATTGACTGAAAAATAAATATTTCTTAACCTTTGATGATCACTTCAAACTTTGTCTTGGCCATAGACTGGTAGTGATAGGGTCTTACGATAGAGATTTCCCAAAATAAATTCAATTGGTTGATGTAAAGTTCAGTTTAAAATCTATTAAATGGATTATCAAAAGTATATTTTCTACCAAATTGTCATACGTGCGACTTCAAACCAGGCATGGACAACGAGTTTTGTATACCAATGCCCATATCATTTAGAATACTTTCCACCTTTCCAGAAGGATTTTATCACTCCTGGATCTCTACAATGAGTCCCCGAGAGTTAAAGCCGAACGGTCATCCTCGTAAGCTTCTGTTTCATATTAAGCGTCGTTAAACAGTATTTAGTGACGGGAATTCGTCGCCTACAAGATGTTAAGGATATTCTCCGGGAGTTTAAAATGTTTTATATAATTGAAAAAATTTGAAGCGGATTTAAGTGATCCTGTCTGATCTGTCTTGCTCTGGGATAAAATTCATAGTACGAACATGTTTTCAATTTAATTTCTTCGACTGATTCTGTCCAAACTGCTATTGAGGTTTTCATTGTACCGCATTATTTCATACATTAAGGACTAGATCGTTCCTCGACTTTTTTCTGTTTAGAATTGGTTCATGTAAAGTTAAAGTATAACTTAATCTAACCATATATCAATCCGTTTTTCTATTATGCAACTCTCAGTGTTTTTTTTTTTCAATTTAATTTAAACCGCTGTTCTTAAAAACCAATTTCCATTCCCCAAGAAAAGCACAAGCAACGTGAGCCCCTGAAACCCAGCGAGAACAGTGGCATCTTTTCGGACACTTCCCACGATCCTGCAATGAGCGATAGGCGATCAAATTTATTGAAACATGGTGTTTGGGCTCCAGCTCTGTTTTTTTTTTTTTGCTTCGTGCAGCTCAGCTTTTCTTCACATCACCACAGCACAAAACCACACCACAACCGGTAATTGATCACGTGCCACAACAATTAATCATTGTTTGCATCGACACACAGCGCCACAGTTAAGGATGGTTTTTCCTTCAGGACGGGCCCAAAAATTTCCATCATTTTCCAATCTCACCGTTTCCCACTGAAATGTGATACCATCGGTAAAATTGTTGACGAGACTGCAAGGACCAAACGAGGGTGGGGGGGGGGGGGCGGGTGTGGGTGGGAAGAAATGTGGGAGGTGGATAAACATAAAATATTATAATGCGTATTGTTAGTATTATTTTTAATATCCATCAGGCACGATCGAAAATATACGCTGGCTCACGGTTGGTACTCGGCTGGCGCGTGGGACAGTATGGCACGCCGAACCAACTGGAATGCGTCAGGTTAATGACGATTTCTTCTCCCCCCTCGGTTCCTGCTCCCTTTCATCACCCTCCCACCCAGTCTTTCCATACCATTTTCCGAGCGAAGAAAATGGCAAAAAAGCGGTTGGTAGGCATTGACAGAGGCAACCGAAAAACGTCGTCCACCATTTCTTTTCCATCTTTATGCGTGTGCGTGTTTGTGTGCGCAAGTACGCAAAACAACATGCCGCGCCGGGAGGAAGCGGACACGCCGGGGAGAAAAATGTCATTTATCTAATTTAAGGGAAATTTATTATTCTCCTACTGCCGGGGCGCGATTTTGCTGCGCGAGGTGGAAAGTTTTCGGTGCACATCACCGTCCTTTTCCATTCGCTTTCCCTCCCCACAGAAAAGGCACTCACTTTCTGCGAAAACCATTTTCAATCGTTCACGTTTGCTTTCCAGCCGCGTGGAGTGAAACGTCAGCCGCGTGTGCGATGGCTGTTATTTTGCTTCGCCTGGCCCGACTGAGCTTCCTTGTCCTTGATTTTCGATACCGGTGATCAGATCGGTGACTGGTTTTGGGTGGGATGGCGAAGAAAGATGTGGACAGGTGGTGGTATTTTATTTATTTCCTAAAAATGAGATTCTTGTTTGTTTGGGGCTCAAACTTCCAAAATCGTGAATGACATAAATAAAGGCTCTTATTACTTTTTTTATCAGCTGACACGTTCGGCCAACCGATTGCGTACGGCTATGCCGAAGCAACAACACGTGAAGGAAGAAAGTGTGGAATGGTAGTAAAATATGCTGGGCACGGTTGATCAAACCAATATGTACGAACGTAGGCATTCGTATCGATAGAATCGATTTGCATGGTGACGTTCGAACGATAAATGAGTGGAGTTTAATTTAATACGTATCGATATTGCGTACAAATTTTACAATTTAAAAGGAACTGTTCACTTGTCCGTTTAAGGAAGATTAAGATTCAGGCAGTTCAACATTCAAAAGATCAATATTTGTTTGACTAGGGAATAATTGAAACTTGTGCTGGAGCTTTAAAAGGCTTTTTTGATTATTTTCAATTTAAACATACATTGCTGAAACGAAAAGAAATATCGGAAGTATAAGACGAGGAAAGAATCAGTAATTGGAATGGAGAAAATCAGTCACAATATGTTATAGCCACACGTGCTGCTCGCGCCTAATATGAAGGCAATCCGCATGCCATTCCAACCTGGCGCAATTGGATGAATTATTAGGAATGAAGTATTAGGAGTATCTAAAGGATTTCGGTTAAAATAAAGACCACTCACAAAGAAACTCTGTCATAAATCACATCTTGAGACATGAGTCAAAATTTCTCCTTGACTCAATACGTTCAAATTTTAAATATAAAGTTCAACTCTTTCTATGACTTTTCTACTTCGAGATGTATCCTTTTCTAACTTTCATGAGTTGATTGTCAGTCCTGTGTTTTCGACTTAGACTTTTTATTCTTTCTTGGCACTACAGCCTGTAGAGGTCTTGGCCTACCATTTCTAGTTTTCTGTGACTTCATTTTACCAGCAAAGTAGTCAGCCCTACATACGACGAGGCGGTCTGGATGGGATTTGAACCACGATCCTGCCGAGATAAGACCGGCGCCGTTTTCGCCTCGGCCACCGGACCACCCCAAATAGGTCGAATTACATCTAAATCGCTGGCTGAATTCGGCATAATAATTATTGGTTGCCTAATGATAAATTTGGATTGATAAATTAGCTCGATGAATTAGAATTAGATCAAAAGAGAATAAAGGTTCCCTTTTCTTAAAGTCGAGTCTTAAATTTATATCTTTTCATTCTACTACATTTTTGTCAGCGAAATCAAGCGCTTTTTTAAATAAATGAGCATCTTTTGCGAGAACTGTTGCTCTCCTTCTTCCTCTTTTATTTGTTGTTTTTAATCTATTTTCCTCTATATTTTGTTTCTATTTCTTCCATTTGCACTATTCTTTTTCTTTATGTTTGATTGTCTTATAAGTATTGCTCATGCCATGCGACTGACACTGAGCGACCAAATCTATAAAGACAACTTTGCCAGAAAGGTCGTAATATTTGGTTGTCAGACGAACGCACAAGAGGACTCTCAGAAGCAAAACAAGAATGCGACTGGTAAGTTATGTAGGTTTTTAAATGTATCTAATCTGGTTTTCCAAAACTCATGCTATTGTAGACTTCATTCTAATCTTTCAAAATGTCTGATAAAAGAAAAAGCAGAAACAGCAAATACCTTACCGTTCTTCTTTCAGTATAGAACTCGATAACTTATTAACGCAAACATTCCCTCAAATGCAAAGAAAAGCAACTAATCCGCTCGCTAAACTTTCCTCTTTGAACAACTCAAAGCATCAAAATCACTGCGTGCTCGCTGATCAACTCACTTTAACAACACACCTTTCGCTTTGTGTGTTTTGTACTTTCACTGAACAAATATTTGCACAAATTCGATCGATCGATGCATCAGCAAGCGAACAGCATCTTCCGCTTTTCCTACTCATCACCACTCGCTTATCTCACCGTGGTGTACCAAGGGGACAGCTTAAGCGACAGAAAAAAATATCGTGTGCGGCCATTACTGTTTCAACCACCCTCACCGGAAGCCGAACCGAACCCTCCCGTTAGCTCAAAATGACAGTAAAGAATTTAACATGAAAAAAAATGGCCACTATCTCTTGGCGAGTTTCAGGAAGGCCTCACACCCATACAACCACGACCATAGCCCTTCGCCGGTAACCGTATGCTAATCCGCGAAAGTAAACAACCTTTACGAGGGTGATATTCTGGGCACGGTTTTTTTTCTTCTTTTTGTTCTGGTGGTGGTCACCCTCCCTATGAGGGTGAATTCAGTCACCCTCGCTCATGTCTGGGGCTGTGTTATTCGTTTTATGTTGATTTCGAGCAGTATTTCTATCGATGGTTGGTGTGTGAGATGTTGAAAAAAAAAAAACAACTGAGAGGGATCGATCGAAGTTCTGTGTCCCCCTCACGACATAAAAAAGTGGAATTGAGCAGTACGATTTGCATGCAGAGAGTTTAGACGACAAAAAATGGCCGACCGATTTTGCGCCATTTCGTGCGATTATCCTAGGTCCTTGTTAGCGCTCAGTCAAAGCCCGGTTTTCGTTAGATCTGTCCCCATTTCTTATCGAAATAAATGCCCATTTCGATGCGTCTGATGTGCCTTTTACTAATCCCGATGTCGTCTCTTGCAAGCGTTACCTTATCTCACACAGAAAATAAGGTTCTCCGATACCGATTAGCCAGCCGAAATTGGACCGTATCTCTTTTTATTACCTTCAAGACCTGAGATCGATTACCTTTATACGGTCCTTTTCTTTGGTAGAGGAAATTTTTACACTCCAGGACAGCAACACAAAAAGAAGGATCAACTTTCCGTCGTATTCAAATTCTATCCCTTTATGGTGAATATCCCTGCAACGATCAGGCTTGTATGCGGGACACGAATTGATCTCTGCCCTTAATTTACTTCAGATCACGTCCGTCCTGGCACGCTGGAAAGGTTGTGTGACAAATGACAAGGAAAGCTGCACCACGTTCCATATTCTCACGCTCTTATCTCATTCCTCATCATTCCCCGTTTTCCCGAGCGATCAGAACAGCAAAAAATCAAGATCCTTTCATCAGCAATCAGGAGGTTATCAGTGTACGCACAGAGCTCAAGAACAAACCTAGCCTTACCCCTTTCAACGCCGGGAAGTACAACAACATAAAAAGGACACGGGTGACATATGCGTGCGCAAATAAAGGAACAGCACAACAATGCCAAAAGTACGCAAAAAAAGGGTTCGTGCAAAAGCGGAGGAACCTCCTCATTTGCTCCAGTTGTACAATAGCAGCCTTTAAAGTCCTCAACCTCAACAATACGGGCCAGGAGGGTTGGTTGATCACAGCCGGTGCAAAATAGCGAAAAAGGGTCGTTTCTGTTTACACAACCTCTGTTTCGCACAAAGAGCAGCGTTGTGAATCTGGAGCATAATGGAATGCAACCGTAATTTGCACCACAAATCCCATCATTATGAAGGCTTTCTATTTTAAAGGAGAAAGGATGGCGAGAAAATCGCGAGGGAAAACAGATTGTTAAGGCTGGTGAATAAATGCATTGCACGGGGTAAGCTATGGGAGATGGGTCCGGTTTTTGTACGGTTTGACAGGTTGAGTAATGAAGTTCACATTCGACAACAGGTGCGTTGGAGTTTTGAAATATTTTAGCTAAATTTTGTAATAATTTAATTCATAATTTCATTATTTAATTTAATACGAATACACTTTTACTAGCTCTCTTTCGAATTTTCCTCGCTCTTCTTAAAGTTTTAAAGGGATTATCGGTTGAAAATAAGATAAGAGGCTTTATATAAGTTCTTGAAGCAAGATATACTCGTAGTTGGATTAAGATACTTCATTTGATAGATCATCGTGTAGAGAATTGGTCATCTTTAAGCTATAAATGACCTAGCTCTGCTACGATTCAGCCAAAGGGCCAGGTTCTATTTAAGGATCGCTCAATACACTTTCTCACGGTTTTGTCAGATTATTGGAGACAAGACATGGTATGATACTTATCAAAAGATTAGGAACGTTTAGCTCTTATTAGAATTGGAATTGTACATTAAGTCACGAATAAATGGATTGAAGATAGATCATTGCGCGTATTATCCCAAATGTTCTTTGTAATTTTTGAATTATTCATGGTGTGTTCTCCAAGTACAAGATAAGGATGCTTTGTCCAGTTGTTGGTTTCCCTTGAATTAATTCGCTTGATCCTTATTTTCAGTATCCAAATATTATAATTGTACTATTTGAACTCCTTCTACCGGGTTTCAAGAAATTATTTATGTAAAAGATGACTAGGAATTCCAAAATTATTCATTTTTGGCTCTACGACTTGTAAGGCCATTCCTGCCATTTCTGGCTTATCAGACTTAATGATACTATGTAGTTGGATAATCAGAGTTCCAAGTTTAGGAGTCCTTAATTTTAGGTATCTAAAATATCCTTCAAAATTGAGTGAGATCCTCAGATACACTTCCATAAGTGAAGATCTGTCTTCAGTTGTTGATTATCATGGGTGTCAAACTATTTGGATAGAATCAATTGAGGATTGTGAGTCAAAATCTGCCACAAAAATAGTGCAATCAAATATACGACATTCAGATAACCTTACTGCCCTCAACGTACTAATAATTCATACGCTTTTCCATGGTTTTAAAAACCAATTAAGCATTCAGTCATCCAACACCGTAAACCCCTACAAGCTCCTGATTACGAAATTAATTTGCTCAATTTAAATTCATCATTTACCCACAGTTGCTGCATTCGATTAAAAACTTGCTCCATTTTGTAGATTAATCCTTGTTTAATACAATCTTCCCTTGTGTTGTCTCCTGCCGTCTTGGATCGCTCCGTGCACAAGGAAACAAAATAAGCGCCCTAGGACGCTAGCAACATCTGTTTTTCAGGAAACAACAGCAGCAAACAACAAAAAAAAACGAACCAGAACCAGATTTCTTGACCGCAAACCGAAAGAAGCATTTTTGCAATTAAAAGTAGCCACAGCCGATTATGGTCGCACGCACACACACACACACCCCCGAGGAAGCGAGTTCTTCACAACGGAAAGGCGTTACGCAATTTCGCTGATGCCCAGAGCCGACCGGGCAGCTGTTGCTTAGCAATCCGAGCAAATTGAACCTTCGAGCTGTAATATTCTCCTCACAGGAATTATACGCACAATCGGACTGGAATCATTCTGTCGGTAGCAAGACGCTCATTACTAGCGTCAGGAGGTAATCAGTAATGTTGGAAAACCCGTGGACTAGGTGGAATCCGGGGTTCGTCAAGCAACTGCCACATAAATTACCATCCTGAAAAACGGGGAGTCTTGCAGGCTTCTAGGCCCTGCCATCATCAGCCATCAGCTGCAGCACCGTAGTGAGTGATTTATTTATACGCGTACACGTCCGTCAAGCCCACAGCACGGGAAAGAAAGTAAAAGTTCTTCCATTTTGGCCGCGGAAATAACCCAACAGTTGGTACAGTTCCCGGGCAGCTTTTTTGTTTTGCTTCTTCTTTCGCCATCCACAGTTTCTCATGCATCGAAAACGGAAGTCCAAACAGATTTAGACCACGGGCGCTTCCTTCACGTGACCCGAATTAACATATTCAATTAATCGGCATCGGCCGATCCTTCTTTCGTGTCTCAGCACCAAGTGGTCCTGGTGTTCGCTTTGCTGCGTCATGTTCCCATCCTGAAGACCCTTTCTTACTCCGTTTTTTTTCTCATCTTCTCATTTCTTCTCATCCAATGTACAAAAACCTTTCCGCACGAACGCCACTGCCCGGAACTACAGCGAGGAGATGCATTTAAATATGAATGCAGAGGGATGCAGCAGCAGGGTGCACTTTCACTTTCACGTGTTCACCTTGCAGAAAATGGTTCGAACCAAGATTTATAGATCGGTTCCCGAGGAAGAAGCAATGCCGAAAGGGGTTCGCGGACGACGAGGATTTTATGAAGTCGCCTTTTGTTCGTCGGCTTCCAAGGTGGTGGCAGTTTATGTTAATTAAAATGTAATTTGTCCCATGAATAGGGCAGCAATCAAGGGAAAGGAGCCCTTAAAGACGTGCTAGGTTTAATAATAAACTGCAGGAGAAAACATCGATCATTTCCATGTGATCTTAAAATTCTAAAACTGATCTTACAGAGATGTACGAACTTATTAAAATAATGCTGCTCCCTGTGCATCAGTTACCCAGATCAGTTACATTCTAAAACCCTCGCCTCAGCCTTCCAAGCTTCAAACGGTTAAAATAGGGACAACAGGATTGACTCAGACATCAGAAAAAAAAAATCTCTCTCTCCCAGCACACGCAACTAACGCAATCAACCGTCATCTGCATATCCGGGAACGTGGCGTCCACGGAATGATTGCCACTGGATGAGTAGTAATTTATTTGTGGATTAAAACGCGTGTGCGTGCTCCTAACTTCCAACGGGCTAGAGCCTGGTAGAAGCGAAACAACCAAATAAAAAAAAAAAAACTTCCATTAAACCTTCCTTAATGCAAGCCTGGGTACGTTCCTACTCGTGAGTGTGTCTGCCACACAGCCAAGCGGATGTCCTTTAAAATCTAACGTGCCTCAAGGAAGGAAAAGGGATGTTTGGACTATGCTCATGTACATTTTTTTTTCGTTGGTTGGTCCTGTTCGATTGTGTTACAGATTTTTTTTATATATTCCGGCTAGATCTGTTGTCGTTCATTTTTCCGGTCATGGTAGAAGATTTTTTTTTTTGCCAGTGCTTGGTTGCTGGCTCTCTACATTATCTTACGTCAGATGTGAGAAAACAATGAGGACGCACCCTTTCACGTTTCCCACATACCGGCTGGGCACGTTGTTTATTTAAATTGTTCGTGATAGTGTACGGCAGCCCGTTCATGGGGAAGGATATCAATTTAGACGACAAACGATATGGATAACAGGACGAGAGGAAAAAAAAGCAATCCTCGAGCCCGGCTTGCTGTACACCTTTCAGGTTCGATGGCCGGGCACGCTGGCAAAGGAGCGACATCTGGACCAACGAACGGTGGTTCCCGTTTTGGGGTAGGTTTACCTAGGCGGGAAACGGAATCGGACAGTTTTTTTTGCTGTTGTGTAACTTTTTTTGATGATATGAAAATTACCTCCGAAACCGTTGAAGCTTACCTCGTTGAGTGGATGAAACGAGAGTGTGTGTGTGTTTTTTTTCTCGTCTCGCTGGCGTCCAGGTTTTCAGGCTCTCGAAAGGATGTCTTTTTGTGTTAGATATTTTTTGTACTTATAAAAAACAGAATAATGACAATCCAAATTTGGGATTTTTTATAATACCAATTTGATGAATTAGTTAAGCATCCGAAAAAAATAATGGAAGCAGGGACAGAGTCTCCGATAGAATATGTCAAAGCAATAACTACAAATGATTTAAACTGTAAAAAAGATAAAAAGTTTTATAATTAAATAGTTATAGAACAAATAATATAATTTAAAGTATCTTACAAATATACCAAAAGATTTCACAGCTTTAGGAAATGTTCTTGTAACAGAATATACAGCTTCTTTGGTAGGTTATCATAGTCCTTTGTTATAGTTTTATTTTAAAGTCCGTTCCTTTTTTTTATTTCATTTAATTTTTGTCAAGTGATATTTCAACAAATCGAGCAGTATTTTATCAATTCAATCTTGCTTTTAATCTTCTCTAACTATAATATTTCAATCCTTACTATAGTATAAATATTTCTACCCACTAGAAGGCTTTGCATACATTTAGGCGCTAGAACTTAAATCATCTGCAAATCGTTGCTTCTCTCTCATTTTACCGATGATCGGGCCAATAATTTCACCATTTTTTCATCAAATATACCACATTCACAATCGCTTATAATTCATTAATTACTTAATCCCTGCAGAGCAGCACTTTAAACGTGCTCTACGACCGATTACACCCGTACACAGGACGCTACATTCTTCGCCCCAAACCAATGGTTCCGCTCTGTAAGTGCGTGCTCAATGAGCCAATGGCCAATTTCCAACCGGCTAGCAACCACCATCACCGCCACGATCCACAGGGAATTTGCGTCGGTGGACACACGGATATTAAAAAAACGCGACGCAGATTCGTATTTAAATTAAATTTCCAAATGCTGCCTGCCTCGCTAAATTGGAATTCTTTCGTATGCGTTCCAGCACGAGTTTCGAGCGGCACAAGTGGCACAAGTGACCCAGCGGAATGGGTCGTTTTGTGGCCAGTCATTTGTGGGTGGGTTCGCTTTGAGTGCCAAACACACACCAAATGCCTAACTGAGAAGGAAAATAAAAGGAAAAGTATAATATAACGTCAAAAGACGGCCGTTTGCGTTTCTATAACAATAAATCCGGGGAGCAGCCGAGGGAATTTTCGGTTTTCCATCAAACTCATCCATTCTTTTTTATCATTTCCAATCTAAGACACAATTAGCGTGTGTTTTGAGTGCTGAAGACGCTTCTTCACCGGACCCAAAGAAAAAAAATTACCCTTAAGACATGGCAAAAAAACCAACAGTGAATCGTTGAACCTCGGTGAACCGAGGATTAATAAAAAAGATTCATTCGTGTGCAAAGCCGATCTTTCGAAATCTTGGAGAAGATTTAGTCAAGGGCATCTTGTTGGTAGTGAAACACACAAAAAAAATGAAAAAATGGATAAATCAAACCAGGCAACAGGAAAAACAAATCCGAACAAAGTTTTCACAAGCGCCGGTCTGCACGATGGCGATGGAAACTAATCTGTGCACAATCCTCAATTTTGGTCGCAATAATGTGTTCTTCCGAACGGAAGATTAATACTGAGAGTCATTACAAAGAGCGTCTTCTGATATCTTTTGAGGGGGTTTATTCTTTGTTCAGGAAAGTTATCTTGCTTGGCAGGGTTTCTGATACTATCAGATTTAAAGTCAGATTTTAAGGAGGATTTTTGTACTAGAAAATAATTAAAACTGCGCTCCTTTCAACGAAAAATTCTACACCAAGTCTGAAAAACATTCTGAAGAATTGGTCTTCGGCATTCCATCTAGTGCAATGAAGCTCATCTGTTAATTCTCTTCAACATCAATCAATCCAAGCAAAGGATTTCTTGAGGTCCTCGCCAGTCAGAAAAAGCTATTCCAAAATTTTTGTTTACCATCAACTAGAAACTCTATCCAGGTTTGCTCGTTCCGAAAAAGCTCCAAAAAATTCCATTAATTAAACACAGAGACTTCAATTAATTCAGCACTTATTTACCTATTAAAGAACTCTTCGTCATCAAGTAGTAAATAATAAGCAGTTATTAAGCTTTAATGGCTCACCTTAATCTGTATTCATTTCTCAAAACGGTACCACCAAATTGCTTTATTTTCGTTCCACACTAACTTTCCCTCCAAAGACACAAAGCAGTCTTTACACCAGACAGACAGTTCTCGGCAGTCGGACAAAAAACTGTCATCACATCACAAGCGACGAACCGCGGGCGAAACCGTGCGATAATGATTGTATCAGCTAATAATTGCATACCTTCCACCCGTGCAACTCAACCCGTGATATCAGCAATCATCAATTCACATAATTTTACTGCCCACCGGACACCAAGTCTCTACGAACGAAAGCCATCTCCCGAAACAAACCGGTCAGCCAAAAATGCATTCCACAAACAACACAAAAACGGGAGCAAAATAACAATTTCTTCACCTTAACATCATCATTATCGGTCGCCGTATCTTCGCACAGGGGGTTGCCATTTTTTGAGGTCAACGAAATCGGTCACTGCAGCATTATAAAATGCACCGGAAGAGTCTCGCTCCGGCTTAGTGCCATTCGACGACTGCATTAGCCACACAACATGACCGGTTCGGTGCGAGCGCTGGCCGCGATCCTTGTTGGGATATTGGTGACCACTACGCTCCTGGTTGGCTCTGTGCGTGCTCAAACGGGGACCGTATTTCCTGCCTCAGAATTTACGTTCGGTTCGTTCCTGAGCACGCTGACGATTTGCTACTCGAACTCGATCAACTCGCAAGCGTTTCGTCTAACGCCACTAACGCGCACGTTTAGCTTCACCCCAACGGTAAGATGGCATGAGGAGTTTTACAACCACAACTGGTACAGTGAATGTTTACCTCCATTTCGATTCTTGCAGACCGGACAAATGCTTGTACGATACATCCAGATAACGTCGCCCAGTCTGCACAAGTTCTACGCGCAGATCGTGAACGGTGGTGTCGGTACGGCCAATCCAACGCCGACCAACATTGTCGTTTCGTCCGTGCACGGTGGCCATTTGAATGTGGCCGTTCGGATCTACTGTGGAGCATAAGATATTTTTTGGCAAAAATTAAAAGTTTGGAAGCAGTATGAAATAAGGATTTGTACAAATAAACTAAAATAATAATATAATTGAGAATTTTATTTCATTAGGAATCTCTAAACAATCTCCGATATAAAAGCCAATCGGAGCACAAACGTTGCATCCATTTGCCTTGCAGCCATGCAACAATCGAGAGTCGCCTTGCTTCTTTCACTCACTCTCAGTCAAGTTCTGGTGGTGTTTTGCGCTTCGGAGGCGAAATTCGGATCTCTTGTGACCTTTGGTACGAAGCAAGCTAGCTTAAAGCAATGCTATTCCACCACGCTTAAAGCGAACGTATTCAGTTTAGTACCGATCACGAGGGTCGTCACCTTTACTCCACAAGTAAGACAGTTCTGGAAGTAACATAGAACATTAAAAGTGATAACCATTTTTAATTGTCTTCATTTCCAGATGCCCGTGAGATACATTACAGTAGCCTCCAAAACGTCCGGCACACTTTCGGCCCGCATAGTGCAAGGTGGCATCAACATGGATTCTGCGCGACCGATCAGTGTTGCACTTGCATCCGACTACGGTGGACGACTGAACGCGGAAATCAACGCATACTGTGCTTAAAAGAAGTTAATCCCACCGAAAAATGGAGCTCAGAATAGGGGTGCAGTTGCTGATACTACTCCTCGGAAACAAGGTTCAACAAATCGAACCAGCCGCTCGTACGTTTGCCAGCCAGTCCACCTTCGGATCGTACAACACCGGCCTAACCGTTTGCTATGCTGCATCCGTGTCATCTAACAGACAGAGCTTAGTTCCCGACTTTCGTGTAGTTTCCTACACGCCAACTGTACTGCAAATAATTATATTAAAATTAAGTTACAGTACCAATTTCAACCGCAACTAATATCTCATCGTCAGGACCCAGCGTTAAAAGTGCGATACATCGAAGTGTCATCATTTTCCCACTCAACCGTCAACGCTCAGATAACTGGTGGAGGCATCGGTACTAGCGGCACGGCAACTTCCATTGCCATCAGCCCGCAGCACGGTGGACCATTAAGTGCTACGGTCAAATTTTACTGCGGAGTATAAGGTTGAGAAAGTTTGAGGTTGAAATGGATTCAGTCCGGTTTCCTGTTCAAATCATTACAACCTTATCAGGCTGCCGGGACATTCTCCGAGCGTTGCAGGTCGCAATAACCGGTTCAGTCGTTCGGTTGAATTTTGGGCTGGTGTTCTATAATTAGCAACGAAAGCGGGGAAACACAAGTAACGATGGTTCTCTTCCAAAAAACCAAATCTGAGTTCAAGTGCAAGGAACGTCAGCCACGTGCGTATAATTGCTTGCACTGACCCAATTCCGAGCGTGAGGACGATGGTGTGCGGATTGAGAGACGAGAGAAAGTTTATTGCTGGTGATGTTGTGGTTCTAGTTGTTTTTGTCCACTGTTTTAAATAAAATAATAACAAAATAGAACTACTTCAAGTTGTAATACTGATCTGGAAGCTATCCTCAAAGCCTTGTTCTTTACGACTCCCTTTCTCAAGACGAGATCCGAAAAGAGACTAGTGAGAGTTCTCCAAACCAAATCAACCTACTTCTGCCACAGTTTCACCGATCGATCCCTCAGCGATATAAAACTGATTCCCACAGTTTCACCACACGTCAGTACGATCGCGAGTGTCCTGCTCATTACAGTTTGCCGCCATGTGTCCCGGGTCGTCAGCGGGCACTGTCCGTTGGCTGTTGATCGGATTGCTGGTGATTTCGGTCAGCCTATCGCTTGTACTAGCCCAACCACCGGAAGCCCTCAACTACCCGAACGTGATCACGTACGGTGCGTTCTCCGGCACCATTTGCTTCTCCAACACGGTCGCCGTCAAAACGCTCACACCGATCACAACGCGCACCTTCTCATTTGTTCCAGCGGTAAGGGAGCAATCGCGCCAGTGAGCCTGGTTTGGGAGGTGCTATAATTGCTGATTCGTTTGTGTTTGTGTTCCAGACCGCCATCACCTACGTCATTTGCTACAACAACTTGTTACTGCATCCGTTCGACGCGCAACTCGTCGGAGGTGGTGTGGGTGCAACGACCCTGACCAGCATCGTGCTCACTTCGGCATCCGGCAAACTGTACGCCAACTGTGACGTTTACTGTGCTCCTCCATAAGACATAAGAGCTCTCTCCATATCAACGTACCGTGTTTGTTTGTGTCCATATCCGAGAGTCAAGCGACGTGGCGTCCTTTCCCATCCGAATGTCATCTGATCCGAAATCGATCAATAGAGCTGCCACTTGCATCACACACGCCAAGGGTGCAACAATGGTGCATTTTGACAGGATTAGCAATGGTTTGGTGGTTTGTTTGTTTGCTCTCGTTTGCCGACCCGTCCTTTTTTGCAACAAAAAGCGCAAAGCGCCCCTCTCGTGATGCAGTGATGCGAAATAATCGCATACGTGACGTACCGTACCGGATTTGACAAATTGACACTCGTCCGTACGGTGCCCTAGTTAGGTCGATCGATAAAAAAGGGGTTCTGTTTGCGAAATGAGGACACAGTGAATCAATATAAATGCCGTTGATGCTTGTTGGTGGCTGGGAAAAGTGGTGCATCAACAGGTTGTCGTGTGCGAATAATAGATGCAATTAGGCATAAGGCACGATTAGAGCAGAGATTTGGTTTGACACTGGGGGATCCTTTAATGGAAAATTAAAATTATAAAACGTCATTATTCATTACATCAGAGCAATAAAATATGAGGCGCTTGTTGTTTCGAAAAAGTTCTTTATTTTAGGAATAAATTGGGAATGATGATTGACAGTCATCAATATAAATTTTATAGCAATGCGGCCAGCCCGATCACATTTTTTAATATGATAAAAAAATATTAAATTAATGAATTAGTGGTGTTTTTGTTATTGAAGTTATACATTTTTCCTCTCAAAAGCAATCGAATGTTTTATGAACTATGAGCTAAAAAAATAAATCAAATTTAGAATTTGTAAAACTAAGCTTTGGCGACACGTTCAATTTTTTCTTATTCAAAACAAAACTAAGTTTTATGTAAAATTATTCAAAAAACGATGAAATAAAACAAACACCAGAAATAATATCGAAATACTATATTATTAGAAATATATCTTTTTGTATGATGATATAATTTAAATCGTGATAAGCATTAAGATGAACATATAAAAAACTTCTTGTAAACATTAAAGTAGTTTAAAACTTAAAAATATACAATATTTTACTCTGAGATTGTTTGATTCCATCAGAAAACCTCCCAGCAATAAGGACTCGTTATTGAATAAAAAATGGCATGGCTTTAATGCACGAAAAATCCCTTCTTTTTAGTTAATTTCGCATCGAACAGTAAACTAAATAACAAATTAAATCAAAAGTTTTACACAACAGCAATCAATATAATAAAAATTTAATTCAGTGTTTAAAACAATGAAAATTTAATAAAAGTACATGAGCTATCAAACAAACAAAAGGAAAAGATAACTGATATGAAAAAGAAGGAAGAAATTTGATTGCTGTTTCAATTTAATTACAAACTTCAATGCTTTTCTAATCATTCCCTTGCAAGTCATTTCATTTAACATTTATGATGTGCTACACACATGAATTAAATAATTAAGCCACACTCACGTAAACATTAGCCAACATTTTCAAGAACAGCAATTTCGAAGAAAAAAAAAACTTCACCAAATTGCTACTTATTGCATCATGAAATCTTCAGTTGCCTCTTCGATTTATGTTTGTAATTTCCTCTCGATGCCCGTAGCAATCGATTGCTTCGAACGTTCTACACCGATGTACATCTTCGCGGGGGAATCCAACAGCAAAAGACGCCTGCTGTCGTGCCGCGTAATGATAACTTTTCAGCATACCTTACCAAGGCATTCTAACACACACACGCAAAGCGCTGTGAAATAAATGCGATGCTTTATTTATTACCCACGCCCCGAAAAAGTAGCATTTTTAGTTTGGGCACTCAAACGTCGGGCTTATTTATTTATAAATTCGACGACAGATAAGCGCCTGTCCGATTCCGCATCGATCCAGCACGTGGATCACAGGCACACAACAAGAGAACTCGAGTCACCAGAAAAAGAAGAAAAGAAAAATTGACCCCAGAGCCCCACTCCAAAACAGTGAGAACACCGAACCAGGGAACGCCAAATGAAAGAAAATCGCCAGCAGCGTGCGTGTTCCAAGTCGATACACATTCAAAAGGAAACACACACGCACGCACGCCGACCAAAGACGAGAACATTGAGCAAGAAATAAAATTAAGGAGAGAGCAAAAATACTGCCATCCCCTAGCATCTTCACCACAGCGCACCACCTTGCTAAGGGGTGGTTTTTCCACTGCTACCCTAGGGGTGGGGCTAGGACGCTAACCGTCCTATAGGTACCGCAAGGACGATTATATTCTTCCTGCCGTCTTGCTGGTCGTTGTTACCTGCCCCGTTAGACCGTGGTCTTTTTTTTTGCTTTGCTTTTTCTCTTTCGGTCGTGTGTGCGCTGTGTCGCCCTTGCCGGTGACATTCTAAACGAGGGATTCGAGGGGTTTTTTTTTCATTGTGTTTGTCCCATCCCTGTTTTTTTGTTTTGTTTGGTTTTCTTTTTTCACTACCCTCGTTTGGCTGTAGTTGAAATGCTGAAAAGGGACGAAAAGGACGAAGCTAACCACGACGGTAGAAAGTGGTGAAAAAAACGGTGCTTTCCCTACTCAAACATAGAGGGCGCTATCGCTCATTTAGCTTGGAGATATTTTACTCAACAGATTTTCAAGGGGATCTTTCTAAAGAAAATACAGTCAAAATGCTATTTTATTATTTCTTAAGGCTGATGCTAAGCAAGACACCGTTACACACACACATTTTGATAACATAAGAAATCATCAAACCTCTAATTAATGGTGGCTGAAAATTTGCCACAGATCAGCGCTGCTGTTGTAATTGGAATGTAATTAGGATTAGAAACACAGCCACCGTCTTCGAGTACGCCGTGTTTGGAGCTTCAATGCTTCATTTCCGTTTCCGCTTCATCACCCTCGGGGTGGTGGTGAGTTTTTTTTTTCTCTTCGTGTCTTAACCATCCCTTTGCTTTAAGGATTCGCTAGAATTGAAGTTAAAATTAGCCGTTTAATGTCTAGTTTATGGTTGTGGCGTTTTGCTAGCATTAATTTGGATCTGTTTTCTTTCATGTTCTAGTACCAAGTTGGGAGGTAATGGTACATGCTTTCGGTATTTTAATAGAAGAGAGCACACCAGACAAGATATTTCTTTTTTATAACTCAGTCTTGTCTCCTGTGCTGCTTAGAGTTGTGTCGATTTTCTGTTTTAATATTCTTAAAAGTAGAATTTCTTTCCAAAATTGTTCCTTTACATTCTTCGCTTCTTTTGAGCAACATGAAAGTCCCAAAACCACCAATTACTCGATTGTCACAAGTACAGTCAGAACGTTAATAACACGTTTCCACACACCACGCATCACAGAAATCCCAGCACCTCCAACCAAACAACACGGTACGGCATCCGGTTTCGGAATCCCGGAAGCGGAAGCCGCCGAAAAGAATATTCACCCCTCGGTGTAACGGCCGACAACCTGCTGGCTTTTGATGGGACGGTGCAAAAATTACCACCAGCCCCGTCATAATTAATGATGTTCTGCAAGCGTTTTTTTCTCCGCCAAGTGTGTGCGAATGTTTTTGTGTGGTCAGGGTGCATTCGGTTGTACCCGGCTAGTGCTTGTTTGCTTTGTAATGCAAATTTTGCAAGCGCAAAACCCTTCCCCAATTTCGGGTGCAGTTATTGATGGGTGATGATTTTTGTTTCGGTACCTTGCGGAGTGTCGTACGCCAGGCTAGATGCACCACGGTACGGTGCATGTTGCAACAGCGCTTGTTGCTTGTGGGATAATGTTATTTATTTTGCAATTATCAATTTTCCTCCCATTGCAATTGAAGGCTTTTTGATTCGTGTTTTGTTTTGGGTGTGTTTGTAATAATGGAACAGCTTTTGAAAGTTGGTTGGTGTAATGGTAGGGACAGGGACTTTATGGAAGAGATTTTAATCATGAAGCTAATTGATAATAGCTACATGAAAATATGGTCATGTAGCGAGAAGAAGGTATGTTTAACGATATAGATTGATTATTTTAATAATAGGATAAATGATTCTCCCCTTTTTTCTTCCCAAGTTTATTCATTGTAAGTCATATACATATTTTTATTCAAATCCGATCTACTATTGAGCTCTTTTCATGTAATTTACGAATAGGTTAGCCTTGAGACTTTCCTTATCGATTTTTGTTTATAGTTATTAAGTATTGCTACTTTAGTATTCATGTTGAAAAAGAAAAAAAACATCAGCAATCATTAGAAAAGCAATTGTGTCACGCGTCTTATTAACAATTCTATCACTTTTAATAGTTTTTTAAGAAGTAAGAGGAAACATTTGATGTGAATTCTATAAAATTTTGGATAGTTTTAAACCAAATAATCTATAAACACATGATATCATTAAAGCTAACAACTGCTTGGTCTAACTGGTTAAGCCTCCATTAGCTATAGCAGGCAAGTTTAAGTTGCCAGTAATTTTCCAATTGCTTTAAGTTCAACAAATATATGATTGTGAAAGTATTTAGTTCATCGTAGCAATCAAATGAAGGCAACCCTATTGAAACAAAAGCTCAATCATAAATCATCCTCCTCCTAAATAAGAGATTCGCCTAAACGGCCCCTACATATATTGTACCGAAATAAGCAGTTGCCCGACATTAAGAGCCAATTTGCGAATAAAATATAGCATGCAGCGGCTTGCACGAACTCATCTGCTTGCCATTAGAAGTACCATCGAACAAGAACTATCACCATGCGACGAATTTAGAACCCTCATTCCAACGTGCCCGCGGGACAAGATTTTGCTTCGATTAGTGTCCAGTGCTCCATGCTCCAAATGATAAACTTCCAGCAACCGAAGAAAACTAAAAGGAGAACAAACTTCACCTGTGTATAGCCGCAAGCTCGGTGGATGTTTTTGGGTGTATGTGTGTGTGTGTACCGAAAACAATATATCATCCACGTGAACTAACGCGAAACCCACATCAGAACACTCCCGCAAGCAATTCTTTCCAAAAAAAAGCTACAACATTGCGCAACTAACGTTTAGCAGCACGGCGATGAAAGATTATGCTCAGTGAAAGATCCCTACGAGCTTTACGCTGAACTTCGGTGCTTCTCCTTCTCCTAAGCAATACTGATGCAGCACGAATCCCTTCCGAAGCTCAGGGAAGCTCCTCGATACACGAAACCCCACTCGAAGGCATGCGTGTGCTCATCTGGATAATTTGATAAAAATTATACCCGTGCACTTCTTTCGACAGCCCGGGCATTAATGTAATTGTAATTATTAGCTTTGCCGTACACACACGTACGATCGGGAGGTTTTTTTAGCCCGGTTGCCCGTTCGCTTCCAAGGCCGTAAGCAAGTAAAACCGTTCCGAATTCAATTTATCGTTCAATTTCTTGTCCTTTTAGCCCTTAATGGGTCTGGTGGAAATGGTTCTTAGCGAGCGCAATGGGAAGTTGGCTGGTGGTTGTTGTTGCTTTGCCCATCGGCTACCGGTGTCTTGGGTTGGCCTGGAAAGGCTGCGCCCGATACCACAGCTGGTACATCGAAGAACGTGTGAATCAACAACTGCTGATGATACGGTTGGGGCCAAAACTTATTTATAGATCATTTTTATTCAAATGCGCTTAAACACAGCCATTTCGCTGAAACGATGGGTTTTTAATGTGACGTTAAACTTAGTGCAAAGGGTCAATGGAGCGAGCAGCTCTTGTAGTTATAATGTGGACTTTGGACATTGGTAGCATAGTAGCACAAAAACTCAAGCTAATTTTTTTATATAGCTCTAGAAAACAGCATTTTTTTAGCATTTGAGAGTCATATTCCTATTTTGGACAAAGTATACATTTTTGAAGAAAATTGCTCAACAATGGTCTTATTTTTCACTTTGGACCTTACGACGAATTCAAGACCGCAGTACAGATACCTACGGAATATTGATCTTTCCCTTCTTAGCCAAGCGATCTCTTGTTTGCCATTTCTGGCTTATTATAATTAATGATACCTCGTAGTTGAATAGTGAAGTGGAATTGAACCCCAATCCTACTGTATGAAGATGGGAATGGCCCAACGAATATTACCTTCACGATTAATTAAGCTTTCACTGGCCACTTTTGAACTATTTTCAGAATATCTTATACTTGAAAGAGGACTTAATGCCTGAAATATCCCATATTCCTCTTTAGATTAAGCGAGATATTCAAGACCTCTGCCTAAAAATGAACAACAAGGCCTTCAAAATTGACGAGACTAAGAGGTGTTCAGATTAATTCCTTAAAACTGGCATGCTGCCTTAGAAATCAAGCCTACAACCTGAGGATGCTGAAATTAAAACATTCTGGTTATCCCATCCAGGCTGCCTCTCAGTACGTAGGGCTGACTACTTTACTACGGGTAAAATCAAGTCACTGAAAACCAGAATTGGCAGGCCGAGACCGTTCGAGATTGTAGTGCCAAGGAAGAAGAATTGAAATATTTTACTGGTTATTGAAATAAATTTACAAATTAGTGCTCAACCTGTGAGTTAGTTAAATAAGTTAAAATAGTTAAGCTCAAAGTTTTGGTTTAGGTCAACGTTAAGTCCATCAGGATAGTTAAGGTTCAACAATTATTCTTCTAATCTGTGTGCTACTGCCCATTTTAAACAATATAAAAGTTAAATATAGAAATTGTGCCTTATTTGACACTTAAAACGGAAAGCAATCGTGATCACTCGATCATCAACTCGAACGATGCAGTTGGACTGTCTCACGCTTACTGCAGCATCATCATCCTTTTATCCTCCCAATCCGCCACGCTATCGACATTGATGGAAGCGTCATTTGCATAAATCACATAAAACGGGTTGAATAAAAAGGAAAACCGGAGGCGAAAAAACAGTACTCAGGGCTCAAGGTACCACATTTACTTCTTTTTTTTATCTCCGTCATCCTGTTCCAGGCTTTTGCCGACTGTCATAATGCTGGCCGCTTTCGTTCCGCGATTTATCATCCTCGGCGCTCGGAATGTTTCACACGCTGTAAATGAAATTATGCTCCGTTCGGTAGGAACAAACACAGACACACAGAACGCGCAAGCAGCATTTACCACGGTGTTCCACGGGCACAATATGTGCCACCCAATGTGTGTGCCGTACGGGTTCGGTTGCTCATTTGCATAAATTCTGATATTCCACTGCCGTGCTTTTAGGCGTCTGGTGTACGGATCCTTCCGGGAGGAATCGAATCAAAAAACGAACACAGGGACACGAGAACACTGAATACGAAAGGGTTAAAGCGGATCGTCGGTTGCGCTTCTCTGTCTCTCTCTCTCTATGTCTCTCTATTTCCCTCACACCAAACCATAATGCTAACAATGCGAACAATCTCGGTGTTTCATAAGCACTTACCTCTTACCTTTTATTGTGCCCTTTTACCCCATTGGAATCACACACACACACACACACACACACACACACACACACACACACACACACACACATCCAAAGTGTCCTTTCGCTTCCGGTGTTCTATGGTGAGCGGATGTAAATAAATAATTATTTATGCAAAAATCGTTCCCGGCGCGGATCGCGATCGCGTACCGAATGCGGAAGCACAACCGAAATGCTGCGCGTGAGAATCCTAATTTACATTCGAAATGTGTTTTTTTATGCTCCTGCTCGCTTGCTTGCTTGCTTCCTCCAATTTTCTATGCTTATGCTGCATCCAGCCGTCCATCCGGTAGTCCGTTGGGTTATGGGCATAATCTCCTTTCTTTTGCCGCACCTTCACGTCACCACATCAATCCCGGCGCGGCTCTTAGCCTTGGACCTGGTGTTTTTTTTTTCGCTCTTAACTTATTGTTATTTTAACCAGCCAGCTTCGCACCAGCGATGGGATGCGACGGCGGACGGGTACACTGTGCCCTGCAGTGAAATTAACCCTTCCACTCGAGTCGGCACCAGGGGGGGGTTTGTTGGGTTTGTTGGCCGACTATCCGCAGATCGTCAGAATCCGGCGCGCCCGGCTGATGGTTGCTCAATCAGTCGGCGCAAGGCTTTGCTGGTTGGCTGATGGGTTGCGGAGATCAAGCGACGGAAGCGTTCTCGAAAGCATCAGCGATCAGACGAACCGAACGATTTGCTGTGGATGCGACACTAATGAGCGACGGCTTCCTCAAACGGTTACATTCCGTGGCGTGGTTGTGAAAGTGAAAGTGTTGAGGTAACAGTGAAAAAAATAATTAGTGCAGCTTTGGGTAATATAAAAAAATTATTATCTGTGAAAGTGTTTTACATGTGAAAAAGTGTGACAAGAAAAACGGAACAGAGGAAAAATAATTGGAATCGGGCGAAGAAATTGAAAACGATTAAAGAATTTAGTATGTGCAATACGGCCAGGCCAGGTCTCTAATACACAAAAAAGTAAATTAAGTGAAGAGAAGCGATTTAAAAGAGGTTTATAAAATAAATTGTTTAAGTAAATATGTTTACGAAAACGAGATAACTTCCTAAAACTTCCAGCTTTTTGAAGTGAAAAGTGAAAAAATACTGCATAACGTCCAATGAAACTCGTATTGAGTTGTAATGAACTGTAAATGAACAAAAAATAAAATAAAATCAAAGTTAAAGTATAAATAAAAGAAAAACCAAACATATATAAAAAGAGAGTAAAACCACGAAAAAGTGCTAGTTGAACAGGAAGATACATTGAAAAAAAAACCCATTGTGAAAATATTAAAACTTTTGTTGAGCTGACAAATTAAAAATTTACAGATAAATTACTAAAAGTTCACAATAAATGAACAAGGCATTTCCTCCCTGTTATGTTGCCTTTTCCCGTGCAGCCTCGGTTTCATCGAATAATATGACTTCTAAACAATGTGAATCTCCCGTCGGTATGATTTTAGACTATTCGAACAAAGATTTTCCCGCTTAAATACTGTTAAATCTTGATGTTGAGATTGAATAACAAGGGTTTTTCATAAATTTTTTCCTTGTTTTCGCGTTTGAAAGGTTTTGCTTCTATTTTTATAAAGAAACACAGAAAAACTTCATACAAAATGGTATGCTAAGATGCCGCCAGCACGATAATAAACTTCGTGAAAACTTGCTGTAGACTGTAAGTTGCTACCTTTTTCATAGGAAGATAGAAAAAGAGGTTTTCAAACATGTAAAATTAGAATAAAAAATATGAGCAAAGAAAGAAATATATTAAACTTGCTCTTACTTTTGTAAATGCTAATTGTAACAAAAGAGATTATGAAACATTAGGAAAAATATGAAGCATTCAGGACTTTGATAGAAGCTGATCGATCATTGTTAAATACATTATAGCATAGCATAGCAAACGAACTAAACAAAAAAATCTGTAAAAGAAAGTATCAAATTTTATAAGAAGGAAAACAGTCTAATGCCTGTGCTTAACCAACTTATCTGAGAATAGCCATGATTTTCCTGCCTGTTCCATGTAACATTCCAACTCTACAACAGAGCTTCAAACACGTACTAATGAACCAACGGAAGCATCCACTTTAATGTAAAATTAATTTTATTTCATTGACCTCTCCAACTCCCATTGATGCTTCACACCAGTTTTCCTTTCCCGTTTGCCGGTCCATTTTCCATCAAACCAAAAACCCGAACGATTGCATTCATATTGAAGTAGGTCAAGTTTACGGCTTTAATTACCACATCCACACCCACCCATCCCAACCACCAGACGTGCTAATTAACATAAAACATCATTCTGTCTGAATGAAACCGTATCGTCTGGTGCGGCGAAAAACTGGAGCAAAATTAAAACCCAACAAGCGGAGCAAAAAGTCATTAACCGATGCTGCCCGGCAAAAGAGGAAGGATACTTCTACTCGCTGTCGTTGTGTGTGTGTGTGGGTGTGTGTGGGTGCTCGCTCGGGGTCGAGGTCAGGATGCTTCTTCCGGCTCGGTCGTCTAGGTGACCGTAGAAAGTGAAAATTATTTACCGAATCACCCGTTAATTATGTTGCGCTGTCTGTTTGTCGGCAGATCGTGAAGACAAGTGGCCATGTTTGCTTGCTACTGCTGCTGGCAGAAACGCAGTTCATTAGTGTGCCATGTTTGGTGGTTGATTGGCGAAGGAAAAGCAGTGCGGAGTGGGGAAAGGGAGAGAAGGAGCGGGTGCGGCGAGAAAACGACGCTTCCATTCCATGCTTCGGCCATTTCGTGCACGAAAGCCAATGCAAAACCGATTTTCCGCCCGAGCAGCCGTTTTTCACCCTCGCCGCTCGCCATTACCAACACACAGATGCAGTGGTTCGTTTTCCTTTGAAAGTCACGCACACACACACAGACAAACATTTCTCTCACCCTTCTCAATGTTGCACACACATGCAAAGGTGGTTAAGAAATGTGGTCTTCTGGAGGGGAAAATTGTGAACGTGTGTTGGTGAGATAGCACACTCACACACACGCACGCACACTCTTGGGAAGTTTGTAAAGGAATTGAGAGTAAAGTATAACAGGAAAAAAAACACGCACACCTTTCCTTGGCAACTTTTCTTACCCTAAGCGAAATACTTTGGAAGTGTATTAGTGATCCACCAACACCAACAGCAAACAGTGAAGTGAGATTGTGAAAGAGAGACAGACAGACAGCAAGCAAGGAAAACTGTTCCTGATCATGGTGTGTGTGCGTTGAATCTTAGCAACAATGTATGTGTGTGTTCTTGTTATCTGGAAATCTTAGGGAAAACTCGCGCGACCTATGATACGGAAGCGGGAAAACAGGGCCGCGCGGGCTGAACTAACGAGCATACGGATTTCCATTGGCGTTAGCGTCTCTCGAGGCGGTCCCTTCGTACGCTTTCCGCCCGAACCGCCCGGTGATGGGAGAGAGTAGAAAATTGCGTTCAGGGTTCAAATGGTTCAACGGTTTTGCCGGCCGAATGTTGTGGGGGGGGAGGGTTTGTGTCGGGGGGGGGGGGGGAGGCAACTGGAGCTTTGGGAAAATTGCCATTTTCGGGATAACGAATGGATTCTATGGATTTTCTTGGATCTTGGCTGACGCTGAACCGTAGCGATTGGAAAGTTTTACGGCACGGACAGGGAGGATATGTGTGTGTGTACAGGAGCTGCAATGAAAATAGGAAAAACATTATCCTGGGAGGGTTGTCTTTTTTTATTCTTCGTAATGTTAATAACGATTCAAATGGGCCTCAAAAACAGGAATACGGCATTGTGTTTAAGTATGGTAAGAAAATTTTTGCCAACGGAAACTTATAAAAATAGATGTTTAAATGTAATTCAAATATTTTGGGATTTGCTCGGAACACTAAGAGCAACACTAAACATCACTTCAATCTCGACTTTTCTTTAGACTTAAAACTTAAGTTTTTTCTTAAATATCTCAGGTATTTTGAAGTCCTTGATTACTTCTCAATGTTCCTTTACGCCTTAGATTAGATCTATGCTGCGCAGATTGCATACTTTTCTCATTCAATAAGAACAGCCTGGCCGTTTTGCTACATTTCATACTATTAGGCGCTAATGTTCTTAGTCACAGAATAATGAATATAATTTAAAGCAACGAGGTTCGATCCTTTACAAATCCTTCAGATGTATTTAATTCTTTAAAACAATTTAATATTAAAATTGAATTAAATTAAATTAAAAAAGAAGACCATAGGTTTAAGAAGATAATGTTTAAAAAATCTAAACTTCTAATAATATCCTTGGCTTTAATGAGTCTTGAAATCCATAAATTTATATTTTTTCGTGCCACATCATCCAACAATCGAATTTACTTTTCTACAATAGATCTTTAATTAGAAATAAAGCCGTGAATCAATACTTCTAACATATTTCTTTCCATCGAATCCTGAACTCTCCTGTAAGGTCTTGTTCTGTAAATCTTCACCGAGTTTTAAATGAAACACTTCCCTTCGCTCGCCCGAAAAATCAATAATCAATAAATAATCGCATCTTAAAGCACAACCATTCCACGTCTCGACTTTCATTAAACCCATCCCGTCGCCAGCCAAACGTTTAATGTGATTTTACTCCACCTTCTCGTGCTGTGTCCTTGAAAGCAGCGTGTCCCAAGCCTGACCATAGAAAGAAAATGGGAATTGTTTAAGTTTAAGCGTCTCTGATGACGCGAAAAGTTACCCGCCGGGCAAGAGAGAGAGAGAGAGAGAGTGAGGGTGAGAAAAAAAAAAAGCGCGAGGCGGCGATGGAAAGCTGACGTCCAAGTACAAATGAATGTTCCATGCAAAGGACGTGAAGCGAACGAGTGAAGTAAGTAAGTAAGCGAAAGAACGTAAAATCAAAAGTGAAAGTGGAAAATGAGTCAACCGGCATTCCGAGACGGAAAGCGATAGTGGGATCGTCTTGCCGAGGCCGAGCGTCCTAGGTCAAGAAATTAATTGCTTTTTGTAGCGCGCATCATTATCATGCTGGCCGGGCTGTAGGAGGTCAGAAGCAGCAGCAGCAGCTTCCGAGCAGCTGTTAAAAAGTCCGACTGGCAGTCGACTCGTCACTGCCGGAAGCGGTCTTATTCTTCGGTTGGGACAAAGTACTTAAAAGAATTCTTCTACATTCCTTTCCTTGGTTTGGTGTGGACCGACCGTTTGACTCCTTTCGCTGGGCAAATGTACCCGCCAGCACATTTTCCCCGGAGCTGGTCGAATGGCTGAGACTGACGGGACAAAAAGTGAACTGACTGACTGGACAGCACTAACAAAAACCACCTCCCCGAAGCCCTGAAGGTTGTTGGCGTAACTCGAACTCAAAGCAAACTGCAACTTGCGCAACGCGAACGATGAAAAACAACACGGCCACCAGGCGAACGGGCTGGGTGGAAAACTGGCTCTGGAAATTGTTTTAATTTGTTTGCTTTACATAAAAGTCAAGTGACGCCCGCCCGAAGTGACTCTGCTGGGTCGCGGAAAACAGCGCAGCGAACAGCCAGCAACGAAATGAAAATTGAAACTTCAACCAGCCAACCGTTTACCGACCGAGCGACGACGCCGCGGAAAGCTAATGGAGAAAAGTGAGCGAAAATTAAATTAGGGCATCCTTCTTCGGAACGGTGCTAGAATCCTTATACCTTCTGGTGCCTTCTTCTTCCCGTCAGCCCGTACGCAACCGACGGTGACGTTAACTAACTAGGTTAAATAAATAACTAACTGCCAGCGGTTTTTTGGGCGGTAGCCACGTTCGGTGGTGGCCCGGTGGTTGCGTTCCGGTTGCGTCGCATGGATTAGATCATGTCGTCTTTAACACAATCATTTCATGGCGACCACACCGACCTTTAGTGGTGATGCTAATGGGATGGGAAAAGCTGTGGCCTTTGTGGTGGTTAGTATGAAGTGAGAGAGAAAGTAGGTGTGTGTGGAATGCTAATAATTATCAATAAAATTAGGCATCCGGATCGCCTCTTGGTTGGAGTTTAGTAGAAAGAATGGTAAAATGAATGTAGGTTTAATATAGTAAACTTCCAAAAAATTAGGCTTCGATTGCTTACGTTTGCTTGGTTCTAGCTATGTTTCGCGAGTGTATTACTGATTCCTTATTCGATCTTCCTTCCTAAACTATCCAATCATTGTAATACCGATTTCTCAACCTACTGACATGTCGTTGGACCCTTACAAAAGTTTCCTACACAAAAAAAAAAATTACTTCAATTTTTCACCAAAAGAGAAGTAAGTAGCCTAACTACTCTAAGTCATTATAAACTAACTAGCCAAGCAAATATTTAGCGATAAGAAAATACAGTTCAAGAGATAACCAACGCTGGCATCGAACACTCATTCGGATAAAGCTAGAACACAGCTTCTTGTTCTTGGATCGTTTTAATGACCTTCGTAGACATGTTGGCCTTATCATGGTTTACTAGCCAGTGACCAGATTGGATTTGAACCCCGGACCAGTCGTGTGAAGACCGGTATCACCAACAGCTACTGGACTGCCCCAAAACATAGCTCTTATTGCAGAACTCACTCACGAATATTTAGATACAATTCCTAGAATAAATTTTAAAAAAGATTTTCATCTCTGAAGAACCAATAACAATATTTTAAGGAAAAAAGCGTGCCATTTTAATTTTTTATTAGTTTATTTTTGTCGGCTAAATCAAATCAGAACAGAATCAGAATCCCACTCACCGGTCCCGGCAAAACCAGCACGGAAACTAAATTTGATTACATTTTGCTGTCTCGCAACTCGATCACCAAATTTATCACATCCGAACACCGGGCGCCCGATGAAGAGTCATTCAATCAGTTGATAAACTTAGTCCCCCATCTTTACGCGTTTCCTCCCCGGTTCTCCACTTGGTCTACTCACTCCGTTTTTGGGTAAGAAAATATATAGATAAATCCCATAAACACAAACCTGACTTCCGTGCACCGTTGCGGGGGTGTGAGAAGGCCCTTTTTTCCTCTCAAATGCGTACTAACGAACCTGAGCGAGCCTGTTCTGCGTCTACGGGGACATCCGGAACATTTCGGAGGCATGGGCCCCGATAGAAACATGCCTCTAACAAGAAAACGAAACGAAAAAAAAGAAACCGCCTTTTTGTCGAGGGAAAGCGCTCTGGTACCAACGCCCCGGGAATGCAGGACACAAGAAACACCTGAAATCAGCTAAAACCGACGAATCACGTTCAAATTCCCGTTTCTTATAAATTATGATGACATCGTACAATTTTGCTTTTTAGTTCATGGTTTAGTCCTGGTTTTCTCCTTTTTTTCTCGCTCTCTTTCCGTCACACTTTTTGCACACTTTCGACACACAGAGACCAGTCGGACACGTTTTCCCGGCCCGGTGTAGGGATCCAAAACGCGGTGCACGGTTGAAGCGAGATGATTGGATGCCCTCACCACGCCGTGTGCTCCAGGTGCAGCAGCTCCCGACGATATGACAAATGAAGCAAAAGGCTTCGCTTGTCACACACACACACACAGAAGGGAGGGTGAGAGAAAGAAGAAGAAGAAGAGGACAAACGCAACGGTACATCCTTCATGCCGAACACGGACCCCGGGGTGAAGAAATTGGATTGGATCGGATTGAATCTGGAGAGAATATTTCCTGTCAGTGGCGTTTTTGGGGGAAAAAATTGGAAGAAGATTTCCCCATTTTTTATCCATAACTTTTTTTTTTTGGGGAGGAAGGTACAAACCCCTCTCTCCTCCTTCCTATTTTCTTTGCAAAACTACCCGGGCCCAGGGAATGTACGAGCCGTCATATCCTGATGTCATTACCGGTGCCATGAATGTTGCCGACATTCATGACCTGAGCCTGCCTAGTCGTCTAGTCGGTGAAGCAGGGTAGAGTTGGTCGCGATTCGTTTCATACCCAGTCCTCCAGCTCGAGCACTCCCCTTGATGCCTCCCACTGGTGACTCACGGACGCCATGCGCAAAACTTTCCCCCCCATCCCAGAAAGCCTTATTTAAATTGAAATCCAGTGAGGAAAAATATGAACTTCCAGTGGCCTGACGGTGGTGGAAACTTCGTAGTCCTCAAGGATGGTGGAAAAAGGGGTTATAAGGGATGGGGAGATGAACCGGGTGAAGGGGCTTCAGGGGTGTTAAAAAAGAAACATGGCCGGGCTGAAGCAACCACTCACGTTGAAGCCTTCCGGTTACGGTTCGGTTTGGAGGTGTTTCGTTGGTATGCGCCTACGGTTTCTACCCAGTTTCGAGTCACATTGGCGCTATTTTTTTTTTGTTGCTGCTTTTCCCATTGGAACCTCTCTCGCTAGCTGTAGCCTACAAGGTGAATAAGTTTTCCATCCATTGGAAAACTCCGGACTCCCAGGACTAACTACGAATCGGATCGCCGAAGAAGGAGCACAGAAGCGTGGGGTTTAGTGAGGTGGTGAATTATTGTTGATAATGATGGCGATATTGTACAGGAGTTGCGAGTTCTTTCCCTTGCCAGTTTTTCCCCCCCAACTGGGGAGACGCAAACACGAGTAAAGCAGTACACTGCGTCGAGCCTATCGACAGCCTGATCCTTTTTCGCGTACAGCTCCTTCACTTGGCGGGAGCCGGATTTTTCATCGTTTAGGTACGAGGGTTTTGTGTGTGTGTGCTTGAAGGTTTGGGAAATTATTTCTGTACTTCCATTCTTCTTTTTTGGTATAAACTCCAAACGAAGTAAGTTTTTGGTTTTGTAATAGTGCACGGGGTTTTCTGCCCCTCGAGCTTCTCGAGAAACGTGAGTAACGGTTGGCGCTTTTGCTACAGTTTTGCTTCGTTTCCCTTCTGCCGGAATGTCGAATTGATTACGCTGCGTTGAGTTTATTTGGAATATTTTATAGCGTTACCTTTTGGTCTCCTGTTTGGTGGACTAGTTTCTTGTTTTTCGGTTTGGCTACGGTTTTGTGTTCGGGGCCGAAACTGAAAGCTGCAAAAGTTGTAGTTGATTATTTTCAGTTACACAGTGCAGTCGGATCATTACGGAACTAGATGTGGAGTTGTGAAGTTGATCGTGGAGAGATTCGAATCGTAGTTGATTATTTTCAGCTTTTGGGTGGAGGAAAAACAGCTAAACAATACGGTGAACAAATAAGCAAGTACAATAAATAACAGAACCGTAAGGGTTTCTTAGGCAGCTCTTATATTGATGCCTTGGCTGGAGACTTCTGTTCGAGGGTTTCAATGTTTACCTTTTGTAAGAATTTTTAAATTGTAAATAAATTCATTCAACAACAAAAAACCCGAGAAAACAAGGGCCAAATTACATACATAAAGCAACAATCATAAAAGCAACATAAAATAGAGAAGAAAAGAAACACCACATACATTACGGGCACATAAAAAAACAGCAAATGCAAAGCATTAAAGCTAAATATGTAAAATCAATTAGCCTCTTAACTTTACCGTGGCATTGCCATAAAAAACCGACAAACAAAGACACACTAAACGATCGGTAGTAAAATGTCTTCAGCAAAAGTTTAACAACATGCCCTCTAAAAGCAGTTGCATCAAATTCTGCATCCATTCTGCACACAGGCACGGACCGTACGGGGAGTTAATCGGCACGGAACGATAAGCTACGTCCAGCGCCTCACATCAGCCAAGTACGCACAGCACATGCATTTCTGACACCGAAACACAGGTTTTCGCAACCAGAGTCACCGCAATACACCTTAACTGCTGTAAAATGCTGCTTTACGCTTTACCATAAAGTGTCTGGTTTAATGTAGGATGAAAGCAATCGTTTCGCCGTTTTACGAGGCAAAAACCACCGAAAACCTTCCAGGTCTACGGGCCGCACTCGAGAGTGCGCGTTCCTCATCGCATATTCATCAACACGCGGGTAGCCCCGGCCCGACGTTGTTTCCAACAAATTCTTTCGTTCGAATTATTCG
Source organism: Anopheles stephensi (assembly GCF_013141755.1). Classification (NCBI taxonomy): domain Eukaryota; kingdom Metazoa; phylum Arthropoda; class Insecta; order Diptera; family Culicidae; genus Anopheles; species Anopheles stephensi. Next base: position 19,680,144 of record NC_050203.1, read on the forward strand.
CGTTCCAGGGTCGCAACGACAAAAAAACTCATAAAATGTTGTGTGCAGCTTAACAACAACAAAAAAGCCGATGCGTTTGAAATGATCGACGGGAGCAACCGTAAAAAAGCCCGACGTGGTGCATCACTTGAAATAAAGAAAAAGCTTGTTACTAATGCATGCAGCTCCCATGTTTACAGCGTGCCATCAACCGAAAAATTGGGATATTTCTTTCTGCTGAGCTCCAACAACTGGATGGAGCCTCACCACAATATCCACTCCGCTGACAGGTGACATACTTCTTGTCTTCATTAGTAAACATTTATCACCCGGGCGCAACTGTGCGGTTCGCTTCCGGCAAACCTGAGGATAGCCCACTGTCAAGAAGTCAGGGAACCTGCCAGTCGGTCTGACGGTACAGCGAATCTTCGGGCAACGCGACAAGATGTTGCCAAGCTGTATCAATGTATCGTCAGGAAAGGGTTCAGGCCGTCCAAGAATTAATGCCCGTACAACGCACAACTGGATTGATGGCACAGAGACGAGTTCCACGAAAATCCTTCCTGCTCGAGGCCATGAAATTATCACTCCCATTCATCAACCCGGTACCAAAGTCCGGGTGCATTCTGATTGTTGCAAGTTTTTTTTTCTTTGTTCCTGGGGAAAGCCATATTTTAACTCACTTTGTTAAGCAATAATTCAACGCGGCGACTAATCGTTTGACTGCACCCTGAGCAACCCTGACAAGGTTATAATTTTTGGCTGTAATTAAAAAAAACTGCAAACAGGTGAAACATGAGGATAAATTGTGGTAGAGTTTAAATTTTTAATAAAAGCATGAAGAATGGTTAAAAATAATAAAATCATAAAAACAAGTTCAATAAGAGTAAAATAAGACACAAGAGCTTCAGAAGAACATCACTCAATTCTTCAACACTCCATATTCTTCTTGCAGGGACAAAACTCCTATCTTCACATCATTAAGGGAAACACACTTCATGCATCTGGCATCCTGAGGACTCTGAGCGCTTTGAGCCCGGAAGGCAAACACAAGCCTCAAACCCCCTCCATTTGCCAGTGGGGCCAGTGTTTCTAACGAAAGCCTTATTTCTTTGCACCTCGCCTTAATAAGCAGCCTGGCCATGCTGCAATTTGCTGCAATTTACATTAATATCTGTTGCTTTAATGTCGAGCACTCTGCTTTTTCTTCTCGCACGTGCTGAGCGACACAGTTGCGCAATGTGTGATTTCCGTTCGCCTTGTATCATTTCGTTTCTCCAGAGTGTCTTTCTTGTTGTAGAACTGGTAGAACCAATTTCGTTGTTGTTTGCCTCCATTTATCAACATTAATCGGAAGAAGTAGAAAAAAAATGCCTCACACACAGGCATCACACACCAACACAGCTCAATTAAATTTAGGCCACCGGTGCGACCGTTACTCCTCGAAGAACGATGTTCGATCAGCGGTTATCAGCCCTGTATGGTAATTTAATTACCCTTGACGTACTTCAATTAAGAAGCCCATTTATTTAGACAGCTCTTGTTCACCTTTCCACACACACACACGCACACGTCCACAGCAAGATCACATCGGATCGATGTTTGTGGGCTGTACCGAACGTGATGGGAGCGATCGAAATTTTATTAACTTATGGGCAGAGCTAAGAAGGACAGTAAAAGGGCAACCGTGTATTTTTTCTTTTGCTTCTTTCGATCTGTAACCCACATACCCATACTTGTGTGGAGCCTTGTGGGGTGGAGCCGTCTGCTACCGGATGGTGCGGATAATTAATTAACAAATTGCCACCGAATCGTCGGAAAGCGGCGCGGGAACGCTAGCGAGAGAAAGTGATGTACGAAATTCAATTACCAGCTCCACCAAATGCCTTTTGCTGTAATGTTTTATGTGGCGCATAGTTGTTCCTTCAGTTTTTTATTGTTTACAGACCGTTTTAATTCAGACTTGCATCTGAAGCTTACCGCGAGAAAACCCTTCTCAAGCAGCAAGCGGGGATGGCTCCACTTGCTGCATTGCAGGTGAGAAGTGCAAACATTCTTCTTTTAATTCGCTCGACCTAGCGGAAGGAATGTATGTTCAACGCCAAGTAGTGACGGACGAACGAATTGGCTTGACTTGCTATTTGCTATTTTCATGGAACGTGCTCGTAGAAAGTTCAGGCCGAACACACCTGAAATGGTGCAGCTTGTAGCTAAGTGGTTGTGCTTTTTTTCGCGCAGCGATAACTAGGTGTTGGCAGAATGTTGGCACCTTACATGATGAGCCTTTTAAAGTCATTTAGAGTAATTTCTCAGTCAACTATAAATTTTAAGCTTTTGGTTGCATTTAAGAATCACTTTACGTACACAGAAAGGATATTTAATATTCACTAGCGCTCTTTTCCTATCTGTAAATTACTTTTATCAGTTTTTATTTAATGATTCGCAAAGAAATTTGATGCATTTTAATAATTTTTGCTTTGCTTTTTATATTGAAAGATAACTTCTCTCCCTCACTTCTATTTGTTGTATTATTATCCATTCCATCCATTTCTCTTTTCTTATTTTAAGTATTCTAAGTATCTTTCTCGCTTTACGTATCAAACTTCTAAAGTTTGTGCTATTTATATTTAGTTATTTTTTATAACTGTCAATTTCAATTATACTTTTTCAACTTTTCTGATGCTTCCTCTTCTAATTCGCTTGAGTTTCATTTCATTTTCATTTTGTCGTTCGGTTCCTTATGATTTTTCTTCTCTCTCTCTAAATTTACTTTATTTTTTCATATTTTTCCTTGTAGTATTTTGTCATTCCATACTCTTGTTAATTTTGAGCAACATTTTTCTTCTTTTATCTTTCATCTTCTTCCTTTTCTTTCTAATCATCTTTTTTGTTCATATCCTTATTTTATTTTCTTGTTATGTTGTTTGCTGAAAGTTTCATAGATTTTGAATTATATTTTTTTCATTTCTTATTATTTTTATGAATTTATTAGTTTTTGAAATCTTACTAGAAAGTTGCAGCATCCGGCTATATGTGACGTTATATCATCTTCTAAATTTTGTTTCTCATTCTTTGTTGGCATTACATTCTCGAGAACTCTAGAACTGCTACTTATTGCTTCTTTGGTTAGATTGCCCCTTGGCGATACCTTCACTCTTTGGAAACTTGGTTTGCCTGTATCTTGGTATGACGCTTTACTCACTTTACTTTATTAAATATTCTCAAAATCTTGCTTATCTTCTTTAAAGCTTTTTTCTTTTCAAATTATTTTTCAATACTTACTTTTTTGCTGAATCGATTTTTCACAAATAATCGACGATCCATTCAAAACCCTCCCGCCTCAACTCACATTCTCCAGGGAACATGCTCAGAAAAAAGAGCAACTGCAGCATTTTTATTTCATCCACCCTGCAAGAAGCGTAAAACCAATCAAGCTGGAACGGAATCACACCTTCCTAAGGTCTTCCCTAGGTAGTGGGGAATAAAAAAAATCAACCGAACCGAAACATTTTCCCAAAGCGAGTTTTTCAAAACGAAACGAAGCACAAAAACTTTCCCAACCAACCTTTCGAGCATCAACGTACGATTTTGCCACCAATCTTTATCCTTTTTTTTTTGCTCAACTCACCGACTCGACCCGTTGCCGACTATCTGCTAGAACACCGTAAGGGATTTCCCGGTTGTTCCCGGCCATGACAAACTCTGCGCGAAGTTCGTTACGGGTTTCGTGCTTCCGCTGGGAAGGAAAAATATGGCCTCCTGCGCCTTGCCTTCGTTCTGTGACGCTTTCCGTCTCCAATATACGTTTTCTTCAGGGTTGCCATGGGCAGAGTTCGGGTAAGCTCAATATTTTTCCTGCACAATGTTCCTCCCTTGCTCGCTTTCCCCCCTGCTTTCCACCGTCTTCTTTTATGGCGAAAAAGCAATTTCATAATGTATGAAAAATAAATCCATTATTGCTATGCATGTATTTTATGTATACCTTGTGTATATAGACTCGCGCATCCTTGCTCAACAACCCCGAACCGTGCGTTGGTGGAGTTTTCCACGGAACGGTGCCTCGGGGGAAAAAATGGGAGCCCTCGGTTTGGCTGTATCAAACGCCTGGCGATGTTGGTATGCCTGGTTCCCCGGACAAAGACGTTACCGTACGCTGCTACTGCTAGAGGCGTGAACGCATCTGTCGAAGGCTTTTTGTGTGTTAAGGATATGCGTGTGCCTGTGGTGCCAGCGCTAGATTGCACCATTTTTCCGCACGTCTCGAAGCGCGGCCAGAAGATTGCTTTTTCCTTCCCCAGCACGGAAGGGACCACGATTCCGCGTGGCGATATCTCTTAGACAGCCAGCAGCAGACCGAACAGGATAATAACAATGGTGCCAGCCAAGCTTCCCATATGGAATGGACCGTCGTCAGGAGCAGTTCCACGTCAAGGATGAAAGGTTTTCGCTTGCTTTCGCTTCTCCTTGGTATGGAAATATTCTTTTTTCGAATTATAATTTTGTCCTCGTTAGCAGGTGTGTGAGTGTGTGGAAGGAATCTTATGTTGTGTAAACCTCAGAGGATGCTTCCTGAAGTCGCCGGGAAGGATATTTGAATCATTTTAAAGGATATTTAAGGATAAGTAAAGTATTGAGTTAGAATTATTGTAATTCTTATGGCTCTTATGGCAAAAGGCTTAACCAACTATCAGCTAAAAAAAAAGATAAATAGGTAAACCAGCTCTCCAATAATCTGTTTTCTATTTTGAGAAATAATCATAATTTAAATACATTCAACAGAATCAACAGAAACATCTCTTTGAATAATAAAAAGATATATCAAAATCATAACACTAATTTTAATTTGATTCGGCAAACGTTTTAACCTTATTGAAAGTCAAAAGCTCATCAGAAAATTACTGTCTACAATAAAGTATAAATTTTTCTTAAGCTGTCTTGTTCACTGTCACAGTTAATCTGCCTTTTTACTCTTAAACTATAACTTTTTTATGTGGATGGCTTCATATCCTACCGTATTTTTTTAATTGTTGTTCTTAAAGTTCTCGTTGAATTGTTTCTTTTGGAGCGGTTGTGTCCATTGTTCATTTTGCTTTGCTTCTGTTATTGTTTGGTTTGTTGTTTTGCTTTCTTATTGTTTGACTTTTGATCATGGTGTAATTCTGGTTGCTTGATTTTTTTTGTTTTATACTTTTTTATTATGAAACTGAATATTCTACCTTCTGCTATCATCTGTTTATGTCGTTTGGTTTTCTTTTTAATGATTAAAATGTACTTCTCCTTCAAACTTTCTACTTTTTATCTCTTCTTCTTGTCGGACGATATTGTTTTGTACGTCTTTTTCGTGGTCATTATGGAGCTTGCTTTACATTTTCTTCTATCGTTGTTCAGGTTAGTGAGAGCTTCAATAGGCCATGTTCGGATAAAAGAATACTTAATTCTACCTTGGAACTCTTGAATCCTTGAAGTATACATCCTACATTGATGGTAGAATGAACATCTAATAAATGGTTAAAGGCCCTTCTTTAGAAAATGCTGCTATAAAGTTACCTTTTAAACTAAAAAGATTAAACCATGTACAACATATTCAACAATTCGTTCTTGTTGTTTCTGTTGTCTACTTTTATCATCTTCGACCATGAGGCCTAAAGCAACGCCGCTCATAATCCACTACAGGCTTTCTTATTATTCTTGCCCCAAGAAACGTTACGGCGCAACCACATTCGAAGAAAATAAGATCAGAATTTATGTGCATATGAAATTTAATCATAAATTCTTGTTTGTTCCACTCCGATATGCCTTGGCGACCGGCATGGCGATACTCCTGCGCCATACAGCCACAAGACAAATGGCTGCCTGCATGGGCAGCAGCGTGTTCGCGATGCCCCCTCCCAAACCGCAGTCTCATCCGCATAAATCCACCGCATAAGAGATATTTATTATTTGTGCGAAATAATGTGTACTTACATTTACTAAATATATATATCCTAACACTAGACGGTCGACTGGGCTGAACTCTCTGGGAAAAGCCTTCGCACTCTAAGGATAAGCTTCACACTCACACTCGCCCGTAATAATGGCTGGGGTTTTTGTTTTGTTTTTATGTGCTTGCTGCTAGTGGTTGCACGTGGTTTTATTTCTTTCTGCCAATCGCTAGAATCCGGTACGCTAGAAAACCTAGCGTCCCGAAAACGAGCCTTCGCGGTTCGCGTACGCCGCCAACGATTTTTCCTTTGAAAATTGTTCCTTGTGGCAGCTATGGCAGAACGCAGGGGACTTCAGCAAAACACGGGAGGCCATTTCTGGAGTCGGCAACCGAAAGTGGTCGGCCAACAACACACACACACAAACGGTTTTGTGGGAAGAAAAGCTTTTAAGATGATTTAGGAAAGTAATTTCACTGCAATAAGGCATTACGCGGGCCCGAGTGGGATGATACGCCGGTGTATCTTGCGAGGTTGGACTGTGGAGGATGTGGACGGTGTCCCCGTAACGAGCCTCCGGGAAGCTGGTAGGCAACACACGACCATGGGAGGGAAAACCGAAACGGCCACACTCATTCGCCGAATGCTGCAAATCGCTGATGTGGAAACGCGAAATAAAGTTTCATCTTCGGCGGTACTCGATCAGGTTTCTGGGGAAAAAAAGGAAACAGGGTAACAGGTAGGGGGGAAACGGCAGGCTTTTCCACCCTCTGGGGATACTTCATACAACCCACACGTAAGCGTGCTCGCACACACATACAGGAGAAAAAGCGAGGCCTTAAGGTTTTCGGCCGCGGCAAGAAATGTGTTGTCGGTTGGCAATCTTGTTGCGCCGGACAACGGATTTTCTTTCATTTTCCTCCATAGTCGACGTCGAGAGTTTTCGTCCAATTTTCGTCCGGGAGCAAAGAAGCGAAGGAACATTCTTCTAACCGGGAACGAAGAAGAAGCAAGCCCCCCCCGGTCGGTTTCGGGCGTACTGTTTGTTTGTGCGTCAGTATTGCAATGAATTTTAAATTTATTCACCAGAATCCCATTAACGATGGGCCCCGAACGACGACGACGACGACAACTGCCAGGGAAAAATGATGATGATGAAGATGAAAATATGGCTGACATGGTGACGCATAATTTTCGGCTTGCCTTTGGGCGACTCGCAGGCTACCAAACAAAAACGGTTGTTTGTTGTTTGTTTCTGATTTGAAAATAATATTTGCAGCAACAAATCCCCACCAGCGAGCAGCAGTTTTGTTGAGCGTATTTATAAGGCTGGTACTTGTAAGGAACAACACCTACAAGCTGGTTTTTTGTGCCGTTTTGAGCATAAGGAAAATTTTCTTTCCTATTTGATCGTGTAAAACAACACTTTGTTCGCAATGCATACATTGTAACGCATTCTCTTTTTTCTTTCATTTTAATGATCCACATAGAAGCTCAACCAAGCATCGGTTCTTCCAACCCGGGAACGGGCAGACAGGGCTTTTAATAATAAATAAACAGGTTGATTATCGCACACATTAAATTCTACTCAGAAGCCGGCCGAAAGCCACAGCTGATAAATTGTGCACACGAAATCCAATTACCGTCGATGATTAATAGGCATTTTGTTTGGTACTTCAGCTTTCAGCTCTGTGTTTGCCGTGGCAAGGTTCGTTCCATCGCTCCGTCTAACCCCGTTGAAATCGATTAAACGGCTGAAGCATTCCGTGCTGGATCAGCCAGCCAACCAAATGGTACCGAAACGCCGTCCGGTTGTGTCCAGCCGAGAAAACCGCAGAACAAAACCACACGCAAACAAACAATTACCGCCAACAACGTGGCCGGCGGAGAGCTGTGCGAGGATGGGAAATTATCAAATTTTCGTTCTAATTTCCCTACCGACAGGCAAACACTTGGTCTGGACATTTGTTAACGTGTTGGTGTAACAACGCCAAGCTAAGGTACATGGCTTAACATTCAAACCAAAAAACAGTAGGAAAGGCTTACACTTGTGGAGCAATAAATAAATACACTTGTTGATCAATGCCACAATGCTAGTTGCCGGTAGCCTAATGAACAAATAATTAGATGAATGCCTTAGAGCGTTCATAGATCCGATAGTCATTACGGGGTCCTTAATCTATTGGTATTTAATTATCGAATGTATTCGTGTCTAGTTTAGCTTAATTATATATTTCTGATCAATTCACTTACCGTTTGGTAAGCAATTCTACCGAGCCGTCCTTGATTAATAAAAACTTCATGTTTGGTACTTCCTGCCTAATATTTCACTTGTTTTCACACTTAAAATAGTTTCAAAAAGTTTACCATATTGTATAACTCAATACTTGCTGATGTTTGAATCCGGTGTAAAATTTATTTTAAATTAAATATTTGACATTGTAAGCCAAACAAATATTTTTCTATAAACAAAAATATATATTAAAATCCATAAGTAGAAGATTAAACGATTAAAACAAATTAACAATCGGGAGGAATGCTAGAAAAAACAAATATAAATAAAAAAAATAAAAAATCAATGATGAAGCTTATGTTGGATACGAAATAAAAGACAAGAAAGCTCAAAAAATTCAAAAAAAAAATCAGATAACAAAATAAAATCACAGAATATGAAAAAAAAAAAAAAAAAAAAAAAATATATATATATATATATATATATATATATATATATATATATATATATATATATATATATATATATATATATATATATATATATATATATATATATATATATATATATATATATATATATATATTCATAAACCAAGGCTTAGAACCTCGAAAGATGATGAAAATAATGATAAAATAATCCCCTAATAGCTCAGAACTCAGAAGAAAGAGATCTTCTGCAATCAAGAAGAACAAAATATAAAGGAAGAAATGAAATAGAAAAAGACGAAGAAGAAAAATAATATTTAAAAACCGGAAGAAACAAACAGATTTAAAACACTTTGAACAAAAAAGAACCAACAAACAAACAAACTAACTAACTAACTAATCAATAAATAATTGGAAGAGTTAATAATTAAACAGAAGAATGTTATTAATGATTGATTTTTCTTTATTATGTTCTTCATTGTTTTTCCCCCTTTATCGATTGAGAAACCTTATCAGCCTTCTCCTACTGAAAACCCCTTGCATTAAAGAAAAATTAAAAAAAACCATCCCAACAATTGATCCACCGCTCAATCCTGCATCCTTGAGGCAGGTCACAACCCAGGCACAAACTGGAGCAAAAACCCAACGAACCCAGGCCCACGTCCCCACCCTCTCACAACACGCCCGGTCCAAGGCCTTTTAATTATACAATCTTAGAAGGAAAAAAGTTTTTCTGCCCCCACCTGCCACCGTCTGACGCGCGTTTCTCAATCACAGCTGACCTTAATATTGTGTCTACAGGCATTACGGACAACCCAACGCAAAGAACCCAAAGTAGCAAAAACCGCCAGGAAGAAGTAGACGAAGTAAAACAAACTCATCTGGTTCCCGGGTCGTGGGTTTTTTTCTTTCTTCGTTCATTCATTGAGCGGTCGCTTACTGTCTGGCGTGAAAATTATAAAAGCAAAACAAAAAAGTATGTAAATGAGTCGACTTCTACCGCCGTTTCGCCACCAGATTTCGTCGCTCGTCCAGACGACTTTAGGACCGGTGGCGTCGGTGGTGGTTTTTCCAGCCCTCCATCCTCATTTTCACCCACCGGGTTCTTCCCCCGCGAGGGTTGCCGGTCCACTGATTAGCGCTCAGCTGTTTTAATTTCCATTTAAAATTAACGTTACAAAATTTTTCGCCCAAAAACTCCCTCCAGAGGGAAATGGGGCGGATGCTGTGGTGGAAAGCATTTTCTTATTAGTGCTAGTGCCTGAATGAAGCTCGCTTGTACGCTTGATTTAATAACGTCTTCCCGTACGGGAGGGTGGCGTTTTTCCATACCGACACAAACACCAGGGAACGTGAAGCATATTGGCACGACTACAAGCAACCATGCTCGGCGAATGGAGGAACTTTTCTTATGTGTTCCTTACCCGTTCTCGTCGATGGTGTTGGTGAATGGAAAACCACGGAAGTTCCTAAGGAACCAGAAGTTGCTACTGCGCAAAATAGTATGCGCACAGGCTAACGAGCGGGAAAAACACTACCACCACAAGCACAACCCCCAAGGAAGAAAATGGAAAATTTTCGTCGTCGTAATACGGATGGGTGAGGCATCCGGGGACGGCGAGGAGAGAAGATACGCCGGATGGAATTAATTAAGTTGTACGGTTGTGGAAATCGGGACAGCGATGGAGGAGAGTTTTTCCCTAATGAAACATCTTCCAGCCAAGGATAGCACGGAGGATGGTAAGAAGCTGTGCGGTAGGGAGGAATTTCCCGACCATTCCGGAAGACGACACCGCAACCCAGCTCACCATCCCATTTCCCACCCGGGACTGCCCACCACCGGCATGAACTCATTCACAGCAAATGAGAGTGAAATTGTTTCTCCCGCACTCCTGCCTTTTAATTCGTAGTATTTAAAAGAGAAAGTTTCCCCGGGGTGGGAAATGTTCGTGCAGACAGGACAGCACTGGCAAGTGGCGGCACGATGCTTTGGGAATGGAACAAGGTCAATGTTAAAATTTAAATTAGCTTCCCTTACACGTCTGGAGAGCGGAGGGAGCAGGACTTACAGGGAGGTGAGTGAAAAGTTTCCAGCGCTCTTGTCCTCTTCTGTCCGGTCATTACCGATCCCGGATCCTTCGAAGCTGAAAGTAGGTTAATAAGGTGTGAGATTAAGGAAAAGTTTTCGCCGAGAACAACCGGCCGAGACCGGTGGTAAAGGCGTTTGTTTCGGGTGAATTTTAAAATGTGGCTTGCGTCGGGTTGCATTAGCTGGTGAAATTAAAGCGGATGTTCTGGATGGCTTTGAAGAGTGTTTGTGTGGGAACAGATAGAGTTGGCTGATAGTATATGGGGAAGAGGTAGAGTTGGATATACTATCAGAAATAATGGAATACTAAAATATTACAACTGCTATAATTGCATATGAATACAACGGATCGATATACTACTGTGTCCGAAAAGTAAGGTGACATTGGAAGCCAAATTTCGCGCGCGAAAAGTAGCTCCTTGTTTTTATTTTTCGTGTGTCAATATGTATGTTTTTGACATATCTGCCACGTTTCAAGTCACAAAACCCACCCGGATAGGAGTGACAAATTGTTTTCGGAGCTGCGCCAAGTGTTTTCGTCCATATTGATCATGTCCAAGTTTGTGGATTAGCGCGCATGCATCAATTTTTTTTTTGCGCAATGAAATAAACGCTGCAGAAACATTGCGGATGTTACGAAAAGCATTCGGGGAAGACTCTATGTCAAAGAAAAATGTATACAAATGGTACAGTGATTTTAAAAATGACCGTCGAAGACGAGGACCGTCCGGGGAGACCATCCACCTCGACCGACGACGCCCACAACATCCAAATTAAGGATTTAATTGTCAACAATCGTCGGTTGACGATACGAGACCTTTCGGAAAGTGTTGGGATTTCAAAAGCATCGTTAAACACCATCCTAAAAGATGTTTTAGGGTTGAAGCGGGTGAAGTCTCGCCTGGTACCGAAATGCCTGAAATCATTTTGAGGGAGTTTTTCGCAAAAACTGGCACCCATATTGTTCCACAACCACCGTATTCACCAGATTTGGCACCAGCCGACTTCTGGCTGTTCAACAAGCTAAAACTGCCGCTTCGGGGACATCGTTTTGATACTATCGAGGAGATAGAAGCCGCAGCGACGGCGGAACTAAAGGACATCCCAGCATCCGCGTTTTCTACCTGCTTCAAGGAGTGGGAGAAGAGGTGGAAGAGGTGCATTGCATCGGAAGGGGATTGCTTCAAAGGTGACGACCTTCATTTGACCTAATACAAAAACCATTTAAGAAAAAAACGCAAAGTCACTTTATTTTTCGGACACAGTAGTATGTACAAAGGAATTCTAGACACGGAATAAAATAATTACCAGACCATATTACTGTTTTTGGATTCTAGGAAGAAACAGTACAATAAATAAAAAAAAACTAACATGCTCACTGGTTTAATTATCTGGTCTAAATAATCCATACTTACTAAAAACTACAGTGAAAAATATGATACAAAGTAAAACAACTAGAAAGACATCCCAACGATCTCGGATTCCAAGATCCCAAGACCTCAGATCTCCGAATCAGATCCCAGAACCGATGATCCTTAATTCCAGATTTCAGATCTCAAGATCTCAAGAACCCAGGTCTCAGATCCAAAGATCCCGGTTTCCAAGGTCCTAGATTCAAAGCACCCAGATCTCGGATCCCAAGCGTCCCGGATCTCAGAATTTCGAATCCTGGACCCTTTATCTTCAGAGCCAAAATGCCAAGATCTCAAAATTTCAGGTTCCAAGATCCCGGATTCCAAGGACCCAGATCCCAAAACCCCAGAGCCCAAGATCCCGAATTCCAAGATCCCAAGCACCCAGATTTCAAATCCCAATATTCCGAGTCTTGGATCTCAGAATCTCGAATCCTGGATCCCTTATGCGAAGATCCCAATATACTGAATCCCCAAGTTCCTAGATTCTAGGATGACTTATCCCAAGAACTGAGACCTCAGATCCCAAAATCCAGGAACTTGGATCCAGGATTCTAAAATTCCGGAAGTGGAAACCTTCCCAACTTATCACATTAAAGGATAAAGGGAAGCGAAATTCGATTGGCAACATAGTGTTTTGAAAAAAAAAGTAAATCCATCTGACAATGATTCCTTTCTTTTCCCATTTCCGCGTAACTCGCTCTCATTATTTGGCACTCGCAAAACCACACGTTCAATACAAATTCCATAACAACACTGCTTATACCCATTCTTTGGACCTTCATTGAACTGCAGCCAAAAAAAAAAGTCAGTGAAGCACATTGTCATAATCCATCCAGAAACGCGACGCAATCAGAAAACATCTTCCCATCCATTCAAATTCCGTTCCTTATGAGATCCTCGCTCGATAAAAAAAACAGCATAAGACCATCCTTCATCATCAGCTGGCACCGTTTCTCAGCGTTGCTGCTACTGCTGCAGTTCGCTAATTTGCATACTGCTTATGCAAATCTAACCATACGGCTGCACGATCCCATTTTTTTGTTACCAAACACCTTTTTCTTCTTCCGCATCCATCAACGATGCGGAGTGATTGAATCCATTCCGTTACTGTAGGAATCTTCGGCATGGGAACGAAGATTTAGAAGGGTCAAAAGACGGAACTAAATTATGCTTCCGCGATCGGTGGAATCGGTGTTGCAGCGGCACGATGCAAGAACAACGACCCCGGTTTTCTGGCTGATGCTACTGTTAGGGTGTTCCTGCTAGATTTTGGACTTCTTTCTTTCTTTTCCTTGAACGCAAAGAGTGGGAATTTGCATATGAAGGATGAAATTATTTATTGGTGGACTGCCCGATCATCTCACCTTATTTTCTTTTGCCTTCGATGATCAGATTGCTTGCTTCCGTTGTTCCGTAATCTAGGGAGAAAGATGCGATTTTTCCTTGAAGATAAGCATTTTATCTGTCTTGCGTGCTGGGAAGAGTTTCTGAGAACAGGAGCAAACGCAATTTTGATGTCTTTTCACTCCGATCTATTCCGGGGAAAACAGTGAATCTTACTTTTACATGGTAAATTTCATCCCAAAGTATCATTCTCTTAGACGAGTCGAACAAAATTGAATCGGATGCCTCAAATTTGAATATCAAACATCCGTCATCCGTCGGAAGGAAGCTCGTTCCAATCAAACGCCCGCAAAACCGTTGATCAATCCATGACTTCCGTTTTCCTCGCAGTCACTTTATCAGCTCCAGTTCCGCTTCCAATTGGCGCGTGATGATTAAGCATATTGTCCTCGGTGATCTCCTAGATTTTGGAAACTAGCTTCCACATTTTTTGCAGCTTGAATCGAAAGTAGAGAACGGAATTTCGATTTACTTAAAGCAGTAAAACTTGATGCATCATCCAAAGTGCTCCGCCGCTCAGCATGCCACTGTAACGGTTTCCAGCTGACAAATTCGACCATATGTTCGTATCAACCGCACCGTGCTGCTTTATCGAACTCTACAAAAGGACATAAGCGTGGAGAGCGAAAAAAAAGTCGAATATTAGTATGCAAATTACAATGCGTTCCGGGGCTCGGGACTCCGCGACGCATCGGAACTAATGAAATTTTCCCATGCCGCAGCGCTTACCCGTTAAACCTCGTCAGGATCCTTAAAGGCTGATCGAATGTGGCACACGGGCGAAAGGGAGAACAACACCACGTTCTCACGTCATAAACGTCTCGTCTCGTAAATAAACAAAGCCTTCAAACACCCGGGATGCATCTGGGCGCAAAAAATCATAAATAGATAAAAAGTCCACAACCCGCCGGACGACCTTTAGGAAGGCATGAAGAAATTATGCAAATTTCATCCGTAAAAAACAAACAGAACCCCTTTCCGACAAAAAAAACCCGACCGATGAGCCTAGTGTAGCTGCTGCGTGAGGCATCAAATAGTTAGTCAATAGCTTTGCACCTTCATCGAGCCCAAAAAACCCCCAGAACACAAACCTTGTTTGCAATTTCCCGTGTGCTTTACGTTTCCAAACCAGCCCAATAATAATGACAATCGATCGGGCAATCGAGGTTCCCGGTCCTACTTCTGCAACTGCACTTATCGATGACTTTTCACGTTTCAGGCAATCGTTTAGGCGTAACAAATCGAGTGTTTTGCAATAATGCCATTCTGTGCCTGTGTCCTGCTTTGTGTTTGCCTGTGTGCTTCAGCCACACTCTCACTAGTGTCCCGGTTCCTTCCACGAAAAAAAAACTTTTGCCAGCCAATTTTTGCATTACAATGCGCATCAATAAATCGAACGTAACCCTCCGGAACCGAGGGGGTTGTTGTTCTTTTGGCTAGAAAGGTCCGTTTTCCCATGATCATCCCAGCCGAGGTTCGAGGTGGTTTACCTGGGTATGGTTAGAGTGACAGGGTCCTGGTTGTTCAGGAACGGTTTGGAAGGGCAGGAGCGAATCTGAGGTTGAGAAGAAGCTTTCTTTAAGCAGCACGACCCCAGGAAAGGTGAGTGGAAAAAGGTTAAGATATGCATAAATGTAAATTGCATAATGTTTAGGGCAATCGATTGCTTGATGCATTGCTAATGATAAAGAAAACATATGCAGCACGCTAGCAGATTCCTTGAGGGAAAATGGTAAAATCGGAAATTATTCCTTGCTATAGAAAGTCTCAGTCACATAGCAATAGTTGCTTAAAAAATATATTTACAGGGTTTTTCAGTTGATAAGGCAATAGCTTAAATTTTTATGGCAGGCTTCTAAGATGAAATGGCAAACAAAGCTAGTTGCTACGGAAAAGGCTTCAGATGATAGGGAAATCAAATACCTATTATTGTGATGTCCTCAGATGATATTAACATAGTAGCCGTTGATATTGCACGCACTTACAAGAGCGCTGAAAGGACAACGGCTACTATGACAATATCATCTGAAGACATCACATTAAAAGGTGGTTGATTTCCCTATGATCTGGAGCCGTTTCCATACCAACTAGCTTTGTTTGTCATTCCATCTAAGAAACCTACCATAAAAATGGAAGCTGTTGCCTTTTCAACTGAAAAAATAAATAATACTGTAATAAATAACATAAAAAATAATAAGGAATAAATAATAAGAAAAACAAATTTATCCCGCATTTAGAAATTCTAACTAACTAAACTAATGAAAGGATAATAATTTGATTGTAATGACGAAAGAAATAAAAACAAAGATGGAAGTAATGAAGAAACACAATTCAACGTTAGCTGGATTAAGATCTTTTTTATCAATTTTATCTATGTTTTATTATTAAATTTAAAAAAAATAACAGGGGACTTTTCATTTCCTTATCTATTTAAGGTGTGTAGGTGTGCAAAGAGTTCATTAAAATGTTTCTAATATTTATAAATCCGATGGAAAATGAGACACTCATGCTTTTCTTTTTCTTTCCAACAATCGCACTCAACTCATAAACATGAAGAAAAAAAACTCCAACGAAAAATACGCATAAATATTCGCGCGAAAAGCGTAAATCATCCTTCCGTGTGCAACATGGCGCAAAGAAAAAGGCATTACACTATCTCCCGGTGGGCCTAGCACCAACCAAACAATCGCTCCCGGTACACCGACCGGCTCATCCACCCAACCGAAGACTCGTGCGTTCGTTCGTTCAGGAGGACTTCAAGAGGAAAATTCATTTTTCAACGAGTTTGGCAAACCATTTGACCATTTCTACGCCCCCCAAAATACCCAACCCGTGAGGGCAAACTGGAAGACAGGGAGAAAGAGGGGGAGGAAGGACCACAAGAGGAGAGGAGGGAAGGAAGGAAAAATATGAAGATTTGTTTGCGTTTTCAAGACGACAGCTCGCGATGGGATGTTGCCGCCGCAGGACGATGACGACGCCGACGACGACGGTTGCGCCATTCAACCGTGGATGAAAGTCATTAATAACTGTCGAAAAAATGAAACGAAATGAATATACAAGATTATAAAGTTTTTTTTTTTCTTCCACTGGCTCACCCGCGAAGGTTCTGGCTCTGGGACTGGATTTTCATCAGATTAGTGCCAGTGTGTGTGTTCGTGTGTTCGGGATGCGGACTTTGGAAAACCTGGGAGTATGAACACATAACCCCAAACCTGCCTGCAACAAATATGCGTCCATCGATCGAGCAGGGAAAAGGCTGTCTTCTCGTTGCGTAAATTTTCCACGATTTTCCCCCATTTCCTTTGTAAGGCAAGGCATCATTCTTCCCGGTTTGATAACGTAACCGGGAACCGGGGATGGATCCGTTGTTCCCGATATTTACGTCGTACATCATCATCGAGACCCGGGGAGATCGTTGTTGCAGGCATGCAAGTGGGCATGCTGATGGAAACCGTGGTGGAAAATGTTTGTTTTTCATCAGACATATTTCTCATCATTCATTTTTCGCCTCCAGGCCTGTGGGGCCCTCAGGATGGTTTGCCTTGTTTTTTTCTTCCTCTCGACTGCTTTCTGCTAGATCTTTCTCTGATTTTCCTTGCATTGGAAGTGCGCCACCATCGGTTGAATGATTTTCCTTCTTAGTTCGACAAAAAGAAAACGTCCTGAAAACAGCAGCAGCACATCGTATTTTGCTTGCGCATAAAAGAGCACAGGATGCTCGGGGAGTCTCAAACACACAAAACATCGCGCGGGCTGGGCAGGGAATTGCGATGGGAAGCAACGCCGGTGCCCGCTTGTGATGTGGAAAATGTCAGCAAACAAATTTCCCGATATGATAAATGAATTTTAAATTTCCTGCTCCAGCTCCAGCTTACCGGGACGCATCCCGGTTGTCCCGATCGGTTGTGCTGCGTTGTGCCAGTTTGATGCTAACAGCAACATTAAGGATTGTTTGTTTTGGGAAGTTTTTGAATCAACAGCTTCATCAGTTTGGTTGTTTTTTTTTTTGTTATTTCTTGTAAATAATTTTTGTTTTTAGTAATGTATTTATTTGTTAGTTTGTAATAGTTTTCGATGATATTTTTCTATGTTAAAAATATTTTGAAGTATTTTTAGGTGGATTTTTTCCTGGCTTTCTATGACTTCAATCTACTCGTGGCTGGATAGTCAGTCCTGCGTACGAGGAGGCGTTCTGGAAGGGATTTGAACCTCGGTGGTGCCGTTTGAACCCACCGGACCGTTCCGCGATATTGGCATGTCGTATATGAACTGACTGAAATGAAATGGCTGACCGAGACCTCTCGAGGTTGTAGTGCCAAAGAAGAGGAAAAAGTGTCAACAATTGATGTCCTTCAAATATTTATGTGAAAGAACGAAACGTGAAACCATAGAGACATAAATTAATTACCAAGGACAAAATTTGGTGACTTCACAACAAAAACTCATATTATAGTGCCAAAATTTCTTGGAGAAGCTTTTAAATGAACCAAAAATATGTAATAACTTAATCCCGAGCTCGACACCATTCTCAAGTCTCACCTGTTCCTGAGCCACAAACGACCCACATGGCGACACAAATGCAATCCAAACAAACGACACGGAGCAAAAGGACGCCAGGAAAATGTTTTCGGCATCGTATGCACGGCATCAATTACGCCCGATGGCCAAAAGTAGTGTGTGCTTACGTGCGTGTGGCCGTCCTGTCGCCGTGCAGATCCTTTGCCACATTCAGCACGTTTCCATCTTATCGGTTCGAACCTCGGGCATAATTACCAATTGCCACACACCAGTTGTCAACATGGCCCGAGGGCGCCGCGCGCATGTTTTGTTTTTCCTTTTGTACGTGTGTATGTGTGTGTTTACTGTCCCAAGGAGAGAGAAAAGCATACCATTAAGGGACACGGCATTCCCGCACAACGTTTCCCCAAAGGGCCATGTTTCGCGTCAATATTGACCCAATCAGTCACAGCAGCCACCGCATGTATTTCCTTTTGGGGGGGTTTTTCCCCCCGTGAGCTAACGATTTTTTTAAGTTTCCAATCGATGCAAGTGCTATCAATTACCTGGTGAGGTGGACGCCAGCTCCTCCGATCGAACCACCACCACCACCATCCCGCCAGGTGGGAGTTTTATTTGTCATAAGCGGGCTGAAATATTCATTAAATCAAATTGAAACTGAGTCGGCATCGATCGTGCCCTTTTGTTCCTGGCCAGTCGGAATGGCAATAAAAGGAAAGCCAGACAGATATGGGGGATTTTCCACCCTCTTCCCCTACTCTTCCACATCCCTTTTCCGTGCATCAATTCCTGCGTTGGAAACGAAACGAGAAACTACTTCCGGCAGCGGGCCATATCATAATGGAACCGCGGACAATATTTCTCCCTCTGAAGCGGGAGGTAGTTGGGGTAGTGATGTGGGTGGGTAATGAATGGATGGTCGCGGAAGGATCAGATTAAAACATCATATCACCACATGTTGACCCCCACCACTCATCGCCCGAAACAGGCAACAAAAACATGGCTTCTCGTTTTCCCCATCGCGAGACGGCAGAGCTTTTTCCCGACGCCGGCGGACAGGTCCAACTTTTCCCCGGGTTTGTGATTGAAATTTCACGATCGATAAATTTTGATTGAACCGCGAAACGTACGGCTCACCGAAACATCCCACGGTCCTGCCGAGCCGTGGCGAACTTCACCAATAAAAAGGATTATTGGCGTGACAGTTCGAGTGGCGCATTTCACACACACACACGCCGGCCACCAAACCGACCCACAAAAAAAAAAGGAAAACCCGAATGAACGCACAAAAGTATTTCGAATCGAGTGGAAAATTTGGGGAAACATTTTGCTCCTTTTTTTTCGTCCAAAAATCCAAGTTTTCGATTAAGCCCGTGTGGCGGGTCGGGTTGAGTTTGGTAAAATTTGAAAACTCTTACCGTTTGCTGCTGCAGAGGCTACAAAATTTAAACAAACGAGCGAGGAACAAAAAAAGGGTTTCCTTCTTTCAAAACCAACTACCGGCTATCGAACCGACCGCATGGTGAATGGTAGCAGAAATCAAATTAGAAGTGCTTCCCTCTTCAATTTACTGTGCCGACAATGAATTTTTTTTTTTGCGTCGCTGTTGCCTTTGTCTATTGGGGCGTACCGAATCCGAGTTTTGGAATGTTACCTTTGCGAAATCGCGAAATCTCGGCGGATTTTTTTTCTCATCGTTATCGATGGAAAGCCGGCGAAGCGGTAGAAATAATATTGAGTTCGAGGTGGATTTTTTGGTTTCTCTCTATCCTGCCAGCAGTACATTTGTGTTTGTCTGCGTTCCGTTCCCCGAGTGCTGTTTCACATTGTTATAACTCATCAATTTTTCATTGCGATTGGTGATCGCGGAACACGCAAGATTGAACTTGAATCAATATTTGTTCGGGCGAGAAACGAAAATGCCAGAAAAAGGCGCAGTGTTGGAAATTCTATTACGTAATGGTGAGCTGATAAAGTGAGGGAAAGGACATGGCGTGCTTTAGAATTTGATAATGTTAAGACAGGTGTAAACAGTATAGGATAAGATAAAATAATTGAAAGAAATGTTGCTAAACAAGTAAGCCCCATCGGTACCGTTTCAATAATATGGTACGGTACAGAAAACGCTATAGGACATACGGCACATGTAACACAGGATAAACGCGACATGACCTGGTTGGAGCGTACAAGTTGAAAGCAGACAGGAGCTTCGAGGAGTCAATGAGGCCATCGAGGAATCCTGCAATAAGGGACAGTATGGATTGAGAGATTCGGAAGGCCTAAGGAAGGCAGACCGAGTATCATGCACCTGGTCCAGTATACCAGTCTGCCATTCCAGGATTCCAGGAGAGTTTAAGGGATTCAATATGACCATCCAGGAGTACCTCAATGAAGAACAGTCTAGATTGAGGAATTCACTCTCCTAAGGATAGCTGACAAGCCTTATGAACCAAGGTCGGTATTCCTGTTAACGATTCCAGTGAATTGTCCTGCTTGATATCCTCTCTAAAAAGATCTATAAGACATGGAACATAGGAACAAATACAAAATAAACTACTTTTTGAGGACATTTTATTCTCAGTATATTGTCCAGTTAAGGCAACAACAGTGCAGGAACTGTCTTTTTCTATCGGGAATAATTGGAAGAATTTAGAAATTGCTATAACTATTCAAACCCTTGGAGTTGTACAACCCTTCAAAAGCCACTGAATATCATAAGGAAAACCGAGGATTAGTTTCTTCAAGGTTTTACAGTTGTGTGACTTGGATCCAGAGACTAGAGCTTCCTTCAATATACGATGAAGAGTCTCCTACGTAAAGGGGCATTTGGAACATTTTTATACCAAACTCTGCAAACCTTGTCTGAGACAAAGCCGTCCAGGAGACAAGCAACGATTACATAAAATTTATCTTGGACGGTGAGCACGTTATCGATTGAGGATCCTCTCAAATGACCTCAACAAAGATTTATTCTGAGCTATTTTTAGTGAAGGACCTTCACCAATATTTTTTTTCATTCAATACAGAGTAGCAGCATTTCGGGAAGACCCTAAAAGAGTTAATAACAAAGACGAAAGCTCCAACGGACGTCAGATGAGCCGCTCTAATGGGGACGGTTGTATTTGTGTAGAATTCTTCTTGAGTGCAGAAAATACATAAATTTTTAACCTAAGAGATGTACTAAACCTCAATTAAACACTCCTTTCTACCCACAACTCTAATTTTGCTTTAAACAATGTTTTAAAAAATTTCATAACCTTTCATCATATTTTTTTCTCAAAAGACTCATACTACTCGAATCCTTGCCTCAAAACACCCATGCATATCATGCCTTAATGATCACACAATAATAATTCCCTTTTGTTTGTTTCATTTATTCGCCCACCATCAATTCCACCCTCATGGGAAACATTGGATGACCTCCCCGATCCCGGTCGCAACGCATCGATTGCCATATATTTACCGTCACTGTTTGGACACCGGGTAATGGACACCGGGTGATTAAAACCAATCGAACAACAATCGTAAAACGCCGACCGACAAAACAAACAATCGCAAGGACGAGGAGTAGCTCCGATGCCGTCGTCTCGGTCACCCAACCTGATCCGATCCAACGTCGACCCTCCCATTCGCCCAGGAGTCTATTTTTGTTGCCTTATCTCGTATTACCGGTGGAACAAAAAAAAACTTCAATCCCTTTGCAAAAGGAAAAACGACGGCAAAAAAAATCAGTTTATCGATGAAGATTGTACGATGAAGGCAGACAGACAGACACCGAACACCCTGGCCGATGCATGTTGCTGTTTGCTGCCTACGCGACACAAAGTCAAAGGACGAGGCACCACACAAGCAGCATTGGTCCCGAGTTTGTTTTCCCTTTTTTTAATTGTATGTGTGTGTGTGTGTATTTTTTTTACCCATTTTCCCCGTTTTTTTTTTTCTGGAAGGTTTTCATATGAAAATACCATTTTGTAGCGAATGCGTCAAATTGCTATCGATTTTTGTTCCCCCATCTTCCTATCCTGTCCCGTCTAACTTCCCCTTTTTGGGTAGCTCCAAACTGAAGGCAGACATGAAACTCTTTCCGCCAAAGGATGTTACCCACTGGAAAAGGGAAAAGGGAAGAAAATAGATTGGAACAGGAAAGAATGCAGCAGCAAAAGAAAACTTCAACCGGAAAATCGTAACGACGATCTTTGGCAGCTCAGGAAGGGAAGGAAGCATTCGACGCATTTTTACGGCGATCTCGTTTACTTACTGCGTTACTGTGTGCATTTTCCACGTTTTCCACCGATAAGCAGGAAGTTGTAGCCGGCTTGGTTCGAATTTTCCGAGTGTGTCTTTCTAAGGAACTTTGTTTTTCTTTTCCTCAATATTTTAGAATCCCTCGTGGATGATCTTCACAGCACGCGTCACACAGAAACCCTCACACGGCTTTTCTTTTACCGCGTGTGTCGGCAACACATCCAAGGAGCCCGTTTATGGCAAATTGTGATGTTTTTTCCCTTGTGCACCTTATGCTTCTTCTTCTCGCAAAAGGGCGGGTTTGTAAGGTGGTGTGTCCTTTCCCAACTCACCACGAAACATTCGCACACACACACACACATATTTACGCCGGTGTGTATGGGGGTTGCTCGTATGAATGTGTGTGGTGAAGTATATGGTGAAGGAAACCGATTTCCCACTCCCCAGCGCAACTGCACAGCCTACTTCGATACACACACTCACACACGGAACGGCGATGCAGGAGTGAGAAAAAAAGGAGAAAAACTTTGCAAAAAGGAAAACGAAAGAAAAAACAACATACAGGCAGTGTAGGGAAGAAAGATGAAACCATCCCTTTAGAAAATCGCAAACACGCAAGAGGGA
Organism: Anopheles stephensi; assembly: GCF_013141755.1. Classification (NCBI taxonomy): domain Eukaryota; kingdom Metazoa; phylum Arthropoda; class Insecta; order Diptera; family Culicidae; genus Anopheles; species Anopheles stephensi. The sequence goes on from NC_050203.1 coordinate 19,703,003, forward strand.
GCGAAAAAGGTACGGGTGTGGTGTGGTGTGGTGAAGCAAAGAAACGAGACGACCCAACCACACCGACAACACCACACCATACGCCAGGGCCCTTGGTGGATGAATATTGCAATTCACTGAAGCATATGAAAAATCGGACCCGTTTGCGAGGAGAGTGTTGGTTCGCTCCCTCTTGCGCATACGGTTCGCCACGTGAGGTGATGTTTTCTGCACGGTTGTTTTGAGGGATGGGACGGAGGAAGGAGAGGTGGTAGGGGGAATGAAAGTGCTTCCAAGGGGAAGAGGGAAAATAACGAGAAAGAAAATTTGTGCACACGCACACAGTTAAGCAGCAAGACAAGCATGTGTGTATTTAGCTGCTCACATCCCACATTTATGAGTGTGTTTTTTTTTCGCAGCTTGGCACGCTTGAACGCATTTCTTTTAAAAGGAAAAAGAACACCGGTAAAAGAAAGAAGCGGAAAAAAGGAAAACCCACACCCACATTACATCTTTTCACTGAACGATGGAGAGAAGGCATTTTTCTTCGCAGCAGGAAAATTGTTTTCCACGCTCTTGTATGCTCGTTAGAAGCATTTTTTCTGCTTCTCTTTTTTCTTGATGGAAAGTTTTAAGTTTTCCATTTTTTTTTTCGGGTGGGTTTTTCCGGTTTTTTACGTCGAGTGAAATAAGATCTATTAGTGTTAAAAGGTAGGTTACATGTGTAAAACCTCACTCATGGGTTTCAAAACGCCATTTTAAGATGATCTTTTCTTGTATATTTGGTCCCGGTGGTCTTGAAACGGCAGCACCGAGGTTCAAATCCCATCTCGGTCGTTCCCGCATAGTGAGCACTGACTATCCAACTACGTGATATCTTAAAGTCAAGTGAGCTAGAAGTGGAGCAGACACAACCTAAGAGGTCGTTAGGCCTAAAAGAAGAAGAAGCTATAAGTTTGAATGACTCATAAACCTGTACACAATTATACAATAATACAATTATTTAAAATATGAACTTAATTTTTCTTCATATTTGAGTCTATAACCTCGAAAGATATTAGCTTGCCCGTTCTGTACAAGGTTCATTAATAAAACAAAATTTATCTTAGTCTATTCGATGAATATCTGCATCATAACGCCGATCATGGCGATTTTACAAAATTAAGAAGTCCTAATTAACTTCCCTTGACTGTATGAATGTGAGGTCATAGTGAATTATAACCTGATTTGAAAATAAAACTATAATTAAACTAAACCAAAGTACATTTCGTTAAAAATTTAAATAAATAAAATGATGCACAATTTTGAGATAAATTTACAAAAACGCAAAGCCTTGTGGGGCCTCCCCAAACTGACTGTGAATAATCTCCACTGGCCTGTTGCACTTGCTAGCTTTACCTTTAAAACAGTCGCTTTAAAAACACCCATGGGACATACAGGCTCATGCAACCTGAATCCGGTCGGCCAAATGCTACGACCAATTTCACACTAATTAATGATTACTAATTTTGCGTAGCGTTTCAGCCGCAGCTCGACGACGATGGCACTCATTTCCCTAGGCACGGACCTGCAAACGGTGGCAGCAGGCAAGTGTCAAGGTTCTTAAATGCCTTTCGACGCGGTTTATGAATCAATTATTTCTCTTTACGCGTCGGGCGTCGGAGTTTGTCGTTCTTTTGTGGGATGTAATTACCAACCGGCCGAAAAGAGCGGAGGATTAAGATTGCTCTGGTGGGAAAAAGGTGGTCGGCCGTTTTTGTTTGTGTGAAATGCAAAAGGGATTTTGCAACACGATGTGCGTGTTTGCGAGCGTGCGGAAATGCTTAAGCGAGGTGTAAAGGCGTTTAATTGCTGCACGCGGGGTACAGCTTGTGGTAATGAGTGGTAAACATGCTAGTCGAATAATGTTACCTTTACATCTTCATAAAGTGAGATGTTTGTGTGTGTGTGTGTTTTTTTAGTGCAAAAGAATATTAAGGGATCTTTTCCGTTTGCAGTCGTCATAAAATGCAACTCTACTTATTTCTACATTAAAACATCGAAAGGTGTTTGAGGTCACGCTGTCCCGGTACACCTTCTTTTTTTTCTTCTTCTGGAAAACAACGATCATGTCATACCCTTTTACACGCAAGTTTTATAGAGTCGTTTCAATATTCATTAACCTTCTCGCCGTTGGTCGCCAAATGCAGCACGCGCACGTCGCACTACACATGCTGACCTCCCATTAATACCGCTTAATAGCGCAACATATTGATCGCTTATCGCTCTGCCTGGTTCGATTTATGTCCCACACGGCGGCGGCGGCTCCAAGAAACGATCACCTCATTAAAACCAGATTAGCCGCTTGGTGTTTGCCTGCCCGAAACCGAAGCGTGTTCTGCGGCGTTGCACTTTAACACGCCGAAAGATCCGTGCCGTGCTGCGCATACCATCATCTGTGGGATATGCTTTCAATTAGTGCGCCTCTAAATGAAGACATAAAACGCGAAACAATACGACGACGAACGATCGGTGTATTAATGCTTTTTTAACGATACACGGGTGATATTTCTTCGCTGGACGGCTGCCACCGATCGGCAGGTTTTTTGGCCTGCCTCAAACCGGGTGTAATTTATTTTTATGCACCAGCAGCAGCAGCAGCAACGTCAGCGAAACCCACAAAGTAGGGTTTAATGCTAATGTATTCCAACTTTTACGATGTTGTGCCGATGGGCACCCAAAACCGGGGTGTCAAGGAGCACACTTGACGAACGATGGAGACACGCTGGAGAGCGCTGGAGTGCTTCGGGTCCGGCCGTTTCGGTTGACCGTTCCGGAAGAGTAGCGTATGCGGGTAACTGATTCCGCTTACACATTCCGAGTACATTTGAATTATTATTAAAATAGTACGGGTAAATAAATAAATTAATTTTGTACAGCTTCTTTTATTAATTTTGTATCTTCCATCTTATCATACCACAGTGGTGAGCGAAGGTTCTACACAGCCTGCCAGCGCCATCTTTTGACGGGTACTCACACTATCACCAACAGCACCCTTGGCACTCAGCATTCGATTTGAAGTTACCCCTTCATAGCTAGCAAAATAAGGGTTGGTTTGAAGTTTGAGCATGTTCGAAACACACGGTAACTCATCTGTTTCGCCCCAGTTTGCAAGGGGAAGTTTAAAATTCCCCTTCAATGCATTAACACGCACACAAACACACCAGAGCGCGATGCACACTGTTGCAAATGATTTTCCTTTCTTTTTTTGTGCGTTGTATTTGTTTTCGAAAATCAAAATAATTTGTGTACTGTTTAGAGTACAAAATTACAAACATTTTAACATCGAATTTAGTTTTGTTCATTTTTTGTTCACATGAGATGGAATGCGAAGTATAAATAATTTTTTGAATAATTGAGAAATTTTAGAAATATTCCACTAGTAAAATCAGTTTTCTCATTCAGTTCAGTTAATCGTTTTTTAGTCGTTTGTTTATGCTTATATTTGCTTTTATGGACATTAAATACATTCTTCTAAATTTCTTGATTTTCAATTTTGATTTCAAACTCTAATGGAGTTTTCAACTTCTATGTCTTATGATTTTTTATCTTTTGTTGCTACAGCTTTTGTTTATCTATTTTATATTTTATACTGTAATTGTGTATATCATTATGACTTCTCTCTCTCTCTCTCTCTCTCTCTCTATTTTGCCAAACGACTTCTTACTTAGGTTATGCCTGCCATTTCTGGCTTACTGGACTTATTGATACAGCAATGTTGGATATTCAGCCCCCCCCCCCCCCCCCCCCCCCGCTAAGAAGGGATCGGTATTTTCTCAAAAATATATTTAACATAGCAATTAAGTAAATAAATAAACGAATAAATTATGACAGCTTTTTATGACAATACGATACATCCATTAATAAAACAATCGCAAACATCACATCAGACAACTTAACCCAACACATATCACAAGCCCAATAGATTCGCTTAGCGGTGAAATTCCTTCCCATTCATCCATTCCAGCCGCCAGCCATTCCATTCGTAAGTCAATTAATATTCAATCCACCTGTACCTAAACAAGATTAATTCATCTAATTACCAAGATCAATCGCACCAACCAAAGCCAATGCTACTCTAACGCGAATTGCAGCAACCATCACCACTTACAGGCCAACCACAATTCAATTAAATCTGACCATCGGTCACCGGCTACCGGTCAGGATCAACCCCCATCCATTCCACGGCCCCAGCTTAATGTGCAACGAGTGCACCTGAATCGGGGTCAAAGTTGATCGGTATTCATTAAAACGGGATTACATAATGCAGGACACCAGCCATTGGGATCGAAGGGAAATAACAAAAGCAAACCACGCACATTCAAGGGAAACTGCATCTGCATACGATAGGAAGGAAATGCGGATGGGAGAGAGAGAGAAAAAAAAAGCGCCTCCCAGAAAACACCGTCGGGTGGGAGCAAACATCCTGCTGCCCCAGATAGTCTGTGAGGGACTGCAAATAATGGACGACAGAAGACTGCAGCGACCACGACGGCACGACGCACGAACGGCCGGACTTTAACTAACAATTGCATCTGCAGTTGAGCGATTTATTTATGGCATCCTTTTATTGTCTTCTGGTGCAGCAATGAGGGATATGCATAAAATCCTCGCAGAAAAAACTCGCCATCCATCCGGACCCCCTTTTTGCCCATCGCCGCTTTGTGTGCCGGACGCGAGGGTGTTCGTTGAGGTCGGTCAGGGTTGGTCCGGCGCCCGGCAGTAGTAGTCCAGCTCGATGTAGTACGGCAACACCCAGGGCCCGTTCAGGCTGAACGTGATGCCCCGTTGGCCGATGGCACCGCGGGTGACGAGCGCATTGAAGCCCTGGTACGCCACGTTCGACGCATCCAGACTGACAGCTGTTATCGGGCGCTGTCACGCACGCACAGACATTATTACTATTATTAATGGTGATGGGGGGGGGAGAAGGGGGGGATCTTTTCCGTGCTGCTACCTACCTGACTGCTGTAATCCACCTGTACGGGCGTCTTGGTCCCGATGCCGACCACTTTCTTTGCGCAGAGCGTGTCCGTCGGTGCGATCGTGCCGTAGAAATAGCTAAAGTCTCCATTACTAGCCACCTGCTCGGGCCGGGTGGTAAGCCAAAGGACCGTCAGCACTAGCACGGTGGATCGAAAGCTGCAACGTTGCATCCTTTGGCGCTGTGGTCGTGCTGTGGGTGCGGGTGTTCAGCGTCCCCGGGCTGGTCAAGACCAGGGCGGTACCGATCGTGAGTGATCGTGCGAAATGATGAACACGTTTTATAGCCACGCGCATGGCGATGACCACGGCAGCAGTACGGGTGATTTCGGGGGCAGGAACGATCGGCATGGCACCCAGTAGGTCGAAACCATAAAAGGAACTGCGAGTGGATGTTGTTTTTTTGTCGGATGAGAAATCCAAACATGCAACCGGCATGACAGATTCTTACGGGGATTAAAGGATCGGTTTTCAGTTTGCGTGCTGCTGCAGGTGCTGCAGATTGACCTAAATACAAGTATAATTGAAGTAAGGGTCAGCCAGAGCCGTCTGGAGATGTTTGTTTAATGCATACCTTGCAAAGAGGGAGATCAGCTTGAGTATAAGTTTTATCGAGAACATCAAAGTTTGGTGATCGCTTGCAACTACAAAACGGTAAAGATAATAAGTAAAATATGCGTATGCAATATATTCTTGATTCATCTGAATTGGTCTTAAGTCTATTTCTCTGAGGTCTGAGGCATTTTGTCTCAGGGGTCTAAACGAAAACTAATCGAATAGCTTCGAAATGATCCTTATGAATTCAACTCGTCAGTCAAGTTCTATTAGATTGGTACTACGTATCCATTTAAGCTACTGATTGACTAGAAATCTATGGAGCAAAACGTTTGGATTGAAGTCAATGAGGCAACATAAATCAATTTGTCTTCGTGATGCTTTGCTACACTGGATAATCGTGGTAGAAAGTGGATGGGTTTAAAGACTCTTATTACAGCAAGAGCCAATAAGTCTTGACTTGAGGAGACAGTTATCATTATAATCGTCAAGATCTTCTAGAGACTTCATAACCTCGAGAGGACTTTATGGTTTAGTGTGGCTTTAAGGAGACATGGACTAGTATAATCTCCCTTTTGAACCGATCCCTCGGATGTTGGATTGAGTATCCAGCTACTGTTAAATTAAGATCCTCAATGTTGTAGCGGCAAATTCTTCACTGTCCTCTCATAAACGTATATTGTCATTATCATCTGAGTATGAGTCAGAGACAAATAACTCCTCGTAAAGATATCATATCGATGGCTACAGTAGATCATCTAGTAGATTCCTCGAAGTTCTCAATACTTTTTTACTTAACTTCTTCTGTACTCATTCAACTCAATCCTGTTCCGGAAAATTGTTTTAGAATACCTTGAAGTTGACTTGGGTTGTTCGGTTCATGAGTCCAAAAAATACAAACTTTTTCCGAATAAAAATATTAACCTCAGCTAAACCTGTTTAGCAATCCGATAAACTGCAGGGAATAGTCTATTTTATTACCGAACAATATAAAACTGTATCCCACTGGAACCCATTTACCCTCTTCCTTAATACGTCACACCCATCCAACGCCCAACGTTACCAGATCTCACGCTGATTACAAAATTTTTTGGTGAGAATTCTTCACTTCCATGTTATCAAACTGTTCCAGCACAACCTGTTTTTTATTGTAGTTTGGTCTTGGATTCTAGAATACAAAAAAACAGCATCACAGGCACAAAAACCGGTTAGTTTAGAACTATACGTGTCTATGAACCATCCACCAAAAAAAATCACACAGATTGTCCGTACCAATGGAACGATTGTTTCGTCAATCGTGCAGAGTGCTTTGAATGAAGCGTAAAGAACACAATTTCGGTAACCGTTGCTCACAAAGCATCCAAAATACGTTATCAGGGCAACAGCAGCAAAAAAAACCCCGGCCAGCTACAGCCTTCCGCAAGGCTCTGGCCGGAAGTAGCTGCAGCGATATTCATCAGCATACATCCTTATTATCCTTTTCGATTAACGTGCGGGGATTCCCAGCCTCCCGGGAGTAGGTCGCGAAGAACCGGTTTCACCGGCCCAAAATGGAACAATAATAATTATAACAGTAATAATTGTGTTACGGTAGAGTAGGCCAACGAAAAAAAAAAAAGACCTGACAACGTTAAAACAACATCCCATCGGTGAGCGCGTGAACGGGACCCGACCAGACCCAACCCCGCTTGTAGCCAGGCGCGACGAATTGTCTTCGGCCGTCGAATCTGCGTTTTCCTTTTACGACACCATATCGTCCAACTAAACCCGGAAGGCCACACACGGATCGCGATCGCTCAGCTTCCCGGCCCGAAACGCACACACACACATCACATCTTCTTATGTAAATCAGGTTGTGTTTTTTCCTTCGGCTGATTGTGTTTCCCATACGTCCCAACTCGGGCGAACGGGTTACACAATTTGGTCACCCTTTGGCCCGGCGGATGCTGTTGATCGAGGCATTAGAAAAGGTGAAGAAAGGTGGACCTGCGTGAGACCGTTCGTTTTGTTTGTGCTTTCTTCAAAGCCGCTTTGTCGCAGGACGTCTAACCAAGGCATTGTGAGCTCCTTGTTTTTGCTTTTCACAGTCTCAACACCTCAAAACACAAGGAATAGGAAAGGTTTTGTGTCTTCGAGCCATGTGCTGGGAATCGTTTTCTCTTCCGGTTATCATTTTCATCGGCCATTTAGGAGGAAGAAAGTAGAAATTCTCATGCTATGAAACCACATGTTGCTTTAAAGGAAGGGAAAAAAGGGATTGAAATGTCTCAAAGTGTTGCATTGATAACAAAAAAAGTTGGCTGGCGTCCCTTAAATTAATCTGAGCCATCTGAACCTTGCATTGCCCTACTATGTAAAAAGAATAATTTTGAGATTGGGCTAGAGAGTAACATTATCACATAAGTTACTTGATAGTCTCCTTTCATGTAACTGATTCAAATTTATTTTTAAACTGGATTTTTCCAATTTTAAATAAGACATATTTAACTGTTCGTCACCACACATGGTGTGGTTATGAAAAAAATGTTCTCTAATTATTACTAACAAATACTGGTGGGTCAATATATTTGAAGGCGCTCCCTAGCGGGATGACAGTTGAGGCCTCTCTTATTGTGATAGTAGAGGGAAACAACAGGATTTCCCTCACCGATGGACCCCCTTAACGACGAGGCTCCGAGCGGCCGCACCTTCCGCTCCTAGGTTGATCCGCCACTGCTAACAATTCAAGCCGAAATCATAAATAAAATAAACAAAAAATATAAAATATATCATTAAAAAATTAATATAAAATATACTGTCAACAAGTTGTAAACCAATTAACAAATAAAAATACAAAATGGCTGTATTTTTATGAAAAATACAAAAAACAAATTAGGGAAAAAGTATAACACCAAAAAAAAACTCATGAAAAACGCAAAAAACGACGAAAATAAATCAACAAAAATCATCATATTTTTTTTTTTTAATTCACTGTTCCTTATCGGACGAGCATAAATCTCCCAAGTTAAATTAGCTACCTTTAAGATATTTAGTAGCTTAAAACCTATTTGCTAGTCGAATATGAGAGCTCACACGGGCTCAGCATTTTTTTGTTATAAAATTAGCATTTTTTCATTGATTTTTTCATTCTGTTTAAATTGTTTTAGAACCATATTTCATTAATGTTTGATACAGGAGTTATGTAAGTGTGAAGTACATTAACAATAAAAACAAACCATATGACCAGGCAGTTCCGGATACAACAAAAATTTAAAAATATGAAATTTTCTACAGAAAAAACTCAAGTCTTTATTTATTAACTGAGGCAACTAAAACAACGTGAAACATTATTGAACAGCCGCTGTAACTATCCATTATCTTATTTCGCAACGTGCCTATTTCATCCATCAAATAAAAGTTCGTCAACCACTGTTCAAAAAGTAACCTAAGCTTCGGCTAACTATGCACATGGTGCTTCATTTGATTTTTTTCTCCCAACTTTTTGCAAGCGAAAAAATTTACATTTCGATTGTCCGGTCGTCCTGCTTCATCTCCGCACAAGGAAACGGTATGAATCTTTTAAAAGAAAAGTCCTCCCTCCCATCAGCAGCTCTATAACAAGCCAGTGGTACGTTGGCGTCGGCGTGTTAGTATTTCTCCACCCAGCCCAAGGTAACGATGCGGAAGACACCAACCACGCAAGAATTCTCCCGGCTATGAGAAGAAAGTGTGTGTGTGTGCGAAAGTAATGAAAAGCAAGCAAGAGGGAAACCCGAGCGAAAAAAAAACCTCCTCACGGCCATCACTGCTACGGTGTGTTCGCTATTGCGGCCATCCAATGGTCTCCGGGTATGAAAACCACCACCAAAGAGGAGGTAAAATATCGATCGATCGACACCGGCCTCTGCCACCGGCCGCATGGAAAAGCCCCTCCCTCACCGCGATGGTGGAAAAGGGAAAAATCTTTTCCCGATGCGCACACACACACACCAAACGCGGCCAGGAAATGGACGGAAAAGCGCCATACTTGGTGTGTGTTTTTTTCTCCCTCTGTCTGTTGCTTTCACCCTCGTTTCCGCGGCCATCATCGTGAAAAACTCCTCCCTCACAGACACACTCGCACAAGCGCCCGTTTATGGCAGTGTCGTTGGGTGGATGGGTGGCTAGTGTAACGCTTTGAAGGTGTAGGGAAATTAAGTCAAAAAATTGTAGCAGAAGAAAAAAAACCCATCGTCTGATAGGAGATTGAGATGGGTGGTCAAGAAATGGGGTGGGTAGCAACAACAGCAAAAAAATGGAAAGTCTGACTGGAAAATTCGAAACACGTTACCAATACTTGCAGAAAGTGAAGTACAGTGATGTTAACTAAACATATTCTAGGAATATGGAAAATTAATTATTGATTCAATAAGATTCTTTGAAATATATTAAAAAGGACTCGAAAAAAGGTGTCAAATTCTTAGAATAATTTACAAAAAGAAATCTATATGTATTTGAACGAAAAAAAAACATTGAAATATTTGAAGAAGATTTAAAGAATATCTTAAAAGAATAACAACAAAGAAATAAATAATTTTTTGAGAAAAAAATTCAAATGAATACAAAAAATTGTAGCTCACTGTAGTAACGCCATTTTCACCCTCAGCACAACTACGTCGTCCTCCGGGTGGTTTGATGTCCTCGTTAGCCGTCCATTGCTAGCACCTTCCACTTTGATGATGCTTCCAGCCCAAAACTCCGGCTCGCTTGCCATGAAGCAATGATGATGTCGTGCACGGCCATCCAGCCAACCGATGGTTCCTTCGGGGACAATTCTCATCTGGGCGATCATCATTGCGAGCAGCCGTATTATTTATTTTTATATTTCTGTGAGTGGGAATACTGCCTCGATGGTGATGGCGACGATAAGGACGACGATAGTGTAAAAATAAATAGCAGCAATAAGCAGTGATCTCGCACATTCCAACCTATATCAAAGTAAAAGCCCCAGAACTCTTAGCGCCCGAGTTAACAACATCTTGTGCGAGAAAAGTACGTGCGCTGTTATTTTGAAAATCTTGTACTCATTTTGGAAATTCCTTTTCTCTTCGGTAATCATCACGTACTTTTAAAAGTATCGAAGCCTCCGAATCTGAAATGTATTTTCGTGCCCCATACTTCAACTCTCGCTCCAATGTCCGCGGGTCGGATGTTAATTTTCCTTCGGTAGCCGTACCCGGGCGATCCTTGAAGAGAAGACAACTTGGATGGACTTTTGCACTAATTGGAAAATGATAGGCACGGAACGGAACTTTCCCTCTTCCGCGGAGTAAATACTTCGCCATTAATATTCTTTCAATTTGGCCGGGCCGGGAGATGCTTGCCGGGATGGTTTGCCGAAATAATTTGAATATCGTCCCCTGTCACTCTTGTATCGAGCTTCCTTTTTAGTCCTGTTTATTATTTAAATAAGTCTCGAAGACGTCGGATTTCGGACGCAAACAGACCTCGTTTTTGAAAAACTTCATTCCAAGAGCTAAAAGCGTTTGGAAGACTCGAACTCGGATTGTTATTTTTTCATCTTCACAGCATCTACCAGCAAGAAATTTTAAAAACGTTCCTCCCCAAAAGACCATCCAACCTCTATACCTCTGTTGTGTGTTTGAGGTTGATTGTTTCGAGTGGAACAGGAACAAAAAAGTGGCCCACGTTCGCATTACAAATGGCCGAATCCGAACGCAGGGATTCACCGTTTGACACCCCTAAAATAATCCTTGACTTGAATTGCGTGTACGTGTGAGGGTTTTTTTTACCAGTGGAAAACCTTTTTTTTCCTCTCAGATACCGATTGTCCTTTTATCAGCGTTTCGGTAAGGGAACATTATTATAGAGCAACATTTTCGTAGGGTTTCCTACCAAAACGAGACCATCACAACTTCCCATCAATTACTATCCTCGTAAAAGGAAACAGATACTAGTTTTGGGTGTGCTTTTTTTCTGTTCTTCCTGGGCGCCTATTTTATTTGAAAAAAAAAACTTTTTTCGTAGCTTCAAATTATTCCCTACTGTGAAGCAATTGCCTTTTTTCCTCTCACACTCTCTCATTGCTACCACTCGTGAACTAGTTTAAATAAAAATCTGTCAGGATTATCGCTTTCAAAATGGTAAGCGTGGAATGATTTCATTAAGAACGGTTACGGTTCACCGACCGACCAGTTGAAATGTTTACTGCCCTTTTGTTAAGGAAGGAGATGTTGTCTTTTTTGCCGAAATAAGTACAATAATTAATTGAGAAATATCACGAACAACAGTCTCAAGTCAGCGTAGGTTAAATTAAAAAGTCTCATCAAACAGAAGCAACTCTACCGATCGCTTTTAATTACGAGCTAAATGAAGCTATTAAAATTCAAAACACAAAGAGCTTCGAGACACGCAACCACTGCACCATCATCTCACTCAATAAACAATTTTAATCACATTAAGCTTGTGCATCATTTTTACGACAGCTTCAGGTGCAGCATTCCGAGGCTCATCAACATCAACCGTACAGTAAATAAACGGCACAAGTGAATGCCCTTACTCGACAAATAAAAAAAAGCATTCACCCCAACCCATCCCGAAATCGGGCTCTCGAGTTGCCGATCAATCAATTCTCATTAGCACCACCACTGTAAAATGATCACCCTTCAAAATATAATGATGACGAGGTTAGGTTGCTGTGGAAGGACTGTGCTGGTACACGAATGGCAGTGGAATCCCAATAAAATGCATCCCATCCTGTTGCTGCTGCTTCTGTGGTCTTAAACTGATCGATCAAGCAAGGGGTTTCGATCCGATCGTGTGCCTGTGGCAACCTGGCCTGTGCAAACTCACCTTACAGGCAATGGGTCCTTCAATCAGTGCATTAGAAGCCGCCGGAGATCCGGCGGTGCGCTCAGGTGGCTAATAAATAATGCAATAGGTATCGAAATCCGTAAGTGATAGACCGTAACGATATTGGAACCACACGGTAAGGGTTCGATTGCACCACACCGATGTGCGTAGCAGGTTCGATGATGAACGCATGGTTGCTGCTAATCGGCCGATCGGCCATCTAATCGTCACTCGCTGGAAGTTTTGATGTGATAGATGTGGAGCGAGAACGAAACGTCAAGTGACGATATAATTTGCCCTGAATGGTGATGGAAGGTAACATTTGGGCAGAAGAAGAAGAAACTGCATCTAGCGTCTTGGTGCTCCATGTGGTGCAATTTTCATATGCAACCATACGGAGGGGGGATCAGTGTGGTTGCATCCTGGCTGACTGACTCGGGACGGTGTGTCCGATCGCAGCGATGATAGGTTTGCTGATAGCTTTGGACAGCACATCAGGTAACATGATAGCGCAGCAGGACCCACGGTTCAGGAACGGAACGCCAGAAGATCGTATGAATGCCATCTGGTGTAGGTTGCTGGTGAATTGTGATGCTATGCTCATGCAGGATTCCTTATGCATTTTTCAGTAAGATGGCGAGGTTATCCTCATGCCTAAAAGACTTTTAATAAGCAATCGAAAAAAATGCTGGAAATTTGTTATATTTTTATAATTTAAATATGAAGGCTTGGCGCCATATTACCAATACGGCATATGTTGAGTTAAAAGCAAATATAAAATTGTTTATGACCGTTTGCTTTAAATTAAAATTTAAAGTATTTACCAAATAATCCTTCATGTAACTTAAAACAATATGTTTATGCGAATTAAAAATTGCAATGAAGTAATGACTATAACATGCAAACAATTTAAAATTATTTAAGTAAAAGGAAACTTAATAAAAATGAAACAAAACTGATTAAAACAACAACAGGCTGATATAAAATATAATAAAATATTTAAAAATGAAAACTAAAAATAAAACAAGTTTATATTTCAGATAAAAGATGAGAAAACTGTTAAAAGAAACAACAAAACTTCTTTAAAAAAGATCTACAAGGTTTTAAAGTATCAAATGCAAGTAAAAACTGTAAAACAAAACTCAGAATGTAAAATACAACCAAATGACATAAAAAGATAGTGGATACCCGATAGAGTAACTTTGAAGCTAACCGATTGCGATAATATAATTTAGCATTGCAAACAAGACAAGAGAATGCAAAATAAAGTCGTATAAACTTTAAATTATTCGTGCATAAATAAATAGTCAAGTGTGAGCGATTTTTCAATTAGGAGAGGCTTTCAAAAAAAAAAACATTTATTAAACATTTCAAGGACAAATCAGTTGAACCATATGGACTATATGCAAGTTAACATTTAAAAATATAGTTTTGATTAGCTTGAAGTTGTGGTAGGTCGGCGTGGTGATCGATGCGATATTCACATGGCAGTATCGTGGTTCAAATCCCATATAGAACGTGTTCTCCGTACGCAGGGTTGACTATTTTGCTACGGATGAAATCAAATCCCAGGGAGCAAAACACGGCTGATTAAGACCTTTATAATTTTTAATGAGATTTGACCCCGCTCTTACCCGAGCGCTGAAAGGACGTGTACAATATCAACGGTTACTTTGACAATATCATCTGAGGACATCACAATAAAAGGTATTTGATTTCTCGGTTACCTGAAGTCGTTTCCATATCAACTAGCTTTGTTTGCCATTCCATCTAAGGAGCCTGCCATAAAAATGGAAGGTTTTTTTTACTGAAAGCAATATATACCAAACTTTAGATAAATCATTTCTTTATTTATGTTTTATTTATGACGGCTTAATGCCGTACTGGCAGCGGTGCATGACAACAGATAAATCAACTATAAGAAAGTCTGAAACAACAAGTCCAAACACAAGCAAACAAGTCTGTAAGAGAGAAAACAAAGCAAATTTTTTTCCATAACTTTAAAAAATAAATAAGGTTAAATTTCAATTATTCTCGTATTTTATACTCCCAAATTTCTCTTCCAATTCTCTTTATTACTTCTAGTGCCAACATGAACCTGATCCTTACGATGCTACAGTATCAAAATACTAATAAACCCACTACGACACCACTTCATTCAATCCTTCTTCAAAGAACACCAAAAAAGATAGAATTTTCTCATCCTTTTTTCGCCAGCGAATGGGTCGACATGGTCCACCCGGCTAACGCGAAGCAAATTTAATTATATTCATATTTCATATCGCCAGCAAATGTCAGCAAACATCTTTCCAGCCAGAGAACGCTTTTATTACTTCGCCGCCCATCGACCAAACCCTTGTGTCGTCCGTGCACGTCGGCATAAGTCGTCCCGTCAATTCACGTATGTACGGTAGAGGTTTTTTTTTGTGTGTAGAGTCTTTAGTTGCTTGCTGTTTTTCTCATTAGAATCATAGAGTTGTTATTACAATCGTGGTACGGTTTATTTCATTTCGCTTCTGGGCTTTTTTTCAGCGCTTTTTCTCCATGCTGCTAACCTTTTCCTCGGTGTGAGAAACAGAGTGTCGATGTGTTTTTTTTTTATTTCTGTCGTTGTTGCCAAAGACCCCACTATAACGCATCCGATAATGACGTTGAGAACGACACGGTGAAACACGCTTGAGCATAGTGAAAAAAAGAAACGTTTTCTGCTACACTTTTCCGACTCCGTGTCTAACTTTGGTGGCGTTCCGGTTCCAGCAACAGCCCCGGTGCACGATTTGGTGCAAGCGATCGTATTCTTCCGCACGGTGACCCCCAGGAGGGAAGTCAACTAGTTTTGCTGGGCAGGACAGCAGCGTAAAAAAACACATGCAAACTCACACACACACACACAGTCTGGTTAATTGTAATAAATTTTAATGAAAAGGATACGGATTTTTTTTCGTTCACATCCATGTTTGGTTCATGCCATTGGTCCAGGATGTGTTTTTTTTTATCATCCCGCTAGCACAGTTGCTCTGGAGCTGGGTGGTATTTTAAAAATGTTAACGAAAGCTCAACTTTGAGTTTTATCAATTTTAAACATCAACGAATGAACCGACCCATGTCAATGTAACTGTTAAAAATGTACCATTTTTTTACTGTGTGTGTCTTCCGCCGACCCTCTGATGCCAGTTGTTGGAATTTTGGTAGTTTTTTTGGAGTTGAGTAGAATAGTTTTTTTTCCCCCTTACCGGAATGGCTCACAATAGGATCACGTGACTCCGTACGATAAATTGGAACACTAACAATTGTGTGTCATATTTTTTGTAGGTTCTCCTTTTCCCAGATGACGCTTTGTTCGCGTTTGACGCTTACAACTGTCGGCATAAATCTGATTAGGATGACATCTTTATCGTGTCGGGTTAGAGGGAGTTAAAAAAAAAACAAGAGATTCAATTCATCTACTCAAATCCCACAATCTAAATATAAATACGCTAATCAATCTTCTAAGATCCATCCACCACAAAAAAGGGTAACGCCGTAACGCTGCTTCTGCTTCAACTATTCGGAACAAACCATCAAACGAAACTTTAATCAGCAAACCCACTCACAGTAATTAAGGGTACGCGCCACCGGTTCGCCAAAATTACTAAGGACCGTACCCACCACAAAAACTACTGCCATCGCCGCTACTACGAATGTTCATTAGTGAAATGAAACTGCCGGTTGCGGAACGCTTGAATGAGTTTAAAATTTACACCAGAAGATTTGCACTCGCCGCTCACCCCCCCGAAGGATTTTATTTATCGGCGAGCTCAAACACACACTTCATCCTTGGTTTGTTGGAGTGTTTTACTAGGTTGTTTAAGGTACGCCAACTAGCACACTTTAATGAACAGCGTTCTCATTTCGTTTAGGAAAGATTGCTATTTACCCGAACCCCACTTCCCCCCCAAAAAAATAGTCCCGCTAAAAGGGTGTTGACAGTGAAATATCTTCTTGAAGCAAAAATTTATCTCTCGTCGCACCCTCGTCTTGGGGAGTTTTCTTCGGCGACGGCTTCAGAAGACAGCGAGCAAGATTTAATCCTTTCCTTTATCGATTTTTCATTTCATTTCATTTTTTTTGTGTACTACGCTGCTTAAAAAAGGGTTGCTTTCCTAATTAAAACTTTAAGGCGAGAGCGATTTCGTACAGCTGTGTTTGTAAAAAGGGTGGCAGACTGTTGAAGCAGATTTTTATAAGGAAGCAGAGAAAATCCTTCAACTCGAGATTTTATTTGGCATGTAACTTAGTCTTTAATTTGTTTAATGATTCCGATGATATCGCATGCTATCACATTTAGAGGCAACGATGTCGGATTCTTGGTCTTGGTGATCGGAGGTTCTCGATGTCGTTCAGGACCGAAGTCCGTCGTCTGCCTATTCAATAGCCGGTCTTCTTGGAGGACGCATCAACGCCATCTCTTCATCATTCTATCTCAACTTGAGCCTACTCCATGACTCCTCTGTCTATTGGGAAGGCCATAAAAGACTTTAAACTTTAAGGTGTCATTCTCATGACATTACAAACTCAAAGGAGTCTAGCGAGTCTAAGGAGCGAATGTCTACAACACTGAATTGGGGAAAGTTTATTTCACACCAGTAGTGCATAATTACACAAAGTGAGTACAGCATTCTCGAACACCTGCTCTTGTAGTCAATCTGTTAAAACGATAATGTAGTGCAGTCTTCAATATCTCTGAGCACTTGAAGCTCTAGGTCTTTTGGAAGTAGAAACTGGATCTTATTATAAATAAATGTATTATATTTATAAAAACATTTATTGGCTGCCACAGTGACAGTTGGTACAACACGCATGATAACGCGGCACTTCCAACTGATTTGGCGGGCCTTCCAATATGAAGTAAAAAGATTCTCATTTAAGAATTAATGCAGGAGCGGATCTCTTACCTTACCTTAACAACGCTAGTCCTCTATAGCTGGCCATTAATCATTCCAGGAAAGGGTGCAGACTGTAACAATATCAACAACAAAATACGCACGCATGAAGCATTCTTTTACGCACCGGTAAGATAATACAGCAGAGCCCAACCCAACCGAGAACTTCAACCAGAACACCGTACACCGATGGTTCACCTGTCACCGAACAACAACTTAAGCTTTGGCATAAAATCGAAGTGAAAGGATGCCGTCCACCGATGGTCGACCAACCCCCCCACAAACACACACACCGGAGGTATCGAATTTCAACCCCGGACAAGTGCGTAAATTCTTGGTGAAAGTAGCGAAAGTCTAATTAAAATTGGATTTCCAACACTGTTCAGAGAGAAGGTGCCCCAGTTCAGAACGAACTTACTGAACCTCGAACCCCCTTGACGAAAGGTAAGATAATACGCAAGCACAACTTTCAAAACCCGGTGGAAGGGAAAAGGGAGCATCGAAGGAGCCGGCATAAGAAAAATCGCTGGTAAAACGTCCGGACGTGACAGATGAGAAATGAGGATTATATGTTTTTTTTTTTTGTTGCCTACTTCAAACATTACATTAACCAGTCACCCTTGAACGAGTCCTCAAGATATCCTTCCTATAACCCCATCAGACAACGGATTTTTGTAAAACTCAACTGTAAATAAAAGTAAAAAAAAGGAGTTGGAAGTTCCCACTATCTTTTCGGGATTATGGAGCATATTTGCATCCGTTTTTTTTTTTCTTGGTGGAGTTGGGATTCCTACTTTCCAATTTATCATTTTCTCTGGTCACCCGAAAATCGAAAACAAAAGACCACTAGCGAAGAACGATCGCTCAGATGGGGTCTGAGGCGAAAAAAAAACCCTTTTCACGTGCAGGCAGATTGTGGAAACTCATCGTTGTCCACCCCACCGGGGAAAACTGTGTGCGATGGAAAAAGGGTCCGGTTGGTTTGGGTGAAATCGATTTTTCCTCTGGTAGAGTTGGTTACTTTTTTTTAATTCGCTTTAGTTCCATTCAACCCTTTTTCGAGGGATTCCACTTGACGCTTCCATTTGTCGCCCTCGATGCGTAAAACTGGGCTCATTTGAGACAAAAGCGAGTGGCAGAAGATTTCTTCTAATCTCATTTTTTGTACTCTGTTTGCTCTTCCGCTTCTTCGTTACAAGTGAACAAGTTTAAAAGAATTTGCCTGAACGAACATCGGAAGAATGATTAAAAAAACTCGAGTGATTGATGTTTAACGTTTCTAAGCAGTTTAACAAACTGTTGGCAACGGTTGGAACGGTACGCAAAAAAAAATCCGAATCCTCCTAGCCGGAAATTGGATACTTTCAGATTTTTTCCTATTATAATCTCACGTCGAACATGAATGCGAAATGAAACATGTTTGTTATGTTAAGGAGAACATGTTCGAGGTGTCTCTGCCCCCTGCTATTTTTTTTTTTTGGCTGGGGTTAGGGATACTCTATGCTCTCCACAATAACCCTCATTGAAGCTCCAAACATCCTTGATCTAGGAATACCGCCGCTGAAAGGCTTCCGCAAGGTTTCGAAAGCCACAACATCCACACTTGATCCACACACTTCATTGTGCAGAAGAGGGGGAAAAAAAAACATGCAGACTCTACTTGCGGCTACTTCGGGCATCCACTTTCCCGGAACTCGCTAGCAAATCGAATAGACGCCTCGCAATAATAGGTGCGGCTAGACAAGCCGCAATCCCTCCCTGCTCC
Source organism: Anopheles stephensi (assembly GCF_013141755.1). Classification (NCBI taxonomy): domain Eukaryota; kingdom Metazoa; phylum Arthropoda; class Insecta; order Diptera; family Culicidae; genus Anopheles; species Anopheles stephensi. The sequence continues at coordinate 19,722,077 of NC_050203.1, forward strand.
CGTCCGGACAGGTCATCGGACACATTGACATTGACCCTTGGGCACTCTCGGATATCTGTGTCCGGTTGGCCGCACGGATAACGATAACTCCTCCACTCCTCCCACATCCAACCCACATCCACAAGGACGCAGACAACAAACACTTGGTGCGAAACGGTGAAGTGTGTCCGGAGCGATTTTCACAGTCGAACGAGCCCGACGAGCGGTGAAGAATATGCCGCGCCGATTCCGTGGCGTGTTTTTTGGTTGCGGTTTTGCTGGGACAGAGCGAATGGAAAGGGTTAAAGCAGGGGCACACCGAAGGGCCGGATTCGGTTATTTTGCCCGTTATCGTTCGTGGAAATGGTTCAGCTCGCTCAATTCCTTTCTGGTGAGTGAGAAAAAATCGATATAGAGTTTTGTTGGAGGTTTTTTTTCCCCTCTTATGCATACGATTCCACTTGTGTCAGGACGGTTGGAATGGAATGGGACACGATCTATCAGTTTACTGGTTTCACCAGACGGTGGAAGAATTCTTTTCTGTGAATCGTAAAGGGTTATTTTTTTCTCGCTCACGAAAACAACTAGCCACGTGCAATGGCCAATTGCCGCACGTTACAATTGATTTCTTTTTCTCAGCTTTTTCGGGCGAAGTTTGTCTACCATTATTACTTTTCCGATTAAAAGCAACCATCAGCCTTGAACGGATCCGTGCGCACACCCAATCTACTTTGATGACTGTTCCATTCATTTTTTCTTACCGTCCAGCATCTTTGGGTGATGGCGCGATTGGGTTTTACTTTCTTTCGGACGATTCTTTTGTCCCTTCGTACTCAGGAGAAACCCCTTTACTTTCCGTGGATTGTTTGATTAGCAAGGATTCTCTTTTTTTTCTTGGTTTCTACTTTGAAGAACAAAACTTCATTTTTCACTGCTATTCAAATCGGGAACGTTGGGTGATGTTAATGGTTGACTGAGCGGACGGAATCCTTTCAAAAGGGGTTTGATTTGAGTTTTCTTCCGGAAATAGATTTGTAAGAGATGAAAAAGATCAATCTTAATTTCTTTTTTTCTGCTTCTTGTACGGATTCCTTGTTACGTGTTGGTAATCAAGGTATAATTTGGTTTTATATTAATTAAAAATTCGATCCTCTTGGACAAATATTAGATATTATGAAGTTTATTTTGAGCTCTTTGTACTGGCTTTCGCTCTACACCCTTGAGGGGTTTTTCCTTGATTTTCCTGTAGCAGAAAGAATTTTGTTGTTTTAAAGAATTTTGATGAAGCTTGGAGAACAGCTAGAGGGTCATAACAAACCCTCTTTTCAATTAATTATTCCCAATTATCACGACCAACAAAACCTAGTGACAGTTCCACAACAAAAGCCTAGACAACCGATCATCAAAGCTGTATCTACACTGAACGGAGTTGAAAGAAAATGATGGGCAAGAGGACATTCGTCAGGAACTTCCTAATCAACTGAAAATTCCGAAAAGCTAATCTATAATATAGATAAGAGGATATGAAACTGACAGTCGTCAATGTTGTGCTTTTAGAGCTCCACTTGGAGCATATGTTGAAGGCATTGAAGGTATTATTCGGGGACGATCTCCACACTGCGGGCCCCGATATCGAATCCCGTTTCCTAACAGACAGGCCTAACTATACATCTACGAATAAAATTAGTCTTGAAAGCCAGCAATGGCTGGCAAGATCTTTGACCAAGTTCTGCTCCAGATTTTAGCTATTGAAGGACTCTCGCTGTTTGAGGACATAGACCTCAAAAATAACTCATCATGTCTCTTGGCTGACCGACACCGAACTGACTTAAAAAAAACTTCTTCCATACATTGGTTGATAGGAGAGTAGAGTTGGGTGGAAAGCGTTCAATTAACTGGACTTCACTATTTCTAAACTATGTGTTTGTGCTTATCTTGTACTGTTTGTGACCCTGGAGCAACAGGTTTCCATGGTGGATGATCCCCGTCTACTTCAAAAGCAATTAGAAAGACTCTTCCAGGCATTTCACAAACTCTCTTCCATGTCCAACAACTTTGTTTCTGAAACAGATTACAATAAACACACGCTACACTACCCTCCCCGATAGCTACTATAAAGGCTGTATTCCAGAACTTTACATTAACTCACAAACACAAACCGCAATTATAGACCCAGCAGCGAGCAAGAGCCTCCCATTTTCCGACCCAAGTCTCAGCGGGCAGAATGTGTTGTGCCGATATCCCGTTTCCTTCCCCCTCACCTCGCTTATTATCCACCATCAGCAAACAATTTAAACTCATTTAACCCGATTAAAAGCCCGCGAACCGCGTGTGTCCGGAGCGGTTTTGCATGTTTCGCCACACCGTGTGCTCGGCCGTTGTGGAAAAACCTAAGGTGGTGGAGAGCCATTTCCAACACCTTCCCGGTTTGCCTGGCAGCGAGCACGTGTGCCACGTACACACACACACCGTAACTCATCCATGAAGGCAAGACGGTGCGCTTCCCAACCACATGCGCATATACCTCCGTGCAGCTCAATCAATGTACAACATAAATCATCATTATCAACAACAGCAGCACTACATCAGCAAAGTCTCCCCATATCTTCGTGCATCGTGTCTTTATCGTTGTCCACTGCAGAAGAGCTTGCTGGAAGGGGGGAGAGGGCCAGACCAGACTGCAATACTCCGTCGGTGCAATTGAATTTGCACCAGGGAAACCAGGCCGGGACGAAAAGCGCAACGGACCCTCGACGACCGCCCTGCGAGGGGCATAATTAAATTTACATATTTTTCATAATTTTAATTAGTTTTCTTAACGATATTACAACGCAAGAAGTTTGTTTATTACAAATTACATACACATACACGGGCGCTCGCATACACGGGCATACACATACACGGGCGCTCGCGCCCGCCATACATACACGGGCGCTCGCGCCCGCCTGTCCGCGAACACGTCCAGAGGCTGAAGTTGAGGTTCGCTCAAACAGGCAGTTAGGTGTCATTGTGGCTATCCGGAAGCCGCGCTGGTACAACATCCGCCACAACCCATCTCATCGCAAGTGTGAAAAAGCGCCTTGTGCATAACTGTGCGAACAAGCAATGGTTCGCCAACAGCTTGTCCGGCTAGCTGGGCCACTCACGTCAACTCGCCACTCGATCACCCGAGAACAGGGCGTCCGTGTAGTGCAGTTCTTCGCATACTTCTTTTATCATTACACCCGAAGCCGAATTATGTGTGCAGCCGATGTGTGCAGCACCGGACGACGTTCCGTGGAACATATTTCGTCGCCTTTTTTTTTCTCGTTCCTGCTGCTGTCCAACCCGACGGCATAATTACTGATAATGAGTTGCACGCCTTGTCTGGAAAAATTCTTCTCGGGAGGTTCGGGTTTTTTTTGGGGAGTTTACTTTTTCCCCCCCCAGCAAGCGCTCGGTTGTGGAACCTTGTTCCCATTTCTATGCATACATAATGACATTCACGGTCTTGAGATGGAATGATACTGGAACACGATGTATTGGAGACTGTTTTCTTTCTCTATTCCTCAGAAAACTCATTTCATTTTCCTTCTTTCTACCGTGCTCGGACCGAAGAACGTTCTGCCAAGCAGCAGTGTTGCGCTTGCGTCCAATGCACTGATGTTTCGCACTCGAAACATGTACATTAATTAGCAGAAACAAGCGTACGAAAGGAAGTAAAATCTCCCTCGAACTTTTCTATTCTTTTTTTTTTACCACGGTACAGCCCATCATCATCATCGTGATCGTCAATGTCTTAGGAATTAACGAGCGAGCAAATAAAATAGCAAAAGTTTTAAAAAAACTCCTCCAAACCCAGAATGTGTGTATGTATTTGTATGTACCGCGTGAGCAAACCTATCACGACCACCCAGAAGTGAAATGGAAGTTCTGCACCATACTGCTGGGGAAAACCCCGGCAGAAGAAACGTTCTATTCCTACGTTCTCGGACAGGCAGAAGTACTAAGGTTTCCTTCGTCCACTGAGGTAAGTTTTCTTCAAATGAGGCGGTTCTAAGGGGGATTTTTTTTTGCCTTTCTTAGCTTTCCCTGCCAAGCTTCGGGATGGCTTCAGTGAGGTGTCTTTTCCTGTTGTTTATTACGCACGTAATAATCTGCAACTCCGCTGCGTGCGTATATGAATGAGTGTGGGGAGGATGGAGGCAAGAGATGCGTAGAGCGAAACAAAAACGGAACAAACAGCCTGTCCTTAAATGGTAGACAACTTTGTCGAAACAGTTAATGAATTGAAATAGAGGGAAAAAAATGTGCAGTTCGAATTTTCAACGACGGTTTGTGGACTGAAAAAAATATTTTGGGATTTTTATTTATAGTTACCCGGATGTAAATAAATTGTCGCACACAAACAAGAAAGGAAAATATTTCTGCGACAACAAAAATAACCCAATAATACACTCTCAATGGTCAAACATTGATCAAACATTAGTTTATTTGCCATGGACACCTGGATTAATTTATCCTTTTCTGCAGCAATGTTTTTGAGGAATTGCAAATATTTAATATACAATGCGCTGATGAAGTCTTTGGGACCTCCGTCTTTAGCTCTACAACCTAGAGAGTTTTTGGGATGCCATCACTACCTTTCGTACACATGGGTTTAAATTCACAGATGCTGAAGTCTTTGGATTTCTTTCAAATCTCCCAATAATATACGCCTTTAAATTGATAGATGGGGCGGTTCATTGGCCGAGGCGATAACGGCGCTAGTCTTCACACGGCAGAACCGGTGTTCAAATCCCTCCCAGTACTAAAGGTAAAATTAAGTAACAAAAAGCCAGAAATAGCTGGCCGAGACCTCCCGAGGTTGAAGTCCCAAGGAAGAAGAAATTGACAATAAATCCGTTGGTTCACACAACCTTTTATGGGGTTCTCAATATAGAGCTATGTCTTGGATTGCATCGTTCTAGAATCTATTCATTTATTTTGACAAAAATCAAAATTTCTAATAAACTTCAAGAATTACTTCCTATTCATGCTGGTATAGCAAGTCCAACTATGATTCCGAGAAATGAAGATTCTTCCAGGTAAGGTAAAGTTTACTGTTACGGTTCTGTTTATGAATCCTTAATGCCTTGAAATATCAACACAAGCCATACGTCAGTCAACAGCTTATGTTGTATACTACCAAGTGAATTTTTGAAGTTCAACAAAATTGTTGAAACCTTCGGAAGTGTAAAAACGAATCACGTACATCACGATGGTTTGCGCCGGAAAAAAAGAACCGGGACATCATGAAAGTTGTGCAATGTTCCTTAAACACCTTGAAATCAAATCGAAATGTGATGGAACACCTAAACGGGAGTTTTGAGAAATGTTTTGCGGAAAAGGACACCCAGCAGACGATTGAATGGCGTCCGATCGCCGCATTCCTGTCGAATTTTCCTGAAAAAGTTTTTCTAACTCTCCACACCTGAGCCCCCTGGACCAATTTGTTCAAGGTGAAGTAAAAAGGGATTTCAATCGAATATTCTCTAACACCAATGTGAATTTAGTCACAAAAATAGTATCCATTTTCGAGATCTTTCAAAGGGACACCAGGAAGTTGCCTGACCGTAATCGATGCCGAAAGTGGATATTTTAAATAATTTTAATAAATTAAAAATACAAACTAGATAACTGTAAAGTTTACCTTAAAAACTCTGTATTTTTTTAATATTGCTGAGTATATTAAGGCAGTGTTAAAACTGTACTCAAACCCATGCATTATTTATTTTATTTTATCTTATTTATTTAAAGTGTAACAGCTAGTCGCCGTATAGTCAACACCGCCTTGCATTCTTTAATAGAGTAAAATAATTAATATCGGAATAAAAATTACAACAAAATTAAACGACTTCTTTTATAGAATATTCTCCTAGTCTCCTAGTCTTCAAAACACTTGTTTGTAGCTTTGCTGTATAAGTCAACCTCGTGCAAACGAACGCCAGTCCGGGATGAAAAGCCACTCACCGGCAGTCTTCTTTACATGTGACACGAACAAAACAACGAAACCAAACAACGAAGGATAATGCTGGAAGCCAGTGCCAGTGGCCTACCACCACCGTAAATCCTTCAGCAACATCATTCACACAAGGACAGCTCCGTCTCCAAGGTTGGCCTATTGCAAGTTTCCGCCAGGAGGAGTAATGGGCGCGAACAGTGGAAGCTAGATCTCGTCTGCTAATGAGGCCCCTAAAGATGCCGGTTGACGGTTTTGACGAGTAGCGCACACTTGCAACCACGCCACGCAAGACGCCCTAATGAAGGTAGTAAAAAAAAAACCAGCCGCCGACCGGAACATGCGGACGATGGGGAAGGACGGTGTGATGGTGTGCCGGTACCAGGCACAAATTCAAAAGATTTTTCAATTGCGCTGGCTGCGCTAAAGTGGAGTGGAGCCTCCGCCGTCATCATCGTCGTCGTCGGTTCGTTCAGATGGAAACACTTCCGGCGAGTGCCGGATACACCCTCCCGCCGTCCACCTTCTCCCCCTTTCCCCTTGTTCTAATGCTAGGAACTCCATGCCTTTTTTTAATTCAACAGCTTTCAGTATGTGTGCTGATTCGGGCAAACTATGCAAATCTGCTAGAAAGAAGCAGCTTGGCTGTGTAGTGCAAAAATTGCACACAAATGCTAATTGCGATAACGCTGCTTATGGCCCACCGCAGAAGGTGGTACTTGTCGATGAGATTTTTTTTCGGTTCCTTCTTTTTTTGCAATGCACTTTGCACTTCCACACACATGCACTTGCCCGCACGTTCGACAGCCGGTTTGCACATTCAATGCTGCCCCACTCATGTGCTCACCAGACCTATTGTGGTGTACACATGTTGTCACCGGAAAGCCTATTGTTTTTTGTTCGGTCTGAATACATTTCCCCGGGACGGGTTGGAATTTTCCATCCATTGCACACACACACACACAAAAACAACCGTGGGTTTTCCGTGGGCTAAACAGATGCAAGTGACGCACATGTGTGTGTTGTTTGTGCGCTGATGGTGCATTTACAAGGGTGCGTCGATATTTCAAGCTCCCGAAAGTGTTTTCACGGTGGTAAATGGTGGCTTTTGGGCTGAATGAGCTGGGACACAAAGTGGTGTAATTTGCACCATAATTATCTTCCGGTACATGGTGGATGTGAAATGATTTGTGTTCCTTCGTCACTGTTCGGCTGAGTGTTCTTCGGTTATTTTACATTGAAACAAGTGTTTGAAGAATTGTATAAAGTTGTAGTCTCTTATACCATATACATTCCATTATTCAGTTTCTTAAATGTAGGATAAGCTAGTAAAAAAATATATTAGCATAAAACACAGTAATATAGTAAAAAAATTATGTTTTATAAAATCATGCCGAAAAGCTTATTCTTCTTATTTGAATCTACTATCTAAAGGGTTCTTGTCCAATCCTTGCAGATTTCCTTGTCAGTATGGGAAGACCTTGAGAGGATTTTTGGTTTTTTTTAAATAATGGTTTTGATTATGCATAAACTAAGATTTTCTTTTCTACTACAACGATTGTCATTAATATTTGTAGTGAGCAATTAAAAATGTTATACACATAAAAGTTGTTCAAACAGATACAGCTAAGGCACAAATATGTGCGGATGTTTAAGAGTACAGAATGATGGCAGCATCATAAGCTGTCCAATAATCTCACTAATAAGCAGTGAATTTCACTTCGAAAGTTGCGTTGCGTTGCGTCATGTAATGATAATAAAACCAAACGCCCAGACCTACATGGTCTTTTCAAGCCATCCAAGTAGACACAGAAGGATCGGTAGGATCAGTACTCGACCGTGAACGCTTTTAATAGTTACAGGAGCAAATCAGAAGAAATTTTGCTTCCGATTATTAAGTAGTAGTTAGAGACAAAATAGTAACTAAATAACTCCGTAGGGCATGTCATGTCATGAGAATGACACCGGACGACCCAGCTCGTAAAGTCCTTTCAGGCCGTCCACAAAGACAGAGGAGGCGTGGTAGACTCCAACTGAAATGGAGTTAAGGCGTTGATGTGTCCGCCAGAACGGCCTGGATAATCGAATGGCACACGACGGTACTAGACCGTGAGCTCTATTGAGGATTATTGAAACCGGCCATGGCCGCGAAACGGTTGTAGCGTCTCACAGTAGTTAAGAACTGTTTTCAAAACAGTACTGTGTTTTGGACAGTAAATTTCAACCTTAAGTTACTACTTGAAGCATCAAAAACGTCAATTAGTATCCACATATTATAATCCAGTTATGCGAATTTGTTCTCGATATTATGAGCACTTCAATTAACATTACTAATAATAAATATGTGATATTTTCAACCGCCAATTTAATTCACCCAAAATTGATTACCTCCCACTGATTGTTTTCCATTACCAGCAAGCAAGTCCCAGTCTAGAATTCCTTCCGTTCGGGAAGCAACCTCGCACCGCAAATTCCATTACGAGACGCTAAATAATATCAAGCAATTTGTTTTCTACCGGTAAGCATACCCACGCGCATCTCACACGCTACCGGGTGTATTAGATTCCACCGATTAACGAGCTTATCGAACGGAACAGATTCCCCGCAAAACGTATCGTAATCGACACCGACCATCCCACACCGATTAACCCAAAAAAGGATCTACCTTTCCTGCCGAACCACTCCACTGCACAGCATCTGCACCTGCACCTGGTTGAGCTGAACTGCAACTGTTGGGAAATGAGGAAAATAACTTACCGGCTGCTTACCGACCGGCCGTCTAGGTTACGGCGAAACGGAAGGCCGCTGCCGTTCTGGCATCATAAATCAATTTAGTTAAATTGCACATGAAATTACCTTTTCCCTGTTAAATGGCACCGTTTAATGGATTGATTAATGTGCGCTCGGCGTTCCGCCAACAAGTTGGAACCGCGAGCAACGGAAGAAGTATCAGCTAACGAGCCTGTAACTTGCAAGCCGCTGTGCAAGGATCCAGCTCGCCACGGTGAAAGAGTTCCACCGGTTTGCCATCGCGGAAGTCTTTCGGTATCGGGGGCTCCCCCCTTAATTGGTCGTAACTTGAGTTGGTTGGTTTCAATTTGTGACTGGCTGGCGATCGGCAGGCGTTACAGATTTTCCGCGACATGTCGGCAGGGAAAATGGCTGATAGCCCCAGAACCGATCGTGCCTGGTATCGATCCAACCCGATCGTGCTTATTTAATTGTTCAATATTGAAACACTGATTAAGTTATTGAGCGAAGAATCGTGGGTTCCTCCAAGGTAGGTTTGATTAATTGGGACCGAAGCAACCTCTATCGGGCACGCCCTGCACTCCAGCGCAGGCCAATTTGCATAGAATGTCTTGGGTTCATTTATTTTTATGTGTGCCATCAATATCAGTTGCAAACACGTACCTGGTTCACGTTCTCCACCGACGATCGGTTAACGCCTGTGTGGTCCTATAAATGGCCATCGGATCCTGCCGATGCGAACAGGTTCGCACGGGGGCCATTTGCTGGACATAAAGATTTACCGGCCGCTAAAGCCACCACCACCGATTCGATCAGGCCATTTTTTAAATCAAGCCACCGTTCGTTCGTCTCGGTTAGCCATTTAAAATTGGTCATAAAAATCATAATCTCATTTCTACCCAATTACGCAGCCAGCGCTCGATGAAGCGAGTACGGCCATTTTGCTTGGTCAAACACACCGCCGTTCATCCCGCTACTTGTTGTCGACGAGGATTTGTGTGCAAAGAACATCCCTCTTTGGATAGAAAATCAATTTCCACCTGCTTCCCACTCTAGGGTCGCGTTTTTTTTTTCTTCTCTCCTTCCACTGAAACCGTACAAAGGAAAATGGGAAATTCTCCGTCGAGCTGAAGACAGGATTTTTCGATCAACGTCCAGCCGGAAGTGGTGCGCGTCGGGAGGAGGTAACTTTTTGCAAAGCAAAAAACCGGAGATTCGTTCCTCTCGTCAGCGACCGATGCCTGGAATCTGGTAGGTTTCGGTATGGGGAGGGCGAATTCTTCGCCCGAGACGGAAAGTAGGATGGAACGTAATAAATTTTCATTCAATTAGTGATTCGAAATCTAATTTTCGTTACGGTTACGGGGCGAACAAGTTTGGGGACGAAGCACGTCTATAAATTGGGATTTTATTTGTTCGCCTTGTTTATAACGAGGGTGTTTAAATTATTAATCCTTAGAAAAAAATATTTTTATTCATCACTTTTCTAAGCTAGTGGACGAATTAGAATTTTTTATATATTTAAAAAAATATTTAAATATTTGTTTATGTTTTAAATTTTCAATAGAACTGTTTATAGAACATGATCCAAGCATTTTTCACAGGTAGATTTGTTTAATAGCACATTATGCAAACAATTTCCTTAACTCCTGCAATGGCAATCGCTCTACACCTTTTAATGACAGGGAGAAATTGAATTATCAGCAATGTAAGCCAAATTAAAAAAATATCTTTTATAATCTTTAAATTAAATGTTTATCTAATCCTTTATTCCTTTAATTTGTTCAAGGTTAATCTGAAACCCCATCAAAGTGTATCCAGATTTCATAAGCTAAAATGAAGATAGAAGACGCTCGAAAAATGAGTGTAAATTGGTAAAATATTAAGTAAAAGAATCCAAAATATACATAAACTAGAAAAAACTTATTTTCAAACTACATTTTAAGAGAAAAAAAACAGTCAAAATTGAACTGTCAAAAATAAGGAAAAATGGCAAAAAAAAATTTGAAACTACTTAACTGACGAACTTGAAATTAAAAGTGGCAAATAATATAATACGAAACAAGAAGCTAAATGACAATTGAAACCAACAGACCACAATAATTATAACAAAATAGGCTAGAAAGACTCTAGATGGCCGACAACACTGTAAAATAAAAATTTGTACTAAAATTTATTCTAAAGCAACAATATCACATGTACTCTTTTAATAGATAATGGGCAATGGATTTAAATAAAAATTAAAAAATATTAGCATCCAGCTGAAGCCAATAGGCGCACAAGCAATATTCCCAAAACGTTACTGCCATCAAGTGCATTCTTATGAAATGTTCAATTATAAGCAGAACCGTCCAAAATGGGACCCGAAATCAAATAAACCGCTTTTTTTCGAAATTTCCCCAAGTAATGAAGAAAACGGCACGGAAAGTCCACCTCCCTATCTGCCAACGGAAACCCTGAAGATTCCTGCTCTAGCGATGTCTTGCAAGCAGCCGTACAAGTTGCTGCCTAAAACTTCATTTTGTTTTCGTGTCCTCCCAACGGAAAAAAGAGAAATTCAGAACACCTCCGAGGGTGGTAGAAAAGTAAAATGGAAAACAGCTAATACAAATCCGCCCGGAAATGGTTTCCTTGCACACCGTGGGCTAGCAATCTGTGCTGTGCTGTTGGGCAGGATAAAAAAAAACCAACCCACACACACACACACCAACCTAACGATACGATAATGAACGACCCGTGCGGGATCCATTTTACTTTTTTGGTCTCTTACCCCCTGACGCGCTCATTTCCGAGAGGGTGGTGGTCAATATGGTTCGCGGCCCATCAGGAGGGTAACGCGTAACGCCATCATCGCGGCTCGCACCCTCGGGAAGGAGGATGTACCGAAGCGATTGGAAATTGGGAGGGAAAAGGGCGGAAAATCAAGTACGTCCACACCGCAAAAGGTTTCTGCTTCTTTGTCTTCTTTCCCTGGTGGGATTGCGTCGTTTTGTTTTTTTTTTTTTCCTTTGCGCTATTGCAACCATTGCGAACTTAATGGACTTTGACATGTACTGGATTTTTTTCTCTCTCGCTCATTGTCCCTCATTTGATCGTTTGGCTTTTCGGTGTGTGTGTGTGTGTTTTTGGGATTGTTTTTCTGGCTCGCAAAACTTCGCCTTAAAAATCTATAAAAATCCTTAGAACGGTGAATGTTCATCTTCGGAGGTGGTACGAGCGGGGATTCATTCAGGAAGCAGCGACTTGAACCTCACTTTGGCCCCAGTGTCTGCTATAAAACATTCTCCTTAGAAATTCATTGTTTCGTAAGAATAGATTTTTTTAGACTTGCTTTTAAAAGCATTGGGAGCAGGATGAGTTTATGCGTAAATTTGATGAGGCTGTCAGGATATGGAAATTCTGTTTCTGCAATCATTTTCACGATTGTACGTAACTGAAAATTGTGGAATGGAAAAGAATTTTTGAATGAAATTGCTTTGTCATTTCTCGAGGGCATGTTTTATTTTTTGCTGCGACGAAATGGATTGTTTTGAGTATTTTATGGTCATGCCTGACAAACTAGCAAACATTCCACACTTCTTTCAAGACAATTTTCGAGTCATTTAATAATTGGAAGCTGAGGCTTTGCGTCTTTGAGACCTCCTTACCCTCTAACGGCAGCTAGACTAGCCTGCCTTTTCTGCAACCAAGCGTTAGCAAAGGGTCATCCGAAACTCGTAGGTGAAAACTTCTGGGATCTTCTACAAGTCTATTAAGATTCTTAGTTACGCTGATGACGATAGACATCTCTAGTTTGAGACTCTCCTTGTTAACAGAGGCTCTCTGAAGAATCCAGCAAGTGAAACGTAACGTCGGGTATCGCGAAGGTTAGCATCGAGGCGAAGATAGCATCTGTGAAGTCGAACAATACATTACCTATGTTGGGTCAAAAGTCCTTTATCAATATAGATGATGAGACACATGCTCATGACGGATGAAGCTAGAACTGTAGACCTAGTCTGATATATAAACTCTGCGCATAAAGCAGAAGAATGCCTCTTAGTAACAGAGGATGATACAGAGGCTTCAAGGGAGCTGCTCATGTCTTGAGAATGGCATCGAACGTTCCAGTCCGTAAAGAAGAGACTCGGTAGGCTTCAAATTGAGATGGAGTCATAGCGTTGAGGAATCCGTCAGAAAAGCCTCAATATTGAGTTGGCCCAAGACTTCGTTCGACCGTGAATGAACCACGAACATTTTCCGAGAAACCCATTCTTACGTTGCACGGCCTATTGAATCAGCTGTATTAATAAAGTGAACGATTTGTTTTATGACCTTTACCTGCAATGAAGCTAAATTAACACTCACCAACACATGGAATCATTTGCGGCCAACTGCAATTAATAGTTGCATTTTACAAGCTCATGAAAACCCCGTTCAAAAACCAAACGTTCCTTGGAATGCTCGATTTTTTTTTGGAGATCATAAAAAAGCAAATAATTAAAGTAATATTTTCCCGGTTTTTTATTGTACCTGCAGAGAACGATTCTTTTTAAAGGCAACACAATCGTATACGTTTTTTTGTACGGTTCTGCAATTAATATCATTGGTTCGATCGTATGGATAAAGGTTAAAATTTCAACGGCACCGTCCAAACTACATTCTCGATCTTTTTTTTTCATCCGTCACACATCGGTGCATTTTTGCAGCCATTTTATTTTTTTCCCACTCTGGTTGCAGCAGGAACGATGCAAAAAATGTACCCATTCGTCGCCTCGAAAACGCTCAAGTGATAGCGCGTGAACAAACATGCATTGCTCCCTCCCATCGTTTACGCTGACATGACCGATCCTAGGCACTCGGCGTTTTTGCACCCCTTGTCTTCCTTGCCGATCTGTCAGCGGGCCCGGCTGGCAAACATTTCTTTTCGCCGTACGTACGGCTTTCATTGTGGCTTTCTTTTCTGCTGTCTTTGCCTGGTGTGCGATCTTCCTCATACATCGGTCCCGAAGCCATGGGGCGAGAGCAAGAGCGCGTGTGTGCCTGGAAAATGATCCCAAAGCGCACCAAACCGAACAACAAAAAAAAAAAACGCCCCGTCCAACGTTTGACTGACGGTTTTCCTTGCACTTCACGCTAGAGTGACTCTTGAGGCGGTTTTCTGCAAAATCTACACACACACGCTGGCCTGCCAGTTGAACCCTTGTGCGACGTTTGCACAAAGGATATGCCCTACGAACGTACGAACGAAACCTGCCACACCGTCCGCCCTACTACGTCATAATACGTCCAGTAAATTGGCAAGTGCGAATATATGTATAAAGGGAGAGAAGAGCCAACCCCGGAGCCCTCAGCAGCAGCAGCAACAGCAAACAGAGCGAAAAAAATGGCGACTTTGCACACATAAAACTACTACTTCTCGCTGGCACACTCGAAAACGGGCTGCTAGGCGAAAACCCAACCCCCTTTTGTGTACGGAACCCCGAAATGGAAAAAAAACCCAACCGATCTGATGGCGATGCTGATGATTGCGAGCCCGCTCTGCAACGCAATTTTCCACCCGGAGTATTTTCTAAGGAATATTTCTTTTTATTTGCATTTTTGCAAACCAGCCCGCCATTACTGGCCCTGTGAGATTGTGAGTAAAGGAAGGAAAAGCGGGGAGAAAAAAAAAATCCCATTTCTGCAGTGCAACCGGCAGAAGAATTTGTAATTTGCACTTGCATGGTTAATGCATGTGCTAGCAATGCATGTGTGTTGTGTGTGTTGGCACTTTTTCAAATCTTCACCATTACTTCGCAATGCTCGTGCTTCTGGCCAGACTCATTCAAATGGGCGTAGACACATATTCGGAGTTTTATGTTTTCTTCTTATACGGCTTTTCTCATTCGTTAGTGAACTTTCAGTTGAAAAAACAACGTTAAAACAGCTTCTCAAAAGGTATCCATTCGCGCTATTCGTTCTGTGCATTCTGGGATGCATTTTAATTTACACCACGTGATGATCTGATCGGTCCTAGGAAAGATGGAAGCTAGTTTGAGCAAGCATTAGGGTGTAAAATAGAGAGAAGATTTGCAGCTTTACAATCTGCTGTGTTGTTTAGGGTTAGAATGTTTTAAAGGTGAACAGCTATTGTTAAATCTTCATCCTGTCCTGTAAATTATTTTTTTAATATGCCGTTTAAATTTTCATAACTGTTTCATCTATAAAAACCCTTAAAGGTGCTTGGCCTGTAGCAGGAATTCTATATCCCTTTATAATATCTCCTCAGTCCACCAGTTATTCTGGACTTTCTAACTGACGTATCAGCGCTATCCATTCCTCTCAAATCAAACTTATTCCACCTAGAGTTCTCATAGGAAACAACAACGAAAAAATTAACAATTGCACAAAGTACAAAAACATAACAAAAAATCAGAAAAAAGTCGACATAAAATATTATTCAGAGACGTCGAGTATCACAAATATAGTTGGAAGGTCCCTCAATATAAAATGCTGTTATAGAGACATGGAATACTTGCGTATAGAAAAAGAAGAACAAATCAGTCTTTTTAGGACTCTTCTGTCCATTTAATCATCCAAAGATTAATGAAACTTTACGAGGCAAAACCAGCACGGACTGAACTGTAATGTTGAAGTCATTGTACATCTGGAGAAGTCCTTGTCCAAATGTTTTTTCTTCTCTATATCTAGGACCTGGCCTTCTTATTTTTCTTCCTTGGCACTACAACCTCAAGAGGTTTCGGCCTGCCATTTCTGGCTTTCTGTGACTTGATTTTGATTTTGATCAGCGTACGGGGAGGCAATCTTGACAGGATTTCAACCCCGGTCCTGCTGTGTAAAGACCGGCACCCTTATCAGCTCTGTCACCGGAACGCCCCAATCGTATTGGTGGTGTGGCTAGTGGTTGACAAAATTTGAGCACTGTCTTGGATTATTAATTGCCAAATAGTCCTGCACTTGTGTTGGACATTTTCCTGTCGGGAAATTATAATAAAATCTTCCAAAACATGTTGTCAAAAATCAAAACATTGAAGGTCTACACAGTCAAAGACTAGCGGCACATGTTATGGGATATAATCATTTCAAGTTAGCCAGAAATTGCAGTTGATTAAGCCCTCTCGAAGTTGTAGCGTCAAAAAAGAAGAATAGGATCTCGCTGTAGCGTATTGATAAGAATTATCATAAGATCTCTTTCACATTGTATATAATTTTAAACGATTAGACGACTAATCGATAGTATCACAAAAACCTCAAGAAACCGGTAACTGAGCTCAAGTGATTAAAGTATTAAACTATTTTTTTCTCAAACCTCTGGATGCTCTTAAGCATGGATAAAAACGTACTTTATTTATAATTATATGAAACTCTTACGGAAAGCAAACCCCCTTTTAGAGACTTTGAGAAAAATAGTAAAATCTTTAATTTATTGAAACCCTTAAGTGAAAATAAGATCGTAAAAGCATTGCATAAAAAAGGGACCAAATTACAATGAATTTAAACGGCCCCCAATAAAGATTGTAACACTTTTTAATCGAAGTAGATCGGCCCGATAGCATTACAGCAGCGGCAACAGTGTAGTGCCCATTTACAAACAATGTAATGACTGCAGGTCTGATAGCGCAACAAAGAACCCCTTTTCATGTAATGTGCCTTACCGCATCATTACCATGGACACCATCTTTAATGCCGCCGATCAACCGTTTTTCACCATCACCATCGTGTGATCGCGTGTTTTGAATTCTGAAAGTTTGCCGATATACATGCAACAACAACGGTCCAAAACAAAACCAGAGAAACCAACAACAACAAAACTTCCCTTTCATCTCCACCTCTATAACGACCGGCCAAAAAATACACCGCCAGGTCCAGCTGTCCAGGTGTGTGTGCGTTATGCACACGGCAGGGGATGCTGGAGTGCTGCGATAATAACGGTCCGATTGGTTGATCCTGTCGGTGTACAGAAGGCCGGGTTGGTAGCAAGCAACCAGCAACACGCATTAAATTATTCCGTGCTTGTACATTGGCCAACGGAACGGTCCGCCGGTTAAACGGTGCGAAACGGAACGGTCCGCTAATTGTAGTGACCCGAAAAAGTGAGTGGCGTCAGTGGCCAAATCCGAAAAGCTGGCACACGCAGCATCCCGCCGGCAGCTGCATCACTAATCAGCTGTTCTGTATGCTTACTGCAGTGATTAGAGAGGACCTCCACAGTAAGGGCCGGTAAAGTCCGTTCTAACCGTTTCCCCTTAGCACCAACCGAAAGAGTCCTAAAATTAGGTAAATTTTCATTCAACCTTGGTCTGGTATACGGAATGTCCTTTCAACATACAGTTTTTGCTTCAATCCCTTTTTCCAAATTCTCAGCACCGATTCCATGGCGCTTCCCAGTTCATGGTCGTCCTAACCCTTTCCGACATTCAGCTTCTGGACATGCGGGACATTCACAAGTGGTACCGATTGCACATGTATTAGTGTGTGTGTGAATGTGTCCAGATGTGGTAAAAAAGGACACCGAATTCCAAATCCCTTGGCAAGCATGCAAACAAAACCCTGCTGGCTGCATTCCACGAGGGTCAAACACTACTTTCCCGTGGTCCGTCTCAACGTAACACACACAAACTAGGAAGTCTTTGTTTGCTTTATTATCAATCTAGATATTATTCAATTTTCCCATTCCGGTGTTCCATCGCGGCCACCGACCGACGCTTTTGTTTTGCTAGGCTCAACCCTTTCCTGGTGCCGCACGAAAGGGTTGCCGATGCAGGCGAGCTTCGGAGGCAGCTGGATGCTGGAATCAACAACAAAAAAAGGGACGCACAGGACATTCAACTGCACAATAATCATCCGGGCGCAGAGGGTCAGAACAGAGGACTCGCCGAAGCTCGTTTGTTTCGCCGCGTTCCTACCATCCGAGGAGTTGTTGTTTTTTATAAATACATTTTAATATCACGGCCTGAATCCGGAGGTTTCCCTGGAACCCCCTTCTTTACCGGGGACCGTTCGTTACAGGCCGCTCGAGCGCTTGACAGGACATCGTGGAACGTGATTCCTTTTATTCAAATTACATAAACCCCAGCTTGTGACCCATATACCCCGGTCGCCGAGCAGCAGTCAAACGTGCGGGAAAACCAGTTTTCTTGCGAGGAAAACTTTTGCTGAGCACCTATTCTTTTTTTTTCTCCTCATTTTCCTGTGTGAAACTCTCTGTGGCGCATTCCGTGTTGTAACCCTTTTTGTCGAGCAACGAGAAGAAATCATCTCGATGTAGAGTAGGTACAGAAAGCTGTACTTCATTTGGTAGAACTATTCGCAATGGTGATGTCTGAAAGTGAAGATCGTACCTGTAGTGCCTCCGAAGTTTCCGATTGTGTCAAAGAATTATGTTCAGGATAAATTCTCGAAGAAAACAGTGGCTACAGAAGAAATTATGGTATCTTTTGCGAAATGTTTACTGCAGAAAGCATAATCTGTGTGTTGTGCTTTGTCCGTGAGCGGTTACGGGTGAGGTGCTTCATATCGGCAACGCATAACGTGGTCTGTGTCGCGCATTGCTTTCGTAGTTACTTTGGACATCGCGACAAGGATGATAACAACAAGTTGCTGGGCAAACCAATTCTCCTTTGATTCGACTGTTGAGGCAGTCATGTAGATTCCAGAAGCGGATCTTCCTTACTGGATCGTTGGAGACAACGAGGCTCATTGGCGTATAGAGTGGACCAGGCGACTCTGGATATTGAGAGGGAATATCCCTAACAGACTCGTTGGAGTCTTTAAGGCCTTACTTTGGGTAGGAAGACACTCAAAGCTCTTAAAAGAATTGGACGTCAGAGTTTGAGTTATGTCAAGTCTAATCCCAGCAAGCCTACCTTATGTTATCTTGGATTTAAAAGAGCGTTTGTGATTGTGGAAAAACAGTGAAAACTCTCCATATTTCCCTAATGTCCTATCCTTGAGAGCCAAAAATCCTAGCTTTGCGTGTCCGAACAAAACATGAATCAACTCAAGAACAGCGGGAACCTTCAGTGAGTTCCTGAAGTTGCTGACATTTTTATATAAATAGATAGATTTACATCTCCTTGATGAATGCGTCTCTAAATTAAGATGTATTCTGAAAAACTCAGCGATTTTTATACTCTAAAAGGGTTTCGCACCCTTGCAAAAATTCATCAAGTTTGCAAAAATATTGAAGTAATTCTTTTTTAAATGTCAATAATGCACGCTTTGTTTATTCTGTTTAAGCATCCATTCATTTAAGAACCCGTACTTTAATCCAACACTCGCAACAAATCACCTACGAGCAACAGATACCATCGATAAGATTCTGATTCTTGCGACAATCATTCCGGGTCATTGCGTACGCCGTGATGGAACCCTTCAGCTCCCTCACCAATGCTCGGTTGTCTTCGCACCGGAATCGATTACCCTCCAGCATCATACGCACCATCACCGGGAACGAACCGGACAAATCCGTCACCGTGATCCGCTCGAGCTGGTTCCGGCGCAGATCCAGCTTCAGCACACGTGGCACAGTCCGCATCACGTTCAGATCCAGATGCACGAACTGATTGTCGGCCAGATGTACGTACTTCAGGTGTGTGATCGGTTCCGTCAATCCATTGCTCAACGATTCCAGCTGATTACCGTCCAACTTGAGCAGCACCAGCTTACCGAACCGTGCGATCGATCGGAAATCAAACTCACGGATTCGGTTAAACGACAGATCGAGTGTGATCAGCTTATCGAACGTCGGTACATCGTCCACACTCGACATCTTGTTGTGTGGCATCTTGAGCAGAATCAGTGACGACCCGTTAATGGCATTGCTTTCCACCGTACGGATCCCATTGCCCGTTGCAACTAGCTGACGCAGGTTCGACGGGATATTCACGGACTCGAGATGATTGTAGCTGACGTCGATCAGGTCGAAATTGTACCGCCGCTCGAACTGTGCCAAGTTGAACGTCTTCAGTGCGTTGTGCGACACGTTCAGTGTCGTCAGTGAAGGGCACCCACGAAACACTAGATCACCGATCGAGGACAGATCGTTCTGCTGCAGCTCCAAACTTTCCATCTCGGACAAATCATCAAACACGCTGGACTCCAGCTCGGTGATACTGTTTTCGTTCAGCAGCAACGTATTTAGGTTACGCAACCGCTTGAACGCCGTACCGTCGATCGTGGTGATCTCGTTGTTCGAAAGATCTAGCGTCTCAAGACGATGTGCGCCGAAAAATGCTTCAGCAGGCAGTTCATGAATTTTGTTACCTCGCAGATTCAGCGACAGAAGCGTTCTTGCTCCGGCAAAACTGTTCGACTGTACTTGTTTGATTTCGCTCGAGGATGCGTTCACTTTTTCTAACTTCGGAAACGTTTGGAACAGTGTCGGTGGGATTGCGGCCAGCTGCGAGCGTGCGAACTGTACGTTGGTGAGCGTTGATGGGCTTGGGCTGGAGAATTCGGTCAGCAGCACTTCGTCGGCGAACACCTTGGCGCCGATCAGGCTGCAGCTTCGATTCAGCTCCATCGTACAGACGAGCTGCTTCGAAAAGGCGCCATGAGGTGCCACGAGGGCTACCATGCTGGGGAGAAGAAGAAGAGATTGTTGGTTTTTACTTCTGTGAGCTTCGATAGAAGCACTTTACTTATCCGGCTGAACGATCCAAATGTTGGAGTTTAAGCTTATCTTTCATTAGGATTCTTTAGTGAGATGAAATTCACTCTTTGAATAATTTCTTTGAAGATTTAGAGTTAAATAAAACTAACTCCAATGAAAGATAAGAACTTTGCTGTCAATAGCTACTCACACTCCTGGAATTTCTGAACCATTCTCTGATTCACCAGCTCTGACATTCATTGAGACATATTTTTAACTTCAAACACGTTTGGATGGGCATCAACACAGAAATATGTGACTGAAACAAGGTTCATTACGTAGGCCAGGGACATCATCAATCCAACGAGCATCAGATTTGTTTTGAAAACAAACGTTTCACTCGGCAAAACCCATGATTCAAACGTAAACCGCAATCTCTAAACGACGACGAACACTTGTTACTCTCGACTCTCTGTGAACTTAATTAGGGGATATGACAATACATTTTTAATGTACTTCATTTTAAAATGTCCAGCTATACGTGTAAGTTTGCTTCATATAAGCACTTCTTAATGGACTTTTAGCACAAATTATTGATATTTTTTGACGCAGATCTAGGTTTCACTAAGAATTCTACGTAGGAAAAAGCTGGGTTGTGCGATTCTACCTAGTTATTTTGTATTTTATGAAAAGGATTTTAATTAAACAAAAATCGTCACTTTAACACTAAGTAAAACAAGCTTCTAATACAGACTGCTTGCCTCAAATAATCTTCTGAAGTTCGATCAAATTATACCGGTCCACGTGGTTACATTCTCTACCTATGATGGCATTAAAATTAGTCTGCTTCACAGTCACCTTAACAAATCACAACTCACTGTACTATTCCAATTTACATCGCAAATACTTACAACAAAACTACGCACAGCTTAACCATCTTGAATCGGCGAACGGACTGAAACTACTGCTCCCGTATGCTGCTTGAGTCAGTCTTAACACTTCACGCTTTAAATAAATCCACAATGATAAGGAAGTGACCGGTCCGATGTTATTCGCCTGACCTCAACTTTAACCCACCAGCTGTGTAATCACTGTAACTTTTTTCACGCAAATCTACATGATTGTTCTGAGTAATTGTACTTTCCGCCACCAGACTACTGGGAGTCGTTTTGCAGCATAAAGTGCGTTGAATCAAACAGAAAATATTTACTGAAGTGCATTTCTTCATAATTCTTACGCTAAACATATTCTTCCTCTCGAGTACGAGATTACCGGTACGCGTAGCTTAAGCAAAATATAAAATCGACTATGGGCTCTCGTTATCGCCTGGAGTTGTATTCAATGCACGTCATCACCGCACATCCGATTCATCATGGGAATCGGTCGCTCAGCCGTTACATCGAATCAACATTCCGATTGAAATGTTTTATGCCGTCGGCATCTCACTTTTCCATACACCATACCCGTGTGTGTTAAGCGATGAATTTAACGAGAACTCAACTTATACGGAAAACGATTGCAAGACTTGAACTGGTTTATTTATATTGCTGGTGCGTTGTAAGCAAAATAGAAACAGATCATTATGTCGTTGTTAATTCCCACACCGGGAATTGATCTCGGGGGTTTCAGGGTGAAAGCCGGACATCCCCTTCGCCTGACAATTTAGGACGCGTTAGGAGAGAGCAACTTCAACTTTGTAATGAAATTACTTGCTCTATTTATCTTTATTTTTCTTAATAAAAATGAAATAAAAATAATTCTATTAGACCACTGTACAGCAATCAATTAAGCTTTCAATTGACACACTAATAGAAACAAATGATGGGCCTCTTAGAGATGAAGCTGTCCACTTGAAGAACAGCCCTCATCCAGCGCGTACCTCATCATTCAAACCAAGCTAAGCGGCCGATCCCTGTCCTAATGAGCCTAATTAATCAACAGAACCTCCACGCTTTTACACCTTCACGCTCAAAGCTGTAGCTTTCCTTGGGCAGTCCCTCACATTCTCCCAGAGACATTCCTGATGAGCGATGCGTTACGGGGCACACGCTAATTTGCCACGGATGATTTCAAACAGCCGCCGAATAAATCAAATGTGGCTCTTTGGAGCACCAGCCGGGACTCCACGCTACTTACTCCGTCAATCAAAAGTCCATCAAAATGCAGCACCAACATCGGATTTGACCCCTTGGAAGATCTCCTGCTCAGAAGGATGTCCAAGAAGATGTGCAAACATTCTTCACTTTCTTGCGTCAGCTGAGAACTCATAGCGTCCCGTGTTTCTTGGTGGATGGCCGTATCCACCGAATTGTTGGCGATTGTTGCGCTGCTGGCCGTCCTCCAAAAAACCAATATCGCCAGCCGAGAAAGGGTGAAAGACGTAGGGTTCACAGCCGGTTCCAGCGAAAGAAGAAGAAAAGCTGTCCATTACCGGCCGTTTGGCCGTCAGCGGCAGCATCAACCATAAACATCCGCCTTAATAATGATTATTTGAAAACATTTATTATAAACTGCTTAATTACACAGGTTTCGGTCTGAGCCGGAGCGCTCATGTGCTGGCACCTTTGGTTGAGGTGAGGTTTTCTTTTCTCTCTCTCTATTTCTTCTCACTCCATCTGTTCCGCAAAAAACCCCCCTAAAGAAACAACGGGGTTTTTCGGGTTTGCAAGCGTACGGGGCCCACTCAAGATGACAGGACAGGCGTGTGCAATTTTTTTTTATCTTGAAGCTTTTGCGCACCGAAACAGAAGGCGTGCAAAAGAAAAGCGCCCGGAACGGTGAAAAACGCACCAAAACCCGCACCGTTTCACCGGTATCACGCTAAATGGATGGAAGCCACCTGGAAGCACTTGGCAGATCGCGCACCAGAAGTGTGCGTGCTGTCTGTGGCCTCGTAATCCTTCCACGGATGTCGGCGTCTGGTGGGAGATATGGGGATGTAAAAAACCATTTTGAACGTCGTCGTTCTGTGATGTTTGCACAGTGATCTGTTGCGCTGTGGGATACCGTTTAACATCATATAATTATTGAGAGATGGACACAGGCATACGAGAAAAAGGAGTCAACTTGTTTCGGTTTTGGTGTCGAATAAAAATGTTTATAAAGAAATATTTAAAAAAAAACATCGTTTTAAAGGATAACAAAAGAATATCCACCAAATTAATCCTTACCAGCTTTAACATTGAGTCCTAAAAGCGTATATTCATTCCTTTGCATTATTCTGTATTTATCTTCTATTTTTAATTATTCGAAATCTTAATCAACATCATGATGTAAATGTATGTGTAAGGGGCCCGGTGGTGGATGCGACAACGGCGCTGGTCTTCATACGGCAGGACCGGGATTCAAATCCCATCCGGACCGTTCCCCCGTAGTGAGGTCTGTCAGATATGTCTGACAGTAGATGTAAATGTGCCATAATTGATCATGATATTCAATACACAAGCATAATTACCGGTAACAGGTAATCGATTGAACAATCGAATAAAATCTGGTAAATATAATTTTTAATTACAATTAACAGCCATTTGTCTACCCAAGAGGACTAAACTTAATTGATCGAAGCATAGCAAAGCATAGCCGATCGATTCAATGCTTTATACATTCTGAAGCTGCTAAAATCAATATGAGAGAAATACTACCCGCCTGTCCATCATGAATGAAAAATCAATAGGATGAATGAATGATTCGATTTACCGTAATTAGCAATGACGGATGGCGAGTTTTATTAGTTTTGAAATCACGCAATCAATTTACTAACCGCTGGCCCATGCATCACCCTTGCAGACGCTTTATTTAATTTTCATTCAGCTTTTAATGCTTTGCTGGGAGTCACAGGAAATGCAAACAAAACTGATTTTTTAATTGAAGAATTGTTTTTTACTCCGCTGATTTAGACAATAAAATTGTATTTTATTTTTCTTCAACGGTCACAAGAAGAATTTCCCTTCTAAACAAATCTTATACGATTGCTAAATGGTAATCTACATTCAGTTTCACGCAAAGCATTTCTGCTATTCACCTCATTCGAAAACCATCCGGAATCAGGACCCATTTCAATGCACCCATCACAAAACCACCTTCGCCACCATCATCAGTGTAGCAGCAGGGTTAATAGTGTCATGAATTATTTTTAGCACCAAACAGCCGTTCTTGGGCAACATTGTGTGTTTGTGCGTTCGCGTGGTGCACAACAAGCCGATCATTGTGCCACCATAAACTTTATACGATCACCTACATCCGCTTGATGCTTCGTCCGTTCGATCGTTTACATGCGACCCTAGGCGATCGTGGTCAACACCCACCCCAAGCCATCAAGGGACAGATGCACCGTGCAACCATGCACCGACCTGCACGAACTCCACTCCACAAAGTGTGCCTGTGTGTGCTTTTTTATGAATGAATGCACCACCTCGTAATGGCCACCACGCGCGAAAGAATACAGCCATAAGTGGAGGGCGTGTGTAATTTTCAGTCGCTGTTCCGTCTCGGATAGGGAACGAGGGTACGAAACGAATCATCCGGCCACGGAGGGGTTTGCATGGATTGCATCTTTGATTGGTTTCGAAGGGTCGTTCGACGGCAAACGCGAGCCGCGGTAGGTTCGTCATCGGCGCGCGTGTACAAGTCACCGCTCTTGGCTAGGATTTACTGTGTCATAAGTTACGTGAAATTGATTCGCGACGCATCGGCGGCCGTTCGGTGCTGTGGTTAGGCGCAGCGTTCGGCTGGGCGCTGTTTGTGTGTCTATTTTCTATTACTTTGTGCACATGTGGCGAAATGTGTCGTAAACCTAATGTCGTGAACAACACGTTAGGATAATGATGAGAAGATGATTTCAGAACTTCGCAGACGTTGCATCGGTTTGTAGTAATGTTGCTGCAATGCAATGGTTGGTATTATTTACGTTGATGATTGAAATTTTACTGAACTGGTGCTTTTAAAAAATTTATAGTTTTCTTAACAAACAGACAAATAATACGGTTTTTTGTTATCAATTTCTCCAACATTTTTTATAAGTATCTCAATAAGTGAAATAGCTGAACAAGTGACTAAAATAAATAAGCGAGAGTGAAGCAAAAAACCTGCATTTCTTAACGTCTTAAACGCAAAAGAAACTACAAAGTGATCAACATCTACGGAACCTAGCACATTAATTTTCACCATAAACCATAAGCTTTATTAACACTTTAACTTATGATACCCACCGCATACATGTATCGCATTGAAAAAAAAACTTCTCGCATCTTCTCGCTTGATTGAACTCTTTCACTTAGCTAATCCACTCAATCGGTGATTTATTCAAAGTTGCATTAATCCCACAAGAAAAATACCCTACAAAGTGGTTCGCTTTAATCTGAACCCCCATAACGATCATTACGTACGCCACTGCAATGTCTCCCACTTGGCAATTACCGTGCAGGTTGTTTGCAAAACAGGGCCCCGATCCCTACACACATTCAAAACCCCAGTTTCCACCAAAAAGATACTTCAATCAGGGAGGAAGGTGGAAAATGATGCACGCGTGGGAGCTACGATCGATCGAATACCAAACCAAATTGCACCAGGTCTCTGTGCAGGCAAACCGTGGGTCGGCTTCCCTATAAACCGGCGCGCAATAAACTGATGATGACGATAATTTGTTGTCTACATGTGTTTTGAATTATCGCAATCGTTTAACCGTCCCGTGCTTGCTAGCTTAGAAGGCTGCCCGGGAAAGCCGAAAGCTGGCCGTCCTTTCTAATTCGCGAACATGGCACAGGGAGTCGCGGCCGAACGATCGCGACTCTTCACTCTATCAAACATTCACCCGCGAATGCTGGCTAGGAAATACACCGTTGGAACCATCGGGTTGAGATGTGCACAAAACCCGGTTGATAAAGCGAACGAGTAAGGCACAGGGTCAGAAGGAAAGGTTAAGGCCCACAACCGTGCACGATTGTCGTCAGTACCGGTTGGTAACATCAAACGGTTTCGGATCCCTTTTCTGGTGGGTCGTGTGCTTACGGGAAATTCTGCTCACATACCCGAGGTAGAGACCTACCGATACGTGTTGGCTCCCAAGCCTCACTCGATCATGGTTGCCTGATAGTGGAAACGCGGAAAACGGTATTAACACCTTCGATAAAGTTTTGCGGCCGCTTTTCACATGCACATTCCTGGCCTTTGACCACAAATATCTTTTCCCTCTTCGCCGACTAGCTGATGGAGGTAATTAAAGGTGAATTAAGAAACTTGGTCTGGCTTTTGCATTGGATAAGTTTATCTGGTGATGGTATGATCATTTTGTGAGGTTGCGGTTTACTTGTTCATAAAACAGGGAGGTGATGCTTCTTCCTGTGGGATTCTACAACTATTTGCTGTGGGATGCTTTGAAAAAAAAATGGGTTGGCTTCATACGACGTAAATAACTTTTATCTGAAGCATCAGTTCCCCTTCTTCATCAAACTTGAACTTCGTTAAAAAAATCATAGAAAACTTGTATTTTCTCGACTAAATCAGGTTCTAGCATGTTTTGATAAAATAAATATTATTGGTAAACTTCTGCTTTATAGCAATTGTTTGCTAAAGGCTCGATCAAGCAACGAAATAGCTTCAGATAGATATAGACAAGGCAAAAATTGAAGCCCTATTGGTAAAGATAGTCGATTTGGAAGTTGTAGTAAAATTCTATCTATAGCTGGTGCGAAATTCGAGCTCATACCAAAATTGATTTTATGAATTGTACTATAATGCTGACAGTCAGCCAGCCATATCAAATAAAACACAAGCAAAAGTAGTTGAACCTCTCAGGCCTTTCTCAGGTTTCCCCAGAGAGCCTACGGCTTACGACCCCGTTTGAGTGAAACGCTTCTAGAAATCTTAAGCTGTATTAGCTATCCAATTTGCGTGTTATATCTTATAGTGTATCTGATCAAAATAAAAACAAAACATACTCCAAGATTATCTCGATCTACCAAAGAGGCAAATCATATATAACTTGCCTTAAATGATATGCAGTTAATGAGGACACCAAAAAAGGCTGAGCTTTAAAATTAGTAGAAAAAATACTTCTTCGCGAGCGGTTATTGATGGACTCTTGTAACAGGTGTCAATGTACAGCCTGATAAGTAAATACCTTGAGCAAGGACCAATAATAAAACTCTGAACTACTGTTCTAGACAATGAAGCTAAGTCTTTAGTCTTCTTTACCTTGAATCATCAAAAGTCTTTGAAGATGGTGTATGTTGAACTAGGATATAGAGCTGCTGGATCAGAAGAGTTTCTGGATGATCAGCTAGCCTATCTGTTCTAATCCAGATCAATAATGTAGTGATATGGATATTGGAGTATTATGAAGATATTCCTAGATTCATTACTGATAATTGATGTTTCATATATTTGAGAGTCAGAGAACGATTCACATACCGTGAGAACCGTTGAGGATTCATGCTCTGCACAGTTCTTCTGCAATGTAGTTAGGTGATTTAAAGAGCCAAAGAAACTTTGGAGTAGAGATCTGTAGATATCACTAGGATCTTCCAATATAATTACACTGTAATATGATTGTCTGTTCCAGACAATCAACAGATTCTTCTCAAAGTTTTGATGAGATATCCAGTTACTGTTTCTTGTTTAAAAATTACTTTCAATAAGCCAAATACACAATACTTCACCAATACAGCTCATTCTTCTTTGTAATCAAATCACCCGTACAAAGTAAAGATTTCCTTCCACCAAACCGCAATGCATCTCAGCTTGGGACATTAAACGAAAAAAAAACCCACCCATCAAACCCCAAATTACTCCACCTCGTGGAGTACACATGCTGTAACTTCATCATTACCACATCTCCCACCGCTTGGCGCACCGAACTCTACCCTTATGCTGATTATACACACACACACATGCTACCCGATACCCGAACCTTATTATCATAAACCGTTAGCCCGTTATCATTGCTAATGCGTTCGCTTTACGGTTCCGTCACGATCACACTTCACTTACGGCCGCGAAATACGCCGGGACGCCTTCCATTGGGGCCCCCCGTTCTTTTTTTTTGAAACGACATAATGAAAGGTCCTTTTGCTGCCCCTTCGCTACACGGCAGCAGAATTGCGTGCTGCAAGCTACGTGTCAATAATTTCTCGTCGTTTGGTGGAGATAATAAATTCGAGCCACCACGCAGAAGGTCACTGTTTCACGGGTTTCTTTGCGGTTTGCGTTATTTCGATGCCCGCGCAGGTAGCCGGCATGATTGATGACGAAAAGGCAAAGCACATCATTGGAGGCTGGTGGTGGTGGTTTTTTTTCGGGGGGGGGGGGTCGGAACCCAGCTTTTGAAAGCTTGCAGCTCACGGTGGTTCGATAATGGAAAAGCGATAAGAAAGCAGTGGTAAGAGTTCACTTTTACCACACAGCACAAAGCGATGATAAATTAACTCACGAAACCAATAAAAGTGATCGCAAAATCTCGAAATCATCTTCAAGTCATTCCTGGCCTGGTGGATGGACGTTCGCTGACCGATCGCTTCCCCATTGCAAAATACCACCGCCGGACATTAATCAAGCACTTTGTCGATGATTGTGAAATTGTCATGTCAGCACAAACGAAAGAAATTTACCAGGTTGGTCAGCTTTTCGTCCCACCCATGGGTTTATTGTTTTATTGTAGTGATAGTTTTTACTTTATCTTCCCATTTTCTTCATTTAATTTGCTCTCCCCTGGGAGGAGGCTTTCAGTATGTTTTTTTTTTGTTTTGTTCGGGGGATAAACATGGCGCCCGCAAGCTTCACGGCGCTCGAAGTAGGTCATTGAAATTCTGTACTATATTTCCGCCCGAACCAGTTCTGCCCTTCCCGATTGTGTCAGCTGGGCGCAGGTATACGGGCTGGAACTCATCATGTTTCATGGTTCCAATCATCCCGCCGGACCTTCCGTCGACATCCTTCCGCCCTAAAGCACACCCATTTATGGGAGCTGCTGCAGCAGCAATAACAACAAAAAATCAATTACATGTATCATGTTTCGATGAAATTATGATTGCTGTCGATTCTTATTTATCGCTTCGCGTACGACGCACACCACTCGCGCCCTTTCCCAAAACCTCCTGCGTTTCCCAGGCGTAGCCGAAACAGGGTCCAATTACGCACAAAAGCGACATTTTCGTCGATCGCCGGTGAATCTGGCATAATGACCGATTATCGTTGCCGGTGGGCAGCACACACGCAGGCACATCGAAATATGCGTCCGATTGGAATGTGCGAGCTTTTGCGTGGTCCTGGTATTGGGCGTGATTGGATGTGATCGGTGATTTGATCAGCAAGGTGAACGTTTGATGCATATTAAGGTGGTACAACAAAAAGTAGTAAGAGAGTTGAACAACAATAATGTGTGTTTTAATTTCTAAATCCAAACTTTTGATACTTCTTACTTCTTGGGCAATAAGCTCACTCAAGTGAGATACACAGTTGCCTGCCAATCTTAGCTCATTAGAACTGAGAAGCAGCTACCTCATGAGCGCTTGCTCCAGAGAAAATCGGTGAGCTAGCATTAGTGAATCATTTCTTATCTTGTCTACCCACTAATGGCTTATCGACCCGAAGAATTATAAAGTTGCACCATGATAAAAGTAAACCGACAATAGTCCTTCTTTATCTTGGTATCAGCACAACTGGATATTGGCGAGAAAGACTATTAACGACGCGGTCATCATGGTCGATCCTAAGCAATTGCGCTATGCTCCAAAGTAGACGGCTTCTACTCGGGATTTCGAATAATGCTCTAGATCTTGGAACAAAATAGTCACCGGGCTCCTGAGTCATCCTACTGGACTTTGGATTAACTGAACAGGCTTACAAATGACAGACTCTTCAGTGCTCGGGACACGGCTGTTACTGTTCAAGAAGTGCCTAACATGTAGCATATTCCCTCTATTTTTTTTTTGGTCATAGCTGCTAATTTAATTTAATTTAAACTTCTATTACCTAAACCTTGCAAATATTTATTCAAAATACCTTAACCCAACCACCGATCTCTCAGTCCCACACGCTGCCTTATTATCCTACACGAACCCACAAATGCAGCTGGCCACCTCGTCGACCGGGAGGTCTCGACTGATTCATTAGGTTAACCTGCAACCTACCGTGACCCCGGGCAGTGACGATGTCATCAGTGATCGGCGAGACGAGAAAGCGAGAGATCGTCTTGGCCAGCCTACCTTCCGCTTGTTTGTCTTTGCCCGCCAGCACCACCATCATCCATCCGAAAGCAATCTCTCAAAAAGTCGTGGGGTTGATTCAATTGACACCGTTTTACGAAACACCACTGCCCCATTCGCTAACTCATTCGTTGGTTGCGCAGTCTTGGCGCATCGATCGTTTGCTACGATCCTTTTGCCCGACAACGGGTACGGTGGATCCTATGTTTACACCGTTGGAGGATGAAGAAAACCCTGACGGCACCGTACCGTTGCCGAAGAGGTCATCTCTCGGTGACGGTTTCATTTATTATACCGTCGCCGCAGCTTGTGTACGATGGTTTTACGGTTCCGATGCACTCATGCACTCATGCACATGCTCGCTGCATTTTTCTTTAGCAGCACACCGTGCCGAAGACCGTTCCGTACGACAAACAAAAAACGGCTCAAGATGGGAATTCTCTCGCACTAAACGGTACTGGACGGTGTTGTTTTGTTTCGCGGTTCGTTTCTTTCCCTTTCCCTCGTAATGTACTGCGGGACATGCAAAACGGATCGTGTGGGCTCAGGTGCATTCTTAAATCATGCCAGGCCGTACGGTATGTGAGGCACACTCCGTCGTCATCGCCGTCATCCGTAATAAAGTTGTGCAACATGTCGATGGACATGGTTTGATCTTGTAGTATAACCTTTGCTCGCACCATCCCATACCAAACATTGTGGTGAAGTTGGACGACGTACAACACTTCCATGAGGAATCAACCACAAAGGTTCACTGCATGGACGTCATAACAAACTGAAGTCAATTAACGGGGGCAACTGACTGACGATTGTTAGCTCGGGTTTTAATTTAGGCAACTTATTTTAATACATTAATTTCATTGCTGAGGATCCACGTACCTTGCGAGATAATGATATGAGCCATACGATTATAATCATTACTTCATCATTTGTGAGAGTTAAACTTACAGCAGTACGAATTTTAAGTTGGAACTGATTATATGGATTACACATGTTCGTCACAAATTCAGTGGAATATTTCGTCTCGGGGTTTCAATATGTTTTCATGATCAGTTTTTCTTATGACAGAACGAAGGGTTGCACAATACGGCATCGGACCGTAATACTCAATAAATAAATAAATAAAATAGAACGAAGGGTTTGTAGTATCGAAGCATTTCTTGTTAACTTTTGATCCTAGAGTTACAATTAAAATAGTACAATTTTTATGAGTTTTCATTTTCACTAAAAAACCATTCGTTTCTGGCTTTAATTAATCCTCTTTATGATTTTGTCCGTTAGAGTAAATATTGATCATTACTAACAGGAGATGGGTCCACCCAACGGAATGACGGTAGTCCGAGGCGATAGTTGCGCCGGTCTTCTACGGCAGGACCGGAGTTCAAATCTCATCCACACCGCCTCTCAGTACGCAGGACTCACTACCTTGCTATGGGTAAAATGAACTCACAGAAATCCAGAAATGGCAGGCCGAGACCCTGCGAAAGGTTGTAGTGCCCTAGGAAGTAGATGAAGTTTACGAAACAATACGTGAAAGTCAAATATATTATAAACAAAAATTTAACATTTTTTACGCTGCAGGCAACAGTTACAACCTGGACTAATCTCCAGAAGTTGAAATATTTACTCAAATAAATTATAGCCAATTCAGTATAGGAAAGAATTTACAAATCAGATAGACAAACAGCGGTAAACTTAATTCGAGTTCCATCATTGCTTAACACATAAAAATGTTTACAATTTCATTAAAAAAAAATTAAGAACGAACTCCAGTTTTTGCTGTTTTTACTGAGTGAAAGAGTGAAATTAAAAATAAAGTATAAAAATCTAGAAAAAATTTAGAAAAATGAGGAAGTTGTAGTAAAAGTAAAATAAAACTAAAAATAAAAGTAAAATAAGAATCAACTTAAATAAAAACCCACAAAACTATGCAATTTATCCTGAATGTCGATCAAACCAAAAAGCATTGGCAAAAATTCGGAAACAAAAGCAGAAAACCATAAAACAAAGAAAACATTCCTACATTCCTTCCTAATAGAGATAAATGTAAAAAATAGAAATACTGAATTTAGAAATTTAGAAAAATGTGGATGTGAAAGCAAACAAAAAAAAATAAAATAAAACTATTCAACAAACCGATAGAACAAAGACAGTTCTCCTAAATTTCCTAATACTGACATGAACAAAAGAACTCTTGTCCAATATTTACCTGTTCGATTTCCATTTTTCCGTCTCATTCATCAAATCAAACATCCATCCCCCGAACAATGTAAAACGCTCCCTAATGCCCGATAGCTTCCATTTGCATTCCAAGCTTTGATTTCTTTTGCAAAGTCCCATGCTTTTGTTACCTTTCTGCAAAACCACCACCATATGGCAAACCTACCGGGCAATCTCCGGTCATGTGGAATGCTTTTACCCGCTCCCGCTCAGTTCACAGATCTAACTGAATCGCCATCGAAACACACAATTGTCCACAATCGAACCGCTCGAACATGACATGAAACATGACACCAGGGCAACGAAAAAAAAACCTTCCAAAATTCTACCAAACGAAACAGAAAAATTGGGACTGACTGCATCTTGCTCGGCTCAAACGAACAGACAGAGGGTACAAACAGACCAACGTTTGTCACACAAAGCACCGAAATTTCACCAAAGAAAAACCTTCATCTGACCGGACGGGGGCCTTGATTTGGCCGCGTTCCAGTGTTCATGCAGGTCTGCCTTGCGGTCGTCGTCGGTTCATTCGGCCGGTGCCACCAGCGCCACCAAATTAAGTGCATGTACTGTGCGTGTGAGTTTGTGTGTGTCTGTGTTCCCTCTTCGCATCATCCCCATAATTTTCGTGTCGAAAGTATGCCCTCTTTGCACAAAGGGGGCTTTTTTCCCCCTCCGCATTTCTTTTACTTTGAGGTTACTTAACAAAGAATGCGTCTGGTGCTGGAGAGCAGTAAAGAAAAAAAGGATTGACGGTGCAGCACATGTACGACGAAAAACTGCACGCACATCGGATGGGTTGTTTCTCGGGAATGCAGGGGGATGCCGAAGAAAGAGAAATGCAATCTCATCATATTTCCGCACCGAAAAAACGAAGCAAACGCCAAAAAACAGACTTCCCATCCGGGTGGTCAATGCTGAGAGAGAGAGAGAGCGCATCTTGCCGGCATCTTGAATCTGTCTTGAATATGCTCGGGTCAGTTCGCGGAACACCAAGCAGCAGCAGAAGCCGTTCCCTCACCGTTGGTTGAGAAGTTGGTGGTGAAGTTAATTAGTTTGATATCGGCCACAGTTTTCCGTCCCGTCCCCCCCAAGAGGGTACATCGGTGAGGTTCATTGGCCTAC
Organism: Anopheles stephensi; assembly: GCF_013141755.1. NCBI lineage: Eukaryota > Metazoa > Arthropoda > Insecta > Diptera > Culicidae > Anopheles > Anopheles stephensi. The sequence goes on from NC_050203.1 coordinate 19,755,906, forward strand.
CCGTGCGGACAGTTTGTTTTCCTTCCAACCCTTCCGCTGGTGGTGCAGTTATTTTGCAGTTATAATAATGATATCAGCTGTACCAATAATGAAAAGCACATCCGTCGATAATGATTTCTCGCAATCGCCAAACCGCCTTCCCCGTGCCCCCTCCTGTTGGGGGTTTGTCCTGTGTTTTCGGAAGATTGTCCGAAGACCACTCCTTCTCCGGCAAGAGCTCGCGGTGGCTCATCCCTGTTTTCGCGGGGTGGTCCACAGTTTTTCCACGTATTTCGCGGCATTCGAAAGAAAGCAAAGTGGGAGGCTTACTTACAGCAAAACATTAATTAAGTAAATGTAACTCAACTGTAACCATCAAGATTAACTGTTTTTTTTTTTTGGGTCTGTTTGTACAATTTCCTTTGGACGGTATGTGATCGCAGTCGGAACGCTTTTGTTTCACCTCCAGGGAACGGTTCGGGAATTGTGTCTCAAGTCGTTTTTTGGCGCGTCTTCGTCATAATGGCTTAGTTTGATGAAATTAATTACCCAAGATAACGTTCTTTTTTTTTAAAGGGGTTGGCGAAATTGTTTCATTGGAAAATCATCGGTTCGGACGGTGTTGGATGTGTCTGGCTGTTGGACTGGCTAGCAAATTGAGAAAGCGAATGGGTATGCGAATAATAAAATAATTAGATTCCGTGTAATAATTAGCATCGGGTTCAAAACGGGTGGTCAATCTGTGATGTGTGGCGAGAGAACTTACCCAGAACAATGTTAGGCGTTGTGGGGTTTTACATGATTTACTTTATTCGTATTTAGCAGTTGATATTGTACACGTCCTTTCAGCACTCGGGAAAGTGCGTGCAATATCAACGGTTACTATGAGAATATCATCTTAGAACATTACAATTAAAGGTATTTGATTTCCCTGTCATACGAAGCCGTTTCCATATCAACTAGCTTTGTTTGCCTTTTCATCTAAGAAGCCTGCAATAAAAATTTAAGCTATTGCCTTATCAACTGAAAACCCTTGTAAAAGGTATTTGATTTCCCTGTCATCTGAAGTCGTTTCCATATCAACTAGCTTTGTTTGCCATTTCATCTAAGAAGCCTGCCATAAACATGGATGCTATTGCATTATCAACTGAAAAACCCTGTATTCTGTTTCTGATTATATCATATTTTTTTGCATTTCTTTTGCAATTCGCTTTATTCGGCAAAGTGATCAAAAAAAATTTTAATTATTTAACAAATTGTATGAAAAGTATTGTAATTTTTACAAAAAAAAATATTTCATTTAACCAAGCTATACAATATAATCTCTTACGTCAATACGTTTTGCATCTTTTTCTGTGGTGAACGTTCATAAAGGTTAATACTCAATCGTAATTTCTGTAAAATATTGGACTAAATCTTAAATATTTAGAGCATCTTTTTTAAGTTCTTTGTTTAGTTATATTTTTGAGTTTTTTTATATCCTGTTTTATTAACTATCTCTTTTTCTATAATTGTTTTTATTTTTTTTTATTCTTCAAATAAACTGCTTCAGTCTTGCTGCTTTATGACTTAGCGACTTTATTGATAAAGTATGTACTTGTTAATCTTTATGCAATTATTTATTTATGAAAAAGAAATAATTCTTTGCATTATTAGTTTTGCTACTTAACATCGTATTGTCATATATAGTGACTTATTTTAGAATTTTTTTATTTCTTATTATATTTTGACTTGCTAACTTTTAGATTCTTCCTTACCTTACTTTAATTTAATAAAGTTTTGATATATTTTTTATTAGTACTGAAACCTCTTTATACTGTAAATCGTTTTCTATTCAGTTAAAAAAATAACTTAATCAAGCACTCTAGTTAAATTTTATATGTTTTTTTACAAATTTTTAACAGGTACACACACACATTTTTAAAAATTTCACCAAAATTTTATTACTTTTAAAAAAAAATTATGGATAATATCAACAATTTTTTCTATTTCTTTTTAGGTTATTCTAAATTTCTAAAGGTTTCTAAAGGTTATTATTTAGGGTTACTAATAAATTCAAGCCTCAAACTACATCACCTTCCAAAACGTGCCAAACATCCCACCGCCAAGCAATCATCACACAGCCACGGGAGGCTCGTCGACAACGCCGCCCGGCACCGTCATTATCTCAATCTCGAGGTGCATAACGAAGTTGTATTGTATTTAATTATTTTTGGCATTCTAGCTGACTGCAACTGCACCTCCACTACAGGCGAGATTAGCCCGGACAATAAACAAACAGTTAATCGGTGCCTCGAATCATCCATGTTCACGCGAGGCATACACACGACACGCTGCTAAGGCTGGTACAGTACTTGGTGACTATATAGGCAAGCTGGCTACACATTCTAGCAACCGTCCCGTCAAAAAGGCCATAAAGTGCAAATCTTACACTCCAAAAAGCGGTGCTACCACCAACATCTGCAGTCACGCTTTTGGCTCACTTTTGCCTGCCGCTACTAAGCGACTTGAGGATTAACCGTGGAGCACCCTTGGGAAATGGGTGCCGTGTGTCAAACAAATTACACCTGGGCCGCCACAGTTTGCCCAAAACACCGTGCACCGTACAGCAGCATAATTGAATCTGATATTGATATATCCTGCACAAACACCTTCTTCACACGGGTGCCGCACTGGCACGATCTGGCTGGCTCGCTTGATTGCGGATGCTGCCGTGACTTGCGACGAGCCCTTCTTTTCGTTTTTGGCTCATTGGGAGATTCGGTTAAAACTGTGCACTGTTTACCATATTCATTGCACAGAATTTGCGCAACCGATTTGCACAAAGTACACAGACCGAGCGCGGGCGTTTAGGATTAAGTTAGCTGGCGTCTGGGGCCAGCTGGAGCTGGGGTTTTAATGCCGCTAACTGGCAGTGGAGTAATAACGGACCTTCGAAAGGGGACGAAAGGCCGAAGTGGAGCTGTGCCTTACGAGGGTACAAGGCAAAACGTGGAGCACAATGTTTACAAATCGTGAGCAAACATTTAACATCGTTGGTGTTCATTATAAAAACACTCTAAAACATGTGGAGGAATTTATTGGCCTTTTCTAAATAAACTCACATGAAGTTGAAAACTTCTTAAACAGGGCTTTTGCAATCAGTTTAGATGTCTCGATTTTACCTTTAACATCAAAAAATTTACCCCTCATACCGGTGCAGGAGAAACTCAGCAGAAATAGTGTTTACTAATACAATGAAAACACTCGACCATTTCAACCGTTTGGCAAGCTAACCTTCTTCCCCGTTGAATAGGGCTCTATGGATGGATTCGAGTAGCAGACACGCGTGAAAGGAGCGCCCTTAATGAAGCAAATATATACTCACACACACACGGAACAATAATGTGCCTGGGCCGTGCCGGGAAGTGTGTAAATGTTTGCATTCACATAATACAATGATCGTGTGTAAACATTAAACTTCACGCCGGGTATCGTCTGCCCTTCCTGTAGCATTCGTGTGCATTGGCAGGCAAGTATCGCAGAATCCGCCCAGCAACGTTCATCCACAGCTTCACTGCAAGGTTTTAATTGAACACGGGCTGCACGGAGAGTGGTGGAGAGTTGCAGAAGAGGGTAAAAATATAATTAAGCACACGCTCCCATCACTATTTCCAAATATTCAAACTGTTTCAAAATTAAACAGTCAAATTTGTTACTAAATTAGGGATCGTTGGATGAATTTGGCCCTTGCTATTAAATGGATGCATTAAAAATGGCCCATTTTTGGATTTTAGTAATTATAAAATTACTTCTGACGACTCAATGAACAAGATTTATCATAAATCCTACATTCGAAATGTTTTTAACATAAAAATGGTCAGCTATTAGCATAAGATGCTACGACAGTTGAAGGAGTCTATAATCATGTATCCGAAAAATAAATATTCAGCTGCGACTTAGTCTTGGCGACAGGATCATACGAGAGAGTTATCCCATGGATTTTCGCCCCAAGATTCTATTGGTCGCTGTTGAAGTCAGTTGGAAGTATATTGAAACTATCGAAAAACCATTTTCTTACAAAATCTGCGTAATTGTGTTGATGATCATTTTCGTTCAAGACTTGAATACAAACGTTCATCTTATCCAGGATAACCATCACCAGTTGGACTTCTGCTCTGACTTATAGATACAAATTTTACAGCAATTTTATTTACGTTCATTTTATCCAGGATAACCATCACCAGTTGGACTTCTGCTCTGACTTATAGATACAAATTTTACAGCAATTCAGCCATCAGCCGTAAAGCCTGAGGAGATTCTGATCAGTCTCCACTGTATTTCACCGTTACAAAACACTGTGAGGTTGCACGAATCTCTTCCCTATTAGAAGTTTTCGTGTAACTCCAGAAGTGTTAGTATGTCGTAGCTACTATTCGAATCGGCTATAAACGCTCGCTCAGATGGTTTACTGTCAGATCTTTACTCAATGATAAATCTCTTACATATTAGCAAAAACTTGTCAGCTGTTTTACTTTGAGGGAATTGCTTTGGGGTCGTATCTGATTTCAGATCAGAAGTACGCATCTTAAGATCACGTATACCTTTGGAAAGGCTCGTACTAGGAGATCGTACTAGCTTTATTCTATTTGATTTCCTATGGCATCTAGTGCTTACATCACAAATTAGGCAGATTTATGAGGAAGAGTTGGGGTCACGCTGCAGTTACAAGATAGATTTCGTAATAGCTGCTTCAAATCAACTGATGAAGCATAGACTCGTGACAGAAGGCAATGGAAAACAGGTACATCGTTTTGACTTAGGACCATCGTGTGAAAAATTGAACTAGGTCTCTTGCAACTGAACACATTCTTCTTCCTTGGCACTACAACCTCGAGAGGTCTTGGCCTGCCATTTTTGTGGGTTTCTGTGAGATTATTTTACCCGCAGTAAAGTAGTCAGCCCTACGTGCGGGGAGGCGGTCTGGATGGAATTTGAACCCCGGACCTGCCGTGTGAAGACCGGCACCGGCAATTAATGGTCAATAGATGCATTACTTGTACTGGCTAAATAGATGAATGCAAGCTTTTCCTATGTGGACTAGAAATGTGCAAGACAATTGTGGACTCTGCTTAAGATGAAGTGGACAACTTACTGATCAAACTAAACACTTAGGCGCTTTTTCGAGTTCTACAAGAGTGGACTACTAACATATGAAACTGGGAAGTTTTGGGAAAATTTATTTTGTAATCTTATCAGCAATGAAATCTTCTTCTTCTTAGGCACTAGAACCTCTACATGGGGCTAGCCTGACATATCTGGCTTTCATTGACTTGATTTTACCAGCGGCTTGGTAGTCAGTCCTTCAGCAGTCAGCCAGTCAGTCAGCAAATGACAGGGCTAACACATTTCTGAACAGCTCATCATGTATATTGTCCACTTAATTTGAGCCCTGAAATGGCTTAAAATATACTAGTTAATTCCGTAAACCCTCTAACGATTATTCAAAGTCAACAAATCAGGGAAGTTAATCAAATAAAACTGAACACATCTTAAGTAAGAAAAGTTTCCTCCCATTAGAAAATAGGATAAGCAGATGCATCGAACTATTCTCATAAAACTCTACGATCGATTTGCTCGCCCCCGTTCAAACAATGTTTTACTCTCCAGCATCGATGGTTGTGAAAGATATTTTCACGCTATCATCACCGTTACAAAAGCTTCGCACCGGGCTAAATGTCTAGGGTTCAATTTCCACCCGTACTTCCAGCTGCAGCACTGTACCAGCAGTTTCGTTATAAAGCTGTTGATCCAAATTATAGGGCCAGCGGATGATGATTACGGGTAAAACCCAGCCGCGGGCGAACGTTGGCTCTCCGGTCCGGTCCGTGCTGCTGCAAATTTGTCTAATATTTGCAAGTGCACCGAAGCACCGACGATTCATTCGATCAGATGATCGCATCGGTCCATTCGGTGGTTTATTTGCATAGGCTTGTGAGGTGTGTGTGTGTGTGTGTGTGTGTGGCTGTAGTGACTTACCACGTCCCATTATGCCCTTAAGCGTCCGAAATGGTTGGCGTGACAGGTTCACAACATGGTGGTGACTTGTGTGTCCTGGGTGTGGCAAAGTCCTGCCTCGCTACACTGGTAGGTAGCGCTCAAGAGTGGGTTTGTTGATGCGAAAACAACAGTGCGATTGCCCTGGAGGCTCGTCAAAAATAAGGCAAACAACAACTGGAGGTAAAATTATTACCCCGCATGCCATTCCCTGCGCCCTGAGATGCGATCATGCGATCAGTTTGATTGAATGTGCAGCCCCATGGTGGTGACCTAAAATATCTTCACCAGAAGATTAGACCAAGACGGTCCATACAAAGATCGCACGGGACGTAATTTGTCCATCCCACACTCGCTCGGTGCTTGTTAAATGCGCCAGTTTCGTTCCACGAACACGATCGTTCAATCATCGCTCAATCAACGGCTGCGATGTTGCGAGTTGCAACGGTAAGTGAGCTGTCAGGGAACAACCCCCGGGTTGAAAGGAGGCTTTCGCGGGATGCATTTATTTGAATTATACCGCCATCGTCCAACCAAGAGTTCAACAACAGCTTCATTTTTTTTCGGTCCGATAATATGTTGGACCTCCAAGTCCAAGTTCCTTTTTGTTCATTTTGCTTCCTTGCATGCAGCCTGGCGTGTGTCCGGTTTCCGATAATGATCGGCTGTACGGCTGGCCGTACCAGGGTGGACAGGGTGACGATGTCTACCAGGCAACGTTTGCTCGGCGCCCATCTGGTGACCTGAGCTAGGTGCAGAATTGCAGTCTGTGCCTTTTTTGTTTTTGCTCTCCTCTCGGAGGGCCTTCTGGTGTTTGACTCTACCGGATTACTGCAGGCAGGCAGGCAGGCACGTTTGCGTAACCGAACACACAACTGTCTGAAGATGTTGTTGTTCTTCGTCTCCTCCTTCATTGCTCATTTCACTTTTACTTTTTTTTTGCTGCTGCAGAAGATTCGCTCATGCGACCTTAACCTACCGGACGTCCGTTTTATTAAGCTTATGCTCGTTCAATCCACGCAGACAATGCAGCAAAAATCAAATTAAAAATGCATTCTTCCCCGAGTTGCAGAAATTAAAACACCAACTGCCAATTGCATCCAGGAATATGCCGGGTCGCTTGCTCAGCACAACGTCAGGTGTTACCGGGTACAAGGATAACGGAAGGTGCCTACAGCGTGATGTGTGCTTGGCTACTGGGCATCTAGTTTCGCGTCATGTTGTTATGATAATTTGTGCCAAAAACAAAAGGGGGGGGCTAACGGGCAGCAAAAACTCAACACGATGTACGATGTAGTCGATTAAACTTTTCCGTTTCGGTACTTGTTGAACTGATGAAATATTTATAGAAGCCATTTTTGTTGATCGGTTTTTCATCGAATTAGTAAGCTCATGGTGCAGTAAAAAGTAGAGACAATTTATCTTGATTGGAAGCATGGAAGGACCGTCTAGCTTAAGAAAGATGTTAAAGTTTTTGACGGATGATAAAATGGCTGCCACTTTCTACATCGGCTGGCTGGCTCTACATCGTATATTGCTTAAGGAGACGCTGTAATTGATAGTCGGTAAAACAGTAGAGCACGATGTTCCAATTTGTTGCATGAATAAATTTGAAAGAATCTACCCTTAAAAGAAACCAACAACACCTCTTTTTTCGAGAGTTAATATAATTTAATATTATCAGTTTTTAAGTAAGTCTGCTTCAAGACAATGGTAAGAGAGTGTCTCGTATTCTGGCGCTCGATCGTGGAGACCTGAAGGATCGAATTTTATTTAATTATCACGGCTTGACATCGTATTCCCAGGAATAAGGAACTGAATTATAAGCTTGATCTTGTTTTTTGTAGCAAGAGTTCATCCACCTGGCTACAATGTTGAAAATAATTCGAAATCACCTTTACATGATAGCCAAGACTCGTGTGTTAGTCAACTTGATCGATGTCTAAATAACCGTATTTTAACTAAATTTTAATCCAACAATCCTTTTCTCCAAGCTGTCCACTAGTGATGGGTCATACGACTCTTTCCATGGATTGACCCGGAGTTGAGTTCGTCCTTACAGGAATCGAGTTCGACTCAAGGATCCGTATGGGTCGACCCGTAGGTTCAGCAAAGCATACACGAGTTCGACCCGTAGGTTCGGGTGCAACGAGTCCGGGGGTTGGACCCGTGGGTTCGACGAGTTCGGGTTGATTTGCTTTGGCAACAAATTCTATAGATTATCCCGAACTCCTTGCACCCATGGATTAGACCAAACGCAACCGAACTCACGGGTTGACCCGAACTGGTTGGAATTTCAAATTGGACCCGAACCGCTCCGGGTCGCTTACGGATGACTCCGACCCGGTAGGTTCGGGTCGCCCCCGCCTAAAAAACATTCTTCTACTGCAAAAAACTTGAAATATTCAAGCAAATTGATGTGATTGAGCTATCAGTTCTTCATCAAGCTCCTTTCACAAGAATTAATTCTGACTTCTAAGGAACAGATTGAGAATTGTGAGGCTCTTGCACTCAGTCGTTATTTAGTCAAATCAAACCTAAAATATATTCTCCTTTTTTAAAATAGTTGAGCAAGTTAACTGATGGAAGTCCGACAATGTAGACTGAAGCATAAATTATTAAAGCAGAAGTTCAGAGTCTATTGATTGTAGAGCCTCTGGTCTAAGGACCTTGAAGCCAAGGCAATACCCTCACCAATTAAAATAATCCATGAGTAGTAAAATATCTTATAAGTCTTATATCCAATAAAAGGAGACATTTTGACCATGAAGTACTAAGAAGAAGATGTCCCCTTCGTCAATAAATTTGAAGTCTGGACGCCGAAACCTGTCTCTGTGCCAAGGAGCAAACGAACTGGGGAACGAGTGATGTGAAAAATAATCTGTTGAAGCAATAAAGGATTTGTCCCACTGGAGGCCCTTGCAGGTAGCTCGCGGTAGCCCTCCGAGGCCGCTCGGTTTGTCCCTTAGGACCTCGAATTCTTGAGTTGTACCTTATGACTGGCTAATAGAATTATTGGGTTATAAGATTCACCTCAAGTAACCAATTTGTTGGAGACCAAAACGCTGGTGCTATTGATCGTCATTTTTATGGAAGATCTGTCCAGGCCGTCACCTATGATTTCAATACAAAAAGTTTATTTTTACTACAAATTTAAATTAAAGACTTAATCATAAAAAACTACAATTTAATATTAATGCTGACACGCTTAGTCACCGATTCGGTCTTCCCTCGGGGCTTGACAAGTGAAGGGAACGGGCCGCAAAAATCACACCTTGATGGGAAACCGTTCGATACGTTCCCCGGTACTTCCGACCTACCGCACACACAACTCTTCATTACGGGGCCATATATTTTGTGCAAAAACACCTTCCCAACCATCCCAACCGGGCACGGTTCGGTTGTGCGAAAAATGAGTGAATACGCCCGGAAGGCAAATGAAGGCCGGTGGGCTTCGCTGGCCGCCTCGGTAGACCCACCTACGTTGCAGGGCTATTAATTTATTAATCCCATAATCAAGCCCGCCGTAAATCTTGGGCGCAAAGTGAAGGCTTTCCGTTGCACTATTAGCACGCAGGGTGTGATAGAACCCGCTCATCATGTGATTCATCATGTCACGCTCGATTGTCTTGAGCCCTTCATCGAACTAATGGCTGTAATTGCTTTACACCGGGGGTAAGCTTGGGGGGAATTTAAAGCATTGGCAAAATTCGTTATTGAAATAAATAAGCTTAATAACAGTCACAAAAGGGGGGTTTTATCATCAATTCCTTATGATGGGCAACATTTAATGAGCAAGGTGTCACTTGCTCAGAATACTGGTTTCCCTGCATTCAACAGTTACTTAACCTACATCTCACCGTTCGGAACTCGCAAGACGCCGCTTGCTTGGCCTTATTTGTAACCCAATCTGCAAGTCTGTGCCATCTTCTCTTCCCAAATGGTCAATACTTGTCAGTTCTTCTAAAAGGTTTTCGTATAAAAAGCTTCATCCAGCAGGCCCACTCGCCTCATTCTGTGACAAGATGATAAGGTACGTTCTTCTCACTAGTCTTCTGACCGTTCTCACTCTGGCGGAAAGGATCCAGATCGATTGGTCCAAAGTGCGGCCGATCGAGGACTTCGACCACTACTGGGAACGTCTGCCTGCCGAGCTCCAATCCCTCCGCCACTCATCCCCAACGAACCGTATCACCAACGGACAGGAAGCAACTCCCGGCCAATTCCCGTACCAGATCGTACTGCTGAGTGAGTTTGCCACGGGGACATCACTCTGCGGTGGATCGATACTGACCACCAACTTCGTCCTAACGGCCGCTCACTGTGTTGTGGCCGAGGCATCAACCCTAGCCCTGGGAGGCATCGCCATCATGGGAGCTCACAATCGTATCGTTGAGGAAGAAACGCAACAGCGTATCCGGTTCGTGTCCGGCGGAATTCTTCGCCATCCGTTGTACGTGTCGTCCAGCCTTCGGAACGATATTGCCGTGATTCGTCTAAATTCTCCGATGACTTTCACCGATCGAATTCAACCCATCCGCTTGCCGGCCCGTTCGGATACGCGCCAGTTTGCTGGGTACACTGGAACCATTTCGGGGTACGGGCGTACCTCAGACTACAGTTGGGCTACTGCGGCTGTGCTCAGGTTCACCAGCAACCCTGTCATGACCAATGCGGACTGTATTGTGCGCTGGAGTGCTGCCACCATCCAGAGCCAGAACGTGTGTCTTCGAGGGACGGGTGGACGTTCCTCGTGCAACGGTGACTCCGGTGGACCGGTTACGGTGCAGGATGGCACCAATGGACCACTGCTGATCGGTGTGGTGTCGTTCGTGTCTGCGGTGGGTTGTGCCGTCGGTAGACCCTCGGTACACACGCGTGTATCCTTCTACTCGACATGGATCGAGGGCATCTCCGATTACGTTAATAGCCCTTAAGCTTAGTTTTAACTTTACTTTGTCTAAATATTTTTACAAAATTGAAATACGCTTGTATTAGAACTCCAACTAATACAAGGACACAACATTCCACCTCCATCCACTTCCATTCAAGCTGCCCTCTAATTAGAGCTCATGTCAAATTTCAATTACGAACAAGAAAGCACTTCCAAAACTTCATACGATAAGGATAAGGGCTCCGAGTGTTGCCAGGAGGGACGACGTGCCACGGCCACGGTAAAAAAAAAAAACTAACTTCTCCCTCGTTAATAAAAATCTCCTTAGCGTCCTGCCATGTCCCTTTTGCTCTCGCCACACGAAAGCCTGACAAATATGGCTGCCTTCCGGACCGTAGCACTGAATAGCAAATACGTCCCTTTTTTCTCTGCTGCCATATCCCGGTCTCCGGCCGATGATGATGATGATGCTGTCCGAGGTGGTTTGCATGGAGTTTTTTTTACATAATGTAATACGCGGCGCGGCGTACCAAGCGGTAGTTGCGAAAGACCACCAAGGAAAACCTCATTATTTCCTTGAAGTCTCCGCCGACCAGCTCCTTCCCCGGGCCCGACCACAAGACTATTTCCTTTCATTTTCTCGTCCGAGAACTAATACCAGCGCGGAAAAAGTGTGTGTCGCAGTGTGTAGGTGCAATTGACCAACTTCATCAGCATGCCGAATGATGGTGGTCTGGTAGCAGCAAGGATCGTGGGTTTGGGTCCGGACGAAAATGGGAAGTTTTCGAGAGTCCATTTCCATTACTTGGGTGGTAAAAAAGTGTTTGGAAAGAAAATTGCCACCCTCTCGCTGGCATTGCTACCTCTGTATGTGTGTGTGTAGCAACGGACGCAAGGCAGCCATATTGATTTTTTTTTGCGCCTGCCTTTTCTTATCGTACATTTAAACGAGGGGTGTCGTTTTTTTTACCCATGCTAGAACCACCCCTGCGTTGGGTTGTGCTGCTACTTCTGCTGCTGCTGCGTACGGTAAGCGTGAGGGTGTGAAAAGCATCCCTAGAAATGCGATCCAGGGGGCGGGTTGTGTGCGGCATTTGCTGGCCACGGTTCGTTGCTTCCGGAGCTGCCGGGCGAATGAAATTGCAGGGAAAAATCAAAGCCAAAACCAACCATCCATCCATCAATTGGTTCACGGGCACGGGTGAAACGAATGGGCGTTCACTGGGGATGGCAAACGACTGTGGTAGGTATTGATTTTTGTTTTCGGATGTGCTGTAATGTCTTTTTCTGAGGTTTCTAAGCTTATTGTGAATTCTAGAAAATTCCTTACCGGTGTTTACCCGGTTTTATTATTTATTCTTTTAAAAGAATTCAAGGAATTTGCTTTTAAATTCTTAGTTCACCTCACACACAAATTATTTCAAACATGTTTTGTAGACTATTTTTCAAAATATTTTCTTTTTTTATTTGTTTAATAATAGTTTATCATGTGATGATAAAATTCTGAATGTATTAATGGTGTTTTCGTTTAAACTTTATTTTTTGTTTGAAATTCAAATGATAACGGCAGATATCGTGAAACATTTCACCGATTCAAACTCTACAAGCAAGCGTGGTCCGTTTACACTGCCGTAGTTGAGAGGTCAAATCTTTTCCACGCTAGTTTGAATTAAAATTTAGTTTTAAATTATCTGTTTTCCTTCAATGAAGCATTTTGGTAAATCATTATTTTATTCATCAATCAAATATTACTTTACTTTCAATAAATCACTCAAAACTATAATAAAAACTATTAAAACAAACAACTACACACCATGGCACCTACAACTGGATTCCCATACGTCATATCGCGAAACGTCAAATGCCGTACGACGTTCACCTTCAGCATGCCTTTTTCACAATACGACCAAGTAGAAGCACCACGTTTCTGTGCTGCATTCTACAATTGTTTGTATTAAAACGGTGCAAAACCACCTGCATTTGTGTTAAAACAATCCCGAATCGTACCACGGTCACGTTTCGTTTCGCTTTCCCTTGTGAATAAACCCGAGAAACCGGCACCAGCATGACTGCACGCAGTAAGAAACGGCGCAACCAAAACAACGCCATTCGCCGCACCAAAAACAAGGTGAAGGAGCTGAAGAAACTGAAGAAAATGCTCGGCTTCATCGAGGAAGACGCGGGCGAAGGAAAACTGATGGACAAAATCAAGGAAATCACCGCACAGAAGAAACAGGAAGAGGTATGTAGGAAGGTCCAATCTGTTTGGGTTTCAATTCAAATGCACACACATACGGGTACTAATCACCATAATCCCCCTTTTGTATAGGAACTAGAGCAGGTAAAGCAGGAAGCGATTGAAGAGCTGATCGAACAGGAAACCAAGGAGTACGTCAACCAGGACAAGTTCGTAACGGTGGTCAACCCGAAAACGAAGGTGAAGCACGTGTACAACGTGAAAACGAAGCGGGACCAGTTTGGCCAATACCCGGTCTGGTATAACGCGAAGAAGGAGCGCATGAAGCAGCGACGCCGCGAGGGTAAGAGCGTCAGGTGTCGGCAGTTCCGTGGCCACCGTTTGCACTTTATCGACCGAGGATCGAACTGGAAGGCACTGCTGGCGAAATAAACCGAACCGTGATTTTGTTATTAGTAACACAAAGAACGTGGTTTTTGGGTTTATTTCCATTGTAACGACGGATACAAACATTCACATTAGTGGCTAGTGTAATGGGATAATGGTGATACGGCGGCGATTAATCGGAGAATACCAGCGGAGAATTGTTCATGAAATTGGTAAGCAATCGGTAAGCAATTCCAACTCGCAAGCTCCAGCAACAATGTACAGCTCTTACAAACTAACAACGCTCTCCCCGTCCGTGAGTAAAATCGACTGGTGGCTGCTGAACGTACTTCGACAGATTACTGAATCGTGCAGCGGTTAAACAGTTGTCAAGTTTTCGATGCGATCGGTTGCGTTTCGCCCGGTTCGGCCGGTGCATCGCCGGCTGTCGCTTCCGTAGCACTATCGTTCGAACCGACCTCATCACTGTCCGGGATAGCGTCCACGTTTTTGATGAATTTCCCACTGGCAAACCCGACCAGCCCACCGCCGAGTGCGGCCAATCCGCCAGCCTTCAGCCCTACCACTAACCCGATTGGACCACCAATACACGAGCCAAGGAATGCTCCGGCCAACGGGTAAACCGCTTTCTTGTACGCGAGCGCACGCTGTAGCGCCGTTACACCTGCCTCCACCTGGATCTGCGCCACATCGACGTTCTCCTCGACCTTGGTAACTGTTTCGCCCTGCTCGTGCACCAAATCGTGCACCTTTTGGTACAGCTCCTGGATGTCCTCCATTTCGTGCTGTAAATGTTCCATCTGCCGTAGGCATTCTTCTCTTTGGCGTAGCTCGTGCTCCTCCATGTTGTACGAGCTGGTAATCTGTGGAACGTACGCCAACCGACCACCGGTGGGATACTGGGCATTGTTATCACCGGACCGTTCTTCCTCATCGTACTGGCGCTGCTGATAGTCCCGTGCGGACTGGGCACGTAACGTTTGCTGCATTGCTGTTGGGAATCAATTAGAAGGAAAAGGGTAAGAAATGAGACCTAAAAAAATGCCAAACTCGCCTCACTCACCCATGTACTCCGCCATGCTGCTAAACGCATCCTTCTTGGTCGACTCAATACCCTCATCGAAACGGTCATAATCGGTCGGTCGCAACCGCTGGCGCACTTTATCTATTTCCACCAGCATAAACCGTATCTGCTTTACGATACGCGTCGCGTTCAGCTGTTCCCGTTTGACCTTCTCCCAATCGTTCAGCGAGCCAGCCTTTTCGATGTTGCATTTATGGTTTTGCAGCACCGTCAGGTACTGGGGGATCGTCTGGTTGAACTTGTCGATCGATATTTGCGCCAGCTTTAATGGGATTTTCTCGTCCACTTCGTTCGATTCCATTGCTTCTCTGCAGGGGGTTGAGTGAGTGTTACGGAAATGGATTCTTCTTTTCCGTTTTTCACAATACGGAACTGTTGCGTTGTTGCGGATCACCTACTGACACGATTCTGGCAAGCAAAATTGCTCGCAGCGTACGCAGCGCACAACAAACACAGGACAGACGGTAATCAAAACAACGAAATAACGTCAAATCTTATCAAAATCGAAAGTGGAAACAAAGAACGCAAATCGATCCGTGATTAGATTCTACACACACACATCGCCTTTCCCTGCAGCCCTATTTTTCGAAGGCTGATTCATGTATAGGGGTTTGTTATTGTTTTTCTTGCCCTTCGTCGGGTCCCTATTGACGGTTGTTTTCTTTACGTTGAGCGATGTGTCTGTGCTGAGTTTAGTTTGTACTAGGGAACAGGCGCCATTAACCTTTATGTTTGTATGGGCGTGTTTTGGATCATGAATCACGTTGTTTTAAGTAATTTCAACGATTTTTTTCAGTGATTTAGTCACTCTTGTTTACCAGTGCTCGCCATAGCCTAGATTTCAGTTGAGTATTAAGAATATCACGGAATGGAAGGCCGTATGAGAAAAATCGCAACATCCACAGCCAGAAAAAAAGTTGATTAATTATTTTGACCTAGATTAAGAGGATCTGAATCTTCTGAGGATGTAAATTCAAAGAACAGTTATTCAGTTTCTTTGATAGAGTTTTTTTGCAAATATAGATTAATCATTAAGATGATTAAATTGGATAAACGTCTTGCTGTATATTACAAAAATTATATACAAAATTCCTCTACACACCACCACTTAACTCATCCTAGGGTATTTTAACTAGTCTTTTAAAAACTAAACTAGTTAAATTCCATGTTCGTCAATCCAACCGTCATTTTCGAAGCCGAATTCAAAAACGTTCGAATTTTGGATCACATCCAAACCCGTTTACAACCCACCGAGGGTTCACTTCTTCCCAGCACCGCGCGTACCTTTGCGTTCTGTGTGGCTGTGTGCGTACGTGTGTGAGTGTTCTTCGCGTCATCGAGCATCGGTGACGATAGGTAAACAATCGGCAGCATAAATATTCTTCGCCACACGGTGAAAAAATCACGTCCCATCCTTGCAACCACTATTGCGCAGCAGGTAGATAAACTCCCGCACTAAATCCGGGCCGCGAAAGGCGTACTGCAAGCGAAAAAAGGCAAACAACAACCACCATCATGGAAGGAGATGCGCGCTTTGTGGTGGATCGGTCGAGCGATCTCGAGGAGCTAGCACCCGGTTTTCAGAAAGCGTACACGTTCAGCCTGCCGACGGTAACGCGCCAGATGCTGTGGGACTACATGCTGCACCTGATGAAGGTGGTGTCCGGCAACGATAGCCACCTGAAGGCACTGTAAGTAGGACGGGTTTGGATGCCGTGCGTACGCGGGCTGTGGGCCCGTACGGCTGTGTCGCAGTGTCTTGGCGCGGTCAACGGATCCTAGTGTCGTTTCGCGGAACGTCAATCTGAATGTGGCAGATATGTCTGTCATTTTCGGGTGACCGTCAAATTGAACGTCGTTGACTCGCGATGCTGATCGACAAACAGCCAGCAGCAGCCCGTTCAAAACAACTCACACTGGCACCAGCAGATGATGGACCGAATCCGATTTGGTGAAGCTAATTTGCGTTTTTCCCTCGTTCCACGCCTGTACTTGCAGCCAATCGTGTGCGGATAACAATCCCGAGTATGGTGACGATTCCGTCGGATGCGTACAGCTGCGGCGGGAAGATTCGTACTGCACGGTGAGGGGCCAGATACATTCGATCGGGCCGTGTGACGATGGAGAAAACATGGAAATCAAAATCTACACCCTGACGGTCACGATAGACGAGGTGCACCATAAGGTGGAATCGGTCGCGTGCGATGATTGTGCGGAGCTTGGCTTCTGCCAGCACACGATAAGCTTTCTGCTGTGGCTGCACACGCGTGACCAGCCCGGCACCCATCAGGATGTGGAGTGTTTCTTCCACACACCGCTCGCGACCGAGCTGGAGCAGCTGCCGGGCAAACCGACGCTCAACAAGACCAAAACCAAAAACTTTATCCGCGAGGTGGTGCACGGACTGCAGACGGAGGATATCGACTGTCCGCTGCGGTGGAACTTTTCGTCCGCGAACAAAAAGTTTGCCAACCTGTCGATTCACGAGCTGATCATCTGCGGCGTCAAGAACCGGTACACGGTGGCCCAGTTCTTCGAGCACGCGCAGGCGGTCGTGGCGTCGGCATCGGGTGTGCTGGCTGATAAGGTGAAATTTCAGCCCCGATTCCATCCCTGGTTTCAGGAGCTACGGTACGGCCGTATTACCGGTGCGAAGGTGTTCGAATGCATCCAGCCAGCCGTTTCGGCCGAACTGCTGCACGAGAAGATACTGGGCTGCAACAAGGAGATCGACATGCAGATGCAGCGCAAGAAGTTGGCCATCCGGCAGCGGTTGGAAAAGTACACGAAGCGAACGTACGAAAGTCCGCGCATAACGATGAACGCCTCGTTTCCGATCATTTTCGACGTGCCGGACGGTATCTGCCCACAGCACGTGGTGGAGATCAAGTGTCCGCGGTCGCACGAAAACATGAAAAAGTACGTGACGAGCGATGGCAGCCTGCAGGAGAAGTACTACCTGGAGATGCAGGTACACATGCTGATGTACGGGGCCACGTCCGGCGTGGTGTGTGTGGCCGATCCGAACTTTGAGACGAACAACGAACTGTTTATGCACTCGTTCAATCTCAACAAACCGTTCGTGGTGAAGAAGCTGCAGAAAGCGCTCGAATACTGGGAGACCAACGTGTTCCCGGAGCTGATGGCCAGCTGGTCGGAGTAGGCGGGTGAAGAACGGGATTCAGGATTCGATTGAAAAACTAGGAGATTCTAGAAAACGATAACCAACCGGCCACAGCAGCAAGCAGAAAGCAGCAACAAATGGAGAAAAAAAAACAGAAATAGTCGACAGGAAGCATTGGTTCGATTGTTTTGGTAGTAGTCTATTTTTAATCTTCCTTCTTTGACAAAAACATTACACATAAAAGAAACACACACACACACACAACTCGCTCAAACACACGCACGCGTACATACATACACACACACAGGCAATAGCATTTTAAGGACAATAAATGTAAGACTTTCATTCTATTGAACATAGCACACTCGGTACGGTTAACTTAGGTAGAGGTGGCAGCATTCGAAGCGATTGTTTGGGAAGGTGATCCCCCTGGTCTCCTATATAACCTCCTTCGGCCCGTCCAGCTGGCAGGTCAGTGCACCCGATTGCCGTAGTCCACCGAGGGAAATAATCGTTGGCTCTGTTGTAGAAGAACAAGCGAATAGGAAAGCGATCAGTTGATGTTAACGATTTTCATGCGATAACCCTGTGTCCTAGCGATGGTCCTAACTGTCCATCGCCTTTTTTGTCATGTCAGCAATGTGCAGAAAAAGAAGGTTGCGTAATCTGATAATTTGCAGCAGTTTTGGTTCACTGTAGTCCAGAAACTACGTTTGCAGATAGCTTAGCTTCTAATTTCCGATGATGCTGATTGATAACAGAGGACTTGGAGGCTAGAGAAGAATCTGATGTGAAGTTCTAGAAGATCCTGGACAAGCTCGTCTTGTTATATATAATTCCCAACCGCAGCCATCAGCAGATTTAGAGGCTGATGACTCTCAACAGTGGCCGAGTCTCCAAAAATTGGAAAGTCCTTAATTCTTGATGGATCAATCGAGTCGAATTGTTTAAAGAAAAGTTGTGGATGCTATCCACACGTCCTTACCAATCGTGCCACCTGCGATTTTAGCACCGAAACAGCTTCCATCGTGTACTGGACCTTCTTGTTAAGCTCTTGCCGATCGTCTCGAGATGCCACCATCTGCAACAAATAAGATCTTACTATAACAAGAGCTTCGAGCAAAAAAGGATCCTTTGCTCACCTGTTCCAGCTTCCTTAACCGAATGTCCAGACTGTCGTAATCAACGTCCAGGTCGTTCTCCATATCTCGCGCTTCCGTCGCGAGGTCGTTCGCTTCATCTGCAACGCAGGTGAACGATTCAAAAGCAGCTCATCGATTTGATTCCCCCAAAAGTGTCACAACTTACCGATCTTTTTGCAACTTTGGCGATCGCTCTGCAGCATAAAGCCTTCGCGGCACGTGCAATAGTACGAGCCCTCGGTATTGTAGCACGTCTGATCACAGGGCTTATGTTCCTTACACTCGTTCACATCCATCTCACAGTACTTGCCGGTAAATCCCGTCGGGCAGGTACAACGATCTGGCGCAGTGCATTGGCCACCATTCCGGCACGGAGTTTGACAGACCGCTAGAAGAAAGAGGAATAGTAGATGTTAAACGCGATTGAAGCTGCATCAAGATTACAGGAAGCTACTTACGCTTAAAACACCCATCGGCGACGGTGGTCGTTGTGTCCCAGCCACGGCAACACGTTTCCCGCTTCGCTACCGGGTACGTCCTGTTTGAAGTTCGAAAGTACAAGATCAACCATGTGTGTTTGTTTACTAAGGCTATCGCCACGTGCGCCTTACCGCAGACCAGAACAGTTGGCCGGATCCGTGCAGGGTGCATTGGGGTACGTCTTTACCACCGACTTCCGATAGATGTACACGGTGCACACGTTTCTGTTTCTGTGGAAGGAACGGAGGAAAAAATAAATAAATAAATCAACACCCATCCTCTTGTTGGTGAAAACGGCACGTTCCTCTACTGCGGGCGAGACAGACGACAGACACGCAACACAAACCAACCGGCCAGACAAAGGAAGCGGAGGTTGGAAGAATTGTGGGAAAAAGTGGTGCCATCACACTTATCGCGACGGGAATGCCGAGTAGGATTGTTGCCACTAAAGTGGCCTCCCCGACCCCCCGCGAGCGGGTGAGACATGATGCACTTCCCGGTACGGGCTAATAACTCTTCAAGGCCACGAACTGGCTTCCCCAGTTCTAATGGCTGTTCTCGCTTTGCAGCTTGCCCCATTAAGCTGGCTGGCAGGTTATGGACGCACGCATTTGCATGGGAACCGATTCGCTTTCGCGAATGGTCGATACAAAATGTCTCTTTTGATTATCTTTGTACCGTAGAATATAAGTCGGAAGGGTTTTAAAACCAAAATGTAAGGTTAGCTACACGATTAGACTCTTTCCGTGTGTTGTAGAGTGATACAAGATCGATCATGCTCGATCGTACACTCACACACAGCATATCACAGTACGTGGCAGGTCACAGTCCCAACCGTGGCGATCGGTACTACTGGTTGCTAAAATTGGTTTGCTAATTTTAGGAAATAAATAATTCCCAACCACCATCTCGATTCTCCCCCCCCTCACCCCTCACCCTTAAAGATCGCATTTAAACGGTCACTTCCTGTGCGGTACTGTGCCGTCCTTAAGCGAGATGTGTCAATATATTTACAAGTGACACCTACTCTCACACGATCACACGAGCGGTGTGAGATAAGACGATCGGTGATGATCACCTCTCCCTTGTACACACGCGCAGCTTCTCTCGATCCGATACCGTGGGCCCGTAATCACTGTGATAGATCGGCATCCACACGTGTGAGCATATCATCCGTGTCTCATCTCATGCCTCGATCGAGTGAGAAGCGGAGTGTGAGCGTGAGGATGGATTACGGTTCGTCTCACTACGCGAGCTCTCATCATGGCGGACGAAGAAAAAAAACAAGAAAACCCCCCACTTGGTGGATGCTTGTTTTTCCTATCCTCATTTTCCGGCCAAATTAACATCCCATCAATGGGATCCTCCCAAATAATGTGATCTTTCACTCGTATAGCCGTAGCTCGCGCTCGCTCTCGCTCTCTGCTGCTCTCCCACCCGATCGTGAGGATAGCAGTTCTCACGCATTCCCAAGGATGCTCTAATTGGCCGAATGGCCAGTGGCAATCATCGTGCGCTTAGTTTTATCAAAATCGCCAATTAAATCGGTTCGACGGCGGAACCGTCGGTGGCGTTCGGTTTTAACTTTCTTTTTTTTTCCTACTGTACAAAAAAAAGCGATTTAATTTATATTAGTGTAGTGCAACATTCGTTCTTCTTTCTCTGATGGAAAAAGTGAGTGTGATTTTGGTTGGGTTTCCTTTCGTTTTCTTTTTTTTTGCTTGCGCCTTTCCGCTCAATTTTCCGCCCTGCTTCCGTAATTATATCGTAAGCAGGGGACGCGCAAAGTGTGTGCGAAGCGCGCGCTCGTGTGAAAAGTGTTTATTTTTAATGAAAATATATACGCGCGATCGTGATCATAATCGAGAAAGTGTCCACCAAGCGCCACACACTGTGTGGTTGTGTGTTTGTGTGTGAAGGAAAATCAAAGGTGGAAAAAAAGGAAAGCAAAGTTAGAAGAAATTCTTGCGTAAAAAATGTGTGGAAAATTGTTTTGCCTGCTGTGCTGTTGGTTTATTGTTTTGTGTAGTGATCATGTTTGTTGTAATGTTGTTTGTTTGGTTTTTCCTATGTCACGTTCTGCCAATTTTATCGCGTGATTTTAAGTGACTTTTTTCTTGTTCTAAATATTGTTGCCCTTTTTAGAGCCGTTGCCTTCCCTTCACAGCACCTTAATAGGCAAAATCAACGGCGAAAACTATCCTTTCTTTCCCTTTTTCCCCTCTCCACACACACACACATCAACCCTCCCTCGGCCAGGTTCCGTTGATCGGCGAGTGATTTGTTCTTTAGCGCGTGGTTATTAATAAATTCAATGAAATACGATCATACCGGTGGCCGATCCCGCGAAACTGATATTTTCGCCAGATTGGCTATGGCTTTTGCCGCATCTGCCGCGATAGTTTGCCGGTAATGATTTTCCCCTCCCCACGCCGACACGACACGAATGACAGACAATAAA
This sequence comes from Anopheles stephensi, assembly GCF_013141755.1. Taxonomy (NCBI): domain Eukaryota; kingdom Metazoa; phylum Arthropoda; class Insecta; order Diptera; family Culicidae; genus Anopheles; species Anopheles stephensi. Next base: position 19,777,690 of record NC_050203.1, read on the forward strand.
TATGCATCGGTTTGGCGTGCCATAATCATCGGCACGGTCTGTACGGTGGATGGCATCGGCGACCAACCAGGCCGCTCAGCAGCAGTACATTTGAAGTTCAGATTACCGTAAATGTGAGCTGCGTGACAATTGGCATCGTTCGGCGGGGAAAAAGGGAAGGGAAAGAGAGGAAAAAGGATACGGAGCGGGGGGTGTCCTGAGCAGGGGCGTCCTAGTTGGTTGAGCGTTGGTCAGTAAGGAGAGGTTTTAGCTTAAAGTTTAATGGGTTTTTTTTCGATGAAGAGACCTTTCAGATTTCTTTTGGTTTGCATTAAGAATAATTTCTGAGATAATCCCTTATTTTTCTTAAAAAAAATTGAATTATTGTAATTCATGTCATAAGGAATTACAGAGGCATCTATCATTTCAAAAAAGGTCTTTTTTTAGAGAAGTATATAAAAATATTTAAACAAGGGTTTTTAGAGCTAATTTCCTATGAACTTTTACTTATAATGATTTTCTGTAGAAAATTTAATTTAATTTGCTTAACCACTTATAAGTCCCTAGAGATGAGATCTTGAGTAAAAATTCCAAGTCCATCATCTTTCTTCTTCCTTGCTACTACAACCTCGAAAGGTCCCGGCCTGCCGTTTCTGGCTCTCTGTGACTAAATATTATAGTCCTGGGTACGTAGAGGCGATCCGGATGAAATTTGATCTACGGTCTTGCCGTGCGAGGACCGGCGTTGCAATCGCTGCTTCCACCGAATTGCTCCAAACAGTGGAACCGAGACGGGACTATATAAATAACCTATGGATCCTGCAGATTATTTAAAAGTCTTTTCTGAATAATACTTTTAAAATTGTTATTCTGTTCGACCTTTGGTTGAACATACGTCAGGACCCCTAGTATCTAGTTACTAGAATTGGTAGACTTCAATCAACTCACACAATTCATGGAAGCTGAGAGGTTAAAGGGAGATCTCTTGAAGATACAAAGTTAGAGAAATTATTAGCATTTAGGAAGTGGTTCTTCTCCTCTTCAGAACAAATGCATTCTCCTTGTCAGTATATCAGCATATAGTCCTGTTAAGCATGAAGAAGGCTGAAGTATTCAAAAACGACCAGTAAGATGCACATCAACTTCAATAGCCTTTAAATGGGCTTGAAACGACCTCAAATTACACCGTACTATGTACACCGGTACAAAGTTTGACACGACCTCCCCGCACGAGGATTAAAATTCTTCGCATATCTATCTGATCCCGCGCCTGTGCTACCCTACCGGAATCCTTCAATCACGCCAAAAAGCGTGCCCGGCGTAGTTGTTATAAATAAAACCCCACGGTTAACAGCGTCAATTATCGATTTAAGGTGCATTCTTGCAGGAAGCAATCATCATCTCGTTTATTCCCTTCTCTGCATGCTAAATAACCGTGTGGCGTTCGTGGGTTGTGTTCTTTCTTTCCATAAAACGTATTGGTCACACGTGGAACGCAGATCTTAATTAAGCCGTTACCCACGAACACCACACGACGGGAACGGTGGATGGTACGGTGGTTGCATTCGAAATGCCCGCTTCTACATTGCCCTTCGACACGACACGTATAGTATGCCCGGTGTAATGCGGGAGTGCATTAAATTGCATCGGCCGTTTCTACTTGTAGCTGCAATCACCAAACCTCGCCATCCTGGGACCGGACTCTCCGCCATCCGTTGTTGCATCGAATCGAGCTATAAATCATGGCCCGTACTTTGGCTTGGATGATTCGCAACTGCAAACGATCAATCAAGGTCCGTGCCGATTAGTGGGGTCGATCGCATAATTCACGCCCTCCGCACTGTGCACTGCTGCCGAGGTGGTAAAGGACTCTGCTCTGCACTTCGAAGGGAGCGAAGGAAATGACCGATTATTTTAAGAACTTACTCCCGGACTCTACCACGGTGAAAGATCTCTTACGTGAGTGTGTGTGTGTTTGAGTTTTCTTTTACTAACCGTGAAGATATCAAGCCATCGCCGAGTCAAGAGCTTGCCCTGGCAGCAGGAATTAAGTGTTGACTCTATTAATCAGCCGCCAAGGTTTGTCTGCCACTGGCTGGAACGACCCGACGACCACCGTACGTACCGCAAGTGGCAATAAAAAACGGAAGCAACTTCAACAACTTCTACCAAGATCAGCTAACGTCAGCCGCGCAAATATGCGCAAATGATGAGCAGTTCGTGGTGATAACATATGAAGCATATGCAAATGGGGTGATATCAGCTTTACCTGTTGTCACTCGGCCGTCTCGATGTTGCCGAGATCCATAGAGCGCTGGGGGGATTTGAGTCATCTGCTTACTTCCCTTTTTTTATTGTCGCATAAATATGATGAAGTGGTAGGATACCCATAAATGGGTTCGAAGTTGTGGCGTAATCCTTTTCAAACGTTTCTTCGTTTGAAATTCAAACCACCCGCTGCCAGCAGCGTTAGCAGTGCCATAAAGCAGTGAGTTCCTTTATGGGACGTATAGGGTTGTGGACGGTGTCAATTTGTTGGAGATAATTTTTCATCTTTATTGTTCGAACATGAGCATGAGGAAGTCTAGTCTGGTAGAAATGTTTCACACGAACAGGTGTGAATTGAGACTTCATTTCGAGGTTTAGCACATGTAAAGCAGCATATTTTTACACTTCAGTTTGTTGTGTTGATGATTGAAAACACTTTGAAGATTCGGTATTTAAACATGGGTTGTTAAACTTGCAGATAGCCATCAATTTAGGAGGAAAGGGGTTGATCACGACCGACATGGGTTGTGCAGTGGAATATGAAGTTCTTCACCGTGATAGATGGCTCAAGGACGATCGCTACCTTTGCCAAAAACAGGTTCATTTTGCCGTCACCATCACCCTGTTGTGGCTCGTTTTTATAGCTCATAATATTACTGTGCTATAATTTGCGCGAGACAAACGTACAGCCATTTGCCATTTGGGATGCAAAGATTGAGTGAAATATATTGTTTTAAACATTTTTAAATTGATTTCTCAAAAATTTCTATCCTATTCATCATATTTAATAAATGTCGCGCAGCAGCTATAGTATCTGACAAATCGAAGGCTGAAATACTTCAGTACGTCACTTGTTTAAGCTAAGTGAGTGATTGCTAATATAGGTCGATTGGCGTAGATTGATGTTATTGAACTGAAGTATACAGGCGTAGCTTTGTTTCATGTTGGAATTTTTCACGTGTGTCATTTGACGTTTGATCACGTGGCCTTTACTTAGTGCTTGTTTTGCTGTGCCGTAGAATGGAACTGCCTCTGAAATGTTTTTCAAATAATGACCTAGATGACTCATCCCGGTAGAACTCCCATTTTTTCATTAAATTCACATAAAAAATTTTGAATGTAAAATGATTCGTTTGCCAGGCAGAGGCACTACGATCGTACGTCTGATCTCCCTCATGAAATCTAACATCGTCAAGTTAAAGCCGTACTTGTTCATGGCAATACGTCTATGATCCTTTCAGGCATAATTCGTTTTATCTATTTTATCTAGTAGCTTTGTAGCGCTTAATTTTCCACAACCAAGAGAAGAAGACTCGATCTTTAAGATCATATCACTTCTTTAAACTGTTCTCTAAAGCATCTTCTCAGGTTGGTAACGGCTTATTTAAAATTCGATTTTAACTCACAAACATTCTGACCATCCAACGCGGTTCTACGATCGTCTTACCTTCGCGTCTTCTTCCTTCCCAACCCAGAAAGGGCCACCACGATCGAATCGTAAGAACAACTACAAAACACATGTTCAGCGCGGTAGTGCCCTTCGGTCTATGGTCGTCACCGTCGTCGTTGTCGCCTTCCCAGACGAAGGAAGGCCCCCTCAGTTATTAATAGCCGGACGCGTGCGAAAGTGTCGGCGAGTGCGATTTTTTTTTTTTTGTCTTCTCTCCCTGTGCCCGTACTTTGCACTGTCGGTCGTCGTGGTGTCGTAACGCAGATGATCGACGGAAAAAAGCCGCAAAAGAAAGCACCAGGGGGGAAAAAGTCATGCCTGAGGTGTTCCTGCCAATGCAGCTGGTTGGTGGAAAACATGCGGAAACGAGGTTTCGTTTGAGGGATGGATTATGAGTCACAACCGACCACCGGGCCCGGGATGTGAATTATGTTCGAATGCAATCCGGATTATTTGCCCGGATAATACTGTACGGTTCGTTAGACGATTACGCACAAAATTTTTGAATGTAAAACAGACACCCATAAAACAATATTCCCTCGCAATGAAATCACTCATTCCTGGGCTAATAAATACATCGATTCGATCGTTTTCCATTTGAGTGGTAAAACCTCCTTCCATCGGGATGAGCTACTGCAGCTCCAATTGCATTAACTACTGCATTAACACATTGCAGCTCTAGCGCACTGGATAGCGTTGTATATTAAGTGGGTGTGATAATAGCGATCTCCAGTGGGCAGAGTGAATGAAGCAACCCAACTGCGTGCCGAACAACATGTAGAACTCATATTACACCAATCATTGTCCGATGACAACAGCAAAAAGCCAGCATTATTGACTCTTTGCTGCTGGAAGGGTTTCACAAGTTATGGGACGCACAGCTGACCGACCATTGCACTGACCGACCCATGCCATCACTCGATGACTTATTGCCTCCATTATTCATTAATCCGAAAGGGAATTGTCATTAGAACGTTCTGCTGTTGCGTGAGGTTTTACGGATACGGAGCCGGACGGTTGTGGCGCTTGATTGATGTGTTTGCCGAGCGCCATTATCGTGCCATGGGAAGCAACTCCTGCAGGAAAATCCCATCCACACAGCTCATGAGGCGGGGTTAACATGTGTGTGATTTTCTGATTTATTTCTTACGTTCCTACTGGAGCTCATGTGGTAATTAGATAAAACTGTGTTTGATGTGAAGAAATTGTAGGTACTAAGGGCCACTCCAGATTGTTAGCACAACAACATTCTTCGCATTTTATTCTCAAGTGATCGTTTGTGATCGGTTGCTGGTGCATTTTATCAAGGAATTTTCTTCTTCTTCCTTGGCACTACAGCCTCGAGAAGTCTCGGCCATTTCTGACTTTCTGTGATTTAATTTGGTCATAGTCAGCCCTACGTACGGGGAGGGGATCTGGATGGGATATGAACCCCGGTCCTGCCGTTTGAAGACCGACACCGTTATCGCCTCGGCCACCGGACCGCCCTCTATCAAGTACCATCCTTGGCCTATGCCGGTTTGCTATAAAAACGCTTTGAGTACTAATATACTTAGAAAAGTCTGAAATAATGTTAATCATTCCACTTGATGTTTTTATCTTAATGGAACGGCCTGGCCTTATGCTATTTCTGGTTTGTTAATATAAGCAGAAAAATAATGAGGTTTATTTCTTTTTGGAAAAAAATCCTAAAAATATTCACATCCAACTTAATCTTTGGTGCTATAAAATAGAACCAGCCGAATTATGGTTCATTATTTATATTAGATAAGGTAGACGCATCTTCTGCATGTCCCAATCTGCTATTATTCATGTCGAACACAAATTTCTACATCTGTTTTCCACTCTCAAAAACATCCTGTGTTAACGGTTGCTATAAAATCCTTTAACAAGATCGCATAAAACCACAGCCACGAAACAAAAGCACCCCATGAGAAGGTATCTTCACGATTCTGGCTGTTTTCGCACACAAAAATCGTCATTTGTTTCCCATCATCAAAATGAACGACACCGCATCGAAAGATTTACTTCACTCCAAACAAGGTGTCAGATGCCATCAATCAGTTGCTCGCGCCCCATAACAATTCATCGGACATGTACGATTGCTCGCAACAACAACAACAAAAAACCGTTGCATTTGCATGCAAATGCGTTCCAATAGCATAAAGAACGCCGGTTCTCCAGTGGAATTGAACGGTATGAATGGGTGTGTCGTGTGTTTGAAAGCGTGTCCCAAGAAAATTTTGCCAACAGCCTGCTGCTGAATGCATTTAGCAGCATTTCATGGTCCATGGTGCGCTTGTTCGCCGGAAAGTGATTTAGATTTCTATCAGATTGTAAAATAAATAAACCGCTGAGATTCGGATTCGGAACAGCTGAAAGATATTCATGGGGCAAGAAACAAAACAAAAAGGCAGCGCACAACAATCAATGGGCTTGTTAATTTTTTCCCAATCTTTTAACCTCAAATGTTTGCTCGATGTGGGACACAAATCAGCTTGCTTGATGCGTTCTTTTCACGATGCGGTTTTAATTATAAATCCCTCCTGCAGGACACACACTCACACACGCAAAAAGGAGGGTAAAACACAATCACTAAAAATCTCTGCCAAACATCACAATATCTCGCGATCTTCTTCTGAAGATTCGTGTATCGTTCTTTTTAACCTTGATCCCGGTTGATGGTGGAGAAAAGAATGCCACTTCTTGTCAGTGGCTTAGACATCCTCCAGAAGAGGGGAGGATGGTGAATGAACAGGATTCTGAAACAAAAACGCATACAAATCTGCCCGTTGCCAGTAGGGAGTAGCTTTACAGGGCGATCGCTAGGAAGAAGTGAAAGAAGGTATTATTAATCTTCTCCAGCCGTAATGCATCCTCTGCATGGTATGCTATGGCCCGTGGGCAGAGACCGGTCGGATAGAAGTTCTTTACGCCTGTTTGTGTTCATACTTCATGGTTCAATGGGAAGAAATATTAATACGACAGGCGGTAAACGATCAAGTCAGACAGCATGACGGGGTTTGGAGTTGAAGACTCAACAGACAAGCGTGGTAACGAGTAGGTAGCGAGGAAGGAAGCCATTTGTGTTAACGTTTAGGTGTTATAAGAAGGAAATCTCGTGTGTGTGATTATTTTAATATTTGTAGTATAAGAGGTCCTTAATTTCCATTTTTAGTATCCTTGAATAAAGTTAGCCGTATTCTGGAAAATCAGTCTTGGCGGTTTGAGAAAAAAAATCTCGACCAGATGTTCATTTTAACATCGAGCTTTTATATTAAAAATATTTAAAAAATCTGCTCAAAGCAGAAGCAAATGGTTAAAAAATTTAGGAACTAATATTTTGCTACGTTTCACCCAGCAAAAATGTACTCAACTTCAAACTGATTCATATTCAAAGCTACTAAATTATAGCAAACTATGAGTAAACTTCCCTACACAATTATAGCAGCTCTATTTGCCTACCTGGTACTGTTATTGTGGCGTGAGGCTCCCAAGGAACTAGTACCACTTCGTGTCAGCATCCGATTGACCGGACGTGCCCCAGGTACGGTTCCACTCGAAGATGTCCTGCGCCAACCATGCGCTCCCGGCTGCTGCTGAGGATGAGACTGGGCACGGTGATGGCGCCGATGCTGTGGTGGCGTTTCCCGATGTCCTCCACCGTGCTGCTGACCGTGTGCCCAGTGCTGCTGCACTGTACCCTGGTACGGTGGCCGATAATCGGTACTACCACCATTACCGTACCCGGGCCCACTTACTAGCGAATAGTTTAAGGACGTCTGGTTCCGGCTCCTGGCCTGCTCCGTACGATGCCTGTGGTGATGTTGGTTGTGATGGTGCGGAGCATTCTGCTGCTGACTTCTCAGATGGTGAGGCTGGCTGCCACCGGTATAATCATCGGCTTCTTGCAGTGCCTGCGAGAAACTTTCGACAGCTAGCACTAGCAGCGCGCCAACAAGCACCAGATGGTGCGCCAATTTTCTACCCATCGTTAGCGTGACCACTATTATTATGATTACCACTACCGTGCACTTACAATACCTTTGCCTTTGCTGGGGGGTGTCTTTGTTGCTTTCGCTTTTTTTTCCTTTGTACCTTCAGGAAATACTTGCGTGTGTGGGGTGGGATTACGAGATCAGCAACAGGGGTAAAGAATGTGTGTGTGGTAGCAAAAACGGACACAGATCAAGCACGCAATTATCTCCAGAGCTCGTCCGTCGATACGTCGATCGCACTCAATTAGAGACACGGTACGTTGCAGTGCAATCGTGCTGAAGGCGAGGCTCTTCAAGCTAGTTGCAGCTGGCTGACCTGGACGATCACGATGCTCTGCGACTGTTGTGCACCTTTTTTTTCGCAACAAGTATCACAATCAACAAAACTTCACTGCTAAGCACAATTTTCACCTTTCTTAGCCGGCTATTCGCTTCACTCGTTCCGGCTTCCGGTTCCGTTTCGCACAAGATGAAAGGTGGTGGTGGCTGTTTGATTGCGAACTAAAAGCACTAAACCACCGTAATGCAAACAATTTCGCGACCGATCAAGTTACCGTTGATTTTTCGGGAACAGTAGAACCCGCAAACCACACAAAAACCACACACCGTAGGCTTTCCCGACCGCTCTTTCGCGCCCAGCGAGCAGCAAACACGCGGTCGATGATCGGTGGAAGATCGTTTCGTCGTCGTCGGTACACACACCGGCTTGCACAATGCTCACGGGCGGACTAAAATCTCGCGCTCCGTTCTGGCCGACGTGATCCGGCAACCGGCCGAGAGTGGGTTTGCCCGCGTCGCGGCATGCTTTGCTAGCGGTTTCTTCCTGCTTTGCGAGCTCTCTTTTGTGCGCTGGTAAATTCATACGCTATAAATTACATCGCACCCTCCTTGTCTCGCTGTCGCAGTTTTTGCTCTCGCACTGGAATCCTTTGTGATGATGATGATGATGGGGTTGCATACGTTTACTACACGCGTACACGCAAGTCCTCCGCCTCGTGAGTTAGAACGAGCTCGCGGCTTTGGTGCGTGATTTTGTGACCGTTTTGTTAGGTTTGTTCTTGCCTGTTTATTTCTTAGAGAGTTGGTTTTGCTCTCTCCTTTTCCTGTTTATTTATTTTTTGCACGGTACAGAAGGCTAGGGTTCTCACTATGGGAATTGCCGAAGATCACGTAATTGGATTGAACTTTAAACTTTAATTAATGAATCTCAAGTTGAAAATGTGTCACTTTATGTCATAATCGCGTAGTTCAATATTTTGCTACATGGGATTTAGCTATAAAAATGTGGATGCTAACATTTATAGATCTACTAACATTTTATAGCAAACATATAGTAAACTTATAGCAGTACCTTAACATTTAATAAGAATTAAAAGCTATCTTTTACGGTAAAATAATTTTTCTTTAGAAATTATAGCGAGTAATACCAATTTAAACCTTTTTTTTCATCATGTTTTTGCCACCCATGGTTCCATCGTGTACCATATCTCAGCGGTTAAAAGAGAAACAAAATCCTACCGGCAAACAGCATCTTCACACTCCTCCGTGTGATCGTCACTGCTGCATCCGTTGCATTTCGAGCAGCATTTTTGCCCTCGGTGGCTACAATGTGTTCCCGGTGCACACGTAGGTGGTGGCACGCGGGCACGCCGTTCTGATTGCTCGAAGCAACGAAACGATGCTGGTCGCGAATTGGTTTAGTATTACCAAGACGATCGTTCGAGCAACAAAACCGTGCCAGAAAACGAGAGAGAGAGAATACGAACTGAACTCAAAACAAAAAAGAAATGCGACTTGAGTTTCCTTCTTCATGAATGGAGACAGAACGGCAAAGCTCGAAACAGACTCGTCGCCCTAACCTTTTCAACGCGTTGAACTTTATTCCTAAGCCAACTTTATATCCCTGTGCGTTTTTTGTTGTTGCTCCATCCTTCTTTTCGCGATGCTGTTTCGCTTGTGTTTGCATATCTTTTTATTTGCCTTTTTATTCATAATGCTGGCTCACTATCGGATAGATTGTTACCCAAGCTTATCTTATCACCTGTGCGTCGAAAAGCGAGCAAGAATAATAGAGAGAGAGAGAAAGAGAGAGCGATCGCGGGGTTGTTTGAGTTGCCGCATTTGTTCGCGGATTAAAGGCGACTGCTCCCATGTCTTCCCGGCGGCTTGTGTGGCGAGAGCTTAGGCACCGAGCTACATTTTATGGAACAGCGCGCTGGTCCCAATTAAACATCGTCTGGGAACAATCTGAGCCAATTAAACTATTTATTTATGGCTTCCAGGCTTCAGATCACCGAGCCGAGAGGATGCGTGGATGCTTTATTCTACCGGGGAATGCAAGAAAACAGTCTCTTTGTGCTTCTTTCTCTACGGGTGATTATGTTACGCTGGACATGGCCATTGGATATCAATGTATGCCAGTTGTACTGTGTCATCAATTTTATTTCTAGCTCATTTTGTGCTATAATCCAGCTTCCTGAGACATTCCGAGTTAGGCTCCGATTACCTTCCACATACTCCACTCGAGTACCCTGCAATCCGGAAACATTGGCTCCTGTATGGAAACATCCGCCGGAGTTATGCCCCTTCGCCGAACGGAGGTAAAATCAACACCTCTACTTAACGCGGCATTTAACAGTCGGCCTCCGTTGACTTCACATCGCCAATTAAAGCTTGACTCATCCTTGCCCAGCTACTCCGTGTGCTGTGAAGATCAGCTTGGCCGGTGTTTTTTTTTTTTTTGCTGCTATCCACTTTATTTACGCACCAACTGCTCTGCTGCTCTCCAAATCTGTTTCTTTGTGTGCTATGCTGGAGAGATACGTCGCGATTCTCGCCAGCTTCCTTCCAGCCCATGTTTAAATTTGTATTAATGTAGCTTTTTTGTGTTGCTGTTTTGCAGTCAATCGGTGCACGACCACTGTCCCTCGCTTTGGGTTGCCATTTGTTAGAACGGACAGATTCTGGGTCGAATTCCGGGAGTTTCTAAGATCGTGTACTGCGGAATCAGAGAGTTGGGGAGTGGTTAGGGGAGGTTCGGAAGGGAAGGGAACACAAAACGAGAACAACGAGTGACTCGAGACATATCTTTATGGCCCTGATGGTGTTTGCTGTTTTGCCTATTCAGGTCGCTAAGATCGATCGTCATTCATTTCCTCGATCGTCGTGTATCCTTCTACGACCCGATTTGTTGTAGCTCGTGTTACTCTTTCGGAGGGGAAAAAAACTTCCGTGCGGCCTTTTCAAAACAGAAGATTGTTTTTTGAGAGTGAAATGGTCAATTCAAATTAATTTTCAGACCAGGTCTAGGCTTAATTTTTTATCTAGAATTATCTTATCTATTGCCCATTGGTTGTCTATTATTTGATCCTCAATACATTACAAAGTGTAGCAATATTTCCTCATGTTATGAAATAAATACCCAATAAAGTTAACATAAGTTTTAACACATTCTAATATTCTAGGGGTCATCTTGTACTAAAAACTATTTACTGGATTTAGTACTAAACCCTATAACTGCCATCCAATTTTCCACCGCCAGATCAATACAATCTAGCACTCATTGAAGCAATCATTGAAGGGTTCGTCGTGCATTTGCTTTCCTTCCTGTTGATCTTCTTTTGCACAAGAAACTGACACCTTTGGGCAACGTCAAACCAAGGGGAACGATAACGGGAAGCGATGGTGAGCGGTTTCATATTGCAAATTCCCATTAGCAACCCTAATGCCTTCCCGGAGCACCTCAAGGGAGCGTTTGAATAAACGATGACCTAGGATGGGTGTTCTCTCGCTCTCCTAGGGCAGCAAGTATCATGTTCCATCCGCATTTCTGCAGTTTCTATGCGCTTTCCTGATGCTTCACCGAACGCTGATGACCTGCAACGCACCGGATATTGACCTTTGGAGCAACGATCAGGCAGCTCTCCCCACACGCCCTCTCAACTGGGTGGTGTCCTCGATCTCGTCTCGAGCAGTCCCGGAATACGTTTAATCCAATGGTTGACCGCTCAACCGAGCCAGATATCGCGAGATCATTCGTTCGGATTCGTCGATAGCCCTTCGTTCCATTGCGGATGAACTGACCTCGGTTCAGCTCACGATGCACACACAGACACACACGTCATTCAAGTGAGGCGTTCCTTGAAGCAGGCGGTTTCGGAGGTTCCGCCGAGGTCTCGCCTTGGTGGGCAAAAGCAGTCAGAGCACTTCCTGACTGAGTCAACACAAGCTACGGTTGGTTTTTTTTTTTGCTACCATTGGGTGTCTCGGGGTTTGTTTCTTTCCATGCACTCGACGCCTTCCGATACGATCACCGGTCACGCTATGCGAGGAGATCGAAGATACACTTATGCTGCTGGCACGTCCCGCGAGCCTTCCACACCGTCAACTCGTCGTGACGCACCAGAGAACAAAAAAGGGGAAAAAACAAAACCTGTTCTGGTTGGGAGTTGAGTCGAGTGGAGTGTGTTATCAAATCGAGGTCCTCCCTTCGGGGGCAGGTGGTGGCCGGTCCGCGCTTGACCATACATGGACATCCGACTGGCACTCTCGAGAGCCTTCCCGCAAATGGCAGGTACCGAAAAATTAGCGTGTAGCGCGCGTGGCCTCAGGAACTGTGCTGTCTGAGCAAGATGACCTTCCGAGCGAGCTGCGCGCGATCTCACCTGGCGGAGTCTGTTTGGACAGTGTTTGGCAACCACGGCACGCGGATGATTTGTTTTCCGCTTCCAACATCCAACAGTTACCAGTGCTCGTTGCAGTTGCAGTCTCCACGCCTTTAAGCGAAAGTTAAATAATACCACACCTGTCGTAGGCTCTTTGCTTTACCAATCATATAGCCTTTATTATCAGCCTATCAAACCGGTAGCCAGCGACTGCTTTTACGATCGGGGACGGTTAAATTAAATCACATCACTCTACACTGACACCCGGTGGGCACAAAATATCATACGATTGGACAACCCAGACACGGCGTGGCTTAAAGGCAGCAGCTCAAGCTGTCTGGGCTTTCTGCTTCTGTAGCTGCTGCTGCTGTTTTTTTTTTGTTTGCTTCATACTTTGCAACTTGTGAGTGCGTTTTTTTTCTTCTCTGCGCTGTCTTCACTCTTGCAACGAAATCTTACGTTGAGACGTTGATAAACCATACAGCAGCAAAACTCTTTGTGTGGCGTGTGGGATTTTATTTATTTGTTTACGTTATGAGGCGCACGGTGGCGCTAGCGTTATGATTGACTGGGTTGCAGTTCTTTTGGGGTGCAGCATGCTGGCGCCCGTCTGGCCAGCCCGGCTTGTTCCTAGACGAAGTGCACAGGCACACGTAATGTGAAGGAACTTGTTTGTGAACAGTTGTAGTGTAAGCATTAAACTTTTTGTTCGATTTGCTGCTCGGGGTGTTGATCTGAATGTGAAAAGAGAATTTCAAGATAAATTGTTTTTAAAATAAATTTTAACAAACTCTTCTTCTCTTTTGCTTAAAAATAGATGTTGGTATAGTTGTGATAAGGACTGTCTTAAGTAAATCCGATATGTGTTTTATTATACCTATATGTACATCTAGTACCTGGAGCAAAGCAAATTTAGGGATTTATCTATTTTGTACTTTTTCTTCATATATTTTTAATATTTTTTTTACGTTTCCTATCTATTTCTTTCTTTCATTCTCTGCTTTTTTTATTCCATAGGAACAACATAGCTGTATTGCTCTTTTGTTTTCTTTTTTTATCTCATCTTTTGTGCTTCCTATTTTTATACATTATTTTATATTCTTTTTTTATTTTCCCTTTATTTCCTGTTTTTCTATGTTATCTTTTATGTTTTCTTCTTTGGGTTCTTTGTCATGCACATCTTTCTCTATTTTTATGTTATTTTTCAAATATTTTCTGTTTTATATAGTTTTCATTGATGAATTATATGATTACAGTGAAAAAGTCAGTTTTTCATGTTTCTTACAGTGTTTTCTTTAAAATGTGTTGGTATACATATATTATATTCTTATGGTAAAACCCTAACTATCTTAAATAAACAAAAAGATAATAAAATAATATGTTTTATAAATATTTGTTTCTTAAAATAAATGTTTTATTCTGATGGTAAACAAACCATCAATTACTCCAGATGATTGACATTGATCTTGATTGAATGAGATGAATATCAACAACGATCATCTCGATGCGCTCATTACATGTCACCGTAAAGTTCACATGGCACACTATTCCGCAGGGAAACAATTACCACTTCCAACATGTTTTACTGTCTACAGACGACAATAAACTCACAAAGACCGTCCAGCTAACGTGCGAGACATGGCGTTCCGTTGCTCTTCGTCATCTTCCGGAAATGCAATATTTACCCTTCGCATTTCATTTCGATCACATCAAATGATCGTTTTGCGCATGGCAAATATTATTCTTCACCATTATTTGCATACTGCACACGCATCTTTACCATCTGTCAATCGGCGGGAGTACGATTGCTATAAACCATCGCTTGCCCAGCCCATGTAGTTGCTATGTTCATTAGCAAATAAATTGCACACATCGTGCGAGAAAGTGATTAATAAAGCCGTGTCCATCGCACGCCGTGGGACACCTTACGCCATGTATGCCAAAGAAAGAACACGAAGCATCTGTACCGTGTCCGGTGACGGGAGTTGATGAGTTCAACTTGAACTTTCATCGGCGGTCGCTCTGTGTGTGCTGGAGCAACCCTTTTGTTAGCCTTGTGTGGGGTCACGCAGATTGATGCATCTGCGCACCAGGCGTTCGGGCGGGATATGAAGTCATGTCTCGATCAGTTCACGAAACCTTTGGCCCCACGTGCCGGTCACTGTCATTGTCAATTGGGTGTAACGTTGCGTTGGACAAGTGTTTGGCCCTATGGAGAGGGTCAAGAAGGAAATTAAGACAAGGATCGGTTGGGGCACAGAATCGTCATCCTTTGATACTGGAATATTCTCGGTGGTTGCGCTTGATTTATGAGTGATCTTGATATATTTCCATCCGGATATCTTCCCTGACTGACTATTCAGCTATGGGCAAAATTAAGTTGAAGAAGCGAGTACTGGTAGATTCCCAAGACTTCTTAAAATACTTCAGAAATTAACAAACACATTCCATTGCACCCATTGCATTATTTAAATTAGTTCATACAATACTTTCAAATCTCAGCCCAACTTTCACTGAGGCGATTGCTATATATCACGACGTGGAGACGTTCACCAGATACAAACATTCTCCATATTGCCTCCGGCAGGCGGATTTAATATGCTTTTTTTTTCAATCCTCTCAATGATCCTCCCTGGGTGATGGGCAGTTCGCTATCATCCTCCTGGAAAACGATGCTGTACTCTGTCAGAGATGCACTTATCGACATTTCGCGCAGAATGATTTATCGACTACGATGGCAAGGGTATCGCCCGTATATCACCACCCGGCGTGTAGATCAACTTCCAACGGGGCCCTTCCGACAGCAGATGAACCCTCGGGGCGAGTTGATTGATTTTGTGCAGCATGCGTCGAGTGATCAGCTTCGTACGTTGACGATTGCAGTACCGTTGAGCTACCGTATGATGTCTGATGCTTTTAAAAATCGAATTAAAACAAGAACATTAGCTTCAGCTAGTTCTAAAGGGTGAAGAAACCCTTATAAGCTTACCCTTCGTAAAACTGTCGAAATGTGGCGTTCTCCAGGACCATGCGCAGATTTCGCTGCTGGCAGATGTTAAACAGCCCCAGATAAATCACGGAAATGACAAACCCAACACCAGCTGCCGCATAGCCGTAGAAGAAGACCGGATTCATCCTTACTATTACTAACTGGATCCCAAAAAGAAATATAAAAATGCACTCAAAATTTTGATCAATTTTCCGTCAAAAAGGAAAACTAAAAACGCGCTAAACTTCAATCCTTCCTTCCATCGTTCCTAGCCTGCTTTGTGTGTGTGTGTGCAGGGTTGTTAAATGCTAATAAAAAGTCAATGCTTACTGAGGCACAAAATTTAAATCACCCTGCTGGTGCTTAACTGTCAAAAATGAGTTCCCCTATCCCTGCACTCGACCGACAAAGCGCCAAGCCAAGGTAAATCGGTTCAAGCGTCAAGACGGATTCGCCACCGCCACCACCAATCACAATCAAATCGTTCGTATGATGATCACTCGTCTTCTGTGCTTGAGTGATTCGTTTTTCGCTACTCGTTAGCAGTTGGATAGCGTGCCAGCTGGATGGACATTGCCCGGGCCCGGAATGACGTCACCGATTCGGCAGGGGGTTAGGTGAGTCCTTCAGCGTGTCTCATGAGTTCCGGCGTGCTCGGGCAAATTGTGCGAGCTTCGAGGTTTTCCGACCGGGACTCACTCTGCCCCTGGAGTGGTATTTTCTTTGCTCGGGGCTGAGGACTCTAGGCAAAATGCGACGATAAAGCATTGGTATTCCATTGAAGCGATACTGGTTCGTGTCCGTGTGTGCGTGATTGGTCGTGATATCCGGTTCGAAGGTATTCTCCCGGGATGTACCAAGTGTACTTCCTACGCTAAGTGGAGCGGTTTTCGTACGTGGTTAATCTTGCTTCTTGTTACAGTGAATGGTGGTGGTCTGTCACTTGGCTTCCGACGTTTCTTCGCTGGTGGTTTGTAGTGGTGGAATTTGTCTGCTTGCGTGAAGCTACTTGTGGTTTGTTATACGTTTGCAGGATAGCTGTTCTTCAAGAATTCTAACCTTCACCACTAGTTCTTCCAACATATTTATTTAGGAAAGTTTCATGGATACTCCAATAGCCAATATACTGAAACGAATTACATCTGCACAGGAAATTATTTTCACAAAGCAAATCATCACGCTGACAAGCAAGGAAGCAAGCTTATCATTAACATCCATCTCCCATATAATAATGATACCTCGCGCATACACCTGTGCACCACACGTGGAAATCTAATTCGATTTTCCTCGCCTCTCCAGGGGATATACATTTTTATCCCTGGTAAATGATAAAAGCAGTAGGGATTTTCTGTTCGGTGGCATATGGTTTGTGGTTTACTATTTATAGTGAGCGTTTTATCGCGGTGAACAGGTGTCGAGTGGCTTATATCTGGCACGGACCAAGTCCGCATATCTGTGTCGGGCGGAAATTACCCTTTATTGTAGCAGCAAGCCAACCGATAAGCCGGGTGTTGATGCGTGGGAAAAGCAAACTATTCGCAGAGATAGTTATTAGATTAAACTGCGGTGTTGGGTTGTAGTTTTTTTTTTGTTGGGTACAGAATAACAGGCCTCGGTCGGTTGTTTGACGTTTAATTAGATTGGTATATGATCAGCACGATCTGATTACTTCACATTTATGACCTCTTTTGTGTCAAAGTATTGTCAGAGTTTAGTAAATGCATTGGTTTGCTTTTAACAGCTTTCGGGATGATCAATATGCATATCTTCGTGGATAATAATTATATCAGCCTCACCTAGATTCAATTATACTGCAACCCTAAAAGCTATGGTTAGAGATATTCCCAGGACTCTATTTGAAGCACAAAAAATCCTAAAAGGTTCTGTAAAATTGAGTTAAATATGGCAGCTTGAGCTATGAATACATTTAATGAGCTATGTATATCATTTAATGACATATTTATATAGAGGCGGCCCACTGGTAGATGTGAAAGCATCGCCGGTCTTCACACGGCAGGACCGGTGTACTAAAACAGTAAAAGTTATGTTCAAACTTTAACAAACATATGTAATTTTAAGTGCTGATTGAGGCAAGGGATCAAAGTCTTAAAGAGCTCCAAAACAAAGACTTCAAATTCAAAAACAGAAGAGATATGCTTTTGGGCTACGAAAGATAAGGCAAATCAGCAAGTACTAAAGTAGCGTCAAACGTTTAAGCTTCTCCCAAATTACTATTAGCATTTTATTCTGTTTTCTTAATCCTTCAATGAATTCCTAATCTATCTCCAAATAAGTCAGATCCTGTACAATAAGGATTTCTTTATTAAAGTTAAACACTTGCACTGTAAAGTAAACTGTACTAAAACCCACCTATCATACTAGAAAGTTACATAAAACCTTTACCGCTTTTCAATTCAATGTTTCAAGCTTGCCTTATTGCTGGAATCACTTAACAAGCGTACAAAAAATAACACAGATCCCTCGCTTTACTAGCATTCATTCATTCAACAAAGCGCCCATTGCCCTAAACCTTTATCGATGTGTGCATGAGTGTGTGTGTGCATCGTACGGGTTATCTAAAAAGCTAATCACCATCACCATCGCATAATCCGAGGTCAGTGTTCCCATCAGTAACGGTAAGGGAATGGACGTTCGTTGTTTGTTGCCTGCCAATCCACGCACACACACACACGTGCACACCATCCCCAAAAGCCCTCCTTTGCTGGTACCCTGTTACGCAACCTGCTACCAAAGCTTCCAAGCTTCGTCGGACGGACGGGCGAGCCTTCGAACGAGCCAATACTCACTCGAGCTATACTTAGGGTACTCAGCGTGATCCTATCCTGAGTCCTGCCGCGTACAAAGCTCGCGTTATCCTCGCAACAGCTCACGAGCGAAAATGAGTTCCGATAGCAGCGGCACGGGTTGGGATCCGCGGACCATTCGGCCGATTCAGTACGTTGAGTGCGAAGCGAGCGTAAACGTCGTCGTCGTGGCTTGTTGGCTGCTAAAAACTGTGTGTATCGCAAGACTTTTTTTAAACCCTTTTTTTCCGCCTTCCAGCAAGGGCTGTGCGATAGAGTGAGTAGGAAGCAGTGAGCGTAAGTGGGAAAGCAAAAGCAAAAGGACTTCTGCATTGGTTTTGTTTGATCGAAAAGAACGGTTGTGACTGTGAATGAAGAAAAGCTACTGATGGGGCGAGGAAATAAGTTGTGAAAAACGTGTGAACATTGTTGGAACATATAAGGGTGCAGATAGCAGCTTTAAGATTTATACTCCCTAAGAAGAGGTATTATTTGGTGACTGATGGAAGAAAGGGTTGGATACCACTATACGAGATAAAGGACTCTTCCAGACAGCATCACTTTTCGAAGCTTGAATAAGGTCTCCCACTCAAATGGACTACGCAAAAATGTAGTCTTTTCTAGTAAATATCCATTTAGTTGGCATCTACCACTTTTTAATATCCATTATTCATTTAATGCCAGTCTTCTTGAAGCAGCAATTAGAGCTTAATAGTAGTGTAGCAGAATTTTCCACTGATTGCGCTAATCGGTTTTGTTACAATCAGCAAACGAGAACAGGTTTTTACTTTGATTTTATCCTCTATTAGTACACGTATGCATATAATTGTTTATTTGTCTTACTTTCCCAGTAATATCGCCCTTTCTTTTACCTTCATCGCTATTATCCTACGAGCAGCCTACACTAAGGATAGTGCTGTGTGCGAAAAAAAGCCCACCGAACCGCAAGTGAGTGAATGAAAGCCACCACACTCAGCTAGTGAGAGAGCGTGAGTGTGTGTGAGAGAGAGATAGTGCTACACCAGCAAGTGATTAAAAGCGGGAAAAGTTGGGAAAACGAAGAAAAAGCATCCCCCTACACATCCCCGGTCCGAAACCGGGAGAGCAAGAGAAGGTGGGGGAGCCCATTGTGTTTGTGTGTGCGTGTGTGTGTGCGTGTGTGGTGTGCAGGTCCTGGCTGATCGGGAGCGAAAAACAACGGCAGTGAGAGAGCGCTTGCTGTGAGTGAGCGTGTGAGAGCGAGCGCGTGGCTCTCGCCACATGGAGGTCGAATTTCGGTTGCCAGAGTGCTGAGTTTGTTCGCGCTTTTCCCGAATCGATTCGGAAGCCTAAAGTTTCAGCAAACGCAGTGTGACTACTAGCGTGGAAAAAGCAAATTCTTTTGTAGGAAAGGTATCACCCAGTGAAGTGAAAATAATACACGAAACAAAGTGGAAAATTTAAGCGAGTGAAGTGAAGGAAGAGGGATACACAACAAGCTCCCCTGTTTTTTGGGCTGTGCTACGGAAAGCTTTGTGCAGGGCGAGTCCTGTTTGAGGTTATGGAGGCAGTGTAGTGAAAACGTCACGGAACGACTCCTGCAAACGGCGAGATCGAGGCGCTTCCATTCACAACTGTCGAAAGGGGTCTACAGGGGGTCTCAACCGGAGTACCACTACCCGTTCAACCCGACGGTGGACGGCTTGAAGGATTAGTAGCAGATTGTTGCAGACAGCTTCGTTGGACAACAGCACGGGTAAGTATCTGCAACACGCGTCCAAGGACTTTCGGGGCGAGGGCTTTTCGCGAGCGAGAAGGGCGTGGAGCTTTTTCTGTTTTGGGGTGGATTTGTCTCGTCTGACGAGTTCTTCTTTGCGTTCCAAAGTAAGTTAGTATAGCCTTAAACAAGTACTACGAACATCATGCTAAGGTCTTGAAGTTTAAAGTAAAAATCCTGGGAAGAGCATCGTCTATACGATAGGCAAACAATTTTCTACGCTCAATTACAATGTCACCCGTGAAGTCTATGGTGCTTCTTTTTTTGCGTTGCGCTCTACAATTTCCCAACCAAAACCCTCCCTAGGGTGCGTTTAATTAAAAGAGACTACATTGTAATGCTTACTTATCAAAGGCAACAAAAAAGCCACGCAAACTTTTCTCATTATCCTTCACTGCACATTCGGTGCCCACCCGGTGCGGGAATGTGGTTGGCCGTCTGCCTCTTTCGTTATCAGCCAGAGCAAACACGAACCAACTGCCCAAAGGCAGTTCCGAAACGGCAATTCCACAGCTCACAGGAACGTCGCCGACATGACGTTTGGTTGGGCAGCAAATTTGCATTCCCGTCTTTCCGAGTCCTCGGAGGCGCGTGGGTTAAGGTTTGTACCTTTGGGCAAGGCTTTAAAGGCTTGGCCATTTGCCAAAAACCGACTTCGACTTATCGAGGAAGTTCCAGTCACTGCGGGTGTGCATATTTGGGGGGTGTTCTTCGTATCAGTAAGTTCCTGAACTCCGGGGGCGATTCAGTACCGGAGACGTTATGTAAATTTATTGCCACTGGAGGCCCCTGCCGAGGAATGTACAAGGAAATGGCTCGTTTTAAGGCGATATAGTGCTGAGGGTAATTTGTACTGCAGAATTCACCGTGCTTCTTCAGCACTGGTGATCAAGATCAGTTCTGTAGAATTTATTGCACTTGATATGGTCTTATTTGAAAATTAAATTCTCTCCTTCAATATTTTTAAGCGGCTCAATGAGCCTCAAAGTATCAACAAACCAACAGATTCTACTGCTTGGAGAAAGCTACTGCCGTTCAAGCATATTCTAGATATTGCCAGAATCTATCAACTTCTTGGTAAATCCCGTTAAGGGTTTTTATTTGTACTGTGAAAAATCCCGCTCTGTCAACACTACTGTGCAGGGGGGAAAACACTCACATACCCACCCGGTATGCCGGTGGTATCGTTGCGTGCCGGGAAAATCGATTTTCCTTGTCCCGGGCGTTGTCAAAATTAACTGTTTGACTTTTTCGTTACCCGTTTCTCGCTGGCGAACGTAAGGTTGTGCTAGGTCTGCAATAGTGTGTCCAGTGGCTCAATTTCACCTACAATCCTTCCACACAGACACGTACAAGGCACTGTCATGTGACCTCGTCTGTCCGTTATTGGGCACTATCATTGGCTATGTAGATTGGACCATGCTTTGGATGGGGTGAAACGCGAAACGGAAGTGGTCTAACGGAAGTAGGAAAAATGAGGAATAATTTTATACCGCCCGTTTAGTGAATGGTGATTGAAAAAAAGGGTGATTGAGACCAGTTAGACCCATTATGCAGATTTGGCTGAATGTTATACGAATAAAAGACTTCAATTTTATGTTCATCATATTTCCACGTAAAACCTCCTGCTTATTTCGTACCAAATAGCGTATCAGATAAGCTCTCCACATAATGCTCAGTGTCTATTTACCCCAAAAAAAAACTCCATATTGATCAAACACTTTTCCTTTGATTGATTTTTTGATTCACACTTGACTCTCCCGGATTGTATCCAGCCTACCAGTGTGTCATCATCGTACCTCCCACTGTGTGCTCGCGTCATCATACTCATCATGGCAAAATAAAACAACCGCTTGTCCCTCCTCGAGCCTTTCCCTTTCTCCCCTCCACCAACAATAACCCTCTGGAGGGGAATTGAATTTTGAAAGCGATGCGGAACCGATCGCTGCCCATAGCGTTTACGTAAATTAATTTTGATGTCGCCATTAAATATGTTCAACCAGCCCGTGCGAAAACAGCAGGCTGGCTGTCCCACTGGACACGCTGACCTGACCTGTCGAGTGTGATTTTCGGGTAATTTGGAAAATTAAATCACTACCTCCCATCCCCAGCGCAGGAATGTTGTTGGGGCCGATGCAAAACTCGTCCAAGTTGCAGAAGTCGTCGGGTTGAAGATAATTGATAAATGAAACACCCAGCATATTTCCGTACCACGTCCACAGCTGGCCAGTTGCCTCCTATAAAAAATTGGAAATGGAGACATTTCCCCACAAGGTGGGGGTCGTCTGGGAGGCGCGCACAAACGGGGTTGGCGAAAGTTGGTGACATCTTATTGTACAAATCACGTGCATAATCGATTGGCAGCAGCAACCATTCAGTCTGGGTCGGCCGCGTGGGAATGGATGGCGCTGATTGTTGGCCGTTTGCCAGCGTTTTTGGTCGGTTCGGCAGAATCGCACTGTGGGCATGTTTCCCGGCCTTTGGTCTGGCAGACTGCATCACACACACACACGGTTTGGTGGGTGATGCACGAGAAATGAAGTGTGCTACAGTTGTGCAAATGACTTCATCGTGGAAACAAATCGATTTTGGAGTGCTATGCAGTGTTCGGTTGAAGATCAAAAGGAATATTTTGAAGCGAGAGAATTTTCGCAAATGTTAGTTATCGTAAAGCCCACTTTAGGCACGATTTTGTGAAGGAATTCAAATGCTATTGTTCGTGCTAAATGTATTAGAATTAAAGGCAATTATATGTTTATTGCTAACACAATACCAGCTTCGACCATTTCCCTGATGGTTTTTCGTGATTAGAAAATATAGAAGGAACGAATTTTGCTTTTCAGCGTTTACTACTAACCACTACACTTAATTTAAACAGTTTTGCACTAGCCCGAGTGGGTTACAATAATTATTTCCTACCCTTCAAGGCTTATTTTCTAGTCTTCGGTTCTAGTCCGCTTCTGGTTTGGTGGCACGAACGTTGCTCGTATGATCTTAGCAAGAAAAGGGAAATTTTGCACCTCAAAAGACCATTTACATTATCCGGAACATTACTTTGCTACTCGTCTACATAACTAGGGCTAATGTCAAATTACACTTCTACTGAGTTGAGTGATTCTGCTTACTCACGTATCTTGTGCTCGTAGTAACTGACTAACTAATGACCTGAAATTTGCTTATTATAGTAATATTTAGATTATTTTCGTTAAATGTTTTTGTCACAGACTTTGACATTGTTTTGAGTTTTTTGTTTGTTTTGGTATAGTTTATAGTAAACAACATTCCGACCCTATCAAGGAACAAACTAACCGATGGCATTGTGAAAATATTGCGATGGGTCTTAGTACTATTATCAGAGTTAATCTTTAGCACGTTCCCAATTTTTGCCAAAGATGAAGTTGATTCTTTTCTGAAATTTTTGAAAAGAAAAATGTTGAAGCAATGGTGCGCTTCAATTACAAAAAAGGGAAATATTCTATTTGTTCTTCTTTAACATGATATAAGAATGGATTGAACACGAAGCACCAAAGAAAAGAAAATAAAGAATTTAACTTGAAGCTAAAACAGCTCTTGTTAATAAAATATTTTTTACTCGAATAATATGATGAAAAATTAAAAATACCTACAGTAGTAGATCCTAATTTTCGTTAGAGGAATATTCATATCAAAATCATATTACTAACATGAATTTGTATAATGTCGAATGAAACTACCAAATTACATTGTGAAAAAGCAATTATCTCCTAGCTTTCACTCCACCATTCGTATATTTATCAGCTCTGCGCCATTATTCTTACATAGAATAGCACACGCTCAATAGCTGCTCCTAAAGCACCATTGCAAGCTTTTCAAAAAGCTGATAAGAAAAGAATAACGGTTTCACATTGACAGTTACTAACAAAAGATGGCTGAGCCAAGCAAAAAGGCAGGAGGAAAAAAAGAAACGAAAATTGAAAGGATCATTTCATACAGATATCTCTCCCGTACAAAGTGCTCTCGGAGGTGGTATGGAAAGCTGAGAACAATTAAAAATAATTAGTAAACTTCAGCTCACCATACACTGAACAGCCCCGATATCACCACCGCCACATACACTTCACACATACGGCACACACTCACTTCACAGCAAAACTATCCACCCCATCGCCAGATTCGTCCGTTGCCGTCCGTCACCCCAACTCCGGCGCTCGGGAGTTTTCCATCTCGCTGAACGCATATTCCGACAGCGGGAAGCAGGAAAACCCATTGCCACCATGGCAACCGGGAGGCAACTGTAACGGAAAGCAAGCAGGCGGCCCATTCGTTTCATTACGGGCGGATGAGAATTTCCACTGAAGCGCTAACAATGTGCGCCGTCAGGGAAAAAGGACGCGTCTGACGTCATACCGTTTGTCGTTCTCGTTCGTTTATGGTGAAGCACACACACACACTCACACATATAAACCTTAACAGCAGCCCCCGGGACGGAAGCTGTGGGCGCACTCGATAAGGATGTTCCACATTTTCCATCCATCGCTCGCTTCGTCTCGCTCGGCCGGGAAAATGGCGCAACTCATTTCCGCTCATTTGTTGCACCTGGAAAATGTTCTGAGCAGCGTAGCCGTGTGAGCAAGCAAGTAACCTTTAGATAACCGACCTTTTTTCCCCTAACCCCGCATCACAGTGGGCCCATCCTGAGAAGGAAGCCTACCGAGCCGAGCTTTTCCTCCTGTGCACGCAGTGTGATTATGCATTTTATGTACTTCACCTGCTGTCTGTCCTCGGGCTCGCGCTTGCTTCTTGCAGATGAATTTATTTCCAACCCTCCTTTATGTGATGCTCCCTGTATATCATTGTGTGTGTGTGCTGCTATGTTTGTACGTGCAGCGATAGCATTCATTTTCAGGCCAAGGTCAATGCTGCTGCCTCCCAGGATTGGGAAGGCGTATGGTCACGTGCTACGCATGTCATTGAGCTTTCGCTCGAGAGAAGCATAGCAACCACAACAAAGCAAAAAGGAGGAAAAAAAACCCTGTTCGTTCCGAGCGGACAATCCGATATCCGATAGCCGATTGCTGCTCATTTTCTCCACGATAGGCCCGAATCGATGAGCCGTGCAATCCGGTTGTTCGGTTCGGTGCGACACATTTCTGCACATACCAGGCTTTTCCTTGATGATTCCTGGCCAGAATAAGCTTCTGTGTTCACTTTTTTTTGTTTTCTTTTCTTTGTTCTTCCTGTAGGAAAAGAAAGTGTTAATGGTGTGTTGATTTTACAAATTATTATTCTACAAAATATTTGGTGGATGTTGAATTCGAAGGATTTGGAATACATAAAAGCAATTAGGTTTATATCTTCATATTTTTTATAGTATTGGATATCTCCTATCTGTTCTTTCATTTTTATCTTCTCTTTCATCTGCTTCTTTTCTGTTCCTTTGCTCCTTCTTATTTTATGCATATCTATCCAAATTCTTTACTTATGTTCAGCACGTTACCTGAAACATATTTTGAGCTACGATTGTCTAGAGTCATTGAAAGTTTCTTTTTTATATTTCATCATCATTATCTTCTTTTTCTGTATATACTGATCTTTCTTCGTTTATTTTTTTTTTCTTTTTCTAGTTCTTTCTTTTCTTCTTTTTTCCTATTTATGTTCTACTTTTCTCCTTTCATCAACTGAGTTTTCCTTATTTTGAACACCAAATTTCCCATCGCTTTATTACTCTCTTTTGTTTTGTTCCACTTTTATAAAAAAAAGTTTTTTGTCTCTTTAATCGTACTCATTTGCTAATATGTTACCATCCGTTTCATGAACGAATGTCTTATGTTCTTAACCTTAACTTTGTGTTCTTTTTCCCTCTAATCTAATCTGGTTAGCAAGAATTTTATATAATATTTTTGTTTTCGGAAATGTATGAGTCTCTATTGCTTTACAATCACCGCTCCAATTTTTCCTTGTTTTTTTTTCTATTTGTGTTCTTTCTTTGTTAATTTAATTACTCTTTTTTGTTTTAAAGTTTTGTTCTGTTAATTTTTTATGGTTTGTATTGGTTTATGTATATCGATACACTATTTTTTTCTTCTACCCAATAACTTTCTTTTTTGTGAAAAATATCTCGTCTTATAATTTCAAAAGAGTCAATACAATATCTAACCTCAAACATGGTTAACCTACCACTGCATGCATGTATCGTTCACCCCATTTTATCATTCCTATTTCTAAGGGCATAGGATGGTCTCCCAGCGTTACACCAACCAACTCCGATTGGCACAATCACAACACGTGTTTACATTCACAGGTTGTTTCCTCCTTACATCATGTCATATGCAAAATCGATACACCAACCCACCATTGAAACAAGCCGGCGTGGATTTTACACCATAAAATTGGCTAGCTGATTAGCCGGCCCGGACCGTACCGTTACCATTTCCACTAACAATTGCCGTACCATTTCCCAGCCCAACTACCAACAAATGTGTCCCACCCAGCGTGTGTTGCGCTCGGGTCCAAATCGATCGGTTTTGCTCCGCAATCGATCGAAGAAAGGCATTCGCTTGTGCACCAACTTCAACCGCGGTAACCGTTTATCATATGCAAAATTTCGGTTCGGTATCCTCGAAGGACTTCATGTCGACAAGTTGTTTTGTAGCATGGATTTGAAGCGCACACATGCACAGCTGCTAACAAGGACGAATGTCGATTGTGTGACATGTCTATCTGGGCTGCTGAATTTCGCAAATATCGATGTAAATCGCGCGGGCCAGAGAGAGAAAAATAGAAGGAGGGATAAACACGATCTGTGCCACGATTGCAATCAAACGGTTCGCACATCGTATTCCCAAATCACATTTTGCTTCCAAGCCAAGCCTGTCAGCAAATGGGAAGCTTTATTTATGACGTTTGAGTCGTTTGGGCTATTTGCTATTGGCGTGGTGAGCAGAGCGATTCTGTTCCCTCATGATAAGTGACGCGGTGATACATTCGCTATCGTTTTGATGGTGAATATTAGAGAAGAAAAAACACACACCGCCACCTGCGCGTGATGACCTTGGGAAGGGTGAGAACATATTTTTGATGCGATACAGGGGCGGTTTTCTGTACGTTTTTGCTATCGGTCGTCCGCGTGCTGCTGCGTTCAATGTCAAATGGAGACGCCTGGTAGTTTACGCGCAGGCGGAATTGCACCTCTCGGGTGTATGTGGGGTTGGAATTTTATGAGCCCAGCTGGCAGCTGGTTTGAAAGCCGGGTGTGGAGGGTGGATATTAAATCAGCTTGCAGGATATGATGGTGTATTTTTATGGGGTAAAATTCATTTCCTTTGAAATTCGTTTTTCATACTCATTTACTCAGTACGGGTTTGATTGCTTAGCACCGCTTGTTTATTTGATTATCGAGTGCAATAGAAAAGCTCGTAAAATTATTGATTTTAATATAAATAAACGCGTGGGGTTTGCTTTTTGTTCCTCTATTTGTTCTGCTTAATATCTTACTCAGCTTGTTCTTAAGCATACCGCGTCCAGCTTAATTCGTTCTCGTTATCGTTCACCCAGCCAGCTGCAATCCTTCATAATCATTCTTCCATGGAAATGAGCCTTCGCCGGGTAGCAAAGTATTCCCCTAGTACACATTTTACATGCGCGTGCCAGAATGCAATAAAATCATACCATCCAGATCGATGCTTGCCCCAACACCAGCGGTGACGCGTGCTCAAAGTCCTTTTACACGTTACCCCGCACGGCACAGTTAATGTAAAGCGCTTGTGGCGTGTGCGTTTACTTCAACTACTTTCTTTCTTTTTCTCTCTCTCTCTCTCTCTCTCTCTCTCTCTCTCGTTCTGTCACCTTTTCCGTCCTGTTTACTGAATAGGATTGGGAGTGCATTGGTACGACCAGGTACTAGCATCCTGGACCGTGGTAGGCAAAACGGTGGCATGAATAATTTAACAATTATACAATTGCATTTAATACCGGCCGTTCATTAAGTGCTTTTGAACCGGAAACGGCGCTTTTCCGTTCACTACTAGCACTGGCCGGCGAGGCTAGGTAAATGCAATTGCACCCTTTTTACATAGCGGGTCCCCACCGGACTTATCGACGCTTTTGGAGAGATTTTTATCGCTACCGGTGGAATATTTATTCGCACCATAATTACAATGATTTACAATGTGTTGCGATGATTAAGGCTCTGGGAGATGATTTCAACCCAGTTAGAAAGGGGTGACTGAAAAGAAAAAAAAATGAAAATGTTTGCCAACAATTGCTTTCCACTTATTATTTTCCTAATTTCTTTATTCGACTCGAAGGAATTTTTAAAGACAAAATAAAAATGTAGACCACTTGGTTCACAATTCGTAGTAATTTCCCAAAACGTTGGCCCGACATTAATGATGATGAGCTGTCTGGTCAAATGACGGTGCCAGATGTGTCTTTTTTGTGGTCTTTGGAGACATCAAACATGCAAACGGGTGACCATCAAGGTACAATGTCCTCCTGAGGTGGGTCCTCCAACGGGCCACTCGCGTGCTTCTCACTGAAGGTGTGATACTAACCCCGGACCAAATGGACAGAGCGTATTATTTCACCATTGCACGAAACACAAACCGAATTGCCGAAATGTTTGCTGTTTGTGATGATGAAAATTGAGCACGTACCGAATGGGTGCGTGTTTTGGGCCGGCACGTGCAATTAATGATTTTTTGGGAAACTATTTGAATGGCCACTGGGGAACCCAATGACTTTTCAATTATGGTATCTTGCTATAAAAACGAATTGCGGTAGTACATTTCTCTATGGCAACTACAATGTAGTAGAATTTGCTTTTAATGTCTCTAAATTCTCTTTAATTCACACACAATCGTAAGGGATCAATCATTAAAAATCAATTAAAACAATTAGTACACTTTGTACATTAGTTTTTGCTTTTGCTGTATCTTGTATATTAGTATTTTTAATTCTTGTTGTATGTGTTATTATGAACCTAAGCAGAAAGAGAGATAGATTTTAAATACTTAAAATTATGTTGTAAACTTCAACAGTAACATCTTGTTCAATGTGTACAAGCATGAGATTAAAAGTTAAGATCTGAAACAAAAACAGTTTTTCATAATTTCATCGAACGTCCGGGAGCAATCAAAACCTCTATCTCTTAGTATACTACTCTTACTAAATATAACAAAATACTTAATTAAAGATTTGAGTAAATCTTTTTTTCCATTTCCTTTTCCACAGATCTGCTGTGTTGTTAATTTTTAATGCGACCACCCAAAACCGCAGAAAAATCAAACGTTCTTCCATTCAAACACCATTTAAACGTTTTAGTACAATTGTACTAAAACCAACGCCGCAGTTCATCTCTCGCTAGTTTGTGCACGAACGATGAGCTTATAATCTACAGGACGGTGTTCAGCAATAGATGAGCAGCTGTTTGTCCCATCGCTTTAACGTTACCCATCGACCACCGGCGAATCAACAGCACGAGCGCACGGACAGCGACGACGGTTCGAGCTAGTACGCATTGTGCCCATCGCCGACGCCACGTCATGACCGGATGTGAGGTAATCCCGGATCCGGTGACGCAGTGATGCGGCGTGGGTGCAATGCTTATCTCGCCCGTCTCTGTTTCAGGAGTTACGATGCATGGGCTGAGTCACCTACAAACCGGCTCAACCCTGGAGGCGCTCACGCAGGCCACGATCATCCTCATCCTAGCGGTCGCCATCGTCATCTCGAACCTCATCGTAGTAGCTACATATCTTAACTTTAAGGGTAAGCTTTCCGGGCAGTTCCTTCCCTCGGCGTAAATCGATACTCTAAGCCTATCGGTCATTGCAGGTCCCCATGAGGTTATCAACTATTATCTACTGTCGCTAGCAGTGGCCGATCTGCTGTGCGGTCTGTTCATCGTATCGCTCTCGGTCTATCCCGCATTCAGTGGAGAATGGATCTATGGGGATGTGGTGTGCCGGATGGTCGGCTACCTGGAGGTAACGCTCTGGTCCATCTCGGTCTACACCTTCATGTGGATCTCGGTCGATCGGTATCTGGCAGTGCGGAAGCCACTGCGGTACGAAACGATCCAAACCAAAACCAGGTAAATGTTGCCCTTCCGCGTCACCGTGGCGCTCGAGGCCAAACCAAAACCAAAAGCCTCCAATACCTATTGTCGTCTAGATTCCGCGTGTGCGTGCGTGTGTGTGTTTATAGATGTCCACCAATTTGGCGCATACCAACAAAGTACCCAAGCAAAGCGCCCACTCAATACACCACCCCAACCACCCAACAACCCACACACACACACAAACACAGTGTTTGACTTCCTGAGCCCCTGAGGTTGGGCTACCCTGACTGTGGCCCGCCACTCCCCGAACACCATCGCACTTTGGTGTGACTGTTTCGTTGTTGTACTCGTGCGCGCGAATGTGTTTGTATGAGTGTGCGCGTGTGTGTGTGTGCGTGCGTGTTTGTGCATATGATTTGATTGTGTGTACTAAACGGCGTGATGTACTACTAGTACCTGTATGATGTAGTTGTGTAATGTACACTCACACTGTGTGGTTTTTCCTTCCGTTTCTCTTGATTTAACTTTAACCCAACTTTTCGTTTTCCTCAATATCACACTGTTTTGATGATGATGGACACGTGAATGTGATGTGGTTTGATGTTTTGTTAGTACAAACACAAACAAACAAACGGTTCCGTTACTAACTGCTTGATACCAAAGTTGTTTATGGTTTTTAGAGTTTTGCTATATAAAAAACACTCTGTTCAATTTATCTTGCGTATGCCGATCAAAATCAAGAATCGTTTAACTTCTTGATCATGATTTCAAAAAAAAAATTCTTAAGAGTTTCCCCTCATCCTTTTTTTTACGATCCGTTTGTTGTTGGTTGGGAAAATGTTGGATGTTGTTTTTCGTTTTTCTCTAACCTTTATTACTTCGGTTTTTATCGTCCAGCTCTCGTTGTTCTGGACATTTGTATCCTTATCCCCCGTTTGTTGTTGCAGTTTTGTTGGTTTTCTGCCCCCCCTTCTCCAGCAACCCAGTTTGTTCCGTATCTTATTTGAATCTTTCTCTTTCTCTTCCGTTCCGTTCCCATGGTACCACTACCTTCCCAACATCCGGTCGGTTCATCCGCGACCGAACTTGTATGGCAAACTTTTATGGCATCCTATTTGCACCGCGCCCGGTTGCGGTTGATCTCGCAACCCAACTTTCCTCTCTCGCGGTGATTGGGCGCTACTCGCCCCCCCAAAATCCGCGTGTTGGCCATCTTACATCTAACACACACACACACTCACATCCACACACACACACACATAATACACCCAAAATCTAACCAATTGCCATCTTGTGATTGCATCCTCATCCCCATTGACATCATCGACATACCGTTCCTATTGCATACGCATACGTGCGTATCTGTGTGTGTGTGTGTGTATGTGTCTGTGTGTCTGTGTGTTTGTTTGTATGTGTGCGCACGAGAGAGAGAGCGAGAACCCCGAAAGAACGGAAGAACCCTTTATTGATCGATGTTTGTTCGTGTGTGATGTTCTACCTCCCCAAAAAAATACTAATATCTAGGAATGGAAGGTTTGAATACTTTAGCCAGTTGATTACTAATTTTTGTTTCTTATTCTTTCTTACCTATCCTTCTGTTTTGAGCGAAAAAAAAAGCATTTTTTGTTTCTTTCTCCTCCCTGTAAATATATACTTGGGCTGCATTTGGCTAGGAATATTATTGGTTTTGTTTTATACCTTTATACTTTGGCATACAAATCGTTCGCTTTTCTGTAAGTGCCTTTCGGTAACGAACACAACATGGTAGAAAGCGCCTTTTTTCTATTTTTGTTTTGCTAACTACTGTCCTCCCAATGTAATTTAGTCTTTGTTTTCCTTAATGTAGATACAGTTTTTATTTAGTTTTTATACTACTGCTACTACTAACACTCCAAGGTAGATTTGAATGAACGTAGATGATGTATAGGTAGTGTAGATCGTTTTAGCACAAGCACACTTACACCTTGCTACTATGAATCGATATGTGTACATAAACTCTTGGCTAACACGCATTTCCTTTCCTTTCGGATCTAATTCACGTAGTTATTGCAGCGGAATCATGTTTCCTTTTTTCTGTAGCTCCTCATTATACCCAGACAAAAATTTACTAATAATAAAGCTTTGTGCAGCAGTTAATTTTTTAATTTCCATATAATGTACCATAATTTGCTATAAATTTTTCATTTACTTTCACATTAGCACACACACACATAGCAATTTAGAGCAAATGAAACAGATGGCAAAGGCAAACATGACTACTTGAAAGTATCGCTAGCAGATGATGTCTCTAAGCATTGTTGTTGATTTAGCAAAGATGAAATATTTGAAAACTTTCTAAGCTGATCAAATAACGCCTAACACCTTAATCTCCATGGTCAGCTTAGTAAGATTTCCAATACGTGGTGCCATAAGCATTTTTGTACATTGATGAGTTTCTATGTTTATAGCATCGTGTGTGCGTTTACTATGTCATCTGCTATAAAAAATAATAAAATCATCTGCTCTTGATACGATCAACTGGAAACGATTGCCTTGTCAACTGATTAAAAATTGTACAGTAACAGTAAATTGAAAATTAAATAATTCTAACCGAAGTAAATCCAGATTTTACTCAACTGATTTATAGCAAGCGATAAAAAAATTCTCCAAACAACCTAAACTATAATTATAAATGATCAATTGTAATAAATATACCAACAAGTAAAAAAGGAATAATTCATGGAATATCGGCAAACGATGTGGGTGATATTGCTAAAAAAGCATCGAACAGTAGTATGAGTTAACTAAAAAAGCTATAAAATTAAGATACTAACAGAATACAGCCATTCAGTGACTCTAGCTAAATTGAGAGAATCATTCCCTTCACTGATAGAAGAATTTTTCCCACAAGACATACTTATCCAGTTAGTATCCCAATCCTACAGACTAGAAACTCAACCAGTTACTTAACCGCCAACTCAACTCATCTCCCCCCCCTCTCTCTTCCCGTTCATGTACAACCGCTTAGAACAGTGCTACAAACTCCACCATACACCAGCTAAATGCTTAGCAAAATTGATTAGATATGTATGTTGTCGGTAAATGTTGCATTCCGTACTGGCACGTGCATGGCTGCGCACCACGTAAACGTTTGTTGCGACACGCAGCCCGGGCAGCCCATGGCATGGCCAGCTCCGTTTTGTTGTGTAGTAGCGCCACGCGTAGATGCTGTTGTGCTTGCCACCAACCAACCTACCAACTAACCTCACCCACCACAACCGCCGTCGGGGTTTGACTGACGCTTCCATTATGTTGTATATCCCGTATGTTTGAAGCCTTAAGCCCGTATATTTTGACCCGTACCGTATATACCTGGGAGTTTTGAATATACGCTAGTGACTAGTGCGCTAAGAGCACTCGGAAACCGACCCAACTAACGGATCCAAAACGCTTCTTCTCGCTTCTCTTCTCCATCTCGGTTTCCCCCATTGCCTCCAAACTCTTCCACCCCACTTCATCCCGTTGCCCAAACCAAACCTTGTCCAAACCTTCCCGTCCCTAAAGATGCCAATGCTGGATGGCGTTCACGTGGATCTCGGCAGCCATGCTTTGCTGTCCACCGCTGCTCGGCTACAACGAGGCCAACTACAGTAAAACCACCAACATCTGTATGCTCGAGTGGGGCAACATGGCGGCTTATAGCGCAACGCTGGCAATCCTAGTCCTGGGGCCGAGTGTCATCTCGATCGTCTACAACTACGGCTACATCTTCACGATGATGCGCAAAGTGCGATCGGGTGCACCGATCCACGATAAGGAGTACGCCACGGCGCTCGCCGAGAACCTAGCGAACCCCAGTCACTGCATGTCGTTCGCATTGGTGTTTTCCTTCTGGATCTCGTGGGCACCGTACATCGGGCTGCGGATCTACGAGCTCGTCTCGGGGGAAACGATCGACAATCCGCTCCTACACTTCGGCGCGGTCTGGATCGGCATCCTCAACTCGTTCTGGAAGATCATCATCATGACGAGCATGTCGCAACAGTTCCGGCTGCTGGTACGGTTGCTCTTCCTCACCATCTGCTGCAAGACGAAGGGCCGGCTGCAGG
Source organism: Anopheles stephensi (assembly GCF_013141755.1). Lineage (NCBI taxonomy): Eukaryota > Metazoa > Arthropoda > Insecta > Diptera > Culicidae > Anopheles > Anopheles stephensi. The sequence continues at coordinate 19,811,725 of NC_050203.1, forward strand.
CCGAACTGATCGGGCTCGATCCGGACGACTAGGGTTGGCACTTTTCTTCGCCAGCTTGCCAAGCTGCACCCGAACGATCGTACAATCACGTTTACAAAACTTTGTGCTATTAACACGGACGGATGACGACGGGGACGATGAGGTGGCGCCCAACAGTTAGACTCGGGTGGCGACGCTCCAAAACTCCAAACTGCACGCTTTTAATCGGCAGGGTATCGATAAGGTACGCTAGGCAACCTAGGCAACATAGGCAAAAGCCGCTTAAAGGGCGTTAGGCATCTTGAAGCAAATCTGAAGCATGTCTACGGGACCGGCTTCAGAAGCAGTAGGAGCATTGTATCTTACATTATACAAACAAAACTCATTACCGTACTCTTCTATATACACAATATAAATACGTGCGTGTTTAACCCCGGTTACCCGTTTTACTTCACGTAGGCTATATAGGAGAACGATCTTTAAAAATGCATACAGCGCTAGATCAGATGGTAGATCAGGAGGAAGGTACAATGCTAGCTACTATTACTACTACTACTACCACTACGACTACTACCACCACCACTACAACAACACCGATTTGAACCGATCTGCGTGTGCTGATTAGCTGTTTGCTAGTTCGCTCTTTAGTGCACCGCTGTTTTGCGACCGCCGTTTGATGGACGTTTGCTTGTCTAGAACGCGGCCGCAAACATGCCGACAGCTGACAAAACAAAAAACCTTCAATTACATTGCTACAAACTGTGGGCTGTGGGTAATTACCAGGCGAGAAAAAACAGGAGGAAAATCGGGCAACCCTACTATGACAAAACCGTGAACAATCAATCTTGTCTCGAAACGTAAATAAGCTGAAAACGTACATAAGTGGAGAAGTAAAAATGTTTGAGTGTTTCCTACCAGGAAAACCAGGATACTAACCTTTGAGTGAGACAGTCAGGCGGTGGCGTTTGTTTTTTTATGGAGCACATCTTGCCATAATGGCCGGCTCCACCAGTTCGACGGAAGGTGTTTGTTAAGGTTGAAGAGAAGAAATTAAATAAGTAAACCAAAAACCGAAGACACACACACACAATTTCAGGGCTCACCATCGATACATATTGATCGAATCTATAAGGTATCGAAATGAAAAGCACGAAGAAGAAGGAGAAGACAAATTAATAACAGCATACAAGGGAAAATACCGAATATATGACAGAGTAGCGCAAAGCGCGATACACATTTAAGGTAAAAAAAAAAGCTACACTTCTTGCAAACACATGCCAAAAGGAAAAACAAAGCAAAAGGCAATAAATGGGAATGCTCTTGTAGTGTAATAAGTAAAGGAGAAAAAGATACAAAAGCAGAAATAATTAGCCGCTATTATGAAGCAAGCTTTCAAGCACGCTTGCTCAAAGAAGGTAATAAAGCAGACAAACAAACTGAAGAAAAGGTAGAACACAACAGCAGAAGAGGCGCAAGAGGGATGCCGACACTCATGTGCATGTGTTACCTTTTTCTAGATTTTTAAACGAGTGAGATTAAAAAACCAACGTAATCGTAATACTAAGTGTGCACACGTGGAATGAAGAATTCGGAGAGTCGGAGCGATTGGAAGGCATCTGTCAAGTGGAGTGTTACATAGCACCCTTAACTTGGCATGGCGTGAAGAATTGAATGTGTGAGGTGACATTTGTTAGACAAAATGGAAGCTAAGCAGACAGACACGCAGCTGCTTCGTGTCGTGGAGTAGTAGCGAGGTGTTATACTTAGAAAACACAACAAATCGAAATACTATGTTTAATGGTCAAGATCTCATCGTTAGAGCAGATCACGTTTAGAGCATGGGCAAACAACGCTAGCATCGCTGGAGGTTGGTTTTGAGTTTTCCCTGTCATCGAAGCAATAATCTCCTTCCCAATCTCCCATATTTGTCCCTCAGCAGCCACTTTATCCGAGGGGGAGGTAAGGTAAGGCGAGAGAATGGCATTGTTATTCACACAGAGCAAGTGGACAGCAAGTCGGGTCGTGGCGTTTGTACATAGGAGATAGGAGTTAGCACCGGGTTTAGGGCTTTCGTTTCCTGTGCCGATTTTCTTAGTGCTTCACCTACGACTACGAATTAGTTGATGCTGAAGGAAAAAAAACGAGAGTTCTCTCCGTTATCTTCAATATAGTTTAATACACTTTAGACGATTTAAAAAAAAGTAAGTAATTTTATTAGTACACCAATTGTTACCACTCGCAACCCACAGAACACACAGGAGTAACAACGAATTGTTAAGCCCGGTTTAACCAAAGAGCTTTCCGTTTTGCTGAAACCCGACTGTAGACATCCTTCGGCAAGGAGTAGAAATAAAGCGTAGGCTAAACATTATTTAATCGTAAGTTCGTTAACGTTTCGTACAAAAAGGTTTGTTCATACTGTAGCGAGAAACAAAAATCCGGACGACGACGAGGGAAGAAGCAGAAGATAAGATGAGACAGAAAACAGAAAAACCAAAACACCAGGATTGCGGATTGGTAAACACAGGTAACATACACACACATGAAAAAAAAAAACGCTACTAAGGATAGAGAATCGAACCCGGTAGTAGTAAACGGAATATGTCAAAGTTAAGTATGCAATAAGACACGTTCGCTTAACGCCTCACAATCGTTGAAGCGGGTGTAGTGTGCGCGTTTGAGTGTGCAAATCTAGTAAGAGAAAGAAAGAAAAGAAAAACAGGGATCTTTCCTTAGCAAATTGTTCAAGCATTCCTTTAACACTTGTTTGTAAGCAGAGAGAGAAACAAAGTTTAGAGCACGTGGGGATGGGAAAACCAAACGGTCAAGAAGTGTGTGTGTGTGTGTGTGTTGAGCGAAGCGATCACAGTTGGATTGAATGCGTCCTTCCAATGCGTTTACTAACCAGCCTACTACTACTACTACTATAACTATTACTACTGCGACTACTACCACCGCGATCACCAATTATTGCTATCCCTCCAATTACTTAGTCGATCAGGCATTAGGAAAGGATCAAGTTGCGTTACGATCAGCCCCTATAGTTTTGGATATTATACTACACGGGTCGCGAACCTAAATCTGCTCCCCCAAGCCCTCCCTTTCCCCCCCCCCCCCCCCCATCTCATTCACCCATTAACCAGTCTGTACTGTCATGGTTTTGGCATATATGTTTCCACAAGGCCTACACACACAATTAAGCAGCAGCAGCAGCAGGGATCCGAGTTCGCTAGAAGGAAAACTAAAACCGTTTCTCCTAATTCCGCGATAAAATTATTATGGCTACATGCGCTACACGCTCAAGCACTGAACCGACCATAATATACCGGTCAGCTCTCTTAGTGTAGTGTCAGTGGTTGTCAGCGCAGCGAACGCGCGCGTTGTTAGATTAGCGAGAACAGAAGAAATTACACCGAACGCAGCTCTCCGATGAGATCGAAACCCCCAGGTTGTTGAATGGTAAAGGCACTGCCCGTCCCGAGTGATGGCAAAGCAGCAAAAACAGAAAATGACATGCCAGACAAACAATAACTCGCTCAACGAAACCAAAGCAAGCACGAGGAGAACGCGAACGAGTCGATGCGTTTTAAACGATCTCGAAGCTCCCGGTTTTTGGCAGATAAAACTCAATTTTAAGCTACACACCCCCTTCTCCTGTTCGGTCATTCGGCAGCATCTGAGCAGGACGAACCGAGCTAAATGTTGGATTCGTTTTAAGCAATCTCCAAGCCGTGTGGAGGTGGATGTGTTTTAAGCTGTTTAATCATGTACCAGCAACCAGCTCTCAACCTATAATCGGACGTTTGAAAATAAAAAAACCACTATGTACTACACCATTTGACAGCATCGTTTTAAAAACAAACCCCATCTTCTCACTGTTTGAAATGTCACCGTTAATAGGCTGTTGCCGATCTGTGCCGACCGGCCTTTGCTTGTTGTAGAACAGTTGGACAAACTGTTCCACTACCGATGATTAGTCTAGTTGATGGGAAATTCGGAAAATTGTGACAGTTTTTTGTGGTTGTGTCGGGTGCTTTTCACAGTAATTCTGGCACGCCTGTGACGGCATTAGGCTCCGCGATATGTATTCCAATATACTGCTTCAGGTCGTAGACTAGTGTTCACAAAGAAAAAAAAAAAACACACGCAGACACACAGAGACACAAAAATTGGTCGTGATTACTCCGTTCACGTTTAGTATATACATACCCATATATATATACATAATATTAGCCGGTTAATAGAATTGCTCAGCTCAGATCGGTGGATTGGAAAACAAGTGTTTATTTGTTTATTTATTTTTTGGATGAACGTAATTGGGGGCGACTTTATTAAGCAAAGCAAACAATCTCGATGGATCGACACAACAAATCGTCGAAATTTAATCTCATTGGCTATTGATACTTGTAAACGAAAAATATTTCAGTAGTAGCGCGGCTAAACTTAGTGCTAAAGCAATCAAACAGATGCTTCATTTTTCTACACACTGTTCTGATGTTTATTTTATTCTTGTTTTCTGTTACCATTTGTTTAAGTTCGTGTCTTGAATTGGTTTCGATTATTTTGTTTATTTTTTCGTTTGTTTTGTTTTTTATCTAACTTTCTTCCTGTATACTTGTAGTTACAAGTTTTGTATAATTTCTCTCATTTTCCTATTTAGTTTAGAAAATTTTTATATTAAATTTTAAGTTAAACTACATACAATTTTTATTTCATACACCAGCAGTCGCAAATGCTGTAGATTCTTGTACTTAGGTATCGTCGCTTGATTGGTGAAGCGATGATGAGTAGCAAGAGTATAGAAAACCAAGTTAAGCAAAACTATGTACAAGAGTAATGTGAAGGCATGCAAAACAAAATCACAAAAGAACAAATTAACAAATGCAAAAAAAAAACAAACAAGCAAATCCAACAAAGCGACACATGTACACGTTGTAGACGCTTCCGTATATTCAATTACAAATGGGAATAAAAACTACAAAACGGTGTGTAGCATTGCAGCAGCAGCTGCCGCAACAGCAGCAGTAGACATGTACCATGTAATTCAAAATCTAGAATATTGCAAACTGGCTGTTCCATCATCTAGCATGAAATGAAAACAAAACAAACAAAAAACCACGGAGGAAAGAAAAGAGAAAAAAAACTTGTGACGAATGATGTCCAGATTTTTTAATTTATAATAAACCATTTCCAAATAAAAAAACATACAAAAAAAGACAACTTGACTTTTTTATAAGATATGGCCAACAAAATATCACATTTCAGATTTCAGAGCTTTAGTACACATAAAACGTTTTCCGAAAAGAAATTTCTACCGTCAACAATCCTACAAATTGATTATTTTATTGAGAATTTTATTATTACAGTTTTGCATGTGTTCAACAGTGAAATTCAAATTTGAAAAACCGCCATGTTACCTTTTCTCAGTTCCTAAGCGTCGAACGAACACGTCCTTAGCTGAAGTATAAACGCACCCCAAACATCAAACATTCGCAAGAGAGCGAATCATGTATCTTCTCTCTCGAAGTACTGTGCCTGAGCAGGATAGCGCCATAGAATGCCCAAGCCCAAGCGAGACAACCAGACAGCAGGTGAAACTGACAGTCACACCAAAACGAAACGACGGTGCGTTTTGCCAAACACAAGACGTATTATTTTGTGTGTGCAGACAAAATACCAACACTCCGCTGCTGCACGATCGAAAAATGGTGAGCATCGTCGTAATCGGTCGTGTTGCGTGATAAATTATGCTGGTGCCGTGAAAACAATCATCCAACAAGTCGCCGTGACTGGAGAATTAGTTTTTCCCTATTGCAAAGTGTTCGATTCCCCCCTTGTGGCGTAGAAGCAAAAAAGCGAAAGGGATGTGAATACGTACGCTTGTACGTGCGTACGTGCCTGTGTGCGACTGTGTGTGTTTGTGCGGTTTGCATGAATGTGTCCTTGCGCTGCGTGGTTTTCGGGTCAAAGTGGTTTTGTTGTTTGCTATGTTTGCTCTGGCTGAGCGTCGTCGTCGTCGTCTGTGGTTAACGGTGGGGTGAAGGAAGCGCATGTGTGTGCGCGCGTGTGTATGTGTGTTTTGTTGTAGTACAAGGGTAAGATCAGGGACGGGTGGAGGACGATGCGAGGACGTACGCATCAAACGCACACGCTCCACAAGCGTAAAGTCGACAACGACGCACAAAATACAGTGGCGTAGAAAAGAGACACACACGACCGACAGAAACAACAAAAAAAAAACACATGCCAAGCAACAACGCGACCGCAGGAGGTCTCGTCGCTTGGATCACGGACACCGCCAGCTCTTACGTGCATATGTGTGTGTGCGCGTGTGGGTTTTTCCGTCACCGTTTTTTTTCCAGCATACGTTCGCACGTTCTTCAGATTTCCGATGTTTTCGTTGTAAATTGCGTAGCATTCTTTGCATTTGTTTGCATATGTGTGTTGTTGAAGGAAACAGAAAACGAGCGTAGCAACGTCCCGTCCACACAGCCTACTACTGGTTGATGTGCTTCTGTGTGTGTGTGTGTGTGTATGTGCGGAAAAAGGTGATTTTCTTTTCTTTTTTCCCACTCCCGTCCTGCTCTTGTGCGTCGCGTACTACTGCGATGGAAAACACATTCCAAGCAGGAGGCCCCGTTCATGGCCGCTGATGCTCCCAAAGGTGCTGCTGGATGGTGTACGTGACGGTATGGGAAAATACGGTCGGCCCGGTTGTTGGAAAACCGCTGTGAAACCCGGAAACATATTGTCGTCGAATCGAATGTCCTTTGGGGAAGTGAAGCAAATCGCACAACAACCCTTCACACGATGGCGCTGGAGCGTGTGTGTGTGTATGTGTGAGTGTATGTTTTGGAGTGCGCTACTGTGCGTGTGTGGGTAACAGTTGTTTCTGTACGCTGTCGTGTGAGATGGGAAAGTTCTAGTGTGTAAACACGCTCCACGAACGCGGAAATCGGCACAGTGTGGGAAACGATTGTTGCATTTTTCCTTCACACCTACTCGCACACACACACATCGATATATTGTACGTCAAGTCACCACCACCCCATCCACTTTTCCCCCTCACATCAGCTAATTGACAACTGTTTTATGACCCGCGAGAATTGATTGGTGTGTTTCGGGTGCTGCTAATGCGATTGTTTGATGGAGAGAAAATTGCGTTTCAAAATTGCCTACTACAAAAGAAAAAGACGAGCAGAAGCAAAAGAAGAGAGAGAGAAAGAGAGAGAGAGAGAGAGAGAGAGAGAGAGAGAGAGAGAATGCTGCCATGTGTTTTCTTCGGCTCCTTCTTTTTCGTTGGTGTTGATCATTGTTTTTGTCCAGCGCCTTATCTCTCGGAGCAATACGGAGCAGAAGGTGGCGTCGTCCCCCTATCGGACGAGTTGTTTACAACATCACCCGCTACCACCCACCTCCCCCCACCCACAGCTACACGGAAGGAGTCGCTTTTTATTGCCTTCTTACCAGTGCCACCTGTAACCCATTCTGGTACGCACTGTAAACGCACACCACCTCAGCTCAGTGCTCCTCCAGGCGGCCATGACACCCGGAATGGCCAATCCAAAATGAGCGTTTTCTTTTTGATCGGCAAGCAGAAAAGCCGAGTGTAATTGAAGCGAAATTTTCACCCACAATTCCTCCTACCCTCCCACTTTTTTATGCTGTGCAATATCTGTGTGTTTGTGTGTGTGTGGGGATGAAAAGTGCAGTTAACGGAATGGGTACAAATGTGTTATGATTTCTCTCGTTCTCTCCCGTCATGATGATGCTGCTGATGTTGATGAAAAAGCGTCATCACAATGGTTGCTGTGTTGATGTGTTGCTAGCGAGAAAAACGATCGGTGATGCGATGGGGGATGAGAAGGTGTGTGTATGCGGTTTACGGATTTTTTTCTTCGATCTGTGAGAGACAAATGAAAGTGGCAAACCGCATCTCATCCTACCATCCCGGGGAACCAAACGGATCGAATGCAGAAGGATCGCGATTTTCTTTCTAGACCACCCTCCCACCTGGTTCGAACATCAATTGGGGGTTTAAAAGAAAGCTAACTGTGAGCGTGAATGTGTTGAGTGCGTGTGAAACAGGGTTTTTGTTTTAAATTAAACTCTTCCCAAAGTGAATCGAGTGTTGTAACCTTGCCCCGGTTGGCACTTTGCACGTTTGCAAAGCCTTGTTCTTCCCCCCTTGAAGTGTGCAAACACACACCTTTCTTAATTAATTATTTTGTTCACTTTTTTCTGCTTTCCTTCGTGTGTGTGTGTGTTTGTGTGCTGTGTTGTGTGAAAGCAGTGAAGCACGATCAGTGGCAACGGTTTTAGCGCCACAAAACTCACGGGACGACAGCAACAGCAGCATTAGTAGTGGTAGTAGTGCTGCAAAAGAAAGAAAGTTTGGCAAATCACGGTGCTGTGCAGCGCATTTGCTGTTTGTTGATGAGGCAGACGATCGCCGCAACGTGAGAGAAAGCATCATCACCGCAAACGAGGACGACGACGACAACGGTGTTGTGCTGTGCGGTGTGTGCCTGTTTCTGTGTGTGTGTGTAAAAGTGGAGGGCAAAACCACCCTACACACCCTCCCACCTCCCACCTCTTGGCGACCGCCGCCGGCCCGTACGACGAACCAGACGAACTGGAACAGCAAGCTGCTGCAGGCCCAGAGGCCGCGAGCAAATCTCCACCATCCCATCGGTCCCAACGGTCGCCCGCCGATCGCGCATTGGGGGTGATCTGCTTCTTCTACATAGCACCAGCGTGAACAAAGAAGTAGAAGAAGAAGCAACGGCAGCAACAGCAGCAGCAGCAGAAGAGGGCAAAGAAGTGAACTATAACGAAACACATAGCTCTCAGGTATGTTTTGTACATTGACCTTGTTTCGCGTATTCACCGCAGCCGGTTCGCCACCCCCTACACGTGTCCCCTTTTCTCCCCCTCGCAGGGTGGGCGGTTGTGATGGGGTTCATACACCACCACACCACCATCATTCAACAGTCAGAAACTCACAATCTCTCTCTCGCAAGCTGATCGCCCAAACCAGCAGCTCTTGTGTGCGTTGAACGGAAATACTCGCTTAGGTACAGAGTGCTGTAAGCTATGCAGCTGTTGAATATAATTATAATACCTTAAAAAATATTAATTTCGGTATAGAATACAACTTGGCGCATTAAAATGCACTCCATTTCGCTCGCCATGCGAAAGATTTTTCTTTTCGTAAATAAATTTTTACACCGCGATGACCACCCGGTCGACCACAGTGCGCTGTCAGCTGCTCATGCGTCACGCTTGCCCCCACCGTGCTGTCGTTTGTTTGTTGTTTACATTTTACGACGATGAAGGGCTGGCACGATCAAAAACACGGCGGCTGTTTATATGCTCGCGCGCGCGTTTGTGTGTGCGTGTTTTTATAAGCGAAGCGAACGAAGGGTTGATTTTTATATCAAGGAAGGAGAACGAAAACAAAAATGGCTGCCGGTGTGACAACAAATTATTTTTCTGCGGTCTAAAGAACCAGGAAGTTCTCTTAATTTTTTTTTAAGGAAAATCTAAAGCGTTTAGAAAGCAACTTTTATGTAAGCTGTATTTTTTATGTTTACTTCACAAAACGTGACAAAATTAAGCTCCATTTTCTCTGTATAATTGTACTATTAAGCTATTAAAGTACATGAAACTAATGGAATGTTTCAAAGTAAAATTTGCATTAATGTCCCCTTTCTACTCCCAATGTTGTGGGCCGCGAGAACAAAACCCGTCGCTTGCTACATCTAAGGAGCCGCGCTTAACAATTAATGGAATTAAAACCACTATCGCGCTCAGCTTTGGTTTGTGCTTCCATTGTTTATTGTTAGGCATTGTTAGAGGTTTTGCGCTTGAAACTTTTGTCTCGTTTTTCAACCCCCCCTGGCCCAACATTCCGGCGATGTGGTGTGGGAACTGTGGCACGCATATATTGATCCTTTCAGCAGCCTCCCCGGCACAAAGCGACATCCATTTTTCTACATGCAAAACAGCGTGGGATGCATCAATCTGGGCGTCCTTTATAGAGAGCCCACGCATAAAATGAGCTTTTCTCGTTTCGTTTCTGTGGTAATAGAGTTAGAGCCGCGTAAGGTTGAGCCCGTTTATTGGTGTCACCCTCGGCGCAGTGAAACAAATTTCGGAAGCTTTTTAGCAGCTAGGCAGCCGCAGGTCACACCGTATAGACGCATCCAAAACACGTCCATAGGTAGAGCCATTTCTTGCACCAACTCTGGTGACCGACATTCTCTTTGCCTTTCCTTGGGCTTTTTTTTTGGGCAGATCGTGTTCGCACCTTTTCGCTGTCGCATGTGCTTGTGCGTTCATCAGCACCTGCTTCTGGTTCTGAGGTGTGAGTGTGTGTGTGCTGTTTTTGGAAGGGTTGAAATTGTAGAACCACCAACCTTAAGCCTCTGCTGAATTGACACCCCGGTTCCACTTCGAACCATGGTTTAAGACGTGGCGTTGTTGGAGATAGAACACATTCTTTTAGGTTTATTCTGAAAAAAATCATAAAGAACGTTGTAATAATTCCTAGAGGATTGCCCTTGTGAAGATCGTCAGCATTGACCCAAGAAGTCAATATATCTTATCTTAAAAAACTTGTAAGCGCAACAGAATACTTTAGCCTTAAGTTGTTGGATGTCGTTAGCCGTTCTATCTTCTATAACAAACCAAATAGAAAATAGTTGTGGCTTCCGAGGCCGCTTTTGATGGTACGCCCTGTAGATTGAACAGATGTACACGAAGGCCATCTTCAATCTTTGTCGAGGAAATCCAACAAATGCCAAAGTCAACATGGGCTTTATTGGTTCAACTGCTAAAGTCATTAAGTCAGCCAGTGTCGTGCCTGTTGCGTGCTGCTCTATTCCGAGAAGATCTCTTTTATAATACCAGTGTGATCGTTTGCATCATAATTGATATCATATCTCGTCTTTCTTTCCCTTTTTGCAGGATCGCGTAGACTATGGATCCAATGTTCTTTCCACCCTCCAATGGAGTTCCTTCCGAGAGCAAGCTGGCAACGTACATGGTAAGGGTCCGAGTTTATAAAATTAGCGCTTTAAAGTTAACATCCTCCCTTCTTCCACAAACTCCACAGAGTCGTCAAAATGGTACGACTGCCGCGTACGGGTTGCCGATGGGTCTCTCCAAAATTACGCTCGATTCGCCTATATCGCTCAAAAAAACACAGGCAAGTTCCCTACGACCACCCCCAACACCGATCCACGCGCTACGCAAAAACTAACACGCTTTCCTTTTTCTCACCTTCCAGGTGACACCACAGTCACCCGAATTCATTCCAAACAATCGATTGAGCACGTCCTCGTCGCCGAACTTTTACTCGTCCTACTCGATACTTAGCAGCAACAATGGTACCGGCACCGGTACCAACAACGGCACGGTCGTGGCCACCGCCCAACCACCGTCCCAGCAACCGCCAACCGTCGTCCCGTCGTCGGTGGTCAAGGCCGCGGTCAGCAACGGAGGCTACGTAGGGCCGGGGGGCGGCGGTGCTGGTGGTGGAGGTGGTGGTGGTGGTGGTGGTGTCCCCGTACCCGGCAACATACTGGCCGGTGCGCTTAGCAGCACATCCGCCTTTGCGGTCACACCGATCAAGGGTAGGGCGATTCGTGCGACGGTTCCCGTTTCCTGCGCATCACTAAGCGATGGTTATTCTCTTCTGCTTGCAGGACGAAACTTGCTGCGAAACGAATCACCGCAAAGTACTAATACATCCCCCCGTATTACGCCCCAACCTTCACCACCGCCAATTACCACCAACATTCATCAAGTAAACTACACACACACTCTCTCTCTCTCTCTCTGTTTTGCTATTGCGCTGTGTCTTTTTTTGTGGCCTTTTCCTTTTAAATGTGTATTTTTAATTCGTCTGATGTCTGTTTTTGATGTTAAAAATGTAAAACTAAATTTTAAACTATCGATTTGTCCAGTGCCGGGATTATTTGAGCGTCGTCCTTCATTTCCAAATTTAGTCATATTGGAACAAACAATTTTTTTTGTTAATCTTGAAGTTTGTTTAAGTTAAATCAGCTTTTAAAATGTTTAAAAATAGATGCAAAGAGATATTCTAAACTCAAAATGTTGTTCCACAAAAGCCTCGCACACCACTATGCTTCACCCCCATGGGTTCCCGATTGTATCAACGCGTGCCACACAAAAACCTAAAACCATCGAAAAAAGAAACAAAAAATCTTCAGCTTGTTCCTAATGTATAATATCTTCCGTCGTTTTTTTTTCTTCCTTTCTCTCTCTCTTTCTCGCTTCGTCCGTTCGTTCTCTTCCTTCCAAACGTCGATTGTTTGTTTCTCGCAGGAAAATGTTGGTGGCACTACGTACTTTTACCCAACGGCAGCCAACCATCAATTAACGCCGAGCAGTACAGTTAACACGACTGATAACTCCTTTGTCCACATAGCAAGCTCACAAATTAATCTAAGTTATACACATCCAGGTAAGAGTGCCGTGCCCATTCCCCGCATTTGTTGCAACGCTTCTCACCGAAACCCACCCAAAGAACTCGGTAACTCGGCTATAAGATGATACGAGCTGACTGTTTTTTTCTGCCTCCACTTTCCTTGCAGGACATGTTTACCCGGGACCTGCATCGCACGTTATCAACATGCAATCGAAGGCACAAGTGTCGGCCGCATTCTTCATGCAGGACGAGCTGAGGAACGATATTTTAGCGCGGAACGAAATCGTCAACAGTATCGAAAACGACAGTCAAGGTGAGATTTGTTTTCTTTTCCTGGCTGACTTCTTTGAAATGTACTTTAATTGCTTCCACTCTCTACGCCCGCTTTGCAGATATACCTCTTGAAGTGGAAAACTATCACTCGCTGTGTTTGCTCGAGTCGTTGCCGCTTCACCCGAAGCTTCCACTACCGTCGTCCACGTACCGGGCAACGCACGCCGTTACCGGCGTCAAGTACTGCCTACGACGTCTTCACGGTTCGTGCCCCTTGATGCGTTTGATCTAGCGAGAATCGTGTGTTCTACTGTTTCCCTTTTCTTTTTTGCTTGTTTGCTTGCGTCCCCCCCTTAGGTTTCCGTCTACAGTCCACCAAGTGTATGCAGGTGGTGGATAAATGGAAAAAGCTTCAACACACAAACATTGTGCAGCTACGCGAAGTGTTTACTACGAAAACTTTTGGTGATAATTGTGAGTTTGTTTTGTCGGCACCTTTACGCCGCAAACACCGAAAAGCCAACAGGGTTAATGTGAATCGTTTTTTTCCGCTCTCAGCTTTAGTAATAGTGTACGACTATCATCCCGGCTCACAAACGCTGCTATCCAAGTACTTCGCATCCGTTCCGGACACGAACGGGTACACCGATCCGTTCGCCGGCGAAGCGCGTCCTTTTAGGTAGTAGCAGACTAATGTTCTTTACCGGAACAAAAAAGGTTTAATAATAATTCTCTTCTTTCCGTTAAAGCCACAAAAGTTCTCTTCATCGTACCGCCGCAACGTCACTCCTGCCAGAAAATGAAATATGGTCAATTATCATACAGCTGAGTGCGGGCTTACGGGCGATACATCAGGCGGGACTAGCTTGCCGGTAGGGAATGCGATCTGCCTGGGGTGTTTAATACAGCAATTTTATAACAATTCCTTGCTTATTTTCGCGAAACGCAGGACACTGGATCCAACAAAAATCATTGTGACCGGAAAACGGATACGCTACAGCTGCGTCGGCATATCGGACATCTTCACCTTCGATCCCAACCAACAGAATCAGCTGACGGTGTTAGATCATCAGCAGCAGGTACGAAAGCGGCTCTTCTTATCAACGAATGTAACCCGTTAGTCTTTCTCCACTTTTGGCTTTATGGGATTTCAATTAGCTTAACGGTCTTTTCCCGAGACGAATAGTTGAGTTTCAGTAACTGGAAAAAGCTTTAAGGAGCTAAATGTAAACAGATCAGTAAACAGTTTGCTGGTTCATTCTCCTTCTCCACACGCTTTGCTCGCACATACCGCCGAAGATGGTCCGTAGCATCCGTCGCTAGAAAATGGCGAGTGCGATGGTGTCCTCCACTAGCATCCATCGACCAGGAAGTCCGCAGAGGACTACCGGTCGTATCATTGTGCGATGTACGAGTCTTCTTAGGATCTCAGGAGTCTGTGGGGCCCGCGTAGTAGGCACGATTCTCTTGAACAATGCGTCTTCGGATTTCACTGCTTAGTTACGATCGTGCCAAGGTAGCAGAACTCCTCTACCTACCTCCAGATCGTCGCCGTCAACTTCTACTCTGCTTCCGAGTTGTGCTCTATCACGGTCAGAGCCTCCGGCAAGCTGGCACCTTGTCTTCGTTGCATTGATTCTCAATTCATTCCTATTGGCCTCGCGTTTGAGGCTGGTGTACGCCTCGCACACTCCCGCAGAAGTCTGTCCAATCATGTCTATGTCATCCGCGAAGCCAAGGAATCGAAAATATCGGGTGAAAGTCATGCCTCTGATTTCGTAGCCCGCGCTTCACATGCCACCTTCCAGAGCAATGTTAAACAGTAAACAGACGGAGAGTCCGTCCCTTTTGCTTCAGTACCCGATGAGATTCCGACAGAATGTTCGACACAGCCGTAACACCTTCGCAGGGTGTTCCATAGCTTGGTCCGATCCATGATATCGTAGGCCGCCTTGAAGTCGATGAACAGGAAGGTGTGAGGGGATCTGGTGCTCTCAGCACTTCTGGAGGATCTGCCGTATAATGAAGATTTGTTCGGTCGTGGATTTCCCTTCAACAAATCCACCTTGGTAGCTTCCGACAAAATGTGTAGCAAGGGGCGCAAGTCTGCAGAAGAGTATACGAGACAGCAGGATCTTGTAGGCATCATTCAGGACTGTGATGGCTCCTGGTGAATGGCATCCTGGCTCCACTCGGAATGGAAGGTTTAATGATACTAAATGATGTTTAAATCACGACGTCAAATGCTCTCTTGTGGATTTCGATTAAAGGATATAACTGGACCTTCTTTATATCGTTTTATATGTGTCGTTTCCTTCAGGAGGATCTATTGGCACTAGGAAAGCTAATACTAGCGTTAGCTTGCCGTTCCTTACAATCGGTCCAGCGGGATCAAATACAAAGCAGCGTCGAGCTAGTATCCCGTCACTACTCGTCAGATCTGCGAAATATTCTAATGTAAGTCTCAAACTGCGGTGCTAGCCTGCAAGATTTCAGGCCCGAGCCTAAACACTCTCCTAACTTGCAGATGTCTTCTGAATACAAACACCCGCCGCTCGGTGACGGAGATCATGCCGATGATCGGTGCCCGATTTTACGTGCAGCTCGATGCACTCCAAGCCCAATGTGATATTCAGGAGGATGAGCTGGCGAAAGAGATGGAAAATGGACGGCTCTATCGGCTGCTCGTGAAGCTCGGCTGCATCAACGAACGACCGGAGTAAGCATACGTCGGGACTCAAACGAGAGAGAGAGAGGAGCTATTTAACCTCCTCCGTTTTTTTTTTCTTGAACTCCCGCAGGCTCAACCTGGACGTAACGTGGTCCGAAACGGGTGATCGCTACATGCTGAAGCTGTTTCGGGACTATCTCTTCCACACCGTCACCGAGGATGGGCGCCCGTGGCTGAATCAGTCCCATATCGTACAGTGCCTCAACAAGCTGGACGCTGGCACGATGGAAAAGGTACGCCCGACTGTTGCCCCAGTCTGTTGCCCTTTCGGTGCAGTCCTTTTAATATGCTTTCCCCTCCCTTTTCCAGGTTCAACTTATGTCCCGTGACGAACACTCAGTATTAGTAGTGACCTATGCTGAGCTGAAGCACTGTCTCGATCAGGCATTTTCCGAGCTGGTAGCGGCCAGCGACGGTTCCGTCTAGTAGTGGTGGTCGCGCTTGCCACCAGCACGACGCGGCTTGTTCACGGTGCCACGGTGCGCCGGATAAACCTACCGGCACCTGTTCCGCAAAACACACACCCGTTACGTTTCCTCCTTCTACCCTAGCCCCCCCCGACCAACCGTCCGTCTTTTGCGATGGGGTTGTTGATTGGGTGCATACATTATACATACGAGCGTGTATTTTCTTTCCTTCCGTTTTCGCCCGAAGCTTTTCAGTTTAGTTTCCTTTTCTCACCTATTGATCGAAAGTTTGAGCGTGTGGGTAAGGAAACAGGACGAATA
Source organism: Anopheles stephensi (assembly GCF_013141755.1). Lineage (NCBI taxonomy): Eukaryota > Metazoa > Arthropoda > Insecta > Diptera > Culicidae > Anopheles > Anopheles stephensi. Next base: position 19,827,893 of record NC_050203.1, read on the forward strand.
TCCTTTTTTTTGTTTTTTGTTTCGTCATCCTTAGCTCCACAGTAAAGTAAAAGTCGTCCGTGTTGTCGATCCGAGACAGAGAAAGGCAGCGTCAACCTTCACTTCGCCGATTGCCCCACCCTTTATCACCTAGCTTCATATACCCCGCCAGATCGCGACTCCGTGCTCCTACAAGTTATAGACTGATTGAAATGCAAACAAAACAACACATTTAGTGAAGTGTATGTACAACAACGACTTTTTCAAAGTGTGAATGTGTCAGATGTGTGATACAATTATATTTGCCCGCCAGTTGGTTCCGAGCAGACCGAAGTGCTGACAAGATTGCAATGATCAGAAATGAAAGGTTAAAAAGGCCTTTTTTTGGTTCAGTGTTTTTCCCCCAATTTTAATTTCGTTTCGTTTGTTGTGGTTATTTCTATTTAAATGTGTAACCCCCCTTCGGCCCAGTCGGAACACAACCCACGTGGCGCACGTGAACTGAACTGAAACTGGAAAAAATCAGCCAAGCTCAGGACGGAAAATGCCCGACCGACTGTAGACAAGACTCGCTACGCTATGAAAAACAGGGCGGTGGAAAACAAGTTCCTCTCGGCGATTTTGCTGGAAAAAGCTCACCCCGTGGTGGGTAGTTGGTGCATGGTAGGAAGCGTATTGGAAGAATGCGTATTGTGTATGCTTTCCGTTCGTTTTTTCGTATTTTTTTACATAACATTTTTCCGTTACATTAGATCTCGAGATGCGCTAGAAACACTACAAAACAAGCATACAGAAGCGATAATGATGTGTTACTGATCATATATTGGTTAGGCTTAAGATGTGTGGCGAGTCGTGGAAAGCGGTGAAGAAGAGCTAAGGGAGATTAAGAAAGGAATGCAACGCCTATAGCATGTAACACACAAAGTAAAGAGCAGAAGAAAGAGAGAGAGAGAAAGCGAAAGGGAAAGAAAACAACAAGCAATGTAAACACAAAGATGTGAAGAAAGGAACTTAATTTGCATGAGTTTGTTTCGGTTTGTTTTTTGCCTTCTCTTCTCTACTCTCATCTTATTCCTTTTTCCTTTTTTAGATTTTATGTGCGTATGTTTGTATTTCTTCTCGTCGTTTTTTTTTTGTTTGTTTTACAATTTATTTGTCCTGTCCGTAAATATATACACACTTTTTTGTAGTACAACATTTCAACATAAAGACTGTCGTTTGTGAACTCCTTTTTCTTTTTGGTTCTCCTTTTACTGTTGCGCTTCTGGGTACTATTATTGGGCTTGTAGTTTTTCCTTCTTTAGGAGAATCGAACTCCCTATTCCTGACTGGGGAAAGCAGATAAATGGCTGGTATTTTAACAAACTTGCCTCAATTTTATGGAAAAACTGCACTGGAGCATAGTCCGAAAAAAGGGGCGAAAAAAACGATGCGCAGTGTAGTAAGTTGACTTGCAGGCAACCACAAAGCAGAAGAAGATAACGAAAAAAAGCGTGCAGCTAGCAACAACCTGTAAGCAGTGAAGGGAAAAAGAAGTGCAAAGTGGTAAAAAAAAGCGTTGAACACTATTACTCTTATCAAAGCAAAAATGACCCACAAGAAGAGGTGCAAGCCGAAGCAGAACGCAACACAGAGAAACGAGATAGTAACGTTGCGCAATCAGTCAGGTGCACCGTTTGTTGGTTATTTGAAGTAAAACGAAAATCAAGAGAAGAAAAGTGGAGGAAAGAAAGAAAGGAAAAACTAAACAAAGACTTTTTATTGTGACAAATAATATTTAAAATACACAGCAAACGGGCAGCATATAGAAGAAGGAATAGAGGAAAAAGAAAAGCAACATAATAAAGAAAGGAAAACAAAAAACATGAAAAATACAACCAGAGATATATTTGTACTAAAAATAAAGGAAGAAGAAGACAGAAACAAAGGAAAACATGTTGTAGCAAAACAGGGTTGTAGTGTAGTAAGCGGTGTATAATGTAGGTGAACACAAACGGCACAAAACATATGGTCGGAGAAGAAGAGAAAGAGAGAAAACAAGATTGAACGAATGGAGAAAGAGTTCGTTTTTCTCTTTGTGGAGGTTTAGGTTTTTACGTGAAAACCCCACACTGTATATTCCCACCTCTCTTTGTTTTCTATTTCTATTTTCATCTTCAATTTTCCGCTTTCCTTCTGTTTCCCTCGACTTCCTATTCTAAGTAAATAAGTAAGGCTGACGGAATTGTGGCGATGAATAATGCTATTATTTTACATTTACATTAAACGCATAGCATACTTACACACACACACGCGCGTACGTGTATACGTATACACATATACATACCTTTGATAATAGTTCTATATATATGTATGTCATGTGGCCGTAGATTCTATTTGTTAGCTTACGAAGTGAAGCGCGAACACTGGGCCGTCTTTGCGCGGATCGGCGTGCTGTGGTAGCTCTTTTTGTTTTGATTAAGAAGATTTCTTCTCCATTAATTTTTTGTGTTCTTTTTTCTTCTATCTTTCATATCAAACCCACAAATACGAAACAGCTCCCATTAACACAGAACATACTCCTTGTGATAATGCAACAGCCACAAATCTGATCTCATTTTGTTTGTCATCTCCCAGAAACACACAGTGCACAGCAAAACCGCAATTCTTTGATTTTATAGTTGAGTAAATTCCACCCCGAGAAGAAGGAAGAAGGAACACACAAATTACAAAATAACAATTAATCAACAACAATGGTACAATCGAGACGGGCGTCCTGGTAATAACTGCTCTTTCCTTTTTTTGGTTCGATGTATATGTGTCCTTTGCTGAGCTCAGAAACCTAAACCTCTCGCTGTTTGCTAACAAAGCAGGTTAGAAGAAGTAGAAGAAGTAATTAACAAACAAAACAAAACAAAACAAAAACCATCAAAGAAAACTGAACCGAACCAACAGAAAGAACACACACACATAAAGGGGAAAAAAGAAGTAAAAAGAGATGAAAAACAAAACCCGCATCCACTGAATATGAAAAAGGATGAAACTCGCACTCAGACAAGGTTAAACTATATTTGACATGAAAAAGAACAAGAAAAACGGAGAAGAAAAGAGAGAGAGAGAAAGAGGAAAATGGAAAAGCGCAAACCTTGAAACGGAATGCGCGAAACAAAAACATACAAAAAAAGGGGTAGAGGAGTAAAAGAAAAACAAAACACAAAACGTTGAGAAATAAAATGTGAAAAATTATATTTACTGATAATACTTGGATGGCTTACGGTTAATGTTTTCTTCTTATTTTCGAATGTTTTCTTTTCTTTAATCAAATTTACAAAAAAACACATAAAAATTTACATATTTTATGAGAAATTGTAAAAATAGAGGTTGACGAGGTTGTACCTTTATTGTTGTTCTACTGCATCTTATTGCTTCTTACAGTGTTTTGCTAAATCGAACATTTTCATTAAAAGAAAGTGGCTTCTCTTGTGCGCTTTACCGTTGCAATGGAATATTTCTAGCAAAAAATGCTTTTCCTATCGGATAAAAATTGTTCTTACAACGCAGCATTGTTTCGGTAAATGCTTCGGTAAAACAAAAATCGCTTTCCCCGTGGACGGAATGTGGTACATCAAGAGATTCAAGTCTTAGAAAAGGCACGATGCTACTACCCTATGTTAGTAAAAAAAATGTCTCTAATCTCTAAATACAGAGCAGCGGGAGAAAATGTCAAAAGCATTTCCCGACTTATAGAAAAAAATATTAAAATTTTTTCGAGTGGAATGTTATGAAGTTGGTAGGAGAGAGATATAAAATAATGATGCAGAGTGCCTCACACTCTCTTACTCGGAACTGCATTTTGGTGTCATTGATGGCGACGCCTTCTCCCCCTTCCTGGATGCGTGTCAGGCGTAGCTAACCTTCTGATCGTACGCCTGATCACGCATGTCCTGATCGTCCGGTAGGGCGTGATGGCGCAGCTGACACAGCTGCGCACCATATCGCAAGATCAGCATGATGATCAGCACGATAAACATGGCCAACATGGCCACCGCCGGGTAAACGATCAACCAAGCCATTTCGCCTAGATGTCACTTTCACGCTTCTGCAACTCCACGTACTCTTCCCGGTGATGGTAGCCCTGGGGGGATGCTCCACGCACGGCGGCCGGTGGATACTGATACTGGGGACGGTGGTGCGATACGGTGTACTCGACTGGACGCTCAACGTCGGGCTGGAAGTAGAAGAGAGAGTAACGTTTTGAGTTGCAGCACGAGAAAGGGATAATGGACGAGTTCCATTCCGAATCAATTATTAAGCAACAGAATCTGCGACCGAAAAAGCAATCTTTCTTGCCTTTCTTATGCATTTCTCCGATCGAAATTGTATCCTTGATGGCCGGAGAATGGCACTTGGATCAGTTTCTTTCTGCATCCGCTAGTCTGCAATCCGTATCGAGCTCGCAATCCATTAAAGCGTCCCCGTAAACGATACAGGGCGCGTTCAATTATGCATCTTTATGCAATTTCAATTTAGCTAGTTTTCTGTGAAGAAGGGTTTTTTGTGTGTGTGTGCGTGTCCTCGTTGCCCCAAGTGTATCCCATTCTTGCACTGGAGAACCAAATGGCGAACAACCTTCTGGCCATCATCGACGTCGATGGGATTAATTTTAATTTCGGTCAATGTGTTACCCACCAATTGGTCCTCTATGGGTGCATTGGTTGCATTGGTTGCATCGTTTGGTGATGCGGCAAATTGGCCGATTATTGGCCAGGACTCATGCACGATTGTGCATGCGTACGCGAATGCGTTCGTTCATGCGATTTGCAATTGGCTTGCTGGGGTTGGGGCCAATGTGCCAAAACACGACTGTCGTCCGACGAAAATGGTGTACAGTGATGCGCGCAAGAAGTGGGACGAAGGATGAATTCGCTCTATCAGAAGTATTTAGATTTTTTCACGATAGATGGCGCGCTACAAATTTAAATATCAACTGTCAAACTACCGCACGGAAATAAAATTATTATTTTGACAGCTTAGTAGCATCTCGACTAATATTTTGATACAGTTGTAGGAAACAGATTGAAAGAACTATTTGAGCAAATATTCCATTTCACTTTTAAGATAAAAAAGTTTTTATCTCCTTTAAAAATGCTTTGACTCGAGTCCCACCAAAAGGCGGGAGATATTGGTCTTTTATTTTAGCGGAAAACAGCATGGTATTTGACTGTTGGATAACCTTTTCATTGCACGACCTCCTTAATCAAATCCCTTACAATGAATGCACGACTACTCGTATACGACAGAGCAGTGACTCTAGCCATGTGGTGGGACTCGCTAAGAATTATTTACTCTGAGCCAAGGCTTCATTGTTAAAAAAAGGATAATCTTGGAAGTGAATACTCGAAAATTAAATGGAAGCGCTCGTCGAAAAGAGCGTCAATCCGAATTATTTTCGATCGCCCGGTAACTTTACCTGCTCATAGTAAACCATTCCTAGCAGGTCCCACCAAAAGTAAAGTTGTTTATGTCCTAGCATGTAATTGAGATTCTAGGACATGCATTCGCAATCCTTCCAAAAAAAAATACAGGAATGATGTTTAAGCAGTCTCTTTCAAGCATTAGAAGGTTTAGGCTCAAAAATGGGGAACATTTCCTAGAAATTTAAATAACTCACGCATATATTCAAGTTTTGTTCCACCCTCTAGCTAAATCGCCAAAACTGCCAAAGGAAGTCGCATGTAAATAAACAATCAAAGAAGGAAAATGACTTTCTCGAGGTTGTAGAATCAAAAAGGATCGTTCAAAACTAACCCAAAGAGACACCTTACGGGAGACGATGGATCCTGAGAAAGAATCCAAAGCAAATCCATTCTTGGACAGGACAGTTGGGACAGCAAGCAAGTCAGACCATGCAGCGAAAATAGACTCCGATTCGAACCATGAAAAGATTTGTATGAATTAGGACTAGGCACTAAGAGTTTGGAGAACTAGTTGACTAGTGCAACAAGCTATCTGCCACATTGGCAAGGCTTATACAACCGATAAATTCTACATCGTTGACCGAGCATGCCCCCCGGGATAAGGCAAAACTTTGTCCAATCACACGCGTGACGCACTGTTGTCCCCCCCCCCCAAACCAGAATCCAAAGAGGTGAAAACGTGTTACCATAATTGAATATCGTCTGCAAAAACGAATGCATACCATCGTCCCGCAGATATAACTCCTCCAAGCATCGGCCAGACTTTAACCTCCAGCAAAAAACACATACTGGAAACATCAGGCCACTCGAAAGCCAATCAATCTTTTGCCTGCTAACCACAATCATCGGTGTGTGAGCACAGGTCGGTGTGTGTGTGTGCGATGCCGGAACACTATCACGCATCTACTTTATGGCCGATGCGGACGGTGCCATAATCTCGGGCAGGAATTTATCCGTTCCAACAACGCCACGAGATGCGGAATCGATCTAACTGAAAATGGAACCGATTCGCTTTAATTTCGATGGGTTTTTTCGCACCTCCGGATTCGGGCGCCCTGGGCCACGGCGTGGTTTTCCTGCACCGCCAATATTGATGGGCGAGTGGAGATAGTGCCGATGACACTGGCTAGGCTAGCTAGCAAACGACCATAATTGGACCAATGGAGAGTTGTCCAACTTCGCCAATCGGGAAAAAAAACCCCGCCATCGCTATCCATTTCGTGGCGGTGGCCTTAACCGGCCGACAGGCATTAGCTTCACTCGCGTGGTGCAGCTCGGAAAACCTCCGGGCGCAGAAGATGAGAATTTTAATTAAATAATGTTTCCCCATCAATTATTGGCCGTGGCCGAGTTGGCGGATGGAAGTTGCACACGGAGAGAGCAGTGCAGGGCACACGCGCAATCAATTCAATTTTCGCGGTACGATGGGCGAATTAAGCTGGATACAAGTTTCATCCCTATCTCTCGCTCGGTCTCTGGTAATCTGCATGCAATCAGTATCGCAGTGGTAGCGGCACTATGGCCAGGGAAAAAGAACTATTAATACAATATATTGCTTGGTAAATGTTGTGTGCGAGGGAGCCCCATGGACAGCATCATACAAAGGTCGATAAAGCGATCCCTAATTGTAGGATTGGAAGCTTGCCCGAGACCACCATCCCTCCGATACCACTGATGATGGTAGTATAATTCCGATTCAATCCTCTGGTGGCCAATTTACATCCATCGCTATCGACCAAATTACCATTTTTGCTCCCAATGAGTCCCCCGGGAGGTTTTGGCTAGGTCCGGCCGACTGTTACTGGGCGAGGGAGCTTTGTCGATTTCTTTTTTCGACCAGACTTCGATAGCGATGGTTCACCATCTCGATTTGGTACTGTTCCTCACCCGGTGCGGCATGGTCGGGTCGCCGAGCGCGGATGCAGCGTTGGACACACTGGCGTACCTCACCAACCATCCCGATCCCTTGGAACTCCCAGCAGCCGGACAGGAGCTTTGCATTTCCCCAACGCACGATCACTACTGGAACGATGTGCTCGAGCGGTATCTGCTCCAGTTTCCTCTGCTGCCGCGAGTTCTCACCCGCACGAAGCTGGGTGAAGTCCCACTGCACCAGTGTTCGCTGTACCTGATCTTCGAACCAACCGCACAAGCCCGGCAAGTGTTTCTCCGCATCCAGTTCCTGGCGACCAATAGCAACTGGAACCAGGCGGCCCAGTTCGCTGTAATGGTGAACGCGAAAACATCTTCCGCTGCACTGTACAATCAGTTCGAAAACTTTAACCTACTGGGCATCCAGAGCGGGTTGCTGCTGATGAGTGCACCGGAACACAATCGAACCTTTACGCTGACGGGTAACGGACAGGCCACCCTGGACTATGTGATGACGGTGAAAGATTTACCGAACTTGTTGAGCAACCGCAGCAGCTCCCTGGCGGGACGACGCGTGGAAATAGCGAGCAAAGTTGAGTATCCCTTTCTGCTGCAGAATCAACACCGACTAAGTGGGATTTACTACACCTTCTTCGAGGAGTTTGCCCGCAAGTACCGGTGCCGCGTAGCGTTCCTGCAGTACGGCGTGCAGATAGTGCTCACCATCCACAACCGGGAGTTTCTCACGAAACCGTACGCGATCGGTAGCTTCACGGGGAATTGTTTGGTCGTGCCGGAAAAACCCAAGCAAGGGTTGCTCCACTATCTGCTTTCTCCCTTCTCGGCTCCCCTTTGGTACCTTTGTGGGTGCTTTATGGCCGTCACCTTTCTGCTCAACTGGCACTGGGCAAACCACTTTCCGAACAATATACTGCTGACGGTACTGTTCGGTGATCAGGACGCGTCGTACAGTCGTTCGGAACGGCGGCTCATCTTTCTCGCTGTGGCGGTCATGTTTTTCCTGAGTGAGGCTTACTCCGCCAAACTCCTATCGACGTTTATCGAATCGCTGAATCAACCGAGGATTCGCACGATGCAAGCACTGGCCGAGTCTGACATTCCGATAGGGGTGCTTCACTTCTCCGACATTGAGGGGTACGAACAGATCCATCACAATGTGCGCGTTGTGGATGAACCGGAGTATTATGAAAATCTACGGCACGGACGGCATGCGTTCATGGTGCAGTGTGGCAATGCGGAACTGTTCGTCCATATGCAGGTACGCTACGGGCATGGTGAGTATCGGGTGGCGTACTACATCTTGAACGAGTTTTTCGGCTGGCGTATGAATGGGTTTTCTGTGTCAAGGTTTAGTCCGGTGTCGGTGCAGTTGCGACAGTTCATTGGGATCGTTGGACAGGCGGGGCTGTGGGAGTATTGGTGGGATCAAACGGTGCGAACGCTGCGGAACACCGTCAACCGTGGGTTGATACAGCGCGAGACGTTAAATTTGAACGATCTGATATCGCTACAGTATGTGCTGTTGGTGGGGTACGGGAGTGCGGCGATCGTGTTTGGAGGGGAAATGCTGATCAAAGGGTGCCGTTGGTATGGAAGGATGCGTGACAGAAAGAGGGAAAAAGGGCCGAGAGTGAGAAAATGGTAGATGTAGCTGTCTAGTTCTGATGCACATTTGGGCTTACGTTGACTTCAGATAGTTGGAGGTCTCGCTTAGAAACGATGAGCAAAAATAAAAGCTTCAAGTCTTGAGGATTGCTGCATTTCGTGGGGGATGTTTTTTATATCTGTGTATCTATAGACTTCATGAAGGCCAGGAGACCAATCGAGGTGACGGCCATGAATCTGAGAGGATCGTATGCTGGAGCCAGTCGAATCAATAATTGTGGTAGATACCTCGGTCCAGAAATTTTCTTCACGAATTCGAATATCTATTCTACTCAGCGCAAAGATGCTCGTATTCGTAAAGAACCTGATCACTGGTCAGCAGATTAGATCAGGCTTGAGCCTCCAACTTTCATTCCACTTACGACCTCCAGGAGGGCGCTTCTGCTTCTACTACTGTTTGAAGCCGCGTTCTGATATTGCTCTTAGATCCTTAATATTTGTAATATCCCTCTCTGAATCACTTGATGCTAGAGTTTAATGCTCTACATCGGCTGGTCCTTATACAGCATCTAATAACCTCGAGGATATTCCACCAAATGCACGCGATCATTTTGCTGACAAGAATTAGGGTTTCAGTACTGAAGCTGTTTGAAAAAGATATCCATAACCCTTTTTTCTCATGATATCGAAGTTGCCATCTAAAGATGACTTTTTAAAATATTCCCCACAATTTTGCTTGATTTTGGTCTACTAATTTGTCTACTTATTTGGACTATTTATGGATTTTCTTTTGGAAAAAGGCTTGACTTAGTCAATGGTCGAATCCGGAGCTCGAGTGTCTTCTGAAGTCTTTTAAGACAGAGAAACCCTAACAGAGTTTGGTGTGAGCTCCTGCTTGGAACTTCAACCTAGAGTTGCCTAGTAATACGGAAACACTAGTATTGAACAACCAACGAATAGTTGCTAGTGTAGTCATAGCATTCTTTTGCTGACAAGAACTCTATTCCCTAGAGAGGGATGCCAGCGATTAACTGCTATTGATTTGTTAATCAAAACACAATTAAAAGCTAATTTTTATATCTCCCGCGAGTCCCGAGACCAGCAGCGGACTGATGTTCAAATTTATGCATTTTAAAAGTCAGTTCTTCTGCATCCAAGCAGCAAGAATGTTCTTCGTACTGTATCTATCGGCAGCATTAGCCATTCCGAGCATGAGCACCATTTACTCAGAGCCACGCGAGTTAAGCACGACGCTCCACTACATTACAACCCAATCGGAACGTATCGAGATTCCTGCGGCCGGACAGGAGCTCTGCATATCGACCCCATCAACCGATCATCACTGGAACGATGTGCTCCAAACCTATCTGTACCAGTTCCCGCTCTACCCACGTGTACTGATGCCAATCGATCCGCAAAGCACCAAGCTTCACAGATGCTCCATCTATCTTCTGTTCGAACCGAGTGGTGCGCCCCGCGAGATATTCCTTCGCGTAAACTCTTTTTCCAAGCACACCAACTGGAATCCGGCTGCCAGCCTTATCCTTATGACCAACCCGATCGAAAGTGTGGATATGTTCCGGGTTATCTTCAAAACATTCGACACGATGGGGGTACGCAACGTGGCGCACATCGTGACGGACGTGCATCGGAACGCTTCGAACATTATGGTCAGCAACTACAAAGGTTCGATCGAAACGGTACACCCCGGGACGTGGTTGTACGGATGGTTCGTACAGGATAGGAACAAAAACATCGACCAACTGCCGATAGTGATCGAGAAGAAGATAGTGTTCCCATTCCTGATGTACACACCCAGTAGCATCAGCGGTGTGTTTTACCATTTCTTTGAAGCCTTCGCCAAACACATCAACGCACGCATGGCATTCGATACGGAAGGGAACCACGTACTACTGTCGATTAGACGGACCGACGCGCTAAGTGTTCCGCTCGCTATCGGAGGCTTCACCGGAAACTGTATAGTGGTGCCGGAAAAACCCAAGCAAGGCTTAATCCATTTTCTGCTCTATCCCTTCAGGGTCTCTTTGTGGTGCCTCTGTGGCTGTTTCGTTGGAGCTACGCTAGCTCTAAACTATCAATGGACCCAGCGTTTCCCGAACAACATACTGCTAACGATTCTGTTCGGCGAGCAGACGGACACATACAGCCGAACGGAACGACGGTTAATATTTATCGCGATCGTCATAATGTTTTTCCTCAGTGAGGCTTACTCCGCCAAGCTTATGTCGATATTCATCAGATCGTTGAACGAGCCACACCTCAAAACGATCCAAGAGTTTATCGCGTCCGGGATGATCCTGCAGGTGGTGGATTACAGAGAGGTTCAGCTTTACGAAGAGTTGCAGCACAACTTGCTTATCAGTGAGAAGAGCCGCTACGTAAGGAATGTGCATGAAGGTCGACACGCCATAATTCTGGACTGTGGTAACGCGAATCATCTGGTGCATGAGATAGTGAACAGTCACGGTGAGATATTCCCCCTGCGGTACTACATCCTGCCAGAGTTTGTCGGATGGCGACTGAATGGGTTTAGCGTTTCGAAGTACTGCCCGGTTGGGTTGAGGCTTGGGGAGTTCGTTGGCCTTATCGCACAGGCCGGCCTTTGGAATTACTGGAACGAGCTGTACATCAAGAAGCTGGATACGGTGCTGTACCGTTCGAGTAGCTACCGGGAAACGCTGCATATGGTTGATTTACTGTCGCTGAGCTATTTGCTGCTGGTTGGGTATGGAGTATCGTTTTGTGTTTTTATCTTAGAATCGGCTGGCCATTGCATGCTTTCGTACAGAGCAAAGTGTAGAAATAAGAGATAAATTGCTTTGTAAAGAAATTAGTCGAATTAGGTTCCTCGATCGCAGAGATCCTCATCATCAATCGACATGTTTGCACTGAAGAAACTTTAAATACAAAATTACGCTGATAGCTCTGTCCACACTTAACTGTGATTGAATTTAAACGCCTAAGAATTACAATGGAATTGATGAGGACTGAAGATATATCCTAACCAATTTTTGCGTCTCTGTTGCATATCAGTGTCCAAGGTAAGTGTACCATGACCACGCCTATATCCTTACTTTTACTAACGGTCGTATCTCTGTCGAGTGCTACCTTCTCTCAAGATGCAGCTATCGAAAGGCTCGTGCACATTACGACGGGCGTAAAGAATATAGAATCCCCGGCCGCTGGACACGAGCTCTGTATCTTCACAAACACAACCACCGACCCTTACTGGGTCCCGATCGTCCAACATTATCTTCAACGGTTTTCTGCCTATCCACGAGTGTTTCTGAACGCTCTCCAACCGGAGATCCAACTCAACCGCTGCTCAATGTACATCCTGACCGTTCCAAACATCGAAGGTCGGGAACTCTACCAATTGCTAATGAAGATATCGTTGAACACGAACTGGAACCAAGCCGCCCACTTCAGTGTAGCCATCAACGAACGCTCCCCAGCTCTCGGTAACCTGCTGAACGTGTTCCGTGCCTTCCCACCGCTAGGCATACGAAATGCTTGCGTACTACGACACGGACAGCGCCAACTTGAGACGTTTGTGAGTGACTTTAAGGATCGTGTGTACGATACGGAGCGGAGCGTCAGGCATCGCGCATTGCTTACCCAAGATCGCAACCACAATCTAGACCGTCGAGCGGTGAAGCTGCGGAAAAGATTTGCCTTCCCGTACCTCATCCTCGGTAACGGCAGTGTGAGCGGTGTTTACAATTGGTTTTTCTTCGTGTTTGCTGACTACGTCAACGCTCAGGTGCTGTACACCAGGCAGCCGAATGCAACCCTGTACGAAGTTGCGCTAAAGATCTACACGGCCGACCATCGCCTGAAGCCCATTTCCTTCGGTAGTGTCAGTGGCGATTGTTTGCTATTGCCGGAAGTTTCGCGGAAAGGATTGTTTCACTTTCTGCTACAACCATTCTCCCCGGCAACGTGGAGCCTGTGCGGTATCCTGCTGGTACTGGCCCTGGTACTGAGCTGGAAGTGTCCAGAGCACTTTCCCAACTCACTTCTCCTAACTGTGCTGTTTGGGGATCAAGAAACGAACCTGCGCTACACAACCACCGAACGCCGTCTACTGATCGTCGGTAATGTGATGCTGTTCTTCTTGACCGAAGCGTACTGGGCGAAACTTCACTCACTGTTCATAGACTCACTGAACGAGCCCCATCTGCGGACGGTGGAGCAATTTCTTCAGACGAACATCCCACTGGAGGTGGTACATACGGATGCGATCGCGTACTATCAGAAGCTACGCTCGCACCGTCCGCTTCGAGTGGCTGATCCTGAGCAACACATCCACAACATACAGAATGGACGCTGTGCTTTTTTGCTGTCGTGCAACAATGCACTGCTATTGCTGCACAAGCTAATGCACGCCAACAGGCAAGTCTTTCGGGCCCGGTACTATATACTGGAGCAGCACGTTAGCAAACATTTGGAAGGATTTTCTGTGTTCAAGTACAGCCCGATCGCGGATCAGTTACTGCACTACACGGGAATCGTACAGCAGGCCGGATTGATCAACCACTGGAGCTCTTTATACGTCGGTCAGCTGGATGGCTTTGTGAAGCGGACGTTCGTGTTCCACGAAACGCTCGGTTGGGCAGATTTAGCTTCGCTATGGTATGTGCTTATCATAGGCTACTTGTTCGGTACGTTGGCGTTTGTGGTGGAATTGACCGTGGGCAAGTTTGCCACTAATGTAGGTAGATTGGGCAACTTACGTTAACTGGCTGGAAGTGGCTGGCGTCCTTCAGCTCCGTCAGATCGAGTGGTGGTTGCTTGTGCGGTGTTGCTGACCAAAATGACACTAACCACCGATTTCCTACAAAAATTAGGAAAGAATACCACATTAAAGAGAAAACACGACACATTCAAGGTCTTCTGCTAGATGTTTTCTTCACCTGTGTGCCTATCCTGCCAGTACTGCTTGTGCTTGGAGCAGCAACCGCACACGACGTTCAGCACGATGATGAACACACCGATCACGGTGCAGATGGCGATTGTGACGTAGAACGGGTTAAAGTTCCCGTAGATGTGTCCTTTGAAGTAGGGATTGTCTAGGTACGCTGTACGCTCCTCGATGGTGGACATGATACCACTACACCATACCGGCAAGGGCAGTACGTCCGGGTTGGGGGGATGTCGTTGGTGTCTGGCGGAGAAAACAACAAAAGGCAAATAAATTCAGAGGAAGGTTTTAAACACAGAATACAAAACACTTCATTCTATGGAAGGGATAAATGTCCTGACGTTGTTATAATAGGACCCTTTAGAGAAGATCTGATTGCGATGGAAATGCTTAAAGCTTCGATTCACCTTCGTAAATATTTCCAATGATGTATGAAAATTAAATGATGAATTTATGAAGTTTAAAAATCTCATGGACGAATCTCAACAGGGGCTCCAAGCTTTCAAGGGACCGCAAGAGGTATCGTCCTGTAAATTAGTTGCTAGATCCTTGGAGCCTTAATCATTTAGAGGGGCTCGAACTCTAAAAGGGGCCTCATATAATATCTCCCATGGTCTCTGACTTTGGCCCAGTTACCAGATTCGACGTGTTAGGAGCCTCTAGCTATCCTCCTGCTGAGGTCCTCAAAAGGACGTGATCTGTCACTGAGATAGCTCGTACAAAATATTATACTTAGCTTTATAAAACTTTCCTTGCACATTAAGTATTTATTTATAACGTTTTCCCTCAATATATTCGTTACAAATTCAATATTTTAAAAAGAATAAAGAAGATAAAGATTGATAACAGTTTGGGATCAAACATCAAATCAAAAAAGCATTCACGGGCTCAACCGGGATTTGAACCCGGGACCTCTCGCACCCAAAGCGAGAATCATACCCCTAGACCATTGAGCCACCTGTTGAGCTCACCCACCACTACACATCAAATATCCACCGTGCAGTACGATACACACAACATGCTCAACCGTCATTCCACCTGGATATAAACAAGCTTCATTTTAATGTGAGCGAATGAACGTGTGTGCGTGTGGTGGTGGTGGTGAACCAACCAATCAGCTACACCAACACCGGTCACCATTTTTCTGCACCCCTCTTTCGCACCCCTAACCCCTCAGGGTTACATGGAAAGGAATGCGTCTGGCTAAAGTTCTTGTCCACCTGCGATGCGTCACGTTATGGTTATTTGATGAGCTTCGTTGGGAAATAGATGGGCGCAAATGGGCGCGATCGTAAAGACCGATCGGCATCAACCCTTCACGAGCGCTGCATCCTGGGGGATGCGGAGCCATCGTTTGACACAAGAAATGAAGCACATGGGCGTGTGTGATCATGCTGCTGCCCCTGCTTTTGAAGTCCAGTCTTTTTCCACACCTTTTTCCACTCGTGAGAATGTGCTAGAAGTGTTGACCTACACGCACGCCACACTGAGAAACACGCTTTTCTTTAAATTAAACACCATTTTTCTTTTAACAGTTTGCTGAAACAGAGGGTCTTCAGATTGAAAGAGTTCCCCCACAGGGCGTGGTAGAGGATCGCCAAACACACGCACGGGCGGTGATTAAGCCACACAAGATCAACGTCACTGTTTTCCCTCACAAAATAACGCACAAACCACAGCGTGGCAAAACAATAAACCTTTCTTCTGTTATATTACTCACTTTTTAACACAAAAAAACCCACACGGGAAACTGGCAAACACTTGTGCCGTCACTTGAGCAAAGAAACGGAACCACTCGCGACCACAGCTATCGTTGTTGTGCGTGCTATGTTGCGCTTCCACGCCGCCCGAATCGATCGCACCAACACAACCCAACACACCCGTTAATTGATGCGTTACGTTTGTGGTGTTTGTGTCGGCTCGCGTAAAGGGCATTTGTTTGTTGCTACGATACACACATTGCGCGTGCATGCTTTCGCCCTTCGAGACACACCTTTTTCTTTTTGGTTGCTTTTCAAAGTAACGGATATTTTCCCTTTTTTCCGGAGCACAGAAAAGGGACGAGCGAATCCCGAACAGCGCTAGACAGGTGCACAGTGATTAGAATGTCGTTAAACGGGGCACTGATGATTTACGGGGTAGAATTGTAATCGGAAATATAGAAAACAGGGGATAATTAGTCTGCCGAAAACGTCGTGATCGTTTGGTACTGTTTTGAATTAGTTAACGAGGTGGTTTGTAAGTTGCAAACAGTTTTATGTATTTTAATATGACATTTTTAAAATTTTATACTCGGCAACGGTCACTTTGAATCTTTCGTTAGGGGAGAAAAAAGCGAAGCGCATGATAAAACCGGTTTCAGTGTTTGTGGAGTTTATCCAGGGTTGATCTTTGGCCCAAACAGCATTCGGTTGGAGATTCTTAAAAATCGCAACACTATGAATCGTTTCGGTTGCAGTTAATGCTGATATAATTTGGACTGGTGTAAGACTCCTCCGATAAAAAAATTCTCCACATTTTTTGCACTAGACCCCTTGAACTAGGTCTGTTAGACTAGGTCTTTTGGAATAGTCCTGAGACTAGGCCCTTTAGTCTAAGCATATTTTACTTGAGCCCTTGCAGCAGATCCTTTAAACTAGGCTCCTATAGACTAGGAGACCTAGTCCCTAGTCCGATGGACTAGGTTCCTTGGACTCCTTTTAATAGGCCCCTTCGTCTGGGCATCCTGTGCTAGGGCCCTAGGAACAGACTCCTTGAACTAGGTCCCAAGGAGTAGGGAGTATTATTGCCCCTTGGAATAGTCCTGAGACTAGGCCCTTCGAGCTGGTGTACTTGGTGACTGCCTTCGTTCCTTTGGAGACGGCATGGTTGGCCAGCTCACCGGGCAGCAGCAGGCGGACGGCGGTTTGGATTTCGCGAGACGTGATCGTCGAGCGCTTGTTGTAGTGCGCCAGGCGGGACGCTTCGGCAGCGATGCGCTCGAAGATGTCGTTCACGAAACTGTTCATGATGCTTATCGCCTTCGAGGAAATACTGGTGTCCGGGTGGACCTGCTTCAACACCTTGTAGATGTAGATAGCGTAGCTCTCCTTGCGGGTCTTCCTTTTCTTCTTCTTGTCCGACTTGGAGATGTTTTTCTGGGCCTTGCCAGACTTTTTCGCTGCCTTCACGTCTAAGCATTTTTTATTTGAGCCCTTCCAGCAGATCCCTTAAAGTAGGCTCCTATAGACTAGGTCCATTCGAGTAGGCCCTTTGGAACAGGCTCCATGAGCTAGGCCCTTTGAAGCAGGCCCTTCGCTCTCTTCTAGCTCTTCGCCCTCACGACGAAGTTCTTCGACCTCTAGAGGTAGTTCCTTGCACTCATCTAGTACTTTGCCCTTCCAAGGTAGCTCTTTCACCTCCTGATGTTACTCTTTGTACTCTTCGAGCTCTTCATCCTCGCAAGGTAGCTCTTCGACCTCCTGAGGAAGCTCTTCGCACTCTTCAAACTCAAACTCTTCAAACTACAGGGGGGCCTCACCTCTCACATTTTAGCGATCAGCTGCCAAACTAGCTATGTTTAGAATTTCGGACCAATATTACAAACAAACAAAAACAAAAACTAGAGGACATGGATAAATTCTAGTTGAATTGACTAGAAGACAATTTCAAATCTGTTTTTAAATATTTTTATCTTAGCAAACTCATTTCAAATGCATAGTCTTCAGTTAATAGCTAAAATAAGACAAAATTGTTGTGGATTTCCAAAAGTCAGTTTTAAAATTGATTTCAAAAGTTCGCCTACATGAAACCATTATCAATTCTTCACAGTAAAAGTGAACATTCGATTAATCAAAATGAGCGTAGAAAATTTTTATTATCAAATAACAACAACATCAAACCAATAATTAAAGTCTCAGTAGAATTATCTTTGATTAACACGAATAACAAGCTAAATCCAATCACGTCCAACATGCAGCAATACGATTGCCGACTTGTAATTTTGAGGTAGGTTGTTTAAATCTAAAAAGACTTTATGGACCCAGAATTATATGATCATTAGAATTTAACAATCTCTTTGATTTTTTTTAACGCTGTTCAGGTAATTTAATTTGTTGTATGACTGTGACTTTCGAGAGTTATTTTAAGCTCTTGTTCATTTTCGTCTCTTTTCATTCAACCACTGTGTTCTCTTTCACGCAGTTGTTTTTTTTTTAACTTTTAACGCAAATAGAATAAAATTATTACTCAGTAATGCACGTACTCTCCCATTACGCATTGAAACTGTTTACCCTAACTATTATTGCTTTATAAAAAGCCGCAAGCATTCGGACGCTTGTCATGGCTGTTGGATGGTCTCATTCAACCGCAGACATGGGATCCCTCGACAGCTGGTTGATTTGGTGTGTATCTACGCCATCGACGGTAAACTATTCGCCCTTTACTAAGTAGCTCCGTGTTGTTCCCGTTTGCAGTTTTCTGTTAGTTTTAAATGCGGCCAACCAGTACACCACCGTCGGTTTAACATGTGGCAAAAGATTTTGTACGCTTTTCGATCTTGCCTCCGTCGAAGACACGTTCGTGTATCAATACGTTTCGCGACACATCGTGCAAGTAATTCTGGACAATGTGCTGCTGGAGCGTCTCGATGGAAAGGTGCTGCGGCAGTATCCACCGTTCGTGAAGTGTGTCGATGTGCAAAACTCCGCCACGATCACAGTGATGAGTGTACCGGTGAATGTCACCTGCCTGAGAATCGTTGCAACCGGGCTGAGCAAAATCAATTTCGTACAACGCAGCGCTCTGTTACGGTTGATGGTTGAAAAATCGCAGCTCAATGCAATACCGTGCACGATCGAAAACGCGCGTTCGCTAACGTTCCTCGAGATAGTGGAAGCAAACGTTAGACACCTAGATCTGGGCACGTTGTGCGAACACTCGCGCCTAGAGTCGATCGTTCTGAAGCGAAACAAGATACGTTATGTGCGGAACAGTGCCACCCGATCCTGTCCCCTGTACGATGCACTCGTCTTTCTGAAGCTGAAGGAAAATCGGCTAAAATCACTCAATCTGATGTTATTCAGTCGCTTCCGACGTTTAAACTTTTTCGACATCAGCAACAACCGGCTAGCATCGATCAGTACCGGCACGTTAACGCTTGATACGATTGAACGGTTCGACATGAACAACAACAGACTGACGGAGATTAGCTTTTGCACATGGATGCTGCCCCGTTTGCGATCGTTAATGCTATGGTGCAATAGTCTCACCGTCGTACCGGCGTGCGTGCAAAGCTGGACCAATATATCCTTCCTCTCGCTGACATCGAACAAACTGACCTCCTTTGCGATCGAGAGCGTAGCAGGTTTGGACAATCTGCAGCAGCTGTACCTGGCGTGGAACAGGATCGAATTCGTAAAGCTAAATGGTGCCCAGTTCCCGAGCAGCTTGGAACTGCTAGACATCACCGGTAATCTGCTGCATCAGCTCGATCTATCCTTCGTGCCGAGTCGATCGTTGACCGTAAAAGTGGAAATGAATTTTATTACCGGGCTCGATGTTAACAGCACCACCGCCAATGGAAGTGCATCGCACCTGACCAGTAATCCGATCGATTGCTCGTGGACATTGGGGCGGGTGCAGATCACAGGTGTACCGTGTTTGAATGGTAATGACTAACTACTTTTTAACAGGGGTTGATTTGATTGCTTTCTCCGGTCACCGCAAATAGAGTAAAACAAATTGAATAAGACCAATTTATTGGCCATAATTGTGAAATAAATCCTACAGATTGGTGGAATACAACTTTTTTTTATTCGTGAAGGAGAGTTTGGCCGTATTGCTTAAAACTAAGATTTCCCTCGCCGACAAGGCCTTCCCCTAAACGACGAGGCCCATGGCGGACGCATCTTCCGCTCCTGGGTTGATCCACCACTGCATAGCACAACACCCAAATTTAAAGAATGTGTTACGGCTTAAAAATCTTGAGATTTGGTTGAATCTAGGTTAAGAATCGGAACAGTGTGCTGTAGCAATATGTCTCTGACTCTATTCCATGATTCATGAAGGGTTACACAAATATGCTCTAAACTTGAACGGGTTTTCTTTAAAATTACTTTAAGGTTATACTGTCAGTGTGATTTCACCGGTTTCTTATCCTTTTTGTACTATATTTGGTCTCTTCAAATCTTGTTTTTCTTCATCACTTTCTTCTTTTATTTTAGTCGAATGCTTTTATAGAACTGCAACCGAAGGAGATGATTGATTGAGGAGATGACTAAACAATCATACCTCCTTCTTTAAACTTACTTAACTTTCTCGATTAATTTGATTTTATGCACTTGTTACTCTCACTCTTCAATTTAAAATACAAAACAAAAACCAAACACGCAATTTCACACTATTTTTAAATTTATTTGTAACCGCGAGGCTATGATTTGCACGTTAGGAACAAAACAGGTCCACAATTAACGAGCCGCGTGTCAACCGTTTGTTGCGTTTAATTAGATTTCCATTGTTTGGTGACCCATGCGCCCGTGCACGGAATGTTGTTGTGTTGCATTCTTAAACGGTAATCTTTTCCACCCGCCGATGTTGCACGATGTGAACATTGTGCAGGGTATGTTGTAGCGAAAGGGTTTTGTGGCATCCGGAGCATTTAGCTAAAACCATGCTAATCTCCCCAAACACCGGCCGAACGGACGAGTCGAGTCTCCGGTTCCGGTAGTGGCTGTATCACGCCGAGTTTCCCGAGTTTTCCCAAGCCCCCCGGGGAAGGAGCACGGTACATCGATCGGGGTGGGGTGAGTTTTGGCCCTTCCTGGATGCGGATGGTTCATACCCTTGATTGCACCTATTATTGTTCTGGGGCTCCCTTGGATTATGTTGCTGAACCGGGGTACACCTACGTTGAAGGATTGCTAAAGCACTCAGGGTACGGTTGATTGCACTACTTGACTTGCTGTTGCTTGTGTGCCGAGTGCCGGCGTAATTGGAAGCTTGCAGCTGGGGAAATGATGAGAGATTAGTTTTTCACTATTTTGTGAAGCCAACTACAGCTTATCTACATTCCTTTTTATTACGAAGTAGATAAATTCTGAACTTACAACGTGTTTTTCTCTTGTACAGAGTCATATTTTCAAATTATTAACTTCGATTTGCACCAGCAAAATAATTCCTTCAAACGCATACATCGTGCGCCGAGCTATAACGATGTTTGCATTTCGATGCAATTGTACGAATCTGCAAGACGTCTGTAATTGTTCGCCATGCACCCATTTACCTTTGTGTACTCTCCCATCGAGGCACCTGGTTGACCTGGTTTGGCGCAATTGAGCCCTGTTTTGCATCGCTTCCTTGCCGGCTGGCTGCTTGCGATGGATAATTAAGGTGGAATTATTTAAGTGATTACATGGAGTTTCTCCACTGGAAGATGCAATTCGATGGTTGTTTCGAAAGACGGGTACCGTTCGAATGCCTATTGAATTGTGGTTCGATTTGTACGCTAGAAAGGAAGCTTCGTCCACGCTCAGATG
This sequence comes from Anopheles stephensi, assembly GCF_013141755.1. NCBI lineage: Eukaryota > Metazoa > Arthropoda > Insecta > Diptera > Culicidae > Anopheles > Anopheles stephensi. The sequence continues at coordinate 19,849,285 of NC_050203.1, forward strand.
CGATGATGGGATCGAGCTGAGGAGCCCTATCGTCTATGTATCGGGGCAATTGATTTTAACTAGCTTTTCCTGAATGGATTTTTAAATGGGGTAGGAAATGATCCGTGCGAATGTTAGTAAAACCGGCACACAGAACAAAGCTGTGAACAAACGACAGTTTGATTATGGAAACCTGGGGGTTTAATTACTATTGGTGAAGCGGAGTGAAGAAGAAACGATGCTGATTTGCTAATCTGTTCAAGTGTCATGCATCGAATGAAATTTATTTTAATTTTAGAGTAAGCTTAAACTACCATTTCGGTAATGGTTATTGTTCTTTCGGATGTCTTTTTATAATGTTGCGTATTTTCAGGGGTTTATTGTTGACACAATCGTTAGACAAGGTGTTGGTGCCTTAACTTCAAATACTCAAAAGTTGGTTAACACGAAAAGACCTTTTTGATATGTGCTTGTAACGATTATTGGAGTTCACAAATAATGAGACAATTTTATTTTTTAAGTAGCTTTACAAGACTCGTTTTTTATTCCAGGAACATTGCTCAAATATTTTATTAAAATAAAACAACTGTTCAGGCCAATTACAAACTAATTTTTTTGAAGATTTGCCGCGATAAAAATCGAAGCAACAACAGCTACCAAACCTTCTGAATGAATGTCTGCTATTTGGACAAGGGCAACCTTGAATGAATCTTCCGCACAAAAGATTCATTGCTGTTAAGGATATACTTTAGCAATACGGCCAGGCCGTTCTTTATGAATAATAAAAAAAAGGATATGCTTTTCCATTTGGATTATTTAAATTCTGAGGCCCTTCTTGCGAAACGTTTGTTCCTCTGGTGCTTGTTCTGGTGAATAGTTTTCCTAATCAACTTTATCGAGCCGTCAGAGCTAGGACCCTTTCTATACTCTTGCCTTCTTGCAGAAGGTAAAGGACGGTATAGAGTTCGTTTCTACTTTAGCTGGTCCTGGACAATTGCCTGGACGAATTGCTGGTTTACGGTAACAAAGTGAAAACATAAAGGCGCTTCCCGATACCCGATTGGCTGTGTAAACCCTGCATCGCATAGCTTGTGTGCTGCGAGTTGCCTAATATTAGGCGCAAACGAATGTTTTGAGCAAAACCAATATAAAACCGATCTGTTCAAGCCCAGGGACTCGTAACTACCTGCGGATCAACAGCAAAGAGGCCACATTGTGCTAGAAGAATCATTTAACTTAATATATTCATAAAATGAAATGGTTCTTTAACAGATATCTCATAAAAGCTGGTACAGGGATACCTTATTCATTATCTGTTTCATTGTAAATGAAAACGCGTACTCCCCACCAAATTGTGCCACCTAATGACCTTCCTTACGCTACTTTTTCCACCGAAAGTTTCGTTTACACAAGCCAAAAATTCCAGCCCGTCTGTCGGTTCATGTGAAATGCAAAGCACTTTTAAGAAAACTTTCATACCGGCTCCGGTTCCGACTGCTGCTGCTGCTACTTCTACTACTACTGCATAATTGATCCTGCCCACCCAAGGAAAAGGATGTGCAACGGGGGAAGGGGCAAAAAAGTGCACTTAATTAACAGCTTCACTTCTGTGAAGGATCGGTCGCCGGAAGCATCGAAAGCCGGGCGACACAAAGTCACAATCATTTTTCATCCCACACGTGATGCATACACGATCAAATAGCGAACTGCCACTCAGCCAACGGTTTCCGGTGGCTTCGGTCGGAATTCGTATCCAGCACGCTCCAAGCGCCTTCAATTTCTTATTCTTTCATTGTCGAATACGGGGGGAGACACGGTGGAAGGGATGGGGAAAACTTTTCCCCCAATAGCTCAAGTTTTCCCGAGAAGTTAATCTTTGTCGCTTTTAGACAGAGTTTTGATGAGTCTCCCGCTCTCCCCCATTTGTGTGTGTGTGTGTGTGTGTGTGTGTGAAAATCTGTGGTCGGGTTCTCGCAACTCAGCGTCACTTGACAGTTTTTCAAAAAAAAAAAATGCACACATCCACATGAGACATGTGAAAAATGTGGGGAACGATGAAAACTCACCGGAAGACAACCTCACACACTGAAGACGAATGAAAGTTTTGTCAGATGAGGACTCGTCCGCTTTTTTTTAGTGGCTGTACTGTTTGCTGTGCTTTTATTTCATTTGATCTTTTTTTTAGTGTGGCCCACACTTTCGGGTGCTTCCCTTATTTCTTCGCTTCCGGCTGCATGTGTAGTGACAGTGGCGGATTTTCGCCACCCCGCCACACTGTTTCATATAAAAAGTGACCTTTTGAAAAAAAAAGTATCAGGAAAACCCGGTGCTCAAAGTGCCGCTCCAACAACAAACAAACACAATTACTGCCTTGCCATGTGCCAACAAAAAAAGGGAAGTGCACCACTCACTTGCCAACCCTCCCATTTTCTTCACAGTTCCACAAAAGCTTTAACAAAAGGAAGAAAAATGATTCTTTTAAGTTGTAGATCTCTCTGTGTGTGAGTTGGTTATTTTTTTAATTCCCCCGTTTTTTCCTTCTCAATCGTCCAACCGTTATCACTGACCGTAAGCACTGGTTCCCGGGGAATAAAGGGGTAACACACAAAAAGAAACTTACAAACACTGCTCAAAAAGTCAACAAACCCGTCCGGCAAGCACCGCACAAATACAAGTGGCCGCGAAAGAGAGAAACAAAAAATGATCGCATCATCAGCCAGGAAAAGGCGTGAGTCCACCATCACCCTAAAAACTAGCCCTAGGCCTTTTGTCTGAGTGGTTTTCCGTTCTTTTTTTTTCACCCTGCGTTGGCAGAAATGGCGTTGGGCAATGAAAAATAGGAATAGGAGTCCCGAAAGCTTGGCGATTTTTTGGCGCCGACTCTCTTTGCACCGAGAAGAATAAGTTTTTGACTAGACGACTGCACTTGGCACACGGAGCGGGTGGCAATGGGATAGCTGCATGCACACACACACACACATTTGGCATGTTCCTGGTTTTGTTAGTCACAGCTCATTCCCTGCTGTAAGAGGGACTCGTCAGCTGGTGAGCGGGACTGCATTTAATTTGATAATGACACCCGGGAGGCGCAACTGCGCCAGCGTTATGTCAAGGTTGTGCAAACAAATTCCCCAAACCAAAGGGGGGGTGTTCTGTCTTTCTGTATTTTCTGGTGTGTTTTTGGATGTTTTTCCCTGCGGGGTGAATTGTACAAAAATGTACGTACCAAGCCTTTGCAGTGGGTGAGATGGCATGATGGCATCTCTTCGGTTGTTTTGTGTCGCTAGTTAAAAATTATCGGCACGGGACTGTTTTGGATGTTTTATAGATATGATATTTATAACAATTTCTACGGTGTATAATGCAAAGAACAGAATAAATATTTAAATCAGTAATAACAAATAAATTTACTTTGAAATTACATTAAAATGTAAAATTTATTGCTTAGCTTAATGAAAGATTAAATGAATGAAATTTTATATAGTTTTCTTTATTGTTAATTTATTTACCAAACTTTTTTCTATATTTTATTTATTAAGTATTACGTACTGATGCCGTATTGTCACCACTGAATGTGGAGACTGTGAATTATATTCAAGAAAAAAAAAAACAATTAAACAAAATTAACTAGCCATTTCTTCCTAGTTATTTGCCATATCCTGGGCATGCTCGGTTGCTTTTTTCTATATGTCTTTCATAAAATAGTAAATCTAAACATCCAGTGCTAGTTCACAGTTTTTTACATTTTTTACAATGATAATTTTTTAAAGCATATTGTCTTAGTATTTTTTATCTGTTTCACTCTGATTTTCATATATTTTGTGATTTTTTGTTATTTTTTACATTCATTTCTGTTGTGTAATTCTTCCGGTTTTATAATTTATTAGTGATTTAAAAAGTTTCGTTCGTATTTTATGCTATTTTTCATCTTATTTCATTTTTGCAGTTTTCTTTTATTTCCATTTTCTTGTGTAGGTTTCATGTATTTTTTGTTTAATTTTAAATTTTAAATTTTGTTTATGTAAACAAGTTCGTTGGTCATAACTGTTGTCTTTTATTGTAGTCTTTTAAAGTTTTAGTTCGTCATATCATAATTTTATTTAATTTTCTTTGAAATGTTCTTACTTGTGTCCTTTCCTTTTCAAATTGTACTTTTTTATTGCTGTGCGATTTCTTAATTTTGTTACCCTTTTCTTGAAATTTATGTCGCCGTTTTTGTATTAGTTTTTCTTTTTTGTTACTTTTTTCTAATCTTTATTTTTCATTCTATCGGTTCAGCTATATCGGTTTTTATTTTTATCTATTTTTAGGCTAGTTATCATATTGGTTTTCAAACATTTATATTAAAACTATCTCATTTTATTCTTTAGAAAAACTTAATTAAATTCTTATTTGAATACGACTTTTATTTCTTCAATTATGTTGCAAGATTTATTCTGTTAATTTATTAGATAAATCAAACGTCCACTGAAAAAATAAACTACCATTTATCTATCTTATCTGTTTACTCTGGCAAGGAGAATAAGAGTGAAAGTTTGAAGAATCTTAATATCTACTTAATCCCATCCAACGACGGTCAACAGGAGCTCATCGAAATCGCTGTGCGAAAGAGGCTAAGTGCATCGATTGATACGAAAACCCGTCCCGGGCAGTAAGTAGTCCTACTTTTCAGTTTTCCATTCCATTACTCGTCCTAAAGCTTCACCGCATCCAAGGCAAAGTGACGATTGATGCTCATCGAAGGACGAGGGAAGATCGTGCTGTTTTTCGCCTCGATACTACTCGATAACGAACACCCGGTGCGAATGAGTCCCTCTCTACGCCTCCTTTTCAACCCATCTCAGAGCTGCAAATCTTCGAACTTAGACATTCATTTACCGAAACACCATCAACTGACACTATCGACCACAAGGACCTGTACTGGGTGCACGGATCAAACACATCTGTAGCCTTCTTCTACTACAGGCTACTGTCGGCCCCATTCGGTGAAGTAGTTCACCCGTTTTTCCTTTAGGCACGTTCCTTCTTCTTTTTTCCTCCAAACTGAAAACTGAAAAGAAAAAAAAACGGTTCACGGAAAAACACCGGCCACCGGTACGGTTCAGCAGGTTTTCACCATTCTTGAAACCGGGTCGGTTCACACTCGGGGTAAGTGTTTCGCATTCTTGATTGTTTTTCCTCCATACACACACACGCACACACGTCTGACCTTTTGTTGCAAGACCTCGGTCCCCAAGATCCCTTCTTTTTTCTGGGCCAACCGAATGAACCATACGGATTATCGGAAACGGAATGGAAACCTTCTTTTTTCCAACGGCGCTGAGTGTGTTTAAGGTCCGCATCCTACATCAACACCCCAACACACTTTGACCGGTCTCGTCGGTCGATGTTGATGCTTGTTTCAGGTTTCCATTTTTCCTCCCGGCAAGTGTGGGACTGAGGGACTGTTGTATGGACATCTCAGGAAACCTACAGCACCGGCAAATGGAGCGGAGCGCTGTGGATTTTGTTCATTTTTGCCCCACAGAACATTCGCTCCAAAGGGAAGAAGACGAGGAAATCGATACATCCGGTGATGGGAAGCTTCGTGAGAGAATGTGCAACAGTCGCCCGCCGGATGGTTTAACGCTCTGGGAGGTCTCAAATGCTTCTTCCACTGTTAGCTCTGTTTTAAGACCAACCTCTCGTATGGTGAATGTGGTGGCATCCGGTGTTGAATTGAGGGATCGTAAAATGTTAGTGCTACTGATTGGAATATATATATTTTTTAGTGCCAATTTCGAACGTACGCTAGTGTCTAGTCCCGGAACCGTGGTGTGGGTGTGAAACTTTGCGAAACAAAGCATTTGATAAGCGAAGCTTTTCGCTGGCAGTTTCCGGAAATGGATAGTTAGTTTGGTTTTTGGATAAATTTGACGAATGCAATTATGCAACGCAGGTCCGATGCATTCGGTGGAATTATGGAGCGTACAAGCGGTTATCGATAAGCGTACGGGTGACATTTGCTTACTATTCGGTTGATTCGAATTAACGAGAAGGATATAAATTTAATTGGAATATTGGAGCTATAAGTCAGGTTGATTTATTACTGTTCTTGGAAATGAAGCATTTAAATGGAACAGAGAGTTAATTTGAATGGGATAGTATAGAGGTTTTGGTAATTATTATGGAAAGTTGTTGTTTCTTGTTAATTTTGTTATAATACTGTTATAATATAATATGTCGTTTTTTGTGCTTATTTGAAAAATTTAAATAATTACGTATTCAGAAAACTTGTTGATTCAAAGGTTTAAGTTCTCAAGGCCTTTTAAGGTGAAATTAAACATGTTTCTTTTGTTTTGATAATAAATTGCCTAGTAAATTATTTCAAATAGTATAAAGTGCTTCAAAAAATAAAAATTATACATTTTGGGAGCTAACACTTAAAAATGATGCGTTGTTCATGAATTTTTGGGCTTCTTAACGTTTTTGTCCTTCTAGAGCCATATAAACAAGGTGGTCCGTTAGCAGACCTTACTACTATTTTACTTACTACTTACTTACTATCCAGCTACAAACAAAACTATGTCACACCCGAGGCAACAACGGTGCCGGTCTTCATATGATTGGACTGGGGTTCAAATCCCATCCGGATAGTACCTCCGTAGTGAGGACTGACTATTCAACTACGTGGTCCCATTAAAGTCTAGTAAGCCAGATATGGCAGATATGGTAAGAGGTCGTTAGGCCAAATAATAATAATAATAAGAAGAAGAAGAAGAAGAAAAAGAATAAGCCAAATAAAAATAGCTCTTTGAATATGAATTAACAGTTCGAGATGCAGTTTGCTATCAAAATCCCTTCGTATGAAATTCCTCAACCGGTGTTATTAAAGCACGGCACCTGCAACATGGAACCCAATGTTTTAAGTGTCCTAACAAAAAATTCTCATCAATTTTTCATCCATCCCATACACAAAGAAGGGAGATAGGCTAGAGTGCAGCTATTACTACAGGGGTATAACGGTGCTGAATACCGCCTACAAGATTTTCTCCCTAATCTTACAAGATCGACTTGTCCCATTCGTTGAAGAGATCGAGTCGGAAACTATCAGAGAGGATTCCGAAACGGAAAATCGCCCACTGACCAGATCTTCACGATGCTTTACCCAGCATAGCCTCGGTAAAACTGTACGACGCAATGAGCTCTTTTGGAATCCCGGCCATGGTTACCTGGCTTGTGAAAATGACAATGGCAGGTGACACATCACATGGCAGGTGAAGGTGGATGGAAAACTCTCGGGGCCCTTGCCTGTCTCCTTTTCAATCTGGCGCTAGAGAGAGAGCCATCCGCGACTCGGAGGTGGAAACTTCGGGGACCATCTTCTACAAGTCACTCCAGATCCTGGCATACGCTGATGACATAGACATCATTGGTTTGAGGCTCTCCTATGTAGCAGAAGCTTATCAAAGGATCGAGCGTGCGACACAGAATCTCGGGTTGAAGATTAACGAGGCGAAAACCAAAATGATGGTGGCACCACCAGCGGCCCTGCTAACAAACACTGATTTACGCAGGGGTGATGTACAGATAGGTGACCGCACTTTCGAAGTCGTCCAAAACTTCACCTATCTGGGGTCAAAAGTCAGCACCGACAACAACATTGATGTTGAGTTACGCGCAAGGGTGCTGGCTGCCAACCGGTCATACTACAGCCTGAGGAAACTTATCCACTCTTAATACCTATCGCGCCGAACGAAGCTGGTACTGTGCAGAACATTTATAGTCCCAGTACTCTCATACGCCTCTGAGACTCTGTCCAAAAATGACGAAACTCTCTTAGTCGCGTTCGAGAGGAAGCTGCTCAGAAGGATTTTTCGGCCCCATATGCGTGGAAGGACAATAGACGGGCCGCTTCAATGACGAGCTCTACGAACTGATCGCACGGCTCTATGGACTCACCACTGTGCAGCGAATTAGACTCGCCAGGCTCCGGTGGGCTGGTCACGTCATGAGAATGACACCAGACGATCCAGCCCGTAAAGTCCTTTTAGGCCGTCCACACGAACAGAGGAGGCGTGGTAGGCCCAAATTGAGATGGAATGATGACGTTGCTGCGTCCGCCAGAACGGCCGTGATAACGGAATGGCAGACGACGGCACTAAACCGTGAGCGATATCGAGGATTGTTGTAGCAGGCCAAGACCGCAAAGCGGCTGTAGCGCCTGATAAGTATGTAAGTAAGCAACGCAGAGAATGTACAAGGTACTACGTTTGGATTTCATCACGGGACTTATCTTTTCTTTGAAATTATGGGGTTGTCAGCATGTTGGAAAAGATGAAAAAAGTGTATTCAATGTATAAACTGACGAGCAATTTTGAAGACTCATTCCAATAAGCTTATTAAATGAATGCCATTGAAATCGTGGATAGTGATGTTCTACTTAGATGTACATGGTTCTACTCCATGCTTAGTTTATTCTATGTTTATCGCTGGAACATTTCGGTGAAATACGTTCGTTAGACGCTAAACTCATAATTTTAAACTATAATTCTTTCACCAGCTAAACTCCATGTTATGAGGTCATATGCCATATTTTACGATCGAAACATCCAGCTTTCAAACACCGCCCGGTACATAAAAACAAACACCATTAGCCATAATTGGGTGTCATGCTAGCGTCAAGGTGCAGTAAATCACTCGCACTGCTAGTTACGAAAAGAGTGATCGATCCCGTGCACCGAACCTGCTGCTATTAATCCCAACTTTTACCGATTATTCCGAACGTTTCAATCCTTCCGCTCTTCAAATCTCGCTTTTATTGTTATACGGCTTACGACTCAGTGCAAGCAATAGTGCAGTGCCGGGTTTTATCGCTTCATAAATCCATCAATACGGAAAGGCCGGTTCCGTTGCTGGCGTCAAGAACATTAAGCGAAACAAGCAGACGAATGCCGACCGAATGGCACCCTGATGGCTGTCGATGCCATGCGATGGCCCACGGTTTATTGCACCGTGCTTATTGTATTGCTTATTGAGAGTAAGAAAAGTGCGCCCCGCGAGTTTCACTCCCTGCATTTGCAAAGGAACAATCATAGGACAGTTCCTATTTCTGTCAGAAGGGGAAAAAATGTCAGACAGTCCCCTCCGCCACCTTTTCTCCCTTAAGCCCGGGAAAAAAACCGTCCTATTGTTGTAATCGTGAGCTCTAAATAATCCATTCATAAGTGCAGTGAATATTATATTTTCTCACTCCACGGGCTGCCCAGTTTCTCCGTTCTGTGTGTGTGTGTGTGTGTGTGTGTGTGTGTGTGTGTGTGTGTGTGTGTGTGTGTGGGAGAGCAGGCGCGAGAAGCACGATGGAAACTAATGATCTCCCGGCGAGATGAATTATGCCGAGTCGAGTGCATGATGCAGTCGCCCATAGCATGGCGGGTCAAAGGTGCATAAATAGAATGCAGAAAGCATCGAGACGTGCCATAACGTGGGGAGGCAACAAACAACTCGACGGAGGGAAGGAAAAAAAGAAGCCCAACCTTAGCCTTAGTCACAGAGCGACTCCGGGTCATAAACCTTGCATGATCTCCCTCTCTCTCTCTTTCGCCGGCTCGCCTCCCGAGTAAGGTTTGCACGGAAATGCACTTACATTGTAGCATATTGTGTACAGCTTTTTCTTTCAATTCTACTTGCACTGGAGGTTGGGGGTTTTCTCTCTCTCTCTCTATTTCCCTCGGGACCCTCTGGTGGTGGCCTCTAGCTCAGAGCTAGCAGCGAAATAGCGCAGCAAGACACCGGGAACGATAATAATGCACTTAATGCCCTGTCTGTGTGTGTGTATGTGTGCTTCCCACGTTGCGGAGAGAGTTCCGGAGAAGTCTGGATGATACATGCATCCCAAAAATGCATCACCCACCAACCCACCAACGGTTGGGTCGGATGGGATTTGAACGTACCACAGTTTGGCGACAAATCGCACCAAGCACTTGGTTTTTCGGAATTGTTATTATTTTTTTCTGACGAGGAACTTTACCCCTAGACAACCACAAACGGGGATTTTACTTCTTCCCAACGCCCTCTCCCCCTCCTTCCCCTCCCCGTCCCCGTCCCCGTCTCCATCCCTTCCATCCTAATTTTCCCGTTCACCGAACAGAGGAATTTTGAGACGACTGTAACGGAGAGCACTTAAAAAGTTTACCAAACACAAACAAATCATTTTTCCCAGCTCCCACAGTTTCCTCGTGGCTCCTCTCACACTGCGCGAGGTGCAGTTATGTTGTGCTTTCTTTCTTCCGGGCCAGGCTATTGTGTGTGCTACTACAGTGCTTCTACAGTGTGCTGACTTTCATAATCTATGCATGTTTTCAATTTTTCCTCTTTTTTTGTGCTCAAATGTTGTTGCTGTACAGCAGATGCAAAACGGCGATGCAGCCTTCCATTTTTCCAAGCCCGTAGCATCCATTCGGTTGCATGCGTCTTCATTTTCTGGGGCACACACGTACCGTCGCTGCATCTGAATGCGATCCGATCACATTGAATGCATTTGATGTTATGCTTGTCCGACCGTGTGCTGCTGGTAGTTTATTTCTGCCTTGCTTTTTTTTTCTTGTTTCATTGCTGCTCTCCTTTCTGATGATCTTGCTAGGCTGCTGGGAATGCATCAAATGGGTTTGGAATGGTCAGGGTTTTTCCGCGCCAGTTGATTATGGGAAAGGGTTTATTTTAATTAGTTTTTGGCTATAAAGCTGAAAATTTAAATTGCATAGCAATTTTTGACAATTTAAAGAGGAAATGCAACAGAAATAATAATTTACAGGAATGAATTCGTAATAATAAATACTCTAATCGCATTAAAAGAAAAATATTTTTAAAAAATTGTTATATTAAAAATTATAAAATAATTATTTAGGAGCTATTCTTTTAAGCTTTTCAATATGTTTTCTTATAACAGCAATTATCAATCGCCTTGCAATCATTTAAAATTTTTTAATTACAAAATAAGCACATAAAAATATACAAATAATCAGCACCCGAGTATTGTTGGTTGCATACTTCACGGCGTCGCATCACAATCACCGTTTGCACCGTTGTATTCACACAGGACAGGACGCACCATATTCAAATGTAGCGTTCAACCGCTGAATAAAATACCCAACGCTTTCATTTTTCTCCACCCTACCCGTTGCTTTTCCTGCAGACAAAAGCAAAACGACGTCTGAGCGGTTTAGTTTTCTTTTGTTGCAAAAATGCTAGCTTTTATATCGCGCCGGTGCACAAACAGCGTCGAAGGGCTGCCCCCGATTTTCCCGCAGCCTAGTTGCATACCGGGGATCCAACCCGTATGGATGATGTTTGACGGTACGGTTAAACGGTTCCATTGTTTCGCTAATTGCGGGCGCCAAAACAGACAACAAAGGCGCATCAAAGATGAAACGATCGAGATAGGAAGATTGACGGTTTGCAGCGCGAAGTGGCATTGTGGAGAAAGCTCTTTTAATTCGGAATTGATAGGAGCAGCGCAAGAAAAGGGTACACGAGTTGATCTTGAAAACAGGTTAAAATATTTAGATAACGCAATAAATGGCTGGTAGCATCAAACATTTTACGAGTATATTCTTTCTCGCCCTCATGACGATGACGAGCACTGACTGAATTTACCCCGGGAAAGGACAAAGAAAATTGGAAAGCAATCGTTGATGGGCGAGTTAAACTCGTTGAAAAGCGATACAACCATCCCGAAGGGTCAATAGTCAACTGGTGCGAACTTTGCCACGGTTCGTTCTATGCCCGCTGGACTCAACACCCGCAGCAGCGGTCGTAACGCTGGTCTGACCAGCAATGTAGCTTTTTACGATTTGTAATAAAATTTTAATGTACTTGGCCGGTGCACTGGACACCAACCACACAAAGTATCGGTGTAGCAGTTTATGCACAAGCGCACCGAATGCATCTCCCCAAATGTAAACCGATTTAAAGTTAAACGGTTTCGGGGTAGCATGAGGATAAGCTTGATTGAGGTTTTTGATAGTTTTTGTTGTAAGGTTTGTGAGGGTTTATCGGACAAAGTTTTGTGAGCGTGTCATTAGATGGGTGTGGTTTTATCGGTGGACAACTGTGTGTTTGACACGTTTTGTTCTTTGAGTAAAGTTTTATGCTTCTGAGGGGACGATATGTTTGATTATATTCATTTCAGTAGGTCATAAAGTTAGATAAACATTTTTCTTGTTTTGGTAACAGATCGATATTGCTTTCTGTCGGGCTCTTTTACAGTGAGTAACATAATTATTGTTGCGAACGCGACAAAATAAAATTGAGCTAAACTGACAGGCATGCAAGAGTTAGATGAGAAACTTTAAATAACTAAATATCTTTGTTTAGGATAAATTCTCACCGGAAAATATTATCTCAGGAAAACAACCTTAAGTCACAGAGAGGCCTCATACCGTGAGGAAAACGAAAGTATGGTGCGTTATTGGAAATATCAGAAAGGGGACAATATCCAGACATATGGAAATTATAAATAAACTCAAGCCATGTAATAAAAACGAAAGTGAAGAACAAGGGCCGAAAAGGGTTAACACTAGAACACAATGCATACATTGTCATTGCGCGATTAAAAACGATCAACGCGAAGATCAAGGCACGGTCGTAGGGCAGTGAAGGAAAGACCAATTTGACGAATAGAATAAACGACGCGCAGGCAATAGGCAATACGAAAATAGGCATACGCATTTGAACCACAGATGCACGATGCATTACCCGTGGTCATAAAACGATAGGGTAACAATTGCCAGATATTGTTACATTACAGACCTCCTACACTAGCCGACGCCTGGCAGGGGTCAACGCATCAGCATACCGAATTAGGAAAAAGGAGATCGATGTAATGCTGTTTCATGTTCTTTTTCCCACGGAATTTTAGTATATAAGACAGGTTTTTTGAGAATAAAAATTGACTTGTAATCCAAACCTCAACGAAGAAACTTGTGTTTCATTGTTTGGGTATCCATACAGAATCGGGAAAGTTTCACCTTTGCCTTCCCTCCGGAAATTGGTTACGCACTTTGGTGTCTCCCCACTCCGTCGGAAGAATTAGGCGAAATTAAGCCAAGCAAGAACCACGGTTAGAAACTTCTCCTGATTATCCAGGAAAAAAGGCTAATCGTCTGATCGAGCTACGGCATTCCCGTTGTCCACGCCGAGTTAGTGTAGTGCGAGTCCGCCGCTAAAAACTTCTCCTGGTTTTCCAGGAAAAAAGGTTAGCCGCCTGATTCAAGCAACTCTGACAAGGCCAGGAATCTGCGCGGAGATCTCCGAATCGACCATTCCTTCGCGTGGTCGGTTCAGAAACGGTTCGTTATCGAACTAACAATTATGAAAACAGTATTTGCTATATAATAAAAAAGGAACGAGTAAAAAAGGTGCTGAGTAAAAAAAAATAAGTTGTTCTAGTATATATTCATATTTTTAAGAAAATTAAGAAAACATGTATTAGAATACTTCCACTGCATTGTGACTTATCTCAAATCCAATTAAACAATGTGTCGGAAGTCGATACTGAAAGGTGTTATTCCAACGAACATAACATCTGAAAACAATTCCCTCAATCAGCGGATCGTTTAAACCGTAAATTTCAATCCTAAATTTAATAACAAAAATAAGTGTTTGTACAGTTATGTCAGGCACTATGCATCGCCTTTCGGCAGCACCAGCAGCAGCACAAAATTCCATATCCCTGAACGTTTAACAAAGACGCACCTGCACCGAACCTACATTCCATTGCCAATATGCATTTCGTATGTGAATCCATTTGAAAACGATAAACCACAAACAGAGACACCTTACCAGCTCTCCGTACTCCCTAGGGCTGAATGTCTTTGAATAAATCTTAAGACAAACCTCATCCAATACCAGCTTAAAGACACGTCCGGACACATCTCAAATCCGCCACCCCTCCCCCGTGCTCCTTTAGCTTCTAGCCAGCTGACGTACTGACTTGATCGGCTCCCGTTAGTGTCTGAACATACCTTAAGTATAATAGCAGGAGCATCTCTATTTTTCCGACCGACCGACCGACCGACCGACCGACTCCATGTACAGGAAGCTTGAGCACGGAGATAATGCAACCCCGATTGCTTTCGCTTTATGCATCGAATCCTACCCCAGTCCCGCTTTTATTTCTCCCGGCGGTTTATGGGTTTTCAATAACGGTGCAGCATATACATTTCGGTGTACAGATGAGACTCGTAATGGGAACCATTCCCAAGCGAAAGCCACAAACCGAGTTAATGAAAATTCATACGCTAGTAAGCTTTTGCTGCTGCTGCTGCTGCTGCTGCTTTTAGTACAGGAGAGGACAAGGACCAAAGGATTCCATTGGCTGGTATCGGTGTGCGTTTACCGGTTGGATGGAAGCGTTTGAAGTCGTAAAATTAAATTTTAGACTCCAGTGTGTAGTTTTGAATTGAGTTCCATGTTTGCTTAAAGCGTATGGGATGGATTGTTGAGGATGGAGGAGGACGCTTGTAGACATCTGGCATTATTTAACTCACAGCTGTTAAAGCCGTATGATACATTGTCTGGTTGAGGCCTAAACGTAAAGGGAGGAATCGAAATATAAGGCGACGTGAGGCTCTTCGAGTTAGATCGAGGATTGATGAGAGAAGCACCAGGTCAGTTGACGGCAACGATAGCGAGGTTTCAGATTGCAATGTTAGCAGCAAAATGTAGAGAGGGAATCATTCTTACAAAGGTCTCCCCAAACGTATGTGATCCAGTAGACTCTAATAACACATGAGTCCTTGACTCCGAAGCCACCCGAAGAAAAAAAAAAACCAGCAAATATTCCAGAAAGTGATTCTTGAAGAATCTGTTTTGTGGTTTAAGGGTTTTCTGCTAAATTTGATATCTCGTTAGATGTCCTCAACTAGTCGAATTGCATTCTAGACAATACAGAGAATAGAAATTCCAGTATACAAATGGTTATCAGATCTTCCAAGAAGTCCCAATCCAGTCCAGAGGCACATTCTAGTTGGATTTAGGCCTAGTGAAAACAGGCGGAACATGATTGTTCCATGAAGTCACACCAGCAACAAACAATGTTCAACAGAATTGGTGATAGTTAAAATCATGCCAAGGAAGAGAATTTTGGGAGATCTAATTCTCAGAAGGTTCTTTATTTTTTATCAAAACTTTCTCAGGATCTAGTCTATTTAGGTTTAGGATTTTTGTTAAATAAATTAATAGATAAATTAAAGTAAATCTATGCCATGCTCTTAGCTCTAAAATTTAACAGATATCATCGCTATAAGTGCAAAACAATCAACAACAAAGAAGGTCACGAGGAAGTCCTCTCCTTTCGCCATAAGATAAGTTAAAAAAAGTTATCTCCACCAGGCAAGCATTCGCCCCTTTTAAAACTGTCCAGCCGTAGTTTGCGTTGTCGCTCACCAACTTGCGTAAAACATAATCATTAGCGGCACACTGCAGAACTTCTCATTTTCCATAAGAATTCATGTCCATTGCATGTTCGTGTGCCATTGTTTGAAATTTCTTAGGAATAAAATAAAGGAAGCGCAAAGAAAAGCACAGCAACAGACAAGAAGTGATAAAACTTAATTTTATGAAACTTTTGCGCTCAAGTGGAGCTCAAGGAAAAAAGCTTTTAGTTTTTAGCTGATAAGGTCGTAGGAAAACTTTCAACTCGGCCAGATTGTCCGGAAACGCATCCGCATTAGGAAAGGAAGACGAAATGGCATTCTGGTAGGATTTTGTAGTCCCGGATGACGCACCATTTGAAGTATGATAAGCAGGACAGTGAGAAGGGAGTCAGTGGGTGTTCCATTTTTTTCCGCGCACACAGCCCTCCATACCTGACAAAGGCCGGGTGCGGACATTGACAATGATCCTGTTAAGCACCGGATCGGATTAATTCCCATCGCTGTGGGTAGGCCCTGGTGGGGATTTTTTTTTTTTCTTTACCGTATTTCGTCACCCTGGTCACTCTCTGGCCAGCTGTTGCGGTTCTCTTCAGCTAGGTGCTAGGCTCGGTGAGCTGGTGAATAATCGAAACTGAAACCGGAAGCGACACCGGTGAATCTGCCTTGCAGTGTTCGGGCGAAATCCGGGCGAAATAGCGCACAGTTGAAAGGAAACGGAGCGTAAAGTAAATTTCAAGGATGAACAATTTTCTCATTTTTACCTTCGGTTTTGCTTAACTTTTTTTTTCTCGTATCGCATCGTGTCGCGACGCACGCCGGGGGCCGTCCGACAATCGTTATTATCTGTCTGGCGGTAAAGCTTTACGGCGAGAGTGGACATTTTATCCGTTGAATCCGAATGCGTTAATGCGCTATATTTTCTAACGTGAAAAATGACAATCGTTTAAGGGTGGTGCGTGAGTACAATAAAGCATCTGCGTAAATTTAAGAGGATGAAATTTAAAGAAATAAAGGGGTTTAAAGTTGAGCTTTTCAGAATCTTTTGATTTTTTTGGCATAAAGTTAACAATTTCTAGTACATACTGTAACACAATTATTAAAATTGAATTTGTTAAGAATTTTTCGACTTATCCTTTTTGTTATTAATCAAAACAAACAAAATAAATTTGATTACAACCAGCTCAACCCGCATAAAACATCATTCCCCCCGAAAAATGCCTTTTGCATACATTTAGGCGTATTATTCGCTAAATCTAGCAATCGCTCCTGAAAGTATGCAAACAATTTAAACAACCCGTTTCAATTATCAAATGCATTTCAATTACACCCAGCTACACAAGATACACAATCACAGTGTGTTAAAGTGAAAACAATTACTTTCACCGTGCCGACATCAGCAAAGACTAATTTTTAATTTATTTTAACATTAATTTCAGTGTATTTAATTTAATTTCAGCGGGATGGTGACGGTTGGTATGGAACAAATAAAGCCATTGCGGTACCACGACCCGTAACACACTGGGAAAGGGAAAGCATTGCATCGTTCGATTGGCTCGCGCTCGGGTCGGCTTGACACGGTGGAAAATGGTCAGTAGAAAGGAGAGCATTGACCGATGCAATCGTACCGCGCCCCGCCAGGTAACAGACTGGGTTTGGTTTACTTTTATCCACTTCGATTGCACAATACAATCGCGGGTTTTCGGTTTTCGTTGTTTGCCATTTTCCGTGCAAAATGCTTCAGAAAAATCGTCATACGCAATTGCAAAAGTTGACCACCTTTCGTATGTGTGTTAATTTCACCATTGCAGCATCACACACACACAAACTCGGGTTTTCTTTATCCTTTTTCTGATTCGTTCTTTGTTTCGTTTTCATTTGCACCACATTCGGGTACACTTGGTTTCCTTTTTTCCTTTTAGAGGCGTGAAATGGGGGTCCCATTTGCCTGTTCATCATTCGCAATCACTTTTCCTCGTTTTTTGTGCGAGTTTTTCCTCTGCACGACCACACGTGGCTCGTAGGAGTAGGATTTATGCGCTGTGGCAAGGCTTTCCGGCTGTGTACTGTACGCTGTGATGTACGGTGGCCATGGGTAGAAAAGCGCAAGCTTCACTTACCGTAAGATGGTAAATTTCAAATTTATTTACCGAGCACACGAAAGCTGAAAGCTTAGGTGGAGGCGTGTGTTTTTTTTTTTTGCTAGCCACATGGCTTTTGTCCTAGCTTCCCACACACGGTGAAGCGTTGGTTTGGCGAAATTGTTAAGTTATCACGCAAATTTGGCGCAAGCTTGCTCAACTGTGCACCGTACCCAACCGGACGCATCCGCCAGAAAAGTCATAATGTGTGTGTGTGTGTGTGTGTGTGTGTGTGTGTGTGTGTGTGTGTGTGTGTGTGTGTGTGTGAACCTTGACGTACGATTGTCTGAAGCGTGTCCGTCAGCACTGGCAGTATATCTCAATTTTCTGCGCCTGGATTTAATGTGTACGGTTCCGATTCCGGCCTGTATGCGAGCGTTGTTTCGGCTAGATTGAAAAACCCCGTACCGATAAAAACAAAAACTCCCCCCGAGCAAACAGTTAAAGTTATGGAAATGATCTTTCGCAGAACGCGGTCTATCTGTCTAGGTGAGGATGGAGAGGAAAAGGGATGGTGTGTGAAAAGCGTGCCTTTAATGCGAAGTTTTCAGCTGAATGCCCCGTTACTAGCCGCTTGTTTATGTGTGAAGAGAGAAAGAGCCGAAACCTGTTACGGTTTGTGGGGTTTTGTTTTGACAAAATTTAGGTTCCTTTGGAAAAGTGTTTTTTTTTCTATGAAAATTACATGTGAAGTTAGGCCGAATACTAAGAACTGGCGTAAAGTATGTTCGCAGCAGAATATGTGTGTGTGTACGTATGAATTCGCGCTTTAAATTTCTCGGTTACAGTTCCATTGGTTCCTGGAACTATTATTGAGCGTTTGAGCAGCTTCTATGTATCAAGCTCGCAAGGCTTTTTTTATGTAACTTTAAAAGCTCATCCTAATCGATTATGCTATAGAATTGAATTATTTATTTTCAAAGAATAAATATAATGTATTACAGGTTAATAAAAGCATCAACAAATTTGAATATGACAGGCCTCATGAATTGAACTCTAGAGAGCGCACCTTTATCCGGAGTTAAGTGTACGTGATTAATGGAATATGGAAGATGAAAGAATAGGAAGATGATTTTTTTGCTGTTGTGAATTTTACCATTGAACGCCGAATGTGTGTTAAAAACACTCAAACTTCTACGAAGAAGTGTTTTTTTTTCTTGAAGAGCTACCAAGTAAACAAAAATTTAATTATTTACTTAAACAGCTCTTAAACAGCGATAAAGTTCTCTTT
This sequence comes from Anopheles stephensi, assembly GCF_013141755.1. Lineage (NCBI taxonomy): Eukaryota > Metazoa > Arthropoda > Insecta > Diptera > Culicidae > Anopheles > Anopheles stephensi. Next base: position 19,868,049 of record NC_050203.1, read on the forward strand.
ATTTATTTGAGGCTTTTTGAGTATAGACTTGCACTAGAATTTTATTATCACGACACTATGTTTTCAATAAAAGCAGTTTCGCAAAGCAAACACACACACACACAAAACACATCTAATGGGCTTCCACAAATGTTATCTTCTACTAATGCTTGAGTTTTTTTTTATATTTTTTTCGCCAGCAACGGATCATGAATGTGCAGTGCAATTGTTTTCCTTTCATGTTTGCGGTCGCTTAGCTTAATTAGACGCGGTAAACTTCATGTGCTCAAATCACCCCGGCATACCGATCGCATTCAACAAACATTTCTGCCGTAAGGCAAACAAACGGTGAAGCACAGAGCAGCTTTAGCACTTATAGAGCAATGAATTGATTTCAATTTGTTGTCGAAATTTGTTTAACCCGAAATTTGTCCATGCACAAACACACACAAAGCGCAATAAGTGTTTGGCGAGTGATACACCTTCGAAGCAGGAGTAAAAAAAACCGAACAGAAGCCCAAAATAATAAAACAAACAACGAAACTGGCGCCCAGAAACAAAATGTAAATGTGATACGCAAATGAGTGCTTAATAGATGCAAATATTTGCACACGGTACATATTAGATTGATCCACACACACACACACGGATCGATGATGCACGCGCAAATCTCGGTTGACATTTTATCAGTTTCTGCAAATGCAAGCAAAGCCCAACACGCACACATTGCACAAAATTGAAAGCAACGGGCAGATGTTTGATTTTGTTTAGTTATTATGGCCGTGTGTGCGCGTGTGTGTGCGTGGTGGGTGGTGTGTTTGCATTTTATTTCCACCCATCACTCACCGTTCAATTGCAACAGAGTGTTTGCATTGCAATTTGTGTATTGCCGTCGGATAATCGTGTCGCAATCGTGTATATCTGCCTGTTTGCTGCTTCCACTAGCACGCAACATAATCCCTTTTCCTGTGCCGTGCGATAAGTGCGTGAATAATGAATCCAATTCGCAATTATGCTCGATTGGTGCTTGAGCTTGAGCGAGTGGATGAGGATTTTTTGTCTAGCGGTTTTTGCATACACTAGTTGATGGGTGATTTTGTTTTTTTACTTGCTTGCTGTATTCTCTTTCTCCGATTGCTGTATAATTTTCACCGTTTTGTTTGATGCTTGATGACAGCAAAGCGAGAAAAAGTGGGTGAAAAAAGCGAAATTGAAAGCAAGAAAATGAACCGAAAAAAAGGGGTCACTGCTCCCCGGTTGAATTTCCCCGCAGAGCCCGATAACTGGCAGTTTCAGCTGATTGATCTTTATTGATGGTTATGAAATTAAAATTAAATTTTATTAAAATACGCAACATACGCCCAACCACTCGCCAAAAGTGTACGAGAGAACCCAGCTCAACTTCAACGAGAGCATTAACGAGAGATAATCACCCGTGTGCGAACATTTTGGGGGAAGTGTTGGAAGATTGGTGTTATAGCAACACCCCTGCTCGGGTAGACGTCATCCGACCAGCAAATTATTGCTTAAAAGAAAAAATACGCTGAACTATAAATGCGTTGATTCCTTTTTTTTTTTTTTGGTGTTTGGTGTCCCATCTCATGCTCAGCTTAAAAGCTCCCCACAAAATGATAAGCGGGCGACAAATGAAAATAAAGCAATCAGCAGCAGCCAATGGCAGAACCAGGACGGAAACAATTCATTTGGAGGCGAGCCAAACTTTTCCAGCCCCGGGTGGGAAGGATTAATAATTTTCCGGTGTTTCTGTTGGCGGGAAATTAATGTGCTCTTAAATTTTTGCAGATGGTGATCTGTTATTTTTTTGTTTTGTCCCCATTTATTAGAGGAAAAATAGCTAGAAAGAGTGGGGTTTAATGTTTGTGGCAAATGTGTATTTTTTTGATGAATGTGACAGCAACCTTAAAATGGTTAAGTACTATATATTGATTTTGCTCAATACGTATGGAATCGAAATCGAACCTCGTGAAGGCTGTCTCCCCGTAAGTTAGACTGGCCAGTTAGCTGGCATTAAATTACCCACAGAAGGACATAAATTGCAGACCAAGGACTCTTGAGGTTGTAGTTCCAATGAAGCTTCTTTCAAGCTAAATCTGCATATCAATATTTAATGCCCTTTACTTGCCTCCACAGTCAAACAGTGCTGAAGTTGCACCGAAAGCCATTTTCTCAAGAAGTCTTAATCTTCACACAAAGCTGCTTGAACGTAGTATCCACAGCATCCAATTTACATGTCCGGTTCCGGGTCTCTATCATCACGATAAGCATGCATAAATCGAACCCTCACATCTATTTCCATCCCGAAGCGCATTGGACGTGTGCAGAATTCCTCTTGAGGGCTGTTGTTTTCATAATAAGCTGTCTGGTAACTACGAATGAAATCCGATCCGGTTTGATAGTGGTTGTAGGGAAGTACCTGTCACAGGCAAACCATTCTCACGATAGCCTATGCCACGCGTGAGAAAACATTGTAAGCTTCCATCAATTTGCATTGCTAATGCAGCGTTTAATTCGATTCACAAGAAATTCATTAAGAATTCTTACCTGAGAGCCAGTATCTACCCAAAGACCCACATGCTGTGAAGAATAATGTCATTAAGTAGCGTGAACATGAATAGAACGAATTATTAAGTTCGTATTAAGATCGTATTCCAGGAAAACATTTCCTTGAACACAAGCTTTTGGTTTTTGTTCATGAGAACCTGAAGCAGCTCTCATGAGAAGAAGCTTTCGAATTCATCTGCCAATGCAATATCTCGGCCTGGTGATGATGAATTCTGGTGGACCATGTAGATGACTTTAAAATAGTTTAGGAACTGGGTCGTCCGGTGTTATTTTCATAACTTGACCAACCTTTTGCAATATATCTTTCGGTTATGCGCTTATGAGAACCAGGAGAGCCCAAATATTGGCTACCTATTTCAAGTGCCACAACCACATCACCATCTTTACTTTCTGATTAAGCTCTCGATTTGCGGCCCACTATCTAGCAACATCATACGCTAATCGAATATGCCAGTCATTGAGATGAACTCCATCTCAACTACGACCTTCCACGTATCGTGCAACCATCTGGATGGCTTTTAAAAAATACTTTGAGAACTGGATCGTCCGGTGTCATTCTCGTGACGTGATCAACCTCATCTGCAATATCTGTTCTTTCCCGAGCATCGATTTGTTTTTCTAGGACTCTGCTTTACAAATCATTCCATAACTTGAAATTTTAAGTCAATAAATGTTTGGGATGAACATGAAGTAATAATTGAATTGTTCTCTGAAGTTCCTGGATATCGGACATCTTCGTCATCATAGACCGAGGTAGATGAATGTAGTTCTAAGTAGTCTCCAGTTTAAGTACTTATCCAGAGAACAAGAACTAGGTCGAGGTTGATTGCCACAAGCCGTCCCAAATGCTCCAGCATCAACAGTCTGGTTTGCTTAATCTGTGATCCGCCTCTCCGTTTCATCTTGAAATTGCAAGCATAATTTGAATCTAATTTTAACAATTCTTCTTCAGTTCCTAAATAAATACTCCAGCTATCCAGCCAAGCCCAGTGCAAGAAGTTCAAACTAAACGGTCATTAACTACATTTACTATGTTTATGCTCTTCTTCACCGCTTTGAATGAGAATTTAATTGTTCGTTGTTTCGCACAGCTTTACTACAACCATCCGGCAGCATACGGACTCCAGTGCAGAAACCCGCACCAACTTTGACTTCAAGTTAAAGTCTGCTAACTCTTCACCGCTTTTCTCCACTTTTCCGAAGAAGCCCCTCTATTTTTCCCGGTCACCAACCGATCCACGGTCACGGTACATTTGACCGAGAGAATCGTAAATTCGCTCGGGCTTTCGTCGAGTATCTTGCTTTGCATAAATTACCTGCTGCTGGTGCTGCTTTTGCGAATTTGCCCGAAGCCATTGCAGATCTGTCTGTCTGTCTGTCTCTCCTTTCCGTTACATACACACCCATACCATTGCACCACCATTTTCCCGCTAGCGTCCGAAGACGTTGGACAGATTGTGTGGACAGACGACGGTGTGCAGGACAGCAAAATCCCAGACAACTATCCAACGTTCCGATGGACCTGGGAAGAAACTGCCTGTTTGGTGCATAAGCACCCGGCGGCAACGAAAATGTTTAAGAAAGCATGCCCGAAACACGAGGTCCAAAGTCAACCTCCGCACTAGCTCCGTCCGATAAACGGTGTCATCCCCTCCCTAGGTTTTAAGGGACGGTTGTGTGGACGCTCGCAGATGCAACCCATCCTGGAGGGCATAAAACTGCCATCGTTAATAAAACAGATAGATAAGTTTATGCATAGTTTTGCCAATTTTACATCCAGTGCCGCCATTTAGACGGCAAACGAGCAGACACACACACGTAGCAAACGGTTTTTGGCACCGGACTCGGGTGCCTTCCTTGGTGTCCGTGGTGCCGATCGTCCCGGAAGCGCCCGGACCGTTTTGGGGCAAAAGGTAACCGTGGGGCCGTGTGGTCCATTGCCAAGAAAGTTTTTAATTAAGGCCAAAGTAGTTTCCTTTTTTATGGGGGGAAAATGCTTTCCTTTTCTTTCCCTTTTTTTGTTGGCTTGCTATTTTGGCGATCGATTTCGTATCACCAATGGTTACTTACGAGAAAACGGGCGCCCAACAGTCCTACCTTTACTGTCCATGTCCTCATGTCCTTTTGTGCCGGGGACACTTTTTTTGCAAACCAGAAAGCAATCGAGAAAATGAACTGCAGGATCTCGTTTACCGGGGCAAAGTTATTAATTTACGAGAGATGTGAGTCACATTATCGACCATAAAAAGGATTACTATATCCAGTTTGCTTTGGAGGGGGGTGTCGATCAATTCGATTGGATGAAGATTGTGTCTGCTCAGTTGAAATTTTTGAGGATAATGTTGGCATCAGTTCGGTGTTCAGGATAGATTGACATTGGAAACTCTTTCTGTCTTCTCATTGCACCCGATAAGTAAGAAGCTTATTGGTACAAAAGTGTTTTAAATACAGTTTGACTTATTAAATTTGATTCTTGTACAGATTATTCGGTTCTTTTTATATTGCATTGCTTAAGACTTTATAAACAAATAGTTCAACTTTCACTTTAGTTGGGAGACCTTCCTTCCTCCGAGCCATGAAAGGGTATATGCTTGGTGTTTCGTCATTCAAAGTGCTATTCCTAACGAGGTTCAATGTCGTGAGGAGATACGTTGTCCTCGAGAGTAGTACTATCCATGTTGAGGGTCTTATTCGTGGTTCATGTTCGTTGTGTCGGCGGATGGATCTCTAGGTATTCTTGCTGACTTGTCTGGCTCAAACTTCAAGTGGCACAACTTTCTCTATCTCTTTAACTTCTGCATTATAATAATTTATCAGTTTTATTGTAAACTCTGCATAATCTTAGCTCCTTGGACTTAGTGTATATGCGGCATGCAGCGAAGTCTGCTTCCAGAATATGTTCAACAAAGCGGAGCAGGAAACTTCCTCAGGATACACTAAGGCTAACTATAGGTAATATTGACAACATTGAAAGCCTTATGAGATATCGGTAATGTTGGTGTAGGGACATTGGTTAAATATTTTCTTCAGTTCTTTAAACTCTTCGAGCTTCATTAATGTTTATTGAAGATCAAATGAGGTCCAGTCAAACGATAATGCATCCTTTATTGTTATCCTATTGTTCTAGGCGTTAGGAAGATTTTTTAAATATCTATTGGATTACTCTAGGCTTAGCAACAGGCATCACGGCTTGAAAGGTGGGAGCATCAAATGAATTCTCCAAGGTTTCTCTTAACTCTCAATTCTGTCAAATCCTTTTATTTGTTACTAGCTTGGAGATTAAGATTCTGAAACATATTCAATGGATATTAAGATTCTGAATACTTGAACGAGCAAGACATTAAAAAAAAAATATAATAATAATGAAACATTTAGCTGGATTTTCTTCTTCGTCTTCTTTTTTGACCTAACGAGGTCATGTCTGTTATTTTTGACTTACTAGACTTATTGTTACCGCTTAATGGGATAGTCAGTCCACACTATGGAGGAACGGCCCAAATCAGACTTGAACGCCGGGACTACTGTGTGAAGAGAAGCACTGCTGTCTCATCTTCCACCGGGCCGCCTCTTGCTGGATCTGAACATCTTATCAATGCCTTGACAACTTGGGTAACTATAGCAACCACCAGTCGATCTAAACTAACAAGCATAATGCCTTGATTCCATGCTACTCATAGACCATGGACTATCGGAATTACAATCATATACAATTTCGTGCCTGACATAAGCAGATGTAAGTACTAAATTTAAAAAATACTGGTCCTTCGTTGTTGGCTCCAAAAAAAGGATGATTTCATTTCAGTAATTCAGTCACTCAACAAACTCCTACTAACACCTCCTAGTCATCCCTTAAACCCTTAACTGCATTGATTTATTTACCATGTAACTCTGTGAACGTACCAACGAAAACCGCAACAATTGTCCTCAACAGCATGTCCTCACTATCGACAGTATCACGTTCAGTTTGATCGGCTTTTTTGAGCTTAAATACAATGATCGGAATGGTTTTTGTGGTTGACGCTTTTTTAGAGCCTTTGCTTTCTTTTATTAAGTAACTAATGATTTGGAAACAATCATGGTCGAATCGATTAAACGCTTATTGGACGGTTGGTACTGTGTCGATAGATTGTAAAAAATTGTACCAAATCTATTAAATGTAACGATTTTTAATCAAAACTAAAAAAAATCTTATTTTTGTCACAACACAATACCAAAAACATCACTCTAAAGCTCACAATCGAACAAAGGGCATAGTCGCAGAATAGAGTAATCTTTCCCGAATTGCACTGCAAATCCTAAAGACTACTCACTCTTTTCCAATGCGCTTTTACTCTTTTCTGTGTGGTATTTCCTGTGAACGAATATCCTTCACCTTCTTCAGGACCCCGCTCGTACCCATTCCGCGTTGGCATTCGGTTCATTTGCTTTAGCCACAGCCCCACCATTCAGGCCAAGCTTCACACCATTTATCACCCGTTTTGCTGCCTCACCGTTTGCCGAAGAGTTTTCGGTGATTATATTCGAGAATTTATTGGCAGGCCTTCCGGAGTTTGGCAGTGCACCGGCAGCTGCCCAAAAACTTTCATCGCACAGACAATGCTCCGCACAATGTAATTGAATGTCGAATCGGAGGCCGGTCGGCCGCTGCACTCGATCGGAATTGCAATCGGGGTAGCGATTTGTATGGCGAGTTCGAATGCGCGGCTCGAGGTGGATGAGTAGGATGCTGAAGCATTAATCTTCGGCCCGGGTTCCCGGTTTTGTGCTGACGGTGGCCGGAATACAGCGCCGCGAACAATTCACCAAATGAAGATCTAATGGTTTGGATGGCGTTCGGCAGGAATGGAAGCTTTTCCAGGTTGGAGTACTTTTTTTGTAAAGCTTTCGGCTGACTGACTTCACTGACACAGGTGGGTAGTCGATGTGCTCGGGCAACAGTTTTGTGTGTGTTGTAGGGTGTAAAAGTTGGGAAAATTATTAGAAAAAAATCCCAACCGAATTATAACATTACAAGTACAATACAAAATTCTGAGAACAGCACAACAAAGCAGATATTTTCACTGAATTTAATTTTCACTGAGCTTTTCCCCAATTAGTTCAAACTATGTACAACTTTCAAGAAGAAAATATAATAAACTAATCATCATAACCTCATTTCATTGGCACAAAAAGATGGTAAAATGGCATTAATTTTTTTTTACTTAAACACGCTCATCCTCATCGATCTAAATAATTACAATGCGTTGGTTACATACCCGTAAATAGGCCAGACTGTAAAAAATCTGGGTTAGTACGAGGAAATGTTTTGCACCGAGCATATACGTGTAAACTGTATCGTAAGCCTTCGTTGCTTGGGGCGCTTTTCAAGGGAACTAATTTTTGCATCATTTTAATTAAATTGTGGCAAGCGTTCGCATTCTCATTACCGGGTTTGGGGGATCACCAGGCGCAGTGATCGAACGGTACGCCTTTTGATGTCCTGTTGTAAATTGAGGTCAAACGAGTTACAACCTATTTTTATCGGTAACTCTGTTTTGAAGTTTCATTGTTTTCACTTTGTAAAACTAGATGGTAATCTGCTGGATAGACATTTTTTAAATTTTATTTATAAGAAATAAATTACAATACGATGCTTGTTGTTTAAAGCGAATGTTTGTTCATACAGTGCGTAGAATAATTATGTGAAGGTTTCGCTTTTTAAAATTTTAATTTAAAAAATGTATTTGCTTAACTCCTATAAAAGCACCCGGAAAAGTTCGTTTTGGGTAAACTTACTCAAACATAAGTTGTATCCATCTTTTACATTTTTATTTTTAAACAAAAATTGTTTTTATAATTATGCCACGCACTGTATTGCTATCAACGATAATTTTGAGCAGCCATTTTTTTATTTTTCTACTAATTACTATAAATTTATTTACACAAACTTCATCATTTCATAAGACAAACGAAACATTGGGAAGAAAATTGCTCTAATGCAAAATGATCGTATGCATTTCACACGAAAAAAAATAGAAGAAGCCCGGTTTGAACCCTAATTAAGCGTCACTAAGCAAACACATCGTGACCGTGTGCTAGCAGTGTTAATCTTCTACCATTTAATCCTCTTTACCGAACGCACTCGATCGTTTGCGTTCGGTGTCATTCAAAACATCGTAATCGTATCAGCGGCTTGGTTGGTTTTCACCAACCATAAGTGGGCACCATTGGTGGGTTTAAGCTACGATGGGAAAGATTCGTGTCTCAATTTTGTGTCTTGCCAACGGTACAAGGTACGATGGAAAAAAGTGTCACAATCCCTGAATTCCTTGATAGGGTCCTGGTGTGAGTGTGGGAATGGTGATTTGAGTTGAAAGCTTTAAGGGATAAAGGTCGTGAATAAAAAAGTCTTCATTTTGACAGTTAGCATTGGATTGCGATTGAAGTAAGATTTTAGAATAGATATTGAAGAATTATTTTTTTAATTAATAAAATAAAAAAGCAATTGATTTACTCTTCTTTTAGTAAGACAATTCATTTTAGTAAGATGATTAATCGTTCTTGCTCAGTCAATCAATAAATTCCAAAAACTTTCAATTACCATTGCCGTTTTATTTACTATTAAATAATTAATTACAACATTTGGATTCATAAGTCATCCTTTAATTTCTTAATTAGACCAAGTTGTACTGAAAATACTAAGCTCCTAAGTATCCATCTGTCATATTCATCCAGCTTTACGTACGAACTGGTTTTTGATATACGCTCTGTTAAAAGTTGCAAAAGTTCAAGATCTTAATGACATCCCTTGATACTCAAGAAACCATAAGAGGTTGTACTAAAATGGAACGATAATCATATTTTATATTTCGATATGCCTATCAACTACGATACCCTTGTTGGGTGTACGAACATAACATTCACCCTAAACTGTACTTCTTTATCGAACTACTGACACAAATTTAAATACCTTGCCTGGGAAAAACCCTCCTACCACCTAGAAGCCCTTACCCCACGGCATACCATAGCGTTACTCATAACAAGGTGAAACTTTATGGTAACTGTGAGGACGCTTTTAATTGCTAAATAATCATCTCAAATTTATCCCGTACATGTGCGCCAGCCAGAGTAGCTCCAAGGGCAATGGAGGACCTGGTTGTGACAGAGTAGCAAGACCAACCAGGGGGTAGGGGTAACACGCTCGTACCGAATGTGTGACCGCACATTCGCTCTGCACATTCTTTAGGTATTAATGTTACAGTAATTTGTTTCCACTTCGCCGGCAACATTGGCGTCACGCTCGAAAGCGATCTAGCGAGCGTGGAGTCGCTGGAAAAGCCTCAGCAAAGCATCACTTTCGCCAAGTGCAAATAAGTGCGTTCCCCGGGATGGGTTTCACCGTGAAGCGACGCCAGCCAGCCACACTGGGCCACCGTACCGTGAAAGGATAATGTAAAGAGCTTGCATAAGGCTCAAGCTGGCAGCGGGTAAGTATGCAAGCATAATTTTCCTTTGCCTAGACAAGGCGACGGCAACGGAAACGCAACGACAGGAAAGCGTCGAGCGCACTTGGCTCCGTACAAGCTGATGGTGGTCCCACCAGCCCCAGTTTTTGGGCTTTGAATTTCGAATGCGAAGAATCCATTCAAGACGGCTCGCATTTTCGCAACAATGTGCAAAACTTTTTGTGTGCAAAAAGCTTTCCTCAGATCGTTTATCGTTCCAAGTCCGGTGGACGGGTGGACGACACTCGACCGACGGTTCCTTTCGGTTCATTTTCAGCAGCTGCTCGTTTCCGGCCAGTCAACCAGCGTTACAACAATGATTGTTCGAGTCGAGAAGATCTTTCTAGCGCTTGGCTACAATTTGCTTCGACCGTCCGGGAGCTTATGGGGCCCATGGGTGCACGACCAATTCGGATGGTTCCAGTGTCGATTATGTGATTCCAAGTACCGGGTGCTCTGCTTAATGCACTCTCGACCATGGGTGTCGAGCATCAAACGGTGCTCTCCCGTTTCTTTCGACTTTCTGTGAAACGGCCGCGAAGGCCTTTTGCGACTGATGTAGCCTGATGTTGAAGATGAAGTGTAAATTCAGGTTCAAAAAGTCAACCAAGGGCTTTCCGCTTTTCTGGGAAGATGTAAAGATGTGGAAGTTATTCTGGGGTAGTTTTGGTTGGTTGGCTAGTTTGGTAGTGTTTCGAACGCATGTAATGAACGGCATTTCTGTTTCAAATATTTCTTTTAATTGACGTGGAGTATAGTGAACTGAAATTCTTGTAAATGGCGAGAAGCTTTTTGCCTCGTGGACATATATTCTAGGAGCAACCAATGTGTTACTGGTACATCTTCAGGTTATGGTACAACCATCAGTAAGAGATATTTTTCTCGAGAGAAAAAAATATTTAGGGTTTAACTCAATAATCGTATAAATATATGTTTCTTTTTCTTATTAAGAAGCAAGGGCTTAAGTTTAAAGAAAAAATAGATTTTAAAAGTGGATTTTTTTTATTCTTAAAGAACGGCCTGGACGTATTGCTTAAAAGTGGATATTTGTCATAAATATAATGTCATTGGAAAGGAATTTATAGAAAAAGTAGAATAAAGGTTTATTTTTTGGTTTAACGGTCATCGTACAGAGCGCAGAACAGTCAGACACTAGTTATAGAAGGATTGCATTAAAAAGAGATTATATCAAAATTTCACTTAGCATCAGATAAAATTTATTGATGGCAAACTCTTCATGGCTTAAGTCGCATTAACTCTAAAGGACACAGTAGGTTCAGCAAGTTACATGGCTTAGATAATGAAATGAAATTTGGTGGTGTTCATCGACAAAATTCAATGTAAAGCCGACTAAACCCAGTAGTCTGCTTTTCTCGTATACGAGAGTCACTGAAAACTCTATTTCTTCTTAGATGAAGTCTTAAAGTTATGTTCGAGCTATTGCTTCAATTCCAGTCACAAGAGATGTTATGGCCATTTTATTGATAATTTTTTCGTGAAGTTAATCTCTCTCTCTATCTGTTTTCTTGGCCTAACGACCTCTAAGGCTATGTGCGATCCGGATGGGATATGAACCCCGGTTCGGTCGTATGAAGACCAGCGCCGCTCTCGCCTAGTGAAGTTAGTGGAATTGATGAATAAGCCAACACGATGTTCCAATTAAATACTATCATGAATATTTCAGTAAAAATCCTGTCAATTCTTAGCAGAAATTCAAACTAAAAAAATATGGAGGATTTATTACTATAATATTTAGTACGGAGCATTTAATGTATCTTCATTAGACGTATTGGTGATGTTTCGAGACGCTTCGAATTCGAATTTCTTGGTATCGTATTAAATATCCTATTAAAATCTTGACACCTTAAATTTACCCAAACATCTCCAATCTCCAAACAATCGGAACCTTAACTACCATCTACCATAAACCAAAGTCTGCAAACACTTAAATCGGCCCGTTAATTCTTACATTGTCTTTGCACTTGCGTACCAGCAAGACCCACTGGCGACGGTACATTCAATTGCAAATAAACCACCGAGCTACAGCATCGCCCTTCTTTTTTTGCAAATCTTTTCCCAGTCGCACCCACTTGCCATCAATCGGACGCACTTTTTGCTGATTTATTTACCGTTTACCACGGTACCCATACGATCGGTACGCGGGAGTTTCGATTTCGAGGTCCCATTCCCGAACTCTCGCAGTGCGAGTGCCAGATAGGGTAATACGGTTTTGTGTTTTTCTTTTCTTTAGTCTTCAAACCAATCTTCGGGCCCGGCTCACTGTACCCACCACGCATCTGCCACAAGATAAGAAAATCGGATTTATTTCTATTTTGGGACTGATCGCCTTCCTACACGCTGCTGCTGCTGCAGCTCTTAAAGACAAACGGTCCCACATGGCCCCCAATCGTATCGGATGTAGAACGGTTGACTTTTTTCCACTGTTGTTTTGTGCTAGTTGTTCTTTAGGTTCGTACGCTTCGGGTGGATCGTTCGTGAGCTGGTGAAAGGGAACGATTCAGTTCAGGAGGCTTGGTTGGTTTTAGTTGATGGGACGTATCCGAGTGATTTAAGGAATGTTTATCTTACTTGCTTCGTTTTTGTCTCAAGAATATTTAATTAAAATGTAAATTTTGTCAATAAACTCAACTTCAGGATTTATTCCCTACCAACTAAAAACAAAAGAAGGACAACATTTAAAGCCTTGAAAGGAAGCACTACCCAACCGTTGGCTCGTAAAAACATGTGGCACAAACATGTGTTAAGCAGCTTGTAACTTCAAACCGAACTTAAATAGTGGTGTGAAACGTAAACCAAACCAGAAAATAAAACCGAACAATCAGACGACACACACAGGCACACAAGAAACACCCTCCGGTGGGCGTACAATTTCTTCCGATTTGTCCACGGCAGAAACCAAACGCGAACGCGGACATAACCTTCGCACGCTCGAACCACGCCGGGAACAAGCGCTACAAAAATCAGACAACAACCACTCACCCTCAGAACCACCCACTTGACATCCCACCTCCCCCCGCTACTGCAGGTCTTAGCGGAGCGACCAAATCGCTAAATATTTAATGCTGCCAGCAACAAACGGCAACATAAGCGCTGTATATGTGCGGCCACCACACAAAGCCTCCGAGCGCTGCAGACACACTTACGTGTGAGCGAATTTTTCCTACGGGGGCGATACGACAAAAACCGCCTACACCTTGGCAAGTTTTGTGTCGTGTGTTGGTGACCCACCGGGGCGCAGCATAAGGTAACGATGGTGGTGGTGGACGCGGGTACGTCGAGGCGAACCGGTCGGGGTGTCAATTATGCTTTCGACGCTGTGCACCTTTCCAGGCCTGGCCTGGCCCGGCCCGGCCAGCCAGAGCACGCAACATGGGAGAGCATTTCTTTTTTGCTGGTGGGCTGGAGCCAGCAGCATAGATGATGCGCCTGTGAGGAATCTCACCGAGGGATGCTGCCGAGAGATAAAGCAGCATATCTCTCTCTCTCTCTCTCTCTCGCGGGCTCTCTTGCTCACCGGGTGTTTGGATCAGCTTTCTTCGTTCTCTTGCTCTCTTGTGTTTGCAAATGCACTATGGGTACTGCTGCAACATTAGAAGCATGTTTTTTATGAGTGAACTCAATTTAGTATCATAATTTTGTTTTAATTAAATAGTTCACCATTAATTATTTTTATTATTATTTTTATTATTAATTTTGTTATTATTATTTCTTATTGTTTTTTGCTTGTTTTCAATCCCATTTATCAGCTATTTCTCATTGTTGTCTGTAGGTTTTGCTGTGTGTTCAATTGACTCCTATCATTTTTTTTATTTTATCATTTTTATAATAAATAACCATATTTTATGCTACACATAGATGATCTAGTTGAATTCTTTTAAAGCTTGTTTGTTTTCAGAGTATGAGTTTAATAAATTTCTGAATAAATTTCTTTACAAAAAAAGGAATATCTTTCTTTTATGATTTTACTCTACACATCGGGCCATTGCATAAATATTTTTAACATTTTTTTGATTTTTTTCTATGTTCGTTCTACTTTTACAACGATGGAAAAAATCAATCAAAAGACAATTTTATTTCACTAATTGACATTCTGATAAAAACTTAACCAAAACACAAACAATGACACAATCAAAACTGTTTTTCTTAATTATTGTTTTGAGTATTTTATCTTTGAAACTAAAACACAAGCCCGGATGTTACAAAAGTTGATTTCAATATTTCACAAGTTTTTTTCATTTTTTTCAACTTTATATTTGTACACTATTATGTAGAGATTTCTGTTTAAAAATAGAATTGCTAAATAAAGTAAAATTGCTTCTGATAATGATGTAAAAATAGCTTAAGATTTGTTTTATCTTGTTTCAAAAAGGTACATTAGGTTGGACTTATTGTTTTGTTTATTGTTGTATTATTGTTTAAAATTTTAAAACTACAATTTTAATATATCATTTCATTTAACCATTTCTACACTACCGTTTCATAGTCACCCTGGCAGAGCTCACGAGAGAGCCGAGATTTCTCCCACAACCCAGCGCAAAACCCACCCGCAAGAGATGACGAAACAGAGAGCGAGAGAGAGAGAGAGAGCAACGCCAGCCAGCCAAAGGTGACGGTGGCGTGGCTCACCGCTTCGATCCGACTCAGTGAGTGAGTTTTCGTCCTGTCCGTTGGTTCGATTTGTGTATCGCTGCGTTGGAGGATTTGCCTTCTGGCTGCTGTAAGAATATTAAACCATCCCCTTTGGTTTCCTTTCCCATCTCCACCCTCTGTGTGTTCGGGTGGATACACCCTTTTCCTGCCATCGTGCACCGTGACACGCCATACAAACAATTCGTTCCACGTTCCATACGCCATTTAAGTGAATTTCGCTGTACAACGCACTGTGACAGATTTATGTTCCAGCATCCCTTCCAAAGTGTTTGTGTGTGTGTGCCTGCGTTTGAGTGTGTGTGTTTGTGTGTTGTGAAACAAAAGAAGAAGCGTTCGAAATGGGTTCGGTTTGTTTAAAGACGCATAAAAATTCAAACACACAGAACAACATTCGCCAAAGGGTGTTCCGACGGGGTCGGAAGAAACGGCAGGCGGGTGTGTGGAACACACAAAAGAAAGGGCCCGTTTAAATGCCGTTCGTGAAGGACCCGACGAAGGGTGTGTGGTTGGTTGAGGGTTGCAGAAACCAATCTTACGGTGATCGGCGTAGTTTCTTCTGCCGAGAGCCATCTTGCCAACCGTGGTTGTGTGTGAAGATGCTGTATGTGTGCTATCCAGATCTCTGTGCTTGTGTGGTTGTGTGCGTCTGTTTATGTGTCGCAGTTGTGTGTAAATAAAACGGAATGTGCCACAAAGCAGAATAGCCATCGAAGACGGGACGGGGACACAAAACAAAGAAGACTAGCCAAATAGCATAACAACCGATTGCTGGATAAAGCAAAGCAAAAGCAAAACATGATAAAACATGGCCATTCCATGTTCTTTGCATGTTCAGCTTAATCGATTACGATATTTCTTACGATTACGATTATTCTTCACCTTAAGAAAAAAAAGGCCAAAGTTGTTCCTCTTCAAAAAAAAATCGTCCCGGGTTTTGTTCGACGAATCACAAACAAGTTTCTAACCACCGAGAAGCAATCAGCGGTTGGATAATATCCAGCGGTCTGCGTATATGCATCCCCGTGCCTTTCCAGTGCCATTGACCGATGGACCGCGCTGATCAGCGCTGAGTTGCGTGCCCGTTGCGTCTTCCGCACGGGGTAAATAAACTCAATTGAGCGCCTGGCACTGCCCAAGACCGTTGAAGTTCGTCCATCGTGTCGCTCAAGATCGCTGAACCGTTCCCGCAACAGCGCAAGGTTGAAGATGAAGAAAATCGGAAAACTCTGCCCAGGCTCCCCTGTACATGGTGGGGTGACTCCCTATTTAATTGGATGTATTAATGTCAATAGAGAAAATTGAGTAGATTGCGGATCTCTAGGCAAACGAGCCGTGGCCAGTGTGCATGTGTATGTTAATGTGTGTGTGTGTGTGTGTATATCCGTATCAACTGTTAGTGTCCCCATCCCCATTCCGGGCTAACGGTTTCCCTCCCCCAGATGCATCCCGATAAGTGCCTCCGGGGTGGGCAATCGGTGTCGGTAGCAGTTGGACTGGTTCTGTCAGTTCGCTCGCCAAACATGTCCATAAACATAAGCAGAAGAAAGCAGGCCGAGAACGAACTAGGAAATAACTGTGAAGCCGGAATGCTGCAACGCTCCTAAAGACGAAGTACGATTAGGCGAAGAAAGTCTGCTGCTTAATCAGCATCCCTTCACGGTTGTTGGCAGTGACGCAGCGCATAGCCACACAGCGCGCTGTTCGCGACAGGCGCACAAGCGATAACGTGGTGACGATGATGAAGGGAATGCATTTCTCTATCCACGGGCAACTTAAAAGGGGGAACAAAACGGACACATTGAACAACGTAATAACTGTGGACGAAGCTTGAAAATACGCAGTTAAGTAGGCTGGATCCTGGATGCGCGTTCTGGAGATTCTAAGGGTGGATTAGTTGCGCCCATGTGTCCGAGACCAAGATTCTCGGAAGGACTTTCGAAGCCGATCATGAAGTGCTTAAAATATTAAATATTTCATTTATTTTTCATTAAATTCACAGCTTAAGAAAATAGAACTTCAAAGTGAGTGTGCGAGTGTGTTATAGTGCGTGTGAGTCCCGAACAAAAAGGGCAGAATAAATAACCGGGTGAACGGTAATAAAACTTCAAACGTGTTTTTCCAAGCAGCTCTCTGTGGTGGAGATTTTTTGACCTCCAAAGTCCGATATCTTATCGGTAGCATCTTTCGAATAAGGCAGCAGCAGAAGAATCATCCGTATCCAACCACCGTACGAAGGTAAGTTGAAAGGATAAGCGCTAAAAGGCGTCTCTCTTCTTCCTGCGCTTTTCAGGTTGAGATTTCTGCTACAAGAGTCCCCGTGTTTCGATGGTGGCTGATTTAGTGGCCGATTGTCACCGTGAACAGACATTTTAACCCGAAGGAACTTCGAGCCAGCCTCCGGCAAGAAGCCTACCGTTCCCTTTCGAATCTGTGCTCTGTGTTGGAGGTTGTTAATAAATATAAAACAGGACCGTAAAATGTTTTTACGCTCGCGGGCCCACATCTCCATCCTACGCCCAGGCACACGATGCCGTTGGTGGTTGGAGAAATGTCGATGCATGAAAAGGCCCCGTTTTATATCTTAACACCTACTTGCCAGGAAAGATTCTCCACTCAAAACACCCGAATTAATCGGTGGCTAATTTTATGGGCCCTGTTGCGGTGTGCCCATAAATCCCGATCACCGTTGACGCGCGACGGAGCAGGGTTATGAAGCCGAAGAACTGCAGCTCATGTCCCCATTTAAACCTCCAGGAACGAACTTTAAGGTCTCGCTGTTTTCAAATGTCACGGTGCTGTTGGCGTTGGCCGTCGGATTGGCTACATTGCGAGCCGCGGAACAGAAACCAGTCCACCAACTGGTCCATATTTGGGCAACCGACCTTCCAACCGGCCTGAACCAGTCCTCTGATCCTGATCTTGTCACCAAACAGGTCACAAATCCAAACACGACCGTCCTCCGTTCGCCCGTTCTAGTTAACAGTCAATATTTGTGGTGCCACCGGTAAACATGATGAATAGTTAATCGGATGCAGAATCTTTAATCAAAAAGTCGTTTCCGACCGAGAAACGCAGAACTTGCCCACGGGCAAAACTCTCGTCCAAACAACACTCGTCCAAGAATCGAACTCCCGAGAAGAATCCCCTCAATCTCCAGTCCGGTTGTTTCCGGAGTTTCCGATCAAGATTAGAATCTTTTGCGCTGACTTCCATGCTCAAGTGGACGCTCTCTCCAATCCGGCCAAAGTGTTGCATCGATTTCGGAACACCAAAGGACCAGGGGATCAATATTTCGTTTTTCAATTTCGTCCGTCTTGTCGGAAAGTTTGAGGGGCCCAAAGTGTGCGTTCAGCTCGCCTCTGCTTGACAGGAAAAGATTGTCCTGCACGTCTCGAGGGAAGCGAAAGGAAGCAATAAATCTGATTAGCTTTTGGAATCGAGTCACTTGAAGGAAAAAAAATCCTAAGGGGACTTTCACGGCAAAACCCTTTTCCGGTCCGGGATGGTGCTTATGAGCCTTCCGAGCGAAGAAGTGGCAAGAGTGTGGGGCAGATCCTTTTCGCTCTTCCGGGTTGCCCCGTTTCTGGAATAGCTTCTGAATAGCTGTGAAGCTACTTCGGAAAGACATCGGGGAAAAAGGGAGCTGCAATACGGGTGGGAAAATGCTATCGATTGTACACTTCTGATAAGACGCACTGAATGTATCGAAGTAGTACCGTAGCCATACTCGCACGCCAGTATGGTGGCCATTGTCCATAAAATCGATTCGAACGTGAGTGTACACGCTGCACTGAAGAGGTCCGCTTGTCGTTGATAGGAAAACTATCTCCGGAGACTTGTGTTTCGGACACGAGAAAATCCCGGGCACGAGAGCACTTCCAATCGGGACATTAAGTGTAGTTTATCTTTTCGCACACACGTCCTCCTTTCGGAAGCAATCCTTTTTGCTGTGTTCAGCTGTGAACCAAACCATCGTCTTGTGGAGAAACATTGTGGCAGATGGTGAGAAATCTGATCTGACACTCTATATTCTAGAACACGAACACCAGCCAGCCTCTCGGCACTCAGAATGACAAATAGACAGCAGGCACATCCTTGCCTCGAATCGCCTGTAGAAAGATTGCCAATGTGACCTTGCGCGGTAAGTGGCAACGGGGTCGACAGAGCAGAGTGACGGGAGAAATTAATCTTCGGCAAGCTATCGAAGCCGGCTTTGACTGACAGGCTCCGGACGGTTTAGGGGACGGTTCCGAGAAACACCAAAATACGGATAAGATTAAAAATCAAACAAACTGTGTTCAAACGGAGAGAACACAAACATTCTGAATGCCACACACACTTCAAGGATCGCCTAGTTTCTTTAGAAACCCTCTAGCTGTACGAAAAAAAAATTATCTCAGCTCGATTCGCTCGATGCGTTTTTAATATTTCACCAGACACACTCACACACCGAAAAGCGCTAACTTCAACTCCAAAGTTCAGCAGCTATTCTGAAAGTTTGCCCTTTGCGCTATCTTTCCCTATCGCGTTTGTGATATTTGCTTTAGCCTAGGAGGAATTTTCCGTTTTCCTTCTTGTTTGTTTGTGTAGCAGCCGTATCGGGCAAAAAAAAAACGGTTCAACCGGAAAAAAGAAACCCCCGTCTAGCTAAATTCGTTCAATTTTTTATCTGAGGCTTTCTGGCGCCCACTGGGATTTTTCGAGCTGGGCATGTTATTGCTTGTTTAAATTCTATAGGCTAAAAACTTTGGGCCCTTTAAAAAAACACACTCACACACACACAAACCTCCGGAGAATGGTTGTAAAAGGTTAGCGTTGGTAGGTACGGAGCTTTCGTTGAAGCCGGCTGAAACTTTCCAGCTTGGAACAGTGAGCGTGTGTTATCTTCATTTAATCTCAGTTAAAGAATGGGGCCGCTCATAGTACGTACCGAGGCCGTTAGAATTACTGTGCCAAAGTTAATTTAAAATCCATTTGGAAGATTATAAAATAAAGCTTAAGCTTCGCATGCCCGATTGATCCTGGCCATCCATTTTTCGCAGGAAAACCCGGCTAAGCTTCGCCTGCCGGCAACTTCCATCATTTTCCGTCACGCTCTCGCCAGTCGCCGGGAGGATTAGCAACAATTTTAAAACTGCCCCCCGCCAAAATTATTCTCATCCTCGCCGGGAAAACTCTCCCACCACGCAGAAGAGGAAAAATTACCATGATATTAATGCGTGTGGCAAGATGCCACATAAAACCGCACAGCTTATCATGTCGCCCGGCTGGGTCTCGCTCCACCATTAGCATATGTTCTGCGCATCAATGAAGCACAATAAGTCATCCTTTACTGTGTGTGCTCGTCTTTCGGCGGATGAAAGTTGGGACGAAGATTTTTCACGAGTCTTTTCTTTTTTGTCAGGGTTTTTTACTCGGGTCCTTCGTGGATAGTAATGACGCTTAAGACGACGACCCGGTTGGTGTGCTGGGAAAGTTAAGTTAAGCTATGGCCGTCTTCCCAGTCACTGGTGATGGTGGTGTAAGATCTGACAAATCTTTTTATCGTCCTTGAAGCCGGCCGTTGGTGGCCGGTACGCCATTTTGGTCTTCAGCACCGAGCAGTTTCACTCCGGCAGTCAGTCTTTAAGCTTGCGATGCGGAGAGTTTTTTTTCTTACGCCGTTGAGCCTGAGGCAAACTTTGTCCTGTCCTACCTTCCGATTTCATTTATACTCCACCATCACCGGAAGCTCACTCTCGCTCGCTTAGTCTCACTCGGTTGTTGAAGTATCTGAACGCCAGAATCTTCGCTCTTCGCCCTCCATTTTTATCCCACATCCCAGACGTTGGTTTTTGATTCACTGTCGGCTTTCTCGTTCGTGCCCGTGGCCATCACTGCTGCCACTGTGGCAGAAGCTTGGTTTGGCTCTTTGCGATTACTTTGATCTGACCGGTCTTAAACTTCTGCTCGTTCCATCCCTTCAGGCACACTGGCTGGGCGATTGACGCTCTCAACGAAGTTTGCCTCTGCAGAAGATATTGTCATGGTGGGCTGGAACATTTTTTCTTTGTTTGGATGGCTTTTCTCTTACTTCAAGTGCTCCGAAATTTGCTCCAGCTATGTTGGCTGTTAATTCAGCCATTTTTTGCTGGCCAGAACTCTCGCGCGGCTTTTGTTGGTTTGGGCGGGAACTCTAAAATTTTCGCCCCCGGAACACGTACGAGTGCACACTAAAAAGTTTAAGCCTTTTTTTCCTTTGACATGGTTTGATGTTGACAAAAGTGGGCCAAAAAACCATCCCACTGGCTTGGCGAAACAAGCGCATCGAAAGCTTGAGCTGCGGTGAAACTGTGAAGTGATACTTTAATTCCTCAAATTTCTCTCGAGCAGCAAACCCTGTCGGTTTATTGCATACTCTTAGGCGTTTGAAATTTTACTCGCCTTACCGTGAGAGGCCTAGAGTAGGCGTTGAGAGATTCGACCTAATCGAAATCGATAAATCGCTCGTGATGTTGTTCATCATCCCTAGGCATCGGGTGTTATCTTGGAAAATATTTTCAATCGTCTTCAGCACCACTCGCCCCATCACGCATAAATATTGTGATAACTGGCCAAGAATTGGGGGGGGGGGGGAGGGCTATTGTTTACACTCCTCTCCCCGGGTTATCGAAGCCAGATATCGAATGTCGCCAGAGTGAACTCTCTACCTTCGAGTCCATTCGGCCGGGGGTGCATACTAAATGAGTTGCTCAAGAGTGCTCCATCAAAAGGAAAAACGATCCCATCCTAGCCGGGCGTTAGGATGAAGTTTTCTCCCCACCGCTGTGTTGCCCCGCTTTACACCCATCCCAAACCTCACTCTCAGCCAAAGAAATGGAAGTGACAGATCATTTATTAAAATTCTACCATTAATTTCTTCCCCAGGTAAGGACGACTGCTTTCTTTTCGGACTGTGTGCCATCTCTGGTTGGGTGGCCGTACCTTTACTTCATTAGTGGAGTTTCCACCAACCGTGGCAAGATAAGAAACCCATCATCATCATCATCAACAGCATCCTTTTACTGCCTGTGTCCTAGACACTCGCGAAGAAGTAAAAGGTAGGAACAGGACGCCTTTGAAGTGAACAATAAATTTATTCACCTCTTCTATTAATCACCATTCGGTGTGGTGAACTTTACGCTGCTGCTGCTGATGCTGCTGGTCATGGTGGATGCGATTCGCAATCGCTTGCCAACAGGGGAAAATTTTATCAGATGAACTGCAGACGTCCCTGCTAGCCTGTGAAAGCGTGGCACCATTATTGGCAAGACCTTGTGGTGGTCTATATATATACTATCATTAAAAGCACTATCCTCCATGCTGTCGATGGGCGGAATTCATTACTTACGTAATGTGCCGGAACCGGCTCGAAAGTTTGGTGCTCCATTAAACGGGTCAATAGAAGAATTTTTACCAAGCACTGAACATCCTTTTCCGGAACGATGCCAGTTTGCCATTTCGTTTTGCTTTTTTGTGTGTGGGTGTGTGTGTGGGTTGGAACCCCAAATAGTATGGCTTCCCATATGACTTGGGACAATCATGTATGTGCCATCCGGTACGATCGTACTTGCAAATGGGTTACGCTCTAAATCACTTTAACCGACTTTCTCGTCCGGTCGGAGGCTTACGACGGTAGCTGCGTGGGTCTTTGTGTCTTTATCGCAGCCATCTTTACCAAGGCGATATCGTACGTGACCATGATTGTGCATCGTTCAAGATGCACAGTCACGCTGCGCATGGCGTCAAGGATGCTAACTGACACTTCTTAACGGCTCTTGTTAGCATGCATACGTGGGGGTGAAACTGGTCGGAAGCCGCCAGGATAATGGTCAATGGATGAGGTGGATGTGTGTTACATTAGCGCTCGGTGGAAGCATTGAGGCGGTAGGAATCTGGAAGGACAAAGACACCCTAAAAGCTTCAATGGAGCGTACACACTTAGGGGCGGAACTTGATGCTAACGAAATGGTATCTCCACTTCCTGGGCACCAAGAGCTTCGGTCGGTATGTGATGCAAGACTTGTTCTTGGAGAAAAACCTCCACCCCCTTACCAAGTATGCATTCCCTTGTCGAAGGCGAGATGTTTCCCGGTAAGTACGTCGGTATTTTTGTCGGGGAGAAAAACGATCTAAAATGCCAAAACAGACAACACTGGATGGTTGTTGCAAAAACTAACAAGCTTTTTGGGAGCCGAGTCTCCAAACTCGTTGGCTGTTGGTTCTGCGAGTTCTGAGGTCGCCACAAAAAAAAACAGAGCTCAGTAAAGAACCAATACTCATCTGCAAGCATCCGGTAACACCGGTTGGTGTTACCTTGTTTTTTTTTCGATCTTCAACTTCGTCACGGGACCAGACCGACGGACATGTTCTCTCCATTTGGTACGGGCAACGCTTCGATACGCACGAAAAGTCCTTTCTTCTTGACGACTACGACTACGACGTCGTCGGCGTCGACAACAACACCGGTGACCGAGATGGTGAAAAACTAAGAACACATACACACACTCACATATGAGTTTCCATTTCATTCTCAGCCGCAATGGGAGCGTTTTTCCTCTAGCGGATGTTGTTCATTTCGATCCATTTCATCACGTGGTCATTCCAACCCGGTGTGGCGCTTTATCAGGGAAAGCTCCTTGGAGCCAGACGAACAGCACCAGAATGTTTATCGGGTTCTTTGGCACTATACCGAGCAGAGCAGAGCAGCAAAAAGCATCCCGGCCAACTAAAATTGATGCTCGCTAAAGTTGCACATGCATGGAAGAAATTGATTTTTTGCTTCGTCTTTCTCGACAAAAAAAACAGGGCTCCTTCATTGTGGCTCTGGTCTGGCTCTGTGGTCCGCTCGTTCAAAGCCCAACTTTTGTGGTTGATGCCGGCTTGCACGTACCGCTGCCGGTGACAAGCGAACCGATAAGCAATGCCCCGGAACACTTAACTTGGGGAGCTCAGCGAAGGAACCGATGAAAATGGGATGAAAATAGGTTGTGCTGTGTGCCGGAACCGGAGCACACACACACGCACGCACGTACATTAGTATAATAACGATTACGTTATTAATGATGATAAATTATCTAATTTTCCACTGGGACATAATTTATGCTCGCCTCGGTCAGGTTGCCAATGAGCGAACCGTTCGGTCCGTTTTTCTTTTGCCTGTTGTGCCCTATGTGTATGTGCTGTGCTAGGTATTAGGGAGCTTCTCGCTTTAAATTTGAAGCGTCTTTAAGCGACTGCTTGCCTTGCCTTTTTGTGCTGATGTGCCGTTTGAAGTTATGGGCTGGTCGGTCGGTGTGGTCAACACGGTACGCAGGTCAACCATCTTTAGAAGATTGATTTTGATTATAGTTTTTTTTCTTTTTCGTTCGAAAGAGTATCTACGACCCTTTTTCCGAGAATAAATTCCAAACGCATGGGAGAGAAATTGTTTTTTGATAAGAGATTTAAGGTTTTGGTTACCTTCTTTGACTGGTTTTTCTAGTAGCTTATACAATACTTTCAGGGTTTTAATGTTATACAAACTTTTTTTTGTATTAAAGGTACTTCTATCGTCTACTTATTACGATCAAATGGCGCAGTCAGTTAGAGTGTAGATCATAAATATATAAAAGTCTAAAATTTGTGTCTAAAAAATCGAAAAATAACCCAGAAAAAGATTTAAAAAAGGACTTTCATTCGATGAAGGATGAATTGAAAATAAAATTCTCACAACTTTATTCAAAACATTTCAATATACTGATGCAAAAAGAAATAAAGAAAACCCGAT
Source organism: Anopheles stephensi (assembly GCF_013141755.1). Classification (NCBI taxonomy): domain Eukaryota; kingdom Metazoa; phylum Arthropoda; class Insecta; order Diptera; family Culicidae; genus Anopheles; species Anopheles stephensi. Next base: position 19,892,553 of record NC_050203.1, read on the forward strand.
AGATTTATAATAAATCACAAGCGATTACGATAAATTTTAAAAAGGCATCTCACCACTTATCAAATGTAGTACAATAAATTCACCCACGGTCCGTTATGCTTTCACTTTGCTCGCCGATCTTTCCTTCTGCACCACCCCCCCCCCCCCCCCTACTCTCATGGCGGGTAGGAGGAAAAATCAGTCAACTTTGTTGACTCCAACACATCATCATAAATTAAATTGCTTTCCGCAAGCACATCCTCATAAATTAAAACATTAAAACATGATTGCGCCTATATTTACGACGAACCGCCCCAGGCAACCGGCGGGCACAGTTCCAACTGCCATCGACCGGGAATGGTATTTCGATCGTGATAAATTGATCATTGACTACCCACACACACACACACACACACAACCCTTGGTAGGAAAAAAGAGAGTGTGGATCAAAATTCGCCACTCAGTCGGGTCCGATCCTTACCACTTCCGGCCAAGGAGCAAACAGCAAGTGGCGCATGAAAAATGGTTCATCTGTGAGCAATAATCCAGCTCGATAGGGAACGGATAATTCGATTGAGCCTGCCCGGGCTCGCAACCGGCACTGGCAATTGACGTCAGCAAGAACCAAGCGCTTACAGAAAAAAAAGCACCGCGAAAAATGGGTAACGGTCACAATTTGTTTCAGATAGTACCCGGAGAGAGAAAATTAAATTACATAAAAATATATTTTTTTCGGTTCGCTCCCGAGACCGCATCAGAAGATGTGAGTGATTGATTTTGGGAATAAATTGTAGCCCACCGGTGCCGAGCACCGTGCGGTCTAAATCCGTCAAAATCCTTTCCGTTGAGCAACTGCACCTACATCGAAATTTATTCCCATGGGGCCTGCTGCTGGTTGCTGCTGCTTTGCGGTTGCGAGCGGATGGTATATAAATAATAAAAATCTAATAATTATTCAAAAATTAAAATCACCCCTAGTGCTGGCCACGTTTACGTACCGCCATCTCACGTCCTCACTGCTAAACGGCAAAGAAAAGGGTATCGCATTACGTGACACCCGGTTAGGGCACGTTGCCAAATTGAAAAAGCGGCTCATTGTCGTGTCGCATCCCGATTATTATTACGACGACAGACGCCCCGAAATTCAATTTTCCAATCACCAGGGAGTCGCGGTTTTTATTTAAATGAGGGAGAAGAATAAGCAGTAGCTTCCACCAACTAGGACTAGGAATTCATCGGATGAATCATCATCGGTATTTGGGCGTGTGGACACGTGTATCGTGCGCCCCATTTTTAATAGCTGGACGTCAAACAACGGAAGCGAACGTTTTGCTCCAAAGTGTTCAAAAAATCAAAATTTCATTCCCAGGGCCTGTCAGTCTGCCGACCGAAAGGAAACGTATCCATTACACGCCGTCTGAAGGGAAAGGAAGTACGAGAGAGGGAGAGAGTGCGCGGTTTGCCAAACCCCTTTAATAACGCTCGTGTCATTCTGGCTAGCGGCCTAACTTGTACCCTTGTTTGGTGAAACTACCCAACGGCAGCTGTCTTGTGTGGCGATGAAGCGCGAAACTATTTTCCCGATTTTTTGAACCGGGTCCCAATCGGGTGGAAAAAGAGGAAAAGGTTTGAACGGCATCTGTCGCCCCCGGGGGAAAGAAACGGTGCATAGAGGCGGTGGACCAGTAATGCAGGAAAGTCAATATTAATATTAAAATAAATTTACTGCACGCGAATCCAACCTCTCACTCTCCTGGGGAGTCGAGGTAGAGTAGTTGCCGCTATAGCACACGATCGGTGGTGTCTGGTTACATGGGTTGTTGGCGGCCCACACGTTGGCGATTCGATTTAGCACCGACGTAAGAAAAGTATGCATTTTCTTCGCTGGCTGAAAATGAATCTGACTAACGTTTCAATTCTGTAGTGTCTTATGAAATCTTGTCTTGAAATATTTTAATCCATCATCATCACTATATTACTATATAATACTTCGAAAACCTTTTTCTTTTCTGGAGCTAGGCTAGTCTCCACTCCAGCTGGGATTTGATCCTATTAGCACTAGCGTAAGAGATCAATTACTCGTGCATGACGCTATTGGCCATTCCAAAGAAGAAGCGATTTAAGTCCAACGTAAATGATCGAGGATGATAATTTACTCTCTTCATCATTTATTTAGTACTTATTCAGAATAGAATTAGATTGAGCCACGAATTAGATTTAGAATATTTATTTCAATCAAGAGATATCCTGCCCCTTGAACACACGATACTCACTTTTAAATACGTCATGCACGTTCGGTTCTGCGTGTAACTGCCAACAGCGTACCACTGCTCGACCACGTCATCAGGCTGACAGATCGAATGACAATCGTAAACGGAGTGACTCTATCATCTCCTCTACATTTACTGCTCGCTCACTCACGCGTAAGTGTTTGATGTCTTCAAGTGAAACCACTTAAAGGAACGGGACAGAAAAAATACTAGCTTGACTGCGTTTTCTACCCTTGCCAACGCAGTGGAATTGCTTGTGAAAAGTTTGTAATTTTCTCGCTCCCCGATTCCGATTCCGGGACACGCTTCGAAGTAATGTGCTCACACGTGTACTTGCTTCAGTCTGCTTCAGCAATTTAACTTCTTTCTTTTTCTTTTAGCCCTCTATCTGTCTCGCTCGAAGTAAGATTGTAAGTGAAATGAAATGAAAAGTCAATTTCGGCACCGAAGTCCTCCGGTGCGGTGGAATTGGAAATGGTAACCGCCGCCCTTTCCGGGAAGGACAAGTTTGTTGAGGAAGCAATTAGTAACGGATACACGCGAATGTACGGCGTTGAGTGGTTGGTAGAAGCTCCCGGGGACAACATCCCCTGTAGAAGGAAAGTTGGAAGAATGCAGAGAGAGAGAGAGAGAGAGAGATAGAGGAAGAAAATTCTAGCAAGCAAAGGAATCGGAGGTACGGGAATGGGATAATTTGATTTGGAGAACTAAGAGCTTTCCGGTTTGTGTCTGTGTGAGTGTGTTTGTTTGTTTTGGCACGCTTTACTTTCCCGATAATATGCTAGTAATGGAATGGTATCGATCGGCGTCGTAAGTAAAGCGAGAGCAAAGTTAACCCAGTGTCTCCCGCATGTTACTTGATACCACTTTTATCTCGACGCGACAGTTACATTTAATTCTGCGTACGAATATGTGGGGCTCGTTTTCGGTAGGGAATTGTCGTCCCGATTGATTCAAATAAATTTCAATTGCTGCATGGGGGATTCTGTACGATCAGTTTAACAGGATAATTAACAGGGATATATAAAGTACAATCAGTTCCTAAGTTACGGGTTGTCGTTTTGTCCAGAAGATATCAGAGTGTGTATATCGGATTTAAACAGAAGACTGTCACCAGTCAGCTCTGTCAAACTTCAAAATCCAATATCTTCTACTCCATAGCTGTCATATACCGCATAACTCGGAAATTCACTAAACTCTTTCTTGATTAAGTCAAAAAAGACCTAGAATTCTCACACATTCATTTACGATTATCCGAGCAGCTATAAATTCTCCATCAGCTCAGGAAATCTGGCCCATCTTAAAGTATTCCCTTTGACACATCCAGCATCTCAGGCCTTCGCTCAATAAAACCAAACGAACACAAAAATAGGTTTGCAAGTAATGGTGAATGTATGCACCATTTTTATAGCTACTTTCACACTAGCCGAAGATCTGCCGGTGGGGGGACGACCGGGGAGAGGATCCCCCCGGATGATAAATCCCGACCGTTACTTTATGACTTAAAATCGCGCGACTGTTCGGCAACAAATTTTATTAGCCTCCTGCACGCCCATCACACCAACCCCCGGGGGAGTCATACGTGAAGCATCGTCAAATCAGAGTGTATTATCTTGGCGTCCAATTTATCACGCCATCCCAGCCAACTCCAGTCCCGGGGAAAAATATAGCCGTACGACAAATCAGTCAAACTGCTGCAGGCCAGTTCGTCGGAAACGCCCTGGAAACCAAATGCCCGTAAGGCGTTGCTGGAAGATGCTGCCAGAGCTAGCACGGGGCACATCCTTGTTAGTGAGACCATTTTTGGCTTCGGGAGTTCGGGAGCCCCCACCGGAAACGCACTCATTTTGCCGGAAACTGTGGTGGATCGTTGTTCCCTGGCAGAACCCTCCTTGCAAACTGGGTGGGGCCACTCGTGGTGATGTTTGTTGCTTTCTTTCCTGTGGCTCTTTTATGTTGTTTTGGGGCAAGTTTTTGTTCTGCCAACTTGGTGCTAGGGTTTTCATGCTGCTGCTGCTGCTGATGATGATGATGATAGAATGAGTTCAGCAGCTTCATAAAGCTTCTCCTTGAACCTTGGTGGTGGTGGTTGTTTCTAGGGTTCGCCTTCCAAAACCGGACCCCTTTTTTTCGGAGCCCGAATTGAGGCTTCATTCCCATCCGCGGGTGAAGCGGTTTGCTTTCGGACAGTGGGAACGGCGGCCCAGGAGGCGAGCTGATGATGTAATTTTCGGACCATTTTCACTCGCGTGAAAGTTTCGCTTTCTCACATTGCGCCGCCACGAGTGGTTCCGTGTTTCTTTCACCCAACCAACCCCCTGCTCCCTCGCCCTCCGTTTGCTTTTCCAATTCATTTCCAGAACGATACTTGGTGAACCGAGAAAAGTGCGAAAGAACTTCTCGAAAAGATTTCGGTTTTTATTTGCTCGTGCCCTGCGAAAGAGGTATAGACACGCACCCGCTACAACCAACCTACATGCAAAATTCCGATGCCACCAACGGATGAATGCCAGATGGGCAAAACCTCCAGCCATTCGCCGACGCCCACAGCCCAAGCCAAAATTGAACGAGGGTTGGGGGCAACAAAACTTAACGATCTGGGAAAATTCAGTTAATTACCAGCCTGTCAGGATCCGTGCACGAATCCTCTTCTTGGGCAACGTTGCCCGGTGTTTGTTATAATTTTTTTCCCCAAGCATTTCTTTCGCTAGTTCGCCCCCTCACTCGAGTGCTGTTTATCCTGTTTATTTACTCTAGCACGCTTTTCCCTGTCCGTCCGCCCTGCCGAGTTTTTCCGCACCTCGCGAACAGTGAAACCGATCAGTGAACGTTGATGAGACTGGAGCCCGGAAAGAATAATATTTAGCCAAAAAAAAAGGAAGACAGGGCGCAGTAAATTACTGTGAGTGCGCACTCGGCTCGCCCAGGCTTGGCTCGGCGTTGGTTGGGCAGATTCATTATCTACATCTCGAGCGTTAAGGATGATCTTCCCGTCGACCAATGCCGGAGGGTAAATTGGGTCAAACAGTTTGAAGTTCGCGTGGCCGAGATTTGTGTCGATGGTGGTGCTGCCCGATGTTTGATAGAAAATTGCTAAACCCCTCCATAGTTTATTCGAGGCCCGAGCCTGCGGAGAAAATTAACTAAAAAGTCCCCACCATTAGTCCATAGCCTGCGGTCGGTAGCCGAAACGGTTCCGTCTATCAACGCCTTACGGTTATGTTTTGCATCATAAATAGCTAATCAATCGATCCGAAAGTCATGGCGCTTCGGGTTAGATGACTGATAAACCTTAACCAGACCAGACCTTCTTCATCGACGTGTGCGGACCCCAGCTTTTTCCATCGGCACGGCCGTTTATCGATGGCTTGACAATAAAAATAAATGGTGAATATATGTTTCCTTAATCCCAGATCCCTCGAATCCTCGTCCGAACCGGGGTTTTTTTTGTTGCTCCATGTGCCCCGATGGATGACCGGGAAAGGTGCAGAACCTTTGTCGATTTTTTCGGGTGCGCTAGCATCCACAAGGCATCAATCAATAAGCAGAAATTGCTATCGACAGCGATCGGACCCTTTCAGCAGGTGGTCAATGCAATCAACGATAGACTACCGGCCTACCACTACCGGCTGTCCGTCGGTGGTGATTTAATAGCAAAAACCAGGGGCGGGGGGGAGTGCCAAAAGGGGATCACAACCTTAACCACTTCAATGATAGATGTGCACGGTAGGCCTCAAGGGAGCTACAGTAGCAGAGTTGAATAAATTTCACCATATTTGACTTCTTTTTCACCCGAGAAAAAATGTTGAGTGCTTTTCGTGGAAAAAAGGATCCCTTTAAGCATGCACGTTCGATACACAATGGCAACCTTGGAGGGTGGCAAAAATACGTATGATAACATCAACAGTTGGTCGGTAACAGCAGGTTAATACATGTACGCTGATGATGGTTTTTGGGAGTTTTCAGGTAATATTTTACACTCTAAAACGATGGCTTTTATGCGCTACCTACGATAAGAGGCTTCAGTGTTCTAGGAACAGTTTTGTAGCATCCTTTTAACATCTCCCAGGAAACCGATACAGCGAGCAAGACAACAATCAAATAAAACGAAACCGAGCACACAATCCAATTGTTCGTAGCGCCTAAATGTAGGCAACCAGCAATACGCACCACGCGCCCGAGAAGCTTTCGTGTGATCGAGCGCAATCAGTTGACAAAACGATTGAAACCATTCCAGTTTCACAGGCACTAGCACTTTCACAGACAGAAAATAGTCTTTAGTTTCTGAGACATCCTGAGACAGCGTGGCCACCCATCCATTCCACTGAGAAGTTAATTGTATCGGCAAATTGTGTCGATCCGGTTCGCTCAACCGAATGCTCTAACGCCCCGATCACACAACACGGAAAGCATCCCCGTGCCATTGTTGCCAGGTGAAGCCAAACGTTGGCGTACGCAGCTTCTCTTTTGTTGATGGGCGTCAGCCCGAAGAAAACAATGGAATTGCTTTAACGCTACAATCCAACGATGACAGCATCACCTTCTGTCCCGTGTGCCGAGCGGCCCGGGGCCCAGTTTATTTCCCCGTTTTTTCCCTTTTCCACAATCCCGACTCTAGTGCTCGATTTGTGCACTGATCCTTTTTCGCTGCATGATTCTGCGCTCATAAAACCCTCGTCAGTTACCGTAAATCTGCTGTCGACAGAATGTCTTAAAATTCCTCACAAAAACTGATGGGACCCATCACACGGGAAACCGGGCGGGCGATATACCGGGACGACCTTCCTCGAAGCATCCGAGCGGGTGCTCCACTGAGATGGGAGGGTGGGGTGCGTCCAAAAGCGGGGGAAGGAGGTTGGTTATTTGCCAATATTTCTATCCTGGTGACAATTTCCAAACCCCGGTTCGCTTTCCGCTCATCCGACGGTTCGGTTTCGGTTCGGAGATCTGCACGCGTCAAACTAGAGCTTCGGCCAAAAGTATTTGCAAATGGCAGAACCGTACCAGCACCGGGATATCTCTGTGTGTATGTGCTTGTGTGAGGCGGGATGAACCAATCTACAGCGGAAAGGAGCTGCCAGGAACACCGGCAAACATGTTTCATTTCCGCTCGAAACCCCCAACGGGGAATGTGGAAACAAAGAAGAAAATTAAGGGGAAAGGGGTGGGAGAGAAAGTAGAAGAAAGTGGAAGACAGACGAGATTAATAAACATCGTCTGCATTCAAAGGAACGGATGCTAAACTTGTGCCATTCGATGATGGAGAAAGGACAATGTGTCAGTGTCATCAATTTCACTATAATGGAAAATGGGTTTTCTCTATTCATTTAAGAGCAAAAATTGTTTTTTGATCGATTTTTCTTACGTCATTTTCCATCTCTGTTATCACTACTTTTTTTGACTGATTTTAGTCTTCTTTGTTGCTGATTTTATTAAGTATTTTATCAGTATTTTTATAATATATATATAAATTTCTTTTTTATGTATTTTTTCACTTTCAAGGATTTTTTAAATGTTTGCATTTGTTTGATGAGTCGTTTTGTTAATTTTTCTTTTACTTTTCTGTTTATTATTTTAATTGTTTTATCATTTTTCCCGTTCTCTCTGACTTTGTTTTGTTATTTTCAATACGGTTCTCATTTTCACGGTTCTTCTACTGTTTAATAAATATTTTTTAATTATTATTTATTTCCATGCATTTTATAGCTCATATTTTTATGATATTTTTTTCCATCAATATTTATGTTTGTATATCTTAATTTAGTAAGTTATTAAGTCTTCTTATTTTTTACACATTTTTAATCGAAGCATAGTTTTTAGACATTTGAAAATGAGTTTAATTAGTTTAATATGCTTTACACCCTTTCCTTCAACTTTTTCTGTTATTTTCTTGTCTGTATAAACAAACATTTTGATTTACTCCCCCATTTCTTCAAAAGTCCTAAAGAAAGTGCGAAAACAATTTCATCAACTTACCAGCAGAAAAGACACTTCTTATCCTCGACGGATGGATGATCCCTAACAACTCAACGCACAATAAACATGTTTTTGTAAAAACCAAAGACAATTGGCAACATATTTTTATCACACCAACATTCTGTCCCCTCCCTCCAAAGGTGGCACACCCGGGACGCAAACGTTCACAATTCAACTAGACAATTGACACTGTCGCTCACCTTTTACGATGCCAGAATTGCTTCCCGTGCAGACACGGCTAGCTCAACCTGCCGTCGCCGTCGTTGAGAGTTATTAAGCGGCACTTCTCCTACAGGCGGATTATTATTTTGTACCGTGTGCATCACCAACCCGGGACTGAGTGGTTGGAATCGCACAACATAAAACTCTTTTCACTTCCGTTCGCAAAAACAAAGAATGGGCCCAAAGACTCTGAAGTTAAGGCAGACGGAAGTTGACACATACAGGGAGAGAGAGAGAGAGACGGAGAGTGGTATAAAGCACCATTCTGTATTGTTGCGTGCTTACAAACAGCACCCCAGTCGGTACATCATTCATCATTTCCGCCATGGTCCACGTCCAAAAAGCTTTACCTGGCCCCAACTTTACCAAAAGCAGATGGCGTGTGTTTGTTTGTTGTCGAAATGTTGGGTGTGAAACAAAAAGTGGGATTCGAAATTCTGGTAAAGCCTTCATCTTTTCTCGCTTAGGGTGGTAAGGAACAGGAGGGGGAATCGAAGGGGGGTTAAACTTTTCCACCCTTCTGAACCAACAACAACAACAACTGAAGCAAAGCCCCGATTTTAATGCTTCACCGCACAACAAGACACTCGAAACAGCTCGGAGTTCGTGGGCCAGGAAAAACAATGCTCCAAATCCTTCCACGGGGCCTGTTGCCCGCACGGAACGCACCTGCCACCACCGATCATCAGCTTACCACTCACACTTGAAGGATGCGTATTGTTAGCATCGGTGTTTTGCCGTTGCGATTCACTGCATCGCTCGTTCCGTAGAGTTCCAGAGCAATGTTACAGATGAATTGATGGCGTAAGTGGGAACCTCTGTGTGAAAAGCACCGAGCAGGAGGACGCACCGACTTAATGCGAATAGACGCGCGCGCCCGGGTTCATCGTTCGCTCAAGTGGTAATAAATTGAAATGCTTGTGCCGTCCCTGTAGGAAGAATTTCCGGAAAAAAACATACCATGACGCAAGGATGTCTCCACTAAAAAGGAATTGATTCTAGCTGGTATCCTCGAGGGAACTCTCGAACTATCTGCGAAATGTCACTTCATCCCGGCAGAAATTGCAGAAAAATAAGGCAACATGCAAATTGAGCCTTTGACAGACTATCCGGGATTCATTAAAAGTTTCCGGCTCGTTTGCTGCGTTCAAAGCCTGCCGGGGACCTACGACGACTACGGCGACGAGATGGCTTTTAATAAGATGTTTCTAAGTGCGCTGGAATATTTGCCATTTGCTGAGTGCAAATAGCATTGCAGTGAGACTAGTTCCATCGTTCAACTCTCCTTGATCCGATTCATCGCGTGCGGTTGGAGTCATGATAGAATGATGTTGATGGTATTGCATTCCAGTTGGATGAAATTTAGCCAACAGGCAAGGCATGTAATTATTCCCTTCATCTGTAGACACATTTAAATTAAATCAATCCACAATTTATGCTGTCCAGTGTTGTTGTTTGCTGGCTCGTAAAACACTTCCTAACGATGTCTGGAGAAGCTTTTATACAGTTTGCGCCCTTGTATAACACATTTAAAGCAGCGCCAATTAATTGCTGTTTGGCTGCTCAATCCATGTGTCTTTCATTGCATAAGTTCGTTACCTCGTGTGAAATCATCTCGCTAATCGAACACACATTTCGATGGGGATTACACAACACGCTACAACAAAGCTGATTGGAAAACGATGGGCACAACAATTGCCTTAACGATGATGATGATGCTGCTTTGTTATTCTTCCCTCTATGCCTTATCGACCTGTGAGACTCCCAATCAAACTCGAAGTCCCTGTGGTCCTGTCCGAATCGAACCATAAAATCGTTGACCATTTGTCTTGCGTTGACTTTTCGGACAGCCCAAAAACCGGTGGAAGAATGATTTCGTCGATAGCACTCGATATCTGGCCGCTCGATGCTGATGTAAGAAACAAGGCTCCACTTGTCGGTGGTCTTGTTGCTGTGGCTTGCACGGTACACGGCAGCAGAATATCTCCAAACAAGCTACTATCTTAAGATACAAGCAACACGAAAACCTCCGCCAGTGTACCATAAATCATTTCTGCTACTAAATAAATCTCTGCCAGGGACACGCTACACACGCTCGGGAGGGCTGTAAGTTCTACCGGAGGCAGATACCTCAACTACTATGGCCAGGGAATGGGATGAAATGAAACTGAACACCCAAAAAAAAAACAAAACTAAGCTGGCAACATAAACTCGTGTGCCAGTTTGACAATTCTCGCCCATTGCTGCTCACATATACCGAGGGTAAGCAGTGGTAGTCGTAGTTTTGAGCCGGCGGAAGAAAAAAGAATAATACCCCGCGCCTTCTTATATAAGATCATACGACTCGACATTTACGCTTTACGCTGAACTGTGATTTCTCGGTACTGGAGGCCTCACCAATTCCCAGAAAACAAGTAACTTGATTGCCCACGTATGTGTCTGATTCTGAGCAATACAATCCCAAGTCTGAAATTTTTCCCTTTTTTTTTTTTTTGGCATGTCAGTTTAAAAAAAACTGGATGCTTCATCAAGCGTGATGCGCTTCCTTGTATTGTTTGACAGAAATATGGCCGACAGTTCGTTCGTTTGTAGTCCCGCAGTGTGTTTGCTGCGAAGCTACGCTGTCGAATAGAAAAACTGAAAAGGGCCGTGTCCTTAATCTTGCCTTTTTTTTGCTCTCCAAGAAAACACACTCAAGGCGCAGAGCAGAAGAAAGCGTGCGAGCGATCAAGATGGCGGAAACAAACACAAACTCTGGAAACTGGAGCAAACCCCGTTAGACGACCGTGCGACGATGTCAAGATCTGTGCGAGGAGAGTTGTTGGAAAACTAATGAACCGTTACGCCGGTATTTGCGCCACTTTTCACTGCTAGGCTCGCTGGATGATGGGACTGTTTATTGGGACTTGTTCGTATCTAGCGCACCGTAATCTGGAAAATGGCACCACGCTTTAGGGCCACTTTTCACCATGAAAATATGGCGCCCGGCCGACACTTCCCTAAGGTCTTACGCACCCCGAATTTGCGTTCCACGATGGGTACACACAATCTGCGTGTATCCATTAGCCCCGGATGGGATCGAAAATGACGATTTTTATGACCGACGACAATAATAAAACCGTCTGGCACCGGTCTCAGGGCCGGGTGTGTGTGCTGGACGCCTTGGAAACCGCGTCCCCGAAATGCCAATGGATCATGAACGTGCAAAACATGATGTGTATTTATGATCGGCATGCTGGAGCGATGCTTCTTTTTCCCTTCCAGGGTAACATTAACACGCAAGGGAAATGTGTTGACAAAAGGTTTTATGTGTTAACACCTTTTATGTATGTGAGTAAACGCATCGAGGGGGGGGGGGAAATGATCGGAAACGGAAGATTGTGTGGTGATGTCGCGTCGCGAAGGAAAGGCATCGGATGATTCGTGTAAATTAGGTATGCAAAACACACACACCAAGCAGCGTGAGCGATGTATGCGAAATTGTACAAATCGGTGGATGGCTGGGATTGAATTTTAATGCTTGATTTAATGCTCGAGGTGACTGTTTCTCCTGGAGACCTTGGCCTTCGTAAGTCTATGAACGCTTGACTAAGATAGTTTTTGCACATGCAGAGCTGGTGCCTGAGTTACAGGATTTGTCACTTCCTAGACCGATTCCAACAAACGCGTCTCTACGTTCACAATAATCCTAGCTGTCCACTCAGAACGGTTATAAGTATAGCATGAATAAGAGAAATAGCTTACCAATTTACATTAAACTCAGCGCGTTGTTTATTTTTATTTATTTTTAATTATGACGGCTTGAAGCTGTAAAACTCGGCGCGTTGTATAGTTTTCGGAATCGGGTAAAACCGCTTAGCACATACAATCTGTTCTGGAACAAAATAATACTAATCGGAAATGGATTACGGCTAGGTGTTATCTACAAAGTTCTCATTTGAAACTCTGCGTTCTATCAGGGTAGAATAAATACAAAATAAATAAATTTACATATTGTAAACCTTCAGCCGCGGACGAATGCTTCATATAGCATATTGCATACATTCAGGCGTTTATATTTTTATTTAAAAAAATACAGTAAAAATGGATGATTATAGCGCTATTAATTTCTAAGCCTTGTTAGAACATATAAGACTAGTAGAAAACCCCGGTGCGTCCATTTTACCGTAGTGGCAAAATTCAATCAGGTCTTTCGTCAAAACCCGCAGCTCCAAACCCTGATCTCTTTCAACGCGTCCACTCGTAAAAATCTCTAGGAAATCTTTTTAAAGAAAAAGCAACAAACAATCCCTCTCCAAAAACCTGCATTATGCTTTTGCAGAGGGAAAAGATTACTGTCCTACGTAAATGTCGTTTCGATGTGATGACGTTTTGGTAAGCTCCCACATTCCCATATAAGTAGTATCCCCATCCGTAGGCCGAACCGATTGTCAAGCTAATGGAGGTAAACAATTTAAAGAATAATCTATCATCGTCCACTTGACAGCTGCGACATCATGCACCATCACACCCTTATCAGCGTTGGTGATCGACTATCGTTCGTACCTTTCGGTTCGTTCGATCGGCATTTTATTCCACTCGCATAGGTGGGCGATTTTAAGTGTATTTTATTCCTCCCAGGCTGAAAAAGACTCCATCTCTAAAAAAAACAGCACACATGCGTAAATTCGTTCGGGTTTTTTTTTTTTTTGTACCAAACAGCCTCTCAAACCTCCTCAACCAACCGTCAGCCTTAATCGTCTCTCGGGACGAAAGGTTCTTTTTCGACGTCATTTCGTGGCCCAGGGTTTTCAGCTCCACCCGTACCACATCCGGCCAGACCCGGAAGTGCGCATTGAATGTGCGATTTGTGGATGCTCTCTAACTCGCCCTGGTATAAAGCGGCGCAAAAAAACAAGAACTTTACAACTGCTAACCAAAGTTCCAGCTTTGGCATCCGGTTTTGTTTCGGATCCGCCGTTTGGACATCCGCTACACCACTGAGCTCGCTTCGTTACCTAATATTTTTTTTTTGTTGTGCGTTTGTGCTTTTGGCGTAATTAAACGGCTCGTCACCGTTCAGTTGGCATGCAAAACACGTACGCGCCGCAAGCCAATCATAAAAATGATGCACAACCGAATGATAAACAATTTTGCGTTTTATCGACCTTCATCCGCCGGCGTCGGAAACGGTGCAAGACCGGACACCAGAATTAGTGGCAAATTGGCGTCCATCAAGCGAGAATATTTGGCCAACGCTTCGTCCCTTCTTGCGCTATTCCTTGTCCTGCGGTGCATTGTGAGAAGAAACGGTTCGTTACCGTGTTGGCTTTGGGAGTTTGGGTTGCCGCCTACCGACCGAGCACATGCCATGAAAGCATAATGAGCAGGAGACCGATCGAACCGTTGCCGAACCGCAGCACTCGATTATTGATTATGTGTCTCCAGCCATTGGCATCCAGACACCACCAACGGAAGCACTCTGATCGATCAATGTGTGGCCAATTGACGGCCGATCGTTTCTCGGCGGGCTCCATTCCGATGGTTGGTGCTCCAAAGCAACAGGAGAACGTCTCTCGCCCATTTTTTCTCCCATTCAAAAAAAACCCTCTTCGGCACGTTTGTTGTGGTTTTTCCGCAGGGTGGGCGAGAAATTGCTTCGCCAACCGGGCCCAAACCTTTTAGGACGCGGGCGTAATAAAATAAATACAATTAAGGCGGGTCCCTCCACAAAAGATTCCACAAGATTTCACCGGGCTCGAAGGTTGATTTGATGCAGTGTTTTCCCATTATGTTGCCGCTATGCTTTTGTGTGTGTATGGGTTGCCTTCGTAGACACACACACAAAAAGGACCCCAAAATAGGGTTCGTTAGGGCGTGCGTGCGGGCTTTTACTAAGAAGCAGCCGAGTTGTGGAAAATTGCCGACCAAACCTGAAAATAGACCCTTCTGTCCGCTATCGCTAGCCCACCATCTCGGTTGGAGTATGTGTTAATTGGATTTAAGACTCACTTCAGCCACACATACACATCTTAAGAATGGTGGTTAGGACCAACCTCACCAAAAAGTGGTCCCCAGTGTCAGTTGTTCACAGGAAGCGTCCGCGGTAGCGAAAGATGCTAAGGATGTTCTCAAACTTACGCCTCGGGGATGCGTCCTAGCGAGCTTGATTTATGTCGGGCTGGCTGAAAGATGATTTGAGATTACCGCAAAAAAGGGGCGACAACAGCAACACCGCCTGCCCGGTCACCTCAGCCTACGTAATCCGCCCCATCGGTGGCAGTGATTCCCGGAAACTGGATACGGGATACCTTTTGAAGTGTGATTTATGCGATTCATTAGAACCTCGAACGGCGACGATTATTGTTTATTGCTGGAAATTAATTAAAAATCCCCTTTCGAAATGAGCGCGTGGAATTTCCGTGAAAATCCGGCGATATTCAGGACCTCTTTAGATGTCGGACCGGCCGAACCACCGAAACCACCGGCCGTTTGATAAATCAACATGGATTGATTAAACAAACGTAAACCAATATTAAATAGTGCAATAAATATTGCCAATTATTGGACAGTTTTCCTTTAGAGGGTGGGGTTGGTGCGAGCAGGACGCAAACCACCAATGGGGATCGGGAACGGGTACGATCAAAATTTAAATTTCATCCGATAAAACACGGCGGCGGGTGATTTATTGGAAGACAATATAAATTATTGCTCCGGTGGCAAAGTTTCAATTTAATTATTGCCAACCATTTCCCACACGCTGCCACAGCTGTGCTGAGCTGGGTGCGTGGGGTTGCTCTTTGGAGTGTAGATGGTTGGTTTATCATTTTTAGTGTACGTGTGTGTTTTTTTTTTCTCTATTGAATAATACAGTTTCACTACACTTTACTTTACAATTTGCTCGTGTTGCTATCTACCTGGGTGCAAATGTTTGAATTTTCACAGTGTGTAGCGCAGGAACCAACTTTTCTCCGGCGCATAATCCTGACCGACCTACGGGTAAAAAGTTTGTCGTACGAGCCAAACCGAGCGTGTGGAGTCCTTGGTGAAACTGATGACATTGCACACTGGGAATGTGATGGTGTGATGGAGAACTCTAATAATGTATGGAATACTTGTAACTAAAAAATTGAATATTATTTCTGAGAATAAATAAATTGGATGAGTGCTTTTTCTTATCCTGCACGCCGGACTGACTATCGAGCTAGAAGCAGGTATTGATAAGCCAAATCCTCTTTAAGTTGTAGAGCTAAAAGAAGACTAACTTTCCTTAGAATATTCTTTATGTTCTGGTATCGACTTCTAATGTCCACAACACCTTCAGTTTCTCACTAATTTCGATTCTCTGCTCAAAATGTAATGTAAGTTCTTGGTGTTTTTGTTGATATAAATTGATTGATATAAATATTTGTTCAATTTTAACTAAATTTTAAAGATGTACAAAATCATTAATTTGCTTGCAAGCAGCAGGAAGCGTCATCTCTTGCTTCATTTGAACATGTATTTAACATGGATCGCCAGTTGATAACACGAAGAAACCGGTATCAAATCTCATCTAGGCTCTGGTTTTATAGAAGTCTACTCAACTATTATAAAATATTAAGTCTAGGAAGCTCGATAATGTAACCAAGATTACTGGAGACTGCAGTGCCGAAGGAAATTGATGAAGGAGTGGAAGGAAGGCATTCGTTTTTATTATCGCTCTTTGTATGAAAAAAAAAACCATCAAATAGATTTCTCATTTTTTCTGGAACGAATTTTCAAGAATCTTCAAAGAATTTATTTGTTTATTTATTTAGAATCATACGCAAGCGTTACGTTTATCCCGAACTGTTGCCCTCAAATGCCCACTGTGCATTGGGTTGTGCGAAGTTACGGATTCCCGGGTGGTAGAACTTTGCTTTTCCTGTCATCCTAGGAATTAAGACGATGGCAACTGTACAGGTTGTTCCTGAAGCTGCTGCTTTCACACAAACATGCACATCATCGGCTTCCCGTTTTCCACAGTTTCTCTCTCTCTCTCTCACACACACACATACACAAGTGTGCATATGTAATTTGCTTATTCGAAGAAGTTATTAAGGCGTAGCGCGTGGTACAACATTTTCATGAATAATTCCCCCACCACCACCACCACCACCATCATTCATTTTCCACCCCTGTGACGCAATTCCAACCCACCGTCGCCGTGTTCCAACCTGCACGGCGACGCAAAAGTTTAATAGTTATTAAAATGAGCTCTTTCATCTTTCTCTCCATTCTCCATCCAGGTAAGGCACAAAATCTGGCCAACTTCCCTAGCCGAAGACGACACGTCCCAGCGGGTGACGGTAATTTCAATGTAAGACACCCGGAAAATTCATCCCCTGCGGTTGAGCTACTCACTTACCCGCCAAGCGGGAAGGAAGAAGCCATCTCTTCCAACAAGGAAGAAGCATCTCTCACCACCCCCCCCCCCCCTCCCAACCCCATCGTCACCCATCGTGGTTGACATTTGCCGGGTGAAAGTGCACCATTGCGCAATTTACAAGTCTAATATATGTACTACCTTGATTAAAGCGTACCAGCGCAAATATTTAATCACTCTTAACCGTCTCGCGTGCACAAACAGTGCCCAACCATTTGCTCATCTCATGGGGGGGAAGGGAAACGGCAAGCTGTTTTCTTTGTCGACGTCGTCGTCTTCGCTCCCGGCTGCTTAGCTTCGCCCTGCCACCGAACCGGGTGATTTCAATTTGCGGCCCAGTGTCTCGGGACTGTACGCGGCCTCTAAAAATGCCCGCCGGCCACAAAAAAGCCCCAACCTCTGCACGTGTATTGAGATAATGACGCATTAGCTACGCAACGTCACCATTGCAAACGCGCGTAGCATTAGATGGTGTTTCGGTTTTATTAGTTGCGTTGGGTGTTGTCTTCTGGAGCTTCCTCGCGAGGTTAGTGAAAACGAACGAGAAGGCTCAACACTGAACAGTAGTTGCGCGTTGTCTGCAGAAACGCGACAAGTGGAAGAAAATTCGTTATTATTCTAGTCTGTGTTGCCGGTGGCTGCCGAGCGGAAGGAGCGTTTGGGGGACGATACGAAGGATTGGGATGGGTACTTGGTACCTGGTGCACTTGCTGTCGACGACAGCGGCCCCATCTTGGTGAATGTGAAAATGGGGAAGGCTTGAATGGTGAGAGCTGTTGAAGCGCGTGCCAATGCTCCCCGTTGGATAGTGGGCGATTCTAATCAAATATTCGGACAAAACTATCGCCTGTGGTAATGTTTTCCTATTGGACTTCAATTAATTTTTTCTATGGCGAGGTCTATATTTTTAAGCTCTTACTGAAATGCGCTTTTAGGAGCGACTTTAGGATTAAATAAGCTTGGATAACTGTTACAACATTTTATTATGCAAATAACGACCAGTAGCTCGGACTGTCTAAGACTTGAACCCTTATCTGACGCCTAATGTGCACAGGCGTAACCTTCAGACAAAATGGAGATCCCCTGTTTCCATCCCATTCAACTCGCGATTTTTGTCTCCCTTTCTATATGTCTCGTCTCTAATGGCTACCACCACGGGAAGCAAAACTCAAACTCTCCAAAACAAATGAAAACTCCCCGAGTTTTTTTTTTTTTTTGTTTTGTTCGCTTGTACAGCCGTCCTCAAGTGTGGTACGAGATGGTACACTCATGTTCCACTCTCGCTTCACCATTATCGCCAGCGGTTACACCTGACAATATCGCCCCTCGGCTTCCGTTTGAAGTGGTGTCACTAACCTCACACTAGACCTTAACAGGGTAAAACAAAACAAAAATCATCAGCACAAACTCTAGGCTGGCCGGCGTGTGTGTGAGTGTGAGGATGTCCTGTCGAGAATCCTGAGAGCACATAAATAGCGTCACCGAGTGGGCCGAACCACTCGAGAGAACATTTTTATGCTTCGACGTGCACGGAGAGCATCCTCGGGAATCCTTCAGAGCTCGATGTGAATATCCTAGCACACACACACGAAATAGGGAAAAACAACCATACATGAGATCGCTTTGTTCTGTATTTGGAAGCATTTTTTGTTTTGCTTTTTGGACGGTGCTGTTTCCCCAATCTACATAACAGAGCTTAAAAATCTGGTCGTTTTATGGTTGCAACACGGGACGCAATTATGCTGCGCACGTTCAACGTAGGGCTCGAATTTTTCGATCACCATACGCGCGAGGGTTTTGGGTGTTGTGTGCCTCATTTACATAGAGCTGTATCATTTGGTCCCGAAAAAACCCGCTCTTTGCAGCTTCGGTGAAGATGAAACGAGATCCAAGGAAGGTTAATGTTCACCATGCATGTACCGTGCGGAAGTCGCTAAATTGGCTTGGCGAAGGCGAAGAAAACCCCATCATCACCTTGTTTTTGAATAAAAATACCCTATGAGTTAGAAATCCTGCAGGAACGGAGATGCTAAAATTCTATCCCATTTCACGCAAGAGAGCACGCGCTGTGTACGGATTTTCGTCATGCAAAGGGAAAACAGCTTCCCATTTAGCCCGGAGGCAGTTGTGTATTGATAATGAACCACGCACTCAATTATGTGCTTGTTAAGGTGTGGTGGGGGGGGGGGGGTCGTGCGCGATACTAATTAGTACCAAGTAACGAGTTATCTGGTACAAATTACGGATAAAGAAAGCTGTCCTCGGATGAAGAAATTAAAACTGAAAAAAGGAGCAAAACAAGCGACTAGAACGATACGTGATACGTGTTTTCGCTAAATGATTCCCAGTCACGGCACCAGGCTCACACTTCATTCAAATAAATCATCCCTCTCTTATTTACTGATTTGATTAAGAATTGTTTTGGATTACAAAGTTCGGCATTAATTACTTCTGCGGAAAGCTCTTTTGACACAAAAAAAATCCATCCTTATGTCACTAGCAACACTCCTTCTACATCTGACTCGTTATTGAGCACTTCACCTAGACCTTTGGGACACTTCACTCGATTGCCAAGGACGCATTAACGGAGCACGAAGCTCCAACACCGAATCCATCGGAGCAAATCTGTCTCATTAAAAGGAGAAAAGTATCGACCGAAACTCCACCGGTGCTTTCCACTACTTTTCCGCCCCTTCCACAGCTAGTAGTTTTACCCATTCGAGATCGAATCTATCTCAGTTTAATATTCATCGCTCCATCGTTTCCCCGATGGGCCGGGTGTCAAAGATAAACAAAGCCGTGATTATGGTAAACAGCGTGGCCAGCATGGTATTTCCGGTCCCGAATGCGCTCGCTTCATCCTTCGCTCGCGGCCACCACACATCGCCAGGGGCAAGACTTTTTTTCCCGGACAGGACGGCAAGCGCAAAGGAAGCGAAAGATAAACGCTATAGTTTTAATGCGCGCCTGGGTACCGTGCCGGGGCTAGCTCATAAATATTTACGTTCTCCCGGAGGTGCTATTTTCTTTTGCCGGATGGTGTGTTGTGCTCGGGCGAAAGTGGTACAAAAGCTCACCGCTCGAGTGGCGCGTTAGCTTCGGGCGAATAGTGAAAGGTTTTAAGATGTTGCAATTCCAAGTTTGCCGATTCGAAGTTATAACCATAACTATTTGGTAGATGGTGGTAGCTGATGGGTTCGCTGTTACATCGCTGTCTAAAGCTATGAAGAATCTTCAGAAACTTAAATACGATTGATAAAATTGATTAGAGAATGACTGTAGTAAGAAAAAGTATCTAAACGAGTTAAGATTAAGGAGGACCTGAATATCGTTCAAGGCCGAGCATCGTCCCCCGTCATTCTTTTACTTCCCCTATTCATCTGTCCAAAGAAAGCAGCCACCAGAACTCCTTCGTAGCTCGGTTCTAAACTCCTTGTTTATCCATGTGAAAGTTTCAAACATACGCTTCCAACTGAGATGCTTGGTGTCTTTCTAATGACATGACCTTAGCCAACTAATAGTGAGGATAATGTACACAACTCCCATCTGCATCGTTGTACTGAGCCAAAACGTAATTCTGAAGATTATAGTGAGTATCATTCGACCGCAACTCAGAGGCTTTCTTCAGTTCTAAACAGAATCTATGTCCAACTAGTGAATATGAGTACTGAGACCATGCATGTATTGTACAGTCCTACAGAAGAAGTTTTCTTGGCGAAATTTCCACACAAAATAGGTGAAGTTTTAGAAGACTTCAAAGGTGCTATCGCCTCTCTTTTTCAAACGCGAGGCTTAGGACTATCTCCTTGATGACTGTGTTATCAGCTTATACAAAAATCTCGACTGATTAAGTGAATACGATCCGTGAAGTTACTATTCCGAAGTCTTGGAAGACTCTCATGAGCAGACAACGCTGGATCTTCTATAGACATCCCCATGCAGCAAATATTCATAAATACAAAACTGTAGGCAGTTCAGAATACGGGGAACAAATATTTCTAATTACTCCTACTCTTGCTCTTACTGTAAAAGACGCCTTCAGTATTTGTTTTCTTCTTCCAACAATAAATCTACTCATCTACACCTCTTAATGCGTAGCGTTTCCACTAATGCGTTTCACCATTCATCGCATCCCAAGGACTTTGGCCATTCGGGTGGATAGCTTCACAGCAACAGGCCACCGCTACCCACCATTAGTCAATGTCTCGAAAGCTTCTCGCGCACACTTGAGAACGATCTCCGGATGCCCCAGCAGGCACTCCCGGTACTCCCGGTCCCGGTATTAACACCTATTTCTAACGCCACCAACCACCATTAAGCGGGGCCTGTGTATCGAAACAAAAAAGCCATCATCATCATCATCGTCGTCGTCCTCATCCTGCACTCCGGGCAAATGACGCACGAGTGGATGAGAACAAAAACCGTCCCTTCTAAATGCTTCCCTCCCTTTTAGTCGAGATGAATGGTTGTTGCACAGTTGGGAAGCGGCGTGTAAAACTGGCAAAACAAAATATAAATTTACTACCACGTTAAGCAGTACGGGTAACTGTTGAGCGGGTAACCAGGCCGAGAGAAAGCTTGCTCCCCGGGTGCCGTCGTATTAGGGATAAGTCGAGGCAATAAAAGCGTTAGCGTACAAGTGAGGTGTATCGATTCTGAACAAGTACATGGTTTTTCTTGAGCGCAGATATGGGACACTTTTTTGGTGGTTTTCCCAAGTATCACTTGAGCTAGAAAATCTCCATGGAGGCTGAAAAAATTATCATACATTGATTTTTTTACCAGTAGGCAAGAGCAGCAAAATTACATTGAGCTTACTCACACACGAGCATGATATCTGCTATGTATCCTATGTACACAGTCAACTCAAGTCAAAATTATCAACCTTCCAGGTACTTCAAGGAACGTTCGATTTACCGATAAAAAAGATCCCCCTTCATAAAAGAAAAGCTGCAAAAATCCAAACCAAATCGAACCATTGCTTCAAACGATTAGACATTCAGCTCTGATTTGGTGTGCTTTTACCTCATGTTCGCGCGTTGCAAAATTTGGGCCTTTGTTGGTCCGAACGAAACGTTTATCGCCGAACCGTTTCATGCCCAATTTGCGTTCAATGCTTGCCACTTCCGGGGATAGAGGGGAGCGTGGAAATCATTTCTTCCATCACGAATTGTCAAACAAAAGTAAGAAGTCAAATAATGGGGGAAGAAAAACAAACGAAAAAACCTGCAACCCAAGGGAAAAGAAATGTTAATAAATGCTACTTTTCAAATTTCGGCTCAAACCGAAACCGACGGTGCCAGAGCGGAGGGATGATGCGAGTATGATGATTGAGTTAATCGAGCAGCATTTGCCAGTTTTGCCACCGACACACACACACACACACACACATATAATATGCTTGGAAAGCATTTTTCAATTCGCTCACGCTCGCTTCGTTTCTTAATAATAATGATGATGATGCTGGCGATGCGAGAGCGGTACGGCAGAAAAGCAAGATTCATACGATTCCATTTGTTTTCCCACATTTTCCTTCTGCGCTCTTCCCCTTTTTTTTGGCAATTCTTGTAGCAATTTTGGTTTCGGCAAACAAATGTGCTGGCAAATGTATGTTGGCTCGAGGAATGCCACATCTGAGGGCATTGGAGGGTTTTATGAACGTTGGAAGAGACAAACAAAGCAGATAACTCTATGCCACAGATTCGGCAAGGAATGGATATGATATACTTACTCGCACTCAACCCGCGCTCGAGCATCACCCGCGCTCTTGTTCATAAATATTTATAGATATGTGAAACGTGCATAAAATTTTCTTCCCAGCTTCACTTTTGAATATCAGATACCACAAGCGAAGCTTCCCTTTTGTTTTTACCCTTGCAGGTACTCACACACACACAACAAAGCGATATGTCTGTGTTAGTTAAATTATATTTGGTTGGGCGACGGAGCGAAACTTTCCCGTTCGGCTTCAAGACGTCTTATAAATTGGATTAAAGCATCTCAACTCAGTAAAATGGGACAGTTTTGTAAGGTTCTGCATTGGTACAACTTGGAGTTTCCCACACGAACAATAAGCATTCGGCCAATGAGGCTCTCTCAACAGAGAAAGGACCCGCCTGTCTAACGACCTTGAAGAAAGCTTCCGATTAATCCAACACTAACAGTTGACAATTACAGCTAGTTTTCGGAAGTTTATTTTACGTCCTCAACCCAAACATCCTCAAGAATAGCCCAATTTCTCAACCAACCTTTTCGGCTGGATTGTCGCTGATTTCATCCCCATTTTGGTAGTTGGCACCACCATTCCGGCTCCATTTTATGCCAACAATCCGCAAAACGATGTTGTGACACCACAATTACCCCTAGATAGGCACCACACCACCCATTGTTCTCCCCGTTCGGTTGAATCTCGATCGATGGCGTCACGTTTCCAGGTGACGAACAAAATGGCGTGCCAGGCGCAGAAATAGCACGCACCAATTTCTCGAACTTCGAAATTGCTTTCCCGATTCCGGGTTCTCGCGCCATCATCGTCACCGTGTTTTTTTTTTCTTGTGCTTCCTCACAACTCGATTGTTCTTGCCGCGAATTCATCTTCCAATTTGTCTATTGGCTGCCATTGTTGTGGTGGTGTGCGTCGCCGAGCTAGATATTGAATATTTATGAGCCTCAAGTTAACTCCTATTGGAGGCCAACCAAATTCACGCACACACACGCGCATGTTCAATCGGGATAAGCCCCCGGCAAGCCCGGGACCTGGCGAACCGAACTCGGGGTGAACACGATGCCGATAAGCATAAATGGTACACGCGTTTTTGCGCCCTGCCTAGATCGGCAAGCGGCAAACCGAGATCTACTCAGCGTGTAAAATACCCGTTTAACGTTTGCCAATCGACACATCGCTTTGCGGAGATGTGCGCAGTTTTCCTTCCCGAGGACGAATGATGATGACGAGATCGAGCCATGTGACGCCACAAACCTCCGATACGGCTCGATTGAGCCAATTCGGAACGGGATAGGAAATTATCAAACGCTTCAATCGTAGTCACGTACGCAGCGGAAGTCTATATGCCTTTTGCTGTTGGCAGAAGTTGTTGGTGTCCTGGGATATTCGAACTATTTCATAGAAAGACGCTAGCTGTAGCGATTGCTTTTGCTTTTTGATCTCAAAACCGTGTCGGATGGATGAGCTATAACAGTTCTAGTCGATTCTGATGTAGTATTCTTGTGCTGGACCATGAAAAGAATGGACTAGTCCGCAAATCCCACAGTTTGAGGTTTCATATGAGATCTGAGCTAATCCTCCCCGAACAATGACATCAGTAACGTGACATGGCATATGAGAGATGAGATTATACAGCAATCCATAATTCTAAGGAAAAAAGGATTTAAAGGCAACTATTTATATTCTTAACCTTTATCGAAATCATGTCTCGCTAGGTCAAATTCATATATAAATATATGAAAAGCATTCGGAAAACTTTCCACCATAAATCACCTAGTCGCAGCCTCTAAATTATCCGTCCAACCTACCACCTCCCATCCTCATCCGCATCAAACGCATCTATTTGAAATATGCAATATTAATCCTATCCAAAATCTCCCTTCGCATCTCACTCTCGATTGCACCAGAACGAACACTCGCAACTCGGCTGACGCGCATCAAACGGGCTGGCCGAAATCATTCAGGCTCATCCCAAAACGAAGCCGAGCCGCATCGCTTCACATGTCAATTTATTTCCGCCTCATAAAAGAGATAAACGAACCCAATTACACAACAAAAAGCCATCCATAAAATGTTCCTCCCCCTCCCCAGATGGTGCGCCATCGTGCCCATGCTCCTCCATTCCGGTGCCAAAAATATGTTCCGAAATCGAATGGAGGCGCCCAGTCGCTCACAGTAATTTTTATTGCTTCAAACAAATAAAAGAGTACGCACGCACAAATCAAAACAAATGATAGTTGAATTTTGCATTCCACACGCAAACCGACGACGCACAAACAGAGACACACACTTCACATTCATTTTGTTTGGTCCCCCATCCCGCCATTCAGATTCGATGTTTGCAGATTCGTATGGATGTCACTGGTGTGATTTTTTGCTTCTTCCTTACCTACCCCAGCGCCATTTGATTGAATGATGGGAATTATGTCCATCCTTAACAGGGTGACTTTTCCTTCCCCTGAAGCAGAAAGGCGGAGGGGACATGTGTGCACGTGAGATGGATTTGTATGAGTGTGTGCATGTATTCAAAATGTGTGACTGCAGATGTACATATATGTATATATATGGCCGGTCCGACTTCGAAATGGCTGTAATAATCCGTGCCTATAACTGACATACGGTTCATTTTTCATCCCACCACTGATTGCACCCAGCCCAGGCAGATAGTTCACAGCACATCTCATACGCCCGTCGGATATGTCCCTGTTTTTTCCCCGGACTTTGGATCGTGCTGGCTAGTTCCATCAACCATACGGGGTCTTCCCGACCATTGCTCGAGGCTCTTTGTGCCGGTCGGGTCTGGGCTCTCCGTTGGACGATGGACAACGTGCGATATGACAACTGTGAAACCCGTACCGTATTTGCCGAGACCATTTGTCCCACACTGAATGAAATCATAACCGTCAAGAACATTATCTCACACCAATGAAGCGGTCCGTGTGCGGGTCTGTCTGTATGCGCATCTTGTTTGTGAACGGTAAACGAAGAGGGGTGGTTTTTTGTGTGCAGCCTTTTCCGCAGTTTCTGAACAGGAGCGATTCCGGGGTTCTGTTTGACGTTTTCGTTTGGTTGTAATTTTTGTGATGTAATTGTAGCGTCCTGTTTGATTTTCTTCGGGGCAAGGAGGTGGTGCTTGGACCTCTATTTCTTTTTCATAATATTTTGTTTAAATATATTAGGGGCAGGGAAAATAAAATAGAGCTAGAAATAATTTGAAGAAAAATCAGTGCATTTGCTGTGATATGTTAGGTTTGTTTTCGATCGTTCCGGGTACGATTAAGAAAGATCGGTTTTATGGATCGAAACCCTGTTGAAACTATCCCCTAAGTGGTTCAACGATCCCATTTATATGGTTGGAAACCCTGCAATAAATTCAATAAGTCTCATTCAAATCAATTCAATCAATTTAAAAGAAGAAAACTCTTCTAAATAACATGTCTTTGTTTCAGATCCCATTTCCGTAGCACTATCCTGGAAAACATTTTAAAACTTTCCCGACCCATTTATTTGCCCATAAAGCGCGAGTGCCGAATCGTGCACTGACCCACAACTTTCAAACTATGATGGTTGGATTCGTCAATTCGCTTTCTACGGGTGGAAACTCTTTTTTACCAGTACAAACCGAAACCGTGCCATCACAAAAACCTTCCACCAACACTGCAAACGAAGCTCAACATATCTATCGGCACCATTGTGTCGTTGCGATGCGAAACCAATCGGCAACAGCCACCGCAGCAACAGTGCGCACCCGATCGACGAGCTAGACGTGTATTGCCACATATCTAAATCGGTTCAAAATAAATTGAATTTCAAATGAAGCTTCTTCGCACTGTGCTGGAGCTGGAGCTGTGATGAGCCGTGTAACGAAAGCGAACGAATTGAAACTTTTCACTGTTCCGAAACATCTATCCCTCCTCGTTTGAAGGGGAGAGGTAGGAGACGGGAAGGAGAGAGGTGGAAAGCATTTTATTTAAATGGAAAACTCTTCCCAAAAAATCCTCCCCCACCAACACCTGGCACCGCAAAATACCACCCTGCGGCTACAGGCCGAGCGAGCGGAAAAACCCGGGGAAAACCGTCACATAATAAAAGAAACATCATTTTTCATCCCACTTGAAGTGTTAGAAAAGAAAAGCAAAAACCTTACAATCGAGATAACGAATGAAAGGTGAGGGGGGTGTGGGGCATCGTTTCCACCCCTCTCACCCTACCTACCTCCCATCAGAAAATTGACACCATGGCAGGGCGAAATAGCAATCAATTGGACCTCGGAACCCTTTTCTTTAAATCTTCTTCGTCATTTCGATCGGTTTTTGGAGGGGAGGCAGGATGTTTTCCCAGCAGTGGGCCACTTTGGTTGCTTGGAAGGAAGGATCATTCCTTCTACACCAGGGCAATGTGCTCCCGCTTTGCAGGACTACACACGATAAAAAAGCTTTTCTTCCCTTCGCACGGGCAATGCTCAATCGCCCGAGGCGATTGGTGCTTCGGTATGGGGATTTATGAAAAATTCAAATCCAATAATATCAAATTTTGAATCCGAACCCCGTCTTACCCCTCCCCATCACTCCTCTTCCTCCTGACAACACCAAATCGTGGTCTGTGTTGGGTGTTGTTGTCCTCCCTGCCCTAAAAAGCTCCCTTTCTCTCTTTGTCTCTCCCTCTATCTCTCTGTGGATTACTGATGTGCCCTGTGTGTGCGTGTGTGTCCTGTTGGGGCGATGAGCGAAATGAAGCCGTCCTTCATTCGAAACACCCGACCAGCAAGATGCAATTTCAACAAGGTGCATCCCTTGCGGGTGGGATTTGCACATTGCAACCAGGTAGCTTCAGTTTTCCCCCGCTGTCTGTGAAGGTCTGTGTTTTCCCTCGAGGGAAAATGTGCTATCTGTTTCTATCCGGTGCAGTAGCAGTGGTTGCTGGTTGCTTGTGTTCCTGCAAATTCCGTCTGTCAACGGGATCCCCGGTATCAGAAATTGCTTTTCGGTGCCCAGGGTGCGATTGGCTGCATCGACTGCCTCCACGGACACCGGTTCGATTACCCGCTGCATGGCTGGATGGTTCCCGCTGTGACACATGGTTTAATGGTAACCGTGGCGTGTGTGGAAAATTTCCACAAGGTGACCACAGTCACACCGTGTTACACACACACACAAACCCACACACAGCTCGGTTGAATTGTGTAATACATTTCCTATTAGCAAACATGTCACCAGCAATACGGAGCGATGCATCGCACACGGTGAAATATTACAACAAACTGCTGCTGCTTTTAAGCGATTTTTATTGTTCCTTTCTTTTCCTTCCCACCCAACGATATGTTTGCGCGCATATTGGAACGGGGCATACGGGGCAGTGTGGGCCAATCGGCTTGTAACATTCAATAGGGGGAGTGGTGTTGGAGATGGTGCATTTTTCATTTTAACGTGATATTTTCTTTGCAACATCGTTGGGGCACAGTCACATGGATGATGGCAAGACATGACAGCTATGAAATGGATATTGCTACTACGAAATTTACTTATTGGAATTTCTCGTAATGCAGCACAAACATTATGGCTCATCGCACTGGAATGAAGCAATATTACGGCAAAAGTCGCATGTCACTTGCAAAATCGTGAAAACGGCAAACATACTCGTATTCACTCATCCACAAAAGTATATTTCTATAATATAAATAACACCTTAATCGGTTTTCAATATCATTTAAGCCTTGAAAAATCATAAAGTGTCAAGTGAATTAATATTAAAGAAATAGCAAATTATCAGTTCTAATTATATTCGCCTCTCTCTGCAGTAGTCATTTGATAAAAAAGTCAGTGGAAGAAAGTATTCACAAGATACAACTGTTTTGATCGCTTAGGCATCACTGCAATCTATGGAAATTAATAATTCACACTAATGTTGACAATGTAGTGACAAGCCGTTATACTTTATTAATAATAAACTCTCCATCATGTGTCATATGTTGCAACATCAACTACAACTACAGCTCCGTGACAATCAAATAGAACACAATTAAACTCCACTGCTTGCTGCTTTATGCTTTAATTAAGGCGGATGAATAATTTACTTTGCTGCGAACTAACGTTGGGTTTAGTAAATATTTTATATTAATTTTAGAGAACATAGTGCACACGGCCGATCTCTGTATTACTCTTGTAATACGACTTGTGCTCAGTTCAGTGGTTTTAGGCACCATTTATTCCCTGTTCAAAGTAAAATTTTATTTTAGTAAATTATTTAGTAGCTTATATAATATAAGGTTCTACAAGATCATCTGTTTACTCCAGCGTACATCGTCTTTTAATCATTTTAGTTTTCTTCCGAATAAAATCTAAATTTTTCGTATCATACTACGCATTTTTCGAACTATCAAAAGTTATCCTAATACTATTGAGTTTTTCTTTTCATAAAATATCATAAAATATGATTTACCTTCTAAGTTAATCCATAGTCAAACAGCAATATTTTTCTGATATTAAAATTTATTATTTATTGCTATTTTATTTTGAAAAAAACTCAACTTCTCGCATCTCCCTCTCCCTCTCTCTCTCTCTCTCTCTCTCTCTCTCTCTCTCTCTACAAAGTTACAATCTCTTTGTTTCCCTTGTTTTAAGTACAGCTGCAAACAATTGCTATTTACCTTTCCATCAGCCAATTGCGTAGCTCGGCCCCACCTCGTACAACACATTCAATAAACAAACAACACTTTAAATGCTTCGCAATTTAGATCCCCACCACGCTAATGAATAGAGCGCCACTTTCCCAAACTGGTGGGCGAATGAGTAATAGGCTAGGCAGACGTCCGACAGGAACTAACGTCACATTTTTCACTCCCGCTTTTCCATTCCTTGCTCTTTGTTGCTCCATCCTGTTACCGAGACAACCCGGCAAAGGGTTTAGTGTTCTTTTACTTTCTCTCGCCTGTGCATCACAAGATAAATGATATCCGAGAACCACACTGTATATCCGGCAAAGAAAACTGTGAAACAAACCACCACCAGTAGTGCAGCAGTGGAGGATGGCCCTGGCAGGCGCGTGTGAGTGAGAGTGCAGGAAATAGCAAATACCTATTTATGTTCTCTCCCGTTAAAACGGATTAGTTTGTTGTTCCGGTTGCGATAACTGCCCGGTGCCGGTGCACAAGGCACACTTTGTGTGGATTCTGCAGCTGCCCGTTGCACTGCTCTCCATCCGTTTTCCGCAGTCATTTATTTGCTTTCCCCTACTGCACTCAGTGGATTGTTGTTGTTTCCCCTTTTTCTGAACACTTTCATATTTTATTCCGTTCTGTGTCAGCTCATGCTGAAAAAGATGCAGTGAGCCATCATAATAAACACGGGCGAAACACGTACACGGTGGTATGGTGCAGTACAGAGCGTGTCGCACGCCAAGGATAATAATGACAAAATGCTTCCCAGCCAGAAGCGGCCACGTGCGGCAGCGTGTTTAGCAGGATGCCTGTGATGTTTCCTGTGATTCTTTGTTCCAGTAGTCTAAGCAAAGAGAACTGGGATGGTTTTTAATCGGCTCATCGCATAATGCATCCACACCGGTGTGGTGTGTTGCATGGCCACGTATACACCCTCTTTAGCCAGAGCGACCCGTCTGGGTGGGATTGGAAAAGATTTCAATTCACCATATGCTTCCGCTGCGATGGAACTTTAGCAACACGAACCGTGAGCCAGAGAGGCATCGTTACATTAGCCAATCGATGTACAGAAGGCTCCGGTGTGTTTACATTTTCCGGATTTCGATAGATTTTCCAGCTTGTGGAACGAAGTGCAAGTGAACTAGACTAGATTAAAAATAACAAAACGTCCAATCATCATCATCGGCACCACCAGCTCGAGGATCGTCAGGAATGGGGGAAAAATAGAAAACATCCCATCCCCGTGCTTGGTGGATTAGCGGCCAAACTGGACCGGAGTTTACCCGAAACGCATTTCCATTCGTTCTCGGTGGTCTCGGTGGCCGGTTCGTTTGGAACGATTTTGCCCTGCCCGTTGTGTTTGCGTTAAAATTCAATCAAGCAAAAGTAAACAAATCCGACCAAGTTTCCACGAAAGGAGCGTTCCAGACCGAAATGGGATAGTATTTTTTTTCTTTTTCAGGAAGAATAAAATGTTCTCTCCACCACCCAGTGTCTGTTATGGAATGTGTGCCAGTAGGATGGGGAAGAATTTAACAACCAAAACTCAATTAGGCAGTGCATTTGTGGTACGGTTTTGGGGGCGCTAGTTTTTTAAATAAGATCTTTTTCACACAAAAAAATAAAGTTACACTAAGCGATTCAGTTAAAACTGTAAAAGTAACATTCTTGGAACAATTTAGAACAATTTAAACAATTTAGAACAAGAGGCAATTTAAATTGACTATTTTATACTAACCTTCCTAGAACTAGCTTCGTTTACCGTCCTAACAAATACCGTCTAATCGAACCACAACCAGTCGATTTAATTCTAGTTAATGGGGTTCAGCTTTCATGAAAAAAAGTAATAAAACTTTCTGTAATGAAAAATTATGAAATGTTTGTCCAGTGCATCATATTTCATTTTGCTCCCACCGATGGCATCATAACCAAGCTTCCCCACAAACCAACAAAGTAGTGCAACGTGGTTTTATCTGGGCAAAGTGCACCTAAGTCACGTGACTGCAACCTTTCCTATTCGAACTGCAATAGCAAAAAAAAAATCCGGAGATATCTAACGTTCAGTCACGTCCCACATCGGATGGGACCATCCGGTCAAGGTAAAACGTGCCGGAACGGACGGACGGTGCGTCCGTTTCTGTTCTGGTAAACCGGTAAACTTTCTAATATGAAAACGATTACTCTTGCTGCTTGCCACTGCGCAAAGAAATGCGCTATCAAAACTGCATTCCACTCACAAGGTGTGCGGACCTAAATTCGGGGAAATACATATATATTTCCTCCCCTAGTCACGTGGAGCACCAGGCGTCTCCATTAGGGATGACATTCCGTTCGATCTTCTGTAAGGAGCATTACAAAATGGAAGAAAAAAAGCAGCTGCCCAGCTGGCAGATTTTTTTTTTACTTTTTTTTCAGCCCACAAGCCACATGTGCTTTAATCGTTGAGAATCCATTCCCAGTGCGCGTCTATTTTCGGGTGCATTCACGCCCGTAAGAATCATCGGTGGGAACCGTTTATGCTGCATAAATCTGTTCCGATTTCTTCCTACCGCCTTTTAAGCTTCCTGCCACTGTAGGGAGCAAAGCTATCTTCTACGAGCTTCCCGAAGCTATCCCCATTGAAGGAATCCCAATTTATATGAGTCTGTGTGTGTCACCACACGTTTTTCCTCTGGTCCGATAACCTTCGTTCGGACCTTCTTCCCTTTTTTTATTTCCCACATTCATTTTATTGAAGCTGGAAAGCAGAGCAGAGCTTTCAATTCACTCCAACGACTGGAAGCTAGAAATGGGCCGGAAATACGCGAGCACCTTCGTACCATCCGTTCATTCGACCGGAAACGGATAAGAACCCCGGCTAGCCCTTTTTTTTTGTCGATGTTCCTTCCAAAAGGTTATCGTCTTGCCGAAATAGCTCTTTCATTCGGCCCACAACCCGCGCCGAATAGCCGTACCGGATGTCGGGACTCTGTAACCGACAAAAAAAAGAACCTGGAAAAGTGGTCACGGGAACACCAAACGGATGCATGCTCCCTGACTCGTTCTTCCATTTTGCTGGAAAAGCTCCGGCACCGAAATTCATTCAAGCTAAAAATCTGTACCAACAGAAAGCGAGCGGCCAAAATGTAAGGGTTCAGATTTTGTGACCGGGTTTTAGAATTCTTTTTTTTTTCTACGGCAGCCCCAACCGGGCCCCGGTAGGTTAAACCGGTGGTCCTGCAGACCGTAACCGGCTGCAGCATGTTCTTTTCTACCATTGGAACAATATCGACCATAGAAAGGAAGCCGGGTTGTGAAGTGCAAAAAGTGCTATGATTTATAAGGGATTTATTAATTAAACGCTTCCGGTACCCAGCACGGTGTGCCATGGCTGGGCGAGAACCTTTTCTTATCGTTTGACCAGCGCCACCGGACCGGGAATCGGTGATTTCTGATGCTTTTTATGTTATCTGCCAAAATGCACAATGGTGGTAAAGGCGCTTTCCCATTCGTTTCAGAATTATTTTCGGAAACGTGTTTTTAGGTAACGTGTGGTACGGGAAGAGTTTCGTGATAAAAATAATCCCAACGATCATGAGTGTATCAAGTTAGATATGAAGTTTATTGCTAATAAAAAAGGAGTTTAAGGATAATAAAATTCAATTTAATGTTTTACTACCATCAACCTTGAACTTATTAATATCAAAATCAAAATCCGCTCTAAAACTACTAAAAATAACAAATAAACTTATATTGTCCTACATCGATGGAGACGCCCAGTCGCTCACACCAAGCAACTGGCTGCGTACGGACATTGCATTTAAATTTTACACAAATCAATTAGGCAAATGATACGACCGTCAAAACAAAAATCACATCGCACGTAATAAATGGACATTCGTTTCCCCCGTCTCGCCGAACAGCACAGAGTGCATTCATCGTACAACTGTCCGTCCGCCCGTCCTATGATAGCAATTTAGAGCCAGGCGAACGACAGCCTGCACACAAATAATCACGCCAGTGCAAGTGGTGATTATCATGATAGCTAACGAGTCGGAACAAATCGGACGCCATCGGGCGCGGGTGCGATTCGCCCGTACCAAAATCTTCCGGCGAGTCGATTACCGTACGCTGTCCGAGTGGCGCCTGTTGAAATTTAATTAAGGACGTGACCAAGTGATATCTCCGCGACCGGCCTAACTCCTCCTTTATGTAGAGGCGATTGTGCGTGTGTGTGTGTGTATTTCCGACTACTCCGAGGCGACCAATCGACCGACCAATGACCGAATTGAAGATAGACAGACAGACGCTCGCACAAAACCCTGCAAACCATGGTCATGGTTGATCGTGCCGTAATGCGCACTGTTACCGATAGATGGCAGCAGTCAGGATGAGGATGATAAATCCAGCGAGTTACGTGGTCGTAAAATTGGTTTCTACGATTTGGTGCGCTTGATTAGATGAAGCAACTTTATTTGCTGCTTGATTTGCTGGTCTGCGTTGTACTGGACCCGTGGCTCTAAATTAAGTTTGCCAAGAGTTTAATCTGACGATGCACAAACATTTTTCGTTGTGGTGATATAAAAACCTCGAAGGCGTGAAAAGCCTTTACCTAATCAAGACATCAAAGATACTAATTTAGGCAGACGCAATCAAGATGCTGTTTGCGAAGTGTAATACGACCGGAGTACTTACAAGGATGATTATCGCGGATTGGTAACAGGGGTTACAAGGAAAATTTTGAATTTGCTCCTGGTTCACATTCAATCGACCAAAACCAACAATAAAGGCCTGGAAAATCGTTCCCTAAATATAGACACTTTAAAAGCTTCCCACAGCATCATAAATCCTCCAGACAAACCACCATCATCTTTACCGGTACCGGTATGGTATGCCAAACCAAATGCCAATGAAAAATACACTCGCACAACCGTTTGCATAAGAAAAGCAATTATTCTTTGCCCGTTTCCAGTACCAGTACCTAACTACCGGTCTGCCATTTATTATAAAACACATCTCCTTCTTGGGATTGGTATCTGTGCTGACCCACGGCCCATTGCCACGCGCCGGTGGTAGCAAATACTTTAATGCTGCTGCTCTGGTTTTTCTCAGCGCTCCGGTGAACTACTTCCAGCGGCATTATTTACCATTTGCGTCGTGGCCGTAGTCGTCGTCAATCGGATGGGCAAAACGTAAGCCGGGCCCCCGAGTAAGCGTGACCAAGGCCAGCACGTACCGGATTGGTTTTGCTGTTTGCTCCATTATAAATCACAATAAATTGCTGCAGAACAATGTTTGCTTTTAACTTCGGCGCTTTTTTGCGCTTCTACTGCATTTCAGTGAAAGGAAATAATATTTTTGGATACTTCGCTAAAACTTTACTGAAATATATAATAATTAAAGAAGATATAATTAAAATAACTAAAGTAAAACATCAGAATAAAAATGAAATAGGGC
This sequence comes from Anopheles stephensi, assembly GCF_013141755.1. Classification (NCBI taxonomy): domain Eukaryota; kingdom Metazoa; phylum Arthropoda; class Insecta; order Diptera; family Culicidae; genus Anopheles; species Anopheles stephensi. Next base: position 19,927,202 of record NC_050203.1, read on the forward strand.
AATTAGTAAAAGAAATGAAAAGAACATTAAGAAAAATAATAAATTAATTTAAAAACTTATAAAACAAAGTAAAACAAAAAAATATAAAAATATAATAAATTTTTGAATAGCTACACTTCACCAAACCGCCATTGCTGTGATGCTTTTGTGCTTTTTAACGTTTGTTATGATTTTGTTTTTTTTTTGTTAGCCCCTGAAATTGCTGCTGGCTCCGGCCTCAGCAATCAAAATACCGAATCAAATAAATCCATCAGCACGAACTTGAATTACTCGCCCACCGGCCGTAGGTAAACAACCGAACGGCAAACGAACTACGGACCAGGTTTTCCACTACGCCACCATCCACGGCAATGGCAGCTGAACGAAAAAAAAACTGACCGAAATAAAAGCATCTCCCGAGAGCGCACCGGTCCAGGAGTTTCGTAAATTGCGTCTGCTTTTTTTCTGTTGTTGCTTGCCCTCATTCAGATGGTAATAAAATTCGACCACTTGATCGTACGGCACAGCGAAATGGTTATTTGGTGAAGCGTGAAGTACGTACCACACCCGGACACCATATGCGAATTGTTGTTCCGATCGATACCATTCGGAGCGCAAGGCTAAAAGTTTTCAGTTCCATTGCAAATTATTTCTTTTATCTCGAGCTGCTAGCAGTTCCACAACAGCAACCAAAAAGGGCACGCTCTATATATAGCAAGCTTTACATGCACTGTAATGAGATGCAGATGCAGAGAATTCCTGGCAAAGCTTTGGTTTCTCGGGGTGGCCACGGTTCGCTGGAGTGCAGAGCGCAGTGAAGAATTAAAATTTAATTGACATTTCCTGCCCGAGGCTTTCACCGCTAACGAAACGTGTGATGTAAAGTATTTTATAGTGCACGGTTGGGTTTGTCCTTACATTTACATCCGTTTTTTTTGTGCTCAGCTTGGCTGCGGATCCGGTAACTGACAGGTTAGCACTACTTTCATAAAAATTTCCCCACTCAAGAACCGATCGAAAAACCGTGCTATGTTACATATCCCCAAGCAACTTGAGTCGTCTTTTGTGCCAAGCGAAAGAGAGAGAGCGATAGAGAAGCTTATCTCCCCACTGGCTCCGGCTCGAGTGGACGATGTAGGCAATCAGTTTTAATTATTCACCAGCCCCAGCTTCAAGAACTTATCATGACCCTCACGGTCACGGAGACACGGAAATTACACCCATCCCCTGGCTCGGTCTCGGACCGCATCGGCACAAGAAGAGCGAAAATGCTAATAAAGTATAACCGGTGGGCCCGTCCGGCGCACGGATATGTGCCGGACCATATCGCTTTTTGTTCCACACGGGGAAGCGTCAGGCACAAAGGTGACTGGAAAAATAATTAGAATTTATTATTACATCGTCCGCCGAACCGTCGATGAGCGTTGTGTGCGTATTCTTTGCCCAGGACTTGCGGCCCCGTACCGGTCGCGACCATTGGCCATTTTCATTCGTACCGTACCATCCATCACCGTTTGCGCCCAGGCAAACCATCATCGCTCATAAGCTAAACGCGGGCTTTCATCCTTCCCGCTGGGAGATTGTGGCGCAGGACACGTTTTGCGAACTCACCGAAGGGTCAACAACGGTGTTGAAGATGAATTGGATGTGGTTGTGCGTTATGGTGCGTTACAGCCCGGCCCGGATCGGATCATCTGTGGGCTGCTGTAGGCCGCTGTGCCGTACGAGGCCATTGTGAGTTCGAGTGCGGAAAGTTGCACCGTGTGTAGGGGGGGGGGAGGCTTCACGTGGAATTAGATCGAACGGCAGTTCCCTTTTGCATAGCCGCGTCTTGCGAACCGTCCATCATGCTTACGATGATTAGTGGTGTGGTCTATTGCTTTCTGCCTCCGGGGCGTCGTTTTCGACTCGTGGCGTGGATGTAAAGCAACTGCCAATATTGACCGATCTATCTAGCTAAACTATCAGGGAAATGGTCCCATTTAAAGACAGGTTCAAGTGAAGGTTTTGCCGCACGATCGATTTTATAGTTGCATCAGTCAAAATTATTCTGATAAGGGTTAGATCGGTATTGTGAAAACTGAACGATAATCTCTCGAACAAATGTAATCATGTCAGAGCCACAGATTTAATTACTACACTATGACAATTGAAATTTTAAATTGCTGGTATTTAAATTGCTGAACAACCGATTTGATATTTTCGAGGAATTTTCTCTCTAACAATTAAGCTCGACAATAGACCACAATATATGACACATGAGTATATTTTAAGCAACAATTTTTCTAATCAAACCCATTCTCTTCCCTCCACTTCTTTCCCACACAGATGAACATTCTCGTAATATCGTTTCTGGCCGTGGTGTCACTGACAACCTTCCCGACCCAAACCTACTGTACGCCGGCCGCATCCAGCAGTGGTGCGCACGATCCGAAGAAGTCGGTCGCCGCCGCCGAAGCCACCCAGCCGGTCAACGACAATGGGCTGAAGGAGATCTGGCAGGAGGACGACCGGGAGGTGCTGATCCGTAACGAGCGGGGCACCAAGAACGGAGGCAGCGCGGCCGCCGGTAAGAAGAACCACAAGAAAGAGAAACTTTCCCCTTACAGCACGCACCAGCGCCATCAAGATCAGCAACAGCAACAGCAACAGCAACAATTCCAGCAACCGAAACAGGAACAGCAACAGCTCGGTCGCAAGGGCCAGAAAAAGGTGAAACCGACTGACACGACCCGTTCCGAACCGGCGGCAGCGAGTAAGTGCATTTTGGAGTTTCTGTACTACGGCGTGGCTCGCTTGACTACTAACTTACGGGAGTGGAATTGACCGAACGTTGCCCCGTGCAGCTAACCTGGAGTGATATACTAAGCTACTAACAACCTGCTTACGGAGTGATTCGTGTAGTATAGTGCATCAGAGTTTGTATGACTTTGGGTTTCCTTTCATTCGCTCGTATTACAATATTATTTAAGAAAAAATCACTCAAATGCTTTTGATATGTCGAATGTATTTAAAAGGTTAAGAAATGTTTTAGAACTAAAAAAAATCAAAACTTGTACTAAAGGTGTTCGATTCAAAAGAACTAATTTTGTTTTTAGTACAACTGTCATTTTTGTACTAAAACTTTTGATTCGAACTTTATTATTTTTACTATTGCAACAGCTTTCGAGAGGATTTTCTTCCAAAGCCCTAGAACATTTGTGCTCTATTTATACTTCTTCCCGATAATTTATCAGCCTGTTTGTTGGACCGCGCAGAAATTCAATGTTTGAAGTGAACCCATGTTTCGGTGTTAATTTATTACCTACTAATTCGACAGTACACAGGAGCAAGGGGTTTGGCCGAAAGGGGTTTGTCCTACAACATTCGGCCACGGCCAGTGACCTAATGCGGTAGATCAGCGTTTGCTACTACAAACAGCTGAACAAGCGAACTCGGACCGCACCAAACCACAATGCTATGCTTGATCCGCACAGGGTTGCCCTCGACCCATCAGCAAACGACTGTGGCTGCGCTGTGGAAGGATTGAATTGCCTACACACACACGCACACCGACACGCGCCACAAGGATCAGACACTAATTAGAGAGACGGACGCCAATTCCGCCGCACAGCATTACTAAGAATCAGTTAGTGGACGTCGATGCCCTAACCTCAAACAATTGCCCGGAGCGTGTGATGTGTGCCCGGCCGGTTCTTCTTCTTCGTTGCCCGTGTTTGTGATGCGTCCGTGTACGTTTGTGTTTTGCGGTACCAGGACACACAGTCCCTTTCCCCTCGCTCTCCCCCCCCCCCCCTCCTTGCCTTAGCTCCCTGGGACGTTCCCGAAGGCTTATCGCCCAACAGAAAGGGCATCCTAGTGGAATGAATTTAATCAAAATTAAGTTTACCTCACAAACATTACCGAACGCTTTGTCCTTCCCTGGCATGTGCGTGCGTGTGTGTGTGTGTGTGTGTGAATGTGTGGTCATGGTCATTTATGTGTGTGTGTGGGGGGAGATATTCAGCATGCCACAACAGTATCCTTCATCCCCTGATCTCCCTTTCCCATGGTCTCATGTGTCTGTGTGTAGTAAACTGTAGTCCCAAAGCTAGAAATTGAGGACGAAACACTAAACCAGCTCACTGCAGCACTGCAGCACGCTGCATCCAAAGCGGGGATAGAAATGGCTTTCGCAAATCGTCCCCAAGCTGAGCACCGTTCACTGAGCACCATGATTACCATTTTCATTTTTCATGTCCCACACAGCACCGGGAGCGCCAGCAGCAACTCTGGTGACACATTCACTAGTACCAGTAGCCGAGGTGGCCGAGTTTCTTCTTTGATTCGCACAAAATGGCCGTCCATTTGGCGGCAGCAGTAGCATGGGGCCATTCCTGTGACGGTGGTGTGTTTTTGCCTTACAATGTGCAAATAATTCATAAAATGTGCTACAAATGGCATATTGCTTCAGGTGCCGCTGCTGCTGCCAGCAATCCGTTGCCAGCTTTGTTGTTTGGCCAGAGTGCCGCTAAATTCATTACCCGGTGGAGAAACTTTTACATCCCCCAACTCCCCCCTATTTTTTGCAGTACATTGCACAAGTGACGGTAAATTGTACTGCATGTTAGGGGTTGTGGCAGCACCGTATTAAGGTGCAAACTCCACTGGATTGGATTAGATTACGATATGAATAAACATGTCAGTGCAATTTGCATATGAAGTTTTAATTATTTTACCACCACCATGATAACGGTATGAGATATTAAATTTTAAGCTTAAAGGGTTTAGTTTTTTATACTACTGGCAGATGGCAGAAATGGGAGTTGGTCTTAAATCCCGTGGTGGGTATAATCAAGTAAAGGAAGCCTGAAAATGACATGTCAAGATCTCCTAAGAGTTGCAGTGTCAAAGGAGTACTAGAGGTATCATTGGATTAAGAGAATATTCTTCTTTATTGGCCTAACGACATCTTAACGTCATGCCTGCCATTTCTGGCTAACTAGACGTCTTGATACCGCATATTTGGATACTCAGTCCTCACTATGGGGGAACTGCCCAGATGAGACTTGAACCCCGATCCTGGCGTGTAAAGAGCAGGACCCGTTTATCACCATGGGTTTAGTTCTTTATCGCCCATACTAAATCTTCATAGCCATGATGGATACGTTCGACATAAAATAATGCATCTAAGCTCATTACTTTGCTTTTTAATTTGTGTGAGTGTGGTTTTAAATTTTTTTTATCAATTGCCATTTTATAATTCACTTTTTATTAGCTCCATTATTATAATTTTCATCGTTTAGCATGTAGATTTTTTTCACATTTTACCCAACTAACTTTACTAACAAACATTTCTAGTGACGACGGTAATGTCCATCTAGAGCACTATTAACATTATTAGCTAACGATTTTCTTCTCTTCCCCTTCTCTCCATTTTTGTTTGTTCTCATTTATCCACACTGCGTAGACTCCCAGTGCCGCTACACCAAGGGACCGTGGACCGAATGTGACGCTACCACCAACAAACGTTCCCGAACCCTTTCGCTGAAAAAGGGCGAATCGTCCTGCGTCCAGACCCGTACCATTGAGAAGAAATGCAAAAAAGGTTAGTGTGTGTGTGGATGGATTGGGGGGAGTGTTTCCCTGTAAAAAGGGTCGCATGTTTAAATCACCACCCCTTCGCTACTTAATGTTACCTGAATATGATCCCTCTCCATGCTGTTTTCGGCAGGTAGAACCATATGCTTTTTTTGGGTCCTCGCTAACATATTTCAGAACTTTGGAGTGCTGACGAGAACGATCTTATCGGTCAGCGTTTAGCTTTAAATGCAACCGGAGATAATGTACGATTGTTATTTTTAATATCTGTTTTCTCACCCCTTTTTTTCCCGTAGCCTGCCGTTACGACAAGGGTGCCTGGTCGGACTGTGACAGCAATGGACAGATGTCCCGCACGGATAGCCTGAAGCAGTCGAGCGATACCACCTGCCAGACGACGAGAGTGGTCAACAAAAACTGCAACCAGGGCAAGTCCAAAGACAAACAGAACAAACCACCGAAGGCTGAGAAGAAGGAGAAAGGTAAATGTCCGTGCATTGGCACACACGGTTTAGCCCTTTCATTAACAGGTTTTTAACAGTCCTATAAAGGATGGAAATAAGAGGGGGGGGGGGGGGAGCTAACAGATGAAAAATGGATCCCGGTCAAAAAAAGCTTCGTACGCAAGGAAATGTTGGTAAAAGAACAAACAAACAAAACAACAGCCAGCCAGCCAAACCCTTTTGCTTGCTTATTTTTAAAACAAACGGCCATTACGTACCCCGGACTTTGCTCCTCAATCTTATCATTTTGTTTTTTATTTTCGATCTCTTTCTCTCTCCTCTCAAACATCAAACGCCATGTTGTACCCGTGCGATCAGTGCGAAAGCTTAAACGATTCCTAAAGCTCCACAACAAGCAGAAGCAACCGAATCCAGCATCCTAGTGCTAGTGCGCTACTTGCCATCCCCAGCTCACGGGTTCGGTGACCCATCTCGTAACTTAGTGTCTTCGAGCTCAGTGGTTCGTTTAGTTTTCCGTTTTGTGGTACGATTCCACACACTGATGTGCGAGTGTTTTGCTTGTGTGGTTTTGTTTCGCACTAGGCTTCCCTTCCCACGGCACTTTTGTTACCCACTCCACAGTACTATAATTAAATTGAGAAGAACTGCCTTTATAAGTACTACGGAAGATACATAGTACTGGAAAGAGTTTGCTCTGCACTTAGGTAATTTGTTGTTTGACACTAGTATAACATGATTTTAATAGGGCACTGTATTTACAAAATCATTTGAAGGCATTTGGAGCATCGGAAGTTCATTACATATTCTTAAAGAGTACTTATCATTTACCTAGAACAGACTATCTAACTACGAATATAATCATGTCCAGGAAGTCAGAAATAGTCGCTCAAAAACTCTTCAGGGTTTAGAGAGCTAGGAAAGAGGAGCAAAGAATTATTTATTCCTGCAATACCAAGTATACTTCCGCTTGAGAAGTGAATTTACTACTTAAAGCTCTTTTATCAGTAGATTTGCTATAATTTTTTACCATAAAATTTATGAATTTGGTGAATTTGGTGGCCAAGTGCTCGCTGTCTCCCAGTACACAGGACTGACTCTCTAACCGCATTCCTGGATGGTGGTCACATGGATGTTAGACCTACGAAATAAAAATTTCTAATATGAACGAGGTCTTAAAGTATACTTGTAAAAAAAAAGTTATGTATTTGAGCGTTAACGAATTCCACTAAGTATGTTGGATTACTAAAGTAAAGTGTGTTTCCTACTCGAACTCAGAGCTAACGGTGAGCTAGTTCCCGGATTTGAAAGGATCTGGAGCGATTTGTGTAGACTCCAGACTTAGCGACTTCAGGTACAAGAAGTAAATTTATTAAACTTGCCGAAGCTGCCAGTACAATTTTAACTTGATGCAGTTGGAAATCCGAAAAATGATACTGACACTCACACAATCTATAACTTAGAAACACATTGAGAATGGAATTCGGTTGAATTGATGATTGATGCAGTTATGAACAAATAGCAGAAAAAAATGTAGATGGATTCTAAGTATCTCAATTTCATAAGTATCTCAATTTTGATAAGAAGCTTTATAAATTCCCGTTTTTATTCGCGTAAGAAAATTCTAAAACCTAATTACATTCAGTAATTAGAAGCACAGTAATTGTCTCGTTATAAGTAACCAAGCAAGAGGTGAGATGAGCAACAGTTCGCAGGGTTTATCGAAGACTTCAGATAAATAAGTAGTGTGATATGTTAACACCTAAGTACACACTTCTGCACAGGGCGGTTGTCTCCTCGCTTCTTATAAGACACTCTCTCAGACCTTCTTTAACATCATTTTACCTGAATACTAAGTTACACACATTGGATGATAAATTAAGCAAATTAGTATTCAAAACATCCACTAAGCCTTCGAATCGTAATGATATCACGCAACATTGAACTTGGGTGCAGCACTGTTTTCAATTAATAAACCAACGCAATATTTACTTGTTTTCCATTTACTCAAACACTCTTTCACTTTCCTTCTTCCTCGTCGGTCCAGGTGTCCGTAAAAACCGTCAGTAAATGCATCACCCCTCAGGCATGCCATCGACGCATTCTACTTCCTAGTTTCTGATCGACGCAACAGCAGCTGGTACATACAATGCTGACTCCCGACTATCCCGCGGCTTTCAGCATCACTACATCACATCGGCTGCCTATTTCTTGAATTAATTTTATAAAAATACGAGCGAATGGAGCGTAAGGAAAAAAAACAACAACAGCCATCTTCTTAACAGAAGATTCGTTCACTTACTTCTGCGTACGATGCAAAAGAAAAATGTTTTCGTTTTCTTCTTAAGATGCAACAACTAGACTTGCTCCCACCCCTTCCTAAGGCGGGAGGTCGCATCATGTTTTTCCACGCCACCGTACCACGGCGGCCCCTCTCCCCACTTTCTTCATGTGGACGGTGCTGGATATCGGGGGAGCGTTATTTATTAAGCAGAGATAAGAGCAGCAGCATTATCATTCATACAAAACGTGAAAGAAAATCACACACCAGACATGATGCATACACACACACACACACCTAGCATTAGTATGGCCACCAGTAATGAAGTAATTGCAAACTATACCTTTACCGGGGTACGATTCTCAGTGCCAACAGGCAGCACTTTTCTCGACGGCTCTCTACTTGCGCACTCGATCGCATGTTTGAAGCGTGCGCGAAACGGAACTGGCGTACCGAATGGTGGTCAAGTGCGAGAAAATTTTAAAAACTATACATATAAAAAAAGAGAGAGAAATAAATAAATCCTCAAAGTGGTACACGTTCGACACCGTTGGAAAGACTCTAGCCCTAAAAGCATCCGATTGAACGAGCTACCCGAGATAGGTAGGGTTGGGAACTCGGTTTCGGAAACAGTTCACACGTGATCGGTATCGGTTTGTATGTGTGTGTGTGTTAACTAACAAACATGAAAGTTACAGAAAAAGAAGCAGTATTCAACAGGAAAGCTAAACAACACTATAGAACCGCTAAAAAAAAATCAAATAAAAGTGTAACATAGAACAAGCAAATGGAGGAAAAAAAGAGGAGAAAAGGTGAAAAATCACAGCCATACCATGCATACAAACAGACTAGCGATAAATGCGACACTTTCCCCGGGCTCCTTCACGTAGTTCCTTGTAGTGAAGTTTCTAACAAACATTTAATGGAACATTCGTTCTTATTTAGTTTACCCACCCTGCGAAAGGAAAGCGTTCCAACCGTTGCGTTCAGACAAAATTCAGTCGACTACAATAAAAAAAGTAAAATAAATTAAAAAATACTGCATTTCAAATGAATTGCAAACTAACATCAGCGAAACAGTTCATGCAGTTTTAACTAACCGAATTCTTACCCCATTTTTCTACGTAGAACGCTATCCACTCTCCATTGGACGCGGGTGCGTGCGGGCGTTCAGTTCCGTTCTTCCGTTTGTTCTGCTGTTTGTTGAAGCTAGATTTGCATAAATTTTAACAACACATAAACACACACACAAACGCACATAAAACGTCGGTGCGCCAGATAATGATAGCAATGGGCGCCACATGAGTCCGTAAGGCCGCCGTATGCTGCTGGTTGGTCTTGTGTACACACTATCTTGTATGTTTGATGTTCTCATCTCGAAGGTAAACCGATTATTAGATTAGCAAGTTAAGGAAACTATTGAACGTGTATGCGAAAGCTCGAAAGCCCAGAAAAACAACAGAGTTTTGTGTGTCTGACGACGGCCCATCACAGTCATTGGCATATGAAACCGAAGAAGAGAAAAAAGCATACAAAAATGCGTAGTTGCTGGCTGTTACTGTTTTGAACGAGGATAATAAAAGGGAAACATTTCAAAACATAAGTAAAATAGTAAAAACGGAACACAGAAACAGTAGTAAATGTTTAAACAAAAAGCAAAAACAGTTGTAGAAGAAGAACAACAACAAAGCAAATGGCTCCTCAATTAAAATCAATAACAAAAGAAGGAAAAAGAAAAGAAAAAGGAACAAGTATAAAAAAATACACAGTTTCAACTAGTAATGAAAATAGAAAAAGAGAAAGAGACAAAAATTAAAACAAACAAAACAGAACAACAAAAAAAACAGAAGATGCAACAACATTGGAAAACCAAAACTCCGCAGAATGTAAAGGCCAATATAAATTAGATAATTATATATATACACACAGAAACACACACACGAAGAAGTGATGAGAGAGAGGGAAAGAGAGAGAAAAGAGTTGGCAAAAAATAAGGCGAACGGTAACAAACACACACACTTAACTTGGAAGAGAGAAAGAAAAGAAAGGAAAATGGGAAGGAGAAAACTTATACAGATATTCTTAGTATTTAACAATTAAACAGTAAAACAAAAACGAAAAATAAGCAGAAGAAGAGGAAGAAGAAAAACAGTTCAAAAGTAAGTGAAAGGAACTCTACCTTTTATCACTAATTGATTGGCTTTTCTCTTTTCTCCCCTTTTTTTTTACTTTTGGGTGAGTGTTTCTCTTTTAATTTAATACAGTTTAAAGTTTATAAATGTTTCTTTTTGCGATACGGACTACGGAATAAGTTTATTTCGGATACGTTTTTTTTTCCTCCATTAAGTCAGATATAAATTGTGTGTTTGATCCGTTCGGCGGGTTATTGCATTTTCGGTTATTAATATTCGAATCAATTGAGTATAAATTACATATAGAAGCAAACAAACAAAAAACGCAAAAATACAATAACTGTAGCATAAACAATAGTACCATAATGCGGACAACGTACACATAACACACAAACACACACACACACAGATCGAGCGAGTCGGCCATGCAGCATCAGCAGCAGCAACAGCAGCAGCAGAAACATGAAAATTCAAATATCAAATTTCTTAATAAAACATATTCTTTTGTGATATGTTGTACAATTGTGTGTGGGTATATGTTTACTTAGTTTAAATCGTATACGCTCCGAAAGATGAAGGTCTTGGACTGTTACAGAAGCTCTCGATAATGTAGTATCGAATCGAGATCCTATCAACTTCTTTTCACGATAAATTCATCTCAAATTGAACCTAGCTTGTCTCTGCTCTCCTAGTGGTTGTGTATACCACGTACGAAAGGGCTGGTTCGGATCTTGAAGTAACTAATGAACTTGATAACGTGTACTCCGGTCGCTTGTTCGATTTCAACTCTAACTATCCCTTTGAGTGTTGAGTGCACTCAACTACTCTCACACCCCAAGCAACAGACACTCACGTTGCCAACCACATAGCCTACTTATAGGCGCAACAGTGGTTTTAAGCGATTTTAGGGTTTGGGTTGTCCGGTATCATTCTCCTGACATGATCAGCCCACCGGAGCCTGGGAAGTATTATCGCTGCACAACAATCAGGACATTTCGACGATTTCGTCAGTTTTGTGCAGAGTCCTTGTCTCTATGTCCTATGTCCCAGATTCGTCTCAGATTTCTTTAGGCTCGACCTTTTATTCGACCGTTTGGCAGCCGTCGCTCTTGCATGTATCTCAACACGTATGTAGCTGGTAATATTGACTTACGACCCGAGATAGAGAGCGAGATAGGGGAAGATTTGATCGACTTCAAGGGCACTTTCTCACCACTCTTCTTCTTTGGCGCTTTAACCACGAGAGGTCTCAGTCCGTCGTTTCTGGCTTCGTTTGTTTTGATTTTACACGTAGAGTCCTGGCGGACCAGAAGCTGAAGAGTTCTGGCACGTTGGATGGGAGCTGTTTGACCTACACCTGCCGGAATGTCAGTCAATCGAGCAATCAACCTGTCCTACTATTACTCATCTACACTTGCTCACCAGAGCTTACGCCTAGCAGGTAGCGCCTTCGTTTTTTGCTTGTACTTTTTCGCAGGTCTTTCAAAAACACCCTGGACTTAGCATTCCGCAACTTCAGTATCAGGAACTCTTTGACGGTCTTTTCAGTCAGCGTCACAAACGCATTGCTACCGATATCTTTAAACAGTCTATGCACGTATTTCCGATCGGAAAAGCATACCTTCAGCGTGCCTCTACCGCCCCAGGTGCATTCGGCGAAAAACTTTCGATCGAACAGCAAATCGATCGTATCGTGCATTCGGCTGTGCGGATCATTTTTTTTCAACTGCGATGTGATCCACGTTTTAACAATGGAGTAAAATTCTTCATCCTCCCCGAGCTGCTGTTCAAACTTCGTGAGCTCGTCTGCGTTGCTGATTCGAATGAAATCCAAACCAAGCGGATTATCGATTACCACCTGGTCCGTGTTCAGGACCACCGTATCCTTCACCTGATCCAGCGTCACCAACGCAACGCCTACCTTTTTCTCGACTCGTCCCAATCGGTCCATTACGTTCGCTACCTGCTGATGGAGACGGTCCGATTTTTTGTCAATCGTGGCTATTTGTTTCGATAACTGCCGGAACATGTTCAAAATCGGTGCCATCGTCAGTTCGCTCGGTGCGCTATCGTTCCCCAATCCAAACACCGTTGACATTACGGGATCCTCGAAGTGGTCCGGCTGCTGGGAAGTGGAACCAACGGGCGCTGAATCTTCGCTGTCGGAGCAGGTCATCTTGAGGCTGGGCAGTAGGAATGGGTCGGCGTTGGTGACACTATCCAGCTCATCGTCGGAATCGGCTAAAAAAATAAAAACCAATCATCATTGCTTGCCTCACCAACCATCTCGCTTTTGTGTAGTGGAGAAAGAACACTACCGACGCTTACATTCGATTTTGATCGGCATTTGAGCTTTTTCAGCTTCGTATTCTCGGTCCAGTTGGCTTTCAATTCTTTGGCGAATTCTGTAAATATTGCCCGATTGCCTATCTCGCTTTGAAGGTAACATTTCGGCACGGTAAGTTGGAAAAGCGCCGTGCAGGAAAATCGCATTTGCCGATCACAAGCAAAAAACACCGAAGCGGAATCTGCGCCTGATAGGCTTGTCATGTGTGACGTTTGAATGTTTGTAAACAAACCAAGACCTGTAAAACGCGCGTTGTTCCGATTCCGATCGGCAAAGGCTTGTGGGGCGACCATTCGTTTGTGGAATCGTTGTTTTCTGTTCCAAAATTTCCGTTCTTTCGGTCGGAAAAGGCTTCTCGGAGGAGGATGGAGGGAGAGATTGAGGAACTGGGCGGTTCGGAGCTGGGAACGAAAGATTTCTGGGAGAAAAGCTACGACCTGGAGTTGAAAAACTTTCACGACCATGGTGATTGCGGTGATATTTGGTTCGACGAGGATTGCCAGCATCGCATCGTAACCTGGATCGGCAGGCAGGAGGATAAGATCAAAGTGGACGATTCGATTATTGATTTGGGTAGCTATAAAACTAACTCGTTATTCCATTGCGCATTTATTATTCGGCCTTTTTGTCCGTCTGTTTAGGCTGCGGCAATGGTATGATGTTGATCGAACTTGCCCAGGAAGGGTTCAAAAATCTGACCGGCATCGACTACTCTCCGAAAGCTATTGAACTGGCCAAAGCGATTTGTGCCGATCAGAAGTACCCAGACATCAAATACCAGGTGGCGGACCTGATGTCGGAACCGGAGGTGACGGCATTAGGCAAATTTAAGGTGGTGCATGATAAAGGTACGTACGACGCGATCAGCATACATCCGGAGGATTCGAAAACGATGCGCACGAGTTACATCGCAAACGTGCATCGGATGCTGGAGGACGATGGTCTGTTCATCCTTACCTCATGCAACTGGACCGAGTGTGAGCTGGTGAAGAGCTTCGGCGAACTGTTTGAGCTACGAACGGTCATACCGTCGCCCAAGTTTAAGTTTGGCAACAAAGAGGGTAGCGTGGTGACGTCGATTGTGTTCGGGAAAAAGCTATGATAATTATGTGTAATACAGCGTAATTTGAAGCCTTACGGTCTCCTGAAAATTGTGTTTGAATGGAGCAACCGATTAACCGGTTTAAGTTGTGGAAATAAAATGAATCCTCTGAATTAGAGAGCATGCAAATTTCCAACGTATTGACTGCAATAATTTTTTAACAGAAGAAGTGTTGCCAACTAATAACACCGCTTCCATGCGGTGTTACCACCTAATAACCACAATTGTTTACATGCAGTTCGGTCCCAGAGTTTTGTTCAAATCTGACGAATTAGATCAATCATGAGTTGAAAATAGTAAAAACAAGCTTTTTTCTAAAATAAGCGATAAGTTCATAAAAGAATTAATTCATCAAATTCAAACTCAAAACAAAATAATTGACAAAAATTTGCACCAACGGGCATTCCACCGTGCCACGTTGTGATCGGTCCTGTCAATTTTCGGCGGAATGTCAAACTTCGGCAAACGCCGACTTTTTTTTTGCTTCGAATCCATGTGTTTTTATTCTTCCCAAGTAGCAGGATAGAAAAGCAACGTTCAAAAAATTAAATTATGATCCTTTGGTCCTGTTCGTTCCATGTTCTTTCTTAGCTCAGCAAATTAAAAAAGGTCTTGGACTGCCATTTCTGGATGTGATTTGGTTCGTTTATCTGCAGTAAAATTAATATTGTAATGGTAACAATTATTCTATCGACTAATCTGCACCATTGCTGACGCTCTTGACTTCCCCGGTTTCAAAATCATCATCCTTTCTCGCTTTGGTAGGCCTACTTGTTGCTTAGATAGAGCGAGAAAGCATTACGATTTTATTACCAGGGTTGGTTTTACATACAGGTCGTCCGATAGTAGAGACGATCTTGTTAAAGGTCAATATCGATCTTATAAATGGAAAGTTGTTTTGAAATGCTACACGAACCTTCCTCTAGCGAATTTGCATTGTCGTGCATTGCAAACGCACCGTAAGTTAGTTCAATTTGTCCTTTTCTTCCTATTCTTATCAATTCTACCTCAATTCATTCTGACCCTTCATCGAAAATTTCATCGCTTGCTGCAATGCTCCGAATTCTAAGCATATTTAAACACACGCAGCCCTTTTTTGTTGCTTGGGCGATCGGTTCGCCAACGTGCATACTTGGGCTATGCCACCGCTTCACGAACCCGCTATTAATTGTTGCTTGGGTCTAGACGGGGCAGATATTTTCTCTCATGCTGTAGTGGCGTTTGGTCACAGAAAGTTTCTAAGTTTTCGGCCGTTTTCTGAATCGTGGTGCCGTCCGGTGCAAATGTGGTGACCTGGTTACCCCCCCGCTGCACCCTGATTCCCGGTGGTTTCGTTTGCCGCTGTGCTGAGCTGTCGCGTAGACCGTCGCTGGTAGACCTCGCGGTGTCATCGTAGCCGTCGTCGTGGTTCTTGGCGTGTGATCAGTAGTTCCGAAAGGCTGCATCTCACGTACGCACACCGTACCGCCTGATCGGTAAAGGTATTTTGGGCCAATTTCATCACTCTCTCCCTCATTCCCTCTCGCTCTTACACTCCCCTGGATCCATCTGGCCCTTCGGGATCACCGTCCTCCCTCCCTAGGGACTGGGTGAAAATGTGTTGTGTGATTGTGTGGCCGACGTTGTCGACCGTCGTTCCAGATTTCGGTCGGTGGGACACGTTCACCTTCCGCGACACCACAGTGCTTCTGGAGAAGAGTTGTGAATCTGGTTTTCACGAGGAGTTTTCTTCTGCTTTTCTTCTCATCCTTCGACGAAATAGTGTTTTCAGTGTAGAATCCCCCAGTAGTGACAAAGAAAGTTTCGCTGAGCAACAACGGTACAGTAGCAGGAGCGCAAAATGAGTGCCGCCAATGTCCCCGCCGCCGCCGCCAATCCTGCCCCACCGCCCGTGCTGAAGAAAGGCATCGTGAAGCAGGTATCGTACCACTTTCAACCATCACTGCACGGTTCCACGTTGGCCGTACGGTTTCGTGTGCCTATTGGTGATAAAGGGGGGAAATGGAGCCGAAAGACAAAGTGGGTAGCGACGTTAACTATCTTGTCGCAAGAAGAAACCTAAGAAGAAATGCAGGGAAAGCCATTTCGACCCAGCGGTTTGTGGTGTGTCTTTGTTGGGCAATCTTAATCCATCGTGGTGGGCAGCTACGGTGATGATGATACCACGCTTGACACCGCTGCGATGTGGCATGCCAAGTTGGCATTATTTTATGTAGCGCTCCTTCTCCTCCACCTGCCTCAACCACCCACCATCCCTTCTCCGGTTTCGTGCGATTGCGGTGGTGGTGGTGGTCACCTGTGGTGCCACGATGGAACATTATGCTGCACTGCACCGGATCGAGCTTTTGGGGGCGAATTTCGGACCCTTTTTTTGCCGAGTGAAAGGTGTTTTTTGTTTCGCGCGAAGATCAGTCAAAAGAAAAGTAATACAAACAGGGAAATATCGATGCTCGTTGAATGGTGAAGGTATTTTCTTTTGCATGTTTTTTTTTTTAGTAGCCCTCGGCTCATTCCATTTTCCCAATGCTTCCTTTGATGTGCAAAGTGTACCGGTGCTGCATTTGCTCCGTTCCATATGTTTTGCAAACAAGTTGACATTTGTCGTTTTATTTGTGTATTTATCGGATGCGCAGAGGAAGCCATCGTAATGGACACCATACCGATCAGAAAATCTTTTAATACAGCTAATTGATCATAATAATCAGCAATAGTGGGACAGCATTTTAGCCCAATTATGCTTAGGATATACCTGCCCGTGTGTATTTATATTGTGGGATTTAAAACTTTCAACGTGGCCGCTCGTTGCTGCGCTGCGTGTGCGTGTGTGTGTATTGGTGCTGTCAGTTGGATTTACACAGGCGCAGGAATGTCAAAGCGTGTGTCTCTTTCTTTTGCGGCTTCACGCCGAGTCGGAAGTGCGTGCGAACCGTGCCTGTCCACGAGGTTTTCGGGCTACCGAACATATTCTTACCCCGTTTCCCTTGTGTGCCCTGTTCCATCTAGATTCTCTCCGGTGATTCGTTGATCCTGCGCGATAAACCCGTAAATGGACCGCCGCGAGAGAAGCAGCTTAACTTTGCTGGCGTTGTCGCACCGAAGCTCGCCCGCCGACCAACCACCGGATCGAAGTAAGTCCATCGGCCATTTTATCCAATCCGGAAACAATCGCTTTATAGCGAAAGTGAGGTTATATGCTTATGCACTATGTTTTCCCTTACCACAGTGACGGTTCGAAGGATCAACCCTACGCGTGGGAAGCGCGCGAGTACCTGCGCCAACGGTTGATCGGCCAGGAGGTGTGGTTCTACTCGGAGAAGCCCCCGAACGCGAACCGCGAGTACGGGTACGTGAAGCTTGGCAAGGACCTCAACTCGGAGAACATCGTCGAGTCGATCGTGTCCGAAGGGTTGGTAACGGTGCGACGGGACAGTGTCCGCCAAACGCCCGAACATGCCCGCCTAATCGAGCTGGAAGATGCAGCGCGCCGGGCCCGCAAGGGCCTCTGGAGCGACGCGCCCGAGGGCGAACACGTGCGCAACATTGTGTGGAACATCGACAACCCGAAGCAGTTCGTCGATCAGCACGGTGGCCAGCTGATCAAGGCGATCATCGAGCACGTGCGCGACGGATCGACGGTGCGTGCCTTCCTCATGCCGAACCCGCGCGTCTTCCAGCACATCACGCTCATGATGTCCGGTATCCGCTGTCCCGGGTTTAAGCTAGACGCGGAAGGTAAGCCGGACAACACGACGGACGTGCCGTACGCGGAGGAGGCTCGCTTCCACGTGGAAAGCCGGTTGCTGCAGCGCGAGGTGAAGATTCGGCTCGAGTCGAACAGCAACACGAACTTCCTCGGTACGATTCTCTGCCCGGAGGGTAACATTGCCGAATCCCTGCTGCGGAACGGGTTTGCCAAGTGTGTCGAGTGGAGCATACCGTACGTGAAGGAGGGTATCGACCGGTTGCGCGCCTCCGAGCGGGAAGCCAAGATGGGTCGGTTGCGCCTGTGGAAGGATTATAAGCCGCCGGCAGCGTTGGCCAACACCAAGGACAAGGAGCTGATCGGTACGGTGATGGAGGTGTACAATGGGGACGCGATCTCGGTGAAGGTGGGCAACGTCACGAAGAAGGTGTTCTTCTCGTCGATTCGTCCGCCGCGCCCGAAGGAGGAGGATGGTCCGCGGGCGAAGAACTCGCGCCCCCTGTACGACATTCCCTACATGTTCGAGGCACGCGAATTCCTGCGCAAGAAGCTGATCGGCAAGCGTGTCACGTGTACGCTGGACTACGTTGCACCGGCGCGCGATAACTACCCGGAGAAGTACTGCTACACCGTGCGGCTGGATGACCAGTAAGTAGAGCAAGAGGAATATACATATATTAAGTACTCAAAATACCACCATATATAGGTTGAAAAGTTGCCTTTCTAAACCTGTGGCAAGATTTTCGATTAAGTGGTGGCAGATGATCGTACGCAATCATATAGTGGTATGTGTTTAAGCCTTCGGGTTTTACTGCAACATGCCTCTAAGCAATTTGCGATACAAGTTTTTTGCGGATCGTTTCGAATGTTCGATCGTGTGAGATGATCAGAATTAACAGTAACGCCAACCAACTAAATTAAATCTCCGCTCTTTACAGGAACGTCGCGGAAGCAATGCTAGAGAAGGGTCTCGCCACGGTGATCAACTACCGCCAGGACGATGAGCAGCGTTCGCCCGAGTACGACAAACTGCGCGCCGCCCAGGAGCAAGCGATCAAGGGCCAGAAGGGTATGCACGCGAAAAAGCAAACCCCGTCCCATCGCATCAACGATCTGACCACGGATCACTCCCGCATCAAGCATCACTATCTGCCATCGTGGCAGCGAGCCCTCCGCACCGAAGCGCTCGTCGAGTTTGTTGCGAGCGGCTCGCGCCTTCGTATCTACTGCCCGAAGGAAAGCTGCCTCGTTACGTTCCTGCTCGCCGGCATTAGCTGTCGCCGCTCGTCCCGCCCGGCGATCGGTGGTGCCCCGGCCCAGGAAGCGGAACCGTACGGCGACGAAGCGTTGCAGTTCACCCGCGAACGGGTGCTGCAGCGGGACGTGAGCGTCAAGATCGAAACGACCGACAAGCAAGCGACCAGCGTGATCGGTTGGCTGTTCACCGAGCATAACGTCAATCTGTCGGTGGCGCTCGTCGAAGAAGGTCTGGCGGAGGTTCACTTTACCGCGGAAAAGTCCGACTACTACCGTGTGCTGCGTGATGCGGAAACGCGCGCCAAGGCGCAGCGTAAGAACATCTGGAAGGATTACGTCGAGAAGGTGGCGGCGGAGGAGGAGAAGGATGAGATTGAGGATACGCCGGACGTGAACACACCGGCCGAGCGGAAGGTGAAGTACGAAAGCGTGGTCGTGACGGAGGTAACGCCCGAGCTGCAGTTCTACGCCCAGCACACGGACCAGGGCGCCAAGCTCGAGGAGCTGATGACGAAGCTGCGCCAGGACTTTAAGGCGATGCCACCGGTAACGGGCTCGTACGCACCGCGACGCGGCGACATGTGTGCGGCCAAGTTCTCCGAGGACGACGAGTGGTACCGTGCGAAGGTGGAGAAGGTCGAGAAGGGTGGAAACGTGTCGATTCTCTACATCGATTACGGCAACCGTGAGGTAAGTTTGTGTTTGCTGTCCCGCATCTGACTGATGCTGACCTTCCCGCAAGCTCCTTAGATCCATTTCTACCGTTACGAAAGAAATGCTTGAGTCATAAGCTTGCAATAGCAACCCGGGAGCGGAACTCTGGATTGAAGATCGTTTGTCGCACGCCAAATCTCCTCCTAGGTGGTTGCTGAAGTCGGTGACGCGTAGCGCGGATCGTATCCTCTGGAGCGTTGGAGTAGGACCGCGGCGGTAACATTCTGTTACCAGGTCCGCCATTACTGCCCCCTCGTTTCAACCACGATTCGCGCATGGTGTCGCAATGACGGAAGGAACCTCAAGCTTAGGATGCGAGAGTGCATTACAAATGCATCGCACGATCACAGCACTTAGTGACGTTCTGCTCGGACAGTATTAACAATTCCATCCGACTTTTCCAGATGGAAATGTGGTGTGCGTGTGTGTGTTTTATGATTTTGCTCTATCTTCCCTGTTCTCTTCCGCCAGACTGTCCCTTCGACCCGCCTTGCAATGATCCCGCCTACCTTCATCTCGGAGAAACCGTTCGCGCATCTGTATGTGCCGGCCTTGCTGCTGCTACCGACCGATCCCGATGATCGTACCGAAGCCGTGAAAGCGTTCTCGCAGGACGTGCTGAACCGAACGCTCAACATGAACGTCGAGTATCGGTAAGTTGTTGGGGGCGCAGCTGGAACAAAACATCCCCGGGGGGCAATGGTATGCCAAAGATGTGGTGTGTAACAGCTAACGCTGTGTTCTAGCCAGATCTTCTAGACCATTGCCAATAGAAACGACAGGATCGGGCACTGCTTGTATCCGTACCGACTTTCGGAAGCGCGCGCAGCGAATTTGGCGTACTGCGTGCAGCCTTAAATAGGTTTTACATTTACTACCTTTAAGTTGCTGAGGGTCTCTAAAATTATCAGCATATCGCCTATCTTCTTTGGCGCTGCAAGCCTAACAGATCTTGTACTTCTCTTGACTTGACTTGAGCCGGGTAGAGTAGGTCCTGCGTGTACGTGTAGGTGATCTGGATGGGATTTGAACCCCGATCCTGCCATGTGGAAGACGGGCGCCTCTATCGCCTCTGCCACCGTACCGTCTTATTGTTACTATTGCCGGTTTACAAAGCAATGAAAAGGTCCTGATTTTTGTAGAGGATCCCTATTCGAGCTTGAATGCAAATTTGGCTGCTACGCCATACACCATCAACAACAAAAAGTCTTGAGGCCCAAAGATGCTGAACACCAGAAAGCTTACTCTCTCTTCTCCATTTCGTCTTACCTTCAGCATCTCCGGAACCGAGTACGTAACGCTGGTTGATCCCAGCACGAAGGCCGACATCGCCGAAGACCTAATCGCTGACGGTTACTTGATCGCGGACAAGAACAAGAAGGATCGCAGATTGACCAAGCTGGTAAGTATAGAACAGCAGAAACGAATCGGCTGAGGGTGTTAGTTGACGAACCTGTAACACCATGCGCATCTCGCCACAGATTGCGGACTACAAGGATGCAGAGCAGAAGGCCCGCAAGCAGCACAAGGGCATCTGGCAGTACGGTGACAGCACCGAAGACCAGGCCGGAGAGTTTGGCCTCAGCCGTTAATGGGCCGGCCATCGCTCTCCCATGCCGTTCACCCCAGACAGTTTCGTCACGTCACGACACGCGCCCTCTGCTCTAAGCCACACGTACACGCGTTTACATCCGACTGGTATACGCCCACACGTCTTACTATCTGTAGCTGTGATTGATCCTCACCGTATCTGTGTGTGTGGGTCGCTGCGCTACAAGGACTGGTTAAACTGTTTTTCACCTCAACTCGTACGACTATAATTGGTGCAAGGATCACGAGAGCGATCATCGATTCGTTGTTGTGTAGCACGTGTGTGAGTGTGTGGTGTGAGCAGCGAGCATCCGGACGGTTGAACCGTTTTGATTTCGGAACTTAACACGCACACACACACACTTGCACTTGCACTCAGAATCGACAAGAAGCGGACGGAAACAAAACGGGTTGAACGCATGCAAATGAATCATTACACACCTGCCTATCAATATATAACAGTAAAACAAAAAAACAAAAGTACACTATATAATGTGAGACAAAAAAAAAGAAGTGAAAAAGTAAAAAAAAAGGGAGCGAACATATGAAGCGAAACCTACATTTGCTGTGCTTGCTCTGGCGCCTAAAGGAGGACACACCAACACCACTACTACTGCCCGGTATATCTTCCTCCGTATGCTGCTCGAACACACGTGTATCATCGTCGACAACCACTATCCACTCCAGTGTTCGAGTACGTACAACGAAATCGGAATGCTGCGCCACTAATACTCCGCCACTGGACGCTTGCCGAGTCCTTTGACTTGACGCTGCGAGTTGGCAACCAGTACGTAATACAGCCGCTATGATGGGTGTGGGTGTGTGTGTGTGTGTAGCGTTAAAAGCTACACCACTTACGCGGTGTCTGAAGAAGCAGCAGTAAGGGCCGAGACAACGGAGCTATAGCTACAAAGCACATATATGAGACTGGAGCGCGAGCGCCAGAGCAATGGTTTGCGCATTTTTTGTTGTCAAACGTTCACATTTAGCCATTAGTTTTTGTATGTTTTTTTTTTGTTTGTTTTCCTTCTTTAACGCTCTCCTGTTCCAAGTATGTGTTTTTATTTCTACAATTTACGCCCGCGTATCGCATTATATACATCTTCCATCTGCCGTCTGTCTGATTTAATCGTAAAGAATCTTTTTATTTGTTTGTTTGCTTCACGCTACCTACCATTTGCTACTTCTTTTGTCTTGGTTCCAATACATGGTGAAAATAAAGAGAGAAAAAAAAAAACTATCCTGACATTATAAAACTGTAAAGCAGCGGTGTCAAGTGAGAGTTAGTATCATCCGATGTGAACGAGAGATGTTAAGTGTTAAGATGAATGTTGTTGGATGGTATTTAGCGTCTGCTGCAGAAATACAGCTTTGCTGGTCCATGTGACATGGACATGGACATCTTGGAGAATTTTAAATCTGGGTCGTCTGGTACCGTTCTCGTGACATGACCCTCCTGGTACAACCTAGAGATCATTCCACGAAACTCCGGTCCATCAAGTATACCACCGCACTATGGGACGATCTCAACCAACGAATCCTTTCCCGCCATCGAATCCACCACAATGCAGCTTCCCTGGCGTCGATATCACGGTCTGTGACATCTGCCAACCATCGCATCACCTGACAAACGGTGCCAGAAGAACCTCATCCATTTACTACCTATCATCAGTAAACTGTCGGGAGACAGTTACGATTATCGCATACCAAATATTGCAATCCATAGTTAAGCCATGTCCGTAATGGTGGTTGAAAGACCGAAAACCTCTAGAATATAGATTTAGATGAAAAAATGGCTTGGGAGAGAGCCCTTCAACAACTTCGCTTCGAACGAGAAGCTAAGAAGTGTCATCAGTTCCAGCCTTAATATCCAGGGGTTGTAACGTCTGAAAGCAAGCTGTTGTATTGCGCTCAACGCACGATCTCGTCTACTTCAATCCATCGGCGACTTTGAATTGCATAAATTTAGGCGCAGCTTTAAAATTCAACGCGCTACGAGTTAGCTTCCCTGAGTAATTCATAGTACTTTGATGGTACTGAGTACTACTATCTTCCTCCAGAACTGCCTGAATAAGAAGCTGGAAGATTTCGAGAGGAAGGATTTAGTTAAACCCACGGAAAAAACGACCTACACGACGTCTACGACGAACCCACTAACGTCCATCTAAGGAAGTCTGATGCGACGTTATCGTTAGCAGTTCCGAACGACCTAGTCCGTAAATTCCTCACACACCGTTAATGAGAATACAATGAACCGAACGGTAGGACGGTAGACGTCGATCGAACGCGTGCGCTTCACAGGACGTCGGCCACTAGTCGATAAGGCCGGGAAGCAATTACACACTGCGGGCTGATAATTTCGTAACCGACTGAAATTACGCTTCAACAGCCCCAGCACAAACACGGGGTACAATTAAAACTGAAGTATCCCCTAAAATAGGTAGATTTAGCGGCTAATCCCCCCATTTCTATGATTTTTTTGATGATATGGAATCAAAACAAAAAGGGCTACGATAAGGCAGGCGTTCTCTCACGATATTAGTCTTATCAATGTGGCAGCAAGCGTGGGATTGTTTAATGGCTGCAGTTTATTGTAGTACAAGCGTTGCGAATTGTTATCGACCGGCCGGCCTAAATCTACGCTAATGAGTAATTTTGGCAAGGTATCTGCGGGTAAAGCAGATTAGACCAGACGTTGATAGAAAGTGTAAGCTTTTTGGCAAGGCGGCTTATCGCCGGAGCCCTTACCGCTTGGTATGCATTTTGCAAATTGGTAGCGCATGCAGCCGTGCTGGGGATTTCCTTCTTTACACCGACCTGTTTTCTTGCGCTATTCCCCGCTTATCGTGACGCGTTTTGTAAGCGCAAACTTTGTGTCCTTTCCTGATTATCGGATGATTTTTGCACGTTCCCAGTGCCCAGGTTTTTGGTATAAAAAGTAGCGACGCGTGCCTTGTGGTACATCATTGTGCGTCAAGATGAAAACCTTCGTGCTACTAGTAGGTCTGTTGGCCGTTGCCAGCGCCGAATGGATCGATATCGATTGGTCCACGGTGCGCCCGATCGAGGAGTTCGATCACTACTGGGCCCGTCTGCCGGCGGATATGCAGAAGTACCGTCAGATGCTGCCGTCCCACCGCATCGTCAACGGCCAGGAGGCGACGCCCGGTCAGTTCCCGTACCAGATCGCTCTGCTGAGCGAGTTCTTGACCGGAACCGGTCTGTGCGGAGGTACCGTCTTGACCAACAACTTTATCCTGACTGCTGCTCACTGCGTCGTGTCCGGTACCACGACTCTGGCCCGCGGTGGTACTGCCATCATGGGTGCCCACAACCGTGCCGTCCAGGAGACTACCCAGCAGCGCATCCGCTTCTCGACCGGAGGCATCGTCCGCCATCCGCAGTACAGTCCGACCAACATCCGTAACGATATTGCCGTCGTGCGTCTGGATGGTACGATCACCTTCAACACCCGCGTGCAGCCGGCTCGTCTGCCAGCTCGCTCGGACTCGCGCCAGTTCGGTGGATTCACCGGCACTGTGTCCGGATTCGGACGTACGTCCGACGGCAGCCAGGCTACCTCCAATGTGGTCAGGTTCGCCAGAAATCCGGTCATGACCAACGCTGACTGTATCGCTCGCTGGAACACTGCCCTGATTCAGCCCCAGAACGTGTGCCTGAGCGGTGAGGGAGGTCGCTCGTCGTGCAACGGTGACTCGGGTGGCCCACTCACCGTCCAGGACGGTGGAAGCCTTCAGATCGGTGTTGTGTCGTTCGGATCTGCTGCCGGTTGCTCGATCGGTATGCCGTCGGTGTACGCCCGCGTATCGTTCTTCCTGGGATGGATCGAGGCCAACTCGGACTTCACTGCTCGCCCTTAATTTCGTAGAAAGTATTATGTGTTACAATAAAACGGACTAAATCAAATGCATTATTTGCTCCAAAAGAGTTGTGTCAAGTGCTTGGTAACAACTGTGGTACAAGGTAAACGTGTCAAACAAGCGTCAGAGCTTTAAAACCGCTCTGGACAACTTAACAGCCGGCTGTAGCCGTACTTACAGTGCGATGGCACTGTGGTACAGATGAGAGCGGTGTCGGTCGTCACATGACATGACCCGGTGTTCAAATCCCGTAGAGATGACTGACTATCTAACTTCTTGGTACCAATAGGTCTAGAAATCCAGAAATAGCAGACATAACCTAAGTGGCGTCAGGTTAAGTCACGAAGAAGAAGTCGATGCTGCACTCACATGTGCTCTGTCTTCTGCAGACAGATGAGAGTCAGATTTTACGACCGGGGTTCAAATCCCATCCAGACCGCCTCCCCGTACGTAAGGCTGACTAATTTGCTACGGGTGTAATCAAGTCACAGAGAGCCAAAAAATGGCAGGCCGAGACCTCTCCGGGTTTTAGGGCCAAGGAAGAAGAAGAATGATTTTTAGAAGCTTTGAGACCTCATTCGTTTCTTCGAGAGTCTCAGTAGAGACTGCCCATGTCGAAGCAAGTTGTACATAAACCTTTTCTCCAAGCGAAGATTTTCAAGAGGGTCCTTTACTGATGTGATTTTTTGACATAAAAAGCAGCAGGAAGTTGCGGTTTCTTCAAGTAATATCATGCAAAGAAGGATGTGGTTTATGGTATTCTGTGTCAAGAGATCAGCTCCGAAAAACCAATTTTCGAAACATACATTATTAGCGCCAACCGATAAGTTCTTTTCAAATGGTATTCACAGTCGCTAAGATATGCTAAACTAGCTTCGTTTTGTTAAGAAAAAAGTTCAATAACCTACCTCAATTATCACGTTCCACACAATGCTTGACCGAGTCGACTCGATCTGCACCTCAGCGCCATCTCTCGGTGTTCGTGCGTGTACTAATAACTTCGGAGAAGCGCAAACTGAGCCTGAAACATAGCCATCCCCGACTGTGTTATCTACAGTGTGGAATATTTCTATCCCACTACATGCTTAACGCTTAGCTTAAGCCAATTAATCCAGGCCGCCGTTAAAAAGCTACGATAACAGCAAATGTCTGTCCCCGCTTTTGCTTTGCTTTTTGGCGGAAAAAGTTTATTGCCATCGTAAACCAAAAAATAAAATAACAAACGATCCGCTAAAAAGTGGTAGCGTGATAAGGAAACTACTTGAAAACCTTACCTTCCTGGTGGCCACCGGTTTCTCACCGGCCCGGTGGGAAGAATTCCAATCTACACGCAATAAATCCTCCAATATCTCGAAGGTCCCTCAGGATCGTGAGACTGTGCGTAGGACGTGCGTGCACCAATACAACACTAGCTATGTAAAGCGATAACGTTATATTCTAGCACCATTATGTACTTCCAATTTGTGTAGGAAAATAGTCTAATCCAGGTGACGAAATTCGGACACCCGTTCGGGAGAAGGTAATCCAAGGCTCTGTCCAATAATGGACGGCAATAAAATGGTGATTTGGTCGGCGCGCTTGCCAATTCCCACACAACAACTTTTCTTCTCTTCGCCTAAGATAAGTCCATATCTTATCGATGCTGTGGGAAGTAATCGATCCGCCACGCACTTTTTCCCGTAACTCGATGGCTTAGGTCGCGATTGCAGGAAGTAACTATCGGTGTTAATTGGATAAGAATTGTATAGCAATTGAAGGTATATAAGCACCATGCCGTGCCCAATAGTTCACTTAACGTTGTGGTGTGTCAAGATGAAAACCTTCGCGCTTCTTGTGGGACTTCTGGCCGTTGCCAGCGCCGAATGGATCGATATCGATTGGTCGAAGGTTCGACCGATCGAGGAGTTCGATCACTACTGGGAGCGTCTGCCGGCGGAGATGCAGATCTACCGTAAGATGCTGCCGTCCCACCGTATCGTCAACGGCCAGGAGGCAACGCCCGGTCAGTTCCCGTACCAGATCGCTCTGCTGAGCGAGTTCTTGACCGGAACCGGTCTGTGCGGAGGATCCGTCTTGACCAACAACTACATCCTGACTGCTGCTCACTGCGTCGTGTCCGGTACGACGACTCTGGCCCGCGGTGGTACTGCCATCATGGGTGCCCACAACCGTAACGTCCAGGAGACTACCCAGCAGCGCATCCGTTTCTCGACTGGAGGCATCGTCCGCCATCCGCAGTACACGACCACCAACATCCGCAACGATATTGCTGTGGTGCGTCTGGATGCTCCGATCGTCTTCAACGCCCGCGTGCAGCCGGCTCGTCTGCCAGCTCGTTCGGACTCGCGCCAGTTCGGTGGATTCACCGGCACTGTGTCCGGATTTGGACGTACGTCGGACGGCAGCCAGGCTACCTCTGCTGTGGTCAGGTTCACCAGCAACCCGGTCATGACCAACGCTGACTGTATTGCTCGCTGGAACACTGCCCTGATCCAGCCACAGAACGTGTGCCTGAGCGGAGAGGGCGGTCGCTCGGCCTGCAACGGTGACTCCGGTGGTCCGCTGGCCGTCCAGGACGGTGGAAGCCTCCAGATCGGTGTTGTGTCGTTCGGATCTGCTGGCGGTTGCTCGATCGGTATGCCGTCAGTGTACGCCCGTGTGTCGTTCTTCCTGGGATGGATCGAGGCCAACTCGGACTTCGTTGCTCGTGCATAAATCGCTTCGCAAAAGGATAATGAATAAAAGTGACTAAAATTTACAATGTAATATTTTCTGGGTTCTTTGTTTGGTTTGTAGCTAGTTTAGACATACTTTAATAACAGTCTTCAAACTTTATTGGTTCCTTTAGCCTCGAAACAGTCAGGCGGAACAATCGATAGGGAGCTTAAAAGTTCTGACGGAATAAGTTTGCATTTAAAAATGTATTGCATACTTTTAGGCGTGCTTTAGTAAGATTTCGACAAGGTGGGACCTTCTCTAGGTCACTTGCCTATTCCGAGGGACCTAGTCCGAGGGGTCTAGCCCTTGGGTCCTAGTGCAAAGAGGCTAATCGAAGGGTTCTATTCAAAGGGGCCTAGTCCAAGGGCCCTATTCCAAAGGTCTATACCAAGGGATGTATCTCAAGAGGCCTAATCGAAGGGACCTAGTCCAAGGATCCTAGTCCAAGGGGCCTCCTCGAAAGGGCCTATTCCAAGGAGCCTCGTTCAAGGGACATATTCCAACGGACTATATCAAGTGGTCTTACCAAGGTCGCAAGCTACCTAGTCCAAGCAGCTGCTCGCTTACATTTAAGAGACGAGGCCTTCCGATAGCTCCGCGCTCGCTGCTAGCGAAGAGCTTCAAGAGGTCAAAGAGCTACCTCGTGAGGATGAAGAGCTCGAAGAGTGCGAAGAGCTACTTTGTGAGGTCAGTGCTTCATGGTGGGGGCAGAGTGATAAAATCTTCCTTCTCTCTTTCTCGCTCTCTCTCATTGACATGAGCCTTTGCTTCTCCGCCTCACTCATTTTGAAAAAGCCGTTAAAGATGGCGAATCCGTTCTGCTAGTGAAAAACTACTCTTTGCAATAGAAGAGCACATATCTTTCAATTCATCAAAGTAAGGCCACCTGGTAGCTCTCAAGCTCCCAACAACCCAACACGAAATACAACCAAATTCCCATCGGTTTAACTGACCTGCTCATAGCTTTAGATTGTAACAGCTATTGCATACTTTTCGGTATTTTGAATCCAGGAGGAAAATTGTTCCATTCAACATCACAATAGAATGAGCAGCACAATTTTAGACAATTCCATTTAGAGGCTAAGCTTTTATTTACATGTTACCCTTAAGCAACTCATATCGCAGATCATTCAGATTTAAGCAGTCGCGACAAAGTCCGAGTTGGCCTCAATCCATCCCAGGAAGAACGACACACGGGCGTACACCGACGGCATACCGACGGCACAACCAGCAGCAGATCCGAACGACACAACACCGATCTGGAGGCTTCCACCTTCCTGAACGGCCAGCGGACCACCGGAGTCACCGTTGCAGGCCGAGCGACCACCCTCTCCGCTCAGGCACACGTTCTGAGGTTCGATCAGCACAGCGTTCCAGCTGGCAATACAGTCTGCGTTGGTCATGATCGGGTTGGTCGTGAACATCACGACATTCGAGGTGGCCTGGCTAGCATCGGACGTACGTCCGAATCCGGACACGGTTCCAAGGAATCCTCCGAACTGGCGAGAGTCCGAACGGGCGGGCAGACGCACTGGCTGCACGCGGGCGTTGAAGACGATTGGAGCATCCAGACGCACCAAGGCAATATCGTTACGGATGTTGGCTGAGGTGTAGAAGGGGTGGGGAATGACTCCCGGGCCCGAGAACCGGATGCGCTGCTGGGTTGGTTCTACGGTGCTGCGATCATGGGCACCGATGATGGCAGTACCACCGGACGCCAGAATACCGGCCGTTCCGACAACGCAGTGAGCAGCAGTCAGGATGAAGTTGTTGGTGAGGACCGAACCTCCGCACAGGCCGCTCGTGATCACGAACTCACTCAGCAGAGCGATCTGGTACGGGAACTGACCGGGTGTCGCCTCCTGGCCGTTGACGATACGGTGCGACGGAAGCATCTTACGGTAGATCTGCATCTCCGCCGGCAGACGCTCCCAGTAGTGATCGAACTCCTCGATCGGTCGAACCTTCGACCAGTCGATGTCGATGTTGGCGCTGGCCGCGGCAAACAGAGCTACTAGAAGCACGAACGATTTCATCTTGACACTGGATACGGTACGTTCTGGCCTGACCTTCTTATATACTAAACGTCGCAGCCCAACGGATGTTGGCTGGTTGTGTGATAGCTCCTTATCACACAAGCGTAATCTCGGATCGGTCTTTCCAATGACAATTATCGGCGGTAAATCCAATCGGGTGTGCAGCATTTCGTTACCTGCAGTCGCATCCAACGTGCTAACTCAATGACGTTACCTTATTATACTTAACTCACCTCTCGGTCCAGGGTCAGGACTTGAATCCCATCGGGACCGACGGACTATCCAACTACGTGGTATAAATGAGTTTGGGAAACCATAAGATGGCCGTCATGACGTAGCCGGGCGTGAAGCCAGGAATAAGCAACTAATCGATTCTTCTTCTCAGCAATATCCTACCATTCAAGGGTACCCGCTAGGTCATCGCCTGCTCATGACCTACAGCCCAAAATCAACAACACTTAGCATAATACGTATTGATGAAGCAATCCTGCAGTTTGCATCATCATGATTTACTGGCCCTCATAATCTAATTATCAATGCTTCCGATTAGATACAAAGCCTGTAGAGCCGCCGACCCACTCTTTCGCAGAACGCGCCGTTAGGGCTGCGAACGAACAAACCTATCTCAAAAATAACCCGACACACGTAAAAATAAGCTTAGCCATAGACGGGAAACCCCTGATTGCGTTCTGGCTGATCGGGTGCGGTAGCAAAGCGACACACAACAAGGAACGATGATAAAAATATGCTTACCGAATCCAGCTGATTAGCCGTCCGCCACCATATCGGCGGTCTTGAATGGATACTGGTGGTTCATTGACGCACCATCGTGATGGTTTTATTGGAGGTAGTAACATGATGCAGCACTGATTTGGGAACACCGATAATTGCTACTAATACGTCGATAGGTGTACTTGGTGTTTTTTTTCTCTTTTGGGGAAGGTCTCGCCTTAATCTGGTGAGCAGCTGTTGATAGTATGCCGCTGCTGACAGTCCCCATGCGTATGGCGAAAATATATGGGTTTTTCTTGTTTGTTTACGTTGACTTCTGGAGAGTGTTTAAAGTTGTTACAACCTCCTAGAATACAGAAGGTCATCCAAATTCTTTAAAAAAATATCTCACAATGCACCCTCGGCCAATCAATCGTACGCAGAACTCTGCTTTAACCTTTCTTTTAGATTTCACGACCTAGCTTCAGGCCTTGCCTGATAATAGTAATGAAATAGCCTACTAGACTTAGGTTTATCGCGTAGCCTGTTTATCAGACCTTGCTACCGGGGGCTGGTCCCCGGTGATGAGATTCGATCTACGACCTTCACAATATTGGATATAACGACGCTGTTCAGCTCATGATCAAGGACATTAGGAGCTCTTGAGAGTTGGAGTTGTTGAGCAATAGTTACTTACTTATCGGGCGCTACAACTGCTTCGTGGTCTTGGCCTGCTGCCTTGAATCTTCGATACCGTTCACGGTCCAGCGCCTTCGTCTGCCATTCGATTATCCCGGCCGTTCTGGCGAACGCAGCAACGTCATCACTCCATCTCAATTTGGGTCCCTTAGTCCGAGTGGCCGGTCTAAAACGGACCTTACCGGCTGAGTTGTCCGGTATCATTCTGCTGACATGATCAGACCACCGGAACTGCACGATGGTGAGATCACCGTTCAGCTCGAAAGACTCGTCATAATAGCGGCTCCACACTCAACCACACAATATTTAGAACTACACTCGATAGTTGATGGATGCCTCCAGCTTCTTCTTGTCAAAAACCCGAACACACTGGGGTGAATCAAGCCCCTTGGGGGATGAAAGCACCTAAGCAGACGAGGCCCTTCAAGGAATTTGGGTACTTCTAAATTGTCCAAGCTCCCAGGATTGACCCTCCCGAGCAGTTCACAGGAAGATATCCCTTAGGGCCACATGAAACCTCGAACTCCCCAGCATATGTTTAGAATGCTTATACTATAATATTATTAAAACACAGTATTTTAATACGAAAGTTAAAACGTAAATGTCAACCAACTTATCTAATCAGTACACTTAGGACACTTAGCACGTGACGTCGTGCTCAAAACGATAGTGCCAAGATCCTTATTAATAAACTTTGTGTGATAATTACTTGGTTCGATTTACGTGACAGATTACTAATCGAACCCCTTTTGCTACCTACAAGACATGGTATGCGGCAGAAGTCTTCTACTAAACCACTCACGATCGACTGTCGTCATCACAAAATCGTTAATGTTTCTGCCGGACACCGTAACGCTATCACTCCATATCATTTTGGGCCTGATCTTTCCAACTAGACCTTAGACTCTCTCTCTTTCTTCTCGGCCTAACGACCTTTTACTCGTAGGTCATGGCAGCCATTTCTGGCTTACTAGACTTAAAGATACCACTTAGTTGGATAGGCAGTCATCAATATAGGGGAACGGTTCGGATGGGATTTGAACCACGGTCCTACCTTATGAAGCCCGGCGCCGTTGTCGCCTGTATAAACAAGTAGACCCGAAACTTAGTATCTTTAAAAAAAAATTACTCAAGGTTGTCCGGCACCATTCTTATGACATACCTGTACTGCTGGAGCTCAAGTCAGCACAATGGCAAAGTCATACAGCTCGTCATCGTATCAGCTTCTTCAATGTCCTTCCACACACACACACACGCAGGAAAAAATCCTGCCGAGTATATCCTCGAAGGCGTTCACGCTCCATCGCCGTCTTCTGCCAATCCATTATCCCGGCCATTCTAGCGGACGCATCAACGCCATCGCTCCATCTCAATTTGAGCCTACCACGCCCCCTCAGTCCATGTTGACAACCTAAAAGGACTTTACGAGCTGAGTTGTCCGGTCATGAGAATGAGACATGATCAGCCCACCGGAGCTTGGCAGGTCTAATTCGCAGCATTGCCCTGCATGTTACTGTGGTACCAACTGGTCAACTATAGCTCTCATAGTGACTTGCGATCGTGAGTAAAGCACCAGGATAACTGCTGTCATCA
The DNA here is from genome assembly GCF_013141755.1 of Anopheles stephensi. NCBI lineage: Eukaryota > Metazoa > Arthropoda > Insecta > Diptera > Culicidae > Anopheles > Anopheles stephensi. Next base: position 19,959,986 of record NC_050203.1, read on the forward strand.
CATTACTTTAAACCGTATCAACAAAAAAAAAGCTAGATTACGCTTATCAAGCGATCGATGACCCCGTACTTCTTAATTACCTTATATTTCACTCCGTATTCCGCACACACTGGACGTGCGCTCGTTCGTGCGGTGTATACCACGAACAGTCAATCGGATTGCCCTGCATTACCAGACGCGATACATTAGCTGACGTACCGTTCACATCGAATTCGGCAATGCGGTTAGCTGTGGCATCGATCTGGACCGACTGTACCGGTATGGACGGCAAGTTTAACGCTGTTAGATTGTTATGGTCTAGATCAATGATTTGTAGATTTGCTGGAAAGCGTTCGGTGGTCATCGTTACCGATGTAAGGCTATTGTATGAGAGCGTTAAACTAATAAGGCTGTCCATGCCCGCTAGGGCTTCGATGGTAAAGTTGTTCAACTCATTTTTAACTGCCGTTATGACCGTTAGGTTCGTAAAGTGATTCATACAGTTTGGAAACATTGCCAGGCGGTTACTGCTGATCCAAAGTATGGATAGAAGCGGCAGATGCCAATCGCAGAAGCTTAGATGACTTAGCCGGTTGCTGTTTAGGTCAAGCTTGTACAGCGCTTGCTGAACCATTGGACCGGTAACCGATGTTAGCCTATTGCTGGCAAGATACAGATGTTCCAGCCTGACGAAGCTGCGAAACAGTGTCAGGTCGATCGTAACTATCCGATTCCGTGACAGCAACAGCGAGGTAAGGGAATCGTACACGCTGCATTGCCTGGTGGCACTATTGACAACGTACCGTATTTCGTTCTCCTTCAAAATGAGCAAATCCAAGCGCCCGTTATCGCACACAGCGGCCAAATCTAGTTCGCGCAATTTGCACTTCCATATTTTTAACAGCGCTAATGATCGGGCCTGCTTCACGGTGCGCGGAACATGCACTAGATCGCATTGTGTAATTACCAGCTGTCTAATGGTGCTGCTCGGCTCGATATCCATCCGGCTCAGGCTGGATGAATCGACCGACAGGCACCGAAGCGACCGTGGTACACTGATCCAGCTGATGCTGGCCGATTCTTTGATGTGTAAGCAACTGATCTGGTTGGGGACTTTCTGCAGCACCGAACGGTCCATGTGCTCCATCGGGATGTGTTTGAGCACCAGTTTACCGGGAAAGTTCGCAATGTACTGAAACGCGAAACTATCTTCGGGCGCCAGGTGTTCAATTTCACACAATACCTCCGTACAATACATTTTCATCGTGTCGATTCGATGTCCGGCATTCAACAGCATCAGCCACCTGCACGTAGAACGTTTGGTAATAATTTCACTTTAATTAATGATCCCTTTTTTAAGCGAGCACAGCAACACAATTCTCCTGGGAAGGGGGAATTCATATAACCCTACCATATCATCCAACGGCCCATGCCAGACGTCCGTTACAGTAGCGTTCCAATGTGTTACTGCCTACGTTCCTACTGATTACTACACTGTCACATTTTTGTGTCGATTTTTTTGTGCCTCGCTTTCTTTTTGCGATAATCAAGCCTTAATTTTCTCGATTTCGAAAATAAAGTTAGAATCAAAGCCCCAAACGAGCGGGTAAAGCATAAAGCGATAATAATAAGCGCGAGCTGCTTTCTTTCGGTGCGTTAGCTGGTGCTGCGGTGGTTGGTTTAGAATGCCATTAGCTGAAAATATGCGAAGCAACATTAAGTGCGGTTTTGTTTAGTTGATTTGTGCAGAATTTTTCCAGCACAATAGATGGTTTCACAGGTCGAACATCGAGCACGCGAAAAAATGCATTGCAACAGTCATACGCCTAAAGGTATGCAATCATTTGTACTAACTCACTTTTGTTTAAAGACAGTTCAGATTGGGTTTGAAAGGGGAACCAGCGTCAGTATGCTTAGAAGGTACTGCGTCTTCCTCTGGCAAGAAGATGCAGATGCCATCTATCGAACCCAGGAAAAGCCTCCTATTACTTAGCAACCTGAGGTCTGACTTTAATCAGAAAACAGAACCTTGTTGTAATGTTTTCATGAATTATTTTCTCACATTTATTTCCAACTATTTAAGGCGCAGCAGTAAAGTCCGAGTTGGCCTCTATGAAGTCCAGGAAGAACGACACACGGGCGTACACCGACGGCATACCGATGGCGCAACCGGCAGCAGATCCGAACGACACAATACCGATCTGGAGGCTTCCACCGTCCTGAACGGATGCCATCTATCGAACCCAGGAAAAGCCTCCTATTACTTAGCAACCTGAGGTCTGACTTTAATCAGAAAACAGAACCTTGTTGTAATGTTTTCATGAATTATTTTCTCACATTTATTTCCAACTATTTAAGGCGCAGCAGTAAAGTCCGAGTTGGCCTCTATGAAGTCCAGGAAGAACGACACACGGGCGTACACCGACGGCATACCGATGGCGCAACCGGCAGCAGATCCGAACGACACAATACCGATCTGGAGGCTTCCACCGTCCTGAACGGCCAGCGGACCACCGGAGTCACCGTTGCAGGCCGAGCGACCACCCTCACCATTCATGCACACGTTCTGGGGCTCGATCAGCACAGCGTTCCAGCTGGCAATACAGTCAGCGTTGGTCATGACCGGATTGCTGGTGAACATCACGACATTCGAGGTGGCCTGGCTAGCATCCGACGTACGTCCGAATCCGGACACGGTTCCGGTGAATCCTCCGAACTGGCGCGAGTCCGAGCGAGCTGGCAGACGAACCGGCTGAACACGGTCGTTGAAGACGATCGGGGAGTTCAGACGAACAACAGCGACGTCATTGCGGATGTTGGTCGGAGTGTATCCCGGGTGGGCAATGATTCCGGCGGTCGAGAAAGCAATGCGCTGCTGGGATGGCTCCACAACGCTGCGATCATGGGCACCGATGATGGCAGTACCTCCAAGGGCCGGAGTCGAAACACCGGTGATGACACAATGGGCAGCAGTCAGGATGTAGTTGTTGGTGAGGACCGATCCTCCGCACAGACCAGTACCGCCGGCAAAGTTACTCAACAGAGCGATCTGGTACGGGAACTGACCGGGCGTCGCCTCCTGGCCGTTGACGATACGGTGCGACGGTCTGGCATAGCGGTAGATCTGCAGCTCCGCCGGCAGACGGGCCCAGTAGTGATCGAACTCCTCGATCGGTCGAACCTTCGACCAGTCGATGTCGATGTTGGCGCTGACCGCCGCAAACAGGGCAACTAGAAGCACGAACGATTTCATCCTGACAACTGTGAGTGAAGCCATCGATGCAGAGGTTCGTTCTTTTATAGGCACTCGAGGAAGTAGCGTGATAGATTAGAAATATTTTGCCTGTTCATCAGTATTTGCAATGTTTGGCATATATCTATCTGCTGGGTAATTCCCGACGGGCTTCATCGCTCATCGCACCGGTACGCATTACGAGCCAAAATTCACCTTCCGATAGCGTCACGAAAAAGGTGAGCTGGAAATACCGACGGCAGGTAAGTGCCGGGTGTTTAAGGATAAGCTTAAATTAGATTTAAACTATTATACACGCGCTGTGGAGATGGTGGAATGATTGGGAGTGTACAAAGTCATCGGATTAAGTCATAAACACACATAATGGAAGCGCAATCGTAAGCTGTTGTGTCCTTCTTGGAGAGACATCGTCGCCATCAATGTATGCCAGTTAAGATGAGCTATTTTTCCGACCCGTTTCTGCATTATAACACAGTTCGTATTACTTTCCGTCCAAGCATTCCCCTGCGCATGCATGTCTCAGCTATTTAGAAGTATTCTCAGGGACAATCAAGCAGTCCATTAAGAATTCACCGACATAGGCTGTGAGGCATGCGCATCACAGGTCTGGGTTCTGACGTACAGATGGCGCTGTTGTATTATGATGACAAATTTCACCAAAACTTCAGACATCGTAGTCACAGGAGTCTAACTCGATGAAATGCATTTCCTGAAACTGCCAACTCCATCACAGTTCAGCTAGACAAAAGAGGGATAAGACAGTAGGGCTGAACGACGAACAATTTACGAGTCCGAGTTGAGGACAAATTTCAACACACCATGTCCATTTTTGTCGATCATAGACCACGACCAACTGGAGGTAGATCGCGCTAAAGAATATTTCATTTAGACGCATGTCTATTTAATACAACCAAAAGAGAGTTTAGGCGATAGAACTTAAAGTACTTCAGGATGCAGTCAGCAGCATTAGTGGGGCATCTATAATCATCATCAGTATAATAGAAGTGTCAGAAAAAAGTACAACTGTTGTTAGGTTCTCTCTCTCTCTCTCTCTCTCTTTCTCTCTCTCTCATTTATGACTTCCTTAACATACATTATGCTTAGCTGCATAATCCCGTACCTCGCATTAACTAATCCTTCGGAGGAGATTTGTTGAGACTGGTTCTTTCATGTGGACCCGAATGGTTCGTACTATAAGAGCTCAAGGCAAATAATTCCCAATACACAATGTTTTTGCATACATTAAATCCAGTGCTTATATTTGCAACATCTTAAGGGGCGGCAGTGAAGTCCGAGTTGGCCTCGATCCAGTCCAGGAAGAACGACACACGGGCGTACACCGACGGCATACCGACGGCACAACCAGCAGCAGATCCGAACGACACAACACCGATCTGGAGGCTTCCACCTTCCTGAACAGCCAGCGGGCCACCGGAGTCACCGTTGCACGACGAGCGACCACCGGCCGCGCTCAGGCACACATTCTGGGGCTCGATCAGCACAGCGTTCCAGCTAGCAATACAGTCAGCGTTGGTCATGACCGGGTTGCTGGTGTACATCACGACATTCGAGGTAGCCTGGCTAGCATCCGACGTACGTCCGAATCCGGACACGGTTCCGGTGAAGCCTCCGAACTGACGAGAGTCCGAGCGAGCTGGCAGACGGATAGGCTGAACACGGTCGTTGAAGACGATCGGGGAGTTCAGGCGAACCACGGCAATATCGTTACGGATGTTGGTCGGAGTGTATCCCGGGTGGGCAATGATACCGGCGGTCGAGAAAGCAATGCGCTGCTGGGATGGCTCCACAACGGCACGGTTGTGAGCACCGATGATGGCAGTACCTCCAAGAGCCGGAGTCGAAACACCGGTGATGACACAATGTGCAGCAGTCAGGATGTAGTTGTTGGTGAGGACCGAACCTCCGCACAGACCAGTACCGCCGGCAAAGTTACTCAGCAGAGCGATCTGGTACGGGAACTGACCGGGCGTCGCTTCCTGGCCGTTGACGATGCGGTGGGAAGGAAGCAACTGGCGGTACTTCTGCATCGCCGCCGGCAGACGGGCCCAGTAGTGATCGAACTCCTCGATCGGTCGAACCTTCGACCAGTCGATGTCGATGTTGGCGCTGACCGCCGCAAACAGGGCTACTAGACGCACGAACGATTTCATCCTGGCAAACACTGACTGAACGCATCGGTAAAGAAACGACGCTTTTATAGGACCACGGAAAAGAGTCGCTCCAGATTAGAAACCCTTTCTGTCCATAACACGCAATGTATCGAAAAGAGTTTTCTTCTGGGAAATTCCGTTTACCTGTGGGTAACGCTACTCATCGTTACGCACAGCTATCATTTCCTGATAAGGGAAGGAAAAAATTGACCTGGAAATACCGCCAGTTGTTGATACTGGCGCTGTGAGTAATCGCGATCATTTTAGAGAAGATAAAAATAGATTAAAACTGTTATACACTCGCACGATGATTGTTGCAAGCAAGAGGTACGTGTCCTACGGAAGCAACTTACCGACGCGTAAACATTTGATATAAATAGCAGCAGCAGTTACATCAGCTAGCGATGGTAGCCCTGTCGCACCTATCAAGCTTGTAGGGCCAATCGAGCCACGTTTTGTTGCAGGCTTATCACTCACCAACTTTAACATCGCTCAGCGCTCTATCAGGTGAAGAATAAGCCTTATGGATGCTATTTTTAACATTTTAGCACACATCAAGACTAACACACCAACAAGGACTACAGTCCCCGGCAAGTTAGGAATTTTCTACTCAGAGATCAAACGATTAAGTGTACTGTCATTGTTCAACAAGTCGTCGCCATCATCGTCCTTACTACAATCCACTTATCCACTCAAGTTATAACGGCTGTAACGCTTTGTAACGCCTTTCAACACTGTTATCTGCTCATTTTTGTTCGTGTACCTTTCAGTGTGAACATGTGTTTGTAAACGCGTAAGCTTAAGCGTAGGTATGTCTTGTTTCAATGCATGATAGAACTCTGGGTCTGTCTGTTACTACCACGCCCACTACATTCAGATGGAAAACTTAATCATACCACCTCCTCCACCACGATTAGCCATCTTTTTAACCGAGCGATTGTGCTACTGAGATCGTTAGACGTGCGGTATAGCTGTTCATGTTTTTCCAGCTCAATTAATAGAACATCGGACCGCATGGTTTTCTGCACAGTTCTGTCATTTATTTTTTCAACAATACTTAAAGTATAATGATAATAAGTCGATAATTTGTCAATACGGCGTCAAGCCGTCCAACTAGAAATATAAATAAATAATAAGTCGATAATAGTTTTTGCCAAAAAATAGTTCCATAATTTATGCACCACATTCAATGCCATTTAAAAACTCCCAACACCCTGAAGATAATGTAACAAGGAGTCAGATGACAAAGAAATTGATATCAAAAAGATTGACCACTCAGTGAGATCAGCTCTCATCACCGGTAGTAATGCTATTACATTAGGTGTCTGAAAAGTTTCCAAACCATTGTGACACGTTTTTGTGAGATCACTACTGTCTTTCTTCCTTGATAAATCAACTATAATACACAGTGAAATTTTTGTTTCAAAAAAAAAATTTTTTGTCTATATTGTTCACATCTTAAGGGGCAGCAGTGAAGTCCGAGTTGGCCTCGATCCAGTCCAGGAAGAACGACACACGGGCGTACACCGACGGCATACCGATCGAGCAACCGGCAGCAGATCCGAACGACACAACACCGATCTGGAGGCTTCCACCGTCCTGGACGGCCAGCGGACCACCGGAGTCACCGTTGCACGACGAGCGACCACCATCTCCGCTCAGGCACACGTTCTGGGGCTGGATCAGGGCAGTGTTCCAGCGAGCGATACAGTCAGCGTTGGTCATGACCGGGTTGCTGGTGAACATCACGACGTTCGAAGTAGAACCGGTATCGGTGGTACGACCGAATCCGGACACGGTTCCGGTGAATCCTCCGAACTGACGAGAGTCCGAGCGAGCTGGCAGACGGATAGGCTGAACACGATCGTTGAAGACGATAGGGGAGTTCAGACGCACCACGGCAATATCGTTACGGATGTTGGTCGGATTGTATCCCGGGTGGGCAATGATTCCGGCGGTCGAGAAAGAAATGCGCTGCTGGGATGGCTCCACAACGACACGGTTGTGAGCACCGATGATGGCAGTACCTCCAAGAGCCGGAGTCGAAACACCGGTGATGACACAATGGGCAGCAGTCAGGATGTAGTTGTTGGTGAGGACCGAACCTCCGCACAGACCAGTACCGCCGGCAAAGTTACTCAGCAGAGCGATCTGGTACGGGAACTGACCGGGCGTCGCTTCCTGGCCGTTGACGATACGGTGCGACGGAAGCATCTTACGGTAGATCTGCAGCTCCGCCGGCAGACGGGCCCAGTAGTGATCGAACTCCTCGATCGGTCGAACCTTCGACCAGTCGATGTCGATGTTGGCGCTGACCGCCGCAAACAGGGCAACAAGAAGCACGACCGATTTCATCCTGACAGCTTTACTTTCGACTAACGCACTCTTGCGCACCCTTTTATACCAGCCTACGGAATCGTCTTATCGATCGCCAGATAATCCTGCCTGTGCATATCTGTCGATGGAACTGGCGGGCTGGATTAGGCAGGCGATATTCATCATGTTAAACCACTTTCCAGCACATGATAAGTTATTATCATGAAATAGGATGGGAAAAAACATACTGACGCAACGATGACTTGAACTTGGTCGGAGAATAATAACGCACACGCAATGATGCTTACTAAGCTGCGTATTGAGTGAATCCAGTATCGATATAGTGCTCGAATTTTCAAGACAAACGAAACTTATTTTCTTTTTTTTACTGCTACTACTACTACTACTGGAAATGGTCTGTGCTGCTGTAAAAGTAATCTCCATCAGCATTGTACTCAACAATGATCATATGAAGCTACAAGTTCCAAAAGCTCCCTAACGTCGCTCTTTTGCCAATTTCGGCGTTTATCGATCGCTGCTGGATGCTGGTAAGATGCCTTTGCCTGTAGCTTATATGGAGAGTGTCATGGAAAAGGAATTGTAAACTCTCTTAAAAAGATGATTGCGACAAGAATTTTCCATTCTCTTCTATGCAGCAGATAAGCAGCATCAAAGTGCTTGGAACTTTTAAAGAGCTTCTAAGCAGCTTCTTTAATGTGTTACAGAAATTGATAAAATTCATTAGAAAAAAAAACAGGAGCGATAGATGAACGAAGCAAAATAGTACAATTTCAAGGTGTTTCACGTGTGTTTTAGATGTTGTTTAGCCATCCATCTTCCGCTAGACCCTTTCCATGGTAAGGATATTCACGGCATTAGCTAAAGCACTTTTCGGGAATTTCACACGCTCGATCATCTGTTTCCCACCACACAGACGAGAAATCCAATGCTCCACTTAATTTATCACCCCATCCATTCGACCATTTATTATCGGGCCCGTTTATTTGGGCTTTAATCTAGGTTTAATCTTCCCCACCAAATATCATGCTTACTCATCAGCCCCGGTATTGATAGCCGGTATTTTCCGTATCAGTTTTCCCAAGCATTTTCAGAAAATTTTAAGTTCGAACGTAGCACAGTCCTACCGACTAAATCAGTTTGGAAATACCCAGCGGGGAGATGTTTTGAAGCAGCTCTTATCTAACCTGAAAGGTTTGTTATCTATCGCTGCACTTCTTGGGGTGCCTATAAAAGCGAAGCCTCTGCATCGTTGCCTTCACTCAGTGTTTGCCAGGATGAAATCGTTCGTGCTTCTAGTTGCCCTGTTTGCGGCGGTCAGCGCCAACATCGACATCGATTGGTCGAAGGTTCGACCGATCGAGGAGTTCGATCACTACTGGGCCCGTCTGCCGGCGGAGCTGCAGATCTACCGTAAGATGCTTCCGTCGCACCGTATCGTCAACGGCCAGGAAGCGACGCCCGGTCAGTTCCCGTACCAGATCGCTCTGCTGAGTAACTTTGCCGGCGGTACTGGTCTGTGCGGAGGTTCGGTCCTCACCAACAACTACATCCTGACTGCTGCCCATTGTGTCATCACCGGTGTTTCGACTCCGGCTCTTGGAGGTACTGCCATCATCGGTGCTCACAACCGTGTCGTTGTGGAGCCATCCCAGCAGCGCATTTCTTTCTCGACCGCCGGAATCATTGCCCACCCGGGATACAATCCGACCAACATCCGTAACGATATTGCCGTGGTGCGTCTGAACTCCCCTATCGTCTTCAACGATCGTGTTCAGCCTATCCGTCTGCCAGCTCGCTCGGACTCTCGTCAGTTCGGAGGATTCACCGGAACCGTGTCCGGATTCGGTCGTACCACCGATACCGGTTCTACTTCGAACGTCGTGATGTTCACCAGCAACCCGGTCATGACCAACGCTGACTGTATCGCTCGCTGGAACACTGCCCTGATTCAGCCCCAGAACGTGTGCCTGAGCGGAGATGGTGGTCGCTCGTCGTGCAACGGTGACTCCGGTGGCCCGCTCGCCGTCCAGGACGGTGGAAGCCTCCAGATTGGTGTTGTGTCGTTCGGATCTGCTGCCGGTTGCTCGATCGGTATGCCGTCGGTGTACGCCCGTGTGTCGTTCTTCCTGGACTGGATCGAGGCCAACTCGGACTTCACTGCTGCCCCTTAAGATATTTCAAATATAAGCAAAAATCTCTCTAAAAACAGTGCAATTTCTTATATTTATTTAGAGCATAAGGGGAAGGTTTAATTATAACGAGCTTATGATTCAAAAGTTGTATCGTTACTTCAATCAACTGCTCCATTACAACTTTGAAACCCCTGCATATAAGAATTGATTTGTAACTTTGCATAACGTTGGGCGTAAGCGGTTGATTTGCTGTTCAGACTGTTATAAACCATTACCAATTATGTTTCGATAAGCTTGTGATACTGATAAGGGTATGTGCTAAGGAAACTCATCTGATTTATACCTAGCACGTCATCCTAGATGTACATACGTCTGATGTCGTTCATCATACCTGCAATGCCAAGAAATTGGGAAGGTTAGGTGGATATCGGATTCCAGCTGCTATAAAACGTTCAACAACGCGAAGAGTTCGTTTCTCGCCTCCGTCCACTGTTTCAACAAAGGTTCGTATGAGCATTTTATCGTAAATTCGATTTAAGAATTTCAATTTCAAGATAAAAAGTAGAAGGTGGAACTTTTAGATAGTTACTTTATTATTCAATGCATGTGCATGGTACTTGGAGGATCTTTAATGCTGAGTTCCGCAATTTCATAATATTTTAGCACATTTGCTATATGTTTTCTATATGAAATATTTCAAACTCGACAATTTTGCATGACGTAGAAACAGTTCGAGAGAAATGCCACTTGATACTGTCTGACAGGAGGTACACGCAAAAGAGAAAGGAATAATAATTTTATCATAAAACCATAAACCGCTGTTAGATTTTTTTTGTTTATTTATAAGATTTGAACGGCCTGGCCTTATTGCTACCAACCAATTGATGTCACATTTATTCTATTGATTAATTTTTTCTTAAATAACAATCCTACAAGCAATAGATGACATAAAATACTTAACAAAAAGGAATTAGAAAAAACTCCTGTTTGCGATGTCAAAATTTTCCATTTCAAATTGAAACCGCTGAAAAGTTTCACATTCGCGCGTGTGTTCATGCCACGAATGAACCGTACCGCGTGCCCGGATAAACCGAACCCCAGCATAACGTTGCTAGGGTACACCACCACCACCACACCACACCGATTACGCATCTATCTGTCATACGTTTCAGCACAACCGCTGCGACGACTGGTGCTGTTGTTCTGTCGCGCTGTTTAAGTTATTAAATAAAAGTGAACAGGAACGGTTTAGTGGCCGGAGCCGTGCTGCACAGTTGACACAACTTTTACAGATTGTAACGCTATACATAGTACCCACAAGATGGCAATGGCACTGTCCCAGGTAAGTGCGCACGAAACGAGTTAATAGCGGTGCTGCTGCTGCTGCTGCTCCACGTACTAGTTTTCGCATACGTACGGCCTTCCTTCACAAACCCGCTTTCGCGACCTTTGATCACTGCGAGCGATATAGTGGCGAAATTCAGACGTGCGGCTCGCGGTGGACTTTGGAATGGCAGGCCGCGCACCACGCGCCCTGCTGGCGCGTCCCATCCATCTCTTTCATCTCATAATCGCGAGTCATCATTGTTGGTGCAGCGCGAACCTCTTATCGGAAATACGGTTCCGGGCCAAAGGTTTCTCTGGATGGAATGGGATTGGATGGGTTGGGAAGCAAACCCCTTTCTTCGGCAACCTTGGCGAAAGGTGTAAGTGGGTTAAAGGGAGGCTTTGGAAATTAAAATTTAAGCCCGTTTATAGGATGAACGAGCTGGTTAAGGGATTTTACGCTAAGCCAGCATTGATGTGCTTGAACATTTTGATAAAAACCGGTTAAATGGCTAGTCTTATCTATCAGCAGGGGTCTGTGTTCTGTAGTCTTGTGACCAACAAGGTACGCTTCCTTCCCGTCGTACTGTAGATAGGGAGCCGCCAATGTATAAGAAACGTACGAAAACGTTGATAAGGAAAAATAAGCCGCACTGTACCGAAGTAGGTGGACCTGCTCCTGTCCACGGCATCAAGTGTGCCAATTCTTTCGAGTTTGCAAAATCAAAACAAATGCGCTTCATGTTTTTGTTTACCCTTTTGCCGAAGCGAAACCCCAACCACCGTTGATTCTCCTATCAAGATGTGTCTAACGAAACGGGCATCATTTCCATTTTGTTGCAGTTTATGAAGTTGGCCGTCCGTCCGGCATGCCGCGCGCTGTCCTCGAAGGCTGCCCCCGAGCTAGACATCTCCCCGACCGGACCGTCCTTTGCGCTGAGCGACGAACAGCGCGAAATTGTCGATCTGACGAAGAAGTTTGTCCGGGAGGAGATCATTCCGGTGGCGGCGCATCATGACAAGACCGGCGAATACCCGTGGGCCATTATCAAGAAGGCGTGGGAGCTTGGGCTAACCAACAGCCACATCCCGGCCGAAATTGGTAAGGGTTTTGTTCGTCGTGATCTACTTCGAACACTCAAAAACCTGTTGCTTTTCTCATCCTTTCAGGCGGAACGGAAATGTCTATCGTGACGAGCTGCCTGGTTGCGGAACAGTTTGCGTACGGTTGTACCGGCATCATGACCGCAATCGAGGCTAGCGGTTTGGGAGTAGGTTTTCTTTATGTCTTTTTCCATGTTAGAGTTGCTTCTCATTATCTTTTTTTAAATTTTAGCAAACACCCGTCATCATTGCCGGCAACAAGGAGCAGCAGAAAAAATACCTCGGACGTCTGCTGGAGGAACCGCTGGTCGCCGCCTACTGCGTAACGGAACCGGGTGCCGGATCGGACGTGAATGGCGTTAAAACGCGTGCCGAAAAGAAGGGCGACGAGTACATCCTGAACGGACAGAAGATGTGGATCACGAACGGTGGCGTCGCGAACTGGTATTTCGTGCTGGCCCGTACCAATCCCGACCCCAAATGCCCGGCCTCGAAAGCTTTCACCGGATTCATTGTCGAACGGGACACACCTGGACTGACGCCGGGCCGCAAAGAGCAGAACATGGGCCAGCGTGCATCGGATACGCGTGGCATCACGTTCGAGGATGTGCGCGTACCGAAGGAGAACGTGCTCGTAGGGGAAGGAGCCGGTTTTAAGATTGCGATGGGAACGTTCGACAAGACGCGCCCACCAGTAGCGGCCGGTGCCGTCGGTTTGGCCCAGCGTTGTCTGGACGAGGCGCTCAAGTATGCGCTCGAGCGCAAAACGTTCGGTGTGCCGATTGCTGCCCATCAGGCCGTCTCCTTCATGCTGGCCGATATGGCGATCGGCGTCGAGACGGCACGACTCATCACGATGAAGTCCGCCTGGGAGGTCGATCAGGGACGCCGGAATAGTTATTACGCGTCGATTGCGAAGTGCTATGCGTCGGATATTGCGAACAAGATCGCAACCGACGCGGTACAGGTGTTCGGTGGCAATGGGTTCAACAGCGAGTACCCGGTCGAGAAGCTGATGCGCGATGCGAAGATTTACCAGATCTACGAAGGTACGTCGCAGATCCAGCGGTTGATCATTTCGCGCAACATGATTGAAGCTGCCAAGCAGCAGGCGTAAAGCTAGGGTAAAGGACGGTTCGTATAACTTACCTTTGTTAACCCGTGTGCTACTCCCGTGGGGCTCGACCGATAATCCGTTCTGTCGTAACAAGTACGTGCATTATTTGTTTTATTTTTATCGTTTTGTTTCCGTTTTCCGCCGTAAAACATTATACAATACATCACTGCAAAAGTTTTGCCAACATATAGACTGGGTGTAATAAAATTTATATTTTCTTAAGAAAAAAGTGAAGCAAATGGGTAGAATTTTCACACCAAGTGAGAAAAGAAATGGATTATTTTAAAGGAAACTTTATACTAAAACTCAGCTTGGATCATGAACCGTGAAGGAAAAATATAAAAATATACATCGTGTCCGATGGACTTCCCACCGTGCAGACTTTGTTCGGTGCACAGTGGTCGAGCACAATGGACATTTTTTTTACATGTAAGATCTTCCAGTTAAAGGCCGGTTCTTCTCAAGGTTGTGGAACCACAGGTAAGCTAAGAAGAAGTAGATGAATTGATGTTCAAGTAATATATTTTTCTAATTTTCTTACAGGCCACACAGATGGGGGAACTGTTGCAGAAGTGTTCATTGAGCACAACAGAGTCTCCGCTTCCAGGAGACAGATAGTCTGGTGTCATTCTTATTACATTCCCTTATTGGGCTTACTACACCAACTGTAAGTAACTTATTCTTCTTGCTCTTGGTTTAGTGTCGTGATGTTCTGGCGAATAAAGCTAGCATCCACAGCTCGATTGTTGTAAACAAGTAGACACTTGTTATAATGATGGTGTTATGCACTGTAACTGGGTGAACAATGGCGCCAAAGGAATGCCAGAATTGATAGCGCCTATTTGATCTTTCCCGATTGTACACGCGCTAGTGGAGCACACAGACACATTCACATCTCAAGCGAACGAGGAATAATAAATACACATTTCGGTGAGTGTTTTTCGCAAATTTTTGAATGCCCCATTAATTCCAGCAGCCACAAAAAATATGGCGATCTCGATTCGCTTCACATTCTAGACACTTTTCTAGCAGTGAATAAATAAACAGGCACAGCCAGCCGTAGCAGAGATCGCCTGTAGGAGCGGGAAACGTTCTAAGCACCCCACTCCCCTCGTTCTCTCTCTTTCTCCCTCTCAACCTCACTCTTCTCCCTTTTGTTCCAGACGCAGCGTACCACCCCATTGACAGTGACAGTGAACACAGTGAACCATTCGCGGGGCCCAAGATCAAGATTATGTGTGTCAGTATGTTTCGGTGGAGCAACAGCAGGCAGGGCTCGCGTGTGCTCTTTCTCGCACGCGATTGCTTCTCACTCTCACTCTCTTTCGCTTTTTTTTCTCACTCAACCATTCTCCTTCTCGCTATTACTTTTATCCCCTCACTCTCGCCACTCCACGTGAGTATGGCTTTTTTATCACTACAAACAAAGAAAATTATTCAACACAATAAAAAAGCGCACAAGAACGCACCGATTTGACCACACCACCACATCGTAAAAATCAGAGCAAATGAAAGTGAGAGAGGGTATAGTGTTTGCCCTTTTTTTGGGGTGCGAACGTGTAAAGTACAATAAAAACATCCCTCCTCTGCTCTTCTCTTACCTCACCTTCTCATCTTTCCCAAGGGAACATGCTGATAGCCAGGCGCCAGCAACGCGGGTCGCGAAATGATTCTTCCTTCTCCTTCTGCCCTTCGCTTCCCTGCCCCACATTTTGCTACAGTAATTTGGTGCTCTCGTTCACTCGCCGCTTGCTTTGATATTAGGCTGCTTTAACCGACGCACGCACTTATACACAAAGAGCCAAAAGTGTGTATGTGCCTTCTTTTTGCAATATGATTTCTGCCCGACAATGTGTGCGATTCTTTCGCGATTCTGCCCCCACTCAGGAGGTTCCTTAGTTTTCACCCGGTTGGCAGTGAGGTTTACTTCTAAAACATGTACCTCTCCAATACCAAAGTGCGTGCCCGTGTGTGTATGAGTGCGTGAGTCTGTTTGCCCGATTTACGTTATCGCGCTCAACTTGCCCAAACTCGCTGGGGTAGGCTTTGTGGGGCGTGCATTTCAAATGTTGGTCAAATGCAGTTTCACCCCTTACGTTTTTTTTTATCGCAATATGTGTCGGCTTCGTTTTTTTTCTATGGGGGATGTCTCCGGTATACTCTGATTAGAAACGACTACGTTTGCGCAGAGTGATAAGCAGCTCAATCCAGCGTTAGTCATCAGATCGGTGTCTCCAAAGTCACAAAATCGCAACTTGTAAAAACACTCATGATCATGTAATAACAATTGATCATAGCAACCGAGGAGAGTAATAGAGCAAACGCCGGAGAAAGGAAAGGGGGAAGGGAAATGGGAGGGGGGGGGGGGGGAGATTCGCCTTTACCTAATTTTCAAAAAACTTGCGTTTGTGCCGCTCATTCATTCAACTAGCCAACCCCCCTCTCCCCTTATATACCCTTCCTTCCCGTGCTACCAACACATCGACAAGATTAGTTCCTTGTATTGAAAAGGAAAAACGTTCTTAGGCGTTTTGCGTTTCGCACTAGGCGCGCACCTTATTTTCCAGCCGTCCGGCCCACCCCTCTGGGGTGGTTGTGGATGAGTCTGTGTGTGTGTGTGTCAGTAACAAATGGAGCAGGGGAATGGAGAAAAGGGAAAAACGCTTCGCGCACCAACACTGTGGTAACACGTGCGTCTAGTAGCCTCCGCATAGCCGACAGCAAATAGAACGAGATAGCAGCACAGTACGGAACGGGTGAGCGAGATATATCTTTTGTGCAACGACGATGATGATACGCAAGTGTGTGAGCGCGTGTTTTGTTGCGTTTTAGCTTTTTTTTATTCTGTTGGTATTGCCTTGGAAGATTTGTTGTTATTTTTTGTGTTTTGCGTATTCGTATGCGACACATCGCTTCCCGTTTCGCATTTTGCGTGTAGCTGTATGTGCGCTTGTGTGTGGAGCTACAGTGATGAACACGTGGTCGGTATCGTGATGGGGAATAAGGTGGTGGGATGAATTTATTTTGGTATTTTTATTTTCAATTTTTGATACTCGATTGTGCTAATAATAAAAGTAGAACAAACTTTTAAACAATTGTAAAGAGCAATTATATGTCCTTAATTTCAGTAGGAAGAGTTCTCCTTTCCTCTCATTACGAGTTCAAGTGGAGTCCTTCGTTGTAAATTTACAAGTAACATAATCTTAAAATAATATTCATAAAATGTTTAAATAATTTATATATGCCTAGAAAAGTAATAAGCAAAATAAAGAATTAAATAAAAAAATCTATTAAATCTACGTTTTATTGCTTTTCGTCTCAAACAGAAAACACGCATAGCAAAATATCAAAAAGGAACATTAAAAATATAAGCTTCACACTTTGTTAATAAATTTTAATCACTCTCGATCGTCCCGGCTGCTGCCTTTTTCTGTCCGTCACTGTAAACCGCCACCAGTCTCAATGCGAATATCTCCCCCTTGCGAAAACAGTAGTATGAGAAACGAACCGGCACGGTTCTGTGTGCGCCAGTATGGGTTGGCCGGCAAAATGTGTGGCGATCTTTCTGTGCGTCGCTGCCCGCGCTCCCTTGCCCCTTTCCTTTGTTCCCCTTCTTAGACTGCTGGACCCGGTACGACCCCTATACGTATACAGGCAACGGGCTGACAGTGTGTGTGTGTGCGGGGGGAGAGCGGTGGTAACCGGTAGTTCGCGCGTTCTAAAAAATATCTAAATATTTTAGAATCCATCGTCAGTATGTGTCAGTGCGCGACCGTGAAACATACGTACCATCCGTACCTTTGCCTGCCGCTTCGGGGCACTCCGTGTGGAGTGCGGACTGTGTGTGTGTGTGCTAGTTTTTTTTATTCACTTCTTCCTTACCTCGGTCGGGTCGTGGCATAGCGGTGGGATAAATCATTAGCTTTATGGAGGCTTAGAATGCGTTCGCGAAGAAAGTGAGAATATTGGTCGTGTGGGGCGTGCGTGCCCCAGTGTACGTGTGTACATCATCATGTGCAAGGCAAGAAAGGAAAGCACAAAGGTATCGCGAAAAAAGCAACAACAACAACAGCACACACGCAAACACAAAGTAGCCACAGCAGCGGCAGCAGCAACACGTATACCCGTCGGCGAACACAAAAGAGAGCGAAAGTTCGGCGCTCGAAACTCGATTCGATGAAAGAAAAAGTTATGCATCATCGGCCGCCCGCATCATATTTGGCAGATTCTTTTGTCTTCTCGCTTCAGTGTGTGGGAGGATGCAAAATTTGGTGCAGTAAAAAGGCGGAATTCAACTTCCGTATCTTGACCGTAGTACCATTCTACTACCACTACTGGTGGCAGTGTTTACTTATCCTTTCGGTGACATTTGTTTTTGATCGATTTGACATTTTCTCATCGAAGAAGCATAAAAAAGCGCGGTAAACAAAGCGACAGACAGTACCAAACCGGCGTGGCCTGATCAGCACACCGTGCAGAAAATCTATGTTTAGATGTTGTTTTATTGCAAATTTTAATTTACCGCTGGCATTAGCGGACGACAGCAGTGTGGATGTTCCCGAACTCGAATCATCGATGGGGTGTCCATTGGGGGATCGCGACAAGTGAGTAGTGAGAAGCTGTGTGAAGAAAAAAAAAACGGCTCGTCTCGGTTTAGTCTCGTTAGCTCGCTCTCACTCTCGCTCGCTAGCCTCGCTCTGTCAACAAAACTGTGTGGAACGATGGCGCAGCAACAGGCGACACCGGGAAGAAGATTTGGCACAAAAACGTGGGACCTTTTCGCAATCATCATCGAAACCAACAGCACAGTCAAGATGGGAAAAGAGGAAAGAACGCACACACACCCTAAACTAGAGCGCGGTTTAGTGATGCTGTAAGAAACATACAACGATTGCTACGATTCAACCACCGATATTCCTTCTGCTGTGTTGTTCTGGCGCGCGACTTTTTGTGTTTAGCGCCGCCGTACGCATACAATTGCACGGCGGTTGTGTGTGTATACGGGGTTTCTACAGATGCGGAAATCACGGCACCACCGCACACGGCAAACCCCAACGTTGTTTATATTATGGGAGGTCCCCCCACCACCCCTTACCCGCTCACACCCTCCCCCCCCCCCTCTGTGTCCGTCTTGCGTTACACGGTTCAAGTGTGAAGTTCAATAACGAATGCGTAATAATGTAGGATGATGGTGATGACGGGGTTGCCTGTCGCTTTGGTGGTTGTGTGTGTGTGTGTGTGTTGCGCTCTGCTACACCAGAAAATACTTCCTCGTGTTGCACAGCAGCAAATGATGCTGGCTGGTATAGGCAGCCCCAATGATGAATGAGTAGTCTATTGAGAAGAATTTTATTCACATTCACGAAAAATTGTGATTAGATTGTGTGTGTGTGTGTATGTGTGTTTGTGAATGATATTTCCTTTCTAATTCGCAACCACTCTGTGTGCAGTAATTAGCGCTCGCACACACAAATAGAACGGTGCAGCTCCAAGTGCAGTGTGGTGTTGTCACCTTCTATTACAATTAACACACACATCTCAGTAGCAGCAGCAGCCGAAGAAGAAAGTGAAACATAACGGGTGAGAATGAAAACCCAGTCGAGAGTGGTTCCCAGGTTCTTCTCACTACGGGTTCGGTGGGGTCCAGAATCCGGTTTTCGGTGTATTTTTATTTTCCATCTAGTATTGCCCCGTAATACCCACCACGGCGAAGCGCGTGAAAATGCAAGTGTTTGTGTGCGTGCCTGGTGATTACGACACATACAGCTGCGCGAGAATGCGAAATATGCTGGCCTGGCCTAAAGACCTACATATTCCCGATGCTGAGATCCCGAAACGCCCGAAACGCACGGACAACCGCGTGCGTGAGTGTGTGTGTGGGTATGTGCGCCTGTATGTAAATCGCAGTATACAATGGGCTGTAGTGTGTACTGAGTGTGTTTGCCCCCGCTGGCAATGATCCACTGCTATGAAATGAGTGTTTTATAGTGCACAAGTGTGAGAAAGGGACGGTGATGAGCCAGATAAGTGTGTGAGTGGGGCGCACGCGCTAAACGTTGTACTGTACCCAATTTTTTGGTGGAGAAGATGTTGTTGCTGTTGGTGTACGACACACTTTTTTTGTTCGTTGTTACACCGTCTGGCTACATAACATTCTGCAGATTCGATCCAATTCCTGGAACGTTTTGAAGCTAACTTGAGTGGATTACGTATCGGTGTATGTGTGTGTGTGTCGAGCAAAGCATGTGCTTTTTCGGTGTTGATGTTGTTGCGGATGGCCCCAACCTTGCACGGGTGGGAAAATGGGCAGGACAACCTTCGCCTTCGCGCGCGCGACCCTTCTTCGTGTTTTCCTTTCGGGTTTTTTTCCCCCGAGGTGATCCTGTCGCTGTGTTCCAGGCTGTGCTGGGGAACACCGAATCAAAACAGCGCCAGACGAATTTGTGCCGACGTTCCTGCTGGGTGGTGTTGCTACGTTTGCGTGCGTCCATGGTGTCACGGTGTGCGGTAACACAGAAACAAGCCTTTTAAATGTTCAACTCACCGAAAAAAGGTGTCTGTGAAGAGCAAGATTCGATCTAGTAAGTGTTTATAGTGCGAATGGTCAAATGCTATCGTAGTAGGCACGTCCGGGTAACGCATGTAACGCGTGCGTGTTTGCGCGTGTGTGCGAATGTGTGTAAATAGTAAGGTGACAGATTTTGACCAGTGAGATACAAGCGGAGCTATTTGTTGGCCGTTTTGTTACCGTTTATCAGTCGGTTTTTATCACAAAAATACACACGCAGGCGTGCATAAGTGTGTGCGTGTGCAGTGAAGCGCGTGTGCGTTTACATGTATCGCAGCCAGTGTTTAGATTTCCCACGCGCCTGCACGGTGTAGTAGTAGCATTAGCCGGGATGCTTCGTGTTGTAGGTCACTGTTTCAATGTGTCACTTTTCGGGAGCTATGCAGAAGCAAGTGAGCCGCACTGAAGTGAGCCATCAGTGAGAAAAGAGTTTTATCGTCCGGTGTGTTTTTGTTATCAGTGACCAACAAAAGTTTCGATGGAGTATCTTTCAGTTATGCTGCGGGAGGTTTAGAAGTGGCAGAATATAACGTAAATTGTGTTACCCTTGAGTTGTTGTTTTGTAAAAAAAAAAATAGGAAAACTGGTTTACTGTTTTGTGGGTGTTAACTAATCTTCTTCTGATTAAAATATTTGTGTGTAATTTTTCTTTAATTTTCTTTTTATTTTATCCAGTATAGAAGTGTAAAAACGTGTACAATTTTGCTTATTTTGTGTGGAAAAGAAAATGCAACAATGTGTGAAAACCTACCTGTATGTTGCGGTCGCTCTCTTCCCAGTGTGAAAGCTTTTTCCGAGTGAAAATACGTAAAAATGGTATGAAAAAGATAGTTCTAGTGTGTATACATAGTGTGTGTGTGTGTTGGGTGGTTACACTGGCTTTTTATGCGTTATCTGTAACGGCACGTGTTACGCATTCGTTTTCCTGTTACATTTACAGAGCGAGATAGAGAGCGAGAGCGAGTGAGCGTGAGAAAGCGTTACTATGCGTGTAACGCGTGCGATCGTTACACCTGTCACGGTGTGTTCTATTTTTCGGTGCATTCGGTTTCTCTCCCCAAGTAACAGTCGTGGTGGTGGTGGTGGTGGATGGTGGATGCAACAATGCATCCAGGAGGAGGCGTTGATCGCTTACGACCTTGAACTATATACTTGCGCAGTATGGTGTGCCACGCGTCCTTTCCATCGCCCATTGCCATCGTGCGTGTGTTTGTGTGATCTGGTGCAGTAAAGTGCACATCACTACACACCGGGTGTGCAACTGCTGCACGCTGACCGTGGCCCAATTGGAGCCCCCCCAGATCCCAAAAAAGGATCCCTGCTCCAACGTACAGCATCCAGCGGGAGAGCGAGAGTTGTGGATGAGTGTGTGTGCTTGTAACGAGTCTATCGACGATCTAGTTCTGGCTGTTCCCCATTTTCTAGGTCCCCGGGTTGTTGTAAACGAGGCTTGTTGCGTGTGTGTATGTGTGTGGTTGCACTGGAAGTGGCCAATGGAGATGGCTTTGTAAATCAGGTCCCAACGCGATGTAGAAGTGCAGTGAGCAAAAGGAAGTACTAGCGACAGGGTTGGCATATTGGTTGGCCTTTGTCCTGATGTCCGTGAAAGGATTCAGTTACAGAGAGTGTGAGTTAGCAATGTAAACGTGTCCCGGGGGTGGCCTGGGGAAGCAACGAATGCAAAACCGTTCGGAATCTGTTTGGTACAACACACGAGTGTCCTAATTATTGGCCCTCCAATTCGCCAATTTCCCAGGTGTGCTCCGCCATTCGAACGCCAAGTGCAGTCAAGGGCGGTTGATACGAAACGTACGGCTTTCGAAGGAAGAATTAGTGATGCGCTAGTGATGAAGTTCTGCGATTTTGTTACTAAATGTGATTTTGCATGCAACATCCTAATGTTCTATTTCATTATTCTATCCCAAAAGTCCTAGTCCAAGTGCTCGTGAGTTGTTCCTGCGGGAAGAAGAAGAAGAAGTGTACAAAAATCGTCTCACTTATATCGCAAAAGTTGGTGTAAAGTGTGTGTGCTTGTGTTAGATGTGCATGTAAACGAAAACAGAGAAGAAAATCAAACAAATCAATAGTTGAAACGTCAACTAATCCCCGGGTAAAGCCGCCTCGAGAGATGCACGAGGAAGCGACCTCAACGGCTAGTTCGTCCTCGCCCAAAACGGCCTCGAACATTGTGTACGCAAACGGTGTTGGTATGTTGCTTTCCACCTCACCGACACCCGGTCCGGGCGTGACCTCTTCCTCCACCACGACCTCGTCCACATCCTCGTCGGCTACGTCATCGACATCCGCGGTCAATCTGTACGATGTGGTTGTGCAGCAGCAAGACCTGCTGCTCCCGAGCAGTCATCACAGTGCGACCTTCCACAGTCATCAGCACCATCTGCAGCAGCAGCAGCAGCAGCAGCTACACCATCAGCAACATTCCCAGCAAGCGTTACAGCACGTAACGTCCAACTTGACGTCAGTGGCTACCAAAATAATAACTGTCACCGGGACCGGAATGGGCGGCACTGGGTTGCATCAGGCGATGCAGCAACACCACCATCTGCAGCATGACCATAGCCATGCTCACCAGTCACAGCACCATCACAACCATCTGCATCATCATCAGCAGCAACAGCAGCAGCAGCAGCACCATCAACATCATCAGGTGCATCACGTACAGACGCAACACCATCAGCCAAGTTCCTCCACGAACGTGATCGTGCCTGGCGCGAGTCACGGTTCCACCCTGCTGGTGCAGGCTAGCTCTAGCGGTGTTTCCGACCTTCTGCTCGGTCAAGATCCTATAACTACCACCACGTCGACAGTGGCCACGACGGCCACACTGATCGCACTCACGCCCGACGATGTGGTAGAGTCCGTGATCGATGGTCGCGTTGTAACGGCAACGGAAAAGGACACACTGCTCAGCAGTCTGGCCGGCGCCTCGACCACCTCCTGCACTGCCGACGGTGGCGGTGTGGTGGACGAGGTGGACGAGCATGTCGTCACGATGGTTAATGCCGATGGGACGCTACTCGGCTGCGTTGAGCCGTTACACCCGTCGACACATCAGCATCAACATCATCAGCAGCCAAGCTCCTCGTCGTCTAGTATTACGATCGTTTCGGAGGAATCCATACTACCGCTAGGCGTTGTTGCTCCGGCGTCCTGCGTGCTAGCGGTAACGACACGATCACCCGCCTCGTCCACATCTTGCTCCTCCAATTCGACACCCTCGTCATCGTCGACATCTGCAGCAGCAGCAGCAGCATCGTCTTCGTCGTCCTCGTCCGGCGTATCTACGGTTCCTCTGTCCTCGTGCTCGATCGGTAGTACCTCCACTACGGCGACGACGGCCGTTGCGGTTGCGACCGTCGGCAGTAGCGGAGGCCATACCGGCGCCGGGTCCGGTGCGGCCGGCGTCGTTATGTCCGCCCTGTCGGTAAATAACGACGCGGCACACCTCACCGAGGAGATCGAGATCAAGATCCCGGAGGAGGACGGTGCCAGCTTTGAGGAGGATTCGGACGGTAAGTGGAAAGCATTTTCTTATCTTATTATTCTTCAATGCGTTATATGAACCTTCCTAATAGCCGTTTCTCAGTATCGATTGCGAATGCGACTGTCTGCCGTGTCAAACAAAAATTGATATAATTATTTCAGAATATAGTTTAAGCTAGTTTTAAGAGTGGAACTATTTTACGAAATAAAGCCATTACTTCAAGCTGTCATATTACTGGATCTTTGTCCAAACGGTTCTGTCAAAGTCTTTCAAGATGTCTTTCTTTCTGGACGAAACGAAGAAGAATTGTTCAGTTGCACAGCAAATTGCTATTACAATATTTGAGTTTTTGTCCAAGCAGTTATGAAGATCGAAGTCTCTGAGGATGAATCTCTATTCCATCATAAGATTTCTGTAATGGTCTTGTCTCACCCATTACTGTAATGGTGGGGATAACAAGGGAAGCGAAGATTCAGACATCTCCGTCTCGATTATAACGCTTGGTAACGCTTGTTTCCGTATGGTTTCGTTCTTAATAATAATGCTGAGTGCTTTTCCATAGTAAGTGTTTTTGTTCTTATACTCAGTTCACGGGCATCATTGATTGTTACCAGAATCCTTGTTTTTCGATTCTACACAAAATATCGATTCGAAACGATATTACATTCGTCCTCAAGCATTGTCAGCAAGCTAGTTTGGCTGGGTCAAATGAAAATAAAACAATTTACAACCAACTCGCAAGACACAAATTGCGTCAAACACGAAATCTACATAAACGGGACCCACTGAAAATCAATTCACGGCAGTAGCAACTGGGAGCACCATTGGCTGTTGTGAGCACCAATTCCTCGCATGAAACCTTTCAAACCCGCCCCGTAGGCAACGCGAATTTTACCCATATTTATTGTGATAAAACTTCCGGTCACTGGCGATGGGTTCAGTTTTCCATAAATAGAACTTGCTCCAGCAACATTTTGGGCCAACAGCTGCTGCCCCCAGCGTGAGTTGGGCCAGAATCGCGTCCAGTATGCGTACGCATACAGGCACACACTATGTAACGTGTGCTCACACCTACACCCGGCCAGTACGGTGGACACAGATCGATACCGAGCCGCGGAAAAAGCAATTCCTTCGGAAAAAGCTGGTGGCCTGCTGTCCGGTTTTTCCCGAGAACGGGGCGAACCGTTGGTGAGGAAGTTGTGCCATGCCCTAGCAAACAAACCTTGCCCTAGTGGCAGTGTACCCAAAACCCTAACCTCAATACACCAACGTTGAACTTGACACCGTACGATCCTTGAGCGACTCCCCCTCCACTGGTGGGAAGGGTGGGATTTCGGTACACGCACGGCACACTCTTGCTCCTGACCTCCGGAATGGTTCTATGTTGTGCCTACCGGCCCAAAAAGAGTGTGTACGTGTGTGTGAGAGACATCCTCCACTATAACAAACACATCCACAATTCCGGCCATTACTAAATACTCCGATGGTCCGACGGTTGTATGGCTTGAGCTCCCCGTTTGGCTACCATGGAAATGGTCCTGCGTGGAAGCCACACACTGTGCCGAGTGTATATAGCATTCCTTCCCTGTCACACCCATTGCCATTGTTGGAAAAGCGTGGAAAAGAGAGTTTTCTCTCTCCCCCACACTCCCACTTCTCCGAAAGTACGGTACCGAACAGACCAGATTGTGTCTCTTTGTTGCTAACCGAAACTGCTGTCGAAAGTAGGTCAGCGACGCTTCCTCTGGGCGGGCCGGTCTTCCCACGTGCGTTCTTCGTCTGGTCGGGGGGGTGTTCATGCTCCTTTGTGGTTCGATCACACCGAGCGTCCACGTGTAGTAGGGATGGATTTGGTGCCTTTGCTGAGGTTGTGTGGCACAGCTATCCATCCTTTCGCTGTT
This sequence comes from Anopheles stephensi, assembly GCF_013141755.1. Taxonomy (NCBI): domain Eukaryota; kingdom Metazoa; phylum Arthropoda; class Insecta; order Diptera; family Culicidae; genus Anopheles; species Anopheles stephensi. The sequence goes on from NC_050203.1 coordinate 19,985,379, forward strand.
CCGAATTTTTACGTTGACCTAGTAGAAGGTTTTGTGCGTCATCAGAGCTTGAGAGTTGTGCCTCGCTGTTGTTGGTGGCTACATCAACTACCCTTATAGTGAAAGTATCGATTCTGAGGTGTTCTGTGGGACTATGGAAATTAGTACAGAATATTTATTTTAGATATTAGGAATTTTTATCTAGTTTAATTTGGACCTTAAATACGTTCTATATTAAACCCGAAGAATGCAGATATCCATCTTAGCATACTAAGACTAGCGTTACTGGTGTAACGCTTTGCTTGACAGCTCGCACACTGTACGCGCTAGTGAGCGTTAGCAGCTGTGAGCGGTCACCAACTCACCAACAACAGCTCACAACAGCGTTCACGTTGAGGAAGTAAATAACCCACTACTAAGCCCGGTGCCCTAGACCCGAGCGCATAAAGGGCACTTACTTGACCTTAACCAATATCCTTGCCACGGGTGCGGCGTTACCTTTTTTGCTTTCCATCCAACATCCTTCACAGTGACCCGAAAAATTGGATGCCTCCTGTGCATCGGTGTGAGTGTGTTGAATCTGTTCGTTGTGCCAGTGTGCCAGGATCATCCCGGTGGTGCGCATGTCCACAGTGTCATGTAGTGAAAACCCCCGCCGTGTCGGTGGAACTTAAAGCGTGTATAAATAACGTTCCGGGTTGCTGCTGCTACTGGGAAAGCGATAAACAGCGATCTAACACAAGGACCTTTTGCATGCGGGAGGGCTCGCTGTGGGCCCCATCCAACCCTCTTATCAGACACCGGTGGGGTTGAAGTTCTTTCTCGGTCTCACTCTCTCTCTCTCGCACTCTCTCTATCTGTACAGCGGCGGTTTTTTTCTCCGCCAAACACACAGAACAGACTCCGCCCTATTTGATGCGCGCGTGGCACTAATCAGTGTGTGTGTGCGGGCGGATGATGCAATCAAGGGGGAGGAGGGGAGTCTGGTGTGTATGTGCGTCCTCCACCTGCTCGTGACCTACTTTTCGCGTATCACAAAATGCAATCGTGTGTCTCGATTTCCGGCCAGAACCAGAAGCGGGTTGTTGGATGGTGGGGCAGCCAGCAGCTTGGCGTTCGGTTCACCGTTTTGGGGCAAATTTCTCGTTTATCTCGCGTGCATTTTGTTTTTTTTTTCGTTGTTTCCTGGCAAAGGATTCACAAAACGTGAATGTGTAATCATTCAGCGTTCCGGGTGCATGATGACGCAAAATTCGTTTGCGCCTCAGCTCACCCCCATTTTGACCCAGTTTGCTTTTACTCTCGGTGTGTGGGCTGTAGTAGTAGGTGATTGAATTTTAATTTAAATTTCCGATCGTGATGGATGTTAAAAATCAGATTGCAAAACTACCGAGAGACCGATTTGATAGTGCAGGAGGAAAGCCGAACGGAATGCGGGTTCTCGCAGGCGCAGAGTACAGCATGAAGGGCTTCAAGCTCAATATTGTAGCCCACCTGTTGATTGTGCAATGATGATTGATAGCGGACATATTTAAAGCTTCCTTTGCTGAACTTGCGATCATCTTGATTATGTACCTTGATAAGAGAGGATGCTCAGACGAACTTAAAGCTATCAATTTTATCTCCATTTTTATGGATTCATTTAATAGAAACTGTTATCTTTGTAATGAGTGCGTAAGACTTAATTGTTTGCAGTAACGATTTTAATTAAATTTGTGACATCTAGGAATAAGACTGGACTTGACGCCTGCCAATAATTCTTCATTCTTACTTTAGAATATTATTACTTACTCTCTAGAATTTATAATGAGTAGTTTACTATTTAATTACATTTCATTGGAAGATAATGAATAGAAATAATTATTTTTTACACGACTCTGATAGCTTGGTGAATTCAAATTTATGAAATAATTCAAGCTAAGAATGTGTGTTGAAATTGTTTGCTTCATTTTTCAAACTCTTCAATTTTGACGAAAAGCAAAAGCCGCCTTTCGAAATACAGCTTCAAATAATCTTCCAATAAAATGTTACATGAGAATCGTCAGTAGTAGCTGTAGTGTAGTGTAGCTAAGTGAATCTTATGAAATTGATCCAAATTTGTCTAGCTGTTTTAGAAGGAATTAAGTTGGAGCACCAGAGACACTTCTTCTTCTTTGGCACTACAACTCCCAGAGGTCTTGGACAGCCATGTCTGGCTTTCTTGACTTGACTTTGCCGGAGAGTAGGGATGTTTCTCAGCTGATGTTTGCTAACCATCATCACCTAAAATCTATCCCATGTTGAGTGTGTGCTTGTTGGAAGAAATACTGATTCTGTGTTATTAATAGTTCTTAACTTGCTGGTAGATACCGTTAAAGAGAAGTACGAAAATTTTAGTTTAATAGAAGGATGGCAAACAAAAATCTTCACGAAGAATCTGGGTTCAGAAGAAATCGGGAATGGACTTACTGTTATTTGCCAATCGAACAATCTTTGCCTGAACTTGGGTCTTTGGGTCTAATAAGGCCCTTTGGGAGGTACATTAATATTTTTGATGCCTATATTTTGTGTTAAAAGACTACCAAGTTAGGGCTCTTCAGTTATACATTCCGCCCTCACCATGATTAAGACGAGCTGGACTCTTTTTAATCTGGACCTCCTCCATTAGGAAGGAAATCAATCTAAACCATTCTCCATGGTATGTCAGACGAATTCTGTCATCTACTTCTGAGAGTAGCTAATGGAGCATAGCAACCCACCCAATAGAAGCTCAAACGAGGAACAAATGAATAATAAAAAAAATGTTTTTGCAACCCAAATTTATATTCCCTTCTTTTTCACCTTTTATATATTTTCAAAACATCTCCAAAACGAACATTCTAGATCCGAATCGATACGTAGTTTGTAAATAGCATCGTTCCACTTCCTGCCATAATGTTCGAACTAATTGCTAGGAAGACTCGCGCTCCGTTTCCTTTTCCGGACCCTCTCAAGCAGCCTCACTACCGCGGGGTGGTTATAAACCGGGAATCACGTGCTTGGATTCCTTTATGTGTGCGCGCGCGCGGTCGGTCCTGCTTCGGGGTTCTGCTTTCCCGGCTTAGACCCGGCCGTCTTTGTTCGTGCGAGCACCACCACTTCCTTGTTTTCGGCTTGCCGTGGCATGGCAGGAATTCACTTTCGTCCAGCCGGTTCTCAAGAACCGGAACCGGTTTTTACCCCTTTTTTTGAATGGCGTGAAGTGGTGATAGCGGTTGGGCGGGAGGGTGGTAGCGTCCGGGGTGGGTTTGGATGGTTTCGCGATCCGCTATATTCTGCGGATGATTTCGGTGCGAGGTGTGGAGATAGGAATGGAGACACCCGGGGTGGGCTTTGAATCTTCTTCCTTTTGTTTCACCCATACCTTTGGATGGTTTTCCTACCGTGGAAGGAAGATCTAGCATCACTATTCTTCTTGCACACTGGTGTGTGTGTGTGTGAGTGGTGAACGAATAAGAAGGCTGTAAACACACATACACAAACAGAGAAACGGTGGCAGAAACATGGTGTAAGCAACCACCAGAGCAGCAATAAAACGAACTTAGAGGGTGAATTGTGCGAACTTCCGGCTGGTTTTGGGGGTAGGCGCGAAGCAAAAAAAAAGGGAGGGGAGGATGGGGAGGTGGGGTGAGAAAAACGCGAAGCATAAAATTAACGGCGCTCTGAAGGAATGGGAATCAAAACATAGGGCAAAAATGTACTCGCGCCTGTTTGCTGGCTGTGTTTGTGTTTATTCATCTGTTTTATCTGAGTTTCGTGTTCACAGATCGTTTACTTTCGTTACTTGACCATTTGCTTAAATTATTCTCCTTTTTGTATTGCATATGATCAAAGCGAAATTTATATTTATTATTATAAAAGTTTACATGTTTTAGCAGAGAAAAATCACTACTTTAATAATTTTTTTATTTAAATATTAAGTACAAAAGAAAAGGATAAAAAAGTCACAGCAGCTAAAACGAATGAATTTTCTTGTTTTTCGAAGGTGATAAATCGATATATACACAGTTTGACAAAAATAAATCACGGCCACGGCGGGGAACAGCTTTCCGATAATGCTATTCAAAGCTCACCCGATCCAGCACGGGATCCAGCACGAAGGAGAAAATGTCGTGCCAAGGGGACATAAACGAATGCAACGTTATGTAAAGCTTGGGTGTACCTTTCGAAGCTCCAGAATTCGATTGCTGTTTCTGCAAAATATTTGGCTTTTGAAGTGTCTAGATTCCAATTTTACAAGAATGGGTGCCTAGACGAGATTCAGCGTATCAGAATTCGACTGATTTTTCTACAAAAGATAAAATTTTTGAAATATTTAACCTCAATTTTACTGGTATTTCTCTCCTAATCCTTAGTTGTAACAGTAAGATTGTGACCATAATATTTTTCACAGGTCTTTAATTTGATCCCTTTTATTATATCTTTTTGCATCTCGCCTCACTGTTGAGATCTTTATTGTCTTAAGTCGCTACCACCTACCGTTACGACTCGTTTTGCATACGTTACACCGAACGTTTCCCCCCCCCCCCCCCTAGCGCCCGTTAAGGCTCGAAACCACTGCACCAAGCACGTCTGCTGATCCTGCTGCAGGCTCCCGCATCCCGCATTTCGTATGCATACACAACGCCCCAGACACGGACCGACGACGGTGGCCCCTGCATTGACAATAAGGGCGTCCGAAGATGCATTTTCCAATTCCAATGTATATGCAAGTGTAGCGAATGTCCGGGACGCTCGCTCGCTTTCTGAGCGTTCTCCCTTGGAAAACGCCTTCAGACAGCTTTGGAAAAGAAAAGATCTGGCTTTAGAGATAAACCAGATTAAACGCTTATATAATGCCATAAATGTGAATCATGGTTTATAGTGCCATTTATTGGGTATTTTCTGTTTGCGGAAGCAGCAGCGCAAGCGAGTTTCTCCACAAATGGGAAACACCGTTCTGTTAGAGCACGGCTCCTTACGGTGCCTGCGTGCTTCCAATCACCCTTTTACCCCCTTTGCGTTGGCCGTTCAAAATCCGGACGCACACTCGAAACGCGCTTTCAAGGTGAACCGGTAGCTGTTTGCCGGTTCGGTCCATTGCTTCTTTGCCGCGGCCGAGTCTAGCTCTCTTCCTTGTTTCGATGGGTTGAAGGAGGAAAACAAAAAAAAAAAAAACTACAGACACATGTACCACTCTCACATCTGTGCGGCACGACGCGTTTACTCGATGTGTATGGCCAAAAATGGCTTTTGATGTTTGTATGCTAAATGGCCGAGCAGCGTTAAATGGGTGTTCGAGAAACAAAAACAACAAAGGGTGTAACATTTTACACAATGTCGCGATCAGCGAGCACTGGATGTAAACAGTGTCGAGCGCCATCAGTCCGTTACTTGGGCCGATAGGGAAATGTGGTGTCTGGGAAGAGTTGCTGTCCAGGTTTTCCTGAACAATTCGTTAGGTTAACTTATAACAATTTTGGTCTAGATATTCTAGTGCCATGAAGAGGAATCTGTGTCAGAGTTCTTCAATGTGTCAACCAAAGCTGGAAGTACACTCGACCTCGGAAATTTACCTCAGAACAATCTTGCCATGTTTATGACTCATAAGCGTGACGTTGTACTACCTGAGTACCTGAAGTTTCGTGGGCTAAAAGGGGATGTAACTTGATAAACAACTCTGTGAGAAATAGTTTCTCATTAGTTTCCTACTGATGCTCTCCACTACCTATAAATCGTATCCGAATCGCCTCCAACGAAAATGATATAAAGAACGATTTGATTTCTAGCGTTCTGTTCACCCTCACTGCAGCTTATAGCTAATGGATAATGCATGTACAGAAATAAACGTGTAAGGTAGCGAGGAGCTCTACGAACAGAGCCAAACACCCCTCCGGAACAACCGGCATTAGTTGCTACTACCCAACTTTTGAGAGCCAGCTTTTCGATCGATGCTGAGTAGACGACGACCACCATCAACAAGAGTCACAGTTACTACGCACCCATACAAGCGTGTACCCTTGCATCTGTTGGACACTATTCGCTCGGCTCTCGGTTAAGAGATCCGGCCAGAAACCGACTCGCCTATAGTTCCGGGAGGTATTCGGGGGTGAATTTTTATCCCCCCCCTTCTCAACTCGAGGTTTACTGTCGCTGTCGTTGTAACACCAGACTGACCATAGTGTGATAGTGTAGTGCGTCCCAGGTCGGAGAGCGGGAGAGAATATGAGAGCTCTGGCGTTCATCGGGGGGTTCTTAGAGATCCACCCTGTGTACGCGTGACATCCCAACCGAATGATGCAAACTCTTGGGAGGTAGAGCTTGTTGTAGAATTTGTTGATGGGGCGGCTGTGAGTTTGATTTTATTTATTTGCTATGAGCCGTGGCGTGAATGGGCAAGGAATTTTCGTGACCAGACGCAGGTGAATCGGATATTACGTTCTAGGAAACAACAGAGAAGAATGTTGCTTTTTTGGGGAGTAACGGTCTTATTTTTTTAATTAAATTTTATAGTCTTTTTATGATGCTTTTACAGTCCATATTTTGAATCTCAATAAATTAATTAATTGCTCAGATTTCACTGGAGATTCTTATTTTAAATGAGCAACCGAATAGAACATCCGTTAGAATTTTGCACCATGTTTCTCGGTAATTTTTTATCTGAAATTAGTTTAATTTAAATTAAATTTAAATGAAAATATGACTGAAAGTGGAGTAAATAAATTGAAAGGCCAAAAATAACCAAGAAACGAGAGTCAACTATTGTTTGAAGCATCAACTGTAACATGCAGTTCTGCCGTTGTGCATGACGCTTACCGCGTGGTTCGTGCATCCGATAAGCAAGTTCCAGCTGTTTCGGATAGATGGCGCTGAAACGAAGCGTTACGTGTGGTTGGTTTAAGCGTTCCATGGTTGACTGATGGTTGTTTGCTTTCAACTTGCTCGTGTTCGATTGGTTCAATTTGAATTGATACTTAGAATTGTTTTCATTATTTCAATATAAAATAATTATTTTTATATTATCGTGAAATATCACATGTCTATTTTTGATTGGGTCAAACCCACAGACTGGCACATTTTTAGAGCAAATATTTTTAAAGTTAATTTCTACTATGGATTAATTTGAATCAACACAACTTTCTGTAGGAAAAACATCGAGAGCTTTGATTTATTTTATTGGAATTGTTTCATTAAATTATCTTCTTTTGGCAGTGCACAAGTGCCTTTAGAATCTTAAAGGAAGGCTAATCCTATTCCTACTTCCTTGACGATAGCGAAATTTTTGACGATTCCAAAAATTCTTAAATATTTTCCAGAGTCATTGCTTTTATTGCTGTAAAGAAAGCTCAATACTTCATAGAACAAAAGAAATAATGTATACCCCTTCTGCATTGTGCTTCAGAACGATTTCTGTTATACTTTTTCCATCGCATAAATATTCACTTAATCCGGTCCCACGCCGGTAATGAATTCTATCAGGTGTGAAACAAATCAGCACGTTTTATGCAAATGTAATCATCTGCGATCATTTAGCGACCGTACCGGTTCACGAATTATGCTGCTTTCGGTCGAGCCCAAACGAATGAGGCTCGAAAGCCCGTTCTTCTAAAGTTAAGGTAAAATCTACGCACAGGGTCACCCGGCATTAAAGCATCACGCTCTCCATGTGTGTGTGTGTGTGTTTCGGTAACGGACAATCGGTGTTAGTGGGTCACCTCGTAACCGTGAACTAGTAACAAATCTGCCAGATGTAAACCGTCATGCCGGCATGCCACCGCAGGCCAGGACATTTCGTCCAGTCTTTTCGGACGGATATCCGAGAGTGAGTGCCGGGCCGATATGTGTGTGTGTGTGTGTGTTTTACAAGATACAAGATGTCTCTATTTATCACCCTCTCTTTGCTCTACAGGGCAAAGTTCGTCAGGATTTGGAGGTTGGTTCCTGGCCACCATTCTGGCAGGAATGGAGGCACGGCAGGTAGCAATACATCATGTTAAATTTTAATGATAATGGACGGTTTCGAACCGTATGTGGTGCCGTGAGAGCAAACGTGGGGATTTGTGTGGTTTTTCCACACACACACACATATATCGTGCTCAAGGGACGAATTCTATTCCGGTGACCTAAATTGGACTGCGTGATGTATGGTATTATGCTGCTCCAACTATTGATACAGCGATGGTACGGCATCAATTACTGTAAGCTATCCAGTGTTATTGGTACATTGTTAAAGAAGAAAGGTTTTTTTTTCAAATAATAACCTTTCTTTCTGTTTGGGTTTTTTTTCGGGCCAAGTACAAATTATTACGAATCGATGGAGACGCATGGTGGATCATAATGGGAATTTATTGAATCCTCTCGATTTTTTTAGTAGCAGTGCAAAATAATGGAATAAAGTGAATGGATTTAATTCCTTTTTCTCTTCTGAAGTTAAAAAAGGATTAAAGGTAGGTTAAGCCAAATTTTAGTCCATAGCTCACATCCAACTCGATACCCTTTAAAATTTTTTGTTTTTGGAGCTTAACTTCTCCACCGTCAGGACTCTCCACGACAAATTCCCCAATCCACCAAACGAATGTTTACTCTCGGAAAATGAGCACCATCTCGAGTGGAAGAAAATTTCCCCTTTTAGGAACTCAGTCCCTCTTGTGAATATTGTTGTGCTTTGCGTGGGGAAAAACACAACCGGACGAGAACTCTCTTGGCTGCACGTCAAACCACGCCAACGAGAGGTACAGTCGTACGACGCTGTAGCCTCGTTTTTTTCCTCCTTTCGGGTGTGTATTGGTGAGTTGCATCGGCAAGTATGCATCGCGATACTTACAACTGCCGCGCATCACACCGTTTTTCTAGAACTAGGTCATGGTTGCAGTAGTGGCAGCAGAAGCAGCAACCGCACCAACTCGTCGTTCTATTTTGAACTAAGTTTATCAACTAGCACGGTACGGTACACGCACACGCACACTTACCAGCTTAGGAGTGCGCGCACACTCAAGTGCACGGGCGCCATATATACCGTGGGTACCGGTGTGAAGATTTGGAGCAAACTGTTTTTGCCTGCCCATATGTCAATAGGCGAGAAGCGCCAATGTGGTGCATTTGTGCATCCAAATTGGAGTGTCTCTCTGCATGTATTTATGTGTGTGTGTGTGTGTGTGTGTTTGAAAAAGGACAGGTAAGCGAGAAGTCGAGCCCTGAAACGAAGGGGGGCTATATGGTTTGCAGAGACGCCAAAACCGTCGTTCGTAATGCACTTTTATTGATCGTGCTCTACATTTGCTGCTGTACGCTATTTGCTTTGGGTGTATTGGTGTGCGGTAGGTTTGATGCAGCAATTCGTGTTGTTGTTGTGTGCTGTTACAAACGGCCAGGTAGAACCATTTGATGGTGGATATGTTGGTAGGCTGCAACACGGTTGAAGGAAAAAAGGAGAACACCAACCAACGCGCATGTTAATTGATTGATAGTTAGCACTGTTAATGTTAATTGAATTATGGGGTAAAGAATAAAAGATTTGGAAGAAACATCTCCCGATTGGAAGAAGATGTAACAAACAATAATAAAAATGGTGGAAAGAAACACCAGGCTTCTCCATTTTTATGCCACAGGTCGAAAAAAGTATTTAAATGCTCTTAATAATTTTTTTTTTCAGCATAAAATTCATGTCATATTGCCTTTCGTTTGACCTTATTTTGTTGAAAAAAAAAACTTAGAATTATTGGCAGGATGTATTGAGGCTCCTTATTTATTATTATCCTAGAACACTTGTGTTCCGCTTTCGGAGTTTCCCAGACATTTTTTTTTCATTTGGCTATCGTTCACTTTTCAATTGTGCTGTGATATTATTATTGTTGTGATATTATTTTACTGATATCCAATAAGTCAACAAATTGTTAAAATGTAGCCAAGCTATACTGAAGTTTATTTAAATACATTCGTGTCCCAAGGGAGTTTCATATTTGTTTTAAAGCAAACTTGACTAAAAAATAGATTTAGGTGTTGTATGTAGACTTTATTAAAGAATTAAACAGTTCAACAATTTTTAACAAAACTAAAATACAAGAATATTATACTTGCTAGGCATGATGGGCTTGATTGATCCAATGCTATCGCTTTTCCAAAAAAGAAGCAAATCAATTCGTTAAAAATCGACATCACATTACGGCACATGTCACTGTTTATGGTCCATTCTTTATGTGCCTTGGCAGTATTATCTCATGTAGATGATACCAGCTGAGAAGGCATATAAGCAAGGTTATCAGGAAAACAAATTTTCAACCCAGGCTCAAACTGATAACTGAGTTACACAATATTCACTATTTTTAAATGACATTGAAAACAATGTTGGAAATTTATTTGGTTTCTAATAATGACTATAACATTTTTTCTACAATTTATTTTTATCGAGTGATCATAAACTAACCAATGTTTTATATATAAGATATTTTTAGTGATAAATTTAGCTCTTAAATTTTTATAAATATTAATTTATTAGTCTTGTGTTCTTAAATATGTGTAAATAATTTTTTAATAAATAAATATTTATTCTTTAGGTTAGAAAAATCTAACAACCAAAACATCAAACCACTTGAGAATGTGCGTAAGCAATTGCGAGCGCTCTCCCCAGCATAAGAGCGAAAAAGATGGAGCTAGAATCTCACATTTGAGTGCTAAGTTGACCACCCTCAGCACTCCTTCACCCCAAACCCAACCCACCCACCACGAACGAGCTGACCAACGGTAAATCGATTTCGTGGTGTGGTGTCTGGTTTTGGTTGCGACTGTTTCCGAACGGTGGCGCGTCGTCCTTGGCCTACTAACACGCATTCCAACCCGAGCACGGGTGCGTAAGCGAGAGGATGCCCCCAGCGTGAAGGGAGCGAACGAGCGAGAGAGAGAGAAATCTGTAAAAGCGCGTATGCAAAAGGGGAGAGTGACATACGCACGAGACAAGGAAGGCGAGAACGCACGCACAACCGGCCACATCCACAGCCGCCTGATGGAGGAGAGTCCGTTTGTGTAGAACAACATGTGTTACGGACATGATTTTGGTGTGTGCGTAGCGAGTGAGAGAAACCGAATTTGTTGAAAGCGAAGGCGAAAAAAAACATTTACATTTTGGGGAACAGTGCGTGGCCAGAAGGGATGACGACGCGAAAGAACGAATGAGTGGGAGAGAGCGACAGAAGACGAGTGAGATGGGTGATTCGAGACTTCTCTCATCTACTCAGCCACCCACCCCTTTCTTCAACCCCATCTGCTCACCCTTAAATGCTACGGTGCCATTTACGCATTTTTCTTTCGTCTACCACACAGACACCGATCGCTTGGACCGGTTTTTTTTATTGTAGGCTGTTGGTGTGTATAGTGTGCGTCTTTCACTCTCGATTTTTCTTCTTTCGAGGATCGAGCCGAAAAGTGGTGATCGCGTTTCGAAACGTGGTCGGGTAGCTAGAATGTCTGTGCTGTGCTTCGAACGAAGCAGAAGAAGTGGATGGATGCGAGACGGGGATGATCGCGGATTACAAAGAAGATCGCAAGAAGATCGCTTTGTGTACGACTCTCGCACTCCTGCGTACAATCTTGCCAGCAAAATTCTCAAGAACCTACTTCGTTCCAACGGAACTAGAATAATCTTTGCGCCCTGTATTCCTCCGAAGATGATGTCGCAGCATCGTTAGCACTGTGACGCTTCCAGCGTGGTCGGTCACAAAGAAAGTTATTCTTTGTGACAATTTTGCACTGGGATCCCATCTGGATGGATGGATGCGTGCCTGCCTGTGTGTATTTTGCACTCGATCGCGCCATTTGTTTTGCGACTTCATACGGTGACTGTTGAAGTGATTGTAGACAATTAAAAATAAATGGGCCATTTATGGGCGGAGGGAAGGATTTTATTCTTCGTTCTTCCCTCGACCCCTATAGCTCACGATGATCGACGACACTCCTTCTCCCTGGAGACTAGCAGGGTTTGGCAGACAGTTCGGGGTTTGACCGTTTTGATTGACGAAGTGCAGTGTCAATCACGGGTGGAGGACACTCATGGGAAACGATTTCGGGGCGTTTAAAAGTTAAATGTTGGTCAGCGATTAACGTAACGGTTGAGAATTTTAATCACTGATTGGTAATCCTTACGACTTGGTTAAAATACACCAATATATGGGTTTAATATGGCGCACTAAAGATAGTGGATAGAATTCTATTTGGACCCTCACCCCAGTAGCAGAGTTCGCTTTTTGCACTATGTCTAATGCATCGAAGTCTCTAAGGATCGATATTGGGTAATATGTTAATTAATCTGTATTTTGTTATAAAGATAAGTAACTATATTTAGAGTAAGATAGTTAATAAGTTAAAGTCTAGAATTAAACTAGTATTATGGTTTCCTACCTTAACTTCAAAGATATCACTGTTCAATGTTCCATTTTGATCAGGATTTCAAGTAAATTGTGATCCTGATGTAAAAGCTTCGTACCGTAGCACGATCTAGCTGTCAAATTCTAAACAGCTCTAAAAAGTTCATATTCCGAATATTTGAAACGTCCTACAGTCATACAGTGTTCCAGTCAACCTAGTTCTCTTGTATCTTAAATCCCAGCTCTTTCAACTAACAGGAAAAGAGCTTTACATTAAAGGGCCTTCTTTTTTTATTTGTGATAAGGCTTTTGTGATCTTCCTATAGATCTTGTAATATTTCAGGACGTTGCTACATACTCCAAAATCGAAAAAGAACGTCGGTTATCAAATATTTGTCAAATATTTACCAGTCCTCTCAATACTTTCTTCTTCTACTTCTTCCTTGGTAGTACAACCATGAAAGGTCTCTGCCTACCATTTCTGATTTTACCCGCAGCAACGTAGTCAGCCGCATTGGGAGGCGGCGCATGGGGTGGCGGTCCAAATGGGATTTGAACCCCGGTCCTGGCGCGTCTAAGATCGGCGCCGCTGTTGCCTCGGCCACTGGACTCAGTACTTTATTTGAGTTAAATGTTGTTTAACTGTATAATTTGCGTAATACGAGATGTATAATGCTTCTTCTCCATCTTTCCCGAATGTTGGCCTATATTCACTACGCCTGGAAACAGAAGCGTTACTAAGCGTTACAATAAAGACTGTCAAAGGCCTTTCGTTTGACCTGATTTTTTAAACATGGGATTGTAATATCTAGAGTTTGTATAAGACTTTTAGGGAAGTTATCACAACTATTTTAAATCAACAACACCATCTGTTATTCCCACCTCTCGCTTCGTTTCGGGGAGTATCCCACCTCTCGCTTCGTTTCACTTATCAGCGCTGATATTTTATCATTTTTTTTTGGGGCAATTGAATTGTTGTTTCAACCGAAGAACCACCCCGTACCAGATGTGACCGGTTGGCTTGTTTAATTACCTGCCGTAAAAATACCTCACTTTATTATGGTACATTACTCCCTTCTCTTTCTTTCTCTTCATTCATGCGTCGAAATGAATGATTGAAATCGTACGCTAAGGCCCTTGATCTGGTTTTCTTGCTGTTGAATGGGTAGAAACAATCAGTTTACCAACCAAAAAAAAAACACCCTCCAAATAGCTCCGTTAATTGAGGGCACACAGGATGTGTAAAGAATAATCCTTTAACCGACTTAATTCCTGCCAAAAATGGAGTAGTGTGCTTGCCATGTTGTACTGGCGTAGCTAATCGGCACTGGGGTATAGAGAGTGAGAGAGTCCTTGCTCGTACGAACGAAGTAATCTGATTCACTGTTGGAACTGGCAATACATAATTCCACGCACCACCGACAAAAAAAAGTAATACCCGCTCCGTTCGGATTTACGTTCACGAAATCGTGTTTTTTCATCACTTAACTTCTTCGCCTCCACTTCGCTGCCCTTCCTTCTCGACTGTGCGTCGTGTGGTCCATGGTAAACATTGACACCAAAACCGACTAACCTTGACAGACTTTTCGAGCAGCCGACTGTTACGGCACCCAGTAGTGTGCATGGCAGCGCTACGTCACTTTGACGTCGATGACGTTTACCGTCAGCATGACGTGTTACCGGTGGGAGGGTCTCTTGAGCGAGGGAGTTTCAAGAGGTGGGCATAATGAGTTAAAAAAATAGTTTAAATAAAGTAAACGTTTACAAATCAGCTCTATTGCGCATAGTTTGAAATTTTCTAAAAATACTACACAAAAGAAGGTACTGGACTCGTTTGACTGCCATCAAAACCATTATGCTGTTGAGAGACCTGATTAGATTAGATAATTGCTAAACGAAGAGATAACACCGTTCCACTATAATTATCTTTTTATAGTTCGCGTTTACGTTTTCTAGAGTAGATGCTTTAGGTCTCGGAGGGTTTTTTTTTACAAAATCTACTATAATATCTACCATTCGCCACTACTATTAAGGCAACGGTATGGATTCTCAAACCCAAAACGCACTGACGCAAATGATGCATTGTAAAAGGCAAGGCTTATAAGAAGAGCACAAAAAAAGCATGAACGGTAACGCAACAAAAACAAACAGAAACCAACGCCGAGTGAGTAAAATGTACTAGACAACGAAAACACACAACGAGAGAAAAAAAAAACAACTACACACAGGACAACAAAAAAAAAAGCCGAGCCATCGGAAAGAACATGGCAGACAGCAGCAGTGGGTAGAGCCCCGGCGTGCCATTAAATGCATTTTATTTACCGTCTGACCATGACATAAATTACATTGTTTTTTCTTGCTGCTGCTGTTGTTGTTTCTGTGCGCCTCACTCTCACTCACCTACTGCATCTTCGCTTCGCTTGACACATACGGTAACTGACGGTGGACACCCTTGCTGTAGTAGCACCACTACCAGAGCCCGCGCCACGCTAGTGACTCGACTCCACTTGTTACTAATACTGACGCAGAAAAATCGGTTCGGATGCAGTTTTAGAGACTTTAGCGGTGAAAGAAATCGATGCAAATGTAAGTCGGATGCGTTGGGCCATTTTTGCCCGCGTCCGTCTGGTTGGGTGCAACGATGACACCGGAGCTGACATTTACGGCTAAGATGCGCTCTCACGCAGGGCAAAAGCTGGCAGAAAGAAAGTGAACATCTGCATGAGATGGGATGTTTTTGGTCGGTAAAAACACATATTGGTCACCACCGAGGAAAGACCAGTTTAAAGAAGGCTGTGGATTCTAAGATATTGACTCGATTCTTGTGTGAAAGCAGCGCTGGATCGCGAAAGAATCCTTGTACCAGCAATGGTTGCATTCTTTTTGACTGCAACATCCGCGACGGATGCAGTAGAGATGCGTACGGTGTCAGTGACTAACGCCTGGTGGTGTTGCATACACAGTCATACGGTTGTGTGGGATTTTCCCAACGGCGGTCGCGAAGGTTTGAAGTCGAATATGAGAAGAGTGTAAAAAAGGTGAAGTTATGTTTCCAGACATCCGGTTTTGAAAGATACGCATGGGTGGGAACTCGGAGTTGATCATGCTTCGGTTGTGATGCTTCTTTTGCTTCGGTTGGTGTTTTTTGCAATTTCTGCGATAGTTTTTTTAAAGATGTGATATTCGAACTCTAATAATGATAAATACAAACGAAAAATAATGATAAATAATTAAAACAAAAGCAAAGCTCTCTATACCTATTTTAATAGGCAAAACTGGAAGATTTTTTTTGTAAAAAGAATGAGTTTTCAATGCTTAAGACCGATTTCGAAATTGACTTCTTTACCAATTCGTTTATTATTCTGCTTTAATTTTATGCTTTCTTTTCTTTTTCTATTTGTTCTTTTTAACTTTCAATTGTGTTTTAATTTATATTTACTTTGTGTTTCACTTTTCTTATTTATGTTCTATTATTTTATTTTATCCTTCATTTGTTAAAGATTAGAGGATACGTTTTAGTAACTTAAAATTAATAAACATGTGCTCATATACTTATTTTAGTATTTTCTAAAAGTCCCTCAGCCTCACATCCCCGTAAAAATACATCAGAAAAGGGCTAATAAGATTAGCAAAGAATAATTAGCATCGGATTAGGTATATTGACTCAACACCATTCGCCCGGTTCTCTTCATTTAGTGCTAAATCATTGCCGCGTGTGCTTCAAATAAAACGTGTTTCCCCATTCGGTTGCTCCACCCGCCTAAATCACCCCCCCTCCCTCCTCCCTAATAACATACTTTCCTCTAAACCACCCCCCCCCCCCACCCCGAAGAGACGCCCCGTATCGACACCACCACGCAAGGTTTGAAAAGAAAGTGAAAACGGTGTCACTGCCAACAGGTTAGTAGGCCAGTCCTCAATAGTGTTGGGGTGATGAGGCTTACGCTTCACGGCAGGCGGTGTGTAGGTAACGAACGCGGGGGATCCGTGTTTCTTTTTCGGGGGGGCGGGGGAGTGGATCGATGGCGTGATGACGGTTAGGCGGAAGTGGGTAGCAAAGAAAGGGTGCTTCCCCAATGCCACGCGGTGTTGGAAGGAAAGTGAAACTATTATTCATCACTCTCGAGTGGTTACAAACCCTTGCGGTGGTGATAATCGATCGATGTGGTGGTGGATTTTTTTATAGTAAAAAATAGATTAAACTTAAAATAAAAAAATGTTTTCTAATCTTAATAACATAATAAAAAAATTTGTATCTAATTTTCTTAGTGACCATGCCTGAAAGAGTTCATCATAGTTTCCAAACTGTTTAATTGATAAAGAAAACCACTCCAAACGCCTATAATTTTTGCCTCTCACCTGACTGTTCGAGAGGGGCATGGTGTGGAAAAACGGGGTAGGTAATCAAGCTTTTATGATGCTCTTCCACCCACTGTTCCAACTACGTAATAGAAGCATAGAAAGAGCGAGGGAGAGACTGTGCGATAGGAAACTCTTACTCTCGATTGCACCGAACGGAGCGTATCGGTGTTTCGGAAAAATGACTCAAAACGGAAGTGGAAATGATTAGTGTACGCGGCCCGAAGGAAGGAAGGCATAATCGGCGGGAGGCGGGTTGAGTGCGTAACAATACACGTGGCCACCGCAGGTTTGATGTTGCGGTAGGGTTGACTCTCAGTATTAGCTACCCTCGCGTCTCGCCTTTACTGTATTGCCCCGTTCCATGTCGATATGATGGTTCTTCGGTGTTTGCATTGCGCAATATGCGTGTTGTGCGTTTGTTCTTACTACCATTGTTTTCCTCCGGCATCCGGCATACTTTGTCTGCTGCCCGTCGATGTTGAACTACTTTTCCCCTTTGCTGGCGCCAAAACAGTCTGTGTTGTACAACTATGTTGGCCCTAGCTGGGAAATTCCAGCCAAGAGCCTAGTTGTTTCGGTGCGTGAGAATTTAGTGTTGTTCTGTAGTTGCCTCTCGTTGCTAACGATTTTAAAGGTCGCCCCGCTTAATGCTGGTTCCGTTCTGATTTCTGATTTGAACGAATTTAGATTCATTGGGTCCGGTCGAGCTTTTAGCGGTGTCGGCGGGTTGAAGGCACAGAACAAAACAATCTGTGCGGCGTAGCGTGATGCAATTTTTGCCGGTACACAATAATGCGCGTGTTCCATTGTTTCTGTGATGTGCAGCGAAATATATCGTTTGGCCCGGTGCAAGGTGTGCAGCATTGCAGGGGAAGGAACAATGGTTATTTAAAAGTATCGGAAAGAAGAACAGGTTTTACGATAAGTTTAAGATGTTTTATACATTTAGTATTGTTTGTTGGAGATTGGAGCTCAATGGGAAATGCAATTAGGAGCGAGGTAATTTAAATTAGTATTTTGATATGAGAAGAATCTTCTCATTGTCGTTTAATAAGTTTTAATTAAGTTAAAATTAAATCGATACTAATTACCGATGAAGGTAAATCTGTTCAGTTATTTTAATCGCCTATGTATCACTTTAGACAGATCGGAAGAGCGAGAGCACGATAGTAACGTTTGTAGAAACGGGGATGTTTCACACGTCAACGCTCGGATTCAAATCCCATACCGGACTTTTCTTCAGTATGCAGTTTGCAGAATAGTTTAAGATCAGGGAGCCATAAATGGATGGATATTGGAGAATTAGCATACGTTTTTTGAGGTTATCCCAATAGAAATAGGAAGAAGAATTTTGTCGAATACTATGTAAATAGTATAGAATAAATATTACATAATATAAATAGAATAAAAATACTATGTAAAATCATCAAATATTTCGGGCAAGTATGTTTCATACATCCTTTGGAAATTAGTCGAACTGTTGTAAGTAGTAAATTTTATAATAATGTCTTATATAGTTTTAATATAATTGCTATGCTTTTGGGGAAGTATTCTTGTCTTATTTGAATGGTTAAAATTCCCTTGAGTCGTCCTGATGTTCCTGACGAAAAAAACTATCTCTTATATTTCAACTTTCCGTCGTCTCAGTCTCTTCATGATACGATTCGGTCCCAGTGAACTGAAAATAGCCATACAAGACAATCTAAGGTTAAACATATAAAGAAACACTTAACAACCCGACGAAATGGTTGATGCTTATTACATAAACTGGCCCTTTCTGTGAACTGATACGCCGAACAACAACAACAACAACACGCTCTGTATCCAGCTGCCGAAAAAACGGAGAACCGATCCACCGAAAATTGGATCACTGTGGGTGAAAAGAAAACCACAAGATTTGATTAATGTAGTACTAATTTGACTATCGGGCGGCGGTGATCGGTTTCAGACAGTAGTCAGTCTGAGTGGAGAAGGGTGCGTTTTGTTCGGGAGGCTGGCGACACTTTACACGATCCCGTATCGTATCGATGCATAACCGTGATCGCGCAACTCGCAACGTTTTTGGGAGTCGCCCCAGTTGGGAAACAGCGAGTTAAAACAATACGAAGATCGGCTCAAGCGGTCCTCGTAGATGGTGCGAGTTAAGATAAGCTGACGGGGATCGTTTTCTTGCCTAGTGTGCGGGGCTGCGTTGTTTTTTTCTTTTGCTGTCCATTTTTATCTTCTAAAGGTCTAAACGTTACGCAAAACGGGCTGACCCTTTATTGGATGCACATATGAGTGTTACAGAATTGGGGAAGAAGAAACCGGCCACATTTGTCAAATGTGGATGGCCGTGCGTGCAGCTTAGACAGGCAGCCAGGGAGCATTCGGCAGCCAAGCGAAAAGACACCCGAACTTGGTGCGATGCGCGCAGTTGATCGTAATGGGCACCTGCGAACGATACGCTCTGTTTGCTGTGCGGATGCTATTTAGCATGATTATGGACACGCAGTAAATCAACGCCTAGTGTGTGTGTGTGTGTGTGCTGGTTAGGTTGAGGACTCCTAAATTGTCTTGTCTGTTGGTGAGAAAAATGAATTGATTTATAACGATGAGCGATTGAAGAGCAGATAATTATTTTATTGGATGCTTGCGTAATGCGATGCTCGTTGAGTTGAAGTGGACAAGCTAAACACTCTCTTCATTTGGTTAAATATTATATAAATGGTGATACTAATATTAAAAATAATATTTATAAGAATGGTAAGTGTGTAGTTAATATTGTTTTATAAATCAAACTTTAACAGGAATAACTACACCGTATTCGAGATCATCATACAAATCACATAAATTTCGAGACGTAGAAATAAAAAAGATAAAGAAATTTAGAAGATAGAATATAGGCTTGAAGCAGAAAATCCAATGAGAGAGGTGTAAAACAATGTGGCAAACAAACGGAAAAATATAAATAGAAAAATTGAAATGAAAAAAATAGAACATTTAAAACATGTAATATCAAACAAAAAAATTAATAATTAAACCTCGAACAGAAACTGACGATAACGAAGAAGAGTTGAAAAATAAATCATCATGAAATCAAATAAATACGTGAAACAACTCAGACAACATGAAAGATAACAGAACTTCACATAATAGCTTCACAAATCAAATTTGAATTCAAAGAAGAGTCCACAACAAGAGAAAGTAAGTGTAATCCATAGAAGAACAAAACTAAACAATGAAGATGATAGGTGTGAAGAACTGTCCTAGTGTAGGAATGTGTTGTGAAATTGTTTATCCTTTTTTATCCTTTTTTGTGTCCTTCCAATTACTCTTTCATATTTATTTGTTTAACTTTATTGTCTTTGCTTGTTTTTTTTTACTTTGAGGTTTTGTTTAATTTATTGTTGATTTGTTATATTTCTTTATAAATTTTCATTGTTTTTTTCTGCCAATTTTTTTGTTGATCTTTTTTATTTTAGTTTTTTTTTCAAAAAGTAATGAATTTATTTACTTTGAGCTTATTTAACAGACTTTTTAATGCCTTTGTAAACTTTATTTAAAATTTACCAGCTCCACCAAACCAAAACCCCCTATCAGAACGAAGAATAGAAAACAAACTTCACAACAGAAACCTTGCAGCTGCTTAGAACAGCGGCTTAGCAACATCAGCAAAGCAATCAGAAGAAAATAAAAATGATTGCTGCACGAAAGCACAATGCTTATTCTGCCATATAGCAAAAACACCATAACGAAACACAAACTGCTACACTAGTTTCGGAACCGGTGCAAAAAGGCATGGCTGGCGAAAGGCGGCAAACCTTTTCTTCTGGGGTAGTCTGTGCGAAGTGCACCGCCCTTTGATGGTCAACTTGCTTTCCAAGTGCTGCAACACACAACAAAAACAAAACCCCCAGTAAAACAATCAACGCTGCACAGCGCAGTGTAATTTTGCCCTGAAGAACGGCGAAAGTAGCGGCACTTCACTTAAGATGACCAAGCCCCATCACTCTGCGGCCACAATGGCACTTTTTCCAGCGAAGTTCTTAAGACAGCTGAAGCATCGAGTTCCCGGAAACTCCCAGCGCGCGGGGTTCTTGTTTTCGGTTCAGTGGGCTTTCGTTTTCTGTAAGATATATACAACCCCAGTCTAGCGTTTTTGGGTGAAATGGCAATGTTTTCCCAAACACTTGCCACTACCGGGCTTTTCGGACCCTCTCGGAGTGAGCATTTGTTTGGACACGCTTCCGGGTAGCATCAAGAACAGCTAACTCGCTCGAACGCTCGTTTGCAGCAAAAGAAAGCGTCAGTAACTTTCGTTTCGTTGCTTTCTTCCCTGCTGTTGGCCGATGTTTTGAAAGCTTTTGTCCGGTGCTCCGGTTGGCTGTGTTGTGAAAAAAACACTGCACCCAACAAAATACGGTCCGGGGAAGAAGCAGTTCTTGAGCTCTGAGTCACACCTTTTTCGAGCTCCACTAGGTGGAGGTATGATGATTAAGCGCGGCTGCAACTTTGCCTCCTGTACACGTGTTTGTGTTATGATTTTGGATCCCCGTTTTGTTTTGTGTGTTGCTGTTTTTTTTTATTGTTAGCTAAATAAGTGGAGCTTTCTTTCTTGGTGAGCCAGTGTCAGGAAGTTCTTTGATATTGCTTGCATCCATTCCTACTGTGCAGGCAGTTAGAAAAGAAAGTGATACTTTCGCGCAGAAGCGAAACAAGAACCCGTTTTTAATTATGCTTTTGATGCGAAATGCATCGCGGAGGAAGGGCTTTTGTGTTGTTTTAATAAGCAAAAAAGTGCCCCGAACATGCTTCCTTGTTTGGGGAACGCTTTCTCTGTTCTGGAGAAAGCTTTCAAACAAGAATTTCTTCTATTTCCTGTATGAAGCTAACTGTCCCTTCTAGTGTACTAGTAGAACAAAATGAGTCAGGTTTAGAAAGCTTAACAGAATTTTAAATTTCTCATTACCAAGTGACTGATCGCATCGCTGATCGCCCAACAGTACAAGACCCCACATCGTGCATCGAAAACTGTTTTACTTGATCGTTAAAGCTCTAGCGTCTAGACCTTTGTCCGTGTGTCTGTCTGTTTTTTTTTCGGCATACTCTCAGCTACAACCGCCTAAGGTACCTAAGGGTGGGGGACGCTGGACTTTGAACTTCACGTGCTGCGAAACACTGGCTGCCACCGTGAACTGAGGTTTCAGTTTTTCGGCGTCGATTTCGGCAGGACTTTGCGAAATTCGACCCCGTCGCTAGTGCGCTACAAGGGCACCTACCTGAGTGTACCGTGGTTGGATAGTTTGTTTGAAAATTGAGAAAAAGCTGAGGATTAATAAAGCAGCACGGCAACCTCTCTTTCTCAACCTCGGTGAGATGCTAAACGGTTTTTGCTGCAATAATGTATGTTTGCTTGTGACGAGAAAATCGGTTTTCGATTATTAATTATTAACCGTGAAGCAATCACATTACAATTGTGGAGATATCTTCTGCATATTGCAAACATGATGACGTTTACGTAGATATGCAGTGACGGACAAAAGAGTAAGACTATACCAATGTTCAGTATTGCTACTATTACTATCGATGCTTCGATGCTTCAGCAACATCTCAACTCAATGTCGCAATTTTGTGTGTTCCTTTCGTAATTACCGAATTACTCTGAGAAAGTCGAAAAATGTTCGCTAAAAATGCAAGCTCTACAGGAGCTGTACGGTGATTTCACCATCATACAGCGAATTAGACTCACCAGGTTGGTCATGTCATGAGAATGACACCGGACGACTCAGCCCGTTAAGTCCACATGGAGAGAAGAGGCATGGTAGATCCATATTAGGATAGATTGATGACATGGTAATGCGTCCGCCAGTTTAAATGTTGTTTAAAAAAATAAATCGTTATAAATTTTAAATCTCATCAAAATCAATCAATCTAAGAAATATCGCCAAATATTGGAGGTTTTTAGGTACGGTTATCGAGAAAAATTTTTTTTTCTGAAAGGTACAAAGTGGTTCAGATTCGATTTCTTGATTGAACCAATCATATTCTCGTGTTTCAAATATCTCCAACTAAATTATACTAAAAAAAAACTGTTTGTTTATTTTATCTATTTCAATAGCATTTCAATTTCAATACCATCTTATCCATACTCTTTCGCTTAAAAAATCTTGTTCGTCTTTTCCTTCTTGTTTCTGGCTTTTTGCTCTACAATCTCGAAAGGTCTTGCCCTGGCCATAGCTGGTTCTCCATGGCTTGGTTTTATCCGAAAGTTAGTTTTCCTCACGGGAAGGCGCGGTCTGGATGGGATTTGAACTCCGGTACTGCCGTTTCATGAACTGCGCTTTTATCCGCTTGGCCACTTAAAATTGGATGCTCTTATATTATTGTCCGGCACTGTAAACTATAAGGTTTGGTAATTCAGTCTCCTGTTTAATTATTTATCATAAAAAGTTTTCTTTTTTTTTGTTTAAGATTATTTTTTTTTATTGTTTCCATATGCTCTGGCTCGGTTGAAGAATGATTAGGAAAAAAAACCAACAGGAAAGTATTACTTATACTTCATCATATTATTTCACCTATCGCTGGACAACGTTATCCAAGCGGATATCATTTTTCACCAGCTCTCAAACGTTTGCGGACATTGCCGTTTTCTTCTTCTCGATTGAGAAATATGAAAAAGCTCCCACCGAATGGACAAAGAGAAAAAAAAATGAATCGCACACAGACAGCCACCACTGCATCCATTTCTCATCTATAGCCACCCCATCGTCGCAAAAATGAAGAAAAAAAAAACGACGGAGGGTGGAAATGAAGCTTTTACGCACCGGTGTGTGTAGCAAAACATAAAACAAACAGAAAAAAAGGAAAAAGAAAAAACATTTGCAAATAGCAATAAAAAACAAGCACACTCAACCATGCCATTAAACAATAGGCCCCAACCGACCCAGACGGATCGACCGACCGACCGACCGACCGAACCCTCCACCCCTGGGAGGGTAGTTCACCCCTCCCGCCCGGCCCCATCGCTGCTTCTGCTGCTCAATTGTGCTCGCCCATTTCGGATGTATTGCGTGCGTGCGTGTGTGTATTTGTTTGGAGTTGGCGCTCAGTCAGACAGACACCGTTGCATAAGGTGTCGGTGGCGAATTCAGCCATCATCGCCGAGCTTTAATGTTTTAATTGAGCTTGACCTCATTCGCTTTTCACCCTGCTCCTCTCCCAATCATATCTTTCTGTCTCTCTCCCCTTTTCCTCTGCAGATTTCCCCGTTGTCTGTTGGATTTCCCTTCTTCTTCGCGATTCGTGATTATTCTTTTGCGTGCGTACGTTTAAAATGCATCACCGGCATCATACGGGTCGGTCGGTGGGGAGGGTGATGTTTTAATATTTCTCGTGCGACGTTCACGTGTGCGACGCAGAATTGCAGAATCTAATCGACACCACTGGCTACCACCACCACCGCTGCTTTAAACGATTCGCGCCAGCTATACCCAGTCACAGCTGACAGGCCGTGTTCGGTTTTCTTCGGGCGGACCTTTGGAAAGTTGAAAGGATTTTCTAATGATCCGTAACCGAAACCGAAGGGTGGAGTGGATCTGATGGTTTGGTTTTATGCTAGCTACCTTATTTCAACGCTATTTAGCCGTTTTGTTTTGCACCAGTCAATCTCGTCCAGTGCTTGGCAACGATAGCTAGGGCTCGATGAGGGATTGACGCAGGATGTCAATAACACGTGTACGATGGCTCGATGGTGATCGAAGATTAATAGCTCAATCACAATTCACCTGCCAATGGTTTTGTGCGCTGTGTCTCGTGAAAGCGAGTATTGGTACGTGCAGGAGGATCTATCAAGGGATTTTTTTGGTTCCTTTGTGTGTGGATTGCATTAGACCTACCTCTATATTGATTGGATTGGATTCAAAGCGATAAGCAAAATACGAAATTGTTAATGTTTCCCTTTAAAACAAAGAGATTCGGTTTAAAATTATTAATTCAATCTTTTAACTAGTTGTCCCTGAAGCTGTTTATTCCTCGTTATTCTATAAAATTAATACATATATTGTACTTTTTCTATGACTTAAGCCAAGGAAAAAGTGAGGTCTATCAGTGGCGCAGTCTTATAGAATTTTCGACCCAAATCGGACTTATTATTTAATCGTGAGTTGAGAACTATTTTATGTGACGGATTTTATCCCTAGAATGATTTATCATTCGTCCTCTTACATGGTACTACAACCTCTTAAGATCTCGGCCTACGATTAGTGGTTTTCAGTGATTGATTGTACCCGTAGTTGGATAGACTCTGGTCTGCGTACGGGGTGGCGGTCTAGATGGGATTTGAACCCCGGTGCTGCTGTGTGAAGATCGGCGTCGCTATCGCCTCGACCACCATTCTGTGATTCTTTTTCGTTTAATTGAAGATGACGGGTCTTTCATGTGTCTGGACGTGATATCAAATTGTATCAATCCCAATCAGACCGATGCTCTTAATCTAATCCTGTCTATCCTGCTGCTGCCTTTTTGGAACACCTAAGGAGGCGTTAGTCTTAAATATTTAAATTCCTTTACTTTACTTTAGCTGTTGCAGAATAGCCAGCCCATTGTAATGGGGGACGGCCCGGATGGAATAGGGAAGCCGTCGTCGAATACTGACGTTGCTACCACCGTAGCTTCCCGATCACCTCAATAGTTTACTTAATTCCGAATACAGAATTGCAATAAAAAAAAATTTGGCCATACGAGTTTGGTCATTCCCAACAAATAACTTAGTTTAAGCCTGCCCTAATAGGTGTCCATGTGTAAGTCACATAAATCAGTATTTTTCAGTGACTAAGAGGAGCCTATCTTCATGGAGTGAGAGATTGGTTCCCTTCATGGAGGCTCAAACCTTGAATTAGAGACTATTGTATGTGTCAGATATAATCGCTAGCATTATAGATCTAAACCTACCTTGAACATAAATTAGAAGAACAACAGAAGCATTCTTTAGTTACGAATGCGAAAGATATTTCGTGTGAGAATTCGAGTTCATATTTTCGTAGCTCATGGATCTACTGCATCAGGATAGCATCGCAGGTCTTTCACATTATCCGTATCAAGGGATGTCTATCTAGCTATGAATAACTATAGGAAGCGATTGAACAGAAGCCTTTATGAATGAAATGTTAATGGTTAGTTCAAGAAATAATAGCACTGGAATGTGTGGAAAATAACTGATTCTATTCACTCTATCGAATCACAGATTCCAAAAAAGAATTTCTTTTTCTGTTGAAGACTGACCTAAAACGTCTAGTATCACGAGTAGTATACGAGAGAAACTCAAAGTTATTACTTCTTCCACCTTACGTTAACTTACTTATTGGTACACAGTCCGCGTAGTACATGAGTTATGTAGTTGTTTAACCCATTGTGAAAATTTTGTAATTGCAGTTCAAATAATGTTCTTCACACATATCGTATACCCCCAGCGCATCACTAACGTCGACCAAATCCAACAGCGACCGGCAGCAACCCCAGAAGTATTGCAAAACACAACAGATTCGAACAAGTCGTCTTCAGCTAGATGGTCTGTTTATTTTGCCTGCGTTTCAAGATTCGCCATTCCTACTCCCTACGTTGGGGACAAGTGCGTCCCGTCGGTGCGCTATCAGCCTGTTTGCTTGTTTTTGCAGCACCAAGATGCATGTAATGTTTGGTTAAGTGCGTTTCGCCAATGCAAAACAACGACCACGAGTGTGTACAAGCGACAGTCCGCGCACACACACAAAACAAGACAACAACAAAAAAGCTAACAGGGAAAACATACCGAAAAACAAACAAATAGCCTCTTTTCTTGTCCTGTAGCACAACACAATCGCCCGCTCGCTCGCAGATGTGCGTTATGACACAATAGAGGTTGACAGAGTAAAACATAACTTCACACCCGCCGCCCGCCCGGAGCAGCAAGAGCATCAAGCATCTCAAGTCGCGTAGTTGAAGAGTTGCTGCTCTTCTAAGTGCTGTCTGTGTGGCGGTGGGTTTTTTCCTCCAATTTTCACTTCAACCGTCCACCAAAGAAGTTGTAGCTTTGTTGTTGCCTGATTTTACGCTTCGGCATGTCGCTCTGGCGCTGCGAGTCCACAAGGTGTCCTTGTATGGACTACTTCTTCACTCAAAAGCCGTAGCTTTCGTCTACGGCTGCGAGTGTGATCTGCGCTCCCCGCCGATCTGGCTGCTGTCGATGCCTTTCGCTTGATCCACTCACGTTTAAGTCGCCTGCCGTTTCGACGCGCACATCTCAGTAGAGACGCACGGCCCAGACAGGTGGTTGCTTTAGGGGGAGAGGAGCAGCAGCAGCGGGGGGCGAAGGGAAAGGTTCGAGCTCGAGAACCTGTCCGACGGGTGTTTGGGGGCTTTGGGTAATAAAAATAGTGTCGTATTTAAAGAGAAGAAATGTGTTGCAACCCCCTTCTCGCCAAGCCAAGATATCGGTATCAACTTGCTCGGTGTGTTGGAATCGTTGATTAAGACAAACCGAACCGAGGTGGGTTGATTAACAAGCGAGCGCGGGTCGTAAGATTGTCTTCTATAACATCTCCAAAAATTAGTTTTAAGAGTAATAACATTATTTTCCTAATTTAGTTTGACATTTGCGAACGATTTTTGGGATAATATATTCAACGACGTTTTCATAAACAAAAGAAGATAATGAAGACGGTTAAACAGAAACCAACGACAAACCATCTACAAAATGAAACGAAGAAGAATAGTAGATGAAATCGCTTGGGAAAGAATGGAAACCTAAATGTGGTTCGAAACAACAAAACTGAAAAAGCTACTCATAAAAAAGCCAAACTCGAGCTAATAGCGCATCGCGCACAGTACACCCAGCAGTAGTGCGTCCACTGGTTCCGACCGGACAGCGGCTGCGATGCGAAGCGAAGCGAACCGAGATTGAGAAAATGTCCTTGGCACACTTAGCACCTGAGTGCACCACTGCCAGCGTCACCCCAACCATCCACTTCCCCCGTCCCCGTCTCTCTCTCGTCTCCTGGTCCAATCCAAGCACACCACCAACCGTTGAGTGTGTGTGTACTGGAGCTGGTGCAGTTTAGTGGAGCCTGCAAACGGGGCACGATCGGTGTAGGCTTGCTAGCCAGCAAAACACGACCGCTGTCCGATTCGCGGTTCGGGGCTGTTCGACAGGGGGTAAAGATCACCGTCAAGGGGGAGAGGTTTACTTCCACCGAGCCACATTTCCATCGCCACTAGCAGTGGTGGTTGTTGAGGTGTAAAATTGATTGCCTTATGGATAAAAACCCGTAAACCGGGTGGGCTATCGAAAAATTTACAACGATGAACCACAAAACTACAGAAAATGAGGTTTTGGAATGGAAAATTTGAGGTACGAGGGTGAAGCGTTTTGCGGTGCGAAATTGTGGAGGTTTCCCGCCGATGCTCTCTTGAAGTCACTGATGGAAATATTGCAAATGGGGTGGCATTTGAGGCGAATATCAATAGATGGCGTACTTGGTAATGAATTACGAGCTGATCTCACTTTGCATTACCGATAAATTTCCATGTTGTTACTAAAACGCTTCATTTAAACGCTTAAACTGTTACCAACTTATCGAATTTCCAAAGCAGAAAATTAAACTATTTTGAAAAAATAAAACGCTTCACTTAAACGTTTCACTCAAACGCTTATACCGCCATCAAAGGAATCCACGTGCAATGTTCATAGTGAAAAAAATAATTTGTAAAGCCAAAACGCTTCAATTAAACATTTTTAATCTTTAAGCATCTGTCATTCGTACGTTTTGTTGTGCTGTCAAATAAACATTTTCTATTTTCTTCAATCTACATTTTCGAGCCTTCGCTTAAATGAAATACTTTAATGGTAAGCCGAATGACGTTTCACTTATCAGAATACTGTGTGCGGTCACTATGCTGAAAATGTGAAACTAATCAAAAAACCATAATTTTTGGTGCTATAACCCCAGAATTTTTCGTCTTGTGATTTTAGGCTATTTTGACTGGACATAGCTGGATATTTTGACTAACATACTGAAGTGTTAATATACTACACGACAATGAACTTCATAATAACTTAAAAGTTTGTTTATACTGATTCTTTCAATATATTTACTTCTCTTTTAACGCTTCGTAAAAAAACTTCTCATTTAAAAGAAAACGCTTCAACTGTCACCCGTTTGACAGTTCTGTCTGTCAAAATGCTACACCTACTATTATTAAAATGTGAAACGAGGTTTAATCCCTAAATGTACTACCAAAATTAAACCTGCTTCATAGTAACTTAAAAATATACTTGTGTATACTGATTTCGTTGTTAATCCTGAAACACAGTGCAGCATGTATCCGTACCGTAGCCCTCCACGTAGTCTGCGACCTATTCCATCGTTCCGATATATAGTGCGGCACCCCGCTTCCTTCCCTACTCACCGACCGTTCGAGAGACTTGATCCGTTCGATCCGAAACGGCGCGGGCTGTCATATTCTGAGCGTCCTTGACACAAATAGCCCAGCTTGGGGGCCCAGCATGATGTTGCTTTATATTCATATTAACGAACGTTTTTTTTTTCTTCTCTCTGTTGCTTTTTCACTCTCTCGAGCCAGAGTCTCAGTGGACTGACTCAGGCAGTCCATCGGCAGAAACCTGCGCTTTTCCCTTCTTCGTTCGATCGATGCGTGCGGTTTTACTAAAATGAATGTATTTCTTTTGTTGGTGCTCAGTGGTCCCTTAATCCTTTTGTTTTTTTTATTGTAGCTGCTGTTGAGCGGCCACTTCAATCAAACCACCACCAATTTAGCGTAGAACCATCGTCTGATGAAGGGTTTGCGTCTGATTGTGTTCATATTTTTGGACGCCAGCAGCAGCTTGAAGGGATTTTCTCGCTTTCGTTGTGCGCTTCTTCGTACTCTACTCCGCGTTTTGCTACTTGATTTCAAGCCAGCTGACCGCTGGCTTGAAATAAACATACCGTTTTAAAGGCGGCGAGGTGGGGTTTTCGGTTTCTCCAAAACAGGAGAAACCACACTGCTGGGGATGAAATATTTATAGACTTCTTCTCGATCCGGTGTACCGGTTTATCGGTTACTGCTAATTATGCGTGGTCAAAGCGGACTAGCCGCCGTGAAACTCCTTTAGTGTCAACTGTAGTGGCCTTGTCTGCAGTCTGGGTTTTGGTTTTGTTGTTTCCCGTTCGAAAACGAAATTAATAGTGTGATGCACAGTAAATTAATTTAAGTTCCCCTGTTTGAAGCCTTTCTCCTGTAAGTGCTTACGATATGCTAGCTCAACAGAGGGCAAGCTTTCCTTCATAAAGCATTTTTTTTGTCTAAATCGCCATAAATCGGCTTCAACCTCAAGCGTAACGTCCGGAACGTAGCTACCAGCACTAGCTACGGTTAGACACCGTGAATGATGATGGTAGTTAGAACGGTGAAAAATGTAACAAACAAACAAAACACACAGGGCCACCGGTCGCGGCACGACCAGCCGGCGCGACCTAGGTGGAAAACAGGCGGTATCAATGCATCACACACTGCACCAGTAGCAAATAGTTGACAACATTGACCTGAAAACACACTGCACTTGAGCTCGATTTGTTTTCCTGCGCTGCGTGTTGTGCGTTAGTGTGGTGTTTGTGCGCAACTACGACTACTACTGCTGCTGCTGCTGCTGCTGCTACTGCCCTATTGCTCCCGGTGTGCCGGTTTGTTTTTTTGCGATGCCTCTACGGTCTGTACGCCGTTGCAGTTGCACTCGACCCCGCTTGCGTTTACACTACGTTTTTCGTATATTTTATTCGTAGATGTGTGTGTGTGTGTGTCTAATACATACATCGTGACCTGGACGGCATTGGTTGGTGTGTTGGCAAATGGAAATAAATCCTCCCGGTCGGGCATAACAAACGATGCACTTGGACTAGATTTATTGACCATAGAGGAGTTTTTCACCGGAGGTGGAGGGGTCAGTATTTGCACAGAGGTAAACTAACCTCCATCGGGTGGAAATTTGGGAGAAAAGTAACTTAATAGAGTAGACGGGGCTGCAGAGCAACATCGAGAGGCAAACGGAAAGCAAAATTTTCTTCTTATGTAATGCCTTAAGTGCAATTAAATGGGTTTTAAAATGGTTTTTATAAAAGTTATGTATGAACAAAGTATATTGTAATGAGACTATTAAGATAAACAAAAATTTTAAAGAAAAGTTAATTGAAGGAATTGGGAGTTGAAGCTACAGTGTGTCTCAAATTATTTCAAAATTGCGAATTACTTTAAACATGAAGATATTTCGCTTGATTTTAGTAATTTAGTATTTTATTAGTACGACGGCTTAATATCAGATTGTCATAATATGAAATTGTGTTTTCAAGTTGTCAAGTATTGTTCCTAGCCGACTTGGGCATTGTGATTAATTTAACTATGTTTTTTTTACATTCTGGTACATTTTACCTTTCTGAAAAACAGACTGCCTTACTTTTACACTACGTTTAGGATTTTTTGTACCCCGGTATAGCTATACATGTCCGATATTTATCATTTTTTCGTTTCGTTTTTAAATTGCTAGCACTGCTTATGCGTATCATTTCTTCAATACAAATACGTTGTTTGAAAGGATAACAAAAAAGACTCATTTCATAAAAATTTTGAATAAATATATGCGATATCAAAGTACAAAAACTCAAAATATGAAGTAAAAAAATCGTCTCTTTCCCCTTAAAACTGTATGACCGAGAGCGAAAACCGTTTGATTCATTACTTCAAAAATGTATTTACGTCAAAAAAGATTGTCTCAAGCTACTTGAGATTTTGAACGATTTTTAAAACCATTACAATAGCGGTGAAAACGGTTTTTCGTAGGTGTGTTCGTATAGTTATTGTGATTCTCTACAACTTGCTAGAACATCACCTCAAGTTCTTCTTTCATTCTTAAAAAAACAGGTGTTTGTATTGTTGTGTTAAGGACTGTACACCAACTCTGCACTCTGTATTTAGCTGAAGCATTCAAATCCTTGTTTTTAGTGAATTCTTTTATAATTGATTCTTAATCCCTTTTTTTGTACATAAATTTGCTTATTTTATTTTACATTTACTTTCTTATAAGTCTAATAGTATTTTAACTAATAAAGTTTCGATTTTTTAAAATAAGTTTTCTTAACAAATATGTGAAGGCGCTATGGAAGATATTTTCACTCTCACTTTCATATTCCATTTCCCGCCGGAAATGCAGATTAATACCCCAATCTGAACGAGCAATTTTCTACTTGTTACGCAAGAATAGCAAGAAAATGAAAGGAGAAAACAACACTACTCGCGAATCGAGCTCACCCGCGATAGTTCCACGGGCTGCAATGCCATTCCTTGTCGGGGCTATTTTAACGCCACACCACCACCATGGCTGCATTATTATGCAGTTCGAGCCCCGGCGTTAGCGTGCTGGAAGAGCAATCGAAACGCGGTCAATGTCAGGCTCTCGTCATATGGCGCCACCGTTCCGTGGCTTAGAAAAGATGGCTTCGGCAGGCATGGAGTCGTGTGGAGTGGTGCATGCGTGCGTACGAATATGTTCACGGCGTGGTGAGTGCGCTGAGTTGGTACGGATACTAGAACTACTACGGCGTGCTTTGTGCCCTTTTCTCTGTGTGTTTTGGCTGGTGCTCTCTTCTGCTGTGTGTGTGGAAAGTAGTTTGTGTTTGCCCTGCACACAAAACCAACCGATCGTATTTTCCTTCAATGCCACTTGAAACATGCGTAATAGTCGTCGTTTGTTGTAATTGAATTTTAGGTCAAGTTCTGTATGATCATTTATTTCCCTTTCTCGCTGCTGCTTTGATCGCGTCTCTTCGCTCGTGTTTGACTAGCTGATGCTGCTGCTGCTGCTGCATTCTCCGAAGTTCATCTGATTGCAGCCAGATCGGTGTGTCTGCCGGATGCGGTCGGTCGGTTGTTTTCGTCTAGTAGCTCCAACTATTCCGAATGGTAATGCATAACCTTGCGGCTGGTGAAACAATGCCATCAATGGACGATCTGTTTGAGAAGAGCAACAACACGTGCACGAACAACGCACATCGTGTGATATTCTCGTTTCACATTCATCTATTGCCGTGTTCGTAGGGGTTGGATGCCATTACTAGTTTTTTTTTGCTGTTGTGAAGGTCATCACAAGAGAGGTGCTCTGCTAACACAATTTACATTGGTTTGGTTGGTGTGCCACCGAAAGGCAGCGGATTAATTTGAAGATAGATAGGGAGCATCTTTTCGTGCGTCACTGTGGGAGCTAACGTTCTCATCGTTTAAGTCGCGCTGGGAACTAATTTAAAGTTGGTTTGATGGTGGTATAGTAAATTGATGCGTTACAATTAGAACGGTTAGAGCGAGGTGTGGATGTTTCGCTGGACGAAAACTTTCAGTTTCTTCTCGCATAAATTTCTTTACCTTTTATTTGTGTTTTTTCCCACATTACTTTCAGAATTTTGGATTATGTTGTTTGACTTATGAATTACTGATTATGATGAATCTGACCTATGATTTAGCTGGTTTTCTTCATTCTTTGAAATGCTATTTTCTTGATTGCTTTATTTGTCTAAAATTTCATTTTGTATATTGTATTTGATGTTTTCAATTCATTTTTAATATTGTGGGATGGTTTAAAGGCTTTTGGTTGTCAATATTTACTTTCAATTTTCTTAACGATAAAGTGATTTTCAACTGCTTTTTTACTACTTTAATAGAGTATTTTTTTGATTTACTACACATTTTCCGATGTTCTGTTTAAGTATATTTTCTTCTCTTTTTTTGTGATGCTTTCAACCATTCTTAACTTTTCTTTTTGCGTTTGTATTGCTTATTTGTTATTGTAGTTATTATAGTTTGTTTTATGCTTTGTGGCTTAAGTATACTTATATCATGTTTCTATTTTATCTTTGTTAACAGTTTGTATTATCGTGTTTGTTCGATGGGGTTTTTTTATAATTTTTACTATTTATCAATTTGTTTTTTGCATTTTAGCATTTTTTGTTTTTTTTTCCGGTGTTTTGTTATACAACTTCTATTTTTTATTCAATTTATCAGCTTTCTCATGTATTATCAAATTTTATAAATATTGTATTGTATTTCTCTAATTCACTTTTATATTATAGTATTTTTGTTCATCTCTTCGTCATTATTCTACGATGATCGTCTGTTATTCAATAAACAAAAAGGAAGGCTTTTTAAAGGGAAATAAATCAAACTCTACTGGCAGTAGGGGTTTTAACTGCTGCCAATTAGCATTCGCAATGTAAAACGCTTGTTAAGCCACGAAAGCGCAGTAAAGCTAGAATAGGTTAATAAATTAAATTAAGGCCAAGAAAGCGTTCTACCCGACGGTGCCCCACGCATCAAATCCCGGATGCAGCAGCAGCAGCAGCAGGCGTATTTGTTTATTTCTCACACGCAAATCACTTCGTGTCATTGACGAACCACCCAGTCGCGGTGCATTCCCTAGTGACACTCACTATCCGCGTTTTTGGTGTGCATCGGTTCGGTTCGTCCGGTGCACCACCAAACGCCAGACTCTCGGCGATCGGGCCGGGATTAGATCAGAGGGCAAAACGGGGGGAGACGGGAGGGGAGAGAAAAGTGGCTGCCCTCGTACACTAGACCTAGTTTTAGAAAATGGGCCCGAGGTTAAGTCGTCCCTCCGCCGTCGTTAAGAATGTATCACCGCACCGCCCCCCACATGCGGGCCTGTGTGCCTGTGAGTCCATGTCTGTGGAGATTGATTTTCTTGCACTCGATGCTCGTTAAAGCGCGCGTGAGTGTTGGTGTGTGCTGAGTAGTTCTGCTAGTTAGTTAGTCGAATCACGCTTTATTAGAGTGTGATTCGTGCTTTTTTTTGTCTATTTTATGTCAGTTAAAAGGGGC
Source organism: Anopheles stephensi (assembly GCF_013141755.1). Classification (NCBI taxonomy): domain Eukaryota; kingdom Metazoa; phylum Arthropoda; class Insecta; order Diptera; family Culicidae; genus Anopheles; species Anopheles stephensi. The sequence goes on from NC_050203.1 coordinate 20,019,965, forward strand.
AGGGGAAATGTAAAGTGGTGCGGCGTAAACTATTTTTGGGCCTCGCACAGTCATGCGTACCGGGTACAACCTGTGTGAGTGATTAAGAGGACGACGACGACGACGACGACGGGCCCTTGAGATGGAACACACGCACTTCAGTTTGGTCGCAGTCGCTAATGGGGCGAATGAGTGTTTTGTATCGTTGACAGATACTGTAGCGTGTGTATTGCTTTAATTATTATTAATAATGCGATAATTGGACGGTTTGTTCAATGACGGGAGGTTAGGTAGAAAATAAATGTTTCCTCTAATTTGAGGATCTTGAGCCCTTCGGCTACTACTATTGATGTACACAATAAACCATAACTCTATCTTCAGGTGCCTTAAGCTATCTAAGGGGTTCTAGCGATAGTATAAAGCTTCGCGGGGTGGTCCGGTGGTCAAGGCGATAGCGGCACCGGCCTTCACTCGGAAGGACCGTTGTTCAAAGCCCATCCAGACCCCGCCACCCCTTACGTAGGGCTGACTACTTTACTACGGGTGTAAAATTAAGTCACAGAAAGCCAGAAACGGCAAGTCGAGACCTCTCGAGGTTTTTGTGCCATCAAAGAAGAAGAAAAAGATTATCTTCTTCGCATGCAAAGTTTCCATCCAAATAATGGGATTTTTCGAATCACTCAGGCACCTATCATGCAGTTAAGGAAGATTTGCGCCGCAACTATGAAACTTTGCAATAAGTTGAACAAAATTTGCTGCCTTGTTTGTTAGTTCAAACTTTTTAACAGACAAGCTGTGAAACGTCATGTTGCAGGGTTTGCTTCCATTTGTTTTTCCGAATCTTTCAACTTTTTGATCACTCAGGGGAATGTTTCTACTGGATAGTGGAATTTTGGCAATCCCGTAGCGAACAGTTGCAACCATATAATGGAATGTAGCATTCAGTTAGGGAAAATTTGCAACTCAGCTTTGGAACATTGCAATCCCCTTTTGGTTTTTTTTGCCTAGTGTTTGGTCCAACTCTGTTACCAAAAAATTCTAAGTTCGATTAGATTTTTTCAAAACCCTGAATCGACTGATCCCATGACCACGGATTTAACGAAAAATGAAGTCGAAAATATTGTTTTAATTATCACATCCTTAATCACACAGCCCAATTACAAAATTCCACAGTGCGCATTGAAAATTTACCCCTAGCTGCTTACAATATTCCATTATATGATTGCAAAGGTTCCATCGCATGGATGAAAACCCTGTAACTTGAACAAACTTTTATTTTTAAGCTTTAAAACAATCTCTCATTTGTAAATAACCCTCCCGAGCGCGCAGACGATACGTACAACCGCGTTGGAGTAAAACATTTTATGATCCCCAAAAAAGCGTGTCCAAATCATAATTGCAAAACCGACCGGGGGACAAACCGTTCGCGAGCGACATGCCACACCGGCCCGTTTCAATGCAAAAGTCGTTCGATTATGAACACCGCATCGCACTACACACGGGACCGAGCAATAAATGTCAACAGGTATAGTTTTGGAGGCATCGAGCAATGGTGAACTAAAAAAGCACGCCTGGACCGGCCAGAAACGCATAAATAAGTACTGCATAAATCGGTTTCTGTGGTGGGTGCGCGCGTGTGTGTATGGGGGGGGGGGGGGGGGGGGACACATATTACTTCGCATCATTTGGAAATGATGAGTTTACAGTCCCGGGATGCATCGGAGGAGGACACAAGCCCACCGGCGCGACATGATGCGACTACAGCCGAATGTCAAACTTGAACCCCCCCAAAAAAAAAAAGTGATAAAACCAAGCAAAAAGGAACAAAACAAAACTAGCAAAAACAAATGCAACAAAATATGAAACTCCAGCACACCAGAACACAGGAGGAAAACGCAGATTCGTAACACACACACAATGGCTATAAAATTTATACCACTGACCTACTTTAATTTTAGGGTTTCTGCCAGCCCCGAAACGAACGAGTCGGGGGTGCTTGGGGTGGCATTTTTCCTTCCCATCCACCCTCGCAACAACCAACTGACGCGACCAACTGATTATGGTTTCATGTTATTTTTTCCACCCCAGGTTTTTGGTTTGTTGCAGTCCGCCAAGCCTCTGCGGGAAAAAAAAGGTGGCATGAATATTCAAGCATCCGAAAATGCAACTTATTATTATTCCATTGCTGCAATCGTGCATGAGGGGGGTGTGTGGGGGTGGGGGGACTTCTTAAAGGGATCCCATCCGCAAAAGGGTCCCATCCTCCCACTTCCCACCCCCCTGAGTGGTGACTTATGGAATGGTTCGGTTGGTGGTGTATTGTGTCGGTTCGGTTCGTTTCATATATTAATGTTTGTGTGTGTGCTCTTTTTGGGGTCTGTATTATTTCTTTAAACATGCACGAAATTTGGTTGCAACCGGGGTCTGGCAGTTATTACTTATTACTGGCACGGCGGACGTGGCCCGGTACGGCACGGCACAAAAAACGGCTCGATGAGCGAATCGATCAGCATAATTCGTTATGATGATGATGATGATGCCTCGGGGGGTTCGTACGGTGTGTGTTTCGCGTAGCTTATGCGGCGATTTTTTTTTTTTGAGTCCATTCATTCCAGTTCCAGTTGTTTGATGTGACTTTGTATCAACGGTGGAGAATGTGATTGCATTTCTTTTGCAATCGACAGTGGAACAAACGGTGGTAATGAGTTTTCCTATGAGCTGTGCAAATTGTGAACGAAACAGCAAACGGCATGCAATGTTTTTGATTCATTTTTATCTTAGCATGTTGCAACAGTTAGTTCACTGTTCAATTTTAACGTATTATCGTTTTTAACTAATTTTGGCTTTTATGTTTAAAGTTTTGTCCTTCTTTTGACATTTATTTTGCAGTAATTACTTTCATATTTAATTTTAGACATTATAAAGTTTTTTTTCGATTGTTTAATAACCAAAACAATAATTAGTCGAATCATTTCAGTCTGCTTTGTTGCCCTGTTGTTTTCTAATCGTTCAAAGACACTTTTCGACTGATAGGTGTTTATTAATATATTTTTTACTTTTATATTATTCTGTTTTCCTATTTTCTTATATTTTTTCATATTTTCCAGTTATTTTACTTGTTTTCATTTATTATTGTTTTGTTGTCGTCTTTTTGCTTCATGCCTTTTATATTATTATTTTACTTTCTACATTTTATTATTCAATTTTACTTACTTCATTTTTTATCATTGTTTTACCTTTATGTTCTGTAGAATTCTGTTTTTAATTCATTTTTTTTTCGCCATTTGCTTTACTTTTTAATTATTTACCTATTTTAAAATCACCTGAAGACTGAACTTTAAAACTTTACACCATTTCCCTCTAGGCTACAATTATCTTCTGAACAATCTTTCTTCCCCAAAGCCTTATTGTCTTGCTTGTTTTTCTCGTTGCCCACAAGCAATGGGAGAACCTTTTCGAAACTCGCAACAGCAAAACGACGAATACACTTTCATTTTTATGATTCCTTTCCACCCGCAATTCAGTCGGCTCGTTGCCGGTAGACAGAAGACGCACGGTGGTTGAAGCTCGAAGGATTCGGTCTTGTGACCACCGGCATGGATGGATTCCAAAAAAAAACCTTAAACTCCACCCCCTCTGGGCGATGGGACAACGAGATGTGTTGGCAAAAACATTAAACACTACATTCCGCCATCCGGTCCTCTGGGATGTTACGGTTACGGTCTGGTACACTTTCCTGGTCCCGGTCCCGCTCGAAGCACGTTCACACGTTGCACAGGTTAGCTCTGCACTCCGGGCTGGGTGAAAGTTTTATTCTTCATCCGTACGGTCGTCTCCGTTTCGGTTCTTTCGGTTGGATGAAAATCAATTCCAGACGGACTACAGAAAAAAACTGTTGGGAGAATCAGTTCCGGACCGAGTAATTTCGCAACTGGTTGGATGGCGAACTGTAGATAAAAACGGATGGGAAGTAGATAGCAGTGTCGCCGGCACTATTATGCTATGGAGAGCTCCAGCAAGAGCTGGTGACTAATTGTGGGAGAACTCTTTTCTTTGGTGGATAAATTAACGCCGGCCACAAAATGGTGAAGAAAAGTCAGTTTTTTCTCTCATGCACAAAGCGGTTGTAAATCACATCGTATTATAAGTGAGATTCTTGAAGATGGGAAATAGATAACCATTCTAGAACGAAAGTTACGTAAAGTTAAAGAAAAAGAGATCTTATGCTAAGAGATCTTGGGCCTTCCATTTATGATTTCTCTGAGATAGTAAGTAGAGCATTGAAGGAGGCAATCCTGATAGAATTTGATTTCAATTCAGGCTCTTAAAATAGTATACTTCCTACTTTTAATGAAGTTAGTGAGTGCTTTTAGTCAAAACAAATAGGAGAGCCTTAAACTGTTAGCGTAAGCTGATGCAAGCTTGAAAGCGTATCAGCTGCAATGCACGAACCATTTAACATATCCTCAATGTTTTGACTTTGTTGTTGTCAGGGTGTTGAGTAATCATGTACGCATTTTGACAGAAATGAATGTCAAATTGCTTATAAAGTTTTATAATCTGATTTGACAGTTAGCTGAGCTGATTCGTAACTCAGGACTTATCCAAGCTTGCACAAGTAATTCGGCAATACTTCGTGAGCAATCGATTGTCAGTATTGGTTAAGCCATGTGAGATCTCTTGCCATGTGAGATCTCTTTCTGGTGGAGAAAAGCTATATGGAAAATAAAACGCGAGAAGAGGTCGTATACTTTCTTGACTATACTTCTTCAAGAGGTCTTGTCATTATTGCCTAATATTAATTTATACAGCTTAATCATTCATTTGTGTCATTCAATATTTATCAAAGTTAAATTTACTTCTTACTTGGTTGACACACTCAACAGATCTCAACAGCTATCTATGACTTGGAAAAGTCCTTAGTCGATCCTGGATATAGCTCGTATAACATAACCCGAGGCTTGAACTCTGATCAGACAGGGTGTTGGGCTGTACAATGCCGATCCGGTGATTGTAAAATGAGGATTGATCGAAATTGCCTTAATAGCTACTAAAGGTTTATGTACAATATAGAAAATTTATATTATAAAATATTATTATTATGTGTTTTATTTAACAACGGATGCCCAAAACTTTATTCACAAAGAGTTTTTAGTTTTTCTAGAACCAGAACGTAGCTATTCCCATCTGATTACTTCTCACGTCACTTAACTTAACTGCCACCGATGTTGAAAAAGCCCGTTAACAACATGTTTTAAGATAACAATTTTTACGGCGATAATTTTACGGCCACGCATCGACAGCGCTATACTCTCCGCACATGATAACCTAAACAACCCCTGACCCAACCCCACAGGAACACATCCACCCGGGATGGTTCTTTTTTAAAGAGATGTATTACCTTCCTACAGCGACAATGTGTTGGTCGATATCGGGTTTGGGACAGACACGCTATACACTACCACTCTATGCCGCCGCATGTATATGTGAGCTTCTCCTCCCGTATGTTTGCTTGCCTGGCCCGTTTTTTTCTTACGGGTGTTTTCTTTTCCCGGCTTTCCCCACGTATTGCGCTGATGCGCGGCTTGTTCCTGTCCCGACGACGACAACGACGAAGCCCGCTTTACGCAATCAAATCCCCGACCTCGGACAATCACGGGATGATGCAGATGATGATGATGATGATGAAGCGCCGTCGAGTTGTGCGAACAAAAAGAGAGATCGAAGATATAGAGGGGGCTTTTTAATCGGATTCGATGTACACAAAGGGGTTTAAGTCGTAGTATTAATTTAGTTTGGTGGATATCACTTACGAGTTTCATGACTATACTTTTGAAAAATTCCGTTAAGCCACTCGTACTCTAACACACCCTTCCGTACATATGGGGCGGTGTGGTGTATAATTTGAATGGTGAGAAAATCAACAAATGTGACCAAACCATACTAACGATTTACGTAAAGTAAACTACTCAACCCAAAAAAAAAAGAAATCCCCAAAAACTCGGACATCCGTTTGCAACTGGTTGGAAACAACGGGAAGTTACAGTTTTCGTTACCACAGTCTAAACGCGTGCCACCCCCTTCTTCACCACCTCCCCTTGCCCTCAAGTACTTTAATCTCGTGTGGCTACGCAGTCCGATTCGGGGCGGTTTTGACTGTTCGGTGGTGAATTGCTTCGAAACTAATGCTCTCTCTAGCGCATATAGTGCTCGTCGTGGTGGTGCGGTGGTCCAGCAGAGGCCGGGCCGGGAGGGAAGTACACCACCACCTCCGTGTACAGGCAGCAGGCGCGCGTCACTGTGTGCGACCCACTTTCCGTCGATGGCCTACTGCACTTGGCCAATTTTCACTCTCGATGGAGATTGCGCAATCGGGGCCCGGTCCGACGCGTAGTCAAGCGTTTCTATTCATAGACAAAGTAGGCGAAGGCAAACTGAGCAGCAGCAGTCAGACTGAGTAGCACGCGGGTTACGGTACGGGCGTACTGCGCGAGAGGTTGCGCAGGGGTTGCCAGCGTGAGACACACACACACACACACACTCCCATTTGCGTGCCTGAGTGCTGATGGAGAAACGAGCGCACGACGGGTGGGGGTGATGCTGAAAAGGCCGTGAGTTTGTGCACGATGTTGGGGATGTTGGTGTGTGTGTGTGTGTGTGCGTTTGAGGCGTTTGGGGGATGGTTTCTGTACTACACTCTCCCTCTCGATTCACTAGCGCTTGCGTTGGTTTTTTGTTAGTCTCCATCACGAGTCGTGAGTTGAGAGCCACTCATCTCTGGCCACTCATCTCACGGCTCACTTCGACCGCACGCACGCACTCCTAATGGGTGATTTCAAAAGCGAGAGAGAGAGAGAGATTTAAGGGTAGCTATGGTGTTTTTTACTTTGGGAGGCTTTTTTTGGTACATTTTTAAGTTTCTTCTTTTTTCTGTGTTTCGGGAGAGCCAACGTTTAACAGCTGTGGATTGGTAGTGGGCTGAAAAACTGAGAGTGAAATCGACACTTGTGGAATCGGAACTCTTCTTTCTTTCGCTGGGCTCCGTGTACTACCCTGACTACTACAATCTACTACCATCCCGTACTAGTACTAGAAGCCCGTCTCTCCCCCATCACCGGACGATGTTTGGAAATTGGGCACTTTCGGAAAACGGTAACGAAGTGAGAAGCCGCAGGAAGTAGAGAAAGGCAGAGGGAGAGGGATGGAGGGCGGCAGAATGGACCTTCAAACTGTTTGGTAGTTTGTTTTTTTTTTTTCGGCGGTTTGTTCCGAAATAGAAAACTAAGCTTATAGTAGTTTTCAGTCAGGCCGCTACGGGGGCCTTCTTAACCTTATGCGCGGTACGGTATGGTAGGGATTGTAGTAGTTGAGCGAGGTTTGGAGGAACGAACCGAAGGGACGGAGAGAGAGAGATTAGCGGATTATTTACTGCCGAAATAAAGCTGTCCGTGAGCTGCGGAGGGAGTGTTGCAAGAGATAGAGAGACCGTAGTAATAGTAAGTCTTTACCAGAGCAGCTGACAGAAATGTTTTTTTTTTTGCGGAGCAAGGTGAGTTACGGCTTGAGATTAGTTGTCGATCATTGGGAAGGGCGAATAAATAGAGGTCGAGTGCTCTTATGGGTTAATTAGCTAGATTTTGGATAAGGAACAAGGAACCTCATAATGTCGGAAGTCGCTTCCAACAAGCGTATAGAGATCTGAGACTTACAATAGATTTCCTTTTTGAAGGGATCCTCCTGGAATAGGACAATCTGGTAGGAGGGTATTTCGTTCCGAGTTGTCGCTATCTACTGATCTATCGGAGATCATAGTTAACTTATCAGAAGAAATTGGAACTTTTTGAACAGGTGGTCTATGGAATGTGGTACCATTGAAAGGTTTAAAGAGCGAGAATGCTGAGCTATACTAGAACGCCTAACCGAAAACTATAACGCACGGGTGATCGTCTGTCATCCTCTTAGAGTTATTTTCCTGAGATATACTTAGCTGGATACTTGGGAAGACGCATCTGGGAATTCTATTATTATAACTGTCCGTACCCTTACCTGTTCTCCAAAGGGTCAGCTAAATTTTTAGACTGTGTCACTACGTCTTCAATATTATCATGTCACTGACAGGACCCCAAAATGATTGTGAAAGTTACATTTCTCCCATGGCTTTTCTCGGTAATGGATCTGCTTTCGAGAGCAAATGATTATCCAATCCAGTTTGCTTCTCCAAAAAGAATGAAATAATGCGTAACTTCAGTACTCTACTACACCTCGATTGTTTGCTCAACCGTCACACCGTGTTTGCCTATTCTCTGGCTCAGAGTCTCCGAGATGTTCGTTGTAATCGCTGCTTTAGCAGATGGCTTCATATGCCCGTCATCCGTTCAGCTGTTGTATTTCCGCCCCATTAAAAAAACCCACTTTTTCCTCCATTTACTACCCTCCAAAAAAACAAAAAGAAACTTCACAATTTTCAAGTTCACGCCAAATCCTCGTGGTTGACGCGCTAAACGAACATTGCGCAAAAATGTGTGCTATCAGTGAAAATTAACCAAACTCGTTTCGTTTTTCTGGATATTTTCGCTTTGTTTTTTTTTTCGAAGCGTGATTGCGTTACGGTTTTTTCTAAAATCCAGGCGTCAACCTTCGTGACGTGGGGGGGTGGTGAGTTTGGAACTGGAGCGGTGGCAGACGCAGCCGGGCAAATATTACGCAACGCAAATCACCTATATCGGTGTGCGGGCTGTGTGTGTGTGACACATGACAGCAAAACGGATGGAGGATGGAGCAAAGTCTCCAAAAAATTTACACCTTTTCGGACGGATTAGTGGTTTAGAGAGCTCGATGGGCTGTAGTGACTTAGTTTTGATCGTGTCGATTTTTGCTGTGGGTTGGGGGGTTTTGCTGCTCCACTGATGATCGGATCGATTGAGACAATTTTATGCTCGACCAGTTTTTGTCGAGTTGAAGCGTGTGTGTGTGTGAGCGAGAGTGTAAGCCGCTTAGTCTAGTACTCTCGGCAGACTTGTCCACCTGCCTGGTGGAGTTCGAGTTTCGAATTTCGAACCAAACAAAATGCGAGTGGTCGTGTGACCGTGAATCAAGCAGCAAGTGATTAGAATGAGCTCCGAATCCGTGTCGTGCCGTGTGGAACAGGTTCACATTTGGAAAAAGGGTTGGTTGAGTTAAGGTGGATTTAAGGTACTAGAAGTCAACTGAAAGTTTTCAATCTTGAAGCCTTATTAGACGGCGAGAGAGGAGCTTGAGCAGCGTTACAAATGGATATGAAACTATTTAATAAAATCTGAACTCCTGTGAAGTAACTTAGGAATACTTACAAATTTGACTCACTTCAAAGATGAAGCATCGCAATATATTAAAAAAAGGGAACAATCGCGTTCGCGTGCCGCACTGTGGTTTCGAAACAAGGCACACGACTCCGAAATTGATTCAGTTAGCCAAATTTGGAACACACATTTGTCATTTGGCTGGTCTGGGCAACATGGCGCACTTGACATTAACGCCATGTGGTGTGTTATGGATTAAAAAAAAGAGCGAAGTAATAATACAACAGTCACACTAACATCATAACAAAAAGTACCGTCCGCAGGAAAGAAAACCCTCATCAACTTCGACGATCACGTCCGATGTTGAAATTGCGTGCGTAGTACTTCACATGCGCGCCCGGGCTATGTGTCAGATGCGTATTACGCGTGTTAGGAAAACAAAAAATGAAACGAGCTCGTTGTTGTTCGCGAGGACTCCACTGCAACGAAAAGCGAGAAACACTTACGTTGATGCACAACAAAAGACTCCACCCCTTCGCGACTTCCTCCGTTCCGTCCACAAAACAGGCCTCCCAGTCAGCCAGTCTTGTGCCATCCAAATTGATGTGTTATTGTCATTGCAATTGGGTTTTTAGCGGTGGAAATTACTTTACATCTCACCAGGTGTAGCAAAAGATCAAGCCCCAGCCAGCCAACCAAACAGCTCTTCTTCTGCTCGTCTATTACCTTCGCCATTGCTCTGTGGGGCTGCTGAGGCTGTTTTTCTTAGGCAACCAATTTCCACCACGTTTTGGGCGTGTGTGTGTGTTATGTTTCGGCACATCCAGCAAAATTTCTCGCTGCATTACCAACAACGAGCGGGCTGGGCTGCGTTGGTGCATCGTTTTGTCGTCACCTTCGCACGGTGACACATATGTACGGTAATATCGCCACCGACCGGTGAACACCGGTAACCTTTTCACTTTTGCCGAGTATCGGATCGTCGTCTTGCACCGTCTGGCGGGGGGGTCATTTGGGTTGTTGTCTCGCCTCGGCTTCTCAATCCGCGCGAGCGCTACCAACACACAATTGTAGCAAACGTGTTGAATGGTGCCGTGTTGTTACTGTGCTCCGGTTGATGTTGGATCAGGAGGTCTGGAAGGAAGGGAGGGAGGGTGTGCGAAGGGATGAAGGGGATCGCGAGCATAATGCAGAATGATGGTAGCTCATTAAGTGTTGCTGCAATCGGCCAATGTGCGTCCACGAATGTGCGTTTGTGCGAGAGATGAGTTTCTAAACGAGGTTGAGCTCGGCAGCGTGTCGTCGAGTCTCTGAAAGACAAAGAAGACGGGTGTTTTTTCTGCTTTTTTTTGGTTGGAGATGATCACGAACCGAAAAGGGTTCGATTGGTTAATGGGTTTGTAATGTGTAGTACTTGGTGGCTTAAATGACTGTTTTCGTTCGAAGGGAACGTTTGAGCGTTATTAGCGAACTTTGGTAATTTGGAATAGAATTCTAAGATTCAAATTATAACAACAGTATAGTTTGTTCAATATTTAAATCCAAAACTTCACTTCCGAATATATCAACCCTGGGAGGCAATGGCCTTTACGTACTCCGAACGAAACCACTGGAACTATCTACTGTAACGATCGATCATGAAAGACTTTTTGCGATCGTAGAGTAGGCTGTTGTCTTACAAGATATTAGCTTACGGTTCTCCGTAAGGCTTAAAAAAAGGATCGGTTAGATAGAAGAAATCAAACGAAGCATTAACTAAAATTATTGCGGCTCTATCAGCTAACCTGCAAATACATCCTGAGTGACGCAGGAGATATGAATAGAAAGGTACTCGTTTGGAATCGTCCAAGACACGCTCGATCTCGGACTGAAAGTCAACACTGGCAACAATTTGGATGTAAAATCAGGGGAGGATCTCAGTATAAAAAAAAACTAAGCAGATGTTCAAGACCCCGAGGTTCCAAGAGGTCCAGTTCATATCGACAGAAGCGTATCTTCCTTTAAGATGACTGTGGGGTAGTAGGAGCCTGGATCATTCAGTGTGATTCTTTAAGGAGCTTCGTATAATATAGCTGATTGGTCTCACACTGAGCCCCAGTCAGTAGATTCATTTTGTTAGATGCCTCCAACTTTAATTCTTCTTGGGGCCACCAAGAGGCCTCTGTGTAAGATACATGCAAGGATTAAGCCAGCTGATTTCTCTAATCAAATATCTGCCGAGAAGGGTACGTTTTGAATTATTTAGAAATTTTATAATTATAGGGCTCATAAACGCATTTTAAACAAGGACGCTCACTGGATTTTTAGCAGCTTATTTACATTAATAATTTGTCCGAAACCGAGAAAATTAGATGTTCATAAAAAAATGAACAACTCTATGAACTGAATACTGCACATCAAATTTGACTTGTTACTTGTCGGTAGGCTGGTCAGGTTGGGATAATGACACCGGAAAACCTAGCCCGTAAAGTTTTTTGAGGGCATGCTGATGGACAGTTGATTGCTTCTAAAAATTGCGAAATCTAAGATGCGTTCACCAGAAAGCCCAGGATAATCGATTGATGTCACTCAATCGAGAACAATTTAAGGGCTCTAAACAGCAGGCCAGGACAAAGTGTCTATTATGGCAGAGAAGTATGCAAGTCAATAGCGCAGTATAATAGCATTTTCTTGTTACAGAATAACCCCACTTTTAGTGACTGTATTAGCGGCAAAGCAGAGGCGGATGGTGCCCATTGGAAGCCCTGAGCATAATTAAATATAGGAGCCCCTGTCACATCAATTCTGCTCGGATCGGAGGGTGACGCCTTTGTGCATTTGGGGTGCTTAAAGAGATTCAAGCCCTCGCGTTCATTTAGTCCAGGGGTAGACATGTCATGAAAAAGACACCATAAAAGCTATTTCTCATTCTGATTCTTGAATCTTCGATGCATCAGACATACGAAAGTGTTTACTCTTACCTGTAGGCCTCCTTGTACTCTTCCAAATAGGCTTAATATTAGATTTAAAGGGCTCCGCAACCGATCAATGCATCCAAATGGATTGTCGCTTGAAATAGAAATCGCATACACCACACCCTGCGGCCACATTGCATTCGGTGTGTAGACTTTTAGTGGAACATTATTTTTAGCCTGATCCACAATGCCTTACGGCACGGCAGACTCGCTGTCTGGTGTGGTCGCAAAATTGGTTCCCGATCGGGTTTTAAAATAAACCACCGGAAATTCTTCAAATACCCCGCTACGTTCCGTCACAGAAAAGATCTTCCTGGCATCCTTCCGGTTTCAACTGTTTGAAGCAGATCTTACTGTCCATTAAGCTTATATCCAACACTCGTTCATCAGTTGCAGTGTTTTAAAATATATTCCTGTACATATATCTTCGTGATCTTCGCGATGCATCGATACTCGGTACTCGATCGTCTGGGACAACCTTGTTATATATTTTTCAAAACAAAGTTTCACGTTCGCACAAGAATCGTGACCAGGATTCAGTCTGGACGAGTAACAAAAAACTGTGTTTATAGTATTACCATACGGTACTCGTTTTATTGCCATACGATCGTCTGAAACTAGTGTTTGTTATTTTCTCTCGATTGTTCACAGTTTTGTGTTATTTTGGGATTACTTTTCCCTTTTTTCCCTTTCTACGCAACGGAAAGGTTACAGGCAAAGGTGATCGACGGAGCTGGCGATCGAACGGTGCAATAATAATTTTATGAGGAACGAAACTGTTTATTGCTGTGTGGTGCACTGTCGGAAGATGGTGGAATATGAGGAATTGCATCGGGACACAGTGCTGCACCTTTGCGCGTTGCATGCTATTTCGATGCAGTTCGCTGCCTAGCAGCTGTAGCTCTCCTGCTCGTCCGTCCTGCGACATTTCCTTTCCATGTTCCATTATTCTTTCCTTCGGGCACTACTGGCTCCTTTCCCTGCACTTGGCACTTCTTTTTTCCTTCATTCTCTGCTGCCTGTGCCACTTGGTTTCCGAATGCAAAAAGGAATGCTCACGTTTGCTGATGAGCTGTACCGTCGTGCTTACTTCTTTCTTAATTCTACTCTTCGGGCTGCGTTCGATCGCCGCCCCACATCGCTTTTCACTCTCGATTTTTGGCGGCTGCTGCTGCTGTGGCAGGTTTGCAATTTAAGAGTGTGTGTGTGTTTTTTGTTTTCCTTTCCATCTTTTTGAGGTTTTTCTTGTTCTTCGTTCACGTGCGTCGCGTCTGCCTTTCTGGGTCATACCATAATTGAATGTAAGTTGCAATTCGTGCGTGCACCCACGGGAGGGGGGGGGGACAAAAAGGGTAGTGGTAAAATTTTACAAAAGGCAATACCACGCGGCGAGCTGCTCGTTGCTGCACAATATGATTCGAATTATGCACTTTTTGTCCTGTTGTAACAAAGGAGGACCGCGAACGCAGGCAAGCAATGGGAAAGGAAGGAATGAATGAGGTATCGAAAAGAAAACAGCTCCGATCGATCGAGACGAGTCCTTGGGTTGGGTGGATCGCTGCATTGGGGAGATATGGGTTGATAAGTGTTTAGAAAGGCTGCACGGAGAATTGAAATGATGGGAGGATGTACAACTGGCTAAGCTATCTGCTAGGAATAAGTAACGAAATAGTAAATTAAGCATCTGTAATTTTTAGTTATCAATTAAAAAAAAATTAATTTGCTGCGCGTACTTTCGCTTACATTTTAAATTAGTTTCGTTTCTTTTTGTCTAATATTTCATTTAGTTTTTAATATTTCATATTTTTATCAACTTTTTTAATGATTTTTTTCGTTTGCTTTCTTCTATTAACTTTGTAAAAATTTCTTTTCTTTTATTTGTTTGATTGTTTGTTCATATTTCAATATCTTCTTATTTTTGTTAGCTGTTCTAATTATTTTCTTTCATCTAATTACTTATTTTATATTTAATTTTGACGTCACAACACCTTATTTAGTGATTATCTTTTCCTTTTTTAATTTTATATTTATTTAAAATTTCTAAGCTTTGAATTGATTGTTTGCTTTCTAATATTTAAAGTTATATTCTTATCTTTTTATCGTCTGTTTTGATGAATATCATGTTTTGTCTGTTTATCTGCTTTTCTTTATTTTATTCATGAAATTTATTTGAATTTCTCAGTTTTGGCTGCCTTGTTGGTTGGCGAATATCGAATGTTATCGTCCTTTATTTTTGTCAGCGTTGTAGGAACATCTTATGTTTTTATATATTTTTCCTTATATATCGTCAAACAATCATCATCTTTTTTGTATCTTATTTTTTCTACAAAATTTATTTAAAATTCTCAATTTTGAATAGAGTTTCTATGCCATCAAACCTTGTACTGAAACATATGGACAACCTATCAGAATTATTTTTTTTGCTTCTCTTTCTTGTTCCTATTCGAAGTAGTTAGTTAAGAACTTGATCAAGAATATACATTGAACAAAGTCAATATAATTTTTTTCTTAGTATTATCGATTCTTTTTAGCAAGAGGGATAATCCTATCTCAAAGAAGTACAAATTTCCTAAAATGTATAGAAAATTCATGAAAGAAACTTATCAAGTTCCACATTTTCCAGGACCCAAGCACGCCTGACGTAAACTGTGTAGCCCTAAAAGACACAACTAGTTTTGTAAAATCAACCACCGAAAACCGTTCGCCCCATCCCGGCTGAGTTACAGAAAGTGCAAGTGCAATTCGTGTCGGGCAGCAGCACAGGATACTGCCACCAAACGTGCGCGAATGTCCGTGGGAAGGGGTTTTTCCTTTTAATGGACATTCGTTTTTCGGGGTCCTGCCCGCTTTCGAGATGGTTGCTTCCATCCTGTTTCTTTACCGGTTCTTTTCTTCCTTCTTTCACCGTCTGGTGTCTTGCGGCACGGTACGGTCTGCCGGGATGATTGCGCAATTCTCGATCATGTTCAGCCGATCCTCGTCTCCGTCGGCCCGGTCTGCTCGGATCGCAACATGGGAGCTTTTGGAAAGTTTTCTGAACGTCTCAGATCTTTCTTTGCGAGTGTGTCCTTCAGCCGTAGCAGATATCTTGCGCTCGGTTCTCGTAGTGGCTATGTATAATTTTCTGAACATGAACCGAGCCTTCCTCTTTTTCCACGAATCAGCCATTCTGTTGCGGTGCGATCACCTAGCATCACCGCGGTCTGTCTGTCGCTTTATCAGATTGTTTGGTGCTGCCCGTGTCCTTACCGTTCGATTACCATTCTCGCGTGGTCAGGAAAAGTGAAACCGTGAACCTATAGACGACTGCACACTGCCGAAAAAGCTATCCCAGATCCGACGATCTAGTGGATCAGACGGTCCATGGTGACGAACGAATGGCCGGAGCAAAGGATACACGATCCATAGATCGGTCACGTTTCTTTATTATTAGTCTTGTAGTGGAGGCGAAAGGTCCTGCATGCATCCATTGTGCCACAGTGCCGGTCGAGCAGTAATTTCTAGACGTGATTACGCGCGATCGAAGCAGCGGGATGAAAGTAGTTTCCGCCTACGATTTACTTTTTTGATTCGCTCTCACTTTGGTGGACTCCTGTTTACCGTCCGAAAAATTGGAAACAAAGAAACAGATTCGTGAGAAGCATAAATCAAACAGAAAAGTGGGTTGACTTTCTCCTGCGGTGTAGATTTTGGTAATTGAATTACAGCTTCCTTTATGGCGTTTAAGTATGACATTTACTAGTAAAGCTATGGGGAAGATACGATTTCTAAAACAAATTTAAGGAGGGTTGCATGCGAGGATTATTTTGGCGGTTCGATGGCCGAAGCGACAGCGTGGCCAGTCTTTACACGGCTGGACCCGGGGTTCAAATCCCATCCAGGTCGCCTCCTCGTCCGCAGGAATGACTATTCAGCTGTGGGTAAAATCAAGTCACAGAATGGGTTCAAATCCATTTCCATTAAACACGATCCATGGTTGCACTCCTCCATCCCCGGCTGCATCCGATCTCTCTCAGTTCTGACTCCACTTGATCCAGCCAATGAGCTCGCTGTGGTCCTCTAGCCCTCGTGCCGAACGGGTCGCTGTCGAGCACCTTCCTGGTAGGGCTTGAGTCCAAAATTCCTCATCACGTCAGGATCGTCAGGATGTCTACATCATCAAACAGCTCAGCTAGCTCGTGGTTCATTCTCCTTCTCCACACGCAGTGCTCGCGCACACCGCCAAAGATAGTCCGTAACACACAGTTTAAGACTCGTGCCCGTAGAGGACTACCGGCCGCATCAGTGTAAGAATCTTCTGGATCTCAGGTGTTTGTGGAGCTCGTATTGGGTGATTATTTCGCTGCTTACGCCGTTGTCCGAAGTTGCGATAGTGCCAAGGTAGCTAAACTCCTCTACTACCTCAAGATCGTCGCCGTCAACTAATACTCTGCTTCGGAGTCGTGCTCTATCACGGTCAGAGCCTCCGAAAGTAGATATTTTGACTAAAATACATTATCTGAGGATTTAAATGTTGGATGATCGCTAAGCTCAGTTGAAGGGATTCCTAACGAACTGATGTCATGGAACATAAATTCTCCGAAGGGCATCAGTAAAATACTGGATTCAACTTTTATAGGATTACATTCCAGATTTGTAAGATATCTTGTGTATAGTCAAGCCTAAGCCCAATCATTATTCAAAAAATACTATATCGGGTGGGACCTCCTCAAAATCCTATACTATGAGCTGTATCCTTTGCTCAGAAAAATAAATACTAAGTGCTGCGTTGTCCTAGCAACTTTAAGAGTAGAGCAGATAAATAATACCTATTGCTTTCACTTGAAGATCATTTACCTTCCAACTCTTATCTTTAATTCTAGCACCTTCAGAATCTGCCATATGACTTTGACCTTTCGCTTTTGCCGCTACACCCTACATACCTGCACTCACCCCCGAGCATCCCGAGCATTCTCAGCCTGCAATAGGCCGGCTTGTTTATTTGTTTGTTTTGATCGCAAGGCTTAGCCGCGCCTGCCATTTCCCGATCCTTTTGTTGGGGGAAAATATTTGCTCTTACACCTCTATCGGTACGGTCCTGTTTGATGTGAGGACAGTTTCCAAAAGAATTAATGCTCACAACCATGTCAAACGGTACACCACGACATGGGTAGTCAAATTTTTCGCTCTTTGGAAAAACAGTTTATTGTTGCTAAAATTATGCTACCCCGGGCGGATCATTCGAGAAGGTATATGGGAAAGGATCGCTATGAGCCGGCCCCTAACAGTCGGGGTAGAATATTTACATAATATTTACGCTAATTGGTAGTCAATTGCTTAACCCCCGGGTCGGTAAAGCTGGCCGTATATACCGAGGATGAAGTGTGTGCGTGTTATTTCCCAGCATGAAAATACCGACACACACCACCACCGGATAAAACACGGCACAACGGACAGAAGGAAGAATAATTACCACCTTTTTATGGTTGCGCCCGTAAGTTCCTCTCAGGCGGCTGTGCTGGGTTTGGGTTGGGTTTTTATGTTTCCCATCATTCCATCAGCAGTGTTCTATCACTGCCAGGATATGAATTTCGATAGAGTCATCGGGGGATCTAGGTTTGGGAGCTGTGTATCGCTTACTGTACTGGAGGTTTGAGATCTGTATCTCTCTGTCTCGTTCGGCTGATAATTAGAGGGAAAGCAAGCGCCCCGAACGAGCCTTCCTTTCAGGATGATTGCCCAATTGCAGTCAGGAAAGCATTTCTCCACGAAGATTGGAGGAAGATGAAGAGAAGGAATGGAAGGTTTTGAGGGCAGTAAAAACAAAACCTACTCACATATGATGGACAGGATTTGAATCGTTCGATGAATAGAAGCTCAGTAATGGGGGCCTGGTGATCGGAACGATCATAAAGCAATAAAATTTGAAAATTTTTGGAAGGAAGAGAAGGATAGTGCCCGATTCCAATTGTACGTTGTACAGTGGAAGTAATTCGTGTGCAAGTTAACTTATTAAAGAATTGAGAGATGTAAAAGTCCTACGGAAAATATTCTCAAGTTGACTATCGAACCATTTTTAGAGATTCTTTTGCATGTGAGTAATGCAACAAGACTCACTGTTCAACATTGAATCGTTCCTTCTTCTACACGTTGACATTCATTTCCTATCCCCGGCCCGGTACAGCTGCAAACTGACTTGTTGAATATTTCACCTTCACGTAGGGATTCACGAGGGACAGGCGCGATTTTACAGCTCATCTCCCAATTTTACGACCCGATTCCTGATTCAGATCCAATATGCATATACCCTTGTGAAAGGGCCGATGTGCCGATTTATAGCACCAAAGTAAATCACAAGCTAAAGATACACCAAGTTACGGTCGTCTGAAACC
Source organism: Anopheles stephensi (assembly GCF_013141755.1). Taxonomy (NCBI): domain Eukaryota; kingdom Metazoa; phylum Arthropoda; class Insecta; order Diptera; family Culicidae; genus Anopheles; species Anopheles stephensi. The sequence continues at coordinate 20,038,547 of NC_050203.1, forward strand.
GCTCCATTGTATTCGGTGTGTGTGTGTGTGCCAAAAGGTGAATGTTTGCATTTTTAAGCATAATGATCCTCCTCGGAACTTCCTTTCTGCTGCGGCCATTTGCATTTTTATGCACATGAACTAACTCCATCTTGCTACGTGAATTTTGGACACAGCCATGGCATTGTGGGTTTTACATATCTTTTGTGCTGGTTTCTGTTTTAGTTTATGAAAAGTTTGTTAGTATTTTTATAATACTGTTGACTTACATGTTTTATTTGGTAAATTTTCTGACTTATGATTTTTTAAGAAATTTTTTAATAATCTTTTTACTTTTCTTTAACTTTTGAAATATATTTTTTTAATATTAATCAAACATTTTTTTATAATTTTTACTCTTCTTGGAGACAAGCACTCTCTCTAGTCTCTAACTAAAGTGTTAAAAAGAAGCTCCAATGGTAGCGTTCGAAGATCGGATCACTCGTTGGAAGCCTATAGTTTCAAACTTTGTCTGGGCCCAACCGGATTAAACGTGTCGCAATTTTCCCGCCACCTTCGAAAAATCGTAAATGAATTAGAAGGGAGGCGAAGGGATGTAAGATAGAGGTAACCACTGGCGGTGGTGGAGTGTGCCAAACAATCCGGGTGTCCTCGACGCTCGTAGTTGAGTTTTTCTCCCCCAGAGGTTTTTGTTTAGCTACTGTTTAACGGTCCGCTGGGTTTTTGATCCGATCGTCGTACCGGGTTAGCTTCACCCGTTTGTTAGGTGTTGATTATTTGTGCTTACGCATTTTTTTTGGGGCTTGTGTCGAAAAGTGGTGGCCATCCTGCTCTCGCTCTCGCTGTCGTCGTGGCCGGGGAATAATTATTTTGGGGTGTCAAAACAAACAATGTTTCAGAGTCGGTCACACGGAGGGGTATGTCACTAGGCTTGAACGGTTCTTCTTTGTTGTGTGAACTTTTTGTGTTTTGTTGGGTGATGTTTGCATTTGAAAGGGTAGCAGTCGTATCTATAACAGTCAAAGAGCTGCTATTATGTCAGGTTCTTTGTTTTGGGAGGAGGAAACTCTGTCATCAATGTCAACGCTGGGGGGTTTTTGTGTGATGTAAAGTACGCACTTATGAATGTGATCTCAATTTCATCGCTGTTAAATAGGTTATTGTTCAATAAATGCTGTTAAACGTTGCAATGTGGAGCAAAGATGCAAAGGCATGTTCAACGGTTTCGGAGCCTCTCACACCTCAGTCATCAGTCAAACCTTTAGCCTTCAATTATTTATGACAAATTTTGGATCTTCTATCGGTAGGATAGTGTTGCTAGTCAGCTGTCAAATTAATGCTCTTTCCTGAATATTCTGATCGATCAGGACTCTGGTTCTTGAATCGAAAGAGATATATACTGTCGATAGATTTCTTCTTGGAAAGGGTTTCCATGTTCCTGATATGTTTGGAATGAAAATTCACCAGCTCGAACTACCTTTTGCTGTCTAATACGCATTAATCGCTAGAGAAACGCTAGAGCCTTCTTAGCAAAATAAACGCCTCAAGCTAGTCTCACAACTTTGTTAATCGCCTAGGAACTTCGACGACCTCCAAGTTTTCTTGGATGCCTAAAATCCAGCGATCGCTATTTAACTCTCTCGATTGTCTCTTAAAACTCCAACAAGTTATATTTTTATTGCGTGCAAATTGACATTAAATGGCCACATCAAGCGCATCCCAACGCCGTATGAGATAACCCCAACCAGAGCACGATTTAGAGGCTTTAGATTACTCTCAAAAAGGTTGTGTGATGCGCCATCCCGAACCCAAACCGATGACACTAAACCGATAAATCCCTCCTAAGAAAAGCCAATTCCCCACGCACGCCATCGACGCAATGCATTGCAACGACGGCGAGAGAGAGAGAGAGAGAGAGAGAGAGAGAGAAAGAGAGACACCGAGCGCATATCGCTACAGCTATCTCGACGGCTCACCACATCCAGGTGCCCTCACCCACGGGATCCATTTTGTCTGGGTGGTTTACATCACTGCCCTGGCACAATATCTTTTGTGATAAACCTAAACTATACTCCCCGCAGCGAACCCACGCATCATCGTCCGGTCGTTTTTTTCTTGGGAGGGCTAGTTGGTGGAGGACGGTGTGACAGAGGGAACCAGAAGTGTCCGAAACACTCCCGAAAAAAAAGCCCCGGTCTGACCGTGTGTTGCGGCACCCAGGTGCAGGGTGTGTGTGTTGCGAGACGAACACACGACACGCACCGTAAGTTGATTGGGAAATTGTGCTGTGCGTGTGTCGCTTTTTTTTTTGGGTCTGTTGTTTGTCGTGCGTGAAACGTGTTGTGACAAGAAGGAGGTGGAAGAGGAGGGTGGAAGGTATAATTTAAACGCACCCACCCACATTTCCAGATTCGGTGTGGGTGACATATTCCCTCACCGCAATCCGAAAGGATCGTAACAATGGTCGTCCCCATGGACAGAAACCCATCTGTCAGCAGGATGAAATTAAATCGATTCCTGGCTTCTTTACTGGTACGATTGGTTGGGTTATTTCTTATTTATCAATTAAATGTCAAGCAGCAGCGCTTGTCCAGCTCCTCGGCTGCGGCGGCGGCACTCACTATCGCGAGCCTTTGCTCATCGCGCGCGCGATAAATCGATGGATTTCACAAGCGAGGGAGTTGGATGACGGGTTGGAGATGGGTGCGACAACATCATCACCGCCACCACCATCATCATCATCTCACCGCGCTTGGGCCACATGCCCATCGGACTTCGTGTTTCTACTGCTACCACGATGACGGCGAACTCGTCGTCGTCGTCGTCGTACCCCCCGTTTACGGAAAGTAGGTCAGTAGGACACCCGTGTCGAGTAGTGGAGTAGAGCGTATGTACACGATGCTGCCCGCGGTTCGCTCTCACTCTCAACGCACGGTCGCGAAGCGAAGCTCACGCTGGGCGACTGCTGCCGCGCAACGATTGCGTTCGCGTCAGTTCGCTTCACCTTCTCCCTTTCCCTGATGCTGCTGCTGCTGCTGCTGCGCGTACTTCCACATCCGAATGGCTGGTCATCTGTTGTGGCATACTGAGCGACCCGGCACGAAGGCACGATTAGGCGATGCTCCATTCGAGATGTTAGGAGATGTCTACGATATCTACGCCTTTATCTAGATCTCTTAGATGCTGAGATTGCATATTTCAGGATAAGTTTGAAGTTTGAAGGTTGAGGTAAAGCCTACACAACATGCAGCACTATCAATCTTGATAACCGATCGATTCCTCTGTCAAAAGGGCTAGTTAGCTCAATAGTTGTGGCTCAAAGAATTTAACTTATTTTAAGAATTTTAATCATTTTTTGCGTTAAAATTAATCCCTTTTCCAGGTTTTGATATCAAAAACATGAATATTGTTTGTTTTTTTTGTCTTAATACCTCAAGAGGCCTTGGGGGTCCTGCCATTACTGTGTTCCTTGACTTGATTATCGTCGCGGGATAGTCTGTGCTGTGTTCCGGGAGACGGTCCGAACAGGAATCGATATTTCTGGTTCTGATGTATTGAGACCCATGGTATTTACTTTTTTTACTTTGCAATTCATAATGAGGTATCATAATCCTGAACCAATATGCTATTATCCAAATTGTTATTAACTTAAGCAATAATGTTCTCAATTATTCTCAATATTTTTAAAGAAATGCTTAGCATTCTATTGAATTATAATAGTATTAAAATATATAGTAATTATGATTTCGAGTTGAACACCAAAAATGAGAAAATAGCTCTACTAGACCACCGCCTCATCCGTTTAGAGTCTAATTCATCTCTCGTAGTGGTCATGCCTAGTATGTTTAGGTGGGTTTATTTTTTCTTTGCTTCCATCACCACCGACCGGATCTATTCAGTGATCACCACCTCACCCGCCTACTCCCTCCTCTTCCCATCCTCAACCACCCCACCCTTCTCTCACTAAACTTCCCACCTCCCCTGCTGGGCCGCGTGATGTGGTGCGGCTTCTGTTTCGGAGTGTGTTGTAATCGGCCGCCGTTCGCGATTCAAACTCGCACTTGCCCTCTTTCCCTTCCCTTCCCTTCCCTTTCCTTCCAGCATTGATCATTCGCAACATGACATGGTGGAGGTTTCCGTTCTGCTCACAGCAGGGTGAAAACGGGCTCGCTCTCACCATAGTGAGTGGACGGATCGCAAATGGATGGAAGTCAGTCAGTCAGTCAGTCAGTAGTGCAGCATCTGTTGGAGGGTTGGAGTTGGAGGGGGGAGTTGCTTGGGGATGTATTAGCTTGTTATCGTTGTTTTTGCTTTCATTTCGCGCGTTCCCGTGACGCGCGAGATGTGCCCGGCAGTGAAATGAAACCGAAAGTGAAGTCGCGCTCAGTGCGATCGGCTGCAAGTGAATGAGCAAACACATGAATTGCTCCGTTTGCGCGACTTCTTTCCGTCCCCCCGTCCCCTCTTTTGGTGTTGCGATTTCGGGGGGATGAAAACGAAAGCGAAAGCGAAATCGCGGGATTATGTGTGGGTTGTGGCCGTGGAGTACGGATAAAGATTGTTGGAACGAGTGGGGAGTTGAGGAATGAGATCGGAAATGAAATTTTGACGCTTTAGGATTTGCAACAGCGAGCAGTAATAGTATTTGCGGGTAGTTCTATTCTGTTTTTAGGGACATGGGATACCTTCTTTGAAAATTGGAGCTGGAATAATAAGAATTTTCGTAAAGAAATGGAACGCTATAATGACGACCAAACTGTCTATGTAAGCCACTTAGCAACATGTGCCAAATCTTGTACTGTTACTTCTTCAGAATTTCTTCGTCTAATTTTAGAAACTCCCTCAAATATTGGGTCATGGTTGCACTTTTTACGTGATTGTGTGCGATTTCTCCCCAGAAATTAAATGCTAAAACAATGCATCCATCCATTTCTCCAATCCTTCCCAGAAATCTGGTCCCCGTATATTCTGGCCCTAACAACCACCAACGCCCCAAGCATTGCCGGGTGATATCATCTTCAAAAGCATTCCGTCCCTTTGGTTTCGCGAGTTTGCAGCCGACGGGTTTCAATTTCGGAGCAGCACTTTTGATTGGTGGTGATTTATGTGTCATAGCGTTGGAAATCTTTACCGAACTATGATGTTCAGTGAGTTTTATTAGTGTTAGCAAAAAAAAAATGAGGTTAGGTTTAAAAACATTAAGCGCTCAAGACGCCAGGGGACGACACTGCAGTTGGGGATTCCTACCTGGCGGTTCTGTCTCGTCGTTTGCCACCCTTTTCCAGTGAAGTCCAAATTTACAGTTACGTTAAACGTTTCATCAACCAAAAAAAAGCAAGCAAGACGTGTCCTTCCGCGAGGGAAAGGGTTTGCGTATTTTTTTGTTTGGCTGAAGGAAGCAGTGTAAAGCAAAATACAGGATAAAACTGTTTCTCGATCACTTTCGGGAAACGGTTCCTTTCGCCCGAACGACATTTCGGGCGATACAACCCCGTGAACGCGCGCCTAATTGGCAACGGAAGAGCCCTTTGCCGTGCGGAGAATCGCGATCATCCCCCGAGCAACAAAAAAACCGTCTCGATGACGAGTCTGTGAGAAAACCGCCCAATGTGTTTGAGAGTTCCCGAGCTTTTTTTTTGTTTGCTCGGCGATCTTCAAACTTCGCAAGATCTCCATCGTGTCTCCTTCCAGCCATTGTTTTGAGCGTTTCTATCCTATCCTCCTACCCAGCGCAATCGCTCAAGCGCGAATAAAAGGGTGCAACAAAAAATTGCGTCGATCAAAATATAAATCAAGCTGTGGGACCCAGGAGCCGGTCGTCCCTTTAGATTTCTGACGAAAATCCGAGCCCGTTATATCTCGGCGAAACCGAATACGAGGATTTCGAATTTTTCTGCGCGTGAATTTCTTCGAGCTCGGTTGCATAAAGCGTCGCTGGGATAACAAGAACCATCCGACGACAAGAAAACCAGGAAAACGGTGCTTTTCTCTGCCCTGCTACTACTACGGGCGTGAAAGTGATTTTGTTCCTACAATATCCACAAAAGGAGAACTTGGAGAAAGGGCCGGGGGTGGGCGAAGAGCATCAGATTTGGATGAAAAAAAAAAATTCGACTCCCCTAGAAAGGACGAGCGTAGCAACGTCGAGCAAAAGGTCCCACGAAGGGTGCCACGCCAAAGGGACTCTTTAGCTCTTTCACCGAAGGAAGTGTCTGGCGATTCACTGAAAACCGATCAGCCAGCGTTACGTCACATACCGAGAGCCTGGTGGAATTATTGGACGCCGGTCTGGTCCGGTCCCCTGTCTGCCTGCTGCTGCTACTACCTACCAGTGGGAAGTTTTTGGCGAGTGGCTCGAATGGAAGAAGAAATTGTCTGTGATTTTCGGTTTTTTTGTTTCGTTGTGCAACATTTGCTTCTCGATCGATTATCGTGTGCAGTTTTGTGTTGGGTTGATCATGAAGCTTAATGTTTTGTCTGTGTTTTTTTGTGTATATCTACTGCTTGTTTTCGTATTTCTTTAACTTTTTTGTGTTTATTAACATTATCTATTATTGTTTTAGATTTACCTTTTTGTTAATGTGTTTTGCATTTTTGTTAAATATTATTTCGCTATTCAACTTATGTTTTTTCTTCTTTGTCTTTTATTTATTATTTTTCTTAAGCATTGTTTTACGTTTTATGTGTGTTTTTTATGTGTTTTGCGTTAGAGTTTTTAATTTTTTCATTGAATGTTCTCAATCGTACTTTTTTATTTATGCTTTGATGTTTAGTTGTTTGATTATGTTTCTTACATTTGCGTAAACCACTTTTCTAAATTTCTTGTTCAATTTTCAATCCATTTTTGGTGTTAATTGTTTAATTTGTTTTGCATTTTCTTTTGTTTTTTGCATTTTTTAAATGAGTGTTAACTGCGTTTTTTAATGTATTATTTGATTTATGTTCTATAGACTTTAGTTAATTTTTATTTCAAATCGTAACACTTTGTGCTTATAATTGGTTTCGTAAGTTTTTTTTTAATTTGTCAAGTGATTTAACAATGCTGTAAAAGTAAAGCTAAAATTAAAACAAACATTAAATAAAGTCTTTGCTGAAGGTGTCAAAAATGAATTTAAAATTAAAATAAGCGTAACACTTAGCTTCTTGGCGAATACAAATCCCTTTGGTACGCTTGAAAAACCACCACCACTACCAGGCTTGAAATTGATTTCTCATCGATCGCCGAATTGCTTCCATAAATAAACTCCCTGCCATCCTCCTAATCGTCAAACATTAGCTTCCTCGTTACCTATTAGCACTTTGCGCCATCACAGCGCATCACCATTACACATCGACGGGTAGGAAACGAAATGTCCCCGTAACGCGAACGTGTATTGGGTGCGCGGAACACAATTATGCAACGGCCCGGCACCTGGAACTCCATCGTCGAGCCAGGGAGGGCCCGCCGCAGAGTGTGTGCGTGTGTGCGTATGTATGCGCTATCTATCTGCACCAATTCATTTCGCTTTTTCGGGAGTTTTTCTCTCAACCCGATTTTGCATCACGCAAACAGACCACGCGTAAGCCGGGCGAATACGACCGTTTGTTTGTTTCTTTGCCCTGCTCGTCACACTTTCTCGCAAAACCCTGGTCCTCGGGTTGGTTTCGGTGTGCGTAGGTATCGGGTTGGTTCCGTAGCGTTACTTTCTCTCGATTCGCGCGAGATTTTGGTTTTTGCCCAATTTTCGATCTTTGATGTCATGCTTCACTTAAGATAGAAGATTTCGCAATTTATTGTAGAGAGAATATGATGTAAAAATTGAGCTATATTCTTTTCAACGATGATTATTGGGATTCATGGGTATTACATTCTATCGGGACCTAACTATCCAGAATATGATGTCCAGACATCGGCAGATATCCACAGATATTATGTCCAGATATCTACAGATCCATTCAAATCTCTTCCGGATCGTCCTCTCGTAGTGGGGACTGACTACCTCACTGCGTGTCAACAAGCCTAAAATATTTAAGCTTATCTTGAAATAGAAGCGCATCACAACTTACCACTCGCCACCAAAAATCGAACCCAACGATTCCTAACGTACGTTAGGTCAGTTCCTCAGTTCCGGTTAGAAGCCCACCTTCCCGACATCCATTCCCTCAGTCGAGATGAGGGCTTTTCCTGCCACTCACTTACAGCGCGCTATTAATGTTAATTTTCTCCCAACCATCTGTGAGGCTGGGAGGGAACATAAAGAAAGAGACAGAGAAGCAAATGCAGGCCCTTTTGCTTCGGGGAGCATGACTTGCCCAAACCGATAAGCCCTCGTACGGAGGTGCGAGGCACAAAGTGCTCGGTGTTTTAATAGCTGGTCCGGAAAAAAGGGCTACAAAGATGGATAATATTCATCTCGCTGAGTAAGAACCTGCTCGAACCTTTGAGTGATTGTTCCTCGAGAAAGAAAAAGACGAAAGAACGAGTAGAATGGAACAATCATACACCCTCACTTTCGTCTAATTGTCAAACGTTTTGGGGCGCTGGTGGCGTTCGATACTAATAGACCATACTTCCAAAAAGCGCGATTCGATGCGGTTTTCGGTGGTTGGCAGTTGGTGTGTTCGTTCACAGTGCCACGGTTTAACATAGACCTGAATCGGGGGGAGGTCCCATGGCTCGGGGTGAGAAAGCCAGCGGTAAAGCGAACGAAGCGGTGTAGAGGAGACAGGCCCGAAAAGTAGGTCGCCGTCATCGCTATCACCAAAGGCAGCAGCAGCAGCAGTACCGCGCGGTGACAACGTCGACGATGACGATGACGACCACCGGCAGCAATACCAACACAACCACCACCAGGTCTACCCATTTGTCATTTCGCGTTACCTTTTCCGATGATTATTACCACCGAACGGTCTCGCTAAACGAGACGAGCGCGCCACTTTCACTTATTACATGAGCGTACGCCGCAGAGTGGCGTACGCGCGGTGTACGTCACCTTCGTCCGTCGGTCCCGATTTCTTCACGCGGTCAGGTTCAATTCTTTCGTCTTTTCCACCCTGATCCGGTTGCATTCCGGACGCGCGCTCGCAGGGAAGGAAGTTTGAATAGGGAAGTGGTGGTGTGAGTGGTGGTGTTTGAATGCAATTTTTTTGACCGCTCAAAAAAACGGAAGCTGAACATTGGATCGAGCCAGATGATCGTATGGATGCAGATCAAGCTATTGTTATAATTATTTTAGAGCTTATTTGCTATCGAAAATTTAAAATTAAATACGAAATTGCATTTTTACTCCATATTTAAAAATTAAAAATTTATTCTCGAATGTTCGATATCATAAACTCGATCGTTCAATTTCTTTCTTTCAAGAACTCAAGTTTTAATAGTTTTATCTAATTATTTCCATTACCTGAGGATTCCAGAAATTAAAGTGAATTTATTTACTGTAAATACGGAATCTATTCTACCTTTAATATAATTTACAATTACTATTTTCTATACTCAAAGCATTATAAAAATATTAAACAGCAAAAAAAAAACCCGCGCACCGGGTCAGGTATTACTTCATAATTTCCATCTCTTTCAACCTTCCTCACAGTCGGGTGGCCACATCGTGTTCCGAGCGTGAAACCGAAAGTGAACCCCCTGAAACCGGTACGATCTCACATACCCTCACTCTCTTTCTCTCTCTTTCTCACTCTTGCTCACACACTCACAAACCATGTGCGTTTTCGTTGTCGATGAGTGCCGTGTGAGGTTCGCGTGCGTGAGTGAACGGTGAGTGAAACCGAAAAGTGGGCCAAGCGAGAGTGAGAGTTTTTAAAAATAGGGGATGATGAGAACTCAATTCTCCACCACCACGTTCGGTGTGTGTGTGTGTATCGAACAAGCTGTGACACGTTTTTTCACGTTTTTTTTGTTTCTCCACCATACCCCATTCTCACTCACTTTCCCCCTTTTTTCCTAAGGGGGGGTCTTTACAAACCCTTTTATTTGCTCCTCACTCACAACTCACGGAACTGTGAGTCACTCACGACGGTACGCACTCATTCGTGCCGATTACAAACAGAGCGAGCGAGAACGTGAGATAGGGCGGCCAGTAGAGTGCGTTTCTTTACCGAACTTCGGGAAATTTCGGAACTGAACTCTCTGAGCTGAGTTTGGTTTTCCAAAACACAACACTCCCTGCCCCCCCCCCCCCCTCCCCTCTTTTGAAGGGGTGGCTTTTTTGTGTGAGAAATAAAATGGGGGGTTTCTTTTCGCTCGTTACTCGGCATCTCCGGTGAGTGAGTGGTGTGCGGCGCCCCCAAAACACTCGTGAGCAAAAAAATGTGCGCCTGTATCCAACCGAGTGTGTGTGTGCATAGTACATAGTACATAATTAGGGGATGCTTTCAATACACACACATACAGAAACAATTCACTCGAACCTACCGTGTCCTAAACGCGCCCGCTCCAAAAACACGGCAGAGCGCGTCGTCATCGTCGACATTCGGAAAGAGTGGCCCAGTGACCGAGCCCCGCGGAGGGTTACGAAGCGAACAGACAACAACGCGGCACTCTTTTGTGATCGGACGCTCGAGCCGGGCACTTGGCGTTATCCGAAATAAAGACTTGAACTTGTAATTATATACACACACACATCAAGCGTTATAGTAGGGCGTGTAGTATATAGTGCTACCACCCATCCGTCCGTCCGCCGTAAGTCGTAGTTCTCGCTCGATCGTGTGCGCGCCTCACGAGCCTCCTGAGCACTCGGGAGTGTTCCGAAACTCAGCAACCGAAAAAAAAAACGCTCGTCATATCGTCATCGTCGTGTCTCTCGGGTCACCCACCACCACCACCAAACGCCAGGCAACAGCATCGTCTCGGTTGCAACGGCAGCAGCGGTCTTGCCGCGATCTGACTGCAGTCATTTTGACAGCAACCGGAGCAGTTTGCGCACGACGAACATCGTCCTCCCGGTGTTTTGTACCCCGTGCGGAGTTTTTGTTTGTACTTTGTCGGTTTCGGTCCCGGTGCGTTCTCGGTGTGTTTAGTATAGCCGGGTGCTGCTGCCCCGTTTTTGGTTTTTCTCCTGCGGACGTGAGGACACCACGGTTGCGGTTTTTTTTTGTGTTTGGTGTTTTGTTCGGTCTGGTGCGTGAATATTTCGACCGTTGAATTTTCCCTTCATCCAACGACGGCGCGCGGATACCAAACTCAATCGATCGGTGGTGGTGTGCGAGTTTGTGACAAGTGGAATACGCGAATCGATACCATCGTAATATGCACCACCCGCACACACACACACACATGCGCGAAGGTGAAGAAAAACGGTGTCAGTGAAGGCGAAAATCCGTGACCTACTGTCCTGGAAACGGTCCCCGAAACCGTCTCGCTTGTACACACACACAGCTGTTCCGATGGTCGCAGCGGAATGAAGGATTACGCCAGTCTCGCTAGTTAGTGTGACAGTGTACAGTTTAAAAGTTGGAAGTTGATATACTATTAAAACGTTTTTCGGAAGTGATCGTGATAAGTCACCCTGTTAAGTGTTTTACACTTGTGAGAAAAAGTTTGATTACGAGTGTGAAGGCACGCAATGTGTTCGGCAGCACGGTGGCATCCTTTCTCAAGAAGGACGAACCACAGTCACCCGAAGGTTCGTGATCATTCGTGGGCACTGATAAGAGCGATCGGATAGTAAGATCGGATCCGGAGTGTCTCGGAATAAGAATTCCGAAGTTGTACTGCAAAGGTGACAATCAGTTGACAAATTCTTGATCCTGGTCCTTAACATGTGTTAACAGAGCTCAGTTTGATGAAGTTTCTTCGTGAAGTGAGTACACCAATATCGACCACGTAAAGTTTAAAAATGCGGATATAGGTTGGTGTTCTATATAATTGTTTTTTTTCGGTGCTCTGTGCTCGACCGATCGCTTCTTTCCGGTAGTTGTGGTGGTGGTGGTGGTATAACTTTGCATCCACTTAGTGAATCCAGCGGTGGAATGTATCAAGTGACCTGCTACAGTGGCAAGTACACTTCTTCACAAGTGTTCGGCGAGGATTATGGTGTGTATCGGAATGAGGTTAAAAGCTAGCAGCGGATCTTCTCTCTACCGTGTGATACCGATCAGGTGTGTAGTGTGATCTTGGTGATGCGTTTAAATACGTCAAGGAATAAGTGTTTGAAAGCCACATCCAGCCCTCTGACTAGAGCGACCGTCGTGTGAGAGTTGTATTGTTTGAATGTCCAATTGAGCAAACCGTGTGGAAAGAGTGTGATCGAAACCATCTTGCAACTGAGCCTCATCCAAGTGTGTTCAAGGATAACAATCCGCCGAGCTAGTGTGATCTGTGCTCAAAAAATCCGTCCGTGTTTAAAAATATTTATTTATGTTTTCCTTCCTCCAATTGTTACAGAGAATTATACTTGCGCGTTCAAAACGTGCTCGAGCCGTTTCGAAGAGTCTGTGTGTGTGTGTACCGAGTGTGAGAGCCTTCCGAAAGTCTCGTTTAATCAATGGTGAACCCCAAGGGTACAAAAGTGATCGTTAGTGCGTAGTAAAGGAGTAAACATCCTTGTATATAAGGAGCTAATCACAGTCAGATGTGTCCGGCGTGAAGTTAAAAACAAAAGCGTGGCCACGCTTTATTTTTTGTAAAATAATTATATCTCGATTTAACGCCCAACAAAAGGGGTAATACAACGAACCTGTCCCCCTCCGCGGGATATAAAGCGTAATACCGAGAACCGAGACCTGCTAAAACTGTGTTCGTAGTGAGATATTTGTTTGAGTTTTAAATCGTCCCCGGAACTGCCGTACCGAAGCGGCAGCAACAAATAGCGTGGTACAAAATGTTACTGGACATGGATCAGCAGCATTCGACCGTGTTTATGTCGCTGAATATGTCGCAGTACTCGATGCTCAGCGAGTCCGGCAGTCCACCGCCGGGCGGTGGTGGAGCAGGCGGCAATACGCAGCTCCTCTCGCTAGCGGCAGCCGCCTCGGCGGCTAACTCTGGCGGTGCCGGCCAAAACACCGGCATGCCACCACCTCAGTACGGTAGTGGTGGCGGCGGCGGCGGCGGCGGAGGAGGTACTCCCGGAGGTGGTTATCCTGGAGCCACCGGATTGCTGTTGGGCTCAAGCAATAACAACAACAACAACAATAGTACCAGCAACAACAATCTTCCGTCCCATCACAACAACAACAACAATGGCGGCGGCGGCAACAACGCCACCGGTCAGAGCAACAACGGTGGAAACAATCATCACCACCATCATCATCACAGCCATCACGGCACTGCCCAGCACACTATGGGTGGCAACGGGCAGTCGCATTCGCAATCGAACGGAACCGGCGGCTACGGTTCACTTTACGGCGGCTTCCACGAAAGTTCAGCCGCACCCCCGTCCGCCTACTCAATGTTTTCCCACGTTCCCACAGGCGGCGGCGGCGGCAGTGTCGGTGGAGCCGGCGGTCCCTACCATCATGGGGATGGGAGCGGCGGCGGTGGCGGCGGCGGCGGCAGCAACAGCAACGGCAGCAACGGTGGCCCGGCGGCCGGCGGCCAAACGGCGGCGGGCGGCACATCCTCGGCAGCGGCGGCAGCGGCGGCAGCCTATCTGGCGATACCGGCCTCAGGTACTAGCGGTGGTAGTTGTAGTAGTGGCGGGGGCGCGTCCGGCGGCAGCCTCATTGAGCACCAAACCGCACTCAATAGTCTGAGCGTCGTGTCCGCCATCCAATGCGATCAAACTGATTTGAAATATTTCATTGAAGAGCTGTGCCCGGTGTGCGGCGACAAGGTGTCCGGCTACCACTACGGGCTGCTAACGTGCGAATCGTGCAAGGGCTTCTTCAAGCGCACCGTCCAGAACAAGAAGGTCTACACGTGCGTCGCCGAGCGCCAGTGCCACATCGACAAGACGCAGCGGAAGCGCTGCCCGTACTGCCGCTTCCAGAAGTGTCTCGAGGTCGGCATGAAGCTAGAAGGTAAGTGACGCAAGAGCGGGGGGCTGTTTCTTTTTATTTCATTGCAGGATCCATCTTCCTTTTCAACAGCGAACCCATCTCATCTCATCTTATACGTACTATCATTTTTAATCTTAATGATTTGACCTTAATCTAGATCTTAAGCATCTAGAGCTCTCGATTATCTGAAGATCACGAAGGTCTAGAAATCTTAAGGATCTGATGATCTCGAGGCTCTGAAGATCTCGAGGATCTGAAGATCTCAAATATATAAAAATGTCAAGGATATGACGATCTGAAGGGTATAGAGATCTCAAGGTTGATCTGAAGATCGCGAGAATCTAAAGATCGGGACGATCTGCAGTTCAGAATAGAGAATTAGAATATTTTGAAGATCCTTAGATATCGAAGATCTATACGATCACTAGAGAATACCGAGTAGTCTTTGACACTTAAGCTTCTGGAGATCTTATCTTGCCCTTTGAGGTTATAATAGACCTTCGTTTCATACTGCTAGAGAATCAAGTCCTTGCTGTTGATCGATAGTCCTGATCAGATTTTTGATTGAAGACTTGTCCACACTAGAGCAAGCAGCTTTAAACCGTAAAAGAAGTGAAAGCCGCCAAAAATTGACAAATGTTTTTGTTATGTTCTTTGTCCCAACTTTCCCATATTGTACCTTGAAACCTTTTTCCCCACGCCGTTTTATTGAACCCAGCAAAAAGTTTATTGATGATCGGCAAACGATCTTCAACAAACACAAATATGGCTTCTATAATTGGAGACACGGTTTTGGGAAAGTTTTACCCCTGAATCCTTTTTCCTACGGAGGGCGTACAGTGTTTACAGTCCGTTCGGCGGGCACCTCTCTGCTTGTTACCTTCCCAGGTAACTAAATCTGTTTATCATTAAAGGGTGTATCCCAAAGGGGGTAGAGCGTACACAGCTATTGAGGTTATAAACCATGCTCTAACGGGACCCAGCAGCACTAAGGATAGGGAGAAAGAGTTATGTGTCAACCTTATGACAGCATGTGCCAACCTTATGACAGCATCTCGAATCGACGAACCGAACACCTGATCGCCGTTCGTCGTGATCGTCGTTCGAGCGACAGTTTCCAAATCGCACCCCAAATTTCGGTCCGCGTGTGTGTGTGTGTGTGTGGCTTCAGGTAAGCGCACAGAAGCGAAGGCAAAACCTTACCACACGCGTAAAGGCGCAAAACGAGTGCCGAAAAGTGGTTCCTTCTGCTTGAAGAAAGGTAACGGGTCTCTACCTGTGTTGCCTGTGTGTCCACACACCACCACCGCGCTAGCCTCGGCAAAAGAGGGGTGTGTAAAGCGTGATTGCCGAAATCGAAAGTGAAATTTCGGCAACTCCACCAACTCCAGCGGTGGTGGTAGCTTGCAGCCAAAAATCCCCTCTCGTCGTCGGACATAAGGTTGTCGGTTATAAGATGTGCGTAAGACCCAAACGCGCCAAACGAGTCTGGGTGAGAGTGCGTGAGTGGTGAGCGATCGTTTGCTCTCCTGGCTCACGCTCACGCAGGTGCCGCAGGTTGGCTTAACAAGATGTGATTTGTGATAGTTTACGTAGGACCCTCCCTCGGAGGTCGGAGATGGGCAGAAGATCGAAGGGGGCCGAATTTTTTGATGAACAGGTTTGGTGGCGTAATAATATGTATCGGCGGGCGGTATGAGAGTGAGAGTGAGCGAAGCTGTTTTTTTTTGTTGTTGTTGGGGGGAGGCTTTCTCATCACCAACCCCGTTATTAGGGCCCCAAACTGGTTGGAGGTCCCGTAAGCAGGCAGAGCGACCTGTCGGAGTGGACGCCCGGGGAAGGGAAGCGGGCCAGAGAATTCAACTTTTGGGGCTGATTTTTGTCATCCGTTGTCACTGGGGACGGTCTTCTTTTTTTTTTTTGGTTGGCAGTTCTCCTCTCTTGTGTTTCACGGTTTTTCTTGTGTTTTCTTCACTGTTGTTTCTTTTCTTCTCGCTCCCTTCCCAAGTGTTATGTTTTTCGGCTTTGTTTTCTCCACCATTTAACTCCTTGAACGATGTATTATCTTCGTTCGGTTGGCTTTGTTCTTCATGCGTGCGGGCTTTCGTTTTCTGTTTCACTTTTTTTCGACAGTTTGTCTGTTTTTCGGTACCGGGTTGCTTCATTTCAGGTCGCGACTAGCCTCCTCTTCCACTACCACCACCTTTCGACGGTTGCAGCTAGTGAGCGCTGTACGATTGCACCATACCCGAGACTCGAGACTTTGGAGGCCATTATGACAGCATTCGGCAGTGTGTCAGAGCGGGTTTGGTGGTAGCCAAGATTTTGCACCACCATTTGTAACTTTGAACGCAAAGCACTGTGGCTACCAAATCTATAACAACTGTTGAGGTTTAATTTCGCACCAGACCACCTGTGTCTGTTCTTGCGATTCCCCACCTTTACCGTCAGGAACAGGTTATTGTGGATGTGTGTTACATGTTACATAAGTACCAGAAATAATCTGACCACACTCTGACCATTTTGGGGATATGAAGGTGTTACGATGACAGTAGTTCGAACGATCGGTTGGAGTTTTTCGGATGTCTTGGGCGAAATTGAAATGTCAGAATGAACTTCCCTTTTTTCCGTTTACACCAAAGCCACACACTCGGATTCTCCACGCATCCAGAAGGGTACGCCAGTCGAACGACGAGCCGATTGGATGCAATTATTGTAATTGTGTGAGAGGCCTCCTATTGGGGTCATAAGCGTGGCGGAGAGTGCGTAGCAGCAGCAGCAAGGGCAGCAGAACGGAGCAAGTTGCTGTCTGGACGAAAGAGAACCAGAGCAGAAGAACTGGAAGTAGGAAAGGATACACAGATATTGAGTTAAGTTGGTTCGTGGAAAGTAAAGCAAAGCGGGCCAATGTTTTTCTTTTTTTTTTTTGGTGCCGTTCTTCAATTTTAAAAGGGATTTAATTTCATTGGCTGAGGCTGCTTCTACAGTTCTGGAGATGGAGTTCCATGGGAACATGGGGTCTGACCTCGTTTCCGAGGGTTCTTGGCAATTCGTAGGACTTGTATCGAAGAAAAATACTAGAGTCCTTATAAGGAGTACTAATGTCTGGAGAAACTTCGAAGGACTTATATCCGGTTCTTCCAACGTTAAGGAGGTTCTAATTGTTTGATAAAAATTTCAATCAAAATTTCATCTCACTATAGCGTTTTAAAAATTGCACACCATTTAAAAGGCTGCTCTGGTTCTTCACTCTCTTGAAAAACCTCCTCCAAAACCAGCCTCACTGATAAGTATACAGCATATGCAAATTTTTGCAACTCCAAGAAAAGAACGCTTTCGCTCAACGGCAGGCGAGGATTGTGCTTGGTGCATTCTTTCGGCATCATCGTCTCGTCCTCGGCTTTATGAGATGCACCGGAATGCATCATCGGTCCCGTTTCCCTCCGTTTTTTTTCTTTCTATCTCTCTCTCTCTCTCTCTCTCTCCCACCATATTTACCGTTTACATACGCAGAGAAAAATTTCAATATGCACACACAAGAACGCTCACTCGGCGTTGCTTCCTTTACTCCATCCACTTCACTCTTCCTGCACCGAGGATGCAACGGATGCGACGGACCCACTTGAAGCTGGGTGCATCCGCCACGACACGACCTACCCCAAACCGGACCAGATTGTGTGCGGTTGTGTCCTGCGGCACCGCCGGCTACGAATGCGGAGACGCCGGTAACGAGGAGGTGGCAGCATTTTTTATTCATGCTTGCCGTTCTGGGCCTGCCGGAGGAGCACTGCTGTGGTGGTGGTGGTGGTCGCGCTAATGACCTAGTTTTACGTTGTTCTCGCGAATGATATCATTCTGCTGCTGCTGCTGTTGATGATCACGCTGATGCGCGGTACTCGTTGGTGGGGGATTGTTTTTTTTTATTGCCTCTGCTTTTTGGGGGGTTTTGTTTTGTACTGAGAGAGTGTGTGTGTGTGTGTGTGCATGTGATGGAAGCATTGCAGCTCTCGCCACCGTTTTATTCTTTCGTTCGTATCCTATTCGTGTGCGGTTGCTGGCAGCGCGTGTGCGCGTCTGTGTGTTTCTGTTGACCAATGGATTCAACCCTTCATTTTGTGGCATTGGGAAGCTTGATGTTCTGGTTTAGGGATCTTTTAAAAAAAAATTAAAAGATGGTAGCTCAAAGATGTAAAAAATTTAGCATCAAATGCTCTATGAGATGGTCAGAAATTGTTATGATTTTCATTTTGCATTCCTTGGAAAAGATGTGAATCAAGGAATACCGAGCATTTTGATAAAGCTCGTTGGTATGCTAGCAATTTCAAACGGAGTTTGCATCTTCTTTCATATAAGAAATGCTTGATAATATTTATTTATCTATTAAAAACGGTCTAGCCTTTTTTGTTGGTCACTCATAACATTTATGGTGGAAAATTACATCCTCCTTAAGTCCTTTCATTTTCAGAAGTTTAAGTTTGCAGAATTTTCTTATAAAAAAGAGGTTAAAACTAATGTTAAAAAATTGACAAATCGCGATTTTATTAAAATCCACTGGCTTTTTATTTTTTTACTCTAATAATCCGGAAGGCCCTGGGCCTTCAACAAAGTTGGTCCTAGCTTCATTGACTCAATTGATCCATAGCTCTTTTTTTTAGTCAGCCAAACGGTCCCATTTCTCTGAAGGAATGCTTCGGGATGTGATTTGATACCTGGACCTGTTGTGTACAAGTCAGACGCTCTTAGCACTCTGCTATCGGGCCGTCCTTAAGCTGAGGCTTTTATATTGGGTTTTAAATCTGGTGGATAGACGGGACTTGAAGACTACGGCAGGCAAATTAATCATTATCAGCCTGACTTGGTTTAAGAAATTTGTTGAAAAGCTTAGACTAAGAATTCCAACGATGAGCTAAAATCAATGCTGTACTTCAGTTTTGTAAATATCTTTAATCCTGATTCTTCTATCACACCACCATAATCTAATTAAGCTTGAATCTCTTTTTTAAAACCGTACCACAGAGAAATTTCCACTGCACAAAAGCTTCTTCACGACAAACAAACACGTCTGCAGAACTTCCTAATTGTTACCACCGAACGCTTACGAGCTCACAAAAACTTCCACCTCGACCTTGAAACTGCGTTAATAAATCCCAACAGGTCCGGTGTTGCCTTTGTAGCAAATTCATCATTAGCTTGCGCCCGTGCTTTTGTACGCCTTTGTGCCGGAAAGTTTTCTTCATGCTTACAACAGTACGTACTGGCGAGGCGGGAGGGAGTACGGTGGTTCTGACATGTTTTATTGGACCCACAAGCTGGAAAATGATGATCACGATCCCGACAAACAAATGCCACAGGAAAACTAGACCAAGGTCGTCGTGCACAAGGAACCGGGAGCACATCACTTGCATTCCGGAATTGCTCAGTTGCCTTTGTGTACAATCGTGTGGTACTGCGATGTCGTCCGGGAGTCTGGCCGGGAGGATAAACCGGGTTTTCTGCCCCTCCCCTCCCCCTCCCCACCACCCTTTCCGGACAGGAAGCTGGAACCAAAATTTATCGATCTGTTTGCTCCAACGTGCTGTAATTTTTCACCACTTCCTGTGTGCTGCTGATGCACAGCTTCGCTTTAAGCGGAAACTGTTCCACACCAGACCAGGAAAGGAAACACAAAAAAACGGGCAGGAAACACCGACAATCGTCTTCGTTATATCCTCTTCTTGACCTTGAATGTGTAGCCGGCCCCCCCACCTCGGCATGACAAATTTTTGCACCGAACGTTGTCTGGTCGCGGTCCTCCGATTTTCCTCCACTGGGTGATTCGGGTTTTGTGCGATTTTTCTTCAGTGCTTTTTTTTGCTGTTGTTGAATGCGGCGTCGCGTTCCGTTTTCTTGTGCGAAAATGTTTTTCGAGGGCAATCGTTTGTTGCATCGTTTATCGATTTTTCCCACCAAATGGTTGGCTACCGGTGCTCTGCTGCTGCTCAGGACGTGGCACGCGCGCGCGGCACCAAGTATCTGTGTCGGCGAATTCGCTCGGTGCTGGGTTGGTTCGTTCTTATTTCATCCATGCCAAACAATGGCGGAATGGTGTGGTTCTTGCTACCAGCAGACCGTGTGTACTGCGCTTTGCGGCGTGGAGCACACTCGGAAGTGCAATCCTTCACTCTGCTGGCTCTGTGGTTGTCCTAGTTTTTGCAAATGCTTATCCGTCGCTGTGTTGCTGTGCACGGCTCCGGCTTTGTGCAAAATTATAATCGTTAGAAGAGAAGAGCACCGACAATGGAGAAGCAGCATGGCGTTGAATGATGGCGGGGAAGATTTGTGTTTTTCCTGTTGTTGTCGCTAGGATGGTTTTCCATGGTTTTTCCTACCGGAAGTTAGGGGGGTCTTTTTTTTGTTCTTGTTTCACTACCATGAATCCTTTTGAACAATTAAATGAATATCCTTCCATTTTTACAAGTTAAATGTAATAACTCCACCATCTTAACCATGTTAAGGTGTAACGATTTTATTACTGTCTGGTTTACATGCCCTTTTGCATGGAAAACTAATCCCTAGTCTTCGTAATCGATTCCGGAAAATCTTGCCGGTCGGGGGAAAAAGACACCCTCCCGGAAAGCGCAGAGAAGCGAAGGCGCCTCCGACATCCGGTGGCGCCTTCCGACAGCGACCGACCGTTCCCTCGAGTTTTCCGTTCCCCTGTACCGAATCTAGCCCAAGGTCACAGCGATGAGAGGAAAACCAGCTTTTCCAACGCTGTTGTACCGCTGTTGCCGTTACGCTCGTGCGGAGTTTTCCCTGCTGTGTGTTTTTGTGTGCTCTCTCTCTCTCGCTCAATTTCGAGGGGACGGTTTACCCGATGGGTGATGGTGATGGTGGTAGACTAGGTTAATAGAAAATTATGCTTCGAGTGGTGTGGACGGTGGAAGGAGACAGTTGAAACGACGTAGAAAATTTCATCGAGACATCTCATAGGAAGCAAACCTTCAAGCAAATCGTTTCAGACGAACGCTGTGGGTATGTTGGCGACGTACCGCGGGGTACGTTTTTTTTCTGCTGTTGCTGCTGCTGCTGCTGAGTCTCTGAGCTCACAATGACACATAAAGAAGGAGAATAATATTTACTTCCGAGTTTGTGGTTTCGGTTGTTTTGTGTATCCTTGAGCTAAAGGTTTTTTTCCGGAAAATTTTCTCGTCATGTTGTCTCTGTTGCTTGAGAAGATCAGTAGTTTTGGGAGGGGATTTTCGGCGACAAAGCAGTATCGGCTGGATTGAAAAAACAAAGGAGATACACATCAGGCGAAAGAATGGTTAAAATTGTTATTTAAGTTTAAATTTTGAAGTCGCATTTAAATTGAGCCTTGTCATGATGTGAAGCCTTTTAACGATTTAAAATTAAATTTTTCTCAAGCTTATTATTCAATAATATCTTATTTTTAAAAGCCATCTGGCAGAAGATAGCATCTGCAAGTCCAATTCTACTGTCTACGCCGTTCTCCTGGGTACGCCATTGGAGACCGTAATTTCGTAAAACTGTCTACACCGTCCCACTGCAACCACGGTTCTAGAATGTTGGAAGGATGGGAGATAATTTCTTCATGCCTTGGTTGTTTGCTCCACGGCCCATTCTTTTTCAGTGCTAGAATGTAGAATGGAGTTTTGCACTGCATTCTGTGCCTTATGGTGAGCTCACCAACACACATTGGCGAAGCGTCAATTCGAGACGGGCAATCCGTTGTAGCGTTAAGAGCGTTGAATTAATCCGCTCTCGGTACAGATAAATTCAAATGGAGTACACAAACAAGGTATTTATTTCGTCTAATTCTTCAGAGCCTTTAGGAATTAGACCATTTACTTTAATCCATGTTTTATGATGAAAAAAAGAATTGCTCTACCCTCAAAACCATGCTCATTTTTTTGGACCAACACCCCCATTCCAAACACAAAAATAGACTGTAGATCCCTTCGGTCGCCAAAAACCGACACGCACTGTACTGAGTCTCGGTCGGCTTGTCCCGAAAAAACTGCCCCCCCCCCCCCCCCCCCCCTAAATTCACGACTATCCCATTCTCGATCAACCCTTAAGAATGCGCTCTTTCTCACCGTGTTACAGAGCGGAGTTGTGTTTGTGCATGTCGTTTGTTTTGAGCGGAGAGTTCCTCGACTGCATCAGAATGCACCGGTTTGTATGGAACCATTTGGAAAGAGAGACAGCGGATGAGAGAGAGAGAGAGAGAGAGAATGGTGTAAAGAGTACTTTTGCGAAAAAGGATATCTCGTTTTTTGAGCGAGCCGTAAGCGGGCAAGCATCAATAGTGTGAGTGACCTAGATTCGCTTCTGACCTCATCCACTCAACCCCCTCATCATCGCAAATGGTCACCATGTTGGCCACAACCATCCACAACATTCCGGCAATTGTGGCGTGAAGGAATGGGGGGGTGGTGGCGTTGTATAGATTTTATGAACTCGTTTTCCCTGGTGGACTCGTTTTTTTTTCGACTCAGAACCTCAGAAAACTGGGGATTGATTATTGAAATTAGGTCTGCCAGCCAGATCGAGAGATCCACAGAAGAGAGGGAAATGAGAGAGAGATACTTGAGGATAGCTTCAAATTTTTGACTTCAATTGGTCCTCGGTAAGCTGCACTAAATATGCATGATTTGGCACTGCATATAATAAAACGCAACAGGTTCTCCAACTCCAACTCATACTGGCGCACCACTTTTTCGTAAGGTGCTCCACTATGTTTTTGGTGAGTATGCGCCTTTTTTTGTTGTGTGTTCCACTGCGGGAAAGAATTTTAATTGCCTTTTCATCAAATCCATCACGTGTCGCGCGGCATGTCCAAGGTAGCAGTGTCCATCTACCAGCTGACAGTTGCGTTGTTTTGGAAGACAGACCAACGACAGCGCACGGGAGCGCTTGGATGGAACGCGCCAACGGTGGCAGTAGAGCCGGTTGTTGTATATCCCACAACTCCAAATGAAGGGTTCATATTGTCATGCCAGTCACGGGGCACCGTTGACGCTGCTGATTGCCGTTATGCGGTGACATAACACCACACCTTTCGGCTTCGCAACGCACCAACACCAGCCAAAAACATGTAAAAAAAAAGATTTTAAAAAATTGAAGAAGTTGATCAAAGGGAATTCAAAAAACCCGATCGCAAAAATCAACCAGTCATCTGAAACTGTGTCTGTAGGATATCCGGGACGTTTAAATAAGGCAAGCAGTTATTTAAAATAAATGCCCCGAAAGGGTAAAACAGGGGGTAAAAAGAATTAAAAAGCAAAACAAACCGAAAAATTCAGCAAAAAGTGAATCATAACAATAAATAAAATCAATGAAACCGCTACATACACAAAGGGAAATGAGAGCAAAAAAAGCAAAAACTCGCCGTAGTGACACGTAAAGGGCACCTACCAAAGTGGCGCGCACAGTGAGCGCGCGTCCCCGTTCGCGGACGACAATGCGCATGACGTCGACGCAAACACATACGGCGCGGCTGCTGCTGCTGCTGATGTTGTGGGGCGCATCGCGTAGGAGCTGCGCGAGCTGCTGTTGTGCGGTCGCGACTTACTTACGCTTACCAACACACACACACACACACACACAAAGCAACACACTTTCGATTTCGTTTCATTACAATCGGGCCACCATCGATGGGCGGAGGAGAAGAATGGGGGTGGGTACAGGGAAAGGGTGGAAGGGTGAGTCAATGAAGAAAAAAAAAAAACGGTTGCAATTACCACCGCGTGGGATTGATAGGAGCGTGTGTTTTGTTTTCCGTTTACTTTTTTTTATTGTTGCTTTCCCCGTTTGTTTTGTGTTGTTGTCTCGATTGGGAATGATTTGTTTATTTATTTTGTTTACAACAAATCGTTTGCTTACATACAACCAAGGCTTATTCTAAAGCGAACGGTTTTCATTCATTATCTAATGGAGAAGGTGAATGGAATATGCAGTTGGGCATGCAGTTTTTTGTAGTAAATGTAGGCTTTTTTGTTTTATTTTTTATTTTTGAACCGAGTAATTTTAATTCCAAAAATCCCTTTTTTTTAACCGATAAATAAAAAAAAATTATGAAACATAGTCAAAATAAATAGAATTAAAAATTTAAACAATTTTTTTTAACAATTTTAGCCATATTCTGTACACATTGTTTAATATTGAGATGGGTTCATTCGTTCACAAAAATAAATTAAATATTTTATTATGTTACAAAGTTTTATGGATTTTTTTTATTCTTTGTTTGCTCGATAAAATTGGCAAATTGCTGATACACAGCAAGGTAATGTTCCTGACGATTTTTTATCCTTATTTTTGTATAATTATACCAAATTTTATTTAAAAATAATAACACTTGTTTTATGTCCCGATAAACACAGAACGTATCGACAGCAGTAGTGTAAAAAAATTATATAAAAGGTGATATTATACTTTTGGCCGTCACTGTTTGTCAATATTTAAAGTATGCAAAATTTGTCTGAATGTAGTTCAGAATCAAAACGCTTCAATCACATCCAATGCCCAGCGTGAGCTAATAAAAGAAGCCAATTTTTACTGTGCGCGTTCATGGCTGCGAGAAGGATGGCATTAAGTAGGTCATGTATTTTAATCCTTTTTTAATTAAGCAAACTATGACGCCATTTAACAGCAGCGTGAGATGAGCCAACGCTCCTGATCGAACGCGGTTGCTCACTGCTTGCTCACCGACGGGCTTTATCACGAATCCTGACAGAAGGAGTGAGAGATACTACCCAAGGGAAAAGCATCCTTCCTTGGGTGATGCGCGCGTTTGTGTGTGTGTTTTTGAAGATGCATTTCATCATTATCCGGCCATCATCGTCATCATCATCGATCGGGTTGCAATTACTCACCCTCGCTCGGGCGCATGATGATGAAATCTCACTTCTCACTGCGCACCGAACCGGCCGCGATGAGGTAATGCTCATTTCGCTCTCACTCTCGTTCGGTACACACGACGGGCCAAGGGTGGTTGTGTTGTTTTCTCGGTCGATCGAGTGCGGTGGAGGAGTGGGGGTGTAGTACAGGGGGGGAGGGTCGGTACGGTGTTTCCTCACTTTCCTCATGGAAGTGCAACAGAACCGGTTGCTGTTTTTAACGACGACGAACGCAGCCAAAACGATGGTGGTGAATGGAACCGTGCGCGCGTCGTCTGAGGCACACCGTCGCACGTGATGAGCGAAAGCGAGAGAGTGAGACACGAAAGGGTAGGAGGGAGGGTGGGGTGTTTTTTCGGGGTGGGGTGGACCTCCTAAAAAACGCTCACACTCTCGCAAACGACGTGTACAACTTCCAAAGCGATTGTGTTTCGCTGTATGCGTGTCCGTTTTTTTTTTTTTTGTTCGTTGTGTGTTCACTTCGCGCCGTATTTCGCTTTCAAAGTTATGCATTGATTAATCGTGACGGCGCGCAAGTAGGTCATGCGAGAGCGAGACACCCTTCGTTCTTCTCTCTTTGCTCACCATCACCCCTCCCTCTCTTTCCAGCAGCCCGTAAAACTGGCTCGCGATTGTGAACGGAAGGAACAAGCCGAGCGAGATGGCGCTAGTGTAGCAGCGACGACCCCTCCCCCCCCCCCTTTTTCTCGATCGTTCTCCTTTCAACCCTTTCGGCACGGGGGCCGGCCGTTGTTGTGTGTGGAGGAATATTCTCGCCCTCCCCCATGACAACATCTCCTCCAACAAATGGGCTGGGGGGGTGGTAGCTCACAACCAAGCGAGAAAAAAAGCGAAAAGAATAATAAATGCACTAAAACAGAAAACTGCACGCCAAAGTGCAGGAAAACGGAACCCCCGGGGTGGTAGAGATTCAGAGGGTGTGAAGTTCACTATCTTGGGTTTGCTTTCGGAGTTTGATTATTTTGGCTTCACTGCCAAACAGTCCCTCACTACATTGGGGTCGTTTCGGGCCTGAGAATGGCTGTAACGACTTGCAACGGTGCAGTGTGTACCGTGAGTGTGTTTATGTTTTTACTTCTTGTTTGTTTGTTGTTTGTACTGTTAAACATAAACATTACGTCAGTTGTAGAGACATTCTTTTCATTTCTATGTTCTTCTTTTATTTCTCTTTTATGTTGAGTCTCTTCTTTAATTCTTATGGTGAATTATTATTCTTTTTGCATCTTATTATACTTTCCTGCATATCTTTTGCATTTCTGAATCGAACATTATAAGGTACAAATGCAACAACCATTTAAGATGATTGTTGAAATGGATAGTGGACTTCAACAATCGCGTATAATTTCATTATATGATTGCAAAGTTCGCTAATCCATTTGAAACATTCCCGTAAATGATTCATGGATCGAATCCCTGTATTTTTTATCAAAAATAAATTATTTTAATTTTTCTATAGTTTACAAACTTTTTATCCAAATACTGGTGCCCCTTACACGGTATTAAAATGGGCGTGTCAAAATAGAGAACCTTTTGTTGCGAACTTTTTTGCACCTTCAAAAGCACACCGATAAACTTGAAACCATTGCCGCCGACAGTAGTTTGGCACACAAATTGAGCCGTCCATCGGTGCGGGGTCCTTTCTTTTGCACGTCACGCACGCCCAACGCGTCAATCAAACCGTCACCTGCGAGTGTTACCTGCACCGGCGGCAAAGGCTTACCGATTTTAATGGTGTTAAATCGAATACACTAAATCTATGCACTGGGGTGCAACATATTAGAAAATTGACATCCTTTCATAGGTTAGCACTCTATCGAATAGCAAGAATCGATGGCAGAAAGAAAACTGAAAGTAACATGTAGACTGGTGCCGTGACCAGGATCATATGATGGCTTTGGGGTTGCTAGGCAATTTTGAGTAGCCTGCTTTTGACTTTAAAATTTAGAGTAGAGGACCAAGGATTCTCAAACCTTCTAGCAGTTTTCCCCCTTCAGAACCTTCTCGGTTCTCCTTCCTTCGCAACCTACAACGCGCTTTTCCTTACTGTTGCGCGTACTATTATCGAAACACAACCAAGATGACGCACACTAGACAACACAAGAAAAGGGGCGCGTGAATGAGTGTGTGATGCGGTGAAGATTTTTGTTTGTTACCGCAGCAATAACTCAACCACACACACACAGGGGTCCACATTGTTGGCGCTTGCTACTTCAAACTGCTACGCCCGCTAACCACAACGGGGTAAGCCCTTGCATACGCGGCTTCTACCCTCTGCTCTGCACCCACAAGGAAGGAAATGAAACTAATGCCGAGTTCTTGCATCCTTCGGCGATTGTTTTGCGGTTGTTGTTTTTTTTTTCCTCTCCATGTGTGTGTGTGTGTGTGCTTGCACCAGCGGATGTCAGACTGCAAGACTTGCTTTGCCCATGCTGCTGTGCAATCTCGTGCACCTTCCACTTCCTTCCTTCGGGTGGTTCCGATTGGAAAAAACTTGGCCGAGTGGTTTGGTGTGCATGCGTACGGTTCTTGTGCTTTTGACGAAATCGGAGCAAAATTGTCTATGCGTGTGTTTGTGTGTGTTTCGGGTAGCAAAATTTGCCCAATCCTATATTGAGTCGATGGAAACCGCATCGCCGTGCCAATTGCAATCGTGATCGGTGTCTAGTATGTGTAGGGTTTTGTTGGACCCCTGTCAAGCAGAAACGCACGCCGAGAGGTTTTTTGTTTGTTTGTGCGTTTTGTTTCGGATCGAAAACACGTGGTGCAATGGCATGGAAAACAAGGGTGGAAATGCGTTATGAATGATGAAAGCAGCGGAAACTGTGTATGATTGGGTTTGTGTTTTTTTTTTTTTATTTCGTAGGGAAAACGATTTCACGTGAAGATTGTTGAAGCTTTCTGAATCAAAATGGAAATTTTTGAAATATATTGACCTGGAAAAAGCACATTTGCGTCACTATTTAACGTACAATTTCCCTGTCAGCTAAAATTATGCCAGAATCTTTTAAATTCAACTTTTACAATTAATTCGTAGAAAAAAAATGTACCACGACAGCGTGAGAGAGTGGGGAGTTTTGCTGGTCTTCGATCGATCTTACTGTCTGATCGCTTCGAAAATTCGTGGCCAAATGAACTGCATAATTTGCCTAAAATGGTGATATAATATAAAAATCTTATTTTCTAGTATAACGCGCCGGCAAAACCACTAAAGAATGAGGCTTTTTTGTTTAATTTTATTTATTTTTTAGAATGTTTGTCATCATTATGTATGTGGAGTTGTTTGTATGTAATTATTTTGGGCAAACTCAGCAGATGATAACATAATTTTGCACTCACAGAATTGATTGTCATATCAACTGCATGCGATGCTTCAAATTTAAAAGAATATACATATAAATCGCCCCATCAAACAGCAATAACAGACTATGCTTGTGTGTGTCATAATATTTCGTAAACGAAGCAGATGATAGTAGAATTTTTGAATTTGATATTATTGCCTGTTGAGCTGTTTTTTTTTTTGACACACAATTTCCCAATTGTCTGTGTGTGTTCCACATATTGAACGATTGTCATATCAGAAGGTTACATTTGTTAAAAATACTGATTCACTGATATTTCTATCAAAAACACTCCTCAATCCGTTTCAAATTCTATTGTACCCGGGGTAATTATAAACATCAACTATTTGTGTTCAATTATCATAACAGTCTGCAATTACAAACGCTCCCCGATGTATCGATCTGTTCTCTCCATCTATCTCTCTCGCTCTCTCTCTCTCTCTCGCTCTATGTTGTGTTGTCCAATGTTTCTTGTTCACTTTATCGCTATCCAATCTGAGACAAATCGGGCCCGATCGTGTCGATCGCAGCAGAACAAGTGGCAAAAACAAATGCACCCTGTCATGGGTTGGCAGAAATCGGTGACACGATCACACGACGCACTCACACAGACACACACCCCGTGTTTGCCAAACCCTCTGTGGCTGCTGCTGCGGCGCTGTGACTCCGTTGGTTTAAGCCGGGCATCGATTTAAGGAGGGAAAACAGAACCCACCGTGGCTGTGCGGCTGGAATGTCAATCCGGTCTTTTAAAGGGAAAATGCCTTCTATTCGTGCTTGTAACCGCGCACCACCCATTCCCATTAGTGGTTGGTTTCGGTGGCTTTCGATGTGATCAATTCCGAGGGTTCGTGCTGCGATCGTTCGTTCTGTTCGAACCGTTCTCTCGATCGATCGACTACGACTCAGTAGTCTGTGTGTTTCTGAGTTTTCTTTAACGCTTTCTATCCTTTTTTCTGTATGCTTTAGAAGACGGTTCCAATGCTGCGATTACACAAAAACAAAAAACAAAACACCGTCCGGGTTTTTTTTTCGTGTGTGTTGCGTTCTGCATCGAATTTACTACCCGAGCACCTCGGTTCCTTCCCCACTTCCCCTGTTCTCCGTACACCGGTTTGCATCCGGATTGGATCTGTGCAGCTTGAAATTGCAAACTCGGTGGTGGTGTTGGCGGCAGTGTGTGTGTGTGTGCGCGCGCCTATACACCGCTACGGTGCAACACGTTGCAATTGTGCAATTGATGGCAGCAGCAGCAACACACTTGCCGCGCACCAAACTCACGCTACTCTGGGGGTGCAGTTCTAGTGTGCAATTGTGTGGCTCTCGTGTTTGTACGCATTCACGATTGAAAGGCAGGGAGGGAGGGCGGGATGGGGTGTGCTTTTTATGGCCGTTTTCAATTTTCCTAGCACCGGTTCAATCTCTCTCGCTCTCTGTCTCTCCGAAGCCGAAGTGAAGTTGTTTTTTTTTTGAGGTCACAGAATTTTATGACCATTTTGGGGCCACGGGTGAAGCAAACGGGGTGCTCTCGGGCGGTGTGGTTTTGGTGACCCGAGAGAGAGAGAGAGGGGGCCGTTCCGACTGCATTCCGCACTCTCCGTGATGTGCATCGTGATTCGAGCTATCGAAAACGGGCGCTTAAGATAACGATGTTTTGCAAAAAAAAGAGGAAAAACTGGAAACACCGACCCAGCCGAAGAAAAGGTGAACCCTCCCCAGTGCAAGGGTGGTTGGTGGGTGAGTGGGAGTTGATGCCGTGGCCAATTGAATTCTTAACGGCTAAGCGGCGGCGTTGGTGAGAATTCTGCCGAGAAGGGTTGCAAGTTGCGAAAGTGACTTGTTGTGGTTTTTTTGCCCCTTCTCGGGTGTGTGTGTGTGCCTGCTAATGCAATGTAATGGGGTCACTGTGCGCTCTCTCGACGACGACTTCTCGGCTAGGGTGAATTCGTTCGATTTTTTTCATAGTAATAGTAATAGTACATAGTAGCAATAATAATGTAAAGGAATATTTTCATTCCCTCCTAGCGGGCAGAACATTCTAACAACGCATTCCACCGGGTTGCATCATCGCACTGCTCTTGTACTGCACTTCTGGTTCCTCGGTGGTTGAAAACTTTCGATCAGAACTCATTAGTGGTTTATTGATTTAACATGAAACATGGCTTCTCGGTTACTACCGTCCTGCTTGGAGTCGTGCTCTCCCGCTTTTCCTGACCTGCTTTTACGTGGACCACGTTTTAATGAGCACCCCGGAACAATAGCAACACCATTATGATGCATCCCTCCATCCACCGCCAGCAAGTGATCCTGGGTGATTTTTTGTGTGGTTCACCTTTAAGAGGAAGAAAAGTAGTTCTCGCGCGGGAACCATTTTTTTTCTCTTTCATAGCATCCAACATGGATGTCGGAAATGACGCCATGTTGTTTTTGTGTATCGCCGCTATACGATTAACGGGTACCTGGTATCGGTTTGTGGTGTGATGAGAGGAGGTGAGAATTTTAATTATCGCTTTATGGATGAACGGATCAAAAGATGACCTGAATATTTGTCAAGTCTTGCCTGTCAAGTATCTCTGGTTTAATGGTGGTGATCGTTAAAGGGTGGAATATTTTTTCCCCCGGAAAAGTAATATTCTTTATGCTTTGTGTTTTGATTTTACATTTGTTAAGGAAGATGCTTGATTTTAAATGCATCTGAGATTTTTTGAAATTATTTTTAATCCAATTAAAGATCGCTTCTGCAAGGTGGAAGCGGTTGATGTGAAAAACACCAGGCGACTCCATTCGAATTGTACGGTGTTTCGAAACATTATTATTAAAGCAATCTTTTCATACTATGATATTTATTTTTATTCAATGTTTAAAAGAAATACGTTTTTCATAAAATAAATTAATTGTTTTAATACATTCTGTATTCAATAGCACACTCTAAAGAAATGGTGCTTCATCAACGAATTATACTAGATATTATACTAGAAGACTGCATTTATGTATTAAAAAATCGATCTGGTATATTATACTAGAAGACTGCATTTATGTATTAAAAAATCGATCTGAATTTTTTTTAACCTTTTTAAACCTTTTTAAGAATTGAAGGTATTTCTAAGCAGCTGTATATCACTGCATTCCCTTCGAAAACTCCTTTCGATTCCCAATAATTGCTTCACTCGTTTTGTCGATTCATGTCACTCGCTCCTCATCACCATCACCCATCCAATGGCTTCAGGGGACGACACAACGCTATCATTACGTCCCAAAGTTTCAAATCGAAGCATACTAATGATGGTTTATTATCTTCCCGTTTCTCTCTCTCTTTGTTTCCAGGTATGTACGATCGCATATCCTGTTGTACGGTTTGCTGGTAGTGGTGGTAGTGATTACTCATTTTCTACCTCGAAAATCCCCCCGCCCCCAACTTCCGGTATGAAATGCACATATCCCTTTGTTTGTTCTTGTTGCCGCTGTGTGCATCGAATTCGATCGATCGGTGGTGGAATTTAACCATTGACTCATATCGCGTCGAAGATGAGTCCAGCCGACGGGGACAGCGCAGACAGAAAAGAATGCCCCCCGACCCATTCCAGACAAGTTAAATCTCCCCCTGGTTTCGGTTTTCTTCGTCTGATGGCAATGAGGTCGCAGTCGTCTGCAGGGTTGATTCGGTTGCAGCTGTAGCACGATGACGCTTCGGCGTCCCAGATTTGTGTGGTCTACTTGTTGCTCGCGTTCTTGTACGCGTGCGACGTTGGTCGCGCGTCAACAACAGGGGAGAGGGAACGAGCATGTGACGTGATCTTTCTTCCCTCGGGAGAATTCATGTGTATGGTGTGTCCCATTTCTACCGGGCAGACACACACACACACGCACACTCACATATTCTACAAACCTATACCGCACAATGCGACCTTGACCTACTGTTTGTTTGGTGTCTGTGTGGATGGTTTGTGCTCTTTTTAAATATTAGATTAACGAAGCGAGCGAACCAAAATCTTTCCAACTCACCCCTCCCGAAATGTGACTGTGTCTGTGTTATCTGTTGTGTTGTGATAGCGCATACACGCTCACCGCGATTGACAAGCTGGACGGACAAGCTGGTGAAGGAAAGACGTTAGACGGTGACGGCGAGACATTATTGCGACGAAGGGATGAAGAATTCTTTTTATAGCCCACGAAGGTGAGGTGAACTTTTCGGGGAAGGCATTATTAGGCGCAGCTGAGTCAAGACTAATTAGCGAACTCGAAGTCTGATTTTAGGTCACGACTGGTTGCAGTTTTGCGCTGCATTCTGGTCCGACTCGGTTGATTAGAACTGTCTAGAACCGAACTACTGGCATGCTGTTTGTGTGTGGGCTCTTAGAATGGTGTATGCTCCCCCGTCATCCCCACCCATCGTTCCCACCACCTCCACCCGCATCAGAGAGGGCGTGAGAACTACACAGATCCAGCAGCAAAATCTAGAGCACCCGGCACATGTACACAAATCTGCACGCCGCCGTCCCATTCATTTTGCCCGACCCGAACACCCCCCCTAGCCTAGGCTGTTTTGGCCCCGTTCTTCTGTACACTTCTGCCACCGCGGACTTGATTTTGTTTACATTGCGTAGCGTTATTAGGTGATAAGATTAGCGTTTGTGCCAGTTTTGCGCGTTTACGTTCCCTTTTCGGTGACTTGTCTCTGCGTGTGTGTTTGTGTATTGTTAGAGGGACTTTTTTGTTGTTGTTGTTGCTGCTGGTTTTCAATTTTGGTCTACACGCCATCGGTGGGAGCCAGCTTGGGTTGGCTTGTTTATTCGTGTGTTTTGTGTTGTTATTTCGATTTGTGAACAAATGCTACCGTTGGTACGCGGAGAGGGAGGTTTCTCGTTTTTTGGCAGAGGCGTTGTTGTTGTTGTGCTCGGCGGAGCCTCTTAAGGTTCCACGTAATTTTCCATGCATCAGTTTTGCGCGACGATACGCGTGACAAGTAAACACCAGCGCCCGGTGAAGCGTGTTTCAATGAATCGGTTTGTTATCGTTTGCGACCGGTGTGAAATATTAGTGCGTATTAATTATTTACTTTATGCACGGGATTCGATGCTTTTTTTTCGATGCTAAAATGCTAAATTCTACAAACCACTGGGCTGCTCCATTGACTTTTACATCCTTTAGTTTGGAATATGCTTTCTCCTTTTAATTTTCATTTTTAAATATTTTCTTCGTCTCCATCTTCATCCATTTCGTTGGTTAAAATATTTCGAGAAGCCTTCCTACCACGTATGGCTTAAAAAATAAAAGAATAAAGCATTTATTAGTGATGAGAAAGTACCGCTTTTGACCTGATCCGGTTCCTAAATGACATAAGTGTAAAAGTGAGGTAACGAATTTGCTTAGTTTACTTTATAAATTTAATTAAAGTTCTTAGGGAATCTAGTATATCATTGAACCAATCAAGGAGCGATTCTGAATTTCCTTTCACCGTTCTGATGAATGGCCATCAGATAATAAACAACACCTTTTTATCCAATTTAGAGATCAAAACATTTTTTTTATTATTTTAGAGATCAATTTCTTACATTTTAAAAGGGAATATCTCGTGTAATATATAGGATTGAATATTTTATACTACAAACAGAGAACAGATGCAATCAAAGAAAATCAAATAATGGATATACCAGTAGTCCTATGGTTTCATCCCTCACTGTAAGTGATATTCCATTGAAAAATATTGGTAATGTGCATGATTCATCCCCGAAGCTTCGATCAAAAAGGTAAAGAAGAACTTAATTTCACCCTTCGAAACCCAAACATCTTCATTTGCGACTTTCCGCTTCATCTCGCCGAGAATGAGCAATCCGGTGAGGTGTGAACTGTGCTTGCATCGGTGCTGCTGCCGTCGGTGTGTGCTAACCGTCGCATCATATCTTGAGCAATAATAATTGACAGCTCGGCACCCGCTTCAGCAACGTCGTGTTCGATCGCTGGCACACATTATACAATACGGTGTGTTTTAACATAAAGCTGATGGGCTGCAGTTGCGTCGAACGGAACTGCCGAGCATCCCTTCATCAATGTGCCCTTTTTGTGTGCTGCTGCTTTCCATGTCGATGCCTTTTTAATGAGCATTGAAAACAAGCAAAAAGTCGCAAACGGGTGCGAAGAAGCAAAAATTCACACACCACACGTTGCACAATGCGGTACTGATGGGTCGTAAGCGGCAGGCTCTTTGCTGCGGCGAGGAAGAAGATCCGTCGTGCGTGCGCTTGTGTGTGCGAGAGTGTGTCACCTTCACCGGTGAGTTTGGTCGGGCTGATGGATTACCGTTTTGCAACTGGCATGGGTTGTTGCATATGTTTGCTTTTCTCGCGATCGCGACTTAGCATGTGGCGGCCTATGTCCACTGAGCTCTACTTTCGATGATGGATGTCATCGAGACTCTCCAGTATGCAGTCAAGTCAAGTGGAGATCAAAGGAGATTTTTTTTTTTTTGGAAAGCTCTCTAATCTTCTAATAAAAGGGATAATATAATGTCCTATTGCACAACCGGTGCTCTATTTGTTACCGGTTCAATTGTATTAATCAGTTCAAAAGTCCCCAAAAAAGAATCAAGCATCTCTCAGCATATATCCCACAGGTCGTCGTCGTTTCGACTGTTTGTTGATTCAGTAAACGGGGCTGACCATCGTAATCGGTAAACGGTCACGTTCGGACCGTCCGACCGGTGTGTGTCATTTGCTAATGACATTAGCGAACCGCACGGCGAGAGCTGTCATTTTGGAAGGGCGCGAAACAAGTGAGTGAATGCGTATGTGTGTGAGTGGGCCATCATGACTAATGGTGGTAGTGGTAGTCCCCACACACACACACACACGGTGTGAGCCTACAGTGCGGTTCATCCGATTACATAAGCGAACCGAACCGTTTTGTTTGACTTTGAGGCCAACTTCGCCAGCCAAACACAGTTTTCCACAGTGGCACAGTTCTTCTTAATTTTGGTCTACGATCGTGCTTGCTCAACGGATGGAGGTTTCTTTTTTCGGGGCGGTTATTGCTGCAAGCTCTGACTCGAGCTTCCCTCGGCCGGTAAGGCCAAATTAATTTAGACGCTTCTCATCACCTCACCAAGCTCATCATCATCATCATCATCATTGGCGGACAGCGTCGATCGATCGATCAATAACTGCGGGGCTTGTTGTATGATCGACAAATTGGGAAATTGCGAGAGTGGTGGGCTTGCAAGTTTTCCTCCCAGCTTTTCTTCCAACCCGATTGGCATTGAGCAGCACTCGATTAACCTGATGATCGCGATCGGTGGTGAAGAAATTATTCACGCACGACTCCGCCGCACGGGGGTCGAATTAGGCGAATCAAACGTCGTGCAGATTGAGCGACGACACACAGACACTGTGTTTGCTTGGTGGAGAAGCGATCATTATTGGCGCAATCCTAGGAAAGCGATTTGAAATGGCCGTTGGGCAACGGTTTTTTTGCTGGTGGAAAGAAGTATTCTCCTCAATAGTTCGCCGTTTCCCCACGCAGAAGAAAAGAACGGAAAATTAGATTCCGATTCGAGGTTGATTTCGTTACTTGCCTGCTGGGGGGATGCGTTTGTGAAGTTGGTGCCCAAGAATTATGGCATTTGGAAATCATTGTTTCAATGATCGTACGTCTTCAAGATGTTCTTTCAACATTCTTTTCTAGCTCTTGGGAGCGATTTCTTTACGATCGAGAGAATATTTTTTATTTAACTTTCAAACAACAAAAGCCATCAGTTTTCTATCTTCCCGCAAACGTTCCAAAGCTTTGCGTGACCACCACCATCCGAGACGAAACCACTTGGGCCAGGTTGAAAATGTCATGCCGATAATAATGATTGTGCCGTGAAATGGAAGCGTGATGAGTAAAACGGCTACAGCCATGGGGTGTTGTCTACCACTTGGGTGTTAGACAGCAATAGGGGTTGGGTGAGAAACAACACAAACAAATGTAAAACAAAAAAACCCTCAAACAGCAAGAAGTAAAACCAAAACCAGAGAGAGAGAGAGAGAGAGAGAGAGGAGAGAGAGAAAGAAAAATATATTTACACAGACACGGTATTGATTTCAGCCACCTTGACCCAAATTTGGCCGCATGATGGCTCGCGTGTGGCTTTCATTAGGAGCGGCGTTCAGTGCTGGCGTGAATTTCTTGCTTTCGGTTGTGTTTTGGAGTTTTCGTAACATGGTTCGATTAGACCGAGCATGTTATAAGAGATGATTTAAGTGTTCTCTTCAAGGTTTTGAATGAATGAAGAAAATAGCCAAATTCTAGTCTTTTCGAGCTGAAAAAAGGTATACTATGTCACGTGTATTTCTAGCTCAACCTGTTGCATCGTTGGTCCTTCTCTCTTGACACCGTTTTTTGTTATTACGTCAGCAGCAATGCAAGTGCAGCACAAGTGCATCTGATGGCATTGAAAATGCCAAAGGCTTTCCTCCAGGAACTAGTCACTCCGGAATAAGGCCCAAGAAATGGGGAAGAAAAAAACATTAAAGGCTACCTCTATTTTATTTTCTATCGCACATATGCTGTCCCTATGCATAAGCCCCTTCTCTCTGTAGTGAAAAGAGCGCAAAAAAAAAACGCGTTCCACGATCTTGTCGAGCTTTCCACCCCTTAACCCACCGACGCGGGGAGGGAGTGTGTGCAGCCAGTGTGACTATGTCGCCAATGAGAATTGCGAAACATAATCTGTCATGTGGACGGGCGAGGAGAGCCGGACAGCGAGCGAGGGTGAGATGGTGGACAAGCGAAAAGGGGCAACTGGTCTGGGTACCACGATCCAAGCAAGATGCTGCAGAGACATGCGATTGCATGTGGTAGCAAAACTGGCAACTAAATAAATAACATGTGTTCAGCAGGCAAGCATTACGGGAGGGTCGAAAGAAGCGCAGACTCAGAAGGTGAAGATTGCTTATATGTCTCGCTTATCGAAAGTGATAAAGTTTTGTTTGGGAATGATATAAAAAAAAACTCTTAGGAATAAAGAAAAGAAGATTTTAGGAATTTATCTAACGATTTCGATCTAAACATTTAAAGAGATAAAAACTTTTCACGTTGGACTGTTGACAGTTATTTTTTATCTTTTGATTTTATTTTTTCTTTTAACTCTTTTATTGTATTGTATCACTTTTCGCTTATTTTTGCTTAGTTTTATTTTAGTTGTTGTTTGAATAACTTAGGAAATTAGACAAAGAATGTTTTAAAACTTTACTAATTATTCTTACGTATTTAATTCCTCTATTTTCCCTTTTTGTCTACTCTATTTTATTGTCTTGAATTTTGGTTGTTGCATTCTTCCTTCCTTCATTTATATTTTTTTGAAAGTAAAGTTTTACATATAACATTTCTTCTAACTTTTATACTGCACAAAGCAAATCATATTGTTTGAAGGAATCGAATTTTTTCAAATTAATTTTTATAACAATAACATATCATAAACGATTCTTGCGGTTTACAAGCTCTAGTGGTCTTAGAAAAATTAGGTAAAGATTTCATTAAAATTGCAGATAAAATTGTTCTAATTATTTACTGTCAAGCTGGCGTGTTGATAGTTAATATATGTTTATCTTATATTTTAATACAAAAATTATTCTTATATTAATTTTAAAAAAATTGAGTTAATTTTATTATTTTATTTTTGTACTGTTTTTGAAATCTTCTTCTTTTTTTTGTCTTATACTTCTTTATATACGATTCAATTTATTCTTTAATAATCAATCGTTTCCATATGCTCTCGATTCCCAATATTTTCTCTATCCCCACTAAAGTGGGTCGATAATCCTTAATATCGTTTGTTATGCAGCTACTCCTTTTTACACACACACAGAAGCCTCGCTTAAGCAGGCTGCTGTAATAAACGGGCTGCCAACATCGTTCGAAATAAATAACACCTAATTATATTTCCCATCCCTGGAGTCGAGTGTCGTGCGCGTCGTCTACAATACAGCATCCAACCGGCAGACGCGAACGAGGCGCGAGAAAATTCCCTCAAGACATCTCTTTGCTCCATTGCAACAACAACAACAACAAAAAAGCCACCCCTAACCAAGCCTAGACCGCCTTGACATTGGCCCAGATCCGCAACACGGTACACAGCAAGCCACGCAATTTCTCTTCTATTACTCCCGCGTTACTGGCACCGTAATAGTCCCAGTGCGCGCGACCGTCCCAGACTTTCCCGTTCCTCCGGCGGGTACGACGGTCCGCGTGCGGCGAAGGGAAAATCGTGACGCTAGGGAAGTACCCACTCCTACCTCCCTCCGGTTTGACATTGGACTCTTTTTTCTGTTTGCTCGTTGCTTCGCTACATGTGCTCGGAGCGAAATGCTGGAGCGGCGTGCTCGGGAGTGTATGGAGTAATAGAGTTAACTATTAATCATCGTTAGTTTTCCTTTTCGCCGGTTTCGCTTTTCGCTGCCCGCTGACGGTGGTGGGCCACGGAGAAGTTGGGCGAGGAACGGTCTTTCTCTCTCGATTGGCGTCTCTAACGCGCAACCTCCCCACGGGATGTGACTTGCTCTAGGCCACCACCAACCGCCCGCGAGAGGCGAGGATGGTAATGAAAGTGAAAATTCCTCCACTATTATGCAGTTGGTGTGGTCTGGGCCGGATTGCAAGTTATGCAGCTCTGTACCGTACGTACGGGTTGTGAGCGGGTCCAGCTGTTGCAGTATATGGCCGCGTGTGTAACCTTGTGATCTATTTTAGCGGTCGGATTATATCATCCGTTCGCTACTCTTTCTCATTGATATTATTTAGATTTTAAAAGAAAACCCTTCACAAACATTGTTTTATCTCCAGTAATTTATTCCATCAAGCTCGTTTCGAATGCATTATGCACGATTTATGCATTTCCATTAGCAGCAGCAGCAACAGCGACGTTGGATTAATTTTCTTGCGTGTGCAACATTTTATGTCTCTCAATTCCATAGCAAATGTTTATGCTTGTGTCCCCACTTTTTAACTGCGGGCGCCTTTTAATGAACTCGGACCCCCGTTCGTCCATTAGTGTTCGTCGTCTAAAACGTCTAAATGCAAAGCGGCGCATTTGAGATCCGGATGGGGGTTAACACGTCTCGCACACTAGCTGCAGTATTGCTTCCATTGCTGGGCACTGCAATTCCTTCGCTAGCTTCAATCAATTTGCTATCCACCCCGTTAGGACCATTGTTGGCAAGAAACCGTGGACACTTGCAGGGTTTCTCAGGTTCCGAGAGACTAAGCGATATAGGACCTAAGCGACTAATATAGGACAGTGGATATAGGACCTAGGACTAAGCGAGGTATAGGACAGTGTAAGATTTGTCACACCATTCTTACAACACTGTCCCCTTAATTTAAACAGTTTTTTAGTTTTTTTAAACAATTTTTATATTCGCCAGTTTGACAGCTATATCTGCACTATGCATCTGATCGATACACATTTCTGATGTATATCGGAGATATTCATCTCCAGTTTAGTGCGATTATTAAGACAGTTTTATCATCATCATGCCCATCAAATATAACAAAAATTTAAAAAGAGGCCGAACCACTTGAGGTTCGCTTCTTCTTCTTTCTTGGCCTAGCGACCTCTTTGATCTTATGGCTTACTAGACGTATTGAAAGCGCGTAGTTGAATAGTCAGTCCTCACTATGGGGGAACAGCCTAGATGGAATTTGAACCCAGGTCCTGCCGTTTGAAGATCAATGCAGCTGTCGCATCTGCCGCCGGGACGCCCTTTCCAGAGGTTGTGTAAGCCAAATCAGAATTAATAAGAAGAAGCAGTACAAGAAACAGGAAGAGAAAGAATTAGAAAAAACAGGAAGAAGAAGAAGAAGAAAAAACAGGAAGAAGAAGAAAAGGAAAAAACAGGAAGAAGAAGAAAAGGAAAAAACAGGAAGAAGAAGAAAAGGAAAAAACAGGAAAAAGAAGAAGAAAAAAAAGAAGATGATGATGATGATGATGATGATGATGATGATGATGATGATGATGATGATGATGATGATGATGATGATGATGATGATGATGATGATGATGATGATGATGATGATGACTAGCTCGATGATGATGATGATGATGATGATGATGATGATGATGATGATGATGATGATGATGACGATGATGATGATGATGATGATGATGATGATGATGATGATGATGATGATGATGATGATGATGATGATGATGATGATGATGATGATGATGATGATGATGACTAGCTCGATGATGATGATGATGATGATGATGATGATGAATAGGGTGATGATGATGAGGAATAGGATGATGATGATGAAGAATAGGATGATAATGATGAAGAAGAATAGGAAGTAGACAATACGATCAAATGCTCCGTAAAGATAGAACAGTCGAACTGCTCCACAATCTGACAAAAGTTCAATCAAAAGTCATAATTGTGTTACTCATGTGGACAGTGTTGCTAGAATGTTGTGATTTGTGATCTCGCACTCCACATTGGTTAAAACCCGTTGACGCTTTTTCAAGACCTGCTAACCACTGTACTTTTTGTCCCGTCTCGCCAACACCAGACGAGTGGCTCACTGGTTCTTTAACAAACGGTCACGTATGTTTGTGTGCAATTTATTTTAGTGTCGTTGCAACAAGAGATCTCACCCCCGCTCTCGCTTTCTTGTGGACGGGCGAACACTCCAACGCTGGACGGACACTTTTGCTCCGCGAACCATTTTCGCTTTCCTTGTGGTTGAGATGGCAATTTTTAAGGACCATACGCTATGGGCTAATTCAATTACGCGGTTACACCACCATACACACGGGCTGAGGTTTTAATACTCGAGCCCCAAGGGGAACCGTGGGGGCTTACGGTTGTTAAGATTTAAAGAAGGCATAAGGGAGGGACCCGTTGGGAACCGACCCAACCCGGCCCGAAAACAATTGCCAAGAGTGTTGTTGTGCGGTTCGCCCTCACGATTGGTCATTGTTTACTGGGCCGACTGGGTCATATTTAATTCAAGCGTTGTGGCTGCTGCTTTTTTTTTGCGCTGGCTCTTACTCTCCGAGGGGTGTGGGTCATTTTGTGCTCGCTGGGCTCATAAACAATAACTGTCCACCGGGGAGCTAAAGCAGGCGCGGACTCGAACATGCGTCGTGTGACGAAAAATTGCATTCTCCCCTCCGAATGGATAGCGAATGAATTACCGCGGCTTGCAAAATCTAGCAAATCGTAAGCAAAAAAAAGTTAGCTATTCTTTCGTGCTCGGTTAGCTACACTTTTGATGTCTCTTTTTTTTCGTAAATTTATTTCCCATTGCGAGCTTCATTTTTTTCCCAATTGCATAAGAACTGCATGCAGGCAAAGATAATGGTTGCAATTTGGTGGTGCACTTTTTGAAGGCCTCAACCGGAAACCTGCCCTCTTCGATTGCGTGTATCTGTCTGCCGGGAATGATGACGGCTTTCTCATTTTACCATCATTTCCTGTTGTGCACTCGGGAGAATGTGTATGTCTGGATGCAGCAGCAGCACAAAAAAAAACAACAAAAATTGGGGAAGCAAAATTAGCACGCGCTGAACCGAAACATAAAACAAACCGGTGGAGAGAAGAAAAAAAACACACACAGAACCCCAAAGCGTAAAAGATCTCTTTAGCATTATTCGAGGGGGGGCATATTATGCTTGAAGCACGCCATCACCGGGGCGACATTCGCACATAATGGTGTGTGTCTTCTTTTTCCCGGTGCATTTTTTTTTTTTTTTTTGGGGAGAATGAGTTAAAGCCGCTTCGCATTAATTTTTGTTTTTCGATGTGTTGCATGTGCAACAAGTACGGCACTGCGACACGGCAGTGCATCCGCCGTTCCAGGCTGGTTAACACCCACCACGCGATTGGTTCTTGCTGGGAGGGATGTACGCGGCACACACACACGCCTAAGCTCATCCATCCCTGACACATCCCGGATGGAAGTGTGGCTGTTTTCGGGTGAAATATTTTTGCAGCATAAAATTTAATGATTTCA
Organism: Anopheles stephensi; assembly: GCF_013141755.1. Taxonomy (NCBI): domain Eukaryota; kingdom Metazoa; phylum Arthropoda; class Insecta; order Diptera; family Culicidae; genus Anopheles; species Anopheles stephensi. The sequence continues at coordinate 20,080,713 of NC_050203.1, forward strand.
AGACCCGTTACATGCTGCACCGATGCGGTTGGCGGCACAACTGGGCCACAGTGCGAAGAAGTGCAGACACGTGCAGGATACTTTTTGCAACAAAAACAACCAGAACACGAAGGGGATGTAGGCGAATTTTGAAAATCGAGCAATCTTTCAGTGTGAACAATGTGGTTTGGACTGTGGCAAATAATTATAAGGTTGGTTCGGAAAACTATGGAAACTGTGTCACATGTCACAAGAGAACTGTCTATCACATGCTCAAAGTGCTTGTGTTATTTTCGGGAGAGATATCAGAAGAGGTAATTCAGATTAATATTTAAAAAAAGTTTGAAAAAATCTTAAAATAATTCTAAACATCGTTCTAGATGAGGGTACGAATAGCATTCATTTTACTAATGGCCTTAATGTTCACCTGAGTTTTTGGTAAATTTTTAAGCTTTGTTTCTACTACTCATAGCGTTTCTTTGCCAGAAGTCATTGTTTTTTACAGTAAACGTTCGACACCTTTTTTTAAATTAAAATGTTTTTGATGCGGAAATTTTAACAATTGAAGTACAAATGTTGACAGCTCGTTTAAATAGGCCCTTTTTGATTAGTTTTATTTTTGTTTTGCATTACTTAGTTTAAGTTCTACTTATTTTCTACTCTTTCTCTGCTTCTTCTTGTTTCTTCTTCTTCTTCTTCTTTTCTTCCTTTTCTTGGTTTATTTGATCTATGTGTAACAACCCAAGAGAGTTTAGCTTTAGCACTCATTTTCCGATTAGATTCCGATTTGCTTTCAAGTTGTGTTATTTATAAACAATTTGTCAATTAATTGTCGAAATTGAAAGCTAAAATTACTCTCCTAATCCCTAATTGCCGCTTATATGGGGGAAAATATGGGTCACACTGGAGGATTATTTAAGAAAGAAAAGAAACCGATCAAACCTGTTCCTATCAGCCGGCCCCGAACGGTAACCAAACTCCTTACTTTCGCTCTCGTTTGACCCGAAACCCGCTTCGCACAGCCCGGTGTACCGGTGCCCCCCCCCCCCCCCCCCCCCCCTCCCGGTTAAGAATTTAGGCAACACCGTCTGCTTTCTTTCGGTCGATTAAATGAATAACAAAGTGGTATACCGTACATGCCGGGAAAAAACAGGTACCAAACCAAACGAAGAAAATAAATACGCTGACATAGTCACCTTTTTCTCCACCGCGGCACCGTCTTCCGTGTTTCCGACTCTAACTGTCTTTTAACCTTTCCTGATAAAACTAAAATAAATAGCAATTCAGGTGACGCACATGTAACGATTCAGCAAGAAAAAAAAACAGCCCTATAACGGTTTCAATTTTGGAATTTGGAAAAAAAACCTACATTGTACCGGAGGCACGGCAGCGGCACTGATGTTATTAAAACACACGTCAAACATGTTGGCGAAAAGGCTTCGGCGGGGTAACGGTTAAAACGTGAAACGTAAATACGTTACTGTTTACGCTAAACGACAAACAGAACGGCTGCGCCCGGAAGCAAACTTTTGCGGAAAGAGCAAAAGCAAACGCTGCTGGAAGAGCAGCATACACCGGTGGAAAGTGTTACCATAAGTAGCAGCGCGTTTAAATGATGTCTAATTGGCAGTTGGCAGTCGAAATTAATTTCACCAGGATGATGCGTCCGAACAAGAAAAAGTGCAAAAACACACGCACGGCAAACAGATCACCAGAATGCGATCGGAAACGATGGAAGGAAGTTGATTAATGGATCAGGAAAGCGCCGATCTCGCACAGCCTGGCACTGCCCTGCTGCGTGTGTAAATTGTTTTTTTTATTCGTTCACTTGTCTTTTCGATTTTGAGGAGTGTCCTACTTTTTTCCCGTCTTCCCAGGTTTTTTTTTCTTCTTCACAACACAAAAAGCGTTCCAGGGTGTCATTAAATAGGCACCTCGCGATCGCGTTAATCGCGAACGATAGTGGCGTGTTGCGAAACGGCTGCTCCCGGACTATTATTAAGGTGCGCGCGTATGTCACCTGCCAGTCGCAGGTCTCGTTGCGTAATCGAACGATCGAGCAGGACAACGAATTTTTCATAAAATAGTTACCGGAGTTTTGAAGTTGCTTTATCGATTATAATACCCCAAGTCTGAAGCGAGTTCAGAGGATTCTCAACTCATAGATAAGATCTTGCTCTAACGCCTAACGGTCACTGGCGTCCGATTGGCGGCTGTCCCGTTTTTGATGGCCAAAACTGCATCGCGCTCGATCGTGAGAACGGTAAAATCCTGATAGTCCATGATCACGAAGAAAAAGGAGCCCTAAGAAGGGATGCGAATTTAATAATAAGCCCTTTCGCGGGAGGATGGCCGTTATAAAATGGAAGCGAAGTTTATAGCACAAAATCCGTCACTGTGAAGGGACTATGTGACCCTAAGGTGTCCAGGCGTCTGAACCTCGCTGCAACAGCAGAGTACATTCCGGGAAGGTAACGGGTTTTGCGCTGGGTGATGCATCCTTAAAGTTTACGATTTCTGGAACAGCATATCCGCGTATGGGATCCATTTGTTTCGAAATCAAACAGACCAACCATCACACACAGTTAGAATGACGGTAGCAAAAGGAATCGCCCCAAAAAAAGGGGACACTTCCAAGAATAAAAGCCAAAAAAATAAAAAGGGCAAAAAGATCATCTTTCAGGCGTGTTCAAAGGGGATGCCGTTAGGAATATTCGGGGGCTCTCTCTCTCTCTCTCTCTCTCTCTCTCTCTCTCTCTCTCGCTCTCGCTCTCTCTCCTATTCATCCTTTGGATGACCTACTTTAACTTTAACTCAACCCGCATTTCATACATTCTCGACACTCGAACCACGTACAGTCCAAATAGCTCCAAACCTTCTTTGTGTAACGCATCTAATAACGCTTCTCACCTCGCCCATTGCAGCGGTACGAGCCGACAGGATGCGCGGTGGACGAAACAAATTCGGACCCATGTACAAACGGGATCGGGCGCGAAAGCTGCAGATCATGCGCCAGCGGCAGCTCGCCCTCCAAGCGCTGCGGGGCTCGATCGGTGGCGGTGTCGGCATCGGGACGCTCGGTTCGGACGGCGTGTCGCCACAGCTGCAGGGCCTAGACTATCACCAACCGTACTCGAGCATGCACATCAAACAGGAAATTCAGATACCACAGGTATGGCGTACGCTTGAAATCGCACATTAAGGACAATTCTTACTAATTCTATCTCTCTCTCTCTCTCTCTTCCATCTGCTAACAGGTCTCATCCCTAACGTCATCGCCGGATAGTTCACCGAGCCCGATCGCGATCGCCCTCGGACAGGTTAACCCACAGACGACGATATCGCTCAGTAGCAGCGGTGTCGGTGGCAACGGTGGTGGTGGTGGCGGCGGCGGCGGAGGTGGCGGCGGCGGTGGCGGTGGTGGTGGCGGCGGTAGTAATGGGTCCGGTGCCGGCACCGGCAGCTCCAACTCTAGCGCGACCAGCATCCAGAATCCGCTGTCCGACTCGAAGCTGTGGATGAGCGCCAACTCGACGACCGCCTCGCCCCACTCGCTCAGCCCGAAGGCGTTCAGCTTCGACTCGAATCCCACCAGCACGGCCGACTCCGGCAATCCGGCCGACACCCTAAGGCTAGTGTCATTTTGCTTCCCCTCACTTAAGGTTAAGGCTGAGCGCGACCTTTCGGCCAGACACAACTGTCCACTGTTTTAGTACCTACTTCGGGAGAAAGTGGAACAGGAGAAGACAAAATTGCACTAATTTGTCATCCTGACATTTGACATAATTGTTCAACTCTGCTTTATTGAACAGTCAGTTGTTCTTATTAATTCTTATTGGTTCAATTTTTTCAAGAGTTTTCTTTTGTCTTATTTTAGTTATGAGGTTTTTCTTAAATTTATTATTATTTTTCAATATCTATTATCAACTTCCTTATTTGTAATTAATTGCTTAAATTTACACATTTGTCTAAATTTTATATGAAATATTTGAATTTGAATATTTTTTCTTTATGATTTTTTTATTATAGTATTTATTATTATTACATGACATTTAGTGTCAAACAGCCTTAATTAATAGTTTTTTCTCTCTCTCCTTCTCTCTCTTTTCATGTTTCTTTCCCCCCTCGTTTTTCTTCATCCTTTCATCCCGCTCCTTTGCTTCCCTCTACAATCTGGCATTAACCAACCGACACTCACATTCACCATTTCTTAACGCCAATTCACCATTTCTTTCGCCAAAACATTTCCCGTACTTCTTCTTCTGTCTGGCTGGCTGGCTGTTCCAAACAACAAACCACACAAACACCAAAATTACGCGTTCCGGTCCCCCTCTGAAATTTCGCCATCTCCAGGGTATCGCCGATGATCCGCGAGTTCGTCCAGTCGATCGACGATCGCGAATGGCAGACGTCACTGTTTTCGCTGCTCCAGAGCCAGTCCTACAATCAGTGCGAGGTCGACCTGTTCGAGCTTATGTGTAAGGTGTTGGACCAAAATCTGTTCTCCCAGGTCGATTGGGCGCGGAATACGATATTCTTCAAGGATTTGAAGGTAAGTGGTGAATAACAAGATTTTAAAATTTTGAAAGGAAATCAACTGTGATCTTTTTAGATCCGATTTGCACACACATATAACTATAATTTCACAAATCTTACTTTGTTGAGGGCGACCCTAGAGCATGAGGGCTGCAAAAAGTATTAAAAAAAACACACACAAATTCAAGCCCCACCCTCCCCAAGCGACAAGCTCACTCTCAATTTCAACCGCGCCTGACCTACTTGTGAAGCTGAGCCGAACATGTGTGCATTAAAAATGAATGAATAAAAACAAGGGGCACCACCAGAAAACAGTGGCACCCTCCCGCGATCCAATGTTTGTTCTTTAGCTGTTTGCCTGCCCGTCCATCCAAACCGAACCAACCCTCTCGCGGTCATGTTTTATGCTCTTTCTATATGTGTGCGAAACACACACACACACACGCACTCTTGTACAAGATCCGGGAGGGAGGTGCACCGCTAATGCACCACAAACCATTACAAGGGACGGACGGATCGTAGTGTCTATGTTCGCCCCGATGGTGGACACAATGTTGTTCGCCACTTATGAGCTTTTGCGTTGTAAATTTTGCCGCGGTTCGGGTTGGGTTTTCCTAAGAGCAACCGCTGCGGTGTGTGAAAAGTGCGAAGCACTGGGTGGGTTGCAGAAACCACAGCCAATAGGCTACAAGTTTACCAGCCAGGAAAGTCGATTCGTGGGAGCGTCGATTAAGAGACATCAGCAAGCAAAAGATCGGATCTAAGCCCCTTCCTAACCTGTTTCAGGGGTTTAGTTGGTATGTAAAAATGTGTCCGAAACAAGTGGCTCAGTACATTGCGAGGTACATTTATTTGGGAAGCCAGAATGTGGATCAGGTTCCGCTTTTTGTGAGGACCTGGATGGGCTATTTGGGTCACTGTTAGATGTCTCTCTCAAAGAGTTCTACCGTTGTCATCGTAATTTTTTCTACCGGAGCTCGCCATGGGAGGGCCTCTAATCAGGTCTTGATTTAAGCTCCGTTTCCATGGCATTCTGAAGACATGTGGTTCTGCATCCCATTCGTAATGAATAAAAGGATAAGCGAATCCTGGCACATGGTCGACTTCAAGCTCCTGCTAGCAATAGAGTTAATACGTTAATACGACGATGTTCTTAGTAGCTGTTGTTGAGTTTGACATCTAGATGGCGCTTTTGCTCAGAATTCCTATATGCTGAGTACATTTAATATATCCCCAAGTTGAGATCGAATTTTTTATTTGAATCCTGTTTATTACAATGAACAAAAGCTGCTTAAGTTAAGGGAAGTCCAAAAAATACGGATTGAGCAAATTTGAAAGCTCAACATCCAATGTACATAACTTCTAGCGTGTTGCCTAGGCCTTAAATTCGCTCTAGAATTATTTGCAAAACTACATACAATTTCTGCAGTATGCTATTTTCAAACGATCTAAACCAAACTTCTTGCCAAATAGTTATTTTAATGTACCAAGAATGTGAGGTCAGATAGATCAGACCCCGAAAAAACCAACAGTAACACAACACTTTTTGCAAACCGTTTAGCGCAACATCGATACATCGTTAAGCTGCCAGCAGCGAACTTCATTAGCCTCACCCGAATGCTTCCAAATTCCATTCCGGTCTCGGAATAGCTCGGAGGAAAACTGTGCACCCGAGCGTTGGTGGGAAACTCGAACGCATTGTAGCAACCGATTTCGCGCTGCCTCTTTGCCTTTTTACCACATGAGGTGATCGCAACCGGCACAACAAGCTAGAAATGCGTTCAAGTGCAATATCAAGCTTCTAGTTGGTTTTATTTGTAAGACCAGGTACACCGTCAGGTATCGCTCTCATTCTCTCTCTCGGCTGCGCTCAACCAGGTGGCGTGCCGTTTCGCGTTTCTAATGTGTTAAGGTGGCGACCCTATGAGAAGCATTCAGCAAAAAAAAGGGTGGGTTAAGAAGAGGTATATTAAGTCGGTGCATAACTCTCCTACACACACACAGGCTGCAACACAACAACAACAACAAAGGCAAGCAAAAGTGGCAACAAAATCAAAGCAAGAACCAACCACTTCCTTAGCGACCCTTAGCTGCCCTCCCCTTCCTTCCCCGGTTGCATCTATGTAGTAGGTGCCTTCCGCAACAATCTAATAGGCTTCGGTGTTTAGAGGTTTAGACCACCATCACTACCACCACTACTACTGTTGCAGCTCGGTCGGCATAAATCGTTGCTTCCTTCACCAACCGCTCACCCTACCGCTGGCTTTATCATAGGCATGTGGCATTGCGAGTGTGACTCCAGGTCCAGGACGGGGATGCGGGGAGTGGGGCCGTGAAGAAGCAGGGAGGGGCAAAATGCATTTCTTGTACCGTGCTTGCACCATCGCGTAAATTTACTCGCGTGCCTACGGAATTACATGATTCGTACGGCTGCCCCCGGCTGCAGGTTCCATTACAACCTAGCGAATTGGCCGGAACATCGGAAGTGGAGTTAAAAGTATAACAACAAAAATCGCACTACCAGTACGCCGAGGGTTGAAGAAGTGAAGGATGGGATCAAGAGGAGGGCCGAATAGTTAAATCCTCCAACACCGCACTAGCGAATGCTCTCGCGTGTGGGTGCGTTAGTTGGGAATGTTGTGTGTGAGTATGGGACGAGGTACGTGGACGTTGCGTTCTACATTATGTAATTGAATCGATTGAAGGTATTTAACCTAATTTCTGGACGCATGCTTCGCATGCTCATGCTACTACGAACGTCTCTGTGTGTGAGTGAGTGTATGTGCTCTGTGTCCTTGTTTCCGGCTATCCGGAACAAGACGATTAGGTAGGCAATTACTTCTAACAAAAAAGGGAGGCAAAACAACCAAAGCGGCTCGCTCCTTCCTGTTGAGCGTTACCGGACAGAATGGTCATTTGAACTTAACCTCATTTTGGTAAATGATTTGCATGTTTGAGGAGTTCTTTGGTTTTTGTTGACGAATTGTTTTTTTTTTTTTTCAAATGGTCTTAGCACTAGTGATTATGTTTGTTTCGTTCTCTTCTATTTTCCTTTTCTTTAAGAGACTCCATTAGTTTCATTTGCTTAATTACAGGGTTTTTCAGTTGATAAGACAATAGTATCCATTTTTATGGCAGGTTTGTTAGGTGAAATGGCAAACAAAGCTAGTTGATATGGAAACGACTTCAGATGACAGGGGAAACAAATACCTTTAATTGTGATGTCCTCAGATGCTATTGCCTTATCAACTGGAAAACCCTGTGTTTTTCAACAATTTTTATTTTTTCCTTGAAGTCATCTTATTGCTTTGGTTTCTTTGGTTTTTGGATTTGTAATTTTTCTTTACATTTACTACATATTTATGTTTCTTTTTTTCTAAAAATCTATTTTTCTTTCTATTTAATGTTTGATACTTTTCGAAGAAATTTTCAAAAATTTCCATTATAAACCTCATTATAAATTCAGTTATGTTTCAATTCGTTACCGAACCTCTCTTCGACATCATGTGTCTCGTTTACGATCGTGGATTGTCCGCTCGAACGTTTAGCTCTCTAAGTACACAATCATAAAGTTCTCTATAGTACATCAAGACTTTAATTTTTTATTCAACGTTTTGAATAGTATTTATGCAAATTTGGGTGACTTTAAGCCTTCCCGTAGATATCAGTATCCTTTATCGATTTTGTTTCCTAAACAAATTTTGCATGGGAAACATTTAAATCTTGAATCCTGGTCACGGCACCAAAATATAGTGTCAGCGACAGAAATTAGGCAATTCAGCATTAAAGCCAGCCATTAAGTGTGGATCTTTTTATCGTTAAAAGCATAGCTTTCAACATACAACACTATCATACATCATCCAGACCCTAATCGATCGATCGTCCGGTGATCGTCGACATTGCGGTGCGAGGCTGTCTCCAGCGACAGGTCCCATCCATTTGCCCTCGATGCGCGGGGGCCTCAATATATTCCCGATTAATAATTCATCGAGCGTTCGGTTCAGTCGCGAGCCACTACCAAGGGCCTCCCCCGCCCAACCCGCGCGTCTATTTTATATACTAACTTATTTAATTTCATTTTCATTTCTTTATCATCTGGCGCACAATCAAAATAAATTCATCGCACGCACACACGTACACTAGATGAACACACACCGTCTGGACTTTCGCAGCCCGAGCAGATGCGTAAAGCACACGCAGCGCTGGCGCTGAATCTTGTTGCGCTGTTGCGTCTTGTAGATGCCGCTTTCCTCGCTCGTTTTCATTTTCGTTGGCCGACCCACCGTGTGCAACGGACACAAATATCCGTGTCAAGGTTACGGTGGGTTTCACCACCACCCAACCACATGCTCGCAGCAGGGTTTTTGTGTTGTTGCTTTAGCTCTCTCTCTCTCTTCTTAGTAGTAATATATTTATTTATTTTTTTGCTGCTGTTGGTAACTTCTTCTCTTGAGACGTTGCGTTATGTGAAAAATGGTGGTGGCGCAAACGCACGTAAAGGAAGCGCATCATCGCCTGCCTGACCTGCCTGCCTGCTTCTTCGCGGTCGGTTGCGAACGTGTTGCAATCGGCGGCACGCTGACGGTGCTAAGCGATCAGACAAAGTCGAACTAATTTTAAAACCCCTTCTCCGCGGGCAGCGTTGTGCCTGGGGGCGTAAAAATTTAAATAAAACAAACAAACACACACACACGCACCGATCGTGCGCGAAAGAATTTAGCAAAGACGCACAACAAAGAAAAAGCAAGATCTGAACAAAATTTTGGAAAGATGCCTAATAAATGCCAAAACATGATGGCATCGCCACCCAGATTTGTATGCATCGGTTGGTGGCAGTAACGCAACTTTCCAGCGAGAAGATGCGAAACCATAAATCAAAACCATTCGTACCATTCGGTGGGGTGATTTATGCACTCAAGCACAGCACTCCCACAGGCGCGGATGTGAAAATAATATGGCTCGGTGAGCTCTCAGTTGCCTCAAAAAAAAACCGCACAACGCTGCTGTTGAACATAGTCGCCGCGTTTCGCAATTCTTTAATTTGTGTCTTTAGGTTCCGAAAAAACAGGACCATTTATGGACATTCAGAAAAAAAATGCTGCTTTGCGATACTCTTTACTGGAACCCCCTTCAGTGTAGGTCTAAAATTAGACCAATCCCAATCGAGGATTCTTCCTTATTAAGGGATAACCGATCGACAGCGATTAGTTCGATCGACTCGTACAAATTCCACAACCAACACTCTGATCAGCGTTTATCGACCGCCATCGAGCCAACCTAGAGCAACGTTCGACAGCATAATTACAGGCACATTACGGTACAATCTTCACGACAGCCGAAGGCCATCCGGTCGCCCTTATGGGAAGGACCTCCACCATCCGCGCGACGTAATGACATTGTCCCGTTTTCGCCAGCCGAAATGGGAAGTCTACAAGCCATCGCTAGCTAGACCCACTCCCTGAGGTTGATGAGAGGGTTGAAAGCAACACGGGACGAAGGGACGGCCATTTGTTTACTAACACCGCTCTAGACGGAGCTGGTGGTAAATGTCTCACGTTCACGGATCCGGTACGAACCAGTTGTGAGCGACGGTTGTTGTTGTTGTTCTCACCGCGGTCTGCGATTGCTTCCGTCTGTCTCGATCGACAGGAGATCGAGCGCTGGGTGTAGCGACCGTACGTTGTCGATGATTCATGTTCTGAGACAGGGAACGGTTTTGGGTCGGAGTTTCCCCGAAAATGGTCTGTCTGCCGGTAGCACCCGGGGCATGTAAACAGGATGTTACAAAAGCGTGACTTAGTGTGTGACGTTTTTGGGTTTGTTTTTGTTTTCGATATTTTTTTTTTTGCAAAACAAACAAAGAATCTAGAAAGATCAAGAAATAGGGAAAACAAAGTTTAAGCGAACTGAGGTTTGATAAAAATTGTTGTATGTCTAGCTGAAACATCACAAGTTTTTAATGCTAGCTTGATAAACTCTGAACCCCAAAAGCAGAGGAAATAATAACTGTTAAACTATGGAGAATATTAAAGCAAAAAGATAAGGGTTAAAACAGATCGTTTCCGTTTAATATTTTTAATTACAAAAATATATATATTTTAGCTTAGCTTACTTTACCTTTTTTTCAATCTTTCTTTTATTAACCATTTTAACTTTTTCGAATTTAAAATAGTACTAGTTTATTTATTTATCTTACTGCTTTATTCCTAGCGTCATTTGAATTTGAATGTTTGTGTTATTTTTAAACTTAAATAATTCATTTTTATTGATATTTACAAGATGCTAATTTTTTTTCCTCTGCTATGACACAACAGCCTCAAAAGGCGTTAAACTGCCATTTTAGGCATTCGTTGATGCAATTTTTAAATATAATGTAAATAGCATTTATCTTATGTCCCTTTGCTATTTTCTTTTGCATAATCTTTTGTTATTTGCTCATGTTAATTGTTCTTATTTTAATTTTTCTTTATCATTTGTTTGACTTTGTAATTGATTTTTTTGTTCAATTGAATGAATCAATCAGTTATTTTTTTTTTTCTTTACTTCTAAAATAATCGTTAATTTGTCTATTGTTTTAATTTCTTTCTATTTGTTTTTCGTTTTATATTTAAAGGTTTTATGTTTTTTTATGTTTTCCTATCTATTTTCATCATTCTTACTTACAAGATTCAAACTTCTACATTTGTGATTTTAAATCAAAATCAAGATGAACGGATTTTATAATTCTTTCACTGATTTAGAATTGCTAGCTTAAAAAATCAGGTTAAACCCAAAAGAAGGCCAATAAGGACCCCGCAGCCTGCGAAACCGAAACTAGAACACACTACTTATTGTAAAGGGAACTCCTTAAGTAAACCGACTGTTCCTACTGATTACCCTCGTTCCTGCAAGAACCTACATTGCGTAACGAAGTAGCGGCAGTGCGTTCTACTTTCCCATTTCCTCAGCGTCTTGCTACCAATTCGTTGTTTTGGTGTTGCTGTTACTGTTGCCATTTTATTCTTCTCACTGCACGATATACCACAGGGCAGATTTGTTTTGCCTGCTGGTGGCCCCATTTTCAACATGGAGCCCGTGTCTGGGTTGGTATGGATCCTTCCATTCCATTCCATTTTTTTTCCTATATTCAAGGGGGTTCCTTTGGCTTCCCTGGTGGTAAAGAAGTAGCACAGAGTTGCATACCAGCAGAACTAGAAGCGTGAGAGAGTGTTCCTCTATTTTGTGTGTTTCCTTAGCGCTTAGCGAGCGCTTATTCATACCTTTCACTACGAGATGATGTACCGTTCCCTTGTTTAGGATATTATGTTACAACAAAAATGGGAGCATAAAAAAATAATAAGCAGCATGCTAATAGCCACACTTCCATCATTACGCTCTACACATCATCTCAAGCCCGCTTGCAAAAATGGAATCCATAAGGTGTGAAATAAGAAGGTACAGAATTTGAAGAAAAAAAAACAACCCTTAAGGCAACGAGATAAAAAGAGACGGTGTTGAATGGGAAGGACATGCTCGAGACTCATTGCTTCTTACTGGACTTCCTCTCCGTAATGCTTTCACTTTTTTGCTACACCCTGACGTAGCGCACAAGAGCAAAGCGACTGCATAAAGCCGTGCAGTGGAAAGTGGTTCTATGCAGAGGACGTTCTATATATGCTGCCTGCTCCTTTTGTAAACTCGGGCAGGTTCGAAGCGTTAGCGGCACACATATCACTTTCATCGAAGCTAATGTACAGCAGCAAAGCCGCGTACAGTGTTGTCAGGAGCGGCTGAAAATAAATTTTCTTTTTCTTCCTACCTACTATCTAAACTGGGTCATTGGGTCAAACGGGGACGCGGATGGGATGGCTGTATGGCTGCGGGGCATGGTAATTGAAAGGATGTATGAAGTAAAAAGCGGCTTGTGCAACTCGGCAACTGTGTTTCCCCGTGGCGGGACGGGATTAGTAGTTCGAAGGATTGTGGATACCCCGGCAATGGATTTAATCTGCTCCATTTCAATCTTGCTGAGTGTACGGATTCGTCGAGTGTCCTGGTGATGCTTTTAATGTGCCGAGAAGATGCCCGGACACTAGGCTAGGAAGAAATCGGGGCGTTGGGGATTCCATTCTAAAGGGCCGTTTGTTCTAAGCAATCTGTAGTTTATTATGAATATTTATGCTTTCACTGTGAACGTCAAGATATTCCAAAATACACTAGACATTGGGCTTGGTAGAAGCTATGTTTATGCTACTATATTTGGAAAGTGCTAGGTATTAAAGAACTGAAATTATTAAATCCAATAAGCAGATATCCCTGAAGGCAACTAAAGTCACAAGACTTAAAAAATTTAATCGAATAGATGAAGTTGTGTAACCTTATGATTTTCCCAGTCAACCGAAATGAAAATGACAGTCGACCGAGTAAAACCACTAAAGAATTACAATCAACCAACATCTACAGTGGAGCGACATGAAACAGCAAACTCCATTTAATGAGTAATTGACGGTGACGTGGAACTGAATTAACCGCGAGGTGCAAAACAGAACCCCTCGCTGTTGATGAGCAGTTGAAATTGACTTAGACTTCAAGCGGTGACTTCGAGTTGCAAGACAAGGCTTGAGGCGTGAGTGGGGTGAAGTTTCACAAAGATTGGTGAAAATCTGGGCCATGGTCAAGTGATTGTTGTGAACACCGCTTGAACCTAGCGTTGATGCCAGTGAACACTAGTTTCGATTTGGGGTAGACACACTTTTGGGGTTTTCGTAGAGTTTCATTTTTCAACAACTTCCACTTCTTTATCAAGGACATCCCGACCACCGCAGAAACTGAAACTAACCTCTCTGTTTTTTTCTCTCTATCTCTCTCTCTTCCAAATTGTTCCCAGGTGGACGATCAGATGAAGCTGCTCCAGAACAGCTGGTCGGATATGCTGGTGCTCGATCACATACACCAGCGCCTGCACAACGGGCTACCGGACGAAACCACCCTGCACAATGGGCAGAAGTTTGATCTCTTAGGTTTAGGGCTGCTGGGCGTACCGAGCCTGGCCGAGCACTTTAACGAGCTGCAGAACAAGCTGCAGGAGCTCAAGTTTGACGTCGGAGACTACATCTGCATGAAGTTTTTGCTGCTACTAAATCCCGGTAAGTATAGTCGACGCGACCGACTGTTGTTGGTGTAGTTGGGGCAGGGGTTCTAATGTCTGCCTCTTGCATTGAACAGATGTCCGGGGGATCACCAACCGCAAAACGGTCGTCGAGGGCTACGAGAACGTGCAGGCGGCCCTGCTGGACTACACGCTTACCTGCTACCCGTCGGTGCCTGTAAGTATCCGCCAGCGTCAGCGAGTATCGTCGTGGTCCGCTACTAATTCGGGGTACCGCTCTTGTTGCTGGCCATCCCATTCCATTGCAGGATAAGTTCAGTAAGTTGCTCAGTATTATTCCGGAGATCCACGGAATGGCAGCTCGGGGTGAGGAGCATCTGTACATCAAACACTGTGCCGGCAGTGCACCGTCCCAGACGCTGCTGATGGAGATGCTGCATGCCAAGCGAAAATGAAGCTGGCCGGTCGACCCTACTCCACCGCCGACCACAGCAACGGTCCCGCAACAACGCCAGCCGGCCAGCAGCAACCCGGTGCGCATGAGCACTACGGCCGAGGAATAAGAACATCCGTTTAGTCCGTCGTGCCGCCGATGATCAATCAGAGTCAGCTGACCGATTAGCAGAGCTAGAGAGAGAGAGAGAGAGACCGCTTGTTGTGGCCGGGCCGCCGTGTGTGCCGTGTTCTATAGTGAGGGGTGTATTTTGTTTTTGTTTTGTACATTGCCAACCCACCACTACTAGTTACTTGCTGTTGAGGGACACACTCACACGCGCACACATACACACATACACACAGGATCACAGGCGCGTGTCCAGGATAGTGGAGAGATCGCGCGCGGATTATTTAACAGTTTCACTACTTTCCCTTCCATCAACGCCCCCCCCCCCCCTCCCTTTACTTCCCCCCCTCCTTCTTCTCGTGTATACTTAAGACCGTGTTTTTTTTTGTTTGTTTCGCTCGTTAGATTTAAGCTGGCAAGATCAGCGCATCCTCTATCCAATGCCGCCTAAGGGGAGTGCGTGCGTGGATTTTGTTTTATTAATGTGTGTACCGCATCATCCTTTTAGGGACGATTTTCTCGATTTTTTTTTATACTTACCCACCCTGCCCTCTCTTTATACTCCCTCCGTCTTTCCTCCCCCTCCGTCTATCTCGCGTTACTATCTCGTGCGTAGTTAGGTTTAACGTTGGCCCCGCTTTAAAGACCGAAGAGCAAAACGACAGCAAAAGCAAAGTTCACGAATCGCGTCGCGACAGGTAATTAATTGTTTGGTTATTGTTTAAGCTTATCGTTTAAGTAATTGTGGTATTAGGGGTTAGTAGTGTCGTTTTTATTTTCTCTCTCTCTCTCCCGCGTAGAGCTGTATGTTGTGTCCGGTGGGGTTGTCTGGCTCGATTACGATACAGAACCGTTCTTCAAGTGCGTGCGTGGTTGTGTACGTGTGTGTGTGTGCGTGTGTCCACGATCGAATGTATATAAAAGAAAGGTGGGGAAAACCAGATCGGTAAACGATGCTAGTGGCAGGACGAAAATTAGGTGATTAACAAATTTTACACAAACAAAACACAAAACAAAATGGTGTGATCAGAACCACAGGAAGGAAGACAAAGAATTGTGCAATGCTAGAGAGTCCTGTTCTTTCTTCTGCAAAGAGGCGATAACACACACACACAGCGCACACATACACTTAGAAAACAAGCTGCAAAACCACTTGTCGTTACCATTTGCATCTCAGCAAAACAACACGTTATCAGAATCAGTTTTATTCTATTTATTTTGCTTTCCTATCGTTTTGTTTGCTGTTGGGCGCGTGCGCTGGAAGAGGGCAACGCGCGGATAGGGAGAGAGACCAGCGCAACCGGAAGTGGTCACCAGTATGTACAGCCATAAACAGGGAAATCGTTCAGTTCAAATTCACCACCACCAAATCGAAACAGCTCAACATTGTTCGAATTATCAAGTCAAAGAATCCTCTCACGCACGTGGTTGCCTCTTGCGCGACTAATGCACTTGGTGCACCATTGATGCATGCACGTGCGCATCGATCAGTTATTTTTTTCTGTTCTCTTACGGACACCGGATTTACCGTGATCCTTAAATAAATGTACAGTTTGGTTAGGTAAGTTACGCACACACGCACCCAGCAGTGCGCGTGCGCGTTTAAGCCGGTGGGGTGGGAAATGCTTGTAAATTTTTTGGTTAATATATTTTAATGCTAAACTACCACTCTGCTCCCCACTGCATTACCGTGAGGAAAAATTGCCGGGAGGACAGGCGCGCACACACATACACACACACGGAATGTGTTAATAGTGATCTAGGGAGAGCGAGTGTTAAGTGCGATGTTAAGGGGGATGTTTTTAGTAGTGATAGTAAACTAGCGGTAGGAAACTAAAAACGAAGAAGCCGAAGAGAGGGTGAACAAAAAAGAGGGAAAAGCGTGGGGGGGAGAGGGGAGGAAATACACACAAGCACACACACACACACACAGCAAAATGGAAACAAAGGATCTAAAACTAAGTGTTCACTAAATGTTAAAGCAAAAATCATGATTCATACAGCAAACAAAAGAAGGTTAAAACACAAGAAGGAAAAAGGTAGATAAGGATTGTGAAAATAGTAAGCAGAGTGCAAGATCGTTTAGGCTCGTATATAAATGTATAGATATACACATAGATAGATAGGCGGGAGCGAATAGATGTGGGGGCCACCATCAGGTTCTTTGGTTCTCCCTTGTTCAGCCAGCCCACCGGCTCAAAGTGAAATGGCACTTCGGTTTTAAAGAGAATTCTTTTCTCGCTTCTTGTTGAGTTTGTGGTTATATTTCGCTAGCCTTTTCGGCAAGGCCAACCAGCCAGCCACACAAACGTCCTAACTGTCGAACGCGAGCGCAACCCTTTTTTAGAGCTGGAACCCATGATTTGGCAACAACAAAAACAAAAATGGAAAACGGTTTCAAACCATACGGACATACAATACTGCAACAGAAACTTGTAACAAAAAGCTCCCATATACATACACACTCATAAAAAAAAACGAATGATGGTTTGGAAACATACTAAGTGAAGTAAAAAAGTAAAAATCAACAAGTTATAAACTACAAATAGCAACAAACAGCAAGCAAACACACATCAACCTACAAACAAAGAAACAAAAAAAAAGAAACCAATGTTCTAACTGTTCTAACTAACTAATGTGCTGTGTCCACACGTAAATACTGTTACAAAAAAAAAACACAAACAAAAACACAAAACTGCTGATATTAAGCGTTTCCTCACCAAAATCACCATCTTGAAAAAGCTTCTAACAACAAAAGAATCACACAAACCAACCCTATATAGCGCTATATCCATATATATATGTATCTGAAGATTCGCTAAAAGGATCGACGAACGACGGCCACAATGAGAGAGCGAGAGAGAGAGAAAGTGTGTACGGTCCATAGTTTACAAACCAACAGAAAATACCCACAAATGGTGCGCAAATCGATGGATTTAAATGAAACAAAACCTACACAACAACAAAACAAGAAAAATCAAACCTGAATAGTCAGCAAAAGTTACCGATAGAAGATACAAAACACCGATGTAATTAAATGCCCACTGTTAATCGCCTTTGTAAATGTAAACACATAAACACACAACGCAGAAAATACCCAAACCGTACTTCCCGGTATGCAATAGCCGGTGCCGAATTTTAAGAAGAAGAAAAAAACACACACATCAACGCTTTTGTCGTCGTATTAGGGCAAACTGCTAGCGCTATGAGTGTGTTGCAATTGCAATAGTAAAAGAGAAAAACACACACACAAACGCACGCAAAATGGCCGCATATGAATCCGTCTATTTACAAAGCAGAACAAAAAACACAAAATAGTAAAACAACTGAAAATGGTAGCAAAAACAGTAAACAAGCAACATAGAACAGATCAAAACAGAAGTGTCAAACACAGCACTCTCAATCTCTCGAAAGTGAAAAGATGAAAGTAAGAAAGTAGATAAAAATCACATTACCAGCAAAAAAACGAATGATCCAAGAACGATTGGAACTGGTGCGGATGCCAAAGCGAAATTGAAAAGGGGCAAGCAACAAGCAAAACAAAACCTGGCAAACACAGCGGTACAATGCAAAAAGTTTTTTTTAGCTCGTTTTTGGTTAGGAAGGAGAGTTGTAAATAGTAGTTTGTACGATTTTGCTTTTTTCGTTTTCGTTTTTGTGTGTTAAGCAGGGCATTCTTACATTCCATCCTTATAACATTGTACTGCTACCGGTGCACATCACTTATCAACTTTAGTTTTTTCCCCCTTTTTTGTTTTCTGTTTCTTCTTCTTACGCTACTTCTGCTGCTACTTCTACTGCACTTTACTTACTTTACTTACTTGCTACATTTTTTTCTGTTTATAGAATATACACTGTTCATAATATATTATTTGTCCTATAGTTAAACTGTTTTTATTTTCTCTTTTCTGTTTCTGTTTCTGTTTTTCCTCCTTCTCCTCTTACTTTATCTTTCTTTCTTTGTCGGTTATATTTTTCCCTCTGTTTTATTTTTCTTTATTCTTGAATCTCCGCTCACTGCTATTAGTTGTAGGCATCAATTTCCTCTGTCGAAAGCTCTATTCTTTACTGTTATTTATTCTACTCGTACTTGTAACCTTTTTCAATCTTCTTTCCTCCTTCCTATTCTGTCCATCCTTTTGTATTTTTTCAATCTTCTTATTTATTTTTCTATACTTTATATTTTATTTAATCTTCCCTTTTCTTATCTTATTTTTGTTACACTTTTTTTTATTTCACATTTTTATCTCCAACAACCTCCATCAAACTAGCTTTCAAATGTGTGTGTTGTTCGATCCCGACAAACCAAACGAATATCGAATGTGTTCCAATGCATCATCTTATACAAGCAGACTTCAGGCGCGCCTACCCAATGTTCAATGTTAATAGTATAATCGTTGCAGTACACAAACTCACTCACTCACCCGTCACTGTGCTCAAGCTTGACTAGCGAATGGTGGACAGAATACCCGCTTTAACGTTACCAGAGAGGGGGGGAAGACTCGTTTGACGGTTGGTTGATACTGTTTAGGAGCGCCTTCGATCAATGTTTTAGCTTTGAAGTAGGCCGGGGAAAAATGATCCAGCACCGAGAAAAGGGGGCTAGTGTTGCTCCCGCTGCGAGGGGAAAGGGGATGAACAAAAAATGGTAGAAAACTATATATTTTTCGATGTTAACTTTTATGTCCTATATTTAGCTATCGGATTGTGGTAGAGTACGAAGGAGAGCATGGAAAACGACAAACATACAAACAAAAAAAGCAAACCACTAAACATACAATACTAAATGAAATGCCTTTTCAAAGTACAAAACGTGTGTTGTATTGCGGAGCCAAGGGTGCAAAGTACTTTTTCAACCAACAGCGTTCAGCCGAGTCGGGAATAGTTGGTTAGGAATGGCTCCAAGAGTGTTGCAGTAGTACATTATGCGCTGAACGGTGCTTTTGAATCTGATTTGCCTAGGTACAACCCGAAACGTGTGCGTGAAAGTGTATTTAATGTAAAAAAAAGAACATGTTAAACTTTCTCAAACCATGTAAATATGATTTAGTGTTGTGTGGAGGCAGCGTTAATAGTGACGAAAAATACTTTTCTCGCGTTACCTTTATTAATTAGAAGAAAAAAACGTCACTATAAAGGAGGAAGGTTGAAAAAGGAAAAACAAATACACAAAAAAACACACGCACACACTTAAAAAAAAAGTAGTAAAAACATAAAACTCGCTCATATAAAATGAAAAAAGGAAAAGTAAAGAAATAATGATCAAAAAAAGAAGATAAAAGAACGGGAAAAACGCCAAACAACACACATTTGAAAGCTAGAAAAGCAAAGTAAAGCCATCCCCCCTTTTTAGAACAACGCTTTGGCATTCGGGAACAGATAGAAAAAAAGGAAAAAGTGAATGGGAAAAAATGCCTCTTCAATCTAAGAAAGCTGTGAAATAAAAATAAAAGGAAGATTGGAATAAGAACGGTAGTAGTAGTAGTGGTAGTGGTAGAAGAAAGGATGATGTAGAAGCAACACACACACACACACACGCACCAGGTTGAACGAAATGCTGTGACAGATTATAAGTGAAACGATTGGTTAACGCTTTGTTGCTATCTCTTTCTAATGGCATGACATCCTTTGCGCCGAAAAGCAAAAAGGATACGATTGTCGAGTATAAACGAGCGAGATTTTTTTTTTTTTTAATATGGCGGGCGACCTGTAGTTGGCCTTGGATGGCATACAGTACATTGTCGCTTGTTGGAACTTGCCACCGCCAGCGGACCGATTAAGGTTGCCAGCAGAATACGTAGCTAGTTGTTAAGTGTAAAACAAAACATTCCAAAAATCAGAGTGTGTAGTACACAGTAGAGCGGGACTTTTTTTCTGTTAGAAAAATCTAAGTGAAATAATCAAAATACACCGAACACCGGAATCAATCGTGATGGGAACAACATACAGAAAACACAACAACACAAAAAGGAGCAAGAAAAACCGTGGAAATATTATTAGATTGAAAATCATAATTTGCCACAGTGATATAGTAGGTATATTGGGGAGGGGAGTAGATAGTAGGAATGCTGGTAGACGTTCAGTTGCGTCAGTGTGAAGTATGAAAAACAAGGCAAAAGGTAACAAAATCACAGTATGGTACACTTAATTCGCTTCCTTTGATTACTATTCGCACCACAAGCTTACAGAGAATGTGTTGGTAAATTACACACCAATACAGGCGCCGATCCGATCGTTCCTGGATCATTCGTTCCGATTCATAACAGAGGGAGAGAGTGAGAGAGAGAGAGAGAGAGAGAGAGTGTGTGTGTTTGTGTGCGTGAGTATGTGTTAATATGCCGTGTTTGACGTGTTAGGATAGGATGTGAAATTTAAAAACAAAAACCTATACAACAAGAAGCAAGGAGAAGCTCTGCACCACTTAACACAAAATCTGGTTTCCACTCACTATAATCACCGAAGAAGACAACAACAACAAAAAATTAGAAGAAAACAATGTAAAGCAACTAGTAAAACAAAACTATAAGCACAGCCTCCATCGCGAAATTACAAAACAAACAATACAACACACACACACTTAACATCCTTATTGCAAAACACAAACAAACAAAAAACGTGGAGAAGAAAAAAGGGAAGAAGAAAAAAAAACATGTGTAATGTGTGTGCGCGCGAGTGTACTAAACTAAGTGTTAAGAGCGCAACAAAGCCCACTACCAGCATACATCACAGATTAGAAAAGGGAAGGAAAAACAAAAAAGGAAACAAAAACATAAAGCAACAACAATGCTTGCTGTAAAAGATACGATATTAAGAGAAGAAAATAGAGAAGCAAAGAAGAGAGAAGAAAAAAAACAAGGAAAGCAAAGAACGAAAGCGAAACAAGCGTAATGAAAAAAAAAAGGATAGAAAGGGAAAGAAGAAAACAAAAACAAAAGAAACAAACAAAAAAAATTGGGTACCTTACCTTAATGTGTTTTCCAGAAGAGTGTTCTTCTGTCTAGTGTTTACGTTTTTTACGATTATGGTTTCTCTCTCTCTCACACACACACACACACCCTCTTTCTATCTCTATTTTTCCTTTCCCCACTGTTGACGTTTCGGATGAGCTAGATGTTTAAGAGAATTTAGTACGCATATAAGTTTAGTACGCACTAACTGTCCTGCCCTTCTTCTTTCTTTTCCTTCGTTTTCTATTCTTCTCTTTCTCTGTTTTCCTTTTCTTTTATTTTCTCCTTCTTTCCTTTTCTTTTTCTATGTGTTTTCCCCCTTTTTCTTTTCCTTCTTTTTCTTTCTCCAAGCATAACCTACTTAATAGCGTTGGTTTTGTTTTAATTACGATTACTACTACTATTACTTTTACCATTATTATTATTATTATTATTATTATTATTTCTCTTTCTATCGCCCTTCTCCTTCTTTATGTGTTTCTTTTTTGTTTTATATTTTGTAATAAAGTCGTTAGTAATATGTAAGCTGTAATAATTAATAAAAATGAAACAAACACACAAAAAAACTCGATTAAACAAAAACAAACCTTTTTCTGTTAGTGTTGTGAGGGGGGGGGTGGGGGAATGTGCGTGGAGGTGGGAGGGGGGAGGGGGAATTAAAGGGAAAAATTGTTAAAGATGTTGCACGAATGTACCTTTGGTTAGAGTTAGGCGAAGCAGATGGAAAGTTGAGACAAACAAAGATGGATAATAAAATAGCTTTATGGTTTTTAAGGGGGCGAGATAAAAGGGGTGTGCACCCTGTTGTGTGCATCAAATGCAGAAATTTATGCATACAAAAAACAAACACACACACAAAAGAAGAGAAAACAAAACAAAGAGAACAATTTACAAAACTATACAGCAAAAAAGGGAAAAAAGAAAGCTCTACTTATATACTTATAGAGAGAAGCTAAATGTTATGAAACGAGAGAGAGAGAGAGAGAAAAACAAGAAAACAAAACAAAACTAGAGAAAATATATTCCTAAAAGGAATGGATGTTTAAAACAAAAAGAAAAACACACCGGGAGGAAAACGATTACAAAAATCCGTCACAAATGAATTGTAGCAGAAAGCAAGTGCGACAGAACAAAAAAACTTGCTATAAAAGAGATGATAAAAGTAGAAAGAAATGAACGAAAGAGATCGAGCGAGCGTGCAAGCGAAACATGATTACCAATTACTTTCAAAAAGTACATCATCCTAGAATAGTGCGGGGAGCACGAAGGAAGAGGGCTCGCGTTGTTAAGGTGATGTGATGATGATGATGATGATGATGATGCTTTTAAACACAAAAGAAGAAAAACGACCGAAAAATGCGCATACTATATACAACCTCTGTACATTGTTTCACTTCTCCTTGTGTAAGCCTTTGTTTCGTGTTTTTCGTTTTGGTCGAGTTTAAGAAGCTGTAACTGTTAAGTTTTTTTGTGGTAATGTTGGCAGAGTATATATATATACATACATGTACGATTATAGTGTAACAAATCAGAATGTAGAAATCATGTGAAGATGAAAAATATATATATACATATAGTTGTTAAGCTATATTGAAACACATGATACAAAACTCACAAGGACGATGGAGCAAATATTCCACCAGAAGAAGAAGAAGAAGAAGAAGAAGAAAAAAACACTGATGGAAAAAAATAACAAAAGTGAAGGAAAATGGCAAAGAAAAAAAACCAACCGACATGTACTAAGAGAAGCAAGCAAGGTAAACAAAGAGGCAAATCCTTATTACCTTCTCAGCCCTCGAGCGCTGCTGTTGGATGATTATGTTGAGGATGAGGGGTGGTGTGTGTGCGTGTGGAGGTTTACCAGCCGTTTTTCCCCACACCATGAAAGAAAAGGAAAACGCGGGACTTGCAAAAAAAAGCGGAAAAACAAACGAAGAACAACAAATCAGTTCGTCCAGTTCAACGCTTTAAAGAGACGGGGGTTGGTGGTGACCTGCACAACGGAGCTCTTGTAATGTATAGTTGTGTGAAAGAAGGAAAGAAAACAAAACACACCAGTGCACACACACACATACACCCAACAAAACAAAAATACACAGAAAAGAGATACCATCAAAATAGTTATTTTTAATTCATGTATTTAAAATACAAAAACGAAACAAAACCGGACAAACCAACCAGACAAGAACGGTAATAAAGAGGAAAAAATAAGTAAAAAAAACGGGCTTGTTTTATTTTGAAATTCGCTTAAATCTGCTTAAATTCGCTTAAAAGCTGATTTTACTTCCTTTTTTTGGATGGTATCCTACTTCTCATGGTATCCTAATTTTTATCATAGCGCTTCTCCCGTAGTCGATCGCGGTAAAAATTTCTTTCCAAAACGACCAGCTCGAGCAAATCTGATAACAGGAGAGCATCCAATGCAGAAGGTTACACTAAACCTCATCGGTCGTCCCGGTTTGTTTACATTGCTATCCCTTTTCCGCTTGATATCAAAATAGGCGATCTTCTCCTCTGATCAACTGTGCTAACAACGGTGGCCAGTGATAGCGATCAATAAGAGCGAATAATCCGAACGAGAGAGAGAGAGAGAGAGACAGTTTGATATTTGGATGATCCACGGCGAGATTAGTGCAGCTTCTTCGTTTGGATACTCTCCTGGTATTCTAATTTTTATTTTACCGCTTCTCCCGTAGTCGATCGGGAGCAAAACGACCAGCTGGAGCAAATCGGATACCAGGAGAGCATGCAACACAGCAGGTAGCGCCTAACGCTAACATCTCTATCTACTACCGAAAAAGACCGGTTTTACTAGTTCGGATACCAGGGCAGCATCCGACTGAGCAGGTTTCTCTCATCCGGATTGGCCGTACGGTTGATTCGGATAGTCATCTCTTTCCCACATTCCGATTACTATCCGAGATCTTCCTTGTTATCACGATACGGCGATCTTCTCCTGCTCTCTCTCTCTCTCTCTTAGTATCGATCGAGTTTCAAACACATGCGAACGGCGGTCGGTGATAACGATCGATAAGAGCGAAGAGTAAGAGAGCGAATAGTGCAAAAGAGAGTTTTATATTTGGATGATCAACGGCGAGATTAGTGCAGCCTCTCATTTTGGATGCTCTCCTGGTATCCTAATTTTTATTAAACCGCTTCTCCCGTAGTCGAACGGGAGTTAAATTTCTTCCCAAAACTACCAGCTCGAGCAAATCGGATACCAGGAGAGCATGCAACACAGCAGGTAGCACCTAACGCTAACATGCCATCTCTTTTTCTCGATCTACTACCGATAAAGACCGGTTTTACTATTTCGGATACCAGGGCAGCATCCGACTGAGCAGGTTTCTCTCATCCGGATTGGCCGTACGGTTGATTCGAATAGTTATCCCTGTCCCACATTTATTGCGATCAGATATCTTCCTTGTTATCCTCTCTCTCGCTCTCTTAGTATCGATCGGGTTTCAAACACATACGAACAGCGGTCGGTGATAACGATCGATAAGAGCGAATAGCGCAGAGAGAGAGAGTTTTATATTTATTAGTGCAGCCTCTCTTTTTGGATGCTCTCCTGATATCCCAGTTCGCTAAAACCGGTTTTCCCCCGTTGTCGTTCGTGGTGGTAAAAATTCTCGCAAAACGACCAGCTTCTCTGCAAATCGGATACCAGGGCAGCATGCAACGGGGAAGAACACTATCGTTCCGTCCGCTTGTATATGAACGGTACGCAACACTACTAAGACAGTACGCTAGTAGGAAACAGCATGCGAAAAAGGAGCAACTATATGCACAATAGGAACGGCCAATGAGAATTGATGATACCTCTTCTGTTGGATGCTCTCCTGGCATTCGAGTTTCCGACTCGGTTTGGTCGCTTGGAAGCGAAGAAGCGAAAATTGTTTTCTTAACACAAAAATAAAAATCAATTAAAATCAACTAAATTTTATTGTTGAAATTACTTTTCAAACTAAATAATTTCCGTTTTTATTATGACTTTTAATTACGCTTGTCAGATTTATTTAAAATAATTAACCTTCCCACCTTTGTTCGCTTTCCTCATACAAACATTCCACATTGTCTTAATCACTTTTGCTGTGAGTTCTTCTCGTTGCGCTTTCTCGGTTGAAACACCACATTGTACGGTTTCGCCGAGAGCGTTATTCCCGGCCTGAGTGTCATGGATGGTGCCATATCGGCGTCCTCCCCGTCATCGCTCGGTCCGACGAGACAGAACCGCTGCATAATCCCCACAAAGAACGTAAACAGACAGGACCGGGCCAATGTTTCACCGAGACATCTACGCTTGCCCTGGCCAAACGCTAGCACCCGTTCCGTGTTGACGATCTGCCGTTCCTCGCCGAGGAACCGTTCCGGACGAAACACTTCCGGATCGCCCCAATGCGCCGGGTCCATGTGCACGTTGCGCAGTCCCATTAAAACGGTCGTATTCTTCGGCACACGATAGCCCCCGAGCGTACAATCGGTAATCGCACGCCGCGGTCCATTCACCGGCGCAATGCTAAAGAAACGATGCACTTCGAGCAGGAACGCCTCCACGTACGGAAGCTTCACACGATCCTCATAGTGGGGCATCGTGCCGAAGGTTAGTTGAGCATCGAGCTCTTCGTGCACCTTTTCCTGCACATCCGGACGGACGAGCATCATCATGAGGGCAAGATCGAGCGTCGTGCTCGTAGTTTGCCCACCGGCGATAAAGATGTCCAGTATGATCATCGTCAGCTGCACGTCGGTAAAGTTGGACTCGGGGTTGAAATCTTTGCGATCGCGCATCTCCTTAATGTACGCGTAGATCAGATCGTCCGCCGCTTTATCGTCGGAGAAGTTCTCGTGATGCTGCTCGATCGTTGGAGTGAAGAATTCCGTCAGCTGTTTGTTGAAGCGACGCACCAGATTGTATCCACTCCATTCGGGTGCGATAAACCGTAGCCAGGGCAGTTGGTTCAGGGTGCCACCGGACATGTCGAAAGCTTTCGAACGTTCCCGAAGCAGCTGGAGTAGGCGCTGCAAACGATCATCCTCTCGCGGAACGCGGGAACCGGTTACGATCGTCCAGAGCACATTGATCACGCTGATCGCGAGGATCGATCCAGGCCAGATTGGTTGTTCCATACGATTTTCGAGCACATCCAGCAGTTCGTTTAGCTCCGTTTGAATCTGAGCGTGCATTGCCTGCCGTCCATAGCCGACGTTACGCAGATGCCGAGTGACGAAGCTTCTCTGCTCGTTCCAGAATGCGCCATCCGTACAAGTGATGCCCAATCTGAACGGGGAAACAAGGCACAATTAATCCACAAAGAGCATCAAAAAAGCTGGACATGGACATCTTACCTCGTTCCCAACGTGCGCAGTCGGATGAAGAAATTGTCCGGGCGGCCCTGAAACGCTTCATTGCACAGAATGTCCTTCACCTCATCGTATCCCAGCCCAACGACAACGCGTTCCCGACCAAGCTTCAGTCCTATGACGCTGCTTCGATACGATTCCGACAGTTTATCGAACACGTTCGCCAATAGTCCACCATACTTGGCCGCCATCTTGCGCACTAGCGGAGTGTTGCCGACGATCGGTAGCCATCGGGGTCCTACAGGAAAGAGAAGTCACATTAGGACGCAACGAATGGAAAAGGGGAAGAGGCTCTTACCAGGAGGATAGTTCGCTGGGCGCCATACTTCCTTCAGCAGAAATGCTACCAGCAGGATCAGTGCCAGTGCTGCCAGCGTTAGTGTGATCATTGTGTTCAGGTGTTCTCGTACTTCGGGGATGTGTTTGGAAGAACTGCTTTGAGCTGTGGATCAACTCGAAGTGTGATGTAAAAGCTAGAACTCGCGAGAGTCTTTAAATATAGCCCTATCTATCTTTGTTCAACCACACACTCGTTGGAGCTTTCGTGTTCGAACAGCAGCTCAGGTTCGCTGACCGCTCGGAGGAAGACGCGTGCAGACTACTGTGGCACGCAATGTGCTTGCTTCCCTGTTTGCTGTTGTTGCACAGCGCTATCGTTTAGCTTGGCCACGTTGTGACTTAATTTTATCCGTATTCTTAACATGCGATGCACGACTGGCGCTGCATCTCGCCATACAGGCGCTTTGTTTCTCGCCATCCATCCAACTCTAACACCTGTACATATTTCAGCTAGGGTTTCGCTTCGGGTATTCATTGTCCCAGATGTACATCCTTTTTGGTCGATGTCATCGATGCAGCCAAGCATTTGGAGGGATGCCTAGCTACTAGTTTGAAGACCTTGGAGAGAATAGCGCACAAGAGGACTTCCGGACCTATCAGTTGCTTGCGTTGTTACTCGAAGCTACGAGCAATACCAAGGAAGCACAACTCTTCTGCCACTTCGAGATCTTTGCCCAGCTTTCCGAATAAATACTACCGATTTCGGCAGCATGTTATAGTCCCAGTACTCACATACGCCTCTGAGACATGGACTCTGTCCAAAACTGACGAAGCCCTCTTAGCCGCGTTCGAGAGGAAGATGCTCAGAAGGATTTGTGGAAGGACAATGAAGAGCTCTACGAACTATCGAAGGATCTCACCATCGTGCAGCGAATTAGACTCACCAGGCGGCCGGTGGGCTGGTCACGTCATGAGAATGACACCGGACGACCCAGCCCGTAAGTCCTTTTAGGTCGTCCACACGGACAAAGAGGAGGCGTGGTAGGCCCAAATTGAGATGGAGTGATGGCGTTGTTGCGTCCGCCAGAACGGCCGGGATAACGGATTGGCAGTCGACGGCGTTAAACCGTGAGCGATATCGACCGCCAAGCGGTTGTAGCGCCTGATAAGTAAGTAAGTAAGTATCTGCAGCATGATCAACGCTCTCAACCTTATACTGATGGTGCGTGACGATCTACTGCTTCCGGAGGTTCTACCGTAGAGTGAGACTTCATCCAACAAACCCACAACTAGCATCCACAAGATTATTCGAGAAAGGATCATCCGTTGTCAGTTGATTTGTTGCACTTTTGCTGCTTGCTGCTGTTGCTGCTTCCATCCTCCTACTTCTGCTCGTGTGTCTGCTCTAGGTTTAGGTGTTTAATGAGGTAGCGAAGCAGCGTCACACAGCAGGATCACCTCCTACTGATCCAGCTGTCATCTTGGAAGTTTCCCTATTAATCCGACTATTGAAAGTTTTTGCTATCCGCATTCATCAGATATTCCTGAGGTGTGTTTCTTCATCACCTAAATATTGGCACATTCCCCCGATGAATCGCGCTACACGTTCTACCAAACGTGATCAAAGCAAGCTGCAATTGATTCTCTTTAGCTAATCTAGCTTGAAAGACTTTTTCTCGATGTGCGTCTTCAGGTGGTCCATCAGACCGGTCTGGCAGTAGTAGGCTTGGAAACACACATGGCAAATGTACGGTCTTTCTCCTGCACAAAAAAACAAGGGAGAAGCAAGAAAATTACTTCCACACATCAACCTGATGCCCTGAACAATCTTACCCGTATGCACCCGTATATGTCGCTGCAGATGATGCACATCGACGAAGCTTTTCGAACAGTGATCACACGTCAGCGGCCGCTCGTCCGAATGCAATCGTGCGTGATTCCTCAAATTGGAAGTGCTGTTAAACCGCTTCCCACACTTGTCACACACGTACGGCTTCTCGCCCGTATGCACCCGCAGATGCTTCTTCAGATTACACTCCTGGTTGAAGCTTTTCGGGCACATGGTACACTGAAACAGCCCTTGCGGCCCGTGCACTCGCATGTGCGACTTGAGGTGTGCCTCACAGTAAAACTGCTTCTTGCACTGCTTGCAGGCGAACGGCTTTTCGCCCAAATGTTTCCTTATGTGGTACTTTAGATTGTTTGCCTGCACAAACGTTCGATCACAGTGCGGGCACGGGTGCTGCGACTCTATCCGGTGCAGGCGCATATGCTCCCGCATATACTGCACCTGCTTGCCGCACACTTCACATTGCTTCGGAGATTCTGCACGTTTCGGTTTTTTCCTGTTCGCCCCCGTTTGACCACGCCTAGGACGTCCCCGTTTTTTGGGCTCTTCCTCGGAAAGGCTTGCGTGGTCGGTTTCTTCCTCCAGGCCGGACTCATTGCCATCCTCAAACTCTGGCTCCTCGCCGAGCTCTGATTCGCTGTCGCTGGATTTAGGCTTTTCCTCTTCCGGAGAGGATATGCGTGAGGATCTTACAGGCCGCCGTGGTTCGCTGGAATGTTCCGACAGATTGTCTTCTTCTTCCTCTTCCTCTCCTTCATTTGAACTTCTATCATCGGAGGAAGACCCTTTTTCGCTGGCTTTGCTATTGCCTCGCTGTAGCTTTATGGAGCCGGAATTCAACCTCCGGGGTCTGCGTGTCGTTCTACTGCGGGGTGGACTTTTGATCACTATTCTTGTTCCCCGTCGTTGTATGCATTTTTCCCTGTAGTCACTTTCCTCTTCCGAATCATGTTCAGATTTTACTTTAAAATTCGAAATAAAAACAAATTAACGATCAATACAGCACACAAAAATGGACGACGATTGCCTTACCATCAATAGCCATCGGATCGATCAGGTTGCCAACGTTGAGCGGATCATAATCGAGTGGTTCGGGTTCCAGCTCTGTCTTGATCACAAACTCAACCACCTTCGGCTGTGCATTCTCGTCGAACTGATCGATCCGCCGGTGGCAGTACTCGCAGATGGGTGAAATCAATCCACACACCGGCGTCACCTGCGGGAGGGAACGCAGTGAAATTGTTGCTATTCTGACATTATTCCACTAGCTTCCGATACCACGAGACACCTTACCTCTACCCGGGTACATTTGTAGATTTTGTTCAGCAGCGCTTTGTCGTCTGCATTGCAAAAGATGGACTCCATCGGTCCTTCATTTTCACCACAAATTTTGCAGCTGTTTTCTTTCTTCACGAAGGGACTGGAAAGATGCAAAGATTCCAAAGTAAAACCGGGACCATGATCAATGTTTCTCACAATCACATTTACCTATCGATGTCTAGTTCGTTGTCAGTATCCATGAAAAATGTGATTTTAACAGAGGCAAACGTAAAAAAGTAAGGTAAATTAAGCACAACAAAACATTCACTGCACAAAGCACAACAAACCACAACCGGCACGTTTGACGTTTATCACCGACCAAGGTACGCATTTGACAGGTGGCTCGGGTGCAAAATTTGTAATTCTTCTAATATTTTATTTTGAAAGGGTTTTATTTGTGGTTTTACTATTTTAAGAACATAAATTATTGTCAAGACACTTCATTCAAGCGGTTTGACTGGTTGTTTTAAGGTGCTTTTGAATTGCGACGTTTCTGCAATAGTTGCTCTTAACCTTGGTCTCCAAACTGAAGCTGTCAAATTGTTCTTTTCGGAGCATTTCGTGGCTTTTTGGCGGGAATTGGGCATCGCCAATTTATAAGCTGTAGACACCACGTGGAGTATTTGTTCCAACACGTAAAAACCCAGATCTTGCATTAAAATGTCATCAAAATAGCAGGGAGATGGAAAAGACGTTGATCATCAAACAGAACTTCAACAAAAATGCCTCACTTGCACCAATGAATTTACAGAATTGCACATTTGTTTGTAACAGTTAACAACGACAAGAGCTCTGAGCAAAAGTAAGCGGCCTCTAAACCTTCCTGCGACACATGCTAAAGATGTAATAGCTTGGAACCATACGTCATGCGATGTTTCCTCACCTGAGCCTGAAGGTATGCAATACTTGATTTTGGCTTTATTTTTAACAGCATTGTCTCACGAGGATAGGCTTCAATTTCATCTACTGCTGCTTTAATGTAATGCTTAAACACTATTCCTTCGACCGTCGGCCACCTCTACCTACTCAACCGATCCAGCAACCGGAGCGTGTACGGCTGTGGTGATAGCGTTATACCGTCCACGCCCCTCAACGAGGGTAGCTCCTTGTCTGCACACTCGATCGTAAAGCTGTGCAGAATGGCACTAAAGAACAGAAACACGGCCGGTTTGGCAAGTGCTTCCCCGAGACAGCGTCGCCGGCCCGCACCGAACGGTATGAAAAGATCGTGCTGCACCACTCGATCACCTTCCGCGGTGAGAAATCGGTCCGGCCGAAATACGCCCGGATCGGTCCAATACTTTGCATCCATCTGCAGCGAGT
Organism: Anopheles stephensi; assembly: GCF_013141755.1. NCBI lineage: Eukaryota > Metazoa > Arthropoda > Insecta > Diptera > Culicidae > Anopheles > Anopheles stephensi. Next base: position 20,111,960 of record NC_050203.1, read on the forward strand.
ACAGCAGCGGCAGTACGATGGCATCTTTTGGAATTTGATATCCACACAGCTCCACATCTTCCATTGCTCGATGAACGAGCCCACCCGGGACGATAGTCGCTATACGTTCTACCTCCAGGATGACCGCTTCAGTGTACGGTAGCTGCGGTCTATCGTTAGCCGTTGGAAGTCGTTCGGGTCCAACGACGGCCGCCAGCTCCTGCTGTACCCTGCGCATCACATCCGGATAGTGGAGCATGTACAGGAACGCGAATCCAAGCACACTGCTGATCGTCTCAATACTGGCCTGAAACAGATCCAGACACAGGCTGACGAGCTGCGAATCGGTGAACGAAACGTGATGCTCCGCACGGGACATTTCCACCAGGAAGGCCGAGATGAGACTGTCGCGTCGATTGGGACAGTGCGGGTTCTTCCTGATTGCTTCAATCGTTTCCTGAGAGAGAGAGAGAGCAGCGGTCATTAGGTGAATTATTAGAACATCTTCAAGAATTGCTAGTGTGCTTAACCGTTACCTCAAGAAACCCCCAGAGGGGCTTCAGTAACCTCAGCATCGGGCCGTACCCGGAGCTTTCCGGGCAGACAAATCGCAACCAAGGAAACCTGTTTAACGTTCCACCCGATACGTCGATCACGTGGAACGTCTGATGAATCGTGTCAGCTAGCCAACCCAACCGTTCGTTCTCCAGCTCGAACCGTTGGCCCGCCAGCAACACCCACAGCACATTCAGTAACGCCACATCCATGGAGCTGCTCATCGGAAACGTTTCGCCGGCGGCCGCCCGTCTCCGGAAAGCCTCAACCAACTCCACCACTTCCCGCTCGATCACTCGCTGAAACTCGTTCCGTCCCATGCCGAGCTGTTTCATGGTACGCACGGCAAACTTACGCTGTACCTCCCAGCTTGGACCATCGGTAAGGGCCACCCCAAGCCGCTGGCCGAACGAACGCATCCGAAAGAAGTAACCATCCGGGCGGCCGTCAAACTGTTCCTTTGCGTACATCGCACGGATTGCTTCCCGTCCCGACACAACAACGATACGATCCTGTCCGAACCGAACGCCAACAATCGGGCCGTACCGCTGGCAGAGTGCTATACACATCAGGTGAAAGTATTGCAGGGAACGGACCAGCTGCAACACCACCAAACCACTCCCGATCAATGGAAGCCAGATGGGTCCTAATGGAGTGGATGCGGAGTGGCACATTAATATGGTTGAGCTCGTCCTCCTCCTTGGCGTGCCCGATCCCCGAACACTTACCGGGTGGGAATCGCTTAGGCTTTCGGGCGTCCCAAATGCAGTACAGTATCGCCAACACCACGATCGCGATCAGTGCACCGTTCCACATGGCTCATCGACCAAATAACTGACCTTCTCAAACACCACACACCGTGTCCAACGGGAACCGTGACGTGACTGACGCCAGCTCCCGAGCGCCCCAAGCGCTTTATACTCCGACGCTTAGTAGTGGCCATCGGACGACACCGACAGCCGTGCCCAGGTTCCTGCATTGTAATGTAAATGCTGATCCACACACACACACACTGCAGCGGTGAAGAAAAAAAAACGATAAAACATCCAAAGATGGGATCTATTTTTAAGGCGACATCTTAATCTAAACACTGGCAAGCATCTTCCAGCACAACCCAGTCCAGGTTGGAGCAGCCGGACGCACTGGTCCAGGTCCAGGCGGGCGGTGTTGTTTGGCTCCATGCTGGTGGGTCTATTTAGAACGGCACGTCTGCTAGAGCTGGTAGCTGGTGGCCATCGGTGCAGGAAGTGATGCCACAAGTTTAGATTGACCCAGGTTCCGGGTTTTTAGCTGGCAGTGAGCGGGATGCAACAAACAAATCGGTGTTCCAAACAACAAACATTCGAGTTTTCTCTTCTAAAGAGTCTGCTGATCTTGAGAGTGATCCGATCGAAGCAGTACCGACGGACGACCCACCGTTACGAAGGTTATCAAGATAGCGCAGGCGCTTTTCAGTGTTTCGTCCCGCGTACTCCGGGGCGGTGCGAAAGGGGGAACTGTTCAAGTTCATTCACAAAACCCGTACGCGGAAGCTTTTGTCATGGTTCGGTGTGCAAATGCTGTTTTCCAAATGGCAAGTAGCTCAACAAAAAGGTGTCCCAGACATTGGTTAAACTAAGCAACTCTTTCAAGCGTTTGGTTGGATGGATGAACTCAGCATTGGGGTTTGCTGGAGCAAGTTGCGAGAGTGACCTTCAAGAGGTTAAGTTAGACAGAAATGCAGTTTCTTAATCATTGAACTGAAGACTAAACTCTATAAATACAAAAAAATGGAAGCAATTCCATCTTCTTTGGATCTATGTGGCCTCAAGGGGGTTTGGTCTGCATTTGGTAGCATTTCCTCCAGTGGTCCTCCAGATCAGTCATGCGAACGGGATTGATTACACATTTTAGACTACGATATGATACGATCGCTAGCGCTATACTATCCTGCTCGATACTCTTGTCAGTACTTACGGACTATTTGAGTCTTAAAATCCTTACATGAACACAAGGACAACCGTCAAAGCTCCAGACCAACAGCCAGTGGACGGCCAGGTAGTAGATTCGACAACGGCGCCAGTCTTCACACGGCAGGGTCGGAGTTCCATTCCCATCTGAACTGTTCTCCCATATTGAGGACTGACTATTCAACTATGCGGTATCCAATAAGTCGAGTAAGCCAGAAATGGCAGCCATGACCTAAGAGCTTTTTCGACCAAGAAAGAAGAAGGAACGTCCAGGTGATTAAGATACGCCGGCAGTCACCTGGAAAGTCACAAAGTCCTCAAACGCATGAACCAGTCAGATACGTCTGGATGCAGTCACCCCAAACCGTACGCGGGATGTGTATGTCTGGGGAGCCTGGGGGAATACTGACCAACGTTCGCTTGACACCAGCAATCAGCACCATTGTACATGGCGAGCACGAAATGCGCCATATATCGCACACTGATACGGCCGGCAGTCCTCTAGCAGACACCTGAGATGTACTTGCCATCATCGAGCGGAGGATGCTACGGATTATCTTTCGCGGTGTGTGCATGTGGAGAAGGAGAATGAACCTTCTCTGAGCTGTTGCCAAAGCTGGAAGGATACGCTGGTTAGGGCATGCACTACCAGGAAGGCGCTCGTCAGCACGAGACCTAGAAGAGCACAACGAGCTGTTTGGCCGGATCAAGTGGAGTCAGACCTGAGGGAGATAGGACGCAGCCTGGGATGGGCCGTGTTTCCTGGAAACGGATTGAACTCCAGGCAATGTCTTTAAAACGTGCTCCATTGGAGCAGGCCAAGAAAGAAGAAGAAGGCATGGCGCGCACTGCACATCGAGTTGAAAAGTACGATCGTATTGAACACCGTGTCAGTACAGCCATACCGATGCACCGATCGACGTAATTTACATACGTAGCCCCATGGCATGTACTGCGATCAGTATGCAAAACACCAAGGCTACACCAATTTACAGCGTGTAAGGCAGCATTTTTGGTCCTTCCAACTCGGCCCTCGCCAAGTTTTACACAGCAGCAGTTAGACGGTTGTTACGCCTAGCAACTTTGCCTTTTTTGGGTATTAAAACCCGAGAGAGGTCTGCCGTTTGCCGGCTTGAATGGGCCAATGGTCCAAGCCTAGCTGCAACCATGCTAATCAATCTCTAAAGGAGAACTATAACAATCTGGAGGCTTTACAGTTTGCACGCTTCGTTCAACAAGCAAACATCGAACAAGCCAACAAGCCTAGTCGCACAAAGATAGGGGGGCCTATACTTAAAGCCTGTTGGTTGGTTGCCTTTGCATCATACTTCGAGTTGATCCACAGCTCAAAGCACCTAATCACAATGATCACACTAACGCTGGCAGCACTGGCACTGATCTTGCTGGTAGCATTTCTGCTGAAGGAACTGTGGCGCCCAGCGAACTATCCTCCTGGTAAGATCCTCTTCCCCTTTTCTCAGTCGTTATGTCCTAATGTGGCTTCTCTTTCCTGTAGGACCCCGATGGCTACCGATCGTCGGCAACACTCCGCTAGTGCGCAAGATGGCGGCCAAGCATGGTGGACTATTGGCGAACGTGTTCGATGAACTGTCGGAATCGTATCGAAGCAGCGTGATTGGACTGAAGCTTGGTCGGGAACGCGTTGTCGTTGGGCTGGGATACGATGAGGTGAAGGACATTTTCTTCAACGAAGCGTTCCAGAGTAGACCCGATAATTTATTCGTCCGATTACGGACGCTTGGGACGAGGTAAGTGCTCAATCAACAATTTTATAGGAGTAAAATTCTGATACGATTTTTAAAATGTCCTTTGAACGTACAGACTTGGCATCACCTTTACGGATGGCGAATTCTGGAACGAGCAGAGAAGCTTCGTCACACGCCATCTCCGACAGGCTGGCTATGGACGGCAGAAAATGCACGCTCAGATTCAAACGGAGCTAAACGAACTGCTGGATGTGCTCGAAAATCGTATGGAACAACCAATCTGGCCTGGATCGATCCTCGCGATCAGCGTGATTAATGTGCTCTGGACGATCGTAACCGGTTCCCGCGTTCCGCGAGAAGACGATCGTCTCCAAAGACTTTTGCTGCTGCTTCACGAACGTACCAAAGCCTTCGACATGTCCGGTGGCACCCTGAACCAACTGCCCTGGCTACGGTTTATCGCACCGGAATGGAGTGGCTACAACTTGCTGCGTCGCTTCAACAAACAACTGACGGAATTCTTCACTCCAACGATCGAGCAGCATCACGAGAACTTCTCCGACGATAAAGCGGTGGACGATCTCATCTACGCGTACATTAAGGAGATGCGCGATCGCAAGGATTCCAACTTTACCGACGTGCAGCTGACGATGATCATACTGGATCTGTTCATAGCGGGAGGCCATACGACAAGCACCACGATCGATCTTGCCCTCATGATGATGCTCGTCCGTCCTGATTTGCAGACGAAAATCCACTCGGAAATCGATACTGAACTGAGGCACGATGCCGTTCCTCACTATGACGATCATCACAAGCTTCCGTACGTGGAGGCGTTCCTGTTGGAAGTGCATCGTTTCTTTAGCATTGCGCCGGTGAGTGGACCGAGGCGAGCGCTTGCGGATTGTACGCTGGGAGGCTACCGGGTACCCAAGAACACTACGGTTCTCTACGGACTGCGCAACGTACACATGGACCCGGAGCACTGGGGCGATCCGGAAGTGTTTCGTCCGGAACGGTTCCTCGGCGAGGAACGGCAGATCGTCAACACGGAACGGCTGTTCGCGTTTGGCCAGGGCAAGCGTAGATGTCTCGGTGAAACATTGGCCCGGTCCAGTCTGTTTACGATCTTCGTTGGAGTTATGCAGCGTTACAGTCTGCTCAAACCGGAGGATGAAGGGCACGAGTCGGATATGGCGCCATCGTTGACACTCAGGCCAGGAATTACGCTCTCGGCGAAACCGTACAACGTGGTGTTCAAACGGCGAAAGCAAGCGGGTTTTTAAACTCTTATCAAGCTACAACCCTGACCATCGAATGGTGCTCGCGGTTCCCTAACTATGGGTGTGAGAGTGGACATAAGCAGTGGGTAGAATTTATTCTCCATCCTGATCTGAGTCTCTGAGAAGCTTTAAGAAGTTCTTCTGGGTACAATGTCTTGAACGGGCTTGTTTCCTAAGCAATCTTTAATGTCACACAATATCTGAAACAGGTTCAGTCAAGTTGCCGAGAGCCGTTCTGCCACTGTCGATCAGATAAGATTACGCTCAGAATGGGGCATGGGCCCATCGTGCCGGATCGGAATCGCTTCCCAGCACGATCGATTCACCGACAGATCCCTCAGTCAGACAGTCAGTCCGTCAAGTGCTCTCGGGAAGTGCGGTTCGCTCGTCGGCTCGTCTCGTCAGCGTATCGGTAGTCCCCCGGCGACTCAATTGCGTCAAGTTTTGCAATACACGCGTGGTGGCGTGGCGGACGGTTCAATCCGGAAGGTGCTCGAAGACATGTGTGCCCACCACCAGGCTGGTTCTAGTTCTGGTGCATAACGACGGCGTTTGAATCAATTAATAGTCAGTTTGGACTCGACTCGCTCGAGTGCTTTCGGCCGCACAGTCTTGCATCGCGTTATGCAATCGTCGCCCGAGCCGCAGTGATCAACGTGCGTGCCGTCGCTATCGCTGTATAGTGTCCCCGTGCTCAGAATGTTCGCCATCCTGCTCGGCCTGGCGGTGGCATTGTTGTTCGCTTATCTCATCAATGAATTTCGACGACCAGCCAACTATCCACCGGGTAAGTAACCGGGTGCGGACGGCTTAACGACCAAAGCGTGCGATTCTCACGCTGCTCGCTGCTTCGTACTTCCGCCATCTCAACACACACACACACACACACACAAATGCCCCATCTATCACGGGCTGTCAACGGCGACGCCACGAGCCTGTTTCAGCTGTTCCGTGAGGCGAGACCTGCTCATACGCACTGATAAGGGACTAGTTTCGGACGGTCTTATCTGGCGACGGAAGGGCTTCGCTTCTTCCGGAGTCGTCTGCGGAGTGCACTTGCATTATTTTTAGCTGGGCGGACGCACGAATGCGTGCGAGCCAGAGAAAGGCAAAACAAAAACATGCCACATTCCGGCATGGTTGGTAGAGGTGTGAGTCTTGGGCGAGTCTGCCTTCCCCGCAAAACAGCTGATGCAGCAGTAATGTGATCGTGGCGAATGGGAGAATCATTGAGGGTGTGAGTGGAGCTATGCAGTATGACACCGCACGCGTGGTCGGGGGGTATGTGAGAAGGAGAATTGCTAATGCCTAGCCGGGTTAGCTAGCAAAACTACGTGCCACAGCTAAACGATATTCAACCGTGACTTGAATTGGAAGAGAATTAGTTGGGAATAGGACTGGTAGCTGGAATAGCCATTCCTCCTATTGGTCTGTCGATATTATCATTTGTACTTAGTCAACAAGTCTCACAAGAGTTGAGTTCGTCACGTAGTGAATAGTAAGTCCTTGGCAATTTGAATATTCTACACAACGGAGTCACTTACAACTATGAGCCAAAAGAACTTGTCGTTGACGTGACGGATTCTACACTTCATCCCGAGTGTATTTTGCTCCAGGTCCGAATGAAAAGTGAAGGAATGAGCCCTTACGATCCCTTGTCACTAGCTAGATTGGAGCTGATGATCTCTCTTCACCCAACTTTTTGTATACTGTTCTTAATTAGTATACAAATGAATTAGAGCGATTTGAAAACAGAGGGTTAATTAAGGCTAGACCAGTGAGTGAGATGACAGACTCAAAGATGGACCTACGATCACTACAAACTCTTTGGTGGGGACTGAGTTCAGTTCAGTGAGTTCAAAGCTTCATGGTTCAGTATATTCTGCATTGCCTTTGCATGAGTAATGCTCCAACAAGATGAAGTTTCTATGATATCCTAGAGAATCAGTTCAGCTGTTAGGAGGCCCCAAGCGGAATGGCAGTTGAGACTCTCTCTTAATTGTGACTCGTTTGTGAGTAAGACCAACAGGATTACCCTCGTCGATGAGGCTCCCCTAACCGAAGAGGCCCCGAGCGGTCGCTCCTTCCGCTCCTAGGTTGATCCGCCACTGGATGTGATCTGGGCCTGTAACGACTACAATTCTCTCTAAAGGGAAGTTAGGTGCTTTACGATGGTCAACTACTGTACAACTGTCTTTGTACTACTGTAGAAAAACGAATTTATCGGTCATAGGTCTGTTCTCCTAGTTAACTGCGGGCTGGCCAGCGACTGACCCAGGTGTCGATTTAAGGGGTTTAGTCTGACGGTTCTAGGCGGTCTGGTGGCCGAGGCGATAATTGCACCGGTATTCACACGGCAGGACTGAGGTACAAATCCCATCCGGATCGTCTCCACGTACGCTGGACAAAATAAAGCAACAGATAGTCAGGAATGACTGGCCAAAACCATTCTAGGTTCTAGTGCCAAAGGAGAAGCCTGAAGGTTTGGGCTCTGGTGTTTGGCTTGGTTTCTTGGTAGGGAGGACTGACTACCTAACCAACAAGTCTAGTAAGCCTTTGGATGGCCAGCATGACAGAGAGCTGGTCGTTAAGCCAGGAAGAAGTTTGAGGTAACCAACAACTGACCAAGGTGTCTGGATCCTTCTTTGCTGTTTGCTGAGCCAGAATCGTTTCAGATGCTTGAGGAAGCTAAGTTCTGTTCTACTAAAGGACACCAACATTTTTTTTAATTAAATTTGAGGAAACTTTAAAGGAAAGTTAATAAGGCATTAATTAAGCCATCCATCTATCCTGTAAGCCATATAAGGCTGAACTGTTCACACAATATTGAAGCTTTTAACCACAAAACTATTCTCGACTTACCTTGTTTCCTTCTCTCATGCTCGCCTTCAGGTCCACCATGGCTCCCGGTGGTAGGAAACACACCCTACATTCGAAAACTTGCCCGCCAATACGGTGGCCAGCATAAGGTGTTCGAGCTGTTGGGCAAAATCTACCGCTCCAATGTGATCGGACTAAAGCTGGGCCGTGAGTATGTGGTCGTCGCCCTCAACTATCCCGCCGTCAATGAGGTACACCGGAACGATGTGTTTGCCGGGCGACCGAACAACTTCTTCATTCGCTTGCGGACCATGGGAACAAGGTGAGATGCTGCACGGTGTTAAGGCCACACTTATTATATCTCTCTCTCTTCTTCGGTAGACTCGGCGTTACCTGCACGGATGGACCGTTCTGGGTGGAGCATCGCAGCTTCGTTACACGTCACCTGCGCCAGGTCGGCTATGGCCGGCAGCCGATGCAACTGCAGATACAGAACGAGCTGAACGAGCTGGTCGATGTGATCCGCGAGCGGGAAGCGCAACCGATCTGGCCCGGCAGTATCCTCTCGACCAGTGTCATCAACGTGCTGTGGACGTTTGTGACCGGAACGCGCATACCACGGGACGATGATCGGCTGCAGCGATTGCTTCGTCTGCTGCAGGACCGTTCGAAAGCGTTCGACATGTCCGGTGGTGTGTTGAGTCAGTTGCCATGGCTACGCTTCATCGCGCCCGAGTGGAGCGGCTACAATCTGCTGCGACGGTTCAATCTGGAGCTGAACGAATTCTTTGCACCAACCATCGCGGCCCACCATCGGGACTTTAGCGAAGAGAAAGCGAACGACGATCTGATCTACGGCTACATCAAGGAGATGCGTGATCGTCGCGAAGACCCCGACACGACCTTCACCGATCGGCAGCTGACGATGATCATTCTGGACATATTTATCGCTGGTGGACAAACTACGAGCACTACGCTCGATCTAGCGTTCATGATGATGATCGTTCGGCCCGATATTCAGGCCCGCATTCGCAAGGAAATCGACGAAACGCTTCGTCCCGACGAGCTACCGAACCAGCAAACCGATCGAACGCAGCTTCCGTACACCGATGCGTTCCTGCTGGAAGTTCAGCGGTTCTTCCACATCGTCCCGGTTAGTGGGCCACGTCGCACACTGTCCGACTGTACGCTGGGCGGCTACCGGCTACCGAAGAACACTACCGTGCTAATAGGCCTTCGAACCGTCCACATGGATCCGGACTATTGGGGTGATCCGGAGGTGTTTCGTCCGGAACGATTCCTCGAGTCCGGGAAGGGCGATGCGTCGTCTGCGGGTAAGGTACATCTGCACACCGATCGGTTAATGTTTTTCGGAATTGGGAAGCGTCGATGTTTGGGTGAGGTGCTGGCCCGAGCCTGTTTGTTTACGTTTTTTGTTGGCGTGATGCAAAAGTTTGAGCTACTTAAGCCGACGGAAGCGTCGGATCCGGAGGCGGAACCATCGATCGTGCTGCGGCCGGGTATTACGCTCTCGCCGAAACCGTACACAGTGGTGTTTCGTCCACGGTTGTAGAGGGGGTGTGGTGGCGAGCAGGCGGGGGGAATAGATTTTAGTTTGTTTTAGGGAACATCGGAACACAGATGGAGCGGAAAGGATTAGTCAACTTGTTTCTAAAATTCGAAGACGACGTTCAACTGTTAGTGCCATACTTTTACAAGCGGAAATAGAGGTATTAAGATCAGCAACGAGCACCGGGGTTTGTGTCTTATAATTGCAATAAATATCACTTCAGCAACAGCAACAACATGTTTGACAAGGTCTACCCGTGATAGAGTCAGAGTCAGAGTATTATCACATTTAAGATAATATTCTCAGATGATATTACAATTGTAGTACATAATTTCACACAGTCAAACGCTTCAGGAACCCATGGATGTACGCAATGTTCTTTCACTAGTTCAAATATCGTCGGGCTATAAGATGAAAGAGTGAAGCAATACGGATCGGGCGTTCTATATTAATAAAGGAAGCTAAATAAATGAATAATTTCAAACAATTGAGCTATTTATTGCTTACCCCTGAATCTGCAAAACAGAACATGTGAAAGTATGTGCTGAGATTGTGATATCCTCAGATAACTTAGCAGATCTTTGCTGAAAAGAACATTTCTGCAAACGTTAACAGGAATTTACTATCAAATAACGCTACTTAAACAATGCATACTTTCAGGCGCAATTTTCGTGATGAATGTATGCTAGCTGATTGTTGGCCGAGGCAATAACGGTGCCGATCTTCACAGCGCTGGAGCGTGTTTCGATTCCCATACAGATCCGGCTCCCCGTACGCAGAGCTGCCTACTTTGCTACGGTTAAAATCAAGTCACAGAAAGCCAGAAATGGCAGGCCGAGACCTCTCGAGGTTGTAGGGTCAAGGAAAAAAAATCCTATAACAGGCAACCGAGCTACCCGTGTAGCCTCCCCCAACAGTGGAGGCTTATAACTTTTGAATACGTTATCCACTTTGGTAACCTGGTAACCGTGGTAACCAGGATGATGGTACCAGGTAACGATGGTAACCAAATTAAGTCTTCTTCATTCCATTGGTGTAAATATGTCATCTCAACTCGTCTGTGGGAATATTGGAGAACAAAATATTTAAAAACAAGTTTAATCAATGAAGAAAGTTTTAAACAAAATCCAGATAGAGACAATCGTTATTTACTTATATGAAATAAATTTCAAACCGGTTTACCGATTTCCTAGAATTTAAGAAATATTCTATTAAAGCTGTGGAGGTGGAAATATGATTAATTGAATTCAGAAGGAACTAGATTCTTTCCATTCAAAATGAAACCAGATAAAATACCGCGATCGTGGTACTCTTTGTACATACATCCGTTGTTGCTCCTTTTCGCTATACCATACGTTCATATACACCTCATTGTAACGCCCATCACAGTGCACCTTAGGAATCAGTTTCCGGCTTAAGTCTACTACGCTACACCTTACACTGTCAGCATCTTCATTAGCTTATTTAGATTTATACGGCATAGTTCCATGTAGGAGCTCGATTGTTCCACCTATATCTCCCTCTCCCTCTCTCTCTTCGATGCATGTAAATGCAGTTGCAGTAACAGTTTTGTACAGTTTTTATGAAGGCGCCCGCTTTGGCCGCCCCTAATTTTGGTAACTTTCGGTTTCCATCAACGTACGCTACGCGGTACGTTTTCGGGTTGATCACGATCATAGCCTTGATGATAGAATGTACATCGCCCTAACACACTCACGGCAGTGGCCAGGGAAGGCCGGAAAAATCTACCGGACCACCGAGCCCGGCATCCGCCTCCAGCAGACTCATGATCACCGCCATCGCCGCCTCATCGTTGCCGTCCGTGCTGCTGGCTTGCGTTTGTGAGACGTCTAAAATTAAAATAAACCCATTGCCGAGTTAAGCTTGTTCGGGGTGTGTGTGTGTGTGTGTGGTTCGTCGCCCAACTCACCATGCTCCGGACTGATGATGGCGTTCGTCTGCACATGGCTGTAGCCGGGCAGCGTTCCATTGATGCGTGTCGTTACGGCAGGTGGTACGACGGCAATCGAGGAAGGCGATACACCGGTGGAGGTGACCATGCTGTGCTCGCCGGACGTGAGCGCATCGTTCGAATGGTTCGTCTCGGACAGGGCCGAGCTGAAGGTGGGCTGCATCGTCGGTTCGTTCGGATTGGGGCTGCTTTCTGTACCGGGGAACCAGCAAACAAACAATGAAATGTGATGAGAAACGATTCTAAGTTCTGGCGCTAGTTGAGATAGCCGGAGGCCAACAATTGTAATGATTGATCAATTATTACAACGATTTTTTTGGAGAGGTGCAGAAAATGGAGAAACACTTCCTGGTCCCTAGTGGAACACAGAAGAAGGGCAATGTTTCCCTCGCCGGAAGTCTCAATTACCCTAGACCATGTCCGAGCTGAAGGCAAGAATTTAGAGAATCACTAGAATGAACATGGAAAAGCCTGACAGATGATGAGCACTTGCTCACTTACATATACAGTTAGACTTCCAACAGACAAGTGATCGTGTCAAGAAATCACTGAAGCAATTGTAGCTCAGTTCAGGAGAATAGCTTGTGCTAAAAAGTGTTAGGCTTTCCAACGTCTCTCAGATCTATAGGCAACCCATAATCTTTAGTTCTTTTTCCGTTCGGTCAAAGCGGAGCAGCAGTTGCTAAAACATCCATACATTGGTCCCAACTGTATCCTTAGAGGACTTTAGAACAACAGTACATTAGTATCCTTTTTAGTACACTTTAGTACAAAGAAGCGCTGTCTTCATGGGGAAAGAACCGAGAGTTGAGATAGCAGAAGTTAACTTCATAATTCTGCACGAAGCCTCCTTCTAACATCCTTTCAAAGCCTACAAACGATCGTTTCCTCCCTTGCCTTACCTGAGGAAGAATCTCCCACCCGTCGCTGATGGTCCAACACCTGTTCCGCTATCTGGCGCCCGATTTTGCCCGCCTCGACGTGCGAGTTGATCATGCGCTGTATCTCACGTCCATTCGCTAGATAGTACGGAGTTGGGGAACAAACAAAGCCACAAATTTAAAATACGCCCCTCATCGTAACACCGCCACACCCACCAAACTTACTGTGATTGAAGAACTCGTACCCTACGCCGGGTTGACCGGAAGCTCCCGACCCCGTCTCACCCGTCCCATCACCGAGCTCTCCCATGCCATACCCACCGGCACGTGCCGCCCCAGCATCGCCCAACTCCGACAGGATCACGTTGTTCTTCGCGATCAGATACTCGATCTCCTTCGTCCACGGATTTCGGAACGATTTCCACTCACTCTGAAGCCTCACAAACCCGGTCTCCTTCGTGCGCAACCGATACACGGATGTGGTGACGCACTGTGTCGCTTGCAGAGCGGCCTTATGCGATTCTGCCAGCGCCGGAATGTCCTCGTGATGGTAGTACTCGTACATACTCGTCCCGAGCAGTTCCTGGGGCAAAAAGCCAAGCACGAGCGTTGCCCGCTGATCAACGAACAGGAACTTGCCGTCCATTGCGTGTCGTGAGATGAACTGGACATTGCGCAGGTTTGGAATGTTGTTGCGGTTCAGGGACTTCCCGCTCCCGTTGCTTGGTGTCGCTGCTGGATTTCCGTTGCTGGACGATCCCGTGTTACCACCGCTCGTACATGCTCCCGTGCCAGCATTTGAATTCTGCCCGTTGCGTGACCGTCCGTTGGCACCGCTCGGTGTGTGCAGACCGTTCGCGGTCAGACTGCAGCTTTGGTTGAGGTTCGGTTGTACCCGGCCGACCGCCACCAGACAGGACAGATTGCACGAATCACCCTCGCCGTCCGTCTCGTTCTCCTCCAGCCCAATCTTGGCCGGGGCCCACGATTTCAGGTACCCGGTGCACTGTATCACGGAATACTTCTTATCTGAAATAGCGACGAAACATCGACACGGGTCAGACGATCGTACTTCGTGGGGATGAATCTAGAAGGTCCACCACCACCACTAACACCACCACCACGACAGCCACCATCATCATGCCACACTCACACTCTCGAGGAATCCTTTTTGTACCATGGAACCGTTTACGGGCGAAACTCACCGGAATTTACTTGCTTTTTGCGCCGATGGCACACATTGTTCACGCTGGACACACTGTTCGGTTGGTCCGCTTCCTCCTTTACCTGCACGTTCGCTTTACACTTCATACGGCAAAAGAACGAACGGCGGGCGCCGGGACAGAGCCGTGTTACGCCTTGCGGCACGTCCGTCTTGACCGGAAGCATCGCTGTTTTAATGAAGACACAACAGAAGTTAGGAGGTCCAGAAGTTGAGTAGTGTTAACACAAGCGCCTGAATGTATGCAATCGTCGGTTCGATTTGTACTAATATTGCATACTTTTAGGCGCACAATTTTATAACCTCTCTTTTCGCTTACTTTTGGCATCGATTAAACGTTCCCGGGGACTCAGATCGGATGATGATAGCTGCTCTTTCACTTTGGCCACATCCTTCGGATGCAGTATGTCGAACCAGCTTTGTCCTAACAGATCACCCTGAAATTTAAAAATAACGTTCAACGCCTCGTGTAACTCTACCGAAACCCGTCTTACCGCACCTGGGAATAGTTCAGTATGTGCGAAACCGACTCCGACACGTAAAGTATCCGGCCCCGGTCACAGCCGACCACAAACAGAAACCCTTCGGCCGCCTGCAGTATCAACATCTTCAGCTCCTGGTCGGACAGAAAGGCCGGCTTGTAGTGACCCTCCGTGTACGAATGTACGGCGCCCCGGATCGTTTTCAGATGCTGCACGGCCATCCGCAGGACCGTGAGCTTATCCAGCTTGCGGGACATCGCATGGCACATCGGTATCATCGCGGACAGCTCCGTAATGTAGGTGTTCATCTTGTCCCGCCGCCGCTTCTCGATCTCGCTGTGGTTTTGCCTGGACGCAGGAAGACGAAGCAATGTGGATGATTAATATATGATAGCCAAAAAAGTCGAACTGGGTTGGTTGAGTTCTTACTTTTTGCTCTCATCGGTCGTCCTGACGGATTTGGAGTCATCACAGGTGTCATCTTCAATGTCGCTCGTGTCACTATGGTAATAGAGAAAGAAGAATGGAAAAATCATCTTAGAAATTAATTAATGTAATTTGAATTCTTCTTTAAATTTTAACCTCAATGTTTGCGTTTTAGAACCAATAAAAAAAGTTATTTTAGCTAGTGTAAAGACTGGTGTTTTGTGAATAATTTATTCATATAATTTAATGCTTGAAATCTTAAGTACACTGACCTAAGAGGTCGTAAGAATAAGAAAGAAGAAAAAGGAAGAAGAAGACCTTAAGTGGAATTCCAGCGCAGCTTGCTGATGCTGGTCATTTATTATGTTAATTATTTCCAATTCCAAGTACAAGTCAACCAAACTGCTGGCCAATGCTGGGAATCACTAGCCATCATCAAAAATCATAGTAATAGCCCTTTATTGAGAGATTTTTAAATTATCTAGCAAATAATTGTAATTCCCTTCAAAGCAACTAAAAATTGATTTGTGCGCGCCTGAAAGTATGCAATCAGTACGTCAACTTTTGTTATAATGGGTATACGCCTATTAAGATACAGCGATTGCATACTTTTAGGCGATACCATTGAAGTATAATTTCCATGAAAGCAATTATGCTTCTATTTGAAGTATTTTAAAGTATTTTAGATAAGAGCTTTTCTATTGAAGATACAAGACTTTATTCGAGACTGGTCAGAATCGTTGTGAGATTCTTCTGCAGGATAAATAAATGCAAAAAATAGTATATTTAAATGGACAAAAGCTTCACCGAACGCATGAGCTCTAAAACTAAGCTCTAAAAATGGATTTACACGATTGACGTCAGAGTATTCAAAATCCGACAGAGCTCTGGCATTGCTTTAAAGAAGCGGTGAATCCACCTAACACTTTTTATTGTATTTGGGCAAAATAAAGAAGTTTGAACAAGAATTGTGTAGGTGAAATTAATGCTTTAAAAATATATTCCCTCATACGAAGTAATTAGTTTTCCGCAGAACTGATTCTTCTACCCCTTTTTAAAGACTAAACCGTGTGGATGTAGAGTAAGCATCAATTTAGCAGCCCTTTGATCTTGTAAATTTAAAAACGATGGTGATAAAAATACCCCTTTTTCGCTAAGATTAACACATCTAAAGCAAAACGTGCCCCAATTTAGATGAGGCGCACTCGAATCACCTGATGTGGAATCGATTCGGTCCACCCATTACAGCGCCACGTCGAACGATGATTATTGCTCGGTTTGATTTTTTGTTGCGCCCATGCTACTACGATGGGCCACCAAAAACAACCACCAAGACGCTACAAGCATATCACACGACCGGGCGAATCCTTACGACCGTCACCCGGTATCGTAAATTACATTACGTCAGCACACCAGCCACACAAAACAAAGGCCATCACAACGCCATTCTTCATTCCCCCCCCCCCCCCCTAGGCGCAGAATTCCTACTACTTCCGTGGCTTCCCGTGAACCCGCGGGCCTGGGGCTGGGTGAGGTTTCCGTGAAAAATTAACGCCCAAAAAGTGTTTTGCCCTTGTCAGGCAGGTGAGAAGTAAATCCTAAGCAAACACCTACCACAAGCTTGGTTGGTGGTGGATGATTTTACATAATTATTAAATTAACTTGCAGCAAGTCTTGGGCATCGATGGCATCATAATGGGGCGTCTTGAGCATCACCCCACCCAGGCGGACGATCCTTCAACGGATGATTGTGTAATGTGCCTGTGTGTTTTTCGTCGTTTTCCCAAGAACAAAACTCAACTGTTCCGGCGAAGAAACTGCAAACGAAAGCGGGATTCCTTTACCCATTCGCGTAGCTCACTTAAGTGTTTCTGTTTCTGGAGGCAAATATTAACATCAAACGAACTTCACTTGGACGGCGTCACTTAAATTTGCAAAACCCCTTACAACGGTCCGCGCGCCCGATTTCTTGAGAAAAACTTACGGCCAGAACTTCTTGCCATTCTTCACCAAACGGCACCGTTCGTGTTTGAAGATGCAGTCGTAAGATTTCATCTCCCGGTCGACGGGATATCGGGACGTTTTCCTTTCTCTACCATCTGATGTAACTGTACAGGGGCGTTCGGCGTACGGAGCACCGGTTCGGAACTCGGCTGACGCACACGTACTGACCACCAGCAGGGGGAAAAGGTTAACAACACGCATCGCCCTTACACAACGCCCCAACGGAACACTTACTTGAAGGAAAACTTTCGCTTCCGTGCGCCACCGGAAGCGTGCTGGTGATCATGGTGCGAGTGGCCGTGGTCGGAAAGATGCAGATGATGGTTGCCGCTTCCGGCTGCCGAAAGCGTGCTCAGGTTGCTCACCGCAGACATTGTGCCGGCCAGCGACGGATCCACCAGGAGGGACGCATCCGGGCCACCGGTCATGTGCTCGGTCGGCACCGCACTGGCACTGGGGAAGGTAAGGAAGGAAAGCATAGAATTAATATTGGGAAAGTCATTTGAAGTACGCTACAAACATTAAGAAATACAAGGCAGGTGCGATAAACAAAACACATCACAAGCATACAGATAACCATTCAACGTAAAGTGGCTAATAAGGAGTTTAGAAGTTTGAAAATGAACTATATTTTGCACATTTAATGATCCTTCTTTACGTTTTTCATATAACAGGAAACAGCTCTTAAAGCTCACATTATGAGTAAATTATTATCTACTATTATCAATTCGAAGGATTAATTCTAGCTCATGCTTAACAGTTATGTTTTATCGGAATATTCAAGTAATCCTTTTAAAACATATGGAATAATCAAATTGATCGTAATGGATTTATTGGAGCCATCAACAAATTATAGAAATTTCCAAGAACACCAAATCCAAGGGTATTTACTTGAAGTAAACGGCGCCTGAAAGTATGCAATCATAATTTTAAAATAAATGTGTAGTAGTCGCACGACGAAGAAGATTGCATACTTTCAGGCGAGAGCTCCGTCGGTAAAGGTGAGCCTTCGGGGAAAACAATTGATCAGTTTACTAAGTAATGCGTTATTAAACTCTCCAGCATTTATATAAATCTTTTCATAGTAAAAAGCTTTATACAAAGATATCTTTCTAATTTATCTATCTAAATTAGGTGTGCGCAACAGGAGGCCTATAAGCTTAGCTCTAACTTTGAAATATCCTTCAACAGTGCCAATCAGGCAGACGCAAAAAATAATTTGGAGTCTTTAGGAGAACAATACCTATAACTAGCGTAGGCTCGATGTTTTAATGCCCATAGTACTCTCAAATGATAATAAGCATGCCATGGGATTTAGACTAAAATATTGTCACATTTTCCAGGTCGGCTCTTCGGAAGTTATACTAGGGTCCCCTAGCTTGACTATCATAAAAACTAAAGCTTCTCCAAATTGGATAGATGGAGATAGAGATTTGGCCAAAATATACTACAGACTGTTACCGAGGCCATTTAGCCGTCAACGGCTTTGATCGACGACCCAGCAACAAGGTCAAGTGATAAACAGCTATTTATCTCTTATCCAGAATATTTTTCACCACTTCGACGAGTGCTCTGACGCTTGGATCAGAGTGTTATAAGGATTAAGATAAATCTTCAAACCAGTTAATATCGCTACAATATTTTCTCTGTACATGGAACAGGTGATACAAGCGACGATAAACCGTTGGATTGAGCGCTGATCAGAGCCACATATGATCCTTCTCTTTGGATTTTGCTAACTGAGGAATAATATATCTTCAATAAAAGACAATGGTTACTGCTTGCACTTGAACGGTTGTATCACATACAATCTGCTAAAAATAATTGCAAACATTTCCAAATGAAACTACAAAACATCCAGGATAGGGTTGTCCACTAACATCACAAACTGTACACTTGCTTTAGCTGAAAATCCATGCCCGTCGAACGAACGCTACCAGAACGGAAACTAGCACAAACACTCAACAACGAGCTACGGTAGCGACAACGATCATATATTTACTTGGACGGCGAATGTGTTGCTGCTCCAAGCTCATAGAAAACGTTATGATGGTGATAGTTCTGCAGCAGTCCACCGGTGGTGATGACCGGATTTGGCACCTGGTCAACCTGGTCCGCCGGTGGTCTGTGCTGTGGTTGCTGTTGAGCGGACGAAGAGTTCGTGACCGTTACGCCCAGCTCAGTCAGCTGGTGTGGTTTCAGCTCGTCCAGTGCCAGAAACTCACGTTCCTCGTCCGGCACTTGCAGGACACGATTGTACGGTAGATCCTGGAGCGAGAAGTTGCGCGCAACCATGATGCTGCTGCCGGCCAAAACTCTCACATCGTCGCAATGCCGTCGCTAAACATGGATTGGCTCACGAACCGCGTCGGGTGGTGGTTGCCCGCATAACAGCTCGTAACGCTCACAGAAGATCAAACGTGTCACAAGAACACTACCTATCGTCCTATTAGGAGATGGTTAAGAGGTAGAACCCTTCACAATCACTGTAAACTACACTAACCGATCTAAATCACTTGCACCTTTTGAAAAAATATAAGAAAACGACATTAAAGCCACTTCAAAGCTGATTAGCAATCCAGAAACACTAGCAGGCAGCTTCAAATCCTCATTTACGCTGTTTATCGGTTCCTTTTTCACTCCTAACACAATTTGCTCTATTTCGCACACGCTTTTTCAGTGAATAATCTATTCAAACAATCATCGTACGACGACGATGATTATTGGCATCAGTAATAGCCCTTCAAGCTAGTTCAAATGACAACACCGTTTAGGAAACAAACAATCACAATTTAATTACAGTACGAGGTGGCACGGTGTAGAATGAATCAATTCCAACATCCAACAATATTGCACAACAATCGTAACGTGGTTCTCCGGTCTAGTTTTTCTCCGTTCGTCCTTAAAGCTGCAAAGAAGCTACACCGTGACGTAATCACCTTCGGTCACCGATCGGCTAAACCCCGTCGCACTGGCCACTGCGGCCATTCACCAACACCAAGCACCAGCCAAACACCATTCGTTCTAATGGTATTATTCCGGGAAACGATCTGCGTCCAGCGGCTTCTAATTAGATTATGCAACGGTGTGACACATAGCCATCGGGGGCCGATGATTCGCTTTTCTGTGCCACCACGGCCACTTAAAACCGCAATTTGAGCATCTTCTCAGTATACAGCCCAGGAAAAAGAAACCACAATTTCACTTATTTCTTATGCGATTCCACTAAAGCCCATTTGTTGCTACTCCGTACCCTTTGGTTTTGAACAACACACGCCCGCGTGGTGACTTCAACCGAAATTTGGCAACGAACCCGGCCAAATTTTCTTCCTGCCAGCCAACCGACGGGCAACACACAAACACAACGGCTCCTTCCGACGCGGACTGTCAGCGTACGATTGGGGCGGACCGAAGACCGTCGCAGCCATTTATAAGCTCCCGGAAAGTTCCTGGCTCGGGACGGATCCACGAGCCGAGTGCGCGTTCGGGTGCAGTTCGGTTTGGGATGGTTTTTTTCTTGCTTTGTGAATTAAATCCTGGCGTTTGCTCCCGTTGGGGCAGCACTGGAAGAGACCAGAATACGGATGGATGGAGCCGGGCAGCTGTCACTGTTGCTTACAGGTAAATACAGAAAATCCCATCAAGTTACCATAGACGAGAAGCAATGGCGTTTCGGGAGGGAGTTTCCTACTGATGACGTTACTGAAGGGAGTAATTTTAAAATTCTTCTTAAACGAGAATTTGGTTCGATATTTAAAATGTTTTTCTAAGCTTTTTTTATAAAAAGAATCGCATAACCGTAACAGTGTAAATGGTTCATTAAAACGAATCAACAGTGCCATCGCTTCGGGTTTGAAATCGCTCCCTTCGTTCGTGAGGCGCATGGTCAAAGCGAGTGGAAACTCTTCCCGAAGCTCCAACAATTTTTCAGTTCCTTTTTCACCCCTCCCACACATACACACACACACACAATCAACAGGTGTGGTAAAATGATCCTGCCCCTTTTTGGGGCTTTATGTATGCAAAGCAAAGGCTCCATGCCCTAATCGAACCGTTTAAACGGACCAGTTACGCAATCTGGTCGCCGGCCATACTTCGGAGATCCGGCTTACCGTGCCACCCGGACGTACCTTCCACGGACGTCGGATGGGAATGATGGGCTATGATGTAACCGGTCGGGGTTTAAAATGAATCCATTGCACATGACAGTCGCATGTCCGCTGCAAGTGGTGCGGTTCGCCACAGCCAGGCGGATTGTATTTTTAATCGTCATTAAGAGGAAAAAGTCTTCTTCATCCCGCCACCCGTGGGGCGTGCAGCTGAAGGCGTGCTGTGTGTGGAGATTTAGCTATTTGATCGATAAAATGTACAAGAATTTGAAACGAATCGAAGCAAGCTGTGCCACTTTCTGCATATTGCCTAACTTTAGGCGCTTTTCACAAAAACCTAACGCTTATGAAGGGGAATAAGGCGTTATTGTTTAATTTTCGCACTCCAAAATTGTTGCACTCTTGAACGTAATCGTGATGAAGCAATCGGTGTTTTGCATTTGTTACATGCGAAGTACGGCCCTTTCCGAAAACAGCTTCCAACCAGCCCTTGCTTGCTTGCGTTGCAAACGACCCTTGCCCACAAACGCCCCAACTTAATCTGTTTGATCATCTGTATAACCGATTGTCCGGCTTTGCCGTGATGCGATTACGATTACGGCCGACGGTAAACATTAACCCATGCCAACCCATGGGGAAAAACATACACCCCTTAACACCCCGTCAACGCATCAACGTTACCTGGTGGGGCATTATTATTTTGGAATTAAAATCAACCTCAAAACGTTGAACGCTACCCGGCGCTGTCCCATTCGATTGACGATTCCGCGCGAATCGACCAGCCATCGTCAGTGCAGACAACAGCTCTTAAAACTTCCCGCTGACCATGTTTAATGGATGAGGCTGGCCGTATGTGGACAGCTTAAGTGGAGCGGGACACAGTTTCGGGCGCGGACCGATGCTAATCCGGCATGAATCGTCCTGATGTCCGGTCGTTAAACTTCGCTGCCCCTGGCGGTCTTACAGCCATAAAGGGTGAGGTTTGAAGAAATGAAAACAAAAAGCTAACCATCCGTCTGCAATCCTCCGGTTTGTCTGCTTTAATTCTTGGCATGCTCAATGTATGTAAAGCAGAATATTATACAGGCGGGCTGGGAAGCTGCCGTGCCGCTTCCCATATCGAACAATCAGCGCGTTGAGCAATCGGAGGGATAAATCTTTCGTCCACCTTTCCACATTGGTTAGGCGTCACACGGCTGAGGATGGTTTTGATGCTGCGAAAGCCGGAACAACCTCGAACCTCGTTGATGGTGGTTGTGTCAACGATGATGGCCCCGGCGCACATCCGATAGCGATCGTTTGGTTTCAGGTTACGCGCACCTTTGGCGAATTACGTACACGCCTTTTACCTTTTGCGCCAGCCGGAAAGGTAAGTCGGGGGGCGCGATGCGTTAATTAGGTGGCGGAATCCTTGCAGGGATCGATTTTCATTTCAATTACATATCTTCTTCGCGTCCCAGAACTAGCTACGGTTGGTAGTAATCTCGTGGGAGAGATGAAATGAGCTGTGATGTGGCTTAATCATATGGGGATTGATTTTTATGTTGCTTCTGTAGTTATTTAGTTGGATAGATTTAGGTTTTGTTTTAGTGATTTTAAGCTTTAGCGAAGGATTCTTAACATTATTATTTAAAAGGCGTTAAGATATGAGATCAAAAGAAAAGGAAAACAATCGAGAAAATAAATCTTCAAACATTATTTTGCATTATGTATATTGAGTTTGAAAAGCCTAAAAGTATGCAATCAATATTCGTCAGAACATTTTGAACGATATTCTGATTGTTGATAAACTAATTCGACTCTTCAAAGCACTTTTCCATTATGAAAAGAGGAAACTCCCAGCTAACCGCCTTTTTAAACCAATGACGAAGGGGCATTGCATACATTTAGGGGCACTTTTTTTAAAACGTTTTTAGTACATGTACTATTTTTGTTCTCATAAAATCTGTAAAAAATACAAAGCTTGTAAGAAAGTTCCAGTAATAGAAGACTTAAATTATTATTTAAAAATATTGTTTAATAAATGATTAGAATCTCTTCACGACAGCCTTAAAAATAGAATGTGTATAAAAAATTATAAAACATAATATTTCACAGAAAGCCATTACAATTTCACAATGCTAATATAAATAATATTACCCCGTTTTGCTTCACTTGAACTACTTTTCCCAACAGCAAGAGCACTCATTCAATGATATCGACGAAAGAATCGAAAGCAAATCATCCCTGCGGTGTGTACCCTTTCTTCGGTTTCCCAATCGCACATTGTCTCGTCTCGTCAAATATTTGTCAAATCCAGATCCCTCCTCAACCCTCTTCGTCTGCCGTCCAACTCGTACAGCTGTTCATCGCCTTTTTCCCCGTAAACGTAATCCACCGCTCGATACGACGATTACCCAATTTCTCGCACTCGACTTTAAGCGTACAAGGCTGTCCTTTTTGTGACGGTGGATCAGGCCAATTCATGCCCAGACGTACCTGTGTTGCTGAATGAAAGCGGCACACCAACAACAGGTAGCCGGATCCGATTTCTGGACCTTTCAGCAGCAGAAACACAGAACAGATTACATAACCACGGCCAGGATCCATCGGTCGCTTTGTCCTATCCGCGGGCCCTATCTGGAGCAACCGTACAGTTTGCTCTACACTCGAAGGACCGATTTTGATGGTAATAAGACAACCGACCGAACGAAACCGGGCAGGGAAATAATGAAAACACAGTTATACTTTTCCCCTTCAATTGGCATCGGTACAACGTGCCATCCAACACTGTTAACGATGAATGCATCTGCTCGAACGCGAATAAGATAAGGGAGAAACGATTTTTCCCGATTTTCATCTCCTTACACAAATAATTGGCTCACAATGGAGCAGACCTTTGTTCCTCGTTTCCAGTATCTGTCTGTGTATCTGTGTGTGAAGAGTGGATCGGTTTTCTTCCCCAATAACTTCCCCCGGTCGATGGATCAGGTGGTGGATAAGTGTGAAGGACTGTTCGTCCCTTTTTTTGTCCCATGTTTTTTGCTGTATTTTACACCACCATTTGACTGCAGTTACATCATTATATTTGCTCGGCGTGCTAATGGCGACGCTTTGGATGCTATTCAAATTGCAGCTACTAGTGTGATGCAGATGCTATTCATCGGAGCGGAAAGCACGAAATGCATCATCGAGTGCATGATAATGGAAGAAAATGCCGTTACTGACATTCATGTTTACCGGGTCCGGTAAAGTTGAGAAGAAAGTGAACTTAAAATTGTTAGCTCAGTGAATCGATTCATCGAAATGAATGGTGTTACAAACTGGATAAAGGTCAAATAAGTAAAGAATTGAAAAAAAAAAACAAACAAAAAACACAGCAATGAGAGATCCCGGAACTATGTCTCTTTCTCCCTCACTCATTTTGGCCTAACGACCACTCTCTTGTCGGTCATGCCTGCCATTTGTGGCCTAATAGACTTAACGATACCACGTTGTTGGATAGTCAGTCCAGATAGGATTTGAACTCCGGCACTGCCGTATGAAGACCGGCGCTGTTGTCGCCACCACTACCGGACCGACCATTAAACCGGGGAATGGAATGGTTCGTAACTCAAGCAACTTTCTTATGATGCCTTCCATACTTTTCTGTCAGGTTTTCTACAAAACGACAATATTTTTAGCAGAGTTAATAGTTTGAAAAACAATCTATAGAACTAGTCCCGATAGGATGTAATGATGTAAACCGTAGCGAGGACTGACTAACCAAATTTAGTAAGCTAGAAATGGAAGGCATGACCTAAGAGGCCGTTAAGCTAAAGAAGTAGAAGTAGATGATGTAGTGTTTCATAAGAAAAAGATAGATTCTTCTAGAAGAGCAATTTTTTAAATACTTTTTTTCTTTTCTCTAATCTTTAACCAGCAAAATCTACCATTTCTCACTGTCTTATAGATGAAGAGGCATTTACATGTCAACGGAGGAATAATTCCGAGACCTTTGCATACCTCTAGGCGTTTTAGATTCTAGGAAAGTCTCCGTGATGAGCTTCTTTTTTTAACGTATTTCGGTTAAAATATAGATTTTTTTTAAATAATTCCTTACGTGGAAGTAGCTTGTTTGTATTATTTTCTATCACCAATTATCTAGCAATTCTATTATTCAAGACAGAACTCTGAAGTTTATTTGTAAAACTTCGTCGACATCAGGTCCTTGCTTATAAAGGTCATATACTATAAATTGGAACTTCAACTACATCTTTATGTTGTTCTCTGGATAGTCTAGAATGCCTTTGTTCATCGTACGATTGAGCTCTACTCAATCGTTTGATGAGGTTTGATGATTTACTCAAAGAACCCTTACCACAAAAGCATTCAACGTTTTATTTAGCTGCCAGAAATGCAAATAGATCTGCTTGCAAATGTTCCATACGATGGACCATAACTTGAGCCTAAACAACCCAAGGATTACTTCATTTAATCCAATATGTCTGCTCCAGCCATATAGTCTACGAATTTAAAGAAAAGACATCATTTCTATAAAGTATTTCAGGATTTTTAATCTGAGTTTTACATCATCTTTAGACCAGAATCACTTCGCTTATGGCTCTTGTACCAAGTACGAATCCGCATACCGAACTTCATCTTCTAACTCGATGAAATATTTCCTATGGCAAATTTCTAAGTATGGACATTAAAAATAGTTCTCCAAGAACATCATTACTATCATTTACTTTTCTGTGATAGTGTCCAATGTCCAATAGGCATAGAATAGAATTCCTACTAAACCCTTGTCTTCCACAACACTATTAATCAGCAATTGCCAACCACAGCAAGCAACAACAACAGTTCCACTAGCATCGTCACAGCTACTACGCCCTCGCGTACTATCTGTCACCCAGTTGGTCACCTGATGTCATAACAATCAACAACAAACAGCCCATCACAAAACCATTCTAAACATCATTCATTCCAGCTGTATATGAATCTATGACTAGGCAGAAAGAAAATAACACAAAAACAACACCCAATTCGTGTTTGTGTGTGTGTGTATGTAACGGCACGGCGTATCTCAAGTGGAAAACTGCAGCAAAACTTCTTGTCGCCCAACACTGGCGAAAGGCCCTTCATAAGGCACCGTTTTCTGAACTGCCGCGCGTAATGTAATCGCGTTGACGTTGGGAAGTCACACGAGCACACCTCGCCGCCGCCAGCCACACGCCGGGCCTTGACTGTGGCCCTCGTGCCGCAAGTTCAAAGTTACGGTCACACAAACAGTTTACCAGCCACCTCCTGCACCAGTGTAAACCCCTTTCCGGTTTCCCGAGTGGATACCGTAGCGAATGCGCGAGCCCTTCCAAGTGCAACGGCATCTTGGTGCGCGTGTTTAGCGCGGTACGCGGACGGTAAATGTAAAGCATGATTTATAGGTATCATCCGCGAGGGCACTGCGGACGTTTCGAGACAGACCCCGCGATCACGTAATAGATCGATCGAGGTGGGCGGCATGGAGTGGCCAGGTGGACAAGCGAACTGCAACTGCAACACTAAGCTGACGCACACGCGCCATCATCGCCACGCTGTAAACCCCTTTCCCGCGTGTGTGTGTGTTTTGTTTGTACACAAACCACAAACCTTTTCTCGTCTTGTTGATTTTCCACCACACAATCCCACACACACACACACACAGACACACGTGCTAAAGTTCTAACCAGTCCGGTCGGATGCGGTTCGAACCGGGAGGCTTACTACGTTGTTTCGCGTAACGCTACCGTAACGCCACCGGTAACGCTACCGCTATCCCATCCACCAACCAGGCGTCTCCATCCGCCACCGCGATACAATAACAAACAAACAAACGGCGGGGGCTGGAAGCTTCCAAACACGAACCAACCCGACACGGGCGTCCCTTAGGGCGTCCTTCGCTCTGGTCGCACTGATAATACGCTACACGGGAACATCTTTTTGCGCGGTGAATATTAGATGCGCACCCGCGGCTTCCGAGCGGGCTGCTGACGGTAGGTGGTCGTGGCGGAAGGGTTGGGTAGAGTGGATGCCACTTTAGCTTTATGAGACTAATTGCTTTGATTCGATTGCGCACGATTGTGTAATATATGCGCGCGTGTGTGTGTGTGTGTGTTTAGAGAAAGGTGTAAATGTGTAGAAACGGTTGCACACTGCTGCACACGGCTGCTAGTGCAGTGGCGATGGAATGCATCAACGTGGCAATACGTTCGTGCAGTATTTCGGACGAATGATGCTTTTTTGAATGAGTGAGAGTACTTATGAGAACAGAAACAATTTACGATTTAAAACAGACTTATTGTCAGTAATTAACGGCTGTACAACGCTGTTTAAATGCAAATGAAGGCTCTTCGATTATCATTTCTGTTTTGGTTTAATAATGTATTGGGAATGCCTTCATTTTAAAGTTAAAGAGTAGCAACTCCTGATCCTTGTCTCGCCAAAATTATTGAAGCACTCCGTACGATTTGACCATAAAGCCTTTTCGACCGGATCATAACAATAATGAAGCCAAAAAGGGCGACTACCATTATAGTAGTTGGGCTAAAGATGCATTTTATAAATCAGCACCCTGCACAATCGATATTTTTTGGCAAATGCAACCTTAAGAGGTCTCAGCCTGCGATTCCTGGCTTCCTTAACTAAATTATACCCATAGCTGGATAGTCAGTCTTGTGTACGGGGAGCCGATCCGAACGGGACTCGATACTAGGTCCTGTCGTGCAAATAAGGATCTAAAGTGAAATGGCCGCTACTTCTTCAACCATTTAATTGATGTTCTATTCCTGGATTTATCCACTCCTTCTTCAAGAATTAATAAGGCAGATTTGCTCTACTTTCCTGTACTTCCCAAAATTATTCTCCTATAGTCACGCAAAAAAGCAATTAAATTTACTATCGAGAGCAAAATGATCTCTGGATGAGATTTGATTCCCTCGCCGAGTGAAGACCAGCGCTGATCTCGCCTCTGCCACCGAACAAAGCATTTATAATCCCAACACTCACATACGCCACAGAGGAAGGACTCAGCCCAAAGCTGACGAAAGCCTCTTAGCCGTGTGCGAGAGGAAGATGCTCAGACGGATTTGTGGAAGGACAATGAAGAGCTCTACGAACTATCGGATGATCTCACCATCGGTGTAGCGAATTAGACTCTCCAGGCTCAGATTGGCTGTTTATGTCATGAGAATGACACTGGACGACTCATCCCGTAAAGTCCTTTTATGCCGTCCACACGGACACAGAGGAGCCGTGGTAGGCCCAAACTGAGATATTGTAGCTCCGGATAAGTATAGGGGAGGTTTGCAACGCTAGACTATGGAACTTTGCAATCAGCTATGGATTTTCTGCCTAGCCTTTGGTGCAACCCCATAAAAACTATAGAATTGCAAAATCTGCACATACAATATTCCTTTAGATGATTGCAGACCAAAATTTTTCTCGTACAGTTGAAGATACTTTACAGTAGTTTCTTAAAGCGTAAAAACCTCCAGAGTGAGCTTTATCTTAACCAACTACACTTCTAAAACACTCTAAAGGCCCCATTTAAGAGCATATTTTAAATATTGCTCTCTAATAGGTACACTAAAACGAACAACACACAGATAGACAAAATTGCTCAATTAGTGTGCATGTGTCTGTGCGTCACTTGATGGAAAAGCGAACCATTAGCGTGCACACAGAACAATAACAACAGCACGCTGAGAATGGTCAATTCATCACGATCGGATGAATGAATTGATGAATAAATCCCAACTGAAACCGGTGCATCGAAGCATCCGGAATGCATCATCCACACACACACACATTCTCACATGCCCACTAAACAGACGCCAGGCTATATAATTCTATATGTAAAAAAGCGTGTTTCGTGTGTGATAACATTCATGTAAAAAAAAAGAGTCAGCATTAATTACCAAACTGACTCCCAGATTAAATCATGATCGCCCCGAGGTCGGTTGTTTGTATCGTGTGCTTCCGAAGTTCCTAGGGCTTTTTTCCAACACACTCACACACACACTCGTCTACAACTAGTCATCCCCACCCCCTCTCCCCCTCCCATCTCATCTCATTGGATCATCAATTGTCTTAGCTTGAGGTGCAATTGCGTAACTTCAGACGTCACGACACACAACGAACCGAAGCGCGGAGTGAACAGTCCGGGGTTCATCCACTCAATCCCCGTTTTTCCCCTCGCCTAATCGAGATGAAAATAATGAAGCAAATTTTTCTTACCTTCAATGTTGATTCGCTCGCTCGCACGGCTTTCCACCACAAATACCGATTTGTATTACTTGTAGTACTAAATCCCCTTTTTGTACTAAATCCGTTTAGTATAGCAGCGCACACGTGTTTTCGGTGACGCAGATTTCGGTCAATCGATCGTACAGCTGTTGGAGTGGGTTTTCGACGGAAAATGTATCTCACTGCACTGCACCAGCCTGCCGTTCATGGCCTTTCGGGGTTGGCCGACGGGTTGACTCGATGATGCGAACTGACTCGATGGTGCTGTAGACACTTGGCTAGACTTTTTTCCACGAACGAACGGCTGTTTTTGCAGCAAAAACACTTGGAGCACTTTGCATTAGGAAGAAAAATAAAGACAATTGTAAATTTTCCAACCATAAAATAATTTTCTTCTTTGTTTACACTTTTCACACCACTGATAAGACACCGGTAGAGAAATCAGAAAAACTTTTTCACTTCAACAGCAAACGGAAAGGGAAAAACAGGCCAATCACTAATAAAAAACACACACAATTATCAACCGTCCCCCCCCCCCCTTCTCCCCCTTGTTTTATGCATCACTGATAAATTTTCCACTCAAAAACTTTTCCGACATTTTCTCTGCCCAACCGTACTACTAATCGCCGCGAATCAGCGACCCAAGAAAACTGATAAGCGTGTCAGCCGACGATGCACCAACACTATCTATTTCAAAAAAAGGTTCGCGCCACTTTTTCACTTTTCTTTTCTTTGTTTGCTGCTTTTTTTTCGCCAACACAATCAATTAATTAAACACCACGTGTTCGGTGACACGGAAATCTGGGGACGCGCTAGGGCCAAACCAGCGTTCCGCATACCGAAGCGTTATTCTAAACCCGTCCCCCGGTTAAACAGAAGCAGGACACAGGAAGCTACTTTTCGCCACCAACGTGTGTGTGTGTGTGTGAAAAGTCTGCTGGCCCGCGCCACGGCACAGAATGTGCGGAATGTACCGATGTCTCAAGTTCAAGTTCCGAGTCCGATTGCTCTGGCGGGTTTGGATTCAGGTTAATGTCAAGCGCGCGCACACCCTTCGCAGGCCGACTAGAGAGTGTTGGTGGGACGCGAACCACGCGCACACACTTACACGCAATGCACTCTAATCCAGCATCGCAGCAACGCAGCACAGTTTCGCGTTTCGCCGCGTTAGCACCGCGCCACGGTGGAACTGAGCAGGGGCTTTTATCATCCGAAGCCGTGGAGGTGCCCACCGAACTGAGCGAGGGCTTTGCGCACACACTATCAATCTAAGCGAGCCAGCCAGCCAGCCAGCCGGTTGCACACGAGCCTCCCTTGATCGTGCTGGGTGAGGCTGGGGCCAAATGAGCCCGCGTGTGTGCGCGCGACGTCGAACAACGGAGTGCACGATACCAGATGCTCGCAAATCACACGTTTCGTTGGATAAGGTGGAGTCCATTTTAAAATGGCGTTTTATTTGTGGAGAAACAATAGAATGGTGCAGCATTAGTGGTGTGCTGCTAGGGTCCGGGCGCCTGATAGTAGGCAATGTTGGACTCTCACTTAGAATCCCCGAACAGTACGAGCTTCAACAAACTCTAGGACCTTACTTATCAAAAGCATTAAAAAGTGGAATTGAACAACGGGCTTCTGTTTTAAAAAGATTTAAAAAAATACTGCGAAATAATTCATAGCTATCCTCCTCTAAATTTAAGCAAAATATGGGTTATATTTCTATTTTCCTTTTTGCCTAGTTTCAGGATGTAAAATAAGGTTAGATACGTTAATGATTTTATTTAAATTTTTAACACGGCAAATTTTAAAAGGCAAAAGAATAACGAATAATGCAATAAGCTCTTCGTTACATGGTGTATCAGAAGTATAATTAACATGATAATGACGAATTTTCTGTTACTTTTTTTAAGACACTTTCTAGGGATTGCATACTTTCAACCGTTTAAAACAAAGGCCCGAAACCAGAGAGCATTTCGTGGAAAAAAAATAATAAAATATTTCAGCTAAACAACTTGCTTACTACGACTCATCTCAGCCCCTTTCTCTCGCTTTGATGCAGCTGCAGTTGCAATAGTGCAATCGTGGTTGTGGTATTAGAAAACGCACCACAACTACACTCATCCCCGTCGTACCCGCATACCGCTCGGTACAAAACCTCATAAGCCACCATAGAACACCCTGAGCTTACCCTTCCACGACCACTATCAAACCGGTCATAGATCGACGGGGAACTGACGGCTGCTGCTGTACCCGGCATCGTCACCAGCAACTAGAAACGTTAACTATCGTCGAAGGTCGTCCACACGTCCCGGCCCTCTTCTCTCTTTTCCCCCCTCGGCTCAATCCACTCACGGCCGATTGCTTGGTAGGCCACGGGCAGTTGCAGCAGGAAGTGTGTGTGTGCAAAACTTTAAAAGCATACAAGCATTACGCGGGCAAGGAGGATCAGATCGTGTAGTATGACGCGCGAATAAAGCCCTTTTTCTGTTATTCTCATCGGCATCGTTTTGTTTCGCCCCAAAATGGGCGCCTCCTGCAAAGTGTTTTCCCCGCGGTTGAAATGAACCGCAAAAAAACATTCGTACAAACTACGAGCAATTCATTTCCTGTTTTGATAGTAGTTTTCTCCCCCACCCCCACGCCCGTATGCAACTCTCGAACTGCAACTGTGCTGATCGTTCGCCGCGCAAGGTCATCGCTTCAATGGCTGTCGCGCGTGTGCCGTTAGAAGCGGTTATGGATAGATAAAAATGGCAAACATTCCTGTCCCGTGTCCCTGTCCCGTCCCGTACGTGAAAGGGTGGAGTGATTGTGACCGGTACGGGGATGACAATTATCGGCAACCAGCAGCAGGCTGCAACACACTGTGATATGAGGCATGAGGCTATTACGGGGGCCACTTATAACCGTATGACGCATTGCTGCCTTTGCTTTTGCTGTGATGGCCACACTGCAATGCCTCTTGACCGTGGCCTTTTCTCCGAAATTTGTGTCCAGTTGTGTTCCGGAGGTCGGGGTGTTTGACCTGTCCATTACAGTGACCTCGATATCGCTCCTGGGTACTCTCTTTTACTGTAATTTGCCATGATTGACCACTCCCCGGTCATTTCTTTTGCATTGGAACGTTTGAACTAAGCTTATAAATTGCATTTATTATGTTAAAGGGAGGTGGCTGATTTGAGGTAAAAATCTCGTCGGAACTGAATTAAAACGAAAGATTAAAATTAAAAAGGTATTTTTTCGTACACAAAACATTTACACTAGCTTAAACTTGCAGACAAGGCTTTTGCTCTTTGGCCTCCAGTTTCTCGTTGGTCGTTGCAAAACCAGTTCCACCCTGCCGGATACACGGAAAGGAGTACGTTATTAAATCGTTACAAAGAGCACCCGCCGGTTTTAGGAAACGTACCCGTTGCAGTGGAATAATGTCCGAGTCGGAGAGCTTTTCATTCGTCAGCGGGTGTATCATGTCCTTTTTGATAATTTTTTCAATACACTCGATTGTGACCACGTCTCCCCTTAAAAAGTGCAAGCAATCAATTAAAGAATACTCATCTCTCACTAAAGTTTCGTCTACTTACGTCGGTTTCAGCACCGCACACGGTACGGAATTGTTCAGGATATCGTGCGTCACCGCACACATGTATCGGTTTTCCTTCGCAATCAGTGATTTCTTATCGGCGGGATCCTTTACCAGGGTAAACTTTACCTCAATCAAATCCTTTGCCTTCAGGGGTTTGTTCGACACGGGACAGTAGATTTTGCTGTCCGGTTTCTCGATGCGCGATACCTTAGCTGCCGGTGTTTGTGATGGTACCCAAAAGCTGGGTAGTTCCTTTCGCTTGCCCAGTGACACGTTCGAAATCGCTCCGCTGGAGCTAGGTTTTTCAACTAAAGAAAGAGTCCAAAGTGAACGGTAAGTCACTAAATCGTTCATTGTAACAGGTAGCCACGATGTACGAACCGCTCGGCAGGACAGCCTTATTGCTCACGATATTCTTCTCCGTCGAGATGAACCGGTCCAGCTTCTTTTGCTGTTCCGCGTTCGCTTTGGCCGCTTCCTCTTCCTCGTCCTGTTTGACCTGCTTCTCGTACTCCTTCATCTTGCGGCTGTACTCGTTCTTTTTCGCGATGATGTACGTGAGGATCGCTTCCTTATCGAACAGGTAACCATCTTTGCTGTAATAGAAGGTGGACTTTGTTATTGATTTGTAATTTACTACCTCTTTTTTCCTTCTACGCTATACATACGTTATTACGGGATTTCGACAGGGCTGCAAGGTTAGCGAACAGCAGTCGAAACTTTTCACCGAATCCTTCCCGATGCGGCGCGATGTCGTGCCGAAGCCAGAATTTGCTGCATCCTTTTTCTTCTCGTGGTACGTATAAACAGCACCGGCCGTACAATTTCTAGCGTGGCGAGTCATATTTTAGCTGTTTTTCAGGCTTTCCCACAATTCACAATCTTCCAATGGGTACCAACAGACGCGTTTGTTTACGCTTTCGCACAACAACACAACGAGCTGTCAAAAACGGAGCGAAGCGGCAGTGTTGCCATGCAACGGTTTAGCTCGGTTTGAAATTTCAAAAGGGAGCTCTCTACTTGTGTCGGTTATATTCGAATGTACAGTTTTTTCTAAATCATTCTAAATTTTCTTCGAGTCTAAATCAAAGGAATTAGGTAACAAATTTTAAAAAATCAAGGAATAAAACATATTTTTCATTGAAACATGAAATTTTCGGTTTAATTTTCTTTATAATAGAATTATGATCCAATTTTGAAGCAAAAAAAACCCGTAAAAAAACTTTTTAAATTATTGTTTTGTCTAATTTAGACAACAACTAATGTTTTACACATAACTAAATCTTTAAAATATTTTTTAAAGCACGAATAAGGAATAAGAAACATACACTGGTCGCTAAGACGTTTCATTCCTTTTCTCGATTAGAAAAAAATAACACCCCTCTATAAAACATAAGAAGTACCTTCTTCACATCAACTTCGCATCCTGAAAGAATGCGTATCCTGAAGAAAAGGAATCGCAAGACCCCTTTTGGCAAACAATCTGCTCGAACTACTTCTTCTCCTTCTTCCGCCTGTATTCTGCAGACAACAGCAAGAGCAGAAGGGGTTCCATTCTTCCCTTTTTTTTTGTTGCAAATTCTTTACGTCCTGCTGCGCCATTTTTTGTTGCCTCCTTTTGCTCCTGATTTCTTTGCACACTTCACACGCAGCGCAAATCGTTCTTAAACTGCGTGATCCTATTCCTGTTTTTGTGTGTATTCTAATCAGTTTCTGTGCAGCTAAAGTGCGACCAATAGCTCAATAATAGGTACAGGGAAGGGTAAAGAAGGTTACTCTCGGAAACTCAGTCAGCAATACGTTTCCCCAAGTTAGTAACATCAGCCAATCGGGAGTGTCACTTAAAAGATTACTTCCGAATCCAATTGGTAGCACAATAGCGTAGCACAACGATAAGAAATTAGCCGAACCGAGGCCGAGATTCACACGGAGCAGATTCGTCCTCGCTCACCGAGGGAGCTTGTTCGCCCGCACCGGGCATTAATCGGTAGGCAGCATAACTCATTCAACCTTAACCAATTCACCCGGCCTTTTCAAGGCAAAGCGGGCGCGTGTGGAGATGTGCTTAAAGAGAGTGTGTAATGAACCAACAACTCTGGAGGCACATTCTATCCTCCTCAACATTCATGCTCACCAGCCAGCCGACGACAATGGCGCAGCGAGCGAGAAAATATCGCACCACAAGCGTTGCGATCCTCCTGCAACTGTGTGAAGACATCGGCGCAGTATCACGCTGTCGCTTCCCAGCAGCGGATCGTCGGGATCTCTCGAGTCGGTGGCGTTTGCAACTAAGTTCAGGGCTACAGTCGTACCAAACCTCCAGTTCCCTTATCAATGGTGCATTGTATTGCCGGACTGTAGTGACTTGACCGTTTCACATCATTAACGGTCAATCAACAGAATCGTGCAGGTGATCTGAAACGGTACGACTATTATTATTCCATTACTGGAGCTCGTAGAAATCGGAACCAAGAAGTACGTACAGTGCATGCGAGTGGTTAGGTTTGGTGGCAATTACCTTGGACATGTTTTTTTTTTCGTCGGTATTCATCCGTAGTGCTTCGTTAATGAAACTGTTATCAGTGGTCAATTTTCGGAGGGAGGAAACAAACACCCCAAAAGCGAATGACGATGATAACTTGCCCAGTTCAATAGTTCAAGATGTGCGTAGTAGCGGTTACTGATTACGGGCAGAGCTCACTGTGATCTAGGAACGCGCATCTTCGAAATACTTCCAGCATACAAGAGGTACGCCTTACGCCTACTTCGATGCAAGTGTCAATAGCAAACGGAAGTGTCAATTGTTAGTGATAATAAGGTGCAGTTTATGGGGACAAAAGCTCCGACCAACCTTACCAAGATTAATGCCAATTTAATCCCATTCATTACCTCGATGCTTCCTCCGGCGCAACGTGGATACTGTCCCACGTTTTAGCACGTGGTCGTGGTGGACTTGGCGACTAGCTCCCCCTCCCCTCGGAACGCTTAAACGATTCCAACTCTGTAACCCCGCGGCTGTCAATTATATTCGATTTTTCGCCTCTCCCTCTTCACTTCCCTGAGAATTATCGTCCGGTGCGTGCGTGTGGCTCTCCCAACCTCCCCGGGACCAATCGTACGCACATGATTTTTGTTGATTGTCGTCATCGAACGGCAGCACATGGCCCATTCAAACGACACAACTGTTATCGTGCTAATGGGGCTTCGTCACCGACCCACTAGTTCTCCTCGTAACACCAACCACACCCGGGAGTTGACACGGTCCGTCTACTAGCCGGCCTCATTGATCCATCATTCCCGGTGGTTTGACAAGTTTTCGCACGCCTATTCTCATAGCCCGTACGATATACACGCCCAATCGATAGATGGTATAGTGTCAATTTGGACAAATTAATGATGATGACCGGCTTCTTCGCTTCCCAACCACTTCCTACACCTACAGTGACTTGCGACACACTTCAATAAGCTAACCGCACGAGCCACAGCGCGCCAACCAGGTCGTCGTGGCTTCACGGATACTCATCAGCACCTTTTCCGCTGCATGTTTGCAAACACCTTGGTAATAGACAAGTTTACGACAAACATTAACGAGGCTCTTTTTTGGCGTGTGTGTACACAGTATCGGGCCTATTTATAAATGGCCATCCGCTTGCGTGACAACGGAACATCCTCAACGGTTCTGAAGTTTTCTTGCCATCCAGCCATATCTCCCGGGGAGCATCAAAATTGGCAACATCCGCAAGACGGCACAATTAAGATCATCCTGCGTGATCACTAGCGTGATCTTCTATCGCTGGTACACGGGGGGGCGAGACATTCCCTCAAGAACTCTCTCCTACTGTCGGGGTTGCTTTGGACCCGGTTTGGAGTGACAAATCATGCTGAAAATTGCGACATTAGGCAGCTTAAGTGCAGGCAAACATGACGCGTGGTCGATAATGGTTAGGGTAAACAGGGCGCTCCTTTAAAGAAATTCGTTGTGCTTGGGCATCGTTCCGAGACGTGACCCATAAACTCGTTACCCTCTGAGTTTCGCTATTCGCAGAGACTCAAACACGAAGTCACGTGTCCTGACAGCTCGCTTGCGTACATAGAACACCGACGCCTGTAGATATAATGGTTCTCATAAATCTTCTCTCAATCGACCACCGATAACCACAATCGAATGTGCAGCAATGACCTCCAGCTGGACAGATAATCTTCCCTTCGAAGAATGTGCGTGATAAGGTGAACCTTGATGGATTAGTTTCGGTGTGATAAGTGTGGGTCCATGGGCAGTGTGTGAGTGAGGGCTTCTGCTGCATCCACCAAACCCGAGAGCGTACCATCAGGGTGCGCGCCTTATCGATTGAACGATTAGCTATTGGCAAAATGGAGCCACCTCCGGCCAGTGACAGATGCAGTAGTTTCCCGTACCTGAGACTTGGACTGGAGTGATAAGATAATTCCATGTGCTCATCATTTGCCGTCTCTGTTGTCAACGTGCTGTTGCTGTCATCGGCCGTGATCGACGTTTTCGGACATCATTTGCCGTTCTGAGACCACTTGTGGAACAATGCTTTCTCCGCCCAATATCCCAACAGTGATAACAGCCGTTACAGCATTGTTTGTGCTCTCTTCCAGCAGATCTACATACACGCCACAGCCAACGGGAAATGTCAAGTGAATCCCACCGAACCCCGCTCCTTAGCATACGACTGAACTTCTACTTCGTGTACTCTCCCGTGCCGCAGCAGTAGCAGTAAGGGAGGATCGTGTGTGCGTTCTTATCGCCCCGGGGACAGTGAAAGTGGTCCTGCACTGGTGAGCGGCTGCGTGTCAGGAAGCTCTCGAAACGCAACATCATGACGGCCGCTGCAGAACCTAAGGCCGCCGCCGGCCTGAAGCGCGAGATGGGTCTCATGTCGGCGATTAACGTGATCATCAGCGTGATGATCGGGTCCGGCATCTTCGTGTCGCCAACGGCCGCCCTGCGCTATTCCGGCAGCGTAGGGTTCTGTCTAGTCGTGTGGACCGTTTGCGGTGGAATCTCGCTACTGGGAGCGCTCTGTTTCGCCGAACTGGGCACGGTGGTGCCCCGGTCCGGTGCAGAGTACGCTTATCTTATCGAGGCGTTTAAGAAATCGCACTCCTTCTGGGGTCCACTGCCATCGTTCATATGCGCCTGGGTGTATGTGATGATTCTGCGGCCGGCAGAAATAGCCGTCATCATACTGACCTTTGCCGAGTACTCGATACTGCCGTTCCGCCATCTGCTCGGGCTGGAACATATGCCGGCAGCGGATCTTCATCTGCTGATCAAGCTGATAGGCATCTTAGGATTAGGTAAGTAGGTGGCGCCCGTTCGGTTCAACCGATTGACAATAATGTTCGCAATCTTCGCAGGAATTATCACCTACATCAATCTCAGCAGCGTGAAGCTGTACGTCACCATCAACAACGTGTTCGGGTTTTGCAAGGTGTTCGCCTGTCTGGTGGTGATCTTCGGCGGCATCTATCAGTTGGCGATTGGTAACACGGAGAATCTAGCTGGTGGCTTTCAGGGGACAAACACCAGCCCGGGACACATTGCGCTTGCGTTCTACAATGGACTGTGGGCGTACGATGGTTGGTCGAGCGTTACGACCATCACGGAGGAGATCAAGAAACCGGAGGTGTAAGTTCAAACCACTGACATTCACACCCTGCAGAACCTTCTCTCTAATGTATAAATTCTTCCTTCTTCCATCGCAGAAACATTCCACGCTCGATCATGATCGCCGTACCGATCATTACCGGTCTGTACGTCTTCATGAACCTGGCCTACATGACCGTTCTGTCGATGGGTGAGATGATCGCCTCGGAAGCAGTTGGTATCGATTTCGGTGATCGTGCGCTCGGCTCGTTTTCCTTTCTCATTCCACTTGGAGTCGCACTCGCCACGTTCGGATGCGCACTCAGCATTCAGTTTGGCGTAACGCGACTCTGCTACGTTGCCAGCCAGGAAGGTCAAATGCTGGAACCACTCTCCTACATTCACGTACGCCGTGCAACCCCTGCACCGGCCGTCGCCATGCAGGGTATCCTAGCCCTTGCCTTCATCCTGGTCGGTAACATTGAAACGCTGATCGAGTTTGCATCATTCCTGATCTGGTTCTTCTACGGTGCGGCGGTTGTGGCCCTGCTGGCTCTACGCCGGAGCCAACCGAATGTGCATCGGCCGTACAAGGTGCCATTGATCGTGCCATACATTACGCTGGCCGTGTCCGTCTTCCTCTCGATCGTGCCCGTTATAAGCGATCCTTCGCCGAAATATCTGTTCGCCGTAGGGTTCATCCTGAGCGGTGTGTTGGTGTACACACCGTTCGTGTATTACAAAGTTCGGCCACGATGGATTAGTAAGTTGCAGTAGCGATATTGGATGAACTAGAACTAATTTTGCTTTCCCTTCGCTTCTCGTTACAGATAAGCTCACCTTTATGATTCAAGTGCTCTTCGAAGTTGTTCCATCGTCCAGTAAATTAGATTAGAACCGGGCTGGAATTGGTTTATGTTAGATAAAACAGTTACTATTTTTTTAACGAAATGACGTTACGAGCCAATTATATCCTCTGTTGAATATGATGACAAGAAATACGTTAGGTAAAGAGCTTTCATTTAAACTGAACGTTGCGGATTTCAGAGCGACGATTAGTTAATCCTCAAGAACATTTGATTGGCAAAGGTATTCCGATTGAGATATGGCTCAATAAATTCTATTGGACGCTGTCGAGGAAAATTGGTAGTCTTTTCCTTCCTTCACCAACCACCAGAGAGAGATTATCCACCGTTCAGACATGGTCGGTTTCGACGGGAAATTTTGTATAACAATGTCAATCTTCCAGGATCTTCCCAGTCCAGGATCTGCCAATATTTGGATGGTTGATTTGACCCCTGTGTCCAAGGACCTCAGGATCCCTATGTAGCATCAGATACATTTTGATGGTCCATGGTCAGGACAGGCTACACGATATCTTGGCTCAGATATAGCCCAAATAATGGGAAGCACTCTTCCAATCCTATACTTCAACTGTTGAGACCATAACTACTCCCAATCAAGAGCTCTTCTTACCATTGTTGAACTTTCTTCGGATGTGATCTACACACTGCAAAAAAACAACCACCCACAACCTACCATTATGAATTAATTCTTTATTGTGCATTCAAAATAAAAACATGACTCCTGCAATCGCAACCTCCCTTTTAATTACTTTCGGGACACGGTTGTTTGGACCTGCGCGTTACACGGACCCATTTACGGGAGTTACAGTATTATTTCGATTTCGACAATGTGCCAATTAATTCATTAAGATTTGTTTTTGTTTTTTGCTATAGGTTTTTTTTTCTTTGCTTTGCTTTGCATTACTCTTATTATTCAATGTATTAGTTTGAATAATTCACAGTTAAGGGTGTGTGTGTTTTACCGTGTTGTTATATATAGAAAAAAAAAAGTTTGAAGGGAGGAAATACCATATTTCCTTTACGTCGAGAGAAACAATACACACCGCTGATGCACGAAAAATGCACTATAATCTACCCAACACACACATCCATACATGCATATATATATAGATACGCACGACTACATCATTTTTGTTGCACTTTTTTGTTTTGTTGTTGTTTTTGTCACTTATATTGTTTGCACCACCACCACTACTAACACACCTTGGTTGGTGCTAAAGTAGTGGTGTGCTAAATTGTTGTTAAAAGTCTCTTATCAGACGGGGCTTAAGAAGAGATAATAAATCGTTGACATTTTTTAAATTTCAACATGTGATTTCTGTTGTTTTTGCTACTCTCTCTCTCTCTCTTCATTTTTTAAATTTGGCTTTTTCTTTTTTGCTTGAACCGCTCGAACCTACCACACACAAACAGAAGGATGCTCTCTTCGCGGTTGTGTGCGATGGTTATGGCGATCCTTCCTTTCCTGTTGCTGCTACATCATTATTTACATTTAAAAATTTGTCACTTGTTTTGTTGTGTTGGTATTGTAGAGCTGCAATAGCAATGTGTGGAAAACCCACCACTGCTGATGACGGTACGTTCGTACACTACTGTTTGCTGCTATTGTTTGATGTGTATTTCAATCAAAGTACAATTCTTAAGGTTTTTTTTCTCAAAACGATACGCGGAAAATTAACATAAGTTTCATAAAATTCACTTTCACAAACCATTCCTTGACATACAACCGGAGAGAAAATGGAGGTACCAATAAATCTCTGGGTACCAGGTAGATGTCAGAGAGTGTGTAAAATGATGTCGACATTTATAGGGGTTTACAATTTCCTTCCTCTTTTTCTTCGTGTATAAAGTTGTGGAATCATCTAAGTATATAGTGGAGGAAGTTGTTCAGTGGAAACTATAGCAGAAAGCGGCTTACAATCTGGTTTTTTGGACGTTGGACCAAAAATTGAGCATTCCAAACACTTCTGGATCAAATACAATTCTGACCACAGATCTCACTGAAAACTTCCAGGCGGAAAAGTTGATGGTTTTTCTTTGCGTCCGAGTTTTGTAACGTATCGCGCGCGCCCATTAGACCACTCGGTTTGTGGCAAAAACTTAAACATTACCTATAGACAATACTTCACACCGTACAAAACTAAAGGATAAGCAGAAATATATCACCCCGAACCATTATATTCTCGCTTCTAGGGTGTAATGTCATTTCTTGGATGAAAGTATATATTCCTGGCGCAGTTGCGCACCCCTCGTCCACTACAACTCTTTCACTTCACGGCGAGTAGTAACACGCATTTTGAACTATGGGACTGATGGGATATGCGATTAGGTCAAAACTAATTCCGCCCATTTAACCGAACGTAAAATAGTAGTGAATTCAAGCATAAATGTGTTTTTACGAACTAACTCTGCATAGTTAAATTAAATACATTAAATTATATCGCATTAGTTTAGTGGGATGAAAATGTGTGTGTGTGTATGCGCTGAAGCGCTTTAGTTCAGTACCACCTGCGGTGGCGGATACGCAAATGCGGGTGTCGCTCCGTTTGCCGCGTACTGGTACGCAGCGGCCGCTACTGCAGCGGCTGCCGCCGACGGTAGCGCGGATGCTGCTGGCTGTGGCCGGGCACTGTACCCACCACTGCTGCTACCGTACATGTGGGCGGTTTCGCTACCGGACTGCTGCTGTGCTTTGTACGAAGAGGCGGAACTGCCGTAGGCGGCCGCACCGGCCGCTGGATGCGCTCCGGCTAGGCCAGCACCCCCCACCGACGGTGCACCACCACCCGCTGCTGCATACTTGCTCTGCTGGTGGTAGCTGGAAGCGAAGACGGCAGCAGCAGCGGCGGCGACTGCAGCGCTAGCCGATTGTGGTGGTGCCGAGAAGCGGCTCTGACGCTGGCCTACCCCCCCACCAACGCCGGGCGGTTTGGCCAGGGCCGTGCTGGCCGCCAGCCCACCAAGCGTCTGTGGCGGTAGGCCCGCACCGACACCGTACATCGACAGCCGATTGTCGCGCGGTGGACCGTACTTGTCGGCCCCCTCGTTACGACCACCACCAATACCGCCGCCGTACTTTGGTGCGCCGCCATCCCGTTGGCCGAACCGTCCGGCACCGCCACCGTCATGGCGTGGACCGCCACCGTACGGACCGTCCCGTGGTGGACGGTTCTGCTGTCCGCCGAAGCGATGATTATTGTACCGCTGACGACCCTTGCCCATGTTCGGTTTGGCCAGCTCTACCAGCCGTGGATTGATCACCTACAAATCGGAGAGAGCGAGGGAACTGTTAGTGGTGCTGTCCGATGGGCCCGATGTGCGGTGTTCCGCTCCCCCCCCCCCCTTACCTGATTCGCTTCACGCAGCACGTTGATCAGGTCGTTCGCTTTGTTGGCATTCGAGTTGGTGAACAGGGTGTAGGCGGTGCCGGTATTGTTCGAGCGTCCCGTTCGACCAATCCGATGCACGTAATCTTCAGAGTTCGACGGATAGTCGTAATTGATAACGAACTTTACGTCTTCCACATCTGGAGGCATGTGACACACGAGGGGAAGGGGCTTGTGTTATTCGCTTATTGTAATTAGAGCAATGCAATATTCGGTACACACATACAACACAGACGGTAGAATTGGAAAAAAAAGGGGAGAGCATGATTGGCATGACCCTTTCCGGATCGATCGAGAGTGGTGATGGTGGTGGTACACACACAAATCGTAGCAAGAAAGGGTTTGTTGGGGAAAGTAAGAGACGGCTGTTGGTGGTTCCAACATAAAAGAAATGGAAGTTGTTGTGTTTG
Source organism: Anopheles stephensi (assembly GCF_013141755.1). Classification (NCBI taxonomy): domain Eukaryota; kingdom Metazoa; phylum Arthropoda; class Insecta; order Diptera; family Culicidae; genus Anopheles; species Anopheles stephensi. The sequence continues at coordinate 20,155,036 of NC_050203.1, forward strand.
CCATCGGACAGGAATACATAGGAAATATTATGTAGAGTCAGAAATAGAAAAGCAACATGATAGGATAGAGATATCGTGTACGGGGTGTGAATCCGTACCCGGGTGTTGTTGTGGGGGAAACAAACAGAAATTTAATTTAACTCTAGCCACACGGCAATCTGTACCGTGGGACACACAAAATATGTAGACATTTTGTTCCGAATGGCCGATTTAATATATATAGTGTGCAACAACGAGAACAACCGGAAGTTCGAACCGAAAGTGAACGTTAACGCAGCGTGGGATAACATTATTCTTCAATTCTTTAACCAAATCTCACAAATCATCCATTGCAACACAGTTTTGCACATCCCCGTTTTCGCGGGTGTGCCCAGGAAGAAGACAACCGGGGGTGGGTGTGTCCTATATTAGTAAATTACCGGTTTGCTACAATGTTCTACTGCTGGTACAGCAAAAATCTAACTCGAAAGCTTTTTAAACCAATTTGAAAGACTTCTTCCTTCCGTACAGTGTCATGCTTAACATTATTTCGCTTTTTATAGTCTTTTACATCAGGTAAATACAAAAAACCGATTTCATCCTTTGTACAGTCAAACCAATGGCCGGGAGAGATCACCACATTACACAATTTGGCATAAGTTTCTTTCCAGATTCTTATATCTGGGTTTTTTTTTGTGGAACGGGGGGGATGTTTTTTTATAAAACGTTTCACTCACTCGTAAGGAACTTTATCGCTCTTCTGTGCGAACGCGCCATCCTAACTAGCACACGCCCGTAAAGCAACGATCAATTCACACACACCTTTTTTGTTGAAAGCGCAAACATAACCCGAACAACCCGTGGTTATTCCACGAGATTGAATATGAATGAATATGTTGTACGAAGTGAAAAATAAAGGAGATTGTGTGTTGAACAGGATTATCACCTTACCGAAACAGAACACACAAAATTCAAAGAGAAATGGATAAAGTACTGTAATAAACATTTCGATTCGAGCGTGTGCAGAGTTTGCAACCTCCGACTTGCTTTACGTTCACATATAGCAAGGAGACGAGAATTGCTGCTGCAGAATGCCTGTTTGTAAGAATGAAGGGAAAATAAAATAGAAAACGGAGAGCCGATGTTTCCAGCTGTCCCATCTATGTGTAGATAATGAAAGCTTCAAACAAAACACAAAAAATCACACACAAAACTAATACAAAATCATCCTCGATTTGCATATGGGTATGCCCCTTCGGGACATATTCGCACAGAGGTACAACAGAGCGAGCAAAACTTTGCTCTGCGATAAGATAGGTGGTGGCGGTGGTGAATTCAAGTCCTTATGCGTGGGTGAAGAGAAACATTACCAGCAATTGCAGAGAAACGACCATAAGTGTGCGTGTGTGTGTTTCGTCACTAAAACGAAACGTTAGCTGGCAGAGTAGTGGTGTTTAGGTTAGTTTCTTATAATGGAGAGTCACATCTCTTTCCCTGGTAACCCCATCAACATCGCACTACACGGTTCGGCTGTATAGTGACACAAACGGTGACGACGACACAGGGTATATGCAAGAAAACGATGAAACTTAACAATGAAGGAACCAAAAACAAACATCTTTCTTATACTATATGAGCAGGAGCGCCAAGACTTTAAACCAGAGGGTTTTCTTTTCCAATCTGGAAGCTTTTCCGACAGAACGTGATAGCGCCCCGTTCAGATTATACTTAAATACACTAGGGATTTAGCTTGATTCCGTGGCGTTGCATAGGTTTTTCAGGCAAGATTTTACACTACATTTATGCGCGACATCCAAAATAGTGAACCAGAATCACCTCTGATCTCTAGCGAAAGAAAATCGAATTATGAAAAGCAAACCACACCGTATCAAGCTAAATGCCCTAAATACTACTTTCGTACTGAATTTACTCAACCCGACCCCCTTTTCCTTTTTTTTTTAAATTGCATCGTGCTTTCCAGCACACTAAACAATTGTCCACATGCTTGAGAAAGCAATGCGCGGACGTTTGCTTGCGTGTGCGGAACAGAAACACCTGCAAAACACTCCTTAATTGCCTAATAAATGGTTTGAAGTAGCGCCAAGCAAAGCACACTGCCTTGTTCAACTGCCTCCATATTTGTTTTCTGTGCGTGTTTCAGCAGCTGCGAGTAAGAGAAACGTTATTCACCATAATCATACATGGAGGGGAAAGGTGGTTAGCGCATCCTTCATGCCATACCCACACAAAACCCGAATATCGCCCGGCCCGCCCGCCCGTTGTGACAGGAAAATGGGCGCAATCGCGTGGCGGTTACGACGCAGATGGATGCTAACCAACGATCCGAGCCCATCATGCAATTTATAGCTAGTGTAATTTTATATTTTTCCTGATATTCACGATATGTTTGGAGAAAAAGATTTGTTTAAATTTACCCAACACACACACACGCCCGTACAGTTTTCCCCCGTTCGTCGTTGCTCTTCGTGTGGATGCGCTGAAAGAAATAAGTAAGCAACAGCATAACGAGCTGCTTCCCCTGCATACTTACCTGCAGGCTGCGAAAGAAAGCTGCTACTCATAAGCTCCTCCGAAAGCCGCGTGTGTACTCGCGGCTTCTCATTTTGCTGTAAATTTGTTAACGTTATTTTTTTTTTATCGTGGTTGTGAATACAGGAAATACATAAAACCCGTCAACAATTTAACATTATTGCACTTGCACTTTTCTCCCGTTCTCGCGTGCTTTCGCGGCTCTCCAGCACGGGGTCTCTATTTATATAGACACAGCGCAATAGAAACCACACAGTAGCTCCAAACAAATACAGAAGAATATCCCTTTAAGCAGGTGTTGTGTCTTGCCGCTTGATCGCTCGATCGGGCTCAACAGCTAAGGTGGAAAAGCTAGTAAAACTTGGGGTGTAATCATTGCAACCGATTTTGCTTCGATGCAATGTTTTTGTTTCTTTTTGCTACACGGTATACATATGTCTGTTTTGGCTCCACACATTATTATCTAACCCATTGGCACACTCTTGTTACTCGCACTCTCTCTCTCTCTCGGTGTCTCTTATGCTTATGTTCATTCTATACCGCTTGATAAATCAAGATCTCGGCCAGTAATCAAATGACTGACAAAGTTTTGCATTCGCTTTTTCGTTCAACCAACGAACGCCGCCATCAACAAATCAGCAGTAATGTGTGGCGCGTGGCGTTTCATCGATTTGGTTGGAGGTTTTTGGTTGTTGGTCTGTATGTCTCTATGAAGTCGGTCGGTCGGTTTAGATAGGAAGTTTGGTCAATGTTAAAGGGGGTTTTTCTCGGGTTTTGTCTTGCAGATGATGTAAGATTGCTAGAGAAAGTTCATTGCCTCCAAGGAGCGCATGAACGCACAGAATAACTATCCCAACAATGAATTGAAAGAACAAGTCCGGAACATGAATCGTGTGAGGCGTGTGTGGAATATTACAAGAGACTGGTACGCTTGCTAGCAGGATTAACATGGTTTTTCTTCTTTTTTTTCTGTTTGATGGTAATCTAATGGTAAACATGCAGACAGACATCTCTGCAACCCCACAGTACGCGATATTGGCGTTGTTGTCCTTGGGACGAAATTTGTTAATCAGATTTTGTTTCGTTTTGCTAAATATGCTAGACCAAATTATCATTTTCCACAAGTACTGGGTGAGGGTGGGATGAGCGGTCAGGAGGTTTGCGAACCGAGAAGTCAGTCTCTACGTTTACCGTTCGTAGGTTAAGATTGTTTTTTAGTCTAAAAACTCATGTTGTTTTTTTTTTTTTTTTGGTATACTTCATGGAGGATATGAATGTACTGTTTTGCTAGATAGAGAATGCCAGCAACTGGCGGAACGTAAACACTTACCCAAACCGCGAGCAGCTACATCCGTGGCCACCAGTATGCCCTGGCGCCCGTTACGGAATGTGCTGAGCACGTAGTCACGCTCCTGCTGCGACTTATCGCCATGGATAGCCACAGCGCGCCATCCATTGCGGTTCACGATGCGCGTAATATCATCGACACGGCGCTTCGTCTCCACGAAGATGATGGTCTTCGTGTCCGGTTCGGCCGATATCTCCGTCAGCAGCTTCATCAGCTTCTGATCCTTCTCGTAATCTTCACACACATCCACAATCTGCAGGATGTTGTGGTTCGCGGACAGATTCAGCGATCCAATATTGATCTGGATGTAGTCGGCCAAAAATTCTTCCGCCAGATTGCGCACCTCCTTCGGCCAGGTAGCCGACCACATCAGCACCTGCCGGTCGGGACGAATCTGGCCCATAATTTTGCGTATCTGTGGCTCGAAGCCCATGTCCAGCATACGGTCGGCTTCGTCCAGCACCAGGTAGGTGCAGCGGCGCAAATTTGTTATGCCGCGCTCGAGAAAATCGATCAACCGACCGGGGGTAGCGATCACTATTTCGGCACCCCGCTCGAGATCACGGATCTGCGGTCCCTTGGGAGCGCCACCGAACACGCACGTATTGTTCGCACTAACGCGCGAACCAAAGTCCGTCGCTACCTGCTGAATCTGTTGGGCCAGCTCACGGGTCGGGGCCAGAATCAGCGCAATCGGGCCATCGCCCCGCCGAATGCTGGCCTGGTGCTGGATGTGCACCAGCGACGGTACCACGTAAGCGAGCGTCTTGCCGGATCCGGTCTGTGCAATACCCACCATGTCGCGACCGCTCAGCGCGATCGGCATGCCCTGGGCCTGTATGGCCGTTGGCTTGCTGAAGCCTTGACGCTTCAGCTCCTCCATAATGTACACCGGCAGACCACCGTCCTCGAACTCCATGCTCGGACGCGGCACGTCACGACCCTTCAGCGTAATCTGATGCTTGTTCAGATAGCCTTCAATGTCCGTCACGGTCAGGTTCAGCAGTCCGGCGGATGGTTGATAAAAATTCTTCTCGAATGGCGTCAGATCCTCCGGTTCCCACTTGACGTTCCGGAGATTCTTGCCATTGTTGGACTGACGGTCGAACGAGCCTCCGTTACCGCCCCCGTAGCCTCCAGCTCCACCTTCACGACGGAATCCACCACCCATCGGGCCACCCGGGCGACCACCCTGCATTCCACCGCGGTTAAAACCACCGTTACCAAGCTGTGGCCGATTTCCGTACCTGTGGAAGAAACAAATAAAAAAATGTTTTTAAAAATGCCACTGCAGCCGCACTGCGCCGACTCATTAATGAAAAATCAATCATCCTAAGCACTCGGAGGAGGGGAAGGGGGGGGGGGGGGACGCACGGGAGAAGACGCTGCAATACCCATGACCCGTAGAAAATCAATAATTGTCTGCATAAATGAGCCCCCACACTGCTGTATTATTCTTCATACACGATGAGCAATTCTACCTTCATAAATCCTGCTTGTTATATAAAATATTCATTTCGTTTCGTAACAAGCTCCAGCAGCGGCCCTAATGCAGTGCTGCATAGCAACCATAGCCAGAAAACTAGGCCAGGTAATGGAAGGAGAAACATTTCTATTCAATTTTCTATGGCCGCCATCTTGAAATGGGCCCTTTCGGAGCGCTAGCTGATGATGAAATTTTCAATCGCAATTTACGACCGGAAAAACGTTTTCCCCCACAAACTTCCACTTTTTTCTTAAAGCCAGTCCCTTTACTTACATTTTTATCGTGTTTTGTGAAGGTTTCTTGCTGATAGCGAGGCAAATTCGGGATAATAAAGTTCACGGTGTGATTTGCACGACCTTCTCCGTTTCTGCTCACTAACACTTTGACACCGTGTTGACAGAGGCAGTGCACAGTGCGGTGCAAAAGTTTCCGCACACTTTCCAAAATAGAAATGCTGTCATTGCTCTGGCGAAAATAATGAAAAGAAATAAAATCTGTTTTAAATGCAACAAGTATCGCAAATTTGTATGGAATTGTTCGAGCATGATTTTAACATAAAAGCGTTTTGTTTTCTTTAAGATGTTTCATTAATTTATGATTAAAAATACAATTTATTCCATGGCTCCCACTGTTCCCACTGTCGGGCGAAAATGTAGCGAATTCGTTTGACAGCAGTATTGGTTTCGAATATATTCTGCTTGTTTACTTTTATTTTTGAATTCCTATGCTCCAGATGTTTAGAGAATAATTCACATTTTATGCTACTACTTTGTCACTTTTTTATGCTACGATTGTCTACTGACTTCTAAGACTGCTCCTTGTATTACAAAAACAATGTCCCGTTGCAAGTGTTCCAACAATGAATTGTTTTATTTAAAACAGCTTGTTCCATTTCCCTTCCCTGCTACTCATTTATATCTTCAAATATGTTTCTACACCCGTGACAAAGACGCTTCAATAGTTCCCGACGCTCATCATCGTCTTCTCCATTCACCGCTCGCTCCGCGTCCTGCTCCATTTGCTTCGATTTCTGCAAAATGTCCTCATGACTACAGGCGGCATTAATTCGGGACGAAACGAGCCTCGAATATTCGGTGGCAAACAGCGTTTTTGATCCTCGATAATCCAAAGCAGCGCCACAAAATCGACAGCATTCTGCCGCCGTAGGCTGCTCCTTTAGCGTGAGTTTCTTATCGAACAGTGCAAGAAAATCCGTTCCATCAACGGAAGAACTGGATGGTGCCGTCTTTTGCACCACTTTCGGTGCATCAAGTTTATCGCCCGTACGAAAAACGGTCGACACCGTGGAAGGGAAGCTTTGCTGCAGGTTGTCGATGAATTTGGCCGTCAAATTTTGTAAGCTTGGCTTATCGTCGAAGTGTTTCGCGAGTGGCAAGTGGAGTAGCTGTGCTTCGCTGTACTGCAGGTAATTGCTAATCTCATCCGGATTCAGATCACGTATGGGTCGTATAAGCTTCACTGCATCGTCACGATCATCGCAGAACGCTACATCCTGTGCTAGGGAACAACCGCGACCCAGTGCTACGTTGGACAGAAGAGTTTTTGCCAGATCGATCCCAATGTCCGAAAGGAAGACGTAGTTGCAGTTGAGTGCTTTCGCAATGCTTCGATACGTTTGTTTGTGCACCTGCTCCAGGAGGTCCTGTTTAGATGATACCGATCGGACGGCTTCCAGTACATGGATTAGTCGCTTTTCATCCTCCTCAAATCCGGTAGGCGAAAATTCTTCTTCGAAGGTTACTTTCACATACTTCGAAGAGCCGCATACGGTGTAGTACGATGGAAAGTTGCTAAACTGTTTAAGAACATTTATCCGCTTCGCTAAACGTTGCATTCGGAACTCATCTGCCCGGTTCACGAATTCATCATCCACGTAAAGCAGCACGGGCACTATTCGCAGCTGCTTAAACGAGTCCTGCTCCAACCCGAAGCGTATCATATCGAGCAGCGTTACATTTTCCGGCCCACCGGTAAAGATGATAAGAACACGCGAGCCTCGGCGTACAATTTTCGTCGATCCCAACGATGCACGGAACTTGTGCCGTACGTAGTTCAAAAAGCAACTCCGACACTGAGGCTCCTTCAGGTTCAGTTTCAGCACAGCCAGTTCCGTGTTACACTTCCGACACAGCTCGTTTTGCCGCGAGTTCCGGTTGTGGGGTGTCCTCCTTCATACCGTGCGCTGCTCCATCGTCACCAAAATCATCCTCCGCAATACTGCACATGGTGTTAGATAGTCACTAAAATATAATAAAGTAGTAAAATCCACTGCACGTTGCCGGGCTTGCTGCCGACCACGAAGGTAAACAATAACAATCAGCACGCTGTTTGCAGCGCTCCTGTCACTTTGACAGCATACCGGCTGTCAAAAGGGGCAACAAATGTAAACAACACGTTCAAAAAACCGTGCCGGCAGAAAGCATTTTCTCGTTTAATTTCCATTTTAAAACACACCTTCCGTAATGTTATTTCGTGCATTTCATCGCAAACTACACCGTACGCTCCGACAGCTCGGAACCGATGCCAAAGTCCCACCCGTTGGTACGGAGAAGGTGAAGGAACTGCTGGAAAATGCGGCCACCTTCGAGGACATACAATCGGCAGAAGGAACGGATGGCGAGTGGGCCACACTTCCGTACGTGGCCGGCACCTACATAAACCGCGACCAGTCCAAAAAAGCCGTTCGACCAAAGATAGATCCACGCGAAACGAACGTGATTCTGTTTCCCGGCCAGGGCACACAGTACGTGGGGATGGGCTCGAAGTTGCTAAAGTTCCCGGGCGCTCGTGACATTTTTGCCCTAGCGAACGAGGTGCTAGGATACGATCTGCTTAAAATCTGCATCGAAGGACCGAAAAGTAAGCTCGATCAAACGAAATACTGCCAGCCGGCCGTGATGGTAACATCGCTGGCCGCTCTCGAACAGCTGCGCGAGGAACGCCCGAACGCGATTGAAAATTGCTTCGCAACGGCTGGCTTCAGTTTGGGCGAACTGACCGCACTCGTGTTCGCCGGTGCGATACCCTTCGACAAGGGGCTTCGGTTGGTGCAGATCCGGGCGGAAGCCATGCAACTTGCCAGCCAGCAGGCGAAGGGTGGCATGGCAACGGTACTGTTCGGAGCGGATGGACGCATTGGGGAGGCATGCAAGGAGGCACAAAACTGGTGCATCGAGAAGGGTATCGAAAGTCCGGACTGCCGGGTCGCGAACTATCTCTATCCCGGCTGCAAGGTGCTGGCCGGCAATGAGGAAGCACTACAATTCCTCGAAGCGAATGCGAAACGGTTCAACATACGCCGGATAAAGCGGCTTCCGGTAAGCGGCGCATTCCACACCGAGCTGATGGCAATCGGCCGTGGAACCGTTTGCTGCGGCGTTGCGGAAAATTCGCGTCGAAGAGCCACTCATCAATGTGCACTCGAACGTGGACGGGAAGTGTTACAAGAGTGCGGGCCACATTGTGGGCCAGCTGCCGAAGCAGATTGTACGGCCAGTTAAGTGGGAGCAAACGCTGCACATCATGTACGAACGGAAGCAGGGCGAACATTTTCCGCGCACGTTCGAGTGTGGACCCGGGCGAGGGTTGAAGGCGATCCTGAAGCAGGTGAATGCGAAGGCATGGGACACGACGCTGAATGTGGAAGCGTAGTGCGGGGTAGAACCGAGATCCAAACTAGGGTTTAGTTAATAGAGGAATAAAAAGTGTAATCAAGTAAATAAATCATGATCCGTTTTTTGCATTTGTTTTTTGGGTTGGGTTGTCCGGTATCATTCTCATGGCATGATCCTTTAAAGCATTTGTCTCTCGAGCAGTGCCAATATCTCAACGGAGAAGACAGGCAAGCTCATCTCCATCTTTAGAGGAAGTGAAGAGCCCTGAGTGCTGTCCATGATTGCGATCTCATCAACAAAAAACGCAGAAAGCTACTAAATGTTAATACTTTTATTTGTATCCGATTAAAACTACTTATATTTACATCAACAATCCATTGTCCATTCGGTTTGCGTCTTTCTGCGTCTTCCGTACCCTATCGTTGTTCAAAGCAACTCATCTGCTTACCTAACCCTAATCATTCCGAGTTGGAATTTGTTAGAAAATAATGTCTCTCTGTGTTGGCGGTGGCGGTCAACCCTTCTTTCTTCTCGCTTCGCATATACCCCAATGGCATACACCCGAGACAACTGCCTAAGCCGGTAGCAGATCGAAGTCATCGTTCACGTTCACCATCGGCACGTACGTATCGTCGATGATCGGTTTCGCCTTAAACTCGCACAGCAAATGCTCCTTCATCTTCCACTCCCAGTCCATCTTCTGGACCGCGTGCAAGCTTTCCGCCTCGTTGTGGTGGCGCAACAGCATCGCTTCCTTGATCTTTTCCCACTTGTCGTCCACATCCTGCAGCCAGCTCAGAAACAGCCGCCATTGTACCGGCTGCGGGCGTTCCGGTCCTTTTCCTCCTGCTCGGGCGTTATGATGTTGTACACCTCTTCATCCTTCAGGATCGTACAGACGGAGAATGGGAGCGATTGGTTGGCGAGGGCCCGTGCCGCACGGCCGTGCACGCGCAGTATCTCCTGCTCGACCGCCAGCACAAGCTTCTCCTTCTCGACGATGTGCTGCATGCGGAGCTTGTGCCGTTCCTTCTCCTGCGCCTGGAACATTTCCTTGAGCGAGGCGGGCAGTGTGGCCGGCACCTGGACGTTCGGCTCGGTCGGTGTTTTACCGGCCAGCGCGTACGTGCAGCGGTTCATCAGATAGTCCTTGAAGCCTTGCGGCGGCTTCGGTTGCACCGGGAACAGACTCTTCTGACGGCGCTCGATCTGCTTGCGGATGTTCAGATACATCTGGTAACAGTTCGTGATCGGTTGATCGTGCGGATGAACGTCGGGCGTTCCTTCGCGCGGTTCCTTCTTCTCGTCGGCTGCGGCCGCACCGGTGCCGGACGTTGCCGACGAGGAAGTAGTGGCGCTGGACGGTGCCGTCGTGCCGGAGGCTGCACCGGATCCGGCCGCACCGGCAGCACCGGCCGAAGCAGAGGACGACGACGAGGTGGAAGATTGTTCTTTGCTCGTTTTAATCTTACGCTTGCGTGGATGGACGGAAGATTCCGATGTGGAGGATGACGAGGACGAGGAAGAGGAGGAGGAAGTGGAGGACGATGAGTTGGTGCTTTGGGCCGTACCCGTGCCAGTGGTTTGCGATTGTGTTGATCCACTGCCGGTGCCGGTTGTTGCCGACTGTCCACCGGTTGATGGTGTCCCATTGCCGGAAGATCCGGAACTGTTGGCATTGGATGCATTCGGTCCGTTGCCGGAAGTGGACGGGGGACCGACACCGGCACCGGTGCTAGCTGTACCGGTGGTGCTTCCCGTCCCAGCGCCATTATTATCACCCGATCCACCGCCGGTGGAACTTCCAGTCAATGAACCACTCGGACCACTACCTCCTCCTGTTGATCCTCCTCCGCCAGTTGCTCCACTCACACCACCGGAAGGACTTTTCGGGTTACCATTCGAACCCGGCCCAGAGGCACCCCCACTACCAGCCACCGTTCCGTTATCACCATCTCCCACAGCTCCTGCTGCAGACCCACTACCGCTCCCGGGACTGTTTGTTGTGTCGAACCGGATCGACCGCCATCCGCTGCGTTCGTGCCGGCCGTTCCACCGATGCCCCTTTCCGCCGTATCACATCCACTGGCGTTGGACAGCGGCGAGGGTGAACCACTGTTGCCCTGCTGCTGCATCTGGGGCGAGGAATTGTTCGAACGGTCGACGCCGGACGTGTTGCCATCCTTGGTGGAGCTGTTGCTATTGCCACCGTTGCCACCGCGGTGCGAGCTGCGCAGGACACGTTGCTGGGTGCGTTCGTCCTTGGTGCTGCCGCCCTGCGATGGGTTTTTTCTCGTCCGAGCTTTTCGAGTCGGCGGGCTGGCACTGCGCGACGAGGTGCTTTCCTTGTCCGCCGTGGAATCGTTGCTGAAACGGGGGAGGAAAATGTAGTTTATTAGGACCCGGTGAAGATAACCCATCTAACCCCCGTGTACACATACCTATTGGAGGACGCCACCACGTACGGTAGTGCGGCATGATTTCTCGTTGACGCATTCTTTCCATTCCTCGTATTCCCACCGACCTCCGTATCACCGGTTGTACTCTGCTGCGGGATGACAATCTTCAGCGGTGGAACTTTCGGACCCCCGCCGGAACTGCCACCAAATCCAGCCTCCCCACCATTCTTCCCCCCGACGCCATCCTCCGTCCCCATCGTGGCATTGCTACCACTCTCGCCGTCACTATCGTTGCTGCTGCTCGTACCTGATGATCCACCCTTTCCCGCCGCTGAAGAAGCTCCAGCGGACGACACACCACTACTACCACTGCTACCAGCGCCAGCTCCGGTGGACGATGAGGATGCATTTGCACCGCTCGCACTGCTGCCACCCGACCCAGCCACACCACCACCCTGCGAAGGTTTCGGGCTAGCGCAAGGACTTTTCCGATCCAACGCACTCTTGCCGGACAGTCCGAGCGTTTTGGCCGATGGTACGCCGGTCGATTTGTGCCCTTCTCCTGGCGGGGTGTTTGAGCCCCGATTTCCACCCGTACTACTGCCGCCGCTCGCTTTACCCGACGAAGTGGACGAAGCGGATCCACCTCCACTGCCGGACGTAGCACCAGAAGCGGAAGACGTGGAAGAGGTATCCTTGCCGGCACCACTACCAACACCGCCCAGCCCGCCGAGCGGATCGATTTCCTTACGTTTCTTACGCTTCGTTTCGTCCTCGTTCGTAGTTCCGCCAGAGCTTTCGTCTGCCCCATCGTTTAGCTCAGCAAAGGGACGCTTCGGAACGCCGGAGGAGGAGGACGAGGAAGAGGGTGTTGTGGTTGATAAGCCGCCGGATGATCCAACGGTAGCACTGGAACGCTCGGCACCCGTACCGTTACCACCGGTTGTATTGCCACCGCTGGCGGAACCAGCAGCGGCACCCGCTCCATGATCGGACGACCGATCGCGCCAGCACCGGAAGCAACCGCGGACGATGACGACGAGCCGGCGGATGTCCCGTTCGATTGTCCGTCCTTTTGCGCCTGCTTTTCACCTGCATCCGATCCGGATTGTTGCAGTGTCGAGCGTTGCGCTTGCGAATCGTCCCGGGACGGTCCAGACGCGCCAGACGATCCATCGCGTCCGTGGTCCTGTTGTGATTCATTGTCATGGTGCGACGAGCCCGCCGATGCTTATCATTCTCGCCAGCCGATTTTTCCCCCGCCGATGATGGTCCCTTCTTGTTGGACGTACCGCCACCACTTTCCTTTTCGTCGCTCGAGCTCGAGCTAGAATCTTTCGGCGTGGATTTAAAACTCGTAAATATCGTCCTCGTCTTTATCCTTGCTCGAGGTAGAAGTGCCGGAACTGCTCAGACCGCCGGCAACGGTACCATTGTCGCCCGGATGATGATCCCGTGTCCTGGTGGGTGTTGCCCATCGTGCTGCTGCCCGTGCCGTGCGTTCGTTTGCTACTGCTGCCAACCGGATCCGGGCCCACCGACGGACGCCGATCCACCGCTTGCACCGGTAGCGGCGTTGCTGCCCGCGTTACTGCCCCCACCGGTATCGGAGGAAGATGATGATTTCTTCAAATGCTGTCACCGTGCCGGGAGAAACGGCATTGTCTGCGAAGGATAAAACCGGGGAGGGGGGAGAATAAATTTAATACCACCGCACTTAAAATGGCCAGCCAAGCAGTTGGTGTGTGTTTAAGGTGAGCGAACAGAGGTTGAAGTTATTGGACGGTTTTTACGACGATCATAAGCGACGAACGAAATGAGGTGGTTCAAACTAAACGATACAGATACATTCGCAGTTCCAGTTCCGTCGAGGAGCTGCTGGCTTAAGAAAGGCCACAGCAAACCCAGCAAAACCCAGCGAAACGTGTGCAAATCTTTATCACAGTATTTATTTGCCATCCTAAAATGGAGACCTTCCCCAACCGATAAGTAGACTCCGTCTCCGTATTATCACACACACACACACACACGCCTCATCTTAAGTCATCGGACCGTCGTCATCGAGCAGCAGCGCAATATTCGCCCCATGAATGTAATGAGGGCAAGCAAGCAACACGCACGCAGAGCAACAACGGCGGAACCGATTCCCACGTGACGAACGCCCCGGCATTTGGTTGAAGAAACCGCCAACTTCTTATACGCGCGGCGCTTGCTCGCTCGCTCGCGCTCCGTCTCGATATAATATACACAAGACCCACCGACGACGACCCGACGAAGCGATAATATTTGTTCTATTTTAGCGTTTTTCTTTTCTTCTCAATGCAGCACCCGCCCCCCCCCCCCCCTGCTCGACCCACGGAAAAAGTTCGATGGCCTCGTGATCGAGTAGGGAAAATATTTAATGTGCCTTCATCAGGGGCTCGGGCGGCAGGAAAGGCACGCGTCGGTGGTACGCGTATGCATTTATTCGCGCTTGCGAGATGGCACAAAGATGGCACCACCATGACCACGCTTTGAAGAGGACGTACCGGAGAGGATGTGTACGGTTGCGTCTGTTCGTTGTCTGCCACCGATTCTTAGCCAATATTATCTTCGTGGAGGTTGAAGTTCTGTTTTACGATATCGCCCCAGTATCGATGGATTGGCCTTGACACCGTTCGTGGTTTATGTGTTGGGCCTCCGATATGCGTTCCAGTCTGGGTGTCAATCTCGTCACCGAGATCTAGGAGAGATTGAGTTTATTGAGACCGGACGGGGTTAGTGCCTTCATTAAATTCATCATAAACCGATGCTCTTCACCATGATGAGATTCAGTTATAAACACACACTTAAATACAACGACGGTGCCTTCTCCAGCGTGGCCCTCTAATAAACGGTTCAGGCAACGGTTCTTGTCAACCTAAAACTAATCAATCCGAATTGCGGGTTTGCTGAATGGGAATTAAATTTTCTAATATTTTGCCGCCCAAATCTCTCTCTCCCTCTCGCGACTCAGCGAAGTTGTCCGTTTAGTTGGGCGATCCGGTGGTGGTCCGTGTTTATTATCAAAAATATATTGCCCCCGCTGATTTAAAAAAAAAGAAGTTCTTTTCAAGTCAACTAAACAGCACGCATCCATAAATCAATGCAGTTTTATGTTTTCTTGACGTTGGATTTTAAAATCGTCGGCGATTCTGTCGGCACGCTAACGCAGTGCACATTATTCGCGATCGAGCAGAGAACCCCCCCCCCCCCCCCCCCCTGGGAACGTGATCTTTGAAGTGGTCGTTTTCAAAAAACGGGTTCATGCTTTTATCTGTACCTTAGATATATTTTTGAAGACCTCCCCTGAAGGGGAGCAAAACGTTATGGGCTAGAAGCCCTGCGCTATTGCTATTAACCCTGTGCTAGCTTCTGCTGGCACAGCCGCGTTCACCCCAGCGAACAGTCCAACCCTGAAAGGGTTCGAAGTAAATGCATGCACCCTTTTCTTGCTTTCCGGTCCAAGCGCTTCCAACGATCATCTTTAGCTCATCGGACGTTCCGGGAGCAAAGTTTTACGACTGCGAAACCGTTTCGCAGCGCCAAACGTTCGTTTCGTCTCTCGAACTATTCGAGATGCGCTTTTTTGAAAACCGAACCATTTTATTACCCTCACCGGTAAAACTGGCGACGCATTGTCGTGGAGGAAACAGTAAAAAACAGTGCTGGGGCGCGTAAAAAAGGCGCTGACGAACCACCACACCAGCGGCGACCAGTTTAAAGCTTTGAAAGGTTACGCTGTGACGCTCCCTGACGACGCCACGAAGGAACTATCGCGAGGAGCTATAGTTTAAAAGCCCGCAAAAAAAAGCAAGGATACAAGGAACAGGAATAGGTTGGCCTTTCAGTCACGGAGAAACGTTTCACAACCGGCGGCGAGTAGCAATAATACTATATATGCTCTCCAAGGACATGCGCGTTTTTTTAATGATCTCCAAAACGATCTCCTGTACGCTGTCCCGCCAACTAAAAATAATAATTTCCTGGTGTGTATGCGCAATCAAACGAATGAGATTTAAATTAGTGTTTTCAAGAAAGGTCTGCAGCCAATATACATTCCAACCATTTTACCGTCACCACTTTTAACGATTCTTTCTGCAGCTCGAAAGAATCCTTCAGCCGTTCGCTTCCCATTATCCACGGACCAGTGTCCAGACCAGTGGGATTAGGCACGATCAGCTTCTTTTACAGCCCGCTGGCTGGACTTGCAAGCATCATAAAACCACATCTGCAAAGTTTTACTACACCGCTCAAACGTTCGATTCCATCCGAAGATGCAATATCTTCACGTCCCGACACCTTGGCGCTCTTATCGTTGCAGCGTTGCGAGCTACGAGCTTGGGAAGCAACCTTCTTCCAGACTTCTTCAGCTCCAGCGCTTTGCACTTTTTATTGCACCTCAACGAAAACCCCCGTGTTTCGCGGTGTGACTGATGAGGATCGGTGTTCGGTTCGCTTCCGCCATATATTGCCCACCTTTCCCCTTTTTTCTACACCCCTTTCCCTATTACTAAGCGAAGCGAACGCGCGGACGCAATGCTTTCGGCGCACATTGGGAACAATGCAATGGTGGAAAATTTTACGACATCATTTTGCACAAATTAACCGCGGAACCTTCCACAACGGTGGATGGACGGGTTCTTCTGGGGGAAGGGGGGAAAGGGCCTGGACACTAACCAGTGCAAAATGAATTATACTGCAGAATGAAGTACTGTCGGTGGTGGGAACGGGCGGCGGCCGGTGTGCAGTAAAACTGGAGACTGACGTGAGGATCAGGAGTCCGGATTTATGATGGCATGACCATGACGACCACTTCGCTTCACCCCAAAACCGTGAACGGGCACACATATACACACACACACCACCCGTCCGTGCTGCAGTCGGGGCAGCCGAAATAATAATTTAATTTCATTTTATGGACGCGTCTACGGCGCGCGAGACGGCTCACATTTGCATAGCATTCGAATGGGATGGGATGGCTTACTTTTGGCGTACTGTTCAACTGTGTGTGTGTGTGTGTGTGTGTGTGTGTTTGTGCCTTTGAAATTTCGTGAAATGTTAAATACTTTAATATGCTTTGGGGCGGCCTAGTGGTGGAGGCAACAACGGCGCCGGTCTTCACACGGCAGGACCGGGGTTCAAATCTCATCTGGGCCGTTCCCCATAGTGTGGACTGACTATCCAACTATGCGGTATCAATAAGCCAGAAATGGCAGGCATGACCGAAGAGGTCATTAGCAAAGAAGAGAAGAAGTTATCATAATTGGAACAGCGATATAAAAAAAAATGTATCAAAGTTCTAGTTAAATGAAGCTAATCTAGACAAGGTAATCGCATCGTTCTGAGAGCTCATTAGCAATCAATATCGCTTCTTAGTCAAGGCATTAGAATGTCCTTCATTTTCCACTGCATTTGCCTAATGGGCGTTGTCCAATGTAGGATGTGGTGTCCTTCGTGAAGCAGCAATTTTCCGTTGACATTTCAATTATCAAACAGCGCAGTAAGTAACGGCCACCAACAGCAAATTAATTTGAAGACCCATATCGACAGCACTATTCATACACTAACGCTCTCACTCACAACCTTACTTGCCTCGGGCCCCAACTATTACATCGCGCGAATGCAATACACACCCGGATTGCTGGTTACCAAGGGTTTTTGTTCCTAGCGCCCTAGCGCGCCATAACAACAATTAGAATTTCCTTGGAAAAGCTGGGCGCCAGTGCGTCGTGTATCCGATTGCATCGAATCATACACCCTCACACGGCCGATGAATCCGAGCAGCAAGTTGTGGCAGTGTTTTGTGCTATAGCCATTTCCAATGCCGCGAGCGGCGACCATTGTTTGTCATTAGCCGGCCGGCCGGTCGAGGAGGCTCGAGGGGCAGGATCGCGGTGCTGTGCCCAAACACTGCTTCGAAATGTAACAACGATGAATTAAACATAAATATCATGCTCGAGATATCTCGAACTCGCCCCTCAAGAAGACGCAGCAGCAAATCGAGCAAAAAGAAGATTGAAAATGATCACTAAGCACATAATCATTAGAGCAAACCCACCCAGTCAGCTAGCTAGAGTGGTGGTGACGGTCTTTCTCTCTATCGTGCCATGGAGACGTTGGAGTTGTTTTGTTTTTCTGCCCGGCGAGGAAAAAGAGCGAAAAACACTAAACACCAGTGCAGTGCAGAAGTTCCATTTCCGAGCAGTGTACAAAATGTAACAGACCAACCCTTTGCTGGAGACCGACTAGCGAGCCATGGCAGGGCAGGGCTCATTGGCAAGAGTGGAGCGAAAGCTAGCCCGAACTGCCGTAGTCCGTGTCGTCGTGTGAGGTGCACTTGTCGCGTGTGTTTGGTGACCATCGATGGCAGAGAGCGTTCACTCTGCTAATTCCATATACCAACCCGAGCCCTCTATGTGTGTGGCCCTCGCTGGTTTAGGAGGGGTATTTTTTTTTACAACCGACACTGTCTCTAGTGGAGTTTGCGCTTAATCTGTCGGTCGTTCGGTAGATTTTTGTTCTGTCGTCAAGGGGAGCCACCACACCGTGGAGCCATTGGAGCTCGCGATAGGAGGTCTGGCTGGCTTTTTTTTTAAGAGTAGAATTATTTTTACATTACTTAATGCATGTTTTCCAGTAATCAAAATGAAGGATTTTACAACGATGTTACTGCTTTTTCGTGATCTATCTTTGTAAAGTGTAAGGATTCGCAGGAGGTTATTTAGGATCTTGTGCGTTATCACGAAACAAGCAGACTTAAGAGATGATACATCCAGCATTGTATTGGTCCTTGTGTCCTCTTTCGATCATTAAATCCACCTTTGGTGGGTCGATAACACCACAGAAATAGTATCACATTGAAATAAAAGACCCTCTTTCGTGTATTTATAAGCTTCGAACTATAGCTTTCCTCATGCAATTTCATTCGACTTCCCATTTTTGCTGTGCCGCTTGCGTTACAAAAAGCGTTACAATGCGTTATTAGGACCTTTCCGTCATGAAACGTTTGAAAAATATTTTTCGCTTTCCCGTCTTTATCATTTGGAAATATTTTTCAAATCACAAGTCTCTAGAAATATCTAATTTCGTAAGGGTTTCGTTCATATAAAGGTACTTTTCTAATTTCTTAGGAAATGTTACAAAAAGTGAGGAGAGCATTGCATCATGGCTATATGGAAGTTTGCAGACAGCTGTGGATTTTTTTGTCGAATCGTTATTATAATTGGATCGTTTCTTTCATCATCATCTAATCGTAACCATTCGAATGGGTAGAACACAAAAATTGAGCGGAAACGCTTCTTAATCTACAGCTTATTTCAAGCTCGCAATTAAATTAAATATGACCTCGATTGACTTGCAATAAGTAGCGGATCAACCTATGAGCGGAAGGAGCGGCTGCTCGGGGCCTCATCGGTGAGGAGTTCCTGTTGTTTCCCTCTAATATCAATAAGACGGGCCAACTGCCAGTTCGCTCGGGGCCTCTACATATGACCTCTCTGAGTGATTGATCTCTGAGTGACTCAAAAGCTCTATTATATGGATCCTCTATAAAAAAGTCAAACCTTTTGTACGCAATTGGTTCACTTCAACACGGGAGTCTTTTTTGAATATATCTTGAAAAATACTGTCACGTTTTAAGAGCGGAAATTATTTTCGCTATCAAGTAATTAAAATCTACGCTTCCCGACCATTCTTCGGTAAAGCTTGGACCCAAAATTATTCCACATTAAATAGCGAATAAAATAAACAGAAATTCGTCCTTCCGCGGCCGACCTTTACATAAACAATCAAACAGCTACAGCTTCTTCTTCCGTCGCCATCATGTTAACCCTATTAAAACCTGGGGCTGGCTGGTTGTACGCGGGGCTACCATTTGTTTTCTCTCTTTTAAATATCTCCAGTACTTTTAAATGGCAAAAAACAGAAAACATGAAGGTGAAAGCGCTGTTTCGCGAAAGCTACTATCACCATCATGGACTGCAAAGTTTCACCTTGTTATTTTATCACACCTGATCCATAATACTACCACCAGCTACTACTACTACTACTACTCTACTACTACTGCTGCTATTACTCCATGACCAATAGAGGAGAACAACACTGCCTTTTCACCTTTTCTTTCGCTATTCTTCAGCCACTCCTGAATGCCACCACCACCGGGCATAAAACATGCAAATTTAAAGCAGAAAACTTTACCAATAAAACAAAAGTATAGCAACCGAAGTTTCCGAGCGTGTACAACATACTCGCGCGTGTCCTTTCTTCGCAAAATCAAACAACCCCTGCCACGATCTACCACCCGGAGGAGCAGCAGTCGAAGCAGTTGTGCAAATCCTCCGATTGAGACTCGATAGATTGGCGCGTTCTTTGTGTGCGTGCGTGTGGTGGTGTCCCGTCAGGTTTTGGGGGACTCCTTTCGCTCTTTATCAGCAATAAATCATACTCTCGACTCGACAAGCACTTGCCCCGGACTCTCACCGCGAGGGAATTGTGCAATCTCGCTGTACACATACACGGCATAATGTGCCCATGATGTACCCCACAGTTGCAAGGACACGGCAAATGCTGAGAGAACAGCAAGACACGATTGTCGGGTCTGTGAGTCTGGGTGGGCAAATTTTATGCCACGACCGTAACGGGCGAACTGCCGGCGACGGCGGCTGCCCATTCGCAATAAATCACACTTCATTATTATGACGCGCCTCGTTCATACATTTATAGCTGCCATCGGCACAGCGTTTACACTCGATTTTCCGGAGAGGTTCCGCACCATTGTTCATTGCTTTTTTTCGGGGTGGTCGCTTTTCCTTGGCAGCTAATTTTCCACTCTCGGTGGTCTTATATTTAGGCTTTTACACACCAAATTAGTGCTCAATGGTCCGGATCGGTAGGTTTTAATTTTTGTTTGAACAGTTAACTGTACTCTTGGTAGAAGACAGTGCATATGATGCTAAATGGCGTTGGCAGATAGATGGGTGAATCGAGGACGTGTATGATTTCGTGAGAAAATTTCCGCACCACGTTTGGTATGTAAATCTTCGAGCAGGAACTTATGTTTAATACTAAAAAGTGTCCGTTAGCAATAGGAAAAATCCGGAGGCTCGACTAGTATGTTAGACTTTGATCTGCTGAGGTCCTGTCCATTCTCTGACAGTTGAGATTGATATAATAATTTCTGTCGAAGGTGCATTCAAAGTCCAATTAACGTCCAAGATTTAAGATATCCATGTTATTTGATGGCGACAGCAGCGGTGGTCTTCACTCGGTAGGAACCGTGATTCAAATCTCATCCATACCGCCTACGCAGGACTTCACTATCCAGCTACGGAAAATCAAGTCGCAGAAAGCCAGAAATAGAGACCTGTCGTGGTTGTAGTGCCAAGGAACAAGAATAAGCAGCTATGTGAACTATATGTGAGCTCGAGTTCTAGCGATAATCTCGAAGTTATGTATCGTCAGCGAACTTCAAGAATTCTCTGGCAGCCAAGAGCCTCTGTTCGGCAAAGGTTAAATAACAAAACAAACATATCGTTAGAGCAAAGACCTCCCCGCTTATGCTTGATATGATTCATTCATTCATCCGTGGCGTAAAACACTTAAATCTCACAATAAACAGTTACCAGATGCCACCAGACGTCGCTCTAGCAGTAGGTGTGTGTGTGTGTGTGCCATGTCCCCAGAGGTTTTAGTACCACCGGAGAAGCGAAGGGCCGTAGCAGCGTTTATATACATACCCCTTAGCGGCGGACTAATTTATCGAACCCTATGAGATCCCTCGTATGGTCTTCTGCATCGACATCGGAAATGGCATGTAAAGTATAAAGCAGTGGCCACAACATTTCGACCTCTCAGAAACTCGTCTACACACCCTGCGAAGCTAATCGAAAAGTGAAACATGCGGGGCTGTAATAAAAACAAACACAGCCTTTCTCGGAGCACCAACAGACGGAGTGGGTGACGGAGTATATAACTTCAAGTCATCGTTCAGTCAGCGCAGCGCATTCTTTCTCCCCATTTTTTTCCCCATGGGTGATTTGTCTTGTTATCCCAACAGGAGTGAACGCGACGACGAAATCACAAACCACACCACTTCACTCGACTGTGTCAGGTCCGAGAGTGTTGTGTTTTCGATCAATGGTCGCCAAAAGCTCCGTAACTGCTCCGTATCTTTGCGGAAATGTTTGAAATGTGTAATACGCCGGGTTCTTTTTTTTTGGTTTTGATTTTATAGCTTCGCAACAAAGACCACCGCCGACACTCGCGCGTCATACTCGCTTTGAGAAGCAAGCACATCAGGAAGTCGATCTCAACCTGCGCTCCCTTAGAGTAACGGATGGAATGGAAAAGAATGCAACCCACCCGGTGCACCACAAGTGCAGCACACCGACTCGTGGCGGCAGAACTGTAGGAACCCCCACATCATGTAGGAAACAGACCATAAACTTACGCTGCAAGAAAATCTGGAAACCGCAACGGGAGGCAAGTGGTCGCGAACAGATCCCGTGCAGTAGTAGTTGCTCTACTTCGTATGCTTCTTTTGTGGCGATAATAAAATGGAATTAAATGAAATCGAGACCGGAATAAATTGGCACAACCACCGCGGAGAGCACGCTGGGGGAAGGGAGCACACGCCCAGTGCCAAGTGACGGACGGCGAAACGGTTCCCCTCTACACCTAGCCCTCTTTCGGTGGCTTCGGTACCGTGGTCAAATGCTCCAAAGAGTTGCGCGGAAAGCGAGCAAAAGTCACATATGAGAAACGTGTACACTTCTCTACCATGCCCAGGGGTCTCGCGAGACCAAATGGTGGTCGTCGCCACGGTGTTTGGGTGGAGTTGTCCCTGACATGGGGGGCGCAGTGCAAAAAAAGAAAAATACATTTGACCAACCGAAACTATCAAAAAGTCAGCGGTACGAAAGTTTGCATTTATTTTATTTCTACTTTTTGTTGGACCATAACTCTCTTTTCGAAGGTTAAATTTAATTTAAAAAAACTAAAGCGAGCGCAGTTTTACGCTATTGGTGGAGGGGAAAATGGAAACTTTCTAGTGCAAAATTAAATTATCAAAAACCATAAACGCAAAAGTGTTTTAACGGTCGGTTGCAAACTCGTGTGCCTAACTCGTTCGTGTGCTAACTTTTTTTTTCTATTGCTAATTGTATTACAGATTATAAATTGAAGAGAAAATTGCAAATTGATACGCATGAGCGGGGATTGCTTTCGACATAAAACCTTATCAGGGTGGACAGTTTTAGCTGCTAGGAAGGCACCGATTGTGACCGATTGCAGAGGAAATAGAAGTCGCAGGATTCGTTAGCTTCAGGAAAGTTTGAGATAGCTTTGCAGCTTGACAGTTAAGCAGTTTTTATGGTCTCGCATATACAACAGCGAAACAACTGCGACTAAATGCTAAGCGAATGACAGCTAAAAGTAACGCTTCGTAACGCTTCACTAGCTTTCGCTTGTGAGTGGCCGGTCTCATATATTATCCCTTTAATTGTAGAACTCTTAAACTTTACATCTATGACCAATGGCAGTCAACCTTCAATGCTAGGTGTTTTGGCTGCAGATTATCCTTCCTTTAAGAGACAAATAATTTATTGTAAAATAGGGTTTAAATTCGTTTAAAGTTTCTCCTCATCCTCGCCCCGTATGCGTGGAAGGATCATGGGGGAACCGCTTCAATGACGAGCTGTAGGAGCTGTACGGTGATCTCACAATCCTGTCAGCTCTGGTGGGCTGACCACGTCATGCGAATGGCACAGGACGATCAAGCCCGCAAAGTCCTCTTATTGTTGCATCAGTCCAATACCGCAAAGCGTTGTAGCTAAGTTAGTTAGTAAATAAGTCTCCGCAAGAAGATTTCACCATATTATATTGAGATTGTGATAACAACACAAAATTTGTGATACTAAAACGAAGGACTGCTTAACCAACTATGGGTAAATTAAGTCCAGAAAGCCATCAATTGCAGACCCCAGATATCTTGAGCTCCAGCAAGCCTTAGAAGCGAACAAACATTGCAGACGTCAACACAACCCGCTACCGTCAAATTAAACTCGAACAAACGAAACATTTGAGCGGAGGTTAGGCAACAAAAGAAATAAAATGTAACTGCAGTAGGAAGTGAGAGAACAAACAACCGTTTTCACTTTAGCTCTATTAGAAAGCGCGCAAAACAAAAACAACACTATTGCTGCTATAAACGACCTAAAAAACGGTTACATAGCGCCGAGAAGAAAAAAAATGTCTAGAAATGAAGAAACAAATGGCTTCCGTCTCCGGACTGGACCGAATGGACGTAACCATCATTACAACCCGTGGTGGCTGGAGCCACACGACCTTACAACCACCATCGAGAGACACACGAGCCAGGGGTGGGGTGAGGGTACGTCGGCTGGGAAATCGGATGGTGGACGGACGTGTGTACTATTTATCGCACTTGCATGTGACTTCAACTAACCCCTAATGCTTACCTCCTATCCCTGTCTCTCGCTTTCTACGGTATGTTCGCCTGCCGCTCAACTAACACCGATTGCCCTCGCGCTGGTGACCCTTTAGCAGTGCAGTTTTGCGCCCTTGATTAAACAAATAAGCACACTACTAGGCACCGTGCATGCATAGGTAGGTACAAAGTGAGTGCCCAGCGTGCCTTTTGAACGATAGAACGAGAGACAACAGCACAAACGAAGCGAGTCGAAAGACCTGTCACCAGGGCTAATCCACACCGTCTCACGGTGCTGTAACTCGTGCGTCTCGTGTCTAAATGTCCTCGCGCGAGCGGAATTGCATCTAGCCCCTCTGTGGTCCCAGTACGAGCAAGCTGTTCCCGGTGGCTGGGGGTTGCTTGGTCATTGTGTGACCGTTGGGTTGGAGTCTTGGGAATCCACTAAAGCTACTAGGCACCCCTCCCATTGATAATGTCACTGGATTACAGAATTTAGAATTATTAGGGATTGTTGGGTAATATTATTGCATGCGGAGTTTCCAGTGCATTATATACGTTGAGTAGTGTCTCCAGATGGATACGAACTAATGCGAGAACTCTTGTGGCAACAATATTCGTCATCGTCAACTAGAAATATAAATTATTATTAATGTGAGTATCTGATTAGATTTTGAGTTGCGCTCACAGAAATCGATACTAATTTAAATCACCCGGTTTTCCAATTACTAATCAACAGTGCCATACGAAGCGCAAACTGAAGCCGCGTTTGGTGTATTACTTTTATGATGTAACATCGAACAACATCAAAACTGAATATTCATTCGAAATTTTATCTCTGCAATGACCACATGGGGGTTCTCTCAATTTTGTATGTTTATTAAGTACTTTCACGTACGTCGTTGGATCAGTTGTGCTACGTGGCGAGGTCGATCCAGATTACATTAAACCCACAACCGACCGATACTGTGCTGCGACTGCTTGCGACAAGTACGGTCACGCACGCCGCGACAAACAAGTGAAACGAAAATTTTGGCAACTCTCCACTGTGGTAATGCCATCTGTAATGCCATTTTATATTGCAGATCAACTGAAATTCATTCATTCATATTAGGTCAGTTTTGGTGAAACTAATTGTTCCATTTCCTATTTTTGATTGATAACCAAGAAAAGAGTTAGTTTTATTTTCTGTTCTTGTTTTCACCCTGTGTCACGAACGCCGTTCAACATCATGAAAGATCTGTTTAATCTGCTTTATGGTGGAAGCGGCTCGGAAGACATATGCTAACATGTGCATGTCATGAGATAGCTACTGGACAAACCTGCCAGTAACTGGACTGGAATTTCTGCTTCTTTTTGGCCTAACGATCTCTTAGGTCGTGTTTGTCATTTGTGGCCTTAGATTAGACTTGTTGAAAGCGTAGTTGGATTGTCAGTTCTCACTACGGGGGAACGGTCCGGATGGGATTTGAACCCCGGCCCTGACCCCGGTATGAATTTGAAGACCGGTGCTGTTGTCGTTTCTACCACCAGGAGATTAATATTGTTCCAATAATTAATTTTAAACACCTGCTAGAGCTTTTAGGGTCATAAGTAGGGCTTGGCAATCTTCAGCAGGCATCCTACGCTGATAAGAAACTGACCGCATTTTAGGAAGGAAAAAACCAATATTTTATAAAATTTCTTTCGCTGCTCAATTAACAAGTAAGAAAGAAAGAGAGTAAGCAATTACGTACTTTGACTCACATTAATATACGTCTAATTGTTTACTTTTTCGCCAAGCTTCGGTATGCTAAACATGTCGTGAGAATGACACCTGGACTATAAGGTTTGCTCAATCAAGCACTTTTTTGAAGAAACAGCAGTGGATTACAACCACTTAACGGCTGTATCATCGTCTGCCAGGTAAGAAAGTATTCTATAAATGTACAACAAAATCACCTTTCACATGTATCACCTATCATCTGTCGATCACGATCAACTGATCCACAAATCAATCTGAGTTAATCGGCGAGCAATGTTTCAAAGAGTGCAATGTAAAATCGAAAGCACACAATTGTGACCAGCAGTATTTAGAAATCGATGGGGAAAAACCCACCCAGCCATCCCGATTCGAGGAGATGACTTATGATGGGTGGTCGTCGATGCTGCTTATAGTACCAACACGCCACCGCAGCCGTTTTGTTGACAGTTGGGTGAACGGCGCGCGGCGACGGCGGAAGTGTGTTTGCAAACACGCTTCAAAGTCCGCACAGTAATTAGATGATAATAAAGTGAAGCTGTGCAAACACAGTGTTGTCCCTTGCTACCGTTACACTGGCCCGGTGATGCATTGCCCGTAATCAGCGAAGCTTTTTGCCACACAGGGGGGCGGGCTTATCGTCTGCTAGCCAGTTCTAACCGAGTGTGGTGGAGGAATCTTGCCCGGCGGTGTGGAGGCTTATTTATTTACCTTTGCTTTGCGATGCCGCAACTGTGGTGGGCTGGTTCGCTTCTTTGGCGGGTGGATGATGTGGTTGCTGCTGCTGCTGCTGCTGCTGAGGCTGCTGCGGCTGCTGTTGCGATAAAACTGCAGCCGGTGCTAGCCCGCCACGACGCTGCATCATCTTGACGGCGGTTTGTTGGTGGCTTGGAGGAGGTGTAAGGATTTTCCGTACCGTATCGCGGTATCGCAATAAAACAGGGACGAAACGGATCACTTCCTCGCTGATGGTTACTTGTCAGGGCCAGCGCAGCGAGCGACCGAACACAGCACACACCACACTAAATCCATTCGACTTTGGAGTGAGCCAGTTACGCGCGCCCGACTTAACACTTAAGGAACATCAGCACCGTGTGTCACGCCGCCGGTTTGATAATGGGAGGAGTGTAGTGGCCGCGACCACCAATCAGTCCACCAGCGGAAGCAATGTTTCATATGCTGTAACACCGTGACACAACAACGTCGCCGGTGCCATTGCCACCTGTGTCACACTCAGGCCTGGTGTGCGGCTGGTGAAACGATACCTCCTCTATTAAACACACATTAGCACTACACTGTTTGCTGGCTAATGGAGTAAAGGATACGGGGAAACGTAAGAAACGGCACAGTTTTCTATAGCAAATTTGAAGCACACAAAAGATATTATAAGATGCAACCGGTTTGAGCCAATAAGTCTTAAAACCATTCGCCCATAGAGCTATTTTTGGATTCGATCGTTCCAGGGACGATTAACGCTGGTGGGTAATCAAGGGTGGTCATTTTCAAATTTGAGTTCTCTCTGGCATAATAATGAACACAAATGAACATCGTTGCAGATTGCTTCCGCTCGCTTCCGGAAGCGATCGATCTCAAGCATTGCTCTCATTGTCATCAATATACAACTTTTTAAAACGATTTTTAAGTTTAAAATATTGAAGTGAAATGGGGAAAAACCCATTTAAACGTAAAGTATTTTAAACAACATCCGATATGGTAAGAAATCATCCTAATTTTCGCTCGATTGCATTCCACCACAACGTGATGAAGTGAGTTGTTTTAGAAAAGCTCCACTTGAAATGGGGAGGCATATCAACGCGGTAAGCTAATTACAATTTATAAATAACTATCATTAAACATCTCTCTTAACAATAAAGAACCCCCCCCCAATCCTCGCACCGCAAACGGCGACGCTCTGTACACGTCGTCGTTAACTGCATTATATTTTTAGCATTTCAGCCGTTTCCAATTTTAGTACGATTGCTATTTTCGGGGTGTGGGCCTTTTCCCATCTTACATCGATCTCCGTGCAAAGTGGCAAAACATCTCGTTGGCCAAACCCAACCACACGTGTAGCTTAAAAAAAAAACACGTCGATCGGAAATGCTGCGATGCGTTGGTGAAAATCAATGGAATTTCAGCCCCGTGCTACTATTTGCCGGCGAGATAACTTTTAACCTTTTACCCACAACACAACGGACGTCATGCGACACAGGCTGCTGCTCATCCTCGTCCTCTATTCTGCCAACACCAAACAACGCGCACGCATTGCTGCTATCCTTCGTTAATAATTCCATTTATTTACCAGCGCCACGAGACCCCACCGATATAGCATTCGCGGACAAGGACGAGCGAGCAACAAGTACCACCACCGGGCGAGCATCGCCTGCCATCATTCGATCAAGCTTTTTATCGGTTTTCTATTTCTGTTCTCGGAAGCATCGCCGTAGGACCACCATCGACACCTATCACCCGCCTACACTGGAGTGGGAGAGGTATCAGTCGACGATATTACATCACGAGCCAGCCAGCATCTCCAGCATTAAAGGTAAGGCTCGGCCGGAGGCAATCCGGAGTACGAAATGAATCGTGGCAATTCTGGCGGGTGAGACCGCACCCCAATCGGAGGACGCGACCCGTCGATTTCGGAAGCCATCACCAACCTGAAATTGCACTACGCTGCTGCTGGACGCCCGTTGGCTAACAATAGTGCGCTACCTGTCAGGTATATCATCCCGCGGTAATGATGTGTTTGGAAAGTTGAAAGTTGGGTGGGTGATACGGTAGAGAGGTGTCGCGACTTGCTGGATAAACGCCATACAGCCGACAGCTGGAGATCGATCTACAGCAAGCGCCCGTTGCCAGCCGGTTAGTTTGCGTTACCTTCACGCTCTCATGGCAGAAAACTGATGGAAAGTTTGACGAGTAAAATCATATTCTTCGTACCATATGAGTAAACGAAGTAGTGACGGAATGGGACGTTATTGTTGTCGGAACGGAACAGAACTCGTGGGTTAATGTTTGAAAGGTGGAATTGTTGCTTTGTTTTTAAACTTCTATAGTGCTACAGACGTATTCAGGAAGAAATTTCATTCGCATCAGACCGAAAGCCAGCCAATAAGCCGAAAAGCCTCTATAGAAGAAATAAAAAAGCAAATCGATCCAGACCGTAAAGAAAAGGTTCTTTAGCTTAGTTTATGAATAATTTCCGATCCTAAAATCTATCTTGATCTAGATTTAGATATCTTTTAAAGCCAAGGACCACACTTCCAACAACAAGGTCGTCTTAAGCCAGTTACACAGAGTTAAGATTTGCATACAAACTGACAGTTGAAAGCTAGCTAGGATTTGGAAGTTAGATTTTATACACGACAAAAGCCAACCTTTAAATTCGAAATCTTTCGAAATGTCATTGATTAGAGAATTATTGTATTACAGTTCTTAAAACTAAAAGAGTCTCTCAAAGGTAAGATTGAGCTTGACCAAATTGTGTTTTAAAATACGTAATCCTCTATTCTATACTAAATTGCTTGTGGCTTTGTAATAATCACCTCAGACAATTTTCATAACTACAACCAAACCTAGCAGCTCTCTTATCACACTCTATAACCCACACACATTCGAACCGAGTGAATCCATCACACGTGGTGCAGTAACAAAAAAAAAAGAACAAGCGTCATGCAGTGACCTCGGCTGAAATCGCCGCACCTCTCCACTCCGCGATGGGCGATTGGCAATAAACATGCCACTCTATCACTATCAATTAGTCAAGATTATGTAAACAACTACCCCGCCGCAGTCGGTCGGATGCAATCGGATGCAACTGCGGTGCAGTCATGACCGATTCGAGTGCGAGTCCGATTGTCGTCAGCTCGTACTGCATGCTAGTTTTCTCACTCTCTCTCTCTGTCTCTCCCTCTCTCTAGATGGATGGTTGGGCGCGAAACACTTCGAGGACCGTTATCAGGGGCGCAAAATGCAAAGAAGCGCATCGAACAAAATAAATAAACGCGCCTCATGAGGTGAGAATGTGGCGCACATCTGGAATGCAAATGAAGGATCACCCCGGTCGGAAGGGAACTAATCGTAGGAAACGGTTTCAATTTATCGCACTTGCTGTACATGAAGGTTTCCAGGTGATTTTATCGATAGGATTTGTTACAGACAAATCTGTTGCCCACGGGGCAAACCAACTATATTTTTGCTGTCCCAAAGGGAAGTTTCCTGTCGCGTTCGTGATGATTCATGTAATATCATTTTCGTTCTTTTGCTGATCGGTTTTTATGCATTCGTATGATCGAATGCGGTGCATTCCGGAGAGCAGCAAAACAGTACCACCAGTGTACGCCTCTTCTTCTTCCAACGGAAACCCCTCACATCACATCAATGCGCTCGCGGCCACAACTTCCAACAGAATTTGAGCCCGATCGTAAACATTAAACGTTCGGGACGAAAATAAACAGATAAACAAACACAAACAAATAAACTTCCTGTTCCGTGCGGTGCGGCGGTACTGTCGTGCGGCATGCAGAGGTAACGAAACTCCACTTTAGAAGAACCTAGCACAAATAAGCACAAAACAAAAGGAAGATAAAAAAGAAAATGCCATTCTAACCTGGCAACAACTGCATTCGCGCGCCGCGCGCCTTCCTGTGCAATGTGTCTTCAAGCGAGAACCAGGGCGAAGCTAAGAGTCGCTATTGCGAAACACAACTGTTTGAGAAAAGTTGTCTAATTTAAAATATTTTTTTGGAATTTTATGTTTATTTCTTCCCTGTTTAGCTTGAGAGAATGTCGAGAGCATTAATGTTAACGTATGCTCGATTTTATAAATAATCTTCGACCAGCCCAGAGTTATGAAAAATTTGGTTTAACAGATATTCTTGCAGGTGGCTGTGCACTTTTAGCACTAAAACAGCTGTTGAAACAGAGCTGTAACAACAAAGTACTTCCCTAAAAGCTGTTATACAACTTAATGTGCATAACATACCGTATAGAATTTTTTTTGGCAAACTTTTACATATTATTATTAAATGGGGGCGGTCCAGTGGCATCCGGGCCGCCTTCGGGTAAAATCAAGTCACAGAAAGCCAAAAAATGGCAGGCCGAGACCTTTCGAGGTTGTAGTGCCAAGGAGAAGAAGAAGATATTAAATGCGAAAATGCGTTTTTAATAAAGAATGATTAAGTAAAAATTCAGGAATAAATAAGCAAATTTAATGTGGAGAATAAACAAACAATCTCAAATAATAAACAAAAAATGAATAATTGATAAAAATAATTGGATAAATATCTTATCAATAAAAACGGCTATATGATTAAATTGATTGATTGTGTTGACCATTTCTATTGAATAACGAAGAAACTGCTCCAACCATCTAACAAATTCAAACTTATTTTTTAAATTTTTATGATGCAAAATAAAATTTACCAGTTTATTGCTAGTTATACACTCGCTAGCATGAACCTCATATCAAAATAAAATATGACGAACAAAACCATAATACAAATTTCTTATCCCCATGATTAGAGACCTTTCCCGTTAGAGAATGGCAATACCGCACGAATGTAAGGCGTCGGAACCAAACAAGCGCTCGCTCCGTGGTTCGTCACACCGCGCAACAGCGTCTACTTTTCGCAAAGATCGCGCACACACGATAACATTGCTGATGAAAATTCGATAAAAATGCACGGCCAAAACGTGTGCAAGCATGCGAACGCAATAAAGAAAATAGTCTCCCACATTTTCCTGGCCCCAAACACCCAACACCTCCCCCCTCCCCCCCAACCAATGGGTGCACTTTCTCGTTTGTGGAACGATTTGCAAGCACCGTCACCACCACCACACCCAAATCGAACCACCACCATTAATTCCGCTGTAATTGAATCGAAATAAACAAAATCCCGTAGAATGGAAGTGCAAGGGCGAGCGTCTACCATACCAACTGCTGCTGGTTGGTTAGTGCGCCGTGAAAATACGTTTTCCTCTCATTCTTTGTTCGTTGGCATGTGGGATTGAAGGGAAACAGGTACTGCACCGACGGTGGTGGTGCTTCAAGGTGTTGTTGCACATCTGCAGCAGCGGACGTGAGATGCATACTGTGCGAGAATTTTCACCAACCTGGCCAACGTGAGTGGCGTTTTGCGTTGTGTCGGGGAGAGAATAAAAAAAAGGGAAACTCAATCTCGCTCTGAATTGTTTGTGCCTTTTTTCCACGCAGGATGTGGAAGAGTGGGTCGATGTCGCTCTGGTTGGCATGGCACGGAAAGCACACCACACCAGCACCAGCCTCCCACGACGCACAAGTACCGGAAGCGGAAGTAATCCAACGACGAGCGCATCGTTCACGGGGCTGAAGAAGCAACAGATTACACTTTCATCCCATTCGGAACTGCTTGAGAATTTAAACAGGTTAGCAGGAGTTTTTTATTATTAGACTTACTTCAACCGACAGGTAATAAATTGATTGAATGTACTTCAAAAAATAAAATATTCTAATTAAGTTGCTTTGCTCGAACTGGAACTTCAAAAAGACACAGAAAAACACACACTTTCCATCCAAAACAAAACAACAAACAGTGCCGTGCTTCCACGATCGGAAAACCACATCCCGCACACCCACAACAATGCCTTCGGCCTCGGCGGTGACTATTTGTTCAGCTGGTTCGACTCAATGTTTTAATGCCCGAGACCTAATACCCCGACCACCGTACCGATCAGCTCCTTCCATCAAGCTGTGCGACCGACATAAAGGGACACTTGACAAACATATGCTCGGTTTTTTTTTTTTGAGGGCAGACCAAAGAAGAAGCCGCACAAACACACACGCTCGCACAGATGTTAACACAACATGTACAACACGGCCGTGCAGTGCAAGGAATGTGGGAATATCGAACGAATCGAAACCGACGATAAACGGGGGCCGTGGTAGTACGTCAATTTTACATCAACACACAGCGCAGGTAGAGCTGCTGCTTACGGATTGTCTTTTGATAATCAGACGAAAAAGATTGCGAGTAGATTGTTGGGGTAGGTGCACAAGGTCTGGAGGCACAAAACAACACGACATTAAAGCGAACCGATCCTTTCAGACCTTTCTTGAAGTACGATGAGGAGTGTAAGCATAAGGTTTCCTTTCGATGGTGGTAATTCGTTTCCTTTCCACGACACATTAGTTGCTTCTTATCCGGGTGGATGAAGCACAGCTGACAGTAAGTGTAATACACCCCTCCGTTCTAGGGAGTTCAATTTCAATAAAATGAAATTACGGGAGTAACATTTTGTACGGCTGATCAATATTTTGTGAGTTAGTGGAACGCTTGCTATCTTCGCTCATCTAGCTGCCGATTCAAAATGATTTGGATAAGGTTCTACGATGCAGGGCTTGCCAAAATTCAATCTGTGTGTCCCTGCTGAGGTCACTCAGAAGGCTATTCGATCGACAATAAGGTTAGCGTCAAAAATATATATTTCACAAGCGTCTTCAATCGCTAATTCTAAGTGATACCCTGTCATCTGAAGCCATTTCCATATCAACTAGCTTTGTTTGCCATTTCATTTAAGAAGCCTGCCATAAAAATGGATCCTATTGCCTTATCAACTGAAAACCCCTGTAAATAAAGGACGGCAGTGGGTTGAGTGATTAGCCAAATTGCAGGGTAATTAGATCTTCAAAAATCTTCAAATCTGTCAACTGTTGTTTTTATACGTTAAGAACAAAAAAAAATGTACCAACCTAGAGCCTCTCCCAAACTTTAAGCTCTGATCTGATCTTTCTTTGAGCTCCTTACCCTAATTGCCAAACCCGTTTATCTATCAAAATGAAATAAAGATAATAATTACTGTCACTTCACGTTTCCGTTAAATTTTTTCCATTAAGACGTTTATTCCGTTTAAACGAAAAAAAGGAATCCTTCCGTTTTTCCCTACCCCTAATTGTTGTCCTCATGAAATGGTCAATACTAATTAACACCCTATCCTATCCTCCCAAAAAAAGCGAGAACAAAAGAGCTCGTGAACACATTGGAAACCAACACATTTTTTATTTCTTCGATCGGAAGAATTACTGCAGAGATGATTGTGTGTGTGTGTGTGTCGACTGCTTCTGCTCCATTCATTATTTGCAACTTTGCAGATGTGCAAAAAAGCTACAATTGAAACAAACAAAAAAACTGTGACACTAAAAGTGTCATCGCGTGACTTTCTGGTACCTCGTCTACCGTCCCATGTCATTAATGGTGGTGATAAGAGCGAAAACCAATGATTAATTAGCTTAATCAAGATGACTTTTTTGCTGCAAACCATAAGCTATTAGCGACGCACGACCTTGCTTTATTTTTACAGCAAAACCAAACTCTTAGTAGTGCTACACATATAAGGAATGTGTACAAAATAGGTTACATTTATTATTTCAATTAGTATTTCTTTGTAGTGAGGTAGGTAGGTAAGCAACATCACTTCTTGCCAGCACTTGGATAAAAATGCAAAATTTCGAATAAAATTTTAAACAAAGAAGTCTACGTTAAATGATCTTCTTATTTAGTATTTTCTGTAACTATACAGCAGCTTTGTATTAACACAATCTGCTAACAATAATACAATTTTCGACCCATTCGCTCACTCGCCCTGCACCTTCAACACTCTCGTGAACGTGAGGCTGATGAAGGTGAGCCGAATTTTCTCTTCTCACGCGCACACAATTCATTCACACTCGCTCTCATTTCATCTGTTGAGAGATGAACCCATTCGCCATTACTCATTCAAGATTTTTTGTTTTAATTTACGACCATTCCAACACCCAACAACTGCCAATTGCCGCTCTTTTTGAAGTTAAACTTTGCTGTTTTATTTTCAGGTTAGAAGACCAAAGGTTAAATATATAAAATATATTTTGTGTTGGTGTGTATGCTACTGTAGTGCTCTTCTACAACATTTACTCAAGCACTCCGTAATGGAAATCTTCTTCATCATCAACCGAGGTTAATCGTGAGAAATGTGAGAAATAGTGAGACACATACTAGTTGAAGTTTAACCAAACAAAAAAAGGATAAACAAAAACATCAACTGAACCGAAGCCGCAAGCATTTGTTTCCGCGCTCGCTCGGTGAGAAAGTAGCAAATGTGTATAAATGAATGAATCTATCTCACACACAGAGAGATAGAGATAGAGAGAGAGAGGGCCGTTTGTCGTTCGTGCGTGCCAAGTGTAAAGCAGTTCGTGATACGTGCGAGAGCGAGAGTGCGTGCAAACAAAACCATCCCCTATTTCGCTTCCACAAAACCAACATTTGCTGCTACTCTACTTTTCCTTTTATCAAAGGCTTTTATTATCAAAAAAAACACACACACACAGGATTGTTCAAAGAGTGTATGTGGTGATGGTGGTGTACCTAACATCGTAAACGAACGCAGGCATGCACGCACGCACAGGGGAATTAAAGTTTGGGGAGATGCCATAAAAGGCCCCGGGGTTAATAATTCATCCGGGGTGTCACATTCGCCACTTGAAAATGGGATGTCGAATAGCTGCGCCCAAACAAAGGGGACGAAATCTGATGGGCTGGTGCCTGGCGTTCGGTAAGTGAGTTCAAACTAGATTTTCGAGGCTCTTATCTACCTTCACCTCTGTATAAGCCTTGATACCTACAATAGGTAATGGATGAATCAACCGTGGACTTATTCTCTCTCTCTCTCTCTCTCTCTCTCTCTCTCTCTCCCTTCTTCTCTTGCTCACTGTCTAACAATATTGATAAACACATTATACAAATAGAGGAAGTAAACGACATTAACCCGACACCACAATTTATCGCGCAACAGACGTGCGCTTGCAGCAGCTCGGAGCAAGCAAGTGGATGCTATCAAGCCTTTGCCGATACGCTTTTCCCACCCCGTTGTTTACCGGTTCCGGTTCCCGGCGCGTGATAGCGATGGCCACCCTGTGCACTACTAACCTACACCACGCACACACTCTACTAGCGAGAACGAGTGGCTCTCAGCTGTCGTCGATGGCGGCGAACTACGAAAACCGCCCCTTCTAAATGATGGTTGCTGCCTTAGTAGTGGTAGTGGCGCACTTTTGCATTCGATACACTACACCGCACTACTATTCGCCATTATCGCGCGTCATTGGTGGTGGACATTGCGTGACAGCCCATTTCACTGTGTGTGAGTGTTGCTACGTTCTATCTCTCTCTCACTCTCGTTTAAACCCTACATCAATCGTTTGTTTTCAGGCTCTTCACATCACAGTAGGTCGACTGTGAGTAGTGAATCAGACACACCACACCAACACACACATGCTCATTAGCTCACCATGTGAGAGAACACATCAACCAGATCTCTCTCACATACTTATGCCACCCGACGCAAGAAAACAATTTCGAAGGTGTTTAGATTACACAAATCAGACTCGGGGGGGGGGGGGGGGGGGGGGGGGTTTTGATCGGGGGTTTGTCGCCCGCCATTCCGGTGGTGCGAACGGAGCTAGAGGACGTGATCCTTCTCCGAAACGATAAAAACGCAGCCGAAATGAGGAACTGTTCTTTTTTTGACGTTTCGTGACGAGTGTGAGATAGAGCGAGAGAGCATCCGGATGGATTAGATTAGAAGATGGGTCTTGCAAAAATGTAGCACAATTATTAAGGACTTGTTTTCAGTTTTGCACTTCAGTTCAAATACAGAATCTATTTTGATCATGGAAAAAATGCTTATGTGCGGACGTCATATCTACAGGCTCTTGAACAAGAGAGACAACTGGGATAAATTATTACACAATGTGGGGGCTCACATACCACCATTATTCGCGAATTGCAACGGAATCAAAAACACACACCCCTATCTCGTTCAATCCCTTTTCTCACGCTCCCTGTCTTTCTTCTGCAGATGTGAATGCAGTTTACCGGAGGCAGGTCTGCCTTGCCGTTTGTTACGACATGACCACAGGAGCGATCCATCCTTGAATCATAAATTTTAAGGTCCTCCGAGAAGAAGCGTTTCTTCTTTGGCCTCACTAATTTCAGAGGTCATGAGCCTGTCATTTATTGGTACAACCTTGACTTAGTTTATGGGCAGCTCGAAAGGTTTCCCCTAAGTTCGTGAAAATGATCCGGACGAGCGATTCGATACCAAATTCTACCCCGTGAGAATACTGGACATCTCTCCAAAAAAAAAAAAACAAACAAACTTTCCTATAGTTTATCAATTTGTGTCCAGAGGCCAGTTTGAGACGTCTTTATTTGAGTCCCTAAACATAATTGTAAGCAAGACATCCCACAGTCATTTAACTGTACTGCCTTCTCTAAAGATGACTTCAAAACCCTCTCCACCAACAGTGGACGAAAATTCATTGATCGTCTTGAGGAAAATAGAAACAATGCGCAATGGCACGAAAAGGTGGTAGAGCAGGAGGCGTGTTACCGTGGCGAAAGAGTCCCCCTCCGGAGACGCTCCGTACAGTTTTATCCATTCTGTTGTGGTTCTTCTTTTTAGGTGAATGAACCCCATTCCCTTACCCTTTGCTCCCCTGCTCCCTCCCCCACACACACGGCCAGAGCAGGCGTAAACCACCCAGATTCCCATCCCACCATTCCTTTTGGGGTGGTTATCGTCATTAAAGACGACTGTTGCTATTGTTGGCTGTACGGAGGCCGCCGCCGCCGCCGCTGGGAGCGCGCTCGAGGAGCAATAGACAAGGACAAGGTGAGTAAACTAGAGTAAGAAGAGCAACCGAGAGCCCTTACAGCCCCCGATGGTACAACAATAATAAAAACCAGCGTATCGCTACACACACACACACAATAAACTAGCAGGAACAAATAAAAACATACAATAAGAACACTTGTTACAAATGAGAACACTTCTTTCGCTCTCTCTCTCGCACTTACTAGTGTCGGTAGGAACACTAGAGAACTACAACAAGACGATCAAGCTTCATACACACGTACATCAACACACAAACACAGACTCCTGAGTAGATGGCCGAAAGCAGACCCTACTAGTAGGTGATAGTAAATAGGATCCGACGTTTTTTTTTTTGCATTGGTAGTGGACAACACAACTGACCGTGTGGCACTATGATCTGTCAGGTTAGCACACACTTCCTGAGATGTCACTTGCCACAAGCACACAAGAGGATCATCTCTCAATCTTATGATCTTGGCCGTACGCAAACTACGGACGGGATCGGTCCGCTGTTGAATGATGCTGTGAATGTGAGTGATGATGCTGATGATGGGAGTATCACAACATCTCGCAGCAGCAGCAGCAACAGAAGAAAAAGACACACAGACACACTAGATGAACTAGATGAAATAACGGAAGCAACATCGACGACGACGGCAAACGATGAAATTGAATCT
This sequence comes from Anopheles stephensi, assembly GCF_013141755.1. Taxonomy (NCBI): domain Eukaryota; kingdom Metazoa; phylum Arthropoda; class Insecta; order Diptera; family Culicidae; genus Anopheles; species Anopheles stephensi. The sequence goes on from NC_050203.1 coordinate 20,192,993, forward strand.
GGTGCGCGCCCGGAAGTGAAACGGAAGACGGACCCACAAGCAACAGCGGAACTACCGACACAACACGGACGGCCGGACGGACGCGCGCACCGAAAGACGAAGCCGGCAGCCCGCACAGCGCGCCCTTGCGGCCGGGAAGTCGTCACAGCACGCGAGACAGAACCAACCCGATACGCCGGCGTGAGAGACGAACAAAGAACGGATGACGAGCAGATGACGCTGATGCCGACGACGGCGACACGCACGCACGCAGAGAGAAGCCAGACGACGACGCGTGCAAAATGCGCGAGAAAGCAGAAGCGCGGACGCGAAACTTTGCTACTCGACCGGCCGCGCGATACGTACCCGGGCGTACCCACACGTACGGTTGGCGAATGAATGCCGTGCCGAAGTCGGTGTCGGTTGGTTTAAAAGGCTGGTGGTGGACCCTTTTTCGGTGAGCGAACGGTCGAACGGCGACTCACTCACGGGGTGAGAGAAAGAAAAGTTCACCCCGCTGGTGAGGGGTGGCTCACTGCCGTGTGAGTGAACGTGAGCAGGGCGGGTTTTTTTTTCTTCAAGCTCTTCCAGAACATATATCGCACTCAGTAGGTACACCGTTTGGATGGGAAAATGTAGTCGATCAGTGCAGTCTGGTCTGCCTTAGAGAGTTGCGATTGCTATAATAAAACATTTGAATTTACTCAGGGGAATGTTTCACTTAAATAATGAAATAATGCAGGACGACTGTGGCACATTGCAATCATATAAGGGAATCTTGCTAGCGTTAAATTAGGGCACATTTGTAACGTGATGACTCTGTTTGGGAATTTTGCAATTTTATCGATTTAAAGAGTTGTTTAAAGTCACGTTACGCATATCCTCTAACTCGATCCAAGATTCCATTATATGGCTACAATTTTATATTTGTTTTTATTTTAGCATTTTGTTATTATTTAAAAAAAATTATTTGAATTTACTCAGGGGAATGTTTCACTTAAATAATGAAATAATGCAGGACGACTGTGGCACATTGCAATCATATAAGGGAATCTTGCAAGCGTAAAATTAGGGCACATTTGGAACGTGATGACTGTTTGGGAATTTTGCAATTTTATCGATATAAATAATTGTTTAAAATCACGTCACGCATATCCTCTAACTCGATCCAAGATTCCATTATATGGCTACAATTTTATTAATTTATTTTGTGTATCATTTTTTTATTACATAAAAAAAACTATTCTGCAATTCCTGGATAAAAATGGTTTAAAAAGTTATTGCACCTTTAGCTGCAATGAAATATGTTTATATTATTAAATACGTTTTAATGCCCGTTTCATATATAAACTTACAGCTAACGTTTGTCAAGGGATTGCAAAGCTTTAGGCGTTTCGTAGCCAACAATACGTTATTATAAAATGTCGGGATGCCATTAATTTTAAGCTAAAATTTCTTGCTAGAAACATGTCGAAAGAAACAGAACGTAATCTTCATACTTGTGTCTCTTATAAAATAAGAAACATACACATTTTTTAAACCAATAAAATATAACAAATGCTGGCAAAATCCCTAAAGAATTATTTCACTCCACTCCACTAATAGGTAAGCTGATGTAGCAAACCAAAACATTATTTTAATAGTTTTATACACTATAAACTCAAGCGGAAAAGTCTTGTCTTGTTCAAAATTGTGTCCCCACAAGCAGGACGCATTCATTCGCGTTTTCCACAAATGTTCATCCACATTCATGCACCCAGCAAAGAGAAGAGCGTGAGCGAAATCTGCTTCCCTGCCGTCCGTGTACAACACCACCACACCGGGGTCACATCATCTCATTCGACTTCAACAGCAGCAGCTTCATCGATGCAATTGGCCCACATCGTTCCAGCACGGATGGGATGGGGTGGCTTGCACAGGGGGTGGGTGCCGCGAGCGCGAGCGCGTTTGTTAAATGATTTGATTAACACCCGCCATAGCTGCTGATGCACCCGAAGGTTGCTCTCATCCGCCGCCATCCATCTGAGCGCTCGAAAACCTTCCTCGAAAAAGGTAAATCCTTTTTGGTGCTACGACGAATCGTAAGGAGACAAACAAAAAAACCCCCGTTATGTGTGTGTGTGTTTTATTTGCCGGAAGTATTGATAAAACAAATAATACCCCAACAGAATGAACCATTTTTGACACGAGTTTTAGATCATCGCTGGTTGATAAAGATTTGAAGGACGACCGGACGGGACGGGGTTTGTTGGCTGAAGGTCGGGGTTAACAACGGCTACTGATGTATACAGGCCAGCAAGCCGTACACACCCCCACACGCAATCGTGTCCCGGGCTAATGAGTGAAAGAATACAACCGTTTTGCACCTTCACAAACCCATCGCGCCCCATCCCTTCTGACCGCAAATTTATTTGCCCTCGCTGCTCCCCCAATATGCGGAAAACCGCCTCCTCTCTCCATCGCTCCCCCAGCTGCGCTCCCATGATGGAAAGGCAACGCAACAACAACACATTTATATTGCCAAGGTTAAGGAAGGAAAAATTATGCGATTACCCATTAAATTTAGTCCAACTTCTCCTTCTAACGTACACTCGGATTCTCTCTCGCTCTCTCTCCAACTGTTCGGTTAGAGGAGGAAATTTACTAGCACCAAACGACGGCCAACGCAACAGGAAAAAGCCCGGCCTCGCTCTCTCGCACCGCACCACACGCACGCAGGAAAAACTCAGCGTGAAACTGACGGGTTCGATGGGAGGCGTTCGAGAACCAGCGAAGAAAGCGCTGGTGCACGGTAGATGATGGATCATCATTTTCTTCCCCCCCCCCCCCATTGCGCGATTGACAAACATGATGGCGGGCTCCAGTGTGTCGTGTCGACGAGATACACACAATAGTATAGAGTTTTGCAAAACCGAGCTCCATTGGTTTCTACATTCCTTCCACAGAAAAAGCCACATGCCAATAAGGTGATTGGCAGGCATTGCTGGTGCTGCTTGCAAACGATATGCCGTTTTGGGAAGGATTGTGGTGCGATTTATGCGATGCCTGGTCGTTTTGGCCAAAAATTTGGCATATCATCATAATCAATGGGATACACGTAGGCGAGCTATTGCGATGCGCGTTGCTGCTTAAAGGATTTCAATATCTTCTATTTTTAAGATCAGACTGTACAGTCAATTTCCTCCAAGAACGAATTAAATCCGTGGTCGACCGAGAAGGATTGCAAACTAGAGGAGCTGGACTTGAAAACCTAAGAGTCCCGCGACGGGGAGAGCAAGATCTCTTGCCTTAAATGACGAGGTCTCTAGAACCATTTCTTGGTCAAGGCTCTGCAGACGACGATGATGCTTGGTAGACAGATACTTTTTGGTCGAGGAGTGTCAACCGGTGACAAATCTAAACCTTAAGAGACCAAAGGCGGATTGACTCCGACAGTGAATTTGGAAGCTTAAGAGTCCTGTCGGGGTCAACAAGATTTTTTTCTCTTGGCCTCAGAATCCCTTGGACATCTGCTGCTGCTGGTACTAAGCAGCCCTTGCAATCTGCTGGTACTTAGCAGCCTTAATACCTAACTTGAAGAGACCAGTGACGGAATTGATTCTTAGAGTGAACTTAGTAGCTTTAGAGTGCCCATCTTGGACGACAAAAATCCTTGCAGGAAAAGACCTTTTGGAAGAAGAGATCTCTTCGCCTACATGGTTTTTGCTTTGGCTGACGGGACGGGATTAACTAAAGAGGTCTTTTGGTACACGAAGGTGAGACCTACTAAACTACTAAATCTCTTGATAGATTCCGGCCTAGAACTTTCAGTCGACGAGGACGTATATTAGATAAGGTCCTTCGTACGACGAAGCCTTGCCTGATGTCGAACCCAGACCTGATAAGGCTAATTGTGGTGGAATTAGACACAAATTCTTTAAATATGTCAAAAGAATTTCTGTTTTATCGTTTTTTCAACTGTACTGTTAACATAACTAAATATCTAAAGTAATATAACTTCTACAATATAAAAAAATATCAACTCAACCTACTTGCCCGGACTTTTATGCACCAGTGCACAAAAAGCAACAAAATTGCAGCTACTTAAAAGTGAACACCCTTGAAAAGCTGTGCACTCCAAAAACCATAAAGAAAAATGAAGTTAATTTATTACATGCAAACTGGAATGTGCCCGGTATGCATGTGTGTGCGCACCTCGGCGACATTTATCGGCGTCCCGAACAAAAACCCGGTCCCCGATAGTAAAAGCAAAAAAAATGGGGAGTTGAACGAAACCTATCGAGTGGATTGTGATTTACTACCGCCCAAGCCCACGTACACACACACACACAACCAATCACAATCCAATCAGTCGTCTGGGTATCGCCAACCAAACCAAACAGTTGGGTTGGGGCAGGATCATCGGCAGCAGAAGGCCGAACGGCACATGTAAATATAATGATAAAATAAAAATGGATTAAAACTGGCCCCGGCCCTGATATTGGCACGGAGTTTCCGGAGGCTGAAGGTGGTGGTGCACCCGTGGGGGGGTTAGACCTATCGTAGCGAGTGTTCTGCGCGGTCGTCTTGATGTGGGACGGGCCGGGACGGGAATACATTTTCTTCATGCACGATTTGCCGCATGCAAATGATATGCATTCACCACCATTCACCATTACCCTCCGTGTCTTACCACACTCTTGCCGGCTCTCTTTCTCTCTCGTTGGAAGACGTTAAAGCGGACGTATGGATGGATGCCTGATGCAGCAGCAGCAGCAGCAACAGAGTGTAACGAGAAAGAAAATGTTTCCTCCTTGCGATGCTTCTGCTCCACCTCCTCTAGCAACACCACCGCTCTTGTCTCTTGCCCTGTGATGTTCCCAGAGTTCATTCTATCTCCCGTACTGCAACTCTCTTTCGCACCCGGTCGTAGTTGCTAGGGTACAAATGTGCATCGATGCACATGCACAAAATTGCATCGATAGCGTCAAGCAGAAAGAGCGCACCCACCCATGTGTGTGGGAGAGATTCAACTATGAGAAAAATTGGATACGCTACACGCTCATGGACGTGAGAGATGAGTGAGAGACCGAGCGCTAGAAGCTGACGGGAAGTGAATCTCTCGTAAGTGTTCATTTCGCGTACGAAGCAACACCATGGCAACGTACAGATCATGCTGATGATCAAGCCGAGATATGTACGTGGCTGGTAGGTGGGTGATCAACCTTCCCGAAGGCGTTTTACAGACCCCAGTCTCCACATTTTTGTGTATCCCCACCCCCAATCCAAAAATGCAGCGAGAATAGATGAGAAGCGAGAGCAGCACATCCAAACGAGAAGCTTAATGATGGAGATTTAAAGCTTTAACAGGGTCAAGCTCCAGCTGGAGCCCAGCGGCGGAGGGAGAATACGTACTTTCCCGGTACGGAATGGGCATCGGAATTTTCACCGATTTTCACAAACTTCATTAAAAAGTTGCAAAACACACCACCTGGCATGGCTGTTGTACACCGTACCAGCAGCGAACATCGGTAATTGGACTAATTCCGCTTCGATTTGATTATGCAAATGCAGCGTCACCCGACGGTCGGATCAATTCGCCCGCAAACGCTGATGATGCGGTGTAATAAAAGCATCCGAATAAAATTTTGTTCGCCAACGACACGCATGTGGAAGATACACTAATTTGATTAGCCAGTCATGCCCCACGTACGCGCAGAAACCACACTGGTCACCATGGTGAGCGGAAATCGATCTCCCTAGAGAGGCGTCGCGGTTTGCAGGAAGGTCGCATCAAGTAAAATGCTGTTGTAAAAAGCATACGCCCGACGCATCATAGTAGGCAGCCGCGTCCATCCGAGCAAACAGGAACTGTTGTAACTGTGCAAAGCGGGAAAACCAACCAAGAGCAGTGAGTAGGTCGGTCCCTGGCGCGAAGAAGGTGATGCGAATAATTATGAAACGAAAAGGCGAAAAGTGGGAAACATGGGAGGTGGAAACCGTCCTCTCTGTTGCCCGTGCGCCAGCGCCCATTAATCTTTGCCGATAACCTTTACATTGAGTCATTTAAATTATTCATCTTCCCCTCGATGGGTTTACGCCAACGGATAAACGAGGCGAAAGGAAACGAGAGATAGAAAATCCACCTCGGCCGCTCGTCTCAAGGAAAAGCGGGGTTGGGATTTGGTGGTCCCGCAAGGGCTCCACATTACCTCCACAAGCCATCGGCGGCAGTTTTTCGGCAGCAGCTAACAACTAGGCGGAGACGGAATTGAAGATCACAGTGAGGGAATCGCGCTGCCATGTTTGTGGCGAAGGTTGGAAAACGGGAGCTGGGGGTTTGTGAACTCCCGCTGGTCAGTGTGAGTATGTGCGTGTGTGAGACGTGCGTGCATCATTTCAATTAGACTTAATTATCGTCCGGGAGTGTTGTGAACACTTCTTCCTTTCCTTCCTCTTAGCAGAGAGCTGGTAGGTGCGGTCCGTTCTGTAAGTCTGATTTATATCGAACAGACGTTAGCGTTACAAGGTGTGGGTAGGGTTAGCACCCTTCCGAAGGGTTCATGGTGATGGTCTACCCAAGGCTGGGCAAAAAAAGGAGACCAACAAAATATTGTATTTCAATGTGTGATGTTGCTACTGCTAGCTTAGGTACTGTTCGCTTAAAGTGCCAAGCTGCCATTCGCTCTTTTGAGGTTATGCAGCGAGCTAAGATCCACTGCCCAGCTTGACTTGAAGTACTTATTAGTATTAGATAAACCAAAGTGCTAGAGGCAAGGCACTAAAGGCAGCAAGGCAAATTTATTCATAAAGATTTCGACCACATACACAGGTATGTACCTAGGTAACGAAATACGCAGAACGCACTAGGAACCCAATAGTACGCACTAGGACAATTTATTTAAGTAACAACTTAAAATTATTTGCAGTAAATTGCTATTTGTTTTTCTTAAAATTATAGTGTTGTACTTTAAGAATCTTTATATCATTTCGTAGTAACAGTTTCTCATCCCATAATCTCATAATCTCATCTCATCCTCATGTTTTATGGTGCCCACTTGAAGAGAACGATTCCTAGCATCATCATGTCCAAGAAATTGATGCTTTGCGCAGTACCTACAACGATTCCTTGTCCTTTTCGCTTCCCTCTATTCCAAAAGGATGAATTGATAAAAAAGATAACCGATCGGAGAGGGCAAACGGGTAGGTTATTTAGATTATTAGGCAACAATCATTGAAGATGGCGCGGGCAGTGATTAATATTGATGAGCAGATAGATGCACAGATACGGGCGGGCTCACGTTTGTGGGGAACGTGCCTTCAGTTTTACCTCGATTAAGGCGGTTTACCAACCTTCCGTGGATCGCTTGTATCATGATGGAAATGGTTGATTTTCTCCAGAATAAATGTTCCATAGTGGGCGCACCCAGAGAGCCCTAGAGCTACATTGGGGTTTGTGTTGTGTTGAAAGTTTTGAAACGACTTTTTCCAAATGAGAATATTAGCAAAATGTATCAATAAAAAGATGCGTTATTAATATAAGTTTATAACACAATCCTTTTTAAAAGCGAACCACTAACCAGTTCTTCCCAACCCATACAAATCGCTACGTAGACCATTAGTAAATCAACAAGCCAAAAACCCCCCTGGGGAATTCCTAAGCGAAGCAGGCACCCAGTTAACACAGTTCGTTGACCAAACGTGGGCTAAAAAGATGACGCAAAACGGTGCCATTTAAAATTGGCAGACAGAGCAGCGTAGGCACCACAGCACACTTTTACAGCAGCGGATGGCAAATCTGGATCAATTTGTGGTCTGCCAGACGGATGCTGCGATAAACCAATTACATTGTTTTCAATTATTATTCTTCGCTCGTGAGGAGATGGCAAAACTCTTCACTTGATTCTTCACCATCAACGATTAGTGTCATTTTCGTGAGTTTGTTTCCTACCGTATTTAATATTTTTCAGATAAATTATCAGACGTATAGTTTTGAGGTGAAAATAGTATAATTGTTCAATCGAAATTGAGTGCGAAGTGCACCGGCAGCAGCGAATTTTGAAATCCACTTACCTCTTGCCTGCGTCAGATAGTTGTACACAGCCGGAGCCGCAACGTCGCATGGCGTTTTGCCTTTCTGATTTTTGAACGATGGATCGGCCCCACGCTCGACAAGCATCTTTACCAGCTTCAGCTGCCCGGTAATGGCCGCATCGTGGAGCGGCGTATCGTTTTCCAGCCCGGTTGCATTAATGTTTGCTCCCGCTTTCACCAAAGCCAATGCCACATTGTAATGGCCGTGGTTGCAGGCCTCGTGTAAGGGTGTCCATCCTGGGAAAAGGGTCCGCGTCACAGCAGAAAAATAAAAATGGAATGGAGATGAAACTGATGTAAACTGAGGTATTAGGTTTGAGGCCAACTAGTGACGACTCTTTTCTCGGATCTACTCGAAAGCGACCCGAACTTTTCTGGGTCGCTACCGGTTGGCTCCGACCCGGAAGTTTCGACCTGCCCATCACTGCCCATAGCAGTTGCGTGCATCGATGATGCGCTAACCGTCAAAAAGATACTTGTCTTCTTCTCCTTCTTGTTTTGCCTAACGGCCTACCTTATCTAGCTTATTTGACTAAATGATATCAGTTAGTTGGTTAGTCAGTCCTCACTACGGGGGAACAGCCCAGCAGGGATTTGAAGCCCGGTTCTGCCGTATGGAGACCGGCGCCGTTGTCGCTTCATAACCGGGCTGCTCAAAAGATACTTGCAAGTTTGTATACTAATGTCCATCTATGTAAAAGATTCCCTTCGCCGTTTCGATAGCTCCTCTCACGCCTAAACCTTAGTCTAAACCCACAGATTTCCATCGTAGCTTTCTGCTATATTTGAATACATAAGTTAGGGTGGCCTAAATCTGTCTCCTTTTAGATGTTCTCGTCGAAGCGTCAAAACGTCTATCCCGACCGTGGACCGACCGTCCGACAAGCGCTAACTATCGCCCGCAAGCACTAACAACTAGAGATAGTGTTTTTCTTACCCGCAAAATCGGTCACGTTTGGATTGGCTCCCTGCTCGAGCAACTTTTTAACCGAATCCTGATCACCCTTTTTGGACGCTATATGAAGCGCCGTTTCGCCTCGCTCATTAATACGATCCCGCGATCGGGAGTGAGCCGAGTTGCTACCTCCACCTCCGGGGCTCATTTCTGAAAACGTACCAGAAAAGAAAAAACCAAATCATTTAGCGTTCAACTAATCTTTCGGGAAGTTGGGGCAAACAGGGTTTAACCATTCGTACCCGCATCGTTGGAACCAGAGGTCATCTGCATTAGCAGTGCCATCTGCTGACGTTCAGACATTGGCGTCGTAACAGCTGGTCGGCCAGATCCACCCGATCCAGCCCCAGACATTCCTCGTGGTCTTGATGATGAAGGCATACCGCTTACATCCTGCAATCAAACGGAAAGACATTTTATTAGCCAACACTGTTGCAGCACACTCGCAAGAATGATAACCCGTGGATAAGATTGGTTGGAACGGAATATGTTGTGTTTCGTCAACAGCGGGCCTCGATACCGCCGCACGTCATGATGGATCGATACGAAAACAAACCAATCCGACCATCCGGATCCGGAATGCGTACAACTCCAGATGCCCTTCAGCGAATGCATCTTGCACGCGTGCCTACGAGCTGCATTCATCGGCAAATGAAACAACGATGCCGCACCATAACAAAAATATACACAAATCCAAGAATACGAAACATATTGACGTTCCCGGTCAAATGCATCATTCGGTAGCGAAGCGTACCACCAAGCGGGCGAATCGCCCAGATACCCAGCGGCCCACTTTGCGGTGCAAATTATGAATCACAACCGATCGCTGTGCACCGTCCCGCACGGGAAGACCGTAGCAAAGATGTTCATGCACGATAATAACCCATCGATGGCACACTGGAATGAAGAAAACACGGGAAATTGTGCGAAAATCAACTCACTTTCTTTTGGAAGTTGCTCATTTCAAAGTGACAAATGCTTTCATCTTCTTGCTGTTTTTAGCTGCGACATTTACTTTGACAGCTCCCACTGACGTTTGCGGATCTAGAACGTTTGGCAATTCAGCGCACAGTGGATGACTGTTCACAGTTCAGAGCCTCAAATTTTTTGATGCCAAACTGCGCATTTGTTTATAATAACGATTCATAAGAAAGTTACACTGCTAGAAAAAAACTCAAAATTAATACAAGCTACTTTTCAAAACATTGCCTTCGCTATCGCATACGTGGATGAAACAAAATGGAAATTATAATTTTTTATAACTTTTGAGCGAAATGTACGCATCTTCCGACAAGTGTGCCGGTTTCATTGTTTTGTTTTACCACACACACACACACACTTGTCAGCACGACTTTCCGAAAATCAGCCGTTTCGCATTGTTTACAATTACGCTAAATAAGCAAACATCCATCCACGGAATATTATCACAGTTTTCCTTCTTTTTCACAACATATTTTTCAACATAATTTAAGTGGGGCGATATAGAAAACACCGTTCACCTTTCGTTTGAATGGCTGGTGCATTTATATCACCAGTGAGTTGAAAACCAAGATGGAACATATAAAAGTTACGGCAAACTTTTCCAACAGTTGTTTCTACGATGAAAACCACAAGATACGCTTTGATCCTCCAGTGTACGAGCAGCGATACGGGACCATTCTACGGCTGCTCGAGCTGGATTATTGGAAAGATTCGTTCAAGAAGGTATGCTTCGTGCGGGCAAATGTGCGCCGAACACAATACAGACACGATTGTTTCAAACGCTTCCGCTATTGTTGCAGATCGTCGAGTTTGGCTGCGCGGAAATGAAATTCTTTCGACTGTTACGTTCACTGCCAGCGGTCGAGAAAATCCTAGAGGTATTTACAATCTAGACCAAACTGTTTCGATATCTGTTGCTGTTTTGAGCAAGCAATCGTCTTGTAGTGAAAGCTTTAATGGTGAAACAACTCGCTCGTGGAAACGCGTGTTTTCATTGAACAGGATTGAGGTATAGGAAACGAGCTGAGTGGGAAGTAAATATTTTGCATAATCGTATTTCTCTTAAAAAGACTGAAATCCGAGTACTCAGAATACCTTTTGAAGGAACACTCGCTTTGAGGGCATTGTAGATAGAAGCCAGCCATGGTTTGCCCAGGCCGAGTTTCTTGCAAAGTCATACACGACGTAATTTCACCATTGCACGAACCAATTCCGGATTGAATGCAGTACATTTTCTGCTTGTAATATGATATGCTGCGATTTGCAACCCATCGTAAGTTTGAGCTTGTGGAAGGCTGCGGTAATCAACGCTCATGTTATTTATACCTCTAATAACTTGCAATATCTATGCTAATGGTGAAACCCAATTATGCTACAGAATAGCTTTTAATACAAAAATATGCTCCCATTTTGGTTTTCACTTCAGCATAAGTATAACTTTCGGTGAATGTTACCAAAACTGTTGGGGTGGCCCTACCGCAAGTATCCGTTTTCGAAGGGATAGCCACTGTTTGGTGTCCCTACCGAAAGCATCCGTTTCCGAAGGGATAGCCAAACGTCACTTTGACATACCGCTAGCTGTCAAAACAAGTGAAGAACGGAAAAAAATTAACCACACTACGGGCTATTTGCTTTCACCGTATTCACAACTACGGACTTTTGGAATGGCGCTTTCGATCAAAACGTGCGGCAGAAATAGTTTGCGTGCGATTGTAGCCATCCCCGCCGGTAGGCTTTCCTAGTGGTACGGCGCCAGAACAGCGGACTTTCGGTGTGTCCGCCTAGGACGAAGTGTGCGAGTTCGCAGAAAGCCCCCCCTCCCATTTCTCCCACACACGCACACACGCACGTGCGTGCCACAATCACACACCAACAGAAGTCACTGCACTGCTCCTCACCTGTACGCGCGTGTGAAACTAAAAGTGAATTGAACGTGAACTTGGTTGTGTGTACCGGACGGACACAGAAAAAGGACACCTTCCCAGCCAGAGCAGCAGCAATGTTATCCTCGTACCTCGCCGCACCGTTTACCGTCCAATAGCGGCTACTGCTGCTGGTGTGTGTATGTGTGTGTTGTTGCCTTATCCTGTCCAGGATCCGGCTTCATTATCCGTCGCGCAAACTGAGGAATTGGCGTCAACGCAACGATAACTTCCTGATTGCCGGACGCAACTCGCTGTTAGCGGTGTTTACTTACGAGTGCTTTCCGACCAATCTTCCTCCGGCATACTGACACACGCGACGCAACGACCGGGCCAGTTCCAGCCGGCTTGTCACACAAACGATGAGCCAGGCTGGTTTTATTTATAACGCATGTAACAATATCATTCGGAACGGTAACATGAACGAGCTAGACCTGAGCGTAATCGCCTCCACCATCGCCAGTACGGACAAGCTGGTCCGGCAGAACAAGCAGCAGAAGGAGGAGATCGATCTGCTGCGGGAAAAGATCGCGTCTCTGAACGATTCGGCCCTGCAGATAAAGACGCTGTACGAGCAGGCGGAAGCGAAAGCGGCACGGGCCAAGGAAGAGCTTGCCACCTGCGCGAGCAAATGTAGCCAGCTGGAAGAAGAGTGCCGGGAAGCGGAGAGTGACAAGATCAATGCCAACCTGATACTCCAGGAACGGTTGGCGGAAAACGAGCGGCAGCATGAGAAAACGGTGCAACGGTATCAATCGCTCATTACCGACCTGACACACTACCTTTCCACGCCGGGACCGGATCCGGTCGACTGTGGCAAGAAGCGTGATCTAAAGCATCTGCTATCAGTGCTGGATGCGCTGAACCTTCCGGCTGATGTGAAAGCGTTTTTCCAGCAGGCGCCGCTTTATCGCAGCAAGCGAAGGAAAGAGCGCACCAAGTCGGCTGTGTTGCAGGACCAGGGGTGCCAAACGTCGGAGGTGGAGCTGCGAAACCATCCGCCCTTACCGGCAAAGCCGACCGTAAGGGACAGTGGAACGGATGCGATGCCGGAAGCAGTGGTGCAGCAGGCACCGCCGCCACCGCCTCCTAAAACGTTCTGCGATAAAGCCACCATGCCCAGCATGTCAACGATCACCAGGGCAACGTGCACATCCGCGTTTATCAAGCGCGTGGATGTTGGGGTAAACTTTCCCGAGGAATTGCCCAAATCCGTGCAGGACATTCTGCGCGAATGTGCCCGCCATCCGCCAATGCTTCTATCGCCCATCACCGGTAGTGTGCCACTGTACGCGTCCGCTTGCACGCAGACGGACCAACCCGTTCCGGAAAAGCCGGAACTTGTCACCAGCAGCACGATGACGAATTTGAAAAACATTCGCAAACGCATCAATTACCGCAAGGTGGAGCAGCAGCAGCAGCAGCAGCAGCAGCAGCAGCAGCAGCAGCAAACAGCATCCATGGCAGAGCAACTGGTCGGGAAGATCAAGCGGGAAGATGTCGCTGCTGCTGCTGCTTCTTCCGCTAGTTTCGCGTTTGTTGAATCGCACGATACTTTCGGCAGCACCAGTATGCGTTCAAGCTTTACCATCATCTGGCGGTTGCTGGGCGAACTCGTGTTTGCGCTCGTAAGCAATAGCCGACGGTTTGACAGTCAGTGCTGCAGCATGCTCAACCAACAAATCACCAACATTCGCGAAATGCTCGAAGCGGACGGGCGTCGCGAGTCGGAACTGATGAGCACCTTTTTTTCCAACGTACGGGCCACGGTTGAAGCTGCGACGGGATATGGGGTGAAAGAGCGGGGGACGACACCACCGGTTGTGCAGACGAAACGTGGGCCAGCTTCGGTGCCGGACGAGTGTGACGATGCGATGATGGAGGTGGAGAAGGAGATTGAGACGGTGTGTGCTGCACCAGCGACCAAAGAGATAAGCAATAGTGGTGATGAACCGGGAGCCGCCCAGCTGGAGCCGGATTCCTTTTCTCCGGGGTGGCAAATTATTGCTTCAAACGTAAGCAGCGGCTCGAAAGACGTTGGTAAGTGTTTGAATGTGATACGAAATGGTGCAAACGGTAAAGGGAATTGCTTTGCTAACTGCTGGTGAAATTGAACCAAGCAATTTGTTGCATTCTATCGATATTGATGGAAATGATTACTTTAGTCTAAATTTTATCGGAATCGGCAAACTAATAGCGAAGTCTGGGCTCTACTCCTTGCCTTAGTTTCGGACGAGATGCGTCCAATGACTTCGGATAGTTATGTCCGATCTATGGTATCGTAGAGCGCCCCCTAACCATTTGCACTATTCCATCAAATGATTGCACCTTTAGACTGGTCCCCCTTTAACCCGATTTCTTGCCATCCGCTCTTCTAGCGTTAGCTCAAAGCGAAGACACCAATGGTACCGAAACGGTATCGAAGGCCGATGGCAACGAGACAGAACAGACTGGCACCATCTCACCTGTAAAATCATCAGCTTATGCACCTGTGGAGCAGCCTCCCACGGTTCTAGACGCACCAGTCGATCGGATAGAGCAGCAGTTGCAAATGATGGAGGAAGCCGACCAAGAGCTTCCAACGCGCGTAGAAACAAATCATCAAGCCATCGAAACAGTGGCGACTGTAGCAAATGTGCCTAAACCGCTAACATCCGCACCAGATGAACGGTGTCCACCACCAGCAGCTGGTACTGCACCTTGCAGCTCCACACCACCGCCAGTGCCGTGCGTATCGAGCTGCTACCCACCCGTATCAACTACCGCCACATTCGTATCCCCGATCAAGGTAAAGGAAACGAATCAGCTGGTCAAGGATCAGTTCAAGACGCCCACTCAACCGCCAATCGGCAAGCGAAAGCTGCGCGCTCATCGTCGCACGCCCGACGAACCACCACAACTACCTCACGCCTCGAAACGGATGCGTTTCGATGGGCAATCGAACGGCGGGTTCCTATCAGAGGCAGAACGGCCCACCTCGCCCACGATCGAGTGTTCGCACGAATGGGACGAATGGGAAGAAAAGTTTTCCTCCATCATGGCGCACATTAATGGGCCACTGAAGGCCAGCGCTGACATTAGGCCACTTTCACCGATTAACGATCCGTGGGCTGAAGCGGAGACGCCCGGTACAGCCGATTCTAGCGCCACCGAGCCGCCAACAGATGGGACGGTTTGTGAGGAAAGCGCACCATCACAGATGGACGAGACGAAATTGGCTGAAGCGTCTAAAAGCGAGGATAATTCGCCGGGGCATAGTTTACCGCTTGAGAGGAGATTATCCGGAGCAGACAGCATCGGCGAGCAGGAAAGTCCTGTGCTTCCACCGGGTGTCGAATCGGTCGTTGAAACTCGGGCACCATCCGATAAGGATGAGTGTCCAGCGGAACAGTCTGCTACAGTCTTGCCAACGGCGCTCGAGGACGGAGAGATCGGCGAAGAGCTGAATCAAAGTTTCTCCAGCATGGGCGAGCTGGTGATCGATATCGATCCTGTCCCGAACGATGGCAAAGAATCGACCACCGAGTGGGATTCGCCAATGTCACCACCGGCCCACGAAACCGGCTGTCTATCGGTTGTGGCACCGTCATCACCTACCCGTCCCATCGCTTGCCCTACGGACTCTCCGCTTTCGCCACCGCTGGCTAGTGATCGTGGCACATCGGCCACCGTAGTACCGCCGCCACAGCGAATACCACTGTTCCACGTCGCGCTCCATTCACATCTCCGCCAACAGGTTCAGGACCGCAAGGAACCAATCTTCACCTTTATTGAGCTGCACAAAGCCAAGGGCGGACAAGAATCGACCCACCAGCGGCATACGGGCCGGTTCAACGCACAGGACAAGCAAAAGCTGCAACAATTGTCCGACATTCTGACGCGGTATCTGCAGTGTCCCGATTGGACGGAGCAGGTCGTAAACGAAACGATAACGGCTGTGCTGAACTGCACCCAGGACGTTCACCTGATGTCCGCGGCCCTGCTCGAGCTGGTCGTATCCTGTGGCGATATCATGGTGAATGTTCTCTGTTCCCCGCCGGCACCACCGTTGCCGCTAGTGCAGCAAAAGCTTATCCTTATCGTACGCCACCTAGGGTACGGGCTGGAGGCGCTCGAGCAAGTCCTGTTGCGTGACCTCGACCGGCGGATGTTCCAGCTTAAGGGTGATCCACTGCCACTGACCGGTCTGATTGCGCTCACCTTCCTGTACATTGGGCTCGAGGACAGCAAACCTTCCGAAACGCCCTGGAAGCGCGAGTACAGCGTGCGGTTGTACATGTTCAAGTGTTTGTACTACTTCGGCTACAAGGGCTTGCCGCTGGTGTACTATCTGCTGCGCGCGTTCCCATTTGCCCTGCCGAAGAAGGGTAGCGCACACTACGACAATTCGGACGCGATGATCGCCACGCTGCGCACGATCCTGATGAACGTGAACTATGCGGAGAACATTCCCAGCTCGCCTGAATCGGCGCTGTTCCGGAAGCGTGAACTGCTCTGGCTGTTGCGGAACACTTACGGGTATCAGCAGGGTAGTCCCACGTACGACGAGCTGGTGGTAAATCTGGTCGAAAAGATCCGTGCCAACAAGCTGCGCAATGTGGCCCACGCGCTCATACTGGTCGCCAAACGGAACGGGTTCGATTGGGCCCGGTTGCACATCATCCAGAAGCGCATCTATCCGCTGCTGAACGACTACCTCAAGCAGTTTGAGCTGCTGCGGGCGACAGGTGCCGGTTCGTCGATGGTCGGTGCGCGCGATGCAGCAACAGGTGGCGGCGTCGGCGGCGATCGCACCCTGGATGAGCGGATCGTTGCGTGCATCTTTACGATTGCATCGATCATGAAAACGCAACCATCGAACGAGGATGCGTCGCGCGTGATGCAGATCTTCACCACGATCGTGCAGCTGGCGGAAGGGAACCGCGCGATACAGGAGGAAGCGATTGCGGGGCTGATCAAGTTCAGCCGGTTCGGGTTCGTGGACATTTTCCAGCGGCTGAGCAGCTGGAACCCGGACTATCCGATCAGCGATCGGATCAAGCTGATGCTAACGACGATGGTGCATCGCAAACCGCCCCACTTTTGGAAACAGTTGCTACAAAATCGAATCGTGTGAAGAGACCGAGCCAGGGACCTGCCAGCGGCACCAGTTCGATCGGGCTAAGGTCAAAAAGGAATCTTAGTCCGCGGGATGCAAACTGTTGCTTGCCCGTAGTCTGTAACCGCAACCTTCAATTCACGCTACTCTCGAAGAGCGGATAACGCGAATGTTCTTTTGGCTTTTTACTTTTCTGTGATGAGGGTCCACAAAGAAATAGTTGCCGTTTTAATTTCGGTTTTTTTTTTAACTCAATCAATCCCTCTCTGTGTACAGGCTTTTTCTTCTCCTTTTCATTGTATGTGTGTGTGTGTTATAGTAACACTATACACATTTTACGCGAGAGTGTGCTGCTTTGATCAGGATTGTGCAAAGCAATTAATAAGCAAGGTACATAATTAAACTAAATTATAATTAGTTTTTATACTTGAACGTGGTAGCAAAAAATAATAATAAAAGAAATTGTATTTGTTGCGTATTGTATTTATAAATTGGGTATTGCAGCCTTTTTTTTTATTTTGGATAAATCGTTGAGGTGCTCTGAGTAACGAGTGTGTTAACTGATGGCATCCGATCATTTTTACTCTCATGAAAGAATGAAAATGGTCGCCAACATCCATCACATGCCAGGTGGTGAAGGTGGATGAAAAACTTCTTTCTTCTTTTCAATCTGATGCTAGAGAGAGCCACCCGTGACATTCGGAGGTGGAAACTTCGGGGACCATCTTCTATAGGTTAATCCAGATCCTGACATACGCTGATGACATATCTCTTCCTTCGGTGGCACTACAACCTCGAGAGGTCTAGGCCTGCCATTTCTGGCTTTTTGTGACTTTATTTTACCCATAGTAAAGTAGTCAGCAATTCGCAATACGGCCAGGCCGTTCTTTATGAATAAAAAAAAAGTAGTCAGCCTTGCGTACGGGGAGGCGCAGTCTGGATGGGATTTGAACCCCGGTCCTGCCGTGTGAAGATCGGCGCCGGTGTCGCTTCGGCCACCGGCCACCCATGATGACATATTCATCATTGATTTGAGACTCTTCCTTGTAGCAGAAAAAATCCTTCCTTTCCTTCGGTAAAAAAAGGATCGAGCGTGCGGCACTAAATCTTGGGTTTTAGAATGACCCTGCTAACAAACACTGATTTACGCAGCAGAGTTGTACTGATAGGTGACCGCACTTTTGAAGCTTGAAGTCCCAACCTTCACCTATCTTTGGTCAATAGTGATCACCGACAACAACATGGATATTGAGTAGTTACTAGCCGGTTGGCCACGTCATGAGAATGACACCGAACAACCCAGCCCTTAAAATCTTTGTAGGCCGTCCAAACGGTCAGAGGAGGCGTGGTAGGCCCAAACTAAGATGGAGTGATGGCGGTGATGTGTCCACCAGAATGGCCGGGATAATGGATTGGCAGACGAGTATAGCTGCTCCCAAGTCCTTTCTTGACGCTGTCATTATCTAAGTAGCTGTCGGAGTTGACTTCCTATCCAATATAGGGGAAGTGTAGAATGACGCTGCTAGATAGAAGATCCACAACCCGAAGACGGATCTATATACAGAATGACTTATAAAAAAAAGGTTTCGCAAGGTATATTCACGATTTCCGTGGGGCCATTTCATTATGTCTGACAAGCTCCTGCATAACACAAAGTGAAGGGTCCTTCAAACGGCCGAACGAAATCTATATCACTAACCTTCGCTGCTTCAACCATTTCTTTCCAGGTTGATATAGACGAAAAGATTTTACACCAAAGTCGAAACCTGGTGCGGCCACTGCTTAGCGACTACCTGTCACCACCGGTCAAGCCGCTCACGGTGGAAGTATGGCGCGGAAACATTGCCGAACCTCACGAATGTCTCGCTGGGACGGACGTAGTAATAGGAATCGAAATGTAAGCAAGACATCGTTCGTCCACGAAATCAACGTCCCCTTAACAACCGTCCCAATGCCCGAAATTTCAGTATCGAACATCTGCATCAACCGGTCCTGGACAGGGTGCCCGAGAATGTGTTCGGTTTCATCAAACCCAAGGTGGCACTGTTCTCCACACCGAATTCCGAATACAACGTACTGTTTGACGGGTTGCTCGCAAACGGGTTCCGCCATCCTGACCACAAGTTCGAGTGGAGTCGGGGTCAGTTTGAGGAATGGGGCGAATCGATCTGTCAACGGTATCCCGAGTACGGGGTGAAGTACATTGGCATTGGGCCTGCTCCGGTCGGTTCCGAGACGGTTGGCTGTGTGAGCCAGATGGCGGTCTTTGTGCGGCGCGACTTTCTCGACAGTCTTCCACAGCCAGCTGAATCGAGAACAGGTGCGGAGGAGGTGGAGATATCCGATCCGAACGAGGTTGATCAACGGCCGGGAGGTGGTGTGGCGCCGACGCGTTCCAATGCGATGTACTTAGAAGAAAATGGAGAAATTGTTCTAGTTCAACCACTATCGGAGGAGGCCGCTTCAGAGGCACAGGCAGGTGCAGAACCTGCCGGTCACCGTTGTGACGCTGACGATATCGTGGCTGAGGAGCGATACAGAGAATTCAACGAAGTCCTTGATGATCTCGGCGATAAGGATGATGAGTGTGGAGGGTATGGCGACGAAGGTGACGACGAGCACGATGGCGGCGAGGATGGCGTCATGTTCGATATGTACATCCCGGAGGAGGAAGCCCGTGCAATGCGCACCCGCAACGATAGCGGTAACTTCGAGGAGGAAGAACTGGCCGAACCGGGCCGTGAGTATTGGTTGATTTTGAGCGAAGTGTACCCGGTGGCGGCACCTGACAATCGTACGCGCGAACAACACATTCAAGATGCGGCCGAGTATCAGCTCCGCCGGATGCGTAACTTTGGGGAAGATTTCCTAGCACCGGAGCAGGATCGCTACCTCATACCGGTGCGCACCGTACTGGACTGTATGAACATGGAGCTGGCAAGCATCGAGGAGGTACGGCAAGCGTTGCTGCGAGCGGGTTATAATATCGGTGCGGACGATACGGTCGTATTGCCGCTAGAGGATGAGGATGGCGAGTACGATTCGGACGAGGATCGGTTCGGCGATCACGATGCGGATTACGATGACCGGTATCCAACGTGGGATGAGACGGAGGAGGCGACGGCTAGCAAAGGAGTTGTGGCCATGACGCTGGAAGATTGTGACGAGACCTGGGACTGAAGGGATCGTAAAGGGACTTTCAGGTCGTGAAAACTGATCACTCGATCGAATACAATGCAATGAGAGGAAAGTTGTGTAAGGAAAAGCTTTCTGCAGCTTCAGCTTCATGATGACGTTGGCTGACCTTTGAACGTAGAATGCGTAGGACCTGCTAACATATTGCATTACTCACATACACCTTTGCTACATAGGCGGAGAAGAAGGTGTGAAAGCTGTATAATAACCGAAATACTGTGCCAGCGTACTATACTCAGCTGGGCCTGCTGACTTGGTCGGGACATAAGAATGACACTGGATAACTCCATTCTGTATAGTTTTTTTTTAGCTCGATCGCGAGAGGCCACATGGATTCCTGGAGTAAGTCAACATCTCAGAAAGGCTTGAAATGCCGGAAAAGTAAGTAAGTTTAAGTAATTCAACACAGTTCGATAAACAAATCGTGTAGAAGTGATTCATGTGCCAACCTGTCCATTGTTGATCAAAAGTGTTGGACAAATAAATTTCTTTCGGACTGGACGGGAGACTCCACTTCCAGTTCCGGAAAACGCAGACACGTGCGCCGGAACGCCAAGTAGCGTAACGTAACGATGATTTATTATCGCATTGTTCTCGAGACTCGCTGCCGAGTTGCGGCTGTAAACTGCACGAGAGCATGACTGGTGCTGATCTTGCCACGGTCATCGTGACGTCGATTGTTGGTAAACTTAAGCGCACAACCCCCGACTTACAAGAGCCAACGGTTTACTATCGTGACCGATGGAGTAATTGCTTTGGCGGCGTGTTCTAGTGTAGTGGCTTCAGGCTTGAAGTGTGTATTAGATAACCGACAATTGTTTTATATTTTCTAATAATTATAAACGAAATTAAGAAAATTGTAGAAACTGATTTTACAAAAATTGCAATAGATCTCTTCTCTAGGGTGCAAGAAAGATCGGATTGCCAAACACTGATCTTATCAAGCTCAAGTCTAATCTAGCGTAAAGGTATTGTTGATTGAAGGAAAGTGCTGGACAACACACGCAAACACACACACCCACTCGACCATTCGCGTGCTCAGGTCCTCATCGGGTGGACCGGCTAGCGTCGCCAATATCTGCAAGTCATTGCAAGCCGCAATGATGCTATTTCTGGACAAAAAGCGCATAGCTAGACCGTCATTCATTTAGTGCTGCGATAGCCATCCATCCTTCCTGAGGTGCGAGTTTGTGTGGAACTGATAGCGAGACGATGGAACGTTGGAATGGTAAGGTGGCCGTTGTGACCGGTGCTAGCTCCGGTATTGGGGCGGCCATTGTGAAGGATCTCGCCAAAGCTGGCATGATAACGATCGGGCTAGCCCGGCGCGTTGAACGTGTGGAGCAGCTCAAGAAGGACCTATCAAAGGAGGCCGCCGCACGGTTACATGCGATGAAGTGTGACGTTTCCGTGGAGACCGACATCGAGCGAACGTTCCAGCGCATTCACGATACGCACGGTGGTGTGGACGTGCTGGTGAATAATGCTGGAATCGTTCGATCGAACAATCTGCTCGATGTTGGCACGGCGGCAGATCTACGGGCCGTACTGGACACGAACGTAACTGGCCTAGTTCTGTGTAGTCAGTGGGCGTTCAAATCGATGGTGGAGCGGAAAGTCGCCGGCCACATTGTGCACATCAACAGTATCGCGGGACACATTGTACCGTTCCTGCCGAAGCTGAACATCTACCCCGGCACGAAGCATGCGGTTACGGCTCTGACGGAAGTTATGCGGCAGGAGATGCGAGAAGCCGGAACGAAGATCAAAGTGACGGTAAGTAGGCTTCGATTGAAGTTCCAGAGCATGGGTTTCTACCATTCAAACCATTTTTTTCTCCCCCCGTAGAGTGTCAGCCCCGGTGGTGTGAAGACAGAAATTCTGAATTCGGCAGAAATCCCCGAGGGTATGCCGCTGCTCGAAGCGGAAGACATCTCAGCAGCGGTACTGTACGCGATCGGTACACCGCCCCATGTGCAGGTGCACGAGCTTATCATCAAACCGATGGGGGAAGCTTTCTAGCTACTGGATTAAAGCTGTATTAAATGGAGTATGGAGGACTCAAAGTGAGAAGCTCTTGGCCCAACATAGTAAGGGAAGAATTGAATCATAATTTGGCATATTAAAAAAAAATCTTACATCTCACAATCCGATATACCGCCATTGAGTTGTATCTATCAAGAAGGGTTCCGAACCGTGAAATTACTCACCGACCAATACCGGCCAAGTGGCGGCTCCTGAGGAAGATGACAGAAGAGTGATTGCAGACCTATCATGCCTTCCATTGGCAGAATGCACCATATGACATCCTTTTTTCAGTGGAAACCAACGACATTAGAATGATACCAGACTACCCTGGTCCGTGAAGCCGGTTCAGTTCGTCTACAGGAACAGAGAAGGTGAAGTAGACTCAGTGTATGCATACTAAGCAAATGCTTGGGGTCCTGAGCATTCAAGGGTCCTCAACTGGTAGGCTAAGTCGTGAAAGCCTCGATCATTTAGAAGACTCACACTACATTGGCATCTGACTCTGGCGCAAAATAGAAGAAGGGCCACTAACTTCAATTCTGCTAAGGGCCTCCAAGGGTTTGATACACCACAGACAAGACTTGAATTGAGACGAAGAGATGGCACGGATGTTTTCAACCACTGCCGGAGGACTGCGACCTCCTATTGAGTGGTTCTAGCGCCTTTTTACTCATCAGCCAGTGAAGTGAGTTTTCCCTAACCCTTCACTATCCGAAGAAGTTCCCTTCGTATCATTTGTTTCACGTTATGTGATAAACTGTTACGATACGATACCGTATCACGTCCATTGCCGAGCGCTTTAAATATCTAAACATATTTACGCATTCTGAACACACGCACCTAACTGTGCGCCCATCATCCGCACTGGCCACTGTCGATCGACGACAAATCTTGAATACGCAGCACCTCGATAAGATAAATCGATAATCATCTACAACGATAGGAACGTGCGCCGCGTACCTTAAGTGCTGTCCAAACATCAACATACTACGGTCCAGCAAAGCGGCATATTTTGTGTTCCGGTCCCGTGTGTTTTGGGAGTTCCCTTCGAGCCAACAGAAAAGGAACTCACACGTGCACACATTCGGAATTCTAAGGTATAATGTAATGATTATTCATTAACGGGTAGGAGTGAGAGCATGATTGAGCATCTCGGTCCTCACCGGGGAATGGCCGACGTCACGCTGATGGGGATGAATTGTTGGTAAACTTAAAGGTGTAGGCCCCCCCCCTTATAGAAGCTATCTTGGAGAGCAGTGTGTCGGTGTGTTGGTATGTGGATAAGATAAGTATTGTATTTATTTTACAATAATAATACTACTTTGCTAGAGAGAGAGAGAGATGCACTAGATCATCAAGTTACAGAGCCAACACTGATCACTCTGATGATCAACCACAACCAGGTTAAGAAACACTGACACTCAATGCTCAGAAAGCTACCGCAACAGGTAATGTCGACTGCCTAAAACGTGGTGGACAACCCACGGCTCAACCAATCAGTCGATAGCTGATCCCCCTCCCTGAGTCGTCGTTTCACCAAGGGCCACCTGCTTCCCTTCGTCCCAGGTAATTTCGGTGCTAATCTGCAAGTCATCCTAAAACACAATGATCATTCTCTAGACAAAAAGCGGTATCGCTCGACCACCATCGATTCAGTTGCGTATGACTATCGGTGCTGCTCGGTGTTGTGAATTTGACGTGAAATCTACTATTGAGTGCGTGCACCCCATTCGCCATGGAACGTTGGAATGGTAAGGTGGCCGTTGTGACCGGTGCTAGCTCCGGTATTGGGGCGGCCATTGTGAAGGATCTTGCCAAAGCTGGCATGATAACGATCGGACTAGCCCGGCGCGTTGAACGTGTGGAGCAGCTCAAGAAGGACCTACCGAAGGAGGCGGCCGCACGGCTATATGCGATGAAGTGTGACGTTTCCGTGGAGACCGACATCGAGCGAACGTTCCAGCGCATCCACGATACGCACGGTGGTGTGGACGTGCTGGTGAATAATGCTGGCATACTGCGGACAAACAATCTGCTCGATGTTGGCACGACGCCTGATCTGCGGGCGGTGTTAGATACGAACGTAACCGGGCTGGTGCTTTGCAGCCAGTGGGCCTACAAATCGATGGTGGAACGAAAAGTTGCGGGCCACATCGTACACATCAACAGTATCGCCGGCCATACTGTGCCAAACTATCCGAAGATGAACATCTACCCTGCCACGAAGCATGCGGTTACGGCCCTGACGGAAGTTATGCGGCAGGAGTTGCGAGAAGCCGGAACGAAGATTAAAGTGACGGTTAGTAGCGGTTCATGGTGGGATGGTGGGATGCATCACCAATTAAATTCATCTCCTTCTCCGTTGCAGAGCATTAGCCCCGGTGGAGTGCGGACAGAAATTTTCGACGGCATGGAGATTCCGGAAGATATGCCACTGCTCGCGTCGGAAGACATCTCGGAAGCCGTGCTGTACGTACTCGGTACGCCACCCCACGTACAGGTGCACGAACTTATCATCAAACCCAACGGGGAAGTTTTCTAAACAGCCAATGTCACAATCGGCAAGGTGTGAAAATAAAGTAGGCTTTGTATGTTATAATCGGAACGCACACGCATGCATATCCTCTGAAGGGATCATGTTTCGCGTCGATTTGTTTGGGGACTGGTTCCCGCAGGTTTAGCTGACAAAGCTGGAACGGGACACGGGTTCGACGGAATCGTGCTTTCCGTCAAATTCCGATTCCGTGATCCGAGGTTTCCGATTAATGTCGAGAATTTGAAAGGTAGGTATTTCTATCGCTATCAATGATTGATATTTAAATTAAATACTGATATTCCGGATTAGATCTATTAAATACCAATCCCGCGCTTGCAACCTTCAACGCGATCTTTCTTATAAAGCATGCTGAAATGTTTCACATTTAAATTCCAAATATTCAAAGCTGCATGAAATATTTCAAGAATGAGCATGAAAGTTTTCGTGCGAAAGGCGCATGAAAAGGCCTTTATGTTTTCGCGCGAAAAATCAGTTGCTAAAGGGATGAAAGAGGAATGCTTTATTTCCAGATTTAAAATAATAGACAAACTGCTTGAATTGATGAAAATGTAACAACAAAAAACTCCCTGCCATCCATTTTGCACCTCCAATGCACGCGACAAATCGTACCAAGCGTACCATAGGTGACGCTTCAGACACTGAGATTGATCAGACACCATGGACCCTCACCACATCACACGGTGTGGAATATGTGTGTAGGTATGGCCTTGAATGATCTTGCAACCGGAACCAATACGCTGCCGGGACCGGAAAGCGTCAAACGTGGCCACTTTACCGAGCCAGCGAAGCGTTACACGATTATGTTGGAGCAAACGATCGATCGATTAGGGGAGATTAAAGAAAAAAAATGTTACATGAAACATTAGAATTTTGTGTAAAACGTGGTTCGAAAATTTGTTTACAAGTAATATGAACCAATGATTAATCGATTGACTTCGTGGAATAAATTGCTGAGACCCTACATAACAACCCTTGTGAGTCATCAATGAGGAACAGGAAACACCCCACTAAAGGTTGATCTTTACTAATTTAATCAACCAGATCAGTGCGTCAGATTTGATGTGTCATATGGGTGAATCATTCGATGGAAGCTATTTATGCTCGTATGCTTCTCCTAGTCATGCTGGCACGTGGTGTCATTACAATTTGTACTTTTGTAACCAAAATCCATCAGAAATCCGGTGGCATACAAATATTGATGGCACAATAAAAATGGCCCCTTTTTTCACCGCAACAAACACCCGATCACCGATTATGATGATCCGTGGCACCCAAAAACATCTGCTGGTATCGGGGCGGGCCATCAGCATCATAATTCCTTCAGCGACAGCAACTGTGCAACGGGCGTCTGTCTCGTGTGACGAGCCCATCGTGGCAAGCAAAATTTTGTGAATGGTTTGTGACAAAGCGGCAGCAGTAGGGACCCGAAAAATCTAAGCACACCTGGAGCTGGGTGCTTCCGTCCCGAAACAGGACGACGGGACAGACACGTTGTGTATCAAACTGTGGCGCACGCGAGACAAGCGGTTGCGCAATTCACAGCAGGAGAAAAACGGAACGTAAGGGCAAACGGATGGTCGATGACGGTCGGGCTTTAAAAGTGCTCAGGTATGGTTGTGTAGAATTCAATGCTCGAGAGATTTAATCGGGGGTTTGGAGTAGTGAAAGTAATGACAGCTTAAAACAAGTCTCTAGCTCCTTATTCTACCCACCGTGTTTCGGGATCGTCTGAATCGAACGCATGTTAAACAAATTGGCAAATCAAAAGCATGAAAATTCAAACCTGTGCGAGTCTGCGAGTCCCCTTGCCAAATAAATTTCGAAGGACATTCTAGGGAGTGAGAATAGCAATTCTCGCAACTTGCTGCATGCGCTTCTTCTGTGTTGTGCACGGTAGCGAATGCAATTTGCCACAATGCCCGACCACCTTATCGTATCATCATCATCATAGCCGGAAACGGTAGCTGCGATTCGGTTGCCCTGCACCAGCCCACAAACTCCTACATGGCGCATCGAACGGGAACGATGGTTGTTGTACAAAAGGCACCCTGTGTCAACAGATGTACGCTGTCATGTACGTCGACCACCAACACTTGCAACCCGGGTGCCCGTGCCGGTCGTTCACGGATGATTAATTGATTGGGTGAGATAAAAGGGCCTTGAAGCTGGCTCGTTATCGAACGGAGGGTGTCGCCAAGCGAAATGAGAATTTTATTTTAATTTTACCTTCGCAATTTTGCCCCTTGGCACAATGGACTGGGATGGAAATTGTTTGGAGTATGACTTGTGAGTTGTGGAAAGAGATATTCTGGAATATCTATATATATAGTGGAAGAGTATGCTTTAAACTCACATCGCAGCATGATCCTCTCACAGAATTTAATCGATCGTTGACTTACACAAACTCTCTTCATGTCCAGTTCAAATTCAACAAAACAGCTCCACATTTAAACGTCGCCCGTTTTTAATGTCACAACGTCACTGTCACAAAAAAAGAAGAAGGTGTAAATGGGGCTGGTCGATAGAAAACTCGTCCGGCACGCATCATTGGTCAAGAACAAACGGGCAAACATCCGGACCGGTGAACCGATCAATTTCGATCGAATCGAAAGCTTTCCCGACACTCGTGCACGGGTACTCTGGCTGGCATGCTGACCGAGGTCAAGTACTCGGTGCCAGTAGTCTCGCGCAGACGAGGTTGGAAAGCACGCGAAAGCATTTACGGCTGAGCAAGCTAACCGAGTTCCAGTGCATATTGTTGGCGTCGTCGGCGAACCGGACCGGGCCAGGAACGTTATCCCGGTAAGTTGCACGTGTAAATATGTCGCGCTGCTAGCCTGGCTAGCCTCTCTCTCTCTCCCGGCGGATCGGCTGGGCCTAGCGTTCAATTGCGACCATTTCAATTAATGTGCTGCAGGAAATACGTCACCTGCATGATGAGCATTGGCTGTAAAACATGGTGCACATAAAGGGCTGCAGTTTGTGCCTGTGATTGATCTCGATGCTAGACGCGTGCGTGGAGTTTTCGAATATTTTTCTTAATACCCACTGATCGCAGAGCAATTAAAGTTAAGTGTCCTCATCTGTGGATTCGACCGTATTCTATTGCGTTTATGTATTTGTCTTTATACTTTGATAAATTATAGGAAACTTTGAAATTTATTTTAGTATCTTCGGAAGTATTATTTGAAATTTATTAGGAATGCTACTCAACGCTAGATGGCGCTAAAGTAGGCGGATAGTGAGAGTTGTTCATATTGCAGAGTGAATAGTGTTGGGTGGTGAACACGAGAGCTACCGGAAGGCCTAACCTCTCACATGTTCCCTTGGTATAGCACCCTAGGACTAGACCCTTTGGATTAGGCCCCTTGGACAATCCCTGTCAGACTTTGCCCATTTTACTAGGCATACTCTTGGGCCAGGGATGATGTGATCTAGTCTAAGGGTCCTAGTTCAAGGGTCTTCCTAGAGGCCAATTCCAAGGAGCCTAATTCCAGAGGCGTAGTCCAAGTGACCTCTCTAAAGAGCCTAGCCTAAGGAGCTTAGCCCAAGGGCCTAGTTCAAAGCGTTTTGCGAAGGGACCTCATCTAAGGGGCCTTGTCCAGCCCTGCAGGCCTAGTCCAAAGGGCCACAAGGGACCAAACCTAAGGGGTTTGGTCCTAAGGCCAAGCCCAAGGGGCCACGTCCAAGGGGCCAAGTCCAAGGGGCCTATTCCAAGGAGCCTCATCAAAAGGGGTCTGGAAAAAAGAGCTTAGTCCAAGGGGTCTAGTCCATAGGGTCTAGCCCATGGGGCCTAGTCCAAGAGGCCTAGCCCAAGGAGCCTAGTCCAAGGGGCCTAATCAAAAGAGCCTATTCTAAAGACAGAATCCAAGTGACCTGCCTCAAAGAGCCTATTCTAAGGAGTTTAGTCCAAGGTACCTAGTTCAAAGCGTTTAGCCCAAGGAACCTATACCAAGCGGCTTATAGAAGGAGCCTCGTATAAGGGGTCTAGTTTAAGTGGCCTGTCCCAAGGAAATTAGTCCAGAGAGCCTAGTCCAACGGGTCTAGTCCTAATCTAATGGATCTAGAACAAGAGGCCTAGTCCAATGTGGGCCTAATCCAGAGAGCCTACTCCAAAGACCTAGTCCAAGAGGCCTAGAACAAGGGGCCAAATCCAAGGGGCCTATTTCAAAGAGTCTATTCCAATGGGACTAGTCCAAGGGGCCTGGTCCAAGGGGCCTGGTCCAAGGGGCCTGGTCCAAGGGGCCTGGTCCAAGGGGCCTGGTCCAAGGGGCCTAGTCTAAGCGGTCTGGTCCAAGAGCCTGGTCCAATGGGCTTAGAACAAGGGACCCATTCCAAGAGGCCTAGTCCTATGGACCTAGTTCAAAAGGCCAAATCCAAAGAGCCTATTCCAAAAACCTAGTCCAAGAGGCTTGCTCCAATAACTTTTTTTTATTAGCTATGAGCAGTTGTCTCATAAATCTAAGCAACGTTTTTCCCTTTCATGTTTAGAGCTTCAAGTGTATCTTGCAAGACATCCTGAAGACATCTCCCGAACCAAAAAAGACTAATTTAAGCCACAACAAATACAAATGGAAATCGTGTGCAAGGTGTGCTGTCTGTCGGTGCGATAAACATGCAAATGAGCAACCCAGGTAAAGGTGTGAAAAATTCTAAAACGTGCCTGATTTTCCATCCTTTTGCACGGATTTGGTTTCCCCGTTGGCGTCTCACACAGGGAAGAACTGCTCCGTTCAAACAAAAACGGTACCGGCGAACCAAGAGACAGATTATACCACGGGAAGAATGTTGAGATATGTAAAGCATTTCGGGTGGGGTTTTAATTCCACTCATTCCCAGGGTAGGACTTTGGCTTACTGTTGCCCTGAGTGAAGATCCTTTTCGTTTCTGTGTGTTTGTTGGGATGCTCTTTCACCGTCGACTCTCTTTTGCTACCTGTGTGTGTTGGTTAAGGGCGGCTGTCGAGGAAGCCTTTGCCAGCCAGCACGGAATTCTAGGCAAGGGTCCTAGCTATCGAAGGGCCCCATTAGCTGACAGCGTGTGTGTGTGTGAGTGTGTGTGGTTGATTTCCCCCTACAGATCGGACGCTTTACTGCTAACCGTTTTACACACCAAAAAAAACCCGGACCGTCGAGGAAATGATGTGAGGTTTGGTTTGGTGCCTGCGTTCGTGTGTGTGTTGAATTATGTTTCACCGTGAGCATCGAAGGTACTCGGCTCGATACATACCTTTTTTTTCTATTGTGTGATCTCCTGCTAGATCCCGATCATGCAGCAGCAGATCGTTGAAGAAGAATAAAGGAAGGGAGAAAAAAACGGTATAGTTTCCAGCATTACGCGAATGCATGCCGGATGGTATCAGTTATGGTATTTAATGGATTGGGTAAACGTGATATATGAATCGACCGAGTTGTGTGATGAAAGCACACACACTGGACGTACGCAGAAGCACGAATGTAGGCAAATTCTCAAACCGTAGGGTAAATGTAACCGAGCCCGAGATATTTTAATTGGAATCGAATTGATTCTTCTGATTCTATCGCTTTTTGGCAGAGAGCAATTGCAATCAGCCAGCTGGTTGGGAAGAAAGAATTTTCGATTTATAATTTAAAGTATACAGATTATTGTTAGAGAAGTTGTAAATCAAATAGAAAATAATCGAGATAAACAGAAGTGTAAAGAAGATAGCTGGATTTTTTTAATAAATCTCTAAATTCTATGATATCTATGAATTTACAGGAATGTTAGTTAAATCTAAAAAAATAAAATGTTTAAGGAAATTTAAGTTAAAATTCTATAGATAATAAAGAAATAAATAAAAAAGTCATTAACACACAAAATAAATAAACAAATTCTTCGGAGAACAGAAAAGATATTTTAAAAACATATATATAACATAAAGATATAAAAAAGCAAAATCTATAAAAAAATTACTAAATTAAAAATTGCTGATTATTTTATGGTTAAACATGAAAAAAATGCTGAAATTATTAAAAAAAATTATTATTTTTTTATAATTTTTAAATTGTATTTTTAAGAGATAATTATACACACAATTCCATATTATTAACTAACACAAAGCAGGTAACTTTTCGATTCACCGCTGATGGAAACGGAAAAATATTATGCTCTCGGTTCGCTACATAAATGCATAGCATAAAAACCTTACCACCACACAGCATAACCGTTGGAAACTGCGCTCGCTCTCTCTCACTCTCTCCGTCTTAATTCAAAATCATTTTCTCAACGGTTATTTCTCGCGAGAAAGAGCGAGAGAAGCAACAGGAGAAAAGGAGACAAACTGAGAGCAGAAAAGAGAAGCCAAACGCAAGCCTGGTTCTCGTACTCTTTCGTAGCGAGTTCGCGTTCTCCCTCACTCTTCCGCTCAACGGTTGCGTCGCTGCATCTCTCTCTCTCTCACACTCTCTCGCGCGTGCACAAAGCCACGCACACAGCGTTACCCGGCGCATCTCGCTTGGGTAAAAAGGTAGCAACAGCAGCATAGCCGCGCGGCGTCATGTTTTATGTTTTTCCCCCCTTAGTTTATTATGTTTGAACGCGCGAGCCAAACGGTTGTGTGCTGGCTGGGCTGTTGCTGACTGACTGACACGTCCGTGCCGCTTCTTACTGCAGTAAGTGTGTGTGTGTGTTTGTGGGGACGCATAACCAACGGTCGATAGTTGAACGACGGTGTAGAAACGCGCGTTACTACGAGATTACGATTCAGGATAAGAGTTTTGGCGTAGAAAAAGGATGCATCCTTTGTCGGCTTGGATGAAAACGCGTGTGCGTGTGTGTGTGGATGTGTGTGAGAGACGGGCGTGTAACTAAGGCAACCGCCGCCAACACGCGCGCGCGTCAGTGAAGCCTCGCAGGAAAACAGGGAAAAGAAAATCCAGTCCCGAGAAAAAAAAGAAAAGGATCGTCCGGTTGCTTCGATACGGGATTTTTGGAGCTTTCTTCTTCTTATTGAGTGCCGTCGAATTTTTTTTCTTCATACAATACGAAAGGATATGTTGAAGAAGAAAGCCGAATGAAGTGTACAGCAAGAGAAGAGAAAAACACAAGCAAGGATACCTCTAGTGTGTGTTTGTGTGTGTGTGTGTTTCAGAGTGTGTGTGTGTGTGAAGACAGCAAACAAGAGAAAGAAACGAATGGAAAAAGGAATTAAGGTGCTTAGTAACGAAATGGAACGACCGAAAAGGGAAACAAACAACCCCTAATAACAACCCAACAATTGCCTAACGGTGCTCGTGTGTGCGAGCGTTCCCATATGCGTCTGTGTGTGTGTTTGTTTGAATGGCGAGTGTAGAAAAAGGAATACACATTTTCCTCTAGCCCGGTGTGCCTTTCCACACTTTTTGTTTGGTTAGGGAAAACTAAGCTAACAAACAGTACCAACAGCTTACCGGGCTAGTGCTTTTGATGGAAATGTTAATGAATTTTCCACCTTTTCCCGTTGCGGTTCTGCTGCTGTAAATGCCGCATTTTCCTGGATGCACGGTAACGCCGGAACCGGAAAATTTACGTGATTCATCGTGCAGCAAAAGCCGCAACGCGCGATGCGCGTGTACGCAGAGAAACGCGCGCGCCAAGGAAAAATAGTTTTTCCCCGTGTGTAGAATATCTGGTGTGCCTGTGTGTGTGTGCTGCTGTGTTTAAGATTAGATAGATAAAAATGTTCAAAGTGGGGTTTTATTAGAAAAAAAGGATCCTGAAACTCTGTCCTTACTTTGTTAATATTGCTACTAGGTTTTGTGATTTAAATTTAAATTTTAATTGTTGTTATCTTTACCTTATTTTACAGTATTAGACCAAAAGCAAAAATCCATAACCAATCAGTGAGTGAGAACAGAAAAGTGCAAAATATTTTTGTGCTACAAAAAGTGCTCAAAAACATCTCCATAGAGTAAGGGAAAACTATTGGAAGGATAATAATAAAAAAAAAAACTATTTCCCAATAAATCACCGAAGAAACCGGAAACCGACCCAGCATTGAATTGGTAAGTAGATGAACGCATTTAAACACAAAAAAAAACCCCTCGGCTACAATCGTTTTTCTTTCCCCCTATAATATTATTCCGGGCAGTGGGGAATATTCAACAGATTTTTCCGAAGCCGTGTAATGGTCGCTTTTGCCGACTTTTCGCTCCGTTCGTACGGAGGGAATGGCTGTACCTCGGCACAGGAAAATTGCATTTATCGATCGATGGAACTGCTTCGACTGTGTACAGTCTGTTCTCGAGTTACGCGGATTCGGAGTTTTGAGAATTTATTTTATTCTGCAGTTTAAAATGACAGTTAAAAGGCGCGTGGCACGTAGATAAAAAATATGCTTTTCGAAATAAGTGGGATTTATCATACAAAAAGTTGAAAAGCTTTACAGATTGTCTATGGTGTAGATCCCCATAGTGGAGATCCCTCTTCTACACGAGCAGGGCTAGGTATCGAATCTCACCCGGAACGTCTCCCTGTCTGTCGGATTGACTTTCCAGCTACAGATAGCTAAACTCAGTGCAGGAAGCCAGGTCTCCTCAGGATTTAGAGACAAACAAGAAGAAAAGGGAGAAGATGTGTAAATTCTTCCATTTTCACAGATACTCTAGATACGCGCATTTCTCTGGTCCGCAGTATCCGCGAATGTCGAGAATTGTCTGTATGTATACACGATCATACACGAGGCAGTGTACTGGGCCTAAGGCTAAACACCACCCTCTCAAAATTTGCCCGGGAAAACGTGTTAACAGATTTTCTATATTTAATGATGCATCATCAAACTGCACTTTCGATGATTGACCCAACCGCCCGAGTCACTTTATTGAAAATAGGCAATTTTCCCGCGTTCGAAACGAAAGGCTGCCAACAAAAGCTGGCTGTGCATCGAATATCGCTCTGCCGCATATCGATTGAAACTATCGTGAAATATTGCAGCATGTGGATTATCCTCACAAATGTTGGGTAAACAGATTTCCCCCAGTGTGTCGGTGTGGAAAATGGGACGGCTCAATTCCAACACCCCGACGACGGCGACGCAGTAGTTTCGAGGGGTTTTTCGTCCTCATTTCCGTGCAATAAACATTGGAGAAGTATTGTAGCGTGGTGATGCTGCTCAGGCCGAACGAAATGGGACAGTTTTATTGCGAGCCCGACAGTGCCAGTAAATGGTGGTTTGGGTGGTTTTTAGGGCCGCTTCGTCACACATTATTTGGAGTTCTTTTCTCTTGGCTGAGTTTTTCCCTTTAAAAATTCATCCAAAAATAAAAACAGAGCAAGCGTTCCAAAACTAGGATGCAAAGCAATCATATATCTGGTTTGAAACACGCACACCAACACACTGGTAGCCGGTCACTTACACAACCGAAACTCGATGCGTGTGGAAGAAAGCATGAAAGGACATCTCATTTCACCACGACAGAGCCAATGAAGGAAAAAGCATCATCTTCTCGCATCTCATCTGTCACTCACTGATGCGCATCTCATCTCATTCCGCATTTCGAAAGCCTATCGCGAATTGTCGAAAGACGCGTTCAATTAAACTTTTTTACATAATCACCATATTTTCAAGATGTCCTCTGACTACCACAGTGCAATAGATAGGATGAAAAGCCCCCGAAGAGTGCTCTCGGATTCAAAGATACAATCGGAAGAAAAAAAGGAATGATACAATGAGAATGTGTGCGTGAATGCTTACATTCATTTGACAGCGGCAGCGATTGCTTGTTTTCTTCTGTTTGTTTCAAGGCTTGCTTCCAAATGCAATATTCATGCGTTGCGGATATTGTTTTGGAGCCACGAAACGGAAACGTATGGCGCCTGGATGTCCCCAGAAACGTTGGTCTTTTTGCTCGGTCTGGGATCCCTGTGTATGCCAATAGTTACTGAAGATTCGTAACCTTTTTTTATTTTTAAAAATTATGGACACGGTTGTTGACATTCCACTATTAAGCATAAGTAGTTCAAGTCAAGTTCAGTTATTGTTTTAATTCCACATGTTTAAAACAAGCGTCTACTTGTTTGACACAATGCTACGGATCGAACTAATCTTCACTATATAATTCTTATCTCAAATTCGAATCTTAAATATTTTTAAAAACATGTGGACACTATGCGTTTTTGTCATTGACATATTTATAAAACTGTTAAAACACCCCAGGAACCTCACGCTCTCGTCCTTGACACGGTCACCATTTTGTGAAAGTTATTAATTATGAACGATTCTGGATGCCCTAGAATTTGTCCTCAACCAGCAAGCTTGAAACTTCTGTCTACCATATCTTGAACAAATACGACGTAATCGGGCCGTGTGACATACACACACACACGCACTTTTTCCTTAACCCCTTCTTTCTCATAATTTCTCATAATTCAATTTCTTACCTTTACCTGGCGAGAAAAGATGGTCCCAAGGATTCCAAGGTTCCAAACCGTCAAGATAGACCTTCGATACGCGTCGACGGCAATTTTTCATGTCAGATCAACTACCTGGCGTCTTTTCTGGTCGAATCTTTTATTTAAAGCTAGCTTATTTTACGGAATTTATTGTACCTGGATGTCCTCAGCACATAAAGTGGTTTTGAGGAGAATTGTTGTTTCTAAACAGCCGCATTGCATTCGTTCCCATACTTCTTCGCCGGGGTATGCGGGAATGTACGTGAATAATTAAAAAGCTAGTAGAAGTAGTACTTTGTACCCGGCGAGTTCGTAAGGAGTTTCTACCGTTGGAGGACACAAGGATTTATTGGCATTTTGTAGCATAATTTAAATGACAGAATGGAAGTTACATATTCCAGGAGATGTCGTTACATACTGCTTTACCTTTACACCCTAGTAACATTTCAATTACAATGACATGAATCCATTGTCCATTTCGTCCACCCGTTCCACACGCTCTCTGTGGCGGTAGTTGATGGGAAAATAATTTACCTTGACATGCAGGTTTTGCAGGACGCGTGAGTGCAGCATTACCTTAAGCTGAAAGATGCTTCATCATGCTCTCGGTGCGCTCTTATCGTGATTATTTCAATATTCACACCTACCCGGCAAACTGGAAAGGGTGGAATTATTCGTGCCTTCCGCTGTCGTTTCAATGGCGTCCTTATACCCTTGTACCCTGGTAGAGGTGTACCTCAGTACTAGATTCCTTAAGGGGAAATTTATAGGAACCCCGACTTAACTATTTAATAAAAAAAATCTCCGGAAGGAAATGGTGGAAAAACGAATTTTCTATTCCAAGTTTGCGTGCTCGATCGTGACCGACTACAGTAGTATTAATTGCAATAGTACGGCAAAGCTTGTCTCCTCTTTTGGTTAGGTGGTCCTCTATTGACAGTTCGGCTAGGGAAAAGGATGTTCCACAAGCATGCAATAATCGACACCCGGTTGGTGCATAGAGTACACCACGCGCAGAACAACGCGAACAAGGTCCTGGCTGTATTGAGTAGAGTCCGTCACCGCCGTACAAACTACCAACACCGTACAGAGCGTTCGGTAGTTCGTGTATGGGAACGATTCTCCCCTTCTCGATTATGTTGCAACTACAACAATCGGAAAACCCTCCGTAAAGTTCCGCATGTCCTGTACATTGGTGTGTGCGTTCATGGTTCATTGGTCCGCCAGCGATTCTAGATTTCGGTCCCCTCGTCCTATAGCGAATCAAACGAGATGCAAACCAACGCTCAATGCGTTCTTGTAGTTTCCACCGTCCTGTGGACCCTGGGACCGTGGGTAATTGTACGTTGCAATGAACGGTCGGACAGGCACCCCTTTTTTGATCGAGCTTTCATCATTACCCGTAATCCCTACCCCTTGGTGAACGAAGCGGCCGAATAAATGGCCGCCGCATTCGTATTCGATATTTGAAGGGGGACGAAGGAATCGGATTGCTTGTACGGATTGTTGTGGATGGCGCCACCGACACCGACAGTATGAGTGTTCGATTTCGTGTGCTTAGCGGACTTCAAGCGGAGGACGATAGTTTGTCCAGGATGTTATTTTAAAATAAAATGCAGGCTCTATGCTTCGTGAAGTCCTGTTAGAGTGCTAACTATCTTCAAAGTTCAGGAACTTCCGTTCAGAACTTTGTTACATTAAGTGACGACAAATTTTCTATTTAAACAGTATAAATCTTATGTATAAAGCTCTTTGGTGTGGACTCTTTGTGAAGTTCTTTTAGAATCCTCACTATCTCCAGAGTATAGAAACTATTTTTTTGAAGTTCGTTAGGTTAAGACGAACACGGACCAATTGGCTGCGTACTACGGGTTGTTTCTGGCTCTCTGGTACTTCGTCAGGATCTGCTGGGACTTTGGCTGATGAGCAGAAACAGTTCGCAGACGCCATGAATCCCCTGGCAGCTCTATACTCACAGAGAAATCCTTCTTAGGATGTCCTCCCTATCTCCCTTTAGTGCTCCTAATAATCATCATAGTTCCAATAGCACAGATCTCCTTCTGAAACTCCAAAAACTTCCAGCTTCGCATCACCCTCTTCAGATTCGATTACACCAACAATTAGTGGATGTAATACTACGTGCGTAAATCGGAACCCGAGAACTCTCTCCCCACCCCCGAAAAAGACCACATCCGTCCCACAGTTCGTTGAACCATCGATGGCTGTGTGAAAGCCACCACCAAAGGGAAGCGAACTAATTTCTTCCCATCTTCGACAGCGAAACGTTCTCGGTCTCTACCACACGGGACGAAACGTGCCGGGGCACGGTTGATTAGCTACCTGCCGTCTTGTAGGACTGTGTGTAGTCGGTGTGGAGATTTCTGCCAGGGAACAAACATTTCGGTACGCACGAGCAGACGAAACACACCCATCCCAAGCCCATCAAACCTTGATGCTGTAGGGCAACTCA
The DNA here is from genome assembly GCF_013141755.1 of Anopheles stephensi. Classification (NCBI taxonomy): domain Eukaryota; kingdom Metazoa; phylum Arthropoda; class Insecta; order Diptera; family Culicidae; genus Anopheles; species Anopheles stephensi. The sequence continues at coordinate 20,230,640 of NC_050203.1, forward strand.
TTTTTCATCTGTAGCTAAATATTTAACGAGATACATCTCCTCGTGGCAGCGGTAGAAGAAGGAGGAGGAGGTCGACCGCTTCAGGGCATGAGTTAGTCTACCTGCAGAATCTCTGGAACTGAAGTGGAGATAGAGAGAGAGAGAGAGCGAAAGAAGAGCGAAGAGTGGCAGTTTGGTTGATCTACATTCTGGGTCGTCCCTTATTTCGCCGATTCCTCGCTACAATGTAGCGAAACGGACAAATTATGCAATGATGGATAGCGTTGGTCAAACACGGTGTTCGGTGAAATTTTTAGAGGTGGCGCCCACTCTTAAGCAGGGTAGCCAAAAGCTGTTGGAATTCAATTTTCGAACCCATTAAATGGCCATCGTGAAGCATTTTACGACCAGCCGCTTTTAACGATTAAACGTAACAGAAAGTTCTAGCACGAGGATCACCATTTCCATCTTGATCTTGGGTCAAGAATTAAAGAATGCTCCATAATAGATCGATAATGGTGTGTAGTGGCACACATCAACACTTGACCCCAATGCTGGCAAGTGACATTTTGTTGGCAGTTTGACGCTGGAAGCTACGTTGATGCCCATTAGTGTTAAATCTGGACGACTTCCAGGAACGGGTAGAACAACTCACCAATTATAATGCCACTTTTCCCGAACGTCCCAAGAATGAGCACCATTTGGACGATCTTTACGAGTTCGGAGTTTGGACGATCTCTTTCTCTCCCTTCCGTTGCCCTTTTTGGCGTTTCGGTCGATAAAGATCATTAAAAGCAATAATCGTAAAATCGTTGTGCTATGGCCCCAGAAGAGGGCCCACTTGTCCTGCGTGGAGCACCGAAATCGATAAACTGTCATCGGGTGAGCTCATAATCTCGTAAAATTAATCATCAACCATCTTGCTGGCATCTGTCCAACGGATTTTCCATAACCTCAACCCCCGTTGGCATGCTGCCGGGCTTGGGTCAGCTCTGCGTTTTTCTGCTTCCAACATATTACTCGATGCAAGGGGGTTTCGATTTGTATCAGCATAAGTTCCGCTTTTGGAGTCAGGAAAACTGGAGCGAAAGAGAGTCGGAGAGGCCATGTACCGCACCAGCAAAGCATCACCAATAATTGGACCAAGCTTACTTCGACTCTTGGGTTCCGTGCATTCCGTACCGAAACCACCACCAGCACCAGCAACCGTGAGTCAATGCTGTTGAACTCGATCTTTACCCCGCCGTGTGCACTTGATTGGTTTGGATCGATTCCGAGAAGAAAGAAGACGATTTGTTGTGCTGTGGAGGCTGGTCACCGACCGACCGTGCACACCAATCCGAGCAATAATCCACCCGTTGCGAACCAGCTGTCAGCTGTGGAGCTACATAGATCGATGCTCTGCCGATACACATCTCGGATGGTGCGGCATCTCACCGACCCCAACGAAGCGATCGCCCACCAGCATAATCGGTCCCGATCGGTTGGATGCCCGCGCAAGGGTCGCGGCATTACAGAATTCAATTCGAACGCAGCGTTCGAAATGGCCCACCATCCGTTAGGGGTCAGGCTGTGTTGGGGGTTGATTAGATTGGAAGCGATATTTATACGTGTGTATATTGAATTCTACTGGTTGCTCCTCTGGCTTCTCATGATCCGACAAAACACAATAAGGGCTTTCAGATCGTGTGTATGTTCGCTTCCCTTCTGTTTAGCTCTAAACCTAAATCCGATCGAACGGATGTGCAGATAGCAACGACGGACGGAACGAGAGACCTAAAAGTGTCGATCTTCCGTCCAAGTTACTGCTGGCGGAATGGGCGATTGTTTTGCTACGACTACCGCCCGATCTTAGCAACAGTTGCACTAGATCTAAGCAAGCGGTGGCGGCATTTTCTCCCCATACCAGAGATGTCAAACGCGTTTGATGAGACGGCAGGTCTTCCGAGCTGCATAAGTACACTAGCAGAACAATAGTATTATTATTTTTAATCAACCGTTTTAACCAAGAAACAAAATTGTTCTTAAAGTTAACTTTATTTTGAATAGAACAAAAATTAGTTCAAAAGCAATAGGGCCAGGCCGTCCTACATGTATAAAAAAAAATGGTTGAAAGGATACATTTTGGAGATGAGATTTGCAGGACTTCGCACTTTATATTGGGAAAATTAAAATGGAATCGGAATGTTAAAATCGATTCATATGCCCTTTTCGACTAAAGAACTCGTCACTCTACAATTTATTACTTAACAAACTATCACATCAAAACAGTTGTGTTGTTTGCTGTGTGTAGTCAAACAGAACACACCAGTTCCACTTGTTCTACCACTGGCCCCAGAATCAAAATGGCTGCAACTAAATCGCTAGTAATGGTTTTTTTTTGTCGATGGACAACAGCTCTACCCCAGTTGCTAGTATCTGATCGTTCCCGTGGAACAACAATAATTGACAGCAAATTGTCATTCAATCATGGAATGTAAAAGAGAATACCAGCATTATGGTGTGTGGGGTCAATTTGGTCTGATGGGCACACAATTAAAATTAACTTTTTTTCTGTGGAACTCTGACCGTTAATCGAGTAGACGAAGCTGAGATCAAAGCTATTAAGAGACTTATTTGGCTTAGAGCACTTTTGTGTCTCTCTGAAGTTCTTCTCAGTATGTTTCAGTGCGAGTTTGACACCACTGTCTAGCAACTATCTTTCTCGTACAGCCCGATTTTGTACCTTTTTCCCTTAGATCCTTCCGCCCAAAAAATCATGCCTGGATAGTAGAACTCACCCAACCAAACCGCTGTGCACAAAACAGTTTCGGTGTTCGCTACACTTCCATTTGTGTGGAATATCGCCCACCCAACCGTCAACCGTGCGGGAGTTAAGTGGAGCGCACACGGTTATGCCCTAGACCTCGTCGAACTCATCGAACCGTACCGGTGCTACTACGAAACATAGCGGAGGGAGAAATAAAGAGAAGTGGCTGTGGAGGGGTTTCGAAGGGAGGGAAAAGCTCGGTGCACCCACCATTAGCATTGTAGTGAAACGAACTACACACACACGTAGCGTAATCGCGTCCCAAACGGGAAGTGCTGTTCACCCTCCGAACGGCGTCGTCCCGCAAGGTTGATGATCATGATCGGTCTAAGTCGGCGTCGGTCCCAATCGCGGTCCGGCAGTGTGTCCTCGTCCATTCTAGAGCAGATCGTAAAAACTTCACCCATACTGTACAAGCTGGGTGATCGCGGGAGAAGATCACTGGTGGATCGTGGAAGGCAGTGGGGGGGGGGATCGATTGTTCCGTCTTCATTCGAGTGGCACTAAAGGCACATTTTAGTTTTGGACAGAGTGCAGTGCACTGTATATCAGAACGCTTGGTTGTCCCTCTCCCCCTCCGGCAGACCACCACTGTCCCCCCCCCCCCCCCGTTCCATGCGGCTCACCACGATAATTACGTAACGAGCAAATATTGCCCTTTTTCGGGATTCTCAGGGGGGAGCGTTTTTCCGGCGAGCCGGGAAGGTTGAACTAGGGAGAGAGAGAGAGGTCATTTTTCGTGTGCCGGTTGGTTTTCTAGCTTTGCGAGAGATCGGCACGTACCCTGTGCGGTACGTTCTCGGGCCGTAATTATCCATTGTAAGAGCCTTCGATAGAGCAGCAGATCGCCACGATGTTATGTCATGTTTTCCTATTTTTGGCAGGCAGGAGGCCTCGAGGAAATTGGGAAAAAAAACACGACACGATCCGGGCGCGCGCATTGTTTGTGAACAAACAGTGTGCAATTTGGGTGCCATTTGGGTGGGAAGCAAAGCCCGGGGGGTGTTTCGATTTCCTTTTCCTAGTGTCTAGGTGACCTACCGCGCTAGGCATGGAACGATCACCAGCTATGTGGTGGTTGCAGCATAATACGTGTGTGTGTGTGTGGTTAGCAAAACAAGAGCAAGGAACACACAGCGAGTAGCATAAACATCCCAACAAAAAAAATAGTTCAACAACAACGTGTTGTTGTGAGGTTCTAAAGCGTGAGGATCGTCGAGAAGAGAGATCTTAGGAACGCGAATGAGCCCACCGTTTCGCAACGCACGATGATATGGTGAAATCCTGCTCGTTGCTCTCTTATCTCGATAGCCGCATACGAAACAGAATCTCATTTCTAGTTCCATTTGCCGGTTGATGAAGGAACCTGTTGGGGATCGCCCAACTTCTTGGGGAGGGAAAGATCGTGCCAACCAACTGATCGGCCAAAGTACAGTTGCGCCTGCCATTGGGAGCTTGCTCCCGTGGCTCTCGGGTCGGGTCTCGCTGATAGCACTTCGATAGATTTGTGTGCCCCAAGCTCCAATGGGTAATGCTTTTGCAGAACATTTTAAACTAATTACCCGCCGCCACCGGCAGCGGCATCTAGCGGGAAATCGATGATTGATGAGAGCTTACAGGCCGGACACACGGGGTTTGGAAGAAGACGGGTGTGTGTGTGTCCATCATTACGTGATCACCTTCGGGATTTATTCTTAACGTATGTTTTGCTTCGTCCACCAACATCTTCTGCCCAACATCCTCCTCCACGCGAGTTAATTCCCTCCTCGAGCGTTCTATCTACGCACGAATAATTTTCTACATTTCGCACTTTACTGTTGTTCGGTTGGAGAAGCGGAGGCATACACTGAGAGGTGGAGTTTGTGTTGAAAATACTTTCCGGTTCTATTTCATCTAACGCCACTCACGAATGTTTGGGTTCGGTTGCGCAAACGTGTGCGTACCAATCTCGTGGGCTTCCGTAATGGCGCAATTTTCAACATATGTTACTTCGTGCCTCGCGGGTGGCATGGAGCAGAGTATTTTTTTTTTTGGTTGGTATTTTCTCTCTATTCCCTACTTTTAAATCGAGACAACATCGCCTCCTTCGGCTTCGAGCATGGTTTGGTGCTTTAGAGACGCAAGTCAGACAAGAATAAAAAAAGGGCACAGGAAGTAACCGTTTGGTTTCGAGCCAGAATTCATTCGATTCGCAGAGTTTGGGTGTTGGTGATTTTTGTTGGAAACTGTTTCTTACTCTGCTTGGTCTTTGTTAGAAGAGGACTTATTGGTTCAAGTAAGTCCAGTCCTCGTCACTCTTGTGATTGATAAGGTCCCATCGAGTCGAATTTCAAAATTATTTGTATTGTAAGCAACGACTCGCTACAAAGATCATAACATTAAGTAGAATACGATGGTATAATACAAGCAGCTCATAGTAAACAATCTAATATTGGTCCCACCAAACTTATCTGATTGTCTTCTAATACCTTCCGCAGTAGGGAGGACGTTAATTAGAAGTTCAATAAGCTTCGTTCCAAGTCGTCTGGCTCTTTTCTTTCAGTGAAATCTTTTACTTTTACTTTTTTTTTATTTGAAGCTTTTGTCCAATAAACTAGGGTCCTTAAGATAACATTTTCTATTCGAATGCGACTTCTGGTGATCTGCGTCTTCTTGACTACTTCTGGTGATAGAATGAATAGGCAAGGACAAGAGTTATTATTCCTGAACTCTCGTTACTTTTAAAGACGCTGATTCTTCACATCTCTTTGACAGTTGACGAATCAGTTCGGATCTTTAAACTTTCACAGTAAAATAATTCATTCAACCTATAAAACTCACTACAGTACCTGGGATATATGGCTCTATCACAATCTCTTTAACCAGACATCACTTTAAAGTCTTCACCTAGAATGATTGCTACACATCCCATTTCCTACTGTTATTCCCTAAGCTCGTAAGACGAAACGGAACACCGGTACCGATGAGAAATGATGATCCGTTGATTCAACCGAAATGTCACGCATATCACGCTTTACGACCGTTCGCAAACAGCCGCGCGCGAATATCTTGTTGATCTTTCAGTTCAAAGTACAGCCAACCAAGACGCTGTGTGTTACAGAAAAAGTGTTAAGCGTAGACAAGCCAAGATTCTGATGACTTCCTTTTCATCCCCCGTATGAGGAAAAAAAGCCGGTGTTGAACAACACCGACTGGCCTACATAAAACCCGCACGAGAATGAGTCTGGGGGGTTGTTTTAAAAATTTAAAATGTACGTCACTCCTTGTAGAGTGGCGAGAGCGAGAACGAGAGAGGAAGAGTGTCTGCCGCGGATCCTTTTAAAACCGGGTGCTCGTACGATCGATCGTCGCGAAACAAGCAAGCAAGCAAAAAAGCAAAAGAAAATCGGAACACGCGTCTGCCGAATTTCGCCTTCCTGCTGTCGATTGCTTCTGGGAGTTGCGCCCACCATCTACGGGCAGGAGGCTCCCAGGCGTACCTAGCAGCAGGCAGAGCCCTCGCAGTCGGGAGATGTTGTTGTTCGGAGTTCTCGCTTCTTGTTTATACGGCTGTCGTAAAGATTGTAGAACTCTTCTTGTTGTACCGCTCGTTCCGTTGGGACCTCTATCCCCAAGTAGATTGAACTCCGTATGCCAAATAACTGCCCTTTCATCCATTCAACGCTTAGCTGGTGCTATCTTAATGTTGGCTTGTGAGCAAAGGTTTAAACCGAAACCTTGTGCTACAATGTGAGCACAGGGTGTGTTTTTTTCTGTTGGTTTCCTTGTTGGTAAGTTTACGCGCAGCTTGATACGACCGACAAAAAAAAACACACACGGGAAACGAAAGCAAACTCCCCGAAGCTCTCTCAACATGGTCGGCTTCATGTTCTTTGGGTCTTCTTTTGGAGAAGGTTGTTTCCTGTGTTCCTGTGCTCATATAAGGGTGGAATGAAATTAAAGATTGTAGTTCAAGGCACAACAGTGCCACAACACTTTGAGGCTTTGTTTTGACCGATTCCTTTCTTTCGTTGCTTAGGGGGAGAGGAATTGATCGAGAGTTCGATTTCGTGTTTGCATTATAGCCCGCGGCTGCAACACTTCCGTCTCGGATGGAATCGTGAAATTGGAATCTAAATATGTGACAAATGAGGCTTTAATCAAAAAACGAGGTTCATTTAACGCTTTGTTGTTCGTTTTGAAGTTAAAACAAATACGAATCGCGTTTGGAAACTGATTTTCCCAGACTCGTACACACTTTCTCACTGCTCGGGGTGAGTTCACAGGGATTGACATGTGTTTGACCCGATTTTCCCGAAGACACTGAGTGATGACACTGTATTTTTTTGTGCTTCGTGTTACCCTTAGCGATTGCCCAAGAAGAATGGAAGCAAATGCTAAAAGCAATCGCAACCCCTTTTGGAAGAGACGCGGGCTAGAGACCGGGAACCAGATTGACCCGGATTGCGACATCGCTCGGCCCGAGTGCACTCCCATGTGGTCCCCGGTGGCCTGCAATCAGTGTTTATTATTGCAATCGTGAGCTACTGCCGTGGTTCGCAAGGGGCGCGCTAGGAATGCTAATAACGAATCCTTCTCGCCCTACAAGCACCACCGCCACACGATCATCATCATCAGCGTGGTGTGAAGAGGTGTGAAAGTAAAGCCATCTAACCCCGTGCTTGTGCATTGCACCGTACCATAACATATGCTAACGAGTGTTAACAACAGCACGCCAACATCGGCCATTGGAATAGGGGCTCGAAGGAAGGATGAAGGATGTTTTCATAAATACTACACACACACGCATCTCGTGTACATCATCGGGAAAAAGTGCATCGCCGAGCGAGGCGTCTGACTGAGAGCGCAAATGTTTATGTTTGTTGCTTTTTTTTCCACCGATTGTTTTGTTTTTTGTTCTCGATTGCAGCCGATTTCTAGATTTTTTTCCGGTCTTGCTGTTACCTTCATTTATCATAGCGATGTTTTGGGGGTTTTTGGAAGCAAACTGCTGGTTTATCATTCGTTTCGACGGTTGTCAGACGGTTGTTTCGGGGAGCGGCTGCTTTTAATTAATCGTTAGTAGCTTACGATGCTTCATCATAGGGAGGATTTAATTTTGCCTGTTTAGTAAACATCGGGCTTTTCTCTTTTGATTGTAATTAATTCTGTTTGAACTGTCATTTTTATTGGGCAAGGGAAGTCTTTTTTGTCTATCCGTTAGGATCTTTTGACATTTGGAGGCTTAAGTATGCTTAGCAGCTAAATTTCCTCAGGACCGGGGTTCACTTCCCATCCAGACCGCCTCACCGTACGTAAGGTTGACTACCTTACTATGGGTAAAATCGAATCATAGAAAGCCAGAAATGGCAGACCGAGACCTCTCGAGGTTGCAGTTGCCAAAGAAGAAGTATCAAAGAGCTGTACTAAGTCTGTTAAAACTTTACTTCTAAAAAAAAATATTACTATTTTTCCAACAATTCTTAATTTTTTCCCGAATTTTTAAAGCTTACTTGAAAATTTTTCTGGGCATTGAATGTATGCCTATTGGCGCTGCTTTCACCTTAGCCTCCGAAATTCCTCGTAATTCTTAGTATTATCGTAGCAGACGCTTCTTAATTTGACATCTAGAGGGCTAGCTGTACAGCTGTCAGTTTTATATGCATATATTTTTCACTGGGTAAAGCGTTAGTGTTCAAATATTCAAATAAAACCGTTGAAGATAGTATTTATTCTTAAAAAAATTTCACACGTAAATATGATGGAGTTTTATCTATCAAAACATCAGTAATTTAAAAAGTAATTAAATATTCTCATCACCTTAAACTAGAACGATATGCTTTGTCATTTCTCTTCATTTACCTTAAAAAAATCGCCACATCACTGTGAAACATAATTTGATAAAATGCATCCCATGCCAAGTTTTAATGAGCACGTACAGCACGACCAAATCATGATAAAATCAATCAAGCCAGCACCGGTGCTTTCTTTTGCGCTTCGGAGTCCAAAAATAGCCCACTCATCAGAATAAATGCACTTCCGTGTGCGGTACACGTGCGCCCCGCGATAATAATACAATCAATTTGCAATCACTTTCCCTTCGCTTCAAAGATTTCATTCAGCTACACGACGAGCAAGCAAGAAAGTAATGGGAATAGCTATTTTTTTAATATAATCCTTCTCACACATTGTGCGCTCTTATCGCGTGCATCGTGTAAAGTTAAAGCTGCAGAAAAAAAGTCACCCCACGTAGGGAGGTAAGCGTGCAGACAGTTTGTTCTTACCCGTTACTAAACGAACCGGAAGTTGGACACCCGGGGAGAAAACAACCATGATACTTAGCGACGAACGCACCCACTGCAAGTTTAGTGCATTTTCGCGCGTGCAACCGAAACCCGGGTCTGGATTTCCGGCCCGGCAATCAGCCGTCCAACGGGGTTAAAAGGAAAAACAATGCAAACAAACCCTTCCGTTTTTTTGCCATCATGGCGTTCTTATTTTATCACCGTTACCTCAGTAAGGGGGTTTCCCTCCCCCCCCCCCCCCCCCCCTCCCCATTACAATGTCGTTCTGGGCCCAAACAAGGGAGGACATCGTAATGGCGTGTTTGCTGTAATTACAAGCACCTACACCGTACGGGTAAGTGCGCGTGCTGCAAGCGAACTGCATCGATGCGCACCCGAAACGCACTCGTTCGCCCATTCCCCCCATGTATTCCACGTTCCGGGGTTGCGTTTAATGTCCGTGAAAATCGGGTCCGATCGATAGCGTACGACCGCGTTTGTTGTCGTTGTCGACCGGAAGGGTGCACATTGAACTTGGCCCCTGTTTTTATGCAAAGTGGTGTTGTTTCGCGAGACTGGTGGCTTCCAATTTCGCCGTAGACTTGAACCGGTTTTGAGGGTTCGTTTTTGTTTATTTTCCACCTAGAAACCGACGGGCAGCGGCGATACGCACAAAAGGACAAAAACTTGACATTGGCACACGCTACTTACTTGCACACGGAATGGCGCGAACGGGTGCGAATTTCTTAGCCCTTTAAAAAAGCGGGTCGCAAAGGGAACCGGGAAAGCAAAATATAAAGGTACACTCTAAGGTTTCCTTCCCTTCTTTTTTCGAGTGCTAGTCTGTTATCCGGAAGTTATCGTATCGGAAAAACAGGCGACCAGTGAGAGAAGCCTTAAGAAGCGTACACAAACCAAAACTAGCTAGGCACACAGGGAAAATCTCGCAACTCGCCTATATTTGTGTGCCTTCTGTGTTCGTAGACTTTGTAGACACAAAGAAAAACGAACAAAATAATGGCGTCTGATTGTGGTGCTGCTGCTGCTACTGGTGGTGCATCCTTTATTCCCGATGCACCCAGACTAGACCAGACTCTTTTGGGTCGTGATTGGAAAAAAATGGAAAACTTGTAAGTGCATTTTATCGTTCTTACTTTGTCTTTTGCTCCTCATTTAGCTGGAGAGAGAGAGAGAGAGAGAGAGAGATTATCCAACCCAAGGCGTGCATAATGCAAGCGCGGAAGAAGCGTTAAATGCTAAGCTACCCAGAGAACCCCGTAACGCTTCTCGGCAACGGGCCCTTGCTTGCTGTCTTGCTGTTCGTAGTTTGGTTCGGATAGATAAACATTACTTAATTGCAGCACAGAACAATGGGACCTAAATTGGTGCCCCTTGGAAGCGCATGGAAGAGACTTTTGCAATGTGCAACGACAAAGCAGATTTAAGATTGACGCTAGTGCTCCGTTTTGGGCTAGCGAGCATGAAGACAAGTTAAGCCATTTTTGCTGCAGATTGTTATCAGTTTGAAGTGAAAAAGAATAAAAATTTCGAACCTTTTACTATAACAGTTAAAATGCCACTAGCGATAGAACGCCGGATAGAAGCTTCTCATGCATGCACGAGGGTAGAAGTTAGGGTTGAGGGCGAGCTTCGTTTAGGGTTGAGTTAGTTCAGCAACCTTTCGCGTGTGCGGAAATCGTCGTCACCATTACTAACCGGGTAGGAAACAGTTTTGTTTCGCTCGCCCTGTCCGCCCGAAGCACAGCCAAGTTAACTCGTATAAATCCCCCACAACAACTACCGGATACAGGGCTAGGGGGGTTTCTGCTAAAGTTCCTTCTACACCAACCATTCGCCAATTGCGTGCTGATGTGCAATTTTCCTATCCAACCGAAGCGGACAGTCCTGTGGCGTTTGGTGCAATATATACTGCTATAGTTCTCAACCGTTTCTTGAATGGAGAAGCGCGTAAAAGGTTTTACATGATGAGAAGAGGGTTTCGTTTTTGTTTCGTTGAAGGAAGTTTTATACAAACAAATTAGACAATATCGTTTAGTTTTGATTGCCGGGAGCTCGCCGGGTGGGGTAGATTGTTTTTTATGTGTTGTTTTTGTTATTTGTTTTGCATCTTTATTGCTTGATGCATGCAATCGCATTTTGAACATATAATCGTCGTGATTAGAATGTTTGATACTATTTAGGGGTTTTTTGATTGCCATCTTTAATTTTTTACAATTTTGTAGAGAAAACTGATTAAAAAAACAAAATCGGTTACCAAAGGAGAATGCAAAAGGAAAAAAAGAGAACAGACATGTCTTTTATGTCAAACTGAATAAGTGTCATCAATGTCAAATGTTTGTTTGACGTCTATCAAAGCATGCTCTAGGCGCCTACACTAGGCTGTATATATACACCTTGTTCGTATGATTGAGCTGATGATAGTTACTTCATTGTTTTGGCGATTATTTAACAGATCTTTGCCACCAGTATTACAAATTAAATTAAATTTAAAAATTATTACAAAATATTATCAAGGTTTCGTCCGCGGGCATACTGTGCTAGGTGCGTAAGAGAAGCGTTTGATTGGTGAGCCCTATCTTCTCATCTACAATACTCTAACCAATATACTATTCTTAATCAGTGGGATAACTTTGAAAGGCAGGACCGGGGCTCAAATCTCATCTGGGTCGTTCCCTCACAGTGTGGACTGGCTATCCAACTATGTAGCATAACTAAGTCTAGTAGGCCAGAAATGACAGGTGACCTAAAGAGGCCGTTAGGCAAAGCAAGCAGAAGAAGTCTACAAAAAATAATGCTTTTAAACGTCAAAAATAGATTGATGTTTTTTTTAAACGTATCGATGCAGCATAGTGTCTATACACCTTGGCTGGCGGCTGATACTAATGACAGATACTAAGCGTCTAGATAAAAAAAATCATCAAAATCTTAATGAAAAATGTACTGAAACGGAAAAGAAATCGTTAAATATAAAATAAAAGTCGTTAATGAAACAAAATTAAATATACAATCAAAAAGCTTAATCTGATTCAATTTCATCTTAACAAAAGCGAATCAATTAGCAGTTACCATTTCCCTGTGCAACGAGCAACTCGTTAATTTCTCATAATGCACATACGATTAATGTTTGAATGAAATTTGCATTAACAACAAAAATCACATCCCATTCCTATGTACATCAATTCAACAACAACAAAAAAAAACATTTATTTACCCTTTGTTCTCTCTCCATTTTTGTATTTTTTTAACAGATCAGCTCCCTCACACGCTTGATGAGTCGGTTGAAGGCAAGACTTTCAACAGACCACCATCATCCAACGAACCAACGCTAGCCGCAAAGCCGTGGAGACCATTTTTAACGTCCCCAGAACATACTCCGGGCAAGTGTGAATCCGGGTGGTTTTCAAGCCCGAACTCTTCTAGCAGTACAAACGACATAGAAACACGACCAGGTAAGCCGGCCGGTTTTGCTTTTATGTAATTTAAACGGAAAAACAATTATTACGGGCGCTGGTTGCTTCACGAGAGCACTGCAGCGGACTCAGCGTAAACCAACCGGCAAACTCGGGCCCGTGCTATGCCCATGTTTTCGGGGTTCAAACTCATTTTTACTACACACTCGTTTCCCATACGATCACGTGCGTTTGGTTCGGTGTTAAACGCCCGAAATTCCTGTGTTGAGGAAGGCTTTTCTCGGGAAAAGATTATGAAACACAACCGTGTCATTATGAAAAACACGTTGTAGTTCTGTTCAATTGTACAAACTCCGCGCGTCCGTTCCCGGTCTCTCGCTCCTCCGTACTCTGTCTCTCATCCGCTTCGCTTGCGTTTATCGCCGGGTTCTTTGATGAAGATCCCCGTTGGGCCATGATTATAGGCTTTCCACCATAGGTTTCGGCTCCCCCCACCGATTCTGGATGTCTTTCTCCTCAATTATGTACACGACAATTTAAACGCAATACCACAAGGCAGAACGGGTAGACCGTGAGCCCAAACATGAGAAGCATGCCGCCCGCGAGAACTTGTACACGTGTACCACACGACCGTTACATTTTTTGGTGGAGTAAAAGCTGGTCGGGTGGACCACGAGAATAATTACGCGGTGCTCCAAATATACTTTTTCCTGTTAGCGTGGCCATAATTACCTTTGTTTCTTTCCAAAACAATGGCTCGTAACAGTCCTCAAGGAAGGTAGAGCGAACCACGAATTCTAGAAAATCTAGCAGGACTTTTTTTCGGGAATCCTTTGGCACATTCGATGCGTGTCCTTGATGGGTCGAAATCCGGTAAAACGAGCACCGGGGGTGAAAGTGTGAAACAAAATTAATATTTTATCTCGTATGTTAATTGTATCCAATCTGCAAGCGAAAATCTAGCGAGGGTGAGCGGTTAGATAGAATGAAGGCGGGAACCCCTTTTTGGTTTGCTTTATCCAGATGTGTTTGTTAAAGAAAAGGCCCGCAAGAGCGAGAGCACGACCGAAACAATCGTCGAGCAAATACGTATGTGTGCATCGCTCATAAATCTCGAGTTAAATCGTACGTTCGTGGGGGCAGAAAAACCCTCGTAGGACGATCAAAACGCATAATTATAATGATTTACTTCGACCGCACGTTTGTTCCGTCCGGTTGGGGTCGGAGCAGCCAGAAAACTACGTACGAACTCTTCCCGACGATGACGATGTAAACCGAGCCGGGAAAACCTTTTTTCCTCCACACGAAATGGGGAACGTGTAGAGCCAGGCCGCCGATTTAATCGGCATTGCCTCGCTTCCGCAACGTAGAATTTTCTCCGCTTGTTTTTAATTTTTATTTTGTGCTTGAGTATGTAGAGTGAAGTAGCAGAGAGAGAGAGGGAGAGAGTGAGATAGAGGGACAGTTCCGTTTTTAAGTGCCATTTGTGTTGGTTTGTGGCATTTAAACACATTTTGTATGTGTCTTCGACAAAAAAGTCGCTCGTGTTGGGTTCTTCGAATTTGTGGATTAATTTAAACGAAAACACATGTTTCTTCTTGTATGATGTATTGAGTATGTGGTTGATAGGTCATGTTGGTAGAATCATAACACGGTAATGGATTATGTTTATTGGGCAATGAAGGCTAATAGAGCGAAGAGTTAAATATTTAAAATATTATGAACACGAACGATTGATTTTAGTTGTACTAGATTGCAGAAGAAACTGTCATACTCTGATAAACGGTTAATGGGTTTTTAATTTATAGAGGAGACGCCCAAATGTATACTATTTTCATTTTTATGTGACAGGACAGCTAATACAAGCTTCTAGGCATCTATATGATCTCTATATGAAGCGATTTTTTTTTTATTATTTACCTCGATGATCAACTAAATTTCCGTTTGCTGTTTGGATTATCTAAATTCAGTCAGAAAATATCGAAACAACTCCCCTAATCTTCAAGAATTACTTAAAATAGGCAAAAACATGGCAATGGCATACATTTAGGCGTTGTGCAATCCGTTCGAAGGAATGACTATCCAGCTACGGATTAATTAATGGCCATATAAATCAGAAATAGCTGCCCAAGGCTATACGAGGTTTAAGAACCATTGAGCATTAGAAAAAGGGATATAAAACGGCTTATTAAATGTCTTATTAAGGAATAGTACAGCTGCTCATTGCGATGCAAAAACCTTAAAAATGTTTTTTTTACTATAGCTCTCGTTTCTTTCATAAAAAGTCATCAGCCCTTCATCACCGTATTGTCACGTGAGCATCTTTTTGCCTCGTTGTTTACTCACCCAACCCCCCCTCCCAAACGGCGAATCCTCCTTTGCCAACCTTAACCGCGCAAGAAAGCATCCCGTCCACATTTGATGAACCGTCTCCACGCGGCATTAATGCTTGCCGGAGGGCCTGCGGTCTGGCCATTGAGCTCCATTCAGCTTCCCCCGTCATCCATTGTCATCCACCGTGGTGGGCTGACGGAGGGCGCGACGCATTCTCTCTTTTGTTGTCGATCACACTCGAGACGGATGCAAATCCCTTTTTGCTGCCAACATAAGAAGACATCCTCATGCTCGTGGACAGGAAATGAATGAATGATCCCGTTTCCATTGCGCAGTGTATATTTGCAACAAAAGAATGAGTACCGGACCGGAGGAGGGAGAAGTGATGTGATGGGGGAAAAGGGGAGTATCTGAAGATGATGGGATGCCGTTGATGCTAATAAAATTCAATTTACGAATCTTGCTGCTGCTTGAACTTGTGCCATTGACCGTTGCCGCATTGGGTCGGGTTTGACTGGGCTCGTCTCCAGCTCCAAGCGTCATTAGCCTTTCACACCCGGGCTTCTTCACCGTCCGAGAGCCGATAAAGCCGTGTGGATCTTAAGCAATGACAATTGCTTTGGGGACGCCTTGGCAGTCCCAACCGTCAAGAGCCTCCGGTCCGGCAAGCTGCATGCTCTGACGATGGGGACGAATCCAATTACCAACGTGTACACCAGCATCCACGTAAACACGCACATGACAGCATTAATCCCTGCGCGGACAGGCTTCGGCTTCAACCCGATGGCAAAACTGACCGACAGGCAATAAATTACAATATTTTTTCTCATTCCCTTCCTTCACTCGCTGCACTTGATTGCACTTGCTGTGGTCCAGCAGCAGAAATTAAAGCCTCCCCGATGAAGCTGCCTTGGGTTCCACTGCTGCACTTCTTCGCTGGATGGAATCGGATGTAACCGAACGGACGGTGTTCCAGCTCGAGCAACATTATTCTGGCGCTTCCTTTGACCGTGAGCTGCATCGCGGACGATATTTACCCAGTTGATTTATTTTACGACGCCTCCGGGTTTTTGATCTTCTCGGGTGGATCAGGGATGGAATCAAGCTACAGCCCAAGTGCTGGAGGAAGAACAGTAAAAAAACACACACACACTGGAGGAGAGACTCGATGCGGGTCAGAAACTATACTGCTGGAGATAAATTTGACGCTTCAGGTTCAAAACTCGGCTACCGGCGACGATCGTGGTGGCGTCACGGGAGCTACAAGTACGGCATGAATCATTGTCGTACAATTCCGTTGAAAATCTTGCGGTGCGTTACGATGCTGCAGCTTGATAGGTTGATTGCACTCAGCGCTCAGGCATTGGGGAAAGTAAACATATGGATTTAGTCTGCCAGGGGGCACGACGGTCCGGGCAATCCGAGCTTGCAATGCGTGCCGGGACCGGCTGGCGAGTGTGGAAAGACACAAGCCAGACACTGGCACGGTTTGAAGGTGAGGGTTATTAAGAATTTTTGAGCAGAGAGTCTGGAAACGATCTTCCCTGCAATGTCACTGCTAACCGTGGGCGGCTTGGTTAACTGGTAAGACGATACTCCTTGCCGTCGATAACGTTTGTTTGTGCTTTGTGTTCAACGATGTTTTGATTTGGGGCTCCGATCCGATTACTACACCTTTGCCTGTGGGCCCATTGGTGAAGAGATGCTTCGCCCATTTATGCTTACGATCAGAAGATCGCGTAGATCAGAAGATACTCAATGCTAGACCAGTGATTGCTGTAAAATCATTGCTTTCCTGCTATAAAACAACCATAAGGCCACCGTTATTTCGTTTGAATTATTAATTACATTTTAAATGATCGACAAAATAAGAACCACTTAACAAGGGCCCTAATCGTGAGTACAACATCCCCTTTTTTAACCCTCTAACTCTTAGCAACAAAAAACGGGCTACCACTTAATTGCTTCAAATTAACAGCTGAAGCTCGAACGTGAACAAAATAAATTAACTGTCAGGCGGATTTCACTCAACGGCAGTTGGGCGGTCTCGTCGTCGTGGCCAGGCGGCGTGGAAAGTCGTCAGCTGTGGTGTCGCTACCGACGGTACAAAAATAACGTTTTTTTTTGTTGGTTCCTTTGGTTCCAAGTTGGGGTGATGTTCCTGCGTTTGTCGTTTGTTCTTTGGGTTGATAAATCGGGTTCACACTTTCGCCCACACGGTGCAGTGTACCGGCTTAGCGCTGACATTCAGATCTAGCCCTCCGATAAGCTAGCCCAACTCCACTCGCCGATGAGTGATAAAGTGACAAAGCTTTCGCTGTCAGCACACGTCACTGTGCGCTGCACAACAAAACGAGTCCTCTAATGAGATCTAATTTGTTGACAAGTGTACGAAAGAACGCACCAAAACTTTCACGCCGACAGTGTCCCTAAAATACGCCACCAGTGTGTGCACACTCAGCTGCATCGAAGTATCGAAATGGCGGGAAAAACCTTACAAACGCAACTCTCCCCTCCGCATGGTCCCGCAACGACTATTACCTTTACGGCTACCAGCTCGGTACGCTTCTCCTTTTGCGAAGTGATCATATTTCACCGTCTCCACATACTTCACTTTATGAAGTTTCACTTAAAAACAGCCGACTTATTAGCCGCTCGCCCCCACTACAAGGCGCACGCAAACCGATCGGAAGTGGGATTGCATTACCAAACAAAATACGGGTCTCCGGCCGCCCCCCTTTCGTTCTACTCCATCGGCTCGTTTGTGGTAAGTCAGCTATTTCCCCCGTCGGTTGTAATCGCTTATCGCGAGGGTTTGGCGTGCTGAAACTTGATACCTGCACTACCTACTGCTTTGAGTATGGATCAATTACAGGCGCTGGATGGTTAAGGATGCCCTAGCAGGTTCCTGCCGCTGGGACGTGCCAGAACGCCGCCCAGAAAATTGGTGCACAGGTGAGCACCAGGATGGGACGCTTCTTACGTTACGCTGCACCTGACATAATTCCCTCCGTTAGTGAACCGAACGGTACGGGGGTAGCTATTGAACGTTGAATCATCAGCTTATGTCTCGGGTGGGTTTAATGTAGTTGAAGTGTTCTTTAGACGATCGTTAGGGCTCAATGTTCTTCTCGATGTTCTCTACAACTCTTCAGTTCAAGCTCTGGTTGAGATTGGCCATTTAATGGAGTAGAAGGAAGAGTCATTCTCAAATTCTTGGGATTTATTGGGAATAGCCGGGAATTGGGATTTACTTTGGAAGACATCTTGAACTTGGAAGCACTAAATGTGATGTCTAAAACCTTACAGCTTTCAGTATTGCATAGGTTGTACACGATATAGCTTCTCTTCATTAGTCAACAAATCTTATTCTTCCTCCAACAAAATCTATCTTAACGATCGCCGTCTCAACCACCAACGGCCCACCAACTTCAAATCACACCACAACAGTGCCGTTAAAGTCTCATTTAGATAATGCCACTCGTTCGGGTGGCACTAGTTTACAGAGCCATTTAATCCATCAGAGGAAGGAAGAAGTCATTGTCAAATTCTTGGCATACTTACCGCGAAGGGTACACTGTTACCACTCCAACACCCACCACAGCTCAGCTTCGATGGTCTGCCAAGTCGCTCCATTTGCTGGGCAAAGGAAGTACATCACGGCCAACTATGCTCCGTTAAGTGCATTCCAAGAAGGGTTTTTGTTCCCGAATGACACGCATCCGCCGACTATGCGTGTGTTGCGCGTGGATAGAGTTGTCTTGTTGGGGTGCATTATTTACGAGTGTTGCTAGCCCCACTTGTGAAGTGAATTGTTCTCGACTCGTGTGTTAAGTATCGGTTCGCACCTCGCCGGAGACACGTCGGCCACTATTTACAGTGGTGAACTAATGAAAATAAACAGCTCACCAAGCTGTACCGAGTTCCTCTCTCTCTCTCTCTCGCTCTCTCTCTCTCTCTCTCTCTCAATATAACGTAGCGTGATAGCTAATGATTGGGTGGTGATCTAGTTGATCGCTCGGCGCGATCTGGAAGTGACAAGCTATCCGGTGTACCGGGTAGCATATGGATGGATGTGTCAACACGCAAACGTCATTCAACGGCTCGGTACAACTCGGCCGGTAATTGTTGGGAAAGTGCATAGGAACACCCGCAACTTCCGCTAGCTGCCGTACGGCGGGCGGGTAATTAAGGGCGAATGCCACTACCAACACGCATCCCCCGGCTGTCACTTTGTTGACGAGGGATACGGAGCACACGAATGGCACGCGTGCCATCCTCCCGGCTTGCAAGATAACATCTAGCCTGCGAAGGTCCCCGGGACACATAAATTATGTGGCCGAGCGAGCTTCTGCCCACCAGCTAACGAACTGCACGAGGTTGGTTCCCCTTGTTGTGGATTTTTTCTTTTCTCCCGGGCTCTATCCAGATATCGCTTGCTGGGGGAGAGGAAAAACTGTGGATTTATGATTCCTCGCTCGTTTAGATGGTGGAAAGTGATTGTGCAGCAAACGGTCGCTTTGACGGTTGCGCGATTTGATCGATGACAACATTAATCCGCATCGAGATAGGTAGCGCAGTCCCCACCGAGTGTGGCCTCACGTTGCTCATTAGAATAAGCTTAACTTCCTGGATTGGTTATTTTTAGCGTATTTTTTCCATCAGCTTTTTTTTTACCGGCTGGTGCCAGATATGGTGATGTGGTTAGCCACCGATCGATTGTTTGATTGCTTCACCTGTGCCTCGTGTTTCGGAAGGGGCAAACAATCGGGCGTCGGCGAATCAAACCAACCCCGGCCGAGTGTTCCCAACTCAATTAACTTTCATTTCCGTCTGCAGCGTCGGTTTTTGTTTTAAAGCCGTACGAATCGATACCATTCGAGAACGGATCGGTCGGAAGTCGGAAGAGTGCACCGTCTGTGTGTGTGTGTGTGTGTGCAAGGTAGCAGTTCCGGTTTCCGGTGACTAAAAAAAAGTCCCTCCCTCCCAAAAAAGCGATACAATCGGCTGCGTTTTGTTTCGGACCGGGGTCGTGGTAACGTGTAACTTTTATGACACATTAAAGGGTGTTTAAAAAATGACGGTTGTACTGCAGTGTGGTGGGTCGCAACGGCTTTTACTCCAGCGTTTAATTGCTGGATCGATTCCGGGACAATTTTAACACCGAATTTAATGCCTGACTGGTTTTTTATTTGGTTCGATTAAACTAAAAAATACAATGGAGTAAAAAAAACCCCGTCTTGAAGGTACGAACGCAAACCACAATCAGGAGATGAAGAAGACGTCTGCAAGGACCGCTGGAACCCATTCGCTCAGGAGATGAAGAAGACGTCCCGAATGCGCTCGTCTACCGACCAAAAGCCAGCGCTTTGCGTTGGTGTCATGTAGACCGATAAATTTCCAATGTTTGTTTATGTAGTTCACACCCAAACAAGAGTGACTAACAATCTTCTTCTTTTTACCGCATATATTGCCTTCCCGTACTTGGTTTGAGCCACGCCACTGTCAGAGGAAAGAGCACCCAAAAAGAACACAGCCTCAACACTCGATCTTGCGGATACGATCGTGTTCTTCGTTGCTCTCGTTTGCGTCCACTTCCCGTTTCTTTTTTTCGTTCTTGAGGTTTCGTCCATGTTAGGAACGTTCTTGGAGGTTTACTTTCGAAGGGTTTGGTTCGGTCGTTTAGTACCGAAAAACCCTTCAAGAAGAGACCTAGAGAGAGAGAGGGACAAAAAAAGGATCATAAATTGTGGAAACATCCCTCCTACACACGAAAGCATGCGTGGCCCAACCACGCAATCGCTTACATCCTTTTTGGGTTGTGATTCGTTGTGACTGCATTCCTGGCTGTCGGCTTCCCATTCCCCTTCGATCGTACAGTTGATCATCGATCGATCCGTGGGCACGGTACGATTGTGGAGACCCAACACAGCTTCCTTAAATCATAAATTGTAGCCCAGAGAAAACTAAATGTGTGGGTAGCTTAACGCACAATCTTCATCATCTTTACTGGGAGAAGTTAAAGAATATTTCGATCGGAACTTTCTCCCGCACGCTGTGGACAATCAAATATTCTCCCAAATTAAGCATCAGAATTATAGTCGGACTCTAAACGACCACCCCTATGTCCACTACGCGGGAAGTTTTTTTTTCGGGGGGAGAAGTTCCTCAAGACCTCGAGCAACTTGATCTTCGGGAATAAGTGTAGCCGTATCCGGATGTTGCTCATTTTAATGTATCTTGATGTGCACCCTACCCTCGCTTATATGACAACCAAGAACCAACCTTTGTGTCCTCTCCTCTGTGTGGAAGGATTAATTAATTGATTTCTTATGCTGATGGCCGTACGTCGATCGGTCCCTCCAGAGATAGATATCACCGTCATTCCAGCACCTTTTAAAAGGCCTAGAACCTGGTGTTTGCTTGTAGATTGAAATCTTTCCCACCAATTTCTCGCCGTGCTGCAGTGCCTACTGGCCAGTTTCCCTGATGTAGACCCACAAGGAAACAATTTAGGTATCATAAAAGCAGATGAGAACCTCCCGAAAGGGTATCTTGCATACACGGAGGCCCTTTGCTTTTCTAGTCTGGTTTCAATCTTCAAGAACACAGACCACATTAACCCTTTTCCATGAGGTTAAACCATGTGGTGAAGTTCC
Source organism: Anopheles stephensi (assembly GCF_013141755.1). Classification (NCBI taxonomy): domain Eukaryota; kingdom Metazoa; phylum Arthropoda; class Insecta; order Diptera; family Culicidae; genus Anopheles; species Anopheles stephensi. The sequence goes on from NC_050203.1 coordinate 20,252,115, forward strand.
GGCCGGGCTGGACTTTGCAATGGGAAACGTGCTGGGTACTTTAGTATGTGTTGTTTACTTTGGTCAACGCCATTATCGTCGTCGTCGAATAACCACGCCTGACGGGGTGGTTCGGTTTCGGCCTTTCTTTTATGGAACTCAACTCAACTTTATTACTTCTGGCAGAACGGCGGGGAGGTGAGTTTTCGGAAAGAAAACAAAGGGTTAGAAAAGTCGGCACTTTCGGAGTTCGGTCTCGAAGAAGTACCGAGCGTTATGACAATAAGCCCGAACCGAGCACTAAACCACAAAATTTGACGGCTATGACTGTTGTGGGACATTCGGGGTTATGCTTTCGGGGGAATTGTTTTCCCTGTGAGTTGCTTGCTGCCGGGGATGGGATATTATCTCACCAGATTGTGGACAGGAATTGAAGGGAAGATGGGGGACATTTGCATGAGTCACTCGATGGTGGACTATTATATTTTTTTGCATCTGAAGTCTGAGTCATAAGGCTAGCTTTATGAGCAATACAAATCTTGGCATTGCTTAGAAATGTCCCTTAATGTCTCATAGGAAGCCACCTCAGTATAATGAGCGTGTCATTATCATTATAAACATCCAATATCCCGTACGAATATCATGTCAACACTACATCTCTTCTTGCATTTAAATTGAATCGAAATAGAGTCCCTGTCTGAGTCGGTCCGGAACTACAAATTCTCATTCGACGGTGCGCCACGAATAGCCCCGTGAGAATTATGCACTTCGCCTTCGAACCGCTCGTGATTGTGTTCTAATTGAACAATCGCCTGCCTCGACCAGGTTTCGCTGCTCCATCGGCACCCCGAGTAATTGAACATCACCGCCATTGTTGCAGCATCCAATGGCCGGCATGACCCAGCATTCCCATCCCCATTCAACAAGATCACACTTTGGGGCGTGACACACACACACTGGACACTGCGTTTTCACTACTGCTGATGGAGGTTTGGACAGTTTAATTAAAACATAATAGCATTTCGGTGAGTTCGGGCGGGGAGCCATGCTGTGGCACTGGCCTGTGAAAATGTCAGAAATTCCACCTCGAAGTTCGTCCGGTCAAAGGAGGGAAGGCCAAGAATTCTATGTCCAGGAGAAATGATTTTTTTTTTCGGATGCTACTGATGGACATGGTCGATACAATGGTTCCTGGGCTATCGTAAATAAATCTGAACGTGATATGAGCCATCAGTAAGGGAATTAGTTGGATCAACCGTATGAAGATACCGGCATATGAAGAATGCTCGCGGCTCGAATATTTATTTATGAGGGCGTGAAGCAGCGGGCCTTGATTTGTTTCAATTAAAGCGCCCTTTTGTCATGGCTGATCACGAGTGCAAGTGTGAGATTTTTTTTCTCCTTTCGATCAATTAACACACAGATCGAGCCCCGTGATTTGTGAGTAACAAATTGGGATGTGAGCCTTTCTCCTCTGTTCAGATGTTGTGAGGTACAAATTACTCAATCGCTTCCTCTTTAGACTTTAGAAAGTCTCTCGAGCGTTCGAAGTTGAGGTGGAAAATTTCTTAATTTTCCATCGCATTTCGGGAGGCCTAACTCTGTCTGTGGTGGCTGCTAAACGCACGATAAAGCTTGAGCCAGTAATTGAGTTGCCATATTAACCGAATGACCGGAATTGGATGCGCAAAAGCTGGCGGTGCTCCATTCGCCGCAGCAGCGAAACCTAATCGCGCTCGGAAAGCAACAGCAATAAAAAAAAATATGCCCGTGAGCAGCATATTTTATAATCTCCGCGCACCATAAGTGGTCTGTAAAAGCCCGGCCAAAACCGATCGAACGAAACGAAGGAAAATCGCTGCGCACGATTGAGAGATCAGATGGATCGTGGCGCACTAGTTTCATCCGCCGTTGTTTTGCTTTTCTGGCGAATGATCTGGCCGATCAGGTGTTACGACGGTGCCCGCGTGATGGTACACTCGGTAAAGAATCCGGACATCAGCGCACGGTATCTCGCCGTCAGCGGGGGAAAACCGGCTTCCCGAATCGGGGCCACATGCTGCGAGTAATGGCGAAGTTGAACAATTATGATCTTCCATTACCTACTTTCGATACAGGCACCTCTTCCTATGGGTTCCACTTTGCGAACGAAGCCTTGGACCACCCCACCACCACTGCATCAGCCGGTCAAGAACCGTCGATCGGTGTTGGGATGGTTTGCTGGCCACATCTGGAGCAAGCTCTCGCGAGGGCATCGAGAATTTAAATTGCGATTGCTGGGAAGGTTTAGCGGGAGCTTCCCTGCGACCAGAATAGCCCGAAGCGGGAACTCGTTCGTTTTGCTGCTTCCTGATGCTGGAGGGAGAGGCTTTAAAATCGATCGAGGTCAGCTGTTTCTGCTCTACACTGAAACGGACCGTAAAAGGCTATAAAATGTGGGGAAGGAAAGTCGGCTGGACACACACACACACACGCGCACCACCTGTTGTTGGGGAGGCCAGTTTAATCGCGTAAAAAGGTTATGACTGCCTCAATCTCTGCTGGCGTATGGAGCGGAGTTCTAGTTTTATAGCCGGGCAGTTTAAAAGCCTTAAGGATCTTAACCTTGTTTTTTTTGCAGATCGGAGGCGAAACATTTGAATGACCGATCCATGAAATCTGAGCAATTTATAACCTTTATTGAGCGTTAAAGTCATAAAGCTCTCTCGCTCCCTCAGGCTCTGACAGTGGCTGGATAGGTGTCCTAATCTTTGACCGAGATTGCAAGCTCAGCAATTGAGGACACGCTGGACATTAATAAGATTTTACCGCCAGCCCTACTTGTGAAGGGGGCGCTCTTGGCTTTGTTGAGCCGCCCATTGTCAGAGTGTCAATATACTAATGAGATTACTTCTTCTTCTTCCATTGCAGGTGCTGCTAACGCTTTACACTACCAGCAAACAAAGGAGCGAAACGCCCGGGGTAGACTAAGCGCGCCAAACAAAATGGGTGAAACCGACGAGAAGGAAACTGTACCGTCCGCGGCAACAACAAACGATACGCAAAAACCGGAAACACCTCAACCGAACATGGACGGAGCGGAGGTAGAGCCGAAGGAGACGGAGAAACTGCTCGGCAACACGGGCACCACCGATGAGGAGGAGCGTCCGGCCGTCCCGACACCAACCACCGACGATAAGCCACAAACGAAGGTGAGCAGCGAAAATGTCGCAAACGGGGAGGAAATCATCAACATACCGGAGGAGGCGGTGAACGGGGAGGAGGGCAAGAAGGATGCGGCCGAGGAACCGGGCAAACCGGACAAACCGAACAAGGTGCAGGCGGAGGAGCGCGAGGTAAAGCCGAAGAAGGTGCCGGCCGGTGCGTTCAAGCTGCCCGGCTTCTTCAACAAGAACAAGGACAAACCGAAGGAAGCGGACGGGGCGGATAATGAGCTGCTGGAGAAGAATGGTGGGGCAGAGAATGGTGGTGGTGGTGAGGGTAAGGAGGGTACCAAGCCGGAGGATGGTAAGACGGGTGCGGAGGACAAACCGAAGCGAACGGCGGGCGGGTTCTTTGCCAATCTGAAGCTAAGGAATCCGTTCGCCAAGAAGCCGGCGACGGAGGCTGCTGGCGGGGAGGGCGCTGACAAGGGTGCCGAAGAGGAGGAGAAGGATGAGGTGACGGCCGAGGCCACGGATAAACCGAGCGTCGGGGAGGAGGCGGGCGTTGACGGTACCGAGGAGAAGAAGCCGGTGGAAGAGGAGCCGGAAGTGCAGGCACCGAGGAAAGGATTGCTGGAGGCGCTACGTGTTCCGCTGGCTTCCATTATCCCGAAACGGTTCAAACCGGTGGCGAGCGGTGATCCGGACGATGACATTGAGCTTGGAAAGACACCGAAAAACAGGGCCGGACTAGCGTCGATGGAAACGTTGGACGATTCGCTGAAGGATGCGGACACGAAGGATACGGTCGATAAGCCTGGTGCGAATGGGACGGATGGGGAGGCGTTGGTGAAGCCGAACGATAAGGAGGCAAAGGATAAGGCGGCCGAAGCGGAAGAGGATGCCCAGGAGCGTAGTTTGCTGCAGCGGGTGCAATCCTACCGTTGTTCAGTTGGTAAGTACTTTAACACCTCAAGAGTCCTCCCGGGGAACTCGTCTATAATGTGCTCTTTTTTGCGTTCCCTTCTTCAGATGACATCGCCATCATTGCTGGTGTGGTGATCTTCCTGATCCTAGTCGCGCTGATCATCGCCTTCACGTTCGTGGGCAAAAGCGAACCGATCACGGCTCCGGTCCGCGATGGAAAGTACATCGAGACGGTAACGAACTGTGGACGCGTCGAGGGCATCCTCGAGGATGGTTCGTTCGCTTTCCGTGGCATCCCGTACGCTGTCCCTCCGGTCGGTCCGAATCGCTGGAAGGCGGCACAACCGATCGAGAACATTGAACATTGCTGGAACGGAACGCTTAAGGCACACAACTCGACGCCCGTCTGCTGGCAGATCTATGCCGACGGGAAGGTTGATGGTGCGGAGGACTGTCTCACGCTGGACGTTATTACCCCGCACGTACGCTACGACAATCCTCTGCCCGTGGTTGTCCTCGTCGGTGCCGAATCCTTCACCGGGGACTCACCCGGCAAGCTGCGTCCCTCTACCCGTTACGCTCGCGCACGTGACGTTATCTTCGTGCGACCAAACTTCCGGCTGAATGTGTTCGGTTTCCTCGCACTGGAGCAGCTTACCAAGAGCACTCACCCACCGACCTCCGGCAACTACGGCCTTACCGACCTAATCGTCGCCCTCAAGTGGATCCAGCTAAACATCCCTCACTTCGGCGGTGATCCAAAGTCAGTGACGCTGTTTGGACACCGGGCCGGCGGTACGATCGTAACTGCGCTCGCATCCTCCAACAAGACAACGAAACTGTTCGCCCGCACCTGGATCTCATCCAGTGCGTCCATCTTCCCGGGCAAACCGCTTGCCGATTCGGAGAAGGAAAACGCACTGTACATGAGCAAGGTCCGCTGCGAGGACACCAACTGTCTGATGGAGAAGGAAGACGAAGACATTCTGGACGCGGTACCGGATGTGTGGCGCCGTACCTTCCCGGACCTACCGGCAGCGGACGAAAACGCAACCGCACGGCACGAATGGCTGGTGCTGGACGGTAACATCATGCAGCAGCATCCGGCCGACGTGTGGAGTGCGGACGTCTCCAACAGCGTACGGTACGTGATCGGGTCGACGACGCACGAAGCGCACAACACCAAGCTTCACCTGAAGTACACCGATTGGACACCGGAGCTGGTAACGCGTCACGTCAACGAAAGTGTCGTCGGCAAGCTTGGACTTACCGAAGAAGCGCTGCGCCGATATAACGCCACCTACCAGGGACTCGTTGCGATGGTATCGGACATTCGTACCATCTGTCCGCTGTTGACGATCACGCAGAAACTGCAAAGCTCTCAGTTCTACGTCGTATCACAAACGGGCGGCGAGCTGGCGATCGCCGATGTCGATTCCGATGTGCAAGCCATCCTGGGCCGTTACGAACCGAAAACGCCCGAACAGCGACGGTACGTTTCGGCGATCCAGCAGCTGTTCTACCATTACGTGTCGCACGGCGAAATTAAGCACGAGCTGCGGAAAAAGCTGCTCGACATTGGGCAGGATGCGCTGCCGACGTACAACACCGACAACTGCCTGTTCTGGATCAAGAACGACGTGGTGCCGCGTTACGCACGGTTAGATTAAGGTGTCCGTGTGTGCCAGAAACGATGGAGCGACGGGAGCTAACCAAAAACTTTCAACGACAGCCACGTGGACGCGAAAAGTTCCGGAGATCCTCACCAATTTTTGGGGGGGGGGGGAATAGGTTGGGATTTAGGTGAGATGATATTCGCCGTAGTCCATCAAGAGGGAACAAGGACGATACGGACGTTCTTCTTAGCAGCTAAGTGTCATCTTTACGACCATGACCAGTTATATACACTTATATACAGTTATACACGATACTCCTCTAAAATGCATAATGGAGCAGCAGCAGCAGCCAGGTACGACACCGTAACTTGCCAAAATCCCGGAATCCGATAGCTCAAACAAAAAACAAAAAAAAAACACGATCGCGTACGGGAAGTTTTTTTGGAACCATGTTTTAACTAGCGCTTTTTAGCAGTGACCACAAACGGTAGGGGATGGTCCACGTTTTTTACTGAGCGCAAGTTTTTGCGATTAGCCACCGGAGGCGCTGTGTGAGAGTCTTTTGATAAGAAAAAAATACACACACACACACACACACACTTTTCCCATTGGATAGTGCTGTTGTTCTAGTGGGATCATGATTAGAACATAATACTAATAGCTGCTAGCAGTGTTCAACGTAAGGACAGTACAGTATTCTAACGGTGGCCCAACCTGCCGTCTTCAGCATCATCTTCATCTCCCTTTCATGCGCATCAGATTTCAACCGATTCCGTTCCGCTCGATCTAGGGTTTGACACGCCTGCCACGGGTTCACTCCAGCTCCAGCTTTTTGAATATACTATAATTTATTTTGTTCCGCGTAAAATCGCTATCGCTTCTGCTAGTTCTAGGAGCTAGAGCTGAAAACCCTTCTTTGCTCGCTTCTAATCGGCTTTTTGATAATAATTAAACGAACCTTTTACACAGAAACAAAGGCTGTTACTGTACTGCTACCGTATTTGACAGCGAGGTAACTCTGTCCCCAGAAACCCCAGTAGGCGGGGATTTTTCAATTTTTTTAAAGCATAAATCATACAACTGACATAACTTTGTACACACTTGAAGAGAGAGAGAGAGAGAGAGAAGGGCATAGTAGCAAAATGAATGAAAGTGCAGGATGGACGATGAAGGAAAAAATAAGACCTTAAAACAAATATAAAGACGAGAGAGAGAGAGCGAGAGTTAGTGAAGACGCTAGTGAAAGCCTCTAATCTGATATCTATATGTAAGCATAAAGCAAACTGTACACTACCTAAAACAAAGCCGAAAGAGAAGCATAAGGTGGAATGATCGGAGCAGGATCAGCATATGATATGATAGCTCCGGAACCGGATGTGATTAGCTGTCTAGGGAAAGGATAAAAAGATGCGGAGGAGGAAGCGAAACACATCCAAACGATAATACATACATCCTGCAGACGAGATCCACACATACATACACACATCATCCTACGTGTATTTGTTGTAATTTATATTCTATTTGGTAGTTTTTAATTACGATATAATGCTATTTTATGTCCCAGCCGCATAATACAGCGGACCCGCAAGTATTGTGTAAAACCCACAGTTTCCCCAGTCCCATATATGGCTTGTGCGTGTATTTTTATGCCTCCAAACAAACAAACAAAAATCCTTTTAGCGTTTAGTTTTATTTTCCCTCTTTTTTTTATTTTGTTTTCTGTACCATTTCGTCCATTCGTCTATTTACTGAGCGATAATTTAAAAGAAAAAGTAAAGATGTCTGATCGTGTCTCCCTGCTCGGCGATCAGATGTGTCTTGTGTAAGTGTTGCACTAAGAATCCTAGAAGTATAACTATATTAGCGAGGGCTCTATATACACGAGGAAGGAGGGAGAGGGAGAGAGAGAGAGAGTTCACAGCAAAAACACAATACTCAACCAACAATCCCCGGCTGCATTTACTTGAGTGATCCTCGTACGATCACTCAAGCTGTGCCGTTCTTCTGCTATTTTTTTAACCATCGTACTACATAATCTCGCTCTTTCCTTCCTTGTGTGTTCCGTTTTGTGGAAAATACAAATACAACCTTTTTTCCGTTCACTTTCCTCCATACAGTAAATCCCATCAGCGCGATACTAAGTGCGCGGATAGTAGTACAAGAGCGTACAAGAAAACAAGAGAAGCAAATGCAGAGCGTGCAGTAGAATAATGAAGCAACGTGAAACAGAAGAAAGCTAGCCGAGGGTAGAGGAAAACGAGGCCTGCAAATGTGTAAAGTCTTAGGGAGCATGCAAACTAAAGCAAATGAAATGAAAGTAAAAATATACACCCTTGTTTGGAAATGGTTTGTGCAGTTATTGTGCCTGTAAGTGGATCCGAAAATATGCATTTATTGTAGTTGTAGAAATTGTTCTGTAATGTTTTTCAGACTATCCACTTGCTTAAAACAATATGGCGACTCGAAATACACAAAAATCGAAGCAATCGTTGACTTTTGTTTATTTAGTGTGGACGATTGTTAAAAACATGTGAACGCTGGTTTTATGAGATTTGAACTAATGGGTAGCTTCACAGTAGGTCATATTGCATAACCGAACCGATAGGTCTCAGTCCAAGTGTGGCATGAAGCATTGGTCTAAAAATTAGTATTCATGTCCGCTCATTCGGCCAGTCCGCTTCTTTCTGTACGCTGAACAGCCATGGTTTGACAGCCCTGGATGTCAGTGCTCCGTTCAACGCCTGCTACGCGCCATCTTTCTTTCAAACGGGGTTTAAAACAGCGGGGGTCGTTTGTTGTTCTTCGTTTTCCTTATCCTTAAACTAACACATGGTTCCATTTTATTGAGAGGTAAAATCGTAAATCAATCGCGCCTAGCTTCAAACAATCAAAATGTTGTCCCCCAAAATACAAAATGGCAGTTGCCGGCGCCGGATGACACCGTTTCGGAATTTCTGTCCACCCGTTTTCGTTCCCTATTCAAATGTACATACATACACACACACGCACGCACGCTCGCGCACTGCCTCAGTCTCACTCACTATTCAGACGGTAAATGCGGCACCGACATTCGCTTAGTGCGGCCAGATACGTCCGTCCCGGGGTGGCCGTCAGTATCGGGCAGATATCGAGGATACCTTCGCTCATCGGTAACTGCTGCAACCATCGGCGGCCACTGTTGGTGCACCAGGTGGAAAGCATTTTCGCGTCCTCCAGGTACGACGCCACCAGCGTGTCCGCATCGTTCAGGTACACCTGGGCACTCCGGTACATGACCGTTTGGACGCGCGATCCTTCGAACGTGTGCTGCGTCTTGAGTGCGAACACACCGTCCAGCTTCTCGAGCGAGGCCAGCACCATCGTGGTTGGTTTGTCGACCGTTGGCCGTACGCTGATCAGGATGAGTCCGCTGGCCGGGTTGTAGCTCATGGCGGTAAACGCACCGGTGATGTTAAGCAAATGGCTTTCCACCTGCTGGGTGGGCGTGTACTCGTAGAACCAGACGGATTTCAGTTTGCACACGAGAAACCCACCGCACGGGATCGTTGACGTGGGTTCTACGGGGCAGATTTTCACAACCGCCGTAAAGTCCTGCTGCACGTGCCCGACACGGAACTCTTCCAGCAGCTGATCCGGCTGCCGAATGTCGTACACGTACACCGAACCACGCTGCGACCCGAGGTAGAGAAACTTCGACCGTTCCTTGTCGAACGCACAGGACCACAGCGGACCTTCCTGGTTCGGCGTGATCGTGCACTGTACGGTACGGTTCTGGATGGAAAACACCTTCACGCTCTTCTCCATCGTTGCACACGCGAACAGATCGCCCGATGCGTCGATCGCTATGTCACGCACGGAACGGGACGATACCAGCATGGAAGCGGCACCGGCACTAGCCGTAAATTCGGGCACCTGCACCATCCGGATGGAATAGCCGGGAAACAGTGGCTGGGTGGATTTCTGCGATATGAGCAACATCTGATGTTTGTCCGAGTAGGCCAACGCTCGGCAGCCCGGTTCGCGCGTAATCTCCATGTTCTTCTCCAAAAACAGTTTGTAACTAACGCGCCGTTCGGCCTGCGAATCGAGCCGCTTATCACCGTACGGATCGGCACGACTGTTGGCATCGATCTTTAGCTTCAGAATTTGAACCATCTGGCGCTGCTGTGCCAGTTCCGCGTTTACCATCGAAAGTTTTATGTTGAGGTCGATCACTTTCAGCTTTTCGCGGCTCAGCTCCTGCAGCAACTCTTCCTCGCGCGTATTGTCCACCGCCTTGACGCAGCGCGCGTAGATGAAGCGTATGTCACGCATCGTGGCGCGAGCTTTGCACGTGGCGCAGCTGCGACTAGCGGCCGGTTTGTCCTGCATCCAGCGCTTGATACACGACATACCGAAGAGGTGGCCACACTTTAGCGACACCACCCGATGTTCGCCCGTTAGCGTCCATTCGTCCAGGCAGATCGAACACAGGAGTCCTTCCTCGTCTTCCTCCTTCTTGTGGGCTGGCGTGCTGGCGATCTGTACCGGTGAGGTTGCATTTCTTTTCCGTTTTTCTAAAAAGGAAGAGAGGATAATTAAATGCACTCTGTGAGGGGTCGTCTAAAGAACTAACTTCGCCGTGGTGTAAACATATCGCCGGAACGGTTTGGTGAACTGTCCGATAGAACAACGGGTTGATCCGCATCCGCACCGGATGGTCGTTGCACGATCACTTCCACTTCTTCCACGTCCTGCCCTTCGTTTATACGGTCACCACCGAGCGTAGCTTGGCTCGAACCTCCGCTCGGAGCAGATCCCAACGGGATCGGTTCCGTGTCCTCATCATCATTGCCATCCTCTGTTCGGACTTCGATGGTCGCCTGCACTTCCGGCACGTTGTTCGATGGCTGTCGATCCACCTCCGCACCCGGGTTCGATCCGAGTGGGATGGATTCCGTATCCTCCTCCTCCTCCTCCTCGTCGCCATTCCCACCGTCCTCCGTGCGGATCTCAACCGTGGCCTGCACTTCCGGTAGGTTGTTTACGTTGTTAAGCAATATGACCGGCGATAGCATGCCCTGCTGTATGCGCCCCAACTCCACCTCCATATGTACCACCGGGTTATCGAGCACATTTACCGATCGTTGGCTGGAAGCATCGTCAAAATTGAACTCTGCCGATTGCTCTGCGAATTCCGTCGGGGATAGCGAACGGCCCGAATCTTCGTTGAGCGTTTCGTCCGATTCTTCCGTCAGCTCATCGTTTGATTCCTCCATGCTGGGCGGGAAAAGTAAGTGAAAACAGTGTGCTAGTGCTTCATTTGTGGTCCGAAATTTGATCGAGATGGACGCACTGCTACGCGGAAGAGGCGCACACAAACGGTCTAATGAAAAAAGCGTAAACAAAGAACAGTGACAGCTGCTTTTTGCGAGCCAAAATAACGGACTCGTTGACGTTTGTGCGCGTGCTGGTTGTCTGCGGGAGGGGTGTGCTTATGTTTTGCTTTTAGCTAGCAGTATTTTAGCTAGAGTCGTGATATTTCAATGAAATACGTACGGTTTTAGGAAGTAGAACATAATCCCTAGCACAAAGAGCTTAGTTTACTTACAATGTTCCAACGTATTTCGTCAACAAAGCTAGTCATCCACGCTATCGTGTGTGAGTATCAGGCAAAATGATGTGGAAAGAATTTAAATTAATTCCGTTGAAGAATATTTTATTTTACCATACAAAACGACCAATTGTTTTTATTTTACCTAAAACAGAAAGAAAAGGTTTCAAAAGCAGTAGGTTTTTTTGTTTTGCATTAATTTACATACTTTCTGCATCTTCCCAACTGCTGAAACAAAACACACAGTGCAAGCTTGACAACTCGTTTAGACAGTTCGGTACAATGCGAAAATGTTTGGTAAAAAATGAGCTGTTTACGTTTAGATGTTTTGTTTACGCTTAGACGTCACACCATACTTGACGAAAGCTAGTTTCGTCAAGTTTTTGATAAACGAAATATTTCAAGTATACAGTGAGTAAGGATGAGTGTCGCTCGCGTGGGGGGCACTCAGAAAGTTTATAAATAGGGCAGAAAACACAATTATATCCCTCTTCGAATTTGGAATCTGAACACGACGCTTGGTAAATATTGCAACACACATCGATCCGAAACTCCGCGAATTCTTCATGGTGCCGTGACCAGGATACATAGCTCGAATTTCTGGTGCTTTCGCGAGTTTGATCGACCCATCGTTCACCGTTTTCTGTGTCGTACCACATTTCGTTTGGATTTTCGTGCACCGTACAGCTGTTTTTTGCCGCATCACGCATTACACTGCAGGTCACTCACTCACACGCACATACACACACACGATTGCACAATGCCCGTACCACCCGTTGTTTTGGCGTCCCGTCGGACAATTTTGTTGGCGTCCCTTACTCGGTACGAGAAATTTTTGGATAGTTTCGTTCACGCACGGGATCAAGTACAAGTGGAGGTTCGCCTAAGAAAATTCGAAACATTATGCAAGGACCTAGAGAGTGTTCAACAAGAATTAGAGGATTCCGCTTCCACGCTGGAAGAAACAACGCAGAATGCTGCATTTCGAGAGAATTTCGAGAATAGATTGATTCGTGTCCAATCTCAACTGCAGGCAAAGCTAGCTCCTACCGCGCACCCGAGCACTGGATCGAACACACTCAAGGGCATCAAGCTTCCCACCATCGCGCATCATACGTCACAGGGTCACGAACTGAGTCACTCGCGGCGAATAACCTTTCCGCGTCAAACTTGTTTTGGTACCACGTCACATGAAACGCCAAATTGCATTTTATGCAATTCCTCGCATTCATTGCTAAAATGCCCACGATTTGAAGGAATGGAGCCTAAGGATCGCTATCGTTTCGCGATGACCGCGCGTTTATGCACAAATTGCTTACGCGAGAATCATGCGGCTCGTGATTGTCCGGCGCACTACAAATGCCGGTATTGTAATTTGGCACATCACACAAAACTGCACTTCACACCGAATAGCCCTAGTTACACAGCTCCGCCACATCACACACACAACACCGCTAACGATCACACAGCCACCGATAACACACAACCCCCATTTGCAGCAGCACTACAGCAAGCACCCGAGCAGGTATTGCTCCAAACTGCTTTCGTGAATATTATTGATAATTTCGGAATTGCTCATCCTGCGCGCGCGCTATTGGACAGCGCATCGCTGCCGAATCTAACTAGCGATCGACTCGCTAAACGGCTAAGTTTGAAGACGAGTAACGTACACGTTACCACGCTAAATTGGATTTTGTCACCACCCAACACCTGGAAACCCGTTGTGGCTAATCGTGTTGCTGAGATCCAGAACTATTCACGTCCTCGTCAGTGGAAACACATTCCCGGCTCAACAAATCTCGCCGGCCTGGTATCTCGTGGGATGTCAGCAGTGGACATGCTGAAAAGGTCGATATGGACTTGTGGTCCCGAGTGGTTGGGGCTACCTGCTTTTGATTGGCCAATATCGAATTCATTGCTGGCGGCCCAAGCTGATATTGAAATTCGTCGGACACGCACACAACAATCGTCACAAGTTACTTCATCCGCGATCACACCTAAATTCCTGGAAGCAGCTAAACTCGCATTATGCATCCTGGCGCAACAAGACGAGTTTTTATCGGAGATCCGGTTGCTGAAAAAGGGAGAAACTATAGGGCGGCGCTCACCTCTACGGCGCTTGAATCCATTCCTCGATGAGGAAGGAATAGTGCGAGTGGGTGGCCGATTGAAGCTTGCACAGCTTCCCTACCAGTTCAAACACCCTATCCTACTTCCCAAGAAACATCCGTTTGCTCGTCTCATCGCATACCACTTTCATAAAAAGCTGATGCATGGCGGGGGAAGACTATTACTTTCCCAGATTCGAGAAGAATATTGGCCGCTCGACGGACGGAGATTAGTGAAAGGAGTAGTCCGTAATTGTTTTCGTTGCATACGACAGGATCCCGCCCTAGTGCAACAACAAACCGGCCAACTTCCGTATCAACGCATCACTCCGAGCCGGCCGTTTTCTGTTACTGGAGTGGATTACGCCGGCCCAATTTGTCTTAAGCCGACGTACAAGAGAGCTGCCGCTGCCAAGTGTTATTTGTTTTTGTTCTTTTGTTTTGCAACCAAGGCGGTTCACCTGGAGCTGGTCAGCGATCTCACCACTGCAGGGTTCTTGGCCGCTTTACACCGTTCCACAGCCCGGCGCGGGCTACCGTCGGATATACACTCCGACAACGTAAACAACTTGAAGGTTCGTCACACGCGCTAAAAGAATTTTTTGAGTTATTTCAGAGTGAGCAACAGCAAAACATCATCGCAACCAACTGCTCTGACATGGGGATTACCTGGCAATTATTCGTGCAACGTTTCTGGAAGCATTGGGCCACTGAGTATCTGCAGGAAATGCAGAAGGACAATAAGGTTGCGGTTCGGTGCGAAATCGTTCCCGGCAGACTGGTCATCCTTGTGGACGATTCCCTCCCCATCACCCGATGGCCACTGGCGCGCATCATTGTTGTACACCCTGGAGAGGATCAGCTTACAGTAGTGAAGCTGAAAACGGCAAAAGGATTAGTCTCTCGTCCTGTTACGAAAATTTGCGTTTTACCTGTTGCGAAACCGTTCTGTTAGTACCGCGTGTTAGTTATTTTGTTATGACATTCTGTCATGGGGGGGAGTATGTTTACGTTTAGATGTTTTGTTTACGCTTAGACGTCACACCATACTTGACGAAAGCTAGTTTCGTCAAGTTTTTGATAAACGAAATATTTCAAGTATACAGTGAGTAAGGATGAGTGTCGCTCGCGTGGGGGGCACTCAGAAAGTTTATAAATAGGGCAGAAAACACAATTATATCCCTCTTCGAATTTGGAATCTGAACACGACGCTTGGTAAATATTGCAACACACATCGATCCGAAACTCCGCGAATTCTTCATGAGCTTAATTTAAAAAAATACCTCAACTAAAAGTGCTTTATTTGTTTAAAGCTTTCAATAATTTTCCTAGCTAAGAGAAAAAATACATTCACATTAATTTGCACTACGTTTTCGACACCCATTTCTGTTGCGTTTCGGTATGCAAACCGCGTTCCACCAGCGTGCATCGACGCACGCACGAAGCATCGCTCAGCATAGCACTGCGCCACCGTGATCACGAGCACGCGAAAGCATAGCGCCGTTTCAGTTGCGTTCGGAAAGTTGTTGAGCTTAGCACGCGTGTATTGTGGTCCAACGAGTCTGTCTCTTCTGGTGCGTAGTGTTGTATGGTCGAAGCCGTTTCCTCGCGTATCATAGTGTGTGGCAACATACACATACGGTGCTGTATCGGTGTGTTAATCAGGTGGTCACCATCTTGCATTGTTTTCAGAAGCGTAGCGCATCAAAGCAACCCGCATTTTCAGTGCCGAAGGTTGGTGCTCCATTTGTTCCTAGCGGTCGCGCTTGGTTTTTGTGGTGAAAAGTTATATCGAAAGCTTGCAACATCATTGTGCGTTTGTGTGTGTGTCTGAAGAGTGCAACCATATTCGTATAAGTCTTCGTGCCCACAAAGGAGGCTGCTGCAGCAGTTGACGCCACAGAAAGGCTAGACGAAGAAAGCGCATCCAATTCCGGACGGGAGCATAGTAACGCAGCAGGAACGCATCCATCCATTCCGGCCAACAGTATCCATCATGTCCAGCAGTATTCAGATTACGGCCGACGACAAACCGGCAACCGGCTTGATCACACCGACCAAGACACCGGCACCGCCGGTGTCCAGCATTCCCTCCAGCCCGTCGCATCTGCAGCTGCCGTCGCCGATTATAACACGCCGCACCAGAACCGCTTCAACGTGAGTAAACATCCTAACCCTCTAATCGTTCAACCGACCATTCTCAAGGCACGATGCGTGCGTTCGTGCGTGCGCCAACAGCAGCAGGGTTGGTTGGTTATCGCTCGGTTTGCCCTTGGTCAAGCTGCTGGTTTGTGTCGGTTGTTCGCCTTATGAAGCACAGATTGGAGACCAAACAAAAAACCACCGGCCGGCCCTCCCCTACTCGATAACGCACGATGGCGTACACGGGGTCGTCGAAGGTCAGCCGGCCATCTTCTCGCCCTCCCCTTTGCTACAAAGGGTTTAAAAATAAACGAGAAAAATCCTTGAAGAAGATATTTGATTAGTTTCTTGGTTTTTTGGGTCAACCGATTGCTGGAACTGGTTGTTTACACGAAAACTGCCCCGTCACTCGTCAGCTCGCTTATTTACACGACGCCAAAACAAAAAAATGTCTAGGTGGATTAACTTTTAACTTTTATTATCTTCTCGTACGTCAAACCTTAGGGGCGTGCGTAGCAAAACATCAAAGAACGCCCCAAACGGGAAGATTGTTCTGTGGCAGAGGTTCGACTGCCACGGGGAAGAACAATCAAAGTAGTATCTTGATGCATTAAACCACCGAATCACATTCTTTAGGCGCAATAAAAGCACACAATTTATGCGTTGAACGTGCTTGATGGCAACCCGGAGAAGAAGAGAAGGTTAAAATAAACGGAACCGGAACAGGCGCCGGAAACGTGCCGGCCAGACGTGGGTATCGTTCAGAGAAGTGAAGATTAACGAAGCAGCACGTTTTTCGGGGTATTTCTCTGGTCAACCATAGCGTGGTGGGTCTTGCTTTTCACACAAAGTTATCTCCGACGTTTTTGGAGATTTTGGACGTCCACCAAACGATGAAGGTGTATGCGTTATTAATTGTATGCTGTTGATAGCTCTGGTCGCTGATAGCCACTGTGACGAGATACCTGTGACGAGGTCCTTGCTACGATGCCCCTTTGACGAACCTCTGGGCAAGACTCATGAGGATGAATTATCAGGTACTTGATCTGGAAAATCTATTTTTTTATTTTATGGTCTTGATTTGCGGCAGACCATTTCCATTTAAGCCTACCAAACCTCCTATGATCTTGAAATCTAAAAGAAAAGCGCTCTTCATTATAGTGAGTCCTTCTCCATTGGCCCTTCAGACATACGGAGCCAAAAACACTTCCAAGAATCTGCCTCTCGAACGCAGATAAGCGGTTTTCCCTCATCGCCCAGGATATAATCCATGCATCTTAGGGCGTGAGAGGTGAGTACTGAGACTATAAATGGGCCAACCGTCTAGCGGGCACTTCCTCCCGCCCTCTATCATTTCCAAGAGCGATCGGTTGTTTGATCCCCGGGGCAAAGAATGTGAATCAATTACGTTACGCTGATTCCGCCGCTATCGTTGGAGGGTGTAACTACACATCTTGCCACTTTTATTCCCACCTTCCGCCTTCCCATCGTCGTCAGCTTCATCCCGACTGCGGCTAGCAAAATGAGGAAACGATTTATTAATCACTGCCCACTACAACTCCCCCACCTCTTCAAGTACACTGCTCGCTACTCGCTCTGAATCACGGAGACATCATAACTTAATTTTTTGCATGCTTTGTAGGCTCCCGACGAACGACGATTCGGAACGTGGCGAACGCGCACTTTGTGGGTACATTCCGCAGATCATTAGACGAGAGGCAGAGAACAAAGCGGAATGAAAACGGGACTTTAATGCGATGGGAAAATGGTATGCGCCCTACGGAAGCACCGAGACTAGCGTTGCGATAAAGCGATTAAAGGGGATGTATTCCCTATCGGCACCGGAGTTTCTTCGAGGCAGGCAGGACATTTTATGACTTACTACTGCTGCCTTCACGTTGGCTACGCTATTTCTCAGGAGATTTTTATAAGTGGTCTATTAGGATCTCCCGTCCCAACATCTACGGCTCTTCTGGACGAGGACACACATTGCTTAATTAAAACAAATCGTATCGTATCAAGGGAAAGAGAGCGCTACGTTAAAGTGATGCTATGTGAGCTGATAATTGGAACCCGGTATAGTCGATTGCTCGCTAAACCAATTAGCAAAGGGACGGACTCGTCGTCTAAGGTCATGTCCGGACCACACGAAAGGTGGTAATTTGTTGGAAGCGACAACTGTCCGGACGCGTCTTGTTCGTCTGACTTGGTCAGTGTGTTCCACTGGAAGCTGCTGACAGTTGGTAGATTTGTTAATTTACGCCTATTGATTTTGTAACGAGCTGAATAACAGCCATTGTTTTCTATTGGAAAATTAGCACCCTTCCAAGTAACTGTCCGTGCGCGACGACGAAAATCCCTCACGAAACGGGTTTAATTGCACGCGATAGCAGGTCTATGGGGTTTTACCCTTTAGACAACCTTATTCCCCCCTTCAACTACAATTCAATTTGTCATTTATACTGCGTTCTCAAGAACGATACAACCTCCATCCTTCTGTTGTAACCACCCTTTCGTGTTGGCATGTGCAGTTGCTCCCCTCTGACCCTCGTAAGTGTATCAATATTTATAAGGGTTTGCTTGCTTGTAAGCTTGTCCGAAATGGAGCAGGAGGAGCAGTTAGAGGAGCAGTTGCCGTGCGTTTCCTGCAAGCCGGATTTACGACCGAAGGAATTAATAATGTTATGCAACACGACAATGATGGCCGTTCCGGTCGGGTGCTCGATTTGCTAATTTAAACCATCGACAAACATCAAAGGGAGTGCAGGTGCGCTTGGCTGCGTTCGGCTTATTCGATGTGGAATTAGATTTGATTTTACGTTCCACTCTTGGTTTGATTGTACCGACAGAATACCATCAATCAAGGGGGTTTACAGTTACGAATTTTAACTTTTTGTGGTAGCAAAGTGTAAGACGGTGATGCTTTCTCCTGAGGACATGATATAATTGCCAATTAAAGAAAAAAACAACTGACTGTTAGGAATTTCCATGTGGTGACCCTGAGTTCTAGCGATTCACATAACTTACGATGGTCTTTTATTTAAGGTCAGTTATGGCCAGACAAAATAAGACTGAGTTATCTGTTGACATGGAACACTTACAGCCAAAATAGTCGATAAACTCCGTTTGATGATTTGTTCGAAGTATTATCAGCACTATCCCTAAGCTACGACGTCGGAGACGATGAGCTGCACTGACAGATCACTAAAAAAAGGATTGGCTGACAGATCCTTAACGCCCGACTCTCTGATAGGATCATACAATCCTCCAGAACCTGAAAAGAACTCCAGAGAAAACATGGAACCCTTTATGACTTTATCATACTGATCTTTAGGCCTAGGAGTCTCTTTTGGAAAAAAATCTTTAATAAGATCGGTTGGATGTTCCATGTTTGAGGGTTCGTTGGTAAAAAAGGCGACTAAGAGACTTCCAAATTTGTGTGGTCAAAACCCCAAAAATTCTGTGAATTAAGTTGAGGCCTCGAAACATGCGAGAAACATGCGGTTGTACGCCGGTCTTCACACCGGCAGAACCGGGGATAAATCCGATCTGGATCGCCTCCCCGTATGCAGGACTGACTATCCTTCTCTTCTTCTTCTTCTTCTTCTTCCTTGACACTACAACCTCGAGAGGTCTCGGCCTGCCATTTCTGGCTTTCTGTGATTTACTTATACCCATAGCAAAGTAGTCAGCCCTGCGTACGGGGAGGCGGTCTGGATGGAATTTGAACCCTGGTCCTGCCGTGTGAAGACCATCGCCGTTATCGCTTCTTAGTCTTACTCATGGACTTAGTCATGGAGCCTTAGTTAGTTGGAAACTTAGTCATGGAGAGCCAGCAATGGCAAGCCAAGACATTTCGAGGTTGTAGAAAACAAAATAGGAAGTAGAAGATACCTTAAATGCCAGCTATCTTTAGAAGGTTTATATTTAATCACGGAGCAACATTCGCCGTTGATTATTCCTATTGTGATACCTATAAACTAAAACACTGATAATTCGATAAAGATTTGCCCCTTCAACGTTCCTAGCTATTTCGACCGATCCACCGTGTAACGGGCTGCTGAATAATCTTTTTACCCCAAATGTGAAATATCATTCGCCCGTTCGCCACTCCTCCATAAATCCACTTAAATAGGTGCAAAACTTTTGATGGAGCCCTGCGTGTGCCCAAAAAAGGCCGGAATCGGCTTACACCGGCAAATTGGCTCCACGAAATTCGCGCAAAACACATCTCTACCAGTGTCGAACGTTCCGACAGATGGTACATCGCCTGGTGCGTGTGTGTGTGTTCGATTCTGGGCTTTCGATAGTGGTGGAAACTTTTGGTTCTGTTCGATGCCAAAAAAAAGATAGAATAAGGCCAACTGTTGGGGGCAGTGTACGAACATAAAAAGTAGCTCCATCCACAACAATGCACTCACAACCCACTGACTGACGGAAGTGCTAATTGCTATTACATATACTCTTGACTCTCGGGGTAGTTTTCCATTGGAGCAAAGCTATCGGAGGAGGCCTCGTGAACGATGGAACGGTTCCAGCGCTAGGTGAGCGATATTTTTCGGATGGTCGTTCCTCGGTTCGGTTTAGTTTCGCTGGTGTCTAAACTCAGGCACCATTAGCCATTGGACGACAGTCTTAATAGGAAGTACGTGGAGTTCACTCGGTCGTACACTAGGCGCAGTGTATTATAAACCGAATGAACTTACGGGCAAGGTATGGGATGATATACGATCGAGGAGGGTAATAAAATGAAGTTGGCCTAAATTTTCCCATTTGCAGTCAGTTTTTTTTTCTCTGTGTGTGTTGGGTGTGAGAGTAAGTTGTGGCGATTTTTGGCTGATAATGGATATTTTTCGCAGAATGCAATATTTCTCTTCCTGCAACTTCTGCATATGTGATGGGAAATTATTAAAAGTGTCTTCAGGGGCTTTATATACTTAGCTATAAGATCGTATAATTTAAACCTTTTTAATATTTTTCAAAACTGGTAGAAGCACGGGTATCGAAGGCACAAATTAAAATTATGTGACTTTACTGCGACTCTAAATTAAAACAATTTGAATTTTTCAAAAATTTTCTCAAATAAAAATTGGGGCGATTCGATGGCAGAGGAAACAGCGGCACCGGTCTTCACACGACAGGCCCGGGGTTCAAATCCCATCCAGCCCGCCTCACGGTACGCAGGGCTGACTTCTGTGCTATGGGTAAAACCAGTCACAGAAAGCCAGAAATGGCAGGCCGAGACCTCTCGAGGTTGTAGAGCCGCGTAAGAAGAAGAAACATTTATTTTAATTAAAGGTTTATATATTTTTGAACCGATCATACTACTTTGAAGACTTTTGCTAACACCCAAACGATACATACAAGCACTCAGGCATGTTTACCTTGCAGCTAGTGTAGTGTAGGCTTCCTCGATCTCGTTGATATTGATGTGGAAAATTGTCATCACATTTTGCCCGCTTTCCCCGTTCCTTTCTCCCGTTCGCCGGCAACGAATAAAAAGGTAATAAAAGTCTCGTAAATTGAAAATGGCTTGCCAAACGTTGCCGCATCGCTCTGCAGTATCGGCCCGATTGGACCCGGTCCCGGAAAGCAGCTCCCGTTGCTGCAAGAACCGATTGCACTCGATGCGCAGATACCGAGTGGGCACCAACCTGGTCTCAACGTTCTCCATCATTCACAGAGGCATCGACACATTTCATCTCTACCGACAGCCGACACTGTACGCGATGCTGCATACACTGGAAGATGATGTGTTTTTCCGATTCCGATCGTTATGTCGCATAGCAGCCAGTCGCGTTCTTGCAGCCAGTTTCTTAAAGAAAAACCATCTCGACCGACCGTATTCGTACGTGTGTGGGTTTCTTGTTTTTCTCCATCTTGTCTCCCGATCGACATTTATTTCCCCATTGCTCAATGTATGGAGCATTTCTTACGCAGTCCGCAGCAAGAAAGATGCCGTTTGTTTGGGTTGGGTAAAGCGGACATGTATGTTCTGTTTTTTTTTTTACATCCCGTTCAGTTGCTCGTGTTCGGTGGGACACCTCCGGAAAAAGAAAAAGGTACACAGACAGGTCCGTTGTTGGACGATTCGTTTGTGGAAACTAACGACCAAGACTGGTTTAAAATTAAAAAAAAACGAGTACGACTGCTCTAGTTAGTGGCGGTGTAGAAGAATTTGTCATGACGCAATTTAAATACACGCCCCGTGAACCGGTGTATTTTAAGCTTGTGGAGTCACAGTAAAGGTGTGATGCAACATACGGTCGAAGACGTTCATTGACCTCAAGTGTATTATCAGGGAAATTTTTAAGATGGATCGGGGGTCTGTACTTAGATGCCATTTTCTGTGCATCATTCTTTATCTGTTAATTGAGAATTGTTGGAATATGTTGCGTTGGTATTTTGGGTATTTTGATTTTATCTTGGATCCTCTGATATGAATCTCCCATATAATCGTAAAAGGATTTAACGAAAACCAAGCTTTGACAGGTCTTAACCATCTGAAAGCTTCGAGGTACACAGCAATCTAATGAAAAATGAAATATAACTTTCGATTTCATCAGCTTTGACAACACAACACAAAAACAATTTCAATAAAAAATGCCCTAAAAATATTTAATCAAAGTCCTCTATCTAATGCAAAAAATTTCAGTTAGTCGCTTACATGGTTACAATCAGGACCTAGCAGGTACCCAGGACAGAACGACAAATTGTGCTATTCAAATTGATCGTTGCATGTGAGATAATTGAAGTGCAAAGAGAATTAAACCTCCGTCTGATGCAATTGGGTCTGCTTCATTACAGTTGATTACAACTCACAGGCTAGCAGAGGTGACAAACAGTTTCTGGTAATCGTTATCTGCCCCATAGGACAGTGGGAGGAGATTGCGTGTGATAACTCCTTCCCCTGTGCCCTGTCTGGTCCCTTCGAAAAGGTGGTTCTTTGAAACCACGGTGAACAAATGTCCGCTTATCGGCCACTATTTCGCGTCGCTCGGTCATTTACGATGAGCAACATACAAGCTTTACGTGGTTCGTGACTTTTTGTTTTTGGTAGCTGTCTGTTCAATTTTCCAATCGATAAATGACCTTTTCCACCTACCCGAATACCGCCCTCCAACCTGACACTTTCAAAATCATTCAGGCAGAGCCAAAACTGGCGATGATAATCCAATTGCTGTTATTTCGAAGCAGAAACTACGTGGGACAAAAAAGCGTTTTCCCGGTCCCCCCCCCCCCCCCCCCCCCAAAGTTGGTCCTTTTTGCCGTCAGGTTCGATACACTCGGTCGCAAGCTTATTACAGGACGATGGAGGCTAAATTTATGTTCATGATGTTGCCGTTCCCTTCCACCTGTTACGCGCCAGCACTTGGGAAACGGTTTTTTGACACCGGATGTACAACTTGCCACGTGGCACTCAATTATGGCCGCAAGCTCCGGACAATGCACAGTACCCCATCATAGTTTGTTGCACGCACAGAGACCCTGTTCGATGGTTGGCAGTTGTGAAATCAGAATATTATGACCATCCGGACAAACTTTGATTATCAATGGTTCCCCACCAAATTATGGCCGGACGGACAGTACACATCCATTCCGGTGAAACAGTTTGCTGCCACCGCGGACAAATATTGCATCGAGTAAAATATTGATCCGCGGCACGCTGGACCCGGCTTCTTCTAGCAACCGTGTCATCCGGCTGGTTATTAATCCATATGTCCGGCTGCATTTTACATCAGTGATTCGTGTACTGCGTGTACGCTGGAAATGGTTGCAATTTTCCAATTCCTTGGTGTATGACCAATGTGGCGGTTTGAGCATTGTTCGAGCTTGTGTGCGAAACAACCAGCGTCACAAATTATTCAAATGTATTCTGATTTATACTGTCGGGCTGGCGTTTCATGGCGCGCGTTACACACTTGACAAGGGTCGAGAATGGAATTCATATGCATAATAGAGAGAGAGAGAGAGCACGTGTTTTTGGAGATGAATTTATTATTTAATCCCTTATAGAATGGCTTGCTGCAGCTTACCTGTAAATGGTGTGTCTTGTTTCACTGTAGCAATAGAGATATATTGATAGAATGTTCGAATAATTTATAGAAATATTTGGCATGTCTTCAAAAAAAGTTGTGGCAGCAATTATGATAGTCGATTCTTGTAGTTTAATTGTTAAAGCTACAATTAAAATGCATAGAGAAGAACTGATGTAGAAAATGTACTGAACAAAATATTTTACCTAAACAACCGTAGAGGAAACTATCTCCGACGAATTCCCCGCAGAGTTCTTTGGGTGGCGATACAGCGCCTAGATGTATGCAATATTTTTTAAGGCAGTAAGACAAGCACATACAAGTATTGACAGCATCAACGACTCTTTCTATTGTCACATATAACACATAAAAATGAGCTTTTCTAGTCTTGTTTGAACTGTATGTATGTATAAGAAGTAAATAATTATAACCGAAAATCATTAGAAACGAATATATCCAAAGGTGTTGCCCATCGTGCTCGTTGGTGCGGAAGCGCCTGGAAGTATGCAATTTTTTTTAATGTCCACAGCCACCCGACAAGGACTTGTGGACTTCTGAGAATGTAAGCCTGACATTTAAACACTATCATACTATTTTATTACTATCATAGAGGTTGCATACTTTCAGGCGCTGCAGACTGCAAGCACAACCGAATGGTAACACAATTAAAATTTTTAAATCATGCTTCAAGCTAGGCAAAATGCACCGAAGCCCTTCTGAAATTGTGATTCAAGTTCAAGTTATAATTTAATTTTTCATCATTATATGACCCTTTTCTTCGTGTGCCGTGTGCATGTGATGCTGTAAGCTAGCTTATCCTCGTTTCCTCTTTTTCTCTCTCTTCGGTTTTCCCTTATCCTTCCCGAGGTTAATAGGTTGCACAACACAATAGGTTTAATGTTGCATTCTGTGCTTGTGATCCATCGGATTACGCTTTTCCCCGAGAGTTCGATCGTTGGTAGTAAAAAAAACACACACACATCACGTCCATGTGGAATTAAATCCAATTTAACATGAATCGTTACACGTGTAACAAAAGGAAAAGGGGTACAATCATAAACGCATAAAACTGACGCAACAAAATCGGACATTTTTCTCGCTCCCGCTGCCGTGTAGATTCCATTCCAGCACAATTAGTGCGTGCGTGTGATGGACGGTTTGGATGGACGATCTCGGCTTCTCCAGCTATGTCAGTGATGATGATAGCACGTACAGTGAAACGCGAAAAATGTAAAAGCAGTAGGATTAAAAATCCCAAATGTAAATGACACAGCAACAATTCCCCCATTTTTTTTTTGAGGCGGAATATGACAGGACAGGTGCAGGAATAACACGAAGAAAAAAAACGGTGCAGCAAGGCTTCAGGACATTCCGTTCCAATTTGTCTCTCGACTGTCGACCACACCCGCACAGCCGTTGAATTGTCAATTTTATTTATTTTAGCCTCACCGCGGGAGTTCCGTTTCACTTTTTTGGGCCCGTTCATCTATTCCCGGTGCCAAATGTGCGGCTGCTCCCCAAAGGAAAACGCTTAAGGGTAGGTTCGCGAACGACACTGCGCGCACCGCAGAGTTGAAGGCTTCCCTCGATGTGGTGTGTGGTGCCTTCCGTCAAGAAGAGTCGACACAAATTCCACACACCTTCTCCCCGGTGGATTGTTGTGGTTGTTGCGCTTGCAAGGATGGAAAATTGGATCCACCTGAGGTGATGTGGTCGTCTATATGGTGCACGACGAGAACCACACCACGGTCAGGACAGAAAAACCACGCAAGTTATTATGATAAAAAATGGGATATAAAGCACCCAAGACCCCAAGGTGGACGACCTGCAGAGTTGGGGCGTATTTTTGTTCCTTCTGGTTTCCACCACGACTACCAACCCATTCCCCACTGTTGGGAAGTGCGCTTTGTCGTAGCACCTTTCGCCAGCTCCATGCCATCCACGTTTGGAGCGAGGAAAAAGCGAAATAGGGAAAAGTCCCATACTCCCGGAGGGCACAAAACCATGTGCATCATGCATATGCATGATGCGCATTGCATTGTCTGGTCTCGTTTCCTTCCATGGTTCCGTGTCGGTCACCGCGTACTACAAACGGACAGTTAGTCCTGAGCCGTAGTGGTTGTTCAGCAGTTTAAAAGAGAAATGATACTAAACAACTACTAGAGCTTCATCTCCGTCTCACTCGCTCTGTCAGGCCTTACAGGTCGCAGCGACTGTACAGAAAAAGTCCAGAATAAATATCATTAGTTCCTTCAACATTTTCCACCTCCGAGGGTGTTTGTTCGTGTATATGAATTTTGCCCCGCCGGTAGGCAAAGCGTTGCGGAAGGATTCGCGTTACTCCCTGACTGACAGATAACGGCCAACTGACGTTGTTGCGGCTGTGTACGCACCCCATCAGGCCACGAGGCCATTTGTGGAGGAAGGTGGCGTGCCACCAATATGCCAACCGCAGGCCAACGTCATGTGCAACGTCCTCCGAACTTACAGGCACGAACTTCCGGCAACTTAACCGTTCCCCGGAAGAACCCGTTGGCTGTGGAGTTCCCGGTGAAGTTTTTGGAACGAATAAATTTGACCGGCAACTACCGGGCTTCCCTCTAGAACACCCTTCGTTTGAATTTCCCACACGAGAAAGCACTCCAACCGTGGGACGTCAGCAAAAGTTGTCTTTCGACTCCACCAGGCAAAAAGTTCCTTTTTTCCCAGGTGTCTCGCTTTGATGGGAGCAGCAGCCGATCGGTAGATCTAGCACGATACGCGTGTGTATGAAGATGAATGGATACAAATTTACCAGCTCAGGGAGACTGTCACTTCCGGTATTAGTCGTACGAAGCCCGGTCCAGTTGCGGTCGGGAGTATATTTTTGTAGCTCTCGCTTCCCTGCAGCGATGATACGAAAATATATACATTGCCAAGCGACAGACGGCAAAGGATTCAAAGATATCTATCTCGCCGGTTTGGTGCTTTAGGACGGTAGACGCACGGTAAGGGGAGAGGCTCTGAAGTGTTATGACGCACCGACGATGAACATATGCGATAAACCCACTGGCAGCACAAAACAGTCGTGTGTTGATCGATTGGAATAGAGAAACGACCGATGTGGGGAGGGGCGAGCGTCTGTTTTTAGACCATCCCTCTTAATCTTTAATTAGTAACTTCGAGGATATACATTCACTAATAACACTATTCATTTGCTGATGAAAATTGGAGAGAAAAAAAAGCTCGCTGGACAAGTTTCTCGCAACTTTGCGCAATTCTACCCTCACACAATATCGTTGATTATCGCCGAAAGATCGTAGTCCTGCTGCCGGTTGGGCATACAGGATGTGGGGTTACGACCTCATGGCAATCCTTCAAGGAAGAGCAAAGATATGCTTAACTTAAAAAAAACACACACACAATTCGTCCCACTTTCTCCGGGAGTTTTATTGCTGGCGTTTCCTTCCCGTGAATTTTGGTTGCTCGCTCTCGTCCGTCCTGACTTTACCAGAAGCACGTGGTTGTTGGACGTGGAACGCCGTTGCGTAGGACGCCGTCCCGCAACATCAATTGATTTACGAGGGAAAGAAGCTTTAGCTGCTATACACACCACGCTTTGGTGCGTCGGCAACTTGGCGGAAACTTTGCTTCTGTTGGCTACATTTAGCAATACCATATTCCAAGGTGACATTAATGTTTAGCAATACATTTGTGGAGTCAAAAGAGTCCGAAAAAAGGAGGTCCAAGATTCGGTGTCGTGGTGATGGTGATTCATTATGTATGCTACTAGACCTTTTATAATGTACACGTGGTTTATTCCTTGCTGTGGGAGAATGGGTACCCCGCCGGGAAGAATTGGCTATAAATTACTCTCCCTAATGTGCGATGTTTTATTACATTTATTCCATGGTTTAAATCAACATATTTATGTTGTGTTGTTATGCTCGCGAGATGTGTCGACATGCTTCTTGTGCAATTAAGATTTCGGGCATGTTGCTTAAGCTTTTATGGAGATTAATTGATGTAACTTCCTGTTGAATGTCATTTAGTTATTTTTAATATAAGTTGGTTCATTAGGAAATCTGTCAAAAAATTGGATGGAGATAATAACTACTTAATACTCATTTAGTTTGCTGTATTGTCGAGCGAGAAACACTCAAGCCTTCAAACCAATCTTGAAAACGCACGCTAAATTAAATGGCTAAATTCATCAAGGCCTCAGAACTCGCCGGTCGTCCGTCCGTGTGCAAATGTGTTTCGTTTTTACTTTTTGAAATTATTGATTTGTTCTCAAAATTTCTCCCGAACGTTGCCTAATTCTCAGCAAAAATTCACGCCACATTCCATTTCGATTCGTGTCGATATCACCAGTTTGGCTTCTGTTTTGGTTGTTGATGACCACAAAGTCAACAACAGAAGCTGCGCCATCCTGCTTCGTTTGTTTTCCACCCGTTCGAATTCTTGGGACGGGGTCGGTCTGGTGGGAAAATTTCATCTCATACAATGTGCCCCAATGGCAGCAGCCAAACTCATTCGACCGAACGCGCGCCCAACCGAAGGTGCAAAAATCGATACAAACTGTAAAGCCCCGCGAGGGTCGCCCGAGATCGGTTTAATCACCGCCCGCCCATCGGAAAACGGTGTTACGAGCGTGCTCCTAAAAATAGTGGCCCTGCTTCTACCGGGTTTTACACATACCCAACCGGGTGACCGCAGTGCAAACGGAGGCGCAGTTATATGGTAATTTGTCTCCTTTGGCACCGTTTGGCAAAAGCTGCTCGGGAAAATAAAAACGAAACCCCCGGTGGGCAAAGAAATAGCGAAACAGTGTGGCACAATGTTGTGTTGTGAAAACAAAATCGACCATGAAAATGAGAGTGGACGGAGAAAAGTAGATGAAAATGAGAGAGAGAGAGTGCGAAGGAAAGCGAGAAAATGTGAGATGCTGGACGGTTAATGGTAAATGTTGAGGCAGACGTGATGTGCCCTGTGGCTTTATAGGGCTACGCGTAGAAGAACACACTTGGAAGTACTTGCGCGGGGCGCATTAAGCTCTTGAGGCGGAATCCGATTGGCGCGAGACTCGATCGTATCTTGGCCTCTCGAGACTCTCGGGATGAAAAGCACTTCCCTTGGGTGGTACAAGTCTATGCGATTAACCAGGTACTTAGGCCTACGCTGGGAGTAGCAGTAGTAGCTACGGCGAGAGGGGTCGTCAGTCGAGATGGAGTCTTTTTTTAGTTGTTTGGAAAAGCTTCACAATTACAAGGTTTTTTAGATGATTTTACAAGAATAAAATCAGGTTAGGCTACGACAACATTAGTTGTGTTCTGGAAGTTATGATATTTAGAGTAAATTTCGCAGCGTTCGCAGATGATATCACAATTGCAGCATACAATTTCCCACAGAAGTACACAACAGGCATTTAAAAATAACCTGAGGTGTTCTAGGCCTATCATCACTGGCTTTCTTGACTTGATACTATCCGTAGCAAGATTATCAACTATAAACCGAAGAAGACTAGTGTCAACTCTACGGCCGGTCCGGTCATTGAGAATTAGGCTTTTGTCTCTCTCTTCTTGGCCTAACGACCTCTTAGGTCATGCCTTCCATTTCTGGCTTACTAGACTTAATGATACCTCGCAGTTGGACAGTCAGTTTTGTCCCTACGGGGGAACGATCCGGATAGGATTTGAACCTCGGTCCAGCCGTATGAAGACCGGTGGCACTGTCGTCTCAACCATTGATATCATCTGAAGTAACATTTTCAGAGCTTTCTGAAACGAACGCCGTCATTGGTCTCACCATGTGCTGCAGTTACCGAAAATACTGTTTTTCTGGTGAAATTATTGGAAAACCCCTTTAAAGGGGCCTAAATACACAAGCCTCCCTTTCGAGCGAGCCGGTTACCTATTAGCGCACTATTGATACCCAGTTCGGATGGCGCTGATTTGAATTTTAAGTGTATCCAAGTGTATCTCACTTTGAACTTATTCCTTTCAGAGAGAAGGAAAACAAAACCACCGTCTACTAAAGAGACGGCGTGAAATTGCGTACAGCCACTTTCTGTTCAGCCCCTTCCCTCCCATTATTGTCGCATTTGACGGGCTTCCTTGTGTCGGATTGCTAAAAACAAAGTCAAGAAAAGGCTTTATTTAGAGGGGATGGTTGAGTTGCTTGCTGCGTTCGTCCTGGTGATAGGTGGGTGGTGTAATTTTCCCGATTGCCGTTGTTTCCCGACTGCGCTGTTCACTGTGGATGACGCACGGCGCCACGATGAAAACAACCTTGCGTGGCTTTTCGTCGGTGTGATGCAGATGGGTTTCTAGCCGCCGCAATTGATGGCAATGATTTACCATTTTCTCGTTCGTCACCAACAACATCGCTGATAGATATAGATGGATAGAGCGACGTTTGGAGGTTATTATGCTTTCGCTGTCGCCGTGCCTTGTTTGATGCGAGTGAAATTTCAGACAGCAATTGAGGCAGGGTTTTTTTTACTTCCTAGCGGGTTATACACGCTAGACTTTCCTCATCTTACCCATCACCGTTTTTTGGTTTTTTCAACAAGTTTTTTTTTTGTTTGGCGTTATGATTATTGGCTCCTTCTCAGATCCTATCCTGAGACTTCCTCAGACTTTGTTGTTGTCCTTGGCGTGCTGGATTTTTTAGTGTGGCGTGTTTTTTAATGGAATAAGTACAACGAGCTCGTCGGAAGTGATTTGACGAATACAAATGGTTTCAGAAAAGACTGGGCGTCTCCACATCCTTAATAAAATTAAGAACGTTTCTTGCGATCAGGTTTCCCTTGATTTTATTCCATTTCATTCATGATTTAGCAGAGAAAAATATACATTTTAGCTACCAAATGCCGCTTTATTTCGTTTAAATTCAACGTAAAACAAAATCCCTAGTAAGACGCCTGAAAGTATGCAATTAGTCAACACGATTAAAGTATAGTGAGAAAAAAAAACAGTTTGCGAGCTCTTTAAACAAAATCTTATCTTTGCCTGAGTTTTTCCTTTTGGAAAATTGTAGAAAATTATTCAAAATATACTTAAATATGAAGAAAAAAAAAACAAATTGATATGATATTGACATCATCGCCGATTTCTTAACCCACTCCACGTACAGCAAGTTTGGGTTTGTGCTGATTGAAAAATGTCATTCGATGCTACATTTTCAATACGATTCCCTCGGTCACGTTTTTTTTTGCCCATCTTCAAGTTCGATCGATACTCCACATAATCGAATGCAGTTGCGGGAAGTTATTTAAAAGTCAATGTTTACATTTATTATGGACAAATCACTCAAGCAAGCAACGAGCGAGGTGCCCATCAAAACTTGTGCCCTTCGAAAACTGGAAGCACTTTTTGCGCACGATATCATTTTGAGACGAAATTTGATTGATTCCGGTCATCTGCTCGGTTTCGATAGCGGTGCTGCCCGTTTCCATCACTGCGTGGTTGATGATTTAATCCAGCGGTATGTGTGTGTGTGCCTACTCGTTCTTTGTTTTATGTACAATATTACACTTTATCGCTTTCTAAAAATAAAATTTAATATTTATTGTCAATTTCACTTTTCCAACCAAAATTGTCCAAATTTGTACTACAACTTCCGGCGTCACGACATCATTTCCGACCGTACTGGGCTGGATGTTTCATTCATTCTGAGAAACGGTCCGAGAAACGTTTCCCCTCGTAAGCTGGAGTGTGATTAAGAGACCCCATTGATAGAGTGTCACTTGACGCTATTATTGTCGGTTGGGTTCGGGATTTTGCGGATGA
Source organism: Anopheles stephensi (assembly GCF_013141755.1). Classification (NCBI taxonomy): domain Eukaryota; kingdom Metazoa; phylum Arthropoda; class Insecta; order Diptera; family Culicidae; genus Anopheles; species Anopheles stephensi. The sequence continues at coordinate 20,283,431 of NC_050203.1, forward strand.
ATGGATTGAGGGTTTCAGCAATTGAACCTACGGCTGACTCCTTCCGATAAATCCTCTATCCGTATTTCGCCGTATCCTTTCGTTTCTTTGGCTGAGAGAGAGAGAGAGGGGTTTGTGAAAAAGGAAAGAGAGCGATGTGGGTTCGGGAAAGCTGTCAAAATCGAATTCAATCAAATGTGTGCTTCACGTGTTTATCGTTTGCCGTCGTACGTTTTGTAAGAGTGTTTTTGACGCATGGCTCAATTGAAAGCAACCCTTTTGGCTGATAACGTTCAAACACGGGAAGGGTTTTTTTTATTGAGTAAGAAACCTCGCAGAAGGGAAGTTAAGGGTGTGTCAGGATATTGTGCCAGTATTGTAGGAAGAAGGAGATTTAATTTTGCATCGGTTGATACAAGGTGTCGATTTGTTTTTGTTAGAGTTTCCAGGCTGATCGATTCAATGACGTTGGGTTGGGTAAACAGTTCAGATTCAATTACGATGTGGCTAGACGGTTAATGTCCTTTGTCGTTGAGTTTTGCTGCGTATTTTAATCAGCAAACAGTGTCACGCTGTTTGGTAACAATTTCATTAAACAAGTGTAGGTAAAGTTATGTCAGGCACTGTATAAAACAGTGCACACTTTGCACGGCTCATAGTAAACAACATTTTGCTGATCCCACCAAATGTGGAACACCAGTAGCTAATCCTTATTAATATTCCTTTTTTTTTTTGGGTTACTCCTTTAGGTTTAGTCCTTTTCTAGAAGCTCTTTAAAGCCTCCTATCCCTTGGATTATCATAGCTAATCCAGCATTTCCATCACTTTCTAACAATGCATCGTAAAAATGCCTTCCGGTCCGGGTTGACATTTAAGCCTGCATTGGTCAATCGAGCATGGGATTAACGAACGTTACTTCGTTAGATTTTAATGATCTGGAAAATGCTGTCCAACTCGGTGAACTTTAAGCGTGTCCTACTCCGATTGGCTGATGTTAAATTTAATTGCATTTCCTGGAATTTCCGCCTATCGGTCACGCTGGGCACAGGATAAATAGATCACAGGAAAAAAACAATCAAAACTTTCTTTTGCTAGCCTCACAATCCCTTCCTAATAAAGCCCAGTGCCAAGAGGAATTGGTTTGCGAAGAGATTGGAACCTGGCCTCGAACCGGGGGCCAGTTTATTAGCTGTCTGTGTCTGCCAGCGAGTCCAGCGAACCATATTGGCAGCGTGTTGGATAACAACGTATTGGCACACCGCTCGTCGGTAGCTGGTGGTGGTAGAATCCGGCACAGGAGCGGTGTCCGATCTAATAGGAATCTATTTTTATCTATAACGATTGGTTTTCGAGTACCAATGGAGAGCTTGCTTTGGGCTGCTGGTAGTTTTTATTTCCGCGCGCCACAGCACGGTATCGCGAGGAAAACTTCACGGTCGAGAAGGTAAGATACAGCAGCAGCAGCACGCTCAGCATTCCGCTCCGTCGGTGTCGGTGAGCAGGTGTGGAAATATTTCACACGTTCCAATAGAGTTCTTACACCAATCGATCGAACGTTCGTTTGCTCTGGAGGAATGCTTTCTACCGATGGTCATGTTTCGCTCGCGTTCGCTTCTACTCTGCGGTGTGTGTGTGTGTGCGGAATGGTTGTTTTGTATTTGTTTAGTGTTGTTTTTTGTTCGGTTTGTTCCGAGCCTGTCAACTTTGCCCGTTTCCGTTTCCGGTATCGAACCCCCACGGGGTACAAATAAGCGTGGCCGTAGAGGATATTGAATTTTGTCTGGAGTCTCGTTTGTTTTTCCTCCGTTGGCCGGCCGGCTGTGTATGTGTCCATCAAATGGAAACGACATGCTGTATGAAATTATAAATTTATGTCTTCATAAACAGCACATCGGCTGTTTTTCGTATGGTTGAGGCGAATGGTTTTGTGTTGTCCGTCTTGCTTAAGCGTTTATATCATTGCACCTTGGTGGATCGAGGCCAGTCGTTTGATGGAAAATTTACTCTTTTATGTCAGGTTTCAGTTTTGTGACAGATGGTTGAGATGAGTGTCATTGAGAAGGTGGTTGGTGGTCGCTCACATTAGAATAGGCATCTTTGACAAGGTGTCTGCTGAAGGAACTCCACAATGGGTCGAATGCACTGTATTTAGAGATCCGCACTTTTCTAAGAGTCTTATGAGCAGCTGAATTTGAATCATGAAATCTAAATTGTCTAATGAGGAAAGGAACTCATTTTCTTACGTTGAATACCTTCAGTAGATTTAATGCCTAATAGGTACAATCGATTTAATGGAACTTTTTAAATACTCCGGGAAATATTGCAAATGGTGAACGGGATATTGGAAGCTCGTTGTGCAACTTGCAATCATACAATGGAATAGGGCATACAGGTAGGGGATAGTTTATATGGATAAGTCTTGGAACCTATTCTTGTGAAGAAACCTTCCTACACCAACATCTTTCGGCACGGACAATACAAAATGTGTACAGTGGTGTTATCTAGTTGTGCAACTGCTTGGGAAATATCTTCCTTATATTCTTAGGCACTATAAGCTCAGGAGATATTAGGCTACCATATTTCTCTCTGCCTTGACTTAATTAAATCCATGACACAAAGGTGGAAACTTTGGGGACTATCTTCTTTTAGTCAATCCAAATCCAGATATAAATGGTGAGCTATGCGCAAGAGTGCTGGAAGAATATTGGAGGAACCGCTTGTATGCTGTTCCTCACCTCACCAACTTTTTCTTTGCTAGGCCTAACGACTCTCTCTCTTTTCTTGGCCTAACTATCTCACAGGTCTCTCTATTTCTCTCCTATTCGCGGCCAAACGACTCCTTAAGGCCATGCCTGCCATTTCTGGCCAGACATAATGTCACCACGTAGTTCAGTAGTAGGTCAGTCCCCATTACGATGGAACGGATCCGGATGGGTGTTGAACCCCGGTCCTGTCGTATGAAGACCGATGCCATTGTCGCGTCTACCATCAGGTCGCCCCTCATTGGTCATATCGGCTATCTAATGGCTTACTAGACTTTTTAATATCACATAGTTGTAATAGTCAGTTCGAGCTCTGTGGGAATAGTCCGGTTAGGATGTGCTCCTCGGTCCTGCTGTTTGAAAAACGACGTCGTTATCGCCTCGGCCATCGAGTCTCGCGAGTCTCCGTTGGGCTGGTCACGTCATGAGAATAAGATCCAGCTCTCAAAGGTTTAGGCGGTCCACATGGACAGAGGAGGCGTTGTAGGCCAAAATTGAGATAGAGTGATGGCGTTTTCCGCTAGAATGACCAGGCTAATAGACTGGCAGACAACCGTATGGAGGATTGTGGTAGCAGGGCATGGTTGTAGAGCCTGATTTTGAGGTAAGGATAATCTGTTCTTGCTAGTGATCAATTTCTTGCGTATGGATAGTGCATTCGAATAAGATTTGATGCCAGTCTCGCTTTTTTAGAAGCTGACTCCTTTAGCATTATATTACCCCGAGTTTTCCCGATCCTAGGGCATACTTATGTCAATCTCGCTAAACGCTAAAATTTTCACTTTAACATTGGATTCGACTAACGCCCGTTCGTAGGTCGAAACTGGACTGGTCTGCGCCTTCTATTCTCGGAGCAGGTGTGAGGATAAAAGCATCGCACACAAAAATAAGATGAATACTTGTGTACCAAAAGAAAATGTTTGGCAACGGCGGTACGAAGACAAACACGGTTTCTGAGACCACAGATTATGGACGTGGAAGAATGATGTTTGAATAAACATCATCGTGAAAAATGTAAATCCATCAGACGGTGAGCAGCAGCATTGTGCAGTTTGAGAGCAGCCCGGCAGTTTGAGAGCAGGAAAAACAAACACGACCATGAATAACCAAATAACCTCTCGAACAAACCCTCAAGCACAACCTAAACATCCAATGCAAAAAAAGAACTTCCAAACCGCTGTCTAAAGGTGTCTTGTAAGGGAGAACGGGAAAAATCGCTCCTCATCACTTAGCGTTTTCCAATGAGTGTCAATTGGGGTTGTTGTATATCGTGCTCGATTTTAACGATCGGCCCAGCAGTGTTTGTGTAATTTTCCTTTCAAAAAAAAAAGCGCTTGTGGCGTGCTATTAATAAAATCGGTTGAAAGTTGAATTATTAATGCGAAAGCCTCATTTGCTCCGAACAGTTTTCGCCCTCGCTGTCTGGTTTGACGTCGTTGAAAGGCTTTCCATGCATGCTGCCTTCCCAATTCCGCCGGAAAATGGGGGGCTCAATTATTTGATCGAATTTATAATACATCTTCATCAAATCGTGTTGTTTCCAATGGATGGAAGGGGGCCGTCACGTTTAAGTTCTTTTCCATTTGCCGACTGGTATTTGCTGGCCGCCTCTTTTATACTTTGTGATCATCAAAAATTCATCATCCGTTTTTACCGGAAAAGCGACCGGTGTGAGTGTACACACTTTCTGTCGAATCGCAAATCCTCGCTCGTGTAATGTGGTTTTATCAAATCAAATTTAGCTCCCCCGGTAGCGTGAAGGCCTTTTTTTGTCTCTTTTTTGTTTTGGACTACAGTGTTACACCTTCGCCATTTATTTAGCCATCTAACCACTTTGCTGCTGCCCACCTATACCAGTGTAAGGGAGAACGGACGGTCACGACTTCGAGAAGCAGGCGAGTTCAGAAAACCTCCATCAAAACAAGAGTAAATATGATAGAAATCATTGCGCGCGCTCTGGAGACAGACAGACGGCCCGACTCAGAAGAGGGTCCTTAAATTCCCATAAAAGGATCCCGAACCGTTGTTCGTTTTGATGATATCTTTTTTTTTTGGAAATTGTCCTTCCATTTTCATCTTCCACCTCCAGACACAACATCTTTAAGAAGAATCACTCGGTCTGCGTCTTGGGCGGGTGGCTCTCGGTGCGAATGTCGCTTTGCTGGGCCGGGTAAGATGTTTGCCAAGGAAAAACACACCAACGCACACGCACCCAATCGAGGTTGCAAGCTAAGCTTTGCCCTCCGGAACTGGACCTCCGGAACTGCGCTCGTCCAGAACAAATCTCGGTTGCTTATCGTCAGCAGTTGGTTCAGCAGCCAGGACTATAGCACAAAAGCCAGGCCCCATACGCTTACGTATTTAGTAGATAAAGTTGACCTTTTTTTTCGATGAAGGATGAAGGATAAATCGCTCGTACCGCTCGGTGTTTCATATAAGATTAGATGAGACTGACTGTCTGTCACGGAACCGTCAACGAAGAAGCAAGCCACATAACCACATCTGGTTGGTGGCTCAATTTACCTCTCACGTCTTTTTAGCTCGATGTGTAGCTACGAGATTTTTCCTTGCTTTTTTCTTCCCGACCACGAAAGTAGAAGCAATGCTAACGAATATCAGCTATCCAGGTCTCGAAACGCGGGGGGGAAATATGGCGTCTTCCCTTAAGCACCGCCGGCAAAATCAGTGTTCAGTGTAAGGAGCAACAAAATTGTGGTTTATTCCCCGACAAAGCAGGAACGGGATAAAAACGTACGGCGTGTATATTATAAGTGTGTTTATGCCGGTAGAGTGGATATGAATGAATTGCGTGGGGACGACAGAGTTGATGGATTGACGGAGTGTGTATGGTGGTGATTTACACCTTTTCTCTACTGCGTATCGGAACTCTTACATTTAACCAGATGTTAGAGAATGATGTCGAGAATACTGATTCATTTTTGGTCCTGACTACTGAATTTTTCTTCAGAACAAAGATGTCTAAGGCAACCTTATACCATTGTCTCCAAAGCTGTCTAAGGCATCTTGGAGTTGACCCCTGCGTTGTCTTGTTGAAGAACTTCTGTCTCTTATAGCATGCGTATTAAGTTATGATAGACTTTTTGTAGTTATACCGGATCAGACCATCACCCCGTAGGCAGGATATACTGGCTATACTAATCTAAAGGATAACATCAAGTAAAGAAAGTGAGATATGGCAGACCAAGCCCTCAGGAGACAGAAGGCAGAAGGGAAATCAATTGATACAACTGCCAAACGTCCCTCACCGTCACCGCTCTACTCTAACCAAATATTTAAACAATGTTACGAAATTTAAAGATTAAAATCAAAACACCGACTCACACAGGTGTTGGCGATCAACTCGTTAGTTTATTTCATCTCGCATACGTTCTATCTTATCAGGTCCGCGCTTACCGTTGTTTATAGCCACGATGATTGTTCAGCTTGCCTCTGACCGGGTGTTTTGGTTTATTGCCGGTGACTTAATTGACGCTTCCACCGCTCGGCGGTAGTAAAACCTTTCGGTAACCTTCGCACCAACTTCCTACACCACATGCCCACAGAGTGGTGTTACGCGGAGCCTTAACATGGGACGATAGGGACGTCTTTACATCGCCCGCACTCTTTACACATCCGTGTTGGCGACGATCCACTGACGGTAGAAGGTAAGCCGCACGAACACTGCTGGCCAATCACTTTCACAACCCAACACCGAACCGAACGAGTACAGTCCAACCAGCAGCGTACTGCCACCATCAACCACCGTCATCGGGCCACCGACATCCCCATCGCACGGGGCACGAGCTTCCATGTAGTGCAGGCACATCTTCTGTCCATCGATCAGTCCACCCCAGGCCGTATCGTGACAGTCGGCATTGGTCATGATGGGATTGCGCACGTACCGCAGCACATCCGAGAAGGAGGTGCTCGAGTCAGACGTACGGCCGAACCCGCTCACCGTCGCCAACATACCGGCAAAGGTACGGCTTTCGGTAGCTGCCGGTATGCGCACCGGTTGAATGCGATCACTGAACGTAACCGACTCGGACAACCGAATGACGGCGATATTGTTGCGGAAGATTACACCCAAGAATTCTTCGTGCAGCCGAACGTCACCGGCAGCGTACGTGATCCGGACCTGGCCCGCTTCTGCCTCGTTCTGCAGATTGAGTGCACCGAGCACGATCACACCACCGGACGTATTCTCGACACAGACACCGGCCGTTAGGACGTAGTTGTTGGACAGCAGGACACCTCCGCACAGGGCCTGTCCCGATTCTAAATCGGAGAGTACGGCAACCTGAAATATCCGGAGATCTGGATTAACATCTCCCGAGCAATAGAGTTGAACGTCCACCATCACATTACCTGGTAAGGGATCTGTCCAGCAGTCGCAATCGATCCACCAACGATGCGCGCCGAAGGTCCTTTGAATCCACCATCCCGGAGCGGTGCTTGCTTCAGCTGGCTCACGCGTGCCGCAATGTGAGGAAATTCATTCAAAGGTCTCACACGGCTCCAATCGATCGTTCCCTTGAAGCGCGCTCCTTCAACAGCCAGCCCTCCAACAGCAAGCAAAGCAGCCGCCGTTGCCACTATCAGCGTCAATGTACTCGACCCTGCCATCATCTCTTCACTCACTCTCGGAAGAAAAACGCGTTCGCTTCGTACGGCGTCCCAATGCAAACTGCATTCGGAAATCGATCCATCTGGACTGGACTAGCTGCGATAGGGGCAGGGGGGGCTTTCGGAATCGATGCGCAGGGACAGAGGATCATAAAGATTGTGTCCCGGGTGGGCTGTATGGGGTATGACTTGTTGTCAGCGAAGCTTATCGGGATTCGCACACTGTGGTCTAAAATTGGATTTTAATCTATAACTTAGTAGCGCTTATCCGACGTTTAGCGTGTGGCTGTATTTATATCTGGCGTGGGCTAGATGGAAAGTAACCTGTTGATTTTAGCGTTTTTTATGAGCTTTCATGTGGTCGAAGATCGGGGAAGTTATTATCATTTCTAGAAACTATTGCATAAATGTTTTGCGAATTAAATTTATTAACTCATTAGTTATCCTTGAGATTTTTTAGCTTACCCTAGTGGGGCTTATACTATATCATGATCTTTCTAGTTAAAAAATTGAAGTGAATTTCCAGGAAGAATTAATATGATTCATTTGATATTGTACTCTCCGTAACACTAATTAAGAGTGAGTTTAATCATACTGAGTGAGGGGCGGCTCGGTGCTAGATGCGACAGCGATGCCGGTCTTCACACGGCAGGAAAAAAAGTCACATTTGGAGAACGGACTTTCCAACTATGCGGTAACAAGTCTAGTTAGCCAAAAATGGCAGGCATGACCTAAGAGGTCGTAAGGCCAAGAAAGAAGAAGAAGAATTAATCATACTCGCCTTAAAACACTTATAACACATTTTTGAATTATGTTGACTCGATAAAGTGTTAACAAAACTTATTATCATCATATTGTTCATAGTCCTATTTGGCTCATCAATCTCAAGCGGTCTCGGCCTGCCATTTCTGGCTTCCTCCTTGTATGACTAAGTTCTACACGTTACTGAATAGTAAGTGCTACGTACTTGGATGTCTCCAAGTCCGGGCGGGATCCGACTACCGTACCTGCCGTGTGAAGGCTGGCTCTATCCTCGGCCATTATTCCTTGGCACTACAACTTTCAAATGTCTCGGCCTGCCATTTCTGGCTTCCTATGAATTCGTTTTACCCATAGCTGAACAGTAAGCGCTGCTTACTTAGAGACGCTTCGGACGGGATACGATATCCCTGCCGTGAGAAGACCGACGCCGCTCTAGCCAATGCCATTAGACCACTCCTTAGCTCACAGTATCTACTAGATGGAACTAGCAAAAGAATATGTACCTTTTTATAACCTAACATTATATAATTAGATATTAATATTAATATATTATATAACCTAACTTTGAACTGCCATAATGCAATGTGCGCTGAATGAATATTAAAAAAAATCTTTAAATATTTCAGTGAAAATAATTTGACTTTTACTGGTCAACCCACCCTATGGCGACAATCCATCTACTGAAAATGTTGAACCTCCATCCCAAAAAAAAACCTCCTTAATGTATGCAAAGCAAACGTCTGAAACGCAACAAATTGCTAAGCCTTTTCTAAATTCATGACATGCCCTGACATTACACACCCTTCCTTTGCTTAGTTCCTTGGTGGTTGGAAATATGGCATTTTTAGACACAAAATAGCCTGTTGTATAGCCTTTCATCAACCGAAAAACGAAGTAAAAAAAATCATCGCTCCGTTAGTGTTAGTTACTGACGGATATTTCCCACCGCCCCAGTACACACATACACTCATAACGCATTCCGGTCATATTACACCGGCGTACATCCGCCGGATGATAACTCAGCATAAATTTGCATATTCAATAGGTTTCGCTCAAGCGTCCTCGGTCGTGAAGTGTAATTAATTTACTCCCGATACGACGGCACGACTGCCAGCGAAAGTATGGCAACCGAAAGGCTTCCATCGTTTGCCCTTAGCCGCCCGCCTTTTTCGCAGTACTGCCACCCGTTCTACGGCGGAACGTGATCGAGGTGGGGGGTTAATATTTCACCAAAATGGCGTGTTAATTAGTGTTGCGAACAGCTATACTGTTAACCCGAGTTCTCCGGAAGCCCCTTGGAGCCGTGTCCTGTCGGGGGAGGGAATTAGATTTTTGCTACACAAAAGTCCTTCGTTAGTTGTGTGTAGCAGAGACTCAGGCTTTTTTGTTTTTTTCAACAGTTCTCAGTCCTTTCGGAGTGAATGTGAGTGTTTATGACCTGGCTTTAGGTGTTTTTCTTGCTGCATCGGCATCACATGGCTCCGTGCATTGGTTGAATTGGCTTTGAATGTTGAAACAAAACAAAACATAAACTGTATGTGCCCTGCACTTAAGGGTGAGATATCTGCAGGGTGTCCTGCAGTACGAGATAATGCCACTGACACAGAGCTGCATACCTACTGGGCCCACTGCAGGGTTTATTATTCATGATTCGCACAGCCACACACACACAGCCTTCCTTTCGTATGGTTTTTCGTGCCAGCAAGAGACACTGTGCATGCCTGTACAATCACGCTTCCCGAGACCACCGTGTCCCGGGTGAATTGTCGTCGTTTGTGTTCACACTTGACCGACCGTGCGCTTTGCTGCAAAATGCAAAACGGGTGCACTTCAAGAATTTTGCTCCCCGAAAGCACGCCCCACTTCCTTCTTGTGCAAAGCAAATGGAGCTTGGATATCAATACAGTCCGGGTTGCGCAAAACCAGCCACCGGCCATCATAATTTTGCGCAATAGAGCAGCAGCATATTATCGACAAATTGCTCCTAATGCTGCAAGGGTAGGTGGCAAAGGTAGAGGTGTCAGCCAAGGGAGAGAGAGAGCCTCAAAGGACAACGTGTCGGGGTGGGTTTGCTGATCTTCGAGCGGGGAATGATAGCTCGTCTGAAATATTGATTCGAAGCTTTTAAAAGCTTTCAAAACCATTCCAAGTGAATGTGCACAAATTGATTGAACTTGACTGTGGGTTTTGCCCTAGATTCATGCGAACGATAAAAGGTGGCTGGTGGGTGACTGGAAAAATAAACATAGAATTAAAACCCGCATTTGTAATGTATAATAATCAATAATTGAGTTTTTTCTTACGGTCCAGATTCGTGCGCCTGGATGTATGCAATTTATATTTTGAAATCTTCATGTTAGCGTCTGACGGACGCTAGGAAACAAACAAACCTTTACCTTTTGTTGTTGTTAAGCTCTCAATATAAGAAATTGAGGTGAAATTTTATTCCTTCAATATTTTAAGTAGCAAAAATCCAACTTTGTTTATTACATGTACTTCAAGCCTAAAAGATGCAATTAATTTTTCAATTCTTACTTTCAACAGCATACCAGGGAACCAGGAAACAAATAAAAACTTTAAAATGATTAATGCTATGCGCAAAAGATCAATTGTTTTCTTTAAGAAGGAGCAAAATGAAGTCAGAAATTTATAAATCCAACTCTATTAGTATAAAATCGTCTACTTAACATCCCAATAAGTGAAACATCGTCTGAAAAATAGTTTTCATAGATCTTTTGTTTATTTCACTAAAATTCAACTCCAGTAAATTCAGGACTGAATTCAAAAACTATCTTTAAGTTTAGCTTTAATTATTTTTTTACGGATGCTTATTTCCAGTTAGCAAGTGATCAAACAAAGTTTAAAATAATGAAACAAACACGTAGCGACGGCAAGTAATAGTAAGAATGTTCCCGTTTATTGTGTCGCACCATCGATCAAGGTGTTGCAAAAAGGTGGCAAATACTTCCTGCTGCTGTGTGTTGTACGCCAACTAGCAGCTCATGGTATTTCAATGGAGAGAAGCCAAAAAAAAAAAACACGGAACAAAACGCTTCCTGTTTGCTGGAAAACGATGAAAAATGTCGCCTTTGCTGCACAGTTTCAAAAGCACCAAGACACAACCATGCCGTGCTCCTGTTCGCATGGCTCGCAACGTCTAGGAATGCTTTCAGCTCCACTTTGTGCTGGTTGGAACCATGAAGGAAAGTATACTTTCAACCGAGTGAAGATTGCTGTATGTGTGTGTGTGTGTTAGGGACGGCAAGACACTCGGCAAAGAGTCAATGATCCTAGCCATGGGGCAACCACACGCTGGGTGATGCATACACTCACAAACCCACAGCTGACTTTAAGGGCGTGGAACGATGGAAAGTGTTTACGACCGATCGGTTAAAATGGAATTCTTATCCGGGTGGGAAACGGCAAACAGCGTAGACGTATCGAGTAATAGTGACACTTTGTTATCCATTTAACACCTGTCACACATACTCGCTTTTCTCTAGCAAAGCAAAAGAGCTGCTAATCTCGTTGGCACAGGTTGGTTGGAAAAAAGCGATTTTATATCGAGGCGCTTGTTAGGGGGAAAAACCAGCATCACAGGATCGGTGTATTAATCGGCAACAGGCTGAGATTCATTGTTAAGCGGAGAATTTATAAATTCCTCTTATCAGTTTTTAGTAACAAAAACACATAAAACATACGCTTACCCATGCATATCTGCTCTGTTTGCTCAAGTTCTAGTGTAGTGGCCAGTTGTTCGGGTGGGAAGACACGTCGTCGACGTCAACTAGATGCAAACAGAGCAGGTGCCTAACAAAGGTGCAGCATGTAGAAGTTATGCATCATTCATGAGGCTTGTCAGAAAGTCACTCAACTTTGAAAGAGATGAATTTTTGTACTCCTCCACGGCATCCGCAGGACTCGACTACTACTGGTTGGCTCTTACGAAGAGATGGAGAGATTTGCACTTCGCTAATCCCGTGTTGTGTACCTTTCCCGCTCTAGTTGGTGCACGGGAAGAGAACACCAAGGTTCGGTGAGGTTTTTTTTGCTTTCTTCGTCCTTTTAAATCCTTTTAAACACTGTCGTCTGTTCGGTAGGAAGGTAGCTTGTTGCCTTTGCAGGTTTACACGAATACCTTGCATCTAGCTATTTGTATGCTGCACGCTTAAAATTGCTATAGTGCAACGAGAAGGACGGGTTGTTTTAGTGAGTAGAATTTGGAGGAATTTATCGGTGAGATCGTTTTGCTTGTAGTGAAATGGGTTTAAAAGCACTTTAGTAATAGTTGTTTTTATGTTTTCTTTAACAGAATTAGACATGGATCAGACAGCTTTCGACAAGGCTTATGAAAGAATTATTTAATAATGCTTCATTCCCATGCTATTCATTGTAAATGGCCGAAATCAATCAGATTGTTACGAAGCGTTACTTTGCTATTGTTTAAGGTTTCTTCCCATGTATTCTCGCTTGTGTGAGAGTTTCAAGGGGCCGAAAAGTCAGGTGGTGGAAGCTATATCGGCGCCGGTTTTCACACGACTGGACCAGGGATCAAATACCATCCCGTACACAAAACTAACTTGACTATACAACTACTAAGCCAGAAATGGTGGCAGGCCAAAACCTCTTGAGGTTTGTAGTGCAAAATAAGAAGAGTAAGCGCGACTTTCAAGCCACTGCAATTGCATTCTTATTTACTTATTTATCAGGTGCTAAAGTCACTTCACGGTCTCCTGAAAAAGTTCAAGATGCTGGGTAGTATTTTCAGGTCTTTCTGGCTTCATCATTACTTCTGAACTTGAGCCTTGATGAAGACTGTCTTAAAAGATTCTACGGGCTAGGCCGTCCGATGCCATTCTCATGACGTGACAAGCCCTCCGGAGTTTGGCAAGTATAATTTTCTGCACGATAGTAAGTTCACCGTACATCTCATAGAGCTCGTCATTGTAACGGCTCCTGGAAGGGCAACATAAGGGATAATCTTTGTTTCGAATGCGGCTAACAGGGTTGTCGTCAGTTTTGGACAGAAGCGTATGTGAGTATTAGAGATTATAAACGTTCTATACAGTCCCAGCTTCGACCATCGTGACCAGTATTTAGGACGCTATAAAAAGAATAACAAAACACAGTCGGAAATGCTGTTTTGTTACCATTATAATCGCTCGTTCCTGCACTGTCACTCTGGGATGGGCAATCATGAAACCGAAAAACTCGCTCATAATCAAAATGATATTCCTGTTTGTAAATTATGCTAACTTAATCACGGCACCCCTGCCTGCCATCGCACTGATTGATGTGGCAACGCATCTAACGATCGCCCAACTTTTCACCTGAGCCTGAGATGTTTTCGGCGAGTGCTTGCGTGGGTGCCGCTATAAATCTTGTTTGTTTCGCGATGAGCAGATAACGTAATTAGCGAACGTGCGTGTGTGTGTGTCCGCTGCCTAATCGCCTCCCACCTACGTTGGATATTGGGGACCATATTTTGCTGCGGCCCTTGTGTGTGCTGAATGGTGAAGCATTAAATGGGAACAGCTTTTGTGCTGATCGTGCCGGAAGCTTTAAGCGATTTCCATTTTCATATAGGCGAATTATAGCGTAAAATCAACCTGGTGTAAACAATTTCGGGGAAAGCACTTATGCTCCTGCACTTCAATCATTGGTGTTAAAGCCGGGCAAGCGTGAGGTTAAGAGCCCTTTACTGCCTATAGTTAAGAGGCAGGAGTAAACGGTGCAACACATAAAATGGTGGGAGAAAGTTGAACAGTAAATATACTGAACCTTCCCCGAAATAAGATCCCGGAATAGTACATCAAATAGGCCACACAAAGTTAGTGTCACACACTGATGGATAAAACTCAACGCTAGGCACTAATTAGACAACCGCTACTGATGGCAGATGTTTACGCGTTTGTCTCCAAATCGATATAGAAGAACGTGTGGCTGTTGTCGCTTCTCTGTCCGAACTGTCTTTTTGGTTTCGGTATGTTTGGCTTCCTTCCTTCCAACAAAAAGAAAAACAAACCTATCAATTACCACTGTTCGGCAAACATGTTGCTCGTCGCCATTTGATACGTGTTGGTTGTTTGTCATCCAAATACGACAAGCATTGCGCGCCATCATTTTATTGTGCTTAATTAGTTGAATTCTGCGGAAGGGGAGTGTAGTCTGCGGCGCCATTGTACAGTCGTTTCTTCAAGAGATCCTTCCTTAAGGGCAGACAGTTGTTTGCACATAAAATGGAACGTCTTAAGGTTGTACAAAGGTAACGTTAGCAAGTGGCAATAATCAGGATGCTCTCAGTTTCAGCTTTTGAATTCTTTCGCTTGAAAAAAACAAAAATATCGAAACACCTTCCATACATTCAACAGCAAGGAGCATGCCTTAATTTGGGCTGGTTCACACAAGAAGTTGAGAGCCTCTTCGAGGAGTGCCTTCTAAGTGCTGAAAGGACCCTGGCTCCTTACAGCCTGCGTATAAGAAGATCGGCTTCTGTCGATATGTATCGGCCTTCTTCACAGCCCCAACTCCCAAGGATCTGCTTAGTCTGTTTATTATCCACTTAAGACCTACAACTCACCATTCTTCTAGAATGTATTCAACGTAAGAATTCTAAGGTTTTGTGTCTCCGTGGCTTCCAATTGCTCTAAAACCCTTCTTTACTACAACAAAAATGACGGCATGATGTTTATTTATAAATTTCTATATAATTAGTCTATTGTCTATCTGGGTGTCAAAGAAGAATTTTAAGACCTTGGGGTTCTTCTTAGCGGTGAACATGTCATGAAAAGGTCACCTGACGACCAAATCCATAAAGCCGTTTTTAGCCGTCCTCATCGACTGAGGAGGCGTAGATAGCGTTGATGCGTCTGCTAGAAATACTGAATAATTTGTAGATGTCTTCAGCCGTCCCAGACACTCTAAGCACACAGTCTTTAACCAAAAAAAAAAAAGAATAGATAAAGATGTTAACATCAAACCAAGTTGAAATAGCCTTGAAAAGACCTCTTTCAATTTTAATCACAATTTTGCAAGGAATGCCATTTATTTCCTTGCGACATTAGGACTCCTCTTGATTCATATATTATCTTCCTTCAAGTTCATCTATTTTGATAAGTTATAATAAATAAATAATAACAGCATTACTGGTTCAATCACCGAGGAGAGCACCTCGCGTCGCCCAAATTCCACGATGTCCCATTTTCGAAGGCAGCAACTGTTTGTACATTGTGACAAAATTTTCAGCAATAATTATTGTTTGCCTACGGTGACTGGCGCTACCGGGTATTGCCACCGTCGCATATCGTCAACGGTAGATTGCCAGCAAGCCACTTCAGGGGCGCAGTGAAGTGAAGATGCACTCGCGCGTACAAAACACCGGGCGTCTCCATCACAACTGGATGATGGAGAGCATGCTGGTGACAGGAATAAAAGTTTTCCCACATACACATGCTCCCGTGTGCTGCAACTCTGCAAGAAGCTATGAAAACTTAATGCTACCTAAAGCAGGGGAGCGGAAGGATGCAGATTGCTTGTACGCATATCCATCAAACTTGCTGGGCGAAAAGCCCGGTGGTACGATGCTTCCCTTTTAGCAGTAGTTTACCGCCATCAAATCAAATCATGCCAAGAAGAATGGAGTAGATTTTGCTTTCGCCTAATGAAGTTTAAGTTTATGACGGCTGCCTGGGAGGCGGAAAAACAGAAGCTTTTGCGAGATGTATTTGAAGTGGCGCGCATCCACTGCATCATCCGTGTGTACTTTCGCTAGAAACCATTTGTTGCTCTCGTAGAAGAAAAAAGGACTGATCTCATGTTTCCTGTGTTGTTTTGTGTCAATATTGAACAGAACGACAGGTAGTGTTTGGATAAGCTTTACCTTTTATTCTTCCTTTGTAAATTTTGAAATGTCCACCAGACTTTTGATTTTAAACTGACGATTTCTTCTTCTCTATTTCTTCTTCTTTCCAACAGATCTGACCGTGCGATGCGTAACCCGATCGAGGAGGGCAAGGTTAAGTCGTTCAGCAGAAGCAAAGGCCACGGTTTCATCACGCCGAATGCCGGCGGTGACGACATCTTTGTGCACATTTCCGAGTAAGTATCGCCTGCCTGTCTGTGTGTGTATGTGTTTTTTTTTTGGTAACCTTGATGCAATAATCCGACCTTCCCGTTCGATTCAGCATCGAGGGTGAGTACGTGCCGCTGCCCGGGGACGAGGTTAGCTATCGGCTCTGCTCGATACCGCCCAAGTACGAGAAGGTGCAGGCCATCCACGTGCAGATAACGCACCTAACGCCGGAAAAGCATTCGCGCTGGGAAACGTGCATGAGCCACGACGATGGCCATCGGCTCCATTAGGGTCGGTGGAACGAGCCGGCGCCGGATCAGCTTCATCAGCAGCAACAGCACCAGTATGCGGCTGCCGCGAAAGGGAAGCACGATTCACGCCGGTGGCCCGATATATCGTTCGATTTTGCGTAGGATGATGATGAGTGCAAGCGCGTCAACAGCAGCAGAGTAGTGTCGACAGAGGAAGGACAGGCGATCGCAAGAGTGCAGCAGGGTACGGAAAACCCGGAGTGGGGACTTTATTAACCGGTCGGTAATATGTTCAGTATTTTTGTTTATTAGATAGAGGTCGAACAGCGATCAATGCGGGTGAAGATCATTGGGAAAGAGGAGAAGGAACGGCCTCGTTCCTCTGTTTAGTTTCAGCGCGCACGCAAGTGCTCCATTTAAATGCACAAACACGGATAAATAATCGATTATCAGCTTCATGCGGTGCTGCAGGTCTGGGTTTGGCGCAATTGGCAAAAATAACATCCCCAATAGCGAAGCGAGAGTAAAAAAAAAAACAAGAAGGCGAAATAGGGAGGAGTTGCAAGACTATCTTAAAGCGAGATTTTGCTGACCCAACTTAAGCACTGGCGAGCGAAATGCGAAACTGCTAGGATGGGAGACGGGACAGGAAACGGTTTTAATTAATATGTGAAAACGTTGACCCACAAATGGTGTGCACACAAGCCGTGGTTGGACAAAGCAAAGCCAGAAGAGATAGATTAGCCGCAAGGAATAAACCGTTGCAGCAGCTGTGGTGCGCAGCCAGCCTGTGTGTCAGCGTGCAGCAAAAGCAGACCCATAAAATTGTATCCTTCGCTCGTGTGCTGGTGTGCTCTAATTTGTGCTAACCCTCCACCGTGGAACAATGAATCTGGGAAGAGGAGCGTTTCATGGTGGTGGGGATGCTAAAGGAGAAAAAAACTTTGCCACCGGGCAGAAACACAGGGACGTGCCACAACTACTCGAATGCCCCTGGCTTAGTAGCTCGCTTCTTATCGCCTAATTGCTATCGTTTTTAGTTTCATCGTTTTTTCGTTTTGCTCTCCCCATCACACGTGTTTCGGTGCTGAAGAAGCTGAAGAAGGGAAGACAGAATGATATATAAATTCAGGTCGCTGTCGCCATCGTCAACGTGGGGTGGCAAATAAAGCGAAGCACCACACATACATCCCTTTTACGATTAGAGGAATAAGCTCTTCCTGCCGTGTGTTGGTGGGCGCTTTGTATTAAATCTTGGGTGGCTGACGGTATCCGAATCTATTGTACAACGAAAATTAGAGCGGAAGCAACGGGAAGCATAGAAGCGTTAATACGCATACAAAGAGAGCTGGTGCAAAAAGTGATGAGGCTAATTGACATTTATTCAATTTGCAATCAGGACAATGATAATAGAAGCGCGCGCTCTTAATTGTGCTTAAATCTTTCAACGAGTGGGAAACGCATTGCAAAAAATTCGGAACAATGGGTCGATGCAGGTTGAACGGGCAAGCTTCTAAACTGCAAAGCCATCCCAAAGCAGCGGAAAAGTGGTGGAAAACCATTTGAATACATTTTGTAAGAATTTAGAGCGAGCGAAACATGTCCCAAGGGGCAACATATAACGCTAGATTTGTAACAGATTTAATGAACTAAAGAAAAGGTTAATCGAGAAAACAAAAACAGGAAAAAGGCGCACATAGATACAAAACAGAAAGCAAGAATTATCCAAGCGATGCGTGTGTGTGTGTGTGCCTGTACATCTTTTTTGGAGTAATTTTTCCCGTGTGTTCTCCGGGTTAGCAAAACAACAACAAAAACACGTGCTCGATGCGGTTCCGTAACGGCTTTGACAGAAGAAAAAAAAACCGCCTGAAAGTATGCAATCGGCAGTTGTCCGTTCAAACTAAAGCCCGGTATGTTGTGTGTGTGTGTTGCTTTACGATAAGAAACAGAAATGCAAGCTCATCCCTCCATCAACGGAAAGATTAATATTTAGAAGGAGACAGAGAGAGGGAGAGAAAAACTACGTAAAAAATAACATCAGGTAAAGAAAACAGGAAAACAACGGCCACTAAACAAAGGGCAAGATTTAAAATTTATACCCCATCTCAAGCGTACATAATCACCTCTTTGGGGCATTTTTGCGCGTGCAAAGGAAGCGGATTATTAATCGGATTATCCGCGGAGGAGTGGTTATTCCGCTCGCGGTTTATAAAAGCCATAACCACCACAGCAAATCTTACTCAATAATGAGGCGACGCACACAATGTTTGAGGGCTGGCGACAAAACAAGCACAAGGCACAAGCTGTTAAGAATTTATACGTTTACCTCATCGATAGCAAAAAGGGGAAGCTGCTAGGAATTTGGACAAGAAATCCGTTATTATAAAACAAACAAACAAAAAACCCCTCCCTATATTAGAAATCATACCAAGCCAGCACGCAACGCTCCACGCCAGTGATTGCAACAGCAAAATAAAAAAAAAAACATAACGAAGGAAAGTAAATACCTTACACCTTACCTATACATATATACCTATATACATATACAAGCATCCTTAAACTATAGGAGTAAACTGCCGTAATGCGCCTCACACGTCCACTGTTTCACCTGCCCCAGATCAGGCATATAAATGTAGTGCCATTTTTAAATGGAAAGACCACGCTGTTTGGCACGTTATCCGTACCTTATCGGGTATTGGAGTATTGCCTCCAAAAAACTGCTTCTACTCTCCACCCGGTCGTTTTTTTTTTTTTGTTTGAGGATTGCATACCGATGTGGACCAACGAAATGAAACGCGGCAAAACAGCAGCTGAGGCGCGATGGCGCCAGGGGCAAAAAAAAAACAAGACCAATTCTAATTACATTAGAGCGAGCTGAGTTTGGAATAGAAAAATCCCTTCACGTACAGCATCCGTTGCGATTCATCCTTGTTTTTTCGGGAGGCATGAATTGAATTTTATCTACGAAATTCGATAACTTTTCCTTACGCCTGTTCTCTCCCAAGCTTCAGCAGCAAATCAGCTCGACACGAGAATCGTCTGAAGTAAGCAAATGAAATAATGTTATAATCCTTCCCCTTCCTGGTGGGTCCTTTTCGCACACACACACACAAACTTTATTTTATGTCTTGCACGTTGTAGAAGAATTCACAAGAACGGCAGATTGTTCTTCGTGTGGAAAATTTGATCTGGGTAATTATATTTTCCGGAAATGATACCAAAAAACGCACGCACACGCTGAGGAATCGATTTCCCTCTAGGGGGTCACCCGCCTGCCTGTCGGTGTGTGTGTGTGTGTGTGGTACCCTTGAAGGTGTTAACTCTATCTTGGAAAATTGGACTTTTTCTAACTTTTTTGTTTTCTCTCTCCTTTTGCTAGATTGGGAACGATCGTGCTCGTTCGATCTTTATGGATTTTTTTTTGCTTCCGTTTTTGGTTAATTTTCTTTCGCGAGGTCCGATGCACGGAAATAAAGGATGGAAAAGGGATTTTTTTTCTCGGTTTTGTTTCCCCAAACCTTCCAATCATATATCTGGGCCAAACAGCAGCAATCGAACAAGGGGGAAAGAAAGAACACAGAAGCACCCCTAGGGAAACCCAAAATGAATGTTTGCTGTTATACTCTATAGTAGTGTTTTGCATTAGATGTACTGAATGTTGGAAACCTCACCCCAACCCAAAAACCCCTCGTATTTGTACCATTTTGTAAGTTTCGTCGTAAGCAAAGACTGCGTAAATTGCGTGCGAGAAAAAGAGAGAAAGAGATGGGGAAGGATATGGAAAATAAGGAGAGAAAAGGTACCGTTACTGTGTGTGTGTGTGTGGGATAGTAAAAACAAATAATTGGGGGGAAAAAACCTACTTCGAACCACAGGAAAAGGGAGTAAGAATACGCGCTCCAAACATGCATAAGGCGCGCATGAATGATATGGGTTTAAATAAACGTGCGCTGAACGGTACGGGCAAGGATGATTCGTTAAATGTTTTAAACGGTTTGAGTTGTGGTTGACTTTACAAAAGAAATATACGCGAAAAATATCCGAACGAGTCATACGGTGTGTTTCAGATTTAATTTCGACTGGTTGCGCTCACATTTTTTGACGCACTGCACTCAATTTCTTGTTAGCAGCGATAAGCGATACGAATTTTTGATAGAGCGCACTTAATTTCAACACCCATCAAAGCTACCATCAGTGGATTCTATTGCAATCTATTGCTTGCATCTCGCAAATCGAGTGAGGTGCGTAAAAAAATGTGTGTGCAGCCAGTCGAAAGCAAATCGAAAAACCCTGCAATGGTTGAGTATCCTGGTCACGGCACCATCTATCCAAAGGGAAGCTATTCTTCTGCTTGATTACTACTTCGTATTTCCTTATTTTACTTTAAATCTTCATATATGGCATTTAATTATTTTTTTTGATAATAATAAAATTGTATAATCATTTTCTGGTTTGTATACACCTTCACGGCACAAGAAGATAATATCCGATCTACTTATACTAGCATCAGTATCCTGGTCACGCCACCAAATCGGCAAGAATAATTTCATGCGGAAAAGAATTTCGCTACTTTGCTATCATGTTTGCTTTTTATCATTGTTTAGAATTTTTCATTTTCTTGTATTACAGGGTTTTTCAGTTGATAATGCAAACGCGCCGCTCCTCCCCCGTACTCTCGCTTCTGAGTTACCTTAAATTTAGGTAATAGCAAAAATGTGAAAAATTGTTGTAATAATTATTTACAATAAATATAAATAATAAGTAAAAAAAAATATTATAGTAAAAAGTCTGAAAAAGATACCCCTTTGCGTAATTCAGTTGCAAAAATGAGTGTCCGTGAGTGGGTTGGGGCATCTATTCAGACTTCAGCCAAATGGTAAACAATGCTAGTTGACATGGCAACGGCTCCAGGTGAAGGGAAAATTAATTTCCTTTTATTGTGAAGCTACCAGATATTATTGTAATCGAGGCCGATGGTATTGTACACGTCGGCACATCTTATTATATCTCACAGCTGCGTTTACACCTATAAGTTACGCACTTAGCCGAGCACTGACAGGCCGTGTACAATATCATTTGCTTCGATTACAATATCATCTGCTAATTTTACACTATTTAGGCCAAATACTCGTGGTAACTTTGGTTGATATAATTCCGGAACTTCTTCTAATGGCTTTTACATTATCAACTGAAAAGCCCTGTATCATGAAGATTTGTTTTTCCTTCCAACAATTTTTTGAGTAAGTTATAGTTTTCATAGATACATTATGAAACACATTTTATTGCATCACCCTCGTTACTCACCTTCCTAAAATATATGGTACGGGGAGAGTGTATACACAGCACGATTATGAGAAACGATGCTCAATTAATCCTGTGGCTGGGCTGGGTTTGGTTGAGGTGGGAGGTTTGGGTGAAAATTGATCAAATATTTACCTTCGCCCCGGTTCCAAACTTTATAATCTCGTTTCCGACCCAACAAATTTTGCGGAGGAGTACAAGCAAACAAACAAGCTGCTGCACAACGTGATCGTTGGCTTTCCCGCTTCACCGAGCGACGGCACAGCGCGACAGCAAAATAATTTTTTTAGATAAGTTAATATTTTACTATAAAAAAAGTTCGAAGCTTCCATCGTTTAAGAAAACCTGTCTGTTTAACATCATCGTCCAGCACATAGAGGCAACAGTGTTTGTACTACACCGAGTAAACTAATATATCTCGTGAACCTCAAATATTTGTACCGCCAACAAGGACGACGGCGGGGTCTAGCCAGCCGACCAGCCTGCCAGCTCGAAGACCATGTTCCCGGCCACCCGGGTGTAGGATGGTGTTGTGCTAGGCAAGCAAAATGGCGCCCGCGGCTAAATACCAAAACAAAAACAGCAGCCCAAGAACGGACTGGGGGGGGAAAGAAATGTTCCGCGTTGGACGCGTTACAATGTACCGGAGCTGCCGAGGCGAGTCGAGTCGAGCCGGGGACACAATACAATAATTTTATTGTATGATGATGGGAAGAATGGAAGAATGTAGCTAAAAATAATAGCAAAACCGTTGTAACACCGTTAATAGAGTGGACGAGTGTGTTGTCCTAGAGTCCTGGTTGGTTGTTTGGTTCTTGCTGCCGAGCATTCCACGAAACTCGGCCTGGCGTGGCAACGATGGTACCATGTTTGAGAGGAACAATGTATATAAAAATGGCGCAGGGCAAAGGTTTATACTACAGCTCTTGTTATTATTTTTAACCTCGCCAGCAGCGACCAGATTTTTGTTCATTGTAAGTCTGGTGCTATGTTCTATGAAAAGCCCTACCGTTGATGATTGCATGGAATTGATGTCATTTATTTTGCTTCGCACGGCCCATTTTAAACAAAAATGGTCATTTATTGCTCGCAAAAGCCTGGCCGATCAGGCCTTCTACTAGAGTACATGGAAATTCAAACCTGACTAGCCCTACAGCAGTTGACAGCGATCAATAACGACGATCGATGTAGCGATCTTAATCATATTTAGGTTGAGTGAGGAGTGAGGGTGATGTCGGTCTTCACACGGCAGTACCGAAGCTCAGATCTCATCCCGACCGCCTCCTCGTACGTAGGAGGACTGACTATCCAGCTATCCAGCAATCAAGACTGACTGTAATAGCTAAGGATAAAATCAAGTAACGGGTCGCCTGAAATGGCAGGACAAGACCTCTCGCGGTTGTAGAGCCACATAGGGAACAAGAGAATATTGGAGCAGAATCTATGTTTGCTCACGGACCTTCTATCTGTCTCTGTGATCTCTTAAAGAAACACATGAGTTGATGCTAGATCTGGTTTCCTTCTGCTTCGTGCAAGGCATTTGGCGAGCAAATGGACCTACCAACATTGGTAGAGCCTCTTATGGAACTTGGTGTGAGATTAGTGGAACTCGGTACTGAAAGAAGAGGAGTACACTCAACCACAGCTGGCCGTTATCGTCCACCTTTAATCCAAAATATTCAAATCTTCCGACCACTTTGACATCTGCGTTTGAAGGACCTTTTCCGATTCAGGATGTTACTTAGTCGATCGTTCTGGATGATTTTTACTACTACTCAGACATAGACTTAATTGAAGCGTTGCCCATCACGTCGAGAATTCACTTCAACGTTTGGTGGATTGTACTTAACCCACAGGACCGAGAGATCCTGTGGTAGCTCATCACCACGTTTTGCCCTTTCCCTTTTCTTCAACAGAGAGCGAGAGACGATATCCATCATCTCCGTAGCCAGAGGTTCACTGTCGAGTTCTTGGAGTTCACTGTCGAGAGGGTAGCTCCTCGTTTGATTCCTCGTTCTTAAGCTGCCAGAAATTAACGGACAACGTAGTCAATTAGTATCAACATACGAGAGAATTGATAAATATTACGGCTACGAGATTTAAATGCATAACTTAAGCCAGATAAGTTTCAAGCTTAAATACGCAATGCAGCAACAGGTGGCAGAGTGTAAGAATGCAGAATCGTTGCAATCTGTTGCTTGGTTCCAGGACACGTCACATCTTTTTCGGGAGTTTCATACACCCTAATACAATGTAACTTCTTCAAATTCAAAGCCAAAAGCCAGATATCAGATATTAAGTACATAAAGCAATCATTTAATTATCCTCAAACAAAGTTTAATGTTGCTTCATTGTAAGCGGGCAGTCTCGCAGCAGCAGCAGCAGCAGCAGCAGCAACAAGCTAAAGATATGCTGCAAGTGCAGTTCCACATTCAATTACGCTTTACACTAGCCACCCCCAAAGCCGGTGCGGCAACCATTTCGTTATAAATATTTACCATCGGTAACTATTTCCGTGACGTGACCAGACGAAAACAGACTACCGACGTCTTCCGAGATCTCTCTGTTGGGATGCTGCTGAAAACCACAAACCCCCTATGGACAGGGGACAGTTTGTCCGCCTGTCACTGGGCAGGAGAGCATGTGCATGGTCATGCTGTTGTTTCGCTTGGGAGAACCAAGCCAACGGCGCGCGTGTATAAACCGAAGAATCACGTTCCGCTTCGGTTAGTGTCCTGTGGTGTCCTCGATTGCCTCCACACTGTGTTTGCGCTTCTGCAGTGACCGAGAGGCTCGTCCCATCGTCGGGAAGATGAAGCAAACCGCAATAACCCACAAAATGGGAATGCGATGCCTGCGATGATTGAAAGGAATGCTGGTACGGATTCGATTGGCTGAGCAAATAAGTGGTGGTGATTGAATAACAATCGTCCCAGAACACGGACGTGCATCCCGGGGGTGTCCGGGTGAGCCAGCAAGTACACGGTGTTCGTGTGCTGTTTTTGATACTTTCCCACCGGGAATCACTACCCGTCGTTGGCGGATGCTTTTAAATTAAGGTAAAGCGTACATATAGCTGGTAATTAAATTGGAAAGGGGACTTAAATATTGTTTTTCGGTCTAGACTTTAGAATACAAAACTCTGGATGATGTGAAAGAAAAAGAGGGTAATTACCAATAAGCATAAGTATGATTAATACAGTATAAGTTCTTAATAGTACTTACTCCAATTTTTTATCTTGGTGGACAGCTCCAAAAGGATACGGGTATTATCATCTCAGAGTTCTCCAAATTTTTTACACGAGTTTTCTAAGTTTGACACTTACGTTGAATTAATCAAGATAATTTCAGGATTTATGCATTAGCTCAAGCATCCATTCTGTGGTCATAGCTCGGGTGTTACGTGGAAACTTGTGGAGTACTGTTTTCTAGAAGTGATTCCATGTCCAGGGAGCAGAAGCCATAACGGTGCCAGTCTACATACGGCGGGGTTCATATCCCATTCAGACTGCCTTCTGGTACGCAGGGTTTGACAACCATGCTTTTTGTAAAAGTCACAGCAAGCCAGAAATGACCATCTGCGGGCTTTGGAGATTGAAGTGCCAAAGGAAAAAGAGAATCTATGTCCAGGAATACCCTAGACAAGATCGTTCAAAGGACAACTTCAGCATGAAATTGGCCAAGGTAACGAACAAAATTATGGAGAAACTCTTTAACGGTCATTATGCTGATGAATAAGACATAAGATCTACCCTATAGTAGCGAATTAGAGTCGGTTCCCTACCACTCTGGTCACGTCATGAGACAGGAACCTAACAACCCAACCTGCCAGCTCATTTTAGGATAGTAGGCTTGCTTGGGCTCGCTACAAAGGATCAATAATTGGCAGACGACAGTGCTCGACTGTGGGTGACTGTGAGAGAACTCCAAGGCCGCTAAATTAAAAAAAAAATCTACTTATTTGGTAGCTTTCTCATGACGTGATCAACCCGTACAGGGAGGCCGAAGATTCTAGTGTGCTTTAAGAAGTATGGAAAAATATGGCTGGGGAAGATGACACCTCCAGAATTTCTTCTTCTTCCTTGGCACTATAACCGCGAGGGGTCTCGGCCTGCCATTTCTGGCTTTCTGTGATTTGATTTTACCCGTAGCAAAGCAGTCAGTGAACCCTGCGTACGGAGAGCAAGCGATCTGGATGGGATTTGAACCCCGGTCCTGCCGTGTGAAGACCCGCGCCGCTGTCGTCTCGGCCCCGACATAAATAGATTGATTATTTAGATTATTCAACAACTAACTCTTAAAATAACTAACCAATGAAGGGTTAAGTAAAACACAAAACCCTCACACGAACGAAAGCACAATGATGTCCAATATACAATGAACGGCAGTTGAGGGAAGACTTCCTACACCAAGCGGGCAAGCATGTCACCAACACTCAATCGCGCCTCACCCGATGGTGGATGAGGTGGCCGGTGGAAGTAGAGGGATGATTAATTTTCCTACCACCCGTCAACATGTCAAAAAACGAACGACTACAGCTAACCTCTGCTCCGGAACTACGGAACTAGTTCGTACTTGGCGTCCAAAACTTTTCCGGATCCATTCGCCGTCCATCCCATCGGCCTATTGACCGGCTAGGCGGGTGTTGTGCTAGACCGGTAACCCGGATGATTTGTCATGGAGCGAACGGATTAATTGGAAAGTCAAACTCTGCTGTAGCCAAAAGGATATCAAGGGGTTGATGGATGTAACTTTTCTGTGTGTCATATAAAGGGGGAAGAAGTTCTTTTGATCTTGAAATCGTCACCAAGTTTTTTTTAACACAGTTGGTGTGTGTTAAGGAACCGAATTGGTAATTGTAATTGTGATATTCTGCTTCCGGTCAGTAATAACTACGTTTTGTTTTAGTTGGACTTTAATACCACTTCGTATTCAGAGCCATCGGGTGGGCGAAATACAAGAGAAAGTTTAAATAGCTTTGTTGAAAGAATGGATTGGCGCTATGTTCCCGGCCAAACCTTAGATCGGTGTGGGCAGATTGCGTACGACCGCCTTCAGTACGTCCTCCGTCTTGAAGCACCAGTTGGCAATGTTTTTGCTCACCTTGCACCACTCCTCGCCATGCTTCGGTTCGGCCGCATTGCAACGGTCGATTAGCTCCTGCTGCTGCTGCTCCGTACCGTGCTGCAGCTCAAATTTGTAAAAGTATGCCCACGCGTCACCGAAATCGGGATCGATTTTGATCTGTTGCGGAATGGTAGAAAAATGGGAATTATTTAAGGGTTCTGTGTTTGTCCTGAGTAAACTCACCGTTCGATTAAACCAATCGCGACATTTCTGTAGCTTCCGCTCGCTCCAGAACAGCTTCGATACGGCCAGCAGGACGTGCGGGTCGTGCTCACATTTCTTCAGCGCATCCACCTAAACAAACAGAAGAAAAAGGAAGGGATTCATCAATTGTTTGCATCACTTCTTCGCTAACCTAAAAAACCAGGCGGCCGGTTGTCTTTCGTACGTACCGATTTGGTTTTCCTCTGTGGCCTGGCCTCGAGAAAGATTGATTCCGCCCACAGTTCGCCCGCATTTGGGCAGTCCTGCAGCGCGCGGGCCATCAGCGTGTTGGCCATATCCTTCATCCCGGCCCGTATCTCGATGCGTATCGCTGCCAACCAGAGCAGTGCGTTCTTCGCATTCTTCAACCGGCCACGCTCCAGCACGGACCGTGCCTTCGTCAGTAGGTTCCGCTTCTCTTCCAGCGCAGCCAACAGCAGCCACAGTGGGATCGAGTTCGGGCAACGTTTCAACCCAGCATTGTACGATTCGGCCGCCCGTTCCAGCAGCTCCTTCTGCTCCTCGATCTGTCCCTTCATCATCCACAGCTTGGCAAACTCGGGGAAAACTTTAACCGCATCCTCGAGCAAGCTAAGCGCCTCGTCCAGATTGTCCAGCGCCCACTCCAGCTTGGCCGATTTCATCATAACGCGCGGCGTCGGTGCGGATGCGCGTGCCTTCGCCAGCAACCGGCGCGCACGTTCGTATTCGGCATTTTCCGACTCCAGCTTAACGGCCGCCAGCCAAATGTCTTCCGAGTTCGGGTTCGCCTGGAAAGCGAGCGACAGAATCCCACGGGCCGCCGGTACATCGCCGGCCAACCATTTCGACTTCGCGCCCATCAACCACAGCACCTCCGACTGGGGACAGTGGGCGACCGCTTTCTGCAGCAACGCTTCCAGACTTTCGCGCGTGCCGTGATTCTTTTCGAAGTAAGCCGCCCGCAGCCAGATGCTCTTCTTCGACGGGAACTCGGTCAGCGCGTAGCTATACACGGCCCGCGCACACTCGAACGCACCTTCCTTGGCGCAATTTTCCGCATCATCGATCCACGTTTGCTTGCGATCCTCCTCGTCGATGCCGGTCGCTATGACGGCCCGCACGATCGCCTGACAACACTTGATGGCGCCCGATTTTTCTGCCTCGATCGCTTCCTGCAACCATTGGTCACGATTGATTTCGACCCCGTTCGCACTGAGCGATGACAGGGCACGATCGATAATCTTTTCCACCATGTGAATGTTGCCGTTCGCTTCCTCGAGCTTGGCCGCCGTCGTCCAGATCTGTCGATCGGTTGGAATCTTTTCGCGCGCCTTATTCAACACCTTCCGGGCGTTTTCGTACGTTTCCAGCCGGGCCAACGCTAACCACAGCTCCACGCTCGTGCCGCAACATTCGACCGCACGGGACAGCAGAATCTTGGCATCCTCCGGGTTCTCCATCTCGACCGCGGCCTTCCACAGCCGCACCGAGTTCGGGATGTGTTCGAGCGCTTTCCGGAACACGCGCCGCTTTGCCTTCGGTTCCGTTTCCAGATCGGCCGCCTTTATCCAGATGCGCACCGAGGTCGGGATGCGCCGGGCCGCCTGTGCAATCACGCCCTTGGCCGTGTCCGGCGGCTGGAGCCGGGCGGCTTCCAACCACAGGTCTTCACTCTGTGGGTTTTGTTCGCAGCCGCGCATAATTAGATTGCGTGCCATCTGCAGCTTGCCCGTGACCTCTTCCAGTCGGGCGGAAGCGATCCAGGCCGGTGGGTGGTATGGGTTCGTTTCGCGCACACTTTTTAGCAGCATGCGTGCTTTCTTGATGTCGTTAATGTCACCGCCGTACGTCGGGATCATGCTCTGCAGATCGGTCAGGTAGCCTTTCGGATCGACCACCGTCTGACCGGCCACGGAATCCGATACCTGCGACAGTTTCACGTTCATGAGCGTATTTCGCGCCTGACCGATTTTGCGCAGATCAAGATCTCCGCTTGGGGTTAGCATGCCCGGTGTGGCCACCCCCGGTATCATTGAAGCCAGTCCCGATCGACCGTCGATCGCCGTGGCCGATTCACCGCCCAGATTGCGCGACAGCACACTGTCCGGCAGGGGTGTAAACTTTTCCGCCCGCGGATTACGTTGCTTCTTGTTGCGGCTATCGCCCACCTCGGGCAGATTGGCCCATTCGTCCTCCGACACGGCAATCAGGTTGCGCTTCAGGTCGGAAAATTGTTGCTGAATTTTGGGCCGCTCCTGACGGTACCGCTCCAGGTCTTCCTTCAGCCGCTTCTCACGGTACTCTTTGCGCTTTTCGTCCATCCGCTTGTCGATGCTTTCGTAGATGGCGTCCGCCTCGGCATCGTCCTTATCGTACGGATCCTTCGAGAAGAGGGACCCACTGTACCCGCTGAACTCGTCGTAATTGGAATCGTTCAAATCTTCGTCGTCTTCCTCCTCTTCCTCCTTCTTTTTGCGCTTCGCTGCTGGTGGTGCGTGCCGGTCGTCTCTGTAAACAAAAGGGGGGAAAAGAAGGAGATTAGATCATGGGAAAATATTTATTAGCGGTTTCATACTTACGACACATCGTTGGCATCACGGGCGGGACCAATATCGGACCGTGTGGTGAATCCGGTAGCACTGGAAAGATACAAAAACATACATTCATTAGCAATTTGGTTTTCCGCTTTGGGAATTCGGTGGTCAGTACAAGCGGCTTGATACTTACCCTCTGCCCACACCAGCCACATAGCCGAGCGGTGCCGGAACGCCAAGGAAATGCTTCTTATTCTTGTTGCCCAACGTTGCTGCCGGAATGTGCGCCATATTGTGCAATATTTATTCACTTTTTAACGTAAAAACACCAAAATTTATGCCACTGTTTGGTGCGTGTTCTCTTGCTTTACTCGCAGGGTTTTGTTTATATGCGTGAAACGTTTCAGCGAATGTGACAGCTCTACCGGTTGGATGAAATATTTCGAACCGGTTATTTCACGCCGGTTTCGTTTGAAATATTGCGTCGATACACTGTGCGTTGCATTTTCGGAACAGTAGGACAAATGAAATTGTTTTTCATTTTGAATAAGTTTACAGTATTTTCAATAAAAAAATTAATTACAGCATTTTTGTACTAAATTGCAATACAATATCGTAATATAATCTCCTTTTGGTAGTTGTTTCGTTATTTAATTTTTTCTACAATATATTAAAATGATTAAAATTAAGTTTTTTCCATTCGGTTGTTCAAAGTTTTCATTTGTAACTTCAACCCCGGAAGGTATTAGCCTGCTATGTTGAATAATTATGACTTCATAGACTTAAATTAACTGTCCTGTGCTCGGAAAAAAAAACTCTGGTCGGGATTTGAGGTCTAAACCAGCGAGCCACCTCGGTTCTCTATTTTTCTTTTTCTATAAATTTCAATGAAGAAATCAAAACTTAAAATTTGTTAACTTAAAAGCAAATTGCTCTTGTATTATATGACCATGCAAATAGGAAAAAAAATCGCCATATTCTTCGCATGATAGAACTCAAACCATTAATCCGTATCGAACGACCGCACCGACCTACCGCACATGGACACAATTAGTATTTAATCATGCCCCATTGGCTTCCACCCTCATCACACTCCACACAAGATCAGCCAGAACTTTTAATAGCTCTCCGACGAAAACCCGAAAACGCCACCCGTAATAATCCGCACCACAATATAAAGTAAGCGCAGTTCCCTTCACCTTCACAGAACGATTCGACAGCTGATTCATTGACCTTGCCACCTTTGCAATCCGCGGATCCGCGGTGACACTGTCCCCCGGTAGAACTCAAGCTAGACAAAGGCACCCCATAACCCCGCAGGAGACAGAACGCAGCTGAGCACGTGTAAAGCAGCACTGCCCGCGAAAATTCTGCATCTTGTCCGATTGTCACTCACTCGCCGAAGAATGTGTTTACATCGCCGTTGTCCGAGAAACGCTCAGCAACCATTGGCTTTCACGAAGTTTCCGTACAACCAAAAACAAAACCACGCGGATCTGTGGACCATCTTCTTCCTCTACTAAACAAACATTTTCTCTCGCTAGGTCTTTCGCTCTCTCTCTCTCGGTTCGGTAGGTCGGGAAAATTCGCCGTGGAAACTCATCGTTTTTCCTTGTATTGAGGTGGAGATGGTCTCACAATTGTGCACGAGTTGTCGCGTTACCGTCGCGTAGTGTTCGTGCCCCCAGGAACTCATTTTCCTGGCGAAGCAGCCGTTCCGCATACGTCCCTAGAGAGTTGACTTTCGTTGGCGTTGGTCTGGCTGGCCCGGTGAGTATCGTACCGATGCACTCGTGCATCGGTATGGAACGTCGCGCTGCTCGGTGTCGGCATGACAGCAGACAGCCAGTTCAATGCGGCATTTCGCGGGATTCACAAATCCTTCTTCTGGTCCACGGTAGCACCCGTCGGTGGGTTTTGAAATGTCGCGACACGTCGTTTCCGTCGTTTGCTTCGCGTCACTATTTACAGTTCTTTGCCCTCCGAAAGATTGCACGTAATTTTAGTCAAAAGTGATATTTAAGGCAGTTTGTACCAGCGAAATGTTCTCTCGATTGTTCTAAGAAGCGTTACTTACCTTTTGCTCGTTTTTTTTAATGGTGGCATGACGAAGACCTTAACCGCAGGGCCTTGAACTTGACCCTCAACCCGAACGTCCTAGAGCAGTGTACGAAAGCAAAAAAAAATACAAGTGCCGGAAACACACGTTGCCTGCTTGCGTGTCGTGTTACGAACCTGCTGGATGCATTTCACCAGTGACCCAACGAACCCAGCGAAGTTTAACCCAACCTTACCTCGCGGTGCAAACCTATCCTTCAACCAGCAAAGCAGCAAGGTAGAATTAAAATTGATTCCCGTCCCGAGCAGTTTTGGAGTTGGAGTTGACCGTGAAAAAACCTAGCCATCCAACTACACATATCCCGATAGGTAAGCTGTTGTAAAGTATAGACATTTTCCCTCATGCTCTTTCAAGCTTTGCACCCTGGCCACAGGGCGGAACAATTACCGAACGTCATGCAAGAACCGTGCGAGTACCGGGCCTGCCGCTACTTAATCAACATTTTTGGCAGGGTTAGAGGGTTCTATTTTTAATCCACACGTCACCCTCTAACCGTCCCTCGGACTCGATCAGTTTTTGAGATCCCGGACTCGGATCGGAGGTTTTGTATGTGCTTCCTGCTGTCAGCGATAGCATCCACATCCAAAAACAACACATCAACAGCAGCGGTAGTAGGCATTGACTCTACCTACTTGGATTAGGTTGTGTATCACTGCGATAATGGTACGATATTGACACACTTTTTTTTGGCCAAAGAGAAATTAAAGCCCCTTCAAAGAAATTTTTGGGAGTAAATTAATTGACTTCAATTGCTCAAACTTTTAAAGATACACCAAGAATAAAGTGCGCCAATATTTTTTTATGGATATCTTGATTTCTTCATTTATCCCAACACTTTTTATATGTCAAGTTATCAGTGTGATCCTCCTAAAAATAATAATGGTTTAATTAAAAGAACCATGCCAGTAAACCGGTAATTAAATTAAATTATATCAAGTTTTTATTCATATTCTGGCAGACGGGTAGAATTTGGGAGCTCAATAAATATTTACTGTTTGAGTCCAGGCTTTCATACAGTACAGTACAGTACGGTACAGTTGATAAAAAAGTTGTTAAAAGTTAATTACAATTTTAAAGTTTGAGATTTTGCTTCATATATACTGAGGAAAAAATTTAGCAAAAAAAATAGAAGCGCTTTGCCTAAAATTAAAACAATTTTAAATTTGTTAAAATAAATTTGAAAATCTAAAAAAGTCAGCAAAAAATATAAGAAAAAAATAAAATAAATTGTACAAAATGATATGGAATAAAACATAGAAATTTAATTAAAAAAAGATAAAAATACAACATTTTTAGTGCTGAAAGCAATGAAATCAACAACGGATTCAAAAAACAACAAGAAAAAATAGAAACGTAGAAGAAATGTAAAAAAGCAAAGCAAAATAAGTAAACAAAACAAAACTGAAATAAATTGGAAATAAATTGGATAAATACAGTAACTTATAAAAG
The DNA here is from genome assembly GCF_013141755.1 of Anopheles stephensi. NCBI lineage: Eukaryota > Metazoa > Arthropoda > Insecta > Diptera > Culicidae > Anopheles > Anopheles stephensi. The sequence goes on from NC_050203.1 coordinate 20,316,601, forward strand.
AATAGAGTAAAAAATGATTAAATTAAAAAAAATAATTAGTTGAGAGCAAGTATTACATCTGTAAGGAACTATTTGATCTGAAAACTAGTTGAAAACTTAAGTCTTGACTGGGCTGATTTATCCCATAATAATAATCAGATCTCTTACATGTACCTTTAATTGTTTGAGCAACTGTACCTTGTAGATTCAAATTAACTCCTCCGCGCTTGTCTTATCTACCTGGTACGGTGCTGTTTTCCTTCTTCTTTCATCAGGGGCAAACCCTTGATGAGAAGGGAATTTCGACTTATCCTGTATTTATGAAAGGTTCATAAATCTTTCTCAACTGCCAACTGCTTCCCTACCATTAAGAATGCCCTCTAGACTGCGCTAGACACAATTAAGATTGGGGGCTGGAATATACTCTAAGCCTGTGGTCACCGCTGCTCACCAGCCCGTTGTGGCTGTTTGGCAGGCTAGTGAAGCGTGAAATGAGTGACTGGGCACGATCGATGAAGATTTGTCGTCGTTCTTCCCGCTTATTACAGCACCATTCCGTGCGGTACAATGCGGTTTGAAAATGTAGATACATTCTAAATCACTTCTGTTGTCCGCTAATGATCGATTGGGTTTTGAAGCTTTCACTATCGAGACGTCTCACCAACCTCTCTTCAGGAAAGATCTTCGTAATAGGTAGAATGTGTGTGTGTTTTTTTTTGCAAAGTTAAAGTACTCTCGCAACCAATTTCGTACGCCGTTCGCTGACTAATTGTTGTGCAACTCATTCATCTGCCAAATGGTCAATCAATACGAAAGCTCGTTCCACAACACTCGCAAAGGGTGGCAAAGTCGTCACGCTAGCCCTTCATTCATACACTTTTGACTGTTTACTGCCACATGCTGCCGTACGGTACCGGGGTACTGTCTATGAATGAACCTCCTGGTGTTGGTGGGGCGACTGGGTTCTAAAGCTTTCAGTAATCACTTTCAATTCCGCAACCGGGCACACGCTGCTACTGCCAGTGCAGTCAGTATAATGATAATAACCAACAGCTCCCACGATTAGATGCAGCTGCCGCGCAAATCTTGTGCATATCATCGCGGGAACCAATTGTCGAGGTGCATCGGATCCCCCAGTGCGCGAGCATCGAGAGAGCAGCAGCTGTCGATCGTAAATCGCGTTTAACGCTCGTCATCATAAAGTTAGGTTAATTGCATCAAAACCCGATCGGGAGATGTCATCGGAACATCAGGACGCTTCAAAGCGCGCGTCTCATTATGGCGAATCACGATCGCGACATGCTGGTACAGGCGGCGTTGTACATTTTGACATCGATTTAATGAGATAAATTAGAATTCATAATATCGGGTTTTTTGGTTCATGTGCTATTTGTAGGCAGCAACATGCAAGCAACCCAACAGCAACCAGCATCCACAATGAGCGATCGTCACAAAGAGATAAAACGCGTGACTGCCGAGTGTGCTTTGTTTGTGATAAGATAGGGAAGTTGTGATGATGGTTTGACATTCATTTGTCCAGCAAATGTGATGCACTTTGATAAGCACCTTTCCATTCAACACCTGCCTGCCTGCCTGCCACGCTAATGCCCGGAATTTGTCAGAATTCTTCCGCCATTAACCCTTTTTTTTCTCTGCTTTCGCTCTCTTTCGCTTATCTGCCTCAGCAACACTTCCATTTGCTATATGATGCTTGCTGTGGGTTTTTGTGTGCGTATACTGTTAATCGTTAGCAACAAATCGAATCTTATAGCAATCAGATCCGTATCGTCCCGATCTCTTATCCAGGCTCGTGAGATCAAACCCCCGGGCGCCATTGTGATGCGGTGTCGCTGGGGCATCGTACATCGCGGTGTGTTTATATCACTTATAGGAAGCAAAGCCCAGAGGTTAAAGATGTTGCAAGGTGTCAAGTGTGCCTAGGTGTGTGTGTGGGAGAATGTTGTGATTTGCATAATTGAAGTGGCATTTGTGTGAACACAAGCGCACAATATGGCGGCCTTCCTACTCTGATACGTACGAACGTATCAGGAGAGATGTGGATCATATCGACAGACCAGCCAACTTTGCTCACTTTCGATGGATGGAAAGTGAGAAAAAAATCCGGTTGTTTACGGGTTTTCGCGCGGCGGGAAATCATATCGAAGTAAAAGCCAAACTGAAGGTGAATGGGATAGCAAATGGCGGACGGGAGTTTACACGCGCTTGGAAGGAATCTTCCGCTGGGAAATGTTTTGTCCGCCTAGCATAAATGAATGGGGTGCGCACTGGTGCTAGTGCAAATGTGTTTGTTATTGATTTCGAAGTGGAGATGGAAGAACAATACTCACCGGCATACATTACTGACCGCCGGCGTAGTTAGAATGGTTCGATTCGGGCGGTAAAAAAATACAACTGAGAAGGTTTTGTTTTCCATTTTTCGGAGCAATGTAAACAAGCATTCACATCTGCATTTTAAAATTTGCTCGAAAACAGCAATACGTATTGCGTCCCTGACGCCTTCAAGTATGCAATTAATATTTTTAAGTCTTTTATAAGCTAAATAATAATCAATCTAGGATAACAATTTGGGGTGTTGTACAGCTACTTCCATCGAGGAGCTTCATTAACTTCTTCCTTATAAACATAAAAAAAACCTCGAAAGGTATTGGCCTGTCGTTTCTGGCTTCCTGTGAATTGATTTTACCCGTAGTAAAGTATTCAGATCTTGGTACGGAGAAGCGGTCTGGATGGGATTTGAACCATCCCCGTCGCTGTCGCCTCAGCCACCGGACCGCTCCTCAGAAAGCCATAAATGGCAGGTATGAGGTTAAGTCAAGAAGAATAAGAAGAAGAAGAACAAGAACATGGGAAGCTCATGACCTCTGAAACCCTTTTTACCTCTTTATCTTAATTTGACCATAGTTAATTTAGGCCCAATGAGTATTAATTTGCCCATAGGTAGGGCTAAGGAGTAACGAATTCCGATGGAAACTGATACACATTTATAAAGGCCTAGCTCTACTATCACTATGTCCCAGAATCGCCCAAATTCTTAATATTTCCCTAGATCTCTAATTTCTTGGGCCATGGGTATGAGTACATGAAGCCTGAAGTTATGCAATTTATATTTTTGGAATCTTTTGTCAAGCAATACTCAGGCTCAAGGTATGAAGACTATCCTCTGATGTTCAAATCCCAGAGTTTTAGCGAGAGTATCCAGAACAGAACTCGATTAATAAGTTAAGGAGACGACACACTTTGTTCATCAAACGTTTAATCCTTCGCTCTATCCCAAAAAAAGAGCTCAACTTTTAAATCTTGTTTGATGCGCATAGCAAGAAGATCTGGCCGTCATAAAAAAAAACTTGATCATTTCTAGGCTACAACGATAATTATGGGACACTTCTCCCGTAACTGGATTCTCCGAATATCCGACCAAAAGCCCTCAAAAATCCTTCATTAGTTGTTCAATAATGTCCTCCTAACGCAACAACGCCCTTCCTGTCATAATTATTACAAAGCGAGATGAAACAATTATCACACCCATTGGCGCGTGCCTTCACGTTGCATCACAACTTTAAACGTACGTTAGTAACACGGTGGATGCAATTTTTTCCACCTCGGAAACTTACCCTATGCAAATGAGGTGTGTATATTCCGATGGCAGAAACCGGCGGAAAGTTTGGGCGACGTCAAAAAGGTAGTTCTTCGGCGCGACAAACCCGCCCTGGAAGTGGCGGAACGGGAATCCCCCGTTTCAGTGCGACTCGTTGGAATTCGAAGCAGCATGTGCTCTGGGGACGGCAGCGCCAGTATATTGGGGATTGGAATTGAGTCACACCGCAAACACACAAACCGTTGTCGTGTGCGATGATGTGTGGCGGGAAGCTAATCCAAACCCGGTGCACCACCTTACCCGCCGATCGACGACGCGTCCAAACCGCAATGACTCGTACGACGACTACGGACACCTGGTAACGGGTTGCGGAGTTTCTCCTTACCATTCGAATTCCACCAAGCGTGATCTTTCCCATTGCAGTGCAGGCGTTGGCTCGAAAGGTTGCGATTAATTGTTTCCACAAGTTCCATTACAGGCGGACACATAGTTCGTTGTTCACGGTATGCAAGGTTTGTGTTTGTATAGTTTCTACCAGCAACTACATGACGTTCGATCGAATGTTTCTCCTATCGATGTTCCACTGTCTCCGGGAAGACTTCCGGTGCGTGAGGCAATGTGTAGTTCCTTGGGGAAGGCCACACCGATCTCTTGTAGCAACTCTCCCCCCAGAACGCTTCCTAATCGACGTTCTGGTCCCTGGTAGCGTTGGTACGTACAAAGTCGGAAGTGTTCTCGGCGTACAACCGAACAAAGACCGTCTGATAGTTCGATAGTCTGCGATCGATACACGCCGGCGAGCACTGGAGTTTGCATAATGATTGCGAGTGGGAAAGTGTCTGGCTGGGCGCGCGCTTGACCCTCGCTAAAGTTTTGCAACAGTCGACGTCCGGGAAACGTGGAGGGAGAAAATGTTAACGTACTCTCGCGCATATACTTCCGCTAGCTGTACGGAAGCTGCGTCAGCGGTGTTGGACCATGTTGACTTTGGAGTGAGATGCGCCCATTTCCGAAGCGCAAGCATTCTTAGCATCGGTGCACGCATTTTGCGGGATCGGAGATGCGTGTTGTTGAAGTCGTTCGGCGCGAACGGTGTTCGAGACCGTGGCAACCTTCGAACGCTGTTTGCTTACCTGAACTGCTATTTCGCAACCCCGCAAGGGTTGGGCTCGCGAAGTTCACGGAGCCAACCGTTGATCGTTCAGTGACCGCCGCCGGCCTCTGGTGACTTGACTAAATGGGTCCAATTAATGTCACTGTCTGTTTAAGCTTTTCCCAAAAGGTGCGTGAGATAAGGCGCATTAGCTTGCCGTGGAAGCTTGCCTTTAACCCCGAAAGTCTGAGGGATTATGAGAAGGTCTCGGATGGAGCGCTAACCACACCAAAAGCTGCTGCGAGTTTGGGGCACGCTGAGCTACGTACATCGTTAGACACTAGACATCAGAAAATTGACACATCGACCTGATCCGGTGGATCGATAAGCGTAATTGAATTAGTGTTGCTTAATTGCTTTGGCGAGGTTATTCCAGCGTCTAATCATTTGCTCTCGTGATGGGAGAAGCGATGAATATCAGCCGATCGTTACGTTGGTTAGTTCGATGTGATCTTGCGTGGAGTGGTTTTCTATCCATTTCCGGTCTAGATGTTGACAAAAGGGGCAGATGCGACTTCCACTTGGAAGCAAGTGCTTTGTAAGCCAATAGTCTAGGGCCGGTGGCATTACATTGTAATGGTTGCTGTGTCAGACAACGCTAGAGCGAATCGCGAAGAAGGTTTTGTGGAGCTTTCCGAGCGTTAATAGAATTGTAATCTTGGCCGTCAATATTATTGACATGAACATCATCACCAAGCGCTCTCTCACACAGTACACTGATAGTAAGGATCAATTAAACGAAGCGCAAACAAAGACACAATAAACCGGAAGATAACTTTTGACCTAAGAAGCATTCGCAACGGCTCTTTTCTAGCATCGTTCTTATCGTCTGCGGTGCGATGAACAGACATTGCATCACACGTAGCAGCATGGCCGGCTTAATATCGATCCTCTCCGTGGTGTTTCATTGTCAGTTACTGCCAGTGCAAGTGTCGGACTAATCGATGCCAAATGATGTTCATATTACAGCAAATTCTTATCATGGCGGAGTATCAAAATTCGCCATCTTGACTCGCTCGACACCTGGCTATCTTATAATCTAACCAAAACCAAAGCCTGCGCTTCCTTTTCACATCTTATCAGGCCATTGATTGGAGGGGGGGAGGCAATCAGTTTTCCGTTGCCCTAATCCGTTTGCCCTCTTGGAACAATTATTTAACAACTCCCCACAAGGTAGGGATGCGCAAGGCGATGTCAGGCCTATCGTTGTCGGTCCCGGCATTACAAAACAGGTGCGCAACAGCGCCAAGGTGGTTAAGTAACTCCGTTCTCACCATTGTGCGCGCGTTGCGATGGACGTATGTGTTAGTCGTCAGGATTCCATAATTCGCTCGCGTTTCGTCAGCGATATGGCGGCCGCGAAAGGTACGTTCCAGAATAATCCAGACTGGGTGAGAACTCGAGAATTGGTGCATTCTATAGAGAATAGGAGAATAGGTGCGGTGGTGGTAGTGGTCGATCGATCTGGACTGCTCCACTGCTCCAAAACGGTGACTGCTGGGAGGTGAATGATTTAATTTAAGCAAATTATTAATTTCTTTACGATTAAAAGGCACACGATCGTGCCTGAGCCGATCGTATAACGCATTAGCGTTGCCGTTTAATTCAATTTTGAGAATCCTTTCACTGCAGCGGGGGCTTTGTGCTCGGATGACCCATGAAGTGCACACCTGGTTTATTACTTGGTGGGTTGATCGTTTATGTATGAAATTTTTCTAAAAATTGATTAATTTGTATTTTGAATATTTTTTTTTGAAGCTTGTAAAGTCGTAAAAATGGCAACAGCTTGAACTATTAAGTTAAAGAGCCTGTTATATCACGCGAGCCTTCAAGATGCCAGAGTTTCCACCTCACCCACCATCGACAGAATCGATGTAATCAGGGGGCCCCCGCTTCTAATCCCCATAGGACTTCTAATCATCCCAATAGACAAGGAGCATGGCATGATAGTCTTCGCAGCTCGCAGATAACCAAACGTGGGCAAGATCAGCTATGAACTTTAGAATGACAGGACTTCTAAAAAGACATTGCTCGGACCAGCAAAAATTACAGTTGAAAATTCTGCCTATCTATACTCAAGATACCTCGGAAGGCAGCCCTGGGTAAACCGATCTGAGTTTCTGATTTTTCGTGTTCTTCTTTGGAACTACAATCCCTGGAGATCTTGGGATGCAATTTCTTGCTATTCCTTGACCTCTATTCCTATGCTTATGAGGTCAACAAATCTTTATCTATCATCCTTGTTTAATTGACTATGGGCGGGCAGTCTGTCACAAACTAATAAGTTTAAAGCTATCTCTATCACGTTCATATGAACTCTAGAACCTACAAAACGGTCTAGCTCAATATTGTACATCGATTAAGCTTGAAAAAATTCCATTAATAAAAGTATCCATCGACGGTGAAACAAAGCATCTCCAGAGCATTGAATATCCCTCGCGAAATATGTAAATAAGTCCCAACTGCATTAAGATGTTACGATGCAGCCAGTTGTCTCTCTCGCTCGCCGGTCGGTTGTCAACGAAAGACAAATTGACTTGTGTACCCTCTTTTACACTCAGCCACGGTCGGAGGATTTCCCCCGACATCAGCAACAAACGCTTCCGATCGGTTAGCGAATTCTTCACGCGTCTCCAGGAAACCATGCGCTCATGGACCCGCAACCGTGTCTTTCCCCGGGGAAACAAAAAATCCCCACAGACATTTTATGACCCCGGTGGTCTAGAATATTGAACCGAATCACCTCGCGCTGCCCGGTGGAAGTAAAGCTAGAATGTTACTGTAACAAGTACAGCAACAGCAACAAAAAAAAACCCACCTTAAAACAAATAAATCATACAACAAAAAGAAGAAATGATCGCATCATGATCGTACGCGCTCTTCCTCTTCACCTTGAGCCGCATAGTACACACAGGTGTTGTTCTCGGTGGGGCGATCTCTCACACACTCTCTTTAGACTCTCAGCATGCTTGTTCGACCCCCAGTTGGGGAGGAACTAAAACCCCGGAAGGGTGCGTATTCCTCGACGCAAACCAGCCCCAAACTGCATCTCATTTGCCGGGGGTAGTTTGCGCGCGCGCGCGCACGCCAATCGAAAAATTGGAGGAAAGTTAGGGTAGAAGGGATGCCCTAACCAGCAACAGGGTGGAACAGATAAGGAGTGCGGCGGGGGAGGAAGGTGTTGCGGGGAAGCATCACACACACACACAGACGGGTCGGGTGGGAGTGTGATTTAAGATGATAGCGATCGTAAGCGAAACGGTGAAACCACAGCACCGACCGGGTACTCCTGATACTAGTGACTCGTCACTGCCCGGAGACGCTCAGTCGTTGGCAGATCGCGGCTTCGATCGGATGTACACAACAGGCACCGGCAACAGCACCGGACGGTCCCGAACGGTATCTTATCTCCCGCGTGCCAGAGGAGCAAACGACGACAACGCCGCATCCCAGGCAGGTTCGCGAATTGTTGTGCTGTGAAGTGCGTGCCGCACACTTGTGTTAGCAACGCGCGGTGATTTGGAAGAACTTGCCAAAAAGGTATACTACAATTTTCAAAGAATCGGTTCCCCAAAAATGTGTTTACACACGTGGTGCGTTAATCGAATTGAGTGCTCAGAAGACATACACTCCGGGAGTTAATCTTGTTTTATCAAGTGCCTTAATGAATGGAACGCCCAGCTAATGAAGGCGTCGGCGATGATTGTGATTCCATGAAAGGAAGGAAGTGCCTGCTCTCCTCATGTGCGTTCCAGTTCCTGGTGCTGCGGGCAACAACGCAAGGAGAACATTTTTCCTAATGCTAACGAGTGAAATGCTACCGTGGCAGTAATTAGTGCACGCATTACAAATTGTGACTGCCGTCGATCGGCCGACGATTTACTTTGGCATTTGGTGCGTTACTTAGTGCGTGTCTATACGCGGGCTTCGAATTCTTGAACCTCATTACGGTGTGGGCGCTCCTCACTAACAATCGAGCCTTGAAGTGTGTGTGTGTGTGTGTGTGTGAAAAACTCCCAAGCCCCCGTGTGCGCAAGTGCGTTTGATGCAAGTAAAAAAAGGGGGGGCCAACTAACAGTGTAGCCGTAATGAGTGATCTATCAGAAACTTCGTTCCAAACGCAGAACGACTTCCCGATGGCGTTTCGCTGATAGTGGTGCTTGATCAATCAACACACCGTTTTCTGATCGCGGGGGAATAACAGGGAATCGATTTGCGCGCAACATCAATTTTTATGGGAATTAAATTGATAAAAATTGATCTTTTCTAACGCACACTCAAGCTTCTTCGGTGGTTTCAATTGACCACTATTAGTGGGGTAAAGAGAATTCCGCTGTGTGTGGATTTTTATCTGACCGGTGGCTGCGTTATCATCGGATAACGTCACCGATCGACGACTATCGATAGGTGTAATTAATATTCATTCTGTGTGTCCGGTGACGTCGTCGTGATGGGTGTCCAAAATTTGTATTTTTTGAACTCGAATACTTACTCGATAGCCTCACCCACACACATTAATATTCATTTCGCGTGCCGTTAAACGGCTGTCAAAAAGCCATGTTTGTAGATCAATATTTGCACGCACGTGTGTTTGAGGTGGATGTTTCGTTTTGGCGGGCGCACATGGGCGAAGATATAAGGCGGCAGCAAATGAATCTGGGCGCATTTGTTTATTGACACCAGCGGTGTGATGAATGGTGTTTGCGTTAAGGGAATTCTCAGTTTGAATTAGGTTGCAGATTTTTAAATCCCTTTTTGATTTTCGACTAGCTATCCAGCTGCTTCTTCATTATTGGCCTGCCATTTTTTGAATTATTAGACTTATTGTACCCCGGATCAGTCAGTCCTCACTATGGGGGAACGGCCGAGATGAAACTTGAACCCCCGGTCCTGACGTGTGAAGACTATCGAGCTATGGGTAATAGAAAATCAAGGATAGCCAGAAATATATAGAGTAGAATATGATGTGGATAGAATAGAGATTCTGTAGATAGAATGAGCTCCAAAGCCGCACACAAAAACCTAACTACTCCACAGTTTGTGTATCCGGTGGAACATTTGCTTTGGCATGTTCCCAATATGTAGTACTGTTTGTGTTTTTCGCTTAAGTTACTAGCGCCTGTAAGTATGCAATCACTTTTGGAGAGTTTATTTTTGTAACAAATTGAGACAGTTTGAGATCAAAGCTAGAGTTGCAGAACTGGTTTAATATTGGATTTAACTAAGGTTGACTTGACAAGGAAGCCAGTAATGGCAGGATAAGATCTCTCGATGCTTCAGAGGTAAATTAGAAAGAGATTATTGTTACCAAATTCATCTACTAAATGTAGATTAAAAATGCCACGAGGCTACTGCCAGGCACGTGCACAAAACTCAAGGACACTGAAATGAATTCCTGAGAAAGCAGGAAGGCCAGGAAATAAAATGACATCACTGAAATCCGTAATTCTGACTGCATTCCCGATTAACCGAGCGACCATTAATTACATACAGTAGCATCGTCTCCCTTTCAAGGGCTGAGAGCTGGTGCTGGTAGGGACCGCCGATCGTGCCCGATTCAATTAATGTAAATTGATTTGCATTACAATTGGCAGCATCCCGGTCGGTGATGCATTTTGGAAGCAGTACTTGCAAATGACGCTGAAGAGTAGTAAACACTCTTCTACTGGCCAAACCCTTGTTAGCTTTAATCTCTGCGTCGACCGCCCCATGCAAACATCACTTCAAACCTCTTTCTTGTGTATGTAACAGACAAACGAGCAGCAGGTAGCATCAGCAAACACATTGCCGGCCAAGCGGAATCGCTTGAAGATTATGATCTTCAGCGATTCGTGTGCATCTTCCACCACTAGCTCCTGCTGCTGCTGCTTCTATATCGATCTATTTATTGTTTGTTTGCCAGGGAACAGGGAGAGACCGCTTGCGACTCCTCCGGGTATGGTTTTGACGCGTGTTCGCGTGACGATCGCGATGGCGTTGATTGCCCTCGGAGTCCTCCGTTCTCCGTGCCGGCGTGATGAAGTTCAAGTGCACTTGATACGTTCGACGCCCAGCCACCGGCGGCACGAGCTGGTGTAATAATTTATAATTAATATAACGCAACTTGGACCATGTAGTAGCAGTAGTAGTCGCCGGGAACACACATACACACTATTCGTGGGGAGTATAGCTCTATGATTAATTTGGTTTTGGGTTTGATTTTCTCCCCAGAACGCGTGCTCTCTCTCTCGCTCAAACACTTTACAACGTACAAACAAACATCACTAGCCCAGCGCCATCATGACGCCCAAAGAGTATCCTCAAGGTAACGGATCGCTCCAGACGATGAATCTCAAGAATAGTGCCAGTGCCGACAACATGTCGGTGGCAAGCCACAAAAGTACCAAGGATATTTTGGATGTGTAAGTATACTCCAACACCAAGAGACTATGGAAGACCCATTGGGATGCTAACACACGTGATTGATCTTCTTGCAGGAAATTCAGCAAAGCACCTACCAAAGAACCAATCTCACAATCCGTCTCGTACTTTAAGCTGGTAAGTTCACGCCGCAACAATGTCCCGCTTCGATGGCAATTTAACATTCCCCCCCTCCGGTTCGTTCCGCTTACAGTTCCGGTTTGCCACGTGGGGCGAAGTGTTTGCCACGCTGCTAGGCATCCTGCTCGCGTCGATGGCATCGCTCGGCCTACCGTACGGTGTCATTCTGTACGGCGAGTTTACCACGCTGCTCGTCGATCGTACCATCGGCATCGGCAAATCGACCGACACGGCCATCCTCTCGATATTCGGTGGCGGCAAAGTGCTGTAAGTATATCCGGTGGTTGCGACAATCTCACGTGAATGGGCACGTGTGAGCTCTGCAACTGCCTCGTTGACCTCGCTGGTTTGCACCGTTTGACACCTGAACAGATCGGAATCGAATCAATTAACCAAGCGGCACGGCACTTGGTGTGAAGCAATTGGCGTACCAAATAAACAAATCAATAAAAGCGCTCTTTATCGCTTTTCGGTTTTTCGGGGCGGTTTTTTGCGCTGTTTGTCTCCAGCAATGACTTTTCACGATCCACACATGTCTGCACATGTTTTGCTAACTTCCCAAATCTTATCTCGGATTATCGTAGAGTGAACGCAACCGAGCAGGAGAACGCAGCCGCCATTATGGAGGACGCGAAAGCGTTCGGGCTCGGTGTGGTAGCGGTCACGATACTGCAGTTCATCTTCGCCACCCTCAGCGTCGACATTATCAACCGTTCGGCACAGAAGCAGATCAGCCGGATACGGCAACTGTTTCTGAAGGCCGTCCTGCGCCAAGACATGACCTGGTACGATCTCAACAGCGACGACAGCTTTGCGGTGCGCATTACGGAGTAAGTAGTGCATAGTGCGGTCGAGTGTAGTGACGCGGTACTATATGTGTTGCATCTTGCTCCATTTTCCCTTCCCCCCCACCGATAGCGATCTGGACAAGCTGAAGGAAGGTATTGGCGAGAAGCTGTCCATCTTCACGTACCTGGTGATGTCATTCGTAATATCTGTGATATTTTCGTTCTTCTACGGTTGGAAGCTGACGCTCGTGATACTCAGCTGCGCACCGATCATCATACTGGCGACCGCATTCGTTGCCAAGGTGGGTACTATTTTCGGCGGGAATCTCTCGCTCCGTCCGTTTGCCAAGCACGGTCGTTTTGAGGAATTTGCTGCGATTGTATTACGACGAGCTCGATCGCTGGAGATCAGATTTTGTCTTAAATCAATACGCGCTGTAGACTACGAGTTGAAGGTGTAGCTTTTGGAATAGAATTCCATAATGTCGGAAGTAGTCCTTCAAAAGTAGACGTTGCTGTTGAATAACTCGTAGGACCTGTCGAACTTCTATGAAGTTGTTAGACCCTGGGAGTCTTGACTAGGTCTCCTATAGCTCCGTTAACGCTTAAAGTCGTGATCTGGCTAGCTTCCCGGAAAAGAATTGGAGCTCCAAGCCACTAAGAAATATCCCCAACTGCTATCAATTTTACCTTGCATCTGTATAATCCACAAGACTTTCTCTAACGTATCCCGCAAACGCTTTACCTTCCCAGATGCAAAGTACGCTCACGGAGAAGGAACTAAAGTCCTACTCGTCGGCCGGTGCTGTAGCTGAAGAGGTACTCGGCAGCATCCGTACCGTGGTTGCGTTCGGTGGCGAAAAGAAGGAGCTCGATCGATACCGGGAACGGCTGGCCGGCGCGGAACTGAACGGTCGCCGCAAGGGTCTATTCTCCGGCATCGGTGGTGGCATCATGTGGTTCATCATCTACTGCTGTTACGCCCTTGCCTTCTGGTACGGCATTAGCCTCATCCTGGAGGATCGTGATAAAGATCTGAAAGACTACACGCCCGCCGTGCTGATCATAGTGCTGTTCGGTGTGTTGGCTGGGGCACAAAATCTTGGCCTATCCTCGCCGCATCTGGAAGCGTTCTCGACGGCCAAAGGTTCGGCGGCAACCATCTTTTCCGTGATCGATCGTAAGCCGGAAATTGATTCGCTTGGTGATGCGGGACTGCGACCGAAATCGATGCAGGGTAATATAAAGTTTACCAACGTATGCTTCCGCTATCCGGCCCGGAATGATGTGCAGGTGTTGCAGGGCTTAAATTTGGAGATCAAAACTGGCCAAACCGTTGCGCTGGTCGGTCCGTCCGGGTGCGGTAAATCGACCTGTCTGCAGCTGATCCAACGGTTGTACGATCCGCTGAGTGTAAGTGTTGGAGGAGGCGGGCGTGTTACTGTCCCCCATATTTACAAGGTCTGTTCTTGTTTTTTTTCCCCCTCTCCAGGGTACGGTCACCATCGATGGTACGAAGGTGAGCGAGCTAAACATTGGCTGGTTGCGTTCGTTTATCGGGCTCGTCGGTCAGGAGCCCGTCCTGTTTGCGACCACGATTGCCGAGAACATACGGTACGGTAACCCGGACGCTACGCAGAGTGAGATTGAATGTGCGGCCAAAATTGCCAACTGTCACAGCTTCATCATGAAGCTGCCGAACGCGTACGGTACGATGATTGGTGAGCGTGGTGCTCAGCTGTCCGGTGGCCAGAAGCAGCGCATCGCGATCGCTCGTGCCCTGGTACGCAATCCCAAAATTCTGCTACTCGACGAGGCTACGTCCGCACTCGATCCCAACTCGGAAAAGCGTGTGCAGGATGCGTTGGAGCGGGCCAGCAAGGGACGCACGACGCTCGTCGTGTCACACCGTCTGTCAACCATTACGAACGCGGACAAGATCGTGTACATCGACAAGGGTGTGGTGATGGAGCAGGGCACTCACGAAGCGCTGATGGCTGCCCGCGGTCTGTACTATGAGCTGGTGGTCGCTAGTGGGTCTCAGAAATCGGCAGATGATGACGAGAGCGTCCCGTTGGCACCGAGCGCCTTCTCCATGCGTCAGGAATCGGTTGAAGATGGTGCGGATGGATCGGACGATGAGTCGGACAGTGGAAAATCGGACGAAAAGAACGAGGAAGAGCAGGAGGAGGTGTACCACGTGTCGGTGCTACGATTGCTGAAGCTCAACTCGCCCGAGTGGCATTACATCCTGTTCGGGTGTGCTGCTGCAATCGTTGTCGGCGCCTCGTTCCCAGCGTTTGCTGTCCTGTTTGGCGAGATGTACGGTGTAAGTAGAGGGCAGCTGATCTTCAATAGCTCGGATCGCCTCAATAACTCTCATTATCGTTCCAGATTCTTTCGGTCGCTGATCCAGCATTCGTAAAGCAGGAATCAAACTTCTACTCCCTACTGTTCCTGGCACTCGGGCTCATCACCGGCCTGGGAACGTTCTTCCAGACCTATCTGTTCAACATTGCCGGCGTGCGGCTCACGTCCCGCCTGCGACAAAAGTCGTTCAAGGCGATCGTCACGCAAGATATGGCTTGGTTCGATGAAAGCCGAAACGCGGTTGGTGCTCTCTGCGCCCGTCTGTCGGGCGATTGTGCCAGTGTGCAGGGTGCCACGGGTACTCGGATCGGATCGCTACTGCAAGCCGCCTCTACCATTTGCATCGGTGTGGGAATTTCTTTCTTCTACTCCTGGAACCTAACGCTCGTGTCGATCGTCGCCATCCCCGTCACGCTAGCTTCGATCACACTCGAGTCACGCTACACCCAGATGAGCAGCTTGAAGGAAAAGCAATCGCTCGAAGGTGCTACCAAGCTGGCGGTGGAAGCCATCTCGAACATCCGTACGGTGGCTAGCCTGGGACAGGAGCAGCATGTGCTGCACCGGTACAGTCAGGAGACGGTTAAGATCGATGATGCCTGCCGGCGTAAGACACGGCTGCGGGGCACGGTGTTTGCCCTGGGCCAGGTGATGCCCTTCGCCGGGTACGGGTTGGCTCTGTTCTACGGTGGAAAGCTGGTATCGGAGAAGGAACTCGAATACAAGGACGTTATCAAGTGAGTGTGGCTTTATTTTTTTTGCGGCGGTTTGTTCGCTTCGTTTTCACTAAACCGAGTCGTGTTTGCAGAGTCTCGGAAGCCCTTATCTTCGGCGCCTGGATGTTGGGACAAGCGTTGGCGTACGCACCGAACGTAAACTCGGCCATCCTTTCGGCGGGACGTTTGATGAAGCTGCTCGACCGTACACCGAGAATGCATAATCCTTTCAGCTCGTACCACTCGCTTTCGCAGGTACGATGCTAGGTTCAGCAATAGCGGATCTAAGTACAAGTAGTAATGCTCTTGCCATCTGTTTGCAGCGTACGGAGGGCGATATCAAGTTCACGGATGTAGAGTTCCGGTATCCGACGCGTCCGTCCGTGCCCGTGTTGCAAGGCTTAAACCTGGACATTGGTAAAGGGCAAACGGTAGCATTGGTTGGGCCGTCCGGCTGTGGCAAGTCTACCTGCATCCAGCTGCTTCTCCGATACTACGACCCCGACAGTGGCAAGGTGGTAAGTACTTTGGGCGTGATGCGAGTTCCTTTTTGGCATTTGCTGATGGGCTCCTCCAATTTCAGGATATTGACGGTACAACCACGACCGAGTTCTCGCTCAACCGTATACGCGCCCAGATGGGTCTGGTATCGCAGGAACCGATCCTGTTCGACCGTACCATTACGGAAAACATTGCCTACGGAGACAACACGCGCGATATTGCAATGCCGGAGATTATCGAAGCGGCCAAGATGGCAAACATACACGAGTTCATCGTCAACCTGCCGAAAGGCTACGACACCAGCCTCGGCAGTAAGGGCGCTCAGCTGTCCGGCGGCCAGAAGCAACGGATTGCGATCGCCCGCGCATTGGTGCGCAATCCGCGCGTGTTGCTGCTGGACGAAGCGACCTCGGCGCTGGACAACCAGAGCGAAAAGATTGTGCAGAATGCGCTAGATCATGCACGAACCGGACGTACGTGCATTATCATTGCCCACCGATTGACCACGATCCAGAACGCGAACCTCATCTGCGTCATCCAGAACGGGGTGGTGGTGGAGGCCGGAACGCACGATGAGCTGATGGCGAAGAACAGAATCTACGCGAAGCTGTACCAGATGCAGCAGGTGGCGTAAGTAGGCGTGCAAATAACCGAGATAAGAACCGTTGTTCCTATACCCCTCCTGTCACCGTACGCACGTTGACTGCCTTTCCCGACGATGGCGAGCGCAACGGGCGGGGGACCCACTGGAACTGGCCATATCCAGCTTAACATGCAGCAGTATTTATGTTCGTCGCACAAGCCAACACAAGACCAATTAGTGGATTAGTAGAAAGGAGCGCTTAAGAAGCTTGCTTATGACGCGCCATTTTGTTTGGTGCGGAAAGATGTCCAAAGATGGCGGTGCAGAGAGAGAGGTAAACCGCCCCGTACAAGACAAAATCAAAGACTTATCAAACAATCAAAAAGAGTCCTGTGTGTGTGTGTGATTGTGGTGTAAGCCGGGGATTTGGAAGAGATGTATGTTTCAGTACAGCTTTACGGGGTCCATTTTGCCCGGCGTCCGTTTGCCGCTGGAAGAAGAAAAACGAAACGAAAGCCCCAAAAAAAATCGATATTGCATTGTGATCGATGCCCACCGTTCTTTCGCAGCCATGGCTAAAACCCTTACGCCTTACGCCCCGAGCGGGGGGGGGACACTCTGTCTGAACGTACGTGATAATCGAAGCGCCTCCGTAGGACGTAGTGTCTACTCTTAGTGATAAAACGTTATTAATTAGGCTAGGCGAGCGTAACACAATACAGCAAGGATGTGCCCGGAAGGTGTTCGGGTGATCTGATCTGGAAGGATGGAATGGTTTGCATTGCACAAATTGCTACATATTGCGCAGCCCGATTGCAGCTAGGGTAGAAGCTTTTGGTAGATAAGTAAGGGCAGATCCAAACAACACCTATCCCAGCACAGTGTCACGCGTTCCACATTTTATCGCTCTTCCTAAGCACACAGCTACAGATAGGTTAGCAGAGTTAGCAAACTTGCTTGTAAACCAATCTCTGCGCTAGATAGCCGAATGGAAAATCGGCTCGATCGATCATTGGGTGTTGGTTGGACGAAGGAAGTAAGAAAGTGTCAAGCAAGAAGCGCATCAATGAGATGCGATTGCTATTTATCAAACTTGTAGATAAGAGAGGCTCGAATGATCGGATCGAATCGACAGAAAGCGCATTGACATAATCGGATGTGGGAAGCGGATTTGTTCCAACTTTGCTACAACACAAACCCCCGTTTAGGCTCAATACCACTCGCTCAATCTCTTTATCGCTGGATTAATTATTGATCTGATCACTATCAATCCCGTTTTCTATTTAATATTAAATAAATAAATTATATTATTATTAATACACGGTGTTCGTACTATACAGAGCTGTTAGAGCATAGTTGTCCGAGAAAGCTTTGTGGTAAAGATCCGAGTAAAGATCGTAGTGAAGACTGACTATCCAACTACGTGGCATCAGTAAGTCTAGTAAGCCTGAAATTATCTTAAGGCAGGCATTATCTTAAGAGGTAGGTTGTTAAACCAACATGCAGGTTCTAAATTTTCAAACCTCTGCGCGAGGCCATTTCTGGCCTACTAGACTTAACGATACCGCATGATTGCATAGTCAGTCCTCACTACTGGGGAACGGTCCGGATAGGAGTTGAACTCCGGTCCTGTCGGTGCCCTTGTCGCCTCACCACCAGACCGCCCCAACTAGAACTTGTCTTTATATCCTGCTAGACCAAAAAAGAAATCTTGATCGAAATTCCTTAATCGCGACCTTAAAATTGGACAAATACTGCTCCGCTCCAAAAGCTTTCACTTTTATCGTGCTGAACCTTTAAAGCGGACAGATATCGGTAGCTTTCGGATGTGCTGGACAACATCATGAAAATGACACCAGACGATCAAACTGTTCATGGTCGACATTGTACTTGGATATTAAGTTTCGTTACTGTCCTCAAGAAGACATTTGACATGATGATAAAGAAGAGTTGAGTTATATTACACTGTCTATTACTGGATGGACGGGAACTAGTGAATGCTTTACTGCAACGAACTATCTTAATTCGATCTCCTCTGAGATTATTCAATAGATTGTTGTAATATTCGGAAGCGGCTACAGCTAGCTTACCTCTTCATCGCCACTTCAATGCAGCACAAACTGATCAATTGTGGTACCGGTTAGTGCGAGTAACTTGTCGGGCGTCAACGAAGTTGCTGTGAAATTGAAATATTACAACAACAAAAATCTTCATTATGTTTAACACCATCCCACGTCCTACTTACCAAGCTCAAGCCATTCGCTGGGCAGCCCGGCATCACGGCGCGCCGCAGCAATCGCGTAGCGTAGTGCAATTTGCACCGTAATTCCCAAATTGTACGCCGGTTCGCCCGTTGCCTTGGACCGCAGGACACCCGCCGGGTTGGAACTTTTCTGCAGCAACCGTACGCGCATGTCCTGCGGTATATCGCGCGCACTCGGTGGCTTATAGTTCCACGTGCGGAAGTTGGCAAGCGCACCGGTAGTACGGTCGTACCGAAGCTCCTCCAGCAGGTGGTATCCCAGTGCCATCACGAAAGCACCCTCGATCTGGCCAATGTCTAGCAGTGGGTTCATGCTTTCTCCCGTATCTTCCAGTATGTCCACACGGATCAGTTGCACCTGCCCGGTAAGTACATCGAGCTCCAGCTCGACGGCACACAACGCCCACACGGTGTAGCCCCGCAGATCCGACCGTTTGGCGTTGTACGAGGCGGACAGATCGATACGGCGCTGATAACACGTCTGCACGATCGCTTCCCACGGTGCTGTGCGATTGTCCTCTCGTACGGGCCGGATTCGCTCGAGCAGTGTTTCACAGGCCCGGCGGGCCGAGTACGCGACCAGGTCCGTACTGATGGAGCCACCCTCGATGAACGCGTTCGGCGAACCGTTGGACGTGTGCGGTTTCACCCTAACCAGTGCCAACGGGATGCCGAGTGTGTGGGCCACAACCTGCGCCACCTTCGTGTTGACACCCTGCCCAATCTCGGGCGCTCCGATCGTTACGGCCACACTACCGTCCACATGATAGATCGAGACCCACGCATTCATGCCACCGAAGTAACGGATGGGATGTCCCATGGGAATGATCGCGAGTCCTCGCTTTTTCCAACGGTTCGTTTCGTTGTACCGATCGACCGCTGCCTTCCGGACCTTGAAATCAACCTGCTCGTAGAAGGCTGGCATCAGGGTGGCCATACTGCTGCCCGGTTCCATGTTGGCGAGCCGTACCGCTTGGGGCGAGAGCCCGGTCACATGCGCCACATGTTCCATGATCGTTTCGATCGTTGCGATCGATTCCGCCGTTCCGGGCGATCGAAGCCAGGTGGTGCTGGGTGAGTCGGAAAGCACGCCACGCAACCGAAGCCTCCAGCTGTCGTCGCTGTAGCAGTTGCGGAACGCTTCCCGGAACAGCATCGTCATCGCTTCGTACTGGGACGCACCGAGATCTTCGTGGTACGTGTTGGACAGCCGTACGATACGACCGTCGGCCGGGCGAACATCAACCTCGTACTCACAGTGGCCCCCGATACGTTTGCCGATCGCTTGCATCGTTGTCTCGAACGGCAGCACCATACGCACCGGGCGGCGGCTCAGATACGCCGCCAGTGCACAGGCACTCGCCACCCATGCACCACGGGACAGTTTCGCTCCGTACGACCCACCGACGGGACGTACCACGACGTGGACGCTGCTCTGGCGTAGCTGGAGCGCCTTTGCGATAGCTATCTGCACCATACTGCTGGACTGGGTGGCACTGTACACCTCCATACCGGTGCCGTCCTCCGACGGGATGCACAGACACGTCTGGGGTTCGAGTGTGAAGTGAGCCTGACTGCGAAAGTGACATCGGCCGGTTAACTTCACCGTACCCGTCGTACTTCCGGGTCGATTGTACGATCGTCCAACTACATCTGGTTCAAGGGTGAGGAACCGGTGGTTCGTTGCTTTGCCGTGAGCAAACACATCCTCAATTGTGGGAAGAATCGGTTCCCCATCGGACTCTCCATAGGATACGTTCACCAGCGTGGCTGCCTCCGTTGCCAGCTCGTAGGTATCCGCCACCACAACACCAATCGGTTGCCCATGGTACAGAACTTTCCCACTGCACAGGATCTCCTCAGGTACGTTCCGGAACGGGAAGACGGTGTTGATGCCACCCTTCAGCGATGCAAAATCATTCTGGCCGGGTATATCTTCGGCGGAGTAGAACGCTACCACACCGGGAAGGGCAAGCGCTGCAGAAGGGTCAATCGATTGAATAGGACGGTGTGCTACGGTTGCCAAAACGAATGCGGCATGCAACTCATCCGGTCGGGCTGGAAGATCATTCACGTAGATTGCTTCACCGGACGTCTGTTGGAAGGCTTCCAGCTTGGGTAGTGCTTGCGTCAGTGGCCAGTTGGCGGGATACGTATCGAACGACTGTGCACCGGTTGAGAGTGGGCGCGGTATGGCTGATCCTCCGGAGCGTACTATCGGATTGGCTACACGACGATCACGGGGAGCTATGTGTAGCACAAAGCGGTACAGCAGCCCAACCGCTACCTGACGGCGGTAGGATGCATCGGCCGTTGGTTCCGGTTGACCACCGGCTAGTTCGGCATTAAGTACGGCAAGCGTTTCCTGCAGCATCACGTTGTTGAATGGGTTCTTTCCTTCCAGGAATTGCTCTGTCCGGTGAGCACGAGAGAACTGTGTACGAAGGCTTATTAATGAAGTCTTAAATGGTCATCTCTGCAGTCATGTATCTATCAAAAACACCTGTCCCTGATGAAGGATGCTGGAACCTCTGAGACCTGGGGACCTGTTCAAAGCATACGAAAGCCTCTTGAACAAATACTTATCCAATTGCTTATTCTGAGGCATGAACATGTCATTAGAATGACACCGGACAATCCAATCGGGAAAGATTTTGTAAGCTATCCACATGGACGCACGCGATCGACAGCGACTTACAGATCTTCTGCTCCAGACCAACCACTATTACTACCGTGGATTAAGGTTCGTCGCTTGGCAAAACGAAGTCTTTTGTTCTGCTTCAAAAAAACACTTCCAAAGGTGGAATTCAACTCTACGAATTGTGGGCATTTAATCTCTTCTATAAATAAATTAAAAATGCCACGAATAAAGTTATGTTCCTTCTACTTTCAACTTACGACTCGAAAAACATAGCAACCCTCGCCCCTCAAGTCGCGTTACCATTCAATCCGTTATTGGAAAAGCAATCGATGGAAATTTTCTCACTCACACACACGCACACACCTACCTTCGGTCCGATACCACCAAAGCACAGGTGGGCCTGCTCCACGTTGATTTTGCGTGCGCACAGCCGCAACAGAAAGGCGCCGTTGACATGGGCGGCAGCGTTCTGCGCCCTTGCCGCCACCTTGTACGTACGAAACACGCAACGGTCCGAATCGAGCGGTGGAAGCGTAACGTTCAGCAGCACGCGTCTGTGCATGTTGAAGCTGAGAAACTGGGCGGGCAGCAGCTTTTCCATCGCACCACTCGGTGAGGCTAAGGCGAAGCAACAGCGTCGTGAAAGTAAGGGTGATTCCGATGATGCTCCTCCTTCACTTACCAATCGTCATCTCAACACCGATCGCCTCGAACAGTACGTACAGATCGGACGGGAAGTCGGGATGGCGATGCTTCAGCGTTAGATTGCCGGCTACGGTCCCGACATGCCGGACCGCCGGATGTGCCAGCTCTTCGACGTGCCGTGCCAGCTCCACACAGTACGCAAACCGCCGATCGGTGCGTGCCGCTTCGCGAAGTATATCGATCAGCTCGCTCAGCGTCACATTAGCACCGACGATGACGGAGCTACCGATCCAATAGTTGCGCAGCTCCTCCACATTGCGCACGTCGATAAACAGGCGCAGCTCCTTCCGGCGCCTGTAAACACCGTGCCCCGTATTACCGGCCACCAGTATGTACTCACCAACGCCCGCATTCTCCTCACGCAGGATGTCAAAAATTTCATCCACAGTACGCACACGAAACCACCGCCGGTCGGATGGGACAAACTGTAGCTCCAGCGTGTCATCGAAACAACTCTTGGCCGAACAGTCCCGCTCGCACCCGACACAGCTCGCACGGGGCAGATCTTCAATGTCCGGTTGGCAGACGATACCGAGCGCACGCCTGGCCAGCTGATCTTCCGGCGGAGCATCGATGGCGAACGATTTGAACGCATCCAGTATGGGTCGGTAGCCGGTGCAGCGACAAATATTCCCCGCCAAACCCTTCTCAACGTCCTCCATCGTAACGTTCCCGCTGTTAGCTTCCAGCAGACTGTACATGCTCATCACCATGCCGGGCGAGCAGTATCCGCACTGTGTCCCGTTAAACTGGGCCAACCGTTCCTGCACCGAATGATATCCGGTCGCTTTCGACCCGATACCCTCGACCGTAAGGATGTCCATGCCATGGCAGGAGAACACCGAAAACAGACACTAACGAAATCGGAAGAGGATAGCTAGGATAAGCAACACACTAGTAACGAGCGAGCCACTTCACGTACCGAGTTCACGGAGAAGGTGATGCGTTGCTTGGTAACTGGGTGCGTGTCGACGACGTTCACGATGCACACTCCACAGCCACCTTCGCGACACATAAACTTGGTACCGGTCAGATGTGCCTTGGTGCGTATGAAGGTGTTCAGCGTTGCATCGATCGGTAGCTGATCCGGCGAAACTGGTGTTGCACGGGAGGAAAAACAGAGAGGAGTTATGAATGCGTAACAGTGCAAGGTAGGTGCGTGCGTGCGTGCATGCGTATATACCCTGGTAGAGCTTCCCGTTGATCGTAAACTTGACGTGCATGACGACACCGAGCGCGCAATTCAAGCGCAAATCCAAGACTGATGTTTGCAGACCAACTGACCAGCTCAGCGGTGTTCCCAGCGGTGAAGACCCACTCCATCGCTATTGTCCACGCCTCACCGAGCATCATCAGCACCCGTCTGGGGGCTCGTGTTGTGTTTGGGAAATATGAAAAACCAAATCGTCCTTTCACGTCTACTGTGGAACCCTGGGAGAGAGCCGGGTACGATCGTGAGGTACGCCACGCGCAACCACGCACTCGGTTAGGTTCCCGTTCGATGATTTCGAAAAATCGCCACCAGTTCCCCAGTAGCCTCGATCGAGTGCGCATCGTAGAGTGCGGTTGTCTGGACGCGTAGTGTTTCGCGTTGCCCTAGAGCTCACTCGTTTCGCCCAGTTCGTTTGCTTCGGTTAAGGGGAGTGTACGTATGGCGGGAAACATCAGTATGGCGGCCGAGGTACGCCTCACGATCAACGGCCAGCTGTACAAGGGTAAGCGAGGCACCAACTGAAGCGAATCTGTGATCGTGTTTCATATGCGTGAATTGATCTGCAGCCGATGGAATGTGGCGTTGGCAGTTGGGCGAAACATCTTAATGTCTTAAACCCCCCGCGGGGGAAGACTAGCGAGTTTTGCTGAAGTCAGTGAAGGTTGAAAAGTGGCATTCGAAAACATCCGAAGTATGTGGCATTAGTTGGTTGGGATCATCATCTACCATCTTTCATAATTCATTAGTGGTTTGAGTGGTACTTTGAAGGTACTTTGAGGCAATTACTTACGCATATTGAGGTGTTGTCCATAACGGCCCGTAATTCCATCCTTTGAATTCTTCATTCTTCAATGCACGCCAGTTTTCACTTTCACACTGGAAAAACTCACAATCTTCTTGTTTGAAGTTACAGTCTTCAAGTCCAATCTAAATCCAATTTACATTCCTGAAGGTGACCCACGGTTTAGGTTCTACAGTAAACTAACAATTACCGTTCTCGAACCGCAATCGACCGTAACGATCGTAACCCCATCTAAACAGCCGAAAATGAGGATTACTCGGTTGTAAAAATCAATGCGAGCGAACGGAGGCTATAGTACTTTCACTTTTTCTTTCTGAGCATCATTAGCACCAATTGCCATACTGATTACCTCGTTCCAGTAAACGCGACCACCGTCCCGCTGGACACCTCGCTGAACACCTTCATCCGCAACCACGCACATCTGAAGGGTACCAAGTTTATGTGCCGGGAGGGTGGCTGTGGCGCGTGCGTTGTCACCGTGTCCGGACTTCATCCTGTCACGCGGGAACGTCGATCGTGGGCAGCCAATTCGGTAGGTAGTGGCGGAGAACGTCCTTAGTGTCCCTTGCAGTGTAGTGAACGTTCTTCTTTTACCAGTGTTTAGTATCGGTGTTCTCCTGCCACGAGCTGGACATACTCACGGTCGAAGGTATCGGTGGGCGGAAGCAAGAGCCTTATCATCCCATTCAACGGCGACTGGCAGAGTATGGTGGGTCCCAGTGCGGGTACTGCTCACCCGGCATGGTGATGAGTATGTACAGTTTGCTCGCGTCCCGCAAACGTGATCAGTCGTTGGACGAGGACCCTGCTGCTACATCGGAACCTGCGCTAACGGCCGCTCAGATAGAGCAGGCATTCGATGGGAATATCTGTCGCTGTACCGGGTACCGATCGATACTGGACGCGTTTAAATCGTTCGCTCAAGACCTGGAACCTCCGATTGTGGACATTGAAGATCTGGTCGCTCCAAAGACTGCTACCTCGCACTGTCTCACATTTGCGGATGGCCGAAAGTGGTATAAGGTGACGTCCGTTTCGGAAGCGTTCGATGTGCTGCAGACGATCACCAACAACGAGCTGTACACATTCGTCGGTGGAAACACTGGCCACGGAGTTTACAGGCGGTCGGATCGCTTAAAGTTTTTCATAGACATCAGCTCGATAGCGGAACTGCACCGTCACACGTTCGATCGCGAGCTAATAGTTGGGGTGGGCGTAAGTTTAACGGAGCTTATTGACCTGCTGGAGCAAACGGCGGAAGAGTATCTTAGCTTCGCGTACTGTATACCGATGGCGAAGCATGTCAGAAAGATGGCCAATCTACCGGTACGGAACATCGGTACGATTGCGGGAAATCTAATGCTCAAGCATCAGCATCCCGAATTTCCGTCCGATTTGTTTCTGCTGCTAGAAACCGTCGGAGCAAAGCTCACCGTTGGTAAGTGTTTTTCGTTGAGAATGGATTCTAATAGCCCGCTCTAATCGTCCCTTTTCTAGTGTGCTCCGCTGACGGTGACGTGCTCACCGTGTCACCGCTAGACTTTCTCAAGCTCAACATGCACAAGAAAATGCTAACTACGGTCCGACTGCCACCGTACGATCACGTCAGCACGACGCTTCGCTCCTACAAAATAATGCCCGTGGCACAGAACTCCCGGGCGTACGTTAATGGTGCTTTCCTGTTGCAGCTCTGTCCCGACCGGAAGCTCTGCACCTCCATCACCATCTGCTTCGGTGGCATTAATCCTTCCTTCGTGCATGCCCAGCAGACCGAGTCCTACCTGACCGGGAAGCCTCTGTTCGAGGAACTGATCCTCTCCCAAGCGTTAAGGATCCTCGAGCGTGAGCTAAAGCCGGACTGTGTACTGCCCGACGCATCTCCAGCGTACAGAAAACAGCTTGCGCTCGCTCTACTGTACCGGTTTGCGCTCAGTGTCCATCCTTCCATCGGTCGTACGCTTCGCAGCGGGACCGAACCGATCGAACGTCCGCTCGTGTCGTCCGGCCGGCAAACGTTCGACACGTACCAGAAGCGTTGGCCACTCACCCAAAGCATCCCGAAGCTCGAAGCCCTAGCACAGTGCTCCGGCCAGGCCGTGTTCATCAACGATATGCCCGTGCTGCCGAACGAGCTGCACGGTGCGCTAGTGCTCTCGAACGAAGTGCAGGGTCGCATCGTAACGATCGACGCGTCGGAAGCGCTAGCAGTGTCCGGTGTACGGGCGTTCTTCTGTGCCCAGGACATTCCCGGGTTCAACAACTTTATGCCACTGGAAATGGGGTTTGCCGAGGTGGAGGAGATATTCTGCAGCGGTGAGGTACAGTTCGCGGGCCAGGTCGTCGGTCTGATCTGTGCCGAAAGTTTCGAGCTGGCCAACCGGGCTGCGGCGATGGTGCGGGTCGACTACAAACGGGCCGGCAACAGGATCATTCTGCCGACGGTGCAGGATGTGGTGGATGCGCTAGACTATAGTCGCGTCAGTGATCAACCGTACGATCGGCACGGGATCAGATATCATTTGGCGAAGGAAGGCACACACACGGTCAGTGGACGGTTTGATCTTCGCGGACAGTATCATGGGCCGATGGAAACGCAAGTGTCCTTGTGCGTTCCGCACGCTGACTCGATGGACGTGTACTGTGCGACTCAATGGCTCGACCATGTACAGATCGCCGTTTCGCAGGCGCTGCAGGTTCGGGAAAGCAGCCTCAACCTCACCGTGCGGCGAATCGGTGGTGCGTACGGTGCGAAGCTGACCCGCGCGACCCAAATTGCGTGTGCCTGTGCGGTGGCAGCATTCCGTACTGGTGTGCCGGTTCGAATGATCCTGCCGCTCGAGACGGCAATGTCCGGTTCGGGGAAGCGCTGCGGAAGCGTCAGTGAGTATGAGGTTTCGTTTGACGGTGCCGGGCGTATTAGTCGCCTCTCGCACACCTTCATACACGATGCTGGAGCCACGCTGAACGTGATGCTCGGTGGCGTAACAAGCGATCTGTTCAAGAACTGCTACCGGACGGACTACTGGAAGTTGCGCACGAAGATTGCGCGCACGGACTGTCCGCCGAACACGTGGGCACGGGCACCGGGCACATCGGAGGGCATAGCGATGGTCGAGAACATTATGGAGCATATCGCGCACCGGACCGGGCTGGATCCGGTGGACGTGCGGATGGCAAACATTTCGCGGGAGAATAAGATGCACACGTTGCTTCCTCGCTTCCGGCGGCAGGTTGAGTACGACGAACGGAAGCGTCAGATTGGCCAGTTTAATGAGGAGAATCGGTGGCGGAAACGGGGCCTTGCGATTATGCCGATGCAGTACCCGCTGGAGCTGAACTCGATGAAAAATGCCGTCGTTTCGGTGTACAGTGACGATGGAAGTGTGTCGATCACACACGGTGGCATTGAGATGGGGCAGGGTATTAACACGAAGGTGGCCCAAGTGGCTGCCCATCTGTTGGGTGTACCGGTGGAGAAGATTGTCGTGCAGCCGTCCGATAGCTTGTTGAATGCTAACTCCAATGCATCCCAGCACACCCAGGCAACGGACGGTGTCGCGTTCGTAAGTATGCCCCTGGGGATATCCTGTTTTGAGTTCTGTCGCTAACGAATTTAGCATTCCGACAGGCCGTCAAACGATGCTGTGAGATTCTGCTCGAACGACTCCGACCCTATCGGACGCTACTGCGGCGCACCAGCTGGGAGGAAATGGTCCGTAATGCCAGCCTGGATGACGTGGATCTGCAGGTATCGTTCTTCGCTACACCGACTGACATGCGCACCTACACCATCTGGGGACTGGCGTGCGGTGAGATCGAGCTGGATGTCCTTACGGGGCAGGTGCTGGTGCGTCGCGTAGACATTCTGGAGGATGTGGGCGAAAGCCTTAATCCCGGCATTGATGTGGGACAGATCGAGGGTGCGTTCGTGATGGGCTTGGGATACTATCTGACGGAAGCGCTCGTGTACGCTCCTAAAAATGGTGCGCTCGTGAACAACCGTACCTGGAACTATAAGGTGCCGGGCCATCGGGATATCCCGGTCGACTTTCGGGTGTCGTTCTTGAGCAAGAGTTCCAATGCGGGTGGTGTGCTGCGTTCGAAGGCTACCGGTGAACCGGCCTTTTCACTCAGTCCCGTGATCGTGTACGCCGTCCGGAATGCGTTGCGTGCGGCACGGCGCGATGCCGGACTGCCGGACACGTGGTTGCACATGGGTAAGGAGTGCGAAAAGTGATGTTTAGGGGAGATCGCAATTGAAACACGTTTATCTTTTACGTTTTAGGTAGCGGCATGACACCGGAGAAAATATTTGCTCTGCTGGAGAGTTCCATTGAACAGTACAAATATGAATGAAGGGCCGATCATATTTACACTCTATTTATTTTGTATTTTTAACTTCTTGGGAAGTAGTGCTGGTTTGAATTAAAGTAAGAAACAGTTTTCCGGTTGCAAAACATGCACAAAATGTTGAGTTTTCAGTTCAATTGCAAATACAATGCACAAGCAAAGAAATTTTAAATACCTGAAGGTGGGTTTTAATAAATAGCCTAGAGATGACTGGAGATGCTACGTATTTAATAGAAGAAATTACACAAAATCTGTACACCTGGCTTGCGCACGTTGCGGAAAAACAAATAAAACAATAATACCTACAAAAATGCATCGGACTATCATGGCGAACGCCCACTGTGCCACGACCACAACACAAATCAGCTGACAGGCGTGCTGTCAAACGGAGCTGTCATGTGCAGGCTCGTTCCGCGAATCGCCAATGGTTGGTGGTGGTGTTGTTTGTGGATATATTTTATGGGTTTTTCGTAGGTGTTAATTTTCGTTCGTGTTGTTTTTCCTTTTGTTTGGACCCTTTCTGCAAAAGCGGAGGTGTAAATTTTATTGCGGCCAGTAGTCGTGAGCTGTGCGTTTGTTTGGACGGAAAGTTTTCGGTGATTAAAGATCGCAAAAACAGCAGCAGCAAAAAAGTGTTCCGCGGTGTCAACAACACAGACGAGACCCATCCAAGGCAATGGGAGCAGCATTTGGCGGAAGTAATCACAGCAGCAGCCTCGAGTACCTGTAACCAGCGCAACCCCGTTGGGGCTTTGTTTCGCGGTGATCAACTGCTCTACACGATCATCCAGCCGCTAAGCGCCCACACACGTCCTTGACTGGGGGTCGTGCAGTTGGGGAGAGAAAAATCATCCGTCCCAACCGTACCGCAGCAGTGCGTGCGCCAGCACAGCATCCCCAGTTTGTTCGTAAGGTAAGAACTTCAACCCCCTGCTTGTCTGTCCCGCGCAAAAAAAAACAAACGTGCTGTGCTGATTCATCGTCAGGAACGCTAGAGAAAAGCGCTGGTCTGTGTGTTCCTACCGTCCAAGGATATCCATGAGCGCGCGACAATTCATTAACATCAACCTGCCATATCCGCTGTGTCGTTGTGTCACCTGCGCGATTGGTTATGGTTTACAAAGCCTATAAGATGTTGATGATGATGTTTCCTCACTCTCGGGAAGGTCATGCACGGCGTACAAAACCTCATGACCTCGAAATAGAAAACGGTTTGGATCCTTCCAGTGTCCCATGGGGTACATCACTCTTATCCACAGTAGTAGCAGTATAGTAGCAGCAACCGAATCTGGCTGGCTAGTACACTCATCGTACAAATTTTCTCCATACTCGTTTCTCGCGCTACCTTGGCAACCAACGCAATAAGCGATGGACCGTCAAAACGAACAACGCCGGCAGTTTATCCGATCGCTAACGGAGCAGCAGCACAGCACGGAAGACCAACATCATCAGCGGGAGGAGTATGTGCTGGATGCAGAAACAGAACAGCGACCACCGTGCCAGAGCACGGCAGACCTGGCCGGGGAAGAAAACACGGAACCGGCTACTGCTGCGGAAAGCTCGGCTCGCGGAACCGCTAACGGTTTGTGTTCCCCTTAATAGCAGCACTGAATGTTTTTTAGCCGTACTCTGTGCCGGAATGAACAACGCTGGCATCTGCCGGACAAACGTAAACCTTAGCGGCAGATGTGTGTTTCTATCGTCTATCCAATGCTCTATCTCTGTCTTCACACGTTGAGTTCGTTGAAATATGGTTTTTATTTTCTCGTTTGATTTTACTCTTTTCCGATCTTTCCTCTGAATGTAGTGAAGTGTGCAAATGTTTATTATCACGCACTGCATGCCGGGAAAAAAAAATTACGGTCGAGTCCAAAAAGTATTCAGTATGTACCGAAGAGAAATATTCGGCCATAATAGTCGTTCGAGTACAGATCACTAAATGATCGCCTGTATATAGGAAATACAAGACACAATTCAATTTCAAATGGGTTTATTAACATTTCGACTACAGGAACTAATTTAATCAGGGTCCTTCCTCCACAGTAAGGACTCCTTATTCTACCGGACCATGCAGATCAAAATTGTACATCGATGTTTGAACCTTCCAAAACTTCTATATCTATTGCGCTTCATAATCTCTTTTAAAAGCAAAACAAGCTAGACAAATACTTTTTGGACTCTCCGAACATCTATCCGCGTTCGTCACGCTTACCCTCGATCGCTCAATATTGTTATGATCGGATGGGACATACTGCACCAAACCGTAAACCGAAAAGCACATGCAAGTGCGAGTCCCCTCCTACACCTCACTTTGACCCCGGTGGGTACGCGGTGGCAAATATTTTTCGTTCGCTTACCCTTCAAAACCTTTCCCGCACTCTGCAGCCCCCGTACAGCCACGTCTTGGGAACGGTGCGAATTGGTCCCGGGATTGTAGCAAAACACCACAAAATCGACATAGCAATGAATCAAACAAACTAAAGGCTAGGACAACACAACAAGAGAGAAAACAACATCCACCTCACGAAGCGACAAAGACGAAGAAGCAGAGTGATGGCCAAACCGGCCGGGCCGGGGAGTGCGTGTGAAGAAGGTGCTAGGATCACCCCGAAGCACATTGTGCAGGCTCGTGTTTCTGTGCACTTTTACTATTATCAGTTACGGCTCAGCCCGGCTGTGAGGGATCAGCTTACCGAACCTCCTTCTCATCCTCCTCCTCCTCCACCCACTGTTGTTGAACGATCTCATTCAAATGACGAATCGCGAATGTTTGTGGCACACACGCACAGGGGCACGCTAGGTGGCCCGGTTACATTAATCTCATGTGGAATGTGTGTGTGTGTGTTTTTTTTTCCTCTCTCCTTACAATTACACGCTGTCTGGTCGTGGCGCATTGTTTGTTACAGTTTTAATAATTTACAGTGTTTGTGTCTATATTGCTGAGAGCCTAGATCTCACTTTTTCCCAGAGGCTTAATCATACAAACCTCAGAATGTCTTTCTATTATCATAGTGTTGGTCGGTTGTACTGTAAGCCTCATATTTTAAAGCTAGACTGACGTTCCATGCGGTTGCCCTATGCTCTAGCGAATCTCTCCAAAAAGTCTTCCAAATACTCCACCGTTGTCAGCCGATTTCGGTGTCATAATAGAGTCGAAAAACTGCCTTTGAAGATTTTTTTTCCATCATGCGTATTTTTCCTAGTTTGCTAACATTAGGGTATTTTCTGACGGCTTGTTACAGCTGTTTCAAGTTTCAGAACACCTTCTTACTTCTGGAGAAGGATGGAAACGTCCTATAGCTACAAATTTTTCGGCTTCCCAACATGTATTGTAGTGGAATATCCTGGACAAAAGATCATGTTCCGATACTAAGCCGTCTTTGTGACAATTTTGTTAAATCCGTCCTAATTCTAGGGGACTCCCAACTGGCTTCAGCAGCGACCAATCGAAAATTTTCAGCAAATCTTAATCGTAGGACTTTACCCCAATCATGCTGCCAGGACCAACACGGACTAGCTGCTGATCTTCAAACCGATTGAACTTAAAAGCCTAAAAAGAGCTTTGTAACCCGGAGGTTCTCGGGATACAATATTTCTGTGGAATATTTATTGAGTGTAGAATTCTAGACCAACATTTAGCCCATTGAAGTATTGTAACGTAGTATCGAAGTATTGGAAAACGGATTGCCAGACGACGGCGCTAAACCGTGAGCGGTATCGAGGATTGTTACAGCAGGCCAAGACTGCAAAGCGGTTGTAGCGCCTGATAACTTCAACTTCAAGTATTGTCATAAATCTTTAGATACTTTAAGGAAATAACAAGCATCTATTTTTACGCCCAAAAATCCTCTGTCGGAGATCGAGTTCATTGGTTCATTTAGAAACCAAACACGGGCGCAATCTTCGCATTACTCATCGCCCTCCCGAACCACCAACACGTTTCTGATGACGTTTTCGTTTATGGCTTTTCTTTTTACGACCATCTGTAGTGTCTTTCCTTTTCGGTGCTTATGGATGCAATTTTAAGATATTTAATCACCACCCCAACCCCCGAAAGGCAATCGTAGAAACACGCGATACGCCAGTGCCAGCTAAATAGCGCGAGTGCAGCTTTCCGTTTCAATGATTACTGGCCGGCGCGACATTTGTTGACAAATGTCCCAAACCGAAACCTGGCCCCACTACTTACACCCTTTAGCTGTGTGCCAATGCTACTACGCACGCCATGATTCTATAAATGGTCCTGATAAGATCTACCATCCTCTCTCTCTCACTCTCTCTTCGCCACCCATAAAACCCACTAACCCACGACGACGAGGGAGGATGTGCTCCGGTACACGATGATCCATCGGCAAACATGTGGTGTTTGCGCCCCGTGTTCAAGGTATCGCTCCGATTCCACACGGTTTCCTCGTGCGAAACCACCACCATCCAGCAGCCCAGCCCGGTGAGTGAGTGAGTGTGTTTGGCAACTCAACGCACACAGCAGCACTGCTGGTAAACTGCTGCCACCAGTATCCGTTGTTGTCCGGCAGTACATGTTTGGCCGCGTTACAGAGTACAGCTCCAGTCGCGTGTTGCGCACTCGTTAGTACGAACTATGTTTGAAGTGATATTTTTGGAAAGAATGGAAATTGAACATCTGCTACGATATCTGGACGCTGGGAAAGGGGATGCGATGGAGGAACGAGCGTCCCAGCTGCATCGTATCCGTTCGAGACATATAAGTGAGTTGAGTGCGCAGGTCTACCGACTACGACCAAGTTTCGGAAGTTGTGAGAATAATTAGGATAAATCCCATGACGGGTGTCTATTGTGAGTAAAAGTGCAATAAGTGTGTGGCACGATGATCGGGAAATTGTGGAGAATTACAAACGCCTCTAGATCTGGGCCCACAGCATGTGACAGCTTACTGCTACCTGGATGGGAATAAAATGAATAAGACGATCGCTGTATCACAATCTCGGAGAGTTGCAACGAATCCAGCATATAGATTGGTTCTTGCCATGATAGTCAGTCCAGCGTACGAGGAGGTGGTCCAAGTGAGAGTTGGCAAGACTCATTTTTACCCACTTTTTTGTGATGGCTATGAGTCTGTGGGGCGGCCGAAGTGACAGCGACGCCGGTCTTCACACGGCAGGACCGGGTTTCAAATCCCATCCAAATCGCCTCCCTATACGTAAGGCTAACTACTTTACTACGGGTAAAATTTATTCACAGAAACCCACAAAAAATGGCAGGCCGCGAGACCTCTCGAGGTTGAAGTGCCAAGGAAGAAGAAGGAGATGAGTCTGAGTAAATAGTATGGGGACTAGGACTATATCTAGTAGCCTATATTCTCAACTATTCGTCGTCTTTTATCAAACTATACTGCGATATTGGTCGATACGGTGCAGACCGAGAAACATTGGATTTTTTTAAGCTTTGTTTATACTATCTGCGCGTTTCTTGAGAGAGTTTGACGCATTGGTTAGGTCCATACCCAATATGGGCTGTCCTTTATCTTCTCACTTCTGGAGAAAGTCAGGAACATCGATTCGGAGCCAGATCCATGCTCCAGAAGCTTATGAGTGACGATCCTGTCAAACAGTAAAGCAGATACTGGTGAAAAGGGGCGAAACCGTCCATATCTCAGCAGTGGACAATCGTTCAGACGATGGACAGCAAAAGTGAAAACTTATTACCAAACAATAAGTTATTTACTGACGTTTAATGTCCGCCATTACGCGTGTGGGTGCGAAGATAATATTAGTTTTACGTTTACGACGCACAGTGACGCATTAGCATTAAGTACAATTTTCTACCAATGATGTATTTGTTGTTTGGTGGCACGGAACGGCGTCTAAAACTCTGTAAAACAGAAAACTTGTTTTAAAAGATCCCGTGTATGTCTGTGCGCAGGGAACTGAACGTTTCGTTGTTCCAAAATTCCAAATTGCATTTGATACTGGATCCCCAATAGTATAAAGAAACACATTTGTTTTCATACCGATGTTATGTACCAGCAACCCCTTTTTTCTTCATTCATAGTGACACAAGTTTTGTTTTATAATAGTTCCCGTTTGTTCCTGCTAGAGGATCCTCCGGACAAGATGGACGGTCAGACATTTTGTTTTTCGCAACCTCCAACATGATCATGATCTACTCTCTTCCCTTTTTCTGTCCTCACTTTCCCTAGTGCGTGTTAGAGCCTTGCATCGATGTTTCAGCTTCTCCTTCTCACTCTATTGCCGTTGCACAAATAGTTTTTTTTGGGTCTAATTTCACTCGAAACACCTCGCTTTTTTAGTAACTCGCATACTAATCACACTTGTTCCGGTACCATTCCTCTTCCAGTTCGATCCCGTGTACGCTACTGGCTGAACGATATCGTCGATGAAATGCGAAAGAAAAGTCCCGCCTCGGTACAGAAATGGGTCGACTCGATACAGCTACCAACAGCCGGAAGTTCCGCCGGAGGAGGAGGATCGGCCGGCGCCGATACCGTCGCACCCGCCCAGGATGATCCGACGGCATACGAACCGGACTTTGCACGGTCCAATCAGCTAGCGGGCACCGTCTCACAGCAACCGGACGATGCTGACGCGCACGGTCGTTGGGAAGAAACGGTAGACCGGCACGATACGGAACCGGAGGAAGACGATCAGCAGCTTGCCTTTTCTTACGATGATACTCGAGAGGGTTCCGGTCCTCAGGAACGCGTACTTATCGACCCGAACCACACTAAGAACAACATTCCATCGGAACCGGCTTCTTGTACGCAACTTGCCACCAGCACACCGAAAGCAATCAAACCGGAAGAACCAGCAACGGACGCAACACCTGCAACCGCTGGGCTATCGATTCGCAACTTTTTGTCGAAAAAATCGCTTCTCGGAAAGTTTAGTCGAACGGGATCGAATCTCGTCGACCAGAGTCCAGCAATGACAGTGGCCGACAATGTCCTGTCCGCAGAACATCCGGATACGCCACAGGAGAAGAACGCCGAGGAACCCGTTCCCTCGCGCTTTGTGGCCGGTAAAAGCAAAATAAACGAATTCTACGACAAGCTCAACATGAACAAAGCCAAGTACGGCTTAATAAAGGCGAAAAAGCTCGACATTCGCCAGATGCTTGGTGGTGGTGGTGGTGGTGCGAGTGGAACTCGTGAAGATGGCCGGCACATGCATGAACCTGCACCGCAATCGCTACAGCCAGCCACCACTGCTGGGCCACATTTCCGTACGGATGGAGCGGTTGGAGAGGTGGAAGGACGGGCAAGCGAGCAGGACGAGGAACATGAGCGATCCGTTTCGCCGGTCCACCTGCACGAACCGCTGGAAGTGAGCGTGGTCGATGTGGATCCGTCCGATGCGTACGAGTTTTCGTTCGACGAATCGTTCCCCAAATCGGACGAACTGATCCCGGGCATGATCAGCGAGGAAGACGAGGAGGAGGAAAAGGAAAACATACTGGACGGTGGTGGTGCGTCCGGGGTGCCGGGCCACGCGTACGATGCGTACCTGAACCCACCGAAACCGAAAACGCACCGCATGGGCATCGGACGGATAGGGCGCAGCTCGAGCGAGAACCCGCGGGCCACCGCACGGCGCTACAATCTGATGGAAATTGGGCGCAGCTTTAGTGAGATGAACGATGATGACGATTCGTTTGCGATCGGCGAGTGTAACAATAGCTGCCCGAACCCTTCGTCGCTTAACACGAGCTCAAGCATCAACAATGGCAGCATCAACAACCTTACCCGCTCCGTTCCGGTTAGTCCGATTCCGCGCACGTCCAGCAAGCTTAGCATACAGCAGGACTCCCAGCAGCAGCAGCAGCATCAGGCACACCAGCAGCAGCACCAGCACCAGCAACCATCGTCTCAAAGGCGCCGGAGTACGATGCTGGTAAAGGATAGTTCGCTGCAGTCCGATTCCAGCCGCTGCTCGAGCGTGGAAAGTTTGCTGAATGCGCGCAAACCGGACCCGGAAAAGATACTGCTCAATCTGGGCTTCGGACCGGCACCGCACAGTACGGATGTGTTGGCCAAAATACCGAAACGGTACGTGCTGGTTAGAGTTGTGCGTTGTGAACGACGCACGGCTGAACCCGGCTTACAGTGAGTCAAACTCAAATCCGTACACCTTGAAATCTAACAGTTATTTTTTTACTTTGCGACCATTGGGCTGGCTCGTTCGACTCGTTGACGGATCGGTCAGATACGCCTGGGTGCAGTCGCACAGCTTACAGGGGTTTTCAGTTGATAATGTAAAAGCTAGTGATGTGCAAACTGAATCAGAATGAGTGAATGACTTAAATCTTAGCAATGAATTAGATGATTTAAATCATCACGAAGAGTTATTTTAACTCACCTATGATTTAACTCTCCGTGCCGACTAACCACTCACTCACTGCGTTTTAACTCACTCATGATTTAAATAACTCATTGGTGATTTTTTTCCTCGTTTTTACTCACTCGCCTCGTTTTTACTCACTCACCTCATTTTTACTCACTAACCTCGTTTTTACTCACTCACCTCGTTTTTACTCACTCACCTCGTTTTTACTCACTCATCTTGTTTTTAATCACTAGAGAGTTAAATATCGTATTGGCATATCGCATTGGTCACGATCACACGATGATTTAAGAAAATACAATACTATAACGAGCCGTAAAGATAAATTGTTCATAAATAAATTATTAAACAATCGATGCGTTATGCCAATACGATATTTAACTCTCTAGTGAGTAAAAACAAGATGAGTGAGTATAAACGAGGTGAGTGAGTTAAAACGAGGTG
The DNA here is from genome assembly GCF_013141755.1 of Anopheles stephensi. Lineage (NCBI taxonomy): Eukaryota > Metazoa > Arthropoda > Insecta > Diptera > Culicidae > Anopheles > Anopheles stephensi. The sequence continues at coordinate 20,353,604 of NC_050203.1, forward strand.
AGTGAGTTAAAATGAGGTGAGTGAGTAAAAACGAGGTGAGTGAGTTAAAACGCAATGAGTGAGTGGTTAGTCGCCACGGAGAGTTAAATCACCAATGAGTTATTTAACTCATGAGTGAGTTAAAACGCAGTGAGTGAGTGGTTAGTCGGCACGGAGAGTTAAATAATTATTCAAGAATAAACTCTTAATGAGTGAGTATAAGATGTAACTCACCCGTTAAACGGATTTTAGGCTACAGCAAGTTTCACTCATTGTTTAAAGTCTTTTGTACAACTGTTGAATGAGTCCTAGAAAGCCAGAGAACCTTTAAAAGATTTTTTTATGTCTCAGTTTGGATTTTTTTTTTAAATATTATTTTGTAGAATGTTTACTAATTATCACGATTTCAAGATGTCCGGATTTGTTGTCGAGGGCACTGTATCCAATCCTTATTAAACAACTCCCTTGGGTATTTTGTTCTTCCGCCAGGTTTCTTAAACCATCCCAAGTGCGTGGAGTCGATACGGAAGCTTTCCTGCGGCAGCAGCAACTGTCGATGCACATCCATGAGAATAGTGTTCTCGGTTATCGGGGACTAGTAGGTGAGTCATCCACAAAGAAAAACCGTGTCGATCAGCAGCAGCAGTTGGTGGTGGGTGGGGTTACATACGGAACCATTATCACACGGCGGCTGTGACGACTCTCATCGCGGTAATCACATCTGTTTTTTCCTCATTTCGATTCTTTCTTTCTCGAAGCCGATTACGAAAAGCTGCACATTTTGCAGCGCTTTCAGTCGCGACCCATGTAAAGCAAATAAAAACCCCTAACCTCATGATCGTGATCGGGTGGTGGTCGATTGGGCGTACCGTGTTAGCATAATTTCATCCTCATCAAGCACACAACCCCGGGTGGATCGTACCGGTACGAGGCGCGAATTATTTCGCTCGGATCGTTCTCTGTGTTCGTGTCACCGCACACACGCATCGCCGGTGTTTTCTAACATGCTAGCCCTAGTCTATTAGCACCTTTACTTAATGTACTCTACACGACCTACTGTGCATCATCTCATTAACAAACGCGTGGAGATGCTGTAGTTGCGAAGAGGATACCGAAACAGTTGTGGCTAGCAACAGGAACACAAAGAGAGAGAGAGAGAGAGAGAAAAACCGTGTAAGCTGTTAGAAGGAGAAAACAAGTACCATTTTTCACCTCTTCCCTGTATATTTGTTGTTGCTTGTTTTGATCTTGCCTGCTCTGTTGTACATTGGAACACTGTTGATTTTGTAATTTATTATCCATTTTCGATTAATCGCACGGTTTTGAATGACTTCCTATTTATTGTGGATATGTACCATGAATGCAGGGTTTTCCAGTTGATAATGTTAAGGCATCGATCGATCGATCAAATGGTTTATATCTCAAGGTTACGCACTTACCCCTGCACTGTGAACTGCAGGTGTGAACAATCAATATCATCAGCATCGCTTAGAATATCATCTGGTAACATCCGAATGAAAGGAAATAGATTCCCCTGTCATTTGTAGCCGTTCCCATGTCAACTAGCTTTGTTTACCATGTCATCTAAGGAGCCTACAAAACATTATCAACTGAAACACCCCGTATTATTTGACAAATCTGCACTTTTTAACTATCTCTTCCAGCATGAACAAAACACTTCGAGAAGCGTGGCAGGCAACATTCTACGACTTTCATACAAATCACACTGTCCACAAATTGGCTTGAGCAAATTTCTAAAGAATGCTGACGTTTGTTCAATCAAAATGGCTACGGTTGTGTATTTAAAGTGGACAGTGTAGTGAGATTGAAAGTTGCAGACATGTCCTGCTAATATCTGCATGGTTTGCTTAAGAACTCTAAATGTGCATACACATTAAAAAAAACCCCGTACCACTCCATTACTGTACATTTCATTTACGTTAGTATGCTTGTATATTATTATTTTTAAATCTGTACTTCATTATGCTCATTACTTTTATTATATCCTTGCCTCCGTGTTTTGAATGAAGCGTTTTTTTTGTTTGCTGTTCTTTTTTTCTTCGTGCTTAATTTTATTCCAACCACTGTTCGCAAGGTGTCAGCTAACGTTCGCAACCCTTTTTCCACCCCTAGGTAATCCGCACATTCCGCCGTCGATGATTGTGGCCAAAATTATGGAACGGTTTCAGGAGAACGACACCAAGACGCGGCTGACGGCCGCCGGTGTACCGCTGCTCCAGTCATCCGACAGCCGCAACTCGTCCGGACCACCGTCACCGATACCGATGACACGGCACGCCTCTCTAGCGACGGCCGACGGTCGTCTCAAATACTAGCTCCGATCCGATCCGACCATACCGGATCCCGGCCGTGGGTGGTTTACGGACACCCGAGCGGGACCGGATCGGGTGTGTGATCCTCAAGTGTGATACTTTTAAACCGTACGCCGCAGCACACGATTATTACGAGCTGAGATGAGATTTTAATGTATCCTTAACTTTTAAACTGGCAGCATGTGTGTGTGTGTGTGTGGTTGTGTACCTCAGTTTACTAATTCCCCATTTTTTTTCGGATCAGAATCAGCAAGCGCACACACACACACACACGCACAGCCTATTTCTATCTATCTACTACAACTCACCGTACTATTGTACCTATTTTATACTACCAACTTTCTCCAAGCGAGCTTTAACGAGACTTGTAGACTTTGTAGACCTTCCTACTACTATTCTCCTTCAAACCTCTTCTCACGACATCAGCATTATTTTGTATGGAGAAGCATACGCGTGAAAGGGAATCGAAGAACACACACACACACAGAGGATAAGCTAAAAGCAAAGGTGTTGTTAGTATCATTCGAGAATCATAATGAGCGACTAGAGAAGTGGCTAGAAGTAGAGAAGACTGGTTGGAACGCGTTGGGTGTTGTGGGATTCAATCTGCTTTGGTCCTTACTCTTTTTATCACCATTTTATCACCAATTGTGTAGCAATCCCTGCTCCTTCGGCCTTGTGATGATGATGATGATGATGTGTTGTGTAGGATTATTTACCTTAGGTAATAGGCTAGCCTCTACGAATGGTGTAAGATATTAGATATTCCACCGGTTTTTTGTTTGTTTGTTTAGTTTGTATGCACGGTGGCTAAAATAGGATACTCTCGAAGGCGTGGTTGAAAATACGGGGTGAAAGTAGACAACATAGCAAAAAGCGCAATCAAACGTAGCAGAGAATGGTAAAATGGCACGAGCTTACTGTACGGGACTGGTGCGGGAGTTCTAAAGAGCCCACCTTGTAACACGCGGGAACACAGCATTTCTAAAGGATTTTTAAAACCAATCAGAATCTCTCGCTCTATCTCCCTTTCCGAATGCATATCTCATCAACGTAATGATGTTTTTCCGCACTGTTAGTCGGTCCCTCGGTCGGACTCAAAATTTTTGTATTCACCTTAGAGAAGTATGCAGCAAATCGTTACTATTTCAAAAATCTGGAAATGGAAATTTTTAACTGATTCAATTCATAAAGAAATGGTCCGAGTTAGGGAGATCACCACTAGAACCGTTTTTATAAAGCAACACACCTACAACACTAGGACCGGGAAGGGAGTCGATCTGAGGGTCGGTAAGAGTTGTTCTCATTTCAAGTTGTTCCTGTTCTGAGTCTGACACACAACCGGCAAAGCCCCTTGAAGCACTTGTTAGCTGAATAAACGTTGTAACGTAAAACGAACAGCACAGGGGGGCAGGAACGACATTCGTCTGCTGCTGAAGCAGTACGTAAGAGTGAAAGAAATTATCGCCGTCAGGATGTCCGGTTCGCCGTGTATAGCTCAGCAAGCTCGTGGTTCATCCTTTTCCCCTCCACACTCCATGCTCGAACACACCGCCAAGGATGGTCCGGAGGATGCGTCGCTCGAACACGCCCAGAGCGTTTGCATCCTCCGCTCGAGAATGGTTCAAGACTCGTTGCCATATAGGACCACCGGGCGAATCAGTGTGCGATAGATCTCACATTTCGTGCGGTCTCGAAGTGTTCTGGATCTCAGCAGACGGTGAAGGCAGAACTCCTCTACCTCCTCGAGGTTGTCGCCGTCGGCTAACACGCTGCTGCCCCACTCGGGCTCCATCAAGATCAGAGCCTTCGGCAATCAGGTATTTCATCTTCGTCGCATTGATCATCAGTCCAATTCTTGCTGCTTCACGTTTCAGTCGGGTGTACGCCTCACACACACACCTTCGCTGCCGTCTTGCCAACGATATCTATGTCGTCCGCGAAGCCAAGAAATTGGAGAGACCGATAGAGAATCGTTGTCCAGCCCCGCGCCTCGTATGACACCTTCCAAGGCTATATTGAACAGTAGACAGGAGAGTCCGTCCCCTTGCCTCAGACTCCTGTGAGTTTCGAACGACACCGACAGCATGTTCGATACTCTCACTCTGCACTGCACCCCGTTCATGGTGGCCCTTAACAGCCGGATCTACTTTCCATGATGTTCCATAGCTCATTCTTATCCATGATATCGTAGGCTGCCTTGAAGGCGATAAAGAGGTGGTGCGTAGGGATCTGGCGCTCTCGGCACTTCTGGAGGATCTGCCGAAGAGTAAAGATTAGGTCGGCGGTGGATTTGCCTTCAACAAAACCAGCTTGGTAGCTTTCGACGACATTCGTAGCAAGAGGGGGCAAGTCTGCAGAACAAGATCAGGGACAGGATATTATAGGCGACATTGAGGACTTCAATAGCACGATAGTTCGAGCATTCCAATCTGTCGCCCTTTTTGTAGACTGGGTGAATGACGCCCAGCTTCCACTGCTCCGGTAATTCTTCCTGTTCCCAGATTCACGTGATCAGCTGGTGCATTTCGACGGTAAGCCTCTGACCTAGGCTGACTACTTTACTACGGGTAAAATTAAATCACAGAAAGTCAGAAATGGCAGGCCGCGAGACCTCTCGAGGTTGTAGTTGCCAAGGAAGAAGAAGAAGTACCTTTTTATTTTGCTTTGAAAATAGAGTCTGTAAATTCTTGATCCATTGATCAATTTCTATATCTGAATTCTCAGTAACTTCATCCGGTGACAATGCAACCATCTGCAGTAAGTCACTGTATGGTGTGCAATTCCTTGCAACGGTCTGACAGCGTCCGACGAAAACGATATGGAGGTATACAGAATGTGATTCCCAAACAGCTCCCCAAGCCAATCGATCGATATTCTGCATGAGCGAGTACCGATCAGGGTCGTTTGATGCCGAGTCGATGTAAGCTGGCCACCATGACCGTGACGTGTAACACTCCGCTAGACTTGTTCTTGTGGGCTTATGTTAAACCGCAGGTCAATGCCAATAAGCCGTTAAACTACAGCACATCAACTCAAACGATCTACAAATATTCAGCCCGATTGGTGTTGCCATAGATTAATGAATTTTAAGAAAGAAAAGTCCTTAACAGAAAACCCTAAAAAGCAGTCCCGACACTCCATCCCTCTGGAGCTATAGATCTGAAAATTTGTTGTACCAGTGACTACCAATGACTAGACAGCAGTCACGAGTATAACGACATGCAGACTGAGCGCCCACTATGACCTCGAACTTACAAAGAACCTCTACCGTGGGTCAGTAGCTTCGACACAGCAGAGGATTCCGCCATAAGACTTATCTCGCAACTGTTGGACGGGTAGTCCTGCAAACGGGGGAAACGGTTGAGGGCACGTCATTCAAATGCTACCAGACAACCGAGCTACCATATCACTTGCGCTCGAATGTGATTGAACCTTTCTACTGCAGAGGTATAAGCCTCATAAGTGAATTTATTTAGGTAGCGGTAGGTAATCTACGCAAAATTCTTCAAAAATTGTTAAAAAATTGTGTTTTTACAACTAATTACTTAAAATTTGTTTTAATTTTCAGCTCCTATATTCGCTCTAGAATTGAGCAACTTTCTAAAGCTACAATATCTAAAATCCATGAACGCACTTGCTCATCTAGAATAGCAGCCCGGGCAACCTCCCAAATGGGTCACGATCGCATAACTTATTCTTCGTACGTACGAACCGAACAATATTTGAAGCAAAAGCGAATCCATCGAAAGAGGGTTCGTAAAATAGGCAGCGAGAGAGAACTGAACCTGAATGCAGCACATCTACGCACACAAGAGACCGTTCTCTCGACAACCTTTTACCGTGTGGAAGAGATAATGTAGAAGAGAGCGGCACATCGCCGTACAGGACCAGACCCTACACCACCAAGCGATGCTACAACGGCGAAGCTACGCTGGCTCTGGTGGTATTGGTGGCCGCGAAGAAGTAGTCCACACACACGCGTAGTAGGTGGGGGCAACAAGCGCCACGGAAAAACACTTCGGACCCCATTTGTGTCCGCGAGTTCGTAGCCAGCGGTCGCCCCGTAACTCCGCGAGCCGACGCCGTTACACAAAGCGTCTTCCCCATCCCTTCCACCCCGGCGCAGATCGCTTCCCGTAGCGAGGAGGGTTCGTTTCTTCGTGCGCGTTGATGTCGTGGCGATTCTTTTGCAGCTGCATACACAACACTGGTCCGGTTTCCCTTCACTTGCCTGCTGCATCATCGGTGGTGATATTTTTGAGCTGTTTGAGGCGTGTGCGCGCACCGTACCGTCAACCCGCAAAAGGTTGAATGAATTTTGATTTGTGTTGAACGGGACGGCGTTATCTTGCTGGCTTTGGTACGCCGCAAACGGTTGGTGTGTGATAGTGATCGCTGTGTCGCAGTAGTGTGGCCGCAAACAGCGAACAAGTGTGCTGATATCGGGTTTCGGGATCGTTCGGAACAGAAAACCGCCAAAGAGCGTGCAGTGATAAAGCAGTGAACACCAGCGCCGACACCAGAGATCAGAAGCTGCAAAATAGCATCATTATGTTGTTGCCGATGAATCGATTGCCGCGGGTCGGTTGGCTGTCGCTGTCGGTGCTGTTGCTACACATCGGTTCTGGGAGCGGCGCCAAAGGTATGTAAGCGTAAGCCACGCGCGCCCGCTCACTAGAAAGTAAGAGCCGTAAAGGCCAACAGTCAAGACAAGCTGAAACTGGCCCTCACCACGACGGGCTCATCTTTCGTAACGGGCGTCATCGTAGAGAACAAGTTTATTTCCCCCATCAACACGGGTGGGCTCCATCATCCTGCATGATCTACCGGTCTTGATGTGGTCAGCGGGCGTGTGTGTGTGTGTGTGTAGAATCCCCACACACGCACCCGGTGTGATTGTGGCCTTGGAGCAGTTCGTTGAAACGATCGTTCAAACTCCGCCAGACTTCCTGATCGCGTCCAATTACGCGGACCGCTCTAGGGGCCCATGCACAACGGAGAACATTCTTGAGAAAGTGGTCCGGAACTTTAGATTCTAAGCGTGGATGTATGAAACAGAGCACAAGAACTTGGAGAGGTTCTTGTGATTCATCGTGGGGTTTTTCGAGCTATGTTTTGCTTTACTGCGCTCCCTCGTGGAACTTCTATCATTGTTTTAACCCTTAAGCTGTTATTAATCAAGCTTCTCTTTCCTTTAACACACCTGCACTCATTCTTAACACGATGAGTGCTCTGCTATGTTCGTTTCCGGGGGCGGGGGGTTCGTTCCATGACTCACTGCTGACAGAGACCTGGTCTTGCTAGCAATGAGTCCGCCGAATGTGTGCCGATTGCAATCGTTTTCCTTGTGAAAGTTACTCCACTACGGGGTTGCTGCTAGAATGTATCGGTAAACGCCAACACCCCCGTGTGTGTGTGTGTGCTGGTCAGATGCGAACGGTGCGATTGGGGCTGTCCGGGGAAGATCTGGGGAAGAGGATCGGTAGTTTGTTTTCTGTTCGTGGTACGTACAATGCTAGAGCCGAAAAACTCTGACAAGAGGTGTTAATTTACACGCTCATTCACAACGATACGGTTGGGGTGAGTTTTCGGTTTTGGGATGGGATTTTCCTTTACTGCCTGATCAAATTTTCTCAGATAGCTTCAAGATAGCTTCAAGACACTCCTTTGTGTCTACTTCTCGTGAAAATCACATAATATTGCAAGGGAGAAAAGAGTGAGAAGTTATGGTTGGACCAGCTAAGAATCGTGTACTAGACAAACTTCATACTCTGGACTAGACTTCATACTCGTAGTATGATCTTTCACTTGTGGAATCATTAAAAGGTTTATGAGCTGCCCGGTGGAAGAGGCGACGACGGCTCTGATCTTCATACGGCAGAATTGGGGTTCAAACCTCACCCGGACCGTGGTTTCCCCAACTGAGGACTCATTAAGCCTAGTAAGCCAGTAATTGCAAGCATAACCTAAAGGAGGGGTCTTTAGGCCAAAGAAGAAGCAATTGGTGAGCATTTAATGCAAACTTCTATTTTTCTGTAATATCTGTAGATAAAGAACCAAGGGAACATTTCTCCATATTATTAAGGAATTAGCGGCTCCTCATTACATTGGCCGTGAGGTACTCATATACATATAGAAAGTTCCAAAGATCGTATCGATCGAGCGAGTATTTTGTAAACGATGTCGTTCCATATCATTTAGGGAGAATTTTGCAACTGTATAGTGGAGTATTGCTGTATGCGCTCGTTTTGGGACTTTGCCATCAAATAATGGAAAAGTTAGAGCTTCTGTCCTTGATAATAAGCTCCCAAGCTGAACCCGATTCCTAAACCAGCGTATAACCAGCTTCAAAGCACCATGCTACGTTTAACAATCCTTTTAACCAGCGTATAGCCAGCTTCAAAGCTCCATGCTACGTTTAACAATCCTTTTAACCAGCGCACTGACAAATACGCCAGTCCGCCAGTCATTAGCTCAACACGTAGAAGCAACATTTCCAGGAATTGGAGAATACCTTGTACGACGATGAAATGCTTGTATTGTGCTGAAAAACCCCGTACCACACGGAACGATAATGAACGCTGCTTTTGCTGTTAAAATGGTGCGGCGGACATGTTAGTTGCGTTTGCAAACAAAAACCCGCTTGCGCACTCTCCCCGACGGACGGTTTCCACTCGGATTCGGTTACCGAATGCAACAGGAACGAAAGAAACCCCTTCCATTATGGCAGGCGGCTCGACAGTGCCGAATCGATGGGTCTGAAGGGGGTCCCCCGCCCCATTTCTTCCGGGGTAGTCTCGGAACTCAACAACAACAAAGGGGACGCATTATTACCTGGAAGCAATGTAGGCTTTCGGCGGCCCATTCCGAGAAGGCGTGGGTTTGAGCAACCTTGGCTCAAGACTATTTGCTTGTTGGAAGCTTAAAGTATGCTCTAACGATATCGCATACTAAGGCATTCTTCTTCAAATGGTGTAACCCAAAGAAATGTGTGAGTTCCTTCGCCTGGCGGACATTTGTGCCTCTGGTAGCATAAACATTCCGAGTCCAACCTTCCTCTCTCGAAGCTCAATGGCCGTTGGCCTTATCGAAGGGCCTTATCGAAGGTGCGTCCAAAGTGTTGGCGGGTCGTGAGGTAATATGAGGTAAACCATCCATTCCAAGCCCCCGGACGTGAAACCCACCGAAGCGTGACGCACGCGGTGAGTGGTTTTCGTAGTCAAACACGACTCCAACTCGCTTCCTATCGTCCACAACGCTTCCCGGTAGCGCGTTAAACCGTAAACGGCCACCCGGCTTTTTATTGACAATTTCCTGCTAGTCTAATCGAGTTGCAATTGCCCCGCTTACGCTGCAGTGACGGACCACGATCGGGTAGTGACGTGTTACATCTCCACCTGGGCGGTGTACCGTACCGGCAGTGCATCCTACCCGCTGGACTCGTTCGATCCGACCCTCTGCACCCACGCCATCTACGCCTTTGCCGGTTTGGATGAGGAGAAAAATGCCATCAAATCGCTCGGTAAGTTTTGCTCGGGTGCGATCATGCTGCGGGAAGGTAATAACCCGATCCTATCTCTTCTACCAGATGCGTGGCAAGACCTGAAGGACAACTACGGCAAGGGAGGCTACGAGAAGCTGACGGGGATGCGTGCCGCACATCCCCACCTGAAGGTGCTGCTTGCCATCGGTGGCTGGAACGAAGGGTCGGAGAAGTACTCTAACCTCGCGGCCAACCCCGAACGCAGACAGGCGTTCGTGAAGAATGCGCTCGATTTTATCAAGTAAGTGTTGCAAAAGCCTCCCGCGCCATTCTTCTTCAGTGGAGTTCTTATGCGCGCTCTCTCTCTCTCTCTCTCTCCCTTCAGGCAGTACGGTTTTGATGGGCTCGATCTGGACTGGGAGTACCCGACGCAGCGCGGCGGCAAGCCGGTGGATCGCGAAAACTTCGTAGCGCTCGTGCGCGAACTTAGCCAGGTGTTCCGGAAGAACAACTTGCTCCTGACGTCGGCGATCGGGGCGGGCAAGGACACGATCGATGCGGCGTACGACGTGAAGACCCTGTCCAAGTATCTCGACTTCCTGCACATCATGTGCTACGATTACAACGGCAGCTGGGATGGGCGGATCGGTGCGAACGCGCCCCTTACCAGCCGTGACTTCCTGAACGTGGAGTACTCGATCGAGCATCTGCTCGAGCTGGGCGCCCCGGCCAGCAAGCTCGTGCTCGGGCTGCCATTCTACGGGCGCACGTTCGTGAGCACGATGGCGAAGGCACGGCTGGGCGATACGGCCGACAAGGTTGGGTTCCCCGGACCGGCCACCAAGGAGAACGGGTTCATGGGCTACAATGAGGTGTGCGAGGAGCTGAAGCGTAACCCGACCGACTGGACGCTCGAGTGGGACGCGACCGCATCCGAGATGGTGGCCATCAAATCGAACGGTTCCGTGTCGCAGGTCGTCGTGTACGATAGTACGCGCTCGATCGCCAACAAGGTACGGTTTGCGGTCCGCCAAAAGCTGGCCGGGCTGATGGTGTGGTCCGTCGATACGGATGACTTCAACGGGCTGTGCGGTACCGAGGAGGACACGTACCGGGACTTTGGCGATCGGGACCGGGTGGCACTGGCGATACCGCCGCCCGTGAGCGGTAAGTATCCGCTGCTGAAAACGATCAGCAACGCCATCATCGTGGCGTCCGATGAGCTGACGCAGGAGAACGTCATCCCGCACGAACCGGATGAAGCGCCGGCGGCCGGTGGTTCCAGTACGGGCCAGTCATCCGGCGTCACATTGGTGTCCGTGTCGGTCAGCTGTTGGCTGTTCGGCGTGGTGTTTTGCCTGTTGGGCAGTGTAATCCCAGCCGCAAGGCCGTAAAGGCCGTAGCATTGCCGTCCGCTGCGGGCAATCGCTTCTGTAAGTTTACTTGTAATTAAATTCCCACGAAAAAGTTGCCAAAAAAAACATCAAAAACACTATTTTAACCGCCGTCTCGGTTGCGTTTGGTGGAAAGCGTTGCTCGTCCGATGACATTCGGGTGGGAACGGTTCGTCCGCACAAGCGGACGTAATATCACATACCCATTGTATCTTTAGGAAAGGCGAAGGATAGGGTCAATTTTATTTCTACGTTCTTCTTTTAAAACAAATCATCGTCAGGTTGTATGTGTGTGTGTGTGACACGAATTCGTCACCCGCAATCTGAGTGATTGATGTCCCGCTTACATGACTTGTGAGTAACCTCAGCTATGGCTTCCACTATGCCGGTATTCATCCTGCCACCTGGGTATACTTCGGACCTCCAGGACCTCAACAATTCCCATACCCAGCAGTGGCATGAATCTCCAGCAAGTGCCGTAAAAACGTGAGAAAGTTGTTCGATGCTTGGGGCATCATCCCGGTAGACGCCTTCAGTACGGTCTCAATCCTCGGTCGATCGTCTACCGTAATGTCCTCCAACCGGTGCCCCAGCTCATACTCCAACAGTGCCCGTGACAATGCAAAATCCTCACAGTGAAGCGACATAATCACCGGATCAGCTCCCTCATCCTGCGTCCATCTCGTCCCCTCCCGACCACCTTTACCGATCACGTGCTCCAGGAAGCGTTTGGCCCACCGGGCATGGTGCCGCTTAATCGCTTCGTACAGTGCGATCCGGTTCGCTTGCAGCGTTAGCTTAGGTTCGTACTCCATTATCAAGTCGAGCATTGCGATTGAATCAGCCTGTGCGGCCATCTGCAGCAAGGTAACACCCCTCACATCCTCCATATCAACCGGGGTACGATCATAGTCGAGCAATTGCTTCATCAGCGAAAGCGTGTTGATGTGCGGAACCGCTGCCGCAGTGTGTGCTGGTGTTTGACCGAACAGGTTCCTGCTCCTGGTGGTATTGGGCCGGCGGTCAGCAAGCTGTAGTTATCGACCCACAACTGCCTGATTGCCACCGATGACGGCTGTATGGAGTAGCGTGTTGTGTCCGACCCCATCGGTTAGATCCTCCAACCCGACTCCATCGGCATTGAGCAGCTGGCGTTCGAGACATTCGTCCATCAGGTACAGTGCCAGTGTACGGGCCGGATGGTCCAGAGCTGCGTGAAGCGGTGTATCGCCGTAGCTGTCTGCCAGCAAAGGATTTGCACCCATCCGTACCAAGCGCCGAACGAGTGTCTCCTCACACCCCGCTGCTATAGCAAGCTGCAGTACAGTTTTCCCATCGGCTTCGGCACTAGCATTGAGTGTGGTGGTTAGGTCGACGACTCCACTGCCCGCTGTGTGCACGACTGTGTACAGGCAACAGACGCGTCCAATCCGCAGGAAGTGTGCACTGCGGGTAGAACCTTCAGCGAACGTGGCGTACACCATTGTCTGAGGTGCGCTGGCGAACAACGAATCGGTGATGTTGCGCAAATCGTGCAAATTGTCAACCGATGAGGAACTGTCCCGAAAGCCAGTTACACCGGCATGCAAATCCTGTACCTTCACATCAGCTGGTACGATAAACTTCAGGGATATAGCTCCAACATCGACCGTGTGCTCCTTCAGTGGCATCTTCCCGTCAGCAGTCGAATGGATGATCCTACCGATCAAGTCATCACAGCACGACACTGCACTCCACTGATCGTTCTTCTTTGTTTGCCACGGTCCAACGATAGTGGAGTCGACCAGAAATGCAATATCATGCAGCACTCCAACGTCGTCGATCCGGCGCATACTGCAAGCCCGATCGAGCAGTGTGTCTAGCATCTGCGAGTCACCGGTTTGGGCGGCACAGCACAAAGCATTCGTGCCGTCCAGCACGGTACACTCCTCGACGAACGCGATCAGCTTCCAGCACTGAAGTACACTCACGTACCGCGAACTCGGATCGGAGCCAGCGGAGGAAGCTGCTGCTACTGCAAGCTGATCGTCCATAGCTTGCCACACCACATTCCAACCGAACTGTTCCTGGCCGTGGGCAATCGCTGCGAGGGAACGCATCGAGCAAATGCCGTAAAGCGCTACACCTGCCCAACGAGCTGGCTGTTTGGTAGCATTCGCGTAACGCATCCGACCTGTACCGCCGTTCGACGTGCCGGAGCAAATACACGAGAGCCGTATCATTGTTCGCCTTGATCGCTGCTAGCAGCAGCGACCGGTAAGCACGACCATCCTCGAGCTCAGTTTTGGCCGCAACGCCGCACAACAGGTCGTTCCAGTGCAGTAAAATCGTCCAGCCTAAAGCTGGCGCGCCTAGCTGGTGTGCCGTACGTACCGAAAGTGCAAAGCTGGAGCGTAACCCTCGTACGGCGGCTTTAAACACGACCGCTTGGAATTCTTCGGTCGCGACGAAGGCGACGTCCTCGCAAAGGCAAGCAAGCATTTGTGCGAAACATGTTTCATTACCACAGTCAAGCAACTGGTGTAACGTTTCCCTTCCGTTTAGCGCTGCTTGGGTGAGGATCGCTTTGGACGATGGATGGGACATAAGATCGGGCCACGAGTAGAACTCCTCCCGAGGGAACGGTTCCCGTACGTCCAGCAGCTTGACGGCAGCTTCAAAATCACGCCGCACCACGGTACCCTCGAGCAGGTACTTTGGATCGGACTGGAGCGCCTGGTAGTGCGCAATGTAAAGGCTAAGGTACGCCGAAATGGACGGATCAAGGGCGGCGATTCCTTGCGCGTGGTACACAATCGGCAGACAGCTGGCAGGCTGGTGGTTCACGTTTGGTGAGCTGCAGAACAAGCTTCTCAGCTCACTACCGCCCGTCGAACGTATCAGCCTTTCCCATTGCTTCCGATCGTTCGATTTGAAGGCTGCCAGTAGCTGCTGCTGCTCTTCAACCCAGCCGGCCGTATCCTTCAGGGACGGGAAGCGTAGAAACTCGACCGACCGTTCTTTCGTTCGTGCGCTGTCAAACAAACGGACCTCCGTGTTGGCGAATATGTACGCGTTCACGATTAGCGTGGCGTCACCACTGTCCGTCAGCAGATTGTACGACAGTGCGTCGTGCGCCAGCAGGTTCCGATAGTTTTTCCCCTGTATCATCGGTATGCAATGCTTGACGTAGTGAAAGCTATCACCAAAGTATCCGACCGCCGTCAGCATTTCGCACAGCTCGAGCTGCAAATGTTCGAGGGATGCGAGTATGGTCTCGTGCAAGACTGTCAGCCCCACGTGCAGCACATCCACCGTGCGTAGATCGTTGCGCTCGAGGATGGTGCGCAGCTTGGCGCGCCGCACGTCAAACAGCGTCTGCAGCCGTTGCTGGTCGGCCTGGCGAAGGGTGCGCACGTGTGCGGTGTCCCACGGAAGCTGCCACTGTCGCCAGAACGCTTCCAGCACCTTCCACTAGGTGTCGAGGAAGAAGATGTTCCCATAATACGGACGTAACGCTTCGTTCAGCTGATGGACTGCGTGCTCCTCTAGCTTGTGGGCCGAGTGGCGTGTGCCAGCTACTAGCTGCTCGATCAGTTCCCGTGTGTGGGCAAGATAGTGGCTTTCCGTCGCCGAAACTAGTGCCCCTTGCAGCACGGCAAGTTTAGACGCTACGGGCGTTGGATCGATCCACGTTAATCGTGGTTCTAGCCATCGAACGTGCGATAAGCTCGCTATGCACGGGTCCCACCGCGTGCAGATGGTTTCGAGCAGCCGGTTCGGACTGGGGCACGTATCAATCTTCCAGTGCAGCAATCTCCGGATCGTTGCCATGGAGTTGCAGGAAAAGCATGTCTTGCGTAGGCTCTCGAAATTCAGCCCCTCGACGGTTTCGGAAGCTACCATCACTTCCAGCTGCTTCACAATCGAACACTGCACTCGGAACTGTTGCTCACACACGGTGAATTGGGGACTCCGTCCAACCGATCCCTTGCGCAAATCGGCAAACAGTGCGCTGGCGTTGGCAAAATGCTTCCGCACCTCGAGCAACGCATTGTACTGCATTTCGGACACCACATCCTTCACACCGGCAAACATGAGCAGCGAGCGCAGCTGTTCCAGCGAACCACACCGCACCAACGCTCCGTAGAAGCTGCGCCGGGCCTCTGCCAACACGATCACCAGCAGCAGATTGATCGCCATCCTGATGACGGCCGTATGATGCGGAAGCACACTGTAAACGCTACGCTCCAGCTCCTGGTCCACCAGCAGCTTCGGAAGGGAAAACTCGTGCGCGTAGTGATTGCGGTGAAATATGACGGTGTCCGCCAGCCGCTCCGTTAGCATCTGCTCCATCGCTTCCTTTAACCGAGCGTTCGGCATGTTGGGCGTACTGTTCGTGCTCTTCATCGTCTCACCCAGCACGGTAACGACACGCTTCAGACAGTCGCGAAACACGTCCCGATCGGTCGGATCGACCGTTGCCACCCGTGCGAAGGTGGTGGCAATTTTGTCGAGCGAGTGCAGCTGCTTCGCCGCACCGTAACACTTGGTCAGCTTGCGCCGGATGCGGCGATCCTTGCCACGCATCAGATGCTCCAGGTCGAGCCGTTCGCTTGCCACAATGTCTGCCACGAACGCCGCATCGATGGTACCGGCTCGTTTCGCTCGCGCCAGCACACGATCGGCAACGTTTTGTGGATGCGGTACGTGCGCCAAGCGGGATTCTAGCAGCTCGATCAGCCGGTCGCGGTGCATTTTCCGGATGGCTTTCAGCTCACGCAGCTTTGCTTCCGCCCAACGGCTATCCACTTTGCTCAAGCGCTGTATCATGCTTGCCAGGACCGTGTCTTTGCTGCCGGATGGGCGCTGATCCGTCATACCGAACAGCTCGAACCGCTGCACCAGTTCCGCCGCCAAGCGGTTCTTCCGCTCGGCGACGAAACATTCGCCGGCCTGTATCAACGCCACCAGCTCCAGCTCGGTACTGGCGAGCCGCTGCTTGGCTAGTGCTAGCTGAAAGGAGAGCATACGCACCGCGTCCACCACAAGCCGCTTGTGCACCGTGAAGCGATAAACCTCGTACTTGGGATAGCATTCGTACAGGTTTATGAACAGGGCTAGACAAAATATTGCTTCCCGCAGGGGCAGATGCTCGAGAAACGGTTTGTGCTGCAGGAAGTAAAGATGATTGTGGGCGACGTGCAATCGGTCCAGCAATCGATCGTCCACATCGGCATACATACCGGTATCGTGCTTGGTGGCTATCACTCGCCAACAGTCGCCTACAGCCGCCGCATGATCCTTCCATACGTCGGCCCTTTTCCGAGGGCTACTCGAGCTGCTCGACAAACGTCTGTACCCGTAATCGGCCAACTTCCACATCACGAACGTGCGCAGGTCGTTCGATAGTTGAGCCCTTTTCACATTTAATTTCGTCACTGCCCAAGCGAGGCTTTCGAATAGCTGGGCCTCCGTGTACTGCTTGATGGTGAGAAACAGCTGGAACAGCGGTAGGGAGTTGTGTTTGAGCATCCTGTAGCAAGCGGTTGCACCGTCCGCTCCGTCAGTCACGATCTGCACGATGTGCTCTAGCAGAGCGAGTGCCGACCGATCGTGGTGCGCCCGTGCTGCCAAGCTTCCCAGCACTGTGTGGCCCGCGCCATCCTCAACGATCATCTCACTATCGCCCAGTCCGCCAGCACTTGTCAGCAGACAGCGCACCAAACCGAGCTGAGTCACGGCGACGCTCGGTGGTGTACAGCAGTAGGCTAGTGGGGTATGGCCGTACCGTAGCTTGAACTTCAGGATGGTTTCGATGGTTGAGTGCTGCAGGGCGCTGGCCAAAGCCTGCTCATCCTTGTTGGTGATCGCTTCGAACAGCTGCTCGACGTACAACGAATCTCCACGGTTTTCTGCACTTTCCGACATCGAACGACGCGATACGCAACAATGATTCGCCTCATCGCACGCATCTCACTGTCAAGAGTTTGCTGGTTCGCGGGTGGAGGTTGCTCCAACGTTATTCAGCATGCTCTTTTTCCTTCAATCGTTCTCTCTGTATTTAACGCTCTCGCAGTACTTGCCGTTGTTGGGGGTCTGATAGCGAAAGAGACGCACAAGAGCATTGGAGCCGAAGCGCGCTAATGCAGGGTTTGGCAAGCTTTGAACCGGTGAACGTCTCGTAAACAAAATCGGGTGGAAGTAGATATTGAAGCTATTGAGAAGATCCTTAATTCAGATTATTTTGACATCGATCTTTTCCACTGTGTCCACTGTGTGAATTACTGCACCGTATGTGAGATACAACCATCTTTCTTGAATTGTCTGTGAATCATACTTAGGAGTACTGATCGTGTGAAATCAGACGTCAGTTATTGAATTGCCAGTTACCTGTGGTGATTTTAAGTATTTGCGACCAGGAAGATCTACCGGACCGATAGTGCATTTAAGATCTTTTCATGATCTTAATCAGATTTTGAAGGAAGCTGTCAGGATAGGTTGTTTTTGAGGAAACGGCCAGTAGTTCAGAAATGCCGGGAGTACCAACAGATCATCACGAACACCACCTGTTCATTGTCTTTAAGCGGCCTACGATACCAGAGAACAGGACCGAACCGATGAAGGCCACAATAATGGTCGGTGTTCCAATCTCATCGGGGACTGAGGCGCCATTGCTCTGTAAGGTATCATGCGAAACGTGGACTTTGACTTCCAGGGCTCTATCTTTCCAATTTTCGTTTGGCTTTACGAATGACCACGACACCATCGGTTGGATATCTGCGGTGATATAGGATTGGTTTGAGGATTAATGAGACGAACACAGAGTGCCTGCTCACCAGGTGACCTGTCACCGTGATAGAGCACGCCTCACAAGTAGATTATCAGTTAACGGCGACAATCTCGACGGTGGTTGAGGAGTGCTCCTACGTTGGATGAACCACGAACTACTCTGAGTTTCTTGGTAAAGGATGTGTGACCACGCCATATCTTATCTACAAGATCTAACCTCAGCTACCTGATCTACGAGACGTTAGAATATTCGTTTGTAAGAGGCTGGTTGACTCAAAAGATTGAGCTGAACGTTGGGATAGCACAAAAATCCCTTTCAGTGCTCCTTGTCGAAATATAGAGAAAATCCAGCGAACCTAGTAGCGAACCGTTTAGTCCTCCGGGATCAGCTCACATATGGATACCAGCAACACAGAGATACAAAAAGAATATGAGGATCACGATAACTCCACGGTTGATAAACTATTAAGCATTTCTGGGATAAAACTCACAGTCGAGGGCGATACTTGAGAACTCTGGACAACTGCTTTATGGCACAAGGAAGCCATCGGTTTTCGTAAATGGTTTAACTAAGCACACATTAAAAACACATTCGTTTGCTTCCAATTCTCAATCAAACTTGTATCTTCGCATCCATTTTGTTTGATTGTTTTTTATTAATAGCCTTATTTCACGCATCACCAAAACGGTGTGTGCGATGATGCGTGCGTTTCTGTCTCTGTGTGTGTGTGGCAGGTTTTTGTTTGTTTTCCTTTAACAAATCAGTACATAATATTTAATTTTCCATTTTCCGCGTTTCCTACCGACAGACACTTAAACACAAAGCACTCACACACACTCACACACACACCATCCTGGATTGCTAGATGTGCACGATTTGTGTTCGAGTATTGTTTGTCTCACGCACTAGAAACCGCACCAAGCGCTCGTAAGCGTTACTTACACTATAGTTGTTGTACCTGTTTTGCTACCACTTCCACTACAACCCGTACCACCGTACAACTCGTGATTGTAGCATACAAACCAAATAAAAAAAAAACATGGCCGCCTCGTGCCGCGGAACCCACGATACCGTGAACGTCAAGGGAACATCGTCCTCCTTCCATCGCTACTAGCCGTAGTTTGAGCCTGATTAACTAACACTGTTTTGCTGTACTGTTAGAGTTGGGGCTAATTTGGGAACTACACTCTACGTTCTGTTTTTGCACTAAGGACTTACGCTTACTAAGGGTTAATGTTTTTTTTTTTTTTTCGCTGGACCAGCCGAGGATGGAACAAGTTGTCCCTTTTTTCCAAGAGATTTGACCGGACGAAAAGCTACCAGTTTACAAATGATTGAAACCCAACAAATTCGGACCACTCCTCAACAACAACAACAGTAATTGGCGATGTAAAGCTTTATCTAGATTAACAGAGGCGCCCGCAAGGAGAGGTACAAATTTTGCTACTTTGCTTTGTCTACACAAGTGATGCTGGCAGATATACGTGTATGTACACTAAACGCTAAGCTACTAATTACTGTCACTCGTGCGTGACACGCGACCTGACAACTAAACTGCGGAGGACACGCGCGGGAAGAGCCTTAAACTGGAAGATCCAACCGTGTAGACTGCTAACGAGTCGAGAATTGTATTAAAGCTACACAACAACAACGTACTGGAGATCATCAGTTAGCGAGCCGGCACCGGTGTGTCTGAGGTGTCAAAATTTATTCACGAGGAGAAAACATTAGAACATTTCCGGAACACATCGGAAGTGGGATTGAACGGCTAACGCAAAAGGTTTTTTGGACGCGATAGTTCCGGGTTGGATGGGTTCTGACGACGCCTAGCCCTTAAACCGTGTCTCTTTACTCGGCTAATGGATAGCTATCCTGGCTTTACTCATGCTAAGTAATGGTGGCACAGAAGAAAAAAAAGAACTATTCTCCTTTGCTGTTGAGTAATGATGTGACGGCCGGTTAACGTATGCATTAGCACACAACCTGACGTTCACCTGCACCTGTCAGCGGCGAGTACTGTGACTTTGTTCTTGATGGCAACTACCGACCTCCTGAAGGAGGTACTAACGATCGGTCGTTCAAAAATATGCGGTGAACACCCGAGGATGAGGATTTTGAACACGCGCCTTCGCCTTATCTGATAAAGCAGTTGTCCTCAGCCCTAGAATCTGAGTTAAATATCGATCAAAAGGATGGAACTCATTGTGTGCAATGCAATACGTTAACCAGCGTATATCATCAATTCTTCCCTTACAGAGATTCCATCGGCAAAATGCTACTAGCGTCGAGCTGTACTGCTAATGACACTCGAACCTTCCTCCTGGACACACAAAACCCTGTGAGGCTCGCCTCACACATACACTTCGTCTCACAAGCGGCGATCGCCGGTCAACCCCCGTCTCCGCTCACCATCGATCGGATGCTCTTCGTTATCCTCGTTGCTGCTCACACTATCGTTCACATCCCCGCCGGGTCTGCCGCTCCTGCCGCTGCCCTCCACCCCTCCACCGGACGAACCTTCCGATCCGATGACACTTTGGTGGTACGCTGATTGGGACGGCCCGTGGCTGCGACCCTCGGGATACAGCAGCCCCACATCGCTGCCGCTCAGGTTCTGGATGATCGAGCTAATGTTGGTGCCCAGGCTCTGCCGCTTGATGGGCGTAATGTTGAGATTCTTCGGTGACTTTGGTTTGGTGCTGCCGGTGGTCGCTGGCTGTCCCGCCCCGGTACGGTCGGTCCGATCGCTACCGACGACAGCCGCGGACGCGGAAGGAAACGGGCCGGCCATATCCTGACAGGACGATGATGATGAACGGCCACCGTGTTCCGGTGGTTCGAAGGGTGTTAGCGTTAGTGGGGTCGACTTAAATCTATGCAATTCCTTCATTACCTCGTACTGCGAGTCGGGCGCCAGGAAGATGTCGTGCAGGTTCTTGGTCGAGCGTCGGTGTGCCTCCTGGCTCTGCTCGTTCGAGGAGTACGGGTACGAGGCGATAAAGTTACAGCCACCACCGCCACCACCACCACCGACCACTACCGGACCGTGCTGTTCGCCGTGTTCCGCGGTCCGATGGAGAGCGTTGGTGCCATCGTTCGGTGAGGTTTGCTGAGGTGGCTTCCCGCTACCGGGGACACCACCACCGATCGACGGGAAGTTTGTACTGGGGGTGGCCGGCGACAGGTCGGTGTAGTCCGTCCGTTCGCCCGAATCCATCGAACACATGCTCTGGCGGGAGTGATCCTTCGGCAGCAGGGAGGACCGTGGCATTACCGGGGGCTTATCGCCGTGCACGGTCTGGGGAAAGGGTTGCCGGCTGCGGACCGATGACTCCCGCTTGCCAAACCGCTGCGCAATGTAGTCGTCCGCTTGGTCCTGCTGTTGCTGCTTCTCCTTCTTACGTCTTTGGTTCGCATCGTCGTAGTAGCTGTCGTTCTTCACGGACATGTTGCAGCAGCTGCTGACGTCCGCAAAGTACACCTCGGACTCGGTCGGTTCCAGCAGCTTGCCGGTGGCTGCTGACGCTGCTTCGGCTTCCAGTGCTTCCACCGTCTGGAATCCGCTGTTTTCGATGCCCAGCGTGCTCGGCAGCTTCTGGCGCCGGTTCCTTGGTGGATGGCCCGACGCTAGTGCTGCTGCTGCAGCGGTCGACATGCCGTGTAGAGCAGCGCCGGTGTGCGGTGATCCTCCGCGACCCGAACACTCATCGGGACCACCGGGGTTTGGAGATGGAAGGTTCGGCTCGTTATACTCGTTCTCGGACGTTTCGAGCGAACCGGGCCCACCTGCCGGAACCTGCTGGTTCGCTCCGAACACGTTTTGTACATTTACCCGGCCACCGCTCGTTGGTTGGCCGTTGTTGGACGCTGGACCGATGCTTTTCGCACCCGCCTCAACCCGTTTCTTCGCCTTGCGCAGTGGCAGCGTGTTGGAAAACCGATCCCGCCCCGGACCGTCACTGTCGGAGGGAGCGTTTTCGTAGCTCTCTTTCGCCGAAGGCTTACTGTACCCACCGGCTTGCTGCTGTCTGCTTTTACTACCAACATTGCTGCCACCACCACCACCACCAACATTGGAACCACCGGAAGATCCTCCCCCGTTGCCGGTTACACCGCCCCGACCATAGCTGGCAGGTAGGGCCGCCTGTCCCGAACCGTTCGTCAGGCTCGTCTGTCCACCGACGTACTGCTGCGGGATGCCGTGCACGTCCACACCCATCACCGAATGTTGATGGCACTCGAGTATGGCGATGCCGGGCCCGGCCGGTCCCGCAGCATTGGGCGCTAGCATCGAAGAGCCCGCCGGCCCCATACCGGTCGGATCGATCAGCGGTGGACCGCACTGGCCCGGATGCATGTACTGGTAGCGTCCGCGGCGGGCCGGACTGTTGGGATCGCTGTACGGTGGCGGTGGACCCCAGATACCGTACTGCTGGTCGATCACGTTGTACCGTGGCTGACCGACCGACGGATCACCGAGCAGCGTGCCAGCACCAGCGCCCGGCGGCATCATACCCGGCCCAACCACGCCCGCCCGATTCGAGAACCCGTACTGCGAGTCGGGACTGTGCGGTGAAAGCCGCTGGGAAGCATCGTTTCGCTGCCAGGGCATCCGGGGCCAGCTCCATCCCGGCATACGACGTCCGCTAGCGTTCAGCCGTCCCCCCGTTCCCGGCTCATCACCGCCCGGATTCGGTGAATAGAAGTTACCGGCCTGTCCCGGTGTCCAGAACCGCTGGTCACCTTCCCACGGGTAGGCCGACGGTAGCACGTTCCGGTGTGCATGGCACTGTTCGCAGCAGCGACAGTTAACAGCCCGGCCACTGGCACCTCCTAACCCACCGCTCGCACCACCTCCTAGCATGGCCGGTCCGGGCGGCTGTACGGAGGCTGGACCCTGGTGGCCGGAGTAAAGCGAACGGCACCGCAGCTCGAGCTGCTCCCAGTACATCTTTTTCCGCTCGTGGCTTAACAGCTGGTACACGAGCATGCAGCTGAATACGGCCACCAGTACACCGGCGACGGACAGACCGAACACGGCACGCAGACAGGAGTAGAGCGCGCCGTGCACCACACCGCAGTCCGCAGACGTGGAATCGAACACGAACCGCACACTGTCGTCCACACCGCCCGGTTCCGTCTGCTTGTCCGCCGTCACCGAGTAACAGGTGCAGGTACGTGTTTTCAGTGTGTACTCGCATTCTCGCAGCACCTGGAGACGGCTCATGTGGAGGACGGTCGTGGTTACCGTCACGAGGGCACAGGTCAGTGCCGATGCCAGCCCACAGGCTCCCGACAGTTTGATCTGCAGAGGAAATGAAACCGGAAAGGTTCACAACACTCGCTCCAAAAGTGCGGAGGACGAGAGGCGTTCGAATTCTCCAAACAGGCTACATACCAGATAGCTGTACCGGTTGCGACGCCTCGCCAGGCTCATTATACAGATACCCGTCAGCATGAGCTAAAATTGGGATAGAAAACAGTTAGTTGGGAACAACAACAAAAAAACCCCCCGGGACATCTCCCTCCAACATCTTACAAAGGTAGCAGGCACGAACGTGGGCACAGTTTCGAAGTACCCGACCGTGCTCGTATACGAGTGTAGCAGGAAGTAGATGCCGAGAAACAGCACACCGAGCAGACTGGAGATGCCGCCACATATCAAGCACCAGATGACGTACTTCCGGACGCCGGATGTTGAGGAAGCTGTCGAGAAATCGAAGGATAGCAAATGGTGAGGTTAGCTGTCGTCAGCGCACCACGTCACGTCATTAGAATATTAACCCGCTGTTGCCGATGGTGGACGCGGTGGTTCAACTGGCGGTGGTGCCCAGGTGCACGTGGGCACACTGTACTGGACAACCTGCATGAAGGGATACCCGTGCATGGTTGAGCCCTTTAGCACTTCAGACGTTAGAACTAACTGACGAAAGCGCACCACCAGCTCGGTCTTACGCGCTTGTTACGAGGTTGGATGGGTGAACGTCGGAACTTTAACCATCGGTTCCGGGTGCCAGGAGTCGACGAAAAACAAACGGACACAAAATACTATAAACTGCTACTATCCGGGGAGTAAAGATACTGCTAATATTGTTGCTGGATGTTGTACTATCGGTTATCGGCTATGGCGGGCAGCTATCACACTATGGGGACCACTTCGCCCTCCACTCCACTATCCTAAGCGAACGTCGTGGCGTCGGTTATTATTATTGTACTCTGATCTGGTGATGCGTGGCTACTACTGCTGCTGCTACACATTCTCGTATTATACAATCGTGCCCCGTTTTGTCCTATCCACACGACGGAGGGCCTAAAGTCCTTCCCTCCGGACAGGAGGTTCACAACATGTTACTTGCACACTACACACTGCTCCCATGTCCAATGATTCGATCTGGTCCGCACCCTCTGCTTGTGTGTTTGGTGTCTCTCCTTCCTAGCGGACACTGGGACAATCCCCACGCTTTAGCAAAGCATCGCGTGTGCGAAGGGTCCTTCCAGCGATTTGATCCGGGACGCATCAAAGGACTCTCCAACTATTGGGTCAATGTTCGACGGGAGCACCCCCCGCACATTTATGCGAAGCCTTAAACCCACTCAAAAAAGCGTCAAACTTTTGCTGCCTGTAGTTGCCAATAAAAACTGTTTACTTCCCTGTCCGCGCAAAGGCGCTAGAGATAAGCATACGCAAGCAAACACGCACGCACACACAGTTCACCAAACTTTTGACAGGCGAAATGAGTTTGCTCTCGTTGTTGCGCGCCACCAATACCACCAACACCACGTCGGATGCTGGTGGCATCCTTCAGCAGCGCATACCAATGCACGTACACGAGGATTGTTTTGGGGTGCGCGGGTTTTGGGGGTGGAGTTCTCGCTGCAGGAGGAACGTGAACCAGTGCGCAGGATCCGTCCCGTCACGTGCCACGAGACATGTCCTGGCGAATATAGAAGTCCCTGACGACATCGGGGCGTTTGCAGTGGTGCGGCATTCAAGGGTTCGACTGGTTCAAAATGGCCGTTAGGCACGTGTGGAGGATTATGTTCAGAAGAATTGTCGCTAGATGGATCCCGCAAGGCTTTCACGAGACCGATGGGCTAGAAATGTGCTTGAGAATGACACCGAGCAAGAGAGTCTTGGAAGCCATTTGAGACCACTCAAAAGAAAAAAAGGAGATATGGCCTTCACTCGGCATGACCGGGGTTCAAATCTCATCCATACCGCCTCTGCGTACGTGTAGGGCTGACTACTTTACTACGGGTCTCAGTCACAAATTAATTAAGTCACCAAAAGCCAGAAATGGCAGGCCGAGACCATTCGAAGTTGTAGTGTGCTAAGGAAGAAGAAGAGAGTGGAAATGGACACACCAAAAAGCCAAAAAAAAGTAAGGACGAGTAAGTTCAAGAAACCATTTTCCATTTATAAAGACCTCGAACTACCTCGTCGGCGCTTAACATGTCTGACTCAATAGAGGTAGACAGAGGTTATAGCTTGTCATGGACCTATAGTGTGAATGGTACCCCCTACGATACCATTTCCAAAGTTAGGCCACTTGAGCATCCTCGAATGGGACCAAAATTCCTTCTGATGACACTCCTGTCGTTTGCAGCAGTTTTGATCAGCAGTGGACAGAGTCCAGGTCTCAGAAACACGAAGTCTAAATGACATTCCTGTATAGCACCAGTCAATTGGACTTCCCATTATTTTCGTATGGTAAACCGGTCATGAACCAAGTCCTAGATTGACTCATCAAAAATTATTCTCCCAAGCGCTAGGTTGAAGAAGATACAACTAAGCCCTTAGTGGTAAATAGGACATTGTGTGGTAAAAGACTCGAGAAGGCCCCCCCTCACAAAATTTGTTAGGTACTGTAGGATTTACGCCTGAATGTATGCAACCCGCTGTACGCGTTGCGAAAGCTTCACAGTGTGCTTTCAGTGTGGTCAAAAATGGTTTAATAAAGTCGAATGAAATATTGCTTATTTTTCGATCAAATCCCCCTTTCTCTATCTTGACCATTGATATTGGCTTGCAGGAGCTACGTACTAATTTTTGGGCACGCTAGGAGTGACCAATCAGCAGGCTTACAACATACACGGTGTTCCCGGACTGTAACGGAACATTGGTTCGATGGATACTTGTTAACGGGCATAGATATTCAGAAAAGGAGGAAAAATAAGAATATCAACATTTCAAATCACTTCTTACAATGTATATAATCATGCTCTACTCGCTGTCCAGTAACAGTATTAAGGAACAATGCACAATGTTTATATAAAACGAGTTATGACCATACAAAAATCCCACTGTGCAATAAAAATGACAGGCCACAGTGCTGCACACAAAAGATTCTAGGGGGGGCCTTCTCGAGTCTTTTACCCATTGTGTGATGTCCAACAAGCCTAGTAAGTGATTCTAAAAGGGATCCTTGTGTCTTTTAAGCATAGTGTTCCAGAACCAATAGCTAGTTCCAGGATTCCTGAAATGTCCTATGGAACCTATTTGAACGGTCAACCCGTGTCAGCCAGGTTCCGTATGTCTTAGCTGTAAGTTTCAATTCCAGGTGTAGCTTAAAAACCCCTGGAACACTATTAGTTCAACACCTTCGCTTTCAATTTGACGTCGATTCGTTCTGCCCAACAACAGCTTGGCAAAACCCCATCCCCGACGCACGAATAACCAACCAAAAGGCAAAAGGGCAACCCAACCTTATCCTCCGGGTCCGATGGTGCTTCACAACGGTGGCAGCGGCAAACGGAGCCGGGTAAAATTGTTTCAAATTATCCTACTTCCTAGGCTACTGTCGAGTCATTCCTCGACTCCATTCCACCGTCCCATGCTTACCCGCTTCCAGCCGTTGCGCGGCACGGGTTCTCGGTGCGGGTCGTGGCGGTAACGGTGGCCCCCGGTCATCTTCGGATATTTCCTCCTCCAGTTTGCTGCTGTCCATTGCGGCCGTCCCGTCACTGTACACCTCGATGTGATGACTGTGATGGCCACCACCACCACCACCACCACCACCCGGATGCCCGTGGTGATGATGATGATGATGGTGATGATGAAGGTTGTGATTGTTGCCGTACTTCCGCTCGTCACCGAAGCGAACCGGTGAGTTCAGTCTTGAGCCATTGTGGTGAGCACTGCGGCGAAAGTGGGAACAGGGTAGCAAAGCCAAAAATCAATCAACGATCGCCGAGGTGCGCCGGCGTGCCGTGTGACTTACAGTGAAATCTTTTTGGAGTCCAGATTTACGTCCAGTACGTTGGACGTGTTCTCGTCGCAGGAACCGGCGGCACTGGAGGTGTTGGTGGTCCCACCGAGCCTGGCGGTCGGTTGTTTGGTATTATCACAGGAACTGGAGCTCGATGGCATATAGTGATGATGGTGTTGCTGCATCTGCATCTGCTGCTGCTGCTGATGATGGTGAGCGTGATGATGATGGACTGCTGATGGATGGTGTTGCTGCTGCTGCTGCTGCTGCTGCAGTATCGCTACACTGTTGTCGCTGGTGTAATCGAGATCGGCCTCGGCTGTGGTGATGTTGTACGCCGGATCATGATGCAGATGATAACGATGCGGTTGACCCTGCAGCGCGTGGTCGCCGCCATGATTGTTCGGCTGTACCGTCATCGTGCCGCTTGCAGTACGCGGCACATCGGGACAAAGACCCTTGCTAGACACCTAGAGGTAAGCAACAGGGAGCATAAAATGAAAATCTTAAATTAAGCTCACGGACCGACGATGGGTACAAACGGGTGTGTACCGGGAGCGGCAAGAGCTACGAATTATGCAACGCCATGGAGCAAATATTGAGTACGATCAGGTCGAGTTGACCAGTTTTAATGCTGGTGACCCATTTAATGCTTGCCATTCAATGCTGGGTTCAAAAGTGCATTGCCGCACTGCATTTTAAAATTGTCGTTAAGGTTTGGAATATTTATTGGTGAATGAGGCAAAACCTTTCCAAGCAGGAACGGAACGTGACGGAGGTTTTATTTCGCACCTTTTTCGGCATGTTCTTACTTATCTTTGCCGTTGTTAACAACATTGTTTGAGGTGGATTTTTTTTTTGGGAAGTAGCTAGGTTATAATAATTAGCTCAGGTAGAAGATCCCAAGCTACCTGAGACCTGTGAGACTGAGCAGCCTATTGCACAGGTAGTTCAGATCCCAGAATCCCAGAAATGTGTCCCTTTTTACAAACCGATCGCCTAATTCCCGACCGTCCCGTTTGCATTTTTCCGCTGCTTCTGATGTAAGATGTAATACTGCTGGTGATCGTGAGACCTTTACGGGCTGGTGAGCTCTTAACCAGCCAATCGTTTGGGTGTTATAGACGGCGTTAAAGACGCTTTTACTTTGCAAAGTTCGCCGAATGCGGTTCCAAACCCTCGTACACCTCTCGGATACGACAACGCTTCAATCAATAGCATGCCAATGCACCGTCCGCACAGGTACATAATTATACTCCAGTGTGTGTGTGTGTGTGTGTGTGTGTGTGTGTGCCCTTGCAGAGGGTGCACACAATCTTGGTGCCACTGGCACAGCAAAGAGGAAAAGCCTCTTGGAAAGCCGGTCAGGGTGCGAAGAAGCTGCGAACACTCGAATCGGTACGATGAAAATTGCCATCATCCGGCTCACGACGGCCATCGACAGCAATCGACGTTGATCCGGACGCACGCTGATGATGGCCGGTTGGGCGTGCGAACGATCGATCTTCTGAACCGATGATCGGGTAGAAATTGTGGAAAGAAGATGATTTAAGGGTTTTTTTTTTGCGTCTAGTGAAAGAAGTGTCGATGGAATTGGATGGAAAATTCTATTTCTTTTAGTAATTTTTTTTATAAAATCACATGAAATTTAATTTGGTAATTTAAATTCTTGATAAATTGCGTCTCTAACGCCCACTTTTACTCTCAAAAACGAAACTAAGCAGCTTAAGCCGGAGCATTATTCTGAACCAAGAACATTTTCCACTCCAGTTGCGATTTCCATATGGCATCAAAGACTCGTTTGTTCGGTGTCATGCTCATCACATTTCTAACCCATTGGACTCGTGAGAATCTACAGCCAAGCTTCACGCTAGAGAGCATCCACCAGAGAGAGAATTCTTCTGAGTATACTCGTCCATTGCTCATAATGGAGCGGTCCGGAGGCCGGGGCAACAGCGGTGCCAGGGGTTCAAATCCCATCAAGACCGCCTTCCCGTACGCAGGGCTTGACTACTTCACTAAGGGTAAAATCAAGTCACAGAGCACCAAAAACGGTAGTCCGAGACCTCTCGAGGTTGTAGTGCCAAGGAGGAAGAAGATCTGACTGACTCCATCCTATTGGAAAATTTCATCAGTTTATCACCATTTAAAGGTGAAAAAGTAGATGATAAAGATATAATTTGCTTGCAATCGAAACTGAAACCAAGCCTCCAGGGCCTCTTCCTTAAAAATGACACACACACAAGAAAAGGAAACCCATTATCATGTGTTGTTTTTATCTCTTGTGCAACACTTTACGGTGTGTTCCTTGCTACACTTACAAACACTTCATATAATTTCTTATTCCATTCTCTGTCCCTTTCTCTGTTTAATGTGGTTTTAATGTTCTTCAGCAGTTTTGTTTTATTTTTGTGCGACAGTTTTATGTCTTTCTTTTCTGGTTTCGGAACTGGACCGGCAAATCCACTCCATTGTTACGCGACCTGCGGCGTATTGTGTACTTTAGTGTCCAGTTCTTTTTCTCCATTTTTAACAGCATCTGCTTGGTGTCTGTTTAATGTTCGCTGTTTTGTTCTCCTCGCTACATAAAAACTGCCAATTAAAGCCAGTAATTTATTGTGCTGAATAATTAACAAAAACACACACACACACACACACACACACACCGAAAATGCATGCGAATGATGTTTGTCTTGCAAAGGGTTTTTTTGTTTCTGCTTTCGCTTTCTCCCTTTCTTTCTTGAGGAAAATGTAACACTTTTTGTCTAAGCCGCATTACTTTTTGTCGTTGCTCTGCCTTAAAAGACTATAAATTAGCAGCTGTTATCAGCTTGGTCGCTAAACGGTCTGTCAAACGTCGGATTTCGTTTCCAAAGGCGTTTCTGACAGGTTGATAAGCACAGCTTCCAACCTAAGCCGCGCCATTATGCCATCATCGCCGTTATACATTCGTAATTCGTACGTGGAAGACACGGACGGGACAGCTATCGGCGACAAATAAATCAACCAGCGATCCTGCTACGTGTGTATCGCTTGCAGAAAACATACTCATAACGGCGGCTGTCTTGTGCTGCCGAGCCTCCCAGGCCAGCTCGGAGCGATCGTAGCGACGATCATCATATAGGCAGGGTTGAGCAACCAGCTTTGCAGCACTGCAGTTTTATAGCTAGATAGTCTGGAGATATTGTGAGTGCTCTGACCGTCCAATGGCGTGGCATCAATAGGTCTAGTAACCCAAAAATGGTAGGCATGCCCTAAGAGCTCGTTAGGTCAAGAAGAATCGCCCGGATCTATCGGACTTTTGTTTAAGAACTTCGAGCTACATAATCGCGACAGGTTACACATCCCTGCACGCACATCAAGAATCGCCCCAGAGAGGGCCAACGAACGTACGCAGAACGTCGCATCTTGCGCACATGTCACTGCGTGCGTAATATTTGTTGCGGTACTGCGAGAAACCGGCTTCCTGTCGTCCATCAAAAAACATGACGGTGACTCGCACCGTTCCATATCCCGGAACATCAGGGAATGAAGAATCTTCCCGGTGTTGTTGGCTCGGTGTGATCCGATCTGAATGTTTGAGCGAAAGAAAATGGAGTAAGCAGACCTAACGGCCTGAGTAGAATAAAGTCCTCCAGGTGCTCCTTGCCAAACAACGCATCGACAGCACTAAAATGTGTTCTTCCACGTTGCGTTGGTTCCAAATTAGAATATAAAAACATAATATACTTTACTCTCCCCGCTCGAACTCTCATTCGAAAGAGATTCGCAGCGATTTGCTCCACTGCACCACAAGACCGATCCCCAACGCAGCTGGCCTGCTGCTTGATGCACCCGCACGATCATGTGCACGGCTTGGAATTATTTTCATATTTAAATGTGTGACGTTCCTGCACGTTCCACGGTGCGTCGGCTGCGTGTTGGCTCCGAAGTGCACCGACCATTCGTACAGAACCGGGCCAGCCAGACACCTCTACTGAAGAGTGTGATACAGAAGTGTAGTTGCTTGTTTTTTGCTTCCTGCTTTAAGTGTATCGCTCATTATCCGAGCAGGCAACAGCTTCAGACTATGATGATGATGATGATGACGATCGGGTCCGTCCGATCGTGGTAATTACGCTCCCGGGAATTCTCGACCTCGTTATGTAAGTCAGCTTCTAGGAGCTGGAAGCCTCCACACACGTCCCGAAAAAGGGAACACGGAGGTGCGATCGCTACTCGCAACAATGTGGCCCTTGGAGAATTCACTTAAAAGAAAAGACCAGCAGCAATTTCGCACAACAGTCGAAGAAGAATTCGAGAAAAAAAAACTGCAGCCACCACAATTGTTACGGTCATTAAATGCAATTCTTCCACTTACCGGGCTTGGGTGTATGGAGTCCAGTTCCAGCCCTCTTTTTTGTGCACAAACTACACAAAAATGATTGGCAAATAATAAACAACCTGTTGTGTGCTTGTTGGGGAAAGCAATGAAAAAGATCTTACGCCATTGAAGGACCTCAAGAACGGCAACGTGATCGTCCACCCCTTTTGATGGCTAATGATCATCATTAGAGAACGAAAGGTACATAACATAACTGAGCCACGCGTATCATCGCTCGGCCATCTCTCGCGCTATTTAGGGATTGTTTTCCACCTCCGGCTTATCCGTAATTGCATCAGGTAGCCAGTTAATTAAAGTTAGTCCCTATAGTCTGTTATCAAACCCCCCGACCAAAGACCGGCACGTCGCTCTACATTTTACGGTTAATTTTCCGACTCATTTAAGCGTGTGACCGAAAAAGGGGACCCCAGACTAAACCGAACCAGAGAACTGTGCACGTCTGCTGGTCCCTGCTGTTCCTGGTGCTATTTTAAAATGATGACTTCAAACGAGACACACATGCGTGGTTTTGATTTATTTCACGAAGGCAGGGCTGTTTTTTTTTTGTTTTTGGTGGTTCACAGTTAAGTGCAGTTTCCTTTGAAGGACGTGCATTATTATCCACGAATATGACGAGCTTTTATTCTTATCGTAACGCATTACCAGAACCGGGCGTTGAGCGTTAGAACCGGAGAAGTGCAAATGGATGTTAGCAGATGCCACTTTAACGGCAGTTCGATATCGGTCGAATGACAGGGAATCGTTAGGGAGGCTTTTAGTTTAGAAAAGGGTTCCAAAGGGATGGCATGTGATCGTGGCTTGCAGGGTTCTTCGTTGGGATAGGGCGGTTCCCACGAACGGAGGTCGGGACATTCCCGACATTCGGGAAATATTGTAACAGTCGACCTGTGGTTTAATTCTCAACTAAAAATCCAGCTGGGTAACGGTAGGCCCTATAGGGGTTTTAGTGCCCGAACAATCGATTGTGAATTTAAATAAATATTTCAAAATTCTCTTAGAACTTCCGCTGCAGATTCTGTGACAGGGATAGCTCTGTACAAAACTGTGGTGAAAGGCCTAGGCTCAGACTTCTTTGGACAAATTACGCATGGCAAATGGAGACATCGAAAGTCTGCTCATAACTTATATTTTGTTCTGTTTCTGATAAAACAGACACACAGGACTGTTCTCATGAGATAAATCTAGTCAAAAATGCCAGAAATTGAAGATAAAGGGCATTAGGGATTGTAGTTCTTTCTTATATTCCCTGGAGACTCAGTCTCTGCTATAAGGAAATAACCCGTATTTCCTGGAGGTAATACTCTGTCCTTCAGTGCCATACAATTTTGTAAGCATTATTAATAAAGATCCAGAGCTTTGCTATTTTTAACATACGCCAGCATGTCATTACAGTGCGACGATCTCCAAATATTTTATGAATTTAGATTTGCAAAAGAGGTCTTGGACCTATAGCCAACAATCCAAATTTTACTAAGAGGATTGTAGATCGTGTATCACAATGGCGGACTAGAGTAACGGAGGACCTGCCGCTGAAGCTAGACTCCCTTACTCTCTCCGTAATATATCCTCACCAAGAAAAGAACAGGAACTCTAAAATTTACTGCTGAATGATTTTCAAACAGAAAAGATTTGATGAATTATCTTTAAAAAAATTTCAATGATTTATACATGCTTTTCAAAAATCTAGCCTGCCTCATCTCTACCAGCGATCATGAACCACTTCAACCACTCGAAAACCATTTACGGCAAGGAGACGAATTTATCAAAAATTGATAACAAAAAACCCTCCGACGACTCCGCCATGAAAACCCCAGACACTCCTGCAAGTGATCGTTCCCACGATGTTTCCTATTGTACCAATTTGCTCTTCCACGTACGGGACAACGCCGTCAAACTTCACGGGTGTCCTTCCGGGATCGATGTACGTGATCGTCACAATAATAATGGCCAACGGCTTCACAACCGAAAAAAGCCAATATCCCGACGAAACCCAATCAATGTGCAAGGCAGCAAGCAAAAAAGGGGCTTCTCGGTCGCAGTAGAGATGTACCTGAGGATGACACACCCCCAGCACACCACCGAATGCAATAAATAACTGCACATTTTTCACCCGGACCCTCTCCACACGGCTCTGGACCGTCCAGATTCCGAAACAGCATGCACCGAAATTGTCAGGCACACAACAAAACTGGAATTCCTCTCCGAGGGTCCAACCTTCCTGCGAGATGTCCCAAATGCAATCGATTGACTTCTCGGGGTTCGGGTCATCATCCTTACGCGTGTTGTTCCTTTTTTGGGGGGTTTCTGGTGTAGCGTCGTATTTTATTTCCCACTTTCGTCAATTTTTGTTTCTTCGGAGTAACGGGTGGGTTTGCTTTCACCAGCAAGAGAAAAAAAACGGCACACAATGCAATACGCGCATACGTTGCATGATGCGAAGGAACCTGTTGCAGGCCTAATGCTCTGTAGGAAGGGATCGTTTCGAAGCAACCACACCACATGGCTGGACACAGTATGCGTAGGTTTATGGGTTGCTAGGATCACTAGTTTTGGGACTTGCTGAGATGACACTGTCCCTGTACATTCGCAACACAATAACAGCAAGTACGACTCACTTTACGATGTTTTCCTCGAACTTTGGAGGCGTTTGTTTGAGACTGGCTGGCAAGATACTGACCGTAGACGATCTGCAGACGCCTTCCTGCCTGCTGAATCTTCACTGATTGCACCCCTACACCTCTAAGC
This sequence comes from Anopheles stephensi, assembly GCF_013141755.1. NCBI lineage: Eukaryota > Metazoa > Arthropoda > Insecta > Diptera > Culicidae > Anopheles > Anopheles stephensi. The sequence continues at coordinate 20,387,906 of NC_050203.1, forward strand.
AAATGATGCTGCGTGTACGCTGAGTTAAGCAAGCAATCGTCAACGTCTCTTGAAAGGTTTCAGGTAGCCATGACAGCCATGATCTGCTTGGATGCCCAAAAAAGCTGATGCCGACACACGGGATGCTTGCTAGTGCTCGGGTGTTTCTCTATGTGTGTTTTATTGTGTGTGTGTGTGTTTTTTTATGCTTCCATCCTCCTTTTCTCATAGCTTCGAACCTACGCGGTTCACCATGATTGAGCGTTCTCTTCTATTCCGCACCAACCAAACATTCCTGACCAAACCCGTAAAGTAGGAAAGGATAAGAGAACGGAAAACGGACTGGATCGCTTTAATATGGGTGAGGCGCTGTACGGATGTTCGGACGAGCGAACGACATAGCCCAAACTGAAGCCATACGATCGTGTGAAAGATCGTGGAGGAATCGTTTCATTTAACATTCTACGACTTTCACTGAATGGGGCAGTAAAAACGATTCATGGATGGCGGAAAGGAAGAACGCATTGGTCCACCAAGAACTGGTCCAGCTAATGGTCGCACTGCTCCGGTCGGTAACGGTATCTTCGACGTGAATGCTCTGGACCGGTGTGCCAACTATTAGTTTATGGACATATGGACACATCACACTCGGGCTTAATTAGCTGCTTTAATTTAGATCTAGAACAATATACACAAATTCCACTGTGGTGACTGTGGGAAGACTATGGCACGGGTCGGTGTCGGCTGATTGAGCGTGAACTTCGAATGCTCGGGGAGCATCATTAAACTACACCGTCATTAAACTGTGCTTCCAAGTGGTCGAACCTGGACTGCACTTGGCCACCACTTAAGGAATCGCACAGCAGCACCCCACGCAAACTGCAGGCGAGTTTTGCGACCGATACACACAAGCTGCCATCGCTTCACAGCAGATGTTAGAATTGCGGGGGACACTTTAAGCAAACTGACTCACAATAATCACTCTACATAATATAGGAAAGCCACGGCACTGACGCACTAATTGAACCAGGGAGAAGGAGCTCACACAGGATATGGATTTTCTAACCTCTTTTCTTCTTGTTTTCTGGTATTTTGATTGAAACTTCACTTGCCACTTGCACAAAAACGCAACACGCACGCAAACTTTAGCGGCCCGATCGAAGCACGCGCCCTTGTTCAACTGAAAACTGGTTTTTTGAAGCAAAACTTCCTCCTCCCGATCAAACATTCCTGAACGCTCGTTCGATGCGTTGATTCTCTCCCTCTCTCTCTCTCACGCTTTCTTATGCTCATATGTTTTGTCGCACTTTATGCTCGTCATCCTTTTCCCGCATGCTGCTGCCGGATGTATGAACGCACTAACACACACATACACAGGTTTTACTCACCCCTAAACGTACGTACCCCTAATATTATGCTCCGAGAAGGAGACAGAGCAAATAAGAAAGAAAGAGAGCGAGATAACAAAGAGAGAGAGCGGGTGTGATCTTTCTCTTGCAAATTTGCAAATGATCCTCCGCATTCCAGGGCTAGGCAATCAAAGTAACGTTTGGTGATATTTGGCTTTCGTTTCGGATTATCCTTTTCTTCGGGGTCTGCAAACAAAAATTCTTTTTTGTTTTTTTTTTTTGTATTTAAGACTTGTAAATGCAATAGTTTATCGATTTCCCTGTGAAAACTCTACCGTGAAGCTGGAGCAATATTGGAGGATTTCGAGGACTATTAATTTTTTTTAATTGACTGTTTATGTATTTCCTTAGCTGAGTAGCCAGTCCAGAATTCTGGAGGACACTCTGGATGGGATTTGATATCGGAACTGTTGTGAGAAAGATTGCCTCTGATACAATTAATTCTATAAAAAGATGGAAATATTAACAATAATTTGGCTTTTGAAAATTCATTTGCGGGATAGCCGTTTAAGCGATTACGAGTACCGTTCAAAACTGCTGAGAAAAACATTTTTAATTCCATTTGCTTGTGGGATATTTGTCCTGCACTTGTACCGGTGGGACAGTTCTAAGCGCGTTTTCATACAATCACATCAATCTTTCACAACTATTTCACAGCTAGTTCAAAGCCTGCTCCTAGACATTCCAGACAAGACTTGATCGACAAAATTGTGACTAACTTGCATATTTGATCAGTAAAAAACTTTAGTTTTGTGTTCAAATCTCGTCTAGGCTTCGACCAGGCCTCTACTAGACACGGGACCCTATTTTGCAGATTCAAAGAAACGAATCTAAACTTTAAGGTTCAAAATCTCTAGAAACAATTTAATAATCTACAGATTGCTCGTTGTTATGCCCAGACAAAAAAAAAACAAACCGTTGTCAGGCTTTAGACCCAAACTAAAAGCGAAGATCGAAGTAACGATATCAATAAACCAGATTCGCGATCCCTGTTCGTTCTCCTCCTTCGCACACTCTCTATTCCTGCCATACATCAGGATCTACTTAAAACGAAACCACCACTCACTAAACCCCTACGATAGAAGTTGCCCAAAAATTATCCACCTCTTTGTGCACCCTTCGACAGCAAAAATCCACCGGAGAAAGAAGAAAAAAACAAACGCACCCGTCGGCAAACGTTTTTTGATCGTGCACGCGTTGTATTACCGGTTGTTAGCCGGATGATGGTGATGATGATGATCAATTTGGATATCTGACGAGTCGAGCGAATGGCGTTATAGCCGAATGAGAAGGATTACGTTGAGGATTTACGATACGAAGAAAAAAAATTATCGTTTAAATTACGAGAGTGACTAGCGATCATACGCGATCGTACGTAATTTACATCATAAGACGTTAAGATTACAAAACGATTGAAGTCGGCCGGGAAAGTGATCACCCAACCTCTAGGGAGATTGTCTAGCAGAACGTTTTACTTCAACGCGCGATCGCGGCTGCTGAAGTAGGTGGTGATTCCATATTTTGTGTTCTGTTTTTATTCACCTCTCTTTTCCATTTTGTATTATTCACAAATTCCCTTTCTTGCTTTGTTTTCTTTTCCCCTCTCATTCACTATCAACCATCCATCAGTTACCGTTCTTATCCTTTCACCAGTTGGGGAGAGCCCTTCTTTTCGGAAATCTACAGCCCGTTCGTAATCCATGCTGCTGTCTTCTCGATTTACGCACACACCGACGCACATCTGTCTCTCTCTCTCTGTTTTGCTCTTCAAGAAACCCTCGCAAAAACCATCCTCTGCTGCACAGCTTCATATTTTATTCTGCTGCCAAACGATCAATGAAAGCATAATTGGGAACACAGAACCCACACTCACTGTTGTCTGTCGCTGAGGTACCCGATTTTCCATCACAAGACCACCACCCGCGTGGATCAGCGGAGAGAATTGCATGTTGTGGGGTTTTTTTTTTATTGATGTCTTCTTTTCGTTGCCTCATCCCAGCTTCATTCAAAGCCTTACATCCGCTGGTACCGGTTAGGGGTTGTTGTTTATGAGCCCTTGCTACGGATGCAAAAGGTGTGGGATTCACTCCAGAAACAAAAAAAAATCTCCCTGCGAAGAACGAATCCCGACACTTGGTTAGCGAAAGTTTTAACACAGCTTTCCGCGATCGATTTAATCCCAACCTCTTCACCCTTTCCGTACACACTCCGATCTGATTAATGATCACATAATTAGATCGACAGGCCCTTCGAATCCGACCAGGCTGGCTGCCCATTAACCGTAGCTCCGAACTTGACAGCTAATTTCCTCTCGCTAAAAACGGAAAGCAGCAGCAGCACGGTACAACCCACCCCGAAAGGTCATCCCAATGGGAAGATTTTCTCTTCCCCCTTTTTTTTTCTTTCTTTGCCAAAGCTACTCGCGAACGATGGTCCCGTTTTTCTGCACCGATTGGGATTAGTGAGCTTTTTCCTCTGTTGCTTGTGGTAGGGCACCGCGCTCTTTATGGGTCTGTTGGTCAGTGTAGGTAATTCGATGCGATCATGCGTCTTACCTCGACCAGTGCAAGTCTCTTTTCGGTGACCTTTTCGCAACGGCCACACTGCCAACAGTGTTGCAGAGCGATGGATTAAACTCATCGTGGCCCCTGCTTATTGTGGAAAGCTTGACGACCACTGCTAGCTAGAGGCTGAATGGCACCCGGGGGAAGCACTCTCAGGTTCCGAACTCAGAAATGCTTTATCCGGATAATGGGATCTAGAAGTAATGATCCTCGGGAGGTATTCTGTACAGGCAGCAGCGTAATGAGTATGAGACAAGCACAAAAGCTGAGGTACAGAGTTCATAAGAACCCAAAATTCGAACAGACTATTAGCCTCACCATTTGTCTTCCGATGACCCAGTGCCCCGAGAGATCCTCAACTTTGTCCGATGGCTTATGTATATTTTTTATTATGTACAGCCAACATTTTAAAATCATGAATTGTCATGGACAATCCGAGGGAAGGCGCCCAACACTTCGATTGGCAACATCTTCTTCCTTCTTGGGCCCAACGATCAGAGTAGTCGTAGTCGTTCATGTTTAAGAAATGCACGATCGCGGAGAATGAAAGACTGAACGGCTCTGAAGAAAAATATTTCGTACAGTCAACGATCGAAGAGATTCCCAATTCCCTGCCAGATTACCAGTGACGAATATTTTATTCATTACTTATATTTCAACAATTGTCTGGTGCCATTTCTTTTGACATGACCACCTCGTAGAGCTCTACAACGCGGCTAGGAGGAATTCATCAGCTTTGGACAAACCCGCTGTCTCAGAGGGGTACTTTGGAGTACTGGGACTATCTGCTCTGTGCAGTACCAGCTTCGTCCGTCCCCACAGGTATTTTGGGGGTGAAAAGATTCTCCACATTTCCGTTGTTATCGGTGCTGACTTTTGACCCCAGGAAGGTGAAGTTTTGGACGACTATTTGTACAAAGTTGGCTAAGGTTTGTCGCCTCATTAATCTCCCAGCCGAAGTTTAGTGTCTCGATCCTGATGGGGAGCTTCTGCTACGTATAGGAGCCCCAAACCAGCGATGTCTATTTCTCCTTCGAGTCACGGACCTCTCTAGAACGCCAGATTATAGAGTAGACAAGCAAATCTATCTTCCTGGTCCTGATGAGGCCTTTGATGGTGGTCAAGGGAGTTTTCCATCCACCTTCACCTGACACGTTGATGTCTGGGGCTATGTTGTGTAAAATTCCTAATTAAACCAACTAACGCCCTAAGTGCGGTATGTGTCAGGACCAGGTATCAAATCCCTTCCGGACCGGCTCTCCGACCGCAGGACTAACTATCCGGCGAATTTTTCTGGGTAAAATCAAGTCAAGGGAAGGGAAAGGGGAGCCAGAAATGGCGGCAGGCCGAGACCTTTCGAAATTGTAGTACCAAAGAAGTTGTTAGAAATTCTAATTATATTTTCGCCGAGCCAAGGATCGTCTGTGTGTCCTGTTGCTGGATAAAGAACATAAGGTCTTGATAAAGCGAAATCAACAAGCTCATCCTACTACAACAATTCTCTATCGTAGTCCAAAAATTAAAACTGAATTTAAATATTAAGCAAAAAACAAGCAAGCACCCGAGAGTAAAACAACGAAGCCGCTGTTAGTCAACAATATATTACGCGCATAATGGTTTTGCCTTTTATTCATTCGATTTGACCCAGGAAGGGTGAGCGGATTGTTTCTATCTTCTTACACACTAAAAGGGGGTATGATTAAACGTGGGTTTTTGGGGTTTGCCTCTTGTTTGCTACTTTTTTTTCCTCCATTTGCCACTGTGCTCCCTCCTCCACCAAAACCAAATTCACTCCACTGCTTGAATGCCTCAATCGATGCGTGTGTCCGTACTGCTTTTAGGTTTGCTGTAGCCATTCTTTACAATCAATCGCATCGCTTCTCGCTTGACTTTTTTGTTAGCAAATTTAGGAATAAAATTCTCCCACTACTCAGCCCTTCCGACCCGACGAAAGCAGTGGGATTTGTGTACGGCGTCAAGTCGGATGATAATCGGTTCAATTGAACTCCCAAGCCCGCCACCATTGCTGGGCGAGTGTGCTTTACTGCTGCTTTTGATATAAGTTTTGTGGGTTGTGTTTTTTTGGTTTTTTTTTCCTCTAATTTTTACAACGCATCGATAAGCTGACAATCGTGCCAATGCATAACGAGAGAAAAAGAAAACGTTGCTTGAGCTACAGCGGCAACGTTCTAGCAAAGTTGAATCATTTTACAGTTTACAATGGTTAGCGGTGCAAAAGGACGCATTCATCATTCTCTCATCCTCATCAGTGTCTGATTATCGTTGTTTAACGCTGCAATCGTCTCTGTTTTTTTTATTTTCTCCATTTCTGTATTTTCCCTTTGTTTTTTTTTTAAATTATTATCGTCATTCGTTTGATTAACACCTCACACACACACACACCAGAGCGCAATACTGATGTAGTGATGTAACCTAAGCCGGAAGTGAATTATAATTTCAATTTTAAAAACAACAAAAAAACAAATCAACAACAAAAGGACTTAAACATGTGTCTAATACAATATGACAGTATAGCAAGCGTTAACAAAACAAAATAAAAATCTAAAATCGTTTAAAACGATACAGGGTTACGAATCATCGAAGGGGAAAAGTTTTAAATCACCCGATGAAATGTTTCAACTCTGGATAGTGGACCATTGCAGGCCCGCTGTGGCAAGTTGCAATCATACAATGGAATGTTGCTGTCGGTTGTAGGAGCTTGAAAGCTCTCTCTCTCTCTCTCTCTCTCTCTCTCTCTCACACTTCTTGGCCAAACGAACTCTTAAGATCATACCTGCCATTTTTGGCTTACCTCGTAGTTGGGGTCGCGGGTCCGGATGGGATTTGAACCGCGGTCCTGCCTGGAGAGTCCTTAATCCACAGCTAATTGCAAAAATTCACAACTTAATTGTAAAAGTTCCATTATATGACTCGCAGCGCTGCAAAAATGCCAACAGTCCATAACACACACTAGAACAGTAGCTTGATCTACTCTTTTCATTGCAGAACGTCTTTCGATATTACTATTTTCCTCTTTCGCTACTTAACACTCTTTTGTTGCCTTCTTTGCGTGTTGTGCTTGTACGAACGTTTTGTGATTCTTATATCTTTTCATCTTGCTTTTCCTCTTGTTTTTCACTAGCCCAGTGTTTTGTTTGTGTTTGTTTTAACTTTTCTTTTCGTTTCTCTTCTTTTTGTCCATCGCGGTAACGGCCTACTAAGACGAGTTAATATAATCCCCGAACGAAGGAACGATATCGATCGATTAAAAACATAGTTCTGTCTCTCTTTCTCTCCCTCTCTTTCTCTTTCTTTGTAGTGTTTTGCCTTGTGGGATTTGTTTCATCTCACTACATTTCATCTCTACAGCAAGATAACAGCCACACACACACACATTTTGGGAGGGGTGGTAGTCGGATCCGTCAGTGTCAACATCGTCGTCCATCAATTGCTCTATCTAGTAGTTAATATAATTGATGTAAACCTCATTTAATGAAGCAGGCCGGTAGATAGGTACACTACACCAGGCTCCGTTGGATGGGAAGAAGGAAACGCACGCTCTTGCCTTGTGTTTTGTTAAGCTTTTTATCCTTTTTTGTCTACTGTATGTGTGTGTGTTTTAATTTCTTGCTCTTTTGCTTTGATAATTTATATATGTATTAGCCCACACACACACAAAGTTTGGTTTTGCATTGTTTTGTTGTGTAGGCTTTCTACTGGCAAAAAACTGGAGTTGTGCCTCTCTGCACGCACTGTAGATTATGTGTTGTGTTGTTAATGCTTGATTTTAGTTTTAAGAAAAGTACCACATAGAATCGGTTGGTAAAATTGCTTATGACCCTGGCAAATGTGTGGCAAATTCTGCATGAGAAGCATAGTAATGTTGCTAGTAGCAAGCGGACTACCTAGGGTGGTGAGGAACAAGACCCTACAGCTATCAGTAAGGATCTTCCTCAACGAAGCAGAGTAGTAGAAGATGAAGGCTTTAGAAGACATCTTCTAAAAGTCAAATCAGATCCTGACACTGCAAGAGCGAATTGGTAAAAAATTTAGATCAAGAGAACGTTCTTCTACGGAGAGGACGGTTGGCCTCTAATGTACTTTTGGTTCTTGTTTTTTAAGCCAAATACTGGAAACTGGGCCGCCCCAGTGCTAGAGCTCAAATTCCATTCGGACCGTTTCCCAGTAGGTGGGTACGGACTATCCAACTGCGTGGCATCAAATGGCGGGCATGACCTAAGAGAGATCGTTAGACCAAGAAGAGAGAAGAAGACTGGAAACAATAGACGGGTTGTATGTCTTCGACTGCCTTCGACGCCTCTGAAGCATGGACTCCTTTTTCATGTCAACAAATTCCTCCTAACCGCCTTCAGTTACCTATAAATTTGTACCACAATATTATGCACCGAATAAGACTCACTAGGCCAGCCTGAGTGTGCTAGTCATGTCAGGAGAATGAAAACCGAACGACCAGCCAAAATTCGCCTAACGCGCTGTAGAATTTCTACCAAAAACCTTTCGAGTACTTAGCAGCCCGATTCTATGTGGTGCATTCTTTGGTTTGCCATGGTGTAGGGGTACCCTCGTGCGATCACCAACTACGTGCAGCCAGCATGTTTTCCTGTGGTTGGAATGTGGTTACTTCATCGCGGTTTAAACTTCTTTGTCCAGTGCAATTTCTACCTCGCTCGCACCGTGTTACTCCAACACGTGGTTAGACACACGAAGGGGGCCACACAAAATCGCTTTGCGGTAAATTGCGCCTTCAACAAATCGTCCGAATTGCGCGCGCCCAAGCATTACTTACTGACATAGATAGCTAATGAAAATGGGAGAGATAGATTTGGAAAGTTGTGTTCGTAACATTGTATTGTTGTTGTTGTATTTTTTTCGTCGTAATTTTTTTTTTTTGCTTTGTTTTATAATTGTTGTTAAGTAGTGTTTTATATAGTAATTTACTGCTGCTGCTGCCATTTTTCTTTTTCTTTTTGTTTTGTTCGGAACTACATACTATCGTCAACAGTAAGAGAGTATGGATAAACCAAGCGGAGACCTAACCGTAAATTAAAGAATAATTTAAGTTTCGAAATATAGGGTTTCAGAGAGTGATTGTTTTCACGGAAACTCGTACCCTGCCGCTCGTCAGAGTGTTACGTGGAGCACGGTTTTAGAATTACATACAGATTGTTTCCACTCGCACACAAACACACACAAGGACGTTATAGGATAGACTAGAAGACATTGAGGAGAAGTAAAATGCACAACATCCGATCTTGTGTTTGTTCTTTTTTTGTTTTTTGCAACCATTTCTCGTAACCATATATGCTAATTCATACGTTAACATTTTTGCCGCCTCAAATCGATTTGTGACTTAGTGGTTTTTGTGATTTTAGAATACTTGGAGGGCGGGGGAGGTGGGGGTGGGGAGAGCGCCAAGGATCGCAATCGCACTTCTAACCGCACCGCGGGCTCACTGTAACTCGTAAATGAGTAATCATAATGATAATAGTAATAAAAGCAATAGTATCACACAACTTTTAACGCTTACACGGGACAACACCGCGCGCCGGCTGGACAGGTGGTAACGGGTTGTGGTAGCAATGGGCACCCCACACTAACACAGGCCACCCTCGTCATCATCGTTTCCAGCACCCGGACCGGATGGTTTTGCCGCGGCCTGGTGCGTTGAGCGCCACCGCCACAAGGATAAGTGCAAAGTGCGCGTGTTAGAAAAAGGGAGAGAAAGCTACAAAAAAAGGGCAAGCTGTATACTTACATCACCCGCAGCCCCACTGTTGGGGGACACGTAGGAGGCGGCCGCATTTTCGATGACGTTCGCTTTCGGTGCGATCGAAACACCCTTCGGCAGGGGTAGATCGCGCGCCAACCGGGCATACTCCACGTCCATGTGCCGGATGAACGGTGACGAGAGTGCTCGCTGTGCCAGCTCCGGATCCTCGTCGTCGTATGCCTGTGGAGGATGAGGGTAAATCGTTTGAAAGCAGGTAGGTTTCCTCTTATTTTGCACAAGGATTATTGACGCGGGCATTGCAGGCATTGAAACCTATGGTTCAGGCCAATCAGTGTAACGGATCTCCTGGAGAAGACTCCACGCTGCGTTGGGGACACATGAGTTCAATCGAGAATAGACAATGCGCTCGCGACTACACGCGTTCTCGCTCAGCCTGCGCACACGAAGAATACTAACCTGCAGCAACGATTCCAGCGTTTGCACTTCGGCAGCATCGCAACAGTTGCCCCACTCCTTGAACGCTTTCTCCGCGGCCACGTAGTCACCGCGGGCAAGCTGTACCAGCACCAGGGCCACCGCTAGCCTCCCGATTGCACCTTCCGAACCGACCTGCTGATGCAGTCCGATCTCGCGCCGGATTGCGTCCGCTGCCTGATCGTACATACCGAGCTTCACCATAATGCGGGCCACTTTGCTAGCGTACTCTGCACCCTGGCGGGTCGAATCTTCAATCTGTGAGCAGGGATGAGCAAAAGGGGGTCGTTAGTTGAATCTGCCCGACGGTCCTACGGTCGTCATGCGCACCGTAACAACATCCACCGCCTGCTTGTACAGCTGCAGTGCATCTTCCGGGTGCGTCTGTTCCAGTATCTTTGCCGCCTTGTCCAGCACGGTCGCGCCCGACTCGGGTGAACCGTGCTGCTGGTACAGATTGCACGACCGTTCCGCCAGCTTACGTATATCGCCGAGATTGTTCATTTCCTTGCAAATCAGTATGGCCTGATCGAGACACTTGGCTGCGTGAAACAGGGCACGGTTCTGCCGATGGCAGTCGGACGATTTCATCAGACAGTCACGGCACTGGTCCAATGACTTTGCGTTCCGGAAGCAGGTGGCTACGGGGGTTTTTTCGAGGAAGGTGTACAGCAAAAACAACAAATGTTAGCAGCCCAATTGGTCCTCCCGAGCGAACAGCGCCCTTACCTGCTTTGTTATACTCTTCAGCTGCATTATCGAAATCTGGCCTCCATTTCAACAGCGATGTCTTCAAGCTAAGGGAAGGGTGGAAAAAAAAAACCGAAGAAAAAAAAACAATCAACATCCTTTCCTCCAACGCCTTCACCACTGTCGCCACTGTACCATTTCTCCGCCTGTCGGATATGTTCCTGTGCTTCCTCAATTTTGCTCGACATTGTTTGGTTCGAACGGGGGGGAACGATAATGGTGCGAACCACCAGAATGTACAGGATTACTTCAGCTGCTGCTACTTTTGGTATTGTTTTTCTCTTCGGAATCCACCCACCCCCTTGTATGCGTGCGTGCGTGTGTGTGTGTGTGTGTGCTCTAGGTACTTCCGGACAGTGGGGACGAGAAAATGCGATTCTGCACACGTAGAGCGACACAGGGCAACAAAAGCCCCAAACCGATCCCGGACTGGTAGGGGATTACTTTGCACACCAAGAAACACCCCTTCAATTGTAGCTGAGATCGCGACGTGCAAGTCCCACCGATGGAGCAGCAAAAAACAACGGGCAATCGAATTTATTGATATAAAATTTTTCTTCACTCGTCCCAACACTGGCTGACTGACAGCTCACACACCTTTGGTTTCCTTTGTGTCAAAAATGGGGCCGCCAATCCTCTCGTATGCCAGGATAACGGTGTAGAACAGCTGAGAGCTGCTCGGTAGGAGAGGATTGGCTATCCAGCCAGATGTAATTTAGCTCATTGAATCTCGAAATTTTAACACCCTAAACCTTCTCGATCTCGCATTGCCGAAGAAGGAAAATAGAAAAGTGTATTTATTACTCAGATAATGAGTCATTTGCAAAACTTTTTTTTATAGTTTAGCACCCCTGGCGGATGAAAATGCTGTCAGTTGAACAAAAACGATAACAAGCGTAGAACAGATACCTGGCTGTCATTTTTCCATTGCTGTCAAAGAATTGTTTACGCTTTGGAAGAAAAATACAACACGCCGCTGCCGCCACCGCCAATCTTGTCGCATTTAGGTCACCTGGTAAGGAAGCGGAATTGTGCTTTAAATTTGTAAAAAACAGCTCTTCACATGGAGGAAGTTCAGCGACATTCGGTGCACACGTTGGTGTTCCGTTCGCTAAAACGTACCCACGATTTCTTTGTGGCCAATCAATCGTTGCTGCCGGAGATTGACGATAAGCTGTAAGCATGCATACAACAACATGGCCAACAGCTGGACAAGCCATACTTTATCCTGCTCCCTGTTCCGTTTTTTCCAGCGAAAAGGTTAAGTTTAACATCAAGGCACGAGACACGTACGGGTTGGTGTTTGATCGTACGGCCAAAGCAAAGGCATTGGCTGCCAAGCGAGGTGACAGTGATCAAGCCGATGGGCAGAATGGTGTAAAGGATGGGGGTAAGATCGAGCGGTTGCTTATGGTGGACAGCTTTCCAACTTCTTGAAATCATTCTCCCATTTGTCCCCAGTTCTTGCTATAACGGCCGGGGAACAGGAAGGAATCGCCCCGGACAGTACCAATACGCAGACAGCACTCGTACCGGCATCGACACCGACCTCACAGAACACGTCCAGCGCGGTACAAATACTGCCGAAGAAAGCACCAACCATTCCGAAACCCAAATGGCACGCACCGTGGAAACTGTGCCGCGTCATTTCAGGGCATCTCGGTTGGGTGCGTTGCGTTGCAGTGGAACCGGGTAATGAATGGTTCGCGACCGGTGCCGCCGATCGGGTCATTAAAATTTGGGATCTAGCCAGTGGCAAGCTGAAGCTTTCCCTTACCGGACACGTTAGCACCGTGCGGGCGCTTGCCGTCAGCCCGCGCCATCCCTATCTGTTCAGCTGTGGCGAGGACCGGCAGGTGAAGTGCTGGGATTTGGAGTACAACAAGGTGATACGGCACTACCATGGGCATCTGTCGGCGGTGTACACGATGTCACTGCATCCGACGATCGACGTGCTCGTAACGGCGGGCCGCGATTCGACGGCACGCGTGTGGGATATGCGCACCAAGGCAAACATACACACGCTGACCGGGCACACGAATACGGTCGCGAGCGTTGTGACGCAGGCAGCCAATCCACAGATCATTACCGGCAGCCACGATTCGACCGTGCGGTTGTGGGATTTGGCCGCCGGAAAGAGTATGTGCACGCTGACCAATCACAAGAAAAGTGTGCGTGCGATCGTGCTGCATCCCTCGCTGTACATGTTTGCATCGGCATCGCCGGACAACATTAAGCAGTGGCGCTGTCCGGAAGGGAACTTTATACAGAATCTCAGCGGACACAACTCGATCGTGAACTGTATGGCGGTAAATCCGGAGGGTGTGCTAGTGTCCGGTGGGGACAATGGAACGATGTTCTTCTGGGATTGGCGCACCGGGTACAACTTTCAGCGCTTCCAGGCGGCGGTACAGCCGGGTTCGATGGACAGTGAGGCGGGCATCTTTTCCATGACGTTTGATCAGTCGGGTTCGAGACTGATAACGACCGAGGCGGACAAGACGATTAAAATTTACAAGGAGGACGATGAGGCGACGGAAGAATCGCATCCGATCAACTGGCGGCCGGAGATTATTAAGCGCAGGAAGTACTAGAGTGGCATTGCTGTACTACCGTGCAAAAAATACATTTAATACGGATTAATAATTATAATAAATGCTTGAAAATAAATGTCCAGAAAAATAAAATAAATGCAATTCTGATAAGACAAATTGGTTCGTAATTTTTTTTTTATTTGATGCTTAATACTGTAGAAGCGATGTAAAGTTCTTCAAACTTGTTGAAATATTTTTAAAAAAGTAGAATAAATTAATTTCTTATCAAAATCTTCTAAAAAATCGATTTAAAAGAGACTGCATCTTCGGGCCATGGTTTTCAACCCATCTCCAACTTTGAAGCTCTACCGTTTAAAAACTAATCGATAGATACTGTTAAGCTTACATTTTCTTGCATAAAATATTTTTTACATTTAAAATATTAAGCAACTATCCAAAATCGGCTTACTAAATGTCACCCGAATGTCCGGCGAACGACCGCCCGCCAAGCGTCATCCGGAAACGTCATCCAGATGGCAAGTCATCGTCATCGCTGCTTCGCCGTTTCGCCGTCCTTCGCTAGCGCTTGCGGTTTTAGCTCTGTGTAGCCAGTAGAGGCCTGTATAGTAAAGCGAGACTGAACTGAACTGATTTTCAACACCGATCCGACACGGCAGTAGGAACGCTCATCAACAAAGAAAGTTTACCACTCGCAGTAAGCTGCGATACAGATCGAAAACCCCCGGCATTTTAGCAGGAAGTGCAAGTGAAGCGAGAAGAAGGTGGCCCCATAGCGCGCATTACACACATTCGACGGCAATTGCACGTACCGTGTGAGTAGAAGTGAAGAAGCCTTCCCATTTCGCAACGAACCGGAGGTTCGAACGAATCGAGGAGCTTGAACAAGACTCTCCCTCCCATCGTTCAGCAAGCCAGCAAAAGGACACGGAAAAAAGCCCATTCTTTAAATGGCCGACAGCAAGAAGTGAGTAGAATATTCGCGTACTACTTCAACGATTGGTTGGGGGGTTGGTCGTTCTCGGGGAAGTATTTGACGGGGGTAGGCTCGTGTGGGATGGCAAACAGAAGTAAACCGGCAAAGCAGGAGGAACCGCACATGAAAGTCCATAGTTACAGCTTTCCAGGCTACTGTGCGGGGCACAAACAGCCATCGGAAGTTACACGGAACCGACCGATTCCGAGTGTGTGTGATTACACAAAGAAAAGAAAGCAGCAGCGAACACAACCGTCGCCTGCTTTGCCGTGTGTTTGCTAGTGTGTCATGTTTGTACGTAGAGGGTTTCTATTGGCTGAGCAGGCAGGCGAGTTGCTACCGCTGCCGTTGTGTGAGTGTCCCGGCTGTGCATGTGTGTATATGTGTGAGGAGCGGACTAGACGTCTCTTGCTTCAATTTTCGCTTGTCACGATATGCGTTACTTCGCGTAATCGTTGGTTAAAAATGTATCACACAAAAGTAAACCTACCGAACGGTGAATCCTTTTTTGATGAAACGGAAAAGGATATGCTTTTATCTTAAATACTCTTTTTGAGATTTTCTGTAACCGGTAAGCGGTTTGCAGTCCGCAAGAGACAGCGCCATGTCCGGCCTACATATCCGTGCTCTGTTACCAAAAGGTACATAAATATTGAACACCTGTCTGGAAGAGACATGTTGAAATCTTCTTTATTGAATGATCTTTTTTAAATTAAAGTAGTTTCATTGTACGGTGTTTAATTAAAAACAAACAAAATAAGAATTGATGTGGGCTAATGTTTTTTTTTTAAAAAGAGGGAACCCTTCCTGCATTTGTCTCAATGTGTGGTGTTGGTCTCTTTCTAACCTACGCACACCCGGGACACCCTCTTCCTACCAAAGGCTAATAACCTATGCGGCCGTTTGCGCTTGGTTACGAAAAGATGACGCCGTCCTCCTACTCGAACCGATTAGGCTCGTGTTATGTACTACGATTAAATAACTGCATTGCTTTTTTTTTTGTGTGTAAAATTTAACCTCTTTTCCCTCTAATTTACTTTTAGCGAGGATTTGGCAACAGCCATCCTGAAGCGCAAGGATCGCCCGAACCGTTTGATCGTCGATGAAGCCGGCAATGATGACAATTCGGTCATTTCGTTGTCTCAGGTGAGCATTTGGTTGTCTCTCGTGTATCAAAGTAGTCCACTCTTGTTCATGTGGGTCGGCTAGCAACTACCCGTGATAAGCAAACGGGGCATACTGAGATGGGGTTTTTCCTATTGTGATAGAGCTGCATTTAAAATATACAGCAAATCGTAACAGTGTTCGACCGGGCTGAATTTTTAATTCGGAAAAACGAGTTTGATTTAGGTTAAAATGAAAAAAACATGCTGATTTGAATCAATTGTCGATAATTTTTAGTTCAAGAAAACAAACGATGATCTGTTCGACTCATATCAGAATTCCCATATCGGAGAAGGGATCCGCAGTTGCTTATGGTTGTTTTGTACAAGTGCGAAAGCTTTAGATTACTGTGAGCTTTCATTATCTAGCCGATTTCATGACACTGGAACCCAAGTTTTCGTTCGGAAATTAGATTAGAAAATTTGTGATTCATAACACCTTCTCTGTTAAATAGAATTTTCTCGATCTATCTCAATTCTTGAACCCCACGGGAACCTCCACGGGCGTTGCTTTACATGCAAAAATGTAGAATTTGCTTTGCTCTTAAAAATTAACTCTATCTCAACAGTAATGCTTTATTGCTTGTTGTTCCTTATCATAATTGGGGCTTTTTTTTGGGAATTTCGAGCCACAAATTTAATGTGCATTTTCTTCCTCTTTTTTCCAGGCCAAAATGGATGAGCTGGAACTGTTCCGCGGTGATACGGTGCTGCTCAAGGGCAAGCGCCGAAAAGAAACCGTGTGCATCGTGCTGTCGGACGAAAACTGTCCGGACGAGAAGATTCGCATGAACCGTGTGGTGCGCAACAATTTGCGCGTGTGGCTCGGTGACGTGGTGATGATTCAATCCTGCCCGGACGTCAAGTACGGCAAGCGCGTCCACATACTGCCGATCGACGATACGGTCGAGGGGCTGACGGGCAATATGTTCGACGTGTACCTGAAGCCGTACTTCCTCGAGGCGTACCGACCGATCCACAAGGACGACACGTTCGTGGTGCGCGGTGGTATGCGTGCGGTCGAGTTTAAGGTGGTGGCGGCCGACCCGGAACCGTACTGTATCGTCGCACCGGAGACGGTAATACACTGCGAGGGCAATCCGATCAAGCGCGAGGAGGAGGAGGAAACGCTGAATGCGGTCGGGTACGACGATATCGGTGGCTGCCGGAAGCAGCTGGCGCAGATAAAGGAGATGGTCGAGCTGCCGCTGCGCCATCCGTCGCTGTTCAAGGCGATCGGTGTGAAGCCACCGCGCGGCATCCTGATGTACGGTCCACCCGGTACGGGCAAAACGCTCATTGCCCGCGCGGTCGCAAACGAAACCGGTGCGTTCTTCTTCCTGATCAATGGGCCGGAAATTATGTCCAAGCTGGCGGGCGAGTCGGAATCGAACCTGCGCAAAGCGTTCGAGGAGGCAGAGAAGAACTCGCCGGCGATCATCTTCATCGACGAAATCGATGCGATTGCGCCGAAGCGCGAGAAGACGCACGGTGAGGTCGAGCGGCGTATCGTGTCACAGCTGCTCACGCTGATGGACGGCATGAAGAAGAGCTCGCACGTGATCGTGATGGCCGCCACGAACCGGCCCAACTCGATCGATCCGGCCCTGCGACGCTTCGGGCGTTTCGATCGTGAGATCGACATTGGCATTCCGGACGCGACCGGCCGGCTGGAAGTGTTGCGCATTCACACGAAAAACATGAAGCTAGCGGACGACGTCGATCTGGAGCAGATAGCGGCCGAATCGCACGGTCACGTCGGTGCGGACCTGGCGTCGCTCTGTTCCGAGGCGGCGTTGCAGCAGATTCGCGAGAAGATGGATCTGATCGACCTGGAGGACGATCAGATCGATGCGGAGGTGCTGAACTCGCTGGCCGTGTCGATGGAAAATTTCCGCTACGCCATGACCAAATCGAGCCCGTCGGCGCTGCGCGAAACGGTGGTGGAGGTCCCGAACACCACCTGGACGGACATCGGTGGGCTGGAGAATGTGAAGCGCGAGCTGCAGGAGCTGGTACAGTACCCGGTCGAGCATCCGGACAAGTTCCTCAAGTTCGGCATGCAGCCGTCGCGCGGCGTACTGTTCTACGGGCCGCCCGGTTGCGGCAAGACGCTGCTCGCCAAAGCGATCGCCAACGAGTGCCAGGCCAACTTTATCTCCGTCAAGGGCCCGGAACTGTTGACCATGTGGTTCGGCGAGTCGGAAGCGAACGTGCGCGACATCTTCGACAAGGCACGGTCCGCTTCGCCCTGCGTGCTGTTCTTCGACGAGCTGGACAGCATTGCCAAGTCGCGCGGCGGCAACGTGGGCGATGCGGGCGGTGCGGCCGACCGCGTGATCAACCAGATTCTGACCGAGATGGATGGTATGGGGGCGAAGAAGAATGTGTTCATCATCGGCGCCACCAACCGGCCGGACATTATCGATCCGGCTATCCTGCGCCCGGGCCGTCTCGATCAGCTGATCTACATTCCGCTGCCGGACGAGAAGTCGCGCGAAGCCATTCTGCGCGCGAACCTGCGCAAGAGCCCGGTCGCGGAGGACGTCGATCTGAACTACGTGGCGAAGGTGACGCAAGGCTTTTCCGGCGCGGATCTGACCGAAATCTGCCAGCGCGCCTGTAAGCTGGCGATCCGGCAGGCGATCGAGGCGGAGATTCGGCGGGAGCGGGACCGTGCCGCTAACCAGAGCTCGGCCATGGATGTAAGTTTTTTCGGTGTTGGAGGCGGTGGTCGGCGAGTAGATCGTGAAGGGAAATATTCATTTGCGGTTTTTCTTTTGCTTGCTCGCTGCTCCCGGGGATCACACACAGATGGATGAGGAGGACCCGGTGCCGGAAATTACGCGCGACCATTTCGAGGAAGCGATGAAGTTTGCCCGCCGTTCCGTTTCCGACAACGACATCCGCAAGTACGAAATGTTTGCCCAAACGCTGCAGCAATCTCGTGGATTCGGCACTAACTTCCGGTAAGTGACGGTCGCGCGCGCGCTCGAATCGTTGTCGAATCGAATTGTTTTTAAACATGCTGCGTGCCCTTTTCACCTTTCCCTTTCAGATTCCCGTCGGGCCAGGGTAGCTCAAGCTCGCAGGGCCAGGGTTCGTCGCAACCGACGAGCCAAAATCCGGGCGACAACGGTGACGACGATCTCTACAGCTAGATTCCTTCCCGGCATTAGTACACACACACACACACACAACAGCAACAAACACATGCCCTCCTCCCTTCTTTGTTCCCCCCATTTTTACTGGACTAACCCGAGTCGGTCTCTCCATGTGACAGCTGCGCGTAGAGTGCGAGTGTGTGTGTGTGTGTGTGTGTGTACACACACATACATAATTTGCCTTCATCACCTACCACCACACCACCCTACACAATTTTGTCCTCCCACTCTCTCCCGCTCTCTCTCTCACCGTCTCCCCTTATACAACAGCAGGATTGAGGTTATGATGAGTAGTAGTAGCTTTCATTTAAGCCCCGGATAGTCGAGAAACGGAGCAGAGAGAAAAGTAAAGAAGAAGAAAGGACCGGTTAATAGTGTGTTTGTGTATGTGCGCGCGTGATGTGTGTAGACGCAGAAATGGTAGAGAAGAAGTAGTAATAGTACCTAGTAGTAGGGGGGGGGGGGAGGATGTGGCGGGGGATAAAAGGTGTGAGAAAAGAGAGGAGGAAGGGGGGGTATGGGACGGTGGGCGATAGGCAAACACGAGCGTAAACGAACTCTCTGGTAAACACAGCTACACCGCTCGTGGTCAGCCTCTTATTCATAATAATGATTTTGATGAAGCAAATAAGAAATGAGATACATTAATTGTAAGACCGCCCCGTACTCTAGAGTCCTTTGTTTTTTTTTTTACTTTCTATCACACACTCACACACCTTCAAATCTTACAGAATCAGGTACGGGCACCAGTCGGTGATGTGCTTGGTCTCTGGTCCGTTTTCTATCAACTGTGGCGTTTGAAAGAGAAAGATGACAACTACACACTCTTCTTCGTGCGATCGACTGCCGAACCGATGGCATGGTGTGGTAGCAAATAGTAGATTCAACACACACACATACTTACATGCTCTTGAGTATCGTGTTTTAGGGGTCGACAAACGACGGTTCCAATACATTTCGCCAGGTCCTTTACGCTGTAGGGAGCGAGCGCGCGCTCGTGTGTGTGTGTGGTACGGGCGCGCAATACGGTGGCTAGGTAAATTATCCTTACAATTCATTCACTCTCCAGGATACACAGGAAAGGCGTGGGACGTGGTATAATAATGTTCGCAAACTTCTACAATTGTATTTTTTACCTTCACACAGGCACCGTACAGGCATACACATCTGTGGTTGGGTGCGAAAATAAAACGCGAAGAGAGACGGTGTACGGTAGCAGCAGTAAATGCTAAGAACTGAGCGTCGGATGGAAATGTTGGAAATTGTGTTTGTTTCTACCCTTAGCTCAACAAAGGGGACGAGAATAAGGGGGGGGGGTCTTTGGTTGAAGAGATTAGTTTAGTCCGTTCTTCCTGAAGCGGGTGCTTGGCATCTTGGCGTCATCTTTCCCATATACAAGCAGGCAGATAGGCTAGAGTTTAGCAACTACCAGGGGGTATTACGGTGTTGAACACCGGCTACAGGATCTTCTCCCTCATACTACAAGATCCACTTGTCTCATTCGTTGAAGAGATGGCCACTGACCACTGACCAGATCTTGACGATGCGGCAAATGTTGTGAGAAGATGGCGGAGCAGCATCTCCACGCCTATCCATCTCTTCATTGGTTTTAAAGCCGAAAATGAGTTCTTTTGGAATCCCGGCCAAGCTTGCCATGCTTGTAAGAATTGACCATAGTCATTCTTCATCATATGCCAGGTAAAGGAAGCGCCAGGGAGATGGCGCTTGCCTGTCTTCCTTTCAATCTGACGGTCTAGAGAGAGAGCAATCCGTGACATCCGGAGGTGGAAACCTCGGGGACCATCTTCTATAAGTCAATCCAGATTCTGGCATATGCTGTGATGACCTAGGCATCATCGGGTTCAGTCTCTCATACGTTGGCAGGAGCTTAGCAAAGTATCAATCGAGCAGCACTTAACCTTGGGTTGTAGAGCGGCCCTACTAACAACCACTGATTTACGCAGGGGTGATGTACAGATGGGGCGGTCCGGTGGCCGAGGTGATAACGGCGCCGGTCTTCACACGGCAGGACTGGGGTTCAAATCCCATCCAGACCGCCTCCCCGTACGTAAGGCTGACTACTTTGCTACGGGTAAAGTTAAGTCACAGAAAGCCAGAAATGGCAGGCCGAGACCTCTCTCGAGGTTGTAGTGCCAAAGAAGAAGATGTACAGATAGGTGACCGCGCATTTGAAGTTCCCAAACTCCAAAACTTCTCCTCCATTTTGGGCCAAGTGTCAGCACCGATAACAACATTGATGTTTGAGTTACGCGCAAGGTTGCTGGTTGTCAACCGGTCATACTAAAGCCTGAGGATATAGAACCTTTATAGTCCCAGCTACTAGTGTGGGGTCAAGTAGCTCGTTTTAAAGAGCAAAGGGCAACTGCTCACTAACATTGGAGAGATGAACCCTTCCGGTAGCTCCGCACTCACTGAGGGCGTGAAGAGCAGCTACCTTTTTGAAACGGAAGAGCATGCTCAGAGCCCTCGTTTTATTGAGGCGAAACCTCCCGCTCAAGCTCACTGCCCAACAACTAGTCCCAGCACTCTCGCATACGCCCCAGAGACATGGGCTCTGCCGAAAACTGACGAAACCCTCTTTAGCCGCATTTGGGAGGCAGATGCTGGAGAAGGATTTTTGGCCCCGTATGTGTGGAAGGGCAGTAGACGGTAGCGGTTCACAATCATGTAGGGAATACGACTCCGGCTCCGGTGGGGCTAGTCTATGTCATGAGAATAACACCGGACGGTCCAACCATTAAAAGTAGTAGAGGCACGAACCCTGTTCACAACTTACGAATACTCGACAGACCAGCAGGATGAGAATATCATCGGAAAACCCCCATATCGAAAAGTTGCTGTTTGGATCGTTTTCATCTGGATGTCTTGCATCTGCCGCAATCCAAGTGTACGATCGGGGGCGTTAGTGCCGATTAAGTGAGTAAGTATTTGAATACTTCCCTTTTTAATTCGTCTCTGCAGTGTATGTGTATTTGCTCTGTTAATGGGGTAGGAACCGAGACTCCTTTCGGGGTTACACAGGCTCTCCAACCCAACTCCTATTCCGTCACGTCCTCGTCGTACAGAGTGTTAACGTTCCCCACCATATATCCAAGCTTGAAAACCTGACGACCGCACCTTCGAAGTCGTCCAAAGCTTCACCTATCCGGGGTCAAAAGTCAGCCCACCGACAACAACATTGATGTTTGAGTTACGCGCACGGGTGCGGGCTGCCAACCGGTCATACTACAGCCTGAGGATACTTCTCTAAATACCTGTCGCGACGGACGAAGCTGGGACTGTACAGAACAATTTATAGTCCCAGCATTCTCACATACGCCTCTGAGACATGGACTCTGTTCAAAACTGACGCCAAGCCCTCTTAACCGCGTTCGAGAGGAAGATGCTCAGAAGGACCTTTCGACACCCCGTGTATGTGTGGAAGGACAATGGAGGAGCCGCTACAATGACGAGCTCTACCGAGCTGTACGATGATCTCACTATCGTACAACGCATTAGACTCGCCAGGCTCCGGTGGGCTGGTCACGTCATGAGAATGACACTGGACAACTCAGCTCCTAAAGTCCTTCTAGGTTGTCAACATGGACTGAGGAGGCGTGGTAGGCCCAAACTGAGATGGAGTGATGGCGTTGATGCGTCTGCCAGAATTGTTGATGCGTTTCGAGGATTGTTGCAGCAGGCCACAAGACCGCAAAGCGATTGTAGCGCCTGGTAAGTCAGTAAGTAAGTAGTATATGTGTAATTAAACACGCTACTCCTCTTCTCATATCTCACTCTCCGCTCGCAGCATCAGCAGCGAAGGAAAACAGGTTGGCCGTTTATTCATCCAGACGTAGTGTTCAGTTTGTTATATGCACAATTACTTACAAACCTATTATGCCGCACGCCACACATAGTCAACTCACTACGAGGTATTGGACGATTGAGCTGATTATAACTTGAACACAAGTTAAGGACTGTACTGGTTGTATGAAGAAAAAAAAACAAAAACACTCAAAAAACGTTTCCTCAAAGACTTTAAGACCTACTTAGAAGAAAATTTGCATCACGATGTCAATGCTTTAAAATCCGTTCTGCTTAGAGACCGGAAGCTGCAAAGCAGTGCCTTCTCGCTTGAATGGTTAAGGACACTTTTTTTGTCCTTTTTCTGTACACTCTGGGTCCCTGGTTTTTTTTTGTTTTGCTTTGTCTCCTATTTACACCTATCCTTACACATCTAAATCCTTGGGACACCGTTGTCAAGGAAACGGGAGTTAACTTAAAAATAGGATTTCTTTTCGTAAGCTATTAGAATCTCAAACCGAAACGATTCTGATTTTTTTTTGTGTGTGCATTTTTAAAACAATTTAAAGCTCCAAACGATCGACATTATTAATATTATTCGAATTCTTCCGTGCGTGCGTGCGTGTGCTAGTGGTGTGGCCATTACTTTACCCTCGGGCTGGCAACGTTCTGCTTGACGATTGCACCGGTTGCGCTGCGTGTCGTGATGGTGCCACGCTGCGGGACCTTCGCTTCCGTGCCGGCAGTAGTGGTGGTGGTAGTAGTAGTAGCAGCAGCAGCACCGGCGGCCTGACGACGTGGTGGTACACTTTTCTCACTCTTTACTGCAGCAGCAGCCACAACCTTACCGATTGCAGCGGTCGGTTTTGCTGGCGCACCACCATTTTGACCGGTGGCCGCCGGTTTGCTGGTGGTGGTGTTGGTGCGACCGCTGCTAGTGCTGCTGCTGGTGGTGATGATCGGAGGACCGGTGGACTGTCTGTGGACCGATCGGGTGTTGCGCATCTGAATCTCCTTCATGCTGGTTGTGACCGTTGTGACCGGTAACGAACTCGCTGCTGGTGATGATGATGAAGGGGTGGATGATGGTGGGGTTGATGTTGCTGGCGCGGCCGCCGCCGTTGAGACGGGAGTTTGTTGTGGCGGTTCGATCGATCGGTTCCGATTCGTGCCCACCATCTCGATCGCAAGCAGATTCCATCGTTTGAGACGATCGATCAAAACGGCCGACTTTTCCTTCGGCAGCTCAAGCTCCCGCAGCAGCAGTATCAGCTCCGACTGTGTGATACGATGCGGGCCATCGTCCTGGTCGGTCGGTGGAGATTTGCTGCTGCTGCTGCTGCTGCTGCTTTCCTCGGTACTAGCGCCTGCCGTAGCAACCGCACTATCGGTCGACTGTTGCTGGCCGGTGACGAGGGATGGCGTAATTTTGACCGTCCGCTCAACACTGTTTGCCGAAACGGAGGGCATATCTTTCATGTTGATGAAGCAATACCTCGACGGTGCGGTTGGTGGCACTTTTTTTTTCGGCGAGGCGGCCACCTCCTCCTTTAGGACGGCAGTAGCGGCGGGCACCGCTTTCGGCGCGGAGGAAGCCGCTGCATCCGGGAAGGAGGACACTTTGATTTTGATCGTATTATTACCGGTGCCGGTCGGCGTTGCCATATCTTTCACATTGATGAAGCCCAGCTTTCCACGGACGACCAGCTGCGGTGTGCTGTCCTGCGCCTCAAGCTTTACGCCACTCGGCTTCGGTGCGGCGGTTGTTTCCGGTTCTTTCGGTTCGATTTTTGGTCTCACTTTGCGCAGCACACCCGTGGCAGGATCGAGCTGCATGGTGGATTCGTCCGGTGGCGTATCCGTTCCCTCCGCAACATCCTCATCCTCGTCGTCTTCAATTTCGATCTTAACGAATGCTTCCGGTGGCATGGGAGGCGTCACGAGTGGCGGGGTCGGTGGTGGTTTTGTGTCTGGTAGACGGACAGCGGGCAATTCGGAAGCTGTAAAGATTGTTAGCGATAAGCATTACATTTTTTACGGGACCGGGTACAACACATCTCATCCCGCGATCAATCCCAAGGTTCCAACCCCCCCCCCCCCCCCCCCCCACCCCCTTACCACAGTTGGCCGCATCCTTGTTGAGCGAGAACACGTTCAATATGCGCGGCGCATTCACGCTGTTCGGTGTCATCGGGCGGCGTATAATTGCGGACGAATTCGAGGGCAGCAGCTTTTTGCACTTTTCCAGCACAATCGTTGGTTCGGAGTTGCGCAGCCGAACCTTCGTCATGCCGTACGTCATGGGGAACGTACCGGGATCCGGTTCGATCTTACGCTTCAACGTGCCGACGGTGGTCGGCGGACACTTCGCGGCCGCAACAGCACCGGGAATCGTAATTTTCTGTGTCGGTAGAATGCGCACCCCTACCGGTTGCAGCACTCCATTCACGACCGGCGACGGTGGCTCGTTCGGCTTCACGGCCTGGCCGGGATAGGTGCGAATGTTAGCGGCCGATACACTGCTATGCTGTTCGTTATTCCCCGACGGTGGTGCACTGATCCGGCGCTGCACCGGCGCCACACTTTGCGGGACAAGGGTGGTGCGCGTTGCAAACAGCTTCGGCCGTATGGCGGATCGCAGTATGGGATACTCGACTGGGGCTGCCGGGTTGAGTGCGTTCCTCTTCCCGCCTGCCGGTGCGGTGCGTGTCAAGCAGAAGTAACAATCGGTGGCATGATCGGTCGGTTGGCTCCACAGCATCGGGATCGCGAACGGTAGCTCCGGCTTCGGGCACATGCCGTTCTTCCACCGCAGCAGCGCATTGTTGCACACGTTGCAGACGGACGGTGGTCCCTGCAGGTAATTCTCTCTACTGGTGCGCACCTTAAAATAGGATTCGTACGCTTCCAGCAGCGGACGCGTCATGATCGATCGCTTGTGGTGCGACAGTATATACAGACCGCACACGAAGCAGAACAGATTTTTGGGGTTTTTACAGGACGCCTTCGGCATCATGGTTGAGCTGTGCATGTTGAGTGCTGCAGAGGCTTCGCTGTTATCCGTTCAGGAGGACGGCGCCTGTCATCCGGGAATCCGGACGGTCCCAAAACCCCCCTGTCGGTCGTGCGATACGTGTGTGTGTGTGTGTGTCTGCTCCGTTGCGATATGGATCATTCGGGGTGGCGGTTAGTTTGCGAGGGAACGCATTGTGGAAACGAAAAACAAAACAGTGTCATTACAGTGCACACGAATGGTTTACTTAGCAATGATTACAGTTCCCAATAGTACCACTAAGTAAAACGACAACGACGACGGCGCACACACACACACCCTCCCTCTCTCGCTCTCTATTGCATTGCAGCTAGTCAAACATGGACGAAGCGTTTGCTCAGTAGTGTCGCATTTGTGTGTGGTTTTGGCAAGCCACTAAACGTTGGTCACATGCACTAGCTGTCGTTTGGCACGGGTAACGGAACGGTTCGCACGGAAATGATGGAAAACGGAACGGATTTCAGCAACCAAACGCGCTTCCATACACTAAGCAAACGATCTTCTTTGGGAGAAATGTCCGATGTTTGACGTTAGCGCCCGATTTGTTTACCCGCGCTGACGCTCTCAGCCGATCTGTCAAAGCGGCCGAATAGGTAGTGGTCTCATCCCGCAGCACTTTGACAGCCAGCATCGGAGAAAGGAAAAACATAAATAAGCCTTTTCACAGTTTTGAGCAGAGTTTTGGAATAGCGAAGCTATAAAGGTGTAAAAGGACTTTAAGTCATTAAATGGAATTTCGAGGAAGATTAGTATATCGCGTGCGATACCGTAGCGTGAAGGTGAAAAATTAAGCGATCAGTTAGTACCGTTCAATCAAGGCTTCAGTTGAAGTCTTCATCCACGCACACTAGCACGAAGTACATTTTCTGGCTAAAGTCTGAATAGATGCCAACGGGCACGCGAAACTGGCTTGTTGGCGAGTCGCTTCGTTAGTCCTTCCCAGTCTAGTCGTCAAAATCTCCTCCAAACTGCAATTTTTGGTAAGTAGTTTTTGTTCTTTATTTAAGTATCGCTAACAATTATGTCGACCAACAAAGGATTCATACGTATTCACTTTTCACTAGAATCCGAACAACCTAATACCCTCAACGAAATCTTAAGCGCATCGTAAAACAGATATGTTCGATGATAGCATAATGAACGATTTGCACTTTTGTTGGGCAGGTAGAAGACGAAGCGAAACAAGGAAGAGAATCCCTCTCATCACAGGCAGCATATACGCGTCGGGCCAATCCGGCTTCGGGTCCGGTATGGATAGCTCCTTCTATCCCAATCTGCAAGCATAAGCATGTGATTATATGGGGTCGATGTCAGATGCACAGGATTTCACGTAACAACACCGATCACCACTTACCCCAGGGCACTGCCCAAAAGTCCCAACGTACTGGAGGACGAAGAGCTTCGTGAGCTTGCTCCACTGTCGATACCGAACAGTCGTGCAAGCGAACCGAGGAAACCTGGTGGATAAGAGTAATTTTTAAATGGTCCGATCAAGATCGCGAGATGTCGTAAAACCTATATTCGCATAGCGGCATTCGCCCAATGCCAACCCGGTGCCCGTAACCCACTGAACCCGATTGTCTAAGGACGTGCGCCCGAACCAAACAAGTTTTGCGTGTTACGGCAGCGCGTGGGTTAAAATAGCGCATCTCGATGGACTTACGAAACGCCTCACAAATCACAAGAGGCGCGAATAAGGATGGATGGAAACTCACCGGTAGAGGAAGATTGCGACTCGGGTCGTGGATTAGCGCCGCGGACCGGCTGATTGCTGTAGGGTGAGTACGCAATTGATGATGGCTGTGAATACTGGACAGGTTGCGGCTGATAGTACGGTGTCGCCGGTACATACGCTGGCTGCTGTTGCTGGTACTGAACTGGTCGCGGTTGTTGATACTGGACCTGGGGTTGTTGGTACTGGACCTGGGGTTGTTGGTACTGAATCACTCGGGGCTGGGGTTGGGGCTGAGGCTGCGGTTGCTGGTACTGAACTTGGACCGGCTGAGGTTGGGGTTGGACCGGCTGCTGATACACAGCCGGTGCCAAGGTTCGCTGGGTTGTGGTCTCCTCCTGTTGTGACCTTAATAATACCGTTCGTACCGGTAGTGGTTCTGAAGACGTTCCTTAAAAAGCCACCAATTTTTAAATTACACCGTTCTACAATTTTACACACCCATACGTACTTTCATTATCATTCACCACCACATAACTTGGTTCATCTCCGCTCGAGAATGCTGTAGCAGTAAAATATTTTTTTTAAAAACCATTATCGTTACCATCGGAACAAGGACGTTGGGTGGTGAAGCATTTACCTGCCGGAAGAACTTCTATACCCGGTCCAAGCACAGGAGCACCTTGGCAGAACCACACGAGAGTCAAGGAAAGGATCGGCAAAAGGCAGACGCTACTGCTCACGGGGAAACACATGGCCGATCCACTAGCGCGCGCTCGTCTAACTGACTGGTCACGTTTTCATATGGATCGATATCGCCGATTTATCGCGGATAGCGTTAACTGGCCAGTGGAGAGGGAGACACTTGGAAACCGGTCCAGTATTTTGAATGGATTTGGGCACCAAAAACGAACCTGCGCGCACAAACACACAGAGTTGGGCCTGACTATCGTTTGTTTTAATCATGACGACTTAAAGTCTATCCATTCACTGCTACCGACCGTGCTACTCCGAACCACAGTTGCTGCCTGGTGGGGGGGGAGGGGGGGGGCTTTTACCGGTACCGTTGGGAAGTCCGTTATTTAGTAACCCGAAGCTGTGGTGTAGTAATACTTTTCGGAAAATCTACCTTTCCGTGTCGGCGTGTATTCATAATTTATGTTGCATCCTAGGCTCACAAACAAACTTGCTGACGCATTTAGTCTCGCGTACTATGAAGCAAAAATCTCCCGCTGCTGTAGTAAAATTAAACATCTTCTAGCTTGGGTAAACAATTAAGGCCTCCAATTAGCGGTAAAACCAGTTCGAAGAACTAAGCCTCCCGACTCGGGTTTTTGTGTGTATGCGTGATATGATTTACATTTGTTTTTGCAGAGGCGTGATATCCTCGCAGGCAATATGGATTTGCATTGGAATTGTGATATTCGCGGTCGACATGCTATGAACGTCTTTTTTATTATTTAATGAGATATTGTCTGAGAACCCGGAATGTACCATACAGCTAAAGACTAGCTTAAACCTTAGTTGGATCTCGAATGTCTCCTCTGTTTTCTAGAACTTTCTTCCCAAAACTTGATTTTAATTCTTCGTTTCGTTTGGTATGTCTTTCGGTAAGATATTTTGCTACGTTTTGATTGACTTGAACTTGATCAGTGTGGGCCACATGTGCTTGGCATCTTTGGAATGTTATTTTTCTCGTCCAGCTATTGACCAAATTGGCTGGTAGGTCCCTATGTCCCTACTGAGCAATCTATGCCACGTGCCACTGATGAGCCTCAAACTCTGCCGAACCGTGCGGGCTTATCTAGATTCATTTGTGCGCTGTTAGACTTAAGTCATCTACCGCTCGATCTTCCCTATGTTCGCTGTCGCTGTTACGCCCTATCTTGCCCTAGAGTCAAAGTATTCCATGAGCAGTGCTGGTCTTCGAGCCCCAAGCGGACACTGATGTCCTGAGGTCGTGTGATTCGGGGGCGCCTCCATCGACGGGTGGCCTGCCGTTAGATTCGCTACTTCTTCTACTCGAAGACACCTCGCCGCCCGAGAGGCTTTTCCTTTCAGGAAGTCCTCAGCGTCCAAGAGACTTTGTCTTCCGAAGGCCTTTGCTGTCTTAAATCCAACTTATACCAAGCATGTCCTAAAGGAGACATTATCTTCCAGGGGCCTGCTTCCAAATCTGTTCTACCAAGACGCCTTGTATTCGAAGAGTTCCCGTCTTCCTAGAATCATCCATCAAAAGACCTCTTTTGACCGCCCGAGGGGCCATATCATCTCATAAGATCTCCTCGTCTAACAGAACTCGTCGTCGTTTCTGGGGACCTTGTCCCTTGCCCTTGACTACGAAAACTTTCTAGTCGAAAGAGTGTCGTCGCCCAAGCTTCATTTATCACAAGTTCTCGTACTCGAAGGGGCATCATCATTGTACGGTCCTCAGCTACCAGGACACCTTGTCTTACAAGAAAGGGAAAGGCATCGTCGATTAAGAGATTACGTCGTCCAAAAGGCATTTTTTGTCAGGAGCTCGAAGAGGCCTTTTATGTATAAAGAGACATCGCCGTCCAAGGGAACGCTCTTCCAGGATTCCCTGTCGCCGAAAGAGCCTCGTCATGCAATGGGCCTCGTCATTTTATGGTTTTCTGAGTTCACGGAGCCATAAAGGATTCCAAGAGTGATCCTCAGAGTTATTCTCAGTGAGAGGGGTTCTCGCCCTAGACCTCCTCAAGATCATTTCTTCCCGCTAGGGGATGAGCGACCTTGCAACACAGTCTTTCCTAGGGGTTTTTTTTTTCTTTCAAATTCCATCACCAAAAACCTTCGAGAAAAATAAGCAACTGCGCTGGCTTTTTTAGTTTTAATGTTTTTGTGTTTTATTTTTAGTTCACTTTGTTTGCTTACTCCATTAAATGTGTTTTTTTTCTTTTCTGTTTGCTCCTGGGTTTAATCTTATACACCACTCTTAATAGCATCCACGCTTCAAATATTCTTATGTGTGCTGGCGGGTTGTTTTTACTTGTGTTGGCTCCGTGCGAGAACAGCGCTGTTTTTGCTGTTGTGTGTGTGTATTAACACACCCGCGCGCCCCTTGCTGCGTAGCTCTTTCTCCCCCCAAAAAGCTTTGTTCGAAGAGTTCGAGCTCACATGGGTCCCCCGTTTTGCAACAGCCAGCTGTTATTTGATTCATCATCTCCTTTGCTCCCTCCATAACGCACCACCGTAAGGTCTCGAAAAAGTATTTTAAATGTCTTAATAAATACGTTGCGCCTCCTTGGGTGGACGCTCACACACACACACACAACGCGGCACACGCACCTCAGTCCAATTCCACATCAAATCTGTGCAAGGAATGTGGTGGATGAAGCGTGCACTCGGTGGTGGTGGTGGTTGGTGGCTCCCTTTGGTCCTTACACTTGGTGCAAGTCCCAGTTCCTTCCGCAGAATGGTTGGCCGCTTCTTTATGCGCGAACACACGTTCTTAATGCGTGGTCACGAAGAGCACGCATCAAGAGCACAAATCTCACGCACATCGGGTCGATTACTTCCCAAGGCAGGAGGAGCAGGTGGGAAGGCGCAAAACGAGACGAGACGAGCGGGCTAAAGGGTTAAAAAATGAGGCAGGGGAACGCGCACTGCTGCGGGCTTTTGCTGCTTTTGTTCAGTGGGTATTGAGTTCAGTTGCGCGCGCGGTTGGAATCATATGTCCATCCAAATCCTTATCACACACCGCCGGCCATCGTTGCTGGTAGTCATCGTGTTCGGGTGTTTGTGTTTGTGTGCTGCTGGGGGGTATATCATCGTCGGTAGAGAACTGGTGAAGGGGGCGGCGGGGGTGTTGTCACGTAACGACCCACACCTTACAGTGCCTTCTCAGCCTTGATGATCTCCGTAATGCCATCGTACATCTCCTTGACGGCCTGGAACTCGGTCAGTCCCATGCGGCGCTTGTTGGAGATGTCGTAGATGCCACCCTCAGCCTCGGAGTGCTCACCGCGGGTACCACGGACCTGCAGGTTGTACTTGTCGGCGGTAGCCTCCAGCTTCGCGTAGTCCTTGGCTAGCTTCGGCACCTTGATGTGCACCGAGGCACGGATGGTGGTGCCAAGGTTGGTCGGGCAGAAGGTCAGGAAGCCGAGACGGTCGTTGTGCGAGAACGGGATGCGCTTCTCGATGTCGTTGACGGCGGTCACCAGACGACGGTACACCTGGCCGAGATCGCCGCCCATCTGCATGGAGATGATGCGGAGATGGTCCTCCTCGTTGCACCAGACCAGGAAGGTCTTGTTGTCGTTGTGGTAGATACCGCGACCGGACGGCCAGAAGCGGCACGCGTTGGCAGCCTGCAGGAAACGGTCACCCTCCTTGAACAGGAAGTGGTCGTCGATCAGCTGCTGCTGGACGGCCTTGTCCATGCCGGTGAGCGGGAAGAACTTGCCCTTCAGCTCACCCTCCAGCCCGGACAGGGTGGAGGACACCTTCTCCTCCATCTCCTTGTACTGGGCCTCGGTCAGGCAGGGGTTGAACGGGTAGCCCTCCATCGAGCGACCGCAACGGACGCGGGTCGACACGACGTACTCGCCGGTCGGGTCAACGTTGCCAAAGGCGTTCACATCACCGAAGTCACGGGCCGGGTGCTTGTCGGTCTTCTTGAAGCCCTTGTGGTAGTCCTCGATGATCGGGTCGAACAAATCGGCGAACACGGTGTACGACTCAGCATCCGGAGCGTAGATGCCGACGCCGGAATCGGGGTTCTCGAAACCTGCCGCGATAGGGAATGCGTCAGTACGGCACATTGGTGGTGGTGGTGGGCAGCAAGGCTCCTCTTGCTGGGCCACTTGGGGGGGTGGGGGGATAGCTTACCAGATTGGACACAGTCCAGCAGAGTCGAGCCGAAGGAGGTCTTCTTGTTCTTCAGAGCATCGAAGACTTCCTTGGTCAAGTACTTCTTCAGCAGGGACTTGGAGTCCGAGGCAGAGAACTTGGCGAAGCCAGCCTCCATCTTTTCCAGAACTGCTGCGTCAACCATGGTGTCTGATTTGTTTCTGCTGGGACAAAATCAACGAGAAAGAGAGAGAGCGAGAGAGACGACCAACGGCCATTAGTTTCAAGTTGTTGGGGAATGTTCATCTGAAAGGGGAATATTTTTATCGAGCAAGCAGAGGAGCCTCAGGAACACAGCGCGCTTTTGTAAAGGTAATAATAGTAGGATTTGACATTTTTTTTCCGATGGCAATTTACAACTAGAGGACTTCTTCAGATTCACTTGTAATAGTTGTGCAAATTTCGTAGAACTTAACCTTAATTTTAGGACTTGTACTGGCAGAAATGTTGTTCAAAATGTCCCGGCACTCCCCCTATTCATACCGAGGAGACGGACGTCCATTTGAGGCCTCTATTAATTTCTCAAAACCCTCCCATATTCTTCCTTAATTTGCACACAATGAGTGACACTCGCACAATTGCTGCCGGGAAGCAACAGATTCCTGATGAATGTCTGGCAGAGAGGCTCACCATATATCCTTGGCAATTCATCAATTTCAATACCCTTTCCTTTGCAAAGCCCGCAATACAAACGCACCATACATTCCCAAGAACGCTGTCAGGTGCCGGCGGCCGTCCGCCGCACACCACTTACCTCGACAAAAATACCATCGAGTTTGATACACACCCTTCGCCACCGTTGGCCGCATCGGCATCGGTTCCGCCGCCCGTACCGGCCGCTGTTTCATTCTCTACCACCTTACTGTCCTTCTTGTCCTTCGAGGCGCATCCACCCATTGTTGATGTCAGTCGTAATGTGTGTTGTACCAGCTCCCGGTAGTAGTAGTAGTAGTGGTGGTGTCTCGAGTAACGGTCGAGATTGGATTCGTTTTGGTCCCTTCTGGTAACGGGTTGGCGTTACACGATGCTACTACTGCTACCTAGTGCTACGCCGATGTTGGAATGTGTGGCTACTGTTGCTGTATACGGTTGTGAGTTCTTGCCCAAATTCACATGGAAATTGTTGGACGACGTGTGGTGATGCGCACCCGGATCGCCACGGCTTCTTCTACTCACACACTACCTCCCCTCCCTCAAAGGAATGTTCAACTTTCGACTGGAGGATGCTGCCGAAAAACGCGTTCGGCACGGAATGAACACCGGAATGTGGTGGTATAGCGTTTGGAATCGATTTCGGATCGCTCTCTAAAGCGAGTACACACGCCCACGAATAAGCTTCTTGGTGTATATATATATATAGAGGAAGTGCTGAAGTGTGTTCAGCAGCCGCTTCAATCAGTAAAACTCGGCACTCGGCATACAAAAAACTTGTCAAGTCTTTTTTTTTTTGGGGGGTTTTGGTTTTGGTTTAAATCACTGCGATGTACTATAATATAGTTGACGCGCTGTACACTAATTACTCTTATACTTAAACTGTGCTACTATCTCGACGGTGAGTGTCTTTGGCTGATGGTGGCGGTGCAAGCGCTACTGTTAAATGTTGAGTGGACCAGAAAAAAAGATAAGTTAGGTGTTCGTTAAACCAAGGAGAGTCGTCGAAACGGTGGACCCTAAATATATTTAATTTAAATACTTCCGGTTTAGAGAGAGAAGAGGAATATACTTTGGAATACTACTTTAGCCGCTCAATGTATTAAACAATTTTCCACCCAACTAAACTTCATTTAGTTTTGGGGAACTGTGTCTGTTGTTTGCTACTTCCTATCACACACAATCCCTTTTTCCCGGAAGGCGTTGTTCGCCAAAAACTATTGTATTTTTTGCTCTCTCTCTCTTCGCAATCACTCTCTCTCTCTCTCTCGCTTTTCCGCAACCCAACAGGGACATCCGGAAAGATTCAACAGTCCCTCTGCTCTCTCTCTCTCTCTCGCTGTTCCGTTTTTTTTAATGCTCACTGGCAACAGCCGGCCCCGTTGAAGGTACACTCTTCCTGCACTTCCGACGGTTCGCCTGTGCACACAGAGGGCACCCTCGGAGAAACGGCACGCGCGCGCACGCACACAATAACCCGAGTCGCCGCACCCTTTTTAGACACGCTGAAAAGGATACTATCGAAGCAGGCCGTGGTGATGTGCTGCGACTGACGAAAAACCGCTCTCAGCGATCATCAGAGTAGTGTCGGGTTGGGAGCTGACGGTGGAAAAACCGTGACACAAACTATCATCAACCCCGACCCGAGAGCATCTCCAAATATGGTCCTAAAGGAGGATCGTAGTTTAGTAGCTAGCGTCGGTTAAATCCGGGCTATCCTTGCATCGAGAAGGATCGCACTAGGGCGCACTGGCAAGCAAAGACGGGCTTTGCGCGATATTCTCCAGGGATTTGTGATTTGAAGTCTGTGCCCAAAAAACCATAACTTAGGGAACTCTGTTCCAGGCGAATTCTAACATCCTTATAGACATCCAGCCATCTAATCACGAACACAGATTTTTGCTTAAAAAAACACTAACATTTTCCACCAACACACACTTTGGGAAAGCTTTTTGCTTCCCACCGCAATCACAAATAACGCGCGCGAAAAACACGGAAAAATTGGCCAACACAGGGCAACTGTTTTTTTGCTATTTCCCTTGTTTCTTCTTAAGGTGGTTCTCTGTTTTTCTTTTTGGTTGGAAAATACGAAAAAAAAACACCGAGCCCAACCGTTGGGAGCAAAACAAACGGGCGTGGAATGGAAAGCAACAGAAACACGGTCGCGCCTCGCCAAGTATTGCCGGGGGACCGCGATTGGTGGACGCCGCGCGCACTAACAAACCGGATTTCGGGTATATCCTGCCGCACTAAGGACACGGGAAAGACAGACTTAGTTTAGTGCTGGGCCCGACTAACCCTATAATCCTTGCTGGCCCCGTGAAAAAAGGTGTCTCTCTTCGCGTTTCTAAAAGCGCGCGCTCGCTCTCTCTCTCGGGCGCGTATTCTCCCGGATCCTTTTGCGTACTGTGCATGTGTGTTGTGCACAGGAGGGAACGAGAGCGGATAATAAGGTGCGTGCGTGAGTAAAGGAAACAGAGCAACTATACTGTTGCTATCATTAACACACACACACACACACACACACACAACGTCAGAGGGATTGAGAAAAGGACGCGCTCTCTCACACACTGGTGTGGTGGCGCCTACTGTGATGAAAATGCTTTGTTGTGTAGGGATGGATGGATGATACGCGTTTTCCATTAGTTTTACAACCCTCACTCTCGCTCTCTCTCTTTTTCTCTCTCTCTCTCTTTCTGTTCTACTGTGTCTTTTTTCAAATCCATTCGCGGGAAATATGTTCGAACTATTGGAAAGTGGACTAAATAAAAAAAAGGACGCATTTATTTATGTCCTGTGTTGTTATTTGTTTTTCTCCCTTGCTCTTGTGAGTCCCTTGCCCGCGTGTGTGTGTGTGTGTATAAGGCAAATGGGTCACACACCTATTCCCGGCACCAGGGGATATATGCAAAGGGTGTCTCGGGACTGTATTTTATCCCTAAAAAGGAAGCAACAGCGATCATCACTCCGCACGCACACACACAGAAACATGTCGGTAAACCCCGTGGGGTGAATAATCAAAGTATGGCGCGCGCGTCCCTTTTTTTGACAGCATCAGAGGGTGCTCGGGGTGTCCTTTGGCGGGATGGCGATGCTTGCTTGCTCACGGGGCGGATTGTCTAGTGGCGCGTTTCCATCGCCGGCATTGATAAATAGGGAGAGAATCGCACTACGCACACAGCTACAGCATCAGGAATTGATACTGCACCCATCACAAAAACCGCAACCGAGAGAGCGACAGATGGAGAGACATCCGGGATACTGATGTGTGTGTGTGTTATCTGGTCTAGAAAAGATCCTTGTTCAATGTGCAGCTAGTGCTTAGCAAAACTGACCAAACGGAATACTGGACATCCCCTTCAAACTGTGAATGCACTTTCGCAAGGTCGCTATCCGGGCGGCCACTGCTAGTGTGTGTCATTGACGCGTTCTCTCACACATTATCACCCTCAGAAAGTATCTCTCTCTCAACAGGAGAGAGTGCAATGAACCGCAACTCTGTGTAGACACAGGACACGCGGTTTCCCCCCCCTCCTGGACAGTTCCGGGGTGTACACCCAAAACCCATAACGAAAGGACAAAGAAGGACACACCAGTCATTAGGTGTGTCCTCACAATGCACACACACACGCACAGTGGTGGCCAGCATCAGGCGCGCACGCAGCGGAGAAGGTCCTCGTCGCTCGCAGTAGCCTGTGTGACAAATTATTGAATTTATTCGATCTTCCTGGCGGTCCTAACCTCACTTATCTGCTGCCGTTTAGTCCTGTCCTCTCCATCGTATCACTATATCGGTATGGATCAAACTAATAGAAAAGCAAAAGTTTCTCTATTTTTTCCCACCAAAAAAAGAAGACCCAGCAGTAGCAAAAACATTATCAAAGAATGCGGATAAAAAAGTTTGTAATTAAAGAAGTTTTAAAGATCCTTTCTGACTGATTGCTCGATGCCGCTTATTTTGGCAAAGGGACAACCAATTTAATGGAGTTTTCCATAACCAGGAAACATTTTCTCCACGCAACCGCTACTAGTCGGGGGGGTGGAGGGCTCACTGTTTGAGGGTGTAAACAATCAGGCCGGGCACGCCGGATACCATGGGACCTGTGTGGTGGTGAGGTTCTCGTAGGAGCGCCATGACTCCGCTTTGTCAGTCGTCTTCCCTTAACGCTAAACAAATATGCTCCCATAAAAAGCGCAAGGCTCGCGCGTCTCTTGCACCCACCGAGACCGAGTGGGCCCCTTTTTTTACTGCCGCACAAGTGGCGAACGTGCAGTAAACCCATTAATAGAGGACCTGTGGGTAAACTTTTCACCTTCACGGTCGTAAACAAATCAACCTATGCACAAACACTACTGCGTTCAGGAAGAATGCGATAAAAACAAAAACTATGGAAGATAAACATCGGGGCAGAGCGATGAGTGTCACCCGAGTTCCGTGGGGGGTCACATGAGCACGCAACATATTATGACCGGTAAAATAGGATACGGAAACACACACACACTGGGAGAAACATTTTTTGTTCCGGTTGTAAATGAAAAAAGAGTGTTGGAGAACACAGGACAGTTTGAAACTTCCAATGTTTCACTTTATCGATGGCAGCGCCATCTAGCGGTGAGTAGCTGTAGCAGCGCTCATTTTGATACAGTGCTTTCCACATAGAAAGTGTGCATTTTTTATGGATTTTTGAAGATTTTTTTTTTATTCATAAGAGCAGCCTGGCCGTATTGCTAAGATTTATTAAAAAAAAATCTACGGTAATAAACTGCCGATATATGAACATTTCCCTTGCTCCGGCTCATCAGTCACTGAGGTCCCTGACAACAGCACAACGATCTTTTCGATTCTTCGCACCACATTTTGCACCAGAAATGATATTGCATTTCTTGTTTACTCTGCCGTATTCGTGTGCAAGAGTGACACAGATTGTGCATGTATACCACAACCACCCGCCGCTTGGTTTGCACAAGCCAAGACGCGAAAGTACAATATTATCGCAATGAAGGCAAGATAAGATCACAGGTATATGGCTTGTGCGAAAGCACTAAAGACACCGGGCGCGTGCACATAATACAAGGTGTGATTCTTAGATTACTCCCCCCTTCTCGGTTACGATTGCCGTTAGAGAGCCGAAATTGCCCCAAAAAAAATGTATTCTTTATCAAGCACACATATTCACTTGTACCGGAATCTCGTCCCTTAGTCGCGAGTTAGTAACACAAAAATGGAGTGCAAACTGGGGAAACTTTACCCGCCCAACTGATCCAGCTCAAAGTATCCAGTCCAGTAGAGCCAAACGATGCCGATGGCGTACAGCGCGAACCCACCGTAGAACACCGGCAGGAACTTTCCCCACCAACCGGTGGCCATGGTGGGGTTGTTGTGTGGGGTGGCGGCGTACACAAGATGCCGCCCAAACCTTTCTCTCCCCTTTTGCCGAAGGGAGGTGGCCCCTAGAGCACACCGGATATAACAGTAGTTCCGGAAGAAAGAGTTCACTCACAGACAAACACACACACACGGATACACTCTGATACGTGAACCCTGCGGTTCGTGCGAGGTCGGTGCAATTACTGGAGCATGGGTTTGGTTAAGGTGAGCAAAATAATCCACACCGAAGCTGCTGTCTGTCTGCCTATCTATCGAACTAGTCCCCAACTGGTGATGTGGTGGGGAACATTGGCTGTGGGCTTCGAAGCAGGAAAAAATACGAGCCGCAATTATAGGTGGCGTCGTGGACTACCTCCTCTCGGACGATATGCTCGGTTTTCACTTTCCAGAAAGAAAGGTTGAACGAGCGAAAGAAAGAGAGAAAACACAAAGTTTTGCGGTTGAGATCAACAGCAGCGGCAGCTTTCACTGCTTATGTTCCGTGATCGACGATCGGATCGGGAAGGAAGATCTCTCGCGGTGTGAATCATATCGTGGTGAGCGAGTAGGGGAGTTGTTGTGATGTTTACATAAATGAATGTAACAAAAATTCACGGACATCACTAGCAAAACTTCACTTCCGAAAACACCCCAAAAAAAGGTCCTATTCGGCGGCAGTCAATTATCAACCGTCCGACTAATCACATGCTTTGTTTCAGTGAGCTAATCCTAACACCACAGCAGCTGCTTCGAAAAAAAAAAACTATTGCCACTTCACTCCTCTTCTACCCGGCGACTTAGACGACGACTCTCGGACAACTCTCGCGACCCTCTCGAAACCGCGCACTTGTACACGCACGGATAGCGAAACATGGACTGACAGATTGGAGACTCCAATCCGGTACGTACCCAGGGAAAGAGTGAGAGCGAGGGAGAGCAAGACAAGGACTAGAGACCAGGGCGAGATTCCAACGGCCGTGGGTTCACGGTAGCGTGAAGAGGCCACCACAAAATCGAACCCCTTTTTTTCGGAGGGCAGCTGTTTGGGCAACAGCAGCTCCGTCCTCTCTCTATCAACTCGCGGTGGTGTCTCTCTGTCCGCCGGCCGGCTAAGCTTTAGCAGCTCTGGCTACACGTTACCGGCATCCTTATCAACGCAACCATAACCAAAGTGTCTTGAATGTGTCGCGAAGCACCGAGAGAGAAGAGCATCAGGTCCGAAGACAGAACAGAAAAAAAGGGCACAAAATTGGTGTGTAATACCCCGTCGTGTCACGCATCCGTCTTATCGGAGGTGTTGCACGCAGAACGGATTGTCTGTGGGAACGGCTGATTGTGGGGGGAGAGAGAGGGGTTCGTATAAGTACCCGGTCGATTCGATGGCAAAGAAAAGCTTATTAACCCTCGCACGCCCTCTTGAAGTCTGTGTGCGCCCCCATTGGGTATTGATAACCATTTAACGAGGGGGACACCCTGATGTCGATTGCGGTTGGCACTCTCTCCTTGAGGATATTTTGCTTTCCGGGTCTTTCGAGGGAGGTATCTTGACTTATCGCATCGCTGGCACAATGTATAACCGAATGCATTGTTTGAGAGGGCGGAAAGATGGTAAGACATTGAGGTTGACTTCACATAATACTAGCCACACTTTCACACGCAGTACTGTTACAATTTCTGACACTATGCTACCAAGAAGAATGAAATGATTGTTCGCCTTCCTCTTTATCTCGTCGTTACAGCAAACGGTTCCCCGTGTGACCAGTCCAATCAATCAGGATGGTAATCGGAGTCCCCCAATCGGGGTGTGATGTAAGAGATGAGGGACGAACAATGGCTTGCCACGAAAGATGGTGTGGGGGCGAATTGATAAAGGTAAGTAAGGTGGTATTAACATTTATGACTAATCAATTTAATTGATCGCTTGTCTGTGCGCATATGACGATCGAACTGCAGCTCAAGTAGTAGCAAAAACGGCTGATAAGGATGTTTCACCCCCTTTGTCTGCTCACCCGCTTTCCTGATATTACATGTCGGGGGCTGATCATGTGTGTATGAGATGGAGATGGCCTTCCCCACCGAAATCTCCCCCACCACTAACCATGACATTCACCTTCAGGTTATTCAGCACATGGTCATGTGTGTAACCACCAGCTCCGGGGAACAAGATAAAAAGGGTACAAAAATGCACTTTACCAAAGCCTGCCACCCTGTCACCGGTGATACACGGGAGGATACGGCCAGACGTATGCTTTTTATCACCACCGTGAGCCATAAAGATAATGCCTCCATAAAGATAAAAAAGTCGCTTGCAGAAAATGTCTGGCCGAGTACAACAGCTGATTATTGCTGCAGCATGCAATAGGGGTGTGCAAAACAAGAATTGGGAGTTTTTTTTTCTCCCCCAAAATAAAGGTTGAAGATAAAGACACGGATAACAGTTATACGTTGAGCGAAGTTACATCAAGATAATAGCGATACGGGCGCTCTGACTTCATAGCACACGTGGTCGTTACGATGGCCGTTACTATGGAAGCGGTTTGAACGAGCGGTTTGTACCAGATGCCAGCAGAGGGCGCTATAGTCGCACGAGGGAAAACGTTATCGGTACAGTACTGCCTCTTACTAATGTTTAGTGTTTGAGAAGAGTTTTCTAATATGTTTAAAATTTCATATCAGTTTAAATTTTCCGTTTCTGGAAATTTAAATTCATTTCTCTCTCTAACCAACACGTGGTCATCGCGAAACAGATTGACGAGGCTAATTTAACCCGTCCCGTACCCCAGTGAAAGATTGTGCCTCATCTCTCCCCCCTTTTATATAATTCAACGTTTACGGGCAATTATTTTTAAACGATCGCAATTTCCCCCGCTGGGTGTTTGCTTATCACGAACGTGGTAATACGCACGAAAAAAAAAAAACAAGGGGAGGCAACAAACACCTCTAAAATACCCCAATGTTTTTTTTTTTCTTTATTTCGATTGCATGTGGTCAAATGCTTTCGACCAATAAATTCTAGCAGGCCTAGTGATTCGAGAACGATACGTTACCGGCAATGCTCACCAATATTCCGCTGCCGTGTAGCGCCGGTGGC
This sequence comes from Anopheles stephensi, assembly GCF_013141755.1. NCBI lineage: Eukaryota > Metazoa > Arthropoda > Insecta > Diptera > Culicidae > Anopheles > Anopheles stephensi. The sequence continues at coordinate 20,429,202 of NC_050203.1, forward strand.
TACACAAGAGTACAACAAATTGTTACCGCTTGTTTGTGTTGTTAAAAGGCATAAAAAACGAACAGCTGCTTCGTGTGAGGCTGCTGCTTGATTTATTTCGGGGGCATTTCTCTTCTTATTTCGGCAACTCAGGTGGGGGGGTGCGAGTTTGTTGTTTAACCCCCATGGGCGACTTTTTACACCGGGGGAATGCTTACTCTCGATTTTTCAAAGAATCAAGGGGGTCACATAAAGGGGAAAAGGCTACATATTCCAATTAGCTTCGATAAATGTTGGACGTATTCGTATCTACGCTGATAGAGTTTGCGCTTATTCAATATATCTATCGCGCTTATTCAATATCGGCCTTATCGTACACTTTGTACCACACCAGAGGGACACACTTCATCGTGCGCTTGAAGCTTGAAGAGGTGGTTCGGGACAGGTGTTTTGTCAGTACAAAATGTAGATAATGCTCCATCACTCACGAACCAACTCCCTCGAGGTAAACGTGGTGTTCGTGTCAAAAAAAAGCAACAACGAAACAAGAAACAGACACGTTTTCAGCTCTTTTTATTCCCAAGCTTTACATAGATGCATTAGCTTATTAAAATCGGACGTTATTTTGTGCGAGCATTAAAAACCTCCATCTTGTCTTAGGGACACATACGGCGTATCTTTCACTTTAGAATCTCATCTCCTCCAGGGGTCCACGTTTTATGCATCCTGTGTCTAGCGAACCAATTGAAACAATTGATGCCTATTCGGAATAAGTTGAAGCAGTAGCAGCAGCAGCAGCACAACCAGTACATACAGGGGGGCATTAGTATACAGCTCTGAGAACCTAGCTAAATGAATCTTTTCCTGCGCCGCACGTCGGCAAATTATGCAAACACATACATTTTTGCACAACGGCGCAAAATTGGAGCATTTGCTGGGGGATGACCGTGGATAGTTGCATTGCACTTAAAAGTCACAGAATGTGTGAAGCAAAATGTCAAGTTTAAAGGTTTATTCCCCGCCGAGTGCACAGGGGGGAATAAACCCCCCGCCCGCCTCACAGTTGATTGCTCAATTCGAAAAAGGAAATCGCCGTCTTGCTTCTAGAACTTTCTAACCAAATAAAATAAGCAGAAGCGCATGATGAATAAAAATCCCATCAAATATATGTATGTCACACCTTCTCTAAGCTCGGGGGACTGAGTGGCCACACCCAAGCTAGACCCAAGGCACAAACTTTAAGAGGTCCCGGATCGTTGTCTCCGGCGAACGATCCGTGATGAGACCACTGGCGGGGAAGCAATTTATAAATAATCTGCTGCTTGCCTGCACTGCTCTCGGTTTGGTAAGTGGTCGTCCCCCGCTTCTTCTACGCTGAGCTGCTATTTCTGCTGATTGACGACTATCGTACGATCTCTCTATTCTTATGTTTGCGCTACTGGCGAAAAGATAATAAATTTTCTGTAAACCCTATCCCGATCCCCGCCCCCCGGGGGGAGCTCCGCAGATCAGCAATATCTTACATAACGACGCTCGCACGGTTGCAAGCATTTGATGATAAAATTTATTTTCGTCGTCATAATTCCTCTCCTCGAGGTGATAGTAGTTAGGGAAAAGAACTTTCGCAGTGACTTTTTCTCTCATTCGTTGCCTCTTGTTACACCAGAAGATGAACATATTGCTCGTCAGCCTCAATCATCTCTCGTGGAATGCATAACATCAGGAGATGTGTGTGTGAGATTGCATCAGTAAATGGTACATACGCAAAAAAAAGCAGACGAGAACCATGTACAGGAAACGTCTATTTAGAACCGAACTGTGCCCCACACAGATCCACCCTTTTTCTCCCATCCGTCAGTTGGCGCAGCTGGAAAATGCGATGCTGCGCTTCACCGATCAAATGGGGCAATTCTTTCTCGCATGGCATGGAAAGTCAATCATATGACAGTCAAGAATGTCTGGCGGCTGGAACGGATGTCAGATGTTGGGGGAAAATAAATGCCCCACTGTTCCATCAGAGTCGGTGGTGGGTTTCTCCCAATTGCGGAATGCATCGCAACTCAATATGATGGCCGCTGCTGGTGGTGACTTATCATGAGGTGGACTAACCTAACCCCATGATCCAATTGTGGAGACAGAAAAAACCTGGTAGAATACACAACTATTTTCTCGTTTTATCATCTGTTAATTGCACACAAAAGCAACACAAACAGATTATGGTGGTTATAATTAGTGTGCATTAGTAAGATCTCACTTTTGGAAGGGTTTAACAGGTTAGACTTTACACAGAACCCCTCGTTAGGGGACGTGTTCTCTTTGGGACAAAACATGCTACTACTTGTCACATTCTTTTAAGATGCATATGCCAAACACCACACTGTACGTTGCACATACAACCAAGCCTTCCCCACCTAACGTTGCTCGTTCGGGATGCTGGTAGGCATGGCCACGTGGCTCTCGCCTTGCTTTGGGAGATAATTATGCGAGCTATTCAGTGATGAGTTTCTGAATGTCCCCTATCCGATTTCTCCGACCATTGGTGTTGCATCACGCAGCACTGTAGAAGGTGTTTAGTACGCTAAAACAAACGAAAAGGAGCTACAAAAAAATACTGTTGCTCATGCAAACACAACACACGGGGTGGCGGGGGAGGGGGGGTACTCCCTCTCGGAAGGGTTTTTTTTTTAAAAAGAAGAGCTGTGCATTACCCAAGTATATTAGCGAATCATAATGGACCGGATTTCGCTAACGTTAAGCATAATAAGGCGCCCTTGTTGCTGTTGGAGATGTAATTCGGAAGGCAGCGGTGATAGAAAATCCGTTCCTGCCCTCTATCTGAATCTCCTGAGTGAGTGGTGAAGATTTATTACAAAACACACACACACACACGCACGCAAACAGGCATTTCTTGAAGGAACTGGTTGTTAAAAAAAAGGTGGTGTTAAACAAGCATGCATCGTTTGGGGAAGTTAATTCATATCAATCAAAGGGAAGGGACAAAATGCTGCATACATTAGATCGAATGTCTCACATTTCAAACATTGTTTGTGGTTATTTGGTCGCATTTGTTGTTGGACATTCTATATCGAAAAACTAAGGTTAGGTCAGCACGCAACGAAGATACAGTCTTCTGGCCAGGGGTGGTGGTCGTCCCACCACTAATGGGGAATGGTGCATAAATTATAAACGATGGATTGTAGTAAACCGCTGAATAATTTAATAATCTCTCTCTCTTTCTGGTAATCCTTCTCTACAACACATCCATAGAACTTGCTATTTAGAGGCCACACATTTTAATAGTTCTCACATTCGGGCTTATAAAAAAAGGTTCAGACGTCACTGTTGTGGGTAAGTGATCCCATTTCATGATACACAGCTGGCGGGAAATGCAATGGGTCAGAGTGAGACCGGCACATGAGCGAAACATGAAGCCTTTTCCCGGGGAATGTCCTAGTTTCCCGGTTGGGCCCCGGGTTTTGGATTACGTAAAGCCAACTTCCTCCTATCCCTCCTCCTACTCGTTTCCTATGTGGGAGAACTTCCCGGTGTTCTGCCTGCTGATATCGATTCGCCCAGTTGCGTAACCCCGGAGTGTTTTGCATAAATGATGTCCTTCCTACGGTAGAACCTATCATATAATGCTAACACACAACCTACATTTTGCTATTCACAGAGCACTGTGCATTATTTTTAATCCCTTTCTCGAAACGCTCCCACTGGCGCGAATAGAAAACCCCGGCAGATGTATAAATAGTTACGCAACAAAACACACCCACACACACCACACCTCCGGCACAGGAAAAACCGGAAGAAGCGGGTTCGTTATATTTATGGGTGGGAAAAAAGAAAGGAAACCCCTCAGAAGAGCAGAAGCCACACAGGATCGGGCTCGGGGAAACCGCGTGACCTTGAACTCGAAATTCGCAATCACCCGCTTTTCCTCACCGGCACTTGTCCCCCCAACCCCCATTTGGGTTGTGCTAGGTTACGCAAGCTGCTGGAGAGTACGGTACGATGCTGCTGCGCGTAACAGCTTTTTCCCATTCCACCATCTCTAGGGCTGCACAACCCCATATCCCAGGAATGGTTGCTAGGGGCATTCTGCCGTTGCACATTTAACGATCGAGGGCGCAGTGTGTGTGTGTGCGCCCGGGACTTTTGTATTGTGCAGTGTGTGTTATAACACTGATGAAGCTGCAGCCTGCATGTCACGTGACGCAAATTCGCCCGGGGTTGGGTGTACTTAGAGCTATATAGTTTCTAGCTTTCTCTAGGAGTTCTTGGCTTGGTCTTGATTTACCCGTCGCTTAATAGTCAGTGGGTGCAGATTCATTTACTACAAGAGCTATTATGCAAGTATTTTGGTGTATAGAATTAAAAGCGAAAAATTGTATTACCTAAGCGAAAGCGAGCATCGGAAGTGATCCGATCCGGTGCTGGTGGAGAATGTTGGTGTGCGTAATGGTAGTGCTTCCGGTGGTGTCGCCGACCGTGTGCTGCTGCTGATGCATGTCCAACTGCGCGAGTCAGGTTGCAGCAGCGGCCTATTGTATGCAAAGTACTGCTGCTTCGTCCGCCGAAGGCATCGAAGAAGAAACGGGAAGCCTCCTACTCCTCCTACTACTCCCAGTCGTTCCGGTAACCTTACAAGCGTCATCATCATCGTGTGATGCTTCTTGTGCCTCGTTCGTTCGGCTGTGTATGTGTGTGTGCACCTTTTTCGCAAAGATCTTCTTCCTTTTGCACACACACACACTCGGAAAGATCCGGAACTGTGGTGGGGGTTCAAATTTTCCCGCGATTCTTCGTTCCACTTGGAGCAGCAGAGTAAATGTCTTTTGTAAGGTCTCTCTTATGCCGGACGTTTGTTCCCTGTCGTCATTCGCACACACTTACACAATGTGTGTTGGTGATGTCTTGGGGAACGGATACCTTCTAGAAGAAGCTAAAAAAAGGGGGGGGGGGGGAGACAAATACATTTTGGTTTGGGAAGAGTTATTCCCACACCAACTTTCATTTTGCAATTGGGAATAAAATTCGCAACAACCGGAAGCGGCTAATTGTCTCTTCTCTGTGTCTTTCCGAGCGTCGTGTTCCGAGTGCAGGAGCAAACAGGCCCTTGCACAAGCGCCAAAAGAAGGTAGAAGACGACCATTTTCTTCGCGCCATCTCATGTCGTCTTTTCTGTGCTTCACCCTATTCTGGACGATCTTATTCGGACCATTGCGGAGGCCTTCATTCCGTTCTGTTCGAAAGGCGTGGGCTACTTTTCGGTTTGCTTAATCGAAATTGCTGCACCCGATGTGCTGTGCCTAAAAAACCCTCACATTTCCTCCATATTCCGGCGGATTGCGCAATGGGGCAACGAACTACCGGACATTGACCGCGGGCAGAGTATTGAAAGCGGTTTTAGGCGCCAGTTTCGTTCCTATTCCTTAGCTGCAACAGAAAACGCTCTTCGCACATATTTATCGTCCCCGATTTCATCACACACAGAATGCACAGTGTATTGGAACGTGCTCTGTGCTGTACGTGGAAACCGTGGAGACACATTTATTAACGCGAGACCGCGACCACATCATCATCCACCACCACCAATGCACGCGACATGCACGGCCAATTGGCGACGGGGCACGTACGTACAAGCGCGTTCGCAAATTGGCTTTAAATTGAACGGAATGAAGCTAAATAAACAGGTTTATGAGTCAGAGAGAAGACCCGCACCAACACCAACGGATACGGCACGGAACCTCGGGAAGCTAAAAAACAAAAACCACCATCGCCGCCGCCACAGCACACACACACACGCACACTAGCGGATTTTTTACGCAATTTCTTTTCCGGCTAAAATAAAACGCCGGCCGGCATCGCGAAGGAGCCGGCAAATGACACACGAAATTGCAATTCGATAAAATAAAATAAAAAAACAATCGCCGTTGACATTTCGCACACACACACGTACATCTCGGTTTGCAAATGCGTGACAGATGATGTGCTTATGTAACCATGGCAAACCACAATATCCGCTAAATATCCTTCAGTTCGTATGTCACACAGCTTCAGCACGGAAGAATCTAATTGTTTTTATCCACATCAGGTAATCTGCATTCACTCAGTTCGTTGTATTGCCATCGGAAAATATAATAATCAAATCCTGCTACTTACGCGCTACCATACACAGTTTCAGTGTTTCGCCAGTTTGCTTGAAAGGGGTTGAGCACTTCATCTCCAAACGACTCCCAGTGATCCCCATATTCGGGGCAGAAGTGAACAAGTCAAGTCAGCAGAGAGAAAGGACCATTTGGGACCACAGTCCGACTGACAGGTATGGATGCAATTTTGGGCAAGAAGAAAAGCTTGCGAGACTCATCGCTGTGTTGAATCCTTTTTCCCTGCTTTCCCTAACTTATTCACTTGCCCCAAAGTTTGGGAGGGGGTCTCCGTTAAGCAACACTTTTTTCTTGGGGAGGTTTTGGGAAACACTTTGGCTACACACACTCTATCCCACACTTGGCTTGGCTTGGCTTGGCTTGGTGTATCTGGGAGCTCACCTTTCTTCCAACCGGCCGAACTCAACGAGATTTCAAACGAAATTGAACAAGTGCGTGATCGCGGTGAGATGATTTTATTGCCAGCCAGGGGTCGCACTTCGGGACTGGCGCTTCGTGCGATCGTTCCCGCTTCGGGTTTCGGGCCACCCGTGTGGGGCGTCCGGTTGCGCGAGCGAGACAAAGCTGTACGACCCCCCCTCCCAAGATTAGGGCAGGCGTGTGTCTCGCTCTTCCGCACCCATACACATACAGCTAAGGGCAACGCGAACGGTCGCGATGCCGTTTGCTACTGCGCGTGGATATACACTCGTTCGTGGAGCTGACTGCGGGCTATACGCTGAGGAGCGTCTATCCCATTTCCAACCCACCAACCCGCACAATTGTATCACACATCTATCTCTGTTGCGTCGGATGCGATGAGGTAAACTTATGCGATACGGCGATGGTTAAGGTGCTTGTGGACGGTAGCCCTTTTGGTGGTTTTTGATGATAGGGATTTTCCCCAAAATTAGAGATTATAAAAAAAAAATTATTCATAAAGAACGGCCTGGCCGTATTGCTATAAAAACTTTTTGTCAACTACTAATTTAAAATTTCATTAAAAACAAATTTTAAATATTGGTTGGAGATTGAAGGTTCACATAGCAGAACCGAGGTTCAAATCCATTCGTAGCCGTTCTCCCGTAGTGCGGACTAACTTACGGCCAAATTAATTAATAAGTCTAATAAGCTACACGAAAGCCAGCATGGCCTAGCAGGTAGTTAAGTCATGAAAAGGAAGACTTTTTTTACATTTTCACAGTTGATAATCTGCCAACATATAAGAAAATTATAGCTTTTTCCGTGTTGTACCAACCCCTTAAGCTTACGAACGTCCATGTTCGTTTGTGCATTATGTATTATAATAATACAATAATAACTTATTAGAGCATGCTGTCCACATAGTGGCTTACCAGACTTCATTCTACCTCGTTACCCAGCATAAACAGCCCTGAGCAACTGAAGAACTGTATAAACATAATTTGGGAAATTTTGGGAATATTGTTCTACTTAGCTCTATAAAGTTTTTCTTGTTTATTTTTATGATTTTTACGAGATTAAGATTTTGCTAAATATTTTAAAAATGCATCAAACTAGTATTTGCATCCTTATCTAACTATTTTTAACAATATTTTTAATAAGATACATATCGCTTCGGCGATTGGGAACAATAACGTCTCTATCGTGTAACAGCTCCACAACGCTTCATGCCCGGTTTCGTCGTATAATCCGCGCGTTCTGCATTATGCGACGAAGTTGCTTCGGGTTGTGTAAAGAAGCATTTGAATGTCGCGCTGAATGCAACACGATACCCATTCCCAGCAGAAGGAAAGGATAATATGCTTTTGGCTCGTTCTGGCAACTTCCGTTCGCTTGGCGTGCGCATAAACGTACGACAGAGAGCGAAGAATTGCGTCAGTTGAATATGTATGATACGCTCAGCCTGGCATATTCTGTGTGGAGCTTCGTTTAGCAAAACGAAAAAAATAACAGACCACTGATTCTTCGATAAATTGACTAGAAGCTAACTAAAATCACGCTCCAGTGGCCGTTCGTTTGATGTAAAGCAGTTTTTATGGTGCGACTATCGATTTCTATAAGCGACAGCGAATTTCACCATGTTAGGTCTTATCTTTATCATAGCTATACGGTTTGTACAGTGTCGATATCCATCTTATGTAATTCTCTTTTCCTGAACACTGAGCCCAGTTTGTCAATGAGTCGTTTTATCTAGAATCCAATAGAAATTTTCGACTCCAATGAAAAAACGCGCCCCTAAAACCTAAAATAAGAGAGAGAGCTCCTTTGTAATCTAAAACGCCTTCAAAACAAAAACAATGGTCAAACACACACACACATACATACAAACAGTTGTTTCGTTTGATCGGATATCAAAAATATCAAGATAACTCACGCGCAGATCGTACAACGAAGCAGTACATCCTAGAACAGCACAACTGCTGTTGTACTGCTTTCGCACCCCAAAATTTGTGGGGAAAATGCATAGGAAAAGCGGAGAAGTCCACAAAGCAAACGAAGAGTCGAAAGGATGCATCCTTCCCCGAAAACCCGAACACAACCATCTGGCCACGTTACGTAACCTTGAACTCACGAACGGAGCGCCATTCGGAGTGCATGATTCATTGAGGGGGGTGTGTGTGAGTGATAGCAACTCTTCCAACCCTTTGCTGATGTATTGTAACATCTGCTGGAACTAAGGGGGCTCGTTTATGGTTTCCAGCTCTCTCAGTACTACTATCGATCGATCCTGCTTCGTCACCGTTATGGGAACGGGGAAACACTTGACGTCACGACCCACACGAGACACGTGATAACCCGCTACATCGGAAGTGAGTGAACGTGCGCGGTAAACTTTTGTAAGGGTGCTGAAGTACCTCCGGGGAAGATACAGCGGGATTAAGGCGAGTGGCTGCATTAGGACAATTAATTTTATCGCACTCGTTCTTTCTCTAGCGTCCATGAATGGATGCCGATGGACGCAAGACAACGGAAACTCGAACTTCGAGAACATTAATTTAGATTAGTCGGTTAGTTAATTGACATACTCAGCAGCTCGTTGAGGATGGCGGTTGTTGTGTTGATGATGTGGATCACCGCAAGAGTGTCACCAGTATGATCGATTGAAGGTGAAAGCTCATCGAGGTTAGTGGAGATACTAATTGCAGTGTTTGCAGTTTTTTGCTGATGACCGAATTTCTCGCTAGAGGACAGTCAAGTTACTAGAACGTTCTCTTTAGTAGACAGTCTTCGTGCTGGATGAGTAGAAGCGTAACGCGTTTGGATTGCACAACGCAACAACGATAGGCGGTAACGGTGACAAGACAGGTCAAATGATCGATAAATCGAACACTCTGGGGCGAAAAGGAGAAACAAGACTGGTAGCTGTGTAGTCTTGGAAAGCATGGTACAGCTAGCTCCCAGGATTAGAGGTTACCCAATCGCTCCAACGAAGGCAGATAGCTTAATGGCGGTAATGCGTTTGTGGTGCTGAAGAGGATTCCTGTTTGGATTACAGTGACAATTTGATTGAATGGAACGCTTGTTAATGATGACACAATCGAATTACTACTAGGGACGATAGAAAGGACGATAACGCTAAGTGCTCTATGCAATTGACAGATTTGCCTAACGAATCACCTAACGCTGTAGTAGTGGATAAGTTTAAAAAGAAGGTAATAGAATTGAAAAGCTTTAGAGCTAACAATTTTGCTTCAAATTAGTGTAAGGACTCAACAAGCAAATAATACAGGGTTTAAGTTCGAAAGTAACGCTTCGAAGCGTTACAACGTTACGATCTCATACGATCTTAACGTAAACTCTCTTTTTTAATGTTTATTTTACGTGTCATGTTAAGGATACCATCACAAATTTCCGTCAAAGGCGATTGGAAATCCAAACTGTGCCAGTTTCCTTCGCCAATCACGCTTTCACATCCAAAATTCAATCGTTAAATGATTCCATGTGGCTTTCCACTATCGATATAACCGTTCTATTTCTGTCTGGAAGGAGAAACCGGCGACTAATAGCATAAGTGTTGCAGAATGAGTTTTCCCTTTGCTTCCTTTCATATCGGTACGCGATTTAGGTTATGTGCTCTATGGAACCCACACGACTAAAGACCCCCCGTTTCAATGCATTTGTCTGGCAGCTCACGCGAACGTTCAGTATCAGTGAACCATACAGAAAATCAATTTCTGTCGGTCCGGCTTCACTGTTGGAAGCGAATTGTGTTTTTGATTTTGCTACCCGCCTTTACGATGGTGAATGACACCGAACAGGCACTTCATTATGAATAATTATTTAGAAAACGGAAGGGCTTGCTGTGATAATCTGTGTAACGCATTCAACTACGAACATGCCTTGCTTTTCTGCATGCCGTGACCTTTCAGGTGTCGTTTGAAAATAACGCTCCCCAAACCAAGCCCAACAGCAGTTGTTGCGTCAATCTTTCGTCAGTTTCTACCGGCATGCTGCCACGACCAAGACGGCAGGAGTAATGTAACGTAAAGAAAAGGGAAATTTGTCGCTACGTGGCAGAGCGATGGTAGCATTCCCGAATGGTTCCCGGTTGGTTCGTGCCACATCGCGAAAGATTGTTCGGAAACCGTTGGCAGTGTGACGTGGAAATGACGACAACCCAACAGCCAGCCCGGGATGGCTGGCTGGCTGGTGAGGTGCTGTGTGCGGTGTTGCACGTTATTTTCAAATCCCGGATCCCGGGGCTAGTCTTATTTTTGGCCCCGAACAACCGATACCTTGGCGAACCATCGCTCCGCAGGATGGATACACTCCGAGAGCACGGCGTGCTGCTGCACGGAGATCGGAGCAATTAAAGCAAACGCCATGGTTTTTCGTTTTGTCAGCGTTAGAGAAGCGCCTAGCTTACAACTTTCTCTGAAGCATAAAATTAATGTCTGGATATTGAAATCTCCAATGCCACTAACAATCACAAGCTCAAACCATTTGGAAGTACGATCGTACAAAAAGTTCGTGTCCACCATTTTGTTGGATTCAAATTCTCAACACACGTCGTTAGACATAGTGTCTTTGTCTTTGGCTTCTGTCGCCGTAGACGAGCGGTTAAACTGCGTCCAAAAAAAAATCCCAAGCGTGTGCGAAGGTGCTTGGGGTCGTGTGCCCAAATTAGAGGACCGCCCGCTAGATCACCGACCCACCATCTGGTCGTCTGTGGTTGGATGCCGTCGAAACGCGCGGTGGGTGGCTAGTGGGTGGTAATTTAACTATCCTCCGACTTCACGCTCACGCTCCTTCGAAGCTCCTTTTCCGACCCACACACACCAGTATGGATCGGTGCCGAGAGTTTATCTTTGGCTGCGTTGCGGTGCAATCTTTTTTCTTCCGACAAGTCCGTTGACCGGTTGTTGGCAACCGCTTTGGCTTTGGCAGTTTGAATTTGACCAAACACGGCGGCCACTGCCAAGGCAAGCCACACGTAGCCACGCGCGCATCCTCGTGTCGGTTGTATGGTTTTTCTGTTGTGTTGAAGATTTGCATCGCTTACAGTGGTGAGAATAAGTGTAAGTGTGGAAGATTCGATGATAGAAATGCAAGTGATTGATCCGATGATGCCCGGTGAAGAATGGTCAATGTTTATAGAACTGTGTTTTACAAAAATTACAGCAAAAATACTATTTGAAGATCGTTCAAAGTTAGTTGTTCAATAGTATCTTCATGTTCCACTATACCACCTGGCGTCTTAAAAAAATTAAAATTAAATTTTATATTTGACAAATTATTTTGTGGGTCGCATTTTTCAATATTTAATATAATGAAACCCTCTACATAGTCTCCTTAAGACCTCCAAAAAGCCTTCATACAAAGCTAATCACTCATAAGTATTTAAAGGTAACTCCTTTCCCGGATATAAAATCGAATCTAACCATTATACCGTTTGCTTCACAAAGATGCACCAATCACTGTAAATCACTCGCCAACAAGTCAAGCCAACATCCGAGCATCGGATCTCTCACCGCTGATGATTCTTTATGATCGATTTTCGATTCAACCGTTTGGCAAACGATTCGATTGGAGCGATTGGTGCTTCTCGCTTCTCCTTCGAACGGAACAGCGGAAGCTGGATGTAATGGCGACGCCATGTTTGCATTACAAACAATGCCGTAATCTAAATAGTGCCCCCCCACCCGTTCCCCCGTTGCCCGCCTACACCACCAAATGCTTCCACAAACGGTCGATCGTGCACGGTTGACGGGAGATGTGAACCGTGAGATAGGTTATATTTTTATTGCCAGAACACACCCGCAATTCGCGTCGATCGGCGAAACACCGGCAGACGACTCCCCACCGAGTCGTAGAAGTTTGAATGAAAAATTTAATGGAAATTGTTTCGCGCTTTTCGCACTCTTTTCCACCGCGCATTTCCACCGCGCTAACATTGTACGGCGGAGCAATTTATCAATACGATAGGGTTTCGACGGATCGAGGGAAAGGAGGGGGGTATGAGTGTGGGGGGATTGGTTTGAAGGGAGAATTTATTTCGCATCTGGTTCTCTGTGCTGTATTCATCTGTGGAACGGTGGAAATTCTCGGTATTTGGGAGAAGCAACTACAAAAAAAAAAGAAATCAACCAGCAGCGCACGCTCACACATATACGCACGTTCGGTTGGCAATCCATCATTTGTGGCATAAATGATCCATAGCAAGAGCAGCAACCTCCCTCTGAATGGTAGGGGAGAGAAGCAGGAAAGGGGCGGGTTGTTGTTTGGGTGGTGTGTTTATGGTACGATAGCCATGGTACAGTGCGCAATACCAACGGTCTTTCGGAGTGGAGACCGATCGGCTACGGCTGTGCGCCGATCGACTACCTTTAATCCGTTACGATTGAGTCGTAATGTTATTGACATAGCTGTAGAACAGCTTCAACTGCAAGGCAAATAAATAGAGGACCAATAATTTATGGATTCTCTCCAATGTAAAGAGGGAAAAGAGTGTGTACTTCAATCTAAAAAAACTTCCTCAAAAACAACTTGAAAACTCCTCACAACGGGCTCTTCAGTGGAGTTGGACAAGACATCAATCTTTATTTCCTGTTTTGTTTCGATCTACCCTCACACCAGTGTGTTCCTACCTACCTAAGATTTTTTCCTCACATCCCGCTTTTCTTTTTCCGATGACTTTTTCTAAATTTAGACTCAGAAGAAAAAAAACAACAGCCAAACAAATCCTTTTCGTTGGCGTATCTAATCTTGTGCCATCGGTCGGCGATTGCACCGGCGTTGACAGATGTGTAATTTCGGGTGGTTGCGTTGCTGCCGCAATCAGCATCCAATTTAGATCGATGCAATTTCATAAGAGATTCTATAATAGATCCGTAGGGATTGTTCGGATCCATTGTTGAGCGATCTTTTTTGATAGCCGCGTCGATGGAGCAGCCTGGTACTTCATGCATTTGAAGGGCTTTCGATCCGTGTAGCGGAATTTTTGAATAATTTTGGGGAATATTTGAAACAGATGGTGGAATATTACAAGCTCGTTGTGGAACTTTGAAATCATGTTATGGATTCTTGTATAAACGCAGGAGAAATAAGTAATGTGACTATGGTACTTTTTAGTCGATTTTTTGGTCAAAAGATCGTTTTTTGCCTATCATTATATTCTTCTTCTGTCAATACGGCGCCAAGCCATCTAACTATAAATATAAATAAATAAATAAAAATTATATTCTTCTTCTTCCTTGGCACTACAACCTCGAGAGGTCTCGGCCTACCATTTCTGGCTTTCTGTGACTTAATTTTACCCGTAATAAAGTAGTCAGCCCTACGTACGGGAAGGCGGTCCGGATGGGATTTGAACTCCGGTACTGCCGTGTAAAGACCGGCGCCGCTATCGCCTCGGCCACCGAACCGCCTCAACATTATTCTTGTGTATTAAAAAAATCTCTCAACAGAATTACTGTTGGTCGAAATATTTCAACTTCAATTGGAAGCAGGATTATTCCATTTTGTCTATTTGATGTTTGAATAAATCTTCTGCTATAATAAATTTAATAGGGACTGTAATCTTCTGGTTCATTAAAACGAATTAGAAAATAAAATCTAATTTAAAAAAACCCAATGGAAAAACCCAGTCTGAGTCACGATCTAAATATTTACCCACAACAAACGGTATTAGAAAAATGCATAGCTAGTCCACTATCGGCTGCCAACTGCAGTTGTGCACCTCGCATAGATCAAACAAAATGTATTTAGCACACGTGTGGGTTTTCACAAAAGTAAAACAATTTTCACCTGCACGTACGGCTAAGATCAAATAATATTTTTGTAACGTCCTAAAGCAACGCCGTCGTCGTATTATTGTTACATGCTCCTAAGCGCCACGATGCTCTTAGCCGGTGTCCGAAGCTGTTAAAACATTAGCGTGTTGTTTTGAAGTATTGAACCATTTTTCTTTCTATTTGTTGCATTCGTGGGGCCGGGTTGAAAAAAAAAAAGAAGCAAAATGTCCATTCCGCATCATAGTCGAGTGTTTTTCGTCTTGAAGTTAGCTTCAAGTTTGAAAATCTGGACGGGACGCACGTAACCCAGCGTCGACCAAAACCCGTAAGGTCGGTAAGGTCAAAGCGAACAGTCTCCATCCTGCTTGTTTTTCTCCCCTTTTTCCCTCTCTCCGTTTTCCCGCTTTATGTGCCGGAACGGTGAAAATAAACGAAATAATAATTAAACCTCGGTTGCTCTTGAGTTTATGGGCTTTTCTTTTGCTTTTGCTGGTGGTTGTTTTTGCCCCCACCGAACGGAATCGTCGTGCATTTGCGTCGAATGTTTTACGCTTTAACCGACGGCCATTACGACTGCAGCAGAGACTGTGCTGTGCTCCGGGAAGTTGCAATGCATCGTTGCTGCGCTTCGCAACGGAGCCGCGGAGCACGCACGCCGATTTTCGGTATTCGATTGTGGTTACCTAGCCGTGTCTCATTCGTGTCGTTTAAAAATAGGTTCGATCTACCGGGAAAGAATCCGGTGGTGGTGAAGAGAGAGAGAGAAAGAGGGAGAGAGAGGATCGCGGGAAACACCGAGCAACGTAATGCGTTGGATACGCCACCGAATTCAGTCCACCCCGGGTTTCGTTGGTTGAGGAAGATAAATTTGCTTCAGATATTAAGTTTTCGCCTTTAGCGATCCAGCTTGCTCTCCCCGGCAACGGAGCCGTTGCATATAGCCACTGCAACTGCAGTTGCAGGTTAACTGGCAGCCAAAAAACCCTGCCTAAATATAAACATCCCTGCCGTTTCGGATGATATAGACGGCTTCCACACAGACGCCCGGGGCCAAACTGTCACCCGTAATAAACGTCTAGATGTCCCGCGAGGTGAGGGCCCCGGACGATCATCATCATCAGGGTTGTGTGGATTCTGCCAGAGCGTACTGGTTGGTAATAGTGCATCTGTAGCATGGCTGGCAATGATTTATAAGGCGTTGCCGGGTATCGGTACGGGTCTTTTTATAGAAGGCTTGGGTTGAGAACTGCTGTGCGGTACGTCCGTTTGAAACCGAACGCCAAACAGAGTCGCGAAAGGCGAGACACTACCACCGCAAGACTGGTTGATCTCGAGTGCAACAGCAGACATCCTCATGATCACCAACTAAAACCAACCTTCTGTAATGGGACCGGGTCATAGCAACTGCAGTTGTGGGTTGCTGTCAGTTTTCAAGAGCAGCACAAATTATTCGTCCATAGAATGGTCCCGCGCTTTGGGCAACATCAAACATTGTTGCCGGTTCGGAAATGGACGGTGGAAATCGTTGGAAGTGGTGCCAAGATTGGATGACTCGGAAATTGGAATACATCCACAGATGCCTTTTTTGGTGAATTTATAGTTTCTTGTCTACGATTTGAATATTTCGGAGGAATTCAAACATCGAAGGACAGAAAGGACATATCGGCTTAAAGTCTAATCTTCATATGGAACAAGAGCATCTCAATCTCGAGGACATAATCTCACTATCAAAATCCAAGGACACATAAGCCATAATTCTACCCTGCAAACAAAACAGAAGGAATAAACTCAACCCTTAAACGTGGCCACAGTACACATTGCATTATATTTCACGAGCTTAACGAATATAGCTGCGGCCAAACATTGGTGAACAGGTGAAATAATTTAGCAGCTCATCAGCATTTTGCGCCTGAACGCGCAAGCAAACATCGCCAAACACCTCGCAATCCTTCCGCTTAGATCTCACCTTCCACAAGGTTTCTCAGCAAAGCAAGCCACTAAACCTCCTCTATGTCTAGTGCCTAAAGCGTATGTGTGAATGTGTGTTTCGAGGTTACCTGTCGGCCGAAAGGGAAGATGGAGCCTTGACGGCTGGGGTGGCGGCAGCAGTGCCGGCAGCCACACCGCGACCACCTTCGCCCTGCAGGAAGTCCATGGTAGAATTTTTAACATCAATCTTTGGCTTCTGGCCCGGTTTGTTGTTGGTGGCCGGTTTCTGCTGCTCGACGATAATGAAACTATCCTCATTGTTCGAGGGCAAAACTGGGGCTTCAGTTGATGGGGGAGTGGCCTTTGCTGGTGGTGTCGGTGTGGGTAGTTCCTTCTTTTCCTTCACAAGCCTTGCTGGAGCAGGAGCTGGAGCTGCTGGGGTTGGTACGGAAATGGGTTCCGGAGCAGGAGTTGGAACAGGTGCTGGAGCTGGAGTTGCTACAGGTTCCGGTTTCGGGAGGTCTTTCGGTTTAACTTCCTCCACCGGTGAAGGTTTCGGAAGAGTTGGAGCGGGTTTTGCGGGTTCCGGAACTTTGCTAGGTTCGACTGGTGCTGGTTTTGCGGGGGCCGGTACAACTGGAGCCGGTTTGCTCACGGACACCGGAACGGCTGGAGCTTCGGGTGTCTTCGGTGGTTCCGGTTTGGGGACTGTAGGCTTAACCGGCTCTAGTACCGGTGGACGAGCTGGCTGCTGAGCGGGCTTCTGTTCTGGGCTTGGTTTGGTCGGTTCTACCGCAGCCGGCTTTTCCGCTGGCTTTGATTCTGTTGCTTTCGGTTCATCGGCAGGTGTGGCCGATTCTGGAAGCGCTTGTACGTTTCGATTTTTACCAGTGAAAAACGCAAAAATTCTATCCAACAGTGGAATGCGTTTTCTGGAAACGGAGGAGGGAAAAATTATAAAAAAGAAAAAAGAAAGGAAAAACTAAGAAAAAAGAATATTCAAATAACAAAACACAAAAAAAGAGTAAAATGCAATAAAACATAAAAAGAGCAAAAACAAACGAAAACGGACATAGAAACAAAGAACAAAAAATCAGATATTATAAAAAATATCCAAAAATTCAATATAAATAAGAAAAGTATCAACCGCAAAACAAAACAAGCAATAAACAACTGCGCGCTGTCAGTAAAATTACCAATCGAATACGAAGCGAAGCATTGCACTGATCTAAAGCCGATCCAATTTGCGCGCGAGAAGCGCTTGGCCGGTTTCTTGGGTTCTTAAGAATTCGCATTAATTGCACCCGAGCCTTGGCCAACTGCTTGCCATGACATGTGTTCTAGTCTTGTCTTCTTTCCTGTATCATTACTGTCGGCTGTACGTGTTACCGTGCATCTTTCCTTCTGCTCTGCTGTACGTGTTAATTCAATTGTCGTGTCTCGCGATATTGACGTTCCGTTTTGGCATCGAGCTCTGTTTGAGTAGGTTGTACAGTGAGGAAGATGGCTGCAGTGGTTTAGACAAACATCTGCAATTTCATCAGCCATCCAGCCACCATTAGTGCCACCGGATCTAAAGTGATAATCGCATCAAAAGTCGCTTCCGATCGTTCGAACAAAAAAAAGTGGATAAGTGTTCGTGCATCGAGCACACGATGTGACATCATCAGCTTTCGATGCCTTCTGCAGTTTTGTGTCTCTCCGCTTCGTGCACACCTCTGCCGCACGGTACGTTCATCGACCGATAAGATAGGGTGCTCCGCAGGGCTAGAGCGACATTTCGGTTGGCCTGGTTATAGCGGAGGCGTACGTGCCAATTCTCCCCGGATGCTTCCAGAACGTGTCACCTGCAAAAATCCTCATCGCAACAACAAAATGAGCTGTCGAGACGCCACGATATCAGTCGGACCCATTTTTTTTTGCCTTTCGAAAGGTTGTTGCAATATGAGTTTGGACCGTTTGCAGCAGTCACGCTTTATCTACTCTGTATCAACATCGTTGATTATTTATCGTTCCACCTTTGCCAAAAGTTGCAGATTTTTTGTGCACAAACTGCACAAACCTTTTTAATTATTACCATTGCACTGATAGCACACATTACACTGTGTGTGTGTGTGTTTGGGGGGAGTGACGTGTTGGTTGATTTACAACACCCAACCACTCCGCTTTACTCATACAGACTCTCTACAGCTGCTCGATGGTGAAACAAACGACCCGAGTGTGATAACTTTCAGACTCTGCTAACACTTTAAGCAAACGAAATAACTTGACGCTGTTTCGTGCTCAACCTGATGCCATTGGTTCGGGTTTTTTATGTTTGAAGGGTATATTTGGAAGCTTTTAATTGGCATTTTGTTCTCGTTTTAAAGACACACAACTTTAAACTGGCACTTTTGTGTTTACGAAATGGTACAATGTTTTGGGTAATGATCTCACTTGGTCTATCTTATCTGTGGAGTGGCCTGTGGATTATCTGATTTGCTGAGATTTTAATCGTTCAAGATACGGAGGTTCTCCCCTTGTCACTCTTGATCTGGGTTAAAAATCATAACTTGACTGAACCTTCTTTACAAGAGTATAGAGCTCATCTTACGGCTGTGGACTCTCGAGCAATATTGTTTGGCAAATACCTGACTAAGTTTTTTGTAAAAAAAAAATTGCTGAAACTGGAAAAATGATCCTATCATTGGCCCAATCAAGGTATCGATCTGAGTATCTTTATGTCATTCTGATTATATTATTCATGATTCACGAAATAATTTATTAATTAAATTTTGAACAAAGACAAAATTGATTTAGGAACTTTAATTGTTAAAGACCTTCAGAATGTACCTAGTACAAGTATCAAAAGCAAAATGTTTTTTTGGAGATATAAAAGTCTAAAGTATTTTATTGAGCGTCACTGTAAGCTTCAATAGCGAGAGCAAGATTTGCAATCTTTTTTGTTGGTTTAAAAATTTAGTATTGAAATTTTCAAAATTTTATTAAATGCTCCAGAGGATCGATTATCAATATACTGTTAAATAAAGCACAAGGAAGCCTAAAGTGGCATGCCAAAACCTGCCTGCGAATGAAGCAAAGCCTTTGTCAACGAGTGTAAAGCACGAAGCTTCACATAATTTTAAATCCAAAATCTTACAATTAATTTAGAAGATTTATTTCATCAGAATATCTAGTTTCAGTTAACAATTTTTATTTAAAAACTGTTAACATCATCCTAATCATACACACATGTTCCAAGAAGATAGCTCCAACGGCAGCATCAACGTCAGGTGCAGCTTCAATGTTAGGGACCTTCCACAAATGTAGAAGTGGTGATCGTTATGTGAGATCAACGTTAAGTTATCTAGCTGACACTACTTTTAAACGCCTATAATTCATGCTGTTCAGTAATAATAAAAAAGCTACAATCTATCAGCACCTCTATAGATTATCAGGTGTCCATTAAAACTCTGATTGTATACTTTTAGGAGCCCAAATACATTTACCCCTTTCAGATGGTTTTGTCCAGTCTATCAACACCAATCCATTAGAAAAAATCAATAAAAAAATTCAGATTCAATAAAAATCCGTGGAAAGTCCCACTTTAAAAATGCTAATTATTTTCTGAACCCGAGTGAGCAGACATTTTTATGAATTACAAAAAAGATCGTGTAGCAAGCGGATTAACGCTACCAGAAGAAAAGAAAAAACCAGCTAACCAAACAAATGCCACCAAGGGGGTCCAGGGGGGTAGGGGGAGGGGTTGGAAACGGAAGCTGGGCATATTTTTCGCAACACTTGTGCCGCAGCTTCTATTACGCACCGACGCCTTCGTTACGCCATGTTACCGTCACACTGACATTGAACTTGAGAAATGAGCGAAAATAATGGTGAATCGAGCACCGAGGTGTGCGGTGTTTGTTTTCCACTTTCGAAAAATTGTCTCTCTCTCCTTTTATCAGGCGCGGTCAAGCAGATGTTCAGATTGTCTTCCGTATCGGTGTTCCCGTCCAAGGTTCGAGAAGTTTTATGTATGGCTGTGGCAAATAATTCGAGTCAAAAATATTGACCATTTCTACGCTTGCCGAGCGTGTTTGTTTACGTTTTTTTTAAATTGGCCAAAACAAACGGTTTGTTGAGATGGGTAGCATGATATAAGGGGTTTCAAGTTGGTTTGAAGCTCAATTTATTGCACATTGTATTGGAAAAACGAACGTATTTCATTTTTCTCGAACTCGGTCTCGAGTGGTCTTGTAAGTAAGAAAATGCCCCGAAACAGCTGACACCCCGCGTCAAGCAAACCCAGCAATGGCCGATCATCACTCAACGGTGCGCCATTTTTTCGCCCACAAAGCGTGCATCTGTCCGTGCATAAGTTACCTTGACATTCGCACGGCCGGTAAGGACATGCCTTTTCCTTGCCATACAATCACCACGGTCAGCGTGGCGTGTTTGAAAGGAGATAGCACTCATGGTTCGAGGTTTTTCCCTCGCTCCGTGCGCCCGTCCACAACCGTCCAACGCGAACCGTCCGGAGAGGAAATTCTTTTCGGTGAAAGATTTATAAATAACAATCCCGGTATCATCGGTCCCGGCTCGTCGGTTTTCGGAGCGGCACACGGTTGCGAATCCACGTCAGACACACCCGTTGGGCGCATTACGCGCTACATCCGGTGCGTGTTATATAATGGCGCTGTTTGTTCCCTGCCTGTTTCTTCCAAGTTTTCTTCTGTTGTTCTGTGAGTGTCGTTGCAAAATAGAGGGAACGGGAGGTTTTTGTTTTTTTTTTACGTTTAACGCTTTCCTACGTTCCCTACGTTTTCCATTTGCTAGCGCACGCTCTCGGTGTGTCGACGAAATTAAGCTAATTAATTAGGACTGTTTGAAAATTTCGGCCAAAAACACAATCGTACCCTTCGTGCGCGATGTACTGCTTCTTGCTGGCTGTTACGTCCGCAGCATATGGTTTATGTGTTTTGTTGGAATGGATTTCGTTATTCAAATCGGTTAAAAACAGTTTATGTCAACAACAAAAATTGTATTTTAATAGGCTTTTGAACAATACAGATTTCATTATTTTTTTCCAATGAACAGCAAATTTGTACTTTCTCTCTAAAAGTCTAAGACTGCTTTGTTCTCCAAAAGTGATAAGATACAATAACTCAACGGGAAACCGGACACCTTTTAATCGGATAATTTCTGGACTTTGAAGATGATTTTCTTAGCCCTGGGCTGGACAATCATCATTCTGTTTGTTCACTCATCTCTTTATACATCTATCTACTAACCACAGAAAAAAAATGAGGGAAAATCGGTTGCCAAACAGTCGAAATGGATAAAAATGTGAAGAAAAGTGTGTGATTTGTTTAACGTATGCTACAAGGAATGATGCAAATAGTATGTTTCAAGCCTTAGATTTATTTTATTTATTTATTCCATTTCAGAAATATCTCGTCTCTAATGGAACTTAATCGTTCGGTTTGCTAAGCACAAAATTTGTATATCCTATTTAAAAAAATCTAAACAAGTTGTTGATGAAGGAAATCAAAGTGCAGTTCACTTCAACGGACGCTAACCCTTGAATGAGCCGTGTACTGCAGATTGCATACTTTACGGCGCTTAAGCTTCCCCGAAGCGAATGCGAGCTTTCGTGCAATGGCCGCAAGCTTACTTTGATCACTGAGTAACTTTGTTAGAGAGTGTGATCAAAGCGCAAAGATCTCTCTCTCTCTCTCATTCTCATTGCACATGCGCTTTGCTGCATTCTGGTTGCATTAATCTGGTCGATGACAAATCGGGCTGCTGAATCAAACATGAATCAGCGTAAGGCAAAAGAACGCGCACACATAAACACGCGATCAACCCCACCTTCGAAGCGCCACCATTCGAGGCTGCCTCGAACGCTACTCGAATCGATTGAGGATCGAAGTGCAGTCGGTAATGAGCATCCTATTTTCGGTAGCTGCTATGTGACACTGTGCCCACCATGTTGGGTGCTACCCATTCGTGTCATGTGCCTGTTGTGGAGCATACTATCCAAGCAGCGTACTTGCAGCGGCATGCAGTGGCATTTTAGGAGTTGGTGGAGCATTGTATGCAGAAAAACTGACTAAGGGGTTTTTGGTTTTTGGACACATTTACAAGCAATCTATTTAAATGAACGTTTTCGTTACTCACCTCAGCTCGTCCATCGCAAGCGAGAAGTACCAAAGGGCAAACATGGTTGCTGTTAAGGGTATGAGCGCGTACTTGACGAAGAACGATTTACTGTAAAAGGAAGAAATGGAGAAAAAATGCACAGACAGAAACGTTCATTAGTATCGTATGGTCAATGCGCACCGGGCAACCGGACGGGAATTTGATGGTTGGATGCTGGTGATTCAGTTGTTAATTGCAACGTGCGGATCGTGACGTGAGATGACAAATATGTCACACTGTGAGTGTGTGTTTGTGTGTGCTGGTATCCACCACACAAACACGGTATGTCCATGTTGAGTCAGTGGCGCACGTGACACGTTCGTGATGACGATTCCGAGTATGCGACGATTGTGTGCTCTGTGTGTGTGTGTGTAGGGACATTCAAAAGCTGCTTCCAAAAATGTATGCTTCTAAAGAGAAGCGGAAGCAAAATATTGCTCACTACTTGCTTTTTCTCTTTCTTCTCTCTGCTAATCCGATATTAATCGCCATTATTTAAGTTTGTGTTTTTTTCATATAAAATCCATTACATCATTCCAATTTTTATAAAGATTTTCCCATAATTTTTCTTTTTAAAATATATTTTTTCCTTGTTATAAAGCTCTTTAAAACCTTCATATCTATATAGATCAAACTCTAGCTTTTTGCGTACAATTGGAGTTAGGGAATGTTTTTTTTTATTTAAAGTAAAAATATTTTTAAATAATGTTTTTAACCGACTTTTGCGGCTTGAAATATGTTGTGAGGAGAGACTGTGAAAATTGTATGTTTTGTAGTGATAGTTTTCAAATTTAAATTTTTTACAATAATTTTACAGTATTGAAAAAATGCTTCTTCTTCTCCCTTGGCACTACACCCTCGAGAGGTCTCGGCCTGCCATTTCTGGCTTTCTGTGACTTGATTTTACCCGTAGTAAAAGTAGTCATGTACGGGAAAATAAAAAAGCAATTAAAATTAATGCATAAAAATTAACCAATTAAAATAAATACATAAATTTCTGATCCAACACCGTTAACATGTGGGAAGAAACATTTTACAGTGATGGATAATTAAATAAGACCATCTAATTTATTAATGTAAAAGTGAGATGATGGTACATATATTATACGTCAAATATCAATAAAAGTCAAAATAAGTAGGAAAAAAATTAATAACAAATTATTATCAAAACATTGGTTATAAATATACCGAATTAGATATATCTAAATCAGTTTTTTAACCGTTTATATATAGAGGCTTTGGGTCTCTTAGACCTCAGTCGCCTCTTCGAACAAAAGCAGTAACGGGTATGCAGGTGGTCTTATTCTTTTGTCCTACACTGTACAGTGATGATCTAATACCCTTAAATGACCAAACAAATATTAAAATATTGTTTAATCTATAAAAATAGTACGTTTCTTCATATAGTTTCGCTAGGAATTGTATTATAAAAAAATATATGATTTGGGCGATTTAAGTTAAGTTTATTTGCCCAACTAATGCCTCAGATTTCCATTATAAAAATGTTTGCTGGAGACGTTCAGTCTACACCGAGCCTTCCTGTTTTGTTTGATGCCAGAGTGCTTATTTGCCAATGCATTCGGTGCCGTTTCAAGGCCCGGCACTGACACACCGCACAATTGCCGGCACCAGCCCTGTGCGCGTGTGTGTAACAACAGCAAAAGGGCGCCGTCTCGTCTTACGGAAAAACAACATATTTACCAAAAAAAAACCTACATTCACGGTTGGCGCCCCAAGGAGCGTCCTGTTTTCTCAAGCGCTACCAACACTGTTGCAAAACACCTTTTCCGGCGTCTAACTATCGATTGAGTCCCCTGCGTGACCTTTTTGTTTGTGCTCTCCCCCGGATTTTAAAATTTGTTCGCACCGTTCTGAATCAATTTTAACGTTGCATAACGACGATGCCAGCGAATGGGAGCGTTCGGTTCTGGACTGAGGCTTAAAAATTGCTTTCAAGATTGGATCCACTTGCACTTCGGTCATGCACTACAAGGCGTTACGCTTGAGATCGTAACGTTCACCTTCGAGGATTTCCGTATGTCTTCAAGTGGCTCATATGTTTTTAGCTTTCTGACGGTGGAATTATTGACTCAGAACGATACAACTAATGCCGTGTGGCCGCCTATTGCACGACACCGTACCGTCATGATCTATTTTTGAGGAACAAGCGCAAAAAAAAACCCTCCAATGAATTGGTTTGCTTGTTGTCGTTAGCAAAAACCAAAAGGGGAAAACTGGTCCACGCCGGAGAAAAAGACACTTTTTTCGGTGTGTGTTGGTACGGAACCGTAGTGTGGAAGGTAGGAAGGTGGGAGGTAAAATGAAAATCGGGTCAGTCAGTCGGACGTGCGAATGGGGCACGTTTTTCACGAACCACGTATCGTGAGAGGAGAGTTTTGGGAAAATTATAACAGCACACCGGAGCTGCTTTCTCTCCACCCAACCGATGATACGGATAGGCGCATGTAACTGTTTTGTTAAAAAATGCTGTAAATGTTCCGAGACGAATCCACCGTTCGCCCGTAACGCGATGACGTAACTTGTCGGCCTCCCATTCAAGGTGGGGTTTGGATTCTCATGGAAAAGGATGTATCTGACTCACTGATCTCTCACAGAAGAGATAATTGAATAACAATTTTCACAAACTGAACCACACACCCGACACAGCACACAGACACACTCGCACACACTTCCGGATGGTTCGAAATTCGGGCGAAAAACGGGCTGTATCCCCTGGTGGTTGCACTTTTCGCACCGTTCCGTACCCGGTGGCCTAGTTACTTACATTTCTTGCACACGAATCTTGCACGCCCGTTCAATTCCTGTCAACCGCCAAGGTACAGCACGAAACTGCACGTAGAGTATAGTAGCGAGACAACACTCACACGACGGACGACTCACACGGGGAAGATGTCAAATGGTTGTTTGCCTGCCGTCCGCTCGGAATATCGTAACTTTCGGCGAATGCCACTTCCACCCGGTGTATGTTGATGTGTCACTTGGATGCGCGCGCGAGAGGATGCCCGTGAGACGATGGGTGACCGTGTGCAGTAGCAGTGGTTGTACCGATTTTTATGTGCAAATCGTTCAGCAACGACCTGGGGGTGATTGTTTATGCCGTGTGGATCGAGATATAACAACACGGGTGTCTGCGGTTTGGTAGTAGTAACTGATGTCGCTGAGCGAGAAGTCAAGATGGAGGGATCGAACAGGGCGATGGCGATGGCTCGCAGAGAGTGTGTGTTGCGGGAGAGCGACCATGAGCAGCGTGAGAGAGTGGTCGGATTGGACGATGGTCTGATAAATTAGGCATCTAACTTGCGAAGTACGGGAGGTATATTTTGTAAGATATATATTTATTTACTAATTATTGCTTAGAGTTTATATCCAAGAAGAAATCTACAAAAAATGTCCCATTTCTTCCTGGGCATTGTTGTTGTTATAACTATGACTAAAATAAACACAGACTTTTTTCCAATGTTTTTAGGTTTTTGTGACTCGAGTTTTTCACCCCCAGAATCTTCAGCAAAATTATTATAAGTATAAATAATATAGATCCCAAGTTTTTCTATGTAGAGCTTTAAATCTCCCAGAAATGGAATGGTGGTGGAAATTTAAATACACTAGTTTCCCGGTATTTCTTAATCAACTTTTCGGGTAGGCTGAGCATGTCATCAGAATGACACCAAACGGTTTGGCCGCGTAAAGTACTTTAGGCCATCCACATGAAAAAAGTAGTCGTAGGAGGCCCAAATTGAGATGAAAGGACAGCGTTGATGTGTCCACTGGAAAGGCCTGGGTTGCCAAACGATTGACAGGTGGTCGGTATTGATCTTGGCTTCTGTAGCGGTTTTCTCCAGGAGAGCAAGGATGTTGTAAGATCCGACTCCCATTGGTTTATATAGAAAATATGGCCAGTGGTTAATAAGTGTCTCATCATATCTGATGTCTTCACACAGGAATAGCGCTAACAATATGAAAATGCAACAAACGTACTTTCTCAACTGTCCATTTGGCTTTGGCTGCATCAACAAGTCTGCGAAAAATCGTTAAAGTTTACTCTGTTTTTAAGTCATCCGTTATTATCGACTCAACTGATGGGAAATAATTTTTAGCTTACATAAACTAACCTAAGCTAATATAAAACCCCATTTCGTGTTTATCCTTCACCTTGTGTATAGACCACCGGCTAATGCGTCTAATGGAAAAGGAACGAAAACCACACAAACACACTTGTCAACAAGCTTCGCGGTGTGGTTTGCTGGTTTCTTCTCTCTGCGACAAAGTTGAGAGCTTTCTGTTGACAGAAATGTATGTGTATGTGTCTTGCAGTTGTTCCGGAACGTTGCTCAAATGCTTGCCGAATGCGTTACGATAAGCCGTTTAATGGATCTGCACACCTGCACACCACCGTTGGCCAAAGTCCTTTTCACAGGAGATAATAATGAGATAATTTACCTCAATTAATACGCTTTGTATGCTTCAACCTGAACAACTCTTCTGCCTAACAAGCTCTCCTCAAAGGGGGGTTGGCGGCTCTCTGCGGATCTATGATGCTTTTAAAAGAACGTGACTAATTCACCTCACTTCTCGGTCTCGATGCACCTTCACATCTCTTCAAACGTGCAAGAGAGCACCGAGAAAAAGCCTTTGAAAGAGATAGTGCCGGATTGTACGGTTCCGCGTTACGCATGGCATCATATCGCCAACACGTGAAACTCTCATCTCTAAAGTAAGATAGAAATTAAGGAGATAGCTGCTGTGGGATTGCTTTTGTCCGTTCATAGAGAGAGAGAGAGGGATAAATCTCTTTGTTTCGATGATTTTATCAACCCCGTCGTTGGCTGCGTACAGTCAACGGTAGGGGGGAAAAAATGGTGAGCGAACAGGTTGTGCGTTTTGTTGCTGCTCACCATGACAACTGTGCTACTCACCACGGTAACGTGTGAGTAAAGCTCTCGCGCGGTGTGATGAGAATATTCACCACAAGCGTGATTTGAATACGAGGAGCACGTGGTGCGCATCACCATGGAGGCGCCTGGTTGTTACTGGTAGTGGCAACAGTTTTCTTAGTAAAATATTGATTTACATAAATTAAATACATGTTAATATTAAATTAATTTTCAATTAATGTAAAATTTACTTGTTATTCTTATATCATGATTTTATATTTTAACCTGGATACTATTAATCCAATATGATTGATTGCAATTATTTATTATTAAACTTTCTGATTTATAATTCAATAAATTAATTTATTCATTGGTTTATTTAAATTAACAATTGAACTCTTATGCTACATGGATTTTTCTTAATGTTTTATCTTAACAGCAAGCAGGGATGCCTGTTAAACTTACTTAAACCAACTAGCCGTGTAATCAAATCTCGCTTTATAGGGACTTCTCCGAATGGGATTTGATACAGTTTCTATCTTGTACAAAACTAACCTTCCTGTCACATTGCCTTCAAGTTTGGGATTTCTTGTTCTAAAGACCGTCACATTATCTGTCTCACCGATTCAAAAGTGTCTATATTAAAGTGTATTAATAAAGTGGATTAAGAGCATTAAATAATTGTCATTATGTTGTGTTTTTCCCCCATCTAAAACATACATTCAGGTATTAATTGGGGGAAAACCCCAAACTAGTGCGACAAAGCATTTGCGAGGGAAATCCCTCGTCTGGTAGATCTGTTTAAATTACCCATCCTCTACGCACACCAGACAAAGTTCAACCATCCCAATTTAAGAGACAAGCATCCAGTCACACAGCAAATAAACCATTCCGTTCCTGCGTAATGAATCAGCTGCGTCAAACGGCTCTCATTCACGCGCTGTGATATGTTTTGCGTACGCGCAATGCTAAGCATCGTACTATATTTGTTATGATTCGAGCCAAGTGTTGTCTCCCGGAGCGATAAGCGCACCCACACTAGCGCACACATTCCCCAAGCCTAGATTCAAAAGGGAAACGAATCGTGCCATCGCAACTTGCTTACCATCTTAACCATCTTGCGCACCCAACCGAACGCGCCAATTGAACATTTAATTGGACTCAGCACAACAGAACAGCGCTTCTCGGGCACGGTTTCAATGAAACAAACTGTTTCATCGATCGTTTAAATGGAAAAAAGGTAGGGGGGGGGGGGGGGAGGGTAGGGAGAAAGTGCCGATTTGTGGCACTTTAATTGATTCATTAAACCGCGCCAATTTGTTTGGTCTTTTCTTCTGTGCAACACACATGATTCATCTTCGAGATGGTTTGGGGTTTTACGCGTGCCCTCAACGCGTAATACAAACATTGACCCAAACCATCTGGACAAGCAGATCTCGTTTCTGTTTTTTTTTTGCTGTTTGGGACGAGTGGACGATCGCTCTTTCCAGCGCGACCAGTCGTAAATAATCAGCGCATAAGATGGACGAACGGTGCTGATAAGAAGTACGGCTCGGTTCGTACCATCCAACGAGACGAACGAAGACGATGTTGCACCCCCCCCTTCTCGGTACACTGAAGCTACTGACGATGTACGATAGGCTCTCGCAGATCGTATAAATAGAAGTAGTACGTGCTGTTCTGGTTAAAATCCGTTTTACTATTAAACACCTGCTAAATGGTGTGTGAACCGTATGCATATTCGCGCTACTCGGCTGGAAAGGTGATCCACTTCGTTTACATGATCTTCGATCTGTGTCGCCCTGTGGTTGTAAAATTTTATTACCACAATAGAGTTAAGTGATTTGTTTAAGCTTAGAAGGTTTACGAGATCATATTACACAGGTAGAATTATATGACCTGAAATACCCCTTAAATTCTAACCGCGCAACTTACCCAAATAACTTGGCGACATCTTTGCCCGTTTAGTGTTTCTACACGCACAACATCATTCAAAACCCAACCCCATCACCATTTGACCTCGTCGGATGCTTCGACCAATTGGCTGGCTGTGTCGCTGTGTGCGAAACGGGCCCGAAGTCATCGCCGCTCGTAATCTACGGAATGGACACGATCGCGATGCTCAGTATGCGATCAGAACTGGACCGAGCAAGACGTCCAGGAAAAGGAACGTTGCCCGCGATATCTGTGGACATTTGTGTGCGGAATTTCGGACTGTTTGTGTCAAGTGTTTAAGTGTACTGTAAACAGATTAACCTTCCAAACAGTGTGACAGATTAGAGAAGATAAGGGCAACCGATCGTTGCGTCTGGAGATCAGTGAGCCAAAGGGTGGCAAAAATGCGGCAACGCATTTGGAACCGTACGTCGATGGTGCTGCTGGCGCTGATAGTGCTGATCGGTGGCTGGTGCAATGTGCTGGTGCTTGGTGTAAGTTGATCGACAATAGTAAATACTTGATCGTCTAAGATTCTCGATTCCAGAACCTTTGCCCATCCAGTAAAATCCTGGTGGCTTATCAGAGGCAAGGGTGCTATTGTTGGGACTTTAACTGACGTGTCTGTGGCGAATGTTGTTGCCACAAGCGCCATGTGATTGTGGGAAGGATGTTGTTGTTTGCTTCTATCGGGCTTTTCAATGTTCGCTCTTCCACACAAGGCGTGAGGATCAGCTGTGAGTCAGGAAGATCTGAGATGGGTCGAAGCTGTTGTGACATTGACCTATAAACCAACTGTCAGTTGGGGAATTATACCTTCTTCTCAATCAGTTCATTAAATTTCCTGAGTTCCTATTCTTCATACTCAAAACCGAATGTTTCAAACAATGAGGCGCAAAAGATACAGAATAGCTCACCATTTCCCACTGCTTATCTTCTTAAAGGACTTCTTTCTAATCGTCCGCTCCGTTCTGCAAACGTCTCGCTGCTAATAACCTCGATCCCATTTCTTCCGGTTTCAAGATAGAGGCGTTTGCGAAGACAATGTCATCACAGCGATCCGTACGAGGTCTCTTGTGCGTGTGTGTGTGTGTGTCTGCATCTCATTCCAAGAACGTCCCGGAGCGTGTTATCAAGTGTGTTACGGTGCTATCAAAAGCCAGCAACAGCACACTCTGATGCGCAAATACGCCAATGTTCTGGATGATGCTTTGTGAATGGAACGGTTTCAATATGCGATCAATCAATCGATCGTTGATTCGTTTTAAGAATGGTAGAATTAGATTTGCTCTGAGGGTTGTTGCGAGGGTGAATGTTGGAGATTGATGTCCATTCCCAAATATGCTTTAAATTAACTAGTCTGGGAAGAACGCGCGAGTTTACCCTCAATAGAACTCGTTACTGATCATGTGCTCCAATGCTGGAGATCACTTCTCTCTGGCCATCTCGAACTGTCGTCCATTGCCTAGCAGCTCACACAAATTAATCAAGCCCAAGTGATCGTTCGATTGATAAGCCGTTTAGACGAACAACAACTGTGTTTCATTTCAAGTCTCTCTCTCTCTCCCTCCCTCTATCTCTCTCTCTCTCGCCTCCTCGTAGATCTACGATCCACGAACGGCACCGCACAGCAGACATCATGTGCACATGATGCCGGAGATGCACGGCGCATACAGCCAGGTCCATCACCACCGGGCACAACAAGAACCGACGCCCCAGCAGTACGTACAAACGGAACACTACCAGTACGAGCAGCCACAGAAGCAACATCCAGCGCTGATAGGACCACAGCAACATGGTCCTTCCGGTCCGCAGTACCAGCCGGGCACCGTTCCACTTGCACCGTACCCAGCAGACGTTCAGCGATCCCCAGCGTATGGACGGGCCCAAGCATACACCCTGCAGCCAGCCTTGGTTCCTTTGGCTCCTCGCTTTGCTTACGGCGAAGAAGATCGCTTGATCGCAGAAACGGCTCCGGCCAAGATTGTTCGCCCACCGGTACACGCACTGCTGAAAGACTTCAATGGGCTGGAGTGTCCCGAAGGAAGGACGGGCCACTTCCCGTACGTGATGGATTGCCGTCAGTTTCTGAGCTGCTGGAAGGGCCGTGGCTTCATCTTGAACTGTGCCCCGGGAACGCTGTTCAATCCGGCCACGCGTGAGTGTGACCATCCGTCCAAGGTGTCCTGTTTGCCGGTGCCATCGTTGAACAGTGTCAGTGAGCCAGCTAATCGTCCTCCACCGAAACTGGCCGCCTATACCGATCAGAGACAGCAGCCGCAACCGCAACGCCAAGAGGCACCGCAGCAGGAGGAGCTTAGTTGCCCGCCGGGTGTAATTGGACTGCGTCCACATCCGACCGATTGTCGCAAGTTCCTCAACTGCAACAATGGGGCCCGGTTCGTGCAGGAATGTGGTCCCGGTACGGCGTTCAATCCACTCATCCTAACCTGTGACCATCTGCGCAACGTCGATTGTGACAAGTCGGCGAATGTGATCGTAGACTACGATCGTCCGTCGGTGCCTTTCGTCCCGAACCCAACGTACTATCAACCGTCGCATATTCCTGCCGGTTCACAGCCCGTTCCAGCATTCGTCGCCCCGCAGGTTCCAACCCACCAGCACCAACAGACGCCTAGTGCCGGGCAGAAACCGCAACAACCGGCTTACTATCCATCGCAAGGTCCAGCAGGTTCACAGCCACCTCAAGGAGGTGTTAGGCCACAGGTTCCTAGCCACCAGCAATCGCCCAACGCAGGTCAGAAACCGCTTCACTCCGACGTGGAGGAGCTAAATCCGCAACCAACCAACCCAACAGTGGACGTGGAATATGAGGAGATCGATGCTGATCATGATGCCGTCTACGATGGGTTCGATCTCCGGTCCAACTTTGGAGCACCGGAGGTCGATCGCCGACAGCCGAAAGCGTCAAAACCAACCGAGAAACCGTACCCGATCTACGTAAGACCTCCTCCGACCAAGCAGCCTCAATCGCTGCACCGCGATGCGGAGCTGGTCCAGAGTGTTCAGCGACCCGTGTACCTTGCACCGACGACTACGGCCCGCCCACCAGGAACGCCTTATCCGACGGTGCGCAAGGAAGATATCGACATCCAGCAGCATCTCGACGCGCTCAAACTCATGCTGACACCGTACATGAAGGAACACAAGCAGGCGGTCCCGCTTAATGCGACGAAGCTTAGCACCATGATGACCACAACGACGACGACGACCGAGGCACCGCCGATTGTGCAGGTCGTTGGGCTTCCAGAGCCTGTGCCGCGGAACCCCACTGACCGGTCCTCCTCTGCCGCGCCTTACGTCCTACCGACACCGAGTGAGGTGAACGAGTTTTTCTACGGCGCATCGGAACCGGTTCCGTTGGCAGCTTGGCCATTGCCGCCACCGTACATCACCGAACCGGCCGAAGGAACCCTCAACCGACAGCATGCCTCAGCGCCAGAGTCCGCCGTCTATCCCATCTACCGGAGGACAACGTCCACGAGCACGACTACCACGACCACTGTGAAACCTGCGCCATCGATTCGTAGCCGGTTTGGTGACAACCGTCCGAACCCGTGGCGACCGATGAATGTTCCGCATGTAACGACCACGAAAACAACCACACCTCCGACCACCACCACCACCACCACCACCCAAGATCCGTGCTATGGGAAGTTCGTCTGCGGGAACGGAGTTTGCATCGATGAGGCGGAAGTGTGCGACGGACGGGACGGATGTGGCAACCGTGCCGATGAGCTGGTGTGCGACCACATCGGGTACGAGCTGAAGCTGTCCAAGAAGGCACAGGGCAGTGTGGAGGTGCGTGCCTTCGATCGCTGGGGTTACGTGTGTGACGATGGGTTCACGATCGAGGCGGCCAACGTTGTGTGCCGCGAGCTAGGCTTCGCTGGTGGTGCGATCGAGATAAAGCCACACTCGTACTTCCCACCGAACGCTACCGATCCGGACGCGTCGGACGAACAGACCGACGGGCCCTTCTTCATGATGGATGCGGTGCGCTGTCAGGGCAATGAAAGTTCACTGCGTGACTGTACGTTCAACGGGTGGGGCGTGAGCGATTGCAACCGGGAGGAGGTAGTTGGTGTCGTGTGCCGAACACCGGTCATGTCCTGTCCGCAGGACTACTGGCTGTGTCACGCGTCGGAAGAGTGCGTCCCGGTGCAGTTCCTGTGCGATAATGTGCGCGATTGTGCGGACGGGTCGGATGAATCGCCGGACCATTGTAAGGCACCGCTGCAGGTCCGACTGATGGGAGGTCCGTCCGATCGTGAGGGTCGGGTCGAGATCAACTACCACGGTACGTGGGGGACGGTGTGTGACGATGATTTTGGTGTGCGAGAGGCACGCGTCATCTGCCGGCAGCTTGGATTCAATGGGACGGCCGAGGTAAGGAAAAGCGTCTACCCACCAGGAACCGGGCAGATCTGGCTCGATCAGGTGGCGTGCAACGGTTCGGAACCGTCGATCGAGGACTGTGTGCATTGGCACTGGGGTGAACACAACTGTGGCCACACGGAGGACGTAGGGGTACGGTGCGGGGTGTACGTGCCGACGAAACCGCGCGCCGCCCGGCTGAGAGCTACGAGGCCCAACCCAAGGTTCGATTTCGTGGAACGATCGCGCAAAATTCATCCGGACTCGTGTGGGCGCGTTTTGGTGGATCCGACGCTCCGGCAACCGACGTACGGTGCGCGGGTTGTGCACGGCTCGGAAACGGTTTACGGCCACCATCCGTGGCAGGCGTCGTTGCGCGTGAAGACACTGCACTGGTGTGGGGCGGTGTTGATCACGCGGTACCACGTGCTGACGGCGGCCCACTGCTTGATCGGCTATCCGAAGAGTACGTACCGGGTGCGGATCGGGGACTATCATACGGCGGCGTACGATAAGGCGGAGCTGGACATCTTCATCGAGAACACGTACATCCACGAGCAGTTCCGGGAGGGTCATCATATGAGCAACGATATTGCGGTCGTGGTGCTGAAGACGCCGGTACGGTTTAATGACTACGTGCAGCCGATCTGCCTGCCGGAACAGGATGCAGCGTACGAACCGGGCAAGAACTGTACCATCTCTGGCTGGGGTGCAACGGAGACCGGATCGAAGGGTAAGCAACGTGGGCAGGTGGTAGCAGGGGGGGCGGACAGAATCTTCATCAGTATCTTATCTTGTAGATTCATCGTACGATCTGCGCGCCGGGACGGTTCCTCTACTTCCGGACAGTGTGTGCCGAAGGCCGGAGGTTTACGGGGATTCGTTGATCGACGGTATGTTCTGTGCTGGAACGCTGGAGCCCGGTGTCGATTCGTGCGACGGTGATTCCGGTGGTCCGTTGGTGTGTCCGAGCGGTGATGGTGAGTTGTTGGGGAGTCCATCTCTCTCTCTCTCTCTCTCAGAAATATCCTAACGCTGGCCGACTCCTTCCAGGACTGCACACCTTAACCGGCATTGTGTCGTGGGGAAAGCACTGCGGATACGCGAACAAACCGGGCGTCTACTTGAAGGTGGCACACTATCGAGACTGGATTGAGGCCAAGCTTAATCAATCCCTCCATCAGTACGGTGTGTAAGCCGCTCGCGCTTAATGGCTAGGTAAGGGAAAGTCGTCTCTTGTCTTTTTTTTTAAACATTAATCCACTTTTCATTCCACTTTTCCCTACAGAGGATGAAAACTGTACAAGGTAACAGGTAGTTTGGTATAAAAACAAGACAAACAGTAGCAAACAGTCGCTGCAAATGACCCTTTGAAAAGCAACATGGCGTCATGTATGATGTACCTTAAATCCTTTCTTCCGATCCGATTGCATTTCCAACAGCTTCTTCTCTTACTAGGTTTAGTGATATTGTTATAACATTGTGTGTTTTGAAATACTAGGATAGAAGTTTAGTAACGTAAGCATTGGAGGGAATTGGAACTGCGTTGAGGCGATGGGATATTGCCCCAATTGGGATTCGGCGATGAGCAGAATAAAAAGCTATTACAGAACTCGGGTTAAGAGCTATTAGTCGAGATACGGATATAACGATAAATCCACATCAATTTTGGATTGGACACTTGTGAGTGTCTGATGCCCCTTTGTCGATTCCGGAATCCTTAACCAAGCTCCTATCTGACTGAGAACTATCTCCAGATGAGCAGAGACGATGATGGGGCCTTATCATCCACAGCTGGCCCATTTTCTGTACTTTGAAAACGAATAAATCAGGCTTGATACATCGCAGGGAAAAGCACTACAACTCCTTCTGTTTTCTCAATGCTTACGCTACTAAACTACCCTACCAGCGCGGTTTGTTTTATAACAAAATGTCTTACTAATGTTTTTATTATCCGAAAACAATCACATCTCGGTTCACGCTTTCGTGCTAGGCGGATGATTACCGGAACCAATGTTCGTTAGTGTACCAAGTTTGGCAGCCAGCGTGCTGCGCAGATGTTGATAGGGATGGGTAAGCTCCGATGGGACGAGCGGTATCCCGACGGCACGCCGAACGCGTGGCGAAAGCAGCAGCAGGTTCTGTCCCAACCCGTACGCACTCGACGTTACCCAGTACAGGCAGAGACACTATCGGAACGGAACGGATTCGCTGTAGTAAATTGGCTATCGCGTGTCGGGTGCGATGAATGCAAAACTTACCGAGGGAACGGATGCCGCAATCGGTACCATGAGCACGCTCAACGCTCGGAACAGGTTGGTGAAAATGGTCTGCAATTTGGAGGGTAGTTTCGTGCGGGATGCTGCCTGTATCTGTGGAGGATAATCGAGCGGGACGGACATGAGCGATCTACCATCTCTGCTGGTTTCGTTTTTTTTTTTTGCTTACCTCAATGATGCTTAGATTTATGATGCCCAACGTTACCGGGAGAATTAACGAATGGTCCAGCTCGGTCAGGTTCGGTATCCAGCCGAAACCACCAAGCGTTAGCTCGGTGTAGGCAATCTGTGCCTCGATCGCGGTCGGATCGGGCATCATCGAGACGAGGTTCCGTATCGCTACCGACTGCACGATCCACAGCGGAATCTGTCCCCAGAGCAGCACCATCGTCTTGGCCGGGTGACAATTTTCTCTCACAATTAGCTTGTTCCATTGTTTCTTTAGCTGCAACAGAAGAAGGAAGAGCATGATTAAAATTTACCTCCTTCTCGGTTCGGGTCAGCATTGGTCGGTTCTTACCGAATGATTGTACATGATGCGGGCTTCCTTTTCGGTCCAGTTAAACTTTTTTATCGCGTACGCCGTTTCCGCTTTCAGCTCCTTGATCAGTTCGGGCATTTCGAGCGAGATTTGCTCCAGCCGGGTCAGTATTTTGTTTTGATACACCGCCAACGGTAAGGTGACGAGCGTACGGAGGCCCACCGTTGTGAGAACGATCGTGGCCCACCAGGGTAGTCCGGAGAAGTCGTGCAGATTGATCATACCGTGCTGTACGTAAGCTACCGGAGCGCTTTGCGAGAGTGACTGCCAGATGCCACTGACGGTGGCTTCGTAGGAAAAGTTTCGTCTTTGTAGCGGTAGCGCGATGCATTGTGCCGGTGCTATTCTGGGTGGTTGCCGTGTAGAGACAGCCACCGTCTGTGCCAAGGGTCGTATGGATCTTAGGTAGCTCATCGCTTAGCATACTAAGGAATGAATGGTGGTGGAGGATGAAACAGATCCCGGAATAGATAGACAAAATTTAGAGTGAATGACGCGTAAAAGTATGCTCTTGGGTGGGTTGGCTCTTGGTTTGGTTAGAACTGATTTGCCCGCAGCTTCCGTGCGTGATGCCCGAGGCACGCCAGTATGCCGATTACGCTAAGGAAAATGCCAATCACTAAAGCGGACGCATCTCCGAAATCCATTCCGGATGCTGCCGCTCCATCAACACTCAGCACCAGGACGATCAACAACAGGGACACAAGCTGATGAATCATTTCACGTTACGAACACGGGCAACACAAAGGGAGATCTACTACTGGTGATGCTTGGTATTCGAGTGATCACGTTCGTTATCAGTCTGTAGACTGGAGGACTTTTTTCTTGTTGCAAATGCAGCAATAAGCAAATCCGTAGCGGATCTTGAAACTCACCGTGTATTTGATAAGCGGCTGTCATGGGTGCCTGTGTGCAACCATTGTTTGTTTTGATTGTGCATTTCATTGTAGTAAATTGGCATTTTAAGCAATAACTCCACTAAATAAAATCCCCTGAAAGCATTGCATGGCAAATTGGTACCTTAAAAGCATAAAAAAGCAAAAGAAACAGCATTAAAAATTAAATTTTAAAGCCCCCAGTGAAAATACTACATCAATAATACGCACGCTCCTGACAGCTGTCAAACGGTGAACGGGGCGAAAATCCGCAGCTGTCAGCAGCCTGATGTTAGTTGTTTTGGAAATCTTGAGCGAACGAAAAAAAAAACACTCGGGAACTAGGCGTATCGAAACAAGAGCTCTTCGAATTTCAGCTGTGGCGTTCGTACACGGGGTGGTAGTGTTGCCGAAAACAATTCATTTGCCAGCCATCTACCTCAGCGAACATTCTAGCGCAAAATGGCAAAGAAAGCGTTCCAGCATCAGGCTGGCACGGCCATGGAGTGTTTAAGCGTAAGTTGCTGCTGGTGCTATTTTTCGCCTGCGTTCCCTTGACCCTTGCGAGGATGAGTAATCGCGCATTGAGCTGTTGGCCCCTTACATTCGGTTCAAGATAACCCTCGTCGCACCCCCATCCCGTTAGGGAATTAGACTCCCGTGCACCAAATCATGCTCGAAGGGCGTTTCGAATGACCTTCCGCAATGGTTCCCGGTCGGGCGGATGGGCGGTGGCGGCAGCAACAGTGTCAATTGAAGTGTAAACAATGCGACCAAACGGCCGTGAAATCGGTTGATGCTTCTTTTTCCCTCCTCCGTCTAGCTAGCGCCTTCTAAACCATTCATAGTAATTCGTTCCGCAAACTGACCACTCTTAGCGTAGAATTTGTTGCTAATGTTGCTACACGTTGACTGTTTTTTTCTCTCTCTCTCTCAGATTCCCATCACGTTACACAAAGAGAAGGACATCGACGAGGAGGGCCGGGAGGTGCTAAAATGTGGGTTCAAAATTGGCGGTGGCATCGATCAAGATTTCCGGAAAAGTCCCCAGGGTTACACGGATTATGTGAGTATCATCCGGGGGTATTTTGGTATTACGAGCACCAACTGAATCGGAGCTTTGTTGTTGCAGGGAATTTATGTGACGGAGGTACACGAAGGTAGTCCGGCAGCTAAATCGGGCCTGCGGATGCACGATAAAATACTGCAATGCAATGGGTACGATTTTACCATGGTAACGCACAAGAAGGCCGTTAGCTACATACGTAAAAATCCCGTCCTAAACCTGCTCGTTGCCCGGAAAGGCGTTACGTCGACCTAAGCAACCAACCAACCCACCCAGCCTACGTAGCTGGTACGGGAATCCCCGAACGGGCGCGCATAAATATAGATAATGCTGGAAATACTCTGGCTGCTGCGAGGGATACCAAGCGACAACAACATTCCAGATGTGCAAGACATTTCCGGGTGGGCTTTAAACATTCCATACAATAGTCCACCTCAATATCCCTCTCATGACCACCTCAATATTCCTCCTTCGGTCTCGTTCAACTCTCAAAAGCCACCCGTTGCGCCTTTTTGTATGCAGCTCGCGCAGTAGCAGCTCGGTTTTTACACGCATTTTTTGCACATCGAAAAGGGGAAAGATCGTTTTTATTGCATATTTCTATTGATTATTTGTAAGCATGTTAGTCCCTAGGTATAGCTAATAATGATAACAATGAGATCCGTGTTAACGTCTGTATGGGTGTGTGTGTGTTAGCTAACGCCAGTTTTTACACCAACTGCGCAGACCGGGCTGCGTGAATGCCCGCAGGATGCATTTATATAGTTGCTTATTATAATAGGAAGATTTTCCTTGAGTTTTGTTTTTGTGAGGTGAGATTTTAGGCGCATTTTTTACAGATGTGGCAGAAGTAGACGTAGTGTTAGTAAATGGTTAAAATAACTTAAAAGAAATCGCACGGGAACCGTTGATGAGCAGCTATGACAAATCGAGGAGAAGAAGATATTACAGACAAACAGCAAACGGTTTAACAGCAAAAATCGAACCATAAAAAGTTGATAAACAAATACACACACACACACACACAGAGTAACAGTCATACATACACACCCACACACACATATTTTATAGGAAAAAAGACCTCCTTTCGTACGGGGCGAGCTCTCGTAGTTTACAACGCAAACGGCGGCGGTCGTCATCACTTTCATATTTTAGCTATTAAAAATGTATGCCAAAGTAAGATTAAACTGTGTAAAAGAGAGACGGGTGATGTGTGAATTAACGCTCCGGAACTCGATGAAAGAAATAGTCCAACGCCAGCATTGTACTGTATTCCTCTATTGTTAAGTTTTTCTTCTTTTATTATGCCATTTAATTTATCTGTTCCTCGAAGCCAATCGTTTTGAATTGTCTATAGAGACACGAACGTGGATTCTACGATTTGTGTTTTTATTTAGCAATTTTTTGCGTTTATCCTATATACGATTCCGTGTTTGTTTTTTTCACATACGGATTTGGTTATCATACGTGGTGCGCTTGAAGGCGCAGAAAGGAAATAGTTCACGCACAATAGTTTCTTTTTGTTTGTCCATTGATAACGATGGGAAGGAAAAACTATGGGGGGACACATACATACACACCGAGATACATTTGCTTCTGATTGTGCATACACGAATGGAGCAACTGTTGGGATTGGTGTGTGAGAGCTTTTAGCACATATAGCGTAATAGCATATATATTTATATAGGAAAAACACACACGCACACAGATTCAACCAAAAAAAAAAGGAGAAAGAAAAGCTTTGGCAGC
Source organism: Anopheles stephensi (assembly GCF_013141755.1). NCBI lineage: Eukaryota > Metazoa > Arthropoda > Insecta > Diptera > Culicidae > Anopheles > Anopheles stephensi. Next base: position 20,469,390 of record NC_050203.1, read on the forward strand.
CATTCTTTGTAGGTTAAAGACTTTTCCGTTAACCGAATACAACTGGAGCGCCCTCGTCGCTGCACGTGCTCGTGTCCTTAGAGACGTAACGGACATGTTGCCATGTGTGTGATTGTGGTCTGCTAAATTGTGCTATTAATTTTAGTTCAACATATGCGCCTAAAAGGGTTTAAATCTTATCATGTTACGCACCCCCGTCTGCGCACAATAGATCCGAAGATCGTCACGTCTGTGTGTTGTTCTGAAGATAGAACAATTTAAAATTCGCTTCATCGTAGTAGCACACTTTGACACACCTCGCCATACCCACACACACACATAAGGATAGTAAATCTATCAGCGCTTGCTTTGATCCTGGCGACCAACACTGTCTTTACACAGACTTGCTCACTTTTGTGTTCGTCATTGTTCAAATTGTGTGTGTGTGTGTGTGATTTTGTTTCTTCTTTACTTTTACAGTTAATTATTACCTCAAACTGGCTTTTGTATTTGTTTTGCCTTTGCCGTTTTCATCATGTCCATATTATATTGGAGTTGTTGTAATTTTCGGTTGCTTCTTATGCTTCTCGTAGTGCACCGGTTTTTGTTTTGCTTTTTGAAAACATTTAATTAAACAAGCACAGGACGAATTTACTAACACATAGAGGAATTGAAAAGTAAGAGCTGCTGCTGTGGGATTGTGAATACGGAAAACTGAGGCAGACGGTACAGACGGCAGATTCTTGTTTGCTTTCCTTTCCCTTTCAAGTGATGGTAAAAATATATTTTACTGAAAATTTGTCTAATATGGAAGGGTTTATTTTAATTTAAATTTCATTTTAGTACATGAGTGCGTTGTAGGTTTTTTTTAAATAAAACTAGAAACAGAAAGATCGTGGCCGTCCTCTAACGGAGTGAAACACAGTAGGAAAATACATTAATTTTTGATATCAGGAAATCCAGAAAGTATGCTCGAATTGTTAGAATAGCTTTAGAATAGTTAGAAGTAGCTTTATGAGCTACTAATTCATTAACGACCTGGCATTAGTGAGATTTATGAAAAAAATCGTGATTCTGTTTGATTATCGTACAGTAAAAAAAAAGAAAAAAGTAATGCAAAATTCGCAGAGGATGCTTTAAGTACTCAAAAGAAAAAAAAGTCTAGCTTTCTTACTTCCCTTACGTTCTTCAAAAATGAACTTAACCGTTATCTCAAGCTTAGGATACGGATTGCTCCCGGTCTTGCACAAAGTTCACTCACGACAATTTTAGAAAACCTGGCATAACTATCACCCTTGAGGTTTCGATAACCCAAGAATTGATAGCCTAATTTAAATCAAGTGGAACTACGTAAAATTCACATTAACTGTCAACAAAGTTATGGTGAGTGTTCGATGGGACATGAAAATCAGCGTAAAGTATTAGCTACAGAAAATCCATCTAATTTTCCATACAGACAATTGCCTGGAAACAATAAACGGACAAAGTTGATTGTGTTGCTTATAACACGAAACAGACTGGTTAGTCTAGGTAGTGAGCCGATAACGCCGCTCTCAACAAAAAATGAAATTTTCAACTCCTTTAAAAAAAACACTTAAAAGCACGTTGACACTTCCTGGATGACCAAATAATTTGGTGCTACGTTTAAGCTTGAAAATGAGAAAGCACACACTGGTTGTAGTAAAAAGCGTCACTAACGTCACTCAGTCGATAGTGCACAAAATGCTACCGTCTGTACAGTGCCTGCTTTGATTGGTGCGTGTACCCACTAGCGCCACTTATTCGCCTACTTCTCGTCAGCCAATTAATCGTTTCTCTCCATTTGCAATCTTGCAACCAATAGATTTATGCGCTTTTTGAGCTTAATTTTCTTTTCTTTTCTTTTTGTTTCATTGTATTTGCTGTTAACCACCATGTTTTCATTAGTACGACCGCATATCTCTCTTTTGTTTTCGTTTCTTTTTTCTTTTAATTTGAGCAAGCTACAGTTTGGTTTTAAGTTGTACCGTGCGCGCTGCTCATTTAATCAATTATGTTGATCGATGTTACTCGTGTTACGTTTGCTTTTGCTTTTGCTTTCGTAGCATTATCGCTTCGTCTTTCCTCTCTCTCTCTCTCCCTCTTTCTCTTTTGTAATTCTTATATCACAGATGATGTTGATTTCAAGCTTGCGGTCTTGAATGTTTTGTTCTCTCTAGCTTGTTGCTTGTTGTTCTACTTTTACATTGTTCGTTTTAAAAGTGTATGTGCTTCTGTCTGCTTGCTTCTTATGAGAACGCGTCCTTTTGCACAGTTTTTCCTTCGTTTTCTACACATTTATCCGATTTTTCGTATTTTTCTTTATCACTTGTGTTCACTGTTGCTTTTTGTTTGAGCTTTCCACCTAGTAGGAGTTGGTTCGTTTTTATTAATCAAGCAAAGGGCTCGAAGGGGACTCTCGTGTGCGGGTTTAATACTTTGGCTGTTGTTTTATCGCAGTACGCGTTATACATATATTTCTCTCTCTTTCTCTCTCTCTCTGGCTCATTTCGCCCCATCAACACTATCAAAATATAGAATTCATTTTGCTTTTCCTTTTCCGTTTAAGTGCTAACATCCTTCGTTTGTCCTTTGTTGTAGTGGTTTTGCGATAAAATACTTTGCACTGTTTCTTTCTCCTTTCTTAAACAAGCTCACCCCGCTCTCGTCTCGTAGTTTGCTGCTCTGCTTTTGCTTCCTGCTCTTGTGGAATGTATGTGTTCTCTGGCACAGCTTTTCTTTCCTTGTGGTTTGCTTAAATTGAACGTTATATTGCTTCCCTGATTTCATTATCGCTTCGCCAGCAAAGTTGTTATTGTGTCTCAAGAGCTTATTCGTTTTGTCCAGCCCATTTGCATGCCTTGCAACTTTATTGGAAGCAGCAGCAGTGTTTTGTAGATTTTTTTCTTTGGCAGCAATTCTTGGTGAACTTGATTCACATTCTCACCTTTGTACCACACACCAAATAGATCTCATTTTAGCTGTTGCTTCTTGCTCCTGTATTTTGCTGGCTTCTTTTTTGTCTGGGATACGCCACCGGATTCAGTCAAGATTCGATCCCGGCATCAGCTTGTTGTTAAATTATTCTTCTCTCTCGCTCTCTCTCTCTCTTACTTCAATTTTCTACTTTTGTTCTCAGCTTCTACTTTTACAGATGGAATTTAAAAAAAATCGAACCTTACTTATCTGTTTTACCATCCGTATGGTTCATGTATGTTCTGCGTAACGCTTCTTTGTTTGATATTTGTTTGCCCTGTTTGCAAGATGTAATGCTACTATACACACACACACACACATACACGGAACTATATAGCTCACGTGTGTTCTGTTCTGATTCTGTATCTCCTCGTATTTTCTTAAATTGTTCGTTTGCTCATTTGTGTAGTCTCACTAGTTTGTTCTGTTTTCTGCTAAGGCGCACATTTCACACTGCTGCTTGTCTCTGATGCGTTTCGCTTTAGTTGTTTTGTTTTGTGTTTTGTTTTACTATTTGGTGTTTTTTTTTGTTGTTGTTTTTACATTACTATTATTTCATTGTTTTTCTTTCTTGTTTGGGGGAAGAATTTATAACTTTTGTTTTTCCTGTTTTGTAGCTTTGTTTTGTTATCCGTTCTTCGAGTAAACAAAACAAAAAAAAGTTTACCACAAACACACATTATGCTCACTTGTTTGTGTAAGATAATGTGTTTTTTTGTCACCGTAATTGCTTTTGCCTTTTTTGCACAAGAATCACACACAATAAATCAAATATTTTCTAACACTGTGTGCTTTGATATTTGTATCAAAAACAAAAAGGACAAACAAAAACATTTTCTCCCTTGTTTTTGTGATAAATAAAATTACACAACTCTGGATGCTTCTTGCCTCCATCCTCAAATTGAGCTATTGCTGGATTTGCTGGTTTTGTCTATTTGGAGCCTTATCCGTAGCCTTATGCGACCAGCTCTCTCTCTCTCTCTCTCTCCAGTCGCGAGCGTGATGTTGTGAGGTTGTCAACTGGTTCTTTGCCCATTTAAACCTTGTTGTACAAGCCAGTTTTCCTTCTTTTAAATGGCCGCTAGCTGGCGTTTCGGTCGGTTGGAAAATCCTTTCGCGTGTTCTATATTTTCCGTCCAGTTAAATGATATTCCCTCTCTTCTGGCACTTACTTTATGATTGAGTGTTGTTTTGTTTTTTTCCTTAATTTTTGATTGCACTATGTTTGTAGTCGTTCTCTTTTGTCCTTCCTTCATGTTGTTTGTCTTCTATAAATTGATTTACGTTTTTCACATCTTTTCTCTCTCTTTCTCTCTCTATTTCGTTATCGTTCTTTTGTTTTCGATAGTATCACAGATGTAGGTTTCTTTGTTTCTTTGTTTTTTTGTTGTTGTTAATATAAAGGAATTGTATGTTGCTCGGTTTGTATCTGCTGTTTGTAGGGCTGTTGGGTTTCGTTTCCTCCCCCCCCCCCCCCCGCCCTATTTTTACCCAACGAAAAACAAAAAACCAAACCTGTAAAGTAGAAAGGTAGTAAATTCACTGTTGCGTTTTGTAGAACCTATTCGGTGGCTACCCATTTTGCTTGGAGGTCTACCCCGTCCCAGGATTTGTATCTGCCAACAACCATCACTCGCTCTCTCTCTGGATTGTTTGATGTTTGTTACGTTGTTTGCTTCTCTACTTTTGCTATGCCCCCTTTTCGATGCTTGTGGCACATCCGCTGTGCTCCACTGTTATTACATTGTTATTATTGCACTATGCTTTGTTCGTTTGTTTGTTTTACTTTGAGGCACAGATTTGTTTGTAACAGACAGTGTTGTTTTGGTTCCCTTCTTCCGTTTGCACTTCTTTGCTGCTTGCTCTCGTCAGTAAAATGTTCATTTGTGTTTTGTAGTGCTATTCGCTTCCATTCTTCTAAATAAAATCTCCAGCTCTATATTCCCCTTTTTTGTAGATACTTTCTTTCTTTTTCAATTCTTGAGTTTTATGTGTCTAGTATTAGCTTGCTTCGTTATCAACATGCTTTTCTTCCTTTTTTTTCCTTACTTCCTTACTTTCTTTTCTTAGGACGGTTTATGGTGTTTTCTTATGCTTTTTTTTTGTTGTTGCTAAATATTCACTTCATTTTCTTCCTATTTGTTCTACAATCCATCTTTTGTTGTTGCATTATGCCAGCCAGCTAGCTTCATTTCTAATTTTTGTTTTGTTTCTGCCATTAGCGCTCGTTTTCTGTCTTTACGATCTTGAGGTGTTTGCGGTTCCGCTGTGGGTGTGTTTGTTATGTTTTAAGGTTTCCTTCATTCGCTGTGAGTTTGGTGATGTGTTTTATTCGTTTCGGTACTTTGATTGATTCGAGTTGCCCTTTTGTGTATTGGGGGTTAGGTTACTTTACGGGATGTTTAAGTATTTTTTTCAGTTTTTCCTCCTTTTCTGAAGCCCTTTTTTTGTTGGTCACTGTTGATACTGTTGGACTAGCTAAATTGTTAGCGTTTGAATAATTTTAGCGCAATAAGACCAAACCTTCACCAAGAACTCGTTTGACGTCCGTGGAACTGATTGGGGTTCAAATTTCAAATAAATAGTTAACTTAATCATGAAGAATTAAGCAAGCAAGAATGTTTGAAAGATCCCGCAGTCTGATCGGTTACTAGATCATTTCCATCACGAATCTTCCCGCAAGTAGAGCGTTGCTACGTTGCTAGGGGAATTGCAGGGCATTTCCGCAATCTTGGCGGCTCGTAAAGCCGTTGTAAATCGAGATTCTCAACCGCTTACTAGATATTTCCCGTAACCTTTCGTTTTACTTGATATGCCAACGTGCGGATGGTCCGTTTTGGATGGTTTAAGCGCATTCTCCTCGTTCGTGTTCGCCTGACTCTCGCCTACTGTTGTCACAAATAGCAAATAATACGTGCTATAATAAATTAGGTACTCGTTTTGTTTTGTTGCCCAACATAAATCCACTGCACCAAAAAAAAAAAGAACTGTTTTAAACACATGAAAAGTGTTTTTTTGGTGTTGCAATACGGAGGTTCTTCTCTGTTCGTTTCATATGCCCTTTTCGAAAAACCCGACTATGCGGTTCGACCGTTTACGACATTTTTCCTTCCTCTAAGTAACACAAAAAGTGGTAATTATCATCACAGATTGGTTGCGGTTTTGTGTGTCTAGTTCGTTTCCTGTTATGCGTTGTTGCTGGTTGTGATTGTTGGCGCTCCCGCCCTTCGCTTGACCGCAGATTGGCAAGATTGCGCTTCGTCTTTCTCACCGTCATGTACCGAGAGGATAGAGAGATCTTGGTTATCAAAAGAAAGTCCATCGCAATATCGGGGACACGCCGGGTGGTCGTGGAACCGTTCTAACAGATCGTACTGGGCTTGCCCCTCTATTAGATTCCGCTTAGCTTCGCTAGTTGATTTGCTAAAATATATATATATATATGTATAGAGTCCTGTGTATAAATAAATCCTCGCCTATTTTCTATGTGTGATTTCATCGCCCCGCGCCCATTCTGCTGGACCTCTTCCTGGGTGGTGTGTGGGGTAAAAACAAATTTACGCTATACGATAAACGAAGCCGAAGTAAAAGAGCTATCCGTTTGAGGGAAAAGCAGTGTAAAACAAACCAATGATTCTGATCCCCCTAAAGCCGAGATATGCACACACTCGCTTCCCCCTTTTGGGCAATTTGGCCAGCATTTGGTCTCGATGGATGATGGTGTTGCGGCTGTTGATTAAATTTGCTAATTGCTTCCTTTTTCTTCCTTCTTGCAGGACACCGAAGCGCTTTGCGCACACTGGTCGAATGTATCGTCGCCTACTGTGTGCACTCGAATCGTACAACTTCTCTAGGTGGTTGATTTTTAAAGCTCTCAGTCTTCCAGCTGCTTTGGAGCTGTTGGTTCGCTCGGTTCTTCGCTTGCAACTTGTAATGGTGGTATAGGTGTATACGTCTTCCTTCTCCAGACTTACGTTAGTTAGCATTATTGCAATAGCAGTTCGATCTTCTAACACACACTAGCACTTGTTGGCTTCTTGTCTTCCTGGCCGCAAACAAACGAACGTAATTGACTGTTGGAACGTTGAGTCCCTTACGCGGTGTGTGTGGTGGCACATTATTGTTTTTTGGGTGCTGCTGCACTGATCTGTTCATGTCTTTCTCGACCTAACGTTAAGCTTAACTGTTGTAACGCTTTGTTGCGCCGGTGTGTATGGGTACATTTAAATTTAAACCATCCCGTGGCCATGAACAGAAACCGTTTACAGAGATGTCAACAGACCTGGGTGAATGGTGGTGCACTTACTCCATTATATCCTTGCGAATGTACTTCAGGATGTACTGATCGCGGACCTCGTCCGACACGGGATAGAACCGCAATGCCGGTGGAAGCGTTTTCGCGTCCAGCGGGCACCACTTTTTGCCCAACTGTGCACTTATTTCCTGTGCAAAAGAGAAGCGATCGTTAGCGCAAATTGAGCAGGCCGGATCACAAAACCTTCCGACATACCTCCACAAATGGTGTCACCATGACGGATGGGATGGAAAGATGGATACCGGACACTTCCAGCACTTGGAGCTCGCGGCCACGCAAACGCGCTACACCGACCAGATTGTGCGGATCGAGCACGTAACCGTGGACGATGAGTTCCTGCAGCTTTTTGCAGCGCCACGCCATCATTACCAGCGGGTCCTGCTCCGTGCGCATCACCAGCTCCATAATGTTGCGATATTCTTCGATGCGCTGCAAGAATTCGGATAGGATGGACATTTAGTCAGTTGTAGTGGAAAGGTAATCGTTACGCTTACCATTGAATCGACCCAGATCAAGCTGCGAAGAGTGTCCTTGTAGTGTCGCGACAGATATTCCAAAGCTTCACAATTAATCTGTAATAGTGTGAGAGTACGGAAGTGTTGCAGACACATATATAATGCATGCTCGACCTCAAGACTTAGTTTAAACGATCCAATCCTCTGAATTTGATTGAAGCTTTAAATTCTTCAAGTAATCTACATTAATATTGTCCATCCCTGGATTTAAACTCTTTTTGGCCTAACCAAAAACAATTCTGATCCTAGTTGTCTTCGACTTTCTTCAGAAGCAAAGCTTGATCAGGTGCTGCTCAAGAAATGCGTTGATAGATGATGACGGATCCACGGATAGTTGCATCTCTAGGACACAGGGCTATCGCATGAAAAATCGTTAAGGTTCATATACAATTTAATCCCTGATACGACCAGGGTCTAGCCTTCAGAGATGAAATCGAAATTGACCAATCAAGTAAGCATAGGAAAAATAAACCCCCCAAACAAACAAACCTTCTCACAGAACAACACCTTCAGATGCGTCAACGGCATCGATGGCCGCAGGATGTGGGTGTGCAGTGTTTCCACCGCTTCGTACGCACACACCAACGTTAGATGCAGCTCGACGTCCGGGTTCTTGCTGCGAAAGTTTGCCCACGCATCCTCCGACAGCCCGAAATGCTCCTCATCGATACCGTGCACGTGCACGATAAGCTGTCGCAGCACCGGCAATGACTGGAGCGTTTGCAGCAACTCATCGCACAAGCTATCGTAATCGATCGTGAGCACACGCAGCGAGGTACACTTCTCCAGCAGCGGTGGTTCAATCAAACCAAGCGGATAGTGTCCCGGATCTTGCTTGACGGTGGCGAACGCAAGCTTTTCCAGATACTGCGGTTTAGCGGTGCACTGTGCAGGAAGGCAGGTGAAATGAAATAATATTAGTTTTAGCGCTACATTCGGCGCACAACAGAACAACTCACAGTCAGAAAGTCGGAAGCGTGGAGCGCAAGTATTTCGGAACAACCCAAATCCAGCGCCCGAAGGGGTGGATTTTTACGGCTCAGCAGTGCGATCAGTGGTTGCACAAACAGTCTGCGGGATGAAGGGAAGCAGAAAGAAACGATTAAAGGTAATCTGGTGAAAATCGTGTTTCGAGGGACCAACTCACTTGAGAATGTAGTTCCATTCTTCCTCGGAATAGAAACGGCCGGGTGTGGCCAGGGTTGCGTATTTCGGCAAGATGGAAAGATCGAGCAAACGAGCACTTTTGCTTAGCCTGGAACGAAACAGAAGAAAAATAATTGTCGCTGTCAATCTAGTAGGCCGCATACGATGGTAACACAGCAATGCCTACTTGTAGAGAATTTCCGTCGTCAGCTCCACATCGTACAGATTGCAGGAATCGAACGTAATCTTCACCTCGCTTACGATATGAGCCAGCTTTTGCAAAAAGAAGCCATTCTTTTTGTTCTGCTCACGGGCAACATCGAACTGGATGCGCTTAAAGAATCTAAAAACGAATAAACAGCTAGTTAGTATGGGTTTTTTCTGGGTTCAATTTGTTTTCAGACAAAATAATGTTGTTTTTTTAGCGAGCGAAAGTCGAACAAAAAAAAAAAAGGAGAAAGTTGATTGCGACATGCAAGTGCCAGCAGAGTACCTGGGTTGAAAAATCACCGACCGCCAGTGCCAGCATACCGTCGACGCGTTCAACCGATCCAGATGGTTCAGGTGCTGGAAAACGTTCGTTATCGCAACGGCTGGCAGCTGGCCCCAGTTTGGGCTCATCACGCTGGTACCGCACGCAGAAGCAGCACGTCGCGAATGCCCTTGATCGGGGCGCGATTCGGTCACCACTTTCACTTCACGGCTGCACGGTTCCGACACTGCGACGATGTCCTCGGACCGATTATGATGCTGATGGCGATGACGTTCGCCCTTTGTTGTCGCTTCCGGTGATGGGGTAGTAGTGGTTGGTCGCTCCCTTCGACGCCCCAAGCCCATCAAACGCTTCCACCAGCAGTGCAGCACGTAGTAGTACGACGCAATTTTCCCGATGCACCACCACTACCACAACCAGCAGCAGTGCAACAGTGCAGTATGTTAGCTCAAACGGGCCGTCGATCGGCAGAACTTGGCTTGGGGGGCACTGTATTGATGATAGCACTTTCTACAACAATTTCATCACAGCAACCGAGCAACGTTTGCAGCATTTGAAGCAGCAGTAAACATCAGCAGCAGCAGCAGCGACGACCAAATTGTCGACTTCTTTCGATGGCAAACTGTTTGAGGATTTCTTTTTTTTTTTTTGCTCGGTTTCGTTAACCTTTTCTCCCTCTCGTTTTCTTTAAAGTGCGTCGATAAACTGCTGATGCTGCCACCCTGTGAACACCCCCCCGTTTGGCTTTCTTCGCTGTTTTCACCCACCGTGTCGCGTCGTCTCGACCGTCGGTTTGCGGTTGCTCGCTTCCGTATTAATGCAAAGGGAAGCGAATTCAACGCGCAGCACTGTATTACGATTCCATTTGGTGGGTGGGTACACTGTTGTGTGTGTGGTTTTTTCTTTCTTTTTTGGGTGGTACAATCAATTCCACCCCCACCCACCAATAAAAGCAATCTGCAATGGTTGTTGTTGGTTTTTTGCTGTGTTTTCTCGTTTTCCGCAGCACACGAGAGAGGATATGCAATAAATAGAGGAGCTGATGATCGAATTTTCTTTTCTTTTGAATATGTTTTCACTTCTTTTGCCGAGATGTTGTAATTTGCAGCGCGTTCTAATCACAGTGGCGAGAGATTGTTGGATCGAAACAAAAGAGCGATGTTGTTATTTATGTTTTGGCAAAATACTCGATTCATCCCAACGACGTTTTAACGAAAACGTCAAACACTCCGATCGAGATATTTAACGAAACTCTTCACCAAACAAAACAAAACTCGTGGAAAATATCGATTTACGCTCCTGATTCTTTAACGCAATCATAAGAAAAAACCTCAAAACTTTACCAGCAATCGGTCCCAAAATCAACCTTTTATCCATCCAAAAAATCGATTTGTTGTGAGAAACTTCGAACAATTTAACGAAAAGAATTCACTGCAATCCACAGCACACGTGTAATCGCTGCTTCAGTGTTGACAGCTGTTCCTGTCACAAAACTGACATTTCTGTTGTGTGTGGAAAAAGAAAATATTATTTTGCGAGCATCTCGGTACAGTTTTGTGTGGATTTTTGGATACTAAAACTAAACTCGTCACACTAAATAATGCCCGATTTTCTCTCTTTTAGCCGTTATCCGTTTTCTGCAATGGCCGGCGTTATCAAGAAGGTTAGTAGATGGGGCTTTGAACGGCGCGAATGTACGCGAACTGGTGGCTCCTCGGAAAGGCGACTCGATGATGATTATGTCACAAACAGCCGGCAGTAGAGCAGTAAGGGATCCTGGCGGCGAATTTAACCAACTTCCGCTTTCCGTTTTAGGCTACCGGTTTGACTGGTCTGAATGTGGCCAAGAATCCGCACCACACGCTGACGGCTTTGTACAACAAGATTCTGCGTGCCGTCTCCAAGATGCCCCAGGATGCTGCCTATCGACGATACACCGAGCAAATTGTGTCGGAGCGTGCCAAAATTGTAGCTACGGTATGCTGGGTTTTTTTTATGGAGGTTTTCAGATTGTATTATGGTGCCTTTGCTCATCGCATTCTTCTCTTCCTTCCCAGACTCCGAACGTGCTTGAAATCGAGCAGAAAATCAACTGCGGCCAGGTGGAAGAGCTGATCGTGCAGGCGGAAAACGAACTAACGCTCGCGCGCAAGATGCTCGGCTGGAAGCCGTGGGAACCGCTGGCTAAGCAAGCACCGGCAAGCCAGTGGGCCTGGCCACCTGCCAATCTGCCCGAGTTGAAGTAAAAAGCATCCTGCTTTCTCGTAAACTGTACTTCGTTTTCCCTCCCACAACTACCACCACAGAGTTAAGCTTGTAGGCAATGATGATGAGCATTGTTTTTAGGGTCGCATTTCCGGTGTAAAATAAAACCAAACACGTGCGGCCAATGAAGAGTAGGTAAAACGTGTGGTTTAATTCCTCCGACGATTATATAGCGCCATGATGACTGCTGCTGCTGCTACTACTGTTCCATCGCTTTAAGTTCCATCTACCGAGTGAAAACTACCTTCAGCTTCAACCTATAATCGCGCCCTGTAGCACAGCCACCAAGGAGCGGGCCATGACGAAAGGGACAGGTTCAGTAACCGTGCGTGAAAGTCAACAGTCCACTAATGCGCGCTTTACCATCGCCCGACAGGCCACCGAAATGCTGCGTATAGCTAGCCGATCCATCCAGCTTAGTGTTGCCGCTCTGGCTTTTCCACAGGCTGGCGATCGCTTCCGCATTAACGTCCGTTCCGTATCCGTCCTCGTGGGTGGCACCAAAGTTGAGCGAGAATTGTCGCTTGTATCGTGGCTGTTGCGTGCGGGAAGATGTTTTCATTTAAATTCACACTACAAGGACATGCGCGTGCCACTAGCAAACAAACAGCACCTACCGTCCGTACCAACTCATCCTCCGCCTTTCCTAGCGATTTGGCTTGACAATGGTGAGGCGCCAAAATCGCCAGCAGAGCGTACAGGAGCAGTAAACTTAAATTAAAATTCATCACGGACGGGCTTACTTTTCCACCAAACAAACTTATTACGACAACTGGGGTGCTTCTATTATAAACGATCGATCTTTTACGACTGACGCTTCTGCGTATGGGTATATTTGTTATACATATTCATTTACTGATAACGCTCCGTCGATCACTGCCGTACGAGGTGAACGAGGGAGTTGCCTGTTGATGATGATGAATGGGATTCGCAAAACTTATCAGTTCTTAAGTTTATTAGTGCTCGAACTTAATTCTTGGCATGTTTTAAACGGTTTAATTTTTAGTTTAGTGAAGATATTTCAAACTATCGTAATATTTTGTATAATAGTTCAATCATAAGTCGGCTTAGGTTTTTATCAGTCCGTAATAATTAATAAATAAAATAAGTCGGCTTAGGCTAGAGCAATTCTCTACCTTATAATTTTAAAATTAAATCAGACTATAAGTGTGCGATAAACAACTCGTAGTTCATCACACCGTGCGCTTTCTTTTGAAGCGGGAGACTACGGCATTATGTAGGCATTAGCTTACTCTGTTCCGAGTTGCACATAGCACACCGCAGATCGCGACCACCAGTGAATTATTGGTGGTGATGGGGCGGGTCTTCTCCACTCTAAATACCTGTCGCGACGGACGAAGCTGGTCCCAGTACTCACATACGGCTCCGAGACATGGACTCTGTCCAAAACTGACGAGAGGGCTCTCTTAGCCGCGTTCGAGTGGAAGATGCTCAGAAGGACTTTTCGACACCCCGTGTATGTGTGGAAGGACAATGGAGGAGCCGCTACAATGACGAGCTCTACCGAGCTGTACGATGATCTTACCATCGTGCAGCGAATTAGACTCGCCAGGCTGTGAGCGTGGGCTGTTTACGTCATGAGAATGACACCGGACGACCCAGCCCGTAAAGTCCTTTTAGACCGTCCACACGGACACAGAGGAGGCGTGGCGTGGACAAACTGAGATGGAGTGATGGCGTTGATACGTCCGCCAGAACGGCCGGTATGACGGATTGACAGACGCGGCCGCTAAACCGTGAGCGATATCGAGGATTATTGCAGCAGGCCAAGACCGCAATGCGGTTGTAGCGCCTGATAAGTAAGTAAGTAAGATGGGCGGGTCGACCCGAACCTAACAGGTCGGAGCCATCCGTAAACGACCCGGAATCTTTCGGATCGTATTCCTAGTTCCAACGAATTCGGGTCAACACGTGGGTGTAGAGTGTGCCGGTTGACCCGGGGGTGCAGCGAGTTCGGTCTAACCCATGGGTCGTCCCGGGTAATCGTTACGTTCGACTTGCACCCGTTTCACCCACGTGTCGAACTCGAATCCTTTAGAAACGATCTCAGCTGCAGATCGATCCGTGAAAAGAGTCCTATGACCCACCCACAAACTATTACAGGAAATGACGAGCGTTGCGTGAAAATTTTATAGGTTTTGATTGAATTTCTAGTAGGTCATTAGGTAGATCACTACCAAAGTTGTTCTCCTTAGATGCAAAAGATCGTCTCCTTCCCTTTGGTGCTCCTTTTCGGAGTGAAAACAGAAGAGCTATTGTGATCTGCCATCCGCTTAAGAGACTGGTTGGATTCGGTTGAGTAGCTTCATACTAAACAACTTGCAACAAATAATCCCACCACACCCCGAGCAAAAATCTTCTCTTGCCCATAGAAATCCCCTTTTTGGAGTTTCTTGCCCAACCATTAGCGAATTATGTCAGCATAAAACGACTCGCGCGTGATTGTGGTCCAGTGGCTCACAGTATACAATTCGCGCTTGATCCCACCGCAATTTCTGTTTTGCAATTAGTCCACTTTCTTTCTCAACGTTCTCTTCCTCATCACCCGAGTGAAGGAATTGAAGTAAAATCGCATTTATTGTTTTCGTGTTTTCATTTGCTTTTACTGTGTGTGTGTGTGTTTTTTTTCTTATGTATCCATTATTGTTAGCTGATAGTATAGCAAAGATGTTCAAGTAGCGTGTCTCGGGGTTGTTCCGGTGTATTTCCGGCTTACACTTACTCCTCCTCCCTCTTGTGTTTTCTTTTGCCTTTTTTTTGTTTGTTTGACCATTAAAACATACGCGTTACTGTGTGTATTTAGTTTAGGTTCGTTTCTTGTAAAGGGATGGGATGTGTAATTTTGCCATGTAAATCAAATACAATTACTAGCCCCTGCTCACTTTAAGGGAGTAGTTTTGTTGTAGGTGAAAGAAAAAGAAAGCGAAAACAAAACAATTTGTACTGCATTTTTGGTAAGTTTGTGGCCACAAAATTCAAACACAATTGCATGATGGAAATTTGTTTTATAATCAAATTGGACAATATTTCATCCACTTAAATCATGCTTCCCTTCTTTTCTGCTAATGCCAATTTTACCACAAGAAGAAAGTGGGACGAGGCACCAATAGGAGGAGGTTTGCTTTTGTTTCTTTACGTCATTTGACACAAAAAATGCTCTACCATCATCGTATCGTGATCATATTTGTCTTTACGGATGAATTGTTTGTTTAGTGTTTTTCTTAATGTTTTACGTCCGTTATTAAGGTTCCGTTTCGTCCTCATTACGTAGTCGCGGTTTTTTGATTTACCTCCTTTCTACTTCTCTTTTTTTAATGGTTTTCCCCCCTTTTCTCCCCCCGAGCATCACACCGTCCAGAGCAAATCATACAAGAATAGAAAACACTTTTCGAGCTAATTTTTCTTTTACTCCTTTACGCAACCTTACGATCAAATTCGTTTTTAGCCTAGACTTAAAATTATTACTTAGAATTCTTCTTTGTAGATTTTTGTTTTTTTCGTTTGCTCTCTCTCTTTTCCTTACTCTTTAGCACTCTGTTTGCAATCTCTTTCTAGTCATCGTGTGCACGTGTTACGCTCTCGAAACTATCATCCAATGTGTTTGTTTTTCCTTTTTCCGTTACTGTTATTTGCCTAAAATATGTCTTAATTTTTGTTATACTTTTTTTTTGCTTTACATTACACGCGCGCGCCACTCCACTATCCATACTAGTTTCTCACTTTTCTTTAACGCCCTTAACCTAACTTAACCATTTTTGTTTCGACATTTCGACAAAAAACAAAAATTGTTTCCCAAAAGTCAGTTAATAGGGGTTTTTGTTTGTTTGTTATAAACTTAATTGCTCCAATTGAGCTGCTAGGTTGTTTCTAGTGACCTAGAAATGTATCATTCATTCGCAGTTCCGTTTTCTGCGTGTTTTCCTTTTATCGATCGTCCGTTTAGTGGATATAAAATATAGCTTGATAGAAAACGAAACAATACATTGCATTTGTGTGTTGTGTACACAAACACATTAACGTAAGCGTAACGAAACTTCTAACTGGACTGGACTGCATCATAGTCCTGCAGCCTGTGTGTGGTAGGTAGGTATACCGCTCAACACTAACCGATAGTAGTAGTGGAAGTAATGTTTCATTTTGCATTACAGTTCACAACAAACCAACACTCACTCACACGCCTAATGTGAGTGGTATCATTTAACTGAAAATCCCAGATCGTTCCATACATTCGAACATAAACTCCCTAAACGCACCTTTCTCCTCTCTCTCTCTAGCTCATTTCCGCTGCTTTATCAGCAACGAATCCGTACGAACGATCGACCCGTCCGTTTCTCGGTGTGTGTGTGTGTGTGTAATTGAGCAAACGATAAGTCCTGTCCCCAGCGTGCATTTGGCGGGGGGCAAAGACGCAAAAAAGTTTATCACAAATTTTGCAAATTTTCCGAGAAACGGTGGGGGGTTGCATGCTGCAAATTGCCTCAGCGCTGCAGGTGATTTTCTTTTAAGTTTTCACTGTTTGTTTTGCTTTTATTACTCGGTTACGATAGTTTATTAGTTGGTTTATGTTAGTATTTGGTAGTAAGTGTACGTAGAAACGTGTTCATGATATAGTTGTGTTACGGGCCTAGTTTCAGGTGTGGGTGTGTGTGTAAAAAGAAAGGAGCCGGCAATAGTTAACGCAACAGTAAAGAATACAAGGCTGACGAAACGCACTGAATGTGGTGAATGTAAACAAACCAGCCTAATACACGTATTTCAAACTTAAACCGAGGGCGTGTCTGTATGCTTCTGTTACATACACAGCCGTAAAAAAGTATTAGAAAACACAACGATAGAAAGAGAATTAGACAAAAAAACATTTTTTTTCCATTTTTTTAACAAAACAAAAAATACAAATCATCCCCTTTTTGGGGTGCTGGTGAACAGATGGTGAATAAAGTGCTGTAAAGGTGGAATATTCCGCTATTGATGATACTTGTTGTTGTGTAATAATAATGGTACGTCTCTACCGTTCAATTCTAATCATCGTCATCTGCATCGTCCTCAAAACAGCCTTTTTGGGGTTAATGTTCCCTAAAGAAACATTCAAATCATGACTGGTTCTGTTCTGGCCGGGTATGTGTATGTGTGCCTATATTCGTCTGGCTTTTAAGGACATGTTCCATTGCTGGAAGAATAATCTTCTGACGAAAGCCCCCAAAAAAAAAAATTATCAAAAATTAAATACAAAATTAGGGGGAATTTAATGGAATAGAATTAAACGTCAACTTATTACAGGGTTTTCCAGTTGATAATGTAATAGCAGGCTCTGTACATAAAATATGAAAACAAACCTAGTTGACATGGACGCGGCTTCAGACAGATAGAGGAAACCATTACCTTTTACTGTGAAGTCACCAGATGATATTGTAATCGAAGCCGATGATTTTGTACCCGAGCTGTACTTCTTCTTCTTCCTCCCTGGCACAAAAACCTCGAGAAGTCTCGCGGCCTGCCATTTCTGGCTAGTAAAGTAGTCAGCCCTACGCACGGGGAGGCGCTCAGGATGGGATTTGAACCCCGGCCCTGCCGTGTGAAGACCGGTGCCGCTGTCGCCTCGGCCACACGAGTTGTACAAAGAGTTTACAAAAAAAGATCGATGCTTTTACAATATCAACTGAAAGCCCCTGTATTCCTACTCTCTAAAGGACCACACAGGTCGACAGCCCCTTCACGATGGCTATCACACGATTGATCCGCATCCGAGGAAAGGCTATTTTGCAACCCTTCCACAGGAGGACATTGGAGAAAGAAATTTTGTACAAATTAGCATTAGCAATTCGTGCCGGCCATATAATGGCTAATTAGAGTTATTTACACCACGTAGCCGGATAATCACTGCCTGGTCCTGCTGTTTCCCAAGGAGGTCTGGAGGATTTCCCAAGGAGGATGTGGCCAGTATGAACCCTTAGTAGCGAGTAGGAGCTTAATGTTGACGCTTAATTGCAACAGATAAAACCCCCCTTGATAAAACGTCCCGAAAACAATTTTGCTTTGAATTGCTCTTACGATTTTCCCAAAAAAGTTTCAACTACAACTCCAGCCTGTTTCATCAACAAAACATTATCATCATTGGCTGCTAGTAAGTTAAAAACTGGAATTGAATTTCATAGCACAACAGACTAGAGAGAGAGAGAGAGAGAGAGAGAGAATTCCATGAAGAAAAAAAAGACCCCTTCCATTCCTCGGCTTGCGTCTTCAAGCAACAAAGACACAAAGCCACACATTCTGCTCAATTAGTTACGTTAGAGAATCACACACTCTTCGTTCGTTTACTTTCCACACAATTTTCCCCCCCATTCTTTGCGTTTGCTTCCACGCAAAAACACAATATTTATCCTTAAATGTGTAAGAAAGCCATTACAAAACAAAAATCGGTGCCTAATTATCATCCTAACAGTAGTAGTTGCAATAGTAGTTGCAGTATTACTAATAGTAGTTGTAATAGTAGTAGCGTGCGTGTGAATATACACATTAAAACACAATAAACACGACAGCGAACGGAGAATAAAAATAGAACAAAAAGAAAAAACAAAAAGAACTCTAAGCTACATATGTATAATCATTATCAAAAAGGCATCAAAAGTGCATTCGACACGCACGCACACGCACACGCACATTGTAGCACCAACGAGATGGGGATGATCGGAGGGATTGTGCCTCCGTTTCAATGTTAAACGGTCAGAATCACATTCACTTTTACATCCACCAATGTCCACTTGGAGCTGTCTTACGAGTCTCGTACGAGTGCCGACTGTGCACTGACTACAAATCGTTATCCTCCCCCCGGTTGGTCGGTCGTGGTGTGTACCTGTAAATTGGTACTGCACTACTGTATACTTGCTAGCTGACCAAGCGCTCACAATCCCGCTCGGTTAAAAACGGGCCCAAATTATCTAAATTACTGTACTAATTAGCGTCCGTAAAGAAAATTTGAATTGAATTGAATTTGAAAGTACGAAACCAATAAAAATATGTAAACAGAAATAAAGAGAACTTATCACTTATCAGCACTCACTATGTTCTGATCGCTCATAGCATTTAGAGCCATTTAGGGGTCAGTCTGCGGTGTGGTTGAAGCCTTCCTCGGACCTTTCGGTTGTTGCTGTTCGAGTGTTTCAAGCATTCCGCACGGAAGCTTCGTTACTGATGGGCCTTTGGGCAATATTCACACACACACATACACAATCAACAGCACGGCAATAGTCGTGGCAAAGGTATGCTTTTGTTTTTCGCATCGCCGGCAATTCACTTCCTGCCACAGAAGAGCGACGGGGACGGGTGGCAGTAGCTGCAGAACACTCTCACGCGTTGCTTTGCTGGTCTAGATGGCCCGTTTCTGATGCGCATCGTGCACCGTTTTAAGATTTCCAATTGTTTTGTCTACTGTTGCTCGGCCCCGGATTGGACTGTGATAGCATCTCCTGGTACTGGCGCTGCAGCTCCAGCGCACGCTGCATTTCGGCGAGCGATGAACCTTTACCGGCAGCCGATAGTGAAGCTTGGAAGAAGGAAAGGAGTTGATCAGTTACACCTGACACTGACGGTCGGGCACACACACACACACGGTGGTCGGCTGTATTAACTTACCAGCTGCTTGTGCCATCGCCAGCTGGTAGGAGTAGAGAAGGGGCGAAAATTGCATCATTTGCGCCTGTAAGCTGTTCATGTTAAGGTTGCTCGTTTGAAGATTTTGCTGCAGTCCTGTAGGAAAAGAGAAAGCGTATTAGTGTCAACTGATACGGGTTACGGGGTTTTTATGTTACTTTACTTTACGAAAGCAAAAAGCGATTGTTGCCTTTTTTTGCATGGTAATGAACCCTGTAAACGACCAGCATCACGGAGGACAAATCACTTGATCCGCCCGCCACAAGCTTACCTCTGAAAAGCTGCTGATGTAGGGCCTGCACGGCGGCCGCTGCTGCGGTAGAATTGCTGAGATTGGCCAAATTGCCCAAACTGCCAAAGTTCCCGAGCGCACCGAGCTGCCCCAAACCACCGAGCCCGGCCAGCGCGGTAAGCTGTGCGGCGGCTGCTTCGGCCGTCGCGTTTGCCGTTGCACTGTGCCGGCTGGAGCGGGAGCTGGACGCGGGTGGCGGTGTCTGATGCTGGTTCGGTGGTGTTGGCGTCGGCCGTGGCGTCGGTGTCGGTGTTTTCGATTTCGAGGGCGCCTGTGACTGCAGATGGGCCGCATGCAGCTGGTGCAGATGATGATGGCGGCTTTGCTGCTGCTGCTGCTGCTGCTGCTGCTGCTGTGCCTGCTGCTGTTCCTGCAGTTGCTGTAGCTGCTGCTGTTGAAGCTGCTGCTGTAGCTGCTGCTGTTGCTGCTGCTGGAGCTGCTGTTGCTGCAGCTGCTGGAGTTGAGCCTGCTGTTGGCGCAATTGTTCCTGCTGCTCCTTCTGACGCTGTTGCCGCTCCTGCCGTTCCTGCTGGGCAGCGGCCGCTGCTGCTGCTGCGGCTGCGGCTGCCTGCTGCTGCTGCTGCTGCTGCTGCAGATGTTGCAGTGCGACCTGTTGAGCTTGGGCCTGCTGTTGGGCTTGCTCCAGCTCGCGCAACTCGCGCTGCTCACGCAAACCGGGGGTTGAGGAGGGTGTCGGGTGGATTTCGACCGGCGACGGGCTGCTTTGGGCGGCCAGCCGGGCCTCAATTTCCTGCTCCTGCTGCAACGCCTTCACGAACGCCGTCTTCAGGCGGTTCGTGTGTTCGGCCTTCAGTGCCTTCTTCACGTTGCTCGTCACGCACTGCTCGCAAATAACTTTCGGATCCTTGCCACCGACTGCAACGTCCGGATGTTTATGGAAAAGAAACAAAAGAAAACCCCACACAAGGAATCGTTAGAAATGGTTGTGTTCTGCAGCGCTCACGCGTCAAAGCGTTGATGGTGAGCGCCACGGAACATAGAAAAACCCCGTGCGGGCTGTGGAGGGTGACATAAAAGGAAACAACACAAAACCTGGACTGTTCTGAAAAGTGGGATTTCCTCTTTTACCCTGTTTCTCCCATTTCCAGACGGGCGTAAAATCGATCTTGCACTGCGCACACCGGTACGGTTGCTGCGGTGGGTTCGGTTTTTTGTCCTTCGTCAGATAGTCCACCACGTGCTCGAGCCCGAGCAGATACACGAACTCGATGTTGCTCGGGTTCGGCACAAAGTGCATCTCCGGCGGTGGCGGTTTCGGTGGTGGGATCTGGAAGACAGATTAATCGTAAGCGTAAGGTCAAACAAAACGGCTCGAAACACACTCTCGGTCGGAAAAGGAATATCCTACCTGAAGCAACGTTTTCTCCAGCTGTTTGCGCAAAGCCAACTTCGCGGACGCTTGCCGTTGGGCTTGGCTCTGCGGGTCCTCTCGCGTTGATTGGTCACGATCGCGCTACACAGTTAGAGGGGGGGGGGGGGGAAAAACCAGAACAGCGAAACATCGTTAGAATTTGAAAGCGTGCTCGTCCTATGTTGACGAGCCGACGTTATCTTTCCATGAGTCACGGGAGGGTCTTATCAGCTTGAGGCGTGTTTTTATGCGGGGCAAACAGGCAAATTAATAGCTTCAAAGTCATGGCATGAAATCAATTTCACGAAACGCACTGCTTAAATGATGGAACAGAAGTAAAAGTTACTTATTATTGGAAATATCGTATAGCAATGTCCATCTTACTCAGGATCTTCTCTACTAAAAATCCTTAGCCAACGCCTGACGGGTGCCCATCATCTAACCCGTGTTTGATCGAATCGAGTCCCGAAATCGATTTTAAACGGCGATCATGATTTGTCGCACGATCGCCAACCTCTTCGCGCGACGATTGAGCTGTGCGATAGTACGAGTAAATATTCAAACATTGTTCCTCCACTGTCGAGCCTATAGCTGCTTCCAATCAACTGATAACGCTGACAACAGTTTTGGTCAGTAATTACACAACAAACACACAAGTGACAACGGGAAGCTGAAGAGGATCGCGCGGGTGAAGGTTTTATCCGAAATACCCAGATAACAATACACTGTCTAGTATGCTGATGTACGACGACGCTATGCTTGATGCTATGGACCGTTACATGGAAGAAATTGGTTCCAAAGCCCCTTCTAACAGTAGCTATGATGATGTGCTGTGCTTCAAGGTCATCTTTAAGTTGTTTATTAGTGTGCCTAATAAAAGAAAACATAGCACAATAAGCACACAAAAAATAGAAGGTGTTTTGTTTGGTTTTGATAGTGCCAGCAAAAGCACAAACATAAAAGACTTTAGCAACATAATTAAGATATCATCTCCAACTTCCAACATCATTTGGTTGAAATCTGATGAGGTCTACCGATCGGAATACAGACACACATCCGATCAGAACGATATGTGCTTGGTTGGTAGCTTCCCTTTACGCCGAAATTCCATCACGATCGTCGGTCTGATTGGGACGATTCAGCGAACGATTGCGTCGCACGTACGGTATAGTGGGGTGCGGTGGTGACCCCTAAAGCCATGACTGGCTGACATGCGGATAGATAAGGCACCGGTGTTGTGTACTTTCAACTGCTTCATCACACACATTTCGCATACGTGTTTTGGGTTGGCATGAAAACACACCGGCACTCTAATCACTAATCTTAGATTCCTTAGCATATCAGCTAGCACAGAAAAAAATGCGAAATTAATATTAAATGCGACGATAGGGCACATTCGTTTACCAATTTGATCGAATTAACACATATCGTTTGCGAGGTGACAAAGGTAGATCCGTTGCACTAGAAGCAACTCCTCACTCACCTTCAGCGATACTGGTTCGACAGTCGTACAGCTGATCTGGGCCGGTATTGGTGGCGTTGGTGTGATGGATACCGAGCTACTGAGCTGTCCAAGATTCTGGCTCTACGGAACAGACGGGTGAGAAAAACGGAAAGAAAAATTAGCTTGACGCTACATGTTCGCATCGCGCAGTACGATCCAGCAAAGAAGCATCCAATTCCGATGAAGGGAAATGAAAAATCGACCCGACACCAGACCGAAACGGACTTTACATTCGCACTCGACTCACATTGCGCTGCTTCATGGCCGCGGTGGGCGCATTGGTCGGTGTGATTGTCACCGAGGGCGTGATGATGAGGTTGGACGCGGCCCGGCCCAACCCGATCGGTAACCGCTGGCCGGGACTGCTCGGCGTTAGCGTTGCACCGCCCGGTAGCGATGGTCTCTGCGACAGGGACACCTTCGGCACGGGTGTAATATTTAACGGTGAGCCTCGATTGCTGCAAAGATGCGAAAAAAAACGGAGCAATGTGTACCGGTGTCAGTTGTTGATTCGGAAGAACCATTACACGCCACTTACTTGACCGGATTGGAGATGGGTTTGCTGGAGGATGAGGATTTCGAATGGGCCGGCAGCGGGACCGCATTCGTTGGCGTCACACTGAGCGAACCCTTCGTCAGGGAGGCCGGGATCGATGCGAGCGGGTTCGGCAGGTTCGTGTTGCTAGGTGTTACGATCAGATTTTCCTTCATCATGACTTGCTGCGATTGCTTTAGCTTCTTCAACAGCACCAACTTCGTTTCCTCGCTGCGGAGCTCTTCGCGCAGCTTACGGAGGCCCCGCTCGCGTTCACATATTTCGGCCGCCGTCAGTTCCTTGATCGGGTAAACCGGGGGCATCTCTTCGTCCTCGGATTCGGACAGGCCGGCCGTGACGCTGCCTGTTCCG
This sequence comes from Anopheles stephensi, assembly GCF_013141755.1. Classification (NCBI taxonomy): domain Eukaryota; kingdom Metazoa; phylum Arthropoda; class Insecta; order Diptera; family Culicidae; genus Anopheles; species Anopheles stephensi. The sequence continues at coordinate 20,492,840 of NC_050203.1, forward strand.
CCGCCACCACCACCGGTGCTTCCATTCTGTGACCGGCCGTTCACTTTGGCCGGAAGCAGTACGATGTCGGGCACTTCCGCGTACGATTTAACTTCCGTGCGGGGCCGCAGGACACGTCGGCCGGGGATGGGAGATGTGGTGCCAGCTTCCCCACCGATACCACTAGTGCTACCTCCTAATCCTCCTCCTCCACTGCTCACTGTCGGTGTAACTGGGCTGAGAGCGCTGCCTCCACCGACGCCGCCGCCTCCTCCTCCTCCTCCTCCACCCGGATTGACTCCATGGGAGGATGAGACGGGCGGTAGGGCGGGGGTGATGGTAAGCCCGGAGTTTTTCGCCAGCGCTCGCAAATCCCGCGCCGTGGACGGTGTGATCGTGATCGAAGAGCGGCCAGAACCGAGGCTCAGATCCACCACGGCCGAATCGTCCACCTCCATACGTTCCATGGCAAGAAAACTCACAACTCGGTCACTTTTTCACGATTTTTTTTTGTTTGTGTTTATTTGGTTTGCTTGTAACCCTAATCACTACAACGTTTTACACAATCTATACTTCGCCACCTGGTGCAAGAAGAGAAAGAAAACACAAAATTTCCCGTTAAACAGCCGCACACACACACTCACACACGCTGACCGGGGCTGCCTGCAATCACCGCGTTTGTGCACTTAATCTCCGTTGTTACCCAAAAATTAACGCTTCTTCTTATTGTTCTTTAAACACCCGCCCACCCCCCCCAAACACAATCTAGCCTACGCCAATCGCCTTGCCCTACACCTTGTTAGCATAAACCACTACTGCACACCACCGCCACCTTCAGCACTCCTTTTCCATCCCCACACACAATCCCTCCCTCCCCCCCCTCTCCTCCTAACCACACACGCACGCACGATGGCACGGGCTACTGTGGTGACGACCCAAGAACAACTACCACACAACCAATTATCCATCGCGCTTCACGCGCGCGCCCTCTATCTCTCTATCGCACGAATTCTGCCAACAAATCACACACCCGGGGAGGGAGTGCGCGCGCGGTGTCAGGAAAGGTGCGGAGGGCGGCTGAAGCAGGGTTTTTTGGTGGTGCATGAAACCAACCCCCGGAGAAGCGGTCGTGGGGGTTGGGGGGGGGGGGGTAGGTCAGTATACAGTATGGAGAGGGGGGGGGGGTTCTGCAATTACATAGTCACTATTATCGTTCACCTTTTGGGGGTGGTGGTGGTGTTGCTTTCTCTAGCGATCTAGTTTTACGGAATAAGAAGAAAAAATCCAAACCCCGGAAAAGTTATTTGATTACGCGGATAAAGCAACGATGGTGTTGCGATGGGATTTTATCATTGATTTTAAAAGGAACAATACAATATGCAACTGTAAACACACAGTGCGAGAGGAGGACACATGCCTACACACACGCACGCACGCACACACACACACATCAGACAGAAAACACGCACATACACACGCACACAGTGCACGCACTCCGTCGTCGATAGCGGCGGCCGATAGATGAGACCCTTTTCTCCAACGCTCTCCTGTACGGACCACCCCAACACTTTTCCGTAGCTCTTCCTTTACGCCATGATACTTTTCGGTTGTCAACTTTTCTAACCCGCTGGGCACCACCACCAACCACCCCAGGCACCGTCCTTCGTGTGCTCTAGATATCAACGAGACGTCGGAGATTCTTCCTTCTTCGCTCTTCCTCGCTCACACTTCCCTAACTCGCCACCACTCTGCCCCCCCCCCCCCCCACCCGAACGATCCAACAATCCTAGTGCACCACAGACTTTTCACTCGGCAGCCCTTTACCCGTGGCTGCGCTGCGGCTTGTGATAAACAGGATGCCGCGGAAGCGCTGCATTCACGCGCGACACGCCAGCTATTATCAACCGGGTTCCCTGGCGCTAGTTTACACGTACGCTTTTCTTCACCAATAAAAATACACTTTACAATGGGTTAGGGAAGGCAAAAAAAACACACACACGCAGCGCACTCACACTGCTGCTGCTGCTGCTGCTGCTGCTGCTGCTAGTGCTGCTTCTTCTTGCCTCTTTCATTCGGCGTGCTCAATAAACATTATCGTGCGTTCAGGGTGGCTGTATGCACCTTGCGGGGAGGTTGTCACTTTTGACAGCGTTGGTGCCGGTTTTGGTAATTGGGTAGTGTTTGGTGTTGTGCTGGAAATGTATTTTATTTGGCAGGAAATATTGAAACAAAATGGTATAGCCATCTATTTTTTAGTGCATAAGCTTTTAAATTTGTCTAATTAAATCCGAACCGAACCGGAAAACAGAATTTAAATATTAGATATACCAGAAGAAGGGGTTATTGTATGCAACTTTCAAACAAATGCACGCATTATCTCTATTCACCTTGGAAAATAAATTAAATCTTTTCCACCTAATTTAAGCGCCGATTTGACAGAATTCACAAAACTAGGAAAAAATAGCATAAACTATATTTTGAAACTAAGTTCATAAACTATATAATGAAACTTATAAAATTACCCACATGATCGAATGATCAATGCTGTCAGTTGATGTTTACGAAACGAAATAACTGAAAGCATTCTGGTATGTTCATTTGCTGTCAGTCTCTCTCAAAGTGAGTTGAGAGGAGGTGTCGGAATAGCGATTTCTCGGTCGGACATCTTGAAAAAAAATTTGACGTTTACTTGACTGAAATGTAAACAAACTGCGGTCAAGCATTCTTTGTTGGTCAAGCAAGCGATCTCTAGCATACATTGATGAAGCTCGATCTGCTGTGCTCTTGATGAATTTTTGCTTGCAGATCGGCAAAAAAATGGAACGATCCTATATCTCGGATCAACCAATAGTTCGGGGATGCAAACCGGCTCCGCCTGTTACGCCGATACAGTGAAAACTGCCCTGTCCATACAGGCGCTGAATCGTTACCACCTCATACGGTAATAAATACAATACAGAATCTCCTCAGATAGCACTGAAGCACTACGATATCCTGATTTCTTCACTTGATCTAAGCTTTCCAAACGATATTGAACAGCAGAATGGAAGAAAACAAATCATATAATGATGTTATTGTTTCGAGAATAATAAACAACACATATAACCAGCTGATTCAATCCGGTCAAGTAAACGTCAAACTGGTCCTGGTCTTCTACTTCTTTCCATGTGTCAAAACGGGCTTTTTACGGCACCTCCTCTCAACTCACTTTGGTCTCTCTTATCAACAACAACATAGCGCTACTTTTTGTACCTTTAAAAAAAAAGTGTTTCAAACCCCGTTCGAGTTCATTCCATTATCAGCAATCAACTCCACCAGCCTGGTATCAACTCGTCCGGTAATTCTTCGTGAAATAAAGCTCAACTCAAAATGGTACGTGCCTGGTTTATGGACAACGAACCGACCGATCAGCGTTTGGAGCATCAGCTCGATCCGCCCAAGTTCGTAACGCTGGACGAACTGTTTAAAACGACCGGAGTGGAATATTTCAAGGTAAGACAGACGGTTTAACAATAAACCAGATCCGGAAGAATATTAAACGACATGGCGCTCCGTTCCAGATTAATGTGCCCACGTACGATACGGATGGGGTGCTGGCAAAGATCCGCAACGATCGTGGCTATTCGTACGAGGATGAAATCACCTGTTCCGAGGCATGTTTGCCCGATTACGCGAACAAACTGAAATCCTTTTTCACCGAACATCTGCACACGGACGAGGAGATCCGGCTGGTCATGGATGGGTCGGGTTATTTCGACGTGCGCAAGTAAGTGATCGCGAACCGGTGAAAGGTCGATTGCACGGTTCGTTCGGGCATATAATCGATTTCGCACTCGTTCTAGTGGGCCGGACGATGCATGGATACGGATTGAGGTCGTTGCTGGTGATTTGATCATCATTCCGAGCGGCATTTACCACCGGTTCACGCTGGACGCAAAGGTAGTACGAATGTTATAGTATTAGTAGCCTGTTCTCTAATTTATCTTTCCTTGTCGTCTTTTCCTTTTGTAGAATTACATCAAAGCGAAGCGATACTTTGTCGGAGAACCGGTCTGGCTTCCGTACAATCGTCCCGCCGACGATATGGACTGTCGGAAGGACTATTTGAAACGATTGGAGGCCGGTTTTGTGGCGTAAATCTTTGTGCTTGTGGCGTTGTACCATAGCATCATCAGGTGCAAAATGGTTACACTAACACAATTATACTAACCTGCAGATATTATTTTTGAATACGCAATTTGTTAACCATATATACTCCGGGTGCAGGCATACAATGCAATGTTATTGTTTTCTACAGAAAAAAAACGAATTCAAATTTTAAAACGAATTAGTTTTTACCTTCGGGGACATCCGATTGTCGAGTATTGGTAGATCTTCTTGTTAATCTTGATGGATCGTGTCTACCAAGTGTCTTCTTCATCCATAGGGCCTCCGGTGTCGTGGAGATCCCATCGCCCAAGCTACATCTAGAGGGCTTAAGCTACGAATCGAAGCAGCCTTGTCGTCCCAGGTTCATCTTCTCAAAGACGTCCTAGTCGAAGATAGGATTTTGGAATCGTCATATCGTGCAAGGAATCTCATTCCCGTAAGACACTTTTTTTTAGTAAGAGGTCTTGGAATGCATGGGATTTAAAGGTCCGATTTATTCCCATCACAGAAGCGGCGTATACCTTACCGAAGCACGAAATAAGCCTATAGATATATAGGAATCTGATGGTGGTAGAGAAGTTCCTCTACCTTGAGGAGATATTCTTATGAGTGTACTCATTCGGCACACAACAATCTTGCTGGTGGCGGGATCAAGTATGCTCGATCCAGTCGGAGTTACGACAGTTAGAACACTTCTTCCATTCGGATTCCCGAGCCGAGTAAAGCAACAATGTATCCCTTCTCGTTCAATATGATATCACACACACACACGCACACCAACCGGATCCGGGGTTTTTATTCCGTCGTATAGAACCGTTGTGTATCTTTTTGCTGCTCTAGCTCTTCTAGCGGTACATACCTAATGTAATAATCCGCTTTTACTCTTACTATTTGTATTATCATCGTTCATACCTGCTCCATCCTTTGCTTTTTTACAAAATCCCTCCTTGCTCAGCACGCTCGCTTTTTAACTAACAAAACCCGTTCTTAGAGAACATCGAATCGAAGCACCGCCTCCGTTCGTTCGTCCGTCCTGCCAGGTATCGCCGAGGGCGTTTGGCCAGAACTTCCGCTTAGCTTCACCCCAATCAACTTTTTCCGCGGCTTCGTGTGTGTGTGTGTGTGGGTGCGCACTCTGAAAACCTAACTCTGGTAGTATGGGGCATAATGATCATAATAGTAAAGATAATATGCTGTTATTGCCGTTTTAAAGAGCTACCAAAACAACCCATACGCCCTAATGCTTGGGGGGACACTAAAAACTGTGTGTGTGTTTGTTGTGTCTTGTTTCGCTTATTCGTTTATGTGTGTACCTCTTTCTCGATATAAGTGTATAGGTGTATATATATATAATGTGTGAATCGTGGATCCTTTTAAAGCGTTCCTTCTCGTATTTACTTATGTATGTATGCGCATTTATTAACATCGGCCACCTCTACACGCCCCCCTCCCCCCCTTTCATTCTTAGCCTATCCTTGCTAATATGTGTGGTTGAGTCTGTGTGTTCGTTAAGGGATAAATGGAAAGAGACTTGCGTTACCACCATAATGCCGGAAGAGATACAGAGGACAGAACCGTTTTCCGGTCCAGTTGGTCCGGACAGTTGCTAAGAGTCGTACAAAAAAGGATCACCGTATGAGTCGTATTCTGTGTTAAGCGGATAAGAGACTTAGTTTTATAACAACTATTGTTCTGTATTACACACACGCACACCATCATCATCCACTTGCTTGCGGACTCGAAAACTATGTACTGGGTGGAGTCCTTGTTCTCTACTACTCTTCTCCTAACTAAAAGATATTCCAAAGAAACAACCACGCACGCACGCACGCACGCACACACAATTCTCCTTTCGCAATTTTAATTTTGTAAATATGTGTATATATGTATATATCATGGTTTTTGTTTCGTTTTCTTTGTATCCGTTTGCATCACCGAGTTAAACGTTCAAATGGTTTTGAGGCTCGCATTTGTTTGTCAATTTTCTTTCTCTCGCCTCTTCGTTCTCAACTGTTTCCCGTTTTACTTATTGAGCTATAAAATGTATTTGTATTTTTTTGTTTTTGCTGTTGTCCACTGTTATTTGTATTTTTCTTTATCTTGTACCGTGTTGCTTTCGCTTCTTCTGCTTCTTCTTCTATTCGCTCATGTTCGCAGCGTTTTATTCCCCTCTGCTAACGCAGGTTTTTCTGTGTCCCCGGGTTTTGCAGCGTTCGTTTTTGTACTGCTTCAGTGTGTGTGTGTGTGTGAGTGTGTTTTTACTTATTAACAGCTTTACTTTTCTTCAGTTATTCCCCCCATTCCCGTTGTTGTTGCTGGCCATTTTGCAGTGTTTTGTTTCGTCTTTTGCTTCTTCTTTATCTTCTGTTTGGCCGCTCAAAAAAAACCCCCGTGCCAAGTCTGTGTTGTTTCGCATTCGTTCACACTGCCACTCACGCACGCGCACACACACACACAAACACACTGCCACTCACACTCTCAAATTCACGTGTGTTACTAGTACTTACTACCTACTGCTACTACTACCACTACTAAACGGTGTGTGTACTCCTTCTTCTTAGAATCTCCTACGGGTGTAAAAATACTTAAAACAATGCAATAGTCTTCTTTCTTAATAGTTTTCCGTTAACAGTTAAATAGACACCACGTGAAACAACGCAAATGGAACAGAAATAATAAACGAACAAAAAAAAAACTATTTTTAACATAGAATAAAAAAACGCAAGAAACATTAATATGGCCCACACACACACACACACTCGCGTGGTTCTTTAGAATCGTGTTTAGAAAGTATCTTTCCTCGTATGTCTACGCATTTTCAATGCCAACTTTGATGCTCAATTTCATCGCCCGCGTTCTTTGATATCGCTCAAGCAAGGAGCACCATAAACCATTTGTTTTTGAGAAAGAAAACAGAAGAATAAGCAGCATGAAAAAATATAAAAAAGCATAACAAATTTAACAAAAAACTAAAAAAACACTATTAAATCATCATTATGCAAAAGATTCGTTATTTGAATTCCATCGTCAAGGATCACTCCTGCTTGCTTGATCTGCCTGCCTGTCGATGTGCGAAAGTCGTTACGAACGCCAGAAGAGTAACAATTTTCCATAAACCTTACTATTGCGACAACCTAGGGTTACCGGATCCTTCCCCTATTACCGTGTGTCTTTGCTCGTTCTCATATTTAACCTACCAAAAAAGATTAACATAATACAATATCTGTTCAATCCCTCGGCCCGCTGCTGGTGTGCACCATTTTAGGCATGCATTTGCTTCTTGAAGAGCGCATCGATTAGCCGCAGTTTGGCCTTCTTCTGCTTGTAGAGAGCGTACGTATCCTCGATCGATTTCCGATCCGACTTGAGCATCTTCCGGCCGGTCGTCTCCTCGAACTGCTGCTCAAAGTCCTTGATCGTGCGGCGCAGTTCCTTCTTTTCCTCGCGCGTCGCATCGTAATGCTGCCACAGTTCGTCCGCCGTCATCGAGTGGATGTTTTCCGTCGCCGAACTGCTGGTCGTGTTGGCGGTCGTTGCGGTGCCGCCGGTGTTGTTACCTTCCGAATCATCCGCCGACAGCTGACCGGTGGTGGTGGTGGTGCTGCTGGCGGTCGTTGTGTCCGTGGGTGATTGGATCATGGAGGTGGCCGACGGGGGTGAGATATCGGTGGACGGTGTCGTTGTGCCGACGATCGCGAGCGCCTCGTGCTCGAGTATGGTTGGCATCTGCGAGTTGGCCACACCGCACGGGCCGCTGATCGAGTTGGCACGGTTCACCAGCCGTTTGATTAGCCGGTACCGGTCGTACAGGGGTCGGGCCGCGTCACGCTCCTCGCGGCTCGCCGGTCGACCGTACATGGACTCGAGGTACAGCAGGGCACGCTGGACGGAGGCTTTCTCCTCCGTCAGCTGCTCGCTTGACAGCATCTCCAAATTTTCGCTCCGTTGATCCGTGTCGCGTTTCTCCGTGAGGCGCTGTAAGTGGAGAAAAGGCGTAGAATTAGCAAATGTACTATGGAAGGGAAGAATTCGATCGTAAATGTGTAACAAATCCGCCATAAGAGTATTCTTATTTTACAGTGTTCGCTTCGTCTTGTACTGCTCTAATGGTGATCATAGATTGAACGATCCTCATGATGATCGAAGTTCACAAATCATTACTACAAAAAGGTAGAAAGGTTTGCCCGTTTTCTTTTCAATCTGGTGCTAGAGAAGGCCATCGGTGACATACGGAGGTGAAATTTTCGGGGACCACCTTCTATGAGGCAATCCAGATCCTGGCATACGCTAATCTCCTATGTAGCAGAAGCTTACCAGCCGCGTTTGAGACGAAGATACTCAGAAGGATTTTTGGCCTCGTACATGTGGAAAGACAATGGGTGAGAGCGGCGATTTGACTCAACAGGCACCGGTCCCGTCATGAGAATGACACCGGACGACCCAGCACGTAAAATCCTTTTACGCCGTCCACACGGACATAGAAGATATGGTAGAATGTAGCCGAGAAGCGAATGTAGCACCGGATAGGCAAGTAAGGTTGCGTTATTTGTTTATTTAAGTTGAATAATATGCCATGGTTGGCCCGTTGGTGGAGGCGACATCGGCGCTGGTCTTCAAACGACAGGACCGGGGTTCAAATCCCATCCGGACCGTTCCCTCGTAGGGAGGGCTGACTACCCAACTACGTGGTATCTTTAAGTCTAGAAAGCCAGAAATGGCAGGCATGATCTAAGAGGTCGTTAGGCCAAAGAAGAAGAAGAAGAATATGCCATGGGCGTATCAGATATACCACCAGGCCATCCTATCAAGAAATAAAACAAAAACCATTAAATGTTGAACACAGAAGGTGTGTCCTGGGTGTGTAGGAAGTGATTATCTGGCGAATAACACAACAACTACTCAACAATACGGCTCATTCGTTAGCTGTAACAGGCTTCAGCAGGCAAGATCGCTCACGCCGTTGACTGAAGCCATCGTAATGATTCCTCGACGTTCGGCTGGCTTGGGCGTAATAAATTCTTCTCCATTCCTCCGTCCGATAAACGAGTTATCTCATAAAACCTTGGGCCTAACATTATTCATTCTCGTGGCAGTGGGGTTGCTGCATGGTGGCAACCGAGCTCGGGTGTGGGAAAAGATGGATCTTTCCTCGCTTCTGGTAGGTAAATAGGAAGAGTTTGCAATTTGAATCGTATGTGGGGTTTCATGCACGTGTGTGTGTGTGTGTGTACGCTTTTTATTCGTCCACTTGGTGGTTTGTTGAATTGATCTATTCATTCACAACGCACCATCATGCTTGCAATTTTAGCAACAGAGAAGATGGAAGCGGAGAAAGAAGGTTCAAGGTCTTCTACAAATGGACGATTGATTGGATTGGATGGCAGGGAAGGAAGCCCGGACCCGGATCCCGTACGGTCCCATCAATGGTTCTATTTTCAACTTTGTCCACACTCCGTTTGTCCGGACAAAGACCGATCAGACTGAAGTTTCAGTTTCCGGCCCGGCCCCGGTTGGTCGACAACAATTGCGAGCGCTCACGGGGTGTATCAGTGATACACAGCAGGCAGAGGTTGACGACGGAGGCCTGGGGAGACATTCTGGTGCTTCCGTACCTCCACCGTTGATTGTGTTCGGTCAAGAGATCAACTGTGGCAACTGAGACAAAATTGATTTTCGATCGATAATGGTGCCGGGAAGCGTTTGCCGCCGGCAGCTGGGCGAAACTGGTACGCAAAACGTGCGCGCTGGCAGTGTACATGGCCGGTAGAACCGGATGGACCGGCCGTGACAGAGAGCAAACGCGTGATTTAGATGAAGCTGAGTGAAACTTCAGACAGTGGTGTTTCAAATTAACTATCCGCCTCGCGAGGGAGAATTCCTCAGAAGATAGAAAATATTTTACATCCCCAAACAAAACGCTTCCAATTACGTTTAAAGCCTAATAAAAAGGTTCAAACGTTGAAACGGCCATTCAAATAATCCATCAAAGAGATCAAACAAAATTGCCCGTTAAAGTGTCAAATTTATGACAATTTGTGTATCGTAACTCCTCAGGTGCGTGCTGGACACACGGTGGTCCAGCTGCTTGCCACGTGCCCAAATAACTCCCCACAGCCCTCCGCTGAGGCTGTCTATCGTACTTGTTCGCCCCTCCGACTTCGAGATGGGAACGATAACGAACGCGTGCTAAACGATGTTAATGGGACACACGACAGACAAACGCTACTGGTGCTTTTCGATCATGTGAACGATCATCTAATTGTCTATAATTATCTACCCGCCCGCCGGTAGTTGGCGAATTCCGAATCGAGTTTCATCATTCACCAGTGATGTCTCCAGCACTGTCAACGACGTCATACTATTGTCATTTGAAACAAAGACTGAAGCGCGCTGAATACTGACGTAAATGATGGAGATAGGATAGAAATACACTACTCAAGCTCCGTCCCTATCTGCTCTACCTACCTTTTCAATGTCCGCAATCGTATCCTTCATCTTGGCCAATCGTTTCTCTTCCGCTGTATCATCCTCCATATTTCCACCGGCCGGCTGTTTCTGACCACCGACCATCGCACCACCGTGTGCCGATACTTTCGCCGCAAATACGGCCAAATCTGCCTTGATCTGGTTCTTCTCCTTGCGCAGCTTGTGTATCTCAACCAGCACACTTTTCGTCGCTGGATCGGCCGATTTGTCACCGTGCGTTGGCCGACATCCGTTCTCCAGCTCGAACCGATCCTCGAACTGCGTCAGCTTCTTCTTCAACGCACCGAGCTTCCGGTTGATCGTTTTTATACGCTCGTCGAACATGTTGTTGGCGGCAGCAGAAGGTACCGACGAACCCGCCTTCTGGTGATGATGGTGATGCATGGTGGCGGTGGGTGCATTTTCGGCACTTCGATGATGCGCACCGTACAGCTTCAGCGAGCTGCCGGAAGCGACCGGGCGCAGTTTGGCGTGCGATACCGAATCCATACGCTTCGCGTGATCAAACTTATCGTCGGCAAAGCGCTGACAGACCAGTGCCGGTGTATCGTCCGGATAGGATTGGCCCCAGGGTAGCTTTTCGCGCGGAGAAAGTGGTACTTCCTGCTCTTCCTCTCCCGCCTGTTGCAGTGGTTCCGTCTCTTCGTCGTCGATCAGCTTGGACACTTCCTCCACGGCGTGGTTCTTCTCCAGCACGTTGTTGTCGTTATAATCTGACAGGGGAATCGCCCCATCATCCATCATATTATCGTCCAGCAGTGTGGCATGATGATGCTGCTGCTGCTGCTCTCGATGCTTACTGGACGATCGTACTCGCCGTTCCGATTTTCCACCACCGCTCGGGTGTGTATCGTGTTTGGAGTAGAAATGATCATTTCCCGAGAGCAGCACCGATCCACCAACGGTGGCCGCCTTCACAGCAAGCTTCGAGTGCTTCGAGCTGTTACGGGCACGTGGCGATACCGACTTGCGACCGGGCGGTGGACGTGTCTTCGAGAACCGTTCACAGTGCCGTCGCCGTTCGTGCTCTCCATCCTGCTCACTGTCCGAGTCCCGCCGGGACTTGAGAATATCGCCGCACGGCGATAGACGATGATGGGACTGCTGCGATTTGCTCCCGGAATGGTGCAGATGATGATGTCCGCCCAGATGGTGGTACAGATGGTTGCCATGATGATGGTGATGGTGGTGATGATGGTGATGGGCATGCTGGTGGTGATGCTCCTTGCCACCATTGCCAACACTTTCGACACTTCCGATGAAAAATTTCTTCAAATCATCTGCACTGTTCTTCAGGTTCTTCTCAAACACCTGCTGCTGCTGCTGCTGCTGCTCACCCCGCTCATCGATCTCACCGTCGATCGTTTCCTCGGCGATTATGTTTTCTTTGTCGATAGAAATCTCCACCGACACTACGCCCGGCGTTCGCTTTTTGAAGTCTTCGTGTGACGACACTCGCCGGATAACCTCCTGACAGTTCGGCAGATGTTCCTCGCTGTTCGAGCGGATAAGCTTCCGGTCCTGGCTGATCGAGGAGGTACTATCCTGACGCTCCTTGCGCTTGCGACAGTTCTGCCACTCGGACGAGTTGATCAGGTTCGGCAGATACTGGTTGACCAGAACCGTCGGTGGCGGTGGCGGTAGCGTGCACTGCCGCTCGTCCCCACCATCACCAATATCGACGTCATCGCTGCTACTGATGCTATTATTGCCACCGAGCACATTCACGCCATCCTCAATGCTGCTGCTGGTGCTGTTGATGCTGTGGCTGCTGCTGCTGCTGCTGTTGTTGCTCTTGTTGCTCCCTTTGCGGCTAGCTGTGCTGCTACCATCAACACTGGCAAGCCCGCCGACACTGTTGTTGCTTGCAGGGCAGTTGCTGCTGCTGCTGATCGTGTTGCCGGCGCCATTGCTGATGCTAGTGCTGCTGCTACTGCTGCTGCTGCTGCTACTGCTACTGCTACTGCTGCCGTTCGCTTTTGCTCGACCGCAGCTAATGACATCGTGACGATCGACTACCACCACCGGGTCAGACTGACCGTTCGATGAAAGGCTGATACTGGTCGGGGAGATAATCGTTGTCAGACGACTAAGGTCGTCTTCATTCTGTCCCAGTGATGGGCGACGCATGCCGCACTGCAAGGAAATAGAAAGAACGAAGGGGGGGAAAAAAGTTAGTGAAAGTAGGCGAAATTTGAAGGATTGCAGGTGATGGAGACGCCTGGTGCTTTATAAATTTCTTAATATCTTAATTCCAAATAAAAACGTATGCAAATGGCTTTTATTTTCTCCCATGCCATAATTGCTCACAGGAACTGTACTAATAACTAAAACAATTGCTTGTAGATTAAAAATACTCGTTATCTCGTAATATATTCTCACCATGAGCAACGATGGAGCCGCCTGGTCAACCGTACAGTTCAAACTTGAACAGACAAGCTTTCACCTTCTGCGCCATCGATTGATTAAACAAAGTCCGTTTTCGGATGCATTTCTGGCGGAAACCATAGTAACGGCACGTTCTAAACACATACACATTTTTCCGCGCCACATCAATCAATTGCCATATTTTATCGATCCAAGGTCGAACAATAAAATTGCAACATAAAGCAAAAAGCACACACATTGATCAAACACTTCAGCATTCAATCGATGCTCGAGCTGAGGGTATATTTACGAGAGCTGTCTAGCAAAAATGGTAAATAACAAACGTTAAACAGCAGTTGACAGCAAGCTTTCACTGATGGTGGTTTACAAATAAATAAATGGTGCAATAAAAAAAAAAACGCGTCCCATGCGATAATAAATAGCTCCAAAAAGGCACGTATAACTTGTGTCGTGGGCGAGAAAAGGGGAGTAGAATGAGAAATTCCACTCTAATCATCCCCTTACTCCTCCCCATCGCTTTTACTTTTCTCTCCTGCACTCTCTCTCTCTCTCTCGAACGACCTTCGAAACGGGCGAGAGAAACCGTGACGTACGTTGCATATCGTCGCGGAAATGCATTCGCGTCAATTTAGTTTGCCCACCGATACTTTGTTTCACATTTTCCCTCGTGTGTCCTGCCATGTGATCCGCGATATATTCACGTAATTCGTCCGTAACCATTTAGCCGTTCTGTTCCATTTATCCACGGGCAAGTAGACAAAACGGAGCAGCGCCACAGAGCGGGTGGTGCAAATTGTTTCACGATCAATAGATAGAAAATGGTCCGATACTGTGGCTTGCAAAGCTAGAACACAGGCACAAAACACGGGCGCTAAACAATTGTCGCTCGCGCGGTTATTGAGCAGCACCAAAACACACATAAAAATAACGACCGTCGATGACGGGGTGGCGCGCGTTTTAAATTGTTCCAATTGTTTACCCAGCCCCCGCGGAACAACACTGGTGGTGGCGTTGTGGGATCGGGCTGGATGGTTGAGTGTGATACGTGATTTTTATCGGCGAGTTTTTGTTTTTGTTTGTAGTGCGAGGCGAGCGTTACGAAACGGTACACTTGCACTTGTGCCGATTAGTTTGTTGACAGGATGATGCAGAAAAAAATAGCTTTGCTGACTGGGTGGGAACAGTTTTTTTTTATTTTGAGCAAATTTTTGGTGATTATTTTTAGCTTAAAGTTTAGCTGATTGATTAAATGTTTGATGGGAATAAATGAAGTTCTAGATGTCTACATCAAGGCACTACGGTCAATGAGCCTCATTTTCGGGCATATAAAGCTCAATTTTCAAACGAGCCCTGAAATGTAATGAACATCAAACCCTCTAGTATGAAGATTTTTATGTCTTTTTTGTCTGTCGACAGGAACAAGGCAGTATATTTTCAAAAAAAAAAAACACGACAGAACTATCTTAAAATATTTCAACTATGGAGATGAATTTAAAAGGAAAATGGAATAAAGAGAAATTTTAGTCACTTTGTCTACATGGAAATTGTCTGCTGGAGGCGCCCAGTACTTTACTGAAGAGAGTAAAATCCGAATTATTTATAGAAACAACAGCAAGTCTTGTGACTGCTTTTTTAAATTGCGTTTTTTTAGTCTACAGTCTATATTCAGATGCAAATAAAAAAACACTAATTAATTTCTAATTCGTATAAAAAATTAAATCCCTGAATCTGTTTTAAATCTATTAAAATGGTCCAGCAATTAATTATTATCCTTTTAAAAACCTAAAAAATGATACTTTTCACCACCAATTATTCTCACCCTTCCGTGAAATGACGGAGGCGAATCTGCGATGTGTCTCATCAAAATCATACGACATCTGGTACTTCCATCATCACTGCTTTCCGAGCCGTCAAATGACGTCGTTTTGTTCCCTATCGGATCTCAATTATCTCCCAATTTGCACACCCTGCTCTTATCAGCGACACCCAAGGTGTCATTCGATTTCACACCCCCTTTTAACCTCATCAGAAGGGAATAAAAATTACCAACATCTAGATGGTGATACTCTCGCCTTACCGAAGTTAGGACAAACTAATCGCTATTTGGCACGCGCAAATGTTTGTGGCTTATCTGGCACCGGGGGTACATGGAATTTCCTTCCGACGGTTGTAAAGAGACATTTAATAGCAGTATCGTAAAAAAGTGATTCGTTGATGGAAGTTTGCCATTATTGCATTATCAACCCCACCCCCCACCCAATATGATAATCCAGTCGATTTTGATAGCTCCAAACAATGCTTGCAATTGAGATGGTAGGATATCGCGTGGAAGAAGCGATAGAGCGAGTTTCTAGAACATGCCTGATAATGGCTGCTGGTTGAAGCAGCGTGTGCCTGTGTGTCAGTAGTACTGTGCTCCAATTTCTCCCGATTCAATAGGTCAGAGGCGTGCAGGCTCTGAAGCAATAATAATAGGGTGATGGTCGTTGACGCTTCCACACTATCTGTTCTAGAAGAGTTACGCCTCGATCGAAGGTGCCCCAATGCACAGAGCTAGCTGTCTCAGGTAATCCTAGCATTCCGAGCACTAAACGAGTCAGCCAACAGCTACAAATTGAACAAATTTTCAAAAACAACAACACCGATCAAGCCGGCCATTACACTCAAACTTCAGGCACTTCAGATACCAAGCATTATCTAACCAGAAAACAATGTCCAGTCATTGTTTGGACGGCCACGCTATGTCCCGTGACATGAGATTTTCTCCAAAATCATCCCACTTCAGCTGACATGGGTGGAACGGTACGATGCGCTACTCGACCGTTAACCGGAAGCCACACCAAGCTTTCCAGTGCTCGAACCTAACCACCTAACAACACTTGCGCGATGCTTGCGGTAGGACCAAATTGCTCGCTCGATTGCTCACTTTCTTCTTTGTGCCCACAAAAAAAACAAAACGGGCCACTTGAAGTTGGTTCGCCACTTGAACAGGGGAGGTACCACAGTGTGGTGCCAAGTAGAACGCAGCAGCAGCACTAATAACGTGACACCGAGTCCGTCGTGTTTGTCGCGAGTGGAATCTTCCATTTCTATTTCGTGTGCGAAAACAGGTAATTTGTAACTAGAACTTACTTTGGTTTTCCACTGACGAATGTGACAGGCATGGGCTAGCTTGTAGATCAAGCCCTTTCTACCATCCGCATGATTGGATGGATGTACGCACAACATTTTGTCCGTCTGTCTGAGGGGACCTTGTGTCGAATTTCTTACTTCTGAACTGTTATTACACACGTCGAGGTTTTTCTCTTAGTACACTGTATATAATCCTAGCTACTCCACCAGACACACTCTCACTTGAGTTGGGAAAACACTGTAGCCCCACCACCTCAGGCTCACTTGAACTCTTTAATCAACCACTAATTCAACTCCACTAGTGCACCTGGCAATGATCTTGTTTACACGACTGAAAACACTACAAAACCACAACCCAGTCCAGTCCTTGACTTTTATACTCTCGCGAGAGAATTGTTTGCCTCCGCTTCCGATGCCGGTCGCATAGCTTGTGGGAGCTCGCGTGTCTCCCGGGATCGGTTTTATACTGCACGGCAACGAGACGAGATAAAGCCAAGCAATGGTGGCACTCACACCTACAAAATGGGACGTGCGCTCACGGACTACGCATTGGGAAGTGCGCGCGCGGATTGATAGGACAGGGAGACACAGCGAGTGACAGCAAGAGTCTCATCATCAACACCCCAGCACACACAGTAGAATCCCGGTCAATCCC
The DNA here is from genome assembly GCF_013141755.1 of Anopheles stephensi. Lineage (NCBI taxonomy): Eukaryota > Metazoa > Arthropoda > Insecta > Diptera > Culicidae > Anopheles > Anopheles stephensi. The sequence continues at coordinate 20,509,629 of NC_050203.1, forward strand.
GGCAGTGTGGCGCACCTTTCCGAGTCGATTCCCAGAGTGTCTACTGCTGCTGCTGTCGTGCTTGTTGCCGCTTTATCACCTGCAGTACGACGACTTGTCACGCTTATCTGCGGTGTATTACAAGAGCTGTGGCTGAACGGTGTGTTCCAGTAAATTGTATCTGGTGGCTGCTTATAAAATGCGCCATACGAAAGTAACACCCCGACTCCAACATTCCTTTGTAGGTTAAGCTATAATCAGCTTAACTCACCGCTTTATATACCCGACTTTCAATACCGATGCGGGTTTTGCTTGCAAGAATTAGAGAGAAAAAAAGCATCCCAAACACACCTCCAGCTGTAGTCTCGTGGCAGAGTAAATGGGGAGGAATGCTAATCATATGGAGCGAATTGCAAATTGAGCCCGTGAGCCCGTTGCCAAATATTGACTGAAATCGTTCAAACACAGGCAAGGATGGTTGTAGTGCTGTGGGCTTTTACCGGCTGGAAATGGCTTTTGTTGTGCTGAGACGGAGACGGCACGTTACAATTGCCAATACAAACAAACAAAAAGGTGAATAGTAAACAGCTGTTTCATTACCTTTTACAACGCCATTTCTCGTCTGGATAAAGCTTTACTAGGAATGCTGGAATAGTGGTGATCTCACCACGGCTGTGTGTATGATCGTGTGCTGGAAGAATGCCCATTATCGTGTAGCGCAGTAACTGAACAACACTAGTGGACAATCGTCCAAGAGCTCGTCAGAGTCTCATTAAGAATTAGACTTCATACATACCAACTACGTTAAAGGTAGATATTACAGCATAGCCTAGATAAGAGTTCAGAAATAATCTGTATTCTCGGAATCTCGGTTTATCTTATAGTGGATAGAACACACCCATTGCTCTTTGAGTCTTCGTCAAGAAGAAGGCTGCAGCTTTGAGGCTAAAAAGTAGCTCCAAATAGAGAAATCCTGACTCAAATCGCTCTCAAAGTTTAGGTTATACCCTGATCGCACTCACAAAAGCCCAACTGTCCTCATCAATTCCTTAGGACCAATGTTTGTGTACTTCGAATTGGAATGTTGAAGTACAACTAGAGCACAACTTAAACCGTGTTCTTCTACTCCAACGTCTATTATTCCCACAACAAACTTTCCCACTAGAAACTCCAAAACTCACAGCCAGGACTAGCAGTCTCCGTAAGACGGTGCTGCGGTAAGCAAGGAGCCATAATCCGATTAAACACGGTGATCCGTTTCCTGATAAGGTCTGACGACACACAGCGTCCGCGTGCGTGCAGCAGCAACAGCATCACACATCACACCGAGGCAGACATCGAGGCACTCTTTTACCGCTCCATTTGGCTGCATCTAGGCTAGGCCCTGGATGCTGGATGGATCGTCCAGTGTCATCCGGAACGAACGGTACTGCACCGATTTAATCTGAACCGAACTGATTCAGCCCACAGCACGGGTGAGAGTGTTAGCACCTTTTACGTCGTTTATGTCGTCACACACCCCTCCTTTGTACATCCTCAACGACCCAAGGTCCCCAAGGTCGGCCTATCTTTATCGTGGCGGTACGGGCATGAAATCTCTCACCACCACGCTAGGTAGGTGGCTATAATTGCTCCGCGGGTGTCCGTAGCTAGTTTTGCGACTCGGTGTGATTTGGTGGCACCTCTAGGCCTCCACTTTCCCCAAGCCCGCACCAGCCCACACTACTCGCGGTGGAACTGGAGGGAGCACTGGAAACTGGAAACCGCCTTGCAATTTCTTGTCGGTTCCGCTCTTATCAGCACAGCACACTGATCAAATTTGTTTACATCTAGCGTGTGTGCTTCCTTTGCCACGAGTGCCACCCGTCCACTCGTCGTCGCTTTCCATTTCATATTCCCTATCGGCGAAACCCAGTGTAACCGCTGGCCGGGGTTGCCGACTACAGAGTTCAACATCTCTTTCAACACCGCTCAAAGATCAGATCGTTGATCATTGATTAGGGGAGCCCGATGGCAGTAACAGTAACAGCGTCGGAGAATCCCGCCCCGAATCGCATACGGAGGCCACCACGCGTGGTAAATGGTATTAATTAAAACTGCAAACCTCAAGGAAATTGGAAAGCGCTAATTGGAACTGATAAAACGCTCATCGACTCACCGGTTATCGGTAGTTGGCGACTGTTGACTCGGTCGGATACTCAACATTTCTTTTTCCCACGCACCCATAACGTGCAGCGCGCCACCGACCATCAACAAGTGCATGTACAAGAACAGACTGTGCGTTAGATACGTTTGCGTGGCGGATGCTTATCGGGACGAAATTAATTTGTCAGCAATGCGAACCTGTGAGTCACGGAACGCGCCATAAACTCCCGAACTTGCTGGGCCGGAAGAATTACGACAGAATAATGAACATCAAAATATCTTTACAACTGGCGTATTTTCGTAAGGCTTAAAGTGGGCTCAAATGGCGACGGTTTAAAAATAGGCGCAGCAAATGGCGTGTGTGTGTGTGTGTCTTGTTGTGGTCTATAATTAGATCGCAATGACTCACAATCAGCAGTGTGGCTGATAAACAACACCACAAACAAACAGCACCATTTTTTGTGGGCGATGTTTACTCCAGTTTTATGCGATATTAGGTAGTTTTTCATTAGATACCGGTTCCAGAGATTATTTATTTCTGCGTGACATTTTACGGTAGCTAGGTATGAGATATTGTGAGGCCTCTACCGTTACAGAAGCGCAGCAAAAATGTTTTGCCCCCCCCCCAGCAATCGATACCGAAAGCAAACAACTACCTTAATTCATTACCATTAAACCATTTCGTCGTTTAAATATGTATAGCACATCCGGGCGGAGTACAGCCCAATCTCACATTCATCATTTCCCTAGTGCTGACGGGCAATATAGAACCTTGGGTAAAAAAAGCAACTGAAAAGAAATACCTTGTTTGGACAATTTCCCAAAATAAGCTACTGCATTATTAATCATCACCAGGCTGGCTGGCCGCTTTTGGAGCTCGGAGTCCGCGTAAAGACCACGTACCACGGTGTGACGAGCAAGCGCTGAGAAATGTAAATAGCGCAAACGAAATGAAGTTGCGTGGCATATGACTGTGCCCCACAGCACCGACTTGCGTCAGGACGAAGCTGGTGAGAAGAGACCGCATTCCATCTTGAGCTTCTGTCTCCTACCGTTTGCCATTGCCATACGCGATCGGTTGGTGAATATGTGTCAAAAATGGCGATCCTCGCAGGACCAAAGACGTTAAAAGGTAAACCGCGCAACGAAAACACGCCCGACGACGAAAGATATCGGGTTGAGGTTTTCGCTTTTGTTTTTGTATGCTTCGGCGATTTCGTCCGCCACTGGTAAAAATACCGTTCATGACGAGTCATATGAGCGGCACAGCACACACAAGTGCCGAAATACGTCATCTCGACGGGCCCCGACGGTTGGCTAAAGCCGGGAGAGAGCGAGGGAAGTTGTTCGCCACCATAAACATTACGCACGCAGATTTAAGTGCATCCCGGTGGATAAGTGGTCGAATGGAGGGATGCAAAAGGTTAGACCTGAGAGAGAGAGAGAGAGAGAGAGAGAGAGAGAGAGAGCTCCTGGCGATTTCTATAGACTGCAAGGAAGCGGATAAATGCACGTGGAGTAAGACGTAATCCCTGACTAATCCCGGGTAGAGCGTGCAGGTGAATTTTGAAGGTCGATTAATGAATGTCGGCAATATTGCAATATCTAGTTTTTAGTACACTTTTCATCTTTTGCCTGCTTAAAACTCGCAGATTAAACATTCCGCAAGTCTGAGGATTGATGAGTATGGCAGGACGCTCTCTTCCAGCAGATCGTCAATATATGGAGCACATAGAGGATTAATGCTTTATTTATAGACAACCGTACCTCATAAAAAAGTTGAAGTTGGTCCAGATGAAGTTCTGGAAAAAGCAATTTATGATTCTTGATTTTGTGGTGTTTCATTTATATGGGGTTTCAACTCGATAGAAAGCTTCAGGATTTTTTTAAGTGTGATAATTGAGGTCTATGATCGTTTAAGTCTGTTGTATGTATAGTATACGCGTTGAAGTTTGGTGGCCAATTTCATCATCTGTACTTTAGAAGAGGCTCACAATTTAGTAAGTTGTAAGTGTTGGAAGACGATTATCCCTGTTAGAATTTTTGAGCTAAACGAGCCAAAGATGGCCCAGTGGTAGAGGCGACAATGGTGCGGTTTTTCATGAGGCAGGACCGGAGTTCAAATCCCTTCCAGAGCGTTCCCCCGTAGTAAGGACTAACTATCCAACTACGCGGTATCATTAAGTCTAGTAAGCCAGAAATGGCAGACATGACCTACGAATAAGAGGTCGTTAGGCCAAGAAGAGGGAGAGAGAGAGCTAAAGATGGACGGCATACAAGGTAGAATTGGACTCTGTAGTTCATTCTCCCCTTTCAAGATGATGGATTTGTGACTGAAGTCTGAATAAAGGCCCATCCCCCACTCACTGGCACTCACTTTTCGCTACTGAGACTTTTTACTATTATTAGGGTGATTAAGTGAGGGATCTTTATTCAGACTTAAGTCGGATTTTTTTCAGCAAGACCCAGATAAGACTGGATGCTCCAGAATTGTCCACCTCATCTTGAACAAAGTCAAGAAACTCCTGCTAACCCTACTGATTGAAAAAATAAATGTATTACAATCATAAAACTCACGTAACTGGTACAAAATTTGCCCATAAACAAAGCAAACGATACATTCACGGCCACGAACATGCCTTTTCGTTGTTAAATTAATCATAAACTTTGCCTTTTTAACTTCGACGTTCGTAAACAAAAATTCATCAGCCACGATTGTACCGGTGCCAACAAAGCCGGGGCCCAGCCCCAAGCCGGTTTAAATATGTTTACGCCTTACTGAAACCGGGTGAGCGAGCGGCGAACCATCATCGTGCATCATCACACACTGTTGGTCCATGCGTGCTGTTGTTATTTATTTACAATTATTCGCCGGCAGAGGAGAACAGCAGAGAAAAAAAAGACTTCCACTAACACAAGACGCCAGGCACACGTTAACCCTGCGCAACGAACCCACTCAGCACCCCAAGATAAGCTTTTCGCCCATCTTAGCTACCCCCCCCCCCCAAAACACAAGAACGAACGAACTGAAAACCGGCCCAGTCGGTCGGTCGGCTTGTGTCCCCGCCACGAAATTGGCGCATTTTGAAGCAGCAAAACAAACATCATCAGGGGAACCGGTGCCCATAACCTGGGCCGCAAAAAAAAGGCGCAAATAAAAAAAATTATCTTCAACTGCTGCGGCTGTCTGCCTGTTACGGTAAAGTGCCAATGTATGGCCGCCATACGCCGTGATTGATGATTGCGGCCGGTACGGGCTAAAAATAACCATTTTGCCCGCGTTGTTGTTAAAGAGGATGATGGCGATTCGGCGACAACAACTACAAATCGGTTGTTATTTGCGAGCGGCCTCTTTTTTTGCTTTGGTCGATGTTAACTTGCGGGGTGAGAATATTGTTCGCTTAGAGAATGTGAGGAGTGGCGGGCGGATAGATTAAAATGTTGACCACCGGTTGACAAAAAAAAATCTAGATCGCTTAAATACGATTAAGAAACCTTCTTAATGTGTCCATTGTGCAAGGAGTTTTATCTGTTTTAGTATCAATTTAAGATATTTTCTCTTAAAAAGATTGGTAAATTCTTCGCCAAACAATCTAATCGAAATCTATATTTTAAGGTTTTCCTGAAGGGGATGCCAACAAGAAATTGAATACTTTGAGCTAATGGAGTGCAATCAAAGCTCATAAGGTGAGATAGTCGAATATCTGAAAGGTCCGTGTTACAAGCCGATTTGAAGGTTTAAAGGGGATATCATGGTGGGACAATGAAGAAATCGTCTACTATGAGCTGATTGAGTTTAATGAAAGCTTGTGAGTCTGAGCTGTGTAACCTGAAGGACCTTGCATCCATGCATAAATTTTCATACAAAAAAGCACGGCATTTAGAACTAACTTCATCCGGTTCTTCTAATTTAAAGGATTGGTGGGACGCTAAACAAATTGTATACTATGAGCAGCCCAGAGTCGATGAAACCTAACGTTTGATAGCACTTATAAAGTTCCATAATAAAATCTAAAGGTAAATAAAATCGGACTTTTTTGATAAGCATTTTAAGTTAAGTTCTCTCTCTCTCTCTCTTCTTGGCCAAACGACCTCAAGTCAAGGTCAAGTCTGCCATTTCTGGCTTACTAGACTTAATGATGCCACGTAGTTGATCTTCGGTCAAGTTAAGTTTAAGTTAAAACCAAGGTGATTTACAGAGATATGAATCATTCAATCACTGAATGTATAGTCTCTCAAGTGAGAATCTTTACTCAAAGAATTAAATGAAGTCTTGAATGATCCGAACCGAATATAAATTTAATAAGAAAAACTACTTTCATTATTACAATTTCAGTTATTTTTTTATAACGTTGTAAGAGATCTTAGATCCTCAAGAATAATGTTTAAGATCTAATCAGATCCTCAAGGTTTTGACTACAATACATACCAAGAAATAAAAAATTAATCTTTTTTTTCATGAAAGATTTGGGTAAAAAGCAAGAGCAAACTGTCTGCTCTAATTTTCTTATCAATCATCCCTTTGCATTCAAAGATCCTTCACATTTGTACGTTTTGATCAAGCGCACTTTTCCGAATGGCAACCTGCCAACCATCCAAACGCCACGAAGGTCAATACCGATCGAGGGTAATAAACTGAACCTTCGCTTAGATCATCGCGCTTCAGCATCGTTAAACCGTCTTCATTTCCTAAACAAACCCCGCAAACGCACAATTACGCCACCAACAACATTTTCACCGGTATCGAAAAATAAAGTAAGCAGCAGGTGACGAGGTGATGGGACATCCCTCCATGTACTTACCACGCAAGCGGTTACAGTTTCCCAGCAGTTTTTGGCAAATGCTTCAATTTTGGGTGGAATCTTCGCGGCTTAACGGTGGCCACAAACAGCGACAGCGGTTGGTAGTCGCTGCTGCTGATGCTTCCGGGCTCGTTAGGACGTTGGGCTTGGTCCAGATGGTTCGTCCGGGTTGCACGGTCAGCGCCAAAGAAACAAAAATGTAAGGAACACTTGCGATCTAATTAAACTGAACACACGCGCGTTTAAAGCACCCAGCACGATATGCCGCGTGATGGTTGGTGTCGACCAGCCACTACTGATCTAGATCTTCACGAACAGATCGATCCTCTCAACGTTGCTTCGTCGGGACGCTTGGAGAGATGCAGGTCGGCCGTGCAGGATGTGAATTCCTCCGATGACATCAAGCTACTAGGACCGGGATGATGATGTCGCTATCGAAGGATCGCTGCTCGCCGCTCGACTACCCCACAGAGACACGCGCACACCAGCGCACTAGCCGGTAAGCGCCGCACGTATGTGTGGTTGTGTGAGGAAGCAATGTATGGCGCAGCCGTGTACACAGCAGTAGTAGTAAAAGGAAGTAGTAGTGTATGAAGCTTAACGTAGTACACTAATGCGGTGCTGTAGTAGCGCTTCGTTTCACCCCTCTCCACCTACTCTCGCTCCTCTCGCACGCACACACACACTCTCACACGCACGCACGCACACACACACACACTAGTGCTCTCTCTCGCTCGCTCTCTCTCTGTAATGCACTATATTCCTCTATCACACGCGACACTTCTTCACGGGTTTTGAAACGAACAAGTACTGCAGACGGCGACGTACGGCGGTGGTGACACAATAGAGTACAACAACTGGTTGAGGCTGTTTCGAGGCTCGAGTTCATCGAAGTGGCATATCCCGATCTCTGCACATTTTTACGACCTTGCTGGGGGTCCCCGCCGGTGCCGGTGCGGTGATGGGCCGCGAAATCTATGGCTGCTTCAGGAAGTGCGTTGACACGAGGCGGTAGTTCAGCATGGGAACCGCCTACGTTGCCCCAGATTTAATGCACTACCCTGCCCTTACGATCGTGCACACACGAACGTGGAAGCCGCAGGACACGTGGATGCGTTGGCGATGTGCAGGAACGATCGGTTAACAGACGAGGATCGCTGCGACGGTGTGTGTGGTTGATGCTACAGTATCCTCTTTGGCACGCTACAGAGCACGAGAAATCTTCAAGATTTTCGGATTTTTGCTTGGTGATCACTTGCGGCTGCAGGAGATCTTGTTCAATTCCTCACAGAACACAATCGACACTGAAGGGGGTTTTCGATTCTAGCAGGTAGTCGGACCTACTCTCGGTCTCTAGAACCAGGTTCTCTGGTTAATATTCCAATTCCGTTACGACACAGGCACCGATCACTAGAGCTCAGTCGCCGACAGACGCAATTCTATCGGCGACCAGACCTTTCGCAGACGTTCGCCTACTTGTTGCTGCTGCTGCTGCTGTTCACAGTAGTATTATATCTGGTCACCACAATTGACTTTAATCAAGTCTGCTCGCGCACACACCCTTCGCGGAAGATGTGACACACCCCCCCTCCTCTGCTGTGATGATATTTCGCCGACTGGCGGATCCGTTGATGTTTGAAGGCACCTATACACACTGGTACGGATGTGCCTGTTTCGCCGGCTGCAATCAAACTACGCAGTTGTTGTAGTCACTCGGACACCAACTTCGACTTCGTGTAGTATTTCGATGCCGCTGCACGCAAGTGTCGAACTAACTCTGGCCAGAACTTTACGAGCTCGCGAAGGTTGCGTCGAATCGTAACGTGCGTTCTTCGGACTGTTGTGTGTTGGCGAAGGGTGGGTTGCTTCACCACACAACAACACAAACACTTGCACGCTCGCTCTCTCTCTCTCGCTCGCTCTCGAAACTACCCTCGCAAACGGCCAGCCAGAAGAAGGCTGCTTGTTTCCACCCTTTTTCAGTGGGAGAGAATCCAAAAATCGATGGATGATGAGCGGCGGCTAAACGCACTCGCCAAACGTTTTCGGTGCTTTTGCTGCTGCTGCTGTTGATGCTTTATTTGCGTTGCTGCTCCGGCATCAATGGCTGCACTTGGTCGATTCGGCGCACTGAACCATACCGCTTACACGCCACGGCGAAACCAATTCTCGCGAGAAAACGCGCTTGCCTAGACGACACACACACACATAGACCCAGATCGCTAGGAGAGGGTGGATTAGTGGTGCGTTGTTTTGTTTTTATTTCGGGCTTCCCTGTTGTTTCTGTGTTGTTGTGTTTGGTTTCCTTTCTTTTTTTTTTGCTCCTATCGGGTTGTGCATACGCAACACATTCCTGGCGAGTTGTGTTCAGATATGCAGCAAAAGTGCAATTCAGCACTGCGAGGAATTTACGAAGGGCGGCGTCGTGCACTGTTTCCGGTGCTGCTAGATTATTAGCGTTTAATCACGGCTGTTTGTTTCACGCTGCCAGATATATCCCACAGTGGAGCAGAAGACGTCAAGAATAAACATCCGGTGAACACGATCAACACTCGAACGGGCTCTCTGGAACGGTCAAGGAGGAAGAAAAGAATGTTTATTAGCCGGATGTATATCGTAAATCGAATTGTGTGTACAATATGTTGCGGAAGCATCCAGAAGCATTAAAAGTAATAATCGATAAATCGATATGCATTCCTAATGACTGTGTCACACTAATGTCCCTCTCTCTTGTATAGAACTGAAGAAGCCGTACATGGGTTGTTTGTAACATTCCCCGCACAACAACCGACCTGTTGCCCATAATGGCACACCATTACAGGTGAACTTAGAATAAAATGGGAAAGGTCTTCAAGGCCATGAGTGTTGGAAAACACGCCACAATTGTGTGACGGCGCCCTATGCTCCTGCAGCAACACCTTCTCCATAGGATGGTGTTGAAACGTTGACCATTGTTACAGAATATGATAGATATTGACCTATTGCAATAGGAACACTTGAACTCGAGCAGGAGATGTAAATTCTTCAATTAGAAGCACCCGTACGAGTCGAGCTCAGATTATACAACTCTACCTCCTCTAGCTCTAGTAAGGATTCCACTGTGAAGATGCAGTGATGCAATATCCGAAGACCTCTTCTGATCAGGTTTCCCGGCATTGACTTGGAAACAAGAGAAAATTAAATCCCCAACTCGTCCGCATCAGATGAGAAATTAGAACCAACTTCGCAAAACTTCCTCACCCAATGTCTGGTGCACCTTCCCTTTCTCTGCTCCGATGCGAATCAATTCAAACGAGAGCAAAAGTGCAGAGTGTGGCCACGGACTTTTCCAGTATGCTAATGTCCGAAGGAAGGTAGGCAGGCAGGTGGGTGAGTGGGCTGAGGTGTAAATTAATTGTCATAACATTCACCATCGAGCTAGTTCTACTGCTCACCTTCACTCACCTCCATTGGGTCACACCAGAGGTTGGGTGATTCAGAACACGCCGTGGTGAAATAATGGTTGGGTGAACACCGTGTGCGCACGTGTTTCCTTTATATCGATAAAATACATTTTAATATTGATTTCTCGGCAGCTCAAGCAGAACTGTAGAACATTGACATTGACAGCTGTTTCCAACGTGTGAGGGGAGGGGGGGGGGAGTGGCGGGAGGGAATCACAATTACTAAATGATCAACACAGTTCATTGCTCTAGTTCCTAACGCGGTATTAGGATGGGGAAGGTTTCGGAGGAGGAGCACGTTATGAATTAATCATAAATATTCTCTTTCTCTCTGTCCGATATGGCTATCCTCCCCAGATTCGAACCATGGTCTTGTTTATGGTTGTGTTTATACGGTAACAAGAAGTTAAGTGCTTTATTGAAAGTAGCTTCGCATGTCTATTAAGTTTATCTCAACCAACGAACGACTCTTTCCACCAGGTTGCAATTGGCATAACAACAGCAGCCAAAGTTGGCAGCAAAAGTGCAGCTCCAGCAGAACACTTGGGTGGTGAAAGCATTCCGATTCCCATCCGGACAGTAAAAAATTGACATTAAAAAGTTTTACAATCAGATTGCAATAAATTCGGTTCCCTGTTGGGCGAGCGACCTTCGTTTCGCTAGCGGTGCAAATCTGACATCCAAATCGTTGGCAATCACATTGTGGTGCTGCCTTCTGGATGGCGTGCGGTGTCCGGACCGTTTTAGCTAGTAAACGGTTTGTGTCACGCACATTTTATTGCAAATAATGGCAAGGCAAGGTTAAAGATAGATTTTTGGGATTGAAGACACGTGAGGGCAATTTTGGGAGACAATAAATCATGAAGCAATCAAATAGGTTCACCAGAGACAACAACAAAAAACTGCCGAAATCAATCAATGCATTTCGAACACGCGCAAACTCAGAATTTGGGATTAAAGTCAAAAGTTCTCCTTTCCACAATTCCAAAAAGAAGGAGAAATTTATGTACATGCCACAGATGTTGCGCAATGCATGGGGCCCAACCTGCCCAACATGGATATCCCAGGTCCAAATTGGTGCCTCAAATTTACAGCTTCAATCAAGAATGCAGCCGAAGGCAATATGGATAGCCGGATCCAAAAAAAGAGAAAGAAAAGCTCTGGAACTTTCCTCCAAAAAACGACAACACTGTTTCGCTATTGCACGCAGTAATAATTCCGGTTCCAGAGAGCAAAGAGGGACACCACCAAACTACACACCGCTCCTTCCTTGCTTGTGCTGAAGATTGTGTTGAAGAGCGAAGTTACGGAAGACACCCGGCCGCCCGGCCTGGCAACAACCCACGCACCGTGCACGGAACAGCGAGCAATCAGTATTTATTTAAATAAATTATATCTGCTCACCCGAAAAGAGCAAAAGCGAAAAGATGTGATCCTCGCAAACGGAACCGGTTTGGCCGGTTCATCCGATCGGGTGTGTATGGGAAAGGGGGTTGTTGGTACAAGATTTCGTTCTCCATCGGCCTTCGCAGGACCGGTCTCTCGTTTTGCGCCCTAAAAGCCGGCCGGTAAAATGGAACTTCTTGGGGGCAATTTTTTTTCTTCGTGCTGCTGCTGTTGTTGTTGCACATCTCGTTGCACACATGACGACAATAAAGTGTACAAAGTGAGGGAAAGAATGAAAAAACAAAATACTGCGACAAGCGTTATGGGCACACATTCATGCGAGTGCAGGGTGCTGCACAGCCAAAAGTGTGGAATAATAAATTGGCATAAAACCAGCTTTAACGTTCAGCTTGAACGGGTCACAAATTATCGCCAAGCAGGGGAATGCGGTAAAAAATGAGTTTTTTTAATTTCTTTAAAATATTTCTCTCTATAAAAAATTTTTCATTTAAAAAAAACTACTATCCACTTGTTTAAAACAATTTTCAGTATGCGATCACAACAATAAGACGGTTGTGTTTTAAAAATATGCACGTAAGATTTAGGACCTGAAAAATATGCTAAAGCGAAGGTTGTTAGGTGTCATTTTTATGACATGACTAATATGACTCGCTTTAAACATGTTCGTCCACTGAAGGGTGTTCCTTCTACGTCACAGAAGCACTAGTCTCGTTATTGGGTCAAGTATCATACACGACCAAGAGGCTTTTGTCATCCTTTTCCGTCAAGAAGTTCCACAACAGAAGACGACATAGACAACCCGTAGGCAGAGCTGGTGAACATCTCCTGCATCATAAATCATTCCATTTTTAGAACTTCAAGACTTCGTTCCGCTTAGTTAAATATTTTAATAAAACTTGTCAAGATATTCATCACCATAAGAAGGGGGATATTGGGAACACATACGAGATAGGAGGTTCAATTTTCCCCTTTTTCCCTAACCCATTTACTGTCCCACTCCAAGCCCAAGTTTTTTGGATCGTATGCGACTTTCAGTTTCAAAAAACTGTCTTCTAACATTAATCCCATCTGGCTGCAGTTCTGCGGTCACTTTGCCAAACACGTAACACTGCACAAGCACAACCCCCTTCCTTCCCGATTGCTCATCCCCGCGTTCCACCGTTTGCGACACAGAACCGTAATATGACTTGCCGTCCGCAAATGTGCTGAAACGTTGTTTATTAATTTTGGCTTCTTCCATGCAGTAGCAGCAGTAGCAGCAACGATCCTGACGATGATGATGATGTTGGTCGAGCGGTCTCGCTTCAATTCACTTCCAATATGTTTCACTTTACTCCTCAATTGGTAGCAATAATTCAGCGCTGTGAAGTGGTGGCCCGGCTATTTTTGTAACTGTTGCAAGCGAAGAAAAAAAGAGGAAAGCCATTCCATCACACACACACACACAGGAAAAGAGGCGTTCTCTCTTTCGATTGATTTGCCGCTTCCTTTCGGGTGGGGAACAAAGCCGCCTCAAGAAAAATGCACCACGTCATCCTGCTGGTCCTTTTGTTCTGCATTCTTGGAGCAAAAATCTGCATAGAGGACATGGGGTACGCCGCTTGGGTGAAAGTGGATCGATTCTGGAGAGCAACGGATGCATCTCCTTTGTTGAAAGCATTCTCAGGTCACGAAGTAGCAACATTGCTCTGGGGACAAATTTGGTTTAGAAAAACGTTTGACAACCCGGACGACCCGGATCAATTCGATGCCAAGGTGTGGTATCAAGGCAGGGAAAGAAAGAAAGGAGTATTTATGAATATTTTGTTTGCATTAGACTCCCCAAACACCACAACTCCGAGGGAAAGTTCTGACGTAAAACTGTGCACACTCGTTAAGGATTACGTCAAAGAGAAACTTTGAGTCGCACAGAATTTATGATGGATACAATTTCCAGCTCCAGGTATCATGGCACATCGATTGAACATCATTAGCAGAGCTAAGGCACGTTGGAAGTTCAATAAAGTCCTGATGTCTTTTGCTTGCTGATGTTCGTTTGCATGTTTGTTGCCATCGGACACAAAAATAATCAATATCGATGCTGAAGCTGCTATATTGGTACGACTTCCGGTCAATCGAACGAATGAATCTCATCAAAGGCTTCCAACCAAACGGGCTGTGTACCAGCGCATGCATGGAAATTGGAATACTTCCACTCCGAAGCGAGGGAAATCATACAAATCGCAACGATGTTGCTGCTGCTGCTGCTGCTGCTACTGCTCTCTTAATTAATTCAACTGAACGAACTATTTGCTGATAGATTAATTTCCATCGATCGATTGATCTTCCTTGCGCCTGGAATGGGCCAGTAGTGGTCACTTAACTTAGAGTCGCTAATTGTTTTGTTCGTTTGGCTTTTTTGCTTTCCCATCACATAACCTAAACAGCGAAAGATTATGATGCAACAAGTGAGTGCAGAAGTAGAAGTCATACGCAACACTAGCGTCACTCTCATGCAACTACAGGGAGCAGGACACTGCACACCGATGCAATCTCTTTCGGTTCTAAAAATAGGCTATGAAACAATCGGCCCTCCCTATTCCTTTCCAGACCATCGTCCGGATTGCCCGAACACGATCGAGAAGAATGGGTGGTGAGTATTAAATTACTCGTAAATATACAAGCAGAAACAGAATCGGCAAGGACAACAATTCGCGGGCACGCTCTGGAAGGCGGATAGTTTATATTGCACAGGTTATTAGGAACTGACAATTGGTAACGGTGGTACTCGGATGACACATCGAATACCACCTCCTTCTTGAAGCGATAGAAATGCGGATTTCCTCCGGCAGCCGCAGGTTTGAAGTGTTCCATTTTTAGCGCAACAAATAACCTTATCACAAAACAGCTGTTTTTCGTACGCCAACCCGTTGGACATTTTCGTGTCTCGAGCCACTAATCTGGCTGCCATCTTATCGATCGTGTTCGTGTAGTACCCTTCATTTAATCCCCATTGACTAGGCCCCCCTTCAATGGGCAAAAATATGAAAGAAAAATCACACTAAAGGCAGTGTAGTACGGCTCACGGTTCTTATGTGATAAGAAGATGTCTCTTCGTGGTACCATCACGGTTGTTATCGTTATCGTAGGCGCGACTCGATTGAGCTGAATGTTGTAATCGATAATTACTACGAGCTCGGTTGAGTGCTGCTGCTGTCAAGCAGCAATAAACCGATGCGGAAAATTCCTTACTCGTGTGTTCCTCGATTATCATCGAATTCCTTTTTCAGAATCATAGATTGATTCTAATTAAAAAAAGAATATCGGTTTTAAAAAAATATCAAAAGGTTTATTTTTCAGTAGGAACGATTATGAGCAGGCGATTCGGAAGACATCAAACTCAGCCCCACCTTTATCGTCAAATCTCGCCATTTACAATGATCGACTGTTTGTCAACAAAAGGGGTGCTATCTGCAGACAGTATCGTGTTGTTTACGCCCCGAAACAACTGCAGGGCCAGAGTTTATTATGAGCTGCGACGGATACGTCGCGTACGCGAGAGACTCCGTTGGCCTTGAAACGTTTTTGCGCGGCAGGATGATATCCCGCACATCGGAGCTGCTAGTCCTAGCGAAGTGTCGTTATCCTTCCACCTCTTATTGTAGTACAAAAAAAAATGCGACGTAGTCGAGCTAGTCGATAACGGCCATTATTGAATGACGCCGTAACACGTCCTTTAGGGGTGAGAAGCCATCGAATGTCAGCCACTATTACAGATCGCAAAGACTCTAACAACAACAATCAATTACCTTGAGGTTCAGAGGTTTTGTGGGAAAAAAGGAGAATAAAAGGAAACAATACTTTCCCTCTCACTACCCCCTTAAACGCGAGGAAAACTTCGAACGAAAACTTTCCAAAGAAAGGTGTAGCGGCCCAACAGAGTTTTGCTCTCTCAGATAATCCTCACGATGTCCTGGTGAGATTTTTTTTTTCATTATGGCAGACACTTGGATGGCCCAATTTCGGCTTCTATGAAACCCTGCAGACATGCAGACAGACGCCACATAACTTGTCATACGTGTCACCGTTGGTTCGAAAAATCATTACTCGTTCCGCTCGAGCAGAACAGCCGATGGGGGCGTCAGTTTTGGCCGAGTTCTGGGGAGACTGTCTCGGACTTTTGTTTACGCACTGCGCTCTCGCGCTAATACAATCTCTCCGGCGCTCTCTTGGGCTCGGATCGGAATGCTCCCAACATCGACGACGCCACATATTCCGGGGATCCATCAACAAAATAAAAAAAAACTGGGACGAGATGATGGAGTCGCGTACGGTCGGTTTTATTTAGGCCTACGTGACTTAGGTCGTGCATCGAATTGGTTTATGCGAAGCAGAGGTTTAGATTTCAACGCGGAACGTGAACATCGTGACGGGCGTGTTCGGTTGATGTTTGCTTCCCCGACAGGCCGTGTTGTCCCGAGGCGCAAGAGACCGGACAACAAATTAAAGATTGATTCAAATGTTTACTCCGCAGTTCAGTGGGTTTGGCGAGCGAATAAGGGAAGCTTACCAGTAGAGTAATCAATAGCGAAAAAAATATAATTAAACTGATATAATCTCCCTTGTCTGTTAAAGTAACGTGAAAGCTTCATTGCCGAGAGAGTCGTTACTGAAGCAAGGGGGAGCTTTACAGCATCACGAACCCTTATTCGTCCTTGAAATGTTGGCTCCACACAAACAAAACGTGTCTCTCGTGTTCATCACGAGGTTTTTGAAAGCTCTTTGTCAGACTTGTTTAGCTCCTTCCAAATATACTTTCCAAGCACCAGGAAGTTATGAGCTGAATGCGGAGAAAATGATGAAATCCCGCTGCAAAGATTACAACATCCGCCATTCATGACGAGCGTTTGTAAATATAGCAAGAAGTTACCTTTTTTTTACTTTTCCTACACCCACTTCCGGTCGAGTCGGGGAGGCTTCGGTCACATAAATAATCCTTCACACGCATACACTCACTCACACAAACCTTGGAAGTTTACGCTTATCGTTATTATGGCGTCCCTCAGAATCGCGGCTTCGTGGAGACTTTTTATCGCGCTTTCCGGGCCACTATTTATAGTGTCGCACTATTGTACAGAAACACGCAACACACAAACACATACACACGTCTGGGGAGCGTCCTGGGGTTTAAACATTACATTCCATTGTACCGTTCAGTCTGTACGCCCGAGGCTCGCATCACAACACAAAGGTCCCAAGATGTTGTGTACTGGGAGAACACGGGGTGGGGGAAGAACAGCACACAGGAAACACTTTACAGCATATCCTTTTTCCTGGATAATGAGAAGCCTGACACAAAAAAAAACCCGTGTCTCTATCTCTCTCTCTCTCTCTCTTTTACTCTAGCGAGATTTGTATGCACCGCTCCGTTTGGGTCCTCTCGTGGCAAAGGATATGCCTTAGCTTCTCTAGCACGTCTTTACTGCAGCGCAGGAGGAAAATCAATTCCACCGTCTCTACCCCACTTTGGGAGGGATTTTTCGCACAAACTGTAATGGATTTACTTTTTTTTTGATATTTAGGACACTGATAAACTTTAGCTCCCAAGATATTAATTTGATTGATGTGTGACACACATTTTCGGGAAGGTTTTTTTTTCGAGAAGACTTTACGCGATTGGCATAATTTGGAAGGTACGGGAAGAAAGAAAACACAACACTTCAACACTTGCCACTCTAGTAAAGGGAGAACATCATCATCATCATCATCATCATCATGATCCTCTTCAATTGGTCTTCCGTACTTTGGTCGGCTAAAACCCCTTGCTTTTTTGGCTCGACCACGCCAATCAAACGCATCACATTCTAAACTTGCAACGAATGATTTTTTTTTCTTTATTTCGGAAGAGATGCCACTACTATGGCGGAGCTTTACTGATGTCTTCACTTTAGCACGACGCGGTGCACTTCACACCCAGCGCGACCCGGATTTCGTGACTGATTTCAACTAACTTCCCGTTGTGAATAAGGGCTCTCGATGCTGGTGTACTGTTTTTCAGGATTTTTTTCTTGTTGGGGTTTAAATTTTACACGGTAGCAGTAGAAGTCTCTCTCTCGGTTTCTTTAGCATAGAGAGAGAGAGAGCGAGGATTATTGTTGCAAATATCCTTGTTGATGGAAAAAAGGATTCCTTTGCTTATCTGCCACGTTTTGAGAGAAGCAGTACAAACGAGAGAGAGAGCACGAGAGCGAGATAGGTCCTTGTAGAAGAAGCTTATGCTCCCCAGGTTTTGGGGAGTCCTCAGAGTTTCTCCTACGTCAACAATGGACCTACTACACACTGGAATGATGAGCAATTTTCCTCACAAACCTCTTCAAAAGAAAATGACCTGTTTACGTTCCTGTGAGTTTCCCAGTAATCCTATCTTATTTTAAATTCTTTAAAGTAATGCTAATTTAGACTTTCTGTATCCTTTTTTAGATATTTGTTAAAAATGCCATCCAATGTTCATGTTAAATTTTGTTAAATTATGTTAACAAACTTTGTCACAGTTTAATGGAAGATAAAAAATTTCTGGGCAAATTTTAAAAGAAGTGAAATAAAGTTAATTAAATTTCTCTTAACTATTAATTAAATCCTTAATAAAAAGAGCATAACACGAAACCATTACTTAACAAAGAAGCATCACCCATTCGTGCGACGTCGGCAACGGCGGACCATGATCTCATTGTTCCTTCAAGGACCCACCCCCAAAAAAGGATCGCCTAGCGCATGGCATGTCGCGATGTTTTGTCGATTTTCGTTCCACCTCGTTCGTAAATATAGTTCCCCTGCCCCCGGTTACGAGTCTGCGGCGTGCTCGTCCTTCGAACAATCGAACCCGATATAGGCTATCGAAAATAAGCTTCCGAGAGAAACACCATCGAACGAGATCTCGAATCCTCCCCCACCGGACGAACTTTTACACACCACCGTTCGGTGAGCTTTTCTAATTTCCATTCATACAGGTGCCGCCGAACCGAGAGAGAGAGAGAGAGCGCGAACTAGAGCGCGAGATCTTCGGCTCACAGTGAGCGACAATCAGGACCTCCTGGTCGCTCGTTGATGTTATCGGCGCTGTGTGGCAGGATATAGTTGCATAATCGATAAACGTGAGTGTGCGCAAAGAATGCAGGACCCTCTAACCAAGACACCTTCGTCACCCCGGCGGGGGACTGGAGAAAAGCGGAAAAGCGTCCGTGGCTCCGGTTATTGATAAAATGATTCTACCGGCGCGACACGTGGCTGGTGGAGTGGGTGCTGGTGAATGGGTTTTTGGGCTGGTCCTTCACCGAGAAACAAACGCAAAGTAGCACATCGCGTCTCCCAGGCGGTATTATCTACTATCCTTGCGAGACGAACGACATTAGAGGCAGCGAACAAGAGGAACAAAAAACGGACAACAAGTTTATCGTATGCACAGGTGCTCAGGAGCTTGTCAAGGTTTCGCTACTTCCGTCACAAGCACATCCGTGTACGCGTATTGCGCCATTTGTGAGGTATAGGACATCAACCAGAAGGAAGAAAAAAAACCGGTGACACAGAAAGGCGAATTAATAAAGGAAAGGAACATTCTTTTTGGTACGCTGTTCTGGTGTCGTCGATTAGGGTTGGCTTTCGTGCACCTCCCAACGTGACGTATCGTTCGAATAAACTCACAATCATTTGTCCGGTAAAAAAATATGACACAAGGACGAAGCAAATCGAAGCGCGGGTATTAAGAGAAGAAAAGAACTGCTTTCCAATGAGAACAAACATCAAGGTGAAAGAAAGACGGGGAGTTTTTTAATTTTTCATCTTCCATAGTACAATAGAAGCTTTTGTTAAAGGGAACGTACATGGTAGCTGGTAAAGGCTGACAAGGTATTAGGAAGAAAAGACGAAATAGGTCTATTTATAAATTCAATTCGCATTTAATTTAATAATAAAGATTTTGAAATTAGAAGTAACAATATAGAACGCGCGTATACAATAAAATAAAAGAGATAAAAATAAACAAAATAATTTAAAAAAAACATATCAAGTTCAAATAGACAATAAAACATAAAAATTAATGCTAAAGTATAATAATCAAATAAAAACAATGTTAAAAACAAGAGAAAAAAAATAAAAAATTTACGCAAAGTAATGAAGCAAAACAACAATAAGATTCAAAATTAAGATTAATTAAAAGAAACCACACAAAGAAAAGAAGAAGCAAAAATTATTAACTTAAAAAGACGATAAAAAGAAAATTGCTAAAATGTAATAAAAAGTAATGACAAAAAGATATTAAAATGCAGCAGTAATAATAGGTAGAAGGCTAGCGAGTCAGAGCTATGAAATTCTTTTAACTTATAAAGCAATAAAAAGAAAACCACTGACAAAATAATAATATACAAAAGTAGTCGAACAAAAGCAAATTATTAAAAGAAAACAGAAAACAATGATAAATTGTGTTATTAATATTATAAAAAAAAACCAAAAAATGAAAATTCAGGATTAAAAATCAATTAAAACTATAACAAAACAAACAAGTTAAATGATAATACAAAATATATGGAAAACAAACCTGAAAACTATATTAATAATTTAAAAAATGGTCAAAAGTGTTGAAAAGGGGTAGTAAAAAAATTATAAGAAAGATAGCAAGAAAGAACATTAAAACATATTTCAAACCCCCCTTCCTTTAATCAAACAAATCAATAACACCCCATCGAACAGTTTATGCACACACGGCTGACGCACAGGAACCGTGCAAGATCAATGCACGGTTAATGACAAGTTAGTTAAGTGAAATTTAATCCACCCCGATCGACTCGACGGCGTTTGCGTGCGCGATCGTCACACGTTCGCTCCTGCCACCACGCCAGATATTCGTACCTACCAGCCAGCTACGAACACAAATATGCAAATCGCACCCTATCGCACATACTCCGACACACACGATCGTCGCCGGTCGCAATGACGCAATCGAGAATGCAATAATGGATGAAACAACACAGCACTCTCGAGTTTGCTGCTGCTATCAACCATTAGCTCAACTCTGAGCCTCGGGAGCTAGAGCAGTCGAGAGTGTGGCCTTCCAGAAGGATTAAGTGAAAAGCTTCCAGTATTGTTCTTTGTAATTTCTAGCTTTCATTTCAAACACTTACGGAGAGGCAGTAAGTTAGGTATAAAAATAGTCGAGTGGGATATCCAGTATTGTTACAGTCGCCTTGTCACGTCAAACCTTGAATTTCAGACGTACTTACTTTTAGACTGCAAATCGGTAAAAACGCGTCCAATCAGAATGATTTGCAAAGAAAAGGGAATGATTTATGTGTTAAGTTTTAAAAGCAGCAACTCACTGATAATGGCCCGTATCGCGAGCTACGATAGCAAAAACGTGTTTAGGTTTTTGCTGTTTTTTCCCCAGCTTCTGATCAATAGTTTACATACCGTATAAGTAAACTGGTGGTTGGTTTGTTTGGTTTGGCTAATCGGTTATCATTAAATTTAATTTGCACAGCAGCAAGCGAAAGCCAGGCTTACACAGGCTTACACAGGCCAGCTTTCTGCGCGAATCAAGCTAATCGTATTATAGGGGTTGTATCCTACTTTACGGACGCTCTTAAATTGATTAGATAACAAATTTTAATAACGATCCTATCGATTGCAAAAAAGAAAACAGCAAAGTAAATACGCTAGTTAATTGAAAAGGCGTAACAGACCTGCAGGCTGCTTTCTGTTCTGACCCGGCATGCGTTACATGCCACACAGTTTTTGGCCACGTGGGCAAGTTTTTGTGTACCGATCGTTTCCATTCCTTTTCCAATTGCCAATATATATAGGACCAAAAGCATCGAAAGCCACTAAATGGTGTGCACAGGCCGCTACTTCCAATCGTGTCTCACGTGTGTGCCATGTGCTTGGAGTCCTGGATTGGCTTTTCACATGCTAGTTCCAAAGGTTCGCACGTGTTTCACCATCCGGCGATGGTGCCAAGTAGAAAGCTGATACCCCGGCCGTTTCCGGTATTCATTTTTCATTACCGGGTTATCGTCTTTTTGTTTCCTTCGTACCCACATTTGCTTACAGATTCGGTGAAAAGGAAAGCAAAAAGCAGGGGGTCAAAGGAACAGATTCGCTTACGACGTCGTTTGGTGTAATTTCAATTGCATTTATTATGCACGATCAACGCATAACAAACGCTAATCGATTATACAAAACGAATGATAGTGAAATGAGATTGATAAAAATAAAATCGCTCATTCCCTTTATGGGGATGGGAAAAGATGCGCGCTTCGGACTGGCAAATTTTGTTTTGCGTCAGCAACAACCACGACCCCCACATTCGGTGCATTCGATGGGCGGAAGCGCGAATAGATGCAGCGCGTTAAAAATAACCGTATGCGACATAATAACCTTCACCGTTACATTAAACACGATTAATTACGGCGAGCCGATTTTCCCTGGTTGAATAATAAAAAAAAGACATACGGAAGCGACGTCTGCAAACACCTAGTCAGCCGGTCAAGTGGGTAAAGCTGAAAATTGAAATACCTTTAATATTGGCTTTTTTGGCAACAATTCGGTGCATGGGTGCATCATCATTTTTGGCAAATTATCAGCGCACACGTTGTTTTTGGTCGATTGGCCCATGCCGTTCGGCCGGTTTTGGCGCTAATGGAGGCATTACCCGATCAATTGAGCCTTCGGTCAGATGTTAGTTGAGATGATGGATTGCTTTGTTTTTGCAACTATCGCGCAAAAAAATTGCGTCGTTCGTCTTCGAATAGACTGTAAAATAGGCAGCAGTTAATAGAAAACTGGCTAGAAAATGATTAAAATTTATTAAACATATGAACGACCATTTGAAGCAGCAAATGCAATAGCGTTTTTTTTTAAATTATTCCTGTTGCATTCCAGGCACATCACTTCTCCCAGACCAAACACAACCACACAAGACACTCGACACGCCGCACAAAAAGAGCCACGGCATGCTCCAGCACCCATGGTGCGACCTTCACCGCATTTGCATTTGCCAGCCGAAGTGCAGCTTAAAATAAACACATCACAACAACAACACGGAACGGAACGGAACCGACCGAAGTGCGTGCGATGCATTAAATATGCGGTCCGATATGGGACAACGGCAAATGCGTCCGCTGAAGAAATTTGCCCCTTCTTTTGCCCGTATACATCGTTGTCAGGACATTGATAAGCTTAGCAAGTAAAGAGGCAACCTTCTCACACAGACTGCACTGTGCGCGAGCGTTGTTTGCTATGAACGTTCCTAGAATGAAGCAGAAGAAGAACGATACTATCTGCCAAATGCAGTAGAGTTGGTTTAATTTGGTTTTTGTTCCAATACGCTTTCTACTACTTGAGGGATAATACATTGCGCCCTCGTGATGGCGACCGTTTGGGGAGAAAATGTCTCCGGAAATACAATTGAATGCAATTGAAATTATTTGCAACCTTTTTTATCATTCTTGAGGCGATCCGGTGGCCAAAGCGACAGCCCGCGCCGGTCACCACACGGCACGGCTGGGGTTCAAATCCCATCCAGATCGCCTCCTCGTAAGCAGGGCTGACTACTTTGCTACGGGTAAAATCAAGTCACAGAAAGCTATAAATGGTAGGCCCGAGACCTCTCGAGGTTGTAGCGCCAAGGAAGAAGAAGAAGAAGGGTTAAGGTAACAGAGAAGAAGCGTTTTCGTTCCTACAATTTCTTCAACTATTTGTAGACCTCTTATTTGACGCAAACGAATCATTAGGAACTCGGAGGAATGAATGCTTCGAGAACCATCTTATACAAGTCAGTGCAAATGTTCTGTAAATACGCTGATTCAACTATTGGAAGAATAACGAGGCGACGACCAAAACTGATGGGAACACCATCAGCGGACCTGCCAGCAAAATGCCGGTTTACTTAAGACTGACATATAACTAGTGGATCACACCTTTGAAGTCATCAAAAACTTCAACTCTCCTTGGTCAAAAATTGGATAGAGATGAAGTTTGCACGTGTAACTAGTGTACATAAGTATTCAAATAATAAATGCAGATTTCCTATTTTATTGAAGGATTTGGTCAGGATAGGGTGCATGTCCAAATATTCCTCTTGCAATACGTAGTAGCACAATAGCATATCATTTATCAACACCAAATCCATCTACAAGCAAACAACAAGCTTAACCACTGTGTCCGTTGCTGCTTGCAAGTAAAATAATGCCCGTACACACTCATCGCTCTACAAGTACCAATTCAGAAAAAAAAACACACCATAAAACCGGGGGCACCCTGACCGAGAGAACCGAGTCAAGTTTTCATTACCAATTGCAGCACAACATTTTAAAGCCGTGTAATGAGCGTAGGAAAAACCTTGAAAGCCATCATTCTCAATGTGAAACGAATCGAATACTCGTTTGGATAGTGATCAACCACCAAGTAAACGGAATGAAAATGCAGCTTTCCGTGTCCAGCACAGCACAGTTTTGCTATTATATCCCCATAAAACCAAAATTCGTAGCATCAGCACAACATGATACGGCTCGTGAGCACACCACTTCCGAATCGCGAAATAAAAGTGAAGATCGGAGCGATCGGCCGATTCAAGAAGCGTGTGTGCGTGTTCGTTGTAGCTTTAATTATCTCTTCGACCGGTCCGCGGATCGCATGATGAGGAAGGGAAAGTAAAAATCCTTGAGGTTAGTTTTGGCTGGCGCTGACGGTCCACCAATTCGCTTCTTTGTGAGATAAATTATGGGAAAGAACACAGCGAGCGAAACAAAAAAAAACCGACCGGGTCATGGTGGCGAGCCTCCTCCGCTGCAGTTTTTGGTCAGGTTTTTTCTTCTTCTGCATGATGCTGATAATGATGCGTCTATCACCAGGAGAAGCCAAACACCCATTATCATCTGCCATGGTGAAGTCACGTAAAAGGAGGCGCGCGACAGTTCCATGGAAGATGAGTTTCTGAAGACAGAGTGTTGCAAGCGAAATACGCTTATCAGTGCGAAGCAATAAAATGTACTCTATTGCTTAACACTCAGGTAAAGGGAGTAGTTAAAAATAGTGTCCTGCGAGTGCCGCGTGCGCAATGATTCTTTGCGATTGCACAATCATGCATCAAATGACGCTCAATCAAAGTCGAGAGGACCGATCGATTACACCGTCGGCGGGCGTGATTTAAACGGCACACGTGAGGACCCGTCGTTGTCTACGACCTTGCTAATCTCATCGGGCTAATCGTCTCAAGTGTCTCCCCATGTTCCTTTCATCGATCGGAAGCTTCTGGAACAATTCCCTTTTCTATCGCTAAGCTCTTTGCCAATCGCAATCTGTGCCCGTCGTAGTATAATTTCACCTTTAACATAGTGCCGTTTCTGGCAGATTTTCGGTGATTTTTTCTTTTCCTTTGCCAAAAGACCGACACAGCCAGATGCCAGAGTGTGACCGATGTTTTGATGTATTGTGGGTCGGTCGTTTTTTGTTTTTTTTGTTTGGACCGGGGTGGCCGGCCGTTGCTTCTTTTGGACGAAAATGTTTCGTTGCTAAAAATAGAAGTAAAAGTTAAGGCACACTCGAGCGGCCGCAAAACATCGGGCCAGGTGGGGGATTACATGCTGCTGCTGCTGCTGTTGGCTGACATGGCCTCGGGCCTCGGGCCTCGGTCGTCGATGAGTGGCGCGATCGGTGTACGGGGCCAGGCCTGTTGACACAAGCAGTTGCAGCACTGCAACTTTCTTTCCGTCCGGCACCGGGATTTTACTTCGCTGAAAACGTTCATTAACCTTTGCGCCGAATTAAAGCGAAGCCCGATAGGTGGGGGAAACTATTGCTGTCCGAAAATAATTGCGCAATAATGTTTTCCGTTTTTTTCTCTCTCTCTCTAGGGTTGGCCTTCACTATGATGGCCCTCAGCTATGGGGGGGGGGGGGCGAGGCTCGTGTTGTTTACATTGGACTTTGATTTTCCCTGAAAAAAGCCTAGCCTTGCCGGTATGATCGATGTAATTCAATCATTATTCCTCTACAACACCTTTGTTTACATTGGCAGGTGCAGCTCGGCTGCAGCATGCACTTTCCCCCTCACTGCACATGGGAGGGCCGTATTGGCCAAAACCAAAAAAGGGCTTACCTTTGTTTTTTTCTTCTGTGTCGCGTTTCTCTGCTAATCCAAGTACACACTGGAAAATGTAAAGCCTTTCTGCCTGTGCTCGGTTCACACTTTATCCTCCGCCGTGCCGTCTCTAGATGGTTCGAGGAGGCTGCTTTTGCTTTCGGATGAAGGTTCACCGTTTCTGAACGATTTCGATATTCGTGAATTTCACACCCGCACAGAACTCACGCACAATTACGTACACACACACATGCACGATACTCAAATCTCCCACGCTGCCAAATCACACGCGATCTTTATCGCTATCATGCCGCTAATTAATCGGCAAAACACGTCGGTCGTACGCGAGATTATAGCGAAGGTTGCAAATATGCTTGACAAACACAAGAAGTGATTGATAATTTTTTCGCCTGTATGGGGGCATCGAATGTGTGTGTGTGCGTTCGCTGCGTGTGCTCACACTTGACTGTGTGTGGGTTTGAACATGCATGGGCCGTCACGTCAAAGACTGTCGAGGGTATACGACGCCGAGTTGAATACTCCACATGTTGCACCCAATGTTTTGTATGT
The DNA here is from genome assembly GCF_013141755.1 of Anopheles stephensi. NCBI lineage: Eukaryota > Metazoa > Arthropoda > Insecta > Diptera > Culicidae > Anopheles > Anopheles stephensi. The sequence continues at coordinate 20,536,081 of NC_050203.1, forward strand.
GTGTGCAAGTTTCGTTCCTTTCGCTTCGTTTCCGGTGTTCGCTGGAGAACATCGCACGCACAGTGGGCAGGAAAGCGCCATGCAATATGGTCAAAACAATGTCAAAACAAATACATCCCACACAACGTATTGCGTTCAACTTGCCCGTTCCAGCTTGTCAAAAAGGCTGCGGCCCGATCGTACCAATTAAATCGGGGAATAAGAAAATAAGAAAACAAAACCTGTATACCGTCCCCTAGTGACGTTTCGATCGTACGCTGTACCATAAAAATAACATTCCATTGGCCCGTGGGAATCACAGTCGATTAATCTTCGGGCGAACAACATTATTACGATCGATTTGGGGACGAAATAAGGGCTTGGCAAAGGATGATCCACGATCCGGAATAGCCCTCTTCATTCAGACGTGTCGCACAGGTGTATCGCTGGTTGGTGGGCGCAGAGGTTTTCCGAAAGTGCAAAGCGACCTAGCTCGCTCCCATAATGGCATTCCTCTGCCCCGTACGCATACGTCGTGGGAAAAAGAAGAAACGTAAGTATGTTTTGAGCTGAGCGCTGATCTCTCCCGCCCCCCCGGGGGCGAGAGATGAACTGTACCTGGCATGTCTCTGCGTAAGCCCATTTCGGATAATGGACCCTTGTTTGCTTCGGTGATCGTGCGTGCTTTAGTTGCATGAATGTGTGTGCGTGTTCTCATTTTTGCTTTTTGCTTCAGCGATCGGAAGCGATATCGATAAGGATCTGTCGAGCAGCCTCGGATTGAACCATGGCATGGGCCGCATTACCGGATCGGCCAGCATCGAAACGCTCGTGCGGGTCGGCATAGAGAAGGAGCACGGTCTTAGCCCGGACAGTAAGATGGTGGTGTTGCACGATTTTACTCCCTGCGTGGACGACGAGCTGGAGGTGAAACGGGGCCAAATAGTGAACATACTGTACCGTGAGAATGATTGGGTGTACGTGATCGGGCAGGACACCCGGCAGGAAGGTTTCATACCGCACTCGTACTGTGCACCGTTCAACACACAGCTGGCCGATCTTGCCATCAAGAAGAAGCTGCCCCGCGATGTCGCCACCATGGGTGCACCGGGCAGTGGCGGTGGTGGTGGTGGTGGCGGCGGACCAGGAGTAGGACCCGGAGGTGCGACAGGTGTTGTTGGGCTGGTGGTGGGTGGAGGAGGGCTAGGGAATGGCGTTGGACTAACGGCGGCTGATTTAACCGATGGCATGCCCGATATCGGTATGGACGTGCTGGATGACAGTACCGGACCGGGGTTGCTTACGAACGCGCTGAAACACTCGCAGGCGAGTCTCAGCTCGGAGCCCGACTTCTTGCCATTTGCGAAGGATCCGAGCGGTCGGTACATCGTGCTGTACACGTTTATTGCGCGCGACGAGAACGATGTGTCGGTCGAGCGGGGCGAATTCGTGACCGTGCTGAACCGGGAAGATCCGGAATGGTTCTGGATTGTGCGGAGTGACGGACAGGAGGGTTTCATTCCGTCCGGGTTCGTGTACCCGGCGGAGAATATACTGCAGGGCCATGCAGGGAAGCAGCAGCAGCAGCAACAGGGCGGTGTAAATAGTATGGGATCGATCGGCAACGATATGAACAATCTGCAGGCGATGAATGGTGGTGGCATGTCCGTTGGTGGACAGCATCAGCAGCAGCAGCAGCAACAGCAGGCACAGCATCAACAGCAGTCGCAGCAGCAGCAGCAGCACCAGCAACAACCCGGCATTGGATCGGATGATCTACGGTACCATGGCACCGAGTTGGTCATGCTGTACGATTATAAGGTATGATGATTTGTTGAAGCTTTTAATATGATCAAATCTAACTCGTCCTCGTTGGATTCGCGTTAGGCACAAGCACCGGACGATTTAAGTGTGCGGAGAGGCGACTGGATCTATGCGGACCTCAACAACCAAACCGTCGACGGATGGCTGTGGGCGTACGCACCGAAAACCCGCAAATATGGTTTCATTCCCAAAGCATACGCCCGTCCGCCTGCCATGACGAGTCTGTAGGAGTCTGTGCCTATCGTCCCGCTTTTCATCCTCCTATTATATTGAATAGCTTTTAAATTATTGACGTAAACCAGCAGCAGCAGCGTTAGGGTGTGTAAGATTAGCCTTCTGTTTGAAGCGCCAGCCGTTTTCTTCCGTGTGGATAAGGAATAGCAAGCCACTGTTGCTACTATCCACTAGAGTAGGTAAAGTTATTTTTAAGTTCCCCTTTTATCGTCCAATATCGCTCTGAAGCCAGACGCATTTGCTTAAATCCCCTTAAGCGATGCCCCATATATTGTAAACCTCTTTTAATATGTGGACATTTGTGTGCTTTTTTGTGAGTATTTTTTATACCTTGCGCACGCGCTCTCTAGCTCAAGTCTATTAACTTTATTAATGTATTTTTTTATACAATAAAATGAACGGAAAAGAACTGGGGATACCATTCCCGCTCTTCACTCAACTGGTTGGTTTACTACGATTCTTCTGCCGCTTTTAAGCTTTCTGCCATGGCCGTTCGCTTTTGCTTGAGTTGATCGTACTGCTTGCGGACGGCTTGAATTTCTTCCTTCGTTACGGTGACCGGTACCTGACATTCGGTTTGCTCCTTGCGAATAAATTCCAGCGTTTGTAGCTTCTTTTCCAGAAAGTCTAGCTGCTGCGATTCGAGCTGTTTGCGGTACTCTTCCAGCCGCGTTTCCTTAATCTGATCGCAGTGGATGTTGGTTAGCTTGCGCAATGAATCCTTACGGGTGATCCAATGGAAATGCCTAAAGTGTGAAAAGAAATTGGTAGATAAAGCGTTTCGTCCTCTCGTTGCGCTACGTTTTCCATACTCACGTTGGGTAGGGTTTGTAAACGAGGTCTAGCTTCTCCAGCACGTACTCGAACCGACGATAGTCCCAGCGCCGCAGATAGCGAAGGAAGCGCTTGCGTTTATCGATCAGCTCCTTCAGCTGGACCTTCACCACTGACTGGCGCGGAAACTGCTCCATATAGTCCTGCAGGCTGCGTATTCTTGCCGTCATGAGACCCACTGAAAGCAAAGCAAGGGCAGCATGATGCTATCGCACTTTGTTCTCCCCCCATTTCCAACTCCAACTCACATTTCGCCTCCATCGAACCGTAGTCCAAATCGTGCCGGTACACGCGCCGCACCATGTCTTCCTTAAAGTTTTCCACCATCTGCCGGCGCCGGTTGTGCTCCAGGGTGAACAGATTCCGCACGTGCTCGTTTGCCGTTTCCAGCTCTTTCGATTCACGGTAGTCCTTCATCAGCTCGCTGCCGGCAAACTTCGGCAGGGACTGCAGATCGCCCGACTTTTGCGGCTTGTAGCACGGCACCTTCTCCGGCCGGACCCATTTGATTTTCAGATCGGATTTTAGTGCGTACGTACGAACGATCTGATTGATGGAGGGTGTTGTGAGGGTTTTCAGCTTTGCCAGTGCGTTCATGGTGGCTGGTACGATTAGCTATTTGTTGTTACGAAAGCACGCACACACCGTGCAACCACGACGAGCTCGAGGTGGGTTTTTGCTTTATTTTTTTCTTTGTTTACGTTTTTTGTGTCACTGGAACGGTGGCGAAAAGGGAATGTGGTATTCCGTGCAGTCGCTTGCGATTTTGACAGTTAAGATAAATGAAGCTAAAATTGACGTTTTTTTCGAAGTTTTTTATGAAGAATTTTTTTTAAAAAATTATTCATTACATTTATCAATAAATAAATAGCAAATTATGAGTAAAATTTGTTTAATTTACTTTGAAATGAAGAATCAAAACAGCGCTAGTGCTGCCACCTATACGTCAAAGTAAGAAGCATTCTTATTGTGCAGGGCTCGCCCATATTCCATGCACAGTTTTGAAATGGTAGGATGAATTTGAAATTTTCGATCAAGACCCTGTTTTTCAAAAATAATACCATTTACAAAAATATCTAATTTTTTATGTAGGCGATCGCCAACAATTTATACTAAAAAAAGAGAAGAAATTTATTTGTTTCTACTACTTGACCTAAGATTTACAAACTCGGACGCTCGTTATCAATCAATCGTCTATCTGGCTATCCAACATTCCAGACAATAGGCCCAGGTTCAGTAGAAATCTGCTAGTGCTAGACAGAGTCCATGTCTCAGAGACGTATAAGAGTCCTGAGTGGTCTCGTTCCCATGCTGCAGCTTCGTCCGTCGATTCAGGCGGGCAACTCATGACCCGTTGAATTTAATAAACTATTTGAAATGATCTGACAGGATTTCTCATACACAAATACATAAAGGAATAATTTCAGTACAGCACTAACATAAGCTTAATCGTACCTTGACCAGAGCCAGAGTAACACTCATCTTAAGCGCTCAAATGTTTACTTTCCGTTGCGGATGTGCTTGAAATGATAGCCGTTGGAATTCCCGCAGTCGATATCATACTTGAGAAGTAAACATGTGAGAACGATTAAAAGCCGATACGATATGCTATCAATGTGCGTAAGCAGATGAATCATAACACTGCAAAACTTAAACCCATTAAACCGCCTCGACGATAGCAAACAAAGAAGACAGGCCACAACGAATGGAATGTAGAATATATTCCTATGCAGCCGGAAACGATCATTCCCAGCGTCTATTGTTGTGCGAAAAAGAAAAACACGATTCCCAAACAGGTTTGCTACGGACTTATTTTTAAAAGCTGGAAGGTTATCAAAACAGCTTAAGCATAATAATAAAAAAGTAGATAATGTACCTGTAAGGGGGGAAGAATGAGTTCGAAGAAGAATCAGTAAGAAGTAGCCATTTTGAGCAAATCCATTTCGTTCCACGGATTGATTATGCTTCATCAAGAGGTTTATTGTTTGCTTGTGGCGTTGTGAACAGCAATGAGCAAACGGATTTTTTTCTACTGCTTAATAGAAATCTTAATAGGAGTTCTACTTTATAGAATAAAGCTCAGACGGTAATATAATTATAACACCACCAGGAAGTGATCCACCATTTTGAACAAAGTCCAAACCACCCAGGAAGCAAAGGGCAAACGAACAAAAAAAAAACAAGAAAGAAGAAATGAAATGGAAAGTAAATAAAAATCCCTAAAGGAGGACGTAGACAGTGCAGAGCAAACACAATGACCTAGAAGTATCGTATGTCTTTCCTTCCAGCCGTGCGCAGTATAATTATGCTCCACATATTCCGATCCCTTCACTGGATTTCCTTCAATCCACTTCCAGCATATCACTAGCTATGGAGAGTCTATAAACAGCAAACAAAACGGAGCAAATGTGAGGTATCGCTGTAATCGGTGGTCTTTACCTGGTCAACTACTTCCAACGTGAAACCTTTCACGTAAGCACAATGTCACGAGCACACTGGACGTTGGTCCCGGAGAGGAAGTTTGATTGACCTGGTCCGAAGTAGTAGTCCTTGTACTTATAACCACTATAAGCAACCATTTTTTGGGAGCCTAAGGTAAGTTCGCCAACTTGTGGTGAAGGATTTTGTTACAGTTGTAAGCGGACATAGGATGTTGAGTGGTTTCAATCGAAGGTCAAGATCGTTATTTTCTCTCTCGCTGTAGACGCTAGTGGTTGCTATAAAAAAACAGTCCGAATAGGCTACAACTAAAAGCGCAGATTATCTGATCGATGTCGTCTTTTTCCTTTAAGTGATTTCCGTGTTGCTTTGATCGTTCGGTCTGCAACACTGCGACAACTGTAAAAGAGTGTAATGACGCAGAAGATCACCCAGCATCATCACACATCTCCATCTCTCTCTCTCTCTCTCTCTCTCTCTCTCGTTCGCTAGATCTCCGTGGGACTCTCTAGAAACAGTTAGGCTCCACCCGTCTTCCTATTTGCATGTTTTCGCTGCAGCGACGACCACCAGTCATCTTTCACAATACTCTACCACATCGTCCGGTCTCTGCCTCCCGCACCGGACCGGTCAACGACCAGCCAAGAAACGGCGCTTCTCAAGGATGTTATGCTCTTCCTGTCCCGACGAGCAAGACTTTGTCTTCAAGAAAGTCTCCGGGCAAAAAAAAAAAACAAAAGCACAGATGAGCCACGCCGTCCATCGCGATCCGTGAAAAATCTTGAACTTGAACGTCGAAACTTAACATACAGGCCCCCACCAGACCGATGGGGGAAAAAAAAACAAGAACTACGGCGTGACTCAATCACCTTCGCACGGTGATCGCAGGTGATCGTGTAATATCGTGCAAGCCGGCCGGTCCAAGCCAACCATTACAGCGACCGCACGAAGAAGCGCCGAGTTGTTTATTTTCGTCGTGCGGCAGGAAAAACCCTGTGACCCTAGCCGGCACACGGGAAGGGATGCTGTACAATCGGCAGCGCAGCATAAAAACCATTATTTGACAATCGATCTAAAGCAGTTGTGCGGACACGCTCGAACCGGACGGAATAGCTTTGGAGCTTCGTTTCTAGCAACAGGTGTTGTCACCCTAGGAAGGGCGTGTGTGTTTTGTTTGCCAGATTGTGCAATCGTTGCTGTCGGGATGAAACTGTTCGTGGTATTGTTTGCCCTGTTGGCGGTCGCCATTGCTGCACCGGTGGCACAGTTTGGATTCGGCTATCCCGGCTTGGGAGGAGGTATTGATGTGTTTCGGAGCGTTTGTCGCTAGAGGGCAGAGCGGTGGCGAACGAGTGCCGTGTGGTTTTTAGTGGCGCTGCCGTTAGTAGCAATGGGCGCGAGTAGTGTAGCTTACGGGAGAGCAAAGCAATAACCACTGTGAAAGCTGTTTCCCAAAATCTAACAATAGTCTTAAGTAGTTTAGTACTTAGTAGTGTTTGAGTGAAATTTAAGTGTAATATTCTTTACTTTTCTTACTTCGGTTGGTGATGCTGTGTTACCTTGAAATGTGCTATCTCCGTCCCTTTTTTCGACTGGATAAAATGATGACAACCCGTGTGTGTGTGTGTTTGCTAAATTCCTTCAAAAGCTAAAGCATATCGTAAAGGTAGTTTAAATCTTCAAAAAATCATTTGATTTGTTTTGTGACAAAGAAATTAATTTATTTCTCCTTCTGAATTATGCTGGCGAAACCGAACCGATGCATTCGGTCGTCCATTGATGCACCACCGATTCGTTTTATGGCTACCGACCCTTTTTGCTTCTTCAAAACGATCGTGTTACTCAACACGATCACCGATCTGCGTCTCTGCGTGACAAACGAAATCGAACCAACCTGTCCATGGTGCCGTCGCTAATTTGACCTTCCTGCTGCACATTTCACACACACACATAAACACGCACGCATGAATATTTAATATGCAATCAAACACATCTACGCACAGCACTAAGGAGAGGTATGATAGTGTTCCGACGTTGATCTAAATCATTCTCTAAATCTTTTCACCAAGCACACGTGGTACGATCCAAGCTTTTTTATGAATCTGAAGAAGTTCAAGATAAGAAGCTTCATTTATTTAAAGAGGCTTTGTGTCGCTGAGACCTCAATCACCTCTTACCAACTTAAGAAGCAAATTGAAATAACAAACTACTTAAGCCAGCATCTCTCTCTCTCTCTCTCTCTCTCTCTCTTTTGTTGATATTTGATCTTTATCCAATCGTTTTGTATTTTTCTTTATTGATTTTTTATTAAATTCCTCTGAAGATGGAATCCCACGCGTTAAACAAAAATTTCGCACGACAAAAATCCCCCAAAATTCTTAAAAAAAAAAAACACATCGCGCTGGATGTTTTGCATGTAGACAGAAGTTGTTGAGCTGTCTGCTGAATAAATATAGAATCCATTTGTCTGGCTCTCTGCTTTCCGACGAGTGGGAAACAAAATTAAACAACAAAGCGTGTGGAGCCAAGCCTCTGAACGGTTTGATTGAGTTGCCAGTTGCCACCGTCTTGACATCTTTAGTGACGTTGTTCGACGGGAGCGGATTGCTTTTGGCAAATAGAGATATGAGGACGATGCTGATGATGCTGACCGGTACAGAAGAAGGTCATATTCTTGAGGTAACGGAAACGTTTCGATTTGTTTGCGCTGTTTTTGGTTCTTCTTCCGCCAGTAGTATTTACTGTGGGATATATTATTGCATTGAAAGTTTAATTTGAAGAATATGGTGATGAGAATACCATTTCAAAATTAATAAATATCCTACAAGTGCTTGAAAGCCAGCAAAAACTAAAAGAAAATGAAAGAGCGCCTAAAGGTATGCAAAGGAGTGTTTTTACTTGCTATACGCTAAACGTCAATTTCAAAGCTAAAGAAGATTGCATACCTTCAGGCTCTCATAGTGCGATCGTACCGCGTACTAACATTCTTTCCACTCTCCTTTCACTTCCTCCTAATCCTGCCTTCCCTTTTCTCCTAATACTGCTTCACCAGTAGTTTGGCTACTAATCTCGCCGGTTTACGGTTCTTCTAGGCTTTATTCCAGTAGCGGTTCCGGTACCGGTAGCGGTTGCACCGATCGGTGTCTCTCCGGTCGGTGTACTAGCCCCAGTTGGATACGTAGCGCCAGGTAATGGGTTTGGGTTCGTCGTCTTGGAGATAGCTGAAGTCTATTCAAAGTATCAGTATCGCGTTGGGGATTCTTGACTTATAAATAATGTAATATCCCTGTAAAAAGACTCCTTATTAATCATTACGCATTTTTGTGGCCACTTTTTCGTTTCAATCCTTCCCTACGGCTTGCTAATCTCGTCGTCAACCCGAATCGCATCTCGAACGAAAAAGGATTTCATCCCCGACCACGCTTCCATCGACCCTACCCAGGACCTCATTACGGTGGACACTACGGCGGCGGTGGTGGGCTACCGCTAGGTGGTGGCGGCTTCTCCGGCAGCCAGGCCAACGCACAGTCCGCCTCGTTCAACATCGGGCTGGGTGGCATCTCGGGCTCGTTCAGTAACTCGAACGCGAACTCGTTCGGCGGCGGCCATGGCGGTGGGTTCGGTGGATCCGGTGCCCAAGCTTCGGCCCAGTCCAGCTCGTTCGGCGGCGGACTGGGAGGATTCGGTGGGTCGGCGTCCAGCGCGCAAGCGTCGGCCAACTCGTTCGGTGGAGGTGGCGGCGGACTGTTCCCGTAAGTAACCGAATGAGTCGTCGAGGAACTCGCTACGGCAAGGTTAAGTCATTAATCATCTTGTTGAAAATCTTTTCAGATTCTTCTAAAACCCGCAACCACACCCTGAGACTGTAAATATGTGCGGGCGATCGTGCCTGTTTCTAAATGAGAAACAAAAAAATGACAAAACGACTCATTTTTACACCACACCACAATCCATACGACCATCAACGGGACGGGTCGTGTGTGTGTGAGTGTGTGTTTTTTGTTACGTGTGTGAGTGTGTGTTTTTTGTTAGAATCCATTTTCGTGTTGTAAGCTATTTTGTGTATGTTTATTTATGAATAAAACAGAAAAATCTCTTGTAAAAATCTTTTAAATTGTGATCTTGTGTGGTTTGTCTCTTTCGAGAAGAGCAAGAAAAAAACTCACTAAACGAGCCCGGATTGCGTTACGCCCTTTGAATGTAGGCCAACTCAGGGGGTTGGCTCAATCAAATGACTTCAACGTGACGATGCGGTAGGAAACGAACCTTTTATGATTTTTGAATGAAGTTTTTTTCTGGTGCCTTGGGCTAAAAGGCTGAAATTCCAACCACAAACAAGCAGAGGAAGGAGAAGGATCACTGACCACTCCAATGCCAGTTGTTGTAAAATGGTTTGACCTTCACTTCGTTTAGTTTTTTCTTGTGTATGTGTATGTGTGTGTGGCAGAAGTGTCGTCAGTTGTAGCGAAAGTACCGCTGCCCGTATCTATTATTCGTTTCGAGGTTATGCTCCATTTAATACTTTTTTCTAATAATTCCTATCGATCGCGTGACTCGTGTTGTAGATAATTTTACTATTTTTTTCTAGCTTTGTATAACGAAATTGGGTTTTAACATGCAAGAATAGATTGTGGCAGAGGAGCTAGTGACGGGTTCAACTATAAATCGAAAAAAATAAAATAAAAGAATCAAGTAAAAGCTGATTGACTAGCAATCAACAAAGATTGAGCATTTAAATGAACTCTGAAAACTATTTGTACCACAGCAAATCATGCCCTAAATTCTCTTACCCTATAAGTCCTTATAGGTTCAAGTACATTTTTCTTTTTAAAAACGGTAACGGTGATCGTCATACTTAATTCAAATTTATTATAAAACAAAACTATTTGCACCTTATTTTACAAAAATAATACAAAAAAGAACCGTTCTCGTCCTTAAATGCAGTAAAAACTATAGCATGAGCCTCGTCCGGTACAAAAGACTTCAACGCCTGCACTATGTGAAGGAAGCGATGAACCCGAAAAACAGAATTTCTTCTCTTAAAACATTTTGCCTATTTTCAAATTTTATACTTCCAATCAATTATCAAAAAAATCAGTGAATCATCATCCCATTCAAGGATTTGATTATGAATGTTGCCAAATGATTTATCGGCGATCACTACCAACGAATAAGCGAGAGACGCCTCATGTTCACACCTAGCAGAAAGGTCACTGTTGCCGTCTGTGCGAACGTGCGTGTCAGCTGATCGAGCGAAAGAAAATGAATACTATCAACAACAATAACAGCAAAAAAAAAAATCACATTTTGACTCGTTTTGATGACTATGAACAATGTAAATAAAAAACAAAATCAACTTGATCATACGTGATTTTAAACACAGGTATACGTTTAATGTTCTTTTACGTATAGCATTGGTGTTTGTCGCTTGTATCTCGCTTTAATAAAACTAGGCTACAACATTGGAGAGTTTCGCAATTCAGCCTAAAATTCCCAAACCTATCCCACCGAGTCCGAACCCACTCGTAAGGCTGCGGAAACCATCCGTAAGACCACCAAACAGACCTGAAAGGGTAACATAAGATTATTTGTTGTTGATGAAACTACTCTCGAGAGTCACTCTAAACCAATACGTACTTGAGCTTGACGATGGACGAGCGGACACTCCAAACGGCATACTGTACCAGCTGCCGGGTTGCGAGTAGGGTGAGTAGGGCTGGTAGACTGGCTGCGGTGCGTATGGTTGTGGAGCGTATGGTCGTGGTTGCAATGGTTGTGGTTGATAAGGCTGATAAGGTTGGTATGGCTGTGGCTCCATGTACTGTTCCGGCTGGTAGAAGCGGGTCTGTATTTGGGGCTGTGGAGTGGCCATCTGCTGCTGGTAAGCGATCAGTGCCTGCCGGTACTGGGCTAGCTCACGCTCGTACTGTGACTGTTGTTGCTGCACGGGAACCGATTGCACCCTTTGTACCGGGTTCGATACAACTTGAGGCACAAATTGAGGCGCTGGGCGAGGTTGCTGTATCGTTACCAGTTTCGGTCGGGATTGTACTTGTGGTTGGTTCATAACAGCGTTCGATGTTGTCCTTGCGTTGAAAGCTAAATGGTGAAAAGTTTTATCAAATGTAGTAATAATCGACGGGTAACGAGTACGGTTTTCATAGAGATATACGATTAAATAAGTTGACAGCGCCTAAAAGTATGAAATCACCTGCCAAACGATCACATCACAATCCCAAGCTAGCTCACTCTACCCATATTAGAACAAAACTCTTCTCAACTCAACTTACCAGAATTGCTGTTGATTTCCACCGTACCAACCCGACCGGACGATTGTTCACCCACGAGAAAGTTCGATTTAGGATTTTGGCCTCCAATCGGTACAGGATGCAGATAACATAAAAAAATACAAACACAATACACAATACACTAAACAGTGCTCCAATTCACTGCACATCTAACACTCGTCCCTTTCCACATTCCCTCCATGCGTTACCTTGTTGCTGAGGCGCACAGTGACTACCACCGAACAGTGCACTACCCACGAGCCCTACCACGAGCAGCCCAACGCCCGTCAGCAGCTTCATCGTGTGCCACCGTTTCCCGAACACGACTACACGCTACTAACACTACATCTAGCTACGGCCGTTTCTCAATTCTGCGAAACTTTTGGTGAAGAATTAACATTTTTTGAGAAGATAAACCGGTTTTAGCTTTCAGATTTTACAGTTGGGAAGATCTTCAGTCCCTCCTTGTGCTAAACCAATGCTGGGGTTCAGAGTGGCTTGGCAAACAATTTCGATCGGACCTCCGAACAACATTTGCATCTTCCGGAAATCTAATTCTAGTCTGAGGAGAAAAATAAAATCGACTTTGGGGAACAGTTGCACCGCGAATGTGTTTGGGAGTGAGAGTGTCTGTCTCACGCTTTTTTGAGCTTTGAGTTTTTGGGATCATTCTTATCCGAAATTCATTCTTCTTAAACTATGCCGTTCATCCACCGCATCCACCGACCTTTGAAGACTCCGAGCGGCCGAGCTCCCAAGCTCAAGATGAGTTTGCCGAACTAACAGAACTATATTGATAGGCGGAGGTGCCGCTATCGCTGGAACCTGTTTAGCAATTTTTTAAACGAATCCGCAAACTTTGAGCTGCTCGAGACCTTACTGGTGCAAAATTATTCAAACCCGATAACCTGTAAGGTGAGAAGAATGTAAATTCCGGTTTAAACTAGAATATGTGTGTGTCGGAAAGTGTTTCAACCGTTGCGATAGATACAAGAGTAAGAAAATGTTACAAAAACGATTGTTCTTAGAAACTCTGAATGCTAATGACGCAGACCGCACAATACAGCAGAACGTTATCAAAAGAAGCCAGACTACTGCCAGACAACGTTGGGCTTTGTAATGAATAAGGAATGCTCATTAATGTTGAAAAAAAAGTGTCAGAATTCAACTCAGCGCTTTAAACTTGAAAAACAGGCAAGCTCCATGAAATGTCAAGTGATTGTATGCTGTCAGTGCTGTCAGTGCTGCCATACACTCAACTCTTTTTAGTACAAAATCCGAAATTCTTGTTTATTTTTTTTAATATTTTTGGTGGGGATTTTTTTATTTGTCTTTAAAAAATAATTAACAATTTGGCTGCTAGTGGCACAACAACACCTACCCGTTAGTAAACCTTCTACTATTCTCGTGATTGTCAAGAAAGTATCTGTCACGCGGCTCACGTCAAGCTCAGACAAGCTCCCTAACCAGCCGCTGCCGTTTCGTGCGCTGCTTTGGAATTCGGACCAACTTCACTAGCCGCGGTTTTCGAAACTTTTCTGGCCGAACCACCTTTGGATGACGCTGTTCGTGCTGTGCTAGCTGCTGCTGCTGTAGAAAACCATTGCCAAGTGCTTGCTGCTGATGTACATAATTCAGCTGTTGCTGTGAGGAGGAACCGATCAATTGATCCTGTGGGGCTGGTGGATTGTTTCCGAAATAGGGTTGCTGCTGATTCACAAATCCTTGCCCTGGTTGTGCTGGTGCACGTGGTTTTTGCGGTCTAAGCTTTTCGCGCCTTATCCGTTGCTGTTTCACGATCGTGGGAGGGAACCGTCGTAGACGTTCCTGCTCGCGCCGTTTCTTCTGCAGGTATAGTTTTCGTTCCTGTTCGGCTTGCTGACGGAGCCTGGCTTCCTGCTGGGCTTGTTGCTCATTTTGCTGATCGATCAGACTTTGGTCAATGCTTAGCTGTTGTTGCTGCTGCTGCTGTTGGTGTTGTGCGGCATGCTGGGCTAGGAGCTGTTGCCGAACCTGGTTCTCGATAAGCCGCTGGTGGTGTAGATGAATTTGCTCCTGCAGTTGCATTTGCTCTTGTTGCAGCAGTTGGTGTTGTTGTAGTAGCTGCTGTTGGTGATGCTGTTGTTGTTGTAGCTGTTGTTGTAGAAGTCGCTGCTGATAATCTAGGTCCCCGGTAAACTGATTGTTTCCATTTAGTATAGGCTGATTAAACGGTGGTTGTTGACGACGCTGAAGTACACTTCTGGAATGTACTTCTTGAGGGATCAAAAATTGTCGCTCATTCGCTCCATCAACTATTGGTCCTTTTTTAAACGCATTTGAATGAGCTGTGACAATTTTTAAAGAAATAAAATCACTGTAATCATTAGCTTAACAATCCTTATCTATTATGCACACTCACCACCATTGCCATAGGTTGGTCTAACTGGCGCGGGAATCAAGCGTGCTTCTCCTACACCAAGCTCCAATTCTACTGGTTTTTTTAAAAAAAAATTGTCAAAAAAAATCAAATTATTTTCCTATAACCGAAAAATCGCACACAATAATCACCATTTTCTCGTCCGACGCAGTGAACCGCACTAAGCACGGAACTAATCACACCCAAACACCAAAACACTTTGATCCGCTTGAAGTACATGGCACAAATATTGCTCACCCTGGTAGTCCTGACCCGAAGAAAGTCCGCTCCAGACTAAAGCTCGCCGAAACGGATCGCTGCACTTTCTACGTATCTTCTGCCCGAAAAAGCAAAAACCGTTGGGGATGATCGGCAGAGACCAACTTGTAGCATCTTCCGTGATGTGATGCAAAAAAACCGGTCCGCTCTATGCGATTCGGCGGTCCTCCGACATGGGATGTAGTGTTAGGGAAGGTTTCTGCAAGCACAACATGATCCAAGGAAAGGATGAGATGCTTCCGATCCGCTGGACGGTATTTAGCATAACAGATTAACATATCGAGAGTGAGATTTGACCTTTTTTTTTTTCGTGGGCCCGGGCACAGATACGCACATCAAACATTAATAAATTCGTGAAAGTTAACTAATTGTGTGTTGTTTAAAAATTGGTTGAAAATTGTTTGGTGGTAGGGGAGAAGCACCTGTTTATATAATAATTGTGTTATTTTTGTCGCAGAGTTATGCTTAACTATTATTTAAAATCCTTTCAAACAAGGAAGAAAATTATAATTTATGATCTTAGTCCTAACAGATTAACGTGTCGTACCGGAACAGAATTGTTATTTATTTAATGGACTGGACTGTTCTGCATCATTAGGGAGGAAAAAGATACGACCACAACAAAACAACACCATTCTTAATGCTAATACTGATGCTTTCACTTGCGGCAGAGCTGTCCTCTCTATAGCTATACATTTGCATATTATATCAATGTCAGAGTGAGGTGCTATAAATTGAAGAATCTATCTTCTGCTTCACTGCACTCGGAGTAATCAGGTGTTTTTTGTCTTCTCTTTAGTATCACCGTGTGCGATAGAAGTGTGCGGCTCATTAGATTTTTGTAGTATTCATAACAAATCTGGAATGTAATTTTTCATGAAGGAAGTTGAATGATTGATTGATACTTTAATATTTTTTAATAAAACTATTCGATTTCCTGATGAAGATTCCAATCGGGTTGTGCCAAGAATGAAATAAGGAAATACATTTTTCAATGTGTTTTATCAACAAGGAAGCCCTTGAACTCATGTAAAAACGTATTGCATACCTCTAGGCGCTTGTTCAAGGCACAAATGCTCAAAGGATTACAAAATTTATTTTTTATGCTACTACTTTTGTAGATTTTTAAGAACCTTTACTACTTTTAAATTTATTTATCTAATAATAAATGGTCCTCTCGTATTGTCCTTAGTACAGATCATATAAGGTGATATAAATAATTCGGGTAATACAAACTATGTTCGCCATGGTCTAGAAGGTCGTTAAGACAAACTGAAGACTTAGGAAGATTTGGGAAGAATTTAGAATTTATCATAGGTTTTTCCTAGCGTTAATCTTCTCTCTATCTCTCTCTCTTTTTGGCCTTACGACCTCTTAGGTCCTACCTGCCATTTCTGGCTTATTAGACATATTGATACACAACAAGTAGTCTCAACGTGAAACTGTAGGCCATTCAGAAACAAAACCTACATTCTGTTCCGTCCATCATCAAATATGTTCTGTTCCATCAAATCATCAAATAGGTTCTGTTCATAAAATATTATAAACATAAAGCAAAAATTTACCAAAGATGCTAAGAAAATATTCCGGCTAAAGCATACATTTAAAGGCAATAAAGAAGGAGTATTGTACTGCCTGCCTTTCGGTGTAAAGTAATTAGTTTGCTCTCAATCCTGACTGACTCGAAGAGTCAAAAACCAATTCTACTTTTTTGATACTATGTACTAATAAATATACTAAAAACTCAATCACATCATAGCTTTTAGGAACAAACCAAACATCCATTTGTTTCATTAGATAAAACACAAATTTATTGAACCAGTCACATGCACGCGCTCGATTTATCGCTCCAACGTCGACAAACAGCGAACAGCTAGGAATAAATTAAACCAACACTCAGGCACAATACACACACTTCCGCTGGTTTCGACCGGAGGGGGGGAGGGGAAGAGGGTTTGGATATTACATAGTCTTAATATTTGATCGTTCGCAGTTTCGCCGGACGGTTGTTACGTTGCTGTTGCAAAACAACAGCCCGTCGACGCTCCTCAGGCACGGACGCAGGGCTACCGTACGCCGTCGCATGGCTGGTAGCCGATCCACCCTTGCCCGTGCTGTAACTGTTGGCAATGGCGATCGCACCCCCGTTGGTGCTTCCGAACGTTACCGGGAACATCGGGCCACCGGATCCACCGGCACTCGGGCGACTCCCACTGCCACGGCGCGTACCAAAGCTAACCTCCTCGTCTTCCTGATCATCCTCAGCGGACGCCGAATCGAGCTGCACGGTAACCTTCTTCTTACGCTTATCCGTCACCGTGGTGGGTACGGCGAGCGGTACACTGGCCGGAATGTCTTCCAGCGGTTCCTCATTCTCGAGCGGAAAATCGAGCTCAGTTCCAACGTTCGAATCCTGATCCAGTGCGCCCTCATCGCTGAAGGGAATTTCGTTCTCGGGCACAGCTTCGGCCGGATATGCATCGGCAAACGACTGTACCGACGGGAAGGCAGCAACGGCAGGATCTGCGGGTCGGCAGTCAGCTGTTAATAAACGCAGAACGAAAAACAAAAAACCGAACATCTAGCATCCCATTCGTGCTCACCGACCGCACACTGGTTGCGAAATGACCGAAACGATGTTCCATGCTTACCTTTAACGATTTGCGTCCCGGTGGCAATGTTGTCGCCCGAGGCGAATGCCGCCACACCACTGGTGGCCGATCGGCGATGATAGTTGCGGAGCCGTTGGTTCTGGTAGATGGCGTGCTGGTACATGGCGCTCTGCTGCAGCTGCGGGTAAGTCATCATGGGGTACGCATTGCGGTAGTACATGAACGCTGCAGAGTGTGCGAGAGAGCGAAGAATTAGGGTGAAATGCATCGACGAGACATTTGCTGCAAGCAACACGCACCATTCTGTGGGTAAGGGTATGGGTAAGCTACACTCAGCCCAACGGCACAGCACACCAACGCCAACACTACGGTCGAATAAGACATTGCGCCTAAATGTATGCACGTTCACACGGTTCACACGGTTTTTCGCACCAACACTTTGCTCACTTTGCTTAAGATTTTGGCAGATTTTTATGCTCGTTCGACAGGGCAACAGGGTCGTACCGACCGGGCGTGACAAAAATCTCCGTGGCCACCGAACCTGATCTCCCAACACCGACTGATAACCATCACGGCCGGGATCAACGCCTTTTATACGCGGTCCCGGTACGGATTGGCCGGAGTGGTTCTTTAACTGGCCTCGTTGGTATGCAGCCCATGGGTATGGGTATTATTGCCTTGCACGTACCCTTCGTTCTCGAGCCTCTCCTCCCCCCCCCCTCCCCGGGCTTCCCTTCCACCGTCCGAAGAAGTCGCAGTCGCCGTCTGCTGTGCGTCTTCATTTCGTATGGACGGCTATTGATTTTATTAGATTTTAGAATAAATTTTAAACACGGAGCTGGTGCAACTTTTTTTGTTGTTGCTGGCAGTGCTGTAGGGAAGTGGCAGGTAGCCGGGACTGATCTATATGGGGCAGATGCTTTGGAAGGTCTTGGAAGGGCAAAGCTTCTTAGCTTAGTAGAGGCAACTGGCACATAGGAACTGCAGCATGTTGCATCAAGCGGCAAGTTCGCTCTCTCTCTCTCTCTCTCGGGGGCTCTCTTCTAATTCTTCGGCTTCGATAGTCTAAAAATAAAGTTCATTGTGCATGGTTGTCTCGTCGCCCAGCCAATACCCGATATGACGAGCATATTTCGCTGAATTCGATCGCACATCAGGCAAATTGGACAAGCGAAATGGATGTCAATCAGTTTCGTGACATCTGTCGCCCGGTGGTACCATCTGTGCGATCACAGAATCACGATTCCTAGGACCAATTGTTTGCCCCCCTCCCCCGGGGCCCCTCCGAAGGCTGCCTCAGTAGAGCGAATCGATCGATCGATTCCGGATGCGCATTCCACTACCGAAACGGGGCATTGTATGATAATTTTTGGCTAACATTTGTCCTCCAGGAGCTCCAGGAGAGCCCAGGAATGGGGAGAACTTCTAAAATTATCACGTGCGACTCTCGGGTGCTGTCACCAATTTAACTTAATTGCTTCATTGAAATAAGATTCATGATGTGCTGGTAATAAAACATAAATAAAAAGCGTAAATTATACGCTTAACGCTCCCGGAGCTAGCAGAGCCATCGCAGGTTGATCAACACAGATGGCGAGAGTCACCTGCAGGACCTGGCTGTCGAATGGTATCCCGACTCCTCCTCAAAACCTCGATCTGAAGCATCGTAAAACTTTTTACAACAATTTATGCGATTTTATTACACACCACTCGTCGTTGCTCATGCTCAACGGTGGTTTTATGTGTACGGAGGCAAAACTCAGCTACCGTACCGAGGAAACTGGTGGCACGATCAAACGCCGCCGCACAGCAACGGGGAAAGGTGTAGAATACAGAACAGGCGTGCCGTTGGGTTAGTGCGTTTTGCTACTTTTTTGATCGAGTGACGGTTGTGCAAAAAACGGAACGATAAATGACGGATGGAAACGGATATTCGGCGTGAAATTCGCACGGCACTCCGTGCCGACTGCGTTTCAATCATGGGAAAAAGTGCTCAACTATGAACATAAATCTGTAACTTTATGTTTGTGTGCTCTGGTGTTTATTTGCATGCCGAACAGGAAGCAAAGTGTCCGGACGTGTGCACTTTTCTTGAGAGTTCGTGTACAGTTAGAGGATCGGGCAAGGCAGATAGCGCCGGTTTTATGGTTCAAAGATAGTTTACGAGACCTTTGAACTATTGTACATGAAAGAGAAAATAAATTGAATTGAGAAAACGGTTTACCACGGGTCTAGTGTCTTTGTACCACGCGCCTAAAAGTATGCAATATGTGTTTTTTTATTCTCTACAGTACGGAATTAAAATTGGAGTTGTAAATCGGAAACAATTTAAAAATTAGTACTAAAACAGGTTAAACAGTATTATAAACAGAAATAATTGACAAATAAATCAGAGTGCCTCAAATCGGCCTGCCAAACGGTCCATCAAAATTTGGTATTAGTGACGCCTAAAGGTATGCAATAAGTTTTGAATTTCCTCTCCATTAAAGGTCGTTTTTGAACCCGACAGATATGGATTAAGAAGCATCAAAACAGCTGTGTATATTTTGTTTCATACTAAAAGAACGGCCTGGCCGTATTGTCATCAAAACAGCTACATATTGCCCGGTAGATGCGATAAATGATACACTGTTTTGCATACTATCAGGCTCAAAACACAACTATATTATTTTTCAGCGTTTTTTTGGTATTTTTTCGACAGATTTTACTACAAAACAATCTCTCTTACCTTGAAGAACTTACAAATTGTATTTTCAGCTGCTATTAAGATGGTTTCTTCACCCATCAAACCTCAATTTTTCAAACATTTGCAAAGGTCATGGGAAAGCAGTTACAGCAAAAATGAGATCAAACAACTGTCAAAGCAAATCGATCAAACCCCTTTTTGGGCTAGGATGCTCCACAAAAGCAAAACCCCAATTTAGAACGTGCGAACAGGCGTAAATTCGGCACATGTCCCCAAGTGGTCACTTTATATGGATCACGGCAACCGATCGCGACCAACCTCGATGCAGATTCGCACATGGCGCATGCATGCGGTCTGATTTTTGTTTTGGGGATTTTTTTTTACACATCTATTTTGTGGAGTACTCCCTTTTTTGTTCAGAAATAAGTCACTGCACATAAAAAAATTCAATCAGAATTCTCAATCCCCTTTCGGTAGTTTTTATTGCCCATCTTTTCGCTCTAGCGATCATTCTAACTCTCCATCCGGGAGCTGTTGCTGTGAACCGACCCATCCGCCAAACACACTCGTCCGCTGATTGATGAATGTCAACGAATAAATTATGTTGTGCAGAAAGGCGACTGCGTCTCAGCCAACCGTAGGCAAACACCCTGTCGCTCGTGACGATGAATCACTCGGCCATGAATCACGCGTAAAGGGAGTTACCCTTAACCGTTGATGGTCCATGGTCCTAAGGGGCCCTAGCACGAGGACGTCACATCGTCCATTTCTTTGCCGATTATTTATTCCAATACGCGCGACACCGATTCCGAAGATCGACACAGGCAAAAGCGTAAACGGTTGATACAGCAAAATTCTCAATGACCAACGGCCAGGAAACGGTGGGAGAAGAACCTCGAGAAGAAACCGGGTTCGATTATGCAAAATAGCGAGCCGCCCATCTGCCAGCTGGTCCCGAGCTTGTCGAGCAAAACGTCAATCGGCACTAGGCGTAAGTCCGGCTTTGGCACAAAACGACGCCGGAATATTAATTCCGTGCGCCATGCCCCGTTGCCATCCCGTTTTCTTCCCCTTTTTTTCTGGGACGGATAAAGACAAATCCAATCGACGTATATGGTGTTTGTCTTCTGGGCGAAATCTCCGCTTTTGCCATGAATGGCGCCGCCCGGTGTGAGCGGAGAGCGCGGTTCTTAATGAGCGGCGAATGCATCTAAATTGATAAAAAAGCCATTTTTATCGGTAATTCCTAAAATAGGTCGAACGTTGAATGGGGGACACTTCACCACAAACCTGGTACAAAACACAAAACGCTTTATTTTCGGGCTGGGACATTCCCGAATGTCCACACACACAAGTTTACTTATTCGCTATAAAAAGTCATTGCCGGTGGAGGTGGTTACTTCTTGGAGAAGCTGATGGAGCTGCCCTGCGATACGCTTGGCTGGCCGTTGGCAACGGAGAATCCACCACTGTACGAGAGGTTGATGTCCCGATCGCCCGGGAGCTTGTAGCTCTGGCTACCGGACTGTCCAGCGGAGCCCTACGAAAACAGCAGGTTCAAAGTTAGTTGTAGGTGATGCCCTTGGAAGCTCTCTTCCCAATATCTTACCGAGAATCCACCGGGACCGGCCTGGAAACCTTGCGAGGCAGAGTTGGCAGCCGATGCACCGAAACCACCGCCCGGTCCCTGGTTGTAGAACGATTGAGCGCCGGCATTAGCGGCACTAGCCCCAAATCCATTCGGGCCAAACTGTTGGTTGAAGGCGTTAGCGTTAGCGTTCGAGCTGGAGGCACCGAATCCACTATGAAGAGCAATAAACAGATAAACGAGGTGCTACATACATTAGGCGGTTGGTACGGTCGGTGATCGTTAATCTGGATGGGTGTCCTCAGACAGCACACGGCACCGTACGTGGATCGAATTTGGCTGTATCTTCCAACTTTGGCGTTAGACTCTAGATTGCTACAGTGCTTGGCGACGTGGGGACAAGATTTGGTAAGTAATTCCTACTGATACAATACAACTCTCTACCTCAACTTCCTTCTATCTTTAGTCTACTCCAGGAACGTCTAGAAACTCATTGTCGCTGGAAGATCTTACTCCTGACATCCCATTCCGGCAAGCACTGTACTGCACCAGCACACAATCCACCCGTCGCATCCAAAACGGCCGTTAAGATGCCGTACGAGATCGGACTGCAGAATACGCAACTTCGCAACCCGCCTCTCAAGGTCAAGCAGCTCGCGAAGGTGGTGCTGGTGTGAGATAAGAATCAAAACTGTATACTCACCCGAACTGGCGTTTTTGGCGCACGAGCACCGCTTCCGGTGCTGGTGGCACGAGAAGATCTAGCACGCTGCGCACGTTGCGTCGTACGGCCGGGTTTGCCTTTCGCACATGCAGGGACGACTCGACCAGGACCTCGTACCCATTGCCGGCCCGATCGCGGATTGCGGTAGCATCTGGAAAAGGGTAGTTGTAGGAAGGTGATGTCATTAACGAGAGTGGTGTATCTGTCGACTGATAAGGTAATTATAGTTAATGTTAACAGATGTCTTCAGGCAAACATGACTGCTGATTACGACATCGTTTGCAGACATGATTCGCCTTTGTTTACCGATTCCGTTTACCGATACCGTTTGAGTTCTCTTAAAAATTCCGGCTTTTGTTGAAACTGCGCAGCAAACCGTTCCATTGGGCATTCAATTCCGCAGCGAATCGAAAGTGGTTGACTTTCTCACACCGATTCGCAAAGGATCGCCCGTTTATTTTGCACTCGAAAAGTTTTATTTTCGCCATCCCATATAAACATACAAAATCCGTTCACCATTTTTGGTGATGCGAAATGATAATAAAAAACCAGTTCTCTCATCCCCCGCCACGAAACCTGGCCCGTTTGGAGATACTGACTGGAAGATCCGTGTTGCGTATTTATTCTCCGTTTTCCTGTTGGCCGATGGGACACAAACCCGAGACGAAACGGACGCCAACATTGGTGGTTGTTTGTTTTACTTTTGTTGTTTTTTTTTTGCCATTTGTCTGTCCCGGCACAAACCAGTATTTCCGGTTTATGTTAGGGTCATTCGTTCGGGCGTTAGGGTCCCGTGTGGTGTCCGAAAATATGTATATGTGTTTGCGAGACAACGGCCGAGGCCACTAATCGGTGTGGTAGGGAGACGACGGTTTCAAACGACGAGGTAAGGTCACGACTAATGAAGTGACCTTAGCGACACGCGGTGGACCGCTTGAAGGATGCTTGTCTCGAGGGTGGTGAGAAGTACGCGCAGTAAGATCAGTGGAGGGGTTTTCCGTGGCAGTATTTTACTGTTTACTAAATTTATGTCAAGGTATATAATAATGAGGACATTACAGAACGCTCGGTTTAAGATTTTTGAAGATCCCTTATCCTTAAAAATGGCCATCGCAAGATAGAGGCTCTCCTAAGCCCAAAATCTGCAAAGAGGCCCAAATATTCTCTCTCTTCTTGGCCTAACGACCCCTGATGGTCACGTCTGCCATTTCTGGCTTATTGGACTTAATTGATGCCAAGCAGTTGGATAGTCAGTCCTCACTACGAGGGAACGGTCCGGATGCGATTTGAACTTCGGTCCTCTCGTGAGAAGACTGGACCGTTCCTGGAGACCTATAAAGAAACCCTTTGTCCCAAACTAACCTAATTGCCCTTTGATTTTCATTTAGGGAACTAATACTAAAATCAAGTTATATTCGTAGATTAATTATATTAGCAACACTTTTTACCGATGTCTCAGACATTCAGGACTCTTTTTCTAGTTGTTTTTGTCTAGTCTAGACACCAATGTTTTCTACTGATGTTTATTAATTTAAAAGTTTAAAATAAAAAGCAAATTTTATGATAATTTTTCCTAACAAAGTCTGCCAATGATACATTACAAGTCCTTACAATTAAATGAAATTTACTATCAAACATGGCTCCTGATCTTCAACTCCAAAGACCTTCAAACAAGTTCAACACTTTTTTACCCCGAAACGATCTTTAACCTCGGTTGTGTTTCTTCTACTCCAAACACTGCTCATCATCCTGCTGATTATCAACCAAGAGCGCCTAAAACCACCCTTAATCTCCTCCAACAACCTTACCTCGACCATCGTTCTGCGCCAGGGCACCGAGAACCAGCGCCGCCAGTACGATCACTCCAGCAAATCGGTTCATCCTCACCAAGTCGATTCGTTTACACTGCCCCGTACAAGAACACTACCGGTCACACGAAACGTTCGAAGCACTCTGACTCTGCGTCCGGGCTCATCTGCGTACCTGGACCGTTCGACCGTTCGAAGATGCTGTGATGCTTGCCGGCCTTCGGATCTCGTTCGGTCTCGGTTTCGATAATGTTGACCACCGCTGTGCAGACCGATCACTCACTGTGCACTGTGTCGATTGGGTTGTTTTGTTATGTTGTTTGTTTTGTTTACTTTGCAAGACGCGTCGATCGTCTGCAATGGGAGGGGATCGACTGATAATGGAATGGGAAGATGATCGTCAGGTGGGGCAGGGGAGCTTTTAAAGTCGGGTTTTTCCTTGTCCCCATGCTGGTTTGGGCACAGCAAAGACGTGTGTTTGCTGGTTTTTGAGGTGATGACGTCCGGACAATGGCAGCGAGAGACCGGATCCCTAAAACGGGACCGCTAATACGCACAATCGGCTTTCGATTCGCTCTTATAGCTCTCAACCTAGAAAGCTGCCAATCCGGTAATAGAACGCGCTAATCGGTAGAATTCGATGAACTTGCTGGGTGTCGCGGGAAGGCCCCTATCGTTCCCTCCCCGGGGATTGTGATCTGTGACTCTTACACACATGGTAAGATTATCAGCAAACATCACGCTAGAAGAACGCGCTGAAGCGGTTTGAGTTATTCCCCCCCACGATCGTTATCACGGTTCGAGCAGTCTGGCAGCAGGTTTGTAAGCAGGGAATCGAGCAGTCTCGCTAGCCGATGGCAATATACAGCTGCAGTTCATCAGACGCTTCGTAGATCGTATCGCTAGACCGCCCGGGTAAGGGGAATTCCCTTTGCACAGTTCCAACCGCACGGCAAGAGCGCGTAGTTTTTAAAGCCACGCACCGAAAGACCATCAGAACTGGTTTCTTTGCATACCGAACAACTATTCGGTTGTTGCACATGTGTCGATGGCTGCTGCAGAAGTACCGTGCACCAGCGAGCGAGGTGGTATAGCAACGAAACGGCTTTCGCTCCAATTATACGCCTTTACCGTGAGGCAGTAGGGAAGTTAAACTACGAGGATTTGAGGGACTTTGCCGGTTTTTTGATAATTTTTTGTGAAATATTGAGGATAATCGAGGATAGTTCCGATGTTCTTAGACAAACCTGCAATGCATTTTGTACTGCTTACTGCTTAGGAGCTACTTGCAATCTTGCAATTGTTTTGGCTGTAAATTTTGATAATTGATGATAACCAACCTCCCAAAGCTAAGGGACATCAGTATCCCTTTCTTTTCTTCCTTGGCTCTACAACTTCTGAAGGTCTCGGCCTGGCATTTTCAGCGCCTACACGTAGCTGGATAGCCAGTCCTGCGTACGGACAGGCGGTATGGATGAGATTTGATCACCGGTCCCGCCTTGTGAAGACGAACGCCGTAATCGCCTCTGCCACCGAACCGCGCCTATCCGACTATTCAGCTACGGAGAAAATAAGTTATGGCCAAAACTCTTGTACAAGTAGAGCCCAAAAAGAACCCCCAGATTCTGGAGTTCAGAAGAAGCAATACAAAGGACATTACAGAAAAGAAATCAGGTAGAACCTCTCCTAGATTGTCGTTCGAGTTGAGTCCAACAATGGCTCCTGAAAGACTAGAGTTCCTCAAGGCGTTATATGTGGACTAAAGACTGACGATGGCTGTGTGATCTCTAGCCTGAGGTACTGGTAAGTCCGAAGTCTTCAAATATTCATCCTTCATACTTGATTTTTTTTTAATTTTGTTTCAATACATAGAAACTGCGCAGAAAATGCTGCTCCAAACAATACTACTGATCGTAACCTTATCTGTTCTAGAAACCCACCGCATTAATTTGGATTAACATTTTATTCAAACATTTAGAGCACAGCAATGTTCACAAGCGAGCCTCACATATCTTGACTTCTCCTAAATTCTACAGCCGTACGTAATTTACATATTAATATTTTCTGCCTGCTTCTCGTGCCTCGTCACTCGCTCAGGGCGGTGCGATCTGAAAAGCAACTCGATCGGTCACCTAATCGGATCATCCACCTTGACCAGGCTCGTACGTCACATCACACGCCAAACCGAGCGCGATTAAACCCTCCTGGGAACCGGCTGGGAACCGACTCATATTTTTTGCACTAATATATGAGCTGATTGATTTTTGTTCGACGGCGTGAGCTACAGCTCGGAATGATTGATTTTCGTCAACCGAAAAACTGGCCCCTGGACACTTTCCATTTACTGCTTCTTGGTGTGTTCCACTTTCGGGCTGCTGTTCTTCCATTTGGTCAGCACTTTGTCGTGATGTTTGCCCATGTACGGTTGCCCTTTCCCGGCCGAATCCAGCCCGTTCGTGTGTGAAGCGCGGTGATGCGTTACGTGATCATCGTGCCTGTTGCGCGCGTGTTTGTTTTTGATGTAGGAACCGAGGGAAGAGAATGGATGCAAAATCACTGTTAATTACGCAACACGGGAAAGGCATTTCGAACTGCTGGCAACTGACCGTATTTCGCGCTCCTGTCGCCGCAACGAGGTGGCAGGCTTCTTGCGCACGTACAGCGATGCACCGACGACGACTTCCTCGTGTACGCTACCACCGTCGGCTAATCCACCGAGTGGTTTTTCCTGCTCCTTCGCAGCATCTTCAATCGGTAGCGAAAGAACGTACCCGACTAGAAGCACCACAACACACATCACTGTCCATCCGGAACGGTTTAGGGGATTGGCCATCTTGAGTTGGTTCGAAAAACTAACGCGCCCAGCGGGACTAATTACCGATCGGAAACTGTGGAATTGTGAAGCTGCAATAGTAGCAGCAGCTCGCGGGTAACTAAACAACCACCCAGCGCTAACGGTTGCGTGCGGTGCATGAGCAAGTAGCTGGCGCGAGTCTGACCCCTTGGCTGATCTTATGCTTGGAGGGATTGCGGCGCATTTTGCGCTCGAACGGCTGGGTGGGAGTTACAGATTAAGTCCAGATGACTTGCAGTGGGGTTAAACCGTTGAGCAAACGGACGCGGGCAACATAATCCGCTAGCTTGTGCAGCACCAATACTAGGAATCGGCGGGTTGCGAATGCAGCAGCAGTGGGGCTGTTTGAAGTTGAGGCGAGGGCTTGCCTTGAGAGCGTATTTTCTTGAGGAATTTAAAGAATTTAAGGGTTAAAATGAGCTTTTCTTGCAACTATCTGTGTTGTTAATATAAGTAGATAGCTTTGAGGAAATAATGAATTTATAACATCAAGCATGGAAAGCCTTCCTAAAGTTGTACTAAAAACTGTACTAAAAAGCATATATGGAGGTTCAAAAAACTATTTAAAACTATTGAATCTTTTCCAGGCCAACAAGCATTGATCAAATGTAGTTCTAACCTCAAATCATATTATTCCAGCATTCGAATGGTTACTTGTATTGGTTGAGCACAGATTCAACCCCACAATAGCAGTGAGTTTAGTGCGATAAGACGATGTTTGTTTGTTTGTTTGTTGGTGTTTATTCTCGCTAAACAAGCGCAGCTCACACTACATGCAAAACCGACGCATGCCTCTGCATGTTTTGTTTCCCACCGGGGAGCGCAAAAATGAAGGTCTGCCGACCTCCAAGCTAATGAGTCGGTTTAGCTTTTGTAGAAAGTAATTTGTTGGAATAAATAGACGCCCTCCTTTCTTCTCTTACTAATAGCTAGCTTATCAATGTGAACTGTTTTTGTGTGACGTTTTAGCAGCTTTCTCAGCTCTGCGTAATACTGAACCCGTTCGAACCGGTCGGCTGTCCGTTGGCGAGGGAAAATCCGTTCGAGTACGCCAGCGAAATCTTCCGCTGGCCCGGAAAGTTGTACGTTTGGCTGCCGGAGAACCCGGCCGACCCGGACAGTCCACCCGGTCCGGCACTGAACCCTTGGCTGGCTGCGTTCGATGCGGACGCACCGAACGACCCTAGCGGTCCATCGCTCTGGAACGATTGGGCCTGAGCGTTGGCCGCTGACGAACCGAATCCACCAGGTCCAAAGCCTTGGCTGAAGGCGTTAGCGTTGGCGTTCGAGCCAGAAAATCCAAAACCACTGGGGAATAAAAAGTAAGGAAGGTCCAACAATCAGATAGGATAGCTGATAGGATTGGAAACTAAAGGAATTTCCGGTGAGTGTATGTAGTGCTTACCCAACGTTTTGACTGAGTGCGTTTGAGGCAGCATTCGAACCGGACAGGCCACTGTTGAGGCCACTGTAAGTAAGCATGGGAATTGGGGGTGAGTATTGATTTTGATTCTCAAATTCAAAAACTTGCATACTTACTTAAAACCTAGCGTATTCGCATTTGCACTGGCACTTGCGGCAGAGCCACTGAGTACGCTGTAAAGCAGAGGGCAGATACAACATTAGTAAAAGAAATAGATGAGAAAGGGATTTTGTACAGCATCGCATTTGTACTTACCTCGGCTGTGGATTGAAACCGAATCTTGGGATGTTGCTTGGGAAGCCACTGGAAATAAATATAAATACACATTTTATTATTAACAAACCACAATTTTAATTGTTGAGTTGGCTTTTTTACTGATAAGGTATTATTAAAATTGCTTTACTGCTACAACCACTATTTTTATTAATAACCATTCCTTGTACTAATAAATGAAACCTTGAGCAAAGGTTTAAATAACTTTGGGGGTTTTAATAAACTAAGTAAATAAAAAAAAAGTACAACAGTAACGGGTTCGTCTGGTAGTAAAGTAAATTTGGAATTAGGTCTGCAATAAAGCTTCAAGAGTTTTCCGACAGATGGCGCCACTGGTAGATTCCCAGCAGGTGCGTAGTATTCAACTCTCGAGTAACTTTGGATAAGCTTGAACAGTTGGTTATTCTTTCCGCAGTAAAAAAAAAATGAATTTTAATAGATATTCGTATCGTATAATATGTACAAATTAATAATTAAATTAAAAAAATAGCTGCAAGGGATTATACAAGCAATCATTCCGTTCCTTAGCAGCTAACAAGACTGAACGGAGAATTTGAGCCTTTCTGTCTGCTAGCCATGGCTAATAGGACCTTTAATAGAGAGAAAGCATTATCATCGATAGAAGGCAAGCCCTTGATAACCCCACAATCTTTTAAGATCATAGAATTAACCAGAATCTGCTGAAGAACAGAAGTTCATTTCGGAACTACGGCCTATGGAACAGAGCGTCCGTCCATACGGGGAAGAATATCCTGAAGAAGATCAGGATCCAAAGTTCGAGCTGATCATATGTGAGCAGCAGAAATTCACGCACAATTCAAAGCACCAGAAGAGCCTTCCAACTTAACACCAGCAGCGTCCAATAGAATTAATATCAGTGGTTGATCTAGCTAGGAGCGGAAGGAGCGGCCGCTCGGGGCCTCGACGTACAGGGGGGCCTCTACGATGAGGGAAATCCTGTTGTTTCCCTCTTATATCACAATTAGAGGGACCTCAACTGCCATTCCACTCGAGGCCTCCAAACATCTTGTCCCACCAATGATTATTATCGATTATTCTCTATCGAAAGTCAATATCCTAATTGCGGAACCCCATTTTTAGTACAACCATGTCTCAGGCGCCAACTAACTTCCATGGTACCACTCGGGCACGCACAAGTCATTATCCTTCACAATATCGCAGCAGACTATCAAAAACCTCTTGGGACTTGGAATCATCCGATTAACACTTGCTTCGATCGTTGCAGTATACAATTACTGGAGAACGATTCATTTTAGTCGATGTGCCTCGATGCGTACTAGGCTTCAAGGACGACAGTTTAGTTTTGACCCGTAAGTATTCATCCCCGGAATTTGTAGCAAAACGCCGTGTGTTTGCATCACGCACTAGCATTACTCATCACACTGCCTTCAATCACAAACAACAACCCCCACAAGCGCGCCATAACACACTACAATTAACTGTAATCACTTAAACCATCCATCGCTCGCTCCCGTTTCACACTTTGAGCCACCTTCGCTACAAAAACCCCTACCCGAGAGCTGGCAACAGCTGCCGTTTGCTGCGAACCGCCGCCTCGGGCACCGTCCGCAGCAGCTGCTGGTCCTTGCTGATCTGCAACACGCCCGCGATCACAACGCCCGCAAAGAACGATGCGGCCAGCAGGAAGTAGATCGTGTAGAGCGTCCTCATCCTGAGCGTTCCGATTCGCGACTGCAACTACACCGGGTCTTGCGGGATGAGCAAATGGTGAGGGCCAACGTACGCGTTGGCAATTCAGGTTTTCCTGACTGGCAGCGTACTTCCCTAACGGCTTCCCATTTTTCAAATCACACACACACACACACTGACGAACCTCCACTAATTAATGTTTATTTGACGTGCAAAACAGTTCAAGCGGAGCAGCGCTAAGCCGGGGTTGGAAGTAGATAAAAAAATCCTAACGCCATTTTATCCTGCCATTCGACCTAAAACGAGGGAGCTCGGGGTCGATTGCGGATTGCGGATCGACAAATCATTCAATAAACGTGGCCCGTATGTTGAATGAAAACAGTTTGTTTTTTCCTGCGCATGCATGACACCGTTCGAATGCGATATTCGGTTGCCATTCATGCAGAAACAAGCACGTGGCGAGATGGCACGATATAGCTACGGTTTGCACGTTGCTTGGCAACCGCGTTGCCAGTGTGAGTGTGTGAGGGCGCATCGCCGCGCAAACGAGTATTTCCGGAAGCGCAAACACGTGTTAGTCAATTCATTTTTTTTTAAATAGATCGTTACGTTTTCGATCGTTCGTTCACTCATTAACATATCTTGTTCGTGTTTTGGTGGTGGTCGAGGTTTATCGAAGGCCAATTGTTCGATTGTTGCTATTGTGCTTAAAACAATAAATTGTTTATTATGAGTGTGCAAGACATTTTTATTACCCACTCTTGTCCTTGTTTGAATCTCTCTTTATACGGCGGCCATTACCCTTCCAAAAACACACACTTTAATCTCTTAATAACTGCTGCTGGATTTGCAGTCACTAATTATAGTGAAATATTATAATTAACACCTATGCGAACTAGTTTTAACACTTTAAGAGTGAACAACCGCTGCTCGTCACTAGTCTCACACGCCATCCGAATCTAATCTCACTCGCCATCCGCCATAACCTCACTGAAAACTCACTGGAAAAGTTGAACAGCCCACACAGTAGTAGCAAACTTACATTCGCGACAGACGGTTCTGCTGTAACGGTGAGCTTGGCAGTAAGAGGGGCGAAATGTTTGCCAACACTAGCGACCAGGCAGTGCACAGGATGGCCACTGTTAAACTCATGTTCCAGCTCGTAACGCGCTCCATCCTCGACTGACCGTATCCAACGCCGGCCTGCTAGACACCGATACTTGAGCGCTGGATTATAAAGCGAACGACACTTTATCACTACCCTTTCGCCTCGGTGGATTCCCGTTTTTCGTTCGACCAAAATATTAGAATATTTCACAGCATTCCGGATACCGGTTTGGCGTGTGTGGTTTTTTTTTTCGCTGTCCCAAAATGGAATCTCAGTTAGGCAGCGACATTGCAGATCCTCCGATGGTCATAATGGAGTACACGTGACGAGTGGCTGGAACGCATTACCTGGTTCCCTGGACTTTCCAGCGATAGGATACGCACGAACGCGTCCGACGGATCGTTCATGCCATGTTGGATTTATTTATGAAGCATTTGGACAGTGTGAGTCAAAACATTAAGATCACATCGGTTATATGCTTCATATAAACCTTCCAAGATGCGACGTTCTCTCAATCTGATTTATTAGGCGCTCAACAATGGGCTCTTAACTTTGATCGTTCAAGAAACCCCTTTCTTACGCCTGATATCCCTAAGCAGGGAGTTGGGGTCTTCGAACTATGCACCAAAGTCCTTTTTTTTTATTCATAAAGAACGGCCTGGCCGTATTGCTAACCAAAGCCCTTTCAATGAAGAAATTCAAATTAATGCTAATAATTAAAGAATTCAAGGGGTCTGTCCAATTAATTTGACACAACTAGCTCGATAGTACCGCGCGTTTCCGGTAGGTGGCGTAACGAGCGCCAAAAGGTATAAATGGAGCGAAACAATCACATACAGTGGCAATAAATTCGAACCCCATCGTCATATTTTCATTGGACGGGATTCGAACCATCCGCAAATTAGTCCGAAATTTCACCGTGTCTTTATCCAGCAATAATGAGTCCCTTTGCAAAAACTTCCTGCTCTGAGCAAATCCGGAAGAAATAAGGCCAAAATACGAAGGCGTTCGAGTGCCATAAATTTGCATAGGGTTTCGTCTCCTCGCAGGATCCAAGTATCGGTCTCGAATACTTTGGACTGCAAAAAGCCTTCGACACGCCAATAAGGTTGCATTAAAAATATAAAAGCTCTTCAACATAATTTACAAAATTAAGTAAGGGAAAGGTTTGGCCCTACTGTTTTGTCCCTCACTGTATGGATCGAGCGTGAAGCGTAACCATTAATCGAATGGATTAATGTGTTTTATTAAATAATGAATACACACACATTTAGTTTGCATCCTTGGGCTGTTCACGATCACTGCGAACGTTAGTGCGAAAAAGGGAAGTGATGGACTTTTTTCACTCACACCAACACACACGTGGTTAGATAAAATTTTAATCCGCTTAAAAACATACACAGTGCGATTCCTGTCCCTGCACCTTACCAGACATAGTGGGGGGTTTCACTACCTTAAAGCCCCCAAATGAGATGGTAATGAAATCATCCATCCATCCCATCCCAGAGATAACAAGGCAAGAGAAGAAGCTCCAACACTTTCGCACATCTGCCCAAATTCCATTCGGAATATCCAACCGTTCGAAATCGGTCCAAAAAATTCGGTTTCCATTTTCCTATTCCAATAACCTGTTTACCCAGAGCGGTGCGGTACAGAGTAGAGCCTTTATTCATATTATCAACAGTCGCAAAACGGCTCCGAATTGCCTTCCGTGTGTATGAGAGGTTTACAAATGCTAATGCGTTCGATGTTCGATGCTGCGAAACTTTACAAAAAGGCGTACAAACAACGTTTAACATGCGTTCACACGGATCGGGTTCGGTTATTTTATTTCAATTTTAACAACTACAGTGCTCCAAAATGGGGAACGGGACACGTTGCGATTGTTCAATCGAAATTGTTCAAATTCCAACCTCCGAGGTGTCCGAGTTTCCATTTGAAGCACTGTACATAAATCCTTCCTTTGCCACCCTTTCCTCCGATTCGCGCTCCGCACCTCGAATCGAATTCCGAACTGAACCTGGGAAATCCATGGTTCAGGTTTTTTGCTTGCGCTTGCTCTCGTCTTTTCGGTAAATTCCCCAGCTAGGGAAGGATGAATACAGGAACGGCGGGGAGAAAAAAGGTTTCTTATCTGCTAACCCGCCCGTTTTCTTCGCGGAGCAGAGCGCCTTCGAATGGCTTCACCGAGCAGAAAGCCACAGTACAGAGTTCAGGACGTTAAAGGTGTAATTCTATTTATTCTTCTCTACTTCCGCTAATGCTAAACTTGCGTACCTGGCTTCCTTTTGTTTCCTTATGTGTGTGTGTCGGCTATATAATCATTGCTAAACATTATAACCCTACTGTCCTCTATAGCATTGGGAGTGCGCGCCATTTTCTCTATAAGGCGCTATCGTGAGAAGTTTCCTTTTAAGCCGTCTTTGTTTTAATGTTAAGAAGAAAATATAGTGTAAAATAGATAAAAACACAAGGCACAAATTGTATGCACAACATAAAGAATAATAGACGGAAGCTTAAACCGACGCTCGAGTGAGCAGATGCCGACGAGCTTTACAGGTGGTGTGGTCGGGAAGCGTTTCAACAGCTGTATTTCCATAAGCGACACACTTTCGTACAGTACATACAACATTAAACTTAAAACATACGCTAAAAACAACCATAACTGTACCAACACAACATCAAAACATAAGCCGGCCGATTGTTCCGCTGGTCCGTCGTTTCCTTTGCGCTGCTTAGTAACCGTATTTATCCTGAATCGAGTTCATCACATCGCTGGCGAGTGAGCTGAGCCGGCCGGCCACCTTCGTGACGCCTTGCCGTACACTTTCCCTAACGTCCTCCAGGTCGGGCCCGTTGTACTGCAGTGCGGGACCGCGTGATCCTCCTTGAGAAAAAGATCAAGCAAATTAGGTTAGAAACACGACAAGAAAGTGGTGAATATGAGTTGGAATCCTACCAGGTCTACCACCACCACCACCGGAAGAACCCATCGATGATGATGAACCGTGGCCGAAATAGTCGGCGGACGAGATGCTGGTCGAGCCCTGGAATTTGGAAAGGTTCGCCGACCGCTCGTAGCTCGACTGCTCATCGCCGAAGAACTGATCGGACGAGATGCCCTTGGCGGAGCCGAACTTTTTCTGCGCCACATCACTATTATCGACCGGCTGGGGCTGATTGCTAGCGTTTCTTCGATTGCTGCTGCTGCTGCTGCTGCTGTGGCTGTTATTACTGCTGCTGCCTCCTCCACCACGGCTGTAAGTTGGTTGATCTGGAGAGAGAGAGAGAGAGGGGTTATGAGAGTGATTAAGAAGAAAAGAGGAGCCGAGTGCGTCGTCCCTCTTACCACTAATACTGCTACTAGCGCCTCCCTTCAGGCTACCACCGGCCGGCGAAAACATCGTCTTCACCGTCGGACGCTTGCTGTCGATCGGTTCGAGCGTATCGAAGCCCATCTGTGTCGCTTCGCTCATATCGGCACCCTTGCCGCTGCCGGAAAACCCGTAAATTATGGAATAGTCGTCGAAAAAATCGTTTCCACCGTTACCGCTGCTGCTTCCTCCGCCACCGCCACCACCGCTTCCGCCACCGCCGCTAGAGGAATCATCGCGATCGTACGCTTTGCTAACGGAGGTACCGCTGCGTGTCGTTTCCTCCTGCGTGAGCGTTTTCATGTCGGTCAGGGCGGAGTGTGAAACGCCGGACGCCCTTCCGAAGCCCATCCCGAGCCGTTCGATCTGTTTCGCCTTGTTGGGATCGATCGCTTTCAGCTTTTCCTCCTCCTTGTGCTGCTTGATCGATAGGTCCTGGTAGGCGAGCCGCACGCTGGCCAGCGTTTCGGCTTTCTCCTCCTCGGTGACGATCTTCTCGGGCGCTGGTGCAAGCTTCAGCTTGTCGGCCATATTGGCACGTTCCTCTATTTCGGCAAAGTTCGTTTTGACACGGGTTGCACCGAGACCACCCTTTTTTGCGCCCAGCCCGCCCTTTTTCGGCTGTATCTTGCGCACACCGATCGTTGATTTGACCGGTTCGGTCGGTACTTCGGAGGTGAGAAAGTCGACCCGGGGCCCTGCCGATGGGTCCAGCGTGGCGCTAAGGGAAGCCAGTTTCGGAATCTAAGAAAGGAAAAAAGCAAGGTATTATATTTTTATGATTTTACGTTAGTTAAAGGTCCCAGATAAGAGACCAAAACACACACACACAGACATAGGAAATCCACGTGCAAGCAGCAACGGAACAAAAAAAACCGTCGTCTTTACTTACGTTCTCCTGCTCGGGATCGATCTTCGGCCGGGGATTGTTGTTACGCTCGTCCTTACCCGTCTGTGGCGTCGTGACGGTCGCGTCACTGTCAAAGTTCTCACAATCGGCAAAAAAGTCTAGCTCCTTCTTCTCGCTGGCAGTGTTCAGGTCTTGCACATGGTCAATGTGGAGCTGTTGTGTACGGGTTGATGACGGAAAGCGAAAATGAAAATGCCAATTTAAGCGGACCATAAGTTTTGTGTTTAGGTTTTGTTGGTGTCCCTAAGTAAGGTGCGCTAAAAAGCAGCTATTTTGCCATTGAAACCACACGTGGCAAAGACACCGCCACACATGCCCACACACACACACACACACACAAGCGCGCGCGAGCGCGCCGTGTTATCTATGCTCACCGTCGTTCCGTACAGCTGTAGTGACTGTTGCGCTTTGTTTAGCAGCTTATCCTTATACAGCTGGGCAGCCCGTGAGTTGTACTTCTGTTGCGCATCGGTGGTGTTGCAGTTATGCTGGCGAAAGAATTGTGCCTACAAAGAACAACAGCAACAACAAAAAAGAGCTGTTAATTGAATTATCCATTCCGTTGCGATGGCGCGCCGTGACGTACCGCGTTGGCATTGCCTCCGACCTGCATCTGGCGGATCTGCAGCCAGGTCCAGTTCGTGTCCAGATTGGTGGAACGTACGAACGTCAGATGCACGCCCAAATTCCGATGCACCGCGGAACAATCGATGCAGATAAACACGCCGTACGTTACCGAGGACCAGGTGGGATTTTTCGCTCCACAGTCGAAACAGCTCTGTGGTTGTGGTGGGAAGAAGTGAGTGGTGGTTTAAGGACCGCATCGAAGGACACGCTCTATTCGCCCTTCCCCCATCAACACGTCATGTGTTTGTGAAAGGGGGGTGGGGTGCGACGGTGACAATGGTCACCCGTCGTCGCACGCTTACCTTGTTCGTTGCCTGTGATCGTAACCGATGGAAAATGGCATCGATGTCCTCCTTCGAGGGTGAACTTCCACCAGCCATTTCGGTGCGATAATCTTGAGCCCAACTAGCTAATTTTCAATCTTCCCAACAACACGTAGCCTTTGTCACGAACCGGGGGTGGTGGGTGGAAGGTTTGGGAAGCGATTCGCTGTTCCGAAGAGTGGGAAATTCCAGCCCCAATCACCGACTATCGATGCGCGTGGAAAACAACACTTTAGCGTATGAATTTTACAACAATCGGGATGGGGAACGCAACGTCAACACTGTGCACGTTACTGCCCAATCAATTTCCAGCTGGCAAAGCGGAAATTAATGGTGTTTTATTGGGACCGTTGCTTTTGGTGGAGCAATATAATCAGCACTTTCTTTCCTTTTTTCCGTTTTTTCCACTCTTTTGACGTGACACGCTCTGACGTTGCAACGTTGGTGACAGCTCGTGCGTACTGGACCAAGGTTGCTAAAGGAGAGGTGAACGCATTTATTTTTCAAATTTAAGTATATATTACAATTCTAGACAGTTTTATAAGGCCATCGGACCTGAAAATTGAGAATTTTAGTACTATTATACGAGGAACTATCTTAAATTAGTTCCAGAAAAATAAACGTTTTTTCTAGAAATCCAGTACCGTTCCAGCAGCTACTCACCTTGATTACGATGCCACGAAGAAAACAACTGACAACTTCAAAACATGACGTCCGAAAACAATCACAATCGATTCTCCGTTCCGTGCTGCAGGTGGTACGTACGTGTTCTTTTGCATTTTGTTGCCCAAATATTTCGTCACCCCGTCAGCAGTTTCCCGTTTCCGAAAGCATTCTGTTTAGTTTGTCTGGCCTTAAGCAAACAGTGGTAGAAGGGGTTGCGGTCCACGTGCTTAATTGCTACTGGTGCAAACAACACTCCAAGGTTTTCCTCCAGCACCCAGTGTCCTTGGACGCGGAGTTTCACATTCCACTGTTCGCGATTCGATTCATCTACCGCTTGCCAGTGCACTCTGCGCCATCTGATTCTGAGTTTCTTATCGGAAGCTTATCTAACGTTGTTCACAATCTTGTATCGATTACAGTAGTGGTGCCATAAAAATCACACTTTAACTGCACTCGCCGAAGCCGGAAGTACTACAATAGGCTTCCAGCAAGATGAAGGGTGGTAATGGCGGCACGGTGGTGCTGCTACTGTTGGTGGCCAGTTTGGTGCCAACGATGCTAGGACTTCCGGTTGTGACACAAAAACCGAAAGCGCCCGAAAAGGAAGAGGAAAAGCATGACGACAGCAACGTGGAACGTATGGAGGTATGTACATTAATTTTCTAGATAAAAAAAGATTTATTTGGAAGATAAAATAACCTTTCTTTCATTCGTTTTCTCTTCACAGAACATTATTGAGTACAATAAATATCTCCAGGAGGTTGTAAGTGTGCTCGAAAGCGATCCGGTGTTTGCGGAAAAGCTGCAAAAGGCAGCGGAATCCGATATCCGGGTAAGGGTGGTGTGGGTGTGCGCTGTTTCTCTTCGCCTTCTTGCTCATTTTTCTTCCTCCATTTTAGTCCGGTGTTATAGCGCAGGAGCTGGAGTACGTCGGGCACCACGTCCGTTCGCGTTTGGACGAGCTGAAGCGAATGGAGCTGCAGCGATTGAAGGAGCTGGCAACGAAACAGTTCGAACTGACGAACGAAATCGATCGCGATCATCTGAAGATTAGCGAGCATGTGGATCACGCCAACCCGCACACGTTCGAGATAGACGATTTGAAGAAGCTGATCCTGAAAACCTCCCAAGACCTGATGGAAAACGATCGCCGCCGGCGGGAAGAGTTCAAGCAGTACGAGCTGCAGAAGGAGTTCGAAAAGCAGGAAAAGCTTCGCGCCCTCGACGAAGAGCATCGGAAGGCGTACGAGGAGGAGCTGAAGCGCCAGCAGGCCAAACACGATAATCACGAAAAGATTCACCACCCCGGCAACAAGGCGCAGCTGGAGGAGGTGTGGGAAAAGCAGGACCACATGGACGGGCAGGATTTCGATCCGAAAACGTTCTTCATGCTGCACGACCTGGACGGTAACAATATGTGGGACGAGAACGAGGTGAAGGTGCTGTTCATCAACGAGCTGAACAAGATGTATCAGGCCGGTGCGCCCGAGGACGACATGAAGGAGCGGGCGGAAGAGATGGAGCGCATGCGGGAGCACGTGTTCAAGGAGGCGGACACGAACAAGGACGGGTTGATAAGCTTCGAGGAGTTTATCGAGCAGACGAAGCGGGACGAGTTCCAGAAGGATCCGGGATGGGACACGGTCGACCATGAGCCACAGTTTACGCACGAAGAGTACGTGGAGTTTGAGCGTCGCCGGCAGGAGGAGATTCAGCGACTGATTGCGGAGGGCAAGCTGCCGCCGCATCCGAACATGCCCCAAGGATATCATCCCCAGGGAGAAAATGTAAGCCGGTAGATGCTTGGGATTCGCGTGACATGGGGTTAATAATTGCTTTTTCTTATCTTGCAGGGTCAATACCAAGTGCACCCGAATGCTATTCCACAGCAGCAGGTTCCCCACTATCAGCAGCAGCAGCAAATGCAACAACAGCAGTACCATCAGCAGCAGCAGCACTATCAGCAACAACAGCATCATCAGCAGGGACCGCCTCCGCCAGCAGGATACAATAACCATGGCCAGCAGATAAACGTTCATCCCAATCAGGTGTACGATAATGTGCAGCCGCATCCGGTTCAACCTAATCCTTCCTACACTGGTCAGCA
Organism: Anopheles stephensi; assembly: GCF_013141755.1. Taxonomy (NCBI): domain Eukaryota; kingdom Metazoa; phylum Arthropoda; class Insecta; order Diptera; family Culicidae; genus Anopheles; species Anopheles stephensi. The sequence goes on from NC_050203.1 coordinate 20,575,109, forward strand.
GTCGACTGTCTACACGGGTCAGCAAGCCGCGCCTCATCATCAAGGACAACCGTCTCCTGCTCAGCAACATCATGCACCACCACAACAGCAGTAGCAGCAGCAACACCCACCGCAATACGCACAACAACAGCAGCAAATTCAGTCGAATCAGATCCCACAAAATCCTCAATATCAGCAGCAGCAGGCCAACCACAACGTACAACAACCTAACCAGCATGCGCCTCCTGCCCAACAACAGGCACATGTAGCACAACAGCCGCCAGCTCAGCCACAGCAACCTGCTGCTGCTGGAAACGTCGCGCCAGCGGCGCAGCAACAGCAGCAACAGCAGCAACAACCACCAGCTGTTCCCGCACAGCCATCCGTAATGCAAACGAAACACTAAACGAAGCATTCCGCGGGGTATCAATGACGCCAAAACAAGCCAAACGTAACACCCGAAGCGAATGTTCGACCCCGCGCTGAAGAAAATTCACGCTCGAAGCTTCCACACACAGAGAGAGAGAAAGAGTGAAACATTTTTGCGAAGCAAATAGGTAACACACACACACACACATAGATAGGGGATTAGTAAAAAGCGGGATTTGAAGTAACGTTAAGGGTATTGAAACGCACGAGAGCGGCGTCGATTCCATATTATCCTTTCCTCCGGCCTCCTGTAACAGAGGAGAAAACCGAGCGTTGCATTGTACGTGAAACTAACACAACATTACCATAAAACAAACTCTACTACTCTCCATTTATCAGACTAACGCAATTATCTTGAATAATACTTTGTGATGCAATTACTACTGTATAACGTCGTTGTGTAGAGATAGAGAGAGAGAGACAGCGAGCTACTTGTACTGTCGTTTTTTTTTATTCTCTGTTTTTTTACTGTCTCTCATACGAAATAGTTTAGCGAAAGGAATAACGAAGGCAGAAAAAGGAAGGAAGGAAAAATCGATTGCCAATAAATCTGTATTTCTACTGGTAATATATTGCAGAGTGTCGAGGAGTTTCTCTCTACCAACGTTCTCTTCTTCCCTGGCACTACACCTCGAAAGGTCTCGCGGCCTGCCATTTCTGGCTTTCTGTGACTGGATGGGAGTTGAACCCCGGCCCTGCCCCGTGTGAAGACCGGCGCCGCTACCAACGTCATCGCTCTATTTTCATACAGGTCGCTTGCATGGCATGACTCCGATCCTTTCGTAGGCAAGACAGGGTTTCCCAAGGATGGCTGTTGTATGCCGACGATGTCAAGTTCTATCGTCCTGTGTCTCAAGCCTTCCTTTCCCTTCCAAAGTTTTCCTCTAACGGGCTCATCCTTGGTGTAGAAGGAAGGCTGCGAAAGCTAGTTCGATCGCTCTCGCGATAAGTAGCTATATCGTTACCAGCTCCGCAACTCACCACTTCCACGGGTCACTCTGGTAAAGGACCTTGGCTGTGTGGCTCGATGACACACACCAACTCAGTTCTCGAGCGGGCCAACGATTTTGATTGGTCTCATCACCCGAATGGCGTCTGAGGTCCTCCAACAGGTGTGACCCCGAGCGTCTGCATCCCAAACGACCCCGAGCTACACATTCATACTCGGTGCGGTTGGTCGTTGCTGAGACCAGGCGGCTTAAAAGACAGGCAGGCTATTTACCCCTACCCTCCTAGCGGCCATTCCCCTTTAAGTCCCATCCTACCGCTTGCGCCCTCCACTCTTCATTCCATTGCCGCGGTTCACCTTGGATGACCGTTGGGTGCGTACGCTACCGGACTTCAATGCTGTTGACGGTTTGTTAAGCGCGACCTACCTGTCGCGCAAGCCTAGAGGGTCAGTTTCGTTGCCCCTTTATTAACGCCGTTGTTCAATTCATAGAGGCTTAGAGGCTTCAAGCGGCAAAAGGTGAGGGGTGTTGGACTTCGAGAAGAGTTCGCAGAGTAGTAAAACATAGTTGGAAGTAGTCCCCGAACCTCCAAAGTCTGGATGATCCGCCATAACGCCAGGTTAAAGACAGGCTAGAAGAAATGATGATAGGAAGAAAGCTGCTGAAGATGTGATCGGTGATGGGTCTTCTCCATTTGCAATCCTGGTAATGCCTTCCGTCAATCTCTTCTACGACTGGGTCCACTTGATCTTGTAATTGTGAGGAAGAACATTTTGTAGGCAACATAGAGTTACAGGCTATAAGATTAGGATATTAGCTCGCTCATCGAAGTATTTAACCGATCGTTACGAGATCCTCTGGGCTCTCGTAGCTAACCAGATTTCGGTGCAGTGTGCTCCATGGCTATGTCGATATGCCTCGTTTGTGAAGCTTTTGGTCTGCTTTCGGATGGCAAGCAATTCTCTCGTCACTACATTGTATCACCACGACCGGTGCTGCTTTACTGTATAAATATTCGGTATATCAATGTCCCAATTACACAGTCGGGAAATGGGAAAGGGTCGTTACAGTTACACGGGCTTAGAAATATAACAATTCCTTTCCGGGCGGGAGGTCCCTTCTCGTACGCAATCATTTGTTTGCCCCTAGTTTTCTTCTATTACTGCTCCTCTAGTACGGCTTAACGTAATCCACCGGTCGGTCGAATCCATCTATTCGCTCGGCAGCAGCCTTTAAAAGCAGGCTATTATAGGCTTTTGCTCGATTTGCTTGTTTAACATTTACGGCTTTACGAAACAACCTCTCTTACCATTAAGAATTCCTCCTTCATCAGTACCTGGTTTTCGTGTCACGCGTATCGCGTCAACGGAATTTCCCAGCTGGACTAACATTGCAAACATTGTAATGTTTCCACTGACCGTTTTTGTACGCGCGCGGACTATTATCTGCTGGTAGCTTACGTTTAAGGGGAGTCTTTGCACTGCCCTATAGCTGTAGCAGTATTAGCAGTAAGTTCGTTTTTAAATTAGTGTGTGTGTTATTAACATATTTGTATGTGCCTTTTTTTTTGGGGGGGGGGGGGGCGCAGGAAACAATTACACATCCGTAAAGGCATTTAATAGCTCGGTAATTTTATAACGTTCCTTTGAATGCTCATTTGACAAACTGCCACTGCCACACGCCAGTTGAGCTGAACAGTTAGTTAGCGCGTAAGGATACTAAGCAAGGAAAAAGTAAGGCAAAACGAGTTAGGAGCTCTGAACAACACACAAACAAGTCGGAAAAAGTAACATCAAACAGATAGGTGGTTGCGGCTTAAATTTTTGCACGTTAGGTATAAAATCAGTCAACGATGTAGCCGAGCGATCTTCTTGGCGATGATTTTCTCTTCGAAAGTTTTTGGAGCTATGATGAAGGTATTATATTATTAGCTACAATAAGCTTAATTAACAGGAGGGCGTTGCTGGACCAAGCAAGAAGGAAAACAGTCAGTGGTACAGTATCGATAGCGATAGAATTCAAAAGGCGTAGCGGGGTCTAACGATTGAAAGCGGGTTGTTAACGATCACGCTATAATAAAATAACCGAAAGTAACCCTTCCCCCTTTAACACAGTTTCGTCTTTCGTTTCTTTTTGTCCCTTCCAGTGTAACACGTCTTTCGCTACGTTGCAGCTCTCTATATACACACTTAGGTTTTGTTGGTTTAAACGAAATGTTAACTGAAACGTCCGCATTACATATGGCCGGCTTCTACCTCTGCTCGGGGCGATCGAGTGATTGTACCGACAGATATAAAAAAAAAGATTACTTCTTAAAAACAAACGTCAGGCCGGTAATTCGCGGATGAGGGAACCGAGGATTAGCGTAATAATACATATTTATGTAGTAAGGATGTACGGATGTGGAAATACTTTCAGCAGAACACACAGTTGTTGCTATACTCTCGCTCGCTCTCTAGCTCGCCTAATCGGTAAAGGATAAATACACAGAACAGTATACCAGTTGACAGAACAATTATTAAGAGTATGTGTTGCCTTTTACACGAACGTGTCGTCTTCTCTCTATGGCTTCTTGTACCGTTTTCCTCTAGCTACTAATGACCTGGATGGCTGACTCCGCGACTGATTTGCCGGATTCGTATCTATCGCCGGATGTAGCTCGTCGGACGCGGAAGGCCACTGCGTACGGTCGGTGGCCGGATGGCGGACGGTGGCCTCAGCCCGGAAGGTTTCACACCGGTCGTCGCCGCCGGCTGCTTCAAACCTGTCGTCGTCGATGGCGCACTCGGGACGGCGGACTTCGGTGCCGGTGGTTCGATGGAGGCGTACGCGCTCAGCACTCCTGGGCCCATTCCTGCACCGGTGCCATTAAGTTTCGTTAGCAAACCGTTACCGGTACTACTAGCGCCGCCGCTAACGTCCTCGATACTATTGGTACGGGTGGCGCTCGCGTACTGTTGCGGTTGCAGTACGCTGGTCGCTATGCTTTGACTATCTACACGATACAGGCTGCCCCGGGAGCTAGCCGATGAGGATGATAGGCTCTACAAGGAACAACGGGGTACAAAACACACCAACCAAAAATCAAAACAGGATTTAAGAAAAAAAAAACGAATGGAGGTATGGGAAAAGATGAAACAAGAGGTGGGATATGAGTGTCAAGTTTAAAATGCTATATTATTAAAAAAACGTCCGAATGTATGTCTAATGTAACTATTTGTAAAAATTTGAATATTTTTCTTTATCGAACTAAGGTTCCTACCGTTCGATTGACAAGTAAGCTATTCTACAACACACACATACATTAAATGCATACTTAATGAATGCATTTTTATAGAAAACATTCTAAAACTATACGATATAAAGTAACTATATAACTATAGTAACTATATATAAAGTAACTATAAAGTAACTAATAAAAAAGACTTAGGCTAAGGAGTAGAATAGCCGTGGAAAGTAGAAAGTTGTATGGAGACACACTCGCACGCAAGCTTTCGTGGAAGCGCACAGTAGGATGAGAACATGACGAGATAGGACAAAATTATTTAATTTAAAACCACAGTTGTGTATATAAATTGTGTAAAGCATTTTCATGTGGCGTGGTAAAAAGTATAGTTATTAAATAATTTTCTTAAAATATTTAGATAAAATTATGGATAATTAACTTTTTTTTTTATTAAGTCATGTATACAAATTATTGTTTTTAAGGATAAAATTTTTATCTAGTTTTTGTACCTTTTAGCAAGTTTTTAAACCAATTAGTAAAAATTTACTTAAATGTAATTTGTTATTTTTTTTACTATCAAAAATGATAAAAATATGGATCAGTAATGATAAAAATTATAATTGGACTTATAAAAACCATTGAAAAACGTAATAAAAACTCATAAAATGTGTAATAAATACTTTTACAAACTTTCATGACTTATACAACTTATAAAAAACTTTTACAATATTACACCGTGAACTTTCACACAACTTACATACAGTTGCGCTCCGTAAAACTTGGTGGGCCTATTCTACTTCCTTAGCCCATCTAACTTCTATGGCTCAATTGCTAATATCTAGCCGATAGGTACAATGGGCCAATTTTTGGTTGTTTTAAGAGCTCTAAGAGACTTTAATTCCTGAGGCATTTTCCCTCCTTTTTAACATTAGAAAGGGCACTTGATTCAATAAAAAATTTGCTCTCGAGAACTAAAAGCTTGTGGCATAGTAGAAATGATAGTGTGACATTGAATTGTACGTATTACATCGGAAGGGTGTCCTGCTGTTTTCGGGGTTTACTTACATTGACCGACTCGTTATCGGAGTCCGGGTGCTTGCGGTGTGTGTTGTAGCTAAAGTAGCCGGACGACGGGCGTATCAGGCCAAGCCGGGACGTTTTCGCCATTCCGCTGCCAGTGCGCATCTGTACACCACCACCGGAGAGCTAATGGATGACAACAACAACAACAGAAAAACGTGGAGGTGAAATTAGCATGCTGATCAAAAGTAAAAAGCCCGAAGCTGGTTTAAATTAATTTTTCCCTTGGGTAGTACTTAAGAGGAGAGAAAGACATTTGTTTGGAAAATCTATCGGAAAGGAATCGTTTGTAAGTGCTGGAGAATTGTGTTTCAGGAAGGTGTAAGTAAACACTGATAAAGGGAAAAAGGACTGCCTAAATAAAAATAGCGCAAAGAATTTCGAAACAAGTTAAGCCACTTCACATCGACAACTGTACTCAGTATTTACACATTAACCCGAACACGCTGATATACCGTTTTAAATTAAGCCCAAAACCACTAAGAAAATTAACAAGCAAACGTTCCAAACAACCAGTTGACTATCTGTAGGAAGGATAAGCAAAATTTTAATAACACAAAACTACTAGACAGTCGTACAATCTTTTGTTAGCCTTAAACCTTAACCGAACGAACCGTGGTGTAGAGCAAAAGGGGTTTCAAAGCTTATAGAAAAAACACATTATAATTACAAACAAACACGTACAGTGGTAGTAGTATTCAGAGCGTTTTGGTTAGCCATTGCAGCTGCGGTGGAGCTGTTGTTCAGGCCGGTACGAGCTGCATTTGGCTGCGCCGTGGCGGGTGACCGCACCAGGGGTAAGCTGGCGCGGCCCACCATCCCCGCGCCACCCGGCGACTGATATCCGTTCGACGCAGTATTCCGCAGGTTGGAAGCTGCCTGCTGCTGCAGCGAGGACCGCTTGGAGGTGTTACTTTTCAGCTACAAAACAGTGACAGTAGTGACCGGAACAATTAGCGTTAGTGCACACGGAAGAAATAAACACACACACACACACTGCAACGACACACTCACGACACACAACCTACAGAGGTAATGGGTTCCTCAATGCCTAATTCTAGCTTGAGGAGCGTATGCGTGTGCAAGGATATTGGGTAAGACCGCTATACAGCCGGTCAAAAGTAGTGTCCCCCGGACAACACCAATCTCAACACCGGTAGGAGTGTGCATGTGCGATATGAGCGTAATGGAGGGGTGAAACGTATGTGTGATGATACGCCGAATGTGGGGTAGAATTTTTCTGGTGGAGGACCGGCTCTAGCTCTCCGATGCCCGAGCGTGAACAACATATCGATCGATCGAACTAAACAACTTTTTGCTATGATTGATCGAACCCAATGAGGAAATGACTTACAAGACGCGAGACTACAGTAGTGTTCATAATAATAGAGTTGGCAGCGCTACCGCGTACCTTGAGTCAGAATGTTGGAATCTTGGAAAATCTCTCTCTCTCTCTCTCTCTCTCTCTCTCTCTCTTTGAGGCCTAATGATCCCTTTAGGTCATGCCTGCCATTATACCACCGGTAAAAGACCCGAGAAGGCCCTCTCTATAATTTTTTGTGTGCAGCACTGTGGTCTGTCATTTTTATTGCACAGTGGGATTTTTGTATGGTCATAACTCGTTCCTCAATACTGTTACTGGACAGCGAGTAGAGCATGATAATATACATTGTAAGAAGTGATTTGAAATGTTATTATTCTTAATTTTCCTCCTTTTCTGAATATATATGCCCGTTAACAAGTATCCATCGTACCAATGTTCCGTTACAGTCCGGGAACACCGTGCATGTTGTAAGCCTGCTGATTGGTCACTCCTAGCGTGCCCAAAAATTATTACGTAGCTCCTGTAAGCCAATATAAATGGTCAGGATAGAGGGAGGGGCATTTAATCGAATAATAAGCAATATTTTATTCGACTTTATTCAACGATTTTTGACTACACTGAAAGCACACAGTGAAGCTTTCACAACGTGTACTGCGGATTGCATACATTTCCTACAGTGCCTTACAAATTTTGTCAGGGGGGGAGGGGGGGTTTCTCGAGTCTTTTACCATACCACCTAGTTGGATGTTCAGTTCCCCTCACTACGGGGGAACGATCCGGACGGGATTTGAACTCCGGTCCTGTAGTATAAAGACCGCCACTGCTGTTGCCTCTCCCACCGAGCCGCCCAATCTTGGAAAATATTGGACAATAATATCATAATAATGGAAATTGGATTAGAGCATTAAAATTTAAATTCAGAAATAGTCCCCTAGCACCCCAGCTGCTATTATTATGAACACGACTGTAAAGAACTTTGCCATTATTTATTGCTACGATTTTAACGAATATTTATGTTCCACGGCGCAGAAATCTATCTATGCAATGAAAGAAACGCGATGCAAACAAATGAATTTATCTGTAACAATTGAAAAAGCGAACGATCATGAAAAGAAAAGCAATTCTTCGATTAAAAAAACAACAACAAAAAAAACACGGACAGGAAGGATGATTGTATGAACCGGAAGGATGGATGGATGGTGCGATGAGTATGAGCAGTAGCCAGTACCGATGGCACAAAGAAATGCCGAAAACAAATACCTCTGTGTTGCTGGAATTGTGCTTCAGTTTCAGCTGCAGTGCGGACGATCCATGCAGCTTGGAGAGATTTCCGCTCGATCCTCCGTAGCCGCTGCTATTGTTAGCCTGTGCAAACGTGAGACTATGGTACGATTTGGACTTGGTGCCCATCGGCGACTTGAGCGCTGGTGCACCGGCGCCAGACGGATGATGCGCCGACACATTTGCCTGCTGCTGTTGCTGCAGCTGCAGTTGCTTGCTTGCCAGCCCAAACTGGGAGTATCGGCCGGCGCCCAGCAATCCACCACTGCCACCACCCAGCTTGGATGTGGTCGCTAGTCGCGATGCAGGCTGTTGGAGGGATTTGTCCAGCGGTTGCTTTTGCTGCAACTGCTGAAGGTACTGCTGGTCCTGTTCCCGCTGCTCCAAGCAATCGGTCGAGCTGGACTTGCTGCCGAGCGGAAGCGTAAGGTCCTTGCGCTGGATTCCGCCCGGCACGGCACCGTAATAGCGCGGCTTGGAGAGAGTACTGCGCAACCGGCTTTCGCCGGTAGAAGGATGAGCCAGCCCCGACGGTCGTTGCTGTTGCTGCTGGGTGGTGGTGTGGATTGCTTGCGGTTTCTTGAATACACTCTCATCGTCCTCCGCCGAGGGATCAGTCTTCATCGAGGGCAGATTGTTGCTACCTGGGATCAGTCTGCCACCGTTCGTCAGTGTGTTATGGTCTACCCTGCTAAAGGCACTACTGCTAATACCGCTGTCCTCCTCCGAACCGTTCAACATTGGCTGACCAACAATGCCCAGCTCCTGGTCCACATCGGGCAGCACGGCACCGAGCGAATCGTCACGCTTCCTTCCCAGCCGTATCGTTTTGAAGCGATCCCTGTTTTTACGATCGTACGTTTCTACCTCGCTACCGGTAGCAACGAGATCGTTCGATTCGGTGTGCGCTTCCACTGTTGCCCCGCTCGACAGTACTACCGTCGTGTTGGGCGAGGGCGACGGTTGTTGCTGCTGTGGTGATAAGGTTAGGTGCACGTCCTCGTTGTATCTACTTCTACGGTTTAACAGTCTTTCGCTTCCACTCGACGAGCACATGCTACCGCTCTTGGACAGCATCGAGTCCGCCAGCTTATTGTCGCAGTGTTGTGCTTCCGCCAGCGTCGCCGTCGCCGTCGTCGTCGCTGGCTGCTGCTGATGTAACTTTCGCTTCATCTCATCCTGCTGCTGCTTTTCGAGATTGATGCGCGAATGGCGCTTCTTAATGTTGTCCAGCGATTGTCTTAGCTTATCGCTCGCTTCATCCGCCCGGCGCACATCCGCCGTGAGCGAGTTGAGCATCTCGTCGAAATCGATCCCGCTGTGTTCGCTTTCCAGTATCGATTTCTCAAACTCCTCGAAGTGTTGCAGCGAGATGCGCTTCTCCGCGTCGAGGAAATTCGATATGTCTGTTGGGCCGGCGTTTGCTGCCGTACCCGGTGGTGGTGGTGGTAGCCGTCGGATCTGTACGTCAAAGTCATCCGTTTCCAGGTCGATATCGGCCGCCAGTGCCGGTTCGTCGTATGCGGCATTGCGTAGGTCCTGCTCTAGATTGCGGCTGCGTCGTACCATGGTACGCCCGAACCCACTCGGTGGAGTCCTTTTGACGGTTTCGGGCCCGATCGGTGATAGCTCGTCGATTTCCGGCGCCGCTTTCACCCGCGCCGACGGGCCATGGAATGGCGTGGACTGTACCAGCATCGAGCCGGCCTTCTGCTGCTCACTACTGAACGTTCCGTTTGGTGTGTGGTGGTGTTGCGGTTCCAGTTCCTCTTCTTGCCCATCTCCTCCCAGCACCGTTGGCCGGAGCGGACTGTCAAGCGGCAGGTGACGCATTGCGTCATCCTCACCGGTAAACGTTCCGTTACGCGGTCGGCGCTTGAAGGTGCGATCGAATGGAACGGCTGCGGGTGGTGGTGTTGTGATTGCAGCTGTCGGTTCCACTGTGTCGTGCGTGAAATTCAGCAATCGCACATCGTCGTTGGTGACGGTACGATTGTGCACGAACGTTCCATGCCCATTGCCAACGCCACCGAGCTGCTCTTCACCAACAATTCCAAACGTACTGTTCATGATCGCGTTCTTATCGCCTACCGCACTCGGTATCTGGCCGTCGAACGTTTGCTCACCGATCGACGGTGGTACGATAGTTAGGTCCCGGTCAGTTCCGCACGGCACCACATCATCATCCATATCAATCCGTGGCACACCTTCAAACGTTTGATTTAACGACGAGCGAGGCTTGCGGTACGTACTGAAGTTACGCGGCCGTCTCATATCGTACGTTCCGCCACCATTCATCAGCAGCTTACTGGCGAGTATCCTTTCCGCTTCCGTTTCCGACAGTTCCGTCGGTACCAGGAACGTATCGTTCGGTGCGATCGCGGTTGTGATCGTCGTATCAATCAGTCCGGTTCGCACCTCCACCAGCTCGGCTGTGTCCGCCGCCCCTTCCGCGATAGCCGACGAACTTTCATCCTCAAACGAAGACTTGCACGATGAACCCGCCGCCGTCGGAGGTGCCGTTCGGCCACCGCTTTCGTACGAGTTTTGCATCGTACTTACGCCCGACACACTTTCGATCGCGTTCAGATCCGTGCGGGAGATGTTGCAATCTTTCGTGAGCGTGCTTTCCTCATCCAGGCACAGATTCTCCAGCCGCTGTCGGTCCTCGATCACACTGTACAGATTGTACCCATTGTAGCTGGCATTTGCCACGCTCGGTACGCTCGTGCCCATCACCACAGTTTCATCGGTCGCATTGAGCAAACAGCCGACGCTGCTAAAGTCACCGCTCGTGATAAGGCTGTTGGCGATCCTGTCGTTGTTCGTCGAGTACTCCATCGAGTTCATGATCGAGCAGGGCGGAGACACATCGCTCAGCCAGCTGCGCTGCATCAGCAGCCGGTTACCGGTCGCGGATGTAGCCAGGGCGGACGTCGCCAAGGAGGAAGGCGTTACGGGGCCACCGATTTGTACGTTAAGCAGCGGTGATCCTCCACTGGCAGTCAGCTGGTAAAGAGTGATGTAGAAAATGGATTAGAAAAAAGATCCGTCAAAAGAAAAACGGAAAAGGGGCTTACCTCATTGTGGGAAGCGGCTGAAAGATTCTTTTCCCCGGAAAATGTGCTACTGTTCAGTGCGTTGTACTCCATTCGTTTCTTAGGTCTCGTGAACGTTCCCGTGTCGACGAATTTTTGACCTGTAAAGAGCACAGAACCCATCATTAATGCTATCGACCTTATATTAAAAGACACACACGAAAGTGTTAAGGGAATGATGAACACTATTTATCGATATCAAAATTGGTGACAGTTGTGATGATGGTTAACTAGTGGCACAGGATTAATGTGGATTTTCATTACAACTGTGAGTTTCCTTTTTTCCAATCAGCGATGCGGCAGTTTAAAACGGGTGAGAAACATCACACAAACGCAACAGATACTTACTGCCGCTGTTTGCATTTAGCAGCCACTTCTCGCGTTCTACGCTGTCGATATCATCGAGCAACGGCTCTTTCTTGATAAATTCTGAAGCGCGTTCTAAAGTTGTCTGTGATTCTAGATGTTTGATAGTCAAAAAGTATTACAATTGGGTTGAATTAATAATATAATACACAGACCGTTATACAGCTCGAGTCCACCGATGAACATCGAGGCTACTAAGGGAACTCTCTTTGCCACTTCCGCAATATGCTATAAGCTAAGACATCAGCCAGTTACCACCTTGACCGTTCTCTGGACGGATATCGGTTCCTCGGGACAGCTTTGTCTCACCCATTCCAACGGCCAACCCTAGCCAGATGTTCCGTTGGCATTCAGTCAAACGGAAACAGCTGTCAGCATTGGCACAAGCCCTTATCGGTTCGCAGGACAAACTGGTGACAGTAGCGAAACCAACTTCCTCCCTGTCTGTATGGTAGCAATTCCTACCGAAAGCGCTACACCATCCATGCGGTGGCAAATACAGGCGGCGACGGATTAATTGCATCGGCCTGGCGTGGACGCGCGCGACAACTCCATCGGCGACTCTGGAACCGTTAAGCGGCCGTGTACCGGCGTGGGGGTTTCAGTTTCCATTTTCAACTCGTTTAAGGTCCAGGGACAAAGAATTAACCGAGCACCATAGGCGTAAAGCGACAACTGGTAATAAACCAACCCCTCGGTAGCTGGAGGTGGAGGAAGCGGCCTCACCATATACGGGTGCTCACCACCGGGGTCACTTGACGCGGGCGTTGCACGGGGAGGTTTCAATATCAGCTTTTTGTGTTTTGTTTCATTGATTCTATCTCCTAACGCCTTCGCCCCGTCGTAGGAAAGTTTTATTAACTTGATTGATTTTCACGGCGCAATTTTATGAGCCTGAAAGTTGCTTCAAACAGACTATTTACAGCCTGCCTGGTCTGCAGTTGGATATGAAAAAGGAAAGCATAAAATATAGGCTCGCTGCAAGCAAATTCCAGCCAGCAAGTGGATGTCCTTGGATGGTCCGATGGTGGGCATGACATGACAAGACTGAAAGCAATTGAAGCGGTTTCAGCAAGAGTGGGAATGGTTTTTGGCCATGGCGTACGGTGGGATACGCGAAATAGTCGAGCCCTCTTGAGGGTTGAGGTTGATCTGAAGGTTTGGCTAGCCAATTCGCTAGCTTTAAGCCCTAGTTAAATACATACACAGATGTTTGCGATCTTTGTTGAGCTTCTGAAATGAACTTTCTAAGGATCAATTCAATATTGGAAGAATTTGGTCGATAAGAAAATCTTAAAAACGCTTGCCTAATTTAAAACCTTGGATGGTAAGGTCCGAAAATCTTGGTAAGAAGAGCGATCATTTCCCTTTATTAAAATTATTGGATATTGTAAACAATAAACTTGTCTAGCTTTGCTACAAATTACATTTCATCACAATGGATATAACACCAACGTACTCAAGCTTTTTCTATATTAAAAATACATCCAAGCCTATGCGTTCCTCTCCCAATTCAAAGCTTTCGATGAAGTTTTAACCAACTCAGAAGATCAGTCAGGAAAATTATGTGAGGGCGCTTATAACTATTCCTCTCACTGTATGTTCCTGTCGCTCTTTCTGTACATAAAATCCCGAAAGGCTGCCCCATTTCACACAATTTAACATCACGCTTCTATCCGATACCGATCTTATCGGCGACACTTACCTAGCTTTCCAGGAGTGCTGCTGCTGCCGTTGTTGCCGCTGCTCTCATTGCTGAAGCTCTGGTTCAGGAGGTTGTTGCCGGCGCCGTGACTGTTGCCGGCCGGATTGCACCAGCCGCTGCCGCTGGTGGCTACTGTTGGACCTTTGCCGAAGCCGCGTCCGCCGCGTGTTTCCCATTGTTTTAGAATTGCAAACACCTCATCTTCATCAGTCCATTCCGAGTCGAGGCAGCTGTTGTCGATGGTTTGCCACAGTTAATTGGACAAAGAAAAGGAGAAGGAGAGGGAAGAAAAAAAAACCAGTCGGAAAGGCGGATAAGTCTCAAACAAAAATAACGTCATCATCATCATGTTGCGAAAACAAAAGGCTGGGGGGGTGCAAAATTAAACGGAGTGTGAAGCCTGCGTTGCTTGGTTGTGGTATGGGCGCAAGTTGCAACATAGGGGACGCCCAGTTAACCCAGATTCATAGCAATGAATCGCGAGCGTCTATCTATTCCGTTTGCTGTAAGATGTAAAGTACGCAGGCACGCGAACTTCAACTCCACCCTGCTGGATGGATGGTTGGCGAGAAAACCACAGTGGATGCTGAGTGATGATGCTGACAATGTTCAACTGCATCCAACCCACGTACACGCACTAAGAAACACGCCAAGATGGGGGAGAAAAAAGGGAACAGCTTCAAAAGGTGATAATCAGAGCTCACCGCCATACGATAGCGCCGTAATTAGATCAAAATAAAATTATGAATCAAAACAAGGGATCGTTTAGTTTGCTTCGGCAAACACCCCTGCTGTACGATCGATCTTCGAACACCAAACGGAAAGCGTTTTCTTCCGAACGGTTCCGAATGGATTGGTTTAGGAAAAGCTGATAACAAATGGTTGGTGGGCAAAGCATAATTGATGAAATGATCATTTCACCCATAATTCAACCTATGGATACGCGTAAACACGTGCGAGTGCTCATGATTGAGGGGCTAATGTACAGTGAAGGACAATAGAATACGACCAGCGTACTTTCAGTTTTAACTTGGTTTAAAAATATCTTGGGGAAAATGAGGATATTGTTGGTTTAATTCATATGGCAGGGCTGGATATCGAATCTCGTCCGGACCGTCTTTCCATGCACAAGCCATGACAATCTCCGGCATCGGGTATTATCAATTCAAGGAAACCAGATAGACCTCTCAATATCTATCGATCTTTTTTTGTGTTTTTTTTTTATATTCACAGTGTTAAGGTAACCGTTGGGCATACACTACCTTCGGTCCTAATACTAACACATACAACATTTAGGGACGCTATTACTGCGCCCGGTGAAAAAACTTGCACAATAAACTGGACATAAGTGGCCCTCTACATGTCATATTTCGAACTAGTATCACATAAAAACGAAAAACGTGAACATAACTGATAACGGGCTCAGTTACCAACACGCAATTACTGGCATCAATTCCCATTCGGATGGTATACCCGAGTGCATTGCATTACTGACTATACTGCCAAGAGTAATTTAGCTCAATTAGCCAGCCAGAAGCCAAAAATGGGAGGTCAAGATCTCTTGAGGTTGGACCGTTGGCCCCCATAGTAAGGACTGATTATCCAACTAAGCGGTATCAATAAGTCTAGGAGGCCAGTAATGGCAGGCATGATCTAAGAGGACGTCATGACAGAGAAGAAGAAGAAGACCTCTCGAGGGTATACCGCCACAGAAGACGAAGGAATTTTCCAGAATATTTATTTTCATGTAACGATTTAATTTAAAATTGGCAATACAAGGCTAATTAGTTGCCTGATAATCTAATCATATTTTGTAATGATTAAGGTAAAAAATATATAAAAAGGGGTGTCCTATCATTTTATCCACCACTGTTCGTCTGTGCTGTGAGGTCCACATAAAATTGGTTTTGAAGATTGTGATAATTCCGTGAAGATATCTTGTAGTTAACACTACAAAGCAAGCAAAACAATTAAAGCACCTTCCACACGTATTAAACAGGTGCTTTATTTTATTGGAATCGGATAGCGTGTCACTTACATATGTAAATGGAAGATTTTTACTGTCAACCATTATTTAACCGGCTTTCTTTTAATGAGCAAAATAATGTGATAAAAATTAAACAAGCAATGAACAACAATTTAACATCCAATCGTTCCGAACGTAAAATAAAATGTATCGATCGATTCCGATTTGTCACATCGTAATGAAGAACTTATTGCGCTGGATTATGCGCTTCATTGTTGTGCTTGGTTTAAATTTATCGCTTCATTATAAAGCGGTCCGCTTCATCTCAACCTCGAAACAGGGCAGTATGTTGCAACGATAGATTGTGTGCTTGTGCGTGCGTGCATGATGCATGCCACCAACCACCATCGGAGCAATCGTTGTTTCAGGCATCATTACCGCCGGCATTCAATTTGGGGAACGGCGGGCGTTCTCTTCTTCGCGCACGGTACAACAATAATGTTGGGAAGGTGGTTCACTTCCACTTCCAAGATGACACACCCGGAATGTGCGGCGTACGAGTGGAAAAGCGAAGGAAAAAAACGTCGCACAATTTTCCACCACCAAGCACGAGGAGGCTCAATGGTCGCTGAATGGATAGATGAAAGATATCCGGCGTGGCGCTGAACATGGGAAGAGCTAAAAACAAAAGCTCTTAGAGTGAAAAAAATCACACACAGGAAATTAAGTTTAGTTCCAAACGAATGGGTTTTTAGTTTGTTGCGGGAAGTTTTCTTAGGCTGATCATACCGCTCTTGCAGTGTACTGAGTGCAATCACGCACCAGCATTTAGAAGAATTCAATAGCGGGGAGGGTGCATAGCTCATAGTATACTATTTTTGGATTGTCCCACCAAGAGTTCTTCTTCTATGGCGCTCACTAGAAGTGACCTGCTCTCTTTTCGAGTTTACGTCTTTCTTCTTCTTCTTTTTTTGGCCTAACGACCTCTTAGAGCATGCCTGCCATTTCTGGCTTACTGGGGAACGAAACAGGTGGTATTTGAACCCCGGTCCGGCCGTGTGAGGACCATAGCCGCTAGCGCATATAGTACCGGGCCGTCCTCGAGTGGATGTCCCTAAGAATAAGTTTGTAAATGCATTATGAGCCTCGAAAGCAAAAACAAAGCGTAACTCCCAGATGATCGATATCATACGCAATTTAAGTGGTTAAAAGCAGCACTAAAAGACAAATCTGCACAACGTAACGTGCCATTCTTTAACCCCTTTAAGTCCTTGAAGTGAGAGTACTTAGAAACACTTGGATAGAAGCCAGTACCCAAACTACCGTTTTATTTAGAGATTTCTTCGTCTGACCATCGTCTTTCCTTAAGGTCTTTCCAACGAGCACATTCCATTCCTAATGCGAAGGACTCCTTTGACTTGATAATACCCGAGTCTAGATAGCTAGTCCAGCGTGCGGGTACATCCTATATACTATCCTACATTTAAAGGCGTTCTTGAAGATTTAAAAAGTTGGGGCTATGCTACCGTAAGATACTCCACCAAACTTACCTTTCCGGTACGAGCTCATCTCCACTAAAGTTGCCGGACATGTCCATGTTTCTCGACGAAGCTTAGCCAACGAACGCCGCAACGAACCGGGGAAGGGAGATGTGGGGATGTGCTCGGGATTTCTGCAACAAATCACCCTGCCGATCTTCCGCCGGTAGCACTTCCGGTAGTAGAGCAGGGTGGTGGTTTCACTTTTACTACTCGAGGCATGCAGCGTCGTACGTAACAGGGGTGCAAAAGTTGGATACAGACACAGGCACAACCACAACTACGCGTCTCTCTTTCACTGCACAACACACAAGTTAATGCCGCGTTTTATGCAAATTTTTACTCTGCGCTTCACTGCACGGCACTAGCTTATATCCCGTCCGTGTACCGATTGTTGCACGGGGTTTTGTTGTTTGAGCCACAACAGTTTTTCCTAAATTGAATGGAGACAACCAAAAAGGAACATTGTTAACGATTGATACGATCGATCGATCGAAAAATCATACTAAAAATGAAATTAGCTTTATAGGCGCGTCAAATTCGATGCTCCAATACACACATTCAAACCGCACCCCCGCCCGTGTAGTATATAGAAAACGCTGTTGATTGATTTATTGCGTGGACCAAGAAAAGTCAGAAACGATCTTCATGTTTCGGAATAGTGTGTGTTTGTGTGTGCGTCTGTGCGAGTAATTTTTGAGACGATCATTTTCTCTCCATTACACAAAATGTCGATCGCGATACCCTTTAGGGAAATGAACAGAAACGTAAATGCATTTCACCAAACTTCCGAGCAGTTTGGAAATTTGGACGACGGAGGAAAGCTTTTCTCCGTTTCAAGCACACTCTCTCTCTATTTCCAAATTTGTGCAAATAAGCATAAAGCGCGATCGATTGGGCAGCAATCGATGGTTAATCGTTAAACAAAGCTGCATTTTTGCTGCTAACCCTTTGATGGAAGGAAACAATGGAAAGAAAGTCCTAGCGAACGCTTTATTTCCGTTACGACATCACCACGATGCAAAAAGCACGTGCCTCGCCTGGGGTGTTGTGGAGAGTTTGTAACAACCACCGACCTTATGACGATTGCTGAGGGAGGCCAGACGTGATCGTAATCCGGAAATATGAGAGCGTAAGTCGCGAGTTTGCACGATGAATTTATTTCAGTTCCATGTAGTAATGCATCCATTAACATACAAATTGTCCTTGGATTGCTAGGACAGTAGCGGAAATATTACAGCGTTATTAGTAGATTTGAAGCATCTCTCTCTCTCTCTCTCTCTCTCTCTCTCTCTCTCTCTCTCTCTCTCTCTCTCTCTCCCTCTCTATCTCTCTCTCTCCCTCTCTCTCTCTCTCCCTCTCTCTCTCTCTCTCTCTCTCTCTCTCTCTCTCTCTCTCTCTCTCTCTCTCTCTCTCTGTCTCTGTCTTTGCCCATTTTTAACTTACTATTCTTAATGATAATGATACCACATAGTGGGAAAGTCAGTCTTCACTACGGGGGAACAGTCCCGGATGGAATTTCAACCTCGGTGCTGCCGTATGAAGACAGGCGCCGTTATCACCTCTACCACCGGGTCGCCCTTCGGAGATTTGGATTGATTTGAATCATCTATGGTCGCGAAATAGTCGAGGAACTTTAATTGCGGGTTTGCTTCATCGATGACTTTTATCGCTGAGCGATGGTAAAGTTTAGGAGGTTTTTGTCTAATGATCGACTGCGAAAACATCTAACAGGAGACGATTCCCGATCGCCCAACATAGTTGTAGGACTCTTCTAATGTAGCAGAAATTCACAGGACCACCATAGATGACTTTATTTTCTCTGGTGGCTTAATCGTTTTGAAACAAAGATGCAAGACGCAGTCAGGTGCAGAATATCCTGGACAAGATGGGCGAGTATTATACAAAATGCACCGTCGTTGCCTTTAACGACGATGTTGCACATGTAACGATCATCCAAGATTAACAGCTGAGGACCCACATCCAATTTAGAGCAATGATGGATCCCTCAGGCTCAAAAACGTTGGAAAATAGGGCGATAGATTTTTCAGGCACACATCTGCCAAGGTGTCAGCAGCTAATAGCTCTAGGGCCACTCAGCACTAGAAGCAAAATATTTTTCTAGAACTCTTAGCCTGAGATATTACTTAACTTCTGAATAAAAATCTCTCAACAATCGACGTTAGAAGTAAGGTAAGCACCAGCAAAACACGTTTTACCGATTACGTAGCACCAGCCACGTCTACTCTCTTCCCATTTCTTATCGAATCACAATTTATTGGGGCCCTTGGTCAGTACGTGGGCGAGGCTCAATTTACGCTTGGACATGTTAACATGTACTACACAAACCGACCTACACACACGGCAAATAGCTGTCAGTAACAGCGTGCACCACGCATAAAGGAATAAATACTACACACAAATACGGCGAGTTGCGATGTGCTACACGTAATTGCTATTTTTGCGATGCATTGCAAGGAAATAGTGTTCCAATATGTGCATGTAACCAAGGGGCAGGATTAACTTATTTGAATAATGTTTGTTTTTCATTCTCGCCTAGTGCGCTTGTCTGTTGGGCGCGCTGCTGCTGCTGGTGACTAATGTCGACTTGCAATTGCAACTTTCAGTTGAATCATCTGCACCATCATCACTTATCATCGATCGATCGAAAAGCTTAAAGAAAGCTTAAGTGAGGAAGGAAGTTTAAAGACTTGCCCCTACCATTGGGTAGGGTAACCGGTTGGAATACTCAATCTTATAACACAACCAAAAATATTATAAAATAAAATACAATGGCCTTCGTCAGCCCGCAGAAATGTGCAACTGACAAACGGGGATCATCGTTTCCAAGTACGGGAAAAGCTGAAAGTGAAACTGTTGTGAGCGTTCAGATCAGGCTTGCCCAGGGTTTTAATTAAATTTCATCGTACGCCCGTACGACCGAAAGGGCAAAAGGGTGTAAACGCTACGCTTATGGATATAGGTATGGACTAATTAAACTTATCAAAAACATTCATCCGACTGCTGCTACTGTATAATCGCATCCCATCGCATGAAAGTTGAGCTTAATGTCGTAAAAAAAACTAACAATTTCAAAAGGCAGGAAATCCATGTACAAGGATTTTTAGTTCATTTTAGATTTTCCCGTGGTCGTTATAATTGCATACGTCCCCAAAAAAAAATATGTAGAAAGAAATACACCACAAGTATAATAAGTGTATTGAAAGATGCTTATTAATCACAAAATTCTTCCTGCGATTCGATGGTTCTCGTTCAGACATTTTATTTTGATCCGGGTGCATATATAAATACTCATACTCGTTTTCGATCAATGGATCGATCTCGTCGTCTGAAGCTCCTGGCGGTCTAAGGAGCCCCGTCAATCAACAGATCTCGTAATCGAACAGGTCTCACAGTCCAAGAGACCTTGTAAACGAATGAGGCCTCATCTACCAAGAGATCTTCCTTTGAAGGGACCTCATCTTTCAACAGGCCTTTTAGGCGTTCTAAATTTTCTAGGCTTGTTCGTAGAGTGAATCCTGGCCTTCGCCAGTTGAAGTTACCCCTCGGTGGTCATTTTATATTTTTTTCTCGAGCTATTGGTTGGTATTCTTGAGCTCGGAAGGTGCAGTCTCGATGAGGATGAGTGGTACTGTGGTTACTGAACTAACTGATCGTTTGGTAACTGAGTTTTTGAATGCACCTTGTCATAAGCTCCAATAAAACCCTTCTGTTCCACTGGCACTGGGGTTGAAGTATATTGTCCACCTCACCTGTACCCGTTTTTTTCTGTCAAGCGTGATGGTTTCATCTTTCGAAAGTAAAGTTTCATAAACCATAAGACGAAATCAAATGTTTCCAAACAACTACGCCTAATATCAACATGCAAAAAAATAACACAAAACCATACGCCAACCATAGATGTGTCTGTGAGGTTTTGGGAGTTTGAAATTCATTTGTTTTTTTTTCTCTCATCCTCTTTCGCTGCCGGCTTTGCTTCATTCGCTTGCGGAAACGCCTATATTGCAATCCATGGCTGCGGAAGTCCCCGGCACTGCCACGGTGGACACGACGCCATCCGCTGAGGTGAGGTTGAGGCACACACATTGTTGGGAAAACAGACTAAAAGAGGCCACAATAAAAGCATTTCAGCTATGGTATACTCTAGAGAGCACCATCACAACCATCCGGACGTGTGTTGACCGTTTGGCGGAGGGCTTGATCGAGCGATGACAGGCACCGGAATCCGCAACAACTAAAAAAGCAGCGGTGACTAACCTTGCTTCCTGGCGCGTGTTTGTGTCTGTTTGCGTCCGTATGTAATTCTTTTCCCCGCCGCGGATCAGTAATTTGATGAATAGCTGTGGATGGGTACCACCAGAGTTACTATTTTCCATCATTCCAGTTTCAAATTTTGCCAATGATCAACCGCATCCCGAAAGGTGTGCCATATGTTCGGTTGAAGCATCTGATTTGGAGACCCGAGCGTTACAATCGGGGCTTTGAAGCATTGCGAAATCAAACTGGGAGAGGTTGGTGGTTTGTGTGGTCTGGTGCCCCCAGAGACGATTCTTTACCACGACCGGTCATGGGAAACGTACATCAACAGTTCACACCTCTACCGTCCACCGATGCGACATGCGGCACGAAAAGATGCACAAAAAGCAGCTTAAAAAACACAATTTGTAAGTTGCAAAGCAATTGCGTGTCTTCCCTAGCCCTAGTTGTAGAGCCCTGTTTTATTTTTTTCTGCACTGGGAACGAAACACACCTCCACCAGTCCTCGATCTCTGGAGAAGCATAACGTCTGCAAACGTGAAAAGCTCTCCGTGCGAGTGTGTCTGGGCATGTGTGAAAAAGCGTGGTAAAACAAAACGTCCATTTTTAACTGGTCAGCCGTGGCGTGGCCCGGTGTCTCAGCTGAGGTGCCGCCGGGTAAATGGCGCCCATGGGAAGGCAATTTCGGTCGATCGGTTGACCGAGACGATTACACCGGCTCACTGCCCTTCTTGGTGGAGAAGCAACGGTTCGATCCAAACTTTTCGTACTTTAATCGATATCGGTTCATCGACGGGCGGATTATGAGCGTGGCTCTCGCCGCACGGATTCACCACATTTGCACACCTGGTATGGCGTGTGGCGCTCTGGGCAGAAGCACACATAACGAGCTACACATAAAGCTAAAATAAAAAGCCTCAACAAGCGACCACCAGGCAGCAACCATCATGGTGGAGCTTGTAAAAATGGACGAGAACGCAGGCGGCGAGGGGCGCGCGAGCGGATGCGGGGACGCATATTCATGCTGGGTGTATGATTTGGAGTCTTTGCTAGCGAGCTGGCCGGGTCGCGTTCCCGGGAATAAGAACCGAGAAAATCGTTCCGTCGTACTTTCGGTACCGCAGCACGAGAAAAGTGGAAAGAGAATTCTCGAATCGAACCAGCAGTAGCAGCAGCTATTTATAAACACTCCGGCGACCCGAACGAGTCATTTTTTCGTTCAGTGTTGGAACATATCAATGTTGTAGGTTTTTTTTTTTGCCTCCCGGAGCACTCAAACTTTGTCCAAGACATTTATGAACCTATGTACGGTCGGTCGATGGGCATAGGATTTGCCCATCGAAACAAATAGATGTTTACCTTTTGGACATCGTTTATCCAGAGTTCCGTTTCTCTCAATAAGTAGTTTGGTGGCGTAATTTCAACACAATATACTTTCTTCCAATAGTGGAATAGTGTTGTAAATTTTCGTTTCAATAAAACGTGCGCATGCATTATTTTGGACTACATCCAAATCGCTCCGTTGGTCTCGCTCACACACGCACACCAACGAATTGTGTCGTCATCAAAAATAAATATAAAAAAGGTGCAGCAGCATAATATAAAACCCCCCTCTGGTTCTGGATCTCTTAAGTGGAGAAAAACGATCGGCAAACAGCCAACCGTGCCCCCGTTCCGCGGTTCAATAGAATGGTAAGAAATGTGCACGCAAAAGTGCAATGTCCCAGTTGGCCGTAGGCCAGTTGCTTAAATTACATTTATACCAACGCTAATACCAACTTCACAAATGGGTTCTGGTGCGTACTTTTGTGACAAACATAAGCGAATGGGTACGAATAATACCGAAGATCGCTGTAAAGATGTGATTCAACAACTTGCCATCGGAATGTTGATAGAAAAAAGTTTGTTTAGAAAGAAAGTTACGGATATGGGAGATGCGAAGCATATACTTTAAGGTACCTTCTTTTGTGTAAAAAAAAACCCAGGCCAAGTCATGGTATATTATTCCTCTTCTTTGGCCGTTTTTTCATCCCTGCCATTACTGACTTAATTTCTTAAGACAGTCCGTACGGGATTCGGTACCCGTTCATACCGTGTGAACACCTTCTTAGCATCTTCCTATCGTCCATCGAGGGTAAGAGGAGGTTTATCAGCTTTAGACCAGGTCCAAATCTCAGAGGCGTATGCGAGTACTGGGACTATTAGTGTTCCATACAGTCAGAACTGCGACCATTGCGACAGGTATTTTTAGCGGAGAAGTTCTAACTATATCTATGAGCCTCCAACATAAATCTCTTGCAGAAACTATCTCACACGTCCAGCAATTGTTTCTCACTCCATTGTCAAACAATGAAAGACCTCCTGGTTCTGCAAACACGACTGATGTTGAGAACCTATATTCGAGTACGAAGCACACTCGCGATCCAGCCAGTGAGATTGTGCTACATTTACCAACGTACAACGACGGGTCGTCGTCTTTATCGCTCACTTTGCAGGGACTATTTTCGTACCGATGACATTACACCCGGTCGGTCCAATCCTTGCGCTTGCTGACACAGAGGCATATGCCAGTAATGTTATCTATTTCTATCCATTAGCCGATAAACTTTGCTAAATCTGCTGCTGCTGCTTCTGCGTTAGTGTCTATCGCCCACGACCGACGTCATACAAAACTGCATTAGGCAAAGCGAGGAAAAAGGAGCTTTCTTGCGTCCTGTTTGTGAGAAAGAACATTTCGAATAATTTCGTCTGAAATAAGCGTTCTGCTTTTCAGTGTTTGAGAGTTTGCAGAAATCTCTATCGATTAGCAGCAACATGCTGCAACCCAATTTCTTCGCCATGTGAAAGGTACCGGAGTGCACCGTGAACTTGTGCCATTCGCTACACCGATGACCTCATCATCATCATCGCCATCGTCAGCGTTTCATGGTTCCGTGCTCAGTGGCGACGTTTGACGGCGGTGGTGCGGTGCTCCCTATACCGACCCCTTTCCCTATCGGATCCGTTGTGCCAACCAAAGCCAGCATCTTCGTCGTCGACGTGGTAGCCGTCTTTGGACGATCTCCGCGCCCGTAGTTATTTCATTGGCTTTCTCTCTAATGGTTTCAAGGCAAAATGTGGTGTTGTGCGCGACGATGCCGGAAGCCACCAGCCCGATGCTTGTATATAGCTCGCGGTCTGCACTTTTTGCGCCCCTGGATGGAGTGCAACGGAAGGCAGGAAAACTGTCTTCGAAAAATACATTTGTCTTTCTGGCCGGTTCTTCCTGGTGTCGGGAGCCCGCTGCTTGTTAAGGAAGGCAGCATGGTTTTTTCGTCACTGTAGGACCGTCACTGCGTTGCGCTGACATATCTACCAATCATGGCTTGCTAGGGAGAAAACTCAAGGTAGCGTTTGAAACCTCGATAGAACCACGGTCCCGGTTATGAAATCCCATCCAAGAACCTTCTCATCGTAGGCAGACAGGAACGGACTATCCTGCGATAGGTAAATTGAATCAAAGAAGCCTGAACGATCCAAACCTCTAGAGTTCTCGAGAATGCGAGAACTTCCTTTCGGAATACACCATCCTAGAAATGCCATTTGCTTTAGCGTAGTAGGCGTACCGAATGAACCTTGGAGCGGCGACTGCGATGTGATGCTTGTTTTGTTTGCCGTTTGCTTTGATTAGCTCGTTCTTCTCCGCGTACATCGATAAAGTGCTGATCGGTACGACAGGAAGTGGCCTCACAAGTTATTAGTTTGTGAATTGCAGTTTGCAAAAACAAAACACTCAATTCCTGTTTGCAAATAAAAGCGAAAGGGAAATTGCGACAGCCAATCACCAACAACACATGACTCATCGTCGTTGGCCCCTTTTTGACATATGCATAATTGCGTCTGTATTAGCTTGATCTTTCTGTTGTTTTATAAACCTGTTTAAATAGTTTAAGAATATAAGAACTTGCTCGAAATACTCAAACAGCAGCAAAGATCTTAATGGCCGTGAGAATGAAGAGCCCCTTGCTTGCTTGCCAGCTGGTCTTGGAAGCTGCCTCCGCATTCTTGACTCTTCTGCTTCATTCGACACAGCACATACAAACACACACACACACACGGGCAAAGTGCACAGCAGCAACCACACGCAACGTTGCAACGACATTTGTTCACCGAAAACTTCCGCGGCCATTACTGCGGCCATTTGTGCCACCAGCCGGGCCGTCACGCGACACAACACACACCCATTGGCATTGAAGAATTGAGGAATCTTAACCACGCTAAATACTTTC
Source organism: Anopheles stephensi (assembly GCF_013141755.1). Taxonomy (NCBI): domain Eukaryota; kingdom Metazoa; phylum Arthropoda; class Insecta; order Diptera; family Culicidae; genus Anopheles; species Anopheles stephensi. The sequence goes on from NC_050203.1 coordinate 20,600,597, forward strand.
TGGGTGCGGTTTTACGGGCATCGGATGGTAGTTAATTTTGTTTTCTCCTCCGGAATGTTATCACTGCACAACTTCACGCACTCTACAAACGCACACACTCACACACACACACATGGAGCAATGGGGCGCACAAGGAGAGAGAAGCGCACCAGACGACGATTGATTTGCTGCTAGCACAGAACTTTCCGTTTTACTCTTTGCAGAAAGCAAATGGCTTTAGCGACGTACGACATTCGCAAGGCACGGAGTACGGATCCGGCCCAGTACACGGCAACACAACACACACACAAGCACACGTCACAGGGCCCCGTCTGATGCAAACGAGCTATTTCAGGAGGATTAGCTCTTCCGCAATCTTCTTGTGACGGTGACGGAATTTGGAAGGCCAATCGAAAATGTCGACGCACCATCCGATTCTTCGCTATGGAGGCACACATTGAGCACCTTCGGGGGAGCAACGTAGCTGCAAACACTGCAAACTTACAAACCTGTGCAACACACATACACACGACACGCGTACTATTATTTCGTGATGGGGGGATAAAAAAGAAATGATCCACAACGATCGGAATGCGTGCTCCCTTCTAGAGCGACAACATTGGAAAACTGTGGTGAAAATAGCTGCTGGCACACGGACGGAAAATCGACTGCAAGTGGGTATGGGCATGATACGTACATGGGGACAATCATGACAGCAGTCAAACAAAAACGCTGCTGCTCGTTTGACAGTTGCCGTTCGGAGTTTGGTGTGATAATTTCTGTAGAAAATGTTTGGTTTCATATGTCTGTAATTTTGTTTTATGTAAATAACTAAATCTTCAAGAGATGGCATATTAATTTATGTGACTTATTTAATTTGCTTGCCTTAAAAATACGTTTGGTTTGCTACTGTCAAAATCATGAATCGTTTGAAGCAAACAAAATGACACAGCCTTAGCTAAATTTGAATTTAACTGCAACGGACAAAACATTTCCAGCGGCTGCGGTTTGAAGCAGAATCTTTTGCTATGGTGTTCAGGAAGCTATCACGAAGCGGTATACCATCTCCAGGCAGCCGTTTTTAGTGTGTACCTGAATTAAATTATAGAATTCATGATCTCCTGCTAACGAACAGAGTCTGCATTTCGAACTGCAACAACGTCCGTTCGCTGTACCTGTTGTCAACTGTCATTATACCCGTCTGTGTTGGTTGTTTGTTTACCTTTCACTGGTGTGTGCGCTCGCAGGCCAAGTGCGCCTCTCAACGAGCGATTAAACACCGCCACACACACTCTGTATGCATCTACACTCCAGTGCATCAAGATGGTCGTGATTAGCGTGGCCAGGTTTACCGAAATACAGACCTTCATCCGCAACTACAACGGACTGTTCGTCAACTGTAATTTGGAGCTGGAGTCGAAGTTTCCCGAGTACTCACCGGATACGCTCGGCAGCATCGTGGCGAAAGAGGTAATACAGCGCGTCAAATCGAACCACTCCAAACTGACCGCCCGAGCTGCTTCAATGGTTAAAGAGTAAGTAAAAGGGAATCGTTCATTCCAATAGCATTCGTAACAATTAAAGCATTTTTGTTTACCTGGCTCTGCATTGTAGGTTTCAAACGCTCGCCAAGCAAACACCCACCGCTCAAGATATACTGCAGAAAATGGCCATCGAGTGGCGCATTCCGTCAACGGTTTTGTGTCGGATTTTTCTGGCAAAATTTTATCCCGACGCTTCGAAATCGGAGATCAACGAAATGCTGCGTATGCCCGATCTGATACCCGATTCGTTGCTGGCCGTGAACGTGAGCTGCTGTCTGTATAGTGAGATCATGGATGGACCTATCACCGATCTGGTGCGCCGCTTTATCGGCGAAGAGTACGAGGTGCGGTTGAAGAAAATGGCCCGTGAAGCGGGTATGGTGTTCTACGACGAGGGTGACCTTCGCCGGACGGGCTACGATAAAACGCCGGACCTGAAAATGGCAGTACCGTTTATGTACCGTGGTCAGGTGATCAATTGGATCGAGAGTAAGGCATCGTTCGGCGATATGGATTCGCACAAACGGTACGTAAAGGATCAACTGTCGAGCTATGGGAACCGCTTCGGACCCGGCATCGTTATATACTGGTTCGGGTACGTAGAGAGCATTGCGGATTGTCCGGATAATGGTAATTATGTGATAGTGACCGATGGGTTCCCCGATAAGGATGAGATGGAATTTCTTACCTTTAATCTACCCGTACTCGATGAAGAAGACCCACAGAAACAAGGCGCTGGCAGTTAATGATACTAGAAATTAAATATACTTGTATATTCTTAAGCTTAATTACAAATGATTTGATAGGGGTTTACGGCCGTGCGCCGACCGGTGCCATGGTCTGCTTCCGATAGTTCGTAAAATGCTCCAAGTACTGATTAATCGTATCGATTGGCTGATAGATGTCGTTCGCCTTGGAATGGTTTGGATTGACGCTGGAACGCTGCGTAAAGTAGGCGGGCATCGAGTTGGACACGTTCGAGCCGAGGAAACCTTGCAGAAACTCGCGCATCAGCTCCCAGCAACTGCCCGGCACGAGGCAGGGCCGATATTCCACCTCCACCAGCACTCCCTTGAAGTTTTGGCTCATCGTCACGCTGCCCAGCTTGATCAGAAAATCGCCAAACTCAAACCGTTGTCCTTTCGATTCGATTTTCGTCTGCTTCTTGGAAGTGTAGGCCGGTGCGATGCGCGTCATCAGCAGATCGAACAAACCGTCCGTCACGAGCGGTATCTGCTTGGTGCCGGTGTCCAGTATCGAAAACACGGAAGCGGGCTGCTCGGAATTGTGCAGTATGTGTACCGTTTTCGGTGGTCCTAGCTGAGGGTTGGAGCTGTAGGTTTCACAGTCCACCAGAAACTGTCCCGCCGGTACGGCACCTAGAGCGACGACGCGCTTCACCAGAAACTCGATCGTTTGCGCACCAGATTTGTTTTCCACCGGGTAGGGTTGCAAAACGGTCACCCCCATTGCGTGGAACGGTGCGAGTAAAATGTGCGGTTCTCTTGTGAGCTTTTGTTGTAAAAAAACGAAAAGAAATGCCGGGCGCAAAAGAAATGAGTGCGGAAAGCAATTGTTTATTGTTTACCGCTGCCAACGGGGTTAAACGTCAAAAGGCACAAGGTAAATAGAGTTGCGAAAGACTCTATCAGCAATCAAGGTGCTTAATGAAATGCTGTCAGTTTCAATTTTATGAAACTTTTTTTTGGTGGAATTTGAGGAAAACGACTCGAAACATTTACATAGAAAAATATTTTACTTGTTGCTTCACGCTACGAAAATGAACATAAATGTGAATAAATTTATTTTAAACACAAAACACCACAAACTGCATCGAACGAACCAGCATCACATTTGACAGCATGCACTTGGAAGTGCATTCAGGAGCTTGGATTACAATATTACAACGAATTAGGAAAGCTTATTAACGCTTTATACGAAAAGCGGACCGGAAAATTGATTTAAAGGTGTGGGAAATAGACACTTTCAGCTTGTCTGGAATCATCAGCAAGCCTGCTTGTGTGTGGTAGCAGCAGACTTGTGGTGATGCGCTTGACAGCCATATAGAAAGCGTCCTTCGGATTTGCATCTGGCAAAGCTGCGTTGTAATTGTACAAAAATTCGGAGTAAAATTCATCTTTTATTTGGTAAGCATGAACAGGACTTGAAATTTGAACAACGAGTCTCCGAATACCGAACGAGTAGGATAAATGTACCACCTCTAGCCACTTCGCACGATTTTGCTTTCAGATAGACCAAACAAAACACAAAAATGGCTCGCGGTCACCAAAAGATTCAATCGCAACAGAAGGCACAGGAAAAGGCGGCCAAGCTAAAGAAGCAGCAGGGCCACGGTTTGAGCGATCAGATGAAGGCGGCCCAGAAGGCGCTCGTGTTTTCCTGTGCCGTGTGCAAATCCCAGATGCCCGATCCCAAAACGTACAAGCAGCACTTCGAAAACAAGCACCCCAAAAACGATCTCCCCGCGGAACTGAAAGCTGTTTAACGGACCGAGCGAGCCAGCAGAGCGCTCCGCTTATCCGAGAGGTTCGATTCCGTGAATTGCTTCAACGATGGTGCATTTTTCCCGATCTAGTGCACGTGTGCATGTAAATACTGCGTTCCGGCTTGAGATTATTTCCTCCACTTTCCACACACATACACAAACACACAAAATAGGCGCATTTAAGTTAGCACAGAGACGATGATCCGGAACGGTGCGTTACTTCCACGATGTAAATAGATGGAAAGCGTTGGTGCGATTTCTTCAGATTACATTTGTTTCCAAGCGATTTTCACCATTACCTGACCGAAACGAGTATAAAATAAAAGGACTAATTGTATACACAATCCAAAATGTGCCGGTTTGTAAATTTTACTCTATCGCCGACACCCCGGCTCAACTCAAGCTCAACGCTAGAAGGGGCTTATTCAAAAAATGTCAACGGCTTTATTAGTTTACTTTATCGTTACATTATCAAAGAGTTTGCTGCTCAGAATAATAAAGAATGGTAATGGTTGTAGCGTCTGCTTGCTGTATCCTAGGAAACCGAACAGAAGCATGCCTTGGCCCTAAACGTTGCGTGCAGTAAATTCTCTACTTAGTAATTTCGGGCTCGAAATCAAAACTGATCCATGGGCGACAAACACCCCATCTGTCGCCTGCTGTTTGTTGCTGTGCGCGGTTGGTTAGAAGAACTGGAGGGAAAAAGTTCACCCTAAACAAAGAATGCTTTGCCTGCGCACATCCCCCTCGGCACTCTTTGGATAGAGCGGTACAGAAGGTGCGTGCACCATGCTGTTCCGACGCGCGACGGTAACGCGGCTGGAGGCGTAACAGCGCGTACCAGCTTTAGACGTCTTTCAGTTCCGCGGGGAGATCGTTTTTGGGATGCTTGTTTTCGAAGTGCTGCTTGTACGTTTTGGGATCGGGCATCTGGGATTTGCACACTGCACAGGAAAACACGAGCGCCTTCTGGGCCGCCTTCATCTGATCGCTCAAACCGTGGCCCTGCTGCTTCTTTAGCTTGGCCGCCTTTTCTTGTGCTTTCTGCTGCGATTGAATTTTCTGGTGTCCGCGTGCCATCGCTGCAATGAAGGGAATGGAAAGAAAAAAAAAAACAGATACGCAATCAGGTTAGCGAATGTGCCACACTTAGCCTACCACCCAGCGTGAATGGTGGTGGGAGGCGCAGTTTCGAGAACATCACAGCTCTCCATGCAGTGGAGTGTCTCAGCACAGGTATGGTCCCAAGTGCACGCACTTTGCGCCGTGTTTCCCGTTTTGTAAGACCAACCATCACCACACTGGGAGGGTTAGCTGATGCTTTCTCCCGTTCACTGTATCACGGCGGGCGAGCTTCACACGATAAATACTTACTGTTGCTTTAGGAAGTGCGTTTTAGTAGCTAATTTCGGGGGGGAAATAAACGGAATATGTACAAAGTCGTGTGCTTGGCATGCAAAATTTTCTCTCTGATTTTTTTTTGTGTTCGTGACAGCCAATCAGGCTTATTTTGACAGCTGCGTTGTTCGGTGCGTCCGTTTACAGTGCGTGGTTCGAAACGGTGTCGAGCTTGCTGTTGTAAATTTAATTTTTTCGATATCTGATCGATTTTAGCTTGAGAGAAAATGGTTAATAATACAGATAAGCGTCGTAAACTTAAATGAAATTAGTTTCTTCAGAAAAATACTAGAGAAGGCCCATCCCTGACGAAATTTGTTCGCGATTTTACGGTATACGCCTAAATGTATGCAATCCGCAGCACACGTTGCGAAAGCTTCACAGTGTGCTTTCAGTGTGGTCGAAGATGGTTCAATAAAGTCGAATGAAATATTGCTTATTGTGCAATAAAATACTCTCCCCACCGCCTCTTTCCAATCCTGAGCAGAAATTTTAGCTTAAGGGAGCTATGTTCTTAATATCGGTCGCACAAGGGCGAGACAATCTGATTCGACGCATACTTCTTACCCGTTTACTTGGAAACAATATTCTTATCATTTGCCCTTCCGTATGCGCACACCGTATGCGCCTCCGGAGCTTTGTTAGTAGTTGTGCATGCTGAAACCGATAACGAGAAGATTTAAATTGGATGATTCAAAGCCAATTCAATCCAACCAGTGCGTGTGCTGAGCCCGATGTTAGTTTGTGCGTTTCAAGTCATCCAGTGCGGACCTCGTTCACTATAGTAGCTATACGCGGTGCAATGGTGGACAGTGAGGCGGGTCGGAACTATCCGACCTCCAGAACCGGTGACAGCATTGAAGATCAAGAACCTAGCTTGATTGACCAGCTAACCAAAACGGGGTTAGAATCCATGCTGGAGCAGGAAGCAGATATTCAAGGCCCTCTTTGTGAGATGGAGCGTTTGTTGGATAGTGAAGCACACGATTACGACACGATCGATGCTACAGAACGTGCAGCGCTGGCTAATTTGGCCGACAGTTGTGGTAACGAGGAACAGTGCATTAAAAAAATCTTAGCTTTTGTGGTGAAAAATGTTGATCCAGCAACGGCGTGCTACAGGGTGTTGAAACTAAACTCTCTCGTTCTGTTTAAGGCATACCTGTCGTCCGCAGGCCTGGAGGAAACGGTAATGTTCCAGAACATGGCTAGCGCAATCGTTGCGTTGAGTGTCAGAAATGAGGCACTTTCGATCGAGCTGGATGTGTACGTGAAGCAGAAGCTGGCAAACTTTGGTTACCGCAAGCTGACGGGCGATTGGCCCCGCACTGAAGCTTCCACGGGTGGTTGGAAGAGTCACATCGAGGGTATACGCGAATGCTGGGACGATATAGTGCGGTACGGGTACGACACGAACGATGACGTAGACGACCGGTTTCTGTACCGTGTGCGTACCATTCACCATCATCTATATTTTGTACAGTTTCAAACATTTCTAGCCCATCTGCCGATATGGGAAACCGTGTTTTGTTTAGCCATTTTTGTGAATATCCATGTGTTGCCTTCCAACTATCGCTTCTATCGCTTAATGATATGCAAGCGGTTTGTGATCGGCTGTTTGGAAGCGCTCGTACCGGAGTTGAAACACGTACAGGAGCAACTCGAACAAATCGAACCGGTGCTGAGGACGATCGTGACGAACCTGCAAACGACCGTAGACTGTCGTCTACTGATCGAGCAGATGCTGGAGAAGCTGAAAACTTCGAACATCAAAAACAAAGCGTACTATCAGGAGAAGTTTAGCAACGCGCAAGGTTCACGCGATGATGCTGAAGAAATGGTAAAGTTGTTTAAGAAAGTTGATAAACCATTCTACGAATCGACCGCGAATGAATTGACCGCACCGCATAGGCAAGCTGAAGCGATCGGCAAGATAAAAAGCACCCTACCGTGCGTGGCTCATCCGCAGAACGTGTGCAATCGAATGGTGGCCGAAAGTAGAAAGCAAACTCCGCCAGAAGCGATCGTGGCGATCATCGTCGCAGAAGAGACGTTCCATTTTGACGCACGCTCATCGACGCAGGCCCTGGAAGCGATCCGAAGCTGCTACACCGTAATGAAGCAGTTCTATTCGCTGGTAAAAATACACCACCACGTGTCGATCGTGGTCCATGCGGACCCATCCAACAGGGTGCAGTTTTTGGCCTGCACCAAGTGTTCACTGACCGCGATCGGAGAAGCGATTAACCAGACGAAAAACACACCCAACATGCCCGATCTGCGCGTGGATGCGGCACTGCAGCGTATGTTTATGGTTCAGTTCAAGCAGGGCAGTATATGGCACAGGAACACTTATATGCACGAGCTGTCGCTGAGCAGGCTGCGGGTGGACGATGAGCAGGAACTGAAGCTGTTGCGCCGTTTGCCCCAACAGATGCAGGTTATTGGGATTATGCTGGAGCTAATGCTAGCTGCTGTCGCGGCCAATATCAGGCATTCGTTCTACCGCAAGCTGTACCAGTGCGCAACACTGGACTCGCTCCGTGCCTTACTGATCTATGTCGGCGAGAGTGATGTTTTGCGTGAGGTTGAGAACGATTGGTACGAGGACGTGGAGAACCACTACCAGCAAGCCGCCCTGCTTATGGACCATTTGCGTACTACACCGATCGGACGGATGGAATCCACATTTGCTGATATCGAGCGTTCGTTTGAACTACAGTGTTCCATCTTACAAGACCTCCAAGAGATGGTTGCGATCGAAAAGCGGTTCGCTTACGAAAGTGTACGCAGCACGTGTTTCGCCAGTGGCAATCTTTCCACCATTAAAAAGCTACTTTCGTGGAAGCTGAATGCATACGACCCAAGGGACACACTCGACCGGATCTGCAACACGTGGGATGCCAATGTCTCGGAGCTGTCACACATTGCCCGCAAGTGTTACCCGCTACTACAGCTTAATCCGGTCGCCGCCACAACAAGTCTCGGGAAGTTACAGCGAGCCCTGACGGTGGTCGATCGGTACGACTATAAGCTGCAGACAGCACAGCTCGTCAAGCGTTTGGGCATCGATGAGCGATCGTTGGACGAGCCGGGATGGGAAGCGCTGAACCAGAAGCTAGCTCCTTACTATAGAGACATTTTGCTGGTGAAGACCAAGTGGAGCGCGTTGAAAGGCTTTTGCCAGGCACGTAAAATACCGTTGAACGGTGCGCTGGTGGATCAGCTGCAAAAAGCGGACGAGACGCACTTGCAGACACTGTTTGACGATCGATGTGCGCGATTGCGCACGCTGCTCGAGCAGTGCGGCATACGCACGGAGGATGAGCTGGCTCGCAGCTTGCTAACCATTCCATCGCACGCCATCTCAGCCATGGAGTACATCCAGGCGGAGCTGTGCGAAATGTTGCTCGCGGTCAAGTATTTTGGTGACAATTTTCCTGCCCTAAAACATTCGCTGCCCCTGATACAGGGTAAAAGCTACCGGAACTATCTGGCCCACGACCGGCTGTCGTACGATCTGCTGACGAACAGTGGCGTAGAAAAGTGTGTGATCAACGCGTTCGTGTTTGCGCATACGCCGGTCGAGCTGTTCGCGGATCGGCCCCCGGTGCCTTCGATAAAGCTGCCCTCGGTTGGGGACGCGATGCTGTGGATTGATCGCCAGCATGAACTTCGCACCGCATTCCAGTCGGGCGATGTGGATGTGATTCAGGCGAAGCTGAACGAAGGGGCAGATATTACGGGCAAATATTACCACCACGGTTCACGACTCTCCGACTTGGCAGAATTGGTCGTACGGTCCAGCCAAGCGCCCCATCCAACGGTGGTAGCGCTGTTGAACCGATATTTTAAAACCGACTTCCAGCGGAGTTATAATAGCCAACAAATGGCAAGTGCGTTGGTACGCCGTGACTTTGAGGCAGCGTACAGTAAGCTTTGTGCAGAGCACGAGTTGCGGGAAGAATTTTTGGCCTGGCCGTACCTGCCGCTGGAGTACGCGGAGGCTTTAATGCGAAAGAACGGATGGCTCTGCGTGCTGAAGGTGCTGTTCGACTACGGCAACGAACCGATCGCGCTGGAAGTGCTAAAGCGCCTCGACCGGTTGTTTACAACACCGACAGACCGGACCGTCAGCGTGCTGAACGACCTTCTGCAACATGCAATGTTGCGCGACATGATCGAGTGCCGAGATGTGTTGCTCTCGAAGCTTTCGTGCTGCCGTTTGCTACCGAGGACGGTTGAGCTTGCGATCGTCGTACAGTGGTCGGAGTTGTTGAACCACCCCGCTGCTAAAGCCGTGCTTGAGGATGATAACCACTTGGACGATTTGCTGAATGCGGCCGTAGCGGTGGGCAACGATCAGGTGGTGACCTTCTTTCTTGATCGTGGACAGTGTAAGGAGTGTTACAGTGCAGCTGTTTACTTTGGTAACGTTACGATGTTGGAAACATTGCTCGAGCATTATCCCGTTCAGGATGATGATGCGTTCCTATCCCAGCTGCTTCACATCGCAGCCGTAAAGCAACGATGGGACTGTGTGCGATTGTTGTTGGAGCAGGATGCGGGCAGGGCCGATGTTGTGTACCACGATTCGCATGAGCAGGAGTCCAATGTGCTGCTCCTACTCGTCCAGCACGGTAGGGTTGATCTAATCCGGTGTATTAAACGGCTGGATCCGGCCGAGTTCTACAGTAAAGCGGTTAATAATCCATTTGCTGTAGCGTCCGATTACGACACACTGTCGGGTGAAATGATCGATGCGATTCGATCGTTGGGTTTCGGCTATCTTGATGATCCCACCGTGTTGCATGCAGCTGTGGGTACTGGAACAAGGCATCCACTTTGGGAGAACGTGTGGCGTGAGCTTGCAAATGCGCCTCCGAACCGCCCACCTGTGGCCACCGCTCACTGTGAGCTGCTGATGACGGTGCTGTCCCGCTGGAAAGTGATCGCATTGCTGGAGAAACTTTATGCGAGCGAGACCACCCTAAGCTGTGCGGTGGAGGCGGACAAACCGGCTGAGATGGTGGGCAGAGTGTTGCAGGCAGCTCGCGATGTGCGAACGCTGGACGGCGATGGTTCGGTACTGTGTGACATAGCTATCGGAAATGGCGGAAAGATTGTTCGGTATGGCAGCGGCGAGTGTGAGGACACGATAACGGACGGTTGTAATGCTATCATGAGCAAGGTAGCAGAACTGCATGATGCTTCGGACGCGCATTGGCGGTGGCAGGACTTACCGCTGTACTGCGGTACGTCTGTTGTCAGGTGCGCTGTCCTTGGTGCCACGCAAGGGAACCCTGCGAGCCAGCAAACAACACAGCTACAGATAAGCGATTTAACTGACATCTTGCGCAGCTTACGGACTATCACGGATGAAGCATTTGGCATTAGCCGCGCAGTGTATGCAACGCTACCGTCAGATTCCCACACCTTGCATATCTTTCGAATCGACGAATGGTGTTGTGCTTACGATCTCCATCCTCCAGAGAGTAAGATCGATCTAACGAGCATGGTGAATGCCAGGCTACCGCAGGGAAGGACCATCCTGTACAAAGCCATCAAATACAGCTGCAATCTGAACACGATTAGGCTGCTGGTGGAAAATGGTGCAAACCCTTTGCTGACGGATGCCTTCAACGCTTCAGCCATATCGGAAGCAATAGCTTGCTCTGATGATCCAGCGATTACTTGCTATCTGATGAAACAGTGTCGAGACAAAAGTTTGCGCAACGAAGGCGGATGTTTGCTGGGCGAGGTAACTGTTGAACCGGGCAGGGCTACTTTGCTAGACCTGGCCATGGCTTGTGACCATCGGGAAGCGGTTGATATACTGAAGCGCCTTTAAAACGCAAACGGTAGTTGAACAAAACGCTTTGTTAAGTAGCTTAACAGAGAGGATAGAGAGGAAGGCAACGGATTCCGTGACTTGGAGGTAGAATACGCAGATGTGATACACAGATGCGACATGAACATGATTGGTTTGGGGCTCTTCTAAGCAGCAGAGCCTTCCCAAAAAATCGAGCCGTAGGTACTAAACCTCGGATGGAAGATTAGCGATGATGACACCACCAGAGTGTCCTTGCCAACTCTTTGAAGCCGTCCAAAACTTCATCCATCTGGGATCAAAAGCCAGCACCGAGAGCACTTAAGAGCGGACGACCCAGGCCAGGCCAGATGACCAGATGACGGCCGTTGAAGCGTATTAGACAGTAGTAAGAAGACTTAAGGCGTTCAGGTGGCAGAGGCGAAAACGGTTCCGGTATTCATACGGCTGGACCGAGGTGCAAAACCCATCCAGACCGCTTCACGGTTTATAAGACTTAATGATACCACGTACTTAGATAGTTAGTCCTCACACTACAGGGGCACGGTTCAGATGGGATTTGAACCCCGGTAGCCCTGCCGCATGAAGACCGACGTCATTGCCGCTTCCGGTTATTTGTAGATATTATAAGCAACCATAACCATCGGTAGTGAATAATTAGGAGCTTCTTCTTCTTCCTTGGCACTACAACCTCGAGAGGTCTCGACCTGCCATTTCTGGCTTTCTGTGACTTAATTTTACCCGTAGAAAAGTAGTCAGCCCTACGTATTGGGAAGCGGTCTGGATGGCAGTTGAACCCCGGCCCTGCCGTGTGAAGACCGGCGCCGTTGACGAATCGGCAACCGAACCGCCCCAATTAGGAGCTAAGTGATATTGAAATGAACGTAAATTCCAACAGTGGCCTTTAATACACGGTAGTCTACTATTATACATACGACACATAGGATAAGGAGCGCAGGCTTTTAAATCTTGATAATAAAAAAATGTTGAAAACTCTAATTAGATATCCCAGCACCTAGTTCGGGTTACTGTCGCACGGGTAAATATTTATTTAAATATAACGTACCGCTTTTATCTCTCGAGGGACGGAATCAGGTTACGGGCATTCGTATATAACAGATAAAAATATAACTGTAACATTCGTTGTTGTTTAAATAAGGGTCACGTGTACACCTAAGCGTGTTCCTTGTTGAAGCGTTTCCCTAACATCTCGCAGCCTTCCTGGCTTGCCCCGGCGGGTGGGAACATTAACAAACGGGCGAACTTCCTAGTCCAACTCCTAACCTACTACGTACTACGTGTGCTAAACCTAGGTAAACAGTTGGCGCATGTTTCGACCGTTTTTGGGGTTCCCGGTGGTTTCAAACGACAAAACTTTGATTATTATCACAAAATTCGTAAATATTGTCCACAAACTCGACCGACTCGTTCGCTTGTACGGTCGGGTTGGACGATTTGCGCTGCCGGCCCGACGCCTGGAGGCTGGTGCGTGATGCTGCCGCTGGCGGGGCAACGGTAAAGCTCGTGTCCGCATTAAGCGCTTCCGGTTCATTGGCCGAACCGGGCCGCATGTAGGTGGTCGTCATACCGTACCGCTGTTCTTGCGGTGGTCGTTCGTTTGATGCTTTTGCCGGCCGCCGGTAGGCCGATAGGCCAGCTTCCTGCGCTTCGAGCAACGATCGTAAGTTATCGATCAGCGGTGACTTTTCCTCGATCTCCATCTTGGTTTCCAGCAGCTGCTGCTCGATCTCGATAATCTCCTTCGCGCACCGATCGATCGACTGCTGCAGCCGCTCGACGTGAAAGTCGAGCCCGATGTGAGAACGGTAGATTTGATTTTCTGCGTGAAATTTGGCACTCTTCAGCTTGAGACGGCGCAGCAACTCTTCCTCCTGCTCGAGCAGCTGCTGCATCTCCGCCATCTTGGTCGCGATCTCTTGCCTTATTAGGTCGAACCGGAACGAGGTACGGTTGAAGGTGCCCCGGCCCAGCTCGCACTGCTCCAGATCCGACTCGAAGTCATCGACCGGTGGGGTAAAGTCTTCCTCACGCTCCGACGCATTATCGTTCGCTTGCTGGTCGTCGTCGTCGTCATCGTTGTCGCGTACCAGCTCCACCAGCTCCTGGTCACGATCGGCCGATCGCCTGCCACCGCTAGAGGACGCCACACCATCGTCCTCCGACAGGGCGTACTCGAGAAGCTCGCGCCTTCTGTTCTGATGATGACAGCGCAGGGAATCGTAACGACGCTTGGACCGGTGATACTTCTGCTGCCGTTTGGCAGCGGGATCGTCATTCGGGCCGAACTCGTCCAGCTCATCGCCATCCTTGGTGTACCGGTCGATCTCTACCATCGATCCAAAGTTGGGCCGTTTCGGCAGTGAGTCTGGCTGCCGGCTGTGGGCATGATTGTTGGTGAAGATCCCACTATCACTGTCCGACGTGTGGTCAATCACCAGCAACAGTTCGTCCTCGTTCGCTTTCGCCCCATCAGCCAACTGATCGGATGATTCGAACAGCACGTTCCTCACGACACGGCCCACCCTATCCTCGGGACGCTTAGTGCCGGCGGACGTGGTTTTGCGAGCGCTAAACAGCAGCTTGCCCGGGAATGTACTGCGCCGCACTTTGGCATCCTTCGCATCACGATCGTGCCCGACCGCTACCAGTGGTTCACCGTCGACCGAAACGTCGGACAGATTGTTGGTGGCTGCGTCGTGCAGAAAGTTCTCCATGATCAGATGTTTGCCACAGTTTTTGCGCACGTACTTGCGAAACTTTTCCTGCTGCCGCTTCTCCGTGGACTTTTGACTGTGGAGGCACATAAAAAGGGGCGGGGTGTAAGAATGCTGTGAAGGAAACCCGGCCCGGCAAAAACGGGGTGTTACCTGATCTGCGAAAGATGATTCTGGATGGCTTCGCCTTGCTTCAGCACCTTGCGCATCATGCGATTGATGAGTCCGATCTTTTCCTTCTGCTTTTTCGATTTATTTTCCTGCAAGGGGAAGAAAAGGCCGGATTAATAATTAATGTCCAGCAAAGCGATCGATCGTGCTGGTGAGTGAGTGAGCTGTCACGATATAGCTTTGCAGTAGCAGCCCCACTTACCTTGACGCCGGCGCCCTTTTCCAGGTTCGTTTTATTTATTTTCAAGCGAAACTGCACCTATAAGGCCCCGGCAGATGGAAGAAAGCGAAGAAAAAGAAGGCAAAGATGTATAGCGTACAGTAGCGCAAAGTACGATTGGAGGATGAGATTTTCTGAATTCTTAATGAGCTAGCGACCGCCTTGATGCGACACTGCGGACAATTTGCTTACAGCTCGCAGCAAGAAAGCTTGCTTCCGAACCATTCTTTTTTTTCGGCTCATAATTTGAGGCTCTTGCACGCTCACTCCAAGAAGTCCGAATGGCGCCAGTAGCAATAATAATGCCCGCAGTGGTAGCCATTACGTTTACATGGCCCGGGACATTAAAACCCGACCGGCTTACCTCGTTCTTGGCGTCGCCCCACGCATTCCAGATGGAAAGGATGCGTGTGTCGCCAGTCAGGACCTGTTCGACCTCACGCCATCGTTCTATTATCACGTAATCGCTCACGTCACGCGACACTGCGACATCTGCGCAATTGCCGGGGATAACGGTGCGCCAACGAGAAGAACGAAAGAGAGAGAGAGAGAGCGAGAGAGAGAGAGAGGAAAGAAAAAATGGTGTAATTAAAATTATAATGAATCGCGTTTTTTTTTTCGAGACAAACAACTTTACCTTCTGGGCCATAGTTTCCGTTCTGGATTTCGTCGTCGATCAGCGCCCGGATAATGTTGCTGCACGTGGTCGTACCGTTGATGCCGGATACGAACCGTGCCTCGCCCCGGATCCAGATCGGTATTTCAATGTCGGCGGCGGCGGTGGGATCCGGTTCGGTGGACGGTCCGGTTGGTGGTTCCGCTGCCGGCGGTTCGGGCGTCCCGTCGTATGCATCGTCCGTATCGTCCGTTCCGTTGCTGTCCGTTTCGAGACTTTCGGCGTACGGTTTGGGCTCGTGCGTGTGGCTATGGTATGGGATTGATTTTAGCTGTGCGAAAACCAGGGAGTTAGTATTGATGCCATTTGAATTTTATTGGTGTTGAAGTGGTTTTAAATTAGGTATCATAAAGGTAATTAAGGGTTTGGGGAATGTTGGATCGCTTATTATAGGTTGAAAGATACATACTCCAGAACTATTGAACAGAATCGCGATCTCTAAACTTCCCCTATGAGCTGTCTTCGCCAAGGTCTTGACACGTAATTTATAGGCCGACTTTTACTGTATATTTGCAATCTATTGACAGCCTAGACACAGCCTAGATATATTCATATGTCTGACGAATCACTCAAGCATCGTTTAATCCTACTCATCCTATATGCAATTCAACTCCTTAAAATTGCTCCCCAAATTTAATCTCATATTTGTAGGTGGTTTAAACCCTCCGAGAAACTCTGCAGATTTATATTATAAAGATTAATACAGGAATAAGTAATAGCTGCAAGCTACAACTAATCAGATTGTATGTAAATTTGCTTCACCAAAACCTTTCTATCTCAATTCTATTCCGCATTTGAATAATGTAAAAAAACCACAAAAGTTTAGATTTTCTTTATCCATGCCGCCTATCCATAGCATCTCCAATGGAAACCTTGCCCAATAGTTTGGCTCTACACTCTTATCCACCCCTACAGATCTGATCAGCCTCATATTCTTGAGCCAGAATTGGTTCTTTTATTGGTTTGTATTGATCAAACAAGGTATTTGTGTGTGTGTGTGTGTGTGTGTGTGTGTGTGTGTGTGTGTGAGTGCTTCCCAGAATAGTTTACCCCTTTTTTTTTGCTTTACACTCCTTGTTCAATCAAACTGCCCTTTTACTTTCACCCAAATGCCACACACACACAGACAGACCTTGCGCAAAGGACCTCCCTGTATACCTGCATAATAGCAAAGGTACAAACGCATCCAATAGGTTCCAATATTGGAACTACGTCCAAGGAGCGCAGGAGGAAGGCGTTCAAGGCGAAGTAGGAGTAGGAAGTGAGGATAAATTATAGACTCATAGGTTTATAGGGGAACAATTCGAATCACGCAAACTTGGGGCAAAACTCACCAGCTCACGCTTCACAGTACCCCGGCCGGTGCCACACGTTTTCGGTGCCGGTTCCGGTATCGTCTCACCGCAACCCGACGACCAACCACCACCGGCCGGCAGCGATTGCAACTCCCGGTCCGTCCCGCGGAAACTGCCACCCCGGGACGTGGATGCAACGTTACCGGACGATGTCGATTGGCGTTGATGGTTGGTGGTGGTTGTGGCTACGGCAACTTCCTCCAAGTTCGTGGTGCTGTTGGTGGTCTCATCGCCCGTCGTCCTTCCGTCAAGGGTGCTGGTAGCGTCCCGGGTTGATGGGGGTTGGCTGTGCCGCTGGTGGGACCGGTGGTGATGATGGTGATGGTGGTGGTGATGATGGTGATGATTCCTTGGCGGCAGGATCGGGCTGAAGCTGCTCAGCTCCTCGGCCGAGTTCGGCACGGTAGCGGACCCGGTCGAATCGTTGTGAATCAGGGTCGAGTTTTGGGGTGCCATGGTACGTTTCGTTTGGCGCTGCACAGTTGCTCGCACACCGTCCTCACTGTTCGGCGAAAGAAAGGGTGAGAAAAGCGGTAGGGGCTGGTGAATATTTGATCAATAAACCGTGGTCGGGTAATTTGTTCGTTTCGTAATCACTCAGCGAGCAGTTTGTGTGCGTTTTTCGTAGAAGATTGCACTGAATGGGTGGGTTTAAGCGTTGGCTTCCAAGAATGATTTAAGATTGAAGTGTTTTAAGTCGGGAGGGTTTTACTTAGTAAACGGGTTGTCAAATGATAGTCGCCAACAAATTGTACTTCCGTTAGGAGTTTTTTTTTTTCAGGAAAATCCAATTTGAAAATATTACCGATATTTGTGATCGATCGCTTACGTTGTCTGTTATGAAGTTTGCTCAAAAATTCCTATAATTATAAGGAGTTCTCATTTGCTGTAAAAGGGTTCCTTAAACGATATGAAACCTGAACCCTAAAACTGAGTGAAGAAAAGCACGTTTTCCTGGGTCCTGGGATAAAGTGAAGAGTTTTTAGTCGTTATTTTAATAGGGGCTTTGAATCTCTGAGACCTGATGCGCCTCTTAACAGATAAACAATATACGAAGAAAGCTGACCAAGACTTGGAGAGGTCAACATGGGTTGCTGAGCAATTAAGTTGGCGAAGTAGTGCAAGGAGTCGATCGTCAGAACTTAGAGGAGTTAAAGATCGAGCAGTGGCTGGTGATAACGGCGTCGGTCTTCACATAGCAGGACCGGGGTTCAAATCCCATTTGGACCGTCCCACTGTAGTGAGGACTAACTATCCAACCACGTGGTTTATTCTAGTAAGCCAGAAATGGAAGTCATTACCAGGCCTAAGAGATCGTGAGGCCAAGAAGAGAGAGAGAGATTGATCAAACAGCACCTAATAAGTAAGTAGGTAAGTTGTAAAAATGACCAATCAGATAGAGCAAAACCTAGATAAATAGAGAGAGAGAGAGGTACCGCTGCTACCGTAGCAATCAAGATTAAACAAGTGGCAAAAGCTGATTGAACCTAGGAGCGGGAAAAGTCCTGGAAGGAAGCTCCTAGAGTTTTGGAAGTTATGACACTTTTGTAGGCTTTTGCCTCAAAACGTTGGCATATTTCAAGATCGCACGATCACGATTTCAGCACACAGGTAATAAAGACAGAACAGCTAAGCCAATCAAGTGTCCAATATGCTGAGCAAGTCATGCTCAGGAAATGAGATCATCTCAGTGTCAATTCAAACGATTAGACCTCTAGGATCTTCTTCTTTACCTTTCTTACAACATCCTTCATAAGAATTGGCATATGATTTATGTGTTCCTCGATGGAAGACAGAACAACTCATCTTGCAGAAGCTTCGTCCAATTAAACCAAGTATCCTAAATGATGAGCTTGCCAGGATGATCGTACAAAAGGATCTTAGAGTCAATTCACACAGCCAGAGCTCTAAGATTCTCTTCTTTTCCTTCAGTAAAAAGTCCGTAAGAAGATATCGAATACTATTCCATTAGAACGAAATTCTACCAGTAGCTGGAAAGTCTAGCCTGAGGACTACGTCCATCTCAATCATAAATCTACACGCAAACTTCCCATCAAAAGTGATGAACTGGATTAAAATCATCATCATACGCACATAAAGAGATGCACGCTCATTAGATGCATCTATGGAGCAGAGCATTATAATGAAGTGCGGTCGAAAAGGGGTGTTCCAATTTAATCACAGAGGTCTCCCGGCTTTAAATGCTTTCTCCAAAAGCAATCTCCACACGCATCAGCTTTAGATGAAGCCCCATCTAAATTTGCATCACTGCCTAGCCCGGCCCGTGCGAACGTTTGATTTATCGGTGAGCGAAAGTTTTTCACCCCCCCCCCCCCGATTTTCCCGATTTCCCACTACGATATGAAGATAAAAAAAACGCTTCGTTGTTGCTTTGACTAAGAGGACGATTAGCGGGAAATGTAGCCGGCGTATTAAGGTTGGATCGGTGGATGGCTCAGTTTATCATTTTCTTTTTGGCTCAGGCACGGATCGGATGCGCGAGCACTTTGTTTAGCTAATTCGGTTGATTAATGGTTTTTCGCGAATGTTTTTCCCCGCTTTGCTCAACTGTTTTAATTTTGACCGTACGCATCGTTTCGCTAATGGTTGATAAGCGCTTTGATTTTGTTTGTTGTTGTTGTTGCTCCTTTTCTATCTCTCTATTTTCATCTCCGGCTGCGATAAGGAAGTGGCAAAAATTGGTTTCGCATTTTTTGTTTCCGGAAGTTTGTCTAATAAATGTTGTTCAATTATGCTTTGGTATGGGGGGTTTTTCAGAAATTGAAGCTGACAATTTTTTTTTGTGATTTACATAATCTTCTGACCCGGAACGATCGTTGACACTCGATCGTGGGCTGCCCTTTCTCTGAGAGCCGGAGCGCGTTTATAGTATTGGTTTGCTGAATATGTGAGTATTTTTTGTTTGCAAAGCTCTGGACAATTTGCAAAATCATTTTTATTTCATGGTACGGTGAAAACGAGCGTGAGCCAGCACAGGAAAGGCAATTTATGTACGCAATCAGTGTAGCATAGTGCCGGCGTACGGTCAAACGCGAATATGTGTTCTTGGTTTTTTTAAACAGTGATTTGTTCGCTGGTTGTTTCGTTCTGTGTGATGTGCCAAAAGCATTCCTTTGTTTGCGAATTTGTTCTTTATTCTTTGTGATTCGAGGGGGACCTTTCGTGTGTGTGTGTGTAGTGGTTCTTACCACATTTTAATACCATGAGTAGAAAGTATTGCATTAAAAAAAGGAAAATTCATTGTGATTCCAACTTATTATTTTATAACTTTTTCTATTATTCTATAATTTTATTTTCTTACCGGATTTTACGTTTTAGTTTAGACTGGCTGCTTATAGTTTTTGACACGCCACACTCGGTTTCTTGCTGGCAACACATAACTTTAGATGCAATCATTGAATATTTTGTTGTGTGCATTTAATTTCATCCAACCGATTTTTGACAGCTCAAAGGACGTATGCTTTTAACCCCCTTAGTGGAAGATTGAGTTTAATCTTCAGTTTACTATTTAACAGGCAATCAAACCACTTTAATTGCAGCTGCTTACAGTTAACAAAATCGAAACAGTTACAGCAAGTCAGTTTGAAAAAAGCCCTTTGGACTAAACCTTCTCCCAATGCGTTTCCAACTTTGCCACCGGGAATTGGATGCTAACGCACTCTCGTAACTCCATTTAGTGCGATTAATCGGGCCGGCAATCCTGCGTGCTGACTTCCGCTGACACAGAAACCCATTAGTCAAACAATTGGCGAAGCAAACACACCATCGGGCAAATATCGGGGGGGTGTAGCATAAAACGATGAGCAACGAGCCGGGGTGTATGAGGGTATGAGTTTCCCTTTGGCTTCCACTTCCGTACCGTGCACATTTTGCGTTAGCTGATTGCTTTCCATTATGGAGCGTTTTTTGTTGTTGCTGTTGCTTCTGCTTCTTCTTCTTCTTCCTTCGCTAATCTTCCCGAGTGCGAATTAAGATGGTACGATTTGGGAAAGAAGAGCCGATCGTAGGGGACGCGGTAATAAAGTGCAGACGCATTGGGTGGGGGGGGGGGGAGGGTGGTTTTCCGGCCTTAAAGCTTGATTTTTGGCACAAATTTTTAGATGCAGTTAGAGTGTAAAATGCTGAAAAATAGATTTTCCATTAGATAATTGCCTCGTTACTGGTGTGAGCATTCGTACCAGATCCTGCCGACTCCCGATCGTTTTGCATTGCAAAGCGAAAGGAAAGTTAAGCGCACTTTACATTGTGGTAGGGCTGGTGGGTGGGTGGCCATGAAAAAACAAAAAAAAAAAAAAACGACTCACATCACTCACAAACACGCCGGTCCGATGCCGGAAAGGTATGGCAGCACCGGCCGCAATAAAACATATGTTCCGCTCTGGTTGGATCGTTGAATCATTGGATGGACACGACAGCCGCCTCAGCTGTGTGTGTGTGTGCGTGTGTCCAGTACCCGCCAGATTACAAAGATAACACGAGAACAAAGGCAAAAACAGCTGATTAAAGTGATAGTTTTCCTTCATTTCCCGGCAGCCCGCAGGCGGCGGTCGATCGGCACTATTAATCGTCTCACCAATAAAGGGAAAAGCTTAATGTGTACGATCGATCACAGTGACGTGTTGCATCGGTAAGGGTTTCATTTTATCGGGCTGCACACGCGGACGCAAACAACACAGTCGTAAAGCAGATGTTTTACACCGCGATCGCTCTCGGTGTTTGTCTGTCCGATTTTTACTTTTTGTGTTGAAGCACCGGCACCGATGATGATGCACAGTTTCGTACTAAATAAATCACCAGTTTTGGGAGTGGAATAGGTAGGAGGGAAGAAAAACCCGCCAGTAAATTACATTCGTGAAGCTTTGATGTGGTGATTGAGGAGCGAAAAAGTCAAAAGCCACAATGGTGAAGGTGTTAAACCTCATCGTACACATCATACCATTAAGGCTGGACAAAGGCTGGCAGGCAGAGCGTTTTCTCTCGCTGACTGAGAATGCAATTTCACCTCACCAGTGCGATCGTGCTTCCACACGCTGCCCCAAGAAACAGATTGTTGTGTAAGTGTTGTGCGTTCGTATTGGAATTGGGCGTACGGAAATCGATTCGTCAAACGAGCAAACGCAGCGTCTGATCTGTTAATGAGACGGGGGCCGTGTTTGGGT
Organism: Anopheles stephensi; assembly: GCF_013141755.1. Taxonomy (NCBI): domain Eukaryota; kingdom Metazoa; phylum Arthropoda; class Insecta; order Diptera; family Culicidae; genus Anopheles; species Anopheles stephensi. Next base: position 20,622,191 of record NC_050203.1, read on the forward strand.
TGTTTGATGGAATTATTTGGATGAGCCGTTTAGAGCCCCCCCCTCATTCCAATGGTGCTGGGCCAATTGAGATGGAGAATGAAAAGCTGATGTTAAACAGAATGTAATTTAATAATTGGAATCGGTTACATGATGGATGGGTAGGAGCATGGAAGCTACGGTGAAGGTTTTAAAGCTTTTTTGGGTTGGAATTTTCATCAAAAAGTGTGTTTTTCCTTGTTTGAACGTGTTTTCGAGGTTTTAAAAAGTAGTTTAACGCAACTAGAATTACAATTTGAGTCAAACAGTTTATTTTCCTAACCCTTTCACCTTCACCTTTGAAATGCACTTTTCTTCGCATTTGATACAAAAGACTTCTACGAGCGTATATCGAGAAACAAGCGATGAACCTGGATTAAATACGATATGCTTAATAAAACTGTTACATACAAATGGGTTTTACACGATAAACCGTTTTATTTTTGTTTGGTAAAATTTCTCTCCATTAACCACCAGCACACATACAGATTGTACCAACGCGTATGACGCAACTGAGGGCGTACGGATAGGTGCGATCGATGTTGGGCGTGTACGGAAGGTGATAAAAATTTATAAAAATATCAAATAAAACCCACCATTAAATCTACACCCGCCCTGTAATCAGCGAACAAGTCAAAGAGTCGTGCAACGTGCACGTTTCGCAACATTTTACACAATAAATCACATAAAAGGAAGGATTATTTTATAATCGCGTCACTTGTAATTGTGAACATAAGAGATGGGACGCGAACCGAAAAATAAAACAAGGCTTCATTCCCTCTCTTTACCTTCGAAAAAGCCACTAACCATCTTCTTTTTAAGCCGCAGCAAGTCAATGCAAAGCGAATGTTAATGGAATTCAAATTATATCGTACACGGTTGGCGTGTAGCAATAACTAATATTTGATTACACCGAAGCCGGGAGCCCTTTGGGTTTTGCTTCACATCATTCCAAAAAAGGGCACCCGTATATCACGTCCAATTACATGCGGTTATAGTGCAGTAGTCCGAAAAAAAATGCACCACTCGACCAAATTACCAAAGAGGATCCCCAGCCCCCCCCCCGCTTTTGGACAGATTTTAATGGTCATTAAGGGCCGCTTGAGAAATCGTCACCGTTGTAGGTCGGCAGGCCGAAGAGAGAGAGAGAGAGAGGGAGGGGGTGGAAGGGGTTGGGTGGAAAACAAATCAACCCATCTGCCCTTACCGGGCACACGGTGGCAAATCATAATTTTCAAAGCTCGAACCAGCTCCAGTCAGCTCCATTTGCAAGAAGATCGTTTGCGTAAATCGTCCGCAACCGATCCACTTTCATCTTCACCACCTTAACTGTTAACCCTTAATTAGAAGGGGTGCCCTTTTTTTCTGCTCCACACGGCCACTGATGATGGTGAGCCATTCCATTGAACTGCTTTTTTATCCTCAACGTGAGAATTGTTTTCGCTTTTTTTTTTGTTCGGGGCGCCCAGATTCGGTTTTACTCGGAATGCTGGTTTTTCTTCTGAGAGATGGGTAAATCGAAGAAAAAGGAAAGCAACTGTGGCTGTTTTTTTGTTTTATTTCGATAAACAGACAAATTAAAACCCCAATTCGATTGTGTGTGTGTGTGTGAGAGTCTGTTTGCTTCACAAAATTGTTACATGGTGTTCGATGCCATTACGGAAAGTGCGAGCAGGGCGGGTGAAAATAACGAATTAACGCATCTTTAGCAGCGACCACCTTTTCCCAGGAAAAGGCATACAGATCGATAATAAGCCGGGCGTGTGTGTGTGTGCGTGTGTACGAGTGTCTGCGTGAAAGGTGTGATGAGTTATGTCACGTTATCGCCACACGCAAACGAAAGGGAAAAGAATCTTGCCGATCTCGTATCGTTCGAGATAATCGACAGACAGTAGTAGCGCACGCGTGCGTACGCTCAGTCTTTCAGTTGCACCTCTTTCGCGCTTCACACCTTCGTAAGGTAAGTGCATTTCGTGTACGAGAAAAAAAAAACGCCATTGTACCGCGCGGTAAATGCACCCGGCCAAAGAAGCCAGATGGCCAGGCGGATCGCTGGTTGAAGTGAAATTCTACCAATCAACGATTCACCGATCGCCCGTTTCACCATCCAAGAGCGCACGGACGTAATCGTGTGCCGGCAGCTATTGTTTTCCCAAACGTCCAGACGAGGCTGTGCGCATTGCTCAGCGTAATCAGATCACAAATTAGTTTGTGATCATCTGCTTTCGTTGCCTTACTGCTGTGGTATGGTCACGCCCAGCACCCATCACCAACTCGCGCACTCGTGGCTTTTCCAACTTATCATTAGAGATTCCGTATTCTCATTGTACCGCACAGTGCCCATTCCACAGGGTTGACAGGGTTGACAGGGCTGTACGCATTTGTCGTCCATTGTTTTCCATTTGTCCCTTGGCGAGGTTTGATGGGCTTCGGGTGGTCTTACTGCTCACCGCTTTTTTTTGTTTTAATTTTTATTTTGCTTTCATTAATCCCCCCACACCTCCCATCCTCCTTTTGAGGGACAGCTGCCACAGACCGACCTGGTATAAGCTGTAAACCTCCAGTAGTCAGGGAATGTGTATTGTTTTGTCACTCCTGGAACAAACCCAGCGCGTGCGTATCTCAGGCGTTGCACAGCTTGTTTGTTGTCGTCTGGAATTTGTTTCGCCCATCAGAGCCCCATCATCAGAGCAAGGGGAGGGCAAGAAAACTCGCTCGATTGTTTCGAGGGAAACCACTTTCCCGGGCCAGAAGATGTGTGTGTGTGTGTGTGTTGATTTCTTGTGCCATTTGATATGATTTTGCAACGGTGTTAACCATTCGCCCGGCTACATTTACTATTTGTCCCGCGATGGTTGGGTATGGAAAATTGCCTCCCTCATCATGGGCGCCCATCTGCTTTCTCAGCGCGAGCGCGTGCAACAATTCGTGGTGATAATTATGGGTTGATATCGAAACCCGTGCCTGTGTCAGGCTGGGCAGGGGATCAACACACATCAGGCCAGTCTTACGGGCAAAAAAGCGTGAATATATGGGGCAAATTGTTGTGAAGAAAATACCACAAAATGGTATTTGCATTGCAAATGGTGTGTGAACAGAGTGATTGGTTTTGTTTGTCTATTGAGCTTATTATTATCAGAGACATTTGCTTTTCAATCAGAAAGAAATGTGCGAGGGAAAAGGATAGATGAGCTGCTGTTTTAGGTTCTAATTTAAAAATTTCAACAATAAATTGAGTTATGTTTAAAATCGTTGGAATTTGTGCCAAGCATTCAACTGTTAAGATTAGAGCTCTAAAGAGAATCCGAACACAGATCACTCGCTGCAGCTTGGTTAATGCTGCTCGCAATTGGTTTCAGTATCATATTAAAGCTTTTGTATTGAGTTTGTGATTGTTTAAAGGAATTTTTCCTTTACCTCTGCATTTTTTATGGCGTCATTATGGGGCCAAACATGTCTCTTACAAGTTGAAATACATTATTAGTGCCAACATTACCCGTAGGATGATTGCTAAGGCAAAGCATTAGTAGCGGCGGACACAAAACACAGATTTTCAACAAAAAATCAGACTATAAAATTAAAAAATTATAGGGAACAGTTTCTGGAGAAGTATGTTACGCCTTAGAAGTATGTTACGCGGCGGCCCCTGTTATAAAGCTCATTAAGTTCAGTCAAGTGATCAGAAATAGAACTTGTCAGCTGTGGATTTTTTTTGTAAACAGTTTGTGAAATGGCTTTGCTAATGCACTTTATTGGTAACTAATAATTATGTTCAATTCACACTAAAAACCACTTTCATAGCAAAATAAACTGGACGCTATAGATGGATAAATCATTTAAAACAGGAAGTATAGTAAATATTAGGACGTGAAAGTAGTCTGGAAACAACAGGAGCCTTAAGAGTCATTTAAAGATGTCTGTGTTTAAATTCTATTTTTAACTCTTTTTATAATTATTAATGTTGTAATTGTGTGATAATTCTTTTTAAAGCTTTTAAAAACAAATCATTTATATTATTAATGCGAGTATTTTTATTAAATTCGATTGACTGTACCAAATTAGCGTTCAGTTGCTACTGCTCTATTATTTCGACCAAAAATACGACAATCAACGATAAATGTTAACATGCTAGAAATAATATCCTAATAAATCTAACCATTGCATTATAAACAAATAAACATTCTAAAATTATCACTGTATGAGCTCAAACCCGACGGCTTGATCTAATTTAAGAATGCAGCACGATTCTCGCTTTGATTCTTGCTCGCTTTATCCATTATAAACTTTGCACGGTTTGTTGAACATTTTCCCCCTTTCACTTTGTGTTGTTCTGGGAAACACTAAAATATCAATCACTGGACGCATACGATGCCGCTGGTAGCACCAAATTTGAACGATGGCACGAAAAGATCCACAGAACGATACGGTACGATCACTGTGAATTCTCCCAGTGCCAAGGTCCATAATTGGTCACGGTAGTACGCACACGACGGTTCACGGTTCAACCGCCGTCGGCCGGTGGGCCGGTTGTTCGCAGGTGGATTTATGTTATACTAGGACGTCAGTGGAAAAGCGTGGAAAGAAGCCCCGTGTTTTTTTTACCAGCGCGGCAAGGTTTATGATTTTTGCATGCATTTGTCCTGCACGATGCGTGATAGCTATTATACGAATTATGAACTATTACAACCATTCGTTTCCCTTCGTTACGGTTATGCTTTGGGTATGTTTTAGCGTGGGTAATTGGAAACTAACGCAAGGCTTGTATTTGCAGTACAAGAATAAAATAGTAAATTTGTCGCTTTAATATACGTCAACACATGGGCTTATACCCGCTGCCGCTTGATTACTACCAGTCGATGTTCTTAAGGCGATAGCGTACAGCTCAAGCAGATAACAGTCGCGTGCCTTTTTTGGCTGTACGAAATGGACGTGCTCGCGCACTCTCTTGTAAAGGAAACTAGCTTCGTCATTATTAACACCATCACTATCGCTAACGACGAGCGAGTGGAAAACCTGTGCGTGGAATGGTGTGCGGTTGAGGCACGGTTGAGTTAGAAAATGACGAGCAGCAAAAGGTGAAATGTGTCATAAAAATAAATGAAGGTCCATGAAGGTAGGGTTGGCGATGTCCGTGCTTTGTCGTCCAACGGGACGTGTCGGGGTGCGAGAAAGCAAAAAAAAAAAGGGGAAAACGGAAAAATCGGGAAGTTGAAGAAAACTAGGGCGCGGCTCGGCAGGACTCTACCATTTGCCTGTTCCGAGTCCGGTTGTTTTACGGTACGATTAGAAAAAGGTGACTAGTGGCGTGTTCTGGTCGCGAGGAGACCATCAACACCCGGGGGCGAGAGACGACGAACTCCACGATGCTGAAGACGACAGACGTGTCGCGAATGGGAGGGAGAGAGAACGAGAGAAAGTGGTGCTTTGGCTTTCCACGTATAGCAAGAAGTTGGCCACCACCGATAGCCAGGTGAATGGCCGTTGGAAAATTATTGATTACGTTAATGGTGGTTCTTGGCTGTTAGATGGATGCGGTACGGAACGCGGAAAGGAGTGGCGCTGCTTTTCTTTTCACTACGGAGCGCGGTTTCCACGCGGAACCCGTGCTCTTGTTTTGTTCCTTCCGTACGACATTCAAATGTCATGAATGGAGCAGAAATCGGCCAAGGATGAGCAAAGCAGCTCATGGCGTAGGGGGAGAAAAGGGGACAAAGAAGGACGCGAGGATGATTTAATATGAATCGATATGTTTTTGCGGGGCGGTTCGAAATGGGAACGGAGCCACAACCTCGCACCTGTCTATCGGTTAGGGGTTCGCGTTCTGTTTGGTTTGTTTGGTTGCTCCTCTGCTGGAACACTCAAGGCTAGCCTTGAAATGTCCTCCGTCGGCTCGGTTTCGTTTCGTTTTCAGGCAGGTGTTTCTGCATGCGGGTTTTGTGTGCCCTGGGTTCCAAAAAAGAACGGACTGCATGCGGGAGCCATACTGCGATCGATTCGATTCGGAGGGCTGAATTGGAAAAATCGGTTTGCAAGGCACGACAAGCTACCGAGTGGCGTGTATTTGCGCGGGCTGAATGCGTCATCGATGATGTGTTAGGTTAGGGAAAGGGTTTCTTTTCCGATGATGGTTGTTTTATCTGTTTTCCTCCATCGGATTGATTGAGTTGATTGAGTAAATAAATGAGTAAGAACTGGTATAATGCTACTATGTCTTATTTTTCTCTTTAAATTATTTTATCAACCGAGAAAATGAGACAGAAAGGTATGAAAATGGAAGAGAAAAATTTAATAGATAATAAGAGTATTTGTTGCTACATTAAACATAAAACAGACGAAAGTAGAAGTAAAAAATTAATCGAAAAGAAGTACTGCAACATAAATAAATCAGATATTGAATTAATAGAATCATCCCCTTAATGTAGGCAACACTTCAGTCCAATCCATTTACCAAGATATAAGATTACGGTTAACAGTTTATTGGGTGTTTGAAGGAGATTATACAACATTAAATAAATGTTTTTTTAAGAAACGCAAACCAAATGATGTAAAAAGAATAAGAGACAGTTAAAGGTAAGTTTAGAATCAGATAATGCAAGACAAACAGTCCGTGTATAGAATCAGAGGGAAAAATAAACGCCGAAATGTAGGCAATATCGCGATAATCTGTTTCTACTTCGACTTTCATAGTTTTTTCTTGTCCTTTTATGGTGTAGGGTATTGTTATACAAATCAGTAAAGTAAAATATAGTCTAAAAATCATAAACAATCCTTAAAAATAAAGAAGAAAGCTTAAAAGACCAGAAAGCTTAACTACTAGCAATTAAAAAAACGTACTCGACAAACGCCTTCATATTATTCAATATTAAACTTCCCTGTGCCGATAAAACTCGCGCAACAAATGAAACACCAGTCAGCCGTCGAATAAAGCTTTTACGAAACCAAATCGCGATAAGACGCTGCATTAAGAGAAATTAACTTTCTTGCAACCCGCGCCGATGACGTTGGCACTGATCAGCCGCACTGATGGTACCAGTTCCGCATAAGGCGGTCTCCACCATCAAACACCCACCCGTGGGCGTGGAGTCAGCCATCGGTCAAGAGCGCTTCCGTTTTCCGGCAGTCGATTAAAAGATAAGTATGGCCCATTTGTTTCCCAACCAAATGCATCTCGACACTACAACAAACTTGCAGCAGCTGCAGTTCGACAACTCGATTGATCAAACATTGACAATTACGCCACCCCGAAGAAGTGTGCATTAAAAATGGAAAAAAAACACACACACGCGCGAAGATGTAAATCGGTGCCAACTCGGTATGAAGAAATCAAGAAATTATTTGCATCGGTGCTGTTTCGCTTGCTTTCGCTAGACATGGGGGCCAGCTGGTGGGCTGGTGGCCAGCTCAGGCAGACAAGCAGAAGAGAACAAAGAGGAAAGAAAAAACAATCAAACCCCGGTGCACTCCGATGATCGATTTTGGGTGAGTAGTTGGGAAATTGCCAGCTGCAGATGCCAAACTGGATGGATCAGCCCGTCAGTGCAACCCCCATTCGCCCAGACACCCAGACCGATCGTACCCTCAGCGTACATGAGCGTCAAGAGTGAATGTGTGGTGCACCAAGAGATGGGCGCAAAAAAAAGAGACTCCCGCCAGTTGTGGCACGCGAACACCGCACCTAATGAAGATCCGAACAAAAAACAAAAGGTCTTCACCGCCGAGATGTAGTTTAAGCGCATTTGCGTTGGAGTAATTTGGGCGGTTGAGTAATCGTTCGCAAAGTGTCGGGCGGCCGGGGGTGCGCAATAGCGAATGTTGATTATACATGGCCGTACGGTGTGCTGAAGTTGCGTAGAAAAGGCCGGTGGCGATGGCGAAAGATTTGTGACATTTGGACAATCAAACCCGTGGCCAAAACCCGTTCTGGAACGCAGTAGATCGCGCAGACGAAAGCGAAGCGAACTTTTAGGCGTTCCGGTTCCGGAGGCGTCCGGAACCACCTTTAACCTCCACCACATCCGATTCCATAATGTTTAGTTTAATAAAAAAAAATTGGGCTAGCTTCGATTTATGACAAATAAATATTCTCAAGTTCACGGCGCACGGCAGCAAAGATACTATCGAAAGTGAAGAGCGTCAAGGAAGGAGCCATCAATTCACGGCTGTCAAGCTGTCCGATTATTCTACCCATGCGATTGACAGGCGATCCGCCCCTCCACCTGGGGTGGCCAAAACGGGGTGGTTGCCGATGAGAAATTGATGAGATCTGATGCACTGTTTTTAATTTTTAAATATCAATTCCCCCCTCCTTCACGTGGCGCTCGACAGTCGTTTGAAGATGCGTCACGTCATGCGTCGTCGAGTTGTCGAGCGCAAACGCACCAACGCCGAGTCGGTGCTGCTGCTGATGATGAGCTGTGGTCCGACCTGCTGTGGACTTTTAAATTGACTCGTTAGCTTAATGGAGTGTATCGGTGACGGCATATCGGACGCACCGCCAGGCCTATAGCGAGAGTGAGGCGCGTGAATCACGGAACCACCCTAAGGGGCCGAAACCCCAACCCGGAGAACTGGACCGGATGGATGGATAAGTTTATATGGCCCGGATTTCGGTGAACCGTGACCATGGTGCGGAACAATGATGCCGGACGGTTAGGCTTTCGAAAAAAAAAAGCGAACGACCGACGCTGGACACTAGCACTAAAGTGCGGGCGCTCCGTGGTCGTCTAGAGGTCGAGGTTTTTTTTTATATTTGGAAGACTTTCGACGGGCAGCACCCGGCAGGGCACTACGGTGGTCAGCGAATTGTAACCGGTAGCCCAGATCGTCTTTAATCGGTCGAATGGCTCATCAACGCCACCGAACCTGCTCTTGCGACGCGTCTTGTTTTGTCCGGGTGGAACTAGACTGGGTTCAATAAAGGAAGGAACCTGCTGGAAGGAGCTGTTGTGCGATCCCTTCACTTTGAGTTTTATAGTGATTGAACCAGGAACAAAAAACTCCACCAAGAAGCAATATTGCAATAAAACCACCAACAAGAAGCAATCAGTTCTAGTTCAGAGATTCTACGAACGTTTGGCAACTTTTTCAATAACTTACCAGTTAATCACATCACCGTGACGTTCGCTTAACGGTAGACACCGGATCAGTTGCCGGTCGTTTTGTTGCGCTTACGGGTTATTTGGAAGTTATTCGCGAAACTGTTAGAACTGTTGCTGTACTGCCACTGTGCACTGTGAACTAGCGTTACTAGTCCCGTTTTACTCGTTTTAACTTGTACTTCACTGCGTGATACGATAGGATAGGAAACTGGAAGATCTCGTTCTTATTCACACGCTTTTCGTTTTCTTTTGATTTCGCCAGAATTTGCTTCCGAATACCGCTGCTTGCCGATTTTGTGCAGACTGCATCACACTTCACAGTCTTATGGTGGTCTCTTTTTTGGTGCTTGTATGGTGAAGCACAGTTCTGTGACCCTTGCCGTACCGGGTCTGCACACGCACTGGTCCGTGTAGGTTCTGGTAGACCTTCGGTCACCGACTGATTGCTTGACTGCGGATCAAACCCAGTCGCAGGGTCTTGGGCACCTAGAACCCTCACGCTGGTCACTCGTTCCCCGGTCGTAGCACACTCCTCACGCCCGGTTACTGTTAAATCCAAATGCCTACTAAATCTTAACACTTGCCAGCGCACTTCGAATGATCCGCTCGCCCTTCGCACACTGCCTAGAGACGAAGGTCCTTCCCGCACAATTTGGGGGGCGAGACCTTGCGTGCGTGATAAGGTGGGAAGAATGATGGGAACGAAACCAACAGGGACAACACTACATAACCTAATGCCAGGGGTTTAAGTCACCCACCAGGAGCGGAACACATACAGCAACATACACACACACACACTTTTCAGCTAGCAACCCCACATATGCTCGAAGGATCAACTGGAGTATGGTCACAAATACACTGAGAAGTCACACACACACACTGTAGAATTGGATTTTTCGTGGGTCAAAACGGGGGTTCGCGGTAGATAACATGGGCCACAACACAACACCGAGGCAAGTATCTGTTTGCAGTTTTCCGTTGCTGGGGCAACCGTCCGCAACGATGGTTGGTTGGTGATTCGTGTTCGTTCGACTAACCCGACCCGGTATCCTTGACAACAGGCGAACAACTAAACAGTCGCGCTTTCTTGAAGGCCCAACCATGTGCCATGCCGCCCGGTGCAAGTGTGCGCACCTTCCGTGTCCGTCTACCCGCCGCTCTTTGGCTCTCTCTCTCGCTCTCTCACCACAGCGGTACAGGTGACTTAAATTCACTTGCTCTCTTTGGAGGCTCTGTTGTTTCACTCTCGCGGGGTTGGTTTTTTTTTTATCCTCCAATTGAAGCCCAAAGCTAAGGCTTTTCCTCGATGACGTAGAACTAGAGTGAGAGGGCAATTTTCTGTGGCTTTGTGAGAAACGTTGTAAAATGCTCACGCTCATGTGTGAGAGATCATGATCTACAAAACAGGGGCGCGCGCGTGATCCATCGTTGCTCTCGTCTGATCGTGAAGCTGGCAGACGATCGTTTAATGTTTCTCCAACAAACATGATCGAGCAGATGGGTCTTTTGTTTGGCAGAGATAGAGAGAGAGAAAGAAGGAGGCCGGTTGTAAACAAAAAAGGGAAGGTTTTGTAAGGTGAGATCGATCATCTGGAATAGCTGGCTAAAACAAAATCTATTTAATCCATTTCGTTGCTCTTCGTGAAGAGGTACGGCTGATCGAAATGTGGCCCAATTTGGGGAACAGCTGTTGAAGCCATGTAAAATCGGATTGGGAGATCTCAATTTCCTGGCGATTGAGCAAATTTAAAAAGCTTAAAATATTAATACAAAAAAATAAGCGCACAAGAGCAAGAAAATAGTTAAAATTTTTGAATTTCAAACTTAATTTGTAATAGGGGTTTCTTATAGCAGATGCTATAAAAATTTAATCAAGGATACTTTTAGGCCGCAAAAGCTTTTGCATAAGCATGAAACAGATAAATATAAGTGATTCTTCTGCAAAATTAAAAAAAAAATAATGGACTGGCTATCCCTCCGGTTGATTATACTCATTCGTTTGCCCTTATAATGCATCCCAATCCAAACCGTCTAAAGATAGAAAAGTTCCGAAAAAATGCACCTGTTATTGATGCTTGATTGATCCGCAGGAACGAGCAACAAAAAAAAAAAAACAAGCCGAAGGAAGAAAAGGGAAAACAAATTTCCACCGTACAAATCACAAACCAATCCCAAATAGGGTATTTCCAAACGCCAAAAGCTGATACGTTCCATTCAGTCTAGTCTAGTAAAAACTACGCTATTAGCTTCCCAGTGACTCACCTATACCTGTGATAGCTGGGTGTTAGTTTTTTTTTGTGTTTTAGAACTCCGTTGCCTTCCTTTTGCGTGTCAACAAGAAATGTTTTGTTGTTTTTTGTTACTTCAAAAACTGCTCCCTCCCATATTGACAACATCACAGTCACAAGCGATGGCGAACGGAGGAAGGAAGCAGTAAAAACAAGTTCATGGTGACAAAAAGGGGAGTATGGTATGGGGGCGACTAGCGAAGGGTAGAAAACCGCGAGTGAAGAAGCTCGTTCACTGCGGACGAATTACTGGCAGAATGCGCCAATGCGAGCGGGACGCATTTGCTCCGATCAAAAGTCGAACGATAGCAAAGGATATTTGCCCGTGCTGGTCCTGCTATAAGTGTGTGTGTGTAAGGATTGTACCTTGTGGGTGGTGTGGTGCGGTGACTGCTGTCCACCATTGGAGGGGTTGCAGCAGATCCTTGTCGTGTTACTTCCTTCAACCCACTAATTTAATGACATTTTGCGTGTCTGTGTGCGTGACTACGTGGAAAACTCCGAAAGGGAACGGGAGTGCCGGTGGGCCGGAGTTATAATTACCATGGTTTTGCGGTGGAATATTACACTTTTGGAAAATAAAACCAGAGCTTAATTTATTGTTGTTGGTGATGATGTTGTGTGCGCAGATTTGGTTGTGACAGTAGCCGAGCCAGGTCCGATTATTGGACGGTGCTAACGATCCACCAGGGAGTGATTGAAGCAAGGAGGATTATTTGTCTCACGAGCTAAAACGTTCTAATGATTGCTGAAAGAAAGGTGAATTTATAATTTCAACCACCTTTCGAGACCGAGTATGAAATGTTATTTATTTACACACTTGGAAAAACATCCTCGTAATAAGCTCCACAAGCGCGTTGTTTTAGGTTGAAGGAAAAGCGGTTTTCTAACCCCAAGAACCTTTTCCGGCTAAAGGCACACGTTACAGGGGGGAGGGGGGAGAAAGGGAACGTTGGAAAGTTTGTTTAATCGAAACTGGACCAGAATCGGTGCACCGGTGTAGTGTAGGGTAGCAAGATTGTCGTGTAGACCAACCTTTTACGACCCTGAGCCGCGCCACGCTGGCACCAAGAAGGGTGCCATTTTGGTTCCTGCTTCTTCTTCTTGCACGTCGAGTTGCGTCGATTTCGTCGATCTAGCCGTAAGATAAGAACCGGTAGACGGTAGCAAAACGCCGGCCGGGGGAAAGCTGATAGACGGTTTTGCTCGTGCTGTTACAACAACGAACACGTCTTTCGTACGGTGTTTCTTTACAGGGTTTTGGGGGATGTTTTTTTCTGGTTGTGGTTGCTAACTACTTATTTTGTATTATGAAGTGCATTATATGGTGAAGGAATCTATAATCAGGCACGCCACCGAGTGTGTACACGTACAGGATGAAAGTTTATATGCACATGCAATCTACTCGAATGTTACTGTCCGCTAGTAACCGAAAAAACGGTTGCTAATTGGTAGAATAAGAAAGTTTGTTCAAAATCTATATCGATTCGATGTATTCAATATGATTAACATTAAAACAAATGTCCCTTCCAATATACAGTGGTGAACAAAATAATAAGACCAGCCTACACTACACTACAACCTCGAGCAGTCTTAGCCTGCCAATTTCTGGCTTTCTTGGTCAATATTTCTGGCCAATTTTTGTAGCAGTAGCAAGTAGCAAAGTAGTCAACATCATAAAATTTCCAACAAAGTTTTAAACAAACAATTGGGTCGTGATCTTGCAGATGGCGTCCATAATGTCACGTTCAGTCTTATTTTATATTTTTATGTGATTGTGGTCTTATTGTTTTATCCAGCACTGTTGATCATCATCAATTATCAATTATGAAATCATCAATTAATATAAACTTTTATTCTTTAAATGAATAAAAAACTGAAGGAACAAAAAGACATTTTTTTCATTTAGTTCGGGAATTTGGACTTTTTTTTTGTTTGTAAAACATTTAGCAACAATTACTATTTAAATTTTACGCCAATTTATCATGGATGTACGCACGATTTCATGAAAATAATTGTCGTCCCGCTGCGAACTGTTATTGCAGCGCCTACGGGTTTTCTGTACTGTTTTTAATAGAACCAAGTCATTTTGACAGTTAATTTAGAACAAAAGGTGTTCGGAAAATTGAAGCAGATAGTTCAAATTATTTTTGAAAAATTGCGAAAATATGTTATGTAAAGCTACTACAACCAATGACCGTTTATTTATGTCACTCACTGTATTATTTACCAAATGAGTCATTTTTTTCTTGTAAAAACCTGTAAGAACTTCTTCTTCCTCTTCCTTGGCACTACAACCTCGAGTGGTCTCGACCTGCCATTTCTGACTTTCTGTGACTTAATGCTACCCTTAGTGAAGTAGTCAGCCCTGCGTACGAGAAGGCGGTCTGGATGGGAATTGAACCCCGGACCTGCCGTGTGGTGACCGGCGCCATTTTAGCCTCGGCCACCTTCCCGCACCACCTCTAAGAAAAAGCTGCCTAAATAGAGATTTAATTTGGCCATAGTGCTCTCTATGATCAGAATGAGTTTCAAAACGGCTGGGAAATTTCACCACTTACTTCTCATTTAATGATAAAATACGTCATACACCAACAAATTAACACATTTCCCATTTTTGGTCCTAATTATAAAGTTGTACCCAAAAACCGTTTAAAAAAAAAAAAAAAACTCTTTTTGACATTTTAATATGCCGTGAGGCGAAATGCTCTCCCTTCTTGGCCATTCGAGGAGGAAAAATATGACTGATCGTGCAGGTTTCGCTAAGTTTTGCTCGAATTTTTCCCTACTTCGTTCATTAAAAAAGGTAAGTTTTCTTGCTTCAACTTTCTACGGAATGATTTGCATAAATTGTACGAAATTTCTTCGCAAAGGATTTGTGGCGAAAACCCGAATGACGGCCCGCGCGAAAGAACGAACAGCACGGAAGCAATACATCTTGCTGCGCATCGTTATCGTTGCGGGTTGCGCGAAGTGTTACGGGTCAGAGGGTGTGGGTTTTACAGTTCGGTGCCCCATCGGTGTATTCAAAAGGGCGGTGTTTTGATCGTAATCTAAGGCATGGCACGGCATGAATGTGTGTGTGTGTGAGATTGTAAGGAGGTAGCGTGGGCCGTGTGGAAAAAGACTGAAGCTCGACTTTCCATTCTTGGGCTTGGGTGGAGTGGAGTTGTTTCTCGATGTTGGCCAAATGTTTAGATTTACATGCTCGGGGGTTTGAGAAAAGTGTATTTGCAGGGGGGGCATTCTGATAAGAACGAACTCCCTTTTCTATGATTATTTTCTACAGTTCTAGCTGTATGATTTTACTTTGTGTTTTAATGATCTTTAAGTTTGACAATTACAAGATGCAAGATTCTTGTCAGAAGTCTTTAATAAATTTCTTATGAAAATGTTGATGAGAAATAATTACATTGACTTGCTTATTTATGTAAAGACTTATGTCTTATGTCTAAATACATCCCATGCAACGGCGATTAAATTGCTCTGTAACCCATCACCCGGCCACGACCACTGTATGGCAGCTTTCAACGATCCGAGAACCAACTTTTCATTAGTCCGAACTATTCGCGTGCATATTTGGAAAACTCCTTGCCCTGGAACTACTGGCCACCCCATGGCAATCATTTTTTTCCCCTGCCCCCGGTTCACTCCCCAACACACCAAAGACGCCCGCCAGGCACACAATACAGTACGTGCGAGCGGAAGTTGGCGAAGGAAGCGGGAACGGTAACACTTTGATTGTCCTGCCAGATTAGAGCCCCGATGGTATGGCAGGCCAACTTCTCAAGCGGCGTTAGGTCTTAGGGATGTGGTGGCAAATTAGAGTGAAAGCTTCGACCTTTGCGGGTTCCGTTTTTCCGTGCCAGGGGCTCACGGGTGTTTTCTTTTCTTCTTGTTCCACCATTTCGCGAGCCGTGTTGGTTCGATGGAAGAAAATTCGATCCGTTCGAGGTTTCGCGGGCTGGTGGTTGGTGGGACAGTGAGCGTTGGGAGAGGATGATGGTTGAGCGAGGTATATCCGGTAGTATGTTTGGGGCCAACGGTGACTTGGACTTGGTTGATGTTTGCCTTCCCCATCGTGGATTACAACCGTGCGTTTGAGTGTGTGTACCAGGTACGCGAACTACGGGAAGTTCGATGTCGATCGATAAAACGTTCTTCGAGCGAGAGAACGTTTGCTTACAGGTTAGGTGCTGGAATGGAAAATTAAAAGCACAGTTTTTGGTGGCCTATTGGCTATTTATGCACTGTAATTCACCTCACATAACACAGTCAGAGGGGTTGAATTTATGTACGGTAGTTTGGGTGTTCAATTGTATCGTTACAGGGCAATTATAATGAGTTTTTGTTCCTTATATCGTGTATGAAACAGAGTATCCTGCATGAAATACAATCCGGACTGATCTTTTGCTGTAAGGATAGACCCCCTGGTGACGTGTAAATCAAGTAAAGAAAGTCAGAAAACTTAGACTTTTTAGTGAGGACCAGAGTTTGCCAAAGAGTTCAAAGAGTTATCGTTGTACTTCAAAAAAGCTCTAACGATTCAGTATCTCTAATATTAAAATCTGTTCACAAGTTAAATAACATTAAATGATCAAATTGAAACCCGACGATGATAGACGACTCAGTTCGACTGTGAGTGGTATTGAGCAGCTTGCCAAGACCTCAATGTAGCTATAACTTCATGAGTACAACCGGTCATGGATCGAATTTGCTCTAAATGAAATGAATGAATCTAAATGAAATGAAACCGGTCATGGATCGAATTTGCTCTAAATGAAATGCAACTGTTTAAAGCTCGATACTTGTTCTTTGAGGTATACTCTAAGAGAAACTATACACATGGCGGAAGGTCCATTGTGTGCCAATAG
This sequence comes from Anopheles stephensi, assembly GCF_013141755.1. Taxonomy (NCBI): domain Eukaryota; kingdom Metazoa; phylum Arthropoda; class Insecta; order Diptera; family Culicidae; genus Anopheles; species Anopheles stephensi. The sequence continues at coordinate 20,638,469 of NC_050203.1, forward strand.
ACTTGTAAATGCCCCTAAGCCTTCTTGTTATCGTAACCTAAGCCCAGCATATCTGCACTTTTGTGATCTAGGCGCCTCACACGGGTTTTGCTGTTGGGTGCAGATCGTAGGACATGGCAAACTACTTAGAACGATCTGCTGTACAATCATTGCATATCTTTAGGAGCTATGTTTTTCTAAATAAACTCCCAAGATTCTTGAGAAGAAGCAGCACTGACTATTTTTTTAGTTCTTTATTTATACAGGGCAATATTATTGGTGACAACGGCGCCGATCTACATATGGCAGGACCGAGGTGCAAACCCCATCCGGCTCGTTCCCCCGTAGTGAGGTCTGCCTATCCAACTACGTGGTATCATTAAGTCTAGTGAACCAGACAGTTTACAGTAAGAATTAAATTAATTAGTTAATTTAAAACTCAAACTCAGTATCTCATTGAAAGGTTTAAAGTAAGACTATAATATCTCAAAATGGTCAAATTAAGGTTTCGCACGTGATACAATGTGTTTGGAAATATGAAAATTGTGATAAATTTTGAGTACCGTCTTTTTGTTCAAAAATATTTTTAAAGCATAAGAAAAGCTCGTTGATAACAGCCATTTTAAGAGTCTACAGTTAACGGTCTTATGTCATCTGTCGCATGAGGAGTGTAAACTTTTTCACACGATCATTTGTCCTGGTCCAAGATTTTAAAATATTCTTGTAAGATAAACCCCCCCGTCCCCCCAACGAACTTGGTGCTCAGAGCTCAGAAATCTATTTTTCTCACACAATTTTTCGTTACATGCAATACCATGTGTCTGTTGAAAAATTCCGTACTAACCCTACCGAATACGTAAATTCCTCCGCAGCACGGCAAATTAAGGTCACCCCAGCACGATCTCACCCCCATCTGTGACACCGGTTACGTTGACTTGGAATAAAAATTAAAAGGAATCAAGCGTGGTCGTGTAGCGGAACGGCAGGATATTTCAGGATGCAAGGGTAGCCCATCTGACGCACCGTTCGGTTCCTACCGCTGAGCTAAACTGTACGTATGTGGTTTGTGTGTGAGAATTTCGTATGCAAACCTCACCAGAAGGTAAAAAATGCAGAGGGAAAAAAGTCACAAGGATAATTACGACCAGCTGCCCGCGTAACAAGTGAACTAACCTGCCGCCTGCCATCGTCCCGAGGGGTGTCCCGACTGTATCCTTCCTAATCCCACACGGCGACTTGTCGGCGATTCGTTGCCTGTTGGGCCGTTTGCGCAACCGAAGGCCGGTGCGCCTATCAACCTGTGCGTAAGGTGGTGCGCCGTCATGCAGAACGACCATGTGGTGGCATTTGAACCGCCGGCCTGTTGACCGTTGGCCGTTGATCTCGACCCGTTTGTGCGATCGGGGTTTTTGTTTTCCTGTTGCATTCGAAGTGTGGCTTCGGTTTGGTTAGCTGTTGATCATGGGCATGGGGAAAGTTTCGTGGTGGTTCGGTGGTAAGGCAGAAAGTAAAAAGGTCAACTTTTAACCGTATGCTGGTATCGTAATCGTAGCTAGTTATGGAATGGTACCTGTTGGCAAGCAGACTTTTTGGAGGGAGAATAAGACAGAGTAAGAAAAGGGAAAAAAAGCATTTAAAGGGATCAACTTCCAGAAGGATTCCAGCTAGGAAATGAAGAGCATTTAAAGAGTTAAATAGCTACCGAACATGACGAAATATTTTATTACGAAGTCGATACTCATTAGCAATAAGAAATATTTTATGACAAACGGAAATAATTTTGAATTTAGTAGCGCCTAAAGTTATGCTTTTCGGTATGCACATTTAAAATGTTCTTTCTGTACCTGATTTTATCTACAGAAAAGTAAGTGTACGTTGTTTTAAAACATTTTTTTAATAAATGTGCTATGAAAGATGGAGCTAATCTAATTGCAAAAACACCCTTCGATCAGATTTGCAGATATTAAAGCACATTTTGCCTCTTAAAAAGCCATCTGCCGATCGGTATAAGGAACAACGCAAGAAGAAACCACTCTAGATCAGCTGTTGATCGCTTGCCCGTCACACGTGCCGCGACGTTTCAACGGTCAATCTGTCCTCCGTTTTGATCCTCCCTTTCGCCAGCCTTCTTTGATGACTTCTCGATGAGTGCCTTTAAGGAAGAAGAAAAAAAAGCTTGTCTTCCCGACAACCTGTCCCGGTCTTCGGTTGTTTGCTTTCGACGCTGTCCTCTTCGACGATCGTCTCCACTTCGTTCCGCTGCGTTGCGTAAGAGCAAAGCCAACGGCGCAACAAAGTGCCTGCCGTTGGGATTGGGATGTCCGGGGCGAGAGCGTGCGCTCCAGACATTGGCGGCAAACCGTCAGGTGCATTCGCAACCGTTGGTGCAAACGGCGCAAGGTGCAAACCAAAAAACAAAAAGCGGCTGGGGGAAGATTACACTTTGTGGCTGCAGTTGCTTGGCGTAGCAAGTGGATTAAGGGAGATAAAATAAATTACGCGTCGTCGGGATGCGCATGTGTGGCGAATGTGGTATGGTAGAGAGAGAGCAGAAACAAGAACTTTCCAGCAGTCTTGCAGGCCGTTTTCATTGTGTCTTTGCATCGGTGCACCGAACTGAACATTTAAATTTCGGCACATTGAAATGGAAGGAAAAGACATTAAATTTTACACAGAAAAAAAAGTAAAAGAGAATGAACAAAAATTGTACAAGCTTTTTTAAATTCTAGATTTTATGTTGTGTACACTTTGCTCTCTCACTGACCACGAAAGCACATTGAGATCGTGCGTTTGCAGCGTGGTTAAAATTAATTTTAACGGATACCAAGGCGCCCTTTAAAGTGTTTAAGGGGTCGAAATGAGAACGAGAAGATGGAACCGGGCCTACAAAAAACGGCCCACTGGTCAGGAAAAAGGTGAAGTTAAAAATGGAATAAAAAGAGGTAGTTAATTTTCTACGCGCTTCGATGATTTCGCTTCCAAGCTTCCGTTCGTTAAAAAAAAACAGAAGCATAAGAATTTTGGAACATTTTGACCGTTGGTAGCGAGACCAAAACGCCTGCGTCAGAAACGGACAATGATTTTAATTGTTTTCCGTTCCTGTGGTTTTCTTGCTCTAGCTGTTCATGTTAAAAGAAAATAATTTATTTTATTTTGTTAGCTATTTCACTTCCCTGAAAAAAATATTATACTTCTCTGAAGAAAATGCCATGAAATCGCTCGTAGTTATATTTTCCACCCGTAAGAGCAGATTTTTTGCCACAGGTTGTACAATGGCACATTTGAGCAACATTTCTTACGATCTTTCATTGTGTTTTCAGTTGTATTTTATTCACCCAATAGAAATTAGCATTAAAAAGTCAAAAACTTATGCGTACAACCGGGATTTTACTGTACGGAAGTGACCACTATCGCGAACACTTTGATTTGTCTCAAGGCGTTGTCACCCGGTTTTCTCCGTTTGTTGCTGCTGCATGATAACCGCTGACCCGGCCGACCAGTTCATTTCTTTTTGCGAATGGTTGCGCAATACTTGTGCGATGGACAATGGTGTTTTAGGCCTGGCAGAAAGTCAAACGATAATTAATAATTGTGAATTGTACTGTACCGAAAGGTGTGAGAAATAACATATTTTATCCGAAGCTGCAGGTTGAATTGAAATCTGAAGAGAGAAATGTTACACAGGTGAGAAATGTGAGAAAATGAGTGATACAAATTTTGGCTTGCATTTGAGGATTGTGAAACATGATGTTAACTCAGAAATAATTCAGAAAAATGTGAAACACAAAAAAAGAGATCAAATATAAGTGAAGAAATCAGATGGATTCTACTTAAAATTATCTTAAAAAATAAAATAAAAATGAATTTAATAAACTGATTTAAAACAAATAATTATGCAGTAAATAGAGAAAAAAATTAATCGAATAATTAATAACATGCCCGGGATAAGGCAAATAACAGGGAGGAAATGCCTTGTTAGTATTTGTGAATTTGTAAAAGTCAACACATGCGGTGTTGACAATACGGCGTCAAGCCGTCATCCTAGAAATAAAAATAAATAAAAATAAATAAATTAATAATAATTCAATAAAAAATACGCGTAATATGAGGAGAACCAGTCTCAGTGCCTTATCAAAAGTTCCATAGTCTCAAAGGTAAAGGCTGGACTTCGCTCACTCGTCGAATTTTTGGCATCTGGTTAACTGGCTCTAGGCAGAATAATCCTTCAAGTCTTTTGAATGGGGAGGCCTTTCGGACGATAAAAGCGATAAGTAGCTGTAGTTTCTTAAATCAAAGGTCCCTTGGGCAAAGAGTCCCTTTAGCTCTAGCCGAAGCCCTATGGTTCGTGAGGTCCTTTGGACGACTAGGTCTCTTAGTAAAGGAGATCACTGGGATGACTGGGTTTCTTGGAAGATCAGTGGCTTCCGTGGAAACTGAATTATCTTAGACGACGACGAATTATATTGGATTGCAAGGATGCTTGGAAGACAAGGAGCCTTTAAGTACGAGGCAGCCTAAGCCACGAGATCTCTTGGATATCGAGGTAACTAGACTGACGAAGATCCTTAAAGGGACAGAAGGTTTTGCCGGAGAGGTTTCTAGATGCTGCCCTACTCATGGTTAAACACGCCACTAAACAGTCAGCAGAACGGCGCTTAAAAATTTAAGAATCTGATAAAGTGACATCGATCGAGTTGTTGAGTATGCGCATCGCACCGATCGATGACGCCTTTAGCAACAACAGAGCCGATTTTGGATAGAAGAATTATGTTAGCCCAATCTGTCGTTTCAGTTAAAAAACAGTAAAAAACTTATAGAGCATAATTAAAAATAATTACAAATTATTGATAGAAGGAATATAATTGAAGTAAAATAAAATCCTTTGGTAAAGCGAAGAGCAACATTTGATAAGTCAAATAATCAGTCAAATATTAGTACCAGCAAAGCAAACCATTTCATACGTAAGAACCCTCACCCCTCCCCCCTCGTCCCAAAAACCCTAGGATAGGGAATGATGACGCCAGAGGTCACTGTGAGGGTGTTGATAATAATTTCATGACACGGCCGCGACATTCGAACGGTTGACGATTGTTTGGCCCGTTATGTAAATTCGGAATTAATGAAGCCATTCGTTCGTGTTCGGTTTAATGTTGGTTTTATTGCTCGGTCAGCTCGCCCGGCATCGATCCAGTCGGTGGTTCGTTCCAGAGTGCCTCGTACCGATTGGGAGAGCAGAAAAAAAGAATCCTTCTTTGCTCCCTGTCAAAAAAGCATCACCGGAATGGGTGGGCAGAAGCAAGCACCACTCACGTTTATGATGGCTGTGTAAGGGAGTGTTTGGTGCTTTGCTGTCTTCCATCCACGGACGAAGGACGAAACGGTTCTAGAATCTTTTCACCACCGATGGGTTGTGGTGCTAGAACGTCAGGCGAGCTGTGACATGACGTGACTGCAAGGGAACAAATTAATCAAAACGATGACGGTACGAGGCGTTAGGCTTCTGGTGGGGATGGGGATAAAGCTCACGATCCGCCCAGCGAAAGCGCTGCCCGAAGAATAATGAGCCCCGGTGGCCGGCCCGTTTGCCCATCAACGCTGACCATTAATTCAGTTATTCCAAAGTGTGGTGTGTTCGTAAAATGATTTGCCCTCTTATATTACCCGCTGTATGATGATTTATTTATGTATTGCATAAGCGATTGCATACCCACACACACACCTCCAATGCCAGTTACAAGCACATGAATCTTATATACATATGGGTGGTGAAATGATTATTTGTTCCCCGTTTCTATTGAGTGAAAAATGCGAAACAAATGACCACTTTTCCCGGCGAAAAACAAAACAAAAAAACCTCCCGAAACAAACTATTGCACGACAAAAAACGGAAAAATAAAATGATGCTTGCGGTGATTTATTTGCGGGCATAAATATGGCGAATTTATGTTGGCAAACGCTTTTCCACACACGGTGGGGTGGAATGGGTTATAGGGGGCTTAAGCCTTAGCCTTCCGGTTTCTTTGCGCTGGTTTGCCTGGAGCCCGACCCGTCCGGTCGGTTGGTTGACCAAAAATTTTATGTTTCCCAATCACGGCATCGTACCGTGGGGTGGAGTTTTGTTTCGGGTGGACTTTTCTTTTTTTCATGCCATGAGACGATGGATTAGCATATAAAATGGGCCTTCCCCTGCACATCCAAAACATTCCTTTCGGGGCCTAGGTACTAAGTTAGAGTTTTACCTCAAAGAAATAGTTTTTTGGGAGGATTTTCTATGGATGGATTAAATGTTGGGAAAAGGGAAGTGAAGAAGAAAACAAACGCCTCCCAAGGAGTTAGGAGTGTTGAAAAGTGGTTTAGTACATAGAGTTAGCAGCATGTACTAAATGGAACGGTCGACGGAAAATGTGAACGAACTTGGACCGGCTTGAGAGCGAACTAAGAAAAGCAAGTGAAAATGGTCCGAAATGGAATGAAACGTTTGAAGGGATTGCTGGAAAAAGCTTGAAGTGGTTCGTTATCGTTTATCTGGAATCGATAACAGTGTGTTGGTGTGCGTGTGTGCTTAAGAGGGAGGGAGAGAGAATCGGAGGCAATAATTATGCTATATGTATCACACTTTTGATTGCTGTGATGGAAATGATTGTTTATGTACTTATTCAGGATCGGTTCACTATGCAATCATAATGTTTTAGGCATTGGTTTTTGGTTGATGTTAGCTATATTTAGCACGGCACGGAAGTGTAATTTCAATTCAGTACTTTATCACCATAATCATGTCATTGCTATTATGCATATTATGTATGCCAGGAGCTTTGGAGGTGGAGGTTTTGGAGGAATAATGACAGTATAATAAAAGTTTAATTAAAATATAACATTTCGTGATTTAGGAAGCTTTGCTTCGTAAAAATTGTGCCGAAAGTACGAACTTAAAGCATAATAACAAGAAAAGAAATCCATGTAAATGTAGGTTTCTGAAGTCCAAAATGTGTAAAAGGTTTCGGAATGCTCGACTGAAATTCTTCGAGGTTCAGGGCTAAACTGTACACCAGACCAACTCAAGAAGATCACCTCTCAGGCCAAGAGGTTGTAGTGAGAAGGAAGAAGAATGAAGAGAAGCTTCATTTAGAAGAAATCGACAAGTTCTTCAAGATCACTAAGGATCGCTCCACGGACGACAAGCAATTTGAGGTAATTGTTTCTTACTTACCTAAGTATTAGATACTTTGCTCCCCTACTGACCTAGACTTGTAGCGGAGGTCCTTTAAATACACGAGCTAAAGCGCTCTAATATAGCGAGCTATACTATCCCATAAAGGTTAAAGGTCTCTTCCAGTCATGAGTGAAAATTATACAGATTTTGCTCTTAAATCTGTTTTTAAACCCAAGCATTCTAATCACGGCCTTAAATTTTCATGATATGTAGCTGTGTGTGATATGTGTGATATGTGACTATGGCTTCGATGGGGCTTGGTTCGTTCCGGTTGTCTATTGTAGTGTTGTGGTGTGGGTCTGGACTGGAACGAACAAGCACAGTTAGTTGGACAGTACAAACATGATTTTTTCTGCGTGCAATGATCGCCAACTAGCCCAGCAAGGACACAACCCGTGATCGACCAAGTCAACATCGAATCCAAAAGCGAACGGTGAATTCCATCTCACAACAGCAGGAGTGACTTCACTGTGTACGAGGCTGTATCCGCCGACCACTACCGAGCCCAACGCCAGCACTTGGACTTGGAGCACACTTCATAAAACACTTACCACAAAGACAACACAAAGGATAACAAAAAAAGGAATGGCGGATATGGATTGGAAGGATAATAGGGATGCGGAATCAAAGGATAAGACGGTTGTCTCTGGCGAATCGGAAGATGAGCCTAAAGCAAGCGAGGTCCATAGTCGCCAAAATTTCTCTTATTTCCATACCCGTTCTTCTGCCGATGCTCTAGACTGCACTCGGTTTCGGATTATTTAGACATTTTTCGCTTTTGCTTGATTTTGAACACTAGTTGCTTTACGCATAACCTACTATCTTTGTCAGATATAAAGCTCCAGGGAGAAACATTACTTGACCTGTGCCTGATATAACTTCTATCAAAAACTGACGAAATGCTCTTAGTCGCGTGTGAGAGGAAGATACGTAGAAGGATTTTTGATCAAGTGGATATTTGGAAGCCCATCGTTAGGGCCACTACAATGACGATCTCTATAAGGCGTACGGTGATCTTTCCATCGTACTTTTGCGCTACTCCCCTGACAAGGTAGGTGTGGTTGGCCCAAACTAAGTTGAAGCAGATGCGACTGGTAGACAGTCCGAGATATTGGATTGGCAAAAGAAGGTATTATTTCGTAAACGATATTTTCAGCACATCCAAAGAAGATCCTAGTAGTAAAAGCGTAAGCCATGTTTGTTGCAGTATTTATGTACGTTCCTGTGGTAGGAGGTCTATCAAAAGTAAACGAAACCATCCTAACCATCTTGGACTGGAAGATATGTGTGACAGGCTTGCTAGGATCTGGCAAGCTAACCATACTATCATTTATATGGTGAATTTTAGCTTTGCTATTTTTTTATGTTCCTGTTCCTTTTTGATCGATAGTTATATTTGATCCTGGGCCTCGCAATCTTACATGCACACTGGAAGAGAAATATTTCATGTGTTCAAATGGCTGTCTCTCTTCAAAGCACGCACAGAACGAAAATAGCACTTAAATATCCCGTGCCAATCAGCTTGGTTCTGATAAGCCCTTTTTAATTCGTTGTTGTTTCTGTTTTTAACGATCAGCCGATCAAAAGCGTCTGCTACATATTTTAGCATGCGAACTGAACGGTTTCTTGACAATTCTAACCTACCGTTTGTGCTACGATTCACCTGTACAAGTCACGCCAGGATGCAGAGTGGGCGAGTGGGTTTGATATCGGTGTGGCTAATTGTGGCTCGGCCCAAAACATCACATACGCCGTGGAAAACGAATGAACGTGCGAGGTGTACAATCGATGAAAACTTTACATAACACTTTGCCAACAAACACGCACCTCGGACCCGCGATGGCGCCATGGGTGGAAAATCTAATCGGGCTCTAAGGGTTGGAAAGTATCCTGTTTGCTTCCCGAATCACGCTGCCACACGTGAGTCGTGTAATTTCCCCCCACGGAGGTCGCACGTTAGCGGCACCTATCCTTACCAAACTTGTACACACACACACACACACCTTGCCCTGGTTGGCTGGCGAGTCAATACTGCAATGTAATTTCATATCGGTATGGGCGGTTTGTTGCTACGAGACTCGCGCACGGCAGAAGGTGAAAAACTGCTATTCCAAATACGCCAAAACACTACGCGGCCCGCAGGGGCCAAATGATTTGCTGGCGTGTGTAGCTGTGGCGAGCGTGATGGCTATCGATCAGGGTAAAAGCTGGGCGGTTTGAGGCGGTGGGCAGATGGGAGATCCGGTGCTACCGGATCCTGGCAAGGAGCAAGGCGTTGTGTGAGGAGTAGCTGCTGTTTTTATTTCGCTCTGTACGCGCACGTGAACTAACGATTCAAAGTTCATTAGCCATTTTATATTCAGGAACGCGGTCGGTTCCTCATCGATGGTCCTGATCCCCCATCCTCACTTTCTCGCCCCTTTCTACCAATTTTATGTAATGAGGTGATGTGTAGTGCTTGGTGTAAGGGAACCTCATGCTTCCTGGGGGGACTGGCAGCTTGAAATTATGGGAATTTTCTCAATCAAATGGGTAGAACGTAATCGAGTAGTTCGGGTAGTAGATGCTTATTTTTTCCTTACACTACTTGGCTATTTGTAGAGGGCATGGAATGTACAGTAACGGGCAATGGAATAATACCACCTGAAATTGTAAAAGTAAGGTTATCGCACAGATGTACAACGAATCGATTAAGGTTTTTTTTAGTAAAAGATCTTAGAAAATTTCTCATTCTTTTTCCTAAGGATATCACTCAAGAAAGTGATCCCAACGATCACTCAAGAAGTGAAGAAGGGTCACTTCTCTATTATGCTTTAAAGCGGTTATAGTTGGTAAAACAAACCTTATTAGATGAGGTATATTACAAGTTACAATTTGTGCTTTAAAGTTCACAGCGGTAAAAAGAAGAAGGAGAAGAAGTACAAGAACAACCTAACCTGGATTTGGAATTGTAAAATCCTAACGATTCAATAAAAATCATTTAAATTTTTATCAAAGAGGGAAAAACTCACCCTAAAACAAGATATTACTTTTTTCCTATTCAACCATCCATCCACATGATACGAAGCTAATTTGAAGCCAGAACATCCGCCTTCCTGTAGTGTTTATTCATGTAAATTATGTGTGAAATAAAAGTGAAGCAATTTTTGTCACGTCATAGATACCCAATTTACCGTGCTGATAGCTTTTCGGTTTTCCCCGATGCACGATCGAAAACGTGTTTGTCGAGTATATGTGTGTGTGTGCGTGTGTGAGTATTTTCCTATTCCCCTTTCCTATTGCCATGGGGTACATCATTAGGAAACATTACAGACAATTAGAAGGCTCCAACCCAGAAGGTATCCTCTACTGCTCGTCGGCGCATATACGGTTTATGCTCACCGAAGGCTCCAACCAAAATCATGGGCAACCAACCTAACCTGTGCTTGATGATGGTACGCGACCCGTCCAGCTCGTTGGTCGAATCATGCCAAGTTGCCTCGCCATAACCGCATAATGGTATTGATTTAATAAAATAATCATACTCTCTACTGCAATCGCTACTCGTGAAGGGAGGGCAATGTTTTTTCAAGTTTTTTTTCCTGAAGCACACGGAGGGCTCCGAGGCATTCCATCGATGGGTGAAAATGTAAGGTTACGCTCATGCGGATTTTGTACGGAAGGTGCAGGAAAGGAAAGCTGATGGATGCAGGTGCAGCTTTGGTGCGGTCAGTCGTCTAATGCCGTTTTTCCTGCTCAAATATTCAAGTAGAATTTGTGTCTTACACTGTGGATTAGGAGCAGATTTTAATACACCTTAGCTAGGCTAGTAATTGAGAGGCGGTGCCGTTAAATTCAATTAGAAATATTATATACAGTGAACAATGCTATTCTCAAGATTCAATAAAATAAATAATCTTTCTGAATTTTTTTGAATGATATACGCGCGGTTCAGGCAAAGGCTTTATCGTGGAGACGGGCAATATCATTTAAAAGAATCTCTTATGAAAATTAAATTTAACCGTCGGTTTGGTTATTTAAAATAGCTGTAGGGTCTGAAATTTTATGCTTTGATGCCTTTTCGAAGAACAAATTCGAGTAATACATGCTGCTCAATTCAAATCAACAATTTTCTCTTTAAATTAGATAATTTTAAGTTAAATTACGCAACGAGTCTGCATTCGTTCCTGTTAGCATCAATGGGAGCAGTTTTCGAGCAGTTTTAACGCAACTGTGAAAATGGGTGAAATATTTCATGCAATTTCACGAAATCTTTCATTTCAAATTCTTTAACGCTTTTTGTTTATTGTTCTGAACTATGGGTGATTGTTGTTTTCTATTGAAATTATTTTTCATGTCCTTTTAATAATTTTTAGTTGATTATTTTAACTGATTATTGTAATAAATACGGGAACAAATCTTTATAATTTATAATTTTGTCAGTTTTTACCTGCGCTTAATTGCCGAATTCAATTAAAAATGTTAAAAATGCTGTTAAATAATTTAAAAATCTATATCAATAGATGATTAAAGCGAAGCTTATCTCATCGGACCGTAATACTCAATAAATAAATAAATAAGATGATTAAAGCGAAGCGATTTGAATAAAACTACCACGTGTAAGCAACTCCAACATCTCTTCAAAAACCAGGTTTTCCGTATCGTATAAGCCCGTAAGTGCTAATTGTAAGCGCTATCATCGTTATGCGCAATACGTAGGGGGGCCCGGAAACGGGCGTAAAATCGATTAGCAATAAATCTCCGGTTATGCATCGAGCTGGACAGACACATTTATTCGTAAAATAAATAAGGAGATTTGCGAAAGGTGCTGGCGCGTGGTGTAGAAAAGGGATCCAAGCTGAATAAGTACCACCAGCTGTGGGTTTTTTTTTTCTGGCTGATCGACGAATTTCCTGATTGCGTTGTCCCGTTCGTGGGTTTTCAAACTAATGTTAAGCAATGTGGGTGCAAAGCATAACGAATTATTTATGTTTGCTGAGCATTAACACTTTTTACTGCCATTACTAGAGAGTACGATCGCGAATAAGCAATTTCACAGCGTGGTTAATTCGTAGCACAGTAAATCAATAAGGAAAGTTTGTGCTGGTGATTAGCATGAGTTAGGTAGAATTGAGGCCATAAAGCTGACATCCAACTGGTTTAGGAACTGGGAAAAAGGCTTGTAAAAAAGCCTCACAGTTACGGCAAACTTCTGGATTATTCCTAACTTTTACTTTACCTAAAATAGTTTTTTCCTAGGAAAGAAGAACTATTTTTTAGAAGAAAACAATTTGAATAGATGTTTTTAAATTGTTTTATGAAAATTTCAGAGCAGAATGCAATCAAATGTCTACAGTCTAGCTAATAGGTCTACAGTCGCTAGAGCTAAAACAGGTCGCTTCATATTCGTCCTTTTATCGGGCATCCGGCAACTCGCTGGGTTGATTAAGTAATCAATCATACCTGCGCTGGTTAAATATTCACCTTTACCTCAACCAAACGATCCACTGAAACCGTTCAATGCACTCTGGTTGATTTCACAGAGAAGTTTTTCTAACACACAAAGACCAAACGAGTCATAAATCCAGCTCCCAAATTTTCGATGCCATTTTTTCGGGTTTTGGGGTAGGCCTGTAGCACTCCCCCAGCACGTCTTAAAAAACGTGTCAACAAGCACCAACGCGTTTGAGAAAGTGCGCTGTCGAGTTATTGTGGCGAGCGTGAGCGTCGGCTCGCAACCCTGCGACGGAGAGTGGCCAGTGATAACGCGATCTCGAAAGAGCGATTTAATGCGCTCGCGTATATGATGGTCGCGGCCGCCCGATGGTCAGTTCATTGTTGCGCGATCGCGCCAGGTGATCGGTTCGGAGTGGCGATCGTGCGTGTGGCGTTTTTTTGTGCCAAAAAGTGATCGTGAACAGCAGTCCAATATTTAAAGTATTAATGTGAGGTGGATGTGATCTTCAGTTATACAATTTAATGGTGAAGAAAAAGGAAACAGCCTGCTAGTGGTGTTTTGTTGTGTACTAGGAAGAAATTTTAATACCCAAGAGTACTTAAACGAATCTACGGTGTGGTGAATCGAGTGCGCTTCAAGTGATCACCGAGTGGTGTACCCAATCCCGCGAGGTTGGTGCGGCTCAGTGTGTGAGGCAGTAAAGCATACGCGGTTACTTAACAAACATCCGCCATTGTTGGCCAAACAGTAACATAATAACAGTGCACGGTCGTCGGCGCACTTGGTCGGCGGCGGCCTCCACAATTTTCTTGGTGCGTTGCGGAATGTCTTGCAACAAGCTTCAACGGGGTGGTACTCCGCACCGGTGGTAGTGCGTTCGCGCGTGGCCAAAAAGTGACCTCGTACAGGAAGTTGTGATACAGTAAGTTGTGTGTTGTGTGTGCAGACAAAAACAAAAGCGTGAGAGTGTAAGCGAGAGCGACGACAAGATTTTGATGTTAACCTTCAAAAAGCGTGGATGCATTTGCACACGCATTATGTGCATCCCAAGTGCAACGTGAGTGTGTGAGAAGCGAAAGGGATCGATCGGACAGCTGATGCAGTGGTGAAACAATCTAGTAGCCTTTAAACTAAAATCGCTATCGGGTAAGCAGCAGTTTAAGGGAAGATCGTTCGTTACCATAGTTACCTTTGAAGCCGGCGATGCAACGTGTGATGAAGAAACCCGGCCCATTTAGCGAAACAAGGAAATGGGAGAAAGAGAGAAAGAGAGAGGAAAAGCAACTTTTATTTTCGTTTGGTTGGCTTTTTTCGGCACCTTCGTGCTTCTTCGGGTGACCTCATTTCTTTCCCAAACGGGACAACGATTTCGGTGTTACGTTAAGCGACGAACCGGACTTATTGTATGGGGGTTGGTGGAATCACATGGAATCAATCGTGGGCTACGTGTGCTTTGGGACCGTTTGCGTTTATGGTTGGGGATTGTATGAAGGAATATTGCATATTTGGGTGCGATGGGTTTCTTTTTTGTTCATCTTGAATTTGATGCAAAAAGATGCGGAAATGATTTTACGAGAGAAAAGTGTGATTTTTGGTTTAGCGTTTTATTGCTTCACTTTCTTGTCAAATTATATTAAAAAAACGATCACCACTGGATCTTACAATCTCTAAAAGTGATCATGAGTCTTTTAAAATCTTTTTAGTCCCATCACTTTCATGCACATAATACAAGAACTGCGTACGTTTGCTTCTCCTCCTAATTAGAATCGTTAAGTAGAAGCAAATGCAAATGTTTAACGTACGCTTGTTTCGTAAATGGTTTGGCTAATGATAGCCCAGCAAAAGCAAAATGCAGATTGAAGTGGATAGCTTGGTGGTTTTGTGGGTTCCGTCTGACGGTTGCCCTTTTAGACGGAAATGCTGTCCGTGAAATGAATATTAGGCAAATGAGTTGTGACATCTCTTGCTTGGGCAGGCGATTTCCATTTCCAGGTTGCCGCGTGCTGCATTCTAAATGTGATCAATTATTTTAATCACAACCACAAGTATAAGATCATTTAGAGCTGCAGAGGAAAGCAAGGGAAGCTGAACGTAGCTAGGGAAAGTGTAGTTAATTTGTTTTTAACTGCACGACTGTTTCTATTCTAAATACTAAACTGCACTGGCGAATTGAATTTAAATTAATAAGTCATAAGATTTCAGCCAAACGTATAAGAGAAGGAAAATAAAAATAAATATAAAGTTAGATGAAGATGAACCTGCTCTTCAGAATTTCAATCCTTTGACCTTCGCACTGGTGGGTCATTCAACTGTTTGCGTTGGAATAAAATCATCGAGAGTCTGGAGTAGATAATTTTAAACTCATGATACATCTAATGCATAACATCATTAGGTCAGAGAATAATTATAGATCGATTCACGCATTTATACGATGGAGCTGCGTATGACATTGTGTGAAGTTTTTTTTAAGTTTCAAGTTTCGGAAAAAAGATGTTTTGTTAATCATATATGCGGCTCAGTAGTGTAGAAGCCAACTTGATTGGAAGTAATTGGTCGAATGGTCTAGAGAAGATGTCGAGTCAGGGTTCCCTTATAAGCGAATCTAATTTTTTATACTACTTTTGCAATGTTGAGACTTGCATTGTCATGATGAAACAGGTAGCTTGTAGTTTTTGGTACTTTGCATGTTTTCCAATGAGTCCAATGCTTCTCAAAGGCTGTTCATGCTTCTCAAAGGCTACATTTGCTTTGGGAGATCATAATGCATGTTATTCAAATTGGGCCATAATTAAAATGGATGGAGTCTACTTATTGAAATGAACATAACATTATTTACGTATGAGATGTAGACATTTTTCAGCATTAATCTGCTTCCTAGTCGGCGTTAGTTAATTTTGAAATTTTAATTATGTTCTTAATTATAGAATTCACTGGTGCTGAGCAATCTTAAGGTTATTTTCTGACGCTTTGTCCATAGCATATTCAAAATATTTGCCTTTTTTATCTTTCACTTAGCCTAAGCGATCAGTTGATACTTCGTCTTCGATAAAGTATGATTAGATCTTGAATGCTTCAAGATTATGCTGAGGTCAGATCGAATGAAGACGCACCCATCATCTGAAGATATTTTTCTCTAGCATCGAAATCCACTCATTCTGAGAGCTTATCAGTGACGGACTGCATCGTCTGTTTATAAAAATGTTCATCCAGTCTATGACGTTTATCCCCATTTTGACGGATTTTATAATCGCTGAATCTAAATTTTACGAAGAATTTAAATAATCAAATAGTTAATGCTTTATCGGACCGTCATAATCTTTGGTTACCTGTTAAATTCCTGCAAAATTAGTAGGCTCTTGAAACCCTGTAGGGTGGTCGATACTGTCCTTATAGATTCATTATTAGGGACGGCCTGGCCGTATTGCTAGATCAGCACTTTATAGATTTAGAATTCAATTTAATCACTCTAGCTGAGCTCTTCATGAAGTAACAATTCCCACGCCGAATCAAGATCATGATTCACAAATCGTCGTTTCCGAACAATCCTCCTGTCTGATTGATTGTTTGACCCATATAAACCACCACTTGTTTGTGGCAGTGGGTGCGCACTCTCCGCGAACGCAAAACACGTCGCAGCGTCACCTTATCGCTCTACCCTTTAAGAGTCATTGACTTTGCGCTGGTACGCTGGTTACGAGCAATTAAACATGCAACGCTTATCAAATGTGGGCCAAACAATCTCGCGACTAATCCAGGCATTCTTATCTCGCATTTGGAACTAACGCTCCACTTCCTTGCCTTTCGGATCTCCCCAGAATTAGCCATTTATCAACACCCTCGGCAGCAAGATGATCATCAAGAAGCCACCGGCGACGGACGACGCTTTCATCGAGAGCAATGTTGTTAAACGCTTTTCTCCGCTTGCGCGTCAGGTGAGTGTGTAAACCGGGCTATTGCCGGGGTTATTTATGGCGGGGTCTCAGACTTGAAGTCAAACAAACGGGAGCTAACGTGCAAGATGTTGACCTAATTCTTTCCCATCTTTTTCCCCTGCTGCCCCAGGTACTGGCCGCCTCGGGTCCCATCATCAGCAGTGCAGCAGCCGGCATGACGAACGGTTTCTCCGCCATTCTACTGCCACAGCTACAACAACCCGGCAGCAAGCTATCGATTACCGAAGATCAAGCATCATGGATCGCGTCCATGGCACCGCTGCCGATGGCACTCGGCTGCATTCTCGGCGGTCTGCTGATGGAACGCTGTGGGCGGAAGTCTGCTCACCTGCTACTTAACATTTCCTTCGCCATTGGTTGGTGTGTCCTGTCGATGGCTGGCAGTTACGCACAGATACTTGCTGGACGCTTCATCACTGGGCTCAGCTGTGGCCTGGTTGGACCACCGGCGTCCGTGTACATTGCGGAAACGAGTGATCCTCGCTATCGTGGCATTCTGCTGGCCGGTGTTACGTTTGCCGTGTCGGGTGGAATTCTTCTTGCCCATCTGTTCGGTACATTCTTCCGGTGGCAAACGGCCGCACTGCTCTGCTCGCTGTTCATGATCGTTGCCTATCTGCTGATGGTTGTGTCACCGGAAAGTCCGGCCTGGTTGCTGGCACGGGGAGCTCGTTCCGAGGCTGAAGCATCGTTCCGCTGGTTGCGTGGCTTTGATCCGGCCAGTCGACAGGAGTTTGATGCGATGGTGGCGAGAACGGACAAGACTGTGAATAGTGGCAAAGCTAGCGAAGGACAAGCGGATGGCACTTCCGATCAGAACCGATCGCCCTATAAGCGACGCGAATTTCTTATGCCACTGGCAACGCTGCTTGTGTTCTTCGCCACGATGCAGTTTTCGGGCGTGAACATCGTTGCGTTCTACTCGATCGCGCTCATGAAGACTACGATCGGAAGCGATAGTTTGAACGAGTATCTTGCCATGCTGATTGTGGATCTGGTGCGCGTGGTGACATCACTCGTGGCCTGTATCCTTCTCCGTTCCGTCGGGCGTCGTCCACTGGCTATGGCGAGTGGTGTCGGCACGACCGTATCGCTGATCGGGCTATCGATCTTCCTCTACTTCCAAACGAGCATCCCACTGTACCGGAACTATTCCTGGCTGTCGCTCATCTTTCTCATCAGCTACATCGTGTTTGTTGGGATCGGTCTCTTCCCATTGCCCTGGTGTATGACTGGCGAAATATTCCCGGTCGCGACGCGTGGTCTTGGTTCCGGGCTGACGTCATCGTTTAATTTCGTGTGCTTCTTTGCTGTCATCAAAACGGGACCGACACTGTTCGCCACGGTGGGCATTAATGGCACGTTTCTGGTGTACGGTGTAATATCGCTGCTCGGCACACTGCTGCTGTACGTGATACTGCCGGAAACGAAAAACCGTACGCTGCAGGAGATCGAGGAACAGTTCCGACGGGGGCGAAGGAAAGCGAAGGACGCGGAAGCGTCGGCGGGAGAGGAAGGTCCTTCGGTAGCGCCAGCCAGAATTGCAACAATCTCTTAAGTGTTATTAAGTTAAATAATTACTTAGGACCCACTGTGGGCTCAGTTAGGAAGGAGTTTTATAAATCGTTGCATGGAAATAGGATTGTTGCGTCGTTACTATTATCTCTAGAAAATGTTGCGTTTTGTTGTTTGTTAAGTAGTTTTAAAGTAAGATTACTTTAGCTGTCGTGTTGTGTTCAGTGTTCAGTAATATAAATAATACGTTAATAAATCCACTTGTTGCTTAAAAATTAAACCTTGGCGATTAAAATTCTCATACATGAACAAGCTATGTAGGTATTATGGGAATAAATTATTATTAGTTGGTGATTTTAAGGCCTTGTGACTAATATTCTGGATAAGCTTAAAATTTATTGGATTTGTATCCAATGATTTGCACGAGGGTTTTCTTGTGGGCTCACAGAATTGGATTGAGGATCAATGCGATGGAGAGGAAGTAACTGCTTGCCAGAAGCTCTGATTGCAATAGAGTTAAATTGTCTTCCGTTCCCAGGAATTTTGCCTAGTATTGGCCCCAGCAACACCAAATCTAAAGCCAGGCTACATGATGCGAGATGCCAAAAAGGGGGGTTTATGCGAAATCTATCCGTCAAAAAGTTTTCACCTCCTCGAGCTGAAATCTCGGAAAGATTTCGCTTCTCTCTAGCCCTCTCTGTCACTTTCCATGCGTTGCCATGGTAGTTTTCGGTTGAAGAGAGAGATAGCATGAATTGCTCTAAACAACGCGGGTAGATGAACCGAGAGGATTTTGACGGAAAATTTTCGCAAATCCCCCCCTTTTTAGCGAAATCTTTTTGGCATCTCGCATCATGTAGCCTTGCTTTAAAATACATATTTCGGGGAGCCCGAGCGGAATGGCAGTTGACCCCCTCATAGTGACTCGTTTGTGAGTAAGATCAACAGGATTTCCCTCGTCGATGAGGCCCCCCTAACCGATGAGGCCCCCCTAACCGATGAGGCCCCCTTTCCGATGAGGCCCCGAGCGGTCAATACAAAGTTCCAACTCTTTGACTACAACCTCTTGCTAACATCCTGTATGAGATATCTCAGAGGAAAACGGATTGCAGTGGACAGTTGATAGCAGAGCTGTCACTTCTACTTTCGTCTCTTTCTTATTTACATACAATTCGCCCCTATCCACACCGGGATTGGCCTTCCAGGAATCAGTACACTCCAGCAGGTCGCCAGTACACTTGACCTTGTCATTCGGAGTTTACGATGGCAGCACACTCGTTCCAATGAAATGGAACACTATCGTTCTCATTCCTCACCCTTGACTCCTCTACTTAATAGCGCCTTATTTATAGCTAATGTAACAGTTAGTTGTAACATTAACATAATTGTAAAACCAGTTGGATTTGTAAGGGGCAGTTCGGTCTCGGTCAGACGGCAGGACCGAGGTTCAAAGTTCACCCATCCAAAACGCAATCCCGTTTTCAGGGTTGACTTCTTTGATGTACTAAAATTGAAAATCGTCCACGTCCACAGGTAGCTCTACGGACCATAACCATGTTTAGAGGGGACGCAGCTTCTGTTTGAAGAGATATCCTTATGAGGATCCCCACTAGATAGAGCTCGTTGGTTAGATCACGCAGAGTTGAACCTGCCTGATATCGGATGGTTCCTCGGTTGGAGGAATGCAGTCCTGGAGCGAATTTCTTGAAAAAAAGATGAGTGACTTGGGCATGTTTCGACGATGTGCTTAACCCCTAGAATGTCAGGACTTTCTTAGCATGGAGGATGCCTGTATTGGTTGTGCCGGATATGAAAATCGCTCATTGTTTTAATCGTGGAGACACTTGCTTTATCAACCGAGAAACACTCTACTTTACTTTATTTAGAGCTACAATTTAATTCATACTCACCTAAACTCAACGCAACTCACCACAAAACTCCCATACGAAGGGTGTTCTTTTTTTTGGTTTTTTATTATTTCAATCAAAAAATCGTTTATTTAGGATCATAAAATTAAAAACATAACGTGACGTACAACATTTTGCGTTTTCTTTTCCTCTGGGGCCGCACTTTTTGGTTTTTGTTTGTTTGCTTTGTTTTGCTTTGTTTTGTCTTGCTTTGTCCTCAACTTCCACTTGCCGCCTTTTTTTTTGTCTGCCTTTGCGTCCTCTTCCGTATATATATATATATATAGATATACCGTTTATGTATATGTATATTTTGTGTATATATATATAATTTTTCGTTTTCTCGTTTCTTTGCTTCCACCGCTTTGCTACTGCTGTTCCGTTTTTCCTTCCTTTCACCATCTGTCTCATCTCTCTCTTGCTTTTAAGTTCCATTTTTCCCTCATTAAACATTAAATGTTTTCTTCTTCTACTTCTAGAACCCATCGGTTTTCCTTTCTCCCAGGTCAAAGTTTTGTTTGTTCTGCCTTCGCTATACACTGTAGCGCACTTATAGAAACGTTTGCATTTTTAAGTTGTGTTTTTTTTCTTGCTTCCTTTTGCCAATTGGTTTGTTGCTGTTGCTTATGCGCTTACTTGCCTTTTTTTTCTTGCATCATGCTTGTTCAGCTTAGTGCTACTACGTTGGTTTGTATTTGTTTTGTTTTAATTTTACTTTCGCTTTGTATTAAGTTTCGTAACTGCTTTGCAATTGCTATATCGATATCATGCTTACGCGCCGCTCGTCGTCACTCACAGCAACGGTAACGCGCTCATTACTCGCTATCCTTACACCGGGTTGCTTGAGTTCCGTTTGTTCTTCCAGCTAGTCAGTTTACAGTGTGCTTTTTTTAGTGTTTCGATAAATGGTAGTAAAAATGTTGCTGTCAAAAAGTTTAAGCGGCCTAAACTTATCCAATAATAACCAAACACAGTCATCGCTGCGGACGATCGCAAAACTGATTGTGTGGATTGAACGTGGTTTTTTCGGTTTGTTGTTTCAGGCTGACGAGTCGATCGGTTGTGGGGTTTTTGCTTTGTCACGGGGTGGTTTTCTCTTCTTTTTTTGTTGTTGTAAATATGTGTAAGTGGTGTGTATCACATTGTAAAAGGAGTAAAAGATCGTGCGTTCTGATCAGGTCCAGGTTTCATTTGTAGTTGTTAAGAAACGGTAGTACAACAAGAGTGATAAAAAAGCGATCAAAAGTAGTCGAAAGAGCACACAAGAGAAGGCAATGAAATAGATAAAAGGAGGAGAAAAAATCCGTGTGTTTTTAAGATTAAATTACTTTACAACTTAGTGAACTGTGCACGAGAAGCGACCTATTTCTTTACTGCAAAATTGTGTTGTTATGTTTTCTTCTTCTGTTCGGCACACTTTTAGTGTGGTTTTGCATAGCGTCACCCTTCTTCTAGTCATTGTGGAGAGATTTGTTTTTGTTTTACATTTTTGTTACTAACTGTGCAGACAAAAGCCTTCTCTTTCACTCCCTTTTTCCGGATGCTTGGCTTGTGTTATTGCAATTTTCCTTTGCCTGCTGTGTTCCTAAACCAAGCCTAAACCGGCCCGAAAAGGGAGGGTTTTGAACAGGTAATTACACTATGATATAGGTATGTATATGTGTACATATACATATATATTGGTGTGTATATATATATATTTTATGTATAAAAAAATCATAGCACGCGATCGCTAGTAAGAGTAGGAGCTGACGGCATTTAGTTTTGTTTTCTATTTCCCTTGTTTTGCGTTTTCAACCTGACCTGGAGTTCTGCTGTGTACTTTAGCTTGTGATTTGTTCTTGCCCTTGTTTCTTACTTTTTCTTTTTACATCTTGTTGTGTGGTATGATTTGCAAAGTTTTGTATGCCTTTTATGTGTTTGTGTGTTTTCTTCTTTGTTGCTTTTGCTCTGTTCTTTGCTTATGCAAGCATTAATTTGTTAATTTATCCTTTTTCTTGTGTTTTTCTTTCACTTGTTTTCCTTTTCAATCCTATTTTTCCTGTGTATGTGCTTAGGTTTTGAAGCTTAGCTCTTTTGTTTCCTCTGCTGTTTGCTTTCGTTTCCCTTTTTCCTTAGTGTTGCGTTTTAATTGCGTTATTTTTTGTGTTTTTTCTCTTCTTGTTTTTCTCCTTCCTAAGCTTGTTTGTTGTATGTTTCTACATAGCAAAGTTTTATTTGTTTCTTTTTCTTTCCTCTTTTGCGTTATAATTGGTTGTTCCCACCCTCCACTTCCCCTTGTTACAAAAAAGAAACCCCCTTCCCCCCCTCCCCCCTACAACTTCTCTGGTTTACTTTGCGTTTGCGTTTAAAGATACGGCGCGCTTGCTGCGTACGGCGTCGCACCCATCTACGCACACTTACTTATTACCCATATTGTTCGAACGTTAGTTGTTTTTTGTTAGTACATTTTCATTGTGTGTTGTGTATGTGTAGGTGTGTGTGTGTGTGAAGGTGTTAGAATTATGGCTTTGTAATTGATTCTGATTTGCCCCACCCTTCCGGGACATTAAATGGTGCATTAAACTAGCAAAATCGATTCTTATTTGAAGTTTCTTGGTGTGTGTGTGTATAAATTTGTGATTAGTGTCGTTTTGAGGGTTTGGAAATGTATGGCTTTACCTACGCGAAATTGTTGCACACACACTCGCATGTTGCATCCGAAGCAGTATCGATGTGGCACGTGTCGCTTGCATTTCAACTTGTTGCAACGATGCGCAACGTGATGCGTGATGCGCTTCAACCATTAGCTACTACTTCTACTTCGACTACTACACTATTAACAACTCTTTTGCTCTGTTGCCGTTAGAAACAGCTTGAGCGTTTTTTGTTTTGCCTTATTTCGGGTTACCCTTTACTAAACTGTACAACTGGTAGTAATATGCGGTAACGGGATGCGTGGATTTTGTGTGTGTTCGCTGTTTGCCCGTCTGCAGAATTTGACTGTTTTGTTCGTAATTTCGTATAAAACCTTTTACCCTGAATTGCTTTTAAATTTGTTCGTTTTTTTTCTTGTTGTCTGTCTGTCAGCCGATTCGCTCAAAATGTATCTTAGCCGTTTGTGCTTATGTTTTATCTGAAGCAAATTTGAGAAAATAAATTAAAATATGAGCAAAATTTTGAAAAGAAGGGAAATTTCTTCTGTTTTCTTATTACTTTCATCTTTTGCACTGGCAAAGAAATGATGATTTATCTAATTTCCGTTAAATAAAGAAATTTAAATTAAAGCAAAGCCTACTGGGAAACAATCTACTGTGTGTTGCTTTGCTTTGCTTTACACACTCCAGTAGTTTGATCTATCATTTTAAGTTACTTTTCTTGCTGTGTTGCTTTTTTTTCTCTTCCCCTCTCTCTCTCTCTTTGCTTTCCGCCTGTCTGTTTTGCTCAATTGTATTAAATTTTACCACCAGCAGTTTCCGTTTCTGTCTTGCTAATTTTATGCAATTAATTTATCTATTTCATGACATGAGGCTGGCTGGCTGCTGACGGTTCAACGTTTTCACACCACGCCCGATTGCTTGCTTTTTTTGTTTGTTTTGTTTTCTTTGGTTGGGGTTTGAAAGCCGCCGGCTTCCACTAGTTAACGTTCAAAGCCGCGCGTTGCTCGATGTTGCACGACAGTCACTATAGCAGTCGCACCCGCACGCTGCATCGTCTCGAGGGGTCGTCGTCAACGTATTTTGGTAAATCACAATCTTAGCTGAGCTGTTTGTTTTTTTTTGTTTCGTTTACTATATTCATTAGTTAAACCGTATGCTTGTACAGGATGGTTTTTGTTTTGCTTATGGGAGTTTGGTTTTTTTTCCTCTTTCGACTGGATGTGTTTCTTTGTGTTTGTGGTGTGCACTGCTGTCGGGGTTAGAGAGCGCTTTTTCTTAACCATAGTGAAAGAAAAGGGAAGCAAAGTTTTTTGTAAAAAAGCGAATCGGAAAATGGGAAAGAAAAGGAAAGGAAAACTTGAGAGGGAGAGAGAGAGAGAGAGAGAAAAAAACGTTAAGTAGCTTAAACAAGAAGTATTCTAGTGAACGATCGAGCAGAGTAAAGTAAGTGATTTTAAATTTAATTTGGGGGTAGAGTTTTCCAGTGTGTCTTGTGTGCAACACGTGTGTGTTTGTGTGACTTAACGTGTGTGTGTTAGAAGGAGTAGTGTTACATACTTATGATAAACTTTAAAAAATATACCTCCTCTCCCTTCAACCATCCGTTTCGAAGATCGGATGCGGCATTAGTTTCGTAGCTCTTCCGACTCTGCATTAAATACTTTTTACATACGTACAGTAATTGTTCAAATGTTGGTTTCGAGTGTGTGTGTGTGTTTCCCTATATTTATATCTATATATATGTATGCATAAGCATTATTATTCGTTAATGTCTTTTTGGGTTTGGTTTTTCGAACTCGCTTTTGCTTTGGACTTGCTTTTTCATCTCATGGAAAGTAGGTGAGGTTGGATGTAGTAAATGTGGTGTTTTTTTAAACGTAATTTAACAGCAAGACAACAATTTCCTCGATGGAAAATTGCCTCAACTGTATTTACCATCCGTTTTTTCTTCCTTCTCCTTATCTCTGTTGCTAAAACTAGTCGCGTGTGGTTGTGTGACAGTGTTTAGAATTAGTTTAGAATAGTTACGTTCACTAGGCGTACTTTACGGCGTGTAAGACAACAACTAGTAGTGAGAGACAATGATGAATTTTACTCGTTGAGCAGACGGTGAGTGTTTTAAATGAATCTCTCATTGCAATCATGATGGGACAGACGATCGTACCTGATCGTGCATCGTGGCCTTTCTTATGCTTCCATGTACATCTTCCATGTACAACACCACCACCACCACTGTAGTTATGAATTATTACGATAGGTTTGAAAGGCATTCAAGCGATAGATTGTTTTAGAGTGGCGTTCAGTAGTAGTTGCTGTTTTTCTTTATACTCTTCCTTTTTTGTTTGTTCTTCTTGCTTAGTTTGTTTAGCTAATTTGTTAATATCTTTGCTCGGATTTTAATGTTTTAAACATTCCTTTCCGTTTTTACCACCTTTTCACCTTCCATTTGTTTGTTTGTTTGTTTGTTTTGTTGGTTGGTTTACCAATTTCACTAGCATTTTCATTCTCTGGCGTCCGCTGCTTCACTACGTTTTTGATATGTCAAATGATGCAAAATAAGCACTTGGTTTCAGCGTTTTTAGGTTAGTGTTCATTACATTCATAGATTGGTTTTGCGTGTTCTTTACGGGTTTTAATGGTTTCTTTCTTCTGTTTTTTTCCTTTTCCTTCTATTTTATTTCCTTTTCCCTTTTCTTCACTTACTTTCAGTAGGAATGAGTTGTTGAGTGTTTTGGTGCTTTGTGAAAGAATTTCTAAAAACCATCCTATTGAGGGCTAGAAATAATAGTAGCAAAATATCCTACGGTTGAGCGTTTTCCATCCCCCAATTTGGTTTTTGCTTTGCTTGTTCTTGCTACCGACTTTCAGACTTTCCGCTCGATGTTTGTACCACGCTTCGCTTAATGTTGCATTTTATGTGAGCTATTTTGAAGGTGCAGTTGGCAAATTTAAATCTCCCTGCTTGAGGGTCCTATAAGCCTATAAGAATTATGAAATCCGAAACGAAATCATGATACTATTCACACTAGCTACTGGAGTATAACATCGAAAACTTCACACCACCCATCACGATCGGTGCTTTGGTGATGCTGGAAAGCGACGGATGGGGCGAAGTGAGAAAACGGAAGTAAATTAAAAGCACGCGTGGAACGTTTGCTACTGCACTCGTTTTAAGGCCAAAAGTGATCGTTTCATCGTCCAGTAACGCAAAAAAAAACACACACAAAAACTCCTAACCGTGCTATCTAGCTGGCTTATTTGCGTGATGGAAGCAGCGACTTAAACTAACTTTGGTCCGAACGTCCGAATTATCGAAGGCAGAATCTTGCATTAAAACCCCTTCCCTCGGTGCTTGTACTCCACCGTAGGGGTTTTTTGCTTTGAAAAAGTGTAATAGACAATTCGGGAAATTGATTGCGATTTCCTTCCGGTTTCTAGGTGTGGCATAAAAAAGCTGTGGAAATTTGAGTGCGTGTGTGTGTGTGTGTGTGTGTGTCTTCGGTAATGAAATAATGCTCTTCACTAGGTTAACGAGATCACAGAATAGCCTCAGCATTAGAAGGGAAAGGATCACTCGGATCCCCGATCCTGATCCCAGTCGAAAGGAATCCATCCTTCTGTTCTCCGATCCGTAAAGCTGCCAGTTTGAAACGAGAGGCGCAAATAGGCGTGTAAGAGTGTTGTGTGTGAGTTTGGTTGGTCGTTTAGCAAGGAACTTTGGTACATTACATTACACTGCTGCTGCTCACTGTGCTCGTGTTTGAACGTAGTGAAACTATTACGATGCATTGAATTGCCTTCTGTGGTATTATCATTTTCTAACCTAGCCTAATGTTCTTCTTTACGCATCAAACCTTGAATGAAATATTGCGCCCATTGTTGATAATTATTTAAATTACCCTACTTATTACAGTGAGATTGCATACGGTGTGTATTTAATGTGTGTGTGTTTGAGGATGTTTTTTTTTCTCCTGTTAGCTTTTCTCGTGATGAATATTGCTATTGGCATTTAATTCGTTACGTTGATAGCTTGCTCTCTCTCTCCGCTTTTCTGTTTAGAGAAATAGATGATTTAGTTTAAAGATGGCCTTGTTTTTTTTTGCATCGGAACTGTCTACATCCAGCTGAGCTATTTCGCCCGTACTTCCGTCCGCTATCGCATTTGTGCTTGTGTAAGATTAAACTGGCTGGGCGCCAGTCGCGTTTCGCTCCAAACGGACAATTATCTTCCAGCGCTATTCATCGTTGAATTGGGAGAAATCGTAAGCCATTCCACTCAACTTCTAATCCTTGCCCAAGGATGATGGTTGCGATGGAGGATTTCCGTATGAGTTGTACGTATGCCGCACAGACAGCTTTTCGCTCGTATCACAAATCAATCGAATCGGCTTGCTGCATCCGGTGTGCAGCTCGAATTTATGAAAAAAGGCAGTATCCGTTTGGTTTGATTCAGCCGCTTGCAGTTGATCGTGGGGCCTTCAGAGTTTGGGGTGATTTAAATGATGTGCGATGCTTTTGAAGCTTACCGAGCCCGTGTGCCGAGGACTTTGTCCCCTGCGAGGTGAAAAAAGCGCACGAGATGAGTGTCGGTTTTGGTGAACGTGTTGATGTGGCATCCGAAGCATCCGAGTTATGGTTTTAGGAACATCGGCCGCGTTTCCTCACATCGGAACATCGGCGTGCTAGTAGTGGTTGCTCGGTAGCTGGATAGCGTTGCAGGCTCGCTCACCCCAGGTGGGAGCGATGTTCTCTAGCAGGTGTGATTTTATGTGGTTTTCATGTGTTGCTTTAAGGTCGTCAACTGGTACCGATACCGTACAGTCGGATCCTTCATCACCATCGCACATACTCTGCGTGCCAACAACAACTCGCGCGGCACTGGACGCCGCGTGCCCACCGCCGCCGTCGGGACACCCTCCGTTACAGCAGGTTGTTGGTGTAGATCTTGTGGATGAGTGACTTCTGGATCGTATTCTAGGAGAATCCTTTGTAGTGGATGAAGAAAAATATCAAAAACACCGCGTACGCCGACGGGAAGGTGATGCGCGCGATCACGTCGATCGTTTTCGCGACGCGTATCGGATGCGGCGGTTCCTTTTTGCGCACTTGCACGAAGCACGTCTGGGTGAGGGGGGGCGTTCAAATGTGTGTGTTTGGGGGAAAAAAAGAAAAAAAGAGGAAGGGAATTAGTTTTATAGATACAATTTGCGTAAATATTAAACAGAAACCACATGTGCTAAACAAATTGCATAACTTCAGGCGCTTGTTGCCTGTTGTTCGTTTATGATTTCCTCGTGAAATCCGGGGTGCCTCAATAATGTAGATGACCACAAACTCCCTAAGGAATCGACGTGCACATTCTTTCAGCTTAGGACCTTCAAGGGGTTTGATCCGCCATTGCATCTGTTATTAATATCTCTTTCAAAACTCTCTCGATCTCTTTCAAGATATTTTTACTTATTGAGGATCAAAGCTTTAATTTTAAATAAATTCTAGAAATTGATTAAGCTGAGTAAGTTGTAGGCTTCCTCTTACATTATAATGGGTGTGTGTCAGTATACACATGCATACTTCGTGTCGCAAATAAAAGCGCCTGAATGTATGCAAACTTTTAAAGAAAGTTTCTGGGTTTGAAAATTTTCCTATTGAACTTGGCAATAAGGTACCAAGTTATGTTAAAATGTTGCTCTTACAATTTTCTTTCACCTTTTTGAAGAGTCTTCATTGAAAAATATTTGTAATAGGATACTTTCAGGCGTAACAGGCTAATACTCTATGATTATGTCCTATCAAATTTTGCCTCTTAATTCAAGTAATACTACTCAACATTTTTCCTAATTCAAACGTTACTAAAACTTAATCTCTGCTTACCTCTGTTGCACAGCCATTGTTCGCCGAGTGTGTGCAGGGGCTCGTGCCGCCCGCACAACTGGTACACGCGACGATCTCGTTCGGTCCGCCGGATTCCCGCTTCTTGACACCCTGTCAAAGGGAGCACCATTAGTGGAGTTTAGGGAGTAAATTGTAAAAAGCGGCGCAGCTCAAGTAAAAAAAAAACCAAAACAGCATAAAATCAAACTCATTTGCTTTGAGCGTTGTTAAGTGTTTAACGACGTTAGATAGTAGTAAAATCAAGTTCGAAAAAAAACTCAAAGCATTTAAACTCAAACCAAAAACGGATTAGGAAAACCGAATGTTAAACGGAAGGGAAGAATTGTGTTTAAATAGAATCAAATCACAACCACTATATTCTCTGTTTTTTTTCGGGGGGCGGTGGAGTTTTTCTGAGGTTCACGCGTGGAAGTTTGGAAGATTATGCTTGAAATGGTTGGGTGAGTGTGATCGTGCGTACTGGTACGAGGGATCGGTAACGCGCAAACGATCAACGACACAAACAGTTGCACTCAAAACACGGACAACAGACACAAGATAGCGTAGGGAAGAGAGGTAGAGTTGCAGAAAAAAACCATGTGTCACAGGGCAGGTCACAACACTCGGTCAATCAAAATTGGTTGAAAACACACGTTGCTCTCAGAACACAGAACGCAATCACTCAAAACGGAGTGGAAAGCCTTTACACACGTGTACGCCTTCTCAAACACACAACAAATCGCGCGGACACTAACTTTGCTTGTGCATCGAACAAGCAGTTGCACGCGGCAAGCGGTTCTAGGATATGGCTAAGGCTACATAACATCCTAGTGAGGTTATGGGTACAAACAACTTGTCAAGAAGGGTATGTGTGTGTGTGTATCTAACCGGAGGAGTGTACAGGGAACTAGTTTCCCCGTTTTGGGCAAAGGGGATTTCATTTCAATCTTCATTTCTCTAGATGCAGGCATAGAGTACACAGCAGGGAGAGAAATAGAGATAGAGCGAGAGAGAGAGAGAGAGAGAGAGAGAGACAGAGAGGCAGATAGAATAGGTGACAGAGAATTGCTAGTAGTAGGGACATTCATAGTGACGTGCACGGAGTACATTCATGGAGTACAGGGTGCGCTAGGTTCTATTTAAATTTTGATCGTCTAAATTGTTTGCAAACTCAAAATTTAACGAAACGTAACTTGACAATACACAACACAAATGGAAAAGTTAACAAACAGTCTAAGATATAAGCGTGTGTTGAGTAGTGTGTATGTAGTGGTGCCAGTTATTCACACAGTTGTTTTAAATTCTATGTACAGTTGGTTTATGTCGTTATGTGTTGTGTGTTTATTATTAGTAAAGCAGATTTTTTTATAAGTTTCTTTCTCATTTTTAGCCTAGAGTACCTCAAACCGAATTCTGAACAGCTTAAAGTTGTCAATTTTCGGGATTTTGTGGAAGATTTTCTTAACCAAGGATTGGACAATCATAATTATTTCTCGACCCGTAAATTTGCCCCAAAATATTCTGAAAACAACGAATTCAAACTAGGCTTTTAGCTTTGCCGGAAAGTGAAACAGAGTGAAAGAAATCCGATATTTGCTAGCCGAACGGAAAATCTGACGGCTGAAATCTGAACTATGTGTTCATATTCGTCAGATATTAATTATTTAAAAATGGACTAAAATTACTATCAAGCTTCTATGGGCTTTGAAAGAAGATTTTGATTATATTAGAATAATTTTTACAGAGTTTTTTTCAAATTTAACATGTTTTAGTCGTCTGAACTCTTTCTGGTTTATTTGTTGTTGGTTTGAGTATTTTTAAGAGATGATGGCAATGTCAGTTCCCAAACAAAGACATAAATTTATAACACAAGGCTGGAAAGATCTTTTGGTAAGATCATTTACGCAGGATTACGGTCCTAGCACAATGGAATGTTCTGGGATACCCTGAATTTCTAGATCATTATTCAAATTTGGTTAGAATGTTAGATTTTAGAATAAGTTAGAATAGATATAGAAGTAATCTTTTTGTATCGACCGTATGCTAATAACAAGCTATTCGCTATTAGGATTTTTAGTGTTAGGCTTTCAATAATAGATGCTTGTCTTGAAATATTTTCCTTTATTTTGAGCCTCACGGTTTTTTTTCTATTGTTTAAAGGAGTCCTTGTCACGTATTGTTTAATTGCGTATAAACCTCTGAATAAAAAAAGGTGAATAATTTTTGTTGCATTTTAAATTACTTTATGATTACGATTGTCCAGCCCTAAGGTAAACAAAAATGTCTTCAAAGACAAAGAAATGTTTGAGGCACTGTATTTCAATCTCTTTACTGTTGTACCTTCTCTCAGGTTGAATTAAGTTTCCCATAAACCTTCAACATATAAAATAACGCATAAGCATCCCGAAGGTGTTTTTTGGATTATCGTGTCACCTTTAAAAGTTCATCCACTTAACACAACCGACACCAAGCACCATCGCCGCTGTGTTCCCTCCCCGGATGAAGGTACTAAACCCTCACATCCCGTCCGATAAATTACACATTCTAGTGGCATGCTAAAACTGTCCTCCTTTTGATTGGTGCCCCTGGCGTGTGTTAACCCCACCCCAACCAAAAAGGGGTGATAATACAATGCACCGGAGTCGTACATTGAATATAAAATTGCCACCCAGGTACGGGAAAAAAAGAGAGAGGACCGGGCCTGTCCTTCTTTCCAGGTGGTAATCATTCATACCGGTTGACGGTATTTCAATTATGCTAGCAGCACGAGCATGTGGATGGGGAATGCGAATGGGAGACTGAGACACTTGAACTACACTCACGCCCAAGACAGGGTTCGGGCAATGTTATCTTAATGTTCAGTCTCGCATCGTTCGTTCGGCTGTGGCGGTTCGCTTTTATCGGAATCTGAACCCGGGAGCGGTGTCGTTGGCATTTAGTGTGCTTGTCCTGGTGGATGTGTGTGTGTATGGGTGTGTATGTGTGAAGTCTTTAATTTTATTCCGTTAAGCTCTTAGTAGTGGACGGTTCGTTTCGGGTGGATAACAGGACACACTTACCGGCTACGATAGGTGAAAGGCATTTCCACGAAGCATTAGAGCAGGAATGATTGGAGCAGTTTTGAGGCGATGGTAGAGGTGTGTGCGTGTGTCAGGGGGAAAAAAGCATCCATGTTGACCATCCATGCCGGAGTTTGAGAGGCAGTGTGTGTGAAGGGGATTTTTTTTCGGGTTTAAATTTTCACACCGGCCAAAGAAACGTGTTAGCCACGGGAGAGATGGTTTTTAGGGATAACGGGGATAAACACACACACATATTCACACACACACACACACAGATAGGCGCATACATAGACGGCGAGCGGGTTAGTTAGAACGGGTACGGGAAGAGAATAGAACATGAAACTAATTATTACACACGTTCCGGGCTGGCGGACGACGACAGACAGGCAGAACGCTCGTTAGAGGGGCTGTTAAAGGCGTCGTTTAACAGCTAGCACGTTAGGTGGCGCATCTAGGACGAGGATACATTTTTCTTTCCCTTGTTGCTTCAGCACCATATTGCATTTGTGAAGAACAATTCAACAGGGAAAAGCATAATTTAATCAATCCAAAGGTGTGCCTGCAAACTGAAGCACAATGGTTTGCTTTTGTTCGAAAGAAAAATCTGCTCATTGCATACATTTAGGAGCAACGGGTTTTAGTACAAAATTTAGCTTCTCTTCAATGTATCCTCGCCGTCGCTTTGACCTTTCTAATAGCAGAAGTATAGTGATGTGCAGAATGCTCTTCTATCTAGCTAGATTATGAGTAGTTGTAGTGGTAGTAGTGGTAGTAGTATGTGCACATGGAATTGATAACGACTGCAGGGGGGACAGAGAGAGAGAGAGAGAGAGAGAGAGAGAGAGAAAAGATACAGACGGGAAACGTTTGGGGTGGAAAGAAAATGGAAATAGAACAGAAAAGGAAAAGCATGGAGCTGGATGATTCGGTATCGCGTTCTTTGTACGCTTCCTCGTAAGTCGATTTGCGACCAGCTCAGAACGACTACTCATTTACAGCAATGCAATTAGCTAACTATCCGTCAACCAACCGCCGGCACCAAGTGGAGCACATTTTAGTACACAGCACGGGTACGAGCAACAAGGTTTGAGCGGTGCTCCGAAAAAGTGGTTCCCGTCGACGAGTTGACTGATGGTGACAAAAAAGAAAAAATAAGAGAGAGAAGGAAGGATATGGGGAGAGAGTGGGGAAGTTGGGGTAGCTGTTTTGTTCCGCAAATATTTCAGGGTAGGTAAGATGGCTTCCGTAAAGCTTGCTTAAAAATGGGCGAAAAAGCACAACTTAGAAGCACGTTTGGTTTTTGAATTTGTTCTGGTGAAGGTAAAACACAAGCGTATATTTACATTTGTTGGGAGGTTTTAAGATACTTGTTTTCTGTTTGGTTTTGTATAATTGGTTATTTTTGTTGAGTGTTTTTCTAATGTAGTGTTTAAAAAACATTATGGAGCACCAGGCGTCTCCATTGTGTGTTTGGAGAGTCCTTGAAAATGTAATAGTTTACTACATTTTATTCTATACACTTTTCAAATAGACCAAAATGGAATAAAATGCTTTTCTTTTGCCAAATCTTATTGCTCAAAAATAATTTGAGACTGACGTTTCGATTTGGCACAGTTAGTTTAAATCCACTTCCAGGTTTATTTCTGATTTTCTTTTGCTCAATCGAACCACCTCCACCTCCCTACAGTTACTTTTAGATTTTATTGTGCTTTAGGAATTTAATTTAAACCAGCAACAAAATCCCTTCTTTCCCACGGTTCATGGGATATGATTAATGTGCCCGGGTGTAGCTCCCTAACCTTGTCACCGTTTGCAAAGCTTGCACTCCATCTAGAGCAGCACCCTAGGGTTGGTCGCCTCGCCCGGCAATATTTCCGGTGAATGGTAATCATCAAAGTTTTGGGCAATGTCGTTAGCTGTAGAGTTTGCAGACAGGAATTTACACGGCCAGCCGTGCCTTGGCGAGAGAAAGAGAGAGCCTACCCGAAAACAAACACGGCCAGGCACAATAAAGATGATGAACGATTGTTTGTCGGTTGAAAATGGTTTCACCGACTGGTTGAGATTGTGAATAGAGAGAGAAAAAAAGGGAAACAAAATGGCAAGATAGATCGGATTTGACTGTATCGTAATTTCATCACTTGAACCAACCGTACCGTCCTCTCCCATGAGGGACACCGTCCAAAGTTGACAATAGAACCAGAAACAATGGGCACCGAAAATTCCATAATCAACTTCCGTACCGATCATATTTTCTCGCTAAAGGCTCGTTCAATGTTTGGCGTGGTTTGGCATCCATCCAAGCTTTGCGAGCGTGGAACATAAACAAGGATGGCACCATTTGCAAGGGGGAACAGAACAAGCACTTCCGGCAGGGGGATGTGGGCACCATTTGTCCGCCTGGCCGATAATTTTACCCGTGTTGATTGGAAAGGTACGTCGAGCAGCCCGTCGACAGCAGTATCATCGACAAGCAGCAAACCACGACGAGCTGGCGACTGGCAAATAAACTCGGTCCAGGCCCAGCATTGGTTTAGATTATGAAGGCCACGAGTGGTGTGTCGGAAAGGGCGGCCGGCGAACAGTCGTACGCCGTGGCTTGATTGAAGCTGTGAGCTGTTGCATGTTGCCGTGTGTTCTGTCGAGAGCTTTGCGGAATTTAAGGTCCGTCCGGGTGAAATGTACCGTGAGAATGCGAGAGAGCTTGATTTGAGTGTACGACGATCGACCCAAGCGTGTGTGTGTCTGTACACGCCGGCCTTGCATTGGAAATGCTGAAGATAATTGCAGTGATCTGCGCTGCTGTACGGATGCAAATTTTATCCTTGTTCTGGTTCTGGTTCGAGTTAGGCATGGCGCACGCTGCAGCACACGAGCGATGATGTTGTACAGCTGTTACAACAAAACCCAACAGTATCGAATTGTAGCTGGGCACTACTACGGGGATGTACATGTTGGGAATTCTTATCGGGGAATGCCTGCACTGAATATTCGAGAATAAATCGAACAAATATATAGATTGCGGGGAATTTTAATCAACCAATATAAATGGATAAGGATGCGTTCTTATTGGATTCCTTAAGAAAAATCAGCATCAAGTACCAGGCGTCTCCATCGGGATAAGGACGTCTGGAAAATATTTTAAATTATTCTATTTCAATTTAAACATTTGTGTACAAAGTTTAAATTCGATTTCGTTAAAAATTGTTTTGAAATATTTAAGGCTTAATAAAAAAAATATTTCAAGTGCCTTCACACAAAGTAGCTTAGTAAGCAATTATTCGTGTAAGAGATCCGGATGCAATTTTGTGTGCTGATTTCACTCCGATTACAATTGAAACACAAACATTGATGCATGATGCAAAGTTAATACCGTACTGCCGTTGCAACACACGGGGTTGGTTGAGAACAGCACTGACTAAGTAATCGATCGGTCGCAAACGGCACTAATGGCGAAATAATCCGTCCACGAGTCCAATCGCCACAGCTCAGCTGGATTCATTTTTAACTGTAAGCCACTACAAAAGGTTGGTTAGTGATTTGGTACTGTGGTGCTTTCTACAGTACCATTTGCGCTATGAATTTTTCATCAGCTGTATCGGCAACCGTTTTGCGGCAGCTGGCATCGTTCCGCAGCATAAACGGATTAGCATAAACAAAAAATCGGTTCAGTTAGTCACACAACATATCGACAAAAAAAAAGCACACAAACACACACAGACAAACAAACAGCACGATTGGTTAGTCCCGATGCCCCGTGGATCCACAGTCCCAGGTTTTGGGGCGATTCGCGTGTTCCGATACGCGGTTTGTCGATTCGCGCATTCGCAAAAACCACCCTGTTCAACTTACAAAGCTCGTTTCCATCAGGCCAGCCTCGTTAAGCTTCGTCTCGACCGTGGGACGTCGGCGGGTTAGACCGGGCTCGGGCGCATCCGTCCCATCCGGTGCGTTGGAAAGTCCTTCCTCGCACAGCAGCACCGTGGCTTGGGCCGGTCGCTGACCGGCCGGGCCAGAAGCGGCTGCGGTTGTTGCGGCGGGTGTGGCTGGCTGTACATTGCGATGCGGTTGCGTAGGCGCAAGGCGACCGGCGGTTGCGGCGGTAGCAGCGGAGGCCGTGCCGGCAGCGGCTGTGCCGGGAGTTGTCTTCTCCGCGGCAATGGCGGTGTGAAACTCGCGGTCAATTGTTTCCTGCTCGGTTTAGACAATGTTTGGAGTTTACCAGTGAGGAAGGTTGAGTTAAAACTTCAGTATCGACTTCTGGTTACGCGGTTTTTACGGTTAGTTTGAGGCGAACGTCGTTAGTGTTGTACACGAGCTGGGTACAGAGCGGAGCGAGCTTGGTTAAAAGATGCCGTGGGGGTTGTTGTTGTGAGGTTTTAGCTGGATGTTTCATGGAACTCAGAGTTCGATACAACGGACAAATGAGTCGTTGTGTAAACGAGCCGATCGAAAGCTCACATGTAAAATGTTTCAAAATTTAGACCCCTGTGTGTTATTCCCATCGGTTTATGATCGTGTTGAATAGTTTATGCTGAGTTTGGTATTAAAAAAATCTTTTAGAATGACATTTGTTTACGATGTTTAAAGAAACTCGAAAATGCTGTAACACAATTTGAATGTTTATGTATGGAATGTTTCGTGTGTACTTGTAAAATATGCTGTACGTAATGAGAAAATTAATGTTGTTTTTTGTAATCGTTTTTCTACAGCCATACGACAATGTTCTTCTAAACTCTACAAAAAAAGCTTTTACATTGTACTATTAAAGCTCCAACTATGCATACATCTATTCACAAGGTTTCAACCATTAATCATACAAAGTTTGATGTTAAGTATAAACCAACAAGGTTCCAGATCACCAAAAATCAGTCATAAGCATGCATTTGACGCTCAATTACACTTCTTAATTGATACAGTATTCTAATTAGTTTAAAAACGTTCCCGGGCAATTTTTTGTACAGGAGCATAAGAAAGTTGATTTAAGAATTAATTTTGCCTCCGATTTCTCGTTGGCTGAATGGAACATGACTCAGGAAAATATGTTACCGTACAATGCTTTCTTAGAATGTTGAGAGTTAGTCAAGTTAGTTTTTTCCAGTAGTTCGTTTCGGTTAAATTACTTATAAAATCTTAAACTTTATACCGTTGTAAGCACCATTTGTATTTTAAACTTACAGTAGAACTAGACACAACAAACTGTACAACCAGCAGTAAAGCTACCTACGCTACTAAGGCAGGCCGAACGGAACACTATCTATGCAGGGGGCCATAACGAACGAAAACACGGACAAGCGTCAACCAAGAACACAAACAAACAACATGAGTCCAGCAAGAGATAGAGATAGAGCGAGAGAGAGAGAGTGAGCAAGAGACAGCGCAACGAAAAGGATGAATGTAAGTTAGAAAAGAAAAGCATAGAACAGAGGCGGCGATGGCAATAGGCGCGTGATCGTGACAATTACAGCGTACTCAACAACGACGCTCAGAGAACGTTAACCGAAACTAGTGTAACAGGAAAGGAAACCGATCTAAGTGAAACTATCGATTTTCTATACAGAAAGAAGCATGTTTTTTTTGGCTTATGTTTGTTGAGGATATTACCGAAAAGAGTCTCGAGGACTGGTTGGGCATCGAGAGATTGGAGCACGTGGCATGTTCGTAAATCGGAGCGAGCGTAATGTTTGAAGAAAAGTGGGTAGGGGTGTTGTGTTTTTTGAAGGCGTTTGTTTTATATTATTTTAATTTAAAAGAGATTGATCGTTTTATATTTAAAATTCGTTTGTTTAACCGATCAGTTAACGTTTAACATGCCATTTAGAGGAGGGTGTTTTAATTAATTTTTGTTTTATTTTACAGAAAACGAATTGCACGTTTCAATGGCGTTTAGTAATGTAGCGGACAGTGGAAGAGAATAAGAAGAAATAGAAAGAAGAAGAAGGAGAAGGAGAATAAGAAGAAAGTAATGAGAGAAGAGCAAGTACTTGCCAAATGAGTGGTATAATGAAGTTAAAAATTTAGAAGACGTAGAGCGATCGTACAATTTGCCCTCACTGACAGATTCGTTCCAATGGGATGAGATAATGGAGTTTGAAATAACACTTAGTAAAGCAATGGGTTGGAAAAGAAAATCAAGCGATGATACTGATCGAAAAAAGGAGCTTCCCAAACTCAAAGGGGAATTCTTTCCCTGCTCAAGGATTAGTTCCTTTTATATTTTACAAATCAGCATTATTAGGAGCTGAAAACTGTTACAAATTTTGGAGCTGAGCTCCCTTTAATGCGAACATAAGTAGAAGCGAAAACTAAGAAAGGGTTAGAGAAACGAATATCTGGGACGTTAGATAGCCTTCGGGGTAGCAATGCCCTGCATTCAGTAAGAACAGAACAGGTATATCCATCAAATCGAACACAGGCTGAAAGGCTGTACAGGGGATGATTGAAGGAGGAAAAACAAGGAACCTTAGGGAGGGACTTTAGCCATAGATGGATCGCTCTATCAGCAAATCAGCGGGCAGCAGTACAGCAAGACAGCGGGCGCTCAGCAGACAATCAGAGCAAGAGCCACCGAGTGTGGTTAAGGATGCGCTAGCCAGACACCGGCAGGCCACTACAGATACACTGGTACAGGTTCTATACGCGGTACTGTAAAAAGGCGTTAGGACAATAGCACTAGGCCTGCCCTTGCACTAGCTTATATCGTGGGATAGGGTGGGGGTAGAAAACCAGGAGTTCAAACAGGCAGGTATGGATGAATGAAACCGAAAGCCGAAACGAAAAATCGAACAACAACAGAATGAAGGAATTAAAGGTTGAGCCCTGCTTCTGGTCAGTAGAATGGTAGCGATGGGTTTTGGGGGGTGATCTTTGCGAGAGGGTTAACGGAGAAGGGGGTGGGAGTCAGTGGGGAAGTCGGCAATAGGGCGGGGTAGAGTGGGCGGGTTTTGTTGTAAGTAGTTTGAAGTGGTTGAATAAATAAGATAGCTTACCAGGGGACTAGCGAGAATTATTCCGATCCTGCTTAGGACAGCTGGAAGACGCTGGAAAATGACATTACACAAATTGGTTGATACGAAAAAGAAAACAATACACAGTACAACGGTACAGCGGCGCTATGCTCGTCGCTAGAATCGTCTAACGGGGAGAGAAAGGAAGTGATCGGGGGTTGGAAAAACGGGGAAATCAAAACACAACGAAACGCAAGATACAACTAGAACCAGACGAAACCAAAACAGAGTTTGAAACGAGATGGTTTAATTGTACGCTACTTGGGGGTTTCGGGCTGGATTTGTATGATGGTATGTAAAGCTAGCAGAACGTATCGAGGGGTAATATTTGATTTGTTTGAACTTGTTTATCATAATTAATAACAGTATTTCAGCTCGAATTTATCTCATGAGAATTGCTGCTAGCAGTAGGGAATGTTTTTAGAATGTTTTTAGAATGTTTTTGTTGTTGTGTGTATTATAAACAGTTAGCTACGCGGGTCGTTTGAAGCGTTCGACTGTGTACTTTGCTGTGTAGCGGTGAGGGAAAAAGTGGGAGGCCTTTTTGCAAGTTGCCTGTAACTGTGTACGATAGCTTAAACAATACGAAGGTTGAAAACAAAGCCACAATGAAGCGTAAGTGAAAAAAGTTTGGTGAAGAAAGAAAGCGAACAAGGTAAAGCGAAACAACCGAAAGTAAGCGGTAGGAAGTAAAAGCGCGGTGGCTGTTGTTAGTGAGAGGATACAGATAAAACGAACGAACGGAAAGTATAGGAAAACAAAAATAATCGAGTTTGAAGGAAGGCTTAAATGGAATGAGAAGAAACGGATAAATAAATTCAAACTTCGATGTTTTAATGATAAGATCGCTTGAAGGGCTTGTGAAGGCAAGGGAAAATGTTGTCCGATGATTTTTATTTAATTTAAAGGATGAATCATTTTAGCCAGCAATTTATTGGATTATTATTTTAAAAAATTATAGAAAGAAATCAGACTGATCAAATCAAATTAAAAAAGTCAGATCACAACACAGTGGGTGGATCGTTGATTGAATGGACGCCATGCTCGGCTATAAAAGACCAACAGCCGATTGGTATAGAACCGTATCGTAGCTGAC
The DNA here is from genome assembly GCF_013141755.1 of Anopheles stephensi. NCBI lineage: Eukaryota > Metazoa > Arthropoda > Insecta > Diptera > Culicidae > Anopheles > Anopheles stephensi. The sequence goes on from NC_050203.1 coordinate 20,678,145, forward strand.
CTACGACAAGTTCTACATATGTTCTAGTAGTTGTAGCACAGTTGCATAACTTTAAAATGAATAAAAAACGTTTCACTATAATACTTCAACAAATACCAAAATTTTTAATCGAGTTCAAAAATTTCTCACAACGTTTACTTTCCTCGAAGGATACTGGGCCAGAAGCAATGTTCTGTTGGTTGGAACTGCTTGTTAGATTTTTTTCCCATCCCATATGCAGCCATTTATGGTTTTTCAACCATATGTTTATATTTTAGAGAAAACTCAAAATTATTTTACGATTGACCAAATTTGACATGTTTTCTCAGAGCAGCTCCATAGCATCATCATAGGTTTGTTCTTGTCGTTAGTCATATATGACAGACTCTATGATAGTGGTTTAGGAACAACATATGGCACTCTTGTCGATGGTCAAAAACACAAACGACACCATAGAGATACTAGAAAATGATTATCGGGATACAAAGCCCAAGATGATCCCATGATGGTCGCTCTCAGTACGGTCTTCAATCGCCAAGATCCGATCGCAGCGATCATTTAAAAGCAGCTCACTTCTCTGAATGGTGGAAATCATTCTTGCGATAATTTTGCGTCAAATCAGGCGTGCTTTTTAATTATTAAGAGTTCATTTGAAGTGAAAGTCGAACGAATTTTGCTGATTGAGGTTCATGCTGAGGGATATTAGACATGTTTGTTTTTGCCCAAATTTTGTGCCTAAATATTTGCCCAAAGTGCTGTATCAAAAGCTTTCTAAAATCCTTAAAAGTGTTTCTGTCTATGTGTTAAAAATTAACTTTTTTCTACTTAACTTGACTAAACTTGTAAGTACAAAACAACAGTAATAAACCACCATCGCGTGAAGTATGCAAATTTGCAACGAGTATTCATACAAACTCCCCATCAATCATGGTGGCATGATTACAGTGATTTAAATCACTCTTTGTGCTGGCACAAAAAACAACCGATAAAACTCCGCGACACGCTCACAACAGGTGCAATATGCAAATATCTGCATGCGAAAACCGCATATCGTGCAGCATGCGCCTGGTTTCGAAAAATGCTTTACCCAACGAATCAATCAAAGGACGCCGCAAGCGATCCACAAAGAAGCAACGAAACGAAACAAGTCACATCGCACCACCAACCAACCTTCATTTCTGCCCACTCGTTTCGATTTAGCATATTTAACGATTTGTTTCGAATATTGTAAAAACACACCCTTCGGCGGAGATGAGTAAACTTTTCTCCCGAAACATTGCTACGACCGAAAAAAAGCGACCGAAAGGCACAATAAACCCAAGAAGCTGACCTAGCCGTGCTTGTTTTGATTGGCTTTTGTTTGCCGTGGGGTGTATTGGGGCGTCTCGGTGCCACTCGGTGCTGTCTTCGTACCCTCGAATGCCGATCGATCGTTTATTTTCACCTGTTCCATATTACACCACAACAGCAACAAAAGCTTCACAAGCTCGTGCTCTAAAGCTTTGATTATACCTGCTGGGAGCTCGTTGGCAGCAGCAACAAAATAAGGAGGGAAGGATATTGATAAGAATGACGCAGACGTTTGAGACCAAGCGGTGAGTTCTTTCCCGTTGTGGGAGAAGATGGCGGGGAAAAGAAGGTGAGTGGTGCACCCGGTCTGCCGTGTCCCATCTCGGAGGGTGAATGTTGTTTGGTGCAGATTTGTTGCACGAAACGGCTGCCCGCTTGCCAACCGGTGCCAATGTATGCGCCTTTGTGTGGCTTTGGTGCTTCAGTTTTGTGCTCGACCGTTTGTGCTCGCGGGTGGCCTTTGCAGTTGGAGCATGAATGATTTTCTTCTGCTCGCCTCGTCACGGCTGAAGTTTATTGGCTTTTACAAGGTGAGGGAGGCAGGGCACGAGGGCAAGAATGATGTTTAATAGTGCCAAAGGCTATACGGACGGAGAATGTTGATAGCTGTGCAACTAGAACCGAAACGATGCGCGACCGATGGGCAAAAAGCTTATGGCACCGTGCTGCTGTGAAGCTGACATCAATAAAACATAATAAATATCGACCCAGCCAGCACAGCGAAACCACAGTGACGGTGAACGTCTCCGGGATGGTAGTAGTAAGCGGACGGATAGCGTAATGGACGCGTTAGTGCACGGTTGGATTGGCAAGTTTGGTGAAAGATTGCAAACACGATTTGAGTGGAGCATTTGTACGACTGAGGTTTCTAGGAGATGAAAAAAGTTTTGTTTTTAAATTACATTTCTTGATCACTTGTTCATTCTAAGGGCTTTCTAGCTAAACAAAACCTCTTGGCCATTTGGCTGATAATGAATATTTCTGGGTAAATCATTATTCAACCGCTTTTCGTAGAGCAACTACCAATGCCTTAAAATCATTGAGATGACTATAGCATGGTTCCAATGATTTTGTAAAGCTGTTTGAAGTATGTTCATGAGTATCCTAATGAATTCTCTTAAAATACGTCCTTAATGAATACAAAAACAAATGAAGCCATCTTGCTTATATGGCCTGCATTACTATACTATTCTAGCATGACAAGAAAGCAATCGTTACAACAACAAAAATCGCAGAAAAATGAGAACCAGAGAACATTCTTCAATCTCGATACGTGCTACGCCAGATAAATAGAAAAAAGTTAATGCCAGTGTTGAGATGGACGGATGGGTGAATCATTAGAATCAAATTCAGTTTAATTAAGAACTGTATTGGCCTTAAGTTCCTGCTAAGAGTCCTGAAGTTTATATGCTCGAGCTTATGTAAAAAGAAGGCACGGAGCCATTTTTTGCCTATGTTGGAGCGATTCCAGTCCAAATAATTAGCACACTAACTGGGTTAGAATGGCGCCATGAGACCAAGCAAAAAAAAAATTAATAAAATTTGCTTATTGTTTGAACGAAAAAAATATTTGTTCTAATATTGGACAAGTTTAAGTAACGTTAATATTTATTCTAGCAATATGAGAATTAAGGTTGTTACTAAACAAATAATTGACAGCTTGGAAAATCTAAATATTTCTATGAAAAGGCCAAAAGTGGTTTCCAAGCTTTATAGTCAAGCTATTTCCTTTTTTTTAATTCTTGATTGGCTGAAAAATTTTATCACAAAATGTTTCAAAACTTATGCTTGAGAACGAACACCGATATGGGCTCATCGGAAGCTAATACAATAAACAGGCATTTATTAGCTTCGTATTTGTATCATACGTGAGGAACGATCATCATACGAGACCAAGAGCGGCTTTTTATTGATGTTGCGGGACAAGCTTTGCCGTACAACTGTTACTTATATTCATCATGTTGGATGTTTTTCAAGCATAAAAATAGATATAAAACATCCCAGAGCTGCTTTTAACATCAATCTAGAAAAAATATGAAATCAACGGAAAAAGTCCTCAAAAACAATAATTTAACAAGACGGAAGGGCAGGCAAGATTTTTCTCCATTACGCTCCATCTTTTACCAAGTCCAAGTCAATCCAAAATCGATTTTGACCGAGAAAGACAAACTCGGATCGGAAATGTGGTCGGTGAACCACACGGAATCATTCGCTTTCCGCTCACTGTTCTATGCCAACATCCAACATGAACTGCACATCTCATGAAGCCGCATCGATCTGTCGTGTGACCGATACGATTGAATGGTTAGTCGAAAAGCGGAAATCCCATCATCGGCTGCAGTAAAGATGGTGGGTGGGTGGTGGGCTTGCCTTTGAGGTCATTCTCCCCGAATCTCCGGTGCAGCGATGGCAGAAGAAAATAGGAGTGCGCCTCTCTCTCGCTCGCTCAGCCTGAATGCTGCCACTTTTTCTCAGCCTGATACGTGCTGACATGTGTCAGCAGCGGAACATCTGAAGGTATGCTACGATGCACCGGTTGTATGGCGTTTGAAGGGTTGGAAGATTAAATGCACGAGAAAGCATTTCACCGGGACTGGGACAGTTTCTCGTTAGGCTGTCGATGACATTTCACCGTTTGCAGAAAGTTGACATGAGACCTTTCGTTACGGTAGAATTTTTCAAAGAAAATAGCTACTTAAAATTACACTTTAGAAGGACGATTTTACTAGAAATGAAGCTGGCGTGTTGAGAAACAGTTTTGCGTTTGCGTTTAATGAGTAGCTTAGCGCGGTTGCTGGCATGTTGCATCCAAAATTCATATCACGTTTCGTGTAAATTGACAATGTAATACAGATGAGCATGGAAGCATGTTCGTGGCCATTCACCATAAGGATAATTAGTCGTTTGTGTACGTGAAATATGATTACTTGCAGTCAGGCACACTTAATCCGGTCCCTGCATTGCAACCCTTCACACATGACGCATGATTAATATCCACAGCAAAAAAAAGCTTCTCAAAATGCGATTTTAATCTTTATGCTTTACAACGCAAACTACCGACAACCGGATCGTAGTTACAATTAATTTCCACAAATTTACGTATCATCCCAAATCCAACGCGAGGTTTGTCACTGTGCAGCAATAATTAACTATGCCGTGCCGCTAAGCTTCAACGATCAGCAATCAATTTTTGATTGACCCATGAGGGCGAAGTGTTGATGGGCGGGTAGGTGGGTGCAATACGACGCATGTAAACTAGGTCGGCTTAAAAGGCGAATGATGCAGGCGAATGGCACCTGGAATCGAAATGCCTGGCGTGTGTTTGTGGCCATGTAAACCGGTCGGCCACCGATATGCGATGGATTAATTATTGAAATGGATTTCATTTTTGTAATCATGCGGAAGGAATTGCCGTGAGCGATGGAAAGCTTTCCGTTCCTCCATCGGGCTACCGATTGCGTCTCTGTTTGCCCCACCGAAAGGTTCAGTGAACTGTGAACTGGATCGATACGGTGCTTTTGCTCGGTGAGTGTTTGTGGTATGGTATGGATTTTAATATTCATAACACGTTTAGCCGATGGATCGATGATTGTTGCGAACGATTGAATTGATGCATCGGTTTTTGTATTGAGATTTATGAAGGAAATAATTTGAAAGATCATTTGGCGCAATTGGACAATGTTTTGCAACAATTCGCTAGAGAACACAAACACACGACACGATAATGGTAGGGTGATTGCACTAAAACAGAATAGAAAAGAAAAGGAAAAAAAACCAACGAGCCACAACAAATCCACTCACAACAACAAACAAGCATCACAACGAGAAGGTGCAGGGAAAAAAGATTTTCAGAATGGAAAGCGAAGATAGGATTGAAGAAAGCAGAAAACCTGTTACCGGTTGAACGAAACAGGATAGAATTAGAAAGGGAAAATAACAGCCGAAAGAAGAGAAAAGAGTGTGCAACGAGTAAAGCGTATAGAGAAGAAAAGGTGAAGATAGGAACAAACATGGAACAGAAGTTTGTGTTCGAAATGCGCTCGAAATGGGTTGTTTTTGTAATTAAATAAACTTGTTTAAAGTAATAAGTAGAGATGATTTTGTTAATAATGGAGAATATCAATTACATGTACGAAGAATGGGAACAATTTCATTGTTGAGTTGCATGGATTAGGGCTTAAAGTCTAAATTTTGTTCGGGTTCAAATCGCTGAAACAGGTTTGAAATAGGTTTGCCAAAGTGAATATGTGGTAGTTGGTTAGTTTGCCTTTCACAAAGTGAATCTGCGAAATTGTTTAACTTCAATTTGGTCGTAAAAAAGGGAAAAGAAAACATGTAAGTGATAGTAAATGCCAATAAAAGTATAAAATTTTACGAAACAAAAGTAGAAAAAAAGTAAAATGAAAACAAAATAAAGGGAAGATAGAGCAAAAGTGGGAAACATAACAGAGCAAAAAAAAAAATCAAGTCAATAAAACAAAACAAAATCTAAACACAAGACTAAGCTAAGAAACAAACGGTTTCAACAAACGTAAGTGCATTTCGACTAATCGCATGTTAGGGACAACTCAAAACGACACAAAAGCAAACAGGGGGGAAAAATACTACCAAACAAAGTTTCTGTCTGTGTGTGTGTTTGAGTGTGTGCAATGCGGTGAACTTCAGTGAAGGGACAGTATCGCTAGTAGTTGGTCCGCTCGCCACCAGGAAGGCTTGACGGTGACGGTGAAGAAAAGCTATCGAGTGGTGTGCGGATGTGCGGAATAGACCACAAGGAGCCGTAAGTGTAGGGGGTGTTTTGTGGGGTAAAAGGAAGGATGTGTTTTCTAATTCAATGGAAAAACAAAACAAAATGGTACACAAAACATAACGCGAGTCGTTTTCGCTCCATTCTATAAGCACTTCGGTGATGTTGATCTTGGGGTACTGGGCGTTGAGCCTGTTTTAGCTTCTTTTCGGGATAAGTGACTGGGTGTGAGTGTATGAGCTAAAGTTTGATTTTTTCTGGGGTTGAAGTTTTTCTTTTTTACTGGTGAAGATATTGGGCCAAAGAACGGGCACGAATAGGGTGGAAAGGAATAGAACGAGAATGTGTTTCCCATTCTCTTTTGTTTTGCGCTACGTTCGCGGACAGAGAGATAATCCGAATTGTTTTCATTTGCCTTTCGTTTTTGTTTGTTTGTTGGTATTTGGTTGGTAAGGAAAGTGGCACGGTTTTCTGTTTTTTTCTAACGCTTAAAACCATTACATTACCTGAGTAACTGGATTCTCTCCAGGTCTATATACAACGTTGTGCAACGGTCGCTTCCGGCCGACATAGTTGACGCAGACGAACTCCAGCAGCGAGGCGTAGATGAAGCACATGCACACGCCGTCCCACACGTTCATCGCCGTCAGGTTCGACACGACCGGCAGCGTACTGCGGAAACCGTTTGAGGTGGTGAAAAAATTCAACATGGTCGTTACACCTGCAATCGGGTTCGGGACGATGATGATGAAGCGATGGAGGCGCCAGGTCGTCCACGGTTGATTTGAATCCACGGCGCGGCACGGCGTTCGGCACACGCACACATGAAGAGGGAATGGAGAACGAGAAAACCGGAATGAGAAAATGCATTTAGGAAAGTAGAAAAAAAAACAACAGCAAAATGGAAACAACGGTCAGCGCGAGATGCATTTTTAATGAGCATGTCGCATTTTTAATGAATCCAGTCCAGGGTAGGTCTCCGTGCTTGTCAATGCTGAACTTTTCGTGGCTAGCGTCGTTGTTCGTACAAGGTCCCAATGTCAACGGGTGCTTAAAGGTGGAACTGTGTGTGTATGTGTTCCCGGGTGTCCGTGTTTGTACAAGTAATTTGTGCATAACGCATGAAGCTGACGCAGTGATCCAGCGATGGGGCGATTCTTTCGTGTTCGATGTATGTTAAAATCACACAGACACACACACACACACGCACATTAACACGTTCGAAACGGGGTTCGCATGTTTTTACCGTGCTTTAATGATTGAAAGGCAAGAGCAGCAACAACATCAATGCATGGCTAGCAAATGGTGATGACGAACGACGATGGTGCAATGAATGAAATGGGTGATAGAACATAGAAATTATGGCGCAAACAATTAATGCATCACTGCACGGAAATGGCATGAATCATTGCAAGCCGATGGCCAGAGACCGATGAGAGCGCTTAGCGTGCCCGACCGGGTGGAAACTGTTCCGGGAAATGATGCGGTCGATTAAGCACGGGGTGCGTGTTAATGCTGTTGTTGATTTTTCCCCTCGCAAAGGACTACTTTTTCAATGATGATTTATTGGTAGAAAGGGCAGATTTACTGCGTTTTAAATGAATGTTTTGTATATTTTTTAAAAGCAGTTGAAAGAGTTTTAATTTAAACTTGTAATTTGAAACATACAACAATATTTAAATTTTAATCATTTTGAAATACTTCTTACAACCTAGTATCATTTATGCACTGTTATTAAATTATGTTTTCTTTTGATATAGCATTTCATTTTAACATAATTTTAATTTACTAATTCTCTTTTGAGTAGCAATTATGTATGTACCACTCACAGTAACGTTAATTGATACGAATTCTATGAATAAGTGACATCTATCGGGAAGATCTAAATTGATTTGACCGCTTAACCACATCCAATTAAAGCAAACATTGGCAGCAGTTACATTGGCTGTTCTGCCATCATTCACCATTGGCCCATGGGCCGCCAACATCCATCCAGCTCAAGATCCTTGACATAGTTCAGCAATAGAACGTCAGCACGTAACGGATCCAAAAGCCAACGGCCGAGCCGATTCGGAAATGGCTCTGCCCATTACAACCCACACTCCACTCGGTGGTTTTGGTCAGTAAAATGAAGTCACTATGTACGAGTGTGTGAGTGATTTTTGCCGTTGTTCATGTGATGGGCAGTTGAACCATTGGCGAAGGTCATCGAACGGCAATGAACGACTTTACACAGTCGAGACGTTCGATGAAGGGTTATTTTATGTATGTTATGAGTATTTTTACATCGGTTTTATTGAAGAATGAAGATCAAGCTTATACGTTGAATTAGTATGTGCAGAGAACATCATATTATTAGGACCAGTTTTGATATGGTTTTTTGGTCAAGTTTTGGTTAACTTGATGGGTTATTACAAAGGTTATATTACTCAAGCATTTACATAGTTTTATGAAGGAATTGTTTGTAGACCTGTAATCTATTACAAAGACCTTTAATAGGATAATTGCAAAACGGGGATTTTCTCTTCCGTTTTTGATTAGCTGCTCAGTACGCTTTTCGAGGACAACATCGACACAAAAGGGATGAAATGATTTTCTTTCTTAATTTTTTTTTTTTTGCAACCACAGATAAGCCAATGATAGTAAACGTCTGTACGAGCGGTGTGTAGAAGCGAGAGGTTAAGGATTACAAAACAAAAAACGAACAATGAAACACATCACACAAACGACACACAAAACACAGACGGGGGTGTAAGGGTGCGCTTGAAGACACAGAGCAGGTTCATTATGGGACAACGCAACAGTACTGCTGATGCACATTTCACACAATCGGCTCTTGACTCAAGAGCTTGAAGCACATGAAGAGCCTTTTTGAAGAAGGGGGTGAGTGTGTTAGAAAGAGAGAGAGAGAAGGTTGTCATAGGAGAGGAGAGTGGTTTCTTGCTGGTGGTGGTGGTGGTATTGCTGTGGGGTTTGATGTTCGCTTACCTATCATGACCCTTGCCGGGACCGCATTCCATTCGAGCCAGAACGTGATAAACGATGAGGTCACCAGTATGATGCCCGGTATAAAGACGGTCGTGAAATAGAAGGCTCGATCCCGCGTAAACATAAGATCTACCTTCAGGCAACTGTAATTACCTAGTGTTGTTGTTGGCGTTGGTTGGCACGGGTTGTTGAGCACGGGCATCATGGCAAGAGGGTTAAGTATTTTCGTTCCAGAAATGGTTCCAGAAAGGAGGAGGATGTTTTGTTTGTTTTTTTTTGAAGAATTCAACAATGGGAGCAGTATGTGGGGTTGGGGGCATTGTATATTCAGGGTTTGTCATTGAAGGGGGGATTTTGTTTAAGTGTTAGCATCGAAACAGTAACACAGTTTTGGAAAGTATTATCAGCAAGAGTAAGTGAGAGGAAAAAAATATACAAAGAAATAGTGGAATAGAAGAAGAGAAGAGAGAGAGAGAGAAAGAGAGAAAGAGAAGAGAATGGGGATGAAAACGAAAGTGTTAAGCAATGCATTTGGTTCGAATTAGTTTGTAAAAGTTGGTTTTAAATTGTATTAAGAAATTTTATCCCATTAATCCAATCAAATCAAGTGGCCAATATTTTATAAAAAATATAATAAAAATTGATTTTTTTTAACAAAAAAAAAAAAATTGTATAACAAGAGTACAACTGAAACGCACATAATGGAACATGAAATTATAAACCATAACAGTCTTAATTAACATCCTTACCAGCTAATAACGAGAGGACAGTAGCAGGGGAATAAAAACAACCCACGGATAAAAAAACACAAACGGGGAAGATATTCTTACCGTAGCCTGAAAGGCGGTACTGAGCAGAACGCGAGTTTTGTTTTGTTTTTAAGTTCCAATCATGTTTTAATCATACCCTTTTTGTACGACGATGAGAACAGGAACAAACGAAGACCACGTGCAGGTGCGCGACAAAAAAGAATGATGGAGACGCCTGGTACTTGGTAGAAACTGGCACAACACGTGGCGTATAATCATGCTTTACTGGTGGCGAGTGTATGTTTTGGTTTAATTTTTAAATAAAAAAATGCAGTGAAAATGGATCACAAAACTGTAAACTGTGATTAAGAACGGTCGCTAGTTTCCATAAGCATCGGAACGAGCAAAAAATCATAGCAGAATGGAAATAAGATCGAACTCGATCCATGCACGGTTGATGAAAAGGGTTTACAACCCTGTTTGCATGAATGGCGCAGCCTCTAGCGTCGATGAACGGGAATGGGAATGTGTGTGGCTCCATGTGTTGTGTACGAAAAAAAAGGATTGAAATGTGTTTTAATTGATTGGCACAGCGTGGCCGCGACTCGTGTCGTGTCGAGTTTAGAGGCCCTGTTAAGCGCCCCGAACCGGGTAGCAGCGCATCACGTAGGGGGCTGTTTGTTTGCTTGTTAGCAAACTAGTTTAGTGTATTTGTCAGCCTATCGATCCGGCCCGTTAGGGGTGGGCCAGTGGACCGTGCGTCAGTCAGTGCTTGGTCTAACGATCGATTCGCAGTCCTGGTATCGGTAGATGCAGTATGGAGCGTTTTGAATTCGTTTTTTTGTTTTTGCGCTTGTTCACTTGAAAGGCCTTGAACAGCCTTTTTTGCAACCAACATTTACCTATCATCGAGCGGGCTGGGACGGCGTTCCATTCGAGCCAGAAGGTGATGAACGATGAGGTCACCAGTATGATGCCCGGTATAAAGACGGTCGTGAAATAGAACGCTCGATCTCTTGTAAATATTAAATCCACCTTCAGACAACTGTAATTTCCTACGCACACGCACAAAACAATCACACACACACACGTACGCACAAAGATATAGATACGTATGTACAGGCAGCAGCAACAACGGAACAACGCGGTCAGGGGAAGACAGGGAAAGAAAAAAGAAAGAAAGAGAGAGAGAGAGAAAGAGAGAAAGAAAGAGGTTTCTTTACGGTCAACCAGTTTTGCTTTTGCATGTCGCTACGGCGCTGCATTATGAGAGGTTGTTTTTGTTTTCAACATTGATTAATGATGGTTTTTGTATTGCAAAATTGCGGATGCAATTATTCGCCTTTTTTTGTTATATTGCACTACGAGGGATTACGCTAGAGAGGAAAGTAGAACACAGCACATTACAGAACAGAGTGAAACGGGGCGAGCCATTAGGTACGACATAGAGGACATAGAGAAATTGAAGCAATCTATGGGAGGGATTGTTGAAAGGTTCGGTTACGCAAAGAGGTTCAATAACACGCATTCGAATACAAAGAATAAATTATAAAACTCAAAGTAAATCAAATCTTATTAAATTATGAAAGAATTTTCTATTAAGATAAGAAATTTTGTTCAGCCATGCACAGGAAGAAAAAGAGAGGAAAGTCGGAGCTAGAAACCGATTCAGATACTAGTAGAGGCACGCTGGAAACTTTGTAGACATGCATAGACAATTTTGGACAAACTTTCATTCATTCAATCTTCTGAAAACGATAAATGAAGGAGGATTTTACTTCAGTATTGGTGATTGTACAGCAAAATGATACATTAAATGGAAGGAGCTTGTGGTTTTCGCTTTTGAAGGTGATTTTCTAAGAGGAAATTCATTAAATTCTGGAGACTTTTGTCTTTCGTTTTTCAAAAGTATTTAATAGTTACACAAATCCAAATAAACGAATAAACAAACGCACGAAGTTAGAGGAACAAATAGAAGATAAGAGAGTTTGATACAGAATGCGTCTTTTTTCATCGCAACCATACTATTGATCTTCAGTGCAGACGTATGTAAAACAAAAACAATAACAAATTCTTTATTTTAAATCATGTACGCAAACTAAATATTAAATTTAAAGGCCCATTTATAAGAAGAAGCAGTGCAGTTTGTGCAAGGTTCAGTTTCCAGACTCATCCATAGAAAGAGTGAAGTAGAAACGAAGCTAGATAGAGTAGCGTTTGAGTAGAGAACAAAATCTAAACAGATAAAAACATAATTCAACAAAAACAAAACTCAAATAAACCAGACCGAAACACAATAAGTGTAAACACAGGAACGAAAAAAAAGATAAAATCTACTACGGGAATCTAGCGAGAAGAGAGAAAAGAAAAACGCAAAATACGGGCAGGAACGAGTGTGTTTGGGCCAGGGGAGAGGGCATTGTGTACGGGCATACGCATCGAGGGGGGGTAGGGGAGTGTGGTAAAGGGGTGTGAAGGGGCTTAATGGCAACAAGGGGGAAACGAGGAAAGAAATAGTTTTGAATGCTTGTATGTACCTTGCTCCTCAAATCGTCTCTGACATAAATTACAAAGAAACTCTTCGTCTTCTACCGACAACGTTTGTCCTTCGGCTGATGAAGAAAATGTTTGCACGTGCATTATGTCATTGTGGGTTGGTTCACAGATAATTTGAAAGTTGCGTAAGTATTGTGGGGGACCAACAGGGGGTGGTTGGTGTTTGGAATGGGGCGGGTTTTGGGAGCTTGGAGTGTTGATTTAGGACACAAATCACCACCTGCGGTTGGTTGTGGTTTCCGGATAAGAGGGATTAAATAAGAGGGAGTTTGCTTTCGAAATTAAATAATGAAGAAAGTAAAAGGTTATTAAAAGTATTTCACGTTTTAATTTAAATCGGAATACGGTATTGATGCTCGTTGAAGAGAAGTAATTGTTTGGTTTTTGTTTTATTTAAGCAAAGCAGAAATGAGTTTAAACCGTGTAGTGGGATTTTACAGGATTGTGCAGAATTATTTTTAATTAGTTTTGGTTTGAGTAAAATTGTTAAAGGAAGAAGGAACAAAAATAAAATCTTAAAAAAAACACTTAAAAAACCGAGAACAAAACGAATAAAAGCAAAACCATGTTCAAAAATAAACAAATCACGTTTGCAAATTGCACTCAGCGCTTTATCTTATCAGAGTCATTTCAAGCCATCAGCAGACTCGACGTAGTTAAAACAAAAAATTAAAGTAAATTGAAAAGACCCTAGCCGCCATTCCAATGCATCCGAAGGAATGCTTTGACCCACGCAATGTTTCAATTTCCCACCGGCAACCTGGGTTAGTCACTTGCCTAGTGGCAAGCATTCTACTTAATCACATTAATTAATTAATGAAAAACACTGCACGTTATGGGGTGCGAATAATTTAATCGAAGAAAGAACAGAAAAGAAAACAAACCAAAAAAGCCCAGTGGTAATCCCAACAGTCTGCCGCGCATGCCATGACCTCCGTAAGATAATAATAAAATAACAGAAGCACACAATAAACAATTAAATAAATGAACTGGTGCTGCTGTTTTTCACGGCTTGATGTGAGGCAGCACTTCACGCCAAGTGGTTGGAAGAGGGCAAAAAAAAAAAAAACAGTCCGGGAAGCGTAAAGAGCCACTTGATTTACATCCCACTCCTTCGGGATCTCTGACGAGCGCTCGGCGTTGCTGCAAGTGCTGTTTTAATTGTGATCGAGCAGTCCTCGACATGGCACGCGTCCAACTCATGCTGCTGGATGGGTGCTGCAATAATTTGCAATTTTCACCCGATTACTTTAATGGCACGCTGGGCGTAGCTAACGCACGCTCCGGTTCAACGAGGTGTTAAAGGAAGTGTGGGCAAAAGAATCTTAAGGCTGCAGGTCCTGCTGCCTACGGCAAGCTCCTTCCGACCTTTCGATGCAGTCAGGTTCAGGGTCACATTGGTTACAAAACAAAAGTTTAATGGCAAAAATGGAACTAACAGAGGAAGAGTTAATTGAATGTTAGGTGTGAAGTATTATGAAGAAAATGGGGTTAATAAAAAAAGAATTAGGAAAACTTTTCTTAGGAAAAACCGGGATTAAACTTAATCCAAAGTATTGTGGTACTTGTGCCATTTAAGTAGTTAATTTTTATATTGGAAAAGAGGACAATCATGATCTAGAGGTATTTTTTTTTCATAAAACGATATCAGAATAATAAAGGGATTTTAAAGAAAATCTAACACACGACTCGATGGTTTTAATAAATACAATATTGGATATAACACACTCAAACAGTCTGTTTAACGAAAATATTTTTACAACAAACCGATGTGCTTAATAATATAAATTGTAACAAAAATATGCAATATCATTTCCATAAAAAAGAATTACCAATACCATCGCAAAAACGTGGAAAGGAAAATCATTACTCAAGTAGATTAAACTTATCATCACAAACCAAGATTCAATAGAATCCCAAATAGAATCAAAAGCAAAAGAAAGGTCCCTGCTCTTCATTCCCATCGAAGTTTATCCATAAGGCCCCCCCTGACTTTCACTATATCAGCTCACCGTCCCCCCGTCACCCAGAAGAGTCACACTTACCTCTCCAGCTCGCTTTGATGGGGCAGGCAATGGTTTGGTTCTGTATCAAGTACGCATTCAGTGTCGTCAGCGAAGGACTCTTCCGGAGCGTATCCTCATCGTTCTTCCACACGTACGTTATTGCCGACTGTTCGTACGATACTGGTGCACAGCACAGCATACACACAAAGAGTAAGGAGGTAAACAACGATAAAGTGTGGAGCGTTGTGGAGCAACGGCTGCATCGTGTACTTACTGCTTTCTAGCGCAAAGGAACACAGCGGATCATCGAACGGGAATATGTTTAACCGTCCCTGGCAGGACAGTATGAGATGCCTCCTGGAAATGATCACAACAAGGGAAGCGATATCAATATAGGGATACTGTTTATCCTGCGCCTGTTTGCCGTACCTCATTAGATAATTAATAGTTCCATTGCGGTATATCCGGAGCGCAAAGTGCATCGGTATGATCGGATCCTTAAAGTCGCCGTGCATGATGAAGTACGTATCCGGTAACCAGATATCCTCGTGGTGGTGTATCGCGTTCAGATACTCGTACTGGGACTGGTTGGCGTACCGGAGCCGCGGATCGAACCACTGCTGCTGCAGCAGAAATTCCACCTCGTATTTCTGTTGAGCCGGCGAGATAAAAATATTTGAGAATTTCAATATGTTTTCCAAGAGAGAAAGAAGAAGTTCACCTACCAAACTAGATTCGTCGGGTGACGCTAAGCTTAATAGTAAAACGCTAACGTTCACAGTCAATGTACCTGGAACGAGAATGAAGCGCAGGGTGAATAAATGGGTTTTTTCGGGTAAGTATATCGCAAGGGCGTGAATTATCACTGCAGTTTTGACAGGTCGTAACGTCAGAACGTTCACGTGAAGGTGGGAGAAAAAAAAAGAATTCAAAAAAGTTTGTAAAAAAACTGCATCGTCCGCGTGCAATTAGCATGAACGTTGCACAAGATCTACTGGCTACGTTTGCGGTTAAGAAATACGATACAGGAATAAGAACAAAACAAAAACTTTACAAAACTTAATCATTAGTTTTCAAGAACGAAGAAAATGATAATGAGAACCCATGAAGAAAATTGGACGATTAAAAAAAAATAACAGCCGAGGACGCTTAACGCTTCAATCTACCGACAAAAATTGACAGCATATTATCGAACGGTGCTCGTAAACTTGACGAGAGATAGGTGCTTGAGAAAATAAGTTGATTGAGGAACCTTTTAATAACGGTCATGAATAATCGATTATAAATCTTTTAAAAATAAATAATAATAAACAAAAACTCATAAGTCGGTGCAATTAACCCTGTAGAGAAGTGCATTGAAGTAGAGTGAAACAAAATCTAATTTAATGAGGTTAAATTAAATTAAATCGATCGTGACGAACCATGCTCGGCAATGGGACACATAAGAGTTAAGCAAGCAAATGAATGAAAAGGGAACCAAAACGCAACACTGAAGACACACACACGCACACACAAACAAAACGAACTCAACAGATGACCCACAACACAGAGCAACACATCCGGCTTCCGGGGCATGTGGCAACACAACATATAAAAACATCCATTTCCGGTCGCATTTGCGAAAGGGCGCTTATGCGCGGAACACGTACTAATGCATGTGAGGGAACGCACAACGAAAGAAAAAACCAACAAAAACCCAACAACAAAAAAACCAAAGCACATCGAGGAAAACCGATAAACATAAATCAAACCAAAAAAAACGAACAATGTACGCCAAAATCGAAACCAGGGGGGTGGTTGAACGGGTGAAAGGAATGAGGAACAAAGTAGTAGTAGTAGTGGTAGCGGACGAAACTTGGTAGCAGACAAAATTAAGGGCACAAGGGAAAGCAAACGGACCACGATTCTGGGGTCGTCCTGGAACACGCATATCCGGTATGTGTTTAGCCATTTCCGGCGTGTGCATGCCACAGCAAAAATCCGCATCTGCAAAGAGGAAGAGAGATAAGAAGAAGAAGCAAAACACGACACTACTAGCCTTTGGAAATGGTTGAAAAGGGGGGTTGGGGGATGGGGGGAAGTGGGGGTCGAGTATACGTATCTTGCTAGAGATTGGTTTGGAGCAATCAAATTTTTCGACCTATGTATTTGTGTCCCTTCTTCCTAGCTATCATGCCTCTGTGTGTGTGATCGCTATCCTTGCTTCTATGTAAGTGTGCGTGTGTGGAATACAATGATTGTTTGAAGAAATTGTTTCATAGTTTCCCTTGCAGGGTAGTTGCTTTCTGTTGGATTCCTTTTTCTCTGAAGTCTTACTCAAATGTGTGTTGTGTGGAAGAAATGTCGAGGAGAGACAGATAGAGAGAGAGAGAGAGTGAGAGATTGAGAGTGGAAGACATTGCTCGTTTCGTCGTCGTCCAGGCGACAGTTGAGTGAACGTTACACACTTTGTCACCATCCGAACTCGAAGGTTGATGTGGTTGATGTAGCAAAGGAGCTGGACGGTAGTAGATAATAGTTGAAAGTTGTATGCAAAACTACTGGATGAGACAAGCACTATGCGAGCAGGATGTACTGCACTGAGGATACGTATGAACCATTGCAAAACCGTGACATTGAAGTGAGTGCCGAAACGCGGGGAAAAACAATATGCGCTGGGTAAGCTGGCGTGACGAACGGAAAAGGGGAAGCGGAGCAAACACAAGCAGAAAAATAGTGATCACTGTCCTATTTTCTTAATTTTGTACAGGACTTTCCATTATTTTTCCATAAAAAAACTGCATGCATGTAATAATTCGGAATAATTCAAATAAAATCAAAGATCAAATTAATGCAGCAGATAATCCTTACAGAATGAGCAAAGAAGAGATGACTATAAACAGTGAAAAGGATGGTTTAGTAAAGCTTAAAAGGGAAACACAAAGCAAGACACAATATAAAACAATTAGAAAAGGAGATATTGATGAACGAAAATGAAGCATAAAATGGACCAAACCCAATGAGTGAATAATACAAAATGAGCTTATATCTAAGTCGCATGTACGAATGAAAATTCTATAAATGATTTTAAAACTACTAAAAAAATTATCATTTATTTAAAAAATCAACCAACAAAATATTCTGAACTATATAAAATCGTCTAGTAATAGAAGCAAGCATCTTCTCTATTCGATAAAAATCAAAACTTGCTGTAGTTTTTTTTTTCTAAATTTTCTTTGTGTTCGTTACGATAGACAGCTAGTTGTCATAATCAGCAAATAGTAAAAAATGAAAGGAATTTAAAAATTATTCATTAAAAAAGGGGGAAAAAGAAAGTTCAACACACTTACCGTCCACTGGTGGTAGCAAACGCTTATCGTAACGGGAGTTTTTTAACAGATGATCTAAAATTTCCTTATCCGACTTTCCTTCGGCGAATCTGCGTGGAGCGAGTGACGGACGAGAAAGGAAGAAGAAGAACACATTATTTTTTAAACGAATTTTAACAAGTAGAATTTTGTGTGAATACTTAATATAAAAATAAAACATAAAATAACACTTGAACACATGCATTAAAATGCTAAATGTAGAAACGATTGGTTGACGAAAGGATAGAGAAGGTTACAGTAGAACCAACTTTCACTTCCTGGTCACAGGTACGCTCTGGTAGCAGCTGAAGTAGTAAGTCCTGTGTTTGACTGTCTGCTATACATATGCACGTGTGGATAGACCCACCAAGTGTAAGGTAAAAAAAACCGGCTCTACTACATTGGGTTTTGAAAAAAACTGTTTCGTGATTTTAGTAGTCCTAGTTTAGTGATGCGAATAAAAACGGCGTTGCGTCTTTCGGTTGCGTGAATAAGTTCTAGACAGTTTAGGGGTATTTACCGAACTCTTCCTCTTCTGCTAGGGTTAAGTCGAAAGGGGGAGTTGAATATGGAGAAACAGAATGTGATGGTTAGAACAGTTGTGGAGATGTTTGTCAGTACTGTTGTACCCAACTTGGTAATGGTAAACAATTTTAGAATCAGCGCAATTGCTTGATAGCGAGCCTAGCGTACTCTATTAGTATCATTCGAATGTTCAGCAGTAGCTATGGGTATGATATGAGCATTTGATCCTTTAGCTTCTACTTCAAAGGTTTAGGTTATGGAGAGAGTTTGTTAAGAAAGACTAGCGTTAGAGCGCAAATATCAGTAATAATAGAGAATGAAAGCTGGCAGAGAGAATAATTAGCTGTAAGGTAAGTTAAACGATTGGACATCTAGAAAATGAATGAAAGTAGAACAAATAATGGATGAATAATGAGGCCTTTATACAGTATTCAACATAACTATATGGATAATTGTTTTAGGGAGCGAACAAAGAGAGGATTTATAGGAAAATCTTCCATTTTTAAAGCATATCTTTGGTGTTTGCATATTTTAGGAATATTTTTTGATAGGACAATACAAAAATTATCCTCGCTCCATGATTATATTTATGAACCTACTTCTGGTGGGGGACATTTTTAAGTATAGTTATGTTACACACTGCAGTATTGCCCGGCTTAAATTCAGAGCAAAACTCTTCACTTCACCAAGCTATTAAACAACGAACGAGATCCCAGAAAGGTTGTGAGCAAAACCGAAAAGCGAATGGAAGGTAAGATTGACAAGATGACACCACCAAAAATGACAGATGAGACAGCGAACGTAGCTAAGCATTCGCCGACCGCCGACGGTACTTACATGGGGTGTGCTGTGTCTGAGGCAACTGTTGGTATCGTTAGATAACATAACGCTAGTAGTACACTAGAGGCTGCGTATAAACAAAGTGAATGTCTTACAAGATGGTGACTGGTACTGGCGGCGGGCCGGCCACCGACCGTTCCCGCTCCGTCCCGCTGCGTACCGCGGGCCTGGAATTGCGCTGGATCCGCGTGGCGTTGCGCGTCAACAGTTCGCACCTCGCTGCGGCAGGGTTCGTCATCGTGCCTTCGGGTTGCTGCTCCGGTCGCCGGACTGCTGTTGCTGCTGCTGCTGCTGTTGGACGGTGTGGCGCGCGTCATTGGACTGGTAGCGCTTGTGGACGAGGATGCGGGTGGGGAAGCGAAGGGAGCGAGTGGAACGGTGGCATGGTGGTGGGTGCGACCACCGGTCACTGCTACATGGCGGCTGATGAAGCGGGACAGCTTTTCGAGCACGATCGTCGAGTACCCGTCGAACACGGCCGACGGGCGCAGCAGGCTGAAGGAGCCGGTCGGCCACCGGTGTGGAATGGTGGCGAGCGGCGCAGGATCGGTGGGGGTTAGACTTCGTCGCCGTTTCTTAAGCGTGGCCAGCGTCCTTTCCGGGGCCGGCTCTGTTGCGCACCGGTTGCTGGAGAAACTTTCCGGCGGTGAGATCCTTGCGGTGATGTCGGCCGTCGTCGTCGGCACCCGGGAAGGGTGGAGCGTGGTGGAGGAAGGTGGCTGGAAGGGGCAGGGCCGTGAGCGGTTGCTGTGGTTGGTTGCGGTTGTGGTTAGTGGTTGACGGATGTCACCGGTGGTCGGTCTGGTGTCCAGCTGCAGTGGCTCGGTTGACCAACTTCGCTGGTTGCGGTCCGATCGTACTGGTCGATACTGTAGATGCGCACTTTCGCACGAGTAACCCATATTATGACATCTGCAACGGTACGTGATGTACCAGTGGAAGGAAAAACATGAAAGAGAGAGAGAGAGAGAGAGAGAGAGAGAGAAAAGTATGTAAGAAAGTGATGTATTTTAAGCAGCCAGTGGTCGTCTTATAATCAAATGGTAAATAATGGAGATAAATACATCGAGCAAAAATTCCCCGAAAGTCACAGCTGGGTCATACTAACGTGTTTGCAAGTGTTGAATTTATGAGGTCGATTTTATGGAAAAATCTACGTTTTGCTTCTGTAATTCGGTTTTCATTTAGCGAAGTTATTTTTCCTACAAAATATTATAAATGCTTCCTTGTACTTATCGATGGAGGCGCCCAGTTCTTCATTAAGTGTACGAAAAATCCTAAATAAAGTAAGCATTATTCTTTCAAAAGGTTATTTAAACAATCGATAAATCGTTGTAAGGTTATTTAAATAATCAATCGAAGAATAATCAATACAATATACAATATCAATGCCAAGAAAAACGTTCCTGCTTGCCCCATAGTGAGGTGGAAACATGATTTTTCCCTCCTGGCTCAAACCCATCGCTAGGTCAACAAACAACCATTAGAAGGGCACAAATCGATATCATTAATTCCAAATTAATACCGATTCGATTACGCGATTCGCAAAATTTCGGTTTGGATTTTTTAATGCTGGGTTTGCTTTTTTGTGCCATCGTTCGGTATCGTCGTTAACGAATAAAGCAAATGCTAACAACTCAAAGCAATGATGCTAAGACGATGATGATGTTCATTAACGATTACGACGAGAAACGCGTTTGGAGCATGGTCCGGAACAAGAATGAATAATGGTTGGAGCATGGAGCACGAGTAATGTTTTTTCTTCATTGAAAGTGAGATTAAGAGACGACGACGGATGGTTTTGATACGGTGGTCTATTTCATGTTTGATTTCTATTTATAATTTTTTAAATTTTGGTAAATTGTATTTAGAGAGCTAATAGAATAAATGATAGTCATAAGGTCGATTATTAAGGTTAAGAAAAATTGGTTTTTAAATGAGAAGTCGTTAAACAAAGCTGACAAAGAAGCGTAGAAATTCTCCTCAAAATTTAACTCCCTCTCAAAGCTCTTCCTTGGAAACTTTACAACCAACTTCACATTAACTCTCCTCCGTTGCATCTATTCCATTCCAAATTGTTAGGGTACGATCGATACCGATAAACATTCCTGCCTTTGCTTGCCTTTGCACCGACGATTCGCATCAGAACAAAAAAGTGCTAAACCAGCCATTTAAGCTGTGGCTTTATGATCGATTGGAGTGGCTGGCTTGAAAATGCTCCCTTATTGGCGGTGGGTTTGCTGTTTGATCGAACGAATCGTAAAAGCTGCACTGTTGGTTGAGACGAGTGTTTTGCATGCTTCAGTTGTTGTTCTCGGTTGCCCAAGAAAAAGTGCCTCTGTGGGTTCTTTTGCGTTGGAAGAATGGTGTAAGTAAGTTCTACTTTGAAGCGATTCAACAGATAACATCTTTAATTTGTTGCTTAAAACTTATGTCCCTATTCTTTCCTGACTCTCAAGAGCCATTCTTTGATGAAAGCAACCCGGAAAGAAGCAGTAATTACACTGTAATTACAGTTTTTATTACAATCATGGATTCCTTATAATGCCCTGCAGGGTAATCGACCAGAAGCGATGTGTCGGTGACTCGACAGGAGCTAGTAGATACAAAAACCAATCGAACAGACCCCAACACTAATCGGGATAGCCCAGGGGGCGAAAAAGTGCTTCTAATGCAAATGACGTCCTTCGAATAGAAGAAGACACCGGCGTCGGCATGGTACGGCAATTTCAATCTAATTAATTTTATCGTTGCGATCCGATCCGGCAAATCGGTGTCGGATGTCCGTGGTAGATACGGCTGCCTGCACCGACCGGGGTGGGTCAGCAAGATTTATGATGAGAGATTGTCCATCGTCAAGTTCTCGGCCCGCAGGGCAAGTGACGTTTTCTTTCCATCGTGCCGGATTGATCTGACCGATACTGATCGGGGATGGAGCATGTCCCGGAAGAGCCATACACACACTCGCATCAATTTGTCGCACGAGATGGGGAGTCGTTTTGTAAGCTCGCAACATTCAAAACGACATGCGCACGGTTTCGTGTAAAGTTTGCACTGTCATCGTGCATGTGCGGGACTGAAATTATAGACGCCACCGGCAAATACAGACCCATTAATCAAACGATTAATTTGTAATATGGTCCAATGGTGATGGTGACGGTGGTCTGCAGCACACATTCGGAACTGCGGGCTGAGTGCGCAGGATGGACGTTCTGTACGTTTGTTGCGTGGTGTTAGCGTAATGAAATTAGTGGTGAAATTAATTATCGACCAGACGATAGCACCACCCGAGCTAGACACGGTAGCCGGCGAAGGTATCTCATTTCGAAGAGTGCTATTTTTGGGGGTTTCAGGGGGGGTAAAATATTGTCCATGAATAATCGGTAATGCGCATTCGGTTTGCCGTTTTATTGCAGTTGTGATATGTTTTAAATAATTTTGCCACATTTTTCGCCGATTAAAAATTCAAATCAAACAGCCAAATGAAAACCCAAAGCATAGTTTGGTGCGTGCCTAATTTTCTGATTTATTTGCTTGGTTGGCCACACAAAAAAGGGGTCATAGTGATTCATCGCCCAAACTCCCTAATTATGTGAGTGACCCTAACATGAAATTCATTGAATTGTTTGTACCCGTTTATCGGATGATCAAAAACCAATGATCAACACAACGGCAAATATGTGATGATGTTATTCAATTTTAATTATGGCATTACCATATTGCAATCGAGAAATTATGCAGTTCGTCGGCGGCTGCTCGTCATGCAGCCGAAAATCAATCTGGCGGGGAGTACGGTGTGGAAAACTGGTGCGAAGTGGGTGCAAAGGAGGATAATTGTATCTGCCACTGACGTTCGGTTTGACATGGCGCACATGGTCTTAAGGACGTAAGGCGCTCTGCAAGTGACAGTAGTAAGGCGCCTGGTGGCTGGTTTGAATTTTCGTTACTC
This sequence comes from Anopheles stephensi, assembly GCF_013141755.1. Classification (NCBI taxonomy): domain Eukaryota; kingdom Metazoa; phylum Arthropoda; class Insecta; order Diptera; family Culicidae; genus Anopheles; species Anopheles stephensi. Next base: position 20,701,181 of record NC_050203.1, read on the forward strand.
GGTTTTTGACACTGATGGCACTTGACATGGTGATGGATCGTTGTGGTAGTAAGGATGGATAACGTGTGTCTTACGCTTGAAAGTGAAACATTGAACTATTGGAGTGCAATGGAAGGTGTTGTTAAAGAGCGTCATCGCGAGCAGGAATTGATTTTATCGAAACAGTTTAAACCACTTTATAATTTTCGCTCTTTAAAGTTTTTCGGCATTTGGGTAGTAATTATTTCATTTTAACAGAGGATTTTAATGAATCTTGTTATGAATATTCAACTCGGTCAAATGTGAGCATAAACAACGAAGTCTTTTTAATGACTAATTTATTCTACTATTGCCTAAGATACCATACGTTTTTTTTGTAAGGTAATGTGTTAAAAGGGTAAGGGGCCGGTCTTCATACGGCAGGACCGGGGTTCAAATCCCCTTCACACCACCTCCTCATACGCAGGGCTGACTACTTTGCTACGGGTAAAACTAAGTCACAGAAAACCAGAAATGGCAGGCCGAGACCTCTCGAGGTTGTAGTGCCAAGGAAGAAGAATAAGACAGTTTGACATCAACTCAGAGTTCTGAAATATCCTGAGCACTTAGGTTAGAAATGCTCAAGAGAAAATTGACAGCCAATTTTGAATCATATAAAGTTTCATTTAAGTTTCTTTCCGGCCCTAATTCTTTAGCTGAAGCTGTGTTGGAGAATTATAATTTAATTTTAAGTAATACAGCTCAAGCAATACGACCTGGCCGTTCCTTGAGAATAAAAAATGGTAGGCCACCTCGAAGCCGTATTAGCAGCAACTTTATTAATTGTTTTCTCATGAAATCGTTGATGATAAATTTCGTCGAAAATTTCAACTCATAATAGTTATTCTCGGACAGTCCGGTGGTAGATGCAATAAACCATTATTGGCCGGTCTTCAAACGGCAGGACCGAGGAACAAATCCCATAGAGACCGCGTCTCCCGTAGTAAGGACTGGCTTTCCAACTACAAAGTAATTAAGTCTAGTAAGCCAGAAAAAATAGAACTTCTTGATCGCCAGTTCTAGTTTACTTGAAATCAAATGTTATTTGAATATTTGGAAGAATTCAATGGAAATATTTTGTCACCAGAAAAAAAAAAGTACAATTCGTTTGCCTCAGAATATCAATAGCACTCCTCATACTTAATACCGTATTGCGACAAGAAATTAAAGCTTTCACTCTCGTTCGCGAACAAGAACTCATTCAACCATCCTCTTGTACTGGAGTTACGTTCCGATGCGATGTCAAATACTTCCCCGAAAGCCGAATGAATAATGTATATTGTTCCCCGTAGCGCCGACTTTGGATAATGTAATGTTTTATTTATCGGAATGCCTCCAGGCACATTCATTTGTGCGACGAGTGGAGATGGATTTGGTTGGTTTGGTTTTTTTTTGCTAATTTAGCACACCACAGGCTCCCGTGACCCGTGCAGGGCAAAGACCTTCGCACCCACCACGGGGAAGAAGATGTCTGGAACGCGTGTACACGCTTTTCCACCGGGTACGCACGGTTGAAGACGAGCTTGCTAGCTCTGTTTGCTTAGCCGATGCTGGATGTTGCGTTGTGACAGCAAAAGGATACATTTTGACAGCTGCGTTTAGGCACGCTGAGATTTGCTGCTCAGCACGGTGGGTTGTGTTTGAACAGAATAAAATATAAGCCAGTGACAGAAGCCGAAGCCGCTACCGCTAAATCGCTGAAATGAAATAAATCTTCAAAATCAACGAACCAAGCTTAGAAACGCAACTGCCAAACCTGTCGCGCGAGTGCTTATTTCGTTATGAATTTATTGAATCCGTGGCGCTTTACCGATCGGGCTGACAGTGACACAGCGAATTGCTTTATTAGTGTGACTGGCTTCACAGTCGTATCGCTCCTTCCACGCAAGCTAAATGTTGACCACGGGAATTAAGACTCCAGGCGTTGGTAAGTTTTTGCTGCAAAAATACAAAGACGAACGCTCGAGGTAGTGCAAAGAATCAGAGCAATTCTATGACAGCAATTTGAGCGGAAAGCCTTTTTTTTTGCTCCAGACCACGTAAAGATGCTGGCGAACGGTGGAGCACCGGAAACAAAAACACCATTCGGAGTGAGCTGTCCCGTGGAAGAAGTTTGCGTCAACTGGAACTTGGCTTTTTCCTGCTTACCAATTCAAATTGGTACAAAACCCGAGGCGGCGAGAAAGTTTTGCATCGTAAATATTTCTACCAGTCTCGGTGGTGGTAACGGTAGTCGTTGGAAATGGAAATGTCTGCTCGTGTTTCTTTGTGTTGTTTTCCATGGCAGGTAAGTTTAGATTTCAGAGGGGTTTTTTTTGTTGGTTGGTTTTTGCGAGCAAAGAAAGGGGTTTTAGGTAGCGTCAATTGAAATTAAAGTTTTTGTTTACATCCGTACCTTTGGTTAAATGAATTAAAATGGTTCCGAGGGTGGAATTTCTTATGTGTTTTTGTTCACCTGCAAAGTTTCCGCAAGCTTTAGTTATAAAGTTGTAGAAAAAAGGTATCTTTTTCAGTTGATTTTTATTTAATTTGGCCTCGTCAAATTAATCAAAAGTAAGAAAATTAAATAAGTAAATAAAGTATTTAGAAGTAAATTTTTGGTACATTTATCAACAAGATTGCTTTTAATTTAAATAAGTATTTAAAGACTGACTTCTGCAATATTATTTACATTGATCAGCTAGATCATGGCTTCTTTTAGAGCTTCCAAAAATTGATTTCTGTTTCTGTTCGTTTCTATTGTATGTGAAGTACAAACGATGATTTTTTGAATTCATTTTCATTTATTATCGTCATGCTTTTATTGTATTTTTATCCTTTCGCCTAAGCTTTTTCAGTGTTTCTTTTTTTTACGCATTTGTTAAGTTTTTTTTTTATAAAGTTCATTGTTTCGTTTCTTGTTACACTCGTGTTTAATTTTTTTTCTGTTCGGTTTGTCATATGACACTTATTCTTTATTGTACCATTTTGTAGTTTCATTCTTAATTTTTCATTTTTTTGTATGTTTTATTCCTTATTTACAGTTGATTGATTTCATCCATTTTTCCTAAAAATTTGTATTTTTGTCCAATTTATAAACAAATAAGACGGCTTTTACGTAAATTTTTCATCCACTTGAGCTCGACCCAAGTCGATTCCTTCATTTATCTTTGCGTTTAAGGAGCCCATCGAATTCCATTTCAAAATACCTTCACATTGATTGCAAGGAGGCACAAAATCTATTTTCCCAACCATTCCAAACGCAAAGAGCATGTTCCAGATATAAATATGCTTCATCCTCAAGAAAATGTTTTACTCGGTGAATCATCTCACCGTCACATTCACAATCCCGAGAACAGATAAGTTGATGACTTTTAGTACGAAACGGAAAACGGTAGAGCTACAACGAGCCGAGAGGCTTTCGGGGTCAGTATCGAATTCCGGTCACGTAATACATCACTCTTGAGCGGAACTAGAAGAGGTGACTAGATGCAGCACGCTGAACCTCGGGAAGCGGGGTAACGACGTCCGAAGACATTACGACCGTGGCAATTATCCTTTTATCCATCGATATCGAATGTCCATCAGTCACCGCAGTCTGGGTGGACCGGGTAGAAGGGGCAAGAATAGGCAAGGAAGGATTATTTAGTTACACAGTGGCACACTAATCCGTCATCTAACCGGCCGGTACCGGGCGGTGCGGTTTGGATCATCCCCGGAGTAAGTGTGATTAGGCATCGGCTTAAGCGGTATTAATTGACTGTATCCAGTTGCGGATGGCCGGACTGGCTTATTAGGCATTCCTTTAATCACTAAAGCAGCCGGCTTAAAGCCATCCCGAGTATCCGTGGGAAGAACACGTCGAAGTAATGTGTGAAAGAATGGCTCGTTATATCTGTAACGCCAACAAGCAACGGAAGATGGAACAAAAACATAGTGCCGGCGTTTTGAACGAAATGCAGCTAAAATTTTGTTATCGTTGAAAGTAAATTATCTAATTACTCGCAATGAGGTAATTCAATTTTATTGCACTTGCCCACTTGCACCAGAAAGCTTGCGCCGAACCAGGTTACCGAGCGAAAACCATTTAGCTAAAAGTTGAATGGCTTACATTGTCCGCCGGTAACCTGTTTGGGGCGGGGAGAAAACAAATTGAACAAACTCAAATCGTAGTGTTTGCACTATTTTCATGGCTTTCTCTTGATTTTTTTTTCGGTGCTGGACAATTCTTGTTTGAAGAGAAGCTTTTCCACCTTAAAAAATGAGAAAAAAATTAAATAAGAACATTGACTATCTTAAGAATGGAATTCAAGCAGAACGGAACGACTTGTCGTAGTTTTCACAATCAACAAACTTCGGGCAGCTGGGAGTACCCAGGTCGGGCAAGGAGGTACAGCGTAAATAGAGCGTAGCGAGAGATGTAACAACGCGCACGGAGAGAGAAAACGCGAACAAACCCGAAAGCAAACCAGCAAAGGAAAAACTTTTCACTTTAATGATGATTATGGTAACGAATTTTCTGCTTTTCTGGCTGACGGTGCTGCTGCTGGTGCTGCTGCTGGCAAATGCTTGGAGCATCATAAATTTAGCATTATCTCCGGCGAGGCAATAAATTTTCGGCATCTTCGGCAACGATTCCGCGGCTCACGAACCACGCCGCTTGTTAAGGGCGCTGTGAAAGTGGTGCTTGAGTCCCTTTGGGAAACACGGAAAGCTAATGCGCTACTGGGAGGTGGAAGAAAGCATGTGGAAGCCGAAATGTTGAAGCATCCTTTAAATTTGAGATCATTCTTACCACTCGTATGTTTTTTTCGTCAGCAGTGTCTTTGCACAGGACCGCACAGAAGATGGGAAGCAAATAAATAAACCTTACAATAATAATCATGTGCATGATGGTTATAAATAAAAGGACAAAAAAACAAGAGAAAAACCGAAACGTCGTCCATCGCAGGATAAGTTAAGGATGAATGGAGGACACAACAAGGTGTGTCTTATTTCCATGTAGAAAGCCACGGAAGGTAAGAAATAGTTGTTATATAAATTACAGTTTACTTTCTTAGAATTTTGAAAAGGATACTTTTTTAATGAAATTTATTAGGTTTAAATTCTTTTAAATAAATGTTACAAAGTTTTCTGCATTTACCCGACTTTACAACTTTTTTCATACCTCCACAATGAAGAACGCAGCCATTACGCAGTGTGGTTATTCTGGTTTGCTTCTCCGAAAAACGCAAAATATACCACCAAACTCCACCCGGTCAGCAAGGCTAATTGGGAAAGACAACGAAAATATTGTTGGTGAAGAAGAAACTTTCTGCTCGGATGTTGACGTTTAGAAAATGGATTCCCTTTTGGCTGCCAATCGGCTCCTTAGTTTGCTGCTTTCCCGGAAAAGGGGACTCGAGCGAACCGAGGGCAACCAAGCTAAGCAGAAATGTTTACACATTGAAAACTGGTATTCGCTTACAGCCACCGTTAATCAAGATCAACGAAACGGTGGGTCGTTGGTGGGACACTTCGTCCTAAACATTATTCCTCCCGCTGAATTCAGCTGGCGGGAATTCAACTCGTAGGCTGGAAAATAGCTCAATTCGTGATTAAATTAACCAAGGTTAAATTTGTTTGATTTCGGTGTACGGATCGATATCGGGCACTGTTTCGTGCTAGAGCGTTAACACAAGTTTGCCAGCCAGAGCAGTTACCAATTACTGGTTGTTGTTGTTTTTCCATTCACTTTTCGGTAAAACTTTTGTGACAAACAACTGCGGTGATGGTTGTGATGTGAAACCGAATTAAATTAGGCTGCACATAAGTAGGGGTAGCGAATTTGTAAGTCTATACCGTCGCTTTTGGGATGTACAGCAATGGAAGTTTAAATTTAGGAACTGTTAGCCTGTGAGTTTTGTGACGGCTGTAATGAAGCATTAAATATAGAAGTGTGTGTGGCCTCAATTTGAAGAAAATATTATACCAAATCCGGGTTTCCGTACGAATCCGGATATAGAGCTTATGGAATCAAATTTTGTAGATTTTTGTATCAAACAGTTATACAGAGGAGATATTAAACACATAATTCTAGAGGAATTAAAAGAGGACATGTAAGTTTTGGGAGGCTTGAAGTTATTAAAAAAAATCCACTTTCTTATTGAGTATGAAGGTAACTTTTAGGATCGTCTCAAGGATATGCTTTTTATCGTAAAAAATCCTCCATTCCCCCTGCCATCTGTAACAAGAATTTTGCCCCACATTCTGAACATCCTAATCCTAATCTCAAAACTGTCTTCCATTGCAAACAAAATGCAATGAGCAAACAACGTCTCATTGGCGCCTAAGCTCTTAACACGTGCCGTGTCTGTCTGCCAAACGAAAAAAAAATGCAAAAGAAAACCCTCGAATGTATGGAACAGTGGAACCATCTCCGCATCCTCTTAACCCAGCCGTCAACTTCATTTTCCATCGTTCGATTTTAGCAGGAAGCGACAAATCGCATATCAAACACGACGGTCCCATTCATGCTACGAAGCATCAAAGCCGGTCCGTTCGATTCCGAGAGGAGGGAGGATGGCCAAAACCGGGGCCAAAAGATGCAGGAAACTTTTTGTGTTACGAAGCAAAAAGAAACATAGGAAAAACGAGTGACAAGCGGCGGAAGATTGTTTCAACAGTGCCACTACCCGAACCAGCGAAAGGAAATGTTTGACTGGCAAATGGCAATTCATAACGAAATGTCTTCCGCGTAAGGTTCGATGGAAAATAACACACACACACACATACCAGCAGCACTCAATACTGCTTTATCACACACCACCACTAGCGACCAAGCCATCGTGTGTTCTGATGTTTGTATAAAAGCTTAAATCAGCGTAGCGAATGGTAGAAAAAGTGACGGCGGAAGGAAGCGAACCGAAAGCTCGCACGAACAAATATTATCATTCGTTACTTATGGGGGTCGGGAACTGGTTGATTGAGGGGAATGGTTTGCGAGGGGCCGGAAAATTCTAGTGTAGTGGAAAAGTGGGATTTGTAATTTATGCCTTCCTGCCGCTCGTTTTGTAGAGGTTCGGATGGGCTGGTCGGAAGACGATGGGATGGAATTTATCCCAAAGTTGGACAGCAGCAAGTGACACGAGCAAAGTTTCAATACACTTAGGTTGGGTTAAGGTAGGAGCACGGGAGTTGAGATTCTTAAAGGCGATAAGAAAGGAAGATGATAGCGGAAGTTACTATGTCGGACGGTTCTGACAACGTTTGTGCGGAGTTTAAAGTATTTGGGCAAATAAGTAAAAATTGTAGTTTGTTTTCCCCAAAATCTGTAATGCATTCCACAATCACATCCTGCTCTGCCAAAAAATTACCCTCATTTATAAACACGGGGTAATCTGCTCCATGAACACGCTCCAACTCTCCATACTGCAGTGCATGTGCAGTAATTACATAAAAACACACACCAAATTCGATTAAAACAATGATTAATCATTCGAACGGGCGGTAAATAAATTGAGTTTGACTTTTTCACTCACGGGCAGGACATCCTCGCTACAGCTCCCCCAACTTCTTTTCCCCACATACCTCAACTTGATTGACTTCATGTCAAAAGTTGCAGGATTTGCGGTCTCCGTTCGTTTGTGTTGGAATACGAGCAGCAGACGCCGAGCTGAACATGTACGCTTGCTGCTGCTGCTGCTGTTGACCGAAATGTGAAACGATGCAAGTTGATCGTTATAGTTTGGGGGAAAATTAATGTTCCAGCGTCGGTTGGTTGCAGTTCGCTGTCGTACGAAAAGTTCGTCCGACGAACAGCACTATGGGGTGTGATGGGAAATAAGTTGTGGTCAAAATTATGGGATAAATTTCAATTTCAGTTTAATCCTTATTAAATGACAAATCCTATTTAATTTTAAGAACGAAAAAGGTTTAACCTAAATGGTATTCAATAGCAGATAATCTCATGATCGCAAACATCTACCAAGTACTGGGCGCCTCCATCAAGAATCGTCGTACACGAAACAGGATAAATTTTATAGCAGTGAACTTGTAGATTGAAAGGAATCGAAATATCCTCTTGTAATTTTCAAAAAAAAGGGAAGTAAAAATTGAAACAAAAAATAAAAAAAAATCCTACTGTGTTATTAAATTTTTGTTATTATTTTGACCATTTTCCCTGCCCTTCATGGGGTCAAGCTGAGAAACTACTAAAACCGTGTGTGGCTAGAAAAAAACACACTCCAAGCGAAGCCTGAAGGATGTGGTTTGATTGCTGTGCAACATTAATCATGATAAGTTGTGATTTTGGTACGTGTGACAGAACACAGCCAACACACGTACTCAAACGAGCGCCGTAGTAGTTGAAGCTTTGATTACTCTAAATTAATTGAAGGATGTTTGCAGGTTCAAAAAGAGGAACTCGCTTCCAGAAGATAAATGAAATTCCAATTAAATTGTTTACCACACATGGAAAATGAAAACCAAATAAATAATGTGTTTTCCAAACCAGGCAAAGGTACCGACGTCTGGATTGGGATGTGCATTTTAGCAAATCGAATTAGTCTTACATCGTGCTATTCTTCTGTAGCTTTTACCTAAATCCAGAATTCTCTCCTATTTTTCATTCAAACCCGGCTAGATTTCCACCGAAGACAACTTTCCAGACGGACCATTAGAACCGTTCGTGCATTAAGCCCTCGATGCCCTCGGGTGGGTCAAAAGAATTGCCTTCTGCTCGTAACTCTTATCTCGAGCAGTCGAGCATGCCACTCTCCCGCTAACCACCCTCTCGCTCTCTCTCTCTCTCTCTCTTTTGCCCCTTTTCATTCATTTCCACACCTAACGGGTGACCGTTTTGAACAGGTGTAGCTGTGTAGCGCACCGTACAAATTGATGGAACTCGCATGCAAAAAGCTAACAACGTTCCTCCATTTGTACTGCCACCCGCCGGAGTCCGGAAGCAACATGTGCAACACAGCACACCGCATCAACCGAAATGGTACAAAAGCATGCAGCAAAAGTGTGCTACTGCAGCCCCTCAAGGCAAGACGGAATGGAAAGGAGCAAAAAAAGAAAAAAAAAATAGGCGGACAGAAGAAAAACCCCCCTTGGTGAAAATGGAAACGCTCGTTTCGGATGGCAGATGCTAAAAAGGACCAACCGTGTCAACCCATTGGCAGGCATTGCTCCTACCGGGGTTCCCCTTTTTCTGCAGGGCACACTTGGCAGCTCGAACCGGGCAGAACGGTCGGTCTTTTAAGTGGGGGGGATAGACGAGAAACACGACCACGGTTCGCCCGGTAATTAGTACCGGAAGGATTATCTCATGCTTGTTGGCAATATGCCGGGCTGGGTGGTGGTCCCGAACGGGAATGGGAGTCAAGGAACGACAAAAACAACCAAAACCATGAAGGGATGGGATTCCATTTTTCCCACCTTTTGCTGTACCGTGGGGTCAATCTTGCGTTGGTCCCTTTTTGTTGGATGGGAATGATTATTTCTATTACGCGCCAGGTTTCCCTATCTCTCTCTCGGTGCTAGAGGTCTCTCAAACACACGGTCACCCTCACAACCAGCTAAACAGGGTTCAGGGTCGTACGGTATCATGTCGTAATTATTGCACGTTTTCCTTAATCAGCATTATTAATTCATAGATGGCTTCGGGGCGATGAACACTAGCTGGCTGGCTGGCTGGCTGGTACTTTCTCGGGGCGCACCGGCCAAATACCGATGTTCTTTTCACTTCTGGGACTGGGCTCGTATGCTCAGACCATGTTTTGAGCACACAAACAAACGTCCCGCTCACAGCAGGTGGAGAAAATCGATGCAGGAAACTGTCACCCATTTGTGAGACAATGGAAACCGGATGGAGAAAAATTAGCAACGGCAGACAATGCTGAGTCGCCGTCCGAATGGCGACCACTTCCTGCAAAACGGACATCACCCGGGTGTCACCCTCTCCGATGGAGCTTCCAGATGGTGTCCGAGATCGAATGGAGCAATCGGCAACGATAGCAACCCCCGAACGCCCAGGAATAATGGTATCTCCCGTACACAAAAGCAACGGAGCGTAATTGAATTACCTTTCATTACTTTTCGGAAACCATTTCCAATTGCTTTTTACAGAAGCTGTTCGTGCGAGGAGAGTGAAACTGTGGCGGGATCCTTTTAGCAGGGACGCGATCGGTAGAATGGAGAAGGTTTCCGAAGGAGAAGAAAAAGAAGTCTGTTGGAGTAAAGTGTACTAGATGCGTAAACAGAATGCTTCGGTAAGAGCCATCGCATGTCACGAGCTTGAAAGCTTCCGTTGGGGGACTTTGGGAGTCGTCGGAGAAGCAAATTATCGAGAGGACGTGTTTTTGTTTTTTAAATTCATTTTAACAAAATTAATTCCAACAGCGTACTCTCGGGGAATTTATAATTTTGAGACGGAGAAAAACATGTAAAAATGACTCTCAAAATTCGACGAACTTCATTGAACACTGCATTCTGACGAAAGTGGCACTCCTTATAGTAAAACAAACTTGAAAATGTTGGAGAAGCATTGTAGAATAACAATCGAGGGAAGCCAACTGAGCCATTTGAGGAAAATATTTTGCTTAAAATAATTAGCGATATGCTCTATTCGGGGTCCAAATCTAGAAAAGTAGAGCAAATTAAAATAATAAAAACATGCTATTGAATACATATACAGTTCATTAAAGATTCGTCAACTGTCTCAGCGAAATGTGAACAAGGAATAACAAGTGAATAGAGCAGAGATTTAGAGCAATTACTGGCAGGCAAATGCATTAAAAGGTATCAAAATCATAACATTTTTCATCGCCGTGGAAAAGTTTACATAAAATAAAGCTTTATCCCTCGCGAAATTTATTTTCCTTGAAAAAAAAAACGAATCAATGTTTTGTGACAGATAGGGCAATTTTGTTGGATTTAAATAAAAAAGGGACTGTCCTATCAAATGGGCTTATCCTTCATTAGTGCTTATGTTTGTTGGCAGGCAGATTTTGGGTAGATTTAGCCAGCATCCATAACAGCAAAGGCGTGCAGCAATGGTACAGTCCGAATAATGTCCAATTCATCTGAGTCAAGCTAAATCCACCAAATTGCCCTTAGTTCCGTCCAATTGAGGGATATTAAAGTGACCAACCACCTAGGCCAATGAACAGAGATTGATTGCTACAGAATTGGTGGAACATGCTGGTGAATCCTCGTGTCCTGAGAAGGTACTCGTTTGATGTTTGATAAATGTTTAGATTATATTTTCTTTTAAGCATTTCGGTGCAGATTTTTCTAACTTAAAGCCTTAACCAGTATGCTCTCTGCGGTTTAACGTTCTGCTCAAACAACAACCATAAGCTTATTGGCTGAAACACACTCACAAAAGGTCAAGCCAGAGTGACCAGAGAGGTAATCAATCCGCTGGCAAATCTCACTCCCAATTCCATCCCGAAAAGCCAATATGAAGTCAAACGCACGGACGTATAAACACACAAATAAGCAATCGGACGATCGTCAGAGATGATACGAAATGGTTTCGCAAATAAAGCCAACCATCGTCGAACGGCACAGGATAACGGCTGACTGGGCTTTCAGTTCGAGCCCGAGCCCGAGACCGGACCAAGAGAAATGAAATTTAATTTAGTTCATAGGTGGTAAATATTTGCACAACCTCGAAGCATCTCGGCTGGTCGTTTGGAGGGAGTTCGGGGGGAGTGTTCGATTCCGATCCGAGTGGTGAAAATTGCGTTCGATTCTGTGTGCCTGGTGCCGGCGACCGGAGAAAGCTTTATTGGTCTCGGTTGTTTATGAAATGTACGTCCGTGTCCATAGATTTCGACGCTGCGTTGCTAACGAAGGACTAAACCATAAACGAATTCAAGTTCTTGTTCTACATGGTTTACGGTCCAGCTTGGTGTCTTTGGAGCGGGAGTAAAAGCATAAAATAAACCAGATGACTCGAACGATCCAGCTATAGGCGGACAGCCCTTCCAACAGCCCTCATACCGTGCTCGGCTATCACTCGGCTGCACCGAGTTATGCCCTTTTGAAGACGTTTTGCAAATGCCGGTTCGCTGTATAAAGTCCGGCATTTGAACAATTCCTTTGTGCCGGTCGTCCCGTTCTCCGAACCAGAAGGTGAAGTCTGTGTACAGGGGAGTTTGGAGCAATTCGACTGCTCCAAAGAATCCTTGCTCCGGAAAGTAGCAATTTGTCACTGGTGTACGACCAGTTTCTTCACATGCACCCCGTACTCGGGATGCAAATACACACCACCCCACCCAGGATGGCATCAACAGCAAGGTTGATGATTTATTGTTTCCTTAATGCTTCGCATTGATGCATCCGACCCAGTGTGGTGAGGCTGGTGTGCGGAGAGAGGCAGAGCAGAGTGCTGATTGGAATCGGTTGGAATTATGAACGAAGCAAAATTATGACACATCGGCTGGGCGTAGTTGGTGGATGAAGGACCGGGCAGGGAACTGAGCTCCATGAATATGGATTATCGTTCAAACATAAACATGGACAGTTGCATACGGGTTGCAAAGGGATCGGTGCATTGGAATCGGTTGACGCTATTTGGTGTACGGATAAGTAGGTCCGTGACAAGTATCGGCAAGGTAATGTAAACGAGATAGGGTTGGGAATTATTTCTTGATACTTATCGGTTTGCAAATAGTAGAGGATTACAAGTGTGGGGATTACAATAAATTTTAAGTAAGTTTTTCCTTGCGTAGGGCGTGTAAGTTATTAATAAAAATCTACAAAGCTTGAAATTTCTCTACAAGAAACAAAATTTAATAATTCGGCTCCCTTTCCTTCAGCAAGGAGGAATCTTATGAAAGCTCTTGAATTTCTCAATCATAACCAGAACCGTCCTGCAGGCGTAAATCGTCGAGCCTGCATGATCCTTTGATCCTTATCCAAATCCACATTTGCCTTACTCTTTTCCTACCTTTCCTGCGGGAACGAAGAAAAAAAATAGAATCAAGAAACAAGCACCTTCATGACTCATCCATTCCATCCCCCCGTTTTTTTTGTTTCACTGCCACAAAAAAACGAACATCAAAAGGAATGTTTGTTTGAATTAATGCTTCCAGAGAGCCCAATCGTTCGAAAAATCGGGTCATTTGCTTTTGTCCGCTTTTGTGGCAAATTGAGGTGGCCAGGAAAATCTCCACCGAACCCCTCACATTTCACTGTATCTGGGCAGTTTTTAATGCTCCCGGGTTTGTTTTCCTTTTCTTCCCTTTTTTCCGGCTCCAGGGAAGAGAGAGAGAGGAGAGAGAGAGAGAGAGAAAAAAATCCCCCACATCGCATTCATCCGTTTGCAGTGAGTCATTTGATAACTTTCCATGGTTTTGTTGATGGCGCGGGAAGGAAGGAAATAAGCAGGGCGAACGGACAACGACAAACCATTCCGCCCGACAATCGGTCGCCACAGGGAGCAACGGGCATGGGCCTTTTTTCGGTTGATGATAAATCGTAGTATTTCTTTTCGCCTAACCCAGGAGGGGGGATCTTCCGGTTTTTTCTCGTGCCCCGGCCCGGGTGGCATATGGGAATCGCTTGTGGAGCAACAAGCTCGCCGGTTTCCAAGGAGCAGTTTTCCCATTCATAACGAATTTCCTCGATCGAGCCTGCCTGGGGTGTTGGATTGTTAATTCCGCGCTGCCTGTTTATGTTTGTAAGTGTGGCGCTGTTGTCGAGCGGATGTTGAATGTGCTTTTATGTTTGGCTCGTTTGGGTGGGAACCACTTTCCATGATTAAAGTCGCTTTACAGCACGAGCGAAACGATTTGACTGTGAGCTGATTTTCTACTGTTCGGGGTGTCTGCTTTACGATGCTTAATGGTTAAGCAGTATGGTTTGTTGTTAAAAAGGAGGAAGCTTTTGCCAAAAACAGGTGAAATGATGTGTGGAATAATCACCGCTCACAGACAAAAGGCAGCATGTGTTGAAGCGTGTTAAAGGGGATTTTAAATAAAAAAAACACCCCAATGGTTTGAAATGAGCGGGGAATTTAATTATGAAAAATTTTACCTTTCAAAACTTATCACTGATATATGAAGTGCAGTAAATTCATATTTGACGTCGGAGGTTCGTTCCAATTTAATAAATGACTTTCATCATGAATTTTAATCGATAACAGACTTAGATAGAGAATGGGAGCAATTGGTACACTACATTCCAATTCTGAAATCTGTCTAATTCGATTACCGAGTAAGTTGAGAACAGCCTGCACTTCCTCTGCCCATTAGTAGACCATATAAAATGTAAGCATTAACGCCGGAGTGCACCGGATAGCAATCAGCTATATAGTATTCGCCCCATTCCAACCTCATGAAGCTGCATTCCATTTTCCAGATATCTTCGCATTTAAACTCATTATACAGGCAGCAACGATTTCACATGCCACCGGTTTTGTTAGAATAATTAGCATCGGAAACGAAATGTTCCTCCCGCACCCCAGCTTGCATCAGTTCCATCATACTCTACTGCACTGGTTGGAACCTGCTGTATGCTGATGGCTGCATAAAATTCATGCTCCATATGCAGCTCACAATTTTCATCATCACATCCGTCAGAGCATCAGCATACTCAGCGGCGCACAGGAGCAGAGAAGCAGAGAGCCAGGGAAAGCAAGGCATAATATTCCTTGCCACAAAGATTGACATGCTAAGCATTTCAAATTCAGTCCCAACAGATGGTATGTGGCGAAAGTTTGGTCCGTGCGCCGTCGGAGAAGCTTCTTAGGTCCCACCGGAGCTGTGTCTTCTTTTGGAGGTGAGCATAAGATCTTCGCTTTAACGGTCTCATTAATAGTTTAACCACTGGTGCGACAGCTTGGTGAGCTGGTTTGATGGTTGGAAAGGATGACACACCGTGCAGATGACACGCAACCACGGCTAAAGTGCATTCGGAAAGCAGCATTCAGCCGGAATTGGTTGCATTTTCGCCAGTATGTCAACTTCACCGACATACTTGTGGATGGGTAAAGTCAACAACTGAGCACCACCGGGTACGTCGGGTGCATCGCTGCACCGAATAGCAAATGTGTGACGGTGCAATAAATCTTAGATAGCGAGGCCACAGTTGCTGGGCCGGCGAGCTGGTGTAATTGATGATGATATACAATCGTGTATGATTCATACTTTTTGGGGTGTTGTTGAAAAAGGATTCTGTAAATGTATTTGTGCTCAGATCAGTCGCATCACACAGTTGTTTAAAAGTTATCTTACACTTAGTTCTTAACCGATTGGAGAGAGTTTGATTGCCACTAGTTCCTTAACCGTGATGCTTACCCATATGCAGCACAAACTAGTACATCTGTCCCCGGTGGTCCTGTTCTCACATTATTTATGTTCAATTATGCACTACACAAAAACCGCTCCACACAAAGCCCGGCTCAATACACTGAAAGAAACAATCGAAAACGTGTTTTCGGCCCAGTCTCACCACCAGATGCACGTTTGTCATAGCGACGCGTCTGGTTTTGCAGGCCGGTGCAGCTTTTGCTCGCGAAATGCAGTCCGCGAATATGTTTGGCCTGAAGTGCTGACCGTACGTTTGGTGTTTTGGGTGGCCATGGTTTGCAGTTGTTTCGGCGTGGACAAACTGTGCTGTACATTTCGACATCGTTTGAAACTGCGCTTGCCTTGCAGCGCTGGTAACAAGCATCATCGGGCTGCCTTTGACAGCAGCTGCAACAGATGGAGGCCACTCCACCGTCAGGGAGCTCTCTGAGTAGTGTTTGGAGCGCAAATTGCAAACAACATGGCCGCCATTTGTTGAAGTGGATGGTAGAAATATTTATGAAGAAAGTTGTTGAAAGCAAGTTAGATTTGTACTGGAATCTGACGATTCATGTGTCGCAGTAGCTTTAAACTCAAAGTTCTTTTTGATGAGCTTCCGAACCACGGTGCTTTCTTGAATTTTATCTCTGGAGCAAACAGTTTATAGACTTTCGAGACGTCTTGCTATAGATTATCCTAATTCTTTTTTTAAAATTTATTATTTAAATTTGTGCGCAGATTGTAGTTAAATTTTATGGCAAGATTCCGAATATTACATGAGACATATAATGATGTAAATGGTTTTATCGATGAAATCAACATTTACTAGGCATTGAGGAACAATTTCCATTGAACAAATGACTTTAAACAATGGATATAAGTCTGAAGAGCTAGTGTATGTTTTTAAAGCCCTTGAAATAGCAACAAAATAACAAAGAGCTTAACGTTCACAAACAAGAAACGGCTTCTTCAGCATGCTTAAAGCTAAAATCCACCTGCTTAAATCACGAAACATGAAAACCAAATCAACCAGCTCACACCAACCAATGACCAATGTTCCACACATGCGATGGTGAAAAATAATTTTCCAACAACCACTAGGCTTTCCTGTGCCAGCACCAAACTCACATTTTTCGCTTCATAAAGGTTAAACAAAGGCCTGGAACGGCAAAGCTCACCAAACGGCTTCAAATCAGGTTCGCACGAGCTCAGCGTCCCCAAAGCGCACCGCACCGGCTCAAATTTTGAAGCTCCTTAGCCGACGGTCGCTCGCCTGCAGAAGGTGGAACGTGGTGTGAATCGAGGACAGAGGGCGGTGATAATGTGGATGTTAGTTTCGCTGAAAGGATTTCGCTTTTTAAGACCGCCGAGGGATTCCGTCTCACCACTCTTGGTGGTGGAACCGAGGTGAGAGTTTTTGTTGAAAAGTGAAGACGCTTAACATGACTTCCCGCGTGTGCTGCTGCTCCCTGGACGATGAACGTTCGTTCGAGGGCGAATGAGCTGGGGCGCGTGATGCTGATGGTTAAAATCATTATGATTCAGCCATTTTCAGCTACGAGCTCACACGCGAAAGCCAAGCGTTACGGGGGCAGGTGAACGCTCCAGTCACGTAAAGGAAGTAAACCTTTAATCAATCTTATCAGAGCTAATTTATTTCCATTTTTCACGGCGTTCGCACCGTGGATGGGAAAAACATGGGTGAATTAATGCGCTCACTGTACGCAATGCGGAACCGTAAACTGTCAAAATTGTGCAAAACAAATAAAATAATAAGAGAGAGAGAGAGAGAGAGAGAGGGAGAGAGAGAGAGAGAGAGGGAGAGAGAGAGAGAGTATGTGTGAAATGGTAAAAAGGGTGGGAAAAATTCAGCGAGACGGATAAGAGACATCCGTTGTGGCCATTAATCTGCCTAACTACATTTGCTTTTGAATTCACACGAAACCCAACACGGTTCATGTTGGATAATGATGGGCTGGCTTGTGCTGTAAGGAAAAAACCCCATCCCCTTTAACCTCAACCCCACGGCGTGTTGATCGGCCTCGGTGAAAGAAAAACGAATACAAAAAGTATTCTCTCCCCGAAGCTCAAGGACAACATATAGGTGGGGTTTTACACTTTCCCTGCTTCGGTGTAAACGGATTACAACCGACGCCTGCTGATTGATGGCGGAACAGGACCACCTCCTGTGCACCGTACCTGTGCTGGCGTTATCAGCGGGGGAAATGGCAGCGAAAGGGATGATATAATTAATATTCAGCACCTTTGCGTGAGCACCCTTCGGCTGGTAATGCCTCCCTCCGAGGCTTAGCTCGAACAAAACAAAAATCCCCCCAAAGAGGCTTTCTAAATCTTTGAGCTTACTCCAGAATCATTAAGGTGATTTGGTTGGAAAATGTAAGCGAGCGTGCGAGAGGTGAAGAGATTGAATGGCTTCAGTCCACGGTTTCGGGTAATTAACGACATTGCTTTGTGCTAATTAGCAAGGCGAAGCAAAGCTGCATTAGCATTTCTTGCCCGGTGCTTTAACTGATCCGGGTTTAATCAGTGCTCGGGAGGGGGCATACAGTTAATATTTTGGCAACTATTTAATGTGATGGAAATTGCTGGCTAAATTTATTTCGCTCTATATTATTACGGGCGGTTTTGGCTGGATCGGTAAGTGGTTGATAAAAGTAATGTTGGGGAAAATAGTTCTTTAATTGGTTGGTGAGGGAAGAAAGTGTCTCAAAAAATGGAATTAAATAATTCCATTACTCAAATCTACTCTGGTTCTTTCGCTCCATTAAATCGGTCTCTCCAAGCTGATGTAAAAGTCCGAAATAGATTATTATCCCTATAATTTTATGCTAGATGTGGCAATAGGTATTTTGTTATGGTAAATGTTCCAAACGAATTCAAGATTTCCTTTTTATCTTTTTTCCCAAAAGTAGTCTTTAAAATTTGGTTTAAGTTTATCAGTTACCATCCAATCAAAGTCATATTCGGTTCAAAATATTGAAACTCTCAGTTAGCCCGTTAATCGTTTGCTTGGCGCCAACAAGAGCTGTGTTATATTCAACAGTTATTTGAATGCTTTCTGCTACAATATCAGTTCTGTCGTGAGATTCGAAGAAAAGATTTTCATTGAACAGTAAACAGTTTACTTCCGTACCACATGACGGTTTTGTCTCTGTAGGATATCGCATCAAAGGATGTTTAAGAAATCGTTTGTTGAAAAGTTTTTTTTCTTAAGAGATGTGTGTTTAATTTTATTAGCAAGACGAAGAAAAGATACAAGTCGTTCAACACCGATGCTTGAGAATGACTCTTAAGAACGCCTGATTTCACTCCATCAGCCTCATATAATCGTTTTAAAGCAATCGGAATAAACAGACAGGAAGAAATCATCAACCAACGACCCTATATCATTACAGCCTCAAGACGTCTCGGCCTGCTATTTCTGGCTTTCTGTGACTTGAACATAGCTGAACAGTCAGTCCTGCGTACGGAGAGGAGCCGGTCTGGATGGGATTTGAGCCCCGGCCACGTCGTGTGAAGAACGGCGCCGTTATCGCCTCGGCCATCGGACCGTCCCATTCTATGGATATAGAGCCATAGAGCAATGGATATTCTCACATAAAACTAAGAAAGTTTAAATATTTTACTGCCTAAATGGATGAATAATAAAAACGCTAACAGCAACAGCTATTTGTTATAAAACAAGACAGACATTGAAGCTCTACCATTCGAGCGCGTATACCAAACAATAGATCATGCACATTCCTGCTGTCGATCAACCATTTAAGGAATCATCGATTCGCAACGAAAAAAAACCCACAAACGAAAAAGTAATTCTAATAAACACATACCATATTCACGTTGACAAGGAATCATTTTCCACGCTTTACCACGATTACGCATGGGCCATTAGCTCTTGGGGGCCTCACGGCATAGCACCGGCACGGCCGCGCTAACGATCGCCGGTCGGCACGTGGAAATGGTCGAATAATAATTTAAACAAACTTCTTGCTGCCCTGATAGCCTGTTTACGAGCCGCGTTACCGGCCGGAAGATGGTACAACTGAACCATAATTATATCTTCTTTATCATTCACAACAACGGGACACGGGGGCAGGCACGCACGAACGCACGGTGAAACATAATCTCGAAAACCACATTCGATTATGTTAATGGGCAATATAGGAGGCGAAATATTGACGTGATGTTCGATATCGTCCATTTGCAGGGTAGGATAAAAAGAAGAAGCTAAAGGAAAGAAAGCGAGAAAAGTGTCGTGTGGAAGTCACGCAGACATCAAGTCAATCGGCAAGATTCATGGTGGGAAGTGATAAAAGAAAACGGGAAAATCGAATAAAACAAGTAGAGGTGAGAGCAAGACTGCATGAAGCTCATTTCCTTGGTGATTGATCCGGGAGTGGGAGAGACCATCAAATCAGAATGGCACGGGAAACGAGTTTATCATAAAGGAGGACCAAATATTGGACCACCCCACCCTTCGACACCAACGACAATTTTCTAACCGCAAATCACACGCACCGATGGAACGGAGACGATAGTCGATCATCAAGCCCGTCAGACGCGCGCTGTGTCTCTACGCCACACATTTCTGTACGGAAATCACGCCCGATTCGTCTCCGGCCCAAGCGATGGCAATGTGGCGACTGTGCACAAAGTAATGTCTCTGCGAAAGCGTCACCGGATGTCTCTTGTCTTTCCGGGAATGGTCCCGGAGATTCTTTTGCACCACACGGTGGCGCTTCTCTTCGATGCGTCCAGGCAATCGTATTGCGCAGCATGCGGCGCCAGAAATAGGATATTCACGTAGATTTTCCTCTTGTTTCCCGACCGTTTGGATTTTTTTTTTGTGTTTTGGTTGGGTCGTCGATTGCTTTGTTTAATGTCTTTCGGAGGTCTACGGATGCGATGAAAGGAAGCTTATTTCATCCATTCGCCGGAAAGCATTGAACTGCTTTATCCTTCCGCCCTTAGAAACTGGTTGGTCGCCACAGTCGCTTGCTGGCGTCAGGGAATCGATCGTAAATCGAGGGGCGCAAGGAAAAAAAAATAATACGGGACACCGACAGCTTCCGACAGTGCGAATGGACGGGATGAGAAGAGGAAGAAGGAGTTACGGAAAGGTACGTCCGCTCGCTTCACTTGAATCTGCAGCATTTTCCCATCGAAGGGCAATTTATCTTTCTAAATGGCAGCGCGACCTCCATTCGAGTCAACATGTCGTCCAGGCAAAACACGCCGAGTTGGCTTGCGTTTCCTTTGCCACCACGGTGCAAGCAAAGCAAAGGCCGACAAGAAATGGCCCCCTTTTGTTTGAAGTGTACGGTCGGTGGAACAGAGGATCGTGTTTTTCCTCGGCGCTAATCTTACACCGTTTCAATTTCAAGCTCAAGCTTTCCTGGGGGACTTTCCTTCCTACCGGCGAAAGGGCATCTCACCAAGTAAACGTACACGCAACCATTGAGCGGCTGCCTTTTATAGGAATTGTTTTACGACCAGTGAACGCGGCGGCCCGGTTTCCCCTTTCTTGACCCCACAAAACGATCCCACGATTCACGATTAAGCCATCGGCCGATTTCAGCTCACCAGCCAGATACATCTTTTCCGGTATCGTTATCGTAATTTATTAGCCCACTCAGGGCCATCGAATGCATCCAGTGTGCGCGCATGGCGAAACATGTCGCCGGCCAACTTTCAAGGGTAATGGTCAGTGAAATTGTAATTGCCGTTTTCTTCCAGGCTCAGTTCCACCCTCGTCCACGTTTCGCTCGAACTTTAAGCCACAAGCGATGACGGCATGGCGATGCAAAAGGGACATGGGGGACGCCCAAGATGAGCTGTCACAAAGTGTGGTAAATGAGGCCGAATTAATTGTTGTGTTGTGCCCGTGTTTTCTGCACTGCAAGTCATCTTCAGTAGCGGCGCAGCCCAGGCGAAACGAAGCAATCACGCGTACGCGAATATGTATGTTTCCGGTAAGCGTTTCGTTTCGTGATGAAGGTAAACGAAACATGTAGTTTGTGGAAGATTTTTGTGTTGCTTACTTCTTCGGTGAATTTCGGTGTGTATGTGTCAACAGAAGATAATGAATTAGTACATTAGTTAGTTAATATTTTTTACGGCACCAATTACTTCTCGGTAGGCGCCTATTTGAGATCCTTTCAAGCTGGGTAATTGATAGACCGGGATGTTGCATGTTTATGTGCGAACATGAATGGAGAAGATAATTAATTATCCTCTATGTTTCGGGGTTTTTATTTGCGAGTGTGTGTGTTGCTGGAACCAACACGTAATAATTTCGGTTTTCAGTACGGGAGTAATGGATTTTCCCATAACCAATTACGAAATGATCTGGCGCGAGTTGATAAGGACACGAGTGAATTACGCATGGTGGCTCTTTCAATAAATTGTGTCATCACCAATCAATCAATCACCTTTGTATAGTTTAATATAAGCAGCCAGTGCGAGGCATATACTTTCAATTTCGAAGCTTTTTTTGTCATGGTTTCTGTGTCAAGTTTAGATATGAAAGATTTAACATTAATTCGTTAAGGAGTCATTGATTCTTCAGCACATGCGGTGCTGACAACACAGGCGCTTGCCATGATAATTCAAAAATAAATAAGTAAATAAAATCGTTAAGAAGTCATTGAAACTTGAATGGAGGTTGAAATAATAACCGTCTTTTTATGTTTAAGTGTTTCATCATATTTTAGGAATAATCTGCGAGCTATGGAATTTAAATTAGAAAATAATTGTTTCCCTTTTAAATATAGTTTCACCATCAGGCCATTTGATTGGCTCATAAGTAACATACAGGAAATAGACATTCTCTTTAGTATATTGGATGTATTCTGATGGAGGCGCCTGGTACTTCACGTATAATAATTTAGAAAAAAAATCAACAGGATCAAAGGCCATTTTGTGCATCGCTTTCAACTTCAGAACATTTTGTGATTTGCATTTATTGTTAGTAGTTAATAGTTATTAAAAATTATTCATTTTCTTATTTTCAAATTAATTCTCACATTCCAAGGAATGATCAGCATCCAGTGGATGCTAGTGGATTTCAATTTACGCTTTTTTTTGTTTCCTTTTCCTTTTGGTAATGATATTTTTCCAGATCATTTGATTTGCTCATAAATATCATTAGCGACAAGATATTCTTAATACTTTAACAGATGTATCATGATGGAGGCGCCTGGTACTTCACATCGATTAATTAGAAAACAGAAAAATTCCCTCCACGCAAAGACATTTTCAGCACCTTTTTTTATTCTTCAATAATGATTTTAGTACCTTTGTCGTGAAAGAGTCTGAATGGTAGATAATTGGCTCAATATTTTAAGCATAAAGCACAAATTTTATGTTATGATCCTATAATTCAAATCAAATAGAACGTGCCAGTTTCCTAAGAGCAAGAAATTTTTTACATTAAAAGAAAAACGATTTGTAGCCCCTAAGATGGCAGCAACAATTTCTCCCCTTTTTGTGCTAAATAGTATTTTTCTTTCCGTCCAATAAACCACTTTGTGTCTAACATTATTTTCAATACTTTCCGGCAACGGTTCCTACCTTCTCCTTCTGGCTTCCGATTAATTCCGTTCCCCAGCTTGTATTGTTATGTCGCTTGTCTTTTGTTCGCCCATTTGCTCACTTGTTTTTTTTTGTTGCTTTTCGCTTCCCCAACGAACAGCACTGTTGCTGTGCTTTTCGCTGTGGTTCGTTGAAACTTTTAAATTTGTATGACGTTCACGCACGACCATGTCTGAGAACCGAAACCGGGTCGCCATCTTGCCCGTCCCGTAATGATGTTTTATGACTGTTGGCTATCAAATTTATGCTTTTGTTCACACCCATCCATCCCGACGGCTGGACGGGTGGACGGGTGTTGACATGCATCCTGCCCGCCCTTTTCACTCCTCGATGACCCATCATCACCCTTGGACGGGGTGGGTCGGCTTGGCTACCATCGCCCTGATGATGATGGTCGAGCAAAAGTTTTCGGTGAGGGGTTTTGCCAAATTTTTTTATCAAGCTCTACAGCAGCATTCTGACGAACGTATCTAATGTGAGCTTCTGGTGTACGGTGGAACAGAATGGCGACCTATTGCACTGGCGCCCGCCTGTATTACGGTTCCGGCTTTGTTATGGTGTTTTCGAGTTTTGGGGTGTGTCTCGCACCGGCACGAACCGGCCAGACCCGGGACGGGTCAACAAAGAAGACGACAAACAACAAAAATCATGATATTAGAAAGACGTTTCGCAGACACGCCAGTGGCAGTGATAAATATCGTGGCTACAGGCGGCCACCGTGCTTGATAAAACGGTTCTTGTTATTAAATTTTAAAAGCACCCAAAGGAATTGGTGTTCAAATGAAAGTGTGCTGCATTCGAAGCTGCATGGCGTATGATTAACGTCTCGCGGAATAAATTAACTGATGGTCGCAAGGGTGATTGAATGAATTTAAAAAAATTATCATCAGCAAAGAAAGGAAAATAAATGTTCACAAAGGGCCTCTTTCGTTAAAACCCCGATTAAAAACAAAGAATAGGCTAGGCGACACTAAAACTTACCTTTTTCATACGGTTAATGAAACCTGAAACGAAAAACAACAGAAAGCTTTTAGTGTTTTCATCCAAAACGTGGTTAATATTTCATTGCCTGCACTATATCCCACCGAAAGCAATAAAGCACTCCGGTGGGAAATCATGATATTAAACAGTAAGATCATTCATTTGAAAGAAAAAAGAGCTAACAAAGGAATCGAAAGGCACCGTTGATAAACTGACACCCGGGGCAGTAGAAGCGTCGTAATTAAACCGCGTTGACAAACATCATAAAACGGGCACCAGAGTTCTATCCTCGGCACCGGGAGATAGTAACGCTATGATAACGCTCCCCGAGGCGTTATAAATTGGGCATACATAGTGTGTCAAATCGGGGGGAAAAAATAGAACCCCCTCAGCACAAAACCCCATTAGACGCCCAGTCTCATGTGCATCGACACCGGAATGGACCCTTTTCAATCCAGTTTTGGGTGAAATGTAGCTGGCAGGCAAAAAGGGAGAGGCCGAGCGAATAAAGCATCCGTTTGCGGTTGGGCGACGAGTCAAAAGTAACATAAATCTTTTGGAACTGAAAATCCTCTCGCCTTCTCTCATGCTTCTCCCCGTTGAGGAAACAAATACGTCATTGTGGGACAGAGCGCTCTCGCACTTCTAATCCTTTCTCTGCACACCACACGACACGAGCCTCCTGAAGAGCTTTTCACCCTGTTTTTTTGTTTTGTTTGTTTGTTATCAGCTGTTTAACGGAGCTCTACTGCTTCGTTTTAAATCTTGAAAGCTGCTCGGGATCAAGTGCGATAAGCAAACGGGACAGTGTGTGAAGCTTCCCAGTGGAAAAGAGTCGGGAAAGTGGCTGAATGGATGGCACTTCAGATGACAGTGAGTGGTAGTAGTTTGTTTATTCCTTTGTGCTTTTCACCGCCGTTTTCTCTCCCCGTGTTATCACGTGGGGCTGAGCTGGGAAAAGCAAACTTGTTGTTTTACTTGCCACACTCTTTTCATGACATTTCTTTGCAGACTCACTGTGCTGATTAACTCACGGTGGGATTTGCCTGAGACAGAAGTTACCTGTGCTACTGGTGTGTTTGTGTGTTCAACTGGGCTACAGATATTTTCCATCTTTATCAATCATATCAGCAGAGGGGGTATTTTCCACCGAGGCTCGCTTGTGTGAAAATGGAAGAGGATGGGAGATCTTACATCGTTCGTCTTTTTGTGGCTTTTCCATCCCCTGGTGGCGAGCTGCGGAATGGAAGTAAACATCCTTTTCTTTTCTCCTGGGAACGGAACGGAAAACGGGATTTCGAGAGCTATTTTCACCCCGAATACGAACGGAGCGATGAGATGTGAGGATTTCAGGTCAACCGTTGAGTGCTCTTGATAATGCGTTTTAATAAAAAGGACAGACCGCAGTAAGTATCACACCCCTGTTTTCTTGTTAGAAAACAAGTTCACTTGTTTAGCTAGTTTTAACAATTCACGTCAAGCAGGAAGAACTGGTTCTTTGCAACTAATTGTGTTTCCAACTTTGGAAAAAACATCCTCAGATAAGCAACAAAACCGATTAAAATGTCTACACCATAATCCAGCTTAAGCTCGCAATCTACGTGAAACGAATCGTGCCCGAGCCGCATCTCGCTTTCACTGCAGTAAGCCTGCAAGTACGCGTGACAAACCGTAGCTCCATTCCGTCAGACGCGTTCTGCGTCTGCGGCTTCGTGCACGTAGAAAATGATATTCTACGAATGCTCACACTGATAATCTTTTCCATCTTCGGTAGCCTCCGTCCGTTGGGTTTGGGCAGCCAACAGTTTGTACAAACTGCAGCGTCTCCAACCTTTGAAGACTATAAACACCGTCTGCAAGAGCGATGCTTTTGACCGATTACTGTCAACCGTCGGCTTAGCGACTAATGCGGCCGGCGATGCAAGCAAACGTTTTTCACTTTCATCAATCACACGCAAGCACACACACACATGGGAGCATGAACATGCATATGAGAGTGGTGAAAGCAAGTCGCAGCAGGAAAGATTATGCGGAGTAGCTACGGTAGAATTATGAATAATGAAATGTGTCTTAAGGTGTGACAGCCGAGAAGGATGAATTCTGTGTAACGGTGTGTTTTGAGCTGAAAATTCAACAGTTTTAATTATCTGTCTTACGTGAAACGAGTACAAGAGGGTGTTTTGAAAGGTGCGAGTAACAATGTCATTTGTTTTAATAATGTTGTAGTGAAAGAAGGGAAGAAATCCGTCGAAGTAAATATAAACAAGATTATAAAATAAACTTTCAGCGAGCTAGATGTTTAAAATATTTCAACCATAATAAACAAAATGAAAGACAACAAAATCATTGAAATATTCTAGTGGTCGAGGCGACAACGGCGCCTTCACACGACAGGACCGGGATTTAAATCCCATCCGAACCGATCCCCCGTAGTGAGAACTAATTAACTACGTGGTATGATTAAGTCTAGTAAGCCAGAAATGGCTGACATGACTTAAGAGGTTGTTAAACCAAGAAGAGGGTGAGTGTGTGTGAAAGAGAGAGAGAGAGAGAGAGAGAGAGAGAGAGAGAGAGAAAGAGAGACAAAATAAAAAAAAATAATTTAAAAAATCGATCACGATACAGGGTTTTTCAGTTGATAAGGCAACAGCATCCACTTTTATGGCAGGCTTCTTAGATGAAATGACAAACAAAGCTTGTTGATATGGAAACGGCTTCAGATGACGGGGAAATCAAATACCTTTTATTGTGATGTCCTCAGATGGTATATGTCATAGTAGCCGATGATTTTTGACACGACCTCCCAGCGTATCCGTAAGTGCGTACAATATCAACGACTACTATGACAATATCATCTGAGTACATTACAACAAAAGGTATTCGATTTACCTATAAATTTTGTATAAAAAACATAAACTTTAACTAGTTTTCAATCCAAAACCAAAAATCAAAAGACAATTAAGGTTTAAATAAGGGTTTTCCTCTTCTGATACATTAAAGCACCAGCCAGGAAACATCAATTAAAATTTCTACAATAAAAAGAAAACAAAGGTCAACTTTAATTACCCTCCAGCACTGCAGTCCAACAACGGACAAGTGGCTGATTAAAACTTTTCCGACAATAGCAACAAACGCCATCATCAATCTACCGGCCACACAGCAATCAGCCCGTTAACGAAGCAGCATTACGCTTATTATCTGCAATCACAACTTATCTCAACAAAATCTCTTGTCACAATTTGCTTCCGAAACCCACCCTCGGACCCAACCACCGACCGTTCGACTCCGTTATCGATGGGCACAGTTGTAATTTTGTCGCCAACTTGTGACGGCTTAACCACGCATCAACGGAGCGACCGATTTAATGGCGTCCCGTTCCGGGATTGGTGCGAAAAATAAAAAAATAAAATCATTTAATCTTCGATGCGGTAAAACTTTTCTGTTCCCTTTTCCCTGTTCTTTATGTGCCTTCCCTTATCGTGCCCAATGCAAAACTTTGGACGTGTGAACTTTTCGGTGAAAGTTTTGTATTTGACATCCGTATGCATTCATCGTCTCTCAAAGCGTCGGACTTCCTTCGAGTTTCCTTTCCTTTGGCAAAACATTGAGGTTCGAAACTTTACATGTTCGAACAAATAAGGCATGGGTCCACCAATCTATCCTTATCATTCGACGTTCTCATTCGAAGCATCCCTACGAGGTACGCTAAATTTGTAGCAGCTTAGTTACAACAACCCACACAAAAGGTTCAAAGTTTTGCTGTGCTTTCGGTTGAGATTGGTTAGAGGCTGGGCAGCATTAGTCGGCGTACATGTGCTGGTGCGGCCCATGTGCTTGAGTTGCATTTAAGTTTGGCAAAGTTCGGTGGTTCGATCCAGCCAGCGATGGATCAATAAGGGCCGAGAACTGAGACTTAATTTGTCGTACCAGTAGATTAAACTGAAGCTGCTCGGAATCTTTCGCCCGAAAAAGGAAGTGTTTGATGCTTGGGGTTTTCGATCTTGGGCAGCGTGTGTGGGGCGTAAAGTTTTCGTCCAGACTAAGATTACATGGTACGGTGTAAAGAACGGAATGGAACGACCAAAACGGATCGTTGCTCGAAAGGAAGTCCACTAATGAAATTCTTCTTGATACTGTGCTCGAACTTTTTTGCTTTTTAGGGGTGTTTTGAAAGCCGAGATCTTCTTTGGAACGTGTTTTTGGAGCTGTTTTTCAAGTCTGCTTCAGTCAATGCAAGCTTCAAGTGAAAGCTTCCTCTGCTCAAAAATCAATATGAGGCATGGATAGACATGGAGCAATGTTTCGTTAGAGAGCTTTAGCTTTTCTGCTTTTAACATGTTTTGTCTTGCAATTTTTTTAGCAACTTCTCTAATGATTTATATTTTCCTTACTTTCCCTTTCATAAATATTAACCTTCAAACTAATTTATTTTGAATTTTAATTCCACAACTTCTACACACTTCCATACAGCAAACAGCTACTCTTTGGTCTTTGTTGAACAGCAATTGAATATTGATTTTTCATCTGCCATCTGGGCAATATTCATGACCAGCGTTGTTTAATGTTTATCGAACATTGTTATACAACGGCGTCATGTATTTTAATGCTTTTCGCACAGCACCCATACGCTCTGCATCGAATCAAATAAATACTGGTACGATGCGCTACGTTTCTTCCACCATTTTGTTTCATATTTAATCTTGCCGCTGTGACTTTTCCGTGGCGTGGCGAACAAAAACAATAAAAAAAACAGGGAAGCAAAGGAAAAAAGCAAACTTTCCAACTCCAGGACGTTAGCCAGCAGTGCGCACATCAGCACCGGCCAGCACTGATTCAGTTACGCTTCATTTCCATTCGATGTGACTTAATTAATATTCATGAATCGTTACAAGTTTATTATTCCACCGATTCGCCTGCCACGTGCAAGCTGGATGAGTTCACCCCGAACGCTATCGACAAGGAAGTGGTCGGCCTGTTCCGAGTGGAATCTTTTTTTTTTCACGCTTCCACCCAGTTCAAGTAGAAGGTAAGGTATGAAGAAGGAAAAAAAACAGAAAAACGCACACAAAATGGCGATCGAGATAAGAAACATCCGTATGAGCGAGTTGGATTTTCTGCCCCACACACCGTACCGAGGGATACAGGATTCCGGAAGCATCCGTCCGGTATGCTCGTTGATTTGGAATCGAGATGGTTTTATTGAAACAAATTGTTTATGAGTTGAATTTTGATTGCTCGTCTCGCCTGACGAGCCGTGCGAGCAAAATGGCCCCCGAGCAGGCAACTGTCGGCATCCTGTTTGCAGGGTAAGCCTGCTATCGATGGGTGTGAAAAATGGATCCCAACTTTTCCTTTTTCCCAGATCGATTTTTCCGTTTTGGTTTTGCTGGAGCTTTGATAAGCGAAGCTTCAGATTTGGGTCGACCGGAAGCAATCCAACAAATAATTAGCTTGCCATAACTCATCGGTAAGGAAGACAAATTATGTCCATCAATCACACTGTACAAACGCGGCGAAATTTCGATTGGAGGTTTGTTTAAGGCAAGTGGAGCCATGAAAAATGCAATCAATTATCAAGTAATAAACTTGCACCGGTTGAATGGGTGCTATTGAATTTTTCGTTTTGTGATTTTTTTAGATTAAATTATTTGGCGGAAAGTCGATTCGAAAACGAAAGCTCATAAATGGCTCGTGTAGGTTTCACATAGGTGATTTACAAAAAAACGGATAGTAGTAAGTAGGTAGGTTAAACTCCTAGTCTAAAATAAAGCTTGATACAAAATTGAGAGCTATGAAAAAGATTAGCTGAATGAAAGGAATGGAAAATATAAAAATATGAACAAAATAAAATAAAATAAATAAATGCAAAAATATATAGAAGCAATTCAATAAGTGGCTAAGAAGAATCACAGAATGTAAGTAGAAGATGAAAAGAATAAATATCAAGAAAATGAGTTGAGTAGAAGAAAAGTGTAAGTATAAGTAAGTAAGAAATATGACAAAGTAGTATCGTATCCTTAAAAAACTCAACAATAAAATAATTAAAATGATGTCAGAAACGAACTTAATCGGTCTCGGAACAACTAATACTGAAAAACATCGAACAGTTTTTCATCACCATCCCACCAAGAATAATTGCATTTTGAGAAAATTCGATCGAAGCCAATCAACTTCCTTCCTTCCTTCCTTCCGCTATTTTTCGCCACTTGATTGGTTTAAAATCACATCGGGCTGGATGAATTAGCTGATTCGTCCATTTCAAATCCCCACATCGGTCCACAAGACATCGGTTCGGTTCGTTTTATTCTTCGACCACCATATGGTGGGATTTAATCGAAAAAAAGAGAAAACTCCTTCATCCTTCTTCTCCTGTGGGACTCGGACGACGACGACGACGTGGGCATTGCATGGGCCCGGACATTGGGGTTGAATATTTTATGTCATTTATCGATTCGCCGACCACCACCACTAGTGGCCGTTATATTTATCGACCTATTTCCAGCCAGCTATTTCCAGCTATTTTTTCGAAACGCACCGACCCACAAACCGAAGCCGAACCCAAACCTGCTGGTTGCTGTGCCTCCTTCGGAGTTCGGTGTTCCGTGGCCAAAATGGCTCGATCGGCCTGTTTTACGGTTCTGTTCCTTTAAACGGAGCGTCATGTGTTCACGGGTGGAAATGAATTGAAAATGACGGTGTTTGGAGCTGGAAGCGAGTGGTAAAAACAAAACGGGACATCACGACACGGCTCAATCACAAGGCTGTCTATTTTTATGGCCCTCCTAGTACTACTGTGTGTATGTCTTCGAGAAGGTAGAAAAACAGGAAAAAATCGAACGTTCTTTTGGTGATGATATTTTAGCCACAAAGTTTTACTTTTACGACGTCCAAAGGTAATGGGGAAACGCACCCTTAAAGCTTCCGCTAGAACAAGAATCATTTTTATTCTATTTTTTGTGTCTTTAAACCGCTTAAAAAAAAGAAAACCGCTCTATACAACAGAATTTTCTAGCATGGCTTGAGCTATGAAGCTCATCGGCACTAAATAAGAGACACCACTTGATGTACAACCGCTTTCTGAGTGTGTGTGTGTGTGTGCACGAACTTTCTCTTCACATTTAATATTCGTTTAGGAGTGTGTATGTGTGTATCTGTCACACGTGAGCATACCGGGGTTCGGAACGGGAACCGAACTCGTCATAAATAGCGCAGTAATTTATTCATGCTTCAAAAGGTGAGCAGCAAACGGAAGAGTATGTCATCCTGATCCCCCTTGTCGTATCGGTCGTCCCGTGTTTCGGACGCTCGATCGCTGAAGTGTCGCTTGATGTTTTGGGACCGGTTTGGATGGCCGACACGGTCAACCGTTAGTCGACGGTAAACTTTTGCCGAATACATTTTCCACATAAAAGCGAACGATCCGTAATGATCGATGTGAGGGGGTTGGGATGCCGGCTGTTGCTGTTCGAATGGATGATTCTCGCATTTGAAGTGTTTTACGAATGCGGACCAATATGGAACGGTCACTTTGTTCATAATTCAAACGCTCAACGGGGAAGGTTTTTGCTTTTGAAAGGAATGGCTTTCGTCGAGTGTGTTATGAATATGGTATATTGTTCTATTCGTTACGCTCTGCGCTAGCTGCTGTGAGGGGCGGACGGATAGGTGCAAAGGGGCCGTTAGCTGCAGCAAGAAACATGCAGCCGAGCATTAAAAATTCACTTTAAAGCACTATAAAATAATGACGATTTATGCTCGTCTTTTTCATGGTACAAGCGAAAAAGGGTCAGTTTGATGTAAATTCGATTGTAACGGTTCGTAACGCTTTCCTTTGATCTGTATGGCTTTTGAACTACCTAAGAGCTCGAAGGATAAGCTCGTTTGTTTGTAGATCCAAAGTTTAGTAATATTCCTTGAAAGTTGAATTTTTCACAACATTAGTTTGAAAATATATATTGAAAATCGGAGAAATGAAAAATACAAAAAGCAATTTTGGAGCATTTTCTTCGAAGTGAAATACTTTTGAACTTGTTTGTTGGATTGTATATAAAGCTTTATACAGTACGGACCTCTACTTTTGTCAACTCTTTTTGAGGGTCTTCATGTAACGCTATCCTTATTTATTATTTATGTATTTATTATTACGGACTGATGCCGTATTGTCACCACCGCGTGTGGTGACTGTGAATTAAATTCACGAAAACAAACAATGAAAGAAAATTGACTAGGCATTTCCTCCTAGTCATTTGCCATATCCCGGGCATGCTCGGTTTAACGCTATCCTGTTTGAAGATTTTTTTTAAGTTTCTATTGGTCGATTACAAATGCGAACCCCAACTTTATTTCATACAAGTATTATTTCGCAATATGGCTAGGCCTCCATGAATATCCCTGGTAATCGAATTTCGTAATATTCGAAAACCCGAGCGCCCAAAGCTTTCCGACGACTCCTGCCTTAGTATGCGTTTCTAAAACGATAAGTGCAGTCTGATCGCTTGTCACCTGCGTGGACACGTGGGAGAGAGCTGTCGCCGTGGATTCACCCTGCGATCCTTTGAGTGAAATTTCGGTAGCATCGTGCGTACGATCGACGGATCGATCGTTCTCTTATCACTGCGACCTTCAGCTCAAACGGATGTCGGTAAATATACCTGCTAGCAAATGCTTAGTGTTCTGCATCTGAAATGTAATACTGTTTGCTGGTGATTCCGCTTCGTGATACCAATCGGATGAAAGACAACTGCGTGAAGAAACGATCACAATGTAAATATTTTTCTTGAAGAGGCTGATCAAATTAAACCAGATTCACGTCAAGTCAAGAAAGCACAGTTGTTATTCTATTGAATTCTGTATTGGCTTTGTACTTTGTGGCTTCTGTACTGGAATTTGAAATAGATCATACAGTACTTCAACAGAAGTAATTACCATCCTAAAGTTCCATTCCAGCCCATTAAAGTCGTTAAGTCAGTCGCATTTAAGTCAAACTATAACTACAAATCCTCCGACATTCCAGTTACATCACTCCGAACGACCATTTCCACGCAATTCACCCCCGTTGTATTCGCTAACGCTCATGAACTCGGGAGAAATTGGCCATTCGGACAAAGCTCCCACCGGCTGCGAGACGTCTAGATGAAAGCAAAAGTTTGCTTTCTGGTGTTTGTGCTCATAAATCATTCATTTGTTTGGTGGTGGTTCGAATGGGCTGGGAAGGTGGGAAAGTCCACCTTCGTACCACCCAGCAAGAGAGATTGATGAAAGTGGTGCCCGGTTGCGAGCGAAGGAGGAGGTACATTAACAGCCTTGGTTGGTCGTTGGTTCTCCTGGGAGTTGCATGCAACATTCGGGACAGAAGTAATTACTTTCCAAAACAAAACCGAAAAAAATGGTGGCAGAAACAGGCCCCATATAAATACGCTTAAAGCATGTGCTAGAATGTGTTATAGAGAGATGTGTGTTGACGTACGGTACATTGAGGTAATAGGATTTTCTTGAACAATCCAGCAGGGCGCAAGATGTCATTGATCCGATCAATCGTTTTTTTGTGGTAGTGATGGTCTACGCAATAGGCGACGGACATCATAATCCAATATGACACACAAAACCGGACCAGCCGGCCAAGTAAGTACGCAAAGTGACAGAAATATTAACGAACGGCTTGCCGTACTAGAACTAGCTGCCCTTTGCTGGCCTTTCGAACTCGACCTCAAAACCCTTTTCTTCTTTCTTGCGACACAAAAAAAAGGTGACACCAAGCGAGTGTATTAATAGCCAGCTTACATGTGGTTTAGCGTACGTCAATGTGCCCTCGTCCGTCCAGGTCCGTAAAGTCTCGGTGGCCGTGTGTGACACGCTCACCACCGCAGCAATTCGCCATCGCAATGTCGTCACACACGCGCTTCCTTCTTCTTCAGCACTGTACCTCGTTTCATGCAGCAAATCGCTTTCTCCGACGGCGTGCATGAGTCATGCACGCTGGTACGGAAGCCTCACGAGTGACCTTCGGGCCACGGTTCACGGGCTGAAGTTCAGTGAAAAACTATTGACTGGTGTGCACTCCGCGGCGAAAAAGTGGGAACGAAACCGGATCCGTTTCGCCAAAGGAAGCACATGGGGAAGAATTTGAAGAATTTACACACACATATGCGCGCTCGTTGAGCTCTGGCGGAACCTTTTATCCTCCATCCATTGAGATCAGGTTCACTGGGGAGAGGAGGAAAGAAGCAGAGACAGAGAGGCCTCGAAGGGGTTTCGGAAGAGATAGCACCTGGTGAAGGAACAACATTTTCCACAACACCACCAAACCTCCAAACCTGTTTGCTTCATGTGTATGTATGGATGTGTGCGCGATTGTATGTAACCGTATCACATTTCCCCCGTGGTACTGTGGTAGTAGTTTCACCGATCGATTGAAATTCACCTGCCTGTCTGCCCGAGCGATAGGGAGGGAAAAAAGCTTTCACTTCTTTTCTTCCTTCGCCTTTGAGTTCTTTTCAGCGTCCTCTCATGTTTCAGACCCAACATTCCTGGCCCACCCGGCCTGGCGGAGGAAGGGCCGTCCTTTGATGACATATTTGCGTGCGATATCGAGCGAGAAGTTTGACATTATGCCCCGCTGGGTTTCTGTTTCGTTTCGTATGCTACCCAACTGTGTTCCGTGCTGTTTGCGGGTGTGTGATGGTGTTTTATTCTGCTTTCTGTTTTTTTTTCGCTTAAGAAAAAGGAAGAATGCGAAGGATGAAGGATTGTGTTGCTAGTGCTGGACGTTTTGCTGTAGTTTTGTAGCACACGGACCGGGTCACAAATCAATCAAAATCCATGATGGAGCAGTGTGCCGTGTAAATCAAACTTGAATTATTTCATTCACAAGACGGTGAACACTGAACGATGGAGGATAAAGTAGCGAACTTTAGGAAGCTTTTACTTTAGGAGAAGAATTAATTTTCTTTAGTTTAGTTTTCAGGAAAATTAGTAGGAAATTTTAAAATTGTTTAATGACAGATTTTAAATTCTTTACGTAAGTTACCAAGCGTCTCCATCGTGATCTAGTTTTTTTATTTATTTTATTTTACAATCAATTTTATAATTTGTGTTGTTATGTTCTATGACTAAAAATGCTATCCCTAGAGCTTTTTGTGAGAATGCGAATGCTGATGGTTGATATTTCATATTTCTAACAGGAAATTAGGAAAAATATTGAAACCGCTCCGCTTTCTGCAAACTTCTTTTCACATACTTCGACGGCCTGGACGTATTGCTCACAAGCCTCTTTCATTGCCATTACATATCTTAAATGTAATCTCAGGTAAATGTTTATTATAATCAATGCACTACACTAGTTCTGTTGAAGATTGTAGAAAACCTTGAGAGCTCTTGAATATCCTCATCGTCTTGAAGCTTAAAATTTAGCATGATACCTAAACACCCACTAAACTACTTCCAACTATTTCTGTGCGCACAAACACACACACACACACATACGGAGGAAGTACTTTCTTTCTTTTGCGTTCCTTTTCCACGATTGTCAAAATTCCATTCCATCACTCACTGTCATTCCACAGCAGTCGCACCAGGCGAGCTGGCAAGCTGTGTGGCACTAAAAACAGTCGTGCGAATTCTTTTTTTTCTGTATGTCCAGCGAAACGATATCGAAAGCAGTACAAAAAAAGGAACTCAGAACGTTTCGGCCATGTAAGGAGGGATGAAAATTCCGAACCTTGCCTCTCTGGCTTCCGGCAGGGAGAACGTAAGTAACACATTTGCAAGGAGTGTGGGTCGGTAGAGAACCTCCGTGGACCGCTGAGAACAACGCCATCTTTTCTGCCCGTGGCAAAATGGTCGATTTGCTGCCAGCCAATGGCCCTAGAGCCAGTCCATTGTGGCTGTATGTGTTCATGTGTACCAGCCGTGGTGGTACAGCAAATGATGAAGTGGCTGTCACGATCATCGTCGTCGTAGCAGGAAGCGGGACTGTGGCCATCGCAACGCTGCAGTTGAGCTTGCGTTTTCACGTTTTCGGAAAAGCCGACGTTAGGAAAGCGAACGGAAAATAGGGAGGCAAAAAGAATCAACTTCCTATTGGATTTTCCACCAAGCGACGTGAGCCTGCCATTCGAAAGTTGGACCTCCGAGCATTGACAAAACAGAAGGCAAATCGGAGTCAAACGGTTGACTGAATGGAAAATGAAAAACTAGTGCGCCCAGTCAGTGGCAGTTGCGAAAAGCTCGTACGCTGCGGAAAGCGCACTCCGGACGCTCCTGGAGTGTATTGACATTTACCATGGTACGTGTGCACGGGACAAGTTACGGTGCGTTCATGCCAAATGTGCCTGACATGCTCGATCCTTTTGAGTGTGTGTGTGTGTGTGTGTGTGTGTGTGCGAGTGGATGGTTAAATGGTCATGGAGAGTCGCAATGTGGACGAGAACAAAAACGGCCAAAAGGAACAAAATTGAATATTGACTTACAGCAAGGAAAAAGGATAGGAATTGGATTGAAATTTCATTTTTTCTTCATGTCGGTGTGCTTGTTATAGAGTTGTGAATGTATAAACAAAATGTTTGAAAGACGCCATGCATACATGTTTTATGTCCACCCGAAGCACAAAAGAAATCTTGGCTTTACTTAGCACCTCGCCCGTTAAGCTTCGCTAGAGATTTAATCGATTTCTTGCCCACCTCATCAAAGCTCCCTTGTATGGTTGGCTGAATAATTCAATGGATTGCTTCCATAAAACTTAATTGCCACCCGCTTCGGGTGCTTCATCCTGATGGTAACGACCAAAGTAGACCTAGCTAAGCGAAGAACACCTTCCACCTGATCATCATCATCACACACTGAATCTGAAGGACAAACTTAAAGTGTGTTCTCTAGCCACACACCGTACGAGCGCAAAGGCCCGAAGCATCTCGGCATGAAGTTTCAGCGTTTAAATTTACCTCAAAATTGCACCATCGTGTACAGGCTGTGTGTGAATGGAATGGGAGATGGGGCTTCTGGATCTGGAACTGACGCAGCGTTTCGAAAAAGGGAATTATCGATGTTTCGTTCATGAATAATCTAGCAAAGACTTTACCCTACATCCTGACCAGCTAACGATGGCCAGCAAGTATTAAGAACGCTCAATAATAGAATACACTATCGTGTTCCTAGGGTTGCCGGGGGCTTTTTCTGCAATTCGGATACATTTCTCATTTTCTTCTATCGATTGGAATCTTAAATTGTGGAGTCAAAATCGATTTTAAAAACCACAAAAAATCGACAAAAAATCTCTTCCTCATCAAACAATTAAACCACATCAATCTTTCGAGTCAAAATGGTATCTACTCAACTTTGAAGTACCGAACTAGTATCGCTTCTCGTACAAATTATCCAATTATTGAACTAAACAATCGAGCCAAAACATGATAAATTGACACCGACCCATACCCTATTCATCATGCCCCGGGGCGGTTTGCCTGTTCCAATGAAGCCACAACATTTGTCACTTTCGGTCTTGTCATGCGTGAAGATGATATTGGTGGAGACGCAGTGGTTGGAGAGTCTGTTTCAGTTCCAAAAACGGAAAGCTTCCGAACCGTTTCGAAGAAAGCTGTTACTCGTCTCGACCCACTCGTAGGCGCAGTCATGGTTGACTTATTGCTTCCTTACCATCAATCATGTGTCGAGATGCTGGCAGACACATCAGTTTGGAGGTGTGGCTAGCAAATGATGCGAAGGGGCAGGAAGCAGACATTGTTTGATCATTTTCGTGAAGGATTAGCATTGGTTCGGTTCGGACCATACTTTGTCGGCCGGTGATGCAAATTTGGGACGTGTGGGATGACAGCAACAGGTAGAAATGTCAGGAAGGTTGTGAAGCTTTAACGACTTTTGTGGTTTTGGTGATCGCCTAACAGGGTGGATGGTATGGTTAGAGAAAAAGCATTTTGATTGCGGTTTAAATTTATATGATGAAGCTGGAGAAGTCATTACAGCAACTAAGTTTCATATAAAAAAATCCTTTGCAAATCAAGACCTTATTAAATGGCTTTTGACGGATTTCCTAATGACTACACTATTCTTCAAAGTAAACCGAATCTTGAAACTTAATAAATATTGAGGAATAGGACTTCCAATGTTTTAAGTTTTGACGTTAAATAACAGACAACTGAACAATCAGCACTACCTAAAACCTGGCACGATAGTTGTAGGCATCCCTCCAGTCATGCCTGGTCAGTATTTAGTTGAAAGCACTTCACACGGCAGGACCGGACATTAAATACTTTCTGCACGGCCTCCCAGTACGAAGGTTTAACTATCCAGCTCCGGGTAAAATCAAATCATAGTCGAACAGCTGATTTATCCACATGGTTCCAATTTCATTCGAATTAAGATCGGTCAATCATTGCAAAGGTATACAAGATCGATCAAACAGTCTAGATGGAGATTAATTCAATCAACAATTCTAATGTACAAGCGCCCTCTGCATGTCAAACTTTTACCTCTCAATAATAGTTTTTGATCGGATTCAACACTATTCGAGACTGTACCGTGTGTTAATTGAAAGGATATACAGCTGTGACGAAATTACTTACAGTAAATA
This sequence comes from Anopheles stephensi, assembly GCF_013141755.1. Classification (NCBI taxonomy): domain Eukaryota; kingdom Metazoa; phylum Arthropoda; class Insecta; order Diptera; family Culicidae; genus Anopheles; species Anopheles stephensi. The sequence goes on from NC_050203.1 coordinate 20,739,638, forward strand.
AAGTCCAAACAAGCGGATACACCGTCCACCATTTTCACTTATCCCGCTCTACCATCTGGTCTGGTAAACGCACGCAGTAAATTAGGTAATACCACAAAACTGCAGTGTTCTATTGTGCGAAACTACACAAAAACCACCGTTCTCCTTAAAAACGGTTTATGCAAATGATGTTCAAGCAAGCAGATCGGTAAACCCCCGGTTAGACAATGTGATAATAATTCACAAAAGTTTTGCAATTACAGCCGCGACAGCATTATTAAGCATGGCTTGCGAAACCTGAATCGAATAAATCCTACCAGTGCCACTATCCCTGCAGCTTTTGTCACCGTTGCCCACCGTTGCTTACCGAAACAACGCGCCTGCAACTACCGTGCATATCTGCAAAGAAAGATGGACGGAAAGAGAGAGAAAAAGAAAACCATCGTTAACGGAGTCGTGTTGTAAGGGTGGACCAGCTAAAATAAATCAGAAACACAAGAAACACAACGCAACGAAACAAAGTGAAGCGCACTCACGGCGGTGGTTAGTGTGAGATGTGTTGGTACGGATGAAAGAGAAAGCGAGGCAAGATAGGAAGATAGAAAAAGAGAGAAAGAGAGAGAGAGAGTGAGAGAGAGAGTGTAGAAAACGGGAGCTTCCTTTGGTAAGCGAAAAACGTTATCCCTCGGTGCACGACGTAACCCAATGTAAACACTGCCGGTAATTACTCTCGAAAAGTTGCTCTTAAGGAACGGGATGGATGCTTCATATCTGTGGGTGTGTGTGCACGTCGTCCTGTTGCTCAGGGAGGCCGGGTCCAACCACACGAGTAGGCTCGTAATTATGACTTCCAGCACAGACTGCACGAACCAACAAACACGAGCCAACGTCCAAATTGGAAGCGATTGTCCGAGGATGCGTCCTCGGAAGGCAGTGCTACAAGCAACCGAGCGACCGACCGACCGACAAACAGACACCAACCAAACCTCTTACGGGATGAAAATGTGCCTCATAATTATTTGCCCAGGCGTTGTGCGCCAGCTGAGCCAGGGCCTCGCCTACCGGTACGTACACCGGTGGTAATGGAATGTGGGATTTCGACGTGTTTTCTAACAATTCATCATTAAAAACCGAGCGATCCTGTATCCTTCTCCCGTGAGCGCCGGAGGTGGTAAGTGTGAATACTTGAAGAAGTTGTGCCTGATGGTCGGGAAAGTCATTTTTCCGTTCGACGTGATCCCCAAGGTAAGAGCGGGAGATCCGAAAATTCTGCCCGAAAGGACCGACCTTCTACCGTACACTTCCCCATACGCCCCGCTCCACGCCCAGAATCACGCCAAGCGTAACGGTAGCACGGGAGAGATAATAATGTTTGCACATTTAACTTTCATCTACCGACCACCGGCCATGAACCGTGGTGCGATCCCGGTGTCCTGCATCGGTGTCACATATTTTTGGGAGGAATGGAGTCGCATCCCACATTTATACGTAGCCCTGGCGATTCGTTAGGAAGCCGCACTACGCCTAGAACAATGGCGAACGGCTTCTGGAAGGCGGCCATTTTTGGGACAAGCTTTTTGACGACTTTTTTGGGAAGTTTTGTTGCAGGGGGAATGAGAAGCAGCGGAAGCACATCACTTGAGGACGTGCGGATTTTGATGCCCACTTTTCCTATGGAGACATGGTAAGCAAGACCTCTTGCTCGTCTAGCTCGTAATGTGTGCAATGTATACTAGCTTCTCAGTCTCACGTCTTCGGTAACGCAATTGGAAGACCCCCGCTCATAGTACCATAGTCTTGGTGCGCTTCATTCACCCTACAGAGGGGGGCCAAATCATCTTTTTGCCCTTCATCCAAGTTATGATCACTAGTCACCCCCGCCAGCCCTCATCGCTCGGGTGGACCGTTACTTTCTAGAACAAACAACAGTTCGCTTCTCATACCAACCAAATGATTGTTTGCTTTCGACGAAGGTTTTTAGTCGTCCGGGGCGAGACGATGGCATATCGGAACGAGATACCCGAGCAGCCAGCCGGAAGGTAAAGGTGCTAGGATGGTTAAAATATGAGTGAGGAAGCTTTTGTATATATTTCATTATATCGCTTCTTGTGAACGGATACGGGAGAGGGTAGGGTGTGTGAGAAGGAAAAGGATACATATTGTCTGTGGGATCTACCGTGTGTTGCATAGTGTGGCGCAGACACATTCAGATGAAGTTAGCCGAAAATAAAATCAGAAAATCTTTTTTGGGGTTTTTAAGAAATTTTGTGTTGTACTCATTGTGTCATAAAATTAAATTTTGGCTTAAAAAAGTGCTAATTATTAGTTTCCTAGCAAATTGGAAAAAAATGAGCCAATAAAAAAAATCCGATCAATAATAAAGCTATATAGTTGTATAGTTGAATGTATCTATCGAGTCCGTCAATAAATCGGAAACATCGATGGAGGCGCCCAGTACTTGATTCAAATCAGAAATGTTTTGTGTATTGTCTACTCGTTATAAGAAGTTTTGAAGCCACGTTTGCTTACTGCTGTAACATAACATGAAGAGATATTAAGATAATTATAGTTTACTTTTATGGTGAAATGAAGAAAATGCCTATTCCCTTTTACTAGCTCTAAATATTGAGAAAACCCGATCCTGAAAGCAGATTGGAGCAAAGGAACGATTGTAAAAGATGTAATACAAACATTCTTTAACTTTAAATAAAATTATGAAAATAAAAGGAAAACAGTGTTGCATTGCTTGGATAAATCTTCAACAAGAAGCATAAAAAGGTATGTTGACCACTGTTGCTACCACGCCTTCCCATAGTGATAAGGCGGATAAACAACAGCAGAACAGTTGATCCTGGTCCTGTGTTCATCATTCGCTTCGACTACGGGTGAGGACGGTACAAAATCTAATACCCGGTGCAAGAAAGGACTTTTATGTAGCACCACTCATTCGAGCACTTTCACCGTTCTGTTCCGTTCCCTTCCCTCTTTGTTTTGTCTTGTTATTTCCTCCCCCGGGCACGCCACATTTGGGTGTAAGCTAGCGTTTGTGTTTGGTATAAAAAATAATAATAATGAAATAAAATCTTTGCTGGAGCAGTACTTTGATGGATCAACCCCCAGTGTGCTGAATTATTCCTGTTTTTTGCTCTTTTTTATTTTTGCTTGCACCATCCTTACATTCAATCTAATGTCCATCCTTCTCTAGAAGCTCATCAGATCTTCGTTCTTCGCCCAAAAAAGATGTGCTGAGATGTGTCCTTGCGATTTTCTTTATTTTTTCGAAACGTTTGTTCTTAATTGTGGTTCCGCGTACCAGAATCAGCTTGGCTCTTTTCAGAAACCAGCTAACGAGCATCATGTTTGTACCTTGCTCTGCTTGAAAACTTCAATGACACTGGAAATTTTCTTTCGCAACCAGCGGCACAGGACAACACTTGAGACGAGAGAAAACTTTTCGGACACCGGAGAAGGTGTCGGGGAATGAAGAAAAAGTTTATGAATTAAGCTTAAGGTTGTAGTGATTCATCGACTTGGGTGAATGAAGATTGCTTAACCGAAAAAACTAAAAAAAAGATCATCTTTTAATCAACGTTTAGGTATGTGTAATGGTAAGTGCACAAGTTTTGGTTCAAGAAAATTTGTAGAAATGTTTAAGACGATCTAAATGAGAAATGCTTAGAAATAAACTCTTTAAATTAACACTTATTTTAGCAATCTTAGAATATCTCTTTTCGCTACAATATCTTAAGAAAAATGCTCCTTTCTGTCTTAATTCTTTCCCACGCCAGCATTACAAAGATGATGGATCGTCTCTGCAGCAGATCAGGCACGATGCATCGTACCGTGTGATGGGGTTGTAAAATTTTAACAACCCTCAGCGGACCGCAACCGGCCAAAACCCGGGGCCCGGGTGCCTTCTATAAGCCCATTGTAACACATTAAAATGGAAGAAATAAAGTACATCATCGTCTCGAAGTGGGCGTGCAAGGCGCAACGCAACGAAATTCATAACCATAATTCTAAGCAGCAGCAGCAGCAGCAGCAGCGAAACGTGGAAACCGACACATTGCCACCCTTAAATCCCTTCTCCCAGCGGGTTGGGAGTTATTTCTAGGATGCGGGCTCCGAAAAAGAAGGGCTCATACCGAGATGATGGATTCCGAAGCTCGCAAAAGCTCGTTACACTGTAGCTTTATAAGTTTTCTTAGTACCAGTTTGGGATTTGCCAGCCAAAAAACTTTTTCCCTGCAATTGTGTGTGCTCTTCTTGAGTAGACTTTTGGAGCATTATTCCGAAGAAAGAACAGCAGAAAAATTATAATTGTAATTTATTAAACAATTACATGCATGTTTAACATTGTGATGAAGTATATCAGATTCAGCGTGCGCATGGTATAAGCTAATAAAGGTTTGTACATGTCACCAATTCATTCGTGTCGCCTTTCTCGTCGTCGTTCAAAATTTGCCTGTTTGAGCTTTTTTTCGGGTCGAGGTCAGGGCAATCACGCAAAGTGCACCAGGCTAATGTTGCCAACTAGTTGTTTTTTATGTAGGCAGTGAGGCCATTTGAAGAAATTGCATGTGAAACGAAAGTAATAGTTCCTAGCCATTACGCTAGCCATAAATCGTGCGCCGGTGAGTATGTCAATGTCAAAGCTAATAATGGGTTTAAAATGACTAATTTGGCAACACTTTTTCATGACCTTTAAATGAGAGTAATTTTTTGAAAAATCAAAATTATAATAAAAGAAGTGAAGTATTTCGTTTAAGTAGGTTTTTCAGCAATAAAAAGGCTAACAATCTCGCTCTGGGGTCAACCGCATTGAACACACACAAATAAACGGATTCAAAATGTGGCACTATTTGAAGGCGCCATCGTTTTGTGTGGTATTGATTTTAGGGACCGTACTAAGAGCGACCGAACCGAACCGAACCTCTAGACGCTCGACAGCTGCAGAAGTTGGCTCCATCGAGTCGGATTGTCTTGCTGGTTCGGCTTGTGGCAGGCGAACCTTCTGCACGTACACCTCGCCGAGTCGAGTCGAGTAAAACGTTCCCTCTTTTCCCTTTTTCCCATTTTCTCAACCTCAGCTATGTCGTTAGGTACAAATCCTTCCACCAGGGTAAGAGAACAGCAGAACTAAACGAAGGAAAAAATACGCTCACCGTGGTGCATGTGTTTCAACGGCGCGTAATCCAGCCTAACCCTAACCTCAACCAGGATTCAATGTCCCCGTGTAGCCTGCATTCGTGCGGCCGAAAGGGTTTTACCTTGTCGGTGGGTTAAGGAATTATTATTACTCGGTGACTTTCCCACACACCGCACGAACTCTGACTGTGTCACGGTTGGTGAGCACCCAGAAGGATGGCGGGTTCTGTATTCCCTTACCACCAGCATCATGCCATGTTATTCTAATTCGGGGTCAGGCACGGTATAGCCTAGCTTAGCAGAACACTTGCAGCACAAGGAGGGTTTTTTGCTGTAGCACGGTGCAGCTACAATTTACGATTAGCTCGTGTTATCGTACCATAACAGAGTCAGAAAAGGAAGAAAGAATGTGCCACGAAACACATCCTCAGTTTTTTGCAATGAAAAACGAAAGCCTCGCTCTAGCCTCGATCTTTCGATTTCACCTTAGAGGGGGTTTGTACCGTGTCCTGTAGGAAGTCTATGGTAGACTGCCACCACATAAGTTGAGTTCTCGGAACGGTTGGGTAAAGCAAATGCGAGGTTGATCGAAATAATTCAATTTTTTCTACCTTAAGGAAGGGTGTACAGGAGTATGTGTGTGTGTGTGTACTTGCATGCGTTTAATCGTACGTTCCATGGTAAGATCCTATGATTATTCCAAGAATTGCATGACGGTCCGGAACAAGGACGACATTCATCGGAAAGAGTAAAAACAGCGGGACTTGAATGGACACTGTTATAGGTTTTGAAGATTTAGTTTGTTTTGATTTTAAATTTGAATAACTTCATTGGTAAAAGGTTGAATATATGAAAAATTATATGATTTTTCAATTATTTTATTTATCCATCTTCAAGGTAACACGATTTTCCCAGAAAATCTGAAATTTAGATATTTTTCACTTTGAATTGAAAAATATTTGTTATCAGCCGTTGTATCATTTTTTAAATATTTTTTATTTGATTTTCATAACAGTTTAAATAAGTATGGCGTTGTTGAAGCGGTTTTAACCCTTAAAATAGCACAAAGAGACATACAATTTTGGTTAGAATTGAGAACAACAAGAGAAGAAGAGACCTCTTTTAACTAAGAGATTTTACAGTGATATAATCGGGTCCAATCGTCCAAGACTCTACCAAGAGACCTTGTAGTCGGACACAGTTTTAAAATTTAACACCCAATATTCAACAGATTCCTGTAATGAGTGAGGAGAATGTCTTATACTACCAAAGACACTCGTCGTAAAACGGACTTTAACCGCCAATAGACCCCGTCTACCAACGAGCCTTTCTGACTAAGCCTCATCTACCAATGACAAGCTAGGCACAAGCTTCCAAGAAAGGCGTCGTTGCCAAAAAAACTCTTCATTGTCCTAGGACCGCCATCTTCCAACAGCCAAAAGAGTCAGACCCTTATGACTCATCGCCCAAAGGATCTCATTAACCAAGAGACATTAACGTCGAAGGGGTCTCATCATCCAAAGCGCTTTGTCGTGTCAGGAGTCTAGTTCTGGCTCTGTTGTAACTAAAACTATCTCTTTCTTCCTTCTCTAACGACCTCTTAAGATCAAGCCTGCCATTGTTGGATAACTAGACTCAATAATATCACGTAGTTGAATAGTCAGTTCTCACTTTGGGGGAACGGTTCGGATTGAATTTGAACCCCAACCCTGCCGTATGACACCCAGAGCCGTAATCGTAGTAACCAACAGACCTCCCTATGACGCTAACTAAACGTAGCTTAAATTGTGAAAATGATACTCAACATAAATCAAAACTTTTTTTTTTTTATTCATAAAGAACGGCCTGGCCGTATTGCTATAAATCAAAACTTTATTCACGTTGATAAAGACTAAATGATTTTCAAAACTAATCACCAGCTATTTGACCCACGCAGGTGACCACTGTGCTAGAAAACCTCTATAAGATGGAACTACATTCTCAAAACGGTGCACTCGATGATAGTGTTAAGACCAAGTGTGGACACCGTCTCGCACCCATTCTCTACCCACCTTGCCATAAATGCAAATTAACAAACGCACCACCCACCTGCCTGCCTGGCTTTTCAGCCCGAAGCGGTACTGCAGTGCTCGTAATCCAATCACAGAAATGCACCTCAACATTGTGAACGTGTAATTAATAATAAATATCGAATGGGGCATTCCGTTTCTCGGCCACGTAATAACATACGAGCGCCGGAATGCTACACGTACAACACACGTACATGTACATTAAGTGCGGTACAGAGCATAAGAATTCAACACGCGCTGCTTGGAGCCGTACTCTCCTGGCTCCAGTTGTGGGGCACTTTGACGGGCAAACTCAACTCGAATGCAGAATGACCTTTCGCAGTGGGTTAAAAATACTGTTCTATAAACCTTGAATTTGTGCATGGCATATAATTGCAAAAGAAGGAAAAAAAACACCTCCGTTTGACGATGGCCTTGCGGATAAACAATGTTCGAAATGAGCACACACACACTTGTGTGCTGGCTACTGTCAACCGGTAGCTAACACACACTCACCCGAGCGAAAAATGCAATCATTTTGCCTGTTCCTTGCAGTAGTTCGTGAGGAGGAAATTTATTTCCAACACGATATGATATGCATTTAATTTAATTGGACTAAACATTGTCCAGTTTTCTTGTCCAGCGCTGGATATACCGTTTTTTTGTGTGTGTGGTTCTTCAGGGAAAAAAGGGGGAACAAAAAAAAAAACAGTCACTTTTATGGTAATTGCCCTGATGCTTTTCTTTGTTGCTCGCCTTCCTTCTCTTTTTTGCTGCTCTCTTTGTTTTATCAAGGAAAGTAACACTCTCTCTCTCTTATCTTGCAGCGTACAGCAAGCCTCACTTTTGACATTTATGAGTGCAGCAAATGGAGACAATGTGGGGCAATTTATGTTATCCTCTCTTTTCATTGTGGCTTTGATGCGCTTGAGGTGGAATTAGGTGCATTTTGTGGATTGCTTTTTCATTTGAAAGTGTTCAAAGTGATTAAAAGAATTTAGAAGCTCTTAATTTCTATGTAAAACAGTCTTCTTTACTTACACAAAACTAAGCTGAGCCATTTTAGTTTGAGAAAAGTTCCTATTTTTGAGCTTAAACCCAAAGAAGAGTTCCCAAGAACATAAAGATAGACATCAAAGTCCATTTCTTCTCGCTTCAACATTTTCCACCGACCGAACCACAACCGTTGCGAAATTAACTTTAACCAGAATGCCTTAACCCGGTGCTCCCATGCCCTACGCCTGGGAATGAACAAGCTGACCACTATCCTATTTCGCTTGCTGGTCCTGCCGTACATACAAACGGTCGTACACCCAACATCATGAGAGATAATGAACAGCGTAATGTAGACGTTATACGATTCGAGGCGTTTCGCTTTGTTCGTCCACGGTGCCATGGTCATTTTCCGTTTTTGCCTCTCCATTACTGTGTTCTAACCACCAATACAGAACATTCTTACCAGACTCATTTAATCGCATCATTTTTTCTCATCGTCTTGCTCGGAGCCGGAAAGCCATTTCCACGGTCAATGGTCAGATAGAAAGAGAGAGAGAGAGCGACCGAAGTCGCACCGAGCTGCGCTACGAGAAAACTTTTCCACGGAAGTAGCCCTCCTTTTGCCAACCGACACCACGGTACCCTTCGCACCAAAGCTCCAACGTGATTCATGTTCACCCTATCGACCCTCGGCTTTTGTCCATCCGTCCATTTTGTGTCTGTTTTTTGCTCGCTTTTGAGGACAGGATTTTCCCCCCCAGAATGTCCTCATTAAGCGCTGCTCTCGGTGACAAATTTTCGGCTGATGGTGTGGTCATATTTTTCTGGATGACACTTGCCACTTGCTACACACCGGTTACACATGCTCCCGTGTGATTTATCCCGGTGAAGCACGTCACCGGGGCCACGCTGACAGGAGCTGATACGTAACGCTTCCGGTTGTCCATCCCAGCTCGGAATGTCTTTTCCGCTTCGGAAGCAACGGGAAGGACAGCGCTACTGTTGTCGGCTGGTGTCCTTTAACGGGCGTGTGTGAGTCTGTGCGTGTGTTTTTGTGATCCTTTGGGAGTTACACCTCGGGACTCGGACCGAACGGGACACACCTTTTACCCGACCCAAGAAGGGACAGGATATGTTTTATTCATGAAGAATGATTGAAAACATAACACCCTTGGTTTGCTCTGTGCTGAAGCGTCGGGGTCGGGACCAGGCAAGGCCAGGGAAAAACAAAGGTGAGTTTCACAAGAACAACAAGAACAAAAAAACGGACAGAAATGTTCACGCTCGTCAAACCAACCCGGCCCATGCAGCGTCGTGTGATGGGGCAATTTTCCTTAACGACGGTAAGTGTTTTGAATTATGTTTGTTTCTTTATTATGATGGCTTCTTTTCGGACCGAATCGAATGGATGGAAGGAATGGGTAACAGAAGCTTCGAGGGAATCTTTTTTGGCCATCAACAAGTTCGATATATGACGGCGCGAACAATAAAAGCATCTTTGTGCAACCAAAATGATCAGAAATGATAGAGGATAATGTTAGATTTAATAAAAAAGAAACAAATCGGAAAATTGGTTTTGGGTAGCTAAGTCCTAATATAAACATTATGTTTCTTCCTATACGCATATGCGCTGCGGAGAATTCAATTTAATCATCGAGTCAGAATAAGAACATCGTTGTCGTTAATACTCGTTAAAAATGGGCGATAAGCAGGACTTCAGAACAAGGAGATGGATAATTTATGCCTCGATTCTGAAGTCTCAAATGATATGAATTTTCTACCAAGCATGCTTCCCTACTTGTAACGAAGTAGAATATGAGTAGGTGATATGACTAAAATCTTTTTAATCTTAAGGTCCTGCCTGCCTTTCGTGGTTTATCGGACTTAATGATTTCACAAAGGTTGAAAGGCAATCCTTACTACGAGGGGACCGTCCGAAATGGAATTGACCCACGGTTCTCCCATGTAAAAACTGGCGGAGCAGTCACCTCCGTCGCTGAACCGCCAAAAACTGAGCAAAATATTAAAGGTCATTCAAGGTCCTTCAAAACTTCATTTAAAAAGAGATTAATTGTCTCTATTGAATTTAAAAATTTGAGGAAATAAAATATTATAATATTTTGATTCTATATCAGCAAAGCGGAGAAAATTTTAAAATTCTCACCCGTAAAAATTAAACCCAAACTAATGCACCTCGTTAGCGACTCTTATCAACCGGATCGGTAACTATCGACTTCAGCTTTAGTTCTGCATACCCTTTTTGCATGCACATGAGTAGTTTTGCAACTATTTATTTTAATGAGTGCAGAAAATGTTATTCCCTTCTCCAACTACTCCCAAAAGAAAAGAAAAAAGAAAAAGGACATTATCCATCGCGTATGACGAGCATCGGTACCATTAAAACCAATATTATGCCACTGTCACGTACACCCTCTCCCTGATTGATATAAATTTTCCACTCAAAGAGATAATTACGATTCATGTAGCAGCAGCAGCAGTAGTAGCAAAAGAAAGGAACACAACAAGCATCCGGGCTGCCGGATATTCCATTTATCTGCTCCGGATGCTGCTGTATGCAATCGAAAACAAAGCAAGCTTCAACAAAACGAAAAAAATATCCTCCCAAAACCTCAAAAATGCAAAAAAAGCCGCTCCGCAGGGATGAAAGCGATGCAATATTATTGCACCGTCATCACTCCACCCCGGGCGCAAATGAAAGGCGCACGCGAATGACACCGAACAAAAACCCAAAAAAAAAATACCACCCCACGTTAACCCATATTTGCGAATACATCCGAAAGGCATTCATTAATGAGTGCAGCGGCAGATTTGGGATTTCGTTGCATCGCGCGCGCATTCTAGGGTTTTTTTTTGTTTGGCAACCAACAGTGTCTCGCAAGCCGTTTTTTTTTCGTCACGGAGGTCCGCTTGTAATGATGTTTCATCTTGCGTTATTTCCCCCTTTTATTCTTTCGCTCAATTGTGTTTGTTTCTGTAACGGTGGTTCGGTATGGTTTCGGCGGACAGCAGTTTCATTAGCATTGGCCTGGTTTGGCTCTAGTCACCATTCGCCTGTTTTTTGCCTCGTGTTGCTGGGCATGTCCAACCTCCACCCCCCGTCAAAACTACCCTTCAGTTTGATCCCCATTTTTTCCGCCCAGTCTCGTGGCCACTTTCGCAGGCAGGTTGGTGATTTTAAATATTTCACACGCCAGCGTTGCACACACAATCGAGCGAGCAAGCAGGCAGCGTGTCATCAGCCGGTGTGCAAGTGTCGGCCGGACTGACCGGTGGTGGTGGTGGGATGGATTTATGCGACAGGGAACCGGAGGGTGGTGGCCACATCATGTACATGGCAATGCCGAGTACCCGAATAAACGAAACGTTACCCGACTACTTCAATAAAAACCCAGCGAGAAAAATGATCAAAATTACAAACACATGTGCGCGAAACATGTGGGGAATGGTAGATGTCTGGCCGTGGGGAGGCAGGATGAAATTTAAATATAAATTTTTGCGACACTTCTATCCTCACTCACACACACACACACACACACACTTTCCCACCGTTTTCCCCGCGATCGTCACGCGAATGATGTTGGCCCAGATGCGCATGACCTACAGTTTGAGTGTTGTTTCTAAAATATTTTCTTTTCACTTTTAGCGTCACCTGACCAGTGGGATGGGATTACCTTTATTTTCCCCGTCTCGCTCATTCTGTATACATTTTTGGGTAGTTTTGCTATTTCGTGCAGTTGCAGAAAAAAAATGTTACATTTGACTCTAAAATTGATGAGCAATTAAAACAAGCTCCAACAGCAATTTCCATTCGGCCACGCCACGCAGAGCTATTGGAAAAAAAATTGGAAACCCCTTTTCACTACCGGACGGCAAATGTGCTCGTGCCGGAACGATATGATCGCGTTCGCGTGGACATCATCATCAACCGAGCTGATGCCCCATCGCCATCCATAAATGAAGAAGGCGTGAAAACCTTCTCGAAAACGTACACCTCCCGCAACGTGGAGCACCAAAAGGGAAAGCTGTCAAAGAAAATGAGGGGGGGCGAGTTGACGAGGCCGGTCGAAGAAAAACACATGTCAACAAGCTAGTTTTGCCGGCTCCAAAATAGACAAGAACCGAGCAAAAGGAAAAACGGTGAACTACGGACACAACCGCTCCATGTTGGAGGCCGTCTATGATTGATTGAGCGAATCAATTTTCTGTCGCCGAACGCGTTTCCTTTTTTTTAACAGGGTTCGATTTGAAGTACCGACACCTTCTTCGGTATCGTGTAGAGGAGATTTTTTTTTTCTCCGGTGAATTGCGACCTTGTTGGAGTTATTTTAAGGTGCAACAGAGGCGGTATGGCTGGAATGAAAGTGGTTCGTTCGAAGAATTAAGTACGAGTATGAGAGGCTTCTGTTTTGTAGCTTGTTCTACAAACTGACAGCTAGCAGAGGTTATTAAATCGATGTCCAACACGATTTGTTTTGTGTGTTTTTTTGGGAAGGAAAGATGATATAGAGCAAAAGCGTTCCTTGGCGTTTGAAATGTGAAAACATGTTTGAAGCTAACCGCTTACAAACTTGTATTTTTGGTTAAATATACTCTCTCAAGCATTCATTATAATGCTGCTTCAAGCCATGCATGTGGCTGCCACACTGAAAAAGAGGAAAACAGAAGGCCATCCGCATCGAATGTTATTATTTTTTCAGCGCAACAAAGTGCAACACAACAATCCATGGCCACTTAAAAACAATACAACGCTACAATAACGGGAAAACAATAATAAAAAAAACTTCCACAGAAAGGCAGAAACACTTGGAAAATAAATACATCTGCAGGAAAACAAAACAAGTCGAAACAAGGAAACCGGGCCCAACCCACCGGCACGGTAAGAAAGAAAAACAATATTGTGTAGCAATTGTGAAAAATGTGCTTCGAACGGACTGTGTTGGGTTGTACCTTTTTTGCTTTCTTTTTTTCTATAATTTTACCAAACGAATGGAAAAGAGAAAAAAATACATGACCATCGCGCCGAAGGGACAGCACAGCAAAGTTACGTGAGATGTAACAATCCGTAATGGAGGCGCATGGTGTTTCGTAGTGGGCTGAGCGATGCGAAAGTATTTTAATTTACAAAAACACTGTATTTTTTGACTGGTGGAGAAGAATATATTTTCAAACAAAATTTTAATAAACACATTAACAAAAAATATTTTTTTCGAATTTATTCTATTACTTTTCTTATACAAGCACTTTCCCGATCACGATCAGTGAGCATACTATTCTTGTGTTTCAGTAAGAAATCACCTTTTCCTAGTACAATCTCTCGATTGCAACAATCAACTACGAACAACATGGATTTTTTACCTCATTTTGAAAGCTTAAGTTATCTAACCATTTAATTGACCACAAAGAACTTTTTTTTCTTCGCTTTTCTCCTCTGAATCATACATCACTTCATTCATTTTTATGTCTTGTTTAATGAAAGAAATGGAGAGAGTATTTGTTCTTATTTTTCTATCACTTCTTTAACAAGCGTTCTTTGAGAAGAACAACACTCATCCGTTCGTTTACTCGCCCAAGGATAAAGTTTCACTCGCACACGTGCCAAAATCACACACACACACACCGAAGCACCGAACCATCGAAGCAGCGAATAAAACATTCACCAAACCGGAATACCGGTAGTTGAAGCCGCGCAAAACACGTAAAACGCAGCATAATTTGTACATAATCCAAGACATCCTTTAAAATGCCGCTCCTCGTGCGCACCCATTTCCACGACTGTTTTCCACACACACACACACACACACACACACACACACACACACACACACACACACACACACACACACACACACACAGATAAGCTTGCTTGGGAAACAGATACACATCCATCCAATTTGCACGCATCGCACAAACGAGTAGCACCCGTGTGCACTCCCCTCGCCCCCCTCCAAGCCAGTCGGCCAACCCCCTTGAGGGATGAAAGATAATTTATGGAAAAAAGGTATCTACCGAGAGCATAAACTCCATTTATGCCGTTCCGCTCGGTGGGCCTTTTAATCAACATTCACCGACTCTGGTGAACCGGCGTATGCGGGGCGGATGGGATGCATAAGAAGCAAGATTGGAATTATCCCACCAGAAGCCTGGTGGGCTGGTGGTGGGTGGGGGGTTTGGTGTTTATTTTTCTCCACACCGACTGACTGGTTTGCTGCTTGCCAGGGCTTTCTGATCGTGCTACTCTTCTATCGGCGTGTGGATGCTGTCTGTCTGTCTGTCTGCCGGCTGCCGATAAGAGAATTGAGCAGTCCGGGAGCTAACTTTATCGGACGAGTTTATCTTTCCGAAGCGGCAAACGACTTTATCCAACAGTTGAAACAAAAACCAGCACCAGGTTATCGGGATCGGCATCTAAATGTGTACTTGGTAAGTGTAAAAGCTCTCTCATTGTTTTGATTCGTTACAAAATAAAGAACGGAAAGTAACGATTAAGGAACTTTGAAGTTCGTATTTGTAACCGTGTTCGTAAATTTAATGATAAATTGAATGCTAATGAATTTTTAACTTGTTCATCTTGAACATGGATTAAACTTCCCGCGAAAGATCATATCCCCAAAAGGAAACGATTTTTAAGCTGCAAATTGTTGCAAATCGTTTCAATCTAATCAAACCGCTTGCCCTTCACCCTACCATCCAGCACACCACCAATCTAATCAGCGCTGGTACGGACGACAAACTCACACCAAAACCCCAGATGCATCGGCAATTACCAATCCGTGAAACGAGCAAGATAATCGAAATTGATTTTTCACTAGCCCGTTTTTTTCGACAAGTTTCGTGATGCCCTGCTCGTAGATGGATGTTTTGAAAAATGCAACCAAAATCATCCTCTGCACGTGGCGAGGTTTTTTTTCCCGCTCTCTCCCTAGTACTATCAACGCGCTTGATGCAATTTCCTGTGCTCGAGAGATTCATGATGCTCGCTATCGATTTCTCAAGCATCATTCGAATCATTGGAAACGGTCGCACACAGCCACATACGCAGGCAAGCCTTTTTGGTCGGAATCCGCCGGAATGGCAACGAGTTTCGCACCCAGTAATCGCTAATCAATAACGCATAAAAACTAATGCGCCCATTAAATTTTCAATAGCAATTTTCCGGTTACTCGTACAACCTTTGGCGGGGCATCAATGTCCCTCCTTTTACTTCACCTGCTACTACTGCTCCTGCTGCTGCTAACATATTGGTATTTAAAAAGGAGCAAAAGCAACTTGTGACACGAGTGTGCACGTGTGGAATAAAACGCCAATACAAAGAAGGAGCAGCAGCAGCAGCAGCAGCTAGCAGCACACCGCAGGACACAAGTGGTATAAAATCGAATCCGCAAGCCGTTTACACACGTCAAACTACTGCATTACATTTTGAGGCTAACGCGAACGATAGCGGCACATAACGATGTCGTAAAACGGGGGAAAATTAAAATTACACAAGCATACACGCCACACACGCACTTGTATACATCTTTGCAAAGGGAGAAAGTCGGCATTCCGAAGCAGGTTTTTGTCATTTGCGCAGATGAGTTTTAATATTTGGCATTTCCATCGGAGAAAGTTAACTGACGATGGTAAAATTGATCGCATTTTTAATGAATGAATCATGGCGTAATTCAATTACAATAAAGTAAGCTTCAATTGAATCGATAAAAATATTTTCGAACAGTATTTAAAGTAATGTATGTATGATTTAGAGTATGTAGAGTAAATAAATGTTTTGTCAAAATTGCTTTTTCTGTTGTTATATCCTTAACTGCATAATGTTTGAAGCGAGTAAACGTTTGCTGATTAATTCAAAATAGCCCAGCGATTGGCTGCTGCCAAAATTTATGGTTCATAACCGAACTTGTTTAGGATTTTTTTTAAACAGAATTCATTATTTATTTTGTATTGCCTCGTTATAGGCTAAGCCAAAGTAACTAGACCCAAACAGTACAATATTTTTATTTATTTATTTTGTTTATTTATTATTTAGTAAGATGCCTCGTGGGGCGCCAGTCTTCAAAAGGCAGGACCGGGGCTCAAATACCACCCAGACCGTCTCCCCATATGCAGAGCTGACTACTTTGCTACGGGTAAAATCAAATCACAGAAAGCCAGAAATGGTAGACCGAGACCTCTCGTGGTTTTAGTGCCAAAGAAGAAGATGACTCGCAACCACATTATCCGCATCTCTTATGCTGATTGCCGTAGGATAAGCACTGCACATTCGGACTTATGTGTAAGTTCGGGCTTATGTGAAGTACACTGGTCACACGAGAAACGACTCAAAATTTTAACCATATTGAAGCAACCAATAATCCGATAAAAAAAAGAAAATTGGATCAGGTCCCCAACCAGCAGTAAAGCAGAAAAGGCCACCATATAGAATGCTTTGAGGTAACTTATTTTTATGTTCTTATGTTTTAATGGGCAAAATTCCCCGAAGAATTTTTTGCAGAAATGCTTCACACTCATATGAAAACTAAAATATTCAAAAAAAAACGCTTTTCTCAATATCATCATATTTTTTAATCTCATTTCAGCTTCTCAGAAATAGAAACCCTCACAATCAACCGTGTCATTTTTCGCACCAACCTTCCTTTATCTCATCATAATCAGTTCAGGGTTAAGTGGGCTAAGCTTTCACCACACAAAAGAAAACTTTCGGTGCTTTGTTTCATCAGCGGCACCGAGCCTGTTCTCTGTTCCCGAAAACTCCGGCCGATTGGCTTGCTGATTCGTTGACTGATAAATGCACCCCGGAAAGCTGAAACCCTCTTTGTTCAAATAATTTCTCCATCCATCCATCCATCCATCCAACCTGCTACCGGAGCACTAAACCATTTCCACATACTCAGACGATACGGATACGAGGGTTTGTGTGAGTGTGCAACAAGCAACGTTCACCATTGAAAAGGGTGATGAGGAAAGGGAGGGTCGAAAGTATGTGGCCGAAAATTCCCAACAACTATCCTGGACCGGACTGCAGAAACGGACTGAACCCGTGATGGAGTTGTACAACAGATAGCGCTGCACGCTAAACCATGAGTCATCCCTTTTAATACGGGGGACGGTTGGATACCGGGTGTGGAACGGGTTCGAGATTTAATGCTCTTTGTTCTACCGTGGGCGGCAAGCTTTCACGTCACCCACTGGCAACCGTTTGGCAACTCAATCTCCAAAGTTGGTGATGGAATTTTATAGAGTATATTCTCTCACAATATCCCACCGCTTGGGGATGAAGTGCACCACCGTGTTGTTGGTGGTTTTCCACACTGCCGTCCACCGTCGGTCCGTCCGTCCGTGCGTCCTTCGTTCGGACACAATGAAACGCTGGACGGTTACAACTACCGAGCACCAGCACGAGAGTATTTGGTCGCGACCAGCCACTCAGCGTGCCACACGGTTCACAGCACACTGTTACGCAAGCGATTCCTTCGAAAATGGACACATTTCGCTTTGTTTCCTTTGTTACCACTCGCATTTTAGAATGCAAACTACCGAAACGAATTCTCGGGGGCTCGTTTTCGATGCCGAGGAATGTACGCTCGTGTGTAGGTAACTCGATTGACTATATCACACACTGCCACATTCGTAAGAGAAGTAGAAAAAAAAAACGATATTGAATTTCGGATAGAGCTGGCTGTGTATGAGTGTGCACGGGCGAAGGACTGCCAGACTACATAAACATGTAAACTGTTATGTTTCAGCTCGATTTTATTCAAATGCACAGTTCAAGTTCGGCTCTACCAGCTCGAGCGAACGGTTTTGCACATTTGATCTCAAGGATAAAACACTGTCAGTCAAACGACGTTTTGTTTTCCTCTTCTTTACATAGGAATTGATGAAAATCGTCTGACTGGTTCCCGTGTGTGAGTTATTCGTTTATTCCACTCCTGCAAGTAAAACGGATTTTGGAGGTGCGTTTCCGGTTCAGTATATTAAATGTCAATTATGCAAATGGCTTCCGAATAACGAAGATGCGAAAAACCTTTCCTTCTTTTTACTATCATTGTGTATTCCTTATCGAGATGATCTACTTTCGTATAAAAGAGGGTCTCATTAAACTCGATTCTTGTATAATAATCTAAAATAACTTTTCAGTAATGGTTAAAATATGTTAAAAAATTGTTTAATATTCTCTTCACATGAACAACGTTACAATAACAACATTTAAATGACCCCGGTAAGATCGCTGCTATACAATTTTTCCTTCTCCCTTATGCTTCATTCAACTACCGAAACGAACACATTGCCAACCTCTCCCTTTTGCCCAAAATACCCCCTTCTCGGGCATCAAACGGACCGAGACGGGTCGTTGTGTTTTACGGTACGTCTCGAAATCATTATTTTTCGCCACACATTTCATCCACAAACGGCTCGACCGGCCGGGTGGCTGCGGTTGGAATTGCACCGAAAATAAGTATCATTATCGATGAATTATGATTACACCGGGTCTCGAAGTCGCCTCCGTCAGCAAAACATATCCTCTGTCATGGGTGAGCACGGTCTCCGGCGGAAAACCCATCCTTCCAACCGCGTGGATCCGCTCACACCCGTAAAGTACCAGGCGTCTCCATCGGTTCACTGCCAGAAGCACCAAGCATGCGTCTCCATTAGAATAAATGTTTCATTTACCCACCGCGCTTACACAGCTCACTCGGCGAACAAATTGACTCACTTTTTTTTCTACCATCCCCGTCGCAAGTAAGAGAAGGAAAACGCGAGAGCGAGCGCAAGAGCTAGCCAGCTAATAAAAACAACGTGGAGCGCGAAACGAACGTGTATATAAAAATAAATCTAAGCCTTGTTTCGTACCGTACGCTGGTGTCAGTGTCCGAAATAGATGCAAAAAGGTAGGCAAAAAACAAACAAAACGAAAAAGACCGGCCAAAAATTCATATCGGCCAACGGTTGCGCCAACCACTACACAGCCAAGATCAAATGGGTTTAGCGAAATGGTCAAACAAACGGAAATATGTCAACATCAAGCCGATGATTTCGATTGCCACCATACCGGGCAGTGCCGTTATTCAGATAACGGTGTTGTCTGCTCTGGTCGCTTGGATACGGAATATTTTAACGCATTTTTCTGTGCGCATACCAGCCCACGGGGAACAGAGCGAAGCGTGTCTGTATTGGTTGAATTATTAGCACGGTTTTTTTGTGTGTTCTAGAGCAGCTGAAGGTGTCCAACATGAAGAGGAATGTATCTAAAACAACCGCCGTTCTGCTTGTGATCCGATTTCTTATGCTTGAAATCAACTCGGTGGATTATGTTAATGGATTCCGCTTCGATTATCCTACCGCAACTTAAGCAGGGATCTTCTCTTTTATCCTTATCGATTGAACAATTCTATACATTAAATAATTAAAAATTGCTTCCAAAAGTTTTTAATTACAAATTATACAAATTAATTTAAACTCGAATTCGGGTACCATCCGAAATAAAACAGGGAGCAAATATTCATATAGTTTTCCCGAATTTGTGCTCTGGGATTAAAACATTCACCAACCACAACAACCACCGAAACTTGCGCTAAAGCGTGTTTGCTTTAGGAACGAACGAAGGCCATTCGGCGTCTCCCGATTTTCCTTCGGAAACCACTTCGAACGCCGTACTATACATACCTTTACCATGCCCCATTTAAATGCATAAAAGGATCCTGTTGTGCGTTTCGAAAGCGGTTGTGATTTCAGCAAACTCATGCTACGAAAAAAGAAGGAATCTCCTTTTCGACCGTTGACTCACTTGTAAAAGCGATTCGGATCGGCTGGCGACAAAGGACTATTTTATCCTGCCTCTTACTCCCTTTACGCTCGTTTTCCGACACGCAATACAGAGCACTATCCCATCCTTCCAAGTCCAGGCACACCGACTCAGTGGAAGCTGCAGCAGCAAAATCCGCTTAATGGTGTAAACATTCTGAGACGTTTGGCCACCGTACCAACCGAACGCCAGACGAGCGACTTACGTCTTTGAATATTTCATACGGTCGCAGCTGTATGCCCGGCAACAAAACGACAGCCCCACGTCTACGGCGGAGGGGACAATCAACGCGCCACACTGATTTTGGCTTCACGGTGGCCTCCTAGATGCGTATCGGCCGCTCCGAAAAAAAAACATGCAAAGCATCGCGTTTCAAAAGCTTTTCCACTCGAAAATTTGATCCC
This sequence comes from Anopheles stephensi, assembly GCF_013141755.1. Classification (NCBI taxonomy): domain Eukaryota; kingdom Metazoa; phylum Arthropoda; class Insecta; order Diptera; family Culicidae; genus Anopheles; species Anopheles stephensi. The sequence goes on from NC_050203.1 coordinate 20,760,034, forward strand.
ATTCCGTTTTCTCGGTCCAGAGCAAGCTTTTCGGGATGGAACCAATGAAACCCATGTGTGTAGAGAGTGTGTCTGTTTTTCCGCTGAACTTTGTTATTGCCATTTGGATGCGAAATTTGAACTGTGTTGTTGGCGTTCTGAATGTGTCCCAAGACATTCGGCGCACGAGAGCAAACATTCGACGGGGTACATAAACTATCAAACGCTCGTACGGATTATTGTGAGATGGAGAGAAATAAAGTGTTTGAATAATAGTACCTTTTGCGGGTGTTTGTGAGCATGTGAGCATTGTATGTAAAGTGCTGCAAAGAGGATCTTTTTCCTGAGTGAAACTGTGTGTGTGTGTGTGTGTGTGTGTGTGTGTGTGCTGCGCTCATGTTTGGTGAAAGAGGCACTTCTTTTGACAATGCATTTGATTATGTCTTAAATAATAAATATTTGCGTGGAACTAAAGCAAGACGGCTATTTTTGATTTTTTCATAAGAATACAGGCGTTCTTTTGCTTCTGAATTGCGCATGATTAACGTATTTAAGTATTTTTAAGATAATTTTGAGCGACCGCCATTCAATCGAGATTTCTTACAAAACATTAATTTTTATTTTGGCTACTTCTTATTCGTTTTTTTAATTTTAAACGAACTGGCCATACTGCACACTGCTTTCTTGTTCAATTGTCAATATTTTTATTACAGTTATATGTACAAAAAATTTCAATCAAATTTGACAGAGTACATAATAAGATCTATTGCATTTTATAATGCACTTTTCTGATAAAAACTCGTATCACTGCATCACGCACAGGTAACATTATCAAACAAAACCCATGCATTTTGTACCATGCCATTATGCGCCCTATTTTAATTAAATCAAATTCCCGGCTATCCCTTCGCTGCTTTTCATGCTTCTAATCCCCCGCATGCATTGTCCTTCACCCGAAAAACAAATTCGTCTACCAGGCGTCTCCATTTTTCGATCGCCTTGGCATCGAAAACGGTGTACCGTCTAACAGTGTTGTAATCTCTTCCTACCGGGCACGGTCCTTTGGCGAGCACACCGAGCACACTGTTTCGAAATGTACTTTCTTTCCGCTACCATACCTTCGCTTTCGTATCGGATGACCGTGAAAGCGAACGAGACAGTGAGAGAGAGAGAGGAAAAAAATGAACCTTAAAATTCTTGCCCACCTTACAGCGGAACTTGCCCTTGATAGTTTCGACACAGGGCGTGTTGGGTGCATGCATGCAAAAATAGTGTGCAATAGGTGCAACAGCAACCAAATGCACACACACACACACACACACACACACACACACACACACACACACACATGCCAAAGCCCTATGTGGGTAACAATAAAGGCGTCGTCCGTTGGGGTACGGTCTGTCGTTTGTGCCAGGGCCGGCGTTAGTTGCGTGGTTAAAATAAACATAAATAACTGTTGCGTTGCGTTGGTGCCATCTCTCGCGGCCACGGCAACTGTTGCTGAACCACTGCCAAAAAAAGAGCCCAGCAATCGCCCTTAGGCCCGGGCAAGATGGAGGGCGATGACGCCCGTGCACATGCAAAGGGGAAAGCTTTTTCCATTACATTAGATAAATCCGCTTCTGACTACGGAATCATAAATAAGCCCAAAATCCCTTGCGGTGTCGATGATCAATGAAGGAAATTGACTTGCCCTGCGTCTTCCCTCCTTTTACCCTTCTTTGCTCCGATCTCTGCCTCCCAGGACGAGGGGCAGTTCTTGGCAACCCACCACCGACGGTAGGCTAAGTGCACAGTTGAACGATTTAATTCAATTGCATCCAAGCCGACCTGATCCGTAAGATAAGACGCGTGTAAGACTCTTTCATAAATCACCTGGAACTAATCCGATTTGTGAAGGTGAAAGCATGCCCACCCTTGCCACGTGCCCTATCGAACCCCTTGTTTCTTGCCGCACGCCCGAGACGGTGGCCGGCACGGAGCTACTGCAACTGAACAGGTGCAGCCGACAACTAAATGCAGTTAAATCGATACAATGTTTAATCCCTGCGGGATACCGAAAACGGCAACTGTTGTCCTACGGTATTTGTGTAAAACGTCTTCATTGGTAAGGCTTCAACTGGGTTTAGTGGGATTTGCTTAAAGGGTGTAGTGAGCAAGTGTTCATGTTAAGCTGTTTTGGTATTGCTGTTCGTTTTCAAACATCTTTAAGCGTTAAGGCGGCTTTAAAACAGGAAAATTACGTTCAAATAAAGCCCATTTTCGCTTTAACAGAATGGTTTCCTAACCATCTAAAACAACGATGCCATCCTCCTCACACAAACACGCTTGGAATTGGTTAGCTGCACCCTAATGCACACAGTGCTGTCAATTTTTGAAGCCAACCAAACACTCACACTCACCCATGTATCCACCAGCATATTCGCCCAAAAAAAAATATATATACCAGACCCGAACTTCCAAAACTCGACAAATCGGATTAAGTGTATGAGTTAATTTGATTTTATTTATTTTCCGTCAGCTAGCTTGCTCTGCTACCTTTCTTCCCGTTCGCTACGGAAAATGTTGAAATACTCCGTCCGCCCCACTCTTCCCAGAGAAATTCGCACATTCTGTTTGAATGGTGGTGTGTACTGTGCTATCCACATGCAAAGGATACAACCATTGCACGCTGGTTGTACGTTATTTTAGCTGTACCTTGTTTTTTGGTTGGTTTGGTTGGTTGTTGTTTTAATTATTGACATTCACATGTGTGCGGTGCCACACGCAAAGAAGCTGCGATGCGACATTTTAACGGCGTACGGCTTCGCAACACCGTCACACACAGCGGTGGGGCTAACTGACTGGCTGGTCGCTGTTTTCATTACATGCTCGGGCTTCTGAATGTGAATATGATTTTTTTCTGGGGCAGAGCTGGGGAAGGTTTCGGTGGGGCATGGGAAACGATTGGCGGTGATAGAGTAGGGGAAGCTAAATGTCACCCATTCTTATTTTATTGTGATGTTTAAATACCTGCCTGATGGGTGTACTTTTTGGGGAAAGTGTGCGTGAGGTTCGATGGTACAACTTGATCATTTGCAGAAGTGCTTGTATATACAATATTTGGTTGTATATACAATATTTGGTATTGTTTCAGTAATTTTTTTAATATTTCAGCTTTGAAATTTAACTGGATAAACATAAACCTAGCTTATGCAACAAAATGTACGCATTAATCAACTCTGTGTTTTGTTTTCTTTTAAATATTAGTTTTTTGAGAAAAACTATAAAAAACGAATCAAAATTTTAAAATAAATTCTCATTTCACAAACAGGAGCTACAAGATTTCAACTATATAAAGTTTCTGTGTGAAAATTGTTAGCAATCGGTTGGTTCTTACTTTGGCTTGTCATTTCTGCCTTTTTTTACTTAAAATATTACCCGAACAGAATAATAAGTCCTCGCTACAGGGGAACCGTTCTATTGGGATTTGATACAAGTTTCTATCGTTTGAAAGAGTGACTCCACTAATCAGAGACTTTTCAGATCACCTGTAATCACCATTGCAGACAATTTTTATGTTGATTGTTTTTCCATTTGTAGAATTCATTAATCATCAAACACCAGGCGTCTCCATCGAGAATCCTTCTTTCCTTTGACCCAGGTTATCATGTGCTTCCTAGTCATATGGTATCTTTTGAGCACATTTCAAGTGCAGAATTAAATTATGTTTAGCCAAATGTTACTAGTTAAGAAAGTCAATAACTGACATAATAGATGAAGATGAAAATATCGTCTGATGAAATGTTTCGACGCAACGTTTTCAAATTGTTATATCCAATCTAATGTATGCAATATCAAAAAACCATTTAGATCATGATGCATGTATAAATGCTTAAATTTTCAACGATAAAGAAAATTGTGACCATTCTGTCAAAATAAAACGCTACGCAAAATACTTAAAACATTGACAATATTTTTTTGTCTTCAGAAGTTTTCTCTCACTTTCACCTTTTTAAATGTTAGTGTAAGCTTTCAAATTGAGTTTTTTAATTGAGTTTCATTGAAACTCAAATTGTTCAAATTGAGTTAACATATGGTCGAACAAAACATGTGCATCATTAATGGAACACTTAATTCATACTACAAGTGTACAATACTTACGTGTTCTGCATTCGATCGGACGTCCAACTTGGTCCCCGGTTGGTCCTGTGCTAGAGCGCCACAGTTCGTTACCCCCGTCCTGTCAGCCGTATCTTCCGTCTCAAAACGGTTGTCACTCTTCTTCGTCTACCGACGTTTCACTCAACGGTCAACCTTCTGGCCTCTAACAAACACTAAACCGCACACATAAATGACTCCATCCGGAAATGGAACCTTCCACGCAGCAGGCACACACAAAAAGCACAAAACACTTTCCACTAGGAAAAGAAACCACTCCGGTCTCGCGAGGACAGCACACCACGCCGAAAAACTCCACTCTTTCACTAGCTGCACATCGGCAATGCTCGAAAAACTGCAATCCTAGCGGCTTCTATCGCTCACTCGTTCTCTCTTGCGCTCTAACTTGCACACAAATATGTTCCACACACTCACACCAGCCGTCGTTGATGCTGCTGTTGAGTTGAAAACTTTCAAAACTTTTTCGTGAGCGGAATCGGTTTCGCCTTCTCGCTTACACACACCCGAGGACGGGCATCCACTGGTAGCCGTATCGATTTCTTCCGGATGCTCTTGCTCGTATCCTTTCGTTCTAAGTACGTTTTTACTTAGAATATGTTTCACTCGCTTCACTTTAACACACACGCGATCGTTAACGGGTCAGAACGGTGTTTTCATGCTATTTTGTTCGTGATCTTGCGGGAACAGCGAAACATAATATTTTCACGCTTTTCTAAAGAACTTCAACTTTACTCGTCCCGGCTCTTCGATTGGGGAATCGTCCTTTCGCACAGCTCGTGGACCTTGACGCTTTCTGTTGTGATGAACTTTTTCGGCTTCCGATACTGAACCAAACGGCGAAAAATTCACTACACCGAAGCCTTACACAACAAAATTACCCCTTGCGGAAGTAGAGACGGGAAAGCACACGCACGCACACACTCAAACACACACAAACACACCAGTCGTTGGCCCATCTAGAACTCCGCTGTTTCGAAACGAACCTACACATATGCACCGAGCACACACCGAGCACACTTGCTGACAAGCACACAAACTCGCGGATGCACACGCACACACACACACAAACACTCACATGCACAAAGGTCGTCACGACACACTAGTCGCCGGTAACTGCCGAAAATTTGACTCGAGGTTGCACCGCTGGTTTTTTTTCTCTTTCTCTCTCTCTCTCTCTCTCGCTCTTCTGGTACTAAGAAAATCAACACAAGGAAAACTTCGACCGCAGCGGTTTTGCGGCTTTTCAATTGTGAGTCGGGGTTTTCCGCTTCTTGCCGTTGTTGATGCTGCTGTTCGGTTGGGCTTTTATTGGTGCACATACACACACACAGAAGCACAGACGGACAGTTTCGAAGGTCCTTGTGACAGAACTGTCTGGCTGGAAATTTAACCACACTTCACGATCCTTGACGAATGCCACAGCGAGGGTTGATCAACTGTAAATGCACGCATGAGGTCATTAGTTTGAACAAGGCTAAACTAAATGAGGATGAGCTTAATTTTGCCTTAAATTTGCATATAAATTTAGAGAAGATACTTCCCATGCACAAAAGATATTGTTAAAACGTAGAAAACACTTCAAACAAATCAATATCTAATGTAACGTAATCGTATCGTAAACTGTTCAAAGGAAACGTTTAATACTGTCTCGCTCAATATCAAAACAATTGCCAAAGGTTAGGAAGAAAATATACTCTCACTTCTAATTGAGCTGCTTGACCCAATCTTATCGAACAAAAGAAAAGTTTAGCTATTTAGTAACCAATTCCATTATAAATTGAAGCACAGTTGAACAGTAAAACAAAATCATTTTGAATACCCTTATCCGATCATTCAGCACTGAAATGTTCCGATCTATTGATCGCTAATAGCAAATTTGAAGGTTCATTAGAAAAGCTTTTAAAGGTACAAGACATTCCCAGAATGTTTCCTAGTATCTAATTATTCTTTTTATAAAAGTTTAAAAAATTGCATTTGCAAAATAAAAACAAGGAAGCAAGGAAGTAAATTGTGAATAACTTATTTAAAATCACATTTAAACAATCGTCGCTCCCTTAATTATTCCTTGCGATTTCTAATAAACTTCAAAGCATTTTTAATAACAAAAAATGTTCCTACTTCGTCTCTCACTACTGTCTCGAGTATCGAATTGCAGCTATCGGCGTCTCGTTCACACATCTTGCAGCAAATTATGTAATTCTTGAACCTCGTTTACACTCGCAACACACTGAGACACAAAAAAAAACCCGTGAAAAATAACTGTTTCGATTATGGTTGAAGTTACGCTCGATCGTCATCAGCACTCAGGCTTTGTAATGTGTGTCTGCCTGCGATGAAAATTAATTGCCACTTTTATAGCACATTCAAAATTGCTTCCTATAACACTTTGTTAACACTGGTTCTCTTTGTATCCTTGGAGAGATATATTTTTTTTTTCGTGTGTGCACTTAGGTTCCTTAAACTCCACTTCAAAAAACACCACAACAACGCATACTAAACGTTCTGGATCGGTAGAGATCTTTGTTCTCGCTCTTTTTCCTTCCCATATACACACACACACACACACAAATACACAAGCACACGTACACGTTCTTCACTGTTCCGGCTGTAGGACACGTTGCCTACCGTTTGTTGCGCATACTACGAACGCCTGCAACGAGTTCCTTCGGCCGACTGAGCGAGTGCCGGTCAGTAACGAGCCAGTAACGTCGAATGCGGGCTACGTTTGTGTGTGACAATCCTCCCCGTTCGGGTCCTTTTTGCGCTCGGGTTTCCCCTAAACAAAAGCACGACACGGAGCCGACGGTAACCCACAGCCAAACCCGGAGGATGGTAAGGATGTTGATGGAGGGCTAGCAGATCGTGGTGTATGGGAAAGGAACATAACCGATGCAACACTATGATACACTAGGAGCTATTTTCCTTTTTTAAAACGTTCACTAAGTAAATTGAGAAATAATTTCAAACGTTTAAAAGAAAAAGGCTTAATCGAATATCTTATTCACTCTCGTACACGCTCGACCCCAAAACTACCGCACCGAACGTAGTACCGAGCGTGTCGATGTTTTTCCGGTGAAAATCCGCAACGCACTGAGCGTAACGTCGAATGCGCTAGCAAGTAACTGCACAAAAAATCGGCGACGAGATCACGAACGTGAGTACTGCCCGTTCGCTATGCGGCGCTCGATCGAGATGAGTGTCCGCTCACAAACGCTTCCCCTAGCTTCAGCCGAGCTGAGTGCCACGTGGTGAGTGTAGTAGCGGCATGCAAAAAGGGGGAAAGAAAAAAATTTTTGATTAGAGAAACAAAAATAAAACTGTGTCGCAAAATTACCTTCACGCGAGCATTTGCTATGCTGTGATGGTTCGTTTAGCAGCCCACAGGGGGCGCTGCGTTCGGTGGAGAGAAATACACTTCAAACTGCTTTCTTCACTCTCTGATCACCCCTGGGCTGTGGTGGTAAAGCGAAACAAAGGGTAACTCAGCATGGGAGTCGTGAGCTCCACCATGAAGGAGAAAGTGAGCTCCAACGGTCTCTCTCTCACTCGTTAGGGATAGAAAAAAGTCACTCACTATTGACATTACAGCACGCGCCGTCGGAAAAATGCGAATTGCGACAACATGGCGCATGCACCCCAGAGCGTGATGATGACCCCCTCGGTTCAAGTTCTCCGGTTCTTCTGCTTTTGCTTTCCTGCCATAGGTTTTCCACGCACGGGATGGTCAAGGGTTAAGTGGTGAGCAGCAGCAGCACAAACGAACCGATCTGCCGCATATGATTGCTGCCGAAAGCGAACCGAAAACCGGCATTCCCGGTGCACAGTTCGGAAAACTCCCGTGGCGATACGGCTTGTTGATTGTTGTCCGTTCCCGCACGCCGAAGAACGGTGACTTTGGATGGAAAGTTAAGGAAAAGCTTTTCCCAACCGCAAAGCTTTTTGCACGGGGTGTGTTTGTGTGCGTTGCGCCTGTACTTTGTTTTTACCGGCACGAGGTTTGGTTTGTCTTTTTTGTAGCGCAGCGATAAAATATTAACGATTCACAGCGGAGCGATAGAAAAACAATCGCGAAGAGGAAAATGGAGTGAAAAAATTGGAAGGATAAAAAAAAACAACAACTCCTTCTTTCACACAGTTGCATTTTCTACAATCGATTCAATAAAAACAGATAGTGGTATGGGATGTGCATGCGAAGCGAACACATAAACGGAAACCTTTCGCGAATCGGACCTGCCGTTGTAAGCTCAGGGTGTGCCGGGGTTTGAGTTGGGTGTAGAAAAAACTATTGAAAAGTAACACAAACTATCAACGCCTGTCCTGGCTCTGTGTAAAGGGTGTAACAAACCGGGCGAGTGGGCTCACTTTTATCGCTCACCATCGTATCCTTTCACCGGGAGGGAAATGGTTTCCTTCTTTGCTGTAGACGAGAAATTGATTGGAAAGTTGAAACAAGAAGCAGAACAACTTTGACGTTCGTAACGTTTGTAATGCCTCCCTTAAAGCGCGTTGCTCTTCCAAGTTTTGTCGGGGATTTTTTTCACTGTATGTGTGTGCTACCATCTGTCAATTTTACTACATTTCGTTTTCAAAATTTGTCAGCTTTTCTTTTGTGAAAGTTAAGTAGAAGAGGGCTTGATTTGGATTTAAAGGTTTCCAGATGTCGATTAGAAGTTCTTTGTTATAGACGTTAAGTACAGTATTCATGTTCAACTTTCAATTTAAATTGGAAATTTTCACTATTGTCTTAACAAAATGTCCCCACAGTAAGTAAAAAAATAAAAATAAGAATATAAGCATTGAAAACACTACACTCAACAACAACAAAATCCATTACATTAGTTGATACTCATGCGAATGAAATACATTTGAAGCGATACACTGCGTGGTATAGTTATAAGAATATACATATTTATACTATTAAACCATTCAACTATAAGACCATTTATATCGTGTTCAACACTTGTAACCGGACACCCCCAAGATAAGACAACATCCAAGGAGAAAATGCCTAGGAAATTAAAAAAATATAAGCCCAAAATGTCCCGAAAATACAGCGTCGTCATTCTTCATAATAAATAAATAAAAATTGAAATTTATATTTTCACTAATGCAACAACTAAACCTAAATTAAAGTTGAAACCTATGTGATAGAATGAGGCAAAACTATCACATAAACTGGGTTTGCGTTCGACAATTTTCAGATTATGTCTTTGTGTACAGGACTGAACATCCATTAGCAGATAAGTACTATAATTAAGGAAGTTATCAGTGCAAAGTGCTAGGCCTGCTCTCGAAGAAGCAGTTTTATAGCAGAACAGCATTTAGAAAAAATTAATATCCTTTATTCATTTGGGACGGCCTGAACAAAGAAATATTTAAAATAAGCCTTCAATTTTGTGCGAAAAAAAAATAAACAAATTCGCAAGGCCATTATTTATACTTAAAATTTTAAATATGTAAAGCATATCAACAGTCACCCCAAAGGATTCTGTTAAAAAAAATCTAATAATTATGTGTCGCACTGTATAGCAACAGACCATTTTTGCCAGAAATTCTAAAATAGTTGCCTCATTTTCCACATTCCTTTATAAAAAAAAAAAAAAAAAAACAACGTGTCCCAGGTTGTGAGCACTGGCATGAAAGTTTTCGTTTCCATAACCAATAATTTACACCTCAGGGCGCAACACGACAGCAGTACTATTGATTAATCTATTATCCACCGGTTAGCACCGAGCTTCTGCTAACCTTTACTCAAACAGAGTGATGGATAAAATTGCTGTGTGTGGTTGAGGGTGTGAGGGTTTTCATTATTTTCCTAAGGCTATTAACGCATTGAAAATATTAATAGTCGAGAGAACCTGTACACGTAGAAAACTGAATTAGAAATTTACATCCCAAATAAACATTCTGTACACTTTTGTTACCAGTCCGTAATAAATGGAAATGATAAAACACACGAGTATAAAGCTTCGAGCTACCTGCGTCACCTGTGCAAACCGGAGACGAATGTGATCGTGAACGGTTGGATCTATCTTTAAATAAATCCGAAAGGGAAAAAAACACATCCTGGCCACATCTCCTAATCCGATCCCACCAGCACTCGGAGAGCTTTCGTACCGATGGAAGCAGCAGGCAACGAACGAACACTGTTCCCGAAATAAATATCGATTTTGACGATGTTGGGACTTTTAATTGCTTTCGAGCGTTCCCAACCCCCCTACAGGCGACACGGGGGTGGTACAGGCGGCACGGGCAGCCACACACTACGGTGAATGTTAACGTGTCTTATTAAATTAAGCCTCCGCTCTCACCGATTGGGCACCGGTAACGGAACACGGTACGGAACCAGTTTCTTGATTGCCATACATCCTACTAGTCTCGATTTTGTTCGAAACAGGAAAAAGGATACGAATGATAAAATCCACATGTACAGTTGAAGCAACAGTGCGCACAAAAGAAACAAAAAAAAACGATGAAAATGAAGTTGGGCACGATAGTCGGAACCCAGTTTTGCAATGGCCACACGGTAAATGGGGCACGTAGCAAAATGCTGGAACGACGGGCTTCCGGATGATAAAGTGTGTGTGTGTGTGGGTGTCGCCGATGCTGTGTCGGGCGAGTCGATCGACGCGAATGGGTATTGTTATCCGCTGGGTGTTATTGTAAATGGTTAACGCCAGCGATTAAGGTAATTGCTATCCGTCCGTGTGTGTTTAGTTTCGTTTGGGATGTTGGGAAGTTTAAGTTCAGTGTGTGTGTGTGTGTGTGTGAGAGAGAGAGCGTTTTACTGTGAGCTGATGTGAAAATCGCATTCCTTGATTTATTACATTACAATTTATTTCGTGAGAGATGACGTACGGTTGTGATTATGCGATAGAAACTAGGTCAAATGATTAAATGACTGTTGGATATATTTTGCTTCTATGTTGGTACACACACAAACTGTTTATTATTTTAATGCAGAATCAGAAGTATCTTCCTTGGCTAGTAAACCGCTGGGAAAGTGTTTCCCATAGAGCACTGGGGCAATTGTCTTGACAAAATACTGACTCTGGGCAGATCCACAACTTCGCAACAGCTGAGGATACAACGGCACCGGTCTTCACACGGCTGAACTGGAGTTTAAAACCCATCCAGACTACCTCCCCGTGCATCTAAGGTTGAACCTTATGCTCCGTGAAATCAAGTCACCAAAAGGCCAGGACCTTTCGAGGTTGTAGTATCCACCACGTCATTGAAGAAGCCTCGCTCCCACCACGTAAACTCAATAGTCAGTAGGTCGAGGAAGACTGTAGGCTGAGTGAACCGTATAGCTACAGAAAATCGCCTCTAGTGTCCAAAGGACGTTCTTCTTATTATTTGTAAGGTTTACTGAAGTCACTTTAGCAAGTGATATTGATCGCATCGACCAGTTCAGGAGGTCTTTTACTATAATAACCAGAAACAACCTTGGCAATCTACTCTGCTCCTTCTTACACGATCAGATGTCGTATGCTTGGCCTTGTAACTCTCGTTCAACGTGTTGCCCTCGTTGTCGCCCTTCTTGATCGTCTAACGAGTATTAGTCCAATTCTTTTCATCATATGCCCCCATCGGTGACCTAGAGCAGCTAAGCTCACTGACTCCAAAACTTGTTAAATGATCGTCCCCAGGAAGAGCTGACAAGTCTCAAAGTTAAGATGATATCTAGATAAGTATTGCCTATTTCGGCTCCCGACAGGCCAAAAAAGCAAAGGTTATTTTGCAAGAATCCTAACCCAAACTATCATCGAAGGCATCAAGCAGAAATAGACAATGTAATTACCTTCTCTACATTGTGGCTATATTCATATGTGATCGTCTGAATCACATATGATCTATCAATTTAGCTGTAGTTTCATTATAAACATTAGAACGACAGACGATAATCATATGAATCCGATGCACCTTTTTCAGTGCAAAACCTTTTTTTTTCATCTCGCTATCATCTTTAGAGTACAACATTTGCTGTACTCTAAACTGTAACTAAACCAGACAGTATATTAATGTTGAAATTAAACCATCTTCACATAATCAACAGCATTAAAAATATAATTCTTACTCAATTGAATCGGAAGAGACGTTATTTTAATGAATCAAACCCCAAATAGCACCAATTAATGGTGCATTTTTCCAATTTCCTTATTCACACACTAGCATAAAGTTCCCATTTTTTCCCTCTATTCCCCAACCACTGCAATCCTAACACTCCGATGCATAAGCTATTTATTTTGCACTGATTGATTTATAAGGCACACCCCGAGTTGCTGCATACTGCCGCCGCATTAAATGTAGTCCCGTATAACCCTACACCAATAGGAGAAAACTATTTGCACGAACCACCGAACCACCGAACCATTTAGCTTTCTGATTGGCAGGCAGTCAAATTTAATTCCCAACCAATTTGTATGACAGCACCGATAACCGGGTACGGATATTGAAAGCTTGTAAAATTTGCACCGACCGTCCTTCGCTGCACGATGAACCGGGGTCTGAAAACTGTTGCTGGTGTTTTATTTTTAAGGTGCAATGGAAAAAAGCGGAGAAAAATGGTTATAATTTTAACCAGTTGCAAACAAAAAAAAGAGGAAAATATGTTAAAAGAGGCGTCAATAGCAAGCTAGAACGAACAGAGAGCGCAAGGTTTAGAGAATGCCACGGAATAAGATGCAACCCATTGGGAAAGTATGACCTATTGCTGGTGGTTCTTTCCTTTAACCTCTCTCTCTCTCTCATTCCTTTGTTCATCCGATTAGAAGAGAAAATCTGGCCTCCTTTTTCCTTGCCGTATTGACTCAATTGATGCATTCAAAAACGGGCGACTGAATGGCGCTCGGTAGGAAAAATCGTTACTAACTAAACGCAACCCTACGTCAGCTGTTAGCTTTTCCACCAGACGGATAGACTATCGTCTCTCCTTCTCGGAGACTATTTGTCTAAAATACCTTTACCCTGGTGTGGTAGCACAATCGGTGTGTCATGTATGATTTTTTTTATTACTTTTCTTTTGGAACGAATTTTTAAATTACTGTTGCACCACCAGTGACTGCTGCAGCAACAATTTTCCATATTTGCGCTCAAGGCCAACCACAGAAGGAAATACACCATCCATCGCATTTTCCCTTAACACCTTGCCCGACTGGTGGTGGCCATTCTTATCCACACGCGTTCTCTTTTGAAGCAGCAGCGATTTTCTGGACCACCGAGAACCGAACCGATTGGCGTGCGTTAGGCTCGTTACACACACCGTTTTTCGTTCGCATGTTGAGCAAAATATAATTTTTCCCATTCCACCTCGAGGGCCGATGACGAATCGTGCCAGCGAAACGGAACAAGATACCTGTAAACCTTGACCCTTTCCTGGGCTGGGAAGTGTATGAAGAAGCGGGAGAATAACAAGAGTCCAAGCACCAACACACACACAGTACGGCCCAAAAGACCTAGCATCATAACGAGGAAGGAACGTAGGTCGTGCTAGATCGTGAATATCCATTCGAAAACACGGGGTTAGGGGGGCCATTTATGGTAAGCGCCAAACAACGTCCATTCGACCACGTCCTTTGGGTTGGTGTTTTTTTCTCTCTCTCCCCCCCCCCCCCCATTCTTCTCTCGGCTTCCGTTTACTGACACACCGCAAGGATATTGGGACTGGGGCGAACGAAATGTGATTATAATTCATCCAAAAACCGTTGAACTTCGGGTACGGGTTTCATGTCGCCCTGCTGGCTTCGGGCATGATTCGGTATTTCATTAGGTTCCGATAACGGGGGTTGGACCTTTTCATTTCCGGGTTACGTATGCAACGAACCCCGCATCCATTAGCCATTGGTAAGCAAATGACAAAGTTGGCCAGCGGTTGTTTGGGTTGGTGGCAGTGGGTAGGCAAGCGAAGGTTTGGCCTGTTAAAAGGAAAGGGTTTACATGGAACACGAACTGTTTACTGTTTAATATCGCGCAGTAAATCAAATGGTAAGGGCCGTTTGGAGCCAAGTATCAGATGTTTTGAATTTTTTTAATAAAGTTGAATAATTGGTAGACTTAAATCACTATTTAAAAAATGGTGGGAGATTGTAGCAAAACATTAGCTAAACAATTATTTAGATAAATATGTCCCATTTCCAGTCCAATTTCAGACTCAAAATTTTCAGATCTTACTTACTTACTTATCAGGCGCTACAACCGCTTTGCGGTCTTGGCCTGCTGCAACAATCCTCGTTACCGCTCACAGATCAGCGCCGTCGTCTGCCAATCCGTTAGCCAATTTTCAGATCACCAACAAGTATTTTCTACAGTGATAAGAGCTTTCTCAGTGTGGCTTTGTACACATGCTTTTTGGAGTTATTTTTGAACAGGTTCGTGAAGCTTCTCATTTCTACTTCTATGCTATTTACCTTACAGATATATTGTAGATCATTTAAGTCTAAAGTAAAACAAATAAATTGACTTTACTACTTCTATTCAATTTTCAAATTCTTCGATTATAAAATATTCTACAAAAAAATATTGCTATCCTTTCCTGGAAGGCTTTGTTTGGATCAGTTGCTCTTCTATTTTGAGCATAGATTGGAAAAAAAATTCCGATAAATTCTCTTATTCGCTGGCGAAGTCAGATTCGAGAGGTCTTTGCTGCTGGCTCTACAACTTCGAGAGGCCTTGGCCTGCCATTTCTGGCTTTCTGTGCCTGGTTTTACCCGTGTAGCTGGATAGTCAGTCCTGTGACCGGGAAGACGATCTGGATGTGGTTTTGATCGCAGGTCCCTCCGGATTGCCCTCCAGAGTGATTATGAGGTGAGTTCCTCCACCGTAAGGAATATTGCTTGAACGACTTCATTTGATACTGCTAGTAAGTTTTGAATAGTAACGTTTATCTTGTCTACGAAATTTATCACCCCTTCAATGGAAGGGGTCAATCATCTGAATCCAATTATCACAGCTATAAAGTTAATAAATCCTCCTCAGCTAATACAGTACAATCTCCAGTAAGTAAGGTTTTGGTTTCTAATTAAATATCTCCTGCATCACTAGATCATGAGGTGGTTTCTTATCATCGAATTCGAATTCAGCTAACCATTTTGTGCTGTTTTGAAAAAAAAATTAATTAAAAATGTTATTGATTGTTAGATGTTCATCAAATAGCCATGATCGCATTTTTGTCATGGCTAAAAAAAAATAAGAACACATTTTTAAGAGCTACATTATAGTAACAAACACATTACCTGTTTTTTTTTAACCTTTACCACACTTAACATCTCCACCCAATTCAGTGAGCCCAAACGAATGCAATAAGTCAGCAGCCGTTCGTGTTATGGGTACAATTTCGCGCAGAATAAATTCTTATTTGTTGCACCCCGTATGATCCCCATTGCATACTGATATTGCTACAAAATGAAAATAAATATGCTACAACACCCAACACGAGTGGCCGGGCGAGTAGAACGAGGAGACAGCGAAGCAGGCAAAACCAACATGCTCATACTCCCAACCGAGCACCAAAAACCATAAGCCGGTGGTTTGTTGTTGGCCCTCCTCCTCCAATCCAATGGAATCCAATGGGCCTCAAGCCTCAACCAACAACAAAAAAGGCTCCTCATCCTTCCTTGAATATTCTGCAACGTCCGGCTCGTGTCCCAATCATTCGGCACCGTTCCGCTCGATATAGGCTTCAATTTTGCCGACCGGGACCTGTTATATCGTCACCCCTTTGCACTCCGATTTGCTGTGGGGCAAGAAAGGTTGAAGCTTAAGACCCGTTCGACCGGGATCGTAGGGCAGGCGAACGGGACGACAAGGGATGGGGTTGGAATTACCATCGGTTGCTCGCCCAGGGCAGGGCACAACCGACAACTGGCTCAACCGTGGCCAAACACTATAAAAAGGGAAGTCGATAATCGATATCTTTCCGGAAACACACATACCGATAGATATGTGCCTGTACACACACACACACACACACACACACACACACACACACACACACACACACACACACACACACACACACACACACACACACACACACACACACACCTCAGTCAGCAATCAACGGACGCAAACGGTGTAGCAAAGGAATCTGACAGGCAGCTCAGGGAATCAATCGATCGGCCGAAACGAAACGGAAGCAAAACTCAATCACAGCACCTCGGATTTGGTTACATAATCGGGCCAGCATGCCTCCTACTTTGGCCCGTGGGAAGCCACATTTGATTTTATTCGGGTTTTTTTTTGTGTGTATGTATTGATATTCATGCCCTACAACAAATGAAGAGTCCTTACACTATACACAAGAATGATGAACGACGCTAGAAGAATGACGATTGACGAAAAGCAGTATGGAATTGGCTTGATTTTTTGTTGTGCTGGAGCAGCTCCAGGTGTGTTTATCGTTCGTTCGAAGAGCCTTTCACACTACGGCACGCGGAGAAGTTATGCACGAATTAGCGCAATTTCCTAACTAAATAATAAAGAATATTGTAATTAATTCATAAATTTTCACTAAAACTGAACGATGACACTGGAATAAATTTCGAAAAACGAGTAAAATAAAATAAAAGTGAAAACAAAAGCCAAACAAAACAATGCTAACCCTTCACCAAATATGCCAAGAAGAACAGTACAGAATGAAAAGTATTGAAATCCACTTAAATGTATTTTTCGTAAATCTTCACAAAAAGAGTTGAGATAAATTGATTTTTGAAACAATATTGTAATTTGGAGCCAATAGATAAACTGATTGCATTATAAAATTTCAAACTTTTCGAGACTTTCAACTTCTGTCCATATTATTTTGTTTGAAGGGTAGTGAAAAATAATCATAAATTTTTAATACTTTATTTATTGATAAATTGCGAAAAGGAAATTTAAGGAATATAATCAAAATGACTTTTTCTCTTAATTTAAATATTGTTGCATCGGTTAATTTGGCAAATTTCCACACCGTTTCACAAGAATAAAAAAATTGGCCATTAGTTTTTTGAACAGAAAAGTTTAACAACATCTAACTCACAATTTTTTTTTTGTCAAGAATTATTCAGAGAAACCTGTAACCCAGAACCAACTCGGGTGTTTTGGGGTTTTCATTGACATTGTTTGTGCAGAAAATAAGATAAAAATTGTTTTCGCACTAAATTTGAAATATTTGTTACCGGAACAATTCTGCACTACAGGGTTTCGATCCATATAATGAACCTTTTGAAATACTCAA
The DNA here is from genome assembly GCF_013141755.1 of Anopheles stephensi. Taxonomy (NCBI): domain Eukaryota; kingdom Metazoa; phylum Arthropoda; class Insecta; order Diptera; family Culicidae; genus Anopheles; species Anopheles stephensi. The sequence continues at coordinate 20,777,396 of NC_050203.1, forward strand.
GGAAATGATTCACCTTAATAATGGAATATTATAAAATCAGAGTCATACGGCAAACGGTTCCGACACGATGGAGTAAGGAAAGATTTATAGCACGACTGTGGAATCAGGAATTGCAGTCAACTGTTGATTTTCTAATTCACATAGTTTGATTCAACTCCGTCAGACTGTTAAATTACAAAATTTCATTGGAGCGTCTGTTTAAATTTCCAACACCGTATCATTCGAACGGACTTGCAGTTAAAATTATTCCGAAATGTTGTTTTAATTACCACAAATTCTACTGAAGCATTGCAACGTTTACAAAATTCCATTACATGATTACTAACCTCCACAGCGGACTTACAATATTCCACTGCTCATTTAAAGTGGATCGAACCCCTGTTCTTCGTTGTGCTGTTCTATACTTGTATCTGGGAGGGAATGTATAACCCTGAGCGCCCTTCAATTCTTTTCAAATCATCGGAAAAATACATTTTTCTAAACCAAATCATGCGGGGCCATATGATCATTACTCTAAAACTAGATTCCATGTTTTACGATCTTCAATTTCAAGGGTAAAGCTAATTATCGACAAATTTGTTAACCTTCATTTCCTACAAAAAAAAGACCCCGTTCGTACAATTAGATATGCAACGAAATCGGTGGCACATCTTGACTACCATTCCAGCAAAAAGCAGTTAAAGAACGCATCGAACAATATTTGATTGCCGAACGGCGTACTTGAGGCAATTCGTACCCCCATCAACCCACCCGATCTCCAACTCTGCCATGCGGGAGCAATTCGATGTCGCGACCCAATCCGTAGCAGTGCATTCGACAATCCGCAAATGTGCAATTGCGCAAAAACCCAAGCTGCCTCAAGGAGAAGGTTAGCGGGCGTTAATGGCGGACGGTGGTTGCTTGGCGTGCCGCGGGTACAATTAAAGCGCCCTCGGCATTTCCCGCCGATAAGGCAGCAGCATCGGTCGCCATGCATTTGTCATTTGTGTCAACGATTAAGTTCACGGCTTTACCGTTCCGGCCCGATAAGGACCGACCGATCGAGCGAAATCGTAATGGCAGAATGATGCCTATTGGCAGTCGCAAATGGGAAACCCCTTCGGATGTGAGGTAACGTTTGCGAGAAGCGTAGTCTCTCGGTAGTTTGTTTGCTAGCAGTTCGGGGGCATTTGAGCCCAATTTGAATTGCCATTGAGAGTATCGGGGAGGCAATTAGCTTAATGGCATGAAGAAAAAGAGTAGGTTCTTTGGAATAGGACATTATTTTGTACAGCAAATGCTTTTCGTTGAACGAGGTACAAGAACGAGAGATAAAATATATTTCACTAAGCTTTAAATTTAAATTTCAAGTTCCTTCTACTGTTCTACATACTGGAGAGCACCGCAAATAGAGCTCGTCTGCCGTAAAACTCAAAACCCCATTGTTTAAATCAGGCCAATCATCATCTATCGTGCTACGAATTGTGCACCATTACCGAAGATAAATCGAACAATCGTGCATATTTTTCTTGCGGTAAGAAAGCACTCCAGCACTCCTGCCCGTCAGTCTATCATTAAATCTATTACGTATTTCAATCACGTCCAACCGACCATTCGGTGGACGACCAAAGTCATCCATTATCTGCTTTCGGGTGGTTTCGGTTCGTTACAGCTGGCGAAATAAAATTCCACTGCGAGCTCGGTTCAAAAATTCATTTTTCTTATAAAGCAACAATGAATTACTTCCACAGTACTGGAATGAACTCCGCACCAATCCGGGGTACGCTTTTTACGACTCTCCAATAAAAAACGAAACTAAATTTCTATGCACCAACCAAGGATTTTTTCTTCTCAGTAAAAAAAATGCGCCAACCGACGTCGGAACGTCGGATTTATAGTTCCGGCAAAGTGAGCTTTCCGAATACAGAATACAGAGAGCTTAAAAATGGGATGGCAGGAATCAGTCAGAACTATTATGTTGGTTGCATCGAACATGGAAACACATTTTCCAGTGGTAATAAAATAAAAGCGAAGAATTTCACTCTCTTGCACACACAAACACGCAGCTGGAGCTCTGCTTCGAAACCATCGAAAACGGAAATCAAAATTGAAATAAATTCATACGGCTTATGGAGTGGATGGTGATCGACATCGTCACCGAGCCGAGTCATAAAGTTCGATGATTTGGCTTAGGTTTCTGTAGTTCGCTTTCACTCGACAAAAAAAAACCAACCGAGCGTTCACAGCACGGCAAAACCCAATCACCCAGGTCAAAGGATCGCTTTGACGCAGTCCTCCCGACGTCCTCTGACGAGTTGTTCCACGTTAAAGTGAACGCATCGATCCCGATGACTTTCCTTCCCATTTTCTTGCCATGTTTTGAGCGTTCGCGGGGTTTCCTCGAATGCCAGCGATACGAAACGAAACACACATAAACTGTATATTTAATCAATTTCTTTACCGGTATTCGTACGGCGTTATGCTCACGAGTGTACCACACAGGATACTCACCATGTTGGGAGGTCCAAGTGGGAGAGGTCACGAACAATGTGGAAACATCGTGGCACGCTTTTGTGCAGGATGGTTTTAGGTAAATAACGCCTTTTTCTTTCCGCAATGGTAGAGTTAAGGAAGGACAACTAAGTAAAGTGTTTTGGGTTGTTTGTTACATTGAGAAAAGGAGAGCAAAATATGTTCCAAAAAATAATGCAAAAGATATTAAAATCCATTTTTAAAAATGGAAAAAACAAATCAATCGAATTGTTGCACGTCGATCGTATCAATATCCTGGCTATTCGCAGTGTAGGATACAAATATTCAAGGAAAAAGCCGTTCAAGTTCTTGTGTTTGTATGAGCTAAAAGAACATGCTACTATCATTCAATGGTTTAACGCCTAAAACAAACCATAAGGAATTTTATTACGATTTAGGCATTAGTTTCGGCAGGTTACTTCTGAGAATGTTCATTGTGTAAGTCAACCTGACGAAGTAGATCGTTCAACCTAAGTGAGAAAAAATATCTCTTGAAATCTCGTCTAGCTTCATCAGAAGTTTGATTGATTCCCGGAACTTCGGATGTATGAATTAAGTCGATGAGTATTCTATCTAATTATCTCTCATTAGCGTAGCTAGTATTAAGTGAGGTGTGTAGCTCTGGTAAGATAGTCACAGCTGAAGATCGTAAATCTTTTCTCAAGGTTTTAATCCAAAAGTGTAGACAAGAGCAGATAAGCATAAGAATGCTATCTGAAATTATATTCCTCATCAATCCAGCTGAAGGGAAACAGTTTTCACAGGTGTGGTAGTAAATGTTCATTAATCTGAAACGTTGGTACACCTTCTCTATCTCTAATTTTGAAGACGGTCCTAAAATTCGAATCAAATATCTATGAAACGCTTCTTAAGTACTTCCATTCAAAATACGTAAATTCTTATGCGTGCTCAAATATTTCGATCAAATCTTTAAGAAACTACTTCTTTCAGTGGTGAAAATTAAGCTGCGTCTGCAATACATGGGGCAGAATCCTCATTACGTGAATCTAAAAATTACGTAAAACATTCAGTTATATACTACAGAAAGAGGTGGCCTTACTATTGACGCTTTGTTGATTGCTCTATCCAGGGGTGGATCATCTATTCTTCTTCTTCTTTTTTTCTTCTTCTTCTTCTTCTTCTTCTTCTCTTCTTCTTCTTCTTCTCCTTCTTCTATCGCAGCTCTTAGGTCATGTCTGCCAGTTTTGGCTTACTAGACTTATTGATACCGTATAGTTGGATAGTCAGTCCACGCTACGGGGGAACGATCTGGATGGGATTTGAGCCCCGGTCCTGCCGTATGAAAAGCGGCACGTAACAGGTAGGACTAAGGATTAAGGAGGGGAAGATAATAGTATCAGCAAATAAAGCAGATACTTGAGGCTCCGAACTTTCAACAGGCTCCGTTCAGTTCGACAACGGCGTATCTTTCTACAGATAGGCTGTATGGTCCTGGGAAACTCGATCATTTGGAACCCCGAACTCTATAAGCGGGCTCCTATAATATCTCTGATTGAATTTTGACTCTGTCAGAAGATGTTATGTGTAAGTGGCCTTTCATTTCCATTCTTCTAAGCACCTCCAAGCTCCAAGCTTAATCCACCATAGCTTATAATGACAAAGACTCTTGGCATAAGTCGCATCAACCTTGCCGTTAATTTCAAATCTTGTTTTGACTGTTAAACAGTTGAAAGTTCCCTTCTTGAGGCCTTTTTAAGCTTAGGTCTTAGATTCCAATTAAGATTTGGAAACTTTTGAACATCCATGACTCTTATTTGTGTAATCACATTTTTTTCAAAAACACCTTGGATAAGGTTGGTACCGTCACATGCACTTTCAAGCTACTACTCGCTATACTAAACCTAAATTAGGAATATGATTTATTTTTGCATATTCTACCGTGTTCTTTGTAATCTCTGATGACTCTGTAAGCACGTGCAAACAATTATGCAAACAAACAAAACACCCTCCTTCTTTCCAAACCACTGCCCATCAAACGACGACCGTCGCTTCTAACCTCGTGACATGCTACAACAGCTTGTTGTCACCTTCCATCAACCTTCCCAGGAAAGCCTGGAAGTTTTCTCCGTAGTTCGCGCATCGCCACCGTCGAACACTGATGTTTTATCGATAACTAAGTGCTTTTTTCGTCACACGAAAACAAACCATAAACCCCGCGAAACAATTGCACCGCATCGAACCCATCAAAACCCATCACTAGTGAAATGTTTGGAGTTTATTGAAAACAAATGCAACTTAACTCATCGACTTGTTATTAGAAAGGGGGGAGTGATCGAAGAAAAACCTTCAAAGCGAATGTGAAACCGATGTGCAGTTTGGTTGGCGGCGAAAAACTGCAGTAATTCGTGCTGCCGAGTAATGCGTGGGTCGGGTAATGGCGCGTTCTGACTTGGAAATGTCTCTCTATTTTTAGCGCTTTCCCCGCGTGTTTGGCCCTGCCTGACCTACCGCATCCGTTCCCCTTGAGGCCGGCTTTTGCTGTGTGGCTTTAGAATAAACAGTTCCGGGGTGGAAATTTTAAACCAGAGAGATGACCACTCGTACAGTCTAGCCGTTTTCGCTCGAATTTGCTGCTCCCTTCAACGGGACGTGTCCATTGTGGGCAAGAAATAAATCTTTGCCGAAGAAGCATAGTTTCACGTACGTGGAAGCTCAAATCATGAAACTCCAAATTAAACAGTAGCCGATAGGGGGAACCATTGCTGGTAGTAGTAGGTCGAGGTTGAAGACAGCCGTGACTATTTTTAGCCCATCCGAAATACTAACAACTCAGGGGCTCTTTTCTGGATGCCGCCTCGTATGCCGGCGTCAGGTGGGTCAGGAGATTTTTATTTACACATTCACTGCCGCAAAACAAACAAACCATTCTCGGATAATGGGTGGGGATCAGTTTGGGGTCGGTCGGTCGAAAGCTGAATGGAAATTTCTGAAACGATTTCGTCACTGCTGACTGATTACTGCCTCAGGCAGATGGAACTGAAGCTGTGCGTAAAGACTGGGCAATAAAACGATATTGAGTAGACAGAGTAATGAGGGTTGTTATGAAGTAAAGAGTAGCTTAATACAGCTTTGTTGGGCTCGAATTACAAGAATATCTAAGATTACATAAAGAACATGGAATTTATTTTTGAGAGATCCTAGTAGAAACCCAATCCATAGCAATCACAATTTACGATAAACATATCCGCCAAGATTCATTGATGCAATTTCGATCTTAATCGACGACCTTACCGTCTATTGTTTTGAATTTAAATAGTAAACCAAAATAAACCATTTATCCCCTCCCCCCCTTCGTTCGCAAATTGCCTTGTTTAACCGTCCCATTCGTCATACTCAGCCACCAGAAAGGAAGCGTAAATCAACAAACTAATGAGAGCACCATTGCACGCCTTTCGTAGCATTGGCTTCACTTTATTGCCCATTCAGAACGGATACGGTACCTAAATGAGATGTTTTGCAACGTAAATAAATTGGTCGTTCGTGTGCTAAATATTTTGGTCACAATAAATTGTGCATCCGCCGTGCCCCGGTGCTCCGGTGTGAAACGGCGCGCTCCAAACGCACTCATCGGAATGGCATGGATTCGGAGCACGGCACCACCGGCCAAGCCAGTACGCCAGATGGAGGAGTGGCACACACATAAATTAACACATCTTTAAATGTGACGATGCGTACACAGCGCGCTCGTAAGCTGAACCGGGAAGGTGTTTATGTGTGTTTGCTGCTGGTGAAAATGTGTGTGTGTTTTTAATATTCATGCCAGCACAAGTGCAAGGGACGATAAACCAATGGGGAAATACAACCGAGGAAGTAATAGAAGTATAGAATAGTTTTACAGTTAAGTTTTCGGTAACTTTTGCTTGGTAAAATTTGTTTGCTTGGTTTCTAAAATTAATATTGTAAATCAGTCTTGATAAATCTCTACGATGAATTGAATTTTGTAACTATAAATTTAAGCTAAGCTTGTATTAAGCATTAAACTTATGAAACTCCATGGTAGAAATATCATGCAAAATTTATGTTTTTGAATTTTTTATGTCAGGAAATAAAAAATTGTCTAAAACTAGTAATGCTACATATGTTCCACAAAAACAAGTACTCTATTTCCAACTGTACGTAATGTCGTGTCCATAAATATACATAACAAATGATATTCCTGTCATTATTATTGCCTGCCATTCGACGATGCTTGGCATAAACATTCATCAGTGTGACAATGGGTGGAATTTGTAGTGAACATTTTCGTTTGCCAAGGGACAACAATGTCATTCGAATAGAAACTGTTGTGCATATAATCATTCAAATGTAAAAGTTTTTGAAATTTAGTTTATTTTTTTATTAAAAAAATGCTCATAAAGATCCCCTTTCTTTGCGGTATATTTTATTGGGGATGAAATGTATACTTAGAAGAGCAGATACATCATGAGAATGGAGTAGAGTATCGTAACCAATAAATAATAAAGTATTCAACCAAATTTTAAAATTAAAAATGAAAGAAATACAGATTTGCAAATAAGAGGAATCAGATGAAAAATCAATTCTAGGCAATTGACGTAACATTGAGAAAACATGTTGTAATGTCTCTAATAATCACAGAGCTTTAAGCATATCGATTAGATTGAAATTTGTAAATATAAAAATAAATAATAATAAATAAAATAATTTGTACTTTGAAGAGCTCAGAGTATCAATATTAAAACTAAGCACGAATGACAAACGATTCAGAGTTATAACAATATTAAACCACAAAGGACTAAAACAGAAACACGAAGATATCAATATAATCAAGAAAACCCTTTGTCTTGCGAATGAAATGATAAATCTTGAATATCATGAAATAAATTAATTGCCATGATAAGACATCTTCTTCTTCTTCTTCTTTGGCACTACAACCTCGAGAGGTCTCAGCCTGCCATTTTTGGCTTTCTGTGACTTAATTTTACCCGTAGAAAAGTAGTCAGCCTTACGTACGGGCCAAGATAAGACATATAGGAATATATTGTTCAAAATATAGCATAATTTACGATTTAAATACATAATTTACTTTAAATTATTATAAATAAAAATAAAAATGTTGATTAAGAATGAAAATTGAAGATGCTCAAAAAAACAAAAACGCCAGCACCAGCACTGGATTTTCAAGCACATTTTTTAATTTAGAAACACAAATAAAATAATTAAGCTAAGCACTTCTTCTTCTTCCTTGGCACTACAACCTCGAGGTCTTGGCCTGCAATTTCTGGCTTTCTGTGACTTGATTTTACCCGTAACAAAGTAGTCAACTGCTGTGTAAGGGAAGACGGTCTGGATGGGATTTGAATCCCGGTCAAGCCGTGTGAAGACCGGCGCCGTTATCGCCTCGGCCACCGGACCGCCCTAAGCTAAGTACAACACGGTAAAAATCTCATGTTGATGTAATAGCCCATCATTTTCTTATAAAACTAGCAATTTTTGTTGAGGCAAAACAATTGTCATCCATAAGATTTTTACGCATTTCGACCACATACACCTCTCACTCTCACTCTTCAGTGCTTTAAACACAAACGAAAACGACACACGAAAAGAACAATTGTACCGTCCACCACTGTCTGGTACTAGGAAGGGTCCATGCATCGGATCATTTGCAGCGGACAGCGGCAATACACTCAACTCGCTCCAGCGATTCAACACTACAACAACATCACTGTTCTCGCTGCTCTTTTCCCGCCGTACCGTAACACAGAGGGAAAGAGTCTGTGGATGTTGCTTGTATTTGATCTTTAGAATGGGGATGTACTGTTTCTCCAAACACCTGTACCGCGCATCTGCATCCTGCTGCCGCGCCGGTAGCCGATCGGCTGAAGCGATCGTCTGTAGCAGCTCATCTGTGGTGGAGAAATGCAAACAGAATTGTTTCACCTCTAGACTTTTAATACTTGCTCTATCTAATGCACGCAGCTTGTCCAAGGCAACATCGGTGCTGTGCAGTACGAAGCGTACGAAGCGAACTGTGCACTGTCGATATTAATGTAAGTCGGAAGTAAAGGGCCAATGTTGGATGGTTTTTGGCCGACGGACAAACGGTAAGATTCGATTAATTTTACAGCATTATTGAGCGCAAAGTTACTGCACACGATAACGATGAGAAGAAAACTGCCCCAAAACTGTCTAAGCGCTCCGGCGGTTGATGACATTTCCGAAAGAGCTCGCACTAAGCTGGTATGGTACGAGTACGGTAGCTTTTAACCATGCTTGCAACACTTTCCAAACTTCCCAGTCATTCTGGTGTATTTCTGCTAGACAGTTTAGGGGGGGTGGGGGAGGGATGAGTGTGCAATCAGAAGGGCTAGTCAGCAATTGTCCTTAATGATTTGGGGAAAAGTTTTCTCATGATTGCAAGCAAGTCATTTGTCGTATCGATCCTCAATGGCACATCTTCACCTTCATTCTTCATTATGCGATGTACCACAGAGTGAAGTGATTTGATAGAAACAAAAACTCATCCCTCAACTTGAAAAATTGAGGAAGGAAAGGCCTTCTTTATTTGACAGCTGATGGGGCTCTCACCAATGACAGCTTTTATCCACCAATAGACAGAGCAGATGGACCGGATCTATTAAAACATTTTAGCTCGCAAGTAAAACCTCTTTAGATGGAGTTCGGATGGTTTCAAATGTTGTAAGTCTTATTTGCAGAGATAGTTCTCTGTCATGCTGACCATGTTGGACTCAGTTGCGAGATAATTGAGGATTTATTGTAGTTCCTCGGCGATCTCTCGTTGTCTCTGCCCTTTTGCAATATCGTCAGTCTTTCAAAAATTTTTATTTCTTATAGAATAATGAAGCTACTGCTACTTCCACTCCCATTCAGAAGAAGAGAAAAGCTGTTTGTCTTCTGGCTTAAGCTTGATCTATTATTGCAACAAAACAACTATCCAAAACAGTAGTCCACATTTTGACAGCAAGTACGTTGTCGCACCACTATCGCTCAGGAACGGTCTAAAAAATATTGTAAACGATACGCGAAACGCACATAGGCTCCGTTCAATGGGCACGTGCGCATGGACCGGATCTTGTTCGTGGTGTACCAGCCGCACACTCAGCTCAGCCCAACTCTCCAGCGCAACAATCACATCCCGGCTCGCGGTACTGTTTGCCTGCCGTATCCTCACCCAAATGTACAGTGGTCGAGGACTTTGCAAATACTGTATCGTAAACACGACGATGTCGGAATGCATCTCACAGTCGCTGGTCACGTTTACACTGGATGGCGGCGGAAGGATCGATTTGGTGGCAGCGGCATACATCTTGCTCAGCGCTCCCGCGATCGTGGCATTCAGGCAGAATATTTTCACCGTCAGGTAATCCACGTTCGCGGTTGTATATGCATCCAGTAGTGTATGCAGTTCATCGGTACCATATTGGCTCAGCGTAGCAAACGATGTGAAGCGTGTGCTGTCTAAGTGAATGTATTTCGCTGTAGTTTCGGTGGCGGTAGGTTTTCTCCCCGTAAACACATGGCACGACTCTATCGTTAGCATTTCGCCGTATAGCCCGATGGTATCGCACACGCAGCTGAGAAGCAGAAAGCATTCTAAAAGCATTACCGATCGAGTCAGCGCCATCTCCGACGCGGAGCTGAATTCTGAGAACTGTCAAATGCAAACTGGATTGCGGGCATCTTGGTAGGGTTGCTTTTATACACGCTTGCAACACTTTCAGAACTTCGCAGACAGTGTGTTCCACTTTTCTCCAGACTGTTCTGCGAACGAAGGTTACACCATTTCAAGCATGCGGAGGTCTCGCAATCAACTTTCTTTGATGGCTTAATGAAAGGATTGAAGGATTGCTCAGTTTCGGAGTTTAATACCTTTTTCAACACTGAAAAACGTACGTTTCGTACGGCCATATTGTTTATTTCACCTGTTGGAACCATTGCATAAAAAGCCTCCATGAAAAATTCACAACTAAACATCAGAAGATGTCATTGTGATCAAAGCAGCGAAGATAGCTCAACCAGAACCTATCCTTACAAGGAAACGAGAAATGAGAAGAATGTGGACTCTATCCGTTATGGGGAAAAAAAGCCCCAAACAGCAAAGAGAAAGCGTCCTCTTTTTTCCTGATGATAAATATTGTCGATCATGTCCGATTCTCAATAGTAATATGGAGCAGCTAGCATTCTTTCCTCTGCATTAAAGTCTGCACAAAACTGACAACGATTGCCTTTGCTCGATAGCAATGGGAGGGATAAGAGATAAATATTACTTCTATGACTATAGAAGAAACCTTCAGTATAAACCAAATGATGCTGAAGATCGACAAAGAACGCATCGAAAACAGCAAGCAGAAGAAATGGAGACATCAACCTCATATTATCTGAGCCACCGATCATTATTACGTTGAATAAACTCCTGGCATCTTACACCACAAGAACCAACATTTAAAGATTAACAGACTTCAGACATTTAGAAAAGGCGTTATTCAGACACGCCAACAAGTCATCTTCTTCTTCTTCCTTGGCACTACAACCTCGAAAGGCCCTCGGCCTGCCATTTCTGGCTTTCTATGACTTAATTTTACCCATAGTAAAGTAGTCAGTCATCTTCCATCTCATCTGTCTCAACATCTGTCTGCTCAGTCTAGGATCAATATCTTGTTTAGCACATCGTACCCCAATGACGACATCTGTCTGCTCAGGCTATTAGATTGTGATGCAACTGCCTTGTCAACCGACCTGTAGCCTAATGACCCCCCTAACTTTGCCTCTTCATAGCCATATAAAATCCTCCTGCCAGATGTTCAGCCGTGGTCAAAAAGTCCGTAAATCTTTAAAGATGTATAATCATTCGTGGCAATGTCTTCTTGCTCTTGTTCTTTCCAGTGTATGCTGTGACGGCAAGGAAGCGAACGCAGGCCTGGGACACTCGTGTGCCCTGCTCAACTGGGATGATGAACCGATTAACACGAAACTAGACATACATGGTAGACTCAAATACTTTCGTCACAACAGTACCCTCTACACACCGTTCAGTGCATTCAATGCGACCAATCAAGGGTTCGGCTGCGTCGGTGCGCACGTTACATTCTACCAAACGCGTCTAAATGTTACTCTAACCTGTTTGAATGCTTCCATGCCAATTCAAACCAGAGACCTGGTGCCGAATGATCCGATTTTTGAGGAGCTAACCGAGTTGTGGAATGACTGCCGCAAGACATCGTACCGTATCCACATGGACAGAAGGGATGGATCGCTGTACTTGTTGGTGACCCCTTCGTATAGAGCAGGAACGGATGCAAGCATATTTCTGGCCCTAAATCAGATGGCTGATTTAGAGGTACAAAATATGGATAGAAACTACCAGCGCAGATATTCGTACATTGCCGGGAAAAATTGTAGCTGCAGTTACAGGTTGAAAATGTCGCTCTCGATAGAAGTGCCGAAAAATGGCGATCGCATCTCGGTGTTACACTGGATGAGTATGTACATTTCATTTGTTGTGATGCTTGGGAGATATTTAATAGAATAATAAAGCACAGACTAAAGGACAACAAGCATATGATTAGTATCTGTCTTGTGAGTAAGCTATCAAAGTCTGGAGGACGATACTTCCTTCCTTTTTCTTTGGCAAAGAATATGATAATTTCTCAATGAACAAACGGCAACTTCTTCCGTCTGCTCAGACTATTAGATTGTGTTGCAATTGCGTTGTCAAGCGACTTGCAGCCTAATGAGCCTAACTTTTCCTCTTCATAGCCATGTAACATCCTCCTGTCAGGTGTGGTGGTCAGATGGTCCTTGTACGGGAAAGATGAACGATATCGCGTGGAAATGTCTTCTTTTTATATCAGCGATCCTATATTGTGAGGGAAGTGTAACTGAAGTCACCTTACCACAACCCTGCACCCTGCTTAACTGGAACAATGAACCAGTTAGAACACAAATTGACGTACACGGTTTAGTTCAGTATTTTCGTCACAACAGTACACTCTACTCACCGTTCAGTGAATTTAATGCAACCAATCAAAGGATCGAGTGTGTGGCTGCGCACGTCACATTCTTCCAACCTCAGCTAAACATTTCTCTGTACTGTGTGAATGAGAAGCGGCGAAACACGGATTCGATGCCGTTTGATCCGGTTTTTGAGGAACTGATGAGCTTGTGGAGCGACTGCGAGAAGACAACGGTCCGTGCCCAGATGCACAGGATATATGATGCGCTGTACTTGTCGGTGACTCCGTCATATAAAGATGGGACGGATGCAAGCATATTTCTAGTCGTTAATGCGCTGGCTGACATCGAGACACGCAAGATGGATAGTGAGTTCAACATCCAATATTCTTTCCGCCCGAGGGGTAAATGTAGCTGTAGGTACAGATGGAACATATCGTTGATGATGGGACAAGCGAAAAATGGCGACCGCGTACAAGCGTTACACTGGATGATTATGTACATTTGTTTTATTGTGATTTGCAGGCAACATTTAGCAGGATAATAAAGAACATAAAAAATACAAAAAACGGAATTGAAATGTGACTTGTGCATGCAATTTGATGAATGATTTCCATGAATCCCTCAAAAGGCCAATCATGGATGAAGCCCTTAAAGTCTGGATGTTCGATGGGTTCCACATACTAATCAGTGTCATCCTCGGAGGATGCTCTTCTTATGCTCTAATTTATAATATGTCTCGATCCAGTTTTCAGTAAAGGAACCAAGTAGGAAATAGCGATAAACAAACCGTACAGTCTTCTAGAAGCAAAAAGAATGTCTGGACGCTTAATCTTTTTGCTGCATGATCTTCTGCTCCTTCAACCTGGTGGACCAATTTCCTGTTCAATCAGATCATTTTAAGGAAGTCATTGCCATCGCTTCATCATCCAATATAAAACGTGATCATCAAGGAACCAAAGATAGTCTGACTTTAGATTCAGAGAAAAACATTATGAAGAAACTAATGCATTCCATATTTAATGACATCCCAATCACTCATAAAGTACACTTCCTGTATATTGTACTCCTTTGACAACTTTAACTGTCTGCCTAGGCTATTAGAGTGTGATGCAAATGCCTTGCCAAGCGACTTGCAGCCTAATGAGCCTAACTTTGCCCTTTCATTACCATATGAAATCTTCCTGACAGTTGTTCGGTGATCGTTAGATGGTTCTTGTATCGGAAGGATGAACAATATCGCGTGGAAATGGGCACTTGTTCTATCAACGAGCCTATTCTGTGATGGCAGTAAAACTCAAGTCACCCTATCACAACCCTGTGCCCTACTCAACTGGGACAATGAACCGGTTAGGACGCAAATCGACGTACACGGTTTAGTTCAGTATTTTCGTCACAACAGTACTCTTTACACACCGTTCAGTGCATTTAATGCACCCAGTCAAAGGATCGAGTGTGTGGCTGCGCACGTTACATTCTACCGCACGCACCTTAACATTTCTCTGTACTGTATGAATCAGAGTTTGCACAAGTCCATGCATCATCAAATTACAGATTCGCTGCCGAACGGTGCAGTTTTTGAGGAACTCATGAACCTGTGGAGAGACTGCCAGGAGACAACAGTCCGCGTACAAATGAGCAAACAGTATGATGCGCTGTACTTGTCGCTGACCCCGTTGTACAGAGATGGAACGGATGCAAGCATATTTCTAGTCATAAATACGCTGGCCGGTATCGAGGCACGTAAGATGGGTAGAGAATACAATTCCAAGTATTCTTTTCGTCCGGAAGGTAAATGTAGCTGCAGTTACGGATGGCAAATGTCGCTAGTGATAGGAGATCCGAAAAATGGCGTCCAAAGACCAATGCCGTACTGGATTAATAAGTACAGCTTACTGGCAGGTATTATGATGCTATGGAAATCATCTAGAATTTAATAAAGCATGTGCCAATGAGAAACAGATCACCTCCAACCGATATCCATAACTGCGATGAACTCCAGTTAGAAATAAAAAGCTCCTGCTGTATTCGTAAGTCCTCGACAGAATCTCCCTGTGAGTCCTGATTCTGATAGGTCACCAGGAAACTTCTACAGCGTATTGACATTTAAATAGAATAATTTGATCTTCCGAGCAAAATTACGTTCGGTGGAAAGTTTTTCGACAAATAGGTGTACAACATGGATGTAAGAATTAATATTTGAAGCCAGTTTGTCACGATTGATTGAATTGGATCGATTGCAACTCAAAGTTCAAACGATGCTCAATGTGAAATTCTATAATCAATGCTCCATGGAGAATGTTCAAAATCACTTGAATAAATACAAGTAAACGGTGATGAGGGCGCCAGTCTTCACACGGCAGGAGAAGGGTTCAGATCCTATCCAGAGATCAGGTAAAAAAAAACCAGAAATGGCAGGCCGAGACCTGTAAAGAGTTTTAGTGCCACGGAATTGCTTGATCAAAACCCCAATAGAAAGTCCCGACTAAAAGGACCTTTAGGGACCTGTAGATCCTCACCGTACTTATGGCTGACTACTTTTCTACGGGTAAAATTAAGTCACAGAAAGCCAGAAATGGCAGGCCGAGACCTCTCGAGGTTGTAGTGCCAAGGAAGAAGAAAAAGATCCTCATAAGAAGGAACTTTTCAAATTATTCATTGGTCATGAAAAGCACTTTAAAAACTTTAAAAATGATTCTTTGGTGTGGGATTCAAGCAAATCTCTGTTCCATTCAATTATCTACATTTCTTTGCTTTCATCTACTTTTTAATCTATCCCTCTACCTTCTTTATAATAAGAAATAAAAGTTTTATAATTACCTGCCATAACCGCTGTCAATACTTTTTCCACAACACGCGGCACCCCGTTTCCCTATGTCATTTTCGGATTGTTCAAGCGCATTGCAACACAGCCAAACCACCCATTCATGTTTCTTTTTTCTACTTTTACTTGTTTTTGGTTTGCTTCATTTTTTTTTTTGTTTGTTTTCACTTGGAAATAGTTTCGTCCTCGTTTGTTTGTTTTTGTTTGTTTGTCACTGCAGCAGTTTCACTTGTTTTCTCTTAATATAAGTACTTGGTTGTGTTGTTGTTGTGTGTGTGTTTGTATCTTCTTTTTTTGGGCTTTTGTTTTCTTGTTTTGAATTTTTTTTGTTTCTTTGCCTGCTTGCTTGCTTTGCAGGATTTTATCAGTTGCATTTTCACTCATTTCAATTTATCTCGGCCATTTTGTTTTTTTTTTTTTATCAACACTTGCTCACTGTTTGGTTTTCTGGTTGGCAGAAACCCTTTTCTGCACGCACACACGCTCACATGCTCTCCCTTCCATCACACTCTCACTTCACAGTTTTCTGTCTCCACATTCACCTTCATTCTCTCGCTCTGTGTATATAAATTAAAATAAATACATTCTTTCATATATATAATAACACATTTAATCAACTGTTCCATTTCTGTGTGTTAGTGTGTGTGTGTGTTGAGTGTTTTTTTTCTGTGTCTGTGTGCTTTGCTGGTTTAACTTCACTTCACTCAATTCTCGTTTCGCTTGCTGTCTCTAACGGGTTTGTTCATAGTATTTCGCTTTTGGGGGTTTCTACTTCAATAATCTTGCCTCAGGGTAGAGCGTTTGGTTTGGGATTTGAGTTACGTGATCATGACTGTTTTAGTTTGCTGCTAAGGAACACACGTTCACTTTAAAAGATTCGATAATAAACACCGAACCACCCAGCACAGTTTCACTATTGTTGTGGTTTTTAAACTTTGAATTTAGTAGCGCATTTGCTGTAGTTTGTTACTTGTTCTGTTAATTAAACGTTGTTTTACTATTAGTTTGTTGCACGATTAGACAGTTCGTTCTTCTGCAGCACGTACCGTATTTTACTGGGAAGTTGACGGTAAGAATGGATGGCAAACGGAACAAACAAAAAATGCACAGCACAATATCACGGATCGGATTGTAAGATCGCTGTGCGTGTGACTAGAACCGTTTGCCGCTCTGCCACGAATGGTACCACTGACAGTTTGGCATGCCATGCAGTGTGCTTAAAACACCATGACCTTATGAATTTTGAGACCTTTCCTTTTTTTTTGGGACGAATATTTCGATAACAATTATGAAAAGCTTCGTTCGATGGCAGAACTCGAAGACAATGGCAACGATTGATAATCTAGTAGTAGGCGATCGAGTTGGAAGAATAAGCGATCGGTTGACTAAATTGGTAACGTTTAAACGTTGTAGCGAAATCATTTCTTACTTAAACAGCCATTTGAAGTAGAAGCTATAACAGCTGAATTTATCAAATAAAAAAAAAAACGCTTTCCCATGTGTGATGCTGATTCATCTTTTCCGCTGTTTGCTGTTAACAGAAGAACTCAATTTCTAGACGTTTCATGTGTGGTAAACCGGTTAACTGTTTTAAGGGATAGTTCTATATATGTGTATGTGGGTTGTATTGTTGTTTCTAATGTCCGCTACGCACCTACGCAGAGGGCAACCAGCATGGCGTCCAGAGATTAGTCTGTTTGTTAGTCTGGGTTTCTGTTGCGAATCGCTTCCGATTGATTGTTTTCTGTTCTGGCTGAGTTCTGCCTGCCCGTCCTGGTTGTCCTCACTATCAGGCTCTTGATGTTCGTTCGTTGGCAAGTAAATAGTGCGCCCACCTCCTGCATTTACGTTACGTTTTGCTATTCATCTTATATACTTGCCTTGTTCTACTCAGCATCATGGCAACTGATAATCCGGGGCAACATAGTACGTTGAGGGAGGGGGTTTCCTTTTTTGTTTGTATTATAATATTCTCCTACACACACGCGCGCACACACTTTTAAACAGCACCACTGGAGTTCGGGTATGCCGCCTCGTATTTAATATTATCATTATTATTATGTGCCTTTTGCTTTCGTCTTACTTTCTTTTCTTTTCTCGTTTTGTTTTTTGTTTTTGGTTATCGATCACACATTTCTAAGAAGCAGTAACTCATTTTGGTTTTTTTGTTTTTTCATCACACAACAACAGCTTTGGCGCAAACAAATTTGGTTTTTTCCTTCACTATTTTTTCTATGCTTTTGTGTGTGTGTATTTAGCTTATACTCTTCTGTTTGCAATTCTATAGTTTTGTTTAATGTTTCCTTTTTTTGTGTGGGATTAAAATTGGGTGGTCCTGATTACCTGGCTGCTGGGTTTTCCAGCTCCTTTAGTGCTGCTTTGCGCCTCCACTACTACTACCACTAGCAAAACATTTCAACATGACGGCCGCATACATTCTTAATCCCCATTCATTCCATCGGGTCCGGATCGGACGGTTCGCCCGTTTTCAGATCTTTCCTGATCACTCTCTACCATCATAACGCCAGACCATTCAGGGCCATTAACTTTTCCTTTACTTTTCTGCTGCTCGCTTAACACTCGCCTAGTTAACATGGTGATTCTTCCTATTATGTGTCCGCACGCCTGTCGCTGGGTGCCGTCGCTACGGACAGCCGTGTTGCTATCACATAGGTTGGTAGTGATACTATTGTGTGAAGAATTCACCAGATCAAAACCGTTTGCTTGTTGGTCCTGCCAGCCCCAAATATATAGATATCGTGAGAGAGAAACAAAGAGATAGTGTGTCCGTCGGTCGGTCGGTCCGCACAGCTACAGTTGATTGTGTTCGGATCAGCAAATCATAATTTGTGCTGCGTAGTAGTAACTGAACGATCCTGGTACATTCCTTAAAGCGTACCTCGTTTACCGTCCGGGAAGTAGTGTGTGTGTGTGTGTTTGTTTCGTTCTAAATAAATGTCTCACATTCGCACGTTCATTGTCACGCTACCGCTCTTAATGATTACTTGTCTTTCTACGAGTCTCTGGTTAGTCGTTTGGGTGTGTGTGTGTGCGAGTGTGGTTGCTTCCTTCTCACCTACCGCCGTTCACACCACACCCCTTCAGCACAGATCACATTATCACCCCTAAATAGTGTTGATTTGCGTAGTTTTGCTTACCCAACACACACTATTGCACTACGTTCAGTTTTGTTGGTTCTCCTTCATGCTGCGGATTGCGGGCCATTTTTTTCTCTTTTGTAATGCTTATGTGTATGTATACGAACCGGTTCGTACTGCTGCGGAATCCTGCTGCTGCAAGGTGCAATTATTTGCATGCTTCCTTATCGAAGCGATTTCGTCGCCTTGGCGTTACTGTAACCGCTGCTGTGCTGTGGCCGTGGTGTGAACTGTCGAGATGCTGCAATGAAAGAGCCGAAATGATATTAAATCTCCGGATAACACACGTACGTAAAATAGAAGAAAGTGCCTCCATTACCCGGCATCACCATATTCATCGTCGGATAGACACCCGCAATTGGACGAATTTCGTTCGGAGGCGATCGGCGGCTTTGCGGCAATGTTAACGACGGCTAAACAGCAATAAACGTGTAACAAACACAAACGAAACGGATTGTTTTTTTTTTAGCATGAGTACAGCACATACAAACACTCACACGAGCTATTTACTACGAAAGAAAGCACGCAACACACTTACATAGTACGCCTGTCCAATTTTGACGTAAGACATCCCGGTGGCGGCATTGATCGGGATCAGCTGCTGATGGTACGGCTCAACAGCGGCAGCGGCAGCCGCCGCCGCAACAGCCGAATTGTGCATTACAGCTGCAGGCATCGCGTGTGGATGTGCTCCTCCATTTCCCGCACCGGATCCGGATCCGGCTCCGCTACCACCACCACCACCACCATTATTGCTTCCTACGCTACCGCCCCGCTGCGACGGACCATTCGCGCCGCTCGCATAGTACGACGACTGGCCGGAATGCGGCTGTCCTCCAGCCATCGATTGTCCTCCACCCGGGTGGTAATAATGCGTCGTTCCACCACCACCACCACCTGGACCACCGTGCTGCTGACCGACGCCGGGTGGCATAGACTGCTGACTACCGCCACCATGATGCGGATGGTGTTGCGCATGCGGATGATGATGGTGCAGGTTACCACCGTGCTGGGAAGATTGCTGCCCACCAGCCGATACCACCGGATGACCGCTGCCACCGTGATGATGTGCCGTCGGCGGGGAAGGATGATTGCTTCCGCCGTGTCCACCAGCACCACCATGATGATGGGACGACGCGGCGTGCCCGTGCGCCATGGGATGATGGGAAGCCGGCACGTGCCCGTGCTCATGCACCGACGACGACGTAATACTGTTCGGTGAACCATTGCTTTCGTTCGAGTTTGTGCTGGGCGTGTTCCGGTTGTTCACCACCCCACTGTAACTGTTGTTGGTGCTGTAGCTGCGCTTCAGATCCAGATTGGGCGGTTTCGAGGAGCGATTGAGGCGCGACTTATCACCGGCTATTCCCGTGTTGGGTGCTGCCGCACCCGCCACAACCATACTGGGCAGCGTCGGTATCAGTGGTGGCTTGCTGTTCGAGGACGCGTTGCTGTTCGCGTTGGACACGCTCTGCGGCGCGGAACCCTCGTGCCGGTTGCCTTTGCCCGGGGGCGGTGGGCCCAAGATTAGTGGGCCGTTTTGGTTATTGTTCCCTGTATTGTTGTGTGCGTAGCCACCCTTCATACCACCACCCGGTGGTTGATAGCTGCCACTGCCGCCGCTACTGTTCGGTGTCATCTGCCGGCCTCCATTGGCCGATGCATTGTAGTTGAAGTAGCTGCCACCGCTCGAACCACCCGAGTTCGGGTTCGGTTGTCGCGGTTTGCTTCCCTGGTAGCCTCCTCCATTGCCCGTTTTACGCTCCTCCGACGATGCGTAGTGGTGATGACCGCCGTATCCTCCGCCTCCACCACCGGCCGACATGATCGGTGGTGTCGGAAAGAGTGGCATACCTTTGTGTGTTGTACCGCCGGGAACGCCACCGTGATGTGCGGGCATCGACATGGGCAGGGAAAGCGGTGTGCTGGGCGTTGACTGCGGGGTCGGTGCGTTTGTGGCACAGTTGTTGCTATGGTTGCCACCGCTGTGACTGCTGTTGCTGCTGCTACTGCTGCTACTACTATTCCCACCACCGTTCGATGGTCCATTCGCGCTGGAATAGTGGCCTGCTTGCTGCTGGTGATGCGGTTGCTGCTGCTGCGGATGATGGTACTGCGAGTGATGCTGATGACTGTTGCCACCTGGGAGCGACGTCGATTCACCGTGTACACCACCACCAGTCGAGCTACCGGGATGATGATGATGGTGATGGGCGCTGGTATGGTGGTGCTGTGAACCACCGGCCGACGGATGCGGATGGAATGATGCGGCAGTGGGTACCAGTGTGCCGGCAGGGGCCGCCACCGGATGTGGATGGGTCGCCATCGGGCTAGCGAATGGAAGCATGTTCGGGTAGAGGGGTTGCGGAAAGGCGGCGTACATCGGGGCACCGGCTGCCGCCGACGACGAATCGGGCAGTGGTACGGGTAGGTTGGCGGTGAACGGTGATATCGGAACCGGCGTTACCGAGGCACTGTGCGTAGCGCCACTCTGCGACTGACCATGCCCACTGTTGGGCGGAGTCGTGTTGCGTTTGCCCGAAAGTGGCGGCGCACCGGCCGTGCTGTTACCGGGGCCCGGGGTAGATGTGGCCGTGGTCGTCATTATTCCACCGTTGGTTGGGGTTTGCGCGATAGGAGGCTGCATTAGGACACCGCCCACCGTTGATGGGACGGGCGTTTGAGGAACGTAGTAAGTGATTGGTTGATTCCAGTAGTTCTGGTACGCGGCACCTGGGAGGAAACGAACAGGAAGCAATTGGAAGAATCTGATCCACCAGATAATAACAACTCCGTGCCTTCTTACCATTGAACGGGTATCCTATTCCGATCGGATAGCTAATCGGGTACTGTGAAAGCTGACCAGCAGCTGCGGCGGCGGCGGCCGCCTGTGCCGCTGGGAATTGGTCGGACGAGTACATGACCGGATTTTGGTACAGCGGTGCTCCGGTGTAGGCAGCTGCAGCTGCTGCCGCTGCGGCAGCCGCACTCTGCGTGTACGCAATCGGATGCAGCACGGTCGACGTGGCACCGGCCGGAGCGGAATAGATGGAGGCGCCTGGTGTCGAACAGAGGCTCGCTTCACGCTGTTGCTGCGGATCGTACACGGGCACAAAGTACCCGCCGGACATCTCGGTCGGATCCATGGTCGTGGGATATGTGTAGACCAGCGAGGATGGTACGGCGTAAATGGCACCGTCCGGCTAGAATTGGAACAGAATTATAGTTTAAACCCTCTGTACAGGCAGATATGCAAATGTGTGTGTGTCTAAGCTCACCGCGGTCTGATATGTCGTCGTTGACAGGCCTGGGGTACCCGTTGCGTATACGGTGGCACCCGGATGACCACTGCCTCCACCATCGTACGTGACGGTGTACGCACTCACTCCGCCACCACCACCACCACCAACACCACCGACACTGTTACCACCGTTCGGGGTAGCGGTGGCGCTCGTGTAGCTCGTCAGCGGCACCACCGTTTGCACCACGTTCGCTACCTTCACCATGTCGTTCTTCTTGTCCGTCTCCTCCGGGCCACCGTCGGTCGGAGTTTCGCTACGATCCTCGTCATCGTCGGCGGCATCCAGCGTGCTGCTACTACTGACAGGATCGTGTACGTGCAACAATTGTACAGCAGCACCGAGGGCCGGATTGTTGTGGTCGGGCTTGTCCATCGCGTCCAGCGAATCACCGAGATCGTCTTGCTCTTCGCCCACCGTTTCCACCGAATCGTCGATCAGCGATCGATCGTTATCGAGCAGAGCGGCCGCGTTGGCAGTATGCACCAGATTTCCACCATCGTTCTGATTGGTACCGTATTGAATCTGAGACAAGCAGAAGGAAGCACATTTAGCACACACGTGGCTGGGCGCTGTGAACATCGAATCTCATTACCTCATTCATATCGATGGGCTGCAATTCGCTGGCCTGCAGCATAGGGCTGGTGGCTTGATGCTTCTGTAACTTTAGCGCACCAAGCTCGTTTGTCGTTTGTGAGATTTCTTCGCAGAGGCTTAAGTTTTCTGCCGAATAGATGGAAAAAAAAACACATTGAGCGACATTGTAACCGGGAGTTTAAAGGCAACAACCGAAACCCTTACCATCCATATCCGGATTATCTTTGACGCTCAGCAGCTTTAGGCCACCGGTGGTAACACCCGCATCATAACACCCAAGCTCGTTGACCACTTCCTCGGCGATAGTGGTCGGTGTCGTTGTCGCTGCCGTCGATACCACCGTCATGATGGTAGTGATGGCACCCGGTCCATCTCCAACCGTGGGGATCGTAGTCTGCTGCCCACAGTCCATCGTCTTGCCTAGCGCCGGACCGTCGACGGAACTTTCGAGCGAGCTGCTACTGTTGAGATTGTTCTTACTGTTGAATGATTTCTGCTTTTCAAACTTTCGCTTCGACATCTTGCCATTTCCGGACCAGGGACCGCCCGCCGTTGGTGGTAGATTGGATGGATCGAAGTGATACAGTGAGCTGGTAATGGGAAAGGAAAAAAAATGATACATTAATCTTACAATCTGACAAGCCATGGCACAATATAAGGGGAGCATAATAATGATTTTTTGGAAAAAAAATATCATTTTGTCTCAAAAGTTCCACAATAAAATTCCCGATAGAGACGCCCAGTACCTCATGGACAAGGAGTTGATTTACATGGGTCGTGTTGATGGTGTTATGGCGACACTACTTACCCGTCCTGGTTAACAATCGGCTGGAACGTCTGTGGATCGATCAGCACGCTGCCCTTCGGTACGCTGGCCATATCCGTCACGGCCCACATCACGCCGCACGTGGCCGTGGAGGGCGATGGGACACACGGTTCCGGTGTGTGATCGCCGCTACCGTACCCTGTCGGCGATGGCGTTACCGAATCCGACCGGATCGATTGTGTTTTGTAGCTGGAAGTAAGGTACGACCTGCGTTTGAAGGCAATCGTTACTCATCGGTCGATCCGGAAGACTACCGGGAGCGTCGGGATGGATTCCATCCGTCGGCTGTATGCCGGTTGGTACCCTTCCGTGGTTCCGGGTTTTACAACGACAAATATCTAGCCCAAAACTAGCCCTCACTCACCCACTGCTCGACGGGGACAGCCTCCAGGGCGTGTTGGTGCTGGCGTTCGAGTCCTGCTTCGTGAACAGCCGCGCACCGGCACTTTTGGTTGACGTTATCGAGTCGCCCCGCAGTAACGACGCGTTCTGTGACGAGCCGCCATAACCACCGAAGCTGTGCGATTTGGAAACGCACGGCCGTTCGTCCGATCGTCCCTCAATTGACTAAAACGAAACGATGCAGAAAAGGAACATTATTGAAAGCAGCGCAACGAACCACGTCGCAGCTAGAGCAGGGTGCAAAGAGTATTGCAAGGTTGCTGTGCTACGGTTTCGGGGGTGCCATACAAGCCCCAGCACGGTGGCGTACCACTGATTGTACTTTCAGCAAACGATTGTTCTGCAGTTTCTGCTGGTGCCGGGCAGCATGGAGGTCAGCCAGCGTCGTACCAACACCGGCGCCACCAGCAACGCCGCCACCACCATCGGTCGATATCCACGGCCACTGGTCGGACTCGGAATCATGCTGAAAGTCCGCCATAGAATAGAAGATGATTTTGGGAATTGCGGGAGGTTGAAGGATGGGTTTTCGGTACGGCGGATGTACCGGGACGACGGAAAGGGAGTTGAAGTCGATAGAGAAAGAAACAGAGAAAATACAGTACACGTACATCGATTACATTGTTGTACTCATTTTTATGCGCACACACACACACAAAACACTCAAAAGCGAACACACACAAACAAGTTATGCGTACACTAAACATTCAAGGCCTGCAATAGAACAGAAGAAGCGCAACATCTCCACAGTCGTCTCTGAGCTCGGGATCTTACCTCACGATTCTTGAATAACCTCCGTTTCGATTTCTCATACTCTTCCTCGCGCTCTTCGAAGCTTTTCGCCTTACGGTCCAGCATGCCCCGGTCGGTCGGACAGTGCAGCAGACCGGATCCACCCGCGCCTCCTCCGCCACCACCTCCACCACCACCAACACCGCTACTACCACCGAACCGATGGTACTCGTCGAAGCTGTGCGTGTCCCGCTTCAGGATGGATTTGCGCGGCTCCTCCGAGAAGCTGTCCGAAATGAGATTCTTGAACCGTACGTCCGGAATGCGTGTGGCCGGTGTCACCTCCGCGATCACGCTCTGCTGCGACGAGTCCACGTTGTGCTCCATGCCGAAGTATGCCGCCACCCGGTGTATCAACATCCGGTTGTAGGAAGACATGGGCGGAAACTTCATCTGGCTCCGGCTGCGGTCCATCGCCAGCGATAGCAGCTCCTTCTCGATCTTCATCAGCATGTTGCGATCCTTGAAGTTCTTGTTGAGCGTCTCCTTGAAGAACTGGATCAGATTAATGCCGCTCTGGTCGGTGAACGGATCGCACAGGCTGTCGCGCGACATGAACGACGCCATCCCTCCTCCTCCTCCACCTCCTCCTCCCATTCCTCCGTCCACGCTCGAGGAGGATCCTCCGCTAAGATTTTTCAGCCGGGTCGCCTTGTTAGCGCCCTTCCCGGAAGCACCGCTTCGTTTCTTACTGCCACCGCTAGGTGGCGTCGTGGTTGGACCTGCACCACCACCACCACCACCACTCCTCATAAGGCTATCCGTAGGACTGTCGCACTGGATGTACCGGGTTTCCGTTTCGTGCGAAAACTGTATATTGATCTGGCCGTCGGCGTTCGCTGCTCCACCGGCTGTTGCCGCATCGTACTGATGCTGCTGGTGGTGATGGTGCTGATGATGCTGCTGGTACGAACCATGACGACCTTCACTATCACAATAGTTGCTGTTTGCAGCTGACTGTACTACCACCGGTGAGGCGTACGTAGACGGCGTCGTGCTGCCTACTGCACCCGTGTTTGGATCACCTCCGACCGTGGTCACCTCGGAGGATACTACTACATTGGCAGATGTGGATGACACCGGCACGAGACTATGGTTGGACGGACTCGGACGAGTCGTGCCACCACCGTCCGGTGTGTCGGTGCCGGTGGTTGTTGCGTTCGGTGAAACCGTGCTCGTCACGTTCAGCGACGGTGTTGTTGCTGTCTGCTTCGCACCATTGCTGTTACCGCCGGTAGCCATCAGCGGTGCCGCTTTGTCCGTCTCGGTAACGGTGCCATTCGCTTTGCCGTGATGCGTCGCAGTTCCGTTACTCTTCTGCGCACCGCTCTTCTGTGAATGGGAGTGATGGTTGCCGTTGCTTCCGGCGTTCGGATTGAAGGACGTCTTCGGCGGTGTTAGCTTCGGGAAGTCTAAATCCAGCTGAGATTTACCGTTGCGCTGCTGATCGTCACCACCACCGGAGAAGTGGACAATGTTCGGGGAACCGCCGTTGCCACCGGTTCCACCACCACCAGTCCCTCCACCGCCTGGGCCGGAGCTGTTATGTTTGGCCAGCGATTCCGTGTCGTTCATGGTGGACGATGATGTTGTCGATCGTTCGGGCTGGCACTGGGGACCATTGCTCAGGGCGTTGTTGCTACTGCTGGTAACCGTGCTGGTGGTGACGGCGGTCGTGCTGTTGGTTAGCCCACCCGTACTGCCACTGTTGCCGGCGCTACTGATGGGATTGCTGCTGTGCGTATCGGATGGTGAGCGTGGCGTTGGCGTTCGGGGCGGGGAAGTTGACTCACGCATGGCGTGACTGCGGGTTAAATGCTTGCCTTTTCCACCAGCAATCTACAAGTAGAAGAAAAAAAAGAAGGAAAGGGAATTTAAATAACAGTCTAGAAGATCCGCTGAGAACATGTTGGATAGGAAAGAACTAGAAATTCGAGAGTTATTGACATCCTTCAATATTTGGAATAACTCTTTGGCTACGTTAGATTTTCTTGGATCTGTAAAACTCAGTTCTTACATCTTCTGGAATCCTGTCCCACTATGTGAATTTCTGATCGATTTTTACGACATTCACCTTACTCACTGAATCTGAAACATCAATATATTTTCCCACATCTGAGAGAAATGAAGTTTTAACTTGATAAAGCTATTAAAATTTAAGAAAAATATTTATCAAAGTCATTGAATTACCGCCTTTTCCCGACAAAATATAATTGAAGACTCCGAACATTCCTACTTATGAGCCTTTGATTAACTTTTAAAGTCCCGAAATATCGCTTCACCACTAGTTGGATGCCTCATCTAATAGGGCTTTATCCCATAAACCCGATCCCTGAATATATGAGCTAAATTTATAACCCTTTGGAACATGACACGGTTAACGGACCCAGCGGTCGTCACACCTTTTTTCCCGGATTCAAAACTCTCCGTATCACCCACTTAACACAATATCCTAAATGCAAAATTAAAGGTTAATTAAAAAGTGTTCAAGCTAGACCAACCGACGAACCACTCGCTTAATTGCTACGCACTCCCTCACTACACCACCACACAAGTGGTAAGAGGGCTTCATCATCGGATGGGTTCGTTCACCGGGACACCCGGAACGAGCAGACAATCTGCACACGTGGAACACTAATCCCTGGCCTTCGCCCGAGAGTGGGGCTGTTACCGTTAGCGCTTAATTGTCACTATTATCCCGCGGTTAGCCCCGAACAGCAGCGTGCTGGGGAACACAAGTGATAACGCAAGTGGGCGTTACATGAGGTTGCGTGATGAAGCAAGCTGGTTTATGGTACAAAAAATTTACTGATCAATTTCAATTTTAAAAGCTGCCTTCGCTTTCTAAAATTAAATTACATACCCTTTAAGCTTTGCAAATCAAGCTAAAATGATTGGACGCAATACCGAACGTCCCTTAATGAATCCTTCAAATTCTTTTCCATCTGTCCAGCCTTAAATTCATGGCCTCAGAGAGATACCAAAAACGCGGGAAAACCCCCATCAACAAAAGGTCAAATCGGCAATGCCAACCGACGCTGTCACTCCTGTCAAACTGGCAGCGATAGCGGAAGTAACATTACGATCGGATTAGTTTCCGAATCACTTTCCGTCCGATGAAAGCATTTACATTGATTAGTGGTAAGCCGTGGCAGAACGCCTCCAGCGTGTCGAAAAATTATAGCGCACGAAACCAACACATATTTTACTTCGCGCTGTATCAGAGAGTGAGGGGACTCACCCCGATCCAACCGGGAAAGGTGTGAGAAACCCCGAAACTTTATCCGATTAACTGGCGTGCTGGGTGGTAGCGCGACCTAGCCCAAAAACAAAACAAAAAAAACCTTTAGGAGGGATAAGGCTCTGGTGCTATCAGTCAACCGTGGCAAGCGGTTCCGGTGACAGAAGGCTTCCGGTTCTGCTTTCACGAATAGATTAACGCCGGTAAAGGATAGCCGGGTCGGGAGCGTCGATAGCGTGAAAATATGATTGTGCCCCACGAAACCTCCATTACTAATGCTAATGAACACTCCCACTAGGGGTTTTGTTTGTGTGTGTGTGTGTGTGTGTGTGTGTGTTTGTAAGGGAGTCCATTTTTTCGCCATTTCCTCACCAATAAGCCAAGACTAACGCGCTCCCGAGACGACCTTCTTCAAAGACAGTTTTCTAACTTTTTTGGAAAACTTCAACTTTTCCGACGCCGCTTTGTCTTTGCTGGCCGGTCATAATAATTATTTATCATAATTCATCGAAAGCCTTCGCCCGACCTTCACCCTGAAAAACACCTGGGAAATGGATGTCGGTGTCATATTCAAATGAAAGACTTAAGCCAAGGGCAAAACAGCTTTCGACTTTCGACACGCGGACTAAATGCTAGAGCGTCGTCACCTTTGGCCCGTTGGTCCGTAGTTAATTCGCTAAAGCTTCCCCGAAACGTCCCGGACTCACCTGCCACCGATGGCCCGCTACACCGAAAGGTTATTAAAAAGGTCCCAAAAAGGTCAAAACCGATGGCCGCCCAGCAAAAAGCCTCTAAGTTCAGGTTGGGCCGAAATGGGTGCCGATGTAAATCACGCCACTAAATCAATAAATTCCGACCTCCGATTCCGGGCGGCCAAATGAAAGGCAGGACGGTCCTTCACACGGGTCTCCGGTAGCACTATAACCCCATCCTGCAGGGGAAAACTCCTGTAGCGAACTTCCTGCCCAATAGCGAGCACCGTATGAACTCTCGCCAGTTCGGCTCTAGTGGACGATGGCAATGGAAAGTTTTTCCTGGCCTTTTTTTCTCGCGCTTCAACAGAAACTTCACAAGCGCCAGGCTACGTGTGTGTGTGGGAAGAATCCGTTTATATTTCCTTTATATTGTTATTATTATTTAACCGAAAGTCAACTTTCGCCCGCGACTTCCCCCAAGACAATCACGAAGGTGAAATAAATCACACACCTGCTGGTGCTGGAAAGCCAAGACACGGCAGGTAGCCGTGAACTTTAAGAAATGTCAATGTCGATGTATTGCGTATGATTGCTTGTTTTTCCTGTTTGCTCTGTTTCTAAGGTGCCTTGGGGGAAGCGCAAGGGCAGGACAGTTTGACAGCTTGAAAATGGTGCGCCACCGTGTCGAAAGGAGAACCGACTATAACCATAGACATGGACGACTATATATCGGACGACCGGAAGTGTTGGGTTTTTGCTTTCTCGTCTCCCCTCCACGGTGCAATCGGTATTCAATTACCAGGTCAAGCTGACAGGAGGTGGGCATTTGAGATATAAAACCATAAAAAATATGGTAACAGTTCGTGTGTGTGTGTGTGTGTGAGAGAGAGAGAGAGAAAGAGAGAAGTTCAATCATTTTCTTAAGATTTTTATTAAATTTTTTATTGAATTCTATTTAAGCTTCAAAAAATCAAATCAGTCAAATAGGTAGCGTTATTCTGTCGTTTAAAGATGATCGAACCGAACAACCAGTATACTGATGATGAACAGTTCAGGTGGAAGGACCAGTTCTTTGATGCCTGACTAAATGATCAGTTTTTTTATGGTCGATTGAACAGCCAGATATTAGAGGACATCGGTAAGACAACTCCTAAAATTTTCGTTACGGCTTGAACTAACCAAGACCAAGATATGTATAAAAAATTACGATTGAATAGTTCGCGTTCAGTTCAGTTCAGTTCAGTTCAGTTGTGCCAAACGAACAGACTCATCGTTCGCGTTCAGCAAAGCTAATTGTTTTGCCTATGTCTAGTTAAATGTTGGACAGCGTTATTAATCTTCTTTATCCTTCCGCCCGCAATATATCAAACCATGTTGAACCATTCATGTGGAATGCTAGCTATTTTTCATTCTTCTGCATCATCAGAAAATACACTGTAAAAAACACTTGTCGTCTTGCACATTTACCCCGCTGAAAGATAGAATGTTTTCCCTCCATCTCTTTCACTGATTTGTGTTGTGCCGTAAGCAAGAAGCAGGGGAGAAGTACCGAGAGCGATGATAAAACGATGTCCTACCACCCTTGCAAAGGAATGTAATTACCCACCAATAAGCGGTAACGCTTTGGCGGACATTTTAAAACAAAGGAAATTGTGTATGTGTTTGCGCGTGCCACATACATAACACAACGCTGCGACGTAAACAAGGAAAAAAGAAGGTGTTGCTGGTGATGAGTCCTCCATTGTTAGTGCTATCAGTGTTAAAGGGTTTTTCTTATCCATGGGACGTTCTCGTTAAAGCTATGCTTGAGTTTAAATGCGTCCTTTTTCCACTTACTTTAAGCGATTATCTGCAGCAAAAAAACACACACTAGCAAGAACCCGGAAGTTTCCGATGAGTCTTCGCCGTTAAAAAATGTAAGCAAAACATAGCTTGGGAAAATCGATCATCATACCACATGGGCGGTTGAAGGTGCACATTACAACACAACACAGCATAAAAACACTGGCGCTGTGTGTCGTTTGTCGCAGCTTGTGCAAAACGAATCAGCTCAACGGTAGCGCTTCCATCGGTGCGCCGTGGATGCAATTTAAATTTTAATTAGTAACTCATCACGAAACACCATTTATCAATAACGGTCCGTTTGATTTGCCGTGGCACGCGGAGAAAGGAACCAACTGACCATCACCACCACACATTACACACATACGTACGTACGGGGCCAGCAAACATAATGGCCGGAAGCAAATCAGGTGCCCATTTGTAACGCTCGGCAAAGCAGAAAGGTAATTTGTACGGTTGTTTTTATTTAATTTTTAGCACTGCAAAAATGACCTGAATTGCGTTGAAGCTGCTAGCTACGGGTATTTCAAAAACTATGATATATATATATTTTTTTTGCTGTTGCAGTAAGCAATTATTGCTGATCGGACGTGAGAGCGATAAAAAATTCAATTAAGGATCAGTCACAAAGCACAAATTTTGATTTGCTCTCCACTATTGCTGTAAAGCGGCTGTATGTTTCTATATGTTTATGCTGAATGAGGCGAAGTATTATTTAAATTTGATAACATTTTGTAAACAAATAGAATCATTTAATTTCATATTTCGTTCACTGCTGGAAAATGAAAACGTACTAAATCGTGAACTCGAGCATAATTTATTCCGAAACAGGAGTAAGTAGCCGAATTGAAAGAACCAATATTTTCGAGAATGAAACACAAATTGCAAAGAGACAAAATAAAACTAAGCTATGGAAAACAAAAATGACTCTTCTACAGCATAATTCTCTTGTTAATTTTAATGGTGTAAGACAAGAAAAGTTCAAAAATAGCTATTGCTATTTACTCTAGCCATAAACTATTGCTCATAAGGCGACCACCGTACATCGTGACGTTGGTGGTGATGAGTACACCTGGACCTAGAGCACAACGCAAGGGATGATCTCATACAGAAAGGGCTTAAAAAAGTTATTACATCATTTTCAAACGCCACCATAGCTGTCCTCATCAAATTGATATTCACAGCATAAACCCCATTTCCAGGCACATCAGCACACCAATACATACATAATTTATTAAGACTTACTCTCAAGAGATAAAAACCTGTGCATTAAATTTGGATAATTTATTAAACTCCAAGCAAGCTAATCCGATCGAAGTGAGATGGCGGGGGGGGGGGAAGGGGTTTATGGGGTTGGATAAAAAAGAGTTGCCCTGTCGTAAATAAAGTCATAGAAGGGAAAACACTTCCTTTCCCAGCAACAACAAAAAACAACCCTCCCACCCTGCTCGTCTACTCCCCAAGCCAAACACACGCGTTTGATCTGATGTTATAAAAAATCAGCACTACGTGACGTTCGTTGCAAGATAAAACGGGAACACAACACGGCCCAACCAGCATACTAAACTGCCACGCCACCAGAACGACGTCATCTGCACAGTTGTCACACCAGTTGTGAAGCCAAAAAAACCCCATCCTTCGCCCATCGCCACCCTCCCACTCGGTTTGTTTTGATTTTCCGTTCCTCCGTTTTTTCACCACGACTGTCTCACGTTTTCCACACACACTCACACACACACCCGTGCCTCGAACTCATTACTCATTGGGCCGGGCCTTTATCTACCGGGACGCCGCGCTGAGGTAAAGCCGGATGATGCTGTGTACTCCGCACAGTACAGGCAGGAGACCATGTTAAGAGCATATCGAGAACTGGTATCACCACCCTTGGTCAACCTCCCTTCTTAACAGCCCACCCTTCTTCTCCCGCTTCTCCACCATTCGGCTGGGCGGCTTCAAACGCTTTGTCCGCTACTGTGAAATGGCGAGTAATCACATTAAGAAAAGTGTGCACGACGGTACAGCCTGCCACCGACCCACCATCAACGAGAAACTCCTAATGCCCGCCGTTTCAAGATCGTTTGGCAAGTTTTTGGCAGCGGCGAAATTGCAATCTATCTTTAGCCTAAATGGCGTACAAAGCGTACACACAGCAGCGGCGGGTACGGCAAAGGTAAACGAGGCATTAGATTTTACTTTACCCAGTTTGTTGGTGTGTGTGTGTATTGGAAAGAGAATAGACGACAACGGGGGGGGGGGGGGGGGGGGGGAGTAAAAGAGCGATCGTGGAAAACGTGGTGACAAAAGAAGAAAAACAACCTTCTCTGCCGCACACAGCACAGTAGGAAAATGCTTCCATCGTGAGCGCTAGCTACGAGCAGAGAACAAAAAGGAAAACTGTGTTGGTTAAAAGTTAGTCTTTGTTGCTTGTTTAGTACCTTGTTTTTTTTTGTTTTCGATCCGGATCAGTTTTGTTTCCTTTGTTTTTCAGAAAATCACAGAGTAAAACTGAGCCAATGACCATCTTGGTTTAGTGTTTTGCTAGTAATGGCTTGGATGCGGGAGGAGTTTGCACAAAAGTTTCAATCGATTTAATTTACATCACAAGTTAAGTAGTTTAAACACTTGAACGGAATATCACTTTAGACGAGTGAAAGCTGTGGAAAAGTCAAATTAGACTGTTGGTAAAAAAATATCCCAAAAAAAAACGAGAATGCTCCATCAAAACGATTCCCTATGGTAAGCTAAGGGAAGTATAAAGATTTTCCTCCCCAAGGTATCCAAAGCACCATCCTTAACAATCAAATGTGGGGCAGGGGGGGGGGGGGGTTGGTAGTCCATTTTTCCTTCCTTTTGTAGTTGCCACAATCCCAAGGTGTTCATATACCTTACTTTTTACTCACATTTCCCGGCGGCGGTACTTAACACTGCCGTGCCTCTATATTTACCACAATGAAAACGACGCTTAGTATCGCTTTCATCGTACCTCCGCCAGCTGCCTGCGTACATGTGTGGGCGGGCCACCAACGCAACACACAAAAGCCCCGGAGGCTCCGAAATTTAAACGGAAACGTAAACAAACCGAAAAATGGCGAAATCAAACAGAAAAGCTTCCACCCACAGCGAAACAGCCGGTCGTCGGAAAACACTTGCAGCACGCCATTTTCCGGTGGCCCGGCAGCGGAGTGTGTGGCCACGGCACCACGGGGGGAGAGAGGAGGGGGGAGGGGTTACGGTCGCTGCCGTTGTAAACACCCCCGAGGGACCATTCAGACCGGTGAAGTAAATTCATCATAAATTTAGAACCATTCGGCCTATAAATATAATGCTCCATTATGCACTGCTGCGTTCGTACCCCCTACACGCGTACACGCGTACGTACTTTTGCTTTTGTGGGGCAGAAACAAAACACATTTGCCACAGTTTGGGAAGGATGAAACAGAGGGAGAACGAACGAAAAAAAGGAGCATGTGTGCGATTTTACTGTGCATCTTTTCTTCATTGTTTCGAATTATTTTTAGCAATGCAAGTAAAAATACGTTTCCGCTAAATTCGATTATTCATTTCAAAGATTTGTGTTTTGTGAGCATGTATTCTATTCTTTCTTTTTGGGAGTGGTTGAAGAATTTCTCAAGAATTTTTTGCTCTTGGAGTTGTCAAATATAAAAATTCTGAAAATCCAACAGATCACAGCTTATGTAGTGTCCTGAAAGACGAGTTGATTTCTTGGCAGGCTTTTTGAGACATCCTTAAGTGGAATTGTTGAACGAGTAAGAATAAGACGGAAGTCTTATTGTTATTCCGTCTTATTGTTGTGCGTGATATCCGTCTGCGTCGACAGGTTTCTAGCTACTCATATACCTTCAAGATAAGTGTTTTAGATTGGACACATAATCTTACACTGCTCCACGAGCGCTGAGGCATGGGTTGATGAATAACGAAGAAAATAAGCGAAAGCACCAACCACCTTGCTTTTTTAGTCAAGGTTGATGAAGACAGAAAGGTGATCACATCTTTCATGCCGTGAACCAACAACAGCATAACACTGGTCATGCAACAGTCAAAGTACTCTTCTCCACTCAAAACTCTGTCCGAAACTGAAATGTTCTTCTTAGCTTCTTCGATATGGAAACGCTCAGAAGAATATGCTGGTTCCATGCTTGTGTGGGGAGACAATAAAGAAGCTGCTGCAATGTACAGTTATAAAAAATGCAGCAAAGTCGACTTGTTAGGCTTTGTTGAGCTGGTCATGTCATGAAAATTTCATTGGACAACCCGGCATGGAAAAGTCGTATTTGGCCCATCGACTTAGACAGCAGAGGCCTAGTAAGATAAAAAAGATTTTAAGGACTCGTACAACACAGTTCAACAGAACGGCTAATCAAGTCCACCAACATGAACAGAGGTGGCCTGGTAGATCCTAACTAAGATAGCTTGAATGCGGTGATGCATTCGTCATCACAGAAGGCAGAAATTTGGCACTTTTTATTGATAAACGAAGAGTCTGGACAGCATTCCAAAATCGATCGATACACAGCGTTTAAGTGGCAAAAAACTATAATATAAAACATCACTAATATTGTCACTAGTTGGGGTTATCTTTGATATGAATTTCGTTTAGCCACAAGGGTTCTTTTATACATGGGGGACTACCCTATTCACAAAAAAAAACAATAATAGATGTACATTACATTCTTAAACGCGTCTTTAGCTTATGCTTCCACAGAGTTACAAATACTGCTGATCTCTGTAATTATCTATCATTTAACAGGCTGTATCAACCTCAAAATTGCATGCAATTCTATCAAAACAAACCCTTTCCAGCGTGACATCACCCTATCAGGACACATCACAGGACACAAGCAGTGAAGCTAATTGCATAAAAATCCGAAACACAACACCTTTTCAATTACCAACTTCCAAACTCGCTTAAATTTCTACTCAAAATCGAAACCGACCCAGACAAAGGGGACGCGAACCTGCATGAATTATAAACCATTTAATCCTTACCTAAGCACCCCAAAATCCTGGCCCGAGTTACCACAGATTCTAAGTACACACGCACAGGTACACAGCCGCACACAACAATTTACCCTAGGCAAATTTAACCATAAGCGAACGGTCAACCTAATCATGACCGTGAAACCTCAAACGGGACACCACAAGGGGAGCCCTGACTCCAGCTTTACCAAATCGCCCCTTAGCGAGAATCGAATTTTACGGGTGGAATAATTTCAACTTTGATTGAACAGATTGAAAATGATACACCGGGAGGGTGGTGGTGTGAAACCGTTTACGGACTCCGGGTGCCGGTTGCCCCAAGGGGTGCGCCACGGAAGCCCAGAGCTCTGAAGTTTTAAATCGTGTAATTCAATTTTAACGGTTCAATATCTAGTTAAACCGTGCTGCCTTTCTCTCTCGCTCTCTCTCTCTCACTTACTTTTTTGTCCTTCTGTCAAAAGCGTGAAAGTATAATGGGAAGTTGATCGTTATTTTTTTCCCCGCCAGTAACTTCGGACCCAAAACATCCCAAACTGCACGCAGCGGAAAGAGTTGGTCGGTCCAAAACAGTGTCGGTCCAATCAAAACAATCTGCCCAACAGCTTTCGCAAGAACCTGCCGCACGCTTGAAGAAAAACGCAATCCGCTTTACACGGCAGTCTCATCACCATCGTTACCAGGAAAGTTAGCCCGTACCAGGGAGGGGGAAAAAAACGGTACCACATTCACAAAGCCCGTACCGGGGGGCCTATAAAGTTAATAAGCTTTCTGAGGTGGTGGTGTGAAAGCTAATTTGTTACGCTTCACAAACATTTCTACAACGAGGGATGTTTGCTTTTGATCGTCCGGCAACCAAAAAAAACCAAACTAGCATCACACCGTCAAGAAGGGGACTTGCAGAAGAAAAAAAATCCTGGAAAGGTAACGAGAATCACATTTTGGTACAACTTATTGTCTCTCGCTTCATTATGGTAATAAGATTTCTATAATGAGGGAAACGCATTGAATGGGGAGGGTGCTGGGAGATGGTTTATGGGAGAGCATTGCAAAACGGACCGGTGCACATTATCGTATTTAAGGATATGGTTTGGCCGGGGAATATTTTAAACAGTTTCCGAACCAATTATCAGATATGCGTCACAGTGGAAGACACTTGTCAGGAGAACGAATTCTAAGCAACTGGGAAATTGATCGAATTTAGAATCTGTTGCTAATTAGATTACTCATCTTCATCGTCTGTTAAACAGTACAATTAAATGTGAGGTATATGATTTAAATAAAGAATTTTAAAGAACGAAGTTAATGCATGGCGGGTGTGAAATTTACCTAGTAGGAAATCAGCCAAATAAAATATATTTCCTGGATAATATAGAGCCTTGTCTTTTCTGATACAATTCTTCAAGTCGTCGTTAATAATCTACAGCCGCTACAATCACATACTGTACCAGGATCTGTTGAGTCTAGTAATGTCATGAGAATGTCACCGAACGACCCAGAGCGTTTTAGCCTGGTAAAACCTTCCCTGTGAATGGTATATAAGCCTGCACTACCAGGACTGTAACTGTAACGTCTGATAAGCTAGTAAATTATGTATTCATCATCATAACTTGCGAATTCAGAATAATCTAAATTAATTTAAATTTCAAGAAACTGTTGATAGATACATGAATCGATTTAAGAAATTGATATCCATCTTTTAATTAATACTATTCCATTTCGAACAACAACCTCAAGCTACAGCTTCACATCGACAACCCCCTCCAAAAGCAACACTATTAGCAACAGATGCAAACGATCACCTAAACCACACTTTAATTTAAATTATAATGCCATACTTGGCTACCAGCCAGCCAGCCAGCGTGCCTGGTGTGCAGCCATGATTTCACGAAATTCTCCATTACTCATCAATGCAGCAGCAGCAGCAGCAGTAAAATACGTACTGGCTAACCTCTAAAACATTGGGGCTATTACGCAAAAATGTGAACAGCTTTCCAAACGTTAATCAAAGCACCAAAAACCTGAGGGACTGGGGCGTGTGATTAGTGCAATAAAATAAAGCTATGATTATCTCATTAGCGAAGGGTATAATTTTAGCTGAAACAGCTGACTTTGAAGATTCCCCTTTTTAAGAGTCTGCCGTTGATTCGCAGGGTTAATTGTAAATTTTGCAGCGTGGGTTTTCAATGTGAAGCAAATGATGTGAGCAAAGCGTAGTAAATGATGGAATTTAAAAAGAAAACTGTTTTTAGATACATAACATTTACCATCAGTTAGATCATTTAACTTAAGCAATTAAGAACGATGAATTCTTCTGAAAAACTAAAACAAATGCAAAAAACATGAAATAAAAACAAAGGAACTAAATAAATAAAAATACAATTACATTAATTAATTTGGAAAGGATCTTGGAAAAATCAATAAAATTCAAACTAAAACGGTTTCATTTTTCCGTAAAAATTATCCTTTAAAAATATCATTTAAATCATTGAGACGTGATCGATTGAACAAACATTGCTTTAAAATTCAAATAACAGAAGGTTATACAGTGTAATGTTTCAAAATTGTACTGCTGTTTTGATGCCTATTTGGGTTATTTTAAATAAAAGCTAATAAAGTACAAAAAAGTATATTTTTGAAGATATGGTCAAATAAAATTGTTTCGAAGTGCTTGGTTATGAAGCATATACGAGCACCGAGCCCGTTCTACTCTGTAGAAAAGCCAATGTATATTTACAATAACATAAATTACTAATAATAACAACGATCTATACAAGCTCCAATGTGTTGTAGCTGTTTACATCGTCTGTGTGTGTTTGTAGCTAATTACAATCGCTAATACTAAGTGCAGAGTACATCTCCCACAAAGACTCCCGCCGAAAAAAAAGCGAAAAATCAAAATAACAAAAAACCAAACCCCCAATATTATTGTGTACAAATGCAGATATTGTACTCAATTATTAACAAACTCGAAATGAGCCATCCCATCCACCTGGCACCACAACAGGCACGGCACTATCTACGAAAGCGTAGTAAATACACTACACAACGGTATAATTAAAAAAAAGGACTAAACAAACACAATGCGAATGAAAAATATCCATACAGCGGGCGAATCGGCCATCGCTTCAAACAAACCACTCCAAACCGCCAGCAAACCGACCAGATGGTCGTATCATTAACCCTTTTTTCGAGCGGCGTACGGTTTGCGCCCCCTAAGCATTCGCGTGAAGTATGTTCGGCAGTATTAGCTTCCCCACAGCACACACACTCTGCGTCTTTCGAGTGGGTAGGTTTGTGTGCGAGGTTTCTTTTTTTTTGTGTACAAAATTTCGGTATGAATAGAAATAAAAGCAAGTAACATCGTCCTACACAAAAGCGAAAAGCAACAACGAAACCCAAAAAAAACCGAAGGATGTAAGCGAGAACCCTCCCAGTCTTTTTTTTCTTGTCGCTATCAAACATACCCTTTGCTGTCGTCCACCGGATGTCGGACGGCTGCCCGGAGGTTGATCTTGCTGTGGCTGCTGCTGTCCATCGCCTCCACCCGATGGAACGCTTGTGTCTGTTTGGCCGTCTACCATGGTGTGGCCACCAGTACTACTGCTGTTACCAACACTTACACCACCGCACCCAGGAACTGTAGGCGAGGACTCTGCCGATAAGGATGAACTGCCGTTCGAGCTCGGACAGGGTGTACATGGCATGCCGGCAGATTGCCCGTTTTCCACCGACACTGCCCCAGCCGACGGTGGCGAGTCGGCTGCGAGTGTTAGGCTGTGCGTACGGCTGTCAGTGGGATGCTGCTGCTGCTGAGCAGCGACGGCTACCGTGCTCATCGTCTGCTGCAGGGACGTTGCCGACGGTAGAGGCGACTGTGCCGTGGCGACGGCAGCAAATGAAGATGCGTTTGATGGTGAGGAAGATGCGGACGAAGAAGCGGGCGGCGGACGGGCTGCAGTGATGGACGGTGCGGCCGTCGGTTTCTTGCCCTTGCGGCCCTTCTTGTGCTTGCCCTTGGACGAACTTTTCTTACTGGTTAAGGAAAGAAAAATGTCTACGCGGAATTTCGTAGCAGTGTAGTTCCGTCATCGTTCCGGGTAAGCAACACATCCACACATCATATATGCGCACATAGACACACCGATACACACACACACGCCCACATTTAAATATATATATACACAGTTTGAAAAAAAAACACGCAGCACAGCACATAGAAAACATCGAATACACGTGTGCAGGTGATGAAGCGATAAACATAAAAGTCGAAAAGCATCCTCGCCCGTGAAGTGACGTCGGGGTGTGAAGTAGAAACGAGAAAGAGAGAGAGAGAGAGAAAGAAAAGAAAGAGAAAAAACGAGCAAATTTAGACTGCAGCATCAGATTGGCGAATAAATTAAAGGAAAACTCCTGTCAAAAAAGCCCAGCCAAACCCCTCTGTCATCATCCCGCAGGAATCCGACCCGGATGGAGTCAATAGAATGCAGTCTTTCGATCAGTTGTTGGCCACCAGACAGCATTTGAAATTATAAAATCCAAAAACACATAAATGAGCAATTGTGAGAAATGAAAGGAAGGTATCAAAACAAAACTTAAAGCAAATTTCGATAGGCCATGTGCTAAAGTCTCTCTCATTGGATTTTTTTAGTGGTTTTTTGATGGCAGTATCGTACGTAATTGCATACTTTCAGGGGTGCATCGTTGCAGTTTTACCTCGTGTATATATAGCGGCAGCATTACAGCGTAAGCATTGTTAAGATGGGGTGCATGAACAGTGATTTAGGGTGCAGCAGCGTTAGCTTACGGTTAGTTTGCTGAATATTGTCTATTTTATTACAGTTAATTGTGAGTATATGTATTAAAATTCAATAATCCTATGGCTGTGATTGGAAGGTAATACTAAACGTAAAGTGTAGCAACAATTATGTAGCAGAACGTGTGCAAAATTCTTCGCGGACTTGTCGTAATACTAACAGATGATTAATGTATGTTAATAAATATTATAATTATGATTCATTATTTTGTTTCAAATAACTATTTCTGCAATGAAATAATAAGGTTGAAATGCTCAACCAAAAATGCTCCGATAAACATCTACAAGTCTTCAATGTGTTGATTCTCCGTATAAAACTGTGTTAGTGGAGTACGAGATTCATGTATTATAATTATTAAATTGGGAAAAATTTTAAAGCATTCCACTCATTCTATTTTGCTACCTTATACTGTTGCTTTAAGCAAAAGTTGTAAATTCTTGTAACTATCTCTCTAACCCATTATTTAACGAAAAAATATATAAAGAAAAGCGAATTTAAAGAATCTTAATTTTAATATTCTGCGCCATATTGTATAATGACGAGACCAGATTGCAATATCAATAGATTTGAGGGGCTTACACTAAAAGCTTCACGAAACTAAATTCAAAGATTAGGCTTGCCAGCAACTATAGATCCTGCGAGCAAAGTAACAACATGTAGGCATTTCGCTAAAGGCGACTATTGTCGAGATAGAGCTTTGCAACGTTCTATCACTTCCAAAGCAGAAATCTGACATGCCAATCACTCATCATGGCGGTTTGATCCATAAGTGCAGCAGAAAGAGATATGGAATTGCCAGCCAGCTCTAATATTGATATTGATCAGCACCTGGGGGTAAAAATATCTCTGAATAAGTTCAAACCATATCTGACTAGCGGAGAATTACATGGAAGTAAAGACAGAAAGCAAGCCCCAAAATTGCCGCCTTTATCAAGAAGTATCAAGCAAATGGACACGTAAGATATCTCTAAAACACCAGAACCAGCGAAAGAATACAAGTACCTATTCAAGAATATTGTACCCAAAAAGGAATAAATACTAAAGAAAAGCCCCACATATATAAATGTTTTCATCTTTCATGGCTACACTTGCGACACCAAGCTTTTTGGCCCTATAAACGTTGGAATTAATCAAGCATAATATTGTTCCTTTGAGTAGTCTATTATTACGAGAACTATTTTCATTAAAATACAACAACATGATAAAGATTCTTCGTCTATAAACTGCTATAATCTTTTAAAACCCGTATCGCTACAAAACAAACAATGCAATGCATAAGCCTAATCCCTTGCACAAGGCCAAACAAATCTTTAAGGCACACACACACACCGTACCGAAGCTCGAACATTCTCGAACTAATTGAGTGTCGATAAATAGATCGTAAATTGATATCCGACCCACCCCGCTCCAAGCATCCTCCGTCTTAAGCAGCGTATAATTAGACAGGAAGCACATTCATTTCTGACTTCCTTGATCGAATGAAGTAGATCCCGTACTTGTATGCTACAGACTCTCCCTCAACCCAAACCGTGGGAGGTGGGCATGATTCGAAAACTCGGTTAGCATACGTTATCAACTGCGCTAAGCAACCACACTTCCGGCAGTATTAGCTTAAAGTCTAGTCTGTTGCGATACCTCCCTCCTGGTGCTTTATGGTCTCTTTCCACCCCAAGATCTCTTCCCGATACTTCTACGCTCAAGGTCCGGAGAACCAATGTTACCCACCAAGGGGAAAAGAGATAAGAAGGATTATAACTTCCGTGGCAGCACCTCTACGGCATCACATTTTGCGTCTTTGACTTTGAGGGCTTTTGCAGGCTGCTAATGCTTGCACGGTCGCATTCACATTCAACTGTACAGGTGGCAATATTAGTATGTCCCGGGGAAGGAGGGTGCTGTGACTGCGGCTACAGGAACGGACGGAAGTAGCAGGCTAGGAGTATCTTACGAAATGATGGCTCCCTGCTGACTGCGTGGCCGATCATCCAACCAGAGCTGTGCCGAACAAGTGAAGCATTTCTTGGAGTATTACGGCAAACCTATATTTTCACCACCACCTCCCTAAGCGACTTCCCCATCTTCCAGCCTGGGTGTGGAAAATGATTTTGTGGGTTTTGG
Source organism: Anopheles stephensi (assembly GCF_013141755.1). Classification (NCBI taxonomy): domain Eukaryota; kingdom Metazoa; phylum Arthropoda; class Insecta; order Diptera; family Culicidae; genus Anopheles; species Anopheles stephensi. The sequence goes on from NC_050203.1 coordinate 20,819,464, forward strand.
GTTCTGTATAGCATGCTGAACAAACAGCTTCCCTGAGCACGCCCGTCCGCCCGCTCCTTCAGTTCCCAGTGGTGGGCACATAAACTTTTCTAACTAGTTTTTCCATACTTCGTAAGCACGCACACACTCAGCCACACCGCTTCCGGTTTGTTTACTGAGCCGTAAAAGGAGTGTGTGCACCGTTCCGCAAATGAGCAGCACCAGTGAGCGGGAAAGCCCCAACGATTCCGATCGTGGACGGCAAAGAGCGAAGAAGCGAACGGTAGTGGCGTGCATAAATTTCCCCACAACTGGCCTTGCCAAGGTTAAGGAGACGGGAACCGTTCGAACGTTCCCAGGGTAACAGAGGCCGACCGTGTCTCGCAAGCACTAGAAGAGGTTGGGCAGTACGAACCGAACGAAGGTCCACCACTGCCACCACCGTATGCACATGTCAGCGCAAAACTTTCGGGCTTCAAGGATTTACCCCGGGTGTCCCGGTGAACTATTTATTGGCCAGTGAAACGCAACGATGAAGGAGCAAACTTCAGTCGCAACACTCTGTGTGTGTGTATGTATTCACGAGCAGAAAATGCAGTTCAAGCGTCCACCAACCGTCCACCAATTCTTCCGGCCCTTCCAACAGCCAGGATTATGATTAAGCCGAAGGAGAATGCTAGACAATGTTCCTCCAACTACCTCCTAACTAAACACACACACACATTCACTGCTGCGGTGAACCATAAATATGTCCAACTCAAACACTCGTGTATGTTTGGCCTCGTTTGGGCCACGGAGCGCTGAAGCCTCGACAGCGCCACCCAAGAAAAGTCCGTGTTTCTCACCGACGAAGCGGACCGACTCGAGGTTTGGTTTGAAGCGGTTTAGACGAGTACGGTTGTGGTGCCGTTTAGGCAGGAAGACTCAAGGAAACCGTATCGATTATTGTACACCGTTAAGGTTGGTAAGGTGACTAGGTCCGATAGTATAGGTCAGCATTAGTGCAGCGTCTTTAACGTCGATAAGTTTAATCTCAAGACGGTTGATACTGAAGCTTAGCAAGAACGCGGAGTCCTTTTAGCAAATAAAGAATACTCTAAATACCTTTCTTTTTAGCGTTATTATTAGTATGATAAATAATATTAGCTCTTCTTAAAAGATATAACACTTTTCAACAACATACAAACGTGATAATCCTTTAATAATAAGAACTGTGTCTCGGAGGTTTTAATATGCTGAAGCAGCTCAATCGCTATGGGAAATATCCTTGGCTTGAGATTATCCTTTTCCTTCTGATTTCCTACCTACCCATTCCTACAAGCACACACAAACACACTCCACAAAACTTTTCAACTCAAGCCCTGAACAAGAGCATCATCAGCTTGCTGGAAAAGTTTTTTTTCCCATTTTTTGTCTTTTCTTCTGCTCTCAACCATCCCTCGACGCGCTAGCGAATAAATGAGATTCTCTTCAACTAAAAGACACGTTTTTCAAATGCTTCTCTTCTTTGCTTGCACACTTGCTTAAGCTTTTCGTCCTGCACTGTCGACACTGTCCTCATCAGCCTCATATACTAGCTGTGAAAAATCAGCACCGAGAAGCAAACCCGAAAAAAAGCGGAAGAAAAACATGAAACGAAAACACAACCTAGGACAATCCGCAATAACAATTGCAAGATATTGTTGATGTTTTGTGTTTTTTGCTACTGGTTTTTGCTTTTCGCTACCCAAAAAAAGAAAATGGGCACTGGCATCACGATTTGGGGTTTTTCGTGGCTTCCCAAAGTTTGGTGGTGGGTTTTTCGTTGTTGTTCATGCTCTCTCTCTCTCTCTTGCGCTATCTCTCCAGCTACAAATGACGAAATTTGACCTACTTTTGAAATGCATTTAAAGTTGAAATGAAAAAAAAATACGTGCAGTGAGTTGTGAGAGTACCGTTTCACATTTCATCCAACGAGAGCAAAGAGTTAAGCTTCTGTCGGAGTCGGTTTTTTCGTACTGGGAAGTACCGATTGGAGAGGAAGTTTAAAAAATGAAAAAAAAAGAACCGGGTTGCTCGTAAAAATGAGCAAATGAATTATTGATAAGAGCAAAGGAGCTAATCGGGAAACATCCACCGATCGAATAGGGGGAGCATTTTGAGAAAGAATAATATTTATGATTTCTGATCAAAAGCGTTCATATTCGACCGCTTAAACGAGTGGAACAAAACTATTGAACATTTAAAAACATTATAATAATTTCTATAAGATTCAATATTGGATGGCTGAGTTTGTACATCAAATTCCCGCACGGCAACTTGAATAAGGTTCCAGAGAATCCTCAAATTTTATAACACAAAAAACTATTCCAAACTATTAAAGTGATATCCGAACTTCAAACTCTTCTACAGTTAGTACTACTACTGATACAAATAGTTAGTGAAGGCGTGCCGCATTTCAAAACCAGGCACCAATGCGTGTTAACAAAATATTAGAATCAAACTCAGATGCTTCGTCGAGGAACAAACAGAGAGAGAGAGAGATAATAGCACATGTTCTTTGGGATATGGTGGCTGCCTAATTGTCACACATTAAACATAGCAGAAACAAAGATTAGGAAACTTTATCGTAAGGTTATCGAAATAAAATTTGATTCGAAAATAATGACTTGATAGCACAGTCAGAAAGACATTACTTCAGTTTAAAGCTCCACAAGATTTCTTTTGCCAATTGGTAAGGACTTCCTAACTGAAAAAAAAAACAGAGAATCGCTAGCAAAGGACACACGAACAGACAACTTAATCCTTCCTTCCATTCGTTTATGCTGCAGGGATTCGTTTAGGTACCTCCGAAATAATCAGCGAGAGCAGCCAGCTTGCTCCGAGCAGTAGCTTTCCGGTCCAGCGGAAGAAGTGTGTGAGGAAAATTTTGCCGACCCGTACAATTTTCCGTACCCCACAGGCCTAGGAACCCGTTGATGGATGCGCCTCGCTGTCCACTGATCAGGCCGACCACTCGACCGGTTGGTTTTTTTCTGAGCCGGATTAAAGGTTCCCCTGTGGTGTTCCCGTTGTTAGCGCACTTTCGGCATTGCCGCCTTCACGAAACTGGTACCGCGAAACTCCACCAAAACTACACACAAGCAATAGGTACGTATCTATCCGAAACTAAGACTTTGCGCCTTAAAAAAAAATAAACACAAACACACGAAGACACGTACGTACGCACACAGAAGGATAGAGACACTTGCTAACTTATCGCTACACTTGTCACTTAGAATGCACCGGATGCGGGATAATAATCAGACCCACCGAGAACACACTACACTGAAGTGTTTGTTGCTGGCTTTATTCTGGTGCTTAACATCTCTTGCCTTGCCTTTCACTTTGTCTAACACACTACAAAACGGTGAGAGAAACATGGTCACTTAAATAGAATATGTTTTGTTTGATAAAAGACGTTTTAGTGGTTGAAGTTAAGTTCAGCCCCTTTTATTCTGTCAAACAAAATGACCATAATTGCTATTCGGAATGCTGCAACACCGCTATCATTTTTCATGCAGAAAAATAGCAACACGATAAGCCAAAGGAAAACAGCCGAAACAACATCATCAACCAAGCCACCGTTATCGAAAGTAAATAAAACAACACTGGTGAAAATATTCACTCTCTGGTCTGTTGCCAACCTTTTTTCCGTTTTCTTATTGTGTTTCAACGTGATTTAAATACACACACACAAAAACACCATCACAAACACACGAACACACCGAGTTGCCATCGGTGCGCAACCTTACGCACCACCGTCAAAACAGAAGCGCGTACTCGGTTCTCGTTACGTAATCATGCTCTTGGCGGACGCCAAAATCGGGGGAAAACCCTACGCCTAGGTCAACCAATGCGAGGAAAATTGATACTAAGTTCTCTAGTAAAATGCAATCCTTAAGGATAAACGCTTGTCTGTCATAAAAAAAAATTCCAATCGTAATTCTACGTCGAAATTCGACTATAAACTGTGAACAATTTGCGCCCATACAATCTAGACGAACTTTGAATCGAAAATAAAATTTGCATCAACAAACAGACAGATGCAACAGCATTCAGTAATTCATCACTCAACGCGATTTTCTTGCATTAGATTTTCCCCCCGTTTTCTCCTTTGCCACCAACGTGCACCAACGTCTCCGCCGTGAGGGGTTTTTCTTCCTCAACTTGGCCAAACTATTTTTGACTTTAACTCACACAAACACCAGTACACATTACTGTACTACGGAGAGAGAGAGAGCGATAGAACGCCCAAAAAATTGTATCAACAAAACTTCACCTGATTTCACCACCTTTTAGTGATTAAAATATAAAGAAAAAAAATCTCAAATTCTTTGTAAAAAAATTGTACTTTACAATAAAAAAGGTCTTCAATTTGAGTGCCATCTGCGAGTTGCGATCTGCACCAGCAATGTTTCACTTCCAAACAATCGAGCAATTTGCATGTTCAAAAACTACTTTCCCGAAACACGCCTCGTGCCCGGATATGTGCTCAATCTGCATACGTTGGAAACCTCCGTACCCCAGCACGCGGGAGGTCGGTCGCGGGATGCAAATAAGCGAGAAAGAGCGCGAGAAGGGAACGGATTGAAGAAAGACGGGGAAAACAACACACCACCCGAAATTCACACTCCAACCCGACCTTCCCGTCGCAGCGCATAAGTGATTTTTCTTTGATTTTTGGCGGTCGCAGTGTTGTTGGACGGTTGCTTGCAGAGGCGAAGGGCGATGATGGTTACGAAACGAACGATACTGCTGCGTAGGTTCGCGTAGGTTCGAACCATGTGTGTCTGGCGTGGTTTCTCGACCGGGAACCGTGGATCGCTTCGCTTTGATCTTGCTTGCAGCAAAACACGTATAAATATACTTTCGAACATTATTTTCCCTTTGTTTTTCCCTTTATTTCCCTACATGATGATCTTCATCAGGTTTTCCACATCAACCACAGCGGAGGCAAAACAATCTTTTGTCCCGTGCTTTTGAATCGATTCTTTTTTGCGGGCCCTACCACTTTTTTTCATCACTTACTGTCACCAATCACAACGTGGGGAATATTAAAAACTCAGCGAAAAAAAGGGGAAAAAGACTTGGGAAAGATTTTCGCCATGTCATATCTGGTGAAACGCACAGCGGCCTCGTCCACGTAGCGTGTGACAGCAGCATCCCCATTCATCGATTTTTCTAGCCACCCACTAAACCTCCCCCTTCTCACATACACACACACAAACCCATCCACACAATGGTCAAGTGGAGCATCGGGGTTTTTTTTGCTGTTGCTTTTCTCCTCGTAACGATCATTATTTAAACGTCCGCCAAAAGGAAACATCCTGATGGGGGATGTTGTCCCTTTCCAAGCATAAACACACATTTCGATGCACTCGAACACACACACACGCGCCTGTACAAAATCACAAAAGATTCGAACGTTTTTTGTTTGGTTCATGGAAAATCGATCGTGCGACAGTTTCACAGCCTCTTTCCTGGGGGTTTTTCCAGGATTCATTATTCAATCGAATTTTTCATCAATATTTGCACCCTGGCGCGAGGCTCATCCTGGCACAGCAATAATGGGGTCACGTTAATAGAGTGAGCTCCTTTTATTCACTCACGCACGTGGAGTTGAAGATGGAGATGAAGGAAATTATGTTAAAAAGATTGTTTTCGATGCATTTTTCACCCCCAAGAATCTGCACCTCAAAACCGATTCGCTTGAAACGGTCGTAACCCTCCCGACGTTAAATCGCCTTGCCACAGGACGATTGGCTGACATCACAAGGCACACGCAAACACAAACACTCTCGGATTCATCACGAAAAAAAACGCAAACACGCGCACCCATACACACAACCGCTCAGCTTCCCTCGGATGAGCTAATAGCCAACAACGAGACGGAAAAAACGCATCCCCCACTATACAGTCAAATCCTTCCACATTGGCCACAACGTGTTCCAACACACACACATACACACGTATTCTTTTGACGGGTTTTGGGCTTTTATTTTTTCGATCAAAAATTAGCAAGGAACAGCAGCATTAAAGGACACTCTTATTATCTTCTGCGTATCGCCGAGGATGACACTTACGGGGTGGCGCAAATAATCACACAAACACACGCGCGCGAGCGCACACACACAGACAGACACACTCACACGCAGATACATACACACACACGCCGAAACAGGCACACATGCAAGCACACGCTGTCTTGCGACGGGCAACCCTGTGTGTGTGTGTGTGCGTGTGTGTGCGGTTTTAGGGGTTTCGTCGCGAAGGCTCAGAACCGAACTGTGGCCACCATCGAAACGGAAAACCCGGTCATGGCCGGGTCCGGCGTAGGTCCCGGGTGTTTAGAGAGAGCGAGAGACTCCCAAACACTCGGAGAGAGTTTTTTTCCGAACGAAGATTGCTCCAACTTCCCGAACACGGATCAGGAAACACATAAAGGAGTGGAAAATGAGCAAGAAAATGCATTTTCCACGTACGCTCTCAATTGCTCTCTCTCTCTATCGCTCTCGCTCTATCTGTGCAAAATCAGTTTCTCACTCGCACTTCCTGCTGCAGAGAGCTCTCCATTTTCTTTTTCGTCTCTCGCTCATTCAATCTAGATTTCTCTTGCGAACTACAACAAGAAACAAAAATGCTTCAAGTATGAGAAGAAATCGGTTTGGATTGCAAATTCTTCTCTCGCGATTCAAGCACACAGACATGCACACACACAAACACATGTATAATCGTTTGCCAGAATGTCAGTAGTCAGTAGTACACTGGTGGCGTTTAGGTTAGGTGTAGTTCTGTGAAGTTAAAAAAAAGTTATTAAACATTGAAATTGACTTCAATATTTTACAAATACAGGGCGATTTTTACGTATCGCATCGCTCAAATCCGGCATATTTATTCTACAAGAATCCAGCAGAAGAAACCCGCACTTAAAAATCATCAAACGTTACAGCAACAATCTTTTCGAATTTTTTTCCCCTTAACAGCAAAAAAAGCTATTCTGGTTCATTCCAAGGGTCTGGTCCCAGTACCAAAGTTTCGCTTAGACTATCCAGAGCATCTACCAGAACGCCCAGAGATAACTTCCCTTCTTCATACAAGTTGTCTTATTCCCAGTGATTATATTTCATTCAAAATTGCTTATCTTATGGACCGGAAACCAAGATCTATACTAGCCTAGAAGATGACGTTGAGTCAGAATAATTCCTTCTTCGGATTAAACAACTATCAACTCTGAGAATCAATATCAAACATCAGATTTCAAAATGAAAGTGATTTTTGGGAGAATAATCCTCGTAGTTTTGAGTTAAACCGAGCGACATGTTTTTTCAACTTTCTAATGAAACTTAAAGGCCAAGTTACCTAACGAGCACTGTAACGGCTGCAAATTGCTACATATCTTGCGCTCCTTCTTTCTCAGCAGCTGTTGAATGATGAAATTCAACCCAAACAACAAAACCCAGCTAATTCTCATTCACAATGTTAGTGAGAGAATAATGGCGAGAGAAGTTTTCCTTCCAACCTGGAGCAGAGCACACCGGGAAACATTGGGAAAATTCTTTTTCCCCTCGGTTCAATGCATGTAGCTGTTCTTTTTCAGTAGCTTTTTTTTTGTTGCTCTTCATTCTAAATCTTGTTACACGCTTCAACAACGTTGCGTTGTTTGCGACTAAGCAAACAAAACAACCACGCACGAACCGCCAAAACCGTTGCCGTCGGGTCCATATACGACACTAATACGACTAAACACGATATAATCACGTTTACAGCGTAACAGCAGCAGCATAGGCGGCAAGACGATTGTTTCTTGGGAAATTCCTAACCAAGGCAGGCGTACAGTACATCTGAACAACAAACAAACAAAAAAAGGCATAGGAATGTTTCCACCGTCGTTCGAGAGCGAAAAAATGTCAACGTGGAACCCGGTTGGATCATCCATGCCGGTAACAGCAGCTATCGGGGTTTTCCTCCCCACGCTCAGGTGGTGTCCGAGGGGCAATTGTTTTTATCTTGTCACGAGTCGTGTAGCAACGACAGGTTCCATCCGGTAAACGTCGATCACGCGCTTCGAAGGAACGCACGCATACACACAGGCGAACGCAGACAATAATGCCGATGGATGCGATCCGCATGCCATTACATGGGTGATGAACACAAAACCATCCGGTTTTGACCACCATTTGCAGTGTGTGGCACAGGGTAGCACTGTAGGTTTTGCTATGCATATTTTTTAATGTGTTTTAATGAAGATGTTGAGATAATACCTACCAAACAGCTTGCCACCATAAGGATGTAGTTCGAGGTAATTAGCGATCCAGCACAGGAAACCCAACTTTCGAACGAACTCATTTGCATGTGCACCTTTGCACCAGTTTGATAGTGTGTGATAAATCAACCACCAAACTAAATGTTCGTCACAAGTCTTTGAGCTGTAAATTAGAGCCGGTTAATCGATGCAAATGACCTCGCAGTTCTGTTGCGGTTCAGTCCTAATTTCTATTTTGTTTATGATCAAATGTGCCGTTGGGATATCTAGATTTTGGGTTACATTTCCTCACGCCTGATAACCGAGAATCGAGCAATTCTTTTCATGTGTTGTAGATCCTCCACGAGAACTTAATCTAAACTATATCGCGAAATACATTCCGTTGATAATGTGCCACAAAGTGGACGAAAGATTGTGACTATACTGCGCTGAGATTTTGTGAACAAAAAACATGTTTATTATGCCCTCCTTGCACAGCGCATTGTATATCTAGGGCTTGGGTAAATTACGTCAAAAACAGTTAAACAAAAGCTGCCACTATGAGCCGAATATGAGCCCGTACTTCGCAGACAAACTTACGTGACTATAACTCGCGCTTTTATGAATGAGTGTCGCGTCAACGGACCACGATCGTTCACAAGAGCCACCACCTTAAGCCAATTTAACACGTTTTATGAGATGAAACATATTTTATTACACATTCCATACATTATCCACCCCTTCTTGACATCACCAACAATCGCTCGATTCGACTAAAAATCAAACATATAATCGGAGTTCCTCCGAATCCATTCGCTAAAGTAAGTCACTCGAGTATGTGCGAGCGGATTATTCATCGAACAGACGTAAATCCAGTTGGTAATGCCAATCAGCATTGGCCCATTCTCATCCTCCACGGCCAACGGACCGCCGTGGGTAACTCGGCAGAAATTGCCCCCTATATACGGATCCGTGCATAGCTGCTGCGCGTACACGTACGAGTGCACCAGATTACAGTTTTCGTTCGACATCACCTGGTTGCGCGCATATCTCTGTCCGGTGTACACACTATAGCTGGTGCTCGTAGCCTCCATCATTTCGAACGTGCGCGTATCGGAGATCCGCGGCAAACGGATCGGTTGCACGTATTTGTTAAAGACCACCGGTTGGCTCAGAAAAATCGTTGCAATATCGTTAAGTTAGGTGCCTGCGTACGAGGGATGCACTCTGATGCCACTGCCAGTGAAGTTGATGCGCTGTCCCCGTACCAAATCCTCTTCGGGTGCTGCACCGAGCAGCACATATCCATACTGGTACAATTTGCTGATCGACCGATCACACACACAGGTGGCCACTGTTAGGATGTAGCGCGCCGTTATGACAGAACCACTGCAAATCGAATATCCTATCCCTTCGTTTTGCTTGGTGTACACCTGAGCAAGATAGGGTAGCTGTCCCGGGTAGGCTAGGTACCCGTCCGTACCGAGCTGATTCGCGTCTTGTATGGCACGCGTTCGAGACTCATTGGTGGTTTTTGGTGTTTGGTCCTCTGTGGACGGTACCTTCAGCGGTACTTGCTCTGCTGCGAGCGACAGTACACTTGCAAATAAAAATACCGCACCGAACACATGTAATGATGCTGCTGCTGAAGTCTTCATGATGTTCACCGTACTCTCTTCTACACCAGGTTACACTGGAGGTTGGTTTAACATTGACGGACATTTTATATCCCCCCACGGATTTGAGCGTGGCAAAGGTAGACGAATGCAAATATTTGCAGAGCTAATTGTAGGGAGTCCAGAATCTGCATACAGAGCGGAATAAAAGTGGGCATCATGAGGCTCCAAAGCTAGACTAGTGATGGGAAAAATATCGACCAATAAGGTGCTCTAGAAAATCTAGCAGCAACGTGAAGTTGGTTACTTTGAACCCGTTGGGCCGCCACACAAAATCAAAAGTATCATGCGATACTACAATATAATTAGCATTGAACCGGCTATTGAACCTGCTATAGGACCTAGTCAGGTACTGTTCCGATTCGCCAGGTCCAGCGTTACTTTCCCATCACTGTTTTGGACCAGTGATAACACCCCCCAGACAGTGGTACAAGTTCACAGATAACACATTTGACAAACATCGCTTATCGTTCCTCAAAACTCTGCCGAAAAAACAGTGATAAGGAACTTTATGGAATTTTTAGTCCCTAGATTAAGACAAAAAAAAAAACAAAAAAAAAGATTAATATATTCGCATTCTATATCTACAATCGGCAGGTTCATCATTCATTTAAAACTGCTAACATTCCTCTATCAATCGCAGGTGATTAGAGGAGTAGAGGTTACTATCCAATTATGCTTTATCTTTATGGAAAAGATACGTAAACATTATCTATAAAATACGTCTTATCAATCATAACAACGGTCGGCTAGTAAGATAAGCCGTATCAATTATATAATTGATATGGTACTTGGTTTATAGCTATGATCGCATTGACTGATAATTTATGATCATATAAACGCTGAGTCCGATTTAAACCGTCACAAAGGCAGATAATGTTCTTCTAACGCTTACAGAAAAAAAAATTACGAATTAAAAGATAATCAAACCAGTTTATCCAGTTCCAACAAATAATATTATCACTTAAATCCATATTAAACGATAAATGGAGGCGCCTGGTACATGACGGAAGCAGCAGTTGATAAAATAAAATAAAATATCCCTACCTATTATTGTTGCGAAGAGCATTACTTACTATTTAAATCAATAACCTCCGTCAGCAGAAAGCCATAAGTGATTTTGTAGTGCAAATTAAACTCTCTAAAATAATTGTTCATAATTGTTCACTACGCATAAGACACACAGCGATTAATTGCATCCCGACCAGCGCAACACCACACGAAATGTTTTCACACTCTCTCTCTCTCTTTCTCTTTTAATCTCTCGCGTTTTAAGCACAAAGCCACAACAAAATGCATCACAGACTGCACACATACATGCATTCATCGCACATGTTTCGGTTCCGTTGATTTCTAATAACATTTTTCTTATCAATATCTCGTCTGAAAGCGCTATCCCCCTTTTTCAAGCAATTTATTTATGCTCTTCTCTTTTGGACATGCTTCCATTAACCCCCCAACAGAACAGGACGAACCCGATCGCAAGGCACAAAGGCAACAAAAAGTCAATCGTACCTGCACCATACGACAGATTCCTCCAACATGCACAGAATGCGCGATTTTAAAGAACCGAGCAGTCCTCCGTGAGCCATTGTCAGGCGACCAAGGCACGGTTCGTTCGCACTACCACAACTAGCTGGCAAGAGTTCCCTGGCAGACGTACTCAACCGGCCATGGTGGTGGTGGTGCAAAAATCGATTTTCACTATCCTAGGTTTTCTAGGTAGCCACGCGCGAGAAGGAGTGCATGAGACGGCGTGTGGTAGCACGCAGCAACGTTCCCTATTATGCTCGGCATGGTGCTATCACTAGGCACTCACACACACACACACATGCGAACACGGAAAATCTAACCTTCGGCTGGCCGGAAAAACATACACTAACACGCGCGCGCTCAAACTTTTGTGCTGTGGCCGCACTGTTTATTTATTTTCCAACTGTGAAGAGTAATTTGCGGTTTTGTTTGGTGGGAGCCAGACCTTGCCCGTGAGCTGCAATTGCGGTGGAGGGTAATATGCACCTAGAAAGATGCAATAAGGGTACAATGTGGTGTTCGAGATAGAACAAGAATTGAAGTTTAGTTTGAATTTACAGCTCTCGTCCTATATTCAAATAAAAAACCCATCAAATTTCAGATTAGAATAACTGAAATCATAACCTCTCTCCGCTCACACTCTCGGCAATTTCAATACCGTCTAAACCCCTGACCCAATAAACCCATTCTCCTTGTATTCTACCCAGCTTCCAAATGCTGGACTATCGCTTATTCAGCAGCTGCTACACCATGTGTCGCGACCGTCAGCTCAAAGCACCAACCAGTTTAAGCAACCGTTCTGCTAAGCTAGGAAAAACTGGGGAAAAAACAACCAACTGCTGCATACTACCGTACCGACCAAGACGCAGACCGTTCTCGGTACACTAACACAACACTATGCGGATAGCTCAGCAACGGCAGCACTACCAACACCAGCTCTACCTAGAAAGCGTGTGCAGAGAACCTGTCTTATGCTGCTGCTGCTGCTGCGAAACGATACTACTCTCAGCTTCCGTTCCCGTTAGTCGGCTAAACTAGGTCACTGGTGCACCGGGTGCTGTACTCTCAGTCGCAAAAACCCGACGACAGTCAACGGTTCGTGCACTCACGCTCACAAAACGGTGCAGAAGCAGCCGGACTGACATCTGCTCCGAATGTTGATTCAATCCGAATCAATCGATTTAATGTGTTCCGAGCGAAACACAATTTCAATGATCTGCATCCATCGTTCGCCCATCACACTCGAGCCGGGAGGAGCTCGAGCTTTTTCCCACTCCACAACAACAGATTGATCGTTTATTCGGTGAAAATGATTAGCACAAAAGTTAATCTCGCCAAACCCATCGGCATTTGCCACGTGTCGCATGACACATTTTTGCATATCACTTTACAAACACAACGAACTCCGTAGCAAACCCATCGTCACACACAGAAATTGCCTAAGTGGCGGCCCTTTCGAAAGGACCCTTTCGAAACGAAAAGTAACGCTATAGGGGACTATAACGACAACGGCAAAGCAAAAAACGACGAGCCCCAGACACTCTCAGCAAATCTCCTAAGAAAACGAGTTAACGCTGGACGAACGGTTTTCCAGGAAATTAAATTTGCCAGACGATCATGGCGGTTTGGGAGCCGTGTTAGCGTTGGGTGTAAAGGCCTGAGCGTTACAATGTCCCATCAACCGCCCGGCATCGATATAATACCAGTGGGCCTTTTTTTGCTGCTCTTGTACGTGTGTACGGAGAAGAAGATACCCTCTCCGATACAGACTCGTATCCCCAGGACGATTGCCTACGAGAACTACGAATAACTTACGGGCATACTTTTTACGCTTCCAAGATTTACGGCTTCACGCGGGTGGGTATATAAAAGATTATCCGCTTTCTCCGCATATCTTGCTGCTCATGTGTGTGCGACGAGCTTTAGCTAAAAGGGGTAGAGCTTTTATTTTTGGATTAAGCGAATAGCATTTTTCCTATATTTAAGGAAATAAATTTTCTTATATGAAATATGAAAATGAAATGAAAACAACTGCAACCTATGAAGTGTCCTAACCTCTTAAACCCAAAAACCCACTTTAAACCATAACCCCTGTCTTGTTCCTCCATCAATAACCTTCAAATGAAAAACAGATTGTACAGCAAAGGCAAAGCAAAAATCCATCATTCCAGTGTTCCATTCCAACACCACGTGGATCTCGCGGGAACGGTAGTAAGGCAACGGCGATAGTAAAACCGATAACGATACCTTGAATCGATTCGCAACCAACGTAGTAGTAAAACCCCTTTCCCTTTTTTTTCTTTTGTTTTGTTTAGGTGAACATGAAAAATGCGTTTTCATCCTTCTTTTGCTAACGAGACGTGACAAACAAATGCAGACCATTCTTGGGCACTGTATCGAAACGCATGACTCAGCGTTGACGTTGGTCGGCGTGAGGTTTGATCACGAGAGAGGGGAAAAAAGTGTCGTCGTAACGTATTCTTTGGGAAATAGTTCCTGCCACTTTCCTGATGAAATCGGTAGTACTATCGGTGACTACGCTTAGCTTAACATAAAGTTAGTTTTAAGCGAATCAAATGCTTTACTCTACATATCGAAAATATTTCGAAAGATTTCCTGACTAATATTTTATTAACTTTTTGTAAGCAGTTTCCCATCCTCTAACCATGACATGTCACATCCCACATTAATCCCGTTTGACAATAGACATTAAAAAAGTAATGAGAAAAAACAACCTCCCGTCAAACGCATCCGCCAGCTTAAACATGAAAAATGATCATGATAGCAGTAAGAAAGTGTGAAGTCACTTCCCCCAATTCCTGGCACCGTTGCCCACACGCCAGTGAAGCGTGAGACCTTCATGTCAAAACTCGGTAAACACAAGCCAGATTGGCTGCAAATACAAACATTGGGGCCGCGTTAGTATCACACATCTCACTCCTCGTTGCACATTGCACAAGTATAGCTAACATTATTTGTTCACCGATTAAATTCGGCTCACTCACTCTCTCACCCTCACCAATTCCAGCAAGAAGTACCAGGCGTCTCCATCAGAACAGTCTTTCACCTCGAATCCCCCCGTAACGATTATACCTGGTAGAAAAGCTTCAGCAAAAGCCGAATCAGCGAAACGAAACATACATTCACACGCACAAACACTAACCGACAATGTGAAATTAAATTCATGCAGAAACGATCCACTCCCGGGCACTACTACTAGGTGGCGATCTGCTACTCGTGGGCGTTGCTTGTAATAACAGCCCTACCACCGAGATGCCATACCAGCCACGTGCGCGCTTCGTGGATTAGGATTACTGGATACAAATTTTGCAAATATACTTGGTCAGAATTTTGATTATGTGATGGAAGGAAATGGGGAAGAGAGAGAGAGAGCAAGCGTTGGAAAATGGCAGCAAAGGCACAAAATGAACATTAAATTACACGCGGGCGCACACCGATAGTAACACGGTGAGAAACCGAACATGGCCACTGTAATAAAATGCACCATAACTTCTCCCGGCGGTCGGTGGGAAAGTTATTCGCTTTCATTGCACAGCATTGTACGCGGCAGTCCGTACAGAACATTTGTGAAATAAAATAAGTCCTAGCGTGTGTGACCTGTGTGTGCGTTCACACACCAACAAGGAAGCTATCGAATGAGGATATCCAGC
The DNA here is from genome assembly GCF_013141755.1 of Anopheles stephensi. Classification (NCBI taxonomy): domain Eukaryota; kingdom Metazoa; phylum Arthropoda; class Insecta; order Diptera; family Culicidae; genus Anopheles; species Anopheles stephensi. The sequence goes on from NC_050203.1 coordinate 20,834,586, forward strand.
CTTCCTTTGTGTTATTGATCTTTACCGAGTACAATAAAGAGATATATTGTTTTCCCAGAAACTGCTTCGTGGAACTACTCAGCTAATGATCCATCCTAAATCTAACCAACAACCAAGAAGCAGAAGACATCAAATAGCTTTCCAGTTAAAGGGAACTCATCTCGATGCACTTTGTTGTAACACTGCCGAAAGAATTTCTCCAAAGTGATCGATCAATTTATATCCGTGAATAATGTACTTACACAACCCAGAAATCCGACCGTAGCTTCGTAAAACTTTCGCTAAATTTGTCGGTTTGATTGAAAATCTAGCGCTAGAAGATTACGGTCAGAAAATGAATAAGTTTGATACGGAGATTGTATACATCTCAACTTTGATGCTCATTCTTCGTAGCCTTGTAGTGCAATTCCAAGAAGGTTTCACAGACACAGTTGAACCTGAGGATGGAAATCCTTTACTCACCTAGAAAGAAAAGAGAAGATAAAAGAAGAGGTTAGACTAAGCAGATCAGCCAGAAATATAGGTATATTAAATAATTTTATCAAAAATAATGAAGGAGCGCAGAAAACAAATGGAATTTCAAAAATATTTTCATAGATATATGTGTGTTAATTGTACTGTAGATTTAAGAAGTATGAAGCTCATAAACCTTGCCAGGCACTACAACCGCGAAAAGGGAGGACGGCGAGAGTGGGATTTGAACCCTGGTCCTGCCTGACGTGTGAAGACCATTATCACCTTGGCCACCGGACCGCCCCAAGCTCATAAACCATTTTGGAATTAAAACGAGATACGCTTCGGCTACTTTTTCTTTTACTTTTTGGTTCTTATTTTATTCTTATACACCTTTCCCTTTTTTTTGTCTATGTTCCTCTTCTTCTACTACTTCAAGTTATCTCTTTAACTTCTTTTTTCTTTTTCTCTTTTTCTTTTTCTTTTTCTCATTCCTATAATTCTAATGTTTTTTTTTTTAAGTTTACCCGACTATTTTTTATAATTTTTGGTGACAAATTGTCATAAAGTTTCTTTTTCCCAGAATTCAGTTTTATCTCACATTTTCTTCATTCTGGGTTCTTTATGTTGTTTTTTCTCTCTCCTTTGCTTTGTTTACTTTCATTGCACAGTACTTCTAGGAAAAAAATCTTTGCCCTTTTTTCCTACCCATCCACACGCTCAAGCCCATTTGACTCTCAACCCATTCCGAAGAGTATGCTGAAACCCATCCATTAAGGGACATCACACCATAACTTGCTCACTCGCCCTTGCAGCGCAAAACAGGCAGCCCCCAATTTAACTCTCTCTCTCTTTACAAAAGCAAGGTAAGCTAGAACCTTCGATAAATTTTCCTTCCCTTTATTTTCTTTTTTTCCTTTTTTTACAAACGCCCCTTAGCGTACCGTTTCTTCTGTGCGGACAACAACCCACCTGCCAGTGCTGGATACAATTTGTTTGAAAAAGCTGCGCATTTAATAATACAAATGTAAGACCTAAGCAGACAAGACACCTTTTTATGCTGCACCTTTCCGAGAATCACTTCAAGGTGAAAAAAAACGTACCACATTCACCTGGAACCGGCGTGTGGAAAGCTGTGTGGCACAATGCTTCGGCTGCTGTCGTACGATAAGTATCGAAGCATTCAAATTCCTAAGGCTACAGTTTCCTAGGCGAAAGGAATTTGCAACAAAAAAACACACACACACGCGGGACTCTCCCACCAGCACAACATTGGCGGCTTAGGACGAACCACCCAAGACCATGCGAACGAAGGCAAGATACATAGAAACGAGGATGAAATCGTCCAACTTGGTGCGCAAATGAAATTAAGAAGTCAAACAGACGGAAAACACTTCTTTTTTCTTCCACGCTTCAATCGCTGTCCGCTTCTCCTGCTACATTTTCAATTACAACTTATCGGCATCAGGGCGCCGTAGCTCGATCAATTTGCTTAGTGGATAGGAGGAAAAAACTCAGATATGGAAGATTTCCACCCGACTGCTAAGCAATCAGATAGCGAATAACAATTTCCAACAACGGGTATAGCATGTTTTTCAGTATAAAATTCAACACACCAATGTCCAGGAAAAGTAAGGAATACTGGAGAGCTTGCTGCTCTCATAACCAGCTTTGCTCGGCGCGATAAAAAAAGCGTCCTTGGTGTATGTGTGAAGTATCCTTCAGCAAAAGAATGTTTAAAGTCTTTCTCACCTCCTGTCACTGCCTAGACTCCTTAACATGCCACACACATCGTCGGTACACATTTGCATATTAAAACACCTGCCAGCCAAGGTCGCTTACGTGCACGATTAATGTGTCAGACCAAGGAGACATGCCGGAACCGGAACCTTTGTGTGCATCTACAGGGGAAGTTGTCGGCCTGTCGGTCACTCGGTCAGTATCGCTCCTCACAGCTCACTCCATGAGAGCCGTAGAGCTATCGTCTGTGCAGACACACACACACATGTCTGCCTCATACAAAGCACTACATCTGACTGCTTCTGTGAGCCTTATTATATTGAAAGAAAGGTGTTGCAAGCCGGATTCTTGAGAACATTATCTCTACTCATGAAATCCATTTCACGCACGGAAGCGTATCGGCGAATAATTATTTACTCAACGCAACTCCTGTTACACACTGAGAACAAACCGTCCCATGCTAATGGATGCCATCCATTGTTTTAAGCAGACATCTTTTGTAACGAAACAATACCATCGTGACGGGGGGAATGCTGGAGAAGAAACAATTTTCATTACAGGAAGCCATTTAGCAGCTTTGCTTTAGCACGAAGTATTCCCCAGAGAGAGGATGTCGAATATTTTGCAACGTTTTCTATTCTCCTCTTTTCGGTGCACGTTGGTTTAACAGCTCTGCCAATACTGAAAAAAAAAATGGCGAAGATATGATTTCAGCAAACTTTCACGAACATGCGCTCCATAAAACGGCACACACGTACAGGGGCGCAGGCTGGTGGTGCAAATGAAAACGATTTGCTTGCGGACCCACAGGGCGACGACAGGACCAACCAATCTCTTCTTCTAGCAGCAGCACATTTGTAATGGAAACTTTGAGCAATAATCGTAAGATTCAATTACTCAGCTGAGGCTGTGCAAGGTTCGTTAAAACGATGAGGATGGTGCAAATAATATCTAGTATTTATATGTGTGATGGTCACACACACACACACACAAACGGACCGGCATCCGGAAAAAACACGCACGTGTTCGTTCTTATAGCATTCAATATGGTGGGTGAGAATGGCATGGCTCTGTAAATCATTTCTCGAAGTTTTAACTTATTTGTTTCAGAGTCTGCATAAAAATAAAAAAGTATTTTGATCACGGGCGTAAAAATGGGAAACTATTCAAAAAGTTGAAACAAAGTGAAGAAATGATTATAGAATTTTAAATCTTTGACTCACTCTTTAGAGATTTTTGAAAAAATATTACTCTGAACAAATCATTTAATTACTCCTTTGGGTTTCAACTCACCCACACTGTCTGTGTCAACTAATGATTCATTCGATCACTCTTATTGAGTGATTTACTCGCAGTTGGAGTAACAGAACACTTAATCACTCTTATTGAGTGAGTTAAAATCAAAAGGGAGTGAGTCACTAGTCGACACAGAAAGCGAGAGTCAGAACAACTCTTTATGCTGAGTTAAAATCATTAACTTCTTTGCTGGGTCAAACTCACTCACTCACTCTTGCTCATTGTGCACATCTCTAGTCCAATGGTTAGTCGTACCGGCGACAGTACACGATAAGACTTATGTCAAGTAAAACTCAGTTCATTCCGCCATAAATCGGACTGCCGATCAAGCAACTGGTAAATTTATTTCCAGGAAGCGAGACATGCCAGCCCAAGATTTCTTAAGATTCTATTCAAAGTACATGATATTGGAGTCGAACAAAAAGAAGCTTGACAAGGGCATTCTATTTTGAATAAATTTTCCCACAAAAACAACAATCGTATCGTACGCTACGTCTGTCTCATAGCAGTAGGAACATTTACCTGAGCTGGACAATGCAATTCTGCCAAGTGCTTTGTTTTGGGAAATTCGGTAAATATATTGAGTAGAAGTAAGGCTGATGATATTCTGAGAATATTCTGAAAGTACTCCACTCCAAGCGTTGAACTTCAAGGTCTGTGACTGAACATCAAGACTTTAAGTGCTGATATTGTTAAGCAGGATTTCTGAGGTGAACAAGTAATGTCCGAGCTCTTTCTGGAAACTACTCCGAAGGCAATGGACAATTTAAAGGTTGAGGATACGTTCTGTCAAAATTGAGCGACACCACTCAAGACCTGACTAGAAATAGTTTAGTCCTGTCAGAAACTAAGGCCGTTGCTCGAAGAACTGACGGGATGTGATGTCCACTCACGATACAGACTCTTGCTAACAACAAAGTCACGAACTTCAATGATGGAATCATAATCAGCGGATCATCCGTGCTCACCCGGAATTAGGTGACCTTTCCCGGTTCGGCGAAGGAAATGTCTACAAACTATTGGGAATTGTACTTCTGTTGTAACTTTACCTAAATTTATAAGTTCAGAGATGGCACGAGGATTAGTAGTGATTCTCGGAAACCCTTCATAATGTGCAATTATTTTTCCCAAATCCGCCTACTCGAATAAAATGCATTAAAATGCTATCAAAAACATTAAAACCTGCCACTATCTTCTTAATGAACACATTTAGCACAGTTTAAGTGTAAAGCAACATGTTCGACATAAAACGGCAATCAAACACCAGCAAACTACCGCGAAAACGATAAGATGGCAACAAAAGAGCAGGGCGGTTCATTCTTCTCTTACACATTGAGTGTGTTTATTTGTCCACTCACTCCACTATTCCGTGTCTCCCCGACACTCGCGACATCCCTACCAACACACCTACCCACCAAACTCACCCCATGCAAATTAATGAGATGGAGCCCCTTTTTAACTTTGGCATTCGGCCACCGTGCCATCACCATCATCATCATCATTTCTGCATAATTTCGTTCGCTCGAAAGATCGGAAAATGGTCACTAGACACACAACACCACATGGAAACACCTTTTCCTCCCTGCCATATCCATTTGCTTTCCCGGACCGAATGGAATGTGACCGTTCAAAAAGCTTCCCATGAATTAAGCTCCGATTCTCGTGAATAAAATCCCAAATTCCTGTGCCGTTCGGACAGACGGGCTTTTTATCAAGGACGAAGAAAGAGAGAAAGAGTTTCGTTGAGGACAGGAATCGGTTATGGCCTTTTGTCGTGTCGCTAATGGGTCAGAAGAGTGGGCAACAAGAAATGGGCAAGCAAAATCAACGATTGATGAATATTTGTGTCACGTTGCCGTTCCGATGTTCCGCGATGCTGGTGATGGTGGTGGAGCTGCTGCTGCTCCGGAGACGCATTCCGGTCGACATTTGAGGAAACAATGACAGCCAACGACAGCGGAACGGCACTCGTTTTGTAAAGGATTCTTTTGGGCACTGAGATAGAATGGTGTACACTTTTGGGCTAGGCGATAGTTGGTACGGTGCCATTCAGGAACAGAACAGCTAAGGTTTTTGTTGAACGCAATGGGAATCGATTCGTTGAAAAGCGTTGAAAGATGGCCAATTCAAAATTGAAAACCGCAGTTTTTTAGGGACATTTTAAAGCTTTAAACAGATTTATATTTTTTTAAATAATGATCCTCTAACATTGTCGGAAAAAATATGAAAAGAATGGTCTTTCAAGTGATTACAAAATTTGTTATTATTACACGTATGTACATATAAAGGTGTATCATAAAGAAGTTTATAAAACAAGCTGTTGAGTAACTTTTATACATATTTGTAGCAATGAAACATAAGCAAATACCAAGAAAAATGAGAGTAACTGAAGATGCTTTAGTAACTAGCAATTGTAGTCTCGGTGGTAGAGGTGACAGCAGCACCGGACTTCACACAGTAGGACCGGGGTTCAAATCTCATCCGGACCTTCTTCCCAGTAAGGACTGGTTTTCCAACTACGTGGTATCGATAAGCCATCTAATAAGCCATAGGTTGTCAGAGCATAAGAAGAAGACTAAGAAGTACTTCATCTAAGATTCAATAAGCTAAAAACTAGTGCATTTTTCTCGCATTTTCAATAAAATCAATGTTCATATCCAATTCTGTGAACAATTCAGTGGCACAAGCATCTGTGCCCAAAAAATTTCTTCGAAAGAACCTTATGAGCCCAGGTGGGGCGGCCCGGTGGAAGAGGAAACAACGGCGCCGGTCTTCATACGATAGAACCGGGGTTCAAATCCCATCCGGGTCGTTCCCCTCATATTACGGTATAAAGAAGTCTAGTAAGCCAGAAATGATAGGCATGACCTACAAGAGGTCGTTAGGCCAAAGAAGAAGATTTCAGTCCGGTTACCGAAGGAGATAGTTCTAGTTCTAGATAGTTCGGTCGGTAGTATGACTAAACATCACGTCGGACCTGGTTTCAAAACACTTCTGCAACGCGATCAACAACAAGCAAAACTGACGATCGAACTTTGAGTAATAAAACGCTATTTTTCCAGGTAATATCGCAACATCCAAAGCATTTAATAAATAAAAGAAAATAAATCATACTCGCTCACGAAACATGCACGAAACATGCTTCTGCTCGCGACCATTAAAGGTCGAACATCGACCACCATCAAATCAGAAGCAATCGCAATTTATATACAAAGCGCCAACTCTTGCAAACACCCTCCCCGGACCGGAAGCCCACACTGTCTGACGCGATGGATGCAAAACAACAGCGCCGCGACAGCAAAGTGCTACTACCAGCTCGTAATCGAACTCGTCTATGCTCGCGTGAATGTGAAGGCAAAACCGCAAGGCACAAGGAGAGGAAATCAACAAGGAAAAGGAAACTCCCACGCCGAACCCACACGGAAATATGCGATGACCGATACCGAAGGACCGGTACACGGTGACGGAATTTTTCTCTTGCTTTCTGCTCTATTTTTCAAAGTCATGATTTCATCATTTACCATGAACCTCAGAGAGAGAGCGAGTTGTGTCCGTGACCGCCAACCAAGGACGCACCACCATCACCTTGCCAGTTGGTTTCGTTAGTCTGCAGGACAATTGCGTGTAGCGTGTGAAGTGACGTGTACCGTAATTCCCTACCTGTAGTTAAGGGTTTATTGTTCGGTGTGTGTGTGTGTGTGTGTGGGCAGGAGCGAAATTGTTGATGGGACACAGCAAGGTTCGTGAGTGATGGCTTCAAACAAATGATTGACTATAAAGCTCAAATCGTATTTTTCTTGTAGTGTGAGGCTTTGAGTTAAGTAAATCAAAATTTCTACGAAAGGAATCGCAACTCATTTGAATGGAATTTCCCCAAGCACAAAGGCAATTTCACAATTCTTGAAATGTTTTGATTAAAATAATAGTCCCAGCCAACCCTACTGAAACAGCCACCACTGTAACTGACGCCCGACATACTGCCCTATACGGCACTATGTAGTTTCACACGATGATGATCACACGTTATGGTTCCATTTCACGCAACTTCGCTGCGGATGTTTCCCGTACGGTGGCGCTGAATGCCCCATCCCAGCGCACCATATCGACAGGACACAAAAGGGTTTTCCCATCGTATTTTCTGAATTTCTTCACACCGTGTCAACTGCTCTCCTACCGATCGTCTGCTTCTTCGCTCACCTCACCTTCGCCATAACGGCAGAAGTCAATTAAACTCTAACAAAACGCATCCCCAACGTTACTAAGCACCATCATGTGTACGATGAAGCACACCACCAGCCGGGGTACATGGTGGAAAATCATGACCGGTAAATTGCTATCCCCGGGTTTGTACCCCCAAACGTGGGCGCCACGGTAACAACCACGGCGCGTACTTTCCAGAATTCTGCAGCTTTCGAAGTGCTGTCGTGCGGAGGTCGTCATAATAAACCGCCCGTTACTACCATAACCGCCGATTTGTTTAATTTTGATTACCTTCAGTTGGACGGCAAAATGGCGGCAAAGCCTGTCACACAGGAGGACCTGTTTCTTCACAGAACACTGTCAAGGTCACGGTATCGGGTTGGAGGATCTCGCAGTGGAATGTCTACCACGGTGGCAATTCGATTGGCACGTTTTCCAAGTTCAAACACACGCACACACTTGGATGTGCGACATAAAGTTATTTCACCGGCTTATGGTTTGACGAAAATGGGTGCAGTTTGAGGGAAAAGCGGTTAGATCGATTCAGGTTAATGCAGCCAATCACATCACAATTGATTGGGTATGAACGTTCAAATTTAGTTTACAATGTAATACACGAACAATGTAGTCTCTAGGGACTAGATTCTGAAAGATACGCTTTTTTGAATTGATTATTGCGAATTGCATATTACATGGTGAAATACGTTCTGAGCATATTAAAGAAGCAATTTATTACATTTTGGAATTTGATTCTCTTACTCTGCTTTGGGATTACGACCTCGAGATACTTGGCATTGCTGGCCTGCTAGTCAAGCGCTACAACTGATGCAAGGTCCTGTAGAAATCTCTTGGCTCTTTTTGACAGACACATCAATGCCATCACTTTGTCCGAGTTTAGGTCTAGCGCTGGAGCTGATCAGCTGGGTTGTCCGGTACCATTTTTATGACATGACTAGCACACCATAATAATAACATAAGATTGTAAGAACTTGTGGAGCTCGAACAGCTTATAATTGTAGTGATTCCTCCATTGAGCCTTGTTCATCCTGTAGTATGACCTGTTGGCACCTAGGAGTCTAGTCATCTATATCGTTGTCCTAGACTTCGCTTCAAGAGAGATAATGTTTTGGACGACTTCGGACTTCGCTTCTTCCAAGTCGCTGTTTTCCTAACACCTGTTCCATCCTTCAAATCATTGTGGTCTATGGCATATGTGACTTATAAATACAAGATAGCCCTCAAAGTTTCCACCTGCGAAGTCTCGTATGAACCTGTAACACCAAGATAAAGAGTAGACATGCAAGCTTCTCTTCCTGATGTTGGTTAGTGATGGAACTAAAGGACCCTGACATCTGACATGTAATGGTTGGCCATTGCCATTTTTCTCTTCTTCTTCCTTAGCACTACATCCTCGAAAGGTCTCGGCCTGCCATTAATGGATCTCTGTGACTTGATTTTACGCTTAGCAAAAGTAGTCAGCCCTGCGTAAGGAGAGGCAGGCCGAATGGGAGTTGCCCCGGTCCAGACGTCGCCTCGGCTACCAGACCCCACCATAACCATTCTAACGAACGAAATAATCTTCGAATCATACGAATGCGTTTTTAGTTGAGTCCTCTATGCGGTGTCAGCGTTCTGAATAGAATTTGATATCGTTTTACTTCTTGTAAGCACCCAGTTATACTTGCCGGCCTTGCTAAAGTATAAATTTTTATTTATTTTTTTATAAATCTACTGAAGTACAGGACAGCTTTCCTAAATTTACACAATACAGTTACTATTAAGCAAACATGCATCAGAACAAACAATACGTAATGCATTATTAAACCACCAGCCCATGCCTTCCAACAAACATGCCCTCAGGATGAGCCATTCAACAGCACGCGTTAAAATATGCAACAACGCTCCCGTGCAGCAGAGTGCTGAGGCGCAGCTGACAAAACAAAAACATCATTAAAATTTGCTGAAAAGGATTTTACTTAAATATGCACAGGCCGAAGTTTTCTGCATGACATCGCATCAAGCAGCATCTCTCTCTCGCGTCCTCCCTCATCTCTCTCTCTCTCTCTCCATCCAACCGGGGCTAAATTCGTTTGCTCAAAGTTTCCTGTGCTACACATTTGTGGAACCGGGCGACCGTAAATAATTAAACTAAGAAAAACTAAACTGTGTCGGTTGAAAAATTACATTTCAAGAGCTCATCATTCATCCAGCTGGAGAAGCTACATAGGAGCGAAAAACACTCTCCCCTACCACTGCCACCACATGACGCACTCGCTTCGATCTTCACTTATCGCCGTCTAATGAAGATTTGCGATTTCTCTTCTTTTCTGTTCACTATTTAGCAGCAGTGTGGCCTGCCGTGCTGCTGCAACCATTTTCCTACCGTAATTATGTCACGATGACGAATCGTATTTCCAGTTCCGAGGTGCTAGTGGCACACAGCAGTTGCTGCTAACCTGTCAGCGTAAGGCATGGAAAGTTTTATTCTAGTTAAGAATCGCGCGAAACGAGCGAGAATTAATGTGCAAAGCTACAAAAAAAAACCCCCAACAGCAACGACTGCAAAACAATTTTTAACTCGTCGTGAGGAATAAAAAGTATAACATCAATGTCATTAATTACGAAGTTAAAGATTAAAGAGATTCTCCCGAAGGAGAAGGTGCAAGAGTGCTATAGCAAATAGTAATCCTGCCGCGCGCCCAAAGCTCCATCATTATGGCTGGGAGTTTTTTTTTCTTTCTTTTTGCCCTACCATAATAATTAACGTAGATGCAAACCACAACGTACCTACTATTGATTACTAATAGCGGCACAACTGTTGAGCGCTCGACCACGCAACATTGGACCAAGTTCAACACCTTCCTGAACTTTCCCTCCCTAATGGAAGGCGAAACTGAAGAACCTTGCTATTACAGCGTAATGGAGCAGAGAACTCACTCGGCCCCTTTTTACCGTCCATTCCTGCCAGGTCCATTTGTACACTGGTCATAAAATTCCCAATCCTTTCGGGCGGAATGATAAAAACATGCCAAGGCAATGGCTGGATTTACATTATTCATTAACCTGTTACAGCGTTCCTCCGGTTGGTTGGGCTTTAAGAAACTCACCCAAAATCATCGACCATGGGAATGATGGCACCCGGGAGAAGTTCAACAAACGTGTAAACCTTTGCTAGCTCACCCGAATCGTTACACCAGCCAGTATAGGGTGATACTATCGCCGAAGGATAGTTCGGACGAACCTCTCTGCTTGAGTACAGATGTGCGGTAAGTGATTTTTAGATTTCATTTACACACATCACATCACAACATCTGTCTGGGAAATGGGTATCAACTTACCGAATGGCCAGCCCTTGCCCACGGCATTTCGAATTAATCCAGGGGGAAAAAAGTCAGCCAAAAAAGCAGGTAAAAAATGGAGAGATTGATCCTGTTTTCGTGACTCAGGTAAAGGATCGATCGTTGGCAGGGAACGACGTCTTGAACGACGGACACGCAATTGTGGCGATAGATTCTAATGTTTCAATCTAGATTGGTTTGGGCTACGTTTAGTCCTAAAACGGACATGGGAAGCCTGTCTAATCTTTTGATCGCTATACAAAGCAGAGTGTGATTCAGATCATGTAATGTGAGGCACATATTTAACGTTGATACTAAGAGGGCACCAGTCTTTACACGGCACGAACGGGGTTCAATTCTCATCTGAACCGTTCCCCCATAAATTCAAAACGTCAAGCGTAAAATACCTCCTGTCTGAATCATACCGTCGCATTCAAATTGTATAAACCACAGTACGTACCGTTAAAAGCTTATTGAAACCAAAACAAAAACCCAGAAGAAGGCAAAGTATGCACGTCGTTTCGTTTATTGTCTAGCAAAACGACTCGAAACAACAAACTAACCTAGTGAAGCAAGCAAAAGGAAAAACACACCACCGTGCACATTCCTTCACTTCACGGCTAATGAGTGAGAGCTCGCGATACGGGGCCGGCAAATGAGTTGAGGATCGTTTGTGGGCATTTCAAATTTTTCATGAACCAAATACCATAATGTCCTGATTGCTTTCCCACCTTCAGCTCCGCCATCGGTTTCGGTTGAACATTTAATAAAGAGTTTTTTTTCCAGGCGTTCGACACGGCGAGCTAGTGCCCGTCAACTTCACCTGTACCGACACCCCACTCTCGTTCGATCAATTATAAATGCTTTAATGCATTCAATATTTATGCAGGGTGACGTTTGATTTACCCGGTCCCTGCAGCCTTCCACAGCCGCAGACGATCCGCCCGCGGCTCGGGATGGATGGTCCACTATTTGACAGAAACATCGAGGCCTCCTTAAACAGAAGTTTTCCTTGGTGCTGGTGGCGGTGTTCGGTGCGGTGGTGGACGGTAAAAAAAAATCAACAACAAGCATAGCGAGATACGCCCAAATATACACACCAACAACATCATCACCGTTGGCAACGGGGAAAAACACGAATCGATTCTTCCCAGGTGTTGCTCCAACAGACAGGGCCTCGCGGGGTAAATGGCCCTCCTAGGCGCCGCGGAACTTTGTCAGCACGAACAAACAATGAATTCTTCCTACCATCAAGGGCAGAACTGGGAATTTAACGTGGCTTATGCCTCTTAGGGTCTAGCCTACCAAGTACTTGCCTGTTCTAGTGTTAGAATTGATATGCGGGAAAATGCAACAAGCGACGGAATTCTATTTAAACGGTATCAACACAACTGCTATAGACGTTTTAAAAGTGTGCAGGCTTCAGAGGCAGATTATTCAAGCCTTCATTTTGTTTTGTTAATATCGCTTCTTAACGAAATTGTTGGAAATTTTTTCGATTACTGTCAATACACATGGTACAAGAAGGAAATCTGGTGTGCTCGGCCATTTCGTGTCATTACCCAAACGTATTGGTTTGCTTATGTTTAAATATAGTTACGAAAGGGCCATGATGTCTACGATAAGAAGAAGAGTTTAGATTTGTGTTTTATGTGCACAAGAAACAGCGGCTTTGAAACACAAATAGTTCACATACGTTCAATATGCGTTCAATAAGACAACAGAGCCCAACGATCTCAGAGAATTCTGTAGATTTTCAAGGATTTTGTAAGGTATTTTCAATAGTCAATGATTTAAGAGCATAAAATTAGCATCTTCTTCCTCTTTCTTGGCCTAACGACCTCATAGGTCATGCCTGCCATTTATGGTTTATTAAACTGAATGATACCGCATAGTTGGATAGTCAGTCCTCACTATAAGGGAACGGCCCGTATGAGAATAAAATATTTGTGAAATTGTCTCATAAATAAAGAAATAAACTATAGTCTACCAGACGTTATTCTATTAAGCAATTCTACCCAAACTTTTAAATAAAATGGCATTAATCTGAATATTTAGGCATAATAAGCCTAAATAGCGCATAATTAATACGCTTAATATCGCTTTTTTTAAATCGTTATAATAACATTTCCAGAATTTTATTCCGAAATTCCAAGGCTCCCCAAATAAGTGAGGAAGAATGGTCACTTTGAATCTCATGAGCAATTATTATTAATTATCTGTAGCTATTGCTGCTACTGGCCAGGCCGTTCTATTGGAATAATAAAAATACACTAACAAAACAAAATAATTAATATTCAAACACCAAGTGATCATTTTTACTTGCACGTTTTTGTTGATTAAAAATTATGAAAATTGTGTAATGCATTTAAAGAGTTTTTGGATACTGTTTTCGGTTATAAAATTACGCATTGTTAATATTATAAATGGATGAAGGCTTCTCTAGAGACATAACATTAAAATGTTATTGCTTTATTTTAAAATATTCAAGTAGCAATACGGCCAGGCCGTCCCTTACAAATAAAAAAATGTTCGTCAATTGTTTTAAACGGTCCAGTGGAAGAAGCGGTAGAGGCGTCGGTCTTCAAACGCCAGGCACGATATCGAATCACATCCGGACAGTCTCACCGGACGCAGGACTTACATTCCGCCCAAGAGTAAACTAAGCCAAGCAAGTCTGTAATGGCTGAGCAACGGTTTAACGAATATGGTATGGAGAAAATTGTTTAAGTTCCTTAGAAAGCGTGTTCAAGTAGAATAAAATATCAAACCAAAGTAATAAGAATAAATAAATGCAGAAAACAATACAAATTTTGAATAAAATCTATAAAAATCATTAATTAAAATTCACTTAAAATGATAAAAGACATCATTATTTCATCGCATTGCCGCTCCTAAACTCAAAACATCCTCCATACGCAGCACACCCTGTACGCATGCTACTAATTGTGACTTCACTTTCAACGCATATTCCGGCGCAACCCGTCAGAACACAACATACCATCAGCAACATCATCTTGCTCGCTCGCTTTTTTGGTAAAATATCGCCCCAGATAACGGCACTCTAAACAACGACAAGCATTTTTCGATAGATTCAATACAGCCTTGAGATAGGAGCTACGCACACCAGACCAGGCCTCTAGGAAAATAAGAAACATTGCCCGATTGCCCTGCTTTGTTTGCTATCATCATCTCTGACACCTGTGTGTCTTCCTCCATGGAAACCGTCTGCGCCGTCTGTGTGGGGATATCGGGCTGGATGCGTGTGTTCGTGTGAACGCTGGATTAGAAGCGCGATGCGTATCATGTGCTTCCGACCAGGATAACGAAGCAATTTTCAGATTATTAACCCTTTTTGGAGAAACAAAAGAAAGGCTTTCTTGGGTGCAATATTATAATTTAAAAATAAAATATAAAAAAAGGAGAGAACTCATTGCCTTTGCTGATGATTCTGTTGCACCGCTTTTTCTTCTTTCACTGCACTCGCGGAAGCTGCAAATTTTACCTTTTGCTATTAACTTACCTTCATTAGGAGCGATGTTTGTCCCGGGCGCATCCACGGGATCACGCAGCGAGAAGGACGCGATTTCTCATTAACACCGGAATCCCGCACTACTCAGAACGCACACGGATATGGATTTTCCTATCTTTCCTTCGCCTGCACAGAACAGCACCAGACGCACAATCAAATACACACACACAGTCACACACTCGCTCGCATGCACGCACGGATGTACGCACCGTATCAATAGCGCACCATTTGGGGGAAAAAAGCAACCGCTGCAGCAAGCAGCAGAAGGAGTTGCGAAAACGAGAACGGGGAGAGGTGAAAAACAAAACGTACACCGGAATGAACGAAAAAAACCCCGTGAGATGTCCGTTTCGACCGTACAAATTTTCCTACAGCACGCTTCACTTGTACCGCGTACGAATTGGTTTTATCGGGAAGATGCACGAACTGGTGCGTGTCTTTTTTTGTGTGGTTATTGCTCTAAACTGCAATTTAATCGCGCAAAAAAACACCACACGCAAAGTGCGATTTTATCCACACAACATACGCGCTCTCACTCTCTGTGTTTTTCTTCCCGTAGCAACTCAAGGTGCATAGAGCTAGAGAGAGCGAGCTGAAAATTTGAGACACACAGTTTGACAGCCAGCTGTTTTGCCAGCAAAAGGGATTTTGTTTTGCTTTTGTCAAAATTTAATGCAAAGGAAAAGTTAATTAGGGTAGGAAAATTATGTAAAATTAGTGTACAAGTTTTTTTTGACTCACTTACAGTCATGTGCATTCTTATTTTCTTCGAATCTTTCTCGCATATGTGTACACCTTGTGCGCTTTATGATTTCAAGAACTCAACTCGAGTGTAAACCCAGTCTTCGTACGTGACAAATTCAATTTGTATACTGTCCTATCCCCCAACAAAACCGTTGCAAAAGGTGAAATATATTTTATGCGATTTATTAGCAAAAAGAACGTTAAATATTTATTATTATTTTTTATGCCATTAGTTATTGATGAACGCATAACTATCAGCTCAGTTGAATGTGTTCGTTGAAATAAATCAAATCAGAAAATTATTTTAAAAATTCAACGTTTAATGTGATTAATAGATTCATTAGAGCCGGTACGGTGGCAGACGCGATAGCAATGACGGTCTTCACACAGTAGGACGGGATATAGAATTCCATCAAGACCACAGTTTAGAAATCCAGAAAATCAGTTTAGCGGGCCCATGCACGCCTAGGCCTATGCGAGGATTTAGAACGAAATTTGAAGACGGGGCTAGCTGAATAAGTAATGAACAATACAAATAAATTCAAAAATCAAAATTGGAAAGAGATCCAGCACAACTTAGATGGAAAATAATTTCTCTCTAATTCATGCATTTCCGAATGTCTGGACTCTTCTTTATACTTTCTTTAACATTCCAGACCTGACCTCGACCTCTAAATCTCTTCCAAGAACATCCCAATCGCGGATAACAGCCCCCGCTCCAGCCAACATGTTATTAAACAAACTGTTTCAATGTCATGACTTTGTCTGGGAATTTGTGGTAATCAAACCTTTTACGACTAGTGGATCTACTCCATTCCCCGAACCGTGTTACCGATTCCAGACGCAACTTCATTAACCATTCCTTGCCCATTAACTCTAGCTTCTATTCGCTTTCTTTATGAATAGTTTCGTCGTCTGGTTGTCTGCTAAAATATGACCGACCGCCGCAATGAAAAAGCAAACCGCCAAAAACAGCGACATTCACCTCCAAACCTAGTGTGCTACGCATGACGATCATCTGCCGTGCCGATGCATCAAAGCGAATAGGCCCTCCCGTGTTGCCTAAAAATATCCCCACGTAGGCGTTCATTGCCAGTTTCCACCATACAAGTGTCTCTGTAAAAATGAACGGACAGCAGGAAACAAAAAGACCAGACACTAAGAACCCCATTAACGTCTAGACCGCAGAGCTTCTTCGCTTCGTTGGCTTATTGCAATTTTTGGTTCCTACAGCGCGCCCCTTAAAAATCTAGCGCAGCAGACCATATCTGACTTTGAATGACTCTTTTTCGGCTAACCCGATCCACCATCAGACATCCAGACATTCGTTGAACTTCAACTTCTTGCCCCGTACCCGTACGTGTCTTAATCTTCCAGCACCTATTATATCACTGATCCTATTCTCTAAGGTTCTGACATTCCCAGACACCGGTGTCTATGAAATCTGCTTAAGAACCATTATTCCTCCCGCGAGAGCCTCCTACTAGCAGTTTGGTAAAGGTGACCCCAAAAGAACCCCAAAACTCCCCCGTCTAGAATCAGCTCCCCTGCCGGTGGTGGCGGTGGTTCGTCATCTATCGCTTTTCATGCCACCACCACGTTCTCCAGGAAGTCTGGAGGACGTCCTCTTCTCGGTTCTCGGCTGCATCGTGCCAGCTCTCTTCTCCGTCCGTCCGCTTATGGCATCCCTTGCACACCCTTCGATCGATGATCGTTCTGCCCGGCGTTGCATGTGTGCGACTCGTTTTCGGGACTCTTTTCAGTTCGTTCGTTTGGGCCATTTTTTGCTTGCCTTTTTGTTTGGTAACTCCAACTCCAGCGTTTATTTATGGTGGTCTGGCCACCACATTTTTAGAGATCGTCTAAAAACGGGCCCCAAAACAAAGCTTGCAGTTATGAGTGGGTTTAGCGGAAATCGAACAAAAAGCAGGGTAAGAAACATACATGAATCTCCTCCACTGCAGCACTAATAACCGACGGGTTCGTCTAGCGTCCGCGTTCCTCTCGTCACAGCCTCGTGCGATTGTACCATCTCACGGTTGCAGGCAGGCTCAAGTGGTGCAGAGGGGGGTTTCTTTTGGAGGATCGTCACCACCGAGCCATCGAGGGCAATAATTTTGTGCAATAAAACTGAAACCGCTAAACGGACGCCTCTTTGACTTAGGCGGTCATTCCTGTATGATATTCGCGATTGTTGGCTGTTTGGATTCGATATGGTCCTATGATCGCCAGTCTTATACTCGTTTATGATTTTCAGGAACCTGTTGCGTTACTTTTCGTTGATTAGTTCCAGGTTAAAGCAATGTTAAAAAGGTTAAACAATGCTCTACCTTTGTGCTTCATGAGTCATGCTCGTCTTGTACTAGAATTGCATGTTTTTTAAAGTGGAACAAGGTTCAGGTAATTTGAGATACAGCATGGTAATACGAAAAAAATAAAACTATTAAGGGAAATAGAGTTGAACAAGAGATCTAAAGAGGGTCCTTCTATAAATCTTCTAATAATTCATCTCTATACGAATCCTAGTCCTGGATTTTTTTTTACTACTCTTGCGAGAAAAATTTGGGGTTTAAAGGTGAAATGCAATGTTTATTTAATTTTACCAAAATAATTCAAATTTCTTTGAAAATTTTACTCGTCTCCCTGCATCTCATCTTCTTCAAACATACAGCAAAGAATGATTTAAGAATGGCTGTTATTGACGACCATCACACAAGCTATACAGTGAGTTCGAAATAGTCTAAGAGACTTATTTAAGTAATTATCATGCAAACATATTTAATATTAAATTTTATAAAATGTTATTTAAATGCATACATACTAAATTCTACTGTAGTTAATTTAACCACCGGACGGCCCGCTGAAAGAGGCGACTACGGCAGCGGTCTTAACACAGCAGAGCAGGGATTCAAATCCCATCTTAACTGTTCCCCCGTAGCGAGGACTGGCCATCTAACTACGTGGTATATTTAAGTCTATTAAACCAGAAACTACAGGCACGATTTAAAAGGTCGTTAGGTCAAGAAAGAATTCAATAGGGAAGTTTATCTCAATCATCATATTAAAAGGACGCTGAATGGAATTGAAATTTCACTAATTATATACAAATTAAACAAGATTTTAAAACAATTTTAATAAGAATTTCATGGGTGTGACAACATTATTTAGATAAAAGCAACGTATGTCCATTAGCTTAACAAGGTACAGCACATGACAAACCAGGCGACTCCATTTAGCTGTAAAAGGGACCATTAAAATACTCTTTATTCCACACGAAATTGTGTAATTGATTATTTAACGGATTTTAACTATTCTTCTAAAAGTTGCAACTCTCTGCATTCTATATACCAAAACGCCATCATCCACCCCACTGTGAGCCTGTCTGCGTTTCGTTCTGTTTATACACCCTTTTGCACCCCATCCCATCCACACTTGTATATCTTTGTCGGTGTGTGGGGAGTTTGCGGGGGGTTAGTCTCAACGGCAACAAAAAAAGCGAAAACAAACCCCTCGATCAGTTCAAAAATTTTGGCAACTCGTGGCTGTATCGCTGTGTATGTGTCTTGGTGTCAACCGGCGAACGGGACGGCTTTTTTTTGGTTGCAGCCAAAACGACTTTATGGTTTCAAGCCACGGTGTTGCTTGATGCAACAACGTTCGCCCACTTAAACTTCAACCGGTCTCCCCCCCCCCCCCCCCCTTTCTTCCGGTGCACCATCAGCGCCGCTGCCCCACGATTCGGCAGTTAGATTTCTAGTCTCCGCTTTCGTACGTGATTCGCACATTGCTCGACCGAACCGAAACCATTTGCTGGGGGTTAGTTTTACTGTTGGATTGGAGCAAATCATCATCGTTTCTCTCTCTCTTTCTCCCTCTCTCATGCTATCAAGTATAATATTTGTCTTCCCCGGCTGAATTTTAGTCCCAATCGGTTTATGACCGTCAAGACTGTTTCTTCCCCGAAACAAAGACTCTCCAAATGTCTGCTGATCTTGCGTCACCTCATACTTCTACTCCCCAACTTCTACACCACATTCCTCCTTCTCCCCCCCCAAAAAAAAAAACAAGCCAACAACCTAATCCTAAATCGCGTCGGTTCTATTCACTGAGCAACAAATTCGTTCTAGCGCTGCCACTGCACTGTTCTGGCACGATCACTTCCCTCGCTGCTGCAAATTGCAACGATCGTTAGTTGACTTTTCTGTTCTTGGTGGGGTTGCGTTGTTGTGTCTGAGTCTTTTTCTTGCCATTCCGCGCCCAATCAACCCCCATCACCCCCTCAACTGTGCTGGAGCGTTAAATTTAAAACATTTTTATTTGATCGTGCATCGGTCAAGGTTACCGGTGCGCAGTTTCGTGGCTCAAGGTTTTTCCCTGCTGCGCTTTGTGCAGGCAAGCATTTTTGGGTTGAAGCTTTAAATTGATAGGAAACCCTGTCGAATCGATGCCCGGGGTGGATGGTTGTGTTGGGGAAAATATTTTAGCAGAAAAAAAAAATCAAGGAACAGAACAGACCCAAGCCAAAAAAACGGAACGAAATTCCCAAAGGAAGTGTCGATGAGCTTACGTGGCTGCAGTCACACAAAGAAGCTCGAAGCGAGGGGAAAACGAAGCAGTGGATTGAATTTTTAGACACATTGCAAGGTGAGCTGTGCATAGGGAGATCAAAATGCAACATTTTTATCCGAAACAGAATGGGATGGAAAATGCAAGACGGAATCGGTAGAAAGAGACAGGGCGAAAATACCAGCTTGAAGTCTTCTTTGGTTGGAATCTTTGGCAAGATCAGAAGAGCTAAATCACTGCAGTCGGATCGAGTTAATGAATAAATTTGGTGTTGAAAGTTGTGTTCGGTGTAGCGTTTGTGTAGGATTTTTCGTATCTTTGCGATTTTTCTTACTGCCAGGTTTTCTTTATTTCGTGATTTTTTATATAAATTTTTAAAATTATGTTTACATACATAAGATTTTATGTTTTTTGAATTTTTTTCTCAATACTTAACGCTTTGTCTATTATAAATATTTACATCACTGAACACATGAACATCCACATGAACCATAAGGTTGAAGGTTACACTGCACAGTGAATCTGTTCGTCGATTAACATAGACGGAAACACCAATTTTATTGCAACACAGGTTGCCCCCCCCCCCCCCCCCCTCCAAACACCTTCACTACCGTGTTCTGCACTTTGAGGTGCATTGTCGTTTGCTTTTTCTGCTTCTCAGTCACCTGCATACTGCTTGACTTTGGCATTGACCACATCGCTGGAGGTTGTTTGTGTGTGGCTTTTTTTTGTTTCTTCCTCGTCCTGTTGCATTCGACCGCCCGTCCGTATGACGAAGGCCGAAAGGAAATGAGCACGGCAATCAAAACGAATCGCAGCGCTGAGTTGAAATGATTTCCGGTAAGCGAGAGGGATCTTTTTTGTGGATTATGATTTTGCTGAGTGCATCAAACGTCAATGAGGGTATAAGACTTTAAAATTGACTGTAGAATCTCTTATACTGCAAATGGCAGCAGCTTCCAACAAGAAGTTCGTACTTCATTTGCATCCGTCGGAAATCCAAATTCCTGATTCCTCTCTGGAAAATACAATACTTCCAGTTTAAGAAATATTGCTCAAATTTTTAGGTTGCTCTGGTCTCTAGGAGCATAAGTGTTGTAAGCAGATAATTCTAAGCCTCGATCATGCTGAAAGCTAGTTGTGAGGTCCTGGAAGCCTCAATCATCAGCTCCGAACTCCATAAGGGGCCTCTTCAAATATCTCCACTTGGGCTCTAACTCTGGCCTAGTTAATAGAATCGATGTATTAGCTTTCATTGTGCTTAGGGCCTCCCAGAGGCTTAATCAGCCACTGTAGCTTAGAGCGAGAAACAATAAATATCAGCTCAAAAATGTCCTAATCACACATTCATCATAATACAGTCGTCACCTTCCCTAGACATACATATAACATACCATAAAATTCTCAAAATCAACGTAATAACACGCTCGGTTGATAAGCTAGCCGACAAAGGATTCATTAAAGTCAACCTAGCCTTTAGCATACAATCCTAGGAGCAATAACAGTACCTTTCAACCTTCAGCTTTGATCGAAGCATAGAGCCTAGAGCTTCAGAGGGAAACGAATGCGAGCCTTCTTAGAAATAGAAACCTAGAACATTAAAAACCTCCGAAAGGGATACCTCTAACGGTACCTTTACTATTCCACCAAGACGAGCTCTCATAAGATATTAGACACTTCTGAGAATCTGCTTAATAACAAAAATTTGATCCCGCCACTCTCGCACACGCAAAAGGAAAATCTAACGGTATTATGTTTTATTTTATTGCTATCATAACAATACTCAAAGTCAAGAGGTTAAAAGGATCAAAAAGAAAACATTAAAAACCATCGCCACAATACAAATTAGTTAAATTGTACAAAAAAAAAACTCACACGCCCTTTTTGTTTCCCATTTTGCGAATCTAACCCATCTTGGGCGGGTGTAGTCAACCGTTCAATGACCACACCACAAAGTAGAAGATTCGCATTTTATTCACGGTGCATTATGAGCTCGATCACTTTACGAGCAAATCCCCAGCACCGTTAAAGTATTCCATTCGCGCAACAAGTTCACAAACGCACCCTTGAATCTTATTCTCTGTTCCCTCCCGATAAGTCCTGCTCAAAAGTTTGATGACCATCCTTGGGGTGTTGGGGTTTATTTCTTACTACTCCCAAGAGCATGCACACAAGTAGGAACGCAGGATGGCTTTTATTTTAATTATATTCATCGTCAGTTTTTTTTTTTCATTTGTTTCATGACGATTTTTAGCTGTTGTCGGTCGATCGGTTCAACACTGTTCGGGAGGCATGCAAACCCCGGTGCACCATTGTGCCATTGCTTTACGATGCGATTACCACATTCGCGTTAATGAGCAGCGTCAACCCACATGGCTTCATTTGGTGCCCATCGGAACCGGGGATTGATTGTTCGTTACCGTTGTTTTGTGCTGCTGCACTCAACCAGTGCGATCCTTAACGCGATGCAGCAGGAGGTAAAGAATGTGGGTGAGCGAAGGTCATTGACTGCAGGTGTGCAGTTACGGTAGGACATAAACAAGTGACTCCCATCCACTAGCTAGCTCATTCTTTTACAAATGACAAACATACGGTTGTGGTGTGTCACACAAAGGATATGTGACGGCAAGAGGGCCATTCCATCTCCAGCGTAACGATCAGATGTGCCCGAATGTGTATGATGTGTCCACTGTCAACCGTACATTTTGTGTCATTTGCAGCACGAGGTTTTTTCTTTAATCCAAGAGCCAACACACACACACACACACACCGCTGCGCGCCATCCGACGCTCGGCTGATTTATTTTTATTTCGACATTTATGATCTCATACGTTTCGAGTGTGGTTAGGCCGATCGGCCGACAGGAATGGGAATGGAAGGCAGCAGCACTATTGTCGTGGTGGTGCAGAGTGCATCGATGGAGCAGAGAGTTGGTTGACATCTGAACAGTTGAAAGAATGGAGTTTAAAAAATAGCAACTACTGCATCTGTTTTCTTTACTATTTGTTGATAAGTAAGTCTAGTACAATTAACAGGGGCGGTCCGATGGCCGATACGACAATAGCGCCGGTCTTCATATGGCTTCAAATCCCATCAAAACCGACTGCGAGATCTTGCAATAGTCTCTGGTGACCATCTCAAGAATACGGCGAATGGGGAAACAATAAGAGCAGTTTTATAGAAGACCTTGGTTGTATTGGTAGTTTGAGCAATTAAAATCGATGGAGCAAAAACAAAAACAATATGGACTTTTCATGGCATATTGAAAAAATTTATATTCCACAGCAAACTTAGGAGCTGTCCGGTAACATAGGCGACAGCGGTAATGGTCTTCACACGGCAGAACCGTTCAAATCCCATCCAGACCGCCTTCCCGTACACAGGGCTGACTGCTTTGCTATGGGTAAAAATAAGTCACAGAAGGCCAGAAATGGCAGGCCGAGTCTTTTGAAGGTTGTAGTGCCAAGGAAGAGGAAGAAGAAGATACTTTATCATCAAAATATTGAAGCGATTTGAAACATAAAAATGTTTTTACAAACTGAAATAAATCTTAAAACAATATTATTTCATGCGACAGTTGTAAAAAATGTTCTAACTTATTTAAATAAAAATGCTCAATACGAAGCATGTAAACAGAAAAAAGTTAACACACACCGCATACAAACCTAAAACCATCATAACATTTATATAAACCTATAGCACCAGATGAAACAAGATGAAATAACAAAGTTTTCTATCCTTCTTTCTCCTTCGTTTTCCTTCCTTTAGTAAATCATTCCCGAAATAAATAAAATACTACATCGTATTCTCATTCAATCGTGAATAACAATCCCCATTGCACCGCACACCGCATGCACCTGCACTAAGGCACCCGACCATCCATCTGCGCTAAATGTCATCACGTACGCAAAAAACCACCTCCTCCAAAAACGCACCTGGGGAAGCAGACGGACCAAAAACAGCGTAAACAATTATCCCGTTTCTTTTTTACAATCCCAAAATGTACATTAAACCTTCCACCGCGACCACACGACAGAACGGTTGAAGTGATCGCGGGATCACCTACATAGGGTCAATGACATGATACTGCGAAGGTGTCACAAAAGGCAACACCAATACACCATTTGTGAGGGAGAGGTGAGATACATCGCAAGCTCATGTTATCACCCACTACGCTACGATCGCTTTGAGGTGTTTTTCGGACCAGGGATAAATTCAACCAACGTTGAATGTTGGTGCTGGTAGATAGGCTACAACTCCACCACTCATTCTTCATCCCAAGAGAGCTACAACAATCTGGCCCAGCTTTGACCGTCTTGAAGTCCGCGAAGGTCTGCTCATGTGTTCTTACGCCTACGCCTGAAGGTGTTCTCATTTCAGCCTCCTTCAGCTTCAACTGCGTCACCTTTTGATCATCCCCGGAGGTAGATTATCGAAAACGAGTTCTTGCTCGATATATAGCCGCTGACTTTAAGAGGCATACCGGGCAATCTCTCTACACAGGATATTGGAGCAAATGGAGCAGGTTGATTCTTGAATTCAGATACTCTTGCTGATCCGCATCAGCCCTTCAGAGTCCCTGTGGACTGGTGTTACACTAGCAGCTTCATGTCAGCTTGTCCCTATTTTTATGGGTACTTAAAATTTTATTTGTTTACTCTTGGAGATTCTGCAAAACATCGCTATTTTTTAATTGATAGTTAAAACAACGACCACAATAATTGCATCACTTGCAAGACGATTTTGCAAGACAAGCTTACAAATTAGCTGTTAATTAGCCTCGTCTTCAGCTGGACGGGAGATAAAATCAACCCCATCTAGCCTATCGCTTGCTCGATGCTCACCGTTCTCCATCTTCTCCCAGCCGGTCGAGATGCACTTCCCAAGTCCCATCGTCACCCAGCACACCCGTACCAACCGCAGATAAGCGCGGGCTGATAGTACGCGAGCAGCAGAAATAAAATGAAAGAAATGCAACACCCCATCATCGGCGATCGGTCAGCTCTGCACGCGCTACCACGTCGTGAGAAGTGGTTGACCTCCGCGAAGTGCAACACGGTCGCGCAACCCAAAATGATGATGATGAAGTTTGCATGCAAATTAGTCGGGCCGAGGTAAACTCACGCCCGGTTCGTCCATCTTTCTTTCGCTCTCCGTGTTCGTGGTCGGCTCGCACGCTAGTTCTTCAGCGGTGACCTTCCGAATGGGTGGAATCGTTAAGCGGTGGAAAGAACGATGGCTTCGCGTACCGCGCATCGCGATGGAAATGATTAGTGATTTGTAATTATGTTATATTTAGCCTGCGCTTTGTGCAGACACAGGTTGCACAATTGGCAGTAAAATGGGTGGTTAGGCAGGGTGAAAGAAGATGCTGAAGCAAGAGCCGAGGATATGTATCGTTTTCATCAATGTGATATTTTGGGGTTTGTTTCCAATAGCGTCAGGTTTTTTTTTCATTTTAGGTCAATGTTTATTAGATGTGGTATTTAACAATAAAATTCGTTTTGTTTCCTTTTTCATTGAACTTTTCTTATCTA
Organism: Anopheles stephensi; assembly: GCF_013141755.1. NCBI lineage: Eukaryota > Metazoa > Arthropoda > Insecta > Diptera > Culicidae > Anopheles > Anopheles stephensi. The sequence goes on from NC_050203.1 coordinate 20,859,992, forward strand.
TTCATATTTTAATTCAATTTTTTACTTTTCCTTTCCTCTTCGTATTTTACCTTTGTATTATTCTCCCTATTATTCTAGATCTTTCAACCATTCGTCTTATTTCTTTTTAATTTTTATGAATTGTTATTTATTATTTCTACAATATCTCTTTGTTATTGTTACTCTTTTTACATCTCTTTTTTCTTTTTTTCTGTTTTCTTTCTTTTACTTTTTATCTCTTTGCTGATCATGGTTTTAAGTAATGTTCGATTAGTTTATTTTATTTTTACATTACAATTGCTAGTACTATTATTTTAGCGTGTTTCTTTTGTTGATTTATTGCTTTATTAACATGTTTGTACCTTGTTTATTTCTGTGGTTATCCGTTTAAGAGTTTTAATGTTTTATATGTAAATTTTTTCTCTTATTTGCCCCATTTTCAGTTTCTAGTAGACTTTTTTTTTCAAAATTATTTTACCGGCATCAATTACATACTTAAACTCGATCTTTTTCAATGTATTTTATCTGCTTTTCGCATTTGTAATGGTTACTGTTTCTTTCTTACTTTCATCTTTGTTTGATTTCATATAATTTAATAATATATTCTCTTGCTTTTTTATTATTCTAGTCCCTGTTATTTTTTATTTTCCCCCTTCTTAACAGCAACAAAATATAGCTCAACAGCATCAGGCGCGATGCAATGAATTGATACCGCAACAAGTATCAGCGCTGCAAAATCTGCCCGCTCAGCAGCGACCATCAAGATTTATCATCGCTTCATCACCTCGCGCTCTCAGATGTCCACCATTTCGAGGTTCTCCATTTCGATAAAGTTTCATCATTGCTAGTCTTTTTATTCGTTTTCTTCGATGCACCGTGGTTTTCTTTTTTAAATACTCTCCTTTTTCTTCTCTGCCTGCCTTATTCCGTTCCTGCATGACCATTCACGCGTCCTGTTTTGCATTCGCAACCGATGCGCGAAAAGCTGCACCACAACCGAAATTCAGCAAAAAAGGCCAGAATCGTAAAATATTACTTACCTAAAACCGGTATAAATATCACGAGATTAAGGTTCGCTGGCAGGCTGGCTGGTGGGACAACGAAACAGCGCACACAGCCCCAAAAATGAGGCTACAATTGGTAAACGCATGCACGGGTAAATAACTTTCAGTCAACCAAAATTTAAAAATAAGTCTTTTAAAATTGTTATAAAACTATTATTAACTGCTTTTAACTTCAGTTGTGAACGATCGCCTGCATGACGTCATCCATCGTCGCTGGTGGAAAGGGTGAAAAATGACTTCCAACCAGCTCAAGCACTCCGTTCAAACGCCCCTTTCCACAGGAAAACGATCGAACAGCACTAAATCGGTTTGGAATTTTTCGCAAGAAAAAAGGGAGCCATCGAAAAAAAAAACGACACCTCCTTCCCTTTTTTTTAACTTGTTGCTGGACCAACGGTTGAAAAGTTGCACTTTTTAAAAGTCGATTAATAGGGTTTTTGAGAAACCATTTTTCACGGTGTCTCGAACCCTTCCCGGACGCGAACCGGTGGATGTTGAATTGGAGAAGACGATGAGGAGCAGATCGAAGGGAAGAAGGGAGAAAGGCAGGGAAGACTGAACATAAAACTTCTTAGCCATTATGTTGTGAGCCAGCAGCTCACATTCTTTCGATGCACGGATCCTTCTCCAATCTGTGGTGCTGTAGAGGAACGAACATCCCATCACCACAGGAAGATCGGTGCGTGCCATTCTATGTAACGCAGCGGGAAAAAGGGCACCCCATGATCGTCGTTGATTTTGTACTAATACTACTTGCTTGCTTGTTCTGCCAATTGCTGATCGACCGTATCATGTGGCATTAGCCATAGCAATTAGTTAAAAGGCACGATCGAGCCTATATCGAGGCAATCGGAATGGCGGGCCAATCGAATGTTGTTGGCTTTATTGCTTTTTCGTGCATTTGTGTATTGGAGTTTTTGAAGGCGAATATTACAAAATCATTATCAAAATCGTATCTTATTCGTGTTTGGTAAACGATCTTAATAAGATAATAAGTAAAATCATTATTAAACTTATAGGTGATCAGAAAGATTTCATGCGCTTGCTGGGCTCAGTTTTAAAACAGAAGGCTTCAGTGGCAATCTGGTCCGGTGGCCGAGACGATCTTCACACGGCAGAACCGGAGTTCAAATCCTATTCAGAGACCGCCTTAACGTACGCAGAACTGACTATCCATCTACGAGTTAAATCATGTCACAGAAAGCCAGACATGGCAGGCAGAGTCCAATCGAGGTAATCGTGCCAAGGAAGAAGAAAGGAGGCTTCAGTAAATTTGATAGTGAAATGGAATGAAATTGAATTCAGTAGCGCTTAAGACATCGTTCAAGAAGGAGCTAAAATAAGATAATCGTTTAGCTTATTTTAATCTCGAAAGATGCAAAAATAGCCCTCTATCACTTCCCCTAAATATCTTAAGCCAACTTCAATCCAACTTTTGCATCAAAAACATCAACACTTGCTTCCATCTACCCTTAGATACACATGCATTTGGCATGGTTTATCGCCGCCTTTTTTTAATTCGCTTAAACAGTTTCGTCTCGCTTCAACGCCTTGCCCAACCGCCCAGCTCTACGCCCGATGCACTGACCGACCCACTGGTGGTTGCCCTGTGGGTGCATGTTTGTCTCACTCATTTCCGTCTCAGCATTGAGGGGGGTATATGAATCCCCCCGAACAACGAAGACACACACAAAAATCCCCCGAAACACACATATTAGCATACATTTTTAATAACTCGAGACTCCAGACGTACCCGAAGACCTGGATTCGTTGGGGTTTGCGAAATAAAAATAAAATCCGTGGCAACACGGTTGCGTTTTTTTGTTTTGTTTTGTTTTTGTTTGTTGCCTTTCGTTTTTGGCACCCTCGAAACTGCTTGCTTTGTCGGTATTGGTGTTAAGCTTCCTTTGCCGTAGCCGTCTTGAGGTCCAGACTGCCGAATGCATCTCGCAGATTTTGTATATGAGGAGCACCAGTGAGACCAGTGTGAATCTTTTTGGTGATTTTGAGGCGAATTAGCTCCCACTAAATGATGATTTTCTATTAAACATGAAGTTAGAAGTAATGCAAGAAATCAAGCTATTATCCGTTTATCCCATTTACAAACTCTAGCACTAACAAACATTCCCCAAAAACAGCTTCTTAGTAAGAAAATCATAACCCAACCAATAAAATCTCCGCTTGGCGTGTGTTTGTGTGCTTGCTGCTCCCGTTAGAAACGTTACGACTGAAGTCATCCTCAGTTACGTTTCGATTTCTTGCACCCGAGAAACGAATTAAAACAAGAATGAGCCAACGCTGAGCTTCGCTACACTGTGGAACGTATTTTATTGCTGCATCCTCCGATTCCTCCGATCGGCATCACTGGTCGCATCAGTGTGGTTAAGGTTTTGGTTAAAAATCAGCGACAAGACTACAGCTACGCCGAACGCAACACTCGTCGCCAATCATCAGTGCAGTGCTCACCCTTTGGCAAAAGGCTCGCGTCATCCTGCCCTGTGCGAACGACAAATGGTCAAAATTGAGCTGATGCAAAACCGAAAAAAATATAAATAAAACTAAAGGAGGAACAACGGCAACAAACAAAACAAAAAAAAAACGACCGGCAACAATCTACGAATCGTCACCGGACGGCAACTTGGTCGGTACAGAAATTGGCATTAAGAAACACCAAACAGCCGACAGATAGTCGAGCGCGCGCAGCGGTACAGTGCGGGGTGGAAATGTAAGGTTGAGGCATATTTTGGTGTTTTATGTTTTATTAATATTTGCAATATTTATGTTATTTTTGCCTTGAAAACAACCATTTATTGACTTCTCGGGTTTCCTTTTATATTGTTATTATTTTCTCAATTTTTCTTTTCACATTATAATCTCATCATACCTTAAACTAGGATACTGATCCTGTCGGGAAATATTGTTTATCCTTCTTTAAATAAAATTTCCAACACAATCAGCACACATCTTCTCATTTTGTTAATAAATTTATATTTTTCTCTCGTACCAAAATACTTTAAACTAGTAAAAAGACCAGGCCTTTCTAGTCGAATAAACAGAAACACAGTTGAATTTAGAACAATATTAACAAAGCAAAAAATGGTTGACATAAGTCTAAACTAGTGAATGAAACGACTTGATTTTTCTTGTGGAGTTTCTTGAAACTACATCAATAAAAACAATACACAATAAACATTACAACAATAAAAACTAAACTAAACTGTACTCGAAAATAAGTGAGTGACAATTGTTTCATTACAAATAAACGATTTATCATGTTTTTTTTTAATAAACTCCTTAACTGGGTTGTAATTCTCATCACTAAAACACTATAATTGACAGCTACTACAGTGGTGCCGTGACCAGGATATTTATTTTAATGTCTGTTTATCAGTAGCATTTGAATTGATTTTTAACAGCGTTTTTAATATTGTATTTAAAAAACTCTTCAAACGCTATAGTTCTTGAATATAGTATGAATTAAATTATACAGAACCTACCCATACTCAATTGACACACACTGTATCCTTCAATGACTTGAAAGCGCAGCATTCAAGTGGGTGGCTAAGGTTGCCCGACCAGCTCATTTCAAAAGTGCAGCACAGACCAACGAACAGTGCAAAAAAAAAAAGAAACATCACACGCTGTTCTCTCTTCCTTCAACATACCGTCCTCACCACTCCTCCTCATCCCCAACGAGCTGCCCCATCGAGTGGTACGTGCGGTCCGAAAGCGCACCCTCACCGGAGAACCGTCTAAACCAAATAGTCAAACCGTACCGAACCGACCGAACCGAAGAATATCAACCGGCGTTGTGAATGCCGGAGGAGGTGCCACAAAAAAAAACGGAGGAAGCAACAAAAAAAAAGGTTTGAATTTGCCAAACCAAACACGCACGAACACAGCCAGCCCCATCCTCACCCACCCGCCGAGGGGGTGAGCTCCCCCTATCACACATGTAAGAAGGAACTGCCAAGAGAAGAAGCAAAAAAACGCGTGGCCGCGCCTTTTGGAAGTCAACCGTCCTCAGAGTTGAAGGGAGGCGAAATATGGGTGGGGACCCCCCCCCCATCCATTTCATGCCTCCCTCCCTTCTCGTTCTATTATGATGCACACGCACACAAACTCATACTTGTCCAATCTGACGACCCGAAGTCGTATCATAAACGGTTTCACGAATGGAAGGAAGATCTTCGCGGACTCCACTTTCGGATCCGGATCGCACGCATACACGACGGCAAAGATAAGGAAAAAGAGGAAGAGAAGGAGGGGATGAACGGGGGAGTAGAAGGGAGAAAAAAAGATCGCGATCGCGAACCGCGATCGTGAATCTCCCTTCCTCGCCGTTCTTTTGCTATTCTTTCTTTCGCGTTTTCTTTCGCGTGCCTTCGACCAAAAACCCGGCGCACCGGCTTTAGTTAAGCGCCCGGACAAGGTCGAAAATTTTCAATAAGACCGGCATTCAAACACTGCAAAATTCCACTCTAACGTCAGTTTTCGTCGCATGCGGACGCAGTTTTCTTCCGTCGTGGCAAGCGTGCGCGCGCTCGCTACGCCTTGCACCGAGTTTGCAAAAAGGGTTCTCGGTAAACGGTTAACCTTCAAAGTGGTGAAGTTAAAGTAGTGCAAAAACATGTAAAAGTGATACGTTTTCTGTGCAAAAATATAGAAGTGTGAAACATTTTTCAGCCGGAAAGCTACACCACTGGATTACTGGTGTGATAAAGTGAATTTTGAAAAATGAGAAACCCTCTCTATTGACACAGGTGTTGCGTGCGGAGGCCACAAAATGGTTGATTGTTATTTTCACCTGCTTCGAAACATTTTACCAAACTCAAGATTCTTTCCGGTGTAGCGCGTGTGTGTGTGTGTGATCGTTCGTGTGTTTAGTGGAATAGGTTGCGCACGACTGTCCGTTCGTTCTGGTCCGTCGGTTTATTTGCGTTCGAAATAAACAACCCGGCATAAGCAAGTAGCAGACATTGGGACGATCGTCGATTCGGTGGTGTCTGACCCTGCTAGAGGGCCAGCGTCCAGCGTTTGGAACAGTGGGTGCTGCAGTTCTGCTGTGTATTGGGTTCGAGTGTTCCAAAGATTGTGGTGTGCCTTGAGAAGTCAAGAATATCGGACCGCAAGAACAAGTGCATCACCAAGTGTATTAGCTGAAGATCGATTCTACACCATCAAGAAAAATCTGCAAAAAAAAAACTGATCCCCCACACATGATGTCTTTTGCTATCAAAATCATCTCCTCTCTACACACGTGCGCCGGCTAATACTAACGGCCTTGACGGTAGGCGACCATCTTTTTTTGTCGCTGTTCCTCTTTTGGAAACTAAAAACCTAGCCAAAACCCCGAAATGACGACGGAAAGCAAGCGAAATTAATGGCTTTAGATATTCTGTGTGACTTTTCGACCGTTTTGCACCAGTTTCTCTGGTGGCGTTTCACGCGCCATTTGCTGCCTGTGACATCGACGGGTGGATCGTTTTCTTCGCCAACTGTTTTCGCTCCACTATCCGCCCTTGTGTATGAGAGGCTGGCTTTCTGCACATGTGGTAACTTTTTTCCCACTGTTTTGTTACTATACGGTTACTTTTGATAAGCTTGCTTTGCAAACAGCCCGTAACAGATCGAATCTAGCCTCTTCTAGGCTTTGTCTGTACAGTTTCTGCAAACCAGACATAGCCTGTCAGAGGTTAGGTGATATCTGCTAGCACATCGTAATGGTCCAGCGCTAACCATCCTGAACCGAGTGACGCGTACTGACCACTCCATTCACGGCGGCTGTGTGAAACGTCCGTAGGTGATAGGTGATGATTCAAGCTGAAGCTATTTCCTGACCGAGCGTGGTAAGTGTGCAACATTCAATTACCAATGATTCATAACCTAGTACCTGTTGTGGATGTACCTGATCTGATGTTGTACTGAAGTAATGATGAGTTTTTTGTTAGTCAATGGAAACAGCCTGTCCGATTTGCTAGTTAGGATGAGTTAAAATGCTTTAAATTTAAAAAAAAACACAAAGGTACATTTGCTTTCGGAAAAATTTTATTAAAAATTTAAGAAAATGAAACAGGCCCTTTAAAGTAAAAAATAGGTATCTGAAGTGTACCAAATTGTTGAAAAATAAAATCAAGAATCTTGACAAAACATATCTTTGCTGTACCCCAAACTCTCCCCGAGAGCGTTTGCTGCTCAAGCCAAGACCTGACAAAGCATAGGATCACTGTAGATCTTTAAACTCTAGATGAATGAGATACCTTGTGTGTGTTAATATCGAAGTCTAATTGTGCTGTTTTCCAAAGGATGTAAAAAAGATGTAAAAATTTAGTAATGAATTTTATGATTAGCAATTGAAATCTAGATCAATCTATTTAGCAAGCGGAATTTATATTATCAGATTTATCAGACTGCAACCGGTTCAGAAGAAGAGCTGGTCTTGCTGGTATTCCAACGGCAGGACCGGGTATCAAATCCCAAATCCAGTAATACCCAGTAATAGTAACAGTCAAGCCACAGAAAGTCAAAAATGGTGGATCGAATCCTTCAGAGATTATAGCACAGAAGGAGAAGTTTTCACATTAACTGCATATTTATTTTCATCAAAGTCCTATCAAGCCTAATGAACAAAAAAATGCTGTAAAACCAAAGAAGTGAAAAGAGCTTGCTTTTTGCCCTCCTTTGGCGTGAAATAATATAAATGTAGTAGAACTTGTTTTTAAAATATTGAATTTAATTTTAATTAAATAATTGTCTTTTTCAAGCATTGAACAGTCCCAAAACTTGAATCATAAAAAAATACAGAGAATAGCAACAAGAAGTTAATATTTTGTTAACGATCAGCATAAATTTAAAATATATCTAGTTCATTTATAAGTATTATCATTTGAGCATCATTTTAAATATAAATCTTACTGACTATTACTATGACCTATGCTGGAATTATAAAATCAAGCAATGCTATGTAATAGTTCCGAAAACTTTTTTTGAACAGTCATGGAACCAATCAAATTTTTTATATAATATTCTGAACTCAACCATACCACCAAATTATCCAATTTTATTGTTATCAGTACTACTTTACTCAATCAGGCTAGTACATGAACATTGAATGCTATTATGAACATATTATACAGCAAAAACGAATAGAGTTCATGGGATAGGCAACTGCTATTAATGCAATGCAGCATTCTATTCCATACTAAAATCTGGAATTTATATTAAGCTACAAGGCTTTACAGTTGAATATCTCAAAAACTCCATTCTCTTCAATATTTTATGCTACCGAATCATTCTGTGAAACCTTTTGTTTTAATTATATCACCACAAAAGGTCTTTCAATTCTGCGCCTCCTTCCCATAGATCTTTAGCAGCGTAGTGTCAAGATGCATCACCTACAATGTCATCGGGCTGCATTACGTTCACAGGCCTACACAAAAACGCTCATCCAACGTTCACCAAACCCGGCCGAACGAAACTGTACCAGCGACGTACCAGCGTTCGTCGGTTCGGTCCTGGTGGTGATAAGCTAAGCGATCACGCTCAATGTCACCGAATGCTTTTTTCCGTCGAAGGTCAACCGGTTGGAACCGTCAGCTGACTACCAAGTGGTACCACCACGATATACCACCGAGACCTTTGATACCCATGGACACTGGTTGGCGGGGTCGACAGTAATTGTTGCGTTACGGGCACCGGCTTGCCGGTTTTAAGGGCACGCTATGGGTAAATGTTGCCAAAGTACAAACTCTACGCAGTCGAAGTTTTCTTTCGCATTTCTCTCGAACGTAGAGAAACCTGCATCCACTTGAAAAGACATTTGAGTTATCTGCTATAAATCGCACACACACAAAAAATGTGCCTCCAATTTTTGTACTCTTAAATCTCTCTTTTGAACCTTCTCTGTTAGTAAAAAAAAACCTGTTTCTGGACTTGGTTTCAATATTCAAAACAGTTTGGAAATTTCCAAAACCACCGGCTGTGCTGCGAGTCACCGATCGGCAACCGGTTTATGTTGGTTGGCAAAGGAGACAAGTTTTCTGCATTTACCGTGCTGACGTCATCGTTTGTTGGATCATGTATCCGTACTTTGAAAATGTTTCTTCTGATACTTCTTCAATCAATTTGACACCAACTAGGAAATTATATTTCCACTACTATAAAATAAAATGAAAAACAGAAGGGTAAAAATGGTGATAACGAGTAAATAACCGCTTGAATCTCATCTTCGAAAAAAAAATCCTCCGTACAGCTGTTCCACTTGACAGAACAACGAACGAACCGTCGATCATGTGGTCGAAAGAACTTGATCGTGAACTTGAAAAAAATAGTGTGCAACAGCGCTGTTATGCTTGTAATGCTGGTGGCCATGCTTCCCCGTCTTTAAACCTACGCACCGCGGTTTTGGTGAGCCGCGATGCGTGCGTGCGTGCGTTAGGGCGTCTGTTTTTAACGCAAATTGGACACGCGTGTGAATGTGAGCGCAACATCAGTGGTAAAGGGGGCGGTTCGTGAAGGTGGAACAGACAATTTCGGCTGCCTGGCATAGGTGTGAAGAGGGTGAACCGAAAAGTTTACTAGCCAGTTGTAGTTGGATGGATAGCGTATAAATTGGCTTGATTGTAGATAAAGGGGTAGAGAGTTCAGATGTAGGTTACGAGTTGGGTATGACGTTGATAAAAATGAGGTACTTTGTACCGATATTTCTGTACATGAACGTTATCACTTTGATCTGTGATCGATAAAAGTTTTCATGTTTTCATTTTCTTTTTCCCTCTTCCTTTTCTTCTCTTTATTTGCGTTTAATGTTCCTCTTTCCATGAAACTCTCAAATACCTATTCATACACTTAATGAACTTTGAAACATTTTCATTCTTTTGAGTTCTGAAGATGTACAGTTGAAAGTATTTCTACTGCTTTCTATCTCCTCTTGTTTTGTTCTATTCTACTGTTTTGTAGGGTTGAATGATTCTTATGATTGTATCGAATAATCTACTTTAAAAAAGCAAAAAAGAATCTGTCGTTTCTCTGGTGTCGTTACGATTTAAATTAACGCTTCGCTTGTTTTTTTTTATAAACTACTCAATAAACAAAAAATTCGTTTTTCACTCTCTATTTTAATTTAGAGCTACTTCACTTGCTTTTTCTTCGTCTTTGGTTTAACAACCTCTTAAAGATTAAGCGTGCCATTTCTGGCTTACTAGATTTGATGATAACTACTTAGTTGGATAGTCATTCCTCACTACAGGCGAACGGTCCGGATGGGATTTGAATTTCGGTCCTGCCGTATGAAGACCGGCGCCGTTTTCGCCTCCACCACCGGGTCGCCCTATGCGTTACTTTATTAGGAATAAATTAAAACAATTTAAATTGTTCATTTCTTTGGCCAATTAAATGTTACAAAAAAGCTCTGAATGAATACAAAAAGTAAAGTAAAAAAACTTTGAACATTTTTTTTCTCCTTATTAATTCCGACCCTTTAACATATTTTCTATTACTACTACCCGTGTTTCCTATAGTCGGTATAAGTATGCACACCCCGCCAAATTTAGCCCAACCATGTTTGACCTCGTAGCTTAGTTTTTCACCGCCCTCATTTAGGGTGTTTCCATTATGTGCTCAGCACAGCAAAAAACAAAGTTATGCTGTTCCTTTTCACAACACCCTAAACCTCCCGAAAACATAATATCATCTCACGCGACCGGATGGCACGCTGCTCTAATTGTTTAATCACATTCATTCATTCATCTCACTTACATATTTCGCGTGCGCCACTCGTCACAATGCTGACCGGTAGTTACTCATCTTCCCAGCAGCAAGCATCAAACAATCTTACAGGGAGAGGTAAAAGAAAAACAGAAACATAAAAGACTCCACAATAAAGCAAGTGAAGTAGAAACACAGGCGAATAATGTACAGTTTCGTTCCATCCGGGACTGAGTACGATCGATTGATCGACGTGCGCTCGTGTAAGACCCATCCCACGTGAAGGAATGCACAAAGAAAGCAAAGAAACAACAACACTAACCTAAAAACACATTCACTCACTCGCAAGCGTCTGAAAGTGAAACCTTTGAACCGGCAGTTTCCCTCAATTAGCGTACTCACCTCAAAATTATCAACCGATTATCTCATCCACCTTCTCGGGCGGTTTCGATCTCGATTGGCTTCGATTGTAGCAAAGCAATAACGACTGACGGAACGGTAACTGCGACACGAAGGGAAAGTGATTGATCATACGTTTCATGGAGCGATCAAACCTGCTTCCGACATCCGGTAGATGCACGGAAGATTGTCCATCGGCACTTCCAATGAGAGTAAAAGTCCCCAAAAACCGATCGACTAATGACTGCCAAGTTGTCATCCGGCACGATTTTCAGCTTCTGCGATTTGTCATCGATTACTTCATCGATTAAACCATTAGTCAATTCCACTAACTGCCACGAAGCTACGGCAAGCTGCTCTCGGCAAGAAAAGGGAATTAAATGCTATCGCTTAAGCAATCGGAAACACACTAACCTGGCTGTAGGGAAGTTTCCGGTGGGAATAGAAACACCGAAACAGACGAAACCATCGTGTGCTGTAATCCAACCCGTACCGTGCAATAGATTCCCTAGCTTGACGTAATTCTTGAGCGCCCTAGACGTGGGCCGTTGGCTGGGGACTGTTCACTCGCTGGGGTAGAGAAGATTTCTCTCACGCTTCGGCACGCTCATAGATGATCACGAAATTATACACCACCACCGATAGTGGAACGGTAACTTCTTATGTAGGTTACCAGGGAGGGAAGAAAAAACACCCTCTGACAAGGTGAAAAGTTGTCGTTGTTATACGGAAAGCTCTGTAGATCTGTTGGAAACTCATCTCTGGGCTTCGCCAGTTTAGCGTCTTTTGAGAGTGAGAGTGAGTGTCGTGGTCAGCGAGTGATAAAGAGACTGCGTTGTAATCAGGAAAAACTCAGCCAACACATGCAGTTTGCTTTACTTAACCTTTTTTTCTTAAGCACTGACACTCAGCTAATGTAAGCTTCTGGAAAAAGACGACAAGGAAAAATATTGTAAAAGGTATGCTCTTTTTGTTTCTTTCTATTTCGAAATCTTAACCTACTTATAACACTTACTTACTCACTTACTTACTTACTTATCCCATCCACGTAGGGTTAATTACATTCAGATATTTTAACTAAGGTCTTCAAACATATTTGTTTCAGTTTTGATAAGTTTTAACAACTGAAACCCAAACCATTTCAGAATGTTTAGCCATCGTTATTCAAATTACTCTTTATGTCACTTGCATACTTTCAGGCGCAACTAATTTTTTTTTTGTATGCTTTATCTACTAAGTCCTTGACACATAAGTCCTTGTACAATGAAAGGAAAATTTCGAATGATTTTAAGGTATTTCCTAAAGTTTGTAAATATCATAAAATATATTAATGAGTGGAAAATGGGACTGCCAATATTTCTTTCCAATGTTTTTGTTTTGTCTTGCAATCGATGTAATGTTGTGCAAATCAGTTAGAGGAAGTGCTAAAGACATGCCATTGCCTGCTCTGACATGTCAAATGTAAGCAAGAAAAGGCCAACAAATTGAGAAAAGGCCAGCAATCTACCACACAATGCTCCTGGGTGGATCGACCGGCACCAGCTTCGTGTACCGCTTCACGCTACTACGCCACCTTTGGAGAAAGTCAACGTCCCATTCACCCGCCACGCCAGTCCATCGCCCGTCGTAGTAACTCAGCCAACTTACCTTCACTCACGATCCGAGCCGGCCGAGCGTTCGGTGGCGTTTGGAGCTTAACTTCTGGCGCACGTGCCACCACAGCTGGAATGCTTTCACGAGCCAGCCTCCGCGTGACCAGAACTCAGCCACACCATCGTCACTCGAAGAAAGTAAACCGACCGGCGCTCACCCCTAACGCAACGGAACGGCTAATCGCGGGCTGAGCGAAATGCGTGCTCACCGAGCCAGCCGTGTAAAGAAAGAGGCGTCGGAGAAGATCGAACCATGTTCGGGCACCAGAAAGGGGCTGCTCAGTTTGCGTTCAGTTTTCAAGCGGTTTGGTTTTGCGAAAACGTCCCTGTGTCCGGGTGCGTTTGGTCGGTCCCGAAAATCGCCGCTGTGGTTATAAACTGTTGTTCGTACACCAAAAACGTGTCAAATGTGGCTCTGATTCATCGTTTTGCCATTGGACTGAAAACGGGTTGCTTTTGTGCGCCAGTGAGCTGCTTCAGTGTTGTTGAGGAGATGCGGTGGAAGTAGTAATTCCCTGTTTCCCGAAAAGCATTCAAAAGCCGTTTTGGTTGTTTGGCCGCAGTTTAATCCCGGTGGAATTAGCACACTAGGTTTGGGGTGAGTAAAAGCCATCAGTGTCAGGTTGCCGTGGTGATTTGTGGTCACTGTTTGCTGTTTAAATATTGAATGGAATTATTTGTAAAATCATTTAAAGAGAAGACAGTAAGCGGAGAGTATAGCAATGACGAGTGTTTCAGGCCATAAAACAAGTGTCACCAGTTTAAAACACCAAGCGAATTTGGAATAACACACAATCCAGACAATTTAAGTATAATTGATATTAGATGTCGATCAGGGCGTAGATTTAATCATGGTGACAGTTGTCTTAAGATCCAACAGACCGCCCCAAGATTTTCAATGATAAAGTAGATCTTGAATAATCAGCAATATGGCCAGTTCAGCCCTAATAAATAGGAAAAAATGTAGATCTTGATAAGGATAAATAAAAGCCTTTTAAAAATCTTGGGAAACATAAAAACTAACTAAAGAATAAAGAAGACTAAAGACAGTTAAAGAAGCAAGGCTAGTGAACAGTGTTAAAACAGTGCTCGCTTCACAGTAATCAACACATGGGATCAGTTTTGCAACATAATAAAACAGTAACGTTACAAATACCCAATAAACATGATAACCCGCCATAAACTATTGAATATTCATCACCAATGACCCAGTGATTAAGAATAATTAATACAAGCAGTAGAACCAACCGATGACTCGCTAGAATGTCTAGTACTTCATATTCTCAGTAATAAACACGACCCTTGAAGGCTCTGTAGCGCCCTGATCATTATTCGATAACGGACCGATCGATTCGACCGATCGATTAAATTGCATAACACGCCCTGGGGAATTGTATCACACACACACACAGCCCCTAAAACCTTTCCGTTGTACCGTTTAGCTTTTCTTTCGATCCCACAGTCGAAGTGGGTTTCATGGATGTTATGGTCGATTGGGAAAGATATTGGTCCGGATAGTAATCCGGTGCGATCGATGGGATCTGCTGCTGCGGAAACATAAATCAAGGTGTTTGGCCAGTTTGACCGTGAGTTTACCTTCCGCCGGGCGGCTTTTATCCCGTTACCAGGGCGGCTGCGGTGAACAATGAATTAACTAATTTGAATGGCAGCCATCGGAAGATAATGGGTTCAGTGATTCAGTAACATTATTGGGTGTGCCAAGTGTGTCACAATCTTTGAATTTTAAAGAATTTGTAGGATTTTCCCAAGACAAAGAGCAAATATTGTTCGATCTTTTCATCTTCGATCTTTTTCGGTTACTCAGCTACGATTGGATAAGGTCAAACAAAGCTAGACATTGTAAGCCAAGATCTCGTGTAGTTATAGTTCCAAGGCGCCAGAAGAAAATGAAGCCCTCTTTTCATGCTCAGTCATGCTCGTCTAGATTCTCCTTTTCCTGATGGTTCACAATTATCGCCGAGGTCTGAAAATAACAACTCAATTCCACCCTCAATTCGATTTGCTCTTTGTTCTCTCTCTCTCTCTTTATCCCTACACCCTACGATCGCTTTCAAATGTTTTTTTTCCTTCAGTCCCTCACCCGTATCAATCTGGCCAAAGCAAGCAAAAGGAACAAAGCACACACATTAGCCTGCAACACTTGCCGGTGACATGATTCGCTATACACATGCCTGTCATCACAACACCGCCACCGTAAAACGCCTTCAGATGGGTCAGTCATTCATGTCAGCAAAAGGGTTTCGATTTCACTACAATTTACATTCTACTTCGGCCGGGCGATAGGGCCTGAACAGTTTTAAAAGCAATACGACCAACCGTACATTTTCTCGACCTTTGTCATGGGGCGACACACGTGGACACACGAGGGCACAGCAGCCAGTGTTACTGATGATGATGAGGTGAACGATTTCTTTTCACTTTCAAATGGTCTTCCCGGTACATGAGCGGTGGGCCACCATTTATCGGTAAATGCCCGATGAGGCACATAATTTAAGCTTCCCGGAAATGTGGACAGGTGTGTTTACACACTTCACCCCATCCCAAGGGTGGGGTGGAAGGCCCATTTTGAGGAGTGTAAACAAGGGTGGCCGTTTTGTGGCAGGTCGAGTCCAAACTGGAGCACCCGCGCGAAGCAGGTCATTATGGTTTGATGTTTTAAGTGGTGGTCGATGGTTAAATGGTTCGCTTTCGGGGATTTGAAAGGCTTTCAAAAGTGCTCAAGATTGGAATAGGACTTTTAAATATTCGGAAAATGTCTGCAGGGAATATTAGCTTCATTGGTCAGTTCAGTTTCGAGAGGTCTCGGCCTGTCATTTCCGACTTTCTGTGACTTGATTTTACGCCTAACTTCGTAAAGTCCTTCGTAAATTCCTTAAGACCTGCTAAGTATTGTTGGCTTTGTTATGATAAACTAGACTGTCAAACTGGACTGAACTCGATAATCTGATCTTGCTACTAGGAAGTCATATGGCTACGACTATCTCTTGCTCATCCGACAACATCCAACTTCAATACTTATAATTTTGATTCACCAGTAAACTTGGGACCTTCTTATATCAAATGTGAATTTAGCTTCTTCTGAAGAACAAATTGTCAAAGTTGATCAATTGGAAAAAATCATCTAGAAATCACCCAAATGCCATGCAAAAGACCATTTGTTTTAGTAACCGACTGACACACATTAACACCCTCTCCGTCTCCGGCATTTGCAATCGCACACTCGCATTACTCTGCAACGCTCTTCAACCATAAAATCTTTCACCAACCATCAACCACCCATCATTGATGCGGTCGACGAGAGAGAGAGCGAAGAATGCATCACGAGGCTAGTAATTGTCTGCAGCCAGCTGCAACTCCACCGCGTCGGCTTTAAAAACAATGTAAAACACACAGACACCAGAATTCGATCACGTCAGGACTTTCACTCATATTGCAATCCGAACACGAACAAAACAGCAACAAAACCTCCCCAATTGCATCGCACAATCTGCAAAAGAAAGACCAACCCCCCTAGCAATTGCCTGTATCCGGATACTGAGTTCCACTGTGAACGCCAAAAAAACAAACAGAAACCGCACGTACCGCACGCACGTCTTCTCTTCGTGCTACCTTTTTGCACATCCAAGCCTCACAACAACGCATTTTACAACTCGATCAAACAGTGAAAAACAACACACCTTCGTACAACCGGCGCTCGGTCGGATCGATACAACAACTTTTGATTCTAGAGCACTTTCTTCGGTCGTTATCGTGCGGTTTTAACAGCATCAAGCCCACCACCACACACTAACAAAACGGTTCCTTTCCCATTGTAATACTTTCATTTCGGATTCATTTGCAGACGTCAGACGAGAGGGTCCGGGACAGCTGTCCGATCGGATTCGCGAAGATACGATCAGTCTACGGCTGATGCTGGCGGTGGCAAGATCATTTTTGTGAAGGCATTCAAATTTTGGTGTCCAGTGAAAGGAACGCTTCGGGTTTTGCTGGACGAAGCTGAAGAAAGGAATCACAAGGAGCTGTCCAAAAAACCAGAGCAGGATGTATCATCACACCACGTCACGAAGATGGTACCTCACAGGCGCCTCACTCCTACTGCTCACAATCACCCTAACGATCACTGCCGAAGCCGCTAGCCTTTCGACGGAGGAACGTCACTCTGGAACAGATATCGCTGGTAAGCATTGCTCACTCATCCAAGCCAATGTTCACTGATTATTCATGCTCTTGATGCTCCCCGCGCAGAGTCTCGGACATTCGGACGTATCAGACGACTGCAGGCAATGATCGTTCCGGTGATGTTTTTCCTGGGCGTTATGAAGACACTGCTCACCTTCCTGGTAGCGATCAGCTTGAAGACACTGTTCGTCGGCGTCTCCATACTGATGATCAACATTGGCCTAGCGATGGCAAAGGTGATCGCCTTCTTCAAGACGAAACACTCGCACGAACACTACGGTGGCTATAGTGCCGGTGGTGGTTGGTCCGATAAGAATATCCACGTGCATATCCACAACGATGGGTACGTGCAGCATGGGAGTGTACCGCTAGAGTTTGATCATGCGCCACCGATAGCATCTCTGCAGCATACAGCACCAAACGTATTCCCAAGCTATGGACCACCGGTTCTTAACTCCTACCATCAGGCAGCTCACCGGTCACGAAGCGATACCGTAGCCGACCCCATCTACGTCCCAGCAGCGACCGATAGGGATGAGAAACTGTATCCGAAAATTCTAATCTCCGATCGGGATAAGCTCGATCAGATCTACGCACAATGGAGACAGCTGAACCGGAATGGACGATAGGGAACGGTCCGCCAGGAACCATGGATCTAGTGATGCCAAAAACACAACCAACAAGACTTCCCTCCACTAAACACCTCAACGTTCCCAACGCACAATGGGGTCTCAGCCTAATTGAATTTGGCGTACAAGACCGTCAGGAAAAATAGGGCCATTTTCTATTCATTTGAGCTCAGTGAAATTTGGACTCCACCGGGAACTGCCTGCCTGTCTGCCTGTCCCACAAAACCTTTGTACTATATTATTTAATTCCATTGTAGGTATTTTGTTTACTGTACTCTATGAGGGCTGCTCTCAATTAGCTCAGCGTACTTAGGATCTGATTAATCTTTAAGCTTAACGATGCGATAGATAGATTTCAAGGCCATCCTTACTCGAGCGAAACGAATGAATGCAATGAAGCAGATGAACGAACCAGTGAATGGAGAAGACACGTGCCAAAGTGGTTTTTTTGACCAGCAGGCACCAACCATAACAACCTAACTCGACAAAAGCTCCGTGTGCTAATGGGTTCGTTTGTGCTGTAGGCGCTTCAAGATAAGGGCAATAAAAACTGATACCTAGACATACCGGGGAAGCCACCACACCTAATGGCGGTGTGCCAACATGCCTTCGGTCATGCGCATCGATATGGAAGTTATCCCCGAGTAAAGGGAAGCAAACAATTTTCCTAACCTCCCGGTTGTTTGCTTCTTTTGCATTTCTCTCTCGAAAGAAAAAGTGTAATAACATTCCCCGAATGATTTATCTGCCTCACTAAAGGTAGAAAAGTACAAAAAAAATCCTGGCGAGAAGTTCCCTGGGGTATTCCATACACGGGGGCATCAGCTAGGTTTAGCTCATCTCGGGCTGGTTTATTGGGTCCAGTGAATTTCGCCTAATTAATGATGTCAGTTGGGGGGATGATTTCTTTTTTTTTGCCCAGATGTGTTCCTCATTCACCCAAAGTTGGGAGTAGCTGGCACTGTCTTTCGGCAGTCGGCATAATTTTTTCTACGCCTGTCTGGCGAATTCAGACACATCAGTCATGGATGGGAATTGGTTGTTCCATTTCCGTTTTTTTTCTCCTGTAGGTGAAGTATGACTAGAAGAAATAAAAACGCTACATAACGGATGCAGATACCGATGGGCAGAACGATTTGTAATGCAAATAGGGCACCGGCAAGGTGTTCGTGACGTTTGAAATGTTTATAGCAAAAGGATTTTTCCAGCTGTTATTAACAGTTAAGTACACATGAAATAAAACATAAACAAATAACATCCAATTTCTTGAAATCGTTATAAAATCAATGCTTAGTGATTAAAAAATGGAGAAAATGGATTTTTAATGAGTCCCATTGGCGCCTAGCAACAATTCATGAGAGTAGCATCAGATTGCATACCTTGCAGGCGTTTAGCCATTTGAGCGAAAATTTAACCCTTGAAGGGGCAATACATAATTCAGCTCCCTGTAGGTATTGATATTTGGTTCTTTATTTTTACTAACTAATAGTTTGTTAAATTTTAAACTTAAGTGTTATTTTTTATACATTTTGTTGTAACTTCATTGGTAACTGTTGTAACTGTCTAGGTTCATTGACTTTAAATTAGTTGTTTGTTAAGCTTGCATTTATTTGTGGCCAATAGTCTTTCTTAAGTTTAACATTTTGTAATTAATTTCTCTACAGATTTAAACAATGTTGCACATTGTTTATCACTCTCACTGGTATCACTGCATGACCCTAACTTTGTCCTACAAACAATTTGCTTTATGCACACCATCTCCGCAAACAAAAACCCTCACATCACTCAATAATTCACCCACAATACTTATAATAAAGAAACGGCTCAAGCTCCACACCGCTGCCACCAAGAAAGCACCTAATGAAAACGTATTTCATTAACCTTCCATTGAGCACCACTTGACGTACTGTCACTGCGAAAGAAAGGGCCTCCGCGCCTGTTTTCCGACGCTTTTTAAGCATTCCACAACAACCAACCAAGCTTAGCTCGTTATCGATTGAGCTTGCAAGGGAATAGGATTGTGGCGCGGTGCCGCAAATCATATCGATTGAGCCGGCGGTGATTAGCATCAAACACACTGACAATAGTTTTTCCACCCGGTGCATCTTCGTGCAGCAATGTGTACGAATGAGGGTTTCTCTCGGTTCGGTGGCAAACAGCAGCGAAACACTATCGGTGGATGGGTGGAAAATTCCTTACGAATCGCACAGGAGGCAACGCTTTGTGATTCCACCAATCCACTAAAATCCACGCTTCCATGCTGAGTGGAGATTGGGCATTTAAAGGAATGCTGTAGAAAAAAAACCACTACCACTACTACCACTATGCCTAGGCAAAGCGACACGATCAATATGACAACATGCAAAACCTCAAACCTGGACACACAAAAGCGAACACGCATTAGCGAGCGAACGGATGGTGCGAGACTGGCGGAAAACGGAAACGGATCGTCATCACCATCACATCATCCGCTGAATATTAATGAAGCCACCGGACGCTCGTTCGTAGGGTTTTTCGCGATAGTGAGTCTCCGTGCGACCTCCCCAAAGCTGGCAATAATTTCGCTTTCTACCGCAAAAATCCACTCCAGCACACACGCGATCAGTAGCCCTGAGCACCAATGAGCTGAGGCCTGTCCTAATGTCTTACAGCTGGTAACCTTATTCACCTATCTTCGCCTTATTGGATTCTGAAAAAGGGCTCTCCCAAGAGGCCACCACAAAAACGCAGCTCGGTGGGAGGGAGACACGATTTTTCATTCGTGTCATCCCACCGACTTCGCGAAGAACACACGCGGCGGGATGTTGTGCCGGGAATGTCCGCCCGTTTTGCATCACTGAAGCATTGTGATTCGTCTGTCCCTGACCTTACTTACTGCACCTCACCTTGGGAAGATGAGACCTCGGCATGAACGTTTCCTTCATTCGCTCGATGTCACCGGTGTAGGCAAGTCGTGGAAAAATCTTGTCTTGCTGTGTTCCTCTTCTTCATCACATTGAATCCCACTTTCAAATCTTGCCAGTACGGTTCACGGTGTTTCGCTGTGGCTGACAACCTGCCGAACAACCCGCCAAGCCCCAGCCTGAAACCTGAGCACGAAATGGACACTTTCCGTCCTGGGTTGGAAAAACGCCGCAACATGCACCGGCGCACAGCCGAAGGTGCGGAAGATTAACGGTCGATTAGAGTTTTGCTTACCTTTTCTTCTTAACCAGGCTCTCACAGGATCTATTCGTAGGAAATTTATGTCTGGTTAGTTGGAATATGGCGGTCCTCACTGTGTGTGTGTTTTCCTAATTCAGCGTAACGGGCCTAGTGACAGCAATGGAGCTGCACGGTGCCTATGGAGAACGGCATATCGAATTGAGTAAAGGAAAGCTAAAGACAGAAAAAATGGGGAAAGGATTCTACTGCTGCACTGTCCGCGAGATGAGTAATCTAAATGACCCTTCTGACCGATTTCGGAACTGTGCGACGGATGGTCCCTCAAGCTTTGATGCTCGATCGAATTACAAGCTAAGTTATTTTTGAATGCTACTAAGCATCGTTTCGTGATACTCGTCATGCTTAAACAATTGACAATGTATGCAATTATTATTAACAGAAGAATATTTTGTTTTTATTTTCCTGGAGGGTTAAAGGGAGTTCTCAAGAGCGATATTTATGCCTAGAACCCTTAACTTAAACGAATGATCTTAAACTAAACCGCTTAATGTGAAATCTCCCAAAATTCTATAATATCCCTCCTGGGTGTTCTTATAAAAGTGTCTTAAAAGAATATATAAGAAATTATAGCTACGAAGAATGTAGTAGTTGTAAGCAAGTTTTTTTTAAGCTTTTAACGAAACGACAGTAATCTTTTGGTAAAATAAGGCTCTAGCACATCGGAAAAATCGGTTTAATAATGTTAGATGATGGTAGTAACTACTACTGGATACTCTTCACTGTACATATCATCGAACGACAAATATGATCTCCTTAAACAAGCATTCTTCTTCATATGGGCTTCTATATTGCGATGCCCGTTTTATTTAGGATAATCTCTACTGTTCGACTCCTAGTTGGATCGGCTATAACCTTCCATAGCGAAGATCTTCAAGACATGCGACGTCTCCTGTCTGAGATTTAAGTGATAGACTGAACAAAGCGTTGATTGTAGTTCCGTGAGTTGTATCGCTATTCATATCTACTTCAAAGTAAAGTTATGGTCAAAGATCGATCATATCTTCTTCCTCTTCTTTGACCTAGCGCCTCCTAAGGTCATGCCTGCCATTTCTGCCAAAGAAAGAGCTCCCCGGTCAGCAGATTTGATAGGAAAGTCCCTGCATTTCATTTCCCTTAGGACCTTGGAGATTATTTCTCCACTGATCAAGACCTAGAGGGATAAAATTATTTTTGAAAATGATTTCCACTCGCTTTGACACCTCCAATCATTCGATGCTTGTCGAATCATTCGATGCGATATTGCTATTGTACAATAATTCAATTCTATATTTAAAATTGAAGTCTTTCCTAAATAAACATTATCATCAACAACTGGGGCGGTCCGACGGCGGGGACGACATCCGTTCCGATCTTCACACAGGAGGACCAGGGGTTCAAATCTCATCCAGACCTCCTCCCCATTCGCAGGGCTGCAGGTAAAATCAAGTCACCTTTCAAGGTTTTATAGTGCCAAGGAAGAAGATTAGCATCAACTTTTTTATTTACAATTGATTGTGATGCGAAGATTTCCAGTATTAGAGTAATTAGTAGGCTTATCAAGCAAATCACCGCAGGTGTAATCAACACCAGGCGTCTCCTATTTTCCCTATCGTTATCAGCCGCTGACCGAGCTTTCCCTTTTCTGCAATTAAAATCGCATTACAGCTCCATGCTGGACAACAAACGCTACGAAAACCTTATGATCCACAAAGTAATACACTGGACATTACCGTTTCCACCACCACTCGTACCCTTTCTCAATTATCTCTTCTCTCGCGCTCGTCTAACAAATACGATTAAAGCTTTAGGCGAGAGTGAGATTAAAAAAAAACCCTGCACTTGCGCTTGTTGCATAAACCAATGTGCAGATGAGTTTGAGTAACGCAACGAAAGAAAAATCCCACCCCAATGACCAGTTAAAACTAACAAACAACCAAGTCCAGTCGAATAGATCGTGGTTGCATTTTCGCATGGAAAAAAACAAACAACAAAACCGAAAGTGCATTATCACAATACCCACTGATAAACGGTATGTACCACGTGATGCCACTAATTCGATAATTTACCACGCCGTTTTGCCGTTTCGCCACTGACCATTTACCACCAATGGCGGGCTTTCCATTTTTTTTTCTGCAATAGCTGGATATTGGAAGCTTTTTGCTTCTTTTCTTGTGCCTTTCTTTGTCCTTCTAAATTCATGCCCTTCATTAGTCTACGTGCGTTTGAAGGTGAATAGGGTACGGCTCGGTGTGGAACATAATTGCTTGCGAGATGCGAAAGAAAATAAACAAAGCACAAGACGCGATCGAGTGACGACGCTAACGACCTATCTACATTTCACCCCTCAGGCAGGACAACAATGTTTGTGTGCATTATTAATTGCAGTAAATTTCTTTTGCGACCAACATTACTTCCTTTCTTAGGTTTTTTTTTATCTGAACATCGAGAATAGCAAATTTATTGATTAAGTTAGTTCACCGTAATGGAATGATCGTATATTCTCTAAAAATATTTCTAATCTTCCTCTAAATAACTCATCCATTTAATGAGACACCATTAACCGATTCAACAGTCTCGACCAAATCCGATGATCCTCTTCTCGATCGTCCGCTCGCTTCGCATTCAATCTTCCACGATCACGACCACGAATTCCAAACTTTCACTTTCAAGCAGAAGCTAACCATGTTTTGGACATCGTAATCATTTCGTCGTTCGATCGTTTGGCGACCGCCGTTTCTCTCTCCGTCTCCGGCTTTGATCCGGCAAGTTTCACGATCAACTGGGACAGATTGAATTAATCTCAGTTCAGTCCAATCAAACGAAACACTCGATCAGGTTTTCGATGAGTTTCAGGTGAAAATCCACACCTTGCCACTTTATCATACCGAATGTTGACGGTTTGCAGCAAATTCAAAGCGTGTAATGAGTGTGCGGCTAATTTAAATTCTGCCAGCGCGGTTTTGCTCCAGCCGCGGACAGGAATTGCTTATCTTGCTGGAATTTGACTATGTGATCCTATTGGATAACACTGTCTTCGTGATTTTGAACAACAAATTGTATCCACTTTAAGGCGCTTAATAAAGTCACAATGATTTGCAAACATTGAAACCAAATCCAACAAGAAGTGAATCTTCTCTTCTATTAAGTTGCAACACATCAACTGTTCCACCTGCAGCTGGTTTTCGCCCCGCACCAAACTCGGAGAATGGCCTCGAAAAAAAGTGTATCGGAACCAGACTGACCCACAAAACGGTCGAACCTCCTTCTTTGTCTGCGGGACGGGAAACTAAAGCATCCAACCTCCGAAGCATGTCCCTACCGGTTTCCCATTAGATAATGCGTGACCAGATCGAGCTACTTCCGAGATCGAACGGCGTGCCGTTTTACAATTGTACAACGCAGCACCAACGCGTCGTTACCGACGCTGTTTCCAGTTTTTCTCCCCCCCCCCCCCCCCACCCTGTATCTAGGGCTTGTAACCCTACGGCCGAGACGGGCAAACATGTTGTGCGTGCACGCGCCCAACACACGGGAGGACGAAAACTGTGCGATCTGATAATTGTTGTGCGTACGAAAGCATTAACATTATTATCGACCTGCTTTATCGGAGCGCAGGAAAAAAAACGAGGTTCGATCAGCGGTCTGTCGGCTGTGGCTCAGTGCACTATGGATGTGTGGTGTACGGATTTGTTTGCCGAGTGAGAATGGTAGGCAGATCAAGGTGAGAAGATTCAACTGGGTGGCTGGCCGTTACAACACGCCATCGCTAACGTTCGAGAAGACATGCCAATGGAAAAAAATCTTTCAGTAAAAGTGATGTTTGCAGAAAGAGTCCCACGTAGGAAGTTTTAATGAAGCTAAATTATTTTTAAATGTTCATAATTCATTAAGTTCATTGCATTTACATTAAAAATAATACATTTGAGAGCGATTTCAATCATTAAAGGATTATAGAATTGATTATGTTCGCAACGAAACAGCATTTACTTAGAGCATGAATAAACAACGCCTTAAAGTATGAAATCGGCATTACGCTAATCAGCTAATCAATAGCAAATAGTCCTACAGATGCAAAAAAAAACCTCAAATATTGGTCCATTATGTAATTATAATCAAATTTATGGAAAATCAAAATATTACAACAGATTACAGCTGATTTCACTAGGATAAAATAGTTTTAGCATCCGAAGCTCACGGGTCTCGTTTTCAGATGATATCACAACTAGAGCATATATTTTCGCATAGTTAAAAAATCTTCCTTGAATTCGTTTTTTTGTTCTTATTCTTCATAATTATAACCATCTGGTATATTTCTTCTACTTTGGTCCTACAACGACTGGCGTTTGCCATTTCTGCTTTAGAGTTCCATAGCTTCATACTTTTCTCAAACTGTGGAATTGACTTATGGGATTATGTTCTGAAATTGTGATACTTTTTTATGAAATTTGTATTAAATATGAAAGCATTCCGAAAAAAAATTGTGATTCCGTTGCCTAAAAAGTTTTTCGTATAAAAAATTAGGCATTGCATACTTCCAGGCGTTAATCCCCGGTATTAATCTATGAAAGAAAAATTAACAAATAAATCCATAATATCCAAATCTAAACAATGATTTTGCACTTTTCTCCAAGTTTATTTTGACAAATAATTAGTAAA
This sequence comes from Anopheles stephensi, assembly GCF_013141755.1. Taxonomy (NCBI): domain Eukaryota; kingdom Metazoa; phylum Arthropoda; class Insecta; order Diptera; family Culicidae; genus Anopheles; species Anopheles stephensi. The sequence goes on from NC_050203.1 coordinate 20,885,480, forward strand.
ATTGACAATACGGCATCGGACCGTAATACTCAATAAATAAATAAAAATAATGAGTAAAATTTTATGCTGCCTCAAATTCAAATTTAATTATCAGCTTATGCCCACATCAATCCTAAAAGGGTCTTCTCATCGCGTCCTCACGCAATCCCTCGTCATCGAGGGCTACCCCACAGCGAAAGGGTTCACCACCATCTCACGAAAGAAAGTGCCTGTGAGCAGCGATCAGGTTGAGGATCCAAACCTACTCCAACTCACTACGGCAAAACTCAGTTCACCGGAGGAAAAAAAACCGGTAAACTTCGCTCACTTCACTCGATCGCGCTCACGCTCTTTTTAACTCTTACCTGCTCTCCAGTGCGATGCATGTCTTTCACTCGCCAAACCGCCGAACACTTTACGCGCCTCCCAGACGGCCCGGTATCGGTGGAGCTATAAAACCGATCGTCCGGAAGCAGCGCACGCTTAATATTACCTTGATCTTGAACCGGTACGTATCTCGGTGGGGAGCGATCATTTGAGTGATTTCAGGATGTGCATTGAAAGCCCTTTTTGGGTGTGTTAAGAGTGTTGATATGGACAAATTTTGAAGTTGAAGTATTGTGGTGGCAGCAAGTGCATACAAGTGCAGTTGATTTCGTCAAACAGGAGAGCGTTGTGATATTTCTTGTTAAGAGTGTGTGTGCGTGTTTGCGTGCGTACAAGCTGAAACCAAAACTCTCCCTTCGAGTGGTGTCGAGCTGGAGACGCTGACGCTTGTGCGAGAGTGTCAAGTGGAACCCTACCAGGAAACGAACACCAGCCAAATCGAACCGAACGAACTGGAATTAACGAAATCGGTGTCAGAAATGTATTCCCAAAACACGAAAGAAAGCACGCTTTTTACATGTAAAAATGCACCGAAGCCAAACAAAACAGTTGACCGTCTCCGTGACTGTGTCTGTGAGAGTGTACTATGTGTTGGTAGGGTGGAATGTTTATGCATTTCGGACACATTGGATTTGGTTTCGGCTCGCTGGTATTCTGTCTCGCCGGATGAATTAATTTTAACCGTCGCTTTAAGCTGCTGACCCAATGCCCCGAAAACATTTAGTTTTTTCACCTTACTTGGTGGTCGAAGAAATTGAAGAAAGCAAGTGCAAATTTTGGATTGGTTTAGTTGCCATTCCATGCGCCAATCCTTCCTTGTATAAGGCTCGACTTCTGGAGAAATCCTTCACTTCTCCTTCAGTTCATCGCATCACAAACGGGGGATGATTTCTTATCAAAAGCAGCCCACCTAACGGCGCTTTCAGGCTGATGATTTATCTGATAGCGTGGCCGACCGTCTCGGCCACCCAATTACAAAAAAAGCACTTCACGGCCAGTTGCGCCAGTGCGGAAACTTTGAAGCTGGCCGTGAACTGACCCGCTTTTTTAACAGCATCGGAGTGAAATTTTTCGAACAGCACGCGTCCATACTTTACCGATGATATCACGTGTGTGCGAGTGTCGGTGATCCATCATGCCATTATGCGAATAATAGCCTGCAACACCTTTTTTTCTCTACACCATGCTTACCTGTCTCCGTTTTTTTGCCTTTCTTCTTCTCTTTAATTTCTCGACTTGGAACCGTACCGCGATAGCGTCGCGCGATCGGAAACGTCGCGCCAAGCAAACCTATCGGAACATCGGAACCGACCGGCCGGAAGTGGGAAAACATCGACAAACCATGGCGATTAGCATAGGCAGGCGGAACGATGGGCGGCGGCGGCCACTGGTGGTATTGGGGTTGGTGTTGATCGTCTTCATTGGAGTGACCGTTTCGGCACAGGAGCCCAGTACGGCCGAGGTGAAAGTGGAAAAGTCAGGTAAGTGTGGCAGTGTGCGAGTGTGTGTGAATTATTGATTAGAGGAGATGGTTTCGATGAGGGGTTGAGTTTCAGGAATGTTCGCTCAATTAATGAAACATGTTTAAAGCTTTAATATAAGTGAGGTGTGGCCTTATGGTGTGTGGCGAAGTAACATCCTGGATAATTGCGATGGCGAGCTTTTACAACTCCCTGCCTTCTGTTATATATTTTTTAACAGCTCTGACGGATAAGATGGATTCCTAAAATGGATATTCTGGATGGATATTCCTAAAATAATAATCAAAAAATGTATCAATTTACGTGATATTGATTTTATTTATGAAGACTTCTTAAGACCTCTTCTAAAAATCTTCCGGGCATTAAAGACATGGTATACTGAAGAGAGTACATACGAGTGACCTTATCATGACAACTGTTACCAAACTATTTGCAACTCCACAAAGAGTTCTAAAGAAGAGTTGATTTTTATTTTGAGACTTATGGTCTTATGGCAAAGGTAAAATTTAAGATATCAGGAAATTGAAATCTGAAAGATTGTCCTTGTGAAGAGCTTTAAACATATGTTTTATCCTTTACAAGGCCCTGACAGTATTTCAAAACATATTTAGGCGGTATGAAATCTCTACAGCATGATGAATCAACAAATAAAACTATAATTAAATAGTTATGAACAACAACAAAATAGGTGCTCCGTAGCAAAGGACAGGAATGACTGCAATAACTAGCAAATGAAGTTAAACAAATGCCCCAATACCAATCAGCATCTTTAAATATTGAAACAACCCTCGCTCGGCGGACACCGGCAGGTCCATAAGCGAACAAAGCTAATCACCATCCCCATAACCGGTACCGCAGCTCGCAACATCTCGCACAGCCATCATTTATGTTACCTTACGTTCGCGTACCTACCCATCACGTCCATTTTCCCCCATTCACGCGGTGATGATGAGCCATCAAGCTCCCCTGGTGCCAGTGAAGCGTCTTTACTGGCGCCCAGCTTGAAATCGTCCCAATTCCTTTCCCGGGCACCTAATGGAAACTTCTCGCATCAGGCACGCAAAATCGGAAAGATCCGGCCGATTCATTACATGCTTCTAATTCTCCCACCCTAAGCTGCGCTAGATGGACAAACAAATCAACCGTAGCTTCCGCCGAAGATGAGCAGGGCAAGGAAATTGTGACAAACAACAGCAACAAAATAATGTTCACACCGAGCCCCAAATACGATTGCCGAATGGGGAGGAGAGTAGTTTTACTTTCTACTGGCTCGATTTGGTGGTGGAAACCACCACCACAAATCGATGTTTATTTTGATGCGTTTGTGGACTCTCTTTCTGCTTCCTTGTTTGTGGCTGGCCGGTACAAAATTTGACCCAAGAGAAAGTATTACAAATGACGGCTACACCCTTGGAATCTGGAGAAGAAACGACGAACAAAACGGCCGAGCTTGGGACGATTATCGTAATCAATGGGTAAGCTGCTGCTGGTTAACGACGCTGACACGAACGGTCAAGGTCGTATTCCATCTTGCAGCCCGGTCATCTTTGACCTTTAAATGGGGTGCAACATTTGCATCCACGATTGACAGCTCGATGAGCTGGATGACTGATGCTGAAGAATTCCTATCGCTTAATACAAATTGCTACTGTTTCGTCATCTCATTTCTGGAAGCTGGGGAGGAACATTGAGCAGTTCTCTTAAATAAGTTGACCTACTGGGGCTACTTTAAGGGGGGAAAATCTTGTTTTCTCGCTCTACTAAAGCGGCATCCAACCAGACACCCTCATCCGGACACGTGAACACAGTGAATCGTAAATCAATAGAAAATCAGCGTGTTTTTTTTTTCGCACACAACCGGACACGAATCACGAATGCCATAAAAATAGCGTGAAATTCATCCAAGTGGAATAAAATTATGTAGAAAAGAGTTTCCATCCTCAATTTAACCGTTTTTAAGCGAAACATTAAAAGGGGAAATGTAGCTCATCGTATGAAACATCTTAAATCGAAAGACTTCAACCGACGAACAGGCGACGAACTCGTTCCGAATGGTGACTTCTATTCAATGATGTCATCGATTTCGAACAATTGAAGTGTAATAAATTGACAATTAATAAGCGTAGAAAGTGAACCGGAACCTTACCGAATCCCAACAGAAATGTGGACAATAGAATGTGGAACTTACACCTGGATGTTATTGATTTGACGATTTGGGATGCGTCTCATTTGTTTATTGTTTAAAGCAAGTCGCAGATTTTTTTTTCCATTTATTTTACATCTCAAAAGAATTCAATTCATCCCGAAAGACTAGTGTACGGTATGGATGCCAAAAATGCTTTCACTTTCCATTTCCCTTTTCGTCGCCGAACACCTTTTCGTAGGCCGGGTTGCTGAATCATCGAGAAAGAGTTTCTGCTCGCCCATGCGATCCGTGTACCGAGACCGATCTTGCACGGGGGAACGGGGTATCTGTCCCGCATACGTTGTAAGTGTGACCCACTAAAGCTGGTTTTGAACGGGTGCGTGAATCCTGTTCCCGGAACGCGCAAGGCTGTGCCCTACATACGGCCAAATGTAGGAATGGCACCGTTTCCGACCGGCCCTTGATAACACCGTTCTCGCCTTACATCATACAGCTCTGCAGGGCTTCCCGTACCTCCGTTGCCTAACGGTGGTTTGGTAGAGTTGAAAAAAAACTGGACCCAGCCCGTCGGCTGTCACCGTTGTCCATATCCGGTTGCCGCGTCTTCACTTCCTTCCAGCAAATCGCGCTAATTATTGCTAATCTTCAGCTTCAGCGCTGTGCGAAGACACGGCGTTTAGGTTTAGCTCGTTTTACGTGACAACACTCAGCGGCGGTGGCGTGTGAATAATTGGAACAAATCCAGGAATGGATACAAAGCGCCGTAAATGTGCGCTACATTTAATTCCCTTTGCTGCCAACCGGCTGGGACCGGTAGGGACGATCCGTTCCAACCAGGCCGCCGACTGTGGTTCGGAAGGCGGAAAACCACAAGAACCACAGCGTCTCCTTCAAACACTCTTATTTGCCTGTGAATGATGTCTCATTACTTCCACCTGGAAGAAGGTGTAATTTATCGCCACCGTCGCTAGCGTTAGCTCTCCAATTCTGCTGGTGCTGCTTGGTGGAGGGTCCTCCTAAAGAGCGGTGCTTTATTGCCCTCACTAACTGGCTATTATTTACGATGGCTTTCTCTCTCTCTCTCTCTCTCATTCTCCTTTACAGCTTCAGTCGATTCTTCAGCCCTGCTCGAGACAGCACTCTGCGCGATCAGATCCAACCCGGGCCAGTGCGTACGGCAACAGGCGGCCCGTGTGCTCAGCAACTGGGAGGCCATTCTAAATGCCAAAAAGATGGAAATGCTCGGTAAGTGTTTCGTAGCGGGTTCTGGAAGGGCCACTTTGGGAAACATAAACAGAAATCTAGAATCTCCTTCACCAGTTCACCAGAACCACTGTAAAAAGCGGGCGCACAGTTGTGTGAGAATTTATTGAAGACGCTTGTTTATGGTACTGTCTTCCCCAAAGGGCATAAGTCTAACGGAAAATCAATGTGCATCGTTTACGCTTTCGATATTTCGTCTGTGTTTTTGGATACGGGTTTCGCCTTAAACCATCACTCATCACAGCGATACATTTTAAGCATCGTTTCCGAACAGTAGAACCGATCGGCCAAAGTGCACCCGAAGATCGTGTAATGATGTAATCGAGCTTGCGGAAGGAAAGGTTGACTGGGGTGTAAACTTTAGCAATAACGGAAGTTTTTTGTTCTATTTGACCCCTTTTCTCCTCGGACGCTTCGCTTGAAGCCCGATAACGACTTCATTAGTGGTGTTTTCCTTCACCCGCTATTAACGGATCGATTTATCGTTTGATTGGTCAATCTTTGGCCCGTCGTGTAACTCTTGGGAAATATAATTAAATTATTTGAAACCTTTTTAAAACAATCTATTAACATTATACTGTGCTCAAAAATATTTAAAGTGATTTCAAATTTAAAACTAATTTAATTTAATAAATAAAAAAAATCATCGTTATCATCATTCCTTGCAATCATTCCTTGTAGATGATAACGCCCAACAAAGTGTATCGTTATGATTACCTTTATCAGGCAGGCAAATTACCCCTATCAAGCAGGTGATCCATTTTGAAATTTCATTTTCCTCTCTCAAACAAAACAAAAAATTATGCCAACAAAAATCGCACTACATCACTCCACTTTCCACCAATTAAACTTTCGTCCGCCCCCCAATTTTACTTACTCGGCAAAAGAATTTGCACGGTTATAATTAACGCACTCCGAACACCCGGCCAGGTACAGTGATACAGCAATCAGCAATGGCTTCATTGTAGCTTTGGTAAATTGAACCAAACAGAAAACACCTCAATAAAGCACTAATTATATGGGTTCAACATCTCAGCAAATGAGCCTCCTCGGAATGGCCATTTTAAGTGAAAGACAATTATGTAGAAATTTGAAGTTTCGTCACTTTAATTCAGAGGAAGAGATTTTTGGCTTTTTTTCGGATTTATTTCCTAACAGGCTTTTTGATTAATTTTGGGGCTCGTTTTTTTTTTTTTGCTACACAATTCTTCTCTTTTCCTTGTGCTTTCGTCACTCTTTCACATCGTAAACCATTGAAAGCACAATCATTCCGAATATTCAATTAAGAACAACTTTCGCTGTAAGTGGCCTGTCAAATTTTCTTTCTCCCACACTCACCTTCGCCGTACGAATCAATTTCATTTTCTGCATTCGGCGAATTTTCCTTTCTTTCACCTCTTCATCTACTTCTTCTTTACACCGTTTCCCATGTACACCTTCACGAGATTCTAATGCTTCACGTTCAGCCCCAAAAGGGCACGAGCATCTCCTTTCATCCATCGTTCAACGAGGAAAACGATTTATTTGAACGACCGACCGGCGGCCGATTTCAATAATCGTGCCTTTGTGGCAAATGCGCCAATGCGATATCCGTACTCCGATAAAGGGCTAAAGGCTGCCTGTGTTTTTCCTCGCCCCCATACGTAGCATACCGGTAGCGCAGTACGGTACGATAGATGCTGCAGCTCCTCGTACTTTGCTAGCAGGAAGCGAAAAAGGTCATCTCGACCGTTGGTTTTTTGTGCATCGATCACGGTGGAGGGCTCGTGTCGTGCATTTGGAAAATGGAAAGTCACTGTCACTTCTCCCAGCCGAGTGCCATCTGCCGCAGCATGCGCCAATACCGGTAGCTCCCATTCGTACCGGGCCCAATTATGTGTCTCTGGTGCACTCACCATCCTTCCCAGTAAGCAACCGGAAAGGCGAAATAGTTGAACGGGCAGAAGCGTGATCACTTTCTACCCTTTAAACACACACACACACAAACGCTAGAAACGATTCTCGAGGAAGATTCGCGATACCGGAGGATGCTACCGTCGTCGCTTTCCCTTTTCCGCTATCGTTCATCTCAAACAGGGGGTGACTTTTGTTTTGGCATGTTTGGCATTAGGACAGTCACACACGACCGTATCCACAACCGTTTAAAGGAAGAGGATTGCGAACACAGAGGGTGATGTTCGTAATGCATTCCATGCGAGATCGGAAACAAGCGATGTCTTTCCACCGCTGTACGACGTGTTAATCCGACAGCTTGCTGTTCTCTTCCCATGGTTGCTATGCGTATGCTGACAGATATCTTCTTCGGCTTGAGTTGGTTGGAATGCGGATAGGAAAAATGTTCATACCACCATGTTCATGCCATTTAGGAAAAGCGATAATGGGAACATGGAGTTTAAGGCTTCATGTGAGTGGAATTTAACCTTCGAAAAAATACATTTGAAACCCTTATCCCTTTCTTTTATGCCATTTAAAGCGCCTAAAGGTGATAATTTACCCATAGATAGACGATCAATCGTAGCGTACCGTAACGTAAATCAAAAGATTTCAATGCAGGTCATTGAGCGACGAACCCCGTTCGTAATCATTTTTCATGCAACATTGCTGCGATTTACTGCTGACAGTTGAAGATGAAGCACTCGCATAGATTCATATGTCCGTCCCAGTGACCAGTAACCGGTTGCAGTGTCATCTCGATTCAATTACTCGCTTAGCTTCAAGTAGATGACAGAACTTGTTAAAGAAAACTAGCCCCGCAGCGAGCCCTCGTCCGAGTACAACCGGTTCGGAGACGAGCTCTTCGCGAAACGATCCACCACGCAGCAAGGGAAAGAAATCCTACACCCATAACCAAACTCGGGCAAGCTAGAATCTAGATCGGGAAAGATTCGCGAACCTACCCGGTGTACCCGATGTGCCCGATCCCGCAACATTATCAGGAATTGGAGCACAACTGTAAAAACAGGAATATGGCTCTCGTTTCACGCGAATCTATTGCCCGCCGACGGATAGCTGTACCACGCAAGTGGTTGACCCGGTTCGAAAGTGTTTCATCATCCCGAGATATGAGGGCAAACCGATTTACATGCTTGATGGAGGTGGGAATTCACTTTCAATTATTAGCTAGCTGGGAGGAATGTAGACATAAGGTCTACGAATCTTCAATTAAATCAATTAAAAACGAAATAAAGACCTGGTTAGGTCCAAGAAAGACAAATGAAAGTCTGATATTTTACTTACCAAATACTAATGCCACATTCGCTACCATCTCTATTCCCTTTTAGCCGAAGCCGATAAGGAGGTAACAGCACGACAGCAAAGCCGAGGTCTCAGTGATGCTGAGATTGCACGCGGCAAACCCTCCACACTGATGGAGCAGATCGAAACCGGACTCGGTGTACTCTCGGAGTTTGTCTCCGAAGGTGTCGATGAGTGAGTACCGGGACGTGGATCTCCCACAAACATCATTGCGAATCTTAATCCCGTCTGCCCATTCCAGATACGTCTCCGACAAGGAGCAGGGCAAGGAGGAGGAAGCCTCATCGAAGACGCATCTGCACCATCTGCTGAAGCTAGGTAACGGAGCCGGTGGTGCCGGCCCGGGCACGGGTGCTCCCGTCGGTCGGGCGGACGCCGACGACGAGGACTACCGCGACCAGCTCGCTGCTGTGGAGGATGGTTTGGTGGATTATGCTGGCTTGGCGGGCGGCCCGGATAAAGCACTTGGTAGAGGCAAGCAAGAGGGTGACCAACTGGATTATGGGTTTGGTAGTGGCGAACCTAGTGCTGGTCATGGAGGTGGGTCTCGTAGCGCCATTGGCGGCGATAGGACGGCTACAGGCTACAGTGCGATGCAACACCAACAGCAGCAGCGGGAGCAGGATCGCGCGGATCAGGAGCGGGCCGGGTCGTCGATGGCCGCTGAAGGGCGCCGTTTGACGGTACCTTCGAAAGCCGCGACCACCCGACCGCCACCCACCGCTGCCGTTCGCTTCGATGGGGACGACGTCGGTGAACTGCGGAGACGACGTACGCACACCAATGGGCGAGACCTTCTCGTGCCTTTCTATGCTTTGAGTACATTGGGTCCAATTTTTGTGCTAAACATCACGTCAACCCAACCCTCCCCAACAGCCCCTCAAGCCGTCCCAAACCCTTAGGATAGTTTTGTTTGGGGCAGCAGGGCACAGATGCTGTGTCCTGTGGTTTGGTTGTTTGCCATATGAGGGAGTTCTCTACTCCGAAAAGCCCTTGTCCCTTGTCTGTTTAATGTTTAGTTCCGTTGGCTTTGAAGGCTATCAGTAGCTTTCGGAGTTTTGGTTTTTTCTCTTGCGAATCCTTGTAGAACAGATACAGTCCAACTATTAACCTCGCTACTGGACAGCGAGCGTAGTGGATTGGATCTCTTGTAAGACCCAACACTGCCGTTCCTTTTTGTTTTACGTTTAAAGTGAGAGTTTTTCTTCATTTTTCAAGAGTTTGATAATTTTTTGTTTAGATTTGGATTAAGATTTCTCCAAATCGCTTTCGTGTGACCGAACTATTTACAACCAATACACCTGCTCAACATACACGCACAGGAACAGAACCACTACACTGAACACGTAAGGATGAGTCAACGTCAAACGCCCCACAACACTCTGTTACACCAACACCAGCAGCACCATGTTCGAGTTTCGACCAAAACCAAAAATCGCCTAAACCTACCTACCAACCAATCAAAAAAGAAATTCCATTGGTCACCTTCCGGCTACGGAATGCATGTGGCATCGGTATCGGAATGTGGCTAGAAAGTACTGATTTTGGCTTCTGCACGTTTCTGCACGTCGATTAATCGCCGCTTAGCTAGGAAACAAACATGCATGCTGCATTCACTCATACTAAACAAACATCAACACAAACACATCCCCATACCATCATCATCATCACTCATCTCATTTCACACATAATTACCATCATCAACACCGGATTCATCATCATTATCTGCTTTTATCATTGCGGTGCGTACCGATGGTGAGTCACGGCATGCCCACTCATTAGCGCCTGCATGCATCAGTGGGCGATGGCGTACACGCCTCTAATAGCTCTTGTTTCATGTTGGTTTGCATGTGCCATTTTCAGCTGCAACGTGTTGTGCCATCCGTAGTAGTATCATGCTTGATTTGTTATGTTTGTTTGTGATTTTGCTTCTTTGTTTTGTTCCGTTTGCTGGTTGTTTTGCTTGTTTGCTTTTTTCTTTCAATTTTTGTTTTTCGATGTAACTTGATCCGTTTCGTTGCGTTTCAGTTATTTGTTTGATTTGCTGTTTTTGCTATTGTGTGTGTTTTTCTTTATGTTTCTTTTCACTTTTGCGTTTTTTATTTCTTACTTTTTTATTTAGTCTTGCTTTTACCTGTATCGATTATGCTTTATGAAGCTCGGTTTTTTATTTAATTATTCATTTGGTTTGCTAATATTTATTCTTCTATTTTTTATCTTTGACTGTTATCATCTTTTTATGGTATTTAAAGTATGTTTTAGAGTCCTTTTTTACCCATTTTATCACAAACAAGTACTATTCAACTAAATTTATTTAAAATTAAATTTTCCTACTATCGCACTTGATCATTCTACCAGAATGGAACAAACAGTGGTAAAAGCAGGCAAACAATTCACAATCGCAAATCATCGTCATCCTAGAAGAAAAAAGACGCTTTTAAACGCTTTTTAGTTTTTTTTCTTATCATATAATCCCATTAACCGTGTGAAGTAGAAATCCCCCCCACCCCCCCCACCTTTGTCTAACTGATCGTGAGTAGTTCCCAAACCCCAGTAGCATTTGCTTGTCATCCCATATCGTGTGTGTTTTTTCGTGTGCTTTTGATTGTGTGCTCAACCAAACCGCAAGCAGCGAGAAAACAAACGATTGATTGTTTGGTGTGTGTGGGTGTTTTATTAATCCGATTTGTTGCTTTAGTTATCTGCTAACCGTGTCCGCAGTAGAACTCCGTAGTCCCGTACTAACGCAAAACAATCCCCAGGAATGGCGTTACGTATCAGAGCTTTATTAACATTCTTTTCTTTTATTCCCTTTCATTCCCAATGCGACATTCGAATTTTTTGTTCAACCCCATTGCCATACGGTTTGATTAACTCGACCAAAATGGGAAAAAACACATATTTTAACCACACAACCCAAATAGGCAAGCGCAAGGGCAAGAAGAAGAAGACGTTCATGAAGCTGTTCATCCTCGGTGCGGCGCTTAAGGCCAAGATTGAGCTGTTGCTGAAGATTTTGTCCTTTAAGCTGCAGCTGAAATTCTTCGCCGTTGCACTGATCGGTCTGCTGATTAACATCGCTCGGTTCTGGATCGACTTCAAGAAGCAGCCTTCCCCGCAAAAGGTAAAAGTTGAATGTGGGGGGGGAGTGTTCTACCTATTTCACTTCTAGCCATTCTCTAGTAAAGTTAAGATAGCCTCAGATTCAGTTCATTTCTGTTCAGTTAAGATCACTTATGTTTAGAGCACTTTTCAGAGGGGAACGCTTAAGAAATGTATTATTTAAGTCCTTTCTGAAACCTGGAATTATTTCAAATCTTTCCAAAAGTAGTTCCAAACAATCTTATGAACTATAGCCTCCTACATTCTTAAAGGACGCCACAAAATATTGCCATCCGGCCAAAAGCGTTGCTAGTTGGTTTCTGACAGCACAGATTCTGTCGAGCACAATGATTGAAAAAGATGCCTCCGAAAGAGGTATCTTTGAAGGATTCTATAGTTTACTGTTTGGATCAGTTGGAAGTCTCATCAATTGACGACACGCTCACCATTATGCTGTTCTTTCTGAGTGATTGTCACATGGAGAGCTTCATTTCAGAAATGGACAGCGATACATAGTAATCTATCCATCTTGTTATCCTGGACAATACCCGTCAAGATAAACGATTTAATTCCTAGATTAAATTTTGTCTATTTTAAGGCCAAGAAATTTGATTTATTTCTTTAAATCTCGTTGTATTCCTGCGTTAAGTCATTTAAATAAGTACTGATTCAAGCGTGCAATAATTAACATCCCATCCTCGTTGCTTCATAGGTGATCTACTACGAACATGCCCAGCATCAGCATCACTACGACGATCACGGTGACGGTGACTTCGGTGGCTACTGGAAACGATCACTGCACAACGTGCACGAAGAGGAACCCAACTACCCGGGTGGACACGACCGTGCGGAACGCTACGACGAACCGTACCCGTACCGCAACCCGAAGTACAACCCGGGTACCGGCAACCATTACGCGCCCCAGCTTGCCGATCCGCACGCGATGGCGTACCAGCAGCAGCGGCCATACTGATAAGCGGGCGATACACGCGTAACGCATTTCCTAGCACAGGGTCGAACGAAGGGCCAATCTTTCGCCAAGCAAAACCAAACCAGGGCAAGCATATCCGCGCGTTTTATCATCATTCGTTATCATCATCATTGCATGTTTCATTACTACTCAATTTGTACAAATTTCCACACACGGGAACGCATTCTTGGTTTCGTTGCCAAATTGTCCTGTCTCGCAAAACGGACGGACAGTGTCTGCTTGCTTGCCGGTTTTCGTTTTGTGCTGCGAAAAAGCTAAACACATCAGCCCAGAAAGATCAATCCCTAACGGAATCTATAGGGTCGTAAAAACACTCTCTCTCTGTCTGTAGTTCCACACCAAATCGAACGGTGAATGCGATAGATGGAGGGCACAGTTAATTTATTAAAACCGTTAATTTATTGCTATTTATTTTTCACGCCCAAAGACGTCACTCGCCCTCGGTTCGGATGTTGGTGCGGTGATTTTAGGGTCGGTAGCGACCAGCGTCTGCTGTATTTCATGGCTAGCTGACGCTTGCCGTTCAATTGTTTTCCCCTTTTTCCCGGTTTGTGTAGTGAACTAATAATGTTAATGTTGTAGGTTAATAAATGAATTTGTGAAAAAACGTGAAAACACACACCCGAACGAACGACGTGGACGAATGAACGTACATGTCACTGGAAGTGTTTCCAAAACTAATAAATCGTAAAATAAATGGGTTTAAATTGAAAAAGCAATCGATTTATTCTTCGGATTCTACAGCGGCTATTTTTAGCTTCGCCCTACTTCTTCAGATATTTCCCCAAATCCTCCGATAAATATTGGCAGGTAACATCTGTTTCTGCTCAGAGTAACTGTATCAAATATAACCAACAATTCAAATTAATTAATTATTTTCGTTAAGCATTACTCAGGGTCCTTTATTGCCCCATAACACACATTTTTGTAGCTGTTTGTCTGTTTATTCTAACCATCTAAGCACCACAGCTGATGTAGTGATTATATTCTGTACCAAACCAACAAAGTGTCATCCTTCGAGCCGGTTTTATGTGCTGCAAGTGATCGTTTAAATTTTAAAAAATTAGCCACTAGAAGAATTCTTGGCTGCAACCGACTCAACCGGCTTCTGGGCTAAAAATGTCTGTAAAGCAATCATCTGATGATCAAACACTAAGTCTTATATTGGATACCTATCAGACTCTGTAACAGAAGTCTTCGATACCGCTCACGACCTAGCGCCATTGTCTACCAATTCTCGGGATATTGTATCATTTCCTGTGGACGCATCAACGAAATCCATCGCTTCATCTTCGTCTGAGCTATAGTACGAACTTGGGTCGTGCGTTACTATTCTCATGACATGATCAGTGCGACTATAATGCGACTCTTACATTTTTCTTTCTATACAAAAGAGGCCAACAATGCTTCTTAGCATTTCCTCTCGAACACGACTACGAGTGTTATGGCATGTCAAGCTCTTAAGCATCCTATGTTCAGTGGTGGATCAACCTAGGAGCGGAAGCAGCGGCCGCTCGGAGCCTCATCGGTTAGAGGGGCCTCGTCGGCCAGCAAAATTCTGTTGTTTCTCACTAATATCACAATTTGAGGGGCCTCAACTGCTATTCCGCTATATCTTGACCCACCACTGCCTATCGTATCTCTACATTACCTCAAGAAATGTTTCTTTGAGCGTAGGCAAAATAAATTTCTATTTTCCCATCTAGTATAACAGTACAGGAGTACTGTCCTTTCTTGGTCTTATCCACTATAAAACTTTAACCGATCTTGCCTGTTTATAGTTATCGTAATAATGACAATGCACAAGATTAAAAGCAAATTATCCTCTTATTCTCTGCATTCCGACACATCGACCGAACTGATTACCCTGCAACATTTCACCAACAATCCTTGACTGACAAATTTATGCTCATGAGCTCCTAAAAATTGCAATAAAACCGAAACAGGCAGACACACAGGGTGAGCCACAACTTTGCCTCTGTCTCACGGTACACTTACATACATTTACGCTTTCATTCATGGATGTTGCTTTTCTTTCCTTTTTATATCAATCTCCCCGAAGGCACATCATATTCAATGCTCACTGTGACAACGGACGGTTCGCCGGGTGCATCGGTCCGATCGGTACAGCAACATGCACGCACGCACACTGTTTATCGTACCATTTATTCCAATCACAGTTTTGCAATCGCGAACCTGTGCGAACCTCTCCTCGGAAAACTATTTTTATGCTGCTGCTGGTCATCATCGTAGAACATCACGCACGCAGATCTACTGGCCAATACATTGTATCGTTCGCACACTTTTCGGGGACACTTAGCCACCGTACGCTTGACCGGACGATGAACGTCGAACTATTTCGAGCGGGAGCGTCTCGTTGAGAAACCTCGGGCCTCGGGTGAAAAGTGTTGTGCCCAGGGGGTGTGCACTTGGTCATTCCAACAGGATTGCCCGCTTGCCATGCGAGACAGGTTCGTCACCTAGAGCACGTTTGCAGTCACCAGGTGAGGTGGTGGGGGAAAAAGGGAAGTGAGGGCTTGAATGGACATGTTCTTAGCTGGTATGATTCGGATTTTTAACGCACAATAGGAGCATTAGGCCTTATTACCAGAAAGAAAATTTCCTCAATCCAACATGCTTGTCTTTGTAATCGAAAAAAACATTATTTTTTACTTAAAAATTCTTCTAGTAAAAAAGGTATCTATCAAAATTTATTTAAAAATCCAGCTATTATTAGTTTGATGATTTGATGAAGATGTGATCTATGCCGTCACCATTGCTATAGTGTCAGAACGAGGCATGAGAAGACCTGTGACGAAAATAATTATGTGCATGACTCTGAGGGCTCCTGATGGTTCCCATGCACAACAAACCCCTTATAGGACAATATCCTTCGGACCATGTGGTCTTAGACAAGGTTCTTTGGACGAGGAGTTGTTGTGAAGACCTCGATACTCCATTTACATTATGTGAGTGAGATGATGAGTTATTTTAGAAAATGAGCTACCTTGGGTGAACAAGATACTTTGAACGACGAGGTTTCTTTTACAAGTCGTTTCAATGATGAGGGCCCTTAGACTGCGACGTTCTTCGAACATTGATATTCCCGCCATTCATCCTTACTGTTTCGTTTTAATGGTTAAATGATCTTATGTTTTCCCGGTAGGCTTTAATTGAACATTGAAAAATATAATTTTAGCCAACAAATATCCCACTGTTTCGTCCATCAGATCAGTCCTGTTACCCTACGAAGACTCTAAGCTCGATCGATACCACTGATCGACACACACACCCACACGCATAGCCCAGTCACAACACGTCCCACCGTGCAACCCGATGAAGACATTAAACTGAACTCGAGTGGCCAATGCGCGCCCCAAACCGTTCGTGCGCGTACGTGCCACCACAACATGTTACCCGCTGTTCCGTCGACCCACGGTGCGACAAAAATAAATCTCCACGGGCTGTGAATCAATTGGAACTAGGCTTTATGCGTTTTTAATTGAAACGAAGCCTATGTACGCTCCCGCTTTGCCACGGGAATGTGCAATGTGCATCGCGACAGTAGCTCGCATCGCTGTACGGAAAGGACAGCAATGCCGGCATAAGCGTCGAACGGGGCTACTTTTGCTACGTTTTCGAGGGTTTCTTTTTTTTGTCATGGTATTTCTGTCCTGTGATTTTCTTTTGATTGCATGAATAATTCACACGGTCAATTGGGGCTTTGGCTTTTGGTGCTGCAGATGGGACGTTTAATATCGTGAGCGCATACGTGAGCGACGTGAGGTTCAGCTGATATCTCTCCTCGGTCAAGAGCAGTCGGTCGCATGGAAAGATCGTAGCTAATGGGAGCAGTCGGTGAAAAGGGAGGCATTTTAATTGGGGCACAGGTTTGAGAAAATTTGAACTGATTTTTTTAAAGAAATTTTGAGGATCAATTGCATTGAAAACTGAAAATAATGAGGGTAAGAACACAATTTTTTTTTTTATTCATAAAGAACGGCCTGGCCGTATTGCTGTAAGAACACAATATCATACCAAACAATTTATTTAAGGTAAAATATTGAAAAAAAAGTGTAAAACGGTCAGAACTCTATTTTAAATATTATACAGAATTTAAGATCTTACCATTAACTAATGCGCCTCTTTCGACCGCTTTGACGTGGCAACAACGAACGTTTTTATCTGTGGACAGCTTTCTCAACTTCCCTGTTGCAGTTCCAAATGCATTTGCCACCTTGAACGTGAACCCTGTGAACACTTCCCGCTTATATCCTCAAATACACACCGGCACGTTCAACTTTCCTTAAGGATGGTCCACACAGCTCCTTAAGGCGAACCGATAGCAGAGCGTGTGGGCAATGAATTACTTTCCACACCGTCCGCGCTATTGATAGTCTTTCGCGAAGGCGCGAACTACACGTGACATTAATAACTGATCGATATGGTAACGACTTCACTGCACGCGTGGTCGTTGCTTTATATTCGGTTTAAATTTTCAATTTATGAACCAAATTGACTTTCCATCGGTTGGTTAGTTTGTTCTTCCTGCCTTTTGCTTCCCCGATACGATTCACCCTCTGTAGGTCAGGAAACAAAACACAGCATGGTAGAATATTAATGTTTTCGACACTTTCATTAGCATTAGGTTGGAGGCACGTCACGTTAAGCTCGTCACATTCTTCTTCGCTGCCCTGTTTGGCCGCCCCCTTCGGGGTTACACCTAAATAAGGGCTTAATTCCGCGCAGGAAGAAGCATCCAGATGAAGGTAAAATGGCGAGAAAGGAAGGGGAAACGAATGTTCGTACTTAACGAGTGAAAATAGACATTAAATTTATGTGAAACGGTTTCAAAGTTCCAAACACACACACGCGCACCGCTCACGGGAACGACATTGAAGAACGCATTTTAACCGTTTTTTGGCTCCCAAATCGCAACCTCGAAGGCGTGAGGCCGGTTAGGCCACGAACAACACATCAAATTCACGTTTAGGGTAATTACCAACACCCCCTTGGCGATGGTTGCTGGTGGCTGGTGGTTGGAAATTGTTCGACCGTTCGTAGGTCACGTCCATAGGGTTTAATGATCGTTTTGGGGATTTCTTTTCGAACAAGTCACTTTTCACTTTTCATTTCCGATTCAAAATTGAAGGAAACGGGTCGATAAGTTGGAAAACACAATGTATTTCCTATTATTTAAAGATTATTTTATTCGATTTATTGTTTTACTATTTCTTTAAACGCTCCACAGATGCTGCTTCACTATATAAGAGCGGCAGATGCGAACGCAATAACTGTCGTGAAACAGACAGATCGGCCACACAAGTATTCTGAAAGCTCTAGAGAAAAACTCCTACAGTAAATCCCACGTTTAAGCAATCGATTCTGTTAAAAACACTTTACCCACGACTTCTTTTAGACATCAAGGCACAGCGCCATAACCGGAAGTAAATGAACCTTCCCGTCTCCTAAATAAGTGCAGACGTACTGCAAATCTAGTAAATTGTACCACCTTCGGACTATCGAAATGGGGTAAAAGGATTATACAACAGAAAGAGCAGTAATGCTTAGAATCTAATAACTGTTAGTCACCGTAACCTTCTAAGCAACCTTCTACCAATTTCCTAAGAGATAGCTATACAGCTCGAACATAGTCATTTAAACCACGAGCATTGTTGTTTAAAGGAATGACCGAAGATTTGCTACTATAGTGGATCTGAAGTCACGTTACTTCAGTCCGGTCTGTTAATGTCCGGTAGAGTTAGTGCCGACCCTGGTCCCCACACATCGAAATCAGATATAGAATCCTGTTCGGGGATCATCTTTCAGGTAAGCAGGACTGACTCTACAGGCTACTGGTAAACTAAGTCACGGAAGTCAGAACTGGGAGGTGAGGGCCTCTTTAGGTTGTACAGTGAAAGTAGAAGGTATTCTTGAGTAGAAGGTATAGGTGCCACAGCGTTCAGTTCTACCACGACATCGACAGGAGAGTCTAGTAATCGAAAATTACAAGGCTTACAAACAGTTTTATTGCGACCAGAATTAAGTAAAGCTTTCTAAACTCCCACCCACCATCACCCTTAAGAATCGTACACATAGTCCGAGTTCGCTGCAATCCAGTCGCTCACTTTCGACAGGCGCACAAAAACTGTTGGATAGTTTTCCGTGCACTGGTAAAACAAACTTATCACTCCAACCAGCAACGGGCCACTTTTGTCTAGCACGGTCAACCCGGACCCGTGCCTTCGGTTGCAGAACGAACCTCCCACGTACGCATTCGTACAGATTTGCTGCTCATCAATGGACGATTCAGGAAAGAGCGAACCACATTCGCCGTTCGTCAATATCTCGTTGCGCACATATCGCCACAGTCCTCCGCTTCCGACGTTTGTGCCCTCCATTCGCGCGTACGACCGAGCATCGGACAATCTGGGCAAACGGATCGGCTGCACAAACGCGGTGAACGTTACCGGATGCTCCAAACGTATCGTTGCAATGTCGTACCGCGGATGAAGCTCGATATCGCTTTCGTTGAAGTTGATGCGCTGCAGCCTTGACTGGTCGAGTCCATCGTCCGTTCCGAACAGTGCATATCCGTATGTCGTGTTGGCTCTGCTTATACTGCTGCGCAAAATGTCTGCCGCGGTAAGGACGTAGTTCGGTGTGATGAGCGAACCGGCTGCAAGTGTGGTGCCAGGATCGACATCGTTCCGGATAAACAGCCCCGCATGGTACGGAAACTGTCCCGCGTACACCAGATAGCCTTGCGTAGCGAGCTTATTTGCATCTTCCGTTGTGCTTGGTTCGGACGGTGGGCTTGCATGCAATGCTTGCCGGTCGAATCCTGCCGCGGACGCCACCAACACACCAATCAAAACGGCTGCTATCGAGAACTGCATCGTAGAACTGTACCTCGACCTTACCCGTTTGGTAAATAACTGATGGCAGTTAATCTTTCGTCGCCAGTTTAAATTTGACCCGTTAGAACTGATAAGCCAAAACGTGATTGTTTGATAAGAACGTGTTCGAATGACCAACCTGTATTCAATCAAACAATCTTATCAGCAATAATGTACCCATTCCGGATACAAAGCTCGCAGACGCTTGCTTCCTTTATCTTGATGATGATTAAACTAATGCTTTTAATTGTGGGATAATCAGTACCCGGATTTCCGAAGGCACTGCACGCTCCGGGTGGAAATGTATCAAACATCAATGACAGCACCCCAGATAAGAATGATTTATCGATGGGGGCCTCAAAGTCCGATTGAGTTATGATTTTCTTGCCACGAACAAGCACCTCATATATTTGAACATTCAATTTCCCCGAACAGTCGTCTATAAATCGAACACATAGTCCGAGTTCGCTGCAATCCAGTCGCGGAAGTAAGAAACGCGTTCAAAAACGGTAGGATAGTTTAATTCGCACATATAGATTACGGTGGCAATTCCTACCAGCACCGGGCCTTTGCCATCCTCAACGGTCAATCCCGACCCGAGCATCCTGGTGCAAAGCGAACCTCCGACGTAAGCGGTCGTACAGATGTGCTGTGAGCCAATCGTCTGAGACGGGTGTTGCTCAGCGCATTCGTCGTTCGTTAGTATCCGGTTGGACGCATATCGTATCGGTGCCCCAACGGCTGCAGCGCTGATACCCTCCATCCCCTCGTACGTCCGATCGTCGGTCATCCTGGGCAAACGGATCGGCTGCACATATTTGGTGAAGGTAACTGGATGCTCCAGACGAATTGTGGCGATATCATTCAGCGATCCCGCGTACTGTGGATGGATCTGTATACCACTGTCGGTGAAATTGACACGCTGCTCACTCCGCTGCTTGTCGCTTCCATCGTCCAGTCCCAAAATGGCGTATCCATAGGTTGCATTGGACATGATTACACTGTTATACAATGACCGTGCACAAGTGAGGATATAATTCGGTGTGATGAGCGAACCAGCAGAAATGGTAGTGTAGGAGACAGCATCGTTGCTGAGGTACAGCACAGCGTAGTGTGGGACCTGACCGGAGAAGACGGTGTATCCGTACGTAGCGAGCGGGTTCGAATCGTCTTGCGCGCGCTGAGTTATCGGAACGTCACTTCCTGTTGCGGACGCCACCCCAACAACAACAACAACGCCAACCGCTACAAACACCGTCAGGAACTGCATCGTCGAGCCGTGATTCTACTTCAACCGCTTCACAAATAACTGGTGGCTCATTGATCTTTCCCACGCGGGTTTATATGCGTCTGAGTCGAGCAGTATTGGTGCGTCATTAGTTGATAAGAAAATGAAATTCAAACCCCACTTCAATGTTATCGAACTCAAGCGTTGCATACAAGAAGTCCTTTAATGTCTTCAATATTCTTAATAATCTGGGTTTCGGGATAAGCAACCCGGATTTAGGGGAGAAATTTGATACAGGAGGTGATAAGAAATTGGCATTCCCGAATAATAAGATTGATTACTTTATTTCTGTCGCATTGGCAGCCGTAATTTAGGATTTTTTTTTCAGTTAGGATCTAAGTCCCACCAGACGGCATACCAACTTTATCTTGGGAAACATCATTTTAAGCACCGCACAGGGTGCGATTATGAAACATTATGGCCCTTCGAGATAGGGAAGAGTGCAGCAACTGTAGCGGTATCACGATGTTAAATAACGGCTTCCAGATCTTCTCCTTAATACTACAAGATCAACTTGTCCTATTCGATGAAGAGACAGTTGGAAACTATTAGAAAGGATTCCGAAACGGAATATCAACCACTGCCCAAATGTCCACGATGCGACAAAATGTGGAGAAGCATGATGGAACGGCTGCTCCACGCCTACCATCTCTTCATTGATTTTACAGCCTCGTATGACAGCATAGCCGGGGTAAAACTATACGACGCAATGAGCTCTTTCAGAATCCTGGCTATGCTTGCCAGGCTTGCAAGAATAACAATGGCCAACATCACATGCCAGGTAAAAGTTGTTTGCTACCACCAAGGGCCTGCGCCAGGGAGATGGGCTTCTAACTCAAAACACCTGTCGCTGACGGACAAGAGCTGGGACTGTACAGAACATTTATAGTTCTAGTTCTCGCATACGCCACTGAGACATGGACTCTGTCCAAAACTGACTAAGCCCTCTTCGCCGGGTTCGAGAGGAAGATGCTCAGAAGTATTTGTCACCCCGTATGTGTGGAAGGGCAATGACGATCTCTACGTCCTGTACGATGAACTCATATTCGAGCAGCAAGTTAGACTCGCCAAGCTACGTTGAGCTGGTTACGTCTTAAGAATAACACCGGACGACCTAGCCAGTAAAGTCCTTTTAGGCCATCCACAGGGACAGAGAAGGCAGTGACAGACCCAATCTGAGGTGGAGCGATGGCTTTGTTACGTCCACCAGAACGGCAGGGATAATCAAATGACAGACGACGACGCTGGACGGTGAGCGGTATCGAGGATTGTTGCAGCTGGCCAAGACCGCACGATCTTCACACGATAGGTACTAAGGTACGGGTGTTAAGTTATGGAATCCCAGCGATAACTGACTTTTATATCTTAAAATTAATTATCAAACGATCATCATAAAAGAATAAAACGGCCTCCATGGCTGGCTTTTAATGACAAGCAAACCTACTGTATGATATTTTATTTACAAAAGTCTAACTTTCCAACACTTTGTGGCTCGTCTAATAATCGAACACATAGTCCGAGTTCGCGGCAATCCAGTCGCGCAGTTCCGACACTCGCTCGTACACGATCGGATAGTTCGTTCCGCACCAATAGATCAAATTCGTAATGCCAACCAGCACGGGACCACCGGCATCCTCCACGACCAATCCTGCCCCGTACATACTGTTGCAGAACGCTCCCCCGATGTAAGTGTTCGTACAGATGTGCTGAGCGTTAATGTATGCATGCGGATGCAACTCCTGGCACTGCTCGTTCTCCAACACCTGATTGCGCAAATATCGCAAAGTGCCGTTGTACTGGTTGCCAACGGTTGTGCCCTCCATCCACCTGTACGTCCGATCGTCGGACATTCTGGGCAAACGGATCGGCTGCACAAATGCGGTGAACGTTACCGGATGCTCCAGACGAATTGTTGCAATATCGTACAGCGATCCCACGTACTGTGGGTGCACGTTGATTCCGCCTTCGTTGAAGTTGATGCGCTGCTCTCGTTCTTGATCAGCGCCGGAGCTGAAACCCAACACCGCATACCCGTACGTATTGTTGTAGTTGGTCGTGCTGGTGTACAGCGCATCCGCGTGCGTTAGGATGTAGTTCGGTGTGATGAGCGATCCGGAAGAAAGGATGGTGTACGAGATATTTTCGGCCGTAATGAAGAGCCGTGCGTGGTAAGGAAACTGGCCGGGGTACACGTCGTATCCATCCGTCGCGAGGCTGTTCGATTCATCTTCCAATGGTCGTACGTCCTCGGTATCGGTACCTGTTAATGGGCGCGGCTGCTCGCTGCGGAGGTCTCTAGCACTAGCAACTGCACACACCGCCACAACCCCGAACACTAGAAGGACGGTGAAGAACTGCATCGTAGAGCCGTAAGGTCGCAAGCTTTCAAACGATTGAATGCTTGAAGCACAACTGCAGGTACCTTATATACCGCTATCTGTATGTCTGTGTGTGTCTGATAAGAAAACAAACAGGACGTCGAGGGGGATCCGGGTGCACAGGATTAACCAATAAATATCCGGGTATTGTAGATAAAGCAATCTATATTGGTCGGGATTTTCATTGGTGACGATTAACACCAATCTCATTGGTCGTAGCTGAACAATCATTTGATTTGAGGCTTAGTAAATCTTTTCAAAACCCCGGAGTCGAGCCATTTCACGCAATTGGGAGGCCTTAGGAGCATTACATATGGGGTTCCGATATCGGGGAACGTCCCCCAGCACGCAGGAGCGATTATTTAAGCACCGGTCACTTACGTCACGAATATATGACACCATGACGGCCAAGGCCTCTCGAGGAAATAGTACCAAAAAAGGAGCTTAAAGATTGCATACATTGTATTGGTCGTCAGACAGAAGATCCTCCTCACGTAAGAAGTTAAATATTCTTTTCATTCCCTCTTTTTCTTCAACATAGTTCCAACCCATTGATCCGAGATTCAATTGGAATCCGATTAGGATTCGACTGGGATCTATCTGGGATTTGATTGGGATTCGTTTGGGTGTGAATAGGATCCGATTCGGAATCGATTGGGATTCAATTAGGGTCCGAAAAGGATTCGAAAAGATTCCATTCGGACTCGATTGATATTTAATGAGGTTCCGATTAGGAATCAATTGAGATGCGATTAGGATTCGACTGGGATCCAACTGGGATTCAATTGGGATCCAACTGAGATTTGATTGAGATCCAACTGCGATTTGATTGGGATTCGATTGAGATCAGTCTGGGATTCGATTGGAATTCGATTGGGATTCGATTGAGATCTGATTGGGATTTGATTGAGATCCGGCTGAGATTCGATAGGGATCCAACTGGGATTCTATTGGGATTCGATTTGGATTCGATTGAGAAAGAAGTGCAAAACAAGCTAAGCAACCCCCCCCCCCCCTCCTTTCCACCATCTGCCTCTCTCATCAAAAGGAAAAATAACTGAAGGTACTCGGATTCGGACTCGATTGGGATTAAATTGGAATCCAACTGGGATTCAATTAGGATCCGCTAACAGTTCGATTGGGATCCAAAGATTCAAATTCTCATAGGGATTCAGGTTAACCATCACTTCGCTCCGTTTGCTTCGCTCTTTGTTTTCCACTCACCATTAGCCGTTGACATACAACCAATCGCCCAACGCGATCATCGAATACGAACGATCACCCCGCGCATCTTCGACGAGAATTTGCAACGCACAAAACATGCAGAACATGTTAACAATCTGTCGATTATTCGCCTGGCTGCAGTGAACAGAATGGAATTGAAAAGAAGGACCAACAGAAGAGAAAGAGAGAGAGAAAAATCAGTTCAAACCACTCCAATTGCTCCACATACCGTGGCGTAGCGTGTATGCCCCCTTTCGTGACCTATATAGAAATAGCGGCCCAATAAAATATTCTCCACCTGTCGGATGGGAAGGAAGCCTTCTTTGCATTGCAAAACCCCGCCCGCACCAGCGCTGGAAGTTGTGATTCTGATTCGCCAGCCACCTACTGCTCGATCCGGCCAGAAATAAAAGCACCCGCACCGGTCGAAACGCCACCCCGGTGTGCAAATGTTCCGTTAATGAAATTATTGCCATCAAAATGTGACGCGCAGCAGTGAGCAGCTAGCAGGTTCTAGGCGTAGTGGCTCGTCTGGCGTCGGCCGAAATCGCGCCATACCCGTCAACGTCGTTTCGCGTTTCGTGTAGCCTTTTTTTGCCGAGCCGAGACCGCTGGGTGAATAATTTATGAGTGCTAAAACTACATTCTTCATTCTATGCGCCTAGATTGGAGGTAGGGCCATGGGGTAGAGATGGTGCAAAGGCGCACACTTCTTGCGCCGGGCGACGTCCTAGCTACAAAGCCCCGTGCCCGTGTTGGATGGTTTTCGTTTTTTTAGTGTGTCCCTTTGCTAGGGTTTTTTTTCTTTTGCTGGCCACTTCCGATGCAAGCAAAATGCATCCATCACAAGAATGGAGCGCATGTGCATCGCTTTAGGTGCAACGCTTGACACATTTGGGCTGCTTAAGTTTAGTCCTTCTGGACAATCGATGGGCTGAATCATCGATCGATCTAATGCCAGGTGGACAGTTCTAGTTTTAATCGCACACACTATTGTTTGGTACCATCCACGACGCTTGTGTGTCCATTTTTGTTTGCAAATTGATTGATTAGTGTGCAAAGTGCAACGGGTAATTGCACGCCATGTTCTAGCATGACCGGTACATTGCTAAGGTAAGGAGTTTCTTCATTAACATTCATGTGAAGTGAAGTGGTGATTTTATTATTTTAACTTGCTCGCTTCTAAATATCGACATTAGCACAGTCACATTCCATTGCTATTGCGGGTGCAAAAAAAACGGCAGTGGAAGGTTTATAATTTGATTGGAGAATCACAGTTATTTTGCACAGAAAAATCACACTTCTATTTGAAAAAGTCAACCAACAACTATTGAAAAATTTAGTCGAATAAAAGGTCTCGGCCTGCCATTTCTAGCTTGCTGTGACTTGATTTTACCCGTAGCAAGTAGTCAGCAACCCTGCGTACGGGGAGCTGGTCTAGATGGGATTTGAACCCCGGCACTGCCGTGTGAGCACCGGCACCATTGGTGCCTCGGCGACCGGGACCATCAAGAATGTCAGCTGGCCAAGGCAAACGCCACATTGAATTCGACCCTTGGTGTAAAGGTAGGACATAGTCTTCAAGACAGACTCAAAGCCCTTCAAAGTCCGTGAGAAATCTGTAGCCATGTTGAGGAGAATCAGGAGAACCCTATCGGAAGTATTTCTTTACCCTATAATTGACTCGATCGTGCTGACTAAAGCCTTCTAATATGTTAAACATTCCACGATAAAAATCAAGCATATCGAGTGAAAATCTAACTCCAGTGCTAGCTATTTTTACTCCAAAATCCAAATTCTTATCTTTTATCCACTCACCGATCCTACTCACCTAACACATCATCCTAGCACCACCAAAGTTTTTCAATGAAACTACTTCCCGGACCTGGTACCCCGGTGGCTATTTTCGGCCACAGTCAACGCTCTGTACTCCAGGCTGCAGTTACTCCAGCGTTACTACATAAATAAAGCTCCAGTAACGTGGTCCACTGACCATGGCCCACACCCATGGCGCGTCAAGTTCAACGATTACAACCGGAGTCGCCTTGCCCTAGAACTCGTGCGCGTTCTAATTCTAGCTCCAGATTTTTCACAGTGTTCCGAAACCCACCCCCGGAACACTAGCTGTGCTGCGAGCCAAAAATATTGAAAGGTCGCCACCGGACCCCGGGGCACAATGCAGCACTCGACCGACGATTTAGCCACCTCATCGGCCACAAGAGTGCATCCGTGGCCGGGCACTAGCGTCAACGCCACCTGCATGCATAAAGATCTCCTTCCGCACGTTTCCCATCACCGCACTCTCTTCCTCGCTGTGTTCCCGTGCGGGGGTGGTTAGCCCAAGCAGTGGGTGAGTGTGTGTGTGTGTGTGTGTGTGTGTGTGTGTGTGTGTGTTTCGGTTTTCTTACTTCCCGTGAGGTGTGTTTTTCTTTTCTTCACAACACAAGCATATTTAGGTGAGGTGAAAACTGAACTTCGGCCGGAGACGACGATGTCAGAATACCGACGACTACGACGTCGACGCTGCTGCTTTGTTGGTGGTTGTAAGACCGCACGTCCGCACGCCCTGGTCAGCCAGTGATGACACCTGGTGGAAAGGAAAGGCACGACGACGATTTGACGCGTCGCGAGCACGCGACCGCTGCGGGTTCGATTAGTAACAGCTTTTCACTATAAATTGGTGGTGTTTGACAAATTTTCCGCACATACTACACCTGACCGGGCACCGGACTAGAGAGTCTTCGCCGTACAACCAGTGTCCCTGAGCTGAGCACAGACGGCACAGTCGTGAGTCGCGCGTCGTGGTAGAACGGTATCGGTCTTGTTGGGTTGCTGAGCAAGTTGTAGTGAAAGAACAGCAAGTAGGCATTGAAATGTGGAGTTGGGTGTTTGTGAAAGTGATCGTCTGAAGCCTTAATCACTGTATCTTGACAAGTGTGTCCTGGTAGCCAACGTCTTGCAGTGACCGGGACAGAAAGTGTGTGCGAGTGTGTTGAGTGTTGTGCCTGTTCGCATCGTTTGTGCAAGGATACGCATTAGGAATACGCCACGGAATTCTACGGAAACCCCAGTAGAAAACGAATAGAACTGAAGATTCAATCATGATGGTGCGATTAGTTCCGTTAGCAGCAGTACTGCTCGTTCTCGCCTCGATTGCCAACGCCAGAATACTGCCAAACCGAGTAAGTGACTCATCCGAGCGCGGGTCTGGCCGGCCAACAATGAAGCCCACAATGAAACGGGGAACCGAAGAACGCAAAACAGAACCGGACATTCCAATCGCATCCTGTCTATGGTAGCGTTGCGGTTACGTACTGTTGTGCTGATCGTTCTGAAGAATGTATTGGGTGGTAGCAAAAGTTTTGCAACGTTTTTGTGTTATGATCTTTGACAACAACAAAATTGGTTTCAAAATAAATCTGGCTTTTTTGCGCACAGATTGTAACGATTTTCAAATTTTTTGGTCAAAAAAATTCATCCACACAAAGATAAATCAGTTTCATAAAATATTGATGAAGGGAGATAGAGTTGTAATATGCTTGATTTTTACAAATTTACTTGTTTACAATATTTTAATTTTTTTTAAATAAAAAAATGTATTTTTTGTTGTTCAAAAGAGAGAATTAACTTTATGACAACCTTTTCTTTTCATTTTATGAGTCTGTCAGAACGTTTAGGAGTGTCTCTTTTCAGTTATTTATTAAACCATGCACCGATGTTAATTATCATCTACTAGCGTCAGTGAGATGGTCTCAAATCAACCAAGTTTTGTTATGAAAAAATCATAAACATTAGCCATTAAAGGGAATTATCTGAAACCACTAGTCATTGTCGACTATCGACATATACTTTCTAGCGATTATGAAAAAAGAGGATTAAGCCTACGAGAGCCATAGCGAAAGATTCTTTAACGAATATTAATCACCATAGAAACTTCAGAGACTTCATCAAAAATGTTCCCAGCGTTTGCCAATAATGTTCAAGGTCTGAAATTTTGAAGAAAACCTTAAAAACGTTAGACATGAGTTGAATGAGTATAGTTGTGGTATTTGAATTAAATTTTTATTATCTATTCTACATGGTTGAATCTCTTTTTTCCAATTTTTGTTATATACTGTTTTCGGAACACTTCGTAATCTTCCAATATCTTACAGAAAGAACATATTTTCTAATGAAAAGCCGTACACTACTAATACTGTTATACCAGTCAGCATGAACGTCAGGTTCAAGAGTACCATGTCTCGGTGTCTTCAGAAATCGGCTCTTCAAATCTAAAATCTTATCGACAGGCACGTTCTTGTACATTCTATTGAAGTCAAAACAAGGAGAATTCTTATCTGTAAATCAACAAAAAAAAACCACCACGAAAGCATCCCTAACCCTTTCAATCATCCATCGAACAATGCAACGATCCTCCATCGCACGTCGTAATCGATATCCATGATCGATAGCACATTGCACTTTCATGCCTATTTTTAGGCCCTTCAAAATGGCCAACGAACCCTACGCGCGCTACGTGGCTGTAAAACGCCCCTTTCCCCGTGCTTCATCACGTGTTAGCAGGCGCCATGCCACACCCCCTCCGGCTTCCGGGCGTTATTATTATCTTCAAATTTTATAATTCACCGCTACGCTTTATGCATTATGGAAATGTAAGAGTTTAATTGACAACTTTTTTTCTCTCTTTTCTTCCCCTTTCCTACCTTCGCCGAATTTTCACCCACCACCACCACCACGACGTGTCCCTTCCAGAGCAAACAAGTGAAAGTGTACAGCTACGTGTTGCCTGCCGGGGCCGAGGAGATACGTGACGATATTAACCACTCGTTTGCGTGCGGCAACCGTACCGATGGGTTCTACGTCGATATCGACAATGATTGTCAGGTAAGGGGAACGGAGGGGACCGATCGATTGATACGAGGGTGGACATTAAAATTAAAGCGAAACCTTCCCAAATCACCGAGGGCGTTCGTTGAAAGTGGTGAGGAGAAAAAGCACTTTTTTCAATGATCCCGGGCTGGATGAAAATGTGAAAGGTAGTGTTCCTTTGGGGGAGCTGAACTGCCAATTAAAGCACCAAATGAGTCATACAAACGAGTCAATTGATTTCTGTAATTGTTCCTCCATTTTCATAGATTTTTCACCGCTGCCAAGATCATGCCCGGTTCAGCTTCATCTGTGCCGAACGTACCGTGTTCAGCCAGATGTACCAAACGTGCGTCCACGACGGACAGCTCGGCTACCCCTGCGAAGAGTCCGTACAGTATTATCCCGATGGCGAAGGGTACGAACCATCCGGTTCGGAAACCGCCGAAGAATCGCCACAGGTTGAAGAGATGCAACCGGCACAAGAGCTGGAAGCTCCACCAGCTCCTCCCAAGGCAGTTGAAATTGTTGCACCCGCCGAGGAAGTTGCCCAAGCAGAAAGCTCGCAAGACAACGTTCAACAGCCATCCGAACAGGTAGAAATGGCACAGCAAATTAAGGATGAACCGGAACAGGAACAGGACGATCACCAGCAGCTGAATGCCGATCTGTTCGATCCGATCGAGGAGGAAGGTGATGCACCGTCAGAAAACTCGGCCCAGGAAGTGATGGACGAAAGTGAGGCTAGTGTTGCTAGTGCTGATCCGTCGAAGAATGTGGAAGAAGAATCTAACGAAGTTGAAGTTCTGGATGAAGTTGTAACTCAGCAGGAGGAGCTGCAGCAGCAGCAGCAGGACCAACTCGTATCCTCCGAACCTTCACCAATAGTAGTTGAAACTCAGACAGCTCAGGATGAAGTTACCGTAGAGGATGAGCCAGAGAAAATGGAACAGGACACCGTGGGCACTCCGAGCGAACCCGAACCATCAGCAACTCCAGAAATAGATAATCAAACGCAGCCCGAAGCTGACTCGCTTCTTAATGCCGTGCAGATGGTCGAAGAGCTAGAACCCATCGTTCACGATCTCGCCATCGAAACGGACGAACTGAAACCGCTTGTTGCGGAAATATCACCAGACACAGCACAACTTGCACCACAGCAAGAAGACAACGAGGTCCTACCGGTATCTGACTTCAACACCGCCACCGATATGGAAGCGCCACAAATGACGTCCGATGCGTCATCGTCCGTCAGCGATAGTGAGCAAAGCGCGTTGGAAAGTGAACAGCAGGTGAACGAACTATCGCCCAACACGGAGCTAAGTTCCGCTGGCGATGATTCATCGGAAACGCTCGACACGATCAGTGTGGAAGCAGACCAAACCCAGGTTCCATCTGGCGAACCGGAAACGGTTGACGTCCAGCAGGCAGACAGTGAACCGAACACACCCACCGACGAACAGGAACGTCCACTGGAAAGCCCTGCGATCGTAGAAGAGATGGCACCGCTGCGACCGAGCGATAGTGCCGAACTGCCGGAATTGATCGTATCGACCGAATTTCATCTGGACGCCGTCACCCAGGGACCACCGATTCGGCGAAGAAAAACGTTCCTCTTCCGGGCCGATGCGATCCGATCGCGACAGTAGTGTGCGGCTCGGCAGATTACACCGAGCGCCACGCGCACTTAAACGTTTAAGTAGGTCCAATGCGGGGAAAGGGTGTCTCCCGTGGCCTAGCGGGATAGGGTAAGTTAATTTATTGCAATTTTCAGACGAAAGCGGGAAGAGAAAAAAAACGAAACCGAAACCAACGCCTCTACGTACGTGTCTTTTTATCACGCACCGAACGGTCTGTCGAAGGGTTAATTCAATTCAATGGCTCGAAAAATAAACTTTTATAAAATATAACACAGCCGGTGGTAAAAGGGTTTGTAAGTTTTAGAGAAATATTAGCAAAATGGTTTGTATTATGATGGCTTACGATTTGGCTTAGCTGGCCTGAAGCAATTATTAAAAAGAACGCCTAAAAGTATGCAATATGATGATGCTTTTTTCTACACGGTTTTTGACACTATGGGGCTGGGTCATGCGCACCATTCAGTCACTGCCGACGAACACCATCTCTCTCTTCTCCTGAGCCTTTCGATCCTTTATCTTTAGGAACCGTGATCCGTGATCTTGGGATTCCATATCCGGGATCCAGAATTTCTGGTTTGACTAGTGCTACACTTCATGTGAAACTGCAAGAAGTTTTGGTCAGTCGTTTCGCGCATCCTTCACTTAGATATTCACTAGCTCAAGAGCCTGCCTATGGAGCAAAAATCCAAATAGGATTTGATTCCGGTCCCTTCGTATTAGCATCTGGTGCCGCTACGGAAATGTCAACGAATACAAAGTAAGGAACTCATATCGAAAGCAGTGAACCGTTCCAATTCTCTGATATCGATTGTGAACCGAAATCTTTTGAAATGCTTTCAATAACACTTCTTAAACGATATCCGAGAATCGAAGAAAGCTAGCATAATCGTCACTGGTGACAAATTTCATCAATTAACTATTTTTCAATCAAAGTTAGCAGTGGCTGTAGTTGTGGAAGCCATGCCTTTCTGTTGTGCTAATAATTGCCCGTGCCAGAAATAAATATAACAAATAAATAAACGTTCATTTTAAAACATTCATTATGAGATAAGCACAGAAATGGAAATGTATTTGTATAAAGGTCGCCACACGCTAGCTTAACTTCACACACACGACACTGTAACGCGTATTGCACCGTGTACTGATATTGCATACCTTTAGGCGTTTTTTCAATTCTACAGTGTATAACACAACGATCCCAGATGGAAACCGTAAATGGTCATTACACAAGATTCGATAAAGAAAATAAATTTCAAAAAAAGCTCTTCTTCGAAAAAAAACAACGCTGTACAATAATTAGCACTCACAAAAGTTTATTGGGTAAAAGACTCGAGAAGGCCCCCCCTAGAATCTTTTGTGTGCAGCACTGTGGCCTGTCATTTTTATAGCACAAAGGGATTTTTGTATCAACCGGTGGTCAAAACCCAATTGATGTAAACATTGTGCATTGTTCCTTAATACTGTTAATAGACAGCGAGTAGAACTTGATACAATACATTTTAACAAGTGGTTTGAGATCATGATATTCTTATGTTTCCTCCTTTGCTGAATATCAATGCAAGGTAACAAGTATTCATCGAATTACTGTTCCGTTACCGTCCGAGAACGCCGAGCATGTTTTAGGCCCGATTGTTCACCCCTAGTGCGATTGAAAACTAGTACGAAGCTCCTGTAACCCAAAATGAATGGTAGGGTTAGCGGAGAGGGGATTTTAATCAAATAATAACAATATTTTATTCGACTTTCTTCAACCAATTTTGACCACACTGAAAGCACACTGAAAGCTCAC
The DNA here is from genome assembly GCF_013141755.1 of Anopheles stephensi. Lineage (NCBI taxonomy): Eukaryota > Metazoa > Arthropoda > Insecta > Diptera > Culicidae > Anopheles > Anopheles stephensi. The sequence goes on from NC_050203.1 coordinate 20,918,168, forward strand.
TGTGAAGCTCTCGCAACGTGTACTGCGGATTGCATACCTTTAGGCGTAAATCCTACAGCGCCTAACAAATTTTGTCAGGGGGGGGCCTTCTCGAGTCTTTTACCGTTTATTGAAATAAAATCAATCGACAACTGTTGCTCGCAGCAGCAAAAAACAAAACCCTGCGAAACTAGAGCTCAAACGCTTCCAGCTTTCTTAAACTTATTTACCTATTCAACATTGTATTACTCCTCCCTGTCTCGCACAAATGCTTACTCGATCGAGCGGATCAAGCCATCCTTGCATTATCCCACCATTGGACAGCTTGTCTCGTCATTGATCGTGATCGATTTTCTTTTTAAAATTATACAACTACTGTAAAACCATCTAAGCGGCACAATAACAGTGGAAGGTATCGTGAAGCGGAACGGAGAGGAAAACAACATTTGGTACAAATACGTGTATAAGTAATACGCGACGCTGGAGCGTTAAACTTGAAACTGCACGGTGTCCTACAGGTGCTTCTTCAGGCTCGTTAGGCATAAGGACTAGGTATTCATCAGCACTCAGGTTTGGTCCCGTGTGAATGTTCTGTTGGTTCGGTGTGGGCTGTGCACGCAGCTCACGCCTCCGTCTCCTGCTCCGTGATGTCCTGCTGCATCTCTTCCGGCGTCCGCAGATCGATGGCAAACTTCTTGCGCAGTGATTTCTCCGTATCGCACCCACTGCCACCGTTCGTTTCTTCCGCCTCCTTCACGCGCTTCGAGTAGTCCTGGAAGGAGGCGGCCAGTGCAAACGTTAGCTTCCGTGCCATCGCCCTAAGGATAGAGGGAATGGAATGAAAAACGTTAGGACATCCCCCTGAAGAGGCTTAGCCGAGAGTCTCCTACCAACCTGCTATCACACACGAACGCATGCACATCGAACGGATTCTTTTCCTTCAGGTTGTAGTTCTCCTTCACGACGATCATCGCAAAGACACGCGTGTACACCAGATCCTGCACGCCGTACGAAATCGTATCGATCGTAAAGTTGGACACCGACGTCAGCTTGGAGGTGATCGACTCGATCTTTACCCCGTCGAGCGATACGGTAAGATTGCAGAAGGGAAGAATTCGGTTCGGTGGTAGGTTTTTGGCAACGCTGACCTGAAACGATGAGAATAGCCATTAATATGTGCTTGAGCGTTAGACCTTAAGATGCCTACTAAATGATCGACCGGTAGCCTCGTGTGTTTGATTCCCCAGAGTCCTGTGGCGGGTTGGCTTCCAAGATATTTCACCTATAAATGAAAAATGAAAGGAAAAAATATTGTTGAAAACTATTTCCAATTGAAACGAATAATATATTGAAGAAGCCTCAAAAATCAACTATTTATAAAGCTCGGTCATTTTGATTAGACTGCCAGCAGCTCCCAACTGAATCAATCTCACTGCCGTTTAGATTTCGTTCAATTTCCTATTTCAACCCCTCTAAATGAATGCACTTGCACCATAGGCCTAACCTCAACCTACACACACACACACACCTCAAAACAGCTCATCAAAACCCAAACCTTAGCCCTTACAATGGCTTCACCCCTATCTAAACGGTTCAATTAATCTCGCCAACAATAGCGCGTGCTGGTTGAGCATCATTCATTCGACCCTTTATTTTGTACGCTTTATCTCACTCGCTCCCAAGATAGAAGATATAACATCTATCAGCGTAGCACCCGGAAAACGGTGGAACAAAGGGTACAAAAGGGTGCATCAAATTATATTGCAACTTGATTTCCTCCCCCTCATCCGGCGTCGGGACCCCCGATTTGAAACCCTAACCCCTCCATGTAAAACCCGGTCAATTGCTTGGTCGAAAGCGATCTCCGGATCACCGAGTTCGGAAAGCTTTTTGTCCCGAATATGGAATAGTAAAAGCGTGTTGCATCAAACCAACGCAGAGAGGGACGTGGCTTTTTATTCATCAAACGATCCCGCAGTCGGGCTCGGACGGGGCTGGATAGGGCTTGTATAATTAAGATATAATGTGTGAAACAACGGGGTGTTCCATTGCGCTAAGATGCGTATAAAATGTGTGCGCATTCGATGCGCGTACGCAAATGAAATGTGGGTTTATGGCATATTACAGTTTTTGGTTCGTTTTAAATGAATCTCGGTAGAGTAATATTTTAATAAACTCCGTAATGACCTATTACAAAACTATCCTAGGATAAATGATAGTGAAGATGGTTCGGTGGGCATCCAGGTGAGAAAATTAATCGGAAGCGGTCATTCAGAACCCGGACACAAGACGTTCACCATTACTCAATAAATTTTTAGTTTGAACTTCAAATCAAAGGTAGTTTAAAAGTAGCTCTTGGTGAAAAATATTGTGAGGGTCAATAATATTTGTTAGCTAATTTGATGAGGACAGCACATATAGATAGCCCCAGTATACTTCAGTGCATTTTGCTAACACATTTACCAGAAAAAAAAGATAATATGGCTAGCCAGTTGTAGCTCAGGGCTCAAACCATGGGTTTTTATCAGAAACCAGAACATGGACTCAGTGGTTGGAAAATTTTGTTTAGACTTGAACTAAAGCTTCTAAAGGTCCAGTAAACGTTTGGCTAAATTTGGGAAACTACAATCAGGTTCCACAACCATTCTGGTTGTGTTGAAAATTGATTTATGATCGGATTCTAAATTATCAGAACTTTATGATTATTATAATTCACTGTCTATTTTTTTAAAACCTTTAAATATTTTTTCTCGAAGTGAATTGTTGTGTTTCCCGTTTCTTCCAAAACAATTTTACACCAGGAGTATTCAGTGTTTCGATCCACATAGAGAATTTTGAGCATTAACTCAGGGGAACGATTCGAATGGATAATGGAATATTGTAACGCAGCTGTGGAACTTTGCGGTTAACAAATTTACAAAAAAGCATTCAATTGTTTATTTTCATCATCACTCCCTATAACTCAAATACGAACGAGTTTAACTCAACTTTTGTTTAAAGTTTTTGTGTTAATGACTTTTTTCATAAAAACTTACTGAAAAAAATCCACAGACGCATTGTTAATTTTCGCTACCTGTTAGCAAGATTCCATTCTACGATTCGTTTTATGAGCGCAATGTTCCACTATCCGTTTGAAAACATACACCTAATTGATTCAAAAAATCCATTATAAAGATAGACATTCTGTACGCCTAAAAGTATGCAATCGAGAAGAGAATAGGAATTTTTGGTTTACTCTAAGCAAACTACACACAAGGCATAATAAGTTAACAATATTTAGGCCCCAAAAAGCCCCCTTTCTAGCAACCGTTTCTACTCTTGTATGATGTTGTACTGGAGTAAAAGTACATCGACTTTCAAATGTGTGCAATTTTCCATAAATTCTCTTCATTATTTCATTCCAAATGCTTTAGCTAGCAATTTTTGAAATGATTCTACTCTACACGTATACCTTTATAATAATAAACCATCTAAAAAAATCATTGAAAACTAACTTTAAAAACTACATTATGTGTTGCCCGTACTTCCGGCCCGGATACATCGTACCATCAGCAGCGGATGTTCACGGTTGACGGCCGCTCAACAATAATACACCAGCCGCCGACATTCACCGTAAGTGATGATGGGGTGACGGTTCCAGCCTAGAATAATGGTGGGCTTTAAACGTACTATAGACTACGGAACAAAACAACTGGACCTTCCTCATCTAGAACCATTTCACCCGGTAAACGTCCGGTGGGTTCACTCTGCCCATCCAACCCAAAAAACGCACGGAACCAGAACGTCAATGATCATCGCACATGATTTCACTCGACCGTACATTTAAGCCTCATCACCATGTCCGGCCCGGCTCGACTCACCTTAAATGCGATCGGAAGATCCTTAACGGTCACTTGTACATCCGGTGAATCGTTGTTGTTGTTGTTGTTGTTGTTGTTGTTGCTGGTGGTGATTGTGTTGGAGGTGGGATTGGTCCCACCTGTACTGCTGCCGTTACTGATTTTCGTCGACATGATTTTTGCACCTTCACTCCACTGCTTTTTCTATTTAAAGTTCACGTTCAGAGTTTCGGGTTTCACATTTACACATTTAAAACTCCACTAGCACTGTGCACTATAGATCACTTCTGTAGATCGATTAATAGGATGGATGGGTTGTCCTCTACTCTGCAACAACAAAAAAAGCGATTAATTAATTAGAGTTTTTCGTTTTTCACAACTCCCGGATGACGTTACTCATCCCTTGATGAACCTTGGCGCATAAATTAGCTTCAAAAACGCACTCTTGCACTATGGACGATCGTCAGCCCGTAAGCTTACCGGGCGATCGTAACGATTGCGAAAGGTCGTGCGCCATTTTGTAAGTTTGTTTGACCATTCGGTGAACGAAAAACCTTGGATGGCGGAAAAATGGACCCACGCACGTACCCCAAAAGCGCGCCGTTGGAAAAAAATGTTATTATTTAAATGATGTCTTCTCTCTCGCTTTCCCTCTCTTGCTTTTGGAGTTTTCGCTTACGGAGGCTTCCATTGGAACCGCAACGAAAGCAAAAGCTCGGCTGTGGTGGTTCGTGGTGCAACTCACCCTGCCGAAGAGAGCGAATGTCACGCACCACTGGGGAAAACTGTGGCTGTGATGAAAACCAAAATCTGGCAATGTCGCCCGCCCGGCCGGTGGGCAGTGAGCTGTAACGTCACCGTCGTTGTTGGGAGATTCTGTCTGTTTTTTTTTTTTTGCTTTTCGTTGTATGTAATATTTGTTTTCATCATCACGTTCATCGCGTTTCCCTTTTTTGCCTGCCCATCTTTTTCGAGCGTTACACTTTTACAGCTGCCGGCTCATCTTGCTCGAAATTCATTTCCGTTTTTTTTTACACACGATCGCATGTGTACATTTTAAACCCGCCAGCTTTTCCAGCGAAGCGTTATGGCCTTTTTTCAGCCGGTACGGCTGGCTCAATTTCGAACCATTAAAATGTACCGACGAGGACCGATTTGAGGGTTCAATAAAAATGTGGGTACGCATTTGCACAGATTCATAGTAAAAAAAATACAGCACCTGGCCGATACAATTGCTGTGGGCCATCCTTCACATTGTATAACCACCACTGTGTACTACGGTAATGAATTTAGAAAGTGGAGAAGAGAGTACGGAGAGTGGTAGAGAGAGAGCGCGAAAAGGGGCACTTTGTTTACGATTCCTTCTAATTATTCAGCGTTATATATGGTATTTTTTTTTTTTTTGGTACTGCTTCTTCCGTTTGATTCGGAAGACCCTGCCCGAATTGGGCGAATGCCCACCGGAAGGGAGCAAAACGAAAGTTACTATTTTTGGGGTGTTTGCGTTTTGTACTGTAGGTCAATGAACGGTTGGAAATTGTACTTGATAAAGGGCTTTTACTTTTTTTCCACTTTTATTTATTAGCTATTGAAAGGGTACTCGTTCTCTCTCCCTCTCTCTCTCTCTCTTTCTTCTCTCTATTTTACTGTCAACGATCTCTAAGTAGCTTATTAAATTATTAAAGCGTAGCTTGATAGTCAGTAATAGGTCTAGAAGTTCGTGATTCCAACGTCTGATAGAACCGAACGATCACGAAACCAAGGGTCAGGATCAGGATCAGTTAAAGATGCAAACAGTTGACATTGTCACATCACAACGATGAGGAAATCCGTTGTTGAATCAATCTTTTTTGCATATCTTTTTCTATAAAAAAAAAAACACTTAACTCGCCTTGAGGTCCACAGTCGTAAAGATGAACGACATAAACGTCATGCTCTTTATTTGGTGGGACCAGCTACGGATGGTATAGTGTGAGCTTTAAAAGCTAAAGCTGTTTCATACGCATTTTAAGATAGAGCCCATACCGGGACTTGCCCTTAGATCGAACCATACATTCTGTGGAAAACTACGGACCAGCTTTTTTGTGATGTATTATGAGCTGTAAATTTTTTTAAACTAATTTTTCGAAGCAGAACATTTTTGGACCCAAAATCATTCTTTCTAATTGGTGGGACCAAGTACATGTAATGTATTAAAGCTGTTGAAATGTCTTTTTGCTCACAATTGTAACTGATACTGCCTAATAGTAGTCCACCCGACAATTAAAGAGGGCAACATTCGATTTTGTTCGAAATCTTCGGGTTCGAAAATCTTTCCCCTCGATTTGGTGGGACCAACTACGTGTAATATATTATGAGCTGTTGAAGTTGTTGAGCAGATTACACTTTATTTCGTATTGTAAAATGATTGTTAAAAAAAACGGCAAAAGACGTATTAAACTACGAGTACAAAACTGAAGAATTGAGGCTCGAAAAACAATGCTCACCCCATTAGGTGGGACCTGCTACATCTGCTGTATTATGAGCTGATAACGATTTTGAGCAAATCTCCTGTTACTTCTAATTTTTAAATCATTACTTGACAGTAAAAAAAGACTTGCTCTCTATTAGATGGGACCAGATCAATCCCGTCATAAAATTCGATCATCCTTGCATCCACTCGAAGGGTGATCTTTTTGTTCCTTCAGCTCTAGCCTAAACTAGTAGCTCATAACTATTTCCATCACTTACAGAAAAAAACATAAAATTTTGTACAGAAAAAAACAACTTGATGGAAGTTGCAGTTATGCCCTTAACATCATATACCAAACTATAATCACAAAAAACAACCTCACGCAAACCACAAACACCTCCACCACCAAACCCGTTGAATAATGGCTAGCTTCAGCGCTGGAAACAAAAACACCAAAAGCCGATTGTTTACCATCGCCCACCATCCGTTTTTTCCACCCGGGCCTTGTTCAGTGGTTTTTGTGGGGTGGCAACGAACGTACCACCAGCACGCCAAACGTGTGCCTTGGTGCGGTGTGATTTGTAGTGCGCAAGTAGTTATTGTTCTTTTGTCGCGCATATGCTACCGCCGTCGGACCTGGTCGCGGCGGTGTTTCGCGAAGGAAACACACCGACGCCCCGCGCACATGCTAATGATTCACGCGGCCTGCAACGATGCACCGGACCATGTTCCGCACGCTATAGCTGAGTGAGAGAGACAGAAGGAGAGAAAGGAACAGCATTTGACATTGTGCATTGAATTTGTGGGCTTCGGCGGGGGGGGGGCTTGAGAGCGGAAGAAAATCTATTGTAAAATTAGCGTTGTGTAGTTGCTGGGAGGACTGGCACCGGTTGAAGAGAGCCATAAATATGGGGCGGCTATTTTGAGTGGTCAATATGGAAACTATTGTGGCTAAATTTGGCTGGTAGAGGAAAATGGATTTTTAAACATCAATTGTAATACATTTGAGTTCCATTTTTATAGCAATTCCCTCAAGTCGTATGTAAATCGTTTTTGCACTTTGGATGAGCGGGGTTCAAATCCCCACCCCAGCCATCTTCCAGTACGTGTAGGACTAACTATCCCAACTACGGGTGAAATCAAGCCATAGAAAGCTAGAAATGGCAGACCAAAACTTAAAAATGTTATTACGATTAAAAAGCCTTCAAATAGGTCTGTGCTATGTAATTTAATTAAATGATTTTGGTCTTTTTAAAAATAAAAAAATGGACAAACTGTTTAAATCCTCAAATTTGTTTCCTACACCACTATTGGGTGCTATTTTTAAAACTACGCCATTTTTCACACCTAACCAGACAGGCAAAACACATGCTGCAACGCGCAATTCGACCCGTTGCCTCAAGCTGAATCATTGGCTCGTTTGTGCGTGGCATGTTTGCAATATTGGACACGTTCCCTACGCGGGATGTGATCGCGTTGGCACGGGGCCAAAAAACGAATGTGCCGTGCCGTTGCCTCGAGGGCCAAATTATGCACCACCGACCCATCCGTTACCTGTCAAAATCGCTAACTAGAAGCATGCCTGTTGGACGGTTCCACCAGCAGACCGAAACCATTTCGGACCGCGTGATTTACACTTCCTGTACGGCCGCGCTGGTTAGAATATGTATTCGCCGTGCGCTTCACTGCACACGTGTCCATCTGGTCTGGACCTACACTCACACACACACACACACACACACACACACACACACACACACACACACACACACAGGGCTTCAGCAAACGAATGCACCTGTTGTGTCATCCGGTTCGCGGCACCCTATCCGGCGAGCCTCATTATCTCGCAATCGGACGAGATTGCTGGTTAATTGTAATTTAATCCAATTTCGTATATCCCTGAGATAATTACTGAAGCTTTAATTTTACTTTTACCTCAAACGATTAACCTGTCGGCATCGATCGATTGGGCGGTGCACATTGGAGGGTGCAATCGTTTACGCGTTTAGTAAGATCGAAGCTCGATCGTGCTGTTTTCAACTTTTTGCAGAAGAGGAGATTTTTTGTAAAATCATTTATCACAAAAGGTAATTAGTGACGGTCAACCCAACGCTGTCCAACAGCTGCACACACCGCTATCTTATCTTTAACACCTACGTTAAATGCAATATGGAGAGAGAAGAAGAAGAAGAAGAAAAAACCCGCCACTCATCACCAGGCACATCGACATCGCATCAATCAATTATAGAGTGATCGTAAAATAGTAGAAACGAGCACACTTTACAGCCCAGGCGGTGTGCAGCGATGTGATAGTAACGTTATGATAAAAAGTTTCCAACGGCCAAGCGGCGGCGTGTGGTGTGGGCCATAAAATAACACAAACATGAGAAAAGACAAACTCAGAGTAACACTTTCATAAAGTAAGAAAGAGGGTAAAAAATAAGTAGTAAAAAATGAAAATGTAACAAAAAGGGTAAAGAAAGGTCTTTTCAACGTTAAATGAAAGATTAAAAATGAGACTAAAAAAAAACAAGATAATATTTTAAAAACTGAGGCACAATAAGGAAATTGTGTAAAAAAGATGTAAAACATTAAAAAATGATCAAATCAACATGAAAATAAAAACAAAATACAAAATAAAAAAAAAAAACAAAATATTAAAATTATATTAAAAAAGAAAAAAAATATAGGAAAAAAAAACAAAAAAACTAAATTAATAACATGTATTCAACAATGACATATTTTCTATGAAAAAAAGTTAAACTAAACAGCAACCAATTCAAAAAAAACACACAAATGATAACAACGACAACCTTCAGTCGTCATATTTTTTATCTAGTTTAATATTCAAGTTTTGTTCGTGTTTGTTTTTATCTTAATTTGTTCTGTTATTTATTTGGTTTTCTAATTCATTTTCATTGCTCCGCTTCATTTTTCAATTTTTTTCTATATTTTTTTATATGTTTTTAGCTGTATAATGAAACTTTCTAGGTTTTATTTGAATGTTTTATCTTTTTTTTTAAGATTGTAATAGTTTCAAGTGTGTTTTTTCTTATTTTTTGTTTTAAGTTTGCGTTTGAGATTTTGTTTTCTTATCCAGTTTGTTCCTTTTTTATTTTTCATTTTATATTTTTCATGTTTTCATAATTTTTCGCACATTTTACATAATCTTCTGGGGCAGTAGTTTGATTTTTTGAATGCATCATTTTTTGTTGAAATTTTTCCCTTTTTTCTAACTATTCATACACCATTACGTAGTTTGCTCCAGTTTTTTTAACTCTTTCCAAAAAAAATAATATAATTTTGACACTTCCACTTCTCATAATCAAACAAAAATTCCTTTCCCTACACCAGCAAGAGAAAAAAAACATTAAAGTGACGAAAGGTTCGCATCGGTAAAAAGGGGGGGGGGGGGGGGGGGAATGTTTGAACACTTTCTTATCAATTATGGTACACCATCCGTCAGGTGCCCATTCGCCCATTATCGGTCCATTAAAAATCGAAAATGAGGCAAAAGTGTTCGTTTTCGCCCGCGCCGAAGGGGTTCGTACGAGCGCGAAGCTATTTTCCGAACTCTTTCTGCACGGGACAAACGATAAATGATTTCTGTGGTTATGTTGGCGTTTTGATGCTTCCTGCCCCCTTTTGGTGCGGACCACGAAAATGTGGGCCACGAACCGTACAACAAGCGGGCAACAAACATTAGCGGCTGGTAATGAATTGAATTTTGCACACGCAGAAAATGGTGCGGTAAACGATGGGGTGGAGGGCTCGCCCCACAACAAAACGTCCCGAAAACTCGCCTCAATCTTCATCACTTTTCAGGGGGGAAGGTTTATCTTCTCCACATTTTAATTTTGTTAGCAAAAGCACACACAACATGGGTAAAGGAGAAAAAAGAAAGAAAAAATCAACGAAAAGATGTAACAAAATGTGTAAAACATGAAAAAAGGGAAACAAACTAACCAAAACAATAAAAAAAGAACCTAAAACATGAAAAACGCCATGAAAATTGAACATAAAGAAGAGATAGAGAAAAACATACAAATAAAAACAAGGGAAACAAAAGGGAACCCGCATCGCACTGCAACATGAATGGAAATGGGAAATGAACGAAACGAAGCTAAACATTTTCACCACACTGCTGCGCGGTTTTGTTTCGTCTATGTTTCGCCTTTCGTTTCCAGTTCCACACGGTTATGAATTAATTATTGCTGGTGGATGCTGGCCACCGGTCCCTCTTACTGACCACCGGTTGCGAAATTGATGATTTTCCGGCGAAACAAACAAAAAACTGCTGCATTTCAATAGCACGAGCAGAGACCACACAATCGTGACGATTCAGTGACAGTGTTAGACCTTAGAAAGGGACAACGAAGTCTCTTGGATGGTGAGGTCTACTAGATGATAAGGTCTCTTGATAGACGAAGAGGTCTCTTGAACGAAGACTTCTCTTGGTAGACAAAGATCACCCAAAGTCGGTGAGGCTGCTTTAGACGACGAGGTCTTTTAGTGGATGAGGTCCTATAGTCAGTGAAGTCCCTTGGATTGACGAGGCCACCAATTGTGACAATTCAGTGACAGCGTTAGACCTTAATAAGAGACAACGAAGTCTCTTGGACGATTAGGCCTTTTGGATGCTAAAGCCTCTTAATAGACAAAGTTTCTTAGATCAAGAGGTCCCTTAGAGGGAAAAGTTCTGATCACCGATACAAATCACTGTTATCACTGCAAACTCACACACACGTGTGGCGAATTCCACTCATTATCAAACCATAAAACTGGTCGCAAATTGATAAGAAATCGTTCTTTTTTCTCCAACTCTTGCCATCAAGTATCACCTCATTAGCTTCAAATCGAACCGAACTGATGTCCAATTTCGACAAGATACGCGAAGATACAAATGACACTGCACAACATCGGATGGACGTGTCGATGGAAGGCTGCCGGGCGTCTTCTTTCCGGTTCACGCTTCCGGTCATGGTTGAGGGCGATCGGCCTGGAGGTTTGCCAACATCGCCACACTTGTGTTTCACTTTTCTTCCGAAAACTCCCAAACAAGATATAGTCCCATTGTCTTGCCTGGCGGTTTTTTTCCGGTAACAGACCGACAGACTCTTTCTCTTTTATTTCACCCCAAATTCGAACGCACATCGGCACCCAATCCACCAGGCCAACAACAAAATGTGGGTCATTTGTCCGGGAGATGGTTTTGTTTTGGTTTCCGCCATTTTGTTTCGATCTTTTTCTCCCTTTTTTTTGGTTGACTTAATGGCGCTTAAATCTGACAACTGCTTCACAGGGTGGTGTAAATGGTTTTTAACGTAAAAGTTCACTTTTTCCCGCTACAAATTTTGGAGCTCAAAAATGCACCACCGTTAGCCGCTGATCTTTGTTAGGAACAACGCGCACAAAGAAAGCACAAAACGCACACCATCAATGAACCGCTGACTCATGCGGCCTTTTCGGAGGGTGGTCACGGATCCGTTTACCTGCTTTGTGCCAACCCTTACAACGTGGAGCCCGGCTAACTCTCACTCTTCTAACCGGTGGGCGCGCGCGCGCGCGTTTTTGGTGAATAAGATCGTCGGCAATCGTCACCCTCAACACGGACACTCGCGCACGGTACAGTAGACGGAACTATAAAGGAGCTTTTTTGGGGCGTTGCGTACGTCTCTATGAGAGCGAATGTTGTGAATCATTCCACCTGCTATTTGACACTGGAACGAGCGTTTTCTCGGCAAGGGAAAAAACGGTGGACTCTTGGCTAATGTGCGTGTTATCTGCAGGGTTGCTCGTGAAGGGTTTGAAAGAAGCACCCTTTTGAAATAGGTATTTTTGTTTCAACTTTAGGGTGTCTAAATAGATTGTTTTTTACTACCTGAGGATATGATAATTCTGGGAACGTTCGAAAAAAATTTAAAAACACAGTATCGATGAGGTTTTTTAAAGCTTCTTGGAAAGAAAGATCTTGAAAGAATATCGACTATATCGTTTCATCAACCAAATAATTAAATCAAAAAAGTAATTTTGTATCATTGTAATCAAAGTAAAAACCTAGTACATGAAAAATACTTTAAGATTTTTATTCCAAGCCAGGCCGTCCTCAACGAACAAAAAAAAGATAATTATTCTAATTAAATGAATTCATATTTAAAAAAAACACACACACACACTCAAAGTTGCTTTTTAGCTTTTAACTTCGATTTTCCAACATTCCACAAAACAGTACAAACATCGATGTACAAAAGAACACCTTTTTTAATAGTAACGAACCCTCTAAGAACGTTCGAATCCAGCGCTTAATGCTCCCGCTTTAAAACCATGGATAAAATAACATAATTTTATAGCAAACTTCCCTAATACAGAGATAATCGCCCTTAGCACAGACTTCGATCGCCGAGTTTCGATCGCTCCTACCAATCAATGGATACTCATTTTCTCCCCTCAAAATTACGCCTGCTCGATTCAAACCCCCCGGGAAAAATGAATATATTATCATTCTGTCAATGGTTTAGAATCAAAGCAGGCGTGTCTTTCAGAGGTAAACAACTCATTTTGAATTGCGTGCGTGCGAATCGAATCTCGGCAAGGAGACGGCACCGAGGGCAAATAATATTCCCAAAACTCTAGGTTCTCCCCCCTAAGTAAAATTAATATTTACCCCTAAGGCTTCGCTAGCGAACCCTGCCATATGTATCTGGAACCACCATCACGACCACACAGGATCCCCTCTGCTTACTCAAACGCACAAAAAAGCGCCATCCACCAACGACGTGCTGCACATTGCGTACGTACGTACATACTCTTATCAGATTCAATTCAATTGCCCGTCCACAACCCCCATCACGGGCACGATAACGATAACAAAACCATTGCGCTGGTACGCTGATAAAACCGGGCAAGCTGAATAAAGTGGTTTCTTTGTCATCTTTTGCGTGGCGCAAATGTTTGGCGCACACGCAAAAAGGCACAATGAACGGGGTTGTTCAGGTGCGGGGACACTTGTGGACTGTTGTAAGCGTTAAATAGAGCCTTCCTGTGTAACTTTTGTAGCGTTAAAAACTAAAAAGGGGTAAATAATGCTGATCAGATTGCAGAATGAAGCTTCCTGTCCGTTATGGTCAAAAGAACAACTGAATCATAGTGAATTTACTATTCTGATTTAAATATGCCTCCACATTCAGCCGTTCGCTTCCGATATGCACTCCCTTCGATCTGGCACTTCCGGCACAACTACCCGGTTTGGCGCACTGGATTTCGGTTTAAGAACACTCCAACACACCCCGGCAATACATTACTGCCATCTCGTACGTTACGCACGAATAGCGGATGATGATAGCTTGGCCTATTATTTTACCCTGCAACTCAATCACCCACCCACCAACAATACCAGCCCCTTTCCCTGCCTGTGCCCATTCCGGTGTGCCCCATAGCCCGCATCGCAAAACTAACGGAACGATCGACTTCGATTGGGCTTCATCCATTGATACGCCCGAGCCATATTTCTTGACGGGTCCGAAACAAAAACGGAACACAAACGCTGTATTTTGGGGCCGGGGGGGTTGGGGAGTTTAGCACCGGATGTGGGTCACAATGGGGAAAAGCAGCAAGAACGGTTATTCGGTGTGTTCTTTTTATTGGCGGTGGTCATCGTTCTAATTACTGGTTAAAGTAAACTAGAGGGAAAAAAAATGAGCTGGAAGGAAACCAGCTCCACGAGCGAACGCACGCCAAGGTCAGAAGATTTGCACTAAACCTAATTTAAAGCAGGGCGAGAAAGAAACACACCACACCGAACAGCTGTTAAACGGCGCGAACGTCTGGCGGTGTGGCGCATTATATGCAAATTGGTCTCATCATTACGCGTATCCGTTCGACCGGACACTGCTTGGCTTCGTAGCTTCGTTTGGTGGAAATATTGAACCAGAACCGAGCGCTTTAGCACTGCAGTACTGCAAATTGGAGTCTTTGAAGTTGCTTTTACTACAGTGCTTAACATAACTATAAGCATGCTTGAGCTTTGATTTTTAGAATTTAACTAAAAATTAATTTTTAATCATAAATTATAAAACATACCATTTTCTGTGTAAATAATGCCATTTCAAATGGTTTTTCTCTCTACTCTATTTTAGTGAAGCCATACAAAAAAAGCCTTAGATTCGTTTATTGAACTTTTTTCTATACGATTATAATTTTGCTTTTAAATCTTATGAGATCTGCACGATGCGATGAAGACACAAATATTTTTTAAAGGTTATATGTTCAAACCAATTCATACGGCAGGACCGGGGTTCAAATCCCATTCGGACTGTTCCCCCTTTAGTGAGCAGTGACTATCCAACTACGTGGTGTCATTTAATCTAGTAAGCCAGCAGGCATTACCTAAGAGAGATCTTTAGGCCATTAAGAGAGAGATAGAGAGAGAGAGAGACAGCTGTTCCTATAATAATCATAAGCAGTGTATTGTAATTCAAATTTTTTCAATCTTATTTATTAGTTTGGAAGGAACATAACTAGCGGCCGCTGCTCAAATATTGTTTAAGAAATATTTCCAAAAACAGTTCAAATATCGGTTAGCACTCATGCAACGAATTGTTCATTAAAATAACCTTTCCCTCATTTTCTCTTGTGCCAATTTGTTCAATAAATATTTAATTAGATTACAGGGGTTTTCAGTTGATAAGGCAATAGCATCCATTTTTATTGTAGGCTCCTTAGATGAAATGGCAAACAAAGCAAGTTAATATGGCAACGGCCTCAGATCATAGAGAAATCAAATTGCCTTTTATTGTGACGTCCTCAAAGGATATTGTCATAGTAGCCGATGATTTTTGACACGACCTCCCAGCGTACGGGTAAGTGTGTACAATATCAACGGCTACTATGACAATATCATCTGAGGACATCACAATAAAAGGTATTTTATTATTTCACAACCATCTGAAGCCGTTACCATATCAACTTGCTTTGTTTTCCATTTCATCTAAGGAGCGTACAATAAAAATGGATGCTATTGCCTTATAAACTGAAAAACCCTGTATTTTCTAGCAACAGTAAACATGATCACACTGATTCACACTATTACAATAACTTTCAAATAAATAAAGATTAAAATAAATAAATAAAAAAGTGGTAAATTATTATGAAGTCTCAAACATAAACCGGACAACAACTTTAAAAAATACACAACGACTATTAATCTGTACATGATTTAAAACCTAGTATACACTTCCTGCTTCGTGCTATTACATTAAAAAAACAGCCATTAAAAAGGTGCAAACGAGTATCACGAACCAACCCCATTACTACACACTAACGTATGCGCCAGTAATGAAAAGCAGAAACAAAATCAAATAAACAACAATTTGCAACCAGCAAATGCGAATTGTACCGAACAGTCCGGCGTTAAAAATAGCCCCAAAACACCCGAATGCTCTCCATGCTGTTGCTACTACTTCTACTGCACCATAAGGTAAGCGCACAGCGCATAATGATCGCACAGTTAGGTGAGAAGCATTTGCAGCACATCAAACAACCGGAAATGTAAACAACAGTACCGAGCGCGTACATTCTGTGTACGATTCGAACGATCGTAGCGGGACGTTGCTTATGGGGTGGCAATGTTAAGCCAATCGGATTGTGAAAGGTTAAAGGTGCCGGGCATTTTCGGGCTCGAAGAAATCTCGCTCGGCAAATTGCACACCCCATTTTCGTACACGTGGGAAACGGCGAATCTTCCACCGAAGCCGGGTGAAACGCTGGTCAGTTTAGTGCGATCGGTACCATTTACTCTGTTTTTTTTTTCTCGACACAGTTTTCTCGACCAACCAGCCGGCCGGTACAAAGCTGCGAGGGAAAGCTTTCCATGCGGTTGTCCATTCGGCGTATTTGTCTGACAACCGTCTGCTAGAACGCGTATGAAGACACTTCTTCGTTCAAGCAGACAACTGTTGAATAGGCATAGAAATAGCATAGAAATAGGCGTTGATCTGCTCCCCTAGCTGCATGATCGTAGCCGCCCAAGCAAAGCATTACCACACGCACACCAATCTAAAGGCACTCACACATTCGTTCATTGCCATCCCTTAGGCGCACGTGTTCCCACTCCCTGTGTGTGGGATCGCACAGGGAAGACAACCCCCGACACGGGCGAATCCTTATCAGTGCAACGGTGGCTTTTATTCGTTGTTGTAGCGTCGCACACTTTTTTTTTAACACAACCCGCACACATTTGCCTCACTGATAAAGCATTCGCCGTTGTACAGACCGTTTGTGCCGTTTGCTACCCCACAGCACACAGACACACAGTTTAATGCACTTTTTGGCTTATTTCATAGCACACGGTTTAAAATTTAAACCTCACTACACTCACCCCACAAACTTTAACTCACTTCAACTTATTTAACTTTACAACCGCAAATAGGCACCGCGCACCCTCACCGGATGGATGGGTTCATTTTGTTTACAACCCTTGAACGCCGAAAATGCCGTCCGCACCGGACAATGGTTGGCGAATGACTTACTGGTACACGCATGCAAACCTCCCTGTAGCTCTCGCGTACATCAGATCACCTGCGCAAGTAAGTTGGCGGTGAGATAGAAGAGAGAGAGAGAGAGCGCGCCCTCGAGAGAGAGCGAGAGTGCTCTAACATGCTGCTGACTCTAGCGGGGTGGCGCATAGAGTTTTGGTGCATTGCCATCCCCCCAAAATTCAACCGGTCCCGATGGCGTTGTGCCGGTTCAGGGGTGCTCAATCGATGCTGCTAATGTGGAAGGAGTATTTGTAGGGCTTCCACAATCTGGTCCCCAAAGTGGGTGTAAAGGGTAAGGCTTATAACTGCTTCCGCTTCGCTAATTGCATTAACCGTTGCCATTAAGTGATGTTTGCCTTGTGTCACATAATTGTCGCAACAACAACAAAAAATATAATTCTTGCTCTTGGTAAACATTTAAACCAGCACTGCTCGTTAGAATTGTTCCTCTTGCTGTTTATTAAACATGTGCGCATTATTTAATTTTTTAGTTAGTGTTTGAGGAGTTAAACTGTACCCCGGTGTAACGGTGTTTGTCACGCTGCCAAAGTCGGAACATGTCACGTTTTGGTGGCAAACGAAAGCATAAAGTTAAGCTCAGGTTAAGCGTAATGGTAGCGACAAGTGCACCCACGTATATTTTGGGACGTGAGAACAGTTTATACTTAAA
Organism: Anopheles stephensi; assembly: GCF_013141755.1. NCBI lineage: Eukaryota > Metazoa > Arthropoda > Insecta > Diptera > Culicidae > Anopheles > Anopheles stephensi. The sequence continues at coordinate 20,935,643 of NC_050203.1, forward strand.
GAGTGATTCGTGCTTGACGAATGGCCAATGAATGAGAATGTTGAATTACTACTTATTTCAGCAATAAAGCCTATTAACGCAACAATAAAATCGCAAGATAAACCTGCTTCTTCTTATGTCTTTTTTAAACTACAGTCTCAAGCTCTCCATTTATAACTACTCTCAAGCTCTCCATTTATAGCAAGACCGGATACGGACCGGACCGAAGACCCACGTGTTATCGGACCATCCCTTGGCAGCTTTTTCTTCTGAGCTTAAATGGATAGTCAGTCCTCACTACTGAGAAACGGTCAGGATGGGACTCAATATGTGATCCTGTCGGGTGAAAGAAGCGACCAATATAGGTACCAATTATAAATATTTGAAACTACTTAATTCATTTAACCTTTTAACCTTCAAACAAAAAGCTTATTGTCTGCTTGTCAAGTAATGTTTGACTAAAAATTATTAAATTCATTTGTGTTTACGGATTAAACTCAAAAATATTGACAAATGTTGATTAATATACGAACCGTACAATCCCAACGGTTTTTTTAAACATCCGATTCCGAGTGGCTCAATATTTGAGCTACTCCGATTCACAAGCAGGCGCATAGTGGTAATTCCTTTCTTATTTTCCAAACTTAATTATTTCTTGATAAACATGTTTTAAAAATAATATATTAATTCATTTTTATATTTTTTAACATGAAAATTAGCCAAACAAGTAGCGAATAGCGCACAAAAACTCAAATCTATTGCTCCATTAGCACACCCTATGTGCAATGTTTATGTTGCACGAATGTAAACAACGCTTGACATTTGTCCACGTACGTCACTTTTCCTGCGGGCGTATTTTCATTCGCAAATTGTTTTCATAACAGTTTCACAGTGCATCTGGCAAATTCCGCAAAATCACCCTCTAATTATGGGAGATAAATCGGGCAATCCCTACGATATGGATGGTTCATCCTTCGACGCGGATCGATACCTACAGAAACTGCTTAAAGTATATAGCCCCCCGAGTGTACATTGCTTCTCTCCATACGCCCAGTTCTTACCTTCCGTTTTCGTCCCTCCCCTGTTCCAGGAATGTTCCCTCAAGCAAATCATGGACACCGAGGCAGCAATCGTGCGCCAAACGCAAACCCTGCACAGCGACATGCAAACGCTCGTCTACGAAAACTACAACAAATTCATCTCCGCCACCGACACCATCCGCAAGATGAAGACCGACTTCAAGTCGATGGAAACGGAAATGAACCTCCTGATGGCCAACATGAACTCAATCACCGAGTTTAGCGAACGGATTACGGACACACTGCAAGAAACCCGCTCCCAGCTAACGCGTCTCTCCGGCAAGCATCAGCTGCTGAAGAAGCTACAGTTTCTATCCTCCCTGCCAGCGAAGCTGAAGACGCTTATAGAGGAAGAGAATTACCAGCAAGCGGTGCAGGAGTATTCACACGCCCAGAAAGTATTACAACAGTACGGCCAGCAGCCATCCTTCCAGGGCATACAGGAGGACTGTATTAAGATACTGGACGAGCTGAAAGAGCGGCTGAAGGGAGAGTTCCGGCAAACGGGCAAATCGGCCCAATCGCTTACGGAAATCGGTGAACTGTTGCTTCAGCTTGGCGAACGACCATCGACCCTCGCAAAGGAAATGCTCGAGTGTGCCTCGAAGCGGCTCCACGAACAGATCGTTGTCCTGCAGGATCAAACCGATCGCGATATGATCGAGTTTATAGACCTGGGCATCGAGGGATTCCTGAAGGACCTAACGCTCGTGATCAGCTCTTACAACGACATGTTCCTGACGAAGCACCTCGAGCAGGAAGCGGACGATTTCGAGCAATCGGCCCGGGTCGATCTGAACGCGTTCGTGAACCGTAACGTGGACGAATATCTCGCGCTGGTACAGGACCGGGCCGAGCTGGAAATCGGGCACGGCGATTCGCAGATCATTCTGCGCGGACTCGATCGGCTCCACCGCCGGATGACCGCCATGAGAACGCTGTGCCGTGCGGTCGATATGAGCAAATCGGGCATCGACATTATCGTGAACGCGGCCCAACAACTCTGCCAAACGCATATGCGCTCGCTGAAGGACCATTTTGCGGACAGCCTTAGCTCGGTGCGGTTAGCACTGGTTTCGGCCTCCAACAACACAACCACCACCCCGGGTGGATCGTCCGCTTCGTCCGCTTCCCAGGCGGGTGGTGGACAGGGCAGTGCAAGTGGCGGCGGCGGTGGTGGTGGTGGTGGTGCTGGCAGCACAACCACACCCGGATCGACTGCCGGACTTCGGGAGCTAATCTCCAACCTTTACATCTCCACCATCGAGAAGGTGAAAGGATTGATGCAGGATTTGCTCATCTTCCTGCAGCCCGAATGGTCTTTCAACCTGAAAGGTGACCCGAAGGGTGTCCAATGCATTGAGGGAATCCGGGAAAATCTGCTCGTCGCTTTCCTGCGCCACTTTTGCACCACGGTCAACGGGTACGGGAATGTTAATTCGACCGCACCACCAACCCTGCTGCTGGTGCTTTCGAAGGTATGCCTCGAGATGGATCGGGCCGGCGTCCATTCGCTTACCTCGCTGGTCGACGAGCTGTACCAGCTGGATGCCGAACGGAGCGGTTCGCTCGTGCACGAATCCGAACTCTGCACGGAAATGCGTGACTCTGCCCAGCTGCTGCTCGACTCGTACGTACGCCTGCAAGGGCTTCACCTCTCGCAAATGCTGCGGAAAAGCGTGGAAACGCGCGACTGGCTCAACTGCCTGGAGCCACGCTCGGTCCGTGCCGTTATGAAGCGTGTCGTGGAGGAAATATCGGCCATCGAGGTTGTGCTCGGCGAGCTGTACGATAGCAGCGTGTCCGCGCACGGCGGTGGATCGCGCACGACCGCCAGCAGTGATTCGAGCCGCAAGACACACTTCAGCATTGCCGCCTCGAAACAATCGCAGTTCCGGTCGACCTGGTCCACGTACACGCCACAGTCGCAGCTGGACAGCAGCTTCGTGTCGAACATGCAGCGGCTGTTTTCGGAAAAGATTGAAATCTTTGCGCCGGTCGAGTTTTCCAAGGTGTCCATCATCACGGGCATCATCAAGATCTGCCTGAAGACGCTGCTGGAGTGTGTGCGGTTGCGCACGTTCAGCCGGTACGGGTTGCAGCAGATACAGGTGGATGCGCACTATCTGCAGATGAACCTGTGGCGGTTCGTTAGTGATGAGAAGTAAGTTTGTTGGGAGTTTGAGAAGATTACAATGAACCCTTTTAAAAACCATTTTGAATTTCCGTTTCAGCTTAATACATGTGCTGCTGGATGAAATCCTCGGCTCGGCTGTGCTGCGCTGTCTCGAGCCCATCCTGATGGAGCCCAATGCGGTGGAAATTATCTGCGAAAGAAACTAATCGACAGCCATCGTCCATCTGGTGGTGGTGGTGGTGGTTGTAGCTTTATTTGTAACCAATTCATTCCAACTATTCAAGTGAGAACGGTATCGTTGTTCTTTTCCATGGCTGTATGTGTGTAAAATAAAGCAATTATTTAAATGCTTGTAACTTATGCGAGGAGATCAATGAACTATAAACTTTGCAAATAGTTTAGCTCTTGTTAGAATGGTATTGACCATAACGAGCAACATCACATGTCAGGTGAAGAGGGATGAAAATCTCTTAAAACTTCTCTTGCTTCCTTGGAGGAACAGGAAAAAGCGAACCAAGGATCTGTACTAGAGAGATCTGCCTCTTCCCCAAAGAAACCTTTCCTCGAACCGACCAATGCCTCGGAGTTGCAAACTTTGAGCACCATTTATGTTGGTTTTCACGTAAAGTTGCTCAGAAACAGAAGCTTCACAAAAAAGGGAGCAAACCCTCGAAGGTCCAAATCATCAAGATGGACCAACAGCGGTCCCGTAATTAGGAGTGGATTTGAAAATAAGTGATCGACTGATTTTTTATAGACGGTCATGGTATCATGCTACTTGTTTAAGAATTCTTCTTGTCGCAATCAGTCATTCTCTCAGTCGTGACAGCGCCACACGCGCCGTAGATATAGACTCTGGTCTAAGTTTCCTGAAATACGTATAAGAACTATAAGGGGAAGAGATAGTCGGAAACTATCAGAGAGGATTCCGAAACGGAAAATTAACCACTGACCTGCTCTTCACGATGCGGCAAATCTTGGAGAAGATGGCGGGGCAGCAGCTCCACTCCTACCATCTCTTCATTGATTTTAAAGCCGCCTGTGACAGCATAGCCATGGGTAAAACTGTACGACGCAATGAGCTCTTTTGGAATCCCGGCCAAGCTTACCAGGCTTGTAAGAAATGACAATGGCCAGCATCACATGGCAGGTGAAGGTGGATGGAAAACTCTCAGGGCCCTTTGCTACCACCAAGGGCCTGCGCCAGGGAGATGGGCTTGCCTGTCTCCTCTTCAATCTGGCGATAGAGAGAGCCATCCGTGTGACTCGGAGGTGGAAACTTCGGGGACCATCTTCTACAAGTCAATCCAGATCCTGGCATACGCTGATGACATAGACATCATTGGTTTGAGGCTCTCCTATGTAGCAGAAGCTTATCAAAGGATCGAGCGTGCGGCACAGAACCTCGGGTTGGAGATTAACGAGGCGCAAACCAAAATGATGGTGGCACCATCAGCGGCCGTGCCCTGCTAACTAACACTGATTTACGCAGGGGTGATGTACAAATAGGTGACCGCACCTTCGAAGTCAACCAAAACTTAACCCCTCAGCCCACCGACAACAACATTGATGTTGAGTTACGGGTGCTGGCTGCCAACCGGTCATACTACAGCCTGAGGAAACTTCTCCACTCTAAATATCTATCGCGGCGGACGAAGCTGGGACTGTACAGAACATTTATAGTCCCAGTACTCACATACGCCTCTGAGACATGGACTCTGTCCAAAACTGACGAAGCCCTCTTAGCCGCGTTCGAGAGGATGATGCTCAGAAGGGTGTTTGACTCCATATGTGTGAAAGGACAATGGAGGAGCCGCTACAATGACGATCTCTACAAGCTGTACGTTGATCTCACCCTTGTGCAGCGAATTAGACTCGCCAGGCGGCCGGTGGGCTGGTCACGTCATGAGAATGACACCGGACGACCCAGCCCGTAAAGTCCTTTTAGGCCGTCCACAAGGACAGAGGAGGCGTGGTAGGCCCAAATTGAGATGGAGTGATGGCGTTGATGCGTCCGCCAGAACGGCCGGGATAACGGATTGGCAGACGACGGCGCTGAACCGTGAGCGGTATCGAGGATGTTGCAGCAGGCCAAGACCGCAAAGCGGTTGTAGCGCTTGATAAGTAAGTCTGTTTCTGAGAAACTTTACGTGAAAACCAACATAAATGGTGCTCAAAGTTTGCAACTCCGAGGCATTGGTCGGTTCGAGGAAAGGTAGAGAGGAAGAGGCAGATCTCTCTGGTACAGATCCTTGGTTCGCTTTTTCCTGTTCCTCCAAGGAAGCAAGAGAAGTTACAAGAGATTTTCATCCACCTTCACCTGGCATGTGATGTTGGTCATTGTCATTCGTACAAGCCTGGTAAGCTTGGCCGGGATTCCAAAAGAGCTCATTGCGTCGTACAGTTTTACCCCTGGCTATGCTGTCACAGGCGGCTTTAAAATCAATGAAGAGATGGTAGGAGTGGAGCTGTTGTTCCGCCATCTTCTCCAAGATTTGCCGCATCGTGAAGATCTGGTCAGTGGTTGATTTTCCGTTTCGGAATCCTCTCTGATAGTTTCCGACTATCTCTTCAACAGAAGCTTCACAAAAAAGGGTACAAACCCTCGAAGGTCCAAATCATAAAGATGGACCAACAACGGTTCCGTAATTAGGAGTGGATTTGAAAATAAGTGATGGTACATATGATTTTTTATAGACGGTCATGGTATCATGCTACTTGTTTAAGAATTCTTCTTGTCGCAACAGTCATTCTCTCAGTCGTGACAGCCCACACGCGCCGTAGATATAGACTCTGGTCTAAGCTTCCTGAAATACTTAGAAGAACTACAAGAGGAAGCTGCTTTGAAGAATGTATTGCCACGAATGTGATGAAGGACTATCCAACTTGAAAGACATAAATATTTTGCGGCGAATCAGGTTCGATAGGCTCCGGTGATCTCTGATCGTGAGGATCTATCATCAGGGTTTGATGAGTTGAAGATCGAGTACTTAGATCAAGTACTCGAGGATAGCAAAATAACGAACGAACGAGGCGAACGAGGAAAATGAGCTAATGATTAGTTCTGCTTACAGACAGCTTCTCTACTACAAACTCAGGATGTCTTCACCTGCCATTTGAGACTCAACTCATTTCGGATGTTTGTCACCGTCGCACGAAAAACACCAAACCGAGGCCTCATCAATCGTATTAATTTTGCTGGATTTTCTTATTTCCACAGTTTCTTATTCGCTTTATATAATACAAATGTATGTACAGTACAATCACATTAATCTTTAATTTGTTGTTTAATTTGTTGTTTTACCTCTCTCTGCATCATCTTCTTTTGTTTTCCTGCCGCGCTCACGGGGTTTTTCCCCACATCCACACACCACATGTGGGTGTTTGCATTGCAGCCCGCGGTTTCCCATCTTGTATTTTACATTCTTTCAACGTGGAGGAGGCGGAAGTGGATCATCCCCACATCCTTCCTCCCTAGGTATATATATCGACAAAAAGCCTTCCACCGCGTAGCTCGGCCTTCCTTTCTCGCTGTGTGTAGTAGCGTTGTTTTGTTGTAATTCTTATCGTTCAAATTTTCCCCCCTTTTCCCACTCAACAAATTCTGCTTTTGCCTTTTCTAAAAAACAAACAAACCATTTCACCAGACACCACCGCGAAAATCGCACGTGTGTGTTGCGCGCGCGGTTCGTAATTCACAACTCTTCATTTTTCGTTCCTATCGTTTTCACCTTTGCTTCCTTTTTTTTTGCTTATCGTGTGTTATGTGCCCGTTAATGTGTGTGTGTGTGTGTCGCCGCGGGTTTTGAGTATATCATATATTTACGAATTTTATGCATTTTTCTCCTCTTCGCTTTGTTTTCTTTTTCTTTTTGTTTCACTACACTACACTATCCACATATTTGTCAACTTCCAACTTGTAATTTAACTATTGTTTGTGTGTTTGTGTTTTTTGCATGTTTCTCGTTTGTTTGTCACACTTTCTATTTTGTGTGTTTACCACCTCTCACGCCGGTGGTAGTGTTTGTATGATCCTTAGCTGTGTTTTTCTTTTAACTTTTTTTCCTCCAATGTGTGTGTGTGTGTGTGGGGAGGAGAGTTTAGTGTTTTTCTTTTTCCCGCATTTTGTGCGGTCTCAATTTGGCGCATCCGGAAGGAATTGGTTTACGTTACGTTTTTTCCCCTCTTCTTTTTGATTACTTATTATGTTCACTCTCTATCAGTGGTCTCCTTATCGTTCCTTTCGATTTTTCTTTGTTTGTTGTATGTTTGAAAATTGTGTTTCTAGCTTCTTCTTCTTCTTCCTCTTCCATCTCATCCAGTATCACAACAATCGATTCGATAGCCGTACTAGCGCCCACGCTCATCACAACATGTGACTGTGCCTGAAGAACCAAGAAAAAAGGGAGAACTATAGGAATTGAAAATGTTCATCGTTTTTATCAACGAAATTCAGAAAACAAAAGGGATATTTAATAGCTGCTCTTTCCTCTCTCTCTTTCTCTTTCCTAAACCGGAACTTCAAATGTTGAGAGCACATTTCCTCGTACCGGAGTAAGCCATGACACTTACTACTACTGCCAAACTGTCAATTTTTCCTGCATGTTCCAGTTACCAAGGAAACACAATAACACACCGCACCGCGGGCAAGAGGTTTTCCCACCGTTACCCTTCAAAAGTGAAGCTTTCTAAGCTCCTCCATTGTCCCAAACTTCAACAATGCAGTGTGGGGAAGAGAAGAGTACTTATACTGGTGCATTTAGAGTTAGATTAGGCTTTTAAAGGGTTTAAATTCGACAGATCCACTTTCGACAATATGTTTGCTGTGGTTTTGTTTTGTGTTGGCTGGTGCACACGTGTGAGTATCAGTGATTGTTAAGAGTTTTGATTTCGATCTCTGCTTGATCGGCTTTGCTCCTCCACCAAACTCTCGTTGTTGGTCTCTTTAACCCCCCCCCCCCCCCACCCCCCTTGAAAACCCGCACTACCAGTTAGAATTTCCACTTCCCTCCCCCCTTCATCGCATTCGTGTGCATCACAATCAATTGCAATTTGTTTGTTTGTATGTGTGTGTGTGTACTTTAATGTCATTAAATCACAAAAAGTGTGGAAGTCGAGTCAGCAACATCGAATGACTTCCGTGTGTGAGGATGATTAGTAAATGGCAAACAGTTCACCCTCCGACGTGTTTCTGTGGCGCAAATATTAAGCCAGGAAAGAGAGGAAACACTTATTTAAAAAAAAAGCGTCTTACACACACACACAAGACACGACAACTAATCTTATGGTGCGATGTGCGCGATCATCATCGACGTAGGCCACGCGCGGCTACTAACCCAATAAACACACAGTGTAATACCGCTCGAGTAAGCCTTGGAATAGAGTCGCCCTGCTTTCGCTTGTCCCTACCAATCAACCGTTGTTCAAATCATATTATCAACTCTAGCTTTTCCTTGTTTGCACATGCGTGTGTGTGTGTTGTGTGTGTGTTTCTCGTTTGTATTTGTGTAGATGTATGTGTAAAAATTATGCATTTCCGTTTTTTTTTGCTGTTTTCTCTCTCTTTCTCTCTCGCAATCCTTCCTTTCCCGTAACATAATTCTTGGCGTACATATGCCTAGCGCTAACTATTATACGTTGGTTTACACTAGAAGGGTTTGTTTGTTTTGTTTTTCTCTCCATAAATGTCCTGCCCAATTATCTTGTACTGTTCCCGCACACCATCATCATAACATCGCATCCTCCACGTTCTTGATCACACCGGAAAAAAATAGCTTATCACTAATACAACTTAGATTACGAATTAATGTGTGTTTTGTTTGTTTTTCTTGTATGTGTGTGTGTTTTTTAGCTTCTTACACCATAAGCCATTCGCACAACGCCGTCTAACGGCCAAAACACAATGTACGGAGCCGGCACAAAAACACTTACGTACGAAACTGAGAACCAACAACAAATGCGCATTTTTTAAAGAGGTATTTGACAAACAATAAATCCTGGGATAAACTACGGTAAAACGGTTAGTTTTCTTATCCCCCCATCCAGCAATCTCTCACTCACACCGTTTCATCATGGTCGCGCGCACACACACTCACTCGTCGCACAGGGCTATAAAATAGATTATCCACTAACAAAAAATCCGATATATGCAAATTCTCCTCCCGTTACTACACCACTACCACTACTACTACAAACACTAAAACACACATCTTGGACGCATACATATACGAGATACAACGCGCATCCTTTTTCACTTCGAGTGTGTGTGTCTGTTGTCCCCTACTATTTACTCCCCTGTGTTGCTTAGTAATTTCCTTTGTATTTGTGTGTGTGTGTGTGTTTTTGAGTGATTTTTCAGTGTGGAGTTGGATCTTTTCACCTTCCCCCTTACACACGCTTCTAACTGTTGTGCCTTCGTTTTAGTTTCCACACATTCCTTCCCCCTATAGCCTTTGGTTTGGTGCGTACCTCAACACACGGTTCGTATCCTGGTTCACTAATCACTGAGAGAGGTGTTTTGTAGTCACACACACACACACGCGCGCACTGGGGGATAGAATTTCCATATTCTTCCTTTTCTAGGTTAGTTTTCGTTTTCGCGTTTCACATCACAGATGCGCGTGTTTGTTTTGTATCTCTGTGCCCACAACTACCACTACGACTACTACTACTACTACTACTGCCCTAAGATCACCACGTTTCGCTTTTGTTTCTTCTGCTTGTTATTGTTTTTGTTTTTTCTTTCTTTATCCATTACTGCTGTATATATATATAGCTATACGTTTACTTGTAATTATTATTTTTATAATTATTACTTCGTTATCGTTATTATTATTATTATTTGTTGCTGTTGTTAATATTAGTATTTTTAATAGTAAATTTGTACATGTTTCACATGCTACGCTTTCACATTGACCGATTGGATTTCGTTACTATTAGTTACCAGAGCTTTTCTCTTGCCTTACGCACTCGCCTCATAGGGTGTTGTTTTTTTGTTTTGTAGGTTTGTTTTTCCCTTTTCTTTTGCCAAAACTTTTCCTTCATTTGCCTTAGTGTGCCGTTGCTTTGCACACGCCTTTTTGCACTGCTGCCCTTTTGTGAACGTTAAAAACATTTTCCTGCTCTCTCTCTCTGTAGTGGTCTCTTCTATGGGGTGTTGGTTTGACTTGTTCCTGTGTATGTGTGAAGGGGAGGCTACATTAACAACACTGGGGCGTTAATCTTCACTTGCTAACTGCTAACTACCACATAAAGGGGTTTGTGTATTTTATGTGTAATGTTTGTACGATATATAAGCAGTGTTCGCTTACAAAACGGAGCTCTCTCGCGGATAGCAAGCCTACCGGAGGGGCAAAAAACACACACACACACACGCGCGCAGGGAAAGGAGAATTTAAGCGCTTCACTACATTTGATTGTAATTGTTTCCTTGCGTATTTTACTGTAGGCTAACACGTGGCGTATTGTATGGAGGTGGTGAGAAGCTGTGTGTATGTGTGCGCTCGATTGATGATGGAAGGTGTGTGTGCGCGTGTGTTTTCCAAATTCTAACGACTAGACGAACATGCACCACAATTTTATATCTCGTACCTATAGTTATTATATGAGAAGACCGACTGTTTCACTGTACGAATTCTGTGTGTGGGTATGTGTGTGATCTCATTTTGACCGATCGAAGCGATCGAAGCGATCGACAACGACACTTTTCTATTCTGTTTAGATTACATTTTCACGGGGTGGTTTTTTGTTTGTACCTTTTTGCAACAAGCTGTGTGACACGTAGCCGTCTCTCGTCAGGACGAACAAAAATGGATGACTGTGTGTGTGTGTGTTTTGCTTGCAGTATTGTTTTGCACTACTTTTCCAAGCGATGTGTGATAATGTTAAGAGTGAGTGAATCTATCAACTTTATCTTTTAATGCAAGGGATTTTCCTCTCGTCTGCTCTGCGTTTTGTTATGCTGAATTTGCGCACACTGCTGTTCTACTCCAGTTTTAGGATTAATTTGTTATGTCTGTCTGTGTGTGAGTGCTTCCGTTTGTTTATATGCATTATCTAATTTAATTCCCAATTTGTTTTTGTACCAACCTCTACTACTCAACATACACACGCATGCCCCGCACAACAATGTTTGTAATGGATAGCGTTTACGTGGTTTTTTGGGTACTTCCCAAATGGAGCTTTTAACTATCGCACAATCATCAGGCAAAGGGAAAAAGGGAACAAATTTTCTTGGTCGATCGTGTGTGTGTGTGTATTCTGGTTCTGGCGTTTGGTGTTATCGATCGATCGCATTCATAATGCGCCCTTCCTTTTTTTTTAGCAATCACAACTAAAAGTTTCATTTTCATATACTTTTTTCCTCGTGCTACTTTTATGTGCTAATTTGTGTGTTCTTCTATCTCTTTCAGCAAGAAAAACCAAAACCGGGGGCATTACACACAATATTTGATTTTTGATTTTTCGTACCACTTCCGCCCTATACTGGTAAGCAATATTGCCCTTACGTCGGATGATCCTAGTGTCGCACACACACACAATTAGAGTTCGATCGTTTTTTGCTTTGTATTGTTTTGTTATTGGTCTGTCTCATCATTGTAACGGGTTTTGCACAAAATGCTTTCCTTCCTCGCTCTTCTTGGTCGCTCCTCCACTGTAAACTCCAATCCTCCCCCCCCGCACGACGACCTCGTTATATGTATATATCTATCTATATACACATACACATGCAGCATGTACAGCAGAGCGTGGGCACACGTATATTTGTGTATATTCATTTGTTTGTTTGTTTCTTCAGAAAGAACGGCCAGGATTGTTTGTGTGTGTGTGTGTGAGTGTGTGTATATATATATAATATATATCTATGTATATATATCTATCTGTAATGAACGCTTATACGATAGTTTAACACAGTTACGCAATATTTGTATTTTTGATTCCTAAACATTCAGAGACAAAACCTCTAAAATATTATTCCACGACCATTCTTTCTTCACACTCGCGCACACACACACACACACACACTCATACCCATTCACCTACACTTCATTACAAATATTCCACAGATTTTTAATGTTGTTTTGCCAGAGACTCGGTTCTCCGGTCCGGTGAGCAGCCGTCGTAAATTATTTGGCCGCGTTTTTTGTTGTACCCCGCACCCCCCACCCCCCTTCCCCTCGTCATCGGTACACATACATGTTTCCATCCAGATCTGTCTTGCTGGTTGGTTGCTGGTGGGTATGTGTGTGTGTTATCGCAGAAACAGAAACAAAACCTTAACACCACCATTCGCACATTCTCTTGTCACGTGTGTGTGTGTGGTTGGGTTTGTGTGCTTTCCTTTTGCTAAAACTTTTGAACAACGATCCAAAATGCCCCCAAGGAAAACATAAAAACTTTGTACCGCTTCCTGCTGTCCGCGTGATGACCTTATCCCGCGTCGCGTGGCTAGAGCGAGATTGATCGGTTACTAAAAATAAGGATAATATAAATGAGCTTAATCGGTACCACCTATTACAAAACGTACGAGCCACGCGCGCGTAATCTGCACACCATCGGATCGTATTTTTCTTCTTACATACGCCGCTGGCTCGTTTTATCACCCCAACGCTTTTCTCTCCCATCGCGTGATCCTGCGATCTATCTTTCTCCGCCAGCATAATCATCATCAACACACTGAGCTTTCTTCGTTCTATCGCCGTCTTTTTATCACCCGTTTCTATATGTGTGTGTGTGTGTGGTGGTTTTCCTAGTTTCCTTGCTGTCCTTGCTGCTCTTTGTTCTGCCACCACTACCAACCACCCACCATCGTTCCTGCCGCCGTTTAACGCTCAACTAACTCATGGAGTTTATAACTACTATTCACGATTCACGTAAAAGACCAACAAACCAACGCGCTTTATTCCAACACTTCCCGTGTGCGAACGGAGGAAACTGCTAAAATATAGTTCTAAACGTAAACCATCCGCCCTCCCTTCTGAAGGCTTCCTTTTTAATCGCGATCCTCCTATTCGATGATCCTTGAAATCAAGCAATACCAACCGAACGCATCATCCCCCCGTAAAAGCAACAATCTCTCTAGTTATAGATTGTAGAGTACAGTATAGTACATTTTCAAACGCGGATCGAACAGGACGAGTTTAGGAATCGTCCAAAAATCCTCCAAAACGCTAAGGTAAAGCGGATCCTTCACTAGGATCTTACAGTGGAAAGTTCATTGCGATTGAGAGCTTTCGATCGCAGCTAATGCAAATAAAAAATTACAATGATCACCTAAACACACAGTTTAAGTATCGATTTTGCACCTTAATTTCGCAACCACAGGGGGGTTTTGCTTTACCCGACTGATGGGGGGCGGCCCTGCTAATTATTAATAGTTTAAAATGAATTACTCGTTAATCTCAAATTTAACTGCCACATTCGTAACAACAACAAAAAAAACACCCCGAAGAACAGAGCGCACGCGCGTGTGTGTGGGTAATATTTGCGAATTTGTGACAAAATAATAAAACGAAAATAATTATAAAAGCTATCAGCAAAGAGCGCGCAAAAATCAATATTTGCACACACAGCAACAATCGTGTCGCCCGTGCTTCTTCTTCTTCTTCTTCTTGCTTCTTGCCCTTCGATCACACATACATACATGCACACAGACGTACATATATAAATCGAAACAGCGAAAAAGAAAAAGAAAAAACAATTTAAAAATGAAGCATAAAACAGTTTACCTGACTAAAACGTTCCTTCTGCTTTCTCCTCTCTCTCTCGTGGTGGTGTGTTCCCGAACCTTCTTCTTCTTATTGCATTTGCCTTACCTACTTATGTGTGTGGGGGGGGGGGTGTGAGGTTTAATAACTGAATAGTAGTAGTACCCGAGTAAACGAAAACAATCCTAGCCAACAGCAACCTCTCATGATCTCATCTTAGGCGGCAAACGAAGTCATCCCAGGCCATGCCTGTCCCTGCGTTTGCTGCCGGGAGGAGGACGAAGAAGACGCCGAGGAGGAACCCCCCGTTTGTCCACTTCCACCACCACCACCACCACCACTGCTGCTGCCACCGCTTCCTCCCCCACTGCCACTCGTCGTCGGTAGGTTCGGTGCGAACGCCGGATACTTGAGCGTCGTCTGCAGCAGATCGTTGTGCTCCTCGAGCGAGTTGGTCGCGTAATGCACCACGAGCGATTTGAGCGAATCGTAGATAAAGTACGGTTCCGCAAACCCGTACCCACGCTCCGTCTGGTGGATGATGCAATGGTTCACCCGGCCGTCGCACGCGATCGACAGCGCGTAGTGGCCGGCATTGCGCGCCCGTATCAGGAACGTACCGGTCGGCCTGTTGGCCAGCTTTTTCTCCGCATCCTGGCGCGTGTACCGCTCCCGCAGCCAGGTCGTTTCGTCCAGGTGCGGTAAGTCCTGCGTCGAGTCCGGGTTCGTCGCCGACAGGTACCCATCCTTCAGGATCTGCTTGATCTGGGCGTCCGTGATCGCTTGGCGCTTGAGCGCCTCCAGATACTGGTCCTTCTGCTTGCTAAGGTTCAAAATTTCCGGCTTCAGCTTCATCGCTTCCCGCTGCAGCTCCCTCATCCGCTCCCGTTCCCGCTCCATATCCTCGTCCAGATTCTTTTTGCACTTGCGCAACTCTTCCAGCCGGCTCTCGATCAGCGACCGGTTCTGGGCCAGGCTGCGCTTTTCGTGCGGCTGTGCCTCCGTTTCGTACCGTGCCTGCGTTTGCAGCTGATCGTTAAACAGCTTGTCCGCCTCGATGAACGCTTCCTGCGCCTGCTTCCGCAGCTCGACGTGCGACTGCGTTTGGTTGAACGCTTCGAGCGTCGATTCGCGCATGTTCTGCAGATCGGTTAGCTTCTGTACCGTTTCGTAAAAGTTTTGCGCCAGCTGGTGGATGTCGCTTGCGGTAGGGTAAAGGCTTTCGTCCTCGAACCGCGAAACCGGGTACAGCAAACTAATGTCCAGGATCGTGTTGTACTCCTTGAGCGTGGTAGTCCGGAACTCGTTGATCATGCCGACCAAGCTCTCGAACGTGCAGTCCTGCGTGAACCCGTACTTGCCGTTTTTGTGGTAAATCTTGATCGGCCGATCCGTACCGTCCTTCTTCAGCACGAGCGTATACTCGCCCGCATCGTTGATCGCGTCCCGCACCAGGAACGACCCATCCTGCGCATCCATCATCTTTTCCTTCGCCACATCGCGCGATATCTTGCCCCAGTACCATTCGGCATCGCGCAGCTCCTGCGGTGTGTCCGGATCGGTGACCAGCGGTGCACTACCGGCCAACAGCATCCCCGCTCCGCCCGCTCCCGTCGAAGCGCTCGTTGTTCCGGTTGGCTGTTGCGCGGCGGGTCGGCCAAAATCGATTTCGTTTATCGATCCGCCCTCCGGTGATGCTATGATGGATTTTTTCGCCATCCCGGGCCCGGTCAGGCCGCTGCCGGGGCCGCTTGTGCGGGACGTCTTTCGCGGTGGAACGGCCGGTATGGAAAGGAACTCGGGCAGCGCTTCGTTCCAGTCCAGTTTGTACATAAGTATCTCCAATACCCGCAAATGGTTCTTTATGTTGCTCACGAAAAGCCTACCCAAGCAGAGTGTGTGTGAGAGAGAGAGAGAGAGAGAGAGAGAGAGGTGCATCAAATCATTATAGGCATGGTTGGCAAACACTCCCAGCGAAAGTGCCGTAACTACTTACACAATCCTCTCCCACGCCGGGCGCATTAATATATGGCACCAGTTTTGCAACAGCATCGTCGGCTGTTGCTTGTTTCCGCGCATAAACTGCAACCGGCAGATACGGATCAGATGCCGCATGAAGTAGTGCAACGTTTTGTTGTGATGTGGTGCCATGTCCTGTATGATCGCCTTCATCCGCTCGACCGCCTGCGTGTCATCGAGCACTAAGATGGAAGAAAAAGCAAATGTACGTTATTTAGGACGCCGCCAGAGAGAGAGAGAGAGAGAGAGAGAGAGAGAGAGAGAGAGAGATGCTTCACTAAAGCTTCCCCACTTACTCGAAGCATCGATAAACGACTGGTACAGCGAAACCGGTATGAGCGGATCGGGCAGCTCGTGGAAAAACTTCTTCAGCACCGTCGCCACACACTCGGGCGTGTAGCCGTTCAGATCGATGTTGAGCAGATTCTCGTTCAGTGCGTCCCGCAGCTTGTTCACCTCGTCGTACCGCACCGGCGTGGTGCGGTACACCACGTACAGATCGAGCGTCTTGTCCATCATCGCCTTCTTTTCCAGGCTCGTGCAAAGGTCGGCCACAATTTGCGGTGCCGCCTGCTGCTGTACGTCAAACAGCAGACAGAGACTTTTGCCAAATATGTGCTGGTGTTCCTGCCGGTACGCTCCGCCGAGTACGTAGCCCCCGGTCGACGCGGATGTCAACTGTTGCGACTGCTGCTGCTGGTGCTGGTGCTGCTGTGTGCCACTACGGTCGGAAGCAGTGCATGGCCTTAGGCCCATCACCGAGCACTGCCGGTGCACGACCAAACGGCACTGGGTGCAGAACAGTCCCTGGTGGACCAGCCCCAGCAGGTAGTTCTTGCACATATCACATTTTTGCTGTTTCGAAAATGAACCATTCATCAGCTTATGCCCGTTGTACTGCTGATCGGGCCCGGCGGCAGCCGACAGGTTTACCGCGGTGTGGGCCGCAGCAGGGAGTATCGGCAGCTCTGACGCCGCCGTCATGTCCGCACTCGTCAGAAGTTGTCTGATCGTCGTCAGGATAGTATGCTGATGGAAATCATTCTTAATACCCATTTGCTGGAGAGAGAGAGAGAGAGAGAAAAAAAAAGGAGACGAACACATCAATATTAGGTTCAAAGGGGTTTCACGGAGTTTCCTCCACATTCAATCTAATTGACGGCGCTCCACTTACTTCAAGCTTATCACGATCCAAATTCGGTAAATCACAGCCTTTTATAGCTTTCGTTTTGAATACCTCCACGTGGTCATACATATTAACAGCGGTCATCCATTCCAGCACATTTTCCGTTGTCCATTCGTTAATTGACTGTGGCAATGGTGGGAAACAAAATCGTTACTACACTCTCTGCACTTACCAAAATTCCTTCACATTTGCTTACCTTTTCCGTTCTGAAAGTGCTCGGTATGTTCTGGTACATGTCCGAATTTCTTTGGCACGGCCTGTACAAGGCCATCGGCAGACAATTGACGTGGAAACACGCTGAACAGTCTGTGCGGCAGGGCGGGGGAAAGGACAGGATACAATTTAATATCTCGTGCGCGTAATACACATCGTTTGGCGTACTCTATACTTACTTCTACACTGTCCACCTTGCCTTCCAAGCCCCCAGATGTAGTCTTGGCCTGTAATAATATTCCGCCGCCACGAATCATCAGGATCAGCAGGACGCCGCACAGCACAGGAGCGGGGGGGGGGGGGGCAGGGGACAGGAAAGGGGAGGAAAATTCGACGTGTTTCATACAGAAGGAAGCCGCGTAGAGGTGTTAAAGGTGGTGAAATATAAGAAGGGAATAAAGAATTGGAAAGACACGGTGGTGATAATGAAGAAAGTGAGCAGCGGATTGGAATTCGAGGGACAAAGACATAGTACAGGGAAGAAAGAGAGACAAAGAGAGAGAGAGCGCAAGGAGAAAAAGGAAGAGAATAAAGAAAAGGAAAACAAACAAACAAACAAACAATAGAGTTAGTTCCATCGTGTTCAATCTGCTCTTTTATCGACTCCATCTCCGACGCATTAGGAAACCCAACTACTTTTCTTGCCCGGACGTACACATTGAATTTGATTAATTTAAAACAAAAACACGAATGTTTCACAAAACAGAATCAACCAAACTTGTCCTAAGGTTAGCTTGTTTTCAAAGTGACAGTTAGCAGACAGTCCAAAAGAAGTAGTGTCTCCAACAAGCAGTGTTTACTGTTTTTCTATTCATTCAGCTCGTTCTTTCCATTCATTCATTCCTTTACTCATTCATGCACTCGTTCATTGTCAACATTTGGCGACCACATGTTTGTTGTTGCGTCGATTGGGTTTAGATTTGGTTGGTTTAGATTTGGTTGCCAAAACTTTCCTCTATCTTTTTTGCTTTTCCTTAATTATTCCCGTTTTTTTTTTTTGCTTATACTTTTCGACATACTTACAAAACAAACATATAATGGGTGTTACAAAATAAACAAACTCGGGCGCGTGAGCTCTGTTGTTACCGGTTCTACTGGCCACTTCATTTTTTAATGCTACTCTCAACCAACACAGTCAGTCACACAAAATGAGAGTGATGATGTGTTGAAGGGTTTTATGAGGAAAAAATATGACAAACAATTCGAAACACAGAGGAGACACGCGCGTTAACATCACAAGGCATAACATAAACAAAACAACAAAAAACAAAAAATAATAAAAAAAAACAACCAAATGAGTTACGGGAAAGCGGCAATAAGGGTAATGTGGTGGGTGTGGTTTTTTTGTTTAGAGAAAAAGAGAAAAAGAAAGAGAAGAAAGAGAGATAGAAAGAGAGAGAGAGATAAAAAGAGAAAAAGTATAAATCAACTTTGTATCGAGAAAGACGCTCGTCGTACACGCTTGTTGGAATAAATTTAATTCTTACAATATTCTCCTATTCACACACACACACGCTCACACTAAAGAGAAGGAAACAAATTACTTCGACTAACAAGCAACTGGCGGCGGCGGCGGCGGCGGCAACGATCATTTTAAAAAGTATTATAAGAGAGTCACGACACATAAAGCAGCAGTTGTGGCAAACTGTACTGATTCTCCCAAATTTATTTTTTTGTAATGATTGCACATGAAGCTTCTACCCAGAAGATTGTCTATAAGAATTTTAGACAAACAAAATACATTTTATTTCCTACACTATACTACTACAACAACTATAATATATTTTCAACAAAATATATTATATTACTCTCTCTTCAACCGAAAAGTACCATGGCAACGCATAGCAAGCGACAGAGAGGGGCTACTAGAGAGAAGCGACAACCTTTCCGAGTTTTTAGCTCGAGGAGGCGAAATCTTTTTGACGTAAAGATTTTGCATATCCCCCCTCCCCCTTTTTTTAGCGAAATTTTTTTGACATCTCGCATCATGTATAGCCTGGCTTTTAAGGGCATGATCTATCCTTCTTTACTGCACCACCAATTAAAGCTGCACGAGAACGGACAAATAAATAAGGGACAAATAAATATTCTAATCGTTTTGGGTAAAAGACTCGAGAAGCCCCCCCCCCCCCCCCCCCCCCTAAAATCTTTTGTGTGCAGCACTGTGGGCTGTCATTTTTATTGCACAGTGGGATTTTTGTATGGTCATAACTCGTTTCATATAAACATTGCGCATTGTTCCCTAATACTGTTACTGGACAGCGAGTTTGGGGCGGTCTTCAACGGCAGGGCCGGGGTTCAAATCCCATCCAGACCGCCTCCCCGTACGTAAGCTGACTTAAAGTAGTCAGCGTAAAACTACGGGTAAAACTAAATCACAGAAAGCCAGAAATGGCAGGCCGAGACCTCTCGAGGTTGTAGTACCAAGGAAGAAGAAGAAGGACAGGATCTTCCGTTACAGTCCGGGAACACCGTGTATGTTGTAAGCCAGATTGGTCTCCTAGTCCTCTCAGGGGCTCCTAGCGTGACCAAAAATTAGAACGTAAATCCTGTAAGCCAATATAAATGGTCAGAACAGAGGGAGGGGGATTTAATCGAATAATAAGCAATATTTCATTCGACTTTATTCAACCGTTTTTGACCACACTGAAAGCACACTGTGAAGCTTTCGCAACGTGTACTGCGGATTGCATACATTCAGGCGTAAATCCTACAGTGCCTTAAAAATTTTGTCAGGGGGGGAGGGGGTTTCTTGAGTCTTTTACCAAAGACTGACCTGAAGCCAACGTCACCAACGCCATCTCTTTCATCGATCACTATAGTATTATACTATAGTAGTATATGACTATAAAAGTTCTCTCTCTCTCTCTCTCCTTCTTTTTCTTTCAGCAGTGAGGAGGGATTATTGTAATGTTAAACAAAGGTGGTGCAAATACATTTTTTTTTTTGCTGGGAAGTAGTGGTGATGGTGGTAGTAGCATTGCACAGGGGTTAAATAAAAACTTATTATGTGAAAGTTAAAAAAAACGGAAAAATCGCGAAAAACAAAACTTGGTAAAATTTAGTAGACATCAGGTAAAAAAAGTCAACCTAACGCAACGTTTAAAGTAGCGATATCGAAGTGAAAAATTGTTTGGAAACATTATGCAAGAATAGTTTCAACCGCTTGTACGATTCTCCAAAAGAAAATGTTCCAAAAACTAACCAAGTTTCCCGAAACCAATCGACACTCAAGGAGAAACAGTTGGTCACAAAATGCATAAATTAATTTGTCTTAAAAAAGTATCCAATCCAATGCATTCATCAATCCCTGCAGGATGTCTTTTTGTCGAAAAAGATAAGTTGTAATTCTTCAACAGCAGCGAATGGAAGAATCGAATAGAATATCCATGCTGGGCCTAGTATGTAGAATTCTTCAATTGCACAATTTACAAAGCAGTACAAGAAAAGTGGCGTTTTACGCATTTATAAAATTGGAAAAAAGTCTAATAAACTTGTCCACAATAAAGCTTTGTTCACAGCTAATGGAATATACGGCAAACGATCAGGAGGACTCTCCCGACTAACGTCCAGAGATCACAAAGCTCACGCGTTTCCGAGCCCCGTGAATGTAATTCTGTACGGGTTTCGGGATGAACAAGGCATTTCTATACTCTGTCGATTTGTCTCTGTGGACAAAAGTGCAACAGAGTTCAGTTTCCTCTGGAACTGTTCCTCTTCATATTGAAAAGTGTACAGAAAAGAGTCGAAGCAATATCTAGTGCGTGTCGAAAACTCTGTTAGTTACATGGGAATGGGAATTCAATACTAGACATTACGCACAGAGAGCCGCACGAGTGCGATGAGCACGCTGTGATTTCTTTAAAATACTTTTAAAATCATTGAGCGTTGTTAGATGAGGATGTGGTTGGTTGGTGTGTGCAGCAGAAGATTATAAGATGAGATTATGATAATGACGGTGCAGCTAATGTGGTGTGTGTTTAAATGTATGAAACGTGTGATTGGTTTTCTTTTTACATACACAATAATACTTTTCTTCCACTAAAACTTAAAGTAAAGTCTCGGATTCAAGGGGCAGGAGAAATGCTATTATTCCTTTTGTTAAATTCAACGTAAGCTCTCTTCGCATAAATCGTGACAAAGGTCACACAACGATAGTATCATATCATTGTATTTGCTCCCATACCAAAAACTTAAAAAAAAGGGAGGTGTAGCAAACATCTCTCCAAACAGAAGCGGAACAGTTATAGGAAGCAATCGGTAGTTTTTTGTTTCCCATTTCCATTAGTTTGCGGGCGGGCGGCGGGCGAGAACTTGCTTGATTGCCGTAGCTTACCTGGATCTTTTAGCACCGTCGCCGGCGTAACGCACTTCACATAGAGCTCTTCCGCATTGGCCGTCGTTGTCGTATCGGTGGTACCCTGAGTGGTAGTAGCTGTCGTTGTGCCACTGCCGCCTAACCGCATTCCACCGAAGGCGTCAGAGATCGTGGTCTGTTGTGACTGCTGCGACTGCTGCGACTGCTGCTGCTGCTGCAGACCACCGGCCACGCAGGCGCAACCGATTGATACGCAGGCGCCGGTACTCAGGTACTGCCGTGCTGCTCCCGAGCTATACACAACCGGGTCGATGTTTTCAAGCGGCGAGAGTTTGCTCACTAAAATAAGAATGCATAAGAACAGGGATTAATCATTTTACCAACGCAATACTCGTTTCTTCTTCCACGTAACGTATGCATTCAAAACAAATAGACTAACTTTGGACGACGAATGATCGCTTTTAGACCTTTATAGCGATCGGCTACATCTCCCTCAAGACTACACAAAATTGAATAATGGCCTTAGACAGTAGAAGGATCGTCTTCTTAAGAAATATCTCTAAAATCAGTCCATTGCTTTTTCTAAATGCACAAACGTTGCTAGAAAGATCGCGCCTACTTACACTGGACGTAGCCCGTCTGCTTGGTGCGCACATTGGTGGCCTTGTACCAGGCGACACGCGGCCCACCATCGCCTTCGGCCACCGTACTGGTCGGCGGTTTGGTCACCGTCGGTATCCACACGTGCACGGGATCATCCTTCTCGAAGGCTAGCTCATCGACCAGCGTCAGCGGTGCATTATTATCCTCCAGCGCAATGTACGCACCAAAGCCTTGCTGCTGCTGTGGTTGCTGCTGCTGCTGCTGCTGCTGCTGCGTTTCCTTCTGCTGCTGTTCCCCCTGCGATTGGGCCTGTGCCGATTGCGCTTCCTCCATTACTATACACTGGTAGTAACGATGAGGCTGCCCGACAAACGACACACGCTTCACCCGTTTCTATGCGGCTACGAGGATGATGCGTGCAGCACCGGTACCGCTCGCGAACCTTTCATACGCGCTGACCCTCCGCTCAACACGGTTAAGCGGCGCGAACAAACAACACCGTAGGAAGTAGCGATGCCTTGCTTCCTTCCTTCCTTCCTTTTATTCTCGCTTCCTCTTTCCTACTGCAACCGGAAGCGGACGACCGACGGGTGGTAGAGTTCGTATGACAGGAATGGTTCCCGCGTATGTCCTCTCTATGATTTGTGGTTTCCTCTTACTTTGTAGCTTCCTGCGAGGATTCAATCCTCCCCTCTTTAACGTATGGCGATGTAGATATCTCTTGCATGCGTGTTTCACGTTACAAACTAATCACACCTGTCTACGACAAGTGCTTGTTGTACTACGGGTTAATGTTATATTATTTGTTTGCTTTACTGCTATCTCCTCCGCTTCTCTGCACTACTTCGACGGACGTATCGTTCGTAGGTTAAATTCTACTCCTTCTACCCCGCACAATCTGCTTACTGCGCCAAATTCGTTGTACCTGCGCAACGTCGATACCTGCTGCTGCTGGCGTTGTCCACACCAAAACGACCGACTGATTTATAGTTGATTGATTTAGCTGCTCTGCGGAACCACTGGGCGGTCGGAGCAACCGACAGGATGGTTGGTTTAAAATATAAAACTACAAATGTAAATCTGTATATAAATCCGCTTAGCGAGCACGTCCGCGGGATGCAGCAATGGGCGTCGTGAAACGAGCGAGAGTATAATTCAGCAAAGAGCGAGTCCTTCTTCCGCACGCGAGTGATCTGTGATCGCCCCTCTGTTGGCTCCTTTCGGTCTCGGGCTACGGCTTCTGCCAACTAATTGATTGACTGTTGAGTGTGTGCTTTCCTTTGTTGATTGTTTCTGCCTTAATAGTGCGATTCTCGTTGCCACCTTTCATTAAGCTTTGCTCCGTTGTATGACTATTTGTACGTGGGGCGCGCATATAACTATATTGTGCACGGTCTAGGCTCTTGGTTTTTGCCAGCTGCCCAAATGGAAGAGTGTGTCGCTTGGGTTGATGATGTCGTCACAGGCCAGAGCATAAAAACGTTCGACCACGACTGGTGGAAGGAAGGGACAGCTTTGGGCGACCGGGAAGAATAAGAGCACCCGTTTGGGGTTGTGCTGGTTGTGCTGGGCTGCTCTCTGGTTTTGGTTTGGTCTCCTTCTTCACTCTACTAACGAGACACGGTGTCTGCGGCTTGGTAGTAGTAGCGTTGCGTTTCGCAATGAGATAAGGCACACATAGTTGTTCACGAGGAAAGCAGCTTACACTTTCGCTTCTTGCGATGCATCATCGTCGTGGATGGCCGTGGGATAGGTAGTGGCCGGCTCGTAGTAGCTGCTGCGAAGGATGATGGCACTACCAGCGGCGCTGTGCGTCGGGAACAACCGTTTACCTACGAACGCGGTGAGAAGGTTTCCGTGTTGTACTGGTTGCTGCTGCTCGCAACCCAACCGATGCATGTCTGGAAAGGAAAAAGAATAAAGGAACGCATTAAGTATCGGTTACTTGTCGGCTGTACCGAACATCAACCATAGAGGTTATGAAAACGTAAGCCTTAAAAAATAAATATTTGTACTTTCGCGATCACAACAATATTTACTCACTACAAAGCTAGACTTGCTTCATAGCTGAGCTGTAACTGTACACACAATTTTGCATTTTGTTTGATTTTTCTTCTCTTTTTTTTCGTTTGGTGCTTTAGTCATAATTTGTTTGCTTGCCATTATTTAGTTTGCCCGGCGAGCGAGCTAACAATTGTTATTAAAATCACTAACAGTACAGAATCGTATCATTCTCAGGCCCCGGTCTAATGCACGTTGGCATAATGGCACATTCTCGTGGGTTGGGAGTGGAAGCTAAAACGTTATTCATTCCACACAAGTCGCACCGAACTGGAACCGATAAATTATACGCACACGCACGCGCACACACACACAGGCAAATGATGGAGACAATCAGTAAACATTCATCAGACCCCGACCCGATCCGCACCAAAAAAAAAATATGTACGGAGCCACCACAAACACGATTTACCCACGACGGTGTCTTCCGCCTGCCCCTTTGTTATGCCTCCCACCATCGCCCCCCCCCCCCCCAACGAGAGGTCACCGCTTGATCGTGTGTACCGCATCCGTTGACCACCTGAATATGACATTCGGTGCCCTCGCTTCTCGGTCCACGAGGAACCGCATGCGCGTAACGTACGTCATCATCGTTCATCTTTACTTTAATTGACAACAGAAACAAAAGCCATGCGGTGGCCACCCCCCCCCCCCTCCCACGCACTTTCCGGAGCGACGACGTGCAATCAAACTCGAGCATCATCATTATCGTACCTATTTCCTGTCCCTGCTGCTTCTTCCGATCCGCCGAATGGTTTCCTCTTCCACTGCTCAGAAGATGCTCCATTCATTGGTTCTCCATGTGCAGCACACACACACACACACACACACACTACCACCCTCCCCACCCGTGTGTATTGTACAGCAATTATTCATTGCACACTTGATCGCATTTTCAGAACACACGGTTGGGAATGCATCCGACAAACGGGGCAAGTCCGAACACTTCATCAGGCTGCACACACACACACACACAACAGCACCAGAGAGCAGTCGTCGTTTCGACCGCGCTTTGCATTATTGCATTAAAGTGGGTTTGATGAGTGCAGCCACATACTTAGAACGCATTAACAGGCGTCAGTCAATCAAGTAGCAGTTAATGTGTCACAATTAAAAATATTAGATCTCAATTCAATTGTAATAAATGCAGTTTTTGCTGTAAATTTTTGTAAGTTAAACCCATAACAGCGTAAACTAATGATCAAGAAATTGTACCACCAACTACACCTGAGATATCGAATGCTATCAAATCTCAAATCTGAGCTGATAGAGTTGAGCGAATTCCTCAAGAGTCAAAGTCTCCCTAAGCACTTAACCAGTAACAGCAACAGTTGGTAGACAAATTAGCTATAGAAGTTATTGGAGCAGCTTCAATAATACGGACAGTCTCCAGAACGCATCCAGACCAGTGGCGGATCAATCTAGAAGCTGAAGGAGCGGCCGCTCGGGGTCTCGTCGTTTAGGGGGGCCTCGTCGGCGAAGCAAATCCTGTTGTTTCTCTCTAGTATCACTATTAGAGAGGCCTCAACTGCCATTCCGCTCAAGGCCTCCAACTATCTTCTTGACCCACCACTGATCCAGACAGGACTCCCGTTTGCAGGACTAGCCATCCAGCTTCGGGTATTCAGTCTTGCACGACGGATCAAAATCTCTTGAAGCTTTTGTACCAAAGAAGGACAAGGACTTACTGTAATCTACAGCTCAGATCGACAGTACTATCTTGTAACAATCAGCAAATTTTATTGAAG
Source organism: Anopheles stephensi (assembly GCF_013141755.1). Lineage (NCBI taxonomy): Eukaryota > Metazoa > Arthropoda > Insecta > Diptera > Culicidae > Anopheles > Anopheles stephensi. The sequence goes on from NC_050203.1 coordinate 20,961,692, forward strand.
GAATTAATCAAACTCTTGGTACGCTTGTTGACTTTGAGTCCACCTTACAGCGATGCGGAATGCCTAACAGGTCAAACGACACCAGAAACACGCAGCAGTTCCATGAAAGTTTCTACATAGATCGAAGCTTTATCCTTCGCATTCTATCGCAACGTAACCTCTGCTTGGCCTCTCTTGATTTCTTGTTGAGCTCTTAGAATTCCATTTATGGTTAGTTAAAACCGTTAATTTACCGGCATTATTTGTGAATATAATGACAACTTGCCCATCTCCGTTGTGTATCTTTCGGTGATCTTATTCCAAACCACTCTAATTGTAATACTCCACATTAGCTGCAACATCAGCATATGATTGAAGTTAAAAAATGAACTCCAGGTGGCTTAGCACAGCCACACATATTCGTTCGTTTTCGTCAGTAGTTTTTCTACATGCCCCTTTTGATACTTCGCTTATCAAAAATGTAATGTTACACCCCCGCGTTAAGTGCATGGTTGTGTCCGAAGCCCACCCAAAGCTGGAATTACAGTGATGTGAGAAAAAAGCAGTACCATGTACCATTTGAAAGCATAAAAAAATTCTAATTTTCAATAAAAAGAATTTAAAAACCTTCACAACAATTCTATTTGAATTGATGATTCGCTTAATAATCATCCAACCTAAATGTCGCAACAGAAGAGACACCGCACCGCCGAACTGTCCAAATTCTCTCGAAAGGTCTTCAAAAATCCACCCAAAACTTGCCAACCATCTGCCGCAACAACTTCTCGAAAGGTCTCAACGAAATCGGCTTCGATCTATGTGTCACCGCACCACCCCGTCCGGTGTCCGTACGCATCTGGCTGGCTGGCTGGCTGGCTGGCAGGCTGCAGCAGTAATCGTTTCGCACGCCACTACTACTACCCAACTCCCCATTTTCCTAAACCCCTTTTAAAACCAAAACTTCTTCCCGTTTGCTGCGCACGGTTGGATTTCGATCAACACAACTCCTCTCTCTCACCGTCGCCGTCTCCCGTTGTCGTGCCCACCGGGAAAGCAAAGGGAACGACGAACAAGGAACCCAAAAGACGCGCAATTCCGGGCCCGCCGCACACACCACGCGGCGAATCGCAGCGGTTTCGATGTGTATATATATTCTCGCCATGGTCCGTCATTTTTTAAACGACGCAATACGTCGACGACGGCCACACTTCCACTTCACGTTTGGGGAAACTGCGACTATGTATCCCGCTTCTGTCGGGGTATTATGTTTGCAGTTCTAATGGGAGCTTTAAACGCGATGCCCCTTGCTTCCCCAGATCCCGGGGACGTGATCGCGACAACGACTCTTTTTTTTTTTGTTGGGGAAATAATATTTTATTTGCAATGAGATATCGGGAGCAAAAAAAAAGCTAGAGAAAGATATTACGGAATCAATTGCACCGGCCATTGCTAAATATTGTGAAATTTTATGTCCGGTAAGGTAAAGCGCAGACCTGTGCTGTGTGATCTGGCTGGCTGGGTGGAATTTATAATTAATGCACATATATTTTATAGAGACTACGAAACACACCCAGTGCCTAGGCAAAGGTCGAACCATTGAGTCAATCGAGCCGCGGACCCCCTCGATATGAAAATTCGTCAGCAAAAGGAAACAATAACAAATCATTCGTCAGCTGTAAGGAAAACGTCTAGTCTTGGGCTATCTATTTGCAACGGAATTATATTAAGCCTTTCGCAAATATAAGTCAGACATTGGGCAAATATGTTACTTCGTGTCTTTGTGCCAGCAAAAGCTTCCTCAATCTCTCCATCGAACCGTTTTAACCTCGGAAAAGGTCCTTCGCCTCATTTGCTTCCACAGCGGATGTTTCTCGCTATATCTCTTCTACCACACCATGTGTGGTCGTTCCATCCCCACAAACGCTCATCATCATCACCTGATAAAACAACGTTTCCAAAATTTCCCACACTCGCCCCGGGGCTCGTGTTCTATTTTTCTGCCCGGCACTGTGTGCAGTTCTCTATTTTCCGACCAGAAACGGCGGCTCTCCCCATCCGTTACATTCTCCCCCAAATGTGCAAATGTTGGACACCGCCGTATGACGAACCTCCCCACAAGATAGCGATAACGGCAAACAGACACGACAGACACGGCATTGCTGTGGGGAGGAAAAAAAGGGACCACAACGCGACGTAAGTTACCGAGAGGTTACCGGCGTGCTCCAACAGTTCGTATCGGAGATAGCGACAATCGCGCGTGTGTGTGACGACCGGAGAGGTCTCTAAAGCGAGTCTTCCAAAAGAAAAAAAACTTAGCTCGCCGATATAAATTCACTTCGACTTGCGCGTTATCTACCCGGTTATCATCAATTTTTCAAACAAACTTTGCCTCATCCATCACCCACCACAACCCAGAAAACCCTTTTTTACCGGCTTTTAACAGCGAAACCCTTTCCCTTTTTTTCTTGTTGTGTCGCGCCTGCCGCCTCCTGAATGGGTGCCTTTTCTTTATCAGACCGGCCGTCGTCTATTCGATGCAGACTAGCGGGAGACTTCTACCAACCGGCCGCGTGCAGGGCTTTGAGCAACATCAAACAATAGCAAACTCATCTAGAGACCCTTCTCTCTGGTGGTTTCTCTCGCTGAAGCACAGAGAATTATTTAGCAAAGAATTGTTTGGATTGCTTACTTAGAAAAGCACTATTTTAAGATCATTTTCGTGAAACAGCAACCGAGCACGTTCCGGACACACCAACCATTCTAATATTGCACCCGTGGAAATAGGAAACGATCTACTTAAACTCGCCCTCCCTCTCTTCCAGAACAAGTGAACGAACTCGCTCTGCTCAAGCACGATCGTTTATAATTACGGAACGCATAGAGGTACCCCACTTAGGAGCAAACGGCAGCTGCATCCCCCATCGGAGGAGAATCGGAGGTTTGTTTTGTTTCCGAACCACAGCAAACACCACCACCACCTTCTTCAATTGTGCAAAATGGAAATGGAAATTTATGCACTGATCCTAATCAGAACCCGACCACAGTCATCCATGCGTGGTGACGTGCGGCGCAGCCAGTTGTTGCAGCGTTTGCAGGGTTGGTTGCCCACATTGTTTCGAGCGAAATTGAGCGAGAACACTAATCAGTCCTCGCCAGGGAATGGTGGTGTGTACACAAGTGGATTCAACAACAGCTAAATTCAGTACAATTTTTTAGGGAAGCGCACCTGTGTTGAGCACCGAGCGAATTGTTTTTTTTTCCATCGTTAGTAGGCACGAGATGTTCTGTTAAAATATGTTCTTCATAAAATGTGATTGATTGATTGCGCGCATCACAATCGGATGTTGAGACTAATATATTCAACACACACACACATACAAAAAAAACACAAGGGAAATAAAAGAAAACTTTAATAAAAATGTATACAAAAAAAATGCTCGCTCCGTAGCGCGGATTCACCCTAATGCAACATATCAATCTCGACCGCGCAGAGCTTACCTTGACATTTGACACGCCAGATAGTGTTCTGTGGGCAGACACGCCAAAGGGAAGACAACAGTACATAAGGTGAATGCAAAAGTTCGGTGCAAGATTTCCTATTTTGGAATTTAAGGAGTAATTTTTAATAATTAGCTCGATTGCTTCTGATTTTCCCTCAACTCACAGTAAGTGATCGCGGAACGATCCCACCAAAATTTGCTGATCACTTCATTGATTTGGTTTTAAAATTCGGGAGTTTCGTTCTCATAGAATGTGATCAGAAACTGAATGCCTCAGAATCAATACCATATTCTGAGACATCATCGAGTTTCTTCACTCCAGAAGTTTAGGAACAAAATCTCGTATTATCATTAACTCATAATTACAGATTCAAGTGGGATCCCACCAAACTGATCGAGGAAATGTCGGAATATTGTGAAAGATTTTAATCAGCAATTTGAAGTCTATGGCCAGAACTATCCTCTGTTTTTGGTTCTCCAGTACCATCTCTCTTTCTTAAGGATGTTTTTATAGAATTTTAATGCTCGAAGATTCTATCGCGAATTAAACTCTCAAGTGGTAAGAGCACACAAGAGTTAATCACAAACTCCAACTAACTTATGCTTTCACCTAACATGAATCTCTTGCACGCCAAACCACGAGCAGCAGCAGCAGCAGCAGTCTCAACGGGTTTAGCGATAATCGCCCCGAAAACTGAAATTCCGTTTTACGACACGAGACTTTTTGGCCGCCAATGAAACAAGATTAAAAAATGCCTCAAAATCACGGGCAACAGCAGGGCATGGGAGGGTAGTAGCTCCCCGTTTTTCCCTTGTGTAATTGAAATGTATTTCTAGCAATGCGTCCGCGAAGTTGTGCTGCTGCTTATCAAAAAAACGCGGTGGATGACCACCATACCCCCGCATACCCTACCACCACCCCCGGGCCGGCCGGACAGCCTGCCTGTCCCGATGCACTCCCTGTTTGATGTTTCGTGTATGCCACACACCAAACTCTTTTCTTCTTTTGTGCCCTCGATTATCGTCATCGTGCGCTCGCTAATCAAGGTGAAGGGAACCCGGAGCAGGAGAACAGTAAAATACGGTTGTAAAAATGAAGGAAGAAAAATCACACAGGCGATTATTAATGGTGAATTTAACGAAAACAAAAAGCAAAAGTTGAAAGCAAATCCGCACGAGATTAGGCTGCGTGCATATCAGCAGTAGCCATTTGTGAAAAGTGGACCACACCATTTCACACACAGGACATAGACAGAACCGGTGGTAAAAGACATCCGGGTAAAAGAGAGATACTTAGTGTTGTCTTGAAGAACAGGCTAAGAAATGGGGCAAAATGGCGTCATCCTAAACTACAAAACTTGGTCCTACTTTTTAAGTCGAAGACCTAATCAAGGAGTTCTGATGATCAATCGACTACTAAAATATGTTTATAATTCATGCTATTTGCTTTACCCTATTATATACCCTCGTAAAACTCGTTAAACAAACAGCGAAATAAAGGATGTCCTTCTAGAAAATCCGGAATCCAGATCACAGAAAACAAAAGTCTAAACCCCGCAAATAGAATCTATACACAAATAATCTTTAAACAAAGCGTTCACACGGGGAAGCTCGACCTAATTTTCTCACCAGCTCCCCGCTCCCCTTCCCCCCTCCCTTCCCATCCGTCCATTGAAACATCATCCAATGTTAAATCGGAACTTCAACAAGCGTCATCCGAGCCTGCCAGACGGAATCCCACCCTCCTTTCCGCACCGAAACCCTCGCGATCAACACGTCTGGAAACGAAGTCAGACTGTGACCGTAGGAATTGCAACAATTTTGTTTTATTACTTCACACTTTTTAGGCGTACAAATCACTCCCTTCTGTGGCGGGAGGAGGTTTGTACATAACACCAGCACGGCAAAATTAGCAATCAATATCGATGGTACGGTCATTTCCGAACAGAGGACATGACACGAATGAAACACGGGACCCCGTGAGCAAGGGGTCCACTGAAAAGGAGGGGGAAACATCGCGAAGATTACTCGTTGCCTCGGAATTAATAGATTTTACTTTATTGATTATCGCTATCAAAAAATTGGCTTTTCACACCCATCGCAAATAGAGGTGTGTGATAATGAAACGGGAAAGCAGACACCACAGCGCGTCGGTCGGTCGGCCACCTTCGTCCGTTTCGTGCCAAATCTCCCCCCACATTTTAAACACACACACACACACACACAGCAGAGACAGCCGAAGGTGGGGCGGGGGTTATTGATCAAACGCATTAGGGGGTGTTGTCTAAAACGGTGCGGCCACCAGATGTAAAAACCTGGATTTTGGGAGCCGGAAATAGTCGGAACACAGGGTTTGGGTCAGTTTAAGTTGAGGGGCCTTTTTTTCGCGCACTGATCGTGGGGGGATATGGGAGGTCAGTTTATCACATCGCGATGAAGAAAAAACAAACCCCCCGGCAGACAGTCAGAATCGATCGATTTATCGTGATACACCACACCACCGCCCATAATTTGCACCATCCCTCTAATCGGAATCATGTGTGTGCCTGCCGGCCGCCCGCCGCCCAGCAAGCAGAACGGGACATGGGCTTTCCAACTCTCCAACGAACCAACCAACCGGAGAGTGCCGAGTGTGGATAAAACGGACGAGCCCCGTCGGAACAAGGTCGCGCGCGTTCGCGATCGGAATCAGCAACAGCTATCTAAATATAGTTTTATTTATTGTCTCGACGCGATAAAATACATACCCCCCTTTCGGTAGCAGCAGCAGCAGCAGTGGCGCATTGTCCCACACAGCCGGTACAAACCCCTGTGCCGTGAATTCTCGCTCTCAAGGAATTTAATGAGTTTCCACCGGGGGGTTCAACAAGATTCCACAGTGTCTCTGGCGCCCCGCTCCCATCATCCCCCCCTCTGGTGCTGGGGGCTTGGGGGCTAACCAACCATCGATCAGTGCGCGACGAGACGATCGCTAGACGAACGAGCTGTTCAAACAACTGTGAAATTTGTGTCGGAACGAAAATAATATACACACAAGCAGGACAGACCGTACCCCGTACCCTCTTTCTCACATTCACGGTCCATCGGTTTGTAATATTTTTGACAGTGTACGCGTGTGACAATGGAAAAAGGGGTAAGGAGACATTTTGGCTTTACCCTCCAGCTGATCAATCATTAAGATCCTCACATTCGGAATCCGCACAATTGCTACTCGAACTTCACGATTATCATTTCGTGGGGGGAAATGTACTCGTCGACTCAAGTGTAACATTTATTTAAAAGATGTGTGACTAGCTTGAATTAAGAAAAGTTTTGCAAAATTCATTCAGAAGGTAGAACGACATGTGAATGGTTTACATGCTACTTATCGCCGTCTTAGATCGATAATCGAAGTCATTGGCCGTTTATTCTGGATGACATTGAAGGGTTCGTGTCTCTGCCATGAACCTCGAGTTTTGTGTAACAATCTATTCATCTTTTCCAGGCAAATATTCTATATTGTGAGGAATGTCTCCAGGATTCAAGATTTACAACGTTGAATGCAACCAGGTGATGCATCTTGAAATTCCTTACTTTTTTTTTGCTCAATTTTGCAATAACGCAACAATTTCGGTTGGCTGAAATCCGTTTTCTAATTAGATGTTTTCGTGTACATCCTGCAGTGAGAAGATTTTGTAAAGCTCGAAGAGGATATTCATGGCACTATAGTGTCTATCTACCTCCTAGAGATAGTTCAAGAGATCTTCTCAAGAGATTAGTGATTTCCTACACTTAATTGTAAGAGTAGCGCATAGTCTTGCGTGCGAGAAGACGAACCTGCTCTTCGGTCCTGCCATGTAAAAGACCGTTTAATCTTCTCTGCATTCAAACACCTAGCATGAAAAAATCTAAATCTAAGCATCACAATTAATATCGCTTTAATATTTTATCCAGGCATTAAAGACATCATACTTAAGACGATTTGCAGTTGGGTGGATCGCTAGGACATGGACTCTTTGAACTAAAACTCTCTAGGATCAGTCTACGTCCTAAGCACACAACCTGATACTAAATTCCTGTCTTCTTTTGAAACTTTTTGATCTTTAAAAATAATATTCAAACGACAATTTGAAATCAAAAAGTCTACAAAGAGACTGAACAAAGCCCTACCGGGAGTGGAACCAAATGTGTCACATAACCACTTCTTCGTCGCTTAGAAAGAAAATCCTTGAAACAAATCGTCTGTTGACACAGCTGAAAATCTCAACACACACTGCTTGTGTCCAGATGGAGGATGCAGAACTTCTTTCTTCTGTTCTCTGCTGCCTTGCTCATATTACAACCCTTATTATTAGCCTCTCGCGTCGTTTCCTTCTGCTATCTAATTTAATCGACTCGACCACCGATAATAACGCCACCCTCTCTCGCGCACGTTTCCTCCAACAACTTTGCGAAGGAAAAAAAGCCAATGCACTGAGGAGCCGCCACCGGTTTGAAGGTTATTTTACATGACCGTTGCTTCGTTCGCTTTGTGGTCACACACCACGGATGAGTTCGCAATACACACCGACGATCCGACGCAGGATCATCCAACCTGATGATAAGACAAATATCAGCAGGATGGGGTGGTGATGACGTTGTCATACACACCTATTAGTCACTTTCGTATGTTAAGCGAAGTAGTAACAAAAAGGGCATCCAGAAAGAAGAAGGAAACGGTTTCTCCATAATGCGGTGGCCACAGCACAGCAGCGGCAGCAGTTTCGTTGTTTCGGTCATTGACAACATTTGACCCCATAGGAAATGTTCGTGCGGTCGTGGTCTTCGGCTAGCGAAAAGGAGAAACCGACCGGTATTGGAGAAGCCATTGGCCATTCCTCCCCCTGCCTGTCTCTCCCTTCCCTTTGTCACCTCCCCATTTCCTACCCCCTCCCCAACTCGGGGGGCGGACCAGATTGAGTCACTTTGGCACGTGGAAGCAATGAAATGTGGCATCCAACGTTTTTCAGAGCAGGAATGGGAGAGAGGTAGAGACACCAAAAAACGAACGAGAGAGCGAACGACCGAGTGAGAACGAAAGGGAAACGCGTTGGAAAACGTTGACAGGTGGTGGAAAATACACCCGCCTCGCTCTCTAGCTTTTGGGGCCCGCACACTCGGGGAAAACTTCATTTTCAAGGTGAGAAAGAAGAGACCAACACACACACACACACGCAGTGAGTGTGATTTTCATGGGGGACCTCCGCTTTTCTCTACGATCGCGCACCTGCCTTCGATGTTCCTTTCAGCCGGTTTTTGAAGCCCCTAAGTGTGTGTGTGTGTGTGTGTGTGGTGCACGTGCCTTTCCGTGTGAGCGTTTGACCGGAAGCGTCGTGTGCTCTGTGGCCGGTTTTTCAGTTTTCCAACCACGATTACACGACATGCGGGGCGTTCAGAGGAGACACACTCACTTCCGGATCTAGGGTAGCGGTTGGTAATTTCCATATTCAACACTTACAGAGTGTCATCGCAGGTCGCTTTTACACGTTGCCGACGACGCACGGAAAGTAGAAGATATTTACAAAAATTATCTAGCTGAGGTAACAAAATCATGTGTGTCTTTAAATCACACAAAGAAAGAAATCGGTTGAAAATGAAGCAAGAGAGGCGATACATTTGGACGGCGGTTTCAACTGGGAGACGACGACGCACCAAGCATGCGCATTAGTAGATTGGCTGTTCTCGCTCTCCCGTCGAAAGTGTTGCTATGATGAGCATACATTTTTTTTTGAAAGAAGCACAGCATAAACTTATCCCAACATCATGCCACACACACGTTGGGAAGGAAGAAAGTTGTTTCCGCGAGAGAATATGTATATATGGAGGAGAGTGTTCACTTCATTTGACAGAAGAGCAGCGGAGAAAATTTTGAATGGCGTTGACCCGATTTTACCGGCATTTGTTCACAGTTTCATGCGAACGAAAAAGTCGACCGGGGAGAAAAAGAAAAGGAAAAAGCAACCGAGTTAACTAAAGGAGCTTTTTTTGCTTTTCATTGAAGTATGTATGATAAATAGGATAAAATGCTAAACTAAATTCTAGCAATAGGTACAGTGTTTTCCGTTCCATATAAAAAGTGTCTGCTTGTTTATAACAATAAGCTTTTTTAACAAGAGAATTGTTAATTAAACATGGTAACATTTGTTGTCAGAGAATCTTGACTTATAATTTGTATTAGCTACACATTTCATCTTCTTTGGCAAACATGACTTGATTGCCTGCATATTCAGTCTTGTGTAAAGGTGGCGGATCAAGCACCTTGGAATCCCTTAGTGGAATGAAGTTAGGAAGGCCTAAGCACATCGAATCTACTGACTGGACCCCAGAATTAGAGGTCATGTGAAGATATTATATGAGGTTCCTTATGTAGTTTAGGCCCTCCCTGGTCCTTATAACTAGCTTGTAGGAAGATATGCATCTGTTAATATGAACGGGGCCCATTAAAAACTAAAGGCCCTCTTAGTTTGTTTCTGCTATGACCCACCCAAGCCTGCGTACAGGAAGCCGGTTTAGATGGGAATTGATACCCCTTCCTGCCGTGCGGAGACCGGTGCCGTATTCCAAGTAAAAAAGTACACATATCAACATGGCGTCGTAGTGCGTCAAATTCATATTCGCAAATCAAAATTCCAATTATCAAAGAAGGCTTAAATACAACAGCTAGAGATGAATGAGCGATCTTGACAACGGCTTCATAAACCCCGAACTTCATGAACACGTACACAAAACTAATGCAAGTAATTTTCAATATTTTTCCCGAAAAAAAAGAAAAAAAACACATTAACACGCAACAGAACAAAGAACCTCTTCACACACACACACAGAGCACAGCGCGCATGGAAGGAAAAATTTTATTAGAAAGCAAACACACTAGCAACAGCAGCATACTTCATCCCTTTTCTTTCTCTCTCTCTCTTTATCTCTCGCTCTCTCTTTCCCTGTCTCTCTCGCGCAGGTGTCGGTAACGACCTTGAGCTATATAAAAGTGCAGATCCATCCCTTTTCCATCTCCCTTCAACTTCAAGAACAACTATCCGAATGAATGGACGTAACTTGGGTGGCACGGGGCGTGGGAGCGGTGGTAATGGGAGGCCCTTAGGAATTCGATTGAAAAGGATGGAGCGATCTCCCCCCAACGCACATACACACACACCACACGGCAATGGAAAGTGAAATCGCGTCCCGAGAAAAAAGGATGTTTTATTTTTGTTACCAAAAAGGAAGCCAGGCCCTTTGTCTTGGGCGTTCTACTGCCTCCTACCAACTTCCTCCCCGGCGCATATTACACCCCTTTTTTCCTGCTCGATAATGACAAAGGTTTTCCGCTTCCCGTTCTTCCTCTTCACCTTCAGGTTGTTGCGGGGAGATAACTTTGTTGGACAAGAAGAAATGTGCTCGCCCAGCACGGAACGAACCAGTTCAATCCGGACAAAGAATCACTACTGACGAACGATTGAGTATACACACACACACGTGTGTGTGTGCAGATTTTTATGAGCCGATAACTTTGCCCATCAAAAGAGAGGGAAAGCACTGGGCAGAGAGCGAGAGCGAGAAGGGAGATTTCGATCAACAATCGGTTTCTATGCAACATTTACTGTCATCTCTCTACCACACCTTCACACGTCCCTTTGCGTCTGCTGGTGTCCCTGATGACCCTTCCGGCCCTGTTCCCGGCCCACCTTCAACATCATCATCCCCATAATAAATGCCAACTGATTGACAAAAGTGCTCCTTATCGACGGCTTTAGAGCAGAAACAACAATTCACAGCGGCAAAAAGGCAAGGCTAGAAGAACGCTCAATGGAGTAACATAAACGCCAGCACCACAGCACGCACGCACACACACACGCAGGCAGTACAAATTATGCAATGGACGATGGTGTGCTGGATTGGGTGCTCGGGCCCGGTTGTATGAATCTGCGTTGATGTAGGAAGGAAACGATCAAACGGGAAACGACGGAGCAGGCGGCACGCACCACACACGCACACACCTATTCAAGAACAACGCGCATCACACACTCGCAGCAAGTAAACGTCAAACGTCAACGAGACGCGGGCCACACGACCGACCACTGAAAACCGGCGACCGACCGACCAAATGGCGTTCTAAAAACTGTGTATTAGAATACAAACACTCAAACACACACACATACAGGCTCAGGGACGGGGTGGCCTGTACACGCAACATAACCGCGGCTGACACGCTTTTCTGTGCAGAAAACACTTCCGCTAATTCTTTGCAACGGTGTGTGCGTGAGCAGTGTGCGTATATTGCAACCATCAAAGTTAATGTTTTAAATACAAAATAAAAAGCGAAATACCAGCCTAAATTGGTGTCTTCGTCAGGACCAACACTGCCCCGGCAATATAAACTAACAGATAGCGCACACTAAAATTTATGCTATAGTTTACTCATCTTATTTCAATATTTATTCTAACTAATATGCATTACTGTTGCCCAAACAAATATACAAAATAATATCCTAAAACCTAAAATTCTCAATTTCCACCCTTCGCAGTTCGCATTAAGAATGAAAAAAAAGAAGCAACCGACACAAACCGGCTCACTTCGCTGCTCTTTCGGTCAACCCAACTAGTCAACCAGCGAAACTAAACCGAGTACGCACCGTAAGCGTGCCGGCAGGCAGGCAGGCAGGCCCCGTAGCAGCGAAAATGTAAAGCGCAACAGAGCAGCAACAGCAGCAGCAGCCGTGGTTCCTTTCTCAAGGACAAATTGCTCCCCCCACCGCATCGGAGTCCCACCCCGCGCACACCCGCCCGCAGCATGGCACACCTTTTTCCCATATACGACTTCTATCGCACTCGCTCGCGCTACTCTGTCAGGCAGCAGCTATAACACCACTCTGGGGTAATATGCGCCGTCTTGCTCTCTCACCCGGGACGGCGTTCGGGCTCTCTTTCGCTCGTTCAACCCTCTACCAACCAACCGAAAAAAAACTCACCCCAACAGCAGCAGCAGCAGCAGCAGCAGCTTCTGCTTGACGATGTGATGATGATGATGATGATGGTCAGGCAGCAGGCAGGCAAGTCAGGCTTGCTTGGATGTGCTCTGTTGGCTCTCCTTTTGCTTGCTTTGCATATGTGTATTAGATTCGACTTTTCGATTGACTTTCGCCTCACCGCGTCCCGCCCTTCCGTCCTTCTTTCAGCCCCCCCGCACCCCCTCTGCTTACTTACTGCTGCTGTAAGTGTACACAGCACCATCGTCAACGCGCTCTAGCCTGGCAGCATTTGCCAGAAAAGCATGACGCGACACACCATACCACACCACCAAATCTTCATCATCGGCCATCGCCGTGTCAGCTCTATCCCCGCCGCCGCAGCCGCTAGTCGTCGGTGTGTGCGTTTGTGTGTGTTTCACTTGATGAAACATATATTTCGCCCATATGCTTTTTATACAGCACGGCACACACCACCGACAAGATCCATGATGTTAGAGAGACCCCCAATGTTTGCATGTGCATGTATACGGGGCCGTTTTCGTGTGGTGTCCGCCGTGCCGCTTCGGTCTGTGTGTGTGTGTATGATTAACACACAAATTCAATGCGCACCTTGCCTCGCCAGTCTCCTTCATCCCGCTTCCACAACATCCTAGTCTTCTTCTTTGCCAACCTTTCCTGTCGAGGGTGGTTTGGCTGCTGCTGAATTCCGGAAGGAGTGGACGACACACAGCCGAGCAGCAGCAGACACACTCAAAACGGCACCCCCGTCATCCCCTATTTCTCTCCCCTAAACACACACAAAAAAAAAACCTCTCCCCCTTCCAAGCGCCTTACCCTGGTCCTCTTAAATCGGGCGACAAACGATCGCCCTGTGCCGCCACACTATAAGTAGGCTATAGGAAACGGTCGAAGGAGCGTTAGATTTGTGCGTGTGTAGAATCGACGATCTAGCAATACGGCCAGGCCGTTCTTTATGAATAAAAAAAAAAAAAAAAAAATCAACGATCTGTGATCGTCGCCCGAAGGTAACTTCCGTAGTGCGCGCGATCGAGTATGTGTGCTCCCTCTCCCTCTCTGTCTGTGTTGCCTTGCCTCCTTCTCCTCCTCCTCCTCCTACTGCCCTTTTTTCGTCCATATGGCTAGAAATATAATCGCCGACCGCCGGGACCACATTCGACCCTACCACCGCACCCCCAACATCGTTGCCACCTCACACCAACCCAAAATGTAGCGCGCAGCGATGTAGAAAATATTCAAATTTATATCACCCACCACTACCATACACACACAGGGGCACACATATACCTCATCTGTTAGGTATTAGGTGAATTAGGGGTGGGGGGGTATTGTGGTGCTGGTAAGACGCGGAAGGGTACGCTGACACACACGGTCAAATTAAGGCGAGGGTGGCTCTAGCGACAGACACACGTCCGAAAGCGCATTGTTGCTGATGTTGCTGATCGAAGAGCCGCCAATGAAACCCTGCACAACAGCGCACCTTTAATTCGGCTTGCCCTAGCAGCTACTACTGCTACCGGTGTTGAGATGTAGAGGCGGTGAGGCGCGAGGTGCACAACACGTTTTATGAACTGAGATCTGATCTCAGTGACGTACTTAGACTTTGAGACTACTATATATCAGGTCCACGAGTTGGATGAATTCTGGTTTATTTTTCTACTCAAGCTTGATGCTTTGGTGGGAAAGTGTTGTGTCTTTCCTCCTTCCTCTTCTTGGCACACTAAAACCCCTCAGTAACCCAGCACTGCTGCTATCCGCGGCACGCAACGCTCGGTCTGTGACGTCCGGTGCCATTCGCATGACACGACCGACCTGGTTCAATGGAGCTTGGCGAGTCGGATACATTTAACAATACTGTATACTCTTCTTCATCTTTGTTCAACAACCTTCTAGGCAAAACCGGCCATTTAATAGCTAACTAGTTGGTAAGTCAGTCCTCACTACGCGGTCAGGATGGGATTTGATCCCCAGTGCTGCCATGTGAAGATTGAATATTGTACAGTTTAGAGAGCTTGTCATTGCAACAGCTAGCTTGTCCATTTCGAGTGCCGGCTTAAAGTTGAAAACCTTTAACTTTAAACTTGGAACTGGCACCCAACAGTTTTGTGCATACTTCGCATTAAAAAAAGGAAAGCTTATGATTTCAGATTTAGAAAACATATTTAAGAAGTCTTTATGATGATCTCGGCTTAAATCTGTCGGAGTTTATAATTCTTTCAGATCAGCAGACTCTCTTCAAGCTGACAGCATGGCTGTGCGATACAGGTTCTTGCACGTATCCTTGATATCCCGTAAGGAACGATTGTGTCCTTTATGATATTACTTCTATACTCTACTACTCTTCTGCTTCTTAGCTCAACTATCATGACTTGCTAATAGGTCATAATAGGCTGACCATCGTACGTAGCCGGTTAAATCGTCCTTTGCTAAGAGCTATCAAACAATACTAAATTGAGTAGTGGAGACGTCAGATTGTAAATGAAAAATGATAATCTTAGCATGGGAACATTCTGACATTTCACACCAACAGCTCGTTGCTAGGGACCATGTCGTTGCCAAATATCACGCTTTCCCCAGCAATACATGATACTTCCCGGGTTTATATTCCAAGCATTCATATCATTTGCTCCTTGGCTTAAATCATAAAACTTACTTAACATTTTTCAAAGGTAAAAATCACTTTTATGCCATAACTTGTGTAGTGTTGTAGTTCACCCGCTCCCCGAGAAAGGGAGAGCCAATGTATGCATGTGCGTACGTGAAAAAGGTCTTTCCAGCGCTTGCTCTACATGAGCTTTTCTCTCTCGCTTTTAGCAACCCCCAACGCAACCCAACCCAACCCCACCAGCCAACCATTTTCACCCTCGCTCGCTCTCTTTCGCTATCGCCCTCGTGCATATATCTTTCTCTTTATGGAACGTCGTTTCATACGAACGCGGCCAACATCACACCACCATCAGGTTCGCCGGTAAGGAAATCACCATTGCCAAAGGTTCCTCCAAATGGAAAGGAGCAACTCTCAATTTCATGTTCGCTTTCGCAACACCACACACAACCTGAATTCGCTGCACACACACACACACACACATACACTAGGCCACCATCCATTCCGGCCGTGTAGTAACCGAACGAAGATCTTCTTCGCTGAACATGTGTAGCTTATAGTCAAGCAACCAAGCAACCAGGCAGCAGCACCAGCAACTCAGCAACGAAACCACCCCACATCAACACACCATTCATGCAAGTTTTCTTTATTCAGCCCCTTTTTGGAAGGTTTTTTTTTTGTTTTTTTGGTGTTGCGTTCGCTTGTTTCCTTCCAAATTTATTCACATTACCTCCCACACTCGCAGCTGGGTGGGTGGGAGAATCGTGCGATCAAGAGACAAATTAAAATGATCTCTTTTCTCGTTCGCTCTCCAGGCATGTGATCTCTCTGTCTGTTGGACTCTCTGAATGGTGGTAGCGCTGGTAGTTCGATTTGCCCACCAAACTTATTGTAAAACCCAATACATTATTTTGTTAACTACATTAACCCAACAAAAAACAGCATAATTCTTCCACATCATCCAAAAGTGGAGAACACACAACATTTGATCACACCATCTTTCCAAAGAGTACACACATACACACTCCCGGGTACATCCTCCCATGGTGATGTAGATGAGTATTGTGTGAAGCAGCAATATTAGTTATTTGATCTAGTGTACGTTAAGGAGATTAGCGAACACATTTTCGTTCAAGCGGTAGTTTCTACCTTTCCTTAACTTTTCTTCCCCAAAGTACTTACAAACTGCTAAGAAATATACTAACGAAAAAAGAAGAGCAGGACCATTCATCCTATTTTAATTACCTTTTTTGTCGGTCAATCTCGCCCCAATCGATGTGTGGTCAACTTTGTTGCCAGCTGAAACGATGTGTGAACGGTTGGTCGCTTCTGTCTCGCTCACACACACTCACAGGCCCGTAGCGCCAGCAGCATACATAACCGACAGCATCTCTTCTCATCGGCTCATCTTTGCATCGCTCGCTGTATGTGTGCCAAGTGTCCCAAGTGTATGTGTGTGTGTTCAGAAACCGAAAAACCAAACCGAAAAAACGCCTTGGCCCGTACCCGTCTGCTTCACTGTATTTGTTGGATATGTACGTTTCCAAATATATGCGGTGTGTATATGCGGTGTGTGTGTCTCTCTTTCTCCCGTTTTGCACACACAGAGCTGCACAATTAGGCGACACCTCCCGCACCCCTTTCTATGCTCCACACTTATGCTGTGTGGACGGCACGACCAGGTTTTTTTTTTCTTCTGCTTCCACTTGTCCACACACCAGTAGCGGACGGACACTTCTTCGCGCACACACACGCGTACAGACACGGACGCGCACGCTTTGCTAGCGTTTCCACGGCAAACTACTTCTATTCACTTCGCGCGACACCATCAACGCGAACGCGACACCGCGGACCAACACACGGAACAAAAGAAAAACACTACACACATTCGCGAGAGATCAAGCATGCATGCCTGTGCACGAACGAGACGGCGGAACCGGTCTAGCGTGCCTTCTCGTTCACTCTAGCGCACGGCACAACACGAGCACTGGGCAAATCGACGGAACGTTGTTGCGGTCCAGCTTGCTCGCTCACTCCAAGCGAATACCTTCGCTCCTTCTCTTACGCTCTCGCACACACGCAGGGAATGGCGAGCGAGTTAACACAAAAAGGAAAAGGAAAAAAATGAGCCACAAAAAACTGACAGCTCCACACACACACACACACACGTGCGCGTGCACACAGAGAGCTCGCACTCGCAATTTCTTTTCAACTTTTACGCTGGTTACGGAATCTTTTTCCTACTTCTCTCACCCCGTCTTCTTCGTTGCAATCGTAATCTTCTTCTTCTTCTTCTGCTTCACACCGCTTTTCACCTAAGCAGCAGCACACCATACATCCTGTATGTATGTGTGAGTGTGTTGCAAGAGCACTACACACGGGGGTAAATGGGTTGCTCGATTGCTTTTTTGCCACCCCACTCGTACACTAGGGTGTATACACACACAAAAACACACGCTTCACACGTTCACTTCATCTTTTTGCCATGTAGGAAATCATCCCAGCGAAGGAGGTTCCTGTCACCAAGCGATCCACCACCAAGGAACGAAGAACGGCAAACAGAAGAGAAAACACTGCACACGACCGAAAACACGTTTTGACAGCTCCTTTTCGCTTATTAACAGTCGCAGTCAGCTCTCATCTTCTTCGACACATCCGCCGACGACCACAGACCACGTCGAGAGCCGCTGCGCGTTTTAATCGGCACCCGCACCGTCCTCCACTGCTACACACCGCCCACAGACCGTTTCCAACCAGCAGGAGACACACATATGAGCGAACGCCTCCCACTAAACCGCTCCTTGCCACACCACTCTTTACGTCTCTTCCGTGAACCACCCTTCCCACCCCACACACCGCAACAACTAACTTGCACGCGCACACACACTCACGGACCGTACAGCGAACGAACGATCGTTTGCAAGAGGAAATCCGACCAGTTTAGCAAAGTAGCGGATTATTAGTTTCAAGCACTGCTACCACCACCACCACTACTGACTCGCAGGTTGCTTCGAATTCGATATAGCCGGGAGCAGGCAGGAAGATATTCACTACTCCGTTTTTCCGTTTTTCACAAATGTTTCACCTTTCTTTTAACGACCCGGCGGTATGAATGAATGTCATTCAATTTTCGGCAGATATCATCACCGTCCAAAAAAGAAAAACGGAACGTATCACACACATACACACTTTCTTTGTCCTTTCTTTCAAACTGTCGACGATATGCGCGAGCGAGGCAGTCTCTCTCTCCGTGGTTCGATGCTGTTCGCCTGCCCTGCTACTTACTACTGCTGCTTTTTCGCTGCTGACACTCGGTTCGAAGCTGCTGCTTCCGTCGGCACGTACAACGGTGCACGGCCCGCACAAACACACCTTCGAGCTGCGGCGCGATTGGCACGCACACCACCGTACAGAGCGAACTTACACGCCTAGCGGCACACGCACACAGCTGATCTGGTGCGGACGTCCTTGTGCCGGGGAAGGCAGCAACACGCAAGTAACGATATCCCTTTTTCAAGCCCAGTATAGCAAATTGGGCTTGTCTCGAGGATGTTCGAGACTTAGTTCGACCGAAAAGATTTGCGGTGTACTTTGCTCGATCTATTGCTGAATGCGAAAGCGGTTAGCAACTGAGTCGTGCGGATGAAAAAAAATTGCCTGTTCGAGTGGCCCAAACTACAGAAACGGGCTGCATGATGTTGATGGTGGGAGGCACGTATGCTGTCAGTTTGCTGTCAAATGGAAGTTTTTATTTGATGCTGTATTTAGAATTTGCGCACAAATTGTGCAGAAATACGGAAAATAAATAGCAATTGAATATTTTAGTTGCTAAACACTTCAAGCAGCTTTCATTGATATGTTTAATGCTGGGAAAAACGCATGTAAAAAGCGTAATGCAGGAAATACTAGGGCAAACATTCATAATAGCTCTGTTTTGTTCTTTGGGTACATCTTTTCATGTATCATATAGGCAAACGCCAGCTAAAAATTACCTCCTATGTACAAAAACTAAGCCAAAAGCTTGAGCTTTTAAATTCACAGCAATTACTTTACTAACTAAACCCACATGCTGGAAGAAAATCCGATCTTTTCCGGCAGAAATCCGCCACATCCGTCAACAGCGTGATGTTGCACGCATGCTTGTTTTCGAAGAACTGTCAAACGCACGTTGCTTTGTTTACATTTGTTCACAAGCGAAGGGATTGCAAGTGTACGCCCAGCAAACATCGAAGTACAACCGGCTTTCGCGAAATATGGAGACTACTTCCGTCGATTTGGGGTTTCTGGAACCGTGTGAACCGTGGCTGCTAACCAACAAATTCTTTCGCAGTAAGGTAGGCGGAAAGCCGGCCTGGTTAGAGCTGAAACGCCTGCCGAAACCGGAAGATCTGCTGTGCGGGCAATGTAACGAACCGCTCGGATTCCTGTGTCAGGTAATGTATCGCGACGGTCAGAAATGTATTTCATGTTAAAGATAGATTTAAATCAATCGAATTTTGTTTTAGGTTTACGCTCCGGTCGAAGGAAATGATAACAGCTTCCACAGGACGCTGTATTTGTTCGTGTGTTTAACGTCGGCCTGCAATCAGACAGCCAACTCGGAAGCACGGTGAGAGCACCTTCTTGATCATTGTTTATAGAAGCTCTAATATCAAATCTACATTAATCCAGGACAATCAAAGTACTCAGAAGTCAGCTGCCAAGAAAAAATGAGTTTTACGCTTATGATCCACCGGATGAAACAACGGAATCGGTATGACTTGCCCACCGGGTGCGCTGTAAGAAAACTCTAGATAAGATAGATCTGTCGTCCTTCTTTTCCTAACCAGCCTGCGGTAAAATCTCCCGTTCCTCTGTGCGTTGTCTGTGGCTGCCGCGGACCGAAGCTTTGCTCCCGCTGTAAAGCGATTAACTACTGCAGCGCATCACACCAACGGCTCGATTGGAAAGCTGCCCACAAAAGTGTTTGCAGTGAGGAAGGACTTACAACTAGCTCCGGGACAGCGAGCACTACTAGTTCACTTCTATTTCCTGAATTTGAGATCATTACCGAGGCGGAAGAATATGTAAGCGGAAAATGCTAAAGTAATGAACAAGAAATCACTTTTAAATATCGTTAATGCTGCCTCCTTTCTTCCAGGAACCCAAAGCCAAACTATCGGAGGAAGAGAACACGAAGCGTCAGCTGGCCGAACTGGAGCGTCTGAAGCGGGAAGGTAAGGCAGGCGCACTGGACGATCTGCCCGATGCGGAACTGGACCAGTATGCGTCCGATCAGGTGGAAGATAAAACATTCGACAAGTTTAAGGAGCGCATTTCGGCCGATCCCGAGCAAGTGTTGCGGTACGAGCGAGGTGGTAAACCGCTGTGGTTGTCCCCTGTCGTCCCGAAGCAAATTCCTCACTGCGAACGATGTACCGGACCGAGAGTGTTTGAATTCCAAATTATGCCCCAGATGCTGAACAGTTTGAACAACGATCAGCTAGACTGGGGTACGCTGGTGTGCTACACCTGCAGCGCAAGCTGTGATGTGGAGGGCTACGCGGAAGAGTTCATCTTTCGGCAAGATGTACTCAATACGGACACGGCAAACAAGTAAAACTCAGACGCATTAAGCAAATAAAAAAAACTCGTTTTTGTCAAATTGAAAATAAAACCCTAAACGTACGTTTATTGACGTTCATAAATGCATGCTCTGGAAGACTGTTGGCGCTCGTGCCAGTAGCTCAGCTACCACTTACTTGCCCTCGGCATTCTTGAGGAAATCGTACACCACGGAAAAGTCCTTGTTGGCCAACCCCTTGGCCATCAGCGTCCGGTAGATCTGGTGCGTAAGCGCACCGAGCGGTATCGGCGAGTTCGAGCTGGTGGCGACCGCCGACGCAATGCCCAAATCCTTCGTAATCAGCCCCGTGGCAAAACCGCCCGCATAGCCGCTGGCAGCCGGTGCGGTCGGAATAATTCCGGGCACCGGGTTGTTCACCTCCGACGCCCAGCTACGTCCGGTCGATGCGTTCACAATGTCGGAGAACACTTTCGGGTCGAGGCCGAGCCGGATGGCCAGGTTCATGCATTCGGCCAGCCCACACATCGAGATGCCCAGCATCATGTTGTTGCATACTTTGGCCGCCTGGCCCATACCGTAGCCGCCGCAGTGTGTAATTTTCTTGCCCATACCCTCCAGCAGCTCCTTCACCGCCTGGTACTCCTCGGTGGTGCCGCCGACCATGAAGGTGAGCGTGGCGTTCTTGGCACCGGGCACACCGCCCGACACCGGTGCATCGACGAACGTTGCACCGGCCGCCTTGACCTTTACCTGGACCTATAACCAACGATAAAATCGTTCAGTGCGTGTACTTTTTTTGTGCATGCAGGAAGGTAGAGCTTACCGCCTTTGCCACGTTCGGATCGATCGTGCTGGAGTCGATGAAGATGGTCTGGTTCTTAATGCCACCACCGCCGATAATGGTGTCGTACGTGTTAGCCACAATGTCGTTGTTCGGCAGCATCGTCACAACGAAGTCAGAAGCCTTGGCTAGCTCAGCCACATTGTCGTACGGCACGGCACCCTTGGCCTGCAGCGAATCCTTCGCCTCCTTCGAGATGTCGAACACGTGCAGCTTATGTCCCTGTGTGTTGGAATGATTGAAGAGTTGGAAATTAATGACAATGACTGATGATTTAAACTTCATTGGTATCTAGCAGAAGGATCAGAGTAAATAGTTCACCCATCTTGGGTCAGCAACATTAACTAAAGCATGTTGAGCTTCTTACTGCCCACTGGTCATATTACGGAGCCTGAGGTAATTTCTCTGTAAGACATGGATATTGTCCAAAACTGTAGATCTCGTTAAGCTCCGGTGGCTGGTAATGTCATGAGAAAGGGTACCGGTCGACCAAACCTTTTAGACTGCCCACATGAACAGAAGCTTTAGCCCACCAAAAAGACCGGGATATTGGGCCCGATGACGACCGGCGCTTGACCGTTTGAGAGGACTTCTACAGCAGCTGTATTTCTTATTAGTTTTCTTTACATAAATTTAAATTAACCAAAACATTACATACAACATACAAAATAGATACAAAAAGAAATCTAAATATTCAATCCAAACGTAAAAACACAGCAAGACGCTCCGCGATATCGCGCAGTATCGGCATTAACGCAACGAGAGACAAGCACCGGTATCGTATGTGTCTGGCTGCCTGTGTGTCTGTGTGAACGTTTCACTTTCGTTCTAACCGTGCAAATGAACCCGTACCGTTCCGGCCGTCGTGCCCTTTAGCGGCCCTTCCGCGGCGATCGTGATCGATGTTCAAGGTCAGCCAAGAATAGGTTAGACATCTTTTTACACAATCGCATTAACCAGCCGATCGTTAAGGTGATCGTTTGTGAAATATTTCGCACTAGACCGGTGGACGATACGAGTTATCAGTAATTAGCAACATTGCGGAACCTTCTGCCTCAAACTCGTGCGTTTCTAATGCGCGCGTTTGTGTGTGTGGGTCGCGACGGATGCGTTATCAAAGTAGGCGTGAGATGTAACATTCCGTACACAGCAACATAAGGTCGATCGCCAAGCCTCCACGCGTACCCGATCATCATCATCATGCGAGGGGCCGTCGTTTTTCTTTTATCAATTTGACATTGAGCTTATCATTCGCTGCGACGCTTTCGATAAAAAGCCAAAATATCACCCCACGTACGGGTGCAGATGTTTTTTTTAACGCCTGCGATTTCCCTTTTGTCCATTAAACCGCGGCACACGTGAGTGTTCGTGTGCAATTTCACACACCGCCCCGAAACTCGCGTTTACGTAACGAACGATCGGATTGTCGCCGCAACGTGACACTTACCTTTGCCATCAGGTTGCTTGCCATCGGACCGCCCATGTTGCCGAGACCGATGAACCCAACATTCTTGGGACCGCTGCTAAACGAACGGATCAACAGGTCGGACAGAAGCTTCAGCTGCTGCTGCTGGCTGCCGGCGGTGCGCGTTAGTACACGGAAGGCCATTGCGAGATTGCTTTCGGGTGGCGCCTTGGCTGAGCTGCTACAATTGAACCACTTTCTGACCGACGGCTACACACAAAGCTTCCACGGGGCTGGCGACGGGGCTAATCAGTTTGTGGCGCAGAAACGAGCTCGAACACGCTCCCGCTACGGTCGTTTATTTGCACGCTACTGGCCGGTGGAGCAGTCTGGTGATGCCGGGGCACCCGGTACGGTTTGACGTGTTAGACCCCACTACATGCATACAATGTGGATTTCTGGGCGGCACGGCAACATACGCACACTGAGAAGCATGCTAGTGGGGTGGCTAGCGCAAAACCGGCTTTACATTGTTGCTTTGCCGCTGGCGTGTACGGAAATATACGCACGGCCAACACTAGCCGTACCGAAGGATTGGTTCGCAATCGTAAAAATCGGGTTTAATCATAATAAGCGGCAAGTAATCAAAAGTAGTTAATTTTTTTTAAACATAAAATACAAATTAAAACCATTAGTTTGCAAATTTTCTACAAAGGCGCAATCAAACAGCAGTGCGGTTGTCGCGAGCATCATCCTGTAGCCGCAGCTTGTATGCAGCTTTGTAGTGCTTGCGGCGCCATCTAGCGGGAAATGTTTGTACTGCTTTACGGCGGTAAAATGGATCGTGCAGCATGGTGGCAAAAACGCACGTAAATATTTATTTTATTAATTCTTAATTCATTGTAAATTAGAATTGAATGTGCAGTTTTTAAATTTTACCAGCATTTATTAACAAAACAAAAATAATAATAATAATTAGCAGTATATGCTCGTTTCCTATTATTTCATCTGTTTGAGCTTACCAAGCATCATCTGACGTGTGGACGGTCGTAAAACGTATTCTACGGGTTGGGTTGTTCGGTATCATTATCATGGCATTACCAATCATCCAGAACTTCGCTCTTTTTGTATGGCTGAGATGGAACCTTTTATTTTTTGAATGTTTTTTTTATTCCTTACTGAATTGTCCGTACAAGCATGTAGAAGGGGATGATGTGAAGCTTAAAATCCGAAATAGGATCACACCACACTACAGATGATCAAACAGCGATATTCTCGATGCGGCCTTAGCTTTACACTGCTTCATCGCTTCCTTAAACCCTTCGCAAATTTTTTCATCCGCTTCCTTACCGACACACGAAAGAAATTGCTTAATTTCCATGGTACATTCTTCTACGGGATCATCATTCTCCGGTGCACTGCTAGCAGACGACTCCATTGCCGATTGTTTCTCCTTGTCAACGCCAACCGCAGGTTGTTCCTTTGTTTCGGAAGACTTTTCGAACAGTCCTCCCAGCGCACGGCCCAGGACGGATCCAATCGCTACACCGCCGGCCGTAGCTGCCATTTGCGAGAAGAGCCCGGATCCTGGAGCTGGTGTAGTTACGGTGGGAGGTAACGTTGCTTTCGACGGTTCGGTTGCATTGTGTGGTGGAGTTTGACCTGTCCCTTGTTTAGATTTTGATGTATCGATTGGGGAAGATTTGCGGGGTGATGATGGGACGGATTTGGCGCGAGTATCACGGCGTGGCATTTTCGTGAATTTTACTGTAGTTTGACAGACGCGCTTTGGTAGAATCGCAGCTCAATCGCAGCCTACTTGTGCCAAAAACAATTCTGTCGACCATAGCCTGCTGTGTTAATAGCTCTTTTGTGGTAATGGGCAGTGCAACAACAATCATATTTTTTGAAAATGCCGTTATTAAATAAGCATAAAATTAGGTTTATTCTATACTGCATTAAGAACAGGTGGCGCTAAATTTCAACCAGTGCATGCACTGTGCATAGGGGAGCAATCTGTTCCAAGTTGACCCTCTGATTTGTAGCAACTGGGTGCTAATGAGCTCAATCACGAACCACAACCTCAAATTGCGTTCAGGTGAAACACGCTTTTAACTTTACCTAACCTCATTTGATCGCACCAGAAGCGTGTTGAGGCATTGAAGTAGAACACACCAAAAACTAGATCATCAAGCATAAGGAAAGCAGAAAAAAGTAGAAAAGTATAAAATATAAGCTTTAAATGAAAGTATTCTCCTCATTTAAATACTTCAACAGGTTTAGCAACGGTAAAACCATCGAGACGGTTCTTTGCCTTATCATGACTAAGATTCGTTGTTTTTTTCGTCACATTATATTTGTTAACCGTATCTCGAGCGTATTTACATCTTCGTAGCATCCGGCTCACGAGGTGCGCCCCCGTAAATGCTATCCCGCTGCACTCGGTGTTGGCTCTCCGGCGCCATATTGGCAGCAAACAGTGCGGAAACAGAAATCTCGGCAATCTAACGACGTCCCCGCATGGCCCCTCGACACACTGGGGAAGAAATGGCGGAATGCGATTGGGAGAAAAGGGGTGGGGGGTCATGATAAAACAAAAATTAAAACAATACTAGCCAAACGGGGAGCGGGGTGCAGGTCTCTAAAAGGGCAGGTGGAAAAAAGGGGGTCAAATGGAAGAAAAGGGATTTCAGGTGAAGTGAAGAAGATCCAAGTGTCTTCTTGCTGGCGCACTGTTGAGCAATCTAATTGCCCACCGTACCCATCGCCCTATCCTGCAGGCGATACCTATTTCAACGACGTGCTATCTGCAACCTGTCGTTGGTCTGCCCGATGGTGGCGATAGTAAAAATTGTACTCTCGCCCCTATCTTATCACCATCGGAAGGCGGAATGTGTCTGAGGTAAGCAAGGGTAGCATGTAAGTGCCCTACCGTTGGCCTGCACAAAATGAATAAGCGCCGTTGTTCTGATGGAGCCCACATCACATACGTTTCTCTGGTTTCTCGTGTGTCATATACCTCTGCGTGTTCATACATTGGAGGTAAGGTTTTGGAAAATAATGCAGACATTCGAAAATGTAGAGGCACCTGTTGGTGTGGTAATGTCTCAGCTTTTAAAACGTTATAACCATAGTTTATTTTAGCTGATAGCCGTTCAGTTGATTGTTCGGTGTCATTGTAATGACGTGGCCAAGTCATCAGAATTAGCAACGGTGTGTACAGGGTACACGTACTGTTTAATGGAGCTTCTAAAATTGAAATTACAGGCTTTTTTCCTAACGGTTTGAACACTTACTATAACATAGTTAACTATAAGCCAGTTGAAACCTTAGCTATGGCCCAACCTTTTCTAATCGAACGGTTGATCCTCCATCGTAGCCATAGCAGGATTGGAGAAGCTCCTTCAAATGATTAACCATTGCTTAGGGAAGTCAGAAGTCTTTCTATCAATGATACATTCATCATCTGCAAGATCTTTATCACGACCACCATCAGAGTTGCATTCTGAATAAAAAAATACAGCCAATCTTGTCCAAGAAATGACCCTTGGGCCATAAGATATTCAACGATAAAGCCTTTTGGTCGTCAGACTTCTTCATAAGCTTATTATAGCTACATTATAGAAGGTCGAACAAAGTGCTTAGATGACCGGTCTCAAAGTACTAGCTTCCCTTGGCCGTTCTTAAGTTGCGCAAGAAAGATCAGTAGCGGATCTAACGGTAGGTGCAGTAAACGTCCATCTGGGCCTGGTCGGTAGGAGAACTCCATTCGTCTTGCTACACAAACAGCGGCGAGGCCTCATTAACAGAGACTAGTGTAACGGGTTTTTTTCTGAAGCGCCTAGAGCAGGGAGTTGCCAACTTCCAGCCCGCAAGGAGCTTGATCCGCCACTGAGAAGGATAAGGATAATTGTAGGCCCTGAATCGACTATAGGCTTTGGTGAAGTAGTGACTCCAGATTACCTGTCTTCGTTCGGAGATAGAGCTGAATAGTCCTTCAGCTCATGTAAAATGACTTGACAGATAGGCGATTAATAGCTGAGTAGACCGCCCAAATTAACTTATTTGTTTAAAATGAGAGCTGCTGAATATGTAGCACTCGTACGGATCACATCATCTGGTGTTGCTTTCATGACGGAAGTCATAGGGCGAGATCTCGGAACGGCTGTTCTATCACACTTACAGATCCCGCTAATAAATTTGAGGTAACTTTGAGTTTGATAAATTTGAGTACTTCAGACCAATTGTGGTTGGGTCCAGATTTTTGTGATTCTAAACAGCCTGATCAACTTGGTCCGTATACCCACAATCAACCACAATGGGTCATGGAGTTGGTAGTTGTTCCTAGCATTTTTGAATTAAATTAGACAAAGATACTAACATAATATCCGGGTAGATAACACCCAAAAACACTACTCTACTAACGGCAATCGATCAATTCTCAAGGCTCCGGACGAAGCCTTGTAGTAGTGGTTTCGTAAGAATGTCTATTACTCATCACCCGAGAAGACAGGCGCCGCCACCACCACCACCACCACCAGTCGACCTGCTTTTCGACAGGCAGACGACACAATTGCGGTACGTTGTTCAGTTCAGTTTGCTACGGCCCGTGTTCTGAAAAGCACCGGAAGCTGCCAGCGCTGGTAGCGGGTATATCTTCATAGACACGCGGTGCACGAAATTAGATTGCCACGGCAAAGTAGAACAGCAAACACCAACACCAACCACCGATCCAACCGAGGCTGTGGCAGGCTGCTGGGTGATAATGGTGCGATCATGTGCGACCGCGGCCAGTCCGCGTGCCTGCCACAGCCATAGTACGGTGGAATTAAAATGATATTATTCCACATGTCCACCGCAAGGCTTGGGGTCATGATTTATCATACCGACTCTACACAGAGTGCGATCACACAAATAAAGTTAACACAAACAAAAGTACGAGCCTTACTGTGCAGCGGTAATGGCGGACGTTCACCATTTTTCACCAGACACCACCGCCTCGGTGACAGGTGACGGCGATACTCGTTTCGTTTGGGTGGGGGCTAGAAAGGGAGATGATTCCGGCACACATTAAGCAAAGCGTGTTAACATATTAGACAAACAGTGACCCTACACAACCGCTCCGTACCGATAGGTCCACAAGCGCGGAGGAACAGAGTGAAGAAACTCAACGGTGACTTGTGAGTGTCCCACACGAGTGTCGCCCTATCCCCCCCCCCCCCCCCATCGTGACCATTCCCCTGCTCTGACACAGCATCCATCGCGGCCGAAGTAATGTCCTGTTCACCGCCAACAGCAGCATCAGCAGGCATCAGCATCATCCCCGATCGCTTAATACGATCACTTTGTTTGTTTTGTCCAAAAAATCAATATTTCGCTTTCGGGGGCCGTGTTTTTGGTGGTACTTTGCTCTTCATCCTACCGTTGATCATGTCTGGTTTTATGTCACCAAAAAACTTTGTTCGGATGCCTTCGGAGCGAACACGCAAACATAATACATAAGCGAAGAACAAAAGACGGTCGGCCAAAAGGTGTGAAGATGAGTGAAGACTGAGGAGAGTCATCGCAAGCGAGAAATCACTAACACATGCGGTTCTACTACTTAAGTAATGGTAACTTAACGCACTTTAAATATGTTTTTGTGAATATTCCGTAAAAACATGACCATCAGCTTACAACTACAACGGTAGAAACGGATGGGATTTCATCTTTGGAGGAGATTTCAAATAATTGCCTTAGAGCTACTAGTCACTAACTCGAAAGGGAAGATCACCTGGATCACCTTTAGCAAAAAACGTCGTTCAATCCAAAAAATTGTACAATTTGTTGCAACCATGGCCCATCTTTATCTTCTTCTCTGAATTTGATCCCATTCCACAGCTTACCCGGGGAAAGGCTCCAACACCCAATAAAACGATCCACTAGCTGCATGTGTATTTGCATAGATAACGCCATTTTCTTCCCCCTATTTCAGACCCGAGATCTTCGAGATCGGTTACTGCAGGGCCGTTTAGGTGTTGGTTCGCTCTTGGCGTTCCTCCACCCACTTCCACGTAGTTGTGTGCCATACGAGCCGGCGAAACCTATCGTCAGATCACACAGCTTCACCTTGTTTGGGCAAACCTGGCAAGGTAGGAAGGCTATAGCTAGGCATCGCGCTAGAACAACAGGTGCGTCAGCAGTGCGAACGAGACACAGCGTTTAGTGAAGAAAGTGTGTACTGTGTGGCAGTATAAGTGCCGCATGGAACGATATCTTATCAATTATCACATATTTGCTCTTACCGCGTCACCGCCGCCACAGTACGCAGGCCCCTCGTCTGTGATACATCCTTTCCCGTGTAGCACATGGAAACATAGAGCAACAACAAGGGTTTGAGGGCGGCAACAAGTGGCGAGGGCACACAGCAAGTGGTTCCACCGTACGGCTAGACGACGGAAGGCTATAGGAAGCTATCGCACCGGCACGTCAGCTCATTTCGTGTCGAAACGTGGTCGCAGTCACACCGGGGCCGGAGAATCGTTACCGTTCGTGGTGCAGGTACGGTGGCAGGATCAGAGCGCAACTTCAACTGCTGCTGGAAGGGTCGGACCACGGCATTGGGCGGCATTCGTCAACATCATCGCTCGCTCGTGGTTGTGTACAGTTTTCGGAGACTTCAAGATCGCTGCCCCGAAGAAGAGGCTGCCGTGTGGCAGCCTCCACCACACAGCGGTTCTGTTTTGTTTCGTTAGGTAAATATTGGACCAGCAAAAGCGATGGACTACGGAAAGAGGTTTCTCTAGACGGCACAGCGTGGCCGTCCGTGGCCGACCGTTAGAGGGAACTTAGAGCACCGTTCGATTGTTTGTGTCAACAGCTATGGTGGCACATACGAGATCGGTAGGCTCGGGTTGACGCATTGGAATACCTGTCCGAAGGTACAACCCGAGCAGTGTGTCTACCCACCAATCGCCGCTCCGATGACGTAAGGAGCGATCGCTGGAAGTTTTTCTGCGCAATTTTAACAACCCTAGCGTTCGCTCTGTGTCATCCCGATGGTGGCACGGTGGTGGTGATGCTTCCGCAGCTGCGCCGATTAGCGACCAGCTCATAATCGAATATGAAAATAAAGAGAGCTATCCGTCGACAGTAGGGATATAATTCACTGTCATGGAATTGCTCTCTTTATGTACAATTCGATATTCAACGAGTGTTGGCGTGCGGTATTGCGTCATGAACTAGCCCCATGTGACACCCGATCGAACGGAAGCAGGTCCAGCGTTCCCGAGTGCAAATCCGGGCTGAAGCCGGGACCAGTGTATTAAGTTGAAGTTGAGGTGTGGTATTAGGCTAAGTACAAAACACCCGCCCCCGAATGCTTGATGACCTTCATTTTATTTCACGAACAAAACAGCCCTCGTGCACGTGTTGCAGAGTGTAACATCCTCCAGAGCATCATTAACGCGACTTGATTACCGGGGCAGCTCCGTCACATTTTTAACCATATGATACTTTTATTCACTGTTCCCGGCTAACAAGAACTGTTTGACTGAGGCACTTAAAAGATCGTTTCGATTTCAACACACCACAAGCGGTAGTGCGGCTGCATAGTTAACAGTATTACAATGTACGGCATCGGTCGGACGGGGCCATTCGGGAACAAAGAAAAAGAAGAAAAAGAGGGTTTTTCTCTCTACAAAAAAAAACGCAAAATGGTGCGGGGGCTCTTATCGGAGTGTGTGCAGTTGTTTTCTAATACACCGAGACTCGAGG
Source organism: Anopheles stephensi (assembly GCF_013141755.1). NCBI lineage: Eukaryota > Metazoa > Arthropoda > Insecta > Diptera > Culicidae > Anopheles > Anopheles stephensi. The sequence goes on from NC_050203.1 coordinate 20,992,345, forward strand.
TACAGGTACAATGATTTAGCACGTCGCCAATAGACGGAACCAATCCAATGCACCCCTCCTGCTCGCTCTAGCAGATGCGTGTTTGATGCCCAGGAGTTCGAGTGTGTTCGCGTGCGTACGTGTTGGAGATGTTGTTACGTGGCGCAATAACATCGAGCGCGCTCCTCTATCACATCTTATCGCACATCGCGGCACCTGTAGCAAAAAGGCGGGGGGCCCTATGACAACACCACTGCAGCTATCGATTTGCTGTACACCAGCGCAATGCTGTGGTACAGAGATAATGGCGATAAAAAGGGAGATAGAAAAAAAAACAGGTGGAAAAGAAAACATCTGAAGTAACTTTTCCAAGGATATTGTTAGCAGCATGTAAACGGGGAAAGGCACTGAAGGGTTGGCAGGCTGCGGGTGGGCCTCGGCCGGAATGTGCGATCAGTTTGCGTCTCCCACATCCGTGTCGAGCGATCGCATGTAGTCCTCGATCTGCTGCTTAAGCTTCCCATTCTCTACCAGCTCGTCCGTGGTCAGTTCCAGGTTGGTCATCGGTGAGACGGCTTTCTCCCGGCCAAACCATTCCTTGATTGCGGATCGTTCGTACGTGAAACCATCTGGAAGGAGTTATGATTTTAAAGAATAAATACCATAGAAAAAAAACCTTCATGCCATATGCTTTTCTTAATCCGCATTACCTTCCGCGTACACCGGATCCTTCATCAGCTCATGCGTGATCGGACAGATAAACTCTAGCGGAATGTCGGCCGTCTTGACGGCAAGCGAAAACAGCAACGATCGTACACCGGTAATGTGCGAGCTTAAACTTAACCTGCTCGTTAGATCCCACACCACCACGGTCCGATCGTTCGAACCGGACGCAATCACCGACGAGTCGCTGTTGATGGCCAAACAGTTCACGTACCGCGAATGTTCGGACAGCGTCTTCAGGCACGTGCCCTGCTGGTTCCAGATTTTTATCGTTTTGTCGAGGCTGCACGAGAACAGCAGCGTGCCAGTTGGATTAAACCTGCAAAATTTCATACAGCTCAGCTAGAACAGGGTAAGGATGATGGCGCTTCATCTCGTCCTACCGTACACAGGTTACCGAGCTACCGTGGGCCGATATCGTTTGCACGCAGCTAGCATTCATGACCTCGGTGCTGTAGATGGTCGACTGGCCGGCAAAGTGTTCCTGGGGCGTGGTCGGGATGAGCCGCGACCGGCGGCTTCGGTCGATGTTATTTGGCATGAAGAAGATCCTCCAGATTTTGATGTAATGATCAGTGCCGCACGTTGCAACGGTGTAGATGAGTGAACATTTATCCGTTGCTGATTGGAAGGATAGTGGGATTCAGTTGAAAGATTATCGTGGGTAAACCGACCCTAGCACAAATGTATCTTACGGTCGGTGTGAGCAATTTTGCAAAAGTCCGCCGAAAGAACTCCCATATCATGGGCGGCATCGATCGAGCAGTCCGCAGACGAGAGATCACCTTCAAAACAGACAAACGTTTGAATTATAATTACAAGCATTAGAGTACTTTTCTTAACCAACTTACTTACCAGCGAAATCATTCTCCACCGCGTACAGCCTCACATTGCCCAGCGTGCATGCCGTCAGTAGAATGTCCGAGTCGCTAGAAAAAGCGATCGTATGTACGGCCTCATCGTGGACTTTTACATGGCTGTGAAAGGGGCAAATCCACGAGGTCATTCGTTTTTTCGTTTATTTATAGAGGCTTTGGGTCTTAGAGACCTCCTTCGCACCTCTCTTGGGGTCATGTGAGTCATAGTCATAAAAACAGTTTACCAAAACATACCACTTTAGGCTTTTGTCCTGTCCCCAGATGCAAACCGCACCGTTATCGTCGGAGCTGACGATGGTCGAACCGTTGGGACTGAAAATGCAAGCACGAATCGCTTCACCACCCTCTTGGTTGATCACATTTGCAATTTCCCCGTTGCTCAGGTTCCACAGTATGACTGTGCCATCCACGGAAGCGGATGCTAGTACAGCTCCCTGGGAAGATATTTTGATAATAAAAATTTGCTAAACTACTCGTTTGCATTGTACGAAATTCAAATTCAATCAAACACAGCGCGGATGTTTGTTTGCCGCCAAATCAAACGTCAAATTTGACAGCTACTAATCGATGTAATTTTTTGACAATCCTCAGAACTAAATTTCGCAAAAAATACATATTTAAGTGCATTCACTCACGAATTATTCAAATTTTTGTTACAAAAGCTGCATTTTTGCTGTTGTAAAGCTGCTAAAAACTTTCAAAAAATCCCTCTCCGCTAACACTGGTTGCTCACCCCTGACCAGCTGTCAACAAACGCAACGAGCCATCTCGCCAAACGTCACAACACTCGTTCAAAACAAACACCGCGGTTTCTACAACGCCGCAGAGCATTTTACCGGGACTAGTGGGCTAGTGTTTTGCTATTGTTTCGTGTCCTTCCAAAAGCCGACTCCCCGGCCTTAAACATTGGACACACACCGCCTCCATCGTGCGGTACAAATCACTTCAAACCAAGTGTTTACTACCCGTGAAATCACTGTTTATGCCACCTCCCGGTCACCAGCATCATCATGAGCAAAAAGGACTCGGACAACGTGTGCTTCTGGCTGCCGAACCAAACGGCCGGCAAGATGGATGTGCTAACGCCCCACAAAATGATCGTCGTGTTTCTCATCCAGGAGTATCTGCGGCTCAAGAAAACGGTCGCCGAAGGAGCTACCCGCGAGCAACCGCACCAAATCGAGGTGAAAGCCGGCGATAGGAAGCGCTTCTGCCTGCTGCTGCTGAAGCTCATCCAGTACCCCGACCTACCGTACAAGGATCTGTACGGGCTGCTGCTATCCCCGGTGTACGGCGTACACCCGGTGCATTTGGAAGAGTTCAAAAAGCTGATGAAGCTACTGAAAACGGTCGGCATCGATGTAATGTTCGATCTGTACAATGAAATCGATAAGCTGATTGTGGACAATACGGCCAGCTTCCAGATCGGCATCGTGGGGCTGTACCTGCGCAAAGTGTTCGTCACGATGGACCGCATGAGCTTTCACGAGATGAAGGATCTGTATCTCGCGACCATCGCCTACTACGATAAGGGTATGCACGCCATCCGGCTCGATCCGTGCCCGGATGCCAGCTACGATTGTGACAGCCTGAAGCAAACGCAGAACCAGTACACCCCGATCGAACCATCGGACCATGGGCAGCTTTCCGCCAAATGGTCCGTCAAACAGTCGGAACTGTTTATTGCGCAGCAGAGCGCCCTGCTGAAGGAGAACGAAGCGAAAGCACTCCCACCGAGGGAGCTACAGAAGCGGCTGAATGAAATTATTCACGACCGGCCACACTGTTCGCAGGCGTACTTTCTCACCTACATGAACTATCTGCGTGTGCGCGAATTTTTCGGAGCGGTGCACGCGCTACAGCGGGTGTTCGATCGGAATCCGTCGGCCGGTGCGCCCCCGCCCGCATCGACCGCTACCCCGGAAAGTAAAGAGTACCAGTACTCGAGCCTGAATCTCGCCATTCTGCACGCAGAGTTCGGGCAGCCAAAGTTGGCCCGAACTTGCCTGCGGGAATGCATAATGCTTGCGCAGGAAAATGGTGACACCACGTGCCTGCAGCTAGCGCACGCTTGGCTGTCCCACCTCGAAGGACACAGCATGCCACTGCCGGACAAAAACACGAGCGGAAGTCTGTTTCACGCCACTTCGCTCCGCATACTGTCCCATCTGCGGCACGGATCTATAACGGGCGAATCACCGTCGAAACTGTTCGGGCTGCTAATGGTAAACGATCTGCTCAACTGTCAGCGATCGATGATGGATCTGGTCGCGACTGGGATTGCCGAACGGACCGCTCTCTGGACCGTGTACGGCAAGCACGAGCAGGCCTCCTTATGTGCTCAGCTGCTGCTCAACGTCGATCTCAAATCGCTCGGTAAAACGTACAACGGAAATGGCATCTGCCAGGTGCTTTGTTCGCTGGTCGTACGCCTTGCCCATCTGGGCGAGTTCGGGCACGCGCTGGTCGTCCTGCAGCACACCAAGCAACGCTTCCCACGCTATCCACAGTCCCGCGATTGGCACCTTGCCAACCACTACGTCACCGTGCTGCGGGCCGTCTACCGTGGCCGTTGGGTGGAAGCAACCGCCGAATGTCAGTACCTGCACACGTACGATCCCAACCTCTCCATGCTGCTTTTCGCTCACATCGCACTGGCGAAGCAAGACTTCAGTACGGCAGAAAACTTTCTGGCACGTCTCACGCAGAATGAACAGCTCGAACCGCTGACGCGCATCCGTGCGATGATTCTCTCCGCCAACGTGTACCTTCACTGTGGCCACACGAAGGCATTCCACCTGCTAAACAACGCACTCCTGTACGCCCAAAAGTATCACCTCCAGTACGAGGAAGCGTTGGTGAATATGCATTTCGCGTACCTGCTGTTGGTGCACTTACATGCCCCAAGACAAGCGTCGGTATCGCTCAAAGCCGGTCTCGAAACCATCCTTGCGAACGGGCCAATTTACGACCGAGCAAGGGCACTGTTTCTGTTCGCCCGCATACTGGTCGAGATGGAGCAACATTCGCCGGCCAGCAAGCGATTGCAGCAGCTCACTACCCTGCTGGCAACGTTCGAGGAAGCGATCGAAATGTTTGAAAAGCTGGAATGCTACAGCAAGGCGAAGGATGTGTACGTTTATCTGGCAAAAACGTACCACGAGCTAGGATCGCACGAGGACCGCAACCGTTACTCGTACCGCTATCGGTTGCTGGAGGAACAGTATCCCACCGAACGCCAGTATCTGAATGTGTTTCTATAGTGGGGCGATTGGACAATTACCTTCGGCGACACGCGCACACTCGTCACCCCGTACCGATGGCCCAGCAGGGGCGAGAATGGTTCCTCCTGGAAACCATTGCCAGCCGCCCAACGCCACACGCGCACCGTTTTGTCACTATGATGAGAGAGAGAGAGAGAGAGAGAGAGAAGGTGAGGAAAAGAAGGGCGTAAAATAAATGAAATCCATTAGTCATGAGAAAACTTGCCCCCGGGAAATTATTCCATATAAAAAAGGGAAACACCTGTGGGACAGGCACACACACACACACACACATACGGTGATGACAATCGCATCGAACGAAACATCGGTGCTAATGAATGTAATGTACATGCAACTGATCTATAATTTAGCACCGGTAAAGGGGTGTCGTCCATGTACCGAACATTCGGAACCGATTTAATGGAATTGTTTTCGTTTTCCTTTTTTCGTTCGGATCAAGATCGATCATCTCGAGGCACAACAACTGTGTCAACAACTAATTAGTGAATCAATCCTTAAAAGAAAGAATATCACACTTGCCGTGCAGATATTAATTAAAAAGCAACCTCTCCCTCTCCGTCCAATACACTCATTGACACATTTCCCAGTCCAGTGGCGGGAAAATGGCAACACTATCGATTGAAGGCGCTGGAAAAGCTAATGATGAATAATTAAACCAACAGCGGCTGAGAAGCTCGATCGATCCTCGCAGGAGCATCATTCATATGCAAATATATGTTTGTGTGTGTGCATTGCTTTCGAGCATCCCCATTCGAATGGGGAACGGGTTAAAAATAATTGCACTCTCTAATGCACAATGATCGATCCGGGTGCGGCGGTGTGTCTTACCTTGACCCTGTCACCAGCAGCGCATTTCCGTAAAAATCCAGCGACGTCACATCGCTCGTGTGAGCAGTTAATTTTTGAAGAATGGTCGTCTTTGCAGCACTCATGATAACACAGCAACAGCGGGAACAGCGGGCTCTAAATTGTCTTACGTTTTCCTGTGGGATTTTAGATGCCAACCCCGTAGACAAGTTATCATCCACCGGTCTTGGTTCACTCGGTGGTGTTTGTCCTATCTTATCGCATCACATTTACAATACCAGAACAACACAAAACACTATTGTAGTATAAGCTGCTTTCTAACACTCTTTAAAGGGAAAGCACCAATGACCTGTTCCGGAACATCCGGCTAGCACGAGCACGCAACCGGTTATGCTACGAGGACGATTCTTCGGTGCATCCTATCCTGCCAGCAGGTTTTGTTTTGATTAAGAACCACCCCTATTCGCCACTCCCTTCGGTTGTCGCGCTGGCTCCGGCCTTATCACACACGCGGCGGGGGTTTTGCATCAGTGTGTGATGGCGTGTTAATCATCGTGGTGCGATTCACTGCACACGCTTACCCACACTTGTGTAATGTAATGTAATGGCCCGTACAGCAGTGTGTACCACCGGAGAGACACGGGTGTTGTGATGGGCACCTGTTGTTTGGGCGTCCTTTAATCGTTCTCAAAAGCTTCGTTGTGTAAATGCGCATCCTTGTGTTACGCACTAACACTGGTCAGCAGCACGTGTGTGTGTGGGTAGTGTGTGTTAGTAAATGAGGATGATTGCACTTCCCAAACAAAGCATGCGCTGTGCTTTCGGATTGTTTTGCAATGCTGAGTGGCTGCCGTCACACAAACCGCGTCCTACTTGGATGTTTTTATCTCCCTTTTTATTCCCAAATTATTATTTTTCGTGCATCGTTTTCTTTCCGGCCAATCTCCAAATCCAATCAGTCGTTTTGCATTATTATCCAGCGCGTGTGTCTTTTTCTTCTTTAAGTAGCGGGCAAACGCGTTCCAGTTTCTGTTTGTGCGCTTGTTTCTCTTCGCACGGAACGGACAGACAGACGGCCAGCCGGCCCAACCTAAGGCGTTAATCGTTTCGGGTCACGCGGGAACATGGACGTTTTGCGAATATTGTCCAGTCCGAGGTAAAGCATCACGACACGCTCCATACCGATACCACCACCGGCGTGCGGTGGACAACCGTACCGGAATGCATCGATGTACGCGGCAATCTTCGACAGGTCGATACCGTGCAGTTTGGCCCGCTCGATCAGATACTCGGGATCGTGTATTCGCTGTGCGCCGGAAAGAATTTCCTCCCCGCGCATAAACATATCGTACGAGTTGGAGTACTTCGCGTTCGCTGGGTCAGGCATCGTGTAGAACGGGCGGACGGCCAGCGGGAACTTGTCCAGGATGTAGAAGTCGGTATCGTACTTTGCCTTTACCAGCCGGCCAAGCAGCTTTTCGCTTGGCGTCGATAGATCTTCCTCATCGTCCATCTGCACACCGGCCTCGCGCAGCATTGCGACGGCTTGGGCAAACTCGAGCTTGAGCGGTGGCTCGAGGAACTTGAACGGTTCCACATTATACTGTTGCCCGACGGCTGCAATTTCCTTCGCATAGCTGGGTGGGGGCAAAAGAGGAGAGAAATGATCGATTAGCGAAACCCGTCCATAAAGCGCTGGTGAGGGCCGTTTTTAAGCGTACTTGTCGCGCAGTCCTTTAAACATTTCCGTGAACGTGTTGCCTATCGTATCGAGCACTTCATGATAGTGATACTTGAACGCCATCTCCAAATCCAACCCCACAAACTCCGTCAAGTGCCGGTGAGTGTTGGAATCTTCCGCCCGGAAGACGGCACCCACCGTAAACACCTTGTCGAAGTCGGCCGCAATGGCCATCTGCTTGTACAGCTGGGGTGACTGTGCCAAGTAGGCGGAATCTGTAGATGGAAAATACAATATTACCGCTCCATTCGCATTAACCATCGCTGCCCACCCAATATTTACCTTTAAAATAGCTCACCGTAAACACGTTCGCACCGCCTTCACTGGCCGCGGAAATAATTTTCGGCGTGTGTATTTCCGTGAACCCTTGCGCGGTAAGCACGTCGCGGAAAAGCTTACACACACCCGCTTCCAGCCGAAAGATGGCCTGGTTGGCCGGCGTACGCAGATCGAGCACACGGTTGTCCAGTCGGGTGTCCTGATTGACGCGAATCTTGAGCGCTTCCGGATCGTCGGATTTTTCCGGCCTCGACGCATCCTCAATCTGTAGCGGAAGCTGCGCCTTTGCGGCCGATAGCAAAAACAGCTCCAGAACGTGCAGCTCGAGCGTCTGCTCCGTGCAGGATTCGATACGCTGCTCAACCGGCACTACCTTCGCCTTCAGATCGATGATGCTTTCGCGCGGTATGCTGCCGGAAAATTTCACCATCTGCTTCGAGATGTGTTCGTTTACGGCTAGCAAACACTGCACGGTACTGCTCTGCTGGCGCAGCACCAGGAAGCACTGTTTACCCTTGCAGCGGGATGTGTGCACACGGCCCCGTACCCACACCTGGGCATCCTTCTGGCAGTGGGACAGATCGGACACCTTCACAAACACTCGTTCGCCGTGCTTTTCGGCACTCTGGATCATCTTCATCGTTCCGTAGCGGCCCTCCGATTGGTCAACGCCGTCTGCACCGGTGTCGTCATTTCCTGCCCCTCCTGCCCCAGCCGCTGCAGCCGCGGCGGCCTTATGTTCAGCTTTCTACCATAGAAAAAAAGGAAAAATATTATTACATGCGCACTCGCTGTTATCGGCTCTCCAGTGCCGTGATGCAATGCTTGCATCATGTTCCGGTGGCACCGGTTCAAAACAAACACTTACCTTGGCCGCTTTCACCGCATCCTTTGCTGCCTTTTTTGCGGCCTTCTTCGAAGATTCTTCCGCACCGGTACCGACCGGCTCTTCCTTAATCGTCTCAGTAACCATTGTAGCTTCTGCTCACAGGTACGTACGTTACCAGTCTAATAACAACGGAGGCGATGATCATAAATAAATACATGCGCAGCCCGGGCGGGGATCACGATGATGCCAAAAAGAGAGTTGAGTGCACACATTCAATTAGAGGAAGTACGCGAATAGAACACGGCTATGCGTCAGTAGTGGCGATGCTAACCAGGAAGTAGTCGAATGGATCTAAATCTAGGCTTGCATAATAATACACGCAATTTCCTATCCGTTCTCCACCACAAGTGGGAGGAGGGAAGTACAAGTTTTATGATGCGGTGCATTTGAAAAAGAAAACAATCTCCCGTTATGCCCGCTTATCGCACCATACCGGGCCACGAGTTCACTCAAGCTTATCACTTTTTCGGGTTCTTCAAGCTGGAAACTAGCGGCTTTCCGAGACGAAAAAAAGTTACCCGGTTTCCTACGCAACTACTGCACGGCCGCGTGGACTAGAATAGCGCTCACAAACACAATAGGTGGGCGATTTTTTCTTCCACTCGATTGATCGTACTTACCAGCTTCCCAACAACCGGAGCACTAGCTTAATAAACAAAACGTTTAAAGATCACTTTTATTGAATCTGGCCACAAGCTGGGCGCATCTCCGATGTTAGAGCGCAGGTGAATGAAAAATTGCATCAAGTTCAGGAGCACGGCAGCACACCACCACGTCGTTTGACGTTTGTTTCGTTCGTGGAACGGGAGTGCTTCATCGAGTGAGGAGAGGGCAGTGTGTGTGGAGGTGGGATCGGAACTGTCATTTGTCAGGGTTGCTTCAAAAGTCGTGAGAAAAAAAGCTGTACAATAATTAATTTTTGTTTCTTGAAATACATCCATATAAATTGTACTGTTTAATTTCATGTGTTGGAAATAATTTATCCCTGTGTGTGTGATAATTGTTCGCAAAACATCCCCTGCAGTTGTCAAATTTGAATTTGAAATGACAATATGTCAAATGTCATGATAACACCTCCTATATAAACACTTTGTTTATACTCGCTTTGGTTGTTTGTGCGCCTTGACTGTTGCGAGTGAATTCTGCGGCTGGCTGGCTGGCTGGATTTTCTGTTTGTTGCCGTGCATTACGTCCCCCTAAAACACCGACCTCAGGCTTCCGGACCACAGCCCCGTTCGTGTGCACATGTGTTGCGATGGCTACAGAAATCGTTGCAAAGAAAGTCCTCGCGGAACTGGTCACAAAGTCTGGGTAGGCGTTGCTACCGAGTGTACCTCGATCCGAATGCTGAAAAGTGTGTAATAATCTGGATTTTTTCGCCCTTCTTTTAGTTGCACCTACACGGCCGAGAATATAGTGACCATATTTCATAACCGCGATGGCAAATACAGCAGCAAGTGGCTTGCGACCCTGTTGGCGCAACTATTCAAAACCATTCCCAACGGGCACAAGTACGTGGAGATGTACGCATCTGCTGCTGGGTAAGTGTGTGGTTCGCCGGGTAGCTTAAGCAGACTGTTCCCTACCCGCTGATCGGTTTCCCATTTGTAGAAAAGAGTCCTATCCCACCCTGGTGAAGGTGCTGAACCGTTTTTCAAACGATCTGAAAGCTGTACGTGCTGAAAAGGTGGAGGCCGCCGCTACCCAGCAACAGCAAGAACCATCGACCAAACCGGAAGTGTCAGTTCCGGCCCACGGTAACACGGAACCAGTCCACAAGCGTGTATCGTTGTTCGAAAGTCCACCCCTCTCTTCGACCCGCATCGTACCGGAACAGGTAACGCCGGAAAATGTGCAGGAGATTAAGGAAAAGCTCGTCCAGGCTACGTCCGGTGCCGCCATCAACCGTTTGTCGTCGTCCGCTTCGCTTCCGCCGGGCAGCATCACCGCGGCCCATCACCACCACAACTATCCGTCGCTCAGTCGACCGGGGTTCGAGTTTTCGCACCGTAAACCACCGATTGTGGCGTGGAACTTCAACTACGACGAGCTGTATCCGCTGCAAAGCAAAGCGAACGTGGCGGCCATCCCGGTAGCCTCGCAGGAACCGATCGTGCTGAAGGAGGTGCTGAACTGTTTGATCGGCGTAAAGGGAACGCTTATAATGCCGAAGAAAAGTTCCTCCACCGGCGACCCGGACGGATCGTTATCGGTTGAGTTTCAGCTATCGAACCAGCTGACCGACTCGTGTCGCGACATGGTGGTAGAAGTGTTGCCGCTGGCAGCCCACTACTCCTGCGTGCAGTCCTTTATCGAGGGTTCAAGCATTCAGGAAGGTGGCGTTGTGCTGCAAGCCCTCCGGTCGGTGCTGAAAACGATCATGACGGATTACTATCTGTCGATTGCGCAGCTGGATGATTTGCGCTGCCGTCGGGGTCTCAGCATGCAGCGGCTGATTCAGTTCCTGAAGCCCGTCTTTCCCACGATGGAAGAGCTGGCGGCAACGGTGTCGGAAATTTGGCGCAACAATAGTCGGGGCGGGCAGGTGCTTTCGTTGCTGCACGATCGCATTACGGCCAAGAGCGGGACGAACCACGCGCAGAAGGTGCTGGTACATCTGATCGAATCGGCCGCCGTCCCGTTCTTGGAAATGCTGCAGCTGTGGATCTACCGCGGCGTTATCAATGATCCGCAGCAGGAGTTCTTCATCGACCACAGCTCGATGGAGCTGACGGAGAACGAGCTGGTCGACTACTGGGAGAAGCAGTACAAGATTCGGAACGAGAAGGTACCGTGCTTTTTGTCCAAGTACGCGGACATTATTCTCCGCACCGGGAAGTATCTGAATGTGGTGCGCGTGTGCGGTGGTGCCGACTTTCAGCCCGGCAATGCGAACGGTAACGATTCGATGCATTCCACGGCCACCGCCAACAGCAAGGGCTCGTCGGCCACACAGCCCGGCAAGCAGCTCGAGTACAAGCACTTCGACCAGTCGTACATCGACGAGATCGAGGAGGCGTACAACTTTGCGTCCTCCTCGCTGCTGAATCTCATCATGAACAAGTACGACCTGATGGGCCGGCTGCTCTCCGTCAAGCGCTACTTCCTGCTCCAGCAGGGTGATTTCATTACCGAGTTTATGGATGCGGTTGAGGAAGATTTGCGGAAAAACGTGGACACCCTGCATCCGATCCGGTTGGCCAACTTGCTGGACGTAACGCTCGGGCTCTCTTCCGCCAAGTACGACGAGTATCACGAGGATCTGAAGACGATGCTGTTACCGTACGGCATTGTGACACAAATTTCGAAAATTGTCAACAACGAGGATGCGTTTGTGGACACACTGAGCGACACCTCGCAGCTGAAGGGTATCGAGTGCTTTACCTTCACGTACAAAGCCCAGTGGCCCGTCTCGATCGTGCTAAACCTGTGGACCATTTCCAAGTATCAGATGATCTTTCGCCAGCTGTTCTATCTGAAGTACGTGGAGCGCATCCTTTGCCGGGTGTGGATCGCAAACAATGAGACGCGCCAGTTTGCACCGAACCCTGCCAAACTGTACCGGTCGGCGTTTACCCTGCGCCAGAAGATGCTGATCGCGATCCAGAGCTTCGAGTCGTACATGATGATCGAGGTGATCGAACCGAACTGGCACATTTTCTATCAGAACATGAAGCAGGTGAGTAAATGGTGGGTTTCGATGAAATGGCACTGGGACTCATTTTCGATCGCCTTCTTTTTTTGCAGGTAAAAAATATCGACGATGTGTTAAACTATCATCAGGATTTTCTGGACCAGTGTCTCAAGAACTGCATGCTAACCGTGCCGGATCTGCTAAAGCCGATCATCAATCTGTGCAACATATGCATCAAATTTTGTGACTTTCTATCGGTAAGCGTTTAAATTGTTCAAATTGCACTTTTAAAAGAGGGGAAACTTTTCAGCTGGATCAAAACTGCTTTTCGATGGAAAAATCTACTCTCAGCAACACGGAATGATAGAACATTTTCTCAATATCTCTTTCTTCTCTTTCTCTCTCTCTCTCTCTCTCTCTCTCTCTCTCTTCTTATGATCTCGTTTTTTTGATATATTTTGCCTGTTTTACATTCATTTTTGATGGTTTTTTATGCCCTTTTTAACTTTTTTTTATAATTAATGATCTACTTTCGGTGATTTTCTATACACATTTTTCTTTGCATCCCAATGGGGGCCTATGATTTCTTGTTTATGGTTTTGTGTTTTTTTTTTGTAAATGGTTATACGATTGTTTGCAATTTCATTTGCAACATCATTTAATGAAACACAGGAATCACAGCGCCATTTTGTCGATGCAGAACTAACATGCATGCTCGCCACCGGTGACGACTGCTCACTGTCCTCCGAGTCCGATTACGAACAGGTACAATTGACCAGCCCAGCTTTTTGCAATCTATTCCATTCGGCAGCAAATGTTGAAACAAGTAACTAACCGGCATGAACCAGAAACTCATACGCAAGCTCCTAACAACACCAGTTCAGGCTAATGGAAAGAGGAATTTTTGAATGATGGTTTTTGGGCCTAGCAAAATCGCTTTTCCAAACTGTCCCGTCTCCAGTGATTTAGGGCAATCATTCCGCTTCCAACCCATCTCTAACCCATAAGCACTAATTGGCAAATGTTTGTTTGCTTTGTTTCCACACAGGCCGCAACCACCATGGCACCGACGGAAACGTTTTCCGAGCGGGTGGAACAGTTTCGTCACGATTTCACCGACCAGCTGATGATGTTGCTGCGAAAAATTGCCGACGTTGCAACGCTCAGCACCTCGGAACGGTTTATCAATCTTATATACAGGTATGGGTAGCTTTTAAATGTTGTTTTGTAATGTGTTCGAAGCTAACCGCTATTGCTCTCTTTCTTCGTTCAACAGAATCAACTTCAACTCGTACTATAGCGAAACGAATGAAAGCTGAAGTGGAAAAGGTGGCGTGCATCCTGTGCGGAGGAACCATTACAAACAAAAAACCCCCTGCTTGCCAAGCTCTCTGTCTCGTCCTAACTACTAAAACCAAAAGCGCTCTAAGTGGATCTGCACCTTTCTGTACCCCTTTTCCAACAGTATATGCTTAATAAATTAATATTTTTGTTAAAAAAAAACCGTTGCAAAATTTGAAATCGAATCCAAGGATGCCATTTGTCCGCCACGCGATCTCTGTTGCCTGGAAATGTCATGTGAAATGACATTTGGGCGTGCAACACAAAATTGTTAACTGGGGAAAGATGCTTGTTATTGTTTGCCCAAAACAGCGAGCGTAATTTATTGGAACGATCGGCTTGGTGGTGTTTCTAGCTTTGCCTATTATTTCTAGACGGTTTTAACACCCTACTAAAATAAGGGTAGGTAGTTCGCCATTCGAGTGATAATGCTGGCAAAGAGCTTGATGCCTTTACTAACAGGTTCTTTGTTAATATTTCTAGCTACCACGATGCCGTTCTCTTGCTGTTCTGCAACGTTTTGCAAAAACAACCGATACAATGTGAGTCGCAGGGGGTTAGATATAACGTTTCACACCTTTCCCCCACAGCACTACCCACTCACGAATCAGTGGATAAAATTTTGCAAGCGTGAAAAAACTTGGATACCTCACAAACATTCGGTCCTGTGTTCGGCTCACTTTCGTGAAGATGACTTTCAAATGGTAAATTCCCCCGTGATTAAACAAGGCAAACGGATAAGGCACCTGAATGCTTTAGGTATGTGGGTGTACGATGCTGCTGCTTTCGGGTGGGATGCTCCAGTAATGATATGTTTCCTTCCAGCGGTCCCCACCATCATCAACCGTACGCCGATCACTGTATCGACACGGGAAAAGCTAGATAACGTGCGTAAGCAACTGCTGGAAAAGCTGTACACTGTGGACGATAATGCAGATAGTGAACCACCGACGGGGAATGATCACACTTACAGCGAAGCAAAGGTCGTAACGGAAACGGAAAAGAAGGTATTTCTTTATTGAACGCAAACAATTGAGCATGTACTCACGGTTCTGTTTTGCATTCTTCATTCCCTAGGGTCCCGTGGATGGATGTCGGAAAAGCATCTTTTTCCTGCAACGGTTTCCCAACGTTTGCGCATTTTGCTTGCGTATCATACAGGATCCGAACTTCTTCGTGCCGGTCACACACTTTCAAGACGAGCTAGAGTGTACGATCGAGCAGAAGTTTGATGAGCTAACGGGAGATCCCATGAGTCAAGAGGTATTCTAAAGCCGAGAATAACTTCCAGCCAAGTTTATTAACATTTCTTCTTTTGCCCTCCAGGATCGCAGCGAGGTTCAGCATCTGCTACCGGACAAAGTGTGCAACGAATGTGTGACGATGATAGTAAAATTCCACCAATATCAAAGGCAGCTGGAGTGTATAAAAAAGTTCAGCACCGGAATCGCCCATCTGCTGTACGGGAACGAGCAACCGTTGGAGAATCTGTACCAAGATCAGGGCTCCTATTTGGTCAACATGCTTAAACATTTAGATACGGCTCAAGGGACGCGGGTCAATCAATCGTTGGAACAGTTGCTGGAGGAAGTTACATCGTACGGGAGCGTGAAGCGAAGTTCGGCGGCAACCGCCTACAGACAAATTCCGGAAGATGGTATGTCAATCGAACTGTGCGCATCAAACGCGGAAGAAGAGCTGATGTTCGAAAGCGAAAAAGAAGCACTTCCATCGGCCACCAGTCCCACCCCAAGCTTACAGTCGCTCCCCACAGCAGGCACACGGATTAAGCAAGAAGCCACCGCAGGCAAGGATAAGAACAAGTCCAAACAATTGTACACCTGCCCGTACATGGATATATGCAAACAATGGTTTACTTCGCAAGCTGCAATGCAACAGCATGTCCGCGAGGTGCACAAAACTTTCGCGTGCCATGTGTGTGGCTTCAAGATAGCGTTCTACGATCTCTACAAAAAGCACATGGAGAGTCATTCGATCGCCCGTGCTCTACTGCTGTCCCATAACAAGCAGAGCGCAGAGCTAGAAATGGAATATCGTGATAGGTAGGTAGAAGTGTGCCAGGGGTATTGGGGGACGAGGTTAATTTTAGAGACGGAGCAAACATTTATCCTTCAATTGCTTACAGTGAGGATGCATCTCAACGCCCCAAACGGCATAAGAAAAATGAAGCACAAGGAAACTATGTGTGTGGCGGGTGTCTTGGTGTGTATGCAAACAATCTAGAATTTAGTGGCCATCAATGTTTTTCGTCCAGCACAAGCCTTGCAACACCTCGAGATATCTTAATGAGCAGTAGCAGCAAGAGCAAGGTATTTATGCATGCCAGCTATAGGCATACGAAGCTTGTTTTATTAATTTACCAAATGTTCTTATTCATTTTTAGACTAAAAGCCCCGACTTTGAATCAAATGCATGGGATGATTCAAGGGCTGACAGGGCGAACAATTCCACCAAAGGTATTGGGCTACTTCAGATTGAATTCGTTTGAAATGCTGAAAATTGAAATTATTTTGCTGTTTTTGAGCCACTGCTCAGACATTCTTCTTCTAATCCGTTAGACTGTGGTCTGGAATGAATTATTTTTTACTTGTAATATAATATTTTCACAAGTTTATCGTTAAAGGAAGAGTCGCTAGCACACGCGGCTTTGCAACGTATCGCGCTCGATATGGACTTAAATCTCGACTGGGATCGGGCATCCATCCAGTACAAGCAAAATTAAAATGATTATGCCGAGGGTAGTTTTGAAGGATTAAAGGAAAGGATGAAATCAAGCTGAAGGAGGAAAGAAGACTTCAGTTTTTATGAATAATTATATCATACAATTATATTTAAATTACTTTTATCTGCAAAATGATGACAGATTTTGGAAGAATCAATCGTTTTATTTACCCAAGGGAGTTTAGTAATCGGTAAGCATATCCAAGCACAAGAACACAGCGGAACGCCTGATGGAGCTGTTACGGTGAAGCTCTCCATGGCGCTAAACTGAAATGCAACATATTACCTGGTGGCGATGGGCCTTTGAAGAATAGTAAGGACCCCAATTCCAATTCCTTACAAGATCCTGTCCCAAATGCTCGTCTTCAGACATGTGCCCCATTGCTTAAGAGTACCACTGAAGCTTCCGAAGTTGGTTTTGTTGGAGGAAAATCTATAATCGCTCGCGTCCCTCACCCTGCAGACAAAAACTGTATCTTGCAACCGTTTTGATGGACCGCAGGAAAACAGGCCGCCCATTATCGACTCCTGAAACCCCAACGCTTCAGAAGACTCCAGTAAATCTCAAGTACTGGACTAAACCGGTGGCGGACGCTAGTTGTGTTTGGCCAGATGTACTGACGGTGGAGAAAATCCGGTACCAAGTTTCCTGGAAATAATTCTAAATCTTGAGCGGGCCAAGCAAAAGCGTAGACAAATTGTTCAATTAAAATCCAGTAAAACAAACTCATTTTTAGGAATTTTCAAATTCAACGGTCGTTCTACCCTGAGCTGTCAAACGCCGAAGAAGCAGATTTGTGCTGAGTGTTGAGCCTGGCTGTACAAATTCAAAATAAACTGACGCTCTCTCTCTCACACACACACACCCATACAATCCCACAAGGTGCTGTCAAATACTCCATTCTTTTTTCCTATCTCCTTCTGTGTGTGTTTTGATGAAGTTCCAGTGAACGAAAACAGGACGCGCAACCCAAAACGCTTCGCGAAACACTTTTACCACGAAAAACGGCAGGTTTTCCCTCCTTTTTGCTGCAACTGAATCAGCCCAGACGAACGATTGGTACGTAGAACGGAAAGGAAAGACATCCAAAATAAATGCTGCAATGGTACAACATAAGTACGCTTCCTTCCCCAGGTAGCAAACAACAACAATGACCAACTCGACGTGCGCGGCAGCAGCCTGCTCGTACAACAGGCGAAACGTGCGAAAGCTAAAGCTGGACATTGTGTTTCACACGTTTCCGCGTGATCCGGCACTGAAGAAGCAGTGGATCCGGTTCTGCCGACGCGAACCGGCTTGGGAACCGAAACCGAACGAAGCCATCTGCTCCACCCACTTCCGGAAGAATGACTATCAGATGGCTAACTCTCCGCTGATGTTGACGCACGGCGCAGGCAGCTTCCGGTTGCTCCACTTGAACGGTAAGGGACCGCGTTTCCCCGAGAGAGCGGGCTAAACGACGATGATACTGATGATGGGGTTTTTTTTTTTAAATTTTATTCTTTAACAACATCCAGCCGTGCCAACGATTTGGAAGGGAAAGGGTATACCGGTCGAGAAGCAAATGAAAATCGACGAGAAAGCACGGCAACAGCTGTTGGACGAGCTGTACAGCAGGGACGCGTTGGTGCGAAATAATGACCATTCGTATGAGGATGTGTACAACTTGGGCTCGATAAAGGTAGGTGTGCTTTTGTGGCAAGATGGACCTGGACAATCTTTGACTGGCATGTGGGACGGTAAAGCCACCAAGTCCCTGATTGCTTCTCACGAGTAGTCTGGTGGTTAGGACCAGGATCTGGGAGCTACTTACGAGCAAGTCTCAACGCGACTTACGAGCAACGAAGTCTTCTTTTTATCTGCATTCATTATTCCTTTCCCCATACCATGATGAATTCCCAATTCTATACCGTTTTTCCCGCGTAGAGTAAACTACCCAAAGCGTTGGACAAACCGGTGTACAGTTTGCGAAAGTTTCCCAATCTGTGCACGCTTTGCTTTAAGCCGATCGAGGACGAGAGTGCATTCATCCCGTTCAACTCGTACCACAACGAGCTGGAGTGTACGATCGAGCAGATGGTGGAAGAAATTATAGACGAATCATTCGATCAAACGGTAAGGAAGCAAAATGCATCCTGCAAGGGTCCCGACCTAACAACCCACCACACTTTATTTCCAAAACAACCCCCAACCAACAGGAGATGGCGAACATCCAACATCTGGTGCCGGATAAGGTGTGCAACGATTGTTGGGAAGCAATCGTAACCTTTTACCAGTACCGGAAGCAGTTGAAATGTCTCCGAAAGTTTACCACGGGCATGGCCCACCTCGTGAAGGGAAACCGAAAACCGCTGCAAACGCTGTACGGCAAGCAAGGCCCATACTTGGTGAAGCTGCTGCAGAGTCTTAACGTTTGCCAAGGACCGGAGGACATGATTACGTTTCAGCGGCTAGAGCAAGAAGTCGCCACGTACGGTCGTATCGTGAAGAGTACCCTGTACGCACCACCATCCTACCCACCGGCAAATGATGCGATCCAGCGAACCGATACCACCACCGCCCGCAATGACGATGACCACCAGTACGAGGAGCTGATCGATGAGGAAACGCTAGCGACCATAGAAAGTATGCCTTCGGTAGCGATCACTCCGGAAGATAGCTTAACGCCGGAACAATTGCTGAGACCACGGGGACGGCCACGGAAGCGTGTGTATGATGGGTGGGACGCCAGTATGAAGGTGATGTGTCCGTATCCGGACGTATGCCACGAACGGTTCACGGATGAAGCGGCACTGCAGAGGCACATCAGCAACGATCACAAACTGTTCAAGTGTCCTGCTTGCGGTGCCAAAATCAAGTTTTACGATCTCTATAAAAAGCACATCGAGAGTCACGCGATCGCACGCGCCCTGCTGCTGTGCCACAACCAGAAAGGCTCCACCAAGAGGGAATCGAAATGTGGGACCTGCGGCAAAGCATTCCATAGGTAAGGATAGTGGAAATGTATGTAAAATTAATTGCATTAAGCGCCTCTTTCGCACCCTTCACAGCGAGGAACTAATGCGCCGTCACGAAACGACCCATGCCGGCGAACGGAACTTTGTCTGCGGCACCTGTCTCGGTGTCTTCCTAACGAATCACGAGTTTAGCAACCATCGATGTGCGGCACTTGTGGCGAAGCAAAACGCTGCCACCGCGAAGCTGGAGACAGTCGTGCAGCAATCGGATGGTGTTGAAATTTTGGAGGAGCATTTGGATGATGAATGATGAGGATAGTTTGCCATTGCGGGGGATGTAATCCCAAAGCCATTTTGATCTTCTTTTTTATCTTTGTTCGATTCGTAAGCACATTTAAAATTTAGGAGGACAGCTGTGGTCAGGAGAACGTATTGAGTGTAACTAGTAGCAGGTTAGCAGCCGATTTCAACACGAATAAAGCTACTTTATGATGTTAAGCGCTGATGTTCCTACTGAGTTGGATGGTGCATACTGCCATTCCCGTTGGTAACTCCTCCACACAACCCACATACACGCCTCTGAGCCATGGACCATGTTCAACACTGACAAAACTTTCTTGAGCACGTTCGAAAGCAAGATGGTTGGAAGGATTTTTGGCCCTCTATGTGTGGAAGGGCATCGCAGGAACCGTTCCATTGACGAACTGTACGTGGATCTCGCTGATTGTGCTTCGAGTTAGACTTGCCAGTCTTCCGATGGGCTAGTAATGTCACGAGAATGGCACCGGACGACCAAGACCGTAAAGTGCTTTAAGACCGTTCAGAGGAAGCGTGGTAGTCCCAAATTGTGATGGAAGAGGGATAAAATACCCCGCCCTAAATATACCCTTTTAGGTAACTCAGTTGCAAAAATGAGTGTCCGTGAGTGGGAGGGGGGGGGGGGCATCTATTCAGACTTTAGCCCCATTTTGTTGCTGTTCAAGCAGCATCCAAACGCACACACGCTTGTGTGTATGTGTTTGCGTACGATTCAGAACTGTCATCGTACCCATTCCAACATGGCTGCCAAAGCGCGTTCCACGAAGTAGCCCGTTTGTTTTTTCTTTGTTTGTGATTTTTCAACAGTGCAGTTTGCAGTGAAGTTTTGAACGCATTCCCATCGCACTATTCTATCCCCTGGTTGCAGTAAAAATTGTGGATTTTCTCTATTGCTCACACGAAACATTCACAGCCACAGGTAAGCAGCTCGCTCGAAACCCGCGGTCTTCTGTGGGTATTTAGAGGGAAACCAATCGTTGCTAATGTTGCTCCTCCGTTCTGTTGCAGTGTGCTAACAAAACAAAAAACATGCCCAATTCAAAGTGTGCCGCTGCATTCTGCAGCAACAAGCGGGAGGAAGCGAGAAAACGCAAACTGGACATCATCTTCCACAGCTTTCCGCACGATGATGCGGTGCGTGGTAAATGGATTGAGTTTTGCCGACGAGGAAAACAGTGGACGCCTTACAAAACCGATGCCGTATGCTCGGTCCATTTCAAGAAGCATGACTATCAGATGGCCAATTCGCCGAGACTGTGGAGCAAAAATCTGCGACGGCTTAATCATGACGGTGAGTCAGCTTACAGCAAACGATTGAGCACGGAAAGGCACTAACTGTGGGGGGTTTGTTTGTTTGTTTGTCGGTAGCATTTCCAACCATTACGAATGGTTCGGTTGTAACGGTACCTCCACAGCTGGTGGAGGAACTGTATCACCATCCGCAGCAGAACGTAGATGTGTCTACCGAGCGCGACCATACGTACAGTGGGGTGACTGCTGCTGTATCGGAAGAGTTACAGGTACGATTGAGCAAGGTGTTCCTAACGGTGCTTTAAGTATAATGCAAGCACGCTTCTTCGCTGTCTGCCAATCCTCAGCAGGCTGTGATGCAGGTCGCTGTTTATCGGTTACAAAAATTCCCCAACGTGTGTGCCTGCTGCTTGAGAGCGATCGCGGACGAGAAGTTGTTCACACCCTTCGCTCACTACCATGACGAGCTGGAGTGTACGATCGAGCAGAAAATGACCGAGATTACAGGACTGTCAGGTGATGAAGCGGTAAGAATGATTTCATGCCCATTTACATCTTCAACGTTTCACTATAATGTCGTCTTCCTTGTCGCCGTCTAGGATCGTGCCAATCGCTCCCATCTTTCGCCGGACAAGGTATGTGCGGATTGTTTCGAAGCACTGGTAACGTTTCACCAGTACCAACGACAATTGCAGTGCATGCGAAAGTTTAGCATAGGATTAACCCATCTACTGCTGGGCAATAGAGAACCGCTGGCAGCACTTTACGGCGAGCAACGGCCGTATTTGGCGAATCTTCTCACATGTTTGAACGTTTGCGAAGGTCCGGAAGATAATGTTACGCTCGAACGGTTAGAGCTAGAGGTGGCAGCATGCGGACTGATGCAAAAGAGTACCTTATTGGAACTACCACCTGAAGGCAGCAATCAACCACAAGCGAAAGCTAGAGAAGCAATACCACCGCAAAGGGATGGGAGCGATAAAGGTGGTCCGAAGAAATGGATTTGCCCGTACGAAAAAATATGCCGCGAATCGTTTCCGGAAGAAACGGCCCTCCAGCAACACGTCCGAGACGATCACAAAGTGTTCCGGTGTCGTACCTGTGGTATGGGGGTAAAATTCTACGATCTGTTTACAAAGTACCTCGATAGTCACGAGATCGCGCGCACCCTACTGCTGTCTCACAATGGCAAAGAATCGTCCAGCAAGGAAGACAAATGTGGTACCTGTGGGAAAACTTCCCAAAGGTGTGTATCATAGAAAACGGGCAAAATTTGTTTTCCTATTTTCTTAAAATCATTTTCCCTCCAGTGCGGTTCTTCTAAAGCAACACAGAAATACCTGGTGTGTCGCACCTAATTATGTGTGCGACACGTGTCTCGGCTCGTGGGCTAGTGTGGATGAATTCAACAATCACGCGTGCTCCATGTCGCGCTTGAAAATTGAACCAGCCGATGCAAGGGAGGTAAGCATTCGGTAAAGGAAATGAAAGGCGATAAGCAAAGCTCCTAAAATTTCTTTCCCTCTTTCAAGGATGATCCTGAGACTGAATTGGAAGATGGTTCCCATGGAAGCACCGTTACGCCGTTACGTCTTTCTTCCAGTAGTGTGGAGCTTAGTATCGAAGTACTTCGTTAGGAGATTGATTTGTGTGACTGCAAAACAGAATAAGTTGTGAGTTTTTGTAACCGTACAAGATGTAAAAAGTTATTAAGCTAAAACGATGTTCCTCTCTGTGTCACACAAAATAAGGCAATTGTTTAAGGAACTGCTGATCTCCTGCTCTATGTGATCTAAAATAAGACTATCTATTTAAAATAAATTAATATCTTGCATCGAAAAGGATAAAATGGCTGTGCCTAATTATGAATATATATTTTTCTATTCTAATTAAACATCCTCCCGTAAACTTGGTTCAAATTAAAATAATTTTATTAAAAATGTACTTCATCAAAGCAGAGTTTGTCTACCACGCGACCACACTAGGTACAACGGCATTTGACAGATGCTACGCATCTTGATCGAAACGTCACGCACTGCTCTTGTGATGGTAAACAATTTCCAATACAACAATCGCTCGCTTGGCCCCAAAACCAAAGAGAAGCTGTAGCGTAACATATTTTGTTCCATCTTGAACGAGCAGAATTAGCGCATCGTACCAGGGAACCGTGCGGTAAGACTGTCCAGTTTCTCTACACCTGTATTTTTAGCTAGCCTGTGTGCTTCGCCGCTGTTGTGCGTATCAAAAGCAAAACATGTTCCCGAACGTAAGCGGAGCGTCATCCATTGCTGGTGAGCATTGTGGGACAGGTGCGCTGGTACAAAACCCGAAGTTATAAGAGAAAAGCCGCTTACACGGGCTACAACGATATTCGCTGGGTTTGTACGCACGTGTGGCGGGTATTTAGTGTGTGATGTTGTAAAGTGCCGTTCGCGACACGGACTCAGGTTCCGTACTGAAGGGTCCTCGAAAAAAGTATCCCGTGGAGAAGGACAAGCTCAGTAACGATTGAACCCCTAAATGTCTGTTTTCTCTGTTCCTTTGCAGCATTTTTGAGCTAGCAACGTTTAGTTTGTCGAATCGAGCCTATCACTTCGGGCATTTAATTGTATCGCAGCAATAATGAAGGCAAGACATTTAATACTATAGAACGCAACAAAGCCAGGTGCCTTTAATATTCTGTAAAAGCTTCCGCGCAACGATTTTCGTGTACGTTCTGTTTCCACCCAATGCCTTAAGCGACTTGCCGTATCGAAATCGTTCCGAGTGCAGCAAGCCACCTACCTACAAACGTACACACACTCCCAACGATGGATAATGCACGCATGCACGACAACACTGCCGTTGGTAGATCACAACCACCCCAAAACTATGAGCAATACGGTGCGGCGGATATGAAAAAATATTACCCACCGGCCGGCATACCAATGACCAATGCACCGCAGCACCCGGAAAGCTCCTCGCTGCAGCTACACTTTGCCTCGCTGGCCGGTATCGATTTGGGCAAACGGTTGGGCCCGACGGGCGAACGGATTGAAATGTATTTCAAAAATCCGTACAACACCGAAAGCGATGAGGACGACTCGCCGGCAGCAGGGAACGGCACACATTTGCAGCCCACCAGCATTGCCGCTGCGAACGCGACGAAAACGAAAAACGCTCGCAAACGCAACAGTTCCGGAAAGCGCAAGCAAAAGTCACCGAAGGTGGAATCGCCTGAGGAGATTGCGTTGCGCAAGTTTCCCTGCCCGGAGTGTCCACTGTCGTTTAAGACCGGGTACCATCTGAAGCGTCACCATGCGACGATACATCAGGATCAACGGTTCCCGTGCACGGTCTGCCAAACATCGTACGGCCGGCGGGAGAAGCTACGGGCGCATCTGGAACTGATACATAAGGTAAGTTAAAACTAGAGCGTGTCGCTTAGCGTATGCAATTCTAACGCTCCCTATCGCTCTCCGTATTAGATTCAAAGTTACTTTGTGTGCGAAATCTGTCTCGTGTCGTACGAAAATGACGACCTGCTACAGCGGCACGTCTATCGCCACGAGCACCCGAAACCACTCGAGTGTGGCACCTGTCTCACACCGAATGCACGCACGTCGGACGGCAACTATGGTGGGAACCATATCTGCATCACGTACCAGAACAGCTACGAATGTTGTGGGAAAGATTTCGGGTACCATTACTACTACAACCGGCACATGCTGACGGTGCACAACATAAAAACGAACGCACGGGTTAAGCTGCCCAAGGGCACGCTGCTCAGCCAGTTCCGTGCGATGCGCTCCTCGCGAGGATCGTGAAGAAGAGCGGCGGCGGCAGCTACGAACTTTGGTTCGTAAATGCGCCCAATCCAACACCACAGGTTTACGGTGGATTAGTTTTTTAGTAAAATAATAGTATTAAGAAGAAAGCGAGAGAGAGAGAGAGAGAGAGATAAAGGGTATCGTTTTATGTCCAGGTGACAGAAAGGTAGTAGTAGCTTAGTAAGATTCTTCTCCCCTGTGTTGACACTAACATATTCACACACACACACACACACACCCTCAGGACGTCAGTTTATGGGAGGGGGAGAATGAAACTCCCCCTGATTTATAGTAGTAATATTAGTACTGATAGTTAAAAGAACAATCTCAACCGATGGTGGCAAGGTAAAATGGCCGGTTTTTTTCGCGTACAATATTCCCACATTTTAAAAGCCATCAAGCGACATAGGTTTTGTAAAGGAAAGTGAAAGCATCTTCATCAATTCCCTTTGTCTTTTAAGGGCTTTCAATTTAACTGCCTTTTATCGGTCCCCGGGTGTGCTAGCATTACAAAGGGAGGGGATAGTCAGCATAGTTTTAGGCACGATATTTTATGCAGCGTATCTTTTAATTTGTAACGACGACCGGTTTGTGCGCCAAACACACAGTCTCAAGACCTACTAGATCGAAACGCTCATCAGGACTGCAACATCAATAGTTTTATTGGGCAAGGGGTTTTTTGTTTAAACCGACTTTAATTTTAAGTTCTTTTTTTCGAAATTAGGACCTTCCAAAAGCGAAAACACATGCTTCAACTAGGAAGCAGTAGAAAAAAATGTGTTTCCGCCTCCATTTGTGTGTGTGTGTGTGTGTGTGTTTTGAGTGTGTGTGTGTGTGGAGTTGGAGGTTTATACTTTAATCAGAATTATTCACACCTCTGTATGTGTTTTTGTGCCCGTATGCGTGTCGTTGCGATGTGTGTGTGTGTGTTTGAAATTTGAAACACACTTTATGAGTTTGTACATACATAAACACACAACAACAGAAATTCATCCCTCTCTAGCGTAATATACTCTATTTATCGCAGCATGGAATTCTATCGTCGAATAAAATCCACACCGTCAAGAGTGAACAAAGTAGGCGAGTTTTTCGGGCCGAGCAGAATGTCATCCGAAGTAGTAAAGCAGCGTATCGGATCACAAAACCTACGTCCAATTGTTTAAAACAAATCTAAGTAGCGTACGGCTTCGATTGTTTTCAACATGTTGACGCTTGTTTTATGATCTGGAACAAAAAAAAAAAATGAACGAAGAAGGGATCGGTTTCTCCTTCCAAAGATTCACCCTTTATTATCATTATATCCATAGGTTGTTGGTAATGGGAGTGGGCAGGTGGTTCGGGTTTCGCGAAAGACAGAATTATAATTCCGAGGAGAGACAAACTACTTTAACGGTAATTTAGCTGTTTCAATTCCGCTAACAAGCACGAACCGGCCCGGGGAGTTGGCGCAATATATGTGGTGTTAGTTGTAAAATTAGAAAATGGTGGTTAAAATTATACTTCCTTTAGTTACATATATTGTCTAATCTCGTCGAAAGTAAAACCGGAAATCGAATCGGAGAATTAGAAGGTGTGGGTGAGTGTATTTATCGCAACGGGGCATTTCAACTCAGATGTTCACGTACACATCTACTCATCTATTACATGCTGCACGCAGAGACGTTTGCGCTGCTCCGTCTACAACATTAATTCGCTATAGGGGGTCTGACCCATCGTCATCCACTGCTTCCGGTCTGTGTCACCGCTCGGTTGCTATGGAGTGGCCATCCGTCTGATTTTTTTTCTATTCGATTGCATGGGTTGCTTGGAGCAATATTTCAAGTAGAAGGATACAGGCTTTACACAGCCAATCAGTTATCGAAAAGCGTTTGAATGTTTTCATTAAATTTCACTTTGCCACCGTTATTCTGTAATTTGGTATCGAAGAATCTCAAAATGGCATAACGAATTCAACCTTCGTTAGACAAAATAAGATGTTTGGGCATGTTTCTTTCTAATTTTTATGTTTGGCTGAGAAAAAGAATCGAAAGAAAAATGACAGAGAATTGAGAGAGAGAGAGAGAGAGAGAGAGAAATGAAAGAGAAACTCATTTCTGTTAAATAATAAGATAATCGAGCGAAAAATGAGTGTGACGTGAGACAGAATCGAGACAGAAAGAGAGAGAGCGAATCGAAATCAGATTGATAAAGATAGGAGAGATAATCGAGGAAAAATCGAGAAACATAGGGGAGAGAATCTAGAGAAAAATTAGAGAGAATTGAGAGTGCAATGAGAGAGAAATAAGAGAGAATCGAGAAGGAAATGAGAACGAAATGAGAAAGAAATTGAGAAGAGAATCGAGACTTAAGAAAAAAAGAACAAATCGAAAGAGAAATCAGAGAAAAAATGAGAAAGAAATTAAAGAGAAGTTTGAGAGAATTAAGAGATTATCGAGAGAGAACCGAGAGCGAAATAAGAAGGAAATGAGAGAGAATCGAGAGAGAAATTTATCTCGATTCTCTCTTATTTCTCTCTCATTAGTCTCTTATTTCTCTCTCGATTCTCCCTCATTTATCTCTCGATTTCCCCTCATGTCTGTCTCGATCATCTCTCATTTCTCTCTCGATGCTCTCTCACTTTTCTTTACATTTTCCCTCGATTCTCTCATTTGTCTTACGATTCTCTATCATCTCTCCTCATTTCTCTCTAGTCAGCAAAAGTAACCGACCAAAGAACTAATTTTGTTTGAACGATTCAATTCCGATTCGTTATGCCATTTTGAGAATAAGGATGCCAAATTACAGATTTACGGTGGCAATGTAAAATTTGGTGAAAACATTCGGGCGCTTTACGATGACTGATTGGCTGTGTAAACCCTGTATATCCTTCCTCAACATACCCATACACAAGATATCAAGTAGCCACGGTAGTATAGCGTTTACAATGGACAACAGGAGGGGGACGAACCATCTACTACAATGCTAAACAAATACAAAAAAGAAAAACAATAAAGAAAATGGCCTACCAACAATACATAGTGTAAAGGCGGTATTTTCCTGCCACGTGACCATTGCCGGGTAAAATCCTTTCTACGACGCTTTCCTTGTTTCTCAGCAAATATGTTTCCCTTTTTTTTGCGGGCATTCGTGTTTTTGGGGGGTAATTGAGTGTTTTTTTTTTATTAATATTTGATTTCACTTTAATTACAAAAGAAAAAAAAAGAGCAGAACAAAATACCTGTTGTTGTAATCCTAGGCGCTTGTTTTTAGCGGTTGTTGTTTAATTCTGTGTTTGTTTGTTTGTTTCATAACTTGTATCCATTTTCTCAATTAAAACAAAAATACAGAAGAGATAAGAAGACGAGCGAAAACGCAGTAAGTATGCGCAGCTAAGATAGAATGTGGGAGCCGCGATAACCCCCTGAAAATGGTATAAAACGAGCATAGGAGCAGTCTAGCATGAAAGAGTTGATTCCGTGACTGTGTATGTACTTATAAACGGATGATTTTAGTAGAGATGGGTGAAAAAAGAAGAAAAGAGAGAGAGAGAGAGAGAGAGAGAGAGAGAGAGAATAAAGAGAAATTGAAATTTGAAGGACAGATCTTTACCGATCAGGATGAGAATGATGATCCACGTTAAACGAATGAACTGAGGGAAACACAGCAGTAGATTTAGCTAGTTACACATGTCAATTTTACAACCCAGGAGGGGGGTGGCGGTGAAACAAAAGAAAAAAAAATTCAATACCTTGCTTGTCTGTCTGTGTATGTATATAAGGTTGAAGATGTAGAGGACACACGCAACCTTCTTCTAGCGATACTAAAACCACCATTCTATCCATCTACTACAGAAAAAAAACATAAAGCTTCTCCTCTTTGCAACTTTTCTGCACTCCTTCCTGCTGCTTCCTTTCCCTCGCTTACCACACACCACCATCGGAACCGGCCCTTCGCGATCGATAACGATAATTAGTGCAGCGTCCGATACGCTCACGCATCGCACCCACACAGCACCCCGGGGGAGGAGAAGCAGAGGCCGGATGGTTGGAAAAAATGGTGCTCAATTTTGCTAATGCTAATCGACCCCGATCGCTATCGGTGATGGTTGTTTTTTTTTCTTCGATTGCCTGCTCTACTCATACGATTGACCTATTGCAGTAGCTGTATGCACATCCAATGTGTGATTTCCAGGTTTCCAGAGCAACTCATGTCCACATGTTTAAAACAATGTGCAGTGCGAGACACAACAATCTTTGCAATCCACCGGACCACTAGATGTGTGTGTGTGTGTGCACTCCTATCGTAACCGCACGCCGTTGTCAGGGAAAACACCTGGCCTACTCCTGGTTCGCAACCAAAGCAACCCCACGGTTCGTGCGGTTTTGTGGATGAAGGGAACTCAAACTTCAACAGCACTGTACTATATGGTCGAATTAATCCTTTTTGTTTATATTTACCACTCACTGTGTACGCTCTATGGATAGGGATGATGATGTTGTTGCATTAGTTTGTTTCCTATACTGCCAGCAAGAAATGTCGCATTGATTCTAGTGCTGCAAAAGTTCGTTCGTCCCTACAGCTGTTGGCGGTCCGCTGAAAGGAGATGATGATGCCTACACCACAACACAGCGGTTCATGTCGTTTGGATTTTTTAACTGCTTTCCGTTAGAGTGGTACCTTCACCTTCCAGCATGAATGGGGCTGTTTCCTTCCTTCGCACTAACTGATGTTATTATACGTATGTAACAATATACCTATTGTTTCTGTGGTCTGGCGCTGTGGAGATGATGGGGTGTACAAATCGGGGGGAAAGATGCATGAAAGGTTCTGCTTATGTTTTGCGTATCTCCTCCTCCTCCTCCTCCTCCTAAATCGCTGTCCTTACCCCATATTTCTCTCCCTCTCTCGCTCTCTCTCTCTCCTTCCTTCTCTTCCCAAACCATCCTTCCTTGCGTTCGCGTTTTGCAACTATCCCTCAATTATTTATGTGTTTTTTTTCTTCCTTTTTTCCTGCTACATATTAAATTCTCCCGTTTAGCATTTGAGAATCTACTCTAAAATATTCCCTTTTTTTTCAAACTTTTTCGGGCTATTCTTCTTCTGCTCCTTTTACCAGCTTTTTTTGTTTGTTTGTTATTTTAATCCTTGCTGTTACTGTTTGCTTGTTTGTTCATCATCAATATGCCGATTTTAGCTCTGCGAATGTTGTGTGTCTGTTGTGTGCGCGCCCGCACTGGATACGTGCCTCTGGTTAAAGTACGTGTGCGTGCACACAAACACACCATCCACACTCGCACACACAAACACACACACACACACCGTCATACACATGTGTCTCTCAAACTCGTTACTCGTTTTAAGCGCGCTACTTACTCTTCATTTTCGCTCGACACCTCCCCGGCGCTCGGTCATAACCGTCCCAGCAGCGGCCGCATACCGCCCACCGTCCGCCAATAGTTGCTGGTAAGCAGCGACGCACCGCACCCGCCCACCAGCAGCATCCGTGTGAAACGCGATCCTGCACCACCACCACCAACAGCCACGGGGAAAAGGCCGGACATGCCGGACATCAACAACGGGGATCGACGCTGGGTGCTGCTGCCCTTCGTCTGCTGCCAACGGTAGAAACGCTCGCGCTGCACTATCGGTGACGGTGTGGCGACGCACGGGCGGTGGCAGCGCGCCGAGACGGACATGACGGAGGAGGGCAGGGCGCATATTTAGTTGGTGCCACCCTTGGTGGTGGAGGTCGGCGGTGGCGGCATCTGCCCGTTGACGATGATGGCAAAGTACGGATGATCCATGGCCTCCCGCGCGGTCAAGCGCTCGAAGTGATCGTAGCGCAGCAGCTTGTCCAGAAAGTCGAGCCCTTCCGGCGACACCAGATGCTGGTTCTCCGAGTGCACGAAGCGCTCCCATCGCTTGCGCGAGTGGCGCGACAGGATGTCGTTAAAGCGCGGATCCAGCTCGATGTTGTATTTGTCCAGATAGGCAAACAGGTCCTCGGTACCGAGCACCTTCGCGATGCGCACCAGCTGATCGTAGTTGTCGTGACCGTGGAAGAACGGCTCCTTGCGGAAGATCATCGACGCCAGCATGCAGCCGAGCGACCACATATCGAGCGAGTAGTCGTACATCTGGTAGTCGACCAGCAGCTCCGGACCCTTGAAGTAGCGGCTCGCCACCCGCACGTTGTACTCCTGGCCCGGATGGTAGAACTCGGCCAGGCCCCAATCGATCAGGCGCAGCTTGCGATTCTCGTGGTCGATCATTACGTTGTGTGGCTTCACGTCACGGTGCATGATGCCCAGGCTGTGGCAGTAGTCGAGCGCCTTCAGCAGCTCGTACAGATAGTACCGGATGTCGTAATCGCTGAGCGTTTGGTAGAGCTGCTTGAAGTCGGTGTTGTTCACATGCTCGAAGATGAGTGCCGGTGTGCGGGAGACCGGATCCTTTACCACCGCCAGCAGCGTGATGATGTTGGTGCCGCCCCGGAGATTCTCGAGGATCTTGATTTCGCGTTTGATCTTTTTCTTCTTGACCGGTTTCAGGATTTTCACCACGCACTTCTCGTTGCTCGTCATTTTGATCGCCTCGAACACCTCGCTATACTTGCCCCGGCCCAATTTCCGCACTAGCTGGTAGTCATCCTGGTTCACCCAATCGACGATGTAGTTCTCGTAGTCCCAATATTCACGTGGTTTATGCGAATTTACATCCGCGTACACCCGGGCACTGCTCGGCAGCGTCATTCTGCTGGTAGCCGTCGCTGGAAACTTTGGGCTGGTGTCGCTTTTTTCACCTTCTGCTCGCCGTTTTGGTATCGTTTTCCGACTTTTTCTCTTCTCGGCCGTCCCTTTGCTGCCTTGCGCTGCTGTTGCTGCTGCTGTTGGTCTTTACTTTTTTCTCCTACGGCAACTTTTCTTCCCTCTCCAAAAAGGGCTGCCAAAAGACAAACGTCGCAAACGTTGTATGACAAGCGGGCTTGACAGCGTGCGGCGGGCGGTTTACACTGCGTCGTTGCGTGCTTGGAAAGGAGCGCAGCGCGACGGGAAAGATAATTAAAAGGCAGAATTGCGCTTAAAAATGCATAAATTGCGTAGAAGTAGGTGGATTTTCACCTCTAATGCCACCGGAATCAAGTTTCTTGCCAAACTAACAGCTTGCTTGCGATTGTTTTGATAAACTATGACGCCCTATTGAGGTGCAGCTGGATCAAACAATTGACCAGATATGTGGCTTTGCAAAGTCTCGCTAAACATTTCACTATGAATTGAATTGTTCTATCGAGAAATGCTTAATTGAAGCAATGCAAATACCAAAATGCTACGCTCGAAAGCATTTTAAGGGCAAATGGCGTGCGATGAAAATGAAAAAAAAGAAATGGCAACATCCGCGGCATGAAGTTTCCGACGCTACCGATGTAAACGCACATCCATTACGGCATCAAACGAAAACAACAAAAGCTCCTGCACAGGGTGGAACAATTGGTTTAGTGTTTACGTTTTGTGTTCACATTATCTGGCTCAATTTTTCGAATTTACCCGCTTGCTCGCGGCTGCAAGATGACCGTTTTTAATCTACTAACATTCCCAAACGTTTGTCGAGCGTGCCTGCAATCGGTACATCCCGACCAGACGGTACCGGTCGACACGTACCGTCCACTGCTGGAAGCCACAGTCGCCACATTTCTGCAGGATATCTCATTCGAGATGCCGGCGGATCTTTTGCCATTCATACCCGATGCCGTGTGCATTGCCTGCCTTGAGGTGATGGAATTCTTTAGCAAATATCGACGAAAAATCAAGCACCTGCATGAGTTTCTTTCCGCACTGGTGCGTGTGAAGCTGAGGGACGAACAACCACTGCGAGAGCTGTTTGAAAACCGAACGGAACATTTGGATGTACTGTTCCGGGATTTAGATTTGTGTAACAGAACGGGCGCAGGAGTAGAAGATCTGCTGGACGAGTACGATCAGTACGCGATCGCTTCCATGGACACAGCGGTAGCCACACAGGAAGCGGAAGAACCGATGGAGGAACAGTACTTGATTTACTGCAGCGAGGAAGAAAGTGAAGCAACACAATCGGAACCCGACGAATGGAGCCATCGTTCGAAAGGCTTAAAAATAGAGCTTGACACGGGTACGGCGCAGAACGATAGCGAGGTACAGAAACTAACAGCATTGGCTGACAGTGGGACAGGGAAGCAGCAAAAAGCGCCCGATAGCCAAGCGGATAAATCAAGCTCCCTACTACGCAAACAATTCCATTGCGAACAGTGCCCGTACAAGACCATCTTTACCGTGGCCTACACAATCCACACGAAGAAGCACGAACAGAATGAGGGCAGGTATGGGTTCGTGTGCAACAATCCGTACTGTTTGCAGCTGTTCGATACGGCCCAGGAACTGAAGCTGCACAAGAAAGCCAATCCACACAAGCAGTATGAGTGTGAAATTTGTGGCGCCGAGCTGAAGCATCGCATATCGCTGGAGGTGCATCTGGAGCGTCACGTTGGCATCACCCACTTCCAGTGCACGTACTGCACGTCGTCGTTTCACACGAAAACGGAAATGCAAAACCACATCGCGGCCATTCACATCAGCGAGGATCGGGCAGAGTGTGAACAGTGCGGGGCGGTGTTTACCAGCAATAAGCTGCTCAAACAGCACATCGAATCACACAACACGGCACGCAACTATCAGTGTGTCGAGTGTAAGCGATCGTTTAAAACGCAACATCAACTAAACCGCCACTTTAAGGTGCATTCCGATGTGCGGTATCAGTGTGAGCACTGTGAAATTTCGTACACCCGGCGCGATAAGCTGCGGATGCACGTGGAGAAAGCGCACAAGGTACCACCACTTCCGGTTGCTGATTGGTGTAATTTTTCCCTACCATAATAATGACAAAACTTTCATTCCAGATTCAAACATACTTCGTGTGCGACATCTGCCTCCGATCGTTCGACAACGATGAAGCCCTGCAGCAGCACCTGCAGCGACACAAATTCCCAAACAATCTCGAATGTGGCACCTGTTTGCTGGTGTCCCTGACGGAGGAAAGCTTCGCCAAGCACACGTGCATTACGTACCAGGAAAACTATATTTGCTGCGGGCACGACTTTAAGCACCACACCGTGTACAACAAGCACATGATGCGCCACGGCATCAAGGTGAATGCGCGCGTGAAACCAAACACGCGCGGCGTACTGGTAGGGCAGGAAAGGGCTTCGAAAACGGCGGAAGGATCCCGATCGTGCGCATTTGTACTGCCCGACCAGCACGAGAATGAAGCGGTAAGCATAGATGGCCTTCATCCGCACTCTATTCCGTATCATACAAGTAAAAGGGGTTTCTTTAGGTTTCAGCAAAAAGGTACGATTGTTCGGAGTGTGGCAATAGCTTCAGCACTATCCGCAAACGGAATCAGCACAAATGTATCGTGATGGAAGTGATGGAAGAAGATGACAGCAGCGTTGGGATAGCGGAAGTTAACGAAGAGCTTGTACCAATTTTCTGATAATCATCAGTCAATGAGTTTGGGATTAGAAATCCCCCAGAAGACAGAGCGCGAAGAGCGAATAAAGCTGACATTTCGGATCCAATTCGTGCATTTGAACTCCATGGCGACGGTGGCCTCCTTTGCTCTAGGTGAGAGGTTTGTTATGCATTTCTAGTAATACTTCTCTTTTCGCTAACGCTTTTATTCTTAATGACTCCGACCAATTAATGTAGATGTGTTTTGTTGCTTATTACTTTTTGGTGTAAGTTTGGTATCCAACGTGTGTGTGTGTGCCCTTTTATGACCCTTCCGTAGGTATGTTCCTCATGGTGAACCTGGAATACTGCGCGCGTTATTTCTTACATTGTACATTACTATCGCTATCATCAACGAAAAAGCACCTAAAAACCACACACTGTCTCGAAGAAGTAGTAGCAGTAGAAACAACTGGGGGCTATGGTGATGGTTGTGTGTGTGTGTGTGTTTGTTGTGCTGCACAATGGGGTGCGGTGCACGCACGGGTGCATATCTAATAGGTATTACTGTTGGAATCAGGGCACATGAAAACCCTGCTATTTATGTGTTGTAAGTATGCATCAGTAATAGAGACACTTATCTAATACACCGAACATTCCTATAAGTGAGGTTGTTTCTTTTTGTTGCTTTTAGCTCCTTACTTAACGATCTCGTTACCTTTTCAGTGTGTTCCCCTGGTTCCCTGTTTTGGGAACGATGAGATCCAAATCCTGTTTAGTAGGAATTGCCACAGGGAAGGAACACCACACCATTTCTTTCGTGTGGGTGTGTGTGTATTATTATGCTGGCATTCAATCAGTCCACATTATAGTTTAAATAGGTTGCTTGCCTTAACACAGGGATGCAACAATTTCCCGGCATTCTCCCTGCTACTCTAATTCAAATGACACTCTCTCTCTCTCTCATTTTGGAGTACATCAAAATGTACGGTTTCATAATTATTCTATGAAGCTTATGGGAAAATTATGAGAATGCAGCGTTAGGCGTTCTCCGCTTGTAGCGAAGAAGCGGCACGCACAGAAAAGATCCTTACGATTACTCATCCTAACTGCACAATAAAATTAGTTGTAAACTAAAGCACAGCGCTTCAGGAAAGGAGATTAGGTGCTCGGGCTGGCGCACAAAATCAAGCACAGGAAACAATTCGTGCGAGCGCGTGAGGGAATACTTTCCCCTATGCATAGAAAGCACCTTACCATGTAAAAGGAAACCGGAAAACGGAAGCGAATAAAATTTAGAGCGCTGTCTTTTTGAAAGAGTGTTGGCTTCCTGCTCTTGGGCACTGTAGCAATTTAGCTTAGCAAATAATTGGTTACGCCCCCCCCCCCCCCCACCCCCTTCTCTTGGTACGCACACCCTTTAGAGCTCCAGTAGCAGAACCTCCTCGTGCTATACCGAGTTTGCTAGCCGGTTTCCGGTCCCCACCGTACCACCCGTCATCATACGATCGTCGTACAAGGAGAGTGTCTTGGATGCGCGCACTTTCCGCACCGAGGGTGGCACATCGCCGGGCGTCTTGACACGCTGACTAGGATTTCGCAGCCGTTCGATGCTACCCTTCGGTCCAAACACCTCCTGGAACACCTCCAACGAGCGCTGCCTTTTCAGTGACCGATCGTCCATGAAGGGCGGGGGCGACGAGCTTTCCGACGCTTGCCGGGCGTGCGTTCCCTTGTGCGGATGCATGGCATTCGCCGATTTTGAGATAACGATGCGCAACGTCTGGTGTGCCGTGTCGGGACCGGCGGGCATTGTGGCAGTGTGGCTACTGGCCCTTGCCCTGTCCAACGTACCGTCAACCTCATCCAGTATGGCAAACGACTGTCTGGTAAAGTCAGCGTCAGCGAGCGCTTTGGCGTAGCGCTCGACACTTCCCCGTTGGTTCGCGTTTCCATCGGTC
The DNA here is from genome assembly GCF_013141755.1 of Anopheles stephensi. NCBI lineage: Eukaryota > Metazoa > Arthropoda > Insecta > Diptera > Culicidae > Anopheles > Anopheles stephensi. The sequence continues at coordinate 21,028,400 of NC_050203.1, forward strand.
GTGGGCACATTGCCAACGGAATGTGGTTCGTGCAGTAGCAAATTGCTCTCGTACTTACCGGTACCGAGATCCAGATTTGTCGGTCGTTCCATAGCAACGCACGGCACACTCGGTTGCTGTTGGTTGTTGTGATGGTTCATCAGTATTTCTTCCTGCGACAGTGGCCCGTTTCGGTAAGGATCGCTTGATTCGACCACCACCACCAGATTCGAACGATCGTCACTATCGTCCTGCCCACCGTCGTACCCAAGCGAACCGTTGGCTAGGTGGCTCTTGTGGAATGTTTTCTGCAGCATCACCTTCACGCTGCCACCGAGACCCTTGCCGGTACTGCCAAAGGCCGCTTCCTTCTGAATTAAGGGTGCGTTTCCACCTTTGCGCACCGTATGCTGCTGCTGCTGCTGCTCGTCCTCATCCGACTGGGAGGACGACGGTGCGCCGCTGTTCGTTGTGGAGAGGTTCCCGACCGAAAGCTTCCCATATTTGTACGATCCCGTCGTATCGTCCCGATAACCCGCCGGGGGCAGTTGAGGAATGATCTGCTGGTTTGGCGGTGTCATGAATGCGATCGTCCCGTCCGGGCTGTACCGCTGCTGATGTTGTCCCAGCATGGCAACCATCGTTTGACCATCGTTTTCCAACTGATACAGTTGAGTTTTCTCCAGCGTGGCGCCATCATCGTGACTGCACGCCTTCACCGGCATGCTTCTCGCTCGGGGGTTTATCTGTGCGATCTCTTGCAGCCGTTCCTGCACACACATGGCCGTTAGCCGTGCTTCCGCGTCATGGTCCCAGCAATCCTCACACGTGTCGCGCACAATCTGCGTCACGAGACTGGCGCCAAAGTGGGCCGGGAACGAGGGTCTGGCCTTGTTGCGTGATACGAGCACTTGCATCTGCTCGAAGCTAGGGTTGGAACCGACGTACTCCTCGTACGGTGCACGGTACTCCGGCACGGCGGTGCCTTCGGGGTAGAAATCTTCGCACCGATTTGCCAGCTCCCACAGTACCAGCGCCAGCGTGTACACATCGATCTGCTTGAGGGCGGATTCGCAGTCGCGCAGGTTTACGGCACCTTCGAGCACTTCCGGTGCCATGTAGCGTACCGTGCCGACCTCATTAATGCTCTTCGTTTCGGCGAGCGTTATTTCCCCACGGTACTCGTACCGTGCGCCAAACGTTTTCAGCGCGAACCCTAGGTCACCGATGCAGCAGGAAAGGTCCGACTTGACGAGAATGTTGCGCGAGTTTAGATCGCGGTGGCAGATGCACGGTTTGACTAGATCTCCTTTGCGGATTTCGGTGTGCAGATGTGCCAGACCGTTGGCGATGGATTTGCCCATCCGGCAGAAGGTGCTGAACGGAACGCGATTATCCGTGAGCCAATCCTGCAGGCAGCCCAGTGGAGCCAAAGACAGCACGAGCAGATATTCGACACGATCGTCCAGCGTTCGTCGCTCGTCGGATCCTGACAGTTTGAGGAGTAAAGATTGATACACTGGCATTCGAATGAATGAATGATGAAGGAGATGGGTTAAAAATTCTTACCAAAGTACGTCAAAAGCGAAGGAGATTCCATCAGCGGCACCGTGTAAATGTCACGTTCGTTGAGAAAGTACTGACGATGTTGGCCAGCAAAAATCTTCACCGCAACCGGTTGTTCATTGACGATACCTTTCCAAACGGTTCCGTATCTGTTTCGGGAAAGGAAAACAGTATGTAGTAAAATCATTTTCAATTTGGTTTACCTACAATCTTCCAACTTACTTGCCCTGTCCAATCATCGACACAAGCTTCAGATTATCGACATTATAGAGATTCGAGCTGTACCCCGGCCCAGACGGTTCCATATGCTCCAGCAGCTCAGCCACACCTTTCTTCGGCAGCTGGCGGCAGCTTATGAAACCAACGATTCCCAGCATAATGATAAACACCAGCGCAAAGCAGATGTAAACCGTTGGCGAACTCCAGATCGAGGTGTACGGTGCAAACGGGGTAATGTTTTCGTTCTCCTCTCGCACGCTTAACCCGTCGGCAGTGGTTGGCGGCGGAAGGTAGCTGAAATTCCCATTGCAACTATCACCGCTGCAGCAGCAGAAGAAGTGTTTGGTAGGTGTTTCGGTCGTGCTGACACATTCCGCACTGCTGCACGATTCCTGATCGTCTGTCGAGCCCCAGCATCCTGTTGGGCAGGAAGTGTAACAAAACGTGTTAGATGATCGGTCGCTTTATCGATCGTGTAGCGTGTGTACCTTGCACAACGACTCGACTCGCATTCTTCACAGTGTCGAACGTCCAAAGTGTATAGCAAAATGGTGCTGTCCGGGAGCATGTAACGACGGTGGACTAAAGGAAGGGCAAGATTTTACTTTAATAGTTGCTATCTGAATTTCTCCCGTCTCTACTTACGACGTTCTTATCAAACACGGGTTCATCCGAGGGTTCCGGCTGATCGTCGTAGCTATCGTAATCGTCGACAAAATCCTGCCCATTCTGCTGCTGCGTGTTGGTCGTGGATGTTGTGCCAAACTGTAGGCAACGACTTTTCATTGGTGTTGCTGTGGGTTAAGGGATGAGATAGGAGAGATAAATTACCGGCAATGTATTACAAATATTTATATATTGATTTATAAGATCTCTCACTCTCTATCATAGCGATCCTTCCACCTGTTAATAGTCATGTGTGTCACGAATGAAAAGGCCTGTTCGACATTTAACGTTATTTTACTCCTTCAAAAGGAATAGAAAAAATCAATTGTCCTAGTATTCTACTAGTTGGCTACAAAGAAGCTCTGGACCGCCCGGACACGGAGCGTTTTCCGTCTGTTTGTGGGAATAGCAACATTATCACTTCCGACAAAAATAACCTTTATATCGATCTGTGCCTTCTTTTCGGGTAGATGAGACGTGGAAGAAATGGGCTTACACAGCACAAGCCCTAAATTTCAAAAATACATTCATACTTTGCTGTTGGAAAGTTTATAATTAGTACCGGACAACAGAGGGGTACGTCCAATAGAAGAAAAAAAAACACCCAACCCCTCTTCAATGGTTTATGCACGAAAGGTCGGGGTTATTATTTCAAATTGTGCAAGAGAGTGGTCCGTACGTACACAAACTGAAATCCGTCCCGAAACGACACGAACATCGATCGATGGTTGGGAAAGAAACATGCGGATTAGAGCTCCTCAGAGGCACACCAAAAGTAATACATTTTCATTTTTTTTGTGGAAGTGATTTGAGACAGGGAGGCTAACATTTGCTTAGCTATTCTTCCAAGAAGAGATTCCTGGGGCAAAATCTACTACAAATCGAAACGAGATATCGAGATGAAATAACCATCATTCGTTTGGAGCTCTTAGATACGTAGTAGATGCTTACCAAAACTTTCGACCTATTTTAGGTTAAAATCAGCATCGACTAATGTTAAGAAACGGTAGAGACCCACATAACACTAGTCACTAGCGTGGATGATACTCAGAATGTTAAGATGCAATGAGATGGAGTTCTAGGAATTATCTTATGACCTCCCTAGCTTGCAGCGAATTAGACTCCCTATGCTGTGATGTGCTGGTCATGTCATGAGAATAGCACCAGCCGACCCAGAAAATAAAGATTCCTTTAGGTCGTCCTTATGGAGAGAGAGAAGGAAATCGAGAGCCCCCGATCACAACGCGCTTTTAGTGCCAGTTACTGAGTAACTATTCTAAACTAAATTTCCTTTCAAACATACCTTGTGCATCCGGCAACAGCATCATCAATATCAGCACCAGCCCAAACCCAAATACGTGCTGTCGCATTGAGAACGCTCCACTTTTGGTATTTCCTTTCAAACGTTCATCCCTCGGCAAAGGTTTCCAGTCATGGCGGACATACTGCACGGGACACATTTTCATTGCTGATGCTGCAGAATAATCCGGCGATTTCAAATACCGATCCTATATGCTGGTGACTAGCGTGGTGAACTTTGTTGTTGTTTTTTGGTTCGTTGTTGGAGTGGAGCCTCCTAACACTGGGTAACGGTGTGTGTACCGCTTTCAATCGTTCCGTTGTTGGTCCGGCATTTCCCGACACGTTTAAATCGCTGTTTGATGTTCGAGTGAACTACACTGCTCAACACAATTGTGTATGGCCATTTTCAGAGTTCTGTCCTGAAACAAAAGGGTGTTCATAAAGGGGGTGTACTGGTTAGTATGGTGTGGAACCACTGCAAACACTTAACAAAACACAACATTTGGTGACAATTTTAAATGTTTCGGGCACTGAACTGGGGACCGATTTTAGGAAGTAAAAATTGAACAAACGCTCGAAATTGGTCACGTCTCTGCTTCCGATCGAGGGGGCGTTTTGGACCCGTTTGTTTATAAATTCACTCGCGTTGGTGTTGATGCGGCGTACAATTCACCCTTTCCATCGCGTCAGGCTGTGTGTTTGCCGATCTGCTATGGCGTCATCGATTGTGAATGTCGCAGGAATGTGATGCTGTGCACTGTTTTTCGCTTCTATTATTTCACTTCAGGGCTCGCAATTGGAATAGGGATTGATGTGGTAGTGCTGGCTTACTGCCATCGCCACTTTAAAAAATACCATCATCTTTTTTCCGTTGCTATGAGACGGTGGGGTAAGCCAAGCGTATTGCAACACAAAATAGAAATTTGCTCCATTTGCACCAACACTGCCACTGATGGTAAGTTTACACGTTGTACTATTTGGCTGCCACTTGTGCTTTTCGCCTCACATCCTTATCACATGTTTGTGAGGCTCCGGACCTAACCTAATCCACTACGCCAAATCCGCAAACACGGTACGTGGTGGTCGCACATTTCGCATCAATCACGAGGTGGCCGCACACCACAGCAGAGATCACTTTGTTATCGTTTGCGTTTTCTTGCACACTCGATAGGTTTGCTCCTGTAGACGGCGAGCGAGACACTACGCATTTTAGTTGTTCACTAGGTAACCGCGGTGGGCCGTGTACGCTGCTCTCACGTGAGTTTTTAAAACGACCAAATCTTACCAAACATTTTGTTCATTCTAACAGCACCCAGATGTATTTTAGCGTCGTGATACGCTTCGACAACACAATCACAATCAGAAACATACGTAACAAACAAACAGAAGGAAGAAGAAGAAGAAAAAACACCAAAACATTATCCACCCGTTTCATTGACCGTGAGAGGCGGGTGCGCGCGCGCGCTTCCACTATTCTCTCGGTGGGTATTTCGCGGTCGATTGGGGAAGATTGCGAACGACAACGCCGAGAGAAGCGATTTCCCCAGAAAGCTGAGCGAACGGTTGCCGACAAGTTCCCTTTCCGCACGTACACACACTCGCACCGCTTGGCACACGCTTCTTCTACGGAAAAAAAATGTCTTCTGTTCAATTGGTGTTGCGTCTGGGTTGACACATTCGTGGTGATTAATTCCCTTTTTGCCCTACCGATTGTTTTCGTGCTACATCCAAGCAATCCTGCACGCTATAATGAAATTCATACTTCTCCAACAAGCAAAGGCTACTGCGTACTATGTAATCGTCGTCCGTTGTGATGGCCAGCCCCCGGTGCCGAACCGCAGTCCCTTCAAGGATATTGATTTTTTACGCCGCAAAACACACGCTTGTCCGCAGAAAGAAGGCGTCGTCTGCCACAATCTTTTGAAGGCTCGGACCATACACACGGAGCTTACCTGGTTAGTTTCGCCACAAACTTTCAACACTTTTGCGCGTACTTTAGTTACAATTGCTAGGCATGATTCGCTTTTGCAGCACAAACATTAAATTTTGTAACACCACACGACCTACAGCAGCACCACCACAACCGACGGTGACCGAGACCGATGAAACGCGAATCTCTACTAGAGGAGATCTGTTTTTCCTTCACATTTGCAATAAGGGACAGTTGTGCGGCACACACTTGCGCAGTTTCGAGATTCCCTTTTTCGCGTGCATGGTGATATGATATGGTGCGAGAGACCACACGCACACACACACACACACACAGCAAAGGGGGTGGGACAATGGGTGGAGAAGAATTTGAGAGATTTGTTCGAAGATGTTTAGAGCACATTTTTAAAAGTGACTTGAGAGAGGGCAAACGTTTTTTTGCTTTTCTTCCTATGATAAGAAACAAGACTCGTCAAAACAGCCGTTTTTTCTTTTCCTCCACAGAACAGTGACAGCCAGAAAGTGAGCAAAGCTGGTGGTATTTTAGGGCAACAGGAGCTGAAGATAAAATCACCATCTTTATCGTAATTCCATCGCACGATAGTTACAGCTGATCGGGTTTGTTCCCGCCGTTTTTGCTGTTCCGTTGGATACGTGTAGACAGGCATTAATCTGTTTTGCCGGTTTGATTGGTCTGGCTGGCAGCACTGGTGTTGTTATGTTGTGGGGTACAGCTTTTCAAGTGCAAAACACGGAGCAAGTGTAGAAAATGGCACAAGCAAGCGAGGCGCGCAATTGGCAAGGTAAGTGTGTTATTATCTAAGCGAATGGAGTGTTTTTACAAAACTAGCGTGAAATGTAATTACTTCTTTCGTTATTTTAGTGTGATATGGTGTAAGATACACTGACTGACTAGACTTAGCAAGCATAGTGTCGTTACGCGGCAGATCAGGAGGAATGATACCGTCACGATCGTTCAATCACCCAAATAACGTCTCGTACGGAAGATCATCCATCAGCACGATCCAAGCAACGTATAAACCAACGGGCACAGGTTTGCCAGGCACACCAGACACATCCAGCGGGCTGTGTAATGAATACACGCCTACGATGCGTCCACCGGAGCATCAAAATTCGTGGAATGTGCCGGCCTCGAATGAATTCAACTGTTCATCGCCGTCGGTCGTTTCGTTGCTGCTAGAGACGGACGACAACGACGAAGATCCGGTACCGGTGCTTGTTAACGAAAATGATCCATCGGAACATGTGGTCGTGAAGGATGGATACACGTTTTACATACGCTACGTAGACGAACCAACTTCCGAGGGACCGCTAGAGGAACGCAGCTCCGCAGACGAAGACGCTTGTGAGGTGGAAAGTCTCCCCTCAATTTCGAACGAACTGTCCAGGCTGATGGACGATATTATGCTTCCAGAAGGTGCCATAACTACGCTCGAACACACGGAAAGTTCAGCGCGCGACTGGATCAATTATGACGAGCTGCCTTTACTGCTGAATCGGCAAAAACTGCAGCAGCAGCAGCAGCAACGACGGTCTGTGACGTCGACGGGTCATGTTTCGCTACCCGCAAGTGACACATTGGTTGAGAATGAGCGTAGCAAAGACTACGCTAACGGGTCGGTAAAGACGGCCGAAAGCCAACCGGCAAGTAATGCTGGCTTTAGTGGCTGTTATGAAATGTTCCCACCGTTTACCGCTACGCCGCCGCTACCTTCGCTGGAAGGATTTTCGCAGCACAACGGATCAGGTCTTCTGAAAAACGGCAGCAGCAACAGCAGCAGCGGACAAACGCCGAACGCTACCATGGTGCCTGATTTTAGTCACTACTGCGTGGAGTGTGAAAAGTTTTTCCCATCGAACGATTTGCTCCAAGTGCACATGGAATTGAACCATCGACTGTTTGGTGACGATGAATCGTTGATCGCAATGGCGACATCGACACCGCAGCGAGCAGCCTTCGGTCAGCCGCCGAACGGGTACGGTGGACGTTCCGGTGCATTAGTGTGGCCGTGTGCAGCGATCGTAGACTCCACTAACCAGTGTCCGAAACGGGCATTTTTCTGTGATTCATGTAACATATCGTTTGACCTGGTGGAAAGTTACTACATGCACAACAATAGTGTCCACGGTGGTGTCGGAGCACTCGGTACCGACTATCGATAATGGTGAGGGAAGGAAAACCGATGGTTCAATTATGATTACAATATTCTCAACGCTAATGTGTACCTTAATTGTAGAACAATTTTTTTTCCGGCGAAATACTTACAATTTTTGTACGGTATGGAAGCCAATATAACGAGGCCATTGAAATTAGGAAAAGGGCGGTTATGATGGTGAGCAACAAATGGGATGCTCCCAAGAAGATGGTTAGTTAAATAACAAAAATTGCCGAATGAAATACGGTCCAAAGCATGGAAAAGATGAGCGAATGTTACCACCATATGATAGGTTTGTTAATTTTTTTTTTAAATGAATTGTTTAGATAATGATAACGGATTCGTACAGTTATTTTATGTAGATAATACTATCTAAAAAAATAAAGAAAAACATTTCCTAATAATGCGTGTGCTGTTTTATTTATTTGCGATAGAAAGCAACTAAAATGTGTAAAATTTACCGTTAGCTTTGCTTTGAGGCTAAAATTTTGAAAAATCCCTCCCGTTTGGCAGCACTGCCATCGGAACGCGCACTTTGTTTTGCTGCCATTTGACAGGAAGGCAAAGGCGAAGAAGAAAAAGAAAATCCTCCACACACAGAGAGAGGGAAGTCCTACAACACAATCAAGATGCAAGTGCATTTCGTTCGTTTGCACAGCTCCCAGGCTGAGCCAACAATGTGTGTAATCAATTAACAGTCCAGTCCGTTCGCGAAAGAAACCCATAATACGGTCACCATCCGAAAAGTGACGGAATTTGCAGTGCATTTCTTGGAATGTCGTGTGTGTTTTGTTGAACAGGTTCACGTAAAATGATGTGATTCATCATCGATACGGTGCTGCTCTAGCAGCCAACTATCGATACGCGCAGTGTGTTGTTGGTTGAAGACGGGTGCATTTTCCAGGGCAGATTAAAAAGTTCCGATTCCTCGTCGCTCACGCCCAGCAGATAGAGAGAAAAAAAGGAAGTCATAGCAATAGCAGGCGGGTAGAACATACCGTTGCGCTGGCAAAGTGGCTAGATGGTGATGGTTAATGGTGCCATGCTCTGTGGGAGTAGTTGTGTGTGGTGGTGTCCGTGTGTGGGTTGATCCTGCGAAGCGCGAGCATACTTGTTGTGTCGTCACAGTGGTCAACAACCACCGTGTGGACGAAAGGTCCTTTTTCGTGAGCAAATACTTCTATTATTGAAACGTAGGTGGCGACGACGTACACTTTGTCGATGAGGTAAGTGTACTCCCAATACGGCCCGGAGTGTGGGCATCCTGTTTGAACTCTATTAAATTCTACAGAAAACGATGGTTGATATTGTAAATTAAGTAAATTGAATAATGAAACAGAAACAGTTAATTTATTTTGGTAGTGTCGGGAGTAATAATCAGATTCAGAAACGTTTCCATAGCAGCGAACAAAGCTGACACTTCATGAGTTCGAATCTAATCTGGACCGGTTCATTGCTTGTACTAAAAATATTCTGTAACCGGTTACGTGATAAAAATAATTCTATTATGCCAATAGATTGGCATGCATCACCGAGCAATGAGTCGTTACGCCGTGTACGACAGTTTTAAAATCCAATTTATGAATCAAATTTATTTTCTACCCATTTCCCGGCTTTTGTAGCTCACGTAGCAGTACGTAATAAACATTCCAGAACGTCGCATTCAAACTCATACAAATTCTTACACGTTTCTCTCGTTTCGCAGTGACAGCTTGGAAGATAGTCCACTGTCGGACAATAGGATGGACATATCGGAGAACACGACCTCGCACGGATCATCGCCTCCGCTGCACGTGGAAGGCTCGCCGGATTATTCGCCCGAGCACGAACCCGATGGCATAACGAGGAAGCAACCGCTGCTGCTGCCACCGGCTCTGTGCCAAACGGACACCGAGCTGGGCAATGGCGTAGAACCTCACACCGATTCTCGCAGCGCAACGACTGGCGGCGCCACGACGGAATCGATGGAGATTCATAAGCTGTCTGCTAACAAATCGCCTTCCATCGTATCATCATCGGCCCGGGTAACATCATCGACCGGCCTGACGCCCGTCAGCAGCCATCCGCTGATGATGTCACCGACCGGCAGTGAATCAGACGTGTCGGAGTTGATAGTCGACGCACGGCAGCCAGCGGGGTGCCGCCGGGAGCCTACCGTGCGTAACTATTACCACTATCCGGACGTAGTGCCGGCGAGCGAGCAGCCACTACGGCTAGCCAGCCCGTACGCCAACCGTCGCAGTGGGGAGAAGAAAGACACCGGATCGATGCTAGCAGCCGATGAGAAGCGTTCTCACGTAGCCATGGTGACGACGCCGGCAAGGCGCGCTAAAGGCTCACCAGCGAAACGATTGCCGGCCCGGGTGGACGGTTCGAAGACAGTGGCGGCCACCTCAACGCTCGACGTTATAAACAATGCCATCCATAGGGGTGCAGAAAGTGACACGAACGACGGTGTTTCACCGGTGCGCCAGCGAGCCACCGAGGAGGGTGGGTCGGATTTTTTTAGCACCGAATCGGAAGGAGAAGACCCATACGATGAGGAAGATGTCTCGCTGTTTCAAGCTTCCGTTACGCCAACGTTTCAATCGGTGGCACTGCACGCGTCCCCACCCCCGTCCGACGGTCCGTCCCCGACCGGTGGCCAGCCACGAAAGCCGAAGCAACACTCGAAATCGATCTCACCCCGTTTGCACCAGCGCCGCAAAGTACCACTGCCGAGCGATCTGCTCGTTGATGACGTTAGCTCGATGGAAGATACGCTTTCGAACCAGAGCGTGGACGAGCTGCAGCAGAACCTGGTGTCGCTCAGTCCCTCTTCCTCCATATTGGACGATAACGGGTTTAATGTGGACATTGATGAAGATTTTCTCGATCTGCCCGGTACGCCGAAGGCAACCGGGTTGTCGGTCGACGGTTCCGGGCATGATGTGGTGGCGGTGGGACATTCCACAACCTTACCCCAGTATTCGGCCCGGGAGGAAGCCCGTGATATACGGAACTGGCAGAAGATTACGCTTCCGGATGGAAAAACGCGCGAAATCGATATGAAGGTGATTGAACCGTACAAGTGTGTGCTGTCGCACGGAGGCTATCTGCAGGCGGGTGGACACAATGCGATCGTCGTGTTTAGTGCGTGCCATCTGCCGGATCGTTCGCGAGCGGATTACCATTACGTGATGAACAATTTGTTTTTGTACGTAGTTAAAACGTTGGAGCAGCTGGTGACGGAGGACTACGTGCTGGTATATCTGCATGGTGGTTCGAGCCGCGGGAATGTACCTCCCTTTCCGTGGTTAAAAAAGTAAGAGCACATTATTTGCAGACTGTTCGTGATAGAAAAGTAATGTATCGTTTCTTTTGCTACCAGATGTTACCAGCTGCTTGATCGACGGCTGAGAAAAAGCCTTCGCAATCTTTACATGGTACATCCGACCTTTTGGCTAAAGAGCGTCGTTTGGATGGCACGACCATTCATTAGGTAAGCTTCTTATGAAAATATGTCCTTAAAGCATGTTTTATTCAAAAGTAAACTCCTTTCACATGCAGTTCAAAGTTTTGGCGAAAGCTCGTGTACGTTACTTCGCTCGAAGAGCTGTACAAGCTCGTACCGGTGGAAAAGGCGGCCGTCCCGGACAAGGTGAAAAACTACAATGCTCGGTAAAGTAATACGTTTGCATTACGTGAAGGTGTCGTTATGTTTTGGGTTTTTCAGTTCAAGAAAAAGAAAGGACTGGTTCTCTTTAGTTTAGTGTACGTTTGTTTGTCCTATTTGTTTCGAGAGCAGAAAGGAAAAGGAAGCAGATCTCTTCTGTATGTTTTGTCTGTTTTGTGTTTACAAAAATAATATCTTTTGGTTATGGGGATTGGAAAGCAGTAATCGAATACGCAAAACATGTCTGGTGCCGTCTTCTGTGAGACTATGCACATAATCGATAAAACAAGCAATGCTATCTATAAGCTGTAGTTGAAATGATGATAATGCAGGGCAAGATGTAGCAAATCAGATCAGAGAAGCCCTGCGTAGAACGTAGATCTTGCACACTACCGGTAGATATGGAAAGCACTTCAGCCATCAGTCCGTCAGGCCACTACTACTAGCGCCAAGGACGACACTATCAATCAAACGAATGTGTAGAATAGAATTCGAACTAAACGCGGGCCTGGCGGTGCCCTTAACCTTGTCCTTTGGGTAGTTGAAAGGCGCGCTGTTTACGCGTGTCTTTCAAAGGATCCAGGTTCCAGGAACCGAACGGGATGCTAAGAGAAGCGATGAGTATTATTATCGAGATTAGTAGTATTGTGAACGCATATCGAACTGCCTAAAGAATGGGATACATTCTTCTGATCTCTCGGTTAGTGTGTAGTGTACAAACCGGCTTTTTGGATGTTAGCGTGTGCAAGTCCTAAGCAGAAAGAAAACGAGATGGAACGATAAATTTCTATTTGGTTTAGAGACCGATACTGTAGGCGCAACTGCTTCTCGTCGTTTAATTTTCTGGTTTAAATATCTCTTTACAAGAATCTTTGTTCATACTTACGAAACTCGCATATACAAGGAATACAAAATAACAAAAAGACACGCATTACCAAAAATTTAAAGTTCCCTTACGGGATGGAACTGCCTGCCTGAACGTTAGTGTTAGTGTGAGAAACGGCATCACGTTACCCAAATAAGGAACGGTGCGTTTAAGAAGAAGGAAAGGAAATATAATGATAATAACTATTTTTTTCTAAAAACACAACATAAAGCAATGCAAAAACAATAACATAAGCCCGGAAAGGGGCAGCCGCAAGCTCCGGCAAATATTGGTTGATCGTCAACGGATCGTCGTTGTCAGTCGCTGTTTGTAAAGGCAGCGGCAGTTACACTGTGTACCTAGTTTAATGCGAGAACGATTTCCACAAATCCATGCCCGGTAATGATTTCATATTGGTAACTTACATGTATATCTCATAACAAAGCATTATCACTAAATTGATGCGAATAATCCGTATCGCGTGGAGAGAGAGAGAGAGAGAGGGAGAGCGTACAGTATTGTTTTGTGGAAAGGGACGTATCGCAATGTGTGAAATATTTTTCCAACACGGGAAAAAAAGTATTTAAAAAAGCGTAGCTTGTTCTACGCTGTGAGGCGGGAAATGGGTGAAAACTATGTGTTGTTATTGAATTGTTGAAAATGACCAATATTTAGACAGGTACGGTAGGAAAGTAAAGCTGATTAACGTTCTTATTTGGACCTAACTCGTTGCAGCTGTTTCAAAACAGCGGCTCAGATTTCGGCAAAATAATCCATCGACAAACGAAAAAACGGTCCAGTACAAAATCATACCCTTGACTGCTACTGAAAACTATTAGGCAAAAATAATGCTCCATGCAGACAACTAAAGGAGAGAGTATTCTTGTTCTTCGTTTGTATGAGCACGCAACAATGCTTTGTGAAGATAGTCCAATCGGTTTAGGGATAATCACGTCGAGAGTGTAGTGTATAGTGTGATGAAACGAGCAGCATTTACATATACTAAATGTTCGTACAGTGTGAGTAGTATTGAAAAAAAAAAACGGGTGGAAAACAGAACGGTGCGTTGTAAGGCAAACCAGCTGTTAGGAGGTAACTTTCTGCTGAGTTAATGCTCCCCATTCGGTTATGATCTGCATCTAGTAAGGATTTCGTTCGTGGTAAAAAAAATGTGTCCCGAATTGTCCCCATCAACCATTTCGTCTGTGCAATACGCGATCGCTCCGGTGCAATCCGATGGTGCTATCTGTGTGTCGATCTCAGTTTTTCTTCACCTTTACGTCTTACTGTAAGTTACGCCTAGATTGGTGCTGTTCCAGTACACATAGATTTGATTCGTTTGCTTTAGGTGAATTTTAACATAAAGCCACCGATCAAAGCTTACCTCCTAATAATGCGTGCTACGATCTCAACGGGAGCAAGACTATGTATCGTGAAACCGTGAAAATAAACCTCCTTAATTGTAGTGTTCACGCAGACTTCAGCTTCCGGCAGCTGTTTATTTCCGGTTGTAGATTAGGTTAGCCGTACACCCACCTTACTTGTTGTTACACCGAAACATTTATTCTATCATTTCTAGTTGGTCTTTTTGGACTTTATAAAATTCAATTTAATTTAGTTGTATTTAAGCTTTTCCGAGTATTGTTTACGATCCTCTAAAGATTCTTCTTCTTCTTGTTCCTTGACACTACAACCGATCGATGGGTCTCGGCCTGCCACCATTTCTGGCTTTCTGTGACTTAATTTTAACCGTAGCAAAGTAGTCAGCCCTACGTACAGGGAGGAGGCGGTATGGATGGGATTTGAACCCCGGTCCTGACATGTGAAGATCGGTGCCGTTATCGCTTTGGCCACCAGACAACCCCAAGATTCTAGAATCTTTTAATTTTGAACGAAACATGCTTGAAAGTTTCTAATTTTACATCATTTGCCGATCAAATCCCATATAAATGGCCATCTGTTGCAGTATTCGCATCATTATCTTAGGATACGTTAGAACTTTTTAATGCTGATCGCAACTGAAATATTTTCTAACTGGCATCAAAAACTGAAAAGTGAAAGAGAAGGAGCATAAAATGCCTCTTTTTTTAGGTATAATAGATTATGCAAATTATTTATTCAAAAATGTACAACTGAACGCTCTGAAGCTGGTCTTTGGACTGGACGGCCAGTTTCAGACGCATTTTTTTCTTGCCGAAATTTTTGGGAAAAAATTATTTGTTCTTATATTGACTAGTTGTGTCTCTGTTTCTTTACTAACTGTTTGTCTAAAATTTTTGTTATTTTTGTTTACTAACCTACTAATTGAAGTATGTGTATGTGCTGTGTGGATGTTGAGTTACGTGTTGCTGGTCACTGGGCAGGCGCTTCTTTTTCCTCCGTTCTTATCGGTCGAAAGAAAACCCACTGCTGTGATCGTGCAGATTTCATCCGAATGCCCATTAAAGATTGATTATAGTGCAAAAGCGTGGCGCACAGCAGGAACGATGTGGCCGTTTGATAAATGAAGCCTTTAAACGTGATGCAGACAGGTGATGGTAGAGAGCGACCAGCGAGGAGCGAAAATCTCACCATGTGGGTGCTAAAAGATTGCGTCTTGCGATGACGGAGATGTTCGTTCGACGGGTGATCAACCGTACGGTGGGGATAGCTGGGCCGATTAAAGATGCTATGATATGCGTGTGTGGTTCGGGACGCAAATTGAATTTTATGGTGCGTTTCGAATTTTAACAACGCAGAACTAATTTTACGACTCCACGATACAAAGTAGTGATGATGACCGTTTTTGCGTAGGGGTTTATGTTAAAACCGTTCGCAGTGGAATCATCCATATGATGAGGCTGGGGTTACTGATAACCTAATGCATTATCTGTAATTGAAGATAATGTTGCGGTCAAATTATCTCGTGCATTGGAAGTCGTTTTCTATGCTTTGGAATAGTGTCACGGAAAGTGTGTCACGTGTAAAGAGAAATTGGAAATTTATTTATCTTTTCAATTTAATGTGAGTGAGTTTGAGTTTTGCTTTTACTAGAGGTCCATATAGTTCCATGTAGGGGAAAGGTCTTTAAAGGTCCCCCATACCATTCGAAACCTTAATAAGGTACCTGCAAAGTTTCAGTGATTTGTTTTTTTAGGTACAGTTAGAGACATTGGAGCTCTGCAATAACAGATATAATTGCTATAATATTTCCCTTGAACGACTAGACCTAGAGTCCTAGCTACAAGTATTTCAACTAGATATCGTCGATCGACCTTCATTTCACTTCTAATCGTCTCAACGGCTCAATTTTAAGGTTATCATATAAATTCCTAAAGGTTGAGTGAACTTTCAAGGACAAGTTTATATTGAAAGTATGTTGAGATTTTTCACTACTTCCTACTTAAAAAATATATATGTCATATATCATGGTTCAAATGCTCCTAATTACGAAATACTCCAAATTTGTTAATATATTAGCTATACACGATCAATTTTAGCACTTTCGAATACATTTCCTAATACAAGAGTCTCCTTCTTCTTTGGCCTAACGACCTCTTAGGTCATGCCTGCCATTTCTGGCTTACTAGACTTAATGATACCCAAATAGTTAGCCCTCACTACAGGGGAACGGTCCGGATAGGATTTGAACCCCGGCCCTGTAGTATGAAGACCAGCGCCTTTGTCGCCTCCATCACCGGGCCGCCCGAATAACAAAAAGAGTATTAATACAAGAGTATACCGCACCAATTGCCCTTTTCAATTTGTTATGCCAATCTTTTACCTGGGAATGGCATTTTTACTGATCTTTGAAGTCTGGTGGTTCGGTAGTCTAATCTTGTTTCCTAACAATATTATTTCTTATTAATAATTGTTATTTCATTTAAGGTCTTTAAAAAAATTCACTAATAGGACAATTTTTTGTGTAAAGCGAGAACTTATTTCTATTTTTTGGCACTAGACAACCTCAGGAGAGTTTCCTCGGCTAAACTTGCCTATAACTCAAGTGTCAATCCATTTTATGGGGAGATGGTTCGGACTGAATTTAATACCAGTCCTTGTGTATTTGTTTATAGGTATTGAGATCGAGATTTTAAGCTATACTGGTATTTTTATAATCTTATCCTTCTAAACACAACTTCAGTTTTTGGGTCCTTCTGTTCTTCTTTATATTGATTTCCAAACTTTTGAGAATTTAATAAGAAAATGAGAAAAGTATGTTTAGGGAACTCTTTAAGCGATCGGTTTTTAATTTCATCCACACCAGCCTTAAAGTTATGAAGCATTCTTGTGACGCATTGTGACGCCTTTATTTGTATTTAAATTAAATTAAAAAAAACCTCAACGGGTGAATCGTTACTTAGCTATTTTCAGGGTATTTTGATAACATCAATGAACTTACCATGTTGTTTGAAATTTATTATTCAATTTGAATCCATTTCACAACAACCCATTAAGAACCGGGACAAGCATCCTAAAAATCTGATTAAAACCCACCCCGTGATAGACGTATTACATGGTTATGCTGTTTGGTAATTGTTATTTACATTAAATAGAACGATTGATTGTTATAGTGTCAAGGGTTCCGGCATGCGGCGGGGACCACTCAGCACGTCCGTCCCATGCGTGGGATACACCAGGAAAGCTGGCTTTATGTCCTCGCGATGATGAGCAGCTGCGTCGTAATCGTACCTACACCGTTCCAGCCAGTCAACTGGCTGGACAGTGATAAATTGGACGCTCGTTTGCCGAACCGCCCGATGAGCTGTTCACTGCTGATCGGTTCGATCTTGGCGGTCGTCCTATGCGTGGCCTGCGCACGCTGCTGCTGCTGTGGATGGTTCTCACGCGGACAACGCGAATCATCATCATCATTGCGCACACACGTATGACGCGAGTGCATCGCGAACCGGGGTACGGCTACGGGTGGCGATTACTTTTGCACACGTTGTCGCTGCCTGATATATGATCGATGCGCTGCCATTGCGATGTGCCAACAGCGCAGACCCGTGCAGAAATGGCTCTCGATAAGCAGCAGCACCAGCAGCGTAGGAATCGTCCCGACGATGGCGGGGCTGTATTCTTTGAAATCATCGATAATTGTTGTTTACAGCCGTCGCAATTCATCCGCAGGCTGAAATGACACAACCGTCCGAATGTCTTCTTGTGGACAGCTACGGACGGGCAGCGTGTGTGTCTGCTGTTGCAGAAAGAACGAGGTGATGACTGGGGTTAACTGCAAATTGAATTGCAGACTTTAGTGGGAAGGCTTTTCAGGACGCATCAGAGCGAGATATGGTCGAAAGTATTAGGTTTTTTATGTGATAAAAAACGTTTTTGTCATCGATGGACGGGTGCGTTATTGCGGTGGGAAAAGCTTTTACAGTGAGAAGAAGATTTAATACAAAAAGCGATAAATTATAACTAATGTGATTCGTGGATGTTATGACCAGGGCATTGTGTAGATTCAACAATAGTATAGACTGGTTTTGGAATATACTTAGGCATTTCATAGGACTTGAGCTATTATTAAATGTTCTTTTTCTGTTATAAAAATGAGAACATTAATCTATAACTGATAGCTTTTAAAGCCTTTTTATGCACGTTTGCGCCTGACGTCAGGCAATGGAAAGTTACACGTCTAAGTCGAACCATTGAGCGTGACACTGATTTAGCTAATGAAACAATTTATTATTTACATTCATTTTATTTTACGATGCAATTTATATTGACTACGGTATCATGGCATTAGCGTTATATTATTAAAACAATATAAATATTAAAACTTACAATAATACAACAAATACAAAATTGTTTAATGATTCCGAAACAGTATTCTAAAGAATTCTTGCATACACTTTCAACTTGTTTAAAACTAATTATTAGATGTGTTCTGGAATGGTTTTTTATTAATTTTAATTTATCACTAAAATCGTTATCATCTTTATCGAAAAAGACTCCACATGCAGTATAATGGTTAATTATTTTTTAAACAACATTCATTGAATAAGTCTTACGTCTTATAAGTCAAGCATATGTTTTTATACTAAATCTTACGCATTACTGCATTGAAAAAAAAAAATCATTATTAATATGATAATTATAGTTATTGATAGAGCTCTTGTATCAAACTTCTATAAAATATCAAAAACTTCTACCCATATTTTTCATGTTTTATACTCGAGGGATTTAAAAAATAATTGTTTCAGCCAGGACCAATTATCTCACGCACAAAAGATCTACTGAGCTCTTATGAAAAGCAAAATTCCCTTGCGATGGTTTCTGAAAGGTCCCTTAATAGCTTCATTTTTCTGTTGCTTGCCGTTGTTTAATGAATCGTCCAATGGTCACCTCGTACGAACGATTTTAATTACGTCCGTCAGGGAATAGCGAAGCAAAAAGAAAAAAAAATCCAATTCTCACTCAACAGTTCCTGGGTTCCTGGGTGGAGGGTGAGCGAGAATACAGAAAACATTCCACCGTACCGATGCCAAATGTTCGTATGCTTACTTGCGCTTAATTACGACACCTTCAGCCATGGCCGGCCAGCCATGTGATTTCTGTCTTCGCTAAGCACGCGTAATGAAATACTTCCCTTTTGTTGTCCGGCGATTGCTATTTTAAAGCAGCAGGGAAATTTGTGTTTTTTTTTATTACTACACTTTTTATCCAGTATCTATCGCATTCTGTTTATGGAGAAGAGAAATCGTTCATTCATGAAAAAAATATGATCACGAAAAAAGGGTTCCGCATTGTGCAATTTCATCGTCTTAACCCATGAGCGCTTCAGACGAATCGGAAGCGAATCCTGTGGTGCGTGATTAAGAAAAAGGGGGAACAAAGGGTAACGAAACGAGTTTCAACAAGGTGCTAGGCGCCATTACGGGAAGGATATTTCGATCCCGAACTCTTCCCTGTCCCTGTTGGTGCCTCGTCCTGTCGTTTGGTTTCAGCTGATTTCATATCGTTTTTCGTTTCGTTTCGTTTCGTCTTGATGCTTTATTTGTGCAGAATTCCGTGCTTTGATCGTGTCTTAACCCTTCTTAGAATGTTACTCTTCCATGGAAAGGCATGGAACGGTAGCACGGAAGGGATCACGATCCTGCCGAATGTCCGAAAGGATGACCATGAATGCTCTATGATAGAAACTGACACGTCCAGCTCAACGGAACCCATCCCTTAACTGTCCACGTTTCGTTTCGCACTGGACGCAACGCCTTCCCTGCGGGACTAGAAGGACCGTAGGGGAAGATTTTTTTTATGGCTCATCCCTCCTTTCCCATCGGGCACCCTGAAGGACACGCGAGGCAAATGGGAAAGGAAGTGGTTCGGCGACAGAATCCTGTCTTGAAGGGTTAACGCACACTGGACACTGGTCAGCCCCGAGAATCACCACACCCGAGGAAGTGGAGTGCGTGTGTAATCTTCCGCAATTCGAGCTAACTGTTGATTGTGTTTTGTGAACGTCCTATTATACGTTTTTTTTTCTTCTTTCGCCCAACTGTCCCTCTTCCGTAAGATGATGACCCTCCGGCAATGGTACGGAATGGGATGCCGCTTCCCCGGCATAAGAGATTAAGGGCTAAGAAACGGTCAAGCAGCAGCTGGCAATTTTTGTGAAGGTGATCAGTGTGATTGCTGACCGTGTGCGAATGGGGGACAACCGGGGACGCATCCTTCGCCGCCATGGGAATGTACCGGTCAAACGGGTTATCCTGTGGACGGTGCTGTTTGTCTTTTCGCGGGATGCTTCGTGTGTGTGTGTGTTTTTTTGTTGTTCGAAATACAGAATTTTAATTTTTCATGCTAATGCGTGTGTGTTCTAATCGTGGGAAAGTCGTTTCTGTGCGGGCTGGGCCGAATGGGCCCGAAATCTTTACTCTCCATGCGCTTTCTAACTGCCAACGGCTATCAGGCTTCCGTTTGCAGCTGCCTGTACTATGTCACTGATGGTCAGTTGGAGTTTCGTCGGATTATTAACGGACAGTTTGTGAAAAGGGCTGCTAGGGATGCTCAAGCATTTTAGAAGAAGAGAAAGAGTGATTAATTTAAATAGGATTTTTTGTTCACGAACTTCCTTCATTTGTTTGCTCAGAGTGTTTTTTTTTGTATGTAAAAAATCCTTTCTGCTCGCAGAAGGAAGCAAATTTGTCCGTTAAATGTTGCTGCTGAATTGAGAAAAAAATGCAACAAAATGGCTTCTTAAAGAGCTGCAACTGATTCTAACAGAAAGCAAAGTTGGAAATTATTTATTACAGAACTACGAAGCGTTTTTTACCATTATTTATCAACCTATAGGAGACTTATTTTAGCAGGCATATCTTAAGGACATTTTATAGACATATTGTAGTTTTAACTGTCTTAAACCGACAAGCCTATACGTAGACTTGATCAGGCAATAATAATAGTTGAAATGGAGAGAATATTTTAGGTCTTCTTGTGACATCCATAGCTGTACGGATGTGTAAATTGACACAAAGTTGTGTTGTTCTTCATATTTGCCTAATGCTACAGACATCCAGTGGCGGATCAACCTAAGAGCGGAAGGAGCAGCCGCTCGGGGCCTTATCGGTCAGGGGGGCCTCATCGGTGAGGGAAATCCTGTTGTTTCCCTCTAATATTACAATTAGAGGGGCCTCAACTGCCATTCCGCACGGGGCCTCCAAATATCTTGACCCACCGCTGTAGACATCTCATAGTCCTACCTAATGGAACAGGATCACTTCATTTTGTCAAAGCGTAAAATTATGATAACGTAGTTTTTTGTGAAAAAGTGTTGAAGATTTTTTGGAAAATGATCCTATCCGTGGCTCAATCAAGTATTCAATTCTAAAATTTCACTTTGTCCTTCTGATGAAAATAAGTTCAACTCACATTAGACAATAAAATAGGATCATTAGTACCATTTTGTATAATTTTGGACATTTTTTGTTTATTTTTCGTGAATGACGGCCTGGTAGTATTGCTGGACACCTTCTCTTATTTTTTTTGCTTTCCCCGACCCAGCTCTGCCCATATCGAACCGCAATAAAAATGCTATAAATAGTAAAGATGTGGCTCTTATTTACTTTAATATTTTGGTATAATTGTAGCTAGTCATCTTCTTCTTTCTTGGCCTAACGTCCTCTTGGGCGATATGCCTGCCATTTGTGGCTCACTAGATTTAATGATACCACCTAGTTGGATAGTCAGACCCCGGTCGCACCATTATACATAGAAAAGTATCGAATGCAATATTTTGTAACTCTGATATAAAGGTGATCTCATTCTATTGTCCATCAAATGCAAAAGATTGGCTAAAGAAGCTTGCAGCTGCATTTTTTCACTTTTAAATATTTCCTAACTATTAAGTGCTCCGCAACACTTGTTTTAAAAGAAAATAAGTAAAATTATAATGAAATTGAATGATACCGCTTGTTACGCACACTATTTGTTGACTTACACGATAATGCATCTTACCATCACGATAAAGGGAACAACTATAATGACTCTAATCATCGCCAAAATGAAAAATTCGCCCTGTTCCTTGTGTGGGCTTCACTGCCCACTTTGGCTAGGCGCGGGCTGTACCTTTTACAGCGTTATCTATTCGCTCGCCAAAGCGTGTTCGCCAATCAACGGAGTAGCCTTTTTTTGGTTTTAGCTGATGCTGTGGCGTGTCTCGTGCCAACTTGCACCGCGAGGCGCTATCGCGGAAAGAGCAAAAGACACAAATAAATAAAACCTTTCACGAGCTATCAGCGCGCACCGGCAGATAAAGGAAACCTGCATCCTAGAAAGGAGATTTATTTTCTTCTCCTCTTCAACCATCGTCCAACCTGGTTGGAAAGCCGCTTAGAAAAGCGGCCCCACGCACCTTCACGCCCAGCCTGCTGCACTAATTCATCGTGCTCGTGCGCTTGTCATTTGGGTTTGCACCGGGTGCACCGCGATGCTGTAGAGATCCGGTTGAAGTTCGTTCGAAACCCAACCGTTAAACCGATGGCGCTTATTCGCGTTGTGGGCAAACTGTTACGATTGTATTATGCTGTGGTGGATGAGAGAGCAACAAAAACTAAAAAAAAAATGTGCAAAACAAGTTCGCAGAGAATGAATGAAGAGCATGAATGAAATGAGGGTTTAATGGAAATCGTGAAAATGGCCGCCTTCCATTAGTAACGAGTAACGACACTTAAACGTCGGCGCAGTTGGTTCGTTTAATGATGGAATCCTTTTATTAAGGATTTTATAGCACACTGATTATTGTAATCATAATGGCACGGTTTGAGGAAGATGCTACGAATTTAAGGGGAAAATGATGTGAAATTTTAAATGCTCGGCTTAAAAAAAAAATAAATTGGAATGAGCAAAAATTATTTGCAAACCTTGAAACAAAAGGGTTTTTAATAGTTTTCTTGACAATTATAGAGAGCAATTATAGAATTTTGACGATGATTTCGTTAATTATCCAAATTGAAGAAAAAGTAAAGCTTAAGTAACTTTACACTTAAAAAATCTTTTCATTTCTTCCTTTGCTTGGATTCGATTGTTTCGAAAGCTTTCGTCTGGTTAAAGTAACTATATAAAAAATTAGTAAATCCAAGTAGATACGGGGCGGCCCGATGGTAGATGCGATAGCGGCGCTGGTCTTCACACGACAGGACCGGGGCTCAAATCCCATCTGGGCCGTTCCCCCATGGTGAGGACTGACTATCCAACTATGTGGCATCAGAAAGTCTAGTAAGCCAAAATGGCAGGCATGAACTAAAAGGTCGTTTGGCCAAGAAAGAAGAAGAAGAAGAAGTAGAGATGGAAGTAATCGATAAGGGAAAATGGACTTTATTCGTTGAGATTCGATCACGGGGAGACACTTATCAGCCTCTTACGTCTATTCATTCTGGTCGAATCCATACAATTTGAGATTCATTAAAGTTTAAAAAGAATTAAAGTTAAAAGTTAAATTTAACATAGTATTTAATACATAAAGCGTCGTATTATAGATTTTTTAAATGAATACAAATGAAAGCATATTATTAATATACTGATATTAATATGTCCTGGACTGATCACCCATTCCATTGAGTCTTCGCGACCCCTTCCCGATTGTTACATACAGTAACGTATAATAGATTTGAAATTGATCTTCGACGCTAAAATGAACACAAATGAACGGAAATTCATTCCGTCACAAATAGATATAGAATAGAGGAACGAGTTCGACTTCAAGAATAGCCCCTGAGCAACTCATAATTGATCTACTCTTTATGGAACGCGGTATGTTATAAAGTATGCATTTAGAGCAAAACATTCGACCGATGATGGCATGTACCTTTCCTAATGATTATTTATCTACTCGTTTCCTTTCCCGTACGCTATGCATATCTCACCGGAACCAAACAGCGTTCGTTTGAATGCATGGAAGAGCAAAAGTAAAACATAATAAAATCGATCGGATATGTAACAAGTTGCGCTACGGCAGGGAAGGCACAAAATCCGGGACCTATCGTTAACGCACCTTAATGTCGGTGCACCTTTACGGGGCATGTGCATGGCATGGTGTGAGTATGGCATACCATGGTACATGAATCACGCGTATCATTTATCGGTGAAATGATGTTGTGCGGAGAAAATGGTTGCGTAAGCAAAAACACGCCGTAACCACAGAACGTCGCCGTCGGTTCGGTTGATCGGTGCCGATCTGTCGCCCGGCACGGAGGGAACCTGTTCATTCCGGTCAGCTTTATGAGGAAATTCAGTCAATTAGCGGGACGCTTTCGTGGCACGTTTGTTGATATAAAATGTGCAAATGTGCTTTTATAACCCTTTCGGCGGCTCTGCAATAAAAACGCAATGCGTGGCGTTGTGCGTTTTTCTTAGCTTTGGTAATAATTATCCTTTATTCGTTTATGAAGCTACGTTTGGGGTAAAATTTATGAACTTTTTGGTTGTTGTTGTGTGTGTGTGTGTTTCTTTAAGCAAATTCGTCTCCCATTGCACCAGCTAATCGCATGAGCGTAATGGTTTATTGCATTACGATCGAGTAATTTCTTTATGACTGGTTCGTCACTTCACTTTAATTGGGCTGTACGTACCCCGTATCCGCACCGAAAGATTTATCGTTTTTTCGCTTCATTAACGAATTAATACCAACGCTGTGCGGCAGTTTAGGTTTTGTTAATTTGTTTTATATTTTCGGTTCGCCCGTACCTTATTCAGCACCATTATTTGCCGATTAATGACCTGGCGGTTTCCTGTGCCAATGTGCGGATTTAATATTTAACGACGACAAAAGTATTTTCTCTCCTCTTACCGCGTGATGAGTAATGCTTGCTGCACATTTTTAACACTCGCTCGCCATTTGCCTGCCCATGGAGTCGATGCAGGACGCAATTAAGCAAAGGCAAAAAACGAAAACATTCAAAAGCTAACGAAAGTGATGGATGCAATAAAATGCATAAAGGATTCGTGCCGCGGTCGTAACGCGCAACCGCCATTAATCGAGGATCCGGAATCGCATCGTTCGTGGGTCTCACCGTTGAAAGATTGAAAGAATATGTGCCCAGCGTTTTCCAACCGTGCTGGGGGGGGGGGGGGGAAAAGGAACGATAAAATAAAGATAGCTTAAGAGAAAGACAAAATAACAAGGCACCAAACAACGGCGGCGCGAACGAAACTAGATCTGGAGAAACTGAAAGGGGTTCTCGCCTACGCAAACTTTCGTCTTACATTGCACGGTGGTTCATTTCGGCAGGGCACTTTGCAATGTTGCACACGATGCATGCAGAAAACGGGGCTGCGGATGAATTCCATTAAAGCAGTTGAATGTATGTAGCACTGGTTAGCAAGTTGGGGCTAAATATTTAAATAGAGATCTTGCGATTGTCCTTGAAGGTTTTATGTAAGAGATGTTAACATTCTTCTAGCCTTTTGGCAGATCCTTTATTTATTGCGAAAAGAAAGTGTGTGAAAACAGTTTAGCATTATAATGAAATTGTGCATTTTATTGTTAAATTTCAATGAAAGTTACACAAATCATCTGTAGTGAGAACTGACTATCCAATTTTGGCGGCATCATTAAGTCCTGTAAGTCAGACATGGCTGGCATGACCTTAAGAAGTCGTAAGGTCAAAGAAGAAGACGAAATAATCTTGCTTTGTTATGAAATTTCTTTCTGAGCTTCGTTTTTATGCATTTAAGTCTTTATTTTATATTTTTATATTAATTTAATTATATTGTTTCTTCGATATCCTCTTTTAATTTATTTATTATGGTGTTTTTAAATGCTGCAAAATGTATTATTATTTACTTATATTGCCAATATTTATATTCAGTGTTAGATGCTTCTGAATGATGTTATTGAAGTTTTAAAAATTGTTCAGTATTTTTAGAATGTTTGACACACATTTTTTTGTAGAATTTGAGCAAATATTTGAATTTGTTTTGCATAATGTTTTAGCGAGCGTTTTTGTTTTTAATTATTCTCAATTATTGTTTCATATATTGGCTGATATATTTTTTTCCTTTTTTATATTTTGTACAATTTGTGATGCTTTCTAATGAAATTGTTTTAGTTATTTATAAAGTTTTTTTCACTTCAAACGACTCATACGTAATATTTTATTGTAATTTACATAAAAGTCTTTTAGTTTTATTCGGTATTTTTCTACTTCATAGAGCATATTTTAGAAGTATAGATTAGTTTACTACTTTCATATATATTTTTTTGTTAAATTTGGGTGATTTGCAGATTTTTATTAAATTATTATCTTTTTTTCTTAATGTTTTTATAATTTTCATTTGTTTCTTTATTTTTTTCTACATGTTTTATCTTCCAGAAAGTTTCCTTTTCGATTCTTTTTATTTACTTATTTAGTATCTAATTTTACACGAATTTTGTATGAACTAATATTTTCAATTAATTTTTAAGTATACTTTTTGTTTATTATACTCTATCATTTTTTTATTTTTAATTTTTCGCTTAATGTTACCATATCAAGTAACGAACTGTTAAAAATGCACCGAACACCGATCAAGAACTTTAACAAGCAAAAAAACTCACGACCTGCCAAATTTCCACAGAGAGAAAGTGTTTCACCAAAATCATTGACCGAGCGCAAAGCTCGCGGATGGTTTGCCGTAACATTTTTGCCTTTCATTTATTTACGGCAATGCGCGTACCGTCACGAAAAACCTTCGATTACTTCTGCACTCAATAACCATGTCCTGGCCCGAAAACCAAAATAAAAAGGGACACGGCCAGCGTACAGCGTGTGCTGTTCGAATCTCTTTACACATTCTCTTGATTTCTTCTACCAACCCATTCCAAACCAAACTCACTCCTTGTACAAGTCCACCCTTTGCGTTCGTAAACGTTTCAGTTGCTCTGCGTCTGCATCCTTTCTTCGCCCTCACGGGAAGGAGAAAAAGATGATGCCAGGACGGGATGATGCGGACTGTAGACCAGTAACGGCCAACGATTTTTCCCCCGTGCACCGGGAACAACCGGGGCCAGATAACTCATTATCTTTTGTCTTTAATCATTCACGAAATGAAATGTTCTCGGGGGCTTTGTTTTGGCCCGTTTGGCCCTTGAGTTGTGTGAGTGTGTGGTTGAGTGTTTTTTTCTCCTTTTTGGTGGCCGATAACTTCGTCGTCTCCTTCACCTTACAGAGGCATCCTGTTTCCCATGGGGGGAACGTAGTAAAATTGTAAGGCTCTTTTTTTTTTCGACTGCAACCAACACTTTCCAAAAAGGAGTACAGTGAAACACACGGGAATGGGGAAAATTTGGTTTTTTTCCGCCTGAACACTCCACCATAGGTCCTTTTGGTTCGATTCACTCACTCATGCGATCATTCTTTTGGCTCGTTTTGGAGTTGCCGCGCAATGTGTGGTGATTTCCTTTTTTATCATCTCCCCGGCAGCAGAATGGCATTTTTTCGTCGCTCGTTTCGGGCTCTTGTTTTTTTGGTTCACTTTCCATTTACTCATGCTGATTGTGGCTGTGGCGACGAGCCTTAACAATGCTGCTGCGGCGGCCCATTTTCATACACGGGACGCTGCTATCGCTGCTCGTTTGTTTCAGTGTTTCATTTCGTAGTTTGTGTTCTGTTGTTTTGGTTTTCTGGCTGGCTTTGTGTGGAGTTTTTGTTTTTTTACTGGAGCCGTTTCTTTCGTTAATGTTTCACTTTATCTCGTTGCTTGTTTGTTTTGTTTTCTGTTCCACTCGTGTCCATCGGGCGATAGTCGTCCTGTTGATTGTACGTGTCGCGAGCAGTGCACGGGCGAATCCCTTGTAATGTTTCGGTGCTTTCAGTTTGCCTTACGTTTGCAACGGTGACAGGTCACGATACTGTCTCTTGGGACGGAGATGCGAGCTGATGGGAGGTGTAGGTTGGATCTTCAAGGGCCTTACTAAGCTGTTGCCGTTACGGTAATGGGTTGAATAAGGCAGGAAAGTAAAAATGTTTGTTACTAACACAAAAAAGAGGAAAAATCAACCAAAAACTAGTAAAAAGATTGTAATCTCTTGTTAATCTAGAAAATATTGAAAAGATTAAAGAAGTTCAAACAAATATTTTTAATTCGCTATTTTTTATCTATTTGAGTGTTTCTTCTTTGTTTTTAAATACATTCCCAAACGATTGCATTTTTGAAACATTTTTTAATTACTATTTTACGTTTAGTTTCGATTTCTTTTACTTTGATTCTACCGTTTGCGATGTGTTCATACAAAATAACCTTTTTCATCTCCCTTTTCCATGTATTTGTTTTAGCCTTGTTGCAAGTGCTTCATCAGATATTTAAAAATACATTATCTTGATCTGCTGCTGCTGTTGGTATCTTACGAGGAAGTACCAATCTCTGGTCCCCCTTCTTGTCGATGTCCTCCACTCCTATGTCCACTCCGTGGCTTCTAGCTTCTGGAAGTTGGCTGTTGTTTCTTCTGTTTGGCCCCATCAATGTATACGAGCGCATACATACATTCATTTATTACACCTCCATAAAAAAACGAAAACAACAAATGATCGTTCACATACATATAATTAAAGCAAAAAAAATGGTATAAACCAGGAAGGGAAACAGGTGGAGAGGGAACGGGTGGTATGAACGCCCGACTCACACAGACACACACACAAATACCACCGAAGCAGCAGCAGCAACCCTTTTGGGAGATCGGTGGACGTTCGCGGCTGCCATGCTCGCGGAAGCCATGTTGGATTTCGCAGCATCCCCCAGTATTGGTGTGCGCGCGTGTGTGAGGTGCCCCGAGTGCGTGCCAGAGTCAACACTTGTGGTGTTGTTGGATCGTGATTTTGAGCTGCGGGGCGAGAGAGAGAGAGAGAGAGAGAGAGAGAGAGAGAGTTGTCGGCGTCGTCGTCTTCGCGATCGCTTTTTTCCATTTTCGGACGCCGCGCTGCTGGACAACGGCGACGACGGTACGCATACATGAGAACGGCGTATTAAGATCGTTTCTCCCCCCCCCCTAGCCATTGTGTGTCCTCCCACTGGTCCGATGATGATGCTGGTGGTTGTTGATGATGATAAGTCTCGCCTTCGGTGATTCCTTTGCCTTTGGATTCGATTCCGTAGCGCATGTGAACGGGGGACGCCACTCGATTGCCCTGGTGGAAGGTTCATCGCCATGCACGGCAAACGCATCGAACGTCTATTGATGGACGAACACGCACAATCGCTACGCACCCGAGGCTTGAGGTGGTCGATCGGTCGAGGATCTGGTGAGGATGGCAACAGGAAAATAACAGCAGGAGGAATAAAAAAAAACAGACACACTCAAATAAATAACATCACTCCTTAAGAGCGGAGGTATAGGATTCTTTCAATGAAGGGAGTGCGATTCGGGATACGGGACTGCGAGAAACTCTTGCGGAGTAATTTCGGGCATTGAGGCACTTCATTCCCGAATCTAGTTTTCGATCTGAAACATTGGCACTTGGCAAGTGTGCAGAGTACACTATTTCTTCTTAAAATTTGTTACGATAAACGTATATTTGTTGCGATCGCACCACAATATTGTGAGTTGTCCGAAACCCCCAATTCCAACGCTGGAAGGGTGAAATGGATTTCTCCCGCTGACTCAGCCAAATGTTTGTAGAACACAGGTAGATGTCGGTCCCCACCTCCGTATCGATAAATACTATCACCAGCAAACGGTTTGTGGCCCCAACGGGCGCGATATTAATTTCCACTTGGAGTCACCACCGGTCCACCCCAAACGCCCTGAAGAGAAGATGGAGCGAAAGAGGAATAGTTTCCGTATCGAATCGGATCGGATTAAGTTCCCGCTTTTGCCGCGGGGGCAATTTGAATTTTACTGTTTCTGGTCCACACGGTCCACTATCGGCGCAATCGCATAATGGGCTGCGGGAAGTGTTTCTGTCGCTACTAACGTTGTTGTGAAATTTAAAAAAAATCAGGGTAATTTTTTTTAGTTTATTATTCTCTATAAAATTTACTTTAATCAGAAAAAATAGGAGAAACAAAATATAACTCCTTTTTGTTAAAGCATAGAATGACACTTGAGACGAGAAAAAAAAGGTTCGTTGCCTGTTCGGCTGTTGATGTCTTTCAGTCTCATTCGGTCTCTGCCGTCCGCGTTCGCTGCCTAATGTCGGTCACTAATTTATTTTGTTCTTCTCATATGTCGATAGAGATTTATGTTGCTTGTTTCCCTTCCGCCCGCTTGCCCTCAGACCATGCCCTGCTTAAACTTGAACGTATCTCAGAACACTTCCGAGCGGGAGAGCAACAAAAAAAAAGGAAGGTTTCTTTGTGCGCACGTGCCTGTTTCGTCTCTTGGTGCAATTGTCGGCCAAGAAAAGGAAGGGGACAAAAAAGAAAGAAAGCAAAAAAAAAAAAGGCTAACGTATAAAACCGCTGAAGATACAGAAGGAATAATAATAATCCGATCTTCAAACCACCACGATTCGCGCGTTTGGAGTCGCGTCCCGTCCGTTGATTTCATTGCGCGCAGATTTGCAGATTATGCTTCTTCCTGGTTACGTTTTTTTGTTTCGTTCGCCTGTTTCGCTCTGTTCCGTCTCCCACGCATATTGGCAAGCGCAGGCTTGGAAGCGGTTGAATCTCGCGTCCCGAGTTCCTCCCAAGGTCCTCTCCTGCGAAACCTGCAGCATCCGTCCGCGGGAAGACCGTGGACGATTGTAGCCTTGCGCTGTCCACGGTCAAAATACCGAGCCATAATAAAACTGCCGCTGGTGACTTCTTGAAAGCTTTTGCCGGCCTCACGTTGTCTCGCGAAGGGGTTCCCTGCCGTTTGGGCTAGCTTCGTCGCGGTCCGTACTAACACTAGTATAAATGCAATCGCATTCTCACAGCCAGCCCACCTGACAACGAACGCTCGGTATGATGGAATGACAGCTCGGCAGCCTTCGACCGGGGTGACCGCGATTGAGAGCAGACCTCAATAGACGGCGTCGGCGTTGTGTCGATGTGGTGGTTCGCTTTGCGTCCACCGTCCTGAACCGATCGGGGTTCGATCGTTTGGTGATCTTTTCTCTTGTTGTTGGTGGTTTGGAATCATGCGCGAGCGCTGTGTGTTTGGGGCGGCGATCGTAAACCAACACAGGCAAGGATATGTGTATCGCCCTAGAGGCAGTACTCTTTAGTGTCTTCTGTGACTTGTGCCTTTGATGGTTATAAGGCTTAAATGTCTGTATAACTCTTTGACTTGAATGTACTCCTATTCAGCATCCATGTAGCTGGTTAGTCAGTATTGCAGAGGGACGATGAAGAAGGGTAAAAAATCGGTATCGAATCCCTGGTCCTCAAATCCTCCTCGCGTGTGAAGATCGGCATCTCATGCTTTGCGTTTATTTATAAATTTATTTCATCAATAGTTTTTCACCGGGTCAGTTGATGCACCTGTCATGAGTTATAAGTAAAAGTAAATATTAAGATGATCCGATGGTTTTAGTTCTTTTTCATACTAAGCTACAAATTTTGAATTGTTTAATTTGTAAGAACCTGCTGAAAAACACTTGCCTTCTTTCCTTGAGTTCTCATCTCATTCAAATTCTCAAGGTTCGATCATTTAGCAAACGATTTTTAGTGTTAAATTTTATAAATGTCGTTGTACACTTCGAACCACCAAACTGTCGTCTTTAATAACCAAATCTGAACCCGATTACAGCACTGTTTCTCAAACTAGCGTTCGGTGCTCTCTGCGTACTAGCTTGCGACGAGGTATAATATTCTCTCTGTTGCCTGTCGATCTCTTTCATAAATCTTTACTTCTCATTCGCTGGTGGCAGGTTTGAACCTCCTTTACCTGCCCGTCGTTGTCGACGTCCTCGCCTTTCCACCTTCCTTCCACTACCAGCAGCACCAACACATTGCGTTGACATTTGCTGTTGGTTTGCGTAAGTGAGTGGGCCGCTTAGCCAGATCGAGATGGATCGCCGTGCAAGAAAGAGATGCCACGAACGATCGATGGTTTACTGGTGTGTGTGTGTGTAGGGGCGATCGTCCGCTTCATCGGCTCTGATCGCGCTGGGATTCCCTTTCTCTCGCTCCTGGCAGTGCGAGTTGTCTGAACGGATCGTCAGGGTGTATGTAGGTGTGTGCGTTAGGTTGGGTCGTTGGGCTCATGCCACCAACACAGAGCAGTCGGTTTACTACGCTGCAGGAGCATGCAAGCGGGTGGTGCGACGTGGAGAGGAGTGGTTGCCGGGTTGTGTTTCTGCTGCCGTTGCTCTGCTGCTGAAGCTCTCGCGTGTAAGCGCTTCGGTTTCTGGCTCGCAGGGTCGTGTCGTATGTTTCAGATCGTTACTGCTCTGCTGCCCGTTGCTGCGCAGTTGCTAAGAAACGCAGGAACGCAGAAAAAATCGTTTCGTACGTGCGTACCGCGGTGTGTGATAGTAGTGTGCCTACTACTGCTGTTATCTTCTGTGCCACCTGCTACTACTGTCAATGGTGGTGGATGTGCCAAGTGTTTGTTCGGGATCGGTTCTTCGTGAAACAACACCGAGGACGCGTGTGTCCTAACGCCCCAACCAGCAAAAAGGACCCCATCAGGTAGGCTCGAGTGTAGTGTTGGAATGTCGTGTCGTGCCGTGAACGCTCGCCACCCCACCCCCCAAGCAAGGGTAGCAGCGGGGAAAGTGGAGTGAAGGAAGCGTGATACGGCAGCACCGGGGATAGGAGTTGTTTGTCTCGTCCTCGAACCGTCACGCTCGCGCCCAAACTGTGCGTTTACACGTTGCGTGCGTGTGTGCTGGTGTGGTTGTGTCTCAGTGTCCGGAAAGCTTTAGAATCCGGTGCTGGTGGTGGGTTTCGTGTGGGCCGCGGTGAGTGTGTTCTTAACGGGCAGGGCCAAAACCAAGTGCGGTACGCCAAGTGCCATCAGCAGCACATTGCAGGAAATGACAAGGAATCGTTCGTTAAAGGGGACTGTCCGCGGGTTCGTCGCCAGTTGCCGTAATTGTATCGGTTAAAGTCTTTTCGCGCAACAGTTGTTGCACAAGTGTAGCACGATCGTGTCTGGTGTGGTGCTCTTTATCTGTTCTGTGACCGTGCTAAAGTGAGTGTTTTTTTATAATTCGGATAGAATCGTATTAGCCGCAGCAAAGGCAGTGATTGAGTATGCAAAGTGTAGCATTATAAAGGCGTACCAAACGAAACGCGACAAACAAGTGGAAAAAAAGTGCTGAACGGCGTGAGTGAGTGAGCAATCAAGGTGCAGCAGCAGCAGCAGCAGCAACAGTGTGCAAGGAAGCAAAGTGCAATCGTAGTGAATTGAGCGCAAAATTAAAGGTAAAAATAATAGCTCCACCAATATAACCGAGCGGCCGCCGTACGCCTTTAGGGTGAGTGGGGTTTGGTGCTAGTGTGTGGTGTTTAGTGTGTACAGCTTGAGTATAGGGTGGATTATACGGTGAAGCTACAGCTTCTGCAGAGGCGGGAAAAGATAAATTAAATCAGGCAGCATCTCGCCGTGTCGTCGCCGTGAACAGACATCATCGCCGTTGGCTGAAGTAAACATCCAGTTTCCGGCATCACTCGGCCACCGTACTAGAGAAAAAGGTAAGTCAGCGGATTTTCCTTCCCATTTATGTTTCTCCACCACCCGGGTCCCGCGATGACCCTTGCGCTATTTGCTGGCTGGCTGTAATCGTAAACCGTCAGAAACCGTCGTCGTTTTCTCCGTGCTGAAGAACTAGAATATTCCATTTCCATTTTCTTTGTCAATCCGATCGGTGGACTGGACCGCGAAAGAACGTTGCCATGCCGCGTTTTGCATGCCATTATGTATCGTTTGTTGCAAAAGGTGTGGGGGGGGGGGGGGTCCGGTACCCGGAGTCTGCACAGAGGGATTGGGTGTCTTCTGCTGCTGGCGGGACAGCACAGCGAGAAAGATTGCTGAGCGAATAGGCGACCCCACTCTGTGTGCGAGTGGTGTGTATGTGTGTATGACTGCTCGGAGAAATATCCGCCCCGCAGGCTTGGAGCGCGATGCTGAAGGAGCTGTGGGGATGTTGAGAGGAGCGCAGAGGTAAAAGGGGGAAAAGGAAGCGAGGAATACAAGTCGCGAAACGGGGTGCCGAGACACATATCGTTCCTCGTTCCCGGAGTAAAAGCTTTTCAGTTTCGCTGCTCAACCCGTCGATCGTGCCTGGTGCTGCTTTCTGTGCGGACTTATCTTTCTTTGAAAATAATCCGCACGCTTTCTGCACGGCCGGCGAGCACAGTGTTCTTCCCCCGAGGGAAATTTGTATCACCCCTGTGTGGGGAGGGTCGTGCGAAAAAAAATACTGTCCCCAAACGTTGCGGTAGAAGAAGCGGATAGCTGCAACAATTTGCACACAAACTAGCTGGTGGAAGGATGTGGTGATGCTGTTTTTTGCTCGCCCCTGTATTTGTGTGTAAATTAATGATATGAAGCTTCTTCGCTTTTGTTTTTTCATGCACCACTCTTGTGCGGTGACTTCACGACTTTTCTAATGGGGGATTTGGTTGTATTTATAGCAGGCCCGAAATCATTCCATTTGTGCGCGCGTGTGTGTGTTTTGATGGAGGCGCCGATCCTCTGCACGATCAACCTTACTACTACTCTGCAGTCATAATGTGTGTTGCCATGCCAATGATGCGGAAAGAGTCACTTGACAAGTGGGTGGGTGGGTTGGTGGGTGATTTGGGGTAGGGACGGAGGGTGGGAATGCCTTTAAGAGAAGGAGTAAATATATGGAAGCCCACAGGAACGATAGAGAGAGAAAGATAACGAGAGAGGGACTGACGTATAAATTGTGAAATAAAACGATATAAATGGAAAACAGGAGAGAAGGAGAGCCAAATCGTGGTGGTAGTTGGGATAAAAATAACCATATGTGTAAGAAGTCTTCACCAACACATGGGCAGGCCAACATGGCACATTGATGTTGAGCATCACGAAGCACGCAGCAAGCGAGTAGAAACGATCAAAAGCATAAGGAAATCCGAGAGCGAGAGAGAGAGAGCGGGAGCGAGCTACAGTGAAGAATAGAATGGGAAAAGAGACCAGAAGAAGATAAAAACAACAAAACCAATAAAAAAAAAATGCGCAACCAAGAACCGAGATTCTGCCCTTCTGGGGGTTGTTGTAAGGTAAAGAAGATTGCGCCTTAAAACGACGAAAGCCATCGTCATCGTTGGCGGCGGCGGCGGCGGGTGTTGTTGATTCCTGTATGGACGGTTAAGAGGACAAGAGGGAGAGGGAGGGGGGGGGGTTGTTATAAACGAGTGATGAGGAGGGTAGGACAGGGTAGCAGCCGTGCAGAGCTTTTTGGGCTTGATCATGCATGAATGTTTGTTGGTGGAAGCGCGATCAGTTTTCGGGTTGTGTGTTGTGTTTTTTTGGTCGTTTATTTATGCTACATGCGTCAACACATACATACAGAAAGGGTATTAAAACCAACACAACGCGCGTACGCGTCCGCGTTCCCCGAGGGAGCGAACCATTAACAGCGAAGAAGGAAAGCGATGAAAATAACAACAATAATGATATTAATAAAATCCCATCACAGCCCCAGTGCCTGCCTATAAAATGTCATGACATTTCCACCCCGGTTAAACATTTTTCGGGACCTTCTTCACGTCCATCCCGGTGGACGATAACGTGATAAAGTGAGGGGCATACAACAAAAAAAACCAAACCCCAAAAAAAGCAAAGGAGGAAATCGAAAATCTCAGTCCGTAGTCCACATTTGGGAAAAGTATTCCAGCATCCAATGCACGAACTACGTGCCGAATGAAAAACATCCCCTAAATAGAGGGAGGAAAAGTCAAAAAGCCAGCAACAGATCAGAGAGTCCCCCGGTGTCCTGTTTCGTAAGGTCCGATGCGGTTGCACACTTTCTTTCTTCGCACGCTCTGGTGTACGGTTGTACTTTGAACCCTTTATTTTCTGGTTCAATTAATTCTGCACGTCCTGGAGATCTGGTATGAGATACACAGGATGTGAATGACAGTGGTTGCATGTTGGCTGTCGACAAAATAAGGGGCATTGCTGCCGTGTCCTGGTTGGTAGGAGGAGATCACGGACTAAACTCGAACACGATGAGAAGGCTTTTCGACATCTCTTTTTCCATTTTTTTGTGAGTTTATTCCTTATAAAATTTTTGCTTATAAGTATTCAAAGTGACAGGATTAAGCGTAATTTTTCACAGTAAATGACCGTTTCTGGACGACCGAATTCCAACTGCAACCCCGTGTCCACCCTTGGCAATTGAAGTGATCTACAAAACCCAACCCGGTAGTAGTGGTACGCTTAAGGTTTAGAAAGGGAGTCATTGCATTAACGAGGCGAAAGGAAGAAAATGGCGACCGGTGCAGTAGCTGTTATTAACTACCGGTGGACAGCGATGGAGCGCGGATCGGTCCCGATCGCTGCCTGAAGAACGCCAGCAGCCTTCCCCTGAAGTTTATTATTATTGCTATTATTGGCGACTTAATTGCAGACACGGCGGGAACGGCTGGGTACGACCGGGCAGCAGCAACCGAGGACAATTGCGCACACCGGAAGACACGCGAGATTGCGTCGCCGCGAAATGTTGCACTCGCATGCAGGGGGCAGGCTCGGGCCCCAAGAAAAGGCATCCAGTGCGTGTGTGTGTGCTTCAGAAAGAGAAAATCCAGTCCCGCTTGTACACGATCGCGCGCGCGCGCGCTCTCCTCGAGGATCGATCAGGTTGAAGGAACTGCTTGTGTGCGTGCGTCGTTCAGCGCGTCACGAACCAGTCCTGGGCATCATCGTAATGTGTGTGTGTGTGCATGTTGCTCTGTAAGGTAGATCAACCCCGACAACTGATCGAATGCCGCCAAGCCAGAACTGTCATCCGTCAAACCGTGTTCGCCCGAGCTTGTTTTTGTGTGACGTGCGCCGGGCATTGAGAAGACCCGTTCTGCACAAGCAAAGCCGGTCTAACGTGCACGTGACTTTGATGGAAGGGTGGGTTCGAGTGCTCGAGCACAACCGGAGAAGCCCATTGCTGCCCAGAACGGCGGGGGGGGGGTCAACTCAGCGTTCGGAACCCGAAACTCGGTGAGACCTTACGGTGATCACAGTCCAGAATCCGGAAGAACCGGGTGCAAAAACCGGCAATTTGCGTGGTGTCTTTAGTTGTTGTTGATAGTTTTTTGCTGTTGTTGTTGTTGTTGTTTTCGGCGATCAGATGGTCGGCGTCTTGCATGACTGGTTTTCGGAACGATATCATCACTACGGACGGTGGCACATGCTGGGCGCTGAGGTCATGTCCGCGCAAACGCCGCGCACTTGGTGACGATGAATAATGCGCACCTGTATGTGTGTGTGTGTGTGTGTGTGTGTGTGTGTGGGTCCATTTTTTCACACATCGTTCATAATTCCACAGCACTTTGCGGCTCAAGCGTGTGCTATTTTAGCGAGCTGTGGATTATGAAACGCTCGACGGGATTTACACGCGTTGAGGTCGGGTGCATTTTTTGGCGATTAGTTTTTCGGAGGTACTTTCCTGCTGGTCGTTGTTGTGTTTTCCCCGCCCGCCCGCCTTGCCTCGTTCGTGTGAATTTTCTGTTTGACTAATTAGCGACCCCATCGGAGCGCGTTCGTCGATTGACGTGGTGTTGAAGTCTTTTGTGTCCTTATCGATTTATGTGGTTTTGATGGCTTTATTTTACACCAATTTTTTATTTAAAGTAGGAAAAACATGTTATTTCAAATATTTTAACCCAAAATATAAATAGCTGCAATTGGAATCAAATTCAAGTTTTATTTTTACAAAGGCAATAAATGAGCCTGGACGTCCGTCGCTTGATGTGGCGTTGAAGTCTTTCGTGTGGTTATCAATTGATAAAAAAATTTAAGTTGAAAAATAATTTGTTAGATGTTTTGTAAAGAGTTTTTGATACAGATGCTACATTTTTTAGGTTAAATTTAAATAACTCAAATAGGAATAAAATGCACCTTTTCCGTAGCAATGAGCGTGCAGTTTTCGTGTGCAGCTTTTAATGGAGCAAATCATTTGCAAACGAGTGTTCATATACCCCCCCAAGCTTGACCCTCCAGCCCCCCTCCACCTCTTTTCTCCCTTGCTACACGAAGCAATTAATGGTGTTCGAACGGTCGCTCTCCGATCGATATCGGAGTATGCAATCTTCAATTTCATGACAGCATGGGATGCAAAAGATAAATCATGCCTGCCGGTTCGGATGCCGGATCGATCGAACCCAACGGCCGACGAACGTACGGTTGAAGGACATCGAGCATGGCCGAGAATGCGACGGTGAGTGGCAGAGTGGTGGAGTGCACGTGAACCGATCCACGAGATAAATGGCGTTTCGCTACGAGCGACAAACGAACTGTCCTGCGTGTTGAGAGATATTTATATTTAAATGCCTTTGCCAATGCAAAAGCTCGAAATGGGTTTTCGAGATCGCTACCGGTAAGCCCCCGATGGGGCAGCAACATAAGCAGCAAAAAAAAAACCCATTCATATTAACAAACGAAAACGATGCCAGGGGTTTTATGGATTCGTTTTTTTTTGCGGTGCACATATGAAACATGAAAGTAACGATGGTGCGATTTTTTCCTGAAGTTGCAGCGAACGGATCTCAGACGGAATGCAAAACGCCACCTGGCATGACCTCCACTCCACTACGAGCTGGAGATGTGTGATCGCTTCGGGGGTGATGATTTGAAATGACGATCCGCTCGGTCGTTATTCACGCTTGAAGGTTGTGAGCTTGGGTGATATTTTGCCTGTTGAAATTGGGTTGCGTGGAGGATGTTTGACCATGTGCATTTAGGTTTGGTTTATGATTCGTTGAACATTATTACTTTCCGATTCACGGAACACACACAGAAGTATCTCCTAATAAATTGCAAAGCATTATGCTCTATCCCAGAATGAACCGTTTACTTTACACGATCTGCACCGCCCGCTATTAACAAGCTAGTGATGGTAACTTGAGCTGCATAATTTCTCGCCCACGCTCGTCCCGAGTGTCACTCCACGGTCCGCGCCGATTAGGATCAATGTTTCAGTTTCAATGGCACACGTCAAACCCATTCAAATGGCATGATTATTGAGCGCCGCCGAACGTGCTCACTTTACTCAGCTCGCGCCTGTGTGCCTCCATCAGCTCCGTCGGTTTTGTTTATGACTTCTAATTACTTCCATACGCCCTTACTGGCCGAAAGGAGCGCAGAACAAACGGAACAACCGTGAACGAAGCTAGACAATTTCTCATTACGGAAGATTTATGGTAACTGTTTCTGTTGGTGATTCGCCAGGAACCACCCGAGACGGGACCCAATGGCCTCCAGGTTGCCATTCCTAGATACGCGAGGGATGCCATCGTTCCCGCAGGGGTTCCTTTGCCTCTCACTTGCCACTTTGGACATCGTTTGGAAAAAAAAGAAATGAATTCCCCGGTTCGCTCTCCCACGTAGTTGCCAAACCCCCTCTCCCCAACCCGCTCGGGAGACTGATGTGTGGCGATTTTTGCGCACAGCATGCTCCAGTTTGAGCGATTCCTTTTAACCGCACTGCTAGCCGTATCAGTGAAATGGGTAAAAGGAAGAAGGGTTTTTTTTTGTGATACGCACGCAAGCCCTAGCTGCTGCTGCTGCTGCTGCTCGACATCTAACTGTATCTGAGCCCTTGTACGGGGAGGAAGAAAGCTAACGGAATTCATCCTTCGGGAAAGGTATGTCTTTGCTTTGGCGTGGCGCACGGGTAGATGGGGCTGCACGGGGACGCAACAAGGAATCCTCGGATCGTTTCCGCAACGTTTGGAGCTAGATGGAAACGATCGCGGGTGTGTGTTGCAGGGAAAATAATGTAATGTGATATAGTTTTTTTTTCTCCAGTACTATTTCCTTAGTTCGCCTAACAGGCATTGGAAGGGGATGGGGATAATTTTTTAGGGTGACATTTCATTAGAATGCGTGTCACTCTTGCCGCTGAGCCATTTAATGGATATCTAGTTAATTTTTAGCTGCTGCTGAGCCATTAGATGGATATCTAGTTCCTTTTTAACAGTTTTTTAGTTCCTATATTACTGCTTTTTTATTATTGAATCGACTAAATTTTAGCATTATTTGTTTAAAAATAAGATT
Source organism: Anopheles stephensi (assembly GCF_013141755.1). Taxonomy (NCBI): domain Eukaryota; kingdom Metazoa; phylum Arthropoda; class Insecta; order Diptera; family Culicidae; genus Anopheles; species Anopheles stephensi. Next base: position 21,068,329 of record NC_050203.1, read on the forward strand.
TTTTTATTCATAAAGGACGGCCGGCTAAAGGACGGCTATAAAATTCATTTTTTTATGTTTTTTTTTTTTAATTTTTTGTTCAAATCCGTCATTTTCTTGTTTATGTTGAAGTAGCTCGTTTTGTTTAAATGTTTCGGTTTTCTTTATTTATTTTGTAAAAAAACTTTTAAATTCTATTTTTAAATTATTTTTTACGTAATTTTTTAACATCCTTTTTTATATAGCTTGTTGAAGCTGCATATTTTATAATTAATCTCTTTTAACAGTATTTCTTAGTCCTTCTTTTCTTCTTTTATTTATGTCAGTTTAATTTTTATTGGCATTTTTTATTGTTATGTTATGATTGTACGCTCCTTTCATACATTATATTTTATAGCAAAACATAGCTATAATTTCTCCACAGCCTCGTTGCAACCCCTCCTCCCCCTCCCAGCTTTTCCGTTACTCCAAAACACATGTTGAAAATGTTCGTTCACCATGTTTGAATGTGACCGAGGAATGTGTTTTCATTACATAAATTTCTTTAACCAACTACAAGCCCAATCCTCTCGATCCGCCGCCAGTGATCTCCGCTACACGCTCCCACAGGTATTGCCTGATTGCCCCACTCTACTTTCTTAACGCCTTCGCAAATCGCGCGCGCGAAAGAAAAACTACTCGTTCGTTCTTTGGGGGGTTGGTTGCTTAACGGAGCGTTTATGTTTCCGCAGGTCGGTAAGAAAGGCTGCACTTTGCTGAGAAACCGAATGAATCGAGCATCGAGTACGAGCTTTTGGCGCTAAAGCGCTGACGATGTTTCGTGCCAGTCGTTTGTGTGTGTGTGTGTGATACGAGCTCGTTCACTGCTGCCGCCCCAAAATCACCCACCAAACGGTGCTGATGAAGAACAAACTAACGAACGAATTATTGTTCGTATGCGGGATGCTGGTGCATACCGTGGGTCGGTATGTGGCCTCATTTATCCCTAAACCGTGCAACGGTGACTCTTTCGCCGTGAGGGTTTGGAACCTGCGAAAAGCGTTCCATTTTGCGCACCAGCAAGGAATGCGCGCGCGTGTGTGTGTGCAGAATTCCGGTGCGACAGATAAATGTGTACGCGCAATAATCCGACGGCGACGAACGGGATACCGCTAACGGGTTATCGATGGAAACACTCGGCGCGTTGCCCTGACCAGCAGCGGTGGGACATCTTGTTCAACTGCTTCGACCGAACGGGGCACATAGCTTTCCGTTTTCACCAGCGCTTTCTTCGATCGAGTTTGCAATATTATGTATCAGTTGTGTCCTGTGTACGTGTGTCTCGCAAACGAACCGAACATGGACCTGAAGTTGGTGCAAACTCGCCGCATTGATGCTGCTGCTGCTGCTGGAGGGTGTAGTACAGACAGTGTAGTCTGATTGGCTGGCTATCGGCTATTTTCTTGATTTCTGCCCGCGCTCCTCTGCTTCCGTTCCTTGCGCTGAATCTTGCAATCGGAAGAAAAGGTCTCTGCCCTTGGCTCGTATGCGTGTGGAACGAAACGCAATCCAAATCGGATCACACGCATGAGTCAGCGAGCGCGCGCGACGCTGTTACGAAGCGTCGACGGGTTCGACTGAGGAAGAAAATAACTCAGCGAACGTGGAGTGGACGCTGAGATTCGCGATTTCTCGATAGACCTGTGAAGAGGTGGAGGAGGAGGAGGAAGTGAGGGGCGATTGAGGCTTCCTTCCTTTACGAACAAGGGTCACCACGCAGTCGGATCGATCCATTTATAAATTGAATAAAAGAAATACGTACGGGAGGTTTTAGAAAGCAATAAAAAAATACACTCGGTGACGATCGATCAAACGTACACTTCTTCAGGCAGTGTACGTGTCTGCCTGTGAAGGCAGAAGTGGTTAGGGAGTGGGGAAAGGGAGTGGTATGGAAGATAAGAAACACATTTGACAGATTTGGGCATAAGGTGAGATCGGTGATGGGAAAGCAAGCCCCGGAGCAATATACGCAGGTACGGCAGGTGAAAATAAGGGGGAACCAGTGACGGGGTTCGATGTTTAAATCGATGGACGTGTTGTGGACTAGCGATGGCTTTTCTTTTGCGATCTATAAATGCGAGCAAATGAGACGATCAGTGCTGCTACCGGTTTTGTAAATGCTTTTGTTAAATGGTCAGGGGCTGAGGTTGATTTCGATCGGCCGGGGAGCGATGGTAACTGCTGTCAGCGGTGCTCATGTGTGGTCATTTTCAGGTTTGGAATGTAGAAAAGCATTGTTATACACTGGAATTGAGGGACGAATGCAGTCTAATGATTCAAAGTTTCTGTTTACTGGTACCAACCAACCAACCAATACACTGAGGTTCCACTGGTATGGAGCGAACTTCACGAAGGTTTTGCCCTCGGGTATGTTGCACGATGATTCATAGTATGAAGTGATTCCTCCCAAAAATAGCTGCCGTAGCAACTGCAAGCTCTGTGCAATTACGACTTTGGGAGATTTCGAATTGTTTTGGCTTGATTTGATTAGCTTTGAGAAACTCTGCACACTGTAATCAGTTTCAAATAACTTTGATTTAATTAAGAAACATAACAAAATTTGAGGAATATTCTGTTTGGAAGGCTATATTATGGATTAATCGGGGTAAATGCGACAACGGCGCCGGTCTTCACACCGCAGGACCGGAGTTAAAATTTCATCTGGGCCGTTCTCCCATAGTAAGCACTGACCATCCAACTTTGCGGTCCAACAGGCATGTCCTAAGAGGCCGTTAGGCCAAGAAAGAAGATCATGAATTGATGAGAAAAGGTCTGGAATAATTCATTTGAATATGTTATACATATTCTTGGCAAATTAAGCATTCCATTTACAACCAACAAGCATTAGATTATTCTCCGAAATTTTCCTGATACTTTATTCGTAGCCTTTTTTTTAAATTCTAGAGTTAATCTTTTATGTTTTTTGACTACTGCAGTGCTGGTTACTTTGTCTTAAACTATGGAATTTCTTTTCTATTGTCTTTCTTTTCTTGACCTGGCGACATCTTAAGGTCGTGCCAGCCATTTCTGTCTTACTAGACTTAATGATACCATGTAATTGGATAGCCAGTCCTCACTACGAAGGAGCGGTCCGGATGGGATTTGAACCCCGGTTCTCTACTGTTCGAGTAATTAAATCGAAAATTACTTACCATTACGTTTTCAAACCTCTCTAATTGTTTTTTACATAAATCGGCTCCGAAGCATTAAATTTTTAAGTATACCTACTCGACATCATAACGTCCTGTTTGTCGGCGTAGATCGATTGCTACTTTTTGCGGTACGGCGTACGAGGTGTCGGGCTTTCTTAATCTTAACATCAAAAAGCCGTGCCATAATTTCACCTCTTTTTCGATCTTCCTTTTGACCTACCGGGGCATCATTATGCAGCGTTTTTGCTTAAGCAGGAAGCAATATTTTTCGTACATTTACGCGCTAAAGTCACTTCAAAGTCTGTAGGTTTGCCGAAAAGGTAAGGCTGCTTAAGGCCGTGGAAAGGATAGAGAGAGAGAGAGAGAGAGAGGCGACGAAAATCTCGTTCGGGATGAACTTGTTTATGATGGTAATTATCGATTGAAAGGCTCTATCGCTACAGGATTTAGACCAAAGGGATCTGAGTGTCTGTCAGGTTGGCTTTCCGGTCCGTCTGCAGCACGCAACACGAACGGGACGTAATAGTCATCGTATATGTCTGTGTATGTGTGTGTTGGTTGTGTTTGTGAACCTGTCTCACACGATTGCACCAACCGGTGCAGTGGGGTTTTATTTTTAATATTTTCCTCCTTTTTTCCCCGACATTCCGTAACGCAAAGGAACGGGAAATGGGTTAGCTCGCTTCCCGGCAGTGCCTAAACCGCCTGCTGATTTTGTTTTGAAAAATCCTCAACAATCCGACCGGTACCTATCGCTTCCTCTACCTGTGCCTGTCGGCCTTTTGGGATGAAGTAACAAAAACAGAAACCGGGAGGAATGGAACAGATAATCAACAAAGTCATCAGTCTATTGCGCTGACTGGGACTGCACGGGGACTGGCGTAAAAGGCCCTGCGGAAGATAATGTTGAACCAAAACAAGAATGGTAAGCCAGCCAGCCAGTATCAGCAGGGCAGCAGCAGCGTTGATGGAGATGATGCGTGGCAATAAAAAAAAGGATCATCCGTTGCATGATAGATGGGCTGGGCTGGCGAAGCGGTGCCAGGTGAACGGTGAAATCAATTTACTTTTGGGCTCTTCAGGTGGCAAAAAGGGATTCGGATTGTGAGTGCCTGTGTGTGTGTGTGTGTGTGTGTGTGTGTGTGTGTGTTTGTTGCCCCGTGGCTCGGAAATGATTGCTCAGTTTTTCTGTTTACGGTTTTGGGTTTTTGGGTGAGAAATTCTGTTCGGTCTTGGTCTTGGTAAGTGTGTTAGTAAGGTTATCCTTGGAAGCAGCACCATTTATGACTCAGAACGAAGAAATCTTATTAGAAGTTGATGTTTAGTTTTGTTTTGGCCATGGATTGTTGAGTGAGTTGTCGTGCTGAGAATCCCTAGGAAGAATTTTGAATTGGAATATTGTTTTTATAGCATGTGGATATGGTTTTTATAGCAATTTCGACAATCTGAACTTTTGATCATTTAAATTCAAATCTTATAGAGTATTTTTCGAGCTTCATTATTAAGGTTTCAAGTCATTTAAGTAACCTTCTTTATTTGAACTTTGAAAAAGTTAAAGTCAGTAAAATAAACTTATAAAAATACGACAACTTCGTCACGATCGTTTGGTGAATCAGAAGATCGGGAAAGGATGCGACATTTGAAAACCTTATTTGCATTAGACTACAAATTTGGGATGCATTCGAAAACGTTCACAGCACGAGATGGTTCGCTTCATATGATCAAACGCTTCAAGCCACCTAAAAGGTGTCCGAACGAAGGCCACACGAAGGTTTATATCGTCTCCAATATAGCATTCGAACAAAACAAAAAAAAACAGCATCCTAACACAAACTATCACGCTGCTAATGCGCAGCAACCAATCTGCGCCGCGAGTTATGAGCCTGAAACAGTGAGCCGATAGCTTGGGGAAAATGCTTTGACATTTTGCGCCTCGCACATAATAGCGAAACATTCGCGACAAACGATCATGGTCAGCACATGCAACTGATCAAACCGATCGGGTGACGCTTTTAACGGTCACTTTTAACTCTGGCTACTCGCCTAGATGATGCAGCGAGCAGCGTAGGCTATTTCTTCTGGCGGCTTCGAACGCTCTTCGGGGTGTAATATCGTTCATTAGTGTTTCACCTTGGACCGACGTACGCGGCGTACGAACGGGGCCATTTTACTACAGTGGCGTTGCCCGATATGGTGATGGTTCCAATTTGACCGCAACGCAACGTAACCTAACGGCCATTTGATACGGACACAACACGGCGGCGTGTATTCACACACTAGAATGTGCGCGCGCGTGTTTAAACATTGGTAAAATACGCACGCAGGCGCCTCACTCTCTGAACACTCCACAGACCCAAAACGCAGTAGACCTGCCAGCTATCGGGCAGTATTTGTGTGTGTGTGTGTGTGTGCATGGTTCTTTTGCTTGAGAAATCACCCCGTGTTCTTCACTGTTCTTCACTCGACGATTCAGCTCACGGGCGATTTGTTGTTTTATTACCTCGTATGCTGCATCTCGTCAGGCACGGCCTGCTTGTTATGACATTCTTCGCGTGGGGATTTTTTGTCATTATATTTCCCATTTTTTTGCTGTGCAATTGTGTGACGAACACGATGACGATTGCTAGTGGCCGTTTGAGCTGAGAGAGAGAGAGAGAGAGAGAGAGAGAGAGAGAGAGAGAGAGAGATGGAGAGCAAGTCGGTAAAGATGTTAGTAAACAAAGCGAATAAACTAACGAGTAGAATGGATACGTTACGGTGCGTTACCGTTCGTAACGCAGTATGGTGCAAATAAATTTTGCGCTTGAATGTTCGGATGTTGGCATTTTATTGTCTTTTTCGGAAATCCTTTCACAATCTTATTATAAACAGTAGACCTTGTATTCAATATAGTTCTACTGCGAAGTTAAAATACATGCAGCTTAAGCTTTAAACATATTGACAATTATTAATTAATATTTAATACATTTTTATGCATGAGGACTCATTAAAAAGGGATATAAATCAGCATATTGTGTTGATGATAGTAATTTCCCAAAGTTTTGTATATTTTCTTCTTTTTTATCATTATCATAGGTAGTATGCATCAGATCGATCTAATTTGATTGTTGTTTAGTTTGAGTAGCTCATAATAAATAACAGTAAGATGCTCCCACCGTATGCAAATTATCAGCTTATTTGCGTAGATGCTCCAGTTTCGCTCAGCAATTGGAGACTTTTCTTAAAAAAAAGTTTCTCACCATACCTTTCATGATCATCACCAGGAGCTTTCTCTTTCCATTGTTTCCAATGTTTGAGCCATGATTTTCTGACCGTTGTGTCTGATCCTGCTAGCAAGATCAGCGAATCAATAGCTGTGATCTCAAACTTCTTGCGATTGTCTGGGCTGTTTATGACCTTCCCAGTTGAAATCTTTAACCTCGAAACTTGCAAACCATGTTTACCTTGTCATAACATATTCGCTTTAAATTTTCAGGAGAATCTGTTGATGACAATTTTCCTTGTCTTCATGAAATGCTGGTATCAGTTACGGCTCTTTCTCTAATAATTTCTAGTTGAAGCTCATTAGTCAGTTCCCATTATTATCTAGAACTTAGTGAGAGTGAATTGTATTGTGTTTACATTGCTGAACATTGTAATATAATCCCGTTTAATACTTGGTACTTCTGAAAAGATATCCACATTCGAAGGATGTTAATTCTGAAATTATCTAAACACCTTCACTGCGGCTGTGAAGTCATCACGCCCTCCACGCCAGTAGCATCAATCAAGCAGCATTGTTGATTTTTGCTGTTTGACCGGCAGCACACGACGGCCACGCTGGCCCAGTGAACTAATTTCCGGTCCGAAACGAAAGAAGCAAAACAACCCCGGTAGCCTTCGAACCGGACCCCGGACCGGACAGGTTTTTGACGCGGGAGGTTTCCTCAATGAAAGCAAAAGTGACTCCGAAATAACAGGATCGCCTCCTTCTCCTCCTCCTCCTGCTCCTCGGTGTACACGAAGGTGTTTTGTTTTGGGATGGGGAAGGGACGCAAAGCGACAGGTAGGCAAACAGGTCTTTGGCGTGAGCGACATGAGCATGTGTGTTTGTGTGTTTGCTGGCTGTGGTTTTGAACCTGTGAAACTGGATTGTCCAGTGTTTGGTGCCGAAGTGAAGACGGTCGCCGATGACCCGTGCACGTCGGACGACCCCGGAGGCTAAACCCCGTGCGGAAGAACACACACACACACACACACGAACATCTAACCTGTCCGTCCGTTTTGGAGGTTCGGTCGGTTTTGCGAATGGCCGGGTTGTTGCGTTTTGGGCCGCTCGGAGCAGTTTTTCGGATCCGGTCGGACCTGTTTGTTTGGGGCTGGTGTACGTGCCGGCCAGAACGCATCATCGCTAACGTGGTGGTGATCGTTCGCGATAGTGGTGATCCGAAATGTATCCTACGACCTCGGGATTCGGGCGTCCGCTACTGGTGAAATACTGGTTCGTTCGATAATGCGGGCTTGCCTGCCTGTCTCTGTACATTAGGACGGCAAGATAAGATGGCGCGCGGCAAGGTAGATTCTTGGCGATTGCCGTTGCCGTGATGGCAACGTGATGAAAATTCGTCCGAAGGTTACCCCGAAGCGAGCGATCGTGACGCTCCAATTGCGAATGTGCTACTGCAGGCTGTCAAAAGTGACATGTTGCTCCCGGCGGCTACCGTACCGTTGTCTACGTTCTCGAGATCACTGATCGGTGATGTGGCGGTATGGAAATTCATTAAAGCACGCAACGCGCGAAGAGGTGCGAGCCCGGTTGTCAGAGAATTATTTCGCCGTGCTCCGAAAGACCTCCTCGGACTTGACGCTAAACAGTCGAACGCTCAAGGTGACATCGGCAAACTTCACGAAGAAACGTAACGCTTAACACACAGCTTTTGGGTCGCCGTTTAAGCGGCTCGATTGCCGTTTTGACCTTTTTTTTTCGTTCGTTTGATAAAAGTAAAACATAAATTAATCTTCAGCGTCCGTCACAAGCTGCGGCGGACGGTGGTGTGTGACCTCCGGTTTGTGCCGGTTGCTGTTGTTTGCAAAAGGCGCAACACAGCGTCCGCATATATTACGCACCGCGCGGTTGCGTCAATAAGGAAGCACGTAACGTAACGCCGCACCCGACCCGTGCTGGAAAATGGTGCGACTTTTTGGGATTTTTGATGTCGCTTTTTTCGTAGTGGGTTTTTTTGTTGTTTTGTTCGGAGAAGGCCACAGGTGGGCGGAAGATGAATAAAAACGCTGGATGCTGAATCAGAGAAGCGTCTTAAAAATTCCCCACTATAAAATAATCAAATCCATTCCGTTCTTCATCCCCCCGCCCCCCGCCGAGAGCTAGGGGAGAGGACACCGTGTGGAGATTATGCTGATAGTTGATGATGGCGAATGGGAAGGTAAATTTAAATTGCTAATCGAAGACTCCACTGGCAGCTTCGGCCGTATGCGTGTGTGTGTGTTTTTGGGGATTTGTATGAGACTTCGATACAGGCAAAGAGTTTTATTCGAGTTACCTATATTATTTTTTGTTTCGTTTTTGGGTAAATCAAACCGACGTTGGCTTTTGTCTCTTAGCCAAAACTCATATGAGAATTAATGGGCAATCGGTGGGGTCGGTTTGGTGGGTCCGTTTCCAAGCGGAAGATTCGTAAAATTAAATACAACCCGGTCGTAAATTTTATCCCGCGCACCATGTTGTGAGCGTGTGCGGTTCGTTCTCCTTATCAATGTGATGCTGCGTGAAGCTAAAGGATGAAGCGTCTTGATCGTAATGCCAAAAATAGGGGGAAGGAATAAGGGGAGGAAGGGGGGGGGGGGTTGGGGATGCTAAACGAATGTTTTAAAATAATTATTATTCCTTTAGCAGAAAACTTGTTTGAAACGAGCGAAGTGCCTGTGATTTTTGGACAACTTTGTAACCCTATTGGTCCGGTGTATCGATCGCGTGGATTCTATTTTTAGCAACAGTTTTACATATTTATAAATACGAATATTCATTTTACGCCTTTTTAATTATAGAACCTTGAAATGTCCTTGGCGTCCCTTTAGGGCTGCGTGCTCAAGGTTCGTCGCTTGTACGCATCGCATTGAAATCTTTCCCGTTTCCCGCTCGATCATGTTCGATAAGTGAAACCCACAACTTTTTCATTGATTAGATAAATTTTCGCTGCAAACAGCGTGGAAGCAGCGCGACAAATGGACACACGATGATGAATAATGCTTTTGCACGGTGGTATCTCCGGTTGACTATTTGCGCACCGCACACACTACTTCACTACAATATTCATTCACGATCACGGTGCGCAAACACCGTGGTGCGTTGCCTGTGATACGGGCGTGCGGGAAGCTGTTTGTTTGTAATTTCGAATGGGAGAAAAAATGTTGGGTTGGGTTCAATTACCTATGGGTAAATATTGTCCGAATGCTTGGGAGAGGAAGATCGAGCGAGCGATGAGCTTTTGGATCGATGGGAAACTCGGATGACTGTTTGATTGCTTAGGTTTACACTCTGTTGGACATGCAATGTGTTGTCTATTGGATTTGATGGATTTGGAGATTTCTTTCTTTTTTAACTATACATTCATTTCACTTTATGTATCATAATCGTCAGTCTTAAATAGTTAAACGAATCCTAAGCATTCTGAAGCATTTTTAAAGAACCTCGTGCAAACATCAAATTAAGAACTTTTGTGTTTGCCAGTTTTATTCCTTTTTTTTGTATAAAATGTAGAAGAAGCTCCCCAAAACCACAAAGTTTCACATGTCACACGTTTTCTACCTTTTTATTCAGCCCTTTACCCGCTCATAAAATATGTGCTTTACATGATGCGAATTAAGCAAGGGGGATTTCACACAAGCCACACGGAGAAAGATATAAATTCTGGTAACAAAACCGCGCATGACGCAATCCGTCGAGCTGATCTTCAACCCCCCTGACACACCGTGTTCGTATCTTCGTATATGCGCGCGCCCGCGTATGTGTGCTTCGCCATAGAAATGTCAACTCTTCTCTGGGTTGTGTGGCTGTTGTACGTGGTGGCATCGGGCTGACGCTTTCAGATGCTTAGACACGAAAGCAATCTGGCGAAATGTTTGATGAAGCATCGAGATTCATCCGATCGTCGGAGGATCGTCGGAACAAACGAGGGGGTTGGGAGAAGAGCACCGGGGGCTACGTGAACAATGCACAGCCACTGAAGAGGCTTTCGTTTGATTAGATCAATTAGAAGGCTGTGTAAATATTGGCCGTACGTTAATTAGTTTCTTCCTGCTGTTCGTGTTTCCCCTTCATCACGTGGTCGAACCCGGGAGAAGAGGCCAAAAAAACACGACGAATACACGGGTAGCATTTCAAATGGGGTGGGGGTTTTGTTGTTTAATCTTTTACATCTTGATGTTTGAGTGGGTTTTCTGGGAGCGGTTCTTGTGAGGCATTAAAAGAAGAAAAAATCACTTCAAAGGTAATTGTCTTTATAACGTCAAATACATCTTAAACGACTGTGATTGAATATTCTTACGAAAATACTAAGATTTTCATATTTTATATAATTGTGTGGAATATTATAACTTAAAAAAATTGTTTAAATATTTTTCAAATTTTTTGATCGATTTTATCTTCCATCCAACTCTCTTAACAAGGCAAGGCTTCTCGGCGTTTTCTCGCCGACTTGAACAGCAGAAGAAAGGAATAACATCGTGCAAATGTGTGTCATTGGATCGCCGCTCGTTAGTGGTGGAGGCGGCGGATGAAAATTTAAATAATTTTCAAATTAAGCAAAACTTTGTTGCATGTGTGTGTGTGTGTGTGTGTGTGTGTGTGTGTGTGTGTGTGTGTGTGTGTGTGTGTGAGAGAGTGATGTCGCCGGTGGATTTCTTTCTCGCTGTGGAGTATTTTTGACAGGCTTCTTCGTAAGCCGAAATGGCTAGAAGATGCAGTTACGAAAGAGTGTTTGAAATCCAAAAGAAAAACAGGCATTTTACAAGCTTTATTTACTATATTTAGGCTCGTTTTTTAACTTAAGGCAATTTTTGTATTTACTTCTCGATGGAAATAAGGATCTCCACCAATCGATACTTACAAACACAACTACCACGCTTAAAGAGAACCGACCATTACCAAAAAATCCATCCAACTTTTCCAGCCATATTTGTTTGGCTTGATGCTGTATTATTTATAAAATGCACCGGCCGGAAAAATATTCACGAAAGTGTTCAAAGAAAGCTTTTTTGCGCAATTATTGACAGACATTCTTACAGCTGCATTTCACCGAAAAAAAAGCCGCATTAATGGTGCTGCTGCCGGTCAGCCAGCCAGCCTGCCAGCAGAAGGAGACCGGGAGAGAAATAACTACTCCCCATCCCCTGGCTGCACCCAGTCCCGTAAAATGTTGCATCATAATGACCCTGCAAAGTAAAATGGGGGTAGTAGCAACGCATCTCCGAAAGGATGCAGCAGGCAAGGCGGACGAGAAGCGGGCGAGAGCATTAAGAATGTTGCGCCCGGTGCCGGTGATCTTTGCCCGCTGGCACTTCCCTTTTTGATTGCTCTTTTTGATTTTTGAAGTGGGCATGTAATTTTAATAAATTGTTTCACCGCAAACCGCCGCCCGGTCCCGGCGTGTATTATCCTTCTCTACCCAAAACGAAGCTCGGTAGAGGCGCAGACACGCATCACGGACAACCGAAATTTGGTTGTGGGAGAGATCGGCGGTGGTGTGGGTTCGGCGAAGGGACCCGATAACAACGCGTCGATCGCGCGCATCGAGTACTTCGCTTTTCGTTATCCCATTAATCTTCCATTGGCGGCAGGCAAAAGCAGCCTTTTCTTTTACTCCATCCATTCTTTTTGGCTGCGTTCCCCGTTCGGGAGAGGTTTGGCGTAATGTTGAACCGCGGCTTTTTTCGATGGTCTTGCGTGGTGCTTGAGCATTGTAGTATGATGCGGGATTCAAGAGGGGCCAGAGAATAGCGTTTTTTTCGGGCTCGATCACCGACTACGATTGATCGGGACAATCGAGAGAGGGAGAGCGAGGGTACTGCTCGAGTGAAGTGTGCCGGGGCAAGGGGATGTAAAAGATGTTAAAGAATGGACAGCGCACACTATCGTTGGCACGCATCGATTGTTGGCAGGCATCCTTTCGTGGCGTTTCGTGGCGATGGCTTATTGGCGTGGCGGGGAAGTATTCTCACACACAATGGATGGGATGCTTCAGAACGACGCGGCAACAACGTCGCCGAAAGCTGGAGAAACAACAAACAAAACGGGCACGATAGCTAGTTAAACACTGCGGGGAAAGTTTCCCGAAAGATCCGAAGCGTTTCGCGGAGAAGCACAACGGAGGAGGTGAGTCGCGCGGCACACTCAAAAGACAACAGGACGTGTCGTGGTTGGGTGACGAAGATTTCACCGTTGCGACATAATTGATTAAATCAATATTATACTTAAGCACCCCTGTACTCGGTATTGTTTTTCGGGGCGGTGTTGTGGCCTGATGACGAGCTATCGTTAATCGATGATCCTGACGTATCAGGCCCGAGGAGGTACGTAATTTTGTACCGTAGTTTTATGGCACCATATGGCAAGGGTTTTCAGCTTAAGGTGGCTTTATATATGATCGAATGCTATAAAATTCGGGTTCTTATACTATCTCACTTAAAAAGAAATGCTTGCAGCAATTAAATCTGCAGCATTTATTTTAATTTCTTCACCAAATTAAACATCCGCTCAGAAGCAGCTAGCAGGCCTTCCTCTACGGTCCCGGGTTCCTTGCAGCAAAACTGCGGCAAGCAAAAATCGCCCCCAAAGAAGCAATCGCTCCCTCGAAGACAAAGGACCGCTTGCTGACCTCATTTCTCGTGAGTTTCTCAGCGAAAACAGTTACCACGTACCAGGGGAGAAGATAATAATAACACGAAGGCAAAACCAAACTACGGCGTGTCCTCGCGCTGGGCCGGAGCGGATGAAGGCGGATGGATCATTAAATCGTTACACCGTCCATCCGCCGGCTCGAGGACTCTCGCGGTGTGTTGCGCCTAGCTTGCTTGCACTCCCCTTGCACGGCAACGAAGGGACCCAAGATGGTCCCATGTATGGTTGAAATTTCTGCACAAAACAATGCATTTTCTTGTGCGCGAGTGTAATTTCGCGGTGTCCTCCCGTCGGCTCCGGCCAGCACTCCGGATGGCCATTTACCCTTTTCGGAGGTTCCGAAATACATTTCTCTTGGTCGTTGCTGTTATCTGCTCCTTTGTTCCATCCTTTACTTTCTCAGTATTCTTCGCGATGTGTGTTGTTTTTTTGTTGTTGCTGTTGCCCTATGTGCCGCAAGCAAAAGGATGTAAAATGCATCTCCCTCGACAGCCGCCGTCCGGGAAGCGATATAAAAGGAACAAAAATGGTGGAGATGGGGAGATGTGTTTTTTTCTTCTCTCGATCTTTTCATTAATGCAACGTGGAGGATGTTGGGGGGGTTGGGGGGAAGGAAAAAGGGAAAACCGACGATTACATCACGCCGTCAGTTTCATTGTGTGGTCGGAGACGGAGTTGGTGGTCAGTCTGGGGTTTTTTTGGTTCGTTTTTGAAGCGGTTTGTTTCGTTTAATGTGTGGTAATAAAATGAACTTTTGTCGAAAAGTTTATTGTTCGTAGTAAACAAAAAAAAAACAAGGATATTTTAGTGTAGGAGAAGGATGCCAAGCTAAAACCCCGAGACAAAGTCTTAAAAATCATAATTGGTTTCGTAGAAGCTGGAAGAATTCTCAATGATGCATTAAAACAATGGAAAGACAAAACTTAGCTTTAAATTCTTACTTTATGGTAGTGTTTTTAAATTGCTTCGGCTAAGAAAACTTCAGCGTAAGCAGCGTTGCGCTTAACACGGTAGGGACTGGGGATCAAATCCCATCCGAATCTCTCCGTATGTAGGACTGCCTAGCCAATAACGGGTAAACTTGGTCAACGAAGCCAGTAAGGACACGCAAAAATCTCTCGAGTAGAAGATCCTAGGAATAAGAAGAAGATTGTTTTGTATGTTGTTAATTTTATAGCATCCATTTTTATGGCAGGCTTCTTTGATGAAATGGCAAACAAAGTTAGTTGATATGGAAACGGCTTCATATAGCAGGGAAATGAAATACCTTTTATTGTAATGTACTCGGATGATATTGTCATAGTAGCCGTTGATATTGTACGCGTCATTTCAGCGCTCGGTTATTTATTGATTGCCTGTTTTTCATATCAGTTTCCGTCCATGGATCATATTATTTCTTTATTGTTTTTTATTTCATTTCTATCTTTCTGTTTCATTTCTTCTTCTTTTGAGTGTTATGTATATGAAAATGCTATGTGCGATACTCTGAGTCATCGATTCCTTCAATTTGCCCTTGTGTTTTTAAGTTTTTGCGGGGCCATTGAGCGTTCACCTGTCTGGACGTCTATCTACCATGATCCTCGTAATAAAACTGAAAAAATCTTAATCAAATAAAGCTATAAATAGCTGCCTGAGAGTTTGTGGAGTTGTAGCACCAAAAGAGGCAGAAAGAATTATTTTCAACTATTTTCTTATTTAGTCAATGGAAATAGTAACAATTTTTTATTGTAAAACAGAACTGCACAATAAATATTGCTAAAACATTATTTTATACAGTATTAACCTTTACTATTCGCTTATGTTCCTCACAAGCAACCGCTCCACACCTTATTTCCTATAACGCCACAAAATGGCCTTGCCTTATTCGATTACTTGCCCTTTTGCCTTGAACCGGCGCTAGAATTTACAGAAAATTACATCTTATTCTTGCATTCTACCCGTCAATTAGGTTCTATCGTTGAATGGAAGCTGCTTCAAAAGAAGCCCAAAAGAAGCGAGAAATTTTACCGACTCACGAAGCCGTGTGATGAATCATCAACACCGTCAATACAAGCGTCTTCGTTACGCGTGAAGAGAAAATGGTCTATCCTAGCAAACATCCCCCCCCTCAAATAATAGAGCAAAAGAAGGGGGGATAAACCTAGTTTTTTGCTCACAATTAATTCTTCAATGTAACGCAAACGAAGCGCTATCGGGGAGAGAGTTATCCTAATTAAAGCGAATTATTCTAATGATCGCAATACCGCGCCACGCTTAAATCGCGTGATCGTACGAAAGCGAACAAAATCCCCGAAAGGCATGAAAGCAATTCCCCGTATTTGGGGGCACGTGAATCAGCCAGCACGTTGTTAATCTTCTGATGTAAGATTTGATGTGTCTGGGCAGACGGGTTTTTTTTTTCTTAGCGACTCGTTCTATTTATCTCTCCTCCACCAAGCTTATTGTTACGGTGATTAAAGTTTCCTTGTTAGCTTAATACCCCGGCAAACGAAACTGTTTGTTCGTTCACAAATTGCAAATCGCACTCGCACTCGATTCAGCATCGTTTTTTTGGCAACACGTCCGGAAAGAAGGTGAGCATCGTGGTTGCGCTACAGAAAATAGAATAATTAAACTCAAACGCGTAAATAACAGCAGTTGTGGTGAATGGTTGATTCATTGGAAAAGAGAATGGATATGCAAGAATGAATGAGGGTGTGTGTGTGTGTGTGTAGCTCAATAATTGGAAGCAGTTGGCGCATTAATTGGTAGCCCCGATTGTTGTGTTACGTGAATGATGGTCCCGGCCACTAATGCCGTCAGAATGTCGAACGGATCGGAGAGTGAATGGCGTGAAAATGGCGCCAAACCCATTCTTCCGTACCTGTTTGGAGCAACCTGTTTGTTCCTGGTTTTCGGTTTCTGTGGCACGTGGTTCGTACGGATTCGCGACGATGCGCCCTCTTGAACACGCAGCGCAACCAGAAAAACCGAAGTGAACTGCCAGAAGGGGTGGTTGGGGAGTGAGTTTTGTTTTGAAATTATCATTTCAAGTTAGACAAGTTTGCTGCCTGTGGTTTGTTTCGCTTTTTTGTTTGTTGTCGGTTGCGCTTGTTACTGTCGTCGTTTTCGCGCGCGCACTCTTAACCACGTGGTCGGCAAGCTTTGCGTACCGAGAGCGCCCTCTAGCGTTCGGTCGTCACAGATTGTCACGATGGGGAAGGCAAACGGGTTTTTGCCGTTAGATGCGACCGGGTGCGTTCTTGCGTGCGTGACACACTAAGCGGGGGCCAGTGTCGCCATCTGGTGGGATTCCGTGGGAACCTGCTGCGCGTTAGCAGCTGACACGAACTTTCGACTGGTGGTGCGCTTGATTGTTTGCAACTAAAACCGGCCAAACGGGCATGTGAGCGGTCGATTGTGACCGGTCTCGTGCGGCTTCGGGGAATCCGACCATGCTGTGGCCTGGCCACCGGTTCGTGAACCGGCTTGTTGTTTACCGGTCTGTTGCTTTCTTCTGTGCCAGCCGGGAGATTTGAACCGGGCCCTTGAACCGGACTCCGACCGGTCCCACGAAGTTCACGCGCTCGCACACACACAGACCGGTGATCTGCTGGTGGATCTGCTCTGGTGTGCCCTCCCGTCTGATGGAAACCTGTTTTGCTCCAATCGACAGAGTCCTTCGGCAGGGGTGTTCGGTGTGGTACCGAGGTGGTGGTGGGTTTGTTTTGTCTGGTGTCCGGTCGAGCGGGAGGGGGCTGCTGGGGGAACATGTTGAACGGGGTGTTTTGGTTTTGGGCGTTTCTGTGCGCCAAGTGGCGCTGATCGGGGTTTTTTTTTTCGTTGGTGTGGAAGAAACCGTTTGATTGTTTCCGATCCGGGCTGCGGATGCTGGCTCGTTGCTCGTTCCGGTTTGACCGGGCAACCGGGCGTCGATCGCTCAAAAAGGTTGGCCGGGGATTGTCGGATGGTGACTTATGGGGGTTTGTCTTTGCGAGACGCGTTCGCTAGACGTGATGTTGGCGACGGTATGAAGGTTAATATTAGATCATTGAGCATTGAGCTTCGTGTAGGCTTTAGCGAGCCATTTGCAGTAGAATGCGGTATTAGGAATACATTATTGGCAAGGCGATTATAAGTTTGATCCGGAAAGATGAAATTTAAATAAAAATCGCTTTACTCAAAATTGTCCTATGAAAGGATTAACGATATTAAAATATTGGCTATGAAGTAAAATCTTTGTCCTTTTAAAGTCTCAAAATGGACAAGATTATTTTACCCACATAAATTTATACCAAATAAAAAGAAAATAAAGTGTAGGAAAGGAGCATGTCAGAGCATGCAAGGAGGGAAATAAAGTACTTCTCAAAATATTTTCTGTCTCACTTTGAGCTAATTAGATCAGGAAAATTTAATATAACCAAAGAATGTAAATTATATAGAGTAATTTTTTTTTTCATTTTTATCTGCTAATTTTATATCCAGTTTTGTTTTT
Source organism: Anopheles stephensi (assembly GCF_013141755.1). NCBI lineage: Eukaryota > Metazoa > Arthropoda > Insecta > Diptera > Culicidae > Anopheles > Anopheles stephensi. The sequence goes on from NC_050203.1 coordinate 21,085,868, forward strand.
AGCTTAAAGGTTTTCCAACAGGAAATGTTTATACTCATACTTTTGCTACTTATACTTATTTGCGTTCATAAACAGTATGAACATTTACATAAATCAACCACAAAACCATCGCAAGTAATCCCAAACCCTGGATGATGTTTATCTTTATCATCGATTAGTATGCTAAAGTAAATTTACAACACAGTGGAGTTAAATTAAAGAGATTGATTGTGGGATAAGATTCCAAGGCAAGCGATTTCCCTTCATTGCATATATCGAATTTTAAACCCGCCGGTCATAAATTACTTTGCTCATAAAATGTTTCGAAAAAAAAAAATAAAAATAATTGAAAACTAATCTGACATCGAGAGGCACCCTGGTAGGTTGGCTTCCAACCGATGCAGAAAATAAAACATAAAAAAAACCCGAGCAACCCAACGACCGCACTTCGGAAGCCCAACAGGTTGCGATGCATCGGTGAACCGCAGGTCGCCTCCCGACGCTATCGATTACACCGGATTCAAAGCTTCGGGGGAAGGTTTTGCACCGAACAAAGTAGTGTCGAGTGGTACAACCCGGCACTGCAATTCGATCGCGTGGAGGTGTATTTCGAGGATTTCGTTGTGGGTGCCGTGTAGACTGGGTGCACGCCCGCCACAAAGCCCTTCCGTGTGTGTGTGGCTGACGAGGGCGAGGACGTTCATCGGCATCGATCGAGCTCGGTGGCGAGCTAATTAGCCGTGGAAGTCGTTGAGCTGCTGCTGGTGCTGCCGTACTCGAGCGAGTGGGTAAAATGAACTCTCGAGACGAGAAAGGATCATTGTTTCCTTGGAAAACCGATCGTTTCGGTGGAGGACATGTTGCGGTTTTTGGGTCATGTTTTATTCTTATTTGGCTGATTATTTTTCATTTTTCTTTTTGTCGGTAGAATGCAGGAATGGGCGTGTTGTATTTATTTATTTTGTTATATTGTTTCAATAAGGTTATATGTATTTAAAATAACTTCTATTCGAATAAAGGAAGAATAGCACAAGGTTTGAAATTGAACTATAACATACCATGTAAAACGGGTCGTGTTAACACTAATCCAACCACTTAAATGCTTCCAGTCATCATCGATAAAGATGGCGTAATTAACTTTCCGCCGATTTGCATTGCTCAGCATAAAAAGGGCACAACGGCGGTGGTAACTACATTACTCATGCTCAGTATCATCCACCATCTCCCAGATGAGCCAGAAAACTATTGGCAGTCGATGATAGATTGCTCAATTAATGCATGCCCGTTCCTCTGGGCCGGTGTGATCTATCGGTTCGGTGCATCTAAGAGCTTTTTTCCAATTAATATTGGCCCTCGTTGTTCGTGCCGCCGCGATATGAACCGGGCACTGAAGGGGTTAAGTTGGCACGGTGTGTCCTTCCTCTGTATGAAACTGAGCTGTGTTACGATCTTTTTTACATAACCTCCGCTCCCTGTACTGCCATCTAATTGAAACCGTTCGCAAAAAAAGCCCTGGGGTAATTGTTTTACATCGCTAATTACACCGTCCGTCTGTACTTTATGATCGAGCGAGCGAGCGAGCGTGTGGAATGTATGTATTGAAAATCGCACGGAATATTATTACGAGGAATAAAATTGCAATGCAGTGCCCTACGCCGGGCAGTATGACGATTGGGGAGTGGCGATTGATTTGAGCGTTCTAATTCCCTTTTACGATCGTAAACTAATAAAAGGCTTTGGGGTTTGGTTTCGCGACTGTGTGTGTGTGTGTGTGATACGTAAGTTATCAGTGGGCCACTGTTTCCCTTTCGCCCCGGGGGGTAAATCTATTGCTACACTGGCTACCGAGAGCGGAAATGAGTTGAACGAGGGTGACGGTTAGTATGTACCGGAGAGTTGAGTAATTTAATCTGAGGCGAAACAAAACGATTTGATTTATGCGTTATGTGGTAAGGTATGGTGATTTCGCTGCGTGGCTGCATATATTAGTTAAGGGATGCATTGAAAAGTAAACAATTTATAATGCAATTCTTGGAACAGGTTTGATTCTCGAGGGAGGATGCAAAGCTGTTGGTATTTAACTATATCATTTTGTGGTATTTATTAATAAGCATGCTTGTTACAAGCTTGTTTTTATCTGTCTTTTAAATGTGCTTAAAATTAATTTATTTAAAATTATGTAAAATTTAATGTTCAACATCTGCTATAGAATGTTGCATAAAGGAAATCGATTTGTCATATTTAATTCAACAGTTGATTTTGGGGGTAACAGACACAATCCTTATAAAATATAGAAAAATCAAATATCCTATGAGTTTGTTTTGAAAGCTAAAGCTTAAAAACAGCTGTGCCGGTCTTCATACGGCAGGACTGAAGATCAAATCCCATTCAAACCGACTTCTCACACGCAGGACTGACATTCCATCTAAGGGTTTTAAAGCAAGTCACAGGAAGCCAGAAAAAGCAGGCTGAGACCTTTCGAGGTTTAAAATAAAATTTCAAGTTAATTTAAAGAAGCAATCAAATTGACTAGAAAGTAGAGCAGAATAATAAACACAAACTGCATAAGACATAGAGATTTTTCGTCTTCGTCTGTAAACATGATCTTTGGTGGTTTTATTTATCTATTTAATTGTTCCATGATTTAATTACCCTTATATCAATAGTCGTCCTTGCGTACGATGAAGGAGACGGTCTGGAAAGGATTTGATATCGGTCATATCATGTTAGCAATCGTCACAATTTGCTACAGAGCCGATCCAAAGAGACATAGAGTGCAGAGAATTTAGAAAAAATCTGAATGAATTAAGATAATACATTTTATACGATTTATGAGAAGAATAAAGATTAAATTAATGTATTCTAACCGTATCACAATGATGATGCTTACCTTCATATTTGATCGATCGTCTAACATAGTTCATTACTGGTGCTGAACCTTGACGAGAATCGACTGACAACCTCTGATGTATTAAAACGAACGTAGCAGCATCAGACCATGAGACTATCCCAGTCAAATTAAGCAACTTTCATGCTACCTACCTTCACGGTTCATCCAATTAGCCCACAGAAAGCTCAAACACACAGCAGAAAAAATATAGCAATTTAACCTCAAACATTTTCGTGTAGCATGGCTTAGGTAACGTAACAATCTACGAACGAAGCGAACACATTGTTCCCGTCCAAATTCTTCCCCAACGGCGTGCCAACAATGTTCAAGATTTCCCGCTCGAAACCGTACGATCGTTCGTTCGTTTAAAATAGTCTTCCGATGCTGGGACTCTACCTTCACGGTATGCCAGCGGCCGCCTAGTATCGAAGAAGGGAGTAGGTTGTATTTGTAATTGAAAGATTACCGAAGCACGATAACGTTTGCCCAACGCGGTTACGGTTCCTCCAGTTTCGCTGCTTGCAAGTGCACTTTAATCTGGGATGGAAAGAAAAACACAAACACACACAATTTCGACCTCAGGTGGGTGATAAACAAGAGAGAGACAAGAGAGAGAGAGAGAGAGGGAGAGAGAGAGAGAGAGGAACGTTGTTTGGTGTATGTTTTGATAAAATTATGAAAAAAAGGCACCGAAAACATTCAACCATTTACACCATTGCGATCGTTCGATGGCGGTTACATGCTATAAAACACACTGAAGTGGTGTGTGTGTCTGTTTCGCCTTCCCGTCCTGTACCATCTCTAATTGTTGCAGGATAGGAAGATAGGAGCAAGAACCTCCCGGTAGGGGAGGAGGGGGAGGGGGGGAGCCAACCCGGGGCGTTGAGATGGGTCACCGAGGTCGCGCACGGGTGAAGGCGAAGGCGAAACATGGTTGTTCACTTTATAGCTCCGCAATAGTTTGATTGAGTTAAGAGGTTTCGCAATCGTCTTTGGCAACTTGTTTGATTCGGCCCGGCACACGGCACGGACGTGTGGTGGAGGTAATGTTTTGCGCCGGGGATGGGGGGGATCATCGAGTGGTTCGTTCACTTCGCGCGCGCTGTTAATACTGTTAGTTGCATCTCGCCTGCATGACAGCTGCAGCCGGGGCTTTAAAACGCCTGTCTAGCGCTCAAACATTGCGGAGGTTTGGAAATATACTCAAGGTGGCAGGCCTGGAGGCAAACCAACTGGCAACCGTACGGCAATTGCGCCCCAAGTGTATGGGTCGTTGTGCTGTTTGACAAAATCGTAGCCCCCCCCCCCCCCCCCCCCCCGAGGGGTTGCCAACAAGGCAACAAGTTATCCACCGGGCGTGCGGGATTATGCGGGATTAGAGGCCCCCGCTCCTCCATGATACAAACTTGCTTGATTTATTTCCCATTGCATACCAAAAAATGCATTCGGTGTGCTAAGGTGCAGGAGTGGGAGAAGTAGTGTTGGTTGGCATGGCTTACTGTATGCACTCAAGTTTTCAGATGAGATAAAACAATCCGTATTGGCAGTTAGCTAGCGGACGTTGCTTCTTAAATTCTTACCGTTGAGCACAAAACAAACAATGTTTGTTTTTCTCTCTTCTCATAATATCAAACTAAGCTCCCAATGTTCCATTGCCATGCTTCAACCAGTCTGATAAATGTTCATATTTTGAAGTTAATACGGGGGGTTTCATTTAATATGGCAAGCTCTTCAACCCTTATTGTACCAGAAAGGAAGATTGTTTTTCCACAGGTTTTTTTGTGATACTAAATGATTTGGGATAGTTTGCTTTCTTATACTTATTCCTTTTCACTAGAACCTCGGAAGGTCTAGGGCCTGCTATTTCTAGCAGTCTATGACTTGATTTTACCCGTAGTAGGATGGTCAGTCCTACGTACGGGTAGGCAATATGGATGGGATTTGAATCCCGATCCTGCCGTCCTGCGATGCTATGGCCTCTGCCACCGATCTGCCCCTGCTATATCAAGAAGTTTGCTTTATCAAATGAAAAGTTCTCGACGTATCAATTACCTTTAACATTTAATTGAGTCCAACCGAATGTCTTTTTTCGTATTTTTGTATCATTATAAAAAAAACTCGGTTAAAATAAGAGAGCAAGTAATATACAGCGATTTTCAGTTGATAAGGCAATAGCATCCATTTTTATGTCAGGCTTCTTAGATGAAACGGCAAACAAAGCTAGTTAATGTGGATTGATTGATTGATTGATTGAGTGAGTCATAGTACCCGTTGGTATTTTACGTATCTGCACGTACGCTAGGAGGTCGAATACAATATCAATGGCTACTATGACAATATCATCTGAGGACATCACAATAAAAGGTATTGGATTCCCCTGACGTCTGAAGTCGTTTCCATGTCAACTAGCTTTGTTTGCCATTTCATCTAAGAAGCCTGACATAAAAATGGATGCTATTGCCTTATCAACTGAAGAACCCAGTAAATGTGGATTGCAAAACAACCCCCATTCCCTTAATTACCCATTCCCAAACGAATAGATTGATCACACATTTCATGTAATATTCGTTCAATTATTCAATATTTGCGTGTCATAAACGTTTTCTCATGCAAAACACGAATAAAAAAAAACTTTAATTGCCTTTGATGCAGTGAAAAGTCGAAAATGGTACCATTATTCTTCAGGTTTTATAATTTACTGTGCAACACGCCCGAAATTGACATCAATTGAAACGTGAACAAATAAATCTCTCCTGTGTATGTAAAAGTGAGAAATTATTTCCATATTTTTCCAACCAACAGTTTTCGATGATACGTTTCCACAACAGTAAAAAAAAAAACGGTTGTGCATCGATATATCAAGCCAATACGACCCAATCACGGTGCCATATTAAGTTTCTCCTTACCAGCTTTTGCAAACGCCTTCCCTCCCTTCAATTTCATTGATGAGTTGGGCAATATGGTGATTTTACTTGGTGATTTTACTGCTTGGACGGTTTTTGTTGTTGTTGTTGTTGCGTTTATTATCCTTTTGCACGAATTTCATAACTGGCCGACGACAACCAACAGCGGACACTGCGGGGGCTTGTTTTGCGAATTAATTTTAATTAACGCGACCAGCGTACGTCGTCCGATGGGTCGACGTGGACCACGAACGCGCGCCACCACGGGTCATGTTCGCGAGAGTTTGGAAATAAAAATCAATTTGACAGCTTCATCGCGGTGGATTATCGGTGCACGGGGTTTGTGCACGAGATTTAAACAGACCGGACGGCCGCAAAACGGCTCATGCTTGCTGTGAATTTATTTATGCAGAAAGCGAGCGTGTATCCATGAGTGTGCGTCTCACCTCTGCAAGTCGATAATTTCTCTTGCAAAAGTCGCAGCAACGAAAAAAAAGGACGATGAAATTTCGCTACAAAATTAGCACACCGTACCAGAGAGATAACAAAAAGAAGAAAAAAAAATAAACTTTCCTTCTTCAGCCGCACTCTTAGTGGCTTGACGTGTGCGTGGGTTTATAAACGGTGATTCAAATGTCACACGGGTGCACATAAACGGGGCGGAAAGGACCAGCTACTCCAGCGAGGGCGGCGTGTAGGGGGAAAGCGTTAAAACGGACGCGGGAAGGATAAAAACGGTGCCAATTTGGAGAAGGCGGATAGTGATCAGCGATTTGCACCGATCGTGATCGCGATCTCGCGCTAAATGTCGTTGCCGTGTGGGTGGATTAAAAAATTACTACCTTTGCCGAGTGTGCAGGGGGATGATGATGATTATTGTCATTCGAGGGAAGTGTGAAAGGGGAAGAAGAAGGTGGTCGGTGCCCTGTTTCGTTTCCTTTCGGTTCCGTCAATCAAAATCGTTGTCGATCGTCGTCGAACGCCACGCAAGTGTAGAGATTGGTTTGGTGTGGTGCGCGCCTGTGGTGCGTTATTTTATTTTGAACAGGTCACCCTTTGCCGGTACTCGGACTCGGGGAAGGGGGTAGTTGCAAGGTTGTTTTGGTACGAGACACAAAATTTATGGGATCACAGCATCCCAAAATGGACGACAAAGAACCACTCTCACATGTGCCGGTCGCGTACGGTCGGTGCAACGGCGACGGTGGTGGTGAGCGGGGAAAGGATTTACGGCACAAGTGGCGTACAGCTGCCATTAAAGCGTACCAATTTCCGTGCGGCTCTGAGAAGCAGTGCCCGTGTGCGATCAAATTCAGCCAATTTTTGTCGCATGCGGACGTGGTTTTTCTGCGGAAATGAGTTGGTGCGCGTGCTGCTGTCACACCCGTCGTAGTGGCTGGCAAGTGTGTGCCCGGTCGGAAAGTTAATAAATTGTGTGCTGCTGGTCGCGTTGCACATTTGGTATCGCTAGAGGTCGCTCTTGCACTGTGGCATGTGCATGGGACATTTCGATCGTTGAAAGGGGGGCGAGAAAATATTAACGCCGATCATATTAGGTAGTTTATTGTGTTTGTGGATGAAAATTTGCATGTGATGATAGAATTAGTGTACTGAAATATTAACCTAAAAAACTAGGGTTTCGTATTGCTTTTCTAAGGTGGTAATATTTTCGCAGAAACTGTTTTAAACTTAATTGGCGCCCGCAAGGCGATGATTTTATTATACAGTGTGTAACGTAACTATAGGATCACCCTTTTTAATGTGGGTTAGCGTCCTTATAAAAAGCATTTTAGTAGACTATTTAAATTGTACCAAAATACAGTGCTGTACAAAAAATAAGCCGCAATTTAACTTTTCTTCATTTAAATATAAGCTCATGAAAGATAAAAATTCAAAAGGGAAATCTTGTGAAAATGACGTGTTTGATAAATTCAAAAATTATGATTTTTTTTTGTTTTTATAATACTCTGTTTATGATTTTGTTATTGGACTTCTGAGAATCTTGGAATCTCAGATTTTATCGGGGACTTTTAGATTACCTAAGCAAATATGTTTGTACGGTTTTTTACACAAACTGAAAGTCAAAATTAGGCACTGTCATAAGCATTAGATTTTATTGTAGAAAAATGCATTTTTTGAGTATATATACATAAATAACTAAAATATTTCATTTTTTTGAGCAGCTTTAGTTAACGATGCACTAAATATGGAAATAAAATATTTTTAGGCAATCATAACGATACCAATTTATAGAACCTTGACATGCTTTTTACTCAGTTATTCAGCTTTATATAGAAACTTTTTAGAGTTTTAGCATATTTAATTCTCCATATCTCCGCAGAACTGTGACGCGTTTAGCGAATAATTTATAAAAATGCTTCGGAATCATCAACTTCATGCTCGAAAAATCAGACGTTCATATAGTTATGACATGCACTGTACATTACTAAACATTTGTTGATTTTTTTTAGATTTCATATTCTTATTGCTCTTCAACATCTTACTCTCCCATCGTGCATGTGTATGTGGGCCGTCTTATCGCCCAAAACCCTTCCTTTCTGTCCCATCCTTACAAAGTTCGCATGCGGTGCAAGCGACAACAATCAAATTTGTCGTTTGCTGTAAATTCTTTCTCCACCTTTAGCCCGCCTTATTCCGTTTTAACGAACGGCTCAAACCAACAACGATCCACGATACACGAGTATCAGGTTACACCCTGTTGCCCGATGGACCTGCCTCGGACCTTGGTGTTTGAAGAAAAGTTAGCTCTCGCGTGGCTATCCCGCACCGTACCCTCGATCTAACAACACCGTTCCCGTTCCGTGTGGAGGTTTCAGGTGGGGGTTTTTAAGTGCGTTGTTGGTGCCATGTTAGGTGAAACGAAATTGTCCCCGTTCGTACTGGGCGTAAGCGAAACGGCACGGCACAAAAACCGCAAATGCGAAAGGCTTATTTTACGACCCTTGACCCCTTGGGCTGGGGGGAGACCCAAAGATGGTCTCAGTGAATCCACACGATCACCAGCTATCCACACTCGCACCAGGGATGGTTAGCAGAGCAGATTTAGTTTAAGTAAAATTAATTACAGCTTTGATCGATGATCTCCTTAGCAGGTGTTTTGCGAGCAGGCGCGGCGCTGTGCTGTTAGATGCCTTGTTCGATTCCTGCTCAATTATTCTTCCTCATGTTTCGGGGCCGATCCTGCACAGCCATTCCACGGTGCTTATGACGCTGATCGATGGTGTACGCCGTACGCCACCACAGTGCTGCACACATTATGCACTGACCACGGAAACGTAACGTGTAAGCAGCTTAGTGGCGTGAATTTATGGCAAAACATTTCGGTTGCATTAACCTTTCGGGCTCGCGCGCTCGACCGATGTGACATTGCGTCGTGTGATTCCTATTTGCGGATCATATTTTAGCGGATTTCGGTTCGAGCAAAAAAATTAAAACCATTTCTAAATGTATTCGTCCTCAAGAGACGGCGTGCCGCGTAGGGCGCAATTTCAGCAGCGAAATGACCGGCTTTAGCGCAGTTTAATCTATGTCCTTTACCTTTTTAGAAATGATGGTATTTTCGGAAGGCATAATTGTTAATTGCTTCCTTCGCTCGAGGACTCTAATGTCGCGCCGAAAACACACGCCCAGCGATCGTTGGACTGTGTACGATCGGAAACGATTATTCACCTGTCAAACTGGTCACATTCATTCATCGCCGAGGTCGTGATCGTGACGCTCTTTTTACGGACCCGGCGGTTCGAAAATTATTGCATGAGCGAAACGACGTTGTGCAACATCGCAGCCAGTCCCCTTGACTACAATTTGGTGTTTCTATAGCTGACCGACCGGGCAGGGCCCATCATCGCGACCTTTGCTGTGTGCCCGGGACGAAGAAATTGCGCCCTCCGAAAATCTCATCACGCCCTCAGGGTCTTTCGCTCCTTCGCGATCATGTGTGTGTGTGTGTGCTTTGGGGTCATATTAATGTCTCTCATTAGGATTATTGTCTTCTTGACGTAGCCCCTGATGCGGACTACACAACAACGGGACAACGGGGTTCGTTTCATGTCATTTCGTTGAAATCTTTCGTACGAGTGTGTGCGGTCTCGCTGGCATACATGGAATCGAATCTATTCCGTTCGAAATTGGACACTTTTGCTGGCTGTTCACAGGCTGTACCTTTTGCAAAACGGATGTCTCGCGGACTGTTTTCCAATATTTTTGTCTCTCTTTTTTTTTGGGTTCGCTACCCCCCCCCCCCTCCCCCCCAAAACGTACAAGTGTTTCGCGCTAGCAATCGAGGTGAAGTCGAAGATAAGTGTATTGATTGGCACCTGTGACAGGCCCTGAAAAAAGATGGAGGGGAAAAGGGGTAAGTTTTCTCTTTTCCCTTCCGCCCGGTTCGGTTGAACGGCCGATTTTTCGATCGCGACAACGCACCCATCGCCGGTTGGTTCTGCCCTCGGGCCATTCCATATGCTGGACCCTGGTGGGCCTCGTTTTGGCCGGACGGTGCCGAATATGTGCAAGACGCGGGTACACTGTAGCGAGCCTAATGGGGTCAAGCCATTTGGGGGCGACCTCCTCCAGTGCACATTCGACGTGCCTGGTGGCCGTTAGGGTTGGCTTCGGTGCTGCAAGGCATCCTTTTGTCTGGGTAATGGTTGAGTTATCCGTTTGGGTTGGTAAATAGGAATAGTATTAGGAGTTTTTGTATAAAATGTTTTGATCAGTGACGGAAATAGGCTATCAGCTGAGACCTCAAGTCGTAAACTTTACCACAGATACCATGAATGATCTGCCACAGTGAGAAAAAAAAACTCTTTCGATGGAATGTGACGAATTCGATCAATCGTCGTCGTCTCCATTTGATTTAGTTTAAATTGCTTTAGTCCTCTGCAATCCTCTGTAATATCCCCAAACTAATATAGATGTTTTTCTTTTTTCTTCCAGATCTACTTTCCACAACGATGTAACGCAACACATTTCGAGAATGAACCAGAAAACCCGTCAGCAAAGCAAAAGAACAATAAAAAGTACCATGTAATCAACAGCACCGTCAACAAACCGATCACACAACGTCTTCCGTCCATGCGTCAGTGATTTACAGTCTGTGAAATATCGTGTAACGATTTTAACCTATTGTGCAACCACGAATCTCCATCTAATGATGATGATAGAAATGATAAAACTACAAAGCAATTATATGTAGCACGCCTAGATTCAACCGCTCGAAGCTTGTGCCATACAGCATACATCGATTAAGAAGTGATGGAAGTTTGCTGAAAATTGTTGCATACAAAACTGGATGAATGTTCAACTTTAACCGTACAAATGAATGTGTGCCTAATGTTTGTGATTTTCTGATGGAGCTGCTCATGAAACTTGTATCGTTTTAACCATTGTAAGTATCAGATATTTTTTAAATTAAAAATTGATTAGCTAAAACAACTTTTGATCTGTTAAATAGGGCAATTTTTGGTGCACTTTGCTCTATTTCAATGTAGGAGTGCCGATGCCGGAGTCCTAGCCCTTCGCTGGTATTCGATCGAAAAAAGCAGAATCAGTCCTCAAATTTCCCACAATAACGCTAGTTACAAATTGCCCTGGAATGTTTGTGTGGTCAAGCAGGAATCGCTCCCCGTGCTCCTGCCGGCCACCTAACAGCGCAAATAGATTGAACAATGGTGGAAATAACCGAACAATCACCATTATTTATTATACCCCCGTCTTTTTGCCGAAGGTGTGTCCATAATCCTTTGCCCGTGTTAACGTCCCCCCTCCCCCCGTCCAGAAAGGGCACCGTTTGCGGAGGACCGAACGCAATTCAAATGACACCGGGGCGATGGTGGTGGACCATACAAAGCTCGTAAATCATCGCACGATTGAGCGGTTGAGACGCGAGCGTAAAGTGAGATATTTATACGTTGTCTAACTCACCACCGCACTACGAGCAGTAGCACCGATCGTCATGTGGTTTGCGTTGATTTGCAATTCGCGATTAAACCTCCAGCTATGGGGTTTGGTAGCGTTGAAAATGATAACAAAATTTATAGGCTCAGCATACCACTGTCACAATTGGTTGGCTGTGCGGTGGAGTGAGTACGAGCGGGGAGGGCTGGGAGCAGGGTCAGATCTTCGCACCTTCAAATCCTTTAATCCGTTTTCCCATACCCATTCGCTTGGGCAATTAATTTTTCATACGTGAAAATGCAAAAAAAAACCTCCGATCGATCGTGTGTTGGTGGGTACAGTTCTCGGTCGCATGCATTGGTGAGGCAATAAATCTTACGCGCTCACCTTTCCCGCTGGTGTATGATAAGATCAGAACGAACCCGTTGTCCTCTTGTAGAAGTTAGCGTTGTTGTGCAAATAAATACATCTCTAACATGGTACTAGTATCGGTAGCTAATGTATCTCTTTCTTCCTATTTTTTGGCTTCTTTTCACAGTGTGATCATGACCTGCTGATGTGAATTTTGTGGCAAACAACTAGCAGCATTGTGAAACAAATTGAGTGCCAATCCAACCCGCAGGACTTGGAGTGAACTTTGCGTGCCAAACCGCACCGAAACTCGTGCAATAGAAGTGAGAGAAGGAAGAGCGAGAATGTCTGCATCACCTGAAATGCATCATCAGCACCAGCAACAGCTTCAGCAGGAAGCTAACGGTGCCGCGCCGTTGCAGGGTGAGCTAAAGTCTGCGAGTGCTGAAGGAACACCTCCGCCAGAGCTGGCCACTATGACGACCGTGAGCGTGCTGGATCTGCATAAGGATTATAATGGTGGTGCTGGTGTTAGTCCCGGTGGGGCAGCTACAGGGTCAGTCACGTCACCGCACACCATCGTCCACGATGGTGCCACCGATATGAGTCTTCCGGACGACGGGACGACGGAGAAGGTGTACGACAAGGAGACGAACACTGTGTACGTCTATACGACGGCTGCCGGGGCAGCAGGACATAAGCTAGCTGCGAATGCACATCACCATCAGCTGACTACGATCGTGCACGGTCAGCAGCAGCAACAGCAAATGCACTCACCGGATCAGCTGCATCCGAGCGAACATCACGCTGTCGCCGAACAGAATCTGCTCCATGCTCGACTGATCCAGCAGCAACAGCAGCAACAGTCATCGGACGAGCAACAGCAGCACTTGCAGCGAATGTCCCCGGTCGATCAACATCAGCAGCAACACCATCAGCAGCACCCTCAGGTGCACCCGGACGATGGTAGCATCATCGATGGGCATCGTTTGCTACCGGCAACCATCAATGGTAACGATGCTGGTGATCCACAGCAGCAGCAGCAGCAGCACCATCAGCATCCGCACCTCGGTCGAATGTCACCGGAGGAGCATCAGGGTGGGGTACGGTTGCTCGAGGACAGTCACATACAGCGACTGCTCGGCAATCAGGAAATTATCAGTCGAGACATCATAAACGGTGAGCATCACATCATAACACGCAACGAGAACGGGGAAACGATCCTGACCCGCATTGCCATCTCGACCGCTGACCAGCTGCTGAATCGGATGGATAATAGCATCATCTACACCACGACTAGCGGTGGTGGCGGTGCCGGTGGGGCAGTCGGTGTTGGCCCTCAGGAACAACTACCGACCACGGTGCTACAGTACGAGAAGGACGTGGAGGACAAACATCAGCAGCACCATGGTCATCCACACGCGGCACCCCACACGCATCAACCGCAGACGATCTACACGACGGCGGCCGGTGGACCCGCACCGGACCAGACGCAGACGAAGCAGATCGTGTACACGCTCGGCGGTGGTGAACCGAAGAACGTTATCTATGGTGATCCGAAGGCAGCTATGCCACACTTCGAGGCGGTTCCGGGTGCCGGTGGTGGTGGTGGTGGCGGTGGCGCCGCCAGTGGTCCCGGCGGATCGGGCGAGGAAGATAAACCTCAGATCGACTACGTGTACAACGAGGGCAACAAAACGGTGATCTACACCGACCAGAAGGGGCTGGAAAGTTTGTACGCGAACAATGAGCTCGGGCTGATCGACGGTACGCAGATTGTGGTGCAGGGCAATCTGCAGTACACGCAGCAGCAGGGCCCGGACGGTACGACCGTGTACGTGGTGTCCTCGGATATGAACCCGGAAGATATTAGCGGCCTTCAGCAAAGGTAAGTTTTGTAAGCAACTATATTTCGGCTTTGCTATTTAACGTTTGCAATTTGCACTCTCATCGCTGGGCTGCCGAAACTATGATCGATTGGACATCGATCTTGGCATTTAATTGATTTTGTTTTTGCTCATGGTTGCAAAATTTGATTTTGAAATTGTTCATCGAAATATTTTACTGTAACAAATCAATTTGTTGCCAGTTTTGAACACCGATAACGGTGAACGACTGTTTTACAGTGCGTAGCATGAGTGTAAGATCATTATTTACTTTCAAGGCTTTAACACTTTTTTATCGATTTTGATTGGTAAAGTATAACTTTTAGTGCAAGTAAAAAAGAATGGAATATAAATATCACTAAATGATGCCTATATATTTTTACTTCTTCTTATTACTGGGCACTATAATCTTGTAAGGGCTCGGCGTACCTTCTGTGGCTTGGTTTTACCCGTAGTAAAGTCGGGGTCACATGATGGACCCCGGGATTCAAATCCCATCCAGACCGCCTGCCCGATACGAAGGGCTGACTACTTTGCTACGGGTAAAATCAAGTCACAGAAAGCCAGAAATGGCAGGCCGAGACCTTTCGTGGTTGTAGCGCCACAGAAGAAGAAGAAGAAGCTCCCACATTCCGGGGCTTCAATTGCGGGTAAATAGAAGTCTTTGAATAAAATTTTTATCTTTGACAAACAAGTGCTTGTACAATAACGTCAAGAACTGTAAAAACTATTTTATGATGCTGTTGTTTTGTATCTGTAATGATTAAAAGCTGTGTAACCAATATTTGTTTTAATTCTAAAATAGCCATGTTCACTTGTTCCTGTTTACCTTCTCAGTGGTTTAAATATCAGTGAACTAGTTCACATCAAAACTGACCGAGAATATCGCTGTGTCTCGCGCTGAAGTTTAATTAAAGGAATGTGTGCACTGGAATCAACTTCCACCTGACTTCGCAATTGTAGCAATATCAATTACACATTTTAATGAACATCTGTTACCGCCGTTGCACTGTCGGATCGGGACAAAACCACAGGCACAGGACAAACCAATAAAAAAAAAAAGGAATATTTCCCCACGATCTTGCGATTGCGATAAAACTCACCCATCGGTACGATATTTATGTCATTAAGAGTTAATTGGAACCGCCGTACAGCAAAGCACAAAAAATCGACGAATCGATTCACAATCGACGCTAGAAAAACGCGCTCTCCCTATTTCTTATCTCTTCCCCATTTGATTGATTGTGAATTCATGATCAATTTCTCAGCAAACAAAGCCTGACGCGCACTGTGAGGGCTGCTGGGAGTTTCTTCTTCTTCTTCCTTTTTTTTACTACCGCGCCATGTCAGCCCCGCGAAAACTGGTGAAGAAGAGATTGCGAACTCGAACCGTCCAGTCGGTGGGGGCTGTGAAGGTCTGCGTGGCAATAAAGTGACACCATCGGGTGGTAGTGGCAAGCAATAGGGTTCCGCTACCGAAACCACAATTCACCATTTTGAGCCGGCCTCGGGTGCGGCCATACAAGGCAGCGCAGCCGATCGGGAGTCGTACTGCTCCCTCAAGGATGCAAGACCGTTCGGGTTGCAGCCTATGTGAAAGCCAACCAGAAGCATCAACCCCAGAGCATCCTTGCAGACGACGAATGGGATCGTCGATGGGCAGGGAGGCGAGCAGCACCAGAACGGTTCGCATGGCTTTTTTTTTCGTGTGGTATTGTTGAAGTACACACACACACGCACGCTCGAATGGGTAGGGTGGATGAGGGTGCCAGCCGAGTGGGAGGGAAAACTCCCAAGCACATCAACCACAACTGGCTTGCGAGCATTGACAACGAGATAATGATAATGACACAATCGCAAGACAATCGTTAACGATGTTATACATACATAAATTCCGAATCGGTCCGCGAGGACGATCGGTTGATCTTCATGGTTAGGGGCCGCTGGCTGGCTGGCTGGCTGGCTGGATGCGGCCGGTCTCATTACAAATTCATGCAACGTTTCTCGCATTTACAATCGTCAACGTTCTCATAATAACCGTGCGCTTGTGAATACTAATTCGATGGTAATTTAATTTCGAATAAATTTCGATACGAATTCACCAACCGGCTGAGAGTGGTTGCTGTCGGCCGTACGGGGTAAAGTTCTCGCTCCAACCTCAATGTTGTGCAGCGCGCGCGTCAGTGCTTCCGCTTTTTGCACGTTACATTTTTCATCGAATCATCAAATTGATTCACTTGCGTGCGGTTAGGGTTGTTCGTCATGTTTTACTCCTGTGTTGCTTTTTTTGTCATTCGTTTCATAAGGAAGGCCTTAATTTATATGCCCCAACGTCGTGTTGTCTGCTTGTCTTGTCGTGCTTGTTTTTTTTCGCTTCTCCCATCTCCTTCCCGCATTTCATTTGGAACGTTTGCTGGTGAAGCTGCGGGAAATGATTGTTTCCTCGCTGGATCAGACATTGAAGTCTCTTGTGTGCCTTTTTTGTGTGTGTGTGTTTGTTGCGCTGCATTCCTGCAACCGTTTTCGCGCGGAAGCATCGCTCGGTGATTTAATTTATGAGCATTTGGTTTGCATTCGGTCCGGCATCGCGGACAGATGGTTCATTCGGTACAAATTTTGAGCGCTTTCCTGCACTCGGCGAATGGACGGGACGGATAGGGGCGTGCAATGACAGTTCCCGTGCTGTCAAACTCTTCCGACAGGCTAGGCCTGGTTTGATGAGGTCCCAAGCTGATCGTCAATGGGCCTGCTGGTGGATTGAGTTTTGTGCAGCGAGGTTTTTGGCAATCATGAATGTGAGCCAATGTGCGCCGGTTGTTGGTTTTTGGTCGTTGTTCTTTTTAAGGTTGAAGGCCCCCCCCTCCCCCCTTGCTTGACAACCGAGCAAAAACGGTAGCCGAGAAACGTTGCTATTTTTGATGCATTTCAACGATGATGAAATTGTTTCCATTGCATTCGGATGGTTTGCGGAAGGACACAACAAAAAAACACACCGAATCGAATCATCCTTGCTATTCATGTACGAGATGTTTGCTCGTTGTTTTTGGGACGGTTAAAGTGTCGTTTATAAAATGCAACACAACCATGGTGAGAGGGATGGGGTGTGTAGGATCGGTGAGAATTCTGTTTAACAAGCCAAACGCAAAATTGTGTGGCAGAGGTAACAAAAAAATGCATGGCAAACTGTAAACGACCAACATGTGTTTCATTGAGTCATGCGTTGATCATTGATGTGAAATAAGAAGGAACCTGGCATAAGGGAAACCTGAGGCAATTTGTAATTTGTTAAGTTTACTGAAGCTCAGGACATAAATTTATTTTAATTAATTTTAATTGATAATCTACAACCCTACCATGGTATCGTCTCCCAATCCAGCATCTCAACCTTTACTTAGAGAGTCAATACTAACTTGAATCTCACGTCAGGATTGACGCGCCACAACGCCTGTTGGATGGAGCTTTTATGCCTGATGCTTAGACCCTTGAGCACGTCGATAATATCCTCCAAAACCTCTTAAGAGTTGTCTCGGAGTCTCGGACTGATCCCTCTACAGGCGAAAAGCTTAGATGTATAATGCTTAGAGCCTTGAGCACGTCGATAATATCCTCCAAAACCTCTGAAGAGCTGGGACTTCTACCTCAGACTAAAATCTTCACAGGTGATCAGCCTCGATGTCTAATGGTTAGAGCTTTGAACTCGTCTTTAATGTCCTCGAATACCTCTGAAGAGTTTCATACTTCTTCCTCAGATTGAAACTTCCACAGCTGTGCAGCTCTGGTTTGTTGTTCAGAGTGTGCTATTGATAGGCGCATAGTGATCAAGATCTAGCGGGCCGATGGCAACCGTTGATCAAATCCGATCCAGATCGCCTCCCCGTTTGCTGGACAGACTTTCCAGCTACGGGTAAAATCCAAGTCACAGAAAGCCAGAAATGGCATGGCCGAGACCTCCCAAAGTTGTAGCACCAAAGAAGAGAAAGAAGGAGATCGAGATCTAGGACATTCAAATAGTAGGTGTTTGGAAGGGACTATTTTTTATTATCGACACCTTCACATTTTCATTTGCCACCGTAAAACGATCCAGTTTTCCATTGTCGGAATGACACTTTCGGGTTGAATTATGAGCTCACGGTTCACCACACGTGGCCTAACAGTAATGCCCGCTAGAGGTCCACAAAACTGCAGCCCAACAAACGACCAGCAAAGTGTGTGGGAGCCGGACAGTTTTGTTCGCTTTGTTCCGGCCGATTTGACACGGCACGGCTTAGATTGCAACCAAACGAAAGCCTCTACCAACAAAAGCCAATGCATCTCGCGAACGAACACGCGAAGCAAATTGCTTTTCGGTTAACCTTTCGGCGCTAACGGCCAACTAAAGCTCCCGGTGTTTCCCCATGTGCGGAAGCATCATCACAAACGATTTGTAAGCGTGGCTGGTGCTAGTTTCATTTCCCCACGAAAAAAACAAAAAAAACGCCGAGAAGTTTAACTTAATAAATCACCGGAGGACGGCTCATTCGAAGCCACCCGCGCGTCCTGCCAGCGCAGCCTGCCCAAAACAAAGCAGCCGAGTTTGCCAAAGGGAACGTAATTTATGGGCTGAGGAAACATAAATTAGATTTACCACCATTAAAACGTAACCATTACACGAGCCGGTAGTGGTCGGTACGCGATTATGGATCTGGAAATGGACTCCCAAATGCGCATGTTTCGCGCTCGGCTGTTACTAGCGAATTTACGATGCGGTACCGGGGAGTGACAAAATGGCCCGTGGTGGCCTTGTTTGCTGTACTGTTGTGCGGCTGCATTGCAAGTAGATCCATCTTGCATGCTGCTATCTAAACGGTAGAGTTTTACCCGATTCAATTGCAGTTCCGGAGAACCTAGTCGGGTTTAGTGGCGTCCTTTTACATTTGGCGATCGGCTCCCACAGCTTGGGGAGCTTGGGAACGGGGAGCTAGAACTTGGCAGCAATGTGTGTCAACGTGCATGCCTCGGGTTATTCGATAGACATCTATTAGCTAATGTCAATCGTATGCAAGGTTAAGTCCGTCCTGCATAGCTACATTTAATATTCATTCCTTCAACCAAGCAGAGCAATATTAAGAATTCAGTTTTAGTATTGCCGATGACCATACTTCTACAGATTTTGCTTGAAGAATTTATCGACAGCTATCAACGTGTTATATAAACGAATGATTTATCAACATACATCCTCCAGGTTGCACCGGTTACGTCCCATAATTGCGTCGGCATTGCCCGGTCGCTTCGATTTATTGTTATTAGTTTTTACGATTATTTTAATTAGACATTAGCTTCACGTTCGTCTGGTGCGGAGACGTTACCCTGACCAGATCCGAAGGCTGATCGATGATGTGACACGGTGATCACCAAGAGGTGTGTACCTCGGTCTGACGTTTCGTTTCGACATTTGATTGGGAAACGTGTAAACGCTTCAAATCCTTTAAACGAGCTTCATATTAACGGCGTTGATTGGTCTTGTTTAACACGGTTCATTAAACTATTAAAACGCGCAGTACGCCGTTGCACATGCGCACCGTGGAATGCATGTAAGGTGGCATGTAAAAATGCTGGCCAACTCGAAAGAGGGAGTGCACAAAATCTGTTGACCACGGCTCGGCTCGCGCACGCGGATCGCAAAACCAAAACTCTGCACGGCAGATAATTTATTGTGCGGTCACTTGTCGGTTTGCGGTGAAGCGAAAAAAAAAACACCAGGCAAACTGCCGTGGCTTGACCGTACCGGTTGAGAAATCGGTACCGGTGCCAGTGTGCGCCAGAAGCTGCAGGGAAAGAGCTTTCGTTCGGGCCGTATGCCGGGTGCGTGGACAATAATGTTCGTACGCGACGCTAAAGTCCCATTTAGGACATGAAAAATAAATTAAATTTTACCAACCCGAGAGCCCCCCGTGTGTGTGCGAGCTTATGGGCGCCGGTGTCCGGGGCTTGATGGGTGCCACAGTCAGGCGCTCGCGTGATTGGTGGTTTTATGTATCCGGCTGGTCGGTCGGTTGGTTTAGAAGCGCTTAGACGTGGCCGGGAACGCTGGCAGGGCAGGATTATAATGTAATGTGTAAGGTGTAACTTTGTGGCAGCGAGAAAAATATGGTTATGTTGCGTTGTTTCTGTTGCTTAAGAATCGTGTCCAACGAGAGTGTTTGTCCGTTGCATTAAAGACGGGTGTAGAAAAATGTTAGAAGTTTGAATATTGCTTTTTTATAATGAGAGCTATTACAGAATTCGATCGAAAATCTCTCTAACAAATATTTTCAGACATGATTGATAAGAATTCGGTATTCTGAAACTTTGTTGGAGAGTAAACACTTTTATCGACCTCCATCGATTAATTCTCCTACAATCAAAAGGAAAAATGTAAATATTGGCGTTTATCGTTCTGTTATATTGACATTGATGTTTATACAAGAAAGATAGATGAAAGAATTGAGGGTCTAGTTGAATATCGCCTATACTAGATTTTTTAGACCCCAAATGGCAATTGGATTTATGAAGTCAAATGCCTACCATGTTTTTGTAAATGTTTTTTTTTTTGTCACAAAACCTACGGATATCTGTTACTAAAACGATTGTTAAAGTTTAGTGAAATATTAGTCGCTTGCAAATCAATTCCGCAATTAATAACATAAAAAACAACGAATGAAATGTACAAATTCGCCTTAAATATTCTACGAAAGGGACGGCTCGGTGGAAGAGGCGACAATGGCACCGGTCTTCATACTAAAGAACTGGGGTTCAAATCCCTTCCGGACCGTTCCCCCGTATGAGGAGATTGACTATCCAACTGCGTGGTATCACCATTAAGTCTAAAAGCCAGAAATGGCAGGCATGACCTAAGAGTATAAGCGGTCGTTAGACCAAGAAAGAAAAAAATCCTTCATAATAAGTTAGCTTAGTTTTAAATGCTTCAAAATCACTTGGCCACAAATTGCACACATTTTAAAAAACTTTCTAGCAATTTCATCTTCTCTTTTGAGTTTTGTTTCAAATTAAAAAAATATAACACTACTCTAAACAACCATAAGCCACTCTTAGAGTAAAATGTTTGATAATATTTCCCCAACCAGTGAGATCACAGTTTTTTTTATAATGTGAGTTTTTATTTGCTTTTCGGTATGCAAACTACAGCGAACAGCTAGAGGCTAATTTTGGGATGTGATAAAAAAGCACTTTTGTTGATTAGGAAGCCGTTAGAATAAATATCCCTATTGAAGATTTTTTTCTCTAACGTTAGAGTTTGGCATTAGCCCAGATAATAGCTCAGAATGGGTAACTTGTATTATATTCTAAGCAAATTATTCTATTGTAAGTGCTTTGTAAATTAAACATACTTGAATAATAGACAAATAATGAG
Organism: Anopheles stephensi; assembly: GCF_013141755.1. Taxonomy (NCBI): domain Eukaryota; kingdom Metazoa; phylum Arthropoda; class Insecta; order Diptera; family Culicidae; genus Anopheles; species Anopheles stephensi. The sequence continues at coordinate 21,107,183 of NC_050203.1, forward strand.
CTCCTAAAGTACGATAATCGAATCGAATGGCACAGCCCGCTCGGAATATACCTCAGTCACCGAGCTGGTTGTTAATAAAACAAACACGGCCCGCACGGTTTGCAATGACACTCCGCATGGAAGCATCGCTCGCAGGGGAAGTATCAAATAAAAATAATCATGCATTCTTAACGAGCAGCAAGATAAATCGATGCACATTTGTTACTTCCGATTAGTGCCGGGAACTCCATGTTTCGAATGGCCCAGCAAACCCTGGACGATTTGTGTGATGGAGGTGAGGAACAAAAAGGCAGGAGGAAGTAGCGCGAAAAAAAACAACATTACTTGTAATGATTTCGTTTAAGTGGCAACTGAAAGGGGAGGGGGATGCAGCAATTTTCCACCCGTTTTCCAACTCTTACCAAGAGCTGTGTGTGTGTGTGTGGCTAGTTTGTGTTTTGTTTTTCCCACCCTGGTGCAAGCAAGCACTCCGGCTCCTGTCACTTGTGGCCGCCCTTAAGGGATCTATGCCGCAACGGGAATGGTACGAGGGCCCGGTGGCACCTCGGGTTAGGACGATCATTTATCTCCGAATGCAATTGCATTCACACACACACACACACACACACACACACACACACACACCGAATGCAGCTTTTTTGATTTGGTTTGTTAGTGTGCTGCTTCAGCTTACGGGACGTTCGGGAGGTTATCGAGTGCGCTTGGCAGCAGCAGGGTGGTCAGATGAGCGAGCTGTGCATTAAATTGTGTTGATCGATGCTTTCGATTCATCTTTCCAGGGTAGGTTACTGAGCGAGTAAGGTAGTTTGCGAACTGCAGTTAATATATTTGATGGAAGAGGAAGAACACGAAGTATAAGCTGAGACAGCTTGCGAGACCTCTCGCGCAGAGGTCAAAGTGAAAGGATTACATAGCGCTCGAACGCTTTCTATGGTTGTAGAATTTGAGCCGTGGCAAGATAAATGGATAATGTAAATCTATTATCGTGGTGCGTGCTTTTTTCCGTTTCTAAATCGCAATGAGCGCACTTAAGGTTGTTTTTCCCACAGCTGTGCCGGGAGGGGGGTTGTTAGCCGGGTCAGTAATCTAGCCAATCGTTATTATTAATGTTTAGAGCGCTTTATTTATTGCAATCGAAAAATATGAAGCGCTTTACTGCATCAAAGTTTGAAGCGTCATATGAAGTGATTGCTTCCCACATTTTGCATATAAAAAGCCGACCCACCGACCCAACCGGGCCAATCCATCGATTAAAAGATAACGAAGCGGAATGGTTATGGTGGCGTTATTTTACAACCCGGCAGACCTTACAATCATCCCCAATCGACTGCACCACCGAAACCATAGGAAAGCAGGAGCCTCAAATTAACCGCAAAACTTCCATCAATGGAGACCGCATCATCATCATCATCAGCATCATCAAGGCGGGAATCATAATTACACAATCGACGGTGCACGGCGAAATGTGAGATGTGGTGTGCGAGGATTTTATTATCCTTGGGATCCTTTTCGGTTCGGTTTCACCGGCAAACCAGTGTGGTTGATTTGAGGGGCTTTTATTTTTAAGCAATCGTGCTGAAGTTTCGTACCAAAAACATTTCAAAGTCATTCCCGGTTTTTGATTCGTGGTTGACCGCAGGTACTTTGATTCTGCGAACGGTGGAAGCATCGTGCTTATTGTAGTTTTGTATCAAATCGGATAGATATTACTATTAACCACTGGTTGATTGTGTAATTCAATCCTTTAATATCGTTTTGCTATTCGTTTCGTGTTTAATTTCTTTATTATGCTTCGCGAGTGTGGTCATTTGCTAAGGACTCTTCCTGAGGTATTTATTCATTTTGATGCAATTTTTGTTAGGTTTCTCAATGTTTTAATGGATTTTTTTTCTTGGTTGGTTGTATGCATTATACACAATGTAAGAACCCTTTTACCACTAAATTTATTTTATTTATTTTTGCTATATCCTGCATCTATCTGCACCTCATGACTCCCGGAATATAAGTCCTCATTAAAAACAAGCTATAAATAAGTAAACTATTAAAAAATAAGGCTACCAACGCAAGGCAAATAGTACGCATAAATAAATAAAGGGCATAAAAAAGAGCACACACATCGCACTATCGATTAATATCATCGTACATGCCCGCATTGATGGTCCGACTGCTGGACCGAAAACGCCTTAAATGGAGTAAAAGGTCCCTGGGTGCGTTCCTGACTTAACATGAGCTTTGCGAACTCCGATTATCATTTATCGTTTCGGCTCATAAAGACACTTGCCTTCGGGGGAGTGTGTGTGTGATTTTTTTGCTCTCTCTCCCTTTCTGCACGCATATCATGTGTAGGAGCCTCAACAAAAAAACACATAAGTAAATAAACAAGCAAAAAAGTCCTTCTGACCATTCCTTTTTTTGTTGCATAAAAATCAAGCGCTCCTTTTCTCGCTCATTTCCCGTGACGATCTCGCTCTCTCGCTCTCGGCAAAAGTCGATCAAACGCCCGTGACCATCATCATCATCAGCGCGTACGATAACCAAATCGGACGGTGGAAATATGTTGTTAAAAGTTAATTACCAATCGATAACTGTCGCCAGCGGCCCTGCTTGAGCCACGCCACGCCGGTCGAGGAAGACCGTGCAAACCTATAAAGACATTGGTCGATGGGTTGAGAAGCAAAAAAAAAATCACGCAAACTATATACAAAAACAGTGGAAAGGATTTTCGACCGAGAGATCGCGATCTGGTTTCGGTAGCGAGCGGCGGCGACCGTAAGTGATACGATTTCGGCAAACGATACGGATCAAATGAAGGAAAAGTGGTTCCGAAAGGTGGGCAAATAAAGATATGGCTCAACGGGTACGATGATAGTTCTGTGGCCGGTCGTGGCTCTTTAAGGTGTTTTTCGAGACCTGAAGTATGTGGAACACATTTTGCGACTTTTGCGAGCGAGCGAGGGTCGAAAATTTATGGTACCCCTCCGAAACCGTTACTCATTAAAGAAATCGATCCAATCGTAAAGAAATTGAAGCGAGCCGCAATAAATGCTTTATGAAGGCTGCGTTTTTAAGCAGGGAGCCCACTTTGTAAGGACTTGTTGTTGATATTGAGGCGAAAAATGGAGCAGAAAGCAGTACTTTGTTTCGATTAAATTTAAGTAAAATTTTGAGCTATTTTTGATAAGTTTTATAAATGCTTATATTCCTTCCTTTTGTCCAATTGATCAAACGCTCTGCTACAGCCAAGGTAGCTCGGTTTGGATAGGAATTTCGCCCCACTGCGAAATTCCCCACCAGATGTCTTCCATCGCAGCACTTTATTTGACCACCGAGAGGAACATAACAACGAAAAAAAAAAAAAAAAACTTTTGCACCTTCCGGAGTAATTCGTCGGGTCTGGCTGGCTGTTGGTGTTTGAATAATTCATGAGCTTGCATCCATCCAGCATCGATCGAGCGCAATTGTCCATCCGGATCGCATCCCGAGCGTCGACGCAACATCGATGGTCACAAAATGCGTGAATGCAAAATGCGACATTCCCGCTCGGTGCGATTATGGTGCGCTGTTGCATGCATGCCCGCGTATGCAACGGTTTATCTGAGCGAGCGCGCGCGCGCCATACAGCAACCATCCCGCGATGCTGGGTGTGTGTGTGTGTTTTCCTGGAGAAAAACAAGCGGGGCCCGGTGGAAAGTGTTCCGAGATTCCCGCACATTCTGGGAATCACGATGGATAAATTTACCATTCACTATCCCACCCCTCCGGTTGGTAGCGATTTTCAATCGATGCGCGAAAATGGTAATTGACCATCATCGGCGGTGGTGCAATTGCACATCTTGGGACACAAACATAATCGTCAGTTTTGCCAGTTTCGGACTGCCGGTTGGCTTCTCCATTGATGGCGGGCGGAGGGGGAAAAAAAGAGCCGTCCAATTTTGGTCTCCCGTTTCGTTGGTGTGTCTTCCCGCCAGAGTGGACAACAAAAGACTCCCATCGGTCGGTAGGACACGAACCTCGGGGAGGCTCGTTTTGGTGGAGCAGTAGGACATCTGTGCACAAGTGCAGATTATTTCTTCGCTTTACGGGTACGGAAGACACTTTGACACTCAATAACCGGGCTCCGGGACCGATCTCGGTTGATCTGGCGGTGTTTGCCTTTCGCACGGCCAGTCAGCCATTGTTTGCACGGGGTGTTTTTTTCTTTGCTGTGGCGTTTTTGTGTCAGCATTTACGCGGTTGAATAATTTAGACATTATTTATGAAAGCTTACTTAGCGGACGGCGTTTATGGTCGGTATAAATCAAGCGATGATGGTGATGGCGGGATAAATGGATTGTGTTTTTCCCGGCTGCTGTAGGAAAATGATGTTGAAGAAGGTTGTTGAAGACAGATTTTTTTTGTAGGAGAAAATAGAAGTTTAGTAGAGTACTTTTTTAGAAGCAATGTCACAACCAACTTCAAGAACTAGGTTGCTTATCGAAGTCTTCAAAACTGAAAGGCGTTCTGAGCGTTGTGTAAATATGTTGTGTCTTCATGAAGAGATTCTCTATCCCTTCCAGATGAACCCCTTCGAAGGGTCCAGACCCCTTCATCAGTCGAATGGGAACTTTCTTTCCAGAAGGTCAACGTTTCAATTCCACAGCACATCACATCACATATCCTTTGCCAGCATGGCATGACTGATGAGCTCATGGGCCAACCGTATGGGAGCCCATCAAAACATCCTTACCCGTTTTACGGGAAACTCCATTCATTTAGCGCGTAAAGAGATTCCTCAAGATAAATGTTCTCCACCTCATCGCTGTTCGGGACAGATTTTAGCCTCATGTTCAGGAAGGGCCTGAATAATGAAGGGTGGAGAAAAATAATTGCTAACCAAGCGCTCAGCAACCTTTGGCGGTCAAGGTTTTTCGGTCCCCTCGCGCGCGGCCGTCCATCCATTGGTGCAAAAGGCCAACGTTTAATTGAAAACGGGATGGGAGGGCGTCAATGGGTTGCTTCGCGAGAACGATCAAGGTGATGGGCACGAACTTCACATTAGGTTTAGTTTGGCGGAGGGTTCGCCAGGCCTCACGGGTGGATGAGATGCGATTATGATGGAGGTACCGAACGGATACGGTGGGATGGAATCGTTTGACGTGTGGTTTGTATTGAATTATAGGCTAGGGCTTAAGCTTATCTCTTGCCGGGATTTACTGGCCCGGTTCCTGTAGCGTGATAGTGTAGTTAGTTCCGTTTAACAGACGATCTGTTTGATACAAGAATGCTTAACGCTTCAAAGCTTTACTACTTTTGTTTGTGTGCTGTGCTTTTTTATATTACCTCAATAAGAAGGGATTAACTGCTGAACTCGGCCGAGTGGCAATAAAACTGTACCCGTGCACCTGTCTCGAGGGTTTCGATCGTCATCGACCTTCGTTCCGTGAATAAAATCCCGCAAACGCGGGAGATGAATATCGTAATCTGATGATGAAAGTTAATAAATTGTGCCAGAAGCCATAAATGTGTCCGATTATCGGTGGTATCGAGGTCACCGGCGGCACACGATTTTGGGCAGAATTTCATCAGAAAAGCGCAACAGTTCGCTCGGTCAAGATTTGTGTGGTTGATGTCGATCGGTCATAAATTAAGCACACAAATATAGTTAGCTTTCCTTACATCAGATTCAAAACCATTAACTGCACGAACTTGGCAGAACGTAAAGAACGGAACCAAGAAGTAGCGAGAGATATAAAGTACCTGGTGACCACATCAACCATACGATGTAACGACATGCCAACAAAACGCCAACAAAAACACTGGAATTGGTTGTGGTCTTTGCTCTATAGCTGGTGCTGGGCGATGAAATTTGAAACCATCGCAAGCTTTGCTCGATCTCGATTTGCGACGCTCTTTTTTTTTGCCCCATCGGTGCAATCGGTGCTAGGACAGCACACTGCGACAGCACATCCGATGCAAATTCATTGCCCGCCGGCGAGGCCATAAATTTTGAGTGCAACCGATAACACGAACCGACACTGCGTCACGGCACCAGCCGCGGAACCGTTGCTGGGCGCGCATTTTCTTGTGGTGTTGCATTAGAAAGTGATAGGGTTGTTAAGGGGTTGGGCGTGTGTGTGTTTGTATTGCAAAGAAAAGAAGGACAGTCGGAGAATCAGAGTGAGAGGTGAGAGCAAGTGTCCCACACACCCGAACACCATTGGGATATGTGATATACTAATTTGAATATTTAACGAGCGAGACCCATTGCTTCACGGCTTATGATGATGGTCCGATGGCCTAACGAAGAAATAAAGCGATCGATGCGCGGAGGGATGCAACAGAGAGAAAGCCTGCAACCCGTGATAAATTAGATAACATTGAAGATTATCATGTAATGAATGTTGGGGGGAATGTCAAACGGTTCCAAATGACAGTTTTTGTTGATTGCCGAGAGGGGTGTTCCCTTTTTGTTGTTACGATTTATCTCAGCATTAGGCAAATGGTGCTTGTATTTTTTTGCATTGAAGTCTGTGAGCTTTTACTTGCTAATAATTTATGTTTAAAAACATTCCAAATGGAATTGATGAAGGATTGTCAGACAAAAAAAAAAAACGACAAAGCTGGAAATAGGGAAATTGTACATGAATTTTTCGAAAAATGATTATTTCTTTGATAAATTAACAAAAAGCGTAGATCTTAAACAAAAAAGAGCAAAAAACACACAAAACGTACAAAACTTTTGAAAGAGGTGTAACTTGTTAAAAAACATAATAAAAAACCTCATCAATTTTGTGAGAAAAACGGAAAGCTAAATAGAACAGTAGGAATGAGGAATAAACGAGAGAAGAAAAGTAATCCATAGTGGCAAAACATTTGAAAAAACCAACAATACACTACTGATATAAATTAACACCAAAAAAGCTTAAGCAGAAGTAGAACAGATCAATAGAAGGAATGAGAGATTTAAACAATTCTATATTAAACAATCTACTATATTTCAAAAGATAGAATAATCAAAAAAAGGAGAAGAAAGAAGAAGAAAAAGAAAAGATAAGTAAGATGAAGAAAACGAGACATAAGAATAACAATAAAAGATGAATGATTTTTATAAAATATTTAGGAGAAATTGGGTGTATAATAATTGAGGGTATTAATTTGAAGTTCATCTGTACCACCATCATTAAGTTATTTATCAAAATATATATACCAAGTAACCTTTCCTTTTGCGCATTGAAGCCTCATCCTTGGAAGATTAATTTAATGAACCGCTCTTGGCGTGTGCAAAATTTCATCCAGCATCTCCCCAAAGCTTTCCTAACGGCACGGCGGGGGGTTCGATAAGCTTTTGACATCTTTGTTTAACGGTTCACACCTATAACGTCCTCCCTCGCACCCACGAGGTTATGCCTTGCATCCGGCTTGCAAACCTTTACTTTGTCCCCGGGACGGTGGTGGGTCATCACCATCGCAGGAGGTTGCGCGCAAATGCAGGCGCAAAACATCATCGTCGTGGTGTTGTTTGCCCGAGGTCGTGGGAGTACTGCCAAGGGGGCATCGCGATTCGGTGCGACCTCGTACGCCCAACTGACACCTTCGGTGTTTGTGTGGCTCGGTGTGCGTGTGTCCAGCGGGTTGGGAAAATCCGCGAAGGAAATTAATTACTTGTCCCACTGGGATCATCCGGTGGGCTGGAGTGTCTGAAGATGCAAGCGAGGAATGTTGTGTTGTTGATATCGTTTGTTTCGTTGGAAAAAAAACAAATCGATTGGCTCGTTTCACAGTATCTGGAACTGATAGAACTGCCACAGAACCGATATTTGTGTTACACGATAATTCGTTGTGATTTATTTGGATGCGAATTTAAATGTCGCTTAGAACGCCACATTGGGGCTTGTGGTTGTGGTCGTCAGATTTATCACCTACCCGATTTTGCTATTATGACAGTTCGGGTAGGTGATCAGTTCAGGCAAAACGAGGATCGCCAATGGTTGTTCGAATTTATTCTGCCCATCGGACAGGTCGTCCGTCCGTTCTCCTCTCCAGGGAGAGCAATTTCAGCGAATGTGCAAATCTAACGGAACCACCATCATCAGTTTAGCATCGAATGGCATTCGACTCGAGTTGGAGTGTTGTACTATGGATGTGGGACCCCTTTTCTCCTGGGGTGACATTCTTGGCCGGTGGAATTGTGGTAGAGCCGATGGCATAACTTTTCACCACATTTCCTCGTCGATCGATCGGTTGATGTACGACGAATGGATAGGTTCGCAATTGTCCCGCGAACGTCCTGCGGGGCAATTGCAGTTAATGTGGAACATAAATCTTTGCCAGCTGGGCAGCAACGGATTTATGCGATTGATGCACACGGTTTGCTGATTGCAATTGAAATCAATCCCTGTTTGCCAGTCATAAACCGTTTAATTGCGGATATTTGTTATACCGTGAATAGAATTTAAAATATTTAAAATATCTCTATTATAGTAAAATTACAGTTAAAAAATAAGCAAATGACCTTAAGAACAGTAAATTGTTTAAAAAAAATAGATATAAAGCAAACACAGGCAAGGTTGGCGCCTGTGAAGTTATTATCGCGTTGTCAGCATTATAATATCCTCGACGCTCGGTGCGCATGCGGGCAGAAAGACACAATAACTAAAAGAAGGCCATTTTGTCTCACCATTCGCGGATCCATTTACTCATCCGCTGTCTCGTCCAATCTTCCACGCGTGTCCTCCCCTTAGAAACTGCTGGTGTACAATTGCCGGTGAATGGATTGTATTATTATCGTCGTTTATGGTGGGCTATCTTGTGTGGTGGGACTTTATGTGACGAAGCCGGGGACAAGGATGCCTGTTTTTTTTGTTGTCACTATTGTTGCCTTTACCACTGCGTGGAGTCTGCACGAGTCATTTTGCATATGGTTTCTCCGTGCGTTCGCGCAAAAAACTCTGTGTGTGGAACGATGTGTCGCAAGGTAACGCCAAGGTTGAGTGTGGCAAAAGGTGACAACTGCTGGCGGCTGCTGGGTTGTTGCTGCATGCAGGAGATGCAGCCAGGGTTATTGTACTTCCGGATTATTGCTTTTCCGGCTTTGTTGGCTATTGGCGAAGCGTACGGAGATGGGGAAGGCCGGTGTGACTGCCAGCAACCTTGGTGCACTTGCTGTTGGCGTTAATAATGGGTCGCAAGTGTTTCTTTTTTGGTTGGGATTGAGAGGATCATAAAGGAAATAGGTTAATAAGTATGGGAAGGAAACGAATCGTCAGTAATTTATACTAATTTTAGAGTAATCCAGACGTCTTAAAACTCACAAAAATGGGACAACGTGAATGATGAATTATGGCACAACAATTCCGAGCCAATAAAAACCGTTTTGGCACTGCCACTTTTTTCTCACACGTCTCAATGACCTTTTTCGACCAGGCGGCTTACCGTTTTTATTTTTCGCCTGGAGGGTTAGGATGAGCTTGTAGTAACGTTTACGGCCAACCCCGTACGAAACATTCTAAAGGTGCAACATTCTCTCCTCAAAGGACCCGGGCAAGCCCTTCCAATGCTAATGTGATCACGATCTCACATCATCCTCCGTTACGTGGAGGTTGTCCGAGGTTCAGCCAAAAAGCAAAAGCAAGGAACCCCCCCCCCCCCAAGCTTCGCTTCTTCTAAACAGCGGGCGTGTAAAGCTGTGTTCTTCGCTTATAAAGGCTTGAACAATGCCAGCCAGCCGGGACATCGATTGCAGCACGCACGCCTGCACGGCCGATCAGCGTGGAACTGTAGGCATTGGAGTAGCCACGGTGCCAGGCCACGGAAACGTCGACGTCCAGCGCCGAAGATGACCGTGCCGTGTCGTGAGCTAATGTAATAAACCATTCGAAAACAAATAGTATCTCGTTTCCCCTTTCCCCGCAGGCCTGTCCCGCACTGGGGAAGCATCCGGGGCCTCCTACATGCTGGCAAAGTTTTGTGGGGGGGAAAATAAGAAGAAGAAAAAAAAACCGTTGCAATCATGCTCGCATGACATGCAACCGAACCACACGCCGGGCATATACTGCATGTGAACGGCGGATGGCCAGCGGAGGATTCTTCCTGGCTGACACATGATGCTGGTAAAGACACTTCCTGCGGGTTGCATGGGTGGGATGTGGGGAGGGGGGGGGGGGAAGTAGGGGGTGGGGATGGACATGCGAAGATGAGGCCCCCGGTAAGCTTGTTGGCGTAAGTGCGAATAAAATCAAGCGATCTGATGGCCGGGCGCTGTATTTATTAGACGGCTAGAAAGGCGAAAGCCTGGCAGGGTGATGTCAGTGGTGCTAAGCTAGCCCCCCGCTGCGTTTCGGGACACTGCTGTACAGTAAATCGTACCGTCGACAACCATTTTGATAAATCACTCGCTGCTGGCCGTGTGTGTGCTTGTAGAAATGTAGGTTAAGTGAGCATGGTATGAACTCATGACATGTGCTGCAAACTACACGGGACGAGAATGTCCGGCGTAATGTAATGGTTACGGACTCACATTGGGGTTGAGTGAGAAGTAAGGATATTTTACGAGGTATTTGGCAGCTAGCGTTTTTTTTCACGGGGTCAAACAAACGTTGTACAGCTCTCGAATGTTAAATTATTTTAATGTTAAAAGTAGCTGATCTAGGTGTCTAATCCTTCAGTGTGCAAATTTTCAAGAAGAGTTCTAAAGTCTAGGTGAAGTAAATCTGAATGAATATTTGAAGTCTTTTAAGTTCTTATTTTCATTGAATAGACAACCTCAGAATTATCCACGCCGTACAGTCCTAGGCTTGTCGGAAGGTAGAGAGGCCAATAATTTGGACAGCAATCTCACAGGTCTCACCTTGTTTACCATGGGATGTCACCTACCAAGAGGTCTCGCCTATCATGAGACCTTGTAGTTCAAAAAGTCTTCGAAGAACAGGGACAATTTCTTAAAAGGAACCTTATTGTCCGAGGGTCCTAAATGGTTTCTAGTACAGTACAGTACTAGAAATATTGGGAGTTAGAGGAACATTAGCTCTATTTATTGTACCATTTGAAGAGTGCAGACAAAAATAATTTACACAGCTCGCATTCTAGGTAAAGAACAAATCCTTACAATGTATCGCTCTGACAGGCGCTGATACCCGTCAATTACAGTCGCGTTGAAAATGCTGAGCTTGAGATTGAATCACAGCCGCTTAACAATCTGGAACCAACGTACGCATTATGCATTCGACAAGCGCAGTATAGTAAAATAATCTGATAAGCTAATGCAAATGTAAATACCTCCGGCTGGCAGACAGCTATCTCGCCTCGACGTTGGGCTGGTGTCGGCGGGTGGGTAACTTCCTGCCGGAATACGGTGCAGCTCCAAGCTTACCCGACTGTAGCAAATGATGAATAAACTCCCCGTATAGCCGTGTAATCCGATTGGCAATGCGTTGAAGGTTATAAGCCATTCGTATCGTTTCCCGGCCCTCGTACGTACCGCTTCCTACCAATATAAGCTTGTAGCAACAACTTCATAATTGCTAAAAAAAAAACTACAAATTGGGCGGCCAGTTGTAAAAATGTAGTTACAGCTACAAACTTTTAACTAAACTGCAGGCGGCACCGCACGTGTTCCGGGGTTGGGGTGGAATTCAACCTCTTTTGTTTGAAGCCCGTGGTGCCGCCAATCGACCAATGTAACTTTCGGTAACGGATTTATTTGTGGCACCAACACAAACCAACCGGAAAGAGCGGCGGAACCGGTTGCAATTTCTTTTAAGGCTGGAATTTGTTTACGATTGCACTTAGATTGATCCGTGCGGGTTGGTACTGTGCGGGCTGGCTACTTGGCGCCTTGGTCGGCCGATACTATTCAGGATACCAATATTAAGATGTTATGGAAATGATACGAAACGAGTTTAACCGTGTGCGCTACACAATCCAGCACCTAAATCTGTTTTACGGCCTTTATCCGGGTTGGGTGGTGGTGGTGGTGGTGGTGGAGTGGAGTGTTGGGACCAATCCACAGATCCCTGATCGAACGTTTTATTTTACGATCCACTTATGAATAAATCAGATCACAATCGAAAGGTGCAAGATCATAAAAATATGTGGATGTGTGTTCACGCCCGACCGATGCAGAGCGGTGTGGCTAATCAACCAACTACCGTGGCCGATTTTGATCCACGGTTGCTAGCCGGGGGAAAGTGTTGGATGATGGAAAGCGCGTCGAATGTGGTGTGGTGGGAGGTTTGTGTGTGTGTGTTTTGTTAACATATGTAAAATGTGTCCAAACGGGTAACGGTACCATTTTGGGACAGTTTTCTCACGATGATTATGCTTGAAACAAAGATGCAGGGAAAATAACTCAATTAAAACTTTACTTTTTTGCAGACAATTAAATCACTATTTGGAGTATTTAAAATATTTTGTATTAGCTTGTGTTCTCCTTGTTAATAGAAATAATGTCTAAAATTACAGGGGTTTTCAGACGTATTTGTGAGAATAACATTGCATATTGCAGAAGAGCATCAATTTATTTTGAATTACTTGCAAACAGGTGATTCTATATAACCTTCGAGAAAATATGTTACTGGCTTGTGTAAATAATATAAGGAAAAATTTTTACTACATTTTTTCATCAAACTTCAATATTTTTTCAAGTATAGAAACAGCACTAAGGCCAATCTGGACCCTCTGAAATGAAAGAGAAAATTTATTTAGCGAGCCCTGTAATTTTGATTCATTTGATCCTTTAAATCTTATTTTATCTTTTTTTAGGATAAATCTTATTTATTATGTTTCAATTTTGAAATCGATCGCAAATCACATTTGAAAGCTTTATTGAAACTCAAACCAATTTTAATTCAAATGTAGCAGTCGGCACAGTCGTCGAAAGTGACATAAATCAATAAACATATCAAATGCAAAACGAACCATACCAACCCTTCGCAACATTCCGTTGATTGTTTTGCTCTGCTTGTTTGTGTCTGTCTGAGCGCAACGCATTTCGAAAGCTAGCATTTCTTATCGGACGGATGGATTTATGGCCGTCATTCATCTTTCAGCCGCAGCATGGGATCCTTTACGAAATAAATCTTCCCCCGTGCGCTGTCGATCGAGATTTCGAGAAAAAAAAAAACAAACACATCCCTCCAGTCTGCGTGCTGCCTATTGAACGAGCAGACAGGAACGGCTAGAGGTGCATTCCGTTAGGCTGGCGTTGTCATCCGTTCGTCTACGGGGTGCAGAGTTGCGTCTGCTGCGCGCACCTAACGGTGACCACCGGGAATGGTAATTTTTAATCACCACAATCACCAGCCAGCCGCGGCTAGCTTAACCATTGGATTATCTGCGTTATTACGCACGGGCTCCATTTCCCGGGATGCACACTCCGGATGACACTGGCGCAGGTGCATACGAAGGATGAAATTGGGTTACGGCTCGTTTTCCACCATAAACCTCCTTGTTTGCTGTATTGCTGCTTGCGCGATGGCTGTGTTCCGGACGAATCGTAGGTGAAATGAAATCTTAACATCGTTCCGATCTCCGATGTGATTACGATTAGTGCAGCAGCTAGCGATCGCGATCGGGAGGGAGCAAAAACGCTCGGTGGAATAAATTGAGGGCGCACTGGGAGTTTTTTTTCTTTACGACGATTTTTATTTATGGTTATAAAACGTTTATGGAACCGTTCCCATTTCTCTGGGCCGATTGCACTGTCTTCCTTGGGAGGACCAAGATGCGGACGATTTAATCTAACTGATCAGCAAACGATTCTATTCATTCTCGAGGGGCTACGCTCGGTTTGGTTCCGAATGGCCCGATCGGCATTTTCGCCGGCACGGTTCGAAACGGGAGGAAATGCAAATGTTATTTGAACTTTGCCGCGCACCAGGACCGACTTCGCGAACGGACCGTCTAAAGAGAGTGCTGCGCGTACTTGTCGTTGATTTTCCTCGCGCTGCGTGTTCACCTGTGGGCATTGGTTCGCCGGCGGGAAAGATGTGGCCCCGATGAAGGCTTATGGGCAATCAAATTGATATAAATTATAACGATTATTGCGTTCGGCGACAGTTGCTGTTAGCTACTGGGGTCTGCCGGATGGTCTCAGGATTGTCTTAGGCGGCGTTCTGTGCTGTGTGTGAATAAATTGGTCAAGCGCATGGCAGTCACTAGTCTGGTGGAGCACGATGCAAATTGTGAAATTTTATTTATTTTTCCACATGGTACTGCGAATGGCCAATTCTAATTTCATGCTAATTTCTCTCTTCTTCTTTACAGGTAAGCGAAGGATGTAAACTGTGCTCAATCAACCCGAGCAAACGATTCATCTCCAGACCTAGCGTGTGAGTGGTCAAGGCTTTAAGTTTTCACAATCCTTCTAGAATCAATCTGCGCCATCGTTCTCAAATTCCAAAGCGATGCGCATCCACCGACCCAAAAGGTCATCTTCAAGGCCATTACGCCGGCGGAGCGTTATGCTGTTAACTTGTGCGCATCATGAGAACTTCTCCGATGCTTGGCCGTTTTTGTTTAGCTTTTACGAGCCTATTTGCATTTTATAAGTTTGCTCGATAAGCTCGTATGAGATGCTGCTGTTGTTGGGGCCGCATACATTTCCATATTTATTTCGCTCCGACTGATTCGTTTCGAAATTTATGACATTACTACCATCATACTTTATATCACGTCGTATCACGGGGCCGGGGGCAATAAATGAAAATCCTTCCATTCTACCACCATTCTGCATCTGTGCAGAGTGTGAGCCGGTGTGCTCGTTAGAAGCGATGAGCTGCTACGAGAAAAGGAAAGACTTCAATGCGCACACAAGCGGGTAAAGCGCGCACTGTTTTCCCATGACACTCAGCCCGCCAGTCAGCCAGTCTGTCAGTCGGGTGTTCTTAATGGTGAAAACCGATCGATCGGTTGTCTCCTGTCGATCAGCAATTAGTCAGGCACCACCTGCACGGTTACGGTTCGGTCTGTTCGTCACCTGTCTGCCGGTATTCTCAGCACTGTGTCACGACAGTCGCAGCAGCTACAATCATCATCAGGGTGGGGAACCGTGCTGGTAAATAGCATTGACCTTTTAGATGGCGCTCGATGACGAAGCACTTCATTCCCTCGCCTCGAACCCTTCTTCCCTGGCCCTGCTCTTTTTTATGAAAATTAGTAACAAATCACATCATCAACTCAATCCATTCTTCGTCATCGATACGAGCTGTTTAGCAAACAGGATTATTAGCTGCAAACACCGTTCCATTTGCGTTTCATTTGCAACCACAGGCCGGCCAGCAAGGGTTAGAAAATGGTGTAAATAAATAAAACGGCTCAAAACCGATCGGCCAATCGGCGTAGCGCATTGTTGAGCTGTACAACAATGTCACAAATCACCACCGGGATGCAACGGGCAAGCGACCATCCGTACGCTGTCCCTACGCAGACAATTAAAATGTTTGATAAATGTTTGCCATAAAAATATTTTCTTCGCATCGCACTTCGGTTTGTGCAGTAGTGAGCTTGTGCGCGGTGGAGTGGTGCTTAATGTCCACTGCGAGAGAAGGAGCTTAAAGCGGAGCGACATTAGCAGCCAGTGTGAGTTTTTGTGTCCGTTTTGAGATTAAGCAGTAGCTTGTGCCCTCCAGAGCGAGTGGTTCTGACAGGGTGTCCTGTGACCGGGGGTGCGTTATAGATTATCATTCAATCACCTTTGCAGACACGATGATCAACGATGGAACGATGCGATCGAGATTTTTTTCTTCATCCCCAAGCTGATTGATACATTGCCAGTGGGAATGAGCGGGCATGCAATCAATTGCATTCGCTTTGTCAGCATTGAAATCCGTTCTAAACACAACATCACTGACCATAATAGAAAGGCCGAATGGGAGAGATAATCTTTCCCTGTTTTTTTTTTGCTGTGGAATGTTTGAAAATTGCTCCGATAGCTGATCGGGTAATTGAATTCCTTTAGCTGACCGTTTTCGCCTGACCCCCTCCTGGCATGCTATAATTTTCTCATCAATCGGGCGATGACGGCGCATGCCAGGGTGTTGTAACCGTTCGTCAAGAAAGGGGGAAAGGAAATCTACTCATTTTTCCAAACGCGTCCCTGTAGGAAGCAAGCACACATAATGATCCGACTCCTTTTACGGGGTCTCTAGCACGATAACGATTGGGCCGTTGGGTTTGAGGTACATGATTAGCTTTTTCGCCTTCAATAAAACCACCACTTTTGTGGTGGTCTTTATTCCCTTTTTTTTACGCTTACGCGATAGAATACAACTTAACGTTCAAAAGGAACCGAGCGCGTTTCTTTTTTGTTGTTGTAAACACACCTAAATAGCCGAGCTATTTATGATCCTAAGAGAAGGAGAAAAAGCCCCCTTCTATCCCGCCCAGCTAAAGTGATTGATCAAATAATCTGCTAGGCTAGGCGGTGGCCGGTTGAATAAACAGGAGCACTTATTGCACTTATCTTCGGCGTGTTTGGCATGCGACATGCGACTAACGGTCCGTCACGCAACAACGGGAAACGCCACCCGAGCTCACCGATGCTGGCGGGTTTTCTACCACGAGCCAGCAGACCTGCTACTAGCACTGGATTGGGTTTGGATTGGATTGGATTAAAAGCAAGTAATAAATCATGATTAGCGAGTGTATTGTTTTGAGTAGTTTCTATCTATTCGGAACCATTCTTGGCGAGGGCATTTTTTTCTTGCTGCTCCGCTGCGAACAACCACATTCTTGATTGTAGTTAAACAATTTTGTATGTATGTATGTTGCTAATGGGGTTCAAATTCAAAGGGAATTGTATTGATTATCGAACTGTTTTGTATGTATTGTTAAGCTGTTTCAGATTGTGGTTATGTGTTTTGTTTAGATTTTTCTTCTCTTCTTTTAATTGTATGTAATTTTCCCTTTGTTTTTTTTTTGTTTTTTTTTCATACTTTTCCTTTAATTTTTACTTTTTGTTTATCATTTTTTAGTCTTTTTACTGTTTGTTCACAAATTCTTTTTTAGCGTTTGTTCTTTTTATTATATTCTTCTCGTTTCGTTTTGATTCGTTTTAATTATGTTATTCGACAAGCTGTCTTCTTTCTTAGTTTCTTTTCTTTTCTTTTGCATTCTCCCCTGCACGATTGTTCTGTTGTTATTACCACTTGTTCCGTGTCCCATCATCGTGAAGTTGTATAACTAATGGGCCAGCAAACGCTTTGTGAAGCACATAAACACCTGTTAAAATTGCGTTGTCGATTTGTTTTTTAACTCAATGATTCCCAAACTCCCATCCACTTTACACACACACTAACCCTCCATCGTAAGCTAATTACAATAATCCATGCAAATCGGCAATTTGCAAACACGATATCGCCAGTACCGGAGCCCGCCCGTAGGAACGGAAATGAAGGGAATCCGTTCTGTGTGTATGCGTGTGTGTGGTTGTGCTTTGCCGAATACAGCCCTTTTGTGCGATTCCTTTGCGTTCCAGCGTTTCTGGCGCCCTGAAATCTGGATTCCCCTTGGAGAGGGACAGAGAGCGTGATCGTTTCGCTGTTTTGGGCGAGAGGGCTAATGATGCTTGGCAGCAGTAGCAGTCGAAAGCGACCAATTCCCAGCCTATCCCGGCCCTGTTAATAGCCAAGTGACGAGTGTGGTTGTAATGACAAAACCGTCGTCGCGAATCGAAACGCGCGTTCCTCAAACTCCCTCCGGGGTTTAATCATTAGCCGAAGCGATCGGGGGAGAGTGAGCAAAACGGGTTGAAGGAAAATAATGTTACGAAAAAAAAACATATTTATATCCATAGCGGTACGGCGTTCTGGGTCCAATTTTTGCACAAAAAAAAAACGGCTTGCCATTGCCTTAACGCAATTCCATTTCCCGCTCAGCACGGGGCCCCGAGATTCCCGAGACGACGCACCCTGGAATTACGTTTAATTAAAAACCCATTCGAACCTCATTAATAACCGATCGGCAGAGCATTCCCGTGCGAGGATGCGAGCACGGCACCTCGAACTGTGGTCACCGCCGCCACCGACGACGGTCGAAACCGAACCGACCGGCAATTATTTCGGTCCTTCATTTAGGTTTACCGGGACTGTGGACCACTAGGGCGCAAAATTAAGCCACAAATTTTGAATATACTTTCTTATTGCGAGAGCACTTACTTTGTTTTGTCGAATTGAGAGAGAGAGGAGGAAAAATAAAACAAAAACCCGCTTCTTTAGCTGTGGTTTGATAGCCAATTTTAACGAGATTCATGCGCCGGACGTCGCAGCCATGTAGCCGGCGCTACGAAATAAATCATTCCGAAAGCTTCTGACAGTCTGACGGTGACCGTGTCCTGGCGTCCCATGAGTTTCCTTTGGAGCTGTTGTGTAACACTCAACCGGGCCTGACGCTCACTTTTCGAGGGCGATCCGTAGCCGAAGCATCCCTTTTCCTTTCCGTTCGATTTTACCAAAGGTCTCGACCGGGAAGAAGTGATTGTACGTGCGTCGTACCGATCCGGAGAAGAGTCTGTGTGTGTGTGTGTGTGTGTGGATGGAACGTTGTTGGAAATTGTTATTAAAACAAAACCGGCAAAACAGACGTTCACTTTGGAAAGTTCTTAAGAAGGGAACTTGTTACGGGTTACGTTCACCGGCGATCACACTGGTCACCCTTTTTTTAATTGTGTGTGTGTTCAGGTTGATCCAATTAACACTTTCATTATTGGTGAGTGTGAACGCACTTTTCCGAGTATGGTACGTACGATCTTGCGGGCGTGCAGCGGAGATTTTAAGGTTGGGAATGTTTCGACCGCATCTAAAGATGCAGTTAATGTGTTGTGTGAGCAGCCTTGACTGTGCTGTCATAACCTGGCATGACAGGCTCGAGGGTGAGAAATGCATGCTTTGGCCGTTTGCATTTACAAAAACCTTCAAATGTCACTCGAATGTAGGTTGATCGGATGCTTCCAACACCTGCTTAAGTACGTCAAACAGCAGCAGATGAACAGTGATTGATTATCTGGACTCGGACTGGGCAAGGAAAGTGCCTCTGCAGCATCGGTGTTATTGGCTTATTGTGTGAGTCTTTAGTTTGTTTAATTTAAAAAATTGCTGTATGCTTAAATTATTGGTTTAAATTTAATTTTCCAGCTCATTAAACTCTTTCGATCAGTCAGCGCATTTTCTCTGCATGGTTCCGTTCCATAAATGTGTCCCGGTTGCAGACAGCCTCCGCACCAATATAGCTTAGCATGAATATTCATCGTCACATGCTGACCGTTACACGCCTAATTCAGCCACACCGGAGAGAAGGAATTAATTTTCATTGAATCGATCGAGACGCGCCTTAAAATTTGGTGGAAACCCCTGGAAACCTTGGAAAAGAAAGCATAATGAAGCGAAGTGTAGCAACCGATGCTTGAACGCCAAATTAACCAAACCGACAGCTTGCGCCCGAAAATGGGCTCCAAACACACACTCACACACACACACACACACACACACACACACACACACAGGAACCCCTCGTATTGATTTGAATGAATGAAGCCCTCGGGATGGGCTGCGGTAGCGCATAGCAATATCGGGTCCCGAGGGAGTACCAGTACGTCTGCTTAGTGCTAATTAAGTCCGATGTTGGCAGGGCTCGATCGATTCTATTTGGCAAGCGTGTTCTGCCGTCGTCCGTCGGTGCAAAAACGGACAAAACGAGCCAAAGCATATTGAGCAGCAAGCAACAACAGCAATGGGGAACCCGGGTATGGCAGTCTGCGAACATGCATGCTGCATTAATTAATCACTTATATGGCGAACGCTTAAATAATATTTAATGTCCTTCGCGACTGCTTTTGCGAGATTTCGCTCATTATCACCGCAGCTCCCGCGGGTTTGGCGAGAGCAAAGGCAGAAACGCCCGGAGGAAGGTTCGCCTTGCTACCCTTTATCAGCGGACGGTGGATGGCTGGTGAGGTCTATACTGGAGGACGCGGACGGAGTCTCTGTTAAATATTTCTGTGAGCTGTATGCGTGTGCGAAGTGCTCTCAGTCCAGAGACTGAATTCTGTGGGCGATTCGATTGGTATTGGTGGTGTTGGGGCGAGCAACAGAACGCCAGAACGATTGAGTACGTTGTTAGGCATTTCCCTCACAGGCTGACAGGACAGGGTTACATCTCTACTTGTCGCTTGATTTTTCGTTTCCTGCACACTGTCCTGCGCTTGTCTGCAAACGTTTTTGTAACACTTTAGTACGCATGGGGATGCTGCAAAATGCGAATCAAAAACGTAGAGCTTCCGTTGAAACAGGGACGAAAGACTTCAATGCTGTGCGAGTTGAGTGAAGCGACGAACCTCGAGGTGAATTGTTTCTTTCCTCTCTCTCTCTCTCTGTGTTGTATATTTTGACGTAGGTCGTGCCAAAATGAAAGTAGTGAAGCAGAAAATGACACACTAGAATGAAATCAAAGGGAAGCACGCAAGCAATACCTTCTTCGTACCGAGGGATGCGTTGTCCTGCAGAAATTGAAATACATTTGTCAATCTTTGGCCCCAACCGGGCTCGGCGAGCTCTCAAGCATTCTGCTGCACGGTGTTCCTTGCACTACCCTTTTCCCCGTTTTCGCCGTGCGGGAACGCACATCGGCCCCATCACTCCGATCGAATGTGTCGGTCTGTGCAGGTGCAAAAACGTGGGTTTTCGCTGGAAGTCCGTGTTTGGACCAAGAACACACTGCGCAGCTAGGGAAAAAGGAGCAGAAGAAGAAGAGATGAAAATACCACGTCCAAATTCCGTTGACCGTTTACAGTGCACGAGGACAGGGAAAAAAAGGTGGAAAGAAACGTAACAGCAATGTAAAAAATCTTCTTCACATTACAAATAAATCTATGTGGAGGACAAACGTGAGATGAGCAACACAGTAGCAGCAGCAGCAGCGGTCCGGTTCGAGGCAGTAAAAAGTGGCACGTTGACGAGACGCGTCATGTTGCAAGTAGTGTGCCAGGGACCGAAAAAAAGCGAAACTATCTTTGTTCGTCGTCGTTGTCATCGTTGACCAGCCCGTCTCAGTCATCAGTTAGGGCTTCGTTCCTTCGGTAAGATGCCCGTGTTGGATAGTGCAAGCAGTTGATGAAAGCTAATTGTATGGTATCGATTGTGTGGTATCGATCGGACGGAGCATCGGCAACCAAACGAGGACACATCGTTGACGGGGGCTTTCCGTCGAGCGATGCAGACGACGAACATGGGCATGGGCATTCTGCTGCAATTTTCTCCCGCAATCCGGGGTCTGGTCCCCGGATGGTGGAGCTATTGTACAGTTTTGGGGCTAAACGATTATTATCCGTAATAGACTTTTCAATGAACGGCGAAGGGATGTCTATAATTTACAGCAGCTCGGGTGTACTAAGGTAGAGTTGGTGGGGAGCGATAGGGCAGTGGGGATGTATAATGCTGGAGCCCTAATCCACCAGCAATGGGCAGGGGGTTGACTGGAAAGGAGAGAAGTTATCGAGCTGAAATCAGATTCAGATTACGACTACCAGACTGGAGATGAATAAAACATACTGAGCAGGTGCATGCCTCTTTGAATATTAAGATGATTTAATGAGAGTGCAGTCGTTAAATAAGAGTTTTTTCAATATTTGTTTATTATAAAGTGTCTGTTTGAGAATAGGATTTTGGTTCAAAAAGCCCGAAGTCAAGGGTCCTTCCTGGCTTCCGAGGATTTATTTATCCTTAGCTTAGTCGGAATGGGATTTGATTCCGGGTTTTCGGGTTCCGGGATTTGATAGGATGCCCCACAAAATTGGAGCTCAATGAGATTTCAACTGTTTGCATAAGGTTTCAAACACTGAGAATATTGAAAAAAAAACTTCGTCTTCGTGTTGAGTCGAAGATTTGAACTTTGGGCGGACGATGCAAATGTGCCGCGCACTATCATTACCTACCATTTAGTCGTTCCAGATCTTAACAGTCAGAAGTGCAATATAAATTATCAAGCAATTTATCCACTCAAAGAGGCTTATTTAAAAGTAGATTTTTTGTTCGTTTTAATTATTTTAATCACTCACTTTTATGTTAGCCGCTCGTATCGTTAGAGATGAATTATTTGACTACACTTTATTTTCTCCTCGCTTTTTTTTCCCTTTTTTTCTGCCTTTGCTAACGACTTTTAAATCAACCGGCTGGCAAGTAAATCCTTTAACGGTTTTTCCTCCACCAACTCCCCCCCCCCCCCCCTTTCTGCATGGTAATCGCATTCAATCGCATTAAAAAAATAATCGTACGAACCTGATAACTTTCAACATCGCGCAAGCGTTCGATGCGCGTTGATGAGAAAATTACTATTTGCGAGTTGGGACAGCAGCGTGCAAGATGGCTTTTTTTCCCCCACTCCCCGGCAAGAGCCAGCAAACGATGGTCGGACATTCGGCCACGGGGACATAAAACTTTTACGCACTTCGATTGCACCGGACGTTTATGGGCGTATTAACGCGCGGATGCCGCTATGGGGTCGGTCGGGTCTGTGCCATGCCATTTCGCAGTGAGGTGAGTGAGTGAGTGAGTGCGTGTTGGCGAATGCGCGGATAGTGCAAACCAGTTACCAGGAATCCAGCACTAGGCTGGAGCGCAGAACCGAATGGTTTGATGGTGGTAGGGTGGAAATTATTAATATTGCGATTTTTCATTTATCGATGCGTTCGCGAATGAAGATTCGCGATGGTGGCAAGCATTTCGCTTTATTAAAACATTCCCATAATGTTCCGGGTGGGAGGTGACTAAGGGTGGTAAGGGTGGATAGGCTGGGAGAAGAACTCACAGTAAAGCTAGCGGATCTTTCGCTTAATCTAGCCGGTGCCGGTGGACGGATCGGAAAGGTGGATAGAGTCCGACGAGCGATTCACGGTAATTGCTAACCTTTGACATATCCTGGCTGGAAAAATGGCAGTTATTCCGGCCCTGAGTTGCATGCCACGCGGCTCGGGAGAACGCACCCTGGGGGAAGGGAATATTAGAAAAAGATCCGCTCGTGGTGATTAGGTATCACGATATTTCTTGTTTCATTGAAATACATTTTGCACAACGGGCAAGATAAAGCTCGCTCGATCGAGTCGTAACGCCGCGGACGTTATTAGACACGATAAGACGGTGGATGGAGCGAGCGGAGGAGCGAGTGGACGGGACAGATTATTTTCCCGCCTCTCCCGTATCCCGTTTTCCCAGATACTCGCCAGAGCGGACAACAAAGTGATAAAATTTAAAGCATGCCGATAGTGACCGAGGAGCAAGTGCTCGGAGCAGTAGACGATGCATTTGGAGCCGTGGAACTCCCCGTGGTGAGACAGCCCTCAAGCAGCACACTCGGCCGGACGGGTGTCCGGCCCGTCGTTTGATGATTGGGCTTCTCGTAAATGGGAAAACGACACCTTATCATGTGTCCGTCGGCCAGCGTCGTCGAGATTACGGTGACAGCGAACGGAACTGTACACGACAATCCCGTTCCGGGGGGAATGGGATTAAGCGCGAATGAGCGGTAAGCTGGACCAGCAGCATGCGGGAAGGTCGCGAACACTCTATAACTAATAAGTACAATTAGAGTAATCCCCTCGAAGAACGAGGATAAGGGTGGCAAGGGATGACAGAAGGAAAAAAAAAACACAGTGGAATAATAGAGCGCGCAGTTCTCTAGGCAGTGCCAGGCTTGGCTTACATTCTCTCTAGCGGGGACACAGATAAGGGTGACATTTTGCAGTGGGATTTGTTTCTTTTAATGGACCCACAAACGTCACAGCCGGGCCGGGTGTACTGAGCCTCCCCCCGGTGGAAATGGGTTTTAATGCAGATGGTAGGATTAAATGGACGGCCGGTCGGTGGTACTAATGAAACGTAAATGCAATGTCTGCTCAAAACGGCGAGGATTATGAATAGACAGTGGAAGCGGGCCTAAATTCCGAGTCGCAAATAATTACTGCAACAAATTCATGGGAAGACAATTTATTTGTTTGTGTTCATTTTAAACTCTCTTTAGTATTCTATTCTTTCTACTGATTTTGTACATTGTGTTGCTTGTATCATTTGATTTTATTGGTTCAGTATGATGAGTTGTTGTACGCTGGTCTTTAATTTCTTTCATATTTTTTATGTGTTTACTTACATTCTTATGGTTTCAATAATTTATTAGTTTAGTGTTTTAATGATTATTTTGTTTCCTTATTTGTTTACATTTTGCTTTTTATATTTTTTTTCAATTGTTTTGTTAGTCATTATATGATAAATCCTAGCAATAAATAATGAAAAAAAAAATTAAATCCATTTTTTATCATTCTGTTTTCTGTTGTGTTTTTCATTTTTGTTGTTATATTTGATTATTGTTCTTTTTTCTTATTTTTATTCGGGTTTTGTATAGTGTATCATCTTCTTATCCTCTTATGTTTGTTTTTAAAAATAGTTTCATCTTTTTGTTTTATTAAAAAGATTTTTGTTGTTATATTATTGTTTTTATGTTTTTCTATGCGTTAAAAATCAAGCTTTTTTCTGTATTTCCTTAAAGGATCAGGTTTCTTTTAATATTATGTTAACCTCTATGAGAATAATTAGAAAATATGACTTTTGCTAGATGATTACACCATTGCTATTAAGTAATTATATTATTCCAATCTACTTCTGGGCAGTATTATATAGAGTTTATTGCATATTTTCTGACTCAAGCGTAGGAATTAAAGATATTCTCACGCTCCACGTTCGATTAAAACATTTTTCGCGACGAGATGCAGGTGGACAGTGGGTTCGTAGAATTTACCTCCCTTCCGGCGTTGGCTTTGATGAGGCAAATTGGAAGCTGTCCAAAGTCGTCTAGCAGACAGAGCAAAGAAAAAAAAAAACACACACACACACACACACGCAGAGCAATTCAAATCCCATGGCAAGATAAAGGATTCACCTATGATTGACCATGATTGGGCTTAAAGTAATTGCTTCCTCGCGGCAATACCACAGCCACTTTGCATACACAATCCACGGGCTGTAGTGAATTGGCGCAGTTACGAACCTTCCCGTATTTCCGTGCGAGCGCTCACCGCACCATTAATCCAAACCCAGCGGAGCCAACACGAGAAGCCGGGTTCGGCTGCATCAATAAAGGAGCGAAACAAGAAATCATGAATGAAAATCGTCCCGCGATTCAGCGCAACCGGAATCCAATCAATGTAGTAAAAATTGTGATGTTTTCTTCTGGTTTCTTTCTGCCCTGTTCGCACCACCGCTGGTCGGAAACTGCGCTAGATCGCAGTGGTTGAAGTAGGTGCCGCTGGTGGTAGTAAACTGTGTTTCCCGGGCTGTGTTTCCGTTCTTGCGATGCAATCCGCGGGTGACCGAGCCGGCAATTGAGGGACCCGACGTTAGCGGGTTCGTAACGTCGGTGCGCTTTTCCATTTATTGCATCAGATTGTACACAAATTTCGAAGCAAATGTTTTAGCAGCAGCAGCAGCAGCTCGAAGCTAATGGCAACCGTCGCACCTGCACATCGCGGGGTTTCGTTCGAGCTGTTCAGCGTGCAAAGAATAGGCAAATTCAGTGGCTTCAGTGGCATCGAATTGTAAAGCGTTTTCACTGCCTCGGGCTCATTTCATTAAAATATTCATGCAAATTTTCCTCGACAATAAAATATGCTCCCGTAATCGGGTGCAATTATCAACCGCGCACTCGGGGGGCGCACGGTGTCTGCCAACGATTTTGTTGAATCCTTTCCGTGCGGCTTGCCGGGAGTTGGTTCTCCCGAGCGCAATTTTTTATGATCGTTTGCACGAAGACTTTGGTAGATTTTGCGGTAGCCACGGGCATAACATGTGGGTGAGTGGGATAAATTTCCGCCCTGGGAGGGGGGAATTGCAGCGAAGTTTCTACTTTTGATTCGCCGACAAATGGCGGGTACTGAAATGTGTTACTTATTGCTTCTGTGCCTCGGCGGGGTTTTTTTGCTTCCTAATTGCGAGAATTGTGATTCAGCTAGGACCAAGATTGTTGCTACCGTTACAGTTTATTGTAGATTGCTTTAGGATGTTGTGGTATTGGAGCATCCAGGAATCTGTAAAGGAAGAAATAAATTAAATTAATTTTTATCAGTATAAAATCCCGTTTTAAGCAAACTCATTCAGCTGTTGAATAATTTCATCAAATCGATACCCCTTCTGCCACACACTGTTCATTCATTAAAACCCAACGATAATTTAATAATTCATCAAGTGCCCGCATGCGTCGTTACGGCCCCCTGCATTCGACGACAGGAAGAACGCAGTCACGTTGCTGCAGCACGTTGTTAGCTGGATTAGCTCACGACAAAACTGATCGCTCAAAGTCCCCGCTTTCGGGCACACACACACACACGCGATACAGTATTTGATTATGATTAATTGATCGGGCATCAACGGCAACCCTTGGGCGAACGCCCACTCGTATACGCATACACCTCAACCACCACAACGACTGGCCAGCATCGTAACAGCTTAATAGCTGTCATACTACTGCAGGCGTTCGGTACCTAACTGTTCGACACCGTGCGCGACCCTGCGCAACACTAGCTCGAACATGCGAAAAAACAAACTCACCTGAGCAAGACCCTTGCCGGGGGCTAATTCCGGATCCTTGTCGTATGGGAGGATGGTGCGTTTACTCATGTGTGTGTGTGTATAGTTTTTTTTCTCCCTATCACACCCAA
Organism: Anopheles stephensi; assembly: GCF_013141755.1. Taxonomy (NCBI): domain Eukaryota; kingdom Metazoa; phylum Arthropoda; class Insecta; order Diptera; family Culicidae; genus Anopheles; species Anopheles stephensi. The sequence goes on from NC_050203.1 coordinate 21,133,851, forward strand.
TCACTGCAACGCTGGAATGCACCGTCGTTTTTGCCTTCAGTTTTTAGGGTCGATAAATCACTGTCACACTGTGGCCGGTTCCGGTGAGCTTAACGGCGGTGGCGTCCCGGAGGAACGGCATAATTGAGCGCTAATATGAACACTTGTCGAAGCGAACACTAGGCGCTCCACTATCATCCCACAGCACACTCGCAGCCCAAATCGTGATCAATTGCGCCACATCGAACATGGTCGCGGCGGCGGCAACACACATTGATTTTTGTGCGGGAACGTGCAAAAATGTTTGCTAAACCTTTCGACATCGGCTTGTACCGGCCGCTGTCTGACCTTTCTTTTCGCCCTGCCGCGGCCCCGAAGGGATGACTCCAACTGTTGGAAGCAGAGCTACATGCACGTGAGCACGATTTCGCATGGTTTATAAATCATCACCACACTTGGAATCCTTTTTGCCGCCCGCTTGGGTTGGCGGTGGTAGTGCTCCAGATACTATGACACTCACTCCAGGCGAGAGGGAAAGCTTCTTCTTCTTTGGCAGTATAAGTTCGAAAGGTGTTGGTCTACGATTTTGTGGATGCCTTGAGCTGGGTTTAAACTTTAGCTTGGGAAACTTTTTGCTACCACTGTGCCACCGGATCGCTCTAGGTACACTAGAGTTGGTGTATAGAAACATAGAAAACAGTAAATATTGCAAATTTATGTGCTCCTTTTCTTACTGAGATTTCGTAGGAAATCATTATTCTGTTATTCTGATCATAGTTCTAACAACGTTTAAGAATTTTAAATTATCTCTTTTCACACTTGGCTTGTTTCAGTAAATTTGAAACATTTAAATCCTGAAATCTACGATCATTGTCTTTTGTTATGTTCGGGAATTTGTTTTATGTCATCTTCATTTTTTTACTTTCCAATGCTCTAACAGCATTCTTAGACCTTAGTTCGTATCATCACATATCGAGACACAGGAATCCCTTCTATAGTAAGGCTCTCTAAGCCATTCAAACAACAACAAAATAGTGCTTGCCACCTATGCATTCAAGTTTTTAATAATTCTTGTTCACTTGTAGTGATTTGAATACAACTGTTACATTTTTTAATCAAATGTTCAAAAACATTCAAACAAGGGCTGCTTTGCAGTATAAAACTGCATCGATTTTTTGCCATTTTAAATAGTAATTAGCTAAATTGTTTTAAATGTGATTACGCTTATAATAGTTTCTGTCACTGTAGCGTTACATATTTTATAGCGAATATTTTACATCGGACTATTCAGGACTGTGAATACTTTGTTGAACATTTTTAGACCAATCAAAGGATTGTTTTGTCCCCAGATATTATCGCTTTTAAGAGCTTTACAAAGGTACAGCAGCTAGGCAATTTAACTCAGCTTCCACGAATGATTTCTTCGCGAATTATTCAATGATGCAGATGAGTTTTTTTTGTCGTCATCTTCTCCTATTCCCTCAGTCACTACATCCTTCCCTTTGCTCACTTTCCAGCCACTACCGACAGGTGAATTAATCGCACGGTGCAGTTTGCACTGTTAAACAATTTATAAACATCTTCAACCTGTAGCGGCACACGCGTACATATCCTCTGTTTGCATCCGCGTCCCATCGGCACGCAGCTTTCCACTTTACACTTTGCGCTTACGTGTGAAACCGCGACAGGAGCAGCGGCAAAAGTCGGTGGAAAACCGCTTCATCGATCAGCAGGGGGTAAGCCTAGCACATGCACACACATACACAAAGTTGCCCCCAATCGATAGCCGATCGACGTGTAGAAGCGGGCAAAGCGTCGACGAAAAAAAAAAAGCTGACAAGGGCAGATTTATGATACGAGGGAAATAAGGGAATATTGCAAACTGAGCTTACAGTTTGGTGCCACCCTTATCAGTCGATTTCTATCGCGCCGCAAGAGAGAAAACTCTGGATCACACTCGGCCTTGTGGTGATGAGGGGTGGGAAAAGTGTATGAATGGGGTCCAGAGGCGGCGGTTGATTTTGATCGAATGCTTGCTCGCGGATCGCATTACCATCGCAGTCGCTTGCCGACGCCGTGTACCTTTTGCATGATTTATGTTTGACGTTCAACCGGATCTGTGTGTGACCATTTCCTGCCGGCCAGCGTCGTTCGGGCGATCGATGATTGGTGGCGGATGGGGAGGGACGGCGCACGGGGCATATTTATCCTCGATCGATCAGGGTCGATAATTTTTCACCCGCAAGGTCAGTTTCGGTCCACGGGTTTTTGGCCGGAGATCGTGCGCACCCGCCTTAACCCGTTTGCAGCCAGCTGCAAAACCTCACTTTGGCGTACGTGTGGGTTTTCTGCTGTTTGCCCGAGGAAATATCCTTCGCGTCGCTGCTGCAAATGCGCGAAACGGATGCCAATTAATGTTCATTTCAGGTCAGCTTTAGGGTGCTTTAAGGCGAAAAAACGAATTGCACGGCCATAGCTTAAATTCCAACGTTCTACGCGGGAGGGCCACGCTCGATGCGATATCTATCAGCGCACTGTTCTAATTTGCTCTACTTCCGTAAACTATTTTGCAACGATTTGCTGCAACAATTGGCCGTACGTTGATTATCTCATTCATTATTTTATTCCACCCCTGCTTGATGGGGTGGTCAGTTTGGTTTGTATAAGTGCTCCACAGTAGGGTGGTTAACAAATCATTTTTTTCTCCCAACCGGTGTATGTTTGTGATCTTGTGATACGGTGGAAAAAAGGGGCAGTTTGAGCCCAGCTCCCTCGTTCCGGGTGTTTTTTTGCTATTAATGCCTTTGTGCTGCTGGGGGAAAATGAAATTAGTCGCCTGGCTGAGGTAGACCTCCGTGGAAGTGTCTAATTAGATCTGATCGACATTAAGCGCTGCACCTCTGGCGGTGAATTAAGAGGACTACTGGGACAGTGGGATCGAGTGCAATGTTTGATGTGACAAAAGGACTTTATTTAATAATTTAAAATCGAGTACGATGGGCACGACGCCGTATTTTGGGCACTTATTCTCAATCAAATTTTATTTTTATATTCAAAATATTTTAAAATTAATGATACGAATGGCTCAAGAAAGAAGAAGTAAAAACATACAGACAGTGTAAGCGTATTAACAACGTAAAACGAAACAAGAGGGTAAAATGTTTTATGAACCACCTTATTTAGTAAACACGAGACAACGACGCCGATCTTCTATCGGCAGGACCTGGGTTCAAATCCCATTCGGATGGTTCCGCCATAGTGAGGATTGACTATCCAACTGCGTGGTATCATTAAATCTAGTAAGCCAGAAATGGCAGGCATGACTTAACGACTCAAAGAAGAAAGGAGAAGAAAACTTCATTGTAGATCTGGAGAACGGCACTAATCGCCATTCCAAAGAAACTAAAGCAAAAATACGTATACAAAATAAAATCCATCTTTGAATTATAAATAAAAACCACATAGAAATCTTTTTCAGATTTCTACAGTTTCTTTAGATAAAAAAAGGATATTGGGTTGAACTTTTTTTTGTCCGTCACTGTACTTATCGAAATCATTTTTCAACATCGTTTTTCTTGGTGTTTTTATTGTTTGGCCCGGCTTTGATAAGAGAAGGAAGAGAGTAATAGTAGAATAATTAGAAGATAGAGAACACTGCTTACATTTGTTACAAACGTTTCACTTCATAGTTATGACATGTACAAATCAAGGAATTGAAATGCTGTAAATATTGTCGAAAAGCTTTTGTATCTATTTTGGCATTGATTAGCACTTATGCGAACAAATTTATCCCCCATGCAAATTTCTCTGGCTTTCGTATAATTTAACCAGTAATAACTCCCATAGTTCGACCTGTGATCGAAAGATAACGGCTAAGAGCACCACACCAAACCGATTCGCCATACGCTGCTGCCCCCGGTGGGGTGGCTCTAGTTTGGCTGGCTGCGTCTCATTTGCAACTTGAAGCTTCCGCACCGAAGATTTATTGATTAGCGCCGTAACTACCGTGTGCTGCTCCAGATTGGAGGGTGGAGAACCACCACCACCACCAGCTACGGCTCGTAATGCACTGCTCGTTCCTTGGGCGATGCAACCGAACCGCAGGATAAGGATTGTGCCCGGCTCGGCCAGCCAGCACCAGGATCGAGAAAATGTGTGTGTGTTTATACCGTGCGGTGTCTTGCATAACTTTAATACCACATTCGATGCGCGCCGTTTGCAAAGCTTGCAATTACGACGCGGCTGCCGTTGTGCGTCTGTGACTTACAAGATGGAAAAGAAAACGTTACAGCGAAGTCTACCGGCAGTTCCATTTTTATTACACCTCGCGAGGTTACCCTGCTGTTACGCCCCTTCAGCATGTGTGTGTGTGTGTGCTGGAAAGATATTTTTGTGTCGTTTAAGTACGGCAAAGAACGAAGCGTATTATTTGCGGCACTTAGTTTGTGTCGGTTGGTGCTTTAATTGTAACATGTTAGAGCTACAGCATGGTTCGTTTGTTGGAAACGAACCTTTATTGTTGCTTTGTATTGAGCGAAGGACTGAGCAGAGAGAATACTGCAGGATCAGATGTTAAAAACATCCCAATTTATATTTCAATTTTTTTATCCAACAATCTTTTGGAACTTCGTCGTGAAAAAAACCTTGGTCCTTAGCCGAACAAAGCACTTGTGTACTATTTATCTACACAAACCGATCAAAGCTCGTTCCTCTGGGTCAGAAAATCAAAATCGAAACGCCCATCGCCTGGGGATTAAATAATTAATAAGCAGCACCATTGCTTTAGCTGGTCTCGCTTGTTCTGTCTGTACATTTTATTACACCAACCGGCAACCTCCACGGCCGGTACATAGATCGATCGGTTGGCCGATATTAATTTGCCTCCATTTGTTTGGTGGCATTGCATTTCTCAATGGCGCATAAAAAGTGCAAGTGTTTACCAGGTTCGGTAGTGTCCTGTGGTAAACCCCAGAGCACGCAGATCGTATCGATCGGTGTGGGTGGGTGGGGATGGGAGTGGGTGGGTGGAAATGTAAATGTGGGAGAAAAATAAATACGGTAAAACCATCAATCTACGTGACACACACCGGCCGGACAGACCAGGCCAGGCCAGTGGGGCTTTGATGCAATCAATAAAATGTTGCTCGGGTTGTTTTGGTTTCCAAGTTGATGAATGGGTTTGTGCTGTATGAATCGGGGGTTTGAATGAGCAGTTCTTAGAAAACTCATTGCTAGAAATAGTTTATTTTAAGTTGTGTGTTTCAAATGACTGCTATTAGATGTCTTATCATTTGAGCTCTTAATTAATTTTAATTTGTGTTTAAACAAAAAAAATATAGTTGTATAAATCTTTAAACTCTCGAGGAAACGAAACGGAAAATCTATTACTGCAATATTGAAAGCCTTTTACGGAACTTTGCAATCGTATAATGGAATTTTACATACAGTTTCCAAGGGAGGTTTCCAATGGTTTTGTGAAACTTTGCTATCAGCCGAGGATTTAAATTTTCTTAGCTCTTTAATTGACGAAATTGCAATAACTTAAGCTTGTATAAAATTGTATTTGTATTTGGAATTCCAACCATATTTTAAAATAATTTATTGGTATTAGTTTGGGGCGGGCCGAGTGATAGATGTGATAGCGGTGCCGGTCTTCACACGGCAAGACGGGGGCTCAAATCCCATCTGGACCGTTCTCCCATAGTGAGGACTGACCACCCAATGATGCGGTATCAATAAGACTAGAGAGCCAGAAATGGCAGACAGGACCTAAGAGGTCGTTAGGCCAGATGTGGTTGATTCAGACTCATAAAGCTCTAAAGTTTTCTTTAAATTCTATTCTCAGTCTGCAAAATTCCATTATATGATTGTAAAGTAAATAGGGGCTTGCACAATTCCACGATCGTTTCAAATCTTAATAAATCGATCGTATAAATAAAGACCGAGATTATTTATTAAGAAGGCATTTTTTTTCAGTTGCAGCTCTTCCATAATCTCTACAAAGTATCCTGTGCTCAAACAACACGTGTATACTAAGCAATAAGCGATAATGAAATATTTGCTAGCACTTCACGCCCGCCGCCACGTACGCCATTTTTCTTGGTGTTGAGTAATTTGTGAAAAAAGCGCAGCATTAATTATAACGGCAAGTAGCGACTATCCATCCTTAAAGGTTCGATCGCTATTTAAGGCCTGATACAGCGGAGGGGGTACATGATGAAATGGGCCGATCAAGATAAAGCTCCAGGTGCCGTTAGAGGTGACTTTGATGTTATCATCATTTCTGATCGTTATAAAAATAATGAAATGTCACATGAGTTGATCATGAGAATTCATAGTAAAATTAAGACTCTTAAAGAGAAATTTCTAAAAGAAAGCTTAAAATTTTTTATTAAAATAAAGATATTATTCGATCTTTTATCGATACAAAGCTTATGATAACTGTCACACACGATGTTCGGCAAGCAAAAACAATCGACGGAGCGCTCTCACGGCGCGATTAAAAAGCTTGAAACACAATAAAACGTACGCCTCGAATCGAACTCTTTTCTTTTTTGTCGAACCTTCACGCTTTCCTACGCACTTTCCTTCGCTCCCGTTTTCACCCTGCTTTACCCCTAACCTCCTCGCGCCATCCTCCCTCCCCCCCCCCCCTCACAGTCGTTCAATCAATGCCATTTCGGATCAAGCCATCGCCATCGCGCAAATCGCCTTTTTCGGAACTGAACGAATTAATTATTTATTCGGTTCCATATTAATTATTCGTGTTGCGGCAGCTACTACGCCTGCCCGGATGCTGCTTCTGCCTCTGCTCTTACACCGAAGAAGCCATGCTACATGGTACGAATTAATATTCCTCGTTACGTTTGTTCAGCACGAACAACTGGTGCGCCGCTGCTTAAGGATCCTCCAGCCTCTTCAGCTTCCTGCGACGCTTCATGACCAAATGGTCAGTGGAGGGAGGTTTTTTTTGTTGCTGTTCGTCGTTTTCCTTCACTCTCTTTCTTTCGCTCTCGCTCCCCACATTCGTCGTATCCTTGTGTGTTTTTTTTTTGCCATGGGGGTTTGTCCTTTTGTCTTCGGCCATACATTCCATTCGCTAGCCGGCTGGCTGAAGCAATTGATCGCGATTTTATTTTAGCCTTGCCGATTGCCATTTCCCTTACCCGTCGACACGGACACTTTAGCTTACTAATTAGAGTGCGCACTGCATTCGGAGGCGTACCGCCGTTCCGTCCTCCCATTTTTGGGTCACCATTACGTTGGGCGAAAGCGAAACAAAAAAAAAACAGAAATTGCCACCACGCACGCCTGCGATGAAACAAAAATGCACCAAACAACCCGCCCCAAGAAACGGGCTGTGCAAGCAATTGCAACAATTTATGATCGACTCGAGTGCCCGGGACGGGGGACGGTCGAGAGGCACTTGCAGTGATGGCAAATGGTAAAAATTGATATCACCCTGGAGCGTTTGCGGTTTGGTTTTTTGCACACGGGGGTGTTTTATAGGTGTGTGTGTGTGTGTGGTGTAACTTCTTCGGTTGATGTATAGCGTTGGGGCACAAATTACGTTACAGACGATACGCAAACGGACCGGTAATGAAGACACTAGCCAGCAGCGTGTGCAAATAGAGAGGTTAAAAAACATGTGGAACAATTTTGTAAGGAAATAATGTGGTAGCAAGTGTAGGTAATCAATGTGTTTCTATACGACAATGATGCTGAAAAAACATAAAAAAATCCAAAAATTGAAAAAATAAATCTCGCAGGAGAAGGTCTACAATGAATAATAGAATACCGTGAGACCGTTGTGGAGTTTGCAATCATACAATGGAATTTTGCAAATATTCATGAAAAAAATTTACCATACGACTGTGAAATTTGGCAGTCAGCAATATGCAATGGCAATATTTTTTGGAAGTGTTAATAAAGATAATAACAAATATTATTATTAAAATAAAAAAATTATATCCAAATAATTTTCACATTAAACCCGTTTGAATGTCTATTTAGAATTTTCCAGTTGGATAGGATTGAACCAAGGGGCTGGGTAGTGCAAGGGCAGATAATCCACAGCTGATTGCAAAGTTCTATAGCCACGTTGCAAATATCCCCTGATGGTTTGCAAGATTCTACTAAATTATTGTAAAGATTCTCAGACGAATTGAAATATTCTTCTAATAATTTATAACATTTCCCTGAATAATTTAAAAATTTCAATTTATTAATCGAAACCCTATGTTGCGATGACGAGCAGGTTTATGAATTTTTTTTTCAGTGATTTTTAAGAATAATTCATTTTTACGCTACTCTACGGTTCATTCGAGGCATTTACCTAGATTTAAATACGAAGCCGAATCAGTGGCGGATTAGCCTAAGAGCGGAAGGAGCAGCCTTTCGGAGCCTTGTCGGTTAGGGGGGCCTCTTCGGCGAGGGAACTCCTGTTGTTTCCCTCTAATATCATAATTAGAGGGGCCTCAACTGCCATTCCGCTCGGGGCCCCCAAATATCTTGACCCACCACTGAGCCGAATACATGCGCATTGCCTAACCGCTAGGCGCGGAAAAAGGCAAAATAACTCTTTGCTGATATCATTCTCTCTTCTCGCTAATTATTATGTAAATGTAATGTTGAACTGGCGGCGGTCCGGTGGCCGAGGCGGCAACAGCGCCGGTCTTTATACGGCAGGACCCGGGGTTCAAATCCCATCCGGACCGCCTCCCCGTACGTAGGGATGACTACTTTCCAACGGGTAAAACCAAGTAACATAAAGCCAGAAATGGCAGGCCGAGACCTCTCGAGGTTGTAGTGCCAAAGAAGAGGAAGAAGAATGTTGACTACTTAAACATATAGCTGAAAACTATTCAGTAATTTTAAACTGATATTTAATAGCATCTTTGAATTTCAAAGCAATCGTTACTTGTGTTTCTCTAGTCCAGTGTTTTACATGCATGAGATTATTTGTGACTTTCAAGAACTTTGCAAAGCATCCAATGCACCTGTAACAATGTTGAACAAAGTTTGCAACCTTCTTGCTTCAGTTAAATAAAATCTGTTTGACATTTCGAGACCTCGCCTTGCACAGGAGCTTAAACCAGAAGCAAATCCCAAAAAGGCAAAATAAAGCCCCTCCCCACCACCGAGTTCAATGACAAGAAGCTACCCGGAGCTACTCATTGTCACAATAATTTAACCGACGGTTGTAATAAATTATGCTCGATAAACTGATAAGCATTAACGCTGCGCCACCATAATTGACAACCGGTCCACCTTTATCCGCGCTTCGGACCCACGAATGGCCTTGATATTTTTAAGCCCAAAAGAGCCTCCTCGCACGGCACCAATTAGTAATCAACCTTATTTGTTTTGTAATGTAATCGATCGAACATCGAACGATGCGGGCAGATGGCGAGGTCACGCGAACGAGCGAAACAAAAATCGGAGTAGCAATAATTGAGGAAATAAAAAAAAAAATGTTAGATTAACACTTGTCCCTCGATATTTTGCGTCCTCACCACCGTTTTGCGTGATTGAAGACACCAGCACTAGCAGGCTGACATTTGCGCAACGGTGAACACTTTTTGTTCTACCGAGTAATTGGCAGGCGGGCGCGTACTTCTTAAGTACAGTGCGCTGAACAACGCGCGAACTTTGGCAAACCCTTTTGTTGTTTGCTGTCTCGGCGCACATGGCTGCCGGCTTAATGCTGGGTCGTCGTTATCGAGGTGACGGTTGTTAATCAGCGTTTTCCTGTCACCGAGGAACCGATCGCTTATCGCTGGGACAAGCAATTGGCTTTTGGCCACCGGTTGGTGTGAATTATTATGCAAACTGCCAGATGGAAACTGTCATGGTGGAGCAGTTTTTTTTTGTGGTTGGGGGGGTTTTGGTTCGACCTGTCATGGTGGTCTTTCTGTACGGGTGTGGTCATGCTAATTGCACCTGAAAGAATGAGGTCTGATAGTGTGGTGCGAATTTAGTTTTATTGAATCCTGACCTCGCCGAAGGGTTCATTACGAACTGATAATTTTCTCACACATCCCCTCGGGTGGCTTCAGGGGATGGGGAAACCGAAACCCCCCCCCCCCCCATTTGATTGACATTTTCACCGGGTTTGACCTGTGAGACAGAGAGAGAGAGAGAGAGAGAGAGAGAGAGAGAGAGAGAGAGAGAGAGAGAGAGAGAGCGAATGCGTGACCTCTTTGTGTTACTGGAGCAGCGTTCCCGAATACACGTCTAGTAATTATGAAGGATATTTAGGATCCAGCCATGGCGGGAATGGATCCCAACAATACCAGCTAATAAGTAGTAGTAGAAGACTATGTTTTCTTCACACTACCACCACTACCAACCCTACCATTGTTTCGGTGTGTCTGATACACTTTTTGCACACAGAGCGCAGTTGGGTGGGTAATAAGCACAAAAAGTAAAAGCTTCATGGTACACCCTGGTGTCACTGCTCCGATCGGTTCGATCATCCCCGCGTGGTATACATGGTTTGTCGGGGTCCACCACAGCATAGCGATAGTAGCATAATTAATAAGTAGCCACCATGGTGACGTGGACGATCACGACAACCACGACTACGGCGAACAACGACGACACATTTACGATCACGCCGTGTTGCGTGCAGGGGCCGATCGAAACGGCAAAGAAGGTTCATTGCCCAAAAACGGCGTGTAGTAGAAAGGATACGGGGTAGCGAGCGCTGTACACATAAGAGGGACACAGTTAAGCCCGGCGGCATGCAATAATTTTGTCGCCATTTTATGTTTGCATACGCGTCATACCTAGGGGTGAAGGAGCGAACGGTGGTGGCGATCGATGATGAGTGATCGATGCACCGATAGTATCTCGGGTGCAGCGCTCGCGTTGCATATGCATAATCATTATAATCAGCGGAAGTTTTGCCGCGGCCACCCTTTTTACGCTCTTCGCTGCACGCTTTTTGTTGCCTTTTTTTTCGTCGCAGTTTCTTAGCATGTTGTGTGCGTGCGTGTGTTGTTGGCTGTGGCATGTGTGAGGTACATTTACCTTCGCGTTGGCCAATGCTATGGAGTGAGTTGTCTGGTGGTGAAAATAGAGGATCATTTTGCTATAATAATTTATAATATAAAAAGGATATTAAATTTATTTTTTAAATATGAGGTATGAAAAGCAGGTTTAAAAGTACCTTTTGAATTAAATGCAAGTGTAGAAAATCAGTAAAAGAAAAAAAAAAACAATTACTAAAACATCATTATGGTATGTGCTACAAATTTCAAATAAGTTTTCCCAGCGTAAACAACTCTTTATCTTAATCTTTAGAGGATTGTCATCTTAAACTTTCAAGTATTGTTTTGGTTATTTCAAAAAATATTAAACTGAACAAACAAAAATTAAACTTTTATAATAGAAATCTCATTTGATAAATAAAATAATAAATTTTACCAAATGCTTCGTTTAGGGTAAAATTAGGGGGCCACACAGAGAAACTGATGAAAACTCACAAGTAAGACACGATTTTAAATAGTGCAATTTCATCTAAACTTCATCGAAATTAGAAAGGTTCTATCTAAAAGAACAAGTGGTTGATGATTGGATTGTGCTATAAAATTGTCTATAATTATTAACTCTCAAAATAAAATCTTTAGAGGTGAATGTAAAAAACTTCTCAACAAAATGCAAAATTTTTAATAAAATTTACCAAAGACTCGTATACTTGTAGAGACCTCATAGAACTTAAATGTGAAATGAACGTAGCAAGTAAAACAAAACAAATTGTTCATGCTATAATTTTTTCCTATAAAATTCGTTTTTTATCCTCCAAAATCTGATTTCTTAACCCCATTACATTCATTTTGCAACGAAAAAAAAAATCCTTTAATTTAAACGAACATCATGATCCGAAATCATTATATGATACTGCCCGCTGGATCGTATCGAAAATAAATCGATCCCAATCATCCGCCATCGCGCTATTCCCAGCGATGCGCACTATTCTGATTGAATTGACGCATAAATCAGGCACGCAACGATGACCGCACTGCTCGCTCCTCCTCACTCGGTTTCGGTTAATCAGTTGCAAAAGGGTCCTACCAAAGTCGCGTCCCCGCTGCTCTCGATCCTGCCTCTATCACTATCGAAACGATCACTTCTTCGTTCGAAACGATTGAGGAACAATTTGTCAAACCCGTGCACCGTTATCGGACTGGCGGCATCGGCCACGCTCTCGCGAGCATTAAACACATCGGCACCGGACCGGCAAAAAGGGACCTGCAAAGGGGGTCCATCAGAATTTACGTCGATCCCTTATGCTCGAACTGCTGGGCGCATGTGATCCTGTGTGTGTGTGCATCTCATTAAATGCGGCAGCAGTAAAGTATGACAAATTCAGTACTTTATCAAACGGGAACACCGCACGAATGTCCTCCGGGGACGAGGTTGCCACGAATACGGTGAAAAATCACTAGCGATGGCAAGGGCCGCCTAATTGGAGTGGAGTGGATATTGGGGTTGAAGAGCAGGAAGAAGGAGACACGGAGGAGAGGATGATAACAATTCACCATAAATTTGTTGACACCCATGCGAAAAGAGATTGAGGATTGTGAGTGTGGTCGTTGAAAGAAGCGTACCGAGGGGAGGGTTTATGGTGGTCGATCGACTTCCGCATGCAATGCAGTGCTGTGATGCTACTCCCTGATGCACCGAATGGAAAAAGGGAACCCACCTGGAAAACGCCCACCAACGACGCTTTTTATTGACCCCGGCAGGTCCAAAAGGCACAACGCGATAAACACACTAACTCTTTTTGCACTATGCTTTTGCTGTGTACCGTCTGTTTTGGGCTTTTCTCGGGGTGGGATATTCGTCCTCGGTCTCTCCTGTCGGACAACCCCAGCTAAAGCTTCATCGTTTCGTTCGCTGCAATCGGTTCGGCTAAAGTGAAAAATCTGATCGAAACAGCAGCGTTAGACAAGGCAAAAGGCAAAAGAAAAAAAAAAACCCGGAGTTATACTGACGTCGAACTGGCAGGCGTACGAAATATGTCTAAGCATGGTGTAGTTTGCGGAAGACCACGCGAAACACAACGTACCCGTGGCGCGTTGCAACAACATGGTGACGTTGTACGAGGTGGCTGCAAGAAGAAGAAGACGAAGAAAATCCCACCACACCAAGGTGGGAAACGGACGTAATGCGTCCGCCTTCTGCTCACCCAGGGTTTCCTTTCCCCTTGGCACCGTTCCCCGACAACGCCGATCGATGCAGAATTCATGTTATTTCAAAAGCTTCTTGTCTTGTCATATATTGTGAAATTAATTGTACACTTACACGCAAATATTCTTTGCCACCTTCGGGGTTTTTGTTGTTGTTGTTGTTGTTGTTGCTTCTGCGCCGCCTCGTCGCAGCACGTATCAGCCTCCGGAACGAGGGCGTTCGTTCGTTCGTTCCGTAGGCCCAAACCGCAGCTCGTACACGAGAGGAGTAGTACCTAGATGTTGTAGGTGCTGGCTGCCTTTGCATGCGAGTGTGAATTTTGGTTTCGGATATCGCTGTTTGTACGCGATCCAGCAGTGGAAAATTGGAAACAAATTGATAAATAGTTATTATACAGCTCAAAGTACCGTTACAACTCTGCACTGGATAAGAGACTAACGAAATATTGTATGTAGTGTTTGATATATTTTTTTAAGTTTTAACCTTTATTTTAGATCTTTTTTATTTAAGTTTGATTATCATGACTTGACGCCGTTTTGTCAGTTTTTTTTATAATCTGTAAGAGAAATTTTCTTAAATGCGATTTTATCTTTAGATTTGATTCGATTTTTTCCTCGTTTTACTTGTCTTATTTTGTGCTTGCTTATATTTACACCATCCTCTACTTTCTTTCGCTTTACAGCATATCTTATCTATTCCTTTTACGTCCACCAATAAAAACTTATTAGTGGTCTCATCCATCCCTTCGATTAACAAATTTATTTCTTGCCACAACACCCCAACAATTGCCTAATGTTTTTTTTTCCGTTTTTATCTCTTTCTTTCCAGGTAAGTGGCAATTGGGAAAACGGTCCCGGAAAATATCAACGGTCGCTTGAACGAGCGCATCACTGTAAGGATATTCATTCGCTCGCACACATCGAGGAACACACAACCGTACAGGATAAGGAAGGCATCCCCATGGTAATAGCAGGGAAAGGGATAAAGATAAGCAGCGATGCGACATTCTCTCCATCGAGGTTTTGACCTCCCGTCTTTAGGAATGCTCCGGTCCGATCCGTTTCGGTCGACCGTAACGGCTTACTGTACTGGACCAATTGCATGGTGGGATAGCCACATGAGCTCTCGCGGGATAGATTGTGTGTTTTTTTCCTCTTCCTAAAGCTCAGGTGGAATGCCTAATGCCTAAATTAAACGAAATGAAAGAAAGAAGGATACGCGATCACATTATCACTCTAGCTGGTGCCATAACAAATCATGAAATACCATTTTCGTGTCGGTCAGTCAGGGTCGGTTATGGTTCCAATTTTTTTCTTCCTCTGGGGTCGACATATGCTGGCTGGATGATCGGAGAGTCACGTACCAATAGAATCGAGAGCAGCACAAGGATTAAACGTGAAAGGGTTTGTTGGTTTTTTTTTCTCCTTCAACCGTCTCTCGGTGTTTATTAGAACCGACCGCGACTCATGTGACCTTTGGCCACGATTTCACGAGTGAAGCGTCCAACAGAAAAGGGGATTAAAATTTCGGGGTGAACCGAAATGGTGACAAGGTTTCCCTGGACTGGATGGTCTAATCTATCGCTGTACCGATTTATTAACGTGATCTTTCTGTGCGGTGTTCCGTCTACGCTATCGCGCCAAAGATAGAATTGGGATTTTAAAGTTCAGGGAGGATGGTTTACTTTTTTTTTTTGGTGTTCATTGTTTACTGCTGACCTTGTTTACGTTATTAGATCACGGGATGGGTGAGCATTCAGGTAAGATTTAAAGGGTCTGCTCGATGCTTACGTTAGAGGGAATGTATGAGAGGTATCTCCAGTATTGACGGCTGTCTGGGCTATTCGGGATGGTCGGGTTAAATCTCCGAGCTTGGCCATTTAATTTATTTGATGTTTGTTAGCTAATGGTGGAATTTCCTCTCTAATGAATATTCAGTATTAGAAGAAGATTTTGTAATGAATATTGTTTCTCCAGTTTTTTTGAAAATTACATATTTATTAAATTGAAGTTATAAGAAAATGGGATAATTTGATAGCACTTTTTGTATTATTTGTGGATTTTTATGTAACTATTCGATACTATTCAAGTGATTATACGAAATCTCTAGATTTCTTGAAGAAGAAAATATATTCTTCTTCTTGGCTTAAAGGCCTGCTAGGTCATGTCGGTCCTCTAGTGGCTTATTAGACTCATTGATATCACGTTGTTGGAAAGTCAGCCCTCACTCAGGGAACCGACCCGGATCCTGGAGTTTGTAGACCAGCGTTGCAATCGCCTTCATTATTCTTATCTTGATAATGCTGGATGACGATCGTCGATAGACAATTAATGAATTATCCTTTTTAACATAAATTCAATACTCCTCCCGAACCTCATCCAATCCATTCCCTTACAATTGTGGCCCACAAATCCACCCTGCGCCAAGCAGTTTAGAAACAAAGTAACAAATTCCTTGCTGCGCGCGCTTTCATGGAACAGGTTCGGCGCGAATCGCGAGTCACTCACCACCCTCACTCGTGGCACTCGCGCGAGCCCGCGGTAACTCAAACCGGGCCACCTGTCAAAACGAGCGCGCGCGCTCCTTTAACTTCGGGCCCGCACTTGTCGCAACGACTCGACTCGACTCAGTGAGCAGTGATTCGAGCGGTTTGTTTTTGCCCCCTTTTTTTCGCATCGCAACCACTCGATCGGGCGTTACCACGGCCGCACACAACCACGTGCCGTCTCCCTCTCTCGCTCGCGCGAATTCAACCCCCGTCACGGGAAAACGCTCGATCAAAACCCCAGCCATAGGAGATCGCGTGTACTCTTTCCTGTGCTTGGTGAAGATTTCGCTCCGCTAGCCGACGGAGAGGAGCGAGCGAGAACGAAAGCAAAACATGAGATCGTGAGGATCGCCAAGACAAGGACGGAAAGCAGCCACGATCTTGGCGGAGGCTGCGTGGCGCGGTTTGTTTGCCCGTCTTGGAGCCTGTTTTGTTGTCTTTCTTCGCCACTGCGTGCGTGTGTTGCACACCGTGTTTTTCGCGGCAAGCAGGGTGGGTTTTGCGGCGCTTCATTTGCCTACGCGGTGATTGTGGCCAATGTGGCCGAAGTGGTCCTCAGTTTACATCGGCTACTCACCGAGCTCACCACGCACGATCGCGCGCGTGCTCGCCATTTTTCGTCGTCCGGTCGAACGATCGTTTTTTTTTATTTTTGTTCGTGTGCGCGTGTGACCAAAATCCAAACAAATCGGCGTGCATGTGATTTTTGTGAATTGAGTACATGCAAATTCCTGGGCAAAACGGGGGGGTTTTGATTTTGCAATATACAACCGTGAAATTCTACCTTTTAACGTGCCATACGTGTGTGTGTGTGTGTTGAAGCTTATTTCGAGCGCGAAATAAGTGGTTTGTGAGTGTATTTCTACGTTTTTGTGCCATATTGGAAAAAAAGTCACGCAAGCTTCCCCGTTCAATATATTTGAGCCCCTATCAAGCCCCATCGCGCTATAAGAAGAAAACGAAAAGTTGGGGAAAAAACAAGCCCACACCATAGTAAACGATATCCGTCCCGGGTGAAGCCTTTTCGATTGACCGGTGAAGATCGATAGAGCAGGAGGCAAATTTTGTGTGCCTTTTTCATCTAAAGTTACGCAACAAGTGCATCACATCGGTGACGACGAAGACGGTTCGCGTTTTGCATAATTTTATTTGATCAATTTAAATATCACATAAACTTCTCGGTTTCGGGCAGATTTTCGGGTCGTGTGGAAAAAAACGGCTGTCGAATTGTTTATGATCGTGACTTCCAAATGAGTCAGTCGAGATACGCTGCGATTGTCTGCGAGACTAGAAAGCAATTGTGCACGATTGTCAAGTGAATATTGGAAGGATATCAAGCGTGTGATCGATCGTGCTAATGAGTGCCGGTGCATGATTGAGCAACCCTGAAAACCCCATCCGCAGTCAAAACGCTTGTTAATAAATGCGAAAGTGTTGAAAGTGTTGTGAGCCATAAAAATTCCACATATCGAGGAGCATCCATCGAAAGATCGCCTACGCAGCGTTGATTGGTGGTGGTGGTGCAAAAATTAAGCCGTTACCTTGAGAACGTCCCAAATTGGTGGATCGCCAGCAGTGCCAACGTCATATAAAACAATATCACACGACCTACATCGCCAGGTGACCGCCGCCAGCCTTTATGTACCAGTGTTAGAGAGAGAGTGAACGCCAGCAAACAAAAAAAAAGCCGTCAAGCTGGATACCGGAAACACCTTCGGCCTGCCCTACACGGATTGGCTGAGCGAAGATAATCGGTAATGCGTACGATCGAATGATGAGGAAAGGCAAATTGCTAACAATTACAGAAACGAAACCATTTTCCTACCGGCAGGATACGAATTTAATGAGCCTAGAAGAAGCATTTTTTAATCCAAAAAAAACTAAATTTGTTTTAAAAATAATAATCAAATAGGATTCTATTTTAACCCGGGGAAACACAACCGATAGATCTTCCGCCGACCTCACGTAGATAATGTTGTGTTTATGCGTGTTTATTACATCGGGCTCTGTGCCTTCAATCTCAAAGCAAACACACTAGAAACCCAACCGGCGAGTGGTTTTCGAACAAAAACCTGCCAGCCAGGAGGGTGCCTTGGGCCACCCGGTAGTGCAGACCAAAACACACACACACACACGCACTTCAAATTACTTTTATTCGCCGCATCCGGCTGCTGTATGCGGCCTGTTTTCCTTTTTGACGAAAGCCACTCAATGTGAGCTAGAAATTGAAATGTAAAATCGCTTGCCGAGGAGTACCGCCAGACTCCACGAGCGTGGAATATGGGCGATCGGTAAGCGGAAGCAAAAAATTAACACATTTACGCGAATGAGGTACCTCTTCAGAAGCACGGGCACGGGACAACTGATACTGATGAGGCGAGCGCAAGTGAGTTTCGGTACAAAGATCAGGCGGAAGATGGACTCTGAAAAAAAAACGATGTCGGGCTGAGGTTTCTGTCGGGATTTTGGGATACCGGTAGGCGGCAAACAGGTCCTGATAATTTAAAACTTCAAGAAAGGTGTGAGAAGATGAAGTAATAATGCCGCTCGGTTGGCGTTCTTCTTTTGTGGTTTTTACAATAAATTTTATACGACTCCAATCTGTATTTTTTAAACAAGAAACCATTTGAAGCACTTAATATCTTAGTTAAAATGGTATTCTTCATTAATCCCAAACCTAAAACATCTAGATCCTTCCTGAGCACTTCATCGTTTCGTTCCCTTTTTTGCAAACCAACCAGCTGTTCCCGACCTTAATCCGGTATGTCCTGCCGGCCTTGAAATAACGGCCTTAACAACCACTAGCACCCCTCAACGCACGCGATGATCCATTGCTCTAATTTAACATTCTTGCAGTCCGTTCAATTCAAGCATTCCATTTTCGTGTTTGGTTTTTTTCTTTTTGCTTCACCAATCTTCCTGATGGATTGGCTGGAACCGTCCGTTTCACAATCTGTCCATTCAAATAACCATCACTAGAAAGGCAGACACCGGGGAAAAAGGACATGCAAACTGTCGTTGGATTTGGTGTGCGTTCTTTTTACACTCAACGGAGAAGAATTGAGCGGGGAAGAACGGTTCAAAAGGACTGCACACCAAACAAAAACTTTCACACGGATTGCGTGGCGGCTGGACTCGGTGGTCTCTCGCTCTCTCTGGAAGGTCTCTGCCAGGCTTTTATTAATTCGTTGGACGTTGCCGCGATGGACTTGGGCAGGATCGTCCAAGGCGAAAGATTTCGTCCTAAGCCACACGTCCTTTTACGGACATAACCCTTTTACGGGAAAAGATAAAGCCCGTTTTTTTTTGTTGTGTCGTTTGTTGCCTCGAAGATGCGCTAGCCCTTCCGTTTTCCGTGCTCATTATGCAAAAGACCAACGAGAAAGGACCAACGGCCGAAAGGGACCAAAAGTGGGTCCCTTGTTTTTCCCTGCATCGAAGAAAGGGTTGGCCAACGACTGCCTTAACGGAATTCCGAGCGGACCTCGGGAAGACGTAGAACGAAGGGATTGAAATGCTTCGTCGCTTGATTACCTGCGTCTCCCTTTCCAGCAGGGATCGTTCTACGGTCCCCTTATCCCTGCGGGTGCTTCATTACGCGTTTGTATATTCACCCTGGAAAGGGAGAAGTGCCGGTTGATGGACAGTGGTGAAGATTTAGAATATTGAAAGGTAGGACACGACACACACACACGGGAAGAATACAGCGAAAGGACCTGGCGATTGTCCTCTTACAGAAAAGCGGCGCAAGATGAGCGATCGTTGCGCATAAACGCCATGGGACAGAAGGGATTCTGCGGTTCGGAAGGTGCGGACAAGCAGCAGCGTAACACAAAAGCGCGCGTGAAGTGAAAGGGCTCCGGAAAGGATTCTGTACGCAGCGTGAACGCTCTCCCCAGGGGGTTCGTCGCTTACGGTCCAGTGAGTCACACTTGCCTTTGGTAGCTGGCTTGTGTACCGTACCGGTACGTCTGGCTCTATTACGCTAAAACTGGACGAATCCATACGCCACAGCAGTTTCGGAACTGGCATGGCAGCAAGCAACTTCAACTGAGGGCAACCGGTCGCAGGAATGCCCAACCAACCGGCCGAGACAGCCGGACGGCCCCGAGTATACAAACAAAAAACGAGTCACATCGCGTGCCCGCGTTCCAGTGCCCCGGTGAATTGGTGCGGCCGCGGTTACAGGTGTCGGAAGCGTTCTTGAACCGGTTCCACAGAACCGGAGGCTGTGCGTCCCGGGACCGGTTCCGGAATCCCGTTTCTGGGCCACCGGTCCCGAATCTCGTGCCGGCACTCGTAGTGGAGGGTGGTTGCGATAACCGGCACCGGAGGAAGACACAGACCCGCTCTGGGGCAGTACCCGAAAATGGTACCAAACAGAGAAAAAAACGTTACGAATCAAAACAAATCTTTGCGTGAGGACACACACACACACACACACACTTGCTGTGGTGAAATTGTTACCGGAACTGGTTCTGTCGAAGAGAGATGGGTACAGCAATTTTTCGGGGGGATTCCGCGTAAAAAAAAAACCGGAATTAGAATCCGTCCAAGTGTTGCTGGTGAATGAATGGTTGATTTGTTGGCAGCACGCGACCAACACCGGAACAACTTGACCGATCGTCCCAAACACGGGATAGAATCCGGTTACGGAAGGCGAGCCAGTTTTGAGCCAGACGAGGAACCCTTTAAGCTTTCAGAAACCTGCCACAGGCTTGAAGTCATTCTTGGTTGGGTAATTTTGGGAGAGAAAATCCTCGCGCAAACCAGTTTGCCAGCATCCACGTGCTAGGCATGTGACTGAATGAGGTAGCCGTGATTAATTCAGCAGGTAATTTGGGTTAGGATATTCGTCAGGATTACTCTATCTAATGATTGTAATGATTCGAAAGGCTTCATGGGGCTTCTATGACAAAAAGCTACATTCCTCCGCTCCATTCTTAATTTGATTTACGCCTTTTTTCAACTCAAACAATCATCAAATCATTATTATGTCCTGCAATATAAATGTAAATTTGCCCTAGCTCACGCTTAAAAACAATCTAATGGCGTAATTGATTTAGCACACGATCGATAATCTCGCTTCATATAATAGAATCCAAACAAAACTAAACAAAAAAAAAAACAAACTCGTGAGCTTTTACAATCAATATCGAGTTACCCACACAAGCAATCAATCACCGGCCGCCACCGAGTGGCATAATGCAGCAGGGAACATAAATATTGAAACAATCTTCGTTGTTTTTTGTTTGTTGCTGCTCCTTCACCAGCTCTGCTTAACTGCATTGCTGCAAGCGCACACTTCTAGCGGGTGCAAGCTTCATTGCACTTGTGCTCATTTATTTCTGACGCGCGCATGATGCTGTGTGTGTGTGTGATGGAGTGCACAGCGCACTGAACGAAAAAAAAGCAACAACTGAGTGTTACAAAATGAGTTATATTATATAATCAATCGTTTACCTTCTTGCTGGATGGCGGGAATGGCCCGTGTTCCGCGAGCTAATTACCGTAGCCACCTCATCATCATCATCATCGTCAGCGTCGTCGCCGTCGGTTGAGGTTCCATTTTTCACATCCTTGTTACGGCAAATGAGTCTTTATTTGCATTTGGAAGCGTTTACGCGCTGCGGTACATGGAACGGGACAGAAAAACCATCTCGAGACGACAGTGAAGAGTAGTGATAGCCCCTCAGCGAGCATAGTAGTTCTCGGACCAGGTTCGTTGAGATGATTTCTCTTTAAGCATTTTGATCTATGGGCGTGAGTCAGTTTAGAACGAAGAAAACACGACGAAGGAAGGAAGACGAGAGGCGTATTGGAAGGAGGCGAGTGGGAGTGTTAGATAAAACCACCGAACTAATCAATCACACGCCCCGTAACACGCCGCCGTACCGTTTTGCCGTTGGTTCATTCATACCGAGGAGAAAGACTTGCACGCTCGTCAAAGCGACGAACCGAACGGCGGCTACGGTAGGGAAACGGTCATTTCTTTCAATTCTTGACCAACCACTCGCTACAGCGTTTATGTTTTTTTCTTCACCGGCTGACGCGATCGCGAGCTTTTTTCTCAATGAATATCGTGCGCGGCGCGACAGGGACAGTTTTTGATTTATGTTGTTTTAGGCTTCTCCGACGGCTCCACCACTAGAAGAAGTGTGTGTGTGCGTGTATCGCGCTGTCAGCGTTATGGCAGTCCTTACTCATTTTTACCCCCATTAATGTGCATCTTTCCTGTTTTTTTTTTTTACAAATATTGACTGTTTTGTCCACCAGATAGGATCATACCAAAAACTAACGACGGTATGATTAATACCAGGCACCTTTTGAGGCACGTTAAATCGCTTCTGAGCGCTACCATGAAAAGGAAAGCCATCGATGGTTTCAAGTAAAGAAAATAATTGAAAAATATTTTATGGAAAAAACACTATAATAATATTTACTTTAGCAATGTGTGACGGTATGACTCTCTGTTACTTCTCTCGCCTAAAAGCATTACACAGGAAGCTTCCCATAAGAAAAACCAGTTTCTTTTTTTATTTGCGCTCAGCTCCGGTGCTCTGTTTAATCTGTCCCACACCTTGCTGTCGTTT
The DNA here is from genome assembly GCF_013141755.1 of Anopheles stephensi. NCBI lineage: Eukaryota > Metazoa > Arthropoda > Insecta > Diptera > Culicidae > Anopheles > Anopheles stephensi. The sequence continues at coordinate 21,156,168 of NC_050203.1, forward strand.
TTGCTTTCGTCTCCACCCCTATCGGTAACGCTTTCTTAATGGAACTAAGAAAATAATCCACATTTAATTGTTTTACCGTTCAGAGCGCGGAATAAAGCGATAAGCGTTTGGTGCAATCGAGACCCTCGGTTAGTGCTTTACGCCCGAAGCCGCGGCTAATTATTGGTGGCAAATAAAAAGTTCTATTTTATGTGTTAATTAGACGGTTTAAGCACGCTGCGATAGGGTCGCCTAGTGCAGGAATCGGTCGGAAGAGAGTGTTTGTGCCGTGTCTAGATTGAGATCTACTTTTTGCCCCCAAACACTAAATCCGCTGGCGCCGTAAAGTATGCTGAAATAATGCGATCCTACATTATTTCGTGCGCCATGTGCGAAGACTGTAATGGTGATTCTGCTCTCTGCCGGGCGTTAATGGAAGCCGATTTTAAAGCTGCTTGTTTATTAGCTGATAGAAGTGTATTGCTTTTTAATTTAATATAATTAACCAGACGAATAAACTAGGGTTAATTTATGTCTTCTATTGAAGTAGGTTGTTGAGGTACTTTCCAAAAAATATATCTTTAAAAGAATCAGATGAATGAAGTTATCGCAAGGACCACCTTTCAATAACAATAGCACATTACGTTAAGTTAATATTTTCATCGGCTATCCCTAGCTAATTGCGGTCTCACTCTGGCCGAAACCCTCTGATTTGCTGCCGAGCAACTGCGAACCCTTACCGTGTTCCCGCCGGAAATCGGATACGTTTGCTGCCCCGGCAGGAGGGAACAAAGCCCTACATTATTTTCTTCATTAGCACCTCGGAACACGTGAAAGCACCGACGGAAGGAATCGATCGCAGTGGTTGAGAACGAACCGGTGTTAAAACAATTCCTTAAAAATTAGCCTTTATCTACCAGCTCCGTGCTGTCAGTCACTCAAGATCATTACATTTTCTACCGTCCGAATGGTTGCGCGTGGAAAGCAGAATTAGGGCAAATCATTTTTCTGACAGAGGCAGCAGCAGGGAAGAACAGCGAGGGCAGCTTCACGCGTAGCAGTAGAACAAACAGAATAACTGATGCTGGGAGAAGTAGAGGGAAAAAAAACGCACGCAGCAGAGATTGTTTGAAATTTAATATTTTTCTCGTGACTTCACGCTCAAGGACTGGCTTTGGAGTCCCTCATCATATGGACGATCTTTTTATTTTTTTCTTGTATTTGTGCTGAACCCTCTAACTGGATGCTAGAGCATCCTGGCAGTGCGATGATGTTATTAGTTCTTCATCCGTGCAAGTCCTCCGAATGTCTTGACCAACGCAACGAAGGCCAATTTGCTGCGGTGTAAGCATCTATTCAGGCATTCGTTGAGTTATCTTAATGTACGAAGCCACAACAGCAAAAACACACACACACGGGAAGTTAGTCGAGCAAATCGTATCCGATTACCGTTCCGTTTCGTTCCCGTTCCTAATGGTGCCAGCGACGAACGACTCGATACGGTCGATCGATGTATTTAGCACGGCCCGAGCCTGAGGATGAAGATCAGGTCGGGGGAAAAAAGGCCATGCTCGTAAGCTTAAGCGGTAGCTGTGGGGAAACGAAGTGGGGAGTTTGGCTGGAAATGTCAAATTCCATTGGAATTTAAGCGTGGTTACAGGTGGCTACATTCTTGAAGCCAGTAGTGGCAGTAGCGCAACAAGAAACTCCCCGAACTCGCGTTAAGATTCTTGAAGTAATCTAACCAGTAATACGTTTTATACTAAACTATTTTTAAAGCTAAAGTCGTTTTATTATCATACTATCGTAAGTTCATGCATATGGAAACCCCACAACTACTGGCTACATTGTAAATTAGTATGCACACACGCTCACCAAATTCCCCATCCCCATTCGGTCACCAATTCCAGCACGAGGAAGTCATTTTCCAGCGTTACCCTAGAGCCGCAGCTTAAACAGGCCGGGCTGTGCCTGTTCGATTTTAATCACCTCACTGTGGAATTTATAATTGAATCACTGTGTGTCCGTTCAGGCGAAGGGGTGTTTTGCAGCAGCATTATTAGACCGCTGATCGCACACAGCACCGAACGCACAGGAGGAAGTCATTTGTCGTGTGTCGATCCGAGCTGTCGATCGGCCGACATTACGGCGTTCGCACATTGACAAACGGCTTTTTGCATAGTACCGTGGGGTAAGTGGAGCTATGTAAAATTATTTATCAACTCAGCGCCAATGTCCTTGAGAGACGTGGCATTCTAGAGCAGCGCCGGGACTTGCTGAAAGATGGCGCCATCGGGTTGTTTTACTTTTTATCAAGTGATCCTTTTTTTTCCACTCGCATGGTTGCGTTCCGAAATGTCGCTTTAATACCCTTTGCCAGTTGCTTCCAGTTCTTGATGGTTTGCGTGTTAGGGGTGAAGATTTGTTAGCGACAAGGATTACATTGTTTTACTGTTTTTCGTTTGATCGTGCTGCGCCGTAAATCGGCTTTATTTCCGAATCGGTTCTTATCTGATGATTAACGTACCGAATTGAAAAACACAACAACAAGACAATGCAAATGCCACAACTTGACGCCATTTTGACAGCCGTAAAATATCGGAATTAAACTGATTGGTTTAGCAAAAAAAGGCACTACATGCGAAGACGAGAAGGAAGTGGCAAGGCTAAAACACCACCACTAGCATCTATCGAGCTGTTTTATTTGATGTGATCGATTTGGTTTGGCTGATTTACATTTTAGTTGCATCCAGCCTGGAAGAGGATACAATAAATTCAATTTATTCATCGGTGGTTTGAGCCGCGTGAGAGTTTGATCCGCAGTTGCCGCAGTATCATAAACCGAAAATCTATGCCAACATAATAGTGGACCCTTGCGCAGGCGCATCGGCAACGTGTCGGCATAATTGGACGGGACCGGAGAGCTTATTAAGAGAGCCCCCTCCCCCACACCGCCACACACACGATAAAAAGTCCCTCTATTCTTCACAAGAGTTTTCGAGGCTAGACTAATCTATTTTGCCGACCACCAAAAGTAGCTGCCGCGCTGGCTCAGTATGTGGTCGTTCGAGATTTCTACTGCTTTCGTGGCGATTGTGGCGGTTTTCGTTATAATTTTGAAATATCGCAGCTATTAAGGTGGGGGGGAGGTCGAGAAAAATAGTCCTCCCGTCAAGTTGGGGCTCTTTTTTTCTTTTTGGGGTAGAAGAAGCGCTTAAAATGGCGCAGCATCCTAATTAAACACAGGCGTTTTCGCTTCGGCACGAGTAGGTAGAGGAAATGATGGGTGGGGGGGGGGAGTTCTGGGCCGAATAGGAATAAGATGGAAAAATGGTTTGATACTTTCCCATTAATTGGGATAACGAATCCAATTTGTACTTATTAGCAGTATTAGTGAAAACATTGTCATTAATATGTCTTGCCGGTTGGGGGCCGGTCGACTCATCCGCACCGGGTGTACTCGGTGATTATGGTGATAAATGAGGTACGACGGTGTGTGTGTGTGTGTGTAGGACACTCGCAGGAGGTTAGAATTTTTTTGGAAGCTCTTGTTCTGACACAAAGGGTGATGGATTTGTTGTGAGATTTACTAGTTTTGAGCTGTAGTTGTCGCAGTAAGATGTGTTTGGAGATGCGTTTATCCCATTTTCTTTTGCGATGACCCTTTGGCTCAGCAGTGTATTCGTAACCCAAGAATGCAAACTCGTTGGTAACAGGTTCTTTATGTACGGATAGAGCTGCATTATCAGTTGGAAGAAGTAGAACTTCATGAAGAGTTTCTTGATGATTATAAAATATAAGGTTTATACAACAATAGCGAATGGTGCGTCAGGCCTCAGATTCACATTGGTGATAAGGCCGCGTTGACGGTAGAGAATACTCCCAATTTTGTCAAGCATCCAGCAATAAAATTCTTGGCTAAACCATAGGACCTTTTCCATCTAGACTATGGTGCCCAAGAGAACCACTGATCGCCAAGGTCTTTGAAGAGCTGAAATCATATTTATGTAAAGGGCACCCATGTCTAACGCGCTACATATTTGCCAGGAAGGGTTTTTCAAACTTTTGTAGATAGCTTCTGAGTAAAATTCGCACAAAACTTGCTCTAAAGAGTTATCTGAAGAAGTATTACTATTTTCTGGACCCTCCAACGTGCGTCCAGTTTAATGCATTCTGCCAAAATGAAATAACAAATAATACTCAGCATGGATTTATGGGCAAAGTACTCCCTCTCAGACATTCCATTCACATGTATCGCCATTTTTTAAACTATTGTTTAGGAACTGCATACTTTAACTTTGACCGTCGAGCAATGAATCATTTGCGTTTGATTTAGCGGAGGATATTTTTCCCCCCTTCACGCAGAACAATCAAAACGGAACGCCCGGCGCAAAGGCACTGTAGTCCATTAAAATAGGAAAATAATAGATAGCCTCGGCCGTCTCTCTGTCTACTTTGCATTCCAGCAGCGAAAATAAAAACAAAGCCGGCATGTTTCGGAAGGGTATAAAAAATTACCCAAAAACCTTTAACTCCTCAATTTGGGGCCGTCACCGTCACTGACACGGTGGTTGACAATATCGAAACCACTCCATCATCGTCAACCCGGCGAAGGGATGAAAAGAGAAGGAGAGAGGGAGAGGCAGAGAGAGAAATACAGCGGGTAAGACCATGCCGGGAACGCACGCATCATTAATAATGCCCGAAGATCGAGAGTCCTCCAACGATCGGTCAGGCGTGAGGCGTTTGCCGCAGGAGTTGGAGATTCTTGAGTGGGTGGATGTATGTTGTTTGAGTTTTTGTTTTTTTGGGAAGTCTTTTTATTTTCTAGACAACAAAAGGTTTATCTAAAGCCCATCTCCTAATCCTGCCAGCTCCCAGGCAGGGTCTAGAGAGTCGATTTCAATGACCTAGGCAGGGCCTTCGGATCCGAAAACAATCAAACCTTTTGGAGACACTTTTGTTTTAGGACTCTTTGCTTAGGCTCTACCGAGCGACTAACCGCTGGCCACGAGAGTGGCTGAAAAAATAGCAATTTCAGCATGCAAACCAGCATGTCTGTCCTCCATCCAGATCTCGAGCCTCGGTGTCCATTTACTTAGCGTGCGGTGTTCATCTCGATCGATTAACGTTAATTTTATCCCACCCCACCAGGAATGCTTTCGTCGCCTCCGGTTCGGTTCGGCCTTAGGGGCCAAACGGGGACTCCAGCCCATCGATCTTTGGTCCCACGTTTGGCAGTGGTGCTGAGCGTAAAGTTGAGCGCTCGGAACGGCGACAGCGCAACATGGCGACAAGCGTTGGTGACGCGTGTTTGCAACACATAAATAATCATTAGCGCTAACATACAGGGCGTTAGGAGGGAGCGAGGGGAGGGTAGGGGGGATTGCATAGTTGGCCATCTTTTTTTTTGCCTTCTCCATCCTCCGTGTGAGTGTGTCTCTCGGCTAAGCTGCTTTTAGCCCTCTTTCTTTGTGGTTGATTCATTGCTTTTCTATGTGAGATATTTTTCTACGGAGCTCAAATTTCTCCTAAGACTTTTGAAACAAATGTTCTAAATGATAAAAAGAGCTATTATAATTCAAAACTCACATCTCGTAATGATGATCACCGGAGCTTCCAGAGAAAGCTTCACACGTACACAGGTGTTTGGACGTTGGGAAAAATTAATCCACAACGCATCCGCTCAGGGGGGGTGTACATGAATCTGTCCTCTGCACCCAATAACTCATCGTGAGCCTCACATCTATCCTTCACGGGTGGAATCGAAAGGCAACGATCCACCAATGCCACGCGAAACCTCACTTCAATACACCAAAATCGCTTCCTTTCATCTCCACGAGTTCTCATGCACTTGTTCTCGCAGAAAGGCGATCTTCCAACGCCAAGAAGAGCTGCTAACCATAACCAGCTTGCAACAGCTCGGCAGAAAGATTGAAAGAGGAATGGGATGCCTTGTGAGATGTACCACCCTTGTGTTGGACACGATTCACAATTTGAATATAAATTTATCCTAATTTGCATTTTATAAGTCGAGTGCAAAAGTGAACCACCGGGACCTGTGGATCGTGTCGCGCGTTGCGTCTTTACAATGATTTTCCTCACCATCTCGCTCTCGCTCTCTTGAGCGCAGAACAGTTTTCACCGGACCACTGTCGCTTAATCTTCGTCCACCACGGGCCACGTTCAGGGGCAATCTGTTTTCGTAGCGTAATATTTTATCACCGACAACTGCAGCAGGCACATCGATGCATCCGTGGGGTTGCAATGATCATTCATTTTCCTGGCACGAATGGTGCGATTGGCAAATTTGTACTACAAAGTCGCATCGAACGATCCGTCCGAAGCCGAATCGAAAGTGTGTAAATTATGTTTATTCTAATGACTTTCAGTAAATTTCCTTTTTATTAATTCGAGCTGACAAATTTGATGAAAATTAGCAATGTTATTTATTGAATTTATTAAATGTAGACTTTTTTTTCTTACCCCCGTCTCGAAATTAATTATTATTATATTCCACACCGAACCCCAAATCGTCGCGCTCCGAGCGAATAGGACAAGAAAAACAATCCTTTAACGCGCCATGCCCGTTTCGTTGGCGCTGGTTGGTGGTAAATTAATTATGACTCTCCCCGCTGGTGGCAATAGCTGGCTAAAGCTTACCAAAAGCCACAGGCTACAGTAGGAAGACCGAGCGAGAGAGATTGAACGCGTCTTAGGAAAACAGATTATAACAAATCTAAGACAGTGTCCACCGTTTTGGGACCGTGTTTGTCGTTTCGCTTGCCGCGAAACCAGACCAATAATTAATATCGAATAATTTATTATGTAAAGCGACGAATGTGACGAATGGTGTGGTGTGTCGAACCGAGTGATTTTGTCCGTAGCTGGAAAACCGTTGGTGTTGGGGGGGGAGGGGGCTCGTTTGCTGGATCCTTTGCCAGCTTTCGATCGTTCGTTGTGGCGTTTCTCTTTTGCTCCACTTCGTAACGAGTGATATGTGAATTGGCAAGGATTCTCATCTGACGACGATTTCGAGCGTGTAATCGAGCGATGATCATCGTGCAGATGGTTACGCTGCTGATACCGAGGGGGGAATTCTGCATTCGTTCGGAAGGGATTTATTTATTTGCGATAAATGCGATGCAGATGCGGGCTGATAAGATAAATCGAATGTTCGCCAATCAATTATATCATTAGGAGTGCAAGCTGCTCACTGATTACGGACAGTGTTTTGCGATCGGGCAGGAGAGGGGGGTTTGTTTCAATATAAATGGTGGTTTGCTTGATCGAGCGGCGAAACCATGGACCGGAAATCGGATCGGAATGCAACATGTTTCATTCATGCATTTACCGTAAGGAATTTAGATGTTTCCCTTGGGTTGAGGAAGCCTTTAAAACCTTTGGCTAAAACGGCTCCATAAGAAGAAGCAAATTTCCTTAAGCCTAAAAACTATTCAATTTATAATTTACCTCTCGATCAATCTCGCTCTAAAATCGCGCAACCCCTGGCGAAAAAACTCAGCAAAAGAGAAAACGTTTGTGGCCCCAGTGTAATCTCCAAATTAATAATTGGATCAAATTAATAATCATCGATTCGATCGAACTTTTTTTTACCACCATCCCACCGGCAACGTATTGTTCAGCGTTCGCTCGGCCGGCTTCGTACCGATTGACGGTGGTCATTAATTTGATTTGAACGCAACAGCAAAAAAACCGCCCCTGCTCCTTAACTGGGTCCATTTATTTATCAATCTCATTTTTCGCAACACTTTCCCGTGTCCATTGAACACGAGGACTGCTGACTGTCTTATCGGGAGCAGGCATCTGTGTCCAGCCAATTTCCTACGCTCTAGCTCGCTTAAGCTGGGGATTAAATTATTCTCTGTACACTGGGGAACATAATCGCGCCATGGTATTGTGTGTGTGTGTTTGTATTTTTCATACGCTCGTAACAAGTGTGTTACACGGGTGGTTTCGATTACTAATGGTTTTGGGACAACCGGCTGACAACCACAAATCGCTGCAACCATCGCTAGCTCGGGAGGGACGGACGGACATTCATTAGGTCGTCCCCACAGGTCCCCCAAGCAAACAGGAACCGGCCGGGGGATGGGGATGTTTGATTTTGCCAAATTTAATTAATTTGCCTGGTCCCTCTGCTCTAGCTTTACAGTAGCCTAGCTACCGCGGGGGGACGCAATCCGATCGAGATTAATTGTGTGTGTCCCTAGTAAGAAGAAGGAGTAGGCTGACCGCCGGAGGAAATAGATGTTATAAGAAGCGGTGTTCCGCAACCGGTTACTAGCTGTTGATTTGATTAAGAAAAAGCAACTCAACTGTCCGCTTCATTAGCATCTGAAGCATTGATACATTTTGGTTCGGCTTACTTTCTTTTGTATTTACCAATTTTTTTTAAGAACGAAGGAACGAGTAATGTTTTATTATTTCTTATTTCTAAACAATAAGCAATCTGCAATTTTCCTTCCATTTGTGATGTAAATTTTCTCACCAATTCTTCCGCACTTCACCTGGAAAACAAATGGTAAATCGAATCATTCGGGCGCCATTGTCCACCGAAGCGCGCCCGAATTGCCCCCGAAGGCACAAATTAATCATGGGAAAGCGTTGATCGTCCTGCAATGAGCAGCGCCAGTTGTTGTGTGTGTGCCAGTGGGAGGCCATGGCCCGCAAAGGTTCAAAGAATGGAAAAAGGGCAATTCACTTTGCAGCAGCTAATCTCCCGCCGATCTTTCCTTCGCCGAACGGCATGCGGAAACCGGAAGTTACCGCTGAATGACACAGTATCACCGTTGTCGTCCCATCGTGGGATTTGCGAACAGAGGCACGGTAAAACATGATCGTAAAATTCTGCTTCAACCACCGAACAAGCGAAACCAAGCATTTCTCGTCGGCTCGCATCAATAGCATTTTGCGCGCTTAGGGGTATGAACGTTTTCTTTTTGGAAGGAAAATTGTTTCTCTGCTCAACCAAAAAAAACGAGGAAAAAGGCCAATAATAGCAGGGCTGCCTGTTTATACGACGCCGAATCTTCGAACGTGAGCTCCCTCGTGAGTAGGTTAATAACGTTTACCTTCGGCACCATCCGAGGTGTCGCAATAATTAACACAGCTACCGAAAATTGCGAAATGCCGCCAAGTGAATGGGTAAACCGGGCGGGGGGGAGGGAGGAAAGGGTCAGAGCAAGGGGAACCACACAACGCTCGTGAGTCAAACAAAAGCAAAGCATCGGTGCTTTGCCCGGTGCCAGGCGAGCGTTTATGAAAAATTATGCATTTTAATCAGTGGGCGCCGCAGCAGCAGCAGCGCACGACAGGCAGTCACAAACAGCGCAAAAGAACATACGCGGGACAGTGTTCATTACTGTCGAAGCGCCTTTTTGCGTTTCGAGACTGGTTGGATGTAGCAGAGGCATTGGGTTCTGATTGCAGGGTTTGATGGATTTTTTTAAATACAATTTTTATACTTGTATGGGGAAATTTACGTGTGATTTAATTTTATTTTTTTTAAGTTTTATAAAAATATGCAAATTTTGTATCATTTGTGTACAAATAAAACTGAATTTAGTTAAAAAAATCGAAAACATTTTTAGTGGTGTTTTTAAATAAGCAACAGTGAGACAAATCGTGCAAAAAAGTAACCATGAATCAAAACGTTCAAAAATCAAAACCAAACCCAATAAAACTAAAGAAACATCTAGCACAGAAGAACAAAATAAAAAAAGTAAATAAACAATAATTAAAGTTGTTAACTATCTTAAATAACACAAAAATAAAAATAAAGCTAGCAATTTTTTATCTCAAATCAAATTGAAATATATTTTCATATATAACAATTAGTTTGATTTGTCCTGTTACTCAAATTATTAAATAGAAATTTTGAAACTTTAAACACCATCATAAATCTAAAACATGTCTTTTAAAAATCCAATTAAGTAAAGGATAATTAAATAAAATTTAGGTAAAATGTATAACCACTTTTTAAACATTCATTTCAAGCTAATGCAATCTTGGTTAAATTATTCAATTGCATAAGCTTTAGGAAAAAATACACAAAAATGATCATTACAAATAAAACATTTCAGACACACTGTACTAAAGTTATTTGACACCATTTTTAATTATTGGGGAAAAAATGATAAAACATACTGCAAAACTTCCTTGGAAAACCCTGCCCTTTACATAAAACACGAAAAACTCTTTCCCAGAAACCCCCACCCCGTGGGCAAAATTGAGAACATGCAAAACTCCCAAAACCGGTGCTATCAGATCGCAAGACCCCACGAACTGTTTCGCTTCAGGTTCCGGCGAACCATTTTCGTATTGTTTTCTCCTCACATTCACGCCAATTGAAATTCCCATACAACTTACGGCTCAATAACGCTTCCCTAAGTGACGAGCGCAAGTACGTAAGGAGGAGACAGAACCAGAAAAAACGAACACCTCTACAATTTCTGCCACTGACTGCCACCGGGCAGGATTTTATTCGGCCCCGAACATTGGCGCATGACAGTTGTGGGTTTCCGCCACAGCCGAAGAGTCCCCGACAGGTATCTGATCATCCAACGGTAAACCGTCGTGCTCGTTTCCCATTGAATTCCTAGCCGCCCGCTCCCAACACGGACAATGCTTCCGATTGCAATCGCGAACGACGGTGTCGGAAATGTGGCCATTTTCTTGTGGCTAGAAGCTAGAGCCGTTTTTTTTTGCGCTGCATTTGATATATCAATAAACAACCGTCTTAGAATCGTGTGCCCGGGCCACGAACAGGGAAGCGAGCGGACCGAGCGAAATAAAAGGCACCGTAGTAGGCCGCCTGAAGGACACCAGAAGCAACATATGCAAAATAATTGATTGTCCAGAACGGAGCTGCCTTATTTATTGGTGCAGCATTCCAGCGCCCGACCCCGTGGCACATTAGCTAATAGGTGGCGGAAAATGTGATTTATGTTGGTGCCGTGGAGCGAAACCAAAAATCCACCCGCCCCAAAATATGTACGAGTGTGGTGTTCGAGTGTTCAATTTCCCGGTTGGCTGGGACCCCTAGGAAATGGGGTCGCGCGAGAACTAACCGAGGATTTTCTAATCATTTGCAAACCAAATCTTGGAATGGCTTTTTTTATTTATTTATTACAAACACACACACACACACACACACCCGCGGACGGTAATTAAGCTTGAGCATGAAGCATAGCTGGTGATTTACCTACCGCCACAAAATGGTGGACGCCAGCAGAAACCAGCCGCGAATGCTGCCCTGTGGCGCTGTGTGTACGGAATCCGGTAGAATGGTCGATTAATTAATAACTGCCACATGCGTTTGAAATCTCTGTCGGAAACACTTGCTACGGTTTCACCTCCCACCTCGGCGCTTCAAGCTTCCCCCCTCTCAGGCCTCGTTGCGCCAAATAAACACCTTTCAAACGCCAATCAAGCCGCTCCAATTGCTAACAGCATTTTAACTACCACATCACATCATTTGCATAAGCCTCTCGCACCGTTGGGTGGCTTGATTTCAAATGAAAAAAAAAGAGCTAATATAAACAACCCACCACCAGTGTGAGTGCGCCGCCCGGTGGTGGCTGTATGGTCTATACCGAAGGAAAATGTAAGCTTCACCCATCACCCCCATACTGCCAACGTTCCCATTTGATGTGACTTAATTTTCTTGTGGAGCCACACACTTTAATGGATTTGCAATCGACGGGAATGAGGTTTGCTAGCCGGACGGTCACGGCAATGCACAGGAAAGATTTATTTCCCGACACCCTTCCCGTGGAATGTTGATCGAATTGGGTTTGCTATCGGTTTCGGTAGGTTCCGACCCACCGAGGGCTTGTTTATGAGGTTTTAAGATCCATGTTCTTGAGCGGGTCGGTTCTGAGTGCTTTTGTGGAGTGCTGGAAGGAAATAAAATAATAGTAAACAACGTTTGCCCTTTGGCATTCTAAACGAAGGGGGCGGGTGGTATTGTTTGCATGCCATCAATCAGCTGGTTCTGTGCGCTGGATGGAAACACGAGAGCAAGCGGGAGAGAGAGAGAGAGTGGGAGAGAAGCGTGAATTTTGTCCTTTTTGGTGTCATATTTTTATGCCAAGGACTTTTTAAAGCCGAAGTGTTTTGAGTTCTGAATGGTTTCATTCTGATTCTTTGAGTTTGTATGATAAAGAAGGCTGAATACGATTAGTGTTGTTATCTGTACGGAGCAGATTATATAGATTGTCAGAGCAGATAATCAAATTCAGAGCAACTTTTGCAAAGAACTACTTTTGAAGTTATCGTCGTTTTGAAATTTACAACAACTTTTATCTTCTGGACAAAGATGAGCATTTCAGACAGAGGTTAGGTTCTTGATGACTGACTCTATACGATTGTAAAGTACAGTAGGACCTAATATCCTTCCATATCTGGTGTCAAAGCGCTCAGACCAATAATCGAAACGTTATTCCTCATAAGATCCTGATCTTGGATAACATTGTCCTTAGTTTTGGATATTGCTATGTCGAAGCTACGATGCAGGTATTGGGTGGCAAGACACAACTCTGGACTAACTTTTCTGGATGGTAGAACTGGCCCTGTCTCAAGCATATCGTTGCCATTGCAGAAAGAGAAGAGGATTTCAATTTCTCAACGAGAGTTATGCTGAAGTGTTCCATCTATCGAGACATCCGATAAACCGGAACGTCCTGAGCACAAGTGGCTTACCGAGAGTTGCTATCTTCATCAAGAAATGTCCAGATAGTTCTGAAGAAAAAAGATGGAATTAGGAAAAATTCTATCGCCAATTAGAAATCCTCACAACAATTATCAGCAAACAGCCAGATTTTGCCATGGCTTCGATATAGTTGATTGGTTCTGACTGTGCTTCCTGCTTAAGCTATTTCTTAAGAACTCTCGATCAAAGTTGGAGTTCTAGACTAGATTATTCCCTTGAGCAATTTAAGATTTAATGTTATCCTCATCTGCATCCAACGCAATTTTTATCCCTTTTTCCATAAATTTGAAATAATAATTTAATCTTCCTCTTAAATGGATACTTATTTTCAAAATAATAAAACCTCGTCGCATCTTCCTCGAACAAACCAAAGCAACCCCTTCCAAGATTCTCTTTCCCCATCGCACTGCAAATTAGTTGATGAAAATTGCCCAACACATTAAATCGCTTCCCCTTTGGCTGTTCCTCTCCCTTCCCCACCACGTACACCCGAGATGCATTAAAATGCAATTGCAAGTCAATTAATTTCGCAGTAACGGAAACGGTTCCCGGCGCCATTCGATGAGGCCAAAATATCATTTCACGCACACACACATTCTCTCGCGGTACGGAGGGACACAAGAGCCACACGGGAAATGGTAATTAAGGTTCGGGTCCAGAATGACAATCAAGGGGACTGCGCCGGGTTCCAACGGTTCAAGACGAAATGATGATGTTAAAACACGCGGACCGTCCGAGCGCACGGACACACCGGGATCGTCGCCAAGGGAGTAATTAAAATCATATTCACATCAGCCGGTGCAGCCTGAGAATTCGCACTTGCTTGTCGGTGGGCAATTTTCCTATTTTGCATTTGCATTTCCCCCGGGACGGAATGGATTTTGATTAGAAGAACGGTCGGTGATGAAGTGTCGTTCAGGGGCTGAAAAGCTCCGGTAACGTGGGCCACCAATTAATTGCTTGTCATTACTGCAGGTGCTTCCGTTTGACGACCCATTTACGAGCCGGTGATCGAATTTACGCCGGATCGTTCTAGCAAAAGCTATTTTAAATTTTCTACACCCCAGCTTAGCGAGTGCGAGAACTGTTTATGGGCCTGCTTATTTTACCTCCAACCCATTTACTGGCCTGCTTTAAGGATCAAAAATAAAATCCGATCGTTCGATTGTTCGAAGTGCCCATCGTCTGCTGCGTGAATGTTTCGTAATAAATATTTTTCTCCCCTCGCACCGGCCGATTCAATGGCCGATTGGCCGATGGGATTGCAGTGTGCATAAATTTGAGCGATCCACCAAACCATCGGCTCGGATCCTCACGGCTCAGGGGAGAAAATAAAAAAGAAATTAACATTCGAATGACATTTTCGAGGCGATAGATTTTACCGATCACCTTTACACGAGCATACCGTGTGATGGTATGTTTTTTTGCCTTCTTCGTGTTGTTTGTCCTCTTTATAAGCTATCCACCGATAGCGTATCTTCGCAATCGTAAGATAACTCACGTGGACCAACGCACGGGTTTGAAGTTTGAATAGCGTTCAAGTTTTTTTTTTCTTTGGTTTTTTACGATCATGACGATCGATTGTTTCGATCAGGTGGTTTTTAAGGTTTGGAATTCTCTTCACCGCACTAGGGGAAACTGTTTTCAGAAGCCAACATTTTATTTGTTGATTTTTGAAAGCCTCTTCCTATAAAGTGTGTGATCACTAGCAAGATCAAAACAAAGTCGAATCGATGTTTGAGAAGAAACGATTCGGGGTCGAAATTCGATCTCATCCTCTGTATATGATCGCACACACACACACCCGAACATTCAGGGTGAACAGTATCTTCCGAACCTCACTGTGTTTTGTGGACAATTTATGATTCTGTCCAAGGTCGTGCAGATTCCACTAACAGGGAGCCATACGTCAAAAGCTAATGCCCACCGACCGACCGAACTGACTGTGCGGGAATCCAAAATTTTGTGGCACATCCGATACGGTGTAGTGCAGAAAACGCGAATGGAATCATAAAATGATAATGAAGGTTCGTGATCAATGTGAAACATTAGTAAAAGGAATATTTAAGCCTAGCCGTACAAAATTAAGCCAATGAAATACATTAAGCAGTTTATGCGATTGGAAAAGAATGTCGGAATGTGTGTGGGTTTGATAAAAATTAATAAAAAGAAATAAAGCTTTTGATTACTTAAAATTCGCCTGAAATCAATATTTTACCAACATTTCTCTCTTTTAAAATTAAATTTTTTTTTGTCTTGCACGTCTATGAACCATGAACTCTAGAAGGAACTCTACAACGAGTTCTTAAATGAATTCCATACTAAATTCTTAACAGTATGCAATAAACACAAATAATATAATTTTTTCTGTTTTGAATGGCTAAAACGATGTTTAGGATCCATGCAAATACAATGAACCTACTACAGGAACAAACAAAAAAAATATATTGCCCAACAAAATCTGTCCCCTAAAACTAACTTCTCATCGGTCAAACCGACACCGATCGTTAATCGAAACCCTTCAAAACCGTAACTTTCTAGCAGCGCACCATACTTACGGCACTTCCTTCATCCGCGCGTACGATTACAGCTTCGCGACTTAATCACACCCTCTCCTTTCCATCCCTACCATTCGTCGCTCACCCCAGCGTGCAACCAACACGTGGCCCAGCGCAGTGGTAAAATGTGGCAAATCACCTCCGACACGAGCGCAACTAAATTGGCGACTCAAGCATGTCGATCGTGCTTTGTGTGTGTGTGTGTGTTTGGATCGATGTAAAGTGTCAGGTGGCCACCCTTATCCTCTCTGGTGGGATGGGGTGGGGGAGACACAGGGAGGTAGGGAGACCAGATCTCTATGCCCGTGGGGCGTGGTTGTGATATCGGGTGGCCGGGTGGGGGTGGGTAGGTGGTGGTCCCCATGCCGCGCGCGGGGATAAATGGCAAACATGGCGCTGATTTACGGTCAGCTCGGGGTAAAATTAATAGCACCCGGGGAAGGAATTAGCATACAAATAAAAATTGTTTTACATATTATTAGCGATACTTAGTGTGGTTGCTGGCGATCGTTCCGGCGAACCGTGTCGGCGTGTGTGTGTGATTTCCATTTTTTTTTTTTGAGCTGGACGCACGCGGACCGGCCACGTACGGATAAGGAGGCACAGCTAGAAGAGGGCGCATTTGATTGGACACTTGCGCGCTGTTGAATTGTCGCTTGGTGGACGAATAAAGGCCAATCATGATTATTGCGATCCCTAGTGTCGTTTATGATTAAAAGGCTAATATCATGTTTTCTTTCTGCTTTAGATTATATTTTATTGTTTCGCATTGTGTTATTATGACGTTTTATTGGTTAGTCCTCAACAAGCCTATAAAATGCTCCACAATCTTTCGAGGATTAGGCTCTCTCTCTCTCTCTCTCACTAGTCTGTAAATTAGATTATTGAGGATTTTTTCTTTCTTGTGTCTATAAATTTCCATTTTTTATCCATTCATCCCAATCCCAGTTGGGGAAAGCAATCGCACGAAGAGAAATTGTTTGAAATTTGACACTCTTAGAAACGGCGCGTAACCTCACTTAGGCGTACGTGTTGAGTTGCTGTCGGAATGGAAAATCAGTTCCCAGTTTTGCATGCTTCACACCTTTAAGGGGTTGCATGGGGTAGGCTGAAGTTTGATAAAAAGTGAACAACGAATTGTGACAATTTAGACGAAGCGTCATCACCATCACGGACAAGCCAGCAGCTTCCGTCGTCGTCGCCCGTCCTAAGAAAGAAAAAAAGGACGGAAAGAACTCTCGCAACATTCGCCTATGGCTTGTTATTCTTTCATTCCTTTAATCAAAATACAGTTCCGCATGCATAGATATGCAAATGAAGCCAACCGAACAGAATGCGTGCTCGGGACGACACCGTCCGAGAGAAACTTTTACGGTCCCCTTCGGAGGTTTTTTTTACCCCTCTTTAGAAGGACGAGAGCAGCGATCTTATTTCGAGTGTGAGGCTATGAAACGGTAGGAAGAAAATATTGTTTTGAGTCCTGCTAGGATACGCACGATCTACTTCCGCTCGGTGGTGTTGTGCCATCGTCAGTAGGGGTGCGCGTTGAGACGTCGTTTCGTTTGGGCAAAACAAATGCAGGATGCGAGTTTCCTGAAGGGTGCGCAAATCTACACAGTGTTTTCACATTACATACCGCTACGTTTGAGGTTCCTTTTGGTGAATTACTGGCTGCGATAAGAGGAGGAAAATAATTTCCTGATTAGTAGAATGGTTTCGTTTCTGTAATTGTTTCCTCACCGTATTCCCACCGCGTTACTAACAAATTTGTGACCGTCAAACGGGAAAACCCAACCCTCTCCAACCACAGACGACGAATGCAAACGGCATCGCATCAAACCGACTCACCGATGGCGGGCGATCCGTCACCGGTGCATACCGGTGCCGACAGCAGCAACATCATCCATCTGGCCACCAGTAGTGCCGCCAACACGCCGATCACATACGCGCGGTAAGCAATGATCACCAGACAGCGGCCGATCATCACCCAGTCGACCACAGCACCGAACGGTACAAAACCCAACTTTTTGCAGGTACTACGACCAACAGTCACCGCTCGGGACGAGCATCATCGGTGGTCCCGGTGGCCATCCGGTATCGTCCGGCAGTCCGGTCGACGAGACGGGCGTTACCGATCCATCGATCTCTCCCTCGCTGAACCTTATTCAGCAACACCATCACCAGCACGACCAGCAGCAGCACCACCATCAGCAACAGCACGAACAGCATCACCAGCATCAGGAGCAACAGCAGGACCATCATCACCAACAGCAGCAAATTCATCAGCTTCAGAATAACAATGGCACCTTCGTGTACGAGTACTACAAACTCCCGGAGAAGGACGCCATCCAGTGGAGGTATATAGTCATGTATATATGTGTATAGTAGGAGATGCACGTGCCTACTGTGTGCCTTCGATTCGTTTCCCCGTTTTGCAAAAGGAGGTCTCCATGGAGACCACCCTGGAATTCATCCCATCGGGGGCGGTTCAATTCAGGCCGCCCTGAAGCCTTGCACAGCCCGAAAGGCCAGATTGGACTGGTGAGATGATGGGGCGCATTGTTTTGGGGGCTCTGATAAGAATCAAGCGAGCGCGCGTAGGGATGTTTGCCTAAATGGCTTACTTGCGCTTATCGATTGCAATCCATTATTCATCCAGCAGATCAGAACAGATCGCGGATGAGCTTCCGTGTGTGAGGTCGCCGGGACCTACCGTGGGACGGGGAAAGGGGTTTTCCCGTAATTGTTTTATTTAGGTGCAATTAAACGTATACGATAGGCTGGGAAACGGGGAAAAGGTTATCGTGCAATCAGGTTTCCAGGGTGTGTTTGATTAAGCAAAGAGCAACAGCCAAACAATGAGCTCCGAAGACCTAGAGGATATTTTAGTTCTTTTTGCTTGTTTTATCGTTGAGTGCTTTGGTAGCTCTTATATTTTATGTATTTCGTTTTGAGTCTCTTTTAATTCATTCGAAATAATTGGTCAATTTAATATAATTATTCCTCTTTAATTTAAACATCTTCTTTCACTTAATACTCATTTCGTGTGTCTTACTTTTACCAATTCTTTTACATTTTTTATTCCTTATTGATATGTCAATTTCACTTTTTTTAATTTTTCTCGTCTATTTTTGTTTTGCTTCAAATGCCTTTTTATCTTTTAAATCTCTTCCTATTATATTACTGTTTTTTCATTTCATTATTTCATCATGTTATTTATTTAACTCAAAGTCAACTTTGCTTTGCGATAGAACAATTATTTGATTATATATTTTCTATCTTTTGTATTTGTTTGCTTTTATTTAGCTTTCTATGTTGCATAAAATCATTAAAATGATTTGTTATGGCGTGCATTCATCATATGTCATTCGTTTCTTATATTTATTCCATTCCAACTTTCCATCTTTTGCAGTTCAACGTTTCTGTCTATTTACTTCTTATTTGAATTAAGTTTCTACTTCACTTTTTATTGCTTTTTTATTTGTCTAAGCTTGTTTTTTCTTCTATGTCAAACTTATAAACTCAATTCTTTACTTTTTTTTTACTGTGTTACTTTTTTTCTTTTAATCTGTTGTGCTTGTCTAATGATGGATATGAGCTACCATTGTACCATTTATAGCTATCAGCAATGTTACACAGCTTCAAGCAATTTTCATTAGAAAATAAAGTTTGTTTAGTTACTATTTATTTTCATAATCAATCAAATTTAACACTTATTTCCGTGTCAATCTTTTACCCAGAGCTCGGTTCTCTCTCTCTCCCAGTCTTTCCACTACACACGCTTTTATAAATTTCAAACAATATTTCACCCTGTGTTGCCCGCTCAAACAACGAGCATGGTGCAAATTAAATTTTATATTTAGCACAAATTTGCATCCATTGCTTCTCGGAAAAAAACGACGAATGACTGTTTCGGTACAAATTATTACTGCAAACATGGCACGAAACAAAAGTAGAAAAAAGCACACACACACACAACACACTTCACGAAAGACACGCACGCATGTTTACCGTCCTGTTTCACACACACTTACCATCTTCACACACGCTGTTGCACGCACCTCTTAACACCTTGCGCCTATTTTTATCTCACAATTCCGCTCTGTTCTTCTGCTGCCGCTTCTTCGCCACACACACCCCATCACGAATATCGAACGCAAATAAATCATCAATATCCCTTAACCGAGACACCACATGCAACACATCTTAATCGAAACGGGCCGAACCAAAAATTGGGCTGGAGGTGAGATTTTATGCTCATCCATCACCTGTCCAACCGAAAGCATGCCTTCGTCGTACAACGTGCCGATGCCCCCAGGCGCCAACGCCTTTCGTTCGCCGTGTAAGGTGTGTTACGGGCGTTACTGTCCCACATCTGTACGGCAAAGTACCGACACACACACACGATGCAAAACAATGCCAACACAATGTGCGCAAAAGAAGAGACTAAAGGCTCTCGTCGCACCATCTCGCGTTTCGCCTCCCGCCAAAAAGGGGTTGCGCACGCGTGTGCAAAGGATGACCTTACAAAAAAACAGCATCGGACAACATAACGGGCGGGAGATAATAAAAAGAACCGTGTGTGTGTGCGGATCCTTCCAAACCTGTGGCCAATTGTTGTTGGAGCGCCTTCTTTGGAGCACCCCTTTTTTTATTCACCTCGAATTGTTATTTAAATATTTCACTATAGCCCCCACATTGGGTTCCAGCCAGAAACAGGTGAGGAAAAGGGCCTCAACACAAGAAAACAACAGAAATAACTGTTATTCCTTATTCGCGGTATCGTTTAACCGTGGGGCTCACTCTATCCGTGCCTTGGCTCGCTGTTTTTAAGGCCACAGCAAAGCAAGGCGAACGTACGGGCGAACGCTTTTATCTATCGATGGTGCGCCTTGCTGCACCGTCTCGCGCAAACACCTAACGGTGGTCAAGTTGACGGTTGATATCTACATTTATGCTTCCTCGATCGGGGCTCGAACACCGGTGCAGTTCGTAGCGCCCATCCATTGCGAAAAAAAAAACGGACGCCACCGTCGTCCACCCACCTACTACCACTAGCGACACGCACGCGGAATTGCATCGTACTGCACCGGACCGGGCGGCCCGGTCCGTTATGAGCGTTATGCTGGTGGTGCACGAATGGTTTCGAGTGAAAAAATGCCTATGTTTAGATGAAAACAAACGGTCTCGGAGTGATCCATTCGCTGTATCGCTTCTTGCAGGAAGTGCCAGAAGCTAAACTGTGGATAAAATGTCCGCTACACTGTGGCCCTCCTTTTGGCGAACACCGATAATTTTTAATTCCAATGTGGGTGGAACGAGCGGTTCATCGGTGAGGTGGGATTGAGTGGGGAGGACAAATAATTTATTTCCCTTTAATTCAGAATTGCATATCAGATAAGGTATTAAATTCTGAAATAAAAATTATCGTAATTTAATTTTCGGACCTTTACGATTTTTTTAAAAGGTTTTTGATAATAAAAACGAACTCGCAGATTGCTAACATTGGTTTCTTCTCAGCCAAGAATTATTTTAAACATGTGGACACTGATAAGCTATTTTTTATAGAAGAAAATTGAAAAATATGTTAGCAATGCTGGTGTAGAACTAGCGAAGAACTTAAATGAGCTTTGTCTGAAGTGATGTTAAGACAACGAATATATTACGGCCTTTTAAACCTCTTTAAACATCGATTATTTAACCTTCAATTTATATGTTAAAACGTTTCGTATAATTCCCAAATTTTGTAGAAAAATTATTAACAAACCCTTAAATGGCGTTTAGAGTTGCCTATTTTAGGAAGTGATAGTGAATTTATTGCACGACCAAAAGTGTATCTGTTTCCCCCCCGGTAAGCGGACACAATTTAATAACAGAAGCAGCCGCCAAAGCTTCAACCCCAAAATTCGGCATCCCAGTTTGCCTGAAGTACTTAATCACCCAAACACTCCGCGACCGTGTCGAATGGCGATTCTGTTCGCCAGCCTAGAACCGCTGCCACACCGACCGATCGATTGCGAACGGGATGGGGTGGATGAATAAATTACCGAATGGATGGAAAATATTGATTTATACTTCAGCTGCTAGCGAGAAGATAATACCTTTCCGAACCGACTGCTATGGCTTCTTCACCCGAAATGAGTGTGAATAATTGGTAAAGATCGTGCCAAAGGAACCCGCGAGCAAGAATACCAAGGCTGGTTCTACTCTCGGTGGAGTTATCTCAGTTGAATGTCTCCAAAAAAAAATCACCGCTTCGACACGGTTTACCACCGATGGAACTATTCCCTGGAACTAGGAGGGAAAAACTGTCAAACAAGCAGCACCACCGATTATCTGACACACAGAAGAAGATGAAAGGAAAAAAAAATTAATCCAATAAATTAAAAATCCTCCTCCCCAACGAAGCACACAAGCGTCCAACACAAATTCCAGCGCGAGTCGGTGGAAAAAAAGGGCCACAAAAGAAAGTGATGCTTCGGGAAGAAAGTAAATGAAATGGAAATCGAGCAGCGGACGACACGGAGATAACGAAAAGGAAGATCAACTGTAAGGGGGAGGGATGCAGCGAGTGCATCCTTTCGAGGAGGTTGCATCGGAAGAAGAAGAGAAGTATAAAAGCAAGCAAAAGGTACACCCGGAGGCGCGTATCTTAACACTCTGTTAATAAAGTTTAACTTTTAAAAACACATTATTCCTTTTTTTTGCCCCGCTGAGCATGGAAAGTCCCACGAGAGAAGCGACATGAGATTAGAAACTATTTTGTCCGGGGCCAAATATTTGTTTGCTGGCCGCAGTGCGCAGTATCTAAGGCTTTACGTCAGCTCGATGGGCTTTGTTTTTGCAGAATGAATGCCGCTGCCTGTGCAAACACTGCTCATCTTTTGTGATTTTGCGTGATTCCGATCCAATGCTTAAGGCCTTCAATAGGTGATCTACCGGGTGAAGAAGCTCGCTATCATTTTGTGTCGAATTCTACCAACAACTAAACAAAACCACGACAAATCAATAATCCGAAAAAACCGTAGCGTAAAGCGATTTCGATCCGTGTTGGGAAATCAAACCACAAAATAGCGGCAGAAAATATTTTAATTCGATTGAAAAGCGAGCGAGCGAACGATCGCGAGAGGGTGACATAAATTAGAAATTAGGCATAATCAAGCGCGAACAAAACCACGGGTCCGCGCTATTGTTGCCCGAACGCTCAAGGGTGTTTCGGTTGACTCTCGCTTCCCGTCCCCCGGTTGGTTATGTTCTGAGTTTCCTATTCAAAGCTCTAATTTAAACGTGAAAGAATTTATAGATGAATTCCAATCGATGCCTTCGTTTAGCTATTTCGCGTCTGATTGTGTCTGCTGATATTGATTCTTGAAGTTCGTCGCTTCTCTGCCTATTGAAGTCACGCGTTTTGTTTAGTCAGCCTTATCAACTATGATTAAAATAGAAGCACTTTGGATGACGCGCACCTGTTCCACTTCAAAAGAAGACAATATTTTGAAAGGAAAATCGACAAAAAATCCAGCCTGAAACATCGAAATAACAAACGCATCTCGTTAACTTCACCTTCGGCCGACTAATAATCGAACCACCGTTATGCAATCGTAAAGGAAACGAAACTACAGTCCTTTTGTGTTTAGTACAATACCCTTTTACCTCCCCAAAAAAAAAACGACCTCTCCGATCGTAATAAACCCATAATATTCCCTCCGGTTGCGATTAAACAAACCCGATACTGATCTCACAGCAAACGATCGTGTGAGGATCATAAAACGCGCCGCGTTCGACTCGAAAGCTGACACAATTTCGATCGAACACACGGGCTTGGTAAGATGAAATGGGCTGTAGTTCCGCCCGTCCGTGTTGTGTAAAATTTCTCCACCATCCACAACCCCACGAAATCCAACGGAATGGCTGGTCGCGTTTGATGATTGTCTGCAAATAGGCGTGAGACATTAGTTCCAATTAAGAAACTCCTCTCCTCGGAGATCTCTGTAGCGCATGCAACATCCCGGGCATTCCTTACACGGTTGTAGCGATCGACAATCGGCCTGTTCTAATCACGCCACAGTACGCAATGATCGCACGGTAGCGAAAAAAAAAACGAAACTAAGACATTTTACCTCTAAATTCATCTCGATTAATCCACCCGGTTTGCCGCATAACAGCAGCAGCTCGGAAAGGGATCGACAATCGGAACCCCTGTTTTTTAAAGAAGGATTTTACGGTGAGAAAACCGATGTTTATCAGTAGCAGTAGCGTTGAATATCTGAGGCCGCAATCGCGAGTAGGAGGCGGTTCGTTATTCATCCCTTTACCTTGAGGACCATCCCTGAACGGGCTCGCAGGAGGATGAAGGGCTTCGATAATCGTTCGTTTGTTTTTCATGGGGCCTTTTTTTGCGATTAATATCTTCTCTGTCCTCAGGTCTCTTAGGTAGTTCGGAGGAGGAGGAGGACGATTAGAAAGGTGCGGTTCGTCGCTTGCTGCCAACTCTCCCTCCTCATGTCTTTTGTCACTGTCGATTAAAATTTTAATGCTAACAATCGGTTGGAATGCGGGAAATGCGGGGAAGCTGACGTTCGTTAGCTGGCTCGATTCATTGTTAAATAAAAGGTAAACGATTATCATTTTAGCGTTCAAAAGTCGAACGAAAAGTCAGTGCCGCTAAACGTTACGGGGGATACAATACCGAAGGCCTGCAGATATGATGTCGTTGATGATTTGAATGAAAATAGAAACGTATTCAGCACAGCAGCCGTTAACGGTGACCGTTGCTCTAAAAACTACGTTCAGTTTGATTCCGGCATAAGGCAAAGGCAAAACTGATAGCGCTGCAACGGACGGATATATGATTACGGCCTACACTAGCGTTCACCATGTCACCTGCCGACATGGAAATCATTTTACCAATCCTATTTCGCCGCTGCTCTCGCGGTGCTGCGCCTGTGCTTTAAGGCCAAAGTGGAGCAAGAAAACAGCAAATGAGAATCAGACCAGAAGAAGTGAAAAAAAAAATATGATAGATAGTGCTCGAGACAGCATCCACAACTAATCATATTATCCCGACAAAATTCTCTTCCGATCGCATCGACCGACCGACCTGGAGGTAGGAATCGGGGATTTGATCCCTCTCCTTCTCAGCTCTAGGCTTTGTTCCCCGTTTCGAGACTGCTGCTGAGTTCTCGGTAGCAAACTCGCCCGGCGTGAGTTAGATTTTAGTTTCACCACAACTAAATGCAGATAAAACAAATGCCAGGACCAGGAGCGTCTGCTACTGTGGATTAACTTTGCCCCGGACACACCTTACCCGGAGAGCGAGCTGTGGAGTGGAGTGGCTTTATTTGGAAAGCTCCCGTTGAGTTCGGCGTAGGCTCAGGCCCCCTTCAATCGTGCTGAGCGTTGATGTATTTATGGTGGTGATGGAGCTCTCTAATCTAAGCTGACATGTGGCTAGCGCGTTTGTGAGGGTTGGCTTCCTTTGGATCTTGGTAGATAGCGAAAGAGGATCACTCGCGAAAGGCTTCTAGTTCTAAAACAGCATAGAAATTAATTAAAAAATTTGGAATTTAATTTGGGAGCGTTAGCTGTTGTTGAGTTGAAGGACCGTAATGAGCTACGAAAAATGCTTCCGATTAAATCCCTTATAGACCTCATCTTTCATTACAATAATCCAATTGCAATTCTCTAACGTTTGTCCGTAATCTCCCGGCCAAAAAGGGAAGGAATCGTTCCCTACCTTGCAAACAGCTACAGGCTTCAAACGGGAGCACTTTCTTTGGCTCATTATTATTTATTATTTCTCGAACTGTTATGATTAGACCGAGCGAGCCGAACCGATCTCACACGGCAGAACGCAGCACCTTCGGGCAGCACCTTACCAGAAGTGCTGTGTGCCTTCGCGCGCCCCTTTTTGGCTCAAGGATTTATTTTCCATGCAGCTTACACAGTACAGCACACAGCAGTTTAAGAATGGGTCGAGTCCCCATATCAACCCTGCTTTGCATCGGCAAATCGTTTGCGAACGGTGCATACTCTCTCTATCTC
This sequence comes from Anopheles stephensi, assembly GCF_013141755.1. Classification (NCBI taxonomy): domain Eukaryota; kingdom Metazoa; phylum Arthropoda; class Insecta; order Diptera; family Culicidae; genus Anopheles; species Anopheles stephensi. The sequence goes on from NC_050203.1 coordinate 21,181,485, forward strand.
TATCTCGGTGCGCGGACCCAGCAGCAGAAAGGAAGAGGTAGTGGGGTAAAGGGGCATAATTTATAGCCACCCAGAGGCAGATAGATCACAGGCAGGGTCCTGAGATCGCACAGTGATTTCGTGATTGGTAAAGGGAATTTTTCCGGCCCAAGCACCAGTAAGTAACGCGCGCGCTCACCAAGGATCGTTTTCAAATCCCAGATTAATTTCCTTTCATTATTTTTTGTCCGTGCGCTAGCGAGACGCAGCGACGATTTATCGCTAGCAGTATCTCGCTTACACACTCACACACACGATCCGGGACGTTTTCGATCATCGCATCCAGTGCAAGTCTAATCCTGGAAGGAATTTTGGAACGCAGAGAGGCATGTATTCCTCCTGTAAGAAATGAACAGCTTGAGAACCTAATGTGGAACTGGGATTGCTTGACAAGTTGACTACCGTATTGGTTATGTTATTCGTGTAGTTTTTTTTTTATTTATTTATTCCTTTTCGAGTCACGCAACAACAGCCGACAACATTGTAACGTCAAAACAATGAGGCGTTCTTTTACGTATTCGCTGTTCGAGGAGGTTCGTTAGAGTTGGTTTGACATCGTCTCTAGAGCCTTTTTTTGGCTCTAGGACATGTGAGGCGTATATCTACAGAACTTAAGAAATAAGAGAGAACTAGTCAAATTTCTGAAGCGTTTGACTATACTTCATACGACAGAATCGGTGTTCAAATCCCATTCGGATCGTTCCCACCTATTAAGGACTGACTATCCAAGTTGGTGGTATCATGAAATTTTGTCAGCCATAAATGGCAGCCATGGCTTTAAGAAGTCGTTAGGTCAAAGAAGAAGAAGAAGAAACCCACTCCACAAATTGGATTAACTCTGCATATGATTAAGTAACTCTATCTACTTAATTTCTTTAAAATAAATAATATTCTAGCAACATTTACATTCAGCTCTTCAATATCCTGCCATACGATCTCTCACTCGCCGGTAAAGTCTAGCGTGACTTTATGGCTTATACTTCCTGTTGACAAAAAAAAAAACATCGTTAACATCAATGACGCATTTGACGGTCGGCCCACCAGAGATTCAGACAAGTCGTCACCAAAATACACGCACGGCGACAATTACACGACACACACTACTACGGGCTATAAAGAACCCATTACCGTCCCTTTTTTGCGTTTGTTGCCCTCAAATCGACCAAACGGAAGGACGAGTCGTCGCCGTGACTCCGACTCCGGTCAGACGTCCAGTCAAGCCCCGGGGAAAGCTAATTAATGGGCTCATACTCGACGTCACCAGTCGTAAAGCTATTTGGAAGAGGTTTTGTCTACTTTCTGGTGACTGATGTGATATGTTTGTTCTGATAGCTTAAGAGCGAAGAAATTGCTCATAAGTTGGCCATTTTGAAGTCGTTTTTCTTTTTTGCTTGGTTTCTCCACAATTTCTTGTAATTTCGGAGAGACTTAAGCGCAATATATTATAAGTAGATTTTATGTGATTCTTTCTCCACGATATAACCTATATGAATAATTTATTTCCCCTTTATCACAACATCCTCTGAACGGGTTCCAAAGTTTAATGAGCAAATGCAACCGAACCCATAAAACTGGGTGCGGAACTGTTCCATACCGAAGAACACCTCGATCCTGTTGGCGTTTATTTCCACACAACTGGCGCACACACTGTTTTATGCCCTTGGAGACAGGTTAATTCACGGTGCGTCCCTGCTGGATATGTTGTAAACCGTTTTATAACCATTAAACCATTCTTTCTCGCGCTCCCCTCACCTCACACTCTCTAGACCCCCCCCCCCCCCCCTAACTAAAATGAGTTTCCTATAATCGAATTTCTTTCCCCCTTGCGGATCGGATCGGATCGGAGTTCCAGCGGTGCTGCTCTGCTTTTAAATACCGTACATTTTACACCAATATAAATACATCTGTGGGGGCCGATATCAGCCCTGCACTGTTCGGTGCGGTGGACGCACATAAAAATATTTACGATCGCTCCAGATATCGCGCAAGATTGTACGCTTTTTTGTCAGATGTTTTGTTGTTTTGGCGTCAATAAAAATGCACCGTGAAGGACTGTGAGGTTCTCGCCGTCAGGTTCCAAACGATCGCAACACCCATCTGGAACCTGAGTTGGGTAACAGCACCCCCCTCCCCCCCCATTTCCTCCCACTCTTTCCCCCCACAAAAAAGGGTGTCACAAGAGAGCCTAAACGAAAGACGCGCTTGGCGATCGATTCTGTCGTCTTTTCTTTTACGATCAATCAGCTGAAGTCTCTCATATTTTGTTGGTTCCCTTTTTCGATCGGAGAAGCATCCCAAAAGGTGCGCGCGGCGTCGCTGGAGTGGCGAGCGGAGTCGTATTTATTATGATTTTATGTAAATTGAATCTGCCGAATTTTTTATGGCATCTCTCGCTCCAAAGGATCGCCGTGGAAGGGGAGCGAGAAGGAAGGAGTGCTGAGGATTTGCGTCAGCTGTGTTTGGGGCTTCGGGTTGGCGGGAACTCTCAGGAACTTAATTAGCTACAAACTGTTCCACGGTTATCGGGCCAGTGTTAAAAGGGCTTGGAGTTGAAGTATTTATATTTTTGTCATAAAATGGGCGACGAAGGCGATTTGCTCCAAATTTGATGAAATTTCATCCATAAAAAACCGAATGCACGGGCGAGGTTGGGGGGAGAAGATTCTCACTGTGTGTATCGCCGAACGGTTCGTTCCGCGCTGCAACAAGTGTCTTCGGTGACGCCGGCTCGGTCACACTCGGTCCGCGTCTGGCTGGTCAGCCAGCACCGATGCTATAAAAGCATAAATGTTTATGATCTTCCCCAGCGAGAGAGAAGTTGTTTCTACCCATTTGTTTTTTTTTCCCCACCCGTTCGAGTCGGTGGCTTTCACCGCGGATGCAGTCTCACGACGCGTGCAAATGATAAATATTTTAATTGCATTTATTCCACAGAAAGTAGCACATCGGATGCCTCAAAAATAGTGGGACTGAACCCTCATCCCTTGAACGGATAAGGGCAGGGCTGACTGAGTTTTGTTCGGCCACAATCATCAAAAGTTTAATTCCAATCTTCCGAACCTTTCCAATTTGAGGCGTGATGGCGTGGATTTTAAGTGTCTAACTGCAGTTGCTGCAAGGTGTTGAACTGCACTCAAATGTGCGATTTTTATGTTTGACGCGTCACAGCCATTTTACGAGCTGACGCTCGGGCACCGCTAATAACAGGAAACGGTTTAATGTTGGGGTTTTCTCGAAGATGCGCAGCAAATGAATATTTCGACATAATAATCTCACACAATTTATGACAGACTTGGCTGTACGCCAGCCCATCATTTTTCTCCAAAAGCTTCACGTCTCTAATGAAAATTTTTGTTTTTTTGTTCTTGCGTTTTTATTTCATTCCTTTTCCGGTTACGCGCCCTGATGAATGACGACGACGATGCTGATGATGCTCGAATGATCGTTTTACGGCCGCCTCTTCAATAACTTCTGGTGCAATTCGCGGTGTCGTCACGCCACGGGACTAATTATCGTTCGGCTGCGTCTCTCATGAATATATAGCACCAACACTGGCGCAAAGCTTAATGGACAGACACTGCAAGCGATGGTAAGTTATTTATAGTTTATTTTATTTTGTAATATTTTTTTTTTTGGGGGAAATAAAATTATTTGGAATTGGAAACAATTTTTACCGAGCCGGTACATCCTTCCAGTTCCGAAATCCGAGTTGCGCACACTCGCCGCACCTCAACATTACGGCACTCACGCACCTCTGAGTGACCGAAGTGGATGAGAGCTCACACGAAACGGCGATTTTGTAGCTCGGATGAAAAAGGGGGCGTGTTTATACCGAACCGAAATCGCGCGGTAGAGTGAGTGAGCGAGTGAGAGGCTTTTTATCGAGGCTCCTGGTGAGGTGAAGCGTTATGCGAGCGTTACGTTAGCGTTACGCTTCGTGCGCTCGATCGGATTTTGCCGGTTTTGTTGTGGTTTTTCTTTGGGAAATAGCCACCAAAATGTGTTTGTAATTCTAAATGGAATATTTTTCTCTCATAAAACAGGATCTGCTGCTTGGCGCTCATCCATCGACACAGGCGATCAACGTAAAGCGTGAACCGGAAGATCTTCGCAAGGAGCCAAAAAATCCGCGCAATCAGAAGGTAAAGTCGTGCTTTAATTCCCCTTGTGTTCTTCAACATTATCATTTCATCACGATCATCATCATTCGTTCGGGTTGTGTTGGTTAACCTATCTTATGGAGGGCAATTTTTCCTAGACATGTTTCGTTTTTTTCTTAACAAATTACTAAAATTGAGCTCCAAGCCCCAATCATGCAAAATAGCTATAAGGTGTTTTTTTGTCTGCCACATATTTGAGTGGAATGTTACGCTCACGGTGATCCTTCAGTACATTTTATATAATTCTACCAGAAGGACAACCTTCACCAAACTGACGAAAAGGATTGATTAAAAACGCAACTCGCTTTCCACCCCACAAAAAAGATTTAAAAAACAAACCCTCCAGTTGGCTACTTTCAATTTGCCGATAATTTAATTTACCCTGACAGCTGACAAAAGCCGCCACTATTTCTTGCTTTGCTCGCGATTCCATGCCCAACCTTCCATATATGGGCCTGTGCCGAGCCGAAAGCGCCATCATTGCTCTCCCGAAAAAAAAAAAAAAACAAATCCCTCCATCAGCGATCCCCCGTTTACATATGATTACGCCCCGGTGGCGATTGTGTAAGGTTTTCGATTTTATCTTTTTCCACACCACCGTTGTTGCAATCAATCGCACACACCTCCACCCCCACGATCGGACACGATCTTCTATGGTTGTCCTGCTGCTGTTGGTTCCTGCGATCCTGCGTGACAGTGTGGAATAATATTCGGTAGTCGCCAACTTTCGCCCGTCGTATCCTGTCGTTCGCGAACCCCCTCCCACCCCCCCACCCCCCCAAAAAAACGGGAGTGTATTAAAGGAATGGGCCGGGCGAATGTTGTACCGGTGCACTATCTTGAAGTTGAGAAGTGATAAGTGTTTGTGTGGTGGCCCAAACCCAACGATTGACGCCCGACGCAAGTGCTCCCGATCGTTCATTACGCTTGCTTTTCTTTGCAGTTATTCTTTCGTTCGCTCGCGATTACCTTTATTTTTTGACGCTCTTTCTCTTTTCGTAAGGGTGCCTTTTTGCTTCGGTTCACCAAACTGCTCGGAACACCTTTTACTCCCCCTCACTAAAGGAGGAGCTAGGGGTGTAGAGGGTTGAACGGTGATTGTTTTGCTATCCTTTCAGTTCCTTTCTACTCAAGAATGAATAATTTAAAAACAAACCACAACATCCCCCAAGGGGGAAATGTGATTGTATCAATAATGTGTAATCATATCGATCGATCTGTTTTGTGCGGACGGCCCAAACACGCTTTTACAAATTATAAATACATGATTCACACTGTGTTTGTTTTGATTTTAGAACCCCTTTTTCTTTTGCACAATTAAACATATTGGCCGCCGTTTTGCACTACCTCACATCAATTCAGAAAAATCCTTTCCCAAAACCATTGGCTCGGGATTCTTTCTCGAAGCGAAAGGAACACTTCTGCGCAGGTGAAAGCACCCTGCATCGTAACGTTGGCCTTTTTTGTTGGTTTGTTTTTCGCAACCCTTTTTAGCCTACTCGGTCCTCTCCCATGCGGCGTTAAGGGTTCTTCGCCACCTTTTGGCGAATAATATTTCCATATTGATCCGATTTCATACTGCTTTCTTTGCCACTCACAGGCACAAAACACACGCGCGCAGAGTATTATTAAAGCCGGCGAACCCCTTGAACGAAATTGCCCCCTTTTCGCTTGCCAAAACGCTTGCATGCACCATCGAGGGAATGCATTCGCAGCGGGAAGGAATCGGAACCAGTCGGAAGTGCAATCGAATGCATCGTTTTGATGGTTTATGCCGCTGTGCAATTAATCCCCCAAGGGGTAAAAGCGTTGATGGGCAATTCCGGCCTTTTGACACACAATTGTCACCGATTAGAAAATTGGTAATCGATCGTGTAGGGTGGATTTTAGCTCAGCAAAAAGGGTTGCTAAACCCTCTCAAGGACTTATTCTTAAACAGGCCTCTTTGTGTTGTCGAAGTTGTCACACGAAACAATAGGCTAATTTTGAATTCATATTTCACTAAGACATTCCAGCCTTTTATCCAGTTGTTTAGTACGTTAGACGGAATGGAAAACCAAAAAAACACACGGAACACCTTATCTCTTCCGAGAAACCTCAACCGGCGTTGCACCACGTTACACCGACATAAACCGACAGTTCTTGTGCCTTTTGACCTCCCGAGACGTTTCCGTTCGCACTCTCCACTGTTGTCTTCGGTTGCGTTTTTTTATGACCCTAAAAACTCCGCGTGACCATTAAAAATGTTTCCTTCCTTGCTTTGAACAACTAAATCTACGCACCAACACACAGAACACAGCACCGCCGTTTGCACCGTGCGATTCTTCTGCGCATTTCGGCATAGAGCATCCTACTACCAGGCTGCAGCTCAGAGACAAGCGGACACATAAAACGCAAAACATTCTCGGGAGCTTTCCGACCCCTCTAGAGGAGGGGGGGGGAGGGGGGAGGTTACGTACGCGAGGTGGGAAAAAGGTGGCACTAAAAATGCTGTACATGAAACGACAGAAGACACCGGCCGGCCGGCCAGACAGCGACCGAGCCCTCTCAGAGTTATAGGTTTTATGGCCCATTTCTGGTGCGCTATTGTCGTGATGGATCCTCGCAACTCAGGAAAGAAATTACGGTAGAGGAAGAACGGATTTCGCTCTATGTGCGTGTCTTTTCCTTGAAGTCGTACCTCCCGACACCATACGCTCGTTGCGGACACTTTTAGTGCGAAGGAATGATAGTTTTATGGGTTCAGAAATTTTGGAAAAAGAGTCCGGAAAAACCTAGCGAAGAAAAGGGGTTGCACGACTTCCGAATGTCGATTCCTAATGTTGTGGCAAATTCAAGGCCACAGCTGAAGAACATGGCGCCGCAGTTTTGTGGTAAAATTTTGGAGATGATTAGGACCAGAGTAGGACTTCCAGCTTTTGGCTTTCTTTTTTGGGGAGGACATTGGGGTTTTAAACCAAAGATTCCTTGGCAAATCCTTATGCCCTTAAGTCTAAATAGCAGTACAACATTTAGTTAAAATTTACAAGGAATTCTCAAAAAACCAAGATCCTTTCTTTTTATGCGTAAGGCGATCACTCACCAGAAGTCCTGCTCAACTTCGGTTCCATGTCCTGGGAGAGCTAACAGCAGTTCTCACCCGGTTGAAGAAAAAAATCCACATGATACTCACTCACCACTCAACACCAAGCGTTCGGCAGACACTTCTTCGGGGATCTTAAGGTTGGTCATACGCGCGCCCGTACTTGCGCATCCATCACATGCGCCGTCCTTCTTGCGCACACCTTGTGAGTGCACCATTTCCCAAGCTTCCAACCTTCGCTGCGTCCTCGGAGATTCCTTCCCTTAACGCACTTCTTCGCACCGGCCATTCCCTTCCTGCGCTCTTCTTGCATACGTCGCGTCGTCGTCTTCGGTTAGCTCTCTTCCCGTTTGCTTGCTTGCTCGCTCACGCCGCCGTCGTCGAACGTCTTCGTCCCCAGGTCGGTCTCCTCCCGGGCATTATTATGCTTCCCGTTCGTGCGCACTTCTTTCGGTACGCACCTCTCTCACTACTGCCTGCGCTCAGACGCGCTGTGCGCTGGCTATTCCCATTCTCCCCTGTGTAACTATGACCCTCGGTTCCACGTTCCGGCACACGGAGCCACAACCGGCAACGGGCAGACTTCATCGGCGCACTCTGATTACGCGTGGACCCGGTGCTTGATTTAGTCTATCAAAAGACGTTGATGAATCGAGATCGAGCGACCGTGTGAGTGCGTGTGTGTGAGAGTGAGGCCGCGAGTCGTGCGTGTTTCGTTCGTGCGTTGTTGCGTGCGCGTAAGAATTTGCGTTCCGGTGCGCGCAGTGAAGGCATTTCGCGACTTTGCCGTGTGATTCTTTTGTGGAAGAAATTGCTATCCTTGGAGTTGACAAAGAATCACAAATTTTTGTGTGTGCGCGTGTTGTGTTATGAGAAGATCAATGTTGAAGAAGGCCTGATCCTTAAGAGTGATCCTCAGGAGTGGAAATTAAGCCTTAAGGCTTTAAGAAAGAATTAAAGTGAAAAGGTGTTGTGAAGCAAAAGGAATCTTAGTTTCTCGAGAAGAAAAGTGTTAAACATTGCCTCTAAAATCCTGCATTAATTTCCCTAAAAGTCCTCAAAAATTACTCAGCAAAAATCAGTGTGCCCTACATTCATTTCTAGTTGGTGAGTTCTTCGCTATTGGTTTCGGTGTTCCGCTTCCGCTAAAACTCCCTGGCTGCAAACGAAAGCATCGTGAAATGATGGAAACAACAAACGATGGTTTTATGCGTGGTTTTTTTTTAAATTCGTTCGATCGACGATAAATTTACGTGATCAGATACGCGTGTCCTCGCCATAAAAAACAGATCCCTACTGTTGGACGAAAATATCGGCGAACAATCCCTCCATAATGTTAACCCGGTGATCGATGACAAGTCCTGCAAAAAGTATAGACTCGTCGTGCACAAAAGTAAAAGGACACTTCGCTCCACTTCCTCCCCTTCCCTCCCCACATGGGATGGGAATCCAAAAAGGGGGAAAAGAAAAATGCAGCAGCAGCAGCAGGAGCAGTTTTCTTTAAGGGTGCCGTGGTCAAGTAGTTGTAGCTTTTGAGCGCGCGTGAACGCTCGGACCAGAGTAATTTATTTTAAATATGACAGTTTAAGGCAAAATTTTGTGCTTACCAGCAAAAAAAAAACAACGGCGCGACGTGTTTTGCGACCGTCCGCTTGCTGTTCTGCCGATCGATAATTTACCAGAAAGTGCGTGCCCGTATGCCAACCTGGAGTGCGAGAGTGAGTTTTCTACCGTGTTGCGAGCGAACGGGCGATCGTGAACGTGTGGTGTGCTCTTATCGTGTCCGAAAGTTGTCGGGCGTTTTTTTTTTTTTGTTTTTTGGTTTGCGATAGTGCGTGGATAGCATTGAGCAGCGTCAAGATGACCCTTCGCTTAAGGGTATCTTCCTTAGCTCGAGCCCTCTTCTCTCTACACCTCTCGGAGTCGTGTCCTGAGCATAATTGTGCCTTAATGTGGTGCGTTGTCTTACGTGTTGCGTTGCGTTCGATTTTTTTGGCCGGGCGTGAATTTCGTTCCTTCCCGATCACGTGAAACAATTTGAAGCCAAATGTTAAATGTATCTGTTGCGTGCAGTACGATGTTTCGAGAGCCTCAAAACGTGATTATTGCCGGTGGGGCACCGTACTTTAAGGCACTATCGCGAGCGGCGAATTTTTTGCTGCCTGTTATCGGGTGGCCGGTTGAGCGAATTGTTTTGTGTCATAAAAATGAAGAGCTAAACAATGCTACAAAAAAATTGTCACACGATCGGAAGAAAAATTCCATTTTCCGAAAGGAAAAACGGGGCCCACTTAATCGCCACAATTAAGCAGCAACACAAAGGCTCAATTTAAGTGCCTGCCAGCAGCGGCTAGCCCATTTGACAGTCATTACCATGCCATGGGTGCCATGGGTAATGAGCAACCATTTCATTCGCTTTCTGACGAACACTTCCGAGTCGCCTTCAAAGCGTTTTCGTCGCTTATCAGCTGGTTGAGGTCTTTTGCGGTAAAACAATCGAGTTGCACGGTGGTGGTGTATGAGCGTTTGAAGCGCGGTTCCTTGATAGGAAGGAAACAAAACCTTCCACGAGGTTCTTGCACCGGCGCAGCCTTAAAAAACCTTCCTAAGAGTTTTATTTTCGTGTGTTTCTAGTAACAAAATAAGCGCGTAAAGTTGTTCCTTGTGTGATCGCTTCTCGCCGGCAAACAAGCAGTCGTGCATAACAAATGACAATTTATCGAGTTATTATCGGGCAGCATAAATTAACCCGTGCGTGTGTGTGTGTGTCACCGACGGGGTGGAAAGGGGATGATGACCCAATAGTGGAGGAGGTCGTGTCGAGCTAGTGTTTTGTTTGTGTTCCTATCAGCAGCAATGTTGGGTGTTTTTTTTTTTGTCTGTGGTTCCCGCTTCCTATTCGTTGTGGGAAATAAATATCGGACCGTAACACAAGCTAAAGTGGCTTCACGATGGCACGGTTTTATCTGCACGGCCCACCTTACCACCGTGCCTGGTGCTAATTTATGTGAGTGAGGAAGCGAAACCTCACACACCGGCGCAACACTATTTAGTAGATTTATCATTAATTAGCGACGAAAAATGAGGTAATGTTTGCGAACGCCCCATGCCCTCCCCCAGCGGGTGAGAAACACGATAGGAATGTGAGCCGTATTTTTTTCTTCTTTTTGGGTAAAAAGTATTGCCTATGGCACGGTTCGAGCAAATCAAACAAGAGAAGAGGTGAAAAGAGTGTCCCACCTACACGTGCGCTTAATTATTGATCGGACCTTTCGTTCGTCCTAAATTAACGATATTCGTACGGCGATGGGAAGCGAGATGCAGCAGCTTCCGCTGTAATTGTACAGAGCGCGATCGTTGCGATCGGTTCCAATCAAACGATAGATGCTGCTGCTGCTGCTGCTGGTGCTTGTGATGATGATGATGAAAATTGGAAGATCAATCGTCTACACACACACACGAACAGAAAAAAACGGCCTTGCTGGCAGCAGCAGAAACCGGGGTGCTAGAAAATTATGCAGATTTAGGCTTCCTACCCCCGCCGGTCTTGTCGGGCATCCCCGGTCGAATCGAACCGCAGCATAACCTAATCTGGCGCATAAATATTCATAATGCCCCCAGCCCCCACTCAGACTCCTTCCGCTGAGCGCATCGCGATCGCGATCACGTGTAATCCGAAGCCGACAGAAATCTCAGCCTTTTTACGTCTGTGAAATCTGATTAAAAAGTAAATGAGCTACCAATCCACCCCGGCCGGGCTAGATTTTGGCGGGGGTTTGATCGGTGCCCGATCATTACATTACTATTCCCCGATCGGTATTAGCTGAATAGGCTCCCTTCCCAACGACTAGCATCATCAATGCTAAGGATCGTCACGGGGATTTGCTGCTTTTGTTTCTTCCCGCGATCCCCAAACGATCATCATCATCATCATCGTGCGGTAACGGGCGAACATTTCATTCCAATTTTTTTTCCCAATCCCAAGTGTTTTGTGTCCTTTTCTTGCTTTGCTTCACTGGGTTCACACAAACAATCGCCGAAAATTCTCGCCATTCACCGTCACCGTCAGAAAGGTTCGTCGCTTGAAGTCTTTCGTTGTGTGATTCGATCGCGCTGCGCTCTCGAGCCACCAATCGCCGGGCGATAAATAAAATCCAAATTTATTGAGTATAATTAAGAATCGAAGGTAATAATTTCGAATGCAGATAGAGCGAAGCTGTTGTGTGTGTGTGGCTGTTAGAGAAACTGAGAAGGAAACAACAACACCGCAGCGCGCCAGCAGGTGGTGAGCGTTGTGCTTCTCTTTGCTTCTTTTTTTTGCAGAAAAAGTCAGTTAATTAATTCTTTTTCAAAAATTATTAGATCTTCTTTCCACGGGGGTAGAGGATCTCGTACCCTTCGAATAATCGGAATGATTTGGAATGTCCCATCACCGTGCAAAAGGATATGCGTCGATTATCCGCGGTCCCTCGGTTGCCTTTGCTAAGAAAGCAATCACAACCCGATCTCGAAGTGGTGCGATCGTCACCAAACAGACGGTTGTAATCGATTCACACAAATTGCTCCACATTTGGGTTTCGTTTGGTGACGATCGGTGTTGTTCTTTTCTTTTCTTCTTTCCTTCAAATCAATTGGCTTTCATTCAGCCATACTCACAACCATCGTTTTCGTTGATTTTTTAAATTAATTTTCCATTCCGACACACCGGGTCCGAAAACGAAATAAAATCGCGGTCCGCCAAAATAAATCGAATGCTCGTCTGGGGCGCCTTATTGCAAAAATATAAAAATCAGCTAATAAAAACATTTCACCGCTCCCAATGATTATGGGTTGGGTCTCGGGACGCGAAAAACAGGTGAACACCGTATCGTCACGATGCGTGTGTGTGTGTGTCGTAAAACCGGAGCGGATTGCAATTAAAAAATATTAAATGTGTAAATGCACTTAACTTTAACGGTCGTCGGTACGCCCGATTTTATGTGATTGGCTCGGCCAGATACGTGAGGTGTGCAGATCAAATGAGCATTTTCGGGCGCTATAAAATTGCGTTCGTTCATCTTTCACCGCAACGGCAGAAGGACGAATCCTTCGAACGCGTTTTGAAAGTTGCCACCAACGCCCGTTGGGATGGGAAATGGGAGGCAGAACAGCCGAGAAGATCGATTGTGGTCGCTACTTTCGCTTTACACCCGCGCCGAAAAAAACAAGACGTCTTTTGTGTTATTTTACTAAAAGTAAAGTGCAAAGCCTCGAGTGCAGCTATAAACACACTAATCCGGTACAGCTTTTACTGTTCGCCCAAAAACCAACCGACACATGTTCCGATTCTCGCTCGATCGATACGGATTTTATTTAGATGAACGTGTGTTTTATGAGCCCCTTTTAATCCTGGCCCAATCAGCGATCTTATCGATTTCGTTATCGATACTTGTGCCGCTTGTTCCGCTGAATTTCGACAAATAAGATGCTCACTACAGGAGCGCACAAGACAAGGGAAAGACAATACTTTCTACCCAAAATTAAACAAAAAGGAACCAATTTGGAATTTGGCCAGCTAAAAGCGAGAAGCAAAACCACATCGAAAAAAAAAAATTGTCACTCGATACACCCTCAGCATCGAAATCGATCGATCGTTTTCAGTGCCGAACTTGTTTCGACCGTGCTACCGGAATCACTTTATACAGCAGCTTGCTGTAAATTATATAAATCATCAGCAACCGGCGGGAGGGTGCTACCAGCATTCAGCACTGGTGCTGACTGACTGTCATCATCATCGGCACCAGCCCCGTGTCCCGTGTTCATTACATCTTTCGCCAAAAATTCTTACCCTGTTCGTTGCTGGTTGTTTCTGTACGCTCCTTGTCTTAATTGTTTTGTTTCGCATTATTATTTGTTCCCGTTCGTATCGTGTGTAATTTCTTCATTTTCGTTTCATCAGTCGGGGGTTCGTTTTTTTTTTGCTTTCGATGATTACTGTGCTCTTTCTTTTTTGTCACACAACATTTTCTTCCACAAGCGTGCTAATTCCCGGTACAAATTCTCAGGCATTTTTTTAAATGAGCGCAGCCAATGGATTAAGCAGTTGGCGGGTGGTGCATTCATGGGTATTAGGCTCGGGGGTCTTTTTTCCACTCTTGTTTGCCAAAATACACAACACAACAAGAACCAAAAACCGAGCCCAATCAGCACACACGCGTGGACACCCGCTTATGCGCTCCCATAAATTAACGACAAACGGACTCATTCCCCTGACAGGCGCGTATCAATCGCGTTCTGCGCTAATGTGATCCATTTTCGATTACCTTTTTGATTTCTGGGGTCCGTTTTTTTTTTTGTTCGTCTGCTTGCTGCTGCTGCTGCTGCTGCTGCTGCCAGTGTCTGTATCTTGTTACCTCGTTTGAAGGTTAACAGTACGCTCGTTTCGGGGCGTCCGCCCTTTTCGAGACCGCCCCGTTTGCCGGCTACAGTTTATATTGATCGACATCCATTTTCGGTGAAGTGTTGTGCATGTTGCTTCGTCTGTTGTAGCTCATTATTTGACCGTTTGTTTGTTTGCTTGTGTCTGCATTGTGTTGTGCCCTGCGGTCTAAACACCGCAGTTAACATCGCCGGACCCCAAGGATCCAAGGACGGCGGGCGGGGTTAGCTCAAGAATGTGTGTTAAGACACGTAGAATGAAGCGGAAGCGCCTGGAAGCAACGGCAGGACTGCGTAACGGTAGCTCAGATCTTGTCAGCAAAATGTGTGTTGTGTTTTTTATTTGCCTGACCTTTATTGTCCAACAGTCAACATAGTAAACTCAATGTCGGGTTAAGCTAGCCAGAAACGTTAATATAGATCACGCGGATTTTAATGGGATTTTTGGTAATTGAAATTCTATTTATAAAAAAAAACAGTTTATCAAGAACAAGACAAAGCCAAAGAAACAGAAAGGATTAACAAAATGAATTTTATAAAAAAAACTCATCCAAACCCGAGGTAAATGAGCAACGCTTCGTACGGAAAAAAAAACAAATCAATCATCCGTGCATGTTAAATCGAACAAGCAAACGAGCCAAGGAACGAGACGCGCATCATTAAGCTGCGGCGGAAATTGAATTTTGACAGTTGTCGTTTTGATTAGAATCAGGCGCTGTTTTTTTTTGTTGGTGTTTGTTTCCCCTCCCGTTTCAATTTATGCTTCTCAAAGGGTTCGTCGTGTAGGCTTTTGATTTGTTTTCTACTCTTTACTACTACGAAGATACAGAGAGAGCCCACGGCGAGGGCTTTAAGGTCCGCTGATAAGACAACCTTAATGTAACAGGAAACCATCACGGGCAAGTCCCGAAATCAATCAAACCCGGCTACGTTTAACATGTGGGCAGGCGTACAGCGAAATGCTGGAAGAAACAAACAAATGGCCGGCGAGAGGCAAACCACCGTATAATAAAATACATGCGTTTTTAATCAATGATCGCCTCGAAATGGGCAAATATTTATCAAAAGAAACCGTTGACGGACGCCATGATGATGAAGCTCCTTCCTTTTGGCCCTTTGGTGAGCGAAGCTATCTAAGAGCTCAATTTACCGGACTAACTCTGCCTAAGATTCTTGAGCTTCTCCCACAAAGAGATGCACAATTCATCTCGAACTGAAAGAGCAATTGAAGTCTTAAATCTCATACCAAAAAAGTGAATATCATCCCGCTGTGTGGCGAAGCTTCTGTTGCTAGTTGCTACTGGGCGCTTGTGTTAGGCTTCTCACTTGTCGCTAGGCTCTAGCTATAATCACCGCCATTTCGCCATTACGCCACACAAAACCCGCCGGCAGACCTGGGTCAGGATGATGGTGTAGCGTAGCGTACGCAGCAGTAGCGACGGATGCTGATCAATCATTTTAATTTTTATACCACTTTTTTGCGACTCAATCCAAAGCCGTCGTTAAGTGTTTCATAATAGCAACTCCCCCCGATAACCGTTGGCGCATGGCGTGAGTTCTTTGTGTATAGTTAGGCAAGAGAGTGAGAGGGAGGGAGGGAGAAAATAAGCTTTCTTTTTGTCTGCAACAAGTAGGGTTAAGTAACATAATATCTTATGGCGTACAATCATAACATATAAATTAGATCGGGGTTTTTTTTTTGCTGAGGATAGCACAAAGGTCCAACAGGGTTTCACATTAATCTTCCAGCGTCCGCTTAGCATGTAAGATTTAATCACAATTAAAACCATACAAATCTATGATCAACGCCCTCGGTTACATCTTCATCCGTAGATATCTCTCATTCCATTATCATGCTCATTGCATTCACGATCATGCGTTCTGTTAATTAATCCGTTCTCGCCCCATTCCACATAACCGCTGTGTTAGTTTGTAAGTTTCCATCATTTCACGATCGCTCGAACAGCTCGGCAAGCAATCGAATATTGCGATGGTCCTACAGACCACGGTCCGGGAGATTCTATCGCTCGTGCTCGTTCCCCGAGCCCAACTGAACGGACTACACGTGCAAAATCGGGCAGTGTGAAAGCTTCATTCAATAATCCACCTTCGCCACCAGACCGGGACTGGTGTGTGACGGTAACAAATTGCAGGAAACGGTCGCCCGTGCGACGATTTCTCGCATCCTTTTGCTGGCGCCAACCCGAACGCATTAAATCAGGTGCTCGCCCGCGTCGGTTCATGCCGTCGCCTCGTTACGATGCACCCTCGGTATCGGTTTGGGTTGTAAGATTTATGTTTTCTTGAATGAAGCTTTTAACAAGCCCACACGATGCGGGCGCTCGTCGCTTATCGATCGTTCAGCTCGGTCGTCAGCTATCGTTGACCGCCGCATGCCTTTGGGCGACGTTTCTCGTTCAATTAAAATTCAATTAACCGTTGCCGCGCCAAATGTGCTCGTGAGGGCTTTTCGCAGCCTCGCGCCCCGCACACGATGGGTGCTGAATAGAGGTCGAAACTATTTCAAAGCGCCAGCGTTAGAGAAATAGTTTTCCAAAATTCACTAAAACCCCCTTTCACTCTCTCTCTCTCCCTCCCTCTCTCCTCCTCTTCGGGTTACTTACCTGACCCTCTCTCTCTATTCGGTAATTTGCCTTCTAACGTTTTGGCCGTGTTGGATAAACTGTCTCTCTAGGTATCGTCGCCATCGCTGCACATTAAAGAACCTCCACCCAGCCCTGGAAGTCCTTCAACGGAAACCATGTATGCTGCCCCCGGCAGCACGCAGATCTACCTGCAGGTAAGCCATCGCCATCGCATCGTGTGTCGGTTATTCGGTCACCGATTAATGCGGACCGTTTTGCGGGATGGGAAGCCCCGTCTTTAGAGCGACAGGTTTGTTCGAGTCATCGAATCCGTTCGGTGACAGCCGTGGCCCCCGAGCTGTCGAATGTCCTACCGAGTTTTTTTTTCACCCCCGAAAAAACCAGGCTCCTAGCTCGTGATTTGCCGCTTCGGAAACCGTGATGAAGGATTTCGGAATCGTCAAGTGAACTGGAACAAAGGGAGCGAGAAACAATGCGTTAGCAGGGAAAGAGATATGGATGCAAAGCTCATATGGTGGTTGATTAACGGTGGACGAGTGATTGGATTTTATCTACTATTTCAAATGGAGTAGGGTTTTCTGATGTCGGAACGACATACTGGCGCGTACAGTGAGTGAGGACTTAATCGCCTTTGCCACGAGGGTAATCCTAGCCTCGTCGATTCTTTTTTTCTTTTTCTTCGAACGTGATCGAATCGTTCAAAACCTTTCGATCAAGACGAATTAAATACTATCACTCATAT
Source organism: Anopheles stephensi (assembly GCF_013141755.1). Lineage (NCBI taxonomy): Eukaryota > Metazoa > Arthropoda > Insecta > Diptera > Culicidae > Anopheles > Anopheles stephensi. Next base: position 21,198,531 of record NC_050203.1, read on the forward strand.
CACCTACATTGGATGGTTTTTAGGGGGACTGCTGTGGGATACAATCCACACACGCACGGTCACCCAATCTAAAAAGCCTCCGAGCGCGCTTAGCCTAAAATGTGCACCACCATCACCGCCGCTTTGCCACATCCTTTGCTTCGATTCATCCATCAAGCGAAGCTGAAAATTAGCATATTTACATAAAAACAAATCCCCCGTTCCTCTCCTTCCTCCCCCACTGATCGGTTTTGCTCCCAGCATTCCACAGCGTTATGGACATGATCAACAACTGTCCGCCGGATAAAGGAGGAGCAGACAGACTCGCTAGAGGCGAACAAAAAAAACAACAGCTAGAAATCCGTCAATCGATCGAACCGAATCGGCATGGACACATTTGACGTGTATATTTTGTTCGCCTTCTTTTTGATGGGTTGACAGGCCAGCCCGGTCGATCAACCAGTCGGTCGGGGTGGAACGATTGCAGGCCCACAGCTGCCCAGGAAACCTACCGGGCATGCTGCAACAGTGCCTGCGAGCGTCTGAAAAAAAAGTAAAACGTCCTCGTGTCGTCCCACAGGCCAACAACAACAGGTGGAATCTTTTCAGGTTGCGATTCCGCCGGGTATCACGCAACCGGTGTACGCATTGTGTGTCTCGTTAACCGGCCATTCCGGGCCAGGGTGGACACCGGTAGGATGACAGGTTTATCAAACAGCCGACGCCCGCCCGCTTTCTGATCCGGGTTTTGCCTGCCGGCCAGCGAATGGGGTTTAGTGATTTTCACTTTTTGTGCATTGCAAAAGTTCCCAGAAGCAGATAGGAGGGCAGGTTGATTAGAAAGGTGTTGAACGGTTTTTGGGCGTTGCTAAAAAAAAAACACGCACACGCGGCGAGATGGAGAATTATTAGCTGGGATAAAGCTGGGCGACAACCGAACGAATGATGCTGAATACCTATACTACCCCGATGGGAGTTTAATATTTGATGCTAATATGAAATTGTTTCTCTTTCGCAGGGTCCTTCCCATCAGAACAGTACAGCAGCGACGGCCAGCTCCAATGTGAACACCAACTCACCCAGCCCCAGCTCTTACGCACAGTATGACATGTATCCGCCAAACAGACTTGGGTAAGTTAGTGCGCTTGGGATACACTTAGTGGAACACGATTTTCTCATTATTGCGCAAAATTTGATGCGCTGCGTGATAAATGGCGATGTTTATCAACAATCCAGCAAGTTCACCGGCTGTCATCAATTTGACTGAACGTGTCCGGCTGTCAACATGCTTGGTTTATAGTGATTAATCGAACGTTTAGTGTGGAAAAATAGTAAAGTGCATCAAAACAGATTTATCTTTCGGGGCTTAAAAATGGACAGCAAACCTTCTGAAAAGTACATTTAAATCATTGTTTCCGTAAATATGAAGTTTTAAACTAATTCTCGTCCTTCCCGTTCATTCCCAAACAGCCATGGTGGCACAGCGTTCATCACGGAACCGTACACCTACCGTGAATATTTCGACAACCAGGGTTACGCACCGCCCCGTACCATCTACGGTACGGCGGCCGATTCCGAGGGTCCACAACCAGCCACCACGTACGAGGGCCGCTTCACCAAGACCGGCTCGATCTACACCAAGACAATCACGTCGGCTGGCCTGACGGTGGATCTGCCCAGTCCCGATTCGGGCATCGGTGCGGATGCGATTACGCCGCGCGATCAGAACAACGTCCAGCAACAGTTTGACTATGCGGAACCGTGCCAAGCACCGATCGGTATGGTCGACCCGAACGCTGCCGGCCACATACCGGCGTGTGTGGCCAGCCTGCAGCGCAACCTTGCGATCAACGGTAGCCAACCGAGTCCAACCACATCGCTGGGCGGTTCGTCGACTGCGGCCGTTGCTACTGCCGGCGCTGCTACGGCTCCGCGCTCCCGCCCGTGGCACGACTTTGGCCGACAGAACGATGCTGACAAAGTTCAGATACCAAAAATGTAAGTACCAAAACAATGATACATTCCGGGGTCATTCCTCGGGTGATAAGTTAGCTATCCATTAGCGGTGATTAGTTGAAATTGCAGGTGATTTAAATCCATAACAGATTCAGAAGAAAGATTCGTTGCTCGTGAGTGGCACAGCAAGCCTGCGGACGGGATATTAATACTGTTAGCATAGTTACATTCTACCCGGGTGATCGTTCGTGAGAAATGATCACCACTAATGATCGCCATTCCCTGGCAACTCCGGGCCAATATAGCCTGGGGCGCCCATCCCGCGCCTTGCGATATGATTTATACGATATCGTTAATTCTGGTTGCATCATTTGCTGCCCTCGCACTGGCCATAGCGGATCGCACAAGCAGCCGTTGAAAGGCTTCTAATGAGGTGTGATTCTAACCAATGACTTCACCCATTAGCCGAGCATATTTCAATTACAATGAGCATTCCAGCGGGAGATGTTTCCATCCGCATCTCACGTGTACTGCGGTCATTTGGGCAGTAAGATCAGGATTGCGTAATGTTGTTTTTGTGCTGGAGGATTTCCCTTAACTTCCCTCGAATCGGATGCTGCATTCTCGGCCCATCCGTGTTGTATGCTCATCATAATTAGAGCGCTGTGCGATGCTTCTCCCCAGGAGAGGGATTGGGTGTAGCATAATTTTAGCTCTTCGTGCAATGTTTTGCACTGAGCGTTGTGTTAATTTTCGCCTGCTTCCACCCAGGATTCATTCATTACTCGCCTGTGCCGTTCAATCAAAACTCCATCAGACGCAGCTCGTGCAATGCTCGTTCATTTTTTCACGCAAGGCAAGCTAAAGACACGAAGGCTTAAGAACGCAATTCTCATTGACCGTCGGCCGTGATTGGAGCAAGTGCATCAGCCAGGATGTTAAGCTCTAGCGAGCTGGTGATAGATTAACCTGAATTGAAGCCTTGCCGATTGCATGCGCACGAGAATTGGACGTCGAATGGTGAGAATGATTTCCTACCAATTGGCTTAGCAAACGGGTTGAGTGCTATTTGTTGCCGGCAGAGCTTTAATTGTTTCCTTTTTCTTGTGGTCATTCTCTTAAGCAGCCGAGTATTCCACTGGAGCTTATTATCATCGGCTTCAACACACGGTTTTACCAGCCCACCAGCTCAAATACGTTGTCGCTGGTAAACCTCCCCAAAATGGCGAACCACTAATTGAAATTTAATCTCCCGACAGTATTCCCTTTTCGAAAAACGGAAAAGAAAGAGGTTTGGGGCGTTGTTGGCTCTGATCCTGATCGTTTGGTCGCGCAACATTTGAACGATTCAATCCAACCATTTTCCGCATGACTACATCCCCACAAAAACCGCCGCCGGTCGCTCGATCGTTGACAGAAATGGACCTGCGGGAACCTGCCACCATGTAGCCCGCAACTGTTAGAAAAGGTTAATTTAATTGCATTTTAATTGCATTACGAACGACCGATCGACGCCCAAGCACTTGATCCTCCAGCCGAGCTTGTCGTGGTCTACGGACTTTCCACCGTTCAACCGTTGCTAGCCATCATATTGATTCCTTTCATTGGCGTGCCGTGAGTTTGATTTCATTTTAATAGTGTATAATTTATTAACACCCTCAAGCGTTTTTCCTAGCTCAAGCTCTAGCCATCGAGGAGCTAAATTGAAAGTTTTACTGCTTGGAGGAGTGAAATGAAATCGGCCATTCTTCTTTGCGATCGTTTTCTTAAACGATCGTGAAATCTTGCAACGTTTTGAAAACGTATCTTAACCATCGGTTCATCGCTAACTGATGATCACCCACGAGCAGCAGCTCACCTCGGTCTGATGTCACTCCGAATCAGCAAGGATAATGATATTCGACAGCGGTATGGATGATCGTGTGAGGAGAAAAGCGAAACAAACCGCACCGCGTTTTCAAATAAAATACATTTAATCGAAGCGATTTCAGTTGCTTGAAATGCGATACGATAGGTTCAACCATCAGTTCCCACGGCCACGGGGAATCGTCGTACGCCAGTCAAAAAATAATACCAACATAAAAAATATGGAGGATATGCGTCTGAACTCTGGCTCTGGCTGGCTGGCATCTTATTTGTTTTCCATCTGGCTGATCACATTTGGTGGACACATCCGTGTTGTCGACGTCGTTCATCCCCTATATCCCCCCCTTTTTTATCAAATCGCATGTACACCGGCGCAGACGACGCAAATATCCAATTTGCAATGCCAACTTTCTTCCAGCCCCACCACGGTCGATGGTGCTGAGCAAAAAGGATATTGCAACAACGACAAAAAAAAAAACACCACCGTTCAACGTGGGCATAAAATAAACATAACGATAATCATAATCTTTATTATAACGACGAATTTATGTATGTGCATACATGCATTTTTATGTCGGAGGTCTCGGGCCACTACCAAACCGAACCTGGCGCGGGGCCACCGGCCGAGAGCAGCGCGTGTGTTGTGCGTGCCCGCGGTCCCTTCATTAGGGGTGTCCGGCGGTCTCATGTCATAAATGTATGAAATGGTACGCGAATCATCGCACTGGTCGGACCCGGGCGACTTCTCTCCCCACATAAAGGACGATAATTGGGCATCATAGATCAATTATTTTATGTTTTTCGTGCAGCTGATCGCCAGTCTTTAAGCCTTTGGTTTTAGGGGTGTCTTTCGATCGTTGTCTCTCGCTTTCGGTTCGATAGGTCCGAAATAAGGCTACTTGAAGGATTTGTGTCGTTGCAAAATGTCATTTCGATTAGGGTTTTTCGTTACTCTTTGCTGATGGGATGTAAAATTGGACCAAGAACCAAATTGAAGGAGTACGGGGACAGCATAAGAGCTCGGGAATGATTTATAACGACTGTGTAGGACCAACGGAAAGCTGGTGAAATGCTCACGTGGAAGATTAGTGTAAGTTTCGCTTCGCAGGAACGAAGGGAGGTAGCAAAAGGATGCTTCAGTTTTTTGTTATTTAAATTTGCCTACAAAAATATGTTGAATTATTCAATCGAAAAATACACATTCACATCATTGTAGTTTGCTGCAGAAGTCGCTTAGTTTTCAGGTCCAATTTTTCCACCTATAAGAAAGGAGCTTTAGCTCAGTTTTCCCCGAGTCTCCAAGCTTCACACGGGCCGCAACACAAAGAGGCACAATTAAATCCGATCGCTTTGGAAAAACGGACCACCACCCCAGCCCATCCTATAAAACCGATTAATACTGACAGCTGTTAGCCGCACAAAGTGCGTTCCATTAAAAGAAATTCCTGTCCGCGAGTCGGATGCACTGAATGCAAAGACACACGGAGACTGCACAACTCCACCTGCACAAAACAATCGCGCATTGAGATTCGCAATTCGCGACTTCGATTATCGATCAATTAGTCGCAACCGTTAACCGGCCAGCAGTGCCACAATTATCTCCTTAAGCGCACAGTCAACGGGCGGATAGTGCGGACCCGACCCGCACGCTCGTCTGCCGGGCTGTTTAAGAGATTGCCCCGTTTTAAGCGCGATAGAGGGAAAGAGAGTTGAAGAAGCAGAGCAAACAAAAAGACAGAGGAAAGTTTACCGCACAATATCAATGGACGGATGGCAGCAACGGACGAAAAAACTGCTAGACACACAGCATCTGCTCTGAAGATAACACAGTTTTTCTTTCGCCATTATGATTTTTGCTGGAGCACATTGCGAACAAAAAGAGGGGGGGGGGGGAAGGAAAAACGGGCCGCAGTCACTCATTTCCACTTGTTGCAACTGTTTTCCACGAACGTACACACACACACACACGTGATCGACACGTAAAAGCGCATCGAATCAACGCGCGCGGAACGGTTAGACAGCTGGCGCGCATTTTGCGCAGAGTCGCGAAGACCCGATGCACCGGATAATTTATGGTGACACTCATGCACTGGAGGCCAAACCCCGGGGTTTTTTCCCCTCTCTCTCTCATTCTCTCTCTCTCGCTCGCCGGTTGTTGGCGCACCAGCCCGAGTAAGGAATTTTCGATATAATTTCCATCAAACGCGCTGCGGACAGTTTGCGATCGCGTGTGTGCGGCCTTGCGAGAAGGCATCCCATCGGTGTCTTGACCATCCGGTGTGGTTGATTATGTTTTAGAAAATTTCTAATTGTCTGCTCGTACGACGCTGCGGTTCCGCGGCAGATATAAGCGAGCGAAATCCGAGTGGATAAAAATCTGCACGAAAGCCTACGGTGGTGGTGGTACGCAGCAGGATCAAGAAAGGCGAGGAGGAACCGAACCTTAAATCAAACACTGTTGCGACCGACGCACACCTGACACATGGTTCAGGCACAGTTGCAGATGGTGCAGTAGATAGGGCTGGCGGACGGTCGAAGCGAGTACGTATTTGGCGAAAGCATTCGGAATGCAATGAATGGACATCATCGGAGTCCGCGCACAATTGGAGTCGCGCACAGTCCGTGCCCGATTCGGGTAGCCTAAAGGGGGGAAAGACTTTCAATAATGTTGTTCGGAAAGGAAAAATCTTCATCACTTTAGGCTCTAGGTTCGGGCTTAAGGGCTACAGTTTTCCCCATTTTAGTGCGTTGCACTAATTGAAATCTCTCGCGTTCGTCCATTGGCGACTAATTATCGTACCGTGCATGGTACGGCAGCTCCGGATATGCCGTTCTATGCAGCTTCCGTACATACATTTAGCGAACGATTGATTGATTTTGTCTACTATCCTCCCTCCTTTTTCACTCGTTTTACAGATACACGGATGTTGGTTTCAAATACTATCTGGAAAGCCCAATCAGCTCGTCCCAGCGCCGGGAAGACGATCGGATAACGTACATCAACAAGGGACAGTTCTACGGCATTACGCTCGAGTATGTGCACGATCCGGACAAGCCGCTTAAAAATCAAACAGTGAAGGTAAGTTTCGCCGGGCACTAATCGTAAGCGATACGGCCGTGAAGTAGCGTAGCATGTTGATGAGACCCTTAGACCCTGCTTTTATTTGCGCTACTTCTTGAACTGTTTTGCGAATGAAATAATATTGCCGTAAAGTTTGATGTGCATGGGTTCAATCCTCATCGAAGCAGTTTAAAGAGCTAACAGATTAGTTTTTGAATCTGCGATCCGGGATGATCGATCAGGGATGATGTCCGAAGTGCAACCCCCCTTACCTTTCGCCCGATCGATTCACATACGGGGTCGGTACGCATAAAAGCAAGAGCTGTGTAACCCTTAACCTTCCGGCCGTACGAAAAAGCCCCTTGTTTGTTTGCCCTCATTGAGTCAATCCCTTTTGCGGAGATATTTGTTTGTTGTTTGTATTGATTGAAGCGCTGATCAATCATCGATCGGCGTGCGTAAGAGTACCGGGAGCGAGATTCGTGATTCGTTCCGCTTCAACCCAAAACGAACCAGGAAGTAATATCTTAGAATTTTTACTCTCTATTTCACCAGCAACGAAATCTGTTTCGATGGTTCCAAATGATGGTGCCTCCGTAAAACCGGTTCAACCAAAATAACCGGCTGCGTGTTGTTCTGAATTTTATTCAAATTCATGTGATGTCCCAAAAAACCGGGATCGGGTTGGAACGTAAATCTCGACTGCTTTTTTTTTTTGTTTGGTGTTGCTGTGTGTCTTCTCTCATGTTCACAAGGCCCCGCAAACAGGTGTCCAGTTTACCTTGACCTTCCACCACGAGCGGTTCGGAGCGTTCGGAAGCGAACCAGTTCCGATCCAGATCGACCGAGTCACGTGCAGCGTCAGTGAGAGAGAAGATTACAGGTTAAGCGCCACCAGTTTGGCTGCTGCTGCTGCTGCTGCTGCGGGAGTCGGCAATTACAGCATTTTATCTGGTTGGCTTTTTAAAAGTTGCCTTACTTCGCCTTTACTACACAGCGTTTTACTAAGGTGGAGCTATTTTTTAAAGCAAGAATTATACTTTAAAGCCTTGAAAGGTATAAGTTAGTCAAAAAAAAGCTTCACTGGAGTTAGTTCAAGACATATGAACTCCAGCGCCGTTAGAATAATAATCAAAATAGTTGGGGGGAAAAAAATCCCTCATCCAATGAATTTGATTGCATTATAGCATAATTTATAGCACCTTAGAGCCCGAACCGTAACTTGACGCTGCCGGCATTCCAGCAACAATAGTTCCGCTATTTTTTTCTAGGCTTCTGTGTAAGCTTACTTCGGAACTTTATCCTTTTTCGGTTTCAATTGCTCGGAACGAAGCTAGGGCCTTCGCTTCGCCCGGTATCATTTTACTGCATTCTGATGCAGCCAAAAATTTGCATATGCGATGATGCACCGAAATGACTAAAATGGATAAGGGTCACACGCGCTACCCCCTGCCAAGGATGTGAAAATTCAATTCAGCATGAGCAAACACTTCTTCGCCTGCCGATGTGGAACGCTTCCCGAGATCGTGCAGATAACGCCCGGAGGGATCCTTTTTTTTTTTTTTGGTTGAAAAAGTCGAACAGATAATGATGGTGGTCGTTCGGAAGAGGCGCAAGATCTTCAAGATCCTGCAAAAAAGAGCGTACGAAAAGGAGTTTGTCTGTGTGTGTATACCAACACAAAAAAAAGCATCCACCAAAGGAAATACACGTCGATGACGAGCGTTACTGATCATTATCCTTTACCGTTATGTGGCGCGTCGTGCTTTCTCTCCCATTCGAAGGGATTTCACCTTCCACCCCGAGAGCCTTGAGAGCTCACATTCACGCGTGTCATTTTACCGGTCGAAAAAAAGAGGGAGACGCAAGGACTCGGTGCGAAAATTGTTTAACCAACCATCACGGCGACGATAGCATCAATTCGATTGTGTGTCGGAAGACTGTTTTTTCCTCGGGACTTTTTTTTCGGCTGTTGGAACGTTTGATTTGTGATGCTTGCTTGCTTCCGCTTCCGGGCGCTGGTTCCCAGTAACAGTAGCAGCAGTAAGGAAAGCACGGCTTGTTGATGTGCGGTGCCTTCTTGTGTGTGCCGAGCGTTTTCCCCGCCGGCAACGCATGGTAATTATTCATTTTTACAATAAAAATATTTAAATTTCCTTCTGCATTTGCCCCTATGTTGGCAGTGGTTGGCATCAGGATTTATCTGCTAAAGGAATTCAGGAGGTGATGAAGATGCTGACGGGTTGATTTGTTTGATTGTTCCGTGGCCGATTCCGTCTAACTGTACCGTCGCCAAGCGCACCTTTGAATGCATACAACCTCCCTGCTATTTTTTACCTCTCGGTTGTTTATTTATGCTTACTCATTCATATGAAATGTACGCCTGTCGGGGAAGGAACTGTAAATTGTAACAACAAATAGAGAAAAGAGAAAAAAAAAGTAGCGGCGAAACAAAACTAACTTAACGATTAACGCAGAACGCTAACGAGAATCGTTGCCGATTCGTTAGCCGCTCCGGCAGCAGCAGTGACATAAATTCCTCCGGCCCGCAGTAACTGATGAACCGTTGCATCGTTTGATTGTGATTTTTATTTAATTCACGCCACCTGTAAGGAGTGGCTTTTAATTACCGACACGAAAATGGAACTCGCTCTGTCGTCGTCGTCATCGTCCTCCGGCCCCAGGAAAGCGAGGCCAGGTTTTTCCGGTTTTTCCTAATGACCGACCGGACCCGGGTGTCCGTCAGACACCGACGTTTGTTTTATCCGTTTGCCGTGCCTCCAATCCTCCTCGGTGGATGTCCGGTTTTGGATGTATGGTACGCACTTTCTGCGAAAAACCGTTGGTCTAGCTGGTGGTGATTGTGATGAGCAGCTTACTACAGGGGACATTTTAAAGCTTCTCGATTGGTTTTTGTCGAACAAAATTGGGAAATCCAAAAACAATTAATTCTGAAGCTTATTTTTAACATCAAAAGTTTTTCGTTGTACACTTGGAAACTAGATCTTGCTTGTGATATGTAAATCCCACAAAGCTCGCCAACTACACCTAACCTCCAAAGGTCACACAAAACCGTTTCTACCAACGCAAAATTCCTTTCCAAATCTTGGACATCGTGTCATTCCATTCCTCTCGTTCTGGCGCAGTGTACGGACGACGACGACGACGACAACGTTTGATTTGATTTGTTTCGTTCCGTTTCCGTTCGGTTTCGTTATTAATTGGCTACAATACGTTCGGTTGATCAGGCCAACAACCAACAAATCGTACCCTGTCTGTTTGTCTGTCCGTCCCCCCCGCTGTATGTCCCAGCAAGAGACAAGTTTTTAGGCTAATAAAACATAAAAATATTACCGGAGCAACATTTTTCACCCGGATCCTCACGCCTGATGTCTCCCGGTACCTTGGCGTACGGTATCGTTTACCTCCCTGCTGACGGTGACGGTGGAACTAGAAAATAGGAAAGCAGCAGCAGCAGGGTACGAGATCCGCAAGGAAAACTGTAGAAAGACACACGTCGTCCCAGCGCACATGCACGAGACACTTGCGCACGGAGAATCTGGCCGAGGGAGAAAGGTGGACGGGAAGGAGGGAGACAGTGTAATGGATTGGGCGGACATAGTAGGAGCCAAGATATAATACCTACCAACGCGTCATGTCTGCGCAAGATGCGACCACCGGACACACACAACGGACGAGTGAATAAAAACACCAACCGTGCAGCTCGAGCCAACCTCGGATAGCTCGGAAACTCGAAGCAAAAGAGGAAAACAAACGGCACCGGAGAGAGATCCCCCCCTCCCCCCCCCCCCCACCCTTCGGTCATACATCCTCGGTCCCTCGTCTAACTGTAAATGCATAGGAAAACATAGTGCAATTTTAATTAAGATTTATATCTAAAAATGCCTTGTTTGTAATGTATCTATATCTTTCTAACTATTAGTCAGTTTACTTATTTATAATAATTATTTTCTCGTCGACGTCGTCCATCCTTTTTGCCCTTTGTTCCTCTCTTCATACCTCCACGTCCACCTATGCGGGACATTGCAATGCGAGAAACGCTTTGCGTCGGGTGCATCCCACGGATATTGCGCACCTTCTCAACCTGACTGACCAACAACGGTCCTCGGAAATGCCCACTGCAGCGCGTGATCGTGTGATTCTTCGCTTCGAATTTTCCACCCAAACGATGGGGCCTACGTACTGCAATGCCCGCAGCGGCAGCACAGTTCCGTGTTGATATGTCGCGTGAAATGAGCCTGCATAGATTTGTTGTGGACTTTGGACTTTTGAAATCGTTGGACCCTCCCCGGGTGCAAAACCCATACCGCCGGGGAAACCGTTTTGGAATGTGGTGCTTTTATGTATTTCTTTTATCAGTTCCCCCTACGAACGGCTCTTCGGGTCTCCTATCGGTGGACGCGAAGAATGCTTTCGCTTCACTGGGGAATGTTTTCACGCGCAAGAAAACTATGCAAGTCGCGTACATCACAAGACGACGCGGTCTTGGCTGGGCGAGCGGGTTCGAGATTTTCTTCGTTCCAAACGCTGCCTGATGCTTAACTTCACGCGATTCCCTAATCGCCCATCATCATCGAGAGAGCGGCGAGCGTTGTGTCACCGAGCTGTGCCGAGGGTTTCTCATGGTGAAGTTTGAAGATTTCGAAGCCGAAGAGATCTTTATCTATCGGTAGAATTCCCAGTAGGGTCTGCCACTGCTTCCCTTTACCGGCCCCGAATTAGTATCGTGATTAATCTTTGAGCAAATATTTAAATTAAAGCTTACGGCCGTGCCGAGAATCGGAAGGATTGCTCCCTTTACCATGCTGCATTCAATCGCGCGAACTTAATTTGTCATCCATCGTCAGCACCGGAATTCCTCCGGAGTATGGTAAAGGGGTATTCTGTTTTTTTTTTGGTCGCAGTTTTCCTTCTTTTCATTTATTTATGCACCACTTCCGCTGAAACTTTCCATCTCGTATACAACGGATTCAATCAATCTTTAAGCGCTGACATGTTTGCTTCCCGCGAGCGATGACTCAAATCGCGCGTAAAGAGCGTGGCAAGTAACGACGCATGGATGGGATGCAGACGCGGGAAAAGATGATAGATTTACTCGATGTGCTTCTGGTACAAAATAAACTTCAGTTTGTTTTTTTTACTTCCTTATTTCCGTGATGAATAACCAGGCTGAGCCGTCGTTACAAAACGGTTGTACTGTAATGATCAAACCGGAGCAAAATACATACATTTATCATTGGCGCTGTAGTGCGGGTTTTAATCATACGTTGCAGTACACGCGGTATAGATTAATCTGATAGTAGCGAAGCATTCATATAAAGGCAAACGGCAGAACAGATCGCGCCGAGTGACGAAAACGAGCTCCAAATTCGACAATCACGATCAAATAACGCTTTTCACATTACGAGCGTTCACAGTCGTGACAGCGGCTTTAACATTGAACTTCTGAGCTCAGGGTCCCAGGGTCAGTGATAGTTTCCTCATAGTTGTAGCTTCTTAATATATAAGAGTATCATTCTTACCGTTTCCCCTCCCCTCTTTTTCCATTATTGCAGAGCGTCATCATGCTGCTGTTCCGCGAGGAGAAAAGCCCGGAGGATGAAATTAAAGCCTGGCAGTTCTGGCACAGTCGGCAGCATTCGGTAAAGCAGAGAATATTAGATGCCGGTAAGTATTCTGCACCACCACAAGTTAAGCGTTCATTGGGTCCTCTCAACCGGCAAGCGATGTTGGATTCCCTGTGCTGGACCAAAAACAGTCCGTCCAAGCGTTCGTGAAAAGCATAGCAAATGCGTTAAGCATCGTCGCAGTGCAGGAGAAGAAAAACCTCCCCTCCACCGATTGGGTGGAATCCAATTACCGTGCTTTATTTATCGATTATCATTGAACTCTCGAAACCCCGGGTACCAATTTCCAGTAAATCATAATTTTATGCAAAACAAGCTCCCGGTCCAGCACAAACCCCGATGCGGATGGATCACCCGTCGGGATGATGGTCAGCGCAATGGCGTTCAGCTCGCATCGCACCGGCGACAACTAAACGGACAATTATTTAATTATATTTATTGCTTATTGCTGGCGATTATTGGCCGCTGATGTATGGCCTGAGAGTGTGATTGCCAACGGAGGGGCGAAGTGCGACGAAACTGGTTTACATCGTCCCGCTTTCGGTGAGGGGGTTTAATGATGTACAGCCTGACGGATGTCTCCTGTTTCTGCCCCGTTGGCTGGATGTAATTTTCTTTGTACTCCGTCCAGCATCGAAATACCCCCGACCCGGATCACAAAGGATCACCTGGGCAGGAGAAGCCCATTTGATTTAATCTTGATCTCTACCGTCGATCGGTGTAGCTGTGATCCTTTGGCTGCCTCAACCAGAGAGAACAACTTCAATTGCTAATTGCAACGGACAGCATTCCGGGACCCGGGTTGGATCGCTGTGTGCAGAGACCGGTAACGCACGCTGTGGATTGTATGATCCATTAGAATTAACATCGTGCCTGCATCCCGACCAAGAACTGATCTACTGATCAACCCCACGGGATATGGTGATGATGATGATCGGGTGAGCGTTATGCGCATTATGCGCACGGTAGGGCTGCAAACCGACCTGCCCTGGTCGAAAACGTCGCCAATGTCATAACAATTAAACGTAATTTTATCGATTGTAATTTGCTGCAAACGGTTGTTCACTGGTTGGACAATCAACATTAGCCATTCCTGCTCGTCTTACGCTTTGGGGCCCAACTTTGCACTACGGGCCCTCTGCCCATGCCGGCCACATCCTACGGGGTTCTGATTTGTTTTATACTCTACTGCTGTTCGTCCGGGTGGTTGTAGTGTACACCGTCGTCATCATTTCCCCACCGGCTGTGCAATTATTATCGATTCATTTAATCGCCGCTGCGTTGGTTACGACACCCGGTTTCTGTCATATCCTGCACACCGCGATCGTGTTGCGTGGACGACAATGTTGCGTTGCTGTCAATTGCCGCTGACGCGCTAGTGAACTGTCATGTTCTGTCAAGACCACAGTGTCTTGGCGAGTAGCTCAATTAGTGTCCGCACCGGCTTAGGAGAGGTAAAGATCAAATTTTACAAACCGAACCGATGCAGATAAGATCCCACTCGTCGTAGTTTGGTTATTCTTTATCGCGATAATTGCAACTGATTGTCGTGCGTGTTCCCTTCCACGCACGCTGCGTGGTCAATGACCGGTATTAAGTGTCAGGTGGAAATCCGTCCATCCGTCCGTGATTTGATGCTTTGAAGGTAACGGTTGTGACATGGTAATGACGATACCGAACTCCTCAGCCATCGCTGAACAGATCCAACACGGGTGATAATTAAATTATGTGTTTCTAGCCAAACGTCGATCTCCAGATCTCCCAGTCGCTAGAGCTGACACATCCCGTAGCGCGGACCGATCTACGTTCCTGTCCTTCAGCAGTACACAGTTTTGATTCTTTATCATTATCGATTCCGCCTGCTCTTCTTTAATACCAACGTATTTTCGCTTCTTTCCCACTTTTGCAGACACGAAGAACTCGGTCGGTTTGGCCGGTTGCATCGAGGAAGTATCGCACAACGCAATCGCCGTCTACTGGAATCCTCTCGAGAGCTCCGCCAAGGTAAGTTTTCTATACTCCGGTTTTTCAAACATTCGGGCCAGTTGTGGCGTACGCAATTCCCACGGGGCTTCTTCACTGTCAGCTCGGGGGAACGCAACAGCCAGCCAGCAAAGCCCAAAAAATGCATTTTTCATCAACAAAAAAAAAATCATCGGATCGTGTAATGTAAGCAGGACGATTTGCGCCGGACGAGACGTGCACACATTGCCGACGAAGGCCATCTCGCCCAGTATCGTCAAGCTACTTGCGGTACCGACCGAAAAAAAGAGAAAGAAAAACACATTCACCATTAAGTGTACATAAATTAAAATAATCTCATTTCCTGCGACTTCTCGACGAATGGGAGACGCCGAGGGTTCCTTGGTGGCCCGTTTCGCAAAATGGCGCTGGAAGTTCATATATTTCGTTCGCAATTCTTGGCGTGTTTTTTATTATTATTATCAACCGTCGCACATTCTCTTCCACACCTCAACCCCCCGTGTTTTCACGTTCGTCCATAGCGCGTACGTGAAGCGGTGCGATCGGGTAATGGAAATGATAAATCATAGAAGTAAAAATAATAACATTATTTCATTGCAATATTTATGACGACGATTTGGCCGGTTGGTTGGATGGTTTTACGGTACGGCGGGCCCGATTGGGCCCGGGATACAGCGGACGCGGATTTATTCGATCGTGGTGCACTGTCGGTAAGGGGGTGCGCTTTTCCGGAGTTGAAGTTCGGAGCTCGAGTGTCGATGCAGAAGCTAATTAAAATTGCTACCGAGGAATATTGCTGGCCGTTTCGATTGGGGTGGATCGTTCCGGCGTTTGTGAGATACCTGATGGACTTGTGCCCTGGCAGGCGGCATCGGTATCGACAGACGAGAGGCTATTAAAAGGTTAAACCGCCCATTCCATGTGAGCTTTACCTCTTTTTTACGATGTTTTTGGAGAGACTGATGTGCTGTTGTACTGAAGATTCGATTGGATTTGATTTTCTACAAGCATAAACAGCTCAAATTAAATGCCAACTGAGTCACATCTTTCCCGAGTTCCAACTCCACAGCAGATGCATGAGTCATCCAATCATTTGCCCATCCGTACTCTTGTTGAAAAGAATGACACATTTCCAAAACATTGCCCATTTGGATAAGAATTTCCTTTACCGGCATTACATGCTTCTGCGCTCCATCATCCCGCTTATTAAAATTAGTTCGTCTAATTGCGTAGGAGCTTACAGCACAAATCTCTCTCCAAGCCCAACAACGAATTCTAATTGAATTCTGTCATTTCGGCATCAACCTCAGTGTGAAGTTGCCTGTGTCACCGCGTGAATCGTGAGCATAGTATTTATTCTAGTTTACGCAGACATTGTGGAACCTTAGACCTCAAGGGGCATGCCCCTTAGAACTTCCAACATGGCGTGGGGACACCCACTATCATCCGTTCTGAGCCGTTCCATGTCATCGTCATCTTGTCAACTCGATGCCGAAAATGGTTTGATCCCTTGATTAGTTTTTCGTGTTGCAGTCTTTCGGTTGTGTGTGAAGCGAAATAAATCTTTCAACGCTGATACATGCGTACGCGCAAATATGAGCTTCCCCTCACAAACGTGTACTCTCCTCTCCCTATGTGCGGCTAAGGGCAGCAAAGGGGAAAACCTCTAGCTTCGGACAACCAATTCTCAACATCGATTCTAGTCCCCAATCGATCACGCCCACATAAGCGTTGTTGTGAGCAACGAAACAAAAGGGAATCAACATTTGTCGATTCCACTGGTTTTGCAGTGATCGAAAACTTCATACGCGCATTTTATTTTTTTACAGACCTTCGTGCCCTGTCCGATGTCTGAGCGGATTGTCACTAAGCCGCAAGACATCGTGCACGGTTCGGTGTTTGGAAATGGCATCGGAATTAGATCATTCGATGCTATCGCGCGCAGGCCAGGAACTCGGAGCAACAGCTCGGAGCAAGATTAATTACCGGCCCGGCGGACACATTGCCTCCAAAACCGGGGCGCACCAAACGTCAACTTTCTGCTCCGGAGTACGTCAAGATCGTGCCAAAAGACAATTAGTCTTTGCCCCCCCAACCTAATCACCGGGGGATTTTGAGCGAGGTTAGAAAATACCGGCGAAACTGACCAGCTGGCTGCTAACATTTTTGCAAAGGAGGTTGAAGGATTGCTTTGCTCTGCTGAGCCAGCAGTAGGAAACAAAGTAGGAAAAGGCGATTCGGTCTAATCTTTGCTGTAATATCGCGCCCGCCGACGGTCGGTCGATCGGAGAACCGGGGGGAACACTAATAAGATCTAATGTTTGTGGAGGTCGGTGGATGGCTGTCGGTGAGAATTTCGCGGCCGTTGTTTCGCGATCCAGATACTCATACTAATGTGGCTTTCACAATATTTGAAACAATTTATAACGCTTAACGCGAGCTTACCTTGGGCGTTCCTCACCGGTGACCTCGTCTGACAGTGGTGGTGAAAAAGGAAACCATCGATCTGTTATTGATTATTGGCTTCTGCATTTCACAACCGGACACCAACACAAGTGGTGCTTGAAGAAGAATCAAAAGAATCCACAACATCTTTTTTCGCTTTCCGCAGTGGGGAATAAATTTTCGAATGATTAATCGAACTCTGATCGTGGACGACGACCCATAGACTGGGGAGGTGGTAGACCCATTTTGAACTATTGTGTCTTTTGCCACCGGTGCGACTCTCTCTCTCTCTCTCGCGGGCTGCCACTCTTCCGGACCATCTGAACGGTCCGAACGAACCTTCTCCCTTCTGCCGGGCTTTGACCGTTGGTTGGCTTTGAGAAGCCAACGCAGCGGTAGCGCGCAACAATGATAGAAAACGTACAGCCCCCGGGAGACACACGCGTATAAATCAGCGCACATTTGACGTTTGCGATCCGCGCAAAAAAAAGCCTCCACAGTCGATCGTCGCCAAGGCAAGTGCCGGAAAGGAGTGTAAAAGTGTCGCGCGCGTTGGTCGAATCGAACGCGTCGCTTTCCGATCGATAGCGTAACGGCATACGACCGATGACCGATCGCAAACGGCGGAAGAAACGCTGAGATCGCGTCCTGAGACACGGTTTGTGCTGCTGTTGCGCGTGGGCTTACCCGACGACGACGACGACGCAGTACAACAACACCCTAGAGCAGCGACATGTCTCGGTGTTTGTCAACCGTGGTGCTCTGGGAGTGAGATTTCTAAGGCGTAGGATGTGGCGCACACTAATTTCTTTTTGCGCCCTCCCGTCTGTCGATCGATGCGTCATGGGAAAGCGTTTGTGTTCGGTTCGGCCCGTTCGGTGATGTCATCCGGTCGTACATGAGTGCGGAAGACTTTTCCACTCTCGGGGTCTCACCGTCGGTTACGCCATCTGGCAATACAAAATGCGCTCCCCGGGCGAGAAACCCGAACAGTGGCCTCTCAAGCCGGCCGCGTTCGAGACGGAAATCGAATCGGTGATGCGAGGGTTGATGAAATTAATATTTCGATTAGAGCCGATGACCAGCCCTCCTCTTCCTTGTCTATGGGGACGTCATATTAAACTTCCGGGAGGAGGGAACGCATACCGCATGTCCTTCAGAGCTCGCGTGCTCACTTGCCCTGTATTTGGGTTACATTAATTCGAATCGAATATGTATCATTTCCTTGTTCCACTGGCAGAGTTCCGTTCGCTTCGCAAGGACACTTTGATGAAGGAAAAAGGAATTGAATGTTGAATTTCGATCGATTGTACACCCCGTTGATTCCGAAACCACCGTTTCCCGGACACCGGACAGGCAATCGGGAGTGTCGAGGATCGGGAGTCTCGCGCATGCGGAACGAAATAAAGCTGTCTAAGTGTAATAAAGTTGATAAAATATTATGAAACCGGTGGTTTCTCTCGCAAACTGGCTGCTGGAAACGGTTTTGCTTTCTGCGCCCGAATGTATGCAATGTGCGCCACACAGCGAAAAGGCGCCGCCCAAGGATAAGAAATGATAAAACAGAAACACGGGGCGGAAGAAATCAATTCCAATCCTTCCCTTGTTCTTCTCCTTTTTCCTGCTTCATTCCCTCCCTCCTCATCCTACAAACGTGTTACATTTGTTTTACCCCTGTAGCCCCGTGCCTTTCATCTGCGCTGCTCTGCTCGACGCACTGATAAAATACGCAAACAAAGTGCTCACGCAGAAAGTCCACAACTAATAATGGCTGGTAGAGGCTACCCTGTTTCGGTGGACACTGTTCCCGCTCTGTATATGCTACCGGCTGGTGGCCCGTGCGAGCCGAACCCCGATAAAGCTCGTAAAAAACGGCTTCTGTCTGTTTTTGGGGGGACGCCAGCCCAGCATAAGCAAAAACGGACGGCCGGTGGTTAGCTTCTTCCTTTCAAGGGGTGGGTCAGAATATGTGTCGAAAATAAAGCGATAATCATTTAATTTGTTTCTGCCGTCCGTCTGTTACGGAGAGGGCTGCTCTGCTCTGCTTCTGCTGCAGGCAACCGGGTGACTTGCCGTTGCCGTTTTTGGGGACCTTTGATTGTTTCGTTTTTTTTTTTTTTGGTTGGGTTGTGTTATGCTTCTGTTTTACCTTTTATGCTTCTGAGATGCAACACACCTTCGCCTTGATCATCATCAGTCAGCACGTTTTGCGCGATGCAAATGGGTGATCGCGTGGTTGGCTCCTCCTGGCTTCTAACTCCCAGCGGGCTTTCATTCTGAGCCGAGCTTTAATAGCTCGTGTGCTCCTTGTGTTTCTCGGTATGGGGAATTTCTGGTCCCTTTTTTTTCGTGGGTTCCCAGATTTTTGCAATCCTCAAATTCGTTCACCGCAGGGGGCGGCCGAGGGTTATTTTGTTGGTTGGCCTTACGATCGAGGTTGCGACAAAATTTGTAACATTTTCGTTTTATTTTCTCTCCTGTGTTTTTGGAGCTTTTTACCATCAGATAACTTCTTCGCCGCAAAGCAGAAGGACAAAAAGACACACAACTGCACACGAGAATGTTGAGGTTAGGTTATGGTATCGATGACGATTAAGACATGGGCAATGGTTTTTTTTTCTCTCTTGCTTTTGCTTTATTTATGGCTTCATTCCTTTGTGGGTTTTCCCCAGCCTCCTCTCAGCTCCCGCTTTTTGGGTGGAGGAAAGACAGTTCATGATTATTTTTCACCCAATTGGCATTCAACTTGTCGAATTTATGGCTGCGCTGCTTCCCTAGTGGTTGTAAGTGGAAATGTCATAATTAGTGATTGTGTTGTGGCACGTGTTGTGCACTGCAACCCCGCCAGCATTTAAACGAACGCATTTAAAGGGTCGTGTAATAAATTTACCATTTAAAAGGTTTTATTTCGTTACAAAAACAAATAAAAAACCGCTTGCGGTAGAAAGTGGGTTAAATTGGTTGGCTCATATACCACTCATACGCTGGATGTTGATTTGCTTTCAATGAGTGACTCGTAGACGACGATCGATAAAAGCTTAACGAGAGCCATACTGAAGCGATCGACGACAACGCGTCAAACCGAAACCTCACTCGGTCCCTTTTGTGGGTCTCTTGTCTAATCGGCGTTTCGATCGAAACGGCTCGATCTCGCTCGGACCTCTCGGCAATGAGGTCAGGTTGGCCCCGCGCGAGATGGTCGCCCCGTTTAGTCGATCTTTTCTTTTACGATCAACGAGATCTAGTGGGGCGAGGGAAAGCTGATTAGATTATTCTTTTTCACCCTCCTCCCTCCTACATCCTTCAGATTGCACCGATAAACATGCAGCCACAGCACGCGCAGATCGCGCTGAGTGTGCGCGCGGTGTCATGCAATTATCGTTAAACGCTTTTAATAAGCAAAACGGATACCTTTGGCGCACGGGTGACCCAGACATGGGGCAATCACTTCTTCTTCGTCTTTACTATCGCCACCCATCTGTTTAGAGCGTTAGTGTGTGTGTGTGTGTTTGGTTCGCGCTACACCACCAGCAGATCGTCACCGATCTTATGTAGAAAGAAGGCTTTTATTGGCCGTCCTTTCCTGCTGCTTGCTGCTTCGCGACCGATCGTGCAGCTGTTGGTGGCGTAAATTGTGTGGCATAAAACAAACCAACATTCGCGGCGAAGTTTGCAATGCAGAAGAACCCTTTTCATGCCACCACCACCACTAGCGATCGTACGCCGGAAAGTGCGCAATCAATCCATCTCGTCTCGAGGAAGGTTGCATCGTTTGGGAAATCGTGTGTATGCGCTGTGAGAGGTTGAATGCGCAAGCTTAGCGCATGTTAATGGGGGGGTGTGTGCACGAGTAGAGAAACAAGTGGCCAACCATTTATCGTAGCCAACTGTCTTTATAATAATAATAATAATAATCATCATCATCAGCATCGTTGCGCTGTGCCATCGTCGAACCGTCATTGCTAACGGGTATCCCGTTCAGTTTTTCCCGTGTACAGCATCCTTTCCGGTGAAAAATCTTTGTAAACTCCTTCCCCACCCCCTTGCCGGTACGCGTGCGCAAACGCGTCTAACAAATCACCTACTCGCATGATTAACTGCCCATTCCGCTAGCGTGTAAAATCTGCACACGCTTCTCTCCACGTCCGTGTGTAGGCGGACAGCTGGAATAGAACGAAACGGTTCTTGTAGAAAGATTGTCTTTCTTTCTGTCTTTGGCACGCATAGCTTAGGAATGTCTGCGCAGTGGCTTTCACCCAACGCGTGTCAACTGAAAGCTAAAGAGGGATGGTCAGCGCTTGATAACAGGTGTAGTAGGGTAAAGTGCCCGTATGCACCGAGCTTGATAAATGGCACAAACATAACGCGCTCAGCTTAAATAAGATATTGGTTTTACTCTGTGTTTTGTGTGGTTCGAAAACGCGTTTCAATTAATTATTCGAGTTAAAAAATAAGAGTTTGAAGTAATTTTTATCTGCGTGATCATCCGCAGAATTTATTTTAATCGGCTAATCGGATTTTTAATTTCAAAATTCAAATAAGTACATCATTTGCTCCCTCTAGCGGGAAAACATACAATTCACCATTTGTCAGCTGTCAAAAGTCACGATAGTGTTTACCTATTGCAAAACCGCGCACCGGTTACTTTGTAACAAACGACGATTACGCCGATCGTACGCCGGTCTCACCACCTACTCAGTGCCAAGCCGTTAGGAAAAGAAGATTAAATTAAGCAAATGCAATCATTCAATGCACCGCTAATCGTAGCGCCGTGGGAATTGCACCGCGCACCAGTCATTGATGAAGTACCCTTTGGGAATGCCATCCGAAGGCATGTCATCCACCGTCCACCAACTTTACGGCCGGCAATGGTGGCCCGCTTTATAAACCCGGGACAACATTTTGCACTAATCGTTACAACGCGCCGTTTTGCAGCCCCGATACATTGTGCACACTTTGTACCGGGCCCGGCTACACGTTGCTGGCGAGAGACACACTATCATGTACAGTTTATCTTATTTATTTATTTATTAATTTATATATGTCTAACTCTTGTCTTTTTCTTTCGGTCGTTCTCTCTATCCACAGATCAACGTCGCCGTCCAGTGTCTCAGTACGGATTTCAGCAGTCAAAAGGGTGTTAAGGTAATGTATATCGGTACCGCTTGATCGCTCGGTTCTCTGTTGCAATTATAATTTAACCTGTAGTGATTTCTCAGTCACAGAATCAAACAAACAAACCCAAGAAAAAAAGGAACAGAAAAACAAAACATCCTACTCACGCAATCGTGTCTTCATCATCTCCACCGTCCTCGACGAGATGATCGTTTTCGCAGCGTGATAGGTTAATTCGTTACTCCGATAGCTTGCTTTGGTTTTTAAAGGGGTTTGCTTTTTTTTGTTTTCGATTTTCCGATACCCTTACGGCCATCCAGCCGTCCCTAATGCGGCCGTCATAATGCTCATAATTGATTACTTAGCCAAGTCATGATGCGTCCCACTCCCGCCCGATCCCGGCATCATCATCGTCTGGATCAATCGGGGATTTGAACGGGTGGTGGTTTCGAGCCGCTTTCGAGCGATCGAGCACGGCATCTCCCTGTCGAGCGATCTTATTATTATTTATTTATTTTCCCCTTTTTTTTCTCCGCTACCGGGACCCCCATCCACCGGGGCTCGGGAGCTCGCCATCGCGCATAACCTAAGGCGTGCCAGGTGCCGCCGTTTGTGCACTTTCACACGTTTTCACTGGGATGTGTTTAACTGTGAGCTACCTTCACATCACCATCCTGCGCGAAGCTTTTTTGCGCTCATTCCAAAGGAGTTTTAGGATCTGCTAGCGGACCGACCAGCCCGACCAGGCTGCCCAGAGGCACTAAGGAAAAAAAATATCCCGTACGCTACACGCCCAACACACACACAACCGCCCTCTCGTGGGTCGCTTTCGCTGACAGGTTTGAATGATTGAGTAGCGGGTAGTTAGTTACCGGCTGTCATCAGGAAGATGTGCTCTCGCTCTCGCTCTTTTCGCGGACCAGAAAACGATACACACTACAAGGGTGTTGGTATGCGTTGATTTTTTCTAAATGAAAATAAAATGAAACGATGTGCAACACCCCATATTCTTTAAACCCATTTTCAATGACCATCGAATGTGGTGGCTCAAGGAGCTCCTTAACGCTGTCCGCAGGCTACGCTGTGTATGGTTGGAGCGAAAAAAAAATGGAGCGAAGCCTTCGTGGCCGTCCCTTCCCCATCCTATCGGGGATCATTATCATTATATGATTATTTGTTCATCATCGGCAAATTACGTTGAAATTGATAATGAGCAATTACTTGTTAGGGGTGCAGCAAGTGCAGACCGGCACCGTGCTACCTAAGCTCCTACTAGCGATCGACCTGACGGGAGAAAGATGGCGCAAGAGCGAAAGAGAATATAATTTATGACTCATAATGAAGATGGTGGGGTCCCTACTTACGCAGTGCGCCGCGCGATCGTGTGTAGCGCGAAGATGGTAAAACCAAAGCCACGCTTGATCTTCGTACCTAAACGGTAGGATTCCTAAAATGCGCCATAACTAATGATGATCATATATATATATATATACATACTTTTTGAATGAATCCTAAGTAATCCTCTACTCGCTCTTGCGACGACGCTGCCATCTGGTGGCAATAAATGAGTGGCTTACAGATTTGTTTTTTTTTCTCTCTCTTTTTCGTTGGCCGTGTCCCATTCCGGGGTCGCTTTATTGCACGGCTCCAAATGAATTGCGTCGAATTAAAAGCGGCCATCAATTCCACTTGACATTTTACTGCCCAGTTGTCTGTCATTATTCACGAAAAGCCTATTTGAAAACGGCCATATAAAACGTGCTAATCTAAGCGTGTACCCTAAGCTTACCATGTTTGTCGTACGATATTTGCAGGCAGTAAAAGAATTCGTTTATTATAACTATGGCGCTTTTTTTTTTATTTCGTCTGTTTAAGCTTTCCGTGCAAATTGTCCCGGTTCGGCAATCATCCTTAACCCTCGAACTGTTTCGCCTACAGAGTTCGCCCCGAAGTAAACAAAATAAGGCAAAACGAAGAAAACAAAAATACTTTAATCCACACGCTATCATAATCCGATCATTTCCGTCCGATTGTCTGTGCTGTAGACGAACACACTCACACTGGAGCGAGTAATGAAGCCATCTCCGGCGTTGACCATGAACGAACGGTGGTGGTGGTGGTGGCGGCCAGAAGGCAAAATGTCAGAACCGTTGATTGATCAATACATTTTCTAGTAATTAACGACAAGATTAAATTTAAATATTTCTACTCTGTGCCCGCCCGTTTGTTTTGCGTCGATAAGCTCCGAAGGCAACTGCGCGGATACTACTTTGTGGGAAGGTAAAACATACATTAAGAAGGGAAGAAATACCTGTGTCGGTTCAGGAGTACCACAACGCGCGCCTCCTCACAGTCCGCACTGGTTTCGGCTACTTCCTTAACACTTGAGCCGCAACGGAAACGCTGGACGTTCAAGTTCCCATGACGTTTCTTCGGGGTCAGCCATATACGAGCGCGACGCTTTGAGTTGCTGAGAGTTTATGATCACGCTGTGCGTGTATGTGTCATGTGGGTACGTGTGTTATGCTAATAATGATATAACTATTCGACGTTCCACCCGCCAACCCGCTGGTCAGATCAACATCAAACGTCTGCGTTTGTAAGTCCGCTTCCATCAGCAGCCGAGGTCGCACGGATAGTTGACGAGTTGACTCGCGATACTTCTGTTCGGCTACTAGCGAGCAGGCTCCTCTGCAGCACGATGCTATCTGGTGCTTAGCTGTGTGTGTGTTTTTTTTTTTGCTTCTGCACATGATGCCTTGGAAAGGAAGGACCGTACACCGTCGTCTATCTGATGCTCGAATCTAGAGCATGTCAATCGAAAGCGATTTGATTTTCGGAGGGATGCCCAATTTCTGCGTCCCGAGGTTACTCGTCGGGTGGCTCACTCTTTCTCTCTCTCTCACACACACACAGCCCAGTGCTGCTACCCAATTAGCGCAGTTGTGCATGCGTTCGGGTTTTCCCTCCGTCCATTCCCGGCACCTGTCCGGCATGTCCACGTCTAGGCAGATATATTAAAGCCCCACAGGGACAAGGGCCTGTAGCGGGTGGAGCGTCATGTCATCGGTTGGTGTTGAAGACTTTTGACATTTGATCGTACGATCTCCTAGGGCGCTCGGGCAAAATGGTGTACGCTTTTTGTTTTGCGCTCCAGGTCCTCTTCCTGGTAGAGAAATTCCACGGCCCGAGATAGGCCGAGAGATGTAACATCGAGATAGGGAAACAAGAATCTACGGTTTATTTATTTTACATTATGATGGCTTTCAAGACCCGCATAGTTAAGATCCGATTCTCGGTACACGTCCTGGCCGGGCCAAGCAAGTAGCTGCAGTAGGTGCGGCGCGAACCGCAACGGTAAAGCCAGACACTAACGGCCCCGGGGCCGAGCGAGCAGAAGGCTGGGAGCGAGTTGCAGGAGATAGATAGAAACAAAAACCAACCAACCGCTCCTGGACTAAGTAGTGTGGACACCGAGCGAAAGAACGGCGCGGACGGCGACACGGCACCATGGGTCAAGACACCGAAATCGGATCGGACTCGGGCTTCGCGCTTGGAAGCCGGACGGAAGAGGACGAGAAAAATCAACAATTTTTATCTGCCTGTCATTTGAGATAAATCCATGAATGAACATATTATAATATCTATAATCATAAGAGAAAAGAGATTCAGCTCCGCTCGGACATTTGGACCGCTCACAGTAAGGGTAAAAGGGTTGGAAGGGAAAAAAAACTTAAAACGAACTCTCCACCTCGATCCCTGGATGTCTGTGGACGCTGGGAACTGCTGGGAAACCTTCCCAAACCTTCCCAAGGCACAGCCGACAGGTGTTCTCCAATGTCCCAAGGCTCCGAGACCTGTGCTGGAGTACGTGAGGGGAAGAAAAAACTGAGCAAAACGTACCAAAGAAATCCATTATACAACATCGCTTGCGCGAAGCGGATTCGAAACAGGTAAACGCAAGATGGGATGCGAGAGAAAATAGGCGGCGGTGTGAGCAGACAAATCAATGACGGCTGGGTGATAAAATAAAGTAAACTTAAGTTAAAACCCTTTTTTTCGGAGCCGGGCCGCATCGGGACGGCAGGTTTAGGGACGCAAACGCAAAGGATTCAGTGGATCCTTCGTATATTCCTCTGGACCCGGGGGGAAGTACATTAAAAAGGGGAAATCGTTGAGGTTAAAGTGATTTTCTTTCGGAACGATCGTTTGTAATGAGCATCGGCGCGTTTATCTAGGATCTTCCTGTGAGGACCTATCCGTTGAAAAGAAAGGAATCATTTATTTAACCCTTCTTCGTCCCTTCATTAACACCGATATCGGGTCGGGAGTTAGAAATTTCAACGTTCTACCCTTTGTTTCTCATCGACGCATCAACTAATTTCTTCGTTTTTGATTCTTTTTCTACCATTTTAGGGTTTGCCGCTCCATCTCCAGATCGATACGTTTGAGGATCCTCGCGATACGAGCGTTTTCCATCGGGGTTACTGTCAAATCAAAGTCTTTTGTGATAAGGTAAGTCCCAGGAAGAAGTTAAAATTTACAATCAGGTGACATTATACAGTGATTGAGTTCACGAGCGTACAATTACTTTGACATTTGTCAACAAGCTTATTCCGTCCTGGACTTTGAAGCATCCACATTTGCATACGGTTGCCGTGATTTCATTCTACAAAGTTGAGCAAAAAAGGCATCCGTTACGCTTTAGTGTACCACTTTATATGCAGCTGTCAGTCGATATAAAATCTAATATGTATTTTAATATGACATACTTCTAGAGATATAGTTTACGCGCCGTGGTAGGCACAGATAAGCAGCCCGTCCGATGCGGAACCTTAAAACCTTCCTTTCTAAAAGGCTTACGGGGGAAACTCGAATGCAAATGAATGATAATTTTATGTTGATACTTCATCATCGTACGATGATGATCGTGCCCGACGCTCCCGAGTGTGCAGCGGATCGTTTCTGATTCAATTTATTAAATGCGCTTCCCGAGCCTTGCGCAGGACGTGGACGCTGGCAAACAACGCCGCAGGACACGTGTGAGCGTTGCAGCACATTGTTGCATGCTTTCGCCTGTATGTCTCACACACACACACACCCATCGAGACGGGATGCCCTTTCGGGATTGGCCTAAGTTAATCGATTAAGCGCACACCGCTTACCTGACGCGCCTAGCCCGTTGTCGTTGTCAACGTCGATCGATGTGCATCGATCGGGCGATCAAATTGTTCGCCCGCCTGCCACAGCTGCCCAATCCCCAACAACTATGTGTGGTATATATCCTTTGTGTGGTTCATGCGTGCCTCGATCCGCCATTACCCGGGGTAAAACGATGACGCCGCACCGATGGTTGCAATTATACGCAATTTGTTCTATAATTGATGAAACGACAGCTCATTAAAGGGACATTGGACCGAAATTGGTGCGCGCCGTGCGTGGACCACTGGCGCGTTGTGCATGGCGGGCGTTTTCGGAAAAGTTTCACAAAGTTTCTTTGTCGCCATCGATTGTCATCCGTGGTGCGTGAGGTCCCGACGTAAGAAGCGGCCCGAGAGTGATTATGCCCCCGCGGTAAACACGCACGTACGCACGCACGGTTCGCTGCAAAATGGCTACCGCCTTCGTGCAAACTCTCTATCTCTCTCTCTCTCTCTCTGGCGGATTGTGTTTCGAGGTTAACGTCGATCGATTCCTTCGATTCCTTTTTGGTTTTGCACCATCGTCGCCATAGCTTGAGGGGAAAGGAAACGCACTGAACACCGGCGGCAGGTTACGGTTACGCGGAGGTTCAATAAACTATGTCCTCTAGCTCACACACACACACACACGTGCGCAACGGAAAGGACGTCTATAATGGTTCCAATCCGGAGGTAATGCAAAGTGTCACTTAAGCGAAACAAATCGCAAACCATTAAACCGCCCGATCGATCGACCATCTGCGAGCGTATGTGCTCTAATTAAGGCACGATCGCAATTGAAACGAAACGCATTTTGCTTCTCTGCGGTGACACGGTTTCGGGGAGCGCGTTTGATACTTATGTTACGATCAATGCAACGTGTTAGTGCTTCACACCACCCGAACCCGAACCGGGGGAAGATATCTAGCCGGATGAAGTCATTCCACCAACACGCGGGCATTAAAATCACTCGCTTTACGGACATTCGATCTACTCCGTATCGCGCGGGATCTATAAAAAATAATTATTATTGTTAGGGCACGGTACACACCAGCGACACTTTACTTTAGCAGCGTGTTAAAGCTCTGAACTGGCATCAAACCTAAGACGACGGAAGGTGTTCGTGTTCTCAAAGAAAACCGTTCCGATGGAGCGAGAGAAACAGAACGGGTGATTTGCATAAATACTGACCGCGTCACACTAACCTCTCCGGTTGTCTTGGTCCAAGTGGATCATCAATTTAGATGTGCTCGTTTATATGGTTAAGCTTCCTTGTTGTAGTGGTCAAGCGATGGCACTCCATACTTTTGAGCAGAGCTAATATTCACCTAGTGCACACTGCACTGTACCGTCTATCTTCCCAGCTCGATCACATTCTTCGTGGTCGCGGAAGGTTAACCGTGAGAGAGCTTCAGAATGGAACGTGGGTGCGCAACCACGACGACGCCACTGTGCAACCGTTGAAAACAAATCAAATAAATAGCAGGTGCAGCCGGCAGATGAAGTTTGTGGTTCATTCGGTGTGCAGATTGTGTGCGATTGCAACATTTCCCGGTAGGGGGCGCAAGCAAGCGATCAGAGCCGAATAGAGCGGTTTTCAAGATGGAATAAGATATCGTAGCTTAATCGCTTGATCGTACAATAAACAACATACTTTGTATGGGTTCCCCGCTACAGTCGAAGATCACTATCGAGGCAAACGTCAAAATGACACACAAATTTACCACACTTCTGGCGCCTTTCGAGTGGACGGTCAATCTAATCTACGATCTCATTACGCCCTAATGCACACACCACGTCCACTTTCTTTGCTCCAGTTACGAAGCTTCGGCGCATGTAAGAATTCCTAATCCCAAAATGCGTGTACCCATTTTTGGAACGAGTGTGTGTGTGTGTGCGAGGAAACAATACACCGGCGACCGGGGTCAGACCCGCAAGACAATCACCTCGGGGGCATTCCACTCGATTGATGCGTTGTCATCTAGCAAGTGCGTGTTAGCATGTGCCACCCTTAACAGGAGCTAGCACACGATAACAAGCAGGCCAATCGGGAGAGGGGAGGAGAGGGGGGGGGGGGGTTGGCTTTCGATAGAGACATTTGACAGGTGTCAAAAAAAAAGGTTCGAAAGTAAGTCGCTCGTTCTCTCGCCGGGTGGGATTGGCGCTGACACATCGACCGCTCCTGACAGTAGTTTGCCCATTTAATCCGACCCATTGGGGAAAGGTTTATCGAATGGAGCGAACAAATCACCCATAACGGGCAGACACATTAGGATGGCGTGATATGCATACACGACGGTGTGTTTGTACTATGCATAATAACGTTTGTACCGGGTAAACTAACTACAGCGGCTAGAGCTAGAAGCCGACCACACTGCACCACCGCAGCAGTACCGGTGCGAACTAATTTGAATAAATTAATAAGAAATGTTTATGCAAAAATCTCAATCCAATGTCGGGAAGTTGTGCCCCTCGGTGTGCGCACACTGATAAAATGAAAGCAAACGCTATTTGGTCGATCGCACTGGCGGGTGGCGAAGTGTTTAAGGTAGGCTTAAATCTGATGCCTGGCTGCCTACCTACCCAGCCGGCAGTGGAGGGTACATTGTCACTGAAATATATGTAAGTGCCTCGGGGCCATCCTTCGCACCATACCGAGATGGAGAGAGGAAGTGCACACGAGAGTGCATATTCACGATATTGATTAGTTTTAATTGCACCACATGAGGGCCACTTTGCTGTCTCCTGTGTCCAGTGACACCCCACCCCGACCTCCAGAAGTACGCGGGTACAGGGAGGTTCAAGAAGAGTGCAAAAAATAACTAAATATCTACATGGAAGGAATTAAAAAAAAGCGCTCCCCGTCACACATTCTTCTACCCTGGAGCCGTGGCCGCTTATAAAATCATTTAATTGAGCCATTTATATATTAATTATTCATTTTTATCGCCGTACAGCGCTTCGCAGAGGCAACACCGACATTTGTGCCACCGCCGTGCTTGTTTGGATGCACACATTTACTTGCAAAGGATGCGAAAACTGCGCCAGCAGCAGATGCTGCACATTCTAGCGGTAGCGACATGGCGCTAATGACGAATTGAAAACCTTGTCACCATCCCCGGCCAGTCCGCTGGGGGAGGGAGATTACAGTGGTTTCCTCCGTAGGTTTTGATTGTATTTTTATCGCGTTCCCTTCTTGCGGACAACTTCTTAATGAACGATCGTTTCGGATCGTTTGCCGGAATTGCGACGCGCTCTCTGTGGAGGCACTCTTCCCACGACCCGCCGTACTACGGTCACTTTTCAGCCTCAATCGCTTAAGCTAAAGTACACATGTAGTACATGGCCGATAACCGGGTCCGAGACTCTTCACTAGCGTTTTTTTTTTCCCGCGCCAGATGGCGCTCGGACGAGCATTTCTCATTCACAATATTTCGACATTCGCCAAACACACAGACTCGCTGCGGTATAGGGTTGGTGGACGATGGGGGGGGGATTAAAATGCATAAAACTTTATATCAACCTGCATGGAAAATGGTAGATACCCCGTTTGCATCCCCCAAGCCCCTAGACACCTAGTAACTATCGACTCGAAGTCTGGAGACCGCTTGTCAGCAAAGTACAACCGGAGCGATATCGTAAAAATAAACAAGCAGCAGCAGATTGGCCAGTTACGGTTCGCATCCGTCCCAGTTGGTAGCGTGACCGTTCCTGCTTATCCTTCCCTTCCCATCCCCACCCCCCCCCCCCCCCCCGAACGACACGCCCGATTTCGCGACAGTGGTAACAATTTTTCAATAAATTTTATTGAAGCGATAATGGCCGCAAGTCATGATTTCTGAAAAGGAAGCAGACTACATTGATAGATGGGGTCTGTGTGTGTGTGTGTGTGTGTGTGTGTGTGTGTGTGTGTGTGTGTTCGTATGTGCCCGGGTATACGCGCGCGCACCGTTGTCGCGTTCCAATGTGTAGCAAAACAAACGGCAATCGGCTCCAGATGTCGCCAAATGGAACGTTGAACAGGTCTCGTCGGTGTTGCTGTTTCGTTTCGTTTCGTTTTTTTTCGTACTTCAATTTCTTACACCACTCGGACTTTGTCCCTTTTTTTTGCTCATTATATTCGCACGTCGTCAGATATTAACAATGTTCTGACATTTCCGAGTGTCCCAATCCCTTCGCCCTTTCTCCTTCATGCTTCCCCTTCCGGCAGGGTTATCGTTTCCCGCTGAACGTGGGGCCAGCATCACCAACTTGTACAGCGTTCTTGTGCTGATGTCTGTTTTGTACGGCCTGTCGCAACGATTCTGGCTCGCTAATGAGCCGTATGGATTGAACTTCCGTTTCTTGTTTTTTTATTTATTTATGTTTTATAAAATATTTCGTACGGTTCGCTCTTATTCCGATTCACGATCGCAACCCACGGTTGGAATGATCGGTGTTTTATTTGCTCCACGTCCAAACGGAGCAGCCAGACATCGGGGAAGCGAAGCGAAGAGACAGTAAAATGGTGAACGAAATCGTTACAAATGTACTTTATTCTCTTTTAAAAGCAAACGCGCTTAAAGGGATATAATTTGTCGTTTGTTCTGTTTTTTTTTTGCTTGTGGCAGAACATCCATTACCGATTTAATCTTCTATTAGCATTTTCACATTTCGTCACATTTTTAATGTGGCAAAATTGCGAAGCTCCATCCATCAGAACTCCTTGCGCTTTTTTTTTGCCCTCTCATTCACCTGATCGTATTCTTCAGGTCCTTTCCTTTCGTTATCCACCACGCGATGCGATCCTCGGCAGGCATTAAATTAAGATATCCATCTGCGCGCTCAGTTTCGGCAGCCCATAAACTATAAAAAAGGGGAAAAGTGACCACCGCCTGAAGCGCATCCCGTCGGGTTCACCTATCGGGGAAAGATTTATGCGCGAGGCCAACCGCAAAAGCTTCCCGGACCACTGGATCCTGGCGATCGCGAGCGATCGTACCAACTCCACCTGTACGGCATCGTACGGCGAGCGACTTGTGGTTTCTTCTAATAAATCTGTTAAATACCCCATGTGTCCGATATGATAGCGTGTGCTTTTCTTTTCCCCGGGCTGGGCAGACCGCGGCCCCGAAGGGCAACCTTACGGAACGAGACGCCATCATCATATCTGATCCCATCGTTCGGTCCACGGTGGAAAAGGAACGCCTCACACACTCTAGTGCGTTGATCGATCTCGGTCTGTTGTGTGCGGCTAATAAATTTTTAAACCTCAACCACGATCCCTCTCTAATCCTGGGGTGCGATCTTTACGGAACGAGCGAATCAGCGCTCAGCCAGCCCGGTCACGGTTTGCTTTAGCAAAATCTGAATATTAAAATCAACACATTAGCAGTGGGTGATGAATTGTGTGCAACTTTCATGTGTCCAACAGTTTAATTTAAAAAAAGTCCCATAATTTCTTCAATCAGCAAACACCTGCGCTGGTGGGCCCCTCAAATGCCTACCATTGTTGGTGTTATGTGTGGATAAAAGAGCGCCTGAAATCGGCTTTCATTCCGAGCTTAAAGCTCCGTGGTCGAAAACGGACCCATACCGTTTGTCGGTATGTAAATTATTGGCATCATTTTTGTGATTTATGGCTTTTGTTGGTGTGATAAAAACCCGAGGCAGACGAATCTGACCGAGATATAGTGCTCCGCAGCTCCTAACGCGTTTGAATATTTATGCAAAAATGTCTACGCGAAATGTTTGTGTTCTAGTGCAGGGGGACGATAGAGCAGAGAAGCATCAACAAGCTCAATGCAGTAGCGGAGTCCGAAGTCCATCGGATGATGGTCGTGGAGCGTCCACAATCCACAATAGCGCACCATTCATCCGTTTGACTTTGTGTGCGAATTTCGCCTCGATATGGATTCCCTTGGCGATAGAGATAGGTTTATTACACTGCCCCTCAAATAAAGGTCTCGCGCGGGTCGTCCGATCACACATCGTTATAAACGCAAAATATATGGCTTACCCGATTAGATCTATGCTAGCTCTTCCTCCTGTCCATGGCCCTGAGCAACGGCGAGCGAGCGAGCCGATCATTTCTCCCCGTAGGGGGGGCCACATTATTCCGTGAACTGTGTGCGTTTCGGAGTTTCTCGCAATATTTATGTGTGCATTTGCGCGATAAGAAGAGTCGTCGTGTCGATTTGAGCAAAATTAATGCTTCACGCACAGTAAAAAGCAGCCCGAAACTAACGCTCAATACGAAAGACTTGAGCTGTGCGGCAGCAAGCGACGAACCTTTTTGGCGAAGGGTTTTGTATGTTTGTATAAAAAAGGCACCGTTCAAATTGTGCATCCGGCGCGTCATTCACACACACACACCGGCCACGATCACATCCATTAGTGGACAGCCGAAAATTGCCAATTACGCGTGTCGGATGCAAAGTGTCAAAATATGACAAACTTACCTGGCCGTGTGAACTTACCAAAGCGATTCCATCGCCGGACAGCAGTGTGATTCGAAGTTTTGCAGTTTGGCTGTAAAAAAGCAAACCGAAGGAAGCAAAACAGTACCTTTCAGGGGGGTTTTCCTTGTGCACTGGCTTGCGCAAAGGATGATGCCACAATGCATCGCACCGGCAAGGTGTAAAAAGCGTAAAAACGCAACGTTTTACGGGAAGGAAGAGAAACAGAAAAAAAAACAGAGCCAGAACCGTAACCTTTCGGGTTTTGGTGTGTTTCTTCCTTTCCTTGCTGGCCAGCGAAGGTGCTTTTAGCATGTTTTTTCGAGCTTCGCTGCAGGACAAACAAAAGAACGCAAACCCTGTTGCTGCAAGGTTTTACTTCGGCAAAGGTTTCGTTCTTTATGCTTCCACCCTTTTTTGTGCGTGTGTTGTTTGGGTACGGACATCGTACTGTACTGCATAGTTTGCACTCATAAAAATACACTCATTTCAAAGCGGCATTTGCCGGTGTAATGTGTTTCTCACGATTTTCTTCTTCTGGAGGAGGTGTTGTTATTGCTACAACGGCGTCCTGTTTTTTTTCTCGAAAGCTTCTACATCCTTTGACTGAGAGGATGCCGTTGCTTATCGTTAACTGCTAATAAGAAGCGCCTTAGTTTTTAAGCAAAATTTCTCCCAGAAAGCAGAAAAAGGACATTTAAATGTTACTCTTCAAATAATCATACTACGTACAACAGATGCAACACCAATCCCAGCTGCAAGACAGTTTGGTTTTGATTATGATGAATGTGTAAGACAACATAATTCTCATGTTGGTCGAATAATTGCGTGCGAGTGCGATTGGGTTTGCCACACGTATCTGCACGGTCCACCCCGAGCTTTTGCCGCCCCGGGGGGGGGGGGGGGGGGGGGGGGGGGGGGCAAGCAACCGCATAAATGTAGCTCACTGGCCAGTTCGTTCCGTGCGGGTCCGTCCTTCGCGGTAAATGTTTATTAAAATCCCATTATTCTTTCATTTTTGCATTGCCCGTGCATTAAATGCACACACACACGCGCACCCGTCTCCTAATGCAGGGCATCCGTTTGCATTGCTCGCTTTGGTCCGAAGATTCATTGTAGCATCGCTACTCGGGTTCTGCTCCGTCTGCCAATCGAACACCCCCGAGGGCACAATACCGGCCGCTGCGGTTTATGAAAGTGTTTATGCGCGTTGCGAAACGACCGTCCCACTTAGATAACAAAATGGCTTTTGCGGGGGGGTGGATAATCGATAACCATCCAAGAAGCGTAACTCGGGTCCGGCTTTCCAGAACCGTGCACACGCCCTGGCATCAGGTAAGGTGAAAAATTCACTAATCACATTATGTAAAAGGTTCGTTTGCCTCTTCCATGCAGCTATTTGCTGCTACTGACTGTTGTGCATAAACCGGCTCGGATGTCTTGTAAAAGCGGCAAAAATTTTCTGCCCCGGGCGACAAGAGCGCGACACGAGTGACTGCGTATCGGAATATAGTTCGCTTCACGCCAACAGTCTGTGTGTCTGGGGACAACATTAAATGGGGTGTAAATGTATCGTCCGATGACTACTTCATTCCGGGCGCGCACTGCTGGAGAGCGCAAATAGAAGAAGCTCCTTTTTATTTTGCAGTCGAGAAACAGCTCTTCAAGAAGATGTCGCTTTGGGGCACTTCTGCTTGTGAGTAGTGTAACGGGAAGCGACGTTCTTCCTACTACTGGCAAAGCTGATTTGAAGCACCATTAAATTAAAAATTCTTGAGACAAGACTTGCAGATGAACACGGTTTGCGATCTACAAAAATGTTCTAAACCCTTTTAGTCCTTATTTTGTGTAGAGAAAAATGCTCTATTTCTATTGAATGGCATTTAAAATTCATTCTAAAGCCGCCTTTTGATGTTCTGAAAGAAATCTCCTCTGCTACAATGGCGCCCTCTACCAGAATCGCCTGGTACTGACATGACAGCCAGGGAGAGTGTAATAATTAATTTAATTAAAGTAAAAATTTCCTCTTCTCTTGTTACTTACGATTTTTTCCCCAAAATTATACTCCTCAAAATATAATCATTCAGTGTGGTCTTATTTACGATTATTTGCAACAACGTTCTGCTAAACATGTGTTCCGCAAAACGTGATGAAAACCCCAACGAAAGCACATACATCATAATCATCATCACTTCATCCCAAAACAAAAAAAAGTAACAACCTCAGCAAATGAGTGACGAACATTACGCTGTACATTCGTAGCGTGGCACGAACTTGGTTCTCACCCAAACACCACCACAAAAAAACGAGCCTATGTTCACAACATATGAAAGAAAATAAAGCTTCATTCATATGATTAGCCACTCGTCCTGATGGTGCCTCTCGCACACACACAGGGCACGCACGCGAAAAAACTTAATGGAAACTCAAGGGAATCGGGGGTCGTAAAAATCTGTACCTAGTAAGTTCGATGCGTTTATGACCCGCGCACGGAGCCTGCGTTGGAAGGAGCACTTTCAAGTGCATAAAATCGTTTCCTTCTCTTCCCGCTTGTTTTTTTTTTTACCTGTTGTGTGTGCTCCACTGGAACACTTTGCGAACAAATCTCCGAGCGAATGCGGGACAATCCCATATTTTATGCTGTAATTTGCAATTTAACTCCATTTACCGCTGGCCGAAGCGATGATGGGGCCGCGTTCGTGTTCCGTTTTTACGGTTTTGTGATGAGTTTTCTGCGCAGCAGCAGCGTGCCTTGATGCGCGCGCGCTACCGTGCCTTTTGATGGTTCGGGATGCTCTTGCCGAGACTATTTGCACTACGTTTATTTGAGCTCGCGGACGCTGGTAGCAGGGCACCAGCAGGCCCGACACCCAACATCGAGCGCTAGTAAAATTTTATAAGTCCATTTTTAACCCCGTTTTCATTAGCCGCGGTTCTGAAGTCGTGCGCGAAGATGGCTTTAAAATAAGACTTGCACTTGCTGGGCATGGCGAGCGAGCGCGCACACACGCACACGCCGTGCAGCCTTACAAAGATGTTCCATAATGTAATGATCATCATAATCATAAAAACACATTTCACAGTTCACTATTACGTGTGTGTGTGTATAGGGAGTACGCACTTGCTGCTGGAACCTTGCCGCTTGTGGTTGGGGCCCCACAGCACAAGGATGATGATGAGATGATCCTCTCGGGGGATGTAGCAGACTTTAGGGGCCAGATACTCTTCGCTACGGTAAAACAAAGTCAAAGAAACGAGAACGCCGAGTAGTTTATAACGGCCATTTCTTCATACCCGGGTGGTGTTCCCGGGATTAGGCCGGAAATTCTTCCCGCAAGGCAGCATATCGGTGCATGTGCGGTGATGAATAAGTGCGCATTTTATTGTGTCAATCATTCGCAGTACGCAGTAAAGCATCAATCATCCGCAAATCGTTTCCGCCCTGCGCGCACTGGTGGTGCAATTTGTGCTCGCCGGTGCACCAGGAAGCACCCCACAAATTTGTTGGAATGTAAATCCGCCGGGGCGAGCGAGCGGACCCGTGCGTCCACTACTGCGAATGATGCGCCCTCTGGTGGTGGCTAGCCGTGAAGGCTGTCGCTTTACTAACGGAACTGTCAAAATACGCACAACGGGCACGTCTTTCGTGCTGCTGCTGCTGCTGCTGTTGTCTTATGCACCGTAATTAATACCTCTCACATGACCCAACTGCTCTGCCCAGTTGTGTCCTGAGGCCTGCGGGATAACGCAAGCCTACCGCTAGGTGTGTATGGATATTTAGTGAACTAACTAATCTTGCCCCTAGCCCTCGATCCCACCTTATCCCGATCGCGCCTGCAAAACAGGTGGTCTTCCTAGGGCGATGCGTCAGGGTCCGTTGCAGGCTTTTTGCGGAACGGAAAACAAAGGGAACGAAGTAGGTGGAACGAACGAGGCAAGGATCAATTTGTTCGCGGGCTGCGTTCCGCACGCACGCCGCGAGAGTAGAAATTAATATAATCATAAATTATGCACGGCTTGATGTGGCGTAGGAACGAACACAGGCGGTGATCAGCGGCGATACGCTTCCGTCCCGAACGGAGGTCGTACCGAGTGTGAGACTATTCTTATTGCGTGCACCAAAAGAGCGCACTTGGTACCATGTGTGTGTTTCTGCGGAGGCTGTGCTAAAATTACACCTTCCCAGGGCGAAAGTGCATCGGACGCACTCACACGCACACTGACTCCATTGCACTGCTGCTCAGTTGCAGTTAAGATAACAACCGGACTGTGCACGCCGTTAAAGACAATGTAGCTCGCAATCGCCGGCCACAGCAGCAGCGCCGCGTGTGGTAGCCACCAAGGATCCGCGTCCAACGATCGCATGATCGTTCAATGATTAATGCTACTCCGGTCGGGTGGCAGAAACTATGGAGCGAATGGGATCTCTCCAAGAGCTTACGTTTCCGGTATCCTAGTATCAACATTGTCGGACGGTGACCTCTTTTCTCGGCCACCACGTTCTCGGATATTCGATCATCCCGAAGTCCGAAATATTTGCCGGAACGGAACGGATGGGGATGAACCCCTTCCTCGCGAAAGCCTAATGGATGGTGGAGCAGCCAGGATTGCAATTTGTCGTACCGCTAGGTTTCACGTGTAGCTCCGTTGTCGTGTTTGGAGACGCCTCTACATAACCGCCAACAAACGCATCGCCGGCTGGACGAATGAAGTGAATTAATAAAATCATTTGAAAACCCATTACTGCTGCTGACAGCGGCTGGAAATTGCATTGCTTTCGAGGCAGACGTTCTATCGTGCGTCTCGGCCCGATCTTCACCAGTGTGAGCGGTATGACACATACCATTCGGCCCTTAGTAACCATGGAGACGATCGTTTTGTAGGATGCAGTGGTGCAAATAATCCCATGACGACGCAATCCCCGTTCGTGTGTGTATAGTTGCAAAGTACCTCCGTGTCGCGTACCTCATTCCATCTTCTTCCAGTGCAGTGCCTACCCGTTATGCGATAGATGCAACAATATTTTAGCCATTTTTAATGAAGATAAGCCTCGTATAATCTGTGCTATAAAAATGAAAAATATCTACATTGCGCCCCGTGTGACTGTGTCGGGTGAGGGCACCGCAGAGGGTAACGCATTCACTTGTTGCAACACCATTATTGACCGTGCGTAGAGGTGCACACTGCGAAATCTTCACCATCCATCCGGGTGACCACCAGGCCTCACCGTAAAGCATCCCTTTTCCCAAGCGCAAAAACCGATTCCAACGATCGTATGGAAATTCCTGCTAAACGCAGCAACCTCCAAAAGATTACAGTTAGCGGACCGACAAAAGTGTACACACCTTGTTGCTTGTTCCACTTGGCAGCAGTCTGCGCATCGGTTGTGACCGGTTTACTAAATTTCCCGTAACGTTTCAGGCAATGCGGTGATGGAAATTTTAGTGTCAGCTTCTGTCTCCCGATCACATGGCGAGATGCAATTTTGCTTAGTGTAATGCATCCGTTACCATGGGGATGAGCTCAGTGATCCGGAGAGGAATGAGATCATCCGTGCGATTTCCGATCGTTCGCACGGGATGTTTAATTTGTTTTTTATGTGTTTTCATACCACCGACAGGTGAATTTAACTATCTTTTTTAACGATCATTCTGTATTAGCGGCGTGTGTAGTTATTCTAATGAGGGAACATAGTTTGTGTCATCGAAATTAATGCTACAACTGCTCGCTTCGCTTCTTTTCTGCTTCTCTAACACAGGGTGCCGAACGGAAGACACGTGACGAGGAACGACGGGCGGCAAAGCGCAAGATGACTGCAACTGGAAGGAAAAAGTTGGACGAACTGTACCACCCGGTTGTCGATCGATCGGAGTTCTACGGTATGAGTGACCTGCTGAAACCGCCAGTCCTGTTCTCACCTTCGGAGGACATTGATAAGGTAAGCAAAGCATTTAGGTCATCATTTCAATTTTTACTAAGCGTAACGATCTCTCTCACAGCTAACATCGATGGACATGCAGTTCTACGGACACGATGCGGACTCTCTCTCCGGCACGTCGGACAACGTTAAATCACCGTTCCTGCTGCACGCCAACAAACCGGCCACACCAACGCTGAAGTTCCACAATCACTTCCCACCGGACGTACCGACGTGAGTACAGCGAAAAAGTCGGCTAGAACTTCCAGTTTACGGGGGCTTTCTGTACCGAGATGAGGATCGCCCATTCAAATTGGGCTTGAACACAAACGTCTCTCGGATGCCCCGCGTTTATGGAGTACTTACTAATCTGGATTTTTTTTCTGTTTTCACTCCACAGTGACAAGAAAGATCCGAGCATCATCATGGACGGTTCGCTGGTGGCAAACTCGATGGTTGACTTTACGCCCCAGATCAAACGCCAGCGAATGACACCGCCGCTCAGTGAGCGGGTGATGTTGTACGTGCGTCAGGACAATGAGGACGTGTACACGCCACTGCACGTCGTCCCACCGAGCACGGTTGGGTTGCTGAATGCGGTAAGTTGCTTGACAGCGGCAAACTAAGGAATGTTTGAATTGCGGCACTTAAAAACAAAACCATGCGAGACAAAACCTGCGAGCTAGTGTGTGTAGATTGTTTGAAATTCTTGAATCAAAATTTTGGAACTTGATCACTAGCAAATGTTTTTGTGTTATCGTTTGTTTTGTTTTTATTTTCTTCTCCTACTTTGCCTGCATAACCTCGTCCCACACTCAACAAATTCAAAATTCAACGGATCTCGCAGCTACTGTGATGATCCAAAAGATGACAGCTGTCATGGAAGTGCAGTGGATCAACTGACATTCCACATCGAAGTGACAGCTGTCATTCGGTAAGAAAGCAAAGATGCCTTGCTTTCTTACCCGAAATCGGAAGGATAAACCTAAGGTTACACACACAAACCCCTACACATTTGCGCCAATAACCAATATTTGTATGTAAGTGTGTGTGTTTTGTATGTGTATGTCGATAACGGGATTAATCTCAGCACCTTCTTTAACGATAATGATTACTATTTTGTTGTTTGTTGCCATGGACACTAGCACTCCGCTGCAGCACAGAAGCAGAAGCAGGTGTTGGCCGTGTTTTGCGCTCTAATAACCGAATCAGGGGATTCGCCTGTTGGCCGTTGCACAAATGCACACTTTTTTTTATTGCGCTACGTCACATGTTGCTAACTGTTACGTTTGTTTCGTTATCCCTGCTCCTCCCGCTTATCCTCCCATCCCATCCCACCCTGCTGCACAGTAAGCTGGTGCACGATCTTGAAGATCATCGATCGTCCACAGGATCGAGAGATAGAACCCTCCCAACAAAAAAAAGGATCCCAACTAACTTCCTGCCTGATGCCAACTCAATGCCAACGGAATTAAGGTGTTAAACGATAAGACAATAATTAAAGGAAAGAGTCTAGAACCCGCCGAGGAAGAAGGAACAGTGACGGTTTTCCCTTCCTGAGGTGGTTATAGATGGTGTGTTCCCTTTTGCTATGTTGCTAACAAAATCACACTTTGCGTCAGCTGAGCACCACAACAAAAGCCTTACGACTCACCGGTCAAAGACAAATTCTGTAAGAGTTTGATTGAATGCCCAAACTTTGAAGAAGCATGCTATCTCTCCCACTATCCCACTCTATGTCCCAAGGCTCAAGGGGAAGCTCTCCCGACATTGCTTATAAATCAGGAAGACGATGTTCCCAACGTCCAAGGATTCAACCAAGGTTTCAAACTTCAAAACCGATAGGAAAGATATTGTTTATTGGCACAAATCGTTAGATGGTTTTATTCTTCCCGAGACTGAATTTGAATTTTGCGCGAAGAGGCAAACAAAGAGGGGCTGTCTTTGAAGCGAAGGAACGTTGGCACACATTCTTTCGTTTGTTGTTGTTTCTTGTTTGCTTTTTTTGCTCACACCAAAAACCCACCTCTCTATCTGTTTTTCTCCTTTTTGCATTTGCAGATTGAAAATAAATTCAAAATTTCCTCGTCGAGAATTAACACTATTTATCGCAAAAATAAGAAAGGGTAAGTTTCTCATGAGTTTCCTTCCTGATGTTGCTATCTTTTCTTCTTCCTGTTATGTCTTCCTATGTTTTTGTTTGTTTTTTTTTCATTACTATCTGTTTGTGATTTGATTAGATTTGTTGTGTTCGTTGTGTTTTTCTTTCATTTTGCATTGTTTTCATTACAATATTCCTTTTTAATATTTGTTTTTGTATTTTTTATGTAGTTTTTACTTCTTTTTTTTTGCTGATACATTTCTACGTATCAAACTGAAGGGTTTTTTTATTTTTTAATGAAATTTGTCGGCTTGCATACTACTATTCACATCTAACCCAAGAAACCAGCTTCAAATGATAACAAATTTTATTAACTTTAAATGTGTTTTACCCGAATTAATCTGCTCGAAAATGAAAACGGCGGTCTACTAATGTACTAACACTATCCGTAATCTCTGCTAACACCGCACGCGCTATTACTAACAAGCTCCTTCACACAGAATACACATCTCGGTAGAAATCCTTAGACCTTGATCGGTCTATTTTTTATCATTCTCAGTATTCTCTCAGTCTCAGTATTCTCTTGCTCTCTCCCTCTCTCTCTTTTCATCACTATTAGTGCACGAGTAGACTATATTACGAAATTCCCCTCTCCACCACTCCCCGCCTTTATCTCATCCATTTTTGTGCTCTTTGCTTTGCCAGAATTACGGCGAGAATTGATGACGACATGATCAGACACTACTGCAACGAGGACATCTTCATCCTGGAAGTGCAACGGTACGAGGAGGACCTGTACGACATCACGTTAACGGAGCTGCCGACGCACTAGCCGTCCCTACCCGGCGTCCGCAGTGCCATACGCTAATTGTGCGCCGCCATTCTTCCCGCCATCACCACCCCCGTTTGCTCCACCATTTCGGAGTCGCCGGAGATACGAAAAAAAAAGCACAGGGTAACCTGTGCACCACACATCTTGCCATCGCCGCAGTCGGGAAGCTGCATTTGCCAACGTGCCAAACCAGCGCCAACAGCAACGAGGGAAAGCGACAGGAAGACAATTCGTCAAGTTTTTCCGCCCCGAGATAGCCCCGTATCACGGACAGAAGCGACAAGTTTTTATTTTCAATAAGGAGAGCATGAAAATGAGCGAAGTAAGTGCAAGCAAGCAAGCAGCATACATTTAATAGTTTGTAAGTGTTTTTTTACGTAGTTTTTTAAACGATTTTTTTTCTATGAGATTATGATAAGCGTAAAGGGCGTGTTAATTAACATAGAGAGAACAATGAAGACAAAACCGTGCCTTAGACAATCACGAACAGCTCTTTCCCGCGAGTGGGCACAGAGAGTAGGAAAAACTTTGAAACACACAACTGCACACTGTACATAGGCGCTGCTTGCGGAGCAGCAAACAGTTGTTAATCCTTTGGGTGGTGTCAAACATGGCGAAACGGGACAGGTGTCCCCGTCCGGCGTAGCGACGTTAGGATGGTTAGTGAATTTAAGTAAGCGAATTAATGTTGAACAAACATTACTATTTATTTCGAAACCTAGCCGTTACATTGCGTTACATTAGCTGCGTACAAACCCCAGGCACAGACCCTTGGGGATAGCTTGCTTCAGAGATTTCAGATAATCAGAATCCACACCCCCCTCTCCCCCCAGGAATTTGTTTGAAATTTAGTTTTGTTTATTTGCC
The DNA here is from genome assembly GCF_013141755.1 of Anopheles stephensi. Taxonomy (NCBI): domain Eukaryota; kingdom Metazoa; phylum Arthropoda; class Insecta; order Diptera; family Culicidae; genus Anopheles; species Anopheles stephensi. The sequence continues at coordinate 21,241,918 of NC_050203.1, forward strand.
CCTGAGCAAAAATGCATTTAAATGGACCAGCTTCTACTGGTACTTCTGTCCACCACCACCACCATCCACTCTCGTACAGGCCATGCGAATAATAAGATCTCAAAAGGAAAAAAGAAAGAGAAAACACATTGGGTGGATAGTATTAAAACAGGAGAGGGAATTGAATATTGCTCAAATGAAGTTTACTTAAGCGTATCACAGATTTTTGTTGCCCCTTCATTCCAATTGCCATAGGTAAGGCACATGGACACAGAATACTTACAAAAATAGGCATACTTCAATGGAGCTGCTAGCTCTTTCAAGATAATGATTATATATGCTGTTATGATTATAAATAGTTGTCCCCCTATAAATAATTGAGCGAAACAAGCGCGGTATTACCGCCAGAGAGCATGCAATATTAACAAATAGACAGTGTTGCAGGGGCTGTAGTGGCAGAAGGCAGCTGCCGTCCTCCGCCACTAGTTCGCTGCTTAGGCTTAGGATTTTCTTTACTTACGCTCACCTTCACACACAAACAGACACACACAGACACACAACTCCATGACAGTATTTTGTATTAGCAACTCCACAGATCATTCCGTCCGCAGGCAGCCCGACAGACAGGCAGACAGGCAGCCAGACACGAGTTGTACTTAATGTTCTTTGTTTATCAAACTGCCATATTGTCGTGGATAGATCACAAAACTAGCAACGTAAGGATTTTGATGTTTCCCCCCCTCTGGAGCCTTAAGATTTCTGGCCCCCCTCCCAAAACACGTAGTGCCGTAACGATAGATGCGCCTATTGATAGCAGTAAGTACACGTTTTATTATCGGTAATTGGTTAAGTACCTGAGGCGCACGCGGACGAGAGAAAACAAACACTAGCGTATGCTGTTGATGTTCAAGTGTGCCAGTAAATGATTGAAACGAGAAGCGAAGGAGATAAGAAAGAGGAGGGGGTTTGGATTGAGTTGTTTGTATACTAATTAACTAATTGTTTTTTTTTTCTTAACGTCTTATCTCATTCTCCCTTCTAAAATCGTTTTTGTTTTAATGCGGCAAAAGTCCTGAAAGGAAAATATTTTGTAACACGATAATTGGCACCCAAACTATGTGATATTTAAAAGAGTGGAAAAAAAGGAATTCAAAAATTGTACTTGAGGAGACACACACAGAAGCGCCGCGTGTCCCCTGGAACCGGATCCGGCGACCCAACTCCCCCCTTTCTTTTCGCGGGGTGGGAAGGGGGGATCGGACCGTTATTAGGGGTTAAAGTTATGTGTAAAAAAAGAAAACAAAACTGGCCCGGAACACGGCCCCGTGCGAGGACTTTTCTCTGCTTCTTATAATACCTTTAATCGATCGAGTTGCCATAACTGCTTAAGCAAGCGTGTGTCGGTGTGAGCGGAAAGCGGGGAGTTTATTTTTTACTTTTTTGTTATAGAAGGATGAGTGAGCATGTATGAGTGTGGTGTGTGTGTGTGCATTTTTCTTATTGTAATCAGTTACATTCCACACACACACGCACACTTAGCTGTGGTATTCTCCCGGGGTGGCCAAACGACGAGTGAGAAAGGCGGCACAGAAGCGTATCGGATCGGACGATCCTCGGAAGGATCCTTATAGCTGCTAGGTTAGGATCCTTGTAGCGAGCGAGAGAGAGAGAGAGCATCTATCGGAAAATAGCACAAAATGTGGCACAATTTTAGGTGGTTAGCAGTAGGAAGGTGCGCCACTAGGTAAGGGGCGCATTTTTTTCTTTCTTCTTTGTAGCCTGTAGGGACGACTAGCTCTTAGTAGTTCTAGTAGTAGAGGTAGTACACAGAAAACACAGGAAGGTGCAACAACAGTTGCAGTGTAGGCTTCCGTTAAAAATGCAATATTAATTTTACATTGACAGTAGGGTTTTTTTTCTTTCTTTCTTTCTTTCTTTCTCCTCCCCACCCCATTTGTTTCGCCCTAGGAGCTAGGTAGTAGGAGCGTCGTATCGGTTAAGTAGCTTAGTAGCCTTAGTAGAAGTCTTTTTTACCCGCGTTTTTTTTTTGTTTTGTTTTTCGTTACTTTACTTCGGTGGTTTAGGCAAGCGATAAGCCGTCTTAAACCTTCCGTTAAACAAACAGCCACTCAAATCCACATCCACATCAGCATGTAATAGTAACAGTAAGAAAGATTTCAAAATGGCGGCTTTCTTTAAGGAGTAAAACACAGCATGGAAAGCACTCCATTTCGGTAGCATTTATCTTTTAATTCTCCTTTTTTATTGTTTCTATTTCACCTTTAGTAGTTTGTAACCACAACCAATACACGCACACACACACACACTCACTTAGCTGTTAAGCTACATCAATTACAAAACAAAACCGTCCTTCGTATTGCCATTTTCCTTCTTGAAACCTCCCCCACCTCCTCTTGAGATGAGAATTTGCCATCCAGGACAATCATGTACGACCGGTAGCCATTCCATTTTCGCGGATGATCGCGCCTCTAATGGTGGTCGTATGTGATTTTTGTTCTACCTTTTTTTTCTTAAATCATTAATTACAAACTAGCGGTTAAGTCTTTAGTAATTACGCGATCTGAGTTAGGTTAAGCGTTTTGGGTAAGAGCGAATGAAGCGGCGAGCAAAAAAAAAATGGTTTGATTTGATGAAGACGAGAAGGAAAGGAATTTCACACAAAAAAAAATGCGTTTTTGGAAATGGATTAAACGTAAGAAAAACACACACACAAAAAAAAACAAGCAAAACCCAGCGTAACAGATGAAGTAAAACAAAAAAAAAACAAGCGTTTAGTATGTAAGGTTCCCCTTTTTTTTAAACTGTACTGTTATATTTTATTGACGGCAGCACGAAGTGGAAGAAAAGAGCGTTTAAATATAATTTGAATTTAGAACATTGAAATCGAAATGTGTTAATTTTTATTTATTTATTTGTAAGTAATTGTTGAAAGAAACTGTTTTAAAATCTTTTTTTTTTCCCATGAACAGAAATTAAATAGAAAGAAAATGAACACTTAAACATGCTGCGTACGGTTGCCATGGCAGCAATCGACGGAAGCGCACGGATGCGCTAAAAAAAAATCATGCGGCGGGTAACGCGTTTTTTCGCAATCTAAATCGACCCGGCGCACCAACCGTGATAACAGGAGAGCATCCAAATCAGGAGGTATCTTTTATCGCATAACCGCCACGCTGGCATTCTCTGCAGCGAACCCTATTTCTCTCGCGCATCCTGAAAAAACATTCTCTCTCCTTTCCAATCGCTGAGAGCGATGCGATCGACGCGGCGATAAGCGAAAATTTCCAAGCAAAATCGACCCGGTGCACCAACCGTGGTAACAGGAGATCATCCAAATCAGGAGGTAGCTGGTATTCGCTACGGTGATCGCTTTTTCTCTCGCACATTCTGAAAAAATATTCTCTCTCCTTCCCGATCGCTGAGTGCGATAAGACCGACGCGGCGATAAGCGACACTTTTCATGCAAAATCGACCCGGCGCACCAACCGTGATAACAGGAGAGCATCCAAATCAGGAGGTACCATTTGTCGCATGGTTAGCTTAGTACCCAATATACCGTTCTCGTTCACTCTAGTGCTGAATGCTGAATGCTGAACACTCGTTGGTTTTTAAACATTTTTTCTTCGCTAAAAACGTATTATTTCGATCGTAATTTATTCTAGTTGCTGATTTGCGTTATTTTTATGCTAAATTATCCACTTTTTTGCTAATTTTAGAGTGTATTTTCTCTTTTTTAACCACCCCCCAGAGCAGTTAATTCAAAAAATCTGCTCGATTCAGCATTCGAGCTCGACCTGTTTTTATCCGTGTTCGAGCAGTGCTGCGTCGGGCAGATGACAGTTCGCGTTTGTTTACATCGTACGCAACGGAATCAAAACAACAGCGATCGGAAAGTTCTGCCTAGAAAACGGATTTGTTTTTTTTACAGTGGCCGGTTTTAGTCGAACGCAATAATGGCGGATGAGAATGAAAATTCGTGCGATAAGTTCGATGATGTGAAGCCGGATAAAATGTTTACGCTGAAAAAGTGGAATGCGGTCGCAATGTGGAGCTGGGACGTCGAGTGCGATACGTGTGCCATTTGCCGTGTGCAGGTTATGGGTGAGTGGTTCAAGTTGCTTTCTATTTAATCTGGTGATATTATGATAATTGTAAGCGAATCCTGTAGTTTAGCTTATGCTAAGCGTCAACGGAATTATGTGAAATTAAAGGAAGACAGCTTACATATCGATCTGTAGAGCTATGCCTGCATCTACCGTGCTTTGTTCCGGATGGTATCCGGATGGATGGTGGGTAAACGGCTTCACTTTCACAATGTGCATTAACCTTACCAGCGTCCTTGCTCTAAAAAGCCAAGTTGTTGATCCAAAGGCAAGTTTCTGGTAGCCATACCTTTCCAGTCATTTCTGGCCACCTTAACTCAATGTTGCCGGCCCAACTGCCCAAGTTCATAGAAAATGGTCGTCATCTCAATTCAAGAACCGAGTTTGTCGAGGTCGTTTTATCTTATTGAGCCTCGGACCACTTAAAACAGTCTGCTGGTTCCGGATGTCGGCAGCTGCCGACTTCCACAAGGTTTTTATAGGGCTTCCAAAATCTAAGCTGCTGCAGAAACACGCTGGTCGCTAACATTGAAAATGAATCCCCAGAAGCAACTCGCAAGAGGCTACAGTTTAATAATTTTTTTTTTATTTTCCTTTGTTCTGTTCGGATTACCAAAATATGCCGTGTATTATTTTCTAATGCACGAAACGCAAACGAAAGCAGACAGGCAGCCAGACACGAGTTGTACTTAATGTTCTTTGTTTATCAAACTGCCATATTGTCGTGGATAGATCACAAAACTAGCAACGTAAGGATTTTGATGTTTCCCCCCCTCTGGAGCCTTAAGATTTCTGGCCCCCCTCCCAAAACACGTAGTGCCGTAACGATAGATGCGCCTATTGATAGCAGTAAGTACACGTTTTATTATCGGTAATTGGTTAAGTACCTGAGGCGCACGCGGACGAGAGAAAACAAACACTAGCGTATGCTGTTGATGTTCAAGTGTGCCAGTAAATGATTGAAACGAGAAGCGAAGGAGATAAGAAAGAGGAGGGGGTTTGGATTGAGTTGTTTGTATACTAATTAACTAATTGTTTTTTTTTTCTTAACGTCTTATCTCATTCTCCCTTCTAAAATCGTTTTTGTTTTAATGCGGCAAAAGTCCTGAAAGGAAAATATTTTGTAACACGATAATTGGCACCCAAACTATGTGATATTTAAAAGAGTGGAAAAAAAGGAATTCAAAAATTGTACTTGAGGAGACACACACAGAAGCGCCGCGTGTCCCCTGGAACCGGATCCGGCGACCCAACTCCCCCCTTTCTTTTCGCGGGGTGGGAAGGGGGGATCGGACCGTTATTAGGGGTTAAAGTTATGTGTAAAAAAAGAAAACAAAACTGGCCCGGAACACGGCCCCGTGCGAGGACTTTTCTCTGCTTCTTATAATACCTTTAATCGATCGAGTTGCCATAACTGCTTAAGCAAGCGTGTGTCGGTGTGAGCGGAAAGCGGGGAGTTTATTTTTTACTTTTTTGTTATAGAAGGATGAGTGAGCATGTATGAGTGTGGTGTGTGTGTGTGCATTTTTCTTATTGTAATCAGTTACATTCCACACACACACGCACACTTAGCTGTGGTATTCTCCCGGGGTGGCCAAACGACGAGTGAGAAAGGCGGCACAGAAGCGTATCGGATCGGACGATCCTCGGAAGGATCCTTATAGCTGCTAGGTTGATCCAAAGGCTAGGTTGATCCAATGAATCCCCAGAAGCAACTCGCAAGAGGCTACAGTTTAATAATTTTTTTTTTATTTTCCTTTGTTCTGTTCGGATTACCAAAATATGCCGTGTATTATTTTCTAATGCACGAAACGCAAACGAAAGCAATCTTTTCTAGCTAAATAAGAACTCATAAAACGTAGCCGTTGGCACATGTATGAACAAGAATGTGCCCCCTTTTGCCACCCATTAAATCGCGATTGAATCCTTTGTTTCTTAGCAAATTGATTACGGGTTTTCGTTTCTTCCTTTATTCAAATCAATATTCGATGTGCGCATCGCAGCTCTAATCTCAAGATTGGGAAACAAAACATTAGACAAACTTAAACCCATGCTCTCCTATCCATGCGCGGGTGTTGTGCGATGCGATGCGTTGCAATAAATATTATTAACATCCTTCGGCGTGCGCGCACTCGAGATTCGAACCACGACGTGTTCACCAAAGCAAGTGAATCTATTCTCCCGTTCTCGCACGGTGTCATGTTCAGGTTAAATTTTATATATCCCACCAGCTGGTACAAAATGGTTGGCCTTATGGTATTTGTGTGCAATTTTTATAGGTTCTGTGTTCCAATTTAATTACCAGTGTTGTGTGTTGTCTCGTACACTATATACATTCGCATACTCTCGGGAAGGTACGGGGCCGGGTTTTTGCCACCGCTCTTCCTACTTTATCGTTTAAAAACAAACATTTTTGCATTAAAGAAGAAGAACATATTCATCTGTAAACTAAAGCATTAAATGTTTTCTATAATAACTAATCCAAAAAATAGTAAACCCTGTCATTCCTTCTACACTCTCATGCACGCTCATTCTTTCTGTGAGTTTTAAAATGTTTCGCCACCTCTCCGGTTTGTCGCTTAAAGCGTCAATATCAAAGGCAGAACGAACGAATGTTCACAGCACTCTCCCTCCTCTCTCTCTATCTCTCTGACTGGTAGACTCTAATATTCTTCTAGACTAAAAGGTTCTGTTTTGCACCCGCGTCTGGCACGCTAAACTTACGATCGATCATTAAAAAATTACTTTAGAAGCACCGCGAATGCAGTCCAGGTTTGAAAACAGCACGCATCCGGAAGTATTCTTGAGGGGAGGTGAATAAATTCCACACTCCCCTGTGTCAAGCATCTATAAGCTGAAGTGTCCAATTTGATTGGAACATGTATGTCTTGTGTCTGTGCTACCTCTACAACTACCACTAGTACCTAATAGTGCCCTGCGCTTTTTTGGTTTAAAATTTGAAGCTCCCTCTTGTACACATACATCCTACTGTTCGGAAGAAACCAAAATAAAATACAGAGGAAGAGAGAGGGAAAGAACGAAGATCGTTGGATTGGATGCTTGCTAAAAACCTACAAACGAAATCGAGTAAATCCTGCCACTGGCGGCAAAACAGAATCTATTGGATCATATCACATTCTAGTACTTGTATGCTGCGCTCTCACTACCGGGTGCCAGCTGTGCCATACGCAATCTCCCGGACACCTTAGAAATTCCTCGGAGAGCACTGCGCGAACGCCGGGCAACATCTCAGCACCACCGACCCTGCTTACATGTTGAACGACAGTGGCTTAATGTTGGCGACCGAGCTCATACGCCGCACGCGGCCCATCATCTTGCGCTCAATGTCCTCGAGCGATTTGCCCTGCGTCTCCGGGACGTACACGATCACGAACATCAGACCGATCACACAGATCGAACCGAACATCCAGAACGCACCATGATTGCCGATCGAAGCTGTAGGACGAGAAATAAAGCCATTAAACTCCATTCGCCAGCTCATCTCTTCGGCAAGAAATCGCTTACCCGTAATGTCAGCAAACGTTTTCGTGACCACGAACGTGCAGCTCCAGTTGAACGCCGTCGCAACCGATGCAGCCGAACCACGAATCTTGCCGGGCAAAATTTCACCCATCATCAGCCACGGAATCGGACCGAAGCCGAGCGAGAAACCGACCACAAACACGACGAACGCAGCCAACGGCAACCAACCGATGTGCGACACATCGTCCCCATTATTCTTCATGTAGAAGAACGTGCCCAGCGTCATGAGCGTAATGATCATCGCCACATCCGAGATGTACAGCAGTATCTTGCGGCCCAACCGATCGATCAGTATCGTCGCAATGAACGTTGCGATAAAGTTCACCACACCGACAATGATCGTGCACAGCTTCTCGTCGATCGTCGAACCGGCACTCTGGAAGATCTGCACCGTGTAGAAGATGACCGCATTAATACCGGACAGCTGCTGGAAGAACATCAACCCGAGCGAGATGAGCAGCGGCTTCAGGTTGGACTTTTTCAACAGATCCAGCATCGCACTCTTGGACGCGTGTCGTTCCGCTTCCTGGTGTGACTTGGAGATACCCTTCAGCTCTGGCTCCACGTCCGCCTTACGACCGCGCAGCCACTGCAGGGCTTTACGGGCACGCTCCTCCCGGTTGCGTGACACGTACCAGCGAGGTGTCTCAGGGATAAGGAACATCAGGATCAGGAATGGCACGGGCAGTGCCGCACCGAGGAACGCTAGCCCGGACCAGTCCAGGTACTTGCCGGCGACGAAGCACAGCAGAATGCCAATGTTACCGAACGCCGTTGGCAGGAGACCGAGTGTGCCGCGAACCTCCGGTTGTACCGTTTCGCCGAGATAGACCGGAAGCGATAGCGAAGCAATACCGACGCACAAACCGGATAGGGCACGACCTGTAAAATGAGAGGTCCAACAAATGAGAGGTTCAAATGTGGTTTCAATATAGCAAGCTCTGCAGGACACTTACCGACGAGGACCATTGCCACGTGGGTAGCACAACCGATCAGTAGCCAGGATATGATGAAGGGTGTTGCCGTCGCCAGGATGGTGTTCTTGCGCCCCAGATACTCAATCATCGGTCCACCGAGAATGCCACCGGCCAGACCGGCAAGCGGCATAATACCACCGACCCACGAGCCCTGGAGAGTTGGATGGGATGAAAAAGATGAAGATGAAACGCTTTAACCTTGAACTGCGACATCTCGTATGACGTGGATGATGGCGAATTTGCCGAATTCATCACCACCGCGCGGCGGAGTCGGAAAGGATGGGGAAGGATTTGTTTGTTTTTGTCTTTCGTGCGAGCGCAATGCGGCCCGGACGAATTGGACGAATGGCACAGAAGGATGTGGATGAGGTACAATATTGGGATGGTTAAAAATATCCTTCCCGTCCATTGTTTCCTCGGCGCTTGGGTTGGAGGGTCCGGTGGAGTAAGAAAAGCCCTTCCTATTTATGAAGCGTGTGTACTAGCGCCATCAGGCACTTCTTATTAACTTTTATAAACAACGCGTGGAGCAGTATTGCATGAGACAGTCGGCACCAGCCATCGTAGGCATAACAATCAACAATTTATTTATTGATTGTTTTTGTATTCCAACCCGACGCTTCCACGTTTAATGAGTCCCTAACTAGGTCCGCCTCTCCAGCCGAGGAACGTTTTGTTGACTATTTTAATGTATAAAGGCTAACCAAGCAGTTACGGATTATCGGATTGTTAGCCGCGATGATCTGATGATGCCTTTGGCTGATTAGAGCGAAGTGAAGAGCGCTTTTGATCAACAAGAGGGGACGACCTGCACGTGTGTAAGATGATCGAGACCTTTTGGGCCTTCGCGTTTGAAGCGCAGTTTACTTACCGATTGGTCCGTCACTTCGAATGATGTAATGTTGCGATCCTTCATCGATACCAGGGCGGGTGAGGTGTACGCGGATGAAAATCCAACGACCATGGATCCGAGCGACACCGACAGGGCGGCCAGTACCTTGAAAATCCACCCAAGCAGAATAAAGGTAGTATAAGTACACACCCGTTTTCTTGAGCACGATGAAGATGATCATTTCGGTTGGCATGGCGACTGTTGTCACCAAAGTATGCTTTGAGTGCTACTGAGCACTGAACATGGTAGGGTTAATCAGAAGAGCGTGGATCAGGCGAGTTCTTTTCGGAGATGGATTTGTGGTTTGATGTGCACTGAAAGGTGAATAGAAGAAGATTGGCTTTAAACCTGCGATAAGGTGCACTTGGCGACCGGTTCCTCGGCGGGCACCGTGAACGACACATGGGTGTCGGCACGCATCAAAATCTTCACCATGCTGCAGCCGTCTGTTTTGCACCACCAGCTGCAATGTTAACTTCGCGACAACACTTCAAACTGGCACGGGAATGTCTTCGTTCCGTCGGGGTTTCTTCGGTACCGGATACGCAATTCTTCGCACCTCTAAAATCGCACAACACACGAAAACAAAACACACACACACACACAAAATGGAGGAAGGAAAACCTAAAGAATCGGCAAGGAAAAACCCCCGTAACACATTGGACAGCTTCTGCTCTGGAACTCTGACGTCCGTCCGTCCGTCAGTCCGTCCGTGTGTGTGCGCGCGCGGAACCGCTCTGGTACGGCTCGGGTCCAAATCCAGTGTGTGAACACGCCGAACGGTGGTTCCGCGTGTGTGCGGCCGATAAGTACGCGTAATATGTAGCAATCGCAGCATCCTGCCGCTGGAACTCTGCTGTCGTGCTGGTGTTGGTGTGCTTCGATTGGTCTCCCCAGCTTGTTACTGGAACTCTACGTCCCCATCCATCCATCCATCCAGCCCCAGCATCGGTGCACACAAGTTCGCGATAGTCGAGTGGCGAAAAAGGATGGAACGGGGAACTCATCACCACTGCTGATGATAATGTTCCGGTCACTCCAGACAAGGAAGCCGCAAACGGCATGGTGGACTTCTTTTTCATCTGCTCCCCTATTCGTCAAGGAGCAAACTAAATCGAAACGATTTTCCCAATTGCTGGCTCAAGTCCGCCACCCACCCACCCTTGAGACGGGTGTCGTGGTCACACTGACACAAGCACACATGCTGTGGGGAGGGGGATGTCGAGTAGGCAAATCAATGGTTCACGTTATCAACGTCATTGCCCCATCCCTGTATGCAAACGCGAAGTTTGTATGCCCGGACCGCGACTTCCGCTTCCTTTCGTGTTTGGCCCCGATTTCAGTTGGTCCTACTTTGCACTATAGTCTTTTCTCCGGCTCATTGGTTCGAACGAATTGGGAATAACTCCATCATGGTTTGAAGCAGAATTTAGTTGAGGTTTAAATAACGGTTCAAAGTCTAATTAGCTGACTATGTTGCCTATCTGAGTGAAGAATACCGATGAATCGAGATGCCCCAAGCCCGAACTCACTTTGACCGGATGCCATACTGTCCTTATAATACCCAAACCGAACATATGTCCTGTGTATTTGAGTTTGAAGAAAAACAAGTGCTATCGCAACCAAAAATCAAACCAACCGGTAGACAAACACACACCATTCCGACCGTTGCCATCGGCAGCCTGTGACCATCGTCCCGCGGTTCGCCCGGTGATACTACGAGTGCCACGGTCGCCACCGTCCGGTCGGATACTGCCGAAGTTTTCCTGTCCGCTGTAGCAAAATTTTCCATCACCAGCTTTCCACACAGTACTTGCTTTTCCAACATTGGACAGTAAATGGTGGGCTAATGCAAGGATATACACACACACACACAAGCGCACCCTCAAGGCGCAAACTAAGCACACGGGATTTAAATCGTCCAAAAATATTCCGTCCAAGCTGGAACTTTTATTCTGAAGACGATGGCTAAGCTCTATTTCACGATAAGATTATCTCAGCCAGGATCACACTCAATCCATTTGAAAATGGGCAATCACACAGCTGTAACGAACGGACAACTACTGAGCAACCAGCCAGCCAGCACAGTCCTCAGCAAGCGAAAGGATATCGGAAACAGCCAGTATCGTTCGCAGCACATCCCACGTACACTGACGCAATGTGGACGCATTCGTAAACGGCAAAATGTGTTATGTCCAGTTTCCTTCTGGCTCTTCCTCACGCTTCCGGATATAATTATCCCGCAGTTCCATCTGTGCGCTTGGAAGCAAAACCAAATGCAGTGTGTGAAGTTGCGCTTGCTCTAATTCAACCAATGGAAACGGATCGTGGACGTGAGTTTTCCGGGTCGTTTGACGATTTCAAAAATCACAAATATGTACTGTGTCATTGACATTGAAACGACTCACATAACCAGGACAACTAAGACAAGCGATGGCCAAGTCTTCCCCTTCCAATTTACGCGGCACATATTCAGGAGACATCATTTAATTATGAACTGCTCCTAGCTTACACATCAAAGTTCCCGGTCGTCAGGACGTTTCATCGCTCTGAAACGATTAATATGTGTTGATTAAATTTACGACCCAACAGACACAACCATTTCAAGTGCACGTCTTTAATGCACGGACCTCAAATTCACACGCGTGTATGATTATTTCCGGCCATCGACGTAACTAGAAGCGGCGGTTGGCTATTAATAAAGGTCGAAACAAAAAATACACCACCACCATGCCACCATTGGTGACGAAAAGCGTTCTAAAGCCATATTTGGGCCACCACTTAATCAAAAGCATGTACGCACAGCCGCCAGCAGTACCAGTTATCAATGGAGGAGAGGTCAATCTTGACACCGTTTCAAATGCGACCTAAATCGCGGGAAACCACAGGAGAGCGGTGAGCATGCGACGCCTGGATCTGTTTACGCCACACCGCATGTTAGCACTACGTTCCCAGAGCCTTGAAGCGGCGTTAAAGACATCCATTCCCGCTTGGTGAATGGCGCGTGGAAACTATTTAAACTTGTTTTTTTTTTTCATTCCCATTTTCATAACGGACACTATCATCGGTACTACCGTATTTGCATCGCTCGCTTGCATTAATCTCTAGCAAAGGTTGCGTTTGCTGCTAAACTGTTCTGTAAACATTTGCTGCCAGCGAGCTCCCCATCATTGAATCGTAGATGATCGGAACAGCTACTGATAAAGGGCAAAACGTGATCGTTCTTCGCAATACGTGATTTGGTGTAGTGTGGTTTTGTCTCCCACCGATAGAGGGCGCTCGATGAAGCTCACAAACGTCATCAGCAGAGATCAGCGGTTCGATTGATTTGCGGTAAACGATCATCGATTAATTAGCACTTTTTAAGCTCACCAGCACGACTTAAGATTTCCTGGTACTTTTAAGGCACACACACGCACCCAGACACACACACACGGACCCCTTTTTTCCTCGTTCGCAGTTTTCCCTACCGTAAAGAAGGATCCTTCTTTCTCGGATTCACGAAAGGATCACCTATCGGTTGCTATCGATCGTTCACGCACTCCCACCCACACCGCACTCGTGTCAGAGCTTGTGACCCAGCGGGGTGAGGCGTTCGAACTACACGAATTTTCCACAGTAGCGAGCGTTTCACCATCGACTAAACCATGGCACCGATCGGTAGCTGCTTTTTATACTGGACCGATTCCCGTCCAACAGAGATAGTGGCACCGGTTAGTTCCTCCCGGCAGGAATGTTTTTCCACGAAGGGAAATTCCTTTTCGAGCGTGTGTGTGTGTGTGTGTATGTGCTCACTCGCTACCCTTTCCACAAATAAGCAGCACTACGGCTAGGTCCCCTTCCAAAACACATAACAATGAATAAAGGCTACTACTACTGGCTACTGTAAATTCGAACGCGTGCAATGGCTACTACGATCAAGCGCACTCAGTCTGTGCACAATGGTTCCGATGCATGTCCCGGGGCACTCCCAACCTTTCATTCATCGTTCCAGCAAAAGTATCGGAAGCAGGAACAGAAAAGGGTAGTTTGCCATCGGCAAAAAAAATATGACCTCCGATTGTGAACATGCCCTTGTGTTTTTTTTTTTGCATTCAGGTGCGTTCCTCACTACTATCTCTCGCACCAGGACGGTTCGCAACGTCAAGGTGCATCGCAGATCCCAATGTGCCAATTCCAAACCGGGAACCGATCGATCGAAATGGCATTCGGTCGGTCGTCACGTGTCCGCCGTTAGTGTGGTGATGCGCACCCGTTTTCTTTCTCCCGCAAGGTAAACGCATCGATGCTTGGTTATCGATAAGTCATTAGAAATAGAAGAGAGGAAAAAAAACGTAAAACCGAAACAGTTCAGCGATGAGATTACTATTCCAGCTGGCTCGGTTGCGCGTGCACACACCCTACACAGGTAGCTATGAATAGTTTTGATTAATTAGCTGTCGAACAATTTACGCTTTCGGGGGCAGCAAATGGCTGTTGGCTCGGATATGGAAGTGCCGTTGTGTGTCCATCATTCCGGTAAGGTGAATAAAATAAAGTGCCATGCCAAGTTGGAATCGTTTCCAGCGTCCTTGAACTGAGTCGAGTGTGCCGGGAATAGTATAGTGATCTATTGATGCATCCTAGAGAATAGTTCTAATTTTTGAAGCTTTAAATAATTATTGAATAAATCCTCTACCACTGACACCGTGGTCTGACAATGTTTGGAAGTTGTGAGGTTGAACCGATAGTAGAACCGCAATTATCCCGTTCGCACGCTGTTGACATCCGTGCGAACGATCCGACAATAACAACAATCGAAGAAGATGCTTTTTCCGCGCACATCGAAGCACAACGAGAGCGTACGCCCCGCGGAAGAGCCCCGGCCGGATGATAAGATCACGTAGGCAACAGCTGCTCCCAGCCGAAGCTCGTACAACTCAAACGGGATTCTCGTCGATCTTTGCTGGTAGTAGCGGTTTTTTATTACATGGCCAGCTTAAGGTCGCCTGTTCGGTCAGGGGGAGGAATCGCTGCAAGGATTTGCGACGAAGCATCCATTATCAGTGACGCAAATGTTGGCGCTATGATAGTGTGCAACGAACCTACGGGAGAATCTTCGCAAGGCGAGACCACCGCATGTTGGAAGCTTCCCGACCGGAGGCGTCCCGTTGCCCATGACCTCTGGAGAGGTAAGGGTTCGAGCGTTTGCCAAAGTTATTTTGCTAGGAGTTTGATCCTCGAAAAGGATCGTCCTTAGGAGTCGTCGATCAGGACTTTGAGGATCAAGAAAGTGATTATACAATCCGTCTGTTTTGTCAAACCAATCATTAATTCATATTGAAATATTTGGACCATACTATTAGGTCTCAGCAATTGGTGAACCTTTAGCTGGTAGACTATTTGTCCGGGACACACAGAATATTTATTCGTCTGCCACGCTCGAAGCTGTCTACACTAACAAGCTGCTGCCAGCTCATCTTCGTCACTGTCGATCGGTGCACCTTATCGGTATAAACAAACGTACTGTGGGAGGCACAATTTGCATCTCCGTCTGGGTCAGTCGAGTGGCGTACACATCAGACTCAAAGATTGCCCGCTTTAACACGCGTCCATGGCTAACCCGATGTTTATGACGTTTGGAAGATGGGCCACATCATGCAGTTGATAGACATCTGAAGATGTACTCTTTCTGGTGCAGTTTCCTAACATTGTCGCCATGCCGTATATATTGAAATGATCCTTTTCAACAACAACAAAAACCTAACACCTACCTGTGTCCAGATGTAGATAGGATTGGTGGTTGGCCGGTACACCTCCAGCTTCGGTTTGCCCTCCTCCGTAATCTGTCGCACGAACGGTACAGCGGTACGCATGTTTTCCTCCTTCGTGCCCATTTCCATCTCCAGAAAGCGGATGCTTTTCCGCGAATCCGTACTCATCGACTTGGACTGTTGGAAATGTTTGCGTGAGCTGATGTAATCTTCCTCGTCGCTCGAATCCAGATCCTACCCAAGAAAAGACGAGCGGTCATTGTAAGGTTCAGACATTCTTGTTTTTCGCCATCGCCGCCCTACCTTCAGGTCAATGATGACGGGCTTGGTAATGTCGGCATCAATCCGCAGCAGACTGGTGGAGGGTTCAAAGTCTTCCTCGCTGCTAGACGGCGACGGTTCCTTGTCGAACTTGAACGAAATGTGCCGCGCATCGAGACTCTTGTGTTTGCGCTCCTGAAACTCTTTCCGCTGGCCCTCGAAATCGTCCGACGATGAGGAAGCCTTTAGAAGCTGCTCCAGCACCTTGGCGCTCTTCACATCGAGCGATACATGCTTCTTGCCCTGGAACTGTCTTCGGTTGTCGGTCGCTAGCAGGTGTCGGAGTTCCTAAAAAGCAAGCAATAAAAATCACATCAGTAAGAATATTCTACCTCCTCAGTAAGTGCTTCTGCCGTACCTTGATTAGCTGTGTCTTGTGCTCGGATGTGCTGTGACTTTTGTGCTTCTGAAAGTGTTCCCGCTGCTTGCGGAAGCTGTTCTCATCCTCATCGAACCGGTCCTCCTCCTGGTCGAACGAAACGCGCGAACTCTTGAGCGACGATTTGGATTTGGTTTTTTCACCCGCCTCGAGGAACGGATTCGTATCGTCCGTCTCGAGGATCGGGCTGAATGTTCGCTGCGGTTGGTGCTGTGCGCGCGGCGGTACACTGGCCAGATCCTCAGCGTTGGTGTCGAGCACGATCGTGTCCAGGCTGGTTGCCGTCGTCGAGGTGGAGAGCGATCCTTCGGCCGTGTTAACACGCTGATAGCCGTACTGCAGTGGATCACGGATCTCATCCTGGAAGTCGTTTGAAATGGAATCGAATAAGTTAAGGTCTTTGCGCTTCACTGGGTTCGAAAATTCGAATGAAACTCCCTTTACCACCGCTCACTAATTCACTTGCCGCAATACTGAGCCATATTTTCAAATGCTTGAGTTTAGTTTGACCGTGCTATGGAAATCAGAGTACAAACAAGTGCTCTGAATTTATTTGTTCTTTGATAGATGCTGATTGCCGAAGCGTAAAAGACAGCTCAAGAAAGTTTATACTCCTCTTGATCCAGTATTCCCCACCTTGTACCGGAAAAATGCATTCAAAATCAAACGGTGCGTGAAATATTTCACCACGAAACATTTCCCACATGTGTAGTTAGCTCATCTCACGCATAGGTGGCGCTACCGTCCTTATATATTTGCCTAAAGTAACCGCAATGCACGGCAAAATGATTAAATATTTATTTTTCCACGAGATAATACGATTCTTTCATAAATTAGCGAACAAAAAGGCAAGATTAATCATCTAACGAAGAGCTCAAAACTAGATCAAGCTAGTTTTTGTGCACAAACATTGTCACCGTAAACGTGGCGCGTTTAATTGGTGTTTATCATTTTAAATGACCATTTACAATCGTACGAGCGACACGCCAGCACACCGGTACACGTGCTCTACTGGCGCCGGTATGTAAATGTGGACAATTGTTGCACATTGTGCAGTCTGTGTGCTGCACTTATTGCACGTTTCGTTGCAGTGGTTGAACAATTGGAGGCCATGTTTGTGTTGGTGTGATCGCTTTTTAATTTTTTTGTTTACCTTTTTTAACAATCGGCAATGCTTTATTTGTTAGCATAAATATTTTCCTTATATTTTTCACTCTCTCGCTCTCTCTCCACTCTCCACGTTGCTATAAATATGTGCCCTCGTTTTACTCTTTGAACCCGCTCTCTTGCAGTGCCCGGCCGTCCGAAGCGGCCAACCCTGGGCTACGAAACCGACACGAACATTCCAGAAGAAATCGACCTTCCGGTGCGGAAAGAATCAACGTTTTGCTGTGACCGGTTGCATCGAGTTTTAGTTCCTCTTTTTTCTTCCGATTTGTCGTGGGTTCCTACTTTCCCGCCACTAGTTGTAGATAAGCCACAGGGAAGTGGAAGTGCTTACGCCTTGTTGTAAGTTTACCTGTGTGCCTGTGTGTGAAACTATATTTGACATGCAAAACGCCACCAGGCTGGTTGCTGCCGGGTCAACCTACGTCAGCTCGTGGATTGGCCGGCCTTTCGTTTCTGTTTTTGTTTTCATATCGTGACGCAATTCGGTCTCGACGGTAACCAGTACAGTTACACTTCATTTATGTTGTACGCTCGCTTGTTACGGTAGATCTTTTCGGAAGATCGACGCTACCCCAATCTGTTCATTCATCTGTAACCGGTTAAATCTGAAGAAGAGAGGTGATTCTCATTCCGATAAAGTTGAGCAAATATAAATAGCTCCACATGTGTCCTGAGGGGTACAAAAGACACATCATTTAAAGCAAAAAAAGCATTTACGGGATGTTGTAGTTCCGTAGAATTTTATTCCTTTTCTCAAATCCCATCAAAAATCTTTAAGCAACAAGGAGAGAGTTCAAAATTTATGTTTAAAGGACAACAACCGGTGCGTTCCTTAATTATTTTTGTTTGCTTCGCAAGACTCACACGATCGTCTGTATCTTAAGAGAGATGATATATTTTGTTTGGCAAAATGATTGTCGTTTATTTACCGACAACCTCACAGTCTCGTTCTCACCAATTTATTTGCGATTTACTTCGCTGGTGTGTGTGTGTGCGCGAGCTGCCCGGTTTGTGTACTAATGAACATACGTCAGCAATTAGCAGTCGCAAAAGATACGAGACGCTCGTCACCTGAAAGGAGGTGATAGACAGCATCAACAGAGCATCGTGCGTCTTACAAGATCGTCAAAAGATCCGGAGCAGAGTTTTCTACGTCGAACCTTGCGTCGATCAGGTTTTACGTTTTTGTCTTTTTTTTTAAATAATTTTGCTTACAAGAAAAGACCTCTCTCCTAACATGTCTACGGGTCACCCGAAAACAATGAAGCACTTGATCGCTGAGACAGATCTTAGAATATACAAACTAAGCAGCTGCATGGGCATCAGGATCAGAAAGCAGTCTGTAAGGTCCTGAGAACCTCGGGAACACTCTAATTTCTGAACTTCAAAAAGCGCTTCCTATAAAGTCTCCGCTTGGGCTCTGACACTGGTTCTGACAGCAGATTCGATGTGTTAGGGATCTCCTACTGTCATTGTGCCTCCAAGGGGGTTTTGAGCTTAGTGGCACATAGTGACTAAAGTGTCTCGCAGACTGGTCCGTGCCCGCCACGCGGACAACCCCGGACAATGTTTTTTATCATAATTTCTCAGAATTGCTAACGAGTAAACAATAGGAGCCTTGTCATTGTCAGCTGGCCATGCGCCATACGGCATGTGCCAAGCAGTATGGATAGATGCAATTATCGTCGATGCACCTACCATGCATTATGCACAGTTTAACTTTGCACACACTCATACGCACGCAACGTGCCATAAAGGTACGTACCGGGGTTAGGTGGTTTGGAAAACAATTTCATGGAAATATAACTGACTGATATCAACTAGACCACCGTCCCGAACGCACACAATAAGGGCAAAGCGTGGGCCATTCGGCCAACTTCCGTGTCCAGGTACAGAATTGTCGCGTGTAGTAGCCCTCGTCAGACTAGTGCATGATCATTGCTCACCGGGAGATAATTTGCCGTATCGCACGGAATTATTGTTGCATAGCACCTGTTGTTTTTTGTGCCAGAGCATTTAACCTGGAAGTTACCATTAGAACGACCTTACGCGGTTGAAACTATCTTGATTAAAAAGGCGGTATGTTTGCATTGTGATGGAATGTGTCGCAAGTGACGGAAAACCAAATGTAAATAATAAATAGCCGTTGTTCCGCCAATCGATATTCGTTTTTCAAAGGGAAGGTTTGTGCGCTATGAACTTTCATATTAACAAGTCGTCTAAATGCTTCAACAACCTGAGCACTTAACATCCATCCAAGGCGTCGTCGTTTGATCGAATCGTTTGCTGTACGCCAAACGTTTGTATAAGTCTCCATCTTGAAATTCGCTTGTACACGCCTGTGTCATTTTCTTTTTCTGCACAAAAAAACACCCACCATCCCCAACCAGCGATTGTAACAATTGTACCCGTTGCCACCCGTTTTCGGCGACGACCTTTTGCTTGACATTGACCACCGACGCCCGCGGTAGCGCTGAATTTGTCGCCGGCGGTCTAAATTCGTTCGAATGCCGTGCGGCTGCTCTTCGTACGGAGGAAGAGGAATGGCGGAAGTCTAGCTTAGGAGGGGGGGGGGGAAAGGTGTTCGACCCATCCATCCACCTTCGCTTTTAGGATTAGCGGACAGTGACAAAAATGTCAGAAAATTTGCGATCACCGCGAAGTTTTGTTTTTCCGCCCACCGCGGCTGTGACATAAACAGTTTCTCTCACTAACACATCAACACACACGTTCATGTAAGCACTCGGTCGGAATTCGATCACCACCAAAAACTGGGCGGAATCCCAGCCAACAAGGAAATTGTGGCTGTCGGCGAGTGCAGCAGAGCAAGTGTAGAGTGTAGACCTTACGAACTTTACCCCCGCCGGAGGACCTTGGAAGGATCGTTCACTGATCTTTGAGCAGCCAGTGTTGGCTCACTGCCGATGAGTTGCGGCAACGGTGGTCAAGTTCTATTTTTTTCATTCGAATTCTCGGTGGACCCAAAAAAAAAAAAGAAGAACTGCACACACGCTGTGCAACTTACTCCTCCTTCGTTGGTCATCGTTCGCTTGATTTTGTCGACGATACGACCCATCGGGCCGGATCCGCTGCCACCGCCTCCACCACTGCCACCACCACCTCCGGTACTCATTTTGTGACCGTTCACTTAACTTTACTGCAAAACTTCAAACTGCTCCTCGATCACACACCGTACTCGATCGAGTTACGATCGTCAATCATGCGGGATTCACTGTGCGATTCACTTTCACCCGATCACTCGCTGCCGTTGCTGATGCACCTCACCAATGTGGACACTTTGGCTGATGGTGGGCACCCGATTGCACTACTGTTCCACTAACACTTGCGATTCCTGTTCAAGGTTCAAGCTCACGCTGGATTAAGGTTCCAAAGCCACTGAACACCACTCACTGGACCATGCTGCTCCAGAAACGTCGGCTTCGTTTTTCCCCCAAATTTCTCAAGGCTTCCTCTCCCGCGGCCCGCTTACGAACAGCTGATGTAATTTGCACGACTTTGCGCACGATAAATAAACACTCACACACATGCACGTGCCACACCAAAAAGTTACGATACCGTTCACCTGTGCGGACTTAAAATTCGAACAGCGAGAAAGAAAAAAGTAACACGGCAAAATTCGCGCGCGCGTTTTATAGAGACGATAAGGTTTGAAAAGCCGACCGATTCTTCAACCCGCTTATATAGCATTTCTGTCGCTGATTATATGGACGTGAGTTCGCATTTTGAGTGTCCCGTGAGTGCTCACCAACACGTACGTTGGGTTTGGGGTGCGAACCCACAACCCCCCTGAAGGATGGCTACGGTCCACGATCGGATCGGTGAGCACCGAGCTGTGCGAGAAGTTGTTTTGGGGTGGCCACCCCACATGCGCGATATCTTCTGCTCGGGGGTGGCGCCGCCGCCTTTTCATGTTGAATGTCACCGAAGCGAATTTTGGCTTTTGGGGAACAAAATCTAAAAATGATCTACTCAACAAAATGGGAGCTTGCGTGTGTTTTCTCTCTCAGCGGAGGTGCTCACACAGTGAAGTAGTTGCTGCAATGATCGATCGTTGCTCTAAACCATCAACCAACTGCGCCAACTTTGAGCAGGAGAAGGTAAGAAAGTGATCAGTTTTTTCGCACACGACCCGCATTCCACACACGGGCTCAAGTTTGTTGGGAACTCCCCATACACACACACACACCGACAAATACCAAGCACCAAGGGTCGGTCGATGAAATTGGCAGCAAAAAGGCAGAAGGCAACGCATGAACCCAACACCTCCCGGTCGTTGTATGTGGTTTTATTTTTCTGCTACGATCGGTGTGTTTGGGGGACAAGCAAAGCTACAAGAAAATGGTTCGGGGGCTGCTCTGCCTACTTCACCCCCCCCCCCCCCCCTTCCAACATAATCGCAAAACATGACAACCGCTTTTCCACTGGTTGTGTTGGTGCACCGGCGTTTCGTTGTGGTGAGTGGAAATTTCCTATGCTCTCAATGCATGTTTTGAGCCCCGTATGCTGGTGTGTTTTATATCTTTCTTTTGCTATGCTATGCGCCGGGTTTTTTTGTTTTTGTTTGTTTTTTGTTTGCTTGTGGAGGTCTCTTCGTCCCAACGAGAGATGCTTTCTGGTGTGTTCCAGAAGGAGCGAAGAAGATCAACATCCCGTGCAGTGAAAGAAAAAAAAACCCACTACAGCAAACGTGAAGTGCAGCACGTGCAGCAGGCTGAGCGATCTCGTTTTGTATGTCGAGTTTGGTGTCGTTAATGGGCTTGCGAGCGAGGGATGAGTTTGGTTTCTATTTTTGGCGGATTGGTCGGTGACGAGTGCGATCGATGGCATTTCATTAGGGCGCGCAACAACTGTATCTCGTGCTGTGGATAATATTGAGGACCAAAGGCATATCTTTCGGAGGAAGATAATTTACTCTTAATGTCCCCCATAGTCTATGAAATCGTCGAAGATAACGAGAGCAATATAAGCACTCTACCACAGCGTGTTGGTAGACCTACTCTATTCGTCAAGCGTCTAGGGAATATCTCACACCAATTCCTGCCTGGCACGAGTTCGGTGGATGAATCCTGCTCCGAAAAAAATGGACCACACAGAGATCCCTAAACAAGCTCCATCTTGAAGTCTTTGAACCCCTTTCGTGATGACTGGTTAAAATAATCGTCCACAAATCACCAAGTTGACCTTCGCAACATGTTAGCTTCCTTTAAGCCCTATCACAGATCCACGCTATCGATACCGAGCAATTGAGGCTCGAGCGCGCGCGCAAACACCATCCATCCCGCAGATAATACTTATTGGCAATAAATCGAACCAACTGTCGGTTTGCAATCGATTCAATTCCCCCAACCCGCCCAAAAGCCGGACAGAGCGAGGGTCCCGCCAAGTGCTTTATCAATCCTTTTCAATTGTACGGGATCGTAAATAGGCGCTAATTGTCTTCCGTATCGAATTAGCCGAAGTGCGTCCGTACCGTGGTTTATTCTAGATAAGTACGGGCTCCCCATTTCACGTGTCAATCGGATGTGATGTCCTCTGGCCGAACTTGAGCGCGGGATGGCGCGCAGATTAAACCTTCCGCGTGCGGAAAAGGGCGCACTGTCCCCACTTGAGGGCAGTCTCCACTTTTCTTTGGAGCAGCAGCAAAACAAAAGAGCTCGCAGGTCCCCCTATCATTAAGACAACAAACCGGCGGTCGAGCTAATCCTTGCTGCCGTGAAGCCTCGTCGTGTGTGCAAAATGGGTTACAAGATGTTTGTGAACGGTCGTACGAACTTGAGCAACTTCTCCAACACGCGCGGGGCCCGCACAGTCGTAAACCGGAAGAGAGCCTATGGCAAGGTTGATCGTGATTCACACACGCGGGTTTTTCTTAGATCCGGATATACTACGAGCTAAGGGTACGTTTAAGGGAAGCTTGTCGTGATTTTATCGTACAATTCCTGCTTGACGTGATCTACAGTCCGCGTACGTCAATCTTGACCTGCCTTCATCTGTTTGACCTGATGATTTATCGCCTGATATATGCCCTGAGTACGGTCCAGATTTTGCTTCGACACGGTCTAGAGTCTCTCCGATTGGCACCTCTCATCCGGAAGATCTGTGGCATACTGAGACACTGCAACGTGTACTCTTGTTGGTTGTTGATTCTGCCACACATTTGCCAGCGTCCACATCGACACAGCG
Organism: Anopheles stephensi; assembly: GCF_013141755.1. NCBI lineage: Eukaryota > Metazoa > Arthropoda > Insecta > Diptera > Culicidae > Anopheles > Anopheles stephensi. The sequence goes on from NC_050203.1 coordinate 21,265,260, forward strand.
CAATGGGTTAGAGCTACCTTCGCCGAACGAACCCCATTCGCTACGTGTGTGCATACACGGCACGCAGTGTTTTGCGCACAATCGAGAGAGAACTCCGACTGTACATGAGTAACTCACCGAGTCCACCCAACTGTGGACAGGTGTGTGAGCATATGATGGGGGACCCACTCACACACACACACAGGCCCAGACATCGCATCAAAACATGATTTACGTGCTTGTGTGTATGCGTTCAAGGGTACAGACGAGCCCCCGTAACGTTGGTCGAGCCCTCGCACACGGTTCGTCGAATAAACGGCGGTTTTTTTTATCCCCGCTACCCCCGCCATGCCATCCCCTCTCACTGCTCCAACTGCATACCAGCTACTAGTTCCAGCCATCCGCTTCCACAACCACCACCTCCAGCAGCGTCTATCGCAAAGATCCCACGTTGCAAATATATAGCGGCCGCAACTGGCAGCACGTTCGATGGCGTGGACGACTTTTTGCGCGGGTATTCTAATACCTCCGGCCTCGTTTACCGCTCGCCCAAGTCACCCACATTCGTTGGACGAGCCCACAAAACAACACGCGGATCAGCTTTCAGCTGGTGCGGGTTAGGGTCCCACCGATCGTGATGCAACACGTGTCGATGTTGGGGTGTGTGTGTCGCCGACAACTTCAATTCTCAAAAGCACAGTTAATGTGCTAAAAGAACCAGGATTTCCTGGAGCTCTAGCATGCGACACCTCAGCGCTCCACAAGTCCACGAGAAAGCAAACACAAAGACGCGAGATCTGATAACGCACACCGGATGCTTTTGGATGGGGTGTGCGATATCAATTCCGGCGTGTTGGTTTGGCCCTTTGGATACCAAGTGCGATAAGTGTGTGTAATGTTTCGATAATTTGCTCGTTTGCGTGTTTCGTTTCCTTCCGTTTCGAAGGGTGAAACGAACCATGAACGAGCTGCTGCTGGTCACTGTCGGATGTCATCGTTGGAGAATGAGGTGATGACTCTGCCGTTTTGTGTGTGTGTCCTCTTGGGCTGCAAAAAAATGCTTTGCTGACGACACTCTCCGATGCTATTACGGAAATACGGACGTAAAGAGGTAAGGCATGTTCAAGTGCTTCCATCATGCCTGCCCCGTTCCGGGATGCTCCAACAGATCGTCCGACTTCGGTTGGCTAGGGAAGGTGTGACACACATTTGTCGATATTTTCCCAGCTGTTGACGTACTTGTGGCCTTTCGCACGGGCCGACGTAATAGTCTCCCTGGATGTCATCATGCGAAGAAATGCTCCAAACCCACAGTGCTTCTCTCCGAACAAACAAGTTGATCATAAAACGATCGGTGCTTACAGAGCCGGTTTCAGGAAAAAATCGGCACCTCTGTGTGTGTGTGTTTTTTTTTTCGGATACTTCAGAAAACGTGACGTTGTTTCTAAGGGAGAGAGCAAAAGCAAATACCATGGACCAAAGCAGGGACCGCAATAAAGATAAAGTCCAGCACCACAAACCAGTTTGCGCCGGAGTAGAGTTCCGGGTGTGGGGTTGCGAGGAAGATGCGAGAAGTAGCGTCAAGGTTAGCGTCAAACCGTGGGGCCTGCCGTTCGCAAGTTCTTCAGCTACGGGTCATGGTACTGCAGATTTTCCATTCACGACGACGCTTCAACCTGTGTGTCGGTGTCAAGGTTGCCGTAGGACCCTGCGGCTCAAATGTTGTTTGTATCGGAAGCAGCTGTACCGATGCTTATTGCTTAATGGCAGATTAAATAGTGTAACAGCACCGAGGAGCACGATTTTGTTATTCCACAACCATAACAACAAAACCTATTTCGCAACGATTCTAAACGGGTGCTAATTGTCTACACTGGCGCGAAAAAATAATACTTGGGGAATGCCAAAATTAAGCCATGACTCACGGCTGAAGGCACACCGATTTGCCATCGTCAATCTTCATTAATGATTTGGTAACAGTGGGGAGGTTGTGAAGAAGTAGTCAAATACCACAAAATCGTCTTGTTGGTAAATAAAACACTTAACCTTCGCCGCCGATCGCTGATTGACGATCGTTGCGTCGCCATTGCTGGGGGGCATCATTTTCCGATCGCCTTTTGGTAGACAGTTTTTGGGTGGGAGCCGATTAAATTGACACTATTGGGTGCCAATATTGATTGATGTGAGAAAAATGTCGTATAGAGACTGTAAGATAAGGGAGATATAATGCTGAATAGATTGATAATGGTTAGAGATTGTATTTTGAGGTTTCATGTCTATCGTCCATCGCCAATCTTTCTTAGGAAAGTTGTCGGAGATCTTAAGGACCTACGCTATTGACACCTGCAATAGTCTATCTAGCTTCTACTTTATCTTCTCTGCTCTGGGAAAATTACAATATAGTCTAATCGGGAAAGGCTTTGATCCCCCTTTGATTAAGGACACAGAGGCAAAGCATCCGTCCATATAGTCCATATAGAAAATCCTGGACATGATCCTCGACATACGGTATACAACATCTCCAGTCGAATCCGCCTGTGTCTGTACAATAGACAAGCACTTACCTAGTCCTGCAGACAACGCTCATCAGGGGAGTCTCTCTTAAGGTGAGCTCGTCGTCCTATCAACGACAAATTTCAAGAGAATTTCACCTCTCCTCAATAACGATCAAACAAATCTCCATCGAAAGGGAGGACCTTTTACATTTATTATAATGTCAAGACGGAAGTATAAGTGACTGCTAAGGCTAACATCTTCCAGTTCTAAGAGCCAGTCTGAGTGGGCTTGCTTAAAGCACCTTATACGAGGGTCTGCTGCCATGGGATTTAGCTCACGTGATCTTGCTCAAAGGATTTTATTCAAGGGATCTCGCACAAGGGTTCACATCCACAGAGATAAACTTAAAAGGTCTTATTGGTTCTGAAAAATATTTCTGATGCGATCTCTATCTGATCTCTGCCATCTAGAGCTCTACAAGATCCCTCCAATAGTTTTGTTAAGTTGACCAGAATTTACAGAGTTTATCCGTGCCTTCAAGTTCCTATGTTAAGCTCAAACTAAATGTTTACTTAAAAATTATAACATTACTTTATGTGCTATAAAATTAATCACTAATCCTTTGTAGCATGTACCATTGCAAGTAATATCAAAAGCAAAAGGTGAATGCTTTTTGAGTCTCGTTTTCGACGAACTCTTCCGATATTGCTTAATGGTTCAATGGCGATGCACACCGCACCGCTCCGATCCACCTACAGGTTTCGCATCGTGTTTGTTGGTTTCGTTGGCGGTGGTGTGGTGCGTGTTTTACTTTCTAGTTTCAAGGTCCCTTATCGCGACAAAACCACCGCGCCCCAGTTTTATTTCACCTGACCCGGGGGTGCCTTTACTCTTGTACCGGTTTTTTTTGTTTGACTGTCGCTGCTGTCAAGTTGAAAGCCCATACTACTACCAACAAACTGTCCGACAGTCATCGTGTGTACGGAAAAAGTAAATTTGGAAGGGTCGTTCCGAGCAAGCCCGGCGTGCTCACACAACCTTCAAACGAGCAAGCCGCGCGAAACGAACGTACGATCACTTCCGACAGGGACGAATCGTTCTAGAACAAAGCATCGGCAAGCCTTCTCAGCACGAGACGTGAGAAGCGCTGCTCAACCTGCTGCACATGCAGTTCGCGATCGGTATCTAGCGCAAAAGCCGGGCGCATTGTTGCAGGCAAATCAAAGTCTAGACAGAAATCCGCATAATTTACGGCTGACAATAGAGCAGGAAGGCTGTGCCTCCCTGTAATGCCTCCTGCTCTCTCGCTACCCTGGAATTTCACCTAAGGGGGACAATTAAATATGCAACTTTAGCCGGAAACCTATTTTTAGACCTCTTTGAGATACGGTAAGGTGGAGCAGTGTCATCAGGCTCGATCATTAAGTCAGATTATATGCTTCACTGTCGCTGACGTAATATCTCGATCCTGTCCTGTCGATCTCCCACCAGCAGCACAGGATGCTGTCTAGCCCCGTTCGGTGGCATTGGATGCACGTGCTTATTTTCTACCCAACGGAGCTCACGTAAACCGGCGGGTAGTTTGGAGACCGAATGGGAAGCCATTTCCGTAAAACAGGTCCCACTCGTCTGATACGGTTGGCAGCAGTGGAAAATTTTTGCAACCAGTTATCATCCTTCACATTAAAAATCGTTTCGGAATTTCGAGCACAATGAGCACGAGTTAATTTAATGGTCGAACGAATTAATTGATTAAAACTTGACCAATCGCGAGAGAACTGGACCCACTATGTTAAACGGAATGAGTGAACAGGAGATCTCTCAGATTCCGGAGAGCGGAAGTTGAATCCATGTGGATGTTTGTTGCTGTCGTTTTATTTGACATTAAAAAGTATTCAATGATATTCAAAATTAAATCAAATTTTGCACTTTTAGATAATTCGCTAGCTACATAAATTCCAGATGTGATGATATCTTGTTCAGCGATTGATGTTAAGAACTTAAAGGATTTGTGAGCGAGAGGGACATTGAGGAGCGATTTTATAAGAATGAAATATTAAGACAAAAGTAGGTGAGCAAACTAATCCGTTTATTATTTCCAAAGATTTCTTAAAAATAAATTCTACACATTCTTCTTCTCCTTCTTCCTTGACACTACAACCTCGGGAGGTCTCCCATTCCTGGCTTTCTGTGACTTGATTTTACCCATAGCAAAGCAGCCCTACGTACGGGGACGCGGTCTGGATGGGATTTGAACCCCGGTCCTGTCTTGTGAAGACCAGCGCCGTTATCGCCTCGGCCACCAGACCGCCCCACCTTAGCTGTATCCTGAATTCTACACCTTAGCTGAATTTAATTGCTTCCAGTAAACTTCCAGTTCAAATTCTTACGACATATCATCCTCCTTTTAATTGTTGTACTCCTCTAAAGCACTTACTTCTGATGCTGAATGCTATGCCAAAAACATACACCAATTTCAAATACTCACACACACACACAGTCACTCATCATCGAGCCTAAATTGCAACGCTTGAAGCAGCAGTCTCTAAAGATCGGCCAGGCGCGTGATGTAATTAATTAAACTGACTTTGCACAATGTCAAATTGAGGCATGGGTCGCGTCGGTCAGGAAAATGGTGATCGCGTTTTCGCCCAACACTGTCCAACAATTGAACCTGTATGTGAGTGTGTGCGTGAGTGTCTCTTTTTTGGGGGGTGTGTCCCGTGCAACGATACCAACACAAGCAACGCACACCATCCGGCGTTCGGCGGCCGGCGCGGATTGTGAATTGAATAATTAGTGCAAGCTTTGTGATTATTTTATCAGATTTTTAATAAAACAATTGTAACGTCAAACTTCTAACTAACGTGGCAAATTGCTCGGTTGCGTGTTCCGATAGTCCGCGATATGTTCGGTATCGCACGTGTCGACCGGTCGAGTTTGAATTATTATCTCTGTCGCAATAATCGGGTTGCAAGCCATTACGATTACATTATTCATAACTGGGCGCCCGCCCCCCCACCGGCTGATGATGATTTAAATCGCATTAATGTAGATGGTTTTATCGATTAGCTTTCACCGCTGAATTTAATAAAAGCCAGGCCGCAAAAGGAATGTGGTATACAAATGCATTAAAGGGATTTTATTTAAATTGAACCACAAAGCTCGAGCTGGGCCGGCGTGTGTGCATTTATCGTTTTATTATTGAAAAGTCTGTGAGCTGAAACAAAAATGACTAAACGAATTTTAGTGCTATAATTCTCCGTCCGTCGTACATTGGACCTGATCCGATATCCATAGGCCAAGTCGAAAAAATTGGCCGGCAAGCATGACGGAGTTAATACTGAGATTAAAATCTTATCCATCAAACAAGCCAAGCCCCCCGTTATGACCAACCGGCATGACTGGCTAATTGGCGGACGCGGGTAAGTTGAATGTTTGGAATGTCACTCCGTTAGATGGTGGAAGAAAAAGTCCTTAAAGACCGCGTGTGTGAGTGATAATGATAAGAAGCCGACTGTGACATACAAAGTGCGGCGAATGTAACAAACTGAAATTCATCTGAATGTTTTGTAATTTGGATGATGCAGGTTTTCCACATGTTGGCATACCGAACGCTCTCTCTCTCTCTCGGTTTCTCCGTCAGGCACAACGTCACCGGTCGGTTCATTTCACATGATCTGTCTGACGTCGCTAGGTAATGACGTACGCGAAGGGTAAGCAAGGTTAATGTATTTTTGTCCACACATACACACACACACACCAATCCGCCCAAAATTCCCGCATCGGGGGGGTTGCACGGGTGTGTCTTCGAATCGTGCCAACACACATGCCGCCCGGTGACCGAAGTACGCGCGCTGATTCATACCGGGTCTGCAAGCTGGCAAGATCGGAAACAGCAGCAGTGCCCAACGCAAGATAAACGACATGTGGTGAAATATCGTTATTGATTCATGATTGTTTTTGTGCGGAAAGGAAATGCAAACCGGAGGACATTGTTGCACCAGAAATGTTATAAAACAATTTAAATTCCTTATTCCGTTTTGCTTTCCTGGCGTAAAACTTTTCCATGCCGATCGGATACGATGTGCGGCCCGGGACAGCCGTTGACAGTCGGTCACTAATGAATGCTAATCAATTGGCATTGGCGATCGTGTAGTGGTGAGGCACCGGATCGGTTATCGGGTCGCTCTTAACTCTCGCGTCGAATCTGCGACTAGAAACTAAAAAAAAAACCCAACCACGATCGAGATGACACAAGTCGTACGGTGCGGCATGCTTCAATTGATTTGACAGCTAGCTGCCAATTGTGGCACACGAGAGAGAGAGGGCGCTAGTACACCTACCCCAATGACGTAAATCGGCCATCGATGACGTGCATGTAAATTTCATTCATGATACTGGTAGGGAAATTGCTCACAAAATGCTAACTTCAAGAATAAGAAATGTATTCTTTGATATTGGGTGGAAAATTTTCGACCCCTGTTCGTGTCATCCCCTCCGGACACGACTCGTGTTGTTCCGACGCATCGCATCGGAACGCTGCGAAACTGTTGTCCGATCGAATCGAATCGATCGGGTGTAGTCAAGGTTAAAACAATTAAAATCGATCAATCTGGACGGAATTAATTGGACGGAGGATTGGGGTTGCGTCGTTGTTCCGCGCACTCAGCGCCGATTGAGCGAAGCCGTGAAGTACGTGTATCAAAAAACAATTCCTTTGTCCATATCACATTTCACGAATCAATCATATTGGGCAGCTCGGATCACAACTTGGTCTGCTCCAACTGTCAACCATTCGTTTGTTTACATCAAGCTCCGAAGATTCGGCCACCACTACCATTCGCACAATTTTCGTCGTGGAACGTGTCACGCACGGCAACGAAATGGCAATAATTGGCATGGGTGGGTCTCCGGCTCTTCGATGATTCCGTTGATTGCCAAAATTAGTCGCGTACCTCAGCATCATCTCGGCAGCACGCGTGCGTTGCGTCACGTTGCTTTCCTTGCCCAATGTACATTAGTCAATCTATCGGGTGTTTTTTTTTTGCATAAAACCGTGTTCGTGTTGCGTTCAACGGCGAGGGTCAAAGCGGACCGGCCTGCCACTTTGTTTTTTGGCACATTTTCCTCTCGTTTCTTCTGCACTCGGGTCGTGTAATTTGATAAACTACTCGGGGCGATGAAGTTTTTGTTTTGCTTACACATAAGAGTACAAACCAAATTTTTATTTGTTGTTGCCACTGATGTTGCCTCGAGGGTGTGGCAGGACGCTCCGCTCGGCGAGTTCGAACATACAAAGATGACATTCATTTCACATTGAATGGCCTTCGGCTTTTTTATTGGTGAGGCGGTAAATTCGCGGGAAGTGAATAATTTGTACAACGCGCCGATTAGCACACGAATGTTACCAGTGGGTTGAGTTGGGTTGGGTGGGCCGGCGTGTTTGTTTTTGAGATCGGCCCGCCTGAAGATAAAATGTTTGTTGAATTGGTGGAGGAATAGATTGGTAAACAGATGCAACCCATAGGTGGTGTGGAATGCAAGCTGATTAATAATAATTTTTTTCTTAAGTAACTTAAGTAACAGCACTAATAGGAAAATGTTTGTAGCTGAAAATAAAAGAGAAAAATACAACTCAAAATAGGAAAAGAAAAGGCAAGGGGATCTATTATCTCACTCGAATGTTAGAGAAAAGCTCTCGATTATGCCAATACGTTAGAGACCTCCAAGACGATAAAATTTTGGGTGAGCTTTTACTATAACGTTCATTGTGATTGCCAAAAGGGATGCTCATTTTTGTCAAAAAATATATCTTCAGACCAGAGCTAAGGAAAATGTTGCCCTGGATTTATTTTCCGAATTGCATTAATTTTTCGGAGGATTGAAGCGTTTTACAGAGGATTGAATAGAAAAAATATACGAATGAATGAGGAAGACCAATGCAGATTGCATTGTAACTCTCTTTGTTTTGCCAAGTGTAACTCTCTGGAGATGGAAGCATTTTTTTTCCAAAGCTTATATAGTTCCAACATATTTCTTCAATAATTAAGGAGTATTAGGAATACTCTGAGTAAACTGAAAAAGCTATTGTAGCAGTTAAAATTTCCTCTTACTGTTGGAAGTCCTTTTTAATCATATGTCCGAAAGAATGGGCCATTAATTTAAACTAACGGTCATTGTATAGCTAAAGCCCGGTGCAAAAACATGAGGATTCGAAATTAATATAATTGTAAATTAATATATTTCGACTTGCCACAGAACAAACGTATTTAGTATTTTTTCTGTACTTCACTTTCAAGCCATTATCATGCCAATTCAAGCGACAATTTTAATCACATCTCAAATCGCTCTACGTCCTTGTGAAAGAGTATTGCTCTTGTTTACAACTTTCCATTAGTCTCGCGCTATGATCTAACCCAAGCATCACCATCACATAACAATTATGTTCACCATTTTGCAAGAAGCCAGTTTTATCCTTTACGTTGAAGGTGAAAGTGATATATTTAGACCGGATATTCATCATCCCGGTCACATTGCTCTCCCCCCCCCCCCCTGGCTAAAATTTGCTGCCCAAAAATAATATCCAACACAGTTAGTCAGTCGGGAACGCGAAATTTTGGGGCGGAAAAACTTTGTAAATAAACACACACACAAATTTGCCAACTCGTAGTGCCGACGAGACACGCGAGATCAGCGAGTTAGATAATTGTCAACAACGTGTCTTGTTTTTTTCCTTCGCCTCGTAAGTATTTTTTTTTCTTCATTTTTACCACAGCTTCAGGTGTTTATTTATAGTGCTTACCATACTTTCTGCGCGACACACATTAATATTTGTGTCGCGCATTGTTTAAGACGGATCGTTTGCTGCGCAACAAACAACCGGCGTCATACGCGATCGTGTACTCGCAGATGGCATGTTCTCCCCCTCAAAAGCGTCAAAAGCGTAGGGAGGGAAACAGTTTTCCTTCTACCAACATGAATTGAAATGAAAAATAAATTCCACGTTCCAAGTGTTTGTATCCACTGTATGAATCGTGAGCCAGCCAGCCACTATTTGGAGGTGTGTCGTCGTCTGGCGGTGTAATTATGGCGGAACGAACGTTATCTGTTCGCGTAGTAGTAATGGAGGGTGGCGTACCACCCTTACAACCAATCCCCCCACCCACCTGAGAACAGTTGGCGAATGGCCGTGACCATGGCCATTTTGTATCGATCGACCGACGACGGGCTCGACTGTTCTACTAGCGCGCGGCTTACTTTGATAGTGAGCGAGCGAGAGAGAGAGAGAGAGAGAGAGAGAGATGCAGCATATACACGATGACGTATGAGCGCGCACGCTTTTGCTACAGCGCACGTGACACGTGTTTGAATTTTCTCGCCGCCCCCTCCCATCTGGGACACGGGGGGTTGTAATGCAGGGTTAATGGCGCCACTCGTGAGACATCCTTGACCGTGGTGCGGTTGGAAAAACTCGCAAAAAAAAGCACCGACTTCGTTCTCGGAGGTGTGTTTGTGTGAAATGTCACACTACAATTTGACAGGAGTACTAGATGTACTAGGCGTGAGCATAAGCAAGCCGTCACGCGGAAGGGCTATTTTGAGCTCTACGGCGTGGTACAGGAAAATTGACACCAAAGATTTCCCACGCTTCGGGAACCGCGGGATCCACCCACAAACATGGTCTCTGCGCACGGTCTGAATCATTTTCACGTCCATGCTAAGTCCGCGCCCGTGCTTGATCTTTTGCCGCCGACCACGGAACATCGAACGCGGTTTTGTTATGTGTTGCGAATTACTCACACATTAGCGGAGTACGCTCACTCACTCGCACTCGGTGGGAGAGAGAGACAGAGAGAAAATGGAAAACAGGCCATTGGCCGTTTCAGGTAGAAGGAAGTGGACTGGTTACTAATAATCAACCCCTATGCAATGCGTCATATCGGCGAAACGTATAGTAACGATCGGATCGGATCGCTACCACTCGGCTACCGACACCCTGGGAAGGGGCTTTGACCAATTAAATTGTTTTCAATGTTCAACTTTAACCCCCGTCTTCGGTTGTAGCGGTATGGGTGCACACACACAAACACAATGCGACGCCGTGTTGGTAGGGGTGATCGTATCGTAATTGCAGCTCGGTTTTTGCGCACTTTTGATCCCCGGTGACTGATCCGCGTACCTTCGATTTGGTTCATTTGATCGATCCAGCGTTGTGAGTGACCCATACGGCCATGAATGAATATCCGGATTGCGGGTTTTTTTTTTGCGTATTACCGAAAATAATAAAAAGGATCAAACGCATATCGCTCTGCTAACGGAACTACTACGCTACTACGCGTTCAATCAAGCAGAACCACGGTTCCGGTTTGTAACGTGAAGCGTGAGGACTCTCCGGGGCGGTTGAAAAAAAAAAGGAAAAACAACACCAATTTTGGCAAAACCAACAAAAATAAAAACAAAAGGCAAAACGCAAAAACACGCGCAACGTCCTTCAACCCTGCAAACGTGTTGTGTAGGGTGCATTTGGACCCGGAAATATTTGGCCATGAAATTGTTTTGAAGTTGAACTACTGCTTGCGGTGTGAAAAATAGACTACGAGTAAGATTATTGAGGGATTTGTTTTTGGTGTTCGGTTACCTGTAGAATGCTGGTTTGTTTTGATTTTTTCAGGAGTATGTGTTTGGTTGTTATTATTTTTGGGCGATTTGATCTTGGATGGATTGTGTTCGATAGAGATGGAGAGTGTTACAGAGTATTTCTAGATGAGTGGAAAGGGAGAGGTTAGCAAGTTAACCAGAAATGTTAGACCAATCGAAAAAGAAGACTGAAATGGATGAAGATTGGATTATAAACTTATTAAAGAATAGATGATTTCTGGAAACTAATCCAATTTCTTTTTGAGTCATATGAAAGGCAAGGCAAATAAGCCTTATCAATTGGGGTCAATCGATCAAGCAATTGCATCGTCCAGAGGATCGTGTTATGCAAAAGGGGACCAAAAGCGTTCAAATAAAAGGCAGGAGCTGGACTGTTGTAGAGAGGCAGAAGCTTATCTTTTTTCTTACTAAACCCTTCTAAAAGGTCTATGTCTTTTCTGTCCTAGAAGAGAACTTACCAGAACCATTACTATGCAATCAATTAACGAATTAGATAATCTTCCCGTATCCGAGGATTTTTTCTGATTACGCTTTTGAAGGACCATTTGAAGATTACTGCTCATGTTTTGGAGAAAATTTATTTATAATGAAATATTATCTAAGCTTCTCAACTAAATGCGATGCGAACATCCGTCGCGACGGACACTACAGCTGAAACAGTGCATTTATAGTCGCAGTTCTCACATACGCCTCTGAGACATCGACTCTGGAACTGGTAAAACCCTCTTAGCCGCGTTCGAGAGAAAGATGCTCAGAAGGATTTTCCGAACCGTATGTGTGGAAGGACAATGGAGGAGCCGCTACAATGACGAGCACTACGAGAGCTGTACGATGAGCTCGTCATCCTGCAGCAAATTAGACTCGACAGGCTCCGGGGGGTTGGTCATTTCATGAGAATGACACCGGACAGAGTAGGCGTGATAGGCCCAAACTGAGATGAAGTGATGGCGTTGATGTGTCCGCCAGAAAGGCCGGGATAATCGATCGGCAGACGAAGGCGCTGGACCGAGAGAGGTATCTACAGAAATCTCTACTCCGTATAGGGGCACATTTTGTTCCTAACTAAAACTAAGGCTGAAGTCACTGATCCAGTCACATACGACTAGCCGTGCAGACGAGGTCTTGCAATTCAAACTGCCGTCCGCCCCTATCCGTCAAATACCGATACAATTTTTGCACACGTCTGAGCAGTGACTCCACCCTAATTCGCACATTTATAGCTCGAGTGGCTCTGAGACACTGGCTTTGTTCAAAATTCCCACAAAAAACCTCTTAGCCTCGCACTTTATTGCGTCAAGCTTCAGCAGACTTGGCATATCATTAGAATGGCTCTACATTCGCTTTCAATTGGACCATCTTCATATCCAGAGCCCTCCCCGATTAAAAAAACTTTGCAGAAACACCCCCGACCCAATATATTTCACAACGTTAATCAATACTGCCTTGCAGCTTCCGAAGATCATACGCACAGTAAGAGGTGAGTTCAAAGTCCAATCGAAAGCACCGCAAGTGCCTCCCTAAATTATTGCTGACGCCACTGTCTTTCCTTCAAACAAATCTGTCCATAAATTGTCGCCCATTACCATAGTACTTTGATTTGAAAATTTCCTGGCCACTCGACCACTCGTAGAATAGGTATTGATGAGCGACGACAATGTCGGTTTAAACGCTCCACCACCCTCCCGCATATGACGCAGTTTTATCAATCGATATCGATCAGCAGAACGTCGTTTAGATTCAGATACGAGGCTCGGTCAATTGTGGCACTCGAGACAGAGAGAGAGAGAGAGAGAGAGAGAGAGAGAGAGAGAGAGAGAGAGAGAAAGCCTTCAGAGTTCGGGTTCGGTCCGGTTCGAAACGTGTGGCGCCACACGTAGAGAGTAGTAGTTCGCAGGTTCGCCGATCTCCACATGACCGTACACCAATTGGTTCGATCAGGGCCGATATGTGTGTTGGTTTTGTTGGAAGGCACGGACCGAGCCGTGCCCCCGTTCGACAAATTGGCAATTGACGTTTGGCTTGTTTGCGAGGGGCAGCAAAGAAAAGCAACACGCAATCGAAAGAATCCGCAATTTGTGTGAGGTTTGCACGGTAACAAAAGGGGTTGAAGGTTGTGACGATGGCGTGACGAGGCTGGACACTGTTGTGATGATGTCCACGCTACGAGCGGCACGTATACAGTAGCGTGTAATTCTGCCACACGCGATCTGACTCAATAGAATGTGGTCTATTATTGGAAGAGTTAAATTGAACAATTTTTGTTCAAATAATTTATATTTCAGCAATAACAGGTGAAATTTCGCTCTGGAGTAAGAAAATCCTCCGGTTGTAGTATCGCTACTCACTGGCAGATGGCGCTACATCAAGGCGCTAGCAAGCAGCTCGTGCTAATTTGAAATTATGTATTTTAGCGAACGGTTTTAGGTGGCTCAAAATTCTTCTCGTAATTTTAAAAAGTACTCACTAGAAAGCTAGGAACATAAATTGTACATTTCCATCACGGAATTGTTCTACAACGATGAGTTGCAGACAACCGGACCGGAGTTCATATCCGGACCAGGTCGATCACGATCGTGTCAGGAATTTCCACCATTCACCAACCGGCAAGTCACCTCTTTAATTCTCGCAACAAATCGTGGCTCACAAAACCGGGATTGTCATTTACATCCGCCATCTGCCAAGATTAGTCAAACGGACACGCCTGCAGCGTCACTCATCGACGCGCAATCAAAATAGGACAAATGGCACGTCGCGAAATTTTGCAAAACGTTTGCATCATGTAAACATGCTGTGGTATGTTACCGAAGGCAGTACACAAATACACAAGCACACGCATGAGCGTACCCGGCATTAAGCCAGACACCGCTCACCCATTTCGGCTTCCGGATGAATGAAATGAGTCAATGAATGAATGGCGTTAAAGCAAAAGGCGTAAGCATAATTTGTGTTGCATTTCGTTACCGGCCAATTGCGCAATCCGAAAGACAATTTAAGTCTTTGTGCCTTTGCATATCTTTCATCGTCGCTAGATGATCAAGTGCTGACGAAATGAAACTGCCCTGGGTGAGGATGGCCAACAGGGAGGGACTGGTTGGTAAAATCGTGTAAACAAAATTGCTTGATTCCGAATCAAACTTGCGTCATGCGTTTTCGAGGTTCATTCTGTGGGCTGTACTTGTGTGTTGTGAGGGAGAGTAAATATGAACATTGTATACACGAGACATACCAGAAATGATCGGATTGGAATTGGAAAACGCATTTCTTTTTCATTGCTTATTTTGTATGATTTTGAATCGAAACTGCTTCAGATGATTCCTATGCATCAGAAACATCTTCCAGAATGATCCCTCGAACGCTAGGCGATCAGATGATCCTCCGTCCGGTCACAGAGCAAAACGCTTCCTGCTAAGGTTTATTCACAAAATTCCACTGTCTGCTACTCAAACTTGGACAGTTTCTCTTGAAGGGATTTTGATCCTCTACGATATTATGGACGGAAGTCTGACGGTAAAGCCCCCAACCGGCTTCTCATTAGCTTCTGTTACATACCTTGGACTTCTGCCCTGGACGTGGACCTAAGCCGTTTTTTCTTCTGCAAACTGGCGAGGATCGACTATAGGCGACTAAATTTTAGGATCATTACAATCGTCAATATCTTTGCTCAGCAATACCACTCAGATAGACTTTCAAAATCGCCGTTCCTGGACTGTCTTGGCCCCATCTACTTTAAAGCAAGTGATAGCGCTTTTTATATACATAAAAGACAACAAATGGTTTAAGAGATCGTTAGCTCTCAGAGCCATGATAGGAAAAAAGCCGGACTAGATTTGATATAGATTCTGTCGTGTTAGCAAGCATCAAGTAATGCTTTCTGTCGTTCTTAAAACAAGAAAAAAAATCAAGGATTCAAATAAAAACCTTTAAAAAATATTTTTCTAAACAAAAATAGGTTCTCTGTACTCAGGCTTTTTAACGGCAGAAAATCAATAAAAACGATTTGCACCGCAATGCTGGCCTTATATCGATCGCAACCTTTTAACGCGTTAAATATTTAGCCTAATGTTCCACCGTACGCTCGTGCCCTTTCGTTGTGGCCCCTTTTCCACTTTGCAGCAACATTATATGCACCATAAAAGAAGAAAGCACAATCGTCTTCTTAGCTTACAACACTCTAACGCACACCTCACCATAATTCTCTTCCCCAGACGCGTGCCTTCGTTGCCAGGCGGAAAGCAAAAAGGACACCCTCGGCCGGCAAGACTGTGTTGTCGTGTGGGGCGAGTGCAACCATTCCTTTCACCACTGCTGTATGTCGCTGTGGATAAAGCAGAACAATCGGTGCCCGCTCTGCCAGCAGGAATGGTCCATCCAGCGTATGGGCAAATAGGTCGATCATCGCCACCATGTTTCTTTCCGGCTCTCCAACTCCAAACTTCAAAAACGGCACGTGAGAAGAAAAAAAGCAAAGCAGCAAAAGGCATCCGAATCTCGGGGTAATGTGTTGTACTAGACTTTTTTTTTAAATAAATAAATAAGTGACATCGCCAGCCAATGTAATTAGTGTCGATCGTAAATAGTATGTAGGTGTATTATATTGCATCTCGCTTAGCGGTTAGTTTGTCGTTGTCGTTACAGAGCTTCTAGACCGTTTGTGGAATGTTGTTGGTACTGGCGGTGCTGCTACTGTACCGTACGTACTTATCCAGCTGGAAGCTATCCTCCCGATAATCTTCGTCCACTACAAACACCTGCAGAAAGTTGTCAAACTCGTACTTGCGCTTCGTAAACACGTCTGTCAGCTGTAGCGCGGAAATCACAATCAACCCCAACCGTACCGGACAAACGGTCAGTGGGAACTCTTTCATTTGGCCCGGTTCGATCGGGCCGAGTGCAAATTCTGTCACACCGGTGTAACCGCAGCCCGGCTTAGCTTTCGTGTTGAGGCTCATCAGCAGATCCATCGATCGTTCGCTAGTGTTTGTTACCCGGCACCGAAAGTTGAATCCTTCCCCAATACGTACGGTGCTGTTTGCTTCGATCACGTTCAACCGAAGATCGCTGTATTCCAGTGCCTACGTGGATGAAAGCAAAGAGAAGGAAACGGTTTATTACCCACCAAATGGCCACCACCGTTGTTGCCATGGCATTCTTACACAGCGCTGTAGCTGGCTGGTCTGCAGGCGTCCTCGTTCGCCCAAATTGGAACGCCACACAATGTCCAGCTTGCCGATATTGTTGGCCGCCTTCAACGCGCTCGGATCGCGTGCAATTTCCGGTATCGGTCGAATGCAGTACAGAAACTGGCAGCTGTTCTGTGGTTGAAGCATCGTTTTGGACGAAAACACCGATTCGCCCGTCGGTAGCGTGTTTAGCGAAATGACCGTATACTGTTCCGAACTTTCCAGCTCAACCTTCTCGAGACAGATCGGCCCGACGGTGATGTTCTGTATCTGTGCCTCCAGATACACATCGTCCGTTTCGGCGTTGTAGAACTTTGTCTTCACGTCCAGCGGTTTGACGACCTGGAATTTGAAAAACTTCCGGAACGATGTTTCCAATCCGGCCGGTGTCATGTACGAAACCTCGCAGACCAATCTGTGGGGGAGAAAAAGGAAGGGAAATTAAAGGTGGGGGAAAACTTCCCACTAACAGCCTTCACCACTTACATGTGCGTTCCAATCTCTTTCACCTCGTGATGGATGACGTCGTCCAGCGTTTCCTCCGGATTCAACGTTACCGGGCCCGTCTTGTCGGCATGAATCGGAAGACTTACGCGGCTATTGTTCGACTGAAGATCCGCCTTTACCGACACGTTCGACACGGGATGAGCCCGACAGTTGTGAACGCACACATAGCTGGAGAACGTTTCGCCCAGGTAGATGCTACCGAAGCTTTGCGGTAACAGCATAAACTGTCCGGCAGCAATCGTCTCACATCCGGCAACCGATGTCGCATCGTTGTGTAGAATCTTTTGGAACGAATACTGCGGCACATCTTTCGGTTCGGCCGTCAATATTTGGGGGCTGATCAAAGTGGGCCGTGTGAGGCGCATCACTACAAAAAACGGAAGTGATTTAACACGTTACCAGAGCGCCTGACGATGAACACTTGCAGCTTAAATGCTTACCTTTGAGTGCTAGTAAATGTTCCGTCGGTTCAACCATAGCTTTTCAGCTTTTTTAGCGATTTTTTTCCACACAGATCGATTGAAACAACACGATCTGCCGCTTTCCGAGAGAATTTGCCAACCAAAATGTAAACAATGGCTGTTTGACAGCTTCCAAAGGCTGCTGGATTTTTGACAGCTCGCGCTGAAAGCAGCATTTCTGCTGAGCGAAACGTCAAATGGGGAGAAAATAAATACAACGCCAATTTTATTGTTTGGTTTGCTTCTGTGAGACGCGCTTGCATTTTTGGTGTAGTTTTCTCGCAATAATTTCACTTCAAAATGGATGCAAATACATCCATCAAGTCGGAAATACCGATGGAATGTTCTACTCCGCCGAGTGCAGCCGATTTGGCGAATGATCAAAAGCGACGCAGGTAGGTCGAGACAGTCGAACGGCAATACATTCAGCACCGAATGTACCACTCCTATTTCTCGTTTAGCTCCTCACGATCGATCAAACGGAAGCGCTTTGATGATGAAATAGTCGAGTTCAGCATGGCCAGCACACCGATCCAGCAGATAAAAAGTGTCGGCGGAAGATCCCGCACACTCTCCCAGTCGATGGCGGCTCCGCTGGGAACCGTAACCGGACCGGGAACCGTAGCATCACCCGGAAAGAGCACCGTCACCAGTTCGCCACCCGCCACCATTGTAGAACCCATGCAAACGACTCCTTCGATTGTGCAAACACCGGTTCCGGCAGCACTCGTAGCATCACCGCCGCCGCCACTACCACTGCCTACTCCAACGGTAACATTACCACCACCGCCAGCTCCCAATCCGGCCACCAGCATCATGCAGCAGCTAAACTCTAACGCCTCGGTAAACGATAAGAAGCGTGCTCTGAAGAATACGAAGAAAACGAAGAAGAAAAGCGCTTCGCAGCAGGTGGCCGCCAAAGATCTTGGTCGCTGGAAACCGATGGACGATCTGGCGCTGATCACTGGCATCCTGCAGACGAACGATTTGCGCACGGTTCACCGCGGTACAAAGTTCTCGTGCAAGTTTACCATCCAGGAAATGCAGATCCGCTGGTGTTCGCTGCTGTACGAGGAACCCATCTCACGAATCGCTGTTTTGGCAATGCGCAATATGCACCCGGAGCTGGTTGAAAGCGTCCAGAGCAAAGCGTTGTTTTCCGTCGCGGAGGAAGAACTGCTCGGCACGATTAAATCAAACGAAGTACCAACGCTTGAAACGTTCCAGGAGCTACTGAACAAGAACTCGTCCGTCTTTTATCACTCCCGGACGGCGAAACACTTGCTGAACCACTGGCAGCTGATGAAGCAGTACTCGCTCCTGCCGGACCAATCCGTACAATCGCTTCCGAAGAACGATAACATTCTAAGCTTCTCCGATGCGGAAGATCTTATTAACGATGCCGAGCTGGCCGAACCGCGCGATGAAGCGCTCGAAACGGAACTTGCATTGGCTGACCGGAAGAGCAAAAAAGAAATACGCCATCTGGAGAATGAGCTGAACCGGTGGAGTGTGCTGGTGGATTCGTTGACCGGCATTGGATTTTCGCCCGATTTCGACAACCAAACGCTCGCTGCGATCCGGGGTCGTATGGTGCGGTTCTTGATGCGTTCGCAGGAAATCGTGCTGGGCCGCTCGACCAAGGACAGCACGGTGGACGTTGATCTGTCGCTGGAAGGGCCGGCCTGCAAAGTATCACGCAAGCAAGGATCGATCAAACTGCGAAGCAACGGCGACTTTTTCATCACGAACGAAGGCAAACGGCCACTGTACATCGATGGACGGCCGCTGTTGTGCGGTCACAAGACGCGCCTGAACGACAATTGTGTCATTGAGGTAAACATAATCGGAACCGTTCCCAAGCAGTTAGTATGTGACCATGGTGTGTTTCTTTCCCGCTTACAGATTTCGAACCTGCGCTTCGTTTTCCTGATCAACCACGACTTTATCAACGCCGTCCGACAGGAAAGTGCCAAGATGAACATTCCGCTCAACTGAGCTGGAATTGCCCGGTGTGTTTTACATGTAAAATAGCTCTTAATACATTATAATTTGCCCCAATAAAAGCGCTACAACCTGTTTGTAGAACTGAGACTGTTTTTCTTTCCTGCAAGTAGGCTAGTAGGTGGTAGAAGGCTGTGCTTTTTTTTTCGTAAGGTGCATCCTGTTTTCATTTCAGTACATATGCTAGGACATCAGCGCATCGTCGGCTACTATGACGGCAAACATGATTTTACAAAGCGAACTTGAATAGTAAGGGAGCGTGTGAGCTCACTCCGCACGCGTGATTCAATCTTATCGAGTAATTTAGTAACCCCGTGGGGCACATCCTCTTGCACTTCCCGGGAGAACACCGGAACGGAACAAACGACGGACGAGAAGAATGGAAAACAAAAATAGGCGTCGCGATTGAACGGTCTACTTTTTGCTCTCATCCTCCTTACCATCCTTACTGTCCGACTGTGACTTCTTGCTGCCGCTGCTGCTGCTGCTGCTATCCTTGTTCAGCGAACCGACCGCATTACGTACCGCTTCCGACTGGGGATCGACGCCCGGCAGGTTCTCGAGCACGCTCATCAAGTATTCGGGCGAAACGCCCACAATCTCGACATCCTCCACATCTACCTCCATCGGCGTGTCCTTCTCTTGCTTCTGCCGCTTGGCCGGCTGCGAGATTGGTTCCTGTGCGTCCTGCATCGACATCTGCATGGCGAAAGCGATCTGCTCCTCTTCAGTCATGTTGGCAAAGTCCGGCATCGAATCGTCCGTCGGCATAATTTCGCCCGTCGACAGTGCCAGCGCACGCTCCAGCATTGCTTCCTCTGCGTGCGGTTCCGAACCGGCGGCACGTGGAGCACTGGACGAAGCGCCGGCCGTGCCTGCTGCCGTACCGGTTGCTTCCTTATCACCACCGGTAGCGGCCGACCCATCCGCTGCACTGTTGGCCGTAGCCCGGCGCTGTTCCTCTTCCTGGCGCAATCGCTGTTCCTCCATCGAAACACGCAGCGCAAGGGCCAACTCCGGATCTTCGTTCGGATCGACGCCAAACTCGAATCCGGCTCCACCCAGCCCGGCACCACCACTGCCATCCTCACCCTGTATGATGGGCGACGAAATCAGCGCCTCGGAAAACACGGAACCACGCGGAACGCACACCAAATGCGAACCGGTACCATCCTTTCCGTTCAGCACATTGATAAACGACGTGAACGTGTCGTTGTTCTTTTGATGATCGCCGAAACTAACAATGTCCACGTTCACCTTTTCCTTCTTCAGCTTTTTGGCCAGCTTCACCAGCTCGCCCTCGTCGTGTTCGACCGGTGAGCCCACGAACACCACAATGCGCATCTTGTGGTTCTTGCCCTGACGATGCTTCAGCACCAGATGTGCGATGCGTAGCCCGGTCATTAGGTTGATGTTTCCGTTGGGATTCACCAGATGCAGCTTGGACAGGATGCGGCCGACGTCGCTCGTAAGCGTGGCCAGCACTTCCGTTGTGTTCGAGAGCGTCATCAGACCGACGTTGTTCTCCGGATTCGAGCGTACCTTCGACAGGCAGACCAGATTCACGCCATCCTTCTGGGCGTTCAGCCGGGTGGGAAAGTAATCACCGTTCCGCTGGTAATCACTGTTGTCGAAACAAACCATTGTACTTTCCAGCACCATCTTGTCGGTGTTGCTGTGGGAAGGCTGGCTAGTGCGTTATTTCGATCGCGGTTGTTGCTTTGTTACGAATTTATGTTGACTACACTCGCCTGTGGTGAAGAGGGACAGACAAACAATGGACGTTATTGTGAATGAACCATGAGAGAATCTTTTATTTCTCCGGTCTGGATGCAATTACCCTTTGCTGGAAGTGGTGAAATCAGCAAACGTTTGAACAGCGTTACCAGAAAACAATAATTTCCACTATCGCGGTCCCGAATGTACAGACGAAAAATAGCAATAATATTCCAGACGCAAAATGCTTCGTAATGACTGAACTGACGTTTCACGCCATTTGACAGCTGTGCACGCAAATGACAGCTAGCAGAAACGTCCACAAGCGACGTTTCCGAAGGGATCGCATCGTTTTGAATTCATTTCCAATTTCCTATTTAAATTTTATGCATTTTCCGGATGTCTTTCTCCCGCTTCAAGCAAAACTCCTGGGTTTTTTTTTCACCAATAACACATACAATTTACTTGACTGCTACATGATAACGCTTGGTTGCACATAGATAGCTGAAAAGACGGCCTAGAAAAGCCTAGAGTATTTCACCTTTACAGCCGAGTCCAGTACATGGACGAGCGGATACGCATGTAGTCGGGCAGGTTCTCGACCGGTCCCACGGCTGCAACGGCAGGGCAACGGTCAAAGATGTACCGCATCGCGACGTCACGCACATTCGAGGCCGTCACATTCTCCAGACGACGCTCCAAATCGTGCAGCGGTACACGGATGCCCTGCTGCAGCACCTGACGTCCAATGTCCTCGCAGATCGACTGTGGTCCCTCGAGCTGGGCCAGCAGGCGGGTCTTAAGCTGACGCTTGGCACGCTCCACCTCTCCGTCGGTGACCATCGTGCACAGACGCATCCACTCGTTCTGCACGTTGAACAGCATGTCCTCGCACGCCAACGGGTCGCACTCGAAGTAGATGCCCCACAGTCCCGTATCGCGGTACGTCAGGTTGAACGACTCGAAGTTGTGGCACAGCTTGTCGTGTGCCGAAGCGACGGCCAGCTTCGACGCATTATTCACACCACCGCCGAACGTGCGATCCCACGTGCCAATCAGTGCGCTGGCCACCGAGAGGGCGAGCGCATCCGAATCGGCCACACCGCATCCTTCCACCGCAACGGCGACGTGCCCCAGCGGAATGGAATCGTCACGCACACGCATCTCCGAGCCGGTGAAGCGTACCGCCGACAGCTGCGGTGCCTTTCCATCGAACGTCGACTCCACCTTGCCCAGGTACTTCTCGGCCAGCTTCTCCAGCTCCGCCTGGCGCACGTCACCGGCCGCAGCCAGCACCATCCGGGGTGCCTTGTAGTGCGAATTGACGTAACCACGCACGTCATCGGCCTTGATCGAGCGGATGTTGCTGCTCGGGCCCCACACGGTGTTGCTGAGCGACGTGCCCTGGAACGCGGTCGAATGCAGATGGTCGAACACGACCTCACGCAGATTGCTAGCGTCCACCTGTTCGATCTCACCCAGTATCACCTCACGGGCACGCTTCACATCGGCATCGTCCAGCCGCGGGTTCTGCACAATGTCGGCCAAAATTTCGACCAGCTTCGGTACATCCTTCGACAGACAGCGTGCCGTGAACGAGGTCTGATCCCGGCCCGTGCTTGCATCCAGCTGGGCGCCCAAGCTCTCCACCTCCTGTTCCAGCGCCGCCTGCGATCGCTTGGTCGTTCCCTTAAACGCTAGGTGTTCGAAAAAGTTTGCCGTACCGTTGCTGTTCTTGTCCTCGTAGCGGGCACCGGCATCGATGAAAAGGCCAACCGTGGCCACCTGCGACGGGACGGATTCGCTCGCTACGCGCAGCCCGCTGTCCAGTGTGGTTACCTCGGTCGCTGGTTCGTTCGAGAGGGCGGTACGGAAGGCGGCCGCATACGTCGATCCGGCACGGCTTCCGGCCAGCAGCGTCGGGCGCCGCAAAGCGGTGGAAAGTTTCAACAGCGAGGCCATTTCTCCGTTTCCCCTTTTTGGGCACTCTGCGCTGCGATGGTGAAAAAACCTGGTGTTACGACAAACTTTTCGTGTTATCGAAAATACCTCTTTTTGCACTTTTCTTCTTGCCGTTTTTCCTTTCTGCTCCTGCTGTCAGCTGAAAACGATAGGTTGATGACAGCGGCTCAATATGGCGGCTGCGTTCAGGGTGCTTCTACTCGTTCAAATTCAAACTTGCCGTTAAAATAGTTTCCTTTGGTTCATCTAAACAGAACGGTTATTTTATTCCTCAAAAATACTACCATAAATTGCGCAATGTTCTTACAATAATATACATCTTATTTAACACATTTTACATCATATTTACTTGTTTTAAATTGTACAAATACTCCATTTACTTTACTACCCCACACACACTAACAACTAAACTGATACGTTTCATCAATCGGTTTGCAAATTTTGAGTTACAATTTTATTTCCTTCTGTTTCCCACAAACATCGTTCGCACCAGGCAGTAATTGATTTATACCGTCGTAAAAACAATCGACTTTCTGCAGTACAGAGCATGTCGTGTAAGTTTTGCGTGGTGCAGTTTCAAACATTGTTTCAGCCAATTGAGTTCGCGCCGGATACCTTCATTTTAGGTTCAGGTGCGTCAGGGAAAACGAATCCTTCACACACCTGTTTGCCAATTCGTTAAATTTCCCACTGGACCCGCCTTTTAGGACTGTCGCTGCTGTGGATTGAGAAGAGGAACATGAAACAGACCACACCACACCAAGCACGAAGCACACATTCAGACAAAGAAAGTAAGATAAAAGTTGATCAGTGGTACGTTGTAGAAGACTAAAGTAAAGATACTGGTAGGTCTAATTATTCCGGATGTTAGATCCAGCAGGTTCTTCACACAGCTTGATTATATTCGACAGGATGTACTAAGGGGATCGAACATTTGATTGGCATTCACATGAGAAAAGAGGCACAAAGAAGTGATTTTAACGATGTGATGATGTTTAAACCTTTTGTTTGTAAGCTCCGAGGGGATTTCTTCCACTTGGCGCTACAAAATCTACAAAGCACGAATCTACTGATGAATTGTTTCGAACTACAACGAGAAAGCATTCTGTGAATCGATCGCTACACATTTGATGTGATAACATAAAATAATGGCGTTGTGAAAAAAAATGCAATACATCTTTAAGCTAGTTCTAAGTACTTCAATTACTTGGAATATAAGATGCTTCCATTCCTTCCTAAGAAAAACTACATGATGATGTATGACAATGGTCGAACGTACGATGATGCGGAAACATAAACCATCCTCAAGCATGGGGGCCCATCCTCACAGATGGGGTGCGGTGATCCGTGTGGCTGTCTGTGATGATGATCAACGGGAACGATACACACTGGCGAAAATAGGACGAAAAAGATACAACCGAATGAAAAACAAAAAAGCTGGCGCGTAAAACACAGACACGGCTCACATGCGCACAACCGCGTCAGGGAAAGGTCACGTGAAACGCAAAGACACATAATACGGAAGCGCCACGTTACATGTCTAAATCTTCCGTCGATTCAGCCTCCCGGAGCAGTAGCCGCTGTTCGGACTTTTTCTTGTTGGCCAACTTTTTCACCGTGCGTCGATTGCGGACGCCATCCTCCTCGTCCATCATGCGCAGTATGGTGGTCTGGATAGGGGAACGGGCAGTTAACGTTTAACATCGAGTGAAGTTCAACCATCCGCGATCGAGTCTTACCTGATCGGAACAGTCCATCGGTGCAACGGAAATGTCTCGAACGGCACGGAAATTACCACAGTTGTTGAGATGCTCGTTCTCCAACCGGAAGTAGTTCCAGATGAAGCGCCGAAATACCTCCAGCGGGCTGAGAATCGATACAATTATCTCCCGATCGATGTATCCCATCTCGATCAGGCTCATGGAGAGTGTCCATCCGAAGCGCAGTATAAGATCCTCCACGATCGAGAAGTAATAGAACCACTGCGGAAGAGTGCAAAGGATGAGACGCACGCAACGCTGATCAACCAAGCCTAACCGCACTCACGTTCGAACCATAGACGACTTCATCGCGTAGAAATTTGTTGTCACTCGACTTGGAATCGAACAGCCCCCAATCCATCTTAATGTCCCACGTGTACGCATAGCACGACGACACAATCGAGGCCAGTATCCACAGATAGAACCACGGATTGTCCAAGCTTTTCGCGTACTGATCCCGGGTGGCCTGCGTGATCGACGAAAAGATGACGACGAAAAATGATGTCGAATACTTCAGTGCATTGGCCAAATGTGGATGGGCGTCGCGCGTGTCACGAAACCGCCTCAAACACTGTGCCATCCGGAACCAGGCCGGAAGCATCGCCACCACCGGCCTTATCCAGAGCGAATTGTTAATGCACTGGTTCGGATCCTCCGCGTAGCTCCAGTTGCTGATCGTCGAGAAGAAGCAGATAAAGTACTGCAGATCGAGAAACGCCGGCACAATGCTGTTCAACTGATCCGCCAGCCAGAAGTCGGCAAAGTTTACGTAGAAGAACGGTGCCAGCACGATGCGGCTTAAGATGCGCAGCGTCCAGAAGCGTGCCTCGTGCCGGAAGGTTTTGGTCGGGTTCAGCAGAAACCCGGCCATCAGTAGGTAAAGTATCAGTGGGCTTAGGTACGCCGGTATGGCCAGCGCATCGGCATACAGGTAGCCCAACACACTCATTGTCCACACGACACCGAAGATGGACGCGAGCTCCATGATGTGCTGCTCCGATAGATGGTTGCGGGGATCCAGCTCGAAGATGAGCACGTGATTAACGCCGGACGAACGCCACCCGTACACGTTGATGCCCCACAGGAACATAAACTCCACGATTAGCAGCGGTCCTCGGAACAGCCGAAACGCTACGATCCAATCGTCCCGTCGCACCCGGAACATCGCCGACAGGACGACGGCCACACACAGCACCATGAGCGAGCCGGAAAATAGGCCCACCTTAAACGTGGTCCACGGGCTCTGCTGCTCACCGAGCGGAGGCACACGCAGTCGCTTCATAGCCCGCTGCCGATCGCCGCCCTCGATCTCGTTCGTCACAATGTTTTCCGTCTCGTGGATCAATCGATCAATGTCCTTGTTCACGTAAAAGTGGGCCGACTCCACGTGTTCCGCGCGCCACCGTGCACCGAAATCGACGTTCAGCAGCTTATCGTGCTTCTTCAGTATCTTCCGGAAGCCGGTAAAGTTAAGGTTCTGGTAGTTCTGGAGCAGTATGAGGCTCAGATAGAATTCACTAAATGCAAGCTTCAGTTCCTGAATTTTGCGCACCGATACGTTCTTCTTGCGCAGCAAATTCTTTTTCATCTTGTGCAGATTGTCCTTCTTTTTCATCTTGGTGCTTTCCTCCATCTCGAGCGTTTCGCTCAGCTCGGTCCGGAGGTTCGCGAATTTGCGGGTAGCTTCGGCGAGTTTTTCTGTGTCGGCGCAAAACATAACAGAAACGTTTGATGATTGATGGAAGTTAGGCGATGGGCGGGCACACTCACCGGAATAGAAGGTGTTGATTTTGGCCAGCTCACTATCACAGTAGTGGAAAAACTGCTCGTCGAATTTGGCAAAGTAGCGCGTCAACACCTCCGGATCTACCAGCTCGGCAGACGGCGATTGTTCGACGGCCGCATACAGTTGGGCCTTCATCTCCTGAAAATTTGTTGGCAGAGGCGATCGTTAAATATTTTTTTTATTTAATTGTGAAAATATTCTCCTATATGCCAGAATAGTCCTAATCCTAAGTCCTAGTTATAGAAAGGAAACGGTCAAAAGAGCTCTGCCGAAGGAGCCTCGTTTTAGGAACCCTGCAGGAAGAAACATGCATAACAAGCCATGTAGACGTCGAAGAGGCTTCAAAGGGACCATGTCACCTTATTGAACGGGTCTGGTTGAAGGAGCCTAGCGAAAGTTACCTTGACATAGGAGGCTAGCCAAAGGAGCCTAGCCGATGGAACCCTGTGGCTTGTAGAAGGAGCTTTGTAGAATCAACTTCGTTTAGGGAACCCTGAAGATGAGAGGGCCACTATTGAAAGGAAGGTACATTGTCGAAATGGCCCAACGGAAAGGCAAATTATTGAAGAGGCGAATTCCAAGGTTGGCGTGCTCTTTTGGCGCCATCTGATTCATATTTCTTTTGCCATTCAAAGAACACACGTCCTCACTTTGAATTTGAAAGACGGAACAAGCAAAAACTCTTTCACACCATTCATGTGATGTATACAAAACAAATCAGTCACGTCCGGTCACTTCGCATTTCACGCGCAAAACGCGCAGACGGAACATGTGTTTGACACAGTGCCGTGACCGTTACAATGTGCTGTCTCACTGCGTTTGTTTTTCGCCATTTCTTCTATCCGTTTTCCGAACAGTCTACCGTAACGGAAGCATCTAACAGGTGACAGTAACACTTTTTCCAAGAAAAGAAAATTTAAAACCAAATTAACCCCCCTCCCATGGGAACAGCACGCGGGCTTGTTGGCGGGAACAGCTGACGTGCATTGTTTACATACGCGCGTTCAATCGGATCGGGTCACTTTTCGGGTTCTTTCCCGCCCCACACGCGCCACCACATCCGGCCACCACCAACCGTCCCGAACAGTAACGTAAACACTAGAGTTTGCGTCGGCGCAGAAGGAAAGTCGCTTCCATCACACAAACACACGTTCACGCCTCCTACAATCCACTTGATTTGCCACCATGTTGTTACAAGGGTCACAGGATGGGTCAAATGGTGAAGAATCCATTTTTTGTTTTCAGACGAACGCCAACTTACCTCGTACTGTATGTACTGTTTGCGCCATTCCGGCGTAATGTGGGCGGCCAGATGTTCGGCAAACTTCATGATGAATGGTTGTTAATATTGCTTGTTGCTCGATTTACTATACCACCTGCCGGACGAACGCAGTTACTACCGAGGACATCGTGCACACACTACTACTGCGTGTTGGGAGCAGATGGGAATGGTACTTCGCTACAGCATCATCATCGCTACCATCACCGCTGACTGGGGTGCAACAGGAACGCAACACGCTGTGGAAAACGGGTGGGAACGGTGGAAAACACGGCACGATGCAAAGCGCTTGCGGGAAAATCGTGCCCACGATGACAGGTTGATGGCCGTTTACACGGTGTTGGATTTGAAATTGTGCAAACGGTTTATTCTTACCGTCTAAGAAAATCGTGATGGAAGCGAATATTGCAAAGAAAATCATTGGTTTGTATTTAAATTATTAAAATAAGCATTTGAAAAACCATAATTAGAGTGAAAATGATTATCAAACACACTGCGATGATACAACTGTCAAAAGCGCATGTCCATCTGCCGTCGCTAATGTGCGAAGCACACGCAACGGGCAAACCGTGTAGGAACGTGAATCATCTGGCGAAGCGAACCGTTCTTTACATTATTTACATCTCGCACGCTGTCGCTGCAGGAAGGTGTATCGCGGTACGGTCCCGGTCTCCGGTTGATTTTTTGTTGTTGTTGGTTGTTGTTCAGGCCAGTAAATTGGTGCAGTTAGCGTGATGAATGTTGGTCGTGTGGTTAGATTAGTGAAATTACTTTAGTGCGTTCAGTGATGGTGTGATGATGAGGGTGTTGTGGTGTCGCTGCTCGTGATCAGTTTTTGGGTGTGTAATAAACTGTGACCGTGATGAGTGGATGTAATTTTGAATTGGTGCCTAGCACACACGCCTAACGGAGGTGTGTTTGGTTTGGGATTGGAAGGATAGAGAAAATGCCCCAGTAAAAAGCAAACCGATGGTAGAAAGTGTTCCATTTGTCCTAGTGTTACTCGGGCGTCAGAAGAGTCATCTCAAGAGGTGACCTTGACCAACTGTATTGCCGGTTTCCATACGCCTTCTGTAGGGCATGAATTTTACACGCTTAACGTGCGAGATAACTTCAAGATTATCTGTTTCGGAGGAAAGTGGTTAGATATCACCCAACAAAAAAAAAAACACAGCTCCCCTATTACCATGAGATAAGGAGTCACAGTTCGACGCCAGCCGAGGGGACACAAGTAATCTGATACCATGCCAAGTTTAGGAAAGTCAACATCGATTTTCTACACTCACGTTTCCCTTTTTGCCTTGGTCCTTGAAGGAGCACACGAGGGAACATAACCAAAAAAAATAAAACATTTACTCCAAAACGGATGCATGTAAGCGGAATGCTATAAACCAGTGGCAGCTGGGTACAAATGGAGATTAAATGCCCCGGCAGTTATACCGCAGGGGACATGTGTTTCGGTTAACCCCTTGTTTTGCATTTCTGATTAGTGCATTATTTATGCGGTCGGTTTGCTTTTGTCATTCTGCGCAAGAAAAGGGGGTCTTAACAGGAAGCGAAATCTTGAAGTAGAAATGGAAAAAAATTAAGTTATAAGAAATTCTTGAAGAATTTGCTCGTATATTTTACCTTCCGTATATCAAGTATTCCTATTTTAAATATAACAGGACTCGCATCCTGCTCCAGCTTGGAGTACGAAGTACGGCCTTTGGAGTCGCCGCATCATTATGCAGTTACAATATAACCATGATGCATTTATGTCCGGCTTTGATTGTGTAAAACAATTCCATCATTCACGTCATGTTTGCCTTCTATTTGCAAGTGGAATTGATAAGAAGCCATTGACTTGAATTTACTTTGAATACATGCAGGCACGTGGGCGTGCGATCCGGTGCAATACTGCATCAGTATGACATAATGCTGTTACGATGCACCCAGCTTCAAGTCTTATTATTTTTCGAGAGATTGAAGGCATTTTTTGCGTCTAACATCATTCTAGCTCTCGGACATTTGTACCCACCTAACTGCGGCTTTTGATCGCTCCGATGCCATAAATTTCGCCGACTTTACGGAGACCCTCCAAAAGCAACGCCCATCACACATTACACAACACGGTGCCCTGCAGCCCAGCGTTCCAGCCTAGCGATGATTTCGATTGATAAATCGATGATATTGGTCTGGATTTATGTTCGCGCGCATCACCGAAAAACCAGTTCCTTCGAACAGCCCCCAGAGCTCTACTCCTCATATGCGCGTTCAAGGTCCCAAAGCCAAGGACAAACCGCTTGACCGCACTTGGAGGCCAACACTCGGAACGATCCGAAGCATGGAAAGCGGAATGCTGCCAACGGGGGTCGTGTGTGTTTGAGAAGTATCGGCCACAATCCAAACACTGTCGATCACCACCGATCATCGGCTCGCGTCTAATGGAGTCTTGTGGAGTGTTTACAATGGTCGGGGAGCTAGTTGCAAGCCTCCATCGATTTGCGTACGTACTTGCGCTCCAAACGCCGTCATCGAATGACGACCACCTCATTCAAAACCATTGGTCAGCAAATGTACGATCTCTCGATCTGACGCAAATCATGCGTCTGGAGATTCGTCTCAGGAAGGAAAAGAAAATATTTTAGATATTAAAACAAAAAATCGTTGAGGCAAAAAAAAAGCAACAAAGACTCCACACTTTTGCTGACTCAACCCAATTTGTACTACTGATGATGTGCATGTAGATAAGCTCACGATATACCGCGCTACTACACGATGCTCACGTAAAACGCATCAACGCCCTTTAATCGCTTGCAGGTGTCAGGTCTTCCTTTGAAGACGGCAATGATACGCGCCCCCTTCCATCACCCTGTTACCAATACTTCCGATCTCTGGCCCAGCATTTCTGCCGGTGTTATCGAGCTTCAGCTCGGTTCGGACGAAAAATTGACGATAACACACGTGGTTGTTTGCTGATAAGCTGAGCCCGGCGAGTTGCGTGGATCGGTCTGATTACATCGATGGTGATATCATTATTCACTGGGGGACTTTTTTTTTTTGTGTGTGAAAAGGTTGAGTATCTGACCATGAGAATTCGATGGCCCTTTCGGTGTTGGGGGGGTTTTCGAATCAAAAGTGAGAACTCACCTTCATGTGCAGCCATCCGGTTGAGATGAGATGGATGGAAAGCTGGCTTGAAATTAAACAAAGTCAAACTGATAAAAAAAACAAAATTATGTAAAGGTCAGTTCCTACCCTGTAAAGTGAGCTCGATTGATTCTCAGGCAAAAATAGCTCCAAAAACTGATACCGAGCACGCCGGTGTCTCTATTTGACTTCGTTGCTCGTTACTTTCGTTTGCCTTTCGTGCGTCACGCACATGCTCGAACGTTGAACCGGCACCGTTTTCCTTCTGTTTTCCATGTGTGTGTATTTTTCTACCAGATCATCGCTCAAAATTTCCTCACTTCTTTTCCCCTTTTTTGGGGAGTTGTCTACTGTCGATGTTTTACAGAGTCGTTTTTTTGTTGTTGGGTGTTTTCCTCTGTAATTTTCTTTACTCTTGTGGTGATGCTTTTTTCTCTCGGCGCGGTTGCGGCTGAGAAAAAAAAACACACACACAACACCGGTTGCGCTATCCACAGCATTGCTCCATCGTGCGGTATCCGCGTGGCCGGGAGTTGCATTAGCGAACCCCAAGAGCCGAGTCCGAGCAGCGTTTGGGAGAGTGACGAGAGTCAAAAAAAAAGATAACGCGCGTGGCTTTAGGTCGACGGCGACTCTTCCCTCCAAAGAGCGAGAGCCAACAAAAAAAAAAGAAACGAAAACCCCAAAACTAAACCTCCCCAAAAACCTAGACGTGTAGCCAACGCAGCTTAGTCTGGCACGGCGATCAGACACTGCCGTCAGTTTTCGGTGTGCGTTTGGCCGTGTTTGGTTGTCGTTCTTCGCTCGGTTCGTCTGTTGAAGCGAACTACTGGCACACGCACCCTACTGTTCGTGGCAGCAACAAGTGAGCAGGATCCTTCCAAATTCTGTGTCCCACAGTGAGCGAAGAATTTGGACACCAACCCGCCGGAAGCAAATCGAGTGGAGTAGTGTTAGCACCTGCCTGGGTGCGAAAATTCGCACGTGTCACACACCCGCGTACATGTTGACGGCTGATAACACCCGCCAGCTTCAGTGTACGTTTGTGGTTGCTGTGACAAATGTTCGGGCATTCGGTGCACCGTAGCTCGTCGCCAAGGTAACACAACCACGCAATCCAACCTTCCAGCTTTCGGTGCTCTATCTCATGGTTATCTGGACCCCACAAAAAGCCTTACACGAAGCAATCAGATAGCCATTGACGAAAAGATTACCGACGGAGCTGGTTGAAGGTCTAGCGAGAAAGAGGAAGCTCGTCGACGAGTGTAGTTCTTCAGACTTCGGGTGCGCGATCTTCGCGAGCAAACCTGTTCCCGGTGGTGGAAGAACACAGCGCGCGCTCAGCTTATTATTGCCAGCGAACAAGCTCATCCGGTTGGGTTGAACGCAAATCTAACGCACACTTGGGCAAAAACGATAGCCCAGGAAAAATAAGGCGAAGGAAATACCAACGATCTCCCACTCGAACCAACGGTCAAATCGATTAGGCTCAGGCGGCGAAAGGTGATTATGAAATCGTTGTTCGATTGGCTTACAGCAAAAAAGCGAACAGAATAGTAATAATAACACCGAGCCGACCTTCGATTGGGTTGAAAATTGTGTGGAACAATAAACGCGGTGTGTGTCAAATCCTAAACTCGCCTCACCGTCACACAACACGCGTCCAGCATCCAAACGTGCGCGACCCATTTTACTGCTGCTGCTGCTGTGTAGTAAATTGGTGGAGGCAGTTGAGTTGAAGGTCTAACCCCGCTTTTGCAGGACGGTAGACGATGGTGTGTAAATAATCGAAAGTAAAACGTTTGCTTTTCAACAATTACTAAAAGTGTGTTAAAAACGTGCCAGAAGTCAATCGATCACCGTAAACGTGGGAAGTGCTGTACAGTGAGTGACACACGGGTGGCCCGGACGCACAGTATTGTTGCTATGTGAAAAGTGAGCAGAGTAGGCAATTAGGAAGAAGAGTATATGAAAAGTAGTGCTAGTTTTAGTGGTATTGAAGGTAAAATTGGCCGTCCCCGGATCGAAAGCCTCTCAAACGGCCAAAGTGAAGCAGCAGTCAGTGTAGTTCGCGTTAGTAGCTAGTGTGTACACAAATCCAGTGCCAAAACGTCCGTAGTTAGGTTTTGCTGAAATTGGGTGCATTTACTTCTAAACAACGTGCCTTTTGTTGTTAGTGTGTGCGTGACGTAGATACACTATCCGAAAATGACGTTACCAGAATTTCTCAACCCAACGACGGCCCAGGTGGCCGAACTGAGGCAGATGTTCAAGGAGAAGCTAGAAAAGGATGCAGCCAAAGTTCCAGGTAGGTAACCGCTAAGCGTCCCCTTTGCGGTAGCTCGCTAGTAGATAAGTAGATAGTAGGCACTATCTCGACTGGCTTCGTGTGCGGACACCGTCTTGCTCAACGCTTGACACCGCATTGTCAAAGATGTCAATATTACCTTATATACCACTATTGGGCGAAGAAATCGTGTCACGGAGGTCACACGCCAAGTGACTCAGCACGCAGTGGTTATCTTTGCTGTTATAATGGGGAAAAAAGAAATTAATCACTCACGACGACCGGACAGGATGAGAGTTTCTTTTTGCCGCAGCGAGAACTCTGAAACTCACAGTGACGCGTGGTTTTTTTCTCCCCCCCACCGGGTTGTTTGTCTCGTGACTTTAATTATCGGAATGATTGCGTTGAAGTTTTAATTGCGGCTTGAACCAATAGATCAAGCTAAAAAATATATTTCATAAACAATTTTTGAGATTTTTTTTTTCGTTGTTGTTATCGTGATAAAAATCTTAAATAAATGTTTACCGGCAACATACTAAGTAGATTGTGTCTTTCGGCGACTGTCGCGGGCAAACTTGTTGCATTATTTACCCTAGGCCGAGATGGCGTTATCAAACTGCTAATAAGCGTGCAGCATGCCTGTTATTTTGATGGTGTGGGTTGTGTGCTAATTTTTGATGCCCATTCGCAATGGGTGTCGAACCCGCAACCTGTTGCATGCTTGCTGAAATCGTTTTCAAATTAAAAAAAAATAAAGCCTAATTTGCTTACCCTTTGCTTTGCTCATATTTGGACTTAATTTTGACATAGGCGGTGGGTTTTTGTCTAATGAGAAAACTGATAAGAGGAATTTTGTGACTCTGATTAAAATTAATTTAGAGAATCTTAATTCAAACAAAATAATTGCAATTAAAAGATATGTTTAATTTTTTCCCTTTCAAACCCTACGCCACGCATGACGGTCTCACGGTCTCAACCTTAATTGGAGAACACCATAAACTTTTTTTTTAATTTCGCGCGACTCTTCTCTGCCTACAGTGGTGCATCGTGTTCCGCACACTTACCACATGTTTACTACTCTCCAAACATTTGCCCATCTTAGCCCCACCATGTGCTCATCAAACTCACACTCAACTAGACTGTGTTGCAAATTGATACATCACTGTACCATTTCTCATCAAAGCATGCGCTGCACTGCTGAGGCCCTTTCACCGGGTACTCTCTGTCTCTGGCTGTCGTGTATTATACCGTTCACTGAATAGACACTAGTTTTGGGCCCAAGGTCGTCCAAAGACCCAGTCCACTTCGCTGGTGCGCTTCTCTGCCGAACCGTGACAAACGCTCCCCGTCTTGTGACATGCGGTCCACGCTCGAGGGAACAGCCGCGGCGGTGCTAATGTACAGACCACCCGATGACGTTGGACTTTACGGATTCCCGTAGCTGCAGCGCGCGGAATGACGTTCAAGGTCTTCGAGCGCAGCAGAGAGGCGTTAGATAAGCATGCGTCCATCTCTCATCTTTCTTGTTGACATTGGTTTCACTCTTTACTACTCTACAGAAACGCATAATCGAGTCCCATGTGCTGGGGCTTCTTGTTGGAGCAGTTTTGAAGTTTTTTTTTTTGTGGTTGGATCCAAAAGGGCAAATGGCTAATTATTAACGACTTATTGTGGCTACAGTTTTTGTTTAAGCATAGCGTTGTACACAATAAAAAAACTTCAGAACAACTACGATTTTTTTTTCTCCTGAGGTTTTGAACACCGTACAACAAATATTTAAAGACAACTTCTTCAGACATTTTTATAAGTTGGATTCAACAAAGAAACGATCTATTTTTAGTGGGAAAAGTTTATGGATTTATAAAAATATTTTCTGAACTCTACACTATATCTTAGTAAAGCTTTTACTAAAACAATCTGTGTATCGTTCAAGACTCCTTATCAAAGTTCACTTCACAAACAACCCGCCTTTCCAACAGTCATGGGCACATCCCTGAAAAATCAAACGAACTCTCTCTCTAGTTCAAGGCTAATCCATCCTCCAAGTGTGGAGGATGCTGCTCGTATCTCTACATCACATCCGAGTCCTGCCCTCCGCCTCCGGAGGACTGGTTTATTTTTTGCTCACGGCGCCATTTGAATAGTTATTTGACTGATTTGAATTTTTAAGTAATACCGGTTACCCTGCATCTCTAATTCCCTACAGTCGGTGGTTTCCACGAGCACGATATGCGGTGGGTTTTCGAGGGCGACGGTTGGTTGACCAAGTTCCTGGAAAACAATGACCTAAACATGAAGGACTCGCTGAAGCAGCTGTGGGAAACGATGGAATGGAGAAAAGCATCGGGCATCAATGGTAAGTGTTTCGGTCGGAATACACACACACACTCAAACTCCAGTGATAATTGTGGGTGAGAGATAATATATTGCTTTTTTTATTTGCTTCACGTCTATGTTTTTTTTTTTTGTTGTAGAAATTCGCGAGGACAACATTCGCATGGAATACATCCACGACGGTTTGATGTATCCCCGGGGCCGGGACGTTGACGGCAAGACGGTGTTCATCTTCAAATCGAAACTGTACGTCCGGGGGACCCGCAACCTGGAC
Source organism: Anopheles stephensi (assembly GCF_013141755.1). NCBI lineage: Eukaryota > Metazoa > Arthropoda > Insecta > Diptera > Culicidae > Anopheles > Anopheles stephensi. The sequence goes on from NC_050203.1 coordinate 21,301,078, forward strand.
GACCTCAAGAAGTGCTTCCTGTACTGGATCGAACGAATCATTCGCGAAGCGAACGATGATCTAGTGACGATCGTGTTCGATCTTACCGATGCGGGCCTTAGCAACGTCGACATGGACTACACGAAGTACATTATAAACACGTTCAAAAACTACTATCCCTGCTCTCTGAACTACATTCTCATCTACGATCTTCCATGGATTTTAAACGGTAAGTACGACGGTGGTTGGTGGGTTCCCACTAGGGATTGCCCACGAAGCTCCGAATTCTCTAACGTATTTGGTTCCGCGCGTTTTAGCAACGTTTCAAATCATCAAAAAGCTTCTGCCCGCCAAAGCCGTAGACCGGTTACGGAACATCAGCAATAAAAATATACGCGAGTATATCGACGACGACAACATGCCGCGGAGCTGGGGCGGCAAGGACGATTACGTGTTTGAGTTTATTCCGGAACGGCGAAGATCGATGGAGTTACCGCTAATGCAGAACGGTATGCAGAATGGAATCCTCTCGAAGAAGGTAAGACAAATAAGCTTCCTTTTTGTTTCTGTTGCTTACTAAGCTCCGAGCATTTTAACAACTAATGTACTTAAAAACAGTTCGAGATTTATCAAACCGCTGGATCATTATATCGCATGGGAATGGTTTATATTCCGAATATAAATTGCAGAAGCTTTCATTGCCGAAAATTAAAGGGACACCACAGCGGAAGTGGGAGATTAAGGAACTAAAACTTCATTGATATAACGCGTTACAATATTAATTCAACACATGGATCGGTTCAGCGAATGGGCTTTAAGTGGAAAACATATAATCCCTTTTTTATACGAAAACCCTATTTATTCCTCTATTATCCAAAAGAATGGATGTCGTGCATGATTGAGGAAGCCAGAAACTCCATTGCTCATGGTTTTAGCTGTAAACCGGTGTATTGTTGAATGATTCTTAACACAACCTTTACATCGAATGCAAACATGTACTGATTCTGTTATGTTGTTGTACCCTTTTTTCCCATCCCATCGACAGCTGTAATGCTTGTCCGTTGTTCAGTAGAACCAGAACTGAGTGAATCTACCGGCTCGACGATGGCGAATGATGGTCACGCTGGATAAAGTGTTAATGAATCCACAGTTGTTCTTTTTTCCTTTAAATAGTATTTCTGTAAGACTGTAAGGTTTCATGAAGAACGTGCTCAGGGTTTTTGTTAAAGCACATTCAATTTAAAAATCGTGTTAAATAAAATTACTACGGATAAATTTATGCATTCAATCTTGCTCAAATACTGCATGGAAACAAATTCTACAAAAAATGTCCCACCCTTTGCCGGGAACCTCTACAGCAGCTAGGAGAATCCTTAGACACGGTTAGTTCAAAAAAAAATTTGCATACTTTTAGAAATTTCGCATAGCGATTAGAAATTCAGCCATGTTATTCCTAACGAAAAAAAGAAATCCTTGGCGAGTTGTTCACTTGTCTTGGACATCGAACGTTGCACAAGAGGTCCTCCGATTGAGGTTTGTTCTATCAAAGCTCCACTGATCACTGCTAAGGTGAGTGTTGAGTCGCTTCTGGAAAATATTATGTGCGATATCTCAGCTTCGACTGAAGGATTTGTATGGCAATGCCGAAGTGGTACAAAATCTTCTTCAAAGGAAGAACCGGTGTTCTGAGTCTTGGACTCAAGATGAAGAACGATGAGGCCATTAAGTCTGCGTGTTTTTCTCGTCGGTAAAACTCTATCGACTTCGAATGTTGTAAGAAACCGAATTGGTCTAAGATCTTTGACCATAACCATGAATGATGAGTTCTTCGCTTAAGAATCGGGGTGAAACAAAGCTACAAACGCAGTTGCTTGATTGTCTAGCCTTGATACTTGATATAAAAGACGATGAATAGATGAGATAATTGCTAGGCCACGTGGCCATCGCATTGAAAACCGTTAAAAATTTGAATTTTAAAATTTAAAATGCAAGAATAAACTGAATGAACTAGAATGGCTGCGGAAGGGAACTTTTGTACCTTCCAGCAAGAATTAACCAATAGAAAACTCAGCTTCTTATGCTGACTTCATGGAACACTAGTGGCCATTTGACACACAAAAATAAACCATAAAAAAATGTTGATGGTGAAGAAAGGGAAAAGATGATACATCTACTACCATCTTCTATTTCCCCTCTCTACTGACTAACTCTGGTTGCTGATGAATGAAAACATACAACCCGACTGACGAAAAAACCCCAGGTAGTTCGAAATATGTTATATTGCACACGTTTCAAAACGCACCAAGTCGTTAAAATTTCCACACCCAGCAAAATACTCCACCATCTCACGCGAGGGAAAGAAAAAAATAACACTTGACCGGCAAAAATGGTCACCCAGTTGTTGAAGCACCACGCCGAAAGCCTCACCGGGAAGCTTGCCAGCTGTATATAGGGGGTTGTATATAAAACAAAACCCACCCCACCCTATTGCAACCAGTGCGCCACCCCACCACCCCTTCCCGCTGCAGCCAGCCGGTACAGTGAGCCGGTAAAACAATTTATTTAACAACCCTGTTTTACCCTGCTCGCGCGTTCCGCTGCCACCCTCCATCGTGGTTCGTTGCCGGCCGTGTCGGAGCAGAACGGCGCAACGAGGCGCAAGACACTTCGCGTACGAAAGCAACTTGGCCAAACGGTTCAAAGAGAGTCGCGCGCCTGAAAGTGATACTTGCGAGGAGGTTTAGTAATTCACCGGCCGTTGATCGTGACAGACGAGTTTTAGGCGCGCGCGCGCGTTCGTACTCGCGAACCGGAGAATGCAGCATGCAGTACTAAAGAAAAAGGTTTCGAGGTTTTCTTTTGCACTCTCTCTCTCTCTCTCATTTCCTCTTACACTGTACGTCGTTGTAGTACTCAGCTGCTAGTAGTGACCTAAAAATCGTTATCGCACGTACGGTTTTGTTTCCAGCGTTGCAATTAAACCCGGCGAACCTCGTCGGGGGGGCGGGCGAACATCGTTAAACAAAGTTCACCCGGGGCAACGGTACACGGACCGCGAATCGAACCATCGGAAGCAATTCCCAACAAGCTTCACTAGCAATCGTACGAGGTATCATCCCACTACCGCCCATCGCGACCGTTCTTCCACGTGTCCACGGCCAGGTTCCGGGTGTAGGTGTGTGTGTGTATGTGCGTGTGTGAGAGTGTGTTGTGACGCGATTCAAATCGATTAAAAGCAAGACACCGTGGAATGTTCTTGAAGTCGGATGGGCATGTCTTCGGTGCCGGCTCTCAGTTCCCAGTTGGAATGGTTCTGAAATGTTATGGTGCTCGTGCCACGCCGTCTACCCAGACCTCGAGTTGACGGTCCTGTGGGTGGTGAGCAGTGAGTTCACTACACACAGTCACACATTACCTAAGGACATATCGTGCATTGCACTCCCAGCTTTTACTGGTTTCCAATTTTCCAAAAATAAATATTGATTAGTCGCGTTCGGGGTTCGATTGAAACACGCATGTGACGCGACCGAATATCTCCTCTTCGCTCCAAAAATCAAAAAAGTGCCAACAGACGCGTCTCGTAGTCAGTGTCCGTCCTACGATTGATCGTGGCATAATACTGTTACCAAATGCTGACACGGTTTCACGCAATCAAGAGTCACATTTGCGAGCTACCGGTGGCCCGATCAGCTGTGACATCTAAGAGGAATCTCATATGGGTTTAGTTGTTGGTTCGCAGCTGGCCTTTCGGTGGATTTTTGTTGGAAGTGATAAGTGTTATTAGCGGCTGTGGTTTACAAGCTGGTTTACAAGCTGAAATTTAGCAATTTTTTTTAGCAAACATTTGGTGGACAAAGTAACAGTCAACGGTTTCAGCTTCACAATGGCACGGGTAATTAGTGAAATTTGTTTTTAATTATCCTAAACTTTCAGCAACACATGTCGTTCCCCTCGACGAAGCAGAAAATGTGTCCCATCGTACTTGCGACGGATGCTATCAAATGCATAGCATTCTTCCTCCTTACCGGCAATGATTATAGACCTGTACGACGGCACACGTCAAGCCGAGAGCCGCGCAAGCGAGTGTGGAAGATTATGCAATTTCAATTTCCCGCTGCAATAGCAAACTTTAAGACGAGTTTCACCTTTCCCTTTCTTTCGTAACGATCTCTCCCCATACAACGTCATGAGTGCATGACCCGTGCAAGTACATCGCGCCCATTACCGCGGGTGCGTCCTACGGAGTGATGCGAATGAACGCTACGGAAGAGCAAAGTCCCCCCCTCCCCGGTAGAGACTTGTTGCAAGCGACGGTCCGGTTGCAATTGTGCAAAGATTTCGTGACCAACAAATGGAACCGGTTTCGGTACATGATTTGGTGGCACTCGACCAGTAGGAAGGGTGCATTTATTTAGACGGTTTGTAGCGGTAGGAGAATTTTGAATGTGGTTTATTGTTGATTTGCTCATTCGCGAATGCGGTTACGTGGTGTGACGAATCGAAGCTGAAAGATTGGCCTCTAAACAAATGAGTTTTGCAGATGTGGTTTTGCTGATTGAGTGTGTAAATAACGCGACGCTGAAAGTGAAAAAGAAAAAAAATAACATTTGTTTGTGCAAACATGCTATGAACTGAAAACCCGAAATTTGCCAACCGCCAAATTCAAACTGTGGAAAGCTTTTTGCGTGAGCTTTTTCGTATCGTAGGAGTTTGGCAGGTTTATGCTTGGCCGCTCGAAAGTTTGAAGAAGTGTAAGTGGAGCTTTGTATTGTAATTAAAGCTCAAATAGAAACAAAGCGAGCACGTATTGTTTTGGAAATAATTTACTACATATTTGTTAGTGAAAACTGGATCTATTTGTTGGGTGTTTTACATGAAAAAGTTGTTTTCAGTTAACACGTTCAGCTCAAACCGGCTTGAAACGAGAGGTATGTGCTCCATGCAACTGTCAAACTCAACAGACGCAACTGGCACTGAGTTGGAATTGCAGTGGATCAGATACAAACACAGACCACAAACGAATCAGATTCGCTTTCCGCACATAAAACACGGCTTCGAATTGCTCAAATCTCACCGAAAACAGGTGTAAAAGGAACGCCCGGAACGTAGTGCAGCGTGAACGGAACTGGAATTACACGACAACTACGCTTTTACGCCAACCAATCTCCCGGAACATCAAGCACGAGCGCTCCAAAACCAATCGATATAGATAAGTGAAGGAGGTGACTAGAGTTTTCAATGCCTGGCCTGGGCGAGTGATCACAGTAGCCTGTGCGCTGTAAAACATTTTCCAAAGCTGTGTTTTTTTTTGCTCAAAAACGGTCCCAATATTCCAGTATTGCAATCATTCGCGACTGTGTGAAGTTACATTTTATTCCTAATGACCGGTTCCATCGAAGTCCTTCCGGATTCGTAAGCGCTCATTATTACACAAACCAAGTTCTCTGCACGGACCCGACACAATCGGTACACTAACACACATCATCTGTCGGCGAATACCCTGCCAAAAACAGAGCGGCGTTTGTTAGCCTGTGGTTTGAAGCTATTTTTAAAGCTATAATAGTGAATTTTCCACCCTCCGTTGGGTCTTGGAGCGTCGGGCAAGTCTTACATTCCCGGGTCAGAAGCGAAACCGTCGCGACACGCCGGCACGCAGGGGTGCATCAAATTGCCGCAGTTGGAGTTTCAACCACAACAAGGGTGTAGCAGAACGGTGCGAACAGTACGGCAATTTAATAATCCTCTCCCTGATTGTCAAAACGAATACCCCAGCAGCAAACGCAATGTTATGCGCTAACTATAGATTGGCCAAACAACACACATTTTAATACAGTTTCGTTTCTTCCACTCTCCTTTCTTCCTCTCTGAACACAGGTTCACTTCGCCAACCTCAGCCCACCAGAATCACCAATGCTCGAAAAAGCGAACAGCAGTTTTCCGGAAAGCAGTGAAGGTGGGTGTCCTACCCTCCCCGGGGACATGGGACGGTTAAAACGCATATTCGGTTAATAGTTTTGTTGGCTTCCGTTCAAAGTGAGGGTGGTAGTAGAGTAGGTGTCCAGTTTGGCAGAAAATCGATGTCGATTAATTTAAAATTCAGCCGCAAAATGCGAATAGCCCCCCTCTATGGACGGTACAAAGAAAGATATAATTATTTGATTAGGTGTTTTTTTGTGGTATCTTTTTATGTATTATCTTTTTGTTATTTCTTATTATAATTATTTGAACGGTATTGTTTATAATGAACACGACAATAGATACCTTCCAATCAGATTAAATTACATTAAAAAGGTTGTTCATTATCGCTCGTTAAGGTAGATAGATATGCCCACTTTTGCAGCTTGTTCACCCAGCTCGGGCGGTCTTTGCGTCACGATTATGCTCTCTATCGCTGCGCTTGCAGGGGCAGGGAGCTACGTCCGGTCAACTTTATCTACAACACCTGGAACACCTGATAGAAGAAGCTGATTGTTTGTTATTGTGTTTCGATTGCAGGTGAAATGTTGCGGATAAAGCCACAGAACACCATTACGTTCTCCAAAACGGGCAACGAACTGGTCGGCACGGTTGAAATTACCAATGTGGACACGAAGGATGTGTCTTACAAGGTACAAAACGCATCCTCAAGCACCTTGTTCCACCGACAATTGATTAATAATATATTTGATTGTTTTTTTTCTGTTTTGCAGGTTAAAACTACCGCACCGGACAAGTTCCGCGTGCGCCCCAGTACAGGATTTTTGCCCCCATCGGCAAGCGTTACGATAAACGTAATGTTACAGCACGGTCAACAGATACATACAATCAATAGGGAAAAGTTTTTGGTCATGTGCATCGGACTGACGGACGAAAATGCTACCAGTCCGCAAGAACTGACCGAGCTGTGGAAGGTTGGCAATCGGTTGCGTTACATAAATTGGCTTTACTCTTACACTCTTTTTATGCTCTTCCTCCCTCTCCAGAACATTTCCGCCAAGGATGCATCGGTGGAGCTGCACCGCTTGAAGTGCGCGCTGCCAGTCAACTTTGATGAAAGTGGGCTCGAATCGATGTTCGGCAGCACGGTGGGCAAGATGTCCGCCACCGGTACCGATCAGTACGGTGCGATGGGTGGTGGAATGTATGATCGAAGCGGCGGCATGATGAATATGAGCGGAGAAAAGCTGAGCATACTGCAGCAAACCATCACCCATCTGCGGGATACGACGTATCGGCTCGAGATGCAGGTGAAACGGAACCATCGCTTCCAGTGGATCACCTGCGTGCTGTTCATTCTGCTCGCTATAGCCATCGTGTACATACTGAAGATAGAGATCAAAAGTAATGCATCGGAGATGTGCAGCAGTTCCGAAAGGCATCATTGAATGGTGCCATTTAGTGTGCGCGACGCTCTTTGCTTCCCTAAAACCCCCTGCCCACGAGCTTTTGAGCTTTATCATTCCCGGGATCTATCTTTTCGTTCAGTTTCTGTTTCTGTTTCTGATATTTTTTCCGCAATCACAAGAGGTCATCATCACCTTTCGGTTTTCGTGAAACGAGGAAGAAGGTACAATAGCTTGCCACACAGAGTTGGGTGTTTTGTTTGTTTTAATACGATAGTGAATAATAATTCCCTAGGTTCTTGTGTCTCTTTTGTACGGGTGAATATGTTGTCCTTCGTGTGTCTCCTAACGGTAGGGTTATTTTATGCATTAAATTATTTGTTAGTTAATCGTAGAATACCCAATTTGTTGTTTAATCGCCATCTCCTAAATTCTGCACGAACCAAACGGTGGAGAGACGTGTGTTCGTGTTGAGAATAAACAAAATTTACAAGAAAAAAATAACGCTTATTTCGTACGTTTAACTGTCAGTAAGCCGAAAATAGACCTAAACTAACTCCTGCTGGGTGCGTTTTCATTAAATAAAAATATAAAATTGCATCATGCATCAAAGGAAGATATGCGTGCGTAAAGTTGGATATCAACGGCTTTTGGAGTACCATTCAGAAACGTTGAGCGCTTAACGCTGCACAGTGTAAACGCAGCTCAACAACAAAAAGTGCTCGAATCCAAGCGTCTTTTATTTCGGACCCGAGCTACTCGAACTTGGTGGCAAAAGCGAAGCGGAATCGAAGTGTCGCGGTGCCCTGCTAGCGCAGGAGTTTTCAAACAGCGCCTAAAGCGTACAGACCCAGGTAAAATAGAGGCAGCAAATTGTTCACAAACGTGTCCGCTAGCATTTTAGTGCCAGACAGTGATGGTGTTGAGAGCCAAATAAGCATTTACAGCTTGTTTAAAATTGTATCGATCAAATAGCTGAACGTCAACATTGCGCCCGTTGTTGTTGCAGCAGCGCCGACGGTGATAGAAATAGGAATTTATGATTCCGTGCCTCTACCCAAGCTCCATCTAGTCGTGATATTTCCGAAGGAAAACTGTAAACAAACTACCGGACGCGGCTGTTTATGTACCAGGTCGCTCTTTTTTTCCTATTTCGCTTTGCAGTGGGTGTAAAAATACTGTGAATATGAAAATTTCTAGGTAGAAGAGTTTTTTTTCTTCCAAAATGGCGATTCAATTTGCTAGGTTGTTGTTTTTTTGTTGCTCTGGTTGTGTGGTCAATGAAAAAAAAGTTGGATCGCTTTTGAGCGAGCACGGATAATCGAGAGCATACAAACGTACGGTACGGATAAAGCAAATTTGACGTCAGGATGAAATCGTCTGTCAACTGTGCGAACGAAAATCAGCAAGCAAAGCCCCGAAACACTGTTTTCGTGCGAGTTGCAGTACATTTTTATCTAAATACTTCGCTTTATTTATTATGTGTGTAATGTGGAGGCGGTGTGCCTAATTCGCTGTGCTGTATTCCTTTCTTCCAGCTCCATTGTTCGGCAGATAATTGACAAAAAAGTGGTCTGATAAAGTGACAAAATGAGTGCGAAACGCATCAAACAGGAACCAAACACCAAGAAAAGGGTACCGCAAGAACCCGTAGCGGTAGCGCTGAAGGAAGCGAAGCAGGAAAAGGTGGACATCGACGAGATGGAGCTGATGACCGCCGGGTTGGAGGATGACGAGGAGGGCGGTTGCTACTTTGTGGATCAGAAGGGCAACTACTACTTCCAGGCCAGCGAGGACGCGGAACTGCGGGCGGTAGAAAATGGGCCATCGGATTACGAACCGCTGACCGGGGGCGAGCAGGAAAAGACTGAGGAAGAGGTCAGCTACGTGCTGATCATGAACGACGGTGAGAACAAATCAACGATCGTTGTGAACGACACCGACGAGGCGGGGCTGGACCCGGACGGAAAGGACAACGAGATTTACGATTTCGACGACCCGGACTACATAGTGCCGGACCAGGAGCCGGCAGCGAAAAACAAGCCAGCACGCGCCAAGCGTGGCCAAGCGAGCACCGGCTCGATGTACATGTGCAACTACTGCAACTACACCAGTGGCAAGCTGTTTCTGCTGTCCCGCCACCTGAAAACACACTCCGACGATCGGCCGCACAAGTGTGTGGTGTGTGAGCGGGGCTTTAAAACGCTCGCCTCGCTGCAAAACCATGTCAACACGCACACGGGCACCAAGCCCCATCGGTGCAAGCACTGCGACAATTGTTTCACGACCTCCGGCGAACTGATCCGGCACATCCGCTACCGGCACACGCACGAGCGTCCCCACAAGTGCACGGAGTGTGACTACGCGAGCGTGGAGCTGAGCAAGCTGAAGCGTCACATCCGTACGCACACCGGGGAAAAGCCGTTCCAGTGTCCGCACTGTACGTACGCGTCGCCGGACAAGTTCAAGCTGACGCGGCACATGCGAATCCACACCGGCGAGAAGCCCTACTCCTGTGACGTGTGTTTCGCCCGGTTCACGCAATCCAACTCACTGAAGGCGCATAAAATGATACACCAAGGTAAGTTGCGGTGCAGTACGAAAAATGGGTATTTTTATTTCATTGTTTTTTTTTTTTGGCTCCATTCGCTTTCTCTCCTTCCATTTCCAGTTGGCAACAAGCCCGTTTTCCAGTGCAAACTGTGCCCTACGACCTGTGGCCGCAAGACCGATTTGCGCATCCACGTGCAGAACTTACACACGGCGGACAAACCGATCAAGTGTAAGCGCTGCGACAACACGTTCCCCGATCGATACAGCTACAAAATACACGCGAAAACGCACGAAGGTGAAAAGTGCTACCGGTGCGACTATTGCCCATACGCCTCGATATCGATGCGCCACCTGGAATCGCATCTGCTGCTCCACACGGACCAAAAACCGTACAAGTGCGACCAGTGCGCGCAGACCTTCCGGCAGAAGCAGCTGCTGAAACGGCACATCAACTACTACCACAACCCGGACTACGTGGCACCGACCCCGAAAGCGAAAACGCATTCCTGCCCAAGCTGTACCCGGTCGTTCCGGCACAAGGGCAACCTGATCCGGCACATGGCACTGCACGATCCGGAATCGACGATGAGCAAGGAGCTGGAGGCGTTGCGCGAAGGTCGCCAGAAGAAGGTGCAGATAACGTTCGAGGACGAACTGACGTACAAGGGCGAAGAGGAAGAGTACGAAGGCGAGGAAGATGAAGACGAAGAGGAGGAAGGGGAGGACGAGGAGGAGGAGGAGGAGGAAGAGGAAGATGAGGGGCAGGCGGAGGACGAGAATGAGGAGGAGGAGGACGAAACCGGCATGCCGATGGAAACGAGCGATATGGTCACGGTCGAGGATGAGGATGGGCAGTACGTGGTGCTGGAAGTGATACAGCTACAGGATAAGGATAGTAAAGCGGCCGACAGCAAGGCGCCGAAGAAGCGGGCCAGCAAACGAAAGGCGACGGCCACTGCGACGGCAACACCGACCGCTACAGCACAACCATCCAGTTCCTCCAAAACGGCGACCACCACCGGAACGACTGTGGCAACACCGACGACATCGCGCGTAACGCGCAGTGTAAAGAAGGAACCGATCGAGCTGGTGTCCCCCCAGGATCATCATACGCTCGATATGGACGGGATCAGTTTGGTAATGGTGGAGGAGGACGGTGAGGACGGTGCGCAGCAGATTGTGATCGAACGGGAGAGTGGTGGTCAGTCGGGCGATGAGTTTATCCTTTCGACGGAAGGTAAGCGTGGCATGGGGCGGAACATTCCCCTGCCTGGGAAGAGAAGAACGATAGTTTACCATAGCGTGCTGTTTTCCTCCACAGACTCCATCGATTTGCAGCACACGGAAATGCTGATGTCTTCGCTGCAGAGCGCAAAACGATCGCGCTTCGACGTTACCATAAGTCAGGACGAGCTGGAGAAAAATATGAGCAACTGCTTCGGATTCGATGTGAGTGCCAGAGATCCGATTTCCGTGTTGTTGACCTATGAACTAAACGTTAAATCTGTCCCCAATTCTACCGCCAGGATGACGATGATGAAGTTTTGGACACCAAAGCTACGATAACGCTGCTAAACTAGACGGTAATGATAGCCCGGTATGGAATTGTTTCTTCTTCTTCTGGTTCGGCGCTCCAGGCCATGGTCGAGGGCAGCTGTAATGGGGTGTAAAAACGTGCAAAGTGCTTACCGTTTGCTATACCATCCCGTGTGTGCGAGATGTGTTTGAAAAGTGGAATGGGAATCTTATGAATTTAGTGGATTTTTTTGTATGGTCTGTACATTAAAAAGAAAACGTAATGCAAGAGACGACTACTAGTTAGAGGAAAAATGGGGCTAGGCGTCAGCGAATGAAAATGTATTCTTAATGCGTAGCTAAATTTTCACCAAATTTTTAGATCATTTTTTTAAATTTTTAATTCCAATTGCAAATCACAAAACAAATCGCAAAAAAAAGGTTCAAAACAGGTCCTAAATTGCCCTCTATTATTAAAAGTATATTTTCCGCACGTAAGGATGCGTCCCGGTGGTAGCCGGTCTTCATACCGCAATAGACCCCGGGGTTCAAATCCCATCCGGACCGTTCCCTCTGGGGTGAACGTGAGGGGACTGATTATCCAGCTACGTGGTATCATGTGAAGTCTAGTAAGCAAGAAATGGCAGGCATGACCTAAGAGAGATCGTAAGGTCAAGAAGAGAGAGAGAGAGAGAGAGAGAGAGAGAGAGAGAGAGAGAGAGAGAGAGCGACCAATTATGCAATTCTGCAAAATTTTAAAGGTTTTCCTTAAGTTGTTTTGAACACATCTCGTACATAGCAAACCTTAAGCGCTTTTCCATCGGGGGGAGGGAACGAAATGATTTTATTTCCTATTTGTTTCTCTCGAACGCATCCCAAACAGCAGCATGTGGATTACGTTCGAGATCTGGCTGGACAAAACATTGGAGATGATTGGTGGTTCCAAAGTTGTGTTCCAAACCGATCACTCCGGTTCGTTTTCCCGAAAAGACCCTTCATAGGGAAGAGCCATTCAAAAAAGGAGTCACAATTTGTGGCTAAACGGACTGCTGGCGCACTATCTATAAGCTATAGTTTCTGGAATGCGTTCTTCGATATCCCACCACCCCGCCCGAGTTCGTTCGTTCTGTATGTGTAAAGTATGTGTTACTTTGTAAAATATCTTCTTCTTAAATTTTATCTTTCTATCTTCTTCACTATCACAAACAGCCGTAAAGCTTTGTTTACTCTTTCGTTAGGCTTAGAACAGGTTAAGCGCCGCACCCTGCAGAAGGGTTAGCAATAGGTTTAGTTATCGCAACTAGGAAAAGCTTTTTTTTTACCTTTAATTGTGTATAGGGGCTTATGGAACGGTGGATTTAGTTGCACCAAGCAAATTGATAAAATGTTTGCCCATAAATGTGTTATCATGTTGTGGAAGTGTATAACAGTGATCTCTTACAGACTAGAAGAGATGGAATTGTTCCCCTTTTATTTTAACCTCTCCCGACCGCACTCGACGAAGAACGATTTCTGTAACGACTCTGCAAACACAACCGAATTAAAATGGGATCCCGCCGTCTGTACGATAGCCGTATTTACTTAGACTCGTAGCTCAACTCCAATGAAATCAGTTTGTTCGGTGTCTTTTTTACAGCAGACTTCGGCGGAATCAGTTCGAAATCCTTTATTCGCCATCAAACATTTCGCATAAGTTTTTAACTTGCAAACAAATCAAAATCAATCCTCCCAATCGTATGGCCATACTGAATGTTTTGCTGGAAATTTGATTACTAAAGCGGCAATTTTCTTCCTCGTAGGTTAGCACTGTATTCTATACTGATCGTATGAGTTTTAGGATTGACACGAGTGCTTAACAACCCGTATATCTATACATTAAGCTGAATAAAATATTAAATACAACACAGAATCGGCAGTCAAATGCGTAGAAGAAAAAGAAAAACACTGTGCTGCTATTCCGGTTTAGTAGCGTTGATTGGAGAAAATGGAGATCAGCTTTATCATCATCTTTTTTCAAATCGTCATCCTGTTTTCACGGCCAATTTATACACCTAATCAAACACACTAGCTCACTCACTCACTGGTTGCTTCAGTGAAGTGTGGCTTGTTTGCTGGTCAAATAATTTCTGTGTCACGTTATAATTTACCGATCGCGATACGATCGGTGGCGGCACACACACACGTGTTAACGTTCACTGGCAGCTTTCCTTTTTCTATTTTAGGGGGTTGTAAAACATTTGAAACGCTTTTCATATCGCTGCTTCACTGCGTTCACTTTACGCAGTTGGATGACGATCGCGTGAGCGGTTAAAGATCATCAGCGGGTGACGCTGGCACGCACGCACGCAAGCAATCGCTCGTTTATGCGCGTACGAAAGCGAAAGGAATGCAGTTCATCATAACGTTACCATTTTTTTTTTTTGCTTAAAGACACAACAAACACGGGGTCTTATCGTGTTGCTAACATTACCCTTTAGTAACGACCTCCCACGGCCCCTTTATTATCGCGAGATGAATGGACAGAAAAATCTCACCGATATTCGATTGTGATTTGTGAGTGTTGACCAATACTGACTGACCATCGGCAAGGGTTCATCAAATGGAGATTAACATTTGCTGGTCCACTTTCTTCACATTCTGCACTTGTCGCTCGGGAAAAACAGCTCTCCCATAGGCTTCCCAAACGTCTCTAGGCGACAATTTATTTCTGTCCAGCGGTACCAGTTCCATTTCGTGCCCCGGGGTGTTTTGCATTCCCGGAAGCACCAAACAAGAGAACCCCGAGCTCTGTCCATTAGAGAACCGTGCGGCGCTTTATCATTGTATAATTCATGAGCCTCCGTCTGTCTGTCTGGCTGTGCATAAGCTAGCCAGGGCAGATAATTTTCGCAAAATAATTAAGATAGTTTTTTGGTTTGGTGCTTCTTTTCTTATTTTTGTTTTGTTTTGCTGCTGTTTGCTTTTATTTTTGGTGGAATTTAGATCGATCGTTTATCCTCTGCGGTCCTCTGCAGACGCAGAACAACAGCCGGGCTGAACTGCGTTGTGTGGTGCGCGTTAAATGGCTGTAGATGGGATGGTTAACAAAGTTTGTTTATCCTTGCCAAAGCTATAAAAGTTTGTTTTGCGAGGGATGTTCAACGGAATCCCATTTTAATTACCCACCTGCTTTATTATACCCCTTTTGGCGGATCTGCTTTTATTCTGCCACAAATATTAAAATATTCTACAATAATAGAGTAAGCTTCAATATTATTTCTATTTATTAACTATTACTTTCTTCCTAGTGCAAATATCATACAAGAACCCTTGCAAAAGTGTAAATACAGTTATTGCATACCTTCAGGCGCCTGGAAAGCTTGACACAATCCGATAAGCTTAACACTATTCCGGGCAACCGACGACCTTGACTACCAAACCGATTTTAATTGCTTATTAAGTTGTTCTAATCTCAGTACAATATTCTGATAAAAATTAAATAAACTTTTCTTCTTTAGATTTCTGTTAATATCTTACCTCGGCTCTAATTTGTTTTTAAGTGAGCATTGTTAAGAAAAACGACATGTTTTTCCTCCTTAATTTAACAGCCGCCAAAAATAGAACCGTTGTACAGTTTTCAACTCAAAATATTTCTAATCGTTTTATTTGAAATTTACGTTAAAAGTCTAGTGTGAAGTTTTTTTTAAATTTTACTCTCAGAAAATATGTAAGTTTCGCAGTGTTTCCTACTGCCCAAAGCACACAGTCTTCTGTAACGGGTTTAATTAAAACTAAACGACCTACAACTTTTTACTTACTGTTAAAAAAAATCACGTTATAATCGTGAGTACTAGTTCTTATAACTAGGAGAAGCTCTTTATTGTGAATGCTTAATTTTCCCTGTTGTTTCCATTTTGTTCCTAAAAAAACTTGTCAATTTTGAGGCCTGTAATATGAAACATTTCCGGTAGCAACCAGCGACAGGTAGGGTTGTACTAAAGGCCTTTATTGTGCTAACTTCATTCTCTATCAAGCACGAGAAAAGAAAATAAATTATAAAAAGAGAGGTGGTTTTCCCCCTTCCCATACCGGGAATCGAACCCGGGCCTTCTGGGTGAAAGCCAGATATCCTAGCCACTAGACCATATGGGATTATATACTAAGCCTCCACAATACACTAAGCATTTTGGACTAATCCATTATCCTACGGCATTGTTTCTTCCATAGTACTTCTAATAGCCATTAGGACAGCCCGAAGGGAAGTAACTTGAGCACGGGATTCAGCAATCCCCGGGCTGAGATCGGTTTACCTTTGCGGGGCGAGTTAGTGAGATGTTCTAATTATTACACCAATCGATGGTGCCACCGGACAAGTTTCGTAAAGCCTATCGGACCCACAAAAGCACTGCTCATCTACAATTACCTCATTCGGCACTGCAAACCGTTCGCCCTTCGGGTCAACTGTCTGATGATTGCTTTGCCTTGTGGGTTGCTGAAACTGGGCACACATTTGGGCCCACAGCTCTACCATCGAGCCGGTGTGGCAAATGGCATACACCTGCAAGCTATATGGCACAAGCGTATGAAGAAAGTCTGTGCGAGGCTTCCTAAGGCGGCGCCTCCTAGGGCTGACATACTTTCTGTCGGCAGTCGAGCAGCGGTAGCACAATGAGCCACAATCAATTGAACGTGCTTCCCTTCGGGGCCCAACGCACACACACACACACACACACATATATTTTGGTGGCCTTAAATAGAAGATTGCTAATAATGGGTGTGTGTGTCACTGCACACGGGTTGTTGGCATCCGCCCAAAGGCGTTCTCGAAGCCTGTTCTAGATTCAACTAGTACCGGAGCAGGCTTTAGAAGGGTTTCCAGACAGTTCCAAAATCCGATGTACGCCAAATGTTTGCTAATGCGTGTTTCCTTGCCGAAGGTGATTGCGATTGGACCATTTCCCACCCACCCGAACCTGTGCAATCGAACCGCAGTACCTTTGCCCAAACGGCCTGAGCGAACGGCATCAAATCGGTTTGTTGAGTTTTCCAATCGCTTGCCAACCGCGCGATTGCAATTTCGCACCACACCGTAGAACATCTGCATCTGGCAAGGGGGAAACCGGGGTGCAATCGCATATGAAAAGCGCTGACCGATGGTTCCACACGGTTGAAGCAAACAGCCAGTACGGTAAGAGGTACTGACGAAAACTCGTTCGTTATGCAACGTTTTCCCACTGTCGCTGGCCAGACGAAACCAGACGGTCCCGAACGGGTAAACCGACATCCGCAGAACAATCTGGCACACCGTGGTGTGACGTTCCCATTCGGACGGACCTGATGGAAAACCCCTGGCCCCGGCGGACTAATCGTACCTCGGTACAACTTGGTCGTGACCAGCGTGTGTGTGTGTACGCTGGAAACTGGTTATTTTCTCCACCGGCCCAGGGAGACCTATCTAGAATTGCTTCATCGGGGTTTCAGCTAACTGCTGCCACCCATTTATTGGGTTGTTTATCCGGGGAAAATTCCCGTCCGGATTGGTTGGATGGCGTGCTCATCTACTATCGGTACAGAGGGAGCAATTTACCATCGGGCGGCACACACGTGTTGATCCGTAGGTCGTGCTTTTCAACTCGGTTCGTATCGATCGTTCGATTAAAGACTCATCCCGGTAGGTGCGCTTTCTTGAGCGGCTATTTATGTGGATTACGCGGAGCTGGCCGATTAAAGCACTGACGTAGGTTTCAGGTGTGATATATACATGGATGGTCATGGTTTATAATTAACAAGGGATTGGTTTGATGAATGTTTAAGACGATTTTTGTTTGTTTAATATCTTTGTTTACTTATATTTTGTTGTAATTTTTATGGTCTAGTTTTTGCTTTCCGTACCTATTCGTAAGGTTGGGTCCCCTCTCCATGGAAACTGATAGGTCTGTTTTTTTTCCTTAACTGCGACGTACAGTTTTGTAAATTTGTTATTTACCATATTAATGGGTTTTAAATTGTATGGTAATTTTTTGTTCAATTTAACTATCTTCAGAGTTACTCTGTTTACTTTGTACTTATTTTCTTTTACATTGGTTTGAGCTTGCTAATGTATGCTTACTATTTTTTATCATTTTTACTCTTCATTGGTTTTTTACTTATTTGCTATCATTTATTATTTATTCTCTATCCTTCTTTTGCTTTCTATACTTTTACTTTATTTTTCACGTTTTTTACGATTTTTACCATTTTAATTTATGTAGTGTTCAATTGAAATATTTTGTTAACCATGTTTTACAATTGACTATGGATGATTCCTTAAGTGAAATAGTTCAATTGTTGTTTTCAACATAATTTATAGTTTATTTATAGATTTTCCTTTAAAAAACCTTTTAAATTTGTTTTTCCAATAGTTTAAAAATATTATCGATGAATGCGCATACTAGCTTGAGTTTTGCTAAATTAAATTAAATTTAAAATTGAAATGAAGCTGTTTGGCAGCAGAGTCGATTTTTTTAGTTGAAACGAAATTATCTCAACAGTTTTATAATGTTTGATTGATGATTATTTAATTTTCTTTCCTATAAAAAACATCAACAAAGAATCACCACAATTTCCCTATCATTATTTTATCTAACAACTTGTGCACCACACGTGCGATGGTTGTTCACGTGTTGCTTTATTTCTTTTCTTTTTTTCTGTGCAAACAAACAACATACGGTACAATTTCGTAGCCTGCTTGCCCTAAAGTCCAGCTTTTTTTGTTACCTGTCCCGCCCGTACCAATTGGAAAATCAACAACGTATCAACATCAACCGTGCCCGCCCGCGAAACCGACACCACGATTTGTTATTTTCATCATCATCATCATCGCCGGGCGTCTGTTGTAATTTCGATTTCGGTAAAGTTTCGTTTGCAGAAGTAGAACGCACTTCCTAGCGGCGCAAACGATTTCTCACTCTCGTTCGTTCGTTCGTTTCGATCGCTCTCGCACAAGTTCTTCGCTCGCCTCGCGCACTATTGAGAAACCGTTGTTGTTGTTGTTGAGGCGTTCAGGCTTGTAACCGATTGGGAAGGTGGTGAGTGAGCGCGACTGGTGGGGTTACAGCTTGTTGTCATCATCGTCAGCCAGCAGCACCACACCACTGTAGTAATCCATCGAAACCCGCTAAGCCCCACGCACGCAGTAACCAAGGGAAACGCACCACAGTGCAGCCCAGTGTTCGCCCGGAGAAGCGAGTACGGCTGGTGTTCAGTCTCGTTCGAAGCTTCAGCCGGTGTGCGCGCACGCGTCTTCTAGAGCGTTCTCGGTGTAGAGTAGTGGTTGGTGGTCTGCAGTTTGGTGAATTTCGTATCAGCTGTGGCCAACCGCATGCTCGAATGCGGTACAATCCGGACTATTGATGTGTAGAATACAAGTGTTTGAGAAGAAGCCTTTCATTTGAGATGTATTAGTGAAGTTAGCAAAAAAAAACCAGTAAGAACTTCAGAATCATCCAAATAGTGATAACATAAAAAGAAAAAGTGTATTAAGACAATTTACATTAAAAAACAGTTTTACTGTTTAGTGGTGTGAACAGAAAAGGTAGATTTTCTTTTCTATCCCCCATCGAACGAAAGCTGGTCGTCCCGAAATCAACACACACACAACCAAAGGTAAGCATCCATCCATCGCAAAACAGCACCCCGAATTTCCCATCCGATACAAAAGACTTCAATGCTCGCGCCCGTTCTATATGTGCACGCGCAAGCGACGAACCCTCCCGAGCCTGAGTCAATAAAGCTCCGCTTCTAATTACATCCAGAGGCTGCACATATTTTACGCCTTTTTATCGACGAAACAGCTCTGACCTGGTGCAGTGATGTAATGGGCTGACTCGATGGTGGGTTCAACGGTGTCTGCAATTGCAAGAATTTCCACACACCACAGCCCCCAGCTCCGTCAACCGATCGCATCACGATCGAAGTAACATTTAGCAGTTACCATGCCAATCGACCTACGTTGCTACGATAGCAACGGGCGGCGGTAAAAAGTGCAAGTGATTTTCCCATACAGCGCTGAACCACAAGGCTGAACTTTCCGATCGTTTGCAGCCGTCTCTGTGGAGCTCGAAATGGATCGCTTCAGCAGACGGAATGGTTTTCGGAGCTCGGTGGGTAAAGGGTTCGAAGGCTCATGAATAATTCCCTCGTTGTTAGGCAATCGATATAGGCAATCGATGTGTAGCGCGTGGTTTTAATCGAGACCCAGCGTTTGAGCTTTTGAAGTCGAAACTCCCGAAGAGCTCACTTTCGTGCGGTGTGTATGGGGATAGAAACAAGTTTTGGTTCTTTTATTTAAAAGCTTCGCTGTAGGGCCATCCCGAACAAGCGTTAGATGCTTACGGGCTTCCCGTTCCCACACAGAACTCGTTTTTGCTACGTTTCGTTTGTTTTATGTGCGATTAAGTTGGCCAAAAACTGTGTATAAAGCCGCATAAAGCATTCGTTCTCAACCGTAACCCTCTCAGTGTGTTCTTCAATTGGTAACAATTTTTTTCTTCCAAAAGTTCCTCGTCGCACAGGACGAAGAGTTTGTTGACAGTAGCAGTTAAGGCCTCAATTTAAACCTCGTTCCCGGCGACGTTTTCGCACCCTTTTGCCCAGTCCATCAGAACGGTACACGGTACGGACTTCCTGATCCACGCTACCAACTGCGTTGACGATTTTCGCTCTCCCTCCTGCCTCCCTCCATTTCCGCCTTGTGTACGCTCCCCGGCCACCCACCACAGCATCCCACCACCAACCAAACCCATTCCGGTATAATAATCGGCCGATAGCCTTCGCGAGGTAGAATAAAATATACAAACTGCTTAGATGGGCCGGTGCGATGCGGAAATCGTACTCACTAACAAATAAACGCCGCCTGACAGCGTCCGTTAGTGGGACCCGTCGACAAACACACAGTGAGAGCATTTAAAATGCGAATATCTGAATAGGCAGAGTCAGTCAGTGCGGTTTTAAGATCGTCGCCGTTCTTCCTCGTACAACTTGCTGTGCAATGCATTCGTAAGGTTGGGTCCCCTCGCCGTGGAAACTGATAGGTCTGTTTTTTCTTTAACTGCGACGTATCAGAACGCAGGCGAGAACCACGAAGTGGAGAAGAATTTACTGGCCGAGAATAAGATGAGAAAAATGCGCCCGGCGTGACATTTGTGTGATAAATGGTACGGGCGCATCACGAGACAGCATCGTTTGCTGGCGGCGAGTCGCATTAGCAGAGCAACTAGGGGTGATATTTATCATCTGACTGATAATGCTAACGATAAATATCATTTGAGGAAAGGTTTTTTTTGCTTTCTTTGTGTTTAGAGTTTTAGTTTTGCTTCTCGTTATTTGCCTCTATTTTTAACCAGAGACCTACAACGCCAGACACCGGTAGAGTGTATGCAAATGAAATGATCTTGTTTGAGGCAGATAAAAATTCGCTACATTGCTTATTATAAATAGAATACATAATTAAACACGGCAGGAGTTATCCGATGTTTGCTGAACATTGTTGGCAGCACGATACTTCATGCTCTCACCTTTAACACAACTGTTGTTGCAGATGATATCACCAATGCGGTTCATAATTTCTCATAATTAGTAAAGCTTCAGGAAAGATTAAAACTAGAGTGTGTAAAAGAAACTTAAAATTGTTCTTTCAACGTTGAGTAAGTTAGTGTTGGGCTTGGCTTGACGTAAAATTATTGAAATTTAATTTAAATGCACTTACTTTGTTGAGGCTGCAATATAAACTGTTTGAAAAGATTTGCTGCAATTGTGACTTCAACTGGTGAAAATGATTCTAAATGTGGTGAATTCTAAACTGGTGAAAATGATTCTAAATGTGATAGCGTTCAAATGTCTACTGATAAAAATAAGACAATATAATTGACTTAGAGCTGGTATTACAAGTTCAAATTATTGAAAATTTTAAAGGTGATAAAAGTAAGATTGCAACGGATGGATTCAACTAAATGGCATACATTTTATTAGAATTGTAATTTCAAGAAGTTCCGAAAGGCGTTACGGCAATTTTCAGATATCTTACCACCAATGTCTCAACATTCTGGTTGTACAAACCTATTCCAACTAACTTTAAGTTAAATTTTCGGATCTTTACAATTTTTTCTAAGCCTTAGGAATCCAGTTGCTACTCCTTCTCCGGATACAGAATCATGGGATAAGGTCCTCTGATAGAGCTGTGACCAAAGCATTCCTTTGAGAGTAGCTGATGTCAGTCAGGGGCCTCTTCGATAGACAGCTAATTTTGGATAATACTCTTCATTTTGTCGGGAAAAATCGCGTTAAAAATCCTCAACAGCTGTTTGCCCATTGTCAAAAACGAATAATTTGCTGAAATGTTTGTAGCACACGCATACACATTTATTGGTATGCGAAAATCTCTCACAGCGAACAAATTCGCCCACATTTCGTCCATTGACACCAAATAAAGCCACCGGGGGTTATCATGCAAGTGGGAACTAGTTTGTTTTTTTGCTCGCCCATATACCACCACTTGATTGATCCTACGGCGAACATCCTAACGGAACAAATGGTCGGAAATATTGGTGTCTTGTGACGCCTGTCCGTGTGTGGGGGGGGGGGGGGGGAAATTCTTTTCCCGAAAGAGTACGAAACCGGTTGGCTGTTGTGTGATTAAAACGACAAGGGAAGTAAGCAACATTTCGTTGTTCAATCCCCCAATCTGCAGCGCAATCGACTTTGGTTTGACGTCAATGATGGGGAAATTTGTTTGCATCTTCGGTTCGGATGATTGCATCTGATATGATGCAGTCTTGTGTCACGCATGCTGCACCGAAGAAATTATTCCTTGCACCCCGTTTGTTGCAGTCCAAAATTAGTTCGATCCACTCGTGGTGAACGGAAAAATTATCAGGTTGCTCAACATCCAACATTTATGAGCCACTTCGTTGTAGTGGCTGGGTGTTTGATATTATGTGAACAGGTTAATTAATTGCAAATGAATTTTGCGTTGCGAAATACGGCACGTGTGTGTGGCGCGGTTGAATTGAGTGGAGAGGTAGTTGTTATTGAAGAAATCAATCTTCATCTTCGTGTTGACTGATTGCGAACCATTACCAACAATTAAGGAAATTCTTCCGGAACTCGGAGTCGATTATTTTTTAAACTTACTTAGCAGACGAGACTGTCGTTCAGATATGGACGTCGAGGATCTCTACCAGATGAAGTCCTTAATTAATTCTCCGAAAAAGTGATTGATAGAAAGCATTTAAAGTCTCGAAGGCACAATGAGAGTATCATGATCATAATGATCGATCGGAATCATAGCAAACCACACTCCAAATTCTTTCAAACTCTTCTTTTTAGTCGATCGCCGTTAGCATCGAGGATCTTAGTCGGATCGGTTCCATATGCTAATACACACACCTTCTCGATTCTACACTACAAGTTTTGCACATTTCTGTTTTCCTTTTTTTACTCTCCCATTCTTTTTCTCTTTTCTTTTTATGGGAGGGAAACACACTCGACCATCTTTTGCCGCCGATGTCGCCGTTTTTTTCTTTTTAGTGACTCTCGTTTTCAAAGTCAATGTTCAGGTTGGTGTGCCTGTGGTGCAAAAAGGTGGTATCTGCGTTCCTGTAGCGTTTCAGAATTTTGCTACACGAAAAAAGATGGTTCTACCTTAGAGCTTCGCGAATTTTCGACAGCTTTTTTTTTGCTTTGCTTGATTTCAAAACAGGGGAGGAATGATAATCGAACCAGGAATCAGGTCCAGGTTTCATGCATATGTATGGGTCGGTGTGTGTGTGCATTTGGCATTTGTTTGTGGAAAAGTTTAGATAGAAACAGCTTGCTTCTAGAGGATCATTTTGCTCGTTGGTCGTCGTGTGAGCTATTTTCAGCCATTTTTTTTTTGGCGTTCAAAGTTTGATAAGGAACAGAAAGAAGAAAAATGAAAGCAAAAGGTATGGATGGGAAACATAAGTGAAACTGAGCAAAATGAAAGCAAAAGGAGAACTCAAAAAAAGGAAACACAAGAAAAAGATATTTATTGCATTGTTTTGAGGTCAGTCATCCCGGATTTATAGAACAGATCGTATGGGATGTTGGACAAGCTGGTTGTGGCAACAGAACTGGTATCGAACAAATAGGCAAGCCTGAACAGGATCGTTAACGATTCTGGAGTTAAATATTCAAAAACTAGCGATTTTTTCTCCATTTTATCATTCCGTGATCATAAATAATTATTCCCTCTTCTTTTGTATTAATTTATCTGTTCTCATTACGTTTGTTATGGTAATTGTTTTACTTTATTCCTCTTTTTGTGTTATCTCTTTGATAATATTCTTGTTTTACTTCTTATGTAGTTGTTTTTTTATGTTCGATTTTTTCTTCTTTAGTTTAGTTTAGTTTTTTTTCTTTTATGTTCCTTTCTTTCACTTATGATTTTATTAAATAAAATTTATGGTGTCTATAGCTTTTCATCTTTTATAACTCAAGCTCGGCAAAATGTATTTTAAAAATCCATCTTTAAAGCTACCAACGAAAATAGCTACCATCTGGTTACGCTTCCATACCAGCACGGTTAGAAATAAAGCTTGAACCGATTCCAAAGTCCATTTCCACCGTTTCGTATGCACGAGAGACCCCGTGCCATATGCAACGCACCGATGCACCCTCAGTTCATACGTGCCTTTATGGTTTATCTTTCGTCGAAAGGGACACCGGCAACAAACCCCAAGGGGGAAGGGGTGGGCCCTTTTTCTAAAACCAGTCTCGGTGGCTCACCGCAGGATTTACATTGTTTATTACCCCGTCGGATACCTGTCGCTAGCCTTTTGGGATGATGAAATTACAACCTTGAATATTGATAGGGAGAAGCAACACACAAGATGATCCAGTTCGTAGGGCTTGAAGGGATTTGAATGGGGAAGCAGGAAGCCGGTTTCCTCACGTGCCCATTAATATGAAAGGCATCGAGCAGATGAGTAGTTGTAGTAGTAGTCGTGTAGTAGCTGGCTGGCTGGAGCGCTGTCTATAGCTGCAAGGGCTTAGATGTAATCAGAAGACGACAAAAGTCAAGGATGGCAAGAGCAGTTTTATTTTCGGCGACGTAGAATGAGCTCATCGACGATACGAACGTTTGTATTGCTTAACAGTGGGTTAATTTTTAAGCCAACTGTTTTAATGGTTGACAATTAAATGTGAAAAATGTAAAAAAGAACTATTGGCTCTCAGAAATAGAAGAAAGAAATACGAAGACTAGAAATACATTTTAAAGAATCCGTGATCGTGAAAGATCAAACAGATAAAGCACAGCACAACACGTTTATTGCCTTCACGCATCGCTTTTATACGATCCTAACGCGCCTCTTCCCAGTCACGTTAGTAGCAAGGTCAGTAAAGCGCACGGCAGGTCGCTGTGTCGGGCATGAGTTCGAATCTCGTAAGGTAAATCGGTCATTATTTGATACACGTCGCCAGGACTAATTAAAGTTTTGTATTTATGAGGGTTTCTTTAAGTCATTTTATTATCAGCTAGTCATTATGAAAATAGCCGACGAAGAAAGTAACCCTTTCCCTTACCCTAACCCTAGCCCTTAGTATAGCCGTGCCAAACAGCCCAATTATATTAACCCAGGTAATTAGGGCAGCCAACAGGCACCGGCGGCGGATGCCTTCTCAGGCTTTTAAATTACAGTGATTGCTTTTCAATCGGACTTACGGCACATATAAGTATTGCTCCAGGTCACTTTTTAGACCATAATTTAATCGCCCTTTTTTCCCTCTAATCTCTTCCCAAATCGACTCCCAGTCCCAGATAATGATATCCAGAGCGCTCTCCCACTGAGGCAATCATTTTCGTTTCCATCAATAGCCATCATTTATCGAATCAATCGGCGAACAAAAGCTCTCCCCTATTACACATGCTGAGCCGCGTCATTATTAGTACTGCCGAAATAGCCATTCACACGCGCTAATCACTCAACACACAACACACTCGCGCGCCGGATTAATGCATGCTCTGCGACGGATGGGCTTATGTGTGACGGTTGACCGATTGCGCAGAATATGATTAATGAAGCGAAAGAAACGGTTCACCACCACCTGGAGGGTTCGATGAGCGAGAGAGTTATGCTCGCTATGTGCAACTGCCGATATGTGCCTGGGCAAAGCTGATCGTAAATCACTTTCTAACGTTGCGATCGGGTAAAATGTACCGATATGTTTTTTGTTATTTTAGCACATTTTCTAACAAGAGTCACTTTTGCTAGTCAGTTTTGTTGGTACAAATTACCTCTATTTAATTCTTGTTTTGTATTTTTTGTTCGTCGTTGTGTTTTTTTCTATTTGAAAACGTTCTGAATCTTAAACATAAAAAATAAAATAGACCTTAAAGAAGACCCTTCAAAATAAAGCACTCAAATTCTTTTATAATAACATAATTACTCCAGCAGCAGAGTTTTTAACATATCAAACATGAAAAAAGCACAATGCCTACCATTCCAGCATGATTCACGAGCCATCATTTCGCGCATCGTTTACCGTAGCACATTGCACAAGCAGTCGGCACGTTCCGTAGGTCAGTTTTAATTCTGTCCTGCCATTAAGCTTGCCAGGATAAGAAGCGCAACCGAAATTCCGCCCCAAGTGGCATTGAAACACTTTCCTACTGCTAGATACGTGCTCTTTCCTTTTCATTTTTCTTCGAATCTGCCCAATCTCAAGCTGGCGCGAGATTAACCCTACATTTTAACCGACCAGCGTATTTGGCCCGGTCTGACCCGCGCCGTGATGATGATTATTATGTAACGAACCTTTGTAACACATGGCGCGCCGTTCGAGTGTCGGTTGGTTGGTTAACGATACGCACATCTCGCTGCAATTGGTCCGCATCCCACACGGCGTCCGCGTTGTTCTCCTCCTACGACGGGCCACACCAGAGAAGAGAGAGAAAAAAAGGTTCGTCGGTTGAGCTTGTGGCATTTTTTGGCTTTGGCCTGCCCGATTGCGTACACACGGGCGGTGATTATCTTACTCCGGTAAGTGTGTTAAGTTCATTTCGTACATTAAGTGTAAAGAAAAAAAGTGACGAAACTGTGTCATCCTGGGACGGAAAGAAGCTGCGCTCATTAAAGCACGTGCCGAACGGAGTCGAGCATTAATGCTGTCGTCGTCTGGTTGGGTTTTTCTTTTTGGTACTGTTTAGCTGAACGTTCCAAAAAGTGTGGTTAAGCGAAATAATTCGTCACAGAGAGGCGAACAAAAAAGCACCACTTTCATGCATCGCAAAATGAGTTTAATTTCTAAGTCTCACTAAGCGAGCTCCCAGCTGATCGTAGCAATTTTATGTGTAAAGACGGTTAAGAAGAGGAGAGGAATGTGAAGGGTAGAGTAAGGTCCGAGGGAGGGAAAGGTTATCATCCCATTACCAGGATCGGAGGAGGTGTAGCAAGGATTGGCCCAAACCGTGTCAAAGAGTCATGTCAAGTGTCAGGAAATTTAAAATGGCGGTTAGCACCACACGTGCGCGCGCGATCGTGGATGTGTGTCACCAGTTTTTGAACGTGTGGTTGAGCAATAGGATCGTACGTTTGGCCATTTTTTGTTGTTGTTTAACCTCATAAGCCCTCAAGTGACATATAGCTTGATGAAGAATGCCATTTTGAGGATGAGCTATTGATGGGCCGGTGATGAGAAAGCTTTTTGACGAGGGAGTTTTAAGCGGACCTTGACATTCGATCCGACTTTGGGTCGTGGTTAAACTATTGTAAGGTATTCCGAATAATTTGAGCGTAGGTTCCCATGGATTCATTGTTGGGAAGTAACATCTAAAGAGTCGAGAGTCGCCCGCCAATCGTGCTAATCGAAAAGCAAACTGTTTTTGTAGCTTTGTTTTTTGTTGCTACGGTCTGTCTCCGTTTAATTGCCCACAACTGTGAACCTCCATTAACGCTATCCATCCGGTGGAGAGCTTTAACGATCGACCTGCTGCTTATCAAATGAGGTTTTGGGCTGTAAAACGAAAGAAGCTTAGTACTTTCGACGCCTTTTACTCCGGACGTTGGCTGCTCTCTCACCTGTTCCTCGTTTTGGACTGATTTTCCACTAATGGGACGTCGAGGTCACCTGTGGTGGCTGCGTTAAACTGAGCCATTATCGAACCACTAATGCGTTAGGGTTCCTCTCGTGCAGCCAGTGCATAACTAGCACCGATTGATAGGTTCCCAATCGGGGAAAAAAAACCCCGATACACGAATGCCGTGTCCAATGTCAGACAGACAAATGACTAAAGCTTAAGTGTGTCACAAAAACAATACGCAGTTACTACGCAGTTCTTATTGGGAGACGAATGTCGAATGAAGACGACCCAAAGAGGACATTATGGCTTCTTGGTTGTGAGGTGCTGCTAGTGGACATATAGTCTTGCCGTTTGTTTTCCACTGGATACTTTTTAATGCTTTTGTTTATGTTAAGAAGAGGTTTCTAGATTTTATTAACAGAAATCTATTCTCAATCTATAAGTATGGTAACCCTATCAAAAATCCAGTTAACTCTTACGTTGTCCTTAAATAATTCTGGACAAGGTTTGGCTCAGGGCATCAGGAACATTCTTGCTCTAACCCACATGAAGTTCTAGTGATTTAGAATGAGGATATCCCCACACGATTTGAGTAGAACCCCTAAGTCTTCTCTCTTAAACCAAGAATTGTATTCTGAAGAGTGAAGATCGGCCCCGTTATCGCCTCTGCCACCGGCCACCGCCCAACATTGGCAGGTACATTGGCGTACTAAATAAGGATCAAACGAACATTACTGATGATCATGAAGTTCTAATGTGGGCGGCCCGGTGGTAGATCTTTACATTTGGTATTCACTCAGCAGAACCGTGGTTCAAGTCTCGTCTAGGCCGTTCGCCCATAGTGGCTGCCCACATTCAACTTCATGCTATATCATATTAAGTGTGATAAGCAAGAAATGGCAGGCATGACTTAAGAGGCCGTAAGGCCAAGAAAGAAGAAGAAGAAGAGAAGTTCTTATGATTTAGGGGGAAGAATTTCTTCGCAAAATTGAAGTAAATTCCAAAGTCGTTTCAATTGAAATCTGCACCAATCTCCCAAGAATCTCCCACGGATACATCAATTTACTGCTATCTTCATTGTAGATACGCTTTTCAGGAGAAATTACAGGTTAATATGCCTCTGCAAAGACTTTTGGCATTTTGTTTTCCAAACAGTTATTGCTTTATTGGCAAATAAAAAAAACCCGCTGACGAATTACAGTTCGATGATGTGATGGTTCTTCCAAAAACCCAAGGAACACCCACCCGGCTGTATGCAAATCTTCAAAGAAGCTCAGCGTCACAAGCTAAGCTTTTTCCGCGATTGATGTCAATTAGTTTCTCCGCCATACCGTACCCTGCTTTATTCCCTTCTTTCTCTTTCCTACCTTTGAATTTACCTCATCCGTAAAAGAAGGGTGCCAGAATCCGGGAGACTCCCAGGTGGGCAAACAACCCCTCACCACATCCGAAAAAGTCACATCAATTATTTGCCGGCAATTAGAAGAGTGCTGTGTAAATGGACAAAGTTCCTTCTCGGCCAGATAGCTGGTGGCAGAGAGATCAGATCATGCGATTGGGGCGTGTCGAGAGAGTTCTACAGTGATCATCCGTCATGCTCGAAGTATTGGCGGAAGAGGCTGCCCCACGACGATTTGTGAACATTATTTCCAGTTCTTAAGGTCGGCTCATTTGCATAAATTGTCGTCAGTCCGCAATCGTTTCCTTTGGTTCTTTGCTGCGAGCTATGACTGCTGTTCTCATGCTGTGTGACGATCAGGAACTACTGCTCGATCGGCAGCCGTCAGACCCTTAGAAGTTCCACACTGCTGACCTTAGAACAGTAGGTCATTTGTAGGGGACAATGTCATGGCGACGGCGAGCTGCGAAACCTTTTGGGCTGTTGTAATTATACGGTAAATTGATATGCTAACGATGGGTCGTGGATTTTTGATCAAGTGGACAACAAATAAGGCGTCACAAATCTCGAGAACCTCCAAGAAGCCAGGTTCAGGCCCGTCCCTGGTTAAGAATTCTAACGATCGCAAACCCTTATCGATGTTTCAATACTTCTTCCGGATATTAAGTTATTCCTTCTTCTCTTTTATTCTCTCTCACCCTAGATCATCACCCCCCTCTCCTTTCTGGTGCGCTTCCCCTTTTTACCAAAGCCACACGATGACGACCACACGCGTGATACTGAACTTCCCGTGGACGAGCAGCGAAAAGCTGAAGGGTGACTTCTTCCAGGACACGGGTGTGACCGACGCGGTGATGAAGATCGCCCGCAAGGAGCTGCGCGAGGACAAATCGATCCGGGAACAGTCGCTCGAACAGCTGCGCGACTGGCTGCACAAGAACGGTGACGTGGAAAATGTGCGCACGGACGATCTGTTTCTGTTGCGGTTTTTGCGCACGAAAAAGTTTAGCGTCCCGATGGCGCAACAGATGATACTGAAGTATCTGAACTTCCGCAAAGTGTTTACGCATCTGATCCACACGCTCGACTTTATGTCGCCCAGCGTGCTGAAGCTGCTGAACGGTGGTTACATCTTTCCGTCCCCGATCCGGGACAAGCACGGCCGTCGGGTGATCATTGGGTTTGCCAGTGAGTAAGGGTGGGATATGGGGAAGAATTCCAGTTACTTAAGGAACCATGTTTCGGATGTTTCAGATCACTTCAATCCGGCCGAACACAACAGCTCCGACATGGCACGGTTGCACTTCATCACCTACGAAACGCTGATGGAGGATCCGGAGAATCAAATCTGCGGCCTGGTGCACATCGGCGACTTTAAGGGCATCTCGACCGCGCACGTTGCCTGCTGGAATCCGACCGACTTTCTGCGCATCATGAAGTGGGGCGAACAGTCGATCCCGATGCGAAACAAGGAGGTCCATCTGGTGAACGTGCCCTCGACCGTGAAGTACATCATCGAGGCGGGCAAGTCGATGGTTAGCAAAAAGATGAAGGAACGGCTACAGGTAAGCGGGTAGAACAGTTGTGCCGGAAATTGTTGTGCTAATCGTTGTACTTGCCATCCCGCAGGTTCACGTCACCGTACAGGACCTCTGCCGGAAGGTTGATCCGGCCTGTCTACCGAAGGAGATGGGCGGTACGATGCCGATGGCCGAGATGATCGAGCAGTGGAAGATGGAGCTGGCGACCAAACGGAACCTCGTCCTTAGCTCGTCCAACATGCGCATCCTCAGCGATCGGGGCATCGTGTCGCGGAACGGTACCGATCGGAACAACAACAGCACCAACAGCAACTCGCTCGGCATGGAAACGATCACCGGTAGCTTCCGCAAGCTGGAGGTGGACTAGGTGGACACAAACCACCAGAAGACCACCACCAACCAACAAAATGGAAGAGATTTTGCTTTAGTGTATAGTTTACGAATTTGTATACATACGTGTGAGTGTTTGTGTTGTGATAGCATCCTACGGCAGTGACGCAGTAGTATAAAGATGATCCGCCTTGCCCCAAGATGGAGTCCACTTCGATGGAGCCTCGCGTCCATAAAGGTCGCGTCCAGTACTTAAGATTTGACAGTTGTGACAGGGTTTAGTGTAACGTTTTGTATGGTAGCTTTACTGTTTTTTTGTTGTGTATATTTTCTTACTACTTTTTCCATTTCATTCCGTTTCGTTGGTTGCATACTATCTTCACCATGTTTTTCTTTTGTTTATTTTGCGTTACCTTTCTTGAAGTGAGTGAATTTTCGAACAGTGCTTTCAGCAGCTAAAAGCTTGATTGCTGATGCGTTAATACTTTGGAGAACTACAATCACAACATTCAAACCCTCTACCAGGTTAGCGCTAGCTTTTAGTAGTAGGGTGTGTGTGTGTGCGCACGCACGAAACAGAGGGAAGGTCCCAAATGAAGCGACAAAATGTTTGCACTAATAGCTAAGAACGTGAGGCGGTTTCTTTTGCCAATAAAATGTGTACCAAGGAAGAAGCATCGAAGCCTTTCCGAAGCTCACATCACACGAAACCCTTCCAGTGGGGCCATCGTTGCAGCTGGCCGTACAGGGCGGCACCATCGTTGCTGGCGTGCGTCGTATTGATGAACCCGTGCAGTCGATAGTGTGGCGAGAGGCTAAAGCGACGGATCGACTCGGTGAAGAATGCTTTCAGCTCGGCGTACTGTACAGCGGTCGGTTGACGATCGGTGAAGTTGCCTGGCGAAAGGGTACCCCAGAACTGTGTTAGCTGATGGCTGAAGGTGTAAGAATCCCTCACAATGCTTACCAATCATGCCCACTACTAGGGTTGTGTTTCGACCGGGCAGATCTTCGAATCCGTGCTGACTCTTCCAGCCACGCGCCTCGTACGTCACACCATCACCTCCGATGAGAAAGTTGTACGGGATGTGGTCACGGCTTGCCGTCCAGCAGCGTTGTTCGGTGTTTTGGAGCAACCGGACACAGCTCTCCTGATCGAAACATCCTTCCGCACCCGTATCCACCACGATCACGTCCGTGACGGCTTGCTTGTCGAGTGTTGCTGCCTCCAGCGCGACCGGATATTGCCACCAGGCGGGTCGTTCCACCAGAAAGAACGGATGCGAAACGGGCCAAGGACGTTGAACTGGTAGGAGTAGAGAGCGAAAAGGAATTACATTAGAACTCACACTACACGATCACACTTGAGATCACTCACTCGTTAGCAGCAGCAGATACACGCCAATCACCACACCAAGCAACAGGAATATCAGCAACGCCACCATCAGACCTACCGCCACCGGATGGATCTTGGTCGGATCTTCGGCCCGCCGCTTCGCCCGCCGATACGCTTCACGGGCGCTCTCCCTCGTGTACAGTAGCGGCGTACGTTCGGCTTCGCCCGCCTCCAGATCGTAGTACTCCGACTTCCGGTTCCAGGCGACGGGTGAATGCAGCCGGCTCGAGCTCGATGCCGCAACGGTGCGCGCTGTAGAGAGCATAAGAGTGAAACACTTAGCACCGGCACGCTCGAGAAAGTGTTCCGGGCGAACGGTCGTCGTCCGGTCGGAATCCTGGTCGGCGAAGGACTCCACCAACGTTTCCAGCCGCCGCTCGATGAAGCTCGCAAAAAACCGACTGTTCAGTACGATTAACATTTTGCGCGTGTGTTTCGTGCGGACCTGTACGGAAATAGGCACGCCGTATCAGAGACGCCACGGCGAATGGTCAATACAGCGGCCAAGTAATTGCTTGCTTGATTGTAAACACTGATCCCGGCACCCGATATGGCAGCGCACCCCGGGCAGTGCCAGGCAAATTGATAAGTGCAATCGGAAAACGACTTCCCGATCCCGGTTCGAACCCGAGCCGAGTCTCTTTGTTCGCGCGCGTCTCGATCATGAGGACGTCTGGTGAACGTTAAAGGGCTTCAGCTCCATTTGCAACGGGTGATATCCGTTTACGACACCAAAGCACAATGAGAGTTAAGAGGATTGTTCTGAGTGTCCTGAGAAAGTATTCGGGTAATCTTTACGCTCCTTCCCTAGAACCAACCCATCGCCCATCGTTTGTTTGTAAACTTTTTACTCCAGCAATCGTTGAGGGCAGATTTCACTTCGATCGTTTGCTACTTTCTTCCTCTTGTTTGCAATCACATGATTCATGATGAGAACTATCAATAACGAATATTATCAGCTCTTACCCGGGGTGGTTTGACTAAACAAACAGAATTGTAATAACAATCAACAATCTATTATGCAATGGATTTTTTCAAGATTCAGAGCTAGACGTAACATAATTTGCAAAAAGGAAATGATCGTCTAAATTCGGAATATTTTTTGGATAATGAAAGATAGTCATCAGTTCAGCTACAACAGATTCTGAAGAAGGACAAACATGAAACCCAACAAAAGGGAGCAAGACGACATTATCCTGTGCTCAATACTCTGAACTGAAGATGAAAATCCTCCACGAGCAGATATCTTAAAAAGCTGAATAATAGAGAGGATGTCGATCGTCTACGATGCCTATAATAGCCAAGGTTCCTAGTACAGACGCCCATAATGAAAATCTAGGAGTATTAGTACTGGAACCATGCTATTTTTCTCCTAGTTTCCTTTGAGTGAGTTATCAAGACATCTTCGGCATCGTGTCGGAAACGGAGGAAAACCTCAACCTATATTCCAGTCAAGGACTTCAAGGTTTATGCTAGCTTCGCTAGAAAGGTCTCTGGTCCAGCAAGGCTTCACTAGAAAGCTCTCTGATAGATCTCGTCCCTTAACGACAAGGACGAAGCTCCTTAAACTGCGACCACTCTTGGACAGTGAGGTTCCATGGACGTTGTCTAGATGTTTTATACGCCATCGCGAGGCAAAGCAAAGAGACTAAGGCTTAGATTATCTTCCCAATATTCATATCCAGTCGTGAAGTCTGATTACAAAAGTCATCTGCAACGAACTCTTACGACAATTTCATCAAGCGAACTGTTTGACCAGACCAAAGAATGATCATCGCAAGCTGTGTGATTATCTCTTGGTGGTTCGGCGGCCTCTCACATATCACTACTACATTGCACCGCCATATTTGTCCATCTTAGCAATCGTTCCACTAAACTAAATGACGTCTAAAGTAGAAGAAACAATGTCCCCGGTGATTAAGGGACACAACAGAAAATCCGTCTTCAATATCGTATACTGACGTAAGCTGGTAAAGTCTGGACGCAGGGTAAACAGAATCATCCACTATCTTGCTGCTCGTCCCGTGCACACTCTATTGCTAGGCATCCCATTACCACTACTCTCGCTCTCTCTCTCTCTCTCTCTCTCTCTGACAACTATCTCCATAGCAACCTTCATAGCAGACGCTTACCGTAGCACACGACATAGGTAACAACTTGACTCATATCCGCATAGTAACGCGTATCCTACAAGTCCTGTCTTGCGCAAGTCCAATTTCCAGGAACTTCCCCGAATTTTCACCAACACACGGCGGCGCCTTAGTAGATCACTTTCAACACTCAATTTCAAAACAACTGCTCGCAACCTGCTGCGGACAGAAACTTGTGCAGTCCTTGTTCGTGGTCGTTGGACCCCGTCGTCCCCCGGACGCATTTAGGCGCCACCGTGCCCGTTATCTTATCGAGCGATGCAGCACTCTGTGTCCGCTGCACCGATCGTCTTCTTGTCACCCGAAAACGATCATTTATCATTGTGTCAACATGGACGTCGAGCGCATGCATCGCGCTTCCGGTGGGCACAGCACAACTTACCGGCTTGATACATGCTTGCTTGCTTGATCGTGGAACGCCTCGGGAACGATCGAGATCTTGCGCGGCGCCTTGTTCCTTGGCCCGCTTACAGTTAGCCCATTAGAGATGCTCGCGGATCGGTCGATTGGAGGCACGCAAGTGTCCTCAACACTCGAAACTAACTGCTAAAACACTTGTAGAAGTAGATGCTTGCGGGTGTGTGTGTGTGTGTGTGCGTGTGGAGTGGGGGGATAGTTGAAGGAGTTGGCCTCCACTGTCTAAGGAGGTTCCCGCGTTGGCTCCCTACGCCAGCGGTGCAAAATTGTCATCTGCGTAGGCCAGCCGCTCCTTGCACATGCTCCTGCTGTGATGCGCCCCAGACGCCAACTACGGGATGTGGCCCGCCGGGACAAACGGGATGCACCAGCCAGACTTAACTACTGTGGCAGCTGGCTGCTGTACGACTCACCACACAACTTCTCGCTAGTACACAGTATGGGGAGCGGGGGATCGCAAGTCTTCACGGGTCTTTCGCTTTGGTTTTGGCGATATGGCAATGATTGGCACGTGTTGAAGTTACAGCGCGTGTTATTTTGTTTTTTTCACTGCACACGCAACACGAATCACCGATAACCACACTGGGTGGGAAGACCGTTTTCACTTACGAGTCGCCGCTAATCGGTAGCGCGAATTGGTTTGGTGATTAAAACGTTGTTATTAATTTTAATTTGAACATCTGGACGACGACGATGTTGGTCACTGTTTTGGGGGGGGACACAAACACGGGAAACTGAATCACTGGAAGCTGATCTTATGATGGCGTCACTCGTTGCTGCGCACTGAACGACAATCCGTAACAAACTAACGGACGAGAGCTCAGACGACGACACCAAATATTCGTACCCAGGTACGAACGGCCGTTACCTGAGGATCATCGGCAGAGCTGCTCGCGGGGTAAACAGACTCGAGGCCTGCACCACGATGCATTCGGACACCACACCGACCTCTCCCTCCCACCTCCTCTTCTCCTCACCCGTCAGAGGCTTTGATAAGATAAGCCGCTACAATCAGTGCTTGGCGCGTGCAGCTGCAGCGGGTCGCCTCATGCCGATGGCACTCGCATTTACACGCACGTACAGGACCTTCGTGCGATCGCGAACAGTAGGCAAAGGCACAAAAGGTGCAGGTAACAAAAAAACATAAACTCTCACCACAACCAGCTGGCCAACAATGTCGCGTGTGGGGTACACTTTTCTTTTCACACTGATAAGCGGATCACTTTGGGGCCGGATCTTCGAGGCTCACGCCCAGGTTGCGATGCGTACGGCCATAAACGTGATTCATGGTCAAAAACTGCACTGCATGTGGGTCATGAATGCAATGTGCCTAGCGGGTAGCGTCAACTGATGTCCTCTATTCTTCTTCTAAATTAAAAATTAAAAATTGACTGCTCATATTACCACAATTGGACATGTTTGCTGAAGATCGAATCCAGGTAGGCGACGGTGGTGACTAAACTTCTGGAACCTTTTGCGCTGTTGCCTAGGCAACGACGAACTGCACTGCCACACGGAACATATCACACTTGTTTATCGAACTTTGTGCAGTAAAAGGAAAACAACCTTAAACTTTATAAAACACCCCGGACCGGATGCTGGGTTCTGCCACCTGTAGAATATTGCAAGCCAGCAGCTGTCGTTTTAAAACACAAATAGTGGCAGCCGCGGTTGGGGGTTCTTTGCTGATCGAGCAGCAACAGCCCATCGAACGCGGAACGAATCGAGATTGTTCGTTTGTTTAGATTTTGCTTAACCAACCTTTGTCGACTGATGGTTCTCGCCCCATTTCCCCAACCGGGGGGTGTGGTGATTAGCCGGGAACCATCGTGTCGTAATCGATATCGAATTTCACGCTCACCCCTCCGTTCAGTACAGTTGTGACCGTATTTATATGGGTGATGAAACATACTTACTTACTTACTTCGGTGCTACAATAGCTTGGCGGTTGGTCGGTGAACCTCGCTCGGGCTCGGGAGGTAGATCGTCCGGTGCCGTTCTCATGATTTATTCAGCCCAATAGCCCGTTGCACAAAATTCGTCATTCACTGGTAGAGTGTATGTGGCTCTACTAACTATACGGCTCAAAAAAGAAAAAGAAGGTAGAAACGATAGACCCAACACCATCCGAGGTTTTAGTGCCAAAGTTGGAAGTAAAAGCACACTAAACGATAACCTCGTAATTTATCGATTGAATTAGCAAATAAGTGTATTTATATTTTTTCTTCTTCTCCCTGTCTCTCTCTCTCTCTCTTTCTCTTGTACTAAACAAATAACAAACAAGTTTTGTTCCATTTTCTTCTCCGCCGCTACTAAATATACAATAACAAGTCACTATTCTCCGTCTCAACTGCCCGTGTTGTCTTTGCGTGTTGTCTGCGTGTGTGTGTGTGTGTCCATTTCCAATTTCCGTTTGCATCCGAGTCTAGATTAAACTAGTGTCATTGTTAGCATTCCGATCGCCACCCATCGCTTTGGGGCCGTTCTGTCCAACACCACTGTGGCTACCACTCCCCGCCGGTGGATGCAGCACGCCCGTAGCACATGTGATCGTCGGAATGTTGCACCCGTGCAATGACAGTCCATGAAAGTCGGCCACCGTTGGCTTCAGCGGCGATTCCAACATCAGCGAACCGGGTGAATCGTCTAGCAAACTCCCGCTGCCACCGGTAGCAGCGGCCGACGATGGTTGTAACGGTAGCGGTAACAATGGTTCGGCAGGCCGCCGTACACTGCCATCGGGACTTTTCTGCAACAGCGGATCAAACTCTTCCAGATCGAACGGCGAGATGGGTGGTTTCGTCGGCTGACCGGGAACGGTCGGGATCGGTTTAAACGTTGCGCGCGGATCAAACTCTTCCGCCGTACTGTTGTCACCGCTGTGATCGGAAAAATCAAAATCGTAGTTGATGTTGCGTATGCCACGGATGAAATCCGTCGCCAGATCGTCCGGTGTGGCTAACCCGTCCAGCGATTGCGCGTCGAAGATGTTGTTGTAGTCGAAGGAGGGCGAAGCCGACAGGAGGTCGGCCGAATTGCTCGCACTTAGACCGTAGAATGGTGACGCTGGTGCGACCGGGTCGGATGGACCGGCATCGACCGATACGAGCGGCGTTGCTAGCGTGTTGGAGAGGCTCTGGACCAGCTGGTCGACTACTGCACCGGTCGACGGTCCACCGGACGCGAGTGGATTGGATGTGTGGGCGACCGTGCCATCAGCATCGCCGGTCGCTTTCTTTGGTTTGCTGTTGGCAGACTCGATGTTGACCGTCTTGCTGACGGCTAGCAGGTTTGAGGTAAAGTGACCTTCGCCAACCGGCTGTGATGGTTGTGGCGGTGGTACCGATGCTGCGTCCACGTACGCGGATGCTGTCGTGGAGGACATGTACTGCTGTCTTAGGGCGACGACGCGGGCCGGAGTTTTGCAGGGCTGCAGTACAAGCGGCGTACGTTCAAGCACCTCCGCGACCGTTTGTCGGATTTCTTGCTACGGAATACAAAGGGGCGATAAAAAGAGGGTGGGTTTAAAATTCATTTCTAACTTTGCGATAAATTGTGCAAAAATCGAGCCACTACGCCCTATTACTTGGGACCAACTTACCCCAAACGTTTCGATTTCCTCGTTCAGCGTAATGATCCCATTGTACAGCTCGTTCTTTTTCGAGCCAATCGTTTTCATCACCTTCATGTTTTCCGATATCTGGTGCAGGCTTTCGCACGCAATCAGCGCACTTTCCCACGCCGAAGTGCCCTCGTGCTCGCCCGACATAAAACTATCAAACTCGGCCTGCGTCAGCGAGAGCGATTCGGCCGTAATGTTCTCGATGAACGAAATTGCACAGCACTGCAAAAAACAAAAAAACGGAAAACAAAAATCAGTAACAGAAAATCCATCGCCAGAAAATGAAGCAAAAACGTACCAAATTTGTGAAGCAGTAGCCTCCCTCGCCGCTCATCAGCCGCGACGCGTTGCTGAACCGCGTGATAAAGTTGATGTTGCTGTGCAGCCGCACCGGGTTCGATTTCAGCACCACAAATATCAGCGCGGGCAGGAAATCGTCCGCACTGGCCGGCCCTTCGACCGATTTCTTCAGGAAGCTAAAGATGTGCCTGCAGCACCGCACGATGCAGTCGAGCTTTTCCTGCGGCGACAGGAACGAATCCACCGATGCCAGCTCGGTGATGGCCGTGTACGCCAGCTCGCGCACCTCCGAGTTCACCTCGTCGATGCTGCACATCAGATGGTCGGCCGTAATCCAGTTCAGCTGCCGGATGCGCTTGTGAATGTACGAATCGTTGTCCTCGTCCTCGGTCGACGGCGGTGAAAACAGATACTTGTGGTTTTTCGTCATAATGCAGCGTTCGAAAAAATCCAGCACCTGCTCGCGCACATCCTCCGTCGCGCCGGCAAACTTGGAGTTTTCCATGTGCATGTAGTCGCGGAACTTGGTGTACCCGTTCTGCACCAGCTCCGACAGCTCGTCCACGCTAACCGTGGTGTACTTTTTGCGTATCTGCTGGTCCAGCATGTGTATGAAGTATTTCAGCTCCTGTTTGGCCGCATCCTCGATCTTGAGCGCTTTCAGCGCATCGATGTACTCCTGCTCAAGCTTTTCCACCGGTTGCCTACTGTGATGGCGCGATTTGTCCGAATCTGCAAAGAGAAAAGAGGCGTCAAAAGCATTCCCGTTAGTAAGCATCTACTACGATCCTGCTAGCTGTCTCCATAGCGATGAATTACCTCGTCCCGGGGTGGATTTTTTAATTAGCTCTATTAAATTTAACTTTTTCTTCTTCTCATCCCGATCGCCCGACAATTTGGGGATTAGCTTCGAGTGCAACGATTGCTGCTGCTGGTGTTGGTGTTGATGGTGCGTGTGCTTGCTATTGGAAGCGGTCGGCTGATCTGCGCCAGCTATTTGCAGCGATTCGCGAGCAGCCTGCTGTGACTGATCGTTACTCTTCGACAGTCGAAATGCTGACGGAAGGAAAGAAACAAAACAGGGCATTACACGCTTTATCGTTGTACGCTTCGCATGCATGCACGAAACATAACAATGTTTGCATGCTTTCTCCGATAACCGCCCCGCTTCGTACAGGCGGATGGTTTGGATGGCTTCTGCAACACACAACACCGCCCACCAGTTCCGCCCTCTACTTACGCTTCGTGTGCCGCTCCTTCTGTGACCGTTCGCGATAACACTTCGAGCACAGCCCGTTCCATTGCGCGTTCCCATAAAACCCGCATCCATTCCTGCACTTCAAATCCTTCTGCTTGATGCGGGGCGTTTTGATGGAGAATATCTTTTCCACCTTATCCATCGTGTCGTGCACTTCCGGAAGCGGTCACTTCTGTGGCAATCGGGCGAGGGGTACTACGGGGAAACTTAAATCGACGTTCCGTACGCAAATCGGTGGCGCCACATCACATTCCGGTTGTTTCTCCTTCTAAGCTGCAACAGATATGCGATTGCACAACACGTCGTGCGAAAGGAATGCCGTCGTCGGTTCGACTGTTGGCGATATAATTATGATGAAACGGGTTCCGTGCAACACGGGCGTACTACTACTGATCCACCGCCGCTGGTGCTTCCTCTTGGTACAGTGGATTGAGCGAGGGCGCTTTTCGCACCTATTCCTCCTGTAGAGATCGTGTTCCGACGACGCACATGACTACAGTACCGCACAACAGATTACAGATTATGGCCGTGACGGGTGGCCATATGGAAGAATTTTTGCTCAGTTTGTTTTTGGAATTTTACCCGTACGTCCACTCCACTGTTTGCTATGACTTGTTATTGTTGTGTGGAACTGTCAATACGGGAAATTCCCCCACATCCACACACGGCGGTGCGTTGATGTGGTGAGGTTGAAAGCTTTGAAAGCGTTACGCATATGCATGTTATTTGCAGTTCTGAATAATTCGCTATTTTGTCATTAATTGGAATGAAAACTAAAAGGTGCTTCCGGCCAGATCAGAATTGTACCCGATTAGCACTACAAAAGCCAATCAAACTGTATGTTAACCAATTTTCTCACCTTCGGTAACGCTTCAGCATTACGTTTGTAACGCACTGTATCACGTAACGAGCTGTCATTCAAATCGAGACGTTAGCTCTGACAGCAGGCTGCAGCTGACAGCCAGCGTGCGGGAGCGAGTGTGATAAAAAAATATCTCGGATTATTCTAGTCGTTTGAAAAGGAAGGAGGAATATACGTGCAGAATCCGCAAGAAAAACACGGCGTTGGCTGACGGTGTGTAGTGTAGGCAGTATCTAAGCGCGGTGGTAGCAAGACAGTGCATGCATCGGAAAAATGTCCAGCGAAACAGACAGCAGCAGTGAAAGGTAAATCGGGATGATGATGATGCACCCATCCAGCGTAACGTAACGCCAAAGGCCGTTTTTCTTTTGCCGGGTTTTGCATTTTCGCTTCGCATCCGGTGGTGAACACAGTGAGCAGGGTGAGCACTTTCTCGCTTCCCCTTCGGAATGCTCTCGCCCCTTCCGTCGGTACCTGGGAATAGGACGACTCCCTTTACATAATCAAACTCCTCCGGGTCGCGACGACGGCGACAGGCGTGAGAGAGTGGAATTCGCAAATATGTTCACCGCGCGCTGGTGTCCGTATCTGGATGAAGTACCCGTACGCACTATTGGAATGGTTTTCCTGTGGGGAAAAGCGTCACCTTTATCGTAGGAAGAAAAACACGTACTCTTCCGTTCGATGGCTCTTTCCAGCAAAAACGGACACCGACCCCACCGCATCACAGTAGCCGCGGAGTGAGAAAATTGACCTTGAACTTGAGCAGCATCTCTCACCTTCTCACCATTACAAAAACCATGCTTCAGTGGATCAACCAGCCAGCAGCAGCCTCTGAAGAAAGGTTCAATTTAAATTGGCTTATTATGGCCCTATACCAATTGCATTACCGATCGGTTAAGGGAATATCTATTTTCGCAAGTCCGGTTTTGTTAGCTAGGCCTTCGTGTATGCGATTCTATTTTTAAGTTCTATTTTTGCCAATGCCGGCAGACAAGACATAGGCAGTCCAGCGCGAGTCTTTTGCTCATGTTTGAGGAGGTTGTTCAGCAATCGTTAATTTAATTGAAATTATTTCTATCCGTAACTTCCTACTAACTCTCTCTGTTTTGTCCATTTTACTTCCCTAACGCACGCCACCAAACCCCCATCACCATCACATTGTTTGCGTTTGACCACGGGTGTGCAGAACTTGACCTAATTCGAATGCACTAACCACACACGGCCGCCGGGTTACACCGAAACACGCCAAAACGCAGCCCCTGTCCGTGTTTAGCGATTCCTTGACCATAGTAATCGCGCGCAGTGCACGCACAAATCACGGAACACGAGCGTGCAGTGGTCAACGGCGGAGTCAAATTAGTGATCGGAAAGCACCGATCCGTTGGAACAACTGTAGCTCATTTGGCAGCAGAAGTGCTCACCAGTCGCGTAGTAAGGATCCTCGGAAGCAAAAGCACGGCACGGACCGGCTTTTGAGTGCGAGAAAGCGTCATGTCCGAGCTAGCGGTCGAAACTAAACGATTAAGTCCCATCGAGTGAGTTTTGATGTTGTGTATTAGAGCGAGTGGTAGTAAACAGCTTTAGTGTTGTTTATTAGAATTTAGAGGTGTTGGTTGATAATCCGTAGTTGTAGAACCTCTGAAGCTTATGTATATTTATAAACTCCATATTATACTATATATTATAAACTGTATATTATAACCGACTTTACTAACACGTTGAAAGCATTATTTGGTAGCCTCCTAAAAACTGCTGTAAATTCCCGCTTTTAAAAATATTTATTCCTATAGCATTCCGATAAAGGTTTAACCGAAAGCAGCTCGCCTTACTAACGCGCACTTTCTTTTGCTTCGCCACCACAATTGCAGCGAGCTGATATCTCCAACCGTGCGAGTAATCCGCGAGGTGTACGAGGGTGAGAATGCACACGAAATGTTCCAGTCCGACCTTAACAAGGCACTGTTCGATAAGGTGCGCTTCATCGTCATCGAACCGACACGGCTCGGCGAGGAAACGGAACGGTGGATCGCGGTCGGCAACTGTCTGCACAAAACCTCCCTAATCAGTAGTGCCGCATCGATAGCAGTTAGTGAGTAGTAGTTGGGACGCAGTTTGGAGAG
Source organism: Anopheles stephensi (assembly GCF_013141755.1). Classification (NCBI taxonomy): domain Eukaryota; kingdom Metazoa; phylum Arthropoda; class Insecta; order Diptera; family Culicidae; genus Anopheles; species Anopheles stephensi. Next base: position 21,343,905 of record NC_050203.1, read on the forward strand.
GAAAAAGGGATACATTTTCACTCCGCCCTTTGCCGCCGTAGGTCTCATCTGGAGGGAAAAGCTCACCATCTACAGTGCTTCCTTCTGTGCCGTGTCGATGTTCTGCACCAGCCTGTACGCCATCTGCTGGACCTGCGATCCGTGTGTGGAGTATCAGGTAAGCTGGGCGTTTTTAGGCGGCACAAGAGCCGTATGGGTGTGTTCTTATTAACGCTTATTGTACTTGGATGCTTGTTAGGTGGAGCGAAAACAGAGAAACCTCATGAAAATCCCCGTCCCGGAAGGTGCATCCTCGCCGGTGGTACTGGTACACACCGGGAACCGGTTCGCCACCTACAGCCACCGAATAATGACCACCCTGGCAGCATCCGTGTGCGTGTGGACCGTGTACAGGGCACTAAAGTAGAGCGCGCCAAACCAAATCCTTCTGCAAGCTAAAACCCACACACACCCACTGTGCACCACAGCGATCCTAGGTTGGATAATCGTAAAATCACTGCCTTATGCAGCCAGAAGGGAACAACGTGTGGGAAGGAAGAAAGCATCCAACCCAGCCCGAACGCGTGATGTTCTTCCGCGGGGTTGCTCAAAATAGTAAGCACTGGGAAAAACAAGGGAAAAGAAAAGGATAATTAATTAACGCGGACAAGGCACCGAGAGGGCACTGCTACTGGGGCGAGGCTTGTGACTGATATTATGTGTAATGCTGCAGGCTATCCTCTTCCTACCGATATCACTTGATAATCTCGATTTGCTCTTCTTGCCAGAAGGGTTAGACCTTAGAAGAAGATGAAGGTTCGATCATAGATCATCGTCGTGGTGCGCTACCATGATGCGCTGTTGCTAGGAAACGAACCGTCAATCAGGTTTGTTTATGTTGAGAGAGAAAGCGAGAGAGAGAGAGAGAGAGTAACAAAACACTTGCATTTTCACTCTTTTCTGTTCAATAACTGTGTTGTAATATCGGCGGGCCAGAGCCAGCCATTTATCGTCAAGTCCGGTCATCTACAATTTGTTAGCAATAATCGTGCTATCAACCCGCATCGATTAACGTCAGTATGGACCTCAGCAGACACGGGGTCTAAGTGTGAACCAACTTCTGAACACGAAGAAAGTTGTTCTATTAAGCAATTTTCAGGCTGACCGTAATATGGGCGAAGAACTGTGTAAAGAAAATTTGGAATTAGTATCGTTTGGATGTTAACTGCTGCTGTTTGTTCTCTCCTGTTTGTTTTTAAATCCTTTTTTTTAGTTCTTGTTTATATCTCAAACATCTTTTCGGTTGCTTTAAAAACTCAAAGCAAAGAAGCGAAAGGCGTTTAGGAACGTTTAATAGGGCAAAGTAATCCCAAAAACAGAAGACGCTTTTATTGTGACGACTGTGAGGAAAGGAAAAGAAGAAAACAGGAAAAAGGCTGATTAGAAGTGAAAGGTTTGCACATACACACACGCGCGCACGATTAAAAGGTGTAGAGTCGTGTGTATAAGAGTAGGAAGCAATTTCCGTAGTAGTAGCTGCGCATTTAAGATGATAAGGGAAAAGGGAGCCAAATAGTAATTAGTATTACCCCGGACGCAAACGACAATTGTTTTACAGCACACAAAACATAGAGAGAGCGAGAGAGAGAGAGAGAAAAAAAGAAGGCAAAGAAGCGCTGGTGTGTTGTTTGGAGTAAGATGGAAAGAATCGGTGAAAATGCGTACAAGCGAATGGAACGAATTGTTATTGCATGAGCGATTAAGAAAATGCATTTTAAGTGCATTTTAAGTTTCTATTTTTTTGATTAAGTTTGCCGTTCGTTGTTTCCACCCACAGTTTGTGGCACCCTGAAAGCTCGTTAGCGGCGGCATTTTAGTCACATCGCACTTCAGAGTGCCAGTACTCGCAGCGACAAGTGTGCGTATAAGATCCTCCTTCCATTTGGCCAGCAGCAAACACACACACACACAAGAAGACAAAGCGGCGGGTTTTCCTCCACACTCTCGAGAGGACAATAACCGGGGAAGGGACTGGAGTAGTAGTAATCGTTTCCCACATACAACCGTCGCAAGAAAATGTGCACGTTCTAGAGATGTAAAGGAGCAATAGAGCTTGTTGAAGGTGTGAGTGAGTGAGTGAGAAGGAATTGTTGAACATAAGCGTGTGTGTGAAAAACACACACACACACACAACTCGAACGAAAGGTTAAAAGAGAGGGACGATGAATAGAGGAATGGAGCGAAGGTAATTTAGCGAGCGCAACTGTTGTAACATAGCGTTATTCTCATGCTGTACATAGCGACGACTGTAAGTTAGAGCCGTATGAGAAATGGTTAAAAAGTTTAGTTTTCAATAAAAAAAAGACGAAAGACACGAACCGGACAACGTGAGGAGATTGTGGATGGTAGCGTTTTTTGATGATGACTAGTTCAAATGTGCTTGTATGTATAGCTGGAGCCAGTGGATACAGAAGATGCCGGAACAGTTTGGGCTGTCACTTTCACTTGGAAGCCTGGCTCTAGAGAGGACTACTTAGTTAGGGCATATACTCGTTTTTGAAGCCCTCTAATTGCGGAAATGCTTACAGAAGAGTCTACGAATCTGAGCTAAGAAGTACAAATATACGCTCGTATGATGTTCAGAGTAGCATGATCCTTGAAGTCGTTCGATCAAGCCTATCTTTATCTTGCAGTGGTCAAAATTAACAGTGACCGAAATAGGTAGTTGTTTCCGGGACACTTCTTCCTTGGCACTACAACCTCGAAAGGTCTCGACCTGCCATTTCTGGGTTTTATGTGAGTTGATTTTACCTGTAGCAAAGTAGTCAGTCCTGCGTAGGGAGAGGCGGTCTGGATGGGATTTGAACTCCGGTCCTGCCGGGACACTAACAGTTCCTTTTCCGAAAAACATTTTTCCAGGAAGATCCTCAATCGCCTAAGGGATATAGATCCTGGTTCACCTGGTGTTGGGTAGTGAGCTTCCGGGAGGCTTCACTTCAATAAAATGAGGGTTCTGAGATTTCAAAAAGGTAGCCCCGCACTCTTTGGCCTCTTTGCACTCTCCAACCTCTACCCCCCCCCCCTCCCCCTCTGTGAGTGCGGAGCTCTCCTCTTTAAAAAGAGCTACTTGACCCAACACACCTCTTTTACTCTACCAACGATCCTCTTTTACCCGACGGCCTCGTCATCCAACCAATATCTAATATCTGATATTAGTTCGTAGCCGAATAGGACCGTATTCGTCGTCCAGGAGGACGCCTCATCTGCCAAAGAAGTCTTGTCGTCGAAGGGGCCCCCCCCCCCTTGTCATGTAAGGAGTGGCGGGGACCGAGTGTCCTTAAGGCACTTAGAGTAGTGTAGCCATCACCTTTGCTATATGGTCAAAAATCATCACCGCCAGTAAAACAGCTGCCCCGAGGTACACCACCACATGCAAGGATACTACTACTACTAGACCATCCTGGAGAAGTTTCACTGTACAAAACAGGCCTGTCGCGATGGAGGGAATTGGACGCGTCCCGTATTTGTGGAAGGACAACGGAGAACCTACCACCACAATGACAATAATCTCAATACTATTGCACCACGACCGAGTGAAGCATAAACCCCTCCTCTTCTTATTTTCTCAATTCTTTTCGTTTTGAACACACCAGAAAACACTTCATTATTTATTCGTTACTTGGCGTTCCTACTCCAGAACGATGGAAATATATTTTATAAATCGAAATGAGAGACGTTGCACCACACCACTACACTAAATACTTAATTATAAAGCTGTGTCCCCCCCCCCCCCAATCAATCATCCTTCTGGCCTAGGCCTTCCTTCTGCACTACACCTTTCTTATTGGGTTTTGTAATCACAAATACACCTCTAAGCTAGCGAGAGGACCGGCGGCACCTATGTAAAGGAGTTATATGATATCTGTAAAAAAAAAAAACGAAATTGGAGATAGAAAACGAAATTAAAAAATTGATTTCATCTGCCTGCCTTTTGTGGGTGAAGAAACAGTGTTGTTGAAAGGTCAGTTTAATACAGAAATATCATGACATAAAAAAATGTTCATTGATCCGAACTTATCTATATTTTATAAATCATCATTTACAGAGGAGAGGGAAGCATTTCTCTGCTTCCTTCACCTACTCTCTACAGCGGAGCAAAGGCCAGAAGAATATAATAAAACATGAGTGTACCTCGCCTTACCTCTTCAACTTCTTATCCGCCGCCGGATTTAGAAGAACACTTTCTACCAGATGCCCCTAACCAGAAAAGACCTCTCACACAGTATGAAGGTATGAAGAAAAACTGAAATAAAAAGAAAAAGAACTTATTGAAGGTGTGTTTGCTCTCTCCTGCGGTGCAACATTGCGAACAGCTTTATAGATTTAAATCATTTATCAGTCGTTGATACATTTTAATCATTCTTTCGCCGAGCATAAGGCTGTATTAGCGTATATTAAAGGATAACATCACGGTAAGTGTCTTGGGGGCAGAACTAATGACAAAGTAATGCAGGTGAAATACTTACATTTGCTTGAGTGTGCCTTAGATTTGCTGCCAGTGTTCCACTGCAAGTACTGAGTGTGATCCGTCGTACTGTGAAAAACGAACAGCAACGAAATGGAAATGAGAATAAAAAAATGCTTCGTTAATACAAATTAACAAATGTTGGGAAAAAGTGATTGGTTGAAGAAAAGGGGTCAGATTCGTTTGTTAAATCAATGTTAATTCATTGTCTATCTTGCGCATATGCTATGTTTCATCAGGGCAAAATTCGAAAGGGGGTTTGGATGCTGTGACTTAAGAGGTAGGAATTGTAATTATTCTTCAGCGTGATTTAACTTACCCATTGCTAACATCTAGTCTGCCCGTTCCGTTCCGATTGTTCAGTGAGCTTATCTGGAAATGAAATAAGAGCAACAGTAAGTGAATCAATGTCACTTGTTGCTTTAGCACAAAGCAGTGAAAAAACACTTCCTTCCACTTTTCTTCCATACAATATCAGCAGTGTTGTTATTTCATTCTAACCTTGAGCATAATAAGGCGTCGGAGTATATTAAATTAAACCATCACGGGTGTGGAATGGAAAACGCAGCTAATCGACAAGCACAGTGCTATCAGAAAGTTGATCGAATACGTACCTATAAATACTGGCATTCATTTTAGAACAGACCGCCACCCCCAAGGATACTGGCTGACACATTTGGTAGACACATTCTCTAATAAAACAGTCAGTTTGGACAGATATAGCCGTACGGGGTAGCACGCACAGCAGCATGAGCGATGTTATTAGCTGGAGAAAAGGAAAGTGGAGAAAAACCCAATGATTTAGTAATGCCATTGTCAATAAAGAGTTTTCGTTATGATGATGCAGCTTTCAGTATTACAGTAGTTTATTTCAATAGAATTCAAAAGTCTATCTTGCTAATATGTAAATATCATCAAGCAGAATGGTTGTATAAAAAAAGTGTAGCATAAATATGCTAGTGCGGTTGACCAAGTCTTACCTTTCGTTCAATACAAGTTTAAAATCAGTCAAGATGCGCTCTCTTGCACTTTTCTCCAGAAGACAGATGCGCACACAAATCCCCCCAGCACACAGTGAAGTGTAGAGAAAATGAAAGGGTAATCTATTTAAAAGAGGAAAAAAATGTAATCAAAATTAGTGGAAATGTACAATAAGAGCTCATTTAACACACACACAATAATGAAAATTGTTTCAGGGTATCCTCATACGTCGTAACCAAAGTAATATTCTTTGAGGTGTCCAAAGAGTATTAAATCATCATTTTGTAGCATAAATTATAGCACAATTTATACAATAAAATCAAGTGGCCTTAATCTTAAAAATATCTAAATATTTAATGGAAAAACTTACCCATTTAAAAAAGTTGTCGTCACTACCTCCACGGTTTAGTTCGTTTTTCTGGAATATAAAAAGAAGGCTTATGAAAATTCTAATAAGTATGTGAAGTGTTCAACAATTACACTTGAATATTTTTTCAGGGTATCCTCATGTGTCGTAACCAAAAATATATTCTTTGAGGTGTCCAAAGAGTGTTTAATCATCATTTTGTAGCGTAAATTATATAAATTCAGCGCCTTCAAGAAATGATTTCTAAAAGCCAGGCTACATGATGCGAGATGCCAAAAAGATTTCGCCTCCTCGAGCTGAAATCTCGGAAAGATTTCGCTCTCTGTCATTTGCTATGCGTTGCCATGGTAGTTAGATTTCGGTTGAAGAGAGCGATAGTACGAATTGCTCTAAAAAAAACGCCGGTAGATGAGCCGAGATGTTTTTGACGTAAAAAATTCGCCTTTTAATCGAAAGCCTTTTTGGCATCACGTATCATGTAGCTTAGGGCTTAATACTTCATAAAAAACTTACCCATTTCTGCAATGTAAGTGGCCAGATCTCGTCATCACTCCACAGTTTAGTTTAATGCGTTTAACTGGAAAATAGCAACAACAAAAAAACATCCTTAAAAAAGTCCCTAAAATATACGTGGAGTTTTCAATAAATATATATAAAAAAATTGTTCAGGGTATCCTCATACGTCGTAACCAAAGATATATTCTTTGAGGTGTCCAAAGAGTATTCAATCATCATTTTGAAGCATAAATAGGAGTAAAATTCAAATAAAAATTGTCGTAAGGCTACCGCCTAACGCTTCATAAAATAAAAACTTACCCATTTTTAAAGTATAGGTATCCAAGTGTTCTCATCACACCACAAGTCCAATGCGTTTATCTGGAAAATAAAAAAAAAACCTAATGAAAAATCTTAAAATGTATGTGAAGTTTTCATCAAGTATATGTGAAAATTGTTTCAGGGTATCCTCATACGTCGTAACCAAAGATATATTCTTTGAGGTGTCCAAAGAGTATTAAATCATCATTTTGAGGCATTAATTACGTTGTAAATGCACTCAGTGTCGGCCTTAAAAAAAAGCTGAACAGGCGCATAACTTACCTACGTAAATAGGGGACGGAGGGCGACGCTCAAACGCTATATGCACAACAGGGACAAACCTAAAAAGAATAGAAAAAAAACTTGAATGTATTTATCCCTTATCTTTCCCAAAAGTTGGATGGGCACAAAAGTGGAGAGGTTGTCAGGAAACGAAGTTGGTAAACAGCAATTGTTCTTTGGTGTCCAAAGGTCATATTGGTAAAATCATCATTGCAGTGTTGTGAGAGACAATATAAAAAGGAACAACAATTCGATGAGCAAACTTACCATTTGAAGTAGGATGATATAGTAGACCGCCCACAGGACGATATCGGGGTTCAATCTGAAATAAAACAATAACAATTTTTAAATGAGACAGTAAAATGACAGGGAACATCCTCGGGATGTCGTACGCAAGCGAATGCTCAGTGTTAAGGAATATATAATCAATCGATATTCAGAAGTGTCCAAAGGTCATAAGGTGCAATTCATCATACAAAGCCATGGTAAACTTCTTATCGTACAGGGAGTAAGGAAATCAAAACTTACGTTAGTTGGAGGAATAGAAGAGTTGTGGCGCACGCGGAGAATAAGGAATTAGAATGCATATCGCGTCCGTATGTCCTCCAGCTTCTTGGCCACCTCACTCGGCGTCCGTCCCAGATCCGACGCAATGCTCTTCTGCTTGGCCGGATCTAGCGAAGTGAACTGCTCGCACAGATCGCCATCCATCACATTCTTCACCGGGTAGTAGTAGCTCCGGTAGCTCAAGTGATCCCGCCCGCACATGGGCGGATTTTCATTCCGCATGTGCATCTCCAGATGCTGGAAAAAGTCAAAGTCTTCGCGGCTCGTGAACGGTACCAGCGCACCGACGGTACCGCTCATCGTCGCATAGATGACCGACTCGGAACCGCCCGGGATGAGCGTGGCCTTCTGCAGCGACATGACGATCTCGCCCAGATGGAAGGTGCAAATGTTTTCCGCCTTCTGCGAGGCACCGTTCAGCAGGCCCCGATCCCACAGCGCCTTATTGCCGGTCGGATCCTCGTCCACATCGTCCGACACGGAATGGGGCAGGCGCAGAATGGCGATGTTACCGAACTTATCGCCGGTCGCGATCGTATCGTAATCGAGCAGGGTGGCCGATGTAATCCACCGTGGGTGGGTGTCATCGGCAAAGATGATGAGCTGGTTCTCGGCACGCTTGTACTTGATGCAGTACACCGATTCCTGCACGTCCGACACGTACACCCGCTGGCCCATGCCTTGAATGTTTACGATCTGGTTGGGAATGTGTTTGTTTTCGCACTTGCGCAACAGCTTCTTCTTGCCCAGATCGTAAATGCGCAGCACCTTGCCAATGCCGGCAAGCAGCCGGCCCTGGAACGGGGCGAGCGCACCGGGCGCATCATCAATCTCCGTCCGGTGCATGTGCTCGAGCTGGTGCGTTTGGCTGTCCACCCTGTACACGTCGATGAAGCCACCGTTGCTGATTTTTGGGTTGATTTGTAAGTCCTTCGCGACGCCGGCCACCACATACCACTTCTGGTCGACGGCAAAGCGTACGAGGGCGAGCGACAGTACGGCTTCGTTCTGCGCCAGCTGCACCTTCGAGTACGTGTGCCCGTTGATCGGATCCATCACACGGATCTGCGACGCCCACATGCCCGTGCCGGCCTTTGGCGACGAAAACACGTCCTCCGGCAGCACCTCGTTGATGAACGCGTCGGCCATTTCGTTCGCCAGCTCCTGCTCATCCTCACCGGCCGCTTCGCGCATCTCGTCCGCCATCTGCTTTTTGCGGATGGTTTTCGTTTCCTCCGTGTACGCGTTGTGGTCGGTTTCGCTGATGATCAGCTTGCCCGTTTCGTGATGGATCGCGAATCGCTTGGGCGTGTACTCGAGCGGGAAGGTGATTTGGTTGAAAACGGCACCAAGCTTCTCGAGTGCCAAAATGCGCAGCGTGTTGGTCGAGATGGCGACGATACCTTCCGAGCACTGTTCGCTCGAGAAGCCGGACGCGTACTCGAGCGTTTCGTACGAGAGCGGTGTCAGATGGAAACGGTTCTGGTAGTAATAGCTCAGCCAGGAACGGCTAGACATTGCCAGGACCGCCTCGGAACCTTGCATCTGTATGCGGAACAGCTTGACCGGCCGTGAACCGAGGTAGCGTGTGCGTGTGTCGGCCAGATCGCCCGATACCGGATCCAGCACCGTACGCAGCAGCACCCCGTTCGTGAGGCCAATGTTTAGATAAATGCAGCCGGTAGTGGTGGTCACACCTTCGTCGTCGTCCGACATTTCCACCGTGCCCATTTCGACGATGCAGAGCGATTCGGCCGCAGAGGGTAGTGCTTGCATGGAGCGCGGCGAGAGACAGTCGGCCGGATCCAGCGATATGATGCGTACGGTGTTGTCGGCCAAACCGACGGCCAAAAACCACGACCGCTGTTCACCGCTGGGCACCGACCCGAGCGCCATGCACATGACTTCGCTGGGCATTTTCTTACGCTCGGTGTACTCGTTCAGTTGGCCGGTCTAGAAAGTGAAAGAGAGGGAGAGAGAGAGAAAAGGGAGTGGTTAGTAACGATGAGTTCAATATTTAATAAGCATAATTAATAATGGGTTGAGTCAGAACTGCAGGACACATTGAAATACATTCTTCAAAGCTATTCGGTTTCAATTAGATCATCAGTTAAAAAAAAGAGTCCTTCAGAGGACGCTTAAGTTCGATAAATGCGTCCTTACCGGATCCATTTCGAAGTAGACGAGTTCACCACCGGAAAGGGCGATGACGACCTGCCGCTGATTAACCGCACACTTCATGATCGTCTTCTTGCCCGGTGCTTTCCATTCGTTCACCCGCTTGTCCGCCCGGATGTGCCGAATGCCGTCCGGGTAGACCTGCACCAGCGCATCATCACCGAGCGCACTGCAGCACAGGGTGGGAGTCGTTCCGAGGAAGCCACTGTCCGTCACTTCCTCGACCGTATCGCCAATGCTCAGCACCAGCGTGGCGTTCACGAACGATACGATGATGTACGCATCGAACTCGTCTGGAAGAAAGAAAGCAGAACGGAAACGCACAACAATCCACCAGATCCTTCATTCAGTTGGGCAGGCACAAATTGATACTTGTGCAAAACAGGAATTGTTGCCTAGCTATTTGTTCTCCGAATCCACACACACACACGTCGTGGATTCACATTTACACGGCCCTAGCTTTTGTAGTAACGCTCGGTTGCAGTGTTCCTATCATAAATGTATCGCTTTTCTTACCTACTGGCCAACGGTCATTTTAAAAGTGTGTGTGTTTGTGGTTTGTACGATAGGATCACATTTCCAACACACTTCTCTCACACAATGCCTGAAAATGAGAGGAAAACTGGTGTTTGTGATTGCAATTTCTACTCATGGTTGGGAATTTATACAGCCTAACCCAGCAGGCCGTGGCAAACCAGTAACGTTTTGGCACGATTACTGCGATGCCGCCTCTGTGGTTAGTTGTGATAAACTAGCTTATCGACGAACACCAGCTTTTAGAATTATTATCATACGTCAACCAACTTCCTTAATGCTAAGCACTTTTAAGGGCTAACACAGGTGGACATGAGATGTGCCGCGCATTACACAAGACCGAATGAGTAGCGAATGAGTTCGAAAATCATGTCTCCCTTATAACCCTTAAAAATGGAAATTTAAAACGATACCACCAGTATGCACTGTGTTGCTATGATCCACACTTACCATCGATTCTTTTCTTGACGGTCCACACAGCATTCGGATTACCGGGCAGCTCCGAGACGGCCATTTCCGACACCTCCAACCCATGCCGAAGAACTCGGATCGAGGAGCGGGGTCCCCGACCGCACGCCAGGTACAGCTGCGGTGTGTCTTCGTTCGCCAAATCCGCCACCTGACAGCCAAGGATCGGTGCGTACGACGGAATGTCGTCCACCATCACCAAATTCTTCAGCTGTCTCGGCGCGAAAAAGAACGTATCGCCCTCCTCGAGCGGCATCGCCGAACTAAACTCCGGCTCATCGTCATCGTCACCAAGATGGGCGATTTGGTACAGATAGTGGTTGCCGAACTCGCACGCCACAAACAGGAAGCCCGTCTTCAGCACGCACATGGCCGTTGCCGGTGGTACCGTGTCGAAGTACTTCAGCTTTATCTCCGACACCACGTCGTCGTCCGTTTCGAGCGTCACCTTGAAGATATCGCCCTGCTCCGTCTGCACCAGAAAGAAGTACATCGATTTGGTGCGATGCGTGGCCGAGCAGATGAATATCATGCCCCGCTCGGGATCGTCCAGATCGTTACGGCGGCGCGGAATCGGACAGCGGATGTCATGCTGGTCGCCCAGGTTTTTGTACGTCAAATAGTTCTCCGAGCAGATCAGCACACCGGACGGTCCATCGTTGCCGCCCGGCACCGAGATGAGAAAGTTGGCGTGCTCCTCGAGCGGTTCCGAATATTTGCGCACCACGTGGTTCAGTCCGAGGTCGAGCTCGTAGAACGTGAGCGTTTGCTGCGTCTTGGTGGCCGCCTCACCGGTGGGATCTGTATCGGCCTCCTCGTAATCGATTTCCAGACAGGCAAACATAGGATTTTCAAACCCGACATCAACGCCAACCATGTGGTAGGTGAGGGTGTTGGATTTGTGCGCTTCCAGCGGGGATGAGATGGTGAGTCGGGCCTCGGAATCGCGGTTCAGAATGTAGACAAGCTTCTGCTTCTCTACCGCTCCGATCATAACGGCGCGACCCTTCGGATCGATCGCCAAATATTGGCCGGGCACGATACGCCGGCATCCCGATTTGCCGAACGTTTCCTGGTGTACCTTTTCGAGCTGATTCTTAGCCGGATTGTACTCGAGAATCACAATGCGTCCCGAGTCCGAGCCGATCACGGCATAATCTGTAAAGAAGCAGTAGAGAGAAGCAAACATTAATTCCTCGTTTTGCATGTGGTAAGAAACATGTTTTAGTTGGAGACATTTGTAAGCGCAAGTTTCAATTCAAGGTGTGATTCGTACAGCTCCCTCAAAAGCGACATGCGTCCGGATCTTGCTTACTATGGGCGCATCAAAAGTTTTCTGGCACACTAACCCATGCCCTGGTTAGGGGCAGGAAACGTGTACCCGAAGCAAGAAACGCCGTAAAATTATTGTCCCCTCGTTTGACAGCCAACCTAACCTCACTTTCGCACCAACTGTCAAAAAATGACCAAAATGCCTAGTCCAAATTAGGCATGCCCATCGCGCAACAATTAATTTAGCGCATTAAGGGCACACGAGCAAATCAACCATATTTTGGCCAAACCGGGCGGATTCCAATACGCCCGGGAGGATGGCATTTAATCGAACGAACTAAACAGGCAAACCACAAGCTAACCTACCTTTCGACCCGCCCGTCAGTCGGAAGGACATCAACGAGCGCACGACGCCGAACACTTCCGTCTGTAGCAACGTGTGAACCTTGCCCGTGTTCGGATCCGGCCGTACCAGCTCCAACCCTTTGCCCTTGGCAAGCAAAATTTCCTGCAACTTGGTGCCGGCAAAGCTTCCGTGCACCGCGTGCGTGATGCCGGTGGCGCGTTGTAAGATGAAGTTGTACAGATACATCTTGGCGTCGAACCGTACAAAAAAGGCCACTAATTCTATCTTCCCTCACAACTCTGTGTGTGTGTGTGCGCTAGGTGCTTTACTCTGAACGCAAGGAATGGAAGGCTCTCCTGCAAAGAGGGTCGAAAGATAGCATTTTACAGTAACAACCGCTATGATTGAGGTTAGGTGCGACATGCCGCGAGCATCACCCCCTCCATCTGCTGTGCTCACGGGTGCGCTTGCCGTCGGATGAGAATAATCCACCCACAGCAGCTCGTTAGCGGTAATTCCGAGTAAAATTCATGGCGAACTTACCGTGCAGAGAATTATCCAAATAGCAGTACAAACTGGCGTACTACATGGCTACAGAAAATACACGCGTATTCGGAGCCAAGCGTTCAAGAGTGTTCGTCAGCAGGAAGTCAGCAGAGAAAATGGCAGAAGCGTGAACTCGCTCTGAAAAAGGAAGACGGCGGAAGATGACATACGAGAGGCTGCACAATTGACTGCAGCAAATGATGACGTTTCAGCTTTTGACATATCGGATCGGTTTTATTTGTTTAAAATTATTTTTGTAAAATAAAAATGGTATTTTTAATTGGAAGACATCAGCCAAATGTGCTCAATATAAGGATTTATTCAAAACTGAGTTTTGTTTTAGGGAAAAACACTTGCCATATAACACCATGCTAATAATTTGCTATGGTAATGCATTGAACTATTGCCACGAACTCAAAGGTTAAATGAGCTGTGAATTCCAACATTTTACACAACTAATAAATAAGTTAGTAGCAGTATCAAACAGTATTGTGTATGATTCATTCCTTCGAAAAGTGTCGATTTTTCCAGAATATGCCAGCATTTCTAGAACGCACGCATAAACCCTTTGATCCACCCTGTACGACGTTTCTCGAATATTCATCGGCCGGCTTCGGCGCGCTCTTGCTCTCTTTCTACGACGTTCGAGAGCTCTCCCGGCTGTTTGCGAGAGGCGTGCTTTGATGTATATAAGCAGCGGAGAGAGCTCTCGGAGTTCATCAGTTCAAATCCAACAGCGCCAAAGCGAAACGGTCAAAGCGACGCACTACAGCGAACTATTCCGCATCAAAGCGATCTCCCAACGCAAGGACATTCGGTCAAGAGTGAAAGTGAAAAGTGAAAAAGGAATCCTTCAGTGAAAAGCAGTGAAAATGTCGATCGTACCGATTTTCTTCCGCAACTGGTGGGACGACGAGTTCGATCGTCCGCTGTGGAACTCCCGGCTGCTGGACCAGCACTTCGGTGGCGGTGTAACCGCGGATGACCTTCTAAACGTGATCGCATCGGTGCCCGATCGTCGGCTCCAGCAGCGCCATCACCACCACGGTCTGCATCCTTCGAGCCGGTACAATCGTCCGTGGCACAGCTCGTGCGTGGCCACCAATCGGGACAGCGGATCGACGGTGAACGTGACGGGCGACAAGTTCCAGATCAACCTGGACGTGCAACAGTTCTCGCCCGAAGAGATCTCGGTGAAGTACGTGGACAAGTGCGTCGTGGTGGAGGGCAAGCACGAGGAGAAGCAGGACGAACATGGCTACATCTCGCGCCACTTCGTCCGACGCTACATGCTCCCGAACGGGCACAACGAGAACGACATCGTGTCCTCGCTGTCGTCCGACGGCATCCTCACGATTACGTGTCCCCGCAAGGAGATTGAGCAGAAGAAACCGGAGCGAGCCATTCCGATCACGCAAACTGGACAGCCGATGAAAAAGTTGGCCTCGGACAGTGCACAGGGCAAGAAGGAGGGAGAGAAGATGGAGCCATAAGTCTGATAATTACTATTACCACTACCACTAAAGATAAAATATGCATTAAGAGTAATAAATTAATCATCAATCACTTAAAACTTCAGTGACTTATTCAAAAAATTTCCCAAAAATATCCGAACTAAGTAAATTTATGAGCCAGTCTGGAAATTAATGATATTGTAATTTAAAGGTAAAGTAATTGTCCAATTGTAAGTAAAAGTATGTTACAGAGATTTATGTTATTAATCTGATATTGATGTTAAATATGCATTAAATAACTTTACTATAGCTGTGCTAGGTAACTTACGCACTCTATCCCTAAAGTCATTTTAGCACAGTAAACTTCTTTCTTAACAGATAATTTAAATAAAGTTAGACTCGATATTGTGTAAAGCGAGTACATATTTAACACACTTATAAGGGACTTCATACGGCATGATCCGGGAACACAAATCCCAACCAGATAGCCCCCCCCCCCTTTCGCAGTGTACCTGACTATCCAGCTACGGATAAAAACAAGTCATGAAACATTATTACGTGGATTAGAAAGAAGAGGAGGACCCGAGACTGTTGCTTACATTTAAAGCAGGACAATGGCTCCTGTCTTAATACCATCGAGGAGCGGAGTGGAAAGAAACTTTTTATGATAGAAGAAAGAGATCAGTTACTTAAATTTACAAAACTCCTGTTTTATACAGATCAGCAGATGTTTGATTTGATCGTGGTAAAAATGTATTTACTTTATGAAGTTCATGTTAAAAATACCTTCATGTATAAAACAGGCAAGAGTCTGAATAGATGCCTCCCCCCCCCACTCACGGACACTGATTTTTTCAACTGAGTTACCCAAAAAGGTATATTTTACAGACTTTTTACTGTAAGTATTTCTTCTAAAATTCTTCTAAATATTGAAAAGACTAATAAAGCAAAGTAATGGGTAAGTGAGTTTTTTTGTTTAGTTTTTTATTACTTACTACAATTTAGAAAATAAATCCAGTTAAACGAGGTGAGTGAGTTAAAACGAGGTGAGCGAATGGGTAGTCGGCTCGGAGAGTTAAATCACCAATGAGTTGTTTAACTCATGAGTGAGTTAAAACGCAGTGAGTGAGTGACTAGTTGGCACGGAGAGTTCAATCATTATTCAATATTAAACGCTTCGTAACATTTAACTCACTATTATAACACATTCATTCTGATGTAACTCACGCTACTGAGTGGTTATTCCCATCACTAGTGCACTGTACCATATCTTTTCAAAGGGAACGGAGGATTCGCTCTAGCCGTAATGTGACACAAAGCTCTCGAAAATTCCATACCATCGAATCACGCTAATTACTTAAGGCTTTGAGACGGGACGCAGTACACTGAGTGACAATAGTAATTGTCACTTAGTAGAAAATTCTTAATAACATGCCCAGGCTGGGTTAAAATGCTGGCTGTCCCTTCTTTGTCATCTGTTCATTTAGGCACCCATGACCAGTCCCTAAATAAGATGCAAAATTAGGAGTATGTGATAGCAAGATACATTTGGAGTAAATTTGTTAAATGTTTGATATTTTTTTGTTGAAAATGTTTGCGCAAGCGTGATAAACAAAAAACTAAACTAACTTTGGAAGATTAAAATTAAACACTAAGCAGCATGTACGATTTTCGATCGGTCGAATTAGAAAGCGGTCCTGGTTAATTTTAATCACTGCATTGCTTGTTCATTCGGGTCAACGACCAAGCCCAATGACTCAGCGGGTTCTCTCGCAACTGAATCTGCATCATACATTGTAATGGTGTTAAATTGGTACATTGAATTTATTTAAATGGCTACAAACTTTAACACAGGCACCGATGCAATCATTAATCTATACAAATTAGAGAAAAAAATAGATTGATGTTCCACATCAGATTTCTTTCATCTACTGAACTCTAGTGATTGAAACCCACACATACGTAAAATAGCACACACACTTAAATTAGAAATTTATTTAACACTTAAACATTAATCAGCAAACTTAAATGAAATGGCGTTGTGATGCAGACTTATGATTCCATCTTCTCTCCCTCCTTCTTGCCCTGTGCCCCGCTGCCGTTGGTGGCTGATTGGTCGGCCGCCAGCTTCTTTACCGGCTGTCCAGTTTGCGTGATCGGAATGGCTCGTTCCGGTTTCTTCTGCTCAATCTCCTTGCGGGGACACGTAATCGTGAGGATGCCGTCGGACGACAGCGAGGACACGATGTCATTCTCGTTGTGCCCGTTCGGGAGCATGTAGCGTCGGACGAAGTGGCGCGAGATGTAGCCATGTTCGTCCTGCTTCTCCTCGTGCTTGCCCTCCACCACGACGCACTTGTCCACGTACTTCACCGAGATCTCTTCGGGCGAGAACTGTTGCACGTCCAGGTTGATCTGGAACTTGTCGCCCGTCACGTTCACCGTCGATCCGCTGTCCCGATTGGTGGCCACGCACGAGCTGTGCCATGGACGATTGTACCGGCTCGAAGGATGCAGACCGTGGTGGTGATGGCGCTGCTGGAGCCGACGATCGGGCACCGATGCGATCACGTTCAGAAGGTCATCCGCGGTTACACCGCCACCGAAGTGCTGGTCCAGCAGCCGGGAGTTCCACAGCGGACGATCGAACTCGTCGTCCCACCAGTTGCGGAAGAAAATCGGTACGATCGACATTTTCACTGCTTTTCACTGAAGGATTCCTTTTTCACTTTTCACTTTCACTCTTGACCGAATGTCCTTGCGTTGGGAGTTCGCTTTGATGCGGAATAGCTCGCTGTAGTGCTTCGCTTTGACCGTTTCGCTTTGGCGCTGTTGGATTTGAACTGATGAACTCCGAGAGCTCTCTCCGCTGCTTATATACATCAAAGCACGCCTCTCGCGAACAGCCGGGAGAGCTCTCGAACGTCGTAGAAAGAGAGCGAGAGCGCGCCGAAGACAGCTGATGAATATTCGAGAAACGTCGTACAGGGTGGGTCAAAGGGCCTGTGCGTGCGTTCTAGAAATGCTGGCATATTCTGGAAAAATCCAATGAATTCGTTTAGTTTACAAATTCCATAAAATTAACTTAATTTTATCTTGATATGATTGTCAAATTTATATTTAGCTATTTTTCTCTTTCTTTCTCTGTGAATAGCTGCCATCTTGTATCTCACTAGCACAAGAAAAGAATATAACTATGGGCAAAAGGGATAATAAATCAAATTATAACTATTTTTTATTATTGTTTATATTCAAGAATCAATAACCTATGTTACTAAATAAATTTTCAGGAAAGAGTTTTAAAGTACATTAAATTCTGTTGTTACAAGATATAGAAATAAACACCTCGTTAATAGTTAATTTTTTGAATAAAGTTTTATTTTTGTCTCAATGTTTGTATCATCAACACAAGATTCGCATCTACCGGTCTATGATAAATGAAATCTAGTCGCCATCGCATTCCTTACCGCCCAGTGTTTATGTTTTTCGTCCAACTTTGCTTGTACGCCAATTTGTCAACTCTTGTTTTGTTTCGTTTGATTTACCTGTTTTCTTTTGATTCGATTCCAAGCTCTCCGATACTTCTTCGATCATCCGATAACTCATTGTAGTAAACAACACTCATCAATTGGGCCGATAGTACCCTGGCTGTATTGGTTTTCGTTTACTGTAATTTGGTGTTCCATTTCCCTATGTAAGCATGTTTCTTCAAGTTTTTCTTCCTTTAAATGATGATCGATGCATTCGGTTCCAGAGTTCGAAACGAGAAACAAAAACTGAGAACCAAAATTAAACCGAAAACAACTCAATGTTTTGCTTTTTAATTAAACTACTACTGAAACTGCACACATCCTACGTGAGATGGTTGGTATGTTTTTATGTACGACTTGCTTTTTTTTAGTTTTCTTTCTGTTTCTATTTCTGGTTTTTTTTTTTAATTTTTTTCGTGTTATGTGTTGGGCTTTTGGGTTTGTTTTGCATTACAAATGTTGTTTCGTTTTTGTTATTATATTGTTTTCCTTCCCTCATCCCTAAGTTAACTATTTTGCTACTGAGTGTGGTTAGTGGGTCACACTTCGTTATTTAGTTTCGTTACGTTAAATAGGTTTGTTGGGTTCTATTTGGGTTTGATTATACGCTTTCATCGACTGTGTGTGTGTGTGTGTCTGTTCATAAAAGTTGATTCGTTAATATCATGGTTAGTTTGCTTTCCTTTTATGAAGGTTCCGTTTACTATTCCTTTGCACCTGTTGCAGTCCACCCCGCATTTGCTTTGCTCGATCTCGTTCGGCATATTTATTTTGCTTCTTTAAACCATGATTTGTGCTTTCAATTCTCTTTCCATCGGATAAACCACAATATACTAATCAAACGATTCCATCTTAAACCCCGCATTGCCTTTTTCGCCGATTTCAGATCACGTCTGCTTTATTGCGTTTCAACGCACCCATTTCTTCAGCTAATTCGATTCGAGTTTGTTAATTTTTTTCTGTAAAACTGTAAGAACGGGACAGGAGCTGAAATAGGAAATGCAGGCAATCATGTCCAAGCCGACACCTTGCTTTCTTTGGTGGTGAATAATAAACACGGTTACTGAGATCACTTGTCACGCAGATTGCATAACTTTAGGCGTACTGCTAGCATTCAAAGCAGGCTGGCGCCTAAAGCTATGCAAACTATGTGCGTTGTGTTAACATTTCCCAATTAGCACATTTTATTCACCCCCCCTTCAGCAACAAGGCTCACACCTGGACTCTTCTGTTAGGGTTCAGTTCATTCTATATATAATCCAACACTAGCGGTGAGTATATCTATTCCTGCAACAAACTATCCGAACCGCTGGCGGCCGCTTAACACACTCTATATGATTTCCAACACGGTTCAAACGCTCAACAAGTAGTACATTGGTGGTAAAAAATATAATGGGGAAAAAGCATGGTGTAGGTAGGCATGCATGGTAGTAGAATCGAAGTAGATAGAATCAATTTGGTGGCTCAAACGGGGTTGCCACTCGGGTTTCCCACCCTAACAATTCCTTGCCTTCCCAACATCAACTTCCTTTCAACAGGGTAGATAGTAATGGTGATACTTTGTCTCGTTAAAACCAGTGCACTCTCCCAGCGCTCGTACGCGAAACCCATCGTTTAACATGGCTTAAAAGTGTTGCAAGCACACACGCACCCAAAATCGAGCCTCGTTCTTCGTGGCTCGTTTCTAGCTCGTGTGTGCCGGACTTCCGTTTCTATCATCTTTGGTCACTATTCCTTTGGTTTTAATCCGACTATTGAGTTGTGCGGTTCTGCTTTTCGATTTCTGTTTTTTGGTTAGCTTTCCAGTTGCACGCATTTCTCTGTTGCTTTATCATATTCGTTACCTCCTTCATTTACATACTTAATTTTGTTTTCTATTTTCTTACATTTAAACAAATCCTGTTTTTACTTTTTCATTTAGTATTTGTGTTTTTTGATTAATTATTTATCCTTTCCTTCTTCCACATTCCTTCTTCCTTTTTACTACATTCCATCACTCGTATTCGTATCTAATTTTTGCATCACCTTTTCCCTTTTTTGTATGTGTGTGTGTCTTTTTGTTTTGGTTAAGAAATTGGTGTTTGTTTGTTTTTTTTTCTACACGCTGCTCAGCAAAACTGTCACTCGCAAAACGGAACGCTTTCGGTAATGTATTTTAGAAAAGAGATAACTAACACTAGAAAAGAAAAGAAAACCAACACAGCTTTCCATTTTCCATACTGGATATCGGATGCCTTCTTCCTAATCACAAGTTGCTTTCCGGTATGCTCTTCCGGCTTTCTTTTCCATCTCGTTTCCTGCCCGTTTAATTATCGTATAATTGACTATTGCACCTATTTCACGACGGTGTACACACGCACATATAAACATTTACTTTAACGCAAAAAATCGACCCGATGCACGAGATGCCGAACGAAAGGAATTGTTTAAGTTTACAGCCATCTATTTAAAAATTTGCATCCAGTTTTAAGGATTCACACATGCCACCGTTCCACTGGTTATTTAAATGTACGATGAACACAACGCAACAACAACCTTCCGAATGTATGCTCCGCTTGAAATGAATCAAACCGTCGAACTGTCAACGTGTGTTTCGGTAATCTAGTGTGCACAGTGTGTTGTGGTGCGAATTGCATACCTTGCAGGAGCAGTCCGATGTTATGCGCTTACTGAGTAAGTATTTCATCGGCATTCCTTTCCACAGCAGAAAATGATCGAAAAATGGTGTAACAAAACCGAACTCGTTCCTATAAGGATGAATTTGGAAAGAAAGCCGCTTATGTTCAATGTTTTAACGTTTCGTTTTCACTTGTTTCCCTTCTTTCGGCTGAAGCACGTGTGGCTCTGTGCTTTCCGTGTGTCCCTGTACTCGATGATATTGAACTAACCTAGCGTTGTTGTCCTTAATGTTAAACACACTAATCGTACACGTTTTTACGTACACCACGTACACATACACTTACTCACAAACAGACAGACAGGCTCCCTAGGGGAAATATCATCAAGTAGGATGGCCGATGGCCGCGGACCAATTGCGTTTCGTTAGTTTAGTGTTACTTTCGGTTTTCGTAAGAAAGAGTTCCCAAACTGTGTGTTTGTTTTTTTGTTGTTGTTAATATCGTTGCTACACAAACGCTCTATCTAAAGTAAAAAGTTACTCGGATGTACGTCGTCCAGACAGTTACACCCGTTACGGTGCCTAATGCCAAGAAACAGCTAACGAAAGCAATATCGTTTAGAGAGTGCTGGTATCGAAACTAAGTGTCAGTCTCAATTTTCGCTTATACGAATGTGTGTTCCACAAGTTGTCTGTTGTGAGTCGTGATAGACAGAGAGAGAGATAGATAGAACAAGAGAAAAGATTGAGTTTGGTTGCTAAGTTTGATTTCGTTTCCATTTGTTTGATGTCCAGAGAGGTTTTCTTGTCTACACATTGTTTTGATCTTCGAGTTCACTTTAATGCACTGGTCCATATTTTCTTATTTTATAAAGCATCGCAGAGAAAAAAAGAGAACCTTAAAATGCCATAAAATTAATATTAACCACTTCTTTTGGCATTTATCGATCAATCAATCTCCCAAAGAAAAAAAAGGTTCCGGCAGTGAGGAAGAATGATTTGTTGTTGGCCAGTTCTAGCGTTCTTGTCACTGTTTCGGTCACTTCCTCGCAAGTCGTACCCTGGTTGATTGAGTTTCTGTATTTTGTATCACTCTCATCGATTTTAATTCCTTTTCATCTCGTTTTTAAGTTATACTTAAAGTATAAAGTTTATGTCGTAGCGAATAATTTAAAAAACTCGTCTTGAATTCCTTTTTTTCTTTGTTTCGCGTTCGATAAAATTTGTCTCATGCTGAAAAAACTATGAAAGTGTTTCAATCGTTGCTGTAAAGATGTCGACACGGCAGGCAGCTTTACCATTGGAGTTATTGCTAATTATCCTCGCTGAAGTGATGGTCGCCGTCATCGGCTGTCACCATTCAGTGGCTAGCTGAAATATTTCAACCCGGCCACCAGCAGGAACTTCTCGATAAACAGTTCCGAATCGAGTACGGCAATGTGAGCGGCACGGCCGATTAGCGCGTTCGCTGTGTGTGGTAGCGCGTGGTGTACGTCGAACCGGGCCAGCGTAAGATCCTGCCGGGCCAGCATGGGCGCTATAATGTTGTGTACCATTTCCCTGTAATAGGAACGAGTAGGCATTAAAATCATTTAGATGGAAGATTTAAGAGCTAAGAGTTTATCTGTCTTACCGATAAACAATCCCCAGATTCGACTGATCTCGTACAGCGGCCTTACACAGCTCCAACCGTGCCGAATGTGGCGGAACATAGCGATCCTGAGACGATCCGCACAACAGCACGTTTTTGAAGTGATGCAGCGTGCTCCGTTGGCTTAACCGGTACAGGAAGCTTTGACGCGGATCGGCTGCATCGCGAAGGCAGAGCTGCAGCAGCGAGCCCGACTTTTTCCACTTTTGCATAAACCACATACCTGCGAAATGGATGAGGAAAACACAAATTATAACTAGAAACGATTTCATGCTCAAAGATTTAATACTAAAAGAGCTATTCACAGCCTGATTGCATACTTTTAGGCGCAAAGATATTGAAGCTATTGTATTGCATACTCGGCAGGCGCATTAATTTGACTCTAAAGGTTAAAGGATCGCCTTACCCATATTGACGAGCCCGCTCGAGTTGTACAGCGTGCCCAGGTGCGGTCCGGACAGCGACAGGAACGTATGCAACCGGGACAGCAGCGGTCGCATCTGAGGTCTCGCCAACGCCGACCGCACAATGATCGTACCGAGCGAGTGGGCGACGAACGAGATGCGGCTCGGGTTGAGCTGATATGTTTCGATGTGGTACAGCACCTCCGCGACCAACCGATCGGTCATCGTATCAAAGTCGGAGAACGTATCGCCCTGGTTTCGCTCCGACATCAGAAACTCCAGATGCGTACCGGGCAGTCCGAGCTCGAGGTACGTGCGCACTAGCCGCAGATCAGCCGAATTCCCGTCCAGCCCATGGACACAGATCACCAGATGTAGGCCGGCCGGTGAAAACGCCCGGAACTCGTCCGCAATGTGAAAGTAAGGCATCTCGGATGCCATCTTCTGAAAGTCGGAATAGATCGACCCGGAGTAGTTGATCTGTTTGCGGAACTCTTCGCGACACTTTTCAAACTCGAGCAGCTGCATCGGTGGATCGACACGCTTCCGGTCCGGATTCTCGTCCGGGTCTTCTTCGGGCTCGTTCGCCTTTCGGCGTACCGATCCGGACACAACCGGTTCTGTGGCGGACGCCTGTGGAGGTGTTTCTCGCACCGAAGCTTGCCGCTCGACAGAGGACGCAGCGGTCGTCGAGGGTACGTACTGCTGTTTGCCATTGTGAGCCATCGGTGGCATCGGTTGATGTGGTGTTTGCATCTGTGTTGCTACGGCAACGGTGCAGAGATTGGTGGCGTTTGCATTGTTCAGGGTTTCGGCACATTTCGCAATGGCGGCCAGTTCGTTTGAGCTTTGCGATTTCATGACGGGTCGAGGAGTTTTGACCACCTCGTAGATGTGGTACAGTGGGTTATCGATGGCCTGCACTTCACATTTCGGTTTGGGAGTGGGCTGTGCCGTACCGGGGCCCATGTAGAGCTGATTGCTTAAGGGTTTGCTGTAGTGATGCTGTTGCAACAGCGACTGCGGAGTGGCATAGTGCTGCTGTGGTTGAGATTGTGCGGGCGCAGTTATGATCTGTGGCTGAAATATGACCGACAGTGGAGTCATCGGAACCGGTGGATGACTCTTGGGGAGTGTCGCGTAGTACTGAATCTGCTGTCGCTGGCTCTGTTGCTGTGGCTGTGGTGGTTGCTGCGCTGGAAGAGGCGGCGGTTGCTGCTGTGGATCTTCCTTCGGCGGCTTCTGACGCTCCGTCGGCGGAGGAATGTCCAGCGGAGCCATTGCGGAGGCGGCTTTTCGCGGCTTTTCTGCTCCTTCCGCCTTGTTGCCCTTGTTCGAAACATCGTCCACGAACGAGGGAGGATCACGGAACTCGTCCGGTGGTGGCGGTACATCTCGGAACTGTTGCGGCGGAAGCAGCCGCAAGTCATCAAACACATAGTCCGAGATGTGCGCCAGGTCAAAATCTGACTTGGATTTTTCCTTCTTGTTCGTGCGCTTGGGTGGCTTTATATCGGCTGTGCTGATGCCTTCCTTCGTCGCGGAATCAACCGTTGCGTCCGGAGCTCGTTTCCCACTAACCATACCGTACGGTCCATTCGCCGCATTGGCTATCGCACGGGCCCGCGAATCGTTCCACTCCTTTTCGAGATTGTTCCAGTTTTCCGTCTGCACCGAAGCACCGCGTAACATATCGCCCGGCCCAAAGCCTACCCTTGACTTCATCGAGCTTTGATTGCTCCGTGCGAAGAACTCAGTCGTTGAGGAAGGTGTACTGTTCTTACGATCCAGCACCAACCGGGGCTGCTCGTTTAGCAGCTTCAGCAGTCGCTTGCGCAGCTGCTCACCATTCACAACCCGCTGATCGTTCCGGAGTGTGTCCGGACTGGATGGGCCCGTACTGCGCCTGCTCGAAACCCAACCGGACTGTTCGCTAAGCGAGGACGTCGACTCACTGCTCGAGTGGCGTCTTCGCAGTAGAAAGGTGGCGCCCCCCACTGGACCCGGTGGAGTATCGCTGGCAAAAGCGGCCGGCGGTGGTGCCAGGTTCGGTAGACTTTCACTGAATCCTACCGC
The DNA here is from genome assembly GCF_013141755.1 of Anopheles stephensi. Lineage (NCBI taxonomy): Eukaryota > Metazoa > Arthropoda > Insecta > Diptera > Culicidae > Anopheles > Anopheles stephensi. The sequence continues at coordinate 21,368,498 of NC_050203.1, forward strand.
TCCGGCAGTAGCTCCCGGTCCGGATGCGACACCTCCACCAACTCCACCACCACCGCCACCTACCGGTTCTAGCTCAAGATTTTCCAGCTGAAAGGGAACACTGGCCGACGACAGCAAACGGCGCTGTTTGTTGCGTGTCCTGGGTGTAATTTCCGGACTGGTAGCCGAGCTGCTCGAGTCTCTGCCAACGTTCGTCGCCGAGCTTCCGTTGCCCGATAGACCGATCTTGTGCGTGCTCCCATTGGACGTACTGCGTCGCTGTTGGCCGTGTACCAGCTGCTTAAAGTCGGACACACGAATGCGTGAAAATTCTACCGACCGATGGGGTAACGTGGCACTGTTCACGCCTCCACTGATCGACATCGATTGGCCATTGTTTTGAGACGTTTGGCGCAACTGTTGCGAGGAGTTGCTGCGTGGGATTGTATTGGAGGCTGACTTTGTCGGGAGCGAGGTCGAGCTGGACTGTTGCTGCTTTTTACTGCGTACCGGTGGGAAGGAACTTCGGGGCGCACCCAGCCCGGCCCCTTTGGGCAACGAGTTGTAATAAGAACCGGCTGGGGTGGAGTTGATTGGAGCACGCGGGTGTGGCGCGTCACGATGGCTTCCGTGGTGCTGAGTGCTGCGAGTACCCTGTGTCTGCTTCAGCTCGTGCCGATAGTCTCCGGTCGTTGGTTTGGCGTATCCGTTCAGGAGTGCCGACATTCCCAGTGCGTCCTGTTGCAGATCGTACGTAGGATTGTGTGTGGCGGTACCGCCGGCGTGGATCATCTTGCGAGGATCACCCGGATTTTTGTACTTCTCCCGAAACTCGTTGATGTTCTTCAGTAGATCTTCCGCCTGGACCGGGTTCTTGGGTTTGGTTTTGGGAAGTGTCTGCAGCAAGGCGACACCTCCGGTCAGCTGTTGAAGTTGTTGCGATTGTTGTCCGGGATGTTGGTACATCATCGCTGGTTGTCTCTGCTGAGGTTGATGATGAAGCGATCCTATTTGGTGCTGCTGCTGCTGCGGCTGTTGATGGTGAGGCTGTGATTGCTGAGTTCCATACCCGTTGTAGTTGGCCACATTGGTCGCACCGTGCAGATGCTGTCTTGGCAACGAAGCAGAGTTAGCGTTCGGTTGTATTTCAAGCTGATCGAGCGATTTACTGTGCCGCGTTGGCAACGTACCACCAGCGAGTCCACTCGCCGCCGGTCCACTGGTGTAAATGCCCTTGAACTGTTGATCCCAGGGACACACGTCGGCCATCGGGACCGGGTCAAGCAGCGTAGAAACGGAGTGTCGCGACAGGGCCTTAGGACACAGCCCATTCTGTGAGGCAGCTGCTGCGGGCGTTATCGTTAGACTCGCCTGCAGTATGTCCCCGCCCAGTGCGTACCGCGGTGTCATGATGCCCATGTAACTGCCACAGATCTTAGGCACCGGTTCCACGTAGCAGGTGGCAATGCCACACGAACATTCCTTGCTGGTGTTGGTCACGATCGGAGCGATCTTGTTCGGATGGTGGTGTTGCTTCGGAGGTTTCACTAGCGTTGACTGGCCAGGATTGTTCCCAGCAGCAGTTACCAGTCCACCGGTGCCATTCAGATGAGGCTCACTCCCCGATCGCCGTTTCCCGTACTCGTTCGCATCGGTGTAACGATCCTCGAAGATAAGTGGCAACGAGTTGGCATCTCCATCCAGCGGTGTACAGTGCACGGGCAGTGGTGGTAACGATGACAGATAGCGCGATCGTCGTGCCATCTCGCAGATCGACACATAGTTTTGATAGTTGGAATCGTAGCAACCGCTCGCCAAATGGCGTGGATTATCGATCACGAAGAATCCTTCGGCAAAGCGTCGTACGCGCAGTGTGTGATGCTTCTTCGCCAGCAGTCCATGAACGGCGGGTTGCGTTGCAGCGGACAGTACTCGCCGCCAGTACAGTATGCACTCCGCGCAAAGCTGCGCAATGTCCGAGTTTGCACGGGCCGCCAGATCGTCCTCGGTGTCCAGGAGCTGTAAGGAACCGAATCGGAAAATTAAACAGACAATTTCAACCTCAGCGCACTGACGTACCTTTGCCAAATCGGACAGCTTTCTCAGTCTTTGCTCGGTGTCGAGATTGGACAGCGGTGTGGAACCGGTCAGTGCTGCCCACTGGTGCGGTAGCACGGTGCAAAACTCCTGCAACGACAGCCGGAGCGATTCCAGGGCCCCCAGCAGCAAGGCACAGATTTCTTTGTGGACGTTCCGGGCGTGCATCAGGCGGCCGGCGGAGCCACCGCCACATTTCGCACCGCTACCGACCTGCGGCCCGAAAAAGATCGCCTCGAGCGGGCCGGGTGAATTGCCCCCCCGGCAGTTGAGCTTCGAGCCGCTCATCCACGGTTTAGTTGACTTGGGTGCACTGTAAAGTAAAGTAAAGGTGGAAATGGGATTTAGTTGAATGTGGCGGGATGGGTTGCTGTGGGACACAGTAAGAGTTAAATTTGGAGAAGCAAAAGTAGGTTTTAAAAGCAGACGAAATGGGCATTGCAGAGTAATGCGAAGGCACAACAGTGCATTTGATTGTGGTAGAAAAGAGATAGAGGAGAGTGAGAGGGATAGAGAGAGAGAGAAAACGATCACGATCAAGTATTAGAAGGGATGAACGTAGTGAACGAGTAGAGAATTAAATAGAGAGCGGAAGAGAGAATAAGGAACTTTTGTGTTTGTAAACTGATTAGCGAAGTATTTTATTGGAAGTTGTTTAACACCGAAGTTTCGATGATTCTGTGAAATAGCTGGTGAATCAAAGAAATGTGTAGAGATGACCTATTCAAAGATCTATCCCAATATTTCCTTAATAATTTTTCTTCTCTTTATGCACTTAGCCTACATTATTCGGGTTTTTAGATTATTAGGTTTAGTAGTAAGTTAGCTAGTGAGATAGTTATTGAGCTATTTATTTAATTTAGTTTGTTTTCAATAGTTTTTAAAGGTATAAAAGTTAGTTTAGCCCACAGGCTCACTTGAATAAAGAAATGAAATAGTATGGGTTCATTTTTTTATGCATTCGGAGGCGTATAATAAGTAAATCTCGTAAAAATGACGTTCTGCAGCTTGGTCTTGGAATTACTTATTTTAAATTAAACCAAATAAATTTAAATCTATTTTTAAAGTGTAAAACGTTTAATAAATCAATATTTTCTTAATGACAAAGCTCTTCATTTAGTGGTTTGTCCAGCCAATTGCATAATTTAAGGGGCATCGCTTCTGAAAACAAAATCCGCCTAAAGGTATGCAATTTGACTAATCATTCCGTAGCTTTGTATATATTTTTAACATTTTTCTTTTATTGATTTTGTTTTACTTGCTGTTTAGAGCGTTTGTAGACTATTTAATTGTTTTGATTTTTTAAATTTAATGGTTGTAAATAAATAGTATAAAACATTCAATGCGAAAACAGATAGAAGTGTGACGACATTGGATAGTGAAGTAATGCAAGACACAAACCATTCAAGGGAAACATTCAATGGTGCCTTTTACGTAGCAAAGCAGGAAGAATGGTAGGACACGATTCCAACAGACAGACAACAAACAACAAACGAAAGGATCGACGGATAAATTCCACAGCATATTCAGGGGAAAAAAGGGGGTGACGATGCAAACAGGAACGGGTACGATCAACACCGAAAACAGAATGGGTTAGGAGTGCCACAGGAACGTAGGAAGAACCTTACCAGCTTTGTACATAGTGGAAAATGCTTTTCCTGTGTATTCGTTCCCACACACAGGCCCGAGACCGTATGGTAAGATTTCAGGTTTGGCGGTTTTCGAATTTGTACACACAGGCACATGCGACGCAAGACGATTTAATGTGATGGTTTGTTTGGTGCGGTATTGATTATCGTATTTATCAATATTGGCAATAACACATAGATGAAGGTTTAATCCGTGGGATTTGTTGTCGTTTGTTTCACGAACGTAACGTGATGTGGTGTGATGATGGGCGCGATTCGGATGAAGGGAAGAGAAGAAGAAAATAATTTTGAATGAAGAAAGCAGATAAACTAGGCAACGGAAGGCGATTGTGGGGTTGTTAAAGTTAAGGGATTATTTTAAACAAATTCTACCAAGTGCCCAAGAGCTTACTCACTAGCTACAAAAACGAATCCGGGAGGCTCTAGCATTTAATGGAACCATTTAACTCACGGTGACACACACAGAGCAAGGGATGAATGACTATTATTATTATTATATGAGATCAGATCCTTCATTATTACTACACGTTGACAGGCTATCACCAATAAAGCTGATGATTGTATCAAGCCTTTCATCATCGTGTGTTAATCATCTCCGATCGCCATTTACAGCGTTGATTAATTATTCAGTTCCGTTCCAGGGGTTTGTTTTTTGCTTCAATCACACACGTACAACAATAAACTTTTCATGCGTGTTTTTCCTTTCCTTTCCTTCCCAACAATCGAAGCGTAATCGTACACCTAAACTGCTCTTCGATGCATGATCGTTACGGATCGATGTCACCGTACCGAGTGAATGGTTGCTGTGCGCATAATAATAATGCAGAATAAATCGATTTCCAAACACCGAGCCGGCAAGATCATTTGTCATTCGGCGTCCCATTTACGGAGCAGCAAATTGGAATTGTTTTCGGCGCAATAGGCAAAGCGTGTATCTAATGGACAATAATAAGCAATACAGTCCCTGCCTGCTGTACGTCCTGACAAACGCATCGGGAGGTTAAACGTAATTTTCCACGCGTACACTGTGACGTACCGACGATGGTGGCCCAACCATCGTTATGCTATGCGCCACATTTATCTTTCTCGTTTCGATGGTAATTCCGCTGTGTTTTGTGCGTCGCTGGCATCGGTGCAAAGGGAATGTAGGTCAAACGTTGAATGGAACGACACAGTTTTGGGCGAGGGAGCATGATTTAATCGCGGTCGCAAAATTGCTACGCCACGAATAGGCACACAAGGCGTTTTGGGAAGCAGAATGCAAGAGCGTGCAAAGCGACGAAGAAGATGGGAAGTGATAAAAGGAACAATAATTTTACTGTCCCTTAACATATTGCTATCGGTTTATGGTTTTTTTTTTGGGATTAAATTTCCAATTTGGAAGGCTTTAAATAATTTAAAAAATATAGCAATAATATCAAATAAAATATTTTGGGTTGATTTTGATTGCAAAAAAAAAATCAAACAAGTTACAAAATAAATAAAACAAATAAATATTTTGATACGTTTTAAATTATCAAATTTAAATTCTTCTCTTGCTGCTCAAAACTAAAGCAGCATATACGTTTGCTGTACTGAAGAAATAAAACAGCCAGAAATAAATTGTGCATTTTCACACACACGCACACAAACAAAGACAAAAGTGTGTCCTGCTGTGTGCAAGCTGCATTGCTACATTGCTTTCGGCTTAGGGCGGATTAAAGCAGGAAGAAAGATGGTCCATAATAATCCTACCATGAGAGTTCGGTTTCGAGCCCATTTTGTCGTTGATAGTACGTCTTAGGCACTATCGCGCGCACACCCACACATACAACGACGAGCATAAATACATCCTTATCTTGTAATAAACCACTTGAAGGCCACCGTACAGTGGTTTTAAAAAGTCTTTTAATGCGGCGAATAAATTGGACCAACAGCCGACAGCAAGTGTTTAATAATCTGCCATAAGGAGCTTTAATCGCTTTTCAGCTTTATGGAAAAAGCTTTATAATGTTCAAAAAAAAGGGAAAATTAATTGCGAATTAATTAAAAGCTTTATTGCTTTTAATTGACGATTTTTTCAAAAATTTTCCGACTGATTGTTTGACGATCAACAAGACGACCTTCTCCTTTAATGGAGACGCCTGGTGTTTCATGCGGCTTTGCGATGTATTTCCATTTGTCTTGCTCTGTCTTGTCTTGATAGCAATAAAATTATCATACCAATTCGGCCACTATAACGAACAAGGAATTAACTAAAAGCCTCTACATCGATTCGGACGATTTTCTTTATTGAAATCATCCTCATCATCACCAACCAAACCAAGCACACGGGCTCATCGTCTTGATGGTATGAGTGCGATTTATCGTTGATATGCTACGCCCGATCCGCTCGTTCCATTTATTACCCAATTCATCTTCTTCTGTGGCACTACAACCTCGAGAGGTCTCGGCCTGCCATTTCTGGCTTTCTGTGACTTAATTTTACCCGTAGAAAAGTAGTCAGCCTTTCGTACGGGGAGGCGGTCTGGATGGGATTTGAACCCCAGCCCTGCCGTGTGAAGACCGGCGCCACTGTCGCCTCGGCCACCGGACCGCCCCCCAATTCATAGTACAACCATAATCGGGCGCTGGAAAAGCACGCGAGGTGTCTATCAACTTGACACCGCCATCAGTCGCTGACTGATTTCTTAGCTGACCAGCATCCGAAAATCTGGCCCCAAAACGGGAGGTGCCCATTGAGCAAGGCCACGCTGGTGGATAAGCGAGCATACGCACATCATAAGAAACTGGTTGAACGAGTGATTTATTACATTTTAATGCCTCGCCTCCTTCGAAATAATGCTGGACGAAAGACGAAAGTGACGAATGGATGTGGTGCAGATGTGGCTTTTTTGCTACTGCTGTGGGACACTACGACTGATTCGCGCCTGCCTTTTCGCACCTACTCCGCACCAAATGGATTCGTCGTTCGATAACCCAAAACCCATAAACGAGTGTCGCGTGCAATCTTCCTGCACATACACACACACACACAGGAACGCTCTGGCGAACGATAGTGCTGGCACTCGGTTTTATGATGGTCGCGCGAAGCTTTAAGAAGCACACCGGGGCACACGGATCGAGCGAGCGTGTAAATCGTAATAAAAATGCAATAAAGACACGCATCACTGCAACGTTCCGGTAAGCGTGAAGAGGAGCGCTTAGGTTTAACTGGTGGCCAGGACGCAACACGGACCGGCCGAAGACAACATTGCGCTTCGAACGATGCGATGAACGCTCACTAAAAAGGCCTGAACGCTGCCATGTCTGTTGTCGGTGGTGATGATGTCGCTGTTGATAATGTTCGTACCCGGTCTGTCATTATCGTCAGTGTTGTTTGTGCGCATACATGCGGAAGGATAAAAGCGTAACCCTGTAAAGTTATCATTAGCTGGGGTGTTATGGTATCTCCCGTTTCTTACACGTTGATTACACACTGAGCGAGTGAGTTAGATTTTCTTTTTGTTTGGTTCGTTCTCATTGCAGGGACCGTAAGCAGCAACCAAAGTAAAATAAAGCAATGAGCAGGTTGAATAATTGCTCAATGGTTATTAATTTATTGTTGAGTAATTCTTAAGGGAATAAAACCAAAGCATAATGTTTGAATTAAAAGAAGAGAAAAATCGGTATAATAAAGAAAAAGAAAGGTCACAACCATAAGGCTCTGTAAAAGGAAACGAACTAATAAATCAACCTCTAGCGAACTATGTTTTTTCTACTCTTTTCGGGTATTTCCATTTAATATTTTTTTTAATAAAAACACACAGCCAACAATTTCATATAATTTTACACAGTCTGTCACAGAGCAGCTTTTAAACAGCACCTAACAAGCGTAAATGTGTGAGAAATCATAGCACTAAGCACGGTCATTTTTGTGTCAGAAATCATTTTGATTTCCATTTAATTCATTAAACATTCTACAAATAAACAAAAAATCGGCTTTACAACGAGCTGAATACAGTGTTACACGATGGGAAGGTACTTCTCAGAAGCTTCAATAGTGACTTTATGAAATCATTTAATGCAATTGTTATATCATCTGAAACAATTGTATTAAATCAGATCAAACAATTGCGAATTTAATTCATCCGTAAATTATGTTTAAACAGTGTTTGTTTAAATGAAATTTTCTATTTTACCATTTCTCTTTAATCTGGCTGTTTGCGCCTGCCGGGTAGACAATTCGCATTAATACAGATTTGAAATATAGGGAATCCAGAAGTTTTTGATGATTTTTCACGAGTTTTAGACAGTGACCCGCATATTTTTGGTTTCGTAACGACGATTTTGGACGGTTTTTTGTAAATATCTTAAACATATCTGACTCCGGATAAACCCTAACATATCTGAGAATGCGTAATATATAATTTTCCATTTCATCAAGAAAAGAAGCAAAAACTTCTAAATTAATTCCCAAAAAATAAACTTAAACCATCTCCCCAGGTATTCAATACGATCAACAAAACTCTATCACTTTGTCTCACAGCAAACGCAAAACGACAAGCGCACCTGATGCGTAAAATAAAAAAAACCCTTTTAATGAGCTGTGAGATGAGCTTGTGAGGGGCGTACTAAATCTCATTACAAACTGCCTCAGTTCATTAATGGGGGTAACTTCCAATACACACGCACACGCATGGGATGGGAGTGTAATATTTCTTGCCTTCCGCTTCATGGGAGATTGTGTTTTATTATCGAAAGGAAGAAAAAAACCTTTTCGGCCATTCTGACAGCACCGAGTCAACATATTAACGTTAACGTTAATGTCCAGAGAGAAAGTGCCTGATGGGGGTCGTGAGGGAACGAAGAGAGATGGAGGAAAAAATAAACAACAAGATTCTAATAAACCAATTTCCCACCTTTCCTCCAACCCTCTTGTTCATCCCAATCTCCTCCACCCAGCTGGACAAGGCCCTCGCATCCCAATGCAATGGCAAAGGGCGCCAAAATCCTAAACACAGATTGAGTGTGATTAGATTTGATTAGCGCGGAAGGATGAAAAAGGGATCGGTAAAGGAGCAGGAAAACAAAACCAGAGAAAAAGCCATAACCGACCAACAACTAGCCTTCCTGCTTGCGAGGCCAACATACACCCAGTACGGTGTTTTGCTGGATGATGGTAAAATTTGCACCAATTTCCACCACACACGTACAGCACAGAACATGCGATTAGGACCTGCCGAGTGCCGCTCGTTTGCATGCATTCGCTACTTGGCAAATGACAAGCAAATACGATGGCCGGGATACAGAGTATCCCAGGCACGGTACGGTGTGTGTGTGTGTGTCCACCCGGGGACGGACTTCCTGTCGCCATTAAGTGGTTAACCTATGGGCAAGCAAATTGCGGACTCGACCATCCCCATCTCCAGACATTCATCCACTGCCATCCCCTGCCCCTCATTAGTTCACGCCAGTCCGGAAAGGAGAGGACGTTCAGGGTTTTTTTTTATACCGGCCACGTGGTTATTTTTAGACGCAGCTCGGTGTGCGTTATGTTGTGCGAAATGTGGGGACAAGGAGCGCAAAAAAACCGAAAAGTCCTTGCAAAACTCGTGCGATAAGGTAAACAAACGGGATCGGATCGTCATCATAGCGCCAGAGACTTGGCCCATCAGAGCCAGCGGCTACACACAGGCAATCATATTGGTCCAATAACCGGCTAACCGTTCGGTAAACGATTACGAAATAAAGGATCACCGTCATCATCATGGGTCGAACGACAACGGACGACTTTCAGCGATTTTGTTAGTTTTTGCTCAAAAGAATGGATCCTCCGCTGATGCTAGTTTGGACCGAATACGGAAACTTTTGTGACACGACGATTGATTCCGTGCCCGATAACGTTGCCCCTATGTGGTCCGCCCCGGCTTTCCGGTAAAGCGAACATGGCTGGCCCTCCGTCTGGCGAACTAGTTTCCGTTTGGCAAGGTAAATATTTACCATTCGTCTTTCCGGTCGTTTCATGCGGGCACACATTGTTCCCATAGCAACGCTACCAAATGAACTAGTGTATGAGTGAGTGAGCGAGTGTGTGCTATATCCTAGCTCGCACACCACACGTTCCAGTTGCGGAAAGCGTGCAACTATTGGCAGCATCATCAGGCCGGATGATGACTCCAGAAATCAAATGTTTATACTGCGATAAAATTGCCATTCCTTTATAGCTTTCCCGTTGGTCGTAAAAAAAAAACGAAGGAATCCTTTTTTCCAATCTAACGCGCTCACACACACACACACACACTCACGCGGCACATCTTTACGCCACAGGAAGCAATTAATTTGTGCGAAACTGTTGCTAATGGAGGCGTTCGGGTGGAAAAGAAAAAAAAACAGCACAAAACACAAACACACACAATCAAACACCCACCCACCCTGCAGGATTTATGACTTATGAAGACAATCGTCATCACCGCACGCGAGTCAATGCAACAAATGTGTGAGGTTTTTGTGCGCCTGTGTCAATTGGTGGCAATAAATTTGATGGGTTGTGTACGGAATCGAAACAAGGTCGTTGCATTTAATTGGCTGTGTGATGTGTGGTTCGCATTTAAAATTTACTGCCCCGCTTCGGTTACGGATTTATGATGGGCCATAATTAAGTGTGGCGCGGCCCGTTGCATACACAAACGGGCTTTTCATATCTCATCAACACACGCACACTCGTAAGCGTTAATCGTTCAATGGATTAAAAGTTCATTCCGATCGGATATGTTACAATATCATTTGGTGCTAATAAAAAAGTTATTAATTCATTTTAAATTTAAAATTCTCTTTGGCAATATTATAAAATTGGATAGAAAATCTATTTTTTATTATTTCTGATCCATTTTGATAAACCCCTCCGGATAAATAGTTAGAAAAATCTAAAAATTCTAGGATTTTGAATCACGAACTGCATAACTTTAGACGCTTACGGAGAAACATGGTAGAAAAATGTAGTTTTTTTTAAAGAATTGGCTCCTCCCGTCGAGTGACGACTGTTATCCTATTAACTGATTGGCCTTACCAACCAGTGTGCCCTTTACTATGGACAGCATTGCTCTTTACAACAACAAAAAATTAAAATAAATTTTAAGACTAGGTTTTCCACCTATTACCGATTAATAGTCGAATTGTACCTTCTAAATGGTTTTCTTGAAACATGAAACGCAAAAAGTTCAAAAATCGTTCACTAACTCGTACTAAAGGCTTGTAACATAAGCTTCTAAATATTTCGCTCTCTAAAACATAATCCTTAATGGCTTGGAGATTGCCTACATTTAGGCGAAGAGCTCAAACTACACAACACAACTAGGGGGCTTTATCGAGTGAGGCACGCGTATTATACAGAGCAATCATGTGAAACGTGTCGAATTCAAATAGTTCAACAGTTAATAAATATGGGAATACCAGGTAAGTTAATTTTTAAGCTTCCTACGAAAGCACAATAAAAGGGATAAATGTTAGAACTAAAAAGCCTTCATTTCTGATATATTTGGGCTCTTCCATCCATGATAGCGCTTCTAAAAGGTTAAACAAATAAGTTAGGCGCCAAGCTTGTTTGAGCGTAGCATATAAGAAAACTTTGAAAATCCTCTGCAAAAAGGTTACGCAGCGAAAGTTCAGTCGACAACAGTTCTAATCTACTTCATTTCCATACCCAACCCCAACCCATCCCCCCTAGTCGCATACTCACTTGATGTAAGGCTGATGCAGGGCAACCAGGCTCGCGTGGATGCCGACACTGACGGCGGCCAGGTGAAAGTAGTCAAACAGCACCGGCAGATGATAGTGAAGCCCCCGGCCAGGATGAAAGTTGAGCTGCAGCGTGCGCGTCGAGGCTAGCGTCAGGACGTTCCCGTTCGTCTGCTCACCGAACCACAGCTCGAGGTTGAGCGAAAATTCGGCACGCTCGATCGATTCCTTCAGGTGCCGGCTGTCAACTGCAAATAGAGCAAAGAATGGGTTAGGGCCATTGCGATAAAGATCGGGTACGTCAAACTTTCCCGGACGAAGGAACACACTTGTAAAGCTTCGTTCAGCAACACCAATAGTGTGTTTGGTGGAATGGAATATCTTATCCGGGATCATCCTTACCAAAAACCTACACAACTTGTAGACAAAACTAGAATGCAAATATTTGCCAACCAGCCAACTTTCGCTCGAGCCGCTGTCCACAATGCCACTCGCACATCGGTATAATGCCGGATATACACAACCACAGTGCCGGAAATGAGTGCTCTCGCCCTAAAACAACCAATCGATTTCCGAGTGGGCGTGTGATTGAATTCGACCGTAACTGGGCAGCCAGCAGGGCATGGTCCAGTGCAGGACCACCCTCCCGGCCCATAAACCTAACCTCAAACAATCGAATTCACATCGAGATTGGTTCGAGTCACGAATGTTCAGTTTGCGAACCCTTTGACCCTCCGTGCATGCGTTCTACTCCGAAAAACGACTCTCAGCGATCAATAAGTATCTTCACACCTAAGGCACAAGTTGAGCTGAGCGAGGTCGCCACGGAACGTCGAAACACGGTCGGTAGTCGGTGATTTATTCGTTGACATTTTTACGCTGAATTAGGCAGCATGGCAATTACATTAGCATAAGATGGGTCTGCAAGCGTTCGGCAGTCCCGGGCCGGTAAGTTCGCCCGCACACTCACGCGCCGGTACGTTACATAGCCCTTCCCAAAGAACAAAAAAAAAATTAAGGTCCTGTTTGCAGAGCGTTTGTGTGAAAGTAGTCGTGGGGAACAAAAACTTAACACCACCCAACGCAGCATATGTGGGATACACTCTTGCCGAGATTTTAAACTGATTTATAAGCCAGCTCAGGTCCCTCTGGCCGGCAAGTGTCTAAAGTTTGCTTCTTCCGGGAGCGGATGTCTTGCCATAGACATCATAATTTTTCGATGATTATCAGAGGAACGGGTCAATTATGGGACATGGGTTCACCAAGCCAACCGCAACGGGCTGCGTAACGAGCAGCCGGAGTAATGTTTTAATATGGCACGATTAAACTAATCTGATAAATCGAAAGGATATGCGACCGGGCGCCTGGCGGAGACTAATTAGATCATCGTACGAGATGGGAAGGTGGGAAGCAAACGATTATTGAACCGGTTTGAGTAATACGGAGATAGTTTACGCCCGGGGGTTGTTTTTTCTCTTTGTGTCTTTTAACCGCCACATGATAGCTTTATATCCGGCTTAGATAAGGTCTATTTATCTGTTTATAATCTTAGACGGTTGAGCTTCCTGCTAAGCATCTCAGCTGAATAATTTTTGTCCTGAATCTATCCTTATAAGTTGTGCTAATACAGGCTTTGTATAAGTGCATTAATTCGCTGGAAGTAATTTCATAATTTTTGGAGCGCCTAACAGTATGCAATCGCTGTTAATGGAGCGTTTTCCTGAGGAAGCCTCAATAGATTGCATATCTTTAGGCGCATTTCTCTATTCACGACTTCAAGCTCAACAAGCCCATGGTAGTTTCTAGAGTAGCTAGTATATCAACAAGTTCTAGCCACATTTCAAACTCTCTTCAGTATTGTTTATAATAAAATGTGAAAAATAATCTTCGGAGAAATATTTGCTAAATGACAGGGTTACGACCCGCATCACGGAACATTTGAAACACTCTAGAAAATTGTTTCATGAAGCGACATTGTTTATTTTACTTCCTATTCAACCAATCGGGTCTAGAGGAATCCCATCTGGATCGTATAGCCTCCCTTGCGAAGCTTGACTATCCGGCTACGTGGTATAAATAGGCCTAGTAAGCCATCAAACAGTCAGACGATCTTAGTTAACGTCTGTAGTTATGCAATTAGCATTACAAAACAACATTGATTCTGACAATTATCCATGAAAGACAATTGTCCTTTTCAACCAACAGTTCCAATAAAATGAACACTAATTCTCTGCGTTCCTTTATCAGGAAGACGCATTTATACTTTCCTGTATGTGTAACAGAGAGCTATGAAACAGAAATTAGCCGACACGCTTTGCTGCCGCCGAGTGCATAATTTACACCGAGGAGTGCGCGTTCATTAAAAGACGATTTAATGTGAAGTGCGCCACGGAACAATCGAACAACGAGTTCCAACAATAAGCTTCCATTCCGCTGAGTACTAGTTACCAATCCATCCGCAGTAGCAACAAATCATTCCAAGCGTACAGCACATGCAAGCCTCTCCGCCACTAGGTCACGTGTTTTACCGAGAACATCGCCGTTCTGTTCGTTCGCTCGAAGAACACCACCAGTAGGAGATTAGTTCGTACGCCATTGTGCGTCTGGCTCGGACCAATCCAAAGCATCCGATTGGCGTTCAATAGCAACCGGTTCGCAAACGGAAAGGAGGAGACTTGCCGGACTGGCAGGAGCGTGTGGCTGGACAGAATTCTCAGAAGTGTGAAGTTGAGGGTGCCCGTTTCCGGCTAGGGAAACTTTGCTACAACGATCACGACGGAGCCACGGTGTGAAAACAGGAGTGCAAATTTCTCAACGATTCTTTAGAACTTTTGAGGATTCTTTCGTTACCGCAAGAATGGTTAAGATGTTGAAGTTGAATATTTACTTAAAAGCAATTGACTAACTATTTTACCGAAGGGGAAACTGTACACCAAACTCTCGCCATCAATCTGAGGCACTCTGATTGACGAATTTAAATAGGTTGTTAGAGTGTACCAAAATACTTCGGTATCATCGCAACAAAACAATGCCGATTTAAATCGCTTCCGTCGCGTACAGATAACTGATGGTCTTTACGATCCTCCACAAAAAAACCCAACCCCCGGCTACTACAAGCAATGCAAAGATTGGGGAAGGAGCAAAAACATACTCCCAACGCTGTATTGCTTTCAATCGATCAGCGTAAGGACCTGTGCGGCACTAGAGCGTGCCAAGATACCGGAGCTGTGGCACTCGAGCCAGCGACGGTTCAAAAAAAAGGAACGGCTTCCGTCCGTCCGACCCGGGGCCTGAAGTAGCGATTAAGTACTATTAAAAAGCACTCGTGCGCTGCAGTTGGCATCTAATGGCGCTCGAATCAGCTCGAGCTCAGACCGGGTGACCGGGTGGATGGGAGTGTGAGCTCGGGATCGATCGATTCGCCTTTTTCTTCGAGGATCACGAGGTTAGTGGAGTGCATGGTTCCATGTGCTTTGTTTTCCATGCTTCCAAGCGAAGGAAATGAAAGGATTTGATGTTTTCGTTGTCCATTCCACGGTGGGGTTTTTTTTTCTTTCCTCCAGCGTCATATTTGATCGTGGGTTGGGCCATTTTACCTCACGTTTTTCAGCGCAACTAACCGTCTGCTATGTAGAGAGAGAGAGTATATAATGAGAGAAAAGGAGCGAAACTGAAGCAGAAAACAAGTGGACATTATCACGTTTTATGAGAGTGCTTTTAATTCGAGTAGTTTTCAAAACGCGCAACTAAACCCCGATTTCGACGAAAGGGTCGACCAACCAACCAGCACAGCGCGCAATGGGGAAACCGCGTGGAAAACTTGTGTTTTAATGTCAAGTGGCCGGTTATCGGGGCCGGGCCACCCTTCCCGTTTTTGTCATACCACACTTGACAGCAGTAATCTGATCCGGTTTTATTCAAAGTTCATCCGATAGTGCGGAGTTTCCGGGCTTCACCCGGGTGTAGCATGACAGAGCACACACCTGGGTTGTTTTTGTTGAAAGGGCCCTCGTCACTGTAAAAGACACTCGGGAAAGGTCATTTTGTTTAACGATGTTTTCTCTTTAAATGTTTCGAGGATAAAGACTATGGGAAGTTTTTTTTTAATTAAACGACACTTTTAAAGTTGAATATAAGGAATATAAGGAAAATCAATTAATCAATTAGTCGCAGTTTTTCTAATAATCTATTTTTTTATTTTTACAAAAAAGGTGCTTAATGGATTTGTTTAAAATTTATATCATAACCTCAATTTAACGATTTCGCAAAATTATGGGGTCTTATACTATTGTCCGTCACTGTAAAAATATTTGAATTTCACAACAGACGGATGATCGTATGTCACTATCTAACGAATTTGGCACAAAATATATCCATAAAATGCTCCAACAATATCCTCGTCATCCCAAAATCTTCTATCAATATTTACAAAACATCGATGGCTTTGATGAAAAAATAAAGACAAATAATAGAAACCCAATATAAAAATTACATTAAAACAAATTAAGTTAACTAACAAACAAACAAAATTAAATCAACAAGAAATAATTAAAATAACATAAAATTAGCAAAAAAGAAACTGAAATCCAATACTAAAAATCCCAATTTTAAATAGACAAAATCATCAAAATAAAAGAGCAAACTGCTATACACATTGATAAAAAACAATTAAAAAGTACATTGAAGAGGAAGAATAAACAAAAAATGAAACAAAAATAAAAGTAATAAACAAAGCACGAAATCAAACGACAGAACACATGTATCAGGGTTTTTTTAAACATTTGTAACTAAACCATTCAATAAAATGGTGATGGTCCACATCACAGTACTCCTGCAATGGATCCGTCTTGGCGGTCGTCCCGTTGGAGCCATTGAAATGACTTTTTCCTCTTCCTTCACTGCGCATCAACCCGCCACCTCTTTACCCCATTTAAAGGGCAAAAAAGGGGAGTCCTCAACACAAGAAAAAAACACAGAAACACCCGTTTGCGTGCCATCAATTGCTACTTTACAGTTCATTTTCAAACGTTACTACCGTAGTGCAGCATCGTAGCAGGGAACTCGTTGCTTTGCTTTTTCGGGGGTCCCGTAGCCAAAATCGATTCGCTTCACCCGATGGAGGGCTACACTCTGGCCAGTCCTGCACATGGTGCCAGAGCTGGTGTGGTGCAGTCCACACGCAGTCCACACTCACACACACAGTTGGTAAGGGCGTAAGCTTTTATCGATCGATCGGGTACAAAAACAACGTCCGTGCAGGACAGGACACATGACGGCGTTCGATGGTGGGCCGCTGGCTCACGCTGGTGCGGGCAATATGTTAGAGCCTGGTACATCGGTGCGACCCAGTTTTGGTGCCTTTTTTTCTACGCCTCTCTCATTCTCGCTCTCTCGCTCTGGGACGTAGTCAGTAAGGCATCCCAAAAAAAAAAAACCCATCCGACGCTATCGTTCGCAATCCACAAATCCACCGGTATCAGCGGTGGAGTACCTTTGGACGGCTCTCGAGACACTCCCTTTGGGCAGAATACGTTACGGACACACGTTGAAGGGGAGCACACAAGTAGCTGAACGGCGAAAGACGGGAACCAGGGAGAACCGAGAGTATCGAATTTCTTATTTGTCTTCCCGACGTCCCGAAACAAGCAAATATGTTGCGTTACGTGCATATCCCACCAGTTGGCCAAAAGCCCAGAAATTATGCACAGACAGAAATCAAGCCGACCCCTTGGCGTTCGTTGTCCCACCACCGCTCTGATGTACTTATCCCGGATGGGTTGCGGTGCGCTGTGGACGTAAGGACGAACGAATCGTACGGACGGGCGAGAGTTGTAGGCAATTGAAAACAAATGTGCGCATGTTCCGGGCATTCATTCATGCAACCTCACGACATCTCGTGCTTCACGCGCGTCGTTAGTGTGGCAAAATGGGGGTCCATGCATGATAATATCAACCGGAACCGGTCGGTGGAAAACGGCCATCGAAACAAGGGTGCGGGCGCCAGTGTGTGTGTGTGTGTGACTTGGCATTTACGAGCGCAGCGTCGGTCCCGGACCCGGTGGTAGAACGAATGTGAGACTACAATTTACGAGCTAATGGGTTTGCATACCTAACGACCAAGGATATCCACCACAGAGTCACACACACACACACACAGAGTTCCTGGGAGTGGTCGTTACTCGTCATCACCCGTGCACCGTTATCAAGCCCCGAATCACACACACACACACAGTGCAGACACGTGGAGCGGTATATTCTGGCCTCTTCCGGGAAATGAGCCGCCCAGACATTACGGTGCAGTTTTCGTTAACGACGCCATTGCCGCTGCCTTCCAACACTTTTGTTAAAGGGGGGAGGCACACACGGTTATAATCTTGTGGGCCCCCTTGTGGCTTGCGTTTTGCAGCAAATGTCTCATTTTCGGTACAAAAACTCTTGCAATGGAGCCGTGAAGGAGTGAATCTCGTTTGTTGGTATTAATCGAATTCGAAGACCATTATCGTTTGTGGGTGTTGCTTATAACTGTGGAATGAATGGTGGAACCCTTTCCGGATAGGATCGTAAAACTTACTAAGTTGAACCTGAATGTCACAATTAATTCGAATGAGGAAGGAGGAAGAATATGACGCTCATAATAGTGCCTTGGTCTAAAGCGACTGACATCAAAGTCATGCATCGGCTGACTGGAGAAATGGAAACTCCGTCAGTAGCGCCAAGAAGGTTGACAGGTTGAATGGCGCCATCATAGTACGGCTGGCTGTTTTCAAGATCATGTCCCAAATATTCTTCTACATACTTGAGGGATAGAAATAACGATTTCGAGATCACGCGATCCTCACTCAAACTTTATTAATTGACTGTCTCGCGACATGTGGCTCATAGACAAGGCTGAGCTTGATATAGAAGATCTTAATGCTCAAAGATTGATTAGGACGAGGACTGTTCGCATCGCAGACTGGACATCGCAGAGAACTCTGATTTCAGTTGATTATTGAATTAGCTTCGAATTCTTTAGACGTTAGTCCAGTTAAGTATACACCGATCACTATAGACAGAAAGGTTTCATGTGAGGTTTGATCCAAAGTCTTTAATGCTATGGTTTTGCAACAGCCATACGAATGATCGGGAAAAAACTATACCAAGACACTGAATTGGGCATCGATGGGACATAGAAAGTTAGAACCTAGCACCCGGGAAAACTTTTCAACTAACTTTGCAATCGTAGAAAAACTTTGACCAACTCATTTAGGCAATTTAACGACAGAAAATTTCCAGAAAAGTTGCTTGAAATGTCCGAAACTGTCCGAAGAAGATTCATAAAACAACTCAACAAAGCACTGAGCAGTTCAGTAAGCTGCTGACCGTTGTTGCCACATTCCAAACTCTCCAGAAGATGGCTCCGGCTAGAGTAGAAAGACAAATCAATTTCTTACTACTCATTACCATTACCGTGTGCCATAGTATCGTGCTCAGCAGTGCGCAATTAACAATCGAATCCTGCCTTTTGTCTGTCGGTAAAAAACCACCCCCGAGCGGTCGTACCCCAACATACATTAATCTAGATGGCACCATGTTCACCTCGTATGAGGCGATGCACGATACCACGGTCGGGTTGCACACAGTGGGCGCATTGAATTCGGCAAGCTCCAAAAGTCTAGAGGTGAAACTGTTCTGTTTGGATTTTGCCACAACCGATCGGCTGCTGAAGGCGTTCTATTCTACTGATCTGCTTTCGTGGCAGCTTATTGCAAACACACGGTACAATGATGCCAAGGAACCTGGCGCGCCCATTTTGATGATCCGGTATGAGAAAAATCCACAACCAGTGTACCTTCTGGTGAAGAAACGGCTGGCAAACAGTACCGTGAGCAGTGATGTTGTGGTAATGTTGGATCACTGGAAGCAATTGAGCGTAGTGGTGCAGCCCCGTGATGCTGATCCCGTTAATACACTTCCTTTAAACATCGATCGCACTTTTAAGGTAACGTTTTCCATTTTGTTTAAAGCGTTAAAAAGCTGTGGTGTAGGTCCGTGTACCGTGTCGCGATTGGTACAGTTACTTTGGGTGTTTGTTTTGTACTATGAAATGTTTTGTGAGCTATGACTAGATGGAACCAGGAGCCAGCTGCTTAGGGATATTAGTGCTTGAAGAGGTCAGGAAATAGAAAGAAATAAAACAATTTAATGCGATGATTACATGACCTTCTAAAGCGGTAGTGATCCTTACTTGAGTTACACCTGAAGATCAACACAACATCATATCACAAACCTCAAGAACATCCGACATTGTCCGATTACCAGTAGACCGTTTGACGGCATAAACGGATGGCATCCGAACACCGAGTCTCTTCAGATCGCAGGCTTGAGGCTCTGATCGTGGTCAATAGGGAAGCAAAGATTCAATCTATCGAAATAAATTCTGGAAAATCTGGTGCAATTTGTACGCTCGTGACTGAGCTAAAGGCTCAGTCTAATACAGTAGGCTTTCTTACAACAACAATCATGTCAGTTCCGTGCTTCACATATACAGTGCAAAGCAGTGGACTATTGGAGATCTAACATAGAGTTAGTAGCTAGAAGGGTTAACTTCACGAAAGGACCGCATATTGAATCCCTTATTGGACCGTCTCCCCATACGCAGGACTTAATATCTAGTCACGGAGCATCTAAGCCAAGGACGCCAGTAATCAGCAAAAGCCTTGGCTGTTGAGGGTTGAAGATCCAATAAAGAAAAAGAAGAAGAAGTGTCTCAAACGTTTCCATCAACATATCAGAAATAAAAGGAATTTTAAGCTTTCTTATTGACCTCGGCTCAACAAATATCTCTTCTAAGACTCTAAAATATTTGATTGCATACTTTTAGGCGCAGCTGTTCAAACGACGCCTTCGATCGGATTGAGTTACAGCAAAACGGGAATTATGGTATTATGCTTTACTTTGTAGTGATGGAAAGAATGAAGCCATAGTTCCCGTAAACATTTGATAATCCCCATTTAAAACGAGAATTACAATTAGAAGCATTTACTTACCTAACAGATGCGCCCGGAACATGATAACGTCACGCAACGAAACCTCCTCGTTGCGATAAAGGATCTGAAAGACACGTGACGCCCCGGTGTCATCGATGATGGTCGCACCCGACCGACTGTCGGAGCTGGCCGTCGGTGAGTTACCGCTGCTGCCTCCTCCACCACCACCACCACCACCCCCGCTCCCATTCATACACGACGGTCCGGGAGCGTTGCCGATCGGGACCATCGACGAACCGGCCGTGGTGGTTGAGTTCGGTGTAGGCATCGAGCTACTGCTCGGCATGGACGACATCGAACCGATGACGCCACTGCTTGCAGTCGACGAGAGGCACGGTCCGCTCACTTCCGGCCGGCCAGTCGAGCTGGTCGAACCGGTCGACTGGCCATTCCCACTGCCGGGCGGACCACCGATGGCGACCAGTCCACCGCCACCACCGACACTGCCCGCGGTACTGCTCGGCAGCGAGCCACTTCCGGTTCCGCCACCACCGCTTGCTATCCCGCTCGTGTTCGAACCAGCCCCAACACTTCCGTTGGTCGTGCCGTTGTTGTTGTTGCATTTGGTGTTGTTGTTGTTGTTGCTGTTGTTGGTGCTGTTGCTGTTGGAGTTGACGTTGGAGCTGTTGTGGCTGTTGCTTCCGCCATTCTGATTTAGCACCGACTGCACCGACGGTATGCCGGCCGTCGTTGCGTCGGGCAGACACGTTTCGACCTGCACCGGAAGCCGGGGAGAGACGCGCAACGAGCATCGTACTTGATACAATCTGCACAAAAGGGAGAGTCGGAAGAAGAGAAAAGAAGCGTTAGTTTTGGAAAGGATTCAACCGGAAGGTGTTATCTTGATAAGCTGTCATCTAAAGGACTTTGCATTCTGTTGAGTTTTTATTCTATCTAAAGAGCACAAGTCCTTCTAAAGCTCCAAGTCTTCAAGTAAAGTATTTACTTAATTATTATTTGAAAACTTCAATAAAACATTCGGAAAAAGGGTGGAGGGGGGTGGTTTGCCAGGGTAAATGAGGACAAGTATTATCAGCCAGCCACAAATGCTTTTCCCGATTATCTGCATTTGGCAGATAAAGAACCCGGTTTCGGTGGAACCCGAAACAGCTGGCAGCATTCGAAATCGATCTAAACCACCCGAAACAGGATTTATTGTTCATTTTCACTATCCGGGATAATCATGGCATAATCCAACAATGCATCCAACATTCGCCCGATATCTTTACCATACAGTCAACGCACTACGCCCTATGCAAAGCTCCCAGCTTCGACCAGAATCCGCCAGGCCCCTACACTGGAGGACTCGAAACAGAACGAGCGCGAGAGAAAGAGAACCAACGGTCATCGGTTCAGTGAGTGACAGTTTGGGTTAGTTGCAGCAGATGCAAAGACTTACGGGGCAAAGAGAGAGTTTCATAAAAACCGGCTAGAAAATGGAGATCATGCTGTGTGCACGCCGGGGAACATCTCGCAGTACAATGTGTCCCCTAACCGAGCGACAAAATAATGGTTTTATGACCTCGATTCTCGTCCCGACCAGCGAAACCAACACTCGTCCGTCCTTCCCTGCTGTCATGCAGATTTCAGACCAGGCCGGATTAAAAGGCATCAGAAGTGGTTCAAACTGTCAGGCCTATGCCCCGTCACTTGGTCGAACTTTTGTAGCGGACCATGTTTGGGGGTGTGTGTGTCTGTGTGTCTGTGTGTGTGTTTTGTTCTGAAAACTCCGCTTTCCCAAACGGCTTGTAGTTCTGGAAGTTTGCCTCGACGAATTGTGAATTTGTGGCGCACGAAACATCTGGGCACAATGTCTGGGCTGCCATTTTGTTATACAATGTAGCATTTTCTGATTTGTAAAATTGTTCGAACCACGTTCCTATACTTTAGCTTTTTTAAATAATTTTAAAAGAAACATTTAAAAAATCCTTCATTTTTCTAGCTGTGATCCTCAAACTAACTGACCATAAAACCATTAGCAAAAACGATTTCATAAACCGAAACCCGCTCTCTGGAGGACGATTTGAAATTAATGATTTCAATATTTTAAACATTGGCCACCAGCTGCGAGTGTTGAGTTCATCGAACATCCACAATTTACCACTGCACGCTTACCCGAAAACGGAATGACCCTCTGGGTTCGGTCGAGCTGGAACGGGTTAATACGTTAAGATGCTTTTCCCGAGCCCATCCGTTAGCGTCTTGGCGAAGCGAAAAGGTTCCGGGAATATTCGCCACCATCCGCTTGGCCGGTTTTACTCTCGGGGGAGTAAAAATCATTTCCATCACCATTAAGTCAACTCTGTAGGTTTTTTTTCACTGTTGTGTTGTGTTCCCGATTGTACCCGGTGCCATAATCTAATTAAACGAACGATTTTGAAACTAATCTCCGGAAATCGTTTTATTGGAATGAAGCTAAAGGAAAAGAAGGTTTTCTTGGCGGGGTTTTGGTTTGCTGCTTACGTTGGATGATTTTGCGCAATAATTTTCGATTTGTTTCATTATTGGAGTATGGTTTGCAATGGCAGTGAAAATATTTACAATTTATATTTAATTCAGAGAGTAACATGACTTCATAAAAAAGATTTAAAAAAACATAAAATGATGAAAATGAAATCCCAGTGGCTTTACTTCGTAACAAGTTGGAATTAATATCAAATCTCATAAAAATCTTTTGGGCTTCTTTATGCAGGACTACGTATAACATTATTTAAGTCAAAAAAACAGTTCTTGACATTTTTTTTATTCTAATTTATGATAATTTTGAATAATATTTTCCAAGACGCCTTTAACTGATGAATTTGTTTTATACATGTAATAAAACTCTTCTAGTCTAATATAAAATATATTATATTCATTTTACATTCATTAATATTTTTTTAATTTTTTTATTAGCAATACGGCCAGGCCGAAGTAATGAACAAAAATTATTAAAATTATTTAACATATTTGAAACATTTTTACTACTATTTTAAAATACTTTGAATGTACTCATATAAATTAGTAAAAAAATTATAGTAGGAATTGCTGGATAAAGTATAAAAGTTTAAATAGAATTAAATTTCAAATAAAAGTAAAAGTATTAGGAATGCTACATAAGTCATTCAAAATAGAAGTGCTTTTTGGGAGAGAAAACTTCAGCCCATTTTCATAAAATCATTTCACCAAAAAGCAATGATAAATTGCTATCTTCCAATAAACTTTAGGAACAAAAAAAAAGCCAACGTCAACTTTGGGCAGAGTTAAGCAAAAAGAAGAACCAAAACAATAATCAACGCGGAGTGAGCTTTCTCCCCGTCATTTAGTTCGCAAGCTCGGGTTCGGTAGTTTTACATTTTCAGTCAATCGCTGGTATACTGGTATCTATGGTTCAGCACAAGAAGTTTGCTCACCACCCTTACCCCTGAAATTGAAAGAACTGAAGGAAAATTGTCATCCCAGTCCCCGAATGCAGCGTGCAGAAAACGCTTGATAGCAAAAAAAAAATTATACACTTTCCCATCAGACCAACATCCAACCGTTGCCAAATGTGCTGCAAAGTATTCTCCCATATGTGTGTGTGTGTCTGTGTGCGTGTTCTTTTGTACGAGGCTGTGTGTGTGTGCGCGTGTGTGTGTGAATCGTGTCGCAAGCAAAAGCTAAAAGCTTAACGATCTCAATTCCACTGGTGCCATTTGAGTTTCCTCTCCTAGCCGAGAGCAACCACGTCTGATCGGGTTGATGGACCACGAATCCTTTGGAAAACGGATTTTTCGGCCCTATTTTGGAGCAACATTTCTTTGCCTGGCAAGACATTCCGACGCAGTAGAGCCTCCACCGCCCCCGAGATGGGATGCTATTTTTCTCCATTTTCTTGCATCGAAAGTTTTCCCACCGTCCCGCGTTCCACCGGGCGGCTCACCGCCCCAGTAAGGGAAGCACTCAATTGTCACAAAGTGGGATGGATTTTTCATTCGGTCGATGAGTTTTCCAAACTCCGGAAGCTGATGTCTTGTGGTCGTGAATTCGGTGATCGTGATGGTGGTGGTGGAATGGTGGCGAAAATTCATTTCCTACTCGAGCGTGTGGATAATTTTCCGCTCCTTAGTGCAGTGGGTGCAACTTTCCTAATCGTTATTACATACTTTTGATGAATCGCAGCCCGCCGAATGGAGCCGCCGAATTGATGGGGTGTTTTGCCGTTCCGGGAACGAATGCAATTTAAAATTCAATCAGAATAAACTGTTTTCGCAACTTTCGCTGTGCGCTGTGCGTTATGCGGGAGGCTGGGCAACGAGTTGAAACACGGACGATAGAAATAGAAAAAAAGCATAGAAGGATCAATGTCAAGCAAAGAAATGTATGGGGAAAATATTATGCTTTATAACTTGAGCAGAATACATTTTCCGAGAATCCTGAGAATATCAATGTCAAAGCTGCTTCGCAGGCGAGACATCTTGGATGATGAGGTCTCTTCGATTACGAAATCTCTTAGTTGGTGAAGCTTAAGCGGCGAGAACTCTTTACTACGATGGCTCTTGATAGATAAAGTTGGGACTACGTGTTGACCCCTTCGTCTACAAGGATTATTATCTGCTTGGATGACATGACTTGTTGGTAAACGAGGCTTATTCGACCATGAAGTCTCTTTGTATTTAAAACACTCTTAGGCTTCTGGGTGATTGGGTGACAAGGTGATTGGAAAACTCCGAGGAATGATGATTTCTAGAGGATTGGACAACAAGACCCCTTCGATTCAGATGCATTGTGATAGACGAGTTCCTTTGCAGGACAAGTTCACTTATAGGCGTGGCTTTAATGAGGCTTGGACGAGGTGAACTCTTCAACTACAGAGTATATCAACTGTTGAATCCTTGACGACGAGACCCTTTAGTAGATTATGCCTGGATGACTTGATCTCTTGGTAGAAGAGGCAACGTTGACTGCAACGTCTCTTGGTCGTAAAGAATATCTGAATCACGTTTTGGAACATTATTTAATCGCATGAAGAATTTATTACGTTTGTTTTTTTTATCAACAAGAAAAAAGAGAACTCTCCCAAGCTTCCCTAAATCACGGAGGAACAATTTTAATTCACCGATGAAAACATCCAACAAAGCAAGCTCCAGCTGCTTAGGACATATTTCAAACATGATTAATTCGATATCATTTTCCAAAAAGGGGGCGGACAGAAGTATTCATTTACTCAACCATCAAGCACCTCATCGGGATGTAATGTTTCCCCTATCATCCTTTTTTGCTAAGCTGGTACCGTTCACTTTTAAATCACTTAATCACAACAACAAGTGCTCACCAAGAAGATGAATTTTCATTCGATTTTCTTTCCGGAAATACGCAAACACGCAAAGGTACGCCGGGGCAGAAAATCTAACTCTGGCGCTGAAAATCACGAGGTGGAAAGGTGTTGTGTCTCGCTTGGTTCTTGGTTCTTGGTAGCTGGGGAAAAACAACAGTAAAAAGATCAAGAAACCCTCCACAATGCCATAATATAAATGAGTTCTGCTCACGCGGGCCGCTCCCTTATTGCCCAGGTGATGGTGGTGGTGGTGTTTGGCCACTTGTTGTGCCCCGGCAACGCAGCTGTCGGTCGTAAATTTTCCTCTCCCTAGTTTCTCTCCCTCCCCTGTGCTATTCAATCGAAATTTCCATCAAGCCTCCGGGGCGATGATCCCGGGACAGGTGCCGATTGTGTCGACTCAGAGCAATCACTAAACTCGGTACGACCGTATAGCACACCCAAACACACACACACATTACACGCGATTTTGTCTTTTCCACGTGGATTTCTCCACGGTAGGGCGGTTCAAAATTAATGTCCTACCATGCGGTGACGGATGCGCCGCGTGAGCCGAATCGCATTGTGTTAGGTCGTCGACGTTAATGGGGAAACACGTAATGCGCGCAACATCGCCACTACCACTAATACTACTGCTGAAACACTGACCTACCCTACACACTAGGGAGAAGCGGCTTGTGGCCACGTGTGTGCCGTAGAAAGATTGTAATTTTTGTAATGAAACGACCAACCTTTTGACTGGCTGAAAACAAGGGCGAGAGAAAACACAATAAAATGTAACAACTGAAGGATGATTCGGCCTTTGTTTGGCTGTGATTTATAGCCCACTGACGTATTTGACAGATCTCGTTCTGTTCAGTTCGCGGTGACAGTCGCAGTAGCCTTGACCTTTTGAAGTTGATTAATTCTTGTTTTATAACATGAGAAGGTGTGCACAAAAATTGTTTGTTTTAAATTTATAGTCCCATTTTATTCACTAGCACTTTATTCCACAAAATGTTGAATCTATTTTGTTAAAACAAACCCGAATACTAACGACGTCAATGGAATTGGCACAAAAAGCTTGATACAATTCCCAGAAAAAGCCACCATTTCTACTCTCTCAACACACACAATGGGAAGAAGTGTGTTTTCCATTCTTTATTCTAAAGCAACCAATGTCATTCCATTTCCGATGAAACGGAAATGAGCTACAACAAAAAAAAAGCACACGCACACACACAAACACGCCGAGACTCGGGTCGGCACGCTTTGGATTGGAATGTGTGCTGTGTGCCTCATATCCGGAGATGTCCCCTTATCAGTTGGGTAGCAATCGTGCCCATGTAAGCAGGATGAAAATGAATCGAAGTCGAGTAGAGCTTTTCCACAATAAAGAAAAAACTCAGCTCGTACCAAACAAACAAGGCGTCTTGACCGTGTACTGGGAAAAAAATGGAAAATGAAAAAAAGAAAACCCAGATCTCAAGTACAATGTAAAATGGAAAAACTCGCCCAGCCTGACATCGCATCGTACACCAACGAATGCGTTGCATTGTTGACATGTTTTTGCTCTCCCCCACCCCGCGGCCTATCCCATACCCTCCTCCGATAGTTTTCCGACGAAATTACTCGAATGCTGGGGGTACGAATTCTTACACTGTTCGGGGGAAATATATTCTCCAGCAGCACAGCATATGGCACGGCTTTCTTACGAACGATGTGTGCCACCATGCCTGCATCTAGGTCGTCGTCGTCATCATTCTTGAAGATGTCGTCGACATACCGGGCCCAAACAATCCGGGATGAGGTGGTCGTGTGGGCCGTCGTGTTTGTGGGACACGAATGGCATTGTGTTGCTGGTCGCGCTTACATGACCCCGTTGCAATTGTGGCAGGACAGATCGGCCATGGTAGCGGACGGGCACGACGCAACACGGAAGGTGTCGGTCTGTGAACGAACAGCGCCGCAGCACAACATTTTCATTTTAATCGGACCGGAGTGTATACCGGCTTCCAAAGACCCCCCCCCACCCCTCCTCCTCCCCGCGATTCGAATGACAGAGAGTGTCGGATGGTGGATTTTTGCACGTTTGAATTATTTACTTTTTAGCGGGCGAGAGAAAGCCTGCCGGTTTTTTTTGTGCTGCAGACGGTTAGGCCGGGTACGGGTTGATAAGTGTTGGGAGGAAATATTTATCGGGTAGCTTAATAGTTTAAGTATGATGGATTGACGCCACATTGTCAAAATTTCAAAAATACTGTTTTAGTGCAAAAATCAATGAATAGACTAATCTTGATCATGACTGTCTTAATGACTAACGCAAAATTCCTGCTTCCTGCTGAGGTTTTTTTTTTTTATTTTAACAAATAAGTTTTGAATACAAACCAGTTTCTTCTTCTTCTTCTCTCTTGGCCTAACGACCTATTAGGTCAGGCTTGCCATAGCTGACTTACGAGACTTATTTGCTACCGTTTAGTTGGATAATCAGTCCCCTCACTACAGGGGAACGGTCCAGATGAGATTTGAACCCCGGTCCTGCCATGTGAAGACCAGTATATTGTGCTTTATTCAACGTTTGGTTCAAAATTTCACTACGCTCACCAGGCGATAAAGCCTAGGATTTCTTTGTAAATTTATGCTTCGTTTGACTCGGTCACACCACATTTCGTTTGTTTAGCCAAAATCTGTTCCTTATTTGACACTATCCATACAAAGGAAAATGTTTGCAAACTCCAAATAGCTGGAATAAGTTTTTGAAAAGTTTTCTTCCAACACTTATGAGCACTACATGACTATTTAATACACTTTTTGTGATTAGAGGATCCAAACTAGAACACATGCAGGACTTATTATTAAAAAACAAGCAATCTTAGTCAAGGAAACAAGTAATGGGTATTTTAACAGATTTTGCTGCTCTGAAGATTGCAATGATGGAAAAATAAAAGTAAAAATTGCATACATTTAGGCGTTTGAGCTCATAAACCTAAACCATACGGACCGTTGTCAATCGGTCTTCAAATTCTATAGAATATCGATAAATTTTAAAGCCGAAGCCAACAAAATAACCACTTTGAGCTTTTCTCAATCACATAGAAAAGCCCTTCAAATTTCATAATTCTAGCAACATTTCAATCCGTCTCAGCTTCCCTTTGAATGAAGCTGGAAAATGTACATCCAGCTAGCAAACTGCTCTCCACCGTCTCCTCTAACATCTTGCCTTCTTCTTCACGCGTGTGTGTCGTCGTGTCCAAAGTCACATTGACAAAAGTGTCGCCTTTTGCATCATTGTGCCAGTCTATTGGCAGAAGGCGTGTGCATGTGTTTGGACAAGAGCAGTCCCACTACCCTCCACTGCCATCCCGTATACCACGGGGCCCAGCGCATTAGGATCGCATCTCCAATCATTCCCACATCCCGAACATTCCGAACGAACAACCATTACAATGGGTACAAATATGAAACATGAATGAGGTCGATCCACCTTCACGCTCTTCCCACAATCTTCTCTCTCCTCAAGCTCCAACGCTTTTAAGCCTTTCGATACTCCCCTGCTTACTCGTGGTGTTTCCATCCTGTAGGCCGTGATTACAAAACCCTATCCAATCTCGGTCGAGGTTTTGTTCGGGGTTGCTTAAGATTTCGGTCGGTCCTTTTGGTCGGGTTGAATTTTTTGTTGTAGTTCGTATGTCAACGCAAAAGTGCAAAAGTAAAATTAGGTGAACGGGTTCGTGTGAAGTGGGCTGACCTGAAACGAGCGTATCGTGCGTTTGGTTTAAGCTGTGTAAGGGTGAGCCTGTAACACGCAATTCACTTACAAAATCACTGAAAGGCAGAATATTATAGCGAGGAGCGTGGAGCCCCACCCCGGGAGAGCAGAATTTTGGACCATTTGCCGTTCAAGATGACTATATTCGATTTGGCAGGCGAGAGAATGATAGGCAGGCAGAAGTTTATTGATAAAAAAGGCCGTTTCGCAAAAATGATAAATGGTGTTAAAGGGCGATACATGACGGCGAAATCAACTCACATTGCTGTTGATAAATTATCAGAGTTTGTAAACCGTTCTAAAGCAGATGAGCGAAGAGGAAAGCTTTCCTGGACCAGGACCACTGGGGTTAAATCCACTAAAAGTTATTAAACATTCAACTAAATTGCTGCAAATCCGCCGATACAAACGCAGGTACGCAGGATTACATTTCTTCACTTGACTGCTTAAACAAACTCCCCGAAACACTTTTGCTTTAATCCTTGGTCGCCGGAATCATGCGGCACCGGAGTCCTTGCTAATGGGTTCGATGGTAACAAAACAGCGCGCAAAGCGAAGAAACGAAAACACAAAGCCCAAGGAGCCTGAAGAGCCGACTAGCTGAAAGGAGACAACTCCCGAAAAGAAAAAGCCCAAACCCTCCTTTACACTACTTTCGCACAAAGTTGTGAAAAGCGATGCGAAACGGCTTTGGCAGAACAGAAAGGCGAAACGAGCAACAAAAAAAAAAAAGGTGAGCGAAATGAAAAATGTAGCGGCCCTGTGTAGAGCGTGACTTTGCATTAACTTTAAATGAGCTCCGGTTTTCGCGAAAGCTTCAACGGGTAATTGGGACATCACGGCGCAATATTGTTTCGCGCTTTTCCTGCACCCCTGCATGCCTGCTTCTGGAGCCCCTTTTCTGTCGGCTGTAGCCATAGTTTGGAGGATCCGCGTTTGCGTGAGGATCTCGGTTCGGTTCGGTGCTTTTTGCCTCTTTTTCCCCCTCCCTCGTTGATACCGGTACGATGTCGTCAAAAGCTGTCAGAAAACATCAGCCATTCATTTGCATCACGTGCCGTTTCGTGATGGTGGGCCGTATTTTTTGTTGTTGGGTAGAAAATAATGGAGGTGAACATGATGAAAACTCGATTTAAAAGCAAGTTTAAAGTTATTTCCGGGACGTTGAAGAAATGCAAATAATGGTGTGTGTGTGTGTATGTGAGGGAGAGCTTTTGAATAGCATCAGGCACGGAACGTCGTGGGGAGAGAATTAATAAAAAAAAACAGAAACATATGTAGCATTTTTCTGCTAGAATAATTATAAATTCTTTGAACTATTTTAATTGCATGCTGTTTATGGTTGGCAGAACATGCAACAAATGTAAAGCGAAACAACCAAATGTAAGGACAGTAAAGGGTTTCATTATATAGTGAAGAACGGCATGATTTAGTATAACTTAAAAAATCAACGATAATAAAAGGAAAAATTGGAAAGTAATTAGAAAGATGTTCCAGAATAATAGAAAAAAATTAGAGGATTAAAAGCAACTTATATTAAAATATCAAACAAATAGCATAAAGAATCTGAGGAACCAGCATCACAAAAATATAAACAAAAAGTAAAATAAAACGATTAGAAGATTACACTCAGAGGAAGGAAATAACAGAATCAGTGAAACAAAAATTAGTAAAAGGAATTAAATAACAAAAACAACTACAGTGACGTATAAAGTTAAAAAGTAAAATTGAAAAAACACTAAACAAATTAGCAACATAAAATAAATCTAAATAAGAAGTAGAAAGACAAAAAAATAACAAAACTCAAAGGAAGAAAAAAAGTAAATTGAGATGAACGATGAAAAAACATAATTGAAAGTGATTTAAAATATTGTGAGGCAACTTCACACGGCAGGGCCGGGGTTCAAATCTCATCCAGAGCGCTTCCCCGTACGTCAGGCTGACTTCTTGACTACGGGTAAAATTATGTCACAGAAACCCAGAAATGTGGCAGGCCAAAACCTCACGAGGTGTGTAGTGCCAAGGAAGATTTAATATGCAACTGTGTAAGTCTAACACATATTAGCACATACCTCCATAGCTCCTCACACAAAACTTGTTTAAAATTTAATAAATCCACCGTTGATTTGCATTCCCCATCGAAGTAACTTATGATACTACGAAAATGGCAAGAGAGAAAACTTTTTCTCAATAAAGTCATAAACCGGAAAACACTGCGTACCGGCCCGCCTTCTTGTTGCCCGAGTTTTCCCTTTCTTGCGTAAGTCCCATCCCATCACGTAAACCCCCGGCCGACTGTCTGTTACACGGCGGCCCAGTGGCGGGCCCTCGTCGCAATAAACTAGTTTGCCGCAATCGAAACCGAACGTCCGACGTAAGCAAAGAAAATTCAACAGAAACCTCTCAACCCGATTACACTTGAACATAAACAAATAAATTTTAATGAGAAAAACTTTTCCTACAACGTCCGACGGTAACTTTGGTACGGTGGGCCGTTTCGTTTTCGCCAGAACGAACCGTGCCGTAAGTCGGGCCGGTTAAAAGAGCAGCCGTGCACAATACGAAACGGATACAGCCCAGCGCAGGTAATTCATTATATATTTCCACACACACACAGGCAGGTAGGCGAAAGGTAGCGAGAGAGAGAGATAGAAAAAAGGGCGTGTGTTCCAGCCACGACTAAATCTAATGCTTTTCCGAGCATGTCCGGGCATGCAACAGTGCGGCACGGTCAGGTTGAAAAGGACAGTTTTCACACCGACCAGCTTAGTTCGTGAACATTTCAATTCATACCAAGCAGCATGTAATATGCAGTGGCAAACGAAGGAAAAAAAAACAGCCATCCCTATCCGATAACACCACCTAGACACGCGGCCACTGTCATGGGGGACGAAACGTGGTAAAAGAGCCTCGGTCAGAAAGGCTTCTACACTGCCTCACTTATCGCAAAAAGTTATGCGATCACGCGACGCGAACCATACCCGATTTGAGCTGCAAGCGGAAAATCGCTGCACGAAACGTAAGGCCTGGGGTCGCCGTTGGGTACACAAATTTCGTGACTTTCGTGTTGACTTTGTGACTCCTTGCCACATCCGGCTGGTGACGGCAGATGACGGAAAGTGCACGATATTGATTCTGCTCAATAGGTTGGGAAAATTGGGTTTAAGCATACAGGCGACGAGGGGACCATCATGGAACTGGGTTCGAGGCTGGTTTGCAGCGTAGTGGTGTGTAGAATTCTAATGCAAATAGTGGGCTGGGGAAGATTTATTGTAAGTCAAACAAATCGGTTGAGAGTTTCTGCTTTTGACGTATTCAATTGCGAACAATCGATGTGGCTGTTTCGGTTGATGGAAAAACCCGAGCGATGTCGGTGTGTGTCACATCTCTTATGTCACATCTCTTATTAAAATTTTCGAATGACCGTTCAACGGGGCTAAGAAAAAAAAATGGAAAGTTAGAAAGGGATTGAAGGAGTAATTTTTTAAAAGTTAAAATGCGACTTGTTGCAATATATGACTCAATTATTAAATAAAAAATAAAGATTGGTGAAAGAAAAGTTGGCTAAAAATTTAATTGAAAGACCTAAAAACTTGTGGAAAAATTTTCTACCACAACTATAAATCTTTTAACAACCGAGCATGCCCGGGATAAGGCAAATAACAGGGAGGAAATGCCTTGTTAAAATTTGTGAATTTGTAAAAGTCAACACATGCGGTGTTGACAATACGGCGTCAAGCCGTCATCCTAGAATATAAATAAATAAATAAATAAATAAATAAATAAATATAAATCTTTTGAGGAATGGAAAAAGAAGGTTAATAAAATATTTAGTTTGACAATAATTTTACGGATTTTTTTTGCATAAAATAACAAAAACGGTTTATATCATGATACGTTAACAGTTTATAAAATTGAAAAAATTGAATAAAAATGTTATTTTAAAGAGTACATATAAAGTAAATAAAAGATATCATGGTAAGCTAACGATGCATTAAATCTATAAAATTTTAAATAATACAGTTACATTTAAGACTAACATGAATTAAAGATTGAAAATTGATAAAAGAGTAAATTCAAAAGTGATTTTACAAATAAAAAGTGAGTAGAGTCAATAAAAGATTTAAAAAAGAAAGAAAAAGAACCGAGAAACTGTAGCATAGATATTGAAAAATGTTGAAGCTAACACAGTGATTAAAAATATATTACACGTCATTTACAAAATTATTTAATAAATCGTTAAACGTATAAAAATATTCAAAAAACAATACCATCTGAATGATAAAGTTTTAAAATATTCACTCAAAGCTAAGAAAGCTTACACTAAACATTTTCTCAATTTATAATATGATTGTTTCAAAGATTAAATGAGCAATTCATGTAGAGGCTCAAGCTTAAACTGTAACGAATTTTTTTTATACAAAAAATGAGAAAAATTTATGTTTTTACGCAAGCTTCCATAGTTTTCTAGTAAAATGAAATGACTTATCTGACTTTAAAAACTCATTTGTACTCCTATCAAGATGCTTTCTTCTATCAAACGACACACACACGGACAAACACAAACGATGTCACAATCAAACAGAAAGCTTTCGCTAAACAGATCGAAGCTTCTTCCCGATAACCGGGCCACGGCACACTACTGTGCATCGTTCAGTGTGGACAGTTTTGATCCTTGGCAGCGTTGGCTGCTGGATCAAATATTTACCATGTTTCCTTCCCGTTCGGCCCACCAGCGCCACTGTACACAAACAGACCTGTGCACTCTCGGTACAACGACCCACAAATGTCAAAGTTCAGCAGCCCAATTCCGTGCCGCTGAGCCGTCGGACGGTGTTTTGGGCAAATGGCCAAGTACGCATCGCCGAGGCGTTTCACTCGTTTTGCAACAATCGAACACCCATGCATCATCCGGACCCCGGCCCGAACAGCTCTGATTGATAGTCGTCCCTTCTCGATAAATCAAAGCTAAATTAGGGAAGCTGTTTCTTGACGTGGGTAAGTATGATGCGTATGATATGTGACCGCATCGCAAACTCTGGGAACGTTGGGAAAAAAGTCAAGCAATTAGGTGTAGAATTTCCCCATTCTTTTTCTTTTGCTTCAATTCTGCACGCGAACAACATAATAATGGCTGAAACATGCAACGTTTAATGACACCCGATGACAAAATTCGATTACCATACCGACAGGCGTTTTTCGAAGCAGTTTCATTGTTCTCTTGCCATTTGCCCGCACAAGCTGTATGGGCCGGTTTTGTGCGAACTGTAGCTCAAAATCGAAGGAAGCCTTGCCTCGAGCGAACGAACCTCACCCAACTTACGCAGCGAGCAACTAAGCAGCTCTCTCTCTCTCTCTACACATCCATTATGCATTCGCTTCATTAAAATGCCAACAGCCACCGCTCGCCTTGCTGAGCTTTTTGTAATGGGCAAGGCATCCAGCGCGCCATCGTAGCGCGCCGTTGGCAAAGGAATTTAATTGTAATTAGATATTGCCATCAGGCGAAATGGCAATCGATTGGGAACGAAGTTACAGCAGCAACGGAACGGGTGTCGGTGCGATTGCCACACTGCTTTGCTCAGGCTTTGCACTGACTTTGATTGCATCCTTCGATGCGGAGTTGGAGTGCTTGTTGGGTTGGGTGGGACGGTGGAAGGTTAGGATGGGGTTTGAAGAAAATGACGTTCAATTTATTGGAAAATCAATTCGTCTGTAATCAGGATTTGTTTGTAGGGCGATGGCACTGGGATGGCTGGTTGATGCAAGACAAGTTTGATGAATACTGTATGGAGTGTTGTTTAACAGCATGTTTAGATAATTTTGGTTTGAACTGTTTGAGAATATCGGGTATCTAAATACTCTGTTTTCATTACTTTTTTCAATACCATTCTCCAGGTGCCACCGGAAGCTAGATAGAAGATTTATCGACCGTAGTCCTCTGGCATTAACTGCCACGCTTTGGTGTGACATAATTTACATTTTTTGCTACTTTTGATTGATTTTGATACATTTGCTCATCATTTGATGAGTAGTAGAGGAAATAGGAAGAAAGCTTTGACATAAACTGGTCAAAATGAACACAAATCATGTAAAAATGTTGCACAAATTACTAGAAATTTGTCTCGAATGAACAGAATCCACGAAAAAAAGAAAAAAATCTAATTTTATGTTGTATCACTTGCTTAAAGTTTGCCTCAAGATATTTTTCATGAAGAGCCATCATCTCGACCAAAAAAAAAAAGGTAATATCAACCATCTGTCCTGACAGCTTCAATATACTGCTAAACGCCGGCACTGGTGTTTGATATTAATGCGCACAGTGAAATAAAACAAAATCGCTCCCCCACAACTCGGAAATGAATAAACGCCTTCGCACCTAATCCTAGCGAAAAAGAGCGTACGCATAAAATGCGGATTTCGCGTCAAACTTACCCGCGCTGAAACAGATCCACGTTGTAGAACTTGTACAACTCGACCGCGAACTCGACCGTCGCCTGAAGATCGGCCATAATCCCGCGATTAGTCGCAGCACACTCGGCCTCCTATCCCCGTGGGGCCCGCTTTTTCGCTTTTCACGTGCACTAGAATGCCTATACTGCACTGGGTTCGAGGGAGGGGAAGGTTTTGGGGGGGATTCGGGGGTTGAATTATAAATTTTACAAGGCAACCACCACCGCCACCGCTGCCACCAACAGCCACCCCACCATCACCACTATTTTTTTCGCCTTTCCACAAACATTGACACTCGGCACAGTGGCACACGCACACAGACACACACAATACGAACGAATAAATATGAATAAAATAATGCGCACCAATTCAAACGCCACTCTCACACACACGCACTAAAACACAATCACTTTCTCTTATGTATAGCGAGACCAACTCACATAGCACCACAAACCCAACTAACTAACACCGACAGCAGCTACAACCGAAAGCCGGTCGTCGTCGTCGGTTTCCAGCTGGTTTGGCCGCACCCGAAAAAGTTTGAAACCCTGCTCTCATCAACACTTAATTCTTTTCCGTTCCATTTTCCGGTTTGCAAGGCGTGGTAGCTTTGCACCACGCTGGCACCACGATGAAGAGAACCGTACCGCGTGAAACAATATCACTTACGCACCTCGGACTCGAATGGCCAGAGTTGGGAGCGCGATGGCAAGAAAAAAGCAATTTAAAACTGAGGCGCGAAAACTGAAGCCCGGGAGCTTGGTTTTGTTTCCTTGCTGTAGCTTTTCTAACGAGCGGGTCTTGGTGTTGTTCTGCCACTAGCCACCATGAGAAGGGCTTTACCCTGTGCCGTACGATTCATTTTGCTCCCTGTACACTTTTAAACTGGTCGCTCGGAATCGTCACCAGCGTTCGAAACAACCGTTTGTCATCCTGGTCACGGCACCAGGTCGCTTTTCGCTGGCTGCTCACCCTTTACGAGGTGAAAATCGAATGTGATGGCAGATGATTAGGTGATGATGTGTAAAAGTGGAACCGAAGCACACCAGTACTCTTTATTTTAGATTGAATTCACACTAAACACTGCACAGCCGTTTCGGTGACATTTGACACGCGTGCACCCGATAACACTCAAACCGACAGTTTCCACTTCGCTCGAAAAATTCATGTCCAATTTAGTAGGATTTTTTGATCTGCAACAAGAAAGTAACGGTTAGCTAGATCCTGCAATGGAAAGCTTAATAAAATACACCATAAAGCAATCGACGCTCAAAACGAAGCGCCTTACCAATAACTTCGAAACACTCAGCCTCATCCGGGCACCCGGTTAACCGAAACCGACCTACGAAGCTACGACCTACTCTACAGCTGATTTAAACAATCGCAGTAAATCTCACATCAAAGTAGCCGCAGAAACACCACACCACGTGCCGTATGCTGCGCGTTGCTAGGAGAACCGTACAGCAGCGAAGAAGTAACCAACGTTTGCACCGGTAGTTCAAACCATAACCACTTTTCCTGTCTTTTATGCTGTTCTCGTTGCGCCCCCTACGTCTAGATTGCCCCTCTCAAGAAAAGGTGGGGAAGGTGGAAGTAGGAAAAAAGAAAGCGTCATAAAAATTTCCTTTCTCCATCATCATCCTTTCGAGCACATCCGGGTTTTTGGTGAAAGTAAGGGGCACAACAACAGCGCGCATTCCGGTGATGATATCGACATTGACAGGAAGAGAATGTAACGATGGGTTTGCACTCTCTCTCTCGCTTTCTCTTTCACGCTGTTTTTCTTATCTATAAGCTGTCTTCACTTCACTAGCCTGGTACTTCCTGGTTTCCAATTATTGCCACCATGTCCAGCCGCTGCTAGCCAGTGTCTAGTGGAAGAGGTTTATGCTGTTTTGTTTCCCACTTCCGAAAGCGACTTGGGTCGCACTGTGGGGCAGGGTAGAACACCGAACGGTCAAAAAAGATTTTTGGATTGGTTGGTAATTTAGGTGACAGAAGCTTCAAGTCACTAAACCTCAATCGTTTCTTATCTCTTCTTAACAACTATTTGAAAAGCATGGCAGTTAAATAAATTTGTATGTAAGTTTATTTTCTTATTTATTAGTATTATTTAGATCAATAAAAAAGTTCATACAAAGTACTAGGCGCCTCCAGCCAACAAAAGGTTTTGTGTAGCTCAAGAGGGACCTTTGAAGTTGTAAAACAAGAAGAACAAGAAGAATTTATGTTAAACTCAAATGATTGATTCTTATTCAATTTCCATCCAGTGCCGTTTAGGCGTAGAAATTGAGTTCATTTTTTGCATATAATACAAATCGATGGAGGCGCCCAGTACTTGATCGAATTCAAACAAATTTTATTTTTTTTTGCTTCAAAGAGTACTAAAATAAAATCAGAAAAGACAAGGCTCTCTTTGTTAAAAAGCAGTTTTTTACAATTTTTACGTACTCTCGAATCATAGTGCGTTGTGGTAAGGGCGGAAAGTTTAACGGGGGGGCTTTCCCCCCGCTTTCCTTGTTTCGACCAGGAACTGCACAAAGTAAAGCGCCCGTTGTATCTTTTTCCTACCAGAAACGTTGCGGAAAAAAAGAAGCAAAGAGTTGGTGCAGAAGTTTGATCGCTAGCACGGAGAATCTCCGGTTATGCGGTGAGGGCGCGTTCGGCGTTGCTTCATTTTTTCCCGCTTTCGGGTTTTGGTTCGCGGTAAGAATCACTTGAGATTGCACATCCCGCTCCCCCATTCTCAGTTTCCGCTGTACTTCCTGCTTTTCCTGCTCCCTCCCTCTCCACCCACTGACACACAACGGAGTAATATTTATTTTTTATGTCTTATCTATCCGGTCAAATCTTTACTTCCTGCGCCCGAAGCTGCAACCAGCCTGTACGATGGGCTGGCATGGGGATATTTTCCCGGAATTGAATTCCCAAGCGTTTTCCCTGTTATTTGTGTTACTGCTTTTTTTCCGTCCCATATTTTTTCTTCCCCTATTTATTCGTCTTGCTACCCGGCTCCCGTATCGAGCGATGGTTGAGCTATGGCTTCGACACATGTGCTATTGGCACTTTGCAGCCGAAGGAATTATCACCATTTTCTTCTTTGCGCAAAAGTTTTGCGTCCCACCCCACGGGATACGGGTGAAGAATGTTCCCAAGGTTCCCTTGGTATGGGTTTCTCCCGGACCGACTGGCCAGGGTAGTGGACGTGAGAGTGATTGAGACATTTATTGCCACGGTTTGGCACTGCGAGTGCAGCCTTATCTAAAACGGGGCG
Organism: Anopheles stephensi; assembly: GCF_013141755.1. Classification (NCBI taxonomy): domain Eukaryota; kingdom Metazoa; phylum Arthropoda; class Insecta; order Diptera; family Culicidae; genus Anopheles; species Anopheles stephensi. The sequence goes on from NC_050203.1 coordinate 21,407,718, forward strand.
GTGGGTGAAACGTCCTAAAGACTGGCTTTGCTTGTTCCTTTTTTTCTTCTCTCCCTAAGCTTTAGCTGGAGACGTGTTGACAGTAATTGCTTGCCGACAGTCTAGAGCACTTCGATCCGGTTCGACCACCAACCAAGGGCTGTTACCGTGCCAACCGTGGTACCGAAAGTACGGCACAATTTATGCCAACTTTGGTAGATTTTTTACTTTACAACCACCTCTAACTGTCAGCTGCAATTGAACGCTGGTTTCGGGAACAGTTTTTACCGAATGTCTCTGTTTGTAACGTACACAGTATACAGCGTTTCCTGATAAGATGACAGCAAATCAGTTGGGTAATATAATAAAAGCGTTATAAAGTGTGGTGGAGCATTTTGGGTTTTGGTTAAGGAAATCCATTTCATTCACTCCAGTACTCAGTACGATTTTTGAAAATCCTTGACTGTAAAAAAGAGCTGTAAACATATGCGAATAAGCATACTGTATGATTAGGTCAGCAAACGTCAACTGTCAAACGTTCGATACATGTACAAACCTGGATGTATAATAAAACTGACAGATTATCGTCACTACAAGATTGGCGGACAAACAGACAACACGTTATTTTGATTATCTTTGTGCTTTGTGGATTTATTACAGAGCTAATATTTTTTTATAATAGAAATAATTTAAAAATTTGACCTGGAGTTTATTTTTAACTTATCTCTATCTTATCTGTCTAGTACAAAAAAGTAGCTGAAATCAACGTTCATTAATTCTTTCGATTTAATGCTCCCCATTGCTGATGTCATTCTTGGAGCACCACCGGATACACCAACGCATAGAATGACGCAATTGAATCTATTCGATCGATAGCCACCGTTCAACTATGACGTCATGGCCGCCAGGATAGCATTTTCTATCCACATTCTTTAGATTTGTGCTTCGATTTCTATAGTCTCGTGAAAGCATTCCGTGTAGGAGGGGCACACAAGCAAGCTGATCGACATTCCCCGGCTCCCAGTGGTTCATTACTTTTGCGCTTCCAGTTTCCAAACTCCCCATTCGCATGGTAACTCCAACAGTGGGTGGCAGATAAATCTGAAGAAAATCCTCGCCTCACTTAGGGGTTGGATCGAGGCGCGTACCGCGTTCAAGGTTCAATAAATGGCAATATATCCGGTACGCAAATATGCTTCACATTTTTCCGCTACCATTTTTTTCTCCTTCTCTTCTTCTCGGTTCAAAATTCATCCATCAATTTCGGCACCGTTTCGGGGAACACCATTAAGGGACTCGTTTTTTCGCTTCATCGAACGTACCATGCAGCCAAGGGTGTTCCTCGACCGCGCCAGATAGAAGGGGAATCGCGGAGGGGGGGGGGTCACGGGTCGGCAAGGGTAGATCAAACGCCCCGAAGGTTTATAAACCTTCACCCAACATGAACCAACCGTGTGTGTGTGACCTTTCGATTTCGAGCCAGAACTGTGGCAGTGAATCGTATTCATAAATACAAGGCTCAGTAGATAAGAAAAAACCGGCGAGAGGTCGTAACGTTCGCAGACATTATGAAATGGTGCATACGTATGTGTGTGTGTGCTTATCAAGCACGGTGATAATCGGCCCAAAACATACAACGTGGTGCATATATTTGCCAAAAAGCCATTATGAATAATGATAAAATATTGCTGCCCATATGGAACGGTCCGGGACAGTGCCATCTTTAATCTGCTGCCGAATGATATGTGCGGAATGGGAAAAACCCGGGGAATATTTTAGCAAGTGATAAAAGGTGATTTTGTGTGAAGTAACAATCGTCATTTTTTTTTCGGAAAAAAAACTTAAACGACCCCACGTAAAGCTTTCCGTAGAAACAGCCAGCGCTCCGCAAGTACGGTAGACTTCCGACGAACGAGAAAATGAATTCAATTATCATTAACAGACGTACAGAGGGAGAGACAGAGCGAGAGAGAGAGAGAGAATATAATACATATTCATGATCCCATGATTCTGTCGGCCAACCCCCTCAATATGCATTTTATTCTTCGCTCGATGAAATCGATGAAAACTTTTCCTTCGTGTCTCGGGCGTCTCAATTATGAGCGTCGTTGGAAGTTTTCTGCAACCCGGATGCAGGTAACGCTGCAGCTGCCCTTTGGATCGGACTCAGCGAGATCGTTGGGGAGATGGGAAGCTGAAGAGAAGCGATGAGGCAAGGCAAATTGGATAGCTTCTGCTATCCGGAAGGCTAAGGACGGGAATTTGAGAATTCGAATCCGGTTCAGGTGCATAATTTAGCTCAATTTATGCATTGCTAAGACGGCTGCCGGCCCTTTGCAGTGACAGTTGCAGGCAAATGTGTGTCTTCGCTGTAGGACATGCAGCGACCCGTTTAACTGCTAATGCAATTGAATTCGTTTAATTTGAAGCTTAATGGTGTGAGTGTGTATCATGAATAGATTTGTTGGATGCGGCAGTATGCTTGAGGCTATTACAATTCACATTTTTTTTAAATTTATTCACAAATTGTGATAATAAAATTCAAAGCATGGTAACTAATCAGTATAAGAATAAAAAATAATAAAAGTATTAGAAAACAATCCTTAACATATTCGTATTCATATTAAATATATTATTTAATCGACTAAATCATTATCAACTAGCTATTCCTGTGACGATATTAAAAGCGCTGCCAGTGCATACAAGAAAGAACCCTAAACCAAACTCGGTAGAATTTATGGCAAATATTTACCCGACAACCTGTGTGTCCTGCGTGTGTACACATCATAAAATTGAATTTTATCGTTCCGCTTGGTACGCAACTAGCGCAAAACCCCCTAATAACTCTTTCGCTCGCATCTGTCTTTCGGTCTCAATTTTCACATCTTTTCATCCGCTTTTGCTCAGCCTTTTTTTTTTTGTGCATGCCCTTGAGTTTGGTTTGTTTTTCTTTTATTTTGGGAGGAGTTTTTTGTCTTGCTCCCCATTTTTTGTTTCTTCTAACAGCAAATGCTCATGATGATTGCAATAGTTCATTGTTTCGCGCAGTTCGCGATTTGTATTAATAGGCAAACAAGCCGAGCGTGCACGCGTTTCTAAATTTAGCGCACCGGCACCGCCCGGTGGCTACGTTTACGCGCGTTGTTTTCCATCCGACTGGCAATATTTGTAGTAGAGTTTGCGGTTTTTTTTAACGACAATTTTTTTTGTGAGTTGGCTTTCGTTTGCTCACTCATATGCATGGTTTACGGGATAGTCGAGTTGGTTATCGGCATCTAGCCGGTCTGTTTTTTTTTTTTTGTGGCTTAGATTTTTATTACCCATTGCACCCATGGCGCCGTTGGCAATGCAGATTGGATGTTTGCGTCGTTCTGGTGAGCTGGTAAACCAGAAAGGGGTACAACTAAACGAAACTCCCAAAAAAAACACACCCATCTATGTTCACCTCGGAGCAGAAGTTCCGATCGAAGCACAGCGTGCAAAGCTAGTGCATAGCTTCACAAAACCATCGCCAAACTGCAGCCGTAGAATATCGTTGATAAGGGATGGCAAGCAAAACCAGGTAGGATTGTGCAGAAACACAAACATTCCGTACCGTACGAATTGTACACCAAATCGTACGGCGCTGCAGCAGACGAAAGCCATTCAGCGGGATAGGCAGCACCCGGTAAAAATGGTGCGAATGTGTTGCAACACAGACAGCAGACACATAGTTTAGAAGGAGTGGTGTTTTTTTTTTTTGTTTTGCTGTCGGGTTAACAGAAAATTGGGTAGGTTTTATTTATTGTGTGTGGCACCGAAATGGCTAAGCTTCGATTGAGCATATTTTGAGTTGGAAGCGAGAACGATTGCTCGATTGCAAAGCTATAAAGTGGGCTCTCGATGCAAAAGATATAGGGGGGGATTATTGAACGCGGAATAATTGTTCCTGAAGCAAATTGCCCTTGTTTTGATTAGTATAGCAGTGTAGAAATACGAATGGATTGATACAAAAAATGTTCCACAGCGTTCTATGTAGATCAAGTACTGGGCGTCTCCATCGAAATCTGATTATTATTTTTCCCGATAGTTTCACTTCTCATATAGAAAAGTGTACAGTTTTTGATGGATTTATCAAATTGCATTTTTTAAATTAAACTAATATTTTTAAAGCGGTTTTAATTACACTAATATCCAAGGAAACACCAGTTATATGTGGAGTACTAGGCGCCTCCATTTCAATAGTTTAATTTCTCAAAAAGTTATTCAATTACAGTCCTACATGGATAGAACTATATCAAGAATGAATTAATTTTTATATAACAGCACAAGCAAAATAACCTAACGGAATCATTTTGCCATAAAATCAATACGAACTTTGCCGATGGCGTACTGAGCGTCCGCCATCGAAACTATTGCCATTCAATGTTTATGCAATACCGAAGCGGTGATCTAATTAATATCACAACCAGCTATAACTCTAACTGCAACAAAGTTTTGCCAAGCTCCAAGGTTTCTGCATTGCATTATCATATCCAATTATACCACTCCATCAGGGCATCCATCCATCCTTCGTCAACCTTTCCTCCAGCCAAACGCTAGCAGGCAGTGTTGACCTTTTGCTCTTTCCCGGCAAACCGGCAAAGCAATCGTAATGCAGCAGGGGCGTCGCCCCCTCCCGCAGCGGGAAGTGAGGGAGGGCGCCTGCCACACAGAAAATTCATTCAACTCTCATTACACTACCACCGAAACCGAAACAACAAACCGTACAATTTCTCAACCGTACCAACCGACGCGCGAACAGGGAAAACCAACCGAACCGAACCAGGCAGCAGCAAATAATCCCGTGCCCGTGCGCCGTTTCTCCAGTGGCTTGCGAACGATGGGTGGTCCGTGAATGTTTCCGAAGCCCATCAGCTGTCTTGTCGTGTGTATCCATACACACATACAGGCACACACAAGCAAAAGTTTCATGCAGGAGCGGAAAGTATCTATTGCTTCCGGTCTATCCAAGCACAGGATGAGCAAAAGAAAGATTACTCTCAGCAGAAAATCTTCACCACACACTACTGCTGCTGCTGATCGTTCGTTTGCTTGTGAAGGTGAGGTGAGCGTCACAGCCAGTTCTTCTCATTCCGGTGGTGTGTGCTGTGAAGTCCTGACTGAAGGAGTCTGACTAATTCTCATTACTCACCGGAAAACCGGCGCCGAAAGATTGAGATGAGATGGGCCGTGATAAAAAAGGACCAGCGTGAGAGAGAGAGAGAGAAACAAAAAGGAGATATAACATAGATTGTATGAGAACTACCCATTCACCAGAGGGAAATCATCTAGCTCTCTCTCTCTCTCTCTCTCTCTTTCGCTCTCTCCTTTGAAATAATAAATCAGCGGTAAATCAACTGCTTTTTGATGGATTTTTCCTCCTCGCAGACGGATACGATGGATATATGGGCTTGTAACGCGCGCCCTTGCTTACTCTGTCCTTCGCCCTGTAAGACAAGGGCGTCTCGCGAAAGGCGTCCTGGGGTGGGTGTTTTAAACTCCGCAACTAGCAAAACCGCAACTTCTTGTCCAGCATTGTCCAACGCCCCGATTGGATGCTTCAGCGCTCCTCAATTTTGTCTCGTAAACCGAACCTTAATATGCCATTACCTTGACCATAGTAAAGCATTGAAAATCGTCCCGAACAGCCATGCTCATGGCAGACATTGTTCGGACACACCTGTTCCCATTCTCACCAGGAACGGAGCACTAGCCACCAGGCGACTCCATCGTGGTTCGAGGGCATCCCGTCTTCGGAGAATGGTTTGGTTCCTTGGCCTTTTCCCTACCCTACGGTCACCTCACCCGAGCGACGAGTAGCATTTCGGGAAGCATAATTTATTAAGCCATTTTGCTCCGTTCGCTCACTCACTGCGAGCGTTGGGCAATGGCATTCACCTTTGGCATTTTCCCAGTTCCCTCAGAGGCTCGGGCAACACGATAGTAAAGTGATATTGTCTGGCAAATGTGCGATTGGATTTGTACCATTCTTCTTCTACTCGGTGCTCTGGATGTAGAACTGAGACCATTACATGAGTCTCGAACTTAATTTCACCGTTCACCACATTACTTTCTAAATAATTAAATTTATAATACGTTTCTCGCACAGGTAGGCCTTGCGGTATCCTTTCGTAAAAGAGACACACACACACAGAGGAAAGAGCTCCATTACACGCTAGCATGGCATTTGAGTCGGCGGACAGTCGGCTATTTGATGATTGCTTTTGCTTTATTGTTACCCTGGTGCAAAACGATGTGCCCAGGCACACCTTGAAAGCGTAAAGCGGACACAGCGGATTCCTTCTGCACTTATCCACGTACAGGCACACGCACAACGTCACACACACACACATCACACCAGTACATGCGTAGACACATAGGGCTAAAAAGCTTCACCAAAACGGAGTGGTCTCTCGTGCCAACGTCGAGCGGTTGCTGGGTTTGTTTTTTTTTTTCCTTCTTGTTTTGGGCCAGTTTTTTGTTGGTACTACAGTGCCTCACCCTTTTTCACATTCACTGTGATTCGATGGTTACTTAGTTTCTTCTTTTTTTTTTGGTCACGAAATTTCAAACAAGGCACACAGCACGCACTTTAAAAAAGTAGACGGAAACCGCAGACTTTCGGTATGTTTCTTGCTGAAACTTTTCGGACCGCTGGTTCGGAGCAGGAGGTCGAGATAACAGGCAGCGGAGTTATTTTATCACTTTATCATCCCAACTGTCAACGGAAAACTCCCTTTCGAACTGGTGCTAGTTTGGGGTTGTGCCCGTTCAACCACCAATTTTACAATACCCCAATCCTAGTAGCCGTTGGTTGTTTGATGGTTTTGCGGAGAAAAAAGGCGTTTACTTTTCACGATACACTGTAGAACAACACACAAAACTAAACCACATCACAAATCGCGGTTTTTGCTTTATTCCGTTCTGCGCGCAGACCGAACAACACGGCTGGCAGTAACACGCAAGGTAAGCAAGGTGAAGTTTTCGGGGGGCGCGTGTGTGTGGTGAAAAATCTTGCCAAACTTTTTATCACGGGCACGACCGGGTGTGGTGATGGGAGAGAGAGAGAGAGCGGGGAGTGGCGTGATAAAAAGTATGGTAGAAAGAAAAAAACACTCGAGCAAGGGAGAGATCTCTTAGCGTAGCGCGACCAAATATATACCTGCAACGGCGGAAGGTTACTCGCTGTCTGACACTAGCCGAGCCGAGCGACCGACCGCATGATCCCGAGGATGTTAGCCTGCCATCGACGACTCTCACTCTCACTCGAAAATGTGTGTGTGTGTGAGCCGATGTTCCTCACAGCCACTAAATCCTCACAGCCAGCCAGCACAAGCCAATGCTCCCGGATAAACATCACCATTACTCGGCTTCTTTAGCTGTGCAACGAACTCGGCACGTTCTCTACTCGTGAAGTAGCTGCGTGAAAGGGAGCACTCACTTATACTCCAGTTCTAACGATAGCTTCCCACCCAAGACGGCACCAGGTGAGAGATTTCAATGAGCAGCTGTCGAGTGAAGTGAGACCGAGGTGAGAAAGAGAACGTGTGAGAGAGAGAGAGGGCGAGCCGGTTTTTCCACAAGGTCCGGACGTTGTTTTCGTACTCGGTCTGCCAGTTAATTGATGAGCTGTTGAGGGCCTCTCATCGAACTGTCATTGTGTTGCGGTTTTGCCGTCGGTCGGTCGGTCGGTCGGACGGTGTTGCTTTGCTGCGGTCTGGCGCGTGTTGTTTTCGATGAAAGTTTGAGTTTTTGATCGATTCGTTTTCTTTCCTCGTTTGCTTGTGTGGAGAGATGTGTATGGGAGCGATGAAGAACAGATGATAAGGAAAATTTTGTTTTGTAGATGCGATGCTTGTAAACAACGGACTAATTACGGTTGTTTTTTGTTTAATGGATGTGATTTTTGGGGCTGATCCTTGAAAAATGTTTAGCTTACAGTAATGTAAAAATAATTCCTTGAGAACAGAACAGGTCTATTCATTGGTAACGTAAATTTTATATCATCAGTTGATATTTGTTATATTCTCGTTACATTAATGTTGTAGTAGTTTTAATTGTTCGGTTAACATATGCTTAAAAACACTGCATAAAATAAATAAAAACAACATTCTGCTATCGAGAGAGGAAGCTGCTTTAAAGCTGCTTAAGCTTTAAAGAGTTTTATAACAACCTTTCCTTTGCTTTTTAATATGTAAAATGTAATTTTATTATTTTAGAGATTATTTTTCTAAAGATTTCAATAATGTTGAAATTTTCTTTTGAGTTGAAAAATAAATAAACTAACTTTTTAGAAACACAAAAGAAACCAGAAAACGAATTTAATACAGCGCCGAAAAAATGCAGCAAAAAAGCTGCTTAAAAACTGTTTAAGAGCTACAGCAGCTTAATTGCTGTTTATCTCCCGCAAACCGTCAGTACTATCAGCGATAATAATAGTCAGTAATAGCAAAAGCCAACCTAAAATATTTAAAAAAAAACATCCATTACCTTTAGTTACCGTTTATCTGTCCCTGCGCACGGTCGCGAGAAAAGAATCGCGTTGCTCACGATCAATTAAACGCTTCAACTCGTAAAACCAATTTACATTCTTACGCGTGTCTTCGGAATGATGACCATAAATAAGGCCAGCATAATGATGCCAGCCGAATGCTGCACGGTAAAAATCAACAAGAGCTCCATCATCGCTTGTTCCTTCGCTTCTAGTTCGCTCTCGCACACGCTCCGTTCCGTTTACACGTGTATTCCTTCTTAACATTTCGGCACACGGTTTCCAATGATAATAATGTTGATGCTCGAGCGGCTCACGTCAGATAGCAAGAAAAAGCAGGACCCGCGAACCCGATGATGTTGAATGATGCGTACCTCATAACGATAAACGTAACGCTGGGGGCCACTTCAACCACCCATCCTTCTTCATCCTCCCCTTTTTCCTCCCCACAGCAGCCAAGAAGAAGCTGGCTTAAAATAGAAAATTAATTGAATTCAAACCACGTCCGACGTTGTGTACCGCTCTGCTCCAACCGGTGCAGCCCAACCGGCGGTTTTTCCCCCTTTTCGTGCACGCAAACCAAACGCAACTCACGTTTTGCTAGCACCCCACCTCTATCTAGGCGGTACAACTGGGCGAATAATTTATGTCTCGTGCTAGGGCAATAATTGGTGGCCTAGGTGTAATCGGCGTAATCGTAGTATGCTTTGATTTTGATCGCTCCAGATGCATCATTGCTTGCTTGTTCCGTTCAGTGCAGAATTTGAATCGATTCATATCATAATGCGCCTCTTTTTTGATCAACAAAATTCACTTTCTTTACGTAAATACGCGTTCTCAAAAATTTGTGGCATAAATTTACGAAGAAGAAAGAAAAAAATCTAATCTCCGGTCGTCGAACCATCCCGGAAGCGTAGGATGGTGGATGATGATGTGAAAGAGATGTAGAGAGAGAGAGAGGGAGACAGACCAACGTCCAGAGCGCTTACTTTTTTCCGAACGAACGCGCGTAAGTAAGTAGAAATTAATTTCAACTTTAAATTGATCAAATAAAACCAATTTCGGACCCTCTTCCCCTCCCCTTCTCACTCTCCTGGTCCGTCTCGGCCCGGTTGGTGCAAGGCAATGGGCTTTCAATCGAGCGATTTTTACGACAAGCAACCGAAGGAAGCAACACCATTTCTCCCTCGGGGGTACGCATAAGAACAGAACCAACGAAAACGGTTGGTGCGTGAAAGAACATACCCCCAAACCCACCCACGGACCCCCTGTCCAGCGTCAGTGCCGTCCGTTTTGGAAACATTTTCGACGACGAGCCGACCCCAGCTGCGTTACACGCGCTGCCTGCGGCCCGACATTTGATGGCTTTTATGATGGCGCTTTTGCGTATCGGCTCGAGTGTCCTAGGTGGGTGGGGGTGGTCGGCAGCAAGAGAGAGTGGGGAGGGGGAGGAGAAATGGGGGACCAAAACAAATAAAGGACATTTTGATGCGCTTTTGATGTTATTGTTGGTAATATTGGAAAGACAATTGAGTATTTAGCAGCGTTTCGAAGAACTCGGGCCATGCTCTGCTAATGGAGAGCGGATGATAATAGTTGGATAACATTAAATTTCACCAGCAGCTGCGTTATTACGTTAGCAGAGCAGAGATATTAGAGTAGTTTGCAATAAGCTTACAATTAAGTGTGTTGCGAGCATAATGTTCTAGGCTCCACTGGTAAAGGACAAATTAGGTTGATATTGTTTGAAAATGATGGCCATCGATAGGCTTAGGCTTATTAAACCTCACAGCAGGATGGCCAGCTTCTTCTTACTAGAATACTAATTTACATTAGACTATAATCACTGAATTTCATTAAACTCCAAAGTATAGGTCCATGGGACCATCCGCCTTCATAGGTCTTAACATTCAGTTTCAAATTCGAAAACCCGCTGTTAAGCCAACAGAAGAGTTTTAAAATTATAAATATTAATCTTATAATACTTTTGAGAGGTCCTTATTCTGCCCTAAGAATAGGTAAAGGTGGCATCTTATAATATTATAATATTCTTTGGCATCTCGCCGAAGAAGACCTTAAGTTCTAAAAACAACACTTAGAAAATTGATAGACCCTCTAGAAATATTCTTCATGAGGAAATATCATCGCTTGTATCTTTAATGAAATGAGTTTAAAATCTGCAATCCGAAGCATACTTTAATACGATTTAATAATATTTTAATATTGGGCGGAGTAGGGATCGAGGCGATCCGGTGGCCGAGACGACAGCATACCAGTCTTTACATGGCAGGACCGGGGTTCAAATCCCAAACAGACCGCCTCCCCGTAAGCAGAGCTGACTATTTTGCTACGGGTAAAATCAAGTCACAGAAAGCCAGAAATGGCGAGACCTTTCAAAGGTTGCAGTGCCAAAGAAGAAGAAGAGTAAAGATCACCATCACGGAAGTACAAGACAGGACGGAGGAGACGGTTCCTGCTCCGAATTCTCCTAGGGATATTGTGTCGCCAAAAGCAGTGCCATCCAGAAGGTCTTCTCTTTCAAGTAACTTCTTGCAATCTTAACAATGTACATTGTATGATCATAGCCAACTAACTCCGTGCCAGATAACTGTCGAATGTCATTTTAGGCATCTTACAAAGCTATCCAACAAATCAGTAATGCTTGCCGATTTGATGGACGGGTAAATGTTCTGGTCGGAAGCCAAATTGCATAGAGGCCAGTGCCTCATCGTGATTCATCCTTCTCAACATTATCACAGAAGCATGAAATATTTTGGCACATATTTACGCTCTAAACATAGAATACTGTAGGGGGAGACAGTACGGACGAGATTCGATGTCCGATACAGCTGGGTGAAGATCAGAGCCGCTAGCACCTCGGCTACCGGATCGCCGTTTTTATCTTAATAAACCCTCTCTTTTTGTAAAATTCCGTTGTGCCGAAGCTCAGTAATGCCAAAATTTTAAATATTTTTTACTATAAAAATAGTAAGGGATGATATGAAAATGATAAGAAAGCCCAGACATTAAAAAACTCATCTCTTTATCATTTTATGTCAATTTCTGTTGTGATAAACGTTTTCAGACACGATCTACCTTGCCCCGCGTTAGCTTGCAGGGATGAGTATTTTCTATCCCAAACCTGTTTTCCAATGAAAAACAAACATACTTCCACACCTCCTGGAGTGTTTGCTGGTGCATTTCACACACACACGCTGGAGAAAGGTCAATGATTATGAATGCAGATCCTATAGAGACGCTGCCGACACGATGGCGCTCGTTTGCATACCTTCAAGGACGAAGATGCATACATAGAAGAGTTTCCATTCTCTCTCTCACTTTCGCTCCCTGTTTGCTCCACCACCTCAACTTAAAACCTCATCTGAGGAAAGTGTTTTCGACCAAAGGAAGGAAGGAAAACACCAGTTCACCCACACAAGCCACAGTCCGAACAGTAGGGGCAGTTGCATGCCAGTTAGCTATTATCCTTCATAACTTTAGTGATAAAGCTTTCCGGGTTGGCGGATCTGCGAAATAGCTTAATAATTGATGGTAATAAGCCATCCGTTTGCGAGCCCATCTCTGGGGTGTCTGTCTGTTTGGCGGCATGGTATCCTTTGCCCTTTCCCACCAACCTTTTTTAAATGCACTTCCAGCTTAATTTCAACACTCTACCGTCACCGTACCATACAGCCATACACAAACACACATTCCACAACGGGTGCTTAAAATTAAGTGCCATCATTACTGTCAAACAAGGCTCTGCGTCCTCGCCGTGCTTTCCGGTTCCAGCTTGTACTTCATTTTCCTGCCATCCTGCCATGGATGTAGGTGGTAAAAACATTTGCTCACTTTAGAGTGTAAGCGTTTGACAAACATTTAATCGTTGGCGCACTCTCGGCTCCGCCTGTTGGGCGACCGCCGTGCGCCGAGCCAGCGGTGAAAAGGCTAATGAGATACGAGATCGGTCCGAGGCAGCGAATTAATGGAATGTTTGTTTAATCATGAAACACCCGAACGCCGCCGGGCAATGAGAAGCTGATGATGATGATGATGATGGCGAATGGCGAATGGCGAATGGCGCCACACAACCCTTCGGGGCATTCAATCAATCGCCACACGCCGCGTACGGTAGCGGGATGGAATGATAATAATGTTGTCCCTCTCTTCAAGTTGAAACTTTCGTCTTCCCACATGAATATGTAATTATGTCCACAGATTATCGCACGTGGAGTTCTGTTTTTTTTTTTTTTTTTGTTATTAGTTTTGTTCCTGCTTTAAGCCCGCGTCCCGTTTGGGGTTGAGGATTATTATTATGGAGGGCTCGGGTGGGTAAAGGGCATTTTAATGCAGCATTTTTCTGCATAATTGAGTGGTTGTGTGTGTGTTTTTTGAAATACAGCGAACGATTTGTTTTTTTGTTATTAAATAGTTGGAATTAAAGCTACTTTATTGCTCACTCACGCACATATCTGCTCAATCATGCATTTAATGTTGATTGGTTGGTTTTTATTGAAATTGGATTAATATTTTATTTTTGATATCCTTATCAACATTTTCATCTCGTTTTTATTGTTTTTTTTTTTCAATAGAAATAAATCACAATGATTTTCTTCTTTTAGAATTTATTTGATTTAAGTCGAAGCCGTACAAGTGTTCTTCACACGTTGTAATTTTTATAAACTTAAAAAATCCGCTGCTTTTTGCATGCCTTTTTCCTTTCCTTTTCTTATCCGGTTCTGTCTGTCTTTTCTCTTTTCTGTTTTATTTCATTTCCGTGTTCAATTCCTTTGTTTTATAATTTTTTATTTTGATTATTTTTAGTCCTTTGTAATCAAGTTTTTTTTTTATAGAATTTAGTAACAATTTTACTGCTTTTATGCTCTTTTTTCTTTGTTAGCAAATCCACTCATAGTGTGGTGGTGATCGCAAGAAGTTTATTAAGCCACACTCTCACACAGTTAAGTACAAATGTTTGATGATGCATTTATTTTTACTAAGAATTACTTAAGTAGGAAAGTAAGTGTCTTTAAAACGTTTTCCCCCTTATATTCGTAAAATAAAACACACAGTCGTACACACTTGTTTAGCAAGAAAATATGATTTATTTTGCAAGATTTTATGTTTCTGCTTCCGATTACTATTGTTTGCTGTGTTTATTTAATTTAACATACACACGCACACGCACACGCGCAACTTTGATAGATGTTGTTGGGTTTTTTTATACCAAAAAGATACGGGGACATGAGAAGTGCAGTCTCTTTTATTTACCCTCGCAGTACAGTGGGGATAACCACTGTAAGGTTTGCTGAGAGCATTAAGCGGAAGGTAGATCGATTCAACGCAACAAACAACTCGTTGTGTAGTTGAGGGAAGCAATACACTTTAAATTTTGTATTTAGTAAAACAACCAAATGTGTTAAATGCGCCTCATGTCGGATTCTTTGCCCTTAGTGGTGGCCAAAACGGTAGCCACATTACAGACCAACGATTTGAATGGTTTACGTACGCTAATTTAAGCCCCCATCACCAGCATGAGCGAGTAAAGTAGTAAAATCAACAAGTGTCACCAGTGTTGAAGGAGGAAAGTGTAGCAAGATGCGAGCGAATCTTCCGACCGCCGCCGAATGAATGATAATCATGTTTAAGCACGCGGAACAACAACAAACTCTAGCGTTTTGCAAAACACATTACATTATCCAGGCGAATCCACAATCGAACATTAATTCAGCAGAGCTTATTGCGCCCTTAAGCCCTTACAAACTAATCACCGCACGTAAAGCGGATTCAGCTCGAAACCACACAATCTCTGCCACAAATACACCTAACCCAAACGAAAACAAAAAATGGAGGCAGCGAGCGCATACATACATACATACACATAGATCGGAAACTATTGACTAATGACTAACTTTATCGGCCGCGTTGCCTTTTTCCCACAGCGCATCAATATTTTATGTTTTGCTTCGTGTTGCTTTGTTTTAGAGATATATATATATATGAATAAGATTTAAGCATTTCAGCAGTTCTGTTTGGATTTGGGTCACTTTAACGGGCAGCCATTACATCAGAAAATCGTTCGGTTCGTCCTCTTCGCTGCTTTCCGCCTCGTCCACGTCCGCATCGTTTGGTCGCTCGAGCGCACGAATGCCGGACAGGAACTCGCGCATCGCTTCCACGATCGTGACGAGCGTGGTGCTGTATGCGCCCATGCTTCCCAGATCCCAGTCAGGGGCACCGGCGGCGGCGGCGGCAGCAGCACCACCAGCGGGTGCAGCAGCGGGACCGGCAGCAGCGGCACCTGCAGCAACAGCATTATTAGCCTGTTGCGCCGGTTGTGGTTGTTGGGCAGCAGCCGGAGCTGGAGCAGATGGTGCTTGAGCGTTAAAGTTCGGAAGCAGTGATTGAAAGAAAAGATGCAGCGGATCGTTCGAAAGGCGACTGTTGCTCGACGTTACCGTAGGTCTATTATAGAAAAGAAAGGCAGCAAAAAGCCGACGATTAATATGGGTTTCATGGCTAAAGCGAAGTGCTTCGAACCTGGAGTAAATATTGATGGAGTCTAGCGGAGGCAGCGGATCGTACATCAGCATCGGATCACTTTCCTTCTTTATGAACTGAGCCAGCGGCACCTTTTCCTTGAAATCCGACAGCACAATATGGCGCAGCACTTGCCTCGGTGGATTCGCATACCTGTTTGAATGAGAAAACAATCCAAATTCGCTCTTTTAGGAACAACATCCAAATAGGACGCTTCGGCTCTGTACCTTTGACTCCGCTTTGTTGCATACTCTGCAATAACGTCCTCTTTGGCATCCACCCGATCCAGCACCGCGTTCACATTTCGCTCCAACCATGGCAACAGTTCCGCATCGCGCCACACCAACTTCGACCGGCAAACGTACAGCGACATCAGCTGCTGAAGTGCTACGAGCGATTTATTGTACGCTCCCGGCCCAAAGTAGTTATGCCCGGCCACCCGACTATCCGCCTGTATCGACAGCTCATCCATCAGCGGACGCAAAACGCCCGGAAACATTAGCAGCGCGTACTGCAGCGCTTTATCGGCCGCTTCCGGGCGCTTCAAATGGAACAGAGCCATCGCGTACGAGTATGCCATGTTCGGTAGCTGGGACAAGTTGTTCGTGGCGTCCCATTCTTCGTACAGCGTCACCAACCACTCGTACTGTTTCGCCCGTATCGCATAATAGTCCACGACCAGGATCATCGCCAGCGGATCGTTGACGGGATCGAACGAGAGGATCAGTTTGGCCACCTCCAGCGCGGTCCGTGAGCATGCCCGCGACTCTAGGTGCTGCGAGTGTTTGAAGAGCGTGATGAACAGGGCACGATTTTCCTGCCGCCGATAGTCCAACCGGCAGTTGCCTTGCGTGAGGCTAAACATCGTGTGAAAGGACGACTCGAGGGCGAGCAGAGCGCGTTCGATCAGTTCCGATGCCATCGCGTGATCGTCCGTCATTTTGCACAGCTCGCTCAGCTGGATAAGCGAATCGACGTGGTACGGGTACTGGTTGATGATGTGTATGATGTTCTCCGAGTCCATGCTCTCGACGGCGTCGAGAAACTTTTGCTGCACCTGCCGGTACGAGGGACTGTGCTCGAACGCGAAGTAGATGACGTTCTTGTCGAAGATCGCTTTCGGACCGGTGGCGGACGTGGAGGTGGTCGGGTCCGGTACCTGCACCAGGTTCATGTAGATGCCGGACTTGCCGACCGGAGGCCAGGAGTCTTTCGGGTTCACCAGGTAGGTGGATTTTTGCAGCCGTGATGCACCGCGAGCATTGCGTCGTTTGTTCCTAGCGGAAAAAAGGTTATAGAAGCGGAGTTTTAGTAAAATTGCATCTAGCGCTACTAAAGCCCTCAACTAAACGAGTGACATGGGAGTGACCGCCTAAATGTATGCAATGAAATGTGAGAGTTTCGCGAGAGCTTTGTCATGCTATTTTAATCCTAAAATACAGTATTATTGATTCTCAAAGCAATGATTGCAACGGGTTCCCAAAATCAATACTTTGTGCCAAATAAACAAATCAAGAACAAATGGCCCAGCTGTTGCCATCGATTGTGTAATTCGCCCATCGCACCCACTGACAGTGAAGGGTTAAAACAACAACAAACAACAGCCTGTTGCACCGGCGTGTTTCGAAACAGCTCGCTCACAACAGAGCTCGATTGACCGTGTTGCTAAGCACTGGCCCAAGAGTCGACGCCTACTTCAACGCTCATAATACTCACTGTTGATCTCCGACGACCTTGCTGCCGAACATGCGCTTCATCTCGTACTGCGGGTTCAGATTTTTATGCTGCACGTTCAGCAACGATTTGGCGGACAGCCCGGAAACCACCGGTCCCCCTACCGGCTTCCCATCACCACCGATCACCCTTTCAGCATGCTGGTGGTGGTGCGGATGGTGATGATGGTGATGATGATGGTGTTGATCCGAATCACGCGGGAAATTGCCAAACAGCTTGTCCACCTCCTTTACCGTGCGCGTAAACTCATCCTCAATGTCGGCATTGTCCTCGCTGCTGCGCCGTGCCGAGCTGGAGATGTATTTGCCCGTCTTCTTCTTCTTCTTCTTCTTGCGCTTCTTTGCCTCCCCGGCCAGATGCATGCTGACCGGCCCATCCGCTATGTCCTTTTCCGTTTCATCGTTATCGTCCTCCTTTACCTCGCTTTCGGAGAGCGACTGTTGCTGGTTTAGCTGCGTTATCCAACGTTCCGGGCATCGACATCGGGCGGTTTTCATGAAAGGAAAATAGCAATTAAAATACGTAACCGCCACACACACTCACACACCGGAATCAAAGCTTCTTCCATGTACCAGATCGTATCGATTGATGTTGAGTTGCTTCTTGCTGTTGTTGCGGTTCTGACTGCTGGTGCTGTTGGTGTCGTAATCGGCATCGCCACCATCCGACACCTCATCGATCTGTTCCTTTATCTCCAGCTCTGCATTGCCCTGCAGCTTGCGCAGAATGCGATACGACATGTTGCCGTCAACAACATGCAACAGCACGCGGGCTCACACGCACGCAACGCTCACTACGATTGACACGCTGGCTGCACTTTTCGCTGCCGAGTCGCGCAAAAATGTTTCCGGAAAAGTACGGCAGGGAAGACGACGTACGGGAGAAAGTGTGCTCAAGATGGGATGAGGAAATTTTGGGGCCACATACACACACACGCACACAGGCGAAAACACACACGCTTTGTTGATTTCGGATCGAATCGATATCGAGCTTTGTTCGATTGCACCAGATGATGATGCCGACGTCAGCGGCACACAAAACAACAAATTATGACGACACACTGGCGAGCAGCAACGTTTGGGACAGAGGTTGGCAATTCCAAATTTGATTCCACTTCCTGCGTGCTAATCACAACAGTTGGACAGCCTTTTGTTTGTGTCTTCTCGGGCACACTTCTACTGAGCTGAGCGACGTACACGGTGGCGTTATCTTTATCGCTTACGATGAGAGTTGCTTTTTGCCTGTAGCGAAAACTTTGTCGATACAATCTACCACAATACGGTCCAACAGATAATATGCGTTTTGGCGATCGATGTACGAAAACATACGCACTACAGCTGTGGGGAGAGGCTACAATATTTTTGCACGAGTCGCCTCTTTTTTTTGCTTTCGGAATTTGACTGCGCAGTCAGGAAAAGCTCTGAAGGCTACTGTCAAAAGCGTGCTTTGAGGCGTTCCCACTGTGCGGAATGCAATTCGATGAAACTTTCCGACTGGATAATTCATTCCAGCAGCTGTTTTAAGTGATTAAATACTATTTTTGTATTTATCAAATACGAAATTATGAATAATCTTATTAAAAATGTATGACATAAAGCAGGAAACAATATTTTACAGCATCAAGTCCCACCGATTGTAGAAGCTTTTTCACCAGGTTTGTTTATTTTGACAAATCTGTCATCTATTTTGACAGCGATAGTAAAAATTTGCAAAACAAGAAAAATAAAGACCGGTTTTGCGGCTTCCCGGAGTTTTGCGAATAGAACCCAGCGTTAGCGTTTTGTTTTCACGTACATTTTAGCAATATTTGTAAAGCATGTCTTCACCTGCACCGAAATCGCCTGAGCTGTCGGACAAAAGCCGTAAATACGATAGGCAGATCAGGTAAGTACAAGGCGATTGCTTGCTCATCTGAGTGGTGCAAGCTCTGAGGCACGGTGTACTGATTCGGGTTATCTCTCCACACCAGGCTCTGGGGTGAGCATGGCCAGACGGTGCTGGAAAACGCACAAATCTGTCTCATCCATGCAACGGCCCTCGGTACCGAGATACTGAAGGGCATAGTACTGCCCGGCATCGGTGGTTTTACGATTGTGGACCATCGGCCCGTCACCGAGGAAGATGTGGGGTGCAATTTTTTCCTCGATCTCGACTCCGTTGGTCAACCGCGCGCGAAACGATGCATGCAGCTGCTCCAGGAGCTAAACCCGGATGTGAACGGAGATTACGTCGACGAGCACGTTGAACAGCTGATCGATGGACAGCCGGATTTTTTCCGCACCTTTGACGTGGTGGTTGCAACGTCCATTAGCGAGCGCACTATTGTGCGGCTGTCGAATGTGCTGTGGGAGCAGAACATTCCGCTGATAGTGGCAAGATCGGTCGGGTTTTACGGTGTGGCCAGGTTGCAGTTGCGCGAACATTGCATCATCGAAACGCATCCGGATAACAAACAGACGGACCTACGGTTAGAGCATCCGTTCGAGGAATTGAAGAAACATATGGCGGCAACGGAGATTACGAACAAGGTGCCGTGGTTGGTTGTGCTTTACAAATTGCTGCAAGAATGGGTAACCGCGCACGACGGGCGCTATCCAACGACGTACCGTGAAAAGTCGGAACTGCGGGAACTGATACGTTCGAAGATGGATGGAGAGCAGGAGAATTTCGAGGAAGCTATTAAGGCGGTCAATTCAAGCTTCGGTGGAGGAAAACCATCGGCCGCGGTGCGCGAGATACTAGAAGATGACCGATGTGTAAATGTTAACACCGAGGTAAGGACATTGTGCACGAACTTTTACCAAACATCGAGCTTTACCGATTGATCCTTTTTCACAGAGCAACGCATTCTGGATCATGGCACGCGCGTTGAAAGATTTTGTAGACAACGAAGGCAAAGGTTTGCTACCAGTACCCGGCGTTCTGCCCGACATGACAGCCGATACGAACTCGTACATTGGCCTACAAACGGTGTACCGCAATCAGGCCGCACACGATGCCGAGATCGTGTTCCGCCGCTCGCGGCAACTCCTGAAGGAGCTGAACAAACCGAACGATCTCATCACCGACAAAGACGTTCGATTGTTTTGTCGCGAAGCGGCCAACATTGCAGTCGTGCGCGGTACAAAAATTACGGACGAGTTCGATAAAGGTTACCACCGTTCGTCACACATTGCCAGCGTGCTGGAAACGCCCAACTCGCTCATGGGCCACTACATTGTGCTGCGTGCATTGGACCGGTTTCAGGCGGACTACGGTTGTTTGCCGGGTGAGTGTGAAGCAGAGTCCGACACGACCGGTATGAAGAGTATTGCGGCGAAGATGTTGAGCGAGTGGGGCATCGGAACACCGCTGAGCGACGATCTGGCGTACGAGATATGTCGGTACGGTGGGGCAGAAATACATAGCATCTCGGCGTACCTGGGAGGGTGCATTGCACACGAGCTGATAAAGCTGGTGACGAGACAGTACCGGCCGTTCGATAATACGTTCATCTACGATGGTTCGACGTCGCAGACGGAAACCTATAAGTTATAATTCATTAGCGTTAGTTGCGTGCTTCACAGCGCGTAAATCATACATACATACACACACCCACAGCCCATATGTAACGTGTCGGATTCGTTTTCGTTCTAGATCTGTCCTGGAAATAAAGAAGTTTTGGCGTAGAATTCGTTTGCAGTTCGCTTTGAACGGGAAAGAAAAGCCTCGAGAACAATCCCGGAATTGTGGAGTGCTATGAAGAATTAATTGAGTGCGATGATTTTGTGAAAAACCCAATAATTTCGTGCCGCAATCGAAAAAGCACCCAAATCGTGATTCAGATTTGAATCGAACTTCTCAACACGGCACTATAAACGCGCACCCGCTGCTGACATTTCGAACTGTCATTCCGGATGCATTTGCAGAAAGTTTCTTTCCACCAATAGCAAATCGACAGCCCCAGGACGGTAGGCGGAAGGAATTTGTGTGTTGTTATTTCGACGTAATCTTCCCTATTTCTTCGCAAGAGCAAACTCGCGAAATTCACGATTTTCTGCTTGCTGGAAGCAAACACACAGCGCCTGTGTGCAATTAAACGACGGAAAACGGTCAACGTGGTGTTGTTGCTCGCCGTTACCAAACAGAACCCCAATCGGTAGCGTTCGGTTCAGAACCTGCAGCGCGACTTTCACTTGGAACAGAACCAACACACAATAATGACTCAGTGTGTGGTGTTTGGTGCATAAAAGTTCAGTCATTTCAGTGTACGGTCGCAACATTATTCGAAGGATTCGGTACAAGCTTGCGAAAACAATCGAGCAAACAAACAGCACAGCTGGGTACCACTGGCTATCGAACCGGACCAGACGGACAGGCGTTGTAGAATAGAGGGGGAGAGCAACCGAAAATAGCAAACAGCGGAACAAGTGGAAGTAACAACAGCAAGGTAAGTCGAGGTGAGGCGCTTATCGGGGTGTGATTCACAGACCCAACACCAACAGTGTTATATGGTGATGACGCTTTTCGGTTTTGCAAGCTGTAATCGAATTATCGTTCTACGCCTACTGCTGGCGTGCGAATGTAACAATATTGACCGAGACGTACGAATAGTGTGTTGCCTTGGTGCCGCACTCTTCCAGTGTTGCTTGCTTGGACTGTACGCCTTTCAGCAAAACAAATTACATCAAGTTGGCCTTTTGCAGATGAGTTACGCATCATTCGACAATAATGCCACCACGGGCAGTTCAAACATTACCAGCGAGGCAGACTTTCAGAAAACGGCCCAAATCGTGGTGGCCAGCATCCAGAAGATCCTGCAAAATGGTAAGCCGCCAACATTTGCTATAGAAAAGTGCATTCAAGTATGAACGAAAATCCCGGTTTCTTTGTTGCAGTCTCGTCAATGCAGCGGATGGTCAACCAGTTCGGTACGGCACAGGATTCGCCCGAGCTTAAACAACAACTGTAAGTGTGCTATTGACTCGCTAGCAGCCTCATCTCCGGCTCGTATCTTATCTCGAGCATAACAAACAAAGCGTGCTACAATTGCGACATTTTGATACGCAATTCCACTACTTTGCATGGCCGCCCTATACTAAATCCGTTTTCCATTTTTTTGTTTCCCGCTTTAGCCATCAAATACGGTCCTACACACAGCAATTGATAAACGACACGACCAACCAGTTGAATGATTTGGTAAACTGTAAAGAGCGTCATCTAAAGATTCAGCGTGACCGGCTGGTGGACGAGTTTTCCAGCGCCCTGAACGCATTCCAGGCGGTGCAGCGAAAAACGGTTGATCTGGAAAAGAATGCCGTCCGGCAGGCGCGGCAAGCGAGCGGGGCGGCCACGACCCTAAACAAACCGCCCGGCGGTTCGCACCATTCGAGCATGGGCTCGAACTACAACAACAACCACAGCTCGAACAGTGGTGGCGGTGGTGGATCGATGTTTGAGGATAATTTCATTACCGGATCGAGGGGACAGACGCAGGAGCAGCTGCAGGAGGAGATCGATTTGCAGGCGCTCGAGGATCAGGAACGAACGATCCGTGAGCTGGAGGTAAGCGGGGGATTGGGAAAACGCCGCAACGGGAAATTGCATGCTAAAAATATCCGTTTGGCCTCTTGTTTTTCCTTTGCAGGAAAATATCGTTAGCGTTAATGAAATTTACAAAAAGCTCGGTGCGCTGGTGTACGAACAAAGCCACCAGGTCGATTCGATTGAAGCGTCCGTGGAGCAGACGAGTGTCTTTGTGTCGGAGGGCGTGCAGCAGCTTAAACAGGCCAGCCACTATCAGGTCAGTGGGGAGAACCGTTGGAAGGAGAGTGCGTTTGCTTTATTTTAATAACCACCATTCCTTCCTGTCTCATTTCGCAGAACAAAGCACGCAAGAAGAAGCTTATCCTGGCGCTGATAGCAGCCGCAATACTAGCGTTTATCATTCTCATCATTATTCTGAAGCATTAGCTAACTGGCGTGGAAGAGAATCTAACCGTACGACATATATTATAGAACGAAAATGTTTACAGTCAAACAAAACAAAAACCCGCGACGTTAAATGGACGAAGGACGACGACGGGGCCCCCTCGTCCCCTTCTTCCCCATCACAATCCAAAGCTCTAGCGCAATGTGCAATGCAAAATGTGTGTGTGTGTGTTTTGTGTTTAAATTATTTAATTAATCATCATTTTGCAAGCGAGTGTTTCGCACGATTGTATTTAGGGAGAAAAACATTGGGTTTGCAAAACACTGCTACCGGGCACACAGGTCGCGCCCGCATTCAAAAGCATTCCATTGGGCAGATTGGGACGAAAGACACGCACACACACACATCGCATGGTGGCCCCGATTTAATGATAATTATTATGTGCTCTTTTGTTCTGTTTGCCGCTTACTCTGAAATATACATATATTCTTGTATTGCTAGTTTGCTAGCGGGTGGTGGCGCCCGCCCGCTAGTCTCCTCACAAAATCAGTTGCTTTTTACTGCTAAAAGCCACCAGAAGAAAAGAACAGCCACAGCAATTCGTTTTTTTTTTTTGTAGTATTATGTCCCGTCCATTGTTCTTATCTGGCACGAATATGGGCATTACCGTTGGGAACGCTGCGTTACATGCAAAAGCAAGGCGAACTCAAGCACACAAGTTGAAACGTTAACGTAACGTATATTTCGACTGTGATACGGAGATGTTGGATTGTGGAGAGTAATAGTTTGGAATATTTTAGTAGAAAAAACAAACACTAAAGCAAATAAACTAGAAAAAGGAGAACGCAAATCCAAAGCAAATACATACGATACATTTGTTACGATGCGGCGCAGACTAGACCACACCAGACAGACGTCCGGTCTTATGTTTCTCCCTCACTCTCAGAGCTTTTATTAATTTTATTTTAAAAGAAACAAAAAAGCGCATGTGACACAACTGTAGGAAGAAAAGGCAAAGTTAATCAATAAATGGTACATGTTCTTCTCAAGCAGTTTGTGTTGGGTTTGTGCACGCGTAAAAAGAAATCTTGCTCCATGGCATGCTTAGCCCGTTTCCAACTATCGCGCTAAAACGATTTGCGCTAGCGAAAAAAGCGTTGCACCTTCAAGGGTTAACGCGCACCCCATGGCGGCCGGGATGTCAAATCCGTTGTAAATAAATAAAAACA
Organism: Anopheles stephensi; assembly: GCF_013141755.1. Taxonomy (NCBI): domain Eukaryota; kingdom Metazoa; phylum Arthropoda; class Insecta; order Diptera; family Culicidae; genus Anopheles; species Anopheles stephensi. Next base: position 21,431,623 of record NC_050203.1, read on the forward strand.
AGCCGGGAAAAGGGCAAAGCGCCTGAATCGCACATTGTTTACACGATGAAATTCACCCTAAGCAGCGTTACCAAATGTTCCGGCCGGTTAGGAGTGTTGGGTGGCCTGGACCGGTTGCCCAACCTGTCCCTTCCGACGCCGGCAATAATATTCCACACAAAGGTAAGCAATTTTCTGTGTGCGGTCTGATCTGCCCGCTAATCTCGTGGTCTTACTAATCCTTTTCCCGGGCTCCGATATTCTTAGGGTGGCAGCATTCCTCACCTAAGCAAAGAAGCGTTCCAGCATGTCCACCCGGAACCGGCGGCCGTTCTGCATCTAAGCATTTCGAACACGCTCCACATGCAGGAAGCGGTCCGGGCAAGCCGTATGACGATTGCCGAATTTATCGCGCAAAACAGCTCTGCCACGATGCTGTTTCCTCGCGATCCAAGTGAGGTGCCCATTCCGGGCACACCGGAAAAGGATCTGCTTCCCGTGTACACCCGGAACGGTCGGAGAAGCATCAGCATGGAGCAGTACATGACGCTGGTGGAAGCGTTCCGGCCCGATGCGTACGCGCCCCTGTACGATGGCGATACGGATGGGAAGAGTTCGAAAAAGCGCGAACAGAAATCATTCGACCGGACGGAAATGTTTGTGGAACAGTGTCTGGAATGGCACCGGAAGTCGGACGGTTTGCAAGCGTCCCGCCTGATCGGTCCCGTCGTCGGTGGGTACAATGAAAAGTTGCGTGAAAAGTCCATTGAATTGTTGCGCAAGTCGGACGATCTGTTTGCGGGCTATTTAATCGATGGATTGCACATGAACGGGCCTGCGGTAGCACGGCTGGACGGAACGGCGGTATTACCGATCGTGGAAAACGTTTGCAAAGCCCTGCCAGAGGAGAAGGTTCGCCTCTGTTTCGGTTCGTACGATCCAACGCTTGTGCTGGACCTGGTTACGGCCGGGGTGGACATTTTCGATACGAGCTACGTTTATCTGAAAGCTGCCCAGGAACACCGGGCGCTGGTGTTTTCGTTCGATGTAAGCGCACCGGAGCAACGGCATACGACGACCGAGCTGGACACGACCGATGCGCAATGGGCGGAAGATTTTGGTCCGCTGCTGGCCGGTTGCCGGTGCTACACGTGCACCAAACATTCCCGGGCGTATGTGCACCATCTGTACAATACGCGTGAAATGCTTGGCCCCATTCTGCTTATGATGTACGTTAGAACTCTTCAGAACAGGAGAGAGCAAAAAAAGAAGGATTTCCCTAACAATAACCGATTGTTGCTACTTTCAGGCACAATTTGCACCACTACATCGAGTATTTCAAAGCGATCCGGCAACACGTGCAAAACGATAGCTTACCGGAGCTGAAGAAGCATTTGGCCGGGCAGAAGGCACTTCCACCGTATGAACCGCCGAAGGAGGCAGATAAAGTTCTGGTACCAGCTGGGGAGAAGGAAACCGGCGTTCCTGTTGAAGAAATGGACGATAAACTACACAAAAAGCAACGAGCGTAAGCGTGATTGTGAGACCGTATGAGAAACAACAAGTATGAAAAGGATAATAAGCCACCAGACCACGTAAGATGGACAAATGCTTGCTTTTCGCTCATTTGATGACACACTGACCTTCTTGTGGGCTTGCTCGACTTGGAATAAATGTCCGCCACTGTTCGCCACTGTTCGCAAATGGTGTGATATAAGTTCTTCGGACATCTCGTCCATGTAGCGAATGCTTCGTATCATCCTTCTTCAAATAGGAAGACAAAATGTGGTTATTAAATCACGTGTCTGGGAATAAAATATTGGGCTCTCAAAGGAACTGGCCTGAAATAATATTTTCTCACTAGAAAGTACTGTCGCTGGTGTAAATAATAAAATAAATTAAACTAAGGAGCAAAAGGGGCAACATGTTTCACATTGGAATCTTTCAGGACCGATGGAGGCTCGCCAGGCTCCGGTGGGCTGAACATGTCATGAGAATGACACCGGATGACACAGCCCGTAAAGTCCTTTCAGGCCGTCCACACGGACAGAGGAGACGTGGTAGGCCCAAACTGAGATGGAGCGAGGGCGTTGATGCGTCCGGCCGAACGGTCGGGATAGTCAGTCGATTGGCAGACGAAGGCGCTGGGCATTGATGGTTATAGCGCTGGATAAGTTAGTAAGTTATCGAGCTGTTTGTTGACCAAAGATTGATTCTTCTTCTTTTCTTATTCCTTGGGCTCTACAACCTCGAGAGGTCTCGGCCTAGCACATTTTTGGCTTTCTGTGACTTGATTTTACCCATAGCAAAGTAGTCAGCCCTACGTAAGGGGAGAGGCGGTCAAGATGGGATTTGAGCCCCGGTCCTGCCGTGTGAAGACCGGCGCCGTTATCGCCTCCGTCACCGAACCGCCGCAAGATTGATTGGTGATGTTTAAAACGGCTTTTTAGGTGAAATCTTTCCGCTGTACTCTTGTAATATGCACTGGAAGGACTTGTTCGGCCTACCGAAGCCTTCGAAAAGCTTCTGTTCGAATGAGAGAGATCCAAGACAAATTTTGAAGTCTGTAAACTCCAGACTCTAGCAATACGGCCAGGCCATAATAAAAAAAAAATCTCCAAACTCTGGGTTTCTATCAAGTCAGCCTTGGAAATAGCTCAGGAAGCTGTTCAATTCCTTGGCCTACCGATTGACCCGCAGCTTTCACCATACAAAGGCGACAGATCCTTAGAACTGAATTGAGGCTGTGGAGGCTATAAACGTGATGATGTACGATAGGAAAACAGGGCATCGGTTGACGCCAGTCAGTGATCTCAAGATGATGGAGAAGTTCTTCCTCCTAGGCACTATCGTAATCTCTCGAAGCTAGTCCTCTAAGGGACACCGGTCATGGGTTGTTAGAGGACGTTGATAGATCTCACCGGCGAATAAAAATAAATTAAGACATTGTGACGAACGCTGGAAGGATTCGCTTGTTGGACCACGTAATGCCCAAGGACCAGGGACGATTCTACCAGGATACCATAGTCAGCAACTCGCTCTTCTCTCTCTCTTCTTGCTTGGCTTAACGATCTTTTTAGGTCTGGCATACTAGACACTTAAAGATACCACGTAGTTGGATAGTCAGTCCCCACACCACAGGGGAACGGTCCGGATGGGATTTGAACCCCAGTCCTGCCACCGTTGTCGCGCGATCGGTTATGGGGAGCGTGGATCGAATTGATCGCATTGGGGGCATGAGCATAATGTAATGTCATCAGCAGTTCAGCAGTTCGCACAGTTTTTTTGTTTGTTAGGGAATATCTATTTCTAAACATATATCGAACTCTTTTGAATAAGTGGCTGTCTGTGAGTGTTTTGTCCGTCTGTTAAGATTCCATCGTTCCACCAAACCGAAGAACTGTTTGCGGTGCAGAGGCTAGTTTAGTCTAAACCCGTCTAAAGCTTCACCGGCTCTGGCTCAAAAAACCCGAACGCATCTATCCCCGATTCTAACACGTTTGCAGTAAATAGTTTGTTTTGCTTTGATCTCAGATTCTCTGTTTTTTGTGTCTCCCGGAACTCTAAACTCTGTTTTGTTTCATGCCATAAATTATCTCCGTGCTTTTTTTGCAATACTTTTTCAACATTTGTTTTCCCTCTCTCTCTTTGTGTGCTGTGTATATTTTAAGAATCTGCTCGTGTTTCTTTTTATGCCATGTGTATGTTGTGTATATATATATATATATATATATATATATATATATATATATATATATATATATATATATATATATATATATATATATATATATGTATATATGTTATGTATGCATGCATGGTTGTAAACGTATCACTAGTCCGCACTACGTGTTACTCTATATACTATCCTTTCCAAAGCAGTAGCATTTCTTTTCTTACTCGTAACATTTATCGTGTTTTTTTTAGCATTTTTCTCTCTCTCTCTCTCTCTCTCTCTCTTTATAGCGTTATAAATTAATTCTTACCTACGATACCTTACGCCCCCTAGGAGAACGAGGTGTGTGATGCATTCGATTCCCGTTCTATCGTTTGTTGCGAATTTTTAAATGGCTCTACATTCAATCGACTAGTCTTCGTATTGCGCGCCGTGTGTGTCCTCACACGATTGCCATTCGCTCTACCGCGCCGTGTGACCCTTCAAGGTAAGAAGAGGACACACACTTATCTCCATAAATATCTTTATATACACACACACGCACACGCACACTAACACACACACACACACATACGCCGACTTCGACATCGACAAATAATTAATATGGTGAGGAAACTAAAAAGCCCATAATGCAAAAAGGGAGTGTGACGGATACGTGCGACACGAACTGTCCAGCTTTGCTGCTGGGCGAGAAGCGATTTGGATAACCTAACAAGGGTAACACGATTGATGGTCTAGCGGACAAAGACCATGCAGAATGCTCAAAAGGATGCTTTACCTGACCTGACCTGACCTTCAGCCGCCGCTAGTGGTCGTCGTCTTACTCCATTCGATTCGAGTGTTTGCTTCCTCCTGACAAGCCTGACACAGGAGGAGAACCACATTGTAATAAAATAATCTTTCTCCATAATTTACATCCGCATCCTCATTGCAAGCTGGCCCTAATATGTACACAGATTTCACGCTGCTATTGCCACACGGGCACGGGCGCAGTACACACATCTCCAAGAGACGGTGAAAGCTTATCGATCGATCGTACGCAAGGATGCAGCAGCTTCATAATAATACTGTCGCTCGATCAAGCAAATCTACACAACACTACCGGCTGTCAATACTGTGCAAAAAAGGAAGTAGAAGTAGTAGTAGCAGTAGAAAAAGGGGAAGTTAAAATATACGCTGTGTAACTAATACTCTGAACCAGATGATGCTGCTAGTTTTATGGGTCGGTGATGTGGTCGTGCGTCCACCACTACGATTGATATGCTTACATCGATGAGTGAAACGAATGGTGCACACCGGAAATAAATGACCAACCGTCCTAAACTGGTGGAAACCTCTTTACCTAGTGGCCTGGTGGCGGCATGATGATGCTCCACTCCCGGTGATCTCTTACCCTGCTGGGCTTACTTTAGCATTGTCGCCATACCGGCATACTTGCTGTGGCTCGGTGCCTGATACGACGACGACGACTGGGACGAGGTCGACGCCAGATGGAGGGAAGACTTACCACGTCCACTTCCACCGCCACCACCACCTGCTCCACCACCACCAGCTCCACCGCCTGCTCCACCGACACTGCTACCGGCACTCGATTTCGACGATTTCTTGTTGGCGATGCGGTCCTGCAACTTCTTCAGCAGCTCCTCGATGTCCTCCAGCGAGTAGGTGTACGCCAGGCGACAGTGTTTCGTCTGTAGCCCACCGTCGGCCAAATGCTTTACGGCGTGCTTCAAACAGTAGATGCGTTCCTCCTCCTCCTCCTCCTCCTCACCCGTCGCACTGTCGTCAGCCTCGTCTTCGTCGTCGTCGCCGCCGCCGTTCGTCACCCTTACCTTTACCAGCGAAAGGTATAGGTTGGCCCGGCACCGTTCGCACTCGAACTCGTCCAGCGATGCGCTCTTCTTTTTCGACTCGATCCGTTCCGATTTCGTTACGCCTTGCTCCTGTGCGACGAACGAACGAGAGTATTAATTACAACTGGAAAGAGAGAAAAAGGACATCCCGTCCAAAGCCGTGTTACCTTGAGCGTTTGTCGATGCTGCTTCTCCTTCTCGTAAATGTCGACGATCATCGGGTACGCTTGCACGAGCGTATCATGATTGCTGCGCTGATCGTTCGCGATCGCAAACAGCAGCTGCTCCACGGAGAACATGGTCGGTTCGCAGCTTTCCTGTATGTCCTGCGAGCAAAAGAGAATTAAATTAATTTTTTTTTTTAAAGTGAAATAACCCCCTCACCCCGGAGGAAAACGGTCCCAATAATTACCCGAAAATCTTCCTTCGCCGTGTCGAGCCAGCTGTTGGTCGCGAAGTACACACTCTCCGACACCGCGTACCCGGTGCACAGGCTCGACGTGTACGCTCGGGGAAACACCACCACAAACTGGCCCGGCTGCTGTTCGGTCCGGCACAGCGAAACGCTCCGATCGGTCAGCATGTGCGGTGGAACCATCGCCGTGTCGCACGGTAACCATATCGTTTTGTTCTGACAGTGCGTCGGCACGAGCACGGTCAGCGCCGCGCGGAAATTCGAGTTCTGATCATCCGGCACGCCGTACCAGATCTTGTTCGCGCCCGTATGCAGATACTCGATCCAGGGCAGCCCGTGCGGATCGCGGTACCAGCAGCACGCACTGAACAGCATGCCCACGTGCAGCGTTGGAATGGTAATGCCCATAACGGGGCCGAGCGACCTTAGGATCGAACCACTGTTGTTCGTCAGTACCTTCAGGTTCCACGGGTGTTTGGCGCACGACGAACCCTTCACCTTCGGGTTGGGGAATCCGTACCCAAACGCGCTCGAATCAATCGACCCCGAGTGCACGCACACGTGGCTATCGCGCACGGCAACGTGGCGCCAGTATTCGGCTTCGATTTCCGCCACCGATGGTTCACTGTTCCGGAACCACAGCGACATGGTGTTGCGCGCGATCCGGAAGAATTGGTTCAGTGGCATACTGCGCCCCTTCACGATACACTCCATGGAGCATTCGTCCTCGTCCTCCTCCTCTTCGTCGTCCTCCTCACCGTCGTCGTTCGACTCATCCTCGTCCGAATCGCCACTGTTGCGGATCTCCGACCCTACGCCCTTGTCCGCGTTACGGCGTGCCTTGGCCTCCCGCTTGGCCCAGTCCGCTTCTACCTCGTCGAACAGCTTCTGGCGCTCGGCGGGCGAGAGCGTGTCGTACGGCAGCAGATACTTGCAGTAGATGTCGTCCAGCTTCGAGACGCGATCGTGTGCCGCCTTCGGTATGCACATGTCCTCCGACACGCGGGCCCACTTTTTCTTCTCGATCACCTCCTTCAGGCCACCGAGCTCCTGCACGGTGTGGTACAGCCGGGGCAGATCGACCTCCATCCCGCCGATCACCGGCGGCGACTGCAGGTTGATGCTTTGCGTGGCGAGATACTTCTTGATGGCGGCGTACTCCTTCGCGCTCGGGCCCCACCGGTGCAGCATCTTGTGCACGTACTGGTTGTACGCCATGAAGCGCATATCGTCCGCGATCCGACACTCGGGCTTAAAGCTGGCCGGTGGAATGATGCGACAGATGCCGAACCGGGAAGCGATCGGTGCGATCCGCTCGATGTACTCCATCGGATCGTGGAACTCTTTCTCGGTCGGTTTGAAAACGGGAGCTTCCACCATCTGGGCCGGATCGTCTCGGCGCGGGAAAACGGTGTTGTTGTTCGGTTGGGGTGTGGCGCCCGCCTCATTGCTAGTGCCACCGGTGCCACCACCTGTCCGCCCGGCCGTTGCACCCTTTCCGGCTGCTTTCCCAGTCGGTTTCGAGCGCTGGGAGGAGAGCGATGAGTTGGAAGCGATGCGCGACAGGCCGCGTGACATTGGTTCTGCGCTGGCCCGATCTTCCTGCGTCGGTGTGCGCGCTGCGTCCGTCGTCGAAGGTGGCTGTTCCGCTGCATTGGTAGCGCTGGTGGATTTAAACCGTGACTGCAGCAGCCCAATGGGAAGCAGCTTAGCTAGGCCCTCCTTCCCCAGGGCCGCCGCTGCACCGCCCTGCGCCGTAAGACTCTTGACCAGCTCCTGCACGTTCATCGAGTCGGGCAGCGTGGTTGGGTTCGAACCCATCTCAGCCTTCGTCACCAGCTTCGCATGCATTATGACACGCTGATTTGGACCGTCCGGACCTTCCGTGCCGAGCTTGACCGCAACACCCTGAATGAGTGAATCAGCCGCTTTCCCCGCCGAACCACCGCTCCCACCAACACCTCCCCCAGACCCTCCTCCTGCACCACCTCCACCGGAAGCGGTCGGGCCTTGCAGTGGAATGTAAAACGTTTGTCCACCACCACCAATGCCACCGCCAGTACCAGACGCACCGTCCGGTTCCGTATCACTCGCTTCCTGCTTCACGTGCGCCGGCTCTTCCTTCCTGTCCCCATTCTCCTTCTCACCGACGGAATCGAGTGGTTTGCTCTTGTCGTCGGAATTCATTTTCGAAGCTGCCACCGAAACGCCGGTCGCTGGTTTCTGGAACGCGTTTCGCTCGTCGTCACGTTTACTGCTTCCCCCGGTGGCAGGCTCATTGGACGACTCTCGCCGGCCACTCGCTCCTCCTCCACCACCTCCAGCAACGGTTGCAGCACCACCACCGTGCTGCCTGCGGAAGGGAACGGTCGCGACGGGCATAAAATCTTCCTCCTTATCGAACGAATACACGCTTGGTTCGTTCACCGGGGAAAAGGCGCCAAACTTGTTGCTCGCCTGGGTCGAGGACGACGAGTTAGCTTGGGCCACCTGCTTCGTGGACGCCGGCAACACTGGTGCGAGCTGCGAGCTTTGCGCCGCGGGTGATTGTTTGGCGGCAAGAGCTTCCTGTTTGTATACTGGCGTTCGCCCGGTTGTATTCCGGTAGATGGGCTTTCTTTCGCCCGCTGTTGCTGTCGGGGTTGTAGCTGCAGTACGGGGAGTTGTGGCTGAAACGGGGGCCACCGTTGATGGGGGTGTTTCTGCTTTCGATTTTCGTTGTTCTTTCAACTCCTTCTGTTTGCTGCTGGTTGGTGTAGGAGCAGCTGGCGCTTCCTTCACCGGTTGTCCTTCGGATTTAGGACCCGCTGTGTCCTTGCTGTTGCTAGGCGCCGGTTTTGTCTCTTGTGCCGGTTGCGACACAGTATCCTTTTTCTCTGTCGCCGATGTTGTTGGCGCTGCACCAGGGGCAGCCGCTCGATCGGCAACGGTTGGCGTACTGAGTGGTGTCGACGTGGCCACTGCCGTCATCATTGCAGCCCACCCGGAACCGGCGACCGTTGTCGGCGGTTGTGCAGTAGCTGTAGTAACTGCTGGGCTGGTGGTCGTTTGCTGAACAGAAGATGAGGTCGAAGTCATCGACGCAACTGCCGTCGTCGTCGGTGGTGGTGCGGGAGGTGTACGAGCGCCCGACTCAATCAGCTCCAAATCATCATCCTTCAGATCGTCCTCGATCGGGGACCAGGACGATTCGTAAATCCATTTCTGTATCTGCTCGTGCGTCATGTTTACCTTCGCCTTTCGACGATCGCGCGGCGAAAGATTGCCACCGAGCAGCGATTCGGTTAGAACCGGTGGCCCCAACGGTGGTTTGTGGACGGAGCCACACTTCCCGAGCGTGCACTTCGTATCGAGCGGACCGGAGCTTTGCGCCAAACTGACGCTCGCGATACCGAAGATCTTTTCCGACTCCTCCTTGCTGGGAAGCAGATTCCCCAGCAGCGAAGAGTGGCCCGCTGGTTTATCGCCGGCTGTGCTAGGATCGGCGGATGATTTTTCGAACCCTTTCAGGAAATCGGAATCATCCAGTGGAAGCGTAAAATCACCTTTCCCGGCTGCACCACCAACGGCGCCCGTTGTCGTGCCGGACCGGTTGAAAGGCACGCTGGTGTCGGCCGGCGTTTGGGACGCGTTTGCGGCAGCAGTGCCAGGGGCAGATTTATTCAACGGTAGGAAGGAGGACCCACCACCATCGGCACCCGTTCCGGAGCCGGTTCCAAGCGGGGCAGGCTTGATGGCACGGGTAAAGGGAGCTGCCGTTGGGCTGCCGGTGACCTGCAGAAAGGCCGTCGTCGGTATGACCGTCGGGATGTTTAGCATTTGCGGTATCTTGATCGGACTTTCGGCCGGCTCGACCGTGGTAGACAGCTGCGTATTGTCCATCGATTTGTTCAATCGCGATACGTTCTGTCCCTCGGAGGTGGTAGGACTTTTGAGATGGTCCGACGAAAGGACCGGAGATTCCAGTGGACTGTTGAACGCACTGTTTGGGTTCATTTTTGTGGGAGTTTTCGTTGCTGTCAGGGGGATCGCGACGCTCGATTCCATCGTACCGTTTTGTTTGGCAATGCCGGCTGGCGGGCTTGTTACAGCGGTGGTGGTCAGCGTTGCCGTAGTTCCCCCCTTTTTTGGCATCACTTCATTACCTTTCGATGCCTTTTCCGCAGTCTCTTTTTCCGTCTTCTCGGGTGACGATTGTTCTTCGCTGCCATCCGCGTCGTTCGGTTTCTTTCCATTGTTCCGCCGCCCGCCTTGCGGTGCCGTTTTGGTCGAAGCGGCCGTTTTCGATTTTACCGGTTGCCTGCGTGCCGTCTGCTGCTGGGCCTGTTTGCGCTGAAACTTGCTCGCCAATGGTTCCTCGTCTGAATCGCTAAAGCTTTTCTCGTTCACTTTCGTGTCATCACCGTCCTCTTTCTTTTTCACCTTGCTGCCTCCCTTGGCGGTCGCTGCCTGCTGCCGAGCGTCCCGTGTCTTGCCCGCGTTCGCTTTCAGCTCGTTCTCCATCCGCTCCAGCTTGCGCACGTTCGGCAGCTCGAGACTGTCCAGCGAGGACGCATCGTCGTCCGATTTGTCGTCGTGGTTTAGCTTCCGACCGATCAGCTCCATGTACAGTGTGGCCGCCTCTTTCGTTTTGCGCGAGGGGCGCGATGTGCTGAGCGATTCGACCGGTGTCGAGGACGCTGTTTTCGGTTTCTTTTCCTCCACTTCCGGCGAGAGGGTGCTGTCGCGGGCGGGTGTGGTAGCGTGTTCCGGTGCGGGCGTTTCCCGCTTGCCTTTTCTCGCACCCGCCGGACCCGCCTGCTTGCGGTCCTTATCGCTCGATGGTTCCTCCTCCTCTTTGGATTCGTCCTCTTTAGGTGTTTTGGCGGAGACCGGTTGGGGTTGGGTTGTTGGGGCCGGTTCTTTCCTTTTACGACCTCGCTGGGGTTGTGTTTTGGTAAGCTCCTCAACCTTCTTCGTCACTGCACCGCCGCCACCACCGCCACCAGCACCAAACTCACGCATCTCGGACTTTCGCGAACTAATGTCCGAACGTCGGCTTACGACCGATTCCGAGCGGCGCGTCTTTTTATCAGGCATTTCGTCCGGATCTTTCTCGAGGGCGGTTGTTGCTGGTTCCGATTTGCGGCTTCTACCGGAGCGTGTCGTTTTACCGAGCTCTACCGCATCCGAGGACCGTTTATCGGCTGCCGTAGCGCGCGATAATGGTTCATCATCGTCGGATGAAAAATCAACTCGATCCTGTTGCGGTTGCTGCTTCCGTTTATCTTTCGCATTCTTTACCGCATCCGTATTGGCCGCTACGGGTGGAGGATTGCGCAGTGCGGACAGCCGTGTGGTTCGTTTTTCTTTTCCTTCCTGATCGGAAACATTCGAAGACGCCTGCTGCTGCTGCTGCTGCTGGTGCTGAGTGGGTGAATTCTTCGGCGACTCTTTCACCGATTTCTTGGACGAGCTTGTGCTGCGAGTTCCGCTCACCTTGGAGCCATCTTCCACGGGCGTATCCGGTGGAGACGGATGTTTGCTCGCCCTATTGTTGGGTGTTTTCGTGGACGATTCTTTACCAGTCTCTTCCTGCTGGTTCGATGTCGCCTTTGACGAGGAATCGCGCTTTGCATTGCGAGCAATCTTAGCCGGCGATCCTTTGGCACTTTCGACTTTAGGCGGACTTGAGGCGCGAGATGCGGCTCCACTTCGTAGACCACTTTTCCGCTTGCCAACGGTAGGTGATTCTTGGGCTGAAGGCTTTTTATCCTGCGGCATCTCTTCTTTTTCGACTTCATCTTCATCTAAAGGCTCATTTTCCGAACCATCCTCTTCCTCGTCCGCTTCCTCTTCCTCATCTTCCTCGCCCTGCTGCTCGTCTTGCGCCGATTTGGAAGGAACAGCAGAAGAACGAGTTGCTATTGCCACGTTCACACGTCCACTTTGTCGCTGACCCTGGGTGGTTGCGCGTAGTTTAGCCACACGCTGATCGTGGTACTTCTTGCGCAGGGCCTGCATCTTGTCCTGCGTACGTTTCCGATCGGATCGTGTTTCGGCCGGTGCCGGGTGCTGCTCGGCACGTTTACGCACCGCAAAGGGGATATAAGTGGTGGTGGGAGCAGCAGCTGAAGCGGTTGGCGTGGTTTGCTTTTCTTGTTGGGTGGCCGGCTCCTGCAGGCCGGAGGACTTGGTGGCATTCTCCTCCTTTTTCGGTTCGACAGCCTTTGTGGAGTTGGAACTGGGCGAAGCAATCGGTGCAGGTGATTCCTTCGTCGATGTAGAAGTAGCAGCTGTTTTCGATTGTTGTGACTTTTGCTTCGAACTGCCCGAACCGCCCGGCGTGGAAGCATGTCTACCGCCGCTGGCACTGCTACTATTCCCCGCAGACGTGGTGTTTGTTTTGTTAAAAAAATCTAACGCTGGTGGCAACACCGGTGTGCCACGGAAGCACAGAAAGGTAAGGAAATCTTCCGTGTTGGGTCGCATGTTCGGTAACAGTTCCGGCACCTGGGGCGGGTTAGCTTCCGACCCGGTCCCACTGCCGGGTACGGTTGGTGTCGTTCCATTCCCGGTTCCCGCGTGAGATGAACGATGAGCTCCATCTTTCCCGGGCGTTGGCGGTGCAGAGGAGTAGCTAAGGTAGGACGAGGAAGCCGTTCCTTGTCCCTGGGCAAATTTCCGCTGTGCATGCACCTTCGGGCTGGAAGCGGAAAAGAACAACATGAACACTCACTGAACCAAGCTCATGTATAAATAGATTGACTTACCGTTTTGGAATTTCCGGCGGAGAAAGATCACGCTCTGCTGCTGCGGTAGTGATGGGACCGTTGGCCCCACTGCTACCGGCAGATGGGTTGGTGCTTCCGCCACCGGCTTGTGCAATGGCGGACACCTTACGCCGGCGTTTACCTTCCTTCGAAACGACCATCCTCGTTCCGTCCGTCGTCGACGATATACAATTGCCCGGCTTGTCCTCCGACCGGTGCTGCTGCTGCTGCTGCTGCTACTTACCAGCGGCCCGAAAGGCAACAGTGGTGGCAGCTCGCGCTTAGCTGTCCAAAGCGAAGCGCGACCGGATTGATGCTAATTTTGCCGTTTTGCGGCATGTATGCGTCACGCCAACGATAACACTGAACAATTTTCGTTCCACAAAGCACTGATAGATACCACCGATTGCACCGCTTTCCACCATTGATTCAACTTTTCCGAATAAAGAAACAGTGGAAAAAATCAACACCAACAACCAACGCCAGACCAACGCATCAACGCTGCTGCGGCACGGTTTTTCATCGCCGCTCCCTCCCGCCTACACGGGTTCACACAATGCTACTTCTCTCTGGGCAAAACGCACTACCGGGCGACGATCCTAACTATCACGGACCAATTGCAAATATCACGATAGGGAAGAAAATTTGCGATCACGGGTATTATTAGCAATTGTCTAGAACTCGGAAGAGAGGAAGCATCACAAAAATGATATCCGAAGGGGAAATTCGCTGTTCACTTTGGCAAGCGAGGCTAGGCACCGTTTACACTGCCAGGTTCGGTACGCGAGGCTGTGTGCGATGTAGCGCTTTCTCTGTCCGGCGCACTGTGTTTGTGGGGGAAACTGGGAAAACAGCCGGATAATTTGTTCGTGTTTCGGATGCGTCTCGTGTCGCGTTTGGGAGGGGTACAGGTGCTGTACGCCAAGCAACGATTCCCAACGCGCATCAGTTTGACGTTTGACACGAGCTGTCAATGATGTTGCCATCGGCAGGGTTGCCAAGAATTGCTAAAATAAAATGATTCTTTTTTTCTAGTAAAAATGGCCATTGCCATCAATAATTTACTAATCGCTAAACAAAGGATTAAATTAGGTTTGATTGGATTTAATTTAGAATCTATTTATGATCATTAAAAGTTGTTTTGCTTGATACAATTTGCCCACGGTGAGCGCAATCGTGATCTGGTGTGCGTTTGGGATAGCATGTGTCAAAAAATGGCAAATCAGATTGCGTAGCAAAAGCGTCCTGTAATTTTAATTTACAACCTCGAATACTGCAAGCGGCTACAGGTCTCGATCGCCACATTTACGAAAACTTCCATACACTAGCCGCTAGCGACCGATTCCCGATGGCGGACAGCGCAGGAGAATGGTGTTTGATCGAGAGTGATCCCGGTGTATTCACAGAACTCATCAAAGAGTTTGGTAAGCAAAAATTGTTCGGCAAATGCTCGTATTTACATGTATTACAACCTTGCTTCGCGTTCGCAGGCGTTGATGGTGTTCAGGTGGAAGAACTGTGGAGTTTGGATGAGGACAGCTTTAAAGATCTAGAGTAAGTGTTTCCCGGCCTTGCTTTACCATTTGGTTTCCGACCGGTATGAGTAGCATATCTTTTTCATCCCTTCGTTCGGCAGACCAGTGCACGGGCTAGTGTTTCTGTTCAAGTGGGTAAAGGATGATGAACCGGCCGGTTCCATCGTGCAGGACAGCCGACTGGAGAAAATCTTTTTCGCCAAGCAGGTGATCAACAATGCTTGCGCAACACAGGCCATTCTTAGTATTCTGCTGAACGCGACCCACTCGGACATTAATCTCGGTGCTACGTTGACAGATTTTAAGGAGTTTGCCTGTACGTTTGATGCGTACAACAAAGGTCTTGCGCTCAGCAACGCCAGCCAGATACGAACCGTGCACAACTCGTTTGCTCGGCAAACGTTGTTCGAGCTGGACAACAAGAGCTCCGGTAAGGAGGATGTGTTCCATTTCGTTGGTTACGTCCCGGTCGATGGACGTCTGTACGAGCTGGACGGGCTGAAGGAGGGTCCGATCGATCACGGTGCCGTTGGCTCCGGCCAGGATTGGCTGAAGGTGGTGCGACCGATTATCGAGAAGCGCATGCTAAAGTACAGCAAAGGAGAGATCCACTTCAATCTGATGGCGATCGTGTCCGACCGGCAGCTTATTTATCAGCGCCAGATCGATGAGTTGCTGAAGTCGGACGAGGGTGAGATGGAAACGGATGCAAAGCAGGATAAAATCAACCATCTGAAAATGCTGATCGATGATGAGGCGGCCAAACGTAAGCAATACAAAACGGAGAACATTCGCCGCAAGCACAACTATCTGCCATTTATTGTGGAGTTGCTGAAGGCGCTGGCGGAGAATGGGCAGTTGATGCCGCTGTACGAAAAGGCGAAGCAGCGTGCACTGGAGCGAGAGGCAGCCAAGTCGAAGCAATCATAAAATGGTTCCTTCCTGCATGCATTTTCATTTCGTAATAAACTTTTTCTACAACGGTTATTCAGCTTATGCGTTTGTGTACCAATGAAATGAAAAAAAAAAACAACGAGAAGGAAATTTTGCAGATCATTCGATGGTGCTGGTCAAATTAGCCGGCAACCAACCATCCCCCACTACGCGACGATTGTGGTAAACAAGCCAAAGTCAACCCACGGTTGTAAACCAAAATGAAACGTCATGAAGGTAAATAGAACATAAGAAAACATCTGTGAAAACAAAATCCACCGTATCAAAACAACGAACTACCGATTGGGAAATTTACTTGGTCCATTACGGTGTTTCCTGCACACAAAACAGGAAAAATAACAGCCAAAAGGCTTCAGGTGTCAACCAGCGCCTATACTCGGCAATAGTACAGGGCAACCACACTACGGCCAAAGAGGGCTCAACAGAAAAAGTGGTAACCACAAAAAGTGTCCCCACCCAGGTGGGTACAATTACTAGAAAAAAATCCATTGACGAACCAGGCTGCAGCAAAGCACTGGAACGCATAGACTACGGTAAAAGTGTCTCGAACACTATGACACTTAACAAAAGAGCAATGTCCGACAGCTCCTATCCAGACACAGACGAGGAAAAAGCAGGGGTCTCCCAGCATGATTTTAAAAAGCCACACAAAAAAAGTACCAAAACGAACGAACGTAGCATACTATAAACTGCCAAACAGGTTTTTTGTTGTATAGGTTTTTGTTAACATATAAAAAAAAGAAAAGATAAATTTGTTCAATATTATGACATCCACATTAAAAATACTACAAACAAACATAACCAGCCTCATTAAAAACAAAGACGAGTTAGAAAGAATTCTACTCGCACAAGACATCACAGCAGCTTGCATCTGTGAAACTTGGTTAGACGACAATAATCTACATAAATCCAAAATCCACAACTACAACCGCATAAACAGCAATAGATCGGACGGCTATGGAGGCACTGCAATTTACCTCCAAAAAAAACAAAAAATTTAGAACAATCAATAGACTTAGTAACGAAAACATACAAATCACAGAAATTGAACTCATACAGGATAAATTCAAAATAATTTGCATCTATGCAGCCCCTAGGACCCCGATTCAAGACTTCAAAGACACCATTACGCAAATAATACACAATACAAACAACAGGAAATGCCTAATAGCCGCAGACCTCAACTCGCATCACACCTCATGGGGAAACCCTTGGAGCGACAATAAAGGTACGTTTATAATTAACGAAATAGACAATACTCAACTAACAATTTTGCACAACAAAGAACCTACATACATCCCCACAGACTTAAACAAAAGAAATACAGCAATAGACTTAACATTCGTAACAGAAAACATAACCGATAAATGCACAAGGGTAGTACTAGATCACCACATGGGAGCCACCAATCACAAAACAATTATCACAACTATAGAAACAATCAATCACAAACAAGCCCGACTAATAACAAACAGGAAAAAACTTTACCATGAATTAAAACAAATGGAAATAGAGGAACACACCTCAGTGAAACAAATTTTCCAGAAAATAGACACAATAGTAAAAGGAAACACCTCTAAATCAAAAAAAACACTAAAAATCTGGTGGAATAGAGAAACGGAAAAAGCTTGGAAGGAAAAAAACAAAAGTAGACAAATTTTCAATAGAAACAAAACAATAGAGAACGAAATTGAATTCAAGAAAAATCTAGCTAAATTCAGACTAATTAAAAGAAAACACAAAATCCAAAAATATGAAGAGAAACTTAGCGAGATAAACAATTGCACTAACACCACAGAATTATGGAGATTTATAGGAAAAATCGAAGGCAAAAAAACAAACACAAAAGATGAAAATCTCATCCACAACAACAAAGAGGAAGCAAAAACATTTTTAGAAGAAAATTTTCAAAAAAATAAGAAAGGGAACAAAAAACCTTATCAATATGCTAGGCCATTAAACATTATCATGGACGAAGAAAGATGGCATAACATTCTAAAAAAAAAGAAAAATACAGCCCCAGGGCCTGACAAAATCTCCTACGAAATTCTGAAAAATATAAATAGACCATCGGTCAGTAAAATAGTAAAGGAGATAAATAACATGTGGGAAAAAGGAAATTTAAAAAAGCAATACAAACACATAGAAATAGTGGCGATACCCAAACCAGGGGCTGATAGAAACAACGCTAAAAACTATAGGCCCATAGCTATGATTCCGGCTATCACTAAAATCATAAATTCAGCAGTATTAGAAGACCTCAACAGACACTGTCACAACAACAACATTATACCAACAACTTCTTTTGGCTTCAAAAAAAACTGTACCAAAAACCAATGCGTCAACTATTTAGTGAATGAAATTACATCCAACAAAAGAAAAAACTGGTTAACTGGAATAATGTTTATAGATTTAAAAAGCGCGTACAACAACGTACACACAGACTCGCTCATACAAATTTTGGAGCAAAACCAGATTCCGATAGAAATCATTAGATGGGTAGGAAGTTTCTTAAACAACAGAACGATAGAAATAAAATCAGAAGGAGAAAAGCTAAAAAAATTAGTGTCAGACGGTTTACCACAAGGGGATGTCCTCTCACCCACCTTATTTAACATCTACACCAAAAAAATCCACGAAACACTCAACAATAGCGACGGAAAAGTTTTACAGTATGCGGACGATTTCGTAATCATTCAAAAAGGGAAAACAGCCACAGAACTGGAATATAAGATGCAAACAGCGATCAATAGTTTTACAAATACAATCCAGGAACTAAAGCTTCCAATTAACATAGACAAAACAAAATTTATGATCTTCAGCAAGAAACCCCAAAACATCACTATACAAATAAGAAACCAGCGAATAGAAAAAGTTACAGTTTACAAATATCTCGGAGTGTGGATTGATGGCAACCTATTTTTCAAAAAACATGTAGAAGAACTCAAGGATAAAGCTAGAAAAAGATTACAGTTAGTGAGAAGGATATGTAACACCAAAAACAACCTCAGCCCTACGAAAACCATTACTGTACACAGAGCCATTATAAGGAACATTTTGGAAACTGGCTCCCTGTACACTCTAAATGCAAAAAAAAACTTACTAAACTCAATGAATTCAATTACAAACCAGTCACTCAGAAAAGTAACGGGTTGCTCTAAAACAACCCCTATTAACACGCTAATGGCGATTGCAGCCGAAACCCCACCACACATTAGAGCAAGTTATATAGCCAAAAAGGACATGGTCAAAACATTAATATACTCTCCGATCCATAGGGACCAAATGAGAAGAACCATGAGAGAAAACTCAAGAACCAGATCAAGAAACAAATCGTACATGGAGAATTTATTCCAGAACAATCTGAATATTTTTGAAGAAACAGCAAGAATCAAAACAAATGACATCAATGGAAGCACAAAAATTCGCTGTGAAATCGAACCCAACATATCAAAAAACTCTACAGCAGGGAAAGTATACCTCAAACAATTTTGCGAACAGGAAATAAAAAAGCTAGGAACAACGAACACTCTAATTTTCACTGACGGGAGCAAGAGCGATGAGGGATGCGGAATCGGAATATACATAAGACCTCACAATAATAACAATAACAGATACTGGGCACATAAATTCAAAACAAAAAACATAACTCCAATTACGTCCATAGAATTAGCAGCCATAGAAAAAGCCATTAACATCATAACGATAGAAAAAATAGAAAACCCAATCATCCTTACAGACAGTCAAGCTGCATGTAAAATCCTCATTAACGCACAAAACCTCGATCACATCGACGAAATAGTCTATAATATACTCAGAGGATGCAAACACTCTAACGCTCAAATAAGATGGATTCCAGGACACTTAGGTCTATATGGAAACGAAAAGGCAGATGAACTAGCAAAAAAAGGAGTGCACGCAAAAGACATATACAACAACAAACTACGTTTGGCAGATGTAAACCATATGTTAGTTGAAAACATGAAAAAAGAAACTAGAGAATGGTACAAAAAAACGTGTGAGCAAAAGGGAAAAAAATTCCAAAGATTCCAAAAAGAGTTCGAAGACAAACCGTGGCACCACAATTTAAGCATCACACCCCACGACATCAAAACAACAAACAAAATCATAGCTGGACATGATCTCTCAAAATATTGGCTCAACAAAATGAGAATCACCGAAAACGGAAACTGTGATGCATGTAATATTCCCGAAACAGGAACACATAACATCTTTTACTGCAACAGATACCAGACCCAACGAGAAAAATACGACATCTCCTTCGACGCATTTTTAGAGAAATGGAAAGAGCCGAACGGACGCATGGTCAAAAATATAACCAAATTCATACGAGAAACAAAAATCTCACTTTGAATAGAACCAAGCAAGACATGAAACATGCAGCATAAACGAAAAGCATAACACCACTCATCTGACAAACAGACCAAGCAGAAAAACAACAGACTCCGCAACCGGGTAGATGACTCTTGAGCAGTCCTAGGACTCAGTCGAAAGCCCAAACGAAACAGTTAACCTTTGAATATGTGGGGGGAACAATAGTTGCTCATACGCATAGAAGGCTATACCCTGTTTCAACAAAATAGAAGAAGAAGAAGAAGAAGGAAATTTACGACTCGTTGGAAAGCGTTCAGCTTGAAACAAACCGCCCAAAGTTATGGTTCAATAGTGAGATCATTGCGATAGAGTACATTATAGCAGTGCTTTCGATCAATTACTAAAATGGCAGAAGAACTGGCACACGATTACTCTGGCTACTTCAAGGCATCGAACCTAGATCAGGAGGTAGAAGTTCCCGGTATTCCCTTTCCCTCTTCAAGCTTAATCTCATGTTTCATCCGTTTTTTTTACAGCTAAAACCGATCACGGTTGGGATCGATCGGATGATGCTGCGATTGGAAGAGTTTGAAAACTTGCTCGAGCTCGTAAAGGCCGAATCGGGTGTGGCGCTGAACCAGAACGTACCGAAACTGTTGGCGCTACACCCTGAGCTGGACGTGCTGTGCGAGCGTATCGACAAGCTGGAACAGTTCGTGCAGATGGTTGGCCGGAATCTGGATGCGGTCGAGAAACAGGTGCAGATTGCGGAGGAAGAGCTCGACATACCGGACAAGACGATAAACGTGCTGCTAAAGTCGTTGAACATTTTCGGCAAACCGAAACCCACCGAACGGCTCACGAACCGGAACGCAAACGGGACGTACGAGCCGGTGCCGGTGTTCAAGACGGAACAGTACTTCCGACCAAATGGACCAGAACAACCGAACGCAACCTCCGATAGGCTAAGCGAAGAGGAACAACCATCGCCCTCCTGTGAAGACGACTGTGATACTGGAACGCCGGAAAAGTGAATTCATTTGGTTGGATTATTTGCAACTGGCGTGGACATTTTTAAAGGAAGCAATCAAGACAATGAAATGTAATGCAATAAGCTCATTAAACCGTAATACGATAAAGTACTTTACAAAATAAGCTGTCGAAAATGGGTACGGGTTAATGTAGAAGAGAAATGCAGCAAGTTTTAATTTGGTGGGATCAACAAGAACTCAGATTTCAGTTTCTTGATGCCAGATATCGGATCTAAGAGCCCAGATTCGAGATCTCGAATCGTCGGAGCCGGGATCTAGGAGCCAGGACCAATGTTTTATCTTAAGGTATTCTTCCGTTTTAACCCAGAGTTACTCCAAAATCCAGAATAAAAAGAGAAACTGGCAACAAATCAATTCAATGTGCACGGCGAGCTTTCGATACGAACCCTGCTTTTTTTGGAGAATGTTTTGACAGCGTGACAAACGTCAACACTCTGCTGGAGCTTTCTTTTTGCTACTGGTGCGCGTTGGCCTGCAGGGGTGGGAAAATCGCTATCACATCAACCAACCAACCGCACACACTCACAGCTAGTCTCCACCATCCACGCACAACCAAAACATTCCCGTGTGCGGGGCAACACACAACCATTACTTTTTAGATCGATGGCTACAGTGTGATTTTTCCCAGTAAAGAAGCCTGTTGGATAAGAACGTGTGTGTTTGTGAATAGGCATTACATTGCAACAACAACATTCCAACAACAACAACAGAGATTGGTGATAATTGGGCTGGTATAGAAGGGTTTTCCGAAAAACGTGAACTGCAGCGGTGGCACGGTGGCGCACCAGATGGGTAATTAGTATTAACGGGGCGCGGTGCACGAAACTCGCGCGATAACACGCCTCCGGCAACGATAAGGTTGTTGAACGAGATTAATCTAAATCAACGGTGTGTGTGTGTGTGTGTTCACGCTCGGTCCGGTTGTTGCGTCGCTATCCTAATCTGTGTCCTTCCGGTATGACGAGCGAGCCGTTTTTCCTGGGCGAAGGCTAACATATGTTTTGCAAAGCAGACCGACTGGGAAGACCATTCCAAACCGGGGGGCCGTTGATGAGTGGCTGAGAAACGTGGCAAGTTTTGATTTCATGCAATGCCGGATATGCTAACACAGCGTTGACCCTTCTTCTTCGTTTCCATAGGAACGTTCAAACAAGAACACGCACAGTATTGGAACGGCACAAGCACGACACGACGACTGCTGTGATAGCTGCCAAGCACTTAATATCATTAATATTAACCTAGTAAATGACTAACGCACCGTTCGGGTATTCTCATACGGACTACAATTATTAGCCACATCATTGGTCTGCTTTGAACGATAAGCAACCTTAAATAAGCGCGTAATCCCAGTAGCAGACAGCGGGAAGCAACATGGTCAACATCAAGTATGAACGTGTGAAACAGACGACCGATCAAGAAGGTGCGCCAGAGGAAGAAATCGAGCTGGAAACGAATCGGCGAAGCAGTTCCGACCATCGAGGCCAAGATGCATTGCAGTACCACCAAAGCAGCACGCACCACTCCGGTTACGGGCACCGAACCAGTCAGTACATCGTCGCAACGGCGCCCGGCAGCAATAAGCCCTACGGCGATGGTGATGTGCGCACCAAGACGAAAAATGCATTCGCCAACCGGATCGTCGTAACGCTCGTGCTGATCGTTTGCTACTTTTCACTTTCGATCGGGCTTACCTTCTACCAGCGGCATCTGCTGCAGCACTTTAAGCTACCACTGTTTGTGGTACTGTACCATTTGGTGATTAAGCTGATGCTGTCGGCAGTCGTCCGGGCCGTGCTGCGGTGCGTTACGAGAAAACCACGCATCTTGCTCGATTGGCGAACGTCCGTGCGAAAAATTCTGCCCACCGGGTTAGCCAGCGGGATCGATATTAGCTTCTCCAACTGGGGTCTGGAACTGGTGAAAATATCGCTGTAAGTAACTATCCACAGCGAATTTGAACTCGAAAGCAATGGTTACTATAGATGTTTTCGTCTCTCACGCGGTTTAGGTACACGATGACCAAATCGACAACCATTGTCTTCATATTGATATTTGCCATACTGTTGAAGCTGGAGAAGAAGGTAAGTGAATGGATTTGTTGGCTTTCTCGGCATTTAAAAGTACAACTTTCTTTCATCCACAGAGCTGGTCTTTGGGGGCCATCGTCGTCATGATCTCGGGAGGTCTGTTTATGTTCACGTACAAATCGACCCAGTTCGATGCACTCGGCTTTTCCTTCCTGCTATTTGCATCCCTTTCGAGCGGTATCCGCTGGACGTTTGCACAACTGATCATGCAAAAGTCGAAGCTCGGTCTGCACAATCCGATCGATATGATATTCCACATGCAACCGTGGATGATACTGTCCGTACTGCCGTTCACGATCGGGTTTGAAGGTATATTCTACTAAATCGGTCGTTGTTGTTCACCCCATTCACGTTCTACATGCGTTTCCCCGCTTACAGGACGCAAACTGGTGGAAGGTTTCCATATGGTGCAGCAGCTGCCATCGAACATTGTGGTCGACATGTGGGCGAAAATTTCCATCGGTGCGTTCATAGCGTTCGCCATGGAGGTGAGCGAATTTATGGTGCTCACCAACACCTCTAGTCTCACGCTGTCCGTAGCGGGCATATTTAAGGTAAGTGTTTTCGTTGCGCCTTGCTGTACAGCCGTACAAATATTCTTTTATTTCAAATGCCGCACTTTGTACTTGCTAACAAATCTTTAAACCTGGAATACGGTTGTGTGCTTCAATGCACCGCGGGTGGGAGAAAAACGATGTAAATTGTTGGGGAAATTATGTTTGTTTCGCTTCTTCTACGGACGACGGTTCGGTAGCGGAGGAAGCTGCGGTGGGTGCCACAGCAGCCGCCTCGGTGCGCAATCCCCGTATGCTGATATCGTACACTATTTCCTCGATCTTCTTCACGTCGTACTTGAGCGCATCGAAGCGCTTGCGAAGCGAGTCGTTCTTGAGATTCAACAGCCGGAAGCCTGAGTTGAGATCAGCCACAAACTTTGAGATCATGAGCGGCCGCTCGTAGTCACCCAAAATGACGGAGTTGACGGCATAGCGGCTCTAGAAAAAAGGGTTCTTATTAGTAACGCGAATCGAGTAAAAAGCTTACATAAAATCCGAGATACATACCAGCTCCGAAGCGAGCTGTAGAATACCTACTAGGTAGTCCTCGATATCTAGATGAAATCCTTGCTTTTGATCAATAGTCACTAGAAAATAGAGGGTATCGAAAACACAAATTAGCGTTTGAAGGTACGTGGCAACTGAAAACCGACCACAAACTTACGTCCTAGAATTTCTGCCGCCGTCTCCCGATTAACGAGAAACCCTTTCTCGAGATAAATCGTGAGCGCGATTAGAAACACGATACGCTGCGTCATGTAATGCCAATGGTCGTGATACCGGTAGTACTGTCCGGCCGGAATGAGTGCCGCCAGCTTGCCGTACCCTTCGCGGCAGGTTGCGAAGATGGTTCGTGCCTTGGCACAGGCCGCCGGCACATCGGCCATACTGCTGTGAATGATTTGCAGCACGATGGCCGCTTCCTTCGCGGCCTGATCGATGTCGCGTACGATGTCACGGATTTCCTGGAAAACAGGCAAGGCGGAACCGGCATTGTTAACTCGCGCCTAGCATGGAACGCATCATTCGGTGTCTTGTTTATGCGTGCACTTACCGTACGCAGCTCCTGCTCCTTTACGAGATAATCGTTGAAGCTGTCGAAAATGTTTTTCACATTGTTCTGCATTGTATCGGATTGTAATTTGTGGTTAAATACGTCGGAAAGTAGATTTCGAAGTGCAAAAAAGGGACCGTTCGCGTTCGAAGTGTTTTTGTGTATGCCGCGGCAGCGTTGTATTTTGACAGGTCAAGACGCGACCAAGGTGATTAGAGCGGGAGCTGTCATTTGCGATGTGCGAAGAGTACAGTGCGTCACAAAAATAGTGCAACACAGTGACGCCTTAAATATACAAGCATTTTCAATTTTTCACGCATTGGATCATGCAGAAAGTATCCGCGTATCTTTTAAAAGTGTTTTTAGAGAAATACTTAATTAATTATTCTTTAAATCATTACGTATTCCTCTTTTTGCAATCTTGAGAGGTGTTTGTCTCAATTATAACTATTGCGCAAGCTTTTTTAACCAAATTAATTCGAAACTCTTCTCTAATCGAAACATTATTATGCTTAAAGGAAATTTGTCAACTGGTGCTTGCCGTCGAGCTGAACGACGAGCATCTCAGCATGGTGAACGTGCTCGGTTTGGTCATGTGTCTGGGCGGCATCTGCTGCCACGTGGTACACAAATTCTTAACGTACCGCGACGAATCGTCCAAATCTTCACTATCGGATAAGTCGACCGGCGGGTACATCGAGGATCACGACGACGAGGACGACGATATGCACCCGGCCGGTGTGCTGGGTAGTAGTAAAAATGGCGTTCTTAAGTTTGGCAACGGTGGCACAGGTGGTAGCGTCGGTGGAGGAGTAGGAGGAGGAGGTGGTGGTGGTGGTGCCGGTAGTGCTCGATACAAAGGTGGCCAGTACAGACCGCTGCTAGTCAATGAGGCGGACGATTCGGACCATCTGGTGGTGGAGAACCGGAACTACCTGTCGGACGATAGTGAGCAGGAGGAGAACGGTACGCAGGACGTACTGTTCGACATACTTAAGCGCCGCGAGCGATAGTCATTCCAGGCGGGCAAGGGCGTAGCACCTTTTTCCGAACCTTTACGCTAACCAGGCCACAGATAGGATGTACTGCGCCCACCGGTGTTTGGGAGGGTAGAATGTTGTTGAGATGTATGTTTTTGTTTTTGATTCGTTGTTATTCGCCGTAAGCTAATATTACTTCTGCCCAAGAGCTGATGTGCGCTGCTCGGTGCGCTGGGTCCGAGCTCTGTCCAGTGATCCTGGTGCCGAGTAGCGACCATTGCTGTTCCTAGCAGATACGAATTATTCCAGTCAACTTTGCATTACATAAATGTACATATACTTAAAGTTTTTTTTTGTTTTGAAGCTAATGCATTTCGCATCTTTGGTTTGAAGTATGCGCTTTTTCTATGCCATATACAAACAGCGGGTATAGAAGAGAGCCGATTTTAAACACCATTTTTATTAACGCTTGTGGGGCGCCGTATGTGGCATTTAAGGAGTATAGAAAAACAAAAAGGTTAAACAGTATGTGATGTTTTGTTTTTAAAGTTAGCCAACATTGTGTGTAAGATTTTGAGTTAGAACAAAAAGGTTTACTTGAACTGACTGATGCGCTTATGACGCGTACCGTACACACTTTGTGAACACTACCTACTGCTTACTTACCTGATTTTCTACTACTGTTACTATCTTAGCCAAAACGGAAAATTTTACCCAGTTTAGTCGATTTACTACTTCCATTATATTCGCCAGACAAGAATAACACCCCGCCGGTTGCATTGTTGTTGAGATAAAGTTATATTTTTAATCCGGATACACAAACATATACACCACTTACCTCCAGTACGACCAGACTTAAATGAAGCAAAAAAACATGTGTAAAGATTGAAGATAGTAACCATTTCCTGTACGAGTAGGAAATTTTTAACATGAAGGTTTTTATTGTTTCCCGTTTTTTTAAATCGTAAATTATAGGAAAAATAATCGATGTGACAGAGAAAACGGATTTAGCACAAGTTTGTTGGGCTTTAGCTTAATTCGTGGTAGTTCACTGTAGATGGCGCAGCAACTGTCACCGTGGTTTGACAGCTTAAGGAGTACACAGGCATAAAAAACCTTCTTAGTACAATGAAAGGGATATTAACGGATTCACACAGAAAAATTATAACATTACGTACTACGAGCTTCACCTTAGCACGATACAATTATGACCGGAAACTTAAATTTAGAGCATTTTAAAACCATTTAGAGCATTTTTCTACAGCATCAGAAAACGAATGCCACGAATTAAGCTAAGGCTAACTAGCGAACAAAACCAAAACAAATCATCTTATATCCTTGCGTGTTTGTGTGAGTGTGTGTGTGTGTGTATGTACACCGTTGTGATCAGCAAATAGGAGAAAACTTAACGAAAATAATAAAAAAGGAATCGATCAATCACAACCATACACCAATAGACGAAAGACCGTCACTGAAGAAAGAAAAACCAGCGATCGAAAAACAAAATGGTGAACACACTTTTACACCCCATTTTTTTCTTCACATTTTTATTGCATCCGACACCGACTCCAATTGTTCGGCATTTGATTTATGTTTTTTTCTTCTTATGTTTTTTTTTTGTTTTTTTGTTTGTTTGCTTAACACTCATTCGGATTTGTTTTTTGTTTTGTTGTGTCTGTTTTATAATATTGTTTCCTTACTTGGATTTATATACCTATATGTTTGTTTTGTTTTTTTTTCACCCCAAATGTTTTTTCTTCTTTACTTACGTTTATGTCACGAAACGTTGGTTTTCTTTCCCGTCCTTGTCTCTTCGTATTCGTCATGATATTCATTAAGCACATCGTATTTGGGGTTTTGTTTTTTTCTGCTTGGGTTTTCTTTTCCTTTTTTTGCCTGTTCTACACATGTATGATTTGGGTTTTCTTTCGTTTTTTTTAACGCATAAATTTGATACTCTTACCAGTCCG
Source organism: Anopheles stephensi (assembly GCF_013141755.1). Classification (NCBI taxonomy): domain Eukaryota; kingdom Metazoa; phylum Arthropoda; class Insecta; order Diptera; family Culicidae; genus Anopheles; species Anopheles stephensi. The sequence continues at coordinate 21,458,822 of NC_050203.1, forward strand.
ATCTTTTGTTTTTTTTTCTTCTATCTCATAAGTGATTGTGGATTTCGGGTGACATTAACAATTTTCGCTTTTTTCCTGTTTTTTTACGTTTTCCTCTCGTTTCTTTGGGGCTCGATAAACACATATTGACACACGCACACACACACACACTCCCATTTTGGGGTACTATTTCTTCTTACCATGGTAACAGATATCCATTCTTCCGTCTTTAGTAACACCTAGCACTTTTCCAATTGTTTATTTCATTTTGTTTTTCTCACACACTTTAACTAGTTTTAGGTTTTTATTTGCTTTTGTTCCTGCTCTTGCTTGCTTTTGCTTTTCCTTTCTTTTTTCGTTTTTTTTTTATTTTCTTTCTCTTAATTTCCTCTTCCTTTTTCCATTTCAAATGGTTTTCCCTCAAACTTCCTTTTTTCCCTCAGCCCCCCCTCCCCCCCCCCCCATTGCTTACCAACCATATGCGTGTGTGGCGTGTGTGGCTTCTACGCTTATGCTACAAACATTTATCTGGGCATTGCATGCAAAGTTGGGACCACCGACACCGATTAGCCACTGAAGAATGACAGACGAATGAGCGAAAGAAGACTCTCGCACTCACGCAAGAGTTGTTTATTGTGGATTGAGCGGGTTTTTCTTTCTCCGAGCCGCGGAAAATTGTTGGGAAGCCATTTCATTGAAATGTTTGTTTGTGCTTCCCTCGCCCGGAAAACCTCCTCCCACTACTGTAACACTTAATTTGGTAAGTAACATTGTCTCTAGCCATGGACAGAAAATGGTGGATTTTGTTGTTTGCTTGTCGCGCGTGTTCTATTCGCTCTCGAGCCTTCCCTTGTTTCTTAGTAAGAGCAAAGTAAAGTAAAATGAAATTTGTTCGTCTTTTTAATGATTTTTTCTTCAAACGTTTGATTTGAAAAAAGGAAAAGGAAATTAAAATTGAAAAACAGGACAGCCAACGCATACACGATTATCATTTAAACCAGACCGGCTGGCTTGCGCTTGGCTGAACCTCGTCTTTTCTAACTTGTGATTTTTTGTTAAAAAAAAGGAAAACAAATAAGGTTTTACTTAATATAAGGTAGTTTTCAAAAATTTCCGATTTGTTTCTAAATGTTTCTGGTTTCTTCTCTTTGTTCTGTGTGCTTGTGCTTTTGCTTATGTTTCAGTCCGTTGTTTTGTTTTCCTAATTCAATTCACTAACTTCTCCTTGTTGCCAATTTTCACGTACCTTCTTCTTCTTCCTCCTCCAAAAAATATGTTATTTTCTCCTGTGCGTGTGTGTGTGTGTTCTTTTTTGTCCTACTAATTCACAAACACTTCTAAGGGTTGTTCTGTGGAAAGACGTATGATACACATCTAATATAACACAGCTTGCACGTGTTTGCTTCGGACGAGCCACATAAAAAAAAATGTGACTCTACTGTTTTCTTCCATTTTCCTGTTTATCAGTTTGTTTTTTTTCTCTCTCCCTTTAAAAGAGTTTAAACTGTGGAACGAATCGCTTTTGGTTAGCGCCTACGATGCGAATGCATACACACAATGGGGGTGGAAATTCGTTTTTCCTTGTTTTTCCTTGTTTGGTTGTTTGTAAATTACATTAAAAACACGTACCAGAGGAAGGGATTATTTTGCTACCATTTTTTTTGTCTTGCTTTGCGATTGCATTTTGACTCTCTCTCTCTCTCTCGCTTGTCTTTTCGTTCTGGTAATGTTTTCTTACATTAGTTACCTCTTATAAGTGGATTTGCTTCTTTCATCTTATTTGATTTCTTTTTCTTGCCTGTTTCTCTGATATTTGTTATCTTATTACATGTAGCTGATCGTTTACCTAGTTGATAGTTTAGATAATGGTTTGTTGTGAGCTATATGGCATCTTGCATTTTTTTAAATTAAATCTTTAACACTAAGTAAATGGAACATTAGAGGGAAAAAAACGTTTTGAGTGGACAAAAAAGAGAGAAAGAAGGTGGAAAGTTGAAAATGAAATGAAAAATAGAACTTGTTTACACTTTTAGCATCATCTTATGCACCACTAGCTCGTCAACGTTGTTTCTTTAATATGTTTTGATTTTCCTTTACGAGAGTCTTGTTTCTCTCCATTTTTGTTTTGCAGAGCGGGAAATTGAAAATTTAATTTTCACAAAACATAATAAAAAATGTAACGGGTTCGAAGCAAATAATTTTGCAAAGTACATCAGTCGTTAGGTTTAGATGCAGTGAGACTTGCTCCCTACCGGGGACACTACCACCACCTGCCTTGGAAGTAGTAGCAGCTTACCGAGCTTACGAGTAAATTGAGCTACATTTTAGTTTGTTTGTTTGTTCGTATGTACAGTACGGTAGAGTAGAGTTGTATAGAATAGTGAAGAATTGGTCCATAGAGTGTGTGTGTGAGTGTGTGGTTTTTTTTTCGTCTAAACTTGCATTGTGGTCGGAGTTTTTTGTAGTTGAAACATTGCTTTCGATTAAAAACAAGGAGGGTTAGGTGAATGTTTCAATTAAAATTGGATTTAAAAAAGTAAGTAAGAACTTATACTAATTTTTAAAAGTAAAATATTCAACAATTCTAATGAAAAAAAAAAGATAAGAAGAACGAAAGAAACAAATTTTTTATAAGATAATAAATCCAAAGCATAGTTAGAAATTAAAATTGAAAACGAAAAAGAAAGACTAATATAAAAAACAAGCAAAACAATACAAAATAAAAGAGAGATCAAATAGAAGAAAACAAAAAGGGGGAAAAATTCACCAGAATGACAGTTGAACGGTGCGTAACAGAGTAGGTAGCGTAACCCGAGTACGGAAGAAACAAAAAACAAAAAGCAACGAACTAGCTCAATTGCTGTTGAATTTACCTCCTCGCCAATCATTCTCGCAGCAACATCTTGTCTCGCAATCGCCACCACCTTCATCGTGTTTTTGCATCTGCTTTATTTTGTGTTTTTTGTTTTGCTATATTTTAGTTCGTTCCCATTCGGTTTGCTTTTTCTCATCTTCTAAATGGACTTTTTGGACCGTTTTATTCCAATTTCATTCATTCATCGTCATCGGTTTTTGTTTCTATTTTTATTTCTGCACACTTACATTAATCACTATGTCACGTGTACGCGCCCCGTGTCGTCTAGAAAGGTAGAAGTAGTAGTAATAGTAGTAAAAGTTGTGTGAGTGTCTGTTTCGGTTTCGGGTTTTTCGAATACTTTTCACTAGAAAGGTAAAATAAATCGCGTAGCAATAGGGTGCCGCTCGTACCACCCTTGTGTGTGTGTGGGTTTTTGAGTTTGGTAGAATAGTTCTAGAAAAAGTGAGCTTCTTTCTTAATGGCTGGCTCACGCTATTCTCTCACTTTCATATGATTTACTCTATTTTCCTTTCTATTTTTTTACTAATTTCGGGATTCCGGTTATTGATTTTTCCTATTACGGGGCTTTTGTTCTGTTGTTGTTTCTTCACTTGGTTTTTCTATTACGATTACGATGCCTTTTATACTGGGTTCCCTTTCTGCTTCAGTTGTCAGTTTTTCCTTATGTGAGGAACATTGTAGGAGAAACAACGAGGGGAAAGGGGCTGAGGAGAGTGTTTCTATTCGAGAATGTGTCTATATGGCGACATTCCTGTTTGTTTGTTCGTATTCTACTCTCCTTGATTTGTTTCCGAATCTGTCTATCTTTGATTGATTGGGTTTTCTTTTTTGTTAGGTTTGGTTCAATGTTAACCACTGTTTGTTAACGTTTTTGTTCTCGTTTTTTTCCATGTCTCTTGACACTTTTCTATTTCTCGATTTATTTCTCTTTTCTATTACACTTTCTTCAAGTTTCTTTTTTGTAGTGTAGTATAGAAAACCTCTTGTTCCACAATTAGTTTGTTCGTAAGAAAGGTCACCGCACACTCGAGGTTTCGACCGAAAATATGGATGTGTTACAATTACGGGGCAGCGAGAAAGACGTTGCTCTTAGAAAAGGCAGCCTAAATGGGGGTAAAGTTACAAATTGGACCGAAATTGGGGACAGTTGGACGATCGATACCAGACCGATCGTCAGGACCCGCAGCCCTTTTTTTTAGCAGGAGTCGAAAAATACATCTAAAAACGGTTACCCATGACGTAGTGGTTGGTGGTGGTGGTGGTGTTGGTGATGATGGAGGTGATGCGTTTTACAGCCTTAAAACGCACAATTCTATTTATTTTACGTTTCAATACACCGTTTAGAGCGATTGTGTTAAGTTATGTTAGTGGTTTGTTTCCATTTTGGTTTTGTTTTCTATTTTGTTTTTACTGGTCTATGGTTTACACATTTAACTCTACCCGAAAGGTTCTGTTTCCCTTTTAGTTTTGTTCTATTATCCTCTCTTTGTTTGACGACTTTACGTGAACCGGTGTGTCACGTGATATTTTACATTGATTCTATTGTTACATGTATGTAGTTGTAGAAGTGTTGGGTGATCAAATCGCAACGCCACGAGAAGGAAAAGCCAAAGGAATTTTTTTTAATCCAATCATACTCGGTTGTGATATTTGGAGCATTAATTTAATACTTTAATAAAAACGAAACAAAAAAGAAAACACACGCAAAGTAACCATTTTGCTTATTAACTTATTGACCACATCTTAACGTAATAACATAAAATAAATAATACACTCTTTGCTAGTGTGTGACTTTGCAAATGTTTGTTCTACCGTTTCTTTCTCTAATCATTCGAATTTGTTCTCTTGTTTGTTCCTAATCTGTATACTTTCTGTTGTTATTATATATTTTCTTTTTCTTGTGTGTGTGCGCTACCACTTACTTAAAAGTGTGTGTCACTTCTTCTTCTTCTGTTGTTTGATTCTGTCAGTTTGTTTGTTACGGAAGGAGTTTCCAGGTTTCGGTTCCTGCTTCACTATTTCTATTTTATGTTGTGCTTTGTATTATCTGTGTGTGGTTTTTTTCTCTAAATACACTTTTATCTTGTTTGATCATGGCGCTTACATACTTGCTCTTGTTTTGTTTTGCTCTGTTGGAAGAGTTTTATGTTTCGCTTTTATATTCTGCTTTAGCAACACATTCTTTTCCACCGCGGTTTTTTGCCTTACTTATACTACTACTGTGTTCGACTGTTTGTTTCTTGCTCTTGGCAGCTGGAACCAGCCAGCTTACAAGTGTTTTCTTACGTTTTTTTTCTCTTTATGATGTTTTCCTTTACGAGAGCAGAAGAAAAAGTAGGAGAGATATTTTTATTTTTACCCTTCGCTAGTGTCGACAACGACCACAGGGTGTTTTGTTGATTAGAAAAAAAGAACGAAAGAGACATACACGCACACACACCCACATACATTTTCACATTCGAGGAATACCAGCTCCTAGTCGTGTTTGTCTCAGTTTAAAAACGGGTGACGAACGTGCTTCTTCTGATTGGTTTGACAGATGGCGGTGGCGATTATTAGATGCAGTACTAGAGAATGATGGTGCAAAAGTACCCATTTTTGGACATGAAAAGGAAAGTGACAATTGTTCTAGTAACGCTCTCTCTCTCTCTCTCTCTCTCTCTCTCTCTCTCTCTCTCTCTCTCGCTGTGTGCGCTAGTACACCTTTGGCGGCTCATGATAAGTGATCTCGTGGTGTCGTGAAGGATTGTATCTAAAGAGATGTGTACAATAAGCTCTCTCTCTCCAGGCTAGCTGTAAGTAGGAAAGGATTCCGTGCCTGGCTTCATGTTTGGTAATGTTTATTTTTTTTTGCGGGGCGAAAAAGATGGTCGATTTAGATTCTCTAACGGGGTCGCTTTACTATCTTTTCCCAAAAAAAAAAAACACGCCATTTTGCATCGTTTTTAAGCACCGTTTTCTAACTAAATTGGGAAAAGGGAAATTGGATATCATACGCACACGTTTGCCTACCGTTAACCGGGGGATTTTTTACGTTTACGTTTACCTTAATTTTCTTCCTATTCTCTTCTCTTCCTCTTACTATTTTACTACATTACTACAACACCAATGCACACACTTAGCAAACAGATTGTGTTTTTTTGTGTTTGTTTTCCTTTTTTTTCGCTGTTGTTTTGTGTCTTTAGTCATTTAAATGTGCTACCACTTACCGACACGCTGGTTTTGTTTGTCATTCGTTTTCTTCTTCTGCTTTACGATTACTTTCTTTGATTTTTATGCTTTCTCTCTCTTCCTTGTACACCGGTTTTGCTTTGTTTCAACCACTAGATGGTAAATGGAAGGGATGGTTTGTTTCTTTTTGTTCGCAATTTCTTCTTCTTCTTCTTTTTTGTTTTCTAACGTTACACACACACACATACTTTGCTAATGGTTATTAATTTTGTTTTCTTCATTTCTCAAACTTGATCAGTTCAGTTGTTTCTTTCCTATGATAGGGTTTTACATTCTTTTTCTCATTTCTTTCTTTCTCTCTCTCTCTCTCTTTTTGCTGTGGTGTGTGTGTGGGTAGCTTTTCAGTTCCGTTTTACACTTTCTATTCGATATATATGTATATAGGCGGGAAGCATCGGTGGTAGGAATGAGCAAACAGGGGGTATTGGTTTCCATTTCACGTCTTCACTATTTAGCTTAATCGGTTCCTTTTGCAGGAAAATGATATTTCGGTTTGCCACTGCCACTTGCTCTCTGTACTCTCTCTCTCTCTCTCTCTGTCGGTTGTGCCTTTCGACGGTGCGGGATGGAATGATGGAATGGCGAACGACGCGAAGGTGTATTGTAGAAAAATTAAAATCGTTTGTCTTCGCACTGGCTGCTCTTAGTGACGAAGGGTGCCTGCAATGGGAGAAGAGAAAAAAAATGGCGACGTTATTAATGTTCCTATTTATTAGCTTAATAGTTTACTCAAACAGCGTTCCTTGTATAGCGTTAATTAAAATCGACAGAAGGATAGCAGCGTAAAGAGTTAACGAGCTTATTGTAGACATGTTCAATCCGGCAAGGGAGAATAAGGCAAAGAACTAACAAACAGCATTTGCAATTACGGCGAAACATAAGCTTTTCGTTCGAGTGCACATCACATATCCTTCGTTGCTAATCCTTTTTCCCGAGAGTTCCGAGACGATGTTTGAGTAGTTGTTATGTACATCTCCATCGCTTCGTCTCTCTCTGTCTCTCTCACTCGCCGATTTGCCACGCTGGCTTGCATCAATTCATTAAAATCCTTGAACCATAAAGCTTTTTAATTGGCGTACTGAGTGCTGGAACGGGCTTTTGTGCCTGGGTTTTTTATTCTTGCTTTCTTTTCCCCATAACAACTTTTATAGAAAGTGAAATGTTTTTTTTTCCTTTTTCCACGTTTCTGCATGTGTTTTAGCTAACAGGAAGCTTAACAGAATGATGGAAGGGTAGGGAAAAAACCAAACGACATGTTGAAGCAACTTGAACGTAAACTATTTCTATCCTCCCTAGTACGCCAATGGCTTGGGGTTTGAATCACTCTCCCCGCTGTCGAGCGAGATGTTGATGGCTGAGGGAAAATTGCGCTCCCCAAAGCTCCACTGCCCGGATGCAATCGCTGAAGTTCGCATATGGTTCGCATAAAGTATTTCCTGGCGGTTTCGAAAGTATTGGACGAGAGTTGTTTTACAGCAGCTCAAGCCTTCCCTTTTTTTGTGTGTGTATGTTTGGTTTTGTACGCCCCTATGTTCCTAAGGAGCTGTTCTGAGGAACTATAGTGCAACAGGTAGGGCGGAGGAAAACAGACACAGGCGGGAAAATCCATCTATCAAAGTTTTCCGTTCTCCCGGAGCTTTGATTAAGGTAAACAGTGGAGGAAGCAGTGGCAAAAAGAAAAACCACGTAGAGGAATGAAATATCGATGCAGCTTTTTACATCGACTAAAGGTACGGAAGGGCGTACAGACGCCTGGGAACGCATTGGAATATATTTCTTCGGCTATAGCTACCGCCATATGGGTTCGGTCCTGTTCGGTGGTCAGCAGTATATGGATATGGGGTAATATTTTTGCAATCGTTCTGCTGTTCAGGTGTATGGGGAATGGGTTGAAAAAAAAATGGTATAGCTTGGTCCCGTGTCTTGTACGCTCGTAGTACAGGGTTTTCTACGGCTTGTTTGTGCGCCGAGAAATTGAGCTACTGCATTTAAAAAAAATATGTTGACCGTTGTCCAAATTAAATCAAGCAAATAATGGATAAAATGTTGTTAAAAAGATACTTTTTAAGTTTAAAAACGCTACCAACATTGTTTCCTATAATTACAAACATTATTTGGTAGAAGCAGTTGAAGTATATAAGTCACACATCGAGTTACAGGAGTCGAAAGTTCTTTTTTATGTTCGGTCAATTGGAGCTCACAATCAGTTGTCTATTGGCAATTTCTTTTACGCAAATCAGGTAGTTATGACGATTGCAAACCAATGATTTAAAGAGCATTTCCTTCGTCTAGCAGCCGTCTAAATTCATGCTGAACCACTCTCCGCTTTAAATTAAACCACTCTCCGGCTTTAACCTAATTTAATGAGCCTTTAATAACCTCCAAATAAATGAGCATTTGTATGAGGTAATAATCTCCACGAAATTTGAGATTTTTTTTAAATTATTTTCTTCAATATTTTTTATTGAAATTTTGATCGGTGTCTACTGATTATTTCCATTTTTATAAATCTTCGATGGAAATAGTTCTCCTGAATAACGAACTTTTCTCCTGATTTTATTGAGCGATCAGAATGGCTACACTGTTAAAGAGATCGAGAGGTTTGGAAGTATTTACTAAATTTAGTCATGGAAACCCCTGCCATATGTTCCGATCACATGCATCTGCTGTGCCACAACTTCAGCATACTGAAGGAAGCCACAGAAATTAACCCGCCGAGAGCGAAAGGTTCGACGTACAAGTCGAACGACCTGTGTGACGTCCTGCTGCTGGTGCTGCTGCTGCTGCACAAATATAGACATCCTTGCCAATGCACCACCGTACTCGGGAAGAAGCCGAGTCGAAGGGGCAAAACACAAGCTGTTCCGAATGATAAAGTGGCTCTGTGGTGATGGTGGCGGCTCACCGGGAAATGGAATGAAATTCTCGTTCGAAAAATGCAAACCCTCCCGAGTGGAGGAAGTTCTGTGCTGTGCACACAGGTGTGCAAGTTCCGTGCACCAGGTTAGGATGTTCCTGTGCTAGAACCACACATCCATCCAAGAGCCATAAATCAAAACCGGACGTCCGTATATGTACGCAACCACCGCCACCTGTACACTCGATGGGCTCTGGGTATGGAATATGCATGCGAGATTGGTTCGCGATTGGCTTCGGTGATCTCGGTGGCTTATGCGAAACTAATGGCACATGCACACCCCCCGGGGGGGGGGGGGGGGGGGGGGGGGTGGGGGCGGAGAGAGGGTGGGAGAGGAAAGGAGGCAGGGATGCCTAGTACAGAAGGACACTAATCGCAGGTCAATCGGTTTATCACTGGTATGCATCAATGGCATTCGCTCCACTAGTGGAGTGGCTGCAGGACACAGTCAGAATACGGGTTTGGAACGAAGTTTTTCTCGCTTCGGTACGATGCCTGTAATGGACGACGTGTCGATTAGTTCGTTACGAAGATGGCCTCCAGGCGCTCGGTGCATTAGGTATGTTCGTTTTTTTATGGCAAGGTTAGCTGTGCTATTAGAACAATCAGTTTGCTCAAAATCCTTCGTCGACCTGTTTGTGTGCATTGGGTATTTGGTGAGTTAGGACGTTTTGAGTTCTTTATTTCAATTTGTGGCCGGTTTTAGGTTGACTTGACTATTTTGCACACTATTTCACATGCTTTTATATCTGTTGATCGTCTTGCAATACTTCCTTTTTACTAATCTTGCACAATGCTTTTCACGTTGCATACTGTCAGGCGCAACAATGATCTCATTTGCACCCATAAAATACCCAATAAAACCCATCAAATAGCCACACAGAAGGGAAAGTCATAGTGTAGAATGCATGGCATATTTCTGATTTCAAATTCGATAAAATAAATCATATTTTATTTGGATAGAAGTTCATGAGCATCCTTTATGGCACGGAAGTAGATAAAATACGAGGGATTATTTTTTCCAATTTTCGAATACCTCTGCACTTAAAGTCGATGCGTGCATAAACAGTTCGAAATGTGCTTGATAGGTGAACTTCAGTATTGTGTTATACACAGAAAAAATACAATTAATTCGCTGCCAGTGTTTTATCAAGGCCTGACTATTCATTATATGAACTACGGGTATTATCAACCCTAGGTAGCTGACCAAGACCTCTTGGGCTTATTAAGTCAATCAAGCAGAAGCGGTACAAAGGGCCTTTCAAACGCAAGGAATTGAAATCCCTAGAATTATACGAGTCATATATTTTATAATTCGTTTCGTTCGTTCTGGAGGACGGTTTTGCACAGTTTAAGGTTTAAAATTGTCATATTGAAAATTGACGCATTGCGATTCATGACGTTAAGAAAAATGGATGGAAAATGAATGGGTAAATGATCAGGGTATTTTTGCTACGAATTGCATACTTGGGGGCTTTTCAAAACCGTCTCAAAAGAAAATCATAATGCTGCCGTAAAGTATGCAATCTGCACGACATGTGCATCTCTTAAGGCTTCGGAGCAAAAATAATCTTCTCCCCGGCAAATTCCGTTTGTTTGTGCTGGTGAAGCAAGCAACGCCTAAAAGTATGCATGCTCTTCGATACAAATTAATCAATTTTAAAGTCCATTGACGGGCAATAAAAGTTATTTATTTTTATTTATAATTCCAGTATTACGGCATGACGCCGTATTGTCAGGCAATAAAAGTTCTCTGCTAGAAAATATGAACTGCACATTTTACGTGCCTTTTACACACAATCAAAGTAGGCATAAATCGTTTAACCGTCATCTCGCTGTTCCACATCGACATCCCCTAAATCCTCTTTATACCAATTTAGTAATGAAAATAATGCACAGCATGTACGATTGCCCATCAAACCGAACCGCATAAACCGAAAGGAGCACAGTCAGCACCTTTTCGAAAGTAGCAATAGCAAGAGGAGTACAAGATTTCTCGATCTCCCGCCATCACCCTGAAATTACCCGAAATCGAATAACGACCCCGACTCGCCCACTGTAGCATAGCTAAAGCCTTATGCAAAAACCCGGGCCAACAAACCAACCACATAAACTGAGACTGATGGCTCTATTCCGTAGCCCGTAGGCCGTCCTTCATGCGAGCCGGAGTTTGGACCAGTTTGCCGAACGAGTACTTCCCATATTGATCCTGTCTTCACCACCATCCTTTATCTACTGGGGTAGTTGTGGGGCGCATTTTTTTTCTGCCTGCAAAAAGTGTGTGTGTACGTTTCCTTCTTGGGAAGTTTTTTTTTGCTTGGTTGTTGTTTGGTTCGCACACTGGTACGCTATCGCCGCCGTACCATCTTCGTACAAGACTCAGCGAGCTGGGTGAGTGAGATGGAAGCGTCGAGGAACAGCGAGCTCGGCTCGATAATCGAATTCCTTTCCCCGGCCAGAAAGGCTCTTTCCGGTACGGGCGGCAGTACGTGCGACCAAGTCGGGCGGAAAAAGCATAAATTCAACCACCAATTCATATGCGCACACACAAGCGCACGGTTCCGATGGGCTTGTAAATGGATGGGTGTGCGTGCGTTTGCTGAGGGAAAATCTCGGTTCCCGTTGAGCTACCCGGCCACCAGAGCAATGAATATCGTTCGACTCGTTTCACCACAACAAACAGCTGCCCTCGACCATCCTCCGTTGGCTACGATCTGTGCCTTTTTCCTCTTCTATGGCACCGATGGAAGCGCCGATATTGGATTATTTGCCAAGGTGCGAATAGTGATTTCCTTCTCCGTGGGAACACACACACACACCCAGTCCTCTCCCCTGTATTTTCCACCAAAACATTTCCACCGATTTACTAGGAAAAAGACCGATCCAGTACAAAGGAGTTGCCCGAGAAGGAAAAATGAAAATATACCCCAAGAAACACACACACATACAGCCACAACAACCCAGGCTGCTTGGCCATAAAAAGATATGATCAAGCTCGTGAAACGACAGCTTTATCACCGCAATGGGCGTTGGGCTAGGGGGGGTTGAGCACTGTGGAAGCAGTTGTGTTGTGCCCAACCAACCTAACTTGGGGTGCGGCTACCGGAGTGGAAAGCCGAAAGCCAAAATCAGGTGCTGATACTTATTATTGGTAATCTCTGGGACCGAATGTCGGCATGCCGGTCGGTGCCATCGCGCCAACAAAGGACGGTTGGAAGATCCACAACAGCACAACCCGATTGGCTCCTCGCCCCGTTGGCGTTACATTAATTTTACGAGGATTTCGGGAAGGGTTTTGAGCAAGGGTACACGAGCGTGCTGAACGCGTAAAGAGGAGCAAGGGATGGTCCCTGGGAGCGAGAGCGTTTGAAAGTTTTGTAAGTAGTTGTTTAGGTTAAATATTAAGTGTTTCAATTATGCACCTAAAGCGTTACTTTTAGGATCGATTTAAATTTTTTTAAAGCAAATCAATTGAACGCTTCACCCTTTGTTTAGAGGAACGGTTCTTAGACCGATTACATTGACATATTATTAATATTGAATATTTTTTGTGTACTAAAAATTAATTAAAAAAAAACGCAATTAAGAGATTTTTGCCTTTAGTTTTCTTTAAAACCTTTCTCAAGGCTGGGTATCTTCTCTGTGAGATAACTTGAAGGCTTGTATGCACATGAATTGCATACTTTCAGGCGTATTGCAACGATGATCATCCTTTTGGAGTAGCAATGAACAGGAATTGCTTAGCTAGACATCTTTAATGAATTTTCTTCCAAAGTGAATATTTAAAAAAAATCAACTTTCTTCTCTATCCTTGCTACGATACTAGCTAAATATTCGTATTAAAAGAATGTCTGATTTCGGTTAAGGACGTTAGTAGGAAAAGCCCACAGAAAGCCTATTTTCGTAGTTTCGTCTATGAAATTATAGGAGCTTTTCCTCCGATTGATGTCCAAAAAAAAACTGTTTAGTCTATGAGCTGTTCAGAGAAATTCCTATGATCGTTAATCGTAAACCGTCGACGTTGTTTCTCTCCAGATAGTCTTTTTTTTCCTGGCGGTTAGCGGTTCACGGGACCCCGAACTGGTCAAGAGAGGACCAGTTCTTCTGAAGCGATAAGGATGTTTTAAATGGCTCGAATGGACTAGAACAACAGTCCTGGAAGAGTCCCATAATATCCACATTTTGTGAGAACGTTTCCATCTTGGATTGTAGTTTCATAACTGATTTGATTTCTCCAAGTGCAATAATGAAGTAATCCAATTTAATTTGTATGCAACAGTCTTCATACTAAAAGACGATGAATACCTAGGATAAATCTCTAGGACCCAAGATTCAGTCGGTAGCCCAAAAGCATTCCCTGTATCACAATCTAACATGCGTTCTACACTCACCGGAGTAACCGATCGCGAGGACCTCGACCGGCAGGGAACCTCGCCGCCGGGACAGCAGACTCTCGTTGTCACCCGTTCGCCGGTGGCCCGAATCCCGCTTGATCCGGTACCACGCGTTAGAGGAGGACGAGGACGCACCAGCACCGTTACTACCACCTGCCGCATCCTCCGACAGAATGGGGCTGAGAATTTCGGCACCGCCGGACGATCGCCGCCGGATCGCTTTCTTCGTGCTGCGTCGCTTGATGCTGAAGCTGCTCCGGAGCGCCACATTGTTGGTACTTTCGCAGGGAACTGATCCGCGCCGTTGCATACCGGGGTACGATGGCGGTGGTGCGACCAGGCTGTTGTTGGGAAGTTGCGCCGTGTTGGAAGGAACGCCACCGGCATTCACACTACTTCCCGCCGTGCTTTGGGATGATGGAAGATCTTTAGAGTCTGTTGAAAAATTGGCAAGAAGTTAGTAAAGGCGTCACAGAAGCACTACAATTCCCAACTACTTACGCATGAGAGCGTCGACGGGCATCGATCCCCGGCGCATCAGATCGCAAGTTTTGATGATGAACGATTTGCCGATCTCGCCGACAATCCCAACGCCTGCCCCAACCTGTCCCGTTCCGGCGGGTTCCGTTTTCGTAGGCAGCGCCACAGTCACCGGAGCCGAACCACGCCGCCTGCTAAGACTTCGCTTTAGCATCGATGGGTCAAGGTTCTCCTTCTGGCCGAGCGATAACTTCGGCACCTTGATCTTGCCCGCCCCATCCGCCTGCGATGAGCCCGCACCGTCCGGCTGTTGCTCCCGCTTGATGCTATCCTTTCTGGTCGCGAGAACGCGACCGCGAGATTCGACGTTTGATAGAGCGGCCGCTGCTGCTGCGTTCGTTGAGCCGCTACTGTTCGAGCTGGACGAGTGCGATTCGAGCAACGCTTCCGGACAGGCGCCGAGTTCTGCCTGCGAGGACATGTAGCGTGTCCGGACGTACGGTTGCAACGGTGGGAACGTTTGCTGGCGGATCAGATGCTTCGAGGTGCCCACGGTAAGCAGGTTGGCCGTGTTGCCAACGCTGACCGCACCGTGCAGTACGAGATTGAGCCGATCGCCGCAAGCACCGTCCGTCATGGAAGCGATACTGCAATCCGGGAGCAGATTCTCCGCACTGAGCGGTCGTTCCCGATCTGCCGCACTGCCTGTCGAGGATCCACGAGCTCCCCGGTGTAAGCTGTCACTGTCGGAGGAGAAGATCGAGAGCGAGTCTGCATCGAACCGATGTTCGTCGCTCTCCTGTATCGATTCCGGTGGCTGCAGGGTGAACTCACCGCCACCGGAACCACCGCCCGAACGTCCTCCACCGCTCGACGGTTCCTTCGCCGGAAGGATAATCTTCGGGATGCAGTGTGTGGCCGGTACCGAGAGTCGTCGGTCGTTGCGCACTCGGCCACCGAAACCATGGTTGGCCGACGCCACCTGGAGCGAACTTCTGCGTCCAAACTTTGTCGCCATCGCAAACGGTACCAGCGCTTCCGAGCTGTCGGACAAATCCGCCAAATGGTGCGAATCGTCACCCTCATCCTCGCCACCCCCATCCTCATCCCCACCGTCAATGTCCTCCTCGTCCAGCAGCTCCGCGTCCGAGATTTCCGTGCGCGTCTCCTCGTTAATCTCCGCCTGCAGCTTACTCTCCCACTGCGTCTGATTGTACTTCAGATGGTGCATCATCGAGTGGGACAGGTCCGTGCGCAGGAACCGGTGCCACTCGTCCATCAGCGGCGTCACCACGAACTTGAAGAACCCGGTCTGTATTTTCGGCACCGTCGTAGACTGCCGATCGCACAGGGAAGTCACCGGAAGGTTCAGCTGCCGCTCGTAGTCGCCCTGCCGGAAGAACTCCTCGCACACCTTCATGCTCCACTTCTTGCTGATGTCCCACGGGCGGCACGGGTTCGAAATGTCGGCACACTTGAGCGATATCTGCAGTATGAAGTGGCGGTGGGCGGTGTCGCGCATGTCCAGCGCGTCCCGGCTCAGGTAGTCGCGGAACCGGCCGATAAACTCCTGCTGCCGCGTAATGTCCGTCGCCAGTATTAGAGAGCTGATCTGTTTCTCCAGCTCGGGCCGGATGTCGTGCACCTGCTCGGCGACGCCACTCTCCAGCAGGCAGCCGATCGCCGACCGCCAGTGGTGATTCTCCAGCACGGACGTGTTTTCGTACAGTGCCGCCAGATGGTTGGAGGTCGCTATCAGGAACGGTTGATTGACGCCCGGATGGTCGAGATCGTGCGTGACGGCACCGATCAGCGAGGCCATAATTTCGAGCGGGCTCAGATTCTCCAGTATGCGCTTCTCCTGCAGGAAGCAGTGCATCGCCTGCGTGACGTCGGTCGCGTGGATCGAGTTGTGGTACGGGTTGGTGCTGTGGTAGCCTTCCTCGATTAAGCTAAACAATTTCCATACTCTAACTACGTCTAGGTTGAAGTGGTCCAGCAGCCCGTACCAGTGGAACAGATGAACACATAATACCGGCAGTGAGCGTCCTGGGGAATGCATTGGAAGGTGTGAAAAAATGAAGTCTTTATTAGCGCAAGAGAGCCCGGCTTCGAGGGTCCACCGAGACCAACTTACCACCAGTCACCGTCTCGAGCGTGAACGCGTTAAAGCGCCAGTGATGCACACGGTCGAGAATGCACTGCACCTGCCCGTGAAGCACATCGTCCAGGATGGCTTGGTCGAGGGCGAGACTGCGCGTCAGCAGCTTCTTTCTGCGGCGCTTGTGCATCGTTAGGAAGCGGCCGGTGCAGGCGTGCCGCCGCCGGGGCAGCTCGCCTCGCTCCTCCGCCATCAGTGCCTCGAACAGGGGTCGATCTTGATCGGAGATTCTTCGCAGGTTGGTAGTCGTGGCGGTGGCGGCGGCAGCGTTGGCTGCCCTTGGCTGACCATTCAGTGCTCCTTCGTCGTCGTCGTCTCCGTGCATTAACATTACGGTTGGGGTTGTGGCGGTGGGCGTCGTTAGCGCCACGATCGTCGTCGTAGCAGCAGCTGTCGGTGCGTTGCTAGATGTGGTTGCTGCAAAGAGACAAGAAGGCAAGAAGTCATTATATTGGATTGCATGATACAGTTTTATAATTTTAGCGATATAATGGGTCAAAATAACTATTCTTACAGGAATATTTTTTACTTTCTTAGCACTACAACCTCGGAGGTCTCGGCCTACCTTTTCTGGCTTTCTGTGACTTGATTTTACTGGATAATTTTTCTTTGTCTCTTTGTTCATATGTTAGTTGTTCGTTTGAATTACTGTTTTAGCTTTTATATTTCAACGATATGTTTTATATTGCCGCATCATCCAGGCTTTAATAACATAAAATTTGTTACTAAATCACTTTCTTCTGCCGATGTCGTTAAAAAAAGTCCCCAACAGATAAAGATAGAGCTGGATTTTTATAGCTCACAGCACACACACACACACACGCACACTGCTGCCAGTGGGGAGGGAAAGTACTTTCACGTACGCAAGCAGTACACAAACTCGCCCAAAAAGAAAGTTTGTTTTATCGCTTTTGTAACTTCATAACCTTCGGCGTTCGTCAAAAAACGGCAGCGGTCGTTGAAGCTACTGACGGCGGCGGCTCTAAGAAATGTGGCCATGCTTTTCCCCGTTTCGTACACAGGCAGCCAGGCAGCAGCAGTAGCAGCGATTGTGTTCGATGTGTTGTTCTAAATTTTTAATGATGTTTTCTTACGCGGGTTTGGTTCGAGCACGAGCGACTACCACCACACGCGACATGAAATTAATAAAAAAAGAAAAAAATACGGTTCACCTCCTGATACTAGTAGCAGCAGCAGTAGAGAGAGAGAGAGAGGCTTCTTCACGAGTTCTTCCTAGAGGAGGGACAACTTGTACACAGAAAGAGAAGTAAAAAGTACTTTGGCTTAAACCTTGCAAAAATACACCCATATGATTAAGCGCAAAAAGAAGGGGAAGAGCAAACTAACATTCTTCTACTGCATCGCACTGTGGAAGAACCGCGATAGGAACCATATTCCATTTTCCGGTTTCCCCTCCCTATTCCCAGCCCACTTCCCCACCTATCTCTCTGGCATGTGTTTTTCCGAACGACACAAGCAAGTGCTTTAGCTACCGTTGGCCAACGCCAAAACATAACATAAAACTTTTTGACATTTCTTTGTGTGCTATGGAAAGCGTGGAAAACTTTTTACTTCTGCTTTCCCATTCTCGTAACAAAAGAAAACAAAAAAATAGCCCGACATCGCTGCGGATAAGAAAGACCCCAAAGCCGTGGCGTCTGGTGTGGATGCGCTTTCGGGTGGCGCTGAAGATGCCAGACGGGATGGGGACACACTGTTGATGCGATTTGCGAGTGAAGTGTTTATCTTGCCCGAGCCGGCCTGCCGGTGGAGAGTGTAATGAAAAGCGAACAAAAGCACTTGCTGTTGTTGGTGGGTTGAGTTGGGTGGCATTTTTTGGTTTTTGGCCCGGTTTTCTTGGATCTGATCTGATTTGGTGAGCATTTGTAGTGGATGACGCAGCGTGGGCTAATCGTGAAATGTCAAGCGGCACATAAAATGATCGTGTGGCTTGCTGAGTGTGGTGGACCAGGTGCTCCATTGGCCCAGATGGTCATCCAGTTTGTGATGGTTTGTACCAAAAAAACATCAGCATCTGGTTGCTGGAAGGTGGGAATCCCTTGTGGAATAAGTAGTTTTCCTGCTCACTTATGTACTTTGACTTCAAGTTCAATCGTTAAATGTTCATAAAGCGATCAAAAGGCGGCGTAGAATTCTTCCAAGACCCTCTCACCACAAAGCCCACAATGATTAGTGAAAGTTAGCAAAAGAAAAGGCTCCCCAGTCTGCCTTGTCCAGTGTTTTTCCCAGCTCCGTTGGAGACCTTCCAAAGTAAGCGATTGCTCGGACACACACCGGCAGGGCGTTACGAAAATGGGCCCGCCACTTTTATGCCTGCTGGGTGGCACAACCGGTGGCACCAAACCGACCAGTTCCAGCAGCTCTCGACATCAAGCTGCGCCATTACGACACTAACAATCTACTACCCCTAAGGCGCTAACGGCACGACGGCATTAGCCCGGGACGGGGAAAATCAACTTCGAATGCTTTAATCCTGCCCCTTTTGGCTGCGCTAGAGCTAGTGCACAGTGAGAGCAAAATCGAATCGTTGATGGAAAATACCGGTCCCGCGCTGAGCTCGGTAGGGCCACGAGTCCGTAAAAACAACCGTCCCACCACACTCCACTAAAATGATGAGTGTGTTTTTGGTGACACTTCTGGGGATCCCGGCCGGCCGCCCGGTGCACGTTTGATGTGCCGGAATGATGTGATCCAAATTTACGATGCATACGCTGGGGCGTGATTTAGTGATGGTGGGTTTGGTGGTTTTTTTGGCTTTTCTTTTCTTTGCACCACCAACAACCGGCCACCGACCAGCACCGAAAGCCACATATGGGTGTCGGTCGCGTTTTACGAGCTTTCTAGCCCATGCGGCGAGCGAACACATGAAACGAAACTCCAAAAATATGCGACAAAGCTTTTAGACCTGTCAGCGGGATAATGGTGAAGCGTTTAAGCGATTATTCTCGGTGGGGGAGGCTTTAAGTGCAATCTGCACGTTATGGAAAACGAATGGAAGTGTTCAATATTTACTCATAATCGGAAGTGCTAAAGAAATACCAAAGATATGCTTATATTTGGTTCTTTCTTGTTAAAAAATCTCTTTAACGATGTACCGGTATCAAATGCAATCCAGATCAATTCTCTAAGCAGGACCGGGGTTCAAATCTCGTCTGGGCCGTTCCCTCCATAGTGAGGACTGACTACCCAACTATGCGGTATCAATAAGTCCAGCAAGCCAGAAATGGTAGGCATGTCCTTAAGAGGTCGTAACGCCAAGAAAGAAGAAGAAGTTATAGCCTTCGCTAGCCGCTATAACGACTTAGCTATAAGACGGCTAAGCCTTTAAATAGTCCTTTTTGCTGGTATTGCACGTATTTAAGATTTTTTATATTTCATTTTAAAATAGTTGACTGAAATAGGACCAAATTACTCGCCATGTAAGGCTTTATGAGCGTGACTATCTAGAATCACTCGAATGACGTGACTCGAATGAACTGATCACTATAGTAAGTGCATATACTATATCAGACCTTCACGACCCAGGTCCAAGACAATCATAATTGGAAAAAATGAAGGAAATGCCGCTAAAGCACATTCCATCCGTTACACATGTAAACTATAGCGAAAAAGTTTTAAGAAATCACTTTAATCTTCTACACACACACACACCCATATTACAAGCTCAGTGGACAGCTCAGTTTGGACCAACGTGAGAGCGTTTTTTTAAGTTTCTTGGCACTAGCAAAATTTTGCATCCTAAAACCTTCTGAGAAGCACGATTTAAAGCTCCATAAGCAACTGTGAACAGCGCATGAATTGAGTGGAAAATTCCATCCATCCATCGTTCGGCATGCAAACAAAAATGCAGGAAAAAAGAAGGAAAAAAGGCAAAACTCTCTCATTGCGTTCGAACGAACGATCAGACATTTCTAAACAGCCCGGAGACATGGGAAAGCGAGCGAGAGAGAGAGAGCGCTAGAACGATAAAACAGGGAGATGGGGATGACAATGAAAAAGAGGATAAAATCTGACAGTAAAATTTATTCCTTCCAAAACTTGTTAACCCACATAAAAACATCCTTCTCTGTTTTCCTTCTCCCCAAAAATAAAAAAGATGGAGACAATCTGCACCCCTCGCCATGGGGGAACCCAGGGATGTCCCATTTGTTCGCGGTAACTTTCTGACATGATTTTTTTCTGACATGAATAGCGCGACGAGCAGATCCATCAGTTTGAATCGCTTTTTTCCTCCGGGGTGTGGAAGAGAACAATAGGAGGGTGGGTTTAAAACTGCATCCTCGTCGAGCTAGGGTCTCCGGCGGAACATGGGGTGCCATGGGAGAAAGGAATCAATCTCCTCGTCGGTGAAAATTAAAGGTCACCATAATCCTGTTAAGTTCCGTCTTTTTCGTGTTCTCGTATTCATAACATCGAAGTCAAAGTGGCCACCGTTTCCGTTCGGGGGAAAACAAAAAAATATCGGAGGAAAACCCCATACAAAGCATCATCATGTGAATGATCGCTGCTCGAAAACAGTAGGGTTCGGAAGAAAAGGAAAACCCCCGAATTCGGTCCAGTCGAACAGACACGGCGTAAATCTAATCCCGAGAAATTGGATTCGGTAAAAGGGGGGGGGGGGGGGGGGGGGGGTGGCCGATGGCGGACGTTTCGATCGAAACGGTTGGACAATATTTCTTGCGGATTTTGCACATCACGAGCAGTGCTGGCAGTGAAAAATCCGCTTCGTTTTCTCGCAGCTTAACGCCACACTTTTGCAGCGATTGAAGAGACACCCCATCAAATTGCTTCGTTATCACCGGAAATAAATTTCCTCGCTGGCTTTCCAGAAGCGCACAGCGGCACACACACACACAGGTGCTTTCTGGTGTACGTGTCGCTTGACGAATGCGTGTCCTGACAGTAATAATCGGTACCATCGGAGAAGAGTTCGCCGATGGTAGCAAAACGGTGCGAGCACAATTTATTGCTTCTGGCAGCAGGGTCGTGTTGCTGGGAATGTCCTCTCGCGCTATTCTCGGAAACAAGTAGGTCCCGGTCCCGAAGGCTGGTGATCGATGCTGCACGGCCATCGATGACGAACCACTGACAGACTTCAGCACACACGCACACGGGTCCTTTGCTACCGACACTTCGTTCCCGGGAAAATGGCTTGCGGAGAGCGAGATTTAGTTTGAGTTTCCTCGACAACTCACTCCCAAGGGGGCCGCCAGGGACGCCTTAGGTGGACGGTTTCTTGTCCGTCTTTCACACGAAAGCACCAACCAATCAAAGGCAAGCCGTAAAGATTAATTAGATTTATAATAAGATCCAGATTTGGCTGTTTGGTTTTGGGATTCTTTCGGTACAAAACGTGGTAGTTTGTTGGTATTTTAATGGTGGGCTTTAATTGGGAGGCTCTTTTCTATCGTTTTTATTCTCTGAGGGAATGTTTTAAAGGGAATTATACTTAAACGTTTAGACAAGGTTGACAAACAGGGTTGTGGGAATCGTATCGGAAGAAGATCTCAATGCAATGTTTGCCATAAATCCCATAAAGCTTTAACTGTCAACAGTTTCTACAGCGTGTAGCATAATTATAGGAGCATTTGTTTATTAAAAATAAAAAAAAACAATCGCAGCGATGAGTTTTGATAAGATGAGTTATAAAAAGTGGAAAAATCACGTCGTATATCTATCTTGAACCATTTGTAAAAATGTTTGTACATCGCTCGAAATTTGTTATACTTCAAAAAGCACTGTCTCTTTCTACATTAATCTCGAAATAATGCGACCAACGATGAACAATGCTTATTGGACAATTTTTCTTTAATTTGTTTTACATATCTTCGGTAGATTCGTCAATGTGGCTACATATTTTGGAAAATTGCCACATTCTGCGTTGTGAAATAAATAATTTAAAATGAATGTTTAATATAAACAAAATATTTAAAATTTAAATCCAAAAGTGGATTGTGGCTCAAAGCTTCTAGCCTCAAAAACTATTTGGCAGGAAATCATAGACTTTATAAATATAGTACAAAAACGTATAATTTATGACGAAAAGATGTTTAACGCTACCTACACTCATTTGGTTAGAGTGAAATTAATTTTTGCACAAAAAAAAACAATTGTTTTTTATAGTAGTTACATCAAGATTGTTTATTTCAAGTGAAAAGTAAAAACAGTATACGTAATTTTTTACATTTTTAATAATATAATATTTATACCTTTTTTGTTTAGTATTTCAAGATTGTTTTCATTAAGGAACACAAGCAAAAAAACCTCGTGCACTTAAAGTTATGTCACGCACTGTAACGATACTCTAGAGGATTCAAAATACTGCTTAATCGGGTTTTGAAATGTGAAAAAAGTGTTAAAAGCGTAACAACTTTTTTCTTTCTCTCTCTCTTTCTAAACCGCGAGCTGTTCAAATTGATATAATTCCATTTATTGGATCAATCCGTTCAAGGAAAGCTCGTTGGAAAGCTGCGCGGGAAAAATTTTCAAAAAATCCTGCCACCCACTACTCATAACGCTGCTGCCTCTTATCGGCTTTGCTCCATTGATATCATAATGCCCCAAAATGCAAAAGAAAAACCAGCAGACCAGGACGACGGGGCAAAAAAAAAAATCGAAGCATCCAGCCCACCGAAAATCGAGCGGACTTCTATTGTTGTGTTTTTGGAGCAGTTTTTTTCTCTGAACGCGAAAGCTCCCGCTACACGGGGACGGCATTTGTAATCACTAATCCAATTGTGTCCCCGGCCACGCCGGTTCGGTTTGCCGGCAGAAAGTGTGGTTTTTGGTTTGGATTCGTAATACCCCGGGACGTTCGGGTCCATACGTTCCGGGGGGCATTAGTCTTGATTAGTGCAATATGGTTACGAGGGGGATTCATATGTAACTAATACACACTGCTGCACGTCCGTAATGGTTTGTACGATTTTTTAAGGCTTAAGCCGATGATTATTATTAATATTTGGAGGGTTACTCGCTTGCGCAGATGTTGGCGCTGGTGGCATAAAAATAGGCCTGTTCGCTAATCTTGGCCTTCATGCACATTGTGAGTCTTACTCACATGAGGAAAAATGATTCAAAGAATGGTGTTTGTGTTTGGTGTTAATCCTTCGGTATATTAATTTACCAGGACTTCTATGTAAAAATAGACTGTGATCACTAATATGTATCATTACGATGAGAAATATCCCTTATTTTTACCAATTACTACAGCTCCGACAACACACACATCCACAATTCAATAGTTCCATGGAAATCTACGCCCGGCGGTAGCTAATTAAAGAAAATTATCAAAGTAATATCTACCGCCCGGTCAGCAATAGCAACTCCCCAGCCTCGGTCCAACCAAACGACATTTGGTGTTGGTTCGTGTTGGATTGAAGATAAAAATACGGCAACTGCACTGCACTTAATAAAGGCGGATTCCATTTGGGACTCACTCATGCGAACCGGAAATTACTGACCTTCCACATTTTCCCATTCCGCAGAATCACGTTAACACCGGAATCCAATAAAAGGCTTGAAGGTAATAAAAAAACACCTCAACCAGCTACTACTGCTGCTGCTGTGCATCATCATCCACAAACTGCACCAGAGCCTGCTAGGATGTAACAGTAGCGAGCAAGCGAGCGAGCGAGCGAGCGAGAGAGGGAGAAGGGTGTTTTTCGTTTGTAGTTGTTAGCTTTGGCATGGCAACGAGTCTGTCAGTGTTGTATCAGGTCGGACTGAACAGGACAGGCGGTAGTACTCGTCATCGTGACATGATTTGCTGTTGATTAATAATTGTACGATTGCCGTAATTCTCACCTCGGGCCAGTGGAGACCGGGCTCATGTAAAATTCACTCAGAGGAAGAAAAAATGGTTGTGGTTTGCAGGAGGAAACCCGAGTTTTTCAAACCGGACCTCCAGTGAGATATCCTTTAAAAGCCACAGACGAAAGAAAAAATCACACATTCAAATTCGTCGGCCGGTGGCTTGAAGGTGAGTTTGTGAGGGTTGCTTGGATGGGATGCCTGCCTCGAGGGTGCTTAATTTTTAATTAATCTCAACCACCGGAAGCGACTCCATTTTTGCCACAGACCGCATGTGTCGGTCCGATTTTACGGGGTGTTGATACACCTGTGATGTGTGGTGGCTTTAAGAATGTTTTTTCAATGCGGTATAGAACTGAGCTGGATGGTTTAATATGATAAGAGGGTTTTTTTAGTATAATTTAAAGCCTTTTTTACCAAAAACATTACGCCTAGTACAGCAATACTTTCCGCGAAGTAGAAATAAAAATACTCCTTATAAAGCAAAAAAGAAACTCAAAAAAAAAAAAAACAGAGCCCATAAACGACAGACTAACGGACGAGTTCCGCGAAAAAAGGATTACGGACACTGTAATCTGATAACTAGTGCGTGTTTTGATGGCACGAGTGAGTGTTGCTCGCCAGACGGGCGTACCATTATTCATAGCGTGTGTGTGTGTGTGTGTGTGTGTGTGTGTGCGTTTCGCATTCGCATAACTCCCTATCAAACGTGTTCCTGGAAATTCAACATATTAGCTTCCGGTACGGTATCTGTCGTTCGGACGGACACACAGCCGGAACCATTTGTTGCATTCTAGCATACGCTCACACACACACACACACACACCGACCATACGGACAAATTGTATGAAAAAACCCGTGGGGGGAAAATAGAGGACGGCATTTAGTTACCAACGCCCGGACGATGGAAATGAATTCACATGAAAATCTCATCAAATCACGATCACTCTTTTGGCTGGGTGAAGAGCATTCTATCGAGCGTAGTGCATCCCGGAACGGAACTGGTACTGGTTTGAAAATAAATTCCCCGTGCATGTGCATTGTTGTGTGTGTGTGTATGTGTGTGTGTCCCCTATTGGAATTATTGGTTCGAGGCTTTCCTTTCAATCCTTTCAATTCTCTGCACGCATGATGCACGCTAACTGAACTAATACGTTGATTTTATTTATTATTCTGAAGCTCAGCCCATTAAGAGCACCATTGAAAAGAGCCTCTTTTAATGCGTAGTGAACTGTGGTAAAAAAATGTTGAGATGATGTTTGTTATATACCTACATAGTTTAAACTTAGAACAAAAGCGGTAGAATACATGAAACGCCTGAAAGTATGCAATAACTAATTTCGGAAAAAAATGCGTGCTGTACGAAGCGGCTATCTAGATTGCATACTACCAGGCGTAACCAAACGTATTGCCAGGAGATTGAATTGATTTTATTGTTTTGTAGTTAATCACACTCGGCAGGTAGGCTATCGTTCTCGCCCTATCTCTTTAAAAGATTATCTAAAAGTAGTTTAAGGACTGAGTCGTATAGTGCTATCTCCTTCTGATGCAGATCAGTCTTGATAATATTTTTGCACACGATTGCATACTTTAAGGCGTTATTTTACTGCTCAGCGTATTTAGAGTTTTTTTCAAATCGTTGCTCGTTTTAGAAAAGAAAATAATATCTCGAGGACGTCTGTAAGTTTCTGGTATTCATCAGGGTTTCTCTAAAGTATAAATCATTTGTGTAACAGCCAACATGGGCGCATTTCTGGCATAAAACATTTCCCCCTGCCGAGTTGAAGTATGTTTGGCGAAATCTCGTTCGAAACTATTCAACTGCTCCGGAATGCTGTATAGAACCAAACCGGCTAGCTGACAACTAACTTGCTACTAAAGGCTAGCAAAACTCCCGAACGGAAATTAACCATTGCATAATTTCCTACCGTTGTGTACTGTTTTCCGTGTTCGAAAAGCATAATGCTCTTCACCATATCTTGCGTGCCCATTCATCAGCTCAGCAGAAGCTTCTTTATTGAGTGTTTTGTTTGAATTACCTTCCACCGGTTTCCGGTTCCCTATGGGACAAAAAAAAGATGGAGGGTTTTTGCTTTAAATCTCAAACTGTTACCCTTCATGCAACTTTTCCCCGTTCCTAATTGACATTAGCATGCGGAAGTGCAAAATGCTCCTCAAGTGGTTACAGCAAAACTTTCCTTTTTCTCTCATTCCTAAACCCTCCTCCCAACCTCCAAGTGCACTTAAGTTTATATTGGGCACAAACACACAAACACACACACACACAAACAAAAAGGCAAAACTCACAGCTCACAATTGCACAAAAATTCACGGAAAACAGTTGATGAACGAATCAGGAGCAGCAAGAACTTCATATCTCCCCGGACACAATTCACATCTAGCTTGAAAAAAAAAATGGTCCCCAAGCGAAGATGTGCACCATTCGTTTCGAGTGTAAAGTGTCTAATTTTTTGTCTAACAACTTTACTCCATTCGCTGTGTGAATGTTTTCAAGTTCAGCTTTTTCCGTCCCTTACCGTCCGAAGGCGTTGCAACAGTCTTCTGTTTACCTCCAGGGGTGATTCAGTTTCTGTGGCTTCGGGTGGTTTTGAGCTCACCGTTCAACGCATTCCCGCAACCCAACTCCCTTTCGTGTTACTTATTAAACAACCCAATACAGGGTGCATGGCGAAGCGGTGTTCACCGGAAGTTCAACAAACAAACGTCCTTCATTAGAAGATAGCGAGCTTCTTTCTTCCAGCAGCAGCAACAATTGGCATAGTTTTGTTGCACAAATCAACGCACCAGCAATGCTTGTTACTACCGAAAGGATGCCACATCTTTGTTCCGGGGTGTTTTCGTTTTGCTCCTTTTTTTTCTTCGTCTCACGGGCCAGCTGTGCTCGGGACAGCTCGAGATACTGAAATCCACTTAAGCTAATTTAATTTCTACTCCAAAGTAGCAGCACCAGGAGCAAACCTCTTCCTTTCTATGTCTGGGGTCCCTTTCACAAAAAAGCCACAGTTTTGCTCTCGGCAGCTCCGGCCACAGTATGTACACAAACTAAGAGCGACGAGCACAGCCTTGTGCCTTGACCAGAAAATAGGGGCTGGGATTCGGAAACTAGTCACCGTGCGTCTCGCCGCTCGTTTGACCGGGTTTGTCACCGTTTACCTGTGCTGGCAGCCCATCTACCGATCTACACGCTTGTCTGTTTTGTTCGGAATGGTTCATGCGCCACGGTATGGCCACGCGCACACGCAAAAGCCAAAAACTGTCAGAAACGGCAACCTGACAATTGCTAAATGGAAAACGGTGCAACAAAGTATTTTCTGCACCCCGTCCAGGGCGTTCTGTGGCTTTCGGCAGCAATGAACAGCCACAGAGAGAGGAGAGAGAGAGAGAGAGAGAGAGCGAGAAACGGAGCACTTTTAATAGCCCCCTCCCGAATCCTCTTTTCGTGGTTTAGCTTCACGTCGTTCACCATCCGAACAGGCAAACAGAACTAGGCAAAAAACAAATAAAGAGGACCTGACAAAGTTGATATTTCTTTATGCAAAAGTGGAACCGAAATAATGCATCCCGGCGGTGTGCCATTTGCTTGCTGGCATGTTGGCATTTTATCAAACAGTTGCAGGAGGATGCAAGTGAAGGTTTGGGAAGAGGTTTGGGGTGGCAGTGAGAGAGGAGTTTGTTACCAATGGTGACGGTTTACCTGTTCATCGGGCGTTTGTGAAAACTCCGAAACAGGAAGAAAGTTAGCACTGCAGTGTCAGTATGGCAAATCTCATTACTGGTTTGGGGGGGGTTTGGGGGAGGTTTGCCTAGATTGGTTGCTGATGGTGGAAGAAATTTTAATTGGCTCAGGATTAGTTTAAATCAGCTTGTAAGCTCGGAAGTTTCGAATACTGGAGAAGTCTATTAGTTTCTCTCTTGTGTTTTTTTGTGCGATGAACAGATTGACGGAGGAATGTCGTGAATGTTTTGTGAAAATTAAATTGTTTGTAATTTTAAACTATAAATTAAAGCGATGCTGTGAAATGTAAGCTGACTTGAATGTGTTGCTAATTTAAGGGAACAACGAAATATGTAATAAATGTTCATCATAGTAGTTGGATTTTAATGACATTGAGACTCTAAAGACCGGGGTCCCGTAGTGAGGCCTGACTATCCAACTAAGTGGTATCATGAAGTCTAGCAAACCAGAACTCGCAGGCACAACCTATGAGGTCTTTAGGCCAAAAAGAAGAAGAAGAATAAGAAGAAGGGTGTTTATGTTTTCAAAAGACGCTTCAAAGAGCAAGAGTTCCTATTTCACATGGAAACTAAGACATTTCGCATGAAATACCCCATATAATCGCTCACTTACAAACCTCTTTCATTAGAGAGACATTCTTAGTGCTGATTATTGTGTGTAAAAAAACTAAAAAAATACAAAAATAAAATAAAAATAATAAATGAATTACAATCGAATGTGTTTATTCAAACACACGCGACTGAATTAGCTAATCTGAAGCTATTTTTCCTATGAAGTACTGGGCGCCTCCATCCATAAATCTCATGCTGGAACGCAATTCCTTAAATGATTGTAGGACTGTATGCCACAGAAAAATCCATCCACGTATTTTTAATTGAGCACGTTTAATTATTGAGTGCACATGTTCACGATATACATGCTGCATCCATGGCTCTATATATGAAAAGAAAAACAACCCACTGATAAAAACGGCACAAGTAACTTTTTTTCCCTCCCTTATCCCACTTATAAACACACATGCGCCCGATCGAGTTGCAGTTTAAAGAAGATAACAAACAAACCAATAATGATTGGCTCGGAGCTCGAGAAAAAACCCGGCCCCGGAACGATGGCAGCACATAAACGGTGGTAGTGATTTATTTACTTATCTAACCGCCCCGGTTTTAGCCCGGAAATAGCCATAAAACCGGGCACAACAATCAAACGCAGATGATATACCTCGTAATCGGTGGGGCACAGCGCAAGCACACTAACAACACACAACACACGCGAAACGGAACGCAACGACCAAGACGGAGACGGAACGAAATGCCCGGTCCCGCTTGAATGAACGGGCGGGTAGAGGGCGAATTTTTTTATGTCTTTATGCGTGGTGCGTGGTTTTCCCGTTCCTTTGTTCACCCCGTTTCCGACTCAATTCGGCCTGACGGGCGGAAGCTGTTGATCCCGCTTGATCATTGATCGCTTTAAGGGATACATTGGTCCAACTGCAGCTAAATACCTATCCAAGCACTCGAAATCAGTGGTTGTTCTGATCGAATGAAAAGGACGGAAGTACACATGAAGCTCCCAAAGAGCTCCGAGAAGAGATATCGGTGTGCTAGCACAGCAAACAATTTGAATCAAATTATCATCTAATTATGCATCCCTCTTCATCTCGTTTTTGATTCCACTTGCGCCTCACTTAGCTCGAAAATCCTATCTTTACTCCTATTTCGGACTCTCTCACTCTCTATACATATATTCCAGATAGATGCCGAGATAAAATGCTGATTCCTGAGGCTGTTTTTTTGCTCTCTCCTCCCATCCATCCAGCATCCTCCCCCTTTGATGTGGGTTTTTGAGTCTTACCAATCCGGATGATAATTTTTGTGTTTGGATCGAAAAAAAGCAACCCTAACCAACGAAGCAATTGTGTCCACAGCCCACCGAAGGTAATGGTGGTACAATATACTGCAATGTGCCTAATTGTGTAAGCATGGTGGGTAAAACGGAGGGGTGGAACTTACGGGGAGGGGGAAGGAGCTCACGAAAGAATAGCGTCAGCCCACCGTCAGTGAATTAATTAGGCAACAAAATAACGAAAGCGGACAAGCGTTTGATAATTGAACTATACACGCTAATTGACGCTAATGGGTTTGCGGGCGGCCTCCGGCTAAAAGTGGCATGGAACGGGCACCGCTCTGTGTGTGTGTGAGTGCTTTCATAGGAACTATTTTGGGGTTAATTGGGTGTTACTGGCGCTGGTATGTTCGCTAAGGGCTGCACTGAGGTTGCACTCCGGCAGGAAAATTGTAAAGCAAATTAAATCATCAGTACGTAGTTGTTGGTAGAATATGCAACCAAGCTTCCGGGTAGCTAAGTGACAGATAGCATGAGCGATACAAGGTGGGTTGACATCGGTACAAGTTGTTAGTTGTAAGCTAGTAATTGATTTCATCAACGTGTCATACACGCAGTTCGGTTCGAATCGGCACTAGCGATGGGAATTATATCGCAGATTGGTGTATTAATTGAGCTTTAATAATGCGGTAAATGCTGTAGCTCATTTGATGGAGCAAGACAGCTTTAGGACTAAACATTGTAGTCTACAAAGAGACGATTTGGGACGCTCATGTTTTGGGGACATGTTTTCTGAAGCTCTCTTTGTTTGGTTTAACATGAAATTGCGAACAAACTCATGGCTCTGAGTCGTCTGTGAGTGAAGATTCTTGGAGAATTGAATCGAAACCAACTCTCTCATGATCATATTACAAGCGAAACACCTTAATATCTTAACGAGTTCTTATAGCACATTTATCGGAGCTTAAACCAATTTTCCAAAATAATGCAGGTTTATCTCCTATAACCTCCTCCTCCAGCGGAATTGTACAGGACTATCATGACAGATAGGTAATGTCAAATTGATTACTTCTATAACGTAGTTGATGCGTAGGAAACAAAATGAGCCCTTCGTTAAGGTTTAATCCAACAAGTTTCGTATCTGAACCATTTTGTCGTAGTTAGGACTTTTTCTGCAGACTGTCTGTCCGTCTATCAAGTAGCAATAATCTCAAACATTCCCAGATATAGCTTGGACGTTCCAGTGATGCTCTAGTGCTTGTTAAGAACCTGCAACAGAGTCACGTAGTTACACGAGTATGCCTTTCTCGTAAACTGTCCTGCTCGAGGAGCGATTAAATTTGTAATACTCAAAAGAAAATGCCATCCCTGGTTGTAGTTTATCATCACCATACAGCGCCCACAATCGCTGGCATCTCCATCGCAATACCTCCTATCCCAAAACGGCAAAACGGTCGGGGCCCAACACATATCACATTCGAAGAATGCATAAATGAATTCCAAAACCAATGAATCCAGGCGAATCCATCGTCCTTGGTATCGTCCCCGGCTAATAACTTCATCATCGTCCGGACCGAAAACCGTACCTTTATCCTTTGATCATCAGTCCTCACGGTGTTACGGTCCCTGCTGGAAGGGAAACACACACACGCTCGAACTGTCAAAAAGGCACCCAAGAATCCCTTGCTACCCTGCATATGCGAGTCCCGAGCTACCGGAAACGATTGTCCGCCGTGTACAAAGGTAGCGAGTTTCGTCACAACGAGAATTTCATCATCGGACATTGGGGCTTTTCTTTGGGACGAGCCTAGGGGTAAAATTTCTTTCCCATGTCCCCGTGGTTGCCGGGACGCACCATTTGAAGAATACGACCCGCTTTAAACGGCAACCTCTCATGGGTTGCTGTTGGGCCTCGGGTAGTGTAGATGCTTCATTCTGTCAAACATTCCAAAAGCTTCGATCCTTCGGAAATGTTTTTGACGAACCCAACGAAGAAAAAAAAAGGGGTGGTAAAAGACAGACCCTCAATCCTTGGAAGCAGTTCACATACACATCCGATGTACTCAGGAAATATTTCACCGAAAGCAAAAGATACAGGAACGGCCAACACTATCCCATTATGCGCTGGTCTATTAAATCCCTCGTTTTTTGGCAGGAAAGCTTCAAGTAGAGCAAATTGTGGTATGTGAGTTGTGTGTGTGTGAGGAACCATTTCCTTCCGCTGTGCTCCATTTATTAACCCATCGAAGGGTCAAACTGGTGGCCGGCCGTACGGTGTTGTCAAGGCAATGAATGTTCGCTATCTAAAATTGATGAAAACAAAATTTAAAAAACCCGAATAAGAAAACTGGACGGTATTTTGACAAGACTGGACTGGACCAAATTTATCTCAATCACTAGCAATTTGAGCTGTTTTGCTGGGAAAAAGAAAAGGTCCTCTTTTGCTCGCCTCTTTACTCACTGCCATGATACGAAACGCTGCCTTGTTGTTTATGTTTTGAGCCACTTTCGAGCCGGGTTCGAGTTGGCTTCTCCAGGGCAAGGCTCGCAGGGGGTTTTAAAACGTAGGCAATATTCTTCCCGGGCAGGCTTAAGAGTAAACATTAAAAATTATTCGCGCATAAAATCCCAACCCATTCGTCTCCGGCCAGCGTGTGCTACAGTAGCACGGTATCGCTCGCTTACTTCTGCTGTCACAGCAGCAGCAGCAGCACCGAGTAGTAGTAATTGATGGAATGTTTAAGGCTTTCTCGTAGCCATTTCTTTTGGCCGGGTTTTTGCTCCTCCTAGCTCCACACACACACACACTAATCCCGAGCCGAATCGCAATCAAGAGTAATGTTTTTATGATACCGGGTAAGCCTTTTTAATGAGGGCTTTTCTGGAAGGCTTAACGGCACCGGTAAACGGTGTTTATGTTTGCAGCCAACGGGCTCATTATCCTTCCGAGCAGATCCTAGCTGGACCTGCAAACCTGGTTCCCTGCACGGTGTGCACGGTGCCATAGGGATGTGATAGACACTAGCAGCATCATCCGCCAGCCAGGAAGACAGCCGCACAGAGACTGCTGACTTTGATTGGGAACGTGCATGGGAATGGGAAAGTTAATCACTCCAGTCTGCAAACCCCGTTTTGCAGGTGTGTGACGCGTCTTCACATCCGGGCACGATACGGATACGATCCTTTTTTATAATCCATATGTCATCAACGTTCGCATCCGTTTGCTACCGGACGGTCACTCGACACTTCGCCCGCTGTCGATGGAACCGAAAAGGAACGGGTCCGGATAAGTTTTCCTAATCCTTGTCTAGAGATTGCCGGACCCGTGCCGGACGCTACGTGCCGGGGAAAAACTTGCAATTCCCCAAGGATGTGGCAGAAAGCTCGGCAGGAAGCTGCAACGAATTCCCAGCGTTAATTTACGTCGTAGTTCTCCCGGGCGGTGATGGTCTTTTTTGTTGTGTACACTTTCCGTTTGATTATTAGAGGAGGTTTCGAGTCTTATCTGGATGCCGTGTAGAGAATTTGTGGATGATTTTATTTCTTTCGAGCATCATATAGGACACCTGTTGAATGTGGTCTACCGTAATGGAGAAAAGTTTTTAAAATACTAATGTTGTATGCCTGATAGGTCAAGATTTTCCTGATTGATAGTCTTCTCGGGGTAAAAACGCCAATACATCATTTCTTCAATTTATTAGCCATTTCAGTTTTAAAAGTTACTGTAAAAAGTTCCACTGACGCTAATTGTGATTTACTGTGCACCAATCCAATCAATTCCCTCAATAATTGACGACGAAAATCGATGGAGCATGTGAAGTGGGAAACCAGGGCCCACGCTTGGTCATCTCTTCCATCTTCTGCTCAAGAGTCTGCGCATCTATCGCATCGGAAAAAAAACAAAACAAAAATGAGTGCATATTTAATTCTGCACTTTAAAGGCAAGCGACAGCGCAACGCTATAAATTTCGATTCGAGAGCGCGTACACCGCACACACACACACACACAATTAGCGAGTTGATAGATATTTCGCACAAATGGTTGTTTGATGTACTTTGGCAGAAGCATTATCGTGCTCGTGATAAAATATTCAACCTCACACCCTTGCGCGTCGCCTGCGCTTTGCCGAGGCTTTGTTTTGGCGTTGTTTTTTCTATTGTGTGTTTCTTCGTTATGGGAATTTGTGCAAAGAGCCGATGATTGGAGGGTGTGTGCGTGTTGTGTTTGAACTTTACTCGACCGGTTCAAGGAGTGTGATTTGGAAGGGTCATACAAGACAAGAAATTTTACCGAAAAACTTTGACCCGGGTACACTTGGCGAACGGAATCGAACATGAGCCGTAAGTGGTCTGAAGGCGTGAAGTACTGGGCGTCTCCATCATGGGTGACTTGATTGATTAATAAAATTGAAATATTATTTTTCATTTCATAAGGTTGATGGGAATTTTCCATGTTAAAAAAATAGCTTTTAATTTCCAGGCTTGATCTAAAATGTAAAGAAAATGTGTTTGCAACTTTATGTTGTGACAACTTTAAAATTGCTTCCATACCGCCAAACCACCAAAGAGAATACACCACAGGCCACAAGGACACAATCTCGAAACCAAGCAATTTTTGTGGTTTACAGATCGTTCCTGCAACATTCTCCACCATTCGGCTTTGAGACATTTTTCATCCCCTCGTACTGAAGAAGTAAAAATAGCAGTTAAAACTGAATGGCGAGAGGCCGGCGAGAGACCGAAGAAGGCATGCCCAACAAAACATACCGTGGGGGGGGGCAGGCAGCCAGGATGAAACTTTTTAATTGTCAAAGTCCGTCATTGCTCGGAGGTTTAGGCTTACCTTGGCTGCCGCGCCACCATCAGTCGCAGTCGAGCATCTATTTTAGGTTAGATTTATTTCGATACGCTCGATCGAAGGGAATAAGACGGCACAAAGTCACCAAGCATTACACTTTAATCAAACACATTAAATTAAACTGAGATCTTTTTTTTTCTCTTGGTTGCTCGTTGCTGCTATTTTTGTGTTGCTTGTGTTGGAAGCTGCAGGAATGCGTAGAGTGCGGCAGCGATGAAAAATAGGAAATTAGTTTCCCGGACAAACGATTACGTTTCGCTGGAAATGATGGATGGGAAGAAATTGATTTTTTTGAGAGATATATTTTTTGCTGAGTGTCCTGATAAGATTTCATGCTGAAACTGAAAATGTTAACATTTTGCTATACATTTCTGCCAATTTTAAATTATTTCACATTGAAAAGCTCACCTAATCGAATCAATATCTTCGTCATCTTTACATCAACTTAAAGCGTTACATTTAACCTGATTGCCACAGCGAAGCCCACTCCCACACGGCTATCTTCGATTCGTTCCACACGTTCCACTGTTACTGTGTGGATGAGGCAGCAGTCGTGTTTCATACGCCTCTTGCCCCGGCCCGGCTCAGTTTCCGCTGTGGAGCCAATTAATTAGCTTAACATTTATTTTGAATCACTCACGGCCCCGTATCCTTGGTGCGAGTCGTGTAGCAACCGGGTCTGTCAGGCGATCGCCGGCAGCCAGTTGACAACAGCACAAAATACACCGATAAACACACACACACTCGCGCAGCACGGTTCGGCCCGGAAGCAGTCGGCCATAGAAAACGCTGCGTGCAAACATGTTTACATGGTCTCACAGGTTCATCCGAATCGCTTTCGATCCGACACGAGGATGATGATGATGCGAGCGATGCGAACGCCCAATTCCCCCGGGGGCATTTTCGAACCAGATGGAGACATCGGACCGATGATGCTGCTGCTGCGTCCCTGCCCAAACACACTCGCACACGCCGGCTATATTGACCGGTGCTCGGATCCGATTTAATTGAAGTGGAAAAACATAACATTAATCACTTAATACTGGTCGCCCAGTTCGGAGCTTTCTCTCCGGTTGCCGTCGATCGAGCTCCGGCCAACCAAAAGGGCCAAACACTGGTGGCCCACCGATGATGGTTCGAACGAAATCGAACACTCTACACCCTTCTTTGCATCCTTCCCGTGCTGTGGTAAGCAAAGGAACAGAAGTATGCAAATATTTGTTCACATCTAACACGCACCACAGCAAGGAT
Organism: Anopheles stephensi; assembly: GCF_013141755.1. Classification (NCBI taxonomy): domain Eukaryota; kingdom Metazoa; phylum Arthropoda; class Insecta; order Diptera; family Culicidae; genus Anopheles; species Anopheles stephensi. The sequence goes on from NC_050203.1 coordinate 21,494,403, forward strand.
ATGGATATTTGCTTCGCTTCGTTCGCATGTTACAGCTTCACTGGACCGGTGGCGTCCCTTTTCGGTGGACAAACTAATCGAAATAAAGTTGCACATTAAAGCACTACCCAGGTACCGACTCACATGAACACAGGGTTCTCGATCCGCCGAAGACAGAAAGGTTCACATTAAGGTAAGATTACGGTGGTATTAAGCCAATGAGTGAGTGTCGTTCCTGGCCGATCGCCTCTTAATTGGGTGGTCAAGAAGGTGATGGCGATAATTGTATAAAATTGAAGCCATTGTGCATTCTTTTCGTGCTGAGAGTGAAGGAAAATAATTTGAAGATAAAGGAGCAGGGTTTGCTGTAATGCTTGTGGTCGCTTAAGGTTTAATGAAAAAGAATATATAGTCTGGACAAAGATTTCTAAAGACAGGTTTGAAGATAGACAGTTGAAATTACTGATTAGATGTGTTTTTATGTGGTTTAGAGAAATTCTACTATCCTTATCCTTGAATCCCTTTCCTTCTGGTATCTTTACCTTGACATGTTCTGCTCCTGAGAGTCTTGTTAAACGACTCACTGACTGTGTGTTTGATTCGCATATTGGAGTCCTTAAGAGGAATCTTTCAAATAGACCAGCTAATGTTGAGTGCTCGTTGTGGAACTTCGTAATCATATAATGGAGTTTCGCATCCATGCGATCGTAAAAATGTTTAGTATAATTATTCTTCAAAAGCTGTTGCAAATTTGTGATGCGTTGTTTCAAGTGGATAGTTGAATATTGCAATCCCGCAGTAGAATATTGTAGTATTTCAGTTGAATATTCAGTTAGGGAAAGCTAAGCGCTTTAATGAATTCATTATATGATTCAAAACCTTCATGATTGGCAAATATTGACCTGACTGACCGATATCAGCAAAACCAAAGATACTGACTGATGTCATCATAGATCTCATGCTAAATTTAAATTATAAATCAACTGCATTTAACAGTAAGCTACAATAAGTATACTGAATCCTGTGTGGAATAAGTATAATGGACCATTGCTTCTAGTTTGATAGAGAATGAAGAGAGTCCAGAGGTGAGTCAAACAGATCAAAGACGCGTATTTAAACCTTATGTGTCCCTTGTTGTTCTTTGTTTCTCCATTTCAATTGCTTCTACAACAGTCCTATGCTGGTATCAGTTTTGTTAGCATACACTAACGCTTTTATCAACGCCACCGATAAAACATCAAGCAATAAAAACCCCAAAAAGAGTCCATAAAAACGAGAAAATTCTTCCTAATCGACTCCCTTTGCAGAGCAAAACTTTCACCAACTTTCGTGCAGCAAAATTTGTACCAATTTTTCGATCTTCAAAACTTGCGCTCAACGCTCCGTTGTCCCGGGAAGCCCGGTATCAACCCGTTCCCATGCAAACCATTCAGGGGACAGGCTAAAGTTCATTCCAATGCACCAGTTATTTACCGTTCTCCTACGCAAATATTTACTCCCTCCCACCCCAGAGTGCGAGAGAGAGAGCGAGATAAGGTTATGAAAATGGCGACAGACCATCCGGCGGTGTATCTAACCCATCGTTTTGTACTGTTTATTGTTGGTTTTTTGTTGTTCGAGGGAGGGAGGCAAGCGAAGGGTGTGCGGGGACGGAACGGGAAACCGTTTTGGAAAACACTCGGCGTATCGATGATGGCCTGTAAGTTGTCGCGTTATCGCGTGACTACCCTTCCAATCGTTCTTCAATCGTTCCTCCCCCCCTGTTGTCTGTTAGCCGTAGAAAGACATACACACATACATGCACGAGGACGTTTAGCAATATGGCGTGAAGTTTGCAGTGCCTAGCTCGCCCTTCGTCCATCCCCTCTCATTTCCCTTCACCTTCCAACGGTATCAATATCTAATTCGGAACTCCCTCGTTTTCGGCCGAATACCGTTGGCTTTGTTTATCATTCGAAACGGAAATTGGCGTTTGATTGTAAGGAAAGTGTGCTGCATGACTCGAACCGGCCAATGTGCCGACAGGGTTGCATGTGTGCGTGTGTGTGTTCGCTGTTGTATGTTAGCTGTTAAACTGTACAGTGTGTTTTTGGCTTTCCGTTCAATCGACTTTCAAAAGCCGGAAGTGAAAAAAGGCAGTTCTCACTGACGTTCCAGCGAAAGGCCTTCCCTTCACGCTCCTCTTTCCATTCCTTTCCCCATTTCTACACTTGAGCCGAAAGCTCACCGACAGCTCGAGGCTGTCGGGAGGGGGGAAGGTCGATCCAAAATCAAACACAAGGGAGAAAATGGCAGAATGGTGCATACACATTCTACCATTTCGATTAGCACTTGTTTAGTAAGCTGGGTGTTTCACTGATAAAGACTCGGCTCCCCTTCCCCTTTACCCACCTTCTTTCCCCCAACTTATTCCCACCAATGCGATAAAGTTAGCCTAGGTTGGTTGCAGCTGGCTGGCTGGTTCTTTCTCACAGTCTCGACCGAATGGACTACCCGATGGATGGGGCGAGCGGGGGAAACGATAGTTTCCCGAAGCGGGGATGGATTGGACCAATCGATCGATTTTCCGATAGCAAGGAAAAGGTTGCGCTTTCAACGCTAACTAGTAGTACGCGGTGATAAAGAGCCGCTGATAGGCGAGCAACAATTGCGCAATACAATGCGTTGGTTGTTCGGTGAAACCGATAAATTGGTGCGGGATTTTCTTTCGCTCGATTTATGGAGCGGTCTGCATTGGTGCTATTTTTGCGCCGGGATGTGGCAGTTGCGAGCAAATCGGGGTGGTTAAATACTAAAATTAGAAGGTGGTGAAAAAAATAAAAAAAAAGTTTGTTGGACTGCATACTTTTAGGCGTCATTTTGTCGATCATAAACGAGCATTGAAGGTTAGAAAAGCTCTATTTTTCTGATATATTATAAGTTATATTTAAAGAATACTGATACTTTAAATCAAAACTATGTCAAAACTGGCAGAAAAAAAATCATTTTAATGTGTTTAAGACTGCATACATTCAGGCGTATTTTTACATGAAAAAATAATATACCTCAATTTTTTTTTTTTTTTTACTGTTTTACACAGTAAAACATTACATTATTACTGTTTTACATTTTTACTGTTTTTGTAAACCATATGAAAAAAAAAAATCCTATCCCTTCCCCAGAATCCCTATTATCAATAGAAAAATCCCAAGAATAAAAAATAGCAAATGTTGTTCAGACTGCATACTTCCAGGCGTCGCTGAATTTTGTACAAAATTCAGTAAACTTTTTGATGTTTTGTGAGAAATGCTTGAACCAAACTGGGGCGGTCCGGTGGCCAAGGCAATAACGACGCCGGTCTTCACACGGCGGCACCGGGGTTCAAATCCCATCCGAACCGCCAACTCCCCGTACGTAAGGCTGACTACTTTACTAAGAGTAAAATCAAGTTACAGAGCGCCAGAAATGGCAGGCCGAAACCTCCCGAGGTTTTAGTGCCAAGGAAGAAGAAGCTTGAACCAAACTAATGATATGCTGTGGTTCCAATTAAAATACCCAAATTCACATTCAATACCCACAGTTTGCAGCGCTGTATTACGAGGCCCACTGAAGAGCCGTATGATGTGGACTTTGCGCAAACACACACACACACACGCATACATTCGCAAACGCAATGGAGTTGGCAGCTGACGCCGTTTGATCGGCGAGTTCATCGGGCTTCTCCATCGAAGTTCTGGAGGTGGGTAAGCCTTCGGAAAGATGGAGTGTACGTTGGTGGTGGGTTATTTCCGTTTGCTCAAGTCTTTGTTGAGGCACCCATGATGGCGTACGCACACACCGGCGCTAGCCAGTGCACGGTGGTTCCTGCCTCAGCATCCTTCATTGTGTGTCTTCAAACGATCGTTGTTGTCCTCTCGCTGTGCAAGAGAGAAGATGCATCACCAATGCAACAACCAAAATGTAATTCCACCGAGAGTAACAACAAACGAACGTCGGGCGGAAAGCAACCACACTGAACGCCCGGTTCCCGGTTCACCATCCAACCGGCCAGACGGACGTTCCCTCGATTCCCGGGAAAAGCCTCAAAAGCTCGCTCCCGCTGGTCTGTTGCATCATGTAGTAAACTCAATTAAATGCTTTCGTAAAGTGGCAATCAAAGTATCGAACGCACCACTGGATTGGTTAATTTCCGCTCGGAGTTTTGTCCCGGCAGTAGCTCCCTAGGACCTTGGCGCCCGGAGAGGGACGCACCGTGTTTGTCGAGTTTTCCCGATGGGATGGGCAGTCCATTTGTGCACAGCCGACTGCACATTCTCCGTCCGGCCGGTGGAGCTTAGTAACACGCGTACCATATAATTATCTGCTCATAACGATCACTGGCACTGTGGAGCCTTTTGGGGGTTTCGTTCGTTTTCGAAAATGCGAAGCGATTGATGATGCGCCGGACCAGATATGGTCGGAATGTTCCTTTATGGTGAAATTTGTCTGTGTGTGTGTGTGTTTGAAAAGATCCATTTAGGGTGGATATAGTAGAAGCACCCGGGTGAGTGGTGTGAAATTGTGCAGATTACCATGAGTTCCACAGCTTAAACAAGCAGCGTCATTCGTAACGGGATGCGATGGAGTAAGGAGAGTTATTAATTTTTTAACTTGATAACTATATTTCAACTGATTGCCTTTCCGCCGAATAGTTGATAAGGCAAAAGAATACAATTTGTCACTAATTTTAACGTGGGTTTTTGGGTTGTGAAGTACGTAGAGTCACAGGAGATGTATCAAACGATAGTAACAATTATTTAAAAAAATTCAAATATATCATTTTGTAAGCTTTGGAATGGTATATAAACACGAGTCCAGTCTCTACTCATTCTTGAGTAAGATCAGTAAAATGTAAGAACTAGCATAGCTTTCCCTTCTTCCTTGACACTACAACCTCGAATGGTCTCGGTATGCGATACCTGAGTTCTAAAAATTCTAAAAAATAATTAAATAAATTAAAAAATTAAGGAAAAAAATATGTTCCTACTGATTATGTTCCAGTACTGAATATGAAGAGAAGGTAGGGACGGGAATCGATACCCGGTCTAACCTTTTGACGACTTGCACCGCTAAAGTCTCCGCCATCGAAGTAGCCACAGAATATAAATATGAAACACGAATTGATGAATCACTTTAAGTTAAATGTTTTATAAACTTATTTAAAGCATTTTTAAAGGGCAAATATTAATTTTCAGTTGTCAAAAATTATTTGTACAATTTTGAACAGTTTTTAAAAGCATAAAATTGCTGGACTTTTAAACTAATTTTGAGCAAGGACTTGCGATAGCAAATAAGGCATGAGAAGTAGCTCTCAATTAATTCCAACACACCAACTAGAATGAAAAAGTGGTAAATTGCCTTTTCCGATGCACTGTTAAAATCGCTCCGGAACTAGGAACTAACGTCCTCTTTAATAGCACACCCCCACCTCCCCCAGGCACACCTCACACGCCTCGCAAACCCGCTGTCACCGAAGATTGTCATGTACTTGTGTTGCATTGTTGGGGCGAGCTCGGGGTTGCTGCGGGGTTGACGTAGACTCTTCATACCAGCAATCAGTTGCAGTGTTTCCAGCGTTTTGCATAAGCGGAAGGCAAGATCGTGTGTGTGTGCGCGCGCGTGATCGTTGTCTACCGTTTGGTGCTGGCCACTCGCTGCCGGTCTAACCTCGAGACCGGTGCTATTCTGACGGCCGTTTCGAGAGTGTGTTGCTAGTGAGTAATTAAAATAATTACTCAACAGATTAACAAATTACCGATGCAACAGATCTCGTTCCAGGGTCTGTTCGTTTTTTACGGCCCGTCAGCACGGTTCGGAGCGCTTGTCACCGCGCGCCGTGACACTGACGGGCTGTCTGCTCGTAAGCTTGGGGCTCATCGATTGTAGATAATGTGGGCCTTTGTGGGGCGCAGTAGTAGTTCCGGTACGGCGTCCCACACAGTGTTTCAATTGCTTTAAATTCAACCGTCAGCAATGACGAAACAGATACGCTCGATTGAGCACTCAACCCATTTCGTTACTTTAATCGATCGAAACAGGACACACCGGAAAGGGAGAGAGCGTGTACCAGCATTTTCCCGGAAGATCTATTTCTAATTAGCGGGGATTAATTGTCCTGCCCGGTGGCGTGCTTTCGAATGCTCGGCAAAACCAGTTCGTGCAGACAGGCATGAGCGCGATCGAAAGGAGAGAAAAAAAAACACCAGCAATCAAACACAAGCCCTTTTCGGTAGATTTTCCCGCGACAAACGATGCAAACGGGCGGGTTTAGTTTGCATGGTTGGTTGTGCCGGTGACACACCAGTTGCTGCCAGCGACTGTAGTTTGTATCGCAGCCCAAATTCATTAGCGTTAATTAAATAAGTGTATTTCCCAGTGTGTTTTTCATTTACACACAGTCTTGACGGTTGGGGATAAGCTTCACTTTTGAGGGTTCAATATACCACCCTTGGTTGGAGGACAACCGTTTCCGAACAGGGAATATTGATTATTCGAGCGGATAGAGCGATTTTACAAAACCATTCCCCTGTCGCGGGGATCGTCACACATTTCCCCCAGGTTTGCGATTCAAGTTGCTGTATGTACTTACAGCAAAGTGGTACATCAACAACCGTTCCCAGAATCTGATCGATCGTAAAGTTTCGCAAACGGGCTGGCATCGAGCTCCGTAACTGTTTCACAGAAAACAGACGCACCCAACAATATACCCGTTGGGCATTATTAGACGGTGTTGGATGCTGATGGAAGCTGATGCCGAAGCGCACCAGAGCACTCGGCACGTGGCGACACGAGTTTGGTCTATGTTTCACGGGTTTTCGCTAAAAGTGATCGAAACTGTGGAAGGTAAGCCGGTGTGCTTCGTGGAAAAGCGAAACGTGGCCCATGCTCTGGTTTAAAATTGTTTATTATTTTAGCAGCAACAACATTGCTTCGGTGTAGTGTACCTTCCTCACCTTGAAAATCATTCCTAATCATTCAGTCGGGTTCAGCCGTACCAGCCGTAGCTTAGCTTTAGCCCTAATTAGCTTTGATTGTGGGATAAATTGATACCTTGTTTTGGTTTGTTACCGTATAACGTTTGTCTAAGCGCAAAATTGACAAGCGCTTTCTTGGTAATTTGAATCGGTTGATAATCATTTTGCTTGATATAATTCAGTGGAAGGCAATTTGAGCTTTAATTCTGTTTTTGCGGCAAAATAGAGCTTTTATGCAAATGGTAGTATCTCTTTTTGAATATCCTACATTTGAGAGGCGTTCTACCGCAAGTTTGAGACTAGTTCTCTCGGGAGTCTTGATGAGAGTAAGATGGTAGCTCAGCCATGGTTGTAGTAAAATATCATGTAGCAACCCTTTTGAGTTTTGTACGATCATTTGATCCTCCTTGTTGATTGACCGAATTTACAGAAAAACCCTCCACCACCGAAAAGCCAAGAGTATTGTTAGCCGTAGTTTGGAGGCCGGCAGGACAAAATCGATTGTTGCAACAGGACAAGACCATGAAGCCATTAGTCTGCACCCCAGACATGACATGAGAACCATGTCTGTGCATCGGACCACAGGCTGTTTTTGGAGAGATGCTCTGTCCCGTTCGTCCAAGGTATGTAAGCTAAGAATCTTCATAGAGCTTCCTTATCATATTCTGATGCAAACTTACACGACTCTCCGACGGTTGTGACATGATCCTTCAGAAAAGGAGACAACAATGATGCTTGGTCAGGAAGTGTTTCGTGATCTTAAACAGAGTTTCTAGCATGTCTTAGCTATGAGAGCTTTACATTAACTATTTTTGCTCTGACAGCTTGTCTATACATGTTTGATATGATGCATTAAACGATGGATAAATAGGTTGATCGATAATATTAAGGACTATTGATTTGAAAATTTTATAAAAAGTCCTTCTTTTAAGCATACGTATCCGTGGAACAAAATTAATTTTTCTTTCTTCTAATAACTCTTAGCTCAAGATGTATGTAATAACTTTACGCACATATTTGTTTCTGTCAAAAATAACGAGCTAATTACCATAGCAAAAATCTTCGTAATATTAGAATCACTGTTCAATGTTCAATGAAACACAGCGATGCACACGAGCATGTTGAGCATGAATTATTACCAATTACATCACCGCACCAGCACCATTGACCGTGATACCGATTGTCACTATATGACCCAGCGGATATACATTGGCCCTGCTAGTCGTTCTGCAGTGTGTTTGCTTTCCTTTTCTTTCTCAATTTTCCCCGCCGAGTTTTTTTCCTTCTTTCCCTCCCACTGTTCATGTATGCCAGCGCATTGGCGCGAAACGGTTCGTAATTGTAACCGTGACGGTAAAACCGATAATAAACAACCCCCCCCCCCCTCTTTCTGGCCCCCCTCCCAAGAGATCAAGGGGAAAACTAATGCATGTTGTACGCGGGTTTGGTAGAGCTTCGGTGCAATTGCGCCGAGTGTCACTGCACGCACTACTAAATCATTGGATCAACGGTTGGCGGGTTACAGCTGGCAGCGACAACACAGACAACGCCATGAAAGTCGAGCCCAAGGGTAATGCGCGTGCACAAACACTCACACACACACACACACCAACACAAACACGAACTGCATCCATTGCACCGTTCAATCATTGTTTTTATCCGGCTGGAGTGATACGATTCGCGTTGCATAACCAACACTGTCACTTGCTTTTGTCGTTGATGCTCGAATATCGGTTCGAATAATTATGCCCTTAGGCGCGCACGAAGTGTGAGAGTGTTTCTCTATGTAGCTTCTTGCTATGTTTCTCTTCCCCCCCGGATGAGACGGCACACTAATTAATCTCACCGACAAACTGCTCTCTACAATCCGTTCACGAATCGTGTGTGTTTAAAATTGATGTGCCTTGATTAAGCGCGGGATCGATCTTCGATTTTAGACGCACGCGGAAGGAGCGTTTGGTGGAGAAAGGGCTGGGTACTTACATATCAGTCGTTTGTAGCTCGAGCTGTCCGTCGTTTCCACCGTGGCGACGTCCGCGATCTGTAACGAGACAACGATACCGTACTACTGAATCACTGTGCGCCACACTCGATGCATTTTACACATTTACTGAGCGGGCGCGTTCGTCATCGCGTGAACGCGTGAAAAGGGAATGGGCGTGTGAGAGTGTGCGTGAAACGGGAATGGTGGAAACAAAAAGGGGAAAAAGGGCTGCATTAAATGTGAACCTGAAACGCGGAGTGTGTAAGTGTTCGCGTGCCGCTGAGGAGGACGACGGCTGACGCGTCCCACTGTACGGTGGTGGGTGTCAATTTACTGGCAAAATATTGATTCTCTGGTGCTGTGAGTGTGTGCAGAGAACGCACACCACAGAACGCTAGAAATGCAGTTTGCAACCGGTTTTCAAACGCAGCAAAGTGGGCAACTTGTAGTGGCACCGGCGTGTGTGTTTGTGTGTGCGAGTACACTTTCTTCTTCGTTTGGAATGCATCGATCCTTCCGGCACTTTCGCTCGGCTCGTTCTCGGTGTTGAGAGGCTTGAGCTGAAGATCGTGCATTGATCGTTGCTGACACGCAAATTGGCTAGTGTGTGTGGCTTTAGTTGTGCGTTTTTGTGTGAGGAGGCCGCGTTGTATCGCGTGCCAATAATATTGCCGTTGGTGGAAGTGTTGTTGCGTTTGTTTTGTGGGGGGAAGAGATCAAGATTCTCATGCCAAGTGCTGCAGGACCGCTACTCGCGTAGTTGATGATATTCTGAGGAAATATGTCAACAGCGCAGCAGCAGTTAAGAAACCCATTCGTCAAAGTGTTTAAGTAATATGACAAGAGTTCAAGGGGCTTCCGCATACCGTTTGTTCTCTGTTGTTTGCATCTGTTGGGGTAGCTGTGGTTTGGGAAATTCGTTTTGAAATAAAGGAAAATATTATTAATTCCAATAAGTGTTTAAAGTTAAATTCAAGCGTTCACTTACGCTCACAATTTATTGATGCGACAGCGGCGCCGGGAACGGGATTTAAGTCCCATCCGGATCGTTCCCCCGTGCAGAGGACTGACTATCCAACTACGTGGTGTCAATAACTCTAGCGAGCCAGAAATGGAAGGTCGTTAGGCCAATAAAAAGAAGAATTTGGCAGAGGAGTAAAAATGAGATTAAGGGGTAGAATACGTACTGTTAAGTTTTAAATCTTATTGGCTCATAAAAGATTGTGTTACAAGTTCTCAATAATTAATTTATTCAAATATTAATTTCTAAAAGCTCCTTTTGGTTTGTCCATTCCTGTATATACATTGAAAATGATGATTTTGTGTAAGTGTTTAAATAACTTTGTTACAGGAAAGTTATCATCACGAAATTAATGGATCATTTTTAGTTGGATTTAAGTTTTATTTAAACCCTCTTGGAGATCCGTCACACGAAATGGAGCCAATTGGTTCTACAGTACATAGGACACCCCAGCACACATATCGCTCTTACCGATCGATCTAAGCGCAATTTCCTGCCAAAAAATTAGCTCCAAGATATGAACGGCTCTAGCAGCGTCAAACGAGCCAAGGGGTTTCATTACGAAGAAAATCAGAGCTCAACGTTACAAATCACACTGCCATCACGCTCTGTCCTCTGTGTCGTATTCCATCGCCTCCATCCAGATGACACCATGGCGATCGGAAAGTCGGAAAAGCACACCTTCGTACACCGAGCCATAATCGATCGGTAATCGCATTTGACTGTATCGTTTATCCCGCCCGATACGGGATTTTGAGTCTAATCTAATCGACATCGCTGTCTCTCTCTCTCTCTTGCTGTCTGTCTGTCTGACATGGTGAGCTGAAGCAGGCAGATCGATAGAATTAACTTCTTCCGAGACGTATCATTCGGGATGGATTAAATGTACACGTTAGTGGGGAGGTGTAAATTCGGGAACTTTTGAAGACTTTGCGCTGGTTTTTAAGTAATAATGGATGGAGGTAAATTCAACTGTCAACGGATTTCCAAATCTTATTCGATTAACAAACAACCGCATCGCTAAATCACGCCCAGCAAAACGTTTGCATGTAAAACCGTTGATGGTCAAAACCCATCGAAATTAAGCCCGGTTTCACGGGACAGACAGAGTTATCCTGCTGAAGGGTGGGTGTGTTGTAGGCAGTGCCTGTTCATTGCACTCGGATCACCAACTCAAAGCCCGCAAACCACCTTTTTCCCACCATCCAAACCGGTTGGATGTAAACGACCCCATCATCATTCTCATCAGTCAATGGTTGTTCCGTTCCGGGGGTGGGGGCGTGCGTGGGGTGTCGTCTGTTTGCTGTTGGGTGCAGAATTTTACGACTACCGGCCACGCAAACCCGGATGTTTTGATGTGTGGGAAGGCTGTTGAACACAGGACCATCGCGTTGAACATCCATCCAAACCGAGATGTCGTGCGGGGAGCGAGACCGCGGAGCTAGTGAATGAACTTTAACCCATCGAAAAACTGTGAAAAAATGATATGAAAAATGTGTGTGCGCGCATGTGTGGGAAGATCAAAAACTGTTTAATCATGATTGTCCAGGAGTGTGATCGAACAACATTGAGTGCAGCCACTTCAGCAGCAGCAGCTGCAGTTTGCTCCGATCAAGTGGACAAACACCATCTGCCACGGGAAAACAACAAAGGAGCAATAAAAAAAACCTTCCCCGGTGAATGGGACACCACATCAAACCTTTCGTAAATGGCGGTGGTTTGGTTGGCACAAGCAATTCAGATAAAACACAGCATCAATCGATACGCTGTTGTGCCGTTCGGCGAATCGTTGATCATGGGCGCCCATTCACTGAAGCCGTAGTGCGAGAACTACAACACAAAATTCAATTGTTCGGTTTTTTCTTCACTTCCACTGTGGGACATGTTGTTTCAGTACAGTACAGTACAGTTGTGTACATGCGGAACAAAGAAGTGATTAAAATTAAGTCGATAGAATATAATTGATCGAAATCGGTGTTTACAGCGAACGTATTATGTGCTTTTCGTGGAACAGCAATTGGTTGAATTGGTCTGTTTTCACTGTTTTTTTTTGTTAATGAATCAGAATAATAAAAATGCCTGAAAAAGGTATAAAATATGGCCATGGAAATCTTTTGAAAAGTTTTAAAATATTTTTCTGAAAAACAGTGGGACATTATTCGAAATAGTTGTGCAACTAACGGCCAGATTATCATTGCCGCAATTTTCACACTCCACTTTTAACCGACTCTTTAAGGAATGGCACAAAATTATCACACCAAAACATGTCCAACTTGTCAGCCACAGAACATCGTAACGGTCTTGAACGGTTTGCCACTTGACTTTGTAATGTACTTTCAAGTACCTATCTGTCAACTGCCTCTCGCTCGCTCGCTCTCCCACCGATTTCATATTCATCATTGATTTTTGTTTTCTAACGCTAAATTTTTCCTCATTTATTTTAGGGCAATTCAGATACGCGCACGCTGCCGTTGATGGTAACAAATTTTGAAGCGTTCAAACAAATTTTCTGTACCAACTTTTTCGATTTCCCGAAGCGCAAACAGTGAAGCTGTATTGGAAAAGGGATGCAGACATGCCTGCTAAACGCAGCGTTCCCCACAAGCGCGTTCCCACGATGCCCGTGCCATTCGCGCTTCGCAGTCAATGATTGATTAAATTATCATAAATTCTCGTATCTATCAATGTCGACATCAGCTATTTTTCACACTCGTCTGGCCCGGGGGCAGCAGATTTCACCACGACCGTCCTAACACAGCATCGACATGCATGCGGTTCGGGGCTTTTTTTTGCTGCTGAGAGCGACCAGGCGCCTCCATCTGCTATGTGAATGACTGGGCGCCTCCATTCGCTAGCGTGAACGACTAGGCGGCTCCATCGATGGGTCGCTGATTTAGACTTCCCGTTCCGATAGCGGGCACACATACACAGGGCTGCAGTAACGCAGGGCGAAGAGCACAAACGGTGCCGCTTTGCTTGCCTTTTGCTCGGACATCGTTTTCCGGTCACGGGCACGGGATAATCTCGTTATGTGAACTTTGCTTCGCTCTTTCACTCAGTGATTTGAATATGAAATCACCTCTAGGAAGCATTACAAGCATTTTTTCTTCCACCGTTCCCTGTCTCCCACCTCGATTCTATCCCGCACGACCTCCGGGTCACGTCCGTCCAACGGATTCGTGCTTGAATGGTGGTGCGACGTTGGCAAAGCAAAGCAAACGGAACGGTGGTTGGAGGTTGTTTTTGCTGTCCTACCATTTTTCTCCAGCGGACAGCGCACGGCAGAAACAGCATTCCAATCATTTTTTATGCATCGCTGCATTTCTTGGATGCTGCTGGTATTGCATTCCTTGATCTTCTTCCTGTGTGTACGAGTGTGTTTTTGTACCTTAACGCACCCAAACTCACACACACACATACACAGCAACGCGTGCACATTCCATGGATAGCTTACAAATGAGGATGGTTTTCCGGTGTGTGCCGAGAAGAGCGATAAAAAGCGGAGAATGCAAAGCAGGAGAAAAAAAAACAATCTCATCTATTTTAGACCTGAGCTTCATTTTAAACGCATGGTCGTGGAAAACCCGGATAGCAAAAGGAAGAAGAAAAAAAAAACACCTTCCCAACGAGATTGTCCCGCTTCACTTTCATCAACATTTTCTCACAAGGTAATGAAGAGGACGGTTTCAGCGCCATGAAGTGATTGCAATCTAATATAATCCTTCTGATTGCATATCTTTCCCATGTAGCACGGTAAGCTTGGCTCACTCGCTGCTTCATTTCAACGCCACGATGAGCTAGGCGATGCACAGGAAAGGAATTAAAAAATGCACGCTCTAATTAATTACGGGAAAATGATTATGTTTTAAGTCCTTTTACGGTTGCTTACCACTAGAGGAGTTATTCAGAATCAGTAAGAAAGATTTTTCCTATGTGTTTCATGCACGAACTTGTTTGCAAGCAAAAAAAGAAACTTTAATATTGCTAATGAATCTACCAAGCTGAGCGCAACCACAGTTTGCTGTAAAACTCCAAACGAATGATGAGAAATTCATCACATCTGTGTTGTTTTAATTTCGCTAATTAAAACTACTTGCCTGCCGCAGTAGTTACCGTACCAAATGCAACTGTTTGACTGAAAGCCGTGAGATGTGGAACTGAAAACAAACCACGCTGAAAGATAAAATACATCCACACAACCACCGAAAGTAGTTAGCATCCAATATTCCGCCCGGGTTCTTGGGAATGGGAAAGCGCGGCTAGCGACAACTCGTGGCGCCCCCGCACAAGTAAAAGTGCAACCGAACATTTCCGAGTTTTGTGCGCAAATTACCTTGGTGAAAGAGTTTTTCCAGTGAGCGGGAGGGGATGGAAAACCAAACATTCACCAACACACATACACACACACAGGAGCACTGACAGTTTTGCTTGGAACGTTCGGTCAGCCAGCGTTGTCAAAGCAACCGCAATGAGAACATCGCTGTCTTCCCATCATCGGCCACGAAAGTTCCCTCATTTGGATGGGAAAACCGAAAGTGTGGAACGTACAGCTCATTTAGAATGCACTGCTTCCCTCCCCACTCCCATTTCTAGCCCCGGAACCATCAACTCTAGCTGGAGTGTTCTAGCAATTAAAGTGATGAGGAATAGGGAAGCCAGATTCGGTCGGCAAGATCGTTTGAAAGTGAGAGATGAAAAGCGAATTAACTTTCCGCCCAAAGGGTCAAAGGGAAGCTAAAAGTTTCTGCGGGGGCATTCAGGTTTGCAGGGTTTCGGGAGATTTCAGAATGGAATTCCTGGTAAGCCATGCACAAACATTGGACAGTCATCAGTTTTGTGACTGGTTTGCGTACCGTTTCGAAGTTCGAAGAGTTTATCACTTCAAACTCATTTATTGTTTGTTATGAAGGTGTAGTTGAAGAGATATTTTAAACTCAAATGATAGTCCAAAGTGTTGAGATTTTTCTAAAAATTATCATGGTTTATCTATGGGGAGTTTATTCAAAGGGTCTTGCAGACGATTATGAAAAAATCGAAAGCAATAAAAAAAGTCGCAGCTTGCTTAGATCGTTGTTATGGTGAGCTACATCTGGACACTTGTTTTATGATCCGAAAAGCGCTGCCATTACGAAGTTCATGATGCTAAGTAGCTAAGTACAAGGTCTTATGGACTGTAAAACACTTTAGCACAACTGCTTTTATAATTAACTATAACGCTCTTTACTTAAGCAAAGTTCGAAGGGAAAAACTTCTTTTATATGAATTTCTTTACAACTTCGCCATGAATGACCAACGGACAATACTCATCCACCTCTCGTATGACAATGGGGATCTTATTATTACAAATAATTCAGTCATTGTCCAACAGAATTTGCCTTCAGCATTCATTCCTCCTGATGCGACGTGCTATACTGAAGGCTTTCTCCCATAATAGACATAGGGGTTAATGATCGATAATCATAATCGGGTGCCTTTCATCGTCGATACTCGATAGTCGATCCATAATCGAATGAGCCGATTTTCCGAAACATGGCGGCCCATTGCTCGTGTCTGATGGCACCGAAAGGCAAGTTTTCTTCTTCTCTACAATCTTTTCTAAAGAAAGCCTCTTGACCGTCTTAGGGCGAAAAGGAATGCCCGTAACCCGGCGCTCAACTCAACCCCTATGTGAGGAACGGTAGTTTAGTTCACACAATCCATCACCGGCCAGTTTGTCGTCGGACCGGTGTTTTCAAGGAAGCGGAGAGCTATTTTCTCCGTCAGCAGACCGGAAGTACACAAAGTAATTGATATTTCTATCTCCACCATCATCACTGGTCGTTCGTTTTGAGCTCCCCCCTCACCCCTCAAGTAGGGTGTTCACTTCGAGCGTTCGAGTCCTGTTGGCTGAGTGTGCTTTTTAGTTTTGCCTGATGGCATCCTGCACGGTATGGAACGGATTGGTTACGTACCCTTTTCTGCAGGGATGTGGGACATTTTACGGTTGCTCACATGCATACCATTGCACCTGGATCTGAAATGCCCGTTTTTGTGCTGAGTGTAGTGTGAACGCCATTCAAGGTATTCTTGGAACGCATTGTGCCCAGTTCCTTCTTAGTACCAATGATTCATCGCTTAGCAAGTGGAACGGGATCTGCCCGGAAGAGTCAGGTAGACGGAAAAACAAACTCACCGTTCGTCCGTCAGCCACTGCGGCTATGGCTCTGCTCAACCTCAACTATGCGCACAGTAGTGTGCTTCCGAGTGCTAGTGGTCCGTACCTTACCGCACAGCATCTTTTGCTCGGTAACCGCACCGGTGATGACGCTTTTAAAATTCATAGCAAGAAACATAACTTGCCATTCAACACTTATCCTCTCACACATTCGCTCAAGCTTGCAGCGGCAGCAACCATCAGCTGGCTGATACCTTGTAAGACAAACGGATAAGGATGATGCTTGAGACAATTTAGCCCTCACCCTCACAATTTCCATTACAGAACATCGACATCGTAATCGGCATCCTGAACTTGGCAGGTCGTCGTCCGTTCCGGAAAATAGGAACGCTTTCCACACGGGCTGGCACACGAATCGAAGCACAAACATTTGCAGCCACGCTATCGATGAAAAGTCAAGCACCGGGTGTCAATCATGACAGCAGCAAAACAAACAGGCGCACCGGAGTACATCATATCATTGATTTCGTATTAATCGAAAAATTCCACACACAGACACACGGGGCAACAGGAATGATTTCCGAAAACTGATGCTAGATATATGTGGAAAGCGTTCCGTTAAACAACTCTTTTTCTTCCCGGCTCGGTTTCTGTTTGATAGAGATTGATAGAAGCGTTATTTTGCGATGTGTCAAAGATGATAGATCAAACATTTGGTTCAAGCTTCTTTGTGCGCTTGGGTTTGTGCTTTTGGCGCTTGTCAGCCATATGGATAGTGTCATGTTTATCTTGGTATGTGTGTGTGTTTTTTTTTCGTTTTTGCCCTTTCAAGATTGTCAATCATGGTGGAAATGTCTATCCCTACCAGAACCTTTGTACATTGAAAATATAATTATTTGGAGACAAACATAACTGGGAAAATCTGTATAATTTTGCTGTAGACAACATGTTTATCTGAAGTTGACAGCATTTTTTTTATTTTAATAGGCAAGAGATAACAAGGGAGGGGAAAATTATTACTTGCCATCAGTCAATACTGCAGCTACTGTAAAGCATTGGAAAGCTAAAATACATACGAAAATCCGGGCCAGAAATTTATAATTGCCAACCAATTATCTGTATGAATATCATTGGAATAACTTGTTACAGGAGAACTGTTGCAGTATTCCGCTCGCGTCGAAGAACAATGTTGCAGTATGCATCACGAAGTAGAAAGTTGTCACCATTAACTAACTAACCAATCGTTTACCAACCACAAAGTTCTTCCCTCAGGGAAACCCCACCGCATCACATTAAAATGTGTCATTGCTGCGTTACTGCTTGTCTGCCCGATAATTGATGGCGATAGTGCGAAACCGATAGGGGTTTTGTTTCGAAACAAATCATCAAATGAGTCAGTGGGAAATCTTGCTCCAATATCCCTAATGACTCATGGCCCATCTTTTCATATAGCATTATTGTTCTCATTCCACCCATTCAAAGTAAATTGGCGTCAGCGCGTGAACGCAAAGCGGATCAACTCAGTTTACCCATCCCCCTCCGATGGCGCAGCGTATGAGCGTATTGCGAGTGTATACAACATTTTCACACCCCAACCCGCCGTCAGGTCGAAGCCGAGACCGGACCGACGAACGAACTCACCCAAGGCGACGATTATTAAGTTTGCTAAAAATTGAATACCATCTCAACGGAAGCCAACGCACTAGAGCCGTTGGAGCGGTCATAAAAAAACACCCCTGCGCATACATTTATTTACAATGGATACATTTTACAGTGGCCTTTCGCTATCCAGCCCGTGTCGTGCGGTCAGTGTCGCGAATTGCGGAGGGTTAAAGGCCATGCCACAGCCACGCAACCACGATCGGCAAGGTCGTTGGAGGGAACAATAAAAGATGGCGCATTCTTTCGCTGCGTGCGCATTTTATTTTGTTGCTGCAATTTCATTTCAGAGGCCACATGTAATTTTGCTCTTACATTCCACTAGACACAATGATCCCTGCTGGTGAAAGCATAAAGGAAAACAATCATCTCGAGTTGAAGGTTTCCTCCTTATGGAGTGGTGTAAGTGTGTGTGTGTGCGAGAGTGTGTAAATGTGAGCTCAAGAGCATGCATTTACATCGTAATGGTTCTATCGCGAGCAGAATATGAGCAACTGCTTAAGAAAGAATCCTTAAAGTGCGGCTAGCTTATGGCTTCCGTAAGGCAACATATGAGGGTAGATTTATACGGTGAGCTGGAAATAGTCCGACGCACAAGCGCCTGAAGATATGCAATACGGGTTTTCAAATAGACCGTTTACACATCACCGTACTGGGCGTTTGGATTTTCAGTTGTAATTGAATACTTAGGGCTTTAAAGCAGTCGAAACTATGTTGCATTTTGAAGCTAGTGTGACATTTAGTGCCTTCAGATTTTTTTCGAATTCTAAAAATGTCACGTTTAAAATTCCTTTTTTATTTTAAATTTTGAAACAAGATGTTCCCAAAGAACGAACTTCTATTCAAACGATCAAATGTCTTTCTATGAATGTTGTTCTTCACCACTTACCAACAGCTCCCTTAAAACCGTTTACCTATGGATGTGCTGCTTTAGATAAGGTTAGAAAGTCACATAGACAGCAGGCACCTTTTTGTATTCTTCCAGCCCAGCAATATTGATGTAAATAGAGGGCAAAGAAAAACATGACATAATGTCAAAGCAGCAACAGCCCAATAGGCTATTTAGGCAGGCATTGTTTCATCGGTGGGCGATACGCACACATACGGTCTAAGAACCGTTCTGGCATGATTGCAAACGCCACCTTCAGGGCACCTAAGGCGGCATTGACGTCATCGTGGGAGCTATCGAAGAAACGGAAGAAGCACAAGACAAACCTGGGTCCGGCTCGAAAGCAATTCCAAAGACAGCTAGCTTGTCTATCGTCCGTCCTCGAACCCCGCTCTGTTTTCCTCCCCTTGTCTCTTGTTCAACCATTCGTTCCTTTTACAGCACTCCAAGCACCGGCGTCCAGTGTGAAACGTGCTTTAAGTACGCAAACATTTTTTCACTCCCTCTCCCCCCCGTAAAGACATGTGCGATTTGGGATGGCGCAATATGGGCGAGACGGGTGGTGAGAATTCATTGCGGGGGAATTCATTCGTCGGACGCACTATACGCACACCGGCAAACACCGTCAAGACGAGTTTCAAACATCACCTTGCTTCCGTGTCACTGACCATCGTCACATTCGGTGTTCGCATTGAACGACTGTGCCATGAAGGAGCACCGAGTGGCCCGGTTTGCCGCTCCCGAACCGATGCTGTAATATTTGCGTGTGAGTATGTGCGTGTGGGTGCATGGATATTTGCGTTTTCACTTAACGGGGGACACGATGAGTAGCGGCACATGACGCCGACGAGTGACGATTTTGTGTGGATTTGTCTTGTGCTTTGTTTTCCATTCGCTTGCCGGTGACGTGTGGAAATGATGGGAATGTGAAGTTCTCGACACTGGTACAGGGTGATTAGAAAGATGGAGGTGTAAACTCTTTACAAACATTTTCAATTTTGTAATTTAAGTACGTTCAATGTTTAATAAGTATTCTATGACAAAATATTCATTTAAATATTGCCTTCACGATCAAGCTAAATAAATAATCCAGCCACTTCCCCACGACACAATCCGCATGATTGTTCGACAATCAAGCGCAATTATTGATCTATTTTAACTGATTTTAATATTGACAAATAAGTGCCATCATTCATCAACAACGCTAAACAGCAGCACGATAACCAGCACCCGGAGAGCCGATTCTCAATGCTTTACCACTTGTTTTGCACCTCAACCCCGCCACAAAGCTCGAACCAACAATTGGTGTGCTGTTCGGGCACACGGAGTGCGGTTGAAGACAAATCACAGTTTCGTGCCGGAAGTCGATATTGATGAATTTGCTCTTAATCCCCTCGATAAACACGGATCTGGGGTACAGTCGTTGGTTGGCTGACTGTGGCCGGTACACCGTGTCTCGGTTTGTGCCGAACCACCCTGTATTCCCGAGCCGGGCACACCGACCGAAGACGCTCTATTTGTCTTGCAATCATCCGACCAACAACGGCGGCGTTTGCCGTCTGCTGAAGACATCAGCAATGAGTCGATGAAAATGCTAGACAAAGAAACAAAACAGGAAACGGGGCATGTGGCACGGTTGGTGGGGGCGTGTGGAAGGTAGGAGTAGCAGCAAGAACCCGTGGGGGTGTGAGGGTGAGGTGGAGAGGGTGAGAAACACTTTAACAAATAGCGAAGTGATCCGTTATGCCACCGTAAACGTAAATCACCAGCACACTGACTGACGCCATTTCGAGAGTTCACCGCCGACCCGTCAGACTACAGTAGTAGCAGTGGGGCGGGCTCCGTGCCGGGGTTTTGTTGTTCCGACCGTTCCGTCATTGTTTCCGTTTTGCACGGATGCAATTTTGTTTGTTTTACGTTTATTTTTTTCTTTCGTTTTGCGCCCGTAATGTTATTACGGTGTTCTTGCGTTCTACGGCTGAGGCCGGGGTTTTTTTTTTTCTTGCACATCGTAACACTGGCTTGGTTGGGTATCGTTCGGTAATTGCACTCCGCTGCCATAGGCACTATGGCGCATAGCTTTTTAGCGTTTGGCGAAGAATGTGAACAAGTTATGCTTTATACAGCTGGCTTGTGTGTGTGTGTGTGTGTTTGTGTACCTTACGAAAGAAATCTAAAATAATACGCGAAAGCAAAACGTGAATCAATAACCGTCTATGGTTACTGCGATCCGACCTGGGCGGATGCTCGTCTGGGGAAAGCGTTTGAAACACGATGAAAGGGCACATACACCATTAAAAAAACGGGACATCTGTCGATGCACACGTGATCGAGTGTAATAGCGCCGTCTGGAAGGTATTTTCAGTGACGTAACAAACTTACAACACTTTCTCACACAGACAAAAAAAAAACACTCACACAAAATCAGATGGATGGAGACGCCCGGTGATTCATTCGAAAGCAAAAGGAGACGCCTGGTTGTTAGTTTAATTTCAGGAATGGAGACGCCCAGTACTTCGTAGCAGATCGGTTAAAAATAAGTTCGCAATTAGGAAGCGAAATAACTTAAAATTAAGAGCAGTTCGTTACTGTGTACGTTCGGGAAACAGAAAGCATTCACAACAACAAAACTCGGTGGTGGCATCTTCAAAAGGCATCGGGCCACAATCTGTGGCAGTGTTGCGATGCACGCCACTGATCTACTTTCTAGCATAACTACCTCTCGTCGTTGTTGCACCTTTTCGAAAGGTCGGAACTTGCAGGAAAAGATTAAGTTTCATCATGAACCGAGACAAACGGGTGGCCGGGATTTGTGGCACAAAACCCTACCCGTTAGACCCTACTGTGGGTGCTGACTCCACCCGTTAGACATGGCTATAAATCTAAAGAAACACCATTTCCGCTGGCAGCGATTCGCTGCGTCACGCTGCAGCCACAGAGCAGCAGCAGCACCACAGTTACCACGACAGCGCCCCAAACTCGCGCCCGGTGTGCTTTTATGGGTGGCTGTCTGGCGGAAAGTTCATAAGTAAAATAAGCAGCAACCGGTTGTACAAAGTTGTACCGGGGCAATTTTTTGTTTGTGGGTGTCGGCGAGTGGGAAGACAAGAAAAACATGGTTTGTGTTATCAACGAAAACAGCAAACACGGAGATAAAGGATCATGAAGGATGTGCTTGTGTGACGTGTGGATGGAAAGGTTTTTTTTGTAACTCTACTCGATTATGGGAGTGTGGGTTGTAAAAATCTGGCAACAAAAACACTCTGGTTTAAGAGATTTATCCCATGCATTTTTTTTAATTTTACTGAGAGACTCGTTTCGTATCCCGCTACTTGTCGTTAAGAGATTAGAAGCTCAGTGTGTACTTGAAGAGGGTTTGCTCATCCTGGATGCACGCATTCTCCACCCTGCAAGAGTTGGCCGTTGTGTAATCCACATAATTAATGATATGCAGAAAAGGTACGTGATTCGTGCGAAACAAAACACAAAAATAAAAAGGGACTCTTGAAGTACACTGCAACAATTACAACGCCCGGATGTGCATCAAACTCTCATGATGGTGGCTCAAGCATTTGTTGCATCCATTCCCAGGACACCGGCGAATGCATTCCATTTGCAAAAAGGAAATAGATTTATTACACACACCTCTTGTTGCTTTGTTTTACTACTCCTTCATAAAGCACAAAAATATACTCATGTTTAATTTATGCTCAGCATGCCACCCGAGTGAGCACATCGCACCGCACGAACCACCAGCGGGCATTAGAGGCAAAACCGCATCGCCTCAGCTGAAACCAGTGCATTTTACATTCGAGTGAAAGAAGGAAACCGTGTGGAAGGGAGTGGGGGTTGGGATCCTTTTTCGCACTTTTCACACCCCCCCCCTCCGCCCCACTGTTCGGTGTGTCCTACATATATTGTTGTGGTTGCATCGACCGACCGTGGTTGCTGTAAATGCAGCGAGCGAGCGCGTAACTTACTTTTGCCATGTTACTATAAATCATATACGATTTAATTACTCTTTAACCCTTTCCTGTGCTAATTCCTCACCTCCTTACCACCCCCCTCCCCCTCCCCATGTCACACACCGGTTACCTGGTCAGGTCATAAAAATCCCATCAGTGAGTATTTGAAACGCTGGCCACACCATTACTCCGGGGCGCTACGGAGCGTGCGGAGAGAGCACGGTGCACATCAAGCACAACACGGATTTGGTGTGGTTTGATTTCACCCACACCTGCAATGGGGTCGAGGAAGGCGGGAAGGAGACGACTAACGGGATTTGTGGTACTCGCGGACGCGCTAAATTTAGCTACATTTGCATGTAGCGTGTTAGTTTCTACAAGTGTGTTCCGGGACTGCCGTCGGCCCGATTATTATTGTGTCCAAAACTAATTAAAACTCCTCACGTCACACACACACGCACACACGCGGGCCCGTTCGACCGCGCGTCATCGAAGCGTCCAAAGCTGCTCGCGGGAATTAAACTGCCAACCGGATCGCTCTTAGTGATGGTGCGGTGGTGGTTTTTGTGTCGTTTGAAGTGGGGCAACGAGCAACGAGCGTGAGGGAGGACATAAAATGAAACACAAAAAAGCAGTTCGCCACCAACCCTTTTTAAACCGTGATCGTGACCTAACCGCGGAGGAGGAGATAGGGGTGGGGGGGGGAAGCTCGGAGGGAATTCCATATTCATTAGTTACTTTTCTCAAATGGGTTAAATGGAGTGCTAACTGAATGGTGCTAGAGCGTCAATTGCTTTGGCTAGGAAGTTCCCTTTTTAGAATATTTCCGTCCGTGCCTCGGCCGGTCCTGGTTGGGAAGCCAAGCCGTATCGTACGGTGTAGGAATCACGTTGTTCTACCGGTTAAATTAGTTATGCAACTGCTTTTGATTGATGCTGGTGTAAATTGTAATTGTTAGAAGGCGCCAATAACGAACGGCTGTACACGACAAATCAATTAAAATCTACCAGATGTATATTGGAGTGTCAAGAGATTTGTTCTGATGCATAAATGTGTTTTTGATTTACATTATACCGCTTGGAAAATGAAATGCAGTTGTTTTTGTGTAAAATGTGACTATTTCAATAAGACAGATAGATAATATTTGAATATAAAAAAGAAAACCAGGCCGGTTGCAGAGGCAGCAACGGCTCCGGTCTTCACACGGCAGAACCGGGATTCAAATCCCCTTTCTGAGCCGTTCCCCAGTAGTGAGGACTGACTTTCAACTACGTGGTATCTTTAAATCTAATAAATCAGAAATGACAGGCATGACCTAAGAGGTCGTTAGGCCAAGCAGAGAGAGACACACTTGCCCCAATTTCCGCTGCTAATCAACAGATTATCAAATAGTCACTGAAACACATATGAAAGTCCATCAAAGCAAGCGACTTCTTTTGTTACTTGGATGTACAATCTATAATATCTACTATGCCTGCCATTACTAGCTTCCATTACTAACTTTACCCGCAGCTAGGAAGCTATGCGGCCGGTACGAGTTAGACGGTTACAAAACATGGATCTAACTCCTATAAAATCGATTAGCATCGTTTGATTTTCAGAACGTCATTTTCAATCACAGAGTTAAAATTGTACAATGTTATACAGCTGGGAAGTTCTTCCTGAAATTAAAATAGAAATCTCTATCACTAACACGCGTATTACTTATCATAAGAGCTCTTCAGCTACAATATTAAGTAAAAATTTCATCAATAACCCGCGAGCTGTTATGAGTTATGTTCAAACAATAATCTACTTCAAAAGCACTTTAGCACTATAAGACCATCTTTCGGTTTGAGTTACTAAAACTGCTCGAGAAGTGTACGATTAGATAGATAGATGAGGGCAAAAGATATCAATTTTTTTAACTGAAGATATCAAACACCGCAATATAAATAGTGGCCATTTGTTATAAATCCTTCCCAAGGTCTAAAAACTGGAATCTCCTACCATCATATTTGCGCGTTTTGTTTGATTTCCCCCGCCTCTTAATTTGTCTATTTTTCATTGTACTTAAATATTTCTCCCACACAACCACAACTTCCTTTTCCACTCCCACTTCCATCCCACCAACGCCCGCTCACCAAAGTTCGTTATCCCGATTCCCGAAGATGAAGCGAAAATTCATCGATTTCATCCACGGCGGTTTCGTGTGGTAATCTTGTTTCGGTTGATCGTGTCCTCTTCCGTTCGAAAGGTTCGACGGTACATTAATCTAATTTCGCTCTCGGCCATCTCGAACCCTGGGAGGCATGAAGTGGTTGCCGGACGGTGTTGGTAAGCGGTACCCGGGCAAAAAGCGAACCGGAGCGAAATAGAAAACCGGAACTGACATTTGATCGATCGCGAGTGACGTTGGCTGAGGCGTTCATTTGGGCTTAATGAAATTTGAATGTCGTAGGAAACGCTTGGTACTTGAGCGTTTTGCATTCTCGACGCACCAGTCGCCGAGATGGGAAGCGACCGGAGCACGACCGTCTGGGGGCGTGAGGGTATTCATCCGCCGAACGGAAGTGACAGACGGTGGTGTTCGCAAACGGACGCAAAGGTACAGGACACCGCAAATTCCACCTCGCACATAAAGATGTTCCGGCTGCTCTCCATTAACCATTATTTAAGGGAGAAGTTTTTCAAGCCTTAGCTGGATTTCATTTCTTGAGCGATGCTCAGGGTTAAAAGGATGAGAAGTCTTTCCTCTTACAAACGGAGGTTGAGTAGCTTCCTGCCGTTCGTAGACATATCACTTCCGGAGACTAACATATACGTTAAAAATCTTTCTCTCTAAGGATTATCGACTTGATTCTCTACGAAAAAGGGGTGCAATAGAATCACGAGAAGATGAAGATAAATTATTCATGAAAAGGAGAAAGAATTTAGAATCTCTCGCAAGATCAGAAACAAATAATCGTCATCACCACCTTTCGGCTCCTTATCATTCCCCGTATCAAAAAGGCGAAAAAATCTCATCAAAAACGAAAACCAGTGGCAAAACATGATTCTATCGGATTCTCCGCTCTCTTCCCTACTGTTACCGGCCATTTAATCACCTACGATCGAGTCGCGTTTGATGTTCAATTTTTGTCCCAATCTCGTCCGACTAAAGGTCAAACGTTAATGTGATAGATAAGTGTCAGTGGCAGCAGGCTCGGCAGCAACAGCATCAGGTCCGCAATGTTGCCCGGTATCAAAACAAGAACCATCGATGGGAAGTGGAGAACGTGGAACGTTTTTTCACGTGTATCACCGCCATCATCCAATTCAGGAGGACAGTAGCCGTATTTTTCTTTTTTGGTTTTGGTCGTCACCATTTGACGAGGGGCAACAAAGGGCCTTCCATCTTCATCTCCAGACACTATTTTTAGTCGCATTTTTCATTGACAAACATCTGGCGGGGAGGACCACGGTGGACTTGAAAATGAATATTGACAGTACAGCCATTCGTATTTTGGCTGCGTGTTTTAGGCGTGGCGTGGAATGGCGCGTGCTTCTGTTGACACTCTTAAATGGGACGAAAATTTAATGGACGTAGGACGATGGTCGTGAGTTGTCAGGCAGACAGGACACACGGTCGACTAGTGGCGGGAAATGGGGCAGGGAGTCGGTTCGAAAGAGACACATTTGTCTTTTATGATTTTATGTCCTGTTTATGATTTACAGCAGAGCTTTACAGGTGCGATTGTTGTTTTGTGACAAATCGTATAAATGTGTTGTAAGTGTTTGATGAATGCTTAACACATCGAATACACGGTACGGTTCTTGGAAGGACGGCAGAGGGACACAAACAACATCAAACTTTGGGACTTTTTAATAGCAGTGAAGTATACTCACGGTTGCAGATTCATTGTATTTAACACATTGACGTACCTGGAGGAGAGAAAAAAGAAGAAGATGGGAAAAAATACCTATTATTCGACTGTTTCTATAAACGGAATGAAGAGAAGAATGGAAAGAGCTATAGTACATCCAGAAGTCAACAGCTGTGTAATCTGTGATTACTCTATGGAGAGGAGAACAAATCATTTCAAGTACATTAGAATGTAAGCATATGTTTTCAATCATCTTCAAAAATAAATTGAATAGGTATTAAGTGTTTTTCTTTTACTTAAATCCCAAAGTGACAAATTCGATTTTCATCGAAGGAAAGTGGTCTCATTTCATTCAAAAATCAATTCATGCAAGAAAAAGGACTCTAAAAGATCATTTGATAGCAAGTTTCAATGGCACACAAACAATGATTACGTGGAAAAAACGTATTGGAAGCTTCAAAATATTATCTAACTTACATTTGGTTACATTTTATAATATCGCAGTTTGAATACAACGGGACAAAAATAACATAAAATTACATTACGAAGTCCAATTTATAGGAATTAAACTTTGTAAGCATACGAGATAGGGACTTCAGTGGACGTACACTCGACCGAAATGCGAGGCTTATAGCATTGTATTGAGGATCAATGCGACGAAGACAGTGTACCTGCTAGCTGGAGGCTCTAATCGTGATAGAGCAGAGTATCAGTTGACGGTGACGATCTCCCTCGGAGGTAAAAGAGTATTGTTACCTTTGTGCGACCGTAACTTTGACTAAAATGTTCAAGAGAATCGTGCCTACCGATACTTCCGGCTAGTTCACTACGGGCACGAGTCTTGAACTATGCTGACAAAGGACGCCAACTCATTCGCCATTTTCGAGTGGCGGGTATTAAGGACCATTCAAGGCAAGTAGGGTGAGTGATGAAAGAGAATGAACCATGAGCTAGCAGTTATCCTAATGGTGGCCACAGCTGTGGCTGGAGGTATAATCTGCTGTAAAGAGTTCCTTGGGAATGGATTGATAAACTGACCATTTCTTAAAGACGTACTCTATTGTTTTTTTTAACAACTGTCATTATCGATTTCGATAATTCATTTGCTCGCTAAAATTTAGACGCTTTTTTAAAGTACACTCAGCTCCGTGGCAAGGTTAGGGTAAACAAAAAATTGCTTGGAAAGGGCTCACAGCGAAATTTTTGCGAAAGCGAATTTTTGAGATTTCCACATCTCAAGCGACCATCCATTTCTAGTTAATCATTACACTTCGCATGGGCCACAGATTTCCAAAAATTTCCTCACACACACACGGTTCCTCGGGATACGGTTGCTCTACCATGCTTCTGGTGTATTGTGTTTTTTTCCCCGCAAACGTTATTAAGGCGGAAACGGAAACATGGTTCGAATAATGTATTGAAACAATTTTCTGCTCGAGATCCCTGTACCAATGCTCGTGCTTTCCTCCCTTGCTCTTTCTAGGCTAAACTTATTTGTGCTAAAGTATTCTGATTCTGGTTTGCAATTATAAGCAAACGAAAGTGAAAGGATACGAGGTAGCAAGGTTAATACATGTTTTCCGGAAAATACAGAAAAGAAAAACACATCCTTCTCCTTCCCGGTCCACCACTTTTTTGTGTGTGCGCTGTGCTATAAAATCCCATTCCCCCAAAGCTTTCGTGCTAAGTATGCTAAATTGATTTCGCTACATTATTATGCTGGCTTCGTCGCCCTGCAAGCATAATGGATGTATGGTGGTGGGCGTGCGTAGTCGTGGCGGACCTTATAGGCTGCCGATAAAATTTGCCCCAAGATAGACGAGCTCCCCCCATCACCCGGGCTTTTGGTTTGCGGTTGATTGTTTACTGATTGCCTTCAGCCAAAAAACCTTTCCATACAGGCATGCAGGAACAGGTTTAAGCTGGCATTGGAAAGCACATACCCGCAGCCCGAGAAGTGCGAAGAAATACAATTATATTTTTCAAATCAATTTTAATGAACTCAACCCACTCCACGATGCTTCTCCACCTGGGAAAACACATTCCGACCGTTTCAAGCAAACCAAACAGGGTGCATTCAGGGAATTGGTGGAATGCATGGAGGAAGAAGAAATAAAGCAAACAGGCCAAACTCCCTGGGACGTCTGGCTGGGAAATCTGGCTTCCATTAAACAACCTCCGCAAAACCTGCACAAAATTGGCCCGGGCTGTTTGTTCGATGCGAGAGAGATGAAAAGTTGAAGGCACGTCCGTTTGTTTGACGGATGCATTTCCTGATGCTGCTTGGCCCGGTTCTGCGTCCATTTCTATTTTATTTCGTGTGTGTGCATAGCCGTGCAGAAGCAGCCCCAGCAGCAGCAGTTCGTTTTTTCACAAAATTGGATCATTTGTCAGTGTTCGGTGGGGGGGATTCAGTGGGGAGGGAGGTGGGGCGCCGGGAACGCAGTTTGAAATGCACTTTTTCTACGAGGATGATGCAACACGGACCCCGGGGTTGCCAGCTGCCGATGCCCGTGCAAGGTGTTTGTGCGCTCGACCCTGCTCGATCATCTTGCCGCGGCGCACAGTAACGCGACCGGGGTGGGAAGTGCATTTTCACGTAGGTGATAAATTGCTTTAAAAGTGCACCCTGTCACGAAAGGAAAATGATTCATTTGGTGCAATTTTTCTGGACTTCTGGACCCCGGGGTGCGAGCATGCAGGATGGTGGATGGATTTGTTCGGCTTCTTGAGCCACCGTTTTTTTTGCTTTCTTTGTTTGATTGTTCCCAGTGCACGAATCCGAGGAGATGCAGCATCCGATGGGGACGATTGAAACGGTCATCGGTCAAGTTGTGGATCATCGTTCACAGTCAACGAAAATCGTAGGCAGAGAGGGAGAGCGCGAAAGGCCATCCAAATCCAAACAGAATGAAAAATTACATCGCGTACCGATCCATTAGCGAGTAAGTTGACACGTTGCACAAATTTTGAAAGCATTTAGCGATGGCATTCCGGGACCTTGTAAGGGCCGTAGGTTTTATTTCGTGATTTAAAAATAATAAATTCTCAAGCCGTAGTGAGGTAGGCGGTCACAGAACAGTGGATTTCTGGTATGTTTCATGCCCCATGATCGTACAGGTAGTCATAAAAGTGTAAAATAAACATTCGGAAGATAATTCTGTTCCGATTAAAGCAATACTTTGGTAGTAGAGATGTAATAGAAGACGCACATGATTTTACAGTGCGTAACTTAATTATAAGATTCCTAAATGGCAGATGGAAATTTTCAAAAATTATAAAGCAATGAAAATGACTTGCATTGGGGTCGAATCAAATTTTTTCGGTGTGATACGCATACAAATATGGTAAAAAATCCTTTTCAAAAAAGAATTCATGTAATAATAATAAAACAATTGCTGTATAATGTATAAATCGGAATAAACAAAACGAAGCTTCTAATTCAATATTGTCCCAGCTTAAAAAAATCTTTTCTTCTTCTTCTTTGGCACTATAGTCTGAACCTGCCATTTGTGGATTTCGATGATTTAATTTACCCGTACCAGCCCTGAATACGGGGAGGCGGTCTGGATGGGGTTTGAACCCCGGTCCTGCCGTATAAAGACAGGGGCAGCTGGCCACCGGACTCATCTGAAAAATTTGATGTTCCACTTAGGCTAATAAAAACTGAATTTGACCGATTTTTCCTGGGATCAACTTTTTGCCTTTTTGTTGATTAAGTACTCTTTCAAAATGACTAAATTATCGCCTATATATTAGAATCATTACCACATTATGAAAAAAATCATAATTATTTTATGCACTGTACTGATTTTCCTTTTAAAGTGTAAAGAAATCAAAACAAGGAACTTTTCACCGTAAATCATGACACCAATGACAATGACAGGCATATATCATTCAATAACAACAACTCAGCATATATTCCACATCACAAAAAGTTACATCCAAGAGCAATGATATGAAATTTAACAGCGTACGTGTTTCCATTTCCATCACTGCCACAGATATCCTTCAACTAAATCCGGCAGCATGCATGAGGGCTTTGTAACGGCGATTAAT
Source organism: Anopheles stephensi (assembly GCF_013141755.1). Lineage (NCBI taxonomy): Eukaryota > Metazoa > Arthropoda > Insecta > Diptera > Culicidae > Anopheles > Anopheles stephensi. Next base: position 21,524,950 of record NC_050203.1, read on the forward strand.
CGATATTTTCTATATCACAAATATACATTTATTGTGGCCACCATCAACACCACCACTGTGCATTGATTGCACCAACAGACAGGTGGCAGGTGTTTGCTAACAAACTCACGTGCAGTGCTCCAGGTCACCTGGGTGTGCTACCCATAGCCAGACTGGAATGTGGAAAACTATTAGGCGAACTTCAGCATCACAGTTTCCACATCCGAAACGGAGCACAATTTTCTCATTTCACGAGAGCGTCTGTTTGGCAGGCTCTTCCTATCTCGTTACTTCCAACACTGCAAATCATGAACGTTGTAGCAAATCGATACACGATTGTATTTACTTCCTCGCGCACTCATTCTTTGTCCCCTTCTCCGGCCCTCAACCATTTTCCGACCGACACGTCGACAATGAAATGAATCGTCAAAGTCAAAGAAGCAGCAAAACGACTCCTCTCGAAAACAAAGGCAAGGGAGAAGAAAGAAAAAAAAACCCAGCGTAACGAGCAGCAGAAGCTTTGGTGTCGGAATTTTGGGTTTGATTTGTTTGCTTTTCAGACCACCCACCACCCCGTCCTTCCTCTTCCGCTCCATCTCCTCCTCGTCTCTCCCTGTCCTCCCCACCAAGAACACTGACGAGGACGGACATTGATGAAGACATCCATTTCGGCTTTACGGCAACAAGGCCGACGGCCGTAAAACAATTGCGTGAGCTAGCTTTTCTTTCACCAACACTCGCACCTCGGTGATGAGTTTTGGGAGGGTGTAGGACAAGGTGCGGAACAGTTTTTGCATACGATTTTTACGACAGGTAACGGAAAAGCCATCGAACGCGCATAGATCATGCTGTTCCGATGAGTGTTGCGCGCGGTGCGTTCTGGCCCTTTTTTATGGTTACGTTGTCGTGGTTGAGCTAGGAATACAGACGGGACAGAAATTAATAGGATGCCATGTAACTTCCCCGCAGCACAAAGCGGAACGAGCGTTGTCATCACTGTTAAGCAACGGAACGAGTTTTGTGACAGGAAATTGAAATGTCATACGGCTGAGATTTATAGTTTTGCCAAACGGGAAACAAGGGAACAAAGCTGGTATAAAACCATCGGAAAAATAATTTATGATTTTTGTAAAGGAAAATCAATTGTTTGAAGATTATTGGTTAAGTTAAAAGTATGAACTGATAGAAATATTTATTGTCTCATTCGATGTGGGATGGGAAATATTTTGCTTGCAGGCCGTATACACAAGTGAATAAACATAAAAATTAGATAAAAAATGGTTACAAAAAAATACTAATCGAAAAAATATATTAAAAAAGGCTGTAAAGGTTTAAATTCTTCTTCTCCTGTTTCTTCTTCCTTGGCACTACAACCTCGAAAGGTATCGGCCTGCTGTGTTTTTTTGCTTTGTGTGACTTGATTCTACCAGCAGCTGGATAGTCAATTCATAATTTGATCTGGATGAGATTTGATCCCTGATCCTGTTGGGTGAAAGTTGAAAAGATTTCACAGGAAAGTAAAAATAGAGCAAACTTTTTTTAAATACTTAGATTTGTTTGTTTTTTTTCTTGAATTTTTAATACATAGTCACCACATTCGGAATAATTTATAAATAATTTAAAAAAATGCACTTGATTATTCAAGCTACTGGATGAAAAAATTTCAATAAAGGACATAAATAAACGAAACAAGTGATAAATGCAAAAGCTTCATAAAAATAGCTCACTAGAAAGCTAGTGTAAAACAGAAAATAAATTTAAATTAATATTTAACAAGAAACAAAAAGATTATCAATCAAAAAGTTTCGATAAAGAAAATATTTAAAATGCTAAAAAGGGCAAAAAGTGCCAAAAGGGGAAAAAAGTGCCATTGAAGGATTTAAACTGACAGCTAAGCAGACGGAAAAAAATAGTTTTAGTACAGCATATTATGTTAGCTTTGATAAAAAACATTTTTGCTATTTTTTAGTGCTAATGAAAGCAATGAGTAGCAAACATGACATGTCCTTGCACAGGGTAAATCAACTTGAAAACCAAGCAAAACGAAAGCGTCACGTTGAGTTGAATTAATCCAAGACGCTATAACGATTCGGCGAACTAGTTTTTAACATGAATGCGTCGTTCATTTCTACTTTTCCGGTTTCTTTTTGTCAGTCAGTCAGTCAGTCTGCCAGCCAACCAGTCAGCAGTTGCAACCCTGCTGCTGCTGCTGCTGATCGCACGAATTGCCAGCAGCGACTGCAGCAGCAGCAGCAGCAGCAAAATGAACGGAACGCAATATGCAAAATCCATCACGGTTGTTTGCACTCGACATCCGGATTCAATCATGGAACGTCGTCCGCAACCGTGCGCCAACCGAACGTACTGCTGTCAGTCAGCCAGAAACGTCTTTGCGTCGTTCGTCCCTTCGGGGCACGTAATGTGATGCATACACAATTAACCGTGTCGGATTTCATCAACCGTACACTGCACTGGCACGCTATAATGCATCTCTCGCTGTGATTTTGATGCTTGAAGGTAGCTGCATCCCGAGGGGGGCTGAACAGACACGTACCCACTTCATGATCACCTTTGGGGCGGCTGGGCGCCCACCCGCGCCAATGTGACACACTCACTCACCCCAAAGCACAGGTGCCGAAAATACACTTTCCGCGAAAGGTATTTGTTTCACTAGAGCGTCGCGTTTGAACGGAATGTTGAGCTGGCGAAATGAGTAATGAGATTCGGCCTCGGTACGTGAACCTACCGTAATCGGTTCGATTAGCTACAATCGCCAAGCGGTGCAGCGGAGGTTTAGTATTTCTAAAATAGTATCGCCACCGGTCGTCTGTAAGCGGCTGTTGAAAGGTTTACATGAATATCAATTTTATTTAAAGTACATAAATTTAGTTTGAGGGAAAAAAAACTAATCATCCAAATGCGAACTGAACGAAATTGACTATGCGTAAAACGATCGTAGCTAATCGAAATAGAAAAGCTTTACTGTTTAATCATAACAAAACATCGACCATAATCCCGCTGGTTGCTTTGGTGGTGGTCTTTATCTTGTATCTTTTCAATTAAATTAAAAAAAACGTGCGAAGGTGACTTAACAGGTCTTCGATGAAGGTTAAGCTTCACAGGTGATTACTGCTACCGCTTCTAATCTGATTATCTTTTAGTTGTAAAATTACAATCAAAACAATTTTCGTTTGCTTATCGGTTGATCGATTTTTTATCGTGTTTATCGATTGATTGCAACGCACGCATTTTAAGGAAGCTAAGTTTGATTTACTTTTAAGTTAAGATAAGATGTGCGTTGAGCTGATGAGAAGAAGGCAAACAAACTGTCATTTTAAAAGGCGGAATCAATCACGGTATGCGATCGATCCGGCAAATAGGTAAGTGAACACTGATTTACGTTAATTTTTGTTAATTTCCGCGTTGAAGATTGGTGTGCATTTTGAAGTTATACAAAGATATTTGTATGAAAAGTGAACTGTTATACGTTGGAGCAGGCTAATTTGAGAAGCCAAAGCTTTAAATACCCTGCACTAGGCTGTGCTCTTTAGGATGAACGATAAAAGTCTTTTCCTTAGTTCTCTTTTTCGTCTTCTTTTTCATCCAATTTAGGATGTAAATCTTCCAATGTCTGATGGAAAAAACAGGTATCTAATTTGAAAAGCCTCATCCCCTTCTATAATGCGTTCTTCTATAGCTTCATAGGGTTATATAGACGTTCTTAGCTCCTCTGAACAAAATAGTTATACATTACAAAGAAAATAAATCGTTTTAATCTCTTTCTGAATATTTTAGAAGAATAATAGGTAAAATTGAAAATAATTCCAAGTTGACTCTCATTTATCGGGAGGCGGTCTGGATGGGATTCGATCTCCGGTCTTGACTTAACTATTCAATTTAAATTTTAAAAGTATTAAAATATTTAAAAACCAGGTCGTCCCGTAGTGCAACTTTATCTGCCTCCATCAAATCAAATATTAATTCATCATCAACAACCGTTACCGTTGTAACGCGGCCTACTCTGCCAGTGGCGATCGTATTACAATCGATGGTCAAGGGATCACCGGTTTCTTTTTTCTTGCCGTTGCTTATTGCCACCATCGACAGAGGTCATCCATAAATCGAGCACTGCTTTATGCTGTTCACCGCTCCATCCAACCCAGATCCAACAGGTTTCACTTACTTTACAGGCCCCAAAATCCCGACCGACCGTCCCCATTTTCCGGAGCAACCATCGACACCGTGCAGTCATTTGATACATTTTTACCGATTAGCTTCCACTACGGAGCTTCTTCTTCCGTCTTGCATCCCCCCCCCTCCCCCTTCAACTCATCCTCTTGTCCACCACTTGTCAAGCGGAGAGGATTTAACAAACGATACACAAGCACACACACAAAAAAACGCTGCCCGGATTTTTCGGTTTCCGTTTTCCTTCGTTATGCTTCTTTTTTCCTTTGTGCACTAGCTCTGAGCGTTTTTTTTCTGACTTCAATGTTGATTATTGTGGTGATGTGGGAGGCGAGCATGAACCACACTGTGTAAAGCGGGCCATACATGGTCCACCCTCAATTCATCCTGCCCCTCTTTCTCCTCCCCTGCTTTTCCTTCTTCCCCAAAAGGCTTGTGATACGCTGTCAAAGTTTATGATGTGGCTAATGCCCTAATTACCCAAAGCAGCACCACTCAAACTTTATGATGAGAATGTTTTATGGCCAACCCCTAGTGTGGGTGTGCGTTCGTGTGTGTGTATGTGTGTGTGTGGCATGAGTTTGGGAGCCCTAATTGGAAGTGATCTGCTGAAGTATTGCCCATCGGCCAATGTAACTGGGCAAGAAGCAACACAGGAGAACGAAGAAAAAAACGCTCCCTTTTTCCCTTCGCACTGCTGAAAATGCCGAGGAGTGGATGACGCTTTGGCTTTGATTTTTTGTTTGTTTGTTTTGTTGCTTCATTCAAGTTGCGAGTGACGGCAACTCTTTTCCTTCTCCCGGGAGTAATATGATGCTGATGAGAACCGGACCGGATCGGGCGACAGAGGGCCGGAGCCGGAAATGGATGGGGCGTAGCGGACGACGAAGAAGTGTTTTTGGGGATTTGTTTTCATACGCACGGTTTTCCCATTCATTAGGCGAGTTAGCTGTTAAGTTCTGGGGAGGTTGGAAAACATTTGGCCCCGCGGGCTCGGGGTGCGGTCGGGCACGGTAAGTTGGTTTACACAAGTGAAGATTAAGAAAACTTATCAAATCTGGCTGGAAGCGGGACTGCTGCAAACGGAATGAAGGAGTTGTGCTATTTAAAATTTTGTTGGGTTTTTTGAGGCCCAACATTAGAGTATTCCATGCACTCGCAAGGAGGACTGTTAAATTATTCAATCGGTTAAACGGGCTATTCGAGTTGTTATTAAAAGGCTTCTTTAATAATTTTAAAAACTTCGCCCACCAACCCTAACGCCCTTGACTGTTAATTTAAACTTTGATGCGACAATTGATAATTTGTAGCTGCGCCGCATGAGAACAACCACTCGCCAGTTTTTCCAGAGCACAGAATCTCAACATTCTACCGCTTTCTCGTAAAAGAGTTGGTAATAAAGTGCAATATTTTATGAAATAGCGCATTGGCGACTATTGGCCATAAGAAAGGATAAGTAATCGTGCTCACCATTCAAACAACAACAGCAAGTGAAAATTTCAAACTGGCTGCACGTCTCGGTGGACATTTGGTGGCCCGAGACCGAGCTTCCAATTTTCTCGGGAAATTCCTTTGACCGTTGGGCCAGCAGCCAACGAAGCAGAACGAACGAAGAAAAAAAATTGGTTTTTAGTTAAAATACTACTATCTGAAAATTCTTTGAAAGGACAAAAACAGGAAGAGTAGAAAATATTATAAGACTTATTAAGTTTTATACAAAAAGCTGAACTAAATGATTAAAATAAGAATTAAATTGAGAAGAGCTATTTTACAGAGAGACTTGTACTCTGTGTGGCTCGGTCCACAGACACGACAGCAGTGTTGGTTTTCACACGGCAGGACTGGAGTTCAAATCTCATCCGGGCCGTTCCTTTGTAGTGAAGAATAGCTCTCCAACTAGGTAGTATTAGTAAGTTTAGTAAGCCAGAAATTGCAGACATGATCTAAGAGGTCATTAAGCCAACTAGAAGAAGAAGATACTCTTCACGATTTGGAACTGCATGAATAGGAATACTGAAATCAGATAGCTATATTAATATCAAGTGAGTGTTACAGTCTGCACAATATGGAGAACTTTTTCAAAAATATGTACTTCTTCAATTTTATTTTATTCCATTTCTTCAAAGTTTACTCGTCAATATGAGTGCTTTTCCACCATGTCCAGCCAATCAAAATTGCTTAGCGCTTGCCGAACGCCACAGGACACCGAAACCGCAACATAAAAAAGCTTTCTCGGTGACACTTAGTAACAACAACAACAGCAGGCAAAAAACATAATCCTCAAAAATTCGGTTCGGGAGACCGAAAAAGTAAAGGCCAATCGTCTATTAAACGTCTGCTAGTGGCAGCACGGTCACCGCAAAACCGCACGGCAGGAGTTTTCCGTAAATTATCGACTCATTTACGATTACGATCAATGAATATTTCATCACCCATCGGTCCAGAGGTGTCCCCGAACTCCTTCCCGCTTCATCATCCAATCGAACTCGATACCGGGCAGCGCACGACCAGCTACAACAAAAATGAATCAACAAAACCTGAGGAGCCGAGCAGAGCACAAAAAAAATGAACTGAAAATAATTGCGGCGGGTCTCGAGAACATCAAGCGTGGGCGCATTCGTCGAACCGAAGTCCTTTCATCCCTGCCGTCGCTTAAGAAGCCTTTTCTTACTCGGGCTGGGGGACGTGGGCAAGCACTTTATCCCTCCAGTGGGGCTATTACCCATTGTCGCACGACCACTTCACCGGTACTGGGGTTTTTTTGTCCTCCCCGCAAGAAAGCGACACAGAAGAAGAAAAAAGGCTCTATCGAGCTTTCCACTGCAACCCAATCGGCGACTGGACACACTGGGTCGAAAGTACCACGGCGAGAGAGAGAGAGAGAGAGAGAGAGAGAGAGAGAGAGAGAGCGTTGGAGCAAAAACAGTGATCTCGAACCGCACCGGGGATATTAACGGCCCAAGCAGGCAGGGTTTTGTGCCGTATCGTTAATGGTGTAAGGTTATTGGGTTAGAGCCCGTGGACGACGACGACCACCGACGGACGGTTTTCTCATCTTCACGGGTGGGGTTTGTTTTTATTTTTTGTCCACCGTTATGTGGGAAGCTTTTCGGGAGTTTTTCGAGGGGCCGAAAAAAAGGGAAAGCTTGTAAACCCGTTTGCTGTCCGGGTGTGACGAACATGTTGCAACACAATTGTGAAGTTTCATTAGCCGTGATTGTGAGTTCGAGCCAATCGTGCTGAAGTAAGTGGGTTTTTTTTGTACGGGGGGATTTTACTGTTCTATTTAATGATGGGTGCAATTGACGTTGAAATGAGCACACGCTTTTGAATGCTGTTGTTGCGTTTTGTGAAATCGATTACTAAGAATTGTTTAACTGCCAACAAAGGGGTTTGAAAGATTGAGAACAATTCACAGGTTTGTAAGGATTTTTGTTTTCCTGGAAGGAAAACGGAGTTAGCAATAACAATCGTGTCTTCTAAATTGTTAGATATGAGGTTTACGGGTAAATTTGAGATATTGTTCTTTTCTATTGTTATGGTCTTTTGATTTTGAAGGACGGTCCGGTGGCTGAGGCGATAACGGCGCCGTTCTTCACACGGTAGGAACGGGGATTAAATCCCACTGAGAATGTTTACGTACTTTGATTACCTATTTTGAAACAGTAACTCAAGACAAAGCTGTGAAATTCTTTCTAATTTAACCTTTGCCTTATAGGCACATTAAAACTATTTTAAGGCCAATGGAAAACGCCCTGAATATTTTTGCCCGCATTCCTTACAACCCAGGAAATGTACTCCGACCGCACAAAACTACCTTTCTAGTACTCAATCAATAGTGCATATAATCCACGAGCAGTACATTTCACCCGCATGCACATTAACACGTGCCCGTTTACTACTGCCCCACAAAAGATCGTGCCCAAAAACTACGCAAAAACGCGGACCATTTCACAAAGACCAACCCCAGAATCATCACGGATCCGCACGGCGAACGACCATTTAATTGGTACATTAACCATCCACACTGCCCGCAGTGGAAAACTGTTTCCACTTCGTAAATCAACCATCAACTCTGTCCCTTTCCGTCGTTCGAACCCTCGAAACCAACTAACGAACGAAACATCTTAAGGGAAGAATTCCATCCGCGACATTAGCACAGCGAACTATCCCCGGCCCCAGAATTCCCTGGATAGGGAACGAAAAAGGCAACGCAAAAACCCCGGCCATAAAAATGACCATCAGCACAACTTTGTTAGCGCGCTGGGGTCGCGCGAAAAACGCAACACTGTGACACATAAGCAACTCAGACGGGCGCACTCGGTGCGGGTGACGTGCAAAACCCCCGTTTGCAAGGTTTAAGCCCGTAAACCCACGTGCTCGTAAAGTGTTTGAAATATTGCATTTGAGCGTTTTTTTATTGCTTTCTTTTTGCTGCGGGGTGTATTTCACTTACTCGAATCTTGAAGCCTACCGGAAAGAACGGCCAGGAAAGAAAAAAACAAAGCGTTTACATCTCGTTCTAGGGATGTCGTCGTGCGCTGTGTGTTATTGACCGATTGGAATTTGTTGTGCAATTCGGGTCTGTGGGGGGAAAGGGTCGGGTGGGAAACAGGAGGGGGCAACAGGAGCCAACCGCAAAATAATGATACTTGCTGAGCAACTGTGACTGTTAGGTAAGGCAAGCAAGCAAAAACACAACCAATGGTAGAAGTAATGATTTATCGCTCGGTTCACGTAGGAGTAAAAATCGAACATTAAAATACCGGACCATAAAAATGGCAAGGCTTTAAAAACAACAAACTAGTTACAAAGTGAGCAAGTGTTAGTCGATGCGGGTTTGATGCTGGAGTAACGAGATGTTATTGCTTGCTAAGCATGTTTATTTTACAAATGAGGAGGTGTTTGAGGAACAAACAAAGTAAAAGCAGTGTCAAGAAAATGGTTCGCACGTATGGAATAAAAATGAGAAAAAACACATAAAAAATTAAAATTGTACCACGAAAAAATATTCCATTTCACTGAAATTTTAAACAAATATAATGAAACGGGTATTGAATTGAGTAAAAGAGTTGGTATGTAAACATAACAAAAAAAATCGTATGCCCAAAGGCAAATGAAATATTATAAACAATAAAATGCAATAGAAGTTTATCAAAAACGTAAACAAAACTTTTAAATGTAAAAATTGACTATAAACAGTGGAAATATACATACATAAATAGATTTAAAAAATACTGACCGAAACGTCATAATAACAGGGAAGTTTTATTTAAAGAACATATAAACATAAATATTTTTAAGGCAAATACGAAATTTGATACCGTATGAAAGAATGAAAGTAAATAATTCAAGAAAACTTGGAAAGTACTAATAAAACAACACAATAGAATACAACAAAAAAGATAACAGTAGAACTCAAATCTAAACAAAAAAGCAAGAGAAGAAAAAGAAGAAGTAGTAGAAGAAGACGAAGAGATTTTTGATTCTATGTATATGAAAGAGATAAATCGACTAATTTCAGAAAGAAATTTGAAATTCAATATAAAGAATTACAGTTCAGAGGGTGTAATTAAAGCAGGTTGAGAAAACAGAGTTGAAAAAGGATGAAAATATAAATGAAGTTTATGGCTATCTCTTACCATCAATCATGGAAACACACTTTACCCGCAGATAAAATCATGAATGACCAAAATCATGAATGAAAGTTTAAAACAGGTTCAAAGAACAATAAATTAACCTCCTACTAATTGAATGATTTTCCAATCAACTAACGACGGTTTTGTGATTGAATTATTTCCTATCTTTAACTAAATAAACAAAAAAACGGCAACAATTTTCCCGCTAATCTTAACCAGCCCTAAATCAGATCGGTTTTCCTTCATCTCCCAATTTGTGTGCTATTTCTTCGATTTCTGGTCCTGCAATCGAAAGACACGATCACACGTCTTATGCGAAAACTTTTGGGGTTGTTCGGCTGGCAGGCAACCCTTCCGGAAAAGGATAATCCTTACCTTTACCCCAAAACTTTCCATCGGTGAGCAGAAAACCTGTGTTCAGGTGACACACCTCATCGTGCAAAAAATGTTCTGTACTCGGTTCATTTGAAACATTTGAAGAAGGTCAGCTAAATTAAATTCAACCATCAACACCAGACGGGATGCCCCGGGGTCGATTGGAGCGCCAGTTGATTGGCCACCAGAGAGCGAGTGAACGAGAGAAAAACTCCCGATAGGTGACGAAATGTTATTCACGCCGTTTTTCATCACTTAAGACCATGCTGATGAGCAGCCTGGTTGTGGTTGATGTGAGAACTGTGGGCCATCAGGCGCATGAAAGTGCTAGAAAGGCAAAAAAAAAATGTCCCGAACCAGCAGCTTCCATCTGACAGAGGAGCCGTCGGTGACGTTCCGCTAATGAGCTGCTGCTGTTGTTGAGCATGTTGATGTTTGTTTCGCAGCGTACGAACGAGCACGGGATGCCAATCATCGGGCGCGATCGAAAAATTGGGAAACGAGTTTAGGCGAAGAGTTTTAATCGATATGGGGAAAAGATTCTCTTTCAAAATTTTCTTTAAAAATTGAATGAAAGGTCTCGAAAATTGGGGGATGAAAAGTCCAAGCTAATATAAGTATCCCAGCATTTAAAAATTCCCTCCATTTGAATGGAAAATTCCTAAACGTCTCATACACCGAATCAGCGGGCGTGATTCACTTAGGGGCGGGAAAAACGTGTGGCTCTTTTTTCTCTGCTTCTTGGCTCACCTCCTGCGACCGAAATTGTTCGCAATCCCTCGTGTACGCGCGTGTCTCTCATTCTCATCATTCAAAGCTGGATGAAAAATATGGCGGAAATTGAATATGGCGTTAATAATTGAGTTTTCAGCTGACAGTACAGCAGCGTTTACCATCAACAAACCGACCGAGAATCACGAAGGTACTGTAGAGATGAGCAGTTAAAGTGTGCTGTACACATACTGGGCATGAATATTGAAACATTTATCGTTACCGACAAAAAAACACATCACAGTACATGAAACATTGGAGCATCATATTAGGGCATGATTTATAGGAATTAATTCCAGCACCACCGGTTTGTGGTTAGACTCCGAACCGAACTTATAAAACCTCCCAATTAGACCCAATATCGAAGTGAAATATGTTTTGCTTAATTGCTATTTGAAAGAACGGTTATAAATAAGCGGCAGGGTAATTAATTGAGTCATCCGCAGGCTGCTCGTCAGCTGAGAGTGCGAAAGAGAAAAAAACCCGACAGGTAATCAATTATTTTAAGTACCCCATTAGTGCGAAAGCTCATGAAACTAATCAATCAATGGAGTCAGGTCGCATTTTAGCACGCATCAGCACTCTCTATAAGGTGCGAAACTAACCTCGTTTATAACATTTTTCATGTGAAATTTAAACCGGCACATTTTTCTGCCTCTCGTGTGACACTGTGATATGACCATCTGGGGAATACAGACAGAAGGTGCGTCAGAACATTCAGAACAAAAACTATTTAACGGCCTCTCCCGAAACTGATGCACAGAACAATGAGCCCAAAAGTCTATCCAATCCAGCGCGTGCCAACTGGCGTGCCCTCGCGCGTACACTTCAGGGAACTGATGATCACGGTGAGATAGCGCATTCCGATGCGGTGGCATGAATATGATGCGAGTGATAAGCGAATCGATCGCTTTTTAACTCCCCACCCTCGAATGAGTCATTCGAGTGCAGCAAGCGTACGGGCAGCAAACGAGCTCAATAGCGCTTGATGATAAGCGTGTGAAGAGATTGATGTACTGGGTGAGGTGGGGGGAGAATTTTCAAAATCTTTTGCAGACACTTTCTATTGATAGTGAAATATATTCAATCGATTGATGGACTTTGTGAAGCGAGATTTCATAAGCTATAAGGTCTTCAAAGCAAGCTCCACGTTTTCTCCAACTTTCTTCAACAAAAACCCATTACCTCTAACCATCATCCAATTGCATCGTTCGACTGAAATCTTATCTACGTCATACGAAATTTAGTATTCCACTGGCACAATCCGTTAATCGAGTCGAACCGGAGTGACATGAACCGAGGTCCCAGGAAACCCATGTTCCGAATCCCGGAACCATGCTCCAAAATTGGAACATCTCCCCCCAATAATAATGGTGCAGTGCTCGGTACTACGGGGAGTGGCATAAATACGTCATAAATACGTCACACGAAATGTAGGACACACCGATCATCATGCTGGAGACACCCCTGCAACGTGCATCAAGGGTAGGCACGAAGTAGCACGATGCTTCCGGCGACAAACAATCGCTGGCAGCGCTGCATTTCGCCTCAAACACGAATTTATGAGTCTTGAAATTTCGCTTATCGACACACACACATACACGTAGCAAGAGACAAGGCAACTCGGCATGCTATTTAGGGATCGTAAAAAAGCCGGTACAAATGCCACTCTCCAAAACGCGACACTGAAGGAGGGCGTGATTTTGTTTCGCTCTCGTTACCTTCCCGTGCTAATAATGCTCAGGCCCTCCCGTCCAAACAATTGCCACCGAGCACGCGTGTGTGTATAAATGTCACGCCATTAATCACGGTAGTCTGGAGCGAGAGAGAGAGAGAGAGATATTATAACTATATGTACTACCGGGCTCACCCGATACACTGCGGGCTGTGGAAGGTGATAAAAATTTATTTATAGAAAGTTCAATCATCACTATCACCCCATGTCCATGTCTACCGCACCATCACACCCTTCTCTTTAGACGCCACACGCTCGATAACCAAGCCTCCAAAGCGGCGAACGTTTCGTTGCTCCGTTTGTGGGGGGAATCAAAGCATCAGATCATTTGTGCGATATCATGCCGATATCGCTGTACATCGTCGTGATACTACAGCTGGTGTAAACTAATTTGTTGTCTACCGTGCCGATGGTACGATTTGATTAGGGGCATCGTGTTGTTACTGTTGCATGTTAAAGAGTGTTCATGATGGGAACATTGCTTCGAAACATGCTTCTTCCAGAACTCGTGTCATGGCAGACCAGATTTCGATCGTCTTATTGTCCCTTAAATCCTAGCCTATGAATTCTTGGAAGCGAAACTTGGTGAAACCAAATAAATTCGATTGAAATAGCAGCTGAATATGCACATTCCGCTTAACTACATCTGCAAAGCCGCAAGCTTCGCAAATGGGACTAGACATCCATGTCTCTTTGGCTAATCTTCCATGTATCAACACAGCAGTTCATAGCATACATCTCGTCTCAATTCCAAGGAAATTCGAACGTTATCGAACTCATTGTGAATTTAAATCCGGTTGAAAACTTTTTCCTAAGCCTTTGGCTAAAGTTTGAGGTTAGAAGAGAAAATTGCTCCAAGTAGAGTAAATCTTTGGCTGGAACCATAAGCTGTACGTAAATTCAATCAGTGCTTTTCTTGGGAAAATTTCATATTCACTGCACAGAATCGATAGTGATAAAAGGAATGGTGATGATTATCCTCATAGATCAAGGCTTTTTGGCCAAGAGTCTCCAATGTTTTTGCTGATTGGGTCTCTTCAGAACAAAGTTTAAATCAGCAGGAAAGATGTTAAGGAGTGAATATATCGCTACTTGATCTGTATGCTCCATGGAAAATCAGCGTCCTAGCCGTAGAAAATAGGAATGGGTCAGATGATCCTCAGATGGGTCTACTTTCCACTTGGAAGGTGTTGAATGCTTCAAGCAGTTTGCGTTTGCAGCACTTCCCAAGGGACCAAGAGCTGTCTCTTACGGTTTACTGACAATATGATAACCAAAACTGGTATTCTTAAACCAATTTCTCAAGGAATTGGGGTATAGCACTTCAGATGTGGGAAAATCTTAGTAACAAAACGCCTGATCTATTTTAACAGCTTTGAACCTCTTCTAAAGCATGGATTGGGTCGTGAACTCAACAAACCGCATTTTTCCTAGCTAAAATCACGCAATGAACAAGACACCAAACGATCAAAACTCCTTCGAAAGGTTAGCGCACTCAAAGCTGCCAACAATACGTTCCCTTAATGCTAGCGCTAGTCCAAAATATTAATCCACTCGATGCGGGAGGGAAAAGAAAAGCACATAATCATCTCATTAACATCATAATAATATGGTTAATTTGTAATCGTATCACCGCACCAAACCTGACGCTGAACCCGGTCGACAAAACACTCGTCCATTCTCGCCCGGTAACGGTAGCTGACCGGCCGCTCGTCAGCGCCGACCCATGCAAGAAGTCGGCGTGTAAATGGCATGTAATTTGGTGTTGCTAATAATTGGAACAAAATGAGCCTCCGATGGTGCGCCGGTGCGCCGGAATCACACACCGTAGCAAATTAACCTAATCCCGATGTGTTTTTCCTTCCTTCCTGGCTGGACCTTTCCGTGACCTTTAAGAAAGGCGAGCACCGCACAGCACTTACCTGTAGGAGAGAAAGAGAGAGAAAGAGAAAAAGAAAGGAAATAGAGTTTTGATCGTTAAATTGAAAGCGAGAAGTACGAATTACTACAGTCTACCGGTGCTCTAATCGTTTGCGACGAATGGGTAAAGAAATCGCTGTAAATACGTCATCGATTCTCCCCGTACCTGTTGAAACAGTTTGCTGCTGATCAGTCACTTTTGACGCAAAAGTGTCCCTTCGAGGAGGAATGTTCTTTAATTGGGGTTTTTGCACAGCAAAATGGGCAAATGGCACATCCTTGCGACCTCACCAATCTCGAGCATCCCTTCTTCTCAACATAGAGAGAAGTGCCACGTTGGCAGAAATTCATTCGCTCGTCGAACGTTGAGCGCGTTGAAAGGCGATACATACCACAGCACATTCACGGTTCGAAATGTAATGAAATGATCCGGAAAATGTAATTACAACAGGTATCGGCACCGACTCACGGATGGATGCCATTCGATGATTTATTGATTTCCAGTGCGCTTTCCAGTTCGTCCACCTCTCTTGTTGGTTGGATGATGATGACTTGTTGCAGTGAAAACTATTCATTGCCACGAAGGGATTGACATGGGTTTTTAATAGATACTGCAAGAAAGTATAAACATGCTTGAGCACGAAAAAAAAGTCCTCTCTCAGCATATCATTTTCCAACCGTTGTACATGATTTATGTCCCAAAAGGAGAAGTCTCGCAGGGCGCTGTGTTAAATTAATTTTCACAACTCTTTTTTTCCCCTGTTTTAATTTGAATGCACATTTATGTAGACAAAAAAATGCATGCGAATGTTTTATTGGAAGCTTGTTTTATCTCTTTTTTAACACGATTTTCCATAACAACAGCACACTCAACATCGAGGTAAAGCTGTTTCTGCAAGCATTCATTCCCATCGCATTGAAACGTCTCTCGTTAACAAGAGGGAATTATGTTTGCTCCTACTGCTGCTGCTGCTGCTAGAGCAATGGTTGTCAATGGTTGTTCTTCCCGGGCGTATAGGACACAATTATTTAGTTAAAATAATGTTCATAAAAAATACTCCCTTCCATGCCAATCTCTCTCCGCCGAACGTCATATAACACACGGATGATTAACTCCCGCAGGCACCATTGGATGCGAATATAAATTAGCGTCCATTTGTTATTTTAATGACAGTGAAAACCGTTCATTCCGACGAAAATCACACACACACACACAGGGAGAAATTTCAACCAGAAGAAGCCGAACCGAGAGGAGTTTCCTTCCCGGCACCATTTTTTCCCGCTACCGATTTCTGCGCGGGAAAATTAATCGGCAAATGCGTCACGTTACCCGCGTTTCTTTTCCCGGCGCTTCTTTGACGCTAATTAGTGCGTGCTATTGTCGCGTGGTGATAATTTTGAATGAAGTATTCTCGCTTCCCGGACGAACGCATAATAAGCAGACAATCTTAATGAACACATCTCGCTTTCCTCGCTCGCTCTCGCTGCCTCGCGTGCGCACTCTCTTGTGTGTGATTTATTCTAACAAGGAACACGTCAAACCTTGCTAGACAATGCGCCACATTTACGGTGACAAATAGTGCAGATTATCATCGAATGGAATGGTGGTCTGTCACTGGGAAGTGTTTGAAGGTGATGCTAGAGTACTTGTGAGTGTGAAGACTAATTTTTCTTGTCTCTCAGGATCAAATTGAGACTCCAAATATTCACATAAGTAAATTAATCGTCAAGATATTATGGATGAGAACTTCGATTGATTGGGAATTAAATACATTTCTCACACTATTTAAACTGATGCTATTAATATAATCAAGCAGTAAAAAAACATCATTTTCATAACAAATGTCAGTTCCCTGTATCGCACCCGGAGATTTTAAAAAGCGAAACAAGCGTTTAATCTTCTACGACAGAACCAAGTGTACAGCAATCAATTCCGCAGACAATAATCCTCCAGAAGTCCTCCCGCTTCCGTATCCCATTCGACCCCTGGGAAGATCTTCCATGTACGTTTTGGAAGACACTCATACACACACACAGACTCTAGGTCACATACGTGGTGCCGTTTTCTTCCCTCGCGGGCGCCGCATTCGTACGGGAGCACGAGATGCATGCTGTTCGTTCACTTATGAACTCGGCGTCGTCGGGTGCTATTTTCGGTCACATGTCAAGTGGCACCGGAGGATGTTAAAAATAGCACCCGGCTGCTGCTGCTGCTGCTGCTGCTGCTGGTTGTACAACACTCAAGAGGACTAGAAGAAGATTTCTTCCCGGAGTGTTTCGGAGAGCAACAAAATGGGGAAGCTAGCGAGCAAGCAAACAAAAAAACACGAATCTAACAAGCGTCTCGTTCCGTTCCGACACGATAAAGCATCCCTTCCACCTATTTCCCTTCCATTCGTTTTTATGGCAGGGGGAAGGTGGAGTGGCAGCTGCGTGTCGGCCACACGCTCGAAAAGTGGACTGAAACTGGATCGATCCCGTGTGAACTGGTTCGGTTCGGTGTGCCGATGATAGCCATGTTTTATGCTGCCCACCTGCACACCTGACACACTTCTCCTTGTGTGTGTGTGTGTGTGTGTGTTTGTGGTATCTTTGCAGCGTTCTGGAACAGCGTTCGATCTCTGGCCATTCGCCCCCGCCGCCATCTTGATCATCATCATCTCGATGGTACTCGAATCGCTCGAACCAGCGCCGGACATGAATCTCGGGCGCGTCATGCCGATACCCAGTCGTGCGATTATATAATGAGATTTATCGCACACGGTCGAATTTGTCATTGATACGGTTTGATAGAAGCGGATAGTATGGAATATTTACGCCCTGCAGGCAGCTACACTTCAGCCCCACCAATGACGTCATCGTGCTTTCGAGGGTTTTGTTTTTGGTGATACATAGAACGAAATTTAATTGTTTGGTATAAGTTTGATTTCTGAATTATGTTGAATTGTTTGAAATAACAATGTGGAGAATTGGCCAAAAGAATCTTTAAGATATTGGCTCTGTTGAAAGGTTTAATTAATTTTATAAAGTGGTCATTGAAAGGAGTCAAACATTCGCTCTTGTTATTTATTTTCATTTCAAAGTATGTAGCTGATTTGTTTGAGCATTTTTATCTGAACTAATACATACAGATTATTAAAAAACTAAATATAGTTTTACTCAATATTTTGCTGGCCGTGGTTCATGCTCACTTTCCCACCATGAGCACGTGACTGACCAGGCGTCTCCATTGAATTTATTTTTTATTTAATTTTTATTTATATATGAATTTTTAATTTATTGCGGTTCTTTTAAATTGTTCCTATGAGGAACAATTATCTTGAATAAACCGTTGGTTTTGCCACGATTTTCCTCGCTTAAGAAAGTATTACGATTATCATTCTTAAAATACTTGAAACTCGAAGAAGGAAAACACTTTCAAAATTAAACACTACTCAAAGATGCTCGCTTTCAACAGCTCTTACCCCTTTTGTCGCAACTGTTTCAAACAGGGTATCTAGCATGAAGAAGAAAGCTCAAAAGCATTTTCCATTTGTCGCTTCTTTCTCTGCCCTACCTATTCCGTGCCCCCGAAGCATTCACTCCAATACCCAGGCGTGTGAATATTTCGCTCAACCCAGCTGTTTGTTTGTTTGTTTAAACAATTTTACAGCCAGCACTGTGAGCCTGCGTTACGCGGCGAGCACGCACTTCCCGGCGATGGCCATACTGAGACACACCCGTACGCACACACACACACAACGCTCTGGTGGGATGGTATCCAAGGATGAAGGTTTTACAGTGAAACGCTTGCAATTTTCGCTGAAGAATGCGGGCGAATTATTTAAAACATTCGTCCGAATTTTCTGCCCTCATTATTGGAGCTGGAAAAAGGGACGGCACACACACACCGATCTACAAGGAAATCGTAGGGAAAATGAACCTCTTCTCCACAGAAACGGACTTCTCGGTAAGACATTTCTGATCTTTCCTTGAATGTGACCCGAAGCATGCATTAAGTGTGTTTCTTCGGAACGCACCCCCTTTTCAGCGAAGGAAGCAAATACTCATTTTTCGAGTGAAAGCTCGAATCTAAAATTAAAAAAATCGTGCAATGTGGGAACGGGGAGGGAAAACCCCGAGAAGAGAATTGTTTTTAAAGGGAAACAAGTGCAGCGGTGTCGATTGTGTTTTAAAGGTTTAAAGATATGAACATTGCCACAAAGAGCCAAACAGGACTTCGAACGTCACAATTTTATAGGTGTTAGAAGCACAAAATACAAGCAAATCCATACCAATACGACACGGAAATCAGATCAGATGTTCGGAACGTAGTCGGAATGAATAAATAAAACCTCACCCAACAGTGCAAACGTGTGCCCTAATTACCGTTTATGGCGTACTCCTAACCCAAAAAAAAAACGTCATCTTTGTGTTTCGTGTGTGTGTGTGTGTGTGGCTTTGCGTGTCCTGTGTTTTCTTTTCACAGTGCGCCCTAAAATACTCTGATTAATGCTGAATTACGTCAGAGCATCATGCTCTCCGTCCCATCATAACGCAAAAGACACCAGGCCCAGCTGCCTTGCCCCCCCACATTCGTCCCAGTTGCCCCCGATTTGTCTTTTACGACTGGCCCAAATTTGATCGGGAAAAAGTGTTCCACCCCACCAAACGGGTGGATGGAAAGGCTTTCGGCCCTGACTCCTCCTTGCGAAAGTCGTAAACTTTTCGGGACGGTTTTTCGGTGATGGTGAGACTGACCTCCTTTAGGACCTAGCTCGAAGCCATCGGAAAACCACCACTGAAGGAGCGAGGCTAGCAAGAAACTCGGCAAAACTCTCTTAAACCAGATGCAATTTCCTGCGTAACAAAAAGAATTTTCCCCCCAAGGAAAGCGACCAGGGTACGTACGTGGCATGGAGCGCTGATAACATAAGGCACCGAAAACCGCAAACTAACGACGAGTTGTCTAAGCAATCTCGTCTCGCGTACGATGCCCCGCTCGCTTCCAAGCCGTTTCGTTTCGTGGCGTTCCGGTTCTATCGGACGCGGGCGCACCAGCAGACCGGAAGTCTGGAAAAGCAATCGATAGTTGGCACCCTCGTCCAGTTGCGGTTGCACGCCGAGCGCCGGCATAGCCATTCATTCCCGGGTATCGGTTAGTGTAGCTCCAAACGGGTCATTAGCCTATTTTCCCACCGACCCAACGCCACACGAGAGGGAGGATCGGAGGAGGATCATGCTGACGTGCCGGGTTTCGGTTGCAAGCGCATTCGGGAGAGATTCTCTTTTTTCCCTTCTTTTCCTTTGCCGAGCGTTGCCTATTTTTCTTTCCCTCCATTCGGTCTCACTCTGCCGTGCGCCATTTTGACCTGATTTTGAAACGGAATGTTTCGAACCCAGCACTGCACTGTGTTGGGGGAACTGTTTTTATCAATGATTTTCATGCTGGAAAACTTTGGTTTCCCATTCTTTTTTTTCTTTTTATATTTGCTGTTTCAATGCTGTTTTTGCTACATGATCTCTGTTTGAGTTTGAACTTTGTCCTGGCGTGGAAAAGAAAGATGGATGGTTGGATTTTGGGGTTCGATCGTGCTTCAATATTTATTTTCCTCTTCCCTGACAAATGCATCGAGCGTTTCAACTTCAAATGCACCAGAGCGAACAATGAAGGATGTATTTTTAGTTGGCTCGGTTGCGATGATTGACACATTAACTGAAATTCAATATTTGGGAAGATGTTTTGTAACAACAAAGTACTTTCCGAATGATTAACTTTACGGTACAGTAAAATATAATTTTATTTGATATAAAATAAAAAATCCAAATGAGAGTAACAAATATTGACTCAATTTTAAATTGTTACTCAGTATTTTACGAATTGATACTAATATATTTAATAAATAATTTGATAAAAGAAGATCAAAATGGAATCAAAAGCACAGGTAGAATTAGAACGAGTGAATAGCTAATAGATAAGAAACTGTTCAAAATCATATTAAAAATTAAAGTTAATAATTTTCCAGGACCAGGACTTTCCAGAACACAGATCGTAAGAAAATGCTCACTGAAAAACAAAATCAGGTCAATGAAGAAGCAATTGCTTCATAGGAAGCCTATTTCGAGGTTATCGACCGCTTGTACTAAACAGTATTGCACTATCCAACAGTTATGCAAAATTAATCCTTACTTACAGACAGATTCTGGTACTAATATCCAAAGAAATATTCTATAGTTTGATATTTCAAAATGGAATACGACGATGTTAATGGAAACTGCTAGACTTAAATAACGATTAACAAAGTCATCGATCTCATTCAACTTTTAAGATACGGCAAGGAGAACCCCATCGTGCCTTTCTTTCTTTCGCTTTTCCCCCCTTCTCTCCCTCCTTCTCTCCCTCCATCCTCATCGAACCCATTACGCTGTCCACATCGTGCACATGTTATTGCACCCTACTTATTGCTACCATCAACTCCATACATCATATCGTTCCATCGTTCCGTCGCGGATAGCTGAAGCGAGGCAATGGGGAGGGTGATCCAGAAATAAAAGCTTTTTACGTCCGTGAAGCAGAACTACTGCAGCACGTTCCGGGACCATGCGACCGTACTCATTTGGTACTCGGTCGCTATTTTTGAACGTAAGAAGGACAACAAAAAAACACGGTAAGGAGATGGGCGCGAAGATGAGGTACACAGCTTTCCTCCAGCGCGCTGTGTGCTCTAGCAACAAACGGATTACGACGATGGCACCCTGCTGTAACACGGAAGGATTCATTGTTGCTGTTCTTCTGTTTTCTTTTTTTTTGCTCGCCTCGAAAGAAGTCTCCAATACTAAGGAACTGCACAAATATATAGAAAACATACACACACACACACAAACACATATTGGTCATGGTTGTGCAACCGGAAGTAAAATGGTCTGGCAAGGTGCCACGGATGTCGGTTCCATCATAACCCCCCTCTCCATCGTTTTTTGACCAGTTGACCTCACCGGTTGTTTCATTCTCTGTGCGCTGGCACGATTTTCTGCATGCTTTCTGTTCACAAACAGCCGTGCCTCCGACGCGATGGGTTCAATGGCAGCGATGGTTGCGTCACTGCAGAGGACAGTGCTCGTTTTAAATGCAGTCGCTCTTTCAGCTGTACGATGGGCATGTCCTTTTTTTTATTCGGTTGATTGGATCGATTTTGACGCCTCTATATGGATTGTAATTTAATTCAAAGAATTATGGAAAGTTGTCCACATTTTGTCATTTTAAAAATCAATACCATAGCTTTTTTATAATGGATTCCATTGTCGTGTCATTTATGATAAATGTCAACTTGTTAAAAAATCACTACAGAACCATTTATCTTATTGAATGAATTTCTTTTGAAAGTTCTATTATAAACCCCGAATCGGCTAACACTAAGTGCTCTTAAAAAGAAATCCTGACAGCTTTCATCAACTTCGAGGGAGCCTTACAAATGTTCCATCATAACTTATTCCACCAACAGGCTCAAGATCAACCAAATGGATTTGCTACACACTTGCTTGTATAAATGAATATACCAAAGAATTAGAAAAACTTTTCCCTCAACATATGACCCCACAAGAAAAACTCCACAACCAATCAATCTACCATCGAACGAATGTCAATTGACAAGAGAGCTTGTTGGTGGTCGTGGCACAAATTTCATTTTCATATTTCAACAGCAGGTGTCAAAAGTGTGGCGTTGGCTGTCGCCAAGAACAAATTGGTTTGAGTCGCTTTTTTCCCCTCCCATTTTTCCTGGAAGATGAAAATAAACTCCCAAACCTTCCAAAAGAAGGGAAACTCCAAAACGAACCCCTCTCGATTAGGGCGTCGAACGTTGAAGTTAATCAGTGTGATTGCATTGATTTTCCCACGAAATCAAACCACCACCACCTCTCACCTCGCAAACGCTGCTGGCAAAGTTTTATTTTTAATAGAAAAAAAAACAAAGTTAGAATGTGGAAAACTTTTCGCTCCCACTCTGCAAGGTAAAAGAAACTGAACGCACCCAGTAAAAATGTGACAATTTTTCCTGGAAAAACGATCACCACAGCCGATGAAAAGAGAATAGCAAAGTTGTGCTAATCGAATGGAGTCTTTGCTTCATTTTCTTTTTTGCAACAACCGACCGTCCGGAAAACATCTGGGCCATGCGCACCGTATGGTGAAAAAGGGCAGTGCGGTAACGTTTGCTGAAGGGAGTGGTGGGAAAAACAGTGAAAGTTTGTTACTTATTTGTATCGACAATTGAACCAAAGTGGGATGGGCGCGCGACGGATACGCCAACAAACCACAACACAGGCTACATCAAACGAAGGCTTCGTCGAGGGCTTGGCTCGGCGAGCGCCTGAATGTATGCATGTATAAAGAAGAAGGCAAAAGCAAAGATCAATCTCGACGGTACGTTCTGTCGAACCCTCCTCGAACCGAACGTGAACTAATCAGTTCCAGCGACATCCAAGTCGCGAAGACCTCTAATTGGAAAGGTACGCACACACCACTTGCGTCGTGGGGTAAAGTTTTGCTAACCGCGGGAGAAAAGCAAAAGTTCGGTTCTCGGTGTGTCATAACATTTGCCCAAGCGAACACGAAAGTTCGGCACACTTTTTCGACAACCTTTCGACAACAGAACGTCACCATCGTCGTGTTGGGAGTTGGGAGCGATGGGAACAAAAAAAAAACAAAACTCGGTGGTTGATTGCTTACTGCGAGCGGCGGGAAAGATGGATTGAAAAATCATCACAATATTGAGTGTAAGGGGTGTAACTGTGCTGTTGAACTTTTGAGGATATGGAAAATGAAAAAAATGGAAGAGAAATGCCCCTGGTTTTTACTGTTTTGTAGGGATGTAGCAGCCCTGGTGTGAGGAAATTTTAAGCTAAAGCTAGATGTCATATAATCGAGCAGTTTTCGAGCAGTATGCTAAAATCCAATAGTATGCGAGCTTGAAGGACGAAAATAGTATATTTTACTCAACTTCTTTGGCTCTAAAACCTCTGGAGGGCTTGCCCTGTCATTACTGGCTTTGTTGACTAAATTGCCCTCTTTTTGTTGGATATTTAATTATATCATAAGACAACGATACACATGGGATTTGATCCTAGGCTCTGCCGTATGAAGACCAGCCGCTACCGAATTTATCTCTAGACCGAATAAAAATCATAGCTTTGTTTATAATTTTGCTACTTCGAATCGTTAAATTGTGTTCATTTTCTTCTTTTTGAAGAACTTTTTCAATAGAATTATTCAATAGACACTTGGACATTTGTCGACTTGCAGCCATGAATTGAAGTTTTGAAGCTTGCAATGGACAGAAGTTTTGATTAAAACCGGCAAAATCTACACAATAAGAAATCTCAAAGGCCAAGAGGTATCGTAGACTACATTTTTTCCCTGGCACTACGCCATCATCCAATTGGTTCTATCCGTATTGACTTGGTTTTACTCGTAGGATAGTGAATCCTTTGTTCAAAGAGGCGAACTTAGTGGGATTTGATCTTTGGTCTCGTCGTGGGAATGCCGGCACCGTTATCGCTTCAAAAACAAGACCGTAGACTTCATAGTCAGTTATATTTTTTTCCTTATTAATGTGTATCTTCTCTATATATTTATACTAAAATGTAATCAAAAGCATACCATAATCCAACACCAACTTCCTTGCTCATACTTTTTAATATAAATATTTGATCACAATCCTTTTTTTTTCAACCCAGCTTGAGGTTTGAAAGTTTACCTCTGGTTATGGTGTGGAATTTCACTACAAACAAACCACAAAAATAATTACCTTTTAGCGGTTGTACTTGCGTTGTAAGGATGTCATGTCATGGCCTAAGAAGTTAAACACTTGTTGCGGTTAAAGGCTTCAGTGGTTAGGCATGTCTCTGGCATGCAAAGCAAGGTTCAACATTAAGAACATAAAATTCATTCTACTGATAAAATTCCCAGTTTTTTGGACTCAAAAAACCCTGAAAATTATATTTCCTTTGAATCAATTAGAGAAGGAATTCTGCGTAACATTAACAAGCGGAGCTTCAAGCCTGTATACCCGACATGGCAGCAATAAGAACTGAGCATTTTTTGTGTTCCGAAAGGTATCGAAACGTTCCATTCAGCTCCCAATTGAACTCTTAATAGACTTCCAGTAATCGCTATCCGATTGACTTGGGCTGGGAAGTCAAAGTCAGCGAGCCTTCAACCCCAAACCAACCGGGAGCATGTAAAAAAGCCGATTTCTCGAACCTTCATCTCAAAAGCGGCTTACTGTCTAGCGGGAAACCCACTCACCGCAGGACGACCACGACGACGATGATGATGGAATTGTTGATGAATTGTTTCCCGAATCGGTCAGTCAGTGATCGGTGTTGTAGGCTTTATTACTGGCCAGGAATACCGGAGCAAGCAGCCATCGAAAACAACCGGACCCATCGGGAGATAGAATGTTTTAGAAATAAGAAATATAACCTACAATAATAATAACAGGCGAATGGAGGAGCTGCTCAACGGTTCACCAGACTAAACATGGGCAATGCCTGCGGCTGACGGATTTCAAACGGACCAAGAAAGAACCTCTGCATCGTACGCTGACAGGTCAGACAATGCCCGGAGCAGCTCACAATGGGCTGGGAAGTGAAGAATGTATGATTATCGGTTTTCATGCACGTCTTGGGTGACTTCTCCGCCGGTCATCCGTCGACGCAATCCGACGCAGGCGTTCCGTAGCCCGATGTTCGTGGTTGTGTACATAAATAATTCTATTATAGGTTATAAGTAGCGTTCCCCGGTTCGGTGGTTCCATTTCATCGTACCGGTCGCTCCGATGGTTTTATGTGTCAGCAGCCCGCGAGGCCTGGTCGTGAGACAAACGACCACGTTTGTTGCCCGGTACGCCTTCCAGAATCCGTACCGAGGCACCACAGCAGCCTAGCAAAGGAATCAACATTCTACTAAAGAAACGATGAAGCCAGTAGACAGCACGTACTCACACACCAAATGTGACCAGTGCAGATCGAAAACTGGGGGACGAGCAAGGGGAGACAACACAAGATCGTCCACCACGTGGCACGGGCTACAGCTTTTTGCAGATCCGATAAGATAAATCAATAAATTTTTTCCCGTCAATGGTATGGTTTATGCGACCCCTGAGGGATGGACCAAAACCGAAGACCTACTGCCAACACAACCAGTACAGTATCTCTAAGTGAACCGTCTTCACTAGCACTAGCACGTACACAAACCGAGAAGTAGTAGAACCCAGGATACGGGAGCGAAGAATGAAAGAAAAAAAAAGAAAGGAAGCAGACCCTTCATCGCAGTCTATCCATTTTCCTTTTCCATGCGCATCCACATATCCTTATTATGTTCGGCAGCACACTGGCTGGACAGTGCTGGAACGAACCGTCCCCAACGTTGTTGCTGATGCGTTCCGGTAGAATTCCAAGAAGTGTAGCCACACCACCAGCGCTCACCAGCTCAGAAAAGGGAGCTACGGTCCGGAACGGGCAGCATTGGACACACAACGGCACAACATTCATCACTGCCACGTCCGAGCGTCCCACCGAACGTTCGAAGATGCTGCTGCAAATCCATCGACCCATCCCATGCGTCCTTCGACAGCGACGTTTCCACGTGGGGCGAGAAGATTGTGACACACGCGAGAGAACGCGAACACAATGTGTGCGTGGGTGTGGGATGGTGTATGTGTAGTTTTCATTCTTCCGTACATTTTTATACTTTGTGCACGTTTATCCTCGGTGCAGCGATAAACAGCGTGAACTGTTCGTGACAGACAGCGATGTAGCTACCGCTAAGGAGTCTTAATTTGAAGAGGATCGTTTGGCGAAAATGGCGTACATTTTAAAAGAACAATTTACACACTGTGCCACACCGTACCGTCGGTAAATTGCTTAAGTGATGGCTTTTAATCCGGAAACGTTTTCGATCACGGTTTACTACAAGTTTACGGGTGTAAGCAATTGGACTAGTTATCGTACGGCGACAATACCAGAAAATTTTGCAACGATTTAATTTAACTTTACTAATCATATCAATACTTTGTTTCAGTGTATTTTTTTCTGTTTAAATTAGAAACAAAATAATTTAAAGTATTTCTTTTAAAAAGTTTACTAGAAACTAAGACTTGGAGATATGCATAGGGTTTGGTAAATTTACCGAAAGACCCATTTGACGTCTCCCTTTATTGGAGATCTCTTCAACGAGCTTCCTTCGTCTGGCCCTATTTGCCGAAATCTTTTACTCAAGATCGCCCGTTGTGGCCAAAGTTTGACCTATCTTTCAGTTTCAAGGTCTCAGTGCCTTCAAGAAATGTTGAATGCCAAGAATGTTGAAATGTTGAATCAAAGACAGATGAATGTCAATTACTCAACTTTCTCATGCTCCTATCTCATGCTTTTTTCATAGGGTGTCTAGAGTCATTTTCACGATCTTAGCACCCTGATCTCAGAAGCAACATGATTTTTAAAAAACTACTAAATACGGCAGATTGGGTTAGCATACAGCTGGTAGAACTTGCATTGGATTCCTGCATCTGTTTGGGAAACATACAATTGTAAAATACTACCCAAACTAGCCTCTGCGGATCTTCTTATCCAGGGAAGATTTAAGGATTTTGCTAGCTCTGAAAAAAAAGTAAGATTTAGACCATGCGACATTATCGTTTAAGAATTGATAAAGAACAAGTGGGAAGCCTCATTTGAGCAGTTCTTCCCAATATACTAGGTTAAAGCTAATAATTTAAATCAAAGTCCTATTATTCCTGATGAGCTCCTCCAAGTCCTTAATAATTTTGAAACTTTCCTTAGCCTTGTCTTACTCTGATCCCCCCATTTGAGTGATGTACTTTAAAATTGGAAACGCAAATCCATTAGCCATAAATATATTAACCATAATCGTCAAATTCCGTTTAGCTCAACCATACGCTCTTCAATCTTATCTTGTCTTGGCCGCCTTTTTCTCCATTCACCCTGTCGCTAGATAGAGCAACGGTTACGAATTTCTACGTACGCGCACAACGCAAACGCGTCATCCATTCTGGGAGGTGAGACAGCAGTGTCGCATCGCGCACTCACGACGTCAGCGAGATTTCTTCGACATTCCGCGCGCGCACTACACACTCATAATACACTGCCGAACGTCATTTTGTCGCAAGCCCACCGAACACGGTTGGACAATGAACTGCTGCTCATTGTACGTCAGATTACGCTGATAGCGGCGGATGTTACGATTACAGGTTGCAGCACTAGGCACACAAATATTACGTGAGAGCTCGTGTTACGGAGGGAGGAATCTAAGGTATTTTCAATGTATTTTTGATCATCAAAAATTCTGTCCCACTTTGATACCCAACAGAAGCAATTAAACGAGAATGGAAAGCTCACCAAAAATGAAACATTTCAAATTCATTTATCGCTTCCATTGCACATTGCTCAGATGGATGTATGCAAACACGTGGCAAAACAATCATTACAGAGTAAAATAAACATTATCATGGCATGGTTCGCGCGTGTGTTTTTTTTTTGTCCTCCACTCTCTCCTCAACAAAACCACAAACTCATATTGCATGCAGATAAATTGAACAGCTGTTAAAAACCACCGTCAACAATATGCACACGCTTGGTGAACGATGGCTGGGTGTGCTTGTGTGTTTTTGCTACCATTTTCCTCCAACAAAAATCACTCCGTATTCATGAGCCTTCAATATTTGATACGGTAGTCATGGCGATTAAAATGGCTCCATAGCACCGCAACCAGCAGCTGCAGACACACAGTTGCATATTGAAGGTTTAAGGTTTAAGGTTTCTCTACGTTCCGGTGCTATTTCGGCTTCGGGTTTGAAGGGTTTGGGGTTGAAAATAAATTCAATATTTTCATTCACCGGAATCGTACACACGAAATTGTTCCTTCAAAACGTGGAAAACAAGTTGATATTCCGCCAAGAAAAAAAAACCTGGCTTACATAATAAATTATTCGATCATGCATCTGTGTAGATAAACTTGTGCAAACTCGTTTAAAATTCTTTTCCCAGAATTCACCGGTTCACCAACATGGGGATGGAAAACACTGAAAGACCGACACACACACACACGGAGCATTATACTTTCGGCTTAAGCACAAAATAAAAATGCGCATCGAAACTCGGTACAGGCCAGGCCTTTCCACCTGCTCGAGAAGCATCTTAATCTGCAATAAAAAGCGAACCCAAGTGCATTTTGCACAGCAATCGCAACTAACTTCGTTTAGCTAGCAGTATTTTTTTTTTTCTTGTTTCTTCTGCGCTATGCATTTTCTCATCTCCTTCACCCGGCTATGCAGTTTTCGCAAACGTGCACAAATGAACATAGTATGTCTTAGCGGCCCAGCAAACCCGGGTACATCCACCCGGGTGATAAAAGAGTGCAAAAAAAAAGAAAACGAAAGAGACAGACAAGTATAAAGCGCACCGTATTCTACGGTCACGTATGCACGTTTCTGATACTAAAAATCCTCCGTACGTGCACATTCACTCGACCACGCCGGGGGTGTTCGGTTCTTGGCCTACAAAATTCTTCCATAAAGCTACGAGAATGCTGAACGAAGAACGTTATAATCCATCCGCAGGCAGCTTCTTTTTTTCTTCACCTTGCACCCAATACAAAACAATAAGTGAAGCGACTCGGAGCTTTCGTTATCTACTTCAACAGTTTTGCAATGCACAGTTGCAATTCTGAGTGAAAAATAATTCATCCGTAATGTACTTTCGATACAGAAATTGGTATTCCTTCAACCACAATGCGAGTTTAAGCTTCAAGCAAAGATGACTTCAGCGTACTCGCGCATTGGTCTCATTAGTTGAACTGTTGAACCCGCCGCGAGGGAGTTGAAAATTTGAATACATTTTCAACAGGCTCTCGTGAAAACTCGTTCGGCAAAGGCCTAGCGTAAGGTAGCAATCATATGCACGCAAAACCTCCACCAACCAGCGGTACACCGGGTTCGATAGCGGGTGCTTAAGCGATTCTTACGCGAGTGGTGACATCGTTAGTGAGCAGGGCGAAAAGATGGTTGGCGATGGAGACGCCTGGTAGCTGATGCAGGTTGGCCTGGTTTCGATTTTCTATCCGGCCTCGCAGCATCGCTCCCATCGAATCGAAGGAATGAAGCAAAAAAACTGGAGACTGGGAAAACTACCCCCAAACTCATCCCGTTTTCCACTCGGTACTCAACATTCGCACCCTGCCCTCCCCTTTTCCAAAAAACACTTGAACCACCCATCCCGACAAACGGTTCACCGAGCGAAGAAGCTTTCCTGGAGGCATGAACGTTTCCACGGCTTCTACCAACCAGAGCACACGGTTTGAACGAAAGAAAAGTTCCTGCTTTCGGTTACGGTGCGGTTAAAGGCTTCTAGAATTCGTCTTCGGTTAGAAGATGCCGTCCTCATGACCTTGTTATCATCGACGACGGGCAGGATGCTTGTGTGGTGTTTCAGAAGAACGTTATGTCTTCAAGCTTGGTTCTGCTTGGTGCGTAAGCATAGGGCGAGAGAGTGAGACAGCTCTCGCACAGGCACAGGAGAGCAGGCTCATTTGTACCCTCCACCCCATAAAACCGTCTTCGATTGGTGCTTAATTGCTGGAGTGATAATGAAATTTACGTTAGAATTTGTCCTCATTTTTCCTGCCTGAGACATGCTCTAGTTCCGACTGTTCCGTTCGTAGCATGGTATTAAAAACTAAAATCAAGAAGCACCAGGCGTCTCCATTGCTCGAAGCACGATGATGACGACAACGGCGGATATTATGGTTTGATGATGAAGTGAAGCACGGACTTAAGCTTATTCACTTGATTTATGGTTTGGAACGGTACCGAAGCGAGCTCAGATCGCACACAACCACAACGTGGGCGGTCCATGTCTCAACATTCCAACATGAGCCCGGCGAGCGCGGTGAAGGAGTCAGTCGTCATGTGAGTAATTGTTCAGTGAGTCGCTTTCGTAAGCCATATTTTACAGTGTCGTGAAGAAGATGTATGTGATTTAATTCCGCGAATTAAATACACTGTAACTAACTAGCCCATAATCGATTTCAGTGCTTCGCTAACTAGCCTGCCTAACTTCAGCTACAAACTACTTGCGAGAATGCAGGCAAAAAGAAACTTCTTCCCCAACACAAACCGCCGTGAGTTAACGGTGGCGGTTAGATAACTACTCCACGCGGTAAGCAAACACCTCCATCAATCGTGTGTGTATCTCTATGCGTGTGTGTGTGTTAATGTTTAACTTTATCCCGACGAAAATCGCATATTATCCCTGTCTTTTCTGACTTCGTCAGCGCTAGACTGCCCGTCACCACCACCTGAGACCCCAAACACGTGAGAGCATATTTGGAATTAATTATTACCACCGTCGCCTTCGGGCCGAGAACCGGCCTTCGCTCGAGTACGCCAAAACTTTTCGGCGTTGCTATCTGAAACAGTAGTTACACCGTGCCGAAGAATAGCATCCGCGGTGAATGCCGACGGAATGGATGCTGCTTTATCTTTGCGAAATTACCTGCCCACTTGGATGATCCGCCCCAATCCCCTTGGCCGTCTTTTGCAGCTGATTTGCCACCAAGCGGCAAAAGATACCGACGCTACGACGCAACATACTTGTGGTTTTTGGCGCTCATCCTCGTGCAGCGAAACCCCGGCAGACGATGCTGGAAATTTCTGACATTTCGAGCGAAAACTTTCAAAACCATTTCCGCCATCAGTACGCGGGCGCACGGTTTTATGTGCCAAGCGTCCCGCGTACAGCCATAAATTCCACTGCCAATCGAAAAATCGATACTATCGAAAAGTTTCGCCGTGAATGGTCGCGCGTGCGGCAAAGCACGGAGAGAAGCATATTTTAAAAGCACCGAATGTACCGAGTCGCTTTCGGTCATACACACACACACACACCTTCCGGAACTAAGTATTGCAGCGTTCCTTGTTCGAACGATTGATGATGATAATGATGATATTGCACTGTTCCCCTATAAGAGGGGCGAGAGAAATAATTTAAAATGTAAAACTATTAATTTCCATCTTAATCCGCCATCCCGCGGGCGATGAAACACGTTAGCCTCGTCAGGCGAAATGGTGTGTCATTAATATGCAATTATTTCTCCCCTCTGCCTCGCGCCCCATTTTTGTGCTAGGAATATGCTCCCATACTGGACGAGACAGAGAGCATAAAGGACACAACTGCAAAATTCGATAAACCACCCGCTGCAAGGCATCCATCGTTAATTAAATTTCACTTCAAACATAGAACGTACCGTCGGCACGGCGGGAAAATTGAAAAACGTAACACTATTTGTGGTAGTGCTTCTGTTATTAAATAAAATTGTGTGTGCAAAAAACTTCCTCACTCGATAGGTTCGTTATTATATTACCTACAGCGGCTGTGCTGCATAAATGAGAGCAAACAACTACAATGCCGGCTATTGAGCCAACGATACATATTTATCCTACCATTTGATCGTGATGATGAGTGAAGATGATATTTAATGTAGCATGATGAACCTTCAGCAGCACTATCAGGTGTGTTGGATCGCAGAAATCCGACGATGCAACCGTAAATCAATACCTACGCTTGTTTTGCTGCAAATTTGTTGCTGTTTGCACCGTCTTATAGCTACGGAAACGATAAAACCGTGGCATAACACTCGAGGAAAATTTTTTTCCGACGGATATTCAGAGTCTAATATCTCCGCGACGGAAGAGTAGAAGCTGGATTAGCTTGAGAACTTCCATAAATCTTCCAGCAGCATCAACATGTCCCCACGAGCCGTGTGGGATGTGAGTCATACGAAAGTCATTCAAAAACATCGTCCCACGACGAAAGATGATACGTTTATATAAACAGCATCGTGCGCTGATCAGGTTCGCCGAGCTCAGTGCAGTGCAGTGGGTTGTAAGGAGAACTGCTTTTATATTCACAATATTCATGGTTGAGGGTTTTTACTTTTCACCACGCTTAAAGCAAGCTTTTTTGAGTATCGAAAACAAAAGTTAAAGCAAACGAGCTGAATTGTCTTTGATTAACGAGTATCCCTGATTAATTTCATTCCCGAAGCACCTAAAGAAGAAACTCGATATATCGTTACTTCAGCTAAGCTTCCTTCTAGGCATTGGTTTGCGGTATGGTGAACGAACAACTGAAACCTACGTAAATATACAAGACCAAAACACATAGGACTGAAGCTGTTTGGAACACAGGACACAAGTAAATTTAAATCGTAAATTTAATTTACTTGCCACTCCAGTCATTGAGCATAGAGACTTCATCCATCTCTTAGTGTTTTCAATAATAATTTTTAAGAATGGACTTTCATAAAAAAGTACCTCTCATTTCGTTTCCCAAAAATGGTTCCTCAGGCTAGTGTGATTGCTCGGTTTGGTTGTACGACCAAAATTTAATTTGTTTGATTATGGTCGTGCAAGCACAACTGTTATCCTACCTTATTAAAAAGTTTGTACGATTAGTCGTATATCGAACCAGACAACCCTAATTTATTGCAAAATAGTAATGTCATCGTCAACAGCACGAATGCTAATGTTGATATATTGGAATGAATGGTTGAAATGACTATCACTCCCAGCCTGGGTTCAAATCTCATTCATACGTGTAGAAGAACACTTTTTAGAGGTACAAGTTGGTGCAAGTCTTCTTCTGCATTTTTCGTGGCGCTTCCTCGAAAAGCCTTGACTTGCCACTTCCTGTGGCTTGATATTTTACTCGTATGTTGATAATCGGTATGGCGATCTGTTCCACTCGTTTGAAGAACGGGAAAGATATCGCCTTGGCCAAATAACCTCCTCGGGCACAACTTAAAGAGCAAAAATAGGATCCATTCCATATCAAAGACATAATTCGATTCTGAAAAACATTCTACGTAGACAAGTCTTCTCAAATAGGTCGTATGCACCCAATTTTGATTCTCAAATCATCATTCTCTTCTATTTTCATCATTGATTGCTGTTTAACCACGTTCTGTGCTTCTGTCTAGATTCACTCCAGCTCACTTTAACTGCGATTGCGGTACAAGATTAAACCAAAACGCTCAACTGTCCGCAGGTGTTGTTGCACACAGGCGCGCGCGCGTAAGCTTGATGCGTGAATTAATTTGTCTCTTCCACTTCCTCTTGGTTGCAAAACCACAACCTCTCCGCCACTCAACCCCATACTCGCATTCACTTCGATCAATAGCGTCAATTATTCAATCGTTTCTCATTGAACGACATGGTCCGGTGCCGTGCTATCCCTATCCATTACGACCCCGTTTATTGATGCTGTCGTTCGCTTTACTACTCGCACAAATATGGTCATCTCGCGCGGTAAAGGTCGCGTGCGACGACTTTTGCACTCGGACACGATCATCACACCGGCGACGACGACAATAATGGCGACAGAAATCCATCTATCTGCCGTCTCATCAACGAGCGACACCAAGCAGCAGCAGCAGCAGCAGCAAAAAAGCCGCTTCCCTCCCATACCTAAGCGAATGACTGCTGCGGACCCTGGGGTCCGAAAATTATATGCAATTGTGGCGCAGTCATTACTGGCTGTCGTGCTGGGTACGGGCGATCGTCACAGCCATTTTTTCTTCTCGCGCCCGGTGTATTTCGCTCACGTAACAGTGTAGTGCAGTGCGACGGCTTGCAGCTGGAGCTGTGCATTACACTCGCACGATGAATAATGAACCGAAGACGATCGCTCATTGGCGTACGGTTGCCACTTTACTGTGCATAGTTGTTTGTGTCCAGCGAAAAACAAAAAAAAAAACAGCAACTCGCCTACGCTTGTGCATCTCTCATCTCATCTCATTGTTAGTTCGGGACGGTTTTTGTTCGAAAAAGCGATGCGCAGTTCGAAAACTTAAATGGATATTTATGGCAAGGTATAATCTCGCCACTTAACACACCCTGTCCGTTAAACGTGACGATTGTAAAATATTGAAGTGTGCTTATACAGCTATTAAAAAGGCCGTTTGGTTTGCTTTTTGTCTCTAAATTGGAATACATAAACTTAATCTTGAACTTCAATAAATTAATGTTTTCTGGAAGCAAATACATAGTTAGCAAACACTTTACGTTCAAGTGGAAAGAAGAGGCAGCGTAAAGAAGTTGTGTTTTCTTAGTTGAATTTTCGACATTTTCATTACAACCCTAACATCAGCTTCCCGAAACCATAAATCACAAAGTGATGCACAAATATTGACACAATACTTGCGTGCTAACACATTTGAAGAACGGTTGAAGCTAACAGCCGTCGATCGTTGACTGCCGCATACACTTACGAGCTTGTCTTTCGGTGACTTACCTGTAACGAAAAGAAAGAGAAGGAAAACAAATTTAAAAAAAACCGACAGACGATAAAAAATGATTCAAAGAAAAAACACCGGAAAGCAATCGCAAGGAATGTGGTACCCAATCAAAACAGTGGCATGTTTGTGCAAGATGGATACTGAAACAAAACTCCAACGATCGCGTCGCCAGTAAACAGCAGCTGTTTAACAAATTTGAACAACTGCTGGCCGGGTTGAGATGGTTCGAAAAGTATACACAAAAAAAAACAAACCATACAACCAACACCCATTGGGAATGGACGGCTTGGAGGAATATTTGTGTGTGTGTTGAAAAAATAAGCGACAGATGCAGCAATGAATGCGCGGCATGTGTCAAACTATTACAGCAGCAACAAGTAATCATTTCTCTCCATTCCCCCTGGTTTTGTGTGCTCGTGGCGTAAGAATTTTAAGAATTTTACCACTTTTCGAACGATGGCATACAACCGAGCATTGTCGAGCCGAGACATGTTTTACGAATGTCATCATAAGGTATTTGAAGTCATAGGGAGATGGAGCTACTGCTCGCGTTGTACAGCCGACAGTAACAGGTGTTTTCGGCTGACAGTAACAATCGTCGGAGTTGTTGTGAGCTTGCAGCGAGACCCCGAGAGTATCCACCATAATCACCATCATCATCTGACGGCTCGTGTCAAAGATTTCCGGCCACGCTTATAAAGGCCCCTTTTGTGTAGATTACGCTAACCGGTTGACACGTTCTGACGACGGGTGTTTTTTCCCTTGGTTTAATGACAGCTTCAGATTAGTTGGTTTTTATAGTTGTCAGAGCCATAAAATTTTGTGTTTTTGTGGTTGAACTAGATGCAAAAGGAAAAATGGATCGGATTCTGTTATGAAACTGAAGATATGTTATTCTTTCAAAAGATCTGTCTATGACTTTCTAGATTTAGCTATAGCCTGACAGTATTGCTATGTCTATGAAACTAGTGAATGAAGAAAATATATAAGCAGCTTGCTATATATGGTTTAACGATTATTTAAATCAACAGAAATCAGGAGTATGTCTAGCCCTTTAATTTCCTAATTCCAAGCCTTAAATTGTCGGTGGATGCAATAGTCTCGTAGAGCCTCAAAAGCTGGTCCTGTCGTTTTTGCTATAACAGTAACCTGTACAGTATAACAGTATAACTGTACAGTATAGTTAGTTATCCAAGATTTTATAAAAGATGTAGGATCTTATGTAGATGTAGAAGTAGAGGTTACGGAATTCTTCCAGAAACACAAATATCCCACAAAGATATGCGAAACATAAGCAACAGACACTTCCTTCTTAAAGTACCCTGTAACAGCGGCGATTTTCCCGCCAGCCAAATGTAACTCCACCAGGAATAACATAATTTCTATTCAAAGGAATATTATCATTCCTTCCATTTCTTTCCGGTCCAAACCGAACCATATGGCGCGAATAAACTTCACCTGCCAACCCAATGCCGTTGGACGCCCGATGTCAACAGGTTTCACCGGCAAAATTCACCTCCACAACCACTAGCGAACTTTAACAAGCAAAAAAAAAACGCACAAACTATAGCAAAAATAACCCAAGGCATCGAGGAAGCCATAATCTTCGGTCGTAATAGGCAACCCTTAAGAGTGTCTTACAGCCCTTACTGCCACACCACACCACAGTGGCAGTCTCACGGCTCGTAATAAAACCGAGTTGCTTAAGCCCGAGACCCCGAGAACCCGCGGTGTGTGCGCACAGCAGCACCAGGTGTGTGGTTCAATTTCACACCATCGAAAGCATGCATATGGCCACCGATAACTGCCACACTCCACGGCCAAAGATAATGGTTGGAGGTTGAAAACTGCAGCCAGGGCCTTCCCTGGCCTCCTTCACCGCTTAATCACCGGTGTCTTTTGCGGGTGTGTATGTGTTTTTGTACAAACACAGAGTTGTTACAGGGTTTTTTTTTTAGTGTGACAACCGCCCGACCCCACCAGGGCCAGGCACTGAGGTAGAAACTTTGCTAATGATTCATCAGAAAATTTAGCTTAATAACCCCTTACTCTTTATGCCCTTTTGTGTTAAAGTTTTGCCAGGCCAGGCCACCGCCCGCTAGTTGCTTTTTAGCACCACTTCGGGGGTGATGGCGAAGTTGACTGGCGTACCATTACCGACTGCAATCGCACACTGGTTCTCGGCTTAGCGTTAAGTGCAGTTTATGACATTCAACCCACCGCATCGAAACTTCCTCAGGTGCAGGTCCTGGCACACAAGCTCACTAGCTTCACCCGCACGTTTGAGCACGTTTTGCGCTTAACTCGGCTTGAGCTATCTTTATTGCAAATGCCGAAGCTATTCGTACAGCCTTCCTGGCGTTCGGTGTCGCTATTGTTCATATGCATTTGCAGATGATGCCCCAGCTGGGAACTTTATTTTGAAAGTAGCTATCAACTTAAGGGAAGCGAGAGCATTAAAGGTCTGAAGATAGACATTGAGTTCAAAAAAAGGCTTACTATTTTATCGAGACAGCTGTTTCAGATGTTAAATTGAGTCTTTGGGAATAGCTAGAA
The DNA here is from genome assembly GCF_013141755.1 of Anopheles stephensi. Taxonomy (NCBI): domain Eukaryota; kingdom Metazoa; phylum Arthropoda; class Insecta; order Diptera; family Culicidae; genus Anopheles; species Anopheles stephensi. The sequence continues at coordinate 21,562,463 of NC_050203.1, forward strand.
ATTTATTGATCAAGATTCAGAAGAGGTATTCACCAAGTAAAGCAAACTCTCCTATATCAAAACATCAACCTATTTCTATCGAATTCCATTCCATCTTTAATCGAGGTCTGTCGCCATCCATTGTCGTCACTCCGCTTCAACACACACCCCTACAGAGCCCTTGTAGTATCAGTATTGCTCAACGAATCAAACTGATGCTTCACGATCGTGATCACAATGCTGATCATCTGCTGCTTAAGGCAATATACTTGCGTACTCTTGTTCCAAGGCGTAAGCGATCTCCAGCTCCGAGCAAGAGGTAAAAGATAAAGCAGCAACGAGCACCGAGCGGCTCAAGTGAACACTTGCATAAAACTATGATCAACAGCAAATCCCTTCATCGGTGCACCCGCTCCACTGTCCCTCGAACAGCTCGGGCCGCCAATCTACGCACGCTTATGTGTGTTGCAAAAACCCGTCTATCTTCATCAAGCACAATAAACACTTATCAATTGCATTCCTCAATCAACCTGTCCTACTTTATCTCCATTTATCTTGACACACACACACGCACACGCACAAGCCACGGACGGGTGTGCCCTTCGCTGGATGGATTGTGGGGCGGCGGGCGGCTGGGCGGTGCGTTAAAGCACATTTTTACACGAAGCAGTGGCCGCAGCAGCAGCGAAATCACTACTTATGCATGTGTACACACGCACATGGTATGGAAATGGAGTAGAGTGGCCAGCGTATTGGTCAAAGGTTGGCTGCTGGTTGGTAGAATTGGAAAATAAGAACAAAACCGTCGAGTGTATGATTAAGGGCTCGAGGACAATTTTATCGTTGCGGTTCGGTTGCCTAACGTACTGCTAATTTACTGCCAGGGTATGACGTATTTGCTGACGACTTATGAGGCTATGGGCACAATCAATTTCAGCAGTATCCATCTTTAAATTTGTTTCGCTAGACAAATATTTAACAAAACAATCTCATTCAGCACGGAAATTATTCCGGACATCACGATTGGACATGTCTAGACATATAATTGTTAAAGGCAGGCAGGAATGCACTATCACGCGGCAACACGTTTTCTCTTTGCACGTTTCTCATAATGAATAATCGTCGATCGGCGTTGGCAAGAATGCATCCTCTGTCTGGGGTCGTATCCAACAGTAAACTAAGCCATTCTTTGCGTTTTAAAACTATTTTTCATTTTTTTATCTTTTTTTAATTTGCGACGGTGGGGCTGGTTTCGCACGGCAGGGCCTGGGTTCAAATCCCATCCGAACCATTCCCCCGTAATGAAGGCTGACTTTCTAAATACGTGGTATCAATAAATTTTGTAAGCCTAATCTAGGAACAGATGGGCATGACTTAGGAAGTCGTTAGGTATAAGAAAGAAGAAGGATCCAACTGTTTAAGTGAACAATAAAAAGCCAACAGGCAGATTTAAAAAAATCTCTTACGTTACCAACTGAAAACCCCAATCGGCGATTAATTATGAGATTATATTTTATTATAGCATTGAAGTGCTTGCTCGACAGTTTTTCTTGAAGAAAATATATTTCTTAATAATATATACTCTAAATATATACTCTAAAAAAAGTAAACAAACAATTATGTCCATGTTAAGTATGGCAAAAACTTTTCTAAAATATTTATTATCTTCAAGGAATAATTCAGATGACTTTGTAAATCACGAGCAATCAAAACCCTAATTGTGAGCCAACTTCATTAAAATTGCACAGCCAAAGCAAGAGAAGGAGATGAAATGCTGCAATCACAACAAACCCCAACTTTGCAATCCAACAAAATAATTAACAAATTTCATGCGAAACCCAAAACAAACAACAGCTTGGGGTGTGTCGCCGATGTGCTTGAAACAGACGTGCCTCCAGCCCGACATAGATGGTGGTGCTACTGCGCAGCAAATAACTTTCAGACGCAGGCAAGCTCATCCACCACAATTAAATAGCCGGAAGAGGCCGGAATGTCCACCAACAAAGCATCAACTCCATGCATACATCCGTGGAATGTCACCGGCTCAAGCAAAACGGATTGCGGAATTAAAATTGACACAGAAACCGACCGAACTACCGTACCGGTCCATACCGACAGATATCGCCGACGACGACGGCGATAGCCGCAGTCGCTGTCGCGAAAATAGTAGCATCGTACAAACACGCGGCTATGCGGCGACCGTAATTGAGCTATGCCTCTTGTACGCGCCTGCCCTTTCTTTTTGCCGTACGATGTTACGACAGCCGTTCCCGCCCACCACCACAACCCCCCCAACTTGTCCCAATTCTAGCACGTGGAGTAACGCTCTAGAGTGGAGCTTAGAAATCGTCGGCAGTGTTGTCGGTGGCGACGTCGGCACATATCTTTATTGGTACTGATCACTCATCCCGCACCTATCTACCTACCAGCCAGCAAACGAGACTTTATGGACAGCACGCTCGCACACACACGCACACGCTGGGTGTCGTAAAATCAACAATTTAATTTGAATCGCATACCGTACGAGTAACCGGCGGCGCATAAAGTAATGGAACGAGTGGATCGTTCAACCGATTGCGACAAACAGCGGGATACCATGAGCATCGAACATTCTGTAAACGTGGTGTTGATAGTGCCGGTTGGATGGGTCGGCCGCAACCGGACACAAGCTCACGTGATTTTGAATAAGAAATATCGCGTGTTTGGTTGAGGCAGAAGAATTTTTCTACTAAATGTGTTATGCTAAACGAAATATTAACTCACATACAGAAGCAAAATTCTGCCTTCCATCAGCCAAGATCACTCAAGATCGTGGTTTGAAATTCAATTGGTCCGACCATCCATAACGAGTGCGGAATATTCCTGTCCATAGAAAATCAAAAAAATATTTGCAATCAGCTTCCTGCTTTCTACAGGGTTCCCAAAATAAACAAGAGCAGGGTTACCGAAATCAGCTAGTAATGTCCCAGTCCGTTTTAGACTCTGTTCAAGATGACTTGTACTGTCCACCTAATTTCGAGCAGACTCGAGAAAGTGCAACAAACTTCACTTATATCTGTAAATTGTTCACTTCATGCTGAGCTGTGTCCAGATGTATAGAGAGAGTTGTTGAACTCGTAGAAACCTCTGGAACAAACAACTAACAAACAACTATAATAAATCAATCCCCCTCAATTAAAAATCGATGCAGAAAAAGAGGCAGTTCAACCAATTTAATAAATAGCTTGTGTTCTAAAAATAGCACAAGATTCAAGTGCTATTTTAGACCATTTCTCACAATTGAAACTATCGACCATTGATAAGAAATAATAATTGTGTGAGAGCTAACACACAAAAACCTTGCATGGAGATCTATTCAATATCATTGAGCTTGACACTAGTTCAAGTGGGAGATAACAAAGCAATCAAAAGTTTGATGGATGAAAAAACTAAACGCATGCTTTGGAAGTTGAGAGTTTTGTTTTTGAGTAATTAGTCATCTATTTACCTTAAAAATATAAGGAGAAAATATGGATGCGAAACATGTATTTTCTGAAGCATATTAACATTTGAGGAACCATTAAACTTATCCTACCTTTTAAGATATATATTAGTCTTCTAATCAGCTTTTACCTTAAGTATTTGTAAGCCAATTTCTGCCTCCGAGAAAAAAAACTCCACCATTAACACATGTACTACCTAGCACCTTTCGAGCACGTAAGTAAAAACCCCTGCGAAGGGAATCCAATCTCCAGTGGGGAAGAAAACAAATCAAACGAAAGATAAAAAAAAGGAACGCTACCACCGTCATAAGCCGTCCCTAACCTCTACCGGCCCAGTTCAGGCCCTCTCTGAAGCGTCACTTATCGCTCGGGATGACGAGAGACCGCACGAGTGACCGTAATCGGTTGATTGAGGTGTTGATTCCACAAACGAGGTGTCCAATGCTCCGACCGACGGCAGAGGTGTGGACACGCGTACTCGGACCACCGTTACCGACAGACATTGGTGATTTTGATAACACCAAATCTCGCCACTAGGGCCGCCCTTCCCACAATTCTGCCCGGTCGGTGCTTAACTTTGTGCTAATCTTGAGCGCAATATCAATGGAATTGAATGGCCAACGCAGGCTAGAAGGCTTCCTTTCAATAGGCGTTCCAACGACGGATGCTTACTCTAAAAGTAAACAACCTTGAATTGAGTGTTTTGTGTAGAGCAGAAGAATTTAAATTTAACCAACAACTTACACTCCAGAAGTAGCAATACTACACGCCGTCCGCTCTTAACTTCCAAACAATCGGTCAGTCATGTTGACTGCGGTATAAACAAATTGGGTCACGTTTAAAACACGTGCCCCTAGCCACCCGACCAGTGGCCTTGTGGGCGTAATCTTTGCGGTCACGAAATTGCCAAACATCATCAGCCGCACCTGGCAGACGACGACGATGAAGTTGGGCCCGTCAACCGCTCCAGCTTGTGCGGGTCCACCCTCGACACATCGATCAACACAGTTAGCAGGAGCGCGCCATGGGTTCTGCATTTCGTACGCCCACCAACCCATTCACTCACGCACAGTAACCGCGAATAGGATTGAAAGTCTTATCTAAGACAGCATAATTGAAAAAAGACGGAACGCAACAACACTCACACACACTCAGATACAAAACGCAAGAAACTGAGCCACTCCGTTCTGTTGTGGCGTGTAATAAAGCTTGGCCAGCGCTGTAACAACAACAAAAAGCAAAACACCACCCGGCCCGGTCAACCCCTCGGGAGGAGGGGATCTCATCAACGGTGGTAGGTAATTAACACCGGAACACCGATGATAACGTGATAAGTTTGGAGTGGACGCACGAAGTGTGCAGGAAATGCTATCGAACTGCGTCCTCGTGGGTCCTCGTGCTCGAACTGCAAGCCCGGTAGGAGTCTTGTTTATTTTTTCAGGTAGGATTTATCAATTCTTTTGCTGCGTGACGCACTCGAATGGGTAGTGGAGTCTTGATGTGTTAACTGTACAAAATGAATAGTTTAGGATAGTTTTTCTTTTAACTATTTCCCTTATCTCAAACACATTTAATTTCTTGGATATTCTTTAAATACTATTGTTAACCATTCTTATTTACAAAATTTACAGATAAGACCAGTTATATTGAAAAGTGTTGTTTGTAAGATCACTTAAAAATTTTACTAACGTTGATAAGGGCTCTCTCTCTTTCAAAAAAATATAGTGTTTTTCACGTAATAAAAAAAATCGGTCCGGTGACTAAGGGAACTGTGGAATCAGGCTTTAGAGGGCAGACCGGAGTTCAAATCTCATTAGGACCATCTTCCCGTAGCTTGAACCGACCATCCAACCACATGGTATGTCTTAGTCTAGTAAGCAAGAAATAACAGTCATGGCCTAAGAGTATAAGGTCGTTAACCCAACAAGAGGAAGCACTAAATATACTCTTTTGATAAATAAATAAAAGGTTAAATATAAATGAAAAAAGTACTAAAAGTTAATTGTAACCATCAATTTACAAAAACAGAATGCAGAAAATATTTTGATTTCGTATACGAGCAAATCTGTGGGTAATGACCCCAATATTCCATAAAGTGCCTTTTTAATTTTACTTAATTCTAAAATTATAGCAAGAAATCTCACTGTGTTATCTTACACTGTAAAAGATTCTAAAGAACAGTAAAAAAAATCTATTAAAAAATTAATGCGATTTATTATGTCACCCTCTTTTTTAACCGCTCAAATCTCCAGTCCGATAAGTAAACGGTCATCCCATCATAGGTCGGACATTTCTTATCGCGTAACATACATTTCGGCTGCCCGGTTTCTTTGAAGCTATGCTACAAACGGAGAAACGGGGAACCGATTGGAACGCAACGATCGGTCGTCTCGATTTGTTGTGTAAACAACTAAAGGCACTCTAATCTGTTGCTCATCCCCGTAGTGAGCTTCACCAGCGCGATGATGAGGAGGATGATGATGATTATACCGCTCGTGAGACGTAGCAGTGCGAAATGTCAGATAAATGGAAGCACGACATTCTTATCATTACTAGTTGGCCTTATTGTAGCTCCGATACTTTCGGTCATTATCTACACGAACAGGCACGTTAAGGTGGATTTGTTTTGTTGTTTTCTTCTCTTTCCGCTCGGTAATCAACCGACAGTAGACGAAGCGTAGCGTGCACTAATCAGACATCGTTTGCGACACTATGTCTGTTGCGAAAGTAACAGAATTGAACTCTACTATTTACAAGATAAGATGTTTTTCTCTGATGTGAAGAAGGTCTTTACTTTTTACTTAACTGATTTTTTAAATTTTAATTTTTTCCACAATTTAAACATATTCTAAATAGAAAAAATATTGTAATAAAATTATATATTTAAAAGCTAATAACAATCCGCTACCGATAAAACGCAACGCACTAGACACGAGCAGACACTTCAGCTCCTCCAATACGGGGTGTATCGATTTCGCTCCCTAAATCTCAACCCATGGAGCGGCTTAAATGCACCACTTCAACGACACACACACACACGCCCAAGCCTGGCTGCATCGACCGTCCACCGCTTGCCATTATTGCTAAATCCCACGCTACGGCCAAACCTTCGCCGAACCTGCTCGGAATCTCTCTGATGGATGTTTACCGCGAACAAACATGGTTTCCCGCCACTTCGCAGCAGCAGCAGCAGCAGCCAGCTTGACCAGTTTCTGCCTCAAGTGTCCGCTACCAGTTTGATCGTGGCTTAAGGAACACGGGCAAGTGGCCACAAACGGTGGTGACCGGGCACGCTAGCCGGCTATGGTCGATGTTGAATCATTTATTAGACTTTCTTATCGCCTCTTAACCAGTCCACACCAGTGCACTTTGGTGAACTATGTGCTGCGTTGAACCTCCCATCTGAGGTTAAAGCGCTTGTGTGTGTATGTTTGTGCTTAGGTCAATTCTTTTCCCTAACCACCTCTCTCTCTACCACCCTCTCCACGATCAATCACCCTTGTCCCCTGCATCGAAACCGTATACAGTAGTGCGTGCGGTGGACTATCAATCCCACCAGCATGACTCTAACGGGCATGACTCGTTTGCGAAGGTGATAGAAATTTATGTCACTTTGACAACCATCAGCTCCGCTCTGTCAGCCGATAAGGGGGGTTCGTAAAAGGGTCACTGGGAAAAGAAGGGTGAAGAAGTAACCTAACAAACAACAACGCAACAGGTGCAGTTTGCATCATGTGTGTATGCGTGTGTACGGGACGTTGCCTACATAAACAAACACAACCAGAAAACAAACAAAAGTTCGAACGCACGCGAGCCGGTTTTTCGTAGCGAACCCGACCAAGACTTGGAATTACAAAATCAAACCCCGTCGGCTAACTACCCTTAATGTTGTCATCCCTCCCTTCACCCATTTTTCCCCTTTTTTGCCCCTCCTTTGCTCTAACCCATTACACCATTGCACAAGATCGATCGAGCGATGAGGGCCGGGAGGTTCAGTTTGTTTACTAAACTATAAATAATTACACTTACGAGACGGCATAAAGGATCGTACAGCGTGCACGGATACACCGGATTCGACGGTGTAACGATCTTTACCCGCTGGGGCGAAAAGATGATCGTGACTTTTCTTATCCAGCTGGTTTTCCAAAACCCCACCACCCCGAGCAGACCAGCTATCCATCCGTTTTACGATGCGGAAAATGAGCATCGGGCGTAGTAGGGAAACGATTTAGCGGTGGAAATTCTCATCAAAATGCGCTATTTTCACACCGTGTTATTACTCAATATTTCAACCGCTCTGTGAGGAATGAACTTTTTTCCAGAGGGAGGATCTGATAGAGCTAGCGCTAGCTGTTGTATCAAGAAAGTTAAGCAAGGTTGTAAATCGGGCCAAGAAAATATTGAATATCCATGGGTATTGCAGGGTTTTGCAGCTCAGTTTTCCTTTCCGTAAACGGCTACTTCTACATCCCACGGATAGTTCGTTTCCGTGAATTTTTTTTTTTTATTTATTAACTATCCACATTACTACAAACTCCACATTCTTACAGGAGAAAAAGTTGAGCGATTTGCGTTGATTTTTCTTGAGTTTCTTAAATTTAATGTTTTCTATGTATCAACACTGTGGGAAGCAATACGGCCAGGCAATCCATGATGAACCAAAAATAAATAGAAATCATTTTTAATTTTAAGAGCTCAACTGAATAAAACAAAACACCTCAAATAACAACGAAAAAGAAATATCAATCAAATGTTGAAATAATCATTTCTTCTTCTTTATTGGCACTACAACCTCTAAAAATCTCGGCCTGCCATTTCTGGCTTCCTGTGGCCTGGTTTCACCCGCAGTAAAATAGTCAGCCCTACGTACGGGGAGGCGGTCCAGATGGGATTTGAACCCCGCGTGAAGATCGGCGCCTTTGTCGCCTCGGCCATCGAACCACCCTCGGCGATAGTCATTTACGGGGATAAAAAATGTTGTTTTATTTTATAATTGCATTGTGAATTGCTGTAATAAACGATTATTTTTTTCATTCGATGTCATACAACTAATTTTGGAATTTCATCCATGTAAAATTTGCTAAGTTATTCTTAAATCGCATTACATTACAATCGACTGAAGTAAACCTGAAATTAATCTGGAAGAAGAGGGTTTAATCTGGAGTAGGGTAAAATATCCTATATCACAGTTTGTCACGCAAAAATGAAAAGGGTTTGGGTCTAAAATTAACAGATTGTTCGGTTAATTAAATATCTTCGGAAACAGCCAAATAATAATAATCCAATGATGGCGTTTTTATCAGTGTCGTTCCGCATGAATAAAAATAAATAATTTATAAGCTTGAACCATAAATTTTCCGAAGATTAAGAAGAATTTCACAACAAAAAGTTTAAAAATTGTGTTAGGTAATACGTCCCAAAACTCCCAGTAATGTCAAAAATATATCCCGAAAAATTATATATACTTAAAAAATGTGGCAAAATTCCGATATTTCAAGAACAAATTTGCTCACCTAAATCCACGAATCAATAACAAATTTTGATCACTTTAACAAACTACGCGGCATAATTTTCCTTATATTAGGGAACACGTGAACTGTGTTGCTTTTCTGCTAATTAATGTACCTATATGATGGTGATGAATAACACTCAAACCTAGTGAGAAAGCATCCTACACTCGTCCCGCAAATCATTAAGCACCATCGCAGCCGGGAATGATAAATGTCACATCGAAAGTGCTCTAAATGTGGTCAAACTCCAACACTACCACCCGAAACCCACGCAATCAAAGAGCTGGTAATTTTTCATTGCCCAACCGTGCCACTCGGTGTATCGCATCTTAGCGTCGGGGAAAATGTCTACTCCGAAGGATCTTAGTCATTTTTTCCACTCAGCATCACCGCCACGCGGTGCGAGCGCTATGTATCCATCACCCTCATTCAGTGCAATGGCTGGCGAGTTTTTCCACACACACACACGCACACATCCAGCAGGGGGACGACCCACATCTCGAGGAGCAAGCACAACGACGAAAAAAGTTATCGATTTTCACTCGAAGCGTAAAGTGGATGTGGAACACCACCGTCCGTCTCCTATCCTTTCTTCTACCCCATGATCATGCCTTTATCATCGCATCATAATATTCATCTGCGTCTGTGTGTGTGTGCGTTTGCCTGCAATAATGGTTTCACAGTGTGTGTACGCGTTCGTTCGCTTTGACGGGGAACATTTATGTGGCAGTTTTCGTCTGCTCACTCTCCAAGACATTGGAGAAGCGTTTTTTTCCTTGTATTTTTCGGTTTTGTTATTTAGTTCAAACTCTGCCGTTGCCTTTGATATTATTATGTTTATTTTCCTCCAAACGAAATGTACAAGTGGGTACGTGTGTGTCGGTGTGTTGGTACTGTTGGCCAACATGAGATGGCAAAATATGATGAAACAAACAAGTACGCTTTATTATTTATTTGCTTTTTGGCGTTCGACTACGAGTGTTTGGATGTTTGGACCGATGCTTGCTACTTCAGCAGAAGAAGCAAGCCCCCTTACTGGGTGAACAATCATGGGCAAAAAATAATTTTAAAGCTTTGAATTGAAAAATTAGTTATTAAATTCAATTTAAATTAATTAACAGATTTACTTTAAACACTAGGAATAATCTAAATCGATCCCCTCTCAACTTTGACCTCCTATTAATCCACCCATCGATCTCAATCAAACTATCTTCCAAACAACTACCACTACTAAATCGATCCATTACAATTATTCTCCTGTTGGTTTTTGTTCGCCTGTCAAGATCTCTTGAAGACAAAAAAAAGTTCAAAGATGTCATCTTCCTCCGGGCGGTATAATACAACCAATCTACGCGGCAAACCCGGCCTGGCCCCCTACATCCGGAAGATGGGCCCGTGCGCGAATGTTTACCGTTCCCGCTTAATCGGACGTTATGCATATTTGCACTGTGTAAATAAACATTTCAACCTCCAGCCTGCGCTCTCCGACTGCCTCGGTCTGCCCCCGCCCCCCCGACGAGGGCCCTTACTTAATCCTACCTTCAGCGTGCGCTTACGCTTCATCAAAGGTAAGATTTCACCCACCCACCGGTCGCTCCGGTGAAGCTTCGTTTGCGTGGTTAAACAATCTAATCTCTAGTGCAAAGTAGCGAAAGCCAATGGTAAAGCCGCCAAAAGCCAACGACTTGCGAATGGCCAACAAGGCAACGACTCGCCGCTGAGCCTTACGCAAACTCCCGTGTGAGAACGCGTTGGTTGGTTTTTTTTTTATTCTATAAAGATCGTCGATCGATGAACCCGCGGTAAGTGTTGATAGGTTCGTGGAAGAAGCATTAAGTGGAAGAAGTCCTCCACTCCATTCGTCAATTTAAATGCGGATCCATCAAAAAGTGGAAAAACAGGAAAAAGCTCATTTCGTACAATTCAATACGGAAACATTCATCATGTAAGTACATGATTTATTACTTACGGAACTTCTCAATCAGTGAACAGACGCGTTGCGGCAAGGATTATTGCCCCCGTTTAGTGCGCTCCACCCGCCGGAAAGGAATGGCCACGACCGATGGGAGCAAAATTGATCGATTGAAACAATCCAAATCGATGAGCAGCTTGGTACCGATTACCCCTCTAGGAAGAGGTCAAAGGTGAACGGATGGCAAAAAAGGTGAAGCGGATGAGTGTAAAAAGCGGACGGGAGCATTCCACGGTTTTGATATGTGCTGTTTTATAGACATCCTGAAGCAAGTGAAGCACCCATGGCTTCATTCTTCGCTGCGGATGCGAGATGCGCGATTCAATAATTATGGTCCGAAATCGCTGCACAACGTTTACATAAGAACATAGCTCTTTAACTAGTCCATCTCTTTCAAAGATCTCTTGGTATAATGTGTAGAGACCAACCAAATTAAACGCACCCCAGCCGGTAAAAGCAGAAGGTGCTAAAATATTGAATTAAATCGTTTTATTCCTCGTCACCAAGCTAGCCTAAGGGCAACAAACAATCAGCTGACCAAGCTTCCGGACGGTATCGATCACGTCACGTTAGACCCAACCCAGGCCCGGAAGATGATGCGTGACCTACGAATTAACACGCCCGGCGCTCGTGTCTCAGTTGACCAATAGACCAACCCGATCTTCAATTCAACGCACTCCGATCTTCAATTTTTCCACTCAGAGTTTTTGACGAGGCGCACAAAAAGCGTGAACCCGCCAAAACAAAAACTGACCCCTGTATTATCTCACCAGCTTTCCCAAGGCTTCACGAAACACGTGATGCGTGAATCTCGGTGTGTAAGACTGTTGAGCTGAACGTCTTAATCATCGAAACCGGCGCCACACAATCCACTATCCAACGTCAACCAATTAGCAAACTGATACGATCTATGATGCGATGTGTCCCGAGGTGTGGAGTCGCGAGAGGTTAATGTTTGGCCGGCCACCGAAACACTGGTATAACGTGTTTGTTTCTAGCTTCGGTTTTATTTTCGGTTCATTCCGAAAAGCAGCTGATTCGTCTTAAAATAGCGTATCGCTCGATGACGTCAGAGCTTGAAGCGCACGCAATTTAGCACACCGATTTTGCGAATTAGTGTCAAAAGCAAGCTTTTTTTGCAAGTGGAAGCTTTCGCTTTGATGTGTTTACGGTCGCTTTGTGAGCTGACGATTTTATAAGCAATAAAATTGGGGGCATTAAAAATTGTTCCCCACACAATCGGTGCTATTTATTTTTAACCTACTGAAAAAACCGCTGAAGTCAAGGTTTCGATGGGTTGTGCTAATCCGAAAAGTAATAAACCATTAAAAATCAATTTATTTGCCTTCACACCTTTGGATGGCAGGACTTTCTCCCAAATGGAGGCGCATGGTGTTTGAAAAAGAAAACTGCTTTCTCCACCCCGCGATGGAGACGCCTGGTGTTTGACGCGGATTTTTTTTTATTGTTTTTTGGTACTCACACCACTGACGCTACTTACATTTGTTTCCGCTAGCTCCTGATAGTAGGATTCTCCGCTACCACGCCGCGACCCGACGCACATGGCGCGCCTCAGCAGACTGGAGATGATGGAGCAGAGGCCGCATCGTTGCATCACGCCATCGACCGATCCTTGGCGCGAGCTGGACGACTGTAGGCTGGCGGAGGAAGGATCAACGGTGGCTCCGCCGGACGAGGAGGTGGCAACGTTGGTGGTGGTGGTAGTAGTGTTGGTGGTGGTTGCAGTGGGTTGCCCACCGCCAGCTCCAGTGCTTTCCGTCGTCGTCGTCGTCGTGGTGGTGGTGGTAGTAATGGTAGTCGGCGCAAGGCGACCTTCGGACGCCGAGGTCCCTCGGGATCTCTTCGACGCGGCCACCTTGACTGCTTTTGCTAAACCCTTGTGCGTGGCCACTCACTCACCGCACACACACACGCACACAGACGCACACTCACACACACACCTAGCTTGCGTGTGTTGCGGTTACGATAAACAGGGGAAGATCTTCTTTTTGGTTAACTTCAAAGCACCAAGATTCAACATTCGCGGTGAAAAAGACACCCAGGTATTCGTACTTTTAGTAGCACACAGGATCGTTCATGCTGGCAGAACTGATTAATACAGCATTCTGTTTTCTGCATGAAAAAGACGAGCAGACCCCCTTTTTCGATGGTCTTTAAACGTCCTGTGGACGCTTTTGCTTAAGGAACATTTGTTTCATTTTTTTTCGGCGACTTTAAACTTCACGCTTTAATATGCGTATGAATTACGTTTCAACAACGGCACACCGTGGAAGCATGAACAAAGCACACTGCCTGTGCCGGTCTGGTAGCTCGGGTTGCCAACACTTTACACACAGTTTTACACCAACTTTGTGCGGACACGTGTTAATTTGTTACACCGGTTACACCTGTTCCACGATGGCCAGATGCAGTGGCCGAGCTTTTCGGTGCCCTTATTTTCACGACGCATCGACCGGTACGAACGGCAAATGCATGCAAGGGCAGGCGAGATAATTTACACACTTATGCAAATCGCTCATATACACACATGCACGGAAAAGCACCTGGTGGTACACACACTACACACTTGCTGGGGAGTTATCAAAACCACTTTCACTTCACTTACGGGGGAGGTTTTTTACGCACAGAGCATGCAGCACTGCACACATTTATTTTCCCGAACCTTGTTTTCGAAACACCTTCTTCACTTTGGTAGGACACTCTATTCTGCGTATTAAACAATTTCGATGTACGCAGCACTCAGACACACACAATTTAATATAGCACCGTCCTCGTTTGTTTGTTTTTTATTTCTCTCTGAACAGATGGAAATATTAAGAGGAACGATTGGTAAATCTTCATGGCTTTTCTACAAAAATCATCACTTTCACCGGCAAAGAACTCGTAAGGGCCCGCTTTATCTGCTAGAATCCAATACACCTCTCCCCCTCCAAACGGTGTCACAAATCTACTCACTTTTACATGCGTTCATTCAAAAACACACCAGACAACATCCCCACGAACATGTGTAAACGAGCGAAAGGAACAAAACCCCTCGTGACAGTTTCAACGAAAGCTGTCACTCATCCTCCGGACGTGTGGAGGTTACCAGGCAGGCCGAGTAAGCATCGAGCGACCAACCTGGTTCACCTTCGAAGATGGCAAACACGGCAGAGCTAAAAAATCTTCACTCCAATAGCGCGAGTGACACTCTTACAAAGTTTCGTCGCCGTCGTCATTGCCGCCCCGAAAAAGCCTACCGACAGGCTAAGTACGGGTGGCATTCCGTGTCAATTCGGTAAAATTAACACGTTCACCTAACGAGCCCGAAACCCACCACGGGAGACCGGCCGGGGTAGCCGAGTTGGCGCGAGTGACAGGCGACAGTAAGTCACCCCGTGCGGCACCCAAGCCGTCCACGGCGTGGTGTCTTTTTTTGGCGATTCTTTTTACGATCTTTTGCGATCTTTGGCAGGCTATGAGGAGAGAGCGAGAGACGAATCGCGCTCGCCCAGTGGATTGAGGAGACTGAGCGTATCGGCGAGCCACTTGAGACGGAGGCTAGGTTGGTAATGGTGACCGATTGAGACGTAAGCAAAATACCGTCCATATACGCCCCGGCGTTGCTCAAGGTCGCGACGATCTTGCGCGAGATCTGCGACCCGGGTGCTGCACGAATGGGGGCTGCTGCTTAACGTTTCTTCGCACGAGCGGTAAACGATTGGCTGTGGACGACGATCATCATGATGAGATGGTGATGAGTTTTGCGATACGGTGGTGTAGTGTGCACGACTGGCGAGCGTACGATTACCATAAGCGAGGGTTTTTTTTGCTATCTAGAGACTGTTGTACCGGGTTCGTGTGTGGCACTGAAGGTTAAGCGTACTTGTTTGTAGTACACGCACACGTATGGGTGGAGCAGTTTTCGCTTTGTTTCATATTCAGTTGAACCTCAGGTGATCGATAAAATACAACTGATTCGTGGCTTCAAAACTTGTAACTATTATATCCATGTTACGAAAACATAAGCCACGCTAAAAATACTATATTTGTTACAAGAGTGTTATCAATTCTAAAAGCTTCTATATTCCAGAAAATGGGTACAGATTACTACGAGTGAAATTCTTTTAGACCAAAATGCCCGTGTGAACCTAGGTCTCTTGATAGATGAAGCTCATTTGGTCAGCGAAAGCTTGGACAACGAGGCCTCTTAGACTGCATGAGGGCTCCCATGGACGGTGACTATCTTCAACTCTCAGATGATGGGACTAGGACAATGAGACCTCTAGACTATCTCTTGGCAGATGAGGCTTCTGTGACTACAAGGGCTGAGACAACGAGCCGACTCTTGATAGACGAAGCCCCGTTAACGACGAGCTAGATAGATCACCTTATAATCTTGTACCACGAGCTTGAAACTAGATCATATAGGGCGAGAAAGTCCATCACATTTCTTAAAAATGAATCAGGTCGTCTGCACACCCTGGCAAGGCTCAATATCCACAATTATCTCAAATTAGAATATAAAAAACTGAATTTTTCCTCTTCCTGCTATAATACTTGTATCCACAAAGAGACATTTATGATTAGCATGAAGCATTATATGAAGCATTATAGCTAACTAATAGTTTAAATAGCAATTACTGCACGCAAATTAAAACCCATCTACATTTGAATTCAAAATGTGGTGAAAAAATTCAATTCTTTCCCCCACCTAGAAAATTAACCATCACAAAAGGTTTGTCTCGCACACAAAAAAACCTTGCTCACAACTTTCACTAACAGGCTGATACCAAATCAAATCAGATCCGATACAATCCTTACCACACTTTTGCTAACCCACACTTACACACACGCGCATTCACAAAAGTTTAAATTAGATTCTAAGAACCTCATCGGACTAGCCGCTACCAATCCCCACTACAGTATCACATGGAACAATCCTAACACGTCAACGCTTCTTAGACGACAGAGCAAGCGGCAAAAAAAACCCCACTTCTAGATTCGGTTGTACTCGTTAGAGCACCCTGTTCCATCTTTTCCCCTAACAGCTCCTTGCGGACATGTTAAACTTTCGGAGTCCAGCCGGCACAAAACAGCAGGACACGATTCTAATAAACCAAAACTTAGAACCGGCACCGAACATCCCGTCCAGAGTAAAGTTTATAATTAAGGCTTCGGGCAGTTGTTGGGCGAAGGATTAAGTAAAACACCTAATACGCGTCGGAATGGTGTTACTGACAACTTGCCACCACCACCACGACCACCTCTGGGAAATGACAATCGCTTCGGCGTGCTTTAAAATATGGCTGCGCCTGCGTTCGTGTGAAGCGTAAGCTGCTCGGTACACAACCGGCTACAACTTTAGCCCGATTGTCCGGCTCGTAACGGAAAGAGGGAAAGAAAGAGTAAACATCTTTAGAGAATTTTTCCGGTCCAGTCCACCCCCAAAACCGTACTCATCAAAGGTGACACAATCCGAGCTCTGACAGGCCGAAACACAAAGCTCCATCAATGCTTGGGAAGGCACGGGAACGTGCAACGTGGATGAGCTGGATTTAGGAAGACACCGTAGTAAACTTCCACGTGCAAACAAAACTTATTGTTGTCTCCCTGTGTTCCCTCACACCTTTCCCAGCTCCTCCAGTTCGCCTCAATCCACGTTTTTCATTGTGCAAAACCAAAATTTCCTATCATGTTCCAATTTTCCACAAGACAAAACAGCTGCTGCTGCTGCTGCTGCTCCTGACGACGATGATGGTGATGATGATGGTGATGAGGACGGTCCTGCCGGTTCGGGCGTGTGTAAACAATGCTCCAAACAGACACCACAAAATGAAACGAGCCGGCCAAACTTTTATTTAAAGGATTGCAGAAAAAGGGATGCCCACCGACCGCGATTGGCAGTCATCGGCATCGTTCTCGCATTGACATTTCCTGCAGCACGATGTGACACAATTTGAATTTGTGTCCCATCAATTCCTTCCTCGTCCACACACACAAACACACAGACACCCTTGTCACACGGCCGATCGAAATGGTGAAACAATTCGTCAACCGACCAAAGTCCCAAGTGAGATGACAAAAAGCGGAAGGGCCTGGTGACAACGCCACACGCCACAAACCTGCCTGTCCCTGTGGCAAGCAGAACCTACGGCAGAAAGTTTTCAAAATCAATTAAATCTTTTCGAATCGCGAGTGTTTCCCTCTAGCCCGACCCAGCCACACACACACACACCCAATCGTCCCTCCATTCTTCTCATGATTATTAATGTTCTGTTCAGATCCCTGCTGTTAAACTCGTCGTTGGAGTTGAAGACACGGAAACATGGAATAACACATCTACACGTACGCCCACAGTATCCTTCTGTGTTTTTTTTAGTTCTTTTTACTTTTTAGGGAAATGAAAAAAAAATGAGAAATTGGATTCACAGAACCTGCACAGCTGGCCCTTAAAGTGTACACGGTTTTGGTAAATCAAACTTTCCAATGAATCGCGTAGGATGTTTTTATCGGTTAAGCAATGTTTTGCATTAATTCTAATTAAGTCAGTAAAGCGTCAATATTAGGCGCCAGCGCTTGGTTTAGAAAGTGCGCTTTTCATTATTCAATTATTGCGAACAGGAATGGGACATGGGATGAAGGTTTGCTTTACGTTTTTAAATATTATTTAACTAAATTAATTTATGTCGTCATGGTGAAATTTTTTCACACTTTTGAGATTTAAAGCATGAAAATAGGTTATTAATCACCCCATAGATAGCTTATTGGAATAAGTCAAATAGTTCTCATTTGCTTTTCCTTCAAATTTCATGCAAAAACATGTCAATGACAAACTTACTATCAAAGCAAATAAAGGTAAAATAAATCGATTTCGTAAAAAAAAAATTGGAAATTAAATAAAAGTTCCTATCCATAGTTCTACATCATCAGGTTAGAAAGGTGTCATCGGTAAACAAGGTGTAAAGACACAAGTAAAAATAATAAATTCTTCCTATAATCAATTCCTAACATTCCTTAATTGTTTAAAGTACAAGATACAGCTAGTATCAAGACTTCCTTCCAAGCCTTTCCCAGACTACATAGAACAATTTAGAGCAACAAGGGTCTAAACTTATTTGTATTCCTATCTTTAAATTCACACCATTTATTCCATCGATTTCTTAACGGTTTATAGTTCATCTTCAGAGATTCAATAAACTTGAATTTAGATACTGTTAAAATATTGTGATCAAAAGTCAAAAATTTGTCAATACGGCATCAAGCCGTCTAACTAGAAATATAAATGAATAAATAAATAAAAGTCAAGAACTTTTATAGGAAAAGGCAAATAAAAATTTTGGGCAAGAATTTATAAACAACAATATACAGAGGTCCTCAGTGTTTAGATTCAGATGTGAACGTAATTAAGCTAATAGGCGATATTTCTGATGCCTCTAGAAACCAGTGATTATCAGCATTCTTTCTGCGATCTCACTACAGTTTCTAAAACAGCGGAACGCATTATGTGTATATGTCCTTTCCTTCCAACATATGTAAATACTGCCGGGTGTCAGCGAAGTGTCTGTGACGACGAATTCTCTCGGCAACTATTCAACTAAAACTCAATCCGCATAATACATCCAGAAGACAACATTCTGTCCTTCACCAAAACTGCTTCTCAACCTCCTCTTCGCAACCATTACCAGCAGTCGCGAGGGTGTGTAAAACATTGTAGCTGAGCTGCTACTGTGTGCGGTCCAGAAAGGCGCGATATTTGCGCCCCATCATCAAAACACATCGATCGCATCACACCGCACCGAGAGCAGCCTCTATGCGTGTGTAAAGCAACCCATACCCATGAACGTACGAAAAGGAAACGAAAAACAAATAAACAAACATTAAGAAACACACACACACACACACACACACACAGAAACACCCATACAACCTTCCGTAATCCGTCGCTTCTTGAGCTTCCTCCCTTTCGGTCCCTCGGTTCCATTTTTCACGATGACGTTCTATTAAATTTTCCATAAAAACGCTATAAATTCTTCGACATCGGCTTTTACACCGCATTTTTCCGTGTTTTTCTTTTTGGGGGGCGAATTTAGTTTTTCCCTCCATTTGGCCTTGCTTTTGACCCACTTTGAAAACGGGGCGGTTTTTTTTTGTTTCGCCCAAAAAAAGAAACAAAAATACAGAAACCAACATTCATTAGCATTTTGCAGTGTGTACCGAAGATTGTGTCGGTGTGTGTGTGTGTGTGTGTGTGTGTGTGTGTGTGTGTGGTCCTGCTGGGGGGTCTCCCAATCCCGTCGAAGAAGACGTCCGCGTGTGTTGTGGGTAACACGACCGAATGGCGAATTGTCTTAAGCGGTGTTTGTATGGGGCAACGGAAACGGAACAGAGAAGGGAAAGGCTGTTGGTGTTTTTCTTCGCCCGACGTGACGAAAGAAATCGTGTGTTTTTGGAAACATTCTGGCGAGTAGAGTGTTCCTCACCAAGCAAAAAAAAAACGGATCCTAACTAAAACGATGGAGGATGGGGCCTTTTTAAATTCATATTAGGTTGCTTGATTCCTCTGCCCTTCTTTACCTTTTCACAACACCCTAGACCTAGAATTGCTGGTCTGCGTCATCAATTTTCCCATGCCTTCTCTGGCCTGTTCTATCGGGCAAAATATTTCTGCCTACCAACAGCAGCAGCAGTGGCCCGTAGTGGACACTGCTCTGGGGCATGTTTAAATGTTTCCCTATTTTTATTCTCGCTTATGGAGATATTTTCGGTCACGGCGAAAGCGCTTGGAAGGTAAAACATTCCGAAGGAGGAAAACAGAAGCAAGCCCCATTGCCGTACCGGTCATAACATTAACCTTCGGCATACAGTTTTCAACCAATAATGTACCAAGTGTGGTATTGAGCTCATAAACACAGAGCACGAACCGCCACACAGTGACATTTGAACCGACAGAACTGGGGTTCGTGACAAACGCTTAAATGTCGTCGGGCCAAGTTTGAAGCTTTTAGCAACTAGCTGCCGCTTCCTTTTGCAGTGACAGTGGCGGTAAGGAAATTTCTTAGGTACATACCGAAGTTACCGGTGGCCCGGAATAATTTATACCTTTTCGTATCACTCATACACCCGTCGACACACGGAGGACACGGAGTGGTGAGACTTTGCAAAAGACTCTTGGTTTGTTCTTTATTGCATCCGGTGCAATATGCAGATTGCATACGGAAGTGTCCCGATGTATTGAAAGTACCGGGCAAGGACTTCAGACCGATTTTGTCCTAATTCTAAATGCAGCCATGGACTCGATCGATGACGTCGACATCGATGGGCCAGCTAGCACGATTATAAATTCCAAACGAGGTGTGACAATAAATTTAAAAACTGATCAGCAAACGAGGTTCGCCATCCTCTATAAGTAAATCATAAATTAAATAAATTCAATTTGTCACCCGAAAGTTCCATCGGCGAACATTGGAGAGCCAAAGTGGAGCTTGTCCTCGTAGCTTAAAAAAACGCCACCCCTATCTGCCATTATTCCCGACCGCCAAGCACAACAGCATCGATCGTGCGTCATCACTTGCCGACCCTCTGTGTGAGAATTATGGGCGAGGAAACGAACGCCAGTTTCCAAAAGCCCCAACATCCCCGGGAACGGTAAAGCTCGCCACTTATCAAAAGCCCGGACGCGCGAACATACCCGTCAAGGGCGTCGCACATACGAATTTAATTTTCTTTAATTAACCCCAACATCGTTTTCTATTTGTTGCGGATCACGGCGGCAAGGCGGCAGGACGAGCCAGTGAGCGAGCGTGTGTTAAAGGGGGATCGGGTAAAGGTCATCCGAATGCTTTCATTGGGGGAAGGGGTTGTAAATGGTAGCTGGAAAGAGGGAAGGAAGCGGAAGCAGAACGGCATTTGTCTAACCGATTCACCCCATTTCGCGAGAGGTTGAAACATAGACTTTCCCTGTTTTTCCCACACACACACACACTGCCGCATGGGTCCGTATTCCTTGTACTGCGTCACAACACCCGCCAAGGTTGTGCCCTTCAGCGAACAACCATTACATCGAAGGGATGAAGAAGAAGTGGAGAAATGCCTCCTCCCCCTCCGCATTTCCACACGGGTCGGGAAAAACGGTACCTCTCTCTCGGGAAAATCTCAACAGTACCCAAAGTGATCTGTGGTGTCAATACACGCGACAAGGATAAACGATGCTCATTGATGGCAGAATATTCCTTCGCACCAGAAAGCTTTTCTCCTGCCTAGGGAAACCGGGTAGCAAGGGAGATGTGTCTTGATACTATAGAAAATATTCTGCTAAGTCTCCCCGAACTATTCAAAGTATGGCGGCTTTTGGTACTTGCAGTGGTACTTCAATCTTATGACAAGTGTCTACAAATCTAAAACAATGAGTTTTTTTTAACAAACAATCGAAGCAATCTACGCCTTAGTCTTGTTGTATCATAGACTTCAAATATGTTTTATCATTAAGGCACTTGTTTCTTTTTTTTATCTAAAACACACTGTACCATGCAGTTTAGAAAAAAACGGTTCATTTCAAAAAACCTCCCCCCCCTCCCCCCCACCCTTTCGCTCTATACATATTTTGCACCTCATATCAATCGATTCTATCACATTCAGGCTTAAGGGGTGCTGGTATATAGCACCAGAAAGCTTCCCATATACATCAAAACCCACTAAAACCGTCGCCATGGTAACCTATTGACGATAAGTAGTACTCTCTCTCTCTCCCACTCTCTCGCATGATTTTCACTTTCGCTCTGAAACACACTCGCACACACACACAGATTTTCCCTTTTGCTCACGCTTGCTTTTCCACTCAATTTTCTATTTTCACCATTCGGCCGCGCTCACGCTTATCGTTTGGAACATGTTTATTAAGAGGCCCAGCTGAGCATCTTTTAAGAGAAAGACTGCCTGCCTATTACTCTCGCGAGCTGGTTTGATAAGCTGGCGGACAGCATTTTTCCCACTCCAGGTCGCGTGGAAACTCTCTCTCTCTCCAGCAATATAGCCCTCGATTCGATGGCAATATAGCCTTATCCAGCGACATATTCTAAACCAGCGCCCGGGGGCTAGAGCCAACGCTTCGTCCATGCTGCAAATCCAAACGTAGCTAACCCTGTATCCCCTTTTTTTGAGCTATTTTCCTTGCTGCTTGCCCGAGAGCCCGGCAAATGTGCGTTTTTTTTTTGTCTTTTTTATGCTCCTAATTGTTTTTGGATTTTCCATTTATAGGGGACCGAACAAAACAGGGCAAAACATTTTTTGACATTTCGCACAGCAAACGGATGCAAAAGCGCGTTTGGGCGAAGCCTGTCAAATTTTAGGACCTGATGGATACGTTCTATTTTAAGGTGAACTCGTGCAGGCCCGTGCATTCAGCTCTGGTTTTAATAGATGGAGGTGTTTGAAGTATTCAGTTTTTTGTCTTTTAGTGTCACAAATGCTTTAGAAGCTCAATGCTTTAATTGATTACTATTTGAGTCTCTTGGAAGGTGATGGATCTACTTTAATCAAGGATATTGTTCTCTTTAGTAAACCATTGTTTGAAGAGCAAAAAAACTGGAGGAACTCTAGCATATCTGAATTACACTGAAGTTTACCATATTTTTAGAATTCCGATAATGTGAATTGCCATCAATAAGGGAAAAGAAAGTCCATCAAAGCACCCGTGTGCGCTTTTCGGTCCCCAGAATAAACTCACACACCAGCACAGCTCAACTCACACACCGATAACACCAAGTCCGGGGAAAATGCATTCTCTCGTGCAGCATTCATCGGTGAAAAACGGCAACCCTCGCTCGGTAAACTTCACTCTCACCTAAACTCACATTTGCGAAGAAAGCAAAAAACTCACAACCTCTCTCCACCATTTTATGCTCACTCTCTCGTGCTCTCTCTTTCTCTTCACCCGGAAAGTGCGTATTCACTCTCCAGTTGGGTGCACCCTTAAACCACCAACACTCCCTAGCAACCTTCCGCCAAAACCGTCGGAAGCGATAGGCTAACTAGATTACCATCACCCTCACCGATTGCACTTTCCTTCTTTCCTCTTCCGATCACCCTCTCACTCTCTCTCACACTCTATCATACTCACTTACGCGCCTATGCTTTTTTTGCTGAATGGCTGGAATAGACGACTGTCAAAGCACCCCCCGGCCAAGTGCGAGGCTGCTTTCTCCAGCAGCGATTTCAGTGTTGTGTGAGGTCTGCTCAATCGCACCAACCACCAACCACATATCTTGCACAGCTTAAAAATGGTTGATATTTCCAACCTATAGTCGATGTCACACCGAGAAACTCCAGCCCCAATTAGAAAGGAAAAGCTCGATGGAAAACTTGTTTCTCCCCCTTAGTTTTGCGACCAGCCGGGGATGAAAGCCGACCTGCAGCACACCTGCTTGCACACTTCTGTCTACTGCATACCACTAACACACACACCTAGGCTCGCATTCACAACACATCCCACAATGGATCTTCAGCGACAAACCGATTAAACAATTATTACAATTTTTAGCACACACTTTAGCATCGATAAGAAACCGTCAAACAACTGACAAACACCGCCCCGAAAGAAAAAACGCAACGCAACACCAAACCGTGGCAACCAACAACACACACACCTTTGACATTCTGGGTTGCCCCTTTCCATTCCCTGACTTGTCGCAAGTGCTGGGGGACTTTTTGAGACCCCAGAACCCCGGAGTCGAGATCATGGAAGCGAAATTAAGCGATCCTCTCAGCGCGGGAATCGATTATAAACCAGTACGGAGAGTGGCCTCCGAAGGCCACCAACACCTCTTTTTTTAATACTGCCAAGACCTGCTCGTCTTTGGAGTTGTTTTTGCTGGGTGAGCCTACTTTTTCGCTATCAAAGCAATCCTGTCTGGAACCGCAGGTCGGCTTCCCGATAATGGCAGGGTTTTCGTTTAACAATTGCCCTTTAAGACAGCCTGCGATACAGCTGGGAGATTCATTACTTCGATCACACCTCTAGGGCCAAGGCACTACGACACGGGAATCCATCAACGAGGCTTGGAATGTGGGCTCGTCAGATTCCAGTTAGGCGAGAGAGCAGCACCGAGTCTAGCACCGTATCACAGCAACCTACCTACCCAGCGCCTACTGTGCTGGACGCGTGCATGCAGTAGGTGAATTTGTTAGGTTATTCGGGCGACTTTGACCGTCTCACATGCTATCACACGCGACCTGAGATGACTTTTGACACGAGACTGCTGCTTCTTCCCAGCGTAGAAGAAGCAAGTTGGGGACGGAAGATGAACATTTCGAAACATAACCAAAAACGAGACCCCGTTTTTTACACTTCACTTCCCAACTCTCCAACAAAAACACACACACATGGACGCGCGTGTGTGTGTGTGTGTTTTTGGGGTGAGTTTTGTTTCATGCTTTACGCGATGACAGCCCGCATTACGTTGGTTGTTGTTTTATTTTCGTTTTGTTTTTGTTTTGTTTCATATTCTACCACACTTCGTCGCACGCACCGTTCCGCCATCTTCCATCCGGTGCACCAGCGCATCTCATTCGCACACCCGTTTCTTCCCGGCGAATGTGAAGAAGAAGGAGAACACACAATGCACACACGCACACACAGCCCAAAGAATGGCAAACCCCCGAAACGCGTTTGACGTTTCCACGCAAACACACACTGGTTTTTGTTGTTGCTGGTGCTGCTGCTGCTGCTGGACAACAACAATGTGCACAAATCTTCCGAAAAAATCACTAAACCCCACGCAAATTCACGTACCAACTGGCTTATCTTCAAAGCGGTCTTCACGCACCTAACATACTTCCAACAAACAACAATGCCGCGTTGCTATCGATGCGTTTTGATTTGGACTTTAGCACCCGATGGCTGGCTGTTTGCTTTTTTTTTTTGCTTCTCTTCACTCGCTTCTTAGCTGGACATTATTGGTCCGGTTTGAAATTGCAATCGTTGAGGAATTTCGTTCGAACGCGCACGCACCTCTGCTCGACAGCGAAGAAGAACTTTGAATGTTTGAATGAATGAACTGTGTGGATGTATAGCGGAATGAATTCCGCTCGGTCGTCGCCGCGGTTGCTGCGCCTGCTGCTGCCATTTGTTTTGCGAGAGATTGCGAGAGCCCAAGAGAATCCACCATTTTGAGGGGAGAGCGATAGAGTAAGGAAGTGCGTGCGGATGAGATAGAGCGAGAGAGCGAGCGATTGTTCGAATGAATTTGGCGTGCGAGAACAGACAGCGTGAAGATGTCCAGGGTTTACCGTGTTTATTTTTTTTTTTTTAAATAAATCAGTTAACTTGTCAGAATCATTTTAATGCATCCCCTAATCACAATTTATTACAAACATAGAGGCAAAAATATTCAACTAAACTTTTTCTTACTTGATAATGAAAATCATGAAAACACATATGTATACTCCCCTTACACGAATAGTATAATTTAAAAATCCTATTTGAACTCATATCGAAAAAAACGTTAAAAACAAAAACAAAACTCTAAACATTTAAAAACCACTGCTAAGCCCTGGGCTATGCACACTTCTCTCGTAAACTGATTTCTTCTGCTAGCTTGCACTCACTCTTTCTCACGATCCATCGTTTGGCGCTCTTTCACTCTCATCTCCTGAGCAAGAAACGAGCCCGCGAACCACAAGCCAAACGGTCGGATAAAATTCATTCATAGTTCATTCAAACCTTCAAACTTCGCTTTGCAAAGATCCTTCTTAGCTGTTCAGAATAGGTGCGAGCTCGTTTAAAACAGGTGGCTTTATTATAGAAAATATGCCTAAAAGGACCAGATGTACCAACAAAATGTAATAAATTTCAGCAAAAGTCTCTAAGAGTTCTATGTTTGATATCTCTTGTTTAGCTCTTCTGGTTTCTTGAACAAGGTTCACATGCGATAGCATGCGAAGAATATGATAATTCAGTACGATAATAAGTTCAGATTATATGCTAAGTAATTCTATACAACAGTGTAAATATGCCAAATTCTCACAAAAAATAAGTATCACAAAAAATAAGTATATTCAGTTTTGTCTTACAGCTCAATGCTCCAAGCTTTTGTAACACTTCAGTCTAGCCATTCTAAACCTTCCAATTATTCACATTATCGTGAACGAAATCCAGCAATTGCTTACACTTCTTACACTCTTACTCTCATTTGGAAAACCCTGTAACATACATTCCCATCTGCTTTGCATTTTAAAGTACAACGAGCACACATAATTCGAGCGCTTTTCAATTAATATAACCATCCACAACATCATCATTCGAATGAAACCAGCCAAAAGTTTTGGTTGCTTGCCGTTTCGCCGAAATTCATGGTTCATCAGAACACAATGCGGTCCATGCGTTCCACGAATCGTCGCCAGTCCACGCCGACGAGTTTCCGTAATTAAAAACGCACGTTTTCATCAAACATTTCCGGCGGCACCAAGCCCACCAGTACCAGTACGCCGCTGGCCGATGGTGATTGTTTATTGCAACTTCCTTAGCGCCGTCGCTCAATAAACCTGCAGACGAACGAGACGAACGAATCAAATCAAACTACCCCAACTGTAACCCCTTGCAGACGAAACCCCATTGTCTAATCTCTGGCCGAGAAAAAAAAACAAAAACAAGATTTCGTTTCACTTCGTTTGGGACTTTCGTCGCAAAAATATGAATACGTAATCAGCTATAATGTTGCGATGTTTAGATGCCGTTGATTTGCTATGCTAATTTGCGGGCGCGGGTCATCGTCATCGCCGGAAAGGGGGAAAGTGATGAACGGGGTTAAAGGGAACCTCGGGAGCAAAGATTCTCCTAGGGACGAATATTTATTTGCACCGGCGTTTTCGTTCCTTTTATCGCCCACAAATGGCTTACTTTACGGACCGGCTAGCTCTCGGGGTGTAGCAGCCACGCAGGGCGATCTTCTCGATAGTAGAACGCGTAAACTGGAGGCTTCACCACTCGAACGCTTCTTCCCGAAAAAAAAGGAAGCAAAACCCCATCCACAAACTCTTTTGCTGCTAATGACCAGGCTAAAGCTGAAAATATGTGACGATCGTCACTCTTCGCCTGTAGAAGGTGCGCTGGGGCGGGCTAATTGCAACCAAATTGCTTAGAATCTTTTAATTAAAATTAAGGAAATTCGCCCTTCCCAAACGGTGGGGGAAAATTAAAACGAATCGCTTCACTTCCTGACCCACTCATCAATGAAAATGGGACAGGTTCGCTTTTGTTTCTCCGAAGCCTCGGACCCAACACACCGGGGCTCTACGGTAGGGATCAATATTTTAAAGCAGGAAAAATGGGGAAACAATTTCTTCAAGAAAGAGTTTAACTAGATCTGAACCACAACCATTAAAATCAAACTGTACGGCTTAACACAATTTTTTGAGAGCAAATTGTTCCCTTGAAGTAGCTTTGAATCTTTACGTCGTGCGATTTTTCGCAAGGAAAATTTTGATTCCATTTCGAGAGTGAAAGTGACTGAAACTGAAGACGTTTGGAAACGGAATGGGATGATTTTTGTTTCCCGGCAACCGGTTCACCGGGTCTGCGTTTATATGTATATGCTCACAGGCGGAATATAGCTGGCATTCAGCCAGGCACGCCGGCTAGCAGGTGAGTAAATATGTAAATTTGACGTAATAAATTAAATCCCAAACCTCTCGACTCCGCTCAGCGAAGAACGGGTTTGATGCGAAGCCTTGTTATCTTTTTTTCTTGCTATCTGTTTTGTTACCTTACGGTGGAAGCCGCTTTTGAGGAGGTGAGAAGGGCTCGAGCTGGAGCTCAGGCGAGGTAGATGCCGAAAGTGGGAGCTGTTGGCTGCCACGCGGGAAGACGTTAAACTAGACACGAGTACGCCATTGCTGCTCAATAAACGCAGTTGTTTTGTTCGAGAAAGTAAAAATCAAAGCGAAAGGGAAAGAGAGCAAGAGGAACCAGTTCGATGAGGGAATTGGGTGTTTTTGTCTGGTATTGTCCACAGTAGGGACTGTGAAACAACTGTTTGACTAATTAAAAGAAAAGCAAATAAATCTATAGTATTGTGTCTTGTGATAGTAAACCGTGAGCCACGATGAGACAAATCACTCACCCATAGTGAGATGCTGCGTGAGAACGCGTGAGGCGTGAGGCGTGAGCGTTTGAGAAAAGTTTTCCCTCAGTTTGAGAGTAAGCTTGTTCTGAGATTTCCCGGGGATGTTGTGCAGACGGATATCGGGTTCCAGATTGTTATGATTTTTTTTTTCCTTTTATCATCACGGTGAACAGTGAGTGAATAAAACTGGTCTGCTCCATGTAGCTGTTCCTTATTTTATTTCTGAATTTTTTATATTTTTTATTTAACTGATGTTTTAATTTTCATTCTTATTTCTTTTTTCAGTTTTTTGTTCTGTTATCAATTTTTATTTCGATTTATTTATGTATTTAGTTATCTTATTTATTCGCTTATTTATTTATTCATTGATTTATTTGTTTATTTATTTTTCTTATTGCTTGATGAACTTCACACACCTGATGCATTTTACTACTCTGGTTCGTACCCATTCTTTTAGACCACAAAGAGCCCCTCGCACGCAGCATCGCAAAGCACCCCTAGAGGCCATTCTAAAACATCAGCAAAACAAACCAAATCGAAATCGTCTATCGGATCAGCGCCGGACGGCATTAATCCGTCCGTCTGCTCGCTATCGGGTCTCGGGCTAATCGAAACTAAACAAAATCCTCACCGATGAAAAATAGCCACCAGCGGATCGGACGAAAGCTGCACCGCCTGGGCGCAAGGTTGTGTTCACGAGGTTTATTTTACTTTTCCCCCACGTCCGTGCGTGCTTGCTTTGCTTCTCGGTCTTTCGCTTTTGGCTTTTAAGTTTCCGCCAGCACTCACTGCCTAATGCTGATTGAGTGGTTGGGCAAAGTAAAGTGAGCCGAGGACGAGAGAGGGAGAAAAAAGATGGGAAAACCCCCAGGAACGGACTTAGAAAATAAAACGAAATAAACTCACCAGCAGCAGCAGCAGCAGTAGCAGCAGCCGATGAAAACATCACCTGATCGTGATGGGCTTTTCCAATGCAGAGGGGGGGGTGGTTGAAAATCGTCCTTTCCCTGTGACCTTTTTTTCACGCTCCTAACCCATCCGTCCGATGATGGAGGAAAAAATAAAAAAATATCCCGGATCCCGGATGTAGATAGATAGGTGCGGATGAAGCAGCCTCATAGTTGCGACTTCATCAGGACAACTGTTTACCCTACCTGGTAACTGCCCACTGTCTCCCACCCACCGACTGGGTCACCTTGATTGACCCCTAGTCGGAGGTAAGTGAGACAGTTTTCGCGCCGGAGAGAGGGAGAGCGAGAATGCTACATAGCTGACAGCAGTGTTAGCGTTGGAAGGCAAGCAAAAAAGGCAGCACCTTGTGGGTGTTTTTCTTGGATAGCGCATCTCCATCCACAGAGCAAGACAGAAGTTCGGAGCCGTAAAACACTGGGACGAGGACGAGAGTGCAGGAGCGAGAGTGGAGTGTGTTTACTGGTGGGTGGGTTAAGGTGTTCGCATAAAATTGAGGTTAGTGGGTAATATGTAGATAGCACGCTAGAGAGCATAACCTTCATTCTAGCTGCTCGATCTTTACACGCCGCTTTCCGGCGTTTTCGGAAGGGCAAAGGAAAATGTGGGTAAGCTGTGTCGATGGAAGCGCTTTTCTTGCGACAACTAGGATAAACACTGTTGCTTCGGTAAATTGAGTGCGTGGTGTTTTTTTTTTTTCTACGCTCCTAGTAGTATGGCGAGAGCTGGTACGCGGTGCTAGCATTAGTTATCAATTGTATTTCAACGTAGAAATATTTAATAGGGCTATCATTCAACTATAAAAGTTCTTCTTGGAAGTATTAAAAATACAGAAAAAGAAAATTAAAGTTTTACTTTATATGATTACAATAGCAAATGAATCCAGTTAATGCAATAATTTATCATAAGCTTAACAATAATGACGACAAAACACAAGAACAGTAAGAGGAAGGAGAAGAAAAAGAAAGGAAAAGGGAGAAGGAGAAGAATTAGAAAGAAAACTGAAGAAGAAGATGAATAGGAAGAAGGAGAATAGGAAGAAAAAGAAGAAGCAGAAAACTAAGAAGAAGAAGAAGAATAGGAAGAAGAAGAAAAATAGGAAGAAGAAAAGGTAGAAGAAGAATATGTAGAAGAAGAAGAAGAATAGGATAAAGAAGAGAAAGAAGAAGAATATGAAGAAGAAAAGGAGAATAGGATGAAGAAGAAGAAGAATAGGAAGAAGACGAAGAATAGGAAGAAGAAGTATAGGAAGAAGAATAGTAAAAAGAAGAAGAATAGGAAGAAGAAGAATAGGAAAAAGAAGAAGTAAAGGAAGAAGAAGAATAGGAAGAAGAAGAAGAATAGGAAGAAGAAGAAGAATAGGAAGAAGAAGAATAGCAAGAAGAAGAAGTATAGGAAGAAGAAGAATAGGAAGAAAAATAATAGAAATAAGAAAAATAGGAAGAAGAAGCAGAAGAAGAAGAATCTTCTTCATCTTCCTATTCTTCTTCTTCCTATTCTTCTTCTTCTTCCTATTCTTTTTCTTCTTTCTTCACTTTTTCTTCCTATTCTTCTTCTTCCTTGTCTTCTTCTACCTATTCTTCTTCTACCTATACTTCCTCTTCTTCCTTTCCTTCTTCTTCCCATTCTTCTTTTTCTTCCTATACTTCTTCTTCTTCCTTACTTCTTCTTCCCATTCTT
This sequence comes from Anopheles stephensi, assembly GCF_013141755.1. Taxonomy (NCBI): domain Eukaryota; kingdom Metazoa; phylum Arthropoda; class Insecta; order Diptera; family Culicidae; genus Anopheles; species Anopheles stephensi. The sequence goes on from NC_050203.1 coordinate 21,593,175, forward strand.
CTTCTTCTTCCTATACTTCTTCTTCTTCCTATACTTCTTCTTCCTCCTTAACTTCTTCTTCCTATTCTTCTTCTTCCTTGTCTTCTTCTCTCTATGCTTCTTCTTCTTCCTATTCTTCTTCTTTTTCCTATTCTTCTTCTTCCTATTCTTCTTCTTTTTACTATTCTTCTTCCTATACTTCTTCTTCCTATTCTTCTTTTTCTTCCTATTCTTCTTCATCTTCCTATTCTTCTTCTTCTTTCTTTACTTCTTCTTCCTATTCTTCTTCTTCCTTGTCTTCTTCTACCTATTCTTCTTTTTCATATTCTTCTTCTTCTTCCTATTCTTCTTCTTCCTATTCTTCTTCTTTTTACTATTCATCTTCCTATTCTTTTTCTTCTTCCTATTCATCTTCTTCCTATACTTCTTCTTCTTCCTTTACTTCTTCTTCCTATTCTTTTTCTTCCTATTCTTTTTCTTCCTATTTTTCTTCTTCTTCCTATTCTTCTTTTTCCTATTCTTCTTCTTCCTTTACTTCTTCTTCTTCCTTTACTTCTTCTTCCTATTCTTCTTCTTCCTATTCTTCTTCTTTTTACTATTCTTCTTCCTATACTTCTTCTTCCTATTGTTCTTCTTCTTTCTTTACTTCTTCTTGCATGTCTTCTTCTTCCTTTTCTTCTTCTTCCTATTCTTCTTCTTCCTATTCTTCTTCTTTTTCCTATTCTTCTTCTTCCTATTCTTCTTCTTTTTACTATTCTTCTTCCTATACTTCTTCTTCCTATTCTTCTTCTTCCTTGTCTTCTTCTTCCTATTCTTCTTCTTCCTATTCTTATCTTCCTATTCTTCTTCTTCTTCCTTTACTTCTTCTTCCTTAACTTCTTCTTCTTCCTTTACTTCTTCTTCCTATTCTTCTTCTTCCTTTACTTCTTCTTCTTCCTTGTCTTCTGCTTCCTATTCTTCTTCTTCCTATTCTTCTTCTTCCTATTCTTCTTTTACTTCCTATTCTTCTTCATCTTCCTATACTTCTTCTTCTTCCTTATTTCTTCTTCCCATTCTTCTTCTTCTTCCTAGACTTCTTCTTCTTCCTATTCTTCTTCTACTTTTTATTCTTCTTCTTCCTATTCTTCTTTTTCCTATTCTTCTTCTTCCTTTACTTCTTCTTCTTCCTTTACTTCTTCTTCCTATTCTTCTTCTTCCTATTCTTCTTCTTTTATTATTCTTCTTCCTATACTTCTTCTTCTTCCTTTACTAATTCTTCCTATTCTTCTTCTTCTTTCTTTACTTCTTCTTCCTATTCTTCTTCTACCTATTCTTTTTCTTCATATTCTTCTTCTTCTTCCTATTCTTCTTCTTCCTATTCTTCTTCTTCCTATTCTTCTTCTTTTTACTATTCTTCTTCCTATACTTCTTCTTCCCATTCTTCTTCTTCTTCCTAGACTTCTTCTTCTTCCTTAACTTTTTCTTCCTATTCTTCTTCTTCCTATTCTTCTTTTTCCTATTTTTCTTCTTCTTCCTTAACTTCTTCTTCCTTAACTTCTTCTACTTTACTTCTTCTTCTTCCTTTACTTCTTCTTCCTTTACTTCTTCTTCCTATTCTTCTTCATGCTTGTCTTCCTCTTCCTATTCTTCTTCTTCCTTGTCTTCTTGTATAGTTTTTCTTCTCTTTCCTATTCGTCACCTTCTTCTTCTATTTCTTCCCATTCTTCTTCTTCCTATTTTTATTTTTCTTATACTTCTTCTTCTTCGTATTTTTCTTCTTCTTCCTATTCTTATTCTTATAGTTCTTCTTCTGCTTCCTATTCTGCTTCTTCATCCTATTCTTCTTCTTCCTATTCTTCTTCTTCCTATTCTTCTTCTTCCTACTCTTCTTTTTCCTATTCTTCTTCTTCTTCCTATTCTTCTTCTTCCTTTACTTCTTCTTTTTACTATTCTTCTTCTTCCTTTACTTCTTCTTTTTACTATTTTTCTTCCCCTTCTTCCTATTCATCTTCGTCTTCCTATTCTTCTTCTTCCTATTCTTTTTCTCACTATTCTACTCCTTTTTACTATTCTTGTTCTTCTTTCTGTTTTTCTTCCTCCTATTCTACTTCTTATCCTTTTCTTATTCCTTTAGTTTTTCTTCTCTTTCCTATTCTTCTTCTTCTTCTTCTTCTATTACTTCCTATGCTTCTTCTTCCTATTTTTGTTTTTCTTATACTCCTTCTTCTTCGTATTCTTCTTCTTCTTCCTATTCTTTTTCTTCCGATATTTATTCTACTTCCTATTCTTTTTCTTCCTATACTTCTTCTTCTTCCTATCCTTCTGCTACCTATTTTTCTTCTTCCTCTTCTTCTTCCTATCCTTTTTCCTTCAATTTTTGTTCTTCCTATTCTTCTTCTTCTTCCTATTCTTATTCTTATAATTCCTCTTCTTCTTCTTCCTGTTCTTCTTCTTCTTCCTATTCTTCTTCTCCCTATTCTTCTCTTTCTTCCTGTTCTTCTTCTTTTTACTATTCTTCTTCTTCCTATTCTTCTTCTTCCTATTCTTCTTCTTTCTATACTTCTTCTTCTGGTAAAAGACTCGAGAAGGCCCCCCCCTGACAAAATTTGTTAGGCGCTGTAGGATTTACACCTAAAGGTATGCAATCCGTAGTACACGTTGCGGAAGCTTCACAGTGTGCTTTCAGTGTGCTTTCAGTGTGGTCAAAATTGGTTTAAGAAAGACGAATAAAATATTGTTATTATTTGATTAAAATCCCCTCTCCTCTAACCCTACCATTCATTTTGGCTTATAGGGGCTTCGTACTAGTTTTCGGTCGCACTAGGGGTGAACAATCGGGCCTTAAACAACCTTCTTCTTCCTATTCTTCTTCTTCTTTACTTTTTCTTCTTCCTTTACTTCTTCTTCCTATACTTCTTCTTCTTCCTTTACTTCTCCTTCCTATTCCTCTTTTTCGTATTCTTCTTCTTCCTATTCTTCTTCTTCCTATTGTTCTTCTTCCTATTCTTCTTCTTCTTCCTATTTTTATTCTTATAATTCTCCTTCTTCTACTTCTTCCTATTCTTCTTCTTCTTCAGTTTTCTTTCTTATTCTTCTCCTTCTCGCTTTTCCTTTCTTTTTCTTCTCCTTCCTCTTACTGTTCTTGTGTTTTGTCGTCATTATTGTTAAGCTTATGATAAATTATTACATTAACTGGATTGATTTGCTATTGTTACCATACAAAGTAAAACTTTAATTTTCTTTTTCTGTATTTTTAATACTTTCAAGAACTTTTATAGATGAATGATACTATTCTTCTTTTTCTTCCTATTCTCCTTCTCACTATTTTTCTTCTTCCTATTCTTCTTCTTCTTCAGTTTTCTTTCTTATTTTTCTCCTTCTTCCTTTTCCTTCTTTCCTATATTTATTCTTCCTATTCTTCTTCTTCTTCGTTTTCTTCCTATTCTTATTCTTCCTATTCTTCTCCTTTTTACTATTCTTCTTTTTCTTATTCTTCTTCTATTTCTTATTCTTCTTCATTTCCCTATTCTTCTTCTTTTTCTTATTCTTCTTCTTCTTCCTATTCCTCTTCTTACTATTTCTCGTCTTCCTATTCTTCTTCTTCCTATTCTTCTTTTTTCCTATTCTTCTTCTACCTATTCTTCTTATTCTTCTGCTCATTCTTCTTCTTATAGGAATAGGAAGAATAAGAATAGGAAGAAGAAGAACAATAAGAATAATAATAAGAAGGAGAAGAAGAATAGGAAGAAAAAGAAGAAGAAGAAGAAAAGGAAGAAGAAGAAGAAAAAGGGGAATAAGAAGGAAAAGAGGAATAGGAAGAAGAAGAAGAAAAAGAAGAAGAAGAATAGGTTGAAGAAGAATAGGCTGAGGAAGAAAAGGAAGAAGAAGCAGAAGAAGAATAGGATGAAGAAGAAGAAAAAGAAGAAGAAGAAGAAGAAAAAAGAAGAAGAAGAAGAAGAAGAAGAATAGAAAGAATAAGAAAAAGAAGAAGAAGAATAGGTTGAAGAAGAAGAATAGGAAGAAGAAGAAGAAGAAGAAGAAGAATAGAAAGAAGAATAAAAAGAAGAAGAAGAATAGGTTGAAGAAGAATAGGCTGAGGAAGAATAGGAAGAAGAAGGAGAAGAATAATTGGATGAAGAAGAAGAAAAAGAGAAGAAGAAGAAGAAGCAGAAGAAGAAGAATAGGAAGAAGAAGATGAAGAAAAAGAAGAAGAAGAAAAAGAATAAGAAGAATAGGTTGAAGAAGAATAGGTCGAGGCAGAATAGGAAGAAGAAGAAGAAAAAAGAAGAATAGGAAGAAGAAGAAGAAAAAGGAGAAGAAGAAGAAGAAAAAAAGAAGAAGAAGAAGAAGAAGAAGAAGAAGAAGAAGAAGAACAATAAGAATTTTAATATTGTTACATATTTTGTATTCCACAACAACGGCCTGACCGTATAGTTTAACTTATCTCTATTTTATCTATCCTTTTTTATTCAATCAGAACGGCCTAGCACTATTGCTATTTTAGTATCAATCATTTCATAATTTCCCACTGGTCGTTCATAAACAGCATCGATAAATGTCGATTGCATGCTGCAACACGCTCGTAATTAGGTTAATGCAATAACAAGCTAAACTATTCAATTTCCAGCTCTCAGCTCCCCCTCTCTTTCTTTTTTTTTTTTTTTTGCTCTTTCGAACATCCTTTCTATGAGCTTTTTGCAATTAAAAAAGCACACGCACACACACATACACTCAAACACATAGAGAGAAGTTTCTTTTGATTGCCAAAGGTTAAACAAGAAAAAAAGAAGCCGTGAAGCAAACAGTGTGCGCTAGCAGTGAACGGAAGGCGCGAGTAAGTTCTGAAAGTGTAATGAATGTCGGAAAATCAGTCGGAGAAACAAAGGTGGAAAACAAAAAACCAGAAGAAAAAAAAAGGACGACATGGCACGGAACCCATTCAGGGTCGGGAAAAAGTTGAAGCCAACCGACAGTTTGTTAATGATTTTCCCTGCCTGCCTGACTCACGGCGGCCCCAACCCTCCGACACTCTTGCATCAAAGGCAAATGTGGGTGGGCTGTGAACACCACAGGAGTCCTTGTGGGAGAGGGAGGGGGTAGAGAGAGATGTTTGAAAGGTGTGCAAAAAATTTCCACTTTTCCAGCTACAAACACACACACACACACTAGAAGTCGAAAAAATTCCCATGCACTCTCGTGCTACGGGAACTTCAAATATGCGACTTCAGCCGATGATGATGCTGCTGCCGGTCAGTGAAATGTTTCCATGGAGGTGAAGCCAGGGGTGTTTTTTTCATTTCCGGTTGCTTCCACTTACGCGCAACAGGAGTTGCGAAACGGTGCGGGGTGATTTGCTAAGCTTCTAGCCATGGCCATGACCGTACGCGAGTTCTAACTGGAAATGATGAAACGCAAGGAAACGTTGCGCAAAAAACACAACGCACACAGAATCGCTCTTCAAACGGTGTGCGGTAAATGAATGGAGAGATAGTTTTCGTCACCGGAAGGAGAAAGCTTAAGCAAACAGGACCAGTTACCCCGGACGATTTGGTCCAGTTTAGGCTCAACCCGAACACTTCCGAGCTTGTGCGGGATCAGTGTCGTCGAAAGTGTTGATTTGGTTCAACGGGATGGCAAGCGAACGAATGCGTTGGATCGTGTGTTGCAGGAGGTAAGGCTCTTTCAAGCGCACGGTTGGCTTTAAACGGGAGCATTAATGAGACAGTGGATGTTCCAGTGGAAAGTGTCAGAGTTTTGGGGCGGAAAATCGTTTGAGTTGTAGTAGATTTATTCTATTCTTAGCTCACTTAATCAGAGCCTTGCATGGATTTGCTCGTTCTTGGAACGTTTAAAGTTCAGTTCAAAATCGCAAAAAGAGGACTATAGTGGAATATTCATGTGGTCGATGCTGCTTCAGCCTAATGTTGCCCTCAATGCTGGCTGTAAAGTTTTAACATTTGAAAGCGATCTTGAATTTTATTTCAAGGACTTACATATTTTCTGATAAGTCAAAAGTGTTTGGTTGAGAGCCTTCGTTTTTTTTAGTCTATCATGGAACTCAAGATAAAATTATATCTGAAAAAAATGTGTTTCATTTTTAGGTAAGAGTTTAACTTCATTTAAATAGCCCACTAGGATCGTAACACCTTTTTCCATGTGAACATGTTTGCATAAATTACCAATGAAATGATATAAATTAAAGCAAACATAAATTTATTTTTATTCATCGATTCCGTGCAGGGAACAAAACACTCGATCGCTTATCCAGCGATGAAAACCCACAGCAAAACATTATACGCAGTTACGCAGAAAATAAAAACCCCGATGCCGGACCCAGCCCAATTCGAAACAAACGGACGCACCGGCAATTAATGATGCGATATCGATTTCCCAAACCAATCAGGCGCAAAATCTATCCGTGGCTGGTTTGTGCATTATAAGCTTGCGCTTATTAAATTTCACCACAGCTCTAAAACTTCTTCCTGCGGAACACCCCATCCCACGCTTCGATTTAAAAAGGGTAAACGCACATTACCATTGTACGGCGAGCCAGAGCGTGGGCACTGGATTGTGTGCTGTAGCTTGTAGCGGCCCAAAACTCATCTCAGCTCAAACCCACGCCAGCCCCGAACGAAATCAATAGTCAGCATTCGCATCAACCTTTTAGCATTTGCAGGTGCATCCGGAAGCGGTGAGTGCAATTATTATTGGTGCTCGTTGTTATGCATTTCCTGCCCGCAAAAACACACACCCGGAGGATGCGTAATCGAGTACGGTGGAAAGGCGCGCGTGCGTGTGGTGGAAAATTGCAACGCCGGACTATAAAATTGTGCCCACACAACGCTGCACTGCTGCAAATGGATTCATGAGAAACACAAAAACTGGCAACCGAACGAAAACGAAAAAAAAAAGAAGATACAACCTATCTCCCACCAGACGCCAACACACTTTGCATGCTGGCACCTGCTTAACACTCGCTGCCAGGTAATGTAGGAGCCTATTTCAGAGCTGCATATAATGGACGGCGTTTGAGGATAAAGGTTGCAATGCTAATGCCATCTTAAACGCCTAGCACACAAAAGCCCCTTTCGATGGATTACAGAGATTACCGTGGCGGCTTGTAAAGCAAACGCAACAAAGTAGTGGGTTGAAGCGGCTTTTGTAGCATGATGCAGCAGATGGATTTATGATGCACTCTGTGCGGGGCCACAACACATTGAGTGCACAGCAATAATGATGATGATGATGATGTGTGTGTGTTATTGCTTTTATCTATTTTTGAACATAAAATTCGAAACATTAAATGCTTAAACCATTCTCACAAAAATGAGCGTAAATGTTGAATTAGCAACGGCTAAAAGTATGCAGTGGTTGGTGTTTTGAATTAGGAGAAGGTAACCGGTGCATTTTTATTACTCCAATCTAATCCTAGTAGCTGAGCTGTGGGTAGATATCTAGCTGCACGCTGCATACTTTCAGGCGTACCCGTCTTAGCAACGATACAATGGATGAATTGCCGGAAAGTAATTAAAAAAATAAGCTTATGAAAGGAATGCAACATATTATAGAATAATTTCAAAACAGTGGAACTTAATAAATCAACATTGTCAAATAATTATTGTTATTATATTAAGATGAGAGATAATGGTTACACTTTTCAATCCTAGTAGGTTAGCTGCCAATTTAAAACCGGTTTTGCATACTTTCAGGCGCGCACTTCGTAACAACGATGCACTAAGGAGGGTAGTAACTGTAGTGGATTGACCAAAGATTATTTAAACAAAAGTTTTTTAGAAGAATTGCAACAAATTAAAGAACCTGTTTTTAAAATACAACAACCAAAATAACACCTCCTTTCCGAAACACTGTCCTTCTTCTTCTTCCTTGGCACTACAACCTCGAAAGGTCTCGGTTTGCCATTTCTTACCTTCTATGACTTGATTTAACCCATAACTTTATAGTATAGTTCTGCGTGCGGGAAGACGGTTTGGATTGGACTTGAACCTCGTGTTTGCTTTGTGAAGACCGGTAACACTAATCTTATATATTCCTAGTGTTAAATTTTGGGTTTCTAACCCCTAAAAGTAGGTAATAACTGCTTTAATGATGAGTCAAAATAATTACAAGTTCGGTCAGTAATACTCCACCAGCTTCCTTAGTCATGGAACTCCATCAGACACTTTCAAACTATATTTGCATACTTTCAGGCGTGCACGTCCCCCGCTATGATGCACAGACAAGGATAAGAACTATGGCGATACCAAAAATTGGATTAATAAATAAGTTTACGGAAGGAATGCAACAAATTAAAAAGCCATTCCTCGGCTCCTCTCAGTTGCACATACATCCACACGCAACAGATTGAGGTTTGTGCACCCGTTAAAACACCGCAAAAGGTATAACCCCGAAACGGATACGATCCAAACAAGAACCATACGCTGCTTTATCGGAAAATCCCATCCACATGACACATCCACCTTAAACCCTCATATAAACCTCCCGGCATGGTTTCTTTTTCTCGATAGCTTACCTTACCACGTCAAATATATAGCTCGACTGCAACAACCTTAAACTCCTGTCGAAACTGAACCGTGCTAGATACGGAAACCGACCGAGCTGAAAGCATTTTACTCCACTCCCACATGCCTCCGCCGTAAAGTTCTACCTTCATTTAAGGTGCGCGAGAGCTTTGAACGATAAATCATCGGTGCAGTTGGAGACCGCACCGGCATCGGATTAGACATCAGCGGTACCGGAGCGTACAGGGACTCGCCCAGACTCGCTACCCAGGGTTCTGACGATGCGTAAACTCAATCCCCCCCAGGTATGTTTGAGGTTGCGTGTGTGTGTGTGTATCTGATGCCACTGGATGAAAGGATGCAAGATGGAAAGAGAGTTGATAAATGGCTACACTCAGGTCTCTAATACGTTTTTTCCGGCACTTCCATTACTGCTCTTCGCACCGTCCACACTCCGCTTGCTGCCGATGTGTCTCTCAATCCTGAATCTAACTAGCTCATTCTTCTGGGTACCAGCACACACACACACTCACCACCACCACCGGAATGTCACATATTAATTAGGCAGAAAATTCATCTACCTCATCACCAGCTAACTGATGCAGCTGGCTCGGCACACCTCCCCACTGTAACCTGGTGCTAATGAATATTCGTGTGAAGCATCATTTCTTTGTCGTTAAAAACTTTGGCACCAGGTTTTTGGCGCACGGAATGGAGCCACCAGGAAAAACTGACTTCACCATTTTCGGCTGCACGGCGAACTGTACCGTGTCATTTCATTAGGCAAACTTTTCGGTAATCCATTGAGATATTTTTAGCACTTCCGTTCGTTTTCTTCTGAACTCCAGCATTCCTGGAGGGAAATTGAAGTTAAATTAGCGTCGTACCGGTAGAGGTTTGCTCCTAATCGTCTATCGCAATTCGAGTACGTCGCAGTTCACTTACATTTTTGCATGCAAAGTGTATACTAGGCGTTGTTTTTATTCGAGCCTTCTATAGACTTGTTTAAGGCAGCAAGCACCTTTATGCTTAAGTTAGTTGGAACTTAACTTAAGCCAAGAACAACATTCTAGAAATTTAAACTACAAAGAATGTATGATGTTAATTAATATTCCTCGTATAAGGGTGATCCGCTAAGCTCACAGAAAGTCACCTGCTAACGCCTGATATTAGGCAACACGCAGCACACGAACCATAATTGCTTGTTCCACTTCAGATGCCCTGTAAACCGCGTGCGAGCTTATACCGTCGTCTGTTCATTTGAAAGTCCTAACAAAGCTGGGTCGTCCGGTGGTATTCTCACAACATGCCCAGCCGTCCTAAGCCTCGCGAGTCTGTATCGCTGCACAATAGTGAGAACGTTGTACAACTCACAGCTATTAGCTAAGCGTCAATTTTGGGCAGAGTCCTTGTCTCAGAGGAGTATGTGAGAACTGAGACAAGTGATGTTCTATAAAGTCCCAGCTTCGTCCGTTATGACAAGTGTTTTGAGTGGAGAAGGAGACGAAAAACTCAATAGCAATTACAACCGGGGCTCAAATTCCATCCAGGCCGTTCCCCCGTATTGAGGACTGAGCCAAAGAAGAAGTATTAGTGGTCAATACTGTCTTTTGAGCCAAGATAAGTGAAATGTTGGATAACGTCTGAGGTAAGCTTACCTATCTGTTCCTTACCACCTTTGATTTGATTTTCACCTTCGTCTAGCGATAGCATTACTGGTTGAATCATTAGCATAACTGGTATTCATTCCTGAAGGATTAGTCACTTAGTGTGTGCAGAAGTGTTTGGCGCAAGCCAACAAGGAGCCGCCACCGGCACAGATATTGGTGGTAGTAGCATGATAAAAAAAGATAAAAGATAAGGATGTGTGAAAAGACAATTATTTCCACAGATCCAGAATTTTTTGAGCCAACTATTTTGTTCTTTTTCTCTATCTTTCCGCATCATAGTTGAAAAATGTCGGACGCTACAATATTCCATGGTGTCGTGACTCAACGCAATCGACAGTCGTGAAGCAAAAATGATTTAAACACGCTCATTGGCGAAACGGTTGGCGTGTCGCTACCCTACAATTACCTTCAGTTTATCATAACGAAAAACCCCCACTTTGGTTTTTTTTTTTCCAACACACAAATTTAATCTGCTTCCTATGCCCACCCGGCGACACACAAACTCCTAAATTCGGGCAACGCACGTACCAGCGAGCCTGCCCCAGTTGTTGTTTAATGCGCGGGGAAAGCTAGCGAGATCAAAATCATCGAGCTCGAAATTTGAGTCACCTCAACGCCGCTGTTTCGAGAGGCTCCGGAATTCAAATAAACCGTAGACACGAACAAAACCAAACTCCTCTTCAAGCTACCGAGAAGACGAACAGGCATCGAAAGCCGAAAAGGAGCGAAACAAAAGCTGTGTTCGATGTATGATGACCCCCAGTGCGTATGAGCCGGAAAATCGGATATAAATCCGTGCAAGCCAACACGGAGGAGAATGAAAATTTAGTGAAAGTGGGCAAAGAATCAGAAATAAATCCCCCGTTTCTGACTGTTGGGCCAGTAAGCGTAAGGATTCGCTTGTACTGTTGTCATCCGCTGGTGGCCCGGCGTCCCAGATCGAAAGTTGTTCCACGAGCACTTTCCCACGAGTCGACACGGCACGGGCACGGGCAAGTGAGGTTAATTTTCCACGAATGGAAATATTGCTCGTCAAAGCGCTCCGGTGGCACCCGGTGGTTTCCTGCGTCGTAACAAGCTGCCGGAGTTGAATGTTCTACGGTCGCTCGCTTGTGCGGTGTGTTCTCTTGGGCTGGTTCCGGCCGTCCAGCACCGGGAACAACATGGCGAAGAGAGGGAGGCAAATGTAAGAACTGTGTACTTGAATTTTCCTACCCTATAAAGTCCGGTTGATAAGATTTGACCCCTTATCTGGCTAGAGATAGCACAATCTGCCTTACAAGAGCTGGATAACTGGCTACTAGAGAGACGGAGAGGCTTTACTGGGTGGAAAATTGTCCGTAACGAATGGAAGTAAAAACACAGTACGCAAGCTACGCTGCAACCGCTCCAACTTCACGTCGACCAGATGTCCCTAGGCCGGACCTATTTCCACCGAGATCCTTAACGATTGGTTCAAGTTCCGTTTCAGGTTTTTTTGCTTCCAGCTCAACTTGTCCTTCCTATCTGGCATTGGAGAAGCACTTCAAACAGCGGCAACTCTTCAGCCGAGTTTTCTCATCCTTATCACATTTTTATTTGTTATCGCGCCGAACCTCCCCGCTGCTCCATCGCATATCCTCACCAAGCCTCAACCATCAAAGAACTAGACATTTTTATTCCAGCTTTTTCTGACGGCTTGAGCTTAAATTGGGTGGCTACTACGCAACGGTACACCGCACTCTCCCCCCTCGAAAAGCCAGTGAAACTGTTCTGGAGATTATTGAATGAAAACCCGTTCAATCCTTGCCCGGGTGCCCGGCCGGGAGTTTCTACCACCGGACGGCGTACCATGAGCAAGAGCAGCAAATCGGACTTATCTATCGCATAAATCATGCGAACAATTCAAAACTATTCCCATGCGGACAGCGCGGGAGCGCGAAAAGGTCGGCCAGGAAATACTGCTGCTTCCTGCGTGCTGTCGCCTTTGCTCGGTTAGCGAGCACGCTGCAAGGCATCGTTAGATCGGGATAGAATCGGGTGAGGTTTTTGTGCGGTTGGGCGAACATTTTGAGTGCTGAAGATATTTACGAACCGGAATTCGGTTGCCTCTGGATTCAGTCGATGCTGGCGTATAGCGTATGCTGTTTAGTTTACGAAAGAGGTGGGAGAGGGTTTCCGGTTAGGTTTGTTTACGTTTAGTTTATAAACTATTTGCAATAACAATCAGTGAAACATTCCACAGCACGAGATCGGGGCTTTGTTATGGGATTTTGGTTTTTGGAAAAGGAACGCGTGCACATTTATTATTGTTTAATTAAGTAACTTTTGAGCTGATTTAGAAAGGTTTGTTGTATTTATGAGTTTTGTAATTGTCATCGTATGGATATACTAAACTTTCCTAAGAAAGCTCCAATACGCCTACGAGTATGCAATGCGTAATACAGCTCTACTATTTATGATTCTTAAGCCAATTTGTAACCCTTATTATTTGAACAAATTATTAGAGTAAAACTACCATTCAGACTGTTGCGTGATTCAGTAGTAGTGAATCTTGCTTGCTAACCCGACAGGACCGGTATCAATTCTCATCCAAACCATCACCCTATAAGTAAGACAAGCTATCCGTGCAATGATAAATATATTTAAGGAATAGATAAATTTTAGGCTACAAACTCTCAAATTTTTAGTAATAATTATAATAAGAAGACACAAACCAAAATATTAATAATGATTCCTAGCAAGATATGTCCCTTCAAGGAAGTATTTTTGGTATGAAGCGCCTGAAAGTATGCAATCACTATTTTTTCGAATTATTTTCCGATCAATTTTCATGAAGCATTTTTCTCTGGCAGTTGCTAGAGATTACTCCACAATTTCCAGATCCTTTATCTCGCGAGCTGCACGAGCTGTAAGCAAATTGCATACTACCAGGCGCTACCTGCGAATCCCTTTGCTCTCTTAGCACTAAGCTGTTCTAAACAAACATCCCACTACATATTAAACCACATCTTTCAGCAGAACAACCATATTCTGTAGCGTTACATGCTCACCATTTCGCTAAACGTAACGCGAATGGCAGAAAAAAGGCCTTCCTACCTGTTGAATCTTACTCTCGCCATACCATTATCGATTCTGGGATTCTGGGGAACCGGAGCGCGTAGAGGGAGCGAGAGAAATTCGATATCGATGAAGCGTATGTATGCGTGTATGTGCATTTCACTTCATTTTGGGGCAGGTGTCTCGTGCGTACTCGATTGTATTGTATGACACACATCCTTGAGTTGGCTTTCGAGCGTTTTCCTTCGAAATGCCTGCCAATGGAATTCTTTTAAACACAAAACTAAAACCAATACCAGAGCTCATCGAAGGAGGATGTTTAACTTGCACTTCATGCACGAAACTATTGGATCATTTTCGATAAATACTCATTGAGTGATGTAAAACTACCAAACCATTCAATCAACTTTAAAAGAAAACTATGAAACAAGTTGTATAAAAATGCAATAAAAATCTTATAACCAGAAAAGTAGAGTAAATTGGGAGAATAAGTTTCCATCAATATAGGGCTATGTGCTATCGAAAGCTACCATCATCAAAGCGGTCACTCACGGCACACGGTCACTCATTTTCTCTCTTGCCTCCTGTTGCTTTCTTGTGAGGTTTGTGCAGCGCTTCTCAACTCAGTCGTTACTAACACTTAGGAAAAAATGGTTATTAGGCTAGTTTTAAGCTAATGTTAAGTGATGTTCAAGTTAAATATCTGCTTAGAGCTCACCGTTAACTCAAAACGAGAATAAAATAGTACCTTCATCGAGACATTCGCCCATCTATTCCACTATGACACTCACCATTTCCCTGGGAAAACGGTTGCCCTTGCCAAGCACACTCATTGCAGCGCCGGATTATGCGCGCTGTTGCATCGGAGCAGCATCCACCACATACAGCGCGGTGCACTCACGCTCGTTCCGTCCCGGCAGATGGGACCGGTGAGTTCGGGAACGAGCGTTGATGAGCAATGGTTGACCTTGAACCGGCGCTAAAGTTGCAACCGGAGCACCTTCAAGGATCGTGCCATTTTGAGGTACAGCTAACGAACGCGGTCTAGCATGTGCACCCATTCTCACACACACACACACACAACCTTCACCGAGGTGCGTGAGAACTCTTGGGCCGAGGACTAGCTCAATCTGCCCCAGCCATGTAAGGACGGCATTTCCGGGATACTTTCACGCTCGAACGCACCCGCACAGGTGATATCGTATGTGTAGGTGGTGGGATTCGTTCTCATCCGTCTCGCGTGGCTCGAGACATTTCGGTAGGGAGGGCGATTGAAGGTTAACTCGGGCTCAGGACTCGAGGACAGGCAGAAGCAACATGTGTGCTGTGTGCTTTAATGCGAATAAGAAGAAAAAAAAAGCAAATCTATTCATCAACCATTGTTATGAGTCCTTTTAATGCCTTTAAATACAATAATTAATGATAATCTGAGTCATGGAAGTCGCTAAAAGAGCGTTCGGAGATGTTATAACTGTATTGCATACTTTCAGGCGTTTTCTTTCGTGACGCCCAAATGTATGCAATTTGAAAAAGTTTAAATCAACCATTGTGTAATTTTAAGTGGTTTTTCGTTATTTTTAACACAAATTAAAAATTTGTAGTAAATTATAAGCGACATCCATATCTGTAAGATTTTTGGCATTAAACTACCAGTTAGGTTGAAGCTTTGTGCGATTATACAGCCCGCCTTCCTGTTACCAGCCCCAAAAAGGGGAACCCAGTCAAGCAGAAGTTACTAATGGCAACGAGCATCCGCATCCCGGCTTCCGACGATTGTAACCGATATTTATTTGTGCACCGGATTGATTCGGTGGAAAGTATTTTTAGCTTCTTTCGTTGCTAATGCTGATCCGTGTGCTTCAATGGGTAGTTTTGTGTCATTATGGCATTCCGGGAATATTTTCCAAATTCTGCTAAGCAGACGGAACGGGATTTTTGGGGGGTTTTATTTAGTTCCAAATGCTGCCAACAGCATCGGGGGGTTTTACCCGTTAAAGCTTGAATCTCCAGCTCAGCCGGCTTGACATCTGACATTCTATTCGCAGCGCTTTTAGCGCAATGCAAAAACAAACGCGCTAGAAAACTCATGTTTCCTTTAATCGTTCATCCGTGACAGCATCTCCCATTTTTTTTCTATTTCAGCCATCATTGGAGAACTTTCAACCCAGTGCCCAGCGGCGCGGGCACACGGATACAGAACCGTGTTTTGATTTGACCTATCGAGCAACGACGAGACTAGCATTGGGAGGGATGATGCTGTCACGATATGTTTATTTTTTAGTGCTGCTTGTTGGGGCACAATTTCTCCCCATTCGCTCTCAACTACCGCCTCAACGTTGTTTTACCTTCATTTGCTTATGCTGCGAGTACGGGATTTTTGCCGGAAGGCTCGTTTTTTTTTTTTTGCATACACTCCATGTACAAACGTGAAGAGATGGGGTACATGAAGCGAAGGAGGGACTCAGGGAAAATCAGTTGACTTTCATCGTTGCCTGCAGCTATGTTCCGGTTTGAAATATCGAAAGGGACAGTTTGGCAAAGGTTTTTGTTTTAATGTTTTTTTATTTTATTTTGGCGTACTCAACTGGTATAGCTGCTGAACGTTGTTTAGTTTGCTCTTAAATCTCGTGTATACGTACACAGAAGGTTCTTCTAGTGGTGTTAGTATAAATATACTCGATAGTAACCGAAATAATAAATTAGAATATAAAAACTTACACAATCTTTTCATCTTATAAATATTGTAGTTATAGAATCATCCTAAATCCAACAAAATGACGATCGAAACACGTTTTTGAGAGTTTAAATAAAGTCATCTAACCAGCATCTTTTACATAATGCAACTGTTTTCGGTTACATTTAAATACATTTTATCAGTATTCGTTCAATATTTCAATAATTTTCTAGATTTTATTTTCTTTTTTCATGAAGAAACGGCCATGCCTGGCCGTATTGCTCGATTTTATTCTCATGAAACAAATAAAATTGATTTTATTCGAAATTTCCAACGAATGCATCCATTATGACTGCGTACGTTATGGTGTTTGAATGATGCAATCGATGAAACGGCTGCGTACTGATACGAAACGACGAAATTTCGAATCGATCAACGTTGCAGGGCTCGTTCGCGGCTGAACAAACATTTTTTTCTTATTATTTCTACAATGTTATTGTATCACGAATTCTGTACCATTCAATCAAATTCCTTTAAAGTTTAGATTGATTCCACAAAAACTTATATCAGCTAAATTACTAATACAATTCAAAATACAACATAATAATCCCCAAAGAGACCTTAGCAGCCCTGTACTTTGTTCGCAGCCGAAGTTTTCCATAGCGATGACAGCTCGCTTGACAGTGCACGATGCGCAGAGTCATCATCTGTCAAGCAGAAAACTAGAGAATCATTTGCCAGCCGCTTGCAGAACGTTTCCGTGGGTTATTTAGTTTATTTCCCTGTCTTACCACAAGAAAAACAACATATTTCAGTAGTGCTTGTGTGGTTTAACAGCAGCGACCCTTTCTACAAGTTCCACTGCACGATGTAAGTTGCTACGCACACACAAACAAGCACCCTCGATTGTGTGTCCAGCACCAACAACAGCGTCCCTGTTTTTGCTTTTCTCTCCAGCACACCGTCGACGACCCAGCTCTTTGGAAGGTATCACGGAAAGAACCCGTACATCATGGACCAAGCGATGGACATTAACGCGTTCGAGGGCCGCATCGTAAAGATGGAGGTCGATTATAGCGCAACATGCGACGAAAAGATCCCGCTCTGCAAGGAGATGGCCAAGGACGAGAACAAGTTCAACGAGGCACTGGAAATACTGCTCCAGCTCGAAAAGCAAACGCGCATCGGTGCCGATATGGTGTCGAGCGCTCGCGCTCTCATCGCAATCGTGCAGATTTGCTTCGAAGCCCGCAACTGGAACTATCTGAACGAGTACGTTACGATACTGGTCAAGCGCCGGTCACAATCGAAGCAGGCGGTAGCTAAGATGATCCAGGAGTGTTGCACGTACGTGGACAAAACGCCCGACAAGGAAACAAAGCTGAAGCTGATCGATACGCTACGTACGGTGACGGAGGGCAAGATTTACGTTGAGGTGGAACGTGCGCGGCTAACGAAGATGTTGGCCGACATTCGGGAAGCGGATGGGGATGTAACCGGTGCGGCCACCATCATGGAGGAGCTGCAGGTCGAAACGTACGGTACGATGGATAAGCGCGAGAAGGTAGAGCTTATCCTCGAGCAGATGCGGCTCTGTTTGGCCAAGCAGGACTTTGTCCGTACGCAGATCATTGCGAAGAAGATTAACATTAAGTTCTTCAACGATGCCGAGCAGCAGGATTTGAAGCTTAAGTACTACGACCTGATGATACGGTTGGATAAGGATTCGTCGTTCATTAAGACTTCGCGCCACTACTTGGCGGTGGTGGATTCGGAAATGATTGCACAGGAAACCGAGCGAAGGCAGAAGATGATGATCTATGCCGTGCTGTACTGTATCCTGTCGCCGTACGATAACGAGCAGGTCGATATGATGCACAATCTGTCCAAGAACAAGCTGCTCGAGGAGCTGCCGGTGTACAAGTATGTATTGATCGTGCAATTTTTCCAACGAAACGAGCCTAATATCTACTTTCCTCCACAGAGAACTGCTGCGTTTGTTCATGTGCAAGGAACTGATCAACTTCGACGCACTCTGCACGGTGTACGGTGCCGAGCTGAACACGTTCGATATCTTCAACCAGGAAACGAGCCACGGCAAGAAGTGTTGGGCCGAGCTGAAGAACCGCCTGATCGAGCATAACGTGCGCATCATCTCGAACTACTACACGCGCATCAACCTGAAGCGTATGGCCGAACTGCTCGATCTGAGCGAAGGTGAATGTGAGGAGTACCTTTCGCGAATGGTAAACGCCGGCACGCTCAAGGTGAAAACGGACCGACCGGCCGGAATTATTCATTTCTCGCAGAAAAAATCCGCCTCCGAAGTGTTGAACGATTGGGCCTTCGGGCTGAACGAGCTGATGAACCTGGTGAACAAAACCTGCCACCTGATCAACAAGGAGGAGTGCATCAACAACGTAATGCCAATGCCGGTGGCGGCTTCAGCGGCCGCACCAACGTCGGCATCGTCGTGAGCGTGCGAGACTGATGAACATTATCTCAAACTACAGTAATCGTTTATCGGTTTTACGCTTGCCTGCAGCGGGGACGGCCCATTTACACGTTGTTTTAGAAGCATCGCGAAAGCTCGTCGTGCAAAACAGTATAAGAAAAACGGAAAACTTCGGAAAATAAATCCACGTCAAAGTACAGGATACTAATGCTGCTACTACTTCTTTCCTTTTCCCTTTCTCTCGTTCATGGACACTGGCGAAGGGCAAACGTAGCAAAATCTCACCGTTCGTTCCATCACAAGGCTATCGATTTCGCAGACCGATAAACGTTGACCCACCCACGAAAGGACCTTTTTCTTTCCAATTGGTTATCGTACAAACGCAAATCCGTTCCAGTTACGTTCGGTCTTTGTTCGAAACCAGCCCTTCACCACTAGCCGCTCTAGCGTTCGAGGATAGCTTATCGCTACTTTCCGCGACAGATTCGTATTTTAAACAATTTTCTAATCTTTCTTTAACTTCCTCGACTTCAGCCAATGCTTCCCTGGCTGCGTATTGTTCTAAACTGTCAAGTAATTTCACTAAGGTCGTGTTTAGCTGGACCGTAGTTCCCTTCTCATCTGACCGGGATGATGCCAGTTGTGTTGTAAGATCTTTCCCCAACACTAGGCTCCCATCGTACCAGGCCCTACATAACAAACTGCAATCAATCAACAACGAGACCGATCTGGCTACGTTCCCATCCTTCGCGCACCATCCAAACCGACTGAACGCGACAAACTTTGAGTCCGGTTCGCGGTGTACACCCCACAGCGTGGATGGCAGTTCCACTTCGTAGATGTTATCGTACAAATCCTCGAAAATGGATTCTTTTTCTGCAACATCCACTACCGTCCCGAGTACCTCCACCACACTGTTCTCACCCGGAGTTGCTACATCCTGTTTGTTTACGTCGTCCATCAGTTCGCTTTCGTCGATCAAAATAACCACGGACTGTTCTGGATCAACCGGTTCTTCCACCACTTGCTGGCCCACCGTACTTTCAACCACCACGATCACATTCTCCTCCGAACGTTCTTCTTCCTCGGATTTTTTACTGCGTCCTTTGCCGGTTCGTACCGCTTCAGCGTCCGGGATCGTGACGTTAAAGATGCAGGGTACTGCGTCCGGTCGGAGCACCGGTTTCGATCGCGACAGTTTCCTCGTCTTGCCTTCAATGTGATACGTCCAGTCGCGCTTTATGTCGGTCGGTTTAAAGTGTTTTTCACACACCCGATCGTGTGGCCGCAAGGGCCGATGTTTGGGGAGTGCTTGGCGCCATTCCTCAAACTTTTGCGGATCCTACAGCAACACAAGAGCGCGGATTGAGTTGATGAGCCGTGAATGATTGTTTACGGTTGCTGGCTTACCTTCGGAACGTTAAACATCGCTCGCTTTGGGTCGTCCTTGTGCTGCCGATCACACTTGTACACATAACAGTTCCTCATCGTGATAAATACTGCCCAATGGTACGGTTTAAAGGAGATTACTAGTCACATTAATACGAAAAGTTTATGCAAAAGTCTTCTACTGAGATCAATAGGGCGAAAGGTAAATATAAAGCCGGCAGAGAGAAGCGCATAGGTAAACAAACTTGACTGTTTGTGTTTTTTGCCTTTTTTTAATGTGTCAAAACGTCAAACACTCATGTCCGTGTGGGGTGCGTTTGTGCGAGAGGTAAGCGTTCAATAAATATCCGATATTTAGGAAGAAAATCGTAAAAATATTAAACGTGTTCAAAACAACGGTTAAATACCTTCCTACAGTCAAGAGTGGTATATAAAGTCCATGCATTTGAAGCAATCAATCATAAAACTCGAATAAAATACACAACATTAGTAGCTTCAGTATAAACGCCTGAAGCTATGCAATACAGTGTTTCAACTGTTGCGCGGACCGGAAACCGTTGAAATTGCTTTGCAGCTTTTAATGCACGATATGGACCGTGGAAAATCATCTAAAATTTATTGATTCTCTGGCCTCAGACTTTTTAATCCCGAAGAAACCCCTGAAAGCAACAGGACCTAGGAAAATAGAGGTATTTTCCCAACCATGCCTCTTTAATCAGAGGCCCTCTTTAATCCTTTCACCCAAAAGTTTTAACCCTTTTTTTCCCTCTGGATAAATTCAATGAACTCATCTGGAAAACGATACACCGACATGGCACAGCATAAAGAACTAACCGGTTCATACCGGTCACCACATGCCATCCATTGACTTCGCTTTAATGCTATATCGCACACATGCTATCAACATTCATCCTCTATAGCACCACTCGAGGCTTTATCGGCTCGAATATTGTCCGCCAGAGAACCGGAACATCTGATGTTTATCTACACGCTTGCCCTCACTTCCCTCTCTTTTTGTCCACCTCTCGACCCATCTGGCACAGTCAGCAAACACGGCACGGCAAGCCACCACACCGACCACACCGATCCGGTGTTGATAAACGACAGGGCAGCAATGTTCCGGCAGCACATAAATTTTCCCCGCCCTGGTTCTCATCTCCTTGGCTCACTTAATCGTAGCGCCGATCGTTGTCCTCATTATTGGATAATGACACGTCGTTCGGTGCCCCGGATGGCATTATTCGTAGCAGACAGACCTTGCCCTCGGGACGGAATCGTTCGGATGTTCGACGGGTTTTTTTTCCTCCATATCTGTCCTTCCTCCTTTTCCACACGCTTGTCCCTTCACCGGAAACCGGATTGATCGAAGATTTGGTTGAATAGATGATAAAGTGAAGAAAAAAAAAAAGCCTGAAGGAAAAAATCCGCTTATGCCAAGGCTTACAACACTTGTTGTTGTTGATTTTCGCGCTAGCTTTTGCATTTTACGTGACCCCTCAGCAGTAGTAGAGTTGCCACCTATTGGCAGGAACGGCAAAATTTATGGCCCATACTTTTCGATCTAGCCTCGGTGGAAAAATGTATGGAAATTTCATCCATAACTTCACGGCTCGCTTCTTCCTCCGGTCTGTTCACGGCCGAAACCGTTCACCTCCTACAATCGATAGTAGTTTGGGCGACGCTTGCCACGGTTGATTGAGTTGATGATAAGCACACGGCAAAGCGGCTATATTATGCGAACAAATAAAGTGGAAAACAACTCAATCCCAACGACCGATGATGATGCGACCGAGATATGGTGACCCCACTCCAATTTCTCATGGCTCGCTCCCAAACGATGGATTATTGGTGCTTTGGTGTACAGTAATCGATCCCCGCGTGCTCTTATCATTGCCCTTGGGTGGGCGATAGCATGGGAGAAAATCTTGCTTCAACTTCTTTTCAAGCGCATGATTAGGACTCTCGCCTTTGAAGTGGTTTGCTGAAAGGGATGCCGATTTTCGAGAAGCTGTAGCTGGACGATAGGTCAATTTCCCATTTTCCGATCAGATCCAATTAGGGCGTGTGATGATACTTCGCAATCGATAGGATAGCATTGAACTTCTTGCAAATGTGGCACGCTTTTTCAAGCTGGGAAGAAACCTAGCAAATGTTTGCCAGACAATCGCCTTGCTTAATCCCGCTTAGTGGATAAGGTCAGCTGGCGTATTTAACACATTGTGAAGGGCAAAGCACTGTGTTCGATAATGTCAGTTACGTTAGGCAGTTTCATGGATTCAAGTATTGTTACTTTGAAATGGCTTTTGAAATAATTTTCCATATTAACATTTTCACACATTTGCTAATATCACCCCCCTCAGGCTACCTTGGCTGCTCCATTCCTTCAGGGAAGAAAATTCTAAGAACAGGTGGCATGATAACAGAAAACTTCGTGAAGCATGTCTTGCAGCTGTTTTTTTGTTGCCATTTTCACCTCCGGCAACCAAACAAACATGACATCTTTCAGTGCCATTTCCTTTTCTCCACCTTGCCTCTTCTTTCTTCCAGCAGCTCAAGCTGCTTTTTTCTTGTTTCACAATTACAGTAATTATACATCCAGCAAGACCCTTGGTTCCAAGAACACACACAAGCTACCTACCATAATAGCTCCACCGTGTCGCCAAACCACCATATGTGCCCGGGTGTCGGTTGCTTAAAGCTGCCCGTTTCAAGGATTACGGTGACGGCAAAGCCAGCCGGCTCCCGCATGTATTTGCTTTTGTGAGATGCTTTCGTTAACCTAGAAAAAGCCTCGCCATCATCGGTGCGCCGCGTTCAAGGTTGACTGCGTAAACAAGCACTCTCCGGTATCGTTCGTGACGAATCGATAATAGTCCCACTCGCACCAGCACTTCCCACCTTCGCCCCGAATAGCGATTGGCGAAGACGGACGCCCTCGGCAAAATGAACTATTTTGTTTTGAACTCACACCGGCACACACACACACACACAATACGTGTGTCTTTGCTCGTTATTCGTTACGACTGGAATGGCGACGATGGCAAGGATTTCGAGTCGGTGCCATGACCGACTTCCCAAACCAAAACGCCCAAGATTGTGGGCCGCGCTGTGGTATCATAACGCACAGCTGATGAAACTAACGATACGTGGGGCTGGCCACGAAAGTGTCGAAGCCTTCGGCCAGCCACGTCTGAAGTGGCTGCTCGATAAACATGCGACACGTGGAGTGATGGAGGCGCCCAGTCTTTTGTACGTCACCAAAGCTCAGACGCGACAAGGAGTGGAGAGCTTAAGAAGCTTATGAATTCTTTGGTAATGGTTGGATGCCTACATGATTTGGTTATTCATTAGAAGTGTAGTATTAGAACCATACTTTAATAAATAATTTAATTTATTGAGGTAAGCTCCATTTCAATGGATAATTTTAATTTGGCAAGACGCAGTATCAAGAAATATTTATAATTAATCATATTTCCTAGATATACTCGAAATAATACCGTACACATCTTTTTTATGAGAACGAATACATTTAGATTAAGTTGTTTTCTTCCCCACGGGATCCTTGTATGCGTGACGTCAAGAATTGATACCGATGGGCACTTAAATTAGATATACTAATTATAAATCCCATCGTTTCAAACCTCTTATTATATTTGACTCCGAATGGGGCTAAATTTACCTCGATGCCGATAAATTAGATTCGACGAAACGTGGGCATATTTAGTACTGCGACCTGGACATAAAAATAAAATGTATTGAAGGACTGTTGATACCTCTAGTGAATGATTTTTAGAGCATTAATCTAGCATCAAAACCATCCATTTTTATTGCTATTTCCAAATAATTTCATTAACGTCACGCGTCAAAGGCTTTTCTAGTTTATATTTTAAAATGTATTTTAAAGTTGTACTGAGTCAAAATGGTATGTTAAATACTTTATAAAATTTATAAATTTATCTAGATATAAACGAGAGCGTTCTGGTTGCTTTTTAGAAGCTGAACCGGATTTTTGGGCGGCAGAAAAAGCCTAGAAAGTCAAAGAGAGGCAGGCCAAGTCCTCTGACCCATAGCTCAATAGTAAGCCTTCTGCGCGGGTGAACAGTCTGGATTGGATTTTGTACCAGTTCCACCGAATTTTTATCCAATACCCCAGAACAGCAAGATTTGTATAAGTTTGGATAAGAGATATTTTTTGTAAGTCTTTATCTATCACTAATATAAGACCATGTTGAATATTTTATATTTTTAACATAAAGTACATTATCCTTAAACTTAAAGTACATTATTTAGTTTTAAAATTTATTTAAAAAAAAAGATTTTTGATCAAACACTTGACAAGCATTTGCTCTGAATTGCGCTTCACTTCGAACCATTTCTTCCCGACCAAGTGCGCGTTTTAATTTAATACATACCCGGATTAATCTTTCCCCGCTGTATGGCTCACCAGAAATTTCACGCGAGAAGCTTGATTGACAGATTATATTTCGCCGGCGCTTGATTGCAAGGATCAATATTATTTCATCATTTATGAATCGCGAATACCCGCGTGACGCGGCCAGGCCCAAAATTAATCAGTCAAGGCAAGCGAACGAGCGAACCACAACAACAAAACACCAAAAATAATCTCAACCACTTACCTGGCCATCGCTACGCCGCCTTCGCGCTCCGGTCCGGACGCTACAGTGGATCGCGTCCGTCCCACCGGTCACATGTACCCAGCCTCCGGTTTCGCCGTCCGGATCGCCGGTACGCCGATTCTTTATGCTCCACAGCAGGCAGGTGGCGTGGGGAAACATTTCCACTAATTCGATTACGAAATTTGATTGCGGGCTTGCCCAAAAATTGCTTGTCCCAGTCCCACTAAAGGGCAAACACACACACACACACGCACACACGTATTCGCCAAACCTTATGGCACGCGATTTCCGTTACGCTGTTATATGCTTTATATTTATGTCAAACCGGAAGGAAAAAAGCACTCCAAGCTTTGCCGCAGAGTACAACGGCACATTGATATGTTTTCGTCGAAGTGGCCCCTTTCTAGCGTTATGATGCTGTTTGCTATGCTTTATTTATACTTTTTATCCACTTTTCACCAGCATAAGATATGTACCGAGTTGCATACAGCAATCAAGCTTTCACAAACACCAAAAAAAAACATACACACTTTCACACCTTTTTTAATTTTCAGCGGTTTTTCTAGGCTTTCACACAATCAATTTTTCATTGTTTTGGCACACCACATTGCAATCAATTTTGTATTTAAAAAAGCCTTTTTACGCTTTTCTATTGCATTCTCAGCAGTCCTTGCATGGCACACTGAGATTTCGGAAAATATGGTGATATGGGTACACTGATGCAGCTCTGTGCTCTAAAAAAGGGGAAATAAATAGCAAACAAAAAACTTCAGCTGGCACCGAGAACTGGTTTCCTCACGTGGCCTTGTATGCGGTCGGAAAATTCGGTGGTACCGTGCATCGGTATGGTAACTATTGCACACAACCGCACCACCACATTACTCGGGTGGTCCTGTGGTATGCAGTTGTGGATCGCTTTCTTTCTAAAATTGCTCTTCCTATTTTCTTCACCCAGAAAGCGAGTGAGCGAGAGAGAAAGATTGAGAATATTAAGAAGGATACTGCTTGGAAGGGCAAGTGGGGGGATTCCCCGGAAGACAAGATAACAACACTTTCACCGCGCGCGCCCTTAGGATAACGAGCTTCCTTCGGGGGATAGAATGCACAGGGAAAAATTGGCGCATTAGCGCTATAATGGCGATGTTTTCTTCCTTCACTTGCCTTGTCTTTTTCTTCGGTTTCCACTATTCCTCCACTTCAAAGTTTCGAACTTTCACCTAGGTATGTGTGCGCTGTGTGGAAATTCGCACCTACTACATTTCCGCGATAGAGATTACAATTTTCGCAGTTGTTTCGTATCGAGCGATGGAGACGCACTGTGCTTTCTGCACTGGGCTGCTGTCTACGGTGCTCTACTGACACTGTTTTGATGGCTGTTGCTCCACACACCTAGCACGACGCCAAACACACGACCGTTCACAGCTATTCCTTGTGCTGTTCCTCTCCTTGCGTCCGATCGGGACCCATGCTACATGCTGCCATGAACCGCAAAAGTGCTCATTTCCCTCGCTCGCTATCTACACCGGTGTGTGAGAACACTTCAACGGCATGTTTTTCCTGTACACTTTCACACGCTCACCCATACACACGCAATGGGAGGGAAAGCGTTGTTGACAATACATTCACAGAGAATTTTTGCGCGAGTAAGCTTTTCTTCGGCGGTGAGTTTATGCCGTGTTGCTCTCGAAAATACGCGTGCTCTGATCGGTTTATTGGAAGGACGCAGGTTTACCGGGTCGATTGGAGATGTGTTGGTTTATTATGTCCCATACAAACACAGGGAAGACACAGTGTTGGGAAGTCTTTCATATAGTGCAGAGATTATTTTGGAACTCGACTCCAGAAACAGAAGGTAAGCCCTAAGCTATGACTGGAAATTTATGCATGGAAGAGATCAAAGACAGTGTAGAATTATTATTATTATTGTCTAAGCTGACTTTTTATCTTAATATTGTTTTCAATTACTGTGTGTTCGTAGCAAGAGGTAAAAAAGGATATTTTTTATGAAAAATCTACATAAAATTGCTTATAAATTGAATCTATTGGGTCACTTTAAAGATATTTTAGTGGGTCTTTTTACATAAGAAACGTGTTGAAACATTTCAAATTTTCTCACTAAATTCTTCAAAAATTGTATGTTAATGGATGTTGCTTTGTGAATATTAATTTCTAGGGGGGAAAAAACCAAACTTATTATTTTGTTATTTTACTAACGGTTTCGATAAAATGCGGCCGAATTTAACGCATCACCAAATAATGGCTCTAATTTTCTCATGCAAACTCTCACCAACTGTCATTTCAAACAGATCCAGCGCTGATCATCGAAACACCTATCGCAGAACTCAACCCGCTAGCATATACAACCGTGACAGCTACCCAAGCCGCCGACTTTGACGCCGATGAAAAACGAGTGTTTATGTGTGTGAAAAAGCGTGCTTGGAACGACGGTCTCCAGAGTTTGCGAAAATAATCGCATTTATACGCTATCAATTCCTTAAATTTATAGCAGAGTGTCTAGTTTTAGCAACAAGCTACAGTTTACAAGCATTACAATGCGTTATTCGCGGTGCAATACACACTAAATTCCCGGAAAACAATTGGGTGCTTCCCCCCCACCCCCCAAACAACCGCTTGCTGCGGCAATCGGTGCAGCAAAAAAGGCGGGGGGGGCGTTTGTTTTGTAGATGAAAAGCGACTTCCTACGGCATAAGCATGGCAGCGAATTATCCGGGCAATGCGGCTGCCCAAGCCGGAACACAACAATTTTTAGAACCTACGCAGATAGGTCAGTTTCGCAGCTTCGTAACGATGCTAGGGGACGCCGGCTCGAAGGATGAGCTAAAGCTGAAGGCGGCGCAAGAGCTGAGCGAGAGCTTCGAGATTATCACACAGTCTAGCGGGTATCAGAACTTCCTCGAGCATGCAATGCGCGTGTTCCTTAAGGTGCTGCAGGACGGGGAACCGATGTTCATATCGGAGCTAAACATGCAGCAAGTAAGCGAATTGAATAATGCAGTCCCCTGTAGAGCAATAATTAACTCATTGTTTTTGTTTTGTGGTGCATTTTTTTTTTTAGGTGCGAAAGCTGATCCTGGAAATGATCCACCGGTTGCCGCAGAGTGAGCTTGTGCGTCCCTTCGTGAAGCCCATCGTCATCCTTATGATCAAGCTGCTTTACACGGAAAACGAAGAGAACGTGCTGGTTTGCCTCCGAATTATCGTGGACATTCACAAACAGTACCGGCCACCGTTCCATGCGGAAATTCTTGATTTCGTAGCGTACCTCAAGAAAATCTTTACCGAGCTGCCAAAACACATGACCGTTATGTTCGAACCGCGGCAACCGATCAAGGTGAAGGACCTGAAGGAGCTCAACTTCGAGACACTGCTGCCGGACCTTTTCACCATGACGCCCATACAGCTGGAAAAGAAGACGCCCGACGGTAAAACAACCACCGCTTCGGTAAGCATTTTCGCGAATGATGGACGCTTTGCTCTCAAATTTGGATTGCTTATCAAATTTCATTTCCTCGATTGCAGTACAATCTCATACCGAAGGGCATTAACTCGCTGAAGGTGCTGCACGAGCTACCGATCATAGTGGTGCTGCTGTACCAAATCTACAAACAAAATCTCCACCAGGAAGTGGCCGATTTTATACCGCTGGTCATGAGCACCATCAGCTTGCAGCCATCCCTCGCGCACAAGTGAGTATGATCTCCGGGTTTTTCGCTTATCGATTGATTTCTATCACACTTCCGCTCCTTTTAGAAACTCTCCCGGATTCAACAAGGAAACGTATGTGGATTTTATGGGAGCCCAAATCAAAACGCTCACCTTTTCCGCTTACATTCTGCGGCTGTTCCCGGACGCGGTGCATACGCACGCCTCCACGATGGTGAAGGGTATGATAAATCTGTTGGAAAGTTGCCCGAAGGAGGTGGCCAGCTCGCGGAAGGAGCTGCTCGTTGCATCCCGACACATCCTACAGACAGAGTTTCGCAACCGTACGTATTTTTTTTACATTCAACTCTCGTCTGCTTATCGCTTCTAATAATGCTATTTGCTCGTGCCAGATTTCGTACCAATGATCGAGAAGCTGTTCGACGACGATGTGCTGCTGGGGAAGGGCTGGACAACGCACGAAAATTTGCGTCCCCTCGCATACTCCACCCTGGCCGACCTGGTCCACCACATTCGGCAGCAGCTAAGTTTGCAGGCCCTATCGAAGGCGGTCCATTTGTTTGCCAAAAACATACACGACGAATCGTTACCTACCAGCATTCAAACGATGTCCTGCAAACTGTTGCTCAATCTGGTCGACTGTATCCGGGTCAAGAGCGAAGTCGAGCCGGTAGTGGCGCGAGACCTGCTCATCACAATGCTGCGCATATTTACGATCAAGTTCCAAACCATTTCCACTGTGCAGCTGCCCCAGTTGATGCAGAAATGGTACGCGTTTCTAGCGGGTTTTCATACTAAACTTCCCCACTAAACCAATTTTCCCCTTTCCCACCACAGGAAAACCAAACCATCCGAGATGGGAGGCACACTTCCCGGGCAGAGCGAAACCGGCGCCCGTGACATACTTGCTGGCTGCACAACGACCGATGGTTCCGCGGATGGTTCGGGACAGAAAGCGACCAGCATCGGTTTGCCCGTCCCAACCACACTGAACGTGTCCGAGTACCGCAGCCTGATCAAAACGCTCGTTTGCGGTGTGAAGGCAGTTACGTGGAACTGTCCATCGCCGAAATCGGTCAATGCGAACGAGTACACGGGTCCGACGAAAATATTTAATCCGAGCGAAATACTCATCTTCATCGACCTGTTCCACTGGGCGTTGGAGGCGCTCGACATCTACACGATCAACATTCCGGGAGCGGTGCTGGGGGTCGGACAGTCCATCCCGGTGCAGAAACAAACGTTGCAGATGCCTCGCACGAAGGAGGAGAAGGAGGTGCTGGAGCATTTCAGTGGAGTGGTGAGTGCTTCAGGCTGCAACCAATAGAAATAACATCCTATAACCCTACCATTTTCATCATCTTTACTTACAGTTCCTCACGATGGATCCGCAGAACTTCCAGGAAATTTTTACCGCCACCATCGACTTCATGGTAGATCGGTTGTACAAAAACACCACCCTGCAGGTTATCGCCAACTCGTTCCTAGCCAACCCGAAAACCTCCCCCCTGTTCGCGACGGTCCTGGTGGAGTATCTGCTCGAACGTATGGACGAGATGGGATCGAACATAGAACGGTCCAACCTGTATCTACGCCTGTTCAAGCTAGTGTTCGGAAGCGTTAGCCTCTTTGCGGCGGAAAACGAACACATGCTTCGTCCGCACCTGCATAACATCGTGAACCGTTCGATGGAGCTTGCCATGACGGCCAAGGAACCGTACAACTATTTCCTGCTGCTGCGCGCCCTGTTCCGTTCGATCGGTGGCGGATCGCACGATTTGCTGTATCAAGAGTTTTTGCCCCTGTTGCCGAATCTGCTCGAGGGATTGAATCGACTTCAAAGTGGATTCCACAAGCAGCACATGAAGGATCTGTTTGTGGAGCTGTGTCTCACCGTTCCGGTGCGCCTTTCATCCCTGTTGCCATACCTGCCAATGCTGATGGATCCGCTCGTGTCGGCGTTGAACGGATCGCACACGCTAATCAGTCAGGTAAGGCAATCGATTGCTCCGGAGCCTGTGCAAAGCTAATGCTGCTCGTAATTTGTGTATTCCCCGGCACGTAGGGCTTGCGAACGCTGGAGCTTTGCGTCGACAATCTGCAGCCCGACTTCCTGTACGATCACATCCAACCGGTTCGGGCCGATCTGATGCAGGCCCTGTGGCGAACGCTCCGCAACCAGGACAGTGCGGCCATCGTTGCGTTCCGCGTGCTGGGCAAATTCGGCGGTGGCAATCGCAAGATGATGATCGAACCACAGAAGCTCAAGTACCAGGAGAATGATCAGTCACTGCCGGCGGTGGTCGCCTACTTCCAGGACCATCGGAATCCAATCAACTTTGCGGTGGATAAAGTCATCGAGACCGCTTTCAACGCACTCAAGTGTAGCACCACCGATCCGTTCTACTGGCGCCAAAGCTGGGAAGTGATCCGATGCTATCTGGCCGCCTCGATCACGCTCGACGACGATAAGCACACGCTGCAGAAGCTGTTCATGCATCCCAGCTTCACCGAGAACAACGTGCAGTGCGCACCGAGCGTGGCAAACTACATCGCACCGGATAAGCGGGCACGCATGATGCATCAAACGGCACTGACGGGAATGTTTGTGGCTGCCGCCACGAAAGAGCTGCGCGGTTCCGTGCTGCCCACGATGGTTGCCGTCGTCCGGCACTACACGATGGTGGCGATCGCCCAGCAGGCCGGCCCGTTCCCGCTGCTCAAACACTTCCAGTGGTACAGCGTCGGCATGGATCCGCTCGTGCTGATCGATGCGCTGGCCGAGATAATGGGCCACGAGGAGAAGGAGCTGTGCAAACCGGGCAATCTGGCGATGGTGTTGATACTCGAAACGGCCACAAACATCATGGGCTCGAAGGAACGTGCCTGCCGCCTGCCGCTCATGAACTATCTCGGCGAGAAGATGGCGGCGCTGTGTTACGAGCGGCCGTGGTACTCTAAGATGGGTGGCTGCATTGCGCTTAAGTTCCTGTACCAGAATATGGCCATGCGGTGGTTGTATCAGCACACGTTCGTCTTCCTGAAAGCGTTCATGTTCATCATCATGGACCTGACCGGGGAGGTGTCGAGTGGAGCGATCGATATGGCGCGCACGTTCCTGGAGAAAATGTTGCGCATCTGTATGAAACCGCTGGAGAAGGATTGCAAGAACGAGGAGTTGCTGGCGACGCAGAAGAAAGCGATGCACGACGTCATTCACGAGCTGGTGCGGCAAGTAACGAGCCCGCACACACTGGTGCGCGAAACGGTAAGGGACGGTGGTTGTAATCGTTGATAATCGCTTTGAGAAAGAGTTTAAGACGAAAGACCTTTTTTCTCTTTGCTTTCCATCTCTTCAGGCCATGTCCTCGTTGCGCTTGATCGCAGAGCTGCAGGAGAAAACGGTAACGGAGGTGATGGATCCTCACAGGGAGGTGCTGGTAGACATGATACCGCCCAAGAAACATCTGCTGCGCCACCAGCCGGCCAGTGCCCAGATTGGTTTGATGGATGGTAACACGTTCTGTACCACGCTTGAACCAAGACTGTTCACAATTGGTAAGCAACGATGTGAAGTACTCGCGTGAAGTATTTTCCTCCGAAGAGTACCTGCTAAAATGTCCATTCCATTCCACTCCACAGATCTCAACGTGTTAACGCACAAGGTGTTCTACCACGAAGTGTTGACGCTCTCGGACGCGGAAGATGCAACGCTGAACAAGCTGGAGTGCTACAAAACGGTCACCAACCTCGTGCCGTTGCGCAAAAGCGCGTTGAATGCGCTGGCCGCCTGCCACTACATACCGAACGGATGCCGGGAGAAGATATTTGCCATCCTGTTCAAGGGATTGGAAAAGAACAATGCCGAACTGCAGGAAGCGGCGTTCCATTGCATGAAGAACTTCCTGCAGGGCTGTAACGTCAGCAAAGAAACGGTAGGAGCGGCTGAACGATTGGTCAACATTTTTACACAGCAACACTCGCTTTTATTTCGTTTCCAGATCCACACGGTCATCCGTCCGCTGCTGCTAATGCTGGGCGACTATCGTAATCTCACGCTGAGTGGCACCAGGCGCCTCTCCTACCTGACGCAACTATTCCCGGCCATGTTCAACGAGAAGCTGTGCGATTCGCTGCTGCAAATACTGCGCAAAATGCTCGAGGTTACCATAACCAGCAATCAGGGCAACTTTCTCGCGACCTCCAAGACGAGCGAGATGGAAAAGAAGATCGTTACGATTCTCGGTATCTTCCAGCAAATTCCGGCCGCCTCGCCCAAATTCATCGAAAGCTTGTGCAAGCTGATACTGCAGGCGGAGAAGAGCTTGATGGTGAGGGAGCGGATCGCGAATGTCCATTTTATCAGTAAACAATTTTGTTTTTTTTCCTGTTTTTTCGTCCCGTAGGTCGAACCATCGTCACCGTATCGGCCAGCGCTGGTGAAATTCCTACTGCGCTACCCGAAGGAAACGATCGAGCTGCTCCTTACGGACGCGATCGTGAAGGATGCACAGTGGAATCGGTTCACAATCTTCCTGCTACGCCACAAGGATGGTGCGCCGTTCCGTAATGCGGCACAGCTGAAGGGAGCCCGCCTGACGCAGCTCATCCTGCTGAACTCGGAATCGTCGACCGCGGCGAAACCGTTCGAGGAGCGGTACGAATCACAGCACCAGGCAGTGCTTATCATCCACACGCTGGTCGAATTCGATGGACCGTGGATCACGAGTCAGGTGGAGATCGTTAAGGTGCTGAAAAGCATCTGGAAAAATGATCTGTACAAGGTAAGCTTACCGTACCAGCGACGTGAGGGGAAACAGCTTTCTTCTAACGCTTTACAATCCATTCGCCTTCTCCCTGCCAAACAGTCCTGTCAAGTGTCGGTGGTGTGCGATCTGTGGCATTTGATCGCGAAAATCCTGATCGAATACTTTTCCCACAACACGAACGAGATACAGCTGCTGTTTCAGCTGCTGCGCGCTCTCTGTCTTCGCTTCGTGCCCGACTTCCAGTTTATGCGCGATTTCCTGCAGAATACCGTGTGCCAGAGCTATACCGTCGAGTGGAAGCGGATGGCGTTTTTCGAGTTTGTCGAAATCTTCCCGAGCCCCGAGCTGGCGCAAGATTTGAAGGCGAAAATCCTGATGATGATCATCATTCCCAGCTTTGCGCTGAGCTTCGAGAAGGGCGAGGGAAACAAGCTGGTCGGTGCGCCGCCCGCTCCGTACCAGGAGGACGATCGCAACGTGGTGTCGGTGTTCATTAACAAGGTGATCGATCCGGACAAACCGTTCGCCAACGAGGACTGTGTGCGTATTGCGCTGCTGCAGTTTGCCAGCTTGCTGGTGGAGAAGGCATCGCCGCACATACACGATGGCGATGCGAACAATAAGCGCGAGGGCAACAAGCTGCGGCGGCTGATGACGTTCGCGTGGCCCTGTCTGTTGCCGCGGAATTGCGTCGATCCGTCGGCCCGGTACCATGGGCATCTGCTGCTGAGCCACATCATTGCGCGGCTCGCCATTCACAAGCGTATCGTGCTGCAAGGTAGCTATGAGCAACAACGGGTTCCGTGATTTACCCAACTAACCAACCATCTTTTCGCAGTGTTCCATTCGCTGCTGAAGGCTCACGCGGTCGAGGCTAGGCGGGTCGTGCAGCAGGCACTCGAGGTGCTAACGCCGGCAATGCCGTTGCGCATGGAGGACGGCAACACGATGCTGACCCACTGGACGAAGAAGATTATCGTGGAGGAAGGTCACTCGATGCAGCAGCTCTTCCACATCCTGCAGCTGATCGTACGCCACTACAAAGTGTACTACCCCGTCCGGCACCAGCTCGTGCAGCAGATGATCAACTCCATGCAGCGGCTGGGCACCGTCGGCAACACATCCACCGAGTACCGCAAGCTGTCGATCGAGCTGGCGGAAGTCGTGATCAAGTGGGAAATGCAACGGGTAAAGGACGAAACGGATGAAGCGGCTGCCGCTGCTGCAGCGGCCGGCGGTATCGAGGGAAGCAATGGGAGTGCCGGTGGCGAAGAGTCGACCGAAATGGGAATGCCCGGTTCAACAGCAACGGATTCAGCGGGTGATGGATCGAGCAAGCTTCAAACGAGCGGCGCTGTTAAGCGTACCGCTTCCGGTGTCGATGACGATGGATCGGGTGGCGTTAAGAAGAAGCAGGCCGTAGGCGACACGGATCCACAACCATCGCCCAGCACATCGTCCGGTGCGGTCCGGCGGAAAGGTGGACACTGTTAACCGTTCCATCGATCGAGCCCAGCTCGACACCGGTGCTTAACTTCCTGTTCCGTCTGGCGTGCCAGATTAACGAGGTAACGCCCGGGGCGCCCGGCATAGTAACACCGGGCGACAATCTTTCGCGCCGCTGCGTGAATCTACTCAAGCTGGCGATAAAACCAGACACACCGGTCGATCTGAAGCTCGTCTGGTTGGATAAGGTGTTGCAGAGCGTCGACATGCAGCCGTCCAGCATTGGCAACATCTGTACCGCACTGGAGCTGCTCACATTCCTGGTGAGCGTGCAGAAGAAGGACCAAATACTGGCCACACTGAAACCGCTGCAGCGCGGTCTGTCCGCCTGCGTGACCTGCTCGAACACGCGCGTCATTAAGCTAATGCACGGGCTGCTCTCCCGGCTGATGGCAATCTTCCCGTCGGACAGCCAGCACAAGAACGACGATCTCGACATCCTGTACACGGCCATCTCGCGCATGATCTACGAAGGGTTGGCGAACTATGAAAAAACTACCCAAGCCAACCCCTCGTCACTGTTCGGCACGCTCATGACACTGAAGGCGGCCTGTTCGAACAATCCGGGCTACATCGATCGGCTGATCACGCCCTTCATGCGCTTGCTGAACCGGCTAACCAAGGAGCATTTGACCGGTTTCGGCGGTGCGATGGGCGGTATGGGAGGAGCTACCGGACCGGGCGGTCTGGCAGTGGGCAGTGGGGGGGCCGGTGGAGCGGGTGGCGTCGGGGCGGGAGGAGGGGTCGGTGCTGGCGGAGGGCTTGGTGCGGGTGCGTCGATAAGCGACGTGGCGAACACAAGCTCGATCGCGCTCGAGCTGCTGGTGGTGTCGCTCGATCTGGTCAAAAACCGGGTCGTCGTGATGAGTGTCGAAATGCGCAAAATGTTCATCGGAGCCATACTGGTCGGGTTGATCGAGAAGAGCAGCGACTCGAAGGTGATCAAAGCGATCGTCAAGATCATCGAGGAGTGGATGAAGAACAACAAAAACACGCCGGTTACGGTGCAGCAAGCGCCGACGCTGCGCGAGAAAGCGATTCTGCTCGTCAAACTGATGCAGTACGTGGAGAAGCGGTTTGCGGACGATCTGGAGCTGAACGGCCAGTTTCTCGAGCTGGTCAATTACATCTATCGGGATGAGGTGCTGAAAGCGACCGAGCTTACCTCGAAGCTGGAAGCGGCGTTTGTGGCGGGACTGCGCTGTCCGGTGCCCCGTATCCGGGCCAAGTTCTTCGAGGTGTTCGATGGTTCGATGCGCCGTCGGCTGCACGATCGGCTGCTGTACATTATCTGCTCGCACTCGTGGGACTCGATCGGGCAGCACTACTGGATCAAGCAGTGTATCGAGCTGCTGATACTGACGGCCAACACGACCACCCAGATCCAGAACAGTGTGGAGAATCATCTGCTTCCGAGCATATCGTCGGTAAGTACAGTAACGCTCTTGGGGCGCATGGAAAGACAGGATGGGGGTTTTTGTTTTTTAAATTCTGCCTCTTCTCCACCCTCACCAGGTCATTAACTTTGCCGATCCGGAGGAACGCAAAAACTTCGTCATCTACACGACGATCAGCAACGACACGACCGACTCGTTCGACCCGATCGAAGACAAGGAGGACGCGTTCGATATGGACATGAACGTCGACTCCAACATTTCGCGCCACGAAGAGAGTGAGCGGCCCGTCGCCAATCGGCACGCCGCGCTCGCCAAACTGATCAGCCGCCAGGCCGAGTTCATGGAAGCGAATCGGAAGGTGCGCACGGAGCAGCTGCTCGTCGCTACGGCCCAGCTCTGCCACATGGATACGCAGCTGGCGGAGAAGGTTTGGCTCGATATGTTCCCGAAGCTGTGGGAAATATTGGACCCGATCCAGCAGCAATCGCTCGACCGTGAGATTATCCCGTTCCTCGCCTCGGGCGCACACATCATCCAGCGCGACTGCAATCCGAGCGCGCTGCACACGTTCGTGGAAGCGCTGGCACAGTGTCAGCCGCCCGTGTACATGCCACCGAACCTGATGGGGTATCTGGGCCGCGCGCACAACCTGTGGCACCGGATGACGCTGATGCTGGAGTCGCTGGCCGACGATTGGGCAAACGTGAAGGATTTGCTGCCGGACTGTGTCGATCAGGACGATCAAGGTATGCGCGATTGTTCGATCGTGCGGGAACCGCTGTCGCAGATGTATTCGGCCCTGCACGAAGAGGATCTGTGGGCCGGACTGTGGCAAAAGTACGCCAAGTATGCCGAAACGAGCCGCGCCATTGCGCACGAGCAGATGGGCTACTTTGAGGAGGCGCAAAGCATTTACGACGCGGCGATGATGCGGTTCAAGCAGGATCTGAGCAACGGGCAGACGCCGACGGATATGAACAGTGAGATGCAGCTGTGGGAGAAACCATTGGATACGGTGCGCGAAGGAGCTGAACCAGTGGGACATCCTGATGGACTTTGGGCAGCTGTGCCGGGACAAGAACACGTACCTCATCATGGACAGTGCGTGGCGCGTGCCGGACTGGAACTTGATGAAGCAGGCGCTGCTCAAGGTGGAACAGTCCTGCCCGAAGCAGGTCGGATACAAGATCAACCTGTACCGGGGCTATCTGGCGATCCTGAACCAGGAAGATCCGCAGCACACCAACGGTAGCGTCTCGGTCGAGCGGTACGTCGAGATGGCGTCGGCCTACTGTATGCGCGAATGGCGCCGACTGCCCCCGATCGTGTCCCACATCCATCTGCCGATACTGCAAGCTTCGCAGCAAATAATGGAGCTGCAGGAAGCGAGCCAGATCCATCAGGGGCTGCTGCAGAACCGCACCACCTCGCTGCACGACATGAAAGCGATCGTGAAGACGTGGCGCAACCGGCTGCCGGTGATTGCGGACGATTTGTCACACTGGAGCGACATCTTTACCTGGCGGCAGCACCACTACCAGATCATCACCTCGCACCTCGAACACAACAACGAACCGAACGCACAGTGCATGCTGGGTGCGCACGCATCGGCCCAAACGATCATCCACTTCGGGAAGATTGCACGCAAGCAAAATCTCACGAGCGTGTGCCAGGATTCGCTGTCCCGCATCTACACCATCCCCTCGGTACCGGTGGTGGACTGTTTCC
Source organism: Anopheles stephensi (assembly GCF_013141755.1). Lineage (NCBI taxonomy): Eukaryota > Metazoa > Arthropoda > Insecta > Diptera > Culicidae > Anopheles > Anopheles stephensi. The sequence goes on from NC_050203.1 coordinate 21,630,600, forward strand.
AGGTATGGTTTCACGCGTTTCACTAATTAATTCCGACTCCGACTAACGGTCCGTTTGTTTTTGTTTCCAGAAAATAAGACAACAAGTCAAATGCTGCCTCCAGATGGCGTCGGTCACTAGCCGGGCCGAGCTGTCCGAAGCGCTGGAAGTGATCGAACCGACCAACCTCGAGTACTTCACGAAGGAAATGACGGCCGAGTTTTATGCGCTCAAGGGACTACTGCTGGCCCAAACCGGCCGCTCGGAGGAAGCGAACAAAGCGTTCAGTGCGGCCACACAGCTGCACGACACGCTCATCAAGGCGTGGGCCTTCTGGGGCGATTACCTGGAGCACATCTTCACCCGCGACTATCGGCAGATCCATCTCGGTGTGTCGGCTGTAACGTGCTTCCTGCACGCCTGCCGCAGCCAGATCGAGAGCAAATCGCGCAAATATTTGGCCAAGGTGCTGTGGCTGCTGTCGTACGACGACGATAAGTCGTCGCTGCTGGATGCGCTCGACAAGTACGCGGTGGGTGTGCCGCCCGGCCAGTGGGTCCCCTGGATTCCGCAGCTGCTGTGCAGCTTAGTGCAGTACGAGGGAAATGTGATTATGAATCTGCTCAGCCAGGTCGGTCGTATGTTCCCGCAGGCCGTCTACTTCCCGATCCGCACGCTCTACCTTACGCTGAAGATCGAGCAGCGGGAACGGTACAAGAGTCTCGAGCAGCAGCAGCAGCAACAGCAGCAAGCTTCCATCGTGCAGAAGGCAGCTGCGAAGGAGGGTGCTGCGGTTGCCGGTGCGACCGGCGCGAACGCGACCACTCCCGGCAGCGCTTCCTCGGATGTTTCATCCACATCCGCAACTGCTGCCGGTACACCCGGAACGGCGGCTGCTGCAGCAGGTGCGGCAGCAGCAACACCCGGACAAGGTGGCCCAGCCGGTGCCGCCGCCACTACGACGACGACGACGACGACACCCATCCGGGCCACACCGCCGATGTGGCGCTGTTCGAAGATTATGCATCTGCAGCGTGACATCCACCCGACCGTGCTGAGCTCGCTCGAGGGCATCATCGATCAGATGGTGTGGTTCCGGGAGAATTGGTACGAGGAGGTACTGCGGCAGCTGCGCCAAGGGCTGACCAAGTGTTACGTGATCGCGTTCGACAATCGGGGCGCGGTTAATGAAGCGACCATCACGCAGCATACGCTCAACTTCATCAAGAAGCTCGTGTCCACCTTTGGCATCGGAATAGGTAAACATAATAAGCCTCGCTTTTCTCCTGCCTTTTCCCGCTAGTTGTTAACGCGTTTTTCCCTGGCCCCCCCCCCCCCCAAAACAGAAAACATTTCCAGCTCCGTCTCGGCAACGTTCGTTTCGGCGGCGTCCGAATCGTTGGCGCGCCGGGCCCAGGCCACCGTACAGGATCCCGTGTTCCAGAAGATGAAGGGACAGTTTACGAGCGATTTCGACTTCTCGCAGCCCGGTGCCATCAAGCTGCACAATTTGATCATGAAGCTGAAGATGTGGATCAAAATTCTCGAAGCCAAAACGAAGCAGCTGCCCAAGTGAGTCAGCTAGTGGCTGCGTTTGCTCCCCATATTCAGCCAATCATTCAGCATTTCCCGCTAAAATGTGTGTTTGTCTCTCTGTCCCACCTTCACCTCACTTGCAGATCCTTCCTGATCGAGGAGAAGTGTCGCTTCCTGTCGAATTTCAGTCAAAAAACGGCCGAGGTGGAGCTGCCCGGTGAGCTGCTGCTGCCGAAGAATTCGCACTACCACATACGCATCGCGCGCTTCATGCCACGGGTCGACATTGTGCAGAAGCATAACACGGCCGCCCGGCGCCTGTACATCCGGGGAACCAATGGCAAAATCTATCCGTACCTCGTAGTGAACGACACGGGCTTTGCTGATTCGCGGCGCGAGGAGCGTCTGCTGCAGTTGCTCCGCATGCTCAATTCGTATCTGGTAAAGCGTAAGGAAACGTCACGCCGTTTCCTCTACCTAACCGTACCGCGCGTCGTTGCCGTTTCGCCCCAGATGCGTTTGGTGGAGGACAATCCGGCCAGCATCTCGCTGCTGGAGGTGTACAAAGCGTGCTGCAACAAGCTAAACATCGAGCACGACGCACCGATCACGCGGTACTACGATCGGCTCGCCAAAATACAGGCCCGCGGATCGCCCACCAACCACGTCATTCTGCGTGACATTCTCAAGGAAACGCAGACGCAGATGGTGCCGAAAACGCTCCTCAAAGACTGGGCAGTGCGAACGTTCCCGTGTGCCACCGATTACTGGCAGTTCCGGAAAATGTTTACCCTACAGCTGGCTTTCTCCTGTCTGCTGGAGTACGCGCTCTGTCTCACCCGGCTCAACCCGGACATGATCTATCTGCATCAGGATTCGGGACTGATGAACGTCTCGTACTTCCGGTTCGAGATGGATGACAGTACCGGGTTTCTCGACGTGAACCGGGCGGTTCCGTTCCGCCTGACGCCCAACATTGTCGAGTTTGTGTCGTCGGTCGGTGTGGCTGGCCCGCTGACGGCGTCCGCCGTTGCAACGGCACGCTGCTTCATACAGCCCAACTTTAAGCTGACGACCATCCTGAAAGCGATACTGAAGGATGAAATTATCTGGTTCCACAAGAAGCGGCTGAACGATGAGAAGGTGCTCGTCGATCAGTCGTCGTCGTCGTCGTCGTCGTCGGCGGCCGGTGCCAGCAGTGCGGCCACCATCTCATCCACCACATCGACCGCTGCGAGCACAGCTGGTGCTGCGCAGGCCACCACCGCAGCGACGGTCACCGATCAGGACAACGCGTCGATCGATATCGATGCGGAAACGATCATCACGACGGTAAACAAAGCCGTCGGTACGATCATGGGCCGGTTGAACAATCTTTCGCGCATCGACAGCGGGGAAGCGAATCGGATGAGCGCGTTCGTGCACATGGCCACCAATCCGGACAATCTGTGTCTGATGGATCCTGCCTGGCATCCGTGGTTGTAAATGCGCGGAAGGCCAACTATGGTGTGAGAATGGTATTGTAAATGTATTGTATTAGGACGAACGATCCTCAACAGAATGATTCAATAGAGCTGAGTGATGAAATGCAAAATTCAACAACATCGTTCGCGTTTCGGTTGTTTCTTCAATCAAATAAGAAATCTAGATAAGTTACTGCAACCAATTTTCTGCACATTACTGTACAGTGTCCCGCCAAGCCGTAGACGACCTTGACAAATTAGAAACACCTGTCGCGCCGTCACAGCTCATTAAGTGTGTGTACGGGCTCGAGCTTTGCAGACGAGTTAACGACGATGAGCCTGCAATTCTCTTCCTGCGTCAAAGGCATTACCATCGATTTATTAATAGATTTTGCCATTAACAGTGGCGCTCATCCAACATGGGACATCTACCAACGATGGGGGAATTGTAGATTGCTTTACCGGTAAGCATCGGTCATAATTGGAATGAGAGTGTATTCCGAGTCTTCTTCAGAGGGTGGGAACATGCGATTGCAGCCGACATTTTTAGCTGTCCCATTTTAGATGGGAATCGCTGTAGGGGTCACTCGAGGAACGCTCATGCTGTGATAAACAGTTGACCTTTAATCCGGCCAATTTCGCACCCCATCCAGCGCTTATCTATTATTATTTTCGGACTGTTTTGCTAAACAGTAGGCCGTTCAATTGATTCTTTATCACAAAGCAGAGTATGTTTGGTTTACGCTTCACCTTCGCTGTGGCTTATCTTTAATTGTTTCCTCACGGTTCCGTTTGGTTGGTTTGGTTGATTCTATTAGGTAGCGGTTATTTAATGCCCACGGTACAGTATACTAAAGGTAACGCAAAAGAGAGTGTATAAGGTCGGTAATAATATAGCTGCCAATATTATAAATAATTGTAGCACAACAAAACAACTACGAATGCCCTGAATACCGTATGCTATTGCTCTCGTGTCAAAATCAGTAGAGCAGGAACTAGAAACACTTTGGTCGCTTTGGTTATTGGGAGCTTAGCTTTTCCGCTCGCTTTTTCATTATCCAGAAGTAAACGGACGGAAGCCGATGGCGCAACCAGTAGGCGGCCCGCGGTGCAATCGGTGCCATGATGATATCCTTTTCATCGCGTACGATCGCTTTCAGGATGTTGGCTGCGGTGTCCTCTGCCGATGCACCGGCCGCCGTAGCAGTGTCCATTTCTATTTTATAACAATCGGCTTAAGTAACAGTCAATAAAACACTAGAAAAATGCGTACTTACTGCCATAGGTAGCACCGGACCCGGTAAGCGCGTTCATCGACAATGCCGTGTTAATGTATCCGGGTGAAATCAGCGTCACGCTCACGTTATCCTTCGCCACCTCTGCCCGCAAACTGTCGCAAAAAGCTTGCAACGCATGCTTCGATGCACTGTACGCCGAGCGGTGCGGAATGGCAAACTTTCCTTGCACGCTGGAAACGCAAACGATCCGCCCTTCCTTTCGGGCAATCATCGAAGGCAGGCAGGCCTTCGTCATGGCAACGGTACCGAAGTAATTGACTAGCATGATCCGTATGTCCACGTCGATTGCCGTCGAGAGGGCATCGCCGCGCACGCTGATGCCACCGTTGTTGACCAGAATATCGATCGCACCGTGAATTTCCAGCACGCTCTGCACCTTGCCGGTAATACTGTTCAGATCGGAAAGATCTAACGGTAGAATGATGGGTGGATGCGTTGGAACCGTCTGTAAAACACCGGTATTAAGAAAACATTTGCGATTTTTCACAGAATCTTTAGAAACCACCTACCGCATGAAGCTCCAGCAGATCCTTCCGGACCCGTTCCAGCTCTTCCTTTCGGCGTGCAGCAAGCACCACCTTACAACCGGCCAGATAGAAACTGTGTGCCAACGCTTCCCCCAATCCAGAGCTTGCCCCCGTAATGAGCACGACCTGTGGAACAAACAAAAACCAGCATCGTAAACCTCTCCACGGTTTCCATTTCAGTCGAAGAATCGTTACCTTCCCGTTCAAATTGCGCGCGTTCCGTTTCTCTTTCATCCTCGTCAGATACTTGAACACCAAGCCAGGTATCGCAAGCGGGAGAAATAGCGTAGCAAGCAGCCACCAATAAAATGATCCTGTTGGACGTTCTGCGAGGCTCTTCATTGTCGTTCCTTCCAGTTGTCTCGATTGTTGGTGCTCTGGTCGGTCTCTAATCACTGTATGCTGACGAATTTGGAACGATCGTTATCTGCTCCGATCGTTGGGAGGTGGGTATTTGGATTTTTCGGTTGTTTACCTGCCCGTCGCTGTGTTTGTCCGGCTATCAGCTGACAGCTGAATTTTCCCCTTTTTTGTTTTCAAAACATCCCAGTCGGCTCCGTGCTTGGTGATACATATGACAGGTGTGCATAGCAAAAAGGGACATTTTTTGGGACATTTTTGTATTCAATATATTTCTGAATGTGGGTGTGTAGTGGGCTTTTCTATTTACATTGATTGTTTTTTTCCGCATGAAATTATTTAGAATAATAGAAAAATAGTAATAAAAGTAATTTAATGTATTTTAGTCGCTCTAAGAAATCCCTTAACAGGCGATAATTAAGGCATTTGTTTCAGCTGGGTCCTGCAAACCGAGAAACGTCACAAAGCTGCTTGTTTTGTCACCTGTCAAACAGCTGAGAAAAGAAAAAAAAGTGCGAATCGCATGATTCATACACAGCATTAGTAATAAACGGCTTGGGAGAGAGAGTTTCGGGGCGAAATATTTTTCGTACCGGACAAAGTGCGTTCCAGAACACGAGCATCGGACGTTTTACGTGTCGCTCCAACACTACAAACTACATTGCAAGGGGGAACATTTCACTCCACATCGAACCGCAACCCTAACGCGAGTATACAATGGGCCTGCTGTCCGTACCGTTGAAGAAACCGTCCGAGGTGGACCTGGCCAAGCCGCTGAAAACGCTTGTCCAAAGCAACTATCGGAATCTGGCCCCGGAACAGCTGAACGTCATCAATGAAGCGATAGCCGAGCTGAATCAACTACGCAACACAGCCGTCTGGAAGGTGTTCGATAAGCAGGAGTCGGGTCTCGAGATAAACTATCGCTACTACGACCAGCTCACTGCGCTGGAGTCGAAAATTCCGGTGCAGGAGCTGCAGGTACCGTTCAAATGGAAGGATGCATTCGACAAGGGGTCCATTTTCGGTGGTCGCATTAGCTTGAGTAAGTATGCGGAAGGGCTGGAGGGTGGGCTGATAATGAGTAGCGGGAGGGGGGAATCTTTTAAATTGATTCATTAACGCTTTGTCCGCGCGCGCGCGTGTGTGTGTGTATGTGCTTCCATTTGCAGCGCTCACTTCGATCGGGTACGAAAGGACGTGCGTATTGTTTAACCTCGCCGCACTGCAGAGCGCCGTCGCCAGCAACCAAAGCAACGACAACGATGAAGGATTAAAGCAGGCGGCGAAACTGTTCCAACAGAGTGCATCAATATTTACGTTCCTAAAGACGCTTGCATCGGCCACGATTCAGGGCGAACCGACGCCCGACCTTTCGCAGGACAGTTTGACCGCCCTCGGCAACCTAATGCTGGCACAGGCCCAGGAAATGTTCGTTATCAAAGCGATTAAGGACAACATGAAGGATCTGATTGTAGCGAAGCTGTGCGCGCAGTGCGAGGAACTCTACTCGGAATCGCTGCGCGCGATGCAGCGTGACAGTGTGCGTGCGCTGTGGGATAAGGAATGGATACCGCAGGTTGCTGGCCGCCAGGCAGCGATGCACGCCCTGACCATGCTGTACCACAGCAAAGTGTCGCAAGCGAACAAAGCGTTCGGTGAGGAAATTAGCCGGCTGCAGAAAGCGGTCGAACTGTTCAAGACGGCTCAGTCGCGCTCGTCCAATCCGACCCTGTTCCAGGAGTACGCACAGCGCGCCCAGAAGAGTCTGGCCGATGCGAAGAAAGACAACGATTTCATTTACAACGAAATCATACCGGACGTAAACAATCTGCCCAGCCCGGGTAAGGCACAGCTGGCGAAGGTGCTCCCGATGGCGACGCACCTCAGTGAAGAGTTTAGGGATCTGTTTACTGCGCTTGTACCGGTTGCGGTCAATCAGGCGCTTGCCGCGTGCGAAGGTCGAAAGACGGAACTGGTCAATGGAGAGATTATGCGACTGCGCGAGGCGACAACGGCACTGAACGGGTTGCTTTCGAGCCTGAATCTACCGGCCATCGTGGAAGTGACGGCCACGGGAGAGAGTATGCCCCCCTCGCTGCAGGAGAAAGCAACCGCGGTACGGGAGAAGGGTGGAATTGGGAAGTTGAAGGAGCTGATCGAACGTTTGCCAGAACTGTTTACGCGCAACAAGGAAATTCTTGACGAGGTAAGATGAATGCCGAAAATGTTCATGATAGATTGAACAAACAAAGTGAGCACCATATGAATCGTTCTCCGCAGGCCTTCCGAATGTTGGACGAGGAGCGCGACTCCGACAGTCAGCTGCGGGCGCAGTTTAAGGACCGTTGGACGCGCACCCCCTCCGACAAGCTGTCCGCAACGTTCCGCGCCAATGGGGAAAAGTATCGCACGATCATCAACAATGCGACCGCCGCGGATAAGGTGATCCGGGAGAAGTTTGCCACCCACAAGCACGGGCTCGAACTGCTCTCGATGGCGACCGATCAGCTAGCGAAGGAGATTCCGTCGGCCGGTGCCGGAGCCAGCAGCGAAGCGTCCAACTCGTCCGCCGCCCAGGCGCTCCGTGCGCTGATGGAATCGGTCGAAACACTGAAAGCCGAACGGGAGTGCATCGAATCGGAGCTGAAAACGCTCACGATCGATCTGAAGGAACGGTTCCTGGGAGCGCTCGCAACCGAGGGCGTTATTAACGAGCCGGCCATCTCGCTGTCCGAAATTGGCAAGCTGATCGGTCCGCTGCAGGAGCAGGTGGGCGAAACGCTAGCCCGCCAGCAGGTGCTGTCGACGGAGATTCGCGAAGCACACGAACGGTTCGTGTCGGAATCGGGCGTATCGACCGATCAGCGCGATCGCACGCTGTCCGAGCTGGCCGCCGCCTACGATGTGTTTACCGAGCTGCAGGGCTATCTGCAGGAGGGCGAAACGTTCTACAACGGGCTGACCGAGATTCTGCTCGTCTTCCAGAGCAAGATTAGCGATTACTGTTTTGCGCGCAAAACCGAAAAGGAAGAGCTGATGAAGGATCTGACGCACGAATCGAGCCGCCAAGCGGTACCGGCGACGCCGATCATTCCGACCCACCACACGTCCACCACGGCAACGAACGATTTGGGCAGCAGCTCGGCTTCAGCCGCTCCGAGCAGCAGCGCGCCACCACCGCAGGCGGCGGCACCCACGGGTCATGCGCCCTATCCACAGCAAATGCAAGGCATTCCGATGGCAGCAGCGTACGGTGGCAACATGGCAGCGATGGCTGGTGGTGGTGGTGGCTTTACCGGCTACGCGCCACCACCGATGCCCCAAGGTTTCAATCCCTACGGAACACTTCCCTATCCGTCGGGTATGTACCGGGTGCACTTTATGAGGTGGAAGATCACCACAATAATTAATGCGTTTTTTCTCCCCCTTTTTCGCCATCGCCCATTTAGCTTACACCGGGTTTCCACCGGCAACGATGGTGCCACCACCGTATTATGGAACGTACCCGGGAGCGTACGGCCATCAGCAGCAGCAGCAGCAGCAGCAACCGCCGCAACCTGGTGCACCCAATCCAAACAACCCGATGGGATGGTAGAGGTGGTCTCCTTTCCCCCAGGCACCACTCTGCACGCCTTAGCCACATGGACACGCGCACACACACACACACAAACTCAGCAGTTGGGTTATAAAAAAGAGAAGAAAAAATTTAATGTCTAATAGGTTAAAAAGTATCGATATAACTCTATATATCCTGTTGTGTATTATTGATCGAATTCGTTGAATAACTCAAACCAACACACACACACACACCCGTAATTACATACATCTACAATTTACGAACGAATCTGTGAAAGCTGAGTTAAATACTTCATGTTCTTCTGTATGATTGTGCTGAATAAATTAATTATATATTCATACAAATATAAATCTAGCGACTAAAACAAGTGGGTAGAATACGCCGAACGCAGCAGAGCCGAATGGCCGAATTTATTAATAATTTAACATGAATGCGTCCGCATTTAACGTCGGATCTTTATTCAATTAGAGCTAATCTCGTGCACAACAACATAATGAGCGGGGACCACCGGTGAGCTGCCTGAGATTGGGGGGGGGGGGGGGGGGTGTGGACTTTTACTTGGAGCACACGATCTAGCGCCGACGATCGAGCGAAACTAATTTGTCGAATTTGGCCTCAGACATTCACTCCAAACCGCAAAAGAGATACACTTTAAACGGATGGAACTTTTTAGCTGTTAAGGGAACTTCTGTTCCCTGTTCCCTGTGCTGTTAAGGATTTTTTAATTAATTAAATTAATTTATTTATTTTTATTGCTTAAATAGTATGCTTTCATCTCAATTTGGCTAATTTTAAACAAAAATGTAAAGCGCTATCTTAATACAGCGCCACCGCTGTTTAGGAGCTGCTTAAAAGTGTGAAAAGCTCAACGGCAGCTTATCTGCTGCTTTCGAGCTGCTATGCCACAGCCTTCGAATTCGTAGCCTTTGTAAACTCAACTATTTCACAAACAACTTTAGCCACGTGCAGGAAGGTCCCAAAAAAACCGATCCTTCACACACACACGTGCACACCGTTTGACGGTCGGGCTGGAAATGCGCGCACCCAGCAGCAGCCGCCGCAGCAGCACCACCACCACACATCCCGAGCGAATCCACGATCTCCATGATGATTAGCTTAAATTTCTGCGGCTAAATGTTGTTTACCGCACAATCGGGTCCGGTTTCAAGACCAGCGCTTCCAATCACTGTGAGCTAACTGCACTCATTTAATCCGAAGATGCTAGATATCCTGTGTCCGGTGTGTTTGGGGTGGCGTCCAGGAAAGTTTGTCGAACGGGTTGCGCTCAGTCTCGATCGGTCGTTCAGCATGTGTGGCGGGCTGTAGAAAAAAAAGGCGGCAACACGTGTCGTCGTGGAACTTAGTTTGCTGTGCCGGGGCCGTCTGTCAGTAGTGAGTTGATCCCCGCCGGAATCGGTGATCGGTTGTGCGATGGATTTTGATTCCATTCTCGAGCTGTGCGATGGGTTCGGGGCTTATCAGAAGATCATTATAGGGGTGTTGCTGTTTCCGGCCACCTTTCCGTGCGCTTTTCACGCTTACAGGTACGTAGCGCTTGGTGTCTGTAGAATGCCTGTGGAGCTGTGAAAGTCTAGATAGGTGATCGATAGTGATCGTGGCTCTAGAATGTTTGAAGTGTAATCAAGCTCATTAACTCAATTCCAATTTTAATCCATCTTAAGCCGATTCCAATTCGATTTCCAACGATTTGTTTAATTACCAATCCTGTTAAATTACTTTGAAGCAGAGGTAGCCCAATCGGAATGCCCAAGTAAACGGCCTCGAGTTGATAAGTGGCCTTCAGCCTGAAAGGCCTCGGAATCTTGTTCCAATAGGGAAAGAGACTGGATGCTCGTCAAGAGCTCGTCAATGTGACGTGCACCTATCACCAGCCTTCCGTCGACGACCGCCTCCCCATATGCAATTAATATCTCCACCTTCCCTCTGACACCATTAGTCGTTCACTCCATTGAACTATCATTATCGTGCAAAAATAGAACTAAATAGAGCTCTCATTTGCTTTCTTGTATTATTTTCTTCTACGCAATTCATTTTCCCCTTCCGCAGTCAACTTTTCCTAGCCGCAAAACCTAACCATTGGTGCAAAGTGCCGGAATTCGATGGACTCGACGGTCAGCTATCGGAAACGCTTAAAAACATAAGGTAATTACAGTTGCAAATTAATTTCACCCAAAACGAATTTGTTTCTGTCCCCCCGAAAAAAACAAATCAATTACATTAAGCTCCATTTTACTCATTTAAAACGTTGATTGTCCACTTGCCGTCTGCTTGTCTCTCTGTCCAGCTCACCTCAGCTTCCCCACTTCGATGGTTCGATCGCGTACTCCAAGTGTTCCATGTACGCGCGCAACTATTCCGAAATTGCGGCCCTTTTCCGCAATTCGCAGCTCGCCGGAGAGAATGGTTCGGTAGGGCAGGTGCCACCGCCGAACGGCATTACCGCGTGCCGGCACGGTTGGACCTACGATCAATCCATCTTCAGCTCAACCGTAGTGACCGAGGTGAGCGTGATGAGGCGCGGCGTTCGATAGCCCTTGTTTGATTAATCCCCTTCCTGTCGCTTAGTGGAATCTGGTGTGCGATCGTGACTTTGACACGACGACCGCACTGATGGTGTTCGGTGTGGCCGGGTTGATCGGTAACCTCGGGTTCGGCTACATGCAGGATTACTGGGGACGGAAGCTATCCTTCTTTCTCTGTCTGGTGGTCCAGGTGACGGCCGGTGCGGTGGGAGCGGCCATGTGGAGCTACGGATCGTGGCTGGTAACGCGCATCGTTGTGGGCCTTACCGTACCGGCCATCCTATCGAGCCCCTACATGCTGGGTAGGTCCTCTCAGGATTCTTTGTTGTAATCATTTTAACGAGCTGCCATCCCGCTAGCGATCGAACTGGTAGAACCGCGGCGACGCAACTTCTGCACCATCATCTCCAACATTGCGTACTCGGTCGGGCTGGTACTGCTGTCCGTGATCGTATACTACGAACGTGACTGGCGATCGCTATCGATCGCCGTTTCCGTCCCGTTGCTGGTGCTGTTCCTCTTCTACACACTGATACCCGAATCACCCCGCTGGCTGGCCGCACGGGGCAAATATATTCAGGCAAAGCGGATTCTGCTAAAAATGGCCAGGTTGGTACACCGGCTTCACAGTTGCCTACAATGCTAAGCTCCCCCCCCTCAAACCCCCTTTCCCCAGAGTGAATGGCAAAACGATCGACGACGGCTACCGGCAGCTGCTGGACGAACGGATTAAGGCCCTGTCCCTGGAGGATGCACCCGATCCGGACGCCGCCCACACCAACGAAATAGGGCTGCGGCATCTGTTCGCCAAGCCGCAGATGCGTCGCAAGACCACGTTCGTGGCGTTCATATGGCTTACGAACACGAGCGTTTACGTGGGGCTTAGCTACTACGCACCGGCCCTGGGTGGGGATGAGATCTTTAACTTCTTTCTAGCGGGGCTGGTCGAGCTGCCGACGTACATTGTGCTGTGGCCAAGCTTGAATCTGTTCGGACGCCGCGGGGTGCTCTTCACGACGATGGTCATTGGTGGGCTGGCGTGTGCGCTCACGATCGTTCCACAAGGTAAGAAATTAGCGCTTAAGCGGCTCAGCGGTTTTATCGGTCGGTTTAGTAGATCGTCCATCTTGGTGCGAGAATGTCTAGTAAGTGTCCTGACGACCCGCTTCCCGTCGCTGTTGGGGCCTTTGTCCCGAAAAATACGCTCTTTTTGAGTGGTGATCTACTCCCCAAACAAATACGACTAGGGATTTTGCATAAAAATGTTCATCTTGTCCAGGATCTTCTCTGTCGTATGGAACGGTTGCTCCGACTCTAGGATTCAATGCAGTAAACAGGTTCATACAGGTCAGGTCGTATGGACCTACGGGGATACCTCATCAACTTCTGAGTGTAGAGATTACGAGACCTCTTCCCAATTAAAACGTCATTTGTCCCGACGTACAATGATGTTGTAGTAGATGTTGGCTACTTCGCAAGTGGCTTACTTGTTCTCACTCAACTGATAGCGAAATCTTGTTTGTGTGTAGAAGATGTGTTAGAAAAGATGGATTATTTCGAGGACCGCTAGAAAACACGATCATTGCATTAAAATGTCTTGGCTAGGAAAGACTTCTTGTTCTTCTTCTTCCTTGACACTACAACCTCGAGAGGTCTCGCGGCATGCCATTTCTGGCTTTCTGTGACTTAATGTTACCCGTAGCAAAGTAGTCAGCCCTGCGTACGGAGGAGAGGCGGGCTGGATGGGATTTGAACCCCGGGGTAAAAGACTCGAGAAGGCCCCCCCCTGACAAAATTTGTTAGGCGCTGTAGGATTTACGCCTAAAGGTATGCAATCCGCAGTACACGTTGCGAGAGCTTCACAGTGTGCTTTCAGTGTGCTTTCAGTGTGGTCAAAATTGGTTGAAGAAAGTCGAATAAAATATTGTCATTATTTGATTAAAATCCCCTCTCCGCTAACCCTACCATTCATTTTGGGTTACAGGAGCTTCGTACTAGTTTTCAGTCGCACAAGGGTTGAACAATCGGGCCTAAAACATGCACGGCATTCTCGGACGGTAACGGAACAGTAATTCGATGAATACTTGTTACCTTGCATTTATATTCAGCAAAGGAGGAAACATAAGAATATCATAATCTCAAACCACTTGTTACAATGTATTGTATCAAGTTTTACTCGCTGTCTATTAACAGTATTAAGGAACAATGCACAATGTTTACAGCAAATGGGTTTTGACCATACAGAAATCCCACTGTACAACAAAAATGACAGGCCACAGTGCTGCACACAAAAGATTCTAGGGGGGGCCTTCTCGAGTCTTTTACCATTTTTATATGAATTTTCAAATTTCCGTTCATTCCTCTAAAATAAGTTAAAGTCTACTATCACTACTCTCCAGGGAAACCCTGTCCTACAGTCTACCATTAAGTTAGGTGCCTTGTGACGTCTATCCCTACAAAGCGAATTATTTAAATACGAGTTCATTATCCTATTGATTTTATCGTAACTTGCTCCTTCCCCCCCACCCACTCCCCCCACTTCCACAGGTCGCACCACAACCCTAATTCTATACTGCATCGGAAAAATGGGCGTCTCGTCGGCGTTCGTGGTCGTTCCGCTGACCGCATCGGAAATATATCCAACCGTGGTGCGTGGCCTGGGGATGAGCTTCTGTTCCGTGGTCGGTATGCTTGGCCCCATCGTCATACCACTGATGAACTACACGGTGAGTCTTCGGTTCATTTAAAAAAAACGATTGGCCTGGGAAAAAGCTTATCGCTCCTCCTTTACCAAACCACCAGGGCAAGGAAAACGTTGCCATTCCGCTGGTGATTATGGGTCTCGCCCTGACCGCCGGCGGTATTGCGAGCCTGTTTCTGCCGGAAACGAAAAACATGCCACTGCCGCAAACGCTTGCCGACGGGGAAAGGATCACACTGACCAACCCGTTCCAGGATCCGTTCTACCGAAGGCAACGGGCACGCACGGCAAAGCAGTAGGGCTCTCTCTCTCTCTCTCTCTAGGGCGATGGAGAAGGTTCGGAAATGGCACAGAAGGTTCCTGCTGCTGTTCGTTATCCATTGTTCGAGATTTTAACATTTATTGTGTTGTTTTATTGATTAAAAAAAACACATGGAAAAATATGGACACATTTTTGTAAGGTAAATGGGTTTTTTTTTGTATGCTTGATTATCTTCATATTCGAATCACACCGAGTTTGTTGCAGCATTTTTTTGGATTTGGGGAGCTTCAAGCTAGAGCGTTTACTAGTTCCGGGCCGTTCCGGGGTTTGTTCCGCCACCATAACTCTCTATTGTCATCGATAACCAGGTGTGTTCTCAACAGTTTGTCTCTTCCATTCCTATTTCCTGTTGATGCTGCAGCCCTTACCGACCGGGAAGAGTTCGTTTAATAAATAGCATTATTGTTATATTATTTTTTGGGGCAAACGTTTTTATACATCTTGCAGTGTAAATACATATAGTGGTAAATACATGTACTAGATGGATTTCTTTGTATTTTATTTGGACTTGCTTTTTTTGCTGATTTTATTCTGCTGTTTTAGCGTAACTGTTCGTGTAAAGATATTGTTATTGCACATGCCCGCAGCCGCAGGTAGGCAGGATGGGACAGCAAGTTTTTTTTTCGGTTGAAATAAATATTAAAAAAACTGAAAACCCACCTTCCTACAATTAGGCGAACATAATTACAGACGTGCCTAACAACCGCTTGGTTTCTTCATTTGGTTTAATAGTATTTGGTAGATTATCATTATTCATTCAGCAGTTAGGGAACTTTATGTATTAATTAAACACACGCACACAAACGTTTGCGTGCATAACAACAAGACAAAACAATAAAACAATTAGCACAATCTAGAAAGTTGGTAAAAGTAAGCCTCAATGTGCTGTTTTTTTTTTTTTTTCATTCATTCGTTTGCTTGATTTAGGTTCGCTCTTCGCATCCACACACACACATTCTCGTGTGTATGAATCACGTCCCATTCAGATTGCTTTTTGTATGACACAGAATATGCGTTCGATAAGGGCGGCCAGAAAGAGGGAAGAAAATTTTAAAAAAAGGAACAACAAAATATTGAAGAGGATTGAACAAATTGGTTGCGGTTTGCTGACCAAATGCTGTATACTTCAATCGAATAAAATTAAGGCCATTGTTGCCCCCGTTTTGGTTGAGATTTTTGCAAATACAGGCGGACAATTTCGTTCTCAGACAGACGCAAACCCGGCGTAAGATAAGCAAGGTCTCGCGCGTTACGTTTTTACGCTTATCATTTACGGGAGCTTAAGTAGCATTATTGGGGCGTGTTTGTGTGTGTGTGAGTGTTGGTGACAGTATAAGATGATGCAGGGTAAAGTACAAAGTAATTCGTTCAACAATTCTTCCACCGTGTTAGAAAACATTATTAATACAGAACGTAGCTCAGAAAGCTCAGCAACTGATCGGCGGTAGGACTGGGCCTGGGTGCGTATTTCCAGATACGCACAAGAAATCACTGGCATGTAAATTTTAGTGTGGCCTGAGCGTAGCGTACTGATTGACACGCGCATCCTTATCGTTCAGTCAAACCTGAACACAGCAAGCGGCCGGATAGTGTAGAGAACCGTTTTGTAAGAACATTTCCTTCAAACATATGGTAACACTCTCTTAAACAACCTAACATGCTGCAGACTTTCTGCTTGCAAATGGAATGAGAAAAAACGCGCACACACACATAATACATAGCGAAAACGGCGCACCTCCACCAGCTTAATCGCGCGTCGCCCCGATGATGGTAAGGATGTACAGGAAAATGTTCACAATGTCCAGGTAAAGGTTCAGCGCGGCAAAGATGTACTCTTCCGGGCTGATCGAGTACTTGTGCTCGCCGCCCAACATGAGCTGCGTGTCGTACACGAGATAGATGGAGAAGATCAGCGCACCGGCCGACGCGTACACGAGCGTAATCGTTTTGCCCGGGAAGAAGATCGCGATCAGCCCGAACAGCATCAGGATCAGGGCGGCCACGAACAGGATGCCGCCCATCACGGTAAAGTCCCACTTGGTTTGGAACGCGAACAGTGTCAGCCCGAGACAGACGGCTGCCGTTATGCCGACCGCCAGCATTACCTTTGGAAGATAGAATAAAAGGGGAAATAAAGAAACAATTAGGTCAAACGGAACGCCATTAGGTAGCGCTTCGAACGCAACGCAACTTTATCTTACCTCTTGCGAGCTAAAGTTGGCCGTAGTAACGCCGAGCAGGAACGCTTGGGCCAGTGTAAAGAGCGTGAGGAAAATGAAGTTCATCGGTGCCTTTCGGCGCACATCACCACAGCAGGCCATCGAGATCAGCGTCACAATCATGACGCCGAGCGCAATCCAAAACATTTCCGGATGGTTTTGGACCCATAGCTTCGTCGGTCGGTGGTAGAGAAAGAGCGTTATGAAGCCGAGCGTGATCAGCAGTTGAGCCTGTGGTGCAATGAACGGGTGAAAGAAAATAGAAAGGGCGATTAGGTGGCGTTCTTATCAAGATAGCAGCACATTACGGCCATCTTACCGTGAGAATGGAGTAAACCTTGCGGATGAATCCACGCCGGATCGATTGATCGTTAAACTCGAACCCCTTCACGCTGCCCGTCTCCGGGTCGTACGCGGTACCGTACGCGCTAGGCATTCCCGGTGGTGGAGGTTGTACGAATCCGGGCTGAGGTGGATAGCCGGGCTGCTGCTGGGGTGGATAGCCGGGCTGCTGTTGAGGTGGATAGCCGGGGATATAACCACCGGATGGGTAGCCGGGCTGTTGCTGCGGTGGATAACCGGGCTGCTGTGGCGGATAGTTCGGGTTGTAGCCGGGCTGCTGTGGATACTGTCCACCGTAGTACGCTTGATTAGGGTCTGTAGGAAGAAAAGCACACCGAACGTGTTAGTCACGACCCGCTACACACACAACGCTCCCGACCTTTGCTGCTGTGTACGTAACAGTTGTAAATGACACCGTGGTGTTTAAAATCACCCTACTAATCACACACTACTGCTACTAGCTACACACAACTACCTGTCGTCGTCACTACCCGGTGGGCCGTTTAATAATCAAATCACACCACGGGTGCCCTAATGTTCCACGGAACAGTAAAGAATATTCTCAAGCCAGGGTTGTTCTAGTATTTCATCACATTACGGAGGTTTTTGTGAAATTTGCAGACGTGTCAAGACGTGTTTGATTACTTAAAATCCCCACCGGCTAGCAATTCTTCTTCTAACAGCTCTCCGGAAGCATGCACGGAACGGAACGACAGAAACGGACGACGATACGGCACACAGACAGCTTACCGTTCTTTGCACTTTTATATTCTCGCTGACTAATTAGAAGCTTTGTAAACTAATCTCTCAACGCAAGCGATAAACAATAAACTGTATGTGTGTCTCGATTACGATGGCTTAACTTGTAGCAACTGTTACAAAATAACTCTAAACCGTAAAACTCGATAAGCAGTAACTTATAGGTACGATCGCCGACACAGATGCTCCCCAAATCGTTCAGTGTTGGTTCAGGTGTGCGCGAAACCCAGTAGGCCTTGCTTGGTTTGCTGTGTTAAATGTTTTTTTCTCTATCTCTTTTCCTTTTCTGTGGTTATTTGTGTTGTGAATCACTTGCGTAGTAGTATGAGGTCATATTACTAAAATGTTTTTGTTTTCCCATTAAATATTCGCTACATTGTTCTTAAACGAAACTTTAGTAAAAAAAGAAGCAAAAACACGGGTAAGATGGTAGAATGGATTAAGATGGTGGGTTAACGATTCGTTAGGCATGATTTTGCAAACCAAAATATCGCACAGTTAACCTTCTCATAACGAGCGTTAATTGTTCGAATGGTGGTTCCTTTTCAAATATTTTTTTAGGGTCATAACTAGTTAAATAGTCTTTAATTTAATTGAAGTGCAACAAACAATTGCAAAAAGCATTCGTTATGAGTTAGGTAACTTTTCATTTAAATGCCAGTTAGTACTTAAAATCTTAGAAGAAAAAAAACTAAGTATTATCATTCATGCAGGAACAAAACAGGCGGGAGAGTATGCAGAATGGGGGAGGGATAAAAGAAAACACAAGAGAAAATCATAAACGACACCTTGATAGTATCCTCCTCCTTGATATGCCATATCGGTGCCGCTGGCTTCGTGTTGGATTTCATACGAATTCATACCATCTCTTTTAGGGTTTTCTGGCAGCACTGCCATTACATTGCGTTTGACGTTTCGAATGTCATTTTGCGGTATGTGTTAGTTCTGTCGCGCCAAAACTCTCCATAGGAAAGGTACAATAAAAGGCAGTTCCGATTGTACGCATAAACCAGCAGAGTGTTTTTCGTCAGAGCTTTTTCCGAAATTACAACAGGTTATGGGCCCAGTATTTGCCCAGCAGAGTGAAGAACGAAAAGTAAAGTTTTGCTGGAATAGAAAGGACAGTTCCCATGATGGGCCAGGACGGCATTAATTTCGACAAGTTGGACGGGCGGTCTAACTTCTCGACATGGGAGAAGAAAATGGCTGCATTTTTACGTACAAGAGATTTGTACAAGTGCGTTCTTCCAGCACCACAGACGGAAACAGACGAAGATAAGCTGTCGCGAGCTGCAGGATGGATCTTCCTTGCGTGTGAAGACCATATTACGCATCATTTCGGAAAGGATGACTCGCCGCTGCAAATATGGGAAGCGCTTCGAAAAACTTTTGCAGAAACCGGTCAAGGGCTACACCTACAGGCGGTGATGACACTTTCGCACACATACAGGGCCGATTGTGTTTCGAACGATGAATATGTGGGGCGAATGATGGAAGCCTGGAGACGCTGTACCGAAGTGGGCATTAAGTTTGAAGACAATATTGTGGCGTTGTTTATGATCGGAAATTTGGGACCGCAATACGAAGCTTTTCGGCAGAGCCTTATTGGAAGTGGCCAAACCATCACGGTAGATCGAGTAAAGGCAGGGCTTTTGGAATTGACTCCTCTCCAAAGCCAAGTTCCAGACACAGCATACTACAGTGGACCGCGACCGCATAAAGAACAATCACAAAAATACAAATCCCACATAAAGTGCCATAAATGTGGAAAAATGGGACACTATAAGAACAAGTGTCGAAGTGTTAGTGATAGATCGGGAGGTAGCAGCGGTATTAGTGGTAGTGTCAGTGGTGCAGACGCGAACAAAACAGCAGAAGCAAAGTACGCAAGCGCATTGTCTGCTAGTTTCGCAGAAATGTCCGGTGGATGGTACCTGGATAGCGGAGCATCTTGCCACATGACGTCGAGACGCGACATTCTCAGTGACTTTCGTGCTTCGGAGAAGCAAACAATCACTGTTGCCGACGACAGGAAGCTAAAGGTGGAAGGTTGTGGATCAGCCGTCGTAACGATTGGTGGGAAACAATTGCTTCTTAGAAACGTTTTGTTTGTTCCTCAACTTAAAGCTAATTTGATTTCGCTTGATGTGGCATCGCGCATGGGCCATCGGATTATTATTGAAAATGGCGTTTTGAAAGTGATCAAAAACAGTTGTGGATCCGTCCTGATTGAGACGCCGTCGAGTGGAGGTGTTTTCAAAATAGAAGCAAAGCACGTGAAATGTTTGCTTGTTAAGGACGACGGAGTAATCGAATGGCACAGGAAGATGGGTCACATGAGCTACCAAGGTTTGAATAACCTTAAGAAAGTGTGTAGTGACGTTCAATTCGAGGGTACGCAGGAAGACATTCGTGGTTGCATCAGCTGTGCTGAAGGAAAGCAGACCAGAGCGCCGTTTCGCAAGAAAGATGCCATCATCAAAACAACGAGGATTTTGGACCTAGTGCACACTGACGTTTGCGGACCAATGAGCACATCATTAGGTGGATCCAGGTATTTTGTTGTTTTTATTGACGATTTTTCTCGAAAAGTATTTGTTTACTTCTTGAAGGAAAAATCAGCAGTGGTTGAGACGTTCCGCAGGTTTAAGGCGGAAGTAGAAAACCAAACAGGCGTACATATAAAGCGGCTTCGATCGGACAACGGCACAGAGTTCGTGAACAAAGAAATGTTGGAGATTTGTCAGGCATCCGGAATCATCCACGAGAAGGCTCCGCCATACACACCAGAGCTGAACGGTGTATCTGAGCGGATGAATCGGACATTAATTGAACGAGCACGTTGCATGATATCGGATGGTAATCTTGATCGAGCACTTTGGGCTGAGGCTGTACAACACGCGGCGTTCATTGTAAACAGATCAGTGAATCGTTCCCTAGGAAATCGGTGTCCGGAAGAAATTTGGACGGGAGAGAAACCAGACCTCGCATCACTGAAGATTTTCGGAAATCCGGCAATGGTTCTTTTGCCCAAAGTAATGCGTAGAAAATGGGACCCGAAAGCAGTGGAAATGCAGTTCGTAGGTTATTCCGATAAAGTATTTCGATTCTATTGGCCGAAGACCAAACGAGTATACACCAGTAGGGATGCAACGTTTCTGCCTCAAACACCTATGAAGACTGGTTCTTTGTTTAAAGTAGATGAGGACGATGATGTTGAAAGTGGAACAACTTCAGTTGGGGCATGTAGTCGTAGAAAAACTGGAACAAAGACAGATTCCGTAATCAAGACCGAAACAGTAAATCAGCTTGATTCTTCTTGTGATGAGGAATATGAAGATGCCGAAGGCGCTGATAATCACGATTGCGGTGAAAATAGGATTGAAGATCAACCTATCTTAAGACGATCGCAGCGGACAGCTCGTCCTATCGTACGCGAAGATTTCGTCTCCTATTTCGCTAGAGATTGTAGCCCAGAGGATCCAAAAGATCGTGAAGATGCATTGAAGACGCATGATGCTCGATTCTGGGAAAGGGCAATGCAAGAAGAGTTGTCTTCATTTGAAAGCAATCAGAGCTGGACATTAGTGGATCTTCCACCGGGTCGTAAAGCCATAAGAACGAAATGGGTGTTTAAGAGAAAGCGCGCAGAAGACGGTAGCGTTTTGCGACATAAAGCGCGCCTGGTCGCCAAGGGATGTAGTCAAAAGTACGGCGTTGATTATGCTGAAACCTTTTCACCAGTTGTGCGTTATGGCTCGCTACGGTTATTGATCGCTATGGCTGCCCAAAAGGGTATGAATATTGACCAGATGGACGCAGTTACCGCGTACCTTCAAGGAAGGTTGAAGGAGGAAATCTACGTAATGCAGCCGGAAGGGTTCGAAGATGGCACGGGCAGAGTTTGCAAGCTGAACAAGGCAATGTATGGCCTTAAACAAAGCGGACGTTGCTGGAACAAATGCCTAGATGAAGCATTATTATCATTCGACCTAAGAAGATCTGCCGAAGACCCTTGCGTCTATTACAATACCGACAGTAGTTTGGTAGTTGCTATATATGTCGATGATATACTGATATTTTGGTCTGACGTAAAAGTACGTGATGAGCTCAAGGCTAAACTGTCGGAAACTTTCTTAATGAAAGATTTGGGTCGAGCTCGTACATGTGTAGGTATGACAATAACCTATGGTGACGATATGATCAGCATCGATCAGACCAAATACGCAACAGAGATAGTCCATCGCTTTGGCATGCAAGATTGTAAGCCAGTGTCTTCGCCGTGTGATGTTTCACACAAGTTAGCCGCAGCATCTGGAGATACTAATGATAACGTGCCGTATCGTGAAGCTGTTGGAGCTTTACTTTACCTGGTACAGGGTACCAGACCGGATTTGGCCTTTGCAGTCAGTAATGTTAGCCGCTACAACGATCGCCGTGATAGTACACATTGGATTGCGGTGAAGAGAATTTTGAGATATCTCAAAGGGACCGTTGATTATAAGATCAGTTATCGTCGTGGATCGGGTGAATACATCAGCGGCTACGTCGACGCAGATTGGGCCAGCGAACGAGACGATTGCAGATCGTATTCTGGTTACGTCTTCAAGTTAGCAGAGGGAGCTGTGTCGTGGTCGTGTAAACGGCAGGCATCGGTCGCGGTTTCCAGCACTGAAGCGGAGTACATCGCAATGACTCATGCAACCAAGGAGGCGATTTGGTTGCTTCGCTTTATGAACCAATTCAAAAAGCAGAAGAGGATTGAGTTGTACTGTGACAATCAGAGTGCGATGGTAATGGCTAGTAGAGAAGCGTATAGTTCCCGTGCTAAGCACATTGATGTAAGCTATCATTTCATTCGTGAGCATGTATGTAGCGGTTTATTACATCTTCAATACGTTCCATCAGCAAATAATATCGCAGACGGGTTAACGAAGGGTGTGAACGGAATTAAAATGAAGTTTTGTGTAGAAGGATTCGGGATGTACGCTTCCTAGTGGATAAGGGACAGAAATGGTATGATCCGAGTTGGGGTGTTGGATTTCATACGAATTCATACCATCTCTTTTAGGGTTTTCTGGCAGCACTGCCATTACATTGCGTTTGACGTTTCGAATGTCATTTTGCGGTATGTGTTAGTTCTGTCGCGCCAAAACTCTCCATAGGAAAGGTACAATAAAAGGCAGTTCCGATTGTACGCATAAACCAGCAGAGTGTTTTTCGTCAGAGCTTTTTCCGAAATTACAACACTTCGAATCTGGATTCCCCTTCGAAACGTTTACTTTAACACGCGCCCAAAAGGTTCGCCCTGCTTAACGGAAGGTTCTTCGCGTACGTTCGTAGTGCTTAATTCAATTAGAAACCACCTGCTTAATAAATGGGGGGGAAAAGAAACAGAAAGAAACAGGGATTATATCTCCTACCCGCTGTGTCAGCAGCACACATGTCCGTTCGCGAGTGAGATTTTTGTTTTGTTTAGCTTTGCATTGTTTACATCTGCTTGCTGTGCAGAAGAATCGCGCCATCAACTACGGCTGGGCGCTTATCCGGGGAGACAGAAAGATTGCTTATATCAACATTTTATCATCCTGTTGTTGAATCATCTCATTTACACAATGCTTCCGCACACGCGTTGGTGTGTGTGCTTCTGCTCCAAATGCTCTGCGCATTGCAGTAGGCCGGCTTTGTGGCTCGAAAATTCTAGACCGATCCAAGCGTGCTGCGATCTGGAACACATCCGGCAGCATTTGCTAGCCCCAAAGCGAGATCGATGTTTGGACCATCATCATTTTTTGCACATACAATCTGACGCAATACAGAGCACTGTATTCAGCCACCAGCAAGCAATTCGCGCTTTCTCGATGTTCTGCTCTACAGTCAAGGTCCAACAATGAGCACACGAAACACTAGCAAATGATACCACTGAGGGACACACGCACGCACGCACACAGTCGTCAAGATAACAGCCTTAAAAATAATTGTAGCGGGCGAGCCCTACACCAAACAAACACACACACACGGCCGGTTGAATTTTCTTACCTTGCATTTTATCTTGATTTCAGGGAGATATTTGCTTTGATTTTTTGCACCACCGTACGGATTATCTGCAACGAACGGACGAGGGAAAAAAACGGGTAAAATATATGTGACCGCCGGTCGACCAACCCAACTAATGAATCAGTACTTGACGATTGTGGAAATGTGAGATGTGCTTTACGAGGTGGCGATAGGCGCAGCTAAAATTGAACCACCGCGTGATGCGCTACTATACGGCAGTAGGTTAGCGGCAATACATAAAAAGCAGGCGGCCGAAAAAAGCATCGTCTTGTATACATCGAATGCTTCCCCTTACAAACGCGCACACACAGGCTCAGTGCGCGCCAGCGGAAAACGAAAACAAACGATGCATAGGAGGCTACTATGCAAAAAAAACACACACAAGATGCTAATAAGGTAGGCGAGCGAAGCAAAGTGGGAAAAAAATAAAAACAATCGATTCCACCGGATGACTCATGCTGCTATAGACACAACCCTTTAGAAAAAAAAGTACGGTGCTCTCCCAGTTTTTCGTAATCACAATGTTGAAACGCTTATCTCTACCACACACGCATTCGGTGCTACTGTACCTTATCACTAGGGGAAGTTTCGCTAATGGATGATTCCTCGTTCGCAAAGTAGAAGATTTTTATGCTCGACACTCAAACTATGCTTTGCAGAAGTGGCTGGAAAACCTTCGAACCTGCTCGTACGAATTGCGTGTTGTTTCGATTGGAGCTGCACACACTAACAAAACACACGGTATCGTTCTCAGGTGGTCTGACAGCTGGCAATCTAGTCGTTTCTACGCGGGTTGGTCGATAGCGTTTGACAGCTGGCACATTTGACAGAAGGGATATATTTTAAAATGAAATATTTCACTATAGTATATTGGGTAAAAGACTCGAGAAGGCCCCCCCCTGACAAAATTTGTTAGGCGCTGTAGGATTTACGCCTAAAGATATGCAATCCGCAGTACACGTTGCGAGAGCTTCACAGTGAGCTTTCAGTGTGCTTTCAGTGTGGTCAAAATTGGTTGAAGAAAGTCTAATAAAATATTGCTATTATTTGATTAAATCCCCTCTCCACTAATCCTACCATTCATTTTGGGTTACAGGAGCTTCGTACTAGTTTTCAGTCGCACTAGGGGTGAACAATCGGGCGTAAAATATGCACGGCGTTCTTGGACGGTAACGGAACAGTAATTCGATGAATACTTGTTACCGTGCATTGATATTCAGCAAAGGAGGAAACATAAGAATATCATAATCTCAAACCACTTGTTACAATGTATTTTATCAAGTTCTACTCGCTGTCTATTAACAGTATTAAGGAACAATGCACAATGTTTACATCAAATGGGTTTTGACCATACAGAAATCCCACTGTACAACAAAAATGACAGGCCACAGTGCTGCACACAAAAGATTCTAGGGGGGGCCTTCTCGAGTCTTTTGCCGTATATTGTTTTCTTTTTATTGGAAAGTTCGAAAAACCTGCACGACAAGCTGGTAATTATTGTATGAATAAATGACCTCTTCAATAAAAACAGACATTGAGTAGCAGAAAAAGCAGCGCCAAGCCCATCCAGAACCAGTGGAGGTTGGAATGGAACCCACTACCTGAGTGGCAACAACTTGTACTGGATGTTCTTGCTTTTTGTCCCTGCCGCCCCGTTTAATAATATTTAACTCATAGCTACACTTTTGTTTTCGTAATTTAACGTCGTTGCGATAGTTTATTTCGATTTTCCCACCTTCAACAGATCCTTTATGGAAACTGCCTGGACCGTATCCGGCCTGTACATGATGACCGGGCTTAATACGGTTTGATATATTGAGAGGTATTCATCATGCATGCGCACGGTGCTTTACGAACAGATTGGCCACGAGATTTAAAATCTTTCCGAAGAATGTGCACCGGTGTGTGTGTGTGTGCCATGCTCGGGTACTTTATGCTTTCATTCAACATGTTAGACCGATGGAGGGGTAAGTGGATAACATAAGAGTAATATCTGCACAATACAATGCTGCCATTCTTCGCCATTTCCTTCCATCTATACCGATTACAACACGCACGCACACGCACAACAGATAGAGAAAGAAATACATCGATGACAAAAGTAGACGAACGCTTCAATTCCTCGATGCACCGATAATCGATAGGATGTGAAGGAAAATGTTAATCACATCCAGATACAGACAGAGCGCAGCAAACACGTACTCTTCCGGGCTGATCGCGAACTTGTGCTTTCCGCCCATCATTATCTGCGTGTCGTAGACGAGATAGACGGAGAAGAGCAGTGCGCCGAGCGACGAGTAAACCAGCTGCACTGTCTTGCCCGGGATGAAGATGGCAATCACACCGAACAGGCACAGGATGATCATGGCCGTGAACAGAATGCCGCCCATCATTGTGAAATCCCACTTGGTCTGGAAGGCGAACAGTGTCAGCCCGAGACAGACGGCGGCCGTTATACCGAATGCTAGCATGACCTGAAAAGCAAGCAAGTACATCTTTTATAGTGAACTATTGTTTTACACGCTTGAGGAGTTCGGAATCATACCTCTTCCGAGCTGTAGCTTGCCGCCACCATCGAGACGAGGAACGATTCCGCAAACGTGAACAATCCCAGGAACATAAAGTTGGCCGGTGCCTTTCTGCGCAGCTCTCCACAGCAGGAGATAGCAATCAGCGTGCCGAACATCACAAGGAAAGCCACCCAGAACATGCCCGGATGCTGTCGTACCCACAGGTTCGTTGGCTTATGGTTCATTACAAAGGCAACAAACACGAATGTAATCGATAGTTGCAGCTGTGGTCATGCGTTAGAAAGTTTAGGAAGGTTAAACACTTTTCCTGCCGAATGTAGGGCCCATTCTTGTTTCTCCAGATGCATTACTTACGGTCAAAATGGAGTACACCTTCTTAATGAAACCGCGACGAATGGATTGATCATTGAAATCGAACCCTTTCACCGATGCTGATTCGGCATCGTACGGTACGTACCCGTCCGGCGATCCGGCTGAAGGCGCGAACGCGCTCGGGTGAAATCCGGCCTGCATTCCCGGCTGCATACCGGGCTGCATACCGGGTTGCATTCCGGGCTGCGGTGCAAATCCGACACCATAGCCCGGCGGCTGTGGGTACGATGGGTTACTGAAAAACTGCTGCTGATCACCTGCAAACCCAGAAGCAAACAAGCACGATTAGGAAGATTTTGATGATGTAGCAGCTGCAGCATCTAGCCAAAACAAACAGACTCCCGTTTCAAGTGTTTCGCTAGGCAAACAGCGTTTCGTAAGCAGAAAACCGATACCAATCACTTGATCGATTGATTGCTCAAGCAATCAATTAAGCTATTGTACCTTGCATTGTTACACCGTCTATATTACGTCGAATGCAGCAATAAACAAATACGTGACTAATTCTTTAACTTCTCTGAAGAATCTGGGATTTTTTTCCTTCTACATCGACAGACGAAGCTTCCGGATGACAGATGAGACAGTCGGGCACGGTGGTTGGGTAGACGGACATTAGCATACCGTTATTTTCTATTGCGCATCACAATATTTTCAGTCTCCTATTGCTTACTAAAATATTGTAAAGTTAAATATAATGCACAAAATACGTAACGATTTTTCGATAAGATAAATAGTATTGGATATGCTATTGGAACTCAGGTAGATTGCTATATATTCTTCCGTGTGCTATCGGTGCGCTAACGCTGCTAAACGTGCTAAAGCATTCATTTACCAAATGGCGTAACTGGATACAAAAATTCCACAATTTTCTGTGTTAAATGCCTGTTATGAATGCCTATTCACATATTTTAATTTTTTTAAGCAAAGCTAAGATTGACGGTAAGCGGGTGCTTCGAGCCTTGCCGTTCAAAGGACCTTGCCAATCAAAATCTAGTATCGTCTAAAGGACCTCCTCATTCAATGGTCATCCTCGTCCAAAAGGAAAATCGCTCTAAAAAGGGCACAAAACGATAACTTCTTCCCACTCCAGAAGGCCTTAAGAGAGGGTAGCATCAGAGTTCAAAGTTCTCCAAGATATTTAAGTCCTTCTCAAACCTCTCCTAACGCCCGTAGCATAGGCAGAGCTTGTCTTTATTATATTATCAGCATTTTATGTTCATTGAAGCCAGTTTGAATTGAAATGCAATCACATCGGACGGTAAGTTAGGTCGACCTCTTCGACGATCGTTAGCCCACCGAAACCTGGCAAGCTCAGCCATCGCTGCACGATGGTGAGGGTACAGCTCATATGCCATTGTACTAAGCTTTGTCTTGCCTTGGCTAGGCTCTGCCCTGTCCAGTGTTTAGTGTCGAATCTTTGGTAGTGGAAGGGTGCCATCAGTCTAGCGGATAAGGCTTTGGACGATGTTCCTTACAAAAGACCCTTAAAACAAGATCCCCTTCGACAAGACCTCTAAACCCCCCAAGACCCTTTTGTCGAGGACCCTTTAGTTATGCTTACAGACCATCTCGTTAGTCTTTATCATGGTGCACCAATCAAGATGAGATTGACCACGACCACGTGCTCATTTCAATGGATATTTAAATTTTCATTTCCCCTTCAAAATTCAAATAATTTAAATGACATTCGTTATAACGACATTTCCTGAACCGTTAACGAAAAAAAACCAAAACAAGCGTACCACCGAGATGTAGAGATTCGGCATTCGGCTCTAGCGCTTTTCCTTCCAGCACCCCAAATCCGTCCCCTTGTCCGATGCTCCGATTTGCTGGCCAGGCATCTCCACCGCTATCCTTACGGCAACGGCGCGGTACGGCGGGAGCACGATAACAGTGCCATTGCACATGCGCATCCCGACCTTTGCTCGCGACTTTGCCAGGTTCAGGTTGTGGTGATGAGCAATGTTTTGAAGCACAAGAATCTGCACGGGACGGGAGTTATTTACGTGTCATCTGTGACTTCGGCCAGCAGCGCCAGCAGCAGCACGAGCAGCAGCTGCAGCCTGCCCAGTGAAAAGGATTCTTCGGTGGTGGAATTTGCATGGGTACACGGGGCAGCGAGTGCCATCTTCGCTAGGGCACATCAGCACAGGGATAAAGCACCACAAAAAAAAGAAACAACCAATCCTTTCCATTCCATCCATCATTTCCTGCAAACTTCACCTGCCTACCTACCGCGTACCCACCACCATCCTGCCCCCTCCCAGGCAGAGCAAATCCAATTTTCAGTTCCGTTGCCATTTCGTACATTTTTTGGAGTATTCGGTGTAAAGCCAGCCAGTGCAGCAGTTTCTGGTGTGTGTCTGGAAAGAAAGCGGGAACGCTAACGAAAAGCAGTCCGGAACTCAAACCCGTGTAGCAAATTATGAAACCTGCATTATCAGCGGCATATGGCACTAGCATCAATCGGTAAGTAGAGGAAGCGTGGGGGAACAGGAACAACCGTAGCCAAAGAACAACCTGATTATTATGTCAACAAATTCCTGCTAGTTTTTGTTGGTAGCTCTCCCGCCCTGCGCCACACCACTCGCTCTCTCCCTCTCTCTCTCTCTCTCTCTCTCTCTCTCTCTCTCTCTCGCACCCGGTCGAAAAAGGATGTATCGCCGAAGCGCTTACAGCTCTTCTGCCAGTGGATCGAAGTCTCAACATCCGGTGTATAATTAAGAGCAAAAGCCCTCGAAGCGGATGATTGGGGAACGCTCGCTGAGGAGGATGTTCCTTCTTTGTGTCACGTTAGTTGTCTCGGCGCTAAACATCAGCTAGTATCGATGCATCGTGCCGATTTGATGCCGTGCCGTGCGTGTGTTCTGATTTGAAAGTAATGATTATATAATCAGCCCCACAAGTGAACGTGTGTGGGTGCGTGAGTGGGCGGTGGGAGCTTGTCAGGGGTGTTGTTAATCCAATGTTTGTCCGTTTTCAAGTGCCTGGTTTTCAAGTGTTTTTATGAGACATTCCGTTTTTCTTTCCCTGTTGCCCCCTTGTCATGTACACAGCTTCATCCCTGTGCTGGGGTGAATGCTTCTTTAGTGAGGTGACTAGTGTCCTTCGAGAGGCTCCAATAGTCCTGATACTACTTACAGTGTTCCGCTTGATTGGCCTGGTTTTTTGCGCTCTACATCTCATTATCATGTTCGGCGAACTTCAATTTCTTCCCTTTGTGCTTTCGCTTGTTCCAGACGTAAAGTTCCCAACTCTCGACGCCCGCGGAACTAGTGGCACATGCATAATCTGTCCGCGACCGTACCCGATCACATCCGGTAAGAAAAACGGCCCACAAAAACGAGAAAAATAGGAGTTGCCATCATACTGTTACGAGCCCCGGGGAAATGCTACCGACAATGAGGCACCACCACTACCACCCCTACTACTACTACCACGACGCCACGGCGTTACCCTGGAAACGGTTAACAACGCGGTGGGTGCTTTGTTGGATGGTGTTGGCCGTGTTTGCCGAGCGTATCTCTTCGACCGGCGGCGATCCGGAGACCACGCTGCTGGTACGCGACGGTACCGGAATTCATTATGCCGCCCTGTCCGGACCGAGCGGAATGGCAGCGGAAATGTTGAAAGCACATCCGGCCGGTTCGTTCTCGGTCGATGACGGGTCCCAGCCCGTGTTTCCGGACCGGCCGGATGCCGTGTACTTCGCGGTGGCAGTTACCGGCGGTGCGAAGCTGTGGGGCCGCACGTTAGCTCGCACGCTGATCGATATGGGACCACCGTTCGGAAATCCGCAAGGGCCACCGCTGCGGCCGATCTACATCAACCTGCCGGACAGTGGGCGCTTCTCGTCGAAACTGATGACGACGGCGTGCGATGCAATCGACGGTATGCCGCTGGCCGGGATGGTGATTGTGGGCGATAGTTCGGCGGCGAAATCGCTCGCCCTGGCTGGCAACGCGATGAAGGTGCCGGTTCTGTGGGCGAAGGGAGGCATTGCGTCGCTGCATAACTCCTACGATGAGGTGGGTGTCCTTGACGCGATCTTTGCACGCAAAAACCAAATTAATGCATCATTTTGTTGGCCTCGCTTTCGTAGCTCTCAACCAAATTACAAGCAATACTGCAGCCATCCTCTAGGGAAATTTTTGAAGCCATTAGAGCAACCTTTTTACAAGTGAGTATTACTGGAGCGGAAATGGTGGATTAGGGAGGATTTTGTAATCGCTCTTTGGTTGGTTCTTTTCAAGGTTCACTGGCATTCATACCATATTCTGTGCGATGTCGATACGTACGTTCTTATCAGTGGCAAGAAGGGTACTCCACTGCGCCAGAAACCACTGAATCCGATTATCGTTACGCTACCGACGAACTTTGATTTAATTTACAAGTAAGTATAACTCTGATGTAGAAAAAGCTTGCCCCATCCTTCATATCCTTTTTTCCGGCCCCAGGAAACTAGCGTACATTTCACGATCCACCAAGGGCGTCGTGTTGGTGCTGTGCAATCTGAAGGTGGCACGTCTCATAATGGCCGAAGCACAGCGCATGAAGATGCTGAACGGTCACTTTGTGTGGCTCTGGATGGATACAACGTCGGCGACCGAGTTTTACGACTCAGGGCAACCGTCCTACGACTCCAAGCAGCCGCTCGACGTAGGCGTTGGCCTTGGAGGACGGAGCGAGCTGGAGACCGACTTTTACGACACGTTCGATATGCGGCATCAGTCCCATCTGGCCGATCTCGTCGAGCGAAGGATGGAATTTGAGGATTTTGATCCACGGCGCAAAAATCGAACCCGTTCGTATCTGGATGGTCAAGCGGTTCGGTTCGGTAGTGCGGCGCTGGTAAATCCCAAACCGGACAGTACGGGTGATGGTTCGTCGGGTGCCGCGAAACACGGCAAAAACCGTCGACCGGCGGAAAAGTCTAAAAACGGTCGTAAAAATACGGCCAACAATAACACGGTAGTTAATGTGGCCCGGCGAACGGAACGATTCGAAGAACTGACGGCCGATTCGGACGAGTTTGAAGACTTTGACGATGAGCGCACGTTGCCACTGAGCGGGATGAACTCCGAGGATGAGCAGTATCCAATGCCGGCCGGTTCCGATGGAACGTCGGAGATGAAGCTGAAGCGTAGCAGCGAGTACCTGAAGCTGCACAACACCTCCGGCCACGTGCTGTTCCACCACAACCAAGACTTCCCGGTGGGGTTGCTTGCGCTGCGCCCGATCAAGATGAAAATTGATCGTCATTTTATACGTGCCGCCGTACGATTGTTTGCGGCAACATGGGCCAAAGTCGAGCGGGACGATGCACCGGCGGTGGGAAAGGGTGGGCGACCGGCGGGACGTGATGGCCCGGGACCGACCCAGCGTGGAAACACGCAGGACCAATCGAAAGTTCCCCGAGGGCAGCAGCGGCCGGTGCAGATGCAACAGAAACGCTCCGTAACGGTGCGCCCGGACACGGTCCCAACCGGCCCGGAGGGAGATACAGTTTTAACATTACCAGTTAACAGTGCAAATACGCAACAAAGTGTTCACGAGCCCTAGTTTATTGGGCCAGCAGCAGCGGCAGCAGCAGCGAGCGGAGGACGAACCGTCACAAACGACCCCGCCGCACGGAACGAACGATATTATTTCGCCTATAAGCAATAGTAGTGCAAACTTACGTGATGTCAGTAGTACAAATAGTTCTAGAGTTAAGCGTCAAAGCACCTGGTGGTCAGCGACCACGAATCACAAATACAACCCGGAGCGGGGTGGCAGTGACCGCAGTCGAGGCAGTGGTCGCGGGGGAGCTACACGGTACAAGGGAGGTTGCATGGGTACAATTAATCGTGCCGAGCAGGCCAAGGCCTTCAATTTTGCCAAGTAAGTAGCGAGAGAGAGAGCACATGAGGATATTAAGTATACTAAGCTACTTACGTCTCTTTGTCACAGGAATCTGCAAGCTAATGCCCGCAAGCGCTGTCCGGATTTCCGATAGCGAGCGGGTTTATCGAAAAGTCGCTGGTTAGCCACTTCGAAATGCTGAACCTCGTGCCGACAGCGAGACAATCATCATCAACACCAAAGGGAGATTACCCCAGTGGAGATCGGGGAGAAGGTGGACGATCGGTTAACGGGACGGCAGCAAGTGGGATGGGTAATACGGCTGGAACCGGTGCCGCGACGAAGTGGCGCCGTGTGGGACTGATCACGGGACGTTCGGTGCATCTGGATACGATCATATGGCCCGGTGGAGATGTAACAGTGTCCGGTAAGTAGTATTCTTCTTAACATAGCTCTAAGGGAACATTTTGTTAATAAGTTTCTCAATACCTTCCCAACAGGGCTAGCTGGCAAAGCGAAAACCATGTTCCGGGTGGTGGTTTCTGTCGCGCCACCGTTTGTGATGGAGTCTCCCGTGAACGAGGAAAGCCAGTGTTTGCGGGGTTTAATCTGCTACCAGATATACACCACCGGACGACACAATCTGACGCTGATGTTTAACGAAATTGAGCGTCGCAATCGGTTGCGGGAAATCAATCAATCGCCCAACCACTACCAGGAGGAGCAGCATCAGAAGTATCCGCTGTATCGGTAGGTATCATTAGTCTACAAGCTGTGGACTCTCACAAAGACTTAATGTAACAGAAAGACTTCGTCGTCTGAAGAGCACTACACAACCCAGCAGCACCTCGTCGTACACGCCTCATCTACTGAAGGCTTTTGAGTTATTTAACAAAAGACCTCCTAATCGAAAGGACCGTTCAAGTCAAATCTATCAGGAGACACCGTCGTCTCTAAGGGACCTCTTCAAACAAGAGTCCTCTTAATCAAAGTTAAAGGACCTCGTCCATTAAGTCTCATCCACCAAGAGACCTTATAATCCTCTTCCAAGACAAATTTCCACCAAAGGCTGTCTGAATTTAAATGGCTTTTCAAAGCTGCATCCTGGATATGGCTTATGTACTGATTATATTCTCTCAATTCCATGTAGAACACGCTGTTGTTACGGCCTATCGATGGATTTGCTGCAGAAACTGGCCACGGAGATCAACTTCGACTTTCATCTGTACATCGTGCACGATGGACTGTTCGGGCGGCGTGTACCACCACCGGCCGAACCATCGGAACCAGCACCAAGGAAGCCAACGCTACCAATTAATGTAGAATCAAAATCAAAGTTTGACGGTATGTTTGGCAATGTAGCAATACTCCTGTAGTAACAACATTAACGAGCTTTCCTCCTAATTTGTAGCACAATCGGGAAGAAGCTTAAAACGAGGATCGAAGTTGAAGCATTCACAGGCCGGCATGAACGCTACCAGAGAGGAAATGCCACCCTATCCGTTTGAATTCTCGACCGCACCACCAGTGCGCACCCGGCAACAGTGGAACGGTGTGATTGGTGATCTCATATCCGGCACAGCCGATCTTTCCTTTGCACCGCTAAGTGTGTCGAAGTGAGTACTGATACTAACAGGGCTTATTGCTACCAGAAATGCCTCTAACGTTCCCCTCGTTTTCGTAGGGCACGTTCGGAGGTGATCGATTTTACGATACCATACTTCCACGGTGGTGTATCGCTGCTGGCCGCACCGGAAGCGGCCACCGACATACCTTTGCTAGCGTTTCTGCTGCCCTTCTCGCCAGAGCTCTGGATAGCCATCTTTACCTCGCTGAACGTTACCGCCGTGGCGGTGGCGATCTACGAATGGTTGAGTCCGTTCGGGTTGAATCCGTGGGGCCGGCAGCGGAGCAAAAACTTTAGCATGTCGTCGGGTATGTGAGGAAACGAAGTTGTGTCCTTGAGAAGACTAACATTTTTTACGAATCTCTATGCGAACAGCGCTTTGGGTAATGTGGGGCCTGCTGTGTGGACATCTGGTCGCCTTCAAGGCACCGAAATCGTGGCCCAACAAATTCCTCATCAACGTGTGGGGTGGCTTCAGCGTAATATTCATTGCCTCGTACACTGCCAACATTGCGGCGCTGATTGCGGGTTTGCTGTTCCATAACGAGGCAAAATACTACGAAATGTCGGTAGGTATCGGTGGCCATTGGCGATCAAGAGTCCTCTCAAAATATACCTCCTAATTCCTCCTAATGCCTCTGGCTTTCAGATGCTGACGCAACGCGTTGGTTCACCGATCGCTACGGCAGCCGAATCGTACGTCCAGCAGAACGACAAACGACTCTGGGAACACATGAAAAAGTATCAGCTGCAGAGCATCGACGAAGGCATCGAACGACTAAAGTACGGTGTACAGAAGAGCACCCAGAATTGATAGGAATACTTCATCAATTATTAATCGCTTTCTTCACAGGAACCGCACGATCGATCTGCTGATGTGTGATACGCCCATACTGGATTACTACCGTGGTACTGACCAAAGTTGCTCCCTGCAGCGAATAGGGGATAACTATATTGAAGATTCTTATGCGATAGGCATGTCCAAAGGGTAAGGTGGAAGACTACGCAAACTCTCATCTAAGATTTCTAGTACACAACTCCCCGTGTCTCGTAGGTTCCCGCTGAAGAAAACCATGTCGGCTCTGATCTCGAAGTACTCCAACGATGGCTATCTGGACATACTGACAGCAAAGTGGTACGGCGATCTGCCCTGCTTTAGGCTGGACCGCGAAATGGCACAACCGAAACCGCTGGGCGTAACGGCCGTGGCCGGCGTCTTCCTGCTTCTGGGCGTCGGTATGGTGCTCGGTGTGCTGATCCTTATCATCGAGCACGTGTTCTACAAGTACACGCTCCCGATACTACGCCACCAGCCGAAGGACACCATCTGGAAGAGCCGTAACATCATGTTCTTCAGCCAGAAGCTGTACCGGTTCATCAACTGCGTGGAGCTAGTGTCACCGCACCATGCGGCCAAGGAGCTGGTGCATACGATCCGCCAGGGACAGATTACCAGTCTGTTCCAGAAGAGCGTCAAACGGGTAATGTATGGCCGGGGAAAATGGCTTTTTGGTGCTTGTCTAAATTTTTCTGTTGCTTGTGGTATTTCCGTTTGTGTAAGAACAACCCCCAATTCGACCATGTACAGCTTACCCGAGCAAGGTCGTTTTCCCTCGCGCAGTGCCTCTCGTAACGTAACTCGGTTTGTTTACTTGTTTCGCCTACTAACGCGCGCTTTCCTTTCGGCCCAGAAGGAGGATGAGCAGAGACGCCGGCGCAAGAGCAAGGCCCAGTTTTTCGAGATGATTCAGGAAATACGCAGGTAAGCCAAAGCCAGCCCCTTCCGTCCCGTGCAGAGTGCAGTGTGTTTTATGTAAGCGTGTGTGCGTGTGTGCTTTTAAATACCGACACTAGAAACATCAAACTCGACAGGGTGCAGCTGGACACGGACGTGGACGCATCGCTGTCGGCAACGTCGGAAAGCACCTCGCAGGCACTGCTGCCCGAGGTTCATCCGGCCGGTTCGCGCTCTGTCAGCGTCCGCCTCCACCAGTCGCCGGGCCAGTCCGGGCCGTTTATCGCGGGCCGGATTCGGGTTTGGCAAAGTCCCGGGATGGAGGCAGCAAAAGTTCGTCCTTCTCATCCTCGCTCAATGTGCGCCGGTTTAGCACGGACAGCATCATCAGCGAACGGCTTGGGACGATTGGTCGGCGGCTGAGTCGGGATGCAGCAACGAGCTCACCACCGGACCTGTCCCATCACTTCGAAACGTTCGGTAAGGGTAGCTCGGCCGAGCCCGGATCAAGCTCCAAGTTCGACACATACTCGGGTAAGAACAATAGCAAAGAGAGCGTGTCCGTGTTCAAGTGTGACACGTTCAATGGTAAGCTAACGCCTGCCGGTGGATTAGACACGATAGACACGGGCCGTGATGCTGGCGCGGAAGGGCGCGTTAAACCAGACGGTGAGGAAAAGCCTATCCTACCGGCCAAGACCAAAAAGCGTTCGCGCCGCTCACCGCTTAACCTCGAACTGTACGAAACGGGCCGCCGGCGGCTTATTCCCATCAATGAACGGGTAGCGCAAGGACTTGCACCTCCCTTTCTCGAGGCCGACACTGGCAGTGCCATGTTGCGCGACAAGCTACACGAAGAATTGCGTCTCAAGTATGGACAAACGCGGTGGAAGAGCTCACAGGCAGAGGACGTGATCGTTACAGTGTCGTCGGGCGATACGGGGAACCACAACGGAGTCAAACCAAAGCGGCCCAGCCGCCGTACTTAGTAGAAAACTGTAACAAAAACTGCAAACACCAAGCTAACATAACTCGTTTTAGGCAGCGTAGAGGAGGGCATTTGGGCGATCACGTTTAGAACGGTTCGATCTCCAACTTGTCACTCCACTCTATCTATATATCCTCTAATCGATCGACTAGCGACTACTCGGGTATCGGAAGGTGATACGAAACTCCAAAACTTTAGCACCTGATAACAAAGGAACCTGAAATGGGATTTTTACGCAAAACGTGTATAGAAAATTTGTCCCACGAAGGGGACGTGTAGAAAGATCTCCATTTTCTACCGCAGAACGCAGACTTCATTACTTGCAATGGAGACCCGGAGCAAACTGTAGCAGCTACTGCCAGTTGCGTATTGTGTACGTATCCCTCTCAGTGATCTAAAATGGATGCATTTAGAAAAAGTTTTTCAGTTATCCGGTCTGCGCCCTCAGAGAGTTGGAAGACACAAAAAAAAACGCACACACAAACTCACACATCGTAACGAAGCAAACAAACAAACGACAAGGACAAAGGCCTGGTGTTAGGAACATTTCTTCTATCTGTCCGATGGCAGCATTATCTGTGTCTCTAGGAGTGCCTACTTTAAATATAAATCTCGTTAGCTAGCCTTCTCCTGTGTTCAGTGGACGTTAGGTTATTCTACCGATGTGACATATGCGGGGCACCATTCGGTTTTGCAGTAGCTAAGCTGGGGGGTGAGTGAGCTGTTGGCTTACCAATGGTTCGTTTCTTGGGTTTGCCACGCCTGAAAGTATGCATGGGTTTGTTGGTAGGAAAGTTGACAAGTTTACGATAGAAAAAAAGTATATTTTGCATTCTTTCAGGCGCTAGGCGAGATCAAAGTTTCAACCCAGCAGTGAGTTGTTGGCTCGCCGATGGATCGTTTCTTGGGTTCACAACGCCTAAAACTATGCAAGAGTATGTTAGTTGATGCTTGTTTGAGGGAAGGTAGGCCAGTTGGATGGATGAACGATAGGAAAAAAACCTATATCTTGCATACTTTCAGGCGTCAGACATTATACCAAAGATAGAGCCCAAATCGGTGAACGTTTTGCAAGGAAAACAAGAAGCCCCGTTACAAACTATACATGATTTGTCGACCTAATATAGTAATTGATGTCTTCTGTAGAAACTTGGGAGTGTGCTAAGAGCATGCGTGCATGTGCGTGTATGTGTGTGTGTGAGAGAGAGAATGAGTGTGTGTGAGAGAGAGAGATAGAAGAGGTAAACGAACGAAACGATTCGAGCCGCTCGAACGAACAGACACGATCGCGTGTTAAACTCTACGTTTTACCGTAACTTTTATTTACGTATGTGCCGTACCGTATTGTGGAAAAGGGTGCTTAAGCTATAAAAGGTGAACATAGAACATGTGTGGTCCAATTTCAAAAAGCAATTGCAATTGTTCTTTATCGCGATTTCTTCTATTACTATGATGCACACGGCGTTAATCGCCATAAATGTACAATTTTACTGACAAAAAGGCGGGTTCATGATGTATGTGAGGACACAAAATTTGCCATTCGAAGCTACTTCTGTTTCGTTTTATGATCACGTTTAGTTTTCAAACAAGCTCAGCTCAGTCATTTTTCTTTTAAAAAAACTAAAACAGATGCAGCGACGTGACGGTAAGATGGCAGCAGCGCGACAGTGGAAGCAAATAGACTTAAAAACGAAGCAAACAGTACACTAAACATCAAGAAATGGTCTGAATTATAAGTTCTACGAATTAGGTGAATCAAAACCAATAACAATACTATATTTAAACGCTAAGCTAGCTTTAAGATGAGAAACCAAACAAATAGATTAGTAAATAGTGTAAAGCCGAGCGAAACAAACGACTACTCGGCACCTGTGCACGATGACATGTACATTCAAACTAGTGAGAACCCGTAAAGTACGTGCATCGTGTCACTGTGTCCTTAAGTTGAGTTCAACTGTTGGTCGGTTCCTAGCGATCGATTGGTTAAAAAAACTGTTACAAAAATTGACGCAACATTCTACAAACGAGCAACAGAATCTATTTTAGCGATGAGTTTCTTCTCAAGCATTAGTTACAAGATGATGTTCTCTATACGAAAAAAAACAAATTGAGAAGAAAAAAAACAAAACAAAGGCGAAATCATACAGTTTTTTAAATCGAATTTCAAAAAACATCAACCAATCTATTAGTACGAAAGTGTTGCAAATGCGACACAGATCGAAAGTGGAAAGGAAAGAAGAAAACATCTCTTACAAACAAACGCCAAATATATTAATTAGTATGCAGCAAAAGAGGAGTGGAACGGAATATTATATCGTCTATTTAAGAGTTGTCGTAATTTGAAGAGAAGAGGACAAAACGTCTAGTTTAGAGAGAAACTAACGAGTAGTTGTGTATTTGTTTTGCGATATTTTCGATTGTAGTAGAAACATTGAAAAAAGTTAAGGAAAATGTAAAGAAAGGAAAGCAAAAAAAAGCAACCGAGCAGAAAGACAAGAAAACGATAGCAAATATTAAGAAGAGAAAAAAAACAACTAAAAAAACTCCAGCACACTACCAATAGATTTGTAGAATTTGGAATTACAAGACTAGATGAGCAAGCAAGAGTATATAGCGTTATAGGTATAAATATACATATATATATACATCTTGACACACGCACACCAACACACTTTGAATACGTACAAGAAAAACAACTCTTTTAAAAGCGAAACTTCTCTCACACACACACACACACACATCAAACACGCACACACAGACGTACATGTGCTGCATGTGGGGTGATGGAAATCTTATGATACACCAAAACAATCTTATTTCGTGTGGCACACTTTACCTCCAACAATTGCCTATCATTTTATTCCCTGAGAAGAAGGAGAAGAAGCCCGCACGGATTCGGGCTGGCCGCAGCTGCTGGAAGGATGCTAAGCCGGTGGGAAAAAGATGTCTTTTAGCAGAGACTATCGTTAGTCGCGGTGTTTAATATTTAAAGAGAAAGAGATAAAGAGAGAGCGAGGGAGAGAGCCACTTCGTTTGTACTGCAAGGTTCCTTAGACAGAATGATAGATTAGTATACCTGTGTTCCCACCCTGTTAGTATACCTGTTACTTTTTCTGTGATGCGTTTTTATACTAATTTAGAACAAAAAAAACACTCACCAACACACCTACACACACACACACCACTATAAGTGCCAAAAGCGTCTACGAGTTTATGTACGTACGATCATCTTTCATCAGCGATGGATCTATTTGTAAAAGAAAGCAACCAAAAGCATAGTCCTCAGATTCCAGATTTTGTCAGCACTCAGACCGTGTGCTCCAGGACGGTACCCTTCCAGCAGCTGTGGCCAGTAGAGTAGTGGCAGTAGCAAATGTAAAGTGTACTACAAAAAAAAACCCGTTGTCTGTTTTCCACTTTTAATCGAAGAGAGAACGTTGCCGAGAGTGTATCGTGCTGAGCACAACCGCAAACAAAAAAAGAAAAATGATATTTACCGCAACAACAACAAAAAACTGTTCGCACAAGATCGTGTAGTGATCGCGTATATACTTATACGATAGGCCAAATTGTTTAGCCCTCTTTTCCCTTCCCCCTCCCGAGAATGGGTGTGTTACGAACGAGTTAGATAGTTTGAAGAGATGCAGAGTGCTTGCACGAAAAGGTGCAATAGTGGTAGAAAGAAGTGTTTGGAAAGGAAAAACTAGGACCACATATGCTCAAACCGTTCCACATGGAACAAGGGGCTTGTTGTGTTTACGTTTTAGCACCATTACTGTTCTCCTCTTGTACTGTTCTAGATGAAAATCTGCACACGAGAAATATTATAGTGAAAAGTGAAAAAAAGGGCGCGAAAATAAAACCGACGTCCGAAATGTCTGCTCCTCCTCTGTCTGTTAGAGCAGGAAAAGCGATAGTGTTTCTATTTACGATGAAAAGTAGTTTGTTTTTTTTGCTCCACCCAATTCCGATTGCGAACGGATAGAATAGTGTGATGAAACACGTTAGCACTTCATACACGTACAACACAACACAACACACACTGAGACATACAAAGTACACCGAACACTGATTCATTCACAGAGATAGAAACACTAACGAAACTCTATAGTAAAGCCAAGAAACAAAACTATATATATTTGTAGATAAGAAACTGTTATCTTACCAAAAATAAAATCGGAAACGTCCATTGAATCGCATTGGAGAGTGAATTGTTTCGTTTTTCAAGGGGAGTTTTAAGATGATATCACTTTCCATACTCTCAGTTTATATTATAACTGACAGTGCCTGAAAGAGGTACAGCAACTTTTGGTAAGTATTTGTAAGATAGTAAGGTAATAATTGCTAATGAGCTGTTACTATTAACTATAAGCCTGCCAGATTTTATGTAAAATGATATTTCTTTCGCTAAAAAACTCCTTATTTTAAAAAATAATTTCAATTGTTTGAAGTGATTTATGGATGGAGGCGCCTGGTACTTGAAAAAAAAGGATAGGTAGTAAATGGTTTAAAGCAGCCTCAGAGAAGTTTTAATATTCACCTAAGGTAGAGAGCAGAGCAAAATATTACTATTCATCTATTCTGTTTATTTTTAATAATTTTCCCTTTCTCGAAACCCCCTTATTTTGTGAGGCATAAAAAAGTCTAATAAATAATTCGATGGAGGCGCCTAGTACTTTGTGAAACAAGGAGACGTAATAAAAGACTTATATTATCTTCAGGGAAGTTTTTGTTTTTCACTTCGGTGAAGTATAAAATAGAATATTATCCTTTGAAACTAATCTGGATTTTTACGTATTATTTCCTAGGTCAAAGACCTCTTTTGCTTGGGAAAATAAAAACAAACAAATTAATCAATTAATGGAGACGTATTCCCAGTACTTGGAATAGTAAGGATACGTACTATACGAAAGAAACGCTGATTTTCAATTGTTTTTGATCCACAAAAACCAGCCGGGGATTATGGCATAGCCGTATTTACATATAATGTTTTCATTTCTTAACATTTCTGAGGTATGCCTAACATATGTTTTGGTTCCTGCTGTGCTTTTTTGAGAGCCTCTACGATCAACATAGAGGCATAAGATACTTTTATAAGCACCATCATCCGTTCA
This sequence comes from Anopheles stephensi, assembly GCF_013141755.1. Lineage (NCBI taxonomy): Eukaryota > Metazoa > Arthropoda > Insecta > Diptera > Culicidae > Anopheles > Anopheles stephensi. Next base: position 21,672,497 of record NC_050203.1, read on the forward strand.
ATCTGATCGGCGCTAGAAAGGTTTTATCTCAGACGAGGGAGCTGAGTTTCATGCAATAATATCAATCAAATCCTGGATGTTTATCCCAACTTACACATCGCTTCTCCTCAACAGTAGTTTGCCTCATCTTACAGTCACCCAATGCTGTTGGAAAGCCGGGATCACCCCCTATAAAACATTATCAAGTTTCTTGAGACAGTTAAAAAATATATTATAAAATCCTGTCTTCAATAGGTCCTTAACCATTTCCAAATATTTTACATCTCCTTCTTTTTTGGCTCTACAACCTCGAAAGGTCTCGGTCTGCCATTTCTAGCCTACTTTGACTTGATTTTACCCATAGCAAGGTAGTGGCGATCTGGATGGGATTTGAACCCCGGTCCGGTCCTGCCGAGTGAAGTCCAGCGCCGCTGTCGCCTTGGCCACAGGACCGCCTCAAAAATATTTTACATAGGCAGTTAAAATATTACGCGTGTACAAAATTTCCAATTAAAGTTCTTTACTTGTTTTCATCTGAGCCGCTACAAATCAACTGATAACGTTAACTTCATGTCTGCACATATGAGGTCAGATGCAACCGATCATGGACAAATGGGTGGAACGATAAAATGTTGACTTAAATGTATATTTTATGTTAACTTATTTAAAATATAAAGAAATATGTTCAATAAATCCACAATACAATCTAGTCTAGAAAACTTATCCTCAAATTGTACTATAAGCCTCAACATACGAAATAGGCAAAAAAAATCTTTTTAATTTTCAAACCATTTCCCCCTTTAATGATCAAAAATAGTACATTGTTGTGCGGTAATCAATAAAGTCGTTAATGTTTATCTCTATCGTAAAGCTAGCGCCATTCATAAAGCAGCAGTATCGATTACAATTCTATCCTGGATTGATCGTGCTTGGTCTTTCATTCACAACCGATCGACGCTCAAACGTCTTATCATTTTCCGTTTCAGTTTCAGGGGGTGTTTTACTGTGGCACCCAAAAACAAATCATCTGTTCAATGAAAAGCTGTCAGCATTTATCGCACTACCAGCGCGGCCAGTTAGTCCGAACCGGTTCCTATAAAAGGCGAGCGATTCGAGCAGTACGGTTCAGTTAGTGCGAACCCGCAGGAAGTGATCGGAACAAATAAAGCCCCTCTAGCAGTGAAGTGAACTAAAGTGTACAAGTGAAGTGTTCTGGTGAAGTGAAAATGGTTCAGTGTTGCTGAAAGTGTGACGATTGTTAGTGCAATGGGGTTTAATAAATCGAGCACCCTTGCACTATACGTGCTGTTGTGCTGGGTGTTTTGTTCTGTCGCCGGTGGATTTGAGGATCAGTAAGTGTGGATTCATTGTGAAATGAAAAAAATTAAATATAGTGTTATTAAGGACCTTAAGAATGATTTTCGTGTAAAATCTATCATAGACATACAGAGACAAGAAGACGAGAACTGGGCGTATACTGTGTGTCGTGTGGTGAATGAGTAGAAATACGCCTCCCAGATAAAGTGTCAAAACAAGATAAAGTGATCTTCGTTTGATGTATTAAAACTTTTATTTTTATTAAGACGATCGAAAAATGAAAGGGAAAGAAATGTAGAAATGTAATAAGAAATTTTAAACATCTAAAAAACAGAAACTTCAACTATCAATGGGTTGGTTAAAGATTTTCGCCACATTGCCTAGCATTCAAAAAAGGGGCGTACATCGTTATCTGTGAACACTTCTCCAACGACAAGATGATAGTAAAATTGGTGATCATGAAGACGACTTCCAGATGTTGCTTGATGTTTAATTTTCACAAATAATTAATTTACTCTAAAATAAATAGAAATTCATGAAAATTGTTAAAAATGTAGCGTAAAAGACAATTGTTCATCTCGCATTTACTTGCAGAGCCAAAATACTCGCCACCAATGGGCACATTATCATTGAGTCGGCGCAAGATCGCAACATCACCTTCTACATGAAGGGTAGCGGCCATTTAAACATCGGCGGCCTGAGTGTGGAGCAGGTGCTGCGGACATTGTCCAAAATGATGATCGAAGGTCGATCATCGCCCGACAGTCAAACGTTTCTGCCCGGTGGCAGTGTGGCCGATCAGGTACAACTGCTGGCCACCTACGTGAGCGGTCCGTTCGGGTTGATCAAGCGAGTTGAAACTCTCGAGCAGGAGTAAGTGTGCATCGACGGTGAGTTGCATACAGGCCTCCTCATCGCCAAATCCCCTTCATTGTAGATCCTCAACACGCAACACCACCCAGATGCATCCGCGCATCGGTGCGCTGGTACGTCGCGTCCGGAACGTCGAGACGAAGCTGGCAGCACTGTTGACAACGCTGCAAGCGAACCGGTGCGCCAGTGGACCGTGCCAGAACGGTGGCACCTGCATCGCCCAGTACGATTCGTTTATGTGCCTGTGTCCGAGCAACTGGGAGGGCCAAACGTGCACGACGGACGTGAACGAATGTTCCCTGTTTGCCGGTACCGATCTTGGTTGTCAGAATGGAGCGACGTGCAAGAACGTGCACGGTGGCTACAACTGTATGTGTGCGGATGGATGGCGCGGCATACACTGTAACACCCGGTCGCAGGATTGTTCCACGGCTGGGGCCGACCTGTGTGGCCATGGGAACGTGTGTGCAGGCAAAGGATGGCTATCGGTGTATCTGCGATCAGGGCTGGAAGACGAACGGGTTAACGCCGGCCTGTTCGCAGGACGTGGATGAGTGTAGCGAATCGAAGCCACACTGCTCGAAGGACCCGGAGGTAAGCTGTATCAATCTGCCGGGATCGTTTGTGTGTGGCCCGTGTCCGGCTGGTTACACCGGCAATGGGTTCTACTGCGTTGATATTGACGAGTGTGAGACGAACAATGGTGGCTGCAGTACATCGCCCTCGGTGCCATGCATCAACACGAGAGTAAGCTATTACATGAGGCAAAGAGAAAGCAAAGGCGCTTTCTGATAGCTGGACATCCTTTTTTAGGGATCGTATCGTTGCGGCAATTGTCCAGCGGGATATACTGGGGATGGGCGGACTTGTCTGGCGCAAGGTAACCGATGCACACAGGGGCTTTGTCATCCGATGGCTCGCTGCGTGGATTACGGAAGTGCCGTCCCGAACTGCATCTGTCTACCGGGATACACAGGATCCGGGTTTGGACCTAATGGATGCTATCGTTCCTCGATGAACCCGTGCTCCAGTTCGCCTTGTAGGGTAGTGTATTACTTCGCTCAACAGTGGGACTCTTTTCGCCTATCGGTCATTGCTCACTTTCGCTCCCCCTTCAGAATGGTGGCACCTGTGTGAAGATCGACGCACAAAACTACAGCTGCACTTGCCCACCGGACACGAACCCGCCCAACTGCATGCGCACCACCTCACCGTGCGATTCGAATCCCTGTCAGAATGGGGCCACTTGCGTTGCTGGTTGGGGCAACAGTGGAAGGTTCGGGTGCCGTTGTGCACCGGGCTACACGGGACTGCGCTGTCAAACGTTAACACGCACGTGCGGTGGCATCCGGTACCAGCTGAACGGTACGCTACGCTATCCGGAGTTTAACGGCACGTACAACCACAATGCACGGTGCGCCTGGTTGATCAAAACGAACGACACGCAGGTGTTGGACGTAACCTTCACGCAGTTCGATTTGGAGAATCCGGTCAGCACGGGCGAGTGCAAGTACGATTGGTTGCAGGTAAGCTTGGGAATCTTTTTTTTTTTTTTGAGTGATCATCGAGCAATCTGATTCCTTATGGTACTCCCAATGTAGATACACGACGGCCGTACCTCAGCGGCTCAGATCATTGGACGGTTCTGCGGCAGCGAGCTGCCCCGTGGTGGTAACTTCCAATCCACTCACAACATGCTGTACCTCTGGTTCCGTTCCGACAACTCCACCGCACACGATGGGTTCGAGTTGCAGTGGAAAAGTGTTGCGCCTGTGTGCGGTGGTACGATAGCGGTCACTAGCCACGGTATCATCACCTCTCCCGGAACGCCCGGTAACTATCCACCGAACCGGGACTGTAAGTGGTTCCTGCAGGCACCGCAGGGCCGTCGCATCCAGTTCACCTTCTTCACGATGATGATCGAGGTGCACGAAAACTGTAACTTCGACTTTGTGCAGATCTCCGAAGGCGTGACGGACGAGGGTACGGTGCTGGCCAAATACTGCAACACAACCCATCCACCGCCGCTGATTACGCCCAGCCACGAGGCGACCGTGTACTTCCACAGCGACGAAAGTGGGAACGATGCCGGGTTCCAGATTAGCTACGCCGTCGTGGAAGGTGTCCCTGGATGTGGGGGGACGTACACGCAGCGCGAGGGTGCCATTAGCTCACCGCTGTCGCAAACCGATAACGTTTATCCGAACAATCTGAACTGTGAGTACCTGATCAAGCTTCCGATTGGTAGCCGGGTGGAGATCCGGTTCAGCAAGTTCCATCTCGAGCAAAGCGAGGGCTGCAAGTTTGACTATCTGGAGATCTTTGACGGCAGCAGTACGGAGGACGCGTCGCTCGGCAAGTTCTGTGGCGATCGGATGCCACCGACATTCACCTCGACCGGGCACGCACTGTTGCTCAAGTTCCACACGGACTGGTCGGCACCGAATCCTGGGTTCAGCCTCCTGTACAAGATCAAGTGTGGTGGTACGTTTACCGATCCGGGTGTAGAAATTATGTCACCCTCGTATCCGCAGATGTACCAAGCTGATCAGCTGTGTGACTACGTGATCCAGGCACCGCTAGGGAAGGCGATCTCGTTCGACTTCCAGGACTTTGACATCGAGAAGAACAGCTTCCCGAGGTGTGAGCTCGATTATGTGGAGCTGTACGATGGGCTGCTGCCAACGAACGAGACACTGCTCGGACGGTACTGCAGCACGAAAGCACCACCGACGACCGTTTCGTCGAAAAACGTGATGCTGCTGCGATTTGTCTCGGACGGATCGGTAGCGGGGCGGGGTTTTAAGGGTAACTTTTCGTTCTTCGACGTTAGCTGTGGTGGTGTGTTGATGCGCGAGGATACCATCATACGGTCGCCGATGATTGCGGAGACGGGAAAGTATCAGCACGATGCGCAGTGCGAATGGATCATCGTAGCGCCCGAGGGTCACGCGATACAGCTGATGTGGAATAGCTTCGAGCTGGAGGTGAGCGGACGGTGCGTGTACGATTACGTGCAGGTGTTTGACAATTCGTCGATAGCGAACAGTCTGATCGGGCGGTACTGTGGGACGGATAAGCCGCCGGCGATCACCAGCACGGGCAACATGGTGACGATACGGTTTGTGACGGATTCGTCCTCCTCGAAGGATGGGTTCAGTTTGGCGTTTAACTTTATCGACGTGGAGAAATGTAAGTAGCGGTGCGCGATCGTGCGAATTCTTGGCGACTCGTTATTGTTGATCGCTACTCTCCTTTATAGCTTGCGGTGGAAACTATTTCGCGACGAGCGGCATCATTCGGTCGCCCGGCTGGCCCAAGAACTATCTCTCCAACAAGGTGTGCGAGTGGGTCATCACGGTACCGATGGGGCAACAAATTACACTGCTAGTTCACTCGTTCCGCATGGAAAAGCACAAGACGTGCCGGTTCGATGGGCTCACCATTCGGAACGGTGGCACACAGCACTCACCCCTCATAGGGGACTTCTGCGGCGAGGACGACTTTAACGGCACAATCTCATTCAGCCACCAGCTGTACCTACGCTTCTACTCGGACAGTTCGCGCAACTATGCCGGGTTCATGATCGAGTGGGATTCAGCGACGACCGGGTGCGGTGGCGTACTGACGTCTCCGCGCGGTTCCATCATCTCCCCCAACTATCCGCTTCCGTACGGCCAGAACGCTCTCTGCATATGGCGCATCTCGATGAGCGAAGGGTCCGCCATACACATCGTGTTCACCGACTTAGACATGGAAAACCACAAGGACTGCCAGTACGACTATCTGGACATTTACGATGGTGGTGATATGGGTGCGCGAAAGCTGGGTCGCTTCTGCAGCGCCGAAACGGACCCGATCGTACTGGACACCGAATCGAACCACGCGCTCATACGCATGCGCACGGACGAATCGAACCAGCGGCGTGGATTTCAGCTCAAGTACAACATTCTCTGCCGCCGGAACATTACCGGGTTCGGGGGGATCATCGAATCGCCCAACTTCCCGTCCGAGTACGCCGCATCGATGGACTGCCGGTGGACGATCAGGGTACCGCCCGGGAACAGGATCAACCTGGAGTTTTCCCACTTTGACTTTGAGTCGATCAATCAACAGGGGCTGGACAATGCCACCCACCAGCGCTGCCCGTTCGATTACGTGGAGCTGCAGGAGATGGGTTCGGGTGATTTGCCCGTGGTACGCCGGTACTGTGCCAACAAACCGGCCCCGTTCGTTAGCGTGGGACGGTCGATCGATCTGATCTTCCACACGGATGCGAGCGGCGAACAGATGGGCTTCCGGGCCGAGTGGTCCATTAATGGGTGCGGTGGACTGTTGACGAAACCGTACGGGACGTTCAGCTCACCGAACTACCCGAACCAGTACCCGAAGGAGACGGAGTGCCACTGGACGATCCGGGCGCCGCCCGGCAAGCGGATCGATCTGATGGTGGAAGACTTTCACATGGAAACGAACGATCAGTGCCGGTTCGATGGGTTGCAGATTGCGAACGATGCCAACTTTACGCACCAGGTGACGAAGCTGTGCCACGAGCAGCAGGAACCGGTACATTTGGTCAGTAGCGGGACGGAGCTGTTTGTGAAGTTTTACAGTGACTCCACCTTCACGTACAAAGGTTTCCGGGCGGTTTACAAAACGATCGAATCGCGTAAGTTCCATCACTGTCCGGGAGGTGTTGGCCAGGATTCACTCAGCAGGAACTTTCTTCCGTTACAGAATGTGGTGGCAAGATAACCCTACACCAAGGTTTCATCAGTTCGCCCAACTATCCGTTGAACTATCCGGCGAACGCGTCCTGCTCCTGGTTGATCAAAACGGACCTTTCGCACACACTGCAGCTGAGCATCAAATCGCTAGCGATCGAACGATCGGACAACTGCACGAACGATTCGCTGCGGGTGTACGATAGCAATACGGCCGAGCTGGATCGTTTGCTGTTAACGGCGTGCGGTAGTGAGTCGAACGTAAGCACCGTGTCGTCTACCGGGCACGAGATGCTGGTCACCTTCCAATCTAACCACATCATCGAGGCGAAAGGATTCCAGGCTGAGTTTAAGACGGTATGTATGTAGAGAGTGTCAATTTGAAGACGGGCGGATGAAATCGATCATACTTGTCCATCGTCAGAACTGTGGATCGCGTATCAAGGTGAAACGGCCCGGTAACATTCTGCTGAACAAAGCGCACAAAATGTCCTCGGACAACTGTACCTGGGTGTTGATTGCGCCGGAACCGACCGAGCGCATCACCATCACGATCGCCCACATGAGCGTGATGGATGTGGAGCGCGATTGCTTTGCCAGCTTGACAGTGTACGAAGGAGACGGCACGGATGGCCCGGTACGCTTCGAGGGCTGCGGGCACAAGATCCCGCCGGCGATCGTCAGCCGCGGCAATGCGCTGACGGTGCTGATCAGCTCGGAAGACGTGCTGCTGAGCAAGATCGACAATCTGTACGTGGAGATCACGTACACCACGCTCGACAATGGTAGGTAGCAAAGGTTAAGGGTCGCTACAGTGGTTCACTTGCTTTTCTCTTCTCTGCGGTCCGTCAGCCTGTGGAGGAAGTTTAACAGCTCTGATGGGCGAGTTTAGCTCACCGAACTATCCCGACACGTACCCGCTGAACGTGGAGTGCGTTTGGAAGCTGTCCGCTTCGCCGGGAAACAAGATGACACTATCCTTCAAGGAGCTAGACATCGACTCGTCGGAAGACTGTAACGGTGACTATCTGGAGGTGCGGGAGCGCGATGAAAATGGTCCACTGCTGGGTGATTTCTGTGGCAACCAGCTTCCGTCGAATCTGTCCGAAGCGAGCAGCTTTTGGGTGAAATTCCGTTCGAATGAGGTGGGCGTTGGGAAAGGATTTTTGGCGGAGTATTCCTACGGTAAGTAACTCCCTTTGAGCAGCCATACGTTCAGAGTTTTAATTAAAGGCCTCTTTGGGTGTAGACACGCTAAGCGAGATCACCGGGGCGAGCGGTACGGTCACATCGCCAATGTATCCACGAAGCTATGCCAGGGCGGACAATATCGGGTGGCGCATTACCGTCGACATAGGATCGGTGATTGCGCTCAACTTTAACCGATTTGCCATCGATCGTCACACGGAGGATCCGGAGATGTGCGATGGTGCGCTGGTGGTGAGTAGGGATCGTATTTCGACCCGGACACGATCATGTTTTACATACCGAGATCGCTTCCACTTTCACCCATCAGATATTCGATGGGTACGACGAAACGGCCGCTCCTTTGCTGCGAGGCTGCGGATACATTAAACCCGACCCGCTAACCTCGACCTCGAACGTCGTGTACATCGTGCTCGATCATTCGGACATCATGGAGTCGTCCCTGTTTATGCTAACCTGGCAGCAGAAAGTCATCAGCAACGCTCCCATCTTCCCGGTCGATCAGGAGAACTTCTGCAACGGGCACGCAACGATCGTGCTGAACAGCACCGACACCACATTCAATCTCAGCTCTCCGGGCTATCCGAACGGGTACCAGAACGGACTGAACTGTAGCTGGATCTTCCAGTCCGCTTTGCCCGCGTACCACCCATTTTTGAGCTTCAGCTTTATAGATCTGGAAGAATCGAGCGACTGCCTAGCAGATTACGTGGAGGTATTTAGCTCGTCCGATCTGGCCACGTGGAAATCGTTCGGCCGCGTCTGCACTTTCGCGATCCGCGGGACGTACAAATTCCACGGCACTCCCTACCTGAAGTTGGAGTTCCGCACGGACTACTTCCAGAACAGGACCGGCTTTACCGGGACGGTGTTTCTGCGGTGCGGTGGCCTACTGACCGATCCGAACGGAGTGATCACGCAGCCCGATTCGTTGCCTACGGTCGAGCCGGGTATGCCGGTCAATCGGCTTGAGCGGTTCGAATCGTGCAGTTGGAACATTAGCGTACGGGCCGGTCGCACAATAGAGCTTACCTTCGAAAGGCTTAACATTACCGTCGAACCGGCGGACCCGATGGTGCGCAACGGGTATGTCGCCATCATGAACGGAATTGACGAGCTGTCGCCACTGCTCGGACGGTACAGCGGGACGGATATACCGGGCACGATCAAAACCAGCAGTAACCGGGCGTTCGTACAGTACCGACCGAGCATCAGGGAACCGAACCTCTTCCGACTGGTTTACCGTGAGGTAAGCATCGAATGTGGCGGTAATGTGGTGCTGAGCGCACAGCTGAACTCCACCGATATCGTGACCCCGAACTATCCGGAGATACCGCCAGCCTACAGCGAATGCTTCTGGCAGGTGTTGGCACCGGCCGGTCAACTGCTGTGGGTGCAGGTGGTCGGCCAGGTGCTGCTACCGCGCATGCCCCAGTGCAAAACGGAGTACATCCAGCTGCGGGAAGGACTTACGTCCAACGCGCCCGAGCTGCTGCATTCCTGCTCGGGCGATCTGTCCAAGCGCATTATGACCAAAACGAATGCGCTCTCGGTAAAGTACTTTAACGATCGCACGGATCCGAACGGTGGTGTGAAGCTGCGCGTAACGCTGGCCAAATGTGGTGGCTCGGTTCGAGGTCCTCGCGGTTCCATAACGTCCAAGAACTATCCCATCATGGGAGGCTATCCTTCGCCGGCCGTCTGTGAGTACTACCTTCAGGAGGGTATGTACGGCACGATGAACCTTTCGTTCGAGGACTTACATCTGCCGACCAAAGGGAACTGCAGCAGTGAAGATCATGTGCGTATCTTTTCCGTACTGCCCGGGAGAAACAATACGGAGATCGAGCTGGGCAAGTTCTGCGGCACTCAGATGCCGACGGAGCCGATCGTGAGTGTGGTACCGCACGTGAAGATCGTGTTTACGGCCACCACCATGAACACGATCTACCGTGGCTTTAAGCTGAACTACGCGCTCAACTACAGCCGCTGCACTCATTCGCTGGTGGCGGATTCGGGCGAGATCACCAGCCCCGGGTACGGCGAGGAACTGCAGACGTACTCGTTCTGCGAGTGGCGCATCACCGTGCCGGCCGGGCGCCGGATCAAGGTCGAGTTCCTGGATCTGGACATACAGGAGAGTGGCGCATCGTACCTGTGGATGCAGCGGCTGACACTGTTCGACGGTGTCAGCTACCAGACACGCATCAAGCTGATCACGTCGAACGATAAATCGGTGCCGATCTATTCCAGCGACAATCGTATGCTGATACAGTACCTGTCGCGGATGCCTACCGGCAAGCGTGGATTCCGTCTGCGCTACTCCAGTGACGAACCGTCGATTTGTGACAGCAATCTGGATGGATGGCAGGGCAGCATTGAGACGCCGGTCAACGAGACCACGGTCGTGTGCACCTACAGGCGGACGCAGCCCACCCTGTCCCGGGAGCCAAACGCCCAACCGAACGTTGGTACGCTTGCGATGAATTTCCGCGAGATCAGGGCCGGTCCGTTTGAGCGCACGTGTGTGGAAGTTTTGCGAGGCCCAACCGTTATGGGTGGATCGGGTATGCTGAAGAAAATGTGCCTAAATGCGACAAACGAGATGGTGCTCTCGCCGTTCCACAACACCATGATAAACTTGGTGCAGGGAATCCCGTTCCCGGGTTTGCTCAGCTTCAAGATGGACTACCGGGTGCACCAGTGTGGCGGTGTGTACGGAGACATCGGCAACATTAGCCGACCGGTAGGCCTGGACCTGTCCGACCGTGATGGACTGCACTGTGCGTGGTACGTGGCCTACCAGGACCAGACACTGATCAACATCGCGTTCGGCCGGTTCCAGATGCAACTGCCCTGCGACCAAGAGTATCTGCTCGTGTACAATGGGCCCGGTCCGATGTCTCCCCTGCTGGGGCGCTTCTGCAAAGATTCACCGCCACCGGCCGAACCTATCGCCACCCAGAAGCATGTGCTGTTTGTCGAATATCATACGGCACGGGCGAACGCCTCGGATAAGGTTGGTGACTTTGAGTTGCGGCTAAGCAGCAAGAACTTTGGCTGCGGTGGTACACTGCACCCGAGCACGTCCACCTTCGGATCACCGCTGAAGGCTGGGAAGTATCTGCCGCTGCAGGAGTGTGTGTGGTTACTGCAGGCGAATCCTGGCCAGCACATTGGGGCTCGGTTCATCAATCGCTTCAATCTGGAGAAGAGCCCGAACTGCACCAAGGATTACGTGGAGCTGTTCGATCAGCGACGAAACCGGGAGTGGGTTAGTTTGGGACGCGTCTGCGGCAAGGATGTGCCGCCGTACTTTAACTCGTCCGGAACTGTGATGAAGGTTGTGTTCCGGACGGATGACAGCGGTGAAGCGGACGGGTTCACTATCAAGTGGGACTCGAATTGTGGTGGTAAGTATTACTGTTTGTAGTAGTAGCTCTTAACGCAATCCACACTGCTCTTCCTGCAGGAATATTTTACGCGGAGCAGGAAACGAATGTCATCGTCAGCCCGAACTATCCGGCCAAGTACAACAACATGCAGGTGTGCAACTACACGATCCTGGCGAACAGTTCCGATGGCGGTATCGTCTTCAACTTCCTCGACTTCGATCTCGAGGATTCGCTCGTCACGTCGCTCTGTGCCTACGACAATCTGACCGTGTACCGGAAGCTCGAATTTGCCGAACCCGTCACCTGGGAAAAGGTTGGCACGTACTGTCGCAAAACGGCCCCAGCCAGGTTCCGGGTGAAGGATCGGGCCGCGATCATATTCCAAACCGATCGCTTCATACAGGCTCGCGGGTTCCGGTTTGAGTATAGGCTCGACACATGCGGAGCCAACATCACCAGCTCGATGCGCATCCACAGCCCCGAACAGTTGCCACCCGACGGTACATACCGGCCCGCGCTAACCTGCCGCTGGTACATTGACATTCCGCCGGGGCAGAAGGTGACGGTACGGTTCGAAATGCTCGAAATCGAGCATACCGAATCGTGCTACTTCGATACGGTGGAAGTGTTCCGTGGGCTGGAAGCGAACCAAGATCATCGGTTGGCGTTGCTGTGCGGTAACCTGACCGGGCATGCACCGGCCATCTCCATCAGCGGCAGCCGGCACGGTATGATATCGTTCAAGACGGAATCATTCTCGACGACGCACGGCAAAATGTCCGCCCTGGTACTGTACACCCCGGACTGTGACAAACAGATAACGCTGGACGACCGGTCACCCAGCTACCGGCTGAACGTCATCGGCAGTGGGAACCAGCGCGTCCAGGACTGTCAGTACGTGTTCCAGGCGCCGAACGGCTACACGCTACAGCTAGTGTTTGATCAATTCCACGTCGGCTCATCGCGCAATGCATCGTTGGCGAATTGTACGGATGATTTCGTAGAATTGCGGGACGGTGGTAGCATATTTTCGGTACTGATTGGACGCTTCTGCGGTAATGATCCGGTTGCACCCCAGACTAGCTTCGGTTCGACGATGCACTTGCGCTATGTAACGGATTCCGCCCTGCGGGGTACACTGTTCGATGCGACCGTCCGGATGGTACCGTCCCTGTGCGGACCAATGCATCACAATCTTACGGGCGGTGCGATAATCACGCTAAACACACCGAACTTCGGCGGCAGCAACAAGTATCCACCGAACACGAAATGTTTGTGGCTGTTGGAGGCTTCGGCTGGAAAGCAGGTCGAGATACAGTTCTTGCAACTGGACCTACAGCAGTTCGATGAGAATAGCTGGGAGTGTAAGGATTACATTGGCATTCGGGATGCTTCGGTAGGTGGATTGCGCTAGGTCTTTTTAAAACCATCGTTTTTAATCGTTTGCTTTGCTAATGTCTTTTAGCTGAAGTCAGTCATCTACGAGGGTCTTGGCAATTCGCTGATCTTCAACGGTGGAGGCGCTAGCAAGGCCAGCTTCTATCATGTAAGTGAAACGACTTGACTGGACCTAGTCCTCTCGTTTGCAGGGTATAAGTAGCTTATCAAATATAGAAACAAAAGCCAAGAGATCCTTTCTAACTAGACCAACGTTAGGGAAAAGAAGACAGGAAGCGATATCTCCATGCCGGCAACGGGATAATCCTTATCGAAACTTAAGCTCAGGATTAGACTGTATCTCAGAAGATCTTGGCCTGCAGTTTCAAGTTCTTTAAAACGATTGCTGTCAGCGAGAAGGAACAATGCTTTGACGAACTGCGGAGTAATAGGTTCCCTTTGCTCTTCCCACAGGGCACTCGGTACGCTAACGCCTACCACGTCTACTGCGGCAACAACTACCTACCCAGCACCTACATATCGATCGTGAACCGGGTGTACATTAGCTTCGAGAGTGACGCCTCGATCGAGGCGAAAGGCGTCTCGTTGCGTGTGCACGAAAGCAACCTGTGCGCCAAACACTACACCGCACTGCAGGGCCGCATCGTACAGACGGAGATGCTCAAGGATCAGCGCTGTACGATCACGGTGCAGGTACCGCAGAACTACACGATTGCGGTCTACTTCAACACGTTCTATCTGTACAACGTGGACTGTGCGGACCATGCACTCAAGTTTTACGGTGGCCCCGAAGAGCGGGCCGATCAGCTGCTGGGCGAGTACTGTCACTTTGCCACACCGAACCCAATCTTTACCACCGGGAACTATCTGCGCATCGTACTGCCCGCAACGGATCGAGACTTTGTATCGCTACAGCTAGACGCGACGTACGTGGCCACCGACCAGGGCCAGGGTTGCGGTGGTGAACTGTACAACTACGGTGGTGTGTTCAGCAGTCCCCTGTATCCGGCCAACAATCGTACGCGGATGGAGTGCCTGTGGACGGTAACCGTCCCGAACAATCTGGTGGTAGCGTTACGGTTCGATGTGTTCGACCTGGGAAGCAAATCGTCCTGTGCGACCGATTATCTGCAAATTCTCGATCGAACGAGCGACGAATCGAGCGTGGATGGCGCGAATAACGAGAAGGACACGGTCGTACGGCAACATTGCGGTGGAGATAAACCGGCCAACTACATTGGCAGCGGTAGCACGGTACGGGTGCGGTACAGGAAGACGCAAAACTTTGCCGGCGTCGGTTGGATGATCAAGTTTATGGGCATCGAAAAGGGTGCCGGTGTGAATGAATACTAGTGGGGGGAGGGGGTGGGGGGGTCCTTAAGGTCATCGGCATCAATTGGGCACTTTCTTTCTTTGTATCATTATAATGTGTCGCATTAAAAAAGAAAGGATTTTTATTCTTAGCAGTTAAGAAAAAGCTTTTAAAATATTGTACGAAAGGGGAATAGCTTAAAACATCTTTAAAGTGTTATGGATTATTGCAAAAATGGTGCAGAAGGGTAATAACTATTTAGGAGACTCTTCTTCATTTACATCCTACCGATAAGTTTCCACTGCTTGGATCATGCACAGGATATATTTCCATTATCGGTTAACTGCTGACTAACGATAGATTGCTACGACACTTTTGTTAAAACTGATCTGTCATTTAATAAAATCCATATATTCACAGCAAATGCTACCTACCATCGTGTCAACTGTCCAGTACCCTCGTCAGGGAAGCGATAATGCTTCGCAGCTGTCCCTTCTCCGATGGCTGCAGGCGGCGACCGCTTTGCCCGGACGCTAGTCGTTCCAGCCGAACCGTTTGACTCTGTAACTCCTTCAGGCACTGGTTGATTTGCCCTCCATCAGCGCCGTGATCCTCGACCCTCGTTGCATCAAATTTACGTTTTTTTGCTAGCGATCCGGTTTCAGCAAACATGTCCACATTAATGTCCTGAATCAGCTCGTCGCCATCATTATCGGGAAACAGTTCGTTTACTTGGCTGCCTAATGACTCGCATGAATCCACTTTCCGGTCGTGACATCGATGCACAACGGCAGTGAGCGGACTTGGTTTGAACGGTGGAAGCTTGACGATATTATTATTGCTCTGCAAACGAATGAGCTGTGCCCGAAGGTGAGGCTGTTGGCTGAGAAGCTCTTGTACCACGACGGGCCGCTGTTTGTCGTTTAGTTTGAGTAGCACGAGCAAGGCGTATGCCTTCACGAGCGGCACCTTGTCTCGCAGTAGCTTCTCAAGCATGCTCTGTCCATTTACCAGAGCAATTGTGCTGCCACTGTTCGCTGCCATTATTAGCTTCAGCGTCTGAACCTTTACAAACGGCGTCGCTTCCGTTAGAGCTGGTACATTGCTCGAGCTAAGCAGCGGACTAAGGCATAGTCGAGGCGCGCTTCGTTCGAAACTATCGAATACACTGTAAGTCGAAGGCGTTTTCATGATCGCACCCCATCTGAGCTGAGGCATTTCGATCGGCTTCGTCACGGTGGCTGTGATCTTGAGTAACGCCAGCACTTCGTAGAACGTTTTAACGTTTCCGGGTGCTTTCTGCCATGCTTGTGTACTCTGCACCAGCCGGGCTTCCAACCCGGCCAGGAACTGCTTCCTCTTCGATTCATCGATTTCACTCGTCAATGGGCACAGGGCGACCCACAATCGATCGTTCGCACTGTCGGTGGCAGGGTAGGCGATCATTACCCTTTCTTTGTGTGTAACCGGAAGAAAGACGAAGAGGTTGCGTAGCAACTGCCGTACGTACACCTGTTTCGGGCGGCTGGTGAAGATCGAGTAGTGATCGTTGACCTTCTTCCAGAACAGGAAGTAAGCGTACGTTAGCGGGATGGAATGGTAGCGTACAAAGATCGACCAAAGATCGATACCGAACAGAGCGGTGTAGTAATGGTCTTGCAGGATCATTCGAACGAGCGTTTCCTCGATGCGTTTCTGTGCGGCTCGATTCTTCACCCGTACACCCATCAGAATGAGTGCGGTGCAGTGCACAAACAATTGCTTGTAGAGTGTGGAGTTTGCGTAGAGTAAGGCGTCGGACCGTTTCAACAGGCCAGATACATGCTGCAGAAGAGGATGCCGGTAGCAGTACAGCGATTGAAGGCCATTATCGGTTTTGTTTGCCAGGAGCTGTGTGACGATGTGCATCGTCAGGGTGTAGAAGGAATGAATTTCTTCCTGCGTTTTGCAGTCGTACTGGGATAGAGCCTGTTGGGATGAAATGCTGCTTTTAGGAGATTGAATTAACGAGTGGGTTAGTATAGAAAATGCTTACCTTTGCAAACGATTCCGACCGGAAGGAATGCTCCACGATGGCCATATAACCGATGTGCAGGTACTGCTCTACGCCCACCATCAATTCGCTGCAAATCGCTTTCGTTCGAAGGCAAGTTTTGATCTCGAGCAAGCTTCGTATGATACAGGAGTATGTGCTTTCCGTCACATGTTGCTTCGTAAGCGTCAGTATCTTTAGCATTACCCTCAGAAAGAATGCGTTCAGCTTTAAGGCGATCGTACTCTGCTTCGTTGGTTCATTTTTGGACCGTACATCGTGAAACGAGCCGCCAATGCCGTTATTCAGGATCGTGATGATCTCATCCAGCCAGCCGGTTCTTTTGTGGCTAAAGGACTCTTCCACGTGTTCGGTGCAAAGTTTCACGATCACTTTCCACACGTCGCTCGCAAGCAGGGAATCGATCGGACTGATTTCATTCCCTACATTGGCTAGCAGGATGCAAACTAAAAAGCGGAAAATAAGTTTTAAATGTCTTGCTTCTTGTTCAAGCAAGACCACGCGTTGACCCACCTTTCTCCAAACAATCGTACTCCGTGTCGTAATCGATTGCACGAAAGTAGTTGCGCCCGGACGCTTCCCGTGGGTACAGCAGCTCAAGGAAGGCTAGCAAAAGCTTCTTGCATACGGCATACAGTGCTTTCATCGTTTCGAGCGCTTCCGTTTCGTGTGCCATCGTTGAGTAGTGCTTGCGAACGATCGTGTAACAGCGTACAAGATATTCGGGAAATATTACGAGCGATCGTAGCAGCTGACATTGCTGCTCCTTTTCGGTAAGGTACTCGATCAGCTTCAGCAGCACGTCGGCCAGCTTCAGTAAGAGGGTAAGATTTTCCACGAAGAAACATGACAGTGCGTTCGATTGTACTTCCGATTGTATCTGCAAGCCAAGGAAGCGATTGTTAGTGGGGGGGGGGAGAGATCCAACGTTTTCCAACAGCCGTACCTTTTCCAAGAAGCAGACCAACTCCGGTAGTATGGCACACGAAACATCCGCCTCAAACTCGCGCGGTTCGAACTGGCGTATGATGTTGGTAAACAGAAACTCGTACAAATCGATATCGCTTTCCTGGCGCCGTAGTCCTTTCAGCGATTTCTGTGCTATTTCTTTGAGCGGCACATTGCGGATCGCATCACCGAGCAGCAGCAAATCGTTGGCACTGTTTTGTACCACCTTTATTTCACTCATGGCCGGACCGGATATGTGTTCAGAATTTTACCGAAACCAATAACGAGAATGTGTACAAGATTCCGTTCTTGTCTTAAAAACAATAACTAATGCCGGTCCAAGTAAACAATGGGCAATGGCAGTGAAATGCGCGCCAAGCGTTGGGATTTGACATTCCAATTAACAAAAATGACAGCTGCTGTTAGGTAAAAAAAACATAAATAAAATCCACTTTTTGCAGCGTACACAAACTAAATCATATCTAAACGAACTAATACAACATTCAATCTACATAAAATATCACTAATTATGCTGTTAAAACGCTGGTTCTGCAAGCCGCGCCGGCTCAAGGCAAATAGCCGCGCGATATGACGTCACAAACCCAATGTTTTGGTTGGCGAGAACTGTCAAACAGTATGCCGGCACGTGCAGCGCGGCGCATGTTGATGTTTTGAACAAGAAACGATTCCCGGGCACACATAATTACCGGCCGCAACGTTATTTCGTTTCTGCATCAAAATGTCTAACAATATTTTCGAAGGTATGTACCAGGAAAAGGGCCAATTTAATTCTTCATTTTTAGAAAATAAAACTCCCCCCTTTTTTCGATTGTAGATCCACAAAGCTCGGACGAAGAATGCCCCGTACCGGATGCGGATTCGTGCACCGGCAAAGAGTTGACGAAACTGTTTCAGCAGGAACTATCACCCGCGTCTGAAATTGCTGCCTCGTTAAAGCGTACCTGCGGTCTGCACCTCTCCCAATCGTGCCAGTACGATACGCTGGCCGTCGGGTTGTCACGCAAAGAGCTGCAACTGTATCGGGTACGGGAGAGTGGTGAGCTTGCGCTTGAAAATGGTTCTTTAGGGCGGTTTGAAAGTGGGATCCGTGGCGTACGGTTCTTCAATGGAGACCCGAACAGTTTGCTGTGCTGTACCGAGGATGGCGATGTGCATATGTACGATGTACGAAGCGGTTCCGAGGTGCATCGTTTCGAAGGTGAGAGCATTGGCCGCTTGCAGCTAGAACAGCCTTTTTATGGTTGCGTCTTCGCTTCGCTTCAGATACTTCCGAGGGTTTAAAAAAGACCATCTCGTCGTGCGACATCAATCAAAACGATCGGGTGCTCTGTGCGTCGAGCGAGATACAGAAGAATGGTGATAGTTTTCTACTGTTTTTCGACGTCCGCCAGCGTTCGTATCTCGGATGCTACTGGGAGTGTCACAGCGACGACATCACGCACGTACGCTTTCATCCAACCAATCCGGACCTGTTCGCCAGCGCCAGCGTGGATGGGTTGATCAATGTGTTCGACATTTCGAAAACGACCGAAGATGATGCGATGCAATACTGCTACAACGTGGAAACGGCGGTCGATTCGATTAACTGGCACGCGGACCCAACCGGACGGGATCTGATATCGTGCGTAACGACCACCAACGATCTGCATCTGTACGACGTGGAGAGTCAGGACAGTGTGGCGCTGTTTGACCGCGAGCACATCACAAAGGCGATGCGCCGTACGTCGGCGATCGATTGTAATGTGGTCGGGACGCACAACAACGGCAGCGGCAGCTTTTTCGTGCTGGCAGGGTCCAACTTTAACAAAGGGTAAGCACACAGGGCGCTTGAAAATTGAATGAATTATTTTAAAACGCGTTTCGTTTGCACCCTACAGCAAGGATTGTTTGCGGACGCTAAGGTACGACAACAAATGCTTGCTTCCCGATCGGTCGTTTACCAACAGCAAACAGATTGTGCGCGCCAGCGTCTACAACGAAAAGGTACCGTCCGCACCCTGTCGAAACACACGATTTTGTTTACTTACACATCCATTACTTCCTTTCGTCATCGACTTCCTTTGGTTAAGTGGTTTTTTTTTTCTCACCTGCACGCCCGCATGCATGGACTGGCGTCGTTAGAAGTAGTTTCCTTCCACCAACCTTTTGCTATCCATCCATCGCCATCGTTATCACTGTTCGGTTCCTTATCTTTACACATCGTCTGTTGGTTGTTTCTTTTATTATTATTTCCATCAAACACAAACCCCCACAGGACCAGTATCTGATTGTAACGGGCGAAGGCGGTTTGATTACGCTCTGGAAGTGCCGGATGGATGGCGCGTCGGACACTGCCATGGGAATCAATAGCGCCAGCAACAGTCTGAAGCAAAAGCTGCACGTTAGTCATCGTGCGAAACCGTACTGAGCGAGCTGAAGGACGGTTTCATTTTCTGTTAAGACTAAATTGAAAAAAAGCGGTTAATACAAATAAAAAGCGAATAAAACGCCTCCCTGTTGGTTGATCATCATTGAACCAAAGAATTGATTCTAAGCACTTCCCTCCGAAGACAGGATCGCCGAACGCTTTATTGATTCTAATTGATTTTATCGCCTGGTGTGGCAGGTTTTTTTATTTTGGGGGGGGTGAGAGCACGTTTTCGTTGACGATGGGCGCCAAGACGAGCATCATCACGAGCGAACAGCTGGCCGAGTATGCCGAGCTAACGTACCTCAGCAAATCGGAAATCATTTTCATCCTGCAAAAGTTCCTCCTTCTCGATGGGGGCCATCAGTTTTCGCTTACCAAACGGTTCCCCGAACAGGACGTGGTTAATTTGTTTCCTCAGTTAAAGGTAAGAGAGAGAGAGAGCTTACGGACGAGTGGACGACCCTCCTTTTCACGTGTTTTCCACCCGGTTCTAGCATAATCCATTCCGCGATCGTTTGCTGCACGTGTTCTCGTCCGAGCATGATGATCGGTTTTCGTTCGAGGATATGCTGGACCTGTTTAGTGTGCTTTCGGAGAAGTGTCCGCTCGCGGTGAAAGCTACCTGGGCCTTTCAGATGTACGGTGAGTGTGGTTGCACTGTGGGAGTCTCTGCTGCCCGTGTACTAACGATCAGTCCGTATTTTTGGGGCAGATTTTGACAACGATAATCTCATTACAAAGGAGGACATTCTGGAGCTTTGTGATCGGATCACGAAGCACGATCGGCTGGGACATGACGAAAAGATGAGCATTGCTGAGCTGGTAAATTGGGCTTGGTGAAATCTACCACGAATAGTTAATTTCGAGTACTCCCTTCCTCTTTTGCAGCTTCTCAAGGAGATTGATCTGCAGAACAATGGCAATATTGGAGAGTTTGAATTTATCCACGCCATGAGTAAGATGCCCGAATTCCGACAGACTTTCTCGTGTCGTGTTTAGTGCTGCTCTTGGCCGAACGAAATCGTTTTTAAGCTAATATAAAGAAGCTACACCCCTCGGTTTGTTTGAAAATTCATCAGAAAATTCCTTTATCTTTTATTCGCTATTTCAAACGTTACATGTACATGCGCATGAAAGGGTAGCAAAGATCCTCAATTTTTATATTATTATTACTTCCAACACCCTTTTATTTCGGGTGAATGGTTTGTGTGTGTGTAAGTGAGGGAGAAAGAAAAAAAAAAGATAAAATCTAATCCTATTTGCCGGTAGTGGACAGAGGGCGCTAGTCTCCTAACCTAGTACGGCCTGGTCGGTGGACCACCGCGCATCATTCCCGGCGGTGGCCCTCGCATCGGTGGCGGTGCACCACGGCCCATTCCCGCCATCGGATTAACGCCCGGTATCATGGCCGGCGGAGGTCCTCCCGGAATCATGGGGCGCATCTGTGGTGGGGCCGATACCTGCTGTCCTCTACCGACCGGCGCCATATGCTGTTGCGATGGACCACCAACACCGCGCACCGGTCCCTGCAATCCTGCCGGTACACCCGCGATATTGGCCGGCATACCACGTCCCCCGACACGTCCCATACCTGGTCCACCGGCACCACCGGGAATCGGTACCCGGGGGAGACCTTCCTCCGGTGGCGGGGGTCCTTCGACTGTGAGCGACACGATGTTACCACCGCGCAACAAAACGAACCCGAGCACTCGCTTTTCCTCGCGCTCTGGCAGCTTGGTGTTTTTCGGCTTAATCTTACGGAACTCCTCGCAGTCCCCCAGGATGAGGTTCATGTGTTTGTCGAAGGCTTTGAACGTGCCGATGAAGGTACGCGAGTCTTGCAGTACGATCCGCACCCTGTAGTTCAGGAGCTGGATCATTTTGTTGTTTTTGCCGATCGTCTGGGAAATGGGAAAGCGGATATTACATATGGTAAGTTGTGGCTGTGGTAGGCGCTTAAGCCGCCGACGCCATAACCTGGCGCGGCACTACGGAACAGGTCTTCCGCTGTGTGTATTGCATTTTGCAGAGAATACTTACCATTTTGGCTACAACTCACGACAGGAACACACAGAGTATAAAGTAATGCGAATGTTTCGCACGAATCTTCACAAAATAATCCGTATTTAGTGCGGTTTTAAAGGAAAATGTTTACCGCATCGAAAATGATGCGGTCCAGCTTTTTTGTTGAAGATTTTTGACAGCAGCTACGAACAAGGTGTATAAATGGCGGGCTGTGAGGTAGGACATACCAAGGTTGTTGGGAAGAATTCAGATTTGATGTAGCTGTTCAACGAACCATCGCGTTGTTATATTTTGTCATCCAGTCAATTCGGAACGCTTCAAATCCGACAAAAGCCCATTCTTATGAAAATATGAATTCAGAATATATTCTACACACTAATGCACGATTAATTAAGTTTGAAAAATTGCTTATGACCCCGACCGGTAGGGATGTGTCCTTTGTTTCTCAGTCGCCGTACCGCCTCTCGTAAATACTTCGGTTGAATAGCGCCAGTTTCTCCGGACCGCTCCATTACATCCAGCGCCTCTTCAACGACTTCCCCGACGAACACCTTTGCTATACCGGACATGGCAATCACAACATTCTGCGAGACTGAACATCCCGTAATCGTCTGCATGAGGCGCTTTACGGCCGCTTTGGGGAATGCGGCACGGCGATACATTTCGTACCGATCCAGCTGTCCTTCAGTAAAGTTTGAAACAAGCACTCTACAAAGACAAAACAATCTTTGGGCTAACTTTTCATTAGCGTTTGGGTACAATCCACTACTTACTGCATCTTTTCCAGTTCTTCTTCCTCCAGCTCCCGCTTGCTTTTCGTTTCCTTGCGCTTTTCACGCTCACGGTCTTTCGGTTCCTTTACCAACAGTATGCTATTGTCGTGTCCCATCTCTGGCAGTATGATGTCTTCGAACTCTGTTCGCAGGTCGGGTTTATCTTCATTGCCGGACGAGTCGCGTCGACTGGACGATGGTGGTGGGTCGAAGAAGTCGTCCTCCGATGAGAGAAGCGATTGCAGATCTTTCTTGTTGTCCGTCGGCATGTTGTCGTCGGAGCTGCTCGGTTCCAGTATGTTCTCCATGGTGGAAACGCTGAATACGGTATGAAATGTACTTTTAATTGAAAATAACAGCAAGACACTGTGAGTGGTGCAGATTGGTGGTGTTTGTTTATGTTTTCAACCTGCCTGCAACGTCAAGCAACTGGAGGTCAAGGTGATTAAAGAGAAGGTGTGTAGTAGTGTGAATTTGAAATGATTATAACTTTGATTTGCACATGTTTCAAGAACTCCACAATCGATAAATTAAGCAACACTTATGCATAGAAAAATGTAAAAGTTAAGCATAATAAACAAATTGATGTAGTAGCCCTAATTTAATTAAAAATACAATATGTATGAATCTTGTGCATTCAATGTCAACTACGCTTCCACGGTCAGCCCCATAACGAACGTCGTTTTGTAACGAAATGCAGCAGCCAGTTATCCCGTTCTCGCCAACGCCAACTTAAACGTACATGACGCAACGCGAGCCCCTCATCACGCGACCCGCGGTGTGGGTTCGACCGTGCCAGACGGTGGTTTGATTTACAAAGAAATTTCAGCACAACAGTGCACGTAAATACATTTTCTCTTCTCGTCGCAGCACTGGAAGCGAAATTATACGCCCGCTCGGGAAGTGGAAATCCCGTTAGGGAAGCAGCGTGTGTGTGAGTGCGTGAGTGGAGCCCTGCGTACGTTTGTTGTGCTGCCCTGGCCCTACGTCTTTTCCCACCGCCAGCCACCCGCCACCCAACCCCCAACAAATCGCCATCGTCATCAGCGAGTACGGACACAAGGTAGTGTAGTACCGTGTGGTCGTGTTCCCGAGAGGTTGGTGCGCGTTCATGTTGTGTGCAGTGCATTGTATGTGCCCCGTTTTGTAGTGTCTCCTTGTCTACTTTTGGACGGGGAGGGGAACGAAAGGAAAGGAAAATCAGAGCACTAGCTGCTGGCCAACAGTAGGAACGGGAACGGACGCGGGCGAGTGCAGAGAATCGACAGGTGAAGCAATCGATGGTTTTCCACCAACTCAACCCGAACGAAAAGTGGCCCAGAGTGTGCAGCATTTTGCTCGCGGAACTGCGGAAAAGTTCTTGCATAATAATAATAGTTGAGCGAGGAGAAAAGAACAAAAAAAAAAAAAAAACACACACACACATACACAAAAACACTGTCACAGCTTCTGCGAAAGGTGCTTCCGTGTAGGAAACTAGGTAATGTACGCGAACGCGCTTGTACCGATGTGCGTGTGTTTGCGGTCGTGCGTGCGTACGTGCGTGTGTACCTAATGTGGTTTATTGCGCGATGATGTGATATGTTGTTTGCGTAGAGCGTTTCTATTTATTTTGCATCATCACGAACGACGGGACCAAGTGCGTATGTTTGGTTGCCCCATTTGTCCGCCACACCACCCCCTTTTTCACTGCCCCTCGTCCGGTTGTCCAGTGGGGTGACATCGTTTTTTTGTGGTGGAAAAACACACGACGAGACGACGAAAAGTGTGGAAAAAGGAATGCGGAAAAAAGAGAATCTCGCAACATTTCACCGTGAGAATAGTAGGCCATACCATCCAAACAGCGATGATGCATTATGGTTCTATCAGTTTTCTTTACTCCGTTACATAAAAATGCACCTCCAACCCTCAACCCCAGGGTGGTCTTGTGTGGTGTCACCCCCATGGCTATACTGGTCCAGCGTTTTGTAGTGCGCGCGTGCCTTTCCAACCAACCGTCTCATCATCTCAGGTTGGCCCTTTTCTTGTGCACTGTCTCAAAGGGCCAATTGCAATGAAGTGCAGTGTGCATACATGCACACCCCGTTAGTCCTATTCTTCGCACGTAATTGTACCAGCCTTTTCCAATTCTCGTTTGCACCGGGGTTCACTAGTTCTGGTCCACCAGCTGGCATTATCCCGCCTGAAACGCATTTTCTTACTGGCGTGACGTAAAACACGCCTTCAAATAATACATTGTTGATGTACACAGTATTTGAGCGAAGTAAAATGTAAAACGGAGAAGCAATGTCGCATGGCGATCCCTGTAACACGGTGCTTTTCATGTAAGAAACATCGTACAAGCACTTCAAAACATTGATCCCTCCGAAAGGGGAAAAACACGTGCCCCAAAGGATTAGAAAGGGCATCAGAAAGGAACGAAAGGAAGGAGGGGGTGTCAATCAAACCACACTCCAATCCGTCCCCACACGTTATCGAAGTTCGGAAGCCCCTCACTCAACAAAACCCCCTCTGTGTGTGTGTGTGGCTGGGGGGTAAGTTCTTTGTCTGCTGCTGCCCGATGCTCCCACAACTTACGGAACGGGTTTGCCCGTGCCCGTCAACGCATCGAGAGCTTTTTGTTGTTGTTGTTGTTGTTGCTGCTGTCGCATGAAGAATTGCAACGGGAAATGCAATCGGGCGAATGCATCCGCGTGTTCCACCGTTTGTCAATAGCAGGGTGTTCAAATAACGTGCTACTAGATTGTCGGGCTATCGAAAGGGAAGTGGGCATGATGCAGCATAAACTGGTGTCAGCAAAAAACACACCAACAACAAGTTCAAGTTCCAGAGCGCGGCACACGCGGTTTAGATTTGCATTCGTTGCTGTTTTTTTCGTCCCCCTCGTGTCAAACCATAAAAAAGATTGGGATTTCACTTTTATTCCACACACGGGCGGTTTCTCCATTGTCACTTATGTGCTCCCTTTGCATGCCTGGCCTTCTCTGTGTGGGGCACAGCTTGATGAATTAAAGTAGGCAATGTGACGATCGTCACCCCTACCGCGGGTTGCTTAGCGACGGCAGTTGGGGAAAGCAATAATCGAAGTAGATATGAAATCAATGACCCACTCTTATCAGAACATGGCCGGTCTGCCAGCCCCCATCCAAAACGAGCTGCGAATGTTTAATTCATAATGGTTTGTTTTGCTTCCTTCTTTTAGGGTTTTTTTCCACTTACGGATCGGAGTGACGGCGAACGGACCCGGTTGCTCCTAGAAGCCTCAGCACACACTCACACACACACACACAATAACAACCACCACAGTGACGGAGCGGCTCCTCGGAGAGGCTCCGCGATCACGGCTTAGGAACGGAAGGCGCAACCGGCGCACCACCAGCACTGACAGGCAGCGGCATGACGGCGACTGATAACACGGTTCGCTTCAGCGATCACACGCTCGATAAGGCGACGAAGGCGAAGGTTACACTGGAGAACTACTACAGCAATCTGATCACACAGCACGGTGAACGGAAGCAGCGCCAGGCCAAGCTGGAAGCATCGCTAAAGGATGAAACGCTGTCCGAATCGCAGCGCCAGGAGAAGCGCATGCAGCACGCCCAGAAGGAGACGGAATTTTTGCGCCTCAAACGATCCCGGCTCGGTGTGGAAGATTTCGAAGCGCTCAAGGTGATCGGACGGGGTGCGTTCGGCGAGGTGCGGTTGGTGCAGAAAAAAGACACCGGACACGTGTACGCGATGAAGGTGCTGCGGAAGGCGGACATGCTGGAGAAGGAGCAGGTGGCCCACGTACGGGCGGAACGGGACGTGCTGGTGGAGGCTGACCATCAGTGGGTGGTAAAGATGTACTACAGTTTTCAGGTACGATCGCAAACCGTTCCTTCTGTGGGGTGTTACCGTTCCTACTAAAAGCTTCCCTCTTTGTCCCTCCCAGGATTCGGTAAATTTGTATCTGATTATGGAGTTCCTCCCGGGGGGCGATATGATGACGCTGCTCATGAAAAAGGACACCCTGTCGGAGGAATGCACACAGTTCTACATTGTCGAAACAGCTCTCGCGATCGATTCGATCCATCGGCTCGGTTTCATTCACCGTGACATTAAGCCGGACAATCTGCTGCTGGACGCGCGCGGTCACCTAAAGCTGTCCGACTTTGGGCTGTGCACGGGGCTTAAGAAATCGCACCGTACCGACTTCTACCGCGATCTGTCGCAAGCAAAACCGTCCGACTTTATCGGCACCTGCGCAAGCCCGATGGATTCGAAACGGCGGGCGGAAAGCTGGAAGCGGAATCGGCGAGCGCTGGCGTACAGTACGGTCGGTACGCCCGACTACATTGCGCCGGAAGTGTTTTTGCAGACGGGGTACGGGCCGGCGTGCGATTGGTGGTCGCTCGGTGTGATTATGTACGAGATGCTGATGGGCTACCCGCCGTTCTGCTCGGACAACCCGCAGGACACGTACCGGAAGGTGATGAACTGGCGGGAAACGCTCATCTTTCCGCCGGAGACACCGATCTCGGAGGAGGCGCGTGATACGATAGTGAAATTTTGCTGCGAAGCTGAACGACGGTATGTCGTTGCTGCTAAAATTGTCTGCGAAACCCTGCATTTTGCAGTATAGGCGTGACTAATTTTGTTTTTCCCAACTCCCATCGGCACAGACTCGGCTCGCAGCGAGGAATTGAGGATCTGAAGCTAGTGCAATTCTTCCGCGGCGTCGACTGGGAGCACATACGGGAGCGACCGGCCGCCATCCCGGTGGAAGTGCGCTCGATCGACGATACATCGAACTTTGACGAATTTCCGGACGTAGCACTAGAGATACGTAAGTGTTGAGTGTGGAGGTTTACCGTGGACCGCAAAGGCACACACACGGCGCACAGAATGAAGCCTTCTAATCGATTCCCCGTTTTTCCCTTAAACACAGCCGCCCACCCACAACCGGAAGGCGAAGTGCTCAAGGACTGGGTGTTTATCAACTACACCTTCCGACGGTTCGAAAGCCTTACCCAGCGCGGTACACCGACGAAAAAGTGAGCTGTGAATGGAAAAAAAAAATCGTGAAAACCACTGAAAACCGGAAAAAATACAACAGCGCGCGCAGCAGACACCGAAGCAAAGCAGCAGCAGCAGCATACCGTGAGTCCCAATCCCCAATCGATCGATCGACCAACCAACGGGATGATGGCACAGGATCGTGTAACCGGCTAGTGCGTCCCCACAAGCAGAGGACAGACAGATAGTAACGCGGAGCAAAGATACTAGGATCTATGTATGAGTGTGTGTGTGTGTGTGTGTGTGTGGATGATTTCAGGCCGTTTTTGCGTTATCGCGTTCCCCGCGTAACTGTATCCTGTCCTGTTTTACAATGATTGGCTATTGCTCGGGAGGTGTGTAAAATCTGATTTTCCGGTTCAATTTCCCGGTTAGACCGTAGACTGACAGATAGACGGATAGACCCATGGAGGATGCAATTTTAAAATGAATCGGTTTGCCAGATTAAAAATCTATTTAAAATTCAAGGCAGCAACTTGAACAGCAGACAACACAATTGCAAGCAACACTGTTTACTTAAATTTAACAATTTTCATAATTTTTATTAAACAAACGGAAGAAATGTTAGTTTGGCTGCTATCCCGCACTTTCCTTATCATTTGAATGATTGTGTTATTCATGTGGACAGTGTCAGCTAACTGTGACTTTGTGTTGGTTTTTCCCATGGTAAAGTCTGTTAAATCTCCCTATTAAATTATGGACAAAAAAACACACACACACACAGTAACAAGAAGGAATAGACAGCTTTAGGTTGGTGGTAGCTTGAGTGGCCAGGATCAGTCAGGACCTATGAACCTCATCCTTACGTTGCCTGCGGTTGTTTTCGTGTCTCTCAAAATTAGTAGCTGGCTTGTTTGTTTGTTGGTTTTTTGCTCTGTTTTCCCTACACCCCCTCCCTCCCCCCTCCCCCCTTAGAATTTATTTCGTTCTTCCTCACTGTACCAAGTACTAGCCGTTAGAGTAGTAGGTTTTGTGTTTCGCTTTAAGTAAACTAATCTAATGATGCGTGCTCGTGCTTGATGAAGAGACTTTGCTCCAATTTCGAATCCCATGGAGAGAGGGCGCTAACCTTGCTATTTATGAAGCAGCCGGCAGTCTCTCGTCACCGCTTTTCATCGAGCCCATTTGCTGACTGCCGACCGTCCATCCAGAGCGAAAGAGTGCGCATTTTCGAGTTAGAGTGTTAGCTTTTGTCCCCTTTTTTTTGTCGGTTAAGTTATCTAAATATGCGCTTGTTTTAGGGAGAAAGCATTAGTCGGTTAAAATAGAAAACCCGGGATGATGTGTTAACCGGAACCGGAAACAAAATGGCAGCCACCGCAGGCAAGTAGCAGCAGTCCCCCCTTTGACGCAGCCCTAGCTGTTTGCGGTGAATTTGGTTTGTGCATACAAAGTGTCCGTGATGTGAGCGCGAAATGAAATCCGTTCTTGCCGCCGCTGCCTCCTAATACACACTTATGGGGTCTGCCCGAAAGCGAGAGATTTAGAGCTAGAAGCGAAAGAGGGAGAGAGAGAGGAAGCGGTAGCGAAAATATCAGTTTAAATCGCTCCCAACTTTTCTTCTGGTACGTAGAGTAGTAGCGTTTTAAGCCGTTTTTCCTTTCTAAGTATCCGACGCTGATTTTAACTCGAAATTGGTGATTATCGTAGCGAGATTGGGAAGCAACACAGAATCGGAACAGCATGAGCATGATGATTGAGCCCATAGTATTAAATAGAATATTGTAATTGTACGATGATGATGATAATGTATTGTATTGTATTGCATTGTTTTTTTAATGATTATGATTATGATTTGTTCATAAGTAATCGCAGAGCACACTCATAATACACACACTACTACTGACCTTTCCGAACAAACGTAAGCGAGAGAGTGAGAGAGATAGATAGATAGAAAGGGCCTCCCCATTTGCTGCCTAATCCTATCACACCGCCTCCCCCCCAGAACCCACTGGGTGAGCCTTGGTAGGCAAGAAATGATAATAAAA
The DNA here is from genome assembly GCF_013141755.1 of Anopheles stephensi. NCBI lineage: Eukaryota > Metazoa > Arthropoda > Insecta > Diptera > Culicidae > Anopheles > Anopheles stephensi. The sequence continues at coordinate 21,701,977 of NC_050203.1, forward strand.
TTGACATATGGTGGTCGCTTCATTGTAAACGTAATCCCCGTAATCTACCGAATCTTGCTGCATTGTGGGGATCTCTCGAAGGTAGCCGAGAGAAACGGAAAGTACAGGCGTTTTAGGCAGGCAGCGTAAAATGAAGACCCCGTGTTTCCCCCCACTGGCCGTGGGGAAAACGAATCTGATATTGTACATAGTGTTTCCACATTCTTTTAATTCTCTCACCCATCATAAGTTCGCACCGTACCCCCGAGTATTGAGCCTTGAGTTGTTTTCTTTTTCGTTTGGACTAGCTTTTTGTTTTTTTTTCATCTGCCCCATTTTTCCCACACTTCCGCCCCCTATCTCACCAAAACGAACCGGTAATAAATTAAACAAATGCGCTTAAAAAATACATTACTGCTTGATGTTGGTGTCTCACTACGACGAAAGAAATTTGAGTTTTAAAAGGAACTTAAAGCAATCGGAATTTTGACCGAGTTAAGCCTTCTTCAAGCCTTCTAAAACGTTGGTATCTTCCGTCCATCCGGAGCATCGTCCAAAACTGTGAAGATAACCCGATCGATTAAGTCCTGACTACGGGACTGATCCTCTGCGAGTTCAGCTGGTACCAGCAAATGGAATACCTTGAACAGCACGCAATTCAGTACAGAGCTTTCCAGACTAGCTCAAATTGGTAATATTCAGTGCAAGTTCGAGTAATAGTATCCTTCTCTGGAATATCTAAATAGTAGTAAGTGATAAGAGACATCGACATGAGGACTTGGCCATCCAACTACGTGGTATCATTAAGTAAGCCAAAAATGGTAGGCATGACTTTAAGAGGTCGTTAGGCGAAGATAGAAGACCTATAAGAGATCGTTAGAACAAGAAGAGAGAGAGAGAGAGAGATCCATCACGAGCCATCATATTTGATCGTCAAACATCCTCACGGAGGCGTAGACTAAACCACGTTGTTCAGGTATGTATGAAGTTGATACAAAGAGACGATGAACTCTGAGACATCCTGAGAGAAATTGAGTCATGAAACATTCCGATGTCGAAGGTATGTATTAAGTTGATACATAGAGACGATGCGGCTTGCCATCTCCTCTGTCGTGTCTTCACAACTTTCACACGTCGTACCTAATATTGCACCAGAAAGATTCTCAATAGCAGCTCTTTTGGCCCCCACGGAGGACAATCACAGCGCGCCAGAGGTATGGTCCAGCTGAGATTTTCGCATAAATCAGATGTATTATTCATGCATGCAATTTTGACTCAAGTAGTAACATTACCAATAAAAAAAAATTATGGCTGTGACCGGCAAAACTAATTAACATTATCCGTACCACAGCGGGAAAACAAAAAAAAAATATTTACGTTAAATTTGTCGCGGAAGTAGACAGATTTATCAGCATCGTTGAGCAGCGTTGGTAACGCACGAGAGGTCGCGTTAGTGCCTTGGCGCCATGCTTCGATTCACGCCGATGCTTAAATCGTGTGTTTTCAGAATCTCGTGATGTATTGCAAAAAAAAGTGGCACTTAATTGGCACTTCTCGCGCGTTTCTGAGTGCTGTGCAGCTCAAAGCCTAAGTACAGTGTGAGCCACAACATTGTAGTGGACAAGAGCAAGCGCAAAAAGCGTAGCGTCGGTCACATATTATGATGATTGCAGGTTAAATAATATAAATTACAGCCGACACGACACGATGGCACATTTAAATACAACTGTTGATGGACCTATCTAAACAGTGGTGAATGTGCTGCGATAAGCTACGCATACACTTTCCAGACAGTTGTTGGTGCAGCTTGATTTTTGGAGCCTTACTTACTGTTACCATAATAGTACGCAGCAACTTATTGAACAACCCAAGCCAGGATAGATTCCCTATCTATCACCCACCAAAGCCGTGTAATGTATTTCCGGTCCCGGTTCCCGGTAGAGGCAAGGAAATGAATAATCTAGCAGATAGCAAATACAATACGGTTTTGAAACGTTTTCTCTGCTAGCAGGCCACTCACTCACTCAGACGTTTGGTCAATCGATATCGACGTGTAAGAAATGCCGCAAGTGCAAATGTGTTGTAGATAACAAATTTTTATGTCACTTATTGAGATAATAGGTTATCTTTTTCCCATTGCCCATTTTAGTGTTCTGAGGTCATTGTCTTGCAAACTCGCTTTTTTCTCGATTTTGTTTTTTATGAAAATTGAAAATAAATGTTCAAAACTCTGAAATGAATAAACGATAGAAAATGAGAAAACATCTTGCTAGAAAGCAAAAAAATTGAGAAGGCGAACTCATCTTTAAGAAAACATTTTCATGAATAAATTTTGCCCAAAATAGATTGTTTTAGTGTGAAGTAGTTTGAAAAAATGCAAAACTTCTAAAAGATAAAAAATAACAAAAAAAAAAAATGAGAAAACTTAGAACATAAAAGCAAAAGAATTTAAAAACGAACAAGAAAATTGGAATATAAAGATATATAAATAAACAGAATTTAAAAAATACATAAGAACACAATTTCTTTTGTTCAAAAACCTGGTAAGAAAGTTGGTAACACAGGAAATAAACATAAGACTAAAGTTAGTAAAGGTAAGAAAAATGAATATAATACATAAATTAGAAAACATATTATAAGCAAACAAAAACAGATAATAATGTTGGAAGACTTCAACAAACAAACATTAAACTAAAGTTAGTAAACGTCCAAATTGTAAAAAGCTAGATGAGTGAGAATACATACAAGGAGAAAAATAGAAAAGCAAGCAGGAATGAAATTGGTAGTAAACGTACAAAAATAGGAAAAAAATAGTGGAAAAAGAAACATGAAAAAAAATTTATGTCCTTATGAGTGCTGCTATTTTTCTGTCGCTTACTGTACCTGTGGAGCGCACAGCCAACTTCGTGACGCGCTTTTTTCCGCACGTACGCTCTCAAGGGTAAGAAAAACAAATGAAAATCGCTCTCTCTCTCTTTCTCTGTACCTCTTTCTTTCCTTCTCTCTGTATTTCTCTCTCGCCCTCACACGCGCGCTGATTTCTATGATCGCTTTTGATAAAAGCTCGAGTGCGTGCCGCATTATCAGCATCTCTCTCGCGCTCTTGCCTTAAGTCTCTCACACACCGTATGGGGAGTGCTTCTGGGGAGACTTCTAAAGGGGGGGGTGGGGGTGAGTTTTGCCCACCGAATAAATCAACCCACCACCACCCTAGCCGCCCCGCACTCGTATCGTATCGTATATGCTCACGGCATATTCGCCCAACGGTTCACAGCTTCGCCCCAGTACGTGGCGCTCTCAGTACAGTTGCAGCCGTCTGGTGTGGTTCGCGAATTCGCGCTTGTGTTGACCACCTTCTACACCCGTGCCGCGAATATCCGTGCCCGTTACTCCGTGGGGCACAAGATAAAACCCGGGAGAAAAGCGAACGAAAAAAAAAAAGGTAATGTGCTAGCGAAAAGCCGCGAGGTCTGTAATCCCGTTTTATTACAGCTGTTTAACTGTAGGTTCGGCTGTGGTGTGTATGGATAGTTTGTGTCGTACCCAGATGGTGAGGCAAGTCGGTGAATTAGATTCTGGGGTAAAGCATCGAACCATCGAGCTCGGAAGAATGTTTAATTCGAATTCCACGGCACGCAAATGGCAGAAGATGAGCAAATGAGCGTGTCATCCATCTCGGTCTCGGTTAATGAATTTTCCTGAACTCTCTACACAAAAAAACTGGGGGAGCTTTTCCCAAGTGCATATGTGTGTCAGTGAGCGTGTGTGTGCGCTAGTGTGCGTGACTGAGTTAATGCAACAGATGAGCCAACCAGATGGTTTGTGTAGTGATCGATTTGGGGAAAAACTTTTTTCAGGCCATAATCCCCCATGGGTGGCATTTGTCTAAGGGTAGTTCGGGGGGAAAAAGCATCAGTTTATTTTCCCTTGAGTTCTTGTGAAGTGTTTGTGTGCAAGGTGTGCATTTGTTTTCCATCTCCCTTCAACAAGTTGTTTGTTTTTGTTTCGGTGCGTGGACCTTGTCAAATGGTTTTCCTTCTCTACTGAATTTTTATGCTTAGGAAAAGCTTTCAATAATTTTCCTCTATCGTTTATAGCTTATCATGCACTCACTTGCATTCAGCAGTGCGTGTTGAACATTACCTTTCTTCTTTCTTAATGCGTTTGAATGCATGAGAGAGTTTTATATCGTTTGATGTATTTTCCTTTTTTTCCTTTCCAACTTTCCTCATCCGATATGTCCGGGCCTAAGGCTTTTCCAGTATGAATGAAATATCTTTTTACCTTTTTCTATCTACCCTCGTGTGGTCAATTGAACACGCTTGTATCAAATAGGGAAGCCTCTGTTCCTGTTGCGCCTATAGCCTTAAATTTGCTGCAGCAGGTCGAGAGTACGTACCGTTTGTACGTTGTTGTGGTTGGGTCAAGGAAAGGGCGTGTGTGGAGTTTTTCTTGTGATTGTGGTGCAAAAAAGTCCCCCATCGTATGAATTTTCTTTCCCGCACCGAGCCGTGCGTTTTAATGAGCAAAATTATCCGGCCCGGCCACGTCCGGTGGATGTGAGAAACTGTTATGTGGTTGGTGTGTTTTTTTGCTTCTTTTCAAATTTAGTTTTCTTGAGTCGTTTTACTCTATCGTACCGGTGTGTATGCGGCGTACTGTTCGTGTTTTGTGCGACGGTGGCCTCTACTGGATGAATGTCACGATTTGTACGTTTGTTTGAGCGTACAACCGATGATGGATTCTGAACGGGTTTGTTTGGGAAGGGTGAGGGGCTGAGAGGTATATGTGCACCGCTATAAGCAGCTGTAATAGATGGGAATTTTATACGGCTAAATGAGTGGATTGAAATGTTACAGGAAAGGAAATTCAAAACGTTGAAGCTTAAATAATCATATGTTAACAGTTAAGATTTGAATTTAAATATAAAAACATATCAATATGCATCAAACCGATGGAAACAATAAGATCTAACGTCTTCACTGTAACGATTACTAATATCGTAACACTTGTAACGGATGAGCCTCTCCCGTAACGTTTATTAAGAAAAGTAACACGTAACACGTTTGTCCCTTCCATCGTAGCGTTATTTCGAACTCATACCTTGCTTATCTTCAAATCTCTATTAATAGTGTTTGTTAAGGATGATTTGGTTGAGTTTTAGATACACACTTGTTGAAATACATTCGGGAAGGTCTCAATGTCACTTTTTTTTAGCTACAGTAAAAAATAAAATCTGAAGGTTGTTGATCAAGACTAAACTAGGTCCGGTAATAGAGGTGAAAACGGTGCCGGTCTTCATACGGCAGGGCCGGGGTTCCAATCCCATCCAGACCACCTCCCTGTACGCAGGGCTGACTACTTTGCTACGGGTAAAATCAAGTCACAGAAAGCCAGAAATGGCAGGCCGCGAGACCTCTCGAGGTTGTAGTGCCAAGGAAGAAGATACTCAAAATGGAAACTCAATTTTGATTTAATGCACTGTAACCCCTAGATTCACTCTCAAACCTTATCTTCTCGCGTAGAACGTTGAATGAATTATCCTCATGAATTAAAACTGATTCTACAATCACAATGTCTTCGTCAATTTGCTATCTACCGCTCTCTCTCTCTCTCACTCACTTGTGTCTAAACGACATTTCTTACCTCCCAATATAATTGCGCTCTAAAGCCTACCACACTCAGATAGCGCCCATAGTCTGGTAACATTACTCCGCACGCTGAACTAGCATTATCAGAGCAAACAAGATAAACCGAAAGCAAAATGTCAAGAGAGATCCCGCAACCCGCACAAAAAGGGCGTAGGGAGGACGTGCAAGAATCTACAACGTGCTCAGTGGTGAAATGTAAGAACCGTAGCGTGTCTAGAAAGCTGCAAATCAACCTCAAGGGTGTTCTTTCCCCATATAGGACGTGTGGATCGTTTGTGTGTGTGTGGAGCCTGTGTGAGCTTCGGTGGTTCATGAACATGATCCAGTAACACGCTCCAATAAGAAAAAATAACCCACTGGTTGAATAAAAAAATGGTAGAAAACATAAAATCAATAAACACACTACGACCCCGAGAGGAGCGTGGCTTTTACATTTTACATGAAAGGACACGCTGGTAAAGGGCGTTATTTTTAGACCTTTGACCAGGAACCGGGTAAATTGAGTCTGTTTAAATTAATTAAAGCCCGGTACTAACCCCCGATGGCAATTGTGTTACCTTATGTAGCTTATGGTTTGGCGATGCTATTTGTGGAAGGAAAATGTTATGGAAAAATGGAAAGGTTCAAATTTTCGCGCCAGATATTTTGCTCAGAAAATGGCAAATCTTTTTATTTGCTCAGTGGGCAGCCCATCGTGGGTTGAGTAATGTGGCGTATGATTGGAATGCTGTGCGGTCAATTATTTCATTTGTTGTCCGGCGGTGCGTCCGTCCGGCGTTGGCATTGGGAGGAATGTTTTGCTTACGGGTACTTTCGCCTTACGGTGGAAATTAATTGCTTTTCGGCGTGGAGAAAGTAGCACGCAGTGAAAAGAAAATGCCAAAACTTTTGCACAAGAAAAGCAAAACTTTGCAAGAGAATTTGACGAACTTTTTTGTTTAATTAATGTAATGAGAAGCAAATTTTTGGTGAAGCTGCATTGGGTACTTAGAAAAGGTAATGAAGCAAGGGGCTCTATACATGAAAGAGTTTTAGCGCAGGGATACTAAGCTTGCGCCTGACAGCTGTAAAAAAATGACAGCTCTACTGAGCTCTTTAGACTGCTTTATATGTGCTCTTGATGCGAGCTTAATTGGACGTTAAATTTTAATACTAAAAATTATAAATTTGTTTGCCCCGTCTCAGGCACCATCAACCAACGATCTCATATGTGGCAAATAAAAAAAAGATCCACATCTGTTTTTCAAAAATGCTTCATTAATTTCAACAACGGAAACCACCGGTAATGGTAAACGACTGACCCAGATGTGTGTGTCCTTCCGTGGTCGAATGTGTGAAAGTGACTTCATTTTATATCCAAGCCTTTTGATGAATTCCACACACTGCGCGTCTCCGAGAAACCTTGAGACAAGCAGCTCAATCAAATCTCAAATCCAATCATCGTGCTCAGGTGGATGTACGGTTGACGTAACGCAAGCGTGGTGCTAGGCTAGGCCAACTTCCCGGCTATCCTATGCTTGAGAGGAGAAGGAAGAACGTTATCTGGTTACGTTATCGACGCCAGCTTTTAAGTGTCATGAAACCGGAAAACCCCCGCTCAGAAGAAGCGACAAAGGGGCTGGGTCAAGTGCAAGGGCAAGGACGATTTGAGGCGCGTAGATCTCCGTGCCTCAATGACACCGATACGGTACCGCGCACATGTGATGGATTGTTGGTACACCAACACGACCAAGGTCTTTGGCTTTCTAAGGCGAATCACTTTTTAATACTAATGGTCAATTTTGTGAGCCATTTGGAACTAATCGAAGCATAACGTAACTTATCGATCGAAATCGATTATTGACTCCAATTAGGCTGCTAATAAAGAAAGCTTCTAGAAACTCTTTATCAGCTGAGGGAAGTATACGGAAATGATAGACAAGAACCGTATAAGCTATTTGAACAGATGTTCAGTATCGTTGCAATAAATCAGCGTCTTCTTCAGAGATGTCAAACACATGTATGTTGGAGAGCTTTGAGGAGTGGAAGTTATAATTCCATAACGCCTGAAAGTTTGCAACAATTATGTTTAGTCTAGTGTTTCTATAGTTTATAGTTTTAATTCTCGATTAGTTTGCCAAATCTGAAGCCTCCAAGGACTCTGCTGAGGACCAATGATTAAAAAATAAATAAATTGCATATCTTCAGGCGCGGCTCAACCCCAAACAGTATTCTCTGTAGGGAATATCTTTTATAACATACTAAATTAAACTGGATATCTGATGTAAATGGCAACTTTCACTTCGATTCCAATTTACTCATCATAGCCACGATGGTACGTAATTAAACCTGTAGGCAACACGATCTTGAGCCCCAGTAAAAAGTTCGATCAATCATGGAAAATCAATATCGTCCGTTAGCAGTTGCTCGGTGAGTCATGGAGTTAAGCGTTATTGCGCTTTAAAGTGCATTGAAATGCGACTGCAAACGAAAACGGAATCAAAAGTGCAGTGTTTACAGTTTTAGCCTTGGGTGTGGAGTTGTTTGATTAACGCCTGGTCGGTCTAACTGTTTATTGTTTATGCCGATTCGATACGAGGAGAGTAAGCAATTGGTCGTTGGAAGCGATAAAAGCTATATTTGTTTGAGCTGCGATCGATTGCAGTTCATTTGAGTACCGTTTAATCTAACATTATCTTTCTAAGAAGTTTGTTATAAAAGATGGCCTTCATAATCTCAAGCTCTTAGTTAGCGAGATTCTGGATGAATAGCTATAACATACAATTTTAACAAAATTATTCACGAGTCTCATATCAGATCGAACACACCTCTAATTACAGCTCACTCGCACTTAATACTCCGAGTCTAACGAAGACGTGACGAGACCCACCGGCCACCAAAATGGATAACAGCCCTCCACCACCCTCAGCTCTGAACAACTTCCGAATCTTGTACCTCGTGACGCAGCTGGTCGGCATCACGATCATCATACTGGTGAGCTGCTGGATCGGCATCCATCTGAACGGGCTTGGCTGGTCGTCCCGCCCATCGATACAGTTCAACTGGCATCCACTGCTGATGTCAGTGGGCATGATCTTCCTGTACGGAAACTGTAAGTAGTAGCGTGAGTACAGGAGCTCTATAAACTAGCTTGGTCTAATAATGTTCGTGATCTTTAACACTCTTTTTTGTTCTCGGCAGCCATCTTAATCTACCGCGGATTCCGGTACGCTCGCAAGAAGCCGCTCAAGATTACGCACGCCACCATACACGGCGCTGCGTTCATCTTTACCGTGGTCGCTTTGGTGGCCGTCTTCGATTCGCACAACCTTGCCAAACCGAACCCGATCCCGAACATGTACACGCTACACTCTTGGGTGGGATTGTCCGCGGTGCTACTGTTTTCGCTGCAGGTAACTGTCACCGTTCAGGCTCCAAGAGCAAACTGTGTCTAACTGCGTTATCTTTCCTCTCGTATCCTGTAGTACGTGTTTGGCTTTGCGGCCTATCTGTTCCCGGGTGTACGTGAGCAGCTGCGAGCAACCTACATGCCCGTGCATGTCTTCTTCGGTGTAGCCGGATTCGTGATGGCCATCGCTGCGGCACTGTTGGGACTGCTGGAAAAAGCCATATTCTCTGTGTAAGTTCTGATTAAACGCCCGACTCGCTAAGCGATCAAAGTTGGTAACGTCTTCTCATTCCCCTCCAGACCAAACTATTCCGCACTACCACCGCAAGCCGTTCTGATCAACACGATCGGTTTGCTGTACATCGTGTACGGTGGATTGGTCGTGTTTCTCGTCACCGAACGACAGTACAAGCGGCATCCACTGCCGGAAGATGTGATGCTACTGACACACAGCACCAGCGTCGGATCATCGTAAACAGTGTCCGGCCGGCTGAGGAGAGTGTGTTTTCTCTGCGTGGATGTCCCTTGTGGAAAGATCTCAAGCCACAATCGCCGTAGCTCTAACAGGTCCCAGCAAAAAAACATTCCAAAACAGGGAGGTCAACGGGGACAAGGAATTGAATCTACAGCATAATACCTAACAGCATAGTATTGACCCATCGAAGGTGCATTTGAAGCGGAGACCCTTTCGGGAGGGGCACTCTATATTCGCTGCCGATCCTTCTACTCTACTCACTCGAGTGTGTATTATTAGTCCACTTCTGTGTATATACTTAGCGAATGGTACGAAGCAGCTAGGGAGTTAAGCTCAACCGTTTGTAACTAATCTATCCTTAGCAGAGAACAACTTGGTACCCTGTCGCCGTGTTTCTGTTGCTTCACATAATGTACAACATGCATACGTACCATACATATATTTAATAAACATTATCGAACGCATCAATCGAACCGTTTTGTGGCTTGTGATACCGCACCTGCTCATGTTACCGTGGTTAGCGAGGTGATCATGCCGTTTAATGAGCTTGTGTGTAATTGGATACTGCTTACCGTTCTGGGTTGGGTCGCTGCTCAGTCACACCGATCTTCCGCCGTCCGGTACACCATATCGAGCATCTGTCTTGCTAACCGCAACTCCGACGGGGTGTGAAGTTCCGGTGAGTAGAAGTTCGTCCAGCCTCGATCACTAGCGGGCGGTATGGTGAGACCTTCCTGATCAAGCGAATCTTCATCCTCGTCGGGAATGGGAGCGTGTGGCACACGATCATCGACACGCACCGGCAGCAGCTCGATCGTATGATCAGGGAAAACACCAAGCTCGTAGAGATATTCGTACAGCGATTGGGAAGCTTTAGCCAGAGCGTTCGTCATGTGCACGAAACAGGCTCGACTTTGAAGAATTTCGGGCTTCTCCTGCAGGGAACTGTACCGGTAAGGACTAAACCAGTAGAGGAAGTTATCCCTGGACCAGAATAGAAAGCAGCAGTCGAGTCCAACTACCAGGAGTGCGTTACAGGAAGCGAGGAAGTAGTTTACGAGCTCCTCAAAATGTTTCCTCTGCCGATGTCCTATCGGAGCAGTTCGGCAGGTTAGTTCATACCCTCCAACGGTGTAGCTCGGATCGGTTTTATCACGCACAAAGGCAGCCATCTTTTCTGCCACTTTCCAGCTTACTTGAGCTCGCTTAAAACATCCATTCAGGAGCTTGTTATCCCACGATCGTGGCTTTTTCTGAACGTTTCCTGCCCGCTCCAGCACGTTAAGCCCGATTTCGAGCGATCGTTCTAGGCTCGGCCGTACCAAGCAAATGTTCCCGTGCAGGATCGCTTCCATCGGTGAGGTAAGTTTCATACCGCAGCTACGCTTCATCTTCCACACAATCCTGGTCAGGTCGCCTTCCTCCACCGAGTGTAGGACAATGTTCGAGAGGAAGTACTTCGAATGCTCTGTACATCCGTAGGACTCTCGTACAAGGTTCACCATCAGCTGTGCACAGCTGAAAAACATCAGGGCCGGTTTGTCCTGTAGGTTCACGGTGTAAAAGTACCAACCGGTTACGAGACGACGGATGAGGAAAAAGTACGAATCACACATCCAAATTGCAGCCTTTCCCCGTTTAATGCGGGCCAGCGCTTGATTGACATTTAGCTGGGCGTGGGCCGATCGTTCCTGCGGTGTAACGAACCGTCCCTTTAACAGTGTGCTGGAGAGATGAATGTTGTACGTTTTATCGTTCCGGAAAATTGGAAGCCGTGTCTCGAGCTTTGTGTTGGCAATGGTAGCCTCCAGCTCGACTATTTCACCAAACGTTTCCGGTGTCCAGTGTGGTGGTGATTTCAGAACGGTGAACAAATAAGCAACGGCGAGATGTTTTAAGACGTTATCGCTGGAATAGTGAAAGTGGGGGTAAATTTAGAGCAAAAGCCTTTTTGAGTTTTAGCGTTCCTTCTTACATTTCCCGATACTGTTTCGTGTAAGCCGATGCACCGCGTAAGATGCCCACCTGTTGCGAATCACAAAGGTTGGACTGCGCAGTCTCTCTAACGGCTCTGCTCGCTCCGGTTTGCAGTTCAGTTTGACTTACTGGAATAGAAGATAATAGCAGATCAGCTAAGGTCGACTAGAACTAGTACAAAAATGACCAACTTCTCGCTACTTACACTCCGGTGCTGGCAGTCTGACCTGAATGCGATGGCTTTTCTTTTCTACTGGCGTTGGGACATCGGCTCTATCGGCAGGAGCTTCACTCATGATTTTAAGCTTATCGAAAGTGATTCTTATTACAAAATATGAGAGAGACTAGAATTTATACGTAATCACGTACAATTTGGTGCGTGGGTAAAGGGAATCTGTATGTCTGTTTCCAGAGCCTACCTTGACCTGCTTGAGTTAGTAAATCTTCTGCAAATGATTGTTTACTTTGCTATTTTTCTTTGTTTTATGATCTTTTGTTTACACGAATTGCTATTTTACAGATAGAACATCTGATTTATGAACAATCCAACTGATTGGTTAGAACATGAACGATTGGAATTGTATTAAATAACGAGCAATTCCCTTAGAAAATACATTTATGGACAGATTAGTAATTCAAATGTGACGGTTACGTGAAATATTTCACGATAGGTTTCACTATGAAAGTTTCAGCAGCAAAAGTTTGCGAGAGCTTTATGCTTTTGCATGATTATGCGTGGTGAGTGTTAAGAGAATTATGTTGGACCTTTTTCTCAGTTAATATGGTTAAAAAAAATTATTTTAAGTTATTAAGCATAGAATTACACATAAAATATTAGAAGTAAATCAAAAAAAGGACAACATTTGCTCCTCGATAACCAAACATAGCTATCATAAACATTATAGAAGAATATCGAAGCAGAATATAAATGAAACAATCAGCAAGTCAACAATATTTCTCATATATTTCTCTCGATTCCAAAGATGCATTCGTTTTTCTTAGTAGAAAGTAGTCAGTAAAATTGCGAAAAACAATTACCAAACTCTCTAAAAACACTGTCAGGTTTCACAGTTTCACAACATAAAATCATTTGTTTTCGGATAAGCTGGAATCAGAAGCAACGGAGGCGAAGAAAAATTGCCAATGAAGAGTAAAATCAGTTGATTACTTTATTTTATACATGTTCCGTTTTTCCGGGGTTTTTCTTGGTTTCCGTCCGTCGCATTCAAGATCATTTGCAGTATGTTTTTTTTCTTCTGGTTTTTTTATTTTTTTATTTTGTTCTGTTAGATTGCCCGCACCGCTTTTTAACAATGCAACCCTCAGCAATGTACAACAGCACACTAACGCGATAAATGTATCTTGCCGACTTGCTCCGGTATTGCTACGCCTGTGCGTATGCAATGTGTTGTTGCGTTGCGTTTGTTTATAATTAATGTAATCTGCTGGGATGTGTGTGTGACTGTGTTTTGTATATATGTATTTATTTATTTTAAATATTTCTTTCTCTTCTCTTCTTTTCTTCTTTATTTTGCTCTCTCTTTCTATAAGGAGAGGGTTTTCTTTAAATATTTTTTTTTTTTTCTAACTTGTATTTCATTTACACGCACTCTTTAAGAGATCCTAGAAACAACATCCTTTACTAGACCGGGAGTTTTTCCTTTTACCTGGGCGTGCTAAAACGTGAAAATCTACACGGTTTTCTCTTTGTTGGGTTTGGGTTTTGCTGGCGCTGGCGAGACAGGGGAAGAAGAGTAATTGATAGTGTTTGGCTTCGGTTTTGTTATCAGCATTCAGTGTCTTGTTTGTCTTGTGTTAGCGGAAAAGCAAAATGTTCCTGTTTACGCTTAGATGTTTGTTTACGTTTAGACGTCAAATCTACTTGACGAAAGCTAGTTTCGTCAAGTTTTAATACATGAAATATTTCAAGGATACAGTGAGTAGGAGTGAGTGTCGCTCGCGTGGGGGACACTCATAAGAAAGTTTATAAATAGGGCAGAAAACACAATTATAACTCTCTTCGAATTTGGAATCTGAACACGACGCTTGGTAAATATTGCAACACACATCGATCCGAAACTCCGCGAAATCTTCATGGTGCCGTGACCAGGATATAGCTCGAATTTCTGGTGTTTTTTCGCGAGTTTGATCGACCCGTCGTTCACCGTTTTGTGTGTGGTTTGGATTTTCGTTTGGTTTGGATTTTCGTGCACCGTACAGCTGTTTTTGCCGCATCACGCATTACACTGCAGGTCACTCACTCACACGCACATACACACACACACGATTGCACAATGCCCGTACCACCCGTTGTTTTGGCGTCCCGTCGGACAATTTTGTTGGCGTCCCTTACTCGGTACGAGAAATTTTTGGATAGTTTCGTTCACGCACGGGATCAAGTACAAGTGGAGGTTCGCTTAAGAAAATTCGAAACATTATGCAAGGACCTAGAGAGTGTTCAACAAGAATTAGAGGATTCCGCTTCCACACTGGAAGAAACAACGCAGAATGCTGCATTTCGAGAGAATTTCGAGAATAGATTGATTCGTGTCCAATCTCAACTGCAGGCAAAGCTAGCTCCTACCGCGCACCCGAGCACTGGATCGAACTCACTCAAGGGCATCAAGCTTCCCACCATCGCGCATCATACGTCACAGGGTCACGAACTGAGTCACTCGCGGCGAATAACCTTTCCGCGTCAAACTAGTTTTGGTACCACGTCACATGAAACGCCAAATTGCATTTTATGCAATTCCTCGCATTCATTGCTAAAATGCCCACGAGTTGAAGGAATGGAGCCTAAGGATCGCTATCGTTTCGCGATGACCGCGCGTTTATGCATAAATTGCTTACGCGAGAATCATATGGCTTGTGATTGTCCGTCGCACTACAAACGCCGGTATTGTAATTTGGCACACCACACAAAACTGCACTTCACACCGAATAGCCCTAGTTACACAGCTCCGCCACATCACACACACAACACCGCTAACGATCACACAGCCACCGATAACACACAACCCCCATTTGCAGCAGCACTACAGCAAGCACCCGAGCAGGTATTGCTCCAAACTGCTTTCGTGAATATTATTGATGATTTCGGAATTGCTCATCCTGCGCGCGCGCTGTTGGACAGCGCATCGCAGCCGAATCTAACTAGCGATCGACTCGCTAAACGGCTAAGTTTGAAGACGAGTAACGTACACGTTACCACGCTAAATTGGATTTTGTCACCACCCAACACCTGGAAAACCGTTGTGGCTAATCGTGTTGCTGAGATCCAGAACTATTCACGTCCTCGTCAGTGGAAACACATTCCCGGCTCAACAAATCTCGCCGGCCTGGTATCTCGTGGGATGTCAGCAGTGGACATGCTGAAAAGGTCGATATGGAGTTGTGGTCCCGAGTGGTTGGGGCTACCTGCTTTTGATTGGCCAATATCGAATCCATTGCTGGCTGCCGAAGCTGATATTGAAATTCGTCGGACACGCACACAACAATCGTCACAAGTTACTTCATCCGCGATCACACATAAATTCCTGGAAGCAGCTAAACTCACATTATGCATCCTGGCGCAACAAGACGAGTTTTCATCGGAGATCCGGTTGCTGAAAAAGGGAGAAACTATAGGGCGGCGCTCACCTCTACGGCGCTTGAAACCATTCCTCGATGAGGAAGGAATAATGCGAGTGGGTGGCCGATTGAAGCTTGCACAGCTTCCCTACCAGTTCAAACACCCTATCCTACTTCCCAAGAACCATCTGTTTGCTCGTCTCATCGCATACCACTTTCATGAAAAGCTGATGCATGGCGGGGGAAGACTATTACTTTCCCAGATTCGAGAAGAATATTGGCCGCTCGACGGACGGAGATTAGTGAAAGGAGTAGTCCGTAATTGTTTTCGTTGCATACGACAGGATCCCGCCCTAGTGCAACAACAAACCGGCCAACTTCCGTATCAACGCATCACTCCGAGCCGGCCGTTTTCTGTTACTGGAGTGGATTACGCCGGCCCAATTTGTCTTAAGCCGACGTACAAGAGAGCTGCCGCTGCCAAGTGTTATTTGTTTTTGTTCTTTTGTTTTGCAACCAAGGCGGTTCACCTGGAGCTGGTCAGCGATCTCACCACTGCAGGGTTCTTGGCCGCTTTACACCGTTCCACAGCCCGGCGCGGGCTACCGTCGGATATACACTCCGACAACGTAAACAACTTGAAGGTTCGTCACACGCGCTAAAAGAATTTTTTGAGTTATTTCAGAGTGAGCAACAGCAAAACATCATCGCAACCAACTGCTCTGACATGGGGATTACCTGGCAATTATTCGTGCAACGTTTCTGGAAGCATTGGGCCACTGAGTATCTGCAGGAAATGCAGAAGGACAATAAGGTTGCGGTTCGGTGCGAAATCGTTCCCGGCAGGCTGGTCATCCTTGTGGACGATTCCCTCCCCATCACCCGCTGGCCACTGGCGCGCATCATTGATGTACACCCTGGAGAGGATCAGCTTACTCGTGTAGTGAAGCTGAAAACGGCAAAGGGATTAGTCACGCGTCCTGTTACGAAAATTTGCGTTTTACCTGTTGCGAAACCGTCCTGTTAGTACCGCGTGTTAGTTATTTTGTTATGACATTCTGTCATGGGGGGGAGTATGTTTACGCTTAGATGTTTGTTTACGTTTAGACGTCAAATCTACTTGACGAAAGCTAGTTTCGTCAAGTTTTAATACATGAAATATTTCAAGGATACAGTGAGTAGGAGTGAGTGTCGCTCGCGTGGGGGACACTCATAAGAAAGTTTATAAATAGGGCAGAAAACACAATTATAACTCTCTTCGAATTTGGAATCTGAACACGACGCTTGGTAAATATTGCAACACACATCGATCCGAAACTCCGCGAATTCTTCAGTTCCATATTGTTGATACCAGCCTTGTCGTTTGTTACCTACATTCTCGGTATGTGTGTGAATTTATCAACAATACACCATTTTGCTTCCCGTGTGTATATGTCCTGTGACGTGTGTGTACGCTAGCGATCTTCCTCGGTAGAAGCTCTCGCTCCACCCGGTACGCACTACTTCTTCTCCACTATATACAGCGGAAGACGTTCGTCCGCTTCTTGGGCAGCTTCCAACGCATCCAGCAGCATCCGGTCCGGTTCCTTCTCGAACAGTTCGACCAGGTTGGGCGGGAGACCGGTGTCCGGTGCTTGACCGGAGCTGGCAGCGTTTGGCTCTTCGGCCGCCGTTCGTGTCCCGTTCGTGCCAGCCCGTCCAAAGCGCATCAGATTACTGGTCCGTCCGAATCGCATCAGGTTCGGTCCGGCACGGGTCGATCGTGCCATCTGAGAGCTTGCTGCTAGCAGTGCCAGCGAGGGTTCGTCGCTTGCTCGCCCGAATCGCATCAAGTTCCCGGCACGACCGAACCGCATGTAGCCCGATCCGGTCGAACGTCTTTTGCCGAAGCGCATCAAATTTTTCGGCGAATCACGGCGGATGTAAAGGATTTGTTTCGGCTTGATCTGTTCGCCCGATTCCGAAAGACCAGTGTTTAACATTTCTTCCGAAGCTCCGAGCCCACCATTACGCTTCGCAGCCGTGGGTTCGTCGACTGACGGTTGGTTCGGTGGTTCGAGCTGTTCCGTAGAGGTGGCATACTCTTTGCTAAGTTCGTCGTCGTGCAGCAGCGCTGCGTACGGGTCACGTCCGAAGCGTAGGAAGTTACGATCGGGTCGACCGAAACGCATCAGATTGGCACGTGCCTGCCGTAGCATGTCCTTGTCCGATCGTCCAAAGCGCATAAAGTTCTTGTCGAGCGCACTGCGACGACGCGTCTGAATGTCCGATTTGGCGCTCCGTTTGATGGCCGCACTCCACGGGTAGAACGGTGCCCACTCGCCCCCATTCGTTTCGGCTGATTCGTCGAGCCGGTGGCCACCGTTAAGTGATCCGAGCTCCAGGGGACCGGCAGCCAACTCGACCAGGGAGTCATATTCGGCGTGGGAAAAATAATTGCACGATTCGCACACGATGATGGCGAGAAATAGGTAGAACTTCATTATGCTGCTGTTGTTGGCGATCCTGCTGCTACTGGTGGAATTGTTTTCTGGGAAAAAGAATGAAAAGAAAGCAAAAACAAAGGCCATCAATAGGAAGCAAGGAAGAGTCCTGGTTGAAATAAATTACAATACCACCACCGGCGGAAGAAAGAAAGCGAGAAAGAAAACGGTTCTCGGTAGCAGCGAAAGGAAGCGTAAAAGTGGGCGATTTGGAAAATTTCTCACTTCCGAGCAGTGTGCGACTGTTGCGACCAGTGTGACGGCACTTGGGCACCGGTTCGCCAAGGAGCAAAGGATAGTTGAACGATGAAAAAGCGGAACGGGAAGTGAGAAGATAAATTTGAATTTAATTATGGGCACCCGTTTCGGTGCGGTGCTCCGTTTTCCTACTGCCACCGTTTCTGATTATTTCGCGCACAGTATCTTTCACGTCCGATACATTCATGGCGGTGTGAATGGTGGCAAACCCAAACCCCACCGCAGGAAGCCAATTGTTGCGTCAAGAACGTTGGCGCTGTTAATGTGTTCGAGTGGTGGACGGTTTTGTGGTGTGTGGATTAATAATTTTTCTTTTCCGTTTTCCTTACACCCCTTTTGTTACGCTAAGGGTGTTCGCAAGCGACGAATGAGTGGGTTGTGATAATAGTTGTTTAAGCGCTTTACGCAACGGGTGTGATTGGCGGGAAGGACTAGGTTGAAGTGTAAAGCAAATTGTTTTGTTTTTGTTGTGAGTCTGAACATAATTTTGAAATCTTATTGTCATTGAAGAAATAATGCTTAATATGCCGTTAAGAACTTTTTTTTTGGTATTGATTGAGAAGATTACTATTAAGCAGTCAAACTGTCGAAGTTCTTAGTTGGCCATGAAAGTTGCCTACATTTAGGCGCATTACATTTTATTTATTCAATCGCTTTTCAGGT
The DNA here is from genome assembly GCF_013141755.1 of Anopheles stephensi. Lineage (NCBI taxonomy): Eukaryota > Metazoa > Arthropoda > Insecta > Diptera > Culicidae > Anopheles > Anopheles stephensi. The sequence continues at coordinate 21,720,424 of NC_050203.1, forward strand.
ATTTGCATAGTATTCTATTGAACAAAGTTCAATAGTTTTCGCATTCGACTGACAGTTAGTATTTCTGAGTATCGATTTATCTTTCAAACACTATTTAAATAAAAAATATTCGTCTGAATTTGCATATTTGTTTTATGACTTGAACAAGAAAGGAATAATGCTTCAAAGCTTCCTGCAAAGCTGAGTGCAGTTTTTCTCTGAGCTTATGTTCCAACTCATTATTTGAATTCATGCTTTCGCTCAGATTTACCTTAAAAGCATGTGAATTTCATTTGACTGAAATTTCGACGTTTTTGGTGACCAGGTTTTGTTTATTTGCGCCATAAAATTGCTATCTCTATGGTGGTCCTCTAAGAAGATAACTGAAAGCAACCCGCCTAAATATATGCAATGAGCATAACACTGTCACATATTGCTGATTTCAGAAATGAATAGTTTTGTGTTTTTTTATTCATAATAAAAAAAAATTAGGAAAGTATGCGAGGAGGAAAGGAGTTTGGAAATGCTCCTTACTTAAACGTTTTAAAACGCCCACTTATCAAGAAACGAAAACTCCCCACACTGTACGTCACCCATTTCCCAAGCTAATTGCTGTGCGCCCTCATTAATTTTTCAAACTTAAATTAAAACGTCTCGTACGTGAGAAAATGGCCAAGAAAGAAAGCCAAGCTAGCCAGTTTTCTTGTAAAACTTTCAAGTGCAAGTGTGTGACTTTTCCCACTTGGTGCTTCACCATCGACAGAAGCTTGCTCATTGCAGGTTCTCCCCTTTTGCCACAGTGAAATACTGCAGCCGTTAAAGGTGAAGCTCTTGCTGCTGGAAACCTAAAACCACATTTTACCTCTTATTTAAACCAAATTCACCTTATCCTAATAAACCACAAATCATATAACAAAAATCCATTAACAAGCCATTTTTTTTGGCCTTCATCGCATGCGTCGGGAATCCTTACAGGGTTTCCGAGAAGAACTAACGATGTGCGAGCCATTTCTGGGCAATGGCTAGGATGAAGTAAACAACTGCCAGGTAGAACTGGCGATCTGTTGCCCTTTCTGGACTATGGCCAAGTTGAACTAGACACAGGCTAGGTTGAAGTGGACGATGGCCAGGTTGAACTGAAATGTCAAATTTGAAACGATTGCTGAAGCGTTCGCAAACGGTTGGGGTAACGCTTGATTTTAAAAAATATTTAAAAAATGACCAGTAAAAACCATATTAATTGCAATAATTTTTTTAAATGATATTAATTGAAGAGAACGCTTAAATTGCAATGCAGTATGTAATTATAAAATTATTATTTGCTGCGCTTTGAGCATTAGAATTTGCAATGGCTTGCTTCAAGATATTATATTTATTTAACTCACCTAAATTTAGCGTATATTGCTCAATTTCACTGCACTTGTAATTTAACTCAAAATATCTCACTGTGATCAGAAAGCGTGGCTTGCTTTGAAAATGTAATGTAGAAATAAAATATTTTCATTACCTGTATAAATTTTGCCTTTTGACAGAAGATGACTGTTGAAGTTTATGTTTATAGTCAATGACTCGGATTCTTTTAACTATTGTTTTGCATATTTTACAGAAAAATAAAAAATACATTGGAAAGCAAAAACAACATTACAAAAAAAAAGTTTTTGAACATTGGAACATGCTCAAAGAGCAGCAAATAATAATTGTATAATTACACATACGAGCTGCGTTGCAGTTTAAGCGTTCTCTTCAATAAATATCTTTTAAAAAAAATATTACAAATAATTTGGTTTTTACCGGTCATTTTTTAAATATTTTTTAAAATCAAGCGTTACCCCAACCGTTTGCGAACGCTTCAGCAATCGTTTCAAATTTGACGTTTCAGTTCAACCTGGCCATCGTCCACTTCAACCTAGCCTGTGTCTAGATCAACTTGGCCATAGTCCAGAAAGGACAACAGATCGCCAGTTCTACCTGGCAGTTGTTTACTTCATCCTAGCCATTGCCCAGAAATGGCTCGCACATCGTTAGTTCTTCTCGGAAACCCTGTAAACGCAACGCTCTGTGCAACCGAATACCGGCTGTGGTCTGGCGAAATGGTGCTAACGGAATAATCGAACGTCATACCGAGCCCAACAGCGACAACATGCTCGTTCTGTGCATCGTGCTGCAAAACAACAGCTCCAGAGCTAGTTTCTTCCTTTTGATCTTGGCCGTTCCCGATTTTCCCAGTGCAACCAGCACTGGGAAAAGGTGTAACAAGTGGTTTTTCACCGAATCCACCCTACTAGAAACATCAGCAAGGTAAGAAGGCGTTCGTGCAAATTTTCGGGCACAAGAGAACAACACCGTTTTTTTGCAGATCTGCCTTTTGCTGGTGACGGTTGCCTTGAGGTTGTTTTTCTGGATGGTATTTTCAGTGCCGTTCGCAGTGTTGTCCCAGCAAATAACTAAAATCAATACGCTTTGTAGAGGATTTAAGAAGGTACTCAATGAACCAGTAGGTTTTTCTTATAAAATAATAAATTTTAACAGCGGATATTACCGGGTAAATGTAACGATAACATGAAAATCAATAAACTTGATAAAACAACAGACAACCCTCGTGCGATGATCCAAATTTATCGATAATGAGTAAAGTTTCCGAAAGCAACTGTCTTCACGCGGGGGGTTTTCCTTTTTTTGCCCCGCTTGCACTACTGCACATTTTCCACTGACATCGAACAAACAGGAAACGATTGGTTCGTGCTTAGCAAAACTTCCCATTCGTTTGCGTTGCACGCACCAAGGTTAAAGATTTTTGGAAGTTTCGCATGAGCGCAGCTGGACGGAGTGGTACTAGCTTTTTTGTTTTATTCCGAAATTGTGCTATTTTCAAGCTTTGAAATGTCAAATGTGTTTAAGTTTGATCTCTTGTTTGGGGAAATATTTTGTTTGGTGTTTTAGTACCTTGGCATGAAAATTTCTCCTTCTCTGTTTTCTGGAGTGCGTGTGAAATTTAATTGCTTTTTAAATGCTAATCCCGCCCGATGATTAGATGAACTTTAAAAATCGTTTGAAACTTTCTTTTCAATAGTTTGCATGTGCACGACACAAGCAATTGTTTGGCCGCCGGGGGCAAACGTTTCAGGTCAAGCTAAACGAATTTACCGTCGACATCAACTCGGAACAGTCACACTTTCCTCTTGTTTAATTGAAAAAGGAGATAAAAAGCGTAAACTTTTACGAAAATTGTAATGAATTACTTGTGAGGTTTTTTCTGTTGCGTTTAGAAGCAACAGTACGACGGTGAGAGCTTTTTAAAGGTTTAAAAGCTGAAATATACCCATAAACGCCTGAATATATGCAATTTTTCTGGAAATATTACGTTTTGCTATTTTTATAGTATAAAAGGATTTTTTAAGGTAGAATTGAGTTATAAAAGGGTTTTTTTTATTTGAATTCAACATACAAACATTTAGTTGTGCAAAGAAACAAAATTCGTTGCACTATTTATCCCAATTCTGCCTTGACGGCTGGCTATAGCCTGTGAATACCATTCATTAACTAATTGGGACTCGTTCCACATAACTCTCGAGAGAATATAGAAGCATTATTCTTCACACACAAGAGCAGTTTCTTAGAAACTAGCTTTCCCTCAGCCTCTGACTTCATAAATTCATCGCTTACTTGAAGAAGATCTATCTGCGCTCCATCAAGTTACCGCAAATGGTTTGTTCGCTCGCACGCATTTAATTACGAAATGACCCGTTCGAATCGCTGAGAACGTGAAACAAACTGCTCATAAAGCAAGCGCTTAAAGTAGTCCTTAACCGTAAAAAATGTTCCCATAACTGATTCCACTCCTTATCAGCTATTAAATAGATGTTTCGGTCGCTGCCTTCGGTATCCGCCGTAAATTAGCTGCACAGTTATGAGGCGTTTTCCCCATTGCCCAATCGAGTGGTTCCGGCAGAAATCATCTCACATCGAGTCCGGTCACGATTACGAATCACTGTGCTAATCTGCTAAAACATGTATCGTGCTCCGGGCGCAACATTCTTTTCCGCTTCTTCGTCCGCTCAAGTTATCCGCTTCCGGCCGTGGAAGCTTTACGTGCGTCAGACGGAAATTGGTAGATTTTTAACGGCTTTTTGCCACAGCCGAAAGGAACGAAAAACCATACACAAACACACACACACACACACACACGAAACGCGCTCTTCGCATGGATAAATCGACCCAGAGACAACAAAACCCGTGGTGACGCCACGTTGTCCGGTTGTCTAGTAGCACGCGCCTAGCGAATTGCATTCTGCCAAAAAAAAAAGAAGGAAAATCCGAGCTGTGTGCGTGTGTCCGTGGTAGCATTTCCGTTTTGAACCGCTGCCAACGGGACTTGCAATCAATAAATCATTCACAAACCGTGCCGCAGCCGTAGGTGTCGCCGCGGGATAATGGTGGATGGACCAGAAAGATATTAGACCGGAACCGGAACGCGACACGAAACCGGTGCACTGATTTTCGGTACATTTCACTTCCCTGTTTTCGGGTGTGACGCATTCGTGTCACGACGCAACGGCCGTTGCCCGTCACCGTTGGAGGTCATGCTCCAGACTGTGCTACTTGCAAAAGGGAGAGCAAAAGGGACTTCTTTAAGAAATGCTTTATGGGGGGAGGAATGCGAAACACGAAAGCATCTTATTCATGAGATTGGTTTCGGGATGCGGAACCGAGTGGAGATACTGGTGGAGATTTTAGCTCGGACAGCTGATGTGCTTTGCTGTTTACTGAAATGCTATTGAAATTGTGGCCTCTTTTGGTTTTTAGGTGTTACTCAGAACTCTTGCCTAGTTTTAAGCGGTGAAAACATCTTGGAGACTAATTATATTGGAAAACTGGGCGCAATCGCGTCAATACTGGCCTACTACGCCTGAAGGTATGCAATGTATAGTTACCATCCTAGTAAAAAGTATCAGAAACGCTACTTTTGAGCTTTGGAAAACGGAAAATGGCCATTATGATTCTAAATTTTGGGAATCTTAGGAAAATCAGAGTTTACTTTTTGCGATATAAAATGTTAAGTAAAATTATCTTAGTTCAAAATAATGATTAAATGGGAAACGATAAAAAGCATCCAGCAGGCCTTTCTTTTATTGAAAATATGAAACATAAAATTGCTTGTTATAACTAGAAGATCTAGTAAATATCAATTTGTTTTTTTTAAGGAATTTAATTGAAAATATATTTTTCTAGGAGGTTTGAGAAAAATATTTTAATTAGAAAATACACAGAAATATACATAAATGATCTACATCTACTCTGGATTTATATTTTGGGCTTATATTCATTATAGAAAGGTATGCAATTTATTATTAAAACCCCCGTAATTTTAAGTTTTAGATCAGGCCGTTCTATCAAAATGAAAAGAATGGCATAGTGGAATTGTTCATAACTGCCTTTTTATCTACAATAAATAGTCAAAAGCGAATATTCTGAACATCATTGCATACTTTCAGGCGTTGTTACCGAGCAACATCATAAAAAAAGTTATGATGAGCACAGGATTTCCACCATGTTCACAAGCTAGTATAAGTCACTTAGTTACACATCTACACATTTTCTAATGAGAATAAATATTGAATATAGCAATATGTCCAATCCGTTTTACAAGATTTAAAAAAATATTACCATATGATATGTGAAATTAGAGTCAATGCGGCGTAAAGCCGTCTTACTAAAAATATAAAGAAATATTTGAAATTATTCATTAATTTTATTTAACTAGTCTTCGTTATGAGAGTAAACTATTTATATTAATTTTGTTATGACATTCTGAAAAAATAATGTCATAAATGTATACTATTCCTCTCATGATACGCCTAAAAGTATGCAACACGCGCTTAACTTATCTTCTGCAAGTATCAAAAACAGCCTCCTATTCTGTTCTTAAAGAAATGTGTGGCCGGGTGGACCACAACGGATTCTTGGAATGCGATAAATCGTCAAAAACAAACATTCTATAAATGATTGCATACATTCAGGCGCTCTGGTTACAAATGGAGCAATTACGTCAATGCGATTCTATTGATTTATCAAGCAATCCTCTGTTTTTTAACATTTAAACAATGTAAAACACAAACTTGTAAGTGTTTCACATTTTTTTCACTTTGCCAGCGGTGACATGGCTCCCTTAGCAACTTCTTCAAGGATTTATCCCATGTTTGCCTGTGTCAACGGAAACCATTTTCTCTCCCCGACAAAAAGCAAACCTTGACCAAATCACTGGATGGACAAAATTTGGATACCGGCCAATATCTTTATCATTCACTACAATCACACACACACACACACAAGCACACTTTCCTCCCCGAGTTGAGCTATCGTTGACTAGAAATGGCAAAGATTGTAAAAATGTGCTGTCAACGGTCAATTAAGAAATTGGGGGAGAATATTTGTACAGTCTGTGGTGGAGCCTGGCTGCTCTGGAAGGAAGGATGAAGCGCAAGCAAGCTTATTTATCTATTTATTGTCCTGCGGGCATATTGTTGTATATCTTTACCAGCACATGGAAACATTTCGCACGATCCTCCGATTTCGTTCCGGGTACGCGGTAAATGAAAGCTCCGTCACACTGCACCGTCCGGCGGCTGTACATTTGAGGGAGGGGTAGATGGAAAAATGGGGGCGGAGGGAGCGAGGGAGAGAGCTTGATTTTTGATCCGTTGAAGATATTTTGTGCACCGGAAATCACGTTGTTCACTCGGTTCGGGGGGTTCACCTCAGCGGCGAGGCGCCAAAGGAATTTGTTTCATTTTTATTTTTATTTTGGGTTTTAACACACAAAAACTGCACAATTTGACACCCACTTCTAGTAATATCTTTGCACGCACTTTCCCACTTGCACTGATCACAAACACTTAGCGCAACGGCACCGCACCAAAGGCGCGTTCGCCTGCGATGGAGACGCCAAGTCTACTGATTGCCAACTAACGGACGAACCACGTGCAAACGTGCGCTACGCTTTGAACCGTTCCGCTACACCACAGCATTCACCCAAACAACCTCTCGGAGCACGCTGTTTTTCCGGCTTTTCCTCGCTGGCGCTGGCTGTGCGACACTGGAAGCGGTACGGTCGCCATCGTGGCTTTTTAACTCCGCATCGCTTGACTGCTGGCCGTCGGTTCGTGGTCGGGTCGGGCCGTAAAAAATCGTGTCGGTTGTGAGTGTGTGCGTGTGTGCGTTATAGATATTCGCACACCGAAATTGCACGAAGTCCCTTGCTTGGTTCTGGCCGGTTTCAGGGTTGATGTTTGCCTGGTTTTATTTTATTGCTTGCTTGCACATCCTTAAGCATCGGTCCTTTTCTAGCAAACATAGCTTTATAGCTCGTCCGGAAGTACTTTTCACGCTCAAACTGAGGGTGATTTTGGCCGATCTCCTCTAAGGGAGTGATCCTTTGCTGATCGTGTGTTGCTCGGTTCATAATAACGATGGTTAGGGAGAGAGAGAGCGAGAGTGTGCGTTGATGACGTCTTACGATGGGAGTACTATTTTTTTTAATAATAATAGAGCCATATGACGTATGAATATAACTTAAATGTCCCATTGTGTGGTTTTAAATGAAGAAAATCCACTCATTTTTTCCCCTAAGAAACATGCGTTTGTGTGCAATAAAATCGTATTTTAACTCTTTTATTATTTTTACAGCTTTTTATATTGTTCTCCTCACATATATTACTTCCCACTAAATGTATGTGTGTGTCTGTGTATGTGGGGCTACATAATGACCCCGTTTGCCATCTGGCCGTGTGCAATGTGGCCAGGCAAAGGTGCTTCCGTAGCATTGCAAGTACACCCACCCTGTCTGTGAGTGTACTGTGTTGCATACTTTCAGGCGCCACTCCGCTAGACAATACCGAAATGCCGGCCCAAACTGTCCACTTTTAGTGGGATCGTAGGATTTTTCTTTCTCTCAGTTCCCTTTTCAAAACAGGAAAACCATAGAACGAGCACATAAAAATGAACTTAACTTTGCTCCCAAGCCAAGTTGCAAGGCAAGTGGAAACTCTCATCCGTCAGCACACACGCACACATCCGTTTTTGGACGATGGAGCCACTGTTTGCCACTGGGACCGGAGGGTTTTAATGCAGTTCTCTATAAAAATGGGATTATGGTGCGTTTGCGTATGCGTACGTTGGAGAAACGGGGGAGTTTTCGGGGGAAAAAAGTCTCATTGCACTAGAATCATTAGAATCGATTGATATCTGGATGTGTAATAAGCGCCGTGGCTTAGCTTGCAATTGTGCCCAAACCGAACGATGTTGGCGTTTGAAAGGGTTTCTGCTCCGGCTCCGGCGTTGGCGTAGGAAGTTAAGTGGAAGCGCAACGCTTTATGGCATATTTATTGTGAATTATTAGAGCTAGCAATCGGCTAGTGGGAAGGGATATGGTGAGATAATTGCTTGAAAAATGTAAGAGTTCTGAGGATTGCGATAAGTAAATGAGTAAGTGTGGAAATAAGTTTTTGGAAATATTAAGTAATAATATAAACAATTGAATACTATAAAAGATTGTAAATATATAAAAACTCTTGTAAAGAGTATAAAACAAACAAAAAGACATGTAAATTAAAGTAAATTATAAAACATTATTGATTTTGATATAATGAAACAAGATAAAAAAGCAGTAGAAATTAGTTTGAGCATGAAACAAAGCATGCAAATAGATAAACCAAAGAAGATTATCAATAGAAAAACTAAATAAATATGAAAATTGAAGAAAATAAATATAAAAATCGATATCCATAAAGCACTCTAGTACTTTAGACAAATGAACCGCACATTAAACGTAACAACATTAAAAAAAGTTTAAAATAAAGAGAAAAGTAGTACTTTAAAAATTAATAGCAAACAAGATATTATAACGAAAATTAAAAGGGAAAATCTGAAAAATTAAACTAAAATCTATAAACACTCATATAAACACACAACAATAACAATTGTAAACCCTGATATGCCTAAAATAAATCCCATTTTGCGTGCGCATTCCATTCAGATCGGACCATTGAATGAGGCAAAATGAATAACGAAACTGCGTCAAAGTTGCGTCCTATTCTTTTAGCAACGATTCACCAACAGTAGGTTCGGTTGACAAAAGGGAGTTTCCATTTTTGGGTTGGAGAGAACAGCCGAGCCAGACGGGATGAATAGCACAGTTCTGTCGGTGGCATAGGAACCGGAGTATTGCCCATGTCTGCGTGGATGCCACATTTTTGACGTCGCTCCCCACTACTGCCAAGTGAGTCATTGAGCCACGAGATGACTGTTTTATTTTCATTTATCAATGGCACATTTCAATCCCGCCTTCGTCGTTGGCTGAGCGAAAATAGCGGATTCAGTCGCGTTAAGGTCGCTAGAACAAAAGCCGCTGGCAGGAAGAATCCACTTTCACTGGATTTCGTGGGGTAAAAACGGTGATTGTGAAATTATAAACAGAAGGAAACGCAAAGTTCTGTGTGCCGCCACAGGGTAAATAAATAAATGGAGGAATTAAAAGAGAAGAAAAAAACAGCATACGGAGATATAATAATAATCGATAAAGCTTAAAAAATGCAAAACATAAATAAAGAATGAAATGTTTCACCAGCACGTGAACAAGCTACGGAGAAAGAAAGGAGAAAGTTAAAAACGAAACTAAAAAAAGAAGGAGCTCATAAACAAATGCGAAACAAAGTAAACCAAACGTGCAAAATGAAGCGAAAAAAGTGGGCTTGCAAAATTATTAAAATAAAAATCAATTATCGAAGGCCAACCCAACACAGCTTTGCCACCCAAAACCATTGATGATACCAAAGTTGAAAAGAAAAAAAAAAGGATCGGCTATCATCTGTAACAAGCTTGTCCGATGGGCGTCCTCAATCGGTAAACCGCCACTAGTTTCCCAAACAGTGCTGGGCGACAGTGGCAATGGAAGGGTTTTAGTGGGTAAAGGGAGTTTATTGCTTGGGGGAGTTTTAGCATAGTTTAAGGACATTTTTCGGCCACAAAATCACCCCGAAGACTCCGAAGGGTAGTGGAGGTGACGGAGGGGATGAGCTAGTCGAAAGGGAAAGGGCTTTTGTTTTTCTGTGTGAACTATGCCTTTCACTTGCTTTCGCCCCAACCCGTTCAACCACGTCGGTGTCGTTGTGCCCTCGTCCTCGTCACTGCTAGTTGCCAATTAACTATAATCCCAACAGTTTACGGAACGGCCTTGTGGACTCCTGCGGGGGGACTTTTGCTGTGGAAATGGAGTGGGGGGGATGATTTTTGTGTCCATGAAAATATGACTCAACACCCACCCAGCTCGTTTCGATGTGGAACGTTCTTGATCTAGCACGATATAATGGTTTCGAGGTGTTATCAATGATCTGGCACCGCTGTGTTTAACAATTTGTAACGAGAACACACACACACACACAGTGAATAGCAATCAATATGTGATTTTTCTATCCTTCTTTTCATAGTAATTTTTTTGTAAATCTTTTGTAGTATTTTCTATAAAATTTATCTCCACTTACATACTATGTTTTTCAGCAAAAAAAACCCGCGTTGATTGGTGACATGTTTTTGATAATGCTGGCAAGCAAGCAACAAAAAGGGCGAATAAATGAATAATTCCCTAAACTGGAGCTTATAACACAACTCAACGGGCAGGCTTCGTCCTTCCCACGAAAACCTTCCCAAGCCACGCATCAGGGTCGAAGGTGTCGGAGATAACGGATGAAGGTGAATTTGTTTGCTCTTACTCTCGCCCACCAGCATCAGCGATCAGCGTTGCAGTGTGTGTGAGTGAGTGGTGCTGTATGTGGTATTCCTTTCGGTTTATGTACTAGGGTTTTAGGCACACCGATTCATCATCGGTGAAAATCTTGTGTTTCATTTTGGCTTAATTAAAATGTTTTTCCACGTTGTGTGTAGTATAGACATCGTATCGCCGCTGGTAGTTAGCCGCAGTTGGGTTGGAACAGTGAAGGGTTAAAGTGTATGCTTAGAAGGTTCATGGTAAATATTTTTTTGAATAAATATATATTTTTGGTAATATATATTATGGTAATTTATGTTAAAATATCTTGACCAAAGTCATCGCAATAGTTATTGAAATTAAAATATCAACTCGTTGTATGACTTAGAATTGAACTGAATTTTGTCTTGTTGGTTAGAACGCCTAAAAGTATGCAATCATACATTATTGAAGCGATTTTTAACACTGGCTGTTTCGAAGTTAAAACATTTTACCACACTGTAAAATGTATCACTAAAAAACACCTTTTGGCACACGTTGGCACTGGTGCACCAAACACAAAAGTCCATGCGCCACAGTTCATTAGGGAAATTCACCACGGTACTCTCACCGGGCTCGGTAGGGAAAACCCATCAACAGGATCACGGGGAAAGATAATTTTCCAAAATTAATGTCTCCGAAAAGTGAGCCCATCGGTGGTGGTGGTGGTCGTTTCGTTAGCGAGCACTACTCGGTCCTGTTTTTTTCCTTCTACAACCTTTGGTCGCCTAATTGGAACCATGGGTGTTCGCGTTCGGCTAGCGAAAAGTTCTTCTTCTCACACCCGTATACCGATGCAACAGGTCTCATGAGATGGTGTGTGTTGGACTTTCCCGATGGACTCGAAACCTTCCCGAGCAGCTAGTGGGGCGGGGGTTTCCACAACCGTTACGCAAACATTATCCGAGCCCCGGGAGCGTTTGGGAAGCGTCTCGTGTGTGGCTGTTTTGTCTGGCCATTTTCACAAGTAATCGAGTTTAGAATAATATTAACAGCTAGGACAGCGTAGGACGTAGGACCTTCCGGATATCTATTAGCACGGAAGCCATCGATTCGGTTGGAAGGCAAGGTGAGAAAATCCATTGTCTAGTTGGAGCCGAAATATTCGTTTCCGGGATGCTGGCGCATTTGAGCTTGCTCACTTTGCAGGTGGCTTCTGGTTTTCATTTTACTCGGGCTAAGAGCTAGTTTTCCGATTCGTACGGAGGAAAATGATTCATTTTTACCCGCTCGAAATGAGTGTAGGTGTGCAAATCCGGAAAGGTGTAGAATAAATGTGTGTGTAATTTCGATGTTGTTGAGTGCTTTTACTTTATCTGTTTAATCCATTTAAGTCAACTATTAAAAAAGGTCTAAAATCGTTCACATTTGTCTGTGTGAAAGTTACTGGAATTGGAAAAAGGCTTATTATTACTGGTAATACAATAATAAATGCTGCTGGTTCTGAATTAAACTTTAATCAGTCCATTTTCATATTTTGCATACATTTAGGCGTATACGAAGAAATTGTAGTAAATATTATACAAATTACAAACTAAAATTTTCCTTTTTCTTTATTTTTAGCCATCGAATACGCATCAAAAATGATTTGAATAGCGTGTCTACCTTATACGTGACTTTCTTTATTCATACTGTCAAAGTGAAACGCCCACCGAACAAGCTCGCTCCCATTGTGAGCATCCCATTTGCACGTACTTCCTAATGACACTAATTGCATTCCTGGATCCGTTACGACACACGTAAACACACACAGCAGCATTAGCCTGATCTGTGTCCTGTGTGCATCAAGCCAGCACAAAGCCAGCTGCCATTCACGCACCGAACATTACCTTCAATCATCAAATGGCGCATGTTGGAGCTTTGGCGAACACGGACAAATGACAATCAAAAGTGTCGGGCCGGGATAAGAAGCTAGTTACTTATCATTTCCGACCGACCGATCGAGATGCGTCACCGGCACCCGGCCAGTGCAGCATCGGTGGACGACGGATGGGGGTTTGCCTCGAAAACTTTCAGCCATTCTTTGAGCAAGTGCAGCCAGCATGATCGATGATACTGTTATGACACTAGCAATTTGCCATTAATGAAGCGCACAACAACAATATGTGTGACAGGAGGTGGGTGGGTGTGTATGTGTGTGTGAATTTTCCACACCCCTTAATGTAAGTACCTCTTTGCGAGGCTTGGGAAATGTGTGTGCGGGCTTTTTTTTGTGTGAGTTCTGGGTGTGGAGCATAAAATGTCATTAGAGTGGGATTTATTTTATTTCGGTAATATTCCGCTACTTGCAGCTTGAGTGATCCCAAGGGCGAAATAGCTTTCTCGGAAATAGTCGTGTGAGTTGGTAGAAATGCTATTTTCTACTAAGTAAAATGTGTATTGCCTAACTTTAGGCGTTTTCGACAAGGAAGCGTTTTCCACTAGATGGCGCTGTTTTGTCTTATTGTGACAGCATGCAGATTTTAATTCAATATTGAATAGTGCTTACAAGCAATTTAATGCTTTTTGCTAGAATTATGTAAAGAAAAGCGCATGCCAACTCTTAGTTGTTTCTTACAACAGCAAACTACCAAGAAAAATTTACAAGAAACACTAGTGTAGCTGATTCTCCCATTCCCTTCCCCGAGACCAAGGACGAAGAATTATGTTATTTTTATTGTGTGATACTATGCAGTACTACAAAAGCACCTAGTTTAGCTCGTTTCGCGAGCTTTTCCTGCTCCAAAAATCCTTCCCATCTCGTACCATTTCGCTATAGACATGCAGAAGAACGTAGCTAGGGTGGAGATTTACTTCACCGGTGTAGTACCGTGGGACGAGGCCGTAAGTAGCGTGCAAAGCTTTTACTACATACCGAGAAGCCACCATTGCCTGCGGATGCGGACTGGTTGGGTTAATTTTGCTGCTGTTGTCCGTTTCCATTGTGTGCGGGTATTTTTGTTGGCCCGATTTTATATTTCCGTGCGGGTGTACGGCTGAGCTACGGTTACTCTACAAAAGCTACAGTAAAAGACGTACACGCGTTCGGTGGGATGGATTTTTACCATTCCGGTACACGCTGGTAGCGAGAAAGTGTAACGTGACACCGAGCGAATGGTTTAGGGAGAATGCAACAAAAAAGTCGGCTTTTCTCCGTTAAGCTGAACGATATCTTGCAGCTAATCTTTTGTCTAGCGAGAATAGTGTGTGTGTGTGTGTGTGTGTGTGTGTGTGTGTGTGTTTTTCTTTCTATGTCAGGTTGTTTTGAGTTGTTTTGCTTCCATACACATATGCGATCGAATTTCAATATAAACGATTATGTTTTTTCTTCTGAAACAGGTTAAAGGCATATTTATATCATTAAGAAGCCGGCACGCGAAATATGCAAAAAAAATATTTAAAATAACATTTTGTTTTAATTAAGTGTTGTTTTCATATTTTTGAAATCAATTGTGAGCTGAAATCCTTAATGCGCGGTGTGACACCTTTAGTAAGCGCCTAAAGGTATGCAATGCAATGTTTAAAATTCAAACAACGTCTTTCAACTGACTTGAAAAAGAGCTCTTTTTTAAACAAAACAGGTTTTAAAACTAAAATAGATAAAATACACTCAATTCCATCAACCATCAACTCCTGTTTCAACTGACAACTCCGATTACTCACAATCTGCAAGGACACTTTCACGATGGCTATTTCGTCCAGCGAAAATTGAAAAGCATTTGGTCAGTGTCGAAGCAAATTTGATCAGCTTCTAACGAGCTTAGAAAAACAGTACCATCAACACGTAGCATGATGTTCACCTTGCGGACGGTGTCACAAGGTAGTGAGTTTTGTGAAGTTGGCTAATGCAGGATATTACCTTCTGCAGCATGCTGCACTAGACCGAAATCAAACCAACGTCAAGGGGAAACCTATTTTTTCCTCACTTTTACCCGCAGCTTTATGCTGGAATATATTATTAGCTTAACCATGGCACTCCTATCAGGCCAAAGAACGTCGTCATCGCCATCATTATTAACATCATCTTTGCGCTGGAGCTGATGGTTTTGTACTCCCCATTCGCGATGTGCAAAACTTGTGCAAACTAAATTATTACCATGGCAGATTGAAGGCGGGCGAGCGTTTTAAAAGATTCGGAAAAAGTAAAACTGTCGCAAACAGCGTGATGGCCTGGATGGATGGACGGGGATTATCCCGTGAGCGGATCAACATCGCCCATTGCAGTGAACTTTGTGCCGGGGGAGGGGAAAGCAGATTAAAAAACAGGCAGCAACAGGAACAATTGCACAAGAAAACTCATCTCCGAAACGGTTTTACCTGTTGCTGTTGGTTCGATGCGGGTTGGTGGATGAGACGGTGGCTCGTACGGACGTCATTGTGCAGAACCGGCGTTCATGTGAGCACTTTTTCTTTTGTGCAACTTGTTTCACGTACTCGCGCGTGCCAGTGAAGGAATGAAACTTTATCGTGCGCGCAACTGTTGGCCATATCGGATTTTTTTTGGTGTTGCGGTCTCGCCCTAACCCGGCAACTCTCTCCGATAGATTTTCCGACAGAGCTGCGTGGTTGTAGGACGTGCGTGCTTTTGTGGGGGTTTTGGGGGCGTACTTCCGTATATTGGAGCAGTAATGGGGGGGTGGGGTAAGAACCAAACGCCAAACGTCATAAGCAAGCTCAGTGACGGTAAGCACAGATTATTAGGTAAAAGCTAGCAGGTTTGTGTTTGGTGGAGAATCGCTTTTCGCTGCAGTTCTTTAGCTGTTTGATTACTGGGAAATGTGCGTGCTGATGATGGATAGAATGAGCTAGCGAAATAGCACCCTTTTGAGTTAACTCATTAGAAGTCGCTTAACCAGCAAAGAATAACCAGCGATGTAATTATTAATTGCATAACTTTAGGCGTAATTTCTGTCGGCAAATGAGGCTGTTTGCCAATAATTTTAACTGATTGGGAGTGATAAATTAGAAGCCTTTTTTTTAAATTATCTGATGTATTTTGTTAGATTTTATGCATTATGTATTTTGCCTAAATTCAATCCATTGCCAATCAGGGATGCGTTTGACGAGAAATTGTAAATATCAAACGAAAATATCCAACGAAACGAGCCATATTTAATTTAACCTACCATAGCATGTTTATGCCTTTTGCTTTAGCTTTGCTTTGCTTTAGCATCACTGTTGATGGCATTTAATCAAACTTAGTGTCCAAAAAATTTAGTTTTCAAAAAAAATTTAGATAAATTGCCTTGTATGCGTCAATCCATAGGGATTTGTTGATCGTACAGCATTATTTATTGGGATTTAATAAAATAACAAAATGCTTTTCAGAACAAATCTCAGATGAAATTCGTATCATTTAAACTATTTATTGTACCATAAACATAATATGAAACATAATAAACAAAAATTACATTGAGCGTGAACCATAAAAAAATACAAATTCAATTGAGGTTGGCATGCGTTTTGCATACTTTTGGGCGCAATGAAGTTCCCTTTTCCAGCAATACAGTTAGACCTTCCCCAACTAATTTAATAACAAAATTGGTTGATATTAAAAATGCAAATTTATTTTAAGAATTAACCATAAACATTTATGGAATTTATGGAACTCCGAATGCTTTAGATAACTATAATGATAGAATTGAGAGTTAAAATATACAAAAATTGGATAGCATGTAATTAAAACGACTTAAGCTATACTGCAGCATTTGAAACCTCTTTGAAGGCAAGCAGAAGTCCCAGAAGCTCTACTCCAACTCCGACACGTTTTAGTCGTCTAGAGCAGTAACATAACGGCCATATGTTATGCAAGAGCTGTGGTAAGTTTGACCTAACACCGGAGGGTAACAGTGACTTCAACAGCTGAGCATGGAGATGAAGGTTAACGGTCATAAAACTAGCGGTACTAATGCATTGAACACAAGGCCATTTATCTCGTCTTAAGCAATGAAATGACCACTGCAAGTAGCAATGGGTAGCTTAATCAGTTGTGTCCAGCTTATATTGTACTAGACTTTGAGCTACTTGCTGCCGTAACGAAAATTGTATTTAACGCATTCAAACACCTTCATCTAGGAATGTATATGAAGGACATCTAATAAATATCAACCACATGCGGACATTAAATGTGGTTCTCTCCGTAAATCCATTTCCACCTACGGTAAGTTCCACCTAACGATGACCAAAAATCTCGCTCACGTCCCTCTAATTGGCCCATAAAAATGTTGTTAATAAAATGTTGAGCTATTTCTTTTTTTTGGGCGACTATCCGTAAGTGAAAACCTTCCAGCTAAACCATCTCCTGCGGTCTACTAATGCTCATGGGTATTTATTTCAATGTCTCGCTTCTAGTCTCGAACCAGCAGTCATGAATTTGCGTGTTTCCCAAAGTCTATCATGCCTTGGGTTGATGTGTAGTCATAAAACAGAAAGTTCCATCCACTGGCACTGCAAGATGGGTTTGCTGTGTGTGTGTGTGTGTGTGTGTGTGTGTGTGTGTGTGTGTGTGTGTGTGTGTTTGGATGAGCAGCATCCATAAAGCAGGCGACTCGGTGGACAAAACTTTTCACTTTTGGTCTCGCTGTACGAGGTGCAAAACTTGGCGACCGAAGTAACTTCGGTGTTCGGGTGCAACCTTGGACACGACGCAAGGACACCTTCCACAATTACATCGGTTGGCATCGGCTTCCCTCTAGCATCCCAACCATGGGGCCTGTTGGGTTCTTTTGTTCGTTTTTCCTGTTTGCTTCCAAAAAGCACCCAGATTGTCTCGGTACGCCATTGTTAGAAAGTCAATCTTTTTGCTGATACTGCTTGCTTCGCCTTGGAGCGATCGTATGTGTGTGGGCTGTTGGCTCACGCCACATGGTCCTGGCACTTGGTCTATCAGTAGTGCAGCTCATTTGTTGCCAGTTCCAGCTGGAGCATCGTGTGTGTCTGAGTATGTGCAGATGAGATTTATAATTTTATTGCAAAGTTTCAAGTACATCGGATGGGGAACGGAGGCGTTCTACAGCTCCTTAGTTGGTTGGGCGGTATCCGGAGGTCATCGAAGACATGTCCCACGAGTGCGTTACCGAGCGTAGTTGCTTCTCGCTTTGAGTCCGAGCAAGAAAAGGGACAACGGGACGTAGAAGAAGATTTACCATTCTCGGGGGAAACAGATTGTTTGACACTGTTCCGTAAAGTACTGGCAACTCGCATGTAGTTGCTCCTCGCGCACAGGTATTGGTTTGTTAAAGTCGGTATGTAAGCAACACAAGTTTCACCTCGACTTGCGATGCACTTCGACTTTGTGCCAATTTTTCGCCTGAACTTTTAACGCGCACTCGATGCACAATTTTGATGCATTGCTTGTGTGTGTGGCCGAGGCACTGGTTGCTGTTCCGTTGGCTCGAGGTAGCGGACAAAGGCGGAATTGCATCATGCGGTGTATGCGGTCATGTAACATGCGATGCATCGGTTCTGCGTCAAGGTCTTTTTCCATGGGCGGGTTTGGTTTTTTTTTGTGCAAGGGCAGGAGAGAGCTATGCTACAGTTCTGCTCCAAAGCGGGTGGTTTGTGGCTCGTAATAGATTTTACTTTCGACTGGTTTGTGTTGATTTATTTGCGCAGTAGCAAACGCCGGAATGATTTAGTGCAAAAGTTATCTTATGCCTTCTGATGATTTCTGGATGATTTGTTGAACTGTTAGATAAGCAAAATCTTTTCTTGCATAAAACTCTGTCATTTTGTATGTTTTCTCTATGTTTTTCTTTTTCTACAATATTTTTCACGTTCTTTAAATACTTATGCTTATTCAGATGGTTTATTATTTTCTGCTTTCTTTTGTACTGCATTTGTCAATTTACAGGGTTTTCAGTTGATAAGGCAATAGTATCCATTTTTATGGCAGGCTTGTTAGATAAAATGACAAACAAAGCTAGTTGCTATGGAAACGGCTTCAGGTGATAGGGAAATGAAATATCTTTTACCGTGATGTCCTCAGAAGGTATTCTCATAGTAGCCGTCGATATTGTACATGATCTCCCAGCGTACGGGCAAGTGCGTACAATATCAATATGTACTACTTTACAGGTTATCCTTCTCCAAGATTTATATTTCCTTCTTTTTCCTCAATAATAACGTAATATTGCAGGTAAACTCACTTACTTACTATACTTACTGTTAACTTACAGTGAAACACTTCGAAGTCTTTTTCGTGTGTAATACACTACTAAACAGCCTTTTTCAACGGTTCAAACAACATGCGCTCGTCCAAACACTTCTACCACGCACCATAAACGCTCAAAGTAACATTCGCACTGTTTGCAAAGCAAAACGTTCGTGTGTACACTTAATCATTCGCAACGCACTTCAAAAACGAAAGGCGTGTTACAGCAAGCAGAACAAAAACCTTCCTCCTTTATTCTTCACTCCCAAGCGTTAGAACCGTTCTTCGTTGCTGTTGAGTGGAAACAGCGAAATACTATCACGACACATAACTTCTGACTCCGGTCACGTCCTGTACCGATAGCGAGCAACTTCTGAACGGCACCCCGTCATATTCGATGGATTTTATAACACATGAGCCCACGCAACCTGCACGGTGGTGGCTGAAAAATAGGCCCAACGGTCAATGGTTTTAAGGAACTCATCTCCAGCCATCACTCGGGCACGCAAGGTTCAGCCTCCAACAACAACAAAAAATACGCTTAAAACCGCCCTAAACACAGCCCTGGCACAGCCGGAAACACGATCCCGGTGGCTAATTTCTCCCGCAGCAGCACGCTGGACATCATCTATCATTGTTATCCGAGCCGTTATCAATAATAAGTACAACCTGCCAGCAACCAAGCCGCATGATGTCAGCGACGTCGCGAGTCTTTGCCTGAACCGAACCGTAGCCTGATACTGGCGAAGATGGCGCCGTCGGTGGTTTGTAATTAAAGAAGTTAACTTTAATTTTCACAACCTACAAAACAACCAGCGCCTTGTGGCTTCTGGTTCCGTACGCGAAAGGCAGTGTGTTGCTAGGCCATTGGGAGATACTACCCGTCGGTGTTGCTGGCTCGTTTCCCATCCGACGGAAGTGATTTATCCGGTTCCGGTAAGACGACCCGGTGCGTTGGGAAGTATAATCTTAGACGCATACAAACTCTCACACACAAATACACCCGGCCCCATAGTTTTGAGCGTGGTGACCTTTGTCCAATGGCTTAATCCTGTCGACGTCCTGGTCGACTTTTTTGTTGTAGTTCCCTTACAAGATTCAAGTTGCGATGCTGGTCCACTTCGGAAAGCATATGGAAGGCATTGTGGCCGGCGATAGTGTTGAAGCGTAAATATGTGTACAAAGGACAAGATATATGGCCACGCCACGTATAGCGTCTAGTTTGAAGCAGTGCTTCAGCAACGAGGACTTCAACCTTTTCTTCCCTTGGTCGGTTAGCGAGGTGGAGATCGGGTAGGCCAACGGGTAGACTTTTGCTCTTAAAATGCTTAAGCTTTGGATTCTTTCTTTTCCTTTCAGAATGGAAACTGCTTCGGTCAGCCTTGGAGCGGCTGGATTGGGTCAAGAATTTGGCGATTCCAAAGAGCGACACGACGTCATAACTTTTGGCGGTGGACAGGACCACAGGAACACAAATCGGGGTTAGGGAGCATCAAAAAAGGGATGAGACATTCTCGAGTGTTCCCTGTTGGCACGTTTAGTGCGGTAATGTGTGAACCGACATCATCATCCTAACAATCGCACGATGTCCTTTCACTGTGAGTGCTGGTGTAAAGTGAGGTTCCGGTGGTAGTTTGTGTGTTAAGTGTTCATTATCTGGGAAACGGCATAATGATGACAACTCGGGTGTCACTTCAACTACTGCCACTCCTTTCGTCCAGAGAAGTAGAGGACAGGAGGGTTCGCGAGAGGACTTATTATGACGCCAGTATGACGTATTGTTGGCATTCAATGTTTTATATGTCTTTTTAATGATTGGTTTATAATCTTTTGCGCATGTTTTTCTTAGAAACTTACTTCCATGTTTTCTCGTTCTAGTTTTTGCTGGATTGCACATCCGAATGTGAATGATTTCCTTGTAGAATATTGGGTGCTATTAATT
This sequence comes from Anopheles stephensi, assembly GCF_013141755.1. NCBI lineage: Eukaryota > Metazoa > Arthropoda > Insecta > Diptera > Culicidae > Anopheles > Anopheles stephensi. The sequence goes on from NC_050203.1 coordinate 21,741,274, forward strand.
ACTCTTAATTTTTTAATCCTTTTCTTTTAATGTTTTTAACTAATATTTTGTCTTCTATCATGAATTGATGGCTAATGGATTTCGTATTGTTAGCTTGCATTTATTGATAGCTGGGTTTGACTTTCTTATTATTGATTTAAAGTCTTTTGTTTTCCTTTTCCTTGTATTTTTGTAATGTTTTTTCTTTTATATTTCTATAGAGACATTTAATGTTTACCTCTCTTTTGAAGAGCTTAAACCAAAAACGACTACTTCTCTCGTATCTCAATCATTTATTTATTATTTTTATTTACTTTGTAATTAATGTTTATTTTTCAGGTATTTTTATTTTATTTCATGTTTCATGTTTTTTATATCTTTTTAATTTGAGTTGTGATATTTACGTTCATGGTTTTCATGAAGATTTTATTATTTTTTTAAGAAATATCACTAGCCTTTTTATTGATTTTTTTAACAACTTGTTAGATCATTTCAATCAATAAGAGATACTATTTTTCATATTACCCTCTCTTCAAATTTTTCTTCTTCTTTCTTGGCTTAACGACATCATAGGTTATGCCAGTCATTTCTGGCTTACTAGACACTTAATGATCCCACGTAGTCGGATATTCAGTCTTTCTTTTGGGGGAACGGCCCAGATGATACTTGAACCCCGGTCCTACCGTGTGAAGATCCGCACTGCTGTCACCTCTAACACCGGGCTGCCCGGGGCCCTATACCTCTTCAAATTCTCTCGCTTTATTACAACACCGATCAAAATCAATCGACGTGTTCAAAGGGAACTCCCAAATGCAATTCACTCTGCTCACGTTACCTGCAGAAATCATTGCTGGAAAATGAGTTCTATACGGTGCGCTGCAACGCTCTAGCGTGTTGCAACATAACCGCCGAACAAATGAGCGTGAGATGCAACTGAACCGTACTGCAATTGCACTGCAACAGCACTGAACGAAGGGTATCTTTTGGCTTTCGGAATAAAGTAGCCGTGAGATTAGAGAGAGAGAGAGAGAGAGAGAGAGAGAGAGAGAGAGAGGAATTAGAGGGGATGGTCTTGATTGTCGTGTGCTCGAACAATTATGTACCCACGGGTAGTGGCATGCATTTTTGATTAGGCTTGCAGCGTGCAGCTTGCACCCCTTAATCTCACGGAAGAGCGATGTTGAGCTAATGCATTTCGAATGTTTTCTTATTTTGCTGCTAAAGAGAAGATACAGTGGACAAGTGTTTATGGCGCGAGGTTCATTTACTACGATTTTTACTGCTACAAACATGTTAACAATTGTTCGAAATGGTGTTTGCTTGTGCCGAATTGCTTCATTTTATTTCTTCTTACTGATGTATATATCAATTAGCTCTTCTGTATTGTATGATTCGTTTTTGTTTTTTATTTGTCTAATTTTATTATTATTTATTTGTGTTATTTTATAACGCTTTTCTGTTTTATTTAGTTTGTTCTAGTGTTTTCTCATATTTAACACCCTTATTTATCTGTTTGGTTATTTATTTAATTTTGTAATTGTCTTATCTTTTTCTACATCTTTCTATAAAAATAAATTCTTTCTAAAAATTAATCTTTCTAAATAAAAAAAAAATTAATTTGCCATGAATAGTTCTGTCAGCGGCTAACTTTTTCATTTAAATTCGAAAATTTCTCTCTTCCAATATTATTACCGCAACAGCTCCCATAGTGCCACATCGGGGTTCTGTATTAGTTGCAGAACTTCTTAATTCACTGTCGTTTCACCTCGACTGCAAGGCAGTCGGGCAGTTTCTCGTCATGGATCTGTTGCGCACCTTTGCGAACGAATCGTCCATCCACGGGTTGGCCCACTTGGTGCGCAGCCAACACTGGCTCGAGAAAGCGTTCTGGCTCGCGATGCTCGTCTTCTCGGTCGTGTGCTCGGTCAGCATCTGCAACATGCACTGGGAACGGTTTCAAAACAATGCCACCGTACTGAACGTCGAGACGGACTATCTGAGCTGGCAGTTTCGGCCACCGGCTGCTACCGTATGTTCCGACCATGTTAATGAGGAAAATCTGAACCAATTGTTGCAAAGGTTGGATAGAAGAGCGCTCATATTGTTGCAAAAAACTGTCTCATTCGTTTTTCCTTCCTTTACACACAGGCATTGGAATGTGGATAGCAATCACAGCAGTTACGAGCATTATAGACAGTTCTTGCTGACCGTTACTCGGGCAAGATATGATAATCTGAAGACGTTTGAGCCGTTCGTGAATGACACTAGACTTGCCTCTGTTTCGGTGATTGATTTGGCTCGGGAATTGAAGTCCCCGCTGACACCACCGTGGAAAACGTTTGCGCCCGTTCTGACGGAGGTCGGTGTTTGTTACTCCTCGACGATGCTTTACGATTTCCAGAGTCCCTACAGCAATCGGTATGTTCGATGGAGGGCTTTGTTTCAATTTTAAATGAGAGTTACATGGAAAAGCAGGTATGTTTTACTTTGTAATTCTACTTCTGCAGATCGCAAGCTAATTACACCAAGGTTCGTCCAGCGGATTGCTACACACTGGACGTGTGTCGGACGATGGTGGCGATGAGTCACGTCGACTCGATTCGAAACGATGTGGTAAGTGAAGGGTAGTGTTGATTCTGCGTGTTTTAAATCAAAACACGTGTTTTCAAAAGGTTCAATGGTTGTATTTTTAAAAACAATTCATCAACCACTTTACCACTTTATATTCTAAATATTTAATTATTATGAATTAAAAGAGGTCAAAATTATTGTGCTCCACCCATAGTTGAGTTGTTTAAATTGATTAAACTCTAATTTAAATTTCTAAGCAATAATAATGAAAATTGCTTTGCTGTTTATGAAAACAAATTTTAATCAAAAACTTAAGCTCGCAGTCGGTAGGATTCGAACCTACGCTCCCAGAGGGAATCTGATTTCTAGTCAGACGCCTTAACCGCTCGGCCACGACTGCACACGGTACAATGCTGGTTCGAGCGGCAACACAAAAATGTATTTTTACATCGCTCGTACACTGTGCTCTTCTGGTCTAATTTTGTTTCATGGTTGGTTCATTTAGGTTTAATACGCGAGTATGAAAATAGAAATATTTTCTTTGCTTGTTTTAAGCATATGTGATAGAAAAGGAATTTTGACAAACGTTCTTTCTTTTCAATCAAATCAATCATGTTTTATTCCACATACTCGCCATTTTGTCGTAGGTTCATAGGTTCATACACATATTTCCTGTGTGAGATTTTGAGGTTATTCCTATAACAAAATCGCTTACATATGTGGAAATCGAATGCATTCAAATATTTCAAATCGAAACTACACCATTCCAACTGAAGTACACAAAAATTGCACACATTTTTCCTCACTTTCTTCGTTCCAGTACATCCACATCGAGCAGGACATCATGACGGCGGACAGCTCCATCCACTACGTGCTAGGCCAGCACGACATCATCAGCTCGTCGCTGTCGGTCGAACAGGTGGTTGCCTCGAAAGCGCTCGTGCAATTATCACGCCGAAGACGCAAATGTCGCCTGCCCTCGGAACGACTGCTCCACTTTAACGTAAAGCCTCATAATCATGCTCGCAAAAACATACATTTTCCTAACAATTTTCATCCGGCGTTTTGTTTTCCATTTCGTGGTGTACAAAGGTTTACACAATTAACTTGTGTCGTGTGAGCTGTCGCATCGATGCCGCCCTCGAGTTATGTGGCTGTGTTCCGTTCTTCTACAACATTGGTAGGAACGGTTCATGTTTGAGCTGGTCATAATTTGCGCGTGGCAGCCCTACTAATGGCACATCTTTTCTCCCCCTTCCGAACTGTGGTTAGGGAAAACTTCTTGCCCACCGGCCGGGCTGCACTGTTTGGGGGTCCACTTTCGGACGTGGTACAAGACGAACTGCACGTGTCAGCCGCTCTGCGAGTCCGTCTCCTTCAAGCAGGTGTTGGTGAAAAAAACGGTAGTATAATATGTGTGTGTGTGTGTTTGGCCGGACTATTAGGCAAAAGTTTTAGCCCTGTACTCCTTCATTGCCCGGCTATGTAGGTGCTCGAGCAGGCAAATAGTAAGCTGGAAACTCAAATTATCTACCCACGGATGCGGATGAAGCGTGACGTACTTTTCGACATCAGCAACTTAATCGGTGAGCAGAGGGAGTGCGGAACAATTGTACAATTGTTTTTTTACCCCTTTTTTCGGAGATTAATTCATGTACAATTGTTTCACACAAAGTACAGAACAATATTTTTTTATTTTATTCAAAACAGTGCTCTCACGTAATGGTTAGAAAATTATACACTACTTAACATAATTATATGAACACTTTTTTGATTATTGGGTTGAGGACAATTTTTAGTCGACTAATTAGATTTTTATATTTTGTACAGCTCTTTATTAAAATTTTGGTATATTTTTATCATAATGATAAATTAACAACCTTTCAAACCCATGGTATTACTTGCTGATGATACTTCCATAAGTTGTTCAGGAATACAAAAAACCTAGAGGAAATGGGGCAATATGCGAAGGTTTAACTACTAAAATTTCCTTCCAGTTTTGTTAGGATCAGTTTTGGTTTCAGTGAAAAAAGTTTAAATAATAATTAAAAATTATACTATTCTACTTCTAACAAACGAAAGGTATTGGTTTGCCATTTCTGGCTTCCTGTGACTAGATTTTACCCAAAGCAAAGTAGTCAGCCGTGCGTACGGGGAGGCGGCCTGGATGAGATTTAAACCCCGGTTCTGCCATGTAAAAAACATTTTTGCGTTTTTTGCAATATTTTTGTGTGTTATAATTAAGAAATTAAATAATGAAGTCTGGGTTAATATTGTTCGGTACATATACTTCGAAATATTAATACATATAATGTTCTTAATAATTTCCTTTTTTTCTGTTCCCTTAATTTCAGTGTCCTTAGGTGGTGCAGCAGCGCTTTTCCTGGGCTGTAGCTTTATTAGCTTCGTGGAAGTTATATTCTTCGTATTGGAGTACGTAACGAAAAAGGTTTATCGGCATTACCACCGTGAACATGGACCTGTACAGTCGTAATGTGTCGATTAATGTCCGTGGCTAGCTGTCCTTTGGCGCTTCTTTTACAACCAGCATAATGCAGTGAACGGTAAAGTAGTAAATTCCCTTCTGGGGAGACGAAGAAAAATTTATATAATATGCTTGCTGTTTATTAATACAAAACTCTTGCCTCTTGATTTTCACAAATAAATCAATTTTTTAGGAAGAAAAGGAATCAAAATTGTTCGTTTTATACAACCAAAAACCATAATTATCTCCCAATGCAGTGACGTAAACTACGCATTGTAGTTTTTACTTCTTTTACTCGCCTTTTTATGGTAGATAACGAATTAATGCTGTCTCGCGGGAGTTGAAGGTTAGCAACCTCGAGGTCAATGCTTTCTCCATTACATGCATGTACGTGCAGTGTGGCTTAATCCCTGGGTAACGATTTTAATCGGCCTGTACCCCCGTGTGCCAAATGTGTACAGGCGCCCAAAAATCCCTCAAGGACAACCGAATGGAATCAACCGAGAAAAAGGTCATTGACGCAGAGCTTCGGAATGAATCGGCTGGGATAAATTTTCACCGACCGAATGAGGCTTATTGCAACAGATAGATTTCAGATCGATTTTATGTGTGTTTAATTTGAAACCAATTTAGTTTTTTAGTGTTATATTATTATATTTATTATAAAATTTCAATTGCTTTAATAGCAATTAAAGTTAGTAGAAAACATATATTTATGAAGATATAAAAATAAAAACAATAACAAAGAAAAAAACGTTACTTAGAACAAATAAGTAATTTTAATATTCTATTTTATATAACTAGATTAAATAACAACTCAATAATTTACATAAAACTTGATTAAAAAAAAAACAAAACTTCACATATACAAACATAAAAATAAAGAGAAAAAAGATACTCGGAACCAGTGAATAAATATAAATAAGTAAAACTAGTTTATACAACAACGCAATAAGTTGCATAAACTTATTGAAACTTAACTTATAACTTATAAAGTCATTAAAACAAACAAACAAAAAGAAGAAAAAAATCAACTTCACACCATATGACATAAATAAAAAATCGAACTAGACAAAAAAAAATCGAATAAAAGTAAAGCAAATGAAAGAAGAAGACGAAAAAAAAGATATTACCATAACGAACGGCACGAGTTTTACGAGTTGAATAATACATTTTAGGACCAAATTCGTAAACACCGTTTTTTTCAAACACCTGTTCAGATTTTTTGATTTTTTCCTATCACTCAATAGTAAGAAAAAAAATCCACTAAACCTCCTTTCTGTTGATACAACAATTTATGCTCATCTTGCATCACCGAGACAAGAAATAAGCATGATGCTCCCTATGATTTGGGTAACAATCAAAACTCAATCACACCAGCATAAATGGGTGATTTCTTGCGCAAATATCAAACCTCGCTCCCGCAGCCGACCTTGACGGGAAGAAAGTCAGAAAGCAAGCACGCATCATTAACGATGCTCGACATTGTGGGGTAGGATGTTTCGGGAGATATTATGCAGTCTGCAGAACTGGTTGTATTCGTTCTCCAGTTTCTTCAAAGAAACGAAAAGGAAAAAAAAAAAAGAAATGCTGCTACAAAAGCCTTACCCATTCAGACGCGGCTACCGATGGTGCCGATAAGCAAAGAGGGTCGCCGAAGAAAAAAGGAACATCCTAGTCCAGTTTACGGTACGATTCAACGGACAGAACAGTGTGATAAATTTCTTATCTTTGTGCGATTTTGGCTGCTCTATAGCATCGTAACGAACCGCAGCTTTCCGGCTGTGTTAGAGAAGGATCGATTTTCAATCAACCACCGAAGTCGGATCCGTTTTGCTGGCAGCATGATGAGTCGCACGTCATCCCACTTTCAGGAAATGCTAGCGCGAGTTCACGGAGTTCATGTTGGTGGTGCTGGAACGCTTCGCCTGAAGCTTCTCCGGTCCGGTTTTCGGATTTGCATTTCACTCGTATTGGAGAGTTGGGGTGAGGTTTTTTTTTGTCAGGTTTTGTTTTGCTACCGTCAATCTTTGTCTATTTTAGTGCGGGGTGGAATATGTGCCGTTAAACTAGTTTCATCTTCTGCTAGTATAAAGGAAACAGTGAGAAAAAACTTTTGCAATAAAAAAGGGGTTAAATATCACTCGTCTCATGAGTTTGATTCGAGATATTTTGATTTAGTTTGCAGGTTTTGTTTGGAGTGAAATGCTTCATCAATTGCTTGATTAATTTGTTGATGTAATAATGGCGTAGTGCGCTGAATATCGGTTAATAATTAGGTATATAACAGCAGCATATTCGCATCTACATAGTTTTGAAACAACGTTAATATTTTTCTAACAAGGATAACAATTTTGAAAGGTGGATAGGTTTAAAACAGGTTGATAGCAATTACAGGCAGTTAGAAGGAATGAGATAGTATGAATGTATAAACAAAATACAGGCTGTTAAAAGGAAATAAAAAGTAAAAATAATAGAAAGCAAAAGTTTTAGGTAAGATGATGAAAAAAACAAAATAAAACAGGTAATAAAATAAAATAAAGCATAATTAATTATGACTAAAAAAGAAGAATAAATAACTAAACAGATGAATGCAATAAGGTATAGTACATACATTAATATAGGCAATCCTGAAAGAAGAAGCACAAGTAGATGTAGAAGTAGGAATAGAAATAAAAATAGAAAAAATAGAAGTTGAAATAGAAATAGAAGAAGAAACAGAAGAAGTACAAGTAGAAATAGAAGTAAAAATACAAGTAGAAGTATATAAAGAAATAGAACTAAAAGAAAGTGGAGAAAAAATAGAAGTAAAAGAAGAAGAAAAAGTATAAGCACAAGTTGAAGTAGAAGTAGTAATAGAAATAGAAATAGACAATAAAATAGAAGTTTAAATAAAAATAGAAGAAAAAGCAGATGTAGAATATAATGAAGCAATATTTAAAAAAGAATACAATCAAATGTGAAAAAAGAAAAAGGTCGAGAAGAAAGAGAAGAAAAAGTAGAAATAAAAGTATAAGTAGAAATAGCAGTATAAAAAGAAGTAAAAGCACAAGAAAAAGTAGAACTAGAAGTTGGAGTAGAAGTAGAAACAGAATTTTAAGAATGATCAAATTTAAATCAAAACTTGTAAAGAAAGCCATAAAAATCGAAATAAAATATAAAAATATACATAGCAATACGGCCAGGCCGTTCCTCACGAGTAAAACAAAATTTATATGTATTTTTTTTTATTCATAAAGAATGGCCTGGCCGAATTGCTATTTAAATGTAGTTAAAAAGAAAGAAAATTGTACTGATACATATCTCGTTTATTGCAATGTAATTATGACCAACTGTCCGTCCAACAACATAACTCTAATTAATCTACCTATTTTTTCGTTACTCGATTTGCGCGATTCAATTCAAACTATTTCACCCGCTTTCCCCAGCTTGAAAGCTCATAAATGCTTATTACCAACTGCTTCCTCGTTTTCAAGGTGGCTAGGTACGTTCAACCGCCGGGGCTCACCTTTGCCCCAAACCATCCCCAACGTAACGCTCTAACGCTTTACGGTTGATCGCCCGCACAAAGAAAGAAAAGCGTTGGCCAAAAACCTAACCCCCTCTAGATCATCGAAAGCTCTCGTTTCGTTAAGTTCCGTTAAGCTGAAAGAGCTTTGTCGGAGGCACACAATGAACACCAACCCACTCGGCCCCCGGGGTAGAGAATGTGTGGAATTTTCTTAAGCTATCGCACACACACACACACCACTGTGGCTTCGCTAGCTGCAACCGGTGAAACCACCGCCAAAGCTACGGGAAGCTTTTTCCAAAGGCGTCTAACACCGTCTGTTGCTCAATCTGCTGCGCAATGATCGAGCGAAAACGGAAAACAGGGTGACGCAGAGAGGTAGGTGGGTTGGGTGGAAGAGCCGATACCAGGCTGATGTTTCGTTGGAGGTTTTTGGGTGGGTATTGCGCCCCGCGTAAACATGTCTCTGGCCCAGCATCGAACGATGGCGGGTAGGGATGCCGTGCAGCAAGAGTCACACAAGACGTTAGAAGGCCCCCCCCCCCCGTTCGCGGCTTCTTGCTCGGTTTGAAGCTCGATCGCGCTCGTACAGGTGGGTCAGTCGATCGGTAGATTAGCTGGTGAACGGTTCGTGCGATCTTACGCTTCTACGCTCCTGTGTGTGTGCCTGTGTACTACGGTTGTGCTCTTTTCCAAAATCCCTGTGTTTCCGAGCGTGCTGCACAAGAAGTAAGTCGTCGAACGTCGGATGATCGTCAACTAGCGGTGCAGTTTCGGTGCTGGTGTGTAGCGTTACTAGTGAAAGTTGCTTACAAGAAAACGATATTCTTTGCTGGTAGCGAAGAACAAGCCTTAAAACTCTCAAACCAAAACCAATCTTCACGCTGGGTGTGTGCGGCCTTGATCTCTTCGTTAGAGTGCGTTGTTAGTGTCTGAAGATCTGGTGAGCTTTGTGCTGTCGTTTCTTGCTGTTTGGAACGACGGATTGCGCACAGGTAAGCGCAAATCCGACCAAATCTCACGCAGCGGACTGCTGCGAACGGGTGTGTAGGTAGGTCAACATGGCAAAGCGAAGATCGCGCCATGAGAACTTGCGCCATCGGCAAACATGCCGCGCATACCCATCATCATCATCATCGCCGAACCAACCGCAAGTCTTCACAGACTTTCGTCGGCACGGTCATTGAAGGTTGTGTGGAGGCATCTATTAGAGCCTCGGCATGTGAGACGCACCAATCTCACCGATGTCATCATCGGGCGTCAAATGTCTCGCAGCCTCCAGTGGGGACCGGGTACAGTGCAAACGTGTGCAGTGTGTACATAGATTACAGCAACCAGCAACACAAAAAGGTCTAAGAAACGCCAAATGAAACTCACCATCTCACACCTTCGCGCAATAGCTGCGCTGGAACTGGTGTTGTTCTGTGTGGTGTGAAGAACCAGTTTGCGCCTAGCCGAATGTCGTATGCCTGTACTGTACGGGGTTTGGGTGAGCGATCTTACAGAACCAAAACAAACACCCAATACGATCACGCAAATTGGCGTCTTTTCCGCCCATTGGACCATCGGAATCGGAGTCCCGCGATATCAAAACCACGAACTACCACAACGAAGAAACCAGCCATAGCAGCTGCAACGGAGCGAGAAGAATGTTGAACCACCTGCATCGTAGCAGCCGGACTAACTTCTGTACATTCCCCACCCTGGTCCCACCGCTAGGCAACCGTTTCCTAACGCAACTTTCGAGCTTTGAGCTTGTGCACACGTATGGTGGCGTTGCCATGGAAATGGAAAACGCAACCGTGTGGCGTCTTGCGTAGGATCTTCATTGTTCGAGGTTGCGCTGCGTTCTTCCGTTGCACGTGTCCGGCACCGGGAGGTTCTTTGAGCTACCCCTACCCGACCGGAAGATTACGCCACGCGTCCTCTCTTTTACTAAAAAGCTCGCGACCGCCATGTTTATCTTTGATGGCGTTTGAACAGAAATGGCGTGCACGGGACGTTTGCCGCGCGGACATTAATTCGTTTCTCGATTAACCTTGTCCACTCGCCTGATGGACAAATAGCAATCCAGCAATGTTAGGCCGGCAACATGTTGCTTGTTTTGCTTGAGCTAACATTTGCCATCGTTTGCCTCTAACGTACGATACTGTGTTGTGATTGTGTTTACAATTTACCTAAAGTGGTTTTATTTAACGCGTTGGTTTACGCGTTTAACCTCTACGACTGACCGATCACACATCCGGCTGCCAGAGTTTGTCCGTCTACCAATGCAGAAAATGTCTTCTGTTCCGTGTTGCTTATTTTAATCGTTAACGATTTTAGCAAACGGTTTCCTCGTTCAAAGCAGATGGACTATCCAAAGCAAAGGCACTCGGAATCGATCGAACGTTGGACTATTTCGTCACTTGTCGGAACCGGACAAGGTTGACGCTTGCAGCATTTGCCGTTAAGGAACCGAAAACGATCAAATCGCTCCCAAAACTAGTTTTACCAAACCGATCGAGCCGGAGTTAGGCACGTGATGTGACGTGTGGTAGAAACGTGTTAACCGGTCCGGCAGATGCGTCAGTCAGCGGGACGTTTGTCACTGTCAAGGTAGTGGACCTCCCGTGGAAACTGTGCCCCGAGAGATAGTGACAACTCCCAGCTATAGATTTCGTTCCGAGCTTTCGTTTAAAACACCTCTAAGCTATCAGTGGGATGTGTCAACGACCTTCGCCGACGGCTGCGCTGAGTGAATATATATGTTAATGAGCGGCTCGTGCAGTCACTAGGCACTAGGTGAAGGTTAAAGAAATCCGTAGACGGTTAACGGTTGGGCTTCAAGAAACGCTTCGTATACTATTTTTTTTGTTGTGTGAAAAATGGTCATTTTTGACGGAAGACGATAATTTATTGTTGATTCTTTAGCTTCATGTTCAGAAGTGGCACTCGTTATCGGGTGTTGAGGTGTCTGCGATAAGGCTTTAGTCTTTGGGCAAATCTAATCTGGCCCCTTTAGGACCTTGAGTTTCTGACTGTTGGGCATCTTCATCAGGACTTTTATTACTTAAATGCCTCTATAAATTTTGAACTACAAAGCAATTGTACAGAGCGTAACGTTTAGCCTTTTATTACTTTACTACTGAACAAGGTGTAGCTAATCGTTGGATTATTGGTACCCTGTGTGGGGAAATTGTGGGGAAATAAATCTAACCCTCATATAACGATCAACAGCTAGTGGATGTCGGATGTTTCCACACCGCTCACCGCCTAAGCTTTCGACTAGTCTAATTAACCCCCACCTCACAGCAACAAACTCTCGATCGAAATGATTAATTAGGAGATCCGATAGTTTTGCCAAGTCCAACGCCCGTTCAGCTTTAGTTTTTTTTGCATAACCTTCGTCCGATCGCTCACCGGAGACATTGCTCCACTTTCGATCCGGCCCGACTAACCTTCAGCTTGCCGGGAATGTGACTGAAAGCTGAAACTAAAATCCGAGCTCCCCCTAAAACGCCCGACATTGACCTTGACGAAGTGGCAGATTGATGGCAAAGTTCGGCAACTGTTTCTCGCCCATCGTCTCGTCTGTTTCAGATGGTGGTGTTTTAACTATCAGGTGCGTTGAATTCCGTGACGATCAAACGAAACTTTCCGATGCTCTTTCGGATCCGAGAGCCCTTAAGCAAGGCTGGAGATTAGCTTATTTTTTTGTTCGTTGTTGTGCCTTTTCTTAATTTACTACTCCTCGATTTTGGTTACTGTTCGCGCTGGTTTGATCGTTCGGGTATACCAATTTGCTGTTGCTTACGTCAGAGTTGCTTCCATCGGCATAGGATAAAGACGATCGGCGCGCCATGGTACGCACCTTTGTTTGATGAGATAATATTCACCGAATCCACAGACATCACACGATCGCTCATCAGGAATAATTAATTTTCCACCTGTTCACTCTATCAGTGTGACCTTCGTGGCACATTTTGGGAAGATTTCTCACCCATCGGGACATGCCGACTCCCAGTAGATAACGGTTATCGGAAACGGCCTCTCAGAAACACCCTTAAGCTGTAGAAGTAAACCAGAAGCATACATTGCCCGACGATCGTTTCTCTGTTCATCGTTTGTGTGTCTGCGGTAGGAATGAGTTAAATTTTGGGCAAAAACATGTACACCTTGCCATTCGTCGGTGACAGTGGCTTGGATGATAATGAAACGATCATTCAAGGCAAGGCAAGTGACGAAAATGAAAGTTGTTATGGCATCCGGTTCGCAAGTCAAACGCACGAATTAGATATCGAATTCGGTCATTACGTGGACGGGGGATGATTTGCGAATGGGGTGCGGATTTATTTAACTAACGCATTATTAATATATCGTTTGTTCAGCGGTGCGTGAGACTTGCCGAAAACGAATCATGCGCATACGATGGTGTGACATCGTTACCTAAGGTTGTAGCAACTGACGGATCGCCATATTTACTCGGAATCAAAGTTTGAGGGACATAATGATATTATTCATCTAGTACTGAGAGATTAAGCCTTAGTGAGACAAATTCTACTAAGAGTGTCATGTCTGTAGATCACCAGGAATATCTGACCTACAGTTGCTCTAGAGAAGAAAAAAGTTGAAGAGCTTTTGAGCCTTTCCTGAAACTTTCCTCAGAAGATTTTGAAAAGATATTTTTCTACTTACCTAATAGCTAAAACGGTTATAGGATGGGACCTTAAGACAAATATTGGAAAAAAGTTCTTATAAAACATTTCTCGGCTCGTTCAGCTGTTGGTGTACTGATATTGAAGTCTGACAGGAACTACAAATGTACTGTCAGCAAGCAGATCACATACTGGTAAATATCGTAGAACTCAAAAACCTTAGCTGAGGACCAAGTCAAATGTATGTCCAGAGTCACATGGTTGAAGAAGACGTATTCGATATCAGAAATATCCCCAACACCCTCCCATTAGCTTAGCGATCAAGTTCATTAGCTACAGAGATAGCCTAAAAATAGGCCGAAATTTCTTTCAATCTCTCAGATTCAAATTTAACAACCTAACCTACCGGTTCAAGTCTTGGTCGACCTTCCGAAAACCCTACAACCCGGCGAAGGTCATCCTATCGAAATCGTAAAACAAAGCCAACCCCAGCCAGTAAACAAGGCTAGAGCCACCGACGGGTCTAGGGTCAGTTTTTCTCTGCCTCCCCGATGTCTCGGATTGTTTTAAGCTCGTTGAATCTGCAGCGCGATTTTAAAATGGAAATATACCGCAATTAACCGTTAGACGGCGTGTGAAGGGCAACGGGCGGTCGCTACTACTGTCACCGGATCTCAACCGGATCGCAGCACAGGCTTGGCATTTTAACAAACCGTTAGAGATTTAGAGCCAACACAACAACAAAAAATGGGATCACATTGTAGTGAATGTCGTCAAGGTTAGACGAAGTATTGGTGCTTCTATCTACACATATCCTCACGATCGCACGTGCTCGCACGCACGCACTGTAGATATCTGGAACAGACGAGTATTGCTGTGTCGACCAACCAAACTCGTCATTCCCTATAAAAGGGACATCGCCTAATCGCACACAGCGGTCGGTGCTCCACAGTTGTAAGATGCGTCTCGAGCTTTCCTTGATCTTGTTAGATAATTACCTGATGCCGGCGGTGGCGACAGCCATGTCACCGGTTTTCCACCCATTTTGTTTGTCTGCCCTACAATCATCTTTTATGGGAAAATGTGGCTGCTCGTAAATTGAATGGAGAGAGAGAGAGAGCCATTCTACGTATGGAACGCTGTTGATTGAGTTGCAATTTTCCACTGATGGTACAGGGTTTAGATTAAAAGGGGGTAGCAGAGATCTAAACATGGTGTGTGAATACTGATAAGGGATAGAGCTACATACAGACGCAATGGATTATGTAAATGTTTTTCGTTTGTTTTATTTTAAGATATGTGTGGATCAGTATCGAGAAAAGACTCTTCAATTTAAAATATTATTAGTAGTTTGATATTTGACAGATGAGGGCTAAATAAACAATCAATTGCTTAGTGGTACCCATGTTGACGTATAGCTGTCAGATGAACTCTTAGATTTCCATTCAAAAACTGGCTTTAAGTAGCTTTATCGGCAGCTTCGTTCAGATCAGTCTTATCACCACTGTAAAAAAGAACAAAATTATTATTTACATATACAAATATATACAATCGAGAAGAAAAAAGCCCATCTCGCCTGCACTTGAAGCACGATTCGTAATAAATTACACCCCTAAAAATGCGCACTTCTCAGTTGATGATCATCACAACAAACTGTCAACGAACGATGCCTACGATTGCGATCTGTTTAGCTACTACCATCTCATTATGCAATGCATCGCGTGTAAACAGCTCGAGAAAAAAGGTCCTCACTGACAGCGAATAAATTAGCTCACTCTCGTCGGTGAAGCTGCCGTAATTCCCATCGCCGGTTCTTTAGTGCCGCGGCTCGTTAGCTAACACTACGCGATTTAATATCCTCACGTTTATTCTTATGTTGATGTTTCTTTATTCACTTCTAGAGTAATAATCCAGCCCGCCAGCCTACTCACTAGCTCACTGATCGTCATCACAACAACGCACCAACACGATGGACGTCGATCTGAATGGTGGACGCGACCGTATCGCGCCAATGTTCAAAGATCGCAACGTGCTGATCACGGGCGGGACGGGATTCCTCGGTAAAGCGCTGATTGAAAAATTACTCCGGTACGTGCACGTCACCAGATGGGGGCTGTAGCGGGATTGGAAATCAAGGGAAATTCCAGCTTTTCGTTATTGACCAACGCTGACCTGGGCTGGTCTGTGAGCGAATGTGTCATAGCGTTGCGGGCTTACGCAGCCAAACACGTGCTAATCGATTGCCTTTTGCGCTGCTCTCTACCTGTACAGATGCTGTCCGGAGATTGGCCAGATCTATCTTCTAGTCAGAGCAAAGAAGGGCAAATCACCGCGCCAACGCTTGGAGGACATCTTTGCCAATCCGGTAAGTAGCGCCGTATCCACCGACCGACCGATGGCTACAATGGAGCGCATCTTGGACGGGCCTGCCCCCAATGACACAAACAAGCGAACGAGGACAAGGATAAAATAAAAACCCATGTACTGCCGTACCGTGATGATGTTGGCCGAGCATCGTATGACCTACTGTACCTTCCACGCACTAAGACGTTATGCGAGAGCATAACGCAGTGGGCACTCACAGGCTTCCAATCGCAGTCAAAGTCCATTCGAGCTGGCTTCCACTCTCACTGCTTCACTGGTAGTATTTTGGGGGTATGGAAGGTGCCCAGACTCTCTCAAGACTCCCGCTCATAGCAACAAACAGGTCCGCGGACGATGACGATGACGCTCATAAAAGGCCAACCTTGAGTTGGGCAACCGATCCATCATCATCATCAACATCTCGAGCAAAGTGGGGCGACGGTGCAATGTTGGCGAGCATATTCAAACCACCGCTCTCGGTTGGATGAAGCAATGGCTGCACGTCGATCATTAGCACGTCGATCGCGTTTCGCAGGTTCGGTTTGCCGGCCGGAGTTCGAGTAGCTCTCAGCCGAGTAGTTCTGATTGTTAACTCCTAAAGCTTTGGAGTACCTTCCCGTTCCAATAAGAACTTGAGTGATTGAATGCGCTTGAAGCAGTAGGTCAGTTCTCCGCTCAGGTCGATGATTACTTTCCTGCACCTAGAGTATACCACAGACATGGGGAGAGTTTTCCGTGCAAAGAACCGGTCACCAAACCCAGACCAGACTCGGGGAGCATGGGTCTGCAGCCCATAAACCCCCACTGCCCTCCGTATCAAACGCTACGACGTAAGCGAAATCGATCGTTCTCAATTACGCATAATTATGGCCCGTAGTGGAGCATAGCGTCCAACATCTTTCTCGGCGTACTTTCGCTTCCCGGGTGCTGTCCGCTGGTTGGGAAATGATTACGCACCGTTTGGAAGTGTATTGAGGAGAAATGGCGTAATGTGTTGGTTACTCGGGCATGATGAGTAAACAGTGTCCTAGTGAAGGATATTGTTATCGTTACTAGACGTCCCACGAACTACTAAATGATTCCTTTAATTAGCAAAAACAACCCTCCACAACAAGTAATTTAAAGGCTGACACGGTATAGGATAATTATTGGAGACTGACTAACCGAAACATAAAATCCTACCAGCAGAGGTCATAATTCTTTCCCAATCACTGTGACGGGGTCCGTAGGGCACCGTTTTCTTAATGAAAAATCACGCAAAGGTTCATTACCGACGCTTCTCGTTGAGCAGTTTTATAGCCGCCGAACGTTTTGAAGCCATCAACAGCCTTGGTATAGACAGATGAGCACTGACAGCTTATGTCGGTTAGTAATCGCGTAGTAATAAATGTGTACTAATTGCGTGTAAAGTCAAACTAAAATTCCTTGGCCTAAGGGGCAACCTTTTTCTTGTCGCACACCACCAACAGAGTTCAACACGTTCTAGTAGTAGGCTTGATGACGGCTTCAAGGCAGTTGCAGAAATAGTAAATTGGACATAAACCTACACCTCTAATCACTGCAAGACGCAACCTGGAAGATCGAGCGATTCCATTTCGTGAATTATCGTTTCTTGCTCACCTCATTAATTAATTGTCTAATTATCCATCTGTTCCTCATTACGCCCTCTTCCTTCCCCAAGCTGTTCGAGACCGTCAAAGGTATGCGCGGTCTGGATACGTTGATCAGTCAATGTACCGTGATCGGTGGGGACGTCACCGAACCGGAACTGGCCATTTCACCCGAGGACCGCAAGCTGATAACGGACAACGTTTCCATCATCTATCACTGTGCCGCTACGATCCGGTTCGACGAAACGCTCAAGAAGGCGGTCATGCTCAACACCCGCGGCACCAAGTTTATGATCGATCTGGCGAAACAGTGCAAAAAATTGGATGTAAGTGGCGCTCCCTGGTGGTCCTAGTTGTATTTTCCCATCTTAATTATTTCCCAACCCGCTTACCAGATGTTTGGTTACGTGTCCACCTCGTACTGCCATCTGAACGAGAAGCTGCTGCTGGAGAAGCCCTATCCACCACCGGCCGATCCGCACAAGGTGATCAAGGCGGTCGAATGGCTCGAGGAAGGTGTGGTTGATGGCATGACCAAAAAGTAGGTGCCGAAATGCGTACTGGCGTTCAGATATAGTAGTAATGGCTCATTTTGTTTATTTTTCAGAATTCTGGGCGATTGTCCCAACACATACGCCTATACCAAAGCGTTAGCGGAAGCACTCGTGGTGGAATCGATGGACGAAATCCCGGCCGTCATCTTCCGTCCGTCGATCGTTATTCCTACCTGGCGCGAACCGATTCCCGGCTGGACGGACAACATTAACGGTCCGGTCGGTCTGCTGATCGGTGCCGGTAAGGGTGTGATCCGTTCGATGTACTGTAACTCGGACGGGTATGGGGACTATCTGCCGGTCGATTTCGCTGTCAGTGCTATGTGCGTTTGCACCTGGAACTATGTCGGCAACAAGTAAGTCTAGTAAGTGTGCGCCCGAAGAAGAAACCAGATCCTGAGAGTCTTGCTCATTTTCTAGGGACTACAAGCGAAACATCTATCATCTGGTAAGTTCGGCCGAAATCAAGGTGTCCTGGGAGGGCATCATCGAGCGCGGCAAGTGGATCGTCTCGAACAAGATTCCGCTGAACGGTGTGCTGTGGTATCCGGGCGGTTCGATGAAGCGTACCCGGTGGGAACACAATCTGGCCGCGTTCTTCTTCCACTGGATACCGGCGTTCTTGATCGATTGTTTGCTGTACTGCTTCGGATATAAGCCAATGTGAGTAGGAGATGTCGAATATGCTTATAACCTTACATTAAACACATGCCGGGATGATTTCCAGACTGTGGAGGATACATCAGCGTATCGCCAAGGGTTTTGAAGTGTTCGAATACTACGCCAACAATCAGTGGGACTTTGACAACGCTACCGTACTGTACCTGCGAACGATCATCAACGAGGAGGAGAAGGTCAAGTTCAAAATCGATGCCGGAGGTAAGGAATACACACACCCTTTTTCTAAGCTCCGATGAACCTAAATAAAGTTTGTTTTCTCTCTCTCCTTCTCTCTCTGGGTGTCCTTTGCCCTGGCCTAGGTGTGGAAATTCAAGAATACTTCGAAAACTGTATACGAGCCGCACGGTGGTATATTCTGAAGGAGACGGACGACACTATTCCCGCGGCCAGACGTCACATGCGTGTGTAAGTAGATTATTAAACCCCGTTGTTCCTGGACCCTTACTTACCTGTTTCGGCTCTTTCCTCACTCTCCTTTTTTCCATGTACAGCATGTGGTGGGTCGACAAGATATGTAAGACATTAATCTACGGTGGACTCATTTACTACATCGGCAAGGCACTCTACTCGTTGCTGTTTGCGTCCGTGTTCTAAGGCTGCTACCGGTCCTCCGGAAACAGCAGCAACAACAGTCAGCAGAAGCTTGGCCCCCGTACGCTCGTGTTAGTGCGTGTGATTAGACGCAATTAATCTATCGATTCCATCACACTCGAACCACCAAACCTTGTGTGCCAGGAACTGTACCAAGGGTGTGTTTTTTTCCTTCTTCATTTTGTGATTAAGCTTATCAACATCCTTTTGTTTAATTTTTTGGTTTGCGTTTTTTTTTTTTGGGCATAACGTCTAAATTTTCCGTCACCCTTACATACAGCCTAGTTTTGATTGTTTTTAGCGATTAAGGAGCAACTGCAGTACCACCTAACCTTACCACCACGATAGTTCACGAGTTACCAGATGGTAGAGAAAGGTGTAGAGATGAATTTTGTGTATTATTTTTTGTTTCCCCTTGTTTTTGTGTATTTCTTGCGTGTTGGTTCGGTACCGGAAGTTAGGAAGGGAAAACTCCGCACGAATCGATGTTGATTAGGAGGAGTAATCAATAAATGTGTAGCGAACTGTTTGATTTTTATCATTTCCCCTAAAAGAAATTCTAATTATATTAATTGAGCCATTGCCTGGAGGTCGGAGAAAGACCAGGTAGTGTATCATTTCATCCGAAATAGTGGAAAGCGTTGGAAGCGTTTCCTGTGCTCTTGTTATCGGGATTATTAAAAGTTAAAGCCAACCATAAGCATGAGTAACGATAACGCGAAACCCACCGACAGTACCTTCTGCCAGATAATGAAACCGATCTACTACATGTCCAAGGTGGCCGGTCTGTGGCCCCAATCGTTTCTACGCAAATCGCCCGGCGTTACCGTGCTCGATATTGCCTACCTGCTGATACTGTACTTCATGTGCTTCTTCTGCATACTCGTGAACACTAATGCGAAGCTGTGGGATTACTACATGAAACCGTTCGAGTCGGACATCTTGCGGTATGGGCTGCAGACGCATCTACTGAACGGATTGAATCTTAGTAAGGGAATCGTGAAAGGAAGGTGCTGTTAATTGCAACTAATGGGCTGTATTACGCTCACCAACAGGTGTACTTATTAGCACGATCAATGTGATACAGTACAAGCGGAAATGGGAGTACATGGAGCTGCTGGACAACATTACGAAGGTGGTCGAGCAGGAGTTTCACGTGCGATATCCCGTCCGGGTGGTGCAAATGTAAGAAGGAAATATTATATCCCTTATTGTTTCTAAAAGTAGCTTCAACCATTTTCCCACCAGGTTTATTACGATTATAATTTGTGCCGAATTTCTTTACCTTATGCTGATACTGTTTGGCTACTACTATCTGATCGATCGAACGTTAAACATCACCACTACCTACCTGTACGCGTCGTACTACATCATGAACGTCTCACTGCTGGCCCTGCTGAACGAGTACACCTACTTTACCGTCCATATACGCCGTCTGTTTATGATAGTGAATCGATTGCTGAAGCAACTACTGCTGACCGATACGAACCGCATCGAAACGGTGTTGCTCGATCAGAATCGGAAAAGTAAAACACCGACGATTGCGTACGATGAAATCTTCACCATTTATGATAGAGGTGGACGTAAGGAGTTGGATGCGAATGCGGGAGCTGGGAAGAGGAATGGCCCATCGAAGGTGACAGTGGTTGCACCTGCTTCGGCTGGATTTAATAAGCTGTCTACTAGCACTGTTTATACTACGTAAGAGGGGAGTTGAGGTGGCTGTTCTTTCTTGTTGTTGCTAATCTTACTTTCTATTTCTCTTGCTTTGTACAGCTACATCACACAGCTCAAGATTGATCAGCATTCCAGCATGGACACGATATTGAAAACAATCAACCGTCTTTCGGTACTGCACTATCATCTGTGTGATGCGATTCGGCTAGTAAACCGTATATCCTCACTCTCGCTAATGTTCCACTTTGGCGCCATGTTTGTTTTTCTCGTGTTTGGTCTGTTTACGTTCTACAAGTACGTATCTTCAATGAAACCAGCACAAAAAGTTAAAGTTTTTCGTAATACCTCTGCCACACTGTCTTATCCTCCAGAGCATTCAACTCGGGCTCGTGGGCATTTCGCATTATGGCGATGGCAAACGGGGCGTGGATTGCGTTTTACATCGTGGGAATTTTGACCGTCATTACGGCTACGACGGCAGCGCAGAACAGTGGCCGCTTGACCGGGGACATCGTTCATCAGATCATTCGAAAGCATCAGAACCATTTTTCGGTCGATGTTATTGAGAAGGTATGCTGGTTCGTGCTGCGTTAGTTAGGCTTAAAGGAGTTTAATCAAGTTTCTTTTTCAGCTTTCCACCCTATCGCTTCAGGTGAAGATGCGCGATATGTCGTTTTCGTGTGGATTGTTCCATTTTGATTGGAATCTCTTCAGTTCGGTAAGGTGTGCAGGAAGAATGTGATAAACCAGACGTACAACTTTTTCTTTCATACAGATTCTTTCAGCGCTGGCGATGTATCTGGTGTTTCTGATCCAGTTCGACGTAACACCACCGGTTGGACTTTCTTCACCGAATTTAACCATCCCATCGATTGAATTGATTGATTTTACAGTCTAAAAGTCCGGACTTTATGTCCAAATTGGCCCTTTCAACAAATCCATCAAATCGAAAATGAAGCACACATAATAAATAAATTAAATCTTTGTGTTTGAATTCATCAATTGAATCTATTTTTTTAAAAGCCCCTCTGTTTCCCGCGCTTGCCAGCATATCACGTGTGAATTGTGTACAACCGTACAGAAACTCGCATCAAACACTGTGAGGCGAATTTTCGCCCAATGCTGCACACAGCTGCGATAGGCAGCGGCTGAAATTTTGCCGATGTTAGCGACTGCCGTTAGAATAAAGCATGTTTACCGTGTTGCCTATAGGTCTAAAAATGTTATTTAACTATAGGAATAGTCTTTCTCTTATCAGCTTTTCTAAACATTTTCCTCATATTTGTATATCTTGCTTCTCGTTCTGTAGCGTAATTCTTCTCCTCTGTTTGTCGCTATTTTCCCGCTCGCTCTTCGACTGCACTATGGGCGCTGGTCGCAGAGTACTTCACAAGGCATTTTATGCGTTAAATAACAATAATAGTTTTTAAATGCAAGAAAACGACTCAATACAAAGCAAAAGACTTCAGAAACTTCCAAAACTTTGTCATACCTCTAAAATTACCGATCTTCTCGAAGGTTTCGCTCAAAAACTATGGGATGCTTGAAATCCGCTCAGTGTCCATAAAAATGCCACAATCCAGCTGTCACACGGGAGCGCAAAATGTCAAAGGCAGCTGTCAGCGATGATACAATTTTGCATCGGTTGTTTTGCTTGTGGAAATCGTTTTCGCGTACCGAATAGTTTCTCGTGATTTTACCCAATTGCTTTCCAGCGGACCATTTTCGCGAACGAAAGCACGGAAAAGCAAAAGAAAACTTCCCTCCCGTTTGTGTGTTTGTGTATTTGTGTGTGTGCATGTGTGCGGGAGTGTATCGTGGTGTGTGGCGGTGGTAAAAAAAAAAATCCTCACTTCCTTCGCGAGTGCTCTAACCAAGGTTTTTGCGTGCGTGTGTGCGTGCGTGCGTGTGAGGTTATTATTTTTTGATTTGGTTATCCCAAAATCGCAGCAATTTACAGCCCCGTAACCACCGAAATCGGCAAATCCTCCCGCTACGACGATGGCGATGATGCTGGAGGGCACCCTGTCCAAATGGACGAACGTGATGAAGGGCTGGCAGTATCGGTGGTTCGTTCTGGATGAAAACGCCGGACTGCTGTCGTACTACACCGTAAGTAGCTCATGCATGACCAACCCGGTCCTCACCAGCAGCCGGGATGACCGACCGGGTGCCGCCATCCTCGTTCGTCCGTGGCGAACACCACCACGAACACTCGCATCAAATTTCTCCTCGTGCCAAATGCGTTCGATGCCCGCTTCTTACCAGCCTCTTGCTTGAGCCAGCTCTGCAATAAACCCAACAGCGTCCGGGGTTGTGGTAGTAGTTGGCGGCATTTACCACAAACCACATGTTTGCTGAACATACATTTTTTTCTAATCGTTGTAGGAAGAGCAGATTCTGAGTGTCGGATTGTGTGTGGTGCGATGCATGAACTTTATCTGCCACAATCCAAGCCCGGCCGTTTTGAAGAGCGAGAGATGAGATGGGCCTCTTTGGGGCCGAATGGTGGAATTATCTTATCAAAACCAGCCCTGTTGAACTGGGACGGGAATGGGACGAGCAAGGATGCGATTCGGCGTGCGTGTGTGTGTGCGTGTATGGTTGATGTCATGCGGTTCATGGCGGGGCACGTTCTAGAAGCGACCGGCGGATCCCATCTGGGAGACCGTGAATTATCACGCACGCACGTTAATTAACTGAATTGATAAAAGCGGGTACATCGCTACAACCTTGCCACTCGAGTACCGAGCCACTTTGAGTGGTCGTTTTGCTACTGCTGCTGCGTATGCTAGAAGCAACTAGACTCACTCTATAGCGCTTATCGTCCAACAAGTGATGAAAAAGCCGGAACAATAAGTGAAATGCGCTTTCTTTTTGTACGCTTCTTCATCAACAACAACAAAAAAAAAAATCCCACCGTCCTCGAACCGCTGTGTAAACAAAGTTAGAGGCACGCGCATAGCCTCAGCCGCTATTAGCTTCCTGGTGATGGTGATAAGGAAATACTATTACTCATCCACCCGGCCCGGCCAGACAGACGGTTCGGTTTGTGCTGGTGTCCAGCGAGTTTTGGGCCAATGCGCGCACTATGATCGTGATTCCTTCGACGTCATTTTTGTCGCAAAGGCAGAGCAGCATTATTTCGGTCATTATTTATGGCGGGTCGGGGCCCTCGTGACAGCTATTATTGTCCTGATCGTGATAAATTTGGCGCTGATAGAGGGTTTTTTTGGGGGGCGATTGGTTCACTGCTGGGGGTACCTTTAAAGCCCTATTTTAAAGCGTAACCACCGATAAGCGATAAGCGAGCATGCTTGGGGGTCAAAATTTATGGTCGGCCACCCCTTGAACGATTATCGGGCAAAGCGCCACAAAATAGATAATTTTTGCTTAAGGAGGAATGTAAGTCACTTTGCCGTCTAGCTCTACTTAAACGGAGGGTGGTAATAGCACCTTTTAAGCATGCTTATGGAAGCAACATCATAACATTAATTGTACACACAAAAGGGGACATTTTTATTTTTATTTATTTATCGTTTATCTCAAATGTAAAAAAAAACAGTATTTTTTGAAGGCAGTTCAGGGTTTTTGTAGAAGATGAAAGGATGCAAAAGGAAAGTGCATAAATAGATAAAATGTACAGCCTTCGCGCGTCGTTGTGAAATCTGGAGCAGACACAGAAATGTTACCGATGACACCCATTTGGATGCATTCGGTAACATGCTGTGGGTTGCTACTGCACTGCAGCTGCTGCTGATTTGTCTGGCATAATGTTTACGCTTAATCTTTTCACCTCCAATTTTCACCCACCCATATGCTTAACCCACACAATAGTTAAAAACTAAAAGCAAATTACGAACAACTCTACTTTTGCTTCAGCTTCCGTGCCTTTCGCACGTACGTCTGGATGTAGAAGTTGGTGAACAGGCTGATCAGGATGACCAGATTGATTGCGTGCAGTGTGTAGATGGTTTTGTTGGCGGCACAGGACGGCTGAAGGGCGGCATACACGTGCACCAGCATCGTGACAAGCTGCGCCAGCTGGATGATGGTAATGACCGGCTTGACGCGGTTCGTGAACGGTTGGCAGGGTTTGAACGAAGACAGAAAGTAGTACGAGTACATGATCATGTGTACGATCGAGTTTAGTACCATGATGGACATCTCCTGGTAGGCTGTGGAGGTAGAATTGTGGGCAAAATAATTAAATTAGTCATAATCTCCAAAAGATTCTTTAATTTAAGAACAACAAACGCACATAAACTTAGCTTCAAGCTCCACCAAACGATCAGGAAGGTGCTGATGTGATGGTACACGTGAAGCGTGGAAACCTGGTTCTGTTTCTTGCGCAGCACGAAGAATACCGTTTCGATGAATTCGATCATACGGAGACACATCGCGAGCCAACCATAGTAGACGGCATCCAGCCCATGCTCGTACTCGGTGACCGGGAGCTTCGGTGTGCAGCGTCCGATGAAGTTAAATTCGAATCCTACCTTAATGTACTGTAAGGAAAGAACGGAGATGTTGCATTAAATCATGGATTGCTCTAGCGCTAAGAGTTGTTCTGCCCAGGATAGCGTTTCGGCTATTAGTTGGGATCTTTATCTCTTTCGAAGACTTAGTGATGAATTGATCCTCCGTGTTGGTCACAGAATGTTTCAAAAAGTTTCTCGTGCGTGATTGCTTACTGCTCAAAAATATGCAGAATCGACTAGAAATCTGGCATATCAATGGCTGATACTGTCCAAATATTGTCCAAGACCTTATTGAACTTTTGTACAAGGCTCTGCTAACAAGGGCCAAGATGAAGGGCGAAAAATTCTCCAATTCATGGACACTTCCCCGTCATTTTCTACTGGATTGTACGATCATCTCTGTGAAGCGTTATCGTTTTTTTACAGAAAAGGCAGGATGTTTTAAACCCGAATGGCTGGTACTAAGGAAATGCTTCACGATCTCCAGTTTCTTCTCTCGGAGAACGAACGAGCCGTCATGTCCAGCTTTTCGGTAGTTTCGAACATAATTGTTCTAAATCTACCGATAATGAGCGATGAATGGCAGAGTGAGATATCTAGGATACAAGGCCATCGCATGGAAATTCCTCCAAATTGCTCTATATTTGCTGTATACTTACGTTGAGCACAAGGTACCCGCACGCCACCACCTGAAAGATGTTGTAGGCCGCAATGATCCAGCGCAGGTTGAAGGGTTTTCGGTACTCCATGTAGCTGCAAAGATCGACCGAGCACAAATCATTAGCACCTATTAGTGGGATTAATTTAATCTTATCCAGTACAAAGAGTCTGCTCTGCGATGGATTTCAATGTACGGCCGATGATGATATTATTCTAATCAGATGAGCCCGGCACGAAACATACCTTGGTCCATATTTGTAGATGAAGTAAAGGTATATGGCAATCACGATGGAGCTCGGTACGGGCGATGCCATCAAAGGGTACGCATCGATGTGTTCCTCTGCACCGTGGGTGAGGCGGGGTGTGTGTTGTGCGTCATATGCATAGTGATGGTAAATGAAACAAAGAAGATAGGACGATTACTTCAAACGATGTGAGGAAGGATGGTTCGATTGAACGGCTTCGATTTGTATGTCGTCGGGTTTTTGGAGCCGTGCGGCTTTGGGCTAGAATGTTAAGCGATGCTGCTCACACATGACTCACACAGCGCACGTGCAGCCGTTCAGATCGCAAAGACTTCAGTTCGATTCAGTCCAGTTCTGGCGTTCTTCTGTTAACTTACTAATAGCCCATTATTATACGATATTCTTGTTTTCGTCAGGATATTGTCTGCATTTGATATTCCCGCATTTTAATTTTCTGCAGTTTTGCGGCTGTTTGCATCTATGGATATGGCTCCATGAGTCGTATGTATTTAAGGTCCTATCATTATGCTAATATTTTTCGACTGAATGTGAAATTCCTCGTTTGTGGAAGTTAAGATGCAGAATGTGGAGCTCAGTAGTACAGTTCGTTGCTGCTAGGACCACTATCAACGGTTCATACAGTGGACGCCATTTAAGTATTCGATTACTAATGATCAACATTACCATCTGCTCTTGATGGGATTTGCTTTAATCTCCCTTCATGTTTGCGACAGACTCCGCTTCCAACAAGCCGCTAAGCCACGTCAAAAAAACGTTAGCTCGTTTAAAATATAAGCTTAACATCAGAAGCCTTCCACTTTTTTTCGTTCCAGGCGAAGAAAAAAGGGAAGGTTATGACTAAATGCAGGCAATTAAATCCCCAAAGCTAATCGTGCCTAACTTCAGCACACTTCATTAACTCCTAAAAAAAGGGCCCTCCTACCATTTCTCAAATACATTCGCATGATACTAGTTATCATGCCCCCATTTGTGAAGTGTTTGCACCGCATTTTTTTTGTTGTGCCTGTCTGTGGTTGTTCCTACAATGTCCTACCTGCAGTGGAGTTGTTTGTGGTGCACTGTGTACGCTACGTTGTAAACACTAGTTAAATATCAGATAATGTTCCTGTTAAGGTCGAACGGCAAGTGTTGCTCTCCACTCTCGATGCTTAAGCTGCAAAAACGATGCAGCTATTCGTTTTGCATGTGTGTTTTAATAGCTTCAAGAGAAGTCACAGAAGTGAACACTTAACTTAAACTGGCAAAAGGCCAGACCAACAAAAAAGAAAAAAATTGGACAAACTGTCGATCGTAAAGCAGTTCTCGCTGAAGAACTGCCAGAAATTCCTTCATAAACAACATTTAGAATTTGATAGTCGACTTAGGGTAATAAATATATCCCCAAAATCTAACCGTCCGTTCACATGGGCGCACGAGCAGCATACTTAAGTATTAAGGTACTGGCCCCAGTGCCCCTGTTGATGCCCATTCAACAGCTGGGTATCTTTCTCCCCGTTTTTGGGTCTCTTTCGCTTCTGCGGCACACTTGGGTGTTGCAAAATTGGTGATAAATTTTAGTCTTCTGATTTTAGGACAGTAAAATTCAATCGCCATGCCACGGTAGGTTTGGAGCCCGGCACAATGGAGCAAAATGTTGGTACATCCTCCATTATCCTCTCTCGGTGCTCAATTGGTATGCATGGTACGGCAGGATGGACAAAACAGCCGGAGTTGCCAGGCAGCGTTACCAAATCCTTTACCCCTGCCTGCACGAAAGCTTGCCTGATGACGTAAAGAGCAGTGATGCCGGCTTTCGATCAGCTAGCCCCCCGTTCAGCTTCCCGTTAGAATTGACGGCATTGTCGGGGCGGCTTTCTCGTGGACATGTGGGTCCGTGCTTTAAACAAAAAATGAACCGCCAATGGAACCTTCCGTGTGTGTGTGTGTGTGTGTATGAGCAATCGTGCTCAAGTTACCAGAATGCCCTCTTGAAAGGAACTCTTTCTTGAGTAGCTGCATTACTTTCGCCCACCGAAAATAACAAAAAAAAAAAATGGACGCGCGACAAAACTCTGCACCCTCCGAGTGTACTGTACCGTGTGTAAAGTCGTTGGGTAGTTTTATTTATAATTGGACTTGTTTTGCGGTTTTTTCGTTAGTGTCGCGTGTTTTTAAATTTTTGCTGAACCGAGCCAAACGGCAGCAAACGGCAACGGTACACTGAGCGGGGCTTTTTTTTTGGTTGGAAAAAGTACTTGCCAGCCTTATGCACTTTGGAACTGGAAAAACTTACCGACTCCCTTGACGTTGAACAGTTCCGAGATTGTGAAATCGGTGAGATTCATCTGGTGCAGAAAATCCATGATGGTGGCTTCCCGGAGACACACACACACACACTTTTAATTGTATTTTCCACCAAATTAAACTGGCCTGTCAATGAATAGGTAGCACCCGCCCTGCTTTCGGCTGTACTTCCGCCGTCCGGTGTCACTGCTGCTACACGACGGCTTCACGTATTCGGACACTGTGCCACACTGCTTTCCGATCACGTCCGAACGTACGGGAGCCGGCCCCGAAATGAGTAATGAGCTGGCCGGAACCCACCCTTATCTGCTGCTGGCCCGATCTAGAAGCGGGTATCGATTCTGCCGAACGCAAAACCCGCCTAATTATATGCTGCCCGGTTGAGAGTCGCGCGCGATCGTAAACCGATGTCGCTTCCTCCAACCGTTCGCCGTGGGGTTCGTCGCTAACGCAGAGACTTCGATGTGACAAATCACAGCACCGATCATGAACGGACGCTCAAAACCGTTCCGCTTGCAACCACTCGCGATGATGAACGATGAATCGCAACGAATTTTCCCTTCTGGCTGTCCGGTGCAGAGCACGTCCATGCGGGACACTATCCAACTACGAACTGTAGACCCGTTCGTAGCACCGCTGTCCGGTCCGCGGGTGTAAATGTTTTGTTTCTGGGTTGCACGTACGCGATCGCTCGTTGTTGCGCGACAGTTGCCCATGCGCCTAGCAGCACGTCGCTTCGCATCATCCATCGGCACCAACGAACCGGCGCAGCAGCCCAACTCGATCTCTCTTCCCATTCGAGACTGCTCATTGCGATCTCTCTTTGCAACATCGCAACCGATCGCATAACAGTGCGCGCGGATGTGTGGAATGTTTCCTCGTGCATCCTAGCGGCCAAGGAACCGATTTGCAACCGTCCGGGTGGCTTCTCGGGATCGAAGCTTTAGTGGAGAAAGATGTTTTCCCTCCCATTGGAGCACAATCGGTGACCTATTTTCACTTTTACTCCTTGCGCTCGGTCAAGTCACTGTGTTTTTTTTTTCGGCGAGAGAAATTTTCGCCTGTCCAGCCGGTCAGTAAGGTGAATATGTTGTGATGTAAATACCAGCTTAAAAAAAAACATTGCCAAAATCTCGCAACCTGGCGACCGAGGGGTTTTGTACACGCGAGATCGTTGTTGAGGAGCTGGTGTGTGTGTGTGTTTTTTTACTTTTATTTTTGGGGTGTAAAACCGGTCCCTTTCAATGGTTTGTGATGAGAGGATAAGACAATTTAGTTGAAGCACGAAACATGTATCAAGCCGTTTGTTGGATTAAGTAACATTTGCGCGAGGGCGCTTTTACTTTTACAATATTGTGAAACCAGCCCGGGGTTCGTATCAGTAAGCATGGTACAACGAAATAGGAAGTAACTGGAAATGGGATAGAAAATGATAGAAAACGTAAAACATAATCAAATGATAAATAAGTATTAACATAAATAATATAAAGAAGCAAGAGAGAAGGACAAGAGAATTGTACCTAGCGGTTCCACGCTAGACAATTGTCATCCCATCTCCAATCGATATGTGTCTAATTACTGTAAACGAATTTTTAACCACAGTTTCCCGTGTGACTTTGCGAAGCTTCCTCCAGAGAACAGTGTGCGATCGTTACGTTCTTGAATCGAAGGACCCGATTATTGTCTACTTTTCGCGTAACCAATCTGCATATGCCAGTTCATCGCGATTCCGTGTGACATCCGTTCAGAAGGTGAGACGGAGTACTTTACACGCAATTGGACGCATCGGACATGCTCGATGGTGTGGGTAGGCATAGTTCCGCTTGTAGCGTGTAGGTCTTGGGTTTCAACTCTCTACTTCCGTGTAATGTCATCAAACGAACGGATAATTACGAATTTATGTGCAGCGTACAGCAGCTCATTTCAGAGGCAATCAAATTGGTCATAAGTCATTAAGGCACCTTGAAGATCGCTGAGATAGCTGTATCTGCTAGAGTCAGCGCTGATTAATGGCGCGACGAATACAAAAATGAAAACCCTAAGAAAATGAGGATTACGGTGTACCGCACTACAATAGGGGAAATATCGCTAATTTGTATTAATCCACTCACTAGTTTTGATGTTCGTTATCAGTCAGACGAATGGCACAGGGAAAATCAGCATCTAAATAATAGGTATACGCGTATTCGGGAGTCGCTGAACACAAGAAGAGATTAATGCGTTGGGGGCTACTCAGAAAGATGTCCAAGGAGTCGTAGTTATCCAAGTTGTTTTCAGGTCCAAGATCTGGATACGAAAACCTGTAATGCAAAATTTCAGATTTTTGGCTAAACTTCCGTACAAACTGTCCCCTCTTCTTTCTTTTCCGTCTAGATCTTGGTGACAAACATGTTGCTAAATTTTGTTGTTGATCCGGTTAGTTGAGCGGACCACTCAACGACTCCAACGACGCACTCACCGTGGAAGAGTTTTTTTTTTCACAAGCGGCGTCAGATTCAAAGTGATTATCTACTGAGAAGCCATAGATAGATTTGGTATAAAAATCGCTCTCTTGTTTAGGATCTTCTTTACTCTATGGACGAATACTCTGACCTCTAAACCGGCAGGACCACTGTATTCTTTCAGCAGCTCCTGATGCATTTTTCAATCTTACAAGACTCTTTTACCGTATTACCGGGATCTTCTTTCTCTAGATGTTGAATGTTGGAGTACTAGAATGTAGGTAAAACCGAAGACGCCATTACCAGAGGACCACCTGGTCCATTTGGCGCCATTATCGCCAATGTCCGCAACATTATTTGCTCTGGGATAGAGCTGCTATCAGTTCCAGATTTATTGAAATAGCTGTAAAATGTCGTGACTACCTAAAACAAACATTACACAAAACCGATGGACGTTTGAAGGGACCACTAACACACATTTATATTTATTGGAGTAGAACGATCTGACCCAATTAAAAAGTAATCAATTTGAACCTAACATTATCAAGTACATTCCGCATGATTCCTTCCAGTTGCTTTGGTGTACATTCGTGTATTATTGATATCGCTGGCTGAACCATGCCCTAGGACTATCTATACAGCAGCTAATTGTTATAGATGGTCAACCGTTAGGAAAGCCAACCAGCTCGTAAAGATCGTAAAGAAAAAAACATATTTTTATGCTTTCATGCGTCAGGTCTTTTTTTTATCAAGCATTGATCGCAATTAGCACTCCGCGGTTCCGTTTTTCCAAAAAAGGGCTACTGTTTCTATTACGGGGTGAAATCACACTCTCGTATGCGTGCCCTTAAAAATACGAATTAATAACATCAACTCGTTGTTTGTTTTCATTTATCGTGCCCTAGGCGGATATATTTGAAAACCATCTAGGGCAGTGTGAAAATAGGCGTTAAATAAGCACTATACTAACGATCATGGGATGGAATTATGTTCCAATTTCCCCAAACCACTCAGCCATCTTGTTTACTCCTTTCAAGGGGAACAAAAATTGTACAACTGCTTTAGTTGTCCGTTTTTTTTTTCGATGCATTTTAGGTACGGTACGAACTTGACCCTTTATCTAACACGGTGGCTGACTAACAGCTCTGCCAACCGAAGGACAGACGGTAATGAGGTCTGCAAATGGTAACGATGCCGTTACCAATCGCCTGAGAAACGAGACGATCTTCAATGGCAAATCCCCGACCGAAAGACTGCTCAACAAAAAAAAACGAACCAAGCTTTATCTCCTGCCTACGTGAAGGTTGGGAAATGAAAAGCAGACAGCAAAATTGTATCAAAAATTTTGTCTATTGCTTGTCTGACTCGTGTTTGACAGTCGAACGAGGGTGGATGAGCGCGCGCACCATTTAATCAGCTTCTCATAACAACGCAGCATAAATTTGGAAGGCCGTTCCCAGCGTTTTTCACGTCGCCGCTTTCCTTTCACACATGTCACTTTGGCGAGGAAAAGTCTGCCGCCTTCCCTAACGTCCCTACCCTAACGAAACCAGACAGTTGCTGGGTGGCCATCGCGGATGTGTGGTTGTGTGTGGAAAATTTCATAAAAAAACATTTCATTCGATTTTTCGTTTTCATTTACTTTTGCTGGTTTTTACAACTTTTGCACGTTAAATTCGGTCTCAGTTCGCTGGAGCATACGGGACGGTTTTCCTAAAATTCATGTTTAATTTTGCAGTATTATCGGTACGACTGTTACGCGTGCGGATGAATTATTTTGTAAAATTACTACGTTTTCCGCTTTGCCCGCTGTTACACAGCTCGAGTGCAGAAAGTGAAACGCCGCGCGCCTAGGAGGGCGTGCTGTTTTCATTTTCGTCCATTCTTCTGCACATTGACCAGCGCTTTGAAGTAATCATCATCGTCGCCACCAGCACCGGGTCGAGCCTTACCATTGTCGCCTTCGGAAGGGTTCAAGTGCATACGCGATCGCGTCAAGCGCATCACCGCGGCTGTGCACCGCACTCTGAGCACAGGTGAAAGTCCGTACGGCGCAGGAATTGGATGCTTTTGTTTGTCCAGTTTGTAGTCGTCGGTCAAACGGGGACGACGGACGGTTCGCAACGGATGATGAATGCGGCCAAATCAACAGACAGCTCGCCGGGGCTTGCGAAGGAAAAAGTGGCGCCATTTGTAGGACTTTTGCCCGATCTACACTTGCGCGCTGCGCTTGGTAGCGAAGGCGGATCGTAGAGCGATCGGATAGTGTCAGGCCTTTTGTTTGGCTTGACCATTTTCTAATGCGCCCGTCAATGGCGGACGAAGAGTGGAAGGGAGGGGGGGGGGGGTTTGGTTTATGCGGAAATTAATTTTCACCACCATTGGACAAGGGCGTTCGAATCTGAAGGAGTCGATCCGCCTTTCAGTGATGTGTGGAAATGAACAGTTATTGTTAGGACACACATTCGTTTCCACCTGGTGGCAAAGCTTGGCGAAAGCAGACCGTCGGTTTCTGGTGGGTGTCCGGCCAGGCCAGACTTGAACCCAGTGACTGTTACCGGTGTATCATTCGGAGTTTCGGGCAGGTCGGTAAGGCAACCATTTTTAATCGCATTTTTCACGCACTTTACTGCCCCTAGTGTATGGGTGAGTGTATAGACCGCGATTTGGTACGCGAACTGAACGCGCGTGCTGAGATGTTTTTACATTTATCGAATTCGATTTAATTTGGTGTTTTGGCACTTTGCCAACACGGAACCCCGAGCCTACCGATGATGATGATGATGCTGCTGCTCTGCGTTTTGCATAACGGTTTTTGGATGCGTTTCTCTTTTTCTTCCTATTGAATCATCTGTTACGGAAGAAGGTGATTTTCCGTTGCGGAAGGTTAAGGTGAGAACCGCAGTGTGGATGTTAGATGAGAACGGCAAGCTTTATGTAGGTAATGACATTTATTTTGACAGCTGACTGTTGAATGTAACGTTTGCCAAACGATGTAGTTTATGGGGGAAATGAAATGGGTTTGCTGTAATCCGTTTGTCTCGAGGAAACTCTTTTAATCGGTGTTTGGCTTAACACTTTCAAATCCGGAACGGAATTGATGCTTGTTAACAGAAGTGAACAAACTTCTTAGCCTACGTATCCAGCTGCTCTTTGCTCGATCAGAATATTAGCGCATTTGTGTTAATATTTCGAATACCTGTTTATATTCTATTGTCTAAACCGTTTTTTTGACATTTTAATACTTACAAAAGATAGCGCCACTGTATTTTTTTTAGCATATGTCAAAATCTTATAAATCTTTCAACAACCATGTAGCTTCACTATGGATGTAATTGTAAAATTTAATCCAAAATTTTAAAAACTATTCGTTTATCTTGTGCAACGATCACAGCAGAATAATCTGAGGAGAAAATATTGTTGCTTAAAACAAAGCTATCGACTGATGTTCCAGACTACCTATCCAGCAAAGAGTGAATATAGTCTAGCATCTCTCTCTTTCTTGTTGGCATAACGACTCTACCATTTCTGGCTTACTAGACTTAATGATATCACCTAGTTGTCCTGCAGTCAGTCTTCACTACGGGGGAACGGTCCGGATGGGATTGGAACGGTCCGGTTCTGTGCCATTTGAAGATCGGAACCATTGTCGCCTCGACCACCGAACCGCCCCAAAGTTTAGTATGTCAACAATCAAACAAGATATTACAATTTTAATAGAAGTATTTGAATTATACATTAAAGTGACAAAGATCAGCGAAGTTCTTGAGAGGCCCAGTTTTGTCGATTGCGCAGAGCCAAGGTTAAATTTACAATACTGTAATATCTCTTGGAGGATATTCAAGAGATAAAAATTGGTTTTAAGTGAGGATTACAGAAAAACCGTTGATATATTTCTTTAGAATTTAGATCAATGTTTGAAACCAAATTGAGTTCTTAATTTTAAAACCAGAAAATATTGAAACGAAAATGTCTGAAGAAGCCTTGAAGCTTTCGAATAGCCATGATCGTTGCTTATCCTTGCCGTCCTATAGGGTGATGCCACTGAAAATCACCACCATTTCTAACGACACAACAATACCCGCACACACACACACACACCACACGTTGTTGCCGAATGGCGTGAAATAGAAGATGCTACATATTGAACCTCGCACGCTTGTACTTCAAACTCAACCACTTCCCTATGCCCTGTAAACTGTGCATAATAAAATTGCTGCATTACCTCATCCCGCACACAAAAGGATCTAGATTGAACGTGTCTCACAACATCTCTGGCTGCTTAAGTGTTGTTTTGGGCTTTTTCGTGCTGTTAACCCGGTGATGTTGCCAGTCTTTAAGGTGATTTTAAGGCGGGTCAATCTGCCTGTGTCAATAATTGTTTCTCCGTATGGTTAAGCGGGGAGACAAACATTAAATAACGATCGCCACCATCACCAGATGCCTCCTCCCCGAAAGCAGTCCGTCCGATGCTGTCCCCGTGTGGTAAACACAACTTTAAACTCCCAATCCCGCAGCATCTTCAGGATGGCAGGGCAGGAACAATATTGCCATTGTTGATCGATCATCACCACCTCGCCCGCTCAGCTTACCGGCTAGGGCACAGCGAAAAGCTGTCCGCGCATTGCCATCACGTAACGCGCACCTTTTGCGCATCTTTAACACGCGTGTTGAGATTTGTTGGTCTGGTTACGATCAGGTCAGTAGGATGAGTGAGTGCGGTCTCGGTGTCTGTGGCTACAGGCAGCGTTATGATCCTATTTTTCGTGCTTACGTCGTCCGCTTCCGGGGTCCTGGTAGTACGTCAACCTGCTTTTTAGCCACGGCCATGTAATGGCGTCAGAATTATTGTTAAAATGTTATGGTAGGGCCATGGTTTTCGCGGGGGCATCAGTGAGCGCATCGCGCATTACGTTATCGACGCAAGCATTCAGGGATGGATTGGTGCAGTAATTAAAGCGGCAATTAAGAACACCTTTAAGCTATAAGCTCGCGGTTTTGCTGACCGAGCAGCACGGGAAGGGAACGTGGTGTGTTTGTCCTGAAGAAATGAACGTCAATCGGTGACCGCGTTTTGGAATGTGTAATGGCTTGTTAGACACCGTTTGACGCAAACGTACAGCATGGTGTGGCCTCTGCCCTCCCCGATGTCTTGTTGTCTGCTTAACCTTGTTGCAGATTTCGTTGAGTAATATTGGAGAGAATTGTGAAGAAAGCTTCCTTGAACCAGGATAGGTAACAACTTACTGTTGATTAACGTCGTTCTATCTGAAGAATTAGAAGAAGCCGGTGGAAGGATTGCTATACATCAAAGGGATCTTCTATGAGTTTCCTATCCTTGCCCGATGTTGTTTAGTTCTTTTTTTAGTTACGTACACTCTACAAAGGAGAAAAAATAGTCTAAAACTTGATGTGTTTCTGTAGAGCAATTAAATTACTGAATTTGAAACTTCTCCACCGGAATTCGGGGATTTCCGCAGTTATGTGCGATCGTTTTAGTGGAAGTCTTTAAGGTACTCTGGGAATAAAAACAAAACGTTGTCGGCAAATATGGCCTCAATGTTTACACAATGTTCCACAGCACTCTAATAGAGTTGAAAACAACTCACACTTGGCATAAGAGTTCAGCTGGGGTTATTCTTAGAGTAGAGTACCACCGAACTCACGAGCGGCACACGTGTCCGGCTGTTGTGAAACACATTTAACTGCCGTTCTGTGTCTTTCATTCCCTGGTTTTTGCTTGTAATGCAGGTGATATAAATTATGCTTAAGTGTAGTAGGTGCTAACATTTCCCTTTTTTTTTGGTGCCATTCTTGTTACAAAAATATCATACCACGTTGTCCGGTAAGCGGATGTGGTCTACTATGAAGCCTCGCGAAGCAAACAGGTTATTTCTAAGTTCTTCCATTCAACTGATTCCACTCTCGCAGGGCTCCTTCTGGTGTGCGTTTGATATCTATTTGCATTAATTATAAAAAAAACTATTTGCCATTTTGGGTCCGTTGTGTATTGAAAAATGTGTAAGTAATTTGAATGTTTGTACTGCAAGTGATTCTTAAATAGCTCCTCTACACTAGGACAATGGCTGAACGATAGTTAATCTTGACAGCTCGCCAACTGTCAGACTTGATCAGATTAAAAGCTGGGCAAGGTACAAAGTTTCGGGCGGTTCGGTGGCCAAGGCGATAGTGGTGCCGGACTTCACGCGGCAGGACCGGGGATTAAATCCCATCCAGAGCGCCTTGCCGTGCGCAGGACTATCAACTTCACAGAAAGCCAGCAATGGCAGGCCGAGTCTTCTCGAGGTTGTAGTGCCAAGTAAGAAGATGAAGGAGGTACACATTATACTCTTCACTTTGATTACGTTAGATGTTTAAAAGATCAATTAACTTCTGCTAAATCAATTTTCAACAACAATGCATTGAAACAATGGATGGGAATGACGCGCTTAACCTTTTATTCGCAACTAACTTTCAAACGTGCTCAGTTGAATGGAATCGAACTGCAAAACTGTCACAATATCTGATGTCTAATATGTTCATTAATCAATTGTAAAGCTGTCAAATGTTATGTTTAATAGAATCCATGGTCTCATATTAAACAATAAAGGGCAATCTATCAACTGTGTAATGAAGTTAGTATTGTGTAGCGCATTCCACAATCTCCGCTTCAATGAGCTGATCTGCTCGGCTCGGGATGGAATCAGACGTCTCCGACAGAGGACAAGGCACTACTGGTCAGAATGGAAGAAAGTTTTCAAGTCCAGTTTATTCAAGAAGGTCGGCCATATTGCCAAAAGTTTTTAGGTTATTATTTTTTTATAGTTTGATGTCTTTGATCGACCTTAACAAATGACAAGTAGAACGGTGATTTAGCCCAGCCGATTAAGGTGTGACTTTACAACAAACCTATGTTGGGGTGGAATCTCGACTAAATTGAAATTCCTCCAACACACATAAATGATGGTTAGGCTTTTACAGTATCCGTATTATAGTAAACATATTGACCGCATTAAAAATAGGAAACAAAAACTGTTCAAGCTTCTTAGGGTCTCTCAATGCCCATAGGTATAAACTGAAGTCACGGCACCATCATTCCAAAGCAATTAGGTTTCCATGGTTTTCCAATTTTTTATTTCTTTAATATTTTGTTATTCCTCGGTCAAACGGAAGAGGCGACAGCGGTGCCGGTTTTCACACGACAGGACCGGGGCTTAAATCCCATCCAGGCCCGCCTCCCCGTATGCAGGGCTGACTACTTTGCTACGGATAAAATCAAGCCACAGAAAGTCAGAAGGTTGTAGTGCCAAAATAAGGACATGAAGATTTTTTTTTTATTAATTAATTAAGCTATTAGCCGTATTATCAGCATCTGGTATGCTGATGCCGTACAATAAGCACAGGGCATTTCCTCTTTGGTGTTTGCCTTATTACGGGCATGGAAAAACTTTTACTATTAATTAATCTTTGAAAATTTATTTTTTAACTCTTTGGTAAAAACGTTCTAACATATGTCAAATCTCATTGAAAGTTTTGCCAAAACCATGCGAAATAATCGGACCAATCGAGCTGTGGCTCATCAGCCTTATTCCGCAAACCACACGTACGAACCATGGCTTTGGAACTGTGCAGCAGTGACTTTGGATGGTTTCGTATGATCCTCAAACATGAAAACGATGCGTGTTTTCTCTTGATGCAATAGTTTTAATCAATTCCCATCGAATAGAAATCGATTGTCAATTGTATTTTGATGCAGCAAAAAAAATCATCCCACGTATATATTTATCATTTGAAGTGACGCTTTCTCAACTGCACTTGGATTAAAAAAGAATAATTTACGACGAACATTTACTGACGCTTGTTTTTCTAACGGAAACCTTATTTATTTCGGATGGTACTGTGTATACATTAAACCTTTACCCTTTACCTGTCCGACCCTTTCGATTGTTTCGAAACTTTTTCCCCAAAACGTAAAGCTGCAACACCAACAGTTTTACTTTTCCTCTTTTATTCTCTCTTTATTTCACATCCATATTAAAAAAGCTTTTCAGTTTACTTCCCCCATTCCATCCGTGCCCTGCGAGCGTGTTGGACATCTTACAAGCTAGGGCAGATAATTTAATGTTTTTTTGTTCTCCATCCATTGCAGTATCACTTACAGGATGCTGCACGTGAATGCTTACGCTAACCACATTTGATGCAATACAGCTAGGGTGCTTTTTTCCTTTTTTGTGTGTTTTCATGAAATTATGTGTTCCGCAGTGTCATCAGCTAATCGAAGCGGGAAGCTTAATTATTCTTCATCCACATACCACTGGGGGTGGTGCAGAAGATAAGCGCGGGCCTTCAATCACAAACGCTAAATCAAGTGTGTGTGTGTGTGTGTGTATCTACAGTGTGTTTCCCCTCTTGGTGCGCGAGTGCGATGCAACATTTAAAACAAAAAAGAAAAGAAGAAAACTCCGGTGTGCAATTAAATTTTTGCATCAGTTTATCGATGCAAATGCAAATGGAGTAGAATGTTTGCACTTGCGCCCCCCAACTCGATTGCGATTCCCCATAATGTCCCCCCCCCCCGCCGCGTGTTCCCATCTATCACCCGGATGGCATGGCCAGTAGCGCGTTTGATCACTGGGAATCGTAAGTGCGATTTCCGTTTCACATCACTTTCGTCGGTTTCACTTCCGCTGCTTGCGTTACACTTCTCACTGTGACACACTGGGCTGGGTTCAAGTTTAAAAAAAAAACACAGCTCCACAACCCCTCGAAAGGATCACTATTTCACCTTCTTAACGACGCCACCGTCGGTGTAGCAGACGTTCAGTGCCCGCGTGATGCCACTGTACGTCTTCATGTAGAAGTTGATGAACATGGAGATCAGCACGACCATGTAGGGTGCGTAGAGCAGGATGTGGGTACGCGGGATGGCGCAACTGCTGCGCATGGCGAACATGATGTTCACCAGGATGCTCACCAGCTGTATCTGGAAGGGTTGAACGAAAGCGATCCTCATACAGCTATCGGTTGTGTGCAGGGAGGCAGGACTATACTTACAATCTGCAGTGCCGTGATGTATCGCTTCAGCTTGTTCAGCGAAAAGGGCACATAGTTCGGTATGACCGCCAGCAGGTAGTACGAGTACATGCACATGTGCACCAGCGAGTTAACGATGATCGTGTACGTGAGCATACTTCCTGAAGAGAGCGGGAAAGGAACGAGAATAACAGCATGATGCTCGGACAAACTCTTCGCCGGCTTTTTAGGAAACGAACCTCCAACGTACTTGGCGAAGATCCAGGCCAACAGATAGGTAAACACGTGATGGTAAACGTGCAGGAACGAAATCTGGCTACGCTTCTTGCGCAGCGCAAACAGTACCGTCTCCACCAGCTCGGCCGTTTTGACGCAGTAGTTGAGGTAGGCGGCATGCAGGAACCCGATCGCATCCCGGCTGGTCGAATAGTCCACCAGCTCGCACGTGTACAGATAGCGGAAGGTCCAGCCGTGGCGTACGAGCTGCCGGATCAGACAGTAGCACACCACCACCTGGAACACGTTGTACGCCAGCATTAGTTTGCGCAGATCGTACGGTTTGCGATCGCGCATATAGCTGTTGGAGGAGGAGCAGGTGACATTGATTCGGGGGGGTGAAGAGTAGAAGCAGTAGCGGTCGGTCACAGGCAGTTCCGATAAAGGAAGTGATCCCATTTAAGGGATCGCGCTGGATCGCTATACTTACTGCGGTATCCAGTAGAACACGAGCAGGAAGTAGACGGAGAGCACCGACAGGGGCCATAGTGGACTGTGCAGGAATGGTAGATGAGCGGTACGCTTGTCGCTCAGGTCCTCCACCAGGAAGGTGTACCAATGATCAAACTGTTGCTGCAGTGACTCTCCAACCGTTTCGGTCCCATTCGACTCCATCCTGATTGAGTGTGGGTGTGTGTGTGTGCGTCGAGAACCCGAAACCCCAGCCGCGAGCCGCTGTACACCGTTGTAACACCTTACACGGTCAGACAATGACTGACAAAGCCGTGCGCCGCTAGTTGGACACACTGTACGAATTTAATGTTTGGTGCGTGCGGCCGTCCCCGTTTTGTCCCCAGTGCGATTCGAAGTCCGTGACGCGTGCGTTCTGCACCCGGGTCACTATGGAAATGGTAGGCCGATGTTGCCTTTCGCTCCACCGAGCTGACCGTTGCAACATGATGCCGGTCTGTTGCAGCGATGGAAATGGCATGCGACGCGCTACGTCACACACAGCACGTTGCGGTGCGTGCCGGAGTTCGCTGGGCCGAGATTTGGGGGTCTTTCAGGTCTTGCAGGGTTGCTCAACCTTCGTTTACTGTTGATTAAGCTAGCGTCTATCAGCTTAACTCTGAGCCTGATCATCGGCAGGCTTACTCCAGAACTGTAACGTCAATGTTTGTAACGAATATCTCAGACTCTATTTCTAGATTTATCCGTTTCGATCGAGATTTGAAAAAAATGAGCATGCTGTAATAAGAGATTGATCTTGATTGATAGTTCTCTAGCTTCTCTCCATCACTAGACGAATTTCATTCATCAGAATGCGATTGACTATCAATTAATCAATTCGGTTGTCGGTTTCCGATCTAATCTGCAAAAGGGCATCTGTAATTGCTAATTTGAATCCCCTCACTGCCCCTCTCTCCCTCTCTCTCTGTCTCTCTCTCTCTCTCTCTCACACCATATATCAATTGATTCCAAATCGCGTGCCAACAATCTCCGCATCTCGATCACTGGCTTACTTTCTTTGCACAAACTATGTTGACGCTCGTCGTTTACAATCAAATATTTGAAACGTAACACTCTGCGCGAAATTAATGGTGAGCGGAGCTTGATTGTTCGCGGCTAGATCAACAACCACCGGCGGTGCACGTAAGCAAACAGATCGGCTGCTCACTTATCTAATAGTTTTGGCTTTCCAAACACGCAGGTGCACAAATTTTCCCCTATCAACTGTAATCAACTCTAGAACACCCATTACCATTATCAACGCGAATGTTACGTGGTTCAGGGTTCAGGTTTGTTGGATAATGTTGCTTTATTGTTTTTTTTGCAAACTTTTACCTTGTTAATGTTATATTATAATACTAATATCAATTTAAGAAAATTGATATTAGTATCATACTTGATATTAGTATAATTTAACTAATCAATACGGCAACACTTTTTGTTCACTATTCAATAGTGTGGTTGATTGGAATGTCTAGCATTGTACTAAGAACGATGGCCCCTTAACGTCCTTGAAAAGATGCATTGACATTGATATTGTCCAATGCAAGGTGGCGTGCATAGCTGTGTTTGGTGGTGTCTAAACGTTTAATGAACTGTGTTTGATAAACGCTGATTGAGTCGTCTCAGTACATTATCCGGGTTGAGAGTCATAAAAAAATACGTCTTGAAGTATTGATGCATTGCCTTTTTTTAATTCTTCAAGGACAGCTTGTTAATGAATTGATAAAACAATATTACACTAAGTTATTACTTTGTGTGGGGATGTGTGGATTAGTGGGGCGGTCCGGTGATTGAGGCGATAATGGCACTGGTCTTCACACGGCAGGACCATCTTCAAATCCCATCCAGGGTTCAAATCCTTCAAATCCCATCCAGAACGCCTTCCCGTACGTAGGCCTGACTACTTTGCTACGGGTAAAACTAAGTCACAGAAAGCCAGAAATGGCAGGCCGAGACCTCTCGAGGTTGTAGTGCCAATAAGGAGAAGAAAATTAGTTAAAGTTAATGTGGAACAAACCATATCTTTGAATATTTCGTTTATCCGTTCATTGATTGCCTAGATTTACTGGTTCACCAGTATCGTCTCATTTTTCTTGCAGCTTTATATTGTCTCGTGCGTAACTGTTGTATCAACGATCGACGATTTTTGTTGGTATATTATTGTTATTTTCAACTTAAGTCTTTTCTATACCGTAACGCTCCCTTTATACTCGTAGAGGAGGTCTTACGCGGTAGGGCCTAGGATCAAATCCTTGCTGGACCCCCCCTGAGTCCTGAGGACTGACTTCTAAATACGTGGGGTGAATACGTCTAGTAAGCCCCAACTGGCAGGCATGACCTAAGCGGTTGTAAAGCCACGAAGAGAGAGAGAGAGATATAGAAGATCCAAAAGAGATTGATAAAGACAGTCAGATGAATTCAAATTCTCTATCTGAAAAGGACATCAGCACCGGACCAAGGCAAATGTACAGATTGGGATAATCTTAATAGATTGATTTTACAATCATTTTTTACTTCTAACCGGAATGGACATTTAAGCATATGCCGCGAAGAGAAACTCCCGAGGAGCTTGAAAGTTGAACTTTTTTCTCTAGATGTTCTGGAGATAGTTCTATTCGTAGTTTGCTTTTTTGCACACTTAATCTATAAATACTTTCTAATCCAGATATCGATTCTTCCAACATCTGAGTCTTAAAGGTTAAAACGAATTATCTCGTATACATTAGTTATGTATTTTAAGAGAAGCACTGATTGCTCTTCTCTTATTCTGAGAGATTCTTGAATTAGCTCATGGTTGAAGACTGTTCTGTGATAGCCATTTACATTTTCATGATTTGCTATCTTCTTTATAAGGCTATCGAAAAATGATTATCTTTTGACAAAAATTAATAAATATGTTCCTTGAGATATTTTATATTTTAATTTAAAAAATATAAATAAATAAAAATACTCATCGTAAGCATCTCAGAACAGACAATGCCAACGCAAAACAAAATCGGAATCAAGCTCAGCTGTTAGCTCTTGCATGCAATCACAAGAGAGAGCAAATTTCACTTGCGTTGCACTCTTGCGTTCAACATTTTCTTGTAAAGCATAGCTTGTTTGCAAACTTCAATGGAGGGATGGGTTACAGCGTGATTCAAATTGTAAAGCAGTGCTTTTTGATGTTTTAGATAAATATTTTATTGATTTTATTTTTTTAATTAACATTTCTTTTAACTAATGAGAAAATAGAACCTTCAGCATCAATCTCATTCAAGCTTAACAAAAAAAATCAATTGCAAAACCTATTGAACATGTGCTTGACTGCTGTGTTCATACCCCGTAATGCCTAAATTTTAATACTTCCCTTCCATGTGATATACACTTTCGCGAAAATCAAACCAATAGTATGCATAATTGTACTTTAATTAATTTGTTTCTTTGTTTTTGATTATTCATTCGTTGTTTCATAATTTCAAGTGAGTGTGTGAGCTTGTTTCGGTTTTAACCTCTTCCAAAAACGCAACCTATATAAACATCTCTCCATTTATTGAGAGTGTGCTCTCGCGTAACTTGCCTAAGTAGCGATTGTTTTTCATTTTTGTTGTTTGCATTAAATGTTTTTTGATAGTTTCGATACGCTTCGCGTTCTATCTATGCACCCGGAAGCCGAAAATAAGTGATCGCAGTGATAAGGCCCAGGACTATGTCCCGCGCTGCAATAATTGACCCGCGTCCGATCACGACCGCAAGATTGTAACGATGGTTCTTGATAGTGTTTGATGTGTTATTTGTGTGTGTGTTTTTTTTTTTCAAAGTTTTGTTTTCTTTTTCTTTAAATAATAATACAATAACAAACATATAAATAACCCTTCTTATCCGCTGCCTGTTTTTGTCAAAC
Organism: Anopheles stephensi; assembly: GCF_013141755.1. Lineage (NCBI taxonomy): Eukaryota > Metazoa > Arthropoda > Insecta > Diptera > Culicidae > Anopheles > Anopheles stephensi. The sequence continues at coordinate 21,785,710 of NC_050203.1, forward strand.
TCCCCCTCCCCGTTAAACCCTTCGTTATAGTAAAACCTTCACTAAAAAATATAGAAAAAATGATGGCATTCAAAAAAACGGAGCTTCCACTCCTCTGTCTCCTCTGTTCGAATTCAATCACATTAGTTAAAGCTTTTCCAGCTCGCTAAGGCAATGGAAACGATATTTGCCCGAATGGTTTGGATTCTCGACAGTCCCTGGAGCTTGCGTGTTTCTTCAACCCGAAGGCTGGCCGGGTTCAACACCTGCCAGATTGGCGGCCCGGTTGAGGCCCGGTTGAGACTGTAGCTAAAATCGATTTATTATTGCACTCCAAGGATTTCGCGCCGCCGTCTCAACCGTACGTCACATGGAAAATGCGCTGTGTTTCCGTCCCTATTGCTTCACTTTGGCGGCTTTCGATTTGCTGTACGATTTCTTGTAGAAATCGTAGAACAGATAGGTCAGGATGAGGATGTTCGGTATGTACATGGCCAGGAACGGTTTCGACACGTTACAGCGCGGATTAAGACCGAGCAGATTGTTAACCATCATCAGACAGAACTGGATCTGTTTGGGTGAAAGTAAAGGTATTCGCGATTAGCAATGGAATATTAAGATGAAGCAGGGCTCTTTTTTTCCTACCAGTTGAATTTTGGTGATGTATTTTTTGTACTTTGCCACGAGGAACTTGAACAGGGGCACATCGTACGCGGACATGAAGTAGTACGAGTACATGATGATGTGCACCACACAGTTCGCCACGATGGAGAACGTAAGCATGCTTCCTGGAACGAAGGGAGATATACTGTATCGATTGGAACACTTGAAGCCACCGGGCTCATATAAATCATACCTCCAATATATTTGGTGTAGATGTACGCTATCACAAACGTGCTTATATGATGGTACACGTGCAGCACGGACACCTGGTTCTGTTTCTTGCGCAGCACGAACAGCACCGTTTCGAGCAGCTCGAACAGTTTGATCATCAGCAGGTACCAGGTGGTTTCGACCATTAGCATCGCCTTCGGTTCGTTGGAGTAGTCGGTTTCGACGCATCGGTAGAAAAAGTATGGCCTCCAGCCGGCTTTCACTAGCTAAAATAGAACGATGCGGAATATATTTTGCGAATGTAGCTATGACAAGGAGATACTTACATTTGCGATGAGGAACACACAGTACAGCACTTGGAATAGGTTGTAGAAGCCCATAAATGTCTTCAGCTGGTAAGCTTCCCGATTTTTCATATACCTACGAAGAAGATATGTAAAGGGCGTGAAGTTTAAGTTCGCCTAAGTCTCAAATGACGTTAAAGAAATGGCGTCACTGACCTAGGAACTATGTAGTACACCAACGCCAAGTAGCAGATAATGATGCCGATAATTGGAAACGGTGACCCCGCCAGAAACCAGTCCTTAGTTCGTTGATCTATCCGTACCGAAAGGGCGTGAGGCAGAAAAAAAAGTTGAAGGAGTTAAACATGGTCTTCATCTTCATGGACAGTACGAAGCGCAAGCACATCACACTTAGCTTACCGGCATTTTCGTAGATGTAATACTGGTACAGGTCCATCTTTTGCTGATGTCGTCGCACTTGGCAAAACGTTTAAGTGGCGTACAGTGAAGAGGAAAAACAGCCCCTCACCAGCTTATCTCATTTAGTACACACGCACTACACAAACCGGCCCGCTGCTTGCACAGGTCACCACCTCCGGCACTGGTAGAACGCACACCATATGCAACTTTCTAAGCGAAGCGGTCCCCCAGCATATACCACTTTTGCACAACTTGGCTTTTGGGTAGGGGTTTTAGTTGATGTTGCTCGACCTAGTGGCTAGTACACACAAAAAAAAAAAACGGAGGTTGCTGTTTGATAGCGTAGAGATCTTTTTCGTGTTTGCCATCCACACACACACACGCGATGTCTTCGCTTGGACGGCCGTTTCTTCGCTCGGGACGGCCTTCGGACCTCAGATTCGTGGATGTGTTACGCGCGTACTGAGAACCCGCGCCAAGCAGGCACCCGCTTATAAGCGGGCGTTTGTTTTGAAACGATTGCAGTTTCATCGCCGGTTTTGGGGGTTGGTACTGTGCGAAGTAGTGCATGGCGCCGGCAGGCCTACCCCCAATCGGGTTGGGGGCTTTCCTGCCGAAGTGTCTCGCTAGAACGCGCTGCATGGCTCTTGGCCGCGCTTCTTGTTGCGTCAGATAAACAAGTTCTGTGTGCTTTTGGAGCAAACTGTACAGTGATGCTTGTTTTTTTTTTCTTCGAACCAACGGCACGAGCATGCAAGCAGCAGTGGTGAGTGTGAAGGACACTGGCACATGTATCTTGCGAACGGGGGTTTTGGGTTGCCAAAAATAGTTAAAGGAACTTTTCTCTCTCTCTAATTTAGAACCTCCGTCCCTATAGGGACATTATCTGATAATTACAGCTAATTTACACCCTAGAGCCACGGTGTCATGCAACACCACGCGAGGATTTATTTGAAAACAAAAAGTTCTACAATTTGTAACGTGTGGAACTCGGCATACAAATAGCTTCATGAATATTTTCGTTCCCGGCCCGTGAACTCCTGCCGGAGACAACCCAACCTGGCGGACTGATTGATTGAGCTGTTTCACGCCACAACACAGTGCCGCAGCTTTAGGTCCGCACAAACCGACCAAACGATTCGTTTAGCTGTGGCTTTGCTTAATTACCCTCCAAAAATTTAATTACACATTAATGTGCGTCATATTACGACAAAATGAACAATGTATGCGTAATGTAAGCGAGATACTAGTTTTTTTATTGGAGTAGCGAACTTTAGGACGTCACAGCACCATGTGTACTGCCAATAAAACAGGTTACGATATGATGACCTCTGGCGGCGATGATGGACGAAAGGGGACGAGAGAAGGCGGCAAATGTGTGTAACTCATTGCGGTTGATATTAATTCGTAATGAACGAACGCACAAGTTATTCTAGGCAAATAATTGTTCCGATGAACTTTGGGATAAACGCGTTGGTACAGATTATCATATTACGTTATTCCGGGATAAACTATTCATGAAAAATTGATGCGCTGAAAATGTGGTGGGACCAATTATAGGTTATCTAATGTGAGCTGTTAGAAGGTCCAGAGCAAATCGATACATCAGTTGGCGTGATATCCAATAGGCCATATTCTTCTGTGGAATAGAATTTCCATTCGGCTCGTTAGGATTTGCCCCAGTTCTCATCCCTGGATCAAATATGTATGTAGCGCTGGTGCTCTGAATATGGTGGGATCTATTAAAAATTGTTTATTATGAGCGAGCTCTCAATCTCAATCGCTCCAAATTGATTCTAAAAGATTCACCTATTATATTTTAAGTGAAGAATTATCCTGTCCTAAAAGCAATTTTTAACGGCTTGCTTTTGTTTCTGTTCTCTTCATTTTCTTCTACAGTCAAAAGAAAAAATGATGAAAGGCGTACGGCGTGGCTGCGTTCGCCTAAAGGGTGCCATCATCGGCATAGACGACCAGGATGTGAACACATTTACGATCACCGTCGATCACAAGACGTTCCACTTTCAGGTAAGAGGACTCCCGGTTTCGTGTGAATGGCTCCACGTGTGGCTAACGATTTCCCTTCGCTTGTTGATTATCCCCACGCGCACAACACACTCACTGTACGTTGATACCCATCCAACGTGTCCTGGTTTTGGGTTTTTAAATGGCACAATGTCATGCACACACACACGGTTTTACAACGTGGAAAACACACACACACACAAAATCAATAATAGGCGCGTGATGCAGAGGAACGCGAAAAATGGGTTCGTCGCCTGGAGGACTCGATACTGCGGCATGCGAACCGCAGCCGAGCGCTGTGGGATCAGCAGTACAATAACGGCAGCGGCAGCACGAGCGCACAGAGCAGCGCAATGGGTTTCACATCGGGCGGTGGCGGCGGACCGGCGGGCAGTGCTGGTGGCAGTGGAGTCGGTGGTGGCGGTACGCCCGGTTCCAGTGTCCGGCGATCGAACAATTTGGTACTGTTCGACCGGAAGGTAACGGAGGCGGACGCGTTTCTGCAGCTAATGATTGACCAAACAACGGTAAGTGTGCTACGGCCGGTTTTGTCACCTCCCCCCCCAATTATTGGAGCATTATTCATCGAATCCTTGATTCCTCCGTTTGCTGCAAACACAGAAACTCGACGCGAGACTGGAAACGCTTGGTGACACGGAGGAAGCCACTCACCTCAAAACGATCAACGAGCATGTCAACGTAAGTACGAAACGTGGGGCGAATTCGTGCACTGGACTGGTACTAATTTTTCGGGCTCACCCTTGCAGGCAATGCTGGATAATATTAAACATTCGATAGTGCTTCTCCAGATCGCAAAGGTACGTGCATCCGAGTCGCGGATCCGTATAAACACTAATTTGATTTCGCTTTCTTTCGCACAGAACACCGCCAACCCTATCAACGGTATCTACCAAGGTCCTATCTCTAGTAAGTCCGAAACGGAAACGGAACCCAGCGAGTCTGGTAGGTTTCGGGAGCGACTCTTGAAAAGCACATGAAACACCAATCTTAATCCACCGTTTTGTTCTTTTTTCGACCACTCACACACACAGGTCTGGTCGTGGGTGTGATGTCTACCTCGCTGCCGACCGACGTCGAGGTAGCGGACGAATGCCGAGAGGGCGTGCGGCGTGCCAACATTGCACATGCTTCTATCAGCGGTATGTATCCAGGTTGTACGGTTGTTTTCATTTGACCCGGCGAAACAGTCAGTGTGCGCTATGACCATCGCCGCACACGTCAGTCTTTGCCTCACTAAAGTTGAGGTATAAGGCGAGCTTCTTCTGAGAAGGACAAGTCACACAAAAGCTCGTCTAGAAGAATATCAATGACTGATGGGTACCTTACGCGAAACTAGCTGCGAACGATGAAGGAACAGGTTATAGGTAATCGTTACATTAATTGTTGCGCGTCGATTAATGGTAGGGAGTGGAACAAGCCTATAGGTTATAATTCGAGCGGCCAGGCACTCCAAAACCCCTTGCTCGATGGTTAGCGACAGGCAGGACGCTTATCTCCAACAGGCTGTGTTACTAATCGATACGGTTCCAATCGATCGAACTATGTGCTCTCGCTGATCACACGCACGAAGCCCCCTCGCATTTCGCAATACGTTCCGAGTGTTTGGGGTGGTTGTTTCGTTCGCCGGCTAATTAGGATGCTTAGTTGCGCAACATTCGCGACAAGCCGCCATGTAACCAAACCATCACTGCGGGGCTGTGCGTGTGGACTGTTTTTTTTTTCTTTGTACAACAGCAAACGGCAAAACTTCTTCACTTGCCCTAGCAATGACACTAACACCGCATAAACAAGTACTGCCAACGTATCGTAAAGGCGAAGCATGGACAAAAAAAAGAGGCAACTTTTTTGCACACAAGACCCCGGGCGGCCGGTTCAGTTTTTTTTTCTTCTCTTCGTTCATGAAACCCAACGTAGGCGAAACATGTCGTGTCTCATCCGTCTTATTTCCACTCGCAAAAGAAAAAAACCGGAACTAACTCACTCAACAACGAAACGTCCGCTTCGCACAACACAGCCTGGGTGGAAAGTATGTATATTTGTTAGACAGTTGCTGCCCCGCACCGAGAACTTGCGGCCTAAAACAAAAGCTGCCACGCGTATCCTTGCTGCTTGCTTACTCGTGTCGACTGCTGGCTGTACGGGGAACCTTTCCATATGCGACCCGGTTCCGGGTATCCGGGCATTGGCATGTGTAATGCGGTACTAAACTGTCAGAAAAATGCCGCACGGTACACGAGTCCCTTCGCGAAGCACCAAGACACCGTGGGTCCGGTTGGCTTTGAGGAGGAACATTTCGCACATACTCTTATCTCGCTCTCCCGGCGTTCGGGTGCTCCGACTCTCTCTCTCTCTCTCTCTCTCTCTCTCTCTTCCTTGGTAGTGCCACGCGCTCGTTTGGAGTGCGTAACGTTTTCATCAAAATCACGTGGATATCGATTTATTTTTAGCAGCAGTATTCTCCAGACCAGAACCACTGCAGAATCGGTCGGCCTAGTGGGTGAGACCGAGAGCGCGATCGGTCGGTTCCTTTTAGAGAGCCACGAACAACAAACGATGGAAAAATGGAGATTTTTGTGTGTTTTGCTTTCCCACCCCGGCCCAAAAGAAAGCGAGCGTGCGAGAGTTTGGCGAGAGCTTTTTCCGGTTCCGATTTTCTCCGAAATCAGCGCGTCGTGTACTCCCTGCGACCGTAAGCCTGCTCCCCAGGAGGCCTCCGTTTGCCGACTTCGCTAGGGGGGGGGGGGGGGGGGGGAGGATTACAGCGACCGCCAATTAATGGTAGCGCCTGGTAGTACTGTATCCTGTTCCGGCGTGTACGGACACCAGTGTGTGCCACCATCGGCCGACCGAAAAGAAGAAACAAGGATAGTCAACAAAGGAGTTTGGAGGAGCGTACTTGTTTCGCCCGCAAAACACCACCAACGGCAGCTTCGATAGCATTTACGGTGGTTAGGTCCTCCGGGTAGAATCGACGACCGTATACACTTTTGAAGTGGATTAACCGAAGTTTTGGTTTCTAAAAATTTGGTCGTTTCAAAAACGGTCCAGTCGGCCGGTCTTACAGTGTGTGTGAGAGAAGGTCCCCGAGCGGTTGTCGCCAGCTGAGAGTGGATGCGGACGGAGTCCTAGTGTCGTGCAGGAAACGCTGCGGACAGCAAGGGATGCTTCTTAGGGATGAACGAAAAGAGATCTTTCTGCTCGGTGCGGTACTGAAGCTGTGTACAGTGGCTGTGTCACCCGTAGAACAGACGCTTTGCTGTAGGTAGTGTGTAGGAAGGATTTTGTGTTTTTTCTCGTCCTAGCGACTCCGTAGGTGCGTTTCCGAACCGTTTGCTCGTCCTGTAGCACAAGATAGAAATTAAAAAATATAAACTCAACCATAGCTTAAACTAAGTAGGACCTCCTGTGGTGGAAAACGGTGAGCCGCTAGCCAGGCAACGGTGTGCTTTGTGTTGTTGTGGTTGTGGACACGACCCGGTTGGGACGAGCGCGTAAAAGTTGGAGTGCACATGTATACTGCTGTGCGGCTTTCTGGCGGCGCTGGTCATAGTGTTACTGCTGGTACTCGCGCGGCATGTACTGACGGTGAAGCGGAACCGGCGGCGACGGCGGCGCAGGCACCGTCATCCGAGCATCGTCATGATAACCGAACCGATCCATACCTTCTCCACAGTGCCGGAAACGTCCTACTCGAGCTCGGAGGGCGAGGACGACTTCTTCGATGCGAACGATTCCCCGTTTACCTCTAGTCAATTAAACACACCGACAAGGTAAGTGTAGCATCATCATTTACATTCCCGAACGTTCCTTTCGACTTTTTCGGAAGGAATGGGTATATTCTATTGGTAAGAAGAGTAAGAAGCTGTTAGAGCCTGTGCTCGGGGAGATGGGCTCCAAGTCTCCAAGGTTTTGACACCCTTGACCCGGGGACGTCCGTGTTTGTAGTGGTTGAATCCACATTGCGCCAACTTTGTCGAATGGATGTGTGTCCTTTCAGCATCACAAGCACGTGCTTTGTTCTCTCTCTCTCTCTCTCTCTCTCTCTCGCTCGGACATTTCTTTCTCTGTGACTCTCAATTACCACCACGATTATCAAGTGGAAATTCTAACCGACGAGCCACACTCCTCGCTGCGGCGGTGGTCTAGAGGTGGTTAGCCATAAGTCTGATTCTGTCATCATTCTGAACGAGATTCTGTTGAATAAACTTCAAGAAAGTGGTGTACTTGACAAGAAGTTCAGTGTGGTTAACCGACAGCTTCTTCTCGAGTTGGGTGATTGTGGAGTGCAAAAACACGCACACACTCAGGAACACACGAGCATTACCGCTCTCGAGTGATCGCTCGCCAAGCCAGGCACGGCATGCCCGGGAGCAAGATTTAATTATAAGCATGGTTTATTATTAATGAGTCATTTGATCCGGGAACCATGTTAATTTGGAACATTATTAGATTGCTTTGTCGTCTATCCGGTGTCCGGCGCTGTAATGGACTGAGTGTGTGAGCTTTTCCTTTTCCCATAACGCTTCATGCTATTTCTTGCTTTATTTGTGTAAGTGCTTGTCAGAAAGCGCCAATATTATCCTTAATCAAACACCACCACCAATACGTGTCACCTCACGTATTGATTGCTCTTATTCTTGTCACCAATTAATAAACCATTGGGCCTGCTTTCGGATGGCACCACTTTTCCTGCCAATCAATGTTCGTCGATAATTTCATTATCCGTTCAACTGGCCACAATACAAGAAAAAAAGAATGAAAGAGGAACCAATATCATCCCGCACTTCAATTGGTTTGAATAGGCACCACTAATCGTCACCCGAATGGCTATCGATTTGTGAAATTGGACTAAACCCGTCGATGTGTGTATTCTGTGTGCATGGCGCGTTTCTCGTTCCGGGGCTATTATGCTGTGTTCGGGTGGCATTGGTCGGTGCAGCCCGTCAGCGGTGATCTCATCGATTTATTAATTGCCGATTGCGGAATGCACAAGCATCGGAGGCTAAAGTGGCCTCGTTCTGGCAGTTCTAGACGTATGAAGGAGGCAAAGCAATGGAGGAAAAACTTTCCTCGGTCGAAGTTTCACATTGAGGTCCTGAAATTCTCCCAAAAATTAAAATTTATTTATATTTTTTGTTGAAGTATTTTTTATTTTAAATTAATAAGCGATAAATAATGTATCTTTTTTTTTAAAGTGTTTAAATAGCAATATGGCCAGGACGTCCTTAACGAATTACAAAAATGTATGGATTTCTTTTAACGTTCACATGTTAAGAAGAATTCACGGTTGAGTAATTCAGTTAGAATCTCAAAAATCTAAAGCTTATCATTACATATTTCAAACGGCGCTCTGTGTAAAACATGCTCAAGACAGCTTTATGTCCTAGACAATGCGGTATATCATACAGGGGTTTTCAGTTAATATTGTAAAAGCATCGATCTTCTTTGTCGATCGATCTCTTTAGATGAAATTGCAAACAAAGGTGGTTAACATGGAAACGGCTACAAAAGGGCAGGCGAAATAATTAGCTATTATTGTGAAGTTACCAGATGATAATGTAAATGTAGCCTATGATATTGTACACGACATGTCGGTGCGTTACTTACACGGGCTGTGAGATTTTAACAAGCTCTTGTTTTGGAGTTTAATGTGTTGGGCAAGCGAAGAACAAGTATCACTTACTAAATTAATGAATAACCAAAATCTGGGTCCTTCTTCTTCTTCCTTGGCACCGAGAGGTCTCGGCCGGCCAGCAAAGTAGTCAGCCCTGCGTACGCGGAGGCGGTCTGATGAGATTTGAACCCCGGTCCTGCCGTGTGAAGACCTGTACACCACCGATTCTCTGCAAGGTGTTTAAAGCTCACACTCACATCCCGCGTTTATACTGGTAAGTTACGCACTTACCCGAACGCTGACATACCGTTTACAATAGTATCTGCTTCGATTACAATATCATCTGGTAACATTATATTTTTTTAATCGTTTATTTATAGAGGCTTTGGGTCATTCGCCTCTTCATAACATTACAATTAAAGGAAATAGATTCCCCTGAAAATCTTTCATTATATATTTTTTATATTTTTATAAATTCTATTTTAATATGATTAGAAAGTTAAAAACAAACGATAAATAAATACTTCCCGTTCGTATTTTTGTGTGTACGTTCATGTTTTTTTATTTGCTTAATTTTCGCTCCCTTTGAAAATTTTTTGTAAGTTTCTATTTTCTTTATGATTTATAGTTATTTCTTTAATTTTTATAAATTCCTTTCATATTGTATAATTTTAATTTGAAATATAATCTTGCTTATGAGTTGGATACTCATACAATTTTTCGTATTAATACATTTTTTAACATTGTTATCCCTTATCTTATGTCAATCTGTGTTGCAATACTTTTTCTTACCCCTCCCAATATCGTCCCATGCAAACTCTTCCGTTCTATGCAAATGTTTCAATTTGTGTATAGATATTATTTTTAAACTACCGTTTGCGTGAAAGCGCTCATCGCGTTCCGTGACACACGAACGGTGCATGCATATCTTTAAACTGAAATCTGCTGCTAGCACGTGTGTATGTTGTCAGTTAAAAATATACATAAAAAAAACCATAAAAAGATGAACATACTCGCATGTTGGTTACATTTAAGAACAGCAAAATACGATGCGTAACAAGAGAGAGAGAGAGTGCACACACTCGGCAGTATGGATTAAATTATTCATCAAACTCTCCCGAGTGATTGTATGAAGAGGAGAAGGAAAAACATTTTATTATATTATTATTTATATAACCTCGTTCAAAATGGGGGGCAAAAGCACACACAAACACACACAGTCAAATAGAGTATCTGTTTTTTAATAACACCTTTCGATGATGGTAGTGATTGAATTGAAGTGATTTGTTTATTTAAATGCGCCGTTGCGCTTGAAAATGCAATCAAAACGTGATAAGAGAGCGAGAGTTTTCCACAACACCGGAAGCCGGATTGCCGATGGGAAATTGCAACGTGTATTTTATAGTGTTTTTGCAACAAAACTAAAGAAGCAAAAAAAAAGTGTAAAAAGAAGCAGGAAATTTTTTTATTATTGCATCTCGGCACAGAACTGCGGCAAATGGCATGCAAAATCGCGTGACGTTAGTCCACATTTTTCCACTCCCCAATTGACAGCGGGTCGGGGGGCTTTTTCCCATTTTCCCATTTTCCCCCCCACGTGTGAAAGTGAGAGAAAAGTGTACGCTTTCGCGAGAGAGGGAGAGTCGGCGACCGCTGCTTGCCGGGAGAACCCGATCCGGGGCCGGCTTCGGGTCAACCAACCAACTGCCGCGCGCGCTAGTATGTGCGGTTTGGCAATATTTGGTTGAGTCGGCCGAATGTATTTGCGTGCCAGTCAGACGATCGGCAGAAGCTTGGCCTCGTGCTTCGCTTGCTTCCACGTGCGCGGGCTAAACAAACAGAGAGAAGGCAACAACAACAAAAACCTTGTGGGAGGAAACACACAGTCATCCCCCCCAAAATACGCACACACACGCAATCACGCACACAAACCTTCACATACTCAACAACAAAAAAAGGGGGACACCTTTTTGGAGGACCGCCGACAAGAGGGACCTAAACAGGGAATGCCTTGAAGTACTTGGTTGGTTTCCTTTCGTGCTGTGTGTGTGTGCGTTGAGTGACAGTGTCTGTGTGTGTCCTGATGTCCGGTGTTCCAACCGAAAACCCGTGAACTTCCTGAGCACAAAATCAATGTCTTCCAGTTGATGTGTCCGTGTCCTTTATTTCCGGTGTGCGTGCGTGTGTGCCCGTGTGCAATAAGTGCAAGAAGTTGCATACTGTCAGATTCTAGTGTACGTGTGTACGTGCAATTGAGGGAAAACGAAACAAAATATTTGTAAATAAGTCAAGAACCACGAAAGCAATCAAAAGCTTAGAGCCCTTAAAGTGTATTAAGCGAGTCTGTAACTATTGTGCCACGAGAGCTGGATGTTTCGCTCAGAAAACAACCGAGAAGAAGTGTGATGTGTGACCAACAAAGAAACAAGCAACGCTCGCTAACTCACACACAGGCGGCCACTGCAGCGCACACAGCCAATGCCTTTACTGTACAAACACTAGCCGCGCTGATAGTTTGGTGTGTAGTTCTATTGCTCACAACGTTCTAGGCGCTCAACGTCGCAGTCGTCGGTTGAACGCAGTTCTTCGGTTTCTTTCCTCAGTTGGCCCAAAGTCGACGTCAGTCCGGTTTCCCTCACAATTAAGAAAAAGTCCCCTCGAGAAAGGAAAATCCTTCCCGTACGATTGTTGCGGTATACGGCAGTTGGCAGAAAACTCCAAGTGTCTGTAAGATTGTTATCGATTCCACACAGACGGAACCACTTATGTAGTGTGTGTCGTGGTTGGGTGGTTAGATTTGTGGCGCTTTTCACCACCCCGGCCCACACCATGTTCTCGGGACAATTTTCGAGTGTATTTGTGTGTGCGTGTGTCCAACCGAAATGAACTCTTGTCGCCGCCGCCGTATGGGCCGAACAAGCGAGGCGTTCCAAAGTCATTAGAAAGTGCTTAAAAATTTAACAACAACTGGGCTATATACCTCCCGGTTGAGAGAAGTGGAAAAGTGGCTTGACTGGCGTGGTTTTTCACGACCCCCCCGGCAAAGAAAACCGAATTCCGCTTCCATCACCAAAAAGAGAATTTCGAAGGAACAAACCGGGAAAAACGGTTCGAGCGTGTGCGGCTGTTGTGTCTGTTGGGTGGAAAATTGGAACCTTATTGGTGAATCTGATTTGACAAAGAATAATGAAGCAGCAAGACCAACGGTGGTTCGGTGGAGTCTGGCGATTATGATGATAAAGTTCCGAAAGCCTGTCCGCGGCGGGCGTCCGGTGGGGAAAACGAGCCTCAAACGGAACCAACCAAAAATGTGATCTGTGAAACATCTAAAGCAATATTATGATATAAGAACGTGTGCGTGTTCGTGAGTCTGTCTGTGAAGGCGAAGCAAAGGTTTTCCGATTTGTAAACGATACCAAAATATCAGAAGAAAACAGCGTGGTGGAAAAGTGTGTGTTTTCTGCCTTGCCACATTTACCACCAACCAGCCAGTAGTGTATCCGTGGGTGGTGCGTGTTTTGTTTGTGGGAAAGTCGAGTGGTAAAATACCACATCTCGCAGCTAGCTGAGTGGGCGAAAAAGCGAAACAGGGAAAGAAGCATCATCATGTTCAAATCATTAGCGGAACGGTTTTCCTTTCGGCGCACCAGCTCCGTGGCCACCGATAGGTAAATGATGATTTTTTTTTTCTTGTGTATGACCGATTTTAGTTAGTGGTTTAATAAAGGGGAAGGGTGTGCAGGAAAATGGGGTAAGGAAAATGTCATGACCATTTTCGTGCCATCCGTTCGCTCATTCTCTATCGATCTCACTGTCTGCCGGAGTGCATCTAGCTTTTTCGTTTTATAGTTTTCACTTACACAGGGTTTTACATGATGATTTTATAACAGCAATTTTCTCAGATAATTTAACAATCGCAGATACATAATTTAACAAATTCAGTGTACCAGCTTCAGGGAAGTAGGCAGATTTCATTTATAAACGTATTAAGTACGAATGCGAGCCAGATGCTGGCTGTATGTTTACTAAGGGACTTCTCAAGAATTTTCCCTAAACGAAATATAACAAAGCCCAGTTCTACAAGGGTACTTCAGAGTTATAAGTACCAATTCATTTGTCTACTTGTAGATAAAAAAGAGACAAAAACCTTTTTTGGTCTAACGGCCTCTTGGGTCATGCCTGCCATTTCTTGCTTACTAGACTTATTGATACCGCATAGTTGGATAGGCAGTGCTCACTATGAAGATCATACAATTATTAGTATCCAATTGCTCACTTTATTGACGGACATGTTTGTAATAAGGATTTTTTGTTTTTGAGCTAACAGGATTTTTTTCTCAAATTTGATTTTTCTGTTGTACTAGTATTATATTCACTCGTGCTGAAGTTAATATGGAGTAATTTTCCTTCCACATTAACTATTATGGATACATAGATTTGCAGTACAAGACACATAAAAGTAATGGAAGACAACAGTAAGTCCTGGCTAATGTGTACCCGTCAACAAAGGGTAATTGTACATTAGTGCTCGGTGGTATTGACTATTTCGCTATCTTTGGATTCGCCATCAAAACGCCCTGGCCTATCGTCGATACGAGGTTTCAAAGGGGTATTTTATCCATAAAGCTTGTCGTATATTTTGACAATCAATGCTGTTCAATTATACTACGCGAACAAATTTAAGTGCCTTTATATACGTTAATTTAGTATTTCGCTGAAGCTTCTGTAATGACTAAGAAGAAATTATGAGCTATTATTGTGATATCAAATCCTGTCCAGATAGTCTCCCCGTTCGCCGAACTGTCTGGCACGGGTAAGGTAAAATCGGTAAAGGTTAACTAGCCAAAGAAGAAAAAGAACATTTATGATATCATCTTTCAATGTTCGTCTTCAATGCAATACCATGCAGAAATAAACTGATGCTTTTATACTATCATTGTCAAAAACCCTAGTTATTCTTGTGAAACCCCTGTAATTTCAGAGATCGCTTCTTGCACTGGCAAGACCTTTTTGCAACGGCCAACCAAACGGAGAACGAATCTACTCGCACACTTGCACAGAGCTGATGCGGATTTTCTTCTCCACACCGTCAAAGAGAATTATTATTTATATAGCATGTATACATTGTCAGCTGCTGCTGGCGTGGCGTGTGTATATACATATTGCATTCTCCCAGTGTTTAAAGCAGTGTTAGTATGCAACTTTTGAGCTAAAGAGCTACAGTGGAGGCGCCTACTGGGATGCAAGTAGTGTGTGTGTATGGGTAAACTACTACTACCACTGCTGCTACTACTACTTCAACCGCCCTGAGCCAGATGAACGATGACGACAGTGTGACGCCATAAACTAGCTACCCTTATTTCCCTTTTTTTAAGGGGTAGGCAGCAAACACCGTCTGTAGCATAATTTTCCCTCCATACTGGATTTTCCTCTCGGCAGTACACACTGTGCTGAGCGCGGATGAAATATACGCTACCATGCTGCTCCTTTGCACGGGGGGAAAATGCATTACCGTCAGCTGCTGTGGTTGTGGGTTTATGTGTGTGTGTGTGTATATATTTATAGTTGCTCTCCGCTCCGCTGTTCGTTGCTCCCCGTTTCGATTAAGATATTAGGAGCCCTTTTTTATGTTCCCGACCACCACGACGACGACCATTGAGAAACGCAGACACCAACACCATACCATAGGTTTTCTGTTTACTTTGCACTCCTTCACCACCCAAACAAACCGTCCACACCCTGGGAGGTGGGTGGTAGGTTGCGATTTTACGACAATCTTTTACATGCATTTTTCATCGTCACCTAACCCCGCTGTCGTCTGTTGAACTTCGTTTTTTTTTGCGTGTGTGCAATTATATTACTCATCCGTTTGCGTTTGTCACGAGCAGCCGCCAACTCATCGTGAGTGTGTGAAGCGAGTGGCCTGTCGTTGAGCTCATTTCGAGGAGGTGTGCTTTGATGAGAGCTGGTCTGTTGCCAACATTGTAGACAGTGCAACAGTAAACGGCAAAGGAGTACAATTTAATTTGCTGTTATTATCTATTGGTTTATTAGAAGGGATGACATGCTTATCCTATCCATGCGATATTCATCCAATTCATCATTTAAACGGTTGTTGAACTTTAAAATCAATTTTCTAAAAATATCGGTATTAAAGGCCATTTTTTTTAGTATATTTCATTAGTATTATTTACTTTTAAGTAAGACGAGTCGATTATCGGCATCTCTTATGATGATGGCGTACAATAAGCAATAGGCATTTCCTCCTCCTTGGTTTTTGCCATATCCCGGGCATAAATTTTTATAAAAAATTAAAAAATATTTTGTATATATTTTTATACACCAGAAAAGGATTTGAATGATTGCAATACTACTTTGGAACATGATTTTCCACAACAGTATTGAACATAAAAGGGCAATTGGTGGCTTGCGCCCGAAAGTATGCAATTATTGTTTTAAGATTAATTTTTACCGCGATTTATTCGATCAAAACTCAAAATTGACTTCAGAAAAACATCTTAAACATGTAAAAAAATAAAGCTGGCAAATTATTTTGTTTTTAAAGAACAAATCTTCTCAATAATTTGTTATCAAATCACATGTTTTATCATACAGTTTTTAGCTTGCCTTTCATTCAGTTAGTGATTTTAATAGCTATTTTTTGTCAAATGACGTGTTTTATCATGTAGAGCTGATGAAAAATTCAGCTAACGCTGCTAGGTATGTTTTACCTTGTTGTTCAATAAATATTTATCCAGTACATTACGCTAGTTCGATGAGTTGTTAAAAAAAAGTTACCGAAAATATCTTATCTTCGAAAGGGGCTTAAACAGTTACAATATTTATCCTTCCAAAACTATTTGTATCGTTAAACAAAAATAATGTTATTCTACACTCCGTGAGCTAGAATCGTGTTGAAGAGCTTCCATTTTATAGCTTATATTGTAAGCTAGAAGACTATCTACAGAAAGCTTGATTCCGAGCTAGCATCTGTTGCCAACATTCTTTACCCTATGGGTCAAATTAGGCGATTACATAAACAGGCACACCGCCGCTGCCCAGATCAAGCCATCCTGAAAAGACTGAAAACCCCCTTATTTAAACGCAAACGCGCTCCTTTCTCAAGAAGGCTCTTAATCAAATTTATTGAACCAACATCGGCTCCATTCCTAGCGCCCGTACTCTAATTTCATTGCACAAAAAGGACTTCGGTTGCCAAAAGGCGTAGAGCTGAGCTGTTTTTGCTCCCCACCAATCGACCAGAAATAGAAAACTTTCTCCCAATCCAAGGTTTCCCCGTGCATTCTGGCGGCGAATGCAGAATGTCTAAAGTTTTCCATGCGATAACTTTACATGTTTGGCAGTAGCTACGTGCGGCAACTGTAAATAAAGCTGTGAAATGTGTGTTGTTGAGATGGGTTCGAGGAATCGAAAAACATTTATTTAAACATTTGTAGAAAAGAGAGAGATCGAATAACAGCCACCAACTCTCCTTTGAGATTGTCCGGTACCTAGTCTCGTAACCTGACTAACCTATTTCAGCACTGTTTTATGGAACTTTTATCTGATCCAGCCACATTTATCGATCCTATTTTATGTTGCTAGTTCAATAATATACAAACAAAATACACGCATTACCAGGCTTCATTGCTTCAGACACGGTTGCTCCTGTTCGGGCACGAGATATGACACGATTCTGCTTCCGTGTTACGACTCGTTACACCTAACCTCATTTTTATAACGCATTCCCTTCGCAAACTGAACGTATAAAAGTAATATTCCCCTGGAACAAAAACGTCCGTGTGCCTCCTCTCTCCCTCGACCCAGCTACCTCTAAACCCGCTAATCACACTGATGGCAAAACGGGGAAAAACATGGAGGTTGGTAAGGGGTTCGATCGATTTGCGCTACTGCTTCCTTACTGCTTCCCAAGGTACATTACCCAAATTCGTACGCTGCGTGTGAAGCGAAGCACAAAACTCCTTCACCATCAGAGAAACGTCGGCAATGTCATTCGTCGTTTTGCAAAACCCGTACACGTACTACGGAGAAAAACGCGTTCCTTCCGGTTTCGCAGGAGCTTTTCGTTCCTGACCCTGTTTTCACCAGACCACAGGGTTTGTTTGCTCTTGTTGCACTCACAGCTGCTTCCTGGTTGTGGTGCTGTGGGGTACGTTAGAATGGTCATTTTTCTTTTTTTTCTCCCGATTTCTCTGCTTCCTGCGTGCTTTTTCGATGGCCTTTTTTTGCGTCCATCGAGCATGCCGTAATCGTACCCAAGCGGTAACCCCATGAGGTGACCTCCTAAATCCCGCTCCGGCCACGAGAGACGGCAAGGCAATGGTGGAAAAGGAGAAGTAAAAAAAAATCAGCCCGAATTTCCTATTTGTTTTGCGCATTATGTAGTTTTGCTGCTACCCATCCCCATTTATCGTACGATCCGAACCGGCAAACTCAACCCGCCCAAGTTTCCAGCGTACGAGCAATGCAGATTGAAATTTATTTATTATTTGCGCTCAACGGTTCCGCGTACGTTCGGTTGGAGAAATTGTTCGCGAGCCATTCTCGGTTGGGTGCTGCTGGTCTGGCTGGCAGAATATTTATGTGTGCCGATCTTGGGTCAATTATTGAAGCTCACGAGTGGCAGATAAATATAAGCGGATTATAATTTATCGCACGAATGATTCGCCATTCCTTCGGGCACGGGTTGAAGTGGTGCTGTGCCGCGCCTAAGGGTCGATGGTTTATTGTGATGAGCCGCTTCGTGATTTGCGGGAAAATGTGATGAGCAATGTAGTGACTTTGGTTTATTTGGTCTTTAATTAGCTATTTGCGATTGCGATGTGCTTAACATAATTACAGCAACGGGTTGTTTTTGGTTTGAATTATAAATTTGAAAGACGATTAGTGATTCTAATCGATTATATTAGGTGAAGAATTAGTACAGAAGGCATTACCAATTACTGCTAATTAGTTTAATACAAAAAAATCCGTTTATTCTGATTTGTTTCCTGAAAGTCTACTGTTAAATAATATTCAGCTACATCGTGACAATCCCGGCGACTCTTGTAGCGTGTTAAGTCTGTTAGAAACTCCAATCCATAGAATATGCATAGACAACATTAGAATGACTCGGAGTGAAGGAGTTGTTGGTTGGTGGTTTTGGTTAAAAAAGAAAAACAATATTTTTGTAGCTTTTATACGGAATGTTGTCCCAGAAAATCGCAGAGAATGTATCTGTAATTATTGCCTAAATTGGAGAATCCTATAGTATCCTTCTACAGAGTTCGATCTATCATAGCAAGAATTTTCAATAAAGCCTCTTTTGGAGCCTCAAAGGGATAAGAATTTGACATTCTGTATATGGTGAGACTAACCTAAGTCCATTAAGCATGAGCTCCAAAACCACATTAGAAGCCGAATTGGTTGAATCGTGTCCTGAATGAAAAATGGGCATATTTAGTCAAAAGGTTTGAAGAAGAAAGATGCGACGGAGAAGCGTTATGGGCGGTAAGCGTTACATGCGTAACAAGCGCCGGTCTTCACAGGGCAGGACTATTTCAACAGGCTCTTGATTATCCGGGACTATTTAGACGGCCATTGACTATGCTTTGCGGTTCATATTTTAATTAAAACTATTTACCAATACATTTCTAACTTCTTCTTGCCTTAATGACCTATGGCCGGCCATTTTCTGATGGCTTACTAGACCTATTTATACCTCCTAGTTGGATGGTCAGTCCTAACTATGGTACTAATTATGAAAAGATAGGACATTGAATAATTATTCGGATACTCTCCAGAGCAAATAAATGTCAGAATTTCAATTCCTCAAGAAAATTAAGCTGAAAACAATTAATTTCACTATCCTTTTCGTCCTTTATTTATTCCAGCAACACTCGAACCCTGTCCGAGCACACTGCCCGCTTGTCGGTGGAGGAACACTATGCATCGGCCGAGGACAGCACAAGCAACTCGCTCAAGAAGCAGGACAGCCTGGTCAGCTCCAACACCACGTCCATATCAGCCACCGGCCCGCTGGTCGGTGCCGGTAGCGACGGTGTGCCCCGACCCGTGCTGCACGATCCGATACCGCTCGCGTCCGGTGTGCCTCGCAAATCGTACGACTCGAAAGCCCTTCCGATCCGCACCGATGGTAGCCTCGACTACGATGCCTTATACGAAGACGAGTCCGACAACGATCTGTCGATGGAGTCGCATGGATCGGTCGTGACCCATCTGCTGTCCCAGGTAAAGATCGGCATGGATCTGACGAAGGTCGTACTGCCGACGTTCATCCTCGAGCGGCGATCGTTGCTGGAGATGTACGCCGACTACTTCGCCCATCCGGACCTGTTTCTGCGGATAGCGGACCTGAAGGAACCGCGCGAGCGGATGGTGCAGGTCGTCCGGTGGTATCTGAGCGCGTACCACGCTGGGCGGAAGAGTTCCGTCGCGAAGAAACCGTACAATCCAATTTTGGGCGAAATCTTCCAGTGTCATTGGGACATTCCGGAGCTGCGTAAGCGTTTTGTGTTTTTTTTTTCGCTCTTTTGTGTTGGTGTCTTTTAACCTGGGTTTACTTCTCATTCACATACAGCAACGGGTGACGAAGCGTCCAACGTGGAGGTGAAAGATGGACCGATTCCATGGTGCCGCAGGGACCAACTAACCTTTATCGCCGAGCAGGTCTCGCACCATCCGCCAAGTAAGTGCTTGCAGCCGAATAATTCTTTTTACAAGATCAATTAATCGTTGTCCGTATCCCTCCCTCTCCAGTATCAGCGTTCTATGCTGAGCATTACAACAAGAAGATCAGCTTTTCCGCGCACGTGTGGACCAAGTCCAAGTTTCTCGGTCTTTCGATAGGTGTGCACAACATCGGCCAGGGTACGGTGACGCTGTGTGATCTGAACGAGGAGTATGTCGTCACTTTTCCTAATGGTTATGGGCGGTAAGAAGGCAACAATCGTGCGTGTTCCCCCAGCCGACGAACCATGTATAACCGTTTGCTTCCGTTTTAGATCCATCCTAACGATACCGTGGATTGAGCTCGGTGGCACGATAACCATCACCTGTCCGCAGACGGGCTATCGGGCCGATATAGACTTCATCACGAAACCTTTCTACGGTGGCAAAAAGAATCGAATACAGGGCGAGGTAACACGCAGATGGTACTATCAGCGCTAAAAAAAAAACTCACAATTAATGCCCTCTTCCTTTGCAGATCTACGGACCGAACGACAAGAAGTCGTTCATCAGCATCAGCGGCGAATGGAGCGGCCTAATGGAGTACAAATTCAACGATGGCAGCAAACCCTCCAAGTTTGAGACGTTCGTCGACGTGAACAGCATACCGATCTACAAGAAGAAGGTACGCCCGGTCGCGGAACAGGACGAAAATGAGTCGCGCAAAGTTTGGCGCGAAGTAACGGCCGGTTTGAAGTGAGTTGCATTGTCTTGCTCGCTGTATTTTTTTTTTTGCGAACTCAAATTTGAATTCACACTCTATTCAAGGATGAACGACATCGAAAAGGCAACGAATGCAAAGTTTCAGGTAGAGCAAAAGCAACGCGAAGAAGCCAAAGAGCGGAAGGAAACGTTCGGCGAATGGGAAACGAAGGTAAATATTGCGTTCAGCTGACTCAGGAATTTATTAACAAATCTTTTTCGTCTATTTTCCAGTACTTCAAGGGTATCGGTGAATCGTGGATCTACACCACGCCGCTACTGCATAGGTTAACGCTGGAAAAACGGGATAGCAAAAGATAGCAATCGAACGAACATAACACCACCAACAATGGTAGCACTAGCACGTAAGCAGATACTTTGGATATAGCAGATATATCTATATACATATATACATATATACCTATACAACTATACAACACATCTATATATTATACACAACACACTATAGGAAAAAAAAACACACGCAAGAAAAGAGAGGAAAAAGTTCAAACTAAACAAACCAGCAAAACAAAAACAGCAGATAGAGAAGCGTGACGCGAAAGACGAAGCGTTATAAGCGATAAGCGTTACATGCATTACAGTAGCGTTACATGCATAACAATTCTCCTTTGATTTACTTATCAAGCTGCCAGTAACGTACGGTTCTTTGTTTCTTTGTGAGCAGTAGCAGATGCTGCAGTAGACCATTGCGCACTGCTATATGTTAGGTTAGATGAGATAATGTTTCAGTTACTGTTATGGATTCAGTGTCCGGAATCTTGAGCTTACATGTCCAGGCGTACACTCTAGCTGAGAGTGGCATTTGTACTGTATCTCTGTACTGTGTGTGTGTTTAAAGGAAGTGTTGAATTTCTCACTTTCCTTGCTCCTAATAATCTCTAGAAAAATTGCGAGAGCAAATGTAGTTTTTTTTGCTTTCTTTTAATGTTCATTAATTTATATTGCATTTTCTGAATCCTCATTAGTGGTAGTGTAGCGCATTTGTGCGTATTGTTTCGTTTTTTTTTTTTGTCTTTTTGTCCGCTAATCCTCATAATCGCACTACGATCGCACTCATGTAGTAAAGTTTGTAGCTGGCCAGGCGTTGAACAGAACCGGTGGCGTTGGATGGAAACCCCCGCTCCCCATTATAATAGTGATGTTGAGATTCTCAGTTTTAGTCTAACGTTGTTATAGCAAACTTAAACCGAGAATAGAAAGAGAATAAACCCCCAATTTAAGGAGAAGGAGAAGAAAAAAAACATGTAAAAGAAAAACAAAAAACAAATGTGATATGCACAAAAGTTAAGTAAAACTCTAGCGAGAATCTTTCACTCCAAAACCACTATTACACTTCTACTAGAGTCGCCGAACGCGCTGGCCATCAGCTCCTCCAAAGGGTGGGCGCGGAAGACAAAAAGAAGGAGAACCGTGTGTGTGTACTCCCTTCGCGAAGCTACTTACAGAAAAGGAAAGTTGGAGGCAGAAAGGTCGGAAGAACTTGTTAATAATTGCAATCTATTATTAGCCGAATGCCCATGCTCACACAAAAAAGAAAAAGAAAAACAAAACATTATTCTGTCCGAATAACACAGCAAGTAATCGAATCAAAGTTATCATTAAAAGCTAACCGTAACGGGGCAACGTTATAAAAAGAAAGCAAACAAAAATGCACCTTTAAAACAATTATAGAAGAAAACCGGTTGAAAACATTTTCTAAGATCTGAATAAGGAGCAGATAAGAGAAAAGAAGGGGCGTAAGGGGGTTAGTAATAACAGATAAAAAGCGAAATCGTGCATGTTAACAATGAACAATATTTTCTACCGTTTAAATGTGAAGTAAGGAGAAGAAGGGAGATAACAAAAGTGGAGAAAATTAGGAAACTTCAGCACACAAAAAAAGAGAAAGAAAAAGAAAACGAAACAGCAAACAATTCTTTATTTCGTTATGTGGTTTTCACTTCGCATAATAAATAAGTAAAACAGCACATAGAGCCAGAAGTAAACAAAATCTCACGCGCAAGTTAAGCGTTAACAAAAGAAGGATAAGGAAGGATTCACTGTTAAAATCGTGCGTAGAAACAGATGTAAAGTTATATCTTATACATACACATCGACACACACACACACGATAATATGCAAAACACATACACACACGAGCCTAATATTAATATATTTTGATCACTTGGGGCCGTGGTGGCAGTGATCGTGAATCGTAACAATACGAAGCAGAAAACAGATACACACTCACACTATACTATACTATGAAGTGAATCTTAATAGACATACACACACAAACGAAAAACAAAAAAACTAATGCGCTTGTTTATATAGAAGAAAAAGACGAATAAAATTACAGTAAGAAAACCGAAGTAAAGCTGCGCTGCGTGGATCGCATAACACAGATCCACGCAATAACACGGAAAATAGCAAACAGGAAGATACAGGGGTTTTTTGGTCAGTTGATAATGTAAAATCAGCGATCCCTTTGTAGGATCCTTAGATGAAATGGTAAACAAAGGTAGTTGACATGGGAATCTTCTTCTTCTTTGTTGGCCTAACGACCTCTTAGGTCATGCTTGCCACTTCTGACTTACTAGAGTTATTTATAAGTGTGTTTATACCTCTAGGTTACGCACTTGACCGAGCGCTGACAGGTCGTGTATAATATCATCGGCTTCGATTACAATATCATCTGGTAACTTCACAGCAAACTAGCTCAGCTAGCTTTTTTTACCATTTTATCTGGGAAGCCCACAAAAAAGATCGATGCTTTTACATTATCAACTAGAAACCCCTTTTATAAAAAACTTGGGGGGGAAAAGGAGGAAAAGCAGTGGAATAACCGGTCAGAAATTAAATCACAAAAAAGCGGTACAGCAAGCTAAACCCGAGTAGTCGAAAAGTAAACTAGTGCGGGAAGAAAAAACCCGCTGCAACTATAGCAGAACTACCCCATCCATCAATTCTCTTCCGGTAGAAGGTGACATTTTCCCTTTCTCATGCTACTAGGCCGCGCCCCTTTTAAAGAAAGTGAGCAAGCAAGTAAGGACAAAAAAGGAAACCCCGTATGCACATTGTTAAAGTTTAGAACCGCATTGTGTAGTTGTGTATTGCTGCTGCTGTAACAAAAGAGCAGAACAAAACAAAACCAATATCAATGCATCGCGCTCGCGGGATCATTAATCTAACAAACTGAAAATTGTAAAGGTGTGTAAAGGAAGGATCAAAAGGTTCTACAGCAGGAAGAAAAAGGAAAGAGAATGGCGAAAATGCTGAGCTGGCATCGATTGCAATAAACAACACCCAAGTGCGTGCAAAGCAAAATGCAAAACTACTAAATGTAAGAAAGCCAACAAAACATAACCAACCCCGAAACACAATTATCAAAAGGGCTATATCTTTAAAAAAAAAAACAAAAACGAAAACACACACATAAAACAGCAGTTAAAAATGAAAAGTAATGAATATTAAAATAGAGACGAATAAGCTAGCAGCATGTTAACACAGAAAAAGGTGTCAAAAAGAGGGAAAAGACAGAAGAAACAAGCAAAACACACACACACACTAGTACACACGTCCTCACCACACACATACGCGTACTTTTAAAAACTGAAAACTTTATACACTTCCACTCCCCATGGTTCCCCCCCGCTCCCTGGTTAATAATGGAAAATAAAAGATTCCTACACCAAAATGCCCAGAATAAACTAACCCGCGGTGTAGTTTTCGTGTAGTGTTTGGTGCTTAAAAGTGATTGTCTGTTTTTTAATGTTTAGTTTTTAGTACTTGTTTTTGACGTTTTTATCTTTCTGATTTGTTGTTTTCTTTTTATTTTTTACCCTATTTTCCTTTTGTTTTGTATGTTGCTGTTTTGTTTGTATTGTTTTCTTCTCTCTTATTTGTTTGTTCATTCTTCATCTATCTGTTTTGTGATATATTGTACTCGTTTTGTTTCTATGTTTTCATTTCCTTTTTTACCTTGTTGAATTATTATGTTTTTGTGTATTGTTTTGTTTGGTTTTTCTTTCTTTTTTATTTGTTTGTGATTTTTGCCGTTACTTTCAATTATCCGTAAACAATTTTTTTCCAATTTTTTTATCTCTTTATGACTGTTTTTTTCTTATTTTTTCCCGTTATTTTTCATTAGTTTGTGATATTTATTTTCTGTTTTTATTTTGATTTAATTATTAGCGTTTTAAGTGCAAAAATAACATTCCGAAAATGTGATAAAAGCATTCCGAAACGGGCGGTTACGTTACGCGAGCGACACCATACAACCTGTACCATCAAGCGACGGTTAGAATGCTGCCAGGACAGCGGCACCCTAGAAGATCACACTCCTTGTACTCTTGTGTGCCTGTTAACAAGTAAGTGAATTGATTTTCTTAAACTAAACTATCTAAAACTAAATTGTCATCACATGTAATTTATTACACACACACACACACACAATTGCTTTCCACGATTAAGGAGGTAAATATGTATTTTATTCTGCCCCGTTTTATTCGTCCACCGACAGATTGCTTCTTTAGTCTACACATATAAATATACGTAACAAACAAAATAAACACTTCTCGACAAAATAACATCTGCTCTGTGAAGGAGGTTTGGTTTGGAATTTGCAAAACAAAACACACGTGTGTTAATAATAGTACCGCGCTTACCATTGCTTTCCGTTTTTTTAAAGAAGCTGGCTCAAATTCACTTAAATCATTTCTATATGCCTCGTTCGTGCTTTCTTGTGTCCGTGTGCTGTGTTTATTAAAGTATCGTTAGCGGTTTCAATAGTTAAAAGCAAGAGTGTAGCAAAAAGCCATTAAAGGGAAGAAATTAGTAGTTTCGAACAAAACACCAGAACACAGATTTGCTGCGTGGCAGTGTGTGACGGTGGTAGTGTTGATGATAGTTTACTGCTGCTTTTCTGTGCATGATACGCTCTCTGATACGAGCAATTAAATAATAGACACGTGAAACTGTTAAAAGAAAACTCGGATTCCCTGTTTGATATATTTCTAGTTAGTTGGTTAAATAATATTAGCTACTTGTACGTTTCGTTTTCGAATGCTTCTCCCGAACATCGTCGGTGTTTGAAACAATTTTTTTATGGCAAACCGTTTGACGATTATTTGCTCTAAAAGTATGCTTTTATCGCTCCTCGATTTCCTGTATGATTTTATGTCCAATAATTGTTTTTTTTCTTTTTGGTTGGTCCCTTAAAGGATAGCGCTCGGGAAAGGTCGTGTGATATGGGACACGTTCGTTTTATTCCTCACGAAATATTATTCGCTAAATACGTCTCGTTTTAAACAGGATAATACGGTTAATATACAACGTTTGTATAATAATTTTCCAATGCGACACGCTTCACGACGCAGAGACAAACGAGTTACAAATCAAAACTGTTGCCATAAAGGTAATTTTGTCATGCGGATTGCATACTTCGAGGCGGCCGAGGTTTGCCGATTGCTTGACCCTTTTTGCTATTTTCTCCTTCCTTTTGTCTACGACAGGGAAATAATAAAACAGAAGCTTCATCTCGTATTTGGAAGCGTTCGCTTTGTGCTAAACACATCTTCACTTACACATAAATACATATAAACACTCGTCAGCTATACATCCGGATTACAGTGTTTCGGTTATACGATATCAAAAACGTGTTCTTAACTAGTGTTACGTTCCGTTTTTACGTTCTTCATTGTCTAACAACTACCTTCTCCCGTGCTGCGGTAAGAAGAGACTTAAACGCGTTCTATTAATTTGCTACTAATGGCGTTGATGGCCGAAACACATGATACCCTTCTTTTGTGGTTTGATAAATAGTTGGAGGGGTTTGGTTTTGTTAAATTCACTAATAAATATACGATTCCCTCGTTGATGCATCGATACACGCTCGTTAAAAATGGCCAATAATGGGGACGGGAAAACTCAACTTAAAACAACCATGTGTGGCGACGAATGTTGCAGAACACGATCATTCCACTCTGTAAGATGGTTCCTTTTCCGTTCTATCACTTGGTTGGTGAGATGATATGATATGGTATGCTGCCATCCTTACGCAGCCAGATCGCGACTCTTCAGCATCGGCAGGCACAGATTGTAGAACGAACTGTCGACAAAGTCTTCCACCTTCTGCCACTTGACGTACTCCTTCGTGTACAGCTCCTCCTTCGTCTTGATCCGTCCGACAAAGTGTGGATCCACCACCAGCAGGTACACATCCTGATCGACGCTCACGTGTATGCCGGCGATACCTTTCGAGGCCGCATCCATATCGCCACCCATCATGATCAGCCCCCCGTACTGCTCGAAATAGTCGCGCAGCGTATCGGCATGCTTGGCGATACTGTCACTGCGCGCGATGTGTAGCACCTTGCAGGACACGTTGTACAGCGTGTCGATGACGTAGATCGCCTCGAGCGTACCGATCCATTCGCGCGAACCGAAGAAGCGTTCCGGTTTGTCCTTGATCTCGACCAGCTTCTGCTGGATGGTGGGAATGTTTGGCACTTCGGTGGATGTGACCGTTTTGGGTGAACCGTTCTGTATGATCCAGGAGCAGATCGATTGCAGGGTACGGTAACCGCAACCCCAACCCTGTGCGTGGGAGAGAACAAGAGAGGAAGGGAGAGAGATGGTTAGCAAGGATTCAATAGCCGAAGGTTGACAATCATTTTATTTACATGTAGGACCTATAAAAATTCTGAAAAAGGTCGGAAAAGTCTAATAGAGGTCGGATTCCGGTAACTCAACCAAGTAGTAAGACCCTGCAGAATGGAGCAGAAATTGATGACTGAGGTTTTAGTGTCTGATGGTTTAATCATTTTGAAACTGTGAGCCTGAAGTCTGAACATCCAGCTAAATGGGGAAAAATATTCTGGATAGGATGAACATTGGTGTCTATCAATAGGTTCATATCTAAGACTTTGTTCCGTTTCTTTATAGAAGGTTATGGTCTCATGGACCTCGTTCGCCTTTTCGATATCTGAGACGCAGTCAACCGATGGACTTATGTCGACCCAAGAGACTCCAACAGGACCTTAGTATACAACATGACCTCAGTTTGGGTTAACTTCTACTAGATGACCTTACCCTACCCAATATGGAATAGCAATTGATTGCTAAACCTCTGAAATAGTTGGAGAGATGCGCACATCTATTAAGACTTAAGTCTGAGGTCCCAGCCAGCTATCAAAAATCCGCTAGGAAGTCCTGGTAGTATTTCTATAGGATGAATCTTGGATCTGTCGCTAAAACCGCTTGGTGGTCTTTATTTGCCGTAGAAGTCCTCGATACCGCTCACAGTCGAGTGTCGTCGTCTGCTTATCCCGACCTTGTGGACACAACCTTTTAACTCAGTTTGTGCATTCCACGCCTCATCTTGCTTTACTAAAAACACTTTACGGGCTGGGTCGTCTTGGAACATTCTCATGACATGAACAACCGAAGCATTGGGAGTCTAATCCACTGCACAATGATGAGATCATCGTTCTTGCTATTGCAGAGCTCGTCACAGTAGCGGCTCCTATTTTGTCCTTCTAAACACACGGTGCCAAAAATTCTGCAGAGCATCTTCCTCTTCATAGCTTCAATAACAAGTAGCGGCTAAAAGGAATGCACCAAATTTTGGACAGTGTCCATATCTCAAAAGGCGCATGAGAGTACAGAAACTATCGCTTCGTTGATTTCCTGGAGCATATGACAGCAGCCTAACTGTCGTTGGGTTCTAGCTTTTTTTTAAACAAATTATAGAATAAAAATAAATTTAATGACCCGAAGGAAAACATCACTAGCGCGTGCTTGATGAATATCCCTGCTTCTCTCAAATGCACATCATCCAGCTCCAAATTGATCATGCACGTCAACACGTCGAAACACGGATCGAAACATTAGCAGATATAGTGGAGCGTTCGGGAGATGGTCTGTTTTTCGGGCCGAAAAAACAAACAATCAACTTCAAACTTTAATAACGTCATCTAGGTCACACCCCACATGGGTCTCCCGAAAGAAGCAAAAAAGAACCATGTGACTGAAATGAAGAACAAGGGGCTGGTAGGTGGGAGGATGGGGGGGGGGGACTGCCAACTGCATACAAAACACACAAAAAAAAACCGCCGAATGTTTGACAGAAGCTGGCGCAGATGATGATATTGATGCATGCATCCATATATATATACATTTGCTTTGCGCTCGCTAGCCAGAGTGAACGGTGGAATAGAACACTGAACCAAGGGCGGAAAGGGGTATGGAGGGAATGGGGGTGGAGAAATGAAAATTGATTCCGATTCCGTGTAAATAATTCCATCGCCCTTTTTGCGTTCGGTCTGGCAAATGGTGTTGGTATCTACAGCCCGGCGGGGGCAGCAGATGGAAGGAAAAACAAGACTTACAATGACGTAAGTGGTCCCCAGTGCTCGGCCAACGGAAAATTTGCTCGATGGATTGGATGCTGACAATGGTGCGCTTTTGGCTGCTGCTCCGAGCAGCATTTCCATCCCACACCGCCGTGTGTGTTGCGTCGCTTCTTGAGTGGTCTGTCCGATCCGATACACGATGCCGAGGTGCGTGTGTGTTTTCATTGAAGATGCTGCACTTTCATCACTTCAAATCCCCGGGGACGGGGTTGGAATTTGAATATGATCGAGTGGATCGCAGCAGATGGAGTGTACATTATTTTAATGTAGATCGTAGGTTTTTTGGGCAGTGATTTAACGATCACATTACTGATCTTTTAATACCACATTATTACGAACGGGCGTTTGGGTGGTCTTACAATGTTAGCATGAAGATTGATTGAATGGAAATATTGATTCGCAATTCGACAACAAATGACGTTAAAGTGTATATATTTGATATCTTGTTTTTAAGCAACTGTTTTAATTATTTTTCATACTTCAAAATATAAAATAGCTATACGTAAAAGAAATAAACCGTAAAATCGGTAAAAAAAACCTTAGAAAGTATAACAAATGCTTTAAAATGAATTTTAATAGAAAAGAGGCTTAGAAGAGAATTAGGAAAAACATTTGAAACTACATACAAATAAAAAATGCATGAAATCTTATTATAATAAATTTAAAAAAAGTCAATTTTTTAAAGTAAATTATAAAAAACAACATATAAACATTTTAAAAAAGTAACAAAAAAATCAATAGCTTTAAATAGATTTTTTAATAATTTTCAATAATTAAACCAATTTCAATCATACTAAATAAACAATACAATTCGTCAACAACTAATAAAAAAACAGTATAGACCAATGAAGTAAAATAGCGAAAAATTTCCATTTATTAAAACCGTCATAGGAACCACCTACGTATTCACACTGAATATTACAAAAAATTCTAAATTTGTTCTAAAAAATATACAAAATATACTTCCTCTTGGGTCTAATGACCCTTTAGGTCATGTCTGCCATATCTGAATGCCTAAATGAAACTACGCAGTTGGATAGTCAATCCTCACTACGGGGGAATGGTCCGGATGGAATTTGAACCCCGGTCCTGCCGTATGAAAACCTTCTTCTTCTTCTTCTTTGGCACTACAACCTCGAGAGGTCTCGGCCTGCCATTTCTGGCTTTCTATGACTTAGTTTTACCCGTAGAAAAGTAGTCAGCCCTACGTACGGGGAGGCGGTCTGGATGGGATTTGAACCCCGGCCCTGCTGTATGAAAACCGGCGACGACAAAACATTCTAAATATTCTAAATTTTAAAACAAAATAAGAGTGACAATGGAAAAGCAACAGTAAGCAACAGCTCTACAGTCGCAATCAAAGCATCCCCTTACTGTTTGCAAAATTCCATTATATGATTGCAAAGTTCCAACTATTCATTTCATGCAATATTCCACCTTATTCATTTGAATTTCGCCTGAGTGATCCATAGGTTTCATTTTATGGATGGAAACCCTGTGAATATAATCTTTTGTACGTAAAGTTAATTACTGCACTTTTTTAATAAAATAGAAAAAACAACACAACCCAATTTAAAGCAAATTCAATTTAATTCTACAACAAACGAGTGACGCATGCGATAATAAAAAAACCCAGTAAATCACTAATGGGGATGCTAAATTAATTAAAGAACTCAGCAAAAACCGGCCACGTACCATTTACACGTGGCTAAATTACACGCTGAAGCAATAATCCAGCTTGAGCATGCGGATCGGCAACTGCATCAATTTAAGCTTGTCAATCACCGGTCACAAAAAAACTCTTGCTCGGGTGCGAGGATTGTCTTGCGCGAAATGCTTGCCACCAGCAATCGCCAGCAGTAATGACGATGCTCTTTGTTTGCTTTGCACGATTTGCTTTGCAATGCATTTCCGTTGCCCTTCTGTCTGTCTGTCTGTCTGTCACCCACTGGTGCAGTAGTAGTGCACTAAAATCTTAATTAATGCTTGTAACCAACCCAGCAGTGGTAGGTGCCTTCTTAGTGTAAGAGCTTTAATCCGGCAGTAATGACTAGGAACCGTTTGTTTAGCTGATCGCATTCGCATGAATCAGAAGTGCAGGCCTTGGAAATGTTGTGATTAGGGTTTTAGGGAATTTAGCGTGTAATTAAGAAAATTTTCCAAACACTGACTTATCGTGGAAATATGTCTCGATTATTCGCTTTGTCACAGCACACGCCATCATATCATACGATCTTAATTATTAACACAACACAAAACGTCTTGCTTCGGACGACGACAGCAACAAGTGGGACGATCGTAAAGAACAAAACCGTTGAGATTTGTTCCGCGTCTCAATGGTGTTGGGCTGAAGGTCTTAACTTTGAACTCGTCCATCAAATCATGCGTTGCAGTGGTTGGCGCTTCTTCGAACAACCAATTAAAACTGCATGCGTTATATATGGGAATGTTTTATTACCCATTCTCAAATCAACATTCATCATCAAAAGCAAGACACACGTCACACGAGCGCAATAATTGTAAACCCTTTTTCCATTGGCTTTGTTCATCGCAGTACAAAGGAGCATTGTGAGTTTTTCCTTTGGCAAAGGTTAGTACTTAACCTTGAGTTTGCACTAAATAGCATTTTACTGCTTCAATCAGTAGAAATCCATATGAAAAAAGGAAAAAAGGTTAAGCTAAATATCGTTTCCCTTTTTTCTTCTTCCATTGTGGATGTGCATTTTTTTTTCCTTCAAGTTTATCACCCGAGGAATTTGCTTGCATTTATCACTCGAGAATGCTCATAATTCCTTCCTAATTCGTTCAGACTAACCGCGCGAGTGCGAGCATGTTGCCGACAGGAACATCAGCAGACCACACGTACCCGGTCAGCAGCGCAGCCAGCTAAGTGACAATAATTAACTAATTATCTGCGTTGATTTACGACTTCGGAATGCACGGACGGCGACGACGATTTCTGCGAATTCCGGTTGCTCGTATCCGGTGGAACGAGAAAGAATATGACGCACCAACTATATTCTAACGAAGCTTCCTCATCCCATACTCATACCGATCGGAATGTGTTTGTGCTCTGGAAATGCGTTCAATACGATGCTACCACAAATCGAGAAAAGGCGTAACAAATACAAAATCACTTGCAAACAAGACGTTCCCTCTTTTTTTTGCTTGCTTCCAATGTGGCGCCACAGATGACCCGAGCATTGAGTTTAGTGCCTCAATCGGGCATTGGGAGATTTACCAACTTTTTTTCCCTCCATGCATCAGTAAATCTTGTGAGAACCGGGCCACACATGGGATCCTACACCACCAGGGAATGTGTGCCGATGCCTTCCTTCGGGCAGAACACGCTTCATTCGCCACCGCCGCCGTGCCTGTCGAGATGTGGTCACCAGTTGTTAGGAAAGTGATTTCATGTTGTTTCCTCTCTTTGCCGTGAGAAACTCGTGATTTTGATAGGACAGCTTAAAGTTTTAGAAGTTATCAATAGGGGCCGATCGTGCCATTGACAAGATAGCTGGAAGGCTCAACAAAATCGCAAAAAAGGGATCTAAAAATTCAGCAAATTGATTTAGATCGTTTGAATTTTTCGGTATTTTTTTATTTTTAATAAAATTTAAACCGTCATATTGATCTATGACAAAATTCACGAAACAGAAATTTCTATTTTTTTAAATTAAAAACAAAATTCAAATCATCACTAAAAAGAAAATATCATACGTAACAAACGCAAATTTAAAATAAAAACGAAATTTAAAAAGAAACGAAACGAATAACTACCCATTATAACTGAACCAAAGGATAAAAGAAAAGAAAAACATAAACAAACAAGTAATATAAAAAGTACAATAACAATACAAAGTTTACAATAAGAAAATAATAAAAAAATAAATAAATGAATAAATAAACAAATAAACAAACAAATAAATAAATAAATAAATTAATTAATAAAAGGCAGGAACAGAAAAATATAAACAATAAACATAATAATAAACAAACATAAGGAAAATTGCTTTATAAAATTAAAAAAATCTAGAGATGCTTGTTAAGAAGTTAAAAGTAATTTTATCGCCGAAGAAATAAAACATGAGTAACAAATGGACACGTTGAAGCATGTTTTCAACTTCAAAGTATGACCTGCTGCATGACACCATCTTTAAGAAAAAAAGTTGACAATTACATCTCATGCACAACCACTTTGCTACCATCACACACATCAACGGCGAGTGTATTCTTCTCGCTTAAAAAGCGAACCTTATACAGCATAAAAGGCTCATTATTACCCTATTTTGGAGTGGATAATAGATTTAACGTTTTCAATCAGTGTTCAGGGCAGATGTGTTGCTGCTCCCAAAACCGCCCTCTGGAAACGAATCGTGCAGAAGAACGAGAACGTACCGATTGTTTCAAGCGTAACACACTTTATCATCATTTGAGAAGCACACGAGATGACTTACTTGTTCGCATCAACGCACACGCACCGGCCGCGGAATACCTCTCCATTGGGCTGGAGTCCAATCTCAGCCCGAGCCGCTTGGTGTGACGCAACATCACGCTACTGACGAAAGCGAATCTGACACCGCGGGCTAATGGATACCCTCCCGGGCGCGCGTATCCCAAACTCCTTCAAATCGTTGACGGATGGGTTTTTATCCGTTGCTACTAACGCGTTGTCGTTCAGAAAGGGGCTTAAGCACCACCAACCAACCAACGGTTGAATGACCACAGATGAAGCCACCGGGGGTACCCACCGGAAGCTGGTAATTGGCCCGCGACTTCGCTCATATCTCGGTCCGGGACGATGTCCAGCACCTCGGCGGGGATACGTTTCAATTAACCGAAATAGTAAATCGCCACACCTCGTACCACAGATTCGTTCCCGTGTTGCTCGTGGAAAGGGATACGAAGGGCCACGAGTTAAGGGATTCACACTCGACTATCGTTGAGCCGGTGTCGCCGGCCGCCGGAACTGGGATGGATTGAAAAAACAAATCACTTGGGTCACTTGTTAAAATTGACAGCTGTGGAGCGTTGGTCGGTGCATCGTGTGGCGTTTGCTCAAAGGGACGTTAATTAGAGAAAGAGTTTGGTTGGCATCATAACGTTGACATGTATCTTAAGTAGATAGATCAATACAAAGGAAGGGAGGGCAAGGTGCTATTGCTGGAAATACGAGAACATATACAGAGACCTTTTTTATTGAGTTCAATACTACTGCCAATTTGGGGATTTATGCTTCTTAAAGGACGGCCTTCCATGGGAATTAGCGTAGCGTTTTGATAACCATCAATCAAGTCTAACATTTCCTTCCGATTTAGCGTCATCATCAACTCCTGGTAAGTGCCAACACAAATGCTCTTATCGATACGGCATCTTATTGACAAATGTCATTATTACCACACGTTTTGTGTGATACTAAATGCATGAGTAAGGTACGGAGGTGAGCCACATTTGCCAAGAAAAGATAACTCTGGATAGTATTACGCTTGAACAGTGTGTGACATAATTATATGTTATGTATCAGGGGAAAATTGTATCTTCTTTTCTTCTTCTTCGGTGACACTACAACCTCGAAAGGTGTTGGCCGGCCATTTCTGGCTTTCTGGGACTGGATTTTACCCGTACCAAGGTAGTCAGCCCTGCGTACACGGAGGTGGTCCGAATGGGATTTGAACCCCGGTCCTGCCGTATGAAGACCGGAGCCGCTGTCGCCTCGGCCACCGGGCCACCCTCGGTTATTTATCATATATACAAAAAAAAATTTTACTTGGCAATACGGCGTCAAGCCGTCATCCTATAAATATAAAAAAAAATCAAATATTTTTTAAAGAATTTATATAGAAAAATTTAACTTTTATATTAATTTCTTATTTTTACACGTAAAATTGTTTGAAAGTTCGTAATTTTTTTTTAAACTCTTATAGATTTTTTTATATTTAAATATTAATTATGACGGCAAGTGCCGTATTGTCACATCGAAAGATTATTTTTTGCGTATTTTTGAGTGCAGATATGGTTCGATTTTCCGCACGGTCCGATTTGTTTTACCAAACGTAGAAATTGGTACAATTGTACTTGAATAATGATGATTAAATAACGATTTATTGCATGTATGCACACCTTGGTGAAGATACTACAAGATTTTCATAAAAAAAGTTGAAAATTCATAAAAATTCCATTCAAATCGCTTTCATTTCGTCGATCTTTCGATTTCAAAATGTTTTTTTATAAAATAATAAATTCTGTATGAATGAATTACGATAAACAAATATCATACACAAACCGTTCATATTAAGAACCGTTTTTAAATAAATGCAAATTAAGTTTTATGAAAGTCTCTCTTACTCTCAGCAAAATTTTGGTCTTATAATTATGTTACACACTGTAAAAATAAAACCTGCAAGCATACAGAGACAAACAGTTCTGTAAAAAAATATTTTCAAACTTCCTTTGAAGCTTCGGTTACTTAAAATACGCATATCGCTTCTCCTAACCCCCCCCCCCCCCCTCGTACTGTACCGTATCAAAAGACTAAAAACAGGCCATGTATGTAAATTATACCTTCACGATCACATTTCATCCGAGACCGTGACAAATCCGCGAAACCGCATCATCCTCTGCCAGTCCCAGTCCCAGTTGCCAGTTGTGGATACAAGTAATGTCTCTTATACCTTCACGGATAAAAAGATACGCCACCTCACCGAACACCGACAACATTTCCAGCCAAGGCCAAGCAGTAGCAAAGACTTTGGAGCCAAACTGACTCGGGTGGTAGATACATCGATCACCGGGTTCGGTTCGAAAGATCGATTGGTGTTGTCCCGTCTTGCGTGTTTACGAACATGAAACAAACAGCAGGCCGAGTACACGCGGAAGTGTCGCACTGGAACTGGTCCGTTAAGGGGAAGCAACGGACCGGTACGGAATTTAGACACCATTTTACGTAACCTGCACTTCCCATGTCTCCCTTAGGGCAGAAGAATGTCAACCCTAAGGGCGTGCGTGTGGGGGGAAATTAATTTCAAACCAAACGAGCCAACGAGCACAAATGCACCAGCCAGCTCGCGCAGCTTTGCGCTGGACAAAGCCACCAGAATCGCACTAAACACGCCATTATTTGCTTCTTCTTCTTAGAGCGAGGAAATGTAGGCAGAGAACGTCGTAGATCAGAGACCAGTAAGAGGGTGGTGATGCAGTTGCCAGGGTCTTGGGAGGAAGCAGCAACAGCACAATAAGCAATCGCAACCAGTTCAATGTCAGCCGATGGGGAAACTGATCAGGGCAGCTGGTGGAGAAGGTTGTCTTGCAGTGACAAAGACGACGACCGCATCAACTCTTAACGGTGCAATCATTGCCGTTTGCCGTGCGTATTTCAATTCCGAATCGATTGGCCTGATTCGATCGAGATGTGGCAGAAAGGGGGGTGCTGCTATTATTACACGCTTGAACAGCTGTAGCTTATCGCACGAAACTAGTCGCACGGAACGAAGTGTCTAGTTGTAGTGCTAAACGCAAAGCCAAGCATGCAACACAGTGTGAAGGTTTGTTTGATTGAAAACAAGTAGGCAAATGGGGAAAAGGTTCGGAAAAACAAATGGCACTTTTGATAAGCCATAGCTGGTAAACGTCTTAACGTTGGAGGGATGCAGTTTTTGTTTCATTGTTAAGATTGGTACAATGTTGGGTTGTCAAATGGGACAAAGTAATACTTTTGGTTGGCTTTGAAAATTAATACGATTTTTTTTTGTGAAGATTTCTTTCAAAACAAAGAAATGAATCAAGACTTCTATTGACTCTTTTTTTAACTTAAATTAGTGCGAGGTTTCCGAGAGGAACTAGTGGCGTTTGAGGCTTATCTGGGACCTGGGTCAAGATGAAGTGCACTAACCATAGGTTTAACTTGAATCTATTGCCATTGCTAGACCCTGTACTATTGATCTGCACTCTGCTCTAGTTGAAATGGATTATGCACAGGTAGAACTGGAACTGTCCGATTTTAACTGATAGCCGGAGCGGGTGCAATCGTCTTGACGTGGGTCCAGAGATGCCTTGAACATTCCTAGCCCTTATCGGAAACTCTGTAACTAGTTGGAAGTTTTTCCAATGGCTTTGTTTTTATTCCTCTTAAATTCAGAGCGCCCAAAAGTAAGCAAAAAAACAATACAAAAGCTTTTATGAATTTTTTGTTTGGCAAACTTGTGTTCTGGTTGATTTTTGTGTGGCAAATTTAGAGATTCGTTTAAAAAATAGCTCTGATGTTGTTTAAACAGAAGTAATTAAGTGGTTTAAAGCTAAATTTAAGCTGTATAACACCTTCTACATTTTATTGGATAAATTTGAATCCTTCTGACCTATGGAAACAACAAAAATGCTTTTTTTTTTAATTTGAGGCATGTTTATATGATTTGATTTTCTTCCCATGGGTCCTGTTTCTAAGAAGAAAGATCTCTATTCGATACCCAATCCCATCCGGATCTGCTCTTCTCCTATTCAAGGCCTCTAGAAATTCTTCTTCTTTCTTGTCCAAACGATCTCTTAGGTCATGCCTGCCATTTCTGGCTTACTAGACTTAATGATACCGCATAGTTGGATAGTCAGTCTTCACTATATGGGAACGGCTCAGACTTGAACCCCTGTCCTGCCGTGTGAAGACTGGCGCCGCTGTCGCATCTACCACTATAATCTAGAGATACCTTTTAAAATAATTTTTGGGCTTGAAGAGCCGACAACGGCGCCGTTCTTCAGATGGCTGGTCCGGAGTTCAAATCCCATCCGGACCATTCCTCCGTAGTGAGGACTGCCTATCCAAGTACATGGTATCATTTAGTCTATTAAGCCAAAAATGGCAGGCCTAAGAGAGTTCGTTAGGCCAACAAGAGAGAGAGAGAGAGAGAGAAAAAATAATTATCAACTAAAGTGGTGAAAAATAAAAAAAGGAAGGGTTTTGCTTAAAAAAAATCATTGTAATACTTCTAGGGAGTTTAGTAATTAATACGCCAAAATGTATGCAAAAAAAACGATACAAAAATTTATTTAAAATGGGACAAAAATTTATTTAAAATGGGACAAATCCATTTATGATACTTCTATTGATGATTTTAGTAAGCTTTTTAATCGGCTTCTAAACAAAAACTCTCCCACCGAATACTATTCCATTGTAATTTTGTCCTATAAATCAATGGTACGCAACCATAAATACTCGACCACCAACCAGAGTACGCTCCAACTCCTGCTGCACAGCTTTGCTTTGTTTTGCATACGCTGATTTATGCGACTCCAGTACCACTCATTACTCGTAACCTCTCGTGAGGCACTCGGTACACCTCGGTCAGTGCATAATTGCCATCCCTCACCACACTCACTGTCCTTTACATAACTCAAAGCATAGGCATATTTATTCGATCCCATTCGATCTCGACCTTCCGTGCAGTTGCTTGCAGCAAAATGCATCATAACCTTCACATATCAATCTCACCCGATAATGAAGACGACGGTGGTGATGATGTGAATGATGATGATGATGGGCAAGTAAAGCAAAAGCACACGTGGGGCACACGTACCGAAGGTTAATCGATGTGTTTAGGGGAGCATCGGTGTGCGAGAACGAAAGCGAAACACGCGACCCACGCGGCGTCTTTCTCTAAACACATCATAATTCGCATTGGCTTTGCCCCGTACAAAACAACAACTGACCATAATTTTGTGACGATATATGAACATGCATGCGCGGGTTTTCCGTCCGTCAGGTGGGGCGCAACGGGCGACGGCGGACGGTTGGAAAACGGTTGGTCTGTGAAGGCCGAAAATATGTTATTTTCGTACCGGGCTGGCGGGATGGTTTATTGCTTACGAATTGCGATTTGTTTTAATTTTTTTTGGTTCTTTGCCACTGAGTTGGCACACTACCAAGGGAATTGTATCGAAAGAAGGGAACACACACGGGGAAGAAAAACAAATCGAACCGGAATTGTAGCAGCGGCCAGCAATGGTGCAAGGTGTGTCGTATCCATTTTTTCCTTCTTTTTCTCGGTTATTGTATGTCTGTTTATACTTTTGCAACTACATTGTTACAATTACTCATGTTTAAAAAGTACGTTATAAATTGTGACATGGTCGGGCAATACTTTCTTTTCGGGTTGGAGGTTTTTAAACACAGACACACATTCCTCGTCGTGGTCGTGGATGAAATAAGCATTATTTTTGTCTATTACCGTGTGAAACGCAGTACAGTGAGTGACGCTTAAAATGGGACGTTTTGTGGTGAGATTATTGAATAGTTTAAAGATAAATCTTTCAAAGCGAAGCAATGTACCATCCAGTTGATTCGTTTAAATTTATTTTAAAGGCCATCAAGTTTTTGTAGCATTTTTTTTTTTATTGTCAATAGAACGGACTGAAAGTAATACGGCCAGGCCGTTCTTGTTGAATAATCAAAAAAAAAAAGGTCGTTAAAAAAGGTCGTTAATGCATTAAAGTTAAATCGTTTTATATTTGTTTGATACGTTTTTGAAGAAGGCGTTTGCCATTTAACTTCTTCCAGGCATTCTCTAATGTTAGTTCTTTTTTTTTTTTGGCAGTTTAATCCGCTTCTTGAGTGTTTCAGGTTTGTAGAGGCCGCCTTTTTTTACCTTTTGAATTTTTTATTGTTGGTGAATGACTGTAGAAATCTTTCTAAATCCTTCTTCCACATGTAGGAGAAATTTAGTAAAAAGGCATGTTTGCAAATATCATCCAAACGCTCACTTTAAATCACTCAAATACGTATATAAAAGACAATTGAAGATGTCTAATTTGTCTAATAATAATTTAAAAAAAAACTCTTCTTTTTCTTCCTCTTCTTGTTCTTCTTCTTTGGCACTACAAACTTGGAAATAACTGAGACATTGCTTGCCTTCTATGACTTGATTTTACCCGTAGCTTGATAGTCAGTCCTGCTAATGGGGAGGCGGTCAGGATGGGAACTGAACCCCGGTCCTGCCGTGTGAAGAGAAATGGCCACCGGACCACCGTCCCGAAAAAAATCTTATTTTGAAAAATCCCATTCTGATCGTGCTTTTACACGATGCTTTGCCTGTGAGTAAATTCATGAAAGACAGAAAGGGAGAAGGATCATTGAAGAAAACGGGCGATGGAGTTTTGGATATTTTCTATAATATTTTCCAAAACGTGTATGCATATTTTTTTGATAATTAAGTATGGCGTCTCATCATCTTACTGTCCTTGAAGCTTGAAGCATGCATTAGTCACACGATATTTCCTTTGTGTTGTAAATTATAAAATACCTGTGTGAGTTTCATAGGAGTAGGAACGTAAACAGTTCTTGACGCACAACTATGAAATAACTCTCGAATAACTATGAAAATTGTGGAATTTATTAAACTCCTTAACGAAAGAGTTAACGATACTAGACACAACAGCAGAATCAAATCGCGAACTAAGCCTTAGAAACGATTTGCTATTTACTTTAAGCAAGAAGCGTCCCAATTTTATCCTTCCCCACTGTACATGCCCGCTAGAAAGGGAAAAGCAAAGGCAAAGACGCAAAAAAGACGACATTTCCACCGCCACCTTGCGAACGACCAGTTGAAACGACGAGTTCGATGCGCCATGCGACGACTGACGACACGGCTATGCACCGTCGTCGCTGCCTATTGCAGTGACATTGGACTAGTTTGCCAGCAAATAGGGACAAAACCCCCTAGTAAGGAAATAATATACCACCCCAGCAAGGTGTGCGCTGGGAGTGAAGGAATCCCTAGGAACTACGGGAGCACTCCGGAGAGGATTCGACCTAGTAAAGCAGGGACCAGCAATGACACATGCTGGAGTGGAGGAACGGAACGGACGTTGAGACACAATGAAAAATGAGTTGGAAAAGGAGGCCAAACAGCAGCAAGTGGGTGGGGTGCTGATACACCAAACAGCACAACAATACGCGCGCTGGGGCGGGCGAAAAAAAACCCAGCAGCAATCAGCAGCAGTGAAAAGAACGAAAAATCTGAGAAGATTTTCTATTAATAGGAAATCCAAACACGGTGGAAATGTCTGTATGTCCGAAGCCTAGGTGTACGGTTTACCAGCTTTGGGGGTTGGTTAGTTCGTGTGGGAAGTATGGAGGGCAAGAAAAGACTGAGGAAACCCACAGCTAGGACGAAGGAAAATTGCACTCTTACCTCATGTGTGCAAGTGTATCGGATAAACACACGTACACACACACACACATACGGGTCCTTCAACACTGTAGGGTGCTTCAGATAGACCAAACAACGGTTGGGAGCCAAAGAGAAAACAACAACACCTCCCCACCACAGTGCTGGTCCCTTTTTAACGCCACGGGATGACATCATCCGGCTGGGAATTGTTTCGCAACGATAATAGGGATTTTAGTGTACTAAGAATTGTTTCAAAAAAATGTTAAGACTTCTTTAAGCTGCTTTTATCACTTAAGAAACTTTTCCTAGAGAAACCCATCTCTTTAAACGCTATCGCTAGAAGAAGACGACAGAAACGATTTAATCCGTTTGTGATAAGGGCCGCTCCATCATCGATTGCGATACAGATTCTTCGGAAGTCTGACACCTAAATTTAGCATTGCATAATTTACGGTGTAGTACAGTACAGCAATTAGGCTGTACTATGGCAAATGTCCTTATCTCGGGCAGGGGTTTCGGGCATTTGACGGTATAGATAAGGCATTCGATTTTTCGTTTAACGTTTGCTAGGGAGGTTACAATTTTTGCATCTATTTTTTTGTACAAGAAACTTAATAGTTTTATATAATCATTAAAGTTATAACTAAAAATCTCATTTTGACCATTAGTTCCTGTAGCAAACAATCATCCTACACTGTGCCCCAGCAGTAACCCTTTCACAACAGCGCAGTCCTTTGCACTGGGTGGGCAGGTGTGTGCGTGTGGGCCCCTAAAGTGAATTTGGTACACGACCTACCATATCCTGAAATCCGTCACACCCGTAATGATAGTAGTGGTAGTTGCCGCGCATCAGAAACGTGTTCCCGTCCGGTTTCGGTGGCTCCAGATTGCTGTGCACGTTCAGCAGCAAGCTTTTCTCCTCCATGTTGCTTGGCCAACGTTTTTCACTGGTTCACTTTTCACTTTTTCCCCCTTTTTTTTGCACCCAAATTGGCACGCCAAACACCAAAGCACCACACAACACAACCGTTTTCGTGCGCCGCGCTTCTTGGGGTGATAAACGGTGGTGGTGCACTTGCTGCTTTTGCTCACACACTGCTGCGGCGCTTCTCACTACTACGGTGGGCCACAACACTCACAGCAACTCACTGCTTTTCACTCTTTTCACCAAGCGTAAACGGTTGTTTACAACAAGCAATCTGGGTGCGTGTGTGTGTGTTTTTGTTTACAATTGCACACGTTAACAAAGAAGCGATGGGTGGATGGGTGATGTAATATATTGCAATCCACTGCAGCACAAATTACACGCCAGGCGGTAACGAAGCTGGGAACCCGAGTGTGCAAGCACAACACAGCAACACAGCATCTCAGCTGACGGGCAACAATTGACGGGCCCGCCTTGCTGCGAGCGAGCACAAACCTGCTCCAGCGTGTACAGTGGGAGAAGGGAGTAGTATGGAATGGGAAAAATAGTATTGTGATTATTATTAATTTTAAGGAAATGGTATTTTTGGCCGTAAAAAAGAAGGCTTAAGGTTCATTTTCAGTTACTTTGTGCTGTTTTACAGCTAAATTTGAAACTCGAAAAACACCTAATAACATACTAAATAACTTCAATTTCAAGAATCTTATTTTAAAAAGCTAATACGATACTGTTTTTCATTTTACACAACAAGAGCCTCCATGTTTAAAACTATAAACGATTTTCACATCACACACGTGATTCTACGGGTTTTGGTTATTTTATTTTAATTCACGCATTGTTTTACTCATGGAGAGCCTTATGGATAATGCACTACGGTCAGATCGTTCTAATCACAACATTTGGGCATAATATGAGAAACATTCTTGTATCAAAATGAGAGTCTGTTAGTGAGTTTTGTAACATAAACTAGCAGCATACCTGCACAAATGCGTGCTATTTACCATTAATAAAAGTTGAGTTCAAAGTGATAACATATGTTTAATCATTCATTTTTATGTGAAAATACAGAAAACCTACAGAAAAAAGGATTACAACGTCTAATAAAAGTCTTGAACTTAAGATTATATGACGATGGTCTAAAAAACATTTTTTGCCAGCTGGGCATGTGCTGAACAACTGTACTAAAATTCAATTGCCAACGGGGATATTTTGCTTTTC
This sequence comes from Anopheles stephensi, assembly GCF_013141755.1. NCBI lineage: Eukaryota > Metazoa > Arthropoda > Insecta > Diptera > Culicidae > Anopheles > Anopheles stephensi. Next base: position 21,829,047 of record NC_050203.1, read on the forward strand.
GTAAAAATAGCTGGTGCTTAAATATTCTGCTGATAATACATGTTTTTAATATTTACTTAAGTGAAAGCTGCAGTGAAATATTTTTAAGCTTTTAAATTAAGAATTTTAATTTATAGAAATTAATTTTATCTCAGCTAAGACATATGTTCCAAAGCGGTAAGTTTAGAACCCACCCTTATAAATACTCTGCTCTTCGCTTCGTGCATTCGGATTGTGAGATAGCACGAGAATGGATTACGTTTCGCTCTTTCTCTCCCTTGCTTCGTGAAAGAAGAGCTGAGATCTTTTTTCACTTTCTTTCCTATAGCCAGTCCGCACCGTATTTGAGTTTGTCGATCGGCAAAGAAGTATGGGAACGGGAGAAAGCACAACTGGCACCGCTAGCTGTCTCGTTCTCGCACACTGCAACAAGAAAGTCTGGCCGAACAAAAGCACAGCTCACAGAAGTGTTCGGCGAAACCGCTACGAACAGTTTTTTTTCTACCCTGAAGCGATGGAGGCATTCTGCTGGTACGTGCGATTGTTGAAGATGTGTGTCTTCTAGTGTTTGAGTGGTTTTGTTGCCGGTTGGAAAAGAGTTTCTACCAGAATTTTTCTTTCCATACGAGTAACTCATCGTGTAATTTGTTTTTCTTTTGTTAACTAAACGATGGTCTAGTTCGTATTGAGGTTAAATAATTCCCACTCAAGAGTTGGACGAGTGTACCGAACCGAATGTTCTGTGTTCTTTTCCTGTGTGCTGTACATGTGTGAGAATAGGGCAAGTTCGCTTCGCCAGCCATCGCCAGACGAACGAAGCAAAAGCAAAACCACGGAAAAGAACACCTCCCGGTTTTAGTTGGGTCTTACCTTTGAAGCGCGTGCGGCAAAGGAAATTGAAGAATAGAAAAGTTAAACCGAGATATTGAAGCTCGATTGCACCCCCAAAAAAGGTGAATCCGAAAGACGTGAAGGACGACGCAGTTCATGCATTTTGCGTGTGCTTAGCTGTGTGCTTGTGTGTATTCAAGTGCGTGCGATTTTGTGTGTGTATATGTCTGTACTTGCTACGTCTCTGCATGTGTTGCAGTTTCCAGCAAGGATAAAAGTGCAAAAGCTAACCTTAGCAAGCTGTATGCAGCCGCCGAAGAGCTGCCAAAAGAAAGAAGAGGAAAAGAAGTATTTCCCCCTGCTCATAGCAAACGTGTGTTTGTGTGTGTGTGTGTTTGTGTTTGGCTGCGTGCGAAGAATAGATCGGGAGTCTGTTGTACGCACACCTGCGTGCGACGGTCGAGAAAAGGCATATCAACAAGAAGAAGAGCAGAGTCCGATGTGTGTGCAGCCAAACCGAGCAGGCGGCGAAAAGGATACACAACAATGCGACTGTGTGCTTACTTACACCAACACACCACCAACTGCACGGGATGATATGCGCACACACACACACCTGGAAAACGTTGGCCTGTACCCTGTTTGTTCAGGACATGACGACCACCCACCCCACATCGTGTGTGCGTGTGTGCTTTTCTAACTTGGTTCTTAACTTTGCTTTTTGCGGTAAAGTCCCGACAGAAAAGGATCATATGCGAGTGCCGACGACATTCACGTGTGTGCGTGTACGTGAAATTGGTGAAAAGGATCCGTTCAGTGTTGAAGCAGGGATAACAAAATGAAAAGAGCGGATGCGTGCAATTGATGGGATCGAGTAGCTAACCAATGCAGGGTTTTTCATGGTTATTGTTGGGACTGATTGATTGTTGTTCTACGTAATTTTAATTTTGTCGTGAAGTGCTTCCTGTTCTTATGCTAACGTGTCAAAAATTGAATCGAATTGTGAGGATTTCGATCTATTTTGCTTAAATTTAAAATTTTTCATCTTCTGCTTTGACACTTCAACCTCAGGACGTCTTTGTCTTCAAATTCAAATTGCGATAGCGATTCCCTAGCTGGATTTCCGTAATACATTCCCAGCCTGATAGTTTCTCAAAGATATGCATTCTTACAGTTCTATTATTATTAATTCTTAAAATTGGAAAGACTCGTAAGTTACGGATGGTTTTACTAACATGAAATAAAAAATAAATAAATGCATATACGGTGTGCCGTTTAAAACTTGGCAATGTAAAATCTGCTCAAAAATTATATGCAAACAAGACTGTCAAAGTTTCAAAAAAATTCGAAAATTTCTCACTTCTTGAATTTTCACTGTTTACTGGCCCTGATGGCTTTTATCTTTGGTAGGTTTCACAGTACACATAGCAATAAATGCAATTGTCATTAGTGCATTCTGACAGACGCGGGCATTTTAGCTACGTGATAGCCAATATATTTTTAAATTTACTATTAATTCTCTACTAATTTATTCGGAAAGTAACGTTACTTCACACGGAATGTACTATATTTCATATAAAATTAAAAATCGAACGAAAAGATAAATCTCTCCATGTCCAAAACTTACACATGTCATGAGAAACCCTGCATGAACGGTTGAATGGTTTAGGGACACACGCCGTGGGTGTATTGTTGGCGGGTACCTGGAAGTTCCCGGATTCGTTACGCCATCGAAACCAATTGTGCAGAACAAAAGGACGAGACCGGCGGCTTGCAACACGAGTCGCTATCAAACAAAAGATTGAAAAGTAACTTTAAGGTAAGCTAATTTATATCCATTTCTATCTGTTTACGTTTCTTGGAAATGTTACCTTAGGCAGTAGGCTTTGCTTTTCGCCAAATTGAAATAGTTTGTTGGTTCCCCCAGCAATCCGGTACTTCCGGCAACAGTTTCCAATGCTAGAACAGCCTCTCTCTCTCTCTCTCTCTCTCTTTCTCACTCTTTCAAGAGTGTGTTGCGAAATTTGAAAAATGAACTGCTATCTCTCTCTCGCTCGCCATATTAAATCAAAGGACGACAACGATGACCATGAAAATGGTTTCCTTGTTGGGGGATTTTCCACCACTACCATTGCCAATCGTCGGAAAATGAAGGATGCGAGGAGTAATAAATATCACAACAACATAAACCAACTGAGGCTGAGGCTGAGGCTGAGTTTTGCTGATGCGTAACGTGGACGAAATGAAAGAGAAATGAAGGAGAATCAAGAAATAACTGAGCAAACAATGAGAGCAGATTGAGAGAGAAACGAGAGAAAACTGTGAAGATCATCTCATCTGATGAGAACTGTGGCTAAGGCTGAGGCTGAGGCTGAGGCTGAGGCTGAGGCTGAGGCTGAGGCTGAGGCTGAGGCTGAGGCTGAGGCTGAGGCTGAGGCTGAGGCTGAGGCTGAGGCTGAGGCTGAGGCTGTGGCTGAGGCTGAGGCTGAGGCTGAGGCTGAGGCTGTGGCTGAGGCTGAGGCTGAGGCTGAGGCTGAGGCTGTGGCTGAGGCTGAGGCTGAGGCTGAGGCTGAGGCTGAGGCTGAGGCTGAGGCTGAGGCTGAGGCTGAGGCTGAGGCTGTGGCTGAGGCTGAGGCTGAGGCTGAGGCTGTGGCTGAGGCTGAGGACAGAGGATGAAGAAAGAAATGAGAGCATGTTGCGAGAATATCGAATTAGAAATAAGAGAGAATCCAGAGGGAATCGAAAGAAATGAAAGAGAAATGAAGGAGAATCAAGAAATAACTGAGCAAACAATGAGAGCAGATTGAGAGAGAAACGAGAGAAAACTGTGAAGATCATCCACATACCATCCACCTTCTGTGTGTCTGCTACGGCACACAGTCGCTTCCGGTTCGTACGTGTGTGTGTGTGTTTGTACGTTCATCTGGCATAAAGTGGTGCTGCGCATAATCGATTACGGCAGCATCTACTGCTCCTTTTGTGTTGTGATAATTTGATTGCAGCAGCAGCAGCAGCCTATTTGTTGCTATATTTCCATACGCCTTATGTCATAAAATGTATCCGGTTAGTAGCAATCTTTCGGTTGAACCAATTTTCGTGCTTCTCGGTTCACACACAAGCACACAAGCACTTTTCCTCGTTCAAATATCTCCCTTCAGTTTTACTCAATGCGTGAAACGCACAGAAGGATGCAGGCAGGGATCTATTTATTTGTCTCTTCACATCTCAAAAAACGCTTGATCCCAGGGGTTGCTATGGCGTCCGCTGGCGCCTGCTTTTCCCGTACGAGTTTCGGGAACTTCTGTGTTGCGCGCCGGCTCTCTTTGTTTGTATGTGTGAGCGTGCCTGTCTGTGTTGGTATGATTGGAACAAGCTGGCTGGTTCACCGCTTTTTTGGTCGGGGTCTGCTGCAAGTGGCGTAACAATGGCGCCTGCTGCTGGATATGATACCCGGCAACTGTTCCTGGTCGACGGCTCCAACAACCGTGTTCTGGATTTTCCTTTTTTTTTCTTTGGTCTATCGTCAGGGAAAAGGCAGCACCAGAAGGGCTCAGTCTTTGTCCGTGCTGTGTGCTGTTAGTGATGGGGGCTTTTGCTTTGGATTCAAACTTATCAATTAAACACCTTTGCAGATAAATTGTATGAATTATCCTTTTTTAGTTATTTTAAAATTTATTTCACGTAGAAAATATAACTAAAATCGTGAATGGTCATTTTTAGGGCTGTAGCTCCATTTTAAAACTTGTTTAATTTTTGCAAATAACTCAACTTCATCCGCTCTGAGCGATAACAACTTCAAAACGATTTGTTTTTTTTTGCCTAAAATTCTTGGATTTATTGACAAGATTAAACCCATAGCTACATATTCAGGTCCGGATGAGATTCGATCCTCAAAATCGGTTGTTGATTCGTCCCCCCGGGTGTTAAAGGATCAGTTTAACTCTTAATGTCCTTCTTTTCTGGCTCTATCTTTGCGAGTGGGCTTCGGGTGCGATCCCGGGCTTGTAAAAGTTATCATCTACCTGGTAATCAAACCTGTGCTTGGAGGAATCGTCTAGGATCTTGACACCGGTCCTGTCGTGGTAAAGAGCAGTATTTGCTTCCAACGTGCTAAAAGTCTAGCCCAAGTTCTACAACATCAATAGTTGAATACTTAACTTAAATATTTAACAACAGTTAATTTCAAAGATGCTAAAGCAAACTCCCAAAGCCAAACCCAATAATTGTAATTAAAAGTACTTAACTTCTCGACAATATTCCAATTTTTTATCTCCCAACAGTAGGAGTTACTTTAGTACTATAATTGTTTTAATTTTATAAAATACCCTGAAACATAAATATAATGCTTAAGTTAAAATAAGATTGCTTATTTGGTAAACTTTTGCCATGTAAGGCAGTTGTGCCATTGCAAGTGATAAAAAATCTAAAATAAACTTAAGAATGACGAACGTCAATGGTACCGTGAATGCCAAGGTCATATATTAATTAACTTCTGAACAAATCAAAAACGAGTAAGATAAAATTAAAATGTCAAATGTTTTAATCTACTTCCTATGAAACGCTATTTCAGTCCTAACCTTACTGCTTGACATTTCAATTTTCAAATAAAAATTGCTTTTTTTTAATAGCCCAAAAAGCATGTTAATCAGTTTCTCAAACATTCTTAGCTAATCTCCTTTTTAATAGACCGTCACCGTTGCACTAGAATTTCATCGAACTGGTTTTAGCAACTTGAGGTGTGGATAAAAAAAAACACACAACTTTATAAAAAACTCTTTTCCCTGTTCAACTCAGTTCGCTTGGTCCACAGTTACGGTACATCGTCCATCATCGCGTCAAAAAGCTCACTAGACTCGAGTGACCATCGTAAACCGGCCCCGAGTTTTCCAGTTCCCGTTACGATTTCGTTCCACCGTGTTCTTGTCTGTGTTTGTGTGCCGGTCGGTTTCCCAACCCATCCAACAACGGTGCCGGTTGTGCATTGTTTAGTCTGGCTGGTGTTAAACCTCGCCTCAAACATGCTCTACCGGGGAGTGAAGTTCAACCGAGAGCCCTCGCTCTCTATCTCTTGGCTCTGAAGTCCGCGTCGGATTTGCAGCGGACGTTGGCGCATTGCATGAAAAGTTGCTGGTAGAGTCCAACCCCGTTCAGCGTTCGGGTTTGGAAAATTGATTTTCAATTGTGGAACTTTGGCCTTCATTTTCCCGATTGAACACAGCCAGCAGGTTTGGTGTGGTCGACTGCTGTGTGATTGAAGTTTGGAATTTGGAACCAACCTTTGATATGCAAAAGAGAGTGCGCCTGGGGTGGGACGGGGAGGTCAAACGAATGCCCTCCACCGAGCCCAGGGTGAGCACAAGCTGGAACACCAAACACCGAATCATGATACGAATTCGTGCGTAACAACAACATTCTTTGTTTCCTGATTTGTGGTTGGGGGAAACATATGCCACTCGAAATTCTGCACAAATGGGAGAACCTTTCGGGGGGAAGTTTCACAGCCAGACGTGATGTTTAGCTGCGCACGGACAAATCTCTCCATTAAGTTGGAAAGCATCAGCACCCCATAAAACAGAGCAGAGGGTCCTGGGGCCGATTGTTAAGATTTTAATCATGCCAGCTTATAGGCGCGCTCTTTCTCTCTTTCGGACGGTCGGTCTATTTCACGCTGTGTCGACAGCCAATTAGGTTAAATAATCCACTAACATTCTAAAAGGGGTCCTTTATGCTGCTGCCCCTTTCCAGCACAAACGAGGCACACTGTGAGCGGTTGGCTGAATTGTCTTTCGCCATTTGCAAAATGGGTAGAAACGAGGAGATGCTCTCGAACCCGTACCAGAAAGATCTTGGATCTGCTTTTGACAATCAAGTTGTTTGTTATCATGTTTCGAATTTCGTACATAATTAATTAGAGAGAGGTTTTTTTTTGGTGATGAGGTAAAATTGTTTTGTAATTGAATTTTTGGGCGACAACAGCGGGAAGAATTGAGTTGAAGTGTTTTGTATCGTGATTCTATGCTTGGGTGTCGCTAGAACGATGAAAGGTTTTCACGTCAATTAATTTCGCACCTAGGGGAAGCTTTTCTGATTAAGAATAAAATGGTAACATTACTTTTTACTTGTTAATCTTTTTTTTATTGTTTTTATTCCGCCATTACAAGATCGTATGAGGTTCATACCTTCAACATTATTGTGTAGGGAGTTTAATCTGGGTTCCAGCTCACTAAGCTATGCGGAAAATGATTTTCGCTACAAAATACATCAAGAGTCAAATATTCCGTTCTACATCTTAATAACACTCTGGCAAAGGGTCAAACAGTTTTGAAACCGGATTTTTTTTTTTTGTGAAATCCGTATTTCTCCATTGTGCAGGATAATAAGATCCAGTACATTTGGTCGTAACTAAGATCTTCCTACTTTTCTAACCCATCACAAGTGATATTCTGGATGGTTCCTCTCTCTCGATCCTCTCGAACCTCGATCTGGATGGTCTATATGTCCTATATGTTTGATGGAGGATTGTTTCATCTTTGAGAACAGCCAGTCTCCAATAACTCAGATTCAAATCTTTGAGGCTCAGAAAGTCTATAGGGCGTGCTTTTGTAGTTTTATTCGACAAACGCGGCACCCGTTGAACATTTAAGTTAATGAGAGATACCCATGGTGTTCACATCCACATCCATGAATGACTACCATGCCTTGCAAATATAGCTTTGCATTTGGAAACCCTGAATAACCTTCTCAAGTGCACTTTTTTTGTCTGAAATCAATTTTTATGCCGCTAATGATCGTCAGACTCTCAATGATCTTAAATTGAATTGTTGGTTTACATTTTAGCCTGTAAAATTTCATGTTCAGTTTTGCATCCGTCTACATATCGTGAAAAATATTTTCGCAAAAAAAAGGGAGAGATAAAAATAGTGTTTCTCTAGTATCACTTTGGAAGTTCTAATTCTGTCATTTCTTGTTAGTTTGACTAAAATTACCAAAACAAGATCTGATCAATCTGAATGACATTGTTAAGATAATCAAATTGCTTCTGTTACTTATAAACTACGACGCTACACCATCATTTTTGTAAATAATCATTGTAGAGAGCATTCTTATAACATGTAATCATAATCCTATAAACGTTGAAAGAGCCACTCGTTATGAGAAGGTTTGAAGCTGTACTTGCATTAACTTCGTACCAAACGACCGAAAGGTTCATTTCACGGTACCTTAGAATCAGTTAACCGATGGAATGAGAGCATCATTTACCAACGGTTTCATCTTCTCTCCAGCATCATCGAACGCAGCAGTATTGCAGTAGCCGAAAGGGTGTCGGCGGCCGAGTCGGCTGTCATCCACTGCCCTTTAACTAACGCCCAGTAACGTATGTTGGTAGTTAATATTATCTCGCTCAACCTCTCCCGTTTGTGTGCTGCTGCTGCTGGGCAACTGTGATACTTCCCTTTTGTATATATCATCATCACCGTCATCCTGCCCCAGTAGTGTGTGTGGTTGTTGCCCGGCTGCAGCAGCCTGCCGTCCATGATTTTGCACGCTATTTGCCAGCAATTATGGCACGTTCCGCATTAAAAGCCCATTTCCTACGATGGGGCTAGCAGCGGGCAATGCAGCGAACCGTCCACAGTCGGTTGGGCACAGAAGCACACAACGGGGCCGACTTATATCCCGGCGGTGTGGTGCGCCGTGGTCATGGTCTAGAAAAGAAACCGATTCCGTATGAAAGGGATTGGGTTTGTCGTGATTCGTTCGGTCCTGGTGCGGGAGCCCTACTTCTAGGGTTCCACGGTGCTGCAGGGTAGTGGAAATTATGCACTCGTCTCGTCTGCCCACCTTCAAACGGTCGAATGGGGATAGTCCGTTCCGGAACAACCCGTTTTGAGGCGTGTAATAATAATCAGTACACTTCAGCACTCGATCCAAGCGTACCGGGGAGCATCGGCAGCCTCTCTGCTGAGTTGGAGTGAGTGATTACGGACGAGTCGGGTGAATGGACGGCTTTCGAGAATCCAGATCCGCACACTTCCCCAAAGCCCTGATGATCCCTTTCCGGCAACTGCCTGGCCATATGTGTGTGTGTGGGGCCGTAATCTATCTCGCGATGAGTTATTTATCGTCGAGAGCGCAACACACTTGCGCTTCAGCCAACCTTTCGAACGGTATTACTAGCAGGAGGGAGAGAGAGAAATTGCTTATGCTAAGTTACCATCGCCCAGATCGTCACTCGATGTAACGATGGCCCTTCTTTTCTTTCCTTTTTGCTTGCGGTGGGTGATTTGAGGCTCGATCGATTTGATCTATTTTTGCGGCGAACGGGCACCCGTTACAATCGATTAAGAAACTTATCCATCTAGGCTGGGGTTGATGGGGCGTAAGCAGATCTCGGCATGGCATGGCATGCCCACCAGATTGCTGCTCAGGCCGTTGTCAGTATGTGTCCTGTTCCTTTGGTTGTGCTTTTTGTTAAGTGTGTTGGAGAAAGAAATTGATGTTGTAGAGGCTTAAAGCAATCAGTGTTTAGAGTGTGAATATCACCAGAAAAATACTTAAAGCTGATTATTGTAAAGTCTGTCCACTGTATTGTTAATAAATGTAGCGGATGAGCTTGGTAAAATTATGACTCTTGAGAGAATTTTATAGCAAAAGTGTCATCTGTACTTTGTATGAATGTAGTCCTTTGAAATGTTTTAAGCATACTTACTTACTTACTTATACGGCGCGCTACAACCGTTTCGAGGTCTTGGCCTGTAGCAACAATACTCGTTTAGCGATGGTCCGTCGTCTTCCAATCGATTATCTCGGCCGTTCTGGCGGACGCCACTCTATCTCAATTGGGACCTACCACGCCTTCTCTGTTCGTGTGGACGGCCTAAAAGGGCTTTACGGGCTGGGACGCCTGGTGTCATTCTCATGACGTGACCAGCCCACCGGAGCCTCACGATGGAAAGATCATCGTACATCTCGTATAGCTCGTCATTGTAGCGGCTCCTCCATAGTCCTTCCACACATGCGGTGCCATAAATCCTTCTGAGCATTGTCTTCTGGAAAGTGGTAAAGAGGGGTTTGTTAAATATGGACAGAGTCCATATCTCATAGGCTGAGACTACAAATGGTCTTTACAGTCCCAGCTTCGTCCGTTGCGACAGGTATTTTGCTTTTCGTCTCGTTAATCTCCAGGTTTAGTGCCGCTCGCTTGATCCTGTGGTAAGCTTCTGCTACATAGGCGACCCTCAAACCAATGATGTCTATTTCTTCAGCGTATGCCAGGCTCTGGATTGACTTATAGAAGATGGTCCCTGAAGTTTCCACCTCCGAGTCACACGGATGGCTTTCTTTAGCGCCTGATTGTAAAGGAGACTGGCAAGTTCATCTCCCTGGCGCCGGCCCTTGGTGGGAGCAAAGGACCCTGAGAGTTTTCCAGCCAACTTTATCTGGCATATGATTTTGGCCATCGTCATTCCTACAAGCCTGGTAAGCTTGACCGGGATTTCCTGCAAAATAAGGTTGAAGATATGCGGCCTATATTATGCACAAACAAGTTATAACACACATGAGTTTGTCTCGTATTGTGCCACTGATCTTACATTTCCACTGCAAATATAAACATTTTCCTACAAAAGGAAACTCATCCAACTAGTAACTCCATTAGTGTCCCGAAAGTTGAAGGAGAACGAACAATCCCCCCATATGTCAATCAGCCCTACAGTTTCTCAATGCTTCAGATTTGATGGTCAAACCCGTCCATCGCGCGTACTCGCTCGCTAATGTCTCAAGGCATCAAGGCACAGCGTAATGCTGTCTGACTTCGTTTGCGAGGGTTCAAGTTGGCAAGGGCGCCGCCACACATGTGTACTAACATTGACCACCATAACGGTTGCGTGACGAGTGTGGATCCGATGCATCATGCCAGCCCGGCCTACCAAATGCAATCTGCCGACAGAAAATTCGCCCGGTTTGCTGCAGCAGCCGTGACGGTACCACCACCAGCTCGTCGGCTTGGTCCAATTAGATGGAGCGATCTTCGACGGATCGTGTCCTAACCGGCGATAGAAACGGTGCACAAAATTAAGGGCGGCCAAATATAATTGCAACAATTATTCTTCTCCGGCTGCTGCTGCTGTCGGTTCTCGTTTGGATGGTGGCATGCAACGAGGATGCATGCTCCGCGCCAATGCATTGCGCGTTTTAATGGTTTCATGTTGCACGGGGCATAGAATCGGCAATGGTATTTTGTCCAGACAAAACTATTTTCTTGCACGTTCTTGTAACGATTTTCTTCTACTTAAAAATCGTACAAGTTGTCTATCTTCTTTATTGTTGTCGTATATTTGAACTTTTAAAAACTTTGAGACTAATTAACAGCTAAAAAATCCTTTGAAAAGTTGTTTGTTTGTTAGCTAACTTCTACGATTTTCGTCTGCTTTAAATCACTGGGTGATTTATATGCCACAACTTCCAAGTAGCCAAGTCAGGCCACAAACCAACCCCCCTTACAAACTACCTACTCTCCCCGTCTCAGCATCGCCACTTCGACGGCTTTTCCAGTCGGCTTCGAAAGAAGTTTCATCAAGTAAAGCACAAGCGGTTTGCGACTGCCATAAAACGCTAAAAAGCTGTGCGATGTCATGTTAAAGAAGCTGCCCAACCTTACCACGGAAACACAAACACGCGGGGGCACCAAACGGACTTGACGGGGTGGGGCGCGATGGTTGGTAATTGATTGATGTTTTCGACTCTGCACCGGTTGGTTCAGTCTCTCTTTTTTGCCTTCCTCTTCTTGTTCAATAGTTTTTGAAGACTTGAAGAAGCAGTTGATCGAATTGCACTTTTGGAAGTGTTCGGTGGCAGGCGAGAAAATAGACGGAAGGTGACTCAACACCGGTCGGTAAAACTTTTATCATCCCCATCATCATCAGCGCATCATCTACACGGTCCCCCCCCCCCTGCCCCGTGGTCCGATCCGGTGTGAGATCTGTCCAGCAGCGCTTTGGCGATGAAAAACGACGAAAAGTGTGATCCAGTTTGTGGCTGGCCTGGTCTGGCCCGCTGACTGGCCGATGGTGTTCCGCAACACCATCCTTTTCGTTCCAATCTGATTGCGATCTGTTATGGCTCGGGTATAGCCTTGGATCTTTTCCACTTTGCTTTTCCCGCTCTTTCTCTTTCTTCATTCGTCGTAGGTTTTTCCTGCTGGCCCACCACACTTTTGTCGGCACTACTTGGTCGCGCGCGAAGGTAAACCTGGCGTTTCTTCTGTGTAGGTTGGGGGAGCTGGTTGGGTGGGATGGGATGGAGAGAGAGGGTCCATAATTTTTCCGACCTGCTCGAACGAACACGGCCACCAGTTTTTGGTCTCCCTCCCCTCCAACCCCTTATCCATCTTGCGTGAAGAATTGGCCACTAAAATACCGGGCCTGTGAATGCAGTTTTGCCAGTGCACATCTCTCTCGCTTCGTGTGATGTTTTAATCATAAGGTTTGGAAGGATTTTTTCTTTTCCTTAGGAAACCGGACACCTTGCGAGATGAGCGTTTGGTGCGTTTGGGCAAGTTGACCGTACACACCGTTGCTTAATTTATTTTTCGTTTCTCCCTTGCGGGGGATGAGTTACAAGTTTTGAGGGCAAATTTTTGCGCATTTGTGAAGCTCTCAAGCTGGAAAAAAAGCCTTCATCGAGATGGCGCGCAAAGCTAGCCGTGTTTTTTGGTTGGGAAATAAATGGTGCAAAGCACCGGATCGACAGCTGGGTGATGTGTAGTGTACCGACTTGTTTTTGCTGCTCTCTTTTTAATTTAATCTACTTGACTTGTCTGCTGCGGTCTTTGGGGTTAAGTTGTGTAAGATGAGGAAAAAAGTGATCATTTCGTAGTCATTTCCGGCTTTTCTGTCTGCAGTACACCGTTTTTCATCTCACTATTGACTGAATGGTAGAATGCTTTCAAAGGGTTTTTGTAGAATCTTACTTCCTTGCTCGGATTGCTGAATCATCTACGCATTCTGGGTCTCGATGGCTCGAACGAGGGCTAATTGGAAAATAGTTTTACACTACTATTAGCTGTACTAGCAGCAGCAAGGGGGTTTTATTCGAAAATGCTTCTTGGCTAAGGTCTCGGGAAACTCAAGTGTCCGTCTCCATCAAGTGAAAATCTTTGGTGGAATAAACCTATTGCTGTCACCGATTCGGTAGAATTACGCTATCGGGTTTGAAGATGCACCAGAGGAAAGTTTGATCGATAAATCGTACGATGTAAAAATTGTTTTGTGTTAAAACAAGTTGCTATAATGTGGAGCTCTATGAGCTGTTCAAAGACTTGCATATTGAATAGCGAGGCTCCAATAGGAAGGCGTTGTTATGAGAATAAACACCGAACGACTCAGAATTTCTTCCTTGACACTGCAATCTTGATAGGTATAGAGTACCAGTAGGTACTAGGATTGAAACCTCGATTCTGCCGTGTGGAGACTGGCGCCGCTATCGCCTCGACCACCGGACAGCCTCCGGATGACGCCAACTGTAAAGCCGTTTTACGCGCCATCAGCGATACTTGCGTCAGCATTATTGGGATAACTGATTGGAAGACGATGGCTCTCGAGAACTTCAACAGTTGCATTTCTAGTCCAAACTTCTAAGGGTCAGAACTTGATATCTTATGATTTTCATATGTGTAGATCGATAGCCAGCCGGTCGATCAGTCGATAACAAAGAGGATGAGTTTATTAGCAACACTGTAGGCTGAACAGTTAAGTGACCCATATTTTATCCAGGAGTATGTAGAATATATCCCGGCTTCAGGAAGGTACAATCTAATCACAACAAAGATTAATACTTGATCAAAGAGTACGATATTGATAGCTGTAGTCATGTAATAAGCTTTTCTAATTTTATCCTTCTCGTTATCATATTCTCCACAGACATTTTTGCTTCGTGACATTCACGCAACCTCGCTAGAACTAGAACTAGAATAGGAACGTGTTCTCAGTAGAGTTCAGTCAACTTGCCCTTATAATCGCTACCCCTTGGGCGACATTTTAAACAGCTTTCTTATCGCAATTCCCCCCTCTGAGACTCTCGAATGCATCTCGCTGCAAAAAGTAAAACGAACAGCATCAAAGCAAAGAAATTACAACAAGAAGTCACACAGGCCACCACCAAAAGCGGTCCGCGCGTGTTCTGTCCTGGTGTGTCGCTCCTCTTATCGTGATGACAGACCTTCGCCGGCAGTAATTTCTGTATCACTTCCACCATCTGTTGTTTCTCCTGCTCGGGTCCGAGGACTCCGTTACTTTCCCGGTTGTCTTCCTGGTCGATTTCAACCTGGTGAGACAACCGTCGGCGACGGTACGTGCATCTTGTTGCATTTTTGCATTTTGTGGCGGTGTACATATCGCCACAACAACAGGCAAGGTAGAATTGTGCGCGACTGAGAGGAAGAAAGGGGGAAACTGTAATTGAAGACGAGAAATAGAGATTGTGTGATCCATCCACCAAGTGAAAGGGGTCAGGTGGAAATGGATTAAGGGTTGGGTGAGAGGAGGGGATGCGATGGGATGGGGCGGGCAAAAAGTGGTGGGATGCAGCGTGACATCAATTGCAGTTCTCATTTCTCCTCGGTGTGCATTTGAGTGTGACAGGTGAAAGCCAACTCGCCGGGAAGAAGCAGGAGTCGACTCCACTCCACAAGACCGCGAGCCCGTGGATGAAAAGGGGTTTAAAATGCGAAGTAAAATAAATATTAAAGAAAACACATCGTTCAGGAACAAATCTCGCTGGAAATCTCGCAACACTTTCAACGCGGTGAACCTCCCGGTTAGATTATGACGAGTGCATGGGGCAGAACGCTCCTTCGGCCGTACGCGCCTTCCGGTGCCTTAGCTGCACCGCTGTTTGATGTGGGATTAAATGCAACGGGCAACATAAATAAATAAACGTGCCCCCGCCGCTTTTGATTCTATGCAAATATGAAAGGCAGCACCTTTTTTTCACCGCATGTAACGGGAATGCCGAGAGAGCAAGAGCCAGCAACCAAGACAGATAACAGATCCTTCTCCCTGGGCAGATCTCCAGACAAGGCCACTGCACGTCTGCTGGAGTTGGTGCTTTAGTAGTACAAGCTAGAGCTGGTTAGCTGGCGAGACAGATTGGAATAGATTGTGGGCTCTGTGTGGAGTGACTCGTGAGTGAGGAAAAGCAAGAAACTCAACAAAAAATATAAAACCTGACCCGCCGTCGTTACCTGATCGCACCCTAGCGGTGTCTAAAAACGTTAGACGCGGAAATACCTGAACCCAACTTCCTCGCTGTTCGCAGCTTGGTGAAGGATATCGTTTTGCAGCTGGTGGTACAGAGGGCAGCTGACATGACATAATTGAGGCAAAAAAAATCTACGTGGGCAACTTTCAAACTGTGTCTGTAGCTGGTTTGGGGGAGTTGGTTCTATTGGGATTTTGGTATAACCTTCTGCTTCTTCTTCCTTGGCACTACAACCACGAAAATGTCTCGGCCCGCCATTGCTGGCTTTCTGTGACTTGGAATTATCGGTAGCTGGATAGTCCTCTAAACGAGGAGGCGATCTGGATAGGATTTGAACCCCGGTCCTACCGGAAGGCCGGTACCATTATCGCCTCGGCATCCAGCCCTCCCTGATATAAATTATACATTTGAAATACCTGTTCGAAACAAAAATAAAAATAATGATGAAAATTCTTAAAATTCTAACTAGATGAATCACAGTGCCTTGTGCATGAGTGATGTATCATTCATTTGGAAAAAAAAATCTGTAAAAAGGTTACAATACCTACCTGTTACTAAGATCACGAGTTGCGTCATGGCGCTTAAATAGCAGCCAATCTCATACGACTCATGAAACGATCGTATGATCGCAAAGCGATTACTCAAGGCATGGACGAGGTGGCAGGGAAATAGGTGCAATTCAATTTGGTGGGACTAATGCTAGATTGCATATTATGATCACTTAGCATATATTTTATATATTTCGATGAGAACCTTAATATTGATCAAACTCTTGCGCTATCACTATTTGGCGATATAGAAAAAAAAACGTATAAGGCAATACGGCCAGGCAGTCCAGCATGAATAATCAACAATGCTATTAATTCGCAAAGCCAATTTGGTGGGACTTATTTTACATAGTTTATTGTGAGCTTCTAGAATGCTTTTTGCATTTGCTTTTTGTATTACTTTACCTTCATCTATCAACATTCGAAACTTTATACGTTCGTTCGTCATACAATGTCGATATGCCACCCAATTTACCAGCCATTTAAGAATACCACCCCGTTTGTTAAGGACCGGGTCCGTTTCTTTGTTCTTCCACCATTCACTCCTAACTCACACGACACAAGCATGTGCGTACGGTACGTTGCATTTCGGTAAAGTGATCCCCGGGGGGGCGGGGTAAAGGTTTGAAATTCTAAACTCACCGCTTTCGTGCGCTCGCTCTTCAATGTTTCGGAACATTGAATCCATCTAGGCTGGGGTTGATGGGGCGTAAGCAGATCTCGGCATGGCATGGCATGCCCACCAGATTGCTGCTCAGGCCGTTGTCAGTATGTGTCCTGTTCCTTTGGTTGTGCTTTTTGTTAAGTGTGTTGGAGAAAGAAATTGATGTTGTAGAGGCTTAAAGCAATCAGTGTTTAGAGTGTGAATATCACCAGAAAAATACTTAAAGCTGATTATTGTAAAGTCTGTCCACTGTATTGTTAATAAATGTAGCGGATGAGCTTGGTAAAATTATGACTCTTGAGAGAATTTTATAGCAAAAGTGTCATCTGTACTTTGTATGAATGTAGTCCTTTGAAATGTTTTAAGCATACTTACTTACTTACTTATACGGCGCGCTACAACCGTTTCGAGGTCTTGGCCTGTAGCAACAATACTCGTTTAGCGATGGTCCGTCGTCTTCCAATCGATTATCTCGGCCGTTCTGGCGGACGCCACTCTATCTCAATTGGGACCTACCACGCCTTCTCTGTTCGTGTGGACGGCCTAAAAGGGCTTTACGGGCTGGGACGCCTGGTGTCATTCTCATGACGTGACCAGCCCACCGGAGCCTCACGATGGAAAGATCATCGTACATCTCGTATAGCTCGTCATTGTAGCGGCTCCTCCATAGTCCTTCCACACATGCGGTGCCATAAATCCTTCTGAGCATTGTCTTCTGGAAAGTGGTAAAGAGGGGTTTGTTAAATATGGACAGAGTCCATATCTCATAGGCTGAGACTACAAATGGTCTTTACAGTCCCAGCTTCGTCCGTTGCGACAGGTATTTTGCTTTTCGTCTCGTTAATCTCCAGGTTTAGTGCCGCTCGCTTGATCCTGTGGTAAGCTTCTGCTACATAGGCGACCCTCAAACCAATGATGTCTATTTCTTCAGCGTATGCCAGGCTCTGGATTGACTTATAGAAGATGGTCCCTGAAGTTTCCACCTCCGAGTCACACGGATGGCTTTCTTTAGCGCCTGATTGTAAAGGAGACTGGCAAGTTCATCTCCCTGGCGCCGGCCCTTGGTGGGAGCAAAGGACCCTGAGAGTTTTCCAGCCAACTTTATCTGGCATATGATTTTGGCCATCGTCATTCCTACAAGCCTGGTAAGCTTGACCGGGATTTCCTGCAAAATAAGGTTGAAGATATGCGGCCTATATTATGCACAAACAAGTTATAACACACATGAGTTTGTCTCGTATTGTGCCACTGATCTTACATTTCCACTGCAAATATAAACATTTTCCTACAAAAGGAAACTCATCCAACTAGTAACTCCATTAGTGTCCCGAAAGTTGAAGGAGAACGAACAATCCCCCCATATGTCAATCAGCCCTACAGTTTCTCAATGCTTCAGATTTGATGGTCAAACCCGTCCATCGCGCGTACTCGCTCGCTAATGTCTCAAGGCATCAAGGCACAGCGTAATGCTGTCTGACTTCGTTTGCGAGGGTTCAAGTTGGCAAGGGCGCCGCCACACATGTGTACTAACATTGACCACCATAACGGTTGCGTGACGAGTGTGGATCCGATGCATCATGCCAGCCCGGCCTACCAAATGCAATCTGCCGACAGAAAATTCGCCCGGTTTGCTGCAGCAGCCGTGACGGTACCACCACCAGCTCGTCGGCTTGGTCCAATTAGATGGAGCGATCTTCGACGGATCGTGTCCTAACCGGCGATAGAAACGGTGCACAAAATTAAGGGCGGCCAAATATAATTGCAACAATTATTCTTCTCCGGCTGCTGCTGCTGTCGGTTCTCGTTTGGATGGTGGCATGCAACGAGGATGCATGCTCCGCGCCAATGCATTGCGCGTTTTAATGGTTTCATGTTGCACGGGGCATAGAATCGGCAATGGTATTTTGTCCAGACAAAACTATTTTCTTGCACGTTCTTGTAACGATTTTCTTCTACTTAAAAATCGTACAAGTTGTCTATCTTCTTTATTGTTGTCGTATATTTGAACTTTTAAAAACTTTGAGACTAATTAACAGCTAAAAAATCCTTTGAAAAGTTGTTTGTTTGTTAGCTAACTTCTACGATTTTCGTCTGCTTTAAATCACTGGGTGATTTATATGCCACAACTTCCAAGTAGCCAAGTCAGGCCACAAACCAACCCCCCTTACAAACTACCTACTCTCCCCGTCTCAGCATCGCCACTTCGACGGCTTTTCCAGTCGGCTTCGAAAGAAGTTTCATCAAGTAAAGCACAAGCGGTTTGCGACTGCCATAAAACGCTAAAAAGCTGTGCGATGTCATGTTAAAGAAGCTGCCCAACCTTACCACGGAAACACAAACACGCGGGGGCACCAAACGGACTTGACGGGGTGGGGCGCGATGGTTGGTAATTGATTGATGTTTTCGACTCTGCACCGGTTGGTTCAGTCTCTCTTTTTTGCCTTCCTCTTCTTGTTCAATAGTTTTTGAAGACTTGAAGAAGCAGTTGATCGAATTGCACTTTTGGAAGTGTTCGGTGGCAGGCGAGAAAATAGACGGAAGGTGACTCAACACCGGTCGGTAAAACTTTTATCATCCCCATCATCATCAGCGCATCATCTACACGGTCCCCCCCCCCCTGCCCCGTGGTCCGATCCGGTGTGAGATCTGTCCAGCAGCGCTTTGGCGATGAAAAACGACGAAAAGTGTGATCCAGTTTGTGGCTGGCCTGGTCTGGCCCGCTGACTGGCCGATGGTGTTCCGCAACACCATCCTTTTCGTTCCAATCTGATTGCGATCTGTTATGGCTCGGGTATAGCCTTGGATCTTTTCCACTTTGCTTTTCCCGCTCTTTCTCTTTCTTCATTCGTCGTAGGTTTTTCCTGCTGGCCCACCACACTTTTGTCGGCACTACTTGGTCGCGCGCGAAGGTAAACCTGGCGTTTCTTCTGTGTAGGTTGGGGGAGCTGGTTGGGTGGGATGGGATGGAGAGAGAGGGTCCATAATTTTTCCGACCTGCTCGAACGAACACGGCCACCAGTTTTTGGTCTCCCTCCCCTCCAACCCCTTATCCATCTTGCGTGAAGAATTGGCCACTAAAATACCGGGCCTGTGAATGCAGTTTTGCCAGTGCACATCTCTCTCGCTTCGTGTGATGTTTTAATCATAAGGTTTGGAAGGATTTTTTCTTTTCCTTAGGAAACCGGACACCTTGCGAGATGAGCGTTTGGTGCGTTTGGGCAAGTTGACCGTACACACCGTTGCTTAATTTATTTTTCGTTTCTCCCTTGCGGGGGATGAGTTACAAGTTTTGAGGGCAAATTTTTGCGCATTTGTGAAGCTCTCAAGCTGGAAAAAAAGCCTTCATCGAGATGGCGCGCAAAGCTAGCCGTGTTTTTTGGTTGGGAAATAAATGGTGCAAAGCACCGGATCGACAGCTGGGTGATGTGTAGTGTACCGACTTGTTTTTGCTGCTCTCTTTTTAATTTAATCTACTTGACTTGTCTGCTGCGGTCTTTGGGGTTAAGTTGTGTAAGATGAGGAAAAAAGTGATCATTTCGTAGTCATTTCCGGCTTTTCTGTCTGCAGTACACCGTTTTTCATCTCACTATTGACTGAATGGTAGAATGCTTTCAAAGGGTTTTTGTAGAATCTTACTTCCTTGCTCGGATTGCTGAATCATCTACGCATTCTGGGTCTCGATGGCTCGAACGAGGGCTAATTGGAAAATAGTTTTACACTACTATTAGCTGTACTAGCAGCAGCAAGGGGGTTTTATTCGAAAATGCTTCTTGGCTAAGGTCTCGGGAAACTCAAGTGTCCGTCTCCATCAAGTGAAAATCTTTGGTGGAATAAACCTATTGCTGTCACCGATTCGGTAGAATTACGCTATCGGGTTTGAAGATGCACCAGAGGAAAGTTTGATCGATAAATCGTACGATGTAAAAATTGTTTTGTGTTAAAACAAGTTGCTATAATGTGGAGCTCTATGAGCTGTTCAAAGACTTGCATATTGAATAGCGAGGCTCCAATAGGAAGGCGTTGTTATGAGAATAAACACCGAACGACTCAGAATTTCTTCCTTGACACTGCAATCTTGATAGGTATAGAGTACCAGTAGGTACTAGGATTGAAACCTCGATTCTGCCGTGTGGAGACTGGCGCCGCTATCGCCTCGACCACCGGACAGCCTCCGGATGACGCCAACTGTAAAGCCGTTTTACGCGCCATCAGCGATACTTGCGTCAGCATTATTGGGATAACTGATTGGAAGACGATGGCTCTCGAGAACTTCAACAGTTGCATTTCTAGTCCAAACTTCTAAGGGTCAGAACTTGATATCTTATGATTTTCATATGTGTAGATCGATAGCCAGCCGGTCGATCAGTCGATAACAAAGAGGATGAGTTTATTAGCAACACTGTAGGCTGAACAGTTAAGTGACCCATATTTTATCCAGGAGTATGTAGAATATATCCCGGCTTCAGGAAGGTACAATCTAATCACAACAAAGATTAATACTTGATCAAAGAGTACGATATTGATAGCTGTAGTCATGTAATAAGCTTTTCTAATTTTATCCTTCTCGTTATCATATTCTCCACAGACATTTTTGCTTCGTGACATTCACGCAACCTCGCTAGAACTAGAACTAGAATAGGAACGTGTTCTCAGTAGAGTTCAGTCAACTTGCCCTTATAATCGCTACCCCTTGGGCGACATTTTAAACAGCTTTCTTATCGCAATTCCCCCCTCTGAGACTCTCGAATGCATCTCGCTGCAAAAAGTAAAACGAACAGCATCAAAGCAAAGAAATTACAACAAGAAGTCACACAGGCCACCACCAAAAGCGGTCCGCGCGTGTTCTGTCCTGGTGTGTCGCTCCTCTTATCGTGATGACAGACCTTCGCCGGCAGTAATTTCTGTATCACTTCCACCATCTGTTGTTTCTCCTGCTCGGGTCCGAGGACTCCGTTACTTTCCCGGTTGTCTTCCTGGTCGATTTCAACCTGGTGAGACAACCGTCGGCGACGGTACGTGCATCTTGTTGCATTTTTGCATTTTGTGGCGGTGTACATATCGCCACAACAACAGGCAAGGTAGAATTGTGCGCGACTGAGAGGAAGAAAGGGGGAAACTGTAATTGAAGACGAGAAATAGAGATTGTGTGATCCATCCACCAAGTGAAAGGGGTCAGGTGGAAATGGATTAAGGGTTGGGTGAGAGGAGGGGATGCGATGGGATGGGGCGGGCAAAAAGTGGTGGGATGCAGCGTGACATCAATTGCAGTTCTCATTTCTCCTCGGTGTGCATTTGAGTGTGACAGGTGAAAGCCAACTCGCCGGGAAGAAGCAGGAGTCGACTCCACTCCACAAGACCGCGAGCCCGTGGATGAAAAGGGGTTTAAAATGCGAAGTAAAATAAATATTAAAGAAAACACATCGTTCAGGAACAAATCTCGCTGGAAATCTCGCAACACTTTCAACGCGGTGAACCTCCCGGTTAGATTATGACGAGTGCATGGGGCAGAACGCTCCTTCGGCCGTACGCGCCTTCCGGTGCCTTAGCTGCACCGCTGTTTGATGTGGGATTAAATGCAACGGGCAACATAAATAAATAAACGTGCCCCCGCCGCTTTTGATTCTATGCAAATATGAAAGGCAGCACCTTTTTTTCACCGCATGTAACGGGAATGCCGAGAGAGCAAGAGCCAGCAACCAAGACAGATAACAGATCCTTCTCCCTGGGCAGATCTCCAGACAAGGCCACTGCACGTCTGCTGGAGTTGGTGCTTTAGTAGTACAAGCTAGAGCTGGTTAGCTGGCGAGACAGATTGGAATAGATTGTGGGCTCTGTGTGGAGTGACTCGTGAGTGAGGAAAAGCAAGAAACTCAACAAAAAATATAAAACCTGACCCGCCGTCGTTACCTGATCGCACCCTAGCGGTGTCTAAAAACGTTAGACGCGGAAATACCTGAACCCAACTTCCTCGCTGTTCGCAGCTTGGTGAAGGATATCGTTTTGCAGCTGGTGGTACAGAGGGCAGCTGACATGACATAATTGAGGCAAAAAAAATCTACGTGGGCAACTTTCAAACTGTGTCTGTAGCTGGTTTGGGGGAGTTGGTTCTATTGGGATTTTGGTATAACCTTCTGCTTCTTCTTCCTTGGCACTACAACCACGAAAATGTCTCGGCCCGCCATTGCTGGCTTTCTGTGACTTGGAATTATCGGTAGCTGGATAGTCCTCTAAACGAGGAGGCGATCTGGATAGGATTTGAACCCCGGTCCTACCGGAAGGCCGGTACCATTATCGCCTCGGCATCCAGCCCTCCCTGATATAAATTATACATTTGAAATACCTGTTCGAAACAAAAATAAAAATAATGATGAAAATTCTTAAAATTCTAACTAGATGAATCACAGTGCCTTGTGCATGAGTGATGTATCATTCATTTGGAAAAAAAAATCTGTAAAAAGGTTACAATACCTACCTGTTACTAAGATCACGAGTTGCGTCATGGCGCTTAAATAGCAGCCAATCTCATACGACTCATGAAACGATCGTATGATCGCAAAGCGATTACTCAAGGCATGGACGAGGTGGCAGGGAAATAGGTGCAATTCAATTTGGTGGGACTAATGCTAGATTGCATATTATGATCACTTAGCATATATTTTATATATTTCGATGAGAACCTTAATATTGATCAAACTCTTGCGCTATCACTATTTGGCGATATAGAAAAAAAAACGTATAAGGCAATACGGCCAGGCAGTCCAGCATGAATAATCAACAATGCTATTAATTCGCAAAGCCAATTTGGTGGGACTTATTTTACATAGTTTATTGTGAGCTTCTAGAATGCTTTTTGCATTTGCTTTTTGTATTACTTTACCTTCATCTATCAACATTCGAAACTTTATACGTTCGTTCGTCATACAATGTCGATATGCCACCCAATTTACCAGCCATTTAAGAATACCACCCCGTTTGTTAAGGACCGGGTCCGTTTCTTTGTTCTTCCACCATTCACTCCTAACTCACACGACACAAGCATGTGCGTACGGTACGTTGCATTTCGGTAAAGTGATCCCCGGGGGGGCGGGGTAAAGGTTTGAAATTCTAAACTCACCGCTTTCGTGCGCTCGCTCTTCAATGTTTCGGAACGTTAGAACTCCACCGTTGGCTTTGAAATTTTGGGCTCCAGAGCACCACACACACACACAAACACATTCCTATGGTTTCACCGATCGAATGGCATCATCGGTGCCGCCGGAGTGTGTAAAAGCCAGATTGCGACCATTTCAAACCCGTTGATCGTGAATCTCGTGGAGGAATCGCTCGAGGCAGGCAGTGGTTGGAATCGGTTGCAATCGGTTGCGCTCTCGCCATCCCGACTAAACCACCACCGCCACCACTTCCCGAGAATGCAATCGATGATGACGCAATCCGATGCCAGCGACGACGGCTCTGCAACGTGGCAATGGGATGTTAAAAATGGGGCTAAGGTTTCAGCACACACACACACGAGCACAGCCAGCAATGGGAGGAGGGTTCGGGTGTGTGTGCCTGACGTTGATTGTTGCCTGTCGATCGTTTAAGTCGAGCAACTGTGAGGAGGAACAGCAGTGGCTCTGGGTAAATGGGGTTCGACTGCAACGATCGCCTGTTTTTCCGTTTGAATGATTTCGCTATGCACATGAGTGACGATGCGCCAGTTAAATTGCGGAAAGCGATATGTGGCCGGCGGCCCGGGGTGTGGGAGGAGTTTTTTTGCTTTTCTATGCTTTATTAAATATTGCAGCTTAATGCGTGCTGAAAGTACTTAATTAGTATTAATTATTTAATTTTATTTACAAGCTAGGAAAAATTCGCTTTAAACTGACAGTTGCATTAAAATTTTATAATTCTTGGCGATAAAATCTTCAATGTCTGAATTTTTAGTACAATGTTGTCCCCGAACTCTTAATGTCTCGAAGAATCTCTAGAAAAAGTCTTTGATCGTTTTCGCCAACTCCAACTGTGATGCAATCCAGTTCCATAGCGCTTACAGACTGCACCTCCTTAGTTCGCATTGCACATTCGATGCAATTGACATTTACCGCAAATTAACCTGTTGTCTGTGGGTATTATTTAGCTGTTTTTCCTACTCCTCCTTCCCAATTGTGCCTTCGGCGCGCGCTATATATTGTAAACCACAAACCAACGAGGCCTACTCCTGGGCGCAGGCCTATATTTTTAGAGCACAAAATGGGTGAAATGCATTCGACGTTGGCTGGCTGGCTGGCTGGCTGGCTGGCTGGCTGGCAGTGTCTTCTCGGTAACCACACGAGACCGTGCTTCGACGGGAAATTGGAAAAATTATCTCTCTTCACGCCATTCACCCACAGGCACGACCACCGAAAGCATAGCAGGCATGCATGGGCCCCTTCATGCCAAACGTGGCCAAGAATCGAAAGAAGGCATTTTGTATTGTTTTTTGTGGCTGCCTTGTTGGAGGCTAGATAAATCGTGATCGATTCTACAAAACGGGCGATGTTCTGCTGAAACAAATAGGTAAACTCGGTTATTGTTTTTTTTTTTTTTTGTGGGGGATTTGCTATGGGACTTGTGAATATTGTTTATCGTCTCATCTCCTGGCTGGTAATGGCGTGAGCTTCAATGTGCATATTCGTGATTGCAGACAATTGTATCGGCAACGTGGGGGGAGGTTCCTGTGGATCCATTTTTAAGGTATCAATTTATTGTATCGCATGTTGCAAAGTATTGTTTGCCACCGGGTTTACACTTCAAATATTTTTATATTTTAAAATAGGACTCAAGAAGTAACTTGCTTTTCCTCTGATACTGATCTGTCGAGGTTTCGAAAACTCTCCACGATTTAAATTTTATTCATTGAAAGCTCATTAAACTCTTGCAGTGGCAAAAAAGGAGGCTCATGATGTGATTAATTTTTATCGACATTTCTCTTTCTGGAAATGCATTATTTTCACCTCGACCACGGCTGTTTTCGTCTTCTGCCAGCCACAACATCATTAAACCACGTGAGAGTGGCTTCCGTTTCAATTAGCCCTTCTTGTTAACCCATCTCACGAACTCGAGCCGAGCCCCCCGCTCGTCATGAGCTGAAAAACGGTTCGTGATTTAAAAAATTTACTTACGATTGAAACAGCAAACAAAGAAACGCGCTTACAACAAATCTCAACTGTTTGTGAGCATCAATCGGTTAGTCCACAGTTTCGCTCAATCTGCTACTCTCCCAGGGGACCTCTCATCCCGTCAAATGGATGTCTGTGCATCGCTTCACGTCCTGTTCGTTATTGGTGCAGCTGCAACGTCTGCGAACGGGGACCACGATGGGACAGTCATTTTCTATCTCTATTTCGACACACGACCGTCAATCCCTCGTTCTTCTCCTCGGTAGAAAACAATCATTAGGGCAAGCAGAAGACATAAAGGAGAACACCAAAATCGAAACGGTACGTCGAACGGACCAAAGCCCATTCAATAATTTAGTCATGTTTACGGGGTGGAGGTCCGTCTGTCTGTCAAATGCGTTGCACTTTCTTCTCGTCAGCTGCATTCGAGCTCTCGGAATCGAAGCTCATTAGAGCAAATGGCGAACGGAATGGGGTGCATAAAAGCGTGTATTTATTTACACTTTGTTGTCCGGCTTTTCGGATCGTTGCGGTCGGTTGGTAGCCAGAAAGGATAAATCAATGCTAAATTACGTTCGACTGTAAAACGTGTGGTGTGGCGTTGTTGTTGAAGACTAGCATAGGTTGAGCAATTTTTCTTCTTCTAAAAATAAGGCAAAAATCAATAAAAGCGGTTGTAGGACAGAGTTTGTGCTAGATTTAGCATGATTTTTTTTCTTGATGGCTTGCTGTTATTATGCATAGTTCAAAGCAGGTGAACGCCTATTTATCAACCTGAAAAAAAATTTTAATCGACTTACAAGCATATATTCTTAAGACATTATCTTGTAGATCCTATGACGTTGAAATCAACAATGTTAATTTATATTGTAAGACTCCATCGAGAGTTTCAAGCTAAACCCTGAGCTTGACTGTACAGATGATTTTATTTTCTGAACGCAAAACCCATTGACTTAAGATGTATGCGGCGTATTCTATTTAAGAATATTAATATTAATATTCTCTATTAATAGAGTTAATTTAAAGTGAATGGCAACATTGCCAAGAATATACAAAAAAACTAAATTCATACATTTTATTTGATCTAATCTGAGGGGTGAGATTCCTTTGCAACACTCTCATCTTCTCCTGCTCAGAGTCTCCCAATAGGAGCGCATAAGGACAGTGTCAACAGCAACTTCTAATGGGCTTCTTCGACATGCCCTTTGTGCTTTGACAAAACGATTTGTAACATGATTACCTCCTTCAACACGAGAACAAAAGCGGACATCTTTTACCAATGAGGTGATGGATCTTTCCTGCTCTGCGTCCAGTTAAAACTCGTCGTCGCTTGGGTTCAGAATAGGGCGATCAGCCATGTTGCTGTTAGAGTCAACCTCGACAAGTCAACATTCATTCACTCCATCATTCGTTCATGGGTTCCGTGGGTGTGTGTGTTTAGGTCTGGGTAGGGGTGGACAAATTGACCGAGCGTAAAAATAAACCCCCAAATCGGTAGCATTTTTTGGAATTTTTGGACTAGTGCGCTCTGCTCGGCCTTCGCCAAGAAACATACCCATTATGGGCGAGTTTTTCACTGCCCT
Source organism: Anopheles stephensi (assembly GCF_013141755.1). NCBI lineage: Eukaryota > Metazoa > Arthropoda > Insecta > Diptera > Culicidae > Anopheles > Anopheles stephensi. The sequence goes on from NC_050203.1 coordinate 21,856,051, forward strand.
AAAAATAGTAGTTTTCCCCCAAACGACCGTGTTGTGCCAGGCTAGTGGAGTTGAGTATGCGAGGGAAAGATAGTGAGTTGGCGTTGGAAGTGAAGGCAGAAATGGATTTGTTGACGGGCTTTTTGATGCCCCATCCCAAGCAAAGCCAGACCCCTCTCTCTGCCCATTCGCTCCACGACTCCAACGACAACAACAACAACAACAACAGCAGGGAAACAAAACACGGAAATTCCACCTCTTAATCGCTTGCCATCTGATAGCAGTCCTAATACTAATCGTTTCGTTTCGTTTTTCTTTCTTCCATCAAACAGAGTGTTCTGGGTGCGATTTCGGCGTATTCCCGGGAGGAGTCCAGCGAGAGATGTCGTCAAATTCCTGCTAATCCGAGTGACATCGATACTAAAACTTCTTCGCCGACAATCATCGCCAAGGGGGCCTGCGTACCACCACCACCGAACCATTCGTTCAAAGAACCGCCTCACATTACGCCATTTGGAAAGTGACACCCGCCAGGCGGTGGGGGGGGGGGGAAAGAAGAAACGAAATGCCTTGAAGCGTGCTCCACTGCCTTGAAATTAAGCTGTTCAGATTCGGCGTTGGTGTGCTCCAAATTCCACGAGTAGTGCCTTCTCGCTGGCCAGCTGGCTGGCTTGGCTGGCTGCACATTTAGCTGCACAAGCGATTATGTGGGCGACACAGGCGAGCGAGAGACTGCACAGAACGATAAACGTGAGGACTCTGCTTGCGCCCCGTCCAGCAGAAAAAAGGCATCCCAAACCGAGCAACATCAACCTTGGCGTACGATCGAAACCGATCGATCAATCGATCGTTCGCTCGCTGTGAAGTGTGTGTGTGCGCGTTTGTTCCAACCATCCAAACACCACGGACGGTGATGAATGAACGGACGGACGGGATTGCGTTAAGAGGCAATCCAAGGATTGATTAATGCGCACTATTTTTTGCTTCAATTTTATTATCTCATTAATTATCATGCCTTTGTGTGTCCGTTATCTGTGTCCACTGTCATCTTACTTTAAAGCCCCTCTTTATTTTCGTTTTTGATTAAGTGTACAACCATGTTTAACTGATTTCGGTTTTTTTCTGGTTGCTCTTTTTAGGAGTTCGCGACAATTTTTGTGTTCAGCAGCCACTAATTGCGTGTGAATGTAATGGAGGCGACAACAGCAGCATGAAGTGAAGTGGAATTAAAATTGTGTTTCGAAACGAGCAATCAAAGGAAGGATAAAAGCTAGAACGAGCAGCGTGTAACGTGTGTAACGACTTAACGTGTTTGTGCGTGTGTCCTTTCTCACGACGTAAGGAAAAACGGATATTGTACCGTGGATGGGAGCGTGAATGTTTTACAATCGCCCCATCCCATCCGATGGATACACCTTTCCCGGCCGGAAACGGATTAATGCTTCCGGCGAAAAGGAAGGTGCCGATCGTGTCCCGTATTTTAGTCACGTGTTAACCAAGTTCTTCCCGAACGTTGCTGCAATCCGTCCGTGTGTGTGGCGCGCGCGCGTTTGGCCACCGCGCAATGGCCATCCCTTAAGTGTGTGTGAGTGTGTCCCCGATAGCGTGTTGGGAAAACTCGTTGTGCCTTTCCGCGGACGGTATCGATTTTCTTCTCCCATTTTCCCTCCTCCCTGGGGGAAAAAACGCCGGGTTACAGTTTTGGGGGATCCTTCGATTCGAGACGGGGAGTGAGAAGAAGGCAGAAAACCCAAAAAGTTTTGTTGTGTCCACTGCCGGTGGTGTGTGCGTGTGTGTGGGAACGAGTTTCGGAAGGAGCCAAAAGAAAAAGGTTGTTGGAAAGTGGAAGCATTTGTTAATCGAAAAATTCGAGTGCAGTTTACGGCGTTAGTGGAAGGTGTTTTTTGCTAATTTTCTAATTACATTATTTTCTCGGTGCATCACGTGTGTGTTTAAAATATATATCAGCAGAAGGATCCGGTTGTCCTTTTGCCTTACGCTCTGTGGAAAATCTATCTGGTAGTGGAAAATCTATACGTATTAGTTTTCCCGTGCACGTTCCGCCCAAGGGTGCGGAGTAACAATATCGGTTAAAGGCGATAAATCTACGTAAAAGCAGGTTCGGACACACCTCGGCGAACATCGAGGTGACTCAAAGAGGGAACAGCGCAAGCGAACGATATGGACATCGGAATGGATCGGAGCGGTACGGATGCCGGTGTTGCCACCATTGGCTCACTGTTTCAGCACATCGTCAACGAGATGAAGGTAGGTGAACGAAAGGAATCCTTTTTTTTGCGAAAGACGGGATAAGGACCAACCCCCCAAAAAAAACCGATTGTATTGTTTTATGTATAATGTTGCGGACATTACTGATATAAATAAGGCGTCAAACATTAGGCACCATAAGGCCGTCACGTTGGTATCCTTAGCCGGGTGGAAGCTCTACCCCAAAGGGATATTCAAAGGTGGATTCCTCCGCATTACGATGCTTTCGGTGTTGGACAAAATTTAGGATCTCGCACGTCGTTTTGCGGGACCACCTTACTCGGGCCGGGTGTCCTCTTGGTTTAGTCACGTTTGCTTATTTGCTTGGTTGCGATGTTCCGCATGTCGGAGTTTTGTATTTTTTTGCGGAACAGTTTTTGGACCCTGCACTCCACCCTGACGGCAATTCTAAACCTTATTGGCTCTCCTGTTTTCTTCTCCCTAATCTACCCCCAATTGACTCGTTTGCGAGTATCGTTTGGCTGCAAAGGAGCGCGATGCGGATCTTTCTGTGCCCGTCTAACGATCCTTTTGCCAGGCCCGGTTTCTTCCTTTCGTTTCCTGTCCTCCGGCGAAAAAAGCATGTTTTTGTTTTAGTTATATGTTTCGTGTTTTCTTCGAACCAGCAGCAGGAAATGGAACGGAAACGCACCGCCAAAGGGCAATATACATAAACACTCGACACTAGTGCTGCATTGCTCTTCCGTACTGGTGGTGCTGCTGCATAACGATGTCACCCCGCAGCAGCACGAACCTTGCTGGTTCGAGGAGGGACGGACGGACGGGGGGGGAGCGAGCACGGAGAAAAGGAAATAAGATAAAAGTAATTCTTATTTTTAATCTCCGCCCAAGATGGCAGCGGCACGATCTGTCATAAATTCTCCATTCTTTCCTTTCCGCTCTCTTTCTCTCTCTCTCTCGTTCTCCCGTTCCTCGGTCCCTTACTGTATTTCTCGACTTTCTTGTTGGAAAAAAGGGACCATCCGCAAGATGAAGCGTATAGCGTTGTTCCGGTTTTTCGAACATACACGCACGTGCTCTCGTCTGAACCAGCTGAACCCTCTTCGGCTTTTGTGTCATATGTTGACAGTTTGAATTTTTGTTCTGTTCTTTTGTGTTTTTTGGGTCAATATGTTTTTGAATTATTGGTTAGCAGGTTTTTTCGTTTGTTTTATTTGCTTCAACTTTTCTTGTTTGTATCTTACTGATATCTTCTTTTTTTAGTTTATATTTATTTCGTGCCTTTAAATATTTTCCACATCAAGTTTAGCGTTCTACTTTGTGCTTTTTTATTTCTTTCCTTTTCTACTTTTTTCTAATTTTGTATTGATTTTGTTTTGTACTTGATAAATTCTGAGGCTTGGCTTATTTTTCATTAACGTATTTTGTTGATACAATTACTATGATAACAGTTTTACTCTCTGTCATGTGTTTAGTTATTAGTTATTAATTTTTAATCTTTAATTTCTACTCTTGTTTACTCTTTATTAACTCTTTTATTATCTCTGTTTATACTTATTCTTTTTTATCCAAACTTCTTTACTGTTTGTTTTCTGTATTTGTTTGATTGTATAAACAATTTTTGGTTTTTCTACTCTTGAAATATTTCCCATTTTATTTTTTTCATGAAATTTATTTATTTATAATTCCAGTATTACGGCATGACGCCGTATTGTCAACACCGCATATGTTGACGATTACATATTCACAAATATTAACAAGGCATTTCCTCCCTGTTATTCTGCCTTATCCCGGGCATGCTCGGTTGTCGGTGTGTGGAGATTGCAGTGTGGTTGTTCATGTCTATTGTGGTGGTTGTATTTTTTTTTTTTTTTTTTACATGAAAGTTCAATTATATTTTAATTTTTGTTATTTTTAAATGAGCTTTCTTTTCTACTAGTTCCAAATTTATTTTTTTCTCTTGTGTAATCATGAATTTTCCTTTCTTTAACATTTTAGCAGTTCAATATTTTGTTTTCATTTCTCATTTGGATTTGTTTATAGCTTTTTCATAATTTTTCTGGTTTATTTTCCTTCCTATAAACCTATCTGTTTTCTTCTCTCATTTCTTTTTATCTTCATTTCTGTTCTTCCATTCGCACAGACAGAACAGTTGTTAACAATAAACTCATCCCTTTTCTTCATGTTTAAATACAATCATGCGCTGTTCGCGTGCATGCCCTACAGTGAAGCTCGTGACCAGCTGAAATATCTCATAAAATTTCACCAAAAACACAGTGCCAGAGAGTTTTGTCTTAAGTACACACGAAAAAAATTCCCCATCCAGCGGTAGGAGAACATCCACTTAACAGTTAACGGTGCGCTTGAATCGGTAGATGCGCACGGGCTTTCAGTTTTCATTCTGACCTCCTAAAGGCGCAATAAAAAGGAAGAGGCGCACGCAACGGCTTATGCTGTGTGTGGTATGTGCATTAATTCATATTCCACTCATAAGCTTGTAAGCATAAGTAATGGTGAGTTGCATCGTACAGAGCTGAGAATCGGATGCGAAACGGACGGGACTGGGGGGGAAAGAAAGAAGGAAAGAATTGTGTCAAAAGTGTCGTAAAATGCACCGTGCAACACGCACATCGAGAAGAGAATCGTTCCGAGGGCGATGTTAAGAAAATGGGTCAATTTGGGGGTGTGACGTTTTTCGAATGGCACTTTAGCTTTGAAGTGTGCAACAACGAATTGAGGATCTTTAAAATGCTTCCCTCTCACACACGCTCTAACACAAAATTGATTCAATTCTGCTGCTATGACTTCTGCTCACTGACATCGTTAACGCGAGCCTGTTGGCTCAATATCTTTTCAACACCACTTTTCCATAATGCGACGATATATGTATATGTCAATAATGTACGCTTATTGAAATCAATCAAACTCGCGCCTTTTTGCTTCCACTTCATTGAAGCATATCAAAATCATATTATGCCTCTTTGCTTTGCCGGTAGTAGCGGCGAATGGTTTCCTTTTTTCTTCCCCCGTCATGGAAGATGAAGTTGACGAATCAATTCATAGGCGTGTGTGGAGCCCTTGTTACACCAGCTCGGGATGCTTTTTATTTTCGGGCTCCGTGGGGGCAAAACAGCAAGCCCGAGAATATAGGGCGATAAATGCGTGACATTTGAAATCGATCTATCAATCAACTCCACATTTACGCGTCGTCTCGCGCCTATTGTTGTTTCGACGCGAGCCTTTTTTCTTTGCCTGGCACGTGATAATCTAATTCATACGCGCGCGCTCGGCACATAAATAAATAAAACCTCACACACACACACGCATGAGACGTGTTCGATCTGGGCATTTTGGGTGAGTAAGACGGTAAGACGTTGCTTTTGGCACCCCCATAAACGTGTTGATGGCGAGACCTAGATCGACGACTTTTGCACGATCGATCATGGGTTGCTAACAATGACAGACAGATTTATGCTTCAGCGAGCCATCACATCCGTATTATTCGTATATGTGAAGGAGGAGGCAAAGTTTACGCATCGCATGACAGAAAGAAAAACGGGGTCGCGATCGATCGATCGCCCTTTACCTCTTTCGGTTTAGTGCGCGGGGGTATGATTAGCATAAATCCAACAGAGTTTAACGATGACTTTTCTTCCTTTCGTTGGAATTGTTGTGCAGATTATTTATTTTTCTCCAAATCTTTTACTTCTATTCCCTTTAACGGGGAAGCCACGATAATAAATATCTTGAAATTAAATTTCTTTTAATCAAAATAAACACGGGCGCGCGCGCACCCAAGGAAGCAGAGAGATACACCTTGCGTTTGTCTCGGTTCGTCAGCACGGGCGAGGGATTATTTTTAAAACGCACCAACAAACCGACAAAAGCCGCGTGGCCGCCGTGGCTTAGCACGCCACTTCGGCAGCAGCGGTAGACACACTTGAGACATACTAGTGGCGTGCAAAGGCGGACCGAGCTCAATCGCCCCACACGAGTTCAATCGCCTCCTGGCCGAAGGAAAACTGAAGATATACGTGCGTGTGCGCGCGCGTGTGTTGCACTGTTTTCCGTTTGGCGTGGTTTGTGTGTAGGTCAGCCTTCGGTACCGTGGCCGGACAGGGCTCGGCGGATGCCTAGGAAAAACAGGCAAATGATCGAACGAGGTGTGTACCCTTACGTATGTACTCCTCAGCATAGATAGGTCCGCACTTTGATGTTTGTTTTTTTTCAAACCAGACGGTACTGTAATTGTTATTTTTACACCTTGCCCGCATAAACTAAAAATTAATCTCGGCAGACGTGTGTGTGTGGATTTGAGCTTTGAGGTGTGTTTGAAGTGTTTGAAGACCAGGATAGTTAGGTTGGATGTGGATAGAATGAGAGTCGTTCGGATTGCTAGATGATGATTCGTCTATGCCTACTCCGATGAAACGTGTCTCAATCACGTAAACCTGTCTTACTTGATGCTTAATTTTCTAATAGGATTTTTAGTTTCTTCTTCTTCTTCTTCCTTGGCACTACAACCTCGAGAGGTATGGGTCGGCATTTTTTGGCTTTCTGTGACTTAATTTTACCTGTGGTAAAGGAGTCAGCCCTTCGCACAGGGAAGGCGGTCTGGGTAGGATTTGATTTCCGGTCCTGCCATGTGATGGCCGTCACCATTATTGCCTTGACCACAGGACCGCCCCAAACTGTTTTTAGTTTAGTAAATCTAAATTTTATAATTCTTACGATGTCGTGTGGATCATTATTTGATTTTTTTTAATTGTAATGCTGTACCTTACAGCAATCGACATAAAATACGAAAGGCAAAAATAGATTTCAAGCTAAATTAACTGTACATTATACCGTTGAGTGATTGATTCCTTATTTAAAAAAAAGATCATTTTGTTATGTAAATTGCATAGCTTAAAGGGGTATTCATAATCTAGGTTGAATACTTCAACGTTTTTTTGTTTATTTGAAATAGTTTTCTTAAATCAAATCATTCTTTTTCCATTGATTTATCTGTTTGCATTTGGTTTATTATGTAGTTTTTATAGGATTAGGTTGTTAAAAACCCGCACTTAATATTTGCTTTAAGTATATCATAATCATAATAATTCAATAAATTGCAAATGATGTTAGTTGAGATTGCTTATAGTAAAAAGTACTACTTTTAATGAACTACGATAACGAAGCTTCCTTTTTCGGCAATTATATCCAGATCATTTTTTTATTTCATAAATCCATTTTTTTTCTACATCCATCGTATGCAAGATCACGCACATATATGCAACGCATATTGCATAATAAATGAACGGTATCCACCAGAATCCGCTACACGACAGTTGCATTCGACCCGGTTCTAATAATAATTTATTCCGAAAATAGCTCTCTCTGCTGCTGCTGCTCTTCTGCCCGACTCTCGCGACTTGAATGCAACCCCGAACGGTTGCATAAGCCCGGAAGTTTGTTAATTCATCCGATCGAAAGGCTTCGAACAACCAAACTGCATTAATAAACACCACCGGCCATCATGTTCTGGTTTCTCTCCGACTGCACTGCGCTCGTGTGCTGTGGATCTTCGTTTGCAGCTGCAAGTATAAGAAGAGGAGATCCATCAGAAACCGCAAACGGGTGAAGATTCGCTACAAAAATTACCGTAACAGAGATGGCAATCAAGCGACGAGGGGATCAGTTTCGTAGAGTAGAATCTGGTTTTGTTCGTCACAATCTTCTCAACCGCCACATCCAATCTTTCTTGAACGTCAGGGTTGAAGCATTGGATGAGGAGGAAAAAAAAACAAACCAACACGCGTGGCCTCCAATTTCCGGCTGCATTTATTCGTTTTCCCTTCTCTTCTTCTTTCGCGTCGGATGCGCGCGGCGACGCCTGCTGATGTTGGCAAGATGCAACCCGGTGACTACGGTCTTCTACGGATCTTCTCCCGGGGAAAGACACAAGAGCACACTGTTGGCAATAATGTGCACCAGCGAAACCAGAAAAGTCGGCCCAGCAGACGACGGGATCATGTTCATTCATATACTCACGCAGCGGAGGAGGCGCTACATTCCCCAAGGGTCGTCCGCCGTGTATCGGTGGGCAGAAACTGTTGCGCTTTGTTTTTTGTAACTCGCCCATCACGACGCAGTGCAGTTAACTGCAACAGTGTGCATTTTAACGGTGTGTGTGGTTGCAGTAATCGTGTGCCGCGTCCGCGTTCGTTCAACCGCAATCGTTACTGGGTGTCTGTTGGGCGGATGCACGGTTATAACCGTGCTGGTGGTTCATCTCGTTTTCTCGGGAGGTTTTTTTGGGGTCTGGAGGGAAGGTTTAGAGAGGACCTGATAGAGGGCAGAAAGAAGAGCAGCAACGTACACAAACGCGTCTTTTGTGGGATGAGGATGGTGTTGGCTGATGTTGCGGAAGTATAGAAATAAAAAAAAAACAGATCAAGATCGTATTGAAGGTTGTGTAGAATTTTAAATGGATGATGAGGAAGATAGAGATGAGGATAGTTCCCTTGGGAGCAGGATTGGAAGTTTCAAACAACGACAACGACTTGTCAAGTTAGATCCAAGAAAATCTTATTCACAGTTAGGAAAAAGGCACTTTTAATCGAATGCTACATATTGGATGGAACATCAGCGTTATGTTAGCAATTTTTTTTCTAATTTGTTCCTTAAATTGATGTATATTATGACGAAAAAAGTAACTTTACTCTCTTAGATTAATGTCTATAAAAGCCGAATATTATACCTTTCACAAGGTTTGATCAGCTCGTAATATACAATATATGGCTGGTCCCACCATCAGCTTATATGGTCAAATGTTCCTGTCGGTGGGATGTTAGGATAATGGCCTTTATCTGATTGTTTTCGATTATCCAACTGATTGCTCAAGCTTTATTACTTCCTTTCTTAATCTTTCTGCTTCTATTTGTTTTATTTTTTTACATTTACTGCCTTTAGTCTATTTTTACTCATTTTTTAAGTATTCTTTAGAATTGCAGCAAAACATTTTTTTCTTTATTTTGTTCTCTTAGTCTTGGTACATCTCCTTTTCTCTATTTTTGTTATTTCCTGTATCTTTTTTTAAATTGTAATTGATGTTTTGAGTTTACTTCTTTATTTTAATTTAATTTCTTATTTATATATCTATTTTTCTAATTTTTGTCTGCTATTTTTCTATTACAAGCATATTTCTTTAATTTTATTTTACTAATAATTTCATTTTTCTTGTTTTTCTGTTTTAATTGTTTTTTTCTCATCATCAGTTTTTGGAATCAGAGCATTTTCTTGAATTGTTTTATATTATCTCTTGCTTATAAAATTCACTGAAATGAATCTTGAACAACAAAAAACTTGCTGCCCTTATTATTTCCTTTATTTACATAACATGTCCATTAACAGTCCTCTTATACGCTGCATCCATAAATGCAACCGGATTGCATCTTCAGATTGTCATTTCCGTTGGCGTTCTCGGTTTCCGCTTTCATCACTTTTTTTTCTTTTTTCTCACTTTTCTTCATTCATTTGAAGACTTGGAGAATGGAAGTTTCATTTGGTTTGATGCCTTATTACACTCCAACCCCTTTAAGACGGTTCCAGCAGTAGAACAGCCTGCAGAACTCTCGTTCACATGATCGAGTTTGATTGGAAACCTCCGAAAAACTGCTTCTTACTCGGTGGCGCAATTCTTCCGACGTGTATAGCGCTTCAGCACCGCGGGAACTCGTTCATGTTTTGGGCGGTTGGTTCGTTGGAGTACGCGCCTATTGCGTTAATTTAGTTTGATGAACTTCTCACACCACCAAGCGGTCGCATCTCGGGGGGGGGCGAGAAGTGTTGCAGCCGTTGCTTGCCTGCCGGGGGGTGTACCACCACACACATTGCGCAATGTTTTTAGGTGTTGGCGGAACACAAAAACGGCAACGATGACGATGGAGATACGATCATCCCTTTCGTGGATCTCGTGCCCATCCCCATATCGCTTCTGGTGTTTGCCGGAATGGTTTTCGTTGCGTTTTTTTGTTGTTGTTTCGGTTGAAGTTTTCATCAGCCTGGGAAGCAACGCTAATGAAACTGGCACCAACGTACATGCGTGTATCGATTCTCGCGTTTTTATTGTGGTTTTCTGCCACATATGGTATTTCCTTTTTCCTCCGGAAACTGACCGGTGGGCCCTGGGGTCTATGCGTGTGTGTGTTGTGACCAGCGGTAGCGTACATGACGAGCATTTTAATTTAAACGATTATTTCACCAACCATATAAGTTGCGCGATATTTGGCCGACCTCAACTCCGACGCTTTCCAGTTTTTCTGCTGTGAAAATTTCAAATTTAAAAACATTTGCGCAAAAATAAAATGCCAATTTTATTTCATAATCAGCAGCGATTGCTCTAACCGGATGTTTGTGATGCACATTGCTGTGTTGCGAGGGAGCGAGATTCGCGTGGTGTTAATGCACTTGGCACGTGGTTTCGAAACCCACGAAACCAGTCACCAAAACAAATCCACTCAAGCAACACTCATGCTGGTGGCTTATCTTTACAGCCCTCGAACCAGATGGTGGTGCTTCGTTCTCGGGGTGGAAAATAATGTTCTTAGTCAGCCATTCGTTAAACGCCTCCTTCACCTTTTTCCGCATTTTTTCCCTTTTTAGTGGAGCAAAAAAAATTAATCACCCCTTCTTATCTCATGTTGCAAAAAAATGGAATGTGCAACAGTGACGCCATATGTTTATTTTGTGCATTGCAAACATGTTGTGCTGTTATCAGTTTTGTGTTACAATTTCTTACTTTAAATAATTGTTATCTCGAGGATGATGGTTGTAGGGAGCGTAAATTGCATAGTTGATTGCTTATGGAGCAACATTTTTTAAATATTTTTTTAACAATGACATTGGAATAAAATTTCATTTGTTTAATACTTTATGGAAATAATTAAAATGTTCCGTTTTTAAAAGAAAATGACAATGATTTTTTCTCTCTAAGCTCCTTTCTTCCGGTGGATGAAACCCTACCGAGACTGAGACACCAAAAAGTTATCGTTAAAATGCTAATTAATTAGCTTCTGTCTGCTCTTTGTCTTGCCGATGATTCTATTGGGCCTTTTTCAGTCCAAAAGTAGACTGCATGATAACATCCGGTAAAACCAACTCCACCAAAAAGTGTCAATCCAATTTGGGCCTGATCGATCAGCAGGTTCTCAAAAAACAAAACCCGCCAAGAAAAAACCACTCAAAACATTGTCACGGATCGATCAATATACTCTTCGTTCGGTTACATTTATCAAGTTGTCCTTTTTTCCTCCCCAATCTCCCACTCTAAACCGCAAATCCCACGCCTGGCGCGGCCGCAAACATAAAGTGGAGATTTTTATTCGTTCTGACACCTGTCACTTGATGAATAAAAATAAAGGTTGCCAATACAATACAAGAAGCGAAATCAAAAAGACTCCACTCTCAAAAAAAATGATGTGATGTGTAGGTGGTCTACGATTTCGGACACCACCACCACCACACACACACGTCTGGTTCTGCTGAGACCATTTTTGGGGGACGAAGACCCGTTTGCTTCGCGGCTGTTGCAGGCGCCACTCGCTCTATTGCTGCTCCCATTTGGTGACACTAATCGGATTTTATGTTCAACACATCACCCTTGTGTCGCTATCTGTTTCCATCTGCCAAGCACGCAAATATATGCCGGCACAAACACACACACACACACACAGACGTGAGTGAGTGTCGCGATGTTTTGATTTACCACTCAGGAGGGTTTCACCGTCGCTTTGGGTGAGTGTGGCTAGCAATTTGGCAAAGGGTTGTTTGAGGGTATGAAAAATGAGGCAGATGAATATTAATCGTGTGTGTAATAAATATATTCGCGTAAGCACATGTCGCTGCTGTAGTGGCATGGGGTTTTGCGGTGCCGCCATGTGATGAAAACGAACGGGCTCATTAGTTGTGCAGTGGAGATGTGCGAAATGATAATTCAAAATTTCTAATTTTTGAAAATTAAAATTAAGTTCATGAGGGCACATAAATTTGTTCCAGGTGCCATGGCATTAGGGAACTAGTTGTTTGGTTTTTTTTTAAACAGTACTTCAGCCATATTGGAGTCCATTTTGGGAGGCATTAATTCACATTCAGAGGGCAGGAGTTCAAAATATTGCATATTGCAGGACAAATAGTTCATATCGGTGGCACTAAAGCTGTCATTATTCCTTTAGGAGTATCGCGGCTTACAGATGGTGACAATTTAGACGATACTCAGATATCTTGCTCGTCTTCAGTCAAAATGGAGTCTTCAGTCTTGATGGACAATTACCGAAAATGCGATGAATCTTCAACAGGAGTATATAAACATTTTCTAAACAAAAAATACAACAATTCTTCAAGGAAACTTTTAAAAAAGAATTAAAGAAAACTCTTAAAAGTAGAATCACACTTAAAACACACTGGAAGCGTAGAACACACTGGAAAAGAACAGAAGACAACATACTCTCGAATATCGAAGACCTAGTCTCTGGCGTTCCTAGTCTCTACCCCAAACCATAAGCCTAAACATGAGCTTGAATTTCAATTTAAGAAATTATCAGGATTATGAAAAAATGAGTCTTATGAATGCTTCAAAATCAAAAATAAATGGTGTATCGCTATGGGAATAAAATTACGATTATGTGACTTACGGGAATGTTCCTCTTAAAGAATCATTTGTCAAATCTGAAGTGTTGGGAGATTTATATTTTCTGGAATAATTTATTGAATCAAGAATAGCTGCAGCACTCAAAAGCAAAACCTCCCGTTCGGTATTAAGCAGCAGATAGAAGTTGCTCATTTTAGCAAACTTAATGTACTGAATGACGCAAACATTGTGCCCTGAACGCAGACCTGCGTCTGGAAAGAAAACTCGTAAAGGAATAATCACTGTTCAATAAAGACACACACGAACTTTTTCGTAAATGGTGAGCTTATTTTCTCAACAAATCGATTGATGATCGACAGCCAAATGGGAGGGGAACACGCCTCGACCGCGGAAGGTGAAACATAAACCTACTCCCTTCCGGTCGGTAAAGCAATGCTCTCATGGCCAATGATTCCTCCAAGAGTAGTCACCCTTTCGGTATTGAGGTGACAAAATTTATCTCTCAATATGTGTACGGTCTCGATTTCGATTTGTAAGCGAGTTTGTATGTTGTTTGTGGCGTCTGGAAGGATAAATGTTAATATTTTAAACCAACCACCCCGCTGTCCCTGTCCAGGTGGGTGTTGCACATAATCGTGCGCTACCTCGCTCGGTCGTTCAAGCGGGGGTCCGTATGTGGGTGTCAAGCTACCCCGACACTAAGGCACGAGAGTGGTTTTCTTTCACGAGTCCACGCAACACTTCCGACCACGCATATCAACACGCAGAAGAAGAAAATACACCTTATGGTCGGTAACTGGTCACAAGTGGCTTGGCCGGCCGGCCGGCGACCTTCAAAATAAATCGTTCGGTGGATGTTTTTGTCACTTTGGGGTGTCCTGACTGGAGTGATCGGATTGAGAAGTGGTTGGAACAAGTGTTTTGATTTCATTGTTTTTATTATAGGACAAATACCATTTATTTTATTTATTTATATTTTTAGTATTTTGCCCGAGTATTTTTAGTATGCTGCCACTTTTCGCATCCATTTGATCGTGTTCTTAACGCATTCATGCACCCTTGAAACACTTGAGTAATATTTTGTTTACATGAAGCAATATTCAGGAACTCTTTTGCATAAGAAATGACAGACTTCTTCATGCCGAATTATGTAGAAATAGGCGATAAGCTGGAAATGAAGTGTAGGAAAGGATCACAATAACAAATTTTCCACATTCGAAACATCAACCACAGCTAATCCACTCCAAACTGTAGCGTTCAGTACAATCCCTTCACAAACGCATGTTAAGTTGCCACGTGTAGAACTAATGTGTTAAATGAAACGCCATACAAAATGAGTTTGTTTTCATATTGTTCGTTCGCGAGTAGTAGTTTACAGCGTGAGGATTAAGCTGTTTTGAGGGCGTTGATCCAGAATGTACTACGTTTTTCGATAACATTTATTTGCCATTTCTTATTTATTATTGAATATCACGGCTCGACACCTTATAGTCAGCAATTTTTGTGCTGATATCGTACAAATATCTCGATACATTTCCTCGTTGTTCTTGGCGTTATCCCACGCATGCTAGGTTACTATTTTAGAATAATCGTTTTCTGTTGTAATAATATTATTTTTCTTTTGAAAAAAGCATAATTATTTAATTAAACTGTGTGGACAGTAAAATTAGCTCAGTATTAAAACATATTTTTATTAATATGGATGAAGTGTGATCGTATTGCTTTGAATGATTTTTTTTATTCTTGAAGGACCAAACCAGGCTTAAAAGTTTATTTATATTAAAAACCAACTTTTTCCAAAGAACTTATCAATCCAACACTTCTCTTGGTCAATGTTCACTCTGTCCAAAAACTGCAGCACACGCTGGAACACTACGCGCGTCAGTAGGCGTTTGATAACTAAATTGTTCTCCAGCATAATATTCACGAGTAATTCCAGCGGGCTCGGAGGTTTTTTTTCCTCACTTCTAACGCCCACAATTCATCTTTGCGTCATTCCTTGCCTTTCCTCCTTCTCTCTCTCTCTCTTTCCCCCTGAACTTGCTGGTGTTGTCGGCTGCGTAAGCGGAACTCGCATCCTAAACTCGCTAAATTGCGCTTGAAAAGCGGGCGATGCTTTCAATTTCAAAACCAACCTTTCCACGCACAACACCCTCCCTTTCGTCCTCGCCAGCCCGCCTCCCGGTTTCTCATACGTGTGCCGGATGGTGACAGAAAATATGCAAATTTCACCACGTATCGAGTCTCTCGCGTGTATTAAAAAGCCGTGCGACACACAGCGCACGTTTCTTACCATTTCGTTCCGTTGCGATGCTGCGGCTGAATGTTGGTGCGCGGGTGTACGCCACCCACCTTCCCCCATCGCTGCCGCGCACCCTTACGCAATCCGCGCCAACCCACACACACACACACACTCTTCTGCTCCAATCATCCATTTCCCGTATAATTATGGACAGCACACTGCGGACGACGAACCTGCGGCTTTTCCACCTACGGAAACTTGCCGAATGACCAGGGGGGGAGGGGGAATGGGAAAGGAGGAGAAATAAATCGGGCGCGAAAAAAAAAACTATCGGCAAACCTCCGAAGCGAGGAAGAAACAATATTTGTTGTTGTGGAACAATCGTACAATGCGATTCTCCCGGATTCTCTAGCTGGCGTAAAGTAACCGGCAGAATAGGCCATCAATTGACCGCGACGAGTATAAGTGGCGCTGTGTGGTGCGCAAGATCAAGCTGCACGATTTTTTTTTGTTGCTTTCGGTTTTGTTTTCAAACCCCCATTAAGGGTTGCCTGTGAATGCCGAAGTGATTGAATTATTCATCAAGATAGGCGACCGCAAGACACCGGCAGACGGTGGCGGTTTTTTTTGCTATATTTTTTCTTTATTTGTACGCGCTCTGCCGCCGTGGTCGTGTTGTTTGTGGATCGTGATTTGCTATCTTTGATTTTGCTGCCTAGGGCAAAAATGCGAGAGAGGCGAAAAAGGGATCTGAATTCCTGTCTGTGCCAGTGCCAGTTTGTGGGTACGGTTCACTTCGAATGGGGGTTTTGATTTAACAAGTCAGCACGTGATTTTGATGCTTTCGATCTCGTTAAGTTGGTCAGTAAGGAAGTGTAGATTGACAAGCATATGGTAGCAAATAGCTTTAACTTTGAAATTAGTTTATCCTACGCATTGGTCTAAAATCATGGGTTTGAAAGGAACTGAAAGAGGTTATATGAAGAATAGCTCCAAGACTCCAGAAGTTATCCTTATGCCGATAAAATCAAGTAAAGGAACATATTCTGGGTTAGTAAAAAAATCTATTGGATTCTCTTGAAGGAAATTGGGAGTTTTGATCTCTTAAAATCATGTCTTGGTACTTTTGGTTGAGTCCAGGACCAGTCAAAAGACCGTTTTCCTGTAGTACTTCTTGATGTAGTTGCCATCTTCCGTCATGCTTCTTGAACTCAATTAGGTCATTACCAAGGCCATGAAGGTCTTCTGCTACCAGGTGTTAGGTGCAGATACCATGCCAATCCTTACCTAGTTCGTAGTGGACATTAAGTATAAGGACACATATTGGTCTTGGTCCACCAACGTTGAGTAGGTGTTTTCATACGTTAAAGCCACAACACAACGACTCGCTCACCTTCGGAATGATGCAAAAAGAGAGGAAGATCAGTCGCCGCTTCTTAGTTCATGTATACTACTCAGACTCAGACACGTCGTCTTTTGCGACTTAGGGATTCTTCGCCAAATGTGACCAGGAACACTGTTACTCCTTTTGGACGCCTGATGGAATTCTTAAATCTAATGTGAAGAACGTATCGCAGGTACAATGCCCTGAGATTTTCTCATGAGAGTCTGATACACTGGGAAGTCGCTCAGAACTCTTGATGCGTCTGGAACTTGGCCTACATATCCTTGACGTTCTCTAGAAGGGATAGGTTGTTGTACAGAATGTGCTTCGCGATCTTCAGTTTCTTCTTATCGGGTAGACCTTGAATATTCTCATCAACGTGTCTCCAAACTAACTGATATCGTGTTCAAATGTTATCTGTATGTAATTGATACACCCTGCACATATAGGCAGGCGAGAGGTCTGTCAGAAGACAGAGTCCTTGGAAGAAAATTTGTTAAAATGTGCTCATTTTTAAAGCTCAAGATAGATTTTATTTACCTCAAAACCATGGTATAAATCAATTCCGGATCACTGACCAAAACGCATACTCGTTGTTCTGTATACATCTCCGACTGCTGCCTAAGTGATTTCACGTTTCCTTTCACGGCTTCAGATGGTGGTTCTTTCATTTTTCTCTCTCTCATTTAATTACGTTTATTTTTACCACATCCCGAAAGGCTTTTGCTGTGTGTACGTGCTGGGGTAGCCTCTTCCCGTAATCTCCCATGCTACTTTGCTTTCCATTACGACCGCTCCACCGTAACCTCTTCCGTCTGTCCCGGCCAAAAAAAAAGGAATGGACAGGAAATAATTAATTTCCGCACGCATCTCGTGCACCCACTACTGCTGCTGTTCCGGCGGACACCCCCGGGGGTAGAACAACAACGCCGCGCGTCTCATTTGGTGTTTATTTCTTTTCGGTTCTTTTCTCACATTGGGTGTGTGCCTTTCGCCCCGCGGCAACAGATAGAACGGCCGGAAGCAGGCAGCAGTCAAACACCAGCCACATTGCGCGGCCAGCCAGCCAGCATGGCACAGGAGAGTGCTGGAATGGTTTATTTTTACACACATGCATCTGCTGCGATTGTAACTGTGCTGGGAAGCTGGCCTGCAGAAGCCTTTCTCCCTGATCAATACCGCTGGGCACCAGAAAAACAAAACAGAGAGCATAAAGCACTCGCCCTTCCCTTTAGGACACGTTGGGTAATAATTGGTCCCATGCGTTATCAGTATGAGAGATAGAGTGAGAGAGCCCAAGACCGATTTGCTTAATTCCCCTGCTGCACACGCAGATCCGAGCTGTGGATCTCTCCCTCGGGAGAGAGAGAAAAAAGGGCCACATTTGGTAGTAATGTGCTGCGGTTCCTAAACAGAAACCCCGACTAAACCGGAAGCCCATAATTGGCGTGAGCTTTGTTGGAAAGCAACGGCGGGCGCGGGACTGGAGAAAACAACAGAGAAAGGAAAACAAAATTGTGCTGGGCATCAATTCTGTCCATGACCTTTTTGCTGGAAGGAGCCACTAAAACAAAACAAAAATTAACAAAAAAAAGCTGTGTGGTCAGGAAATGACAGTGGCCTCGTTTCTTCGTGGTGGCGTTTGCCATTCCCGTTGCAGTGATTTGCTTTTGCCTGGACTGTACCTTTTCTGTCTCGTTCTTTCTCTCTTTCGTTTTCCACTGGCATAACGAAACATGTCTCCAGTTTTCCGGCCGGCTTCCGGTGAGCTAATTTGGGTTAGCGCGCGGCAGCTCAACCTCTCAAGTTATGCCTTCATGTGAACGTAGCTGTGGGTGGCCAACAGCAGAGAACCAGCTCTGTTCCATACCAGCTTTGCGGATGAGCCATTTCGCTGGAAGCATATAAGGCTTTTTTTGTTTTTTGTGTTCCCTACATGGGGTGGTGGCCCACATTCGGCACTAGCGACCTTATCGTTTTTTGGGAATCTTAATTTAACTGCCTCAATAAGGCATTTTCTAGATTGTGTATCTAAAATGGCTTTCCGTTATTTTCTTTTTCCATTTTTATGAGCCTTTTGGAGCATTTAAAAATTTGAAAGTTTTATTAGTTTATTATTTGGAATATGGGAAATCATGGGCTTAAGGTGCTTCCCAGCAAAAAATAAGCAAAACAAAATAGAAAACTATAGCTAAATCTGATACCAACTTTTTAATCTCTTTTCAAATGAGAAACGAAAACTTGAAGGGCAAATTAGAAAACAAAAAAAAAACCTATATTAAACCAATAAAAAATAAAAAATAAAACAGGAAAAATAGAAAAAAGAAAAATAAACATAAAAACAAAAGAAAATACTAATAAATTTAAAAACAAATCACCAAATAATCATAAAAACAAACAAAGAAAAAAATAAATAAACATAGAAACAAACAAAACGGTACAATTAAAAACAAAACAGCAAAAAAGAGAACACATTCAACAAACAAGTTTAATCGAAGAAAATGAAATTGATAAGTAAACTATTTATATGTAAAATATGTGAAATAAAAATAAAACAATAATTTAAATGTCATAATAGATAAATAACTTGGTAACCAAAGTGGAAAAAATAAGCATTTCAAATCAAAACAGAAACAGAACAGAATTATAAACACTCCGATAAAGAAATCGAAGCCTCTGTACATATACACAACTACTAAAATGCCTAAAAAAATTAAGAAAATACCACTTACTTGTGATATTGCTCACACTAATCCTTGTCCCCTTTACCTTGTGTCTTAATCCTTGAATGGATCCTATTGTAATGTCGTAAATATTTTAACTATTGGGCAGAGAACTCCGAAACCCCGTAGCAAGATATAATCGTTTGCTCTTCGTATCGAAATTCCCGCCGTCGTAATTTGGACATTATTTCTTGATAACGTAGCAAGCCGAAGTGCACTTGCGAAAAAGCATCGCAATCGTAAAGACGAGTAGCGCAATTGAAGCACGCAGCGCATTCGCTTATGCAACTTAACGCAATTCATGAGGCGCACTTCAGCACACACACACAACAATATGCGGATATAAATTACACTTCCTCTCAGCTTACAGCCACCGTGTGGTGGATATGTGATGCGCTTAAGTGTGGTCTATTGCTGCTGAAGTAATCCTCTATTGCTCAGCACTTCAGGCAAAACCCTCCTACCAAAGCAAGGCGGTGTAATATATTGCACTAAAAACCTGTCAAGCAAAGTGTGAGCGGAAAGACGTTACGAGCGAAGCACCACCATCTCTCGGTGCGCTATAATTCGCTAGAAATTGCCAATCTTCTGCACTAAACCGAAGCACACAGATTCAACCGCGAGACCATGCTTTCTGGAGGTAGCTCGCTCCATAGCCAATTTATCATAATTGTAGCGAATTGTCAAAAGGTGGGCGTCGGTAAGGGTTTGTCGGTCCTGGTGGGGGTAAGGGTAGCATTTCTTATGTATTGTCACTAAAATCTAACCTTATGCTCCACACTCCCCTCCCCGCCGGTATTCACGCACAAGAAAGCGTTCAATTGAGCGCATTTGAATATATTCGACAAATGGAAGCTACCACCGAGCAGCGTACGCACGACACGAAAAAAGGGTCTGGTCTGATTGTTGCTGGTTCGGGTTTGTCGGAGCGCGGTAAATGATTAGGTAGGCGCACACACATGACGCGACTGTCTCCCTTTTCTTTGGCAGGAAGCGGAGAGAAGGCGGCCCTTCAGGCGACAATGTGTCGTCGGCGGTCGGAGTGCGTTGGCGTGTACTTCTCGGTATAATCATGTTGCTCGTAAGGGGGCGTAAAGCAGCGTGTGTGTGTGTGTGCCGCCCATATCCGCCACAACAACAATCACGGCAGAATATTATTGCACGTTCTGTTGCATAATTGTCTGTCAACCACTGCTCGTCGTGACGTTACCGGTTTTGGTGTTGTTATCCATATCCGCTGGATGGAAATATTTATGGTTTTATATGCATTTTTTCGGATCAAGGGTGATTTTTTGTTACTATTTTATGTTACTTATAACAGCACAGTACGGCGAAAGAAGAAGCTGGTTTGCCTTTTTCTCTTTATCTATTTCTTACTCCATTTTTTATTCTAATTTTATTCATTTGCTGTTTTAGTCTGCATTTGTATATTTTGTTTAGGTGTTCTATTTTAAATTTATTTGTTCATTTTGTTTTTCATATTACATATTACTATGTTTGTTTTATTTTGCAATTGTTATTTTTACCTTCCATTTTTAACTTGGTTCTAATTGTTCATTCAAAGACTTCATTTGAAACTATATTTTTCTTATCTTCTTCTTCTCTCTTGGCTTATTCTACTTCTTATATATTTTTCTTATAATTGTTTAAAATTCATAACTCCCTTTCTTTTTCTCTTGTTTGTTTTATTTGTTATATTACCAGAACATATTAGATATTAGTGTTTGTTTTGATGCTTTTTTCTATTTTAACTGGTTATTTCTCCTTTTTGCATTATTGTGTTTTTGTTATTTCATTTATTTTATTATTTTCTTCTTTAACTTTATATTTTATTGTGCATTTAAATTATTTTTTTTTCACAATTTGTTTATGAAGTTATTTTGTTATATTGAAATTTTAAACCAAATTTTATTTGACTTTTTTTTCTATAAATAGGAGTTCGTTCTACTTGTTTTTTTTTTTTTAATTAAATTCTCGATGGTGCGTGCGTGCGGTTGAGTTCCATATCTCCGATCTCCATAATCTCGGTAGCATTCTATCGTCTACCAGCAATATAAAAAAACCCGGAAAACTATGAGGGAAAGTTTTACATGACACGGTTGCATTAGATTGGACTTTACCCTTCAGTTCCTCCACTTTATACCCTCCATTCGGCTCAGCATTCTCCATCATGCAAATGCGAGGTGAAATAAGCAATCAGGCGAGCAGACAATTTACACTTGTTCTCGTCTCATTGTTCCCTGGTTCGTGTGTGCGCCACACGTCACCAATTTGCCAACGGTTCTACCAGCCGACTCGGTTACCAACTCGGGTCTGCCAACTTATTGCACCTTGCACTTTACGTGCACGCGATGGGACGGGGGGGGGGGGGGGGGGGAAAATCACGCTGTGGGGCTTATTGGATGGACCTGGGCTATATAAACGAGCAACCCTTCCTCCACGGGTGGTGGTGGGTAAAATAAACCTTACCCGTCCGTGTTCCGAGTCCTGAGCACAATCGGTCACAGTTTCTAATTAGGATCGTAGAAACACTAGGTTTTCTGTGTGTGTGTGTTTTTTTTCTGTGCTTCCATGCATTGAAGCGCATAGGTCGACTTCGATAACAATCGCGTAGAGGCGTGACATTTCGCCAGTTGTCGCTTGGAAAGGCGTATGGGGGCACACAGATTTCGATTCACTAACTTCCACGGCGACGACACGCTCCTCGAGCTGGTGCTGCTGCATGGAAATGGTCTAATAATTATGTAGATAAAAACCAACGTTTGTGTGAATCCTTCCGAGGTTGGCCCGCTAGGCGTTCTGGCGATCCCTTTCCTTCCGCCAAGCACCCTCCTCGTCTGGAGGGTAGAATTGTTTGTGTAAGTGTTTTACCGCTGCTTCTCGTTGTGGTTTGATAACACACACCGAGCTCTCAAACCCATTGTGTCGTCGGTAGAACAACTTTGCTACTACAGCGACGCCGAACGAACTGCTGGTGCTGCTGATGGCAATTTTATGTTGAACCAACACCAGAACCACTGGCTGGTTGGGCGGTTTGCTGAAGCGTGCTTTTAAGCGGGTGGCTTTTTGGTCTGGGTGGAGCAAGAACAAAAAAAAGGTCTAGTATCACGATCACAAAACACACCGGGGAAGAGAGTGCGTGTCTGCTGTCTGCGCTGGTTGGTTGGCTGGCTGGCTGGCTGTGTTGTGCCCCCTCGGGCCGTTTGCATTTAATTTATTAACGCAGATTATGATACTGTCGTCGGTAGATAAATATGTTGCCGGTGTAGTAAGTTCTAGCAAAGAGGCGGATGAGCTAGGGAAAAAAAATCAGTACGCAGGTAGACCAAAAAACAAAATTTTGTGTAATTTGATGAAGGGAAAATAATTTTTATTTTAGGCAGACGAGACTGATAACAAGGTAAAGCGTATTTAACTTGATGCAAATTTTATATTTGAAGTTAATTTTTTTTCTAATTTGAATAAGGCTGCATTATGACAAGAATATTGGGTAGGCCCGGTGGTAAGCGCGACAAAGGTGACGGTTACGCGTGGCAGGACCAGAGTTCAAATCCCATCCGGACCTCTCCTCCGTAGTTTTTATGGGATAGCGTGTAGCGTGTATTCGATATCTTTCAGTGTTCTAAGGCCACAATTTGATTCTACGCTGCGATTTTGGTTCCCTCCCTCACCCTTTTTCATTGGCCTTGTTAAAAACGGCTTGTCCGATTACCTGTCTATCCTCCTCCATAACCAACCAGGCGGAGTAGGTCGTCAAAAGTCCCCTACACTTTCTCCGCAATGAAGTTATTATTTGGCGATTGTTGCTTAAAAATTGCAGGTTTTTAACCGAAGTCATCATAATTTATTAAAGCTATCCGGATTTATAGTGCTTAGTTTCATTAACTATCTAATTAAAAACCAGCACACCAGACAGATTTTTCTCCAAATATTTCCTGGTAAACATTGGTAGTCTGGTGCTATTCGCATTGCGTGCCTAGCACCCTAAACTATTGATTTGAATAATATTTTCACTGCCTCAAACCTAGTTTATAACCTGACTAAAACTTCTTTGATTACGGTTGTGTTATTACTGGCTGACAGAGATTACCCCACAGATCGCTGATTAAGTAAATAAAATTTCAAGATCAACTGAACTTTTATTACGACAGCCAAACTCCTCCTAACCCCAATTCACTCTCACTTTGTTCCTCAGTTAGCCACTTGTTAACGTCGGTAGGAACCTAAGAAACTACCCAAATGTTGCTTAGTTGCCCCAAAGACGTGTTCGTAAACACCCATTTTTATGGACCAATTTTGACTACTTTGATCTTTGACGCGTTCAAACGTGGTGCGGGGTGAGAAAAAACTTCCCCCCGCCTAACCGCGCTCCCAAAGAAGCGCGATATAAATCTTGTGTGCCAAGCGAGAAGAGCGAAAGAGATACGTGCCACCATTAAACCAGATAATACTCGCGCGCAATCCTGACAGGTCCCGGCCAATCGCCACTGAACCATTCGCAAACCTTTCGATCTTCGCTCAACAGCTAATTAACACATTCTACTTGCGGATGTGGTCTGCGTGCGTACTACGAACTGTCGGGTGGTGGGTGCGTTTGATGCGGAATTATTTGTGCGATAAGTTTTGTTTTCGAACGCACGACTTGCTGCGCGAGCGCCCCACACCACGACCCACACCGTATTTTGCACCTCTTGGGATGAGGAAGATATATCGCTAGTTAGGACTTAGACTCTCATTGCTACACCCATCAGCAAGCTCGATTGATCGAGTTGCTTTTCACAACTGCTGGCGTACGGTGAAGGAGGAGGCCACCAACGCCCCAGTTTGCCGCCATTACAAACACGGGGGCATCCCGCCAGCTATTTCATGACTCAGCAGCCTCATTGGTGGTGGTGGTAGTGGTGTGAGGTGTTGGAGCTACTCATCCCAACCACCCCCCGAACAGTTGGTTGGTAAAACTAAACATAGATCCACATAATGTTGCCGCCTCTGCCCAGTCACGAATCGTCGGCGATACGTGTACTACCCGGGGAACTGATGTGGTTGGCGTCGGTGGCTTCTAATCACACGGTCATGAGTGCGAGAGATTCGATCGAAAACATAAGCAGGCAGGCTGGTAAATCCTGACAGTCAACCCGTAGCAGTAGCATGACGGCGGTGGCAACCAACCTAACCTAATTTTTGTGTTGCACAATTCGGCACAATCATGGATTGCCGCGGTATCGATGGCGTGGTGAAAGCGAGATGCGATGTTCGGCGGAGCTTGGCTTTTCTTCATTTCCAGATTGTAAATAGAAGCTGTTGATGAGTAGGAATAGGAGGAGGAGGTGGACGAGGTCTGCCGAGGGCAAATATTATCGATTTCCGTGAGCGTGCTGAGCTGGGACTCTATAGCATCGCTCCGCAGTGGGTAGGGGAATTGCTGTTCGGGGGGCAAATCTCAATATTTGTCTCTCACGCAGTGCCAAATCGATTTTGGGGGTGATTTTGTTTTTGTTTGTGTGTGTGTGTGTGTTACTGCTTAGTGAGGAAAAATCTCCCGCAGGAACAAAACAACATGGTGCAGAGAGCGTGTAGACGCTTAATTAGTGAAAATGCAAAACAGGTCGTAAATGATCCAGGGTACCATGTTATTTGATACCTAAGAAGCTAACTAAAGCTTAAATCTTGACCTGAGGCCATTTTCATGTTTCGTTATTGGAAATTTTGTGATTGGAAGGCACCGCATGTTGAGTTTCTTATGGTGTCTTATGGTTTTATTTGGTTTTTGCACTTTAAGTTTTCAGTATTTTGTTTTGTTTGATTCCATTTTTTTTTATTATTCTTTTGTTCTTTACTTTTCTACTTGTTTATCTGTTTTGACTTTGTTTGTGTTTCACAACATTCTTCTCTATATCTCTATGACTTTCTTATTTTTTTATATTTTTTGTAAGTATTTATATGTTATGCAATTTAACTTTCAAAAACATGAGAGATTCATGCTTGCTTCTAAGTTTTAAGATTAGGGAGAACATTAAATTAAAAAAGCAGTCGGGAGTGATTGTCCCCGTTTTGTTGTTTTGAATATGGCAATGAAAGCAATTTTTTCATGTCTGGTGTTTTAGTTTACTTTGAATCTTTTTAAAAGATTAATACAAATTGATCGAAGAAATTGATTGTTTTGTTTTCCTGTTTAATATTTTAGTCTCACCTCTTCAACTTCTTGTTTTTTGTCATTTAATTCGACTTATTTGTATAAAAATTATTAGTTTTTTCCTCTGTTTTACAATATTTTTGGGTTCCATTACATAAATTGACTTGATATTTAATTTCATTCTAATAGAATCATTAGAAAAAATGATAACTACTACAATCAAACAGCTTCTTTGTAGCTCTTGTACTGTAACTCGACACACTTTTTTGTGCAATCTTTTTTCGCTTACATCTTCTTTTTTCTTCTGGTGCAAGGAGAAAATAGAATCAATACACCCTCATTTCCTAATCGATAATAACAGCACACACACACACACAGTTCCATCAAACGACCGAATCATTGCAACAACAATCTTCACTTTGCTTTAGTAATTCCACTGTCTTCCGAGTCCGATACCATCACACGGCAGCGTAAATGTGCAAACAATCAATTAGTTCCTCAAGATGATGGCACCCTTCACACACATCCACTGGCACCACCGACCAATATCTGAGGCCTTAGGCTAGTGAAAAATTACCTTCCCTGGCGTGCAGAAGGAAAGATAGTAGGAAGCCGCAGCAGTTCGCTTTCACGCAAAACCGATAGCATCATAACACAACTGGGCGGCCAGAAATATGCGCTAGCGAAAGGCCTGGCCCAGTTCCCACCTATTGAGGTTAGGCAGTGTGGTGAGCCTGCAGGGCCAGCACAAGGCATGGAAGGAATGCCTCACAGTTAACCTTCTTTCCGTCGGATGTGTGTGTGTGTTTGTGTGTGATAGCGGAGTGGAATTACAACCCCGGCTTCAAGCAAATGGGGGTTTCGGCTTCTTCGGGGACGTAACACAGAAAAAGGAAACTTGTTCCTGGCCATATCTGACCTTCTCGAGCGGTGGGGGAGCATCTCACATCGAAGAGGTGCATCGGCACGTAAAAAACAGCTGGCCCCCGTGTTCAATGCCCTCTTCGGGGGCAAAAGGCGACGCAAGAACGAGAAGTCAGTCGCTGTTGACTCTTTTGCCCTCCTTGGTGAGGGCGTTTTTGCTTCTTGGACAGCGAGGGAAGCGAAACGGAAAAAGGTGGTAGCACACACCACCGATAGGGCAAAAAGGCATTCGTCCGATAAGGCTCTAACCGGTGGAAAAGGTGATAGACAACACCGTTCGGAAAGGTGTCGTTTTTTTAATGAAACGCCAAGGTCTACACGCGATGGTGCTCTTTTTGGACAACATAGAAATTTATATCGAGCAACCAAACACTGATAGAAGTGGCTGACTGTACAAGCTGGCAAAGTAGAATAAAGTGCATGAAGAAGAAGACGAGGAAAAAAAGGAAACCACCAAAACCGCTTCCAAACTTCTTCCGACGCAAATATTGACGCAATTTATCTATCGATACAATCGTAATGCGGTTTGCAAACGGCTTCGCACAGTGCAAACATATTTGCGCAACTCACTCGACACTCGCCTGAAACGGGTGTAAGAACGCTTAGCGTCGGTGAGAATGTGGCAAACACGACGCCGGTGCTCTCGGTACACAGCTACACTTTTTCATAATGATTATCTCCATAATTGTTTGGCCGGTAGTTTCGATAAGGCCTTTGGGTGGAATTCTGTGTTGTGCTAAACAAGTGTATTTCCACTCGCTGCTATTATGTGCGTGAGAATTTGTACGGTCAAGATTGCTTACTGTTGATGCATGTTATTTGCTGCTGTGTTGGGATTGAGGATGTGCCTTTGTGTGTGGGGTTACTGTAGCGTCGTCGTACATGCTAAATTTTCCCATCGAATCAGGTGATTCTCGATTAAATAATGCAGCTGGATTCAGTGTTGCGCGGTTCGATTGCTCTTTGTTTGAGTATTTACATTTACGGGATGTTAGGGTACGATGCACCCGCTACGATTACATTTTAATAAATTGCATTTTTTATTTCGCATTTAAATGATACTTCCACTGTTTAATTGTTCAAAACAACTTTGTATGCTTATTGTTGGCTAAACGACTTCGATTAGGTCATGCTGGCTCGCTATGAGTCACGCACCAGTCTAGATGGGATTTGATCTCCTGTTCTATCGAGTGAAGACCGAATCCACCCTTACATAAAATCCGTATTTTTACATACAGAGACGGACAATGGAATAAGATCGCTTTTATACCCGATTTTCAAACGATAGCTTTCGATATTTCTACAAGGTATGATCAAGCAAAAACTTGACATCCTCAATTATTTTACTTTTTATTTTCATTTTAGTTTTTTTAAGAAATCTAAAGTCCAAAAAATATAACTCTTTTGATACCAAAGCTACACTATGTGAAGAATAAAAATTAGAAAGAGTGGATGCCCAAAACTATTAAAAAATTGATCGTATTTTAAATTTAATGAATAGTCTAATTTTATTGTATAATAACTGTTTTGGCCATGAAAGTAACAAAACCATACCCAAAATCAATATCTCGTTTGATCCAATGATAGAAACGTTTTCCCAAAATCCAAAACAAAATTTTGTTAAAAATCGATATGAATATGTTTTTGGGAATCCATTTTGTAGTCTTATTTGTAATGATATATAACAACAAGATTATATCAACTGCTCGGTGAGTACGCTACATGAGTAAAGCACCCTATCAAACGGCCAAGGCTGTTATAAAGCTTGTGCAGCGTGCTGTGGGACAGCAAGTAAACAGTTGCACTATCACATCATATTATTTATTTATTTATTTATTTAAATACAAATGAAAAATTATTGTATTCAGTATGCCAAAAGTCTGAAATTCTTTAATCCACTCTATTTTTACCGCCGTCACAGTAGGTGGGTCAATTTGCTCCTCGTTACCCTATTTCAAGAGCTGTGCTTTATAGCATATTCAAGCATTTTTTAATTGCGACGAATTGTGAGACAGTTAAATTGGGTTAAACATAAGATTTCAAAGACGAAATGTGTTTCTATCATCCATAACGCATTCTTAAAAACTTTTATTGTTTCTTTCCTCCATATTGTACTCAAATGTCAAATGCTTTATTCAGTTCCGTTTGCCCTAGATACATCCCGCAAGCGCTGCAGCCAGCTATACCGGCCAAACATCCGGCTAGCAGTCACGTTTTATTGCACCACACAACACAATACAAAGCGAAATTTTATTGCACGCGAAACTCGGACCCAAACTTAATTTTCTTATCAACGCTTGGGAACTGGTTCCCGGTGGTGGTTGTTTGGGAAACTTTCTACCGAAAGGCATATTTATGGTAGCTTTTACTATTGTGCGTATGCAAACTATTTTCCAAAGAGTCCGGTTTGATTTGCTCTGTATTATTAATTTAAATACAAACAAACACAGCAACGTTGTGAAGTGTGTACATAAGCTGTCCGATAGGTCGATTTTCCGCTTTATAGTTTCATATTTTTCCCCATAATTTATTGTTGAAGCGCTCTGCCCGTGTTAATCGGTCCACCATGCAATCGAAACCAACGAAAGGTAAAATATACATTGGTCGGTATGCTTTGAGGTACTTTACCATTTTTTTTTTACACCCCGTTCCCTATTGCTCCGTGAATTATGCATATCGCTAGTTAGCCACACGTGGTGGTGGTGGCGTTGTGTATGCTCGTTGGCCACAGACACACACTATGCACATCCTGTGTCGCCCGATGGCATAACGCACGCAAACGCACACGAGTTGTGGCCACCGCCAGCCTGCAACACCTTTATTTACTCCGCTTTTCTCCATCGGCTGGCAAGGTGTCAATGACATTCCCGGCTCGGTGGCGGCTGGCTAGCTGGCTGGCGAAGGCTTGCCTCCCCAAGGCCTATATTTGAGCAGCTTTTCCCGTCCGTTTCCCGGTACTCCAAACAGGCCTCTCCTAGGTGCTCTCCTCGCTTCATCCTCATCTATTGTAGTGCAGTGCGCACTATGCAGGTTCTGTTTGTTTATCAGACCGTTCCAAGAAGGGCGTCTGCAAGCGGGGGAAAAAAAGGAAACCATGAAAAGGAGAAAAGAAAATAAATGATAAAGAAAAAACTGTAACCGGCGGGCCTTTGGGAGGAGGCGAAAGATAAAGCAACGACGCCAGAGGAGGGTGCTAGAAATTTGGTGAAGAAGAAACAGGCTGCTCTCGTCTCGGCGGAGAAGGAGTTTCCGGCCAACGATCGCTAATGTGGAGGAAACAAATCGGTGGAAAAAAGAAGCTGCATGCTTCTTCTCATTATGCATCCGCTTTGCAAGAGGCCCATTTTTGGGATAGGAAACGAGGAATTGCAAATGGTGGAATGGAGATATTTTTCTTAGTTTCATTATGAATTTAAATTACGTAGGACCAAGTCAAGAGTAGTGAAAAGAGTAGAGTCAATTCAGAAGCTAGTAATGGCCGGTCAAGAATGGCAGTAATGACAGGCCTCTTGAGGTTGTATCTGAAGTCTGGGAAGAATAAGAAGAAAGGACTGCAGCATAGTTTTTCAACATGCCGTAAAGCAAGCCATCCAAATTTAAATTATGCATAATTCGATTCTAAAATGTCTTCAACGATAACTTCTCCTCTTAACTTGAACTGTAATTTAAAAATCTCAGATGGACTTCTGTGCTTATGGCGCGGTCCGGTAATCGAGGCGATAGCGGAGCTGGGCTTCAAATGGCAGGACCTGAATCCCATTCAGATTACTTATCCGTACGACTGACCATCCAGCTTCCAAAGCTTCTATGTATTTAGGGCATTTTATTTGGAGAGTTTACTGAAAAGAAGGTATCTCAATACTTCACGATCTCAAATTTGTATACTAAAAAGATTCCAACTCCAATCAAATTTGTAAGGATTTGAGAGTTAACTGCCTTCAAATCTTAAAATAAATTTTAAAAATCTGATGGAAGTCATCATACACTCCAAAGACAAACTGTTTCCCACTAATAGTTTGATTTGCCTCCTAAATGTATGCAATCTTACTAATGATTTTAATATCGAATTGAATCGTGTAATATTGGCATGTAATTTATGGTATTCGGAGAGCAAGTTTTGAATGTTAACTTCCCATAATAATTACCCGGAAACATCTGGAAGTAGACAAGATTATTATTGGTCTCTCTGCAGCCCTTCACTTCCCCATCTAATTATCATAAAATTCGTTCGTTCGCATATTGCACCAGAAGCAAACCCAACTCCAACGCCCCACCGTCCAATCCAGATTCGATGCATTTTCTCTCCAGTAACCAGCATTTAGTAAAGCATTTACAGAAGAGTTGCCTTTCCAAAAGACGGACGGACAGCTCAATCTACAATCTTCCGTGTGCGATATTTGTGCTCGCACTACACTCTCTCGCTCGCTCTTGCTCTTATTCGACATCACTTTCCCGATCTTCATTTGCCATTGTGACCGACTGTGGCTCGGGGTTACGCAAGACGAGTTCGGGAAATGGACGGTTGCGGTACAAGAAGGGCCAACCAATCCAGCAACAACTCCAGTTTGTTTACATTATCTGTGGACGCTGCCTTTTCCAGTCTCGAACGCATTTTAAACAGTCAATCGGAAAGCTCTAAAATAGCTTAGGTTTGCTGCTCTATTTGTCGATGGCAGATGGTCGTCTCGGCCGTTTTTTTTGTGTGTGGGATGACTCCACGTCAGTCAAGAAATCTTTGAGAAAGGCAAACTATTTCCCCCCTCATTCCCTGCGTTGGAGTGTGAACCCTTTTTGTTTCATTGTGTGTCCAGTGAGTGAGAAATCCCTTTAAACCCAACAAAACACAACCACCGCATGTACTACATGCGGCTATTAACTTGCCCTTTCTCAAACGCTCGCCAGTTGAACCCCACAGCGCGCACACTGGGAAAATGGGGTTGAAACTCTGCGCCGCCACCCTTTTTAAAAGAATTCCGCTCGAACGTTATGAAATTGAGCGTTTTTTCCTGTCTTTAACGCTCCTCCTCATCTTGATGTTGGTGGTGGCTCCATTGTTTTGTGATTCAAAGTGAAAATTTTAAGTCTGAAGCTTTTCCCTGTAATTTTCATCTACAACGCCGCCGCCTCCGCCGCCCGTCTATTAATCTATTTCGTAACTAGGTATATTATCTGCCCGGAGGCGCCTCATCATTATGCGTTCGTAATCGAATCATGTTCCTTGCATGCAGCTGTTTATTGAGATCGAAGTACAGCAAGCAAGAAAAACCCAGTGTTTCGTACGGAAAATCGAATTTTTCTTTCCGTCGGAAGAAAGTGATGTACCGGGAATTAGTTTTCAATTATAAAACGATTTAATGCGCGATTTCCTGTGTGCTTTACTGGCCAGGGGGAAATTGAAAAAAAAATTAAAACAAAATCATCACCACCTTTACCGTTAATACCATCTAATTGAGCTGTGCGGCTCTTCACAATTGCTAATGCTAATCTCCGTTCGATTACGCTCCATAATGCGCGCCATTATACGACGCTGCACCCGGGCATGAAAAGCGAGTCGGAAATTTATGTACCCCCCACACACACACACACATACAGATGACAGGCTTTGATGATGAGATCTCACTTAATGCCGACCCATCTGACATTTCAACAAGTTATGAACCCCACCGACGACGGCGACGGCTGCTGCCGTCGAAGTCGTGTAGTGAATAAATCTTTTCATTCAAAAGCATTGCAAAAGGATGAATAACATTATTACCAGGACAGTTAATACCAACCTTCCAGCCTTCCTTGGTTGGGTGGGAAGTACAGGAGACTGCAGCATTATAGACCGATATAGTAGACGGCACGACGACGACGACGACGACGACGACGACGACTTGGCTGTCTTTTGCCTACTCGCGTAATAAAAAGGGCCGCTTTGTGCATTAATGATGCGAATGCAACAACCTCCTAAATAGAGACAGGGCTTATGAATTCATCATCATCGTTGGGGGTTGCTGTATGTGTTGTGTATTTTTTTTTTCCAGTCTGCCCAAGCAGCGATGAATTCGTCAAAGCAAGAGAGGGGAGATCAAGAAAAGGATTCCGATGTGTTATATGAAACAAACAGTTTAGATATTCAAAATATTTGTGTGTGAGTGGGGGGGAAGCTTCACCCAAAAGACATGCCAAGTGTGTTTTTTCATTTCTATTTCCAAAAGAAGCGAAACAAGTGTGAGTTCATAGCGTTCTCTTCTTTCTATCGAGGGAGAGCGGCGGAATAAATGCAAGAGTAAAAAGCAGCACCAACAATCATATAAAAGATGTCCTTTTCCCTAATGAAAATCTTCCATTATTCATCAGCAACGGTTTTCTTTTCTTCTATTTGCAGAACTCGAGCCCCCTGTGGGAAGACTTCATTGCCAAAGCGACAAAGCTACATGCATGCTTAAGGTACGTAATCATCCCATTCGTTCACGCGTATTGTCATACTCGAACGGGTAAAGTCTCAAACAAATCTTGTCGAACCACATGGCAAAAGAAATCGGTACTATGTGATAATCCTGTATGAGGAGATCATCATTGGAAGTGATGGTAAACAATTTTTTTTGTTTAATTTTTCAGTTTAAAGCTCAGAACAGAACTATTAAATTTTGATTCTTAACAGTGATCGATTCCCCACAGTGTGTCCTTATTCAGTGTCAAATTCGAGTAGTATTATCGAGTTAAATTTGAATTTAACAGCTTTTGGTGAACTCGTTTTATAAAATGAGTTTCCTAATTTTGTGAGTGATTATTAATTATGATTAGTGATTGTGAATAATAATTGTCAATAAGTTCATCCTCCCAAAGACTAGTCCTACGAGAAGATAAAACTAAAAAAAAAATAAAAAATTGTTAGCTGTTTGTAATCTAAAATTTGTCTGTACTATTTAAAAAATAAAAAAATTAATATAATACACATAATACAAATCATTTGAATCATAGTTGTCATCGCCAACTCTTTTGCTATAAATTGTACTAATCGCTCATTTGATATGATTGACATGAATCTTTTTACGTTTATTTCGCATTGCACCGATAAATGAGTGGCAACCTTGAAATTTATCTGAACTACCGGAAATCTTCTTGACTGAAAAGAGCTTCCGTTCGCTTATATCAATTAAAAAATGAGAACTTACAAAGAAGCTTCAAGCTTTCCGAGCTCTCGAATAAACACGATATAGCTTTTAGAGAACATTTCTCAAACATACGAGTTCGGCAATAGGTACGACTGTGGTTGTGTCTCATTTGAATAATCATTCTTTTGTAATAAAATGCAATAACATCATCTTACACGCTTCGAACGTTGACAAAACCCCGTTCTTTCTCTCTTTAATCCGTGCTGAAGGAAGGAATAGTAACAATCCCTGCATCATCATTTACCTCAACACAACTAATTTAAACCATATTTTACGACGCGTCGCTCCATCGTTTGATCGATAGTTGGCCAAGACGGAGTGGTTGTAATACTGTTCGAGTGACATGGTTTACATGGTGGAAGAAAAGCAACGGAATAAAAAGTCGAAACAATCTTATAGCTTATTTACGAAAAAAGATTCACGATTGGCGCGTGGTTGTTCTGTATTTTTTCCACCCAAATATGGATTGTTTCGTGGGCGTGAAGGAGAAGGAGAAGGTGAGGGTAGGATTTTATGTAACGTATTGTGTAACGGTTTAATAAAGCCGCGATGAAGCACTTTGTCTGCCGTGCCTTCTTATTAAGATAATGGATAGTATTTGATGCCTTGTTTTGTTATGCTTTAAGTTAATTGTCCGTGGTATGCCGCCGCCTTCTTCGCTCATCGTTGGCAAGGAAGGCGAAGCCGGTCATTAATTTTTGGTTTTTTGATTGTCGATCTTGTTTTTCCCATCGCTTAATTTGATTAAAACATTCCAGCAGCACGATCGTTGACAGGGCGTTTTGTTTTCAATTTTGCATGCTTCCCATGCTTTTGTGATATAATTCCTTTGATTGATGAGACACTTAATAAATATTATAATTTTCTGTTGCAAATTATAATATTTAATATTAGTAAATTGATTTTCTTTGATGGTGTAAGATTGGTTAATTTTCTGTAAAATTGTTTGTTTTGAACGATGGCCAGGGAGGTGATCAATAAATTTGATGCTAACATGGTTTGGAATTCTATTAACTCAAGAACCATTTGTGGATTATTTAAACAAAGTTTATAAACATTAGGTTTATTTTTCACGAGCCATAATAAATGACTATCCAGCCAAAACCAGGAGTAATTGGAATTGGAATTGGAAGGTTTCGACCTGCCATTTCTTTCTCCGACTTGATTTTTCCCGCTGACTTGCCTGCCACAGTCCTGCGTAATAGGAGTTAGTCTGAATGGGATTCGATCGCCGTATGAAGACCGGCGCCATAATCGCCTCGGCCACCGAGCTACCATAACCGACAAGAATCAATTGAAATGATATGGGAACTTACAGTGCGAAAGCAAGTAGTATAAACAGCATATAAACATTGTGTCAAAAATAAGCAATTTTCCATTGTCGATTTGGGATTTTACGGAGCTGAAAATTTGTTTTCCCCATGTTAAGAAGGGTTAGTGAGGTTGAATTGCATTTTCAATGTCGGATTAGCATTTTATGCTATTGACATATAGTGTTAAAGCCAGGCTACACGAGGCGAGATATCATAAGGATTTCGCCTCCTCGATCTTAAATTTCGGAAAAAATTCGCTTCTCTCTAACCCTCTCTGTCACCTGCTATGCGTTACCGTGGTGATTTTCAGTTGAAGAGAAAGATAGCATGAAGTGGTCTAAAACACATGGGGGGGGGGGGGATGAACCGAGATGATTTTGACGTAAAAATTTCGCCAATCCCCCCCTTTGAACCGATTTTTTTTGGGCTTCCCTCATCATGTAAAGCCTGGCTTTTACAATATTGCATTGACCTGACAAACCCTGTAACTAATCAGAAAAAAATCGGGGGAATGTATGGTGGGATCAATTACATGTTATGAACTATGAGCTACTTATGCCATATTACCTACCATATTATATATCTAAAAAAATCTAAACTAACTTTAAAACTTAAAAATAATTGTGACAAAATTCTACAAAAATTTCCAAAAAAATTTCCATTAAAAAAAAACAATCAGAAAATAAAACAGCGCCAAAATCGTGTTCTGACTGCACAATACAATAACGTTTCAACTATTTCGATGAAACTTTGCCAAACAAACACCGAAACAAGAGAAGAGAAAACAACAACGGAAAATAAATAAGAAAGAAAAAAATGTCCAACGAGAATTGTCTGTGTGACCATTTCGAAGTGACAATGTGCCGATTGCTGCTTTTGGTCACTTTTGTTGCATCGTTTCTGCAGCGCAACGATGTCCAACGGTGTGAAACAATTTAGCGAAGTTGGATTTGTTATTTGCTGCCATTCCATTCTCTTTTTTTCGCAAATTTTCCCACCCGAAGATGCAGTTTGGAGTTCGCAAATTTTCCATTTCCATTTCAACCGTAACCAATTTAGCGAACGGTGCTGTGCTGCTGCTTGTCCTACTTTTCTATGTGTATATCTGCTCGCTGCTCTCGTGGAGGATGGTGGGTGATGCAGTTTTGCTTTGGTTGTTTCTTTTTCCCTCCACCAACTCTAAAGTGACGGTGTTTTCAAGGCGGTCATAAATTTAGCATAATTTAGCTTTCAGATATGTGTGTGTGTAATTTTTTTTGCACCCTTCTTTTCACTTCCCCAGTTTTTCCCATTTACGTCCCTTTTCTCTCGCACTCACTCACCTGCTCACGTTTCTTGTTTCATTTTCAGGGCTACAATTCAAGCGTTGGCGGCCTATTTGGATGCATTCCAAAAAATTGCAGATGCTGCCACCAACTCTCGAGGTAAGTGTGTATGACCGTGCACATTGGGTCGGGTTCGTTCTGGTCGTGATTGGCCTCGGGGGAAGATGGGTGGAAAAAAAATTAGAAATAAAATAGCAAAACGAGGGATGCTTCGGTGCGACCGGGACTGTATGCGAGTGGGTTGGCAAAATGTTTATCACTATCGTGCTAATATTTTCCAACAGTTGCGAAACGAGCAATACGGTCGGTCAGGTGGGAATCGAAACATTGAAGAATAAAAATAAGTCCCTAATTACCCAGCTCATTATTATTATATATGCGCTGGCACAGTCCGCTTGAGCTGGGAAGGGTAACGTCTCGAATGCTAAGAGCATAATAGCTATTACGGTACATTCCCACCATGTTTGATATCTTGCCATTTAAAACCGTCGTAAGATTGCAAGGGTCCTTTTCGGAAGTCCAACAAAACACATTATAACTCTTGTTCTATGAAGT
Source organism: Anopheles stephensi (assembly GCF_013141755.1). Lineage (NCBI taxonomy): Eukaryota > Metazoa > Arthropoda > Insecta > Diptera > Culicidae > Anopheles > Anopheles stephensi. Next base: position 21,892,648 of record NC_050203.1, read on the forward strand.
CTCCTGAAGAAAGGAGCTGTGCTTAATCGTACCTTTTTCAAGGTGTAGTTGGACAAATTCCCCGTACGAAGGGCTGACTACTTTTCTACGGGTAAAATTAAGTCACAGAAAGCCAGAAATGGCAGGCCGAGACCTCTCGAGGTTGTAGTGCCAAAGAAGAAGAAGAAGAAGTAGGACAAATTCAAACTGTCTTCATATGGCAGGATCGGGGATCAAATCCCATCCAAGATCGCTTCTCCATACCCAGAAATGATGGGTAAAATTAAGGCACAGAAGGTCAGAAATGGCAGGCCAAAACGTTTTTGATTTTAAAGTGCCAAAGAAGAAGAAGAAGTACAAGCAGAAGAAGAAGGAGAAGAAGTAGAAGTACAAGCAGAAGAAGAAGGAGAAGAAGTAGAAGTACAAGAAAAGGAGAAGAAGGAGAACAAGTAGAAGTACAAGCAGAAGAAGAACAAAAAGAAGAAGGAGGCGAGGAAGAAGAAAAAAGGCGAGGAAGAAGAAGGTTAGAAAGAAGAAGGCGAGGAAGAAGAAGGCGAGAAAGGAGAAGGCGAGGAAGAAGAAGGCGAGGAAGAAGAAGGCGAGGAAGAAGAAGGCGAGGAAGAAGAAGGCGAGGAAGAAGAAGGCGAGGAAGAAGCAGGCGAGGAAGAAGAAGGGGAGGAAGAAGAAGGCGAGGAAGAAGGGGAAGGAAGAAGAAGGCGAGGAAGAAGAAGGCGAGGAAGAAGAAGGCGAGGAAGAAGAAGGCGAGGAAGAAGAGGGCGAGGAAGAAGAAGGCGAGGAAGAAGAAGGCGAGGAAGAAGAAGGGGAGTAAGAAGAAGGCGAGGAAGAGGAAGGAGAGGAAGAAGAATGAGAGGAAGAAGAAGGCCAGAAAGAAGAGGGCAAGGAAGAAGAAGGCGAGGAAGAAGGGGAAGGAAGAAGAAGGCGAGGAAGAAGAAGGCGAGGAAGAAGAAGGAGAGGAAGAAGAAGGCGAGGAAGAAGAAGGCGAGGAAGAAGAAGGCGAGGAAGAAGAAGGAGAGGAAGAAGAAGGCGAGGAAGAAGAAGGCGAGGAAGAAGCAGGCGAGGAAGAAGAAGGGGAGGAAGAAGAAGGCGAGGAAGAAGGGGAAGGAAGAAGAAGGCGAGGAAGAAGAAGGCGAGGAAGAAGAAGGCGAGGAAGAAGAAGGCGAAGAAGAAGAAGGCGAGGAAGAAGAAGAAGGCGAGGAAGAAGAAGGAGAGGAAGAAGAAGGCGAGGAAGAAGAAGGCGAGGAAGAAGCAGGCGAGGAAGAAGAAGGGGAGGAAGAAGAAGGCGAGGAAGAAGGGGAAGGAAGAAGAAGGCGAGGAAGAAGAAGGCGAGGAAGAAGAAGGCGAGGAAGAAGAAGGCGAGGAAGAGGAAGGAGAGGAAGAAGAATGAGAGGAAGAAGAAGGCCAGAAAGAAGAGGGCAAGGAAGAAGAAGGCGAGGAAGAAGGGGAAGGAAGAAGAAGGCGAGGAAGAAGAAGGCGAGGAAGAAGAAGGAGAGGAAGAAGAAGGCGAGGAAGAAGAAGGCGAGGAAGAAGAAGGCGAGGAAGAAGAAGGAGAGGAAGAAGAAGGAGAGGAAGAAGAAGGCGAGGAAGAAGAAGGAGAGGAAGAAGAAGGCGAGGAAGAAGAAGGCGAGGAAGAAGAAGGCGAGGAAGAAGAAGGAGAGGAAGAAGAAGGCGAGGAAGAAGAAGGAGAGGAAGAAGAAGGCGAGGAAGAAGAAGGGGAGGAAGAAGGAGATGATGATGATGATGATGATGATGATGATGATGATGATGATGATGATGATGATGATGATGATGATGATGATGATGATGATGATGATGATGATGATGATGATGATGATGATGATGATGATGATGATGATGATGATGATGATGATGATGATGATGATGATGATGATGATGATGATGATGATGATGATGATGATGATGATGATGATGATGATGATGATGATGATGATGATGATGATGATGATGATGATGATGATGATGATGATTGATGATGATGATGATGATGATGATGATGATGATGATGATGATGATGATGATGATGATGATGATTGATGATGATGATGATGATGATGATGATGATGATGATGATGATGATGATGATGATGATGATGATGATGATGATGATGATGATGATGATGATGATGATGATGATGATGATGATGATGATGATGATGATGATGATGATGATGATGATTGATGATGATGATGATGATGATGATGATGATGATGATGATGATGATGATGATGATGATGATGATGATGATGATGATGATGATGATGATGATGATGATGATGATGATGATGGAGGAGGAGGAGGAGGTAAATGGAGGGGAGGTAAAAGGAGGGGAGGTAAAAGGAGGGGAGGTAAATGGAGGGGAGGTAAAAGGAGGGGAGGTAAATGGAGGGGAGGTAAATGGAGGGGAGGTAAAAGGAGGGGAGGTAAAAGGAGGGGAGGTAAATGGAGGGGAGGTAAAAGGAGGGGAGAAAGCAGAAGATGATGAAGAAGAAGAAGAAGAATATGAAGAAGAAGTAAAAGAAGAAGATGAAGAAGAAGAAGGAGGATGAGGTCAAATTGTAACACGTGACTAAAGCAAGCCTGTGAATCGTTGTAGACTTCAAGTAACTTTGCATTCTGCGACATTCGATCGAAACAGATTAGCGCTACTGTGTCTGTTATATTTTTTTATACTGTGTGAACAAAACCTCGAAGATTAATACAAAAATTTTAATTAATCCTATCATTGGATTGCCTTCACACTACATTGACCAAGGCATATCATAAATTCCGAATTTTAAGAAAGAACTGTTTAATGTAAAAAATGTCACAAACTAGATGACGTTTGTGTGAAAATCTACTTTAGATGCCTTCTAGTTTTAATTGGACCATATAATATTTAAACGGCTATTTCAAACAATTAACGTCCTGTAAATTAGGACCGAATGTTATAGCCCATTTGGTTGTGATTTATTGCTCTTCTAATCGTTGCATAAGCTCAGTATAAAAATTATGAAGCAATGCATTTAACTGACAAAAGGAAATTTGAAGCAAACTCCCCATTGAGGTCACGAGTTTGAGTCGCGCGCTAAAAGAAACCCCCCAGTATTTAACTTCTCTCAATGCTACTACGCTTCAAAATGCGTATCGAATGTGACTGCATTGCGGATCAATACCATGTGTGCTGTATGCTCTCCACACCATTCGTGTCTCTCCACACCATTTTGGCACACATAAATTCGCCCCAGCATAAGCCAACCAGCTCGTCGTCGTATAACTTTAACGACTTCGAACGAACTCGCCACAACAACTGTACGTTGTTTTGTTTTTCACAGCACTGTGGACAGTATTCGGGAGCAGCAGCAGCATAAATCTAGAGCGACTACTAGCTAGCTACTGCTCTTTCCGCCCTCAAACAACACAACGCACACATGGTCACCCAGGACGCTTTGTTTATTTGTTCCGAATCATTTTGTGTAGCTCGAAAGTGTGTAGAACGCTAGCTTTTTCGTGTGTTTTTCCTACGTACGAGCACATGTGTGTTAGTTTTCACGCTTCCCGCTCAGCTGACACGGGCAGGCTGCATGCATGCTCTATGTTGTGGACCTCCGCAGGGGGTGGTGGGATAATAGCAACTCTAGCAACTACTGCCTGCTGGTGGTCGTCGTCACTGGTTTGGCCAAAAAGTGGCCATCGTACAAACCGTGCAGTAGCAGCAGCAGCAGCAGAGTCGAAGATGAAGGAGCGATATTTTTAGCCGAGGAAGTCAATCTCGAAGCGAACCAGCGAAAACATATGTTGCCTGTCCTGTTTGCGGAGCATGGCCGAAAGGGCCAGCAACCAGACCGGGGGGGTTGCTTTGGGTGATGTTCTGGTTCTTCGTGAGGGTCGACAGACAGAGCGAGAGAGAGATAGTGAAAGAGCAGTAAAAAAAAACAAACAAGTGTTTTTTACGCCTCAACCACAAACATAAGGGAACGATCTGGGTGGAGGGCATGGTCAACGTCCACCTTTCACAGTGTAAAGTCAACATTGATCAATTCCGAAAATATATTACCTATTCGAAGGCTGGTAAAAACCCGAACGCCCGTGTGATATAGGGACTAGCAGGAGTGTCCGCATCGGTTAGCTGTTCACAGGTGTAAAACTTATAGACCGTGCCCGTTGACAGTTGACAAGTGTTGCGTATTGTAAGACAATGTTGCTTCCCCAAACACTTAGATCTGTGTAGAAATAATCGCGCTCAAAAATCGCATTTTATAACAACATTATTTACAGCAAATAGGGATTTTTGCTTGCGTCCCTTGTTAATCATATTATGTTGCATTGTCCGGCGTCAATCTCATGACGTGAACGACGTACAGAAGTGCATTTTTAAACTATTGTGTGACTTTGAAGATCATTTGAAGATCACCACTTTGGTCAGAACATTATTAGAGGAGGCTCTCCGATTGAGCTTTGGTCAAACAATTTCTGTTAGCCGCTTCTTATAGTTGGGTGGAGATTTGGCCACCTTAGTTACATCCTCTCTCTAACCAATATACCGATCACCGCCGATGATCTGATCAAAGGACCAAATGTGTCTTGTCTTTGACACTTGTTGAAGCAGGCAACAACCTCCGATAGAAACTTCTTCATCAATCTGTTCATGTTTACAATCATCCCAGCATTAAGAATAAAAGGACCTACTCGGAGAGGTTGTTATAGTATTCAGATTAGAGACCAGCGCTAATCTCCACAGTGGTGGACACAAAATCCCACAACTCATGTTAGACTTTTTTAACCGTTTTAATCGCGATGGTTAAGAAGAACCTGCGGGATTCCTAAAACGATTTTCCTCGCCCAAGATTTCGCATAATATTCGTACGTATTCGGTCTGATCGCTGATGAAGCCATCTGATCTCCGATTATCTTCACCTGATACTAAATTTTACGGACATACTAATCTATTGCCTGCTGGCCTGGAACCTGGTCCTCTCTCGAATCCTACTGGTCAGACCGAAGCCAGGGAAATCCCTCATGGAGGGTCGAAGCAATTCTGACGTGCGAAATTCCTACTGGTTCTGGTCATTCAAATCTGCCAATGTCATGACTAGTTTGGCCCATAAATTCTTCAAGACAACTGATTACGCACCCAAACAGGAAATATCATTCAAATAATTCTATTATCTCCAACGAATACGTTAAAATGTCATAGCGGGTAGATAAATAGTGCCGTCAGGTGTGCTACACAAATTAGTAGACGATTTTCCCCCCTTAATTTTTTAACCACGTAAGCTTCCGTGTTAACATGCTCCGATGAAGATAAATCATAGTGCGTGCTTTAACAACAAAATATGTAAAAACCATCCTTAAAACAGAAAAAGAAACAAATCTATCCATACAAAACATAACTCTCCGCACACCGTAAATGAGTGCTTACCGGATGAATGCCCGCTTAACCAGTGTGTGGCGCGCAAAAAAAAAGATACGGTCGGTCAATTCACTCGCACTTCCTTCCGTTATTTTCGCTCGATCGTTCGTTGTTTTTTTTTAACTAATAAATCCCCCCAAGAAGAGTTGTGGCCCGGGACCTAATAATCGTCCAACGTTCGGTCATTTCCATGCCATGTTCGAGTGAGGCGTTTCGGTGAACGAGAGTAGAAAAAAAACCCCGCAAAACAAACAGAGCCCGCTCCACGAGTGTGTGGTTTCGGTACATGAAACTACGGTACACAAATATAAGCAGCTCCTTCGCGCTATTGCGATTACAGTTCGCGTGTTCCCGTCGACCCACGTTTGTAGCCAGTGGCACGGCGGAAGGGCAAGCGCTGGAAGGGAAAACTAAACTGTAAACAAAACTCCACTTCACTAATTGCTGGAGACGCTTAAAGTACACCCTCGAGTGTGTGTGTGTGCGCGCGAGGCGCCGTTAAGCAGCTTTTTTGTGGTGGTTCACCAGTTTCTGTACACTCCCGATCAATCAATTGACCGATTATTGCCTTATTACCGATGACTCTGACCGACTGACTGACTGCGTGTGTGTGTGTGTTTGTGAAGTGTTCGTGTGCCGTTTTGCTTCACCATTGCTGCTTGTGAGTAGAAAGTAGGTTCCCTCACCATGAAACAGCTCATGGACTTGGGCAAATATGAGCATCTAAAAAAAAATTTGTTTCGCCTCCCCAAAACTCAAGAAGGTGTAGAAGGGGTGAATCGGCAAACAGAAGAAGACAGAAGAATTGTTTAAAAACCACTTCACTTTTTGGCACTGGAGTTTCATGAGGTCACTTTTTTTTAAAAAGCAGCGCACAAGAAGCGACGCACTTCGGTCCAAAGTTATGGAGAGAAGTTTAATTGTGGAAGTGCTGTGTGAATCAGCTCACGCAATCGGGGCGTTTATTTTACGCGGCCCGATGCGGCAGTACAAATTTCAGCACAATTGTACGATTTAAACTGGTGCAGTCATAAACGTTGGCTCTCCCTGTTCAGCCCGCCGCCATTAAGTTAAGTTATTGATCGTCCGCTGTAAAGAAAATGAGTTTCGAAAGTGTCCGACCCGTGTGAGGCTACCTGTTTAAGAATTTAAAATCACAATAAGCTAATCTGCATAATGATGCGTACACAGATGAAGTCAGCATTGGAAGAGACAGAATGGAGTGACCCATATCTGCATCATTAGGCATGTGTAGAGCATCGAGAAACCAGATTTAAATGCTCGCAAGAGACAGTAGGCCACCTCAGAGTGAACAATTCTTCCCGCCTTCGTCCAATCGAATCCATTCATGTGCAAATGAGTAGAAGATGCGATCACGGAATAATTCCAGTCCAAACACAAGCCCGAGCGAGTTGGCGACCAGTGAGCGCCCCAATAATCATATACAGAACGGAAGGAGGAACTCGAGTATTCCAATTTGTCAATAAAGCGCGCCACTTGTGTCTCGGTGCCTTATCAACCTAAACAAACACACTTCCATTGCTGCTGCAGTTGTTGGCCCGCTCCGTTTGCTTGATTGCTTGCAGCGGTTCCGATTCCGATTCCGACTGCAGATGCTAGTGCCTCTCGTCGCAGCTGATGGCAGAGGCAACAACAGCATAAAAAAAAAGTTTGAAAAATTTAACGATCCACAACGAACTGGCTGCGCCGCTATATTTATTCCGTTAGCTTTATGACGCCACTGTGTGTGTGTGTTTGGGTTGGCCGCGTACAGTCCGCCGATTAGCTGTGGCTGCCCCTTTTGATAAGGCATGTAAATTGTGGACGCTTGGAATGGTTTGATTGCGTTCGGTTATAGCCACTGGTGGTGTGGTACCGAAGGTGTAAGAATATTGACGACGAGGCGTCGTTCGATTGCATACCGACTCCGGATTTCAAATTTGGAGTTAGAGGATATCCGTCCCATGTTTCTAGCAGCTTAGAACGGAAGCCAATTATCACGTACTAATTAACGCCGTCAACGCCTTTTTCGTGATGGGGCGGACCTAAACTTGCTTCCATGTGGAGACTTGGAGGCCTTTTTTTATGCCTTCTAGACACACATCTGTAATGGGTTTCTTTTTTAAATGTTCAGCACGCTCGATCGAGGGCGTCTGGATAATCACTCTACAATATTCTTACAAACGATACTTTACAATGTGTACACGTCGCTCACAATAATGTGTTTTTCTCCTCTTTCTAACCCCAAAACGTTCAGGAGCCACCAAAGAAATTGGAACGGCACTAACACGAGTCTGCCTCCGGCATAAGGCGGTCGAGAGCCGGATGAAGAACTTCACCACCGCCATCATGGACTGTCTGGTGGTGCCGCTGCAGGAGAAACTGGAAGACTGGAAAAAGCAAGTGACCATTATCGATAAAGACCATGCCAAAGAATACAAGCGGTGCCGGGCGGAGCTGAAGAAGCGCTCGAGCGACACACTGCGGCTGCAGAAGAAGGCGAAGAAGGGTGCCGCCGACAACCTGCACGTGCTGGTCGAATCCTCCATGCAGGATGTAACGTTGCGCCGCTGCGAGCTGGAGGAGGTCGAGCGAAAGTCACTGCGGGCGATCATGGTCGAGGAGCGGACGCGGTACTGCACCTTCGTCAACATGCTGCAACCGGTGGTGCACGAAGAGTGTGAGGTTATGTCCGAGCTCGGTCACCTACAGGTATGGTGGTGCTGGCGACCGGGGAGTAGCTGCCTCGTTGCCTCGTTGCCTCGTTGTTTTGTCTGGCACATTATTCTAATGTTCTTCTTTTGCTCCGTGTAGGAAGCCATGCAGTTGATAGCGATCGTCACGAAGGATCCCGCCCAACTGCCGCAAGCCTCGGAGGAGCTGATCCTCGAGTCGAAGGCCAACATTAGCCTGTACCCGGATTCGCCCGGCGGCTCCAACTCGCAGGGCGGCTGCTCGAACTCGCTCGGTTCGCGCAAGAGCTCCGTCTGTTCGATCAGCTCGATTAACAGCAGCAGCAGTGGATCCCCGGGCCACCATCAGTTCCAGCGATCGCTATCGCAGGTAAACATCGATGAGACGAATCGGGAAGCGATCGGAGTTTTTTTTTGTTTCTAACTTAAGTGTGTTGGTAGCTAAACTCGCTGCTTACTCGGTGCATGTTATAGTAGAAAGCAGGTCTGATTGTAAGCGCAATTCCTAGCTGTGCCTAGTCGTTGTAATAGCTAAACGCTAGATTAGATCGGTAACTCTATGGGTGGCAATTTAGAGCTGTCACGCTCACGCACGAGGCTTAAATACAATAGGATATTGCAAAAAGAATTCAAATTTGGAGGATAATTCCTTTTAGCGTACTGGAGGATCTGGCAGCTAAGGGCCTTTTATACCTTGATCGAAAACATCAAAGAAATAATTCATGAAATTAAGGTTTTGCTGAGACATTTCCAAGTTCTCTTTCCAAGATTGATTCAAGAAGATTCTATTCTAATCTATATTTCTACATATTTAAATTAAGTAATGTTTGCTTAATTAATGGCAGTGATCACCACCATCTTCTCAGCTACATCTTTTATACTTATAATTTTCATATGCTCTTAGCTTACTTTTGTATGTAATATCATTTAAAATTATTCGTTTATTTGTTTGTTATTTAACGTTGCTGTTTCTCTTTTTTTTCTTTTCCGTTTTCTTTTCCTTTCCCAATTTTGTTTTATTTTTAGTACTCCCCGGCGATACGTTTGAAACCCGGCGAATCGAGCGATAGCGGCTTTTGCTCTTCACCAGCTTTAACTTCACAGGTTAAACACCTTTGGTTCCTTTTGTTTGTAATTTTTATGTGCCAAAAAACACACACTCCGCGTTGGATTTTATTTTTTTACCATATAATTCATTTTGAATGTTTTCGATATCAGTCCGTCATGGCGCACACGCTTTCACACATCCATAATAAGAGCCGCCAGTAGCTTAGCGTGCATTTGTAATGAGTTTTAATTTGTTTCCGTTGTTGTTTAATTTAAATGATAAAAGTATGTCCCTTCTCTTGTGTTGCGCTGGTGTGACTGATTGTGTGTGTGTGTATGTTTGGTGTTTTTTTGCAAAATTTCCATTGTTTTCTGGCTGGGAAACCTTTAGCGCATTAAACTTGATAAGAAACCCTCCAATCGTTTTCCTTTTTCTCTCTTCTCCCTTAGGCTTCCACCTTAGCTAGTCAATCACATGCGGTATCAACGTGGCCACCACACACACAGGATGCAACGTCGACAGTCGACCGTCCGCACACGATTTCGTCCGCGTACGAGAAGGGCCATCAGCGACCCGCCCTCACGGTGTACACCTTCCAAAGTCCGGAAACGATCGCCGAAACGCAAAAATCACCGGCCAACGTGGCCTGCCGACCACCGCTACCAGTGGTAAGCTCGCAGAGCAAATTCACAGCCAAAGCGTGTAAATTAATAACTTATCTCTTACCTATTTTAGCGTTGTTCCTCGCTGGAGAGACCACTGTCGACGACGTCCGTGAAAAATGCCAACCCTAACGTGCCGCGCCAGTGTCCGTCTCCAATTCCAGCGCACATTACCAAAGGTAAGCTGAAGGGAATCTTGTCTCCCGAGTGTTGTTTTCCATCCCCCTTTTTTTACTGTACTAATGGATAGAGTTGCGTGCCTCCCCGAATGAATCCGAATGTCCCAAAACAGAATCTCCTACTAATAACACACGAAACGGGCATTTTACAGAACACCCTCAACTCCAGCCCACCTACGTCAATATGACGGAATTGGCTTCGATGGCTGCTTCTAAAACCACTAACAACAGCAACACTGTTAACAACAACAACCACCACCACCATACTACAGCATCCAGTAGTGGCGGCAATAATGGCGTCGGCAGTAGCAACACGCCCAACAATGGCCAGCAGCAACCGGTCCCGTCGAGCGCGGCATCGTCCCATGCGCACGTGCTGTTCCAGCAACCGAACTCGCCCGTACTGTCGTCGGCCTCGTCGCTCATCTCGCCCGACTCGAATGCGACGAACGCGATCAGCTCACCGGACGTGTCGGCGTGCAGTACGCAAACGCCGCAGAACACACCGCAGACCGGTTCGCCCGGTACGCCCAACTACAGCAGCATCGGTGGCGGTGCCATCAAACTCGGGTTCCGCAGCACGACGCCATCCTCTACGGGCGGTGGCACGACGGCCGTAACGCCCAGCGAAAGTAATATTGACACTTCCTCCAACCACACGATCACGATCGACGACAACGAGGAGCATTTCAATACGAGCACCTCCGCGTCCGCAAACATAACATCTGCCACCATCAGCACTTCCGATACTACCACCATCACCACCACCACTACCACCGCAACTAGCGCTACTAACAAACCATCTCCTCCTCACTGTTCCACCGCCGCCGCCACTAGCACGCTCAGCACCGCGGGCGGCGCTGGTGGTACACCGTCGAAAAGCGTGCTCGATAAGGATAAAGATATACTCAAACGTACCGGTTCAGTTCTAGAGAAAACGTCCATGTTCGAGCAGCAGATCAACAACAACCAGCTGCACCAGCCGACACTACCGATCCAAACGCAGCAACAGCAGCAGCAGCAGCTGAGTGTACCGACATCACCGAACGCACTGTACGGGCGACGGACGAACGAAGAAATCTACAAATCCGCCGGTCAGTTGCTGCTGGATCGCGATGCAGGTAAGCGAACCCCGTTTCTTTTTCTCTTTTCAGCAGCCCATACGTCTGTGGCTCTCTCTCTCTCTCTCTCTCTGTATTTCTGTACAAAAAACTATCCACTAACGATTTATAGGACTGATTTCGTCTTATGCCATACGAAACTCTTTCTAACGTACCGTCAAGTCAGCGTTTTTTAATGTCTAGCATGCAAAAATCAGATTTTTAAAATAAAAACTTCAATCAAGAGCACATACAAGTAAAAAAAAATAAATTAGTTAAGTGTATTCTAAGTGCACTTTTGCATGAAAACAGAAGCTATAAAGATGAAAAAAGTAGTAAACAAGAGATAACAAAGAACTAATTTTGATTTCAAATCAGTACAAGACAAAACATCACAAGGAACAAGTGCATGAAGAACATAAAAGAATAGAAAATTGCTCGTTGTATAATTGTTTAAGTTGTTTGTGTTGTCATGTGCTACAGCTCGCTATTTTCACGCACACGATGTGATGTTCACCACTCGGCTGCTTCTACTTTCACGCTTCCATCTTGTATTCGCTTCCTTTTGCATCTGATATCATTTACTCGTACTATCGTTTGTTACGCTTTAATGTATCTGTTTGTTGTCCTTTTCTTCCTTTTCAAACTCACCTGTACAATTGTTTGTCTTTTTGTTCTGTTTTTGTACTACTATCTGTTTATATGTGTTTTGTTTTGTTGTTCTTTTTTTATTTACTCTTATTTTGTAACTTCTCCGTTCTTTGTATGTACACACGTTCGCTATGTTCATGTGCTCCTGCTCCTGCTCATTTACGTTATAATACACCGCCGCTGCCCAAAACTGCCAAAATTGCACCTCTCTGAAAATTCACGAAACCGCTGTTGTTTGCAACCTCCCGACACCCACATATATGTACGTTTAATGTTGTGTATCAACCACACACACACACGCGCGCGCATCCGCTGATTTTGGGGGGCACACGCTGCGCGCCTGTACTGTTGCTGCCCGCTCAAATGCCCGCTGCCGCTAATGATTCTCGCACTGGCAAATACGCACGCACACGTTGTTCGGTACGGTTGTGTGTGTGTGCCAACAACCGACAAAACGACGATCCGGCCAAATCCTCGCCCTCGCACCTTTGATAGACTGCATCGACAAGCAAACGATCGAAGAACTAAACAATCTGATTGGTGAATTAGATCTCTTTCAACGAGAGCACGAAAGCGCTCTGCTAGCTCAACAGCAGCAGCAGCAGCAACAGCAGCTTCATCATCCACACCATCCACCACAGCTGCACGCACGGCACCGATTTTCGAACGGGGTCGCATCCGACGGGACGACCGATTCCGATACAATCCTAGCGAATGGCGTCAATAACAACCATCATCATCATCATCATCACGGTTCGATGGTGTCCCGGAACGCAGGTGGTTCCAATGGGTTGCTCGATGCAGAGGATGACGGTCTGCAGATGGAGCAGCAGCGGACCACCGGCACGGCGGACCGGCTCCCGTCATCGATCTCATCCAGCAACAGCAATCTGGACGAATACCTGAGCAACCATCAGGCGGGTTCGGTCGAGGAGACGAACGGTTCGATGACGAACCTGGCGGCCAAATACAGTAACCACAGTGTGGTGAGCGACGATTACCCAACCGTAGGCCAGTACCGGCGGACACCACCACCGTACACCACGCAACCGCAAGCGCACCATTCGCTCGGGCTGAGCGCATCGGCCGGTGGTTCCACCCAAGGGCTGGACGGCACCACCGGGTTCGAGAATCCTTCCTTTATGATGGAAAATTACTACGCCCAGAACCGTAGCGAGGTGGTTGTGCTGCGCTGCAAGGACACCAGCCGCAACAGTCTAAACAATGCGCCGGACGATCTGCTCACCGGTAGCGGATTGATGCAGCTGAACGGCACACCGGTGGACAATTCGCAGCATCCGCAGCAGCGGCTAAGTTCGTTCCGCGTGACCAACTCTAGACCGGCGTCACCCGCCTCGATGTCATCGTTCTTTGGCATTAGCTCACGCTCGCCAACGCCGTCCCTTTCGCTACCGGTCACGGCAAACTCGTCGCCGCAACACCTTCACCATCATGCCCACGGAGGCGGAGGTGACGCGAATGACCCATCGTCGGTGGTGGCGGCAGGGTCCAATTCCAATCACCACCATCCGGCCGCCAGCTCTAGCGTCGCCACGGCAGCACCGACCCCACCGTACGACGATCGTATCAATCGCAATAAACCCGCCATCACCCCGAGACCTGCATCGTTATCTGGTTTGTTTGTTTGTTTGTTCGTTTGTTTCACTTCATTTCACGTTTCCCGTTTCCCTTCCCGCGTCTGTTCGTTCTTTTGTTTGTATGTTTTATTTTTCATATTTGCATCGTTTGTTGAACCTGCATTCTTCTACTATCAAACCCTCTCATGCACATGCTCATCTCATTAACTCTCATCCTCATTAACCTAATTTATCATATCTAGAAGCAGCTCACGGACGTATGTACTCTGTGTTGATTTATGTGCGTGTACGTGTTGTTTCATCACCTTCCTTCCTATCGGGAGTATAAATAAGTCTAGTGCGTTTTTGTTTTTACAATAATTTGTTGTTTTCAATTTGATAACAATTGTTCGTCGCTAGAGGTGCTCGTTTTGCTCATCTACCACCTGGGAACGTTTTCCAAGGGGGTGACTCAATTTTTGACTACTCATCAACCAATATGTTGTTTGCAAAGAAATAGATATAGACATAGTGCCGGCCTTGATACGACAGGACCGGGGTTCAAATCCCACCAGGATCGTTCCCCCATAGTTAGGACTTACTAATCAGCTACATGGTATCGAGAGACAGAAGAGAGAGAGAGTGAGAAAGCAAGAGAGTGAAGAGAGAGAGTGAGAGAGTGAAAAGAGAGTGTGAGAGAGTGAAGAGAGAGAGAGTGAGAGAGTGAAAAGAGAGCGTGAGAGAGTGAAGAGAGAGAGTGAGAGAGTGAGAGAGTGAGGGAGAGAGAGTTAGAGAGTGAGAGAGTGAGAGAGTGAAGAGAGAGAGAGTGAGAGAGTGAGAGAGTGAGGAGTGAGGAGTGAGGAGTGAGGAGTGAGGAGTGAGAGAGTGAGAGTGTGAGAGTGTGAGAGAGTGAGAGTGTGAGAGTGTGAGAGAGTGAGAGTGTGAGAGAGTGAGAGAGTGAGAGTGTGAGAGTGTGAAAGAGTAAGAGAGTAAGAGAGTAAGAGAGTGAGAGAATGAGAGAGTGAGAGAGTGAGAGTGTGAGAGAGTGAGAGAGTGAGAGAGTGAGAGAGTAAGAGAGTAAAAGAGTAAGAGATTAAGAGAGTAAGGGAGTAAGAGAGTAAGAGAGTAAGAGAGTAAGAGAGTAAGAGAGTGAAGAGAGAGAGAGAGTGAGAGAGAGTGAGAGACTATGTCTGGGATGATTTCGTAAGGTTTTGCCAGCTCATAATAGAGAACATCAAGTTGGTCCCACCGAATATACCGCGCGATCTTCTCAATTGATTGACCACGATCAGATTAAGTATAGATTATTTGATGTCGATGTCACAGTTTGGTTAGGAATTTGGATTATCGTTATTGACCCACTCCAAATTTTCTTAGAGTTCCAAACCGTCATTTCCTATCCTAGACTCCGAACTAGCTTTCTTCATGTAGAAAAAAATGATGGGAAAAGCCTTGCAAAAACATATTATTTGGTACAAAATGTTCTAAAATCCGCAACGAATTGATTTATACTCCCGATGCTCTGCAAATCAAACTGTTTAAAATCCTTTTTAAATCGTTCTTGTTTTCATTGTTGTAGTATCATTTGTTTTTTCTGTTAAAAACGCATTTAAATACTCAGATGATGATGTTTAATTTATATAAATAAGCTTTTTTCCTAAATTATTTTAAAACACAAATTTATGTTGTACGTTGTCGTATCCGTTGTTGCTATGTATTGTAACTATTCACTGGTTTTGTGTCACCATGTTTGTCGTTTTTGCATCATATTTCACTGCTCATAAAAATGATTCACTCCATCAGTGTTGCCTCCGTTTGGTTGCAAGTGCAATGTTCTATTACTATCATGCTCATTCATACAAATACCGTCCACCTACCGTCAGACATGCCATACTCGAACGCGATCCCCCCACCTTTTTAGCTGTAGCAGCTAAATACCGTTCAACTGTGCTCTGTTTTGTGCGAACGTTTAAACCTCTAATACGTAACACATTAAACTACTAGCCGAACGTTAGATAAGACGATGAACCATTTGATTTGTATTTACTGTTGCAGCTACAACCCACCACTATACTGACAATCATCACATTGCCCTGTTTCTCTTAGCAAAGTATACTAACGGTTTTTGTTTTTCACCCTTTTCTTCCTTCACCCCGGCCCGTTCTGCATCCCCGTTTGCATTCCATTACAGGACCAACCCGGGTCACCCGACGGGCGTCGGTCAACACCGTGAAACCGCCACCGCCAGTCCGGCGCAGCTCAAGCGTAACGCCTAGTCCTAGCGTAGGAACTGTAGGTACAGTACGATTGGGCATCCGAGCCAGAAGTTACTCACCGTTTCTTTTTTTTTCGTTCTCTTGTTTTTTTTCTTCTTCTTCGTTTCTGTTTCGTTCCCGTGTATTTTTTTGTTTGTTTTTTTATCCACAGAATTCCACTACCACCACAAATCTTGCCCAGCAAAGCCTAGCTTACACCTCATCAGAAAGTTTACCACCACCACCTGCTTATCTGTTAGATTCGGCCGCCGGAAGTTCACCTAGTAGTGCGTTTCATCTTATTTCATTTTAATTTACCCCATTTCTCGGAAGCTGGTGCCTTTGAGGGGTGGTTTTCAATGTCAGTCAGTTCACGAGATGATGGTAGACTGACATTTAAATCTGCCCTGTCGGCAAACCGCCATCCTGTCTAGCTCTGTAATGCGTAGAAAACTGGCTCACTTGGAGTCGGCCGTCGTATGTGTAGGATTTGATTTACTACTACTACTACTAGCCTTTTCTTACTTTGCGCTGCATCATCAGTCGATCGCAAAATAGTTGCTCATTGCTATCATTGCATGACACTTCGATGCACCAGTGTAAACGTACTTATACTAAACGTGCTATTTCCGAGCTCCTGCGCAGAGAGCGAGTCTGTGTTTAGTTCAACACCCGAAAAATCGTTTCGTTTTCCGTTTGTTTCTTCTCACGCCCCACGTTACAGTTTCAGGAAATGTTGCGGGCACGGTGAAGGCTCTGAATGAGATAAGGCACACGCCGGCCAGTCCGAGCGTGCTGCGAAGGGCTCAGCAGCAGCAGCAAAGCAATCCGCCCTCGAATCAAGGATCACCTACGGTAATTTGGGTCTCGATTGCGTAGTTTGAATCGCCTGCGATCATCATATAAATGTCACACGCATTTTTTTTTCTTCCCTTGGCTCATCCATTCATTCCGCGCTACCAGCAATACGGTACCAATCTGTACGGTACTTTACCCTCCAAGCATGGTCACGATCACAGTACTGTCACAGCATCATCGCCTGCCGCTGCGCCTGTGCAGCAAACACACTATCCTCCATCTCAACACCATCACCCCAGTACACCACCAAACTCATTCCATGCCACTGATAGTAACAAACCGGTACTCACCTTTTCCACTTACCTACCGTTTTTGTACTTTGCTATGTTAAACGTGACTCTGACAAAATGTTTTCCTTCGTTCGTTGTTCGAACTGTTTGCCACCTTTAGCTATCGAATCGATCTCCGAAAACGAATCTCCACCAACAGGGAGGGATATACGCACAACCGAAACAACTATCGACCATGTCCAGCTTCCGTACCTCAAGTCCTGGTAAGTAGAAAAGCAATTGCGACAATATCACAATTGTTAAGATTATCTGATGCGGATTCAACTTAAAGGCCTAGATATGAGACTGTTTTAATGAACAAAACGTCACATTCTTACCGAGTATTTAAATCACAAATGTCCGAATGCATTTTACTTGCGAACTCAATTTCGCTTTATAAACAGTACGAGCTTCGCAAAAATTGTCATAGATGGCGCCACATCGACTTTAGTGCTACGATGGCGGTTGAGTGTTTTATTTAGGGGACAGCAATCACCCGCTAGTTCTAAGTATTTTCTATTGAAATCCGGCCGCAACATAATTTAAGACCAAATTTAATGTCGCTTCACCGTAGAGTTCTATTGCCAACCGAAAAATTGAGCTTTATTATTAGATCATTTATTTAGATTTTTGAAATGTATCCGTAGTGGAATAGAGATGAAAAATCTCAAGCATTTTCTGTTGCCTGTTGAAGATGTGAATAAATGATACACACTTATAATAATTACTATTTCTCTCCCCTATTCCAGGTCCCCAGAAACCAAACAGTAGCTTCCTCGCACAACTGAATGCCAAGATAGCACCGAACAAATCATCCCAATCACCGTCACCTGTGCCCTATCAGCAGCAGCAGGCAAACAACTACGGTTACACGACCGCTCCTCCGTCCGGCAGTGAGCTGATCTACCAACGATCCACCCCGGTTGATCCGCGAGCGTACAACAATAATCAGCAGCAACAGCTGCAACAGCAGCAGCAGCAGCAGCAATACTACCACCAATCGCAACAGCAACACCAGCAGCAACCTCCGCCGCATCCACCACGAGAGGGTAAACACTCAATCTATTCCGCCGCTAATCAAACCTCTTCACAGCAACACTACCAGCAGCACCAGCAGCAGCAGTACTATCACAATCAGTATCCAACGCAGCAGACCCACCAACAGCTGCAATATCAGCAACAACAATCCTCGCCCTACTACTACCAACAGCAGCAGCAGCAGCAACAAGCGCCTCAAAAACAGCCCCAGTACGGTCACGTGTTGCCCCCGGCGGGAGCTGCTAGTAGCAGTAGCAGTAACAGTGCATTGGCCGGTGGAAGCTACGCAACGCAAAACATTTACGTCTCGACGAACCCGTTCGTCAGTTCCGTCCAAACATCGGCTGGTGGTGGTGGTGGTAGTGGCGTTGCTTCCGTCGGTAGCTACTCCCCTTCGTCCTTCGGTAAAGGCGCACGTCACCACGACGATGTGGCTGCCAGTGGTGGCGCTAGTGGCAGTAGCACCCCAAACCGGACAAGTAATTTTTCAAAAAACCATCCCACACTCTTCCTTGTACCTTTTTACGTGGTTCTGTTGCGCTTGTGTTCTGATGTTTGATTTTCTACTTTGCGTTCATTCGTGTGTGTGAACGGTTACGGCTTTGTTTCTTTGTATCTCGTAACCTTCCGCTTTCCATTTGTTTCGTTTTTTTCTGTTGCTTTTTTCATTTAAAAAAAATAATATTCTTATCTACCGTAAGGATTGTTGCAATTGAGTTCTGTCCTTATTTTGTCGTGTGCCCATTTATACGTTGCGTGTGATTTGTAGAGTATTGTTCATCGAACGGCTTGTGAAACCAAAAAACTTCAGTCCATTCAGTCGGATCTACGCGCGGAATGTACCGAAATGTGCACGTACATATTGTCGTTTGAGACTTGCATTGATTTGCTGCCTATCATCACTGCGACGTCCGATTGGTTGCTGTAGAATGCTGTGCTAAAACCGTCTTGTTATTTACGCTTTATTACAAGAGTTGTATTTTGACCGCATGTTAAACATATTTGCTTCGCCCCCCTATATGCTAAAACCGCTGTATTAATGAACCTTCCACACCTTCCGTTTTAGATCATCACAGCCGCAACAGTTCCGCAAATAATAATGGGGCCGCTGCTGGCGGGGGTTCTGCACCGGGCGGCTCAGCAACGCACAACGTGCTGGCGAAAACTAGTGCCGGATTTCTGGAGAATCTAAACGCTCGTCTCGCCGAGCAACGACTTTCGGGCAAAGCGTTTGCCGTTCGGAATCTTATCAACAGTAAAGCGCTGGTAAGTGTTTTAGGAGGTCCTTTCGGGAGGGGAATATTTCTGGTAGGTGAAAATCTACCAAACAGAAGTCCGCGAGTGTGGGAATGTTCCGCCCTTTCTCTCTCTCTCTTTCTTACCTATGGTTTTTTCTTTTCTTACGTTTCATTTTATTTCAAAAAACATACAAAAACACAATGAACCCCTTGAAAAAAAAATAAAATAAAAACGCGCTCTAGCACGACAACGGTGAGCGCTACTATAGCCAACAGTTTCACTTTTAAGCAATGCATTGCGTATTTAAGTGGCGCAGTACGCTCGAGATGGTGTGGCCGAGGTGAGGAACGTGTGACTGTGCAGTACTTAATAATAGCGTAACGTGACCACAGTTTTGTCCAAAAGTAATTACTTTACTCTTCGTTTTGTTTTTTCTTCCTTGTTTTCCCATTCCGTTTCGTCTAACAAAATAATGTTTATCCATTGCGCGCTACCACCGATATGGCTGTTTTATGGCTCCCGTTTTTTTTCTTTCCGATTTTCTACTTTACTTCATCACCTTAATATATCTCACACTGGTTTTATTTTTTTTCGCCGCATACTACTAGCGTTCATTGTCGCACATAATGATGTACGATGTTGTTGGCAGAACACTCTACTGCCCAGTTTGCTTTTCCAGTTCACGCGTCTCCTTTGGAACGTGTCCATTACTCAAACTAATCGATCGATTTGTGTGTTTGGTTTCTTCTCTTACTCGATACTGTTGCTGTTGGTTTTTTATTATTTTTCCCGCGTGGTTTTATGTTTTATTCATTAGTTCTAAATTAACTACTGGTTGACTTGTGATACGCTGTCTTTAATTGATTTAAATAACATAAAAAAGCTACTAATTTTGAATCGAGATTTTTTTTTGCGTTCTTTTGTTAAATTTTAGTTTCTTATAAAATCGTTTTAAAACCATATAAATATAAAAACTACCGTATGTAATGGTCATGTTTAGTATGCACATACAACAAACACACACACACTGTATCAATATGTGGTAGAAGGCATATAGGCGATGAACACAGACACCCAAACAGAAAAGCTTTTTGAACGTTCCTTCTTTCACTCCAACCTTACTACGCTTCACCATATGAAGAGTATAAATTTACGTACTTTCTATTTCGTCACGTCCAGCTTAATCTTTTTTTTTAGTCTCGTATTACCTCTCACCTTACTTCGTGTTGATGCGATTGCTTCCAAAACTGTTCTACACCTGGGATGCAGCATATCGACCACATATAGGGGCACACAGACACTGTGGGATATTCATGGGAGCAAAGTCATCTATTGTAGAATCATGTTACAGTGCCACAAAGACGAAATGGAACAAATTGAAATCGTTACGCGTTGTGTTAGATTTTTTTATATCAACTAATAATTCTAATGCTTTTAATCAAATAAGATATATTTTTCTAATTCAAAGTAAGGAAGGAGTGCTTTAATCGTCTACAAATTAGTTAACTATTTGGCATTTTAATAATCTTCCAATCAGTTACTCCTAACCATATTCTAAATTCAGCCTCAATCAAATACCTTTCAGCTTTTTCTGCATGCTTAAGCGCTTTTTCCATTGGATATTCCAAGTTCATGATGTTTGACAGGCAATAAAACATTCATCCACATGTTTAAAACTAAATGCAGTTCGAGAAAAAATACAAAAAATCGGACATTGTTCAGATTTTTGTAATCGCATAGCGAACATGTGAACGTTAGTTCTTTAATCTGAAAACTACTCTAAACAACCGTTAGTTTAATTCATTCTACATTCGTAAGAGAATCTAAATTTAATTATTAGGCAAAACACAAATCCATGCTTAACACGTTAGCTGCCACACCAATTTTGGTCGTGTTTCCTGCCTGGCCGAGCCGTTTTGTCATGAAATTGTATTCAAGAAGAGGTTTGCTATGATACTACGTTTGTCTCACTCTTACATATGTATATTGTGACATTCAGTGAGAGAGATGGAGTGATTCACATGTTAATCGCTCAACGAAAACCGTCTCACAAAAATGCATTTAAAAATTAGTTAAACCGCAGATATGCAAGAACCAACCCCAAATTAAGGTTTACCAAATACAAATCTTTACAAAATTTCGGTGAAAATGCGCATACATGAGATTTCTAGTTCCAAAGAAAAGGCACTTTGAAAACCATGTATGGTGGCTATCAAAAATGGACACATCACTGGCTATCAAAAATGATAGCCATGGCAGCCAAAGTCATCCCTGCCTTAGGTCATCTCTGCCATTTCTGGCTTACTGAGTCTTATTGGGAACGGACCAGATGGGATTTGAACCTCGGTTCTGCCGTTTAAAGACCGGTGTCCCTGTCGAATCTACCACCCTAGTATAATTAGATTAATAGGAAAAAAATTGGAGCTTCAAGTAAATTACGTTAAAGCTACGTTGAAATAGTTTAAATTTTCTTCAAAATATTCACAAAAGGCAAGAACTATAACTTCACTGCTCTACTCTTACCAACTACTCTTACCGATCGATATTCAAACGTTGTCCCATTTCGTCTGTGACGCACTGTTGCAAATATGCCTCCCATCGTCTTGGCTCGCTTGCTTTGTTTTTCTTAGCAAATCCGCCACTGCCGTGCTACCGCTGGCCACGGTACATGCCACCCGTTACATTGCATACATGCAGGCGAATGCAACATTCTTTCCCTTGTTACGCGTTGTTTACACCGTTTTACCTTCAACTCTCTCAACCTTTGGCTAATGCTTTCACTACTCCTTTGCTGTGCGCGCGTTCCAATGTGCTTCTAACACCATCACTACATGTTCAACTAATAAATGTTTCCCATTTTTTCTTCTTCTTCTCCTTCCTGCCTCTCAACCCCTTATCTAGCCCGATCCCCGTGTCTGTCACGAATCGCTGATGGATCAGATCAAGCGTGGCGCAACGTTAAAACGCAACCGTACGATCAACGATCGTAGTGCACCGAAAATCCATTAGATTTCTTCCACGCACGCTTTATCCGCACGACACAGCGTGTGTGTAAGGCTTTAGAGCGTCAGGCAGCAGCGTCAGTTGGTCCCAACTACACCCCGTCGCATACGGGGAATATAAATGTACGTGTGTGAGTGTGTGTTCGTTCCTGAATAATGCGTTCGAGATGATGCGAACATTGTAAAGTTAACCGTCAGCAAACTGTGTGTAATGTTAAGAGAGAAGCTATACTGAAGCACTATAACTGAATGTAACCCAATGAAGGCTGAAGAAGATGCATATCGTCTCTAGGCGCGACTCGCGACGAGGGTTTCGCCAAATCTCAATTTTCTGGTTCGATGGATGGATGGCGGCCGACAGCAGCAGCAGTACCTTCAGGAAGGTTAAGGTATTTATGTGCGTTACTAGTTTTGTGGTTCCCCTTTCGAATTAAAACCTAAAACTGGTCCTTAAAGCCGAGATGTGGTGCGTGAAAACTGAAATCGCTTTTGTTTGATTCCAGTTATTGTGAAATCTCAATCAAATCCAATTCCTATATTAATTTCTTCAATTCGCTCAAAGGATCAAGGCTCACCAGTAAGTGATCCCCAATTTCTAATATTTTTTTCTCAAACAACTTCTCTTCTAAAAAATTACGTATTTCAGTTAGAAAAAAATCTTTAGTTATCAAACACTCGAATACCCAGTGTAATAAATGTATGTTTGAATGGAGTGTAACGGTGTGTAGCGTAATCGAAACCAGTCCAGTCCAACAACAAACCCAAAAGCACAAAAGCAAACAGAAAAAAGAGAAAAAGAAAATGAGCTGTGAGAACATGCAAAAGGAGAAAAGAAAGAACAAAAAAACATATACCATACCATACCACACGTATATCAATTATCAACTTCAATATATCAATGCAAGTGCACAGTTGAAAGAAGGGGAAGACTTACGTATCGAAGACGATTTTTAAAATGCTGCTACAAACTAACCCCGCTACTGCTACCACTACTACTACCGCTTCCTCTCGTTGAATTGGTGACACTATCAAGCCTTATAACCAAACACTACCCCAGCATCATCTGCTTCCCGTGTTTTGATGTGAGAAGAAACAAAAACAAACGTTCAAAATTCGTTTACAGGGCGACAATAAGCAAACAAAGCAACGGATAACTAACCAGAAAAAATCCCTCCCATTTTACACTACAGTAGCAAACAAACAGAATGAAAAAAAAACTGTGTAAAGATGAACTGGAGCAGCTTTAGGCGGAGGGAAAAACTACTGTTGGCAAAGGAAAATCGGTAACTAATTCGTCCAAACAAACCAATTATCACAGGGGCAGGAGTTGTAGTAAGAAGTCTCCTATTTGAAGATCCCCGTCTTTTTGTTTGTTCGGTGAAGACTCGTACGTGTAAATCCCGTATATATTACACAAGCAAAAATGATCTTCACCTAACTAACGCACATAGAACAGTTTTAATAATCTCCATCCTTCTCCATCCGCTCCGCGGTTTGAAATAGCATCAGAAAAAAAAGGAAAATGCTCATACCGAAATAAAAAGGGTAACAAAACCTGGTAACACGACACGACACCAAACTGGTTAAAGACTGACACCTAAGACCATGGGAAAAACCACACACACACACGCGCGCGCGTAGTAATATCTCTACTTTTCGTAATTGATGTGTCTTGTGCTGTTGTGGAGAGGAAAACACGTGTTCGATCGATCCTTCTCTTCGTAGTCCTACTGTTCAGAAAAAATAACTGCTAAAACACGGACCCCCCCTCCCACCCCATTTTTGGGTGTGATGAACAGAAGAAGGAAAACAGAAGCATATTATACATTATACACGACGATACAGGATGGTTGATAGCTGAAGCTCCAGCGTTCCTACCTATACACTACTACCGCTAGCAAACGGAACCGAACTCGAGCTGACCGTAATCGTAGTAAAGCTAGCAAGTTCAGCTTAATCAAGGCGCACGCATAGGGTGTAGGATTGCCAGTCTTCCACCAAAGATGAGTCCACAGTGACGGAGACGCGTAATGGGAAGAAGTGTGCCGGCGAAAACCAAAACCTTAGAACAAGAGAGGCTATCTTTATTAGAAGAGGAAAATCCGGGCTCAATTTTTGTTTTTATACCGGTTTTTTTCTATTTGTTTCCCTATTTATTTTTCACCTTTTTTGTTTTCCTTATTTTTGTTTACTTTAATTTAATTCTCTTTTTTTGCTTGTCACAAGTTTACTAACTTTTCTTAACAATTCGTGTAGTTTTTTGTTGCTCTCTTTTATTCCTTTTTACTTTTCTTCCTTTAATTTATAGAATTGGGAACAGTTAAACATTTTCTATTTGTAGTAGTTGTTTTGTTATCATTTTGTGCTTGCTCTTATTTATTTGCATTTTTACGCACGCCAGCCTTTTTGTGTGTTTTTTTTTTGTTTTGATCGCTTATTAATTATTTTTTTGAGATGAATTAATATAAGCCTTTTTTTGTTATCCCAATTGTGTAAATAATGAAAATCTTGCGTGTGTATAAATTTGCATTTCGCTGTTTCGGACGTGTAACTAATCGCCCCTCGCTACCGATAGTGTGTATCCAAAACGAGTTTTGGAAGGGAGTTTTTTTGTTTGTTTAAAATTATTCTACTGCAATCAAAAACACGTTCGAGTGCGCACTGTGGAACAAAATATACAAACAAAATGATGCATCATGCAAAGAAAAGAGAAAGATCAAAATAATGAAACTGCAGAAACCATGCACAACAACACCACATTGTTTTTGTCACCCGAAGGTGGCAACGAGGCAAGAAGAAATGCCGTGAAGTGAAACACAATAACTAGCTCCTAGCGGATGTAAATCGAGGCGAAGAAAATGGATAATGTAAGCGAAGAACGTAATGAAAAAAAAATCATTTAACATTACTATTAACTTAACTGCGGAAGAGCAAAAGCTAAAACTACACTAACCAAACAAACAAAAAAGGAAACATCATTTAACACGACGCGATAATAAGGAATGGGTGGTGTATGTCTGTGTGTGTGTGTGTGTATAGGGAAGGCAAAAACACATCAAAAACTTCTTCACACTCATTGTATTGATCGAAAAGGAAGGGAACGTGTGTCTACAGTGGGAAAACAAACCTATATACAATATTATTTTTATACACGGGCAATTAGCAGCAGTCAGCCACAACAAGTAAACTACGCAAGCAAACGTGATCTGAGTTAGGTTGAGAGCCGCGTGGTATGGAGAGGCCCCAGCCACAGTAAAATAATATGACGACCGCGAACGGCCCCGTAACAACAACATTAGCTCTAGTTATATACATTACATATACACACACACTCACACGAACGCGCGCGCTCGCATACAACATATTATACATATTATGTATACATACTAGGGGCACTGTCAGAGCGGTGCGGTCGGGCTCGAATCATATGCTAGCAAGAGGACGTGGAAGCAGCAAAGCCGGATAATGTAGATGTTTAATAGCTGTAATAGGGGATGAGCTGCTACTGATGAGCACTAGGAATCCACGCCACGCTTAAGCACCGCTGCTGGGCTTAAGGATCAATCGATGATGGTTTGGCGTGAATCTTGACAGGCAAAAAGCAGGCTTACGGGGTAGGATGTATGGTAATTTAAAGCAGCAAAGGAAAAAATTGTAACCAATCACGAAATGTGTTGTCATCCGGCGAGCAGAAGGCAGAGGCAGAAAGAAGGAAAGAAAGTAAGTAATATTAAAACCAGAAGCAAGGAAAAAAAAACTACTGTATCATTGTACACTGAAATAAAGGAAAGGAAGGAAAATCATTATATCAACGAACGGGTGAGAACGGATGGAAAATGTTTGGCAATTGAAAGAAAAACTCCATGCGAAAGGCTACTAGATACGAGCAGCTGTACTGCTGCGAACGAAAGAAAGAGATCTCAAAGGCTCGTAGCGTGTACCTGATAGCAACGCGAACGACGGAGAGAGAGAGAGAGAGAGCATTTACAGGAGCTTTTTGATACCTCAGTGGATGGATGCTCTCCTGTTACTCCTGGAAACAGGTTTCGTTTCGGTGCTAGTGACAGGCAGCCACCATGATCATTTTTTGCTACAGCACTATGGGGCAGTGGAAGCTGATACGTAATAAAATATTTTTAAAAAATTACGCTGTTTCATTTTCGTTAATTTAGTCCTTTATATACTATTGTGTGCTAAGGATTATTAAACTACTATTTTGCATATATTTTATATAGTTTATTCACGTTTATGGCAGCTTCTAAAATGGATAATAATTAAAATATTGTAAAATAAAAATAGAAAATATTTTGATCTTCACCACCCCATAGTGCGCTCAATCGTGATTGGTCACAGATCGATTAGTAATCGCGAGAAAGAGATCGACGTATGCCGAGTCGTCTAGCTGGTACGATCGGTGATAAGTATCCTCCTTTTTACATGTGCTCCTGTTATCTGGTTTCGAGTGCCATGGCCGTGAACCGATTTTTACGCCTCGCAGTGTGCGCGAAGGAAGATCGGAATGCTACCTCCATTTTTGGATGCTCTCCTGTTAATGCGATTGAGAGAGAGGCATCATTTCTGTGATAGTTTACCGCCGCATCCACTAAGATCTTTTTTTTCTGTCGCGCTATGGGACAGTGAGTGGTAAGGAATAAAAAAAAAACATGTTTTAATTATTGAGAAAAGTTTTATTTTTTATTTCACAGAAGAACGGCCGGAAGGTATAACTGGATTATATTGAGAAATTTACTTATTAGGGAAAATCAGTGGAATGAAACTACGAAAATAACATAATATCACATTTCTCGGTTTTTTTTTTTTTAGTTGTTACTTAACCTTTATTGAAAAAAAAATCTAAAATAAACGAAACTTTTTTCAAAATATTTTAAACCAATTTATCAGTTTAATTTAATTACGTAAACACCAAAATATCACATATTTTTTATAATATTTTTAATTCTTGTATGACACCGTATTGCAAAAAAAATACGTACAAGAGAAATTAATTTAGATATATGTACAATATATTTTTTGAATAATTGCTGTATTTATTTTTTTCAAATTTATTAAACCAAAAAATATAATTTTATCATTGGAATTTGATCTACGTCGCCCCATAGTGCACTTAATCGTGATTGGTCAGATCGATTAGTAGGCGCGAGAAAGAGACCAACGCCATGGATCATCTAGCCGGTACGCTTAGTGATAAGTATCCTTCTTTTTGCATGCTCTCCTGTTACCTGATTTCGTTTAGCGAGACGATTTTTCACAGCAGAATCCGATTTTGATCGCCTGGTAGGGTGCGCGTTTGGATCAAAATGTCACCTCCTGTTTTGGCTGCTCTCCTGTTATCCGTGTACGAGAAGCGAGTGGATTTTTCATAGTCGCAAATCGATTTTGATCGCCTGGTAGCGTACGTGTTTGGATCGAAATACTACCTCCGCATTTGGATGGTCTCCTGTTACTTGGATTTGAAAATTGGACCTGTTCATACGGAGAGCGATTGTGGATGCGGCGAATTTCGTTTTTTCCATCCAGTTTTGGCGAAATGCGTTGCCATGGTGGTACAAACGGTTGCTATGGTGCTAGCCGTTGTTACTACGGTGAAGTCTAGTTGTTGTCATCATTTGCATTCGTATCTAAACAAACTTTTTACATTTAAAATAAATAAAGCTCCATTTTCTTTCTCTTCTTCCCTCCCTTGCTTGTGATATTCCACTCCGCACAAAGAGCTCCAAACAACACATTGCAGCTATTTACATACACTAGTTTAATTGTCTTTATTAATCATTAATTATATATTCTCTGTTCATTATTATCTATACTTCCAACACCACCACCCAACCTCACTCCCATCCTTCCCTCCACCCACCCCCGCACTTTCCTGGGTCTGTTCTCATGTGTGTTTTCCGATTCCATTCCGATTGTTTTCCTTTCTAACTCACTCACGATTTCCATCTCTTTTCCCGTTTCGTTTTCATGCTTTTTCCCCGCGTTTTCCTTCATCTTCTTCTGTCTGGCTGATTGAAAGGGGTCTACTGATGGAGGGGGGGGGGGGAGGGCGGTCCATGTTCTTCCTTTTCTTTCTTATTTTTCTCTTGATCCAACACACACTTTTCCACCACCACCACCACGACACAAGTATAGATAACAATGAAGCACGTGTACATGTTTTGCTTTTCTCACCTTTTTGTTTGCTGTAATTTTCTTTTGTTTTCCGTACCCTTTCCGTACCCGGGGTTCACGCCCTTCTACTCGCCACGTCACGTGTGAGTGTGTGTCTGTGTGTGTGACTGTTTCTTGTGTGTATTGGTTTTTTGTTCCTCCTCCTGTGTTCTTCTTAGTTCTTCCATTGTTTTGTTTGTGTGTTTTTACAATTTTCAAAGCTATGTATATATTTATATATATCTGTGTGTGTATATATATCTATATATATATTTATATATTTTCCCATTTTTGTTTTATTAGTTTTTTACCACCATTTGTTGGATGTTTTATGATTTACTTGTTTTTTTTTGTTGTTGCTTTCTTTTGTTTCGCTTCACGCCCTTTTTTTCCTCTTCCTGTTCGTCGTTTTTCTTTGTTTGTCGCTTCT
Organism: Anopheles stephensi; assembly: GCF_013141755.1. Taxonomy (NCBI): domain Eukaryota; kingdom Metazoa; phylum Arthropoda; class Insecta; order Diptera; family Culicidae; genus Anopheles; species Anopheles stephensi. Next base: position 21,921,222 of record NC_050203.1, read on the forward strand.
ACATCCTCTTTTCTCGGTTTACTCGTACAATGTATGTGTGTATATGTGAGTTGTTGTTTTTTCTTTAGCTTATTTGTTATCGTTTCGTTTACGTCTTGCTATTTGTTACTTTCCGCTTTCCGTTTCGTTTCTTGCGTCCTTCTTCCTTTTCATGTCCCGTTGTTTTTTTTCTTTCTTTTGTTTCTCATTCTTTCTTAGTTCTCCTTTGTTCGTAGTTTTGTAATATATTCTAGTGGGAAAAGAGTGAAAAATTAAAACAATTTATGCTAAAGTCTGTGTGATTCTGTGTGTTTGTGTGTGTTTGTATGTGCCGTTATTCAATCTCTTCTCTTGTCTCTTCTCTTCTGTATTCTTTCTTTGAAAGTTTCTTTTTTCTTCTCTATCTTTCATCCTTCTTTTACCATGTTTCATCTTTTTTGTGTCATTCTTCATTTCCTTCTTCTGTTGTTTGTTTGTGTGTGTGTTTGTTTAAGTATTAAGTAGTAGTTATTTTCATTGCGCTATTACTATGTTGACCTGGTTTTCCTTTCACTGGTTTTCGGCTGAGATTCTGGGCTGCAGGGAGGGGGGCTAACACGAAGCTTTAGCTTGTTCTCGATTTGGTTTTTGCTCCATTCGTTCCTCTTTGTGTGTGTCTTTTTGAGCACGTACAACGTGAAACTAATGCGTGCAAACGTCTGATAGTGTGTGTGTGTGTTCTTTGTATGAATCTACTGCCCGTCTCTTCTTGGGTTCTTTTAGTAGCAAAGACGTATTTTGTTCAGAGATGGCATTTTCTTCTTTCCTTTGCTACTGTTTTTGTATCCCTTTCTCTTTCGCACTTCGTCTGTTTAATATGATTACGTTTCGAATCGTGTGTTTTGTGTTAACCTACGCTAAATGTTTCCCCCTTCTGTCTATTTAAATTTATTTGTAATTTTTTGCTTGCGTGTCGTGTTCATGAATTGTAAATGAGGAAAGAAAAGATTAGCCCTTTGCTTAACTATTTTCACATCGTTGAGTTGATTGAGAGTTTTTACTTTCCCGTCGAAGTTTTTCCTGCTGTTTCTTCGGTCTGTTTTTATGTCCGTTTACCGATTTGGATTGCTTAAGCTATTAATCGCTATCGTGTTATACTTATTTCATCGAAATTTCCCTCCTTACTTGTGTGTGTTTTTGTGTGTATTTGTAGTTGTTAGATTTAGGTATTTTATTTTATCGTATTGTTTCTCTTCCCCCTCTCCTTCCTAGAGTGTTTCTTGCTTTTTTTTGTTTCTATTTGAATGTCGTTTCCTCTTCCTGTTTTCCGTTTCCCAATTCACAACATTCTACAATTTGTTATTAATTCGGGCAACGAGTAGTGGTTACGAATCGTATCGTTTTACGTTCGATCGTAATTATATCGTTCACCTATTTTCTGCTTCTTCTTCTTCTTCTTCTTCTTCTTCTGTTCTGCTCTACAGCTTCGTGTAACAAAATGCACCACAAACAATAGTTCCAAACGCTGGTGGAAGCATTTTCATTCCTAGAAGCAAACAAACAGAAAACAACAAGCGGGGTGTGTAAATTTGAGACCGATATTTGGATGTTTCTGGTTTCCTTACCCATCGCGTTGCGTTCTCGCTTTTGCTCTAATTTCTCACCAAAACAACAACAACAAAAACTGCGGCGCACCATTGGAAGTCCATTTTCGAGGGAAAATATTCGGTGCGTGTGTTCTCTGGCCGCTTGTTCGGCCGACCATCAACCACACCACACACACACACACGAATGTTTCCGGTTCTTGGTGAAATAATTCTGTTTATTGTTTGCAATATTTTAAGTGTTTCATTAAGTTAGTAGCTGACATAATTTTGGTATGCATGTTTGTTTGTTTGTTTGTTTTTTTCTTCTGCTTCCATCTTTTCTTTTCTTCTGGGCTTTATTTTTCGTTGCTTGTTGCCGTTTTTTCCCCCTTTCTTCTTCTTTCTTTTATGCAGCATATAGAACAGATCTTGCTAAACCTTCTGCGGCCTTGCCTTCCCATGAAACGCGAAACTTTTCGTACAGGTTTTTTTTGCTGTTGTTTCGAATGAGTAAGAAAAAACCGGGCTTGGGGACGGGACGGGAGGGAAAAGGGAAATGGGGGGGTGGGGGAGGAAGGAGATGGTGAGCCAGTAATTAATTTGTTTCCTTTTGCACACCACCCTAATGCCTACCGAACACCTTGCTTGGCCGGGTTTTTTTACTCGACATATTATTCGTATCGAACGACAGCAACAACTGCAACAATAATGATAAGTAATAAATTGGTTAATGTGGTGTGGGTGAAGGGAAAAAGTATTCGCTCGGCTTTTGCAATTCGCTAACAAACCTGCCTTACATTCTTATTTACCTTCTCCTTTCCTTTTTTTTACTGCTGCTCGTCTTGTTTCCTTCGATTGTGTAATTTTTTGGTTGTTGTTGTTTACTAAAAACATTAAACTGTAACATTATGGCTGTGAAGATGTGTATGAGTTGCTTATGTTTTGTTTTGCTTTTTTTCTATAATTTTAATTTAACCTTCAGCACAATTAACCAACTCCTTCTGCATATGCCTCATTTCCCTCCTTGCTGTCCAATTCTGGTAAAGATGATGTCCGAATTCGCTAGCAATGCAAATGCCCAAAACAAAAAACGGATAACGCGAGTGAAGAGAGTGTGTGTGTGCGTACGCAATTTGCTCTTCTCCTTAACGTTTTGGAGAAAATTTAACCCCAAGGAAAAGACCGCTCTCCAATCTGGAAATTCGAAATTCAAAAACCAAACACTCCTAGTACTCGAATCGTTTAGAACAACGGGTTCGAAGCTCGAAGAGAAACGAATGGAAATGACTTCTCGTACTTACATAACTTTCTCGCTTTTCTGTCCTTCTCTCTGTACTCTACTGTCTCTCTCTCTCTGTAAATCTCTCGCTTTCTCTCTCTGTCAATCTGTCTATTTTTCTTACTTATACTCATTTGCAGTTAATGTGTCTACTATCCGTGTCTACTAGATGTTTTTTGTTGTTGTTTTGTCTTATTTCGTTTTGTTTTTCATACTGGAAGTATCTCACTTAAATTGCGTGTTAGCAATGGTTTTATCTGCTTCTTTAAGATGTTTTCGCTTAGTTCTCCTTAATTTTTTTCTCCTTGCCGATTTCTTCTCTCTCCTTTTGCTTTTCACGAATGATGACGATGTTAATGGGTTAGTGTGTGTGTGCTTGTAATGTGGTACAGAGATTATGAGTAATCTAGCTTTTGGTTTTCCTTTTTTCATTGCATCTTCTCATCACCTCACACCAGGCAGCGCAACATCAGCAAACATCACACGATCAGCGTCTCGGTCCTGTGCGCGCTTAGTTCTTGATCAGCTGTGAACCGCCGCCACCGGTTAGCAGTGCCGAAACGTCCTGCACGAGGGCGGCCGGGGCTGCGGGTTGGGCCGGTGGTGCGGCCGGCATCTGCTGCATCGGTATCTGTTGCATCGGTTGACCGCCCATCATCATCATCGGTTGCTGCGGTTGATCTGCAGGCATGAATTTCGCTGCGGATATAGAACGGAGGGAAGAGGGGTTGTGTTTTTCGGGTGCAATTAGTAAAGGTACAGATACTATTTTTGTTTTGTTTTTAAGGGTTGATAGTGATAGATACTAGGGCGCATTTCGGGCGCTGCGTTGTGGCAAACGGAAAAGACAGAGAGAGAGAGAGAATCACTACACAGCATACAGTATGCAAATAGAAGGGGGGAGGGTTGTGGTGATTTACGGTGTGGTTTACGTTTGTTTGGTGAAATTGCAAAGGATTGGGGGAAGGCTTTGTAGTGCTTGTTAATTTCAACGTGGAGAACAGGGTTGCCTAATGCTATATTTTATGTGTCCCAGATATCGCAAGACATCCAAGAATATCTCCATAATATATCCGAATATATCCAGCATTTTGAGAACAAAATAAGTCAGCGAACAGAGCGAGTTTTTGATGTATTTTAGTTCCACCAAGTGGAGATACAATAAAGAGCGTCATCAGATGTGCCAGTTTGATTGGCTAATCTTCAAAAGTTCAACGATCTTCAACGATACGGAGATATTCTGGATGGCTGCCTGAGACTGGCATTACTTCAATACTTCAAGTACTCCAATAAAGAAGATCGGGTTTAAACATCTCATCCTAACCATAATCATCAAGGTCCTAGCTTGGAGTGTAGTAAATTATTCGAACTTTAAACATTTTCACAGTTAAATGCAAATTTTGCGTACTCTTTTTGGATATATTTATTTTACTTAGATTTTTTTGTGAAGTTATTATTTTTTTATTCATTAATTTTTTTAATAATTTGACACAGACTGCTGTCAAAAATATGGCAACCCTGTAGGAAAGTAAGGAAAGGAAGCGAAGGGTCGGGAAAGGTTTTCCGGGATTTACTAACATTCATACATACATCCACATACGCACACACTCACACACACGCACACTTACACCGATGGCACTAAGGAGAGCCTGTCTGCCAACTACGAACAGACCCACTCAAGCATAATATACGCATTTTGCTGTAGTTACTGTCAATTTACATACTCAACAACCGAAGCCCGCGAAATCTGGCAAAGATCAAGCAGCTAACACAACTGCAAAAATTGAGATACCGATGCAATTTCATACGAGTTGGCGCTTGTATAACAGTGTTTAAGTACAAGCTGTTCTAAAATGGATTTCTTCACTATTAAAACACCCATTTAAGGATGAATTTTACACTATCGATTGGTATCTACATTACAGTTGTTTTAGGGCTTATCACTTTGCAGAGCATCATATCGGCCGCTATAAGAGTAATTTCATGTACTGTACATAGGTGTGGTAGATAAACCATTTCCCCCACATACACATATAGAGAGACATACACACACACATACTAATACGTTTCCGTATGCATTGCGAACATTCAACAGAACATTTTTACATTGCATCGAATCCTACATCCCCCCTTTTGCTGCCCTGTGTGCGTGTATAACAGTATAACAGATTGCACTAAGAAGTGTGACAGAGGATGTATCGCCGCAGATAGCTGAAGAGTATACAAAGAGGAGACCATGTGTGTTGAGAGAAAGAGACAGATAATCAGAGAAAAGACAGCAAGGAAGATGTATTCGCAGGACAGGGGTTACCAGTGAACGAGACGTTAGTGGTGTTACCCAGCAAGAGTAAAAAAAACAATCCTTCCGACGATAAGGTGTGTGGTGAGTGATGGACGCAGTTGTTACTGAGAGACGTGGGATGTGTGTCTGTGTGTGTGTGTCGGTGCGCTTTTCGATCTCGGTCATCGCTGTCACGCTCGGTATTTCTGTCAGTATATTCTGTATTACGGTTGGTGGTTCCTTGGGTTTTGTTTTTAAGTACACTATTGGCTGTATAGCACTGCGGTGAGTATGTGTTGCGTGAGCTGTGATTCTATCTTGTAGTATTTGCAGTAAAAAATATTAAAGATAAATATTTTAAAATTTAAAGTTGAATTGAATAATTGTTCAAAATGTACGAAACCAAACAATTATTTTAAGAAAAGAAGGAAAATAAACCAGACACAAGTAAATATGTTAGAACAATAAAGAGAAGTAAAATAAGTGGGGAGATGAAAGTAATAAATAGAAGAGAGATTAAACATCTAATAAAGAGAGAGAGAAAGACAGAGAGAGGAAATTATGTAGCGTAAAGAGTGATAAATCCTTTTTAAGCTATAGTACTATTCGTATAGTAGCTTTTGTCTGCACGTTGTTGCCAAAATGTATTGCGAATGTATTGGTTTTGTGGTGGTAAAATTTTGAACCTAGTGTTTAGTTGGAATTTGTGAAATTTGGAATGATTCGTTTCCGCCTGGTAAATTGTGACTCTTCAGCTAATGTATTCCCAATAGTTTTCCGATCAACATGTACCATGGATCGCCCTTTACCTTCACCATGCATGCACACAGATAAAGCATAGAAGAAGAAGTGTTTGACTAACTTCTCCTATCCAGCATGCTTCAGTAAATATGTATATTCTAATGTTGCTTAGGTACTAAGTGCCAAAAGTTTCTTAAAATAACTTAGTATATTTAAAGATGGATACATGTTTTGAGTGGTTACTGGGAAATCGATTAAACTATTTCTATGCAATCTATACTTCTAAAAGCTTAAACCAAAAAAACTGAATAAATTAAAAGGTTTTAAACTAATTGAAACATAATGTAAAACTAGATAAAACATAAATCAAATTAACTAACAAATATTTTCCAACACATAAGCTCTAATTTCATTAAATATTTGTGAACCACTATTGCTAAAATTGCTTCCCCGATCAGTAACGTTTCACTACCACTAACGACAATACATTAGTGTGTTGTTTGCTTACGGTTGGCTAAGGAACATGGAACAGTGCGTAACAATGTAGGTGCAACACTATCGTCTCCCACTACTGATCGGGGTGCAACACGTACACGGTTAAGGCAACTAGCACACTACACAAACACATACTCTACTAGGAAACCGGTAGAACCACAGGGTTAGGCACAATACGCAGCCACAGTGTAGACAGAGCCGAGCACGCATACACCTGACAGTTTTACACTAGTTTAGCATGGGCTTGGAGGTGGTTGGATAGAGAGACTACACGAACAAGTCAAATTTTTCTCACCCCAAAATGGCGGCCTTTGCGGCGATTCGGCGGTTAGGTCTGCAATTGGTTTGTTTTAAAGCTTGTGGTGTTTCTCTTATTTTTTGTCGGGGGTTCGCGCGATTGCTTTCGATTTGCTATCTGTTTTGCGACAAACGTTTGACAGCTAATGATGATCAGTTGAAGCAGGCGGCGACGCGTTGCAGTACGAAGGAGATCAGAGCGAGTGAGTGAGATGAAGACGGGACGATAGAGAGGGCGAGAAAGAGAGAGAGAGAGAGAGAGAGCAACGAAAGGGCGAAACCGTGACAGTTGATGTGAAGTAGTCAACTGGCGAGCTTAAACGATGTCGGCGAAGAACGTTGTGATCGTTGATGGTGATTAGTGGTAGTAGCTTTTGGTAGTCTTGCTTCTTTTCGCTTCTTCTGCTGCTCACCTTCCTTGTGGGCCAAACTTTGGAAGGGGTTTTTCTTTTTATCTTTTCTGGCGCATATTCCACTTACGACGACTTAACTATCAACTCACACAACGCACTTGGGTATTAACGTGATGGTGTTTTTTGGTGGATATGGATGATCGACAGGTTCGTTACACGCTCGCCCAACGGATAACGCGTCAAATGCACCATCTGTCCCATTTATCGACGGTTTTTCCAGTAGCACAAATTATGGACGCTCTTATAGCTTTGGTGCTCGTTTGGTGGCTGGGGACGGGAAACGGAAGGGTGTTTGTAGAAGAAGAGACCGGCATTGAAGTGAGATCGAATCGGTAAACCAGGACTATTTCGCGTCGTCACACAATGCACCAAACACACACACATACAGACGGGTAGGATAGACGAAGATATTTGCGTTTGGCTAGATAGATGCGCGTTGGCTTTGGTGTGGGACGACGACGACGACGGCTAATATGCGTACGATCGAGATGACAATGCCAAGGAGATGATGGTTTTGTGGTTGGGCCGAGTTTGATATACTGGATATATATTTATACTGATTTTGTTCGGTTTCGATTTGGGGTTTTTGCGCCCTGCGTTCTGCAATTGGCGGTGTTTAATTTCTTGCTGCAAATTGGTGAATGGTGATGGAGTACGAATGAAAAGAGAAAAAAGAGAGACAAAAATACATCAGAAACACTGGGCAGGAGCATATGGTACCGGTGTAAGTAAGGCACACACTGATCGGGTCTAGTAATTCGGTGTTGACCACACTGTGGCACAGATGCGTTGCAATAACTGAAACGTGTCATTCTGGGGTTTTCGCGTAACGCCAAACGTTTAAACTGCTTTGGATTTGCTGAAAACTGGTAGAAGTACTAAATAATAGAACATAGATGAACTAAGAGAAAGTAACCAGGATAACAAGATATGCTCATGTACGGTATAAGTACTTCACAAAACAGGGGTATTTTTTCCGGCTCAGCCTATTAAGGCATATAGAACCGTCAGTCAGCAGAAGGTTTATACTTGCAAAGCATTTACCATTGTTTAACGCAAGCCATTCAATCAGCACAATAAAGGCGGATTTACATCGATGTACTTAGCTCACCCATTACGGGAGAGAATACATTGCATCACAACATTATAAAAACACACGATAAACTACAGCTGGACTGAAAATAGAAATATGCAAACCTTAAAATTGAGCAATAACTCAACTTGGTGGATGTTTCTTCGCCCAGGGGCTAGAGGAACATCTTTTCAATATTCTAAGTGGCAAATAGTTAAAAATTAGCAGCACAGTACTCAAATCTTAAATAAAATCAAACTTTGTGTTTGAAAATAATTCCACTTCAATGAATTTAACTTCACTCTTGGAACTTCTACTTGCTTTAATACATGTCAGGCATGTCAGGGATTTTTTTTCGAATTTTTATCAGTTTTATAAACAATGATTGATATAAAAGTATAAAAAAGTGTGAATATATCCAACGGTTGTCCAACCCTGAAGCTAATAAAATCATTACACCAAAAATCGAATTTGATTGCTCAATTTCAAGGTGTCTGCATTTTCGTACGTACGTTGGCTGAAGAACGATTTTAAAATAAAATACCAAACGTTAGACAACAATAAGCGTTAAATACGAGATAGACCAAAAGTGAAAACATGAGCACAATATCAAATCCATATCCGCGCACACCAGACACAGATACACAACACAAGCAGTATTGCAAACCTGGTTCCCATCGTACGTTCCCCAACGGGAGCAACGTGGATGCACGTGTTTCATCTCTTATTTCAGGTTTGCATACGAATCGAGTTTTTCTAAATTGCTCTAGCCTCTGCCGCTCTAGCTGCCGCGTTGCTTCATACCCATAAGGATTAATGTTGAACTGTATTATTGTAAACGGTTTGGTATACCACCACGAGCTCGGTTGTGTTGCAATTTTCCCAGCTATAAGGAAATTTCATGATATCTGTTTTGACCCCCGCCTTTCTGGTCTCCTACTGTTCATCGATATCGCAACTTTTTCTTCATCCGCAATGAGTTTAGAGTGACCTGTTTCATCTGTCACAATTGGAATATATCGCTATTCTACTGGTAATGGGGTTTTTGTTTTTTTGTTTTAATATATGGGTAGCAGTGGATAAGTGTGGCTTTCATCGTACTCGTTTCTCTGTTTTACATGTAATTTGCTGATAAATGAAAGCACATTGAAGAGGGGAAAAAAACAAATCAAAACGTATGGTTTAGTAGTTGGGTTAAAAGATGCATCACAATAAATCTCAACTTTGTGTTCCCATCGATACAATAAATACTTTCTGGTTATATCAGGACAGAATAGTGTTCCCAAAATTCAAATTCATATAAGAGTGGTGGTGTTTTGTTATTACTCGTAAATGTATTATGGTACGAGTACTTTGAGTCGTTCCAGCTGATGTATTTACTTACCTACAATAATTGCGAGTATGACAAGACCAATAACGCCCATTATTATCATCATCTAAAAAGCAAAAAGAACAACGTTAGTAAAAGCGTGGACAACGGAAGCGAATTGGAGTATAAACACAGCATTGTATTTATACTCAGCACAATTGGATATCTCTTAAAAAGCTAGTCACGTGGCAAGCACGTCAACACACCAAAACACGAGAACGCTCGACTCGAGTAACAAAGCATGATCCAAAACTTGGCAGGCGCTTACGGAATCAAGACCCACTTCGGCAATGTCATTACTTCCTGCCTTTAACCGCTTCTCCTATTACCCTCGAATCGGTATGAGCACGGCACTTACTTTTAGATTCTGTAGCCAGAATTTCCTCTTCAGTTTGCCGGCTTGCTGTTCAAACTGCGATGCACCCTGCTGCAGCGCATCGGCTCGATCGTCCAGTTCTGACAGCTTTTGATCTCTTTCCAACACCTTCTCGACGTTCGTCTTCATGATATCCACAACCTGCGAGGGGAGGGAAGCAGTCAGTAAGGGGGTCACAAACCTCCATCAAACCTCCAACATCCCGTGCACTCACCTCATCCACCTGTGCCTGGGTTTGTTGCAGTCGCTTCTGTGCCGCAATCTGCTGGGGCGTCCGTGGTCCACCGACGATTCCATCCGCTCCCGGCTCTCCCCCGGCTGCTCCCGGTGCAAGACCATCTGGGGCCGACCTTTAGTAGGGCAATTTCGATGTTTGGCAAGGGAAAGAAGAATGATAGAAAAAGAAATAGTATTAACATAAGGCATTGATGTGGAAGTCATGATCAAGAACCAGTAACAGCTATAGCAATAGAATCCTTAAATGCGGCGATACTTCCTTGTTTCCTGTCAGTCATCAACCTGTGGAGGGTTTTGTTCGTCTTTGGAGGAACATTAAGAACAGCACTAACTGTAACTGAATAGCAAACATGGAACAAATCTTTTCAAATCATCGAAATTTTGAATCGATCACTTCTTCCGACCGAGCTGGCTCAAAGACGACAGTGTGCTATTGTACTGGCGGCTTTGGAAAAGCTTGTTTATGGTTGTGTTTTGTAACGGAAACGCTAAGATAAATGAAACGGAAAAAAACAAATGTTTGTCTGTACATTACCTGCTTGCATTTGTGTGCTGTTGTGAGTTAAACGAGTTACTAAATCCTGTGTGCAACGTGTGCTGTGTTGTGTCCGGGTGTTCGGAAACTAATCGAATTACATGACCGTTCGGGGATGTAATGTTGTTTTGTAATCTACAATGCTCGTTGTCGTGTTATTTTGCGTCCAAGGAAATAGCTTTAAGTGATGACTTCCCGTATCTTGAAGCGTTTACCGGACAGTGTTTACCCAACAACAGTTGTCACGTAACCTTTCCTTGTATCACATGGCTACTAGGACGACCTATCATCTGTCACCGAAAGAAGACCGTTCGATACAGGTCTGTTTACAGCATCACGTTGAAGTGCTCAGTGGTGAATTGAAATTGAACCAAATTCAATGCAGGGTTCGCTAGCCATGTGAAAGGAATTGCGGGAACAGAACGAATTCTATTTTTGTTACCTCCATCCCGTACGTAGACTCATGTTTTAACGTGTTCCAGGATATCCGTTTACATTTCCGCTAATGGGGGAGGGGAGTTTCATGTTTTCTCCATCTTCTTGCCATCCCCTCTCATACCATGCCGCTGCTATTAACAGACCGATCATTCAGCAGTCGATGCAACTACGGCTAGTATTTTGCTCATTTGCGTACCGAACTGGGCGATTTCCGCCCCCAAAATCCCACCTGCTTTCCCACATTCGAGTTTTCCCCCTAACAGCAAGCTAAAATAGGTAGGTGTGTGTGTGTGAATAATAATGCAAGGAAATCAATAGATACGGTTTGCGGGGAACGCGCATGCGCTACCCGAAAAGCTCCAACACCAACAATCTCCGGTGCCCATTCCACCGGAGAGAGGACTCCAATCGGAATAAGGTTCAGGAATGGAAAAAGCACATACACACACGTACATAGAAACGAGTACCACGTGAGGAAAACAACCAGACGGAAGTGGGAGCTCGTTTTTCTTAGCATACGAATGGCCTATTTTTCGCATCGGACGCAACCGGGAAGTTTCAAAATTGGTTCACGTAAAGGGAAAATCTCCGTTTAGGAATTTGATTAGCAGGCGGATCGGTTCATAAAACCAATACACACTTTTTTTTGCCTGGTTCGTTCTGTATCGCTTATCGATGCTAATGAATAAATCAAACACACCCTCCATAATGGGCTATCAATGTAAACACCTTCGCCGTGGGTCGGTTGGTCCTTGAGTTGGTGGCTTGTTCTTCCCTATTTACCTGACACATTCAAGATGTTGTGTTGGGTAGTATAATAAAGAAATTTAAATAAAATCATGCAATTGATCGGGGTAAAATTAATTGTTAAAGTTAAAGTAAAATTATCGGTAAAGTAAACTAAGCAATAAATTCAACTAAAAGACTAACGAAAATTTAAAGCTTTAAAGGTAGAACTGTGTATAATGTTGACTGTTTCATGCATAAACTTCCTCTACTTCGTTGTTTCTGTGAAGTTGACAACTTGCACTTACTCTGCTTGCTGTTCTCCACTCATCTGTTTCATGTGTTATTGTGTATTGTAGTTGTTGTGGCCATTTAGTTTTTGGTTTTTGTTGTGTAGTTAAGTTTTGTATTTGCAGGTTTACCAGGTTCGTGAGTTCCGTAGGTTATGTGCAATGTTTCGATTGAGTGAAAGGACAGTTTAAGTAAGTATTATGTATTGTATAGATAGCTTCTCATTAATAAAGGCATGACAATGTGTTTTGCAATTGGTAAAGTATGAATAATCTGTTGAACGTTTGAAATGATACTGATCCGATGTTTTAAAAGCCATCGAGCGAATGACTGCGATGATTCAACCTTCAATCAAACATGACTCAACCCGAGGTGGCCTTTCCTAAATAGAAAATCGTCAATGAGAATGTTTCGATTTGCTCCCCCATCATCTCTATCTATTCATCCCTCGCAGCCCATCACAAAAGATGTGAACGATTCAACCCGCCCGAACCATTTATTGTCACAGCTGGGAGCTCCTATTTGTGGAGTTGCCACTCTCGGAACCGTACCCACTCTGCAGATGACATTGACTATCTGATGTGTCCGGAGTGTCTCGTCTGCCAGGCGGCACGCTATATGCGCGTTCGGTTTTTGTACCCAGCTAGCACAAGAAACCGCCGCATGTTCCAGTTCCGCTCCTTCACATCCCTTTGCCAACAAGTTCGATAAAACTGTGGGCTTACTGTCTACATAAATGGTGATAGCACCAGTCCGTTGCGTCCCTTTGTTTTTTTTTTGCTACCACAAACCCTGCAAAACGCAAAACCCTAGCGTTGGACTCCGACGTACGTACGGACGTCACGAAATGCGGAATGCGCGTCAGGATACCCCGGTTTGTGTGTGTGAACGGGGGTACGAAAAAATCGATATTTACATTGCATCTGTTTGTGCGATTGTGCTTCCGAATTCTCGGTGCCCCCCGGCAGCAAGAGCACATTTAAGGTGGTTTTTGGTGGTTTTATTTCGGCCACCGCCTTGCTTCATAATTAATTCAGTAAAATTGACCTATTCAACAAAACTGGCGAAGGAATGCTATTTCTGTGTTGATCTTTCGACTTTCTATGAAAAGGGGAAAGCTTCAATAACGGTTATTAGTCTTCACCTTTGCTGTGGATGGTGAGGAGCGGTATGATTTTTGTCGGGGTCAAATTGGTGCTGTTAGCAATACGGCCAGGCCGTTCTTTATGAATAAAATAAAAAAAAAATTGGTGCTGTTGGATGATATTTAAAAAGCCTTTCACAAAAAAAACCGCCTGGTTTTGATTAAACCTAACGCATGTCCTCCATACAAAATTCAAAAGGATCTTATTGTGAGTAGTAATCATTATCACATACAGCAAAGCATCATTTACTTGTAGTTTGCTTTAAAAAGAGCACTATTTAGGGTTGAGTTCAAATATTTAGTACAAGAGAACTTCAGAAGAAACCCTTAATTATTTGATGAGTTTTATACTCAACGGGTTGCATGAGTACCAATAGCGCCAAGTCTCAAGAAACCTCCGCCAGGTTACGTCAGACAGCTACAACTGCCTGTGACTGAATGCTAATTAAATTCGATACAGTTAGTGATGCTTCTTCGCCAGCATATAGTTAAAAATGAAAATAAAATCAAATTTCTTCTTCAAAACTAAAACCTCTAAATTTTTTAACTTATTTTTACCCATAACAGGATACTAATACTGCGTACGAGAGTATGGTACGGTGCCAATCGAGGCGCATGAGAGACCTGTGCTGCCTGCTACTAATAAACATGGACAAGATCAAATACAAAATAATTATGAGAAATGTTATTAAACTACTAAAAATTTGCTTCACATTCGTGTTAATGCCTCACGATTCAGCTATTAGCAAAGCATTTTGAACAAATTGCCTAGAAAGGCAAAGAAGTGTTTAGTACTCTCTAGTAAATTCTCGAATTTTGTTTCGAACCGCTGAATCACTCCACGCTCCTGATTTTGCCCATCACTACATCATTCGATTGAGCGAAAGAGAATGTCACAAAGCGAAAGCGAGAGGGAGAGAAAGTGCGCGAGTGCGTGTGAAGCACGAGAGAGATAGTACGGCCAGTGTACGAATGTAGGCTGTCTCGTACAAACGCTTGCTTTGTTGTTGATGGAAAGAAACACGGCAGTGGCAACAGGGCACCAATGTGTTGGTAGTGGTGTTTGCTGCAAAACCAACACCTGCGCAGAGCAATATAGCCGTCCAACTATAGCATTCATGGATGCTAAAGAATTTGTAGAAATTATTGCACTTAAACCCACTGAAATGACCAGCTTAAATAGAGCTTATAGAGAAAACACATCAAGAAATATATTATCATTTAGTGAATGCCTTCAAATCGCTCCACAAAATTTGCTTAACAAAATGTTCTTTCGCCCCAAAAAACCATGAAGCAGAAATTGATGTTATTCTCGCTCGAGAACGTATTGGTAGTGGTAGGTAGGGTACCACCACGCACACCACATTATAAAAAGGGGCTGCAGGCCAAACAAAAGAACGAGTTTTTCACCAGCAACCAAACAGTGCGGACGTGCGCGTCTCCATCCAGCAAAGCCAGAGATTTCAACTTACAGTGTCCTCCAGTTACTCTCTATACACCCCCCCGTGTGTCCATTAAAGCAAAGCAGAGAAAGGAAGTGACTGCAGCAAATCAGGAAAAACAGGAGTCGTTGTTGTTGTGTCTACCAATCCCCATCGCATCATCACCCAGAAGCAAACATGTCGGACGATTACGACAAGTACGATTTCGAGATGGAGAAGCACATCCACTCGGGGCACAGTGGCAAGCAGCGAAGCAAGAAGGAAGCCAGCGACCATACCAATCACTACGATCCGAGCGGCCATTCGCGCAAGATTGTGACCAAGTTGAAAAACACGGAACAGAACAAGAAGTCGAGCCCGAAGTAGTCAGCAACCGCTTAGGAGAGGCCCAGAAGGAGATCTCGTGAGTGCGTACGGGCGTGTGCTGCTGGCCCCATTCGTCACCACCGCCGCCACCCGCATGCGTCCCCCTTCATCCATCTGTTGGTGCATCTGCTATTTTTGCGTCCACTTGCGTCCCTCTCGCAGGAACCGTCAACGCGTGCGCGGCTCACGCGCCTGTCGTCGTCGTTACGGAACAACCACAAATACCCCGATACGCAATAGAGAATGACCCTGTGCAACATCGGTTTGTGGATGCAGCAAAGGGGAGGGGAGGTGGGTGAGACGCAAGACCCTTTGGAGAACCTTCGCCTTCGGTCGGTGCCATGATGGGAGAGTGTTAGCTGATGCCCGTATGCAGTCGTCCTTACGTCTTAGTTATTAAGCAAGGCCAAAGCCACCGCCACCCTTTGCAACTGACGGTCAGTGTCCGTGTGTGTGCGTGCAAAGCGGTTGGTTGGTGTAACGGAGGCCGAATCCCTGCTCCAACACTTTGTTTTATGCGTAACATTAATCTTGTACCTTGTGTGTGATCAATAATTAGCTGCAAGTTATGTACTATTAAAAAGTAAATAAAGCAATGATATTTTTATCGTAAGCGAGTTCTCCTCTTCTTATGACCAAACAACCACAGCGCGAAAGATGACACACACATAAACATTGCAGAACCATCTGTTGCTTTCTTGTCCTGCCTCTTGTTGTTCTTTGGAGGTTAGGTTGGAACACAAGAACCACCCATTCTACCCCCCCATTGGTAAACCTACTCGATCCACCATTTAGCTAATAAGTACGTACCTGAGCCACCGCGTATACTGCGTCTTAGCTTTATTTTATAGCCTTCTCGTTCTGTGTGCTGCTTCTCTTTCGCCCACACACACACTCATCTGGGTGGGTTCCGTGCGAGCAAATAATGTAAACAACGCGCGTAATCGAACAACCGAGGCCGCCGGGCCAAACAACATCGGAACGCAAGCGGCTGCTGCTCCCACCCCAAATACCACATTTATGCCGGGTTTGTGTTTCTTGTTTTCGGTCTCTTTGTTTCCCTCTTCTTATCACTCGTTTCATCCACTCTTTCTACCGTCTTTTTGGGGCCGGCGATAACACGCGCCGGTAAATCGTATTGCGCGTCAACAACACCATCGGGAGCGCCGGTGGTACGGGAAGGAACAAAACAAAACAAAACAAAAAAGGTCTTTGGTTTCACCACACTTCATCAACATCCGTGGTGTAGGATGTCCAGCCGGGCCAACAGGCAAAAGGTGAGATGAAAGTTATCGGAAACCGAGCCGTGGTATAATAATAAGCGCAGGGAAAAACGAGTTTTCTGGCATCTCATGATTGCCGGTTAGTGGATGAAGAGGGGGGGAGGAGTGTGCGGAAGAAGTGAGGTGCAATGCAACGGTGCTCCCGATGATTACAGCCTCTGATAACACGTTATCGAAAGCCCCGGCGACCGGTGGTCCCTTTCCAGGGCTTCCGAAACGGTGCCCTATTTTTGCTTCTAATCATCCCTCAATCGCTTGATATTGTGCTGTGGCCTTGTGTAAGAGGCGACTTCGGTGTATCAGCGCTTCAGCGTTATTTTCCTTCCCGTAATGTTTTGGATGAATACAGGGGAGGCTGCACTAAAGGGTGCTACATTAGATGGGTGAAGCTAACAGCAACAGTACACAATGAAAACAAAGCAGGCTGTACTGCTGCTGCTGTTACTTCTTTTTCTACTACCTTTTTGTTTAGCTTGCTCTTCTTCGCGATGCACACTCGATTTGCGAACCGCGCGGTTGTAAGCTTTTGACGGCTGACGACGGCGATGGCGAGCTTTTGACCAAGGTTTATACATGCAACGTGCCGAAAGCATATGTGTTGCTAGAGAAATTGTTATGCTATTTTGTTATATGAATATGTCGCAATTAATTTCAAAATTTCATCTCGAAAACGATTCAAGTGATGAAATTGATAAGGGCCTATGAAATATCTAGCCGAGAGAAGGAAGGAGACAGAGCTACAGTAAACACAGAACGTCGGTGACTCATGGATGTAGAGTCAACACAGAATGTAAACAGCTGCGTTTCTTCTATTCCTTCTAGGAAATTTTCTTCTTTTATTCTACATTTCCATCTTTGCACAATCATTGTTTTTTGTTAGAAACTACGATAAGCTGCAATGATAAACCCCTAAACCACCACATACGGTGCAACAATTCGTGGATACTCAAAGTCACTGTAATCCACAACAAAAATGATGTGGTGCAATTGAATTCAAAACAAATCTACCGACTGATAAATAGGTCATTTGTATCAAACTTCTTTTATCAGCGCCCAACAATTTCGTTAGCGTTCGAAATGAAAACAAATTTACACACATTGAAAACTGATGGGCACACGTGCGTACGTGATGTCGCACACGGAAACGCGGCTCGGGTGTGTGTGTGAGTATATTTGTTGAAATAATTTTAGAAACCATCCGGCCGCCCAATAGCTTTGTTGTTGTGTTGTTAGGTTGTTTAGTTATAAATGGAAATCTTTTTATAACTGATCGGTAGGAAACGTCAGGAAGACAAACAATGTGGGTCAGATATCAATGACCGGTTCAAACTACAACAAAAAGTGTTGATGAAAACATATCAGGTTAAAGTATTTGAAGCAATTGAATCGCTCGATCTTAGTACAGCGCCGAAAAAAGGTATGAAAAAAGATACATAAATTCTCGAAGAAAGAAGATGGCCACTAAATAAACTAAGCTATGAACCTAAATATTTTAAAGTTTCAATTCAACCTCTGGGGCTACGTCAGGCATGGCAGTAGCAAATCATTTCCAAACTGTTTCTCCGCTTGAAGGAGAAATTACCCATTTTTTTAAGGTTAAAAATAATTCTATTAAGCCATGATATGCACGACATTTGCTAAAAAATCGCTAGGTAAAATGAAAGAATTAGATAGAATATCCTACTTAAACAAAAAAAACAAATCCTATTTAAAGCAAAAAGTGCCTTTTAAAAAACTAAGCACAAAGACAAGAGAAAAAAAACTAACTCACTATATTAAAGCCAAGAACGAAAACGAAAAGTAAAACCTGATTCCCCTCAAAATACTCCTCAAAATACACACCGGAAAACATCAAGGGCAATTTGGAGCACAGAACAGGAAAAACGAGAACAACAAAAAACGCACTCCAGCACCTGTCATTAACTGCCTTTGTAAGTAGCACAACGGCCTAGAGAACATCCCGGTAATTGTGACGTTTTGTCCTACTGCAAGCGAAACCTCATTCTGAGGACATCCAACTTTTTTCGCTCTCCCACGTTCGTTCGCTCACTCACTCTCCCTCTCAACTTTGCTGACTCTAATTTCCCAGAACACATGCAAACCCAGTTTTCCCGAAGGATGCAGAAATGCTGCATCGTCGTTCCCGCTCCCTTCGTTTTTTACTTCTCATTCCCTCCGTTCCCCCGTTTCTCATCTTGATGCACCGAAGGAATTCGCTTACTGCAAGCGCAATCGCAACACACCAACAGGCCCGCGAGTGTGTGCGTAAGGCAGGAGCAAAGACGGCTCTCTCCCGTTGCTGCTTGTTGTTGGTGCAATGGATGCTTTGATGTGTCCTTTCCTTTGAAAATCCATGAGCCACGTGCACATTTCTTGCGCCACTCAAGCGTATAAAATTAAAAAAAAAAACAGATCCTTCCCTATTTTTCAAGTTATACTTATAAGAATTATTGCCAGTATTCCCAATTTTGCAAACGTCATCGAGAGGCAAAAAAAAAGAGCACGCTCATGCTATTATCGATTGGTAAATGGACAGAACGGTGGCGATCCTTTCACCAAATGGGAAAGCGACGAGTCCTTTTTGACACATTCGCTCTCTCGCTTTCGTCTTCTCTCCCAACTCATCCCAGGCCGGGATCCGTTTGCAGAGAAAGATTACTGCACGAATATGCGTGTATGCGTTCTCGGTTATGTGAGTCAGTAGAAACGAAAAAGAACAAAAAAACATCAGCGAGAGAAATAGAAAGGAAAT
Source organism: Anopheles stephensi (assembly GCF_013141755.1). NCBI lineage: Eukaryota > Metazoa > Arthropoda > Insecta > Diptera > Culicidae > Anopheles > Anopheles stephensi. The sequence continues at coordinate 21,940,303 of NC_050203.1, forward strand.
GGACACAGTTTTCCCACAACGGTAGCCCCGGTTTCGGTTGGAGCAAGCGAGATACAGAAGTACACTGGCCAGTCTCCTTTAGTGTGATGACGAACGCATGCACACATTTATAAATCCATCGATCGGTTGGCTCTGTTGGAGCATCCATGCACAATTTTTTTTCTTACTAGAAACATTGTTCAGAAACTAGGTTTCTGTCACTCTTAGCTGTCAAAAGGCTAAGTACGTCTTACAATGTCATACGAATTTAGACGCAGCTGATGGTGTTATGATAAATGTACAAAGTGATCAAAATTTCTCCCACTTCTTCACCAAAATGATACAAAATAGTTAAACAGCAGTTGTACTTACATTTTTGTTGATGCTAGGATTTAAACACGCTCGGTCTGGGGGTTTGTTCTCTGCAGCTCAGCTAGCTTGCCGTTGGTAGGATTTCTTGCTTACAGTGTAGTGCAGGTACCGTGTTTGGTGTTGAGGCAGTTCCGAACAGCTTATCAGGGAGCCTCTTTATCCTTATCGACAACACACACACACACGTACGTTCCGCTCACTTGATCACACGTTGCGACTTTCTTCTTTATGCCCCTTTTGGTCTCACACTCACTCGGAACACTTTTCCAACTCTACGGTATAAGCGCACCGTCGTTTAAATGCTTTCTTTTGTTGCTGCTTTCGAACAGCCGTCTGCTGGCTTTTTGCACACACACCCGTGTTAGCACTCACTTAGCGAACGCACTGCTATATTCCAGATGCAAGAAGACACGAAGGATGGACGAAATGGTGCAAAAAAAACGGAGATTAAAAAATGATCGCAAACCGAAAGAGCACACCACACTTGGTGAGCGAGAAGAAGCAAAATTCGATTGAATGATTCATTGAAGGAACACAACCCCACTTGAGACGATGAAAAAATGGAGAAGAAAACTAGGAGGAGACCACTAGAAAGACCGGATAAGCAGCTTAAGGAGCGTGCTTTTTTTAAAGTGCTTATCTTATTTTAAAGACAATTAAGTTAAGAGATTCTATTATTTAACAACTTTTCTTTAGTTATCTGATGTTTTTCGTTTTTTTTCGAAGTTTTCCTTCCATAACGAGCTACGATGGAGTTGCCTGGTAGTTAACGCGATAGTGAGACGAGCGCGTGAGATGAGCGCGTGAGCGTGAGCTGTAGCCGCTCGCTGCGTGAGATGCTCTATCGCGTGAGAGATGGCGTAACTTCAGGCGTTAAAAAAGTCATCGAACGGGGGGTTAATGGCGAATTATGCAAAAAAAATCTAACAAAAGCACATCCGAGTGTTATTAGTTTTCATAGAATGCTTTTACTACACTCCTTACAACAATTTAAAGAAAAATATCTTTAATAAACGAAACTCGTATTTAAGTGATATCATTCCGAAAATACAGTGAACAATATCGTGTCCGTGTGTATGTGGGTAGACACGATGCGGATAAATGAGTGTAACTACACGCGCGTTTGTGTGTGTGTGTGTGTCTTCTAATATCCTTGTGAAGTCTTGGCAGGAAAGAGTAAACACGAGCCTCACAGCAGTGTGTGATAGCATCATCTCTCTATTTCTCGCTCACACGCACACGTTTGTTCTCTTTCGTTTTTCCTTTGCTGCGCTACAGATGAGGTAAAAAAATGGAGAGAGTATAATCGTCTCTCTTTCTCTTTCTCTCTCTCTCTCTCTCCCTCTGTCTCTTGGTACTTTGAACACGACAATAAAAAAAATGGTTGCCATTGAACGACAAACGGTGAGCCACGTGAACAGGCTGACTGGCTGATGGAAAAGCTGGTTATAGTTTGCACCTCTTCCCAACCCACACACATACGCACACACTCGTTGGACACACAAGCTCGGTAGCCTAGTGGGCTAGTTTTTCGCCCGTAACCATCGAGCGGAAAAGATGAAAAATTGATTTTCTTTCCAGTTTCTTTGCTCCCACAAGCGTCCGATTTCACTTTTGCATACGGCCTACGTTGACCAGCAGCTGGGTTTTGGTGGGTGCACCGTGGCTATCCTTTGGTGTCCTTGATACTTTTCCTACCGATGTATACCCCACATGTCCAGCTTTTCCTTTCGTTTTCTGGAGTTTTGTGGTTGCTGTTTTTTTCAGGCTGGCTTGCTTTTCTTTAGTCCATTTTTTTATTCGAATCGCAGGAACCTTAGCAAAAGGCAAAGGATCTACTACGGATGGATGGGGATAGATGGACCAGTTTTGATAAATGTCCAATTTTTCGACGAACACGGTGTGGGTGATGTTGGTGGCACACCTTTCGCCACACCAAATAGCCTCTAAGCGGGCTCAGCAATTGCTGGTCGCAACGATCGTGTAGGAGGCGTTGCTGCGTTTTTTTTCCACCCAACTTTCTTATGTCACTTTTATGTCAGTCGATGTGAAACAACGAAAACCAAAAAAAAAAACGGTTCCGAACAATTATCCAGCAGCAGGGCAAACGGTGTAACACACTTACACTGCCTACACACACACACACACTCGCGCGCGCACACACACACGTTCTCGTTTTGCACACGTAAAACGTTGGAGGAGGGTGACAGAAAGGGGCTAAACACACACACACACGCACATACACTGCGGGAAATGCAAACCACTTCGATTATTAAACCACTCGACCAGACGACGTCCAAAAGGCGTTTGATGCGTCCGAAGCGGTTGCCACGAAAAGCCACCATAAAATTGCTACTGCTGCTGCTTCTCCAAATTGAGAGTAAGGCTTATCTGAGAGAGAATGAGAGAGCCAAAGAGAGGGTACAGGACTCTAGCGCATGCCCAGACAGGACGCTTTCGTGGTGCTGCTGGAAAACCATTCCAAGCTTACGCGAGCATCGCCGAAAGTCAAATTTCCCACAGCAGGCTGTGGGATATTCTATCAATGAAGCGAGCGCCCTCTGTCCGGTAGAGAGCCGGTAGAGAGGGGAGTTTTTTCCCGTTGCCAGATGACATGAATGGGACGGTAAGTTCGGTGAAAACGATTCACTTCGTGGGTGAGGAAATAGAAAAAAGCACACCCCAATGAACACGCTCACGCGTAGATCATTTCGGAAAGCTTCTACCACACTACCGAACTGAAGTTGGGTTTTCCACTGGTTTTCGGGAGCTTTTCTTTTCACTGGTGGCTTTTTCCCCTTTTCATGTGTCATGTGAGCTGTTTTGAAGTTTGGGGCAGCTTTTTTTAGAAGGATTGAGACACACTATGGGAAAGATGAGCGCAGCTCTAGGCAAGAATTTAAAAAGTTTATATAAAATATGCTTGATTAAGGACAGTGAATATTGAAATAATGATCATATCATAAAATTCTAAAGAAATGAAAAAAATATAAGAAATAAATAACATAAAAACATGCGTAGTAAGTATTTTTTATAAGTAAAACAAAAAAAAAACGCTGAAGATACTAGATAAGACAAATATAAGAAAGTATTAAATAAATAAAAGCAGGATTATGTAAATAAGTAAGAGCATGTCAGTGGAAAAAATCTGGCCATTTACCAATCAGAAGTCCTATCAAGATGTGCTCTGTACGTTGATGCATGGCTACTGTCTGTACGATTGTGGAAAAGCAATCACGGCCAACGAAGCAGAGTCTATACAGGAACGTTCTAAGTCCCAGGACTCTGTCCAACACTGACGAATTCCTCTTAGGCGCGTTGGAGAGGAAAATTCTTAGAAGACTTTAGACCCAGTACGGTGAGCTCCCAATCTTGAGGCGAATAAGACTCCTCAAGCGAATTAGGTGAGCTGATCATACCATTAGAATGAAACGGGACGATCCAGCCCGTAATATCGTTTTAGACTTTCCACATATATGGAGCAATGGCGTTGATACACCCGCCAGGAAGTCCGGAACATTGGATTGAAGCGATGCCGTCTGCCAATCCAATATCTCGTTCTCTCCAACATCAACGCCCTCACTTCTTGTTAGTTTGGGCCTACCAACACCTCCTCTGTTTATATGGACTGCCTAAAACGATTTTACGGACTAGGCCGTCCGGTGTCATTCTCATAATACGGTCCGTCAACCATAACCTGGCAGATCAATATAAAATTAAAATGACAGACAATTAAATCAAGGAAAACTTATTGTAAATTTATGCAATCAAACAAAGCATTAATATAGAAAAGACACTAACGCAAATATAAATAAAGCTTAAGTCCAAAAGCGCATGGAGACGCCCAGTACTTCAGTAAAACAACCGTGCAAAACACAACCGGCGGTGGTTTATGATTTTCTTCACCCATCTGTTTTATCTTCTTTTCACTTGATGTATAGACTTTATTTTTGACTTTCTCTCTCCCTCGGACACACTCGCTTACAATTCTACAAGTACATTACACTCGTGACTTGACGCGGTTTTACACTGCCGCTCAAAAGAATTCCGAGCCCCTCCCCTTCCCCTCCCAATTCCAGGCAGCCCCATCGCTCACCTAAACTCCCCTTCTGTGGGCTGAATGTTTTCGCTCTCTCTTTCGCCCTTTTTTGCACACCTTTCTATCTAGTGTTGTTGACCAGTAGATTAGAAGAAAAGAGGGGTTCGTTTTTGTTTTGTCTGTTATCACCACTACACCCCCCCGATCGGAAAAGGGGATTGAAGGAGTTTCGCGTTTGTTTTGATTTCCGATACACTTCGACAGGCAAATGCGAGGAGTCGGACGATCATAGAGGAGATAGGGGGTGGTTGGGGGAGGAGGGGTACCGAAGCATTGACACAACTTTTCTCGCCCTGTTTCCATCTCGACCACAACACTTCCGAGTTATTCCAAGTCCAATAATAGTCAGCGTAGTGTCGTATTGTTTGTGTTAGATTTGATTGTGTTTGTATATTGCATGTGAATGTGTTTGTGTGTGTGTGTATATGTATATATTGTTGTATATATATATAGATCATAGTTTGCCTTGTTTTGTTTGTTTTTCTCTTGTGTCTCGTTTCTTTTCTTTTCAATATACTTTTATTAGGTTTTTTTGAGTGTTTGTCGTTCTTTTCTTTTCTGTTTATTTCTTCTCGCGTTCCGTTCTGTTTTGTTTTTACTGCGCTTTAATAGTACTTCTTAGCTTATTTTTCTATATGTATATATATATAATTTTCATTTATTGTATTTCCTTGCTTTGCTTACTTGCCCCATGTACGACCACCTGTGGTTTGACTGTTCATTTTTACTATCGGGTTTTTTTGTTTGACATCTACATTCTTTTTTTGTTGTTTTGTTTTGTTTTTTATCTCTTAAAATTACAGCCTTTTTATGTGTGTGTGTGTGGAGTGTATTTGTGTTACTTTTCAGTTTCAGTTTTTTTTCTATTTCTTACTCTTCCCATTTCACCTCTTCAATCTCTTTGCAGTGTTATTTACTGTTTTTTTTATGGGGCTTTTCTCTGCATTTGTTGACACCTGGTAAGGGAAACCGAGGGAAGAATTAGGATCAGAATGGAAGATAGAGAAAGTGTTTTTGAGTCGGTTCGTTTCACATCCGGGTTCCTTTCCTTTTTTTCTTCCGGCATAGCACCACATTATCGTTACCATCATACCAAGAGCCGAATTTGTCAGACAGATTAAATTAAACAAAAAAACCCTTGCAAAATGGAAACTCCGTTACCATCGGTCCCAATCCGGGTCACGGAAAGGGATTGAGGAGAGTAGTGTATTCAAGTGAGGTGATTCGTCGCTGTATGATCTGTCTGTTTCCTTTTTCCTTGTTTCGTTCCATTCGAACGTTGATTTAAATGCAATTGCTTCATTTTTCTATCTCCTTTGCTCTTAACGCTCGATTTAAAATGTTTTGCTTTAGAAGATTAGTTTTGATTTGCTTTTTTTTTGTTCTCTCCCTTTTCCATAGCTTAAGTGTGTATTTTGTATTGTGTTGTGTTCGTTTCGTTTCTTCAGTTTTGTTTATTAAATGTTCGTTCTATCTGCTCTAATTGCAGTTGAGTGCTTTGCTATGGTTAGTAGCATCATCATCAGCTTGGTTTTTAAAAGTTTAGATTAAAAGAGAGCCTTACGGTGCATAGAGTTTAGAGTGGTTGGTTAGTTACTATTTTAGAGTAGTGTTGATGTTTCGTGTCCTATAGAGATTTTGCCTTTAGTATACAGCGATGTCTGCTCTTGCTAGTGTAGAGTGGTAAAGTAAGAAAAAAAATTGCGAAAAGAATTAAGCGACAAGTAACAAGTGTTGTGTACTTAAAGAAAATTTAAAATAAAATATGAAAAAGGTGAAACTTTTTATAAAAATAAAAAAAGTCTCAAGAAAAAAACAAAAAAGACTGGTAAAATTACAAAACGAAGAAAAAAAAAGAGTATAATACCAAACCTAAAACATGCACCAAAGCAAGAGCAAACACATACTGATCAATGTTTATATTCCGTGTATCTGTGTGTAGTGTTTGTCTTTAAGTATACGCTAGTAGCTTGCAGAAATAAGTGCTAAGAATCGAGACCTAAACCTTGATATATCCGCGCACGGCATTGCTAAGATTGTAAAAACTAAGAGATTTTGATTGATTATGCCATAGTTTGCACACCCGCTTCTATTATCAATGATGGAAAAATGCTCCTCCTTCTTCTGTTTTTGTTAGTTGATATTTGTTTGTTTGTTTGTTTGTTGGTTTTTTGTCTACTTTTGTTATTCACTCTACCAAGGTATTGATTCCTTCGTTTTTTTTTAATTTTGCTTTTCATGTTCGATTTGTGTTGTTTTACTGTCGGGTTAGGATTCTTTTCTCTCTCTCTTTTTTTCCAGAAGACTTTATATATCTCGATTGCCCGAAAAAACGATACCCAAAGACAGAAAAAAACCGGGCGCTTTCCGAGGGCTAGTAAGAAGTTTAATTGCATCGGTTTAATTGCATCGATTTAATTGCTCACGTTAAAATGTCTGCATCCGCGGTTTTTGAGGCTTTGATGAGAGCCGCCGGAAGCAGTAATTGCTTTATTGCACAGGAGCGATAATTGCTGCCGTTCGCGTTCGAGTCCTATCCTTGGAATAATTGATATCAATTTTTTCGGTTTTTATTTCAGCTTGTATGTTAGCTTCTCGTTTTTGTTAGCGATCGTGTCAAGTGTTACATTTTATTTGTTAACTGATGTGGTTTTTAAGCGAAAAAAAAAGAAGAAAACGGTTCGAAGTTTTTTTTTCTAATTATTATAAATTAGTTCAGTTTTTACTTTTAATATAAAAAAATAACTAAATAAATTGGCAAAAAGAATGAAAATCCCAATTTTGAAGTAACAATAAACAAAGGGCAACAAACACAGGACAGTAGTAGCATTCACAGTATCACATTGACAGCGGTTTGCTTCTCCGTTAGCTCATTCGTGTTTTTTGTGTGTTGCTTTTCAGTGTGCTTATTTCTTATAGACTTGCAAGCAGCCTTCTGCTTGTGCTTTCTTACGCAGGGTGAGGGGATTACACATCGAGACAGACAGACAGAAAGAGAGTGAGAGTGAGAGTGAAAGTTTTGTTTTTTCTTTGCTTTGTTACTGAAATATTTGTTTGACCAGTGTCCACTCTGTGTTCCACTTTGTGCTTCGTGGTATGCTTTAGCTAAGTACACTGTGTATAGATATACCATTATTGACGCGCTATGTGTTACGGTGTTTGTGTTTCCTTCGTTTTTCGCTCACTTGACCATTCCTTCCATCTTTCTTTATACTGTTATAATTGTGTTGTTATGTGGAGCTGTGTGTGTGTGTGTATGTATATATATCTATGTATATAATAGGTATAAAGAGCATGTTGTAGTTGTTGACAGGGGGCTTGAGCCTTGTGTTGTTGCACCGCCACATTCGCTTTGCTGCCATGGTTTACAATGAGAGAAGTAAAAATTTTCCGCCAACCGACCAATATAATAGCTTCCTTTTGCCCTCTTCTATCCACTCTTTCACATCCCCATTTTAGGTTTGTTTTCCTACTTCGCTACGTACTTGCTTCGTTACTGTGTATGTGTCGGGTTTGTCTTTTTTTTTTCTTCATTTTTACCATTAGTAATATATAGTTGTTTTTTGTTTTCATGTTGTTGCTGTGTATATATACCAGTTTTAGATTTTGTTTTTTTGCATCTCTTTCTTCCCGTTTTAGTGCTTCGTTTTTCATGCGTTTTTTACTTATACTTATACGCGGTAGGTATGTATGTATGTATATATATATATAATATATTCATTTTATATACTTTTTTTAAATCTATCACATTATTCTTTTTTTCTGGTTTATTCTTTTTAATAGCAATAATAGTAATAATAATGTTCATAATAACTGCCCTCTTTCGTCTATTTCTCTCGTTTACCTTTCTTTTTGTTGTTGCTGCAGTTTTTTGCACCGTATCTTCCTCTACAATATATGCTCTACGAAGACACAATAAAATGAAGAAAAGGCCATGGCCTTACACTTGATGGGAGAGAAGGGTTGTTTGTTACCCTTCTTTTCATATAAATATCTTTCATAGTTGCCTCTTATTATATATTAAGGTTTCCTTCTTTCCGTTTTTCTTTTTGTTTGCTCTTTGATCACTCCCCATTCCATTTAAATCCTCTCAATGTTCGTTTCTTGCTTTGCTTTGCTACTACACACTGCCACCAACAGGTATGGAAGGCTTGATCATCTTAATGTAGTTTTGTTGTATATCTCTCTCTCTATATATATATGTATATATGTATATGGATGTAAAACAGCACATTGGATGTAAGTTGACAACGTATTGCTTCGCAGTGGCGCAGTGAAAGGTTACGATGATTTCATTCTGATCAATGTAAGGAACAATCAAAAGGATTTCGTGCAAAAAAAATTACAATCAATTGCTAAACTGTCTCGATGTATCGGGTCGGTATGCAAATAATAGTAATATCACTTCAATATCCAATGGAACTGAGAGCTCGTTACAAGTGGAACATGAAACTAAGGCATGTTAAATTATTTGATTTAGTTTAAAACATAATTCTGCCACACAAAAAGTTTCTACGATGTGTGCTCGATGTGTGTCGATGGTTAAGATAATAAGCTACAATTTTTTTCCGACCTGTAGGACGACCTGCACGTTTGTTTTTTTTGCTGTTCGATCTTCCACTATTATGAATAGTTTAATGTTTTTTTTTTGTTTGACACAACCATATGTACTTAATGTGTTTTCTTCTTGCTTTTTTGTTTATCGCTCTTTTTTACTCGCACCTTCTGAATGCTTATTTTGCGCTTGCGGTTTATTGCGTTGACTTCTGTGCTTTCCGCTACCTATCTCACATCTTCCTAGATGACAGCCCCTCGAATTTACCAAGAGGAGCGGCCTCCTATCAAACCATTAAAGATGGGTTTGATACACGCCACCCATCACCAACACCCAAACGTTGAACACACGGTGAAAAACATTCGCCCCACACACTTTTTTTTCTTTCCTTCAGTTTCCCTCCGTTTCCATGTATCTTTAGGCGACCGGTAACCGTTTTTTTTCAACAATAGATAATGAGGACTAGGAGTTTTTGGATTGCTTTTCGATTGACCTATAAGGTGTTTTGTGTTTTTGTAAACAAAGTTTCACTTCCTTCTCGCGGCTAAAACGAAACAAAACAAGAAAATCAGAGAGAAACAATTATAGTAAAATTCGAAACAAAGTTAAAAAATAAAAAAGTTATAATAAAGAAATAAAAACATACCGACAGGATGAACTAAAACCATTAAAAAAAAAACACGGAACTTGTGATATAAAAAAAAACCATAATTTCGGACTTTCTTGGGAGTGAACTGAAAAACAGATCTAAAAAAAGAACTAAAGAGAAAACAACAACGACATAAGTTTTCCTTCTTCTGGTTGGATAGTTTTTTTTCGCTGCTTATCCTTCCCCCCCTTACAGACTCCAGCCACGTCAACTGACGGAAGTCACCGCCACCGAACGGGAAAGTACAGACGAGCGCTTAAATAGTTAAAGTTTGATAAATAAGAGCTGATTCTTTCCACCCGATGCAACCCCGGTGTATTCTCGCTCGGTGCATGCCGGCCCAAAATTGTTCTACTAAGATACGTTTGCATTAAAATTTTACTAATCCGCTTCCCGCTTCCCTTACACCTCACACGCTGCACACTGCGCTCCTCGCCGTACCAATTCTTCTACCATTGGCATAAAATACAACATTATCATTTCCTATTCAACGCGTTCTGAGAGTTTTTTTTCGCTATTTCCAACCTTAACCCGATGTGAGGGTCAAGCCTAGCCCTTGCTGTTGGTGTGATGGTGGTTCTTCCCTTTCATCTTCCTGCCCAGTACCGAACCGATTTGGCAACGAAAACTAATTTTCTTCGAAACCAGAAACATTTGTTGTGTTCCTAGTGTTTTTTTGTGTGTTTGTGTGTGTTTCCTTTGTGTGCGTGTTGTATACATAGGTATGTTTTGTATAAATGTTTCACTTAAGTCTGTGTGGCCTTGTAGTAGTTGTAGTAGTAGTAGTAGTAGTAATAGTGTTTGTAGTAGTGTTGTTGTGTTACACACTGTACCGGGTGCATAAACCTAGCTGCCCTGACCGTACGACATACTAAGAAAATTAAAAAAATAATTTTTCGTTTCCATTTTTCCCCGTTTAGATTTTAGCGTTAAGATCGATTATTTATCCAATTTCTAAAATTCCAATAAAGTTGTCTAACATTTTTCGATGCAATTTGCAAAGTTTAAATCTTTTCTGCCTTTTCGTTATTGTCCATTGGTTGATAATTTACTGAGAACCATTCTCTCTCTCTCCATCTGTCTCTCTATAAATTTAATTTCTCTCTCTCTATCTCTCTATAAAGAATTGGGATTAAAAAATGTTGTTGTAAGTAAAAAGGTGCTGAAAGAAGGGTTGACTCAATAATGTCACAAAAGAAGAAAAACGTTAGAAGAAGCCCAGCGGAATATCCTTTAGCGTATGAAAATGTTTTCAAATATTTTTTTTTGTAACAAATAATCTGCAACAAAATTAATTATCTTTTTTTTTTGGTTACAAATTGCAATTATGCAGGGTTTTCCAAATCATTAAGCAACTGTCCACACGTTTAAAACAAAAACACAGTAAAAATATAACAATCAAGCTTTTTACGACTTGGTGTCTGTTTTACTCGAACCGAGACGTTGTTTTAACCATTTAGACGATGGTTTTATAACTTAAAAAACACTGGGATAATATTAAAAACAAAAATGATTGGAGAAGAGAATTGCAGTTGGAAAGCAGCATAGACTTGTGTTTGCAAATATTTGCTTATTGATGAGCAAACAAAACAAAAAATAAAGCAAAAGCCAATATAACACAATTTGCTCTGTAAAAAAATTCCACCCAAAAAACTTCCTCCTAAAAACTGTAGGAAAAACTGTATAACAACAGAGAATAACATATATCTTCACCACGCGGTTCCGGTAGCGATGATGTTTAAAAAACGTGCCTAGGCGTTTCCCTCCTTTGTTTTCCTATTCCACTCACTCTACATTGCACTCTCTCTCTCTCTCTCTCTCGCTTTACATATCTTTTTGTCTACTGTCCCTTTTTTCCTATTGTGCTTTCTTCCCTACTACACTTCTCTGTGTGACATATCTGTTTTTTACCTTTTTCATTCCCTTCTCTTTTTCTCATCTACCATTTAACCTCCTTTGCGTATTACTTACTATCAATTACATTAGTATTATTATATGTTATTCGTTTCGTGACATTCGCACACTACTACCGACCGTGCCACACCATCGTGACACACATTTCTTTCCTTTGTATTTATTAGCTATAATCTAAAAATATCACCGACAGTTTGAATACATTTCATCCGTTAGGTTTTCCTTTAATGTTTTTTTTTCTCTTTTTCTTTTACGGGGTTTGTTTGTGTGTTATCTCACCGTATTACATTACTTTGCGTTTATGTGTAAGAGTGTGTATGTCTGTGTGGGTTTGTATTATTTTTCTCATCTCTACAAGGGGGTTGTTTGTTTGTTTTTGAGTTGTTCACTTCTTCTCTTCCTTACATCTCATATACCATTATTGTTGTATATATATATCATATATGCGCGGTTTTCTATTTTCTTCATTTATTTCGTTTGCTCTACTTGTTTTAGATTTCACTCCAAATGTTTACCCCGATTTGCTATCGACGGGTTTGCTTTGCTTTTTTTTTTTGTTATTGTATAAATTACTTAACTTTCCTAATTATGTATTTTTGTTTTACCCACTTCATAGCCATCATAGACCACACGCCACGACATGCTTATCATTTCAATTTTACTACCTCCACCATACTTCCGCGTTTCATAACATCCTTTCGGCCTACACGCTCACACGCACACACGCACGCACACACATACACTCACGTTTCCGTAGTTATATCTGCCTTGCCCGCATTCCGGTATGTATATAGGTATAATATTTTTAAAAAATATCATCGTTTCCGTTGGCTCCGTAGCCAGTACATGTATTAGATTAAGTGTTTTGCTTGTGTGTAAGTGTGTTCGTGGTAAGATTGAGTGAGTTTTATTCATTGGTTTTTTTGTTGTTGTTGTGTCTTTCCTTACATTTCTAACCATCTAGGAGTTATGTTGATTTTCGGGTTTAAGAGAGAGTGTGCATATTACGTGAACTATGTGTATGGGTTTGTCTGTGTTTGACCACCTTGTCCTCGATCGCATTTGTGTGTGGGGGTGGAGGATTGACATAATGAATGAGTTTTTTCTCCGTTTTTCACCTTCCTTTTCTTTCCTGTCTCTATTTACCTTACATCCTAGCTTCGTTTGCTTGTATATATATATATATATGTAATATATATAAGTGTTGGTATATATCGATTATAATATTTCTTTTTAGTAATGCATCTTCACGTTTTTCTGTGTGTGTGTTTTTTTTCTATTTTGTTTCACTTCTCTCCTTTCACGTAGTTATGATTTAAATTTCGTGTTTTCAGTTTTACCTTTCTGCCTGTCCGTTGACTTTATCAGTTGTCTACATGTTTTTGTATTTATTGCTTACTTTTTGTTTTTATCTGTATATAGTATATTATTATATAAATAAATTAGACTTTAGTTCATTCTTTTCATGTTCTCGTCTGGCTAGAATTTCTTGTATTTTATGTGTTACTCTGCCGCTTTGCTTTTCTGCCCCAGTTTTTTTTTTGCTCGATCGCATCGTGATTTTTTTGTTCGGTCTTCCTCTGCTAAATACCAGCTAGCCGTACTAGTGTATGTGTTTGTTTTCTTTTGTTTAAATAAATAATATGTTTTTATATCTCAATAGAGACAATATTATTAATGTATTTTTTGTTTTGTTTTGTTTTGCTTTGCTTTGTTTACTTAGGTTTCCTTACACGTTTACCGTCCGTCCGTTTTACTACTACAGCACATTATACATTCGTTTTTAAAATTTCACTCCCGTCCCGTCGTCAATCGTCTCCAGCCGTACTCGATCGATCCTCGCTAATGAAAGAAGTCTGCGTCGAGTAAGGTTTATCCTTAGATCGTCTACCTTAGAAAGGGGCTCACAACACACACGACCATGTCTAGATGCATGGGGTGATTTTTTTTTATGTTTCTGCCTCGTTCGTTTCGCCACCGGATGAAGTGTGAGATGAAGTAACGACAGTTTTTGCCAGATCGTTTGATGGTTGTGCTTTTGGGTTTGTGTTTTCAACCAACAGTGGAAAGAGCGTAAGAAGCGTTCGCATTAGCAGCAGCAGGTCAGCCGCATAGTCTGGCTGACCGGTCCAACAAAATGGTTCGTGAACAAGAACTTATAAAAGCTTTGATTCGTGACTGTGAATAATGATTTCTTCCACCTTGTGTTATCCAACGCTATTTGCAATTTGCAATGAAATAATATAATAAACGTATCTATACGTACAAATAGCGCACATTATTGGAAGGATAAACTGATCATTTCTCCTTTGCACATATCGCCCATACAGTTTGCAACAGAGCTGCGTGATGTTTGTGGTGAGATGAATAGTAATTTTACTTCACAAACTACGTGAGATAACTGGTGGTAGTGCTGCTGATGATGATGATGATGATCATCGTTGAAAAAAAGTGTCCCTAAACACGGTAAAAATAAAATTACCGTCGTCTAATGGAAGCCATCTGATTCGCCAATCTGATTCTGACCGAGTAAAACATCTAGGAGACAAACAATTTTTAGTTTCTTTATTATAAAAATGAAACAAAAATCCAACACACATACACATAGAGCAGAAGGAGTCTTTTCACAAGCTAACCTTAGCTGCCAGCACAGAATGTCCAGGTGTGTGTGTGTGTGGTTTGTGCGCTAATGAGTTGAATAATTTCTTGCTGTTTTCGTTCTTGTTAAGATGTTTTGGCAAATTTATCACAAAGAGATTACTTTTGGGTTTACCAATCGGGTTTATGGTTTGTTCTTTCTTCGCATTGCACCCCCATTATCCATTTCCATGGGTGAGGGGCGGGGTGAGTTTTGATCTCACTTTAAAAAAAATCGAAATAATAACACACGAACCGCCGCTCTTACTCCGCTTCTAACAATGGCGCACTAATCAACAACCTCCAAGAGTGAGTGCGCGTGTGTGTGTGGGGAAATTTTCTTTCCCGATCCATTTTGTCCACCTTCTCTGGTAATCTTCAGCGACGTTGTTTTCCATTCCGGGTTTTCACCATCACACACACCTCACACACACACACACACACGCACGCAAACAAACGCACCAACACACCTTGGGGGTTCTGGTTCAACAATAACAATAAATTTCATATCAAAACATTTCTTGCCATTTTTTTTTTTTGCTGTTTGCATGTTTTGAAACCTTTGATATATATTTTTTCCGCCGCTTACAACTGTACCGCATCTCTAGTGCGTGCTCATGATGTATGTGGTGGGGGGCGAGGGGGTTTATTTTTCCACTCCTTTTTTTGTATGTGTGAATATTCTTTTGATGTACGCCGCGCTGTGACGAAAGAATTTTCTGTGGCTCGCTTATGCTTATGTGTGTGGTTCGTGGTGGTGACGATCATCACCGGCCCGATCCTCTCGTACAAATCACATTGTATCAGGCGGGGAATGGCTTCACCTTTGCTCATAATGGCGGTGCGGTTGTTGCGTTGACACGTTTGCTGCTGCCCTAACAAAACTGCCCTACTAATAAACCTAACACTGTGCACGTGCCGGGGTGGCATCACATGATCTGGTGAGTGGTAGAAGAAGAGTACTTCTTCCCTGCTACGGGGCGGTGTGTCTACATCTACATGTTGCTGACTACCATTTTGTTTTCGATGTTACTGGGTGTGTGGTGTGATGTGATTTATACTTTGCTTCATGTTCTCCCTCCCATGTTCGCTCGCTACTAAAGTTTAGACGCCATGTTGTTTTAGAGCACTGTCATCTCGTCTCACGGTCATGATCACGGTTATCGATCATCTTCAAACAAAAAACAAATAATTCGATAAAAACTCGCCCTTTGTCTACGAGATTGTTTTAAAGATGATTTATGTGTTTTTTTTATGCTTTCTTTTATATTGCATTCCGTCGCCCGTTCTGTCTATCTGTCTCGCTTCATTCGACTGTAACGTTTGGCTTTCTGCTATTCATTACATCGCTACAGCTGTATCAGTTTAAATTGTGTTGTTATTTGTTTCTTTTTTTGTTTGCTACAATATTTTATTCACTAGAATATTAGATTATGGTTTCATTTTCTCCCCCACCTCATTCTCCCTCTCACTTACAACTTATTACGGCTTATGGTTATCGTCCCGTTTAGAGTTTGCTCTTAAAATAATAAAGAGTTATCTCTCGCTCTCTCTTTTTTCACTAACAATTACCAAAACGACACTGCCAACCTGCCATCATTTGCCTCATTGTCTTTCATGTTCGGGGTTTACCACGTTTAACGCAGTCTCATTATCGCATTCCGTTGATTTCGTCTACGGTTTAATGTAATGCACTCACAAGCACTCCTCCAAGCGTCAACTTAAAATGCTCGACACGCTTCCACACGCACAACAGGGAAGGGTGACTTATTGGGAAGTGTCTTTTCGGCGATGAACCAACGACTCTGCACCCGATGAAATCAAACAAATAAAGACGCATATGCAAACAAAACAAAAATAAATGATAACCGCACGGGGTACAACAGAGCAAAACGGTTGAACCAGTTTTAGCAAGCAACAGATAACGATTTGCCGCATCAACATTGTCTTTAACGTAACAAAACAGGTACCGTCCAACACTAACAACCACGTGTTAAGCCATTAATCAACGAAAGAGGACGCATTATTAACCAGTAAGCAGTAGAGAAACAAAATGTGACTATAATGAAACTAAAGCGGGGCTTTCTGCTTTTTTTCTTTAAACTGATTTGAAACCTGATTGATCAGCATGGCAGCGAGAATCATTATTTCACAAACAAGAACGCCCTCCGGCCACATTTGCCACCTGCCGCGTTCTGCACCTATTCCTTGGAGGCAGCCAGTCTTCTCAATATCCCCCTAAACGCTTCTCTCACTCACTCTCTCTCTCCCTCTCTCTCTAAGCTATTGGGGCTAATTGCTTTTTTTTCTGAGTGTTATTTGTCTTAGTTAAATATGTCTACTACGGTGCACTGCCGCCCGCTAGATGGCGGCAGCCATATTGCCATCGTTTCCATATCGATACCACAGCTGCTTAAGCTCTCTCCACACCTGCAGCAAAACAGCCTTCGGGTCTCTGCCCTCACGATCCACGGAGAGCATTCACCGCACTGCACCAACAGTACAGGTCAACATCAAAACAAGCTTCAACTTATGCTTATGCGACTAAACCTAAAACCGACCGAAGCGACCTCTAGCGGCAATACTAATGTACTATGGCGAATCTCGCGTAAGTGTGTGGGGGGGGGGGGGGGGCAAGAACGCACAGAAACGCTATGCAAGTAAAGATCGTGCAGGCAAGATGCATCGTATCTAGGAGATCCAGAATTGAAACTAAAACCGACCATCACTAGAAGGCGTCCAGGTGGCCGTTTCATACTAAGTAACGGTGCGCTACCACTCGGTATCGTAGGCAATTGCTCTACATCTTTACAGCTTTTTCTTCCCGTACCAGAAGAGCAGCATCCACCAGCACATCGAAACGCAGCGCGTAGCGGTGGAAATTTCCAATTCGCCTGTCGCCATCAATCATGGCCCAATTTGCGTAACAGCTTTCCCCGAAACATTGGGGGCGTAAAGAAAAATCGGAAGGGCCCCGGATGGTGACCTTGATGGATCACTTGCTAATCATTTTCTCCGTGTGGCATTCCGGACACTATTTTCTGCCCTGTTTTCTGCAAATGCAAAATACTTTCGCACATGGTAGCACCAAAAAACCGTTTCCGCGCACCAACATATCGTAAAGTTTCTGCACTAATATCATTGCTACAATAATGTAGAGGGGGTGTTTGTGGTTTTAAATTTGATTTGTGTCTGCACTACACACCTAAAAAATTTGGATTGAGAGTGGTTGCTTACTGCACCTGCTAAAAGTTTAAGTAATTGTCACAGTACACTTCGTACTAGAGCTCGATGCTGTAATTTGCTATTTGAGACAGTTGTGTTAAATTATCTTTTTTTCCCTTTATATAGATATTGCATTGTGCTTTGCTTCTGCGCTAGATGCCAACAGTTCGATATATGTGTTGCTGTACTTGGGTTAGCTCGCACGTAATTGTCCATTCCTCAGTGGAGCGGAGGTGTAGTTTTGAACGCAAAAAAAACGCGGATAAAAGCGAACTTTTTACATTGTTTTTTCTCCCTCCATCTCCCTCTCTCTCTCTCTGTATTGCTTTGCTTTTGACCACTGTTTGCTAAACGGGGGTTTCTAAAACGACAACTGTCCCTGCTTGCTGCGGGAGCTAGGCTGAACAGGCTCGAATGGTTGTGGCGGTACACGGTGAATCGCACACCGTTCACACCAATATCACATTACATCCCACTGCTGGGCGCGCGTAAAATTGGAAAGAGCTAAAGCAAAAGTTGCAATTACGCATTCTACTCTCACTCATGTAAATCTTATTATCGGCCTTAGGTGTGTTAGGATGCTGCTGCCTGCGCTGTCTAAGTAATTATTTGATGAGCTTCTGCTTCAACTACGCGCTTTTAGAATCATGTTCAGCGTACCCCCGTTCCCTTTATCCTACACCGCACACAAGCACCGATCGATGTGAACTGTGGCACATTTTCTTCAAATGCACACACGCACGCCGGCGGGTTTTTTCCTCCCCCCGAATCGGTGATCCAACTCGAGTACGACCAGCGTAAGTACGGGAGACAACGGACAACAATAGACCCAAAAAATGAACAGCCGAAAAAAACATAACACATCCATCCAGCGTGCGATCGTCATGGGAAAGCGTGCTTTTCACCTTTCACCACCGGTTTCTAGCGTTTTTCCGGGGACACATTTTCAAGCAGGATTCAAGTTACCGTCGGCCGGAACATGCAGAGGATTGCCATCTTACTGTCGCCACACGCTCGCAATCTCTCTCGCTCTCGCCCTCACACATAATGCTTCCACCGTTCGTGCTGTTCTGTTTTTTCTTCTATTCCCGACTTTCGGCCTTTTCTGTCCTACCCATTCTCGTTCCGCTCCGCTACGCATTGGTTTGTTTGCGTAGCGCTCCCATCCCGCTCCAACTTTGTCTTTGGCCTTCCTGTCTATAGCTTCTCTACGGTTTGGATACAAGTGTTCGCACAAAACAACCGGAGCTTCTTCCGCACGTTCTTTCTTTGTCCTAGCGCACGCCTGCCGGGGCTGAAGCATTATCCTTCGAGGCTTCGCGCTATGTTGTGCCTTTCTTTTGTGAGTGTGTGCGAGTGGAAAATGTGTGTTTCTATGTTAATTCCGTACACTAGGGGGGTTTTTTCTGCGCTTCTATTGTTCGCTGCTTTTTTTTGCTGCTCCACGGTTGGAAAATACGCTTCGATCCGCCGTACCGAAAGCCACCATCATGATGGCTGCGTCGAACACATCATTCAACCTCCACGCGTGTCCGGATGTGTTCCTAAATGCGGCGTACCGGTGGTGGGAGCGTTTTGATGTAAATGGAATCTCTCGTGCACCTAGTTTTTGTTTGCCACATTTCTCGTTCTATTCTGCTCGCATACGGCGGGCTGTTCTATTCCCACCGACGAAAGATGTTCCTGTTTGCTTTTTCGCTTACTCACGCGGCTTATATCTTTGCCCGGGAAAAAAAACTCGCATCAGAGCCTCTTCGGTACCCTTCGGTGCCGCACTGAACTGCCGTGCGATGCCTGACAATATTAACGCATAATGAGGCAGCGACGCCCATCCTTCGGGCAGCAGCCTGTCAACCATCGACGCAGTCATTCGCAGTGTTACATTATCTTTCGCTTCCACCTTTTGCATCCTTTCGGGCAGGAAGCGACCGACTGCATACGCCAGAAGAGCATTGATATCAAAACTTTTCCACAACATCATCATCCGCTTTCATCATTTGACATCGTGGCTTCGGGGACGGTTAACACGCGGCAAAAGGATGTTGTGCACAAAAAAAACCATAGGACCAAAGACAACTTTGACTTTTACTTCCGGCGGTTAAATGGGTTTTCATGTGATGTGTGCCGCTGTGAGTATGTTGCGACATAATCCAGCCCATTCTCCCTTAAAATGATGTGTTTATTGCTGAATGTGACTGATAACTAGGAACGCCGCGCTCTCGTACGACATTCGCCCTGTTGTTCAGAGGCAGAAAAGACTAGCTAACAGCTGCTGTGCCAAAGAAAAAATCACATCTCGAGGCCTGCCGCCACTTAAATCGTTCGCCGGTGGTGATCGCGCATTGGTGCAGCAATACTGCGACAGCGTTCGCATCTGTCAGTATATCCTACAGCTTACATACAAATTAAGTACAGTAACAAAACCGTAACTAATTACCTTTTTGCTAACCAAATGTGCATCCCTCCGATGCACTCGTTTGTCTTGCAGTGCTTTGCTCCGATTTTTTGTTTGTTTCACTGTATAATGCTTATATTGCTCTGCTCATGTGGGTATCCTAAGGGCGCGTTCGGCCGATTCTAATGACACTTTTTTCTTCCCCTTTTTTACACATAGATTGTAATCGTCCCTTTTTACGCCACTTCTTGTCTGTCCTGCTGCTGGGTTGCACCACTCCACTAGAGGTTTTGTATAAATATTACTCATGATAATAAATAAG
Source organism: Anopheles stephensi (assembly GCF_013141755.1). Lineage (NCBI taxonomy): Eukaryota > Metazoa > Arthropoda > Insecta > Diptera > Culicidae > Anopheles > Anopheles stephensi. Next base: position 21,960,450 of record NC_050203.1, read on the forward strand.
ATTTGTTCGTGATGTGGTTGCTCCATCCGTCGCCTTTGTCGCTCGGTAGTCCGCTCGGATGTAGCAGGAAGCTGTTCTCTCGTCGTCTCAATAATAGTCGCTTATAGTCTTATCATTTGTTGTGTTGTGTTTTTGTTTCTTTACACTACGCTTTAACGTCGCTTTCCGCACGTCGTACTGCAGCAGCCTTTTGCCGCTTAGCAAGGGTAGATTCCTGAGGGTATAGAAGTGGTTTCAGATTGAACACGTTCACAGCGTTGGAAAGGAACAGCAAAAAGGTGGTTAAGTGAGTTAGAGACGTACACAAGTGACCCTTCAAGCATTGGTGGAAAGTATAAAATATTCCCCGAGATGGTGGTGGGACCGGGTAAATGTTGTTTAGTGTGAGCTGCAGAAATTCAACAACACCATTTGAGCATTATCTTCACACTGCAGGAATCAAAAGCCTTCTTTTTAAATTTCGACCATTATAAGAAGTGCAAAATAAAGGGAATTGATTATGTATTGCTAAAACCTCGTTTAGACCTAAGTGAAGGACTCAATCCACCATACATTTGAAGGGTCATCGCAACCACCCACCAACCTACTCACCTTGATAGTTCTGAGGCCAGATGGTGGGAACGTTCTGTGGGGGGAAAGCATTGGGAACCAGTTGGGAGAAAGAACAAACGGCATAATATAGACCAACTGACATGAAAACCATACTCCATGCATGCATGGAGACGCCGTGAAGCAGCGCGATGTGCTCACACGCGCGTTTCGCAAACACTCACCATTGGCACACTGTAGTACTGGTAGAACGGTTGATACGGCAACGTTGGAGGATACATGGTTGGCACACCTGGCGGGTAGACTGTGGCGAACTGCTCGATCGGAATATTGTTGATGGCTGGCGTTGGCGGGGTGGCGGCATAGTACACGGCACCGTTCGTGGCGCACAGTGTCTGCTTCTTGATGGCCGGCGCAATGTTTAGCTTGCGATCCCTCAGGACAATGCAATCACACTGCAAAATTGTAACGAGGTTGTGAGTTATCAAAGCTTAAAGCGGATGTAATAAGGGCCTGCACAGCGCTACCGGTGTTCCCTTCCTTCACCGGTGGCGGACCCAACAACACATACATCGTTCTGCAGTTTCTGTGCCTCGTGCTCCGTCTCGAACGTGACGAAACCGTACCCTTTGCTGACGCCCGCCCGGTCCACAATGATTTTCGTTGACTTGACGTTGCCGTACGATGAAAATAGACGGCACAGCTCAGCTTCCGTCGTATCGCCACTAGGTTGGGGGTGGTTGGGTTGAGTGAATAATACAATAATCGGAAAGAAACAACAGAAGCAAAAAGCGTATTTGATTAGGTACTCTTCTCTCTTGTCGGGGGACAACATTCGGTGGAGGGGGCGGCGCACACCTGTTGTGTATGTAGCCCTCTCTCTCTCTCTTTCTCTCTTTTCATACGATATTGTTTATCATTCCATTTTTTAGTTTGGTCTCATCAGACAGACGAATTCGGGGTATAAGAGTAAAAAGAGACGACAAGCCGCTTTTCACGTTCTGGTCAGGAAACATAAGTACATCTTCCGAGAATTTTGGGGATTACACACAAGTTGTTTTCGACCATTAATCCGGACAGATGATCAGGCATATCACAAACATTTTCTATTATTTATGTCAGAAAATCTTTTCCTGCTTATCTTTTTTTTTCAGTTTGATGGTCCCGAATGGGATTTGAATCGGGGTTCTGTCGTGTGAAGGATCAACTCTGCTACCACTAATGCCACCGAGCGATCTCGCGAATACAACCGAAAAAATAAGTCAAAAAGCGACTTCAACATTGCCGATCTACGCTCGAATGCTATTCACAACCGATTGTACTATAGAAAAATGTCCCAAAATTTTGGATATAAGATAAGGGGTGCTCAATAAATATACTGTTGTCTCATTTACAGAAGGGATTAACTTCATTTTTTTTTCAAATGTTAACACAACTCGAAATTGTACAAGAACCGAAAAAAACACGGTGGGGAAACCAAATGCACGATTCAGAAGAGAAAAAAAAGAACGCCAGTTTAACAGTGTTTAACAGTAAAAAACTAAAACGGAACGTAAACGAGAACATGAAAACAGTCGAACGGAACCGGAAAATAACACTCCAGTTTTGTAACACACACACACACGCGCGCGCGCGCACGCTCACACACACAAGATACAAGGGTGGTGTAAACAGCACTTACCTGATGCCGCCGACAAATACCCGGTTGGGTATGAGTGTCCCGTACTTGGGGGCCGCCAGGGCCCCGTCAAGCTGTCCAGCCGGGGTCGGTATGGACATTTTGTGCAGTGCTGCCGGATACGGATCCGTCGTGAGGCCGGGGGAGGATTTTACCTTGCGCGAAAAGTGTAGACTAGACGGCCGCTCTATAGCCGATACGCCGAACCGTCCTCGGGGAACCACGGAACAGGTGGCGCTTGTCGTGTGTGTATGTGGGGTTTTTTTTTCTTCAACGGGTGCAAACCACCTGCTGCTAGAGCGTGTTGGCAAGAGGCAAAGAAAGAGTGGTATACGGGGGTGTGTTTTTACCCTACCAAAACCCTTTCTTGCTTAATTACTGCTTTACCGAGCGGCGTGATAAAAGCGTGCTTTTCACAGGAGTGAGAACGAAAGCCTTTTTACTACTCAGCGTAATCGTGAGCTTAGGAGAGGAAGGTTTTTGATCTTAGCGCCCGGTTGAACGTTCGGACGAGAACCTCTATTCGTAGAACACACTTGCAACGTACCGTCTTTAGCGGGGGTTTGTCTTAATCTCCTTTTGCTTTGATCGTCGTTACAACACGACGAGCTGGTTTTCCGTTTGTTGGAAGGCCCGTTTTTGTTTTGCTCTCTCTCTCGCTCTCTCTCTCTCTACAGCAGCCAAATTTGATTCATTTAGCCAAAAAACAACAATATACAGCAACAACAATCGCACAACACTACGACACGTTCAGTGAGTCTTTCGTGCTCTCTCCTTAACGGTTGTCCAACTTTGACCGGGCTTTTACAGGGGGTTGCTGGGTGGGGAAGGACGACAGTCTTGTTCTTCCGGCTTCCGGCTACACTCTTCCGGAAGTCTTCGGCGTTAAGCTTTTTCCACGTCGGGAGGTTGGATACAATACAACAATAACAATGCACCTTCAACCGGCCTCGTCGTCAAGAGCAAATGTTCGTCCTTTAATGCACCTTTCGCTTGTTCGAGATTCCTTCCTTGACGGTGCGTCTTTGTGTTTCTCTATATGCGTCTGTTGTTCTGATGATGCTGCAATATTTTTACTTCGAGTACCAGCCTTTAATTTGCACCATCCGCTTCTGCTGCTGCTGTTCTAGGTCACCCTTTCGCCGTGTCCTCGTCGTCGTTGTCATTCACTTTGGGATTTGAGAGCTCGACGGGAGCGTTCTAGCTATTGCTGTAGAAGTGAGGCGAAGGAACCAACAACGCGTTACACACACAAACACAATAGATCAAGATGTATATAAATATGTACACATACACACGCACACGCACACCGTGATCCGGGTGAGGATTTTGTTTTTTTTTTAATTTATTTTATTGTGTTGTTGCACAACAAATGCACAACAGTAGTAGTAGCAGTAGTAGTAGTAGAAGGTAGTTCGCACGTCGAGAGCGGGATTGGAAATAAAGGAAGAAGAAGAAAGAAAAAAAGAAAAACACAATAGTAATAAAAAAAAACAAAGAAAGGAAAACAACAACAGTAACAGCAACGAGAAACAACAGTGTAACAAGAACGGCAACAACGGCAGCAACATGGCAACAATTGCAAACGCAACAACACGAAGAAAAAAAAAACACCGTGACTAACGACTACTGGGGGGAAGGGTTTGGACTTTCTGTTCTTTTTTTTTTTTGTTGAAGTTTTGGGAAAAATGAGAAAAAAAAGATTGGTTGTTGGTGTTAAGGAGAAAACAGGAGCAAGGAAAATGGGAAGGATGTGTATGTTTCACAGCAAAACAAATCACAACAATACACTCTCGGATGACTTCGGTGCAAAAGGCACCAAACCCCCGGCCCCCTTCCCCGTCGAACTGCTTATTTTTCCGATTTTCCCTGACATTCGTACGCTGAACGATGATGCTTTTGCCTGTCTTGAGCGATCCATGGTATAGGGTGGGGCAAGAGAAAAACTCCGATTGTTTTTATTCTTACTCGCTGGATGGAGGCTGGAAGCTCACTTGAACGTGCACAATGCTCGTGAAATAAAACAAAAACCCAAATGAAAAAGTGACTGCTGCCAATGGATATGGCAGGCAGCTGCTCCTTACAGAAGGAAAGGTGGTAAAACATTTCCCCGAATCCCGGAGTCAGCTATCCGAATCCGAAACAGAAAGCTTTCAAAGTGAATGACTACCACCACACCGCCCATTTACCGGGCGTGTGCCCATGATATGCTAATGATAGCGGGAGTTTGATTATTGCTATGTTGCATTAACAGCAACAAAATGTAGTTGCTGCTTCTCTTGTTCGGTTTGTTTGCTAGTGAAAACTAGGTCAAACGAATGCTTATCAGCGGGAGGATTTTTACAGTGATGCAAATGAATGCCAAAGTTAACCATAAATGCTTCAAGTAGATGATTTTTGTAAACTTAATGAAAATCCTTACATAAAATTGATGCTAGCAGAATATTGATAAGTGTGGCCAATAGTTTTGATTAATTGTAGAGACCACTGGAGAGACAGGCCCAGTGAAAACGATTGCTTGTTCTGTAAAATCATCTGAAGAAAATGCCTTAAATGGGATAGAAATCTTAATTCTTCTGTAATAAAGTTGCTTAAAATTTGTCTATTTTTTTAACCAAAATCTGAGCCATCTGAAACCCCTTGTTAACATTCCATTTATAGAACTTCTCAAATTGATAAGGCACACTCTCAGCAGTGAGCAAATCGATATTATAAGCAAATTATATTGCATTTGAGTCACATGATATGACAAACGAAATGCCATATCCTCGTATCCATACATCAATTAAAAGATTTTATGTGGCCTTTCCATACAATAAAAGTAGGGTTATGTCCAGCAAAAAAAAAAAATGAGGCCAATGCTTCAGGTCTTTCATTTGCGTAAAATAGTACTTGGAATGTGATATCAAGTGAGACAAGTCTGCGAACCATTTCCTGGTGGATGTCTCTCGAATTATCTGATGTTTGTTTAAATGTTTAAATTTCATTTCCATCAGTCCAACGCCAAGCACTCCTCAAATCCTTTATACATTAAAATCTAGAAAATAAATCTCTCCATTATGCAATTGCTTTATGAATCAGGACCCTTGTGGTCGCTTTGATGTTTCAGCAGGCAGCAGCAGGTACCGCTCATTAAGTAGTTCTAATTGTTTGAGCCAAATAGGCACGTTTCGAACTGCTCACCAATTGCATTACCGTCGCAATCCCGAACCAAATCAGGCCTCACGTCACCAGTGACTGATGTTGTTGTATCATCATCCCATAACCCCGAACGCAAACTTCATCTTCAGGCGCTCAATCGGAATCGGTACCATTTTGCACCCTCAACGAGAGCTAATCATCACGTGTGTTTGACATTCTGCGGCCTGAAAACATCGAACCACCTCAAACGCTTGGCGTGTGTGTGTGTGTGTGTGAGTGTGTGCTAAAAGAGACTTCGAAATGCTTTCCCGTGTTCCACATTTCACCTGCCACGTCATCCACCGGCACCATTATTTATTGTATCGAGCCACCAAAAATGCCACACTAATTGCATTTAACAGTCCCGGCCCACCAGAGATACACACCAAGACACTGCGCTCCGGCAGCGCTCATCTCCACACTGGATGGAGGCTGCGACGACAACTTCCGGTATCAGGCCCGGTTGCAGATGCATTCGGGCATGTTCTAGGCTCGGTACCGTTTTCCTACGGCCCCACACAACAATTGGCTGCTGATGAAGAGAAAACTAGGTCATGCACAAGGATCCGTGCCGCGTGTACACACAGACGAAACGTCATCTGCAGGCAAAAGATGCCACTCTTGCCGTGTGCGAATGTCTCTCCTGCTGGTGATGGAGTCGAAATTGGAGTCGAACTTCTAGATGCAACACACACACACACACACACCCAAACGTTCTCCCGTAGGCATGTTGGCAAATTCCCGGATATCGATCCAGCACTGGAAGCTGGAAGGATTGATGATAAATCTATCTTTCTTTTGCTGTTACTCACCAGCAACACGGCTTAATAACCTTCCCCAATGGAGAATGTAGTGAGGATTAACATTGTACCCAGGGAAACAAAAAGTGACACGCAAAACCCGGAACAAGAGAGAGAGAGAAGCTTCAAATCGGAAAATCGTTTGGTCAGCTAATGTTTTGCTCATTTTGGGGGAAAACGTTGAACATCCACCGATCGATCGGTCGCTTTCAAATCGGAAAGTTCGTTATAAAAGCAAGTTGGGTTTTTTTGGGACATAAAGCTGCCAAAAAAAAAAAATAAACCCCGAACGTTCTGGCCAAACATCTGACGTACATAGGGACATAGGGAAAATCCTCCATCACTTGCCACGGTGAGCTTGTTTTGGTTTTTTGGTCATGTGTAGTTCCTCTTCCCTATTTCTGGCTATCCCCGTGCTTCTAAACACAGCCACCATGAGAAGGCTGCTCTGTTCACAATTTCCCGGACACTTTTGTCCTGGGATGTCCTCCGGTTTGCAGTGTTGTCGGGCAATATGCATCCCCAGACCATGCTCACACAGCCATGTCGCGTTAAATGGGTCCTTTAGTGTGTCGCAGCAGTATTGGTTAATGTTATGCTCACTTCCGACATGCAAATCTTCACCACACCCAACCATCCGACTTGGCCCAGAAACCCCCCGACCCAACGGTGCTCCAGAAGGCACCGTGCCAGAAAGCTCCACTAATTTAATAACTTTTTTATGGTCTCTCTCTGTGTGTGTGTCAATGCGCACACACATACACCGTATGTTTAATGTTTGCTTCCAATATACGTTGATTGAACGGGCAAATAAGTAGAGTGAAGGAAGAGAGCTGTTTGTGTCGCACCGTTTACCATCTGGTTCTGGTTCTGAATGTTTCCTCACAGATTTACCGCCACTCTCCCACTCTCCTACATCCGCATATTATTGGTCCGCATAGATTTTCCACAATTTTCCAATTTAAGCAACCGATTTTGTTCATGTGTTTTTGTCCTCTTTTCTGTACACCATGGTCCGTATGGTTGTCTTTCCTGATGAGTATGTATATGCAATCTAGCTATTGTCCCTGGTAGCCTCTTGCCAGGAAGGCCGGGAAAGTCGACACGGTCGGGTGGTTTTATGTGCTCGATCGATTCCAGAAGTGACCGAGAAGTTGTCGCTCGCTACTTGCTCGCCGTCTGAGCCGCCATCATATCTTTGCATTCGTTGTGCGCCTAGACGATCGTCTGGGGGGGGGGGTCCCCATAAGAAAAAAGAGACAACTTTTTAAACTAATAGTATACAACGATGAAGATGCTACAGCCTCTCAATGTGTGTGGGTGTGTTTTTTTTTAATGCTCTTGGCCGGGCACAGGCACGACAAACATGTCGTTTCTCGACCCTCGGAGACAAAGCGTCTAGTGCGACTGCCAGAAATAGAACCAGGTAGTGAAGCAGACACAGCGACCGAGCAGCGAGAAAGAAAACAAACCCAGGAGGACCTACCTAGCGGCGAGAGCTTGGGAGGAACACTGAAACAAAAAAATATTGCGAACATAAACACACTGCTGCGAGCGGCCAACGGTTAATGGGTGGCTCGCCGGGAACGCGAAGAAAATATTGTCACAATCGACTGAAAAAGATGCCAGGGGTCCACAGGCTCCTGTTGAACATAACTAAGCAGGAGTGCAATACATAGGACCGGGGAAAGGACACGTCTCTGGAAGCTCATCATAATGAGTTTTCTTCTGCTGCTGCTGCTGCTGCTGCTGAACGTTCATTGAATTGTTACTGCAAGCTTGGGTGGTTTTTGTGTGTGAAGATGGATCTCGAATGTCTTTGGCGAAGACGGTCGTTCCAGACCAGAATGGCTCTATTTTGTGCCTCGTTTCATTTTATTTTGTTTAACGATTTTTTGTATCTTCTCAAGACCCTACACCAAAGACCATTGGAAAGTAGCTGACCGTTAAGGAGTAAGATTGTGAAAAAAATGGGGAGGAAATATCATTCTTATGTATTGTTCACTCCCTTATGTATGGTTATACTGCTGACCTGGAAAGCTAAGGGGCGAATAGAAGCAGTAGAAGTATTAAGTAGCATGAAGCTCTTCAAAAAAAAAAAACACTGCCTTAAACAATCATTTTAATTATTTTTTGTCTCAGGAAGACCCTCGTGATGTTTTCAAACAGTATGGGTATGGGCCGGCCTGGTGGAAGATGCGACAGCGGCGCCAGTCTTCTCACGGCAGGACCGGAGTTCAAGTCTCATCTGGGCCGTTATGAGGTATCATTGAGTCTAGTAAGCCAGAAATGGCAGGCATGACCTTAGAGGTTGTTAGGCCAAGAAAGAAGCAGAAGATCAGTCAGACTATCAGTCAGAATGGTCTATATCAGTACCTATTAGCATTATAGCTCTGGTACCCACAAGAGGCCTGTGACTGATATTACTATACTGTTATTACAAGCAGCTGCCACTTCCTGTTGGTACTGCAACCTATTCTGCTTGAAATATGTTTAGGCCAGCTCTGGTATTTTTGGCTTAACTTTGTCCTACAAGCCCTCAAAGTCCTCAACACGCATTCAAAAGAAGTTTCTTCATAAGTACATACAGCATCGGTGGTTTGGAAAGAAATTGGGAGATATACAAAGACAACGACTATACGCAGTAGTTCACCCTCAATATTGTTTGGTAGAACGCATAGTTCATAAGCCTCTGGTAGAATAGGCACGTCCTGAGAAAGACATCAGACTCGAGAATTCGTTTTCCGAGCTTTAGAAAGATTGGAGTAACGCTTTAGGACGAGATTGATACTAGGCGCGAACTACTCGATACTTGAGTGACGATAGTGTCCCCGATTTTGCTCCGGTATCATCCAGGTTTGGTAGCAATGATATGAAATATAGATGATAAATTATTCATGCAACGAGTGTTTAAAGAACGCTGCCCACACATTAATTATACATAAGCAACCGGTTCCATCAATTGATCTCAAACAGCTCGTTACAGCGCAATGAATATTCCCATTCCCCACAAAACAACAGGCAGTGTTGTTGCAAATTGATTTTTATATTGCGTGACAATACAATTTGCTCCCTTATTAATATGCTCCCGAACATGCACGAGTGTAACATTTTTTTGAATCGATCATCAATTTCTCGCTCTCTCCCCAAGCAGCAGCATAGCAAATCGTACAGCAGCCATTTTAAGCCTCCTTTATTTCGCAGGTTTGCCATCGAACCATTTCGTTGCATTAATTTTTTTTTTATGACGATATTATATCACTGCCTTTATGTGCATAGTTCCCATCCGTAACAATGATGATGAAGCACACCACCCCCGGTCCTAGACACATCCCGGAAATGGTACAGAATATAGGAGGACGTTACAGTGCTTGCTGGTGTTGGAGGTCAAACGATATTCTATCAATGTGCTGCGCGAAAAAACGGGATAAAAATGGAACGCGCGGTATGGATAGCAACACAAATCTGTCCCTGCCAACTGGCCAACGAGTGAAAAATCCGCACCGAATGAGCATTGGAACCATTGAAGTGCATTGAGAAAAAAGCGAAGCGATACCCAGCATCCAAGATCAAATTATTATTATGACATACCGGCGCGCCTCATCCCATTCTCGGGACGACCTTGAGGACGACGACTTCGCCCAACGGTGGTGGCGCTGCAATACGGAATAAAAATAAAAATGGCAGCAAAACAAAACGATCAGCCCCGCGCACCGGAATTCTTATTCCATTGGGCGGTGGCGATTGAAAATGGACCAATTTAAATGGTTCGTTCGCTGTGCCTTCCCATCCACCCGGAGAGTCCTGGGTCCTGGGATTGTGCGCGTAAGGTTTTGTGTAAATTGTCCTAGGTACATCATGCAGTGCCTGAACGAGGGCGACCGACGGGATATGTGTAGTACGGCGGAAAAGAGAGCATATTTATGTTGCCCATTGCCATAGCACCCATATCACACACCCATTCGTCCTCCAGTGAGAATCGAGTGAGAAATGGGGATGAGCATGAATTATTCATTTGCTACCACCACATTTCGAACCGATTTCGCAGCAGCAGCAGCGGCAGCACTAACCGATCGATTCCGGTTGCGAATGAAGTGGCGTCCGTGATGGCACAGGACCCAGGACATTCGACAGCCATAACTTTTTGAAGCGATCATCTCATAACTCGGAGCTGCCTTGAGATGGGACGGCACAATGAAACTTCCGTTTTAAGAACCTCTTTACGGCAATTTTGCGTTACGTGAAGATCCACAATCTAATCAAATGCTGTTGTTAGTTTATTAATGCTCGCTGCATCCCCCATCCTGCAACAGACGCTGGTGAAAGTATATGATCCACACACGTCGAATGTATGTTTTTGGCTGTAAATTTTGTAGTGAAAGAACTGAAGCCGGGAGGGACGAAAAGCGTGGAGTGGAGAGATCGTAAATGAATATTTAAAAAATTAATCTACCCAACTTTGTCCATATGATCCATCCATGAGTTCGTGTTCGGTGGCATAGGGGCACCACTCGACATAGTGGCAGAGTGTTAAGCGGAAGAGTTAACACCGTTGCTCTAGTCTCCCAACTAGCTGCTATACTTCGGGCCCAGCCCAGTTGGGCGAAAGCAAAGAATGACATCCCTTTTCGGTAGATAGAGTCCTGGGTAGGACACATTATTCACACCCCGCTCCGGCGACGAAAGCGACGAAATGTGATAGTAGTAGCGCACACAACAGTTTTCCCGCCTAATCCTAATCCGTGGTACACTCGCTCCGGTCCGGCCCAAGTTGACGGAATTAGGAGGTAAGGATTATTTATTCATGGAATTAGCCATGCCCCATGCCGACCAACTACTCGCGCCTAATCTACCCGAAGTTTTCGGGCTATGTTTCGATGTAACTTTCCACGAGGGCTGGGCCATTGCTTTTCCCCCGCGCAAATTTTCCAAACTTTTTGCGCTATCGCCAAAATCGTGGCTGAAATCGAATCAAATTAACTTCACGACGAGCCTTCCAGGGTTTTTTTTTTTTTTGTTCGTTGTTTTTGTTGTTGCGGGACGGATCAATGTTGCTTTTTGCTGGGTAATATGAGCAAGCAAACAAAGACGTTTCTCCGTCTGCTGGGCAGCCCTGCAACGCAAAAAGTGGAGCTTGCTGGCGTGTAAAACTTTACGCCACTCAGCTGAATCCGTTCATTAGGCGGGAAAGAGTTTTGCAAACAATGTTAACGTACAGTGGAAAATGCCAAAGTTACACGGGCTAAGGGTTTTTTCGCTACCGTACGCATTTTGAAATTTGGTTTTAAACTTGTCAGCAGCACTTAAGAGCGATGGAAGCTATCGAGTTGCTGTGCAAAGTGTAGTATTTCTAAAACTTAAATATTTTTTTACAGTTTAAGTATCGAACTCCTATTACTATCTGAAGATTGAATTATGCCCTCGAGTGGAATTAGAAGCGAGTTGAACTTTTCTCGTTTGCCAGTAGAGGGCAGTCGGGTGTTACTAAGCAAAGGTTACTCTATCTTTTGCCCACGAGCGAGGTCTTCAATAGAAGTTATTATTTCGACCGATTGCTGATGCGTTCTTGGAATTTTGTATATTATTTCTATTTCTCAAATACTACTTAGTGGCTTAAGTAGTGGTTGCTTATCGCTACTCGAACAACTTTTATCTTGAATCATGCCCTCGGAAGGAATCAGAAGTGAGTTGAACTTCCCTCATTTTTTTTTTAATATATGGCAGTCGTGTGTTTCTAAGTAGGGGTTGCTTCACCTTTTCCTCGCAAGAGAGAGCTCTGAGATATGAGAGATGAGATCTTGGAATTTTGTCTTTACGAATCAATGTTCATTTTTTACAATAATTTCATTTAAATTACTGTCTCTATCCTTCACTGGTTTCCAGTTCACTCATCAACAAATGATATAAAATCGATTAAAAATTATAAACCATTTCACCTGAATCGTAGCACAAACATTCATTTTGACAAATGGCAATAATTACAACAAATCACACGCAGAACCACCCCGAACAAGGTGTGAACTACACCACCAGCGGCTACCAACCCCTTCACCTTCCGAGCCGAAAACTTCGGAAAAATACCCACGACCGACAGCGGTAATTGCCGTAATTATCACCTGCAAACGAGCACAACGAAAACGGAAAATCGTTCTGCTTGACTCTTGGCGCCCCCAGCGGGGAGACCCTCCCTGCCTACCTGCCAGAGCACGTTCACACCGGCCCAAAAGAAACAAAAAAAAGGAACGCAACACACCGGCAATGAAAATCGAATTTTCTTTATCCTCCAGCGCTGGTGTTAACGAAATAAAGCGATGTGACAAAAGAGCAAAAGAAGTAAAACAGCAAAAAGTGACCAAAACACAGCCCTACTGAAGGCTGTCAAATGGCTGAAGTAGAAAGGAAGGCAACTGGAAAAACAAACAAAACCGGTCCAACATGAAGGGTGCTGAAGGCGAATTTGGCGGCACACCCGTGAAGGTAGGGCAAACATTACGGCGTTAATAATTCGTCCTGACGCGAGAGCTTTTAATTTTTCCGCCGTCGGTGTCGTTCCGTCGTTTTCGCAGCTTTTGGATCTGTTTCTCTTTTCTGGTTTGTGTTTTGTTTTCACGGGATATCATCATTGTTAATTTTTCGTCTCCTAGAGAAGAATTGTAGTGCTGTTGTTGTTGTTTTTTTTTTGCTCGTTCGTGCTGTCGAGACATGACAAGGTTCCAACGACAAAACGGGCGGATCGGATTAGTATCAGTGATCCGGGATTCTAGGAATTCTGGTAATATTGTCCCATGGTGAAGAGTAATGCAACGTAACACAGGAGAGATCCTTTTAAATTGGGAACGACACAGAGTGTTTGGTAAATAGTGTTCCACTGCTGCGTCACAGGACAAGTAGGATTTCCCGGAAAATTGTTGAAGGATATTGAAGTGCATTATATTAGAGATAACCCAGTAATGAAGATAAAAGATAGATATTTACATCAAAACCTCACAGCTGAGCTACTTATTAGAGATGTGCGCCTAAAGTTATGCTATCTGAACCTCGCGTATGATTATGACCCAAACTGTCTTGATTAGACAAATGTTAAATAGGTCCTTTAATACTCCAAAGCTTCTAAAAAGACCATTAAAAGAGGTTTTAAAAATGGTGATTGCATAATTTCAGGCGCTAAGAACATCATCTACAACCCAACACTATCAATATGAAGATAGTAATAAGCTCGTGTACTTCAATTATTGTAAATTAAAATTTAAATCGTCAAAAAGGCATAACGCTCAGACATACACAAATCAAAACTTCTTCAAGCACCTCACAACATGGTCCAAGAACTAATTTGCACCCAAACCTGCTCTACATTGTAAAAACCCCCAACATGTGCGTACACGAAGTGGCAATATCTTTGCGGCCGGAACAACGGAACATAAAACAACCCGAATAGAAAATTGTTGCGCTCACCACAATCAGCAACACACCAGAGGGTCCCTTTTGTTCAGCCAGCTTCCTGCAAAACACCCTCGACAGATGACGGATGTGAGTGAGCAGCACGCGACCTAGCACCTAGCCTAGCCCGAGCAAGCAACACTAAAACTTCTCTGCCGCATTTCTACAGTTGCCAACCAGTAGCGCTAATGCTTTCATGTTGATGTAATGCTCGGTAGATAATAAATCATCATAATAACACCAGGGCGAAGCCGTCCTCACGAGGTGAAGGTTTCTCTAGAGCTGTGCCCTCTTCTAGGAACGATCCAAGCTGATGCCAGTAACCGAATCCTTCGTCCTTCGTCGACCAACACATTCTAGCATATCCGGTTTGCTCCACGGGCAAGTCCCTGGGATCGATTGCCCCATCGGCGTCCTCGTCGGTGTGGTGGAGTTGGAAAGTGTTACAAATGTGCTTTTGCCTTCACCCGACGACGACGCCGTCGGCAGGAAAAATCGATATTTTAAACCCTCCACCGCCCTTCGTATACCTGGGCGATAGCGGAGGAAGCAGGGCGCCGGTGCTGTGAGGAAGGCCACGTGGGAAAAACTATTGTATCCATTGCATTTCGCCATCTCGCAGTATGAAGTTCTCTGCTCTTCGGTTGCGTTTTCTCGGTTCCTTCCTCAATATTCTAACCTATCCTCCCCCACGGATCTAGCGCTGTTGGAATATTCGAGATGTAACTCCGACTACCTGTTTTCTTTCTCGCTCTCGCGTTCTCTCGTTTCGCCACTTTTCTTATCATCTTCATGAGAAATGGATCCCGAAGTTCGCTTTTCCCAAATGGTTCTGGGTGGCTTTGTGTTTTTCCTCCACGATGGCAAAGACGTGGACTTTGGAGATCGGAAAATCATATCCACCGCACAGGGGTTCTCTCTCCCTCTCTCGCTTGCTCTGTCTCTCTTTCTCTCTCTCCGTGCCGTATCCTGAAGCGGATCTCCAACAATTTACCAGGACGAACCGTTTCGGAACAAGTCGAAACATTACACCAGAAGCGTTAAATCGCCCGGTTCGAGAACAAATGCCCATTCTCTCGGAATGCCCTAGCGGCGTCGCTGGTGCTGGTTGTTGGTGGTTGTGACTCCTGATACTAGCACCCCCCTTGCACGTCGTAAAATCACACACACAGAGTTCTAGGGAGTACGAGATGTTATGCTTCCTTTCCTGGTGCTACGTCTACGTTTCCCATTGTACGTGTCTCGTATCTTCAAATCACCATCTCTGTCGCTCTCTCGCGGGGGAAACATTTTTCGGTTAGTCGAATCATCAGTACTGAGGGGGCATGGGCATAGGCATCATCCACCACCCTTCCTCCTCCTGGCTAACTGCCGAGCTTGCTAAAGAGCTCCGTTGGCTCTTTGTCCTGAAACAAACATAATATCTCCTTCTCTTTATCATTATCTGAAGGGTTTAAGTGGCGCTGGTACGGTTCGAGCAGGAGCCCAAGCACAAAAGGCCGGATTTTTCGGTGCTGGTTTAGATTTGCTTGCTGGCGCTTCACTACACATTTTTTCCTACAATTTTTTTTTTCCACTTCTCCCGTTTGTCGCCAGGCTTATGCTGGCTCCATGCTTTGCGTGGAATGCTTTTACGTAATGCTGGGGCGCGTTCGAGCCCTGGGCGTAGACTTAAGCTTTATTTCGCTTGCGTGGTGGAATTTTACTGTTCTCATTCTGTGTTTTTTTTTTTGCACTGCAGTTTTCCTAATGAATTGTTTCCTTAGTTTTTTGTCTATTAAATTACTTAAGGATAACAGAAAGCCTTTTTGTAGGCGGTTTGATTTTTAAAAAAATCCTGAAAAATCTCACTGTTTTCAAAAATATAAGCGTAAAATTCGAATAACAAAAATATTTTCTGCCAATTTAAGAAGAATATTGAATCTACCTTATCTTTTTTTTTAGCTCCAAGGCTTCGGAAGGTTCTGAATTGTCATTTTTGGCTCCAAACGAGAGAACGATCCAGAAGCGATTTAATGCTGGTATTGCCGAATTGCCGAACGTCGGCGCCACGAACACTACATCACCCAGACGCCTCAGAAATATTAAGTCGAAAATATTGTTAGCTGTTTCTAAAAGCTCTTTTAAAACGAACTTACTTCAGAAATTTAATATAAATATTAAAATAAATGCCCAGTTGTAAGCAAAACGTGGTTGACTGTAACAAACTTAAAGAATCTTCCCTTTAAATGCCTTTCCAGGCTTTTCCCTCGCCGGGAATCTTTACCGCTCTTCAATGAGCTTTTGTTTATCTCGCCCGAAAATCATACGACGAAATAAACTCTCCATTCACTCTGATTGGGCTGCTGAGCCAGTGCAAAAAAAAAGCAAGGAAGTAAGATTTTGTTAGGCCTTTTCGTTGCCCATTTACGGCCACCAGATAATACTGGTTGGTCGTTTTCTTTTCAATTTTGTCCACGCCGCACGCCAAAAGAATGGAAGCATGTCCGTGTGTACGAAAGTACCACCGCCGATACATATTCACCCTCGGTTTGTCGCCCGTCCTGTTATACGCACAAAACGCACCGTCGTGCCGGGCTTTTGCTCAGAACATGCTAATTTCATCGAATGTTGGTAACCCCATTCGCCGGTGATAGAACGGACAGATACGGCACGTAAAGATTGCACACCCCGACCATCCCGACGAAATGGTGCAAAAAAGCAAATAAAACATAAAGAAAAACAACACTCAACAGCAAAACAAACGCTAGATTTTTTTTTGTTTGCCTTCCATATCAACCCCGGAAGTTGTGGTTGATTGCGTGGAATTGGATGATGGGGGATGTAGAAGAACGGGTCAGTGGGAGGCCTTTGGAAAATACACCGAGAGCCGATTATCTTCGACCCTCCGCTCCTTCTGGAAAAGGTAAGAGGAGGAGAGTAAGGGAAGGTGTGAGAAAAAGGGGCAACAATTTTGTGGTGTGGCAAACGGAAAAAACACAAATCTGCACCTTCAAGGGAAATAAAACTTTTCTTTAATGGTGCACGTGAATGGTCAACTTTAAAATAAAAAAAAAAAACTGGAGCAAAAGAAAAGCTCATCAAACTGTCACACAATTTTTCCTTTTTTTCTTTTGATCGTTCCGGAAGACCTTCGCACAGGTGCACTGAGGGGAGGGTTCGCTAACCACATGTGCTAAACGAGCGTTTTGTCCAATCAATCGAGAGGGTGAGAGAGAGACAGAGAGAGCGATACAGTAAACTTGGTAGCATCATCCCTAAGGCGCTGGAGTGTGGAGTGGAAAGTAAAAGTTAACCCCCACCTCACACAAAGGGTGACCGGGGCAGCTGCCGCCAGTAAGTCTTCACCCGATATGCTGTTACTACTAATACACAACCAAAATCACTACACACTCAGCGCACAGAAGAAGCAGAGAAGATGAATGAGTGCCCGGAAAGGTTGGTGGCGCGCAAAAAATGGGAAGAGAAACAACCGTGCAGCGGTAAGTGAAGAAAGTTTTGAGACGCATACACACGAAGGGGGCGGGTGGAAAGAATGCTGAAGAGACAAAATGGTGGGCATGTGCTGTGGAGAGCAGAAAACCAGAGTAAGCACAATCTACATGGCACAGCAAACACAAGGGACCACGACCACGTGTGAGATACAGTGGTGGACGTAATGAGGAAAAACCAAGAAACGAAGGTACATAACATTGAGAGAAAATTTAAGAAAAAGAATGTAAAAGAACTGTCAAAATTCACATAAAGTACATACAAGTTAAAAAGGGAAACAATAAAGCAGAGAATTTATAAAAGAAAAAAAAAATAAGTGAAAAAAAACGATACAATAAAGCAAAACAAAATAATAAAAAAATAATTGATGATAAAAAACGATAACACATAAAAATTTCATTCGAATTTCCGCCAATATTTAGTAAAAATTTCAAAAGAAATATTAGCAATTAAAATGGGTCCCGACCTTTCTAATTAATTTAACTAAACTTATCGAGCGATATATTGAAGTAAATCCTTCTCTCATTACACTACTATGCCTATCGAGCGTAAAACTGTCCGTTTGCAAACACTAAGGCACGCGCAAACAAACACAACCTAAGGCAAACGGAAACATTATTACACCGGAATAAAATAGAGTACGATTCGGACGCATCATATACCTAGTGCAAACCTTGGTGGTCGGTCGAGAATGTAAATAGAGCTTCCACTCTTGAAACTCCTTCCTCGTTAATGCGCTTGATCCCATGATCTGGTCGGATTTTGGATACGAAGCCCCATCATCAACCAACCCCCACCCTCGATCCCTCGCAGCTTTCGGCCTATACTTATCTGCTTGACTCACTTGAGACAACCACTGTGGATGCCAACTGTGTCCCGCAACACAGACGAAGGATGGAACCGTATAATAGCATGAGGACGGTCAGGGAAATCTTAAAAGGTCCTTGTCGGTCGCAACGGCCGGACTGCGCAGCCAACGATATAATGTGATTTCTACGCTCCCCTGCGGGATTGAGAGGGATGGGAAAGCGCATCCCGCACCACCCACCGAAAAAACAGGAAGACCTTTCCACATCATGCTTGAGTAATGCTTTTTAATGACAATAATAAAACACGACGATCCCCCCCCCCCTCCTTTTCGCCTTTCGACCCTTCCTTCGGTCCCCCGTCGGATGTAGGAGTGTCCCGCGTGTGGGTAGGAAAATATGAAAATTTAATTGCCTTATTTCACGGCCGCTTCTTCTTCTACCCTGTCCGTGTGGAGGGAGACTTAGTAAAGGAAAAGCTTCTTTTTTTCTCAAACAGAAGATGGGTCCGGTTTTTAGGACCTATTTGAATTTTCCCGGACAGGATTGAAAGTAACTGACATTCGTCGATGATGTGGACCAACGGGTCGAAGGATATATTTTGGGTACAGCAGGAAGTAGAAGCGACATAAGGACAACATTGTAAACTTCTTATTAAATTATGGCTTAGAATATGCCCAAGGGGGAAATGCTTGCTTTTACGCATTACTTTCCGCAAATGATTGGATTTTGGGGCACACAATTTAAATTACGGTCTAGGGTAATTACATTGAACTGGATTCAATATTTGGAGAAGAGAAACGCGCAGAGTTGAAATCTAAATATTTTTAATGCGAAGTAATATAAAACTAATTTAAACAAAATTAAGTAAGTTTTAGTTACAATAAACAATAGAAAAGCATAGAATAAATATAGTTATAATTAAAACTGTGAAGTTAGTTAAACAGAAAAAGAATAAATGCTTAATATTTTAAAATAAATTATACCACAAAACAGTAAACAAAAAAATCACTGCTGGAACAGCTCAATAAAGCTATTGACAAACATATTTCATCTGACTCAACATTGATCACGCGGATGGGAATGCGGGACACCACAACCGCACGAGTTCGCCTAATCGCCCTCGGGCGCTACAAGGGGCAAGAATCTCCAACCGTGTGGCTGGTTCGATCAACCAGAGCAAATGATGGAAAGTGAAAGGAGCAACACTCTCTCTCTGCCGCGGCAAGTCACACCACAACGACCGGTGGGGTCGGTCTGCCGATGGAGAGGGAGCAAACACAACAGGCAACAACAACAAAAAAAACCATTCAAACAAAACAAATCTCCCAAACAAACCTTCAATCCGTTCGAGAGAAGAAAAAAAAACAAGAGGACGAAGAAAGGCTTATGGATGCGAACGAGCGAGCGCGCGCCCGCGTAAAGCTTTCGCGTGTGCCACGCATGCTGCTGGACAGAAATTCAAGTCCCCACACCACGCACGCACACACGCAACTGCACGCAGCAGCAGCGAAAAACGGCACCACATTCCTGTGAGTGGTTTGCAGCGCCTAAGCACCGGCATGTGCTCTTCAGCTTCGAACGATTGAATTCGATTTGTTCGACGTCGTCGGTTGGGCGAAGAAAAAAACAGTGCGTCGTTACCCGCCGCACTTAACACTAATACGCACGGTGGTAGCACTGCAACATTGTAAAGAAAATGTAATGCACTCCATTCCTCCTACTTCAAGCTTTCCTCAATCAACGTGTAACGTCCGACAATCAAAATGATTATATCAAAATAGTTGTAGGTAAACGGGAATTGATGGCGAGAGGAGTCTTTATCGAGGGGAAAGGAATGAAAATCATTTGATTCAGGGTAGTAGCTCATTCAATTATCTGCGAGAAAATTTAGAAAACAAATTTAAGTCATTCTGTGTATTTCTGGTGCACAATCTTCAACATGAACTTTAATTAATTAACATTGAAACGGTGGTGTTTTGATTAACACTAGTGTTTGAAATGATGATGATATGATATATGATATCATGGATATTCTAAACAGGAAATGCGGATTAATCATGAACTCTCAGTAAGAAAACTGGAGTTTAAATCCGCTAGCTGTCGAACGTAGGAGCAATTATCGAGCTTGTGTATAGTTGAATAGTTCAAATCCTATCCGGACCGTTCTCCCGCAGTGAGGACCGACTATGCAACTACGAGGTATCATTAAGTCTAGCAAGCCACAAATGGAAGGCATAAGTTAAGAAGTCGTAAGGCCAAGGAGAGAGGGACAGAGTTGAATAGAGTTAGTATAGAATTCCGAAATGGGAATTGATTTTTAGGCACAAGAAATCTCATCTCAGATCTGCGAAGTTCTTAAAAACGATATAGATCAATAAATAAATCGATATCTTGACATCCTCTTCTACTATTTCTGCACTACTGACACTACTACTGCAGGAGGTCTTGGTGAGATATTACTGTTATTCTTGCCTTGGATACCCTAGATAATCTATCCTGTGTATGAGAAGACGATACGGTCCTATCGTTTGAAGATCGACGATGGTACCGCCACGGACTGTCCCTAATCTAGATTTAGATATAGAGTTAAAAATATTCTTGAGAAGTCCTTTGGATTCACAGAGTTCCCGTAAGTAATAAAACGTGATATTTGCTGTCATGACGTTCAATTTCGGACTGTTCGTTCTAAGGTTAATTATCCATTATTCCAAGAGTTAGAAGTTTATTTGAAGATTTTATATTGCTTGTTTAAATGCCTGTTAACCCTAAACAAAACCTATCAAAACTTATAGGCTTATTAGCTATTTTCGAACATTCACTATTTTGAAATATTATAAATTGTATTAAAAAAATCAAATCTTCAAAATGGCAATACGTATAGCGTATTGGCCCTCTAACATTCCATTTTTTTATTAATCCCTGATCAATATTAAGTTACTTACTATCAAGTTAAATCCTTCTAAGTTAAAAATTTTCAGGCTTTTGCATTACAAAAATTCAACCTAAGGGAAATTATTCCATGGGGAAATATCACCCACAGCTTCTTGAAATAAGCTTTTTCTCGAAGCATGACCTCCGATTCCCTCCATGCAAGAATTCAAATTATGCACAGCTCATTTTTGCCACCAATAAACCCACCGATGGGTTGCAACCTAAAGGGCATTCAAGGTTGTTTTTGTTGAAACCCGCGAACGAGCGCAAAGCCATCGAGCAATTAGTGCCATAAGTAATTGCTTACCAATGCTGTGCCGATAAAATTGCACCACCATACTGTAGTACCTCGATTTTGATAAAATCTTCAAATACACTAACCTAATCGTACCTAGGTGCTTTGCTCCCGTACCAGCTACAACTCCACGTGACCATGCTCTCTCTCTCACTCTCACTCTCTGGTTTACCGCACAGTACAACCGTGGCGACCTAAAACCAAAAACCGGATCATCCTCACACCTCACGCACCGCGGAACCACCTGCGGGGTGTCCAGTCACAGTTTTGGCCGCGAGGAGAAATTTTGCCTCCATCGCGACCGCACCGGGATTTTGCCCTATCGTGATCATAATAGTAAGAGTGCCACATGATCATCATCCGCACCCCCCCCCCCCCCCCCCACCCCTTCTCCCCTCTTTTGAGGTGAGTGACTTAAGGTCGGCGCTAGGGTGCGCTAGAGCTTCACTTCGTAAGGGAATCGTCAGCTGTGGAGATCACGGGAAGGCAATTCATGCACCCCTCGGCCCGTGGTACGGTGGTCGCCGTCTGAACAGGTTGATTCTGTACGCGGACAACATCAAGTGCGATGAAAGTTGGCTGACAAATGTTTGGTGGCTGCTTCCGAAGAAACTTAATGCTTCCGGCATAACTTCTTGTACCGGGATGGGAAATGAGTCATGCAGAGCTGTAGCAACTCTTTGTGAAGCTTTGAAGAGATGATATAATATATTTAAAATAATAATTTAATAGAGCACAAACTAGGCACCGAACACTGCTGCTTTACGCCACGCGGTTAATCTACACCATTCCCAGTAGAGGCAATGAAGAATAAATCTCGAGTGAACAATTTTCCGACATAAATCAAGCGACGATAACCACGGCGCACGGCTGATAACAAGCCGTAATGAATGTTGAAGGTCAGATATGGACCTAGGAAGCCTTGCCCGCACCGCGGTTCGGTTTGGCAGCGAAACCTTTTCTCAATATCAGGCACGGAAGCAAACGCGCAAAAAAGGGGCTTCCGTTGTGATGAATGGGATAAAGTTATAACGGATGTGGGCTGGGAGTAAATTGTTGGCCCTTTTTGCGGTAGGCGATGGAGATGCGAGAAAAAAGGCTCCCGGGTTGAAGGTTTCTTGTGCCAGTACAACGGTAGTAATTGTTTAACGAAAAGAAGGGGAATCGTTACTTGCACAAGAGACAATGAGTTTTTTAAGACAAAAAAAATGGGCGGAAATGTATGAAAACTTTAAGCGAAAAACAGCTATTTTAAGACAGCGTGTGTAATGGTTCTCACTGACAGGGAATAACGCGCCTGAAAATATGCAATGAAGGATTTGAATCGTCTATCACCTAGCATTATGAGAATCACAAATACATTGAGATCGTGAAGAACAAGTTGTAAAAAAACTTCCTTTTCTAGACTACTTACAGGAAACACGGGCACTATCAATCATCAGCGCCTGGAAGTATGCAATGATAGTTCCTTCATGACTCGTCTAATACATGACAGAGGGTCCAGAAATATGCTGTTTGACAAGGCACAAGGCATATGCAGTCTGTCTGCGACCACAAGATGATTTTTAACTAAAAACAACTTGATCATTAAAATATGCATACTTTCGGGCGCTTTGAGTACTGGACGTCACCGAAGTAATGTCGCAGAATAAGCACACTTTATTATTTTTTTGCTGGTAAAAATAAAAAAAAATCATGATCTTTCTGTTCATTTAACTATGAAAAGAGATGCAACAGCTTAAGATGAACTTAATATCCAAAGCGTTCGAAAATTGTAATTCAAAATTATGATTAAAAATGCCATTAATCACAGTCTCAAGCAAGAATGGTAATAACTCTTTCCTAGCCATACCTAAACCATATTTGAATTTGAAACTAAATAAAATAAATGTAGAGAAAAGGAAGATGCAAACATCTCATTAACATACGGGGCTGACCGGCCATTTTATGCCCGACACTGAATGCGGAAAACAACTCGTCGTGTAGTGAACGAACCAAAAAATGTGTCATTATAGTGTTGGGTGAGTTAAAACAAAATTGCACACCCCGACCAAGCGAACTGCAGCCGCAAACACCGACCAATTTTCATCATCATCACGATTACGAACGAGCGCAAAGTGTGTCTTGTATACGAGGCAAGAAAGAAGAGGAGATTGGATTGAGGAAAAATGTTTCATCGAGCGCGAAAAACCATTCGGTGGCGCGTGTCTCGCTCGGAGATGAGCCGCGAAAACGTGGGGCAAACACATTCTACACAATTCTATTCTTTTCGTATTTTTGCACAAATTTTAACCGGACTGGTCGTTGTTCGACTGCATAGTGTGTGTGTGGAGCATCACTTAATTTAATCATTTCAGTTTAAATGTGTTCCCCAAAAAACCACACCCGCAGCACATAAAGCTGACACCAGCCAAAAGAAATCGCATTTGTTTGTTATTTTTGCACCTCTTTGCCTTTTTACTTATTTGTTTATCTTTTCCTTACTTGCAATCCATCTCATCATTTGCGCTGTTTCTTCCTTTTATTTCGCACAAAGTAATCTTAATCTTTGTGCGTTTGTGTTGCTTTAATTTGTTACCTTCCAACTCTTCTCACCCGGCTTATCCTTTCAGCACCCTGTCAGCAGTGTTCCATCCCTCATTCACTTGCTCTTACCCCACGGTACTCTCGCCACAAGCCACAAAATAGAATTAAAAGAAACCACTTTCATTTCCTTCACTACAGCTACATCATCACCAAACGCCGGTACATCGTCGTCGTCGTCGTCGCCGTGCATTTAAAGTTCGTACCGAGAACTGCAATTCCGATGTGTTTTTCCGCAGCGCGGAGAGGGCTATTTTTAATTGTGTACGGGTGGAAAATCAACCAAAAAGTGATTATCATTCCTTGGTCGGTTGTCGGGGACGGCGAAACGGAACCGGCCAAATCAAATTGGGGGGGGGATAAAAGTGAGCATGCGAGGTGGGTCGGAAAATGAGACCTGAGGGTGGAAAACAATCACACCGCAGTACGCATCATTTGCTTCCCTATTGTGTTTTTATTTCTTTTGCGGCTTTTTCCTTTTCAAAACAAGTTGTTCCTGGTTGCCTTCCTTTTCTCATTACGGGTCAGCAGAATGGCTTAAATGCTCATCATCAATTGCACATCAAGTACGATGACTTCTTTTCTCAGCAGCATCATCTCATCTACATGTCATGACAGTAATTATGGTAGTGAGCAGGCACAAAAGCCACCAACCGTTGGCTAATATCGTTTCACCAAAGAAAGTACATGCTGGGTGCCAAGAATCTTATAACCAAAAATCCGTTTTATTTAATCATTTGCACAGCAAAATACGTGGCCCAAAAAGAAGGTATAGAATAAGAGCGATGATTAATCTTGGCGCTTTTTTTTTTTGTTCGTGGAAAAATTAACATAGAGTCTATGCATATCACCCACACGCACACACACCCTCGACAGGCAGCAATTCAATCTCGAGCAGTAAATCTAGGCGGAGGGGAAAGCTTTTAAATGCTTCGCGTTAAAGGATTTAATTCGCATGTGAAACAAGCCGGTTGGAAAATTCAACATAATTCTACATCGAGCGGACCGCACAGCGGAGCGAGATAAGCACTGAATCGTCGGATGGAAGAACTTTTCCTTTCCAACCGAGAGTGAGGGGGAGCAAGCGCATATAATTTCGTCTAATTCGCAGCGACAAATCATGCAGCTTCCGAAAACGGTTGGATTAAGCAATACGGAATTAATTCATTTTCTTCGAAAGCGTACTGCACTGCAAATCGTCAGGGAGAAAATGAAATTTATGCATGGTTCAGATGAACTTAAGGTTTAATTTTGTTAGAGCTTCAGGGATTGTAGAGTGTTTTTTTGGTTGGGGTTTTAGGTAGAGCAAAATGCATATTTTATAAGAGAAAACCGTTTGCCGCCAGATGGCGCTTTACTGGTGCGTTTACTAAGCTCTGGGTTAGCTTGTACTGGATGGCTTGTTCAAAGCGGGCTCAACATTATTGAGAAAGGAAATCTATTTGCTTCTGTGCAGAATCAGTAAATGTATTAATGTGCCTACTATAATGTTTATGCCTGTATAAAATATTTGGAATTAATCTTTTTCTTCTTCCTTGGCACTACAACCTCGAGAGGTCTCGGTCAGCCATATCTGGCTCTCTGTGACTTGATTTTACCCGTAGCAACGTAGTGAGCCCTGCATACGGAGAGGCGGTCTGGATGGGATTTGAACCCCGGTCCTGCCTCACTATACCGCTTTCTACTGCTTAAGCTCTTTATGATGAGTTCGTTTTCAGATTATTTTGAATTTTTAATTAAAAATTGTGGTGTGGTTTAAAATCACAGCAGGGCAGAAAAATGCTCTCCTTCTTTTTGCGCAAAACAAAATAAACTCATCAAAATTCCAAACCCCACCAAACCCCACCATCAATCCCGGGGGTTCAAGAAAAAAGGGGTTGATAAAAACATCCAAACTAAGCAGCATTGATCGAACCTCTCTTCAAGATTATGCCATTATCGGCACTAATGTTTATCGGTGATAAGATATGTTACCGGTATGGATCCGCCATGGAATTCGCTTATCAGAGATATTCACCCGTAAAGAAGAATAGAACATCGTTAGCATGCGCTCGGCTCCCGATAGTGGTCCTTATCACGTATTATCAGTAATTTTAAGATTATTGTAAACATCAACCCCACCAAAACCCGTGCACCATTCAGTCGGTCGATGGTTTGCAATTAATTTTGTCAAAGTATTTACTACCGATGTTACTGCACCTGCTCTCTTCCAGCGTTCCGCATCGAGAGTTACACAAAATGAAACATAAAAACAAATCACAACCCCTCCACAGTCCACCGAACGGACTGTTCGTTTTCATTGCCATTCATTCGCCCACGGGCGAGAGCCATAACGCTAACGAGCACATTTGGCCACCGAGCGACGAGCGACCATCTGCTGACGGATGCAGAATTCGGTCGTGTGCCAATCTTTGCTGGCCATTGAGAAAATATCGATTAGAGCGACGGCAGCGTACGTTGGACGGTGGATGCTCGATAGAAACAACACACGATTTACTCACAGTCGCAAAACTATTACGAGGTTTGTACGAGAGGTGGTACAAGGGGGAGTGTAAACGAGACACGTGGACTTTCTGTGGAGAGCCGTCAGAGATCGAGAGCTGGAGAAAATAATGTAGGTTATATAGGTTGTACGTTTGTATGGAGCGAAGCTGAACCCTCCAGCATCGGCCATTTACGGACCAGTTACACAATGGCTGATGAGAAGCTCGGAACTGGATACACTGTTCAATTGTCCCAAAAAAACCCGTACATTCGAGGGTCGATTATAGAGGATGTCAAACGCGGCAGTATGTTTGTCGCAAGAAAAACGAGGAAGAGTCCTCGGTCGAGCCATTCAATTAGAATAAATTACAAACACAAATTGGTGCAACCTTCAAGAGCTGACGACGCTAGACTTCATCTAATTATTTTGCTCAAGTCAAATCAAACCTGACCTGTGTCTGCAAGGGAACTCCAATCCCCACAAACAGTGTTTGCTACAACAAACGCTCGGTATGTGTCCCTTAGCACTTGAACCAAGAAAGGTACACAGGAAGAAACGTTGAGAACCAGCAAAACGATCGTTTAATTATTACTGAGAGCATCCGCGCCGGGCGGCACACACCGTCAGACTGGCTTGTGGGAGCATGTGCTCCCCCACGGGTAACGATGTGGGACGATAATTGCATAAAATGCATAATTTTACATAATGTTCCCGAGACGCGTGTCTTCAAAGTGGGACTCGACAACGACTTTTACCAGCGTCAGCCGCACACGGACTCGCTAGTCCTGCGGATGGGGAGAAATTCCACCGAGAGATTTCACTTATCGCCGTGCCGATGATACTACCGTCCCACATTTTGACTCTGGCAACTGGAAGCGAATCTTCCGGAATCTCCCAGTTTTTCCCTTTGATCCCCCACCCACCTCCGGCCCGAGACTGGGGTTTTCCTACACACGTTGGAATTTCAATATCCGATTGTGCCTTACCACACGTTTGGTTTAGCGGAATTGAGGGAAGGAACGAAGGTGGTAGCGCATAGTTTTCCGGAAAGTTTGCCCAAAAAGTTAGCCCTACGATAGCTATTCGCGAGGAAAAAGTAATAAAAGTGCTAGCTACCAAAGCAGAGTTCCACGGGCAGACGAGGCATTTAGAATTAAACTCCTCGCGGAACTGACTGGCCAATGTGTGTGTGTGTCTGTGTGGGATCGCTTCCGGTCGGGGGAGATTTAATGTAATCAGGGAATATTTATATTAAAGGAGCAAAATCTAATTTAAAAATTAAAATTTTTACTCCCTTTTCTACCCTGAAAAGTTAACCATTTGAGAATATTCACAGTCAAAGCGAAAAGCGCTAATGTTTTTTTTTCTTTTTGCTCCTCCCAACAGAATTCAGCACTGCACTGGCGGAAATCGTGCGAACTGAGAGTGGAAAATACGGCCCCCAATTTTCCCAACGGCAGTGAAAAGGAGAGAAATGGACTCACCGCACTCACCGAAAGTGAGCTTCTGCTGCTCGCTCACCGTCACAAACCTGAGTGCCTGAAGAGAGGGCGGCTCACGCATTCCTATAGGGTAGAAAATGCATCAAACCGCCGCTCATAATTTTCATCTCCTTGCCATCGGTGAGGTTCTCTTCCACGTACAAGCATCTATTGCAGTTCAGCTCACGCTCTATCCGCCCGCTCTACACCGGTTTGGCACGCGGTTTTTTGCCATCACATACTCAAGCCAGAGCAGATCTACACTCTCTCGCTCTAATCACCTCACATGTGGATGTACCACCGCCGCCCCCACCCCCCCTGATGTTGGGGTGGGTTTGAGGGAGAATCAAAACACCAACAAGAAGAAGAAGAAGGATACATAATTCCATCCCACCGATGTATCTAATGTTCCGAACCACCGCCAACACCTTCTCGGTCTCTATTGTGTTGCCCAAATTGCTACCATTGTGTCCCCAAGATTGCCCTTCGATCTCGCGACATCACACTAATGTACGAAAAGAAGAAAAAAAAAGCCCCTACCCCACCACACACACGCATACACACAGATATCAAAACCGATTGTCTCATCAGTTCGAGAGGCATGTTTCATCAGTCTCCCTCGTGTTCTTGCACCCTCCACTGCTGTCAACCCTCTATGATCTCTGTTGTTTCGTATCTTCGTATCGGTATCTTCGAATTTTTTGGCCATACACACACACTTCTCCTGGCCACACACCCGCCTGCAGTGGTGCCCGTTTGCCACTTTAGATACCTTTTAGCCGAGGTATACCGAGTCGCCGCCGTCGCCTGGCACGCTTTTATGGCTAATTTCATTTTTAAAAATAGGTGCTGGCGATTCGCTTGTTTTCGGTTGACACGAAAAAACATAAGCAGAGTATCATCACCGAATGTGCGAAGGGTATGGGGATAGGGAAGACGGTGAAGGCGGCGGGCGGTAGAACAACGCGACCAAATCGTCGCACAATAATAAGACATCACCACATCAAGCGATCGCACACTGATCGAGTACGAAAACAGCAGCAGCGGCAGCAGCACTCGGATCCCACACGGAAGGGATGTGTGTGTGTGTGGTAACCCTTCGCGGGAAGGTTGCATGTATATTAAGTGTCTCTGTTAGTTAATCAAGGATAGGTCAAGAAGGGCAAAAACATGGTTTACCATTTTTAATGATCAACCGTACAGTGAGAAGTGTTCCCTTTTGGTGCTTTATCACAATTAATAACAAGAATTATTGTTGTTTGACTGATAAAACGACTTTGTTAGAATCTGTTTGAAATGTGATGCACTTTACTTCTATGTAGATATCTGAGACTAAAAAAATCTTTTAAAGACAGTGAAAATGAGAATGATTGTCAGAGCAATATTAGGCGATTCTGCTAGAGGGCACCACAAAATTGTAAGTATCATTAAAGGTGAGGAATCGATTCTGTTCCAGATTCTATCTATTCTGAAGATCTAGTTCGCTAGTTGTAGTTCCAACCTAGTTGTTTTTACTTTAAATTTTTTTAACGTTATGGTCTCTAACTTAAATATTGGTAGGTGAATTCACTAATTGCATTTCCAACAGAGCTCAGCACACTGGCACGAAATTTGATTTGACACAATTTTAACGATTGAATTATTTTATGGACTAAGAACTTTAGAAGGCATCCCTAGTCGTAGGATTCGCAGTCCTTCGCGATCAGTCTAATACACACAAGATTATCTTTTGAATCTCATATATGGAACACTATTCTCCAGAATCCAATACGGATAATATTCAAGACGGATTTAGCAAGTCGCTAAGTAAATAAATAGAAGACCAATCGCAAAACATAGCCCATAAGGAACTTTGTGTTTTATGGGCAGTAACATTAGAAAACCAAACACTTTTAATGCAGTTCGACCTTAAAATGTGCCATTTTTTCATAATTCACTTAACGCTTTGTTAGATCATGGCGGTGAACTAATGCCTTACAAGACTTTTTGAAACCACGTACTTGGATAGTCAGTCCCCTTTCATCTAGATTTGAGCCCCGATTTTAACCATTTTTGTTAGACTTAACAAAAACTAGCTTTAAGTTTTTCAGTTATTAAAACTCCTCAAAAAGAGACTAATTCCACGAAATTCAATTCAAACTGCTCATAACATTATCTACTAAAAAATGGAGTTATTGCACTAAAAATCAATTAGTACATTGCTTTACCGTCCTGTTCATCGAAGGGTTTGAACACGCCACATTTAAAAGCATCTATCCTGCAATACACGCAGCCACAATTTCGAATCGCCCCGCCGCTGCTACTACTTCTACTGCTCAATTGTACGGTGGACGTGTTGTTGTTTTGTTTTTTCCCACTTTGTATTTTATTATTTGCCCTTCGTGTGCCAGCTTCATCTTCAAAAGGTTCTTATTGCGCTCTGCCGTCATCGCGATCTACATCACCTGTGTTGCATGTGCACAACACCCCCGCCGCCCGATCGTGCCGGACTCCCAACCCGATAGATGACAAATTTGATTTCCTAAGCTTCCAAACCCGGCCGCTCTTCGCTGTTGTGTCAGTGGGAATGTCGGGTCGGTGGCTGTTTTTGTCGCTTTACAGTGAGGAGGGGAAAAAAGGGCAAAAACGCGGCAATAAAATGCACATGGCGTATCCAGAGAGTTCCCATTTTCAGCAGCTGCTGTGTTGCCCCCGTCTGGTGGGGCACGTGTATTGGTGTGAGCGTAACTACTACACACGAGAGACACGCAACCGGCAGTAGGTTTCTAAGCTTCTATCTTCTAATAGCACCTCCGACCAGAGTGGTAGTGATAAAACGTAGTGTAGTACTGCAGTCAAACAACGGCAGTACATGCGCAAGTAGGATAGCCGATAGATGGATAGGGTGTGAAGGTGATTAGGAAGGTGGAAAGGATAAAATTTACTTATAGAAAATGTTGTCCCATCCAGCATTGAAGGTGTTCACATTAAGGGCAAATGGCCGTTGGAAATGTTCAAATCTGACCTGTGTGGAAGCAGACAATTGCTGCCAAATGCGAGACAAATCTCTCTACTCGCACACAGGAGTGTGGATGGAGCGGGTTCACCATAGCAACGACACATGTTCGCATTCGTCAGAAACACACTCACTCACAGGCACCGCGTTAAGGGTTACTCGCGTTTCTTTTTTTTTTTCTGTTGCTCCGCCGTTTTTCTCTAGTTGTTTTTTTTTTTGTTATCTTGATCTCCACATGCACAAAATGCCTACACATCTACACACTCACACACGCGATGCTGCGATGTCGTTTGTTCGCAGCGTACACTTCTTCTTCACTTTCACCTGAGCCACAAACAACAAACACCGCGAGCATAACCATACACACAAAGAAGAAAACCGTCAAGAGAGCGAAAGGAAAGCTTGCTGCTGCTGCTGCTGATGATGATGATGATGTTGCTACGTTTGGTGTTTGTGGTAAACGCATCAAATGCATCCCACCACCACCACAACACCAGAAACGTTTTGTTGCCGTTTTGTTACACCTTGCATCACACTTCCGGACTTTGCGGAACACTATTAAAGTGTTTCCTCTTCCGATAGCTTCAGTTTGTGTGTGTGAGTCTGATTGGAAACGAATCTTCAAAGGGCGAACGACAATAGCAGTAGTAGTCGCCGACAGCAAAAATCAATCTCAATCGCTAAAATGATGTTTCCGTTCGGTGGAAAAAAGAAGCTTTTTCGTGCCTTTTTGGGAAGCTTAAATTACACTCTCACTTTTGCTCTACATTTTCCGTTTTGCCCCTATTTTCTTCACCACTTCCGAGCTAATTTGTCACCCACAGGCACAGTTAGTGTTAATTATTGTTTCCTATTATTTATCGCGGTTTATCTTTCATTCGCTATTTTTAACCGTTTTTTCCTGTATTTTTATCTTTTTTCTGT
Source organism: Anopheles stephensi (assembly GCF_013141755.1). Taxonomy (NCBI): domain Eukaryota; kingdom Metazoa; phylum Arthropoda; class Insecta; order Diptera; family Culicidae; genus Anopheles; species Anopheles stephensi. The sequence continues at coordinate 21,992,089 of NC_050203.1, forward strand.
TTTCCTTCACGAGTGACATAAAATTCTGACTGTTTTTGACGTCTGTTTTTCGGTGAGAAATTACCTTTACAGTAGTATGTGTTACTATGTAACGTTTTTTTGTTTTTTCATTCTAGTTCTAGTTTGTCTGTCGCAACGCTTCGTTCGCATCGCAACCGGTAGGGGCCGGCTAGAGGCCAAAAGCAGCCATCAGTCATTAAAAAAAAACGACAAAATGAATTCAATTCCTCCAATAAAAACGCCTTCTTTAAACAAGCGCAGCACCACACACATATAAGGCGATCTCGGCAGCTAATAACGCACCGTAACACTCACGGACCGGGTGCTACATATTGAAAGAAAAAGCCCACGCAAAAAAACACGGTTCACATTTGTCACCGAGGAATGACAGGAGCCAGAGGAAGTAGAAGAAGAAGAAGAACGAAACGGAAACAAAGCGCACATCAACGGCACCACCACCGTCCTCCATATCCAGCATTTGCTGCCGCCATCGGTCATAAGGGATATCTTTTCGAAATGTGCAATTTTTCTACCCACACACACGCATGCACGAACACTTTTATCAAGAGGCCTCCCGAAAAAGTAGTAGTAAGACAAAATGCTAGTGTTTTCACACACCTTAGGGGAAACGCGGAAAGCTGTACACTGAAATGGCACACGCACTTGCGCGAATGCACACATAAACACGCACACACAGAGAATTGAGTTGGCTGTAGATGGACACAAGGCGCGACACGGAACAACACAACACAACGGTCTATACGGTCGATACAATGGCAAACTGAGTACTAAACGAGCAGCGGTCGGTTTCGATGCGTGCAGGCAGCCACCGTCGCCTGCTTCGTCAACACGAGAAACGCTCTTTCGCGAGAGCTACTTAGATGGTAACTCATCGCAACGCTCGCTCGCTATCTCGCTCTTGCGCTCTCATCGTTAGCAAATGTCACTCACCGAACGCACGGACTCGAAAAAAAAATATCGGAACAAAAACAGCCTTTTGACATTTCGAAAGTGGCAAAGAAGAGTAAGAAGCACGCCACAAAAAGGATATACAAGCTAGCCTTTCCATGGACTTTATCCGTAAAGCGCGTGTCTTCCATAATCATTCCTGTTTCTAGGGAAAAACGATTCAAATGATGCTGTACGTAAAAATCTGCTCGGGTTTCACTGTGAGTTTCGCTAGGTTCAATAATCCCGGAATTCTGCTGGGATTCGATTCCGATGCACTACCATCTTCACCCCCCGGGCGAGGTGGCGCATGGACCACCCAAGAAACTAGGTCACCAGTTTTGAAGGAACCGGTAATCCATTTGAAGTGTATATGATATATGTGTGTGTGTGTTTACACACACCAGCATAGCCTCCACCCCACGTCCATTAGTGAAGGCGATTAATTAGGCTAAACGACGTTAGATGCATTTCACTGCACCTTTGCACGGTGCGCACATCCGATGGTTAAAAGGTTGCGTAAGATTGATACGCCGGGAGATGTAGTGTCCCCCCTGCTACATCATCTTCTAATGGAGATTTTATATCACTTCTCAGGAAGAATGATGTGACAGCATATCGCTTTCCTTGTCAGGGTGATTAGAATTAGGATAGCATGCAATTTTAATCGTTGTTAGTAGTTCATAGTACACACCATTTACTGCAGCTTTCAGTCGTAAGTGAAGCTATTTAAGAGTTCTATAAAATTTTATAAGGTGCATCAGTTTGTGACCTTATTTCCCTAAGTGATGGCAACGCTGTTCGAGGCTATTGCATTTCTTCTACTTAGTATTAGGGGTCCTGTCCTGGAACGATTGGATATCTTGACTAAGTACATCAACACTAGTATAAAACACACTAGGCTCTTGGACAGTATCCTGAGACATAAGCAAAAACTCTAGTAAAAAAACTGCACTTTTTTCTATACTCCTTCGGTTACCATGACGATGAGCTGATCCTTCGATTGAGGTTGACAAAAATCTATGAATAAAGCCTAGAGTGGCTTTACAAAAATCGCAGGCAGTAAAGCTGTTGTTTTCGTCGTCAGTTTCTGACCACTTTTAAAATGTTTTCAAGAAGTGAGCAGCTGTGTTAATGCTCGATGCACATAAAGTCATAAATTGCCTCACTATTTCCAATTTAACGTTCTTATCACATGTTTCTCACTGAAGTCTCTTGAAAAGCAGTCCTACTTTAAATATACTTTTTGAAATATTCACAATCTACACAATCGTACCACCAATATCCCCAAAGAAGGCTCAACAATTTAAACAACTACCATTTCATAAAGCCAAAAATTGAAGCAAATTCGGCAAATATGTAATAAAATACAACTCATCACGCCACACCACTACATTGCAGTGCTTTCTGACGTGGGTACGTTACCAAACCCCGGCACGTATCGGGAGCATTCAATCGCAAATCACGCACACCCGACAGGAAAAACGACGTTAATGTGACAGGTCCATTATAGGGGGCTTGATAGCGTTCCGTTCTAAATTGCACGTCGGCAGATTGCAAGCTGGCCACCGGAATGTGTATCATAGTATGAATTAATTTTGGGTCAAACTCTCGCAACAAAGATCAGGTGCGTGTTAAACGCACATTTGTAGCAACATGTTTCCTACACCAGAGGTCAGGTGAAATTTGGGTGAAGAGATACATTGCTCATCATTTTTAAGATTCAGCAGTTAATGTGGGTCTACGCAATTCTTTGGAAGAAGCTACCTTTTTGGAACTTTGAATGAGAAGTTGCTGTTTCGATACGGAGGGTTGGAGTCACGTAGCCACATTGCCAGCCATATCAACAACATAGATTTAGGGATGCTCCTAGAGCATTCTACGAGCAAACCAAGTTTTGTCCTTGATCCTTGATTATCATCTCAGATATTCTTACTCTACTTTTTCATCTTGGCCACGAGGTAATGGACTCCCATTTCTGGCTGTAGTGTTGTTCAACCTTCGAGCTAAATTAACAAATCTTAGGCATAAATTCTTCTCACCGTTTTTCTTCCTAACAGTGTTTGCTTGTCCATATTTAAAGGGACCTCAAACAACATAAAGGATCTGTCTTCATATTTGCATCCGACAGCAACACAAAAAAAACGGATAGACACCACCGTCTACGGATAGAGAGACAACAGGACAATTAAAAACCAAACATCCAACTTTTCCGACAAAAAACCCCCAACCTTCCCCTCTCTCTCGTTGGCCGACCTGCCCGCTCAGTTCCGCTCTCGAATGACGTACAATTGAAAAGCAATTAGTAAGCTTCTTGTTTTCCTGAAGGTATAGATGATGGCACACGGAGGCGCACGTTTTAAGCAGTGTGAGAATGTCGATCTGCCGCGTTTAGGGCTCTCGCAAACGCATCGCATCGTTCCCATGTGTGTCGTCCTGCGTCCTTACAACAAAAAAACATGCTCAAGGAAGAACCGTATGTATGTCTTCCTTGTGTACAGCCTTTATGCTTCTCCGGTCGCGTAAAAACCCACCTTTCGAAGTTTGCGCTGACGTCCAACTGTGCGCCCAGTGTTGACCAAAAAATGCCTTACGCGCGTGCATAAGCATCACCGTTCCCAGATGCACTTTTCGGCCTGCTATCGAGTAATTCGAGAGGCGACAAGGACAGTACGTGGAACCCCTTTTTATAATGCGCGTCCAAGCACTGCCAAAAAACTACGACGGACGGGAGGCCCTGTTTTCCCGAGGTCACCACCATCAGCAAATTTTTGCACCACATGCTACGTTCTCTCTATTGCAGTTCTCGCAAGGGAAACGGAATAAGATCGATAGGGACAGGGAACATCATAAAACCGGTAGAAAAGCAAGAAAACTCATTAGAGAGCGTGTCCATGTGTGTGTGTGTGTTTTTAAACAGGAACAATCCTTTTGCCAAAACCTCCCGGTCCCTGTGTGAGCATACACTGGTGCAACCCCGGCGAATGTATGTTACATGCGCCAAGAAGAAGGCGCCTCGTACGCGCCACCTTGAAACTCCGTACCGTAGCCCAATGTCGGCAGCAGCCGCTGTAAGGTTATGCAGAAGAGTTACACGGTGAGATGATGCTTGGGCAAACAAATTGCCAAACAAACAAACCGGAAGTAAAACGCCAGGATGCAGTAAAACCCTTACTCCTTATGCAAAACCGCGCCGTGTGAGTGAGCGAGACAGTGTGAGAAAGCGACAGGAAGAACGGGGTTCGCGGGTGGTGGCAAGGTGTTATTTTGGGAGGTTAAGTGTTGTTTAAAATGTGCGATGCAAAATGTGCTTTACTCTCGATTAAGCACACACAACCGGGAAAGGTCGCTGTTTAATGCGCTTTTTAATGTTTTCTGCTTCATTTCTTCCACCCCACAGAGAATCTGATCAATGTATGTAAACGTGCTGAGTTTCGGGTTTTTTTGCGAATAACCCGTCTTTGGCCTAACATCCTGCCAGCGAAGTAGGCGGAAGGTTGTTACTGTGGTTGCTAAGTTTTATGACAGTGTACGCAAAACGGGGTTGGTGTTGGAGAAAGTTTAGCATTTGGCGGAGGTAGGAGAAAATGGGGCAGACCGTTGGAGAGGGAAAACCAAACAGAAATCCTTAAAAAAACTGAAAACAACCAATAAAAAAGGATATGTGTTGTACAGAGAGAAAAAGGTGTTACTGCGTTGATAAGAGTGGATTGTGTGTGGGTGTGTGTATAATGTTATTTACATAATAACATCTTAACAGTAACGCACACGCAATGGAGGGGGGGGGGGAGCGGTAAATACTTACTCGTCTCGGAGGAAAGCCTACAACACAAAGGAAGCGCGCCAAGCGACAGAGATGGCGATAGATTGGAGCGAAACGGAAACGGGAATCCTCGCACAACTGGAACTGGATAGTAGTAGTGGTAGTAGTAGTAGTATTAGCACAGCGTTTACTACAAATTTCGTTCTCACACGCGAGGTTCTTTTGCGTATGTGTGTGCGTGTGTTTTTGTGTATTTCTATTTTTCTTTTACACAGCCAACAGCAACGAAAACCCGACTTCCGTTTGCACCTTTTCGTTGGTAGGAAATGATGCAAAACACTCACACACTCACTCACTGGCTAGGACACAATACACGGCACTTTTGCAGCACGAAGCACTAAAACACCACGCACAAGAAGCACATCAAACACTCACACTACTATGCAAACACTTGGGGATTTGATCGCTGTGAAATGAAAAAAAAAAAACGCCACAAAGGAAGAAAGAAAGAAGAAAGACAATTACTAATCTGTGATGGGGAAGATAACCAAACCCGATCGGTCATTTTGCAGGTGGACAGAAGCATCTAGAGCACACACATTAAGAGTTCGGTTCAGCTAAACACATTTCACGGCGTCTAAAGACGCGTATTTTTCTGCTCAATAGATGTTGATATAAAAGGATTTTCTACCCTTGCTCTGTTTTTTGTAACGCACTTTTTAGCCAGTGTCACGCACGTTTTCCCTAGAGTAGTGTTAGCACGGAAGTGACAGTCAAACTCCCACTCACGTACGATGCACACCGGAGAGAGCGAGGAAAACTTGCTCGACTTTTCCCGATTTTTGCCTACAGCTTGGCAGTTTTTCCTATCGACACTCACTCTCGTTCCTTCTGTCTCTCTCGTTCGTTCACTCTCTCTATCACACAATTGCCCTCACACACACATTTCGGCTACTAGATTGAGAAGATTTTTATCGCTCGGGTTGGGTATATAATGAAAGAGAAAGCAATCGCGTATCGAATGACAGAAGGGAGAGGGACAGAGAGCGAGACATAACGAGAGTGAAGGAGTTGGAAAATTTGCTGATAAAAGTTTGCTCTCACATCCAAGTGCGTGCGTGCGTGTAGAAAATTGGTTAATTTGTAGCTGACAGGAAACGGATCCAATCAAAAAAGGATGAAGAAAATTGTTGTACGGTAATATCGATACACAAAGGGGGCATTGCTTTTTTCATTCACTAAACAATGGAAAAGCCATTTGATTATCGAGCTAGGAAAAAAACACACGGTGCCTGTGGTGTACTGTCAAAATTAGTGACATCGAGCGCCTCGTATGAATAGAGGAAGAACATCACAACGGCCGCCATTCTTGTAGCAAAAAACCGTAATCACACATGCAGCACGCACACCTTTAGCCTATTCTTTTCGCTTTTCGGTTTTTTCTCAACAATCGAGAACACTTTTTGATTAAAGTTTTCGCTGTAGGAAATTCCGATACACTTGCTTTTTCAGTAATGCACTTCGCACATACGCACAAGGGAAGACACAGCTGATGCGATATAGTGTGTATGTGGTACAACTTGGGACACTTAAAATTCTCACTACACCAGCTCGAACGATTCGCACCAAGAGAAAAGCACGGTGTGTGCTAGGCAAAACTCGGCCGAGTAGTCCACACCGTACGGTTTTGGATTGGTGGAGCGTTTCAATCAAATAGAGGTGTAAAAGAGAAAGAGCGAGCACGAGAGCGATCATTGTGATAGAGTGAGCGAGCGCGTCACACCTGCCAGACGACCAAACGGAAAGAGAGAGCAAACCGGGAGACACGATTGCGTGCAGTGGTTGCTCCGTACGACGATGTGTGCAATCTTCACAAAAGGTAATTTCGACGGAAAAAATGAAGATCAGTTTAAAGTCTGAGCTATTCGCTCAAAACCATTGGCGGCGATACGTTTCATTGATAGAACTATAACTACACCGTCACGAGACTCACGCAAAAACCACACACAGTTTACCGTTGAATTCCTGGGAACGAATAAATTAGGCCACTGCAGGAAGATTTTTTCCGATTCGCACACACCAGAACGGGCAATAGAGGAACAGCTGAGTGCACTTTCCACGAAATGCTCACGCGGGCCCGCTTTTGTTTACTCTCTGCGTTTCTCTATCGTAGGCGCACGAAGGGTTACACGGGTGGTGCTTTTTAATGACAGCTGGGCGTTTTATATTTGGGATTTAAAATGGTGTCGGATGTAAATATAAATTGATTTAAATCTCTTTTTCTCAATCAATTTTTTTTCAAATCAATTTGCTTTAATTTCTTTGCATAACTTCTATATTTTTCAGCACACTTTTTATTATTCTGCATTAAAAAGCAAATCAGAATGAGACAAGTGGACAATAATATGGGCTGGAATCCAATCAAAACCGGCTTGGTGAGCAATAAACCATTTTTCTGCCCAGCACTGTGCACTTCTGGGAATGGAAATTATGTTCTTGCTCGGCAATCAAAATTCTTTTTTAAATCACACAACAGTTTCCCACTTTTTGTCCAATATTACCACGTACAATCCTAGTGTGGATATGTTTTGATGCGTAGCCGTCAAAGCCACCCTTCAACATAGCTGTCAGTGTGCCTGTGTGCGCGTGTCTGTGTGTGTGTCTATTCGCGAACAAAGTTTTGATGTCTGGCTTTCCCTGCGGCTGTATTTTCGTTACGTTCCCTGCTGTATGTGATGTAAACGTTCATTTCCGTCCTGTGTTCCCGTCGTGTGTGTTTGTCCCTGTGAACAGTTGTTGTTGTTATTTGTGAGGCATAAACGGGCCAAAAAGCGAACGAAAAAGGAACGCGCCTTCCAAAACATCCCACACCCAAACCGAGACAACCCTCGGCTCGTGGGTAGCGTCGACTGAGAGCAGTAGGCGCTGCTGCTGGTTGGTGGTGCAGTGGAAGGAAAAGACTAGAAGGTGTAGCAACCACACAACAAACACACGCTACCAGAAACCGAAAAGCGAAGAAGGCCATAATACTACACGCGGTTTCAGCGAGCAGGCAAGCCAAGCAGCAACTTCATCATGGCAGAACGACGTTCGGGCGGCTCGAGCCGCAACAATTTCACCGAGGAGAAAAGCTCCGCCGACACGCCGCCAATGTCACGGTTGTTTATCATCTGCAGCAAGAGCGTTACCGAGGAAAATCTGCGCGAACAGTTCGACAAGTTTGGCGACATCGAGGAAATATGGATCGTCAAGGATCGGGCGACGGGCGAAGGAAAAGGTATTTGCCAAAACGCGTGAGCGCCCTATAGTGTGCAGAAGCAGCGCGAGTCGCGTGCGATTGTTTCTATGCACCAGCGTTTGTGTATGTGTGTGTGTGCATTGGTGGCTGCGCTTCGGCTAAAGGGTAGCATTTTCTTAGGGGGTGTGTGAAACTGTCCGCGCATATATTGATGTAATGGGAGAACAATTGTCTATAGTGCGGCCCATAAACCGTGCTTCCGGTACATGCTATAAAGCAATGTTACGGCGTTACGAGGGTGGTTTCGGTAAAATCGGAACCACTTACATGATAGCCTTTCGTTGGCCACATTTTGTCGCTTTTCGCTTTCGCTTGTTACCACCCTCGTCGGTCTAAAAGGCACACGACGACACACACATGCAAACACAGACAACTATTTCGCATTCACCCCACCCGCCTTCTTCGATATGACATATTCGCCGTTTTCAGCTTAGCTTCACCGTTTGCTTCGATCGTAATCTATAATTGCTCTCGTTTTTTTCTCTTTCTTTCTCCTTCCCGCGCGCTAGGTGTTGCCTACATAAAGTATGCGAAAACGTCCGACGCGGCACGCGCGCTCGAGGAGATGAATGGCAAATGTGTCGGGGACAATACGCGCCCAATCAAGGTGCTGGTCGCCGCGAACCGGCAGCAAGGTTCGCGCAAGCAGACCGAAAACGAGGAGGAAAAGTATCTCCGACTGTTCGTCATCATCCCGAAGGACATGACGGAGGATGCGCTCCGGGAGGAGTTTGGGAAGTATGGGACGGTAGATCTGGTCACCATTATCCGCGATAAGGTGACGAAGGAGGGTAAAGGGTTCGCGTACGTCAAGTTCGGACGGTTCCTGCACGCAGCGCAAGCGTTCGAAGGATGCGACCCGAAGTATAAGGCAGTGTTTGCGGAACCGAAGCCACCGCGCAACGCGTCCGTCTCGTCGAACGAAAACTTTGGTGGTTTCGTTGGAGGGGGTGGCGGTGGAGGTGCAGGAGGTGGTGGTGGTGGTGGTGGGGGTGGCGGTGGTGGTGTGGGAGCCGGCGGTGGTAGTGGGGCCGGCGTGTTCGGTGGAGCTGTAAACAGCGGGAACGGATTCACCGACGACCGGCGGGTTGGGCCGGGCGGCGTTGGGGGTGGAGGCGGTGGTGGAGGTAGTGGTGGTGGTGGTGGTGGTGGCGGCGGTGGAGCCGGAGCAATGATGGGCTTTGCCGCGATGGGTGGCAATGATAGGCGGTCTGGGGCGGGCGGAGCGGTAGATAGGCGTGGAGGTGGCAATGATTTCGGTGCATTCAGCGGATACGGCGCCAACAGTGCGATGGTCCAGAATGCGAACGAAACGATGCTGACCGTGCTGTGCAGTCCCGTGCTGAATCAGGACCAGCTGTGGCGGTTGTTCGACATCATTCCCGGGTTGGACTATTGCCAGATAAACAATGATTTCAGTAAGTAATGTTAAACAATTAACAGTTAAGCAATCGCTCAACAGTAATAAGCGATTGCGGCAATTGTTTAATTAATGTGGACAGTGTTGCTATCTGTAATCGCGAACCTTGTCAGGCATTATACAAACTCATACTGAAAAATCTCCTTTTCCCACAGACAATCGCAACGTGACGGCCACGGTCGTGTACAACAACAGCCAGTCGGCAATGTACGCCCGGGACAAGATACACGGTCTGGAATATCCGCCTGGCGAACGGCTGATCATCCGACTCGGACACGAAACGGTCGGCACGATGGGCGGAGGAGGTGTTGGGGTGGGCGTGGGCGGAGGAGGAGGAGTAGGAGTCGGCGGTGGTCCGGTGGAACCATTCAACGGAAGTGGTATGGGTGGCGGTAACCGGGGTGGAGGAATGAAGGTCGATCCGACCCTGGCGGCACGTGCCGGGGCGCCGCTAACCACGCCTGTTTCTTCCTGTTCCCTCGCCGTAGATCGTGAGGCGGCCTTCTGCAGTGTGCCGCTGCCGCCACCGCAGCCGATGGCCAGTGCCAATGCGGAGGTTGCCCAGCGCTGCTTTATCGTGTGCATTCCGAAGGCGCTGCCGACGAGCGTGCTGAAGCAAACGTTCTGCCGGTTCGGTGATCTGATCGATGTGTATCTGCTGCCCAACAAGAACTGCGGTTACGCCAAGTACGCGTCCGAGGAGTCGGCGAAGAAGGCGATCAAGCTGCTGCACGGTGTGGACATTTTGAACGTCCGGTTGAAGGTGTGTCTGCGTCATTTTTTTTGCGGTTGTACAGCGTGCAGAGAATGGTAACAGTGGGTTTTTGTTTTTGTTTTTTTGTAGGTATTGGAAGCCGAAGAACCAAGCAATGATCGACGGAAAAGGATGCGTCACGATGAGCGCATGGAAAACGAGTAAATTACCCTTTTTAAGCAATGTGGGGCCCATGGAGGGAAGAAGAAGACGAGATGTGTACAGAACAAGAGTCTATATGCAGGTAAGCTTTTATACTTTTTCTTGCAGTGTTTTGATAACTAGCTCATTGTTAAATCGAGTGTGAATGATAACAATTCTGTTGTTAAATGTTCGAGATTCAAAGGATGTGGCGTTCTTGGTAATGTTGGCCGATCGTGTGATAGCATTATTCATTCCATGCCCGGTATGGATTCAGAGGAATCGTTTTATCTGTGATATAGAAAATGTTTAAACTAGTTCGCTCTGAAAATGGAACACGCAACATTTTTAGCCGCTGTTAACTGAATCAGTTGGTGCCATATTATAAGCACACAAAATCTCGCCAAATGCTAACGTTTCTTGATTTGTAATTGAATTTGTCCCCCATTTAATTTTTTTTAGTATTTGAAAAGTTGAAAACTGGTTTGATGATATTTTAAGTGACTTTAACGAAACGGATGTTTTAAATAAGTAATTTGTTAATCAATGGTCGTCGGGTTGAGATATCGAGAAGGGATAAGGGTTATTATTCCCCACCGTAATCTCTCATGTACGTTTGCTCAAACCAATAATTTATGGACGAAAATAATCGCACCTTCGGTCACAAGCAATTTACTTATAATCGACCATATTATCGTAAAGATTTTAATTTTAAACTGTCGCCAATATCGTTCCTCTGAGTATTGGAATATTCATTTGTTCCTCATTTCATATTCATTTGTCAACGGTCATTGTATGTAATATATAAATCGGATTACAGCTACGATAATACCAGGTAACTCGGATCGAACGCTCGCTGTACATGTTTAAGCGCTTGCATTATCTTATACCTCCATCAAATCATGGCTCTTGCGTATGGTTGTTTTGTATTCAGTACGTTGTTTTGTGTTTTACCGCACCTGTACCGTTAATTTTGGCCGACCTTCTTAACACATCTAACTAATTTGTTTTCCACAGAATTCATACACTACATTTAACGCAAAGAAAAGAGACGCACTGAACAAACCGGTACAGAGAACGAGAGAGGGAGAACGAGAGGAAAAAACAAGAATAACGAACTAAACGAGCATACGATATAATGGTACTGTTACTGTAGCATACCTAGCTTACCTTACTTGAATAATATAACTACCGAAAGCGAAAACAAAACAAAACAAAACCCGTACCCTCCAGATGTCCTACACTACCAACTACTAGAGAACTGGACCTATCTGAACGTGCACGAAGAAAAACGGCTGGACATGAAAAGCGAAAACAAACCAACGCAGCGCATACTATCTATACGCAAGCTGCTGGCTCACGCGAGGACACACTAGAAATCTGAATTCACAACCAAAAAAACGGAAACAAAACACACCAAGAACCATCCAAATCAGACACCTAGATGAGGCGCGTGTTTCACACTGTTCCAACCAGAGAGAGAGAGAGAGAGAGAGAGAGAAAAAAACGAAAACTATGTGACGATGTGTTCTCGTTCTACTGTGTTGCTATGGCAACCCGCTGCTACACACCGACGGACCACAAGCATTCCTTCTCATCCTTTTCATTCTCTATCTACTGGGACACGGTGGATCGGAAAAGATGGACGAAGATCTTCCTCTGCTTGCTTCTGCTCTGTTACTCTCCAACCCCCCCACCCCCCTCCAACCCCTATTCTGTCACGGACACTTCCGGACCTACACTCTGGACGAACAACAGCACGAACGAACCGACATCCAACTGCGTGGTACGGACAACCGAATCACTTACTGATGTTGCATCACACATCGTTACGTATTACCTTGCCTGCGCCGCCATTACACACTATTGCTATCATCATCATCATTCCTTCCCCACATTTCCTGCCTCTGCACGAACATCATCACGAACACGAAGAGGCCAGGACACGACAAGGGGCCTAGCAACGGCAGAGTACTGCCGTGACCACCACCATACTTTACGACGTGGAGAAGATACTACTGTGAGGAGAGGAAACAATCGGAAGCGATCGAAAACTGAACACTGCTGAACACGCACTGGACGCACAGTACTGGGACCGAGTACCGATATTCTAAGACCACGGGGACTAAGCAGCGAGGAAGGATACTAACGAAGGGACATTGGAACCATGTCGAAACGCGTGTGCGTGTGTAAAGCATACAACTCTACCAAGAACCATCCGGAACTCTGGGACACACGCTATATGCGCTGTGCCTCTTGTCCCAGACACACAGTACTCACAAAACGAATCAAGGACGAAGGACGAAGACACGCCGTTTGCTTCGCGCTTGCCAATGCTGTGAATTTGGTTTTGGCCAATGCAGACGACGGTCTCAGAGCAGCCGGCCAGACAAAACGCCTATCAAAGGACATTAATGGAGGAGCGTACGTGAAGGAAGACTGACGACTTACAGTACGTGAAAGGACACCGGCACGGAAATGATACACGGGCACCCAACGAAACGGGGGAACAAAAACGGTTTCGATGGACCTCTCTCCTTACATGACAACTACTACTGCTAGGCACTATGTTTTAGTTATGCTTTGAGTGAATGTGTGTGTGTGTTAAGCCCTTTATTGTTTTGCGTTTTGGGTCGTAACATCATCTCCACTGTACAGTACTGTACAGCAAGAACGGTAGCTGCGGCGGTGCCAGTTTTGTACCAGGACTCGTAAGCCTTGGGTGGACGTTTCTTTGGTTCTGTAGATGAGTTGCAAGGGGTCTAACTGCATAGTACCGTTGCGACAGGCAATGGCTTAACACATGTGCGTGTCTAATCGTGGACTCTAGTCTTAAATGGACCGGCCAAATAAGTAGCAAACGGGGTTCCCCTGCAGCAGGGTACATCTGTCCAATCCATCATGTCTTGCTAGTGCCCTTAATTTAGCATTATACTTTGCCTACAAAAGTAACCTAGCGAGAGATTCAGCGTTAGCGACGACAAACGGTGAGATTAGTAAGAACGCCAAAAGACGATACTGTAGACATTTTGAGATGCCCTTTCGCACCCCGAGTCAGTATCAAGCATCGAACAAATCTGTTTAAAATTAGTAGCACCCGAAACACGCTATAGAGTGTAGAGTTGATAGAGATTATTTGCAAACCCCGTGGCAAAACGATCGTCCCTCTCGTCCCCCTCCGCGAGGGACCATCAACACCTTGCTACGGGAGCTAAAATGATAACAGCTTGGACTGTGCTTAGGATAGCTTTGATTTTTGCACTCACTTTTTCAATCAATTCTGCTTTACTTTAGCAAACTTCTATTCCTCATGACGAGCCGCCATTTGACACCAGCTGAGGCACACTTTTGTATATTTCTCATTTTAAAATTAATTATTTAAAAAAAAAGCATCTTAGTATAATTTTTTTTCTGCTTCGAATCAGTTAAGCGTTGTGCCAGTGGGGCCAGAGTGCTGCTTGTTGCGAAAATCGTCAATAAGTTGCGTGTGTGTATTTTTGCCATCTTTTTTCCACTAATAATCTTTTTTAATTATAATAACTCGCGCCACAGTAAGCAAGAGCATATATCGAGAGAGCTGGTAACCCTATTCTACTGTAACCCTAGAAAGGGTTAATGAAAGGATAGTGATTATGTCGCTGTGTGTGTATGTGTGTGTGTTCCTGTGAGTGTGCGATGAATCCCTGTTACCAACATGCGGAGGATTACCAATTACCAGCCCTAGTGCTTAGCTTACTTTTGCTTTACTGGTTTCTCTTGAACCGATAAGGCGCCACGGAATTGCTCTATATTTTTTTATAGTTTGTATAGTTTCTAAGCTGTGTAGTATGTAAGAAACGGTTTTTTTCCTGCGGTCGAGTCTCTCTAACATTAGTGCATGCAACAGATGCAACGCAAAACGGTCGTCGTGCGTGAACTGCACCGTGTTGCAGGGTAAAAGCGAAATGGATCACCGCGTGATTCGTTGTCGTAACTTTTATTTTACTATTTTTCCCTTTTTTGAAACATTGTATAGTATCAGTGTGTATATCGGGGTTTCTCGTGCGTTTTGCGGAACGACGATAATCAAAGGCGATGGTTGGCGATTCGATGTGTTCGAATCGAATCATACAGTGACACACATGCCGTGAAAGGTTTAAATAAACATTTGCCAATATTGACCATCCCGATATCTGTAGGTCCGTCTCCATTTGGATTGATGTCGAGCTTAAAAATATTGAGAACAAGATTGGCGATTTTCTGTTAATAATTTGTAACTGAAAGAGGGAGGCACTGACTGAGAACTGAAGTCTAAAATTCATCAACATGTCTTCGTCCATGAAGTATTCTGTAATGGGGCTTCTCGTCTTTGGAGGCCCCTCTAATTGTGACTCGTTTGTGAGTAACACCGGCAAAATTTACCTCGTCGACGAGGCACCGAGCGGTCACTCCTTCTGCGCCTAGGTTGATCCACCACTGCGTTCAAGAATTATAACTACGAAGAATATTCCCTCGAAATAACACTCACAACATCAAGGAAGCAGAACCTGGAACGGATGCAAGTAAGTATAGCAAAATTGGGTAAAAGACTCGAGAAGGCCCCCCCTAGAATCTTTTGTGTGCAGCACTGTGGCCTGTTATTTTTATTGCACAGTGGGATTTTTGTATGGTCATAACTCGTTTCATATAAACATTGTCCATTGTTCCTTAATACTGTTACTGGACAGCGAGTAGAGCATGATAATATACATTATAACAAGTGATTTAAAATGCTATTATTCTTATTTTTCCTCCTTTTCTGAATATCTATGCATGATAACAAGTATCCATCGAACCAATGTTCCGTTACAGTCCGGGAACATCGTGTATGTTGTGAGCCTGATTTGTTATTCCTAGCGTGACCAAAAATTATTACGTAGCTCTTTAAGCCAAAATAAATGGACAGGATAGAATGAGGGGGATTTAATTGAATAATTAGCAATATTTCATTCGACTTTATTTAACCATTTTTGACCACACTAAAAGCACACTGTGAAGCTTTCGCAACGTGTACTGAGGATTGCACACATTTACCTTCTCGAGTCTTTTACCCGTTGTTTATCAAAAACACAGAAAAATCAACATTACTCAGCACAGACACACTGTGCCGTTGCATTCCCTAACATCGCAACCCCCGGTTGTAAACACATTTGTTTAGCGCACTTTCCCTACCAGCGAACCCTGCCTTCGTTTGCAATGTTTACCTAAATTTGGTGTTGATTTGGCGTACTAGCTAAGCAAACCGTTTTGTTTCTCCCGCACGGTCGTGCACATATGGCGACTGCATCGTGATTGTGGTTTATCGGATAGAGCAGCTGCACTTATCTGCAGTATTTCCGCAATCTGAGTTGAAACAACATGTTGCGTGTGGTTGTGTGCAGTGCAGTAGAGCAGTGAGCGCATTAGAAAATCAACCGCATTTTCACGATACCTGTGTTCCCGTGAATTGATTCCAAGTGTTTGCAAACGATTGCATTTATCTAAGGTGAATATTGTCGGTTTTGTTGGTGTTTCAATTTATGCCTAAATGCCGTTTTTCCTGCCCCTCGGCAGTCGGGGTTGGGTTGCAGTGCAGAAGAATGTGTCCAATTTTGTATTGTAGACCCTATTTGTGTATCCCGGTTCCGGTGCTAAAAATACGACGCACAATACGTTCGAACAGCGAAGCGGCGCTGGCGTTAAATTGGTGCTATTTTGTTCGCTGTTTTTTCTCTTATCTTGCCGGTGGTGCTGCATGCTGGTGATGGCACCAGTCGCAAAGCTAGCAACAACAACAAAAAACGGCCTTCGAAAGTGTGAAATTACAACAGCACCACCTAGCAAAAGTAATGCAGCTACGCACTTCTTGCTGCCGTTGTTTTCCTCTTTTGTATGTTTTAGCTTAATTTTAGAGCGAAAATCACGATGTTCCGATAGGGCACCGCAGGAAGAGCGAACGCAAAGGGACCGTGTTTCCTGGAATTCGGTCTGATGGCAGTGGGGCAAACTATTGCAACGCTTCCCAGTTGCATCTCGTTTTTTTGTTATTATCTCGAGCCTCGAGTTTCATCAGCCGCACAGACTGGATGGGGTTCCCAGTTCCCAGTATTTCTGCTGACTCACATCTGGAGACTAGTGGAGCGTGTTAAATGCGTGAATTGAACATTATGAACATCGCTATTCGTTCAGATTGAGACGAATGTTTGTCGCACCGTTTGTTAAACCACCTTTTCATTTATCAAGTTGAAATCGTTTTAAATTTCGAACCAAAGCTACGAATTGAACTCGTGCTTCGGCACGCAAAAAGTGTCACTTTCACTTTCCTTTCGTCATGTGCGATGAAATGGGTCGTAAAAGCGAAGCAAATACGCCTAATGAAGTGACGGAATTTCGATACCAATACACACCACCACAGGAGCGCGTGTTCAACTGGTTGGTGTGCCAGCACTATGGTGGTGGTCCCGGAGCAGTTTCTGTCCGGTGAGATTGGGTGGTGTGTATTGGTGAAATTGCTTATCGTAACATATTATGCTTTCTCCTCCCACCCCACCCCCTAACCCTGGTATTGTTTGCCATCATTAGATTGGTTTCCTATTGCGGACAACTGGTTTGCTTGGGTTTGAGTATGATTAATGCTGCTCAAAATGATGCAGTTTTTACTCAAACACGTCTTATACAAATTATTTTATTTAAGCTAAATCAAACATGGATTTTAAAAACGACACTCGCGGCGCTAACCTCAAATGTGGTTCACCTGTTTAAAATAACGACCCTTTTCAATGTCTCGAACACACAACAAACTCGCCCCTATTCGAATGGGTTTCCAAACGCAACACGCGCCACAGTAGGAGACCGGGTCGCAGCCTTCCCACTAAAGAGCGGGCGCGAGCGCGCGCGCGTGTCGAAGGTCAATTCTAAGTGGAACTAACTCCCTGAAGGCTTTTCTCCCCCAACCGGACGGAGCGGAGGGGAGCAGTTCAACTGTTGTGTTTTGTGGTGCGTGTGGTAGGGTACACTATGTTGCCCACTATGGTTTGCCAGACACACACGCAAACTGTGCCTCTGCGTACGCCAAATGACGTAAGATGACGCCAAACTGGCGGCTGCTAAAAACCAGACAGAGAGAGAGAGAGAGGGAGAGGGTGGTGAGGAGGACCCGGTTTATTATCATGATGCTCACTTTCGGCTTCGGTGCTGCCCGGCTTTTTTTGAGGGATGAATGGGATGTGGAATGGTAACGATGAGTTAGACGCGCTCGGTTGACCATAGAATTTGCAGTGCGGAGACAAATTGGGGTTGGTTTTTTGGTAGTCGGCAGTAATGGAACAGTCTGAGCCCGAGCTTTCCGGATCGATACACTTTTCGTCCGGCTTCGGGGACAGTTTTGTGATAGACGAGGGCTTGGTCCTTTAGATCGGGAGGTCGTTGAAAAAAACCAAGCTTAAACTTTAATGAGTATTTTGATTAATTGGGAACTGTAGGCTTTTTAGATGGCTTTGCAAGAATTATTATTTAAGACGCCCAATAAAAATTGTGTTCGATGGTTTAAATCTCCAGTCACCGCTCTTCACAAGATGGCAAGACAAGATCGGGGTTCAATATTATCCCAAAGTGTTTTGTTTCGTTGATCAAAATCTTTCAAAGACACTATGGGATATAATGATTAGCTGGTACTCTTTAAGGGAGGCGA
Organism: Anopheles stephensi; assembly: GCF_013141755.1. Classification (NCBI taxonomy): domain Eukaryota; kingdom Metazoa; phylum Arthropoda; class Insecta; order Diptera; family Culicidae; genus Anopheles; species Anopheles stephensi. Next base: position 22,010,100 of record NC_050203.1, read on the forward strand.
CAGCACCGCCGATCTTCACACGGCAGGACCGGGGCTTACGACTCATCTGGGCCGTTCCCCCATAGTGAGGACTGACTGTCCAACTAGGCGGTATCAAAGGGTCTAGTAAGCCAGACCCGGCAGGCATGACCTTAGAGGTCGTAAAGCCAAAAAAGAAGAAGACCTTTGGAAGTCGTTTGGCCAAGAAAGAGGAAGAAGTTTACCAATTTTGACCATCTTACTTACAAGGCTTATCCTAATTGTTTTGGTTGGCTTTGGTTGGTACGGAGGACTAATTGGCAGACCTCCATTGGAGGATTTTTATTGTAATTTTATTATGGATGGATTCATTTTACACAAAGCTTGTATGTTAATATGCACATATTTTTTTGTTATAAAAAAAATAAAAAAATCTTTTAGAAGAAAAATTAGGAGCCGGGAAAGCTATTTCCCGTCAATGGTTGCTTTCAGAAAAATGTTGAAAAAATATGGCAACTCTCCATGTTCCTGAAATTTATATCCTCACTCTTATTGAACAATGTTAATTTGCACAGCAATTGGTAAAGCATAAATTATCGTTGACAAAATCTGTCTGCAGGAAACCTAATAATGGCTTCGCAAACGTTGAATACGTTAATTAAACACTTCCGGCAAACACTGTACTCGCTTTCCTGGACGAATCCAACGAATTAGATGCATTCTCTGTGTGTTGTTCGTGTGAAATCATCTGAAAATCCCCTTTGTGAATAAATTTATTCGCGAATTTTACAACTGCATAGTATTCGTCGTGTGGTATTTTGGCGGCTGCGCTTATCAAAATTGTTCAAGCAAACGACCTCCGCAGCTACCCCATCTTACCGTTGGGATAAGATAATATCAACACCGTACCCAGTGAATCTAATAAATGGCTTATCAGTTGGTTTAAAATAATTGTATGCTTTATCTGTTACCATTACCCCAAACGAGCGCGCACTAATTGACCGTTCATATGGCTTTGCTCTATACAATTTTGCAGTTTTAAACCCAGTCGTTCACACGTCGGAGGCTGAGCGCTGAAGGTGACGGTAAATCCGCAACATGAATCCCCAGCAGCAACCCCAAGCACCGTACGCACCGTACGCACCACAGTACCAGGGCTACACGGATCAGCCGGGCTATCCACCGCCGCCCGGTGGTTATCCTCCGGCACCGTATCCTCCTGCATCGTATCCACCACCGGGAACGGTAAGTTTTGTGTATTTAGTTTGGTCGCCTTTGGTTTGGTTTTTTAATCGCTTTCAAAACATTTTAGTTGCGTTAGTGGATAAGAGATTGATGGAGGCGCATTGCTTCTTGGGGGTTGTGGCTTCGTTATACACGGGGTAGTGACTAACCGCCTAAGTGAATAAGTGAATCAGCGAATGGTCAGCGTAGTTGTGGGGGTGATGAGCTGAACTATTTGTGTATGCAACAGGCAGTTTCGTCGACTTTGAGTGCGGCGTACTTCCCCGTACAGATGCATTTCCCGGTACTACCAAAGTGTGCGTCTTTACTGACTTGAGCCGAGTCAGTGTATTGTGAATGCCTTTGAAAGAGTTGCTTTCGCTCAACTCTACCAAGTGTGCTTGCTCTACCACCAGACTTGCGCCGAAGAAATCCAACTGATTACGTGCTATCCCAGCGATCCTAGCGAATTGATACTCCCGTACTAGATAGATTTCCTAGTGCCGGTGAGTGTTTGACGCAAGTTGCACCATAGTAAAAACCACTTGTGATGCGATGAATCATGCTCAAACACGGTGCTGATGCTGAATTGCCACTCTTTTACGATGTCGTGCTTCGCTACGTTGTCACCACACGTATTAGTAATTGTTTGCCAGAATATGCCAAATGTCTGTCTGCGTGTGTTTGGTGTATGGTGGGACGGGATATGTGTGTTGCTGCATGCCCGTTATTAAAGTATCTGGCACGAACCGTCAACATCACTGCAGGTATGTTTGGGTCCGCGCCCACGACAACCGATACGATAAGAATGCCGCTTCCGCTGTATCGGGCCGGGTCGGGTCCGGGGCCATGTGGCAGCCGAAAGCAGCGTGCAGTGGACGTTGCTCAGTTAGGAGGAGTCTCTTTTTGTTGGTATGTGTGTGTTTGTATCGACTATCGCGTTTAGTTGCATTTGTCACCTCGCATCGAACGGTTCGAACAACGGTTCGCTTTGTGTTCCGACCACGCGTGTGTGAACCGGGTGAATTTAATAAAATACGTTTTAGTGATCCAATTCGATAGTAGTACGATGGAATATAATAACAAAAATGAGGTGAGAAATAGGATTTGAAAAGTTTGCAATTGCTTGAAGGTAGTGGGAAGTGTAAGGGAGCAAAGGTTCACAAAGGGATTGCAATATTCCCCTATTTATTAGAAGCATCCCACTGAGTGATTCAAAAGATTCTTTGAGTGGATTTCGATCCTGTAAATATTCATTATTGTGCCTTTTAAACCGAAAGTGCTGTTGGTGTATATTTAGTGCGAGTTTTTCAGTTTGTTAAGAAGTATCGTTCAGTAAAATCGTCCGTCGAAAATCCCACAGTAATGGCCATTTAAATCACCACTTAACTCTCAATACTTTACAATTTATTTTATCTACTTTGTTTTTCTATTTTTTACATCCATAAAATCAACGATCTTATGATAAAAATGCGCCTGTTTCAATAAGCGTTAAACACTTGCCTGTGTTACGGTGTCATTAAATGGCTTAAGTGCAACGTGCTCTTTGCATGCTTTAAACGGCTTTCTGTTGACGCGTCTGCCGAAACGGCCGACATTGTAAACTTTTTCCCTCCTTCCTTTGCTGGATTAACAACTAATGCTCTATCTAACAACATCATATATTTCACAATCAAAATCCCCCAAAACGCTTTATTCCCCCAACACTGTCGGCCGGTCAGCAATTCTTACCATGCTCGGTGTGTGGGCAACACGGCCGGTACACAATGGGGGGGGATTGATTGTGATAACGATAGTATTGCACAATTTCAAACATTTTCCTCCGAGCAGTTCCAATTACTGTACAACAAACACTGTTGAATGCCCTTCTGCCTTGAGTGTTGGTTTGGTGCCTTTGTTTAATTAAGATTAGTCGAATCGATTGCATTGATAGTGCCGGTGAACTTGATTGGAATTCATTTCGTTATGATTTTTTCTAAATATTTTTTTATTTCTATTTAAATTAAGCTTAATTTTAGTTATAATTTATTCCCTTCTTTTCATTTTACTTATCGGTGTCGGGTGTTCATTTAAACAATCATCCCGTTGGCTTCGGTTGTGGTGTCGCAAACGTTTCGCTATTCACGCTAATGCACCTTTTCGCTCTGCAGCAAAGTCCTCCGCAGCAGGGCTACTGGGTAATTGCATCTTTCTTTTCTTTGGTTCTAAATGCATTCCATCGTCCGGCGGTTTTTGCGATGAAAAGGCACGACGAATAACGCAACTGGTTTTCAATTAATTCTAGGGCTCGCCATACCCTCCGGGAGGACCACCACCACCACAGGGCTACGGACAGCCGCAACAGATGTACGCACCAAATCAACCGTACGGCGGAGGTGCCTATCAGCCCGTCATGGTGCAGCCAGGCATGCCGGGCCATCCAGCCCCGGTGATGGGCCAACCGGTTCCAGGTAAGGGAGAACATTTTATCACACTTCCCTAAACCACCCCACTGTCGCACACAGTTCAGCACATTGTTGACCCAGCGGTTTGATTGATAAGTACACACGGCGTACCGGTGACACGTGTACTTGGTGTGTGTTATCGCATGCATATTTAACGAACGGCGGCTATGTTCTGGTTCTGTTGCCGCAGTAATTATTAAATGGTTCATTGAATAACCTTTTTTCGCTTGGATGACGCGGTGGTCTGGTTGATATAATTTCCGGTACGATTTCGAGCCAAAACAGCCGGAAGAGAGAAGAGATATCCGATATTGATAAGGATTCCGGTACGCGAAACAGGAAAGACTAGTAGCACAATATTATCACTCGAACGCCTAGCAAAAGCGTTATCGATGGGAATGGTTTTAATGTTGTGAAAGGCCATTCGAAGAATCTGCTGATAAGAGAACGCATTGTTGATTAAGTGATAAAAGCTTGGCTAGAATTGTGTATGCAATTTGACTTATGCTTAGCGAATGGAGCTATTAATGGTCTTATCTCGTGAATGCAGTGCATATTTGATGGATTAGTTTGGTTTGTGATTAGATTTGTACCTATGCAACATTAGTAGGATACACAGATCAACCATTAGCTTTTGAAGGTAAATGTCACAATAGTCACAACAAATTAATCCACACCATATTCTTTTTGGATCATCGACCTCCTGTGTCATGCCAGTCCTATAAAGGCTTGGCTGACATTCGGACCACACTACACATTCGAGCAGACCTTGCTACTGGGTGGATGGTTCTAGTGTGGTACGATCCTGTGGCATGAAGCGCAACGGCCGATAGAAACGAATTGCCAGAAATATTGCCAATGGTGTTCTGGCTTCTATTTTTCACTATACCAGATCTAATAGATCGGGGCGGTTCGGTGGCCGAGGCGAAAGCGGCGCCGGTCCTCACACGGCAGGAACGGAGTTCAAATCCCATCTGGATCGCTTCCCTGTACGATTGACTACCTTGCTATGGGTAAAATCAAGTTACAGAAAGCCAGAAATGGTGACAGGCCGAGATCGTTCAAGGTTTTTGCGCCAAGGAAGAAGCAGGAGAAGAAGATCTAATAGATCATGTATTTAATCGATAATTGTATAGATCAAGCGTGATATTGATTATTCTCTTGTTTATATCTCCGCAGTCTACCAATTCCCTGAGCCAAGGGAGCTCTAGACAACCCACTATCTTACGGTTCTTAAAAAGTTGTAGACTTCTTGCCAAATAAGGTGTCAATTTATGCCAATCCATTTGTAAGCAAAGAAGTTCGATTTCTCGCTCTCAAAAGAAGTTCACTTAACATCATTTGCCAGTTACCAACTAATCTAATGGAATACACGATTAATGTCCCGGAGCTCACGATCACCCCTTGATCGTTTGGGTATAAGATCGCTCCGTGCACCAAGGTGATCTACTGCCCGAAACAACAGACATTCCTTGGAGAAGGACACATTGCCGATGCTTCGAGTTGAGCACCATACGCTTCGACTCTACAGTGGGGGGTGTAGCGGCCCGGTTGGTTGCGGCGGCAACGGCGCTAGTCTTTATACGGCAGGACCGGGTTTCAAATCCCAATCGGATTTCCGAGCTCCCCGTAGTGAGAGCTGACTATCGAATATGGTGGCATCATTAAGTTTAGTAAGCCAAAAATGGCAGCCATGATCTTAAAAGGTCGTTGGGCTAATAAGAGAGTGAGAGTCCTTCCAATATTTCGTTCCTTTTAATTTTGAATCATTGATTGTAGGATGTCCGTAAGGATCGTTTTTATACGAGAAATTGTTCTGGAGTTTCTACGACATCTAAACTGCACATCTATGTCCTACCAACGGGGGGAGTTGTGTAGAACTGCATTTCCTCAAAACGGTGTGAGATTAGAATGTTCACCTAAGGGATATACCGGGCCATTGCAATTTTTGTGCAGTTAAGTGCAATAATTAATAATATTGACAGAAGGAGAGGTTATCAATTGAGATTGACTACCATTATCACGCTGAATGTTGGCTTGGTCCTAAGTGAGGCAGGTCAAGATCAACAATAATAAATGTGCTTTCTGAATCACTTTCGCTGCTTCCCTACGAACAAGGATAGTCAATCGTTACAATAGAAGAGGACCAGGTTCAGCTGAGATCCTATTCTTGAACGTTGGCATATTAGCTCGAACAGGGGCGATTGGAAGCATAATTGCATTGTTAAATCATGCCCAATTCAGTTTCTGCTGTCTCTTGGAGCATATGACTCAAGAGACATGTGCAACGCAACAAAACAAACTCGTCGACTCAACCCAAGGCATTAGGCCCTTATCAGTGGCCCTAGTGAAACGCACGTATGCAGCCCGATTACAACATGCTGTTAACCCTTCGATAAGACCTTCGATTGAACATGCTCATCGACCTCCCTTTTTAGTTCAATAACCCGTCTTCGACGTCTTCTGTTTTGAAGCCATGACTCTTCTTGAACGTCCATTCCATATGCACTATCTCTCTTCACTTTCGTTCCCTTTACACTGCATCCCATCACCTCCCATCACTAGGGCCGTTCTTGGGGTCCAGCGATCAGTCAAGGGACAACTTAATCACGATTGCGTTCCAATGGCTAGGTGTAGAGAATGTGTGTTTACTCCACCAACTAACATTCACTGTACCACACGCTGCTCAGGAAAATTCGTCTCAGTGCGCGCTCGTTTACTACTAGCCTGGGCCCCCTTGCTAGCCTTATTTAAATTGTGATATCAACAATAGCGCTATGGTTCCTCGCACTGCTTATCGCCGGGTGTTGTAGTGCAATAAAATGAAATCTTTGACGGAACGCGGCCACCAGCAGTCCAGACCCCGGAATCTGGTCGGTGGAACGATACGTCGCCGGTCATCGTCACTAGCTGTATGTAGATGAGCAGAGACAGAAGATCAACGGGGGGATTACTGGTCTGGTGCTGGGCTGGACCTAATAGGAAATGATAAGGTTAAATTAAATCCAATTGTGTGTGTGGCGGCTGACACAAGCTTGTGCCCTTGTGCTGGACCTGCAAGACCCGGAGTACCACCTACCAGAGAGGACAAATTCATTCCCGTGCGTGGTGCGAATGGTTTAGGTTGGTTTCGCAGCGGTGGTGTTCGGAAAGTGCTCGGTGATGGTTCGTAAAACGGTGCAAATCAATCCGGACGAACGTTTCGTGCGTCGACCGATGATGGCAGAGTTTGGATCGATTGTTAGTGTTGCGGAAAGTGCATCGGGAATGGATGAAAGTGGTGACAATCGTCGTCCGGTGCAGCGTGATCGTGAGAATGCAGCACGGCCATCACCGCCCGATCGGGCCCGTTTTGTGATACGTTTTCTGGAGGATAAAATGTTCGATCTGGGCCGACAGTTGCATCTGCGGCAGGGCAAGGCATCAATACGCCGGATGCTGCGATTTATTCCGGGCGTCCGGAAGTCGGCCAAAGCGAAGGGTTACGAGCATTTGGTGACGGATGAGGAGCGCAGGTTGGTTGTTTTTTTCCGTGTGCTTAACATTGAGGGGTTGGGATGGGGGTTTTATCTTATCAGTGGCGTTTGTTTAATGAGGGGCATCGGGATGGCTTCTAATGAAGAGTACGAGAATTGTGCGTTCTTGTTAAGTTGATCTACCGTAAAGCTGGAAGATGTTTCGCAACGTTGGTTTACAGGTTCAAAATCAATGCTTAGTGATCTCTCATGCCACGCCAATTCTATAGCTTGATCTTGCCATGAGTCAGAACTAGCCAAGAAATATTCTGTGCAGTTGGGACAAGTAGCTCTTTTTAAAGAGGATAGGGCAACTGCTCACTAACATGTGAGAGGTGAGGCCCTCCCGGTGCGAAGAGCTACCTCTTGAGGTCGAAGATTGCGGAGCCACCTCAAAATGGAGCTAATCCAAGAGTTCGTTCAGAGTCCTCGTTTTATTGAGGCGAGACCTTCTTATATCAATTAAAAGCTTTTAATGATGCATGTTCTACACCGCCATTGCATATTATGTTATAAGGTTTTAGTACATGTTTGATTTCTTCAAAGCTGCCCATGAAAGTACTCTTATCGCATTTGGTCCCTTTATTAACGCGTGACATGTCCACCACTGATTGGAATTAGTTGTGCAGTTGAGTGGGGAAAGCAAGCTGTGTTACTATTAAAGATCGTATAATGCTTCCCTTTGCTCGATGGTGTTAATCTTGTTCTTAGGTCTAACATCGGAGCCATGATTGATTCCAAAGATTAGATATGCTTTTGGTGGCTAGCAGCTCTTATGTGATTTTGAGGATCACTTGCTCCTCAATATGTTGGTTATGATACTGTCGAAGCTGATCTTCTATTTGAGGTTTCCTCCACAGGCCATTTGTAAGGGACGCTGGTGCGACTGGTAATCTTTGAAAGCTCGCTTTCGTTTCAGCCAAGTATATCTTCTTTAGTGATCTCAAGCCACTCTAAAGAAGGCTAGGATTTGACGAAACTATCATGTTGGGAGAACCTCACACAGAGGATCAGCTTCTTTGAGTAATAACTCTTGATGAAGGCAAGAACTAGGGTCAAAGCGACAGCGTCGCCGGTTTTCACACAGAATGGAATGCATGGAAAGTACGCAGGGCTGACTATCCAACCACCAGGTAAAACCAATTCACAGGAAGTCGGTTTTAGTTCCAAGAAAGAAGAAGAGGACAACTTTCGGCAATCTCTTCTTACCTAATTTGTCTCGCTCAAGTTCAAGACAAGATCGACTCAAGATCTTCCCTCGTTCAAGATCTCTACAAGTGGATGTTGTTAGGGAGACATGTTTGACATCAAGCTCCTTCCGGTTGGCTGGATCTGATTTTCTGTTTAGATCTTTCCAAACGGAGATGTGATTGATTTCGAATACAATTCTTGAAATCCATGATTGTTTTAGGCCATAAGTTCTGCTCCTAATAAACTTATAACCTGGATAGATTATCAGTTAAAAAGGTTCTTGTATACGAAAACTCCATTAGAGAGAAGTTTATAATTCAGAATCCATGATCCTAATCGCTTTTCGCACTCTTGATTACCCCGCAGGTGGTTGGATGCCTATTCCGCAAGGGATACCGAACTGTCCGCCCGGCTTGGAATACCTTACTGCCATTGACCAGCTGCTCGTGCACCAGAAGGTGGAGCTGCTGGAAGCGTTCACCGGCTTCGAGACGGCGAACAAGTACACGATCAAAAACACGCTCGGCCAAAAGGTGTACTGGGCGATGGAGGATACGGGCTGCTGCAACCGGATGTGTTGCGGCGCGGCCCGCGCTTTCGACATGAAGATACTCGACACGTACCAGAACGAGGTGCTGCACTTTAACCGTCCGCTGCGCTGCAGCTCCTGCTGGTTCCCGTGCTGCCTGCAGACGATGGAGGTGACCGCCCCGCCGGGCAATGTGATCGGGTACGTCGAGCAGGACTGGTCCATCCTAACGCCCCAGTTTAGCATTAAGGATCAGAACGGTGATACGGTGCTGAAGATATCCGGCCCATTCTGCACGTTCAGCATCTGTGGTGATGTCGAGTTTGAGGTGAGCGTACTAGTGCTGCTTTTCGTGAGACTTGCAAATTCAAACGTATTGTATTCGCTTTCGTTCAGGTACTTTCCACCAACGGGGCGCAGGTGGGCAAGATCAGCAAACAGTGGTCCGGACTGGGCCGGGAAATGTTTACCGATGCGGACCATTTCGGTATTAACTTCCCGATGGATCTGGACGTAAGGGTGAAGGCAACCCTGCTCGGGGCACTGTTTTTGATTGTAAGTGCATCACACTCGATTGCCCAATTGCTTAACGTTTGGAACGGGACTCACTCCAAACCATCTGTTTGCTTTCCTTTCAGGACTACATGTTCTTCGAAAAATCCGGCAACAAGGAACAGGACCGGCCGGGAATGTTCTAAAAAACCATTGTTTTCCGCACCATCGGTCGGTGGTGGTGTAGTGTTCACTTACTTACGTTATTATTATACACACTATAATAAGCTCGATCGATCGACGGTGTACGGTACGTGTCCCCTTCATCGTGTTTCCATATTCTCCCCGATCAAAACTCCTTCCCCCAATATCGAACCCCTTCCAAAGTAATTATTGTTACCATGATCGCACACCAAAAACAGAGTCAGAGTGCATTGGGAGAGTTTACTGTAGCGAAGCGAAGAAACATTTAACAACGCACAACAGTCTGTACAGAGTGAAAAGCAAAGCACAAAACGATACGCCTTATCTATGAGACCACGCAGAAAGGTTTAACGAAATCTGTTTTCTATGCTTAGGATAGCAAACCGTAGCGGGAATGTTTAGGGCACGCACAAACATTGAATTGAAATGACGGTTACAAAGTGCTAGAGCAAGATACAATCTTAAAGCGAACGTTCGTGTGCTAGTTCAGAGTTTATTCTTTTGGTAACAATATATATATGTACATGTGAACTTGCGATGAGCGAAGCTAAGCATATAAATATACACATCTCTATACAAAACAAAACAAAAACATCGCTGCCTCTCACACACACACATGTTTTTTTGTTTGTTATCAATGTGCTCTTTACAAACTATATGATGTTGCATACAGCGTTAGCTTTTATAGGTTTAAGGATTCTATATTCTCTTACCGGTACCGCTACCCGTTACTATTCTAACGAGTTTAAGATTATGAGGGAGATTTTTCCCGCTAAAAAAACATCTCCTGTAATGTTGTAACACATGTAATAAATCCCATTCATTGTCTTGCTCGAAATCAATCGCTTTGTGGAAGTTTTTTGTTGCAGGCGGCAGGCATTCTTCTTCTTCTTTCTTGGCCTTTGGAGCACGTCTGAAAGACTCCACCCCTCGGATGCATCCGTCATCACGTGCCCTAGCTAGCCAGCATATCCTTCCGGCTTTGGTCAGCCGTCAGGATGTCTGCTTCCCCAAGAAGTTCAGATAGCTCGTAGTTCAATCTTCTTCTCCACACGCCCTGCAGAGTCCTCTGTCCTCTGTCAGCATATTCCAGGACGGATCCAGGCGATCTATTTGGCATCATAGTAGGCATGATTACCCTGATTTCGCTGCTTACACTGTTGGCCGAAGTAACGATCGTGCCAAGGTAGCAGATCTCCTCTACTACCTTAAGATCGTCGCCATTAACCAATACTCTGCTTTCGAGTCGTACTCTATCACGATCAGAGCCTCCGGTAAGCATGCAACCTTGTCTTCGTCACATTGGTCCCCAATCTAATCCTCGCGTTTTAGTCCGGTGTACGCCTCGCACACCGCCGCCGGTGATGTCGATGCCATCCGCGAAGCCAAGGAATTGGAGAACCCGGATGAAAGCTTTCTTCCTCATTTACGATTTCTGGCTTTCTGTGGCTTAAGTTTATCCGTCCCGAGGGAAGAGCCAGTCTGGATGGGATTTGAACTCTTCTCCTGTCGTGTCGCTATCACCACCGGATCGCCCCAAATTAAACTTATTCCTTCTAAAATTATGAACTTTTCCACATCAAAATACATGTCGCGACGGACCGGAAGCTGGGACTGTCGTAACGAACATGTATAGTCCCGGCACTCACATACGCCCCTTGGAAGAACTTTTGGCACCGTATGTGTGGCAAGGACAATGGAGGCCATTGGCTGTTACAATGTTAAGCTCTACGAGCTGTACGATGATCTCACCATCAGGCTGCAGTGGGCTGGTCATATCATGAGAATGACACCTGACGACCCAGCCGTTTAAGTCCTTTCAGGCCCAAACTGAGACGGAGTGATGGTGTTAATGCGTCCGCCAGAACGGTCGGAATAATTGTTTTGGCAAACGAAGGCGCTGGATTGTGAGCGGAACCGAGGATTGTTGCAGCCGGTCAAGACCGCCAGATCAGTAGGTAAGTAAGTAAGTAAAATTATAAGTTAAATTTATCAATGTTTTAGCAAACAATTTAGTCAGAATTATTGGCATTGAAAACTGAAATTGGGTGAGGTACAGACCTTTAACTACCTACCTGTATTTGGTTTCCCTCACCCATCGCAAAACGTGAAGCCACTCAGGGCAGGGCAGCAGTAAACGTGTGACACACACACACACACCACACTTCTTTAAAGAGCATCGGCGGGAAACAATGGCCTTAATGGTGGTTTCTTCCTTGGACCACTCTGTTCGTGTGTTCTTTCCTCACATTATGCATGCATATACGGGCCTGCGAATCGACCGGCACTGTTTATTTGTACCGCAACACTCTCCAGGTCCGTTTTCCTAAATAGCGGTGTGGCGGGGTTCGTTTTCGAATGTAATAAAATGTAGCAGCTATAGAGGATGGTGTTGGGTTTTAAAAATAAAGCCTTTAAATGAACAGGAAAACGGTCAACGGCTTGATCATCGTTAAGTTAGTTAGCGACGGAGCGTTCCTGCTGGTCATAAATCATTTCTTACAGCCGCCCAGTACGGTTAGCATATAATATGTATGCATTGCACTCCTGGTGAAAGTACATGCCGCCGTTACCGTTCACTCAAACCATCCTACATACGCGTACGCGAACGTATGGAGGCTCTTGGCTGTTGGAAAGAAAAATCCATTCGCGCACCCTCGTTTGCGCAAACTCTTCCCTCCGGAGAAGAAGTTGCAATTCGGCAAGAAGTTACCGGCTTTCTTACACATACACACACACGGGTTATTTAGCGTGTGCGTCGTGATGCGTGTTTATGCTGTGCATTCGCACACGGCTGATTTGTGCACACGGCCGCCGGGCCAACAACATTAGCCGATGATGCGTGGATTGCTTTTGCTCAGGTCGGAAAGAGGAATGGCAAGGAGAGAGGGAGGGGGGGGGGGGGGGGGAGGGTGCTGTCCGGCCACCAGGCCATACAGGTTTTGTGATTCGCAATGTTGAGAGGGTTGTGTTTATTTTTTGTATGGAGAGACACGCACTATGGGGAGAATGAGAAAAAATTAAGGACAGAATATTTTTCTTAGTTGAAATAGGTACATAAGGCGAGTTCTTGAGCGTGTTTTAATAGGACGTTTTTAACTATTAATGTGATGAATTTCTATTAATTTATCGAACAGCACCGCTAAAATGTTTTCCACGCGAGAGCCATTCTTTATCATACCTGGATGTAGACAACCCATTGGAAGATTTGAATTTGAATTTTGAATCAATTCTCCTTTAACTAGCAACCTTTAACCACATTCATTTAGAACCGATAGTCGGAATGAATAATAATGAGACTGTCCGGTTGTAAATTCAGTACGGGGGTGTTCACACGGCAGGATTGCATATCGAATCGCGTCTCGATCGGCTCCCCGGACGCAGCATTTAACTAAGTCAAGGAAACCAGAACAGGCAGGCCAAACCCGAGTTCGAGTTTGTAGAGCTCGATAAGAACTAGTCGTAATATTGCAATATTCTTCCTTGGTGCGACGGTTCACTATACTAGCATTTTATTGTTATTAGAGCTGCTAACCTTAAAGAGATACAACGTGAAGGTGGTGTGCTTTGTGCATGAACACCTGTACGTCCTGGATGTATATGTTTATAGCTGATTGCTTCTCATTTTACTTTCAACTACTAGGCGCCTCCTTGAGTGGATGTTTTATTCTACGTAACAATGCTTCTAGACCTTATTTGCGTACTGAGTTATTAAGTGCCCTTGGTAATACCTCCAGAACGTTCCTAGTACCGTAGTCCAATTTTAAGTACCTTTATTATTAACCTGATTTAAGAGTAAAATTTCAAGTGCTTCAGAAGTTTTCGGATAAAGTATCTTTTTTCGAGAAGCTTTTTAAATAATAACTTTATAAACGAAAACATAACAATTCTGTATGCAAGATTTCCAATTTTTTAAAACGTCTTATTATGAAAGTTATTAAAAATCTGGGAAAAAAAATCTTCACTATTTATGTCCATTTTTGTCCCAGCGTGCAAAGCGATCTCTTCTGCAAACGATCTTCGCTGCGCAGCATTGTAGGAGTATGCGTTTGCGGTTTGATGGTGTTTTTTGTTTTGGTTTTGGTTTGCGTTTTTTTTTTTCGTTTTGTTTAGTTTTGGTTTGTTTTATCTCCACGGTTTATGCTGCTGCATCGTTTTCTTTTTATTCTTATGTTTCTGACATTAACATTAACGTTAGGGAATGGCAGGGAGAACCTCCATCCTAAAGGTGTCTCGTTAACTCAAAGCGCAGAAAACGAAACAGGAAATTAAAAATGAACGAAAAACCCCACCGAAGAGCCGAACAAAAGGCATACACAACCATATTGAAATCGTTTACCCGGTCGCGATCGGTTCGCGATTTTTGGGGCTCGAATTGTGTCGATCATGGCCTGCGAAACGAGCAATGAAAAGATCATTAACTGAATCCACCTGGAGGGATGTGTAGTGGATAAAGTGGGTTTGCAAATGCTTACTAGACCCGTTGAATGCAGTACAAGAACACGCTTTTGACTCATGTTTGTTAGTAACTTTAATTAATTAATTACTTTTCTTCTGTGCACACACACACACACATTGGGCAGCTAAGAACGGGAAACATTCCACGGTATGCGTTCATGACCGTCGCGAATGTGACCTTAGCGTTAGCGGGGAAAAAAAATCTTCCGCCTGTCGGTTCAGTGCGAGGGTAAAGTGATGCTGGTTTATGGCATCCACCCCTGACACTCTTGGCCACCGACCGGTATCTCCCGACCGGCTTATGATGCTCCTAGGCGTTGGTTCCTCTCCTTTGCATCACATACAACTGAGCAAAAGTCACAGAAAAACGAAAATAAAAACATTCCATAGCGGATGGAGCGTCGTGCAACGACACCGATAGCATCGAAGTTGGGTGCGAAAGGAGCGCACACACACATACAGGCAGACATTTTTTGTTTTGTTTGGGAGGCCGGCCGGTTTTCGGGTGGTTCGAATTTCGCGATCCACGGGGTGGTTTTAAGAGGGTTGATAAACCCTTTAGTGCGTTAGTTTGCTTTTAGTGATTCTGTTCAAATCGTATCGCTCTTTTTCCACAATTGTTTTATTAAAAAAATATATAGTTTTGTTAATTCATGCCTATCATATCAACTGTAAACCGTGTCTGTAGGTAAGCTGCTATCCAATGCAAAAAAAAGAAACAAAACCAACCCAACGCATCGCCCATAATGCTCCCTGCTATATGCAAGGATTATGCTCCCGCAGTTGTGTGCTTTCTGCAGCACATTACATTCGCATCCATCCAATGCCTGGTGGGGAGTTGCAATGCCACCAATATAGTAAAATCTATGCAAGTGGTAGTGACACCACACCAACAAAGCCCCAATTTTTGTTTTTTTTCCTGCAAAACGCTTCGAAACGGACGCGCCGGGTCTCGTCGTCCGACCGACGCGACAAGCCGGCGTTTTGGCTGCCCGTAACCCAACCGGACCGATGCTGGGGTGGCGCTTCAGTGTGGATCCGGTACGCGGCGTGTGTTGGCGCGTTTGGTTTTGAAGCTGTCGGTACACGGTTGATCGTAACGTGGGCGAAATTTAAGCGTCAGCTAGGCTTTTGTTTTGAGTGGTTTTAGTTGCGCAAACAGTTTGCAAACGATATTTGGACACACGAGAAAAGTCAGGAACAAGTGATCGCAATCAAGGTAAGTGAGTGATGTTGAAAAATAATTTAATGTCTCCGATGCGAAGTGGTGTAAGATTTGTGAGTGAAACTATAATTTAAAAAAGAATCATTTATATGCAAATCAAACAAACAATCAGCCGCCACGCGAACGAACGTGATGAATGTGTCCAAAGCTACATTCTTAGCTACGAAAACGTGTTTCAAGTGTGTTGAATTATTCGCTAGTAATTTGCATTTCGAAGTGCAGCCAAAAAAAATGGCTTCCTATTGGTGCCTGATGAAGTGTCCGAAAAAAAGAGGCCGGAATCATTAAACACAGGAAACATCCCAAGAAGGAATATGGTGGCCCAAAAGAGTGATGATGACGATGAGTGAGTTGCTTTCGGTGGCAACCTGTAGCATTTGTTTAGTTTTGCTTGCTTTTGAAAAATTTTATTACTATAATTAGAAGAACTGATTGGCGTGTGTGCGCGTGTGTTTATGATTGTTATTTAAATGTTAAACGTTTTTACTCTTCTAAGTATGAAATACACACTAAAGCAACTTTATTTTCCAATCTAGTAGTCAATGTAAACTTGCTCTATGTGCGGTGATTGCATACTTGCAGGAGTAATTCGCTGTTCACTCCCTACGTGGATTGTCATCAAAGTATGCTATACACACTGAAGAAAGTCTTTGAATCTAATTCATTAATTGAATCTAGTATTCAATATAATCTAGCTCTATGTGTGGTGATTGCATACTTTCAGGAGTACTTCTCTTTAAACTCCCTTTTTAATGTTATTTATCCGTTCAAAGTGATTACTTTTTGTAATTTATTTGCTTTTTTTTGTGCAAGCAAATTTCGCTATAAACTAGTATTGGTTTATAGTGGTTCAAGCTAATGTATAAGGGATTTGTTTTATTCTGCCTGTCTTCCATCGCTCATTGAAGCAAATATTGGCGCAGCATTTGAAGGGCACGCTTTGACGCACGATAAAGGTTATTTTTAGTCTTTATAGTTCAGTTCCCTTTCGGCTCGTTATGAGCGGCTAAGAAGATGTCCAGCATTTTTCAGCTTCAAAAACACACACACACAAATCAATCCTCCATGAAGAAATGTAACCATTTGCTTCACTTTGTCCCATTTCTTGTGATAAAAGTAAAGACAGCCACGCAAATCAATTCGTTGATCGATATTTCACGATAGGAAAACTATTTGGAGCACGCACAGACAACTCAACAAAAAAAAACGGAAAAACCCTTCACACCCTATTCTATAGCGCCAAAGGAAAAATCATCGGAAAAACCACACCCCCATACATACACTACGGTGCTGATGGAAAACAGAAGCTCCGTTTTGGGTGTTTTTGGTGTTGTCTTCCGTTGTGTGTGTGCTTCGTTTAGCACACCATGTGTGGCATTGGTTTGATCTTCATCTACGCCTGACCATTGTTGGGAACTTATCATTTTCGATTGAGAGCATTTCCACGCTGTTACACATTTTTCCAACACAGACACACACACACACGAACCGCGAGGAATGCGCTTGGTTTGTGCTCGGTGGTTCAATTAAATGTGGACGCATAGGGTGGCCTTGGACATGTTTTGGCCCCAGCCACACCCTCCCCCCCCCCCCCCCCCTTGTGGTTGGGGCGATGACGTCGTGCGTGCCGGGATGCATATGTTTCCTAGCGAAACGAAAGTAAAAATGTGTTCCCCATAATTTAGAGTGCTCGAGTTTTGTGTGTGTGTGCATGTGCTCATTTGCGAATGTGTTTTTTCGAATTATTTTTCATTTCTGCGGTTCTTTGTTTTGTACGTTTATGTGCGTGGTTTGTTTTTTTCTTGTTCTTCGCTCTTCATCGCTCGAATTTAGCGTACGCGGTTTTGGTGTGCGCGCTTTTGATTGACCGTCCCGGGGACACGTTGTACTATCTTTATGTGCAGTGGCCTGTCGTGACCAGAGGTTAGGCAGAAGGCACATTAATGCCAGATTCAATGTGGTCAAAGTTATTAGTTACCGGTGAAAGTAGAAAGATTATTCTTGAGGGGAAAAATTACTGAGAGAACTGGTAAGTGAAGGTAAGAGAGAGAGAGAGAGAGAGAGAGAGAGAGAGAGAGAGAGAGAGAGAGAGAGAGAGTTTAACATTGAGGAATTTAGAGTTTAAAAATTTAAACCTTTGATACGAAATCTGAATACTGAAACGCAGACATCAAAACATTTGCGTAGCTTCAAGAGGCATGTAAAAACATATGCGTCACAGTGCTAGCCGAGTGAGGAAGCATCTTGTGGAATATTTATTTGCACACTTCAAATTTGAATAATAAATCAAACCGACTAGGCTCGAAAGGGGGACACAAAGGCGTGGAGGATTTTTTAAAATGATCATTGGGACTGATATGTTTGTGTGCTCAATAGCATGTGTTGCGTAGAAGCTGCTTAGGCGGTCTTTTTTAAATTAATTAGACAATGGCGGCAGCGCATAGCATGGATGAACATTTTGAAATATAATCAGTGTAGATGTTAAAATGTACTTTAATACGAGACAGTACATGTGTTCCATCAAGTATCAATGTTTGGTTGTTTTTTCAAGGTTGTCCTAACAGTACCCTGTTAAAGCCCAAAAGTGACCAGTTTGATAAGACTAAGACTTCTTTTTTTCTCCTTTTTACTCTTCCTTGGCACTGAAATCTCGAGAGGTCTGGCTTTCTGTCACTTGGTTCTACTCGTAGCTGGATAGTCAGTCCTGCGTACGAGGAGGTGGTCCGGATGGGATTTGAGCCCCGGTCCTTCCGTGTGAAGACCTCGGCCACCGAATGGCTCCTTAAGACTCAACTTATATTAGAGTAATGTAAAATTTCGAATGAGTTTCGAGCTTGTCGACATCCTTATTGATTTTTATTGTTTGTTTATGTTTATTGTGACATAAATTTGACAGATAGGTTACTAGGATGGACTGAATACTGTTTACACCTTCCGTGAGATGTCAGTTTGAACGCTTTTGATAATTATTTTTCAAACAAACAAAAAAATTTTCTTCAAACCAAAAAATGCAGACATTTTTTGTGATTTTTTTGTGCAAACAAATATTTATCCCTTATTTAAAGAAACTCCAAAATAATATAAACATTCTTACGAGTCTTTTATTCACGATGTCACACAACTGTATCTTAAAACAAAAAGATACACCACACGTGGTCAACCTCAACGTCCCCATTCACATGCTTTCCCCAACCGGTCTGATCGTTAGCTCATGCACCTGCACTCTCGGCGGTGTTCCCAGCACATACAGGACCGCTTCGGCAATATCCTCCGGTTCCAGTATCGGTGTTGGACCCTCCTTCATGGCATCGGGAATCGCTTCCGTCTTAACCAGCCCCGGACTAATGCTCTATGAAGCGAGAGCGAGAGAAACAGATAAGAACGGACCATGGAAAGGTTTTTCCTGCCCGTAAACGTTCTCATACCGTAACTTTGATTTTGGTACCGGCCATCCGCAGCTCGTGACGCATCGTTTCCGTCAGTGCCGTCACGCCGTACTTGGTAGCCGGATAGATGTTGAAGCTTGCAAACGCCGGCACCGAATGTCCAACGACACTGTTAATGTGCACAATGTGTCCATCAACGGATCGCTTCTGCATGGACAGGAACGCTTCCCGGCTGCACAGCACCAACCCCATCACATTCGTATCGACCACCTGCCGCAGTTGGTCCGTGTTTGAGGGTGTAAACAGATTAATACCCATTTTTGCAATGCCCGCATTGTTGATCAACACATCCACACCACCGAACCGTTGCTCGACCTCGACGAAGGCGGCCAAAATGTCCCGCTCCTGCGTTATGTCACACCGGATGGCGTGTAGGTTTGGGGCGGCCAGCTCGGTAAGTTCCTTGCGCAGTGCTTCCACCCGGTCGACGCGCCGGGCCAGACCGACCACAATCATGCCGGCGATTATCTTATCTTTTGCCATGCCAAAAGCATTACAGGCGTGTGATCGATAAATAATCTCGAGCTATTGATAGATGACGATAAAGGTTGGCCCAGTTTTGTCCCATCTAAAACTCGTTAGGATTCTTGGCTTTTTGAAGCATTAAAATAGTTATTAAATGTATAAACCGTCCACTATGCAGCAATGATTGCGCACTTTCTCATCCATTTATCAAAAATCGCTTCTTTGGTTTGGTCATGCCTCCATCTTCACTACCGGTTTATTGCGCTTTGGATTACGTTTTCAACGCTCATCATCATGTGCCGAGTGTGTGTTTGTTACAGTTTTCCTGTTTGCCCAAATTCCATCCCAAGCACTCAAACGGATTCACCAACCGGTTTGATCGTTAGCTCGTGGATCTGCACCCGCGGTGGTGTGCCGAGCACGTACAGGATCGCGTCCGCAATGTCTTCCGGTTGGAGGCAGGGCCGTTCGGCAAGCGCACTGCTGGTGGGCATCTCCGTACGGACCAACCCGGGGCTGATGCTCTGTGCGTTAAAGAAGTGAAGGAGAAGGAAATCAATTTTGTTTCATGTTTAAAAAAAACAGTTTTTATGTTTATTTATGTGCAAACACAGAGAGACACAGCAAAAACCAGTTGCGATGAAGAAACGATTGATTTTAGTAATGGTACCCACCGATAGATGGCGCTACTCGTTTGAAGAATCATTTTTCATCAATTTCGATCAATCATCTTTGTTGTCAAAGAAAGTTAATAAGAATTTTGAATAAACCCTGATAAATCTGATTAAATATTAAAATATTCAATTTCATTTTCCTATCTTTGAACTGGTCTGTAGTTAAAAAACTTGAGCAATTTTAAATTATGTTTAACATGCAAAATATTCATGTTCTATCACTATCATCGTCAAATATTGGAATCATTTTTAGCAACAAGATAAGATAACGCACTTCGTTATTCTTTTTTCATCGTTCGCTTTTTGAAGCTCTCTCTCTCACGCACGCGTTTAACTTACCGTCACTTTAACTTTCGTGCCCGCCAACCGTAGCTCGTGGCGCATCGTTTCCGTCAGTGCCGTCACCCCGTACTTGGAGGCCGCATACACATTGATCGTTCCCATCGGTGCCACCATATGGCCCAGGATGCTGTTAATGTGCACGATATGTCCATCGACCGAACGTTTCTTCATCGATTGAAATGCTTCCCGGCTGCACAGGGCCAACCCGACCAAATTCGTATCGAACACATCGCGAATAATCTGCGTATTGCCGGCATCCAGCACACCGACACCACCCTTCGCTAGACCGGCATTGTTGATCAACACATCCACACCGCCACACGTTTCTTCCACCTCCCGGAAAGCGGCCAAAATGTCTGCCTCCTTCGTAATATCGCAACGGATACTGTGAAGCCGGCCCTTCGCCTCATCGGGAAGATCACTTTTCAGCTCCTCGATACGCTCGACACGCCGCGCTAGGCCGAAGGTGATCATGCCCGCGTTGGCGAGCGCTTTAACGGTTGCTGCACCGATGCCTGAGCTAGCGCCCGTCACGACCGCTACCTTGCCTTGCCAGCGTTCCATCTTTAGTGCTGCGTGATAAGGAACTTTGGGGAGAGCCACTCGAATGCACTGCACGGTTGGGCGGTTCGGTTGCGACTGTCGTGTGTGTCAAAAAAACGATGCAGTGGGCCGTATCTTCCGCATGTGTGGTTTAATCTTTAATCTGTTGCTGTGTTAGTAACAGCTGCTACTTCCTCCGCTGGTGGACCCAGGGCTTAGGAGATGATGACGCTGTGTGACGTATGCGTTGTGATTCCGTCAAGTGATCCTATTTGATGTCATTATCCGATAAGATCGTGCTTCTCAATTGTTTTTTTTTTTATGAAGGGCACATTATAGGAGAATATGCTAATATGCTTTAACGTATTTTTAATTTCCTTTTATTGTCCATTAAAATTCCAACTCGAAACAGTTTTACATACTTTCGCCCACCGGTTTAATCGTTATCTCGTGCACTTGTACTCTCGGTGGAGTGCCCAGTGCGTATAGAATGGCGCTCGCAATGTCTTCCGGCTCGAGGATGGGCATCTCGGAAATGGCGGCACTGTTCGGTATGATTTCCGTTCTCACCAAACCGGGGCTAATGCTCTGTGGGGCAGGAAAATGTATAAGTTGAATGACTTTAGTTTGAAATATAATGAGAATTTCCACTAATGTATGCTCATAAATTCAAATTAGCAGCATGGTAATCAATATTGCATAATTGCAGGCGCTTATTCGAGAAAATTGCATACCTTAAGGGTGTTTTGCTCTATGAAGCAAATTAGAAGATTTAGTAAACGTTTAAATGCTGTTCGCTTTTATAGAACTAAGCTACAATCATTTTTTTTAAATACTGTGTAGTTGAATCAGAATAGTCGATTCAAATATCATGATGAACGATAAGAGGTCAAAATAATGCCAGTAGCATAATTCTCCCTGCCCTGCCATCGACTTCATACTTCGATAAGATAACAAGCCTACTGTATCCGTCCTTACCGTGACTTTGATTTTGGTCCCCGCCAAACGTAGCTCGTGGCGCATCGTTTCCGTCAGTGCCGTCACACCGTACTTGGTTGCCGGATACACGTTAAGCGTTCCCATCGGCAGCACACAGTGGCCAAGAATGCTGTTGATGTGAATGATGTGTCCATCGACCGAACGTTTCTTCATCGATTGGAACGCTTCCCGGCTGCACAGTGCCAGCCCAACCAAATTCGTATCGATCACATCCCGCACAGCTTGCGTGTTGCCGGCATCCAGCACACCGACCGTTCGCGCGACACCAGCATTATTGATCAGCACATCAACGCCTCCACATTTTTCCTCCACTTGGCGGAAAGCGGCCAAAATGTCTTCCTCCTTCGTTATGTCACACTGGACAGCGTGTAGCCGGTCGCGCACATCTGCTGGAAGTTCACTTTTCAGCTCCTCAACCCGCTCGACACGGCGCGCTAGGCCGAAGGTGATCATGCCCGCGTTGGCGAGCGCTTTTACGGTTGCAGCACCAATTCCCGAGCTGGCGCCCGTCACGATCGCTACCTTGCCTTGCCAGCGTTCCATCACTGTTCTAACCTTTTGGCGTTTGACGTTTGACAAAATTTAAAGCACTTGAAGAACTATTCCGAAGAACGATTCGTTTACGTTCGACGGTTGGATAGCGACTACGTACGATGATGTGCACGCATTACAACGTTTAGAAAGCTAGTGCATCGAGGCGCACAATCTAATCACTGTACGCTATCGATGGGTTGGTGTTGTTTTTTTTATCAAAACTTCCATTCATTGGGGACGTAGTGGGGACTAGTGGTGCGAGAAGGAGGGATTGGGTTGTGATGAGTTGGATGTTTGGCTGCGTTCAGCAACACTTACCAAGCAATCAAATTGGTTAACTTCACCCATTGGTTAACCTTTGTTGGTCTAACTTGAGCCCAGTAGTCAAATCTGAGAAGGAACGCAGACCTTATTTGTTGGCTAAAATTCAACGTTAATTCAAATCAAGAGCCCAAAGTATGGTATAATTTTGAATATTTTTAACCAAAAACAAAAAAAAATCTCATCTTTAAACTGTTAATTTAGTTTAATTACAATTTAAGTGAATTGCATTACAAATTCATTTGATTTTAAATGTCCAACTGTTTGCTTGTAATACGGGTCTGTCATTAACTGTCAATTAAATTCGCTTCAGTAGCTGCAAACGCCTGTAGGTATGCAATATTTCAACATTTTTAGCCCAGTGTCTTTTGGCGTAAGGCACCTACGTTTTTGGAGTTGATTGCATACTTTTAGGAGTTAAGTACTGACAGCAAAGTAATTAGGAAAAAAGTAATTAGGAATTAATGGATTATCCAGTAAAATAAATTAAGGAACCTTGCGAAGCATACATTATTCCACTTGACCTGGACTGGTTTAATTATCAGCTCGTGTATCTGCACCCCTGGTGGAGTTCCATGAGCATACAGGATAGCATCGACAATGTCTTCCGGGTCGAGAATAGGTCCCGTGTACGCTTCGTTGTTAGGATTGATCGCAGTTCTCGTAAAGCCTAGACTAATGCTCCGTAAATGAGACATTTTGCGTAAGACAGACTTATGCATTACAGCGTTATTCACACTACCGCCTACCGTAACTTAAATCTTGGTGCCCGCAAACCGCAACTCCTGGCGCATCGTTTCCGTCAGTGCCGTCACACCTTACTTTGCCGCCGGATAGATGTTGAGCGTGTTCAGCGGTGAAATCGAATGGCCTGCTATGCTATAAATATGCATCGACAATATGCCCATCGACCGAACGGTTCTGCATCGATAGATACGCTTCCCGGCTGCATAACGCCAACCCGAGCAGATTGGTATTGATTATATCGAGCAGATCTTGCGTATTGTTTGGCTGCAGTACACGTACGGTGTGTCTCGCGTTGCCAGCGAAATTAATCTGCACATCAACACCTCCGCTATCTGACGGTAAGCAGCCAAAATATCTTCCTCCCGGGTAACATCACAAGGAATGGCGTGAAGTTGGGTGGCTGCTTCGGCCGACAGCTCCGCCTTGAGCGCTTCGATACGTTCCACACGTCTTGCCAAACTGATCGGGATCATACTGGCACCGGCGAGAGCTTACGCCGTGGCGGCACCGATTCCGGATTTCTGCACAACGGTCCATGTTGTAGAATTGGAAGGTGGA
Source organism: Anopheles stephensi (assembly GCF_013141755.1). Taxonomy (NCBI): domain Eukaryota; kingdom Metazoa; phylum Arthropoda; class Insecta; order Diptera; family Culicidae; genus Anopheles; species Anopheles stephensi. The sequence goes on from NC_050203.1 coordinate 22,033,969, forward strand.
TTGAAGTTCTTCAGTTCACTACAGCTCTAAAGCGTCTGATGGAACGAGAAACAGAGTGCAACAAATCCACGAAGGAAATTCTTAAGTCATAACTTCGTTGTTTAAGTATCAGGTTAAATAATTGAAGTCCTTATCTCAATTTTTTGAACCTACGATCGCCGATCGTTACTATCTAAAAATAAGTATTCGATCATCAAACTTCACCGAATCGCTTAATTTCAAGTTCACGTTCATGTGCGTCGTTGAGCGTAACTGTATGTTCGCTATGCTATGTTTTAAACAATCATGCTGTACTGTTTGTATAGAGGAAGAGCTCACTAATCACCAAAGGTAAACAATCTTCCTACAGACAGTGTGAGTGTGTGTGTGTGTTGGTTTGAATTTTTATGGCCATTACACCACCCGGAAAATGGAGTGGAAAGCATCCGTCCGCCGATAATGCTTACCGGCGCGTGTCTGCACACTGATCTATTGAATAAAAAAAAACTCGTAAACATTAAAAAAACACTTTCAACAATAGATTATTTGGCAAATATTCTAGCCAAAAAACCCCCCCGAAAAAAACTACCAAAATGTTATTTAAAAAAATTAATGTTATGTCCGAAGCTCGGATCTTCAATACCCACTGTGCAGTTGCTAAGCGATCGTAGTTATGCTGTGCTCGTCGTTGCGGAGCTGTTTGTTTCCTTTTTAAACGATTTGTTTATACGGCCGTATTGTTTATCTCCTTCACAAAATGTTTCTTCTGTGCGAGTGTGTTTTGATTTAAAAATAGATTCCTAACTTCAATCCTTTAGCCCCGAAACGCCTAAAGGTATGCAATCTCATTTGCTTGGTGGATGTAGTTGAGGATTTTGTGTTAAGATTAACTCGAATGCGCATTGCAACTCCCTCATTAACTTGGCGTCATCAAACCGTTTCAAATATTACTCCATCCATTGAAAGACGACGCTCACTTTCTACCACGGGAAACACTCATAACGTCAAGTGCGCCCGCCCGTTGTGCCCCATCATCTTAGCAAATTAACATTAACAGAGATACGTATCGTCTGCTCGGACGGGACAGCTATGATGTCACGGATGTTTAGATTTACAAATAAATACAAGCGCCCGTTGCATCTACCCCGACCAGTTCTCTCACTGATATCGTGCAAAATGGATCGTTGGGTAGGAAAGGTGGCGATCGTAACCGGCGCCAGCTCTGGAATAGGAGCTGCCACCGTACAGGCTCTGGCTCGCGCCGGTATGACCGTCGTAGGTCTTGCACGTCGGGCCGAGCGTGTCGAGGAGTTGAAGAAAAGCCTTCCACCCGACGTTGGAAGCCGTATACACGCGTTCCGGTGTGATGTGACCAGTGAAGAGTCGATCGTGAACGCTTTCGGTGCAGTCGAGCGTCAGCTAGGTGGGGTGGATGTGTTGATTAACAATGCGGGCGTATCGAAACAATCCTGCACACTGTTAACCCCGGGCAATTCGGACGATCTGCGCACCGTGCTGGACACGAACGTAATGGGGCTGGTGCTCTGCACCCGGGAAGCATTCCAATCGATGAAGCGTCGCCAGATTGCGGGGCACATAGTGAACATTAACAGCATCCTCGGCCACAAGTACGTCCCGTTCCCGAACCTAAACCTCTACATGGCCTCCAAGTATGCCGTTACGGCGATAACGGAAACGTTGCGAAATGACCTGCGCAACGAAGGAACCAAGGTGAAGGTTACGGTATGTCGAAATGGGGCAGAAAGTCCACCAACTGATTGATTGGTGGTGGTGAGCGACTCAGCCTAACTAGAACATTGAACATGTGCCCTCCTCCTTTGTAGAGCATCAGCCCGGGTATTGTGCGAACGGAGATGATCCCGGAGGGTAACCAGTTTGCCGATACGCCCATGCTGGACGCCGAAGACATTGTAGGTGCGATACTGTACGCGCTCGGCACGCCGGCCCATGTGCAGGTGCACGAGGTTATCATTAAGCCGGTGGGCGAGATGGCTTAGTGAAAGCGTAGGAAATGGTGTTTTTGTTTTTTTTTTTTTGGATTAATAAAAATAAACTTGATTTAGTGTTATTTCTTCATAAAGTCACAGAAAAAAAAACAAATCTTCTCCACTCATTTCAAGCAGCAATGCAACTTTTTTTCTGTCAGCTATCAGCTAGGTTTCGATGAAGTGGTTCTGTATACCAATAGAATAGTAAAGCGTTAATAGTGTGCACTCAGATCGAACACGTGTCCCAAGTTGCGCAAGTGTTTTTGTTCACACGTGAGAGCCTCTTCACGCTAATGATGTAACGCAGCTAGAGTCGTAGATCTGCTGTGTCATGATGTACACAGGGGAGCGTTAGACGGATGCAATTATTAGCAGGCGTTTGAATATGGTGGGTGCGTTCTTACACAAAAATGTCGATTATAATGAATGGAATAGTTTATCCTACAGCTCGACTACAGATGAATGGTACAATTTTATTTTACTTTCTTTATTTTACTATTACAAATGCGAATACAAATACAGAACACTAATTCTGGTCTGATCAACAAGTTGGTTTAGTGTGAGTTGGTATAACTAGCTGTTTTAAAATTTTCTTAAGTAGTAATTCTACTACGGTAGAGTGGATATGGTGAATTGAAACCAAAGAGCGGATAATATTTTCAAAAACTAGGAGTTCTAGCTAGACCACTTGCGCCTAAAGTTATGCAACTCCTCATGATACTTAACGAAAGTGGCTTCCCGCACAATGTATTTGCATAGTTTTAGGCGATGTAGATCTTACAAAAAAAAACTAAACACCTGATAATAATCTGATTTCGCACGTAAATTCCCCTCATTTCATTCACAGCCCAGCCGAAATGTCGAATACGCCGGAAAAGATTCCGCTGGAGCAGCAACAGCAGCAACCACCGGCCAATCCATTATATCCCACCCTTAACCAGGAGGCAGCAAACCCGCTGCTTCCTCCACAGGCCACACCAGCCTATCCAGCGGCACCAATGGTAAGGGGGCTGAACCAGCAACTCACTCAATATAATATTCAATTCCACCCTGCTCTTCTTAGGCCACGGGACCACCACCACCCCCCGGTTACATGCCGGTACCGCAGATGCCCGGTATGCCGATCATGACACAGCCAGGTATGCCGATGCAGCCCGTACTCGGCCAGCAGCAAGTTGGTACGTATTGCTTTACCGAACGCTTAACGTCTCCGATCACGCCTCGCGTGTCTTCCATCAAGAGTGAACTCGGTACAAAGCTCTGCAGCCCGTATCGTATCGAAGAAGCTAGTTGAGGGGCAATTGATAACGGGCCCTTGTTCCCTTCTACACGCGCACAATCGGGCAATCCGCCAAAGTAGATAAGATGTACGTGAATCTAGCGGTGGGGTGTCGAGTCGCGAAACTGTCTGAGATAACTGAGCGGTTCTTCGGTTGGTTCGTCGTGTACTGCTGTCCACTTTGCTGACCAGTCACGCGACGACCCGCTGCAGTTGGGTCAGTTGGTTGGCAGAACTCTCACGGCACAGGATGACTCCTCCGAAGAAGCGTAACGCACAGGACTACTTTACCAGCTGCGTTTCGGTCGATCGGCTTTGCGTGAGCGATGAGCCGGCTGGTGAGGGTCGCGACCGTGAAGAGGGCAAAAGGAAAAAGTATCAAACGCGTCGGCTGGTGGTTGTCGTTTGGCATGTGGTGGAGAAAAAGTTGGCAAATTGTGGGCGTTTCATGCGCAGTGTACGGTTCGGGAAGCGATCGGCAAAGGAAAGGAAGCAGCGAACGGAGGAGGAGCTGTGTGATGTGGACGATCGGCAGCATCGAGACTTTGAACGATTGCTAACGGACGAAGAGCGAAGGTGCTTTAGAGAGGGGATAATGATATTGGGAGGGGGGGGAATCTATTTTTCCTGTTTCCAAGGAACTGAATGCTAATGCTGGGTCCTTGTGCCTTGTGTTCTTATGTCTTGTTCACAGCTTCATGGATGCCTATGCCGCAAGGAATACCCAACTGTCCGCCTGGCTTGGAATACCTGACAGCAGTTGATCAGCTGCTGGTGCACCAGAAGGTGGAGCTGCTGGAAGCGTTCACCGGCTTCGAGACGGCCAACAAGTACACCGTGAAGAACGTCTTCGGCCAGAACGTGTACTGGGCGGTGGAGGACACGTCCTGCTGCACACGGATGTGCTGCGGTCCCGATCGTCCGTTCGACATCAAGATACTGGACAACTATCAGAACGAGGTGCTGCATCTGCACCGCGATCTGCGCTGCAAGTCCTGCTGCTTCCCGTGCTGCCTGCAGAAGCTGGAAGTGTCGGCACCGCCGGGCAACGTGATTGGTACGGTGGTGCAGAAGTGGAGCCTGTGCCGTCCGGTGTTTGACATACGCGATCGCAACAACAAAACGGTGCTGACGATCCGGGGTCCCGTTTGTCAGTGTTCGCCCTGCGGTGATGTGAAGTTTGCCGTAAGTTTTTTTATAGCAACTTATGTGAGAGAGAGAGATCATTCGATACCCGTCCTTGCAGGTGTTTTCGAATGATGGTACCGAGGTCGGTAAGGTGACGAAGCAGTGGACCGGCTTCGTGCAGGAACACTTTACCGATGCGGACAACTTCGGTATCAACTTCCCGATGGATCTGGACGTTAGGGTAAAGGCCACCATGCTGGGAGCACTGTTTTTGATTGTAAGTGTTCGAACTCGTTGTTCAAAAAAACGATGAAACGATTAATCTTCTTGTGCCGAATGTTTTGCAGGACTACATGTACTTCGAGAGTGGCGACAATAAGAAAATACGTCGTTAAGCATCTACCTCAACAACTACAAATCCTCAACTCAAACACTGGAACAACTGTTTTAAATGCCTTCATGTTAAAATATCGTAAAAAAACACAATCAAAAACAGGACAACACAAAACCAGCAGGCCTCATGTCATTTGCGTGTACGGCTCAGGATCTACAGTTAAGTGCCACCGCGTGAAAGCTTTGCTGGGAGAACGCGGCTAAACTACAGTAATATTTCTCAGGAAAACGATAACGACCATTCAGGTGCCAGAAAAATGGAACGCGGCAGCGTTTTAAAACTAAGCAAAAGAAGATAATATTTTTGTCGTAAACTACCATACTTTGTTCGTTGCTGTGTCTCGTTCTTAATGAGCCTAGCGAAGAAGCGGATGAGATGATTTTGAAAAATCATTTATATGTATCGTCACTCTATAACTGCTTAATATTTTTCGGTGTACCTTGTAAGTGAACTCAATACTCAAACACTGTTACAACAAAGAGACGGGCGGAAATTTGTCAAAAGATAGCGGATCTATTTATTTTGGACTTTAACCAATAACCCTAAATATCGCGACTATTTACTGAACCGGTGTGCCAACGGACAGCACCACAAAGGCTTCCGCATTATTTGTTACAAAAGCAAAATTGATAAAGAAATTTAAGAATTTATAACAGTATCTGTGTGAAGTGTTGAAAAAAACAAATGATTCAAAATCTACCAGTCTACACGCATGTTCCTTTCGTACTAATGAAGATTAAATACAGATTAGTTTAAGCTGATTTTAACCGACTCATTTTTTGTGCTTTTTTGATGACATTTCGTTTTGAAAATTAGCTTAAATTTTGTTTCTGCAAGAGATGCTTTCAAAATGCGTAAAATTATTGTGACCAGTTTCATCCTGAATGCAGCCCGTAGTGTATCATCTTCAGCGGAATATTCGAGCACAGTCAAGAGCGCCTGAAAGTATGCAATTTGCAACGCACCCTCTTGGGCAGTGCTCGAATTTCGAGTTTCGGCGTGAAACAGGTGTCGAAAATTATGTTTTTAATATGCACGCTGGTGAAGCGAGATGAATAATTCATTGCACATTTTAGTATTGAATATTTTACAACTAACACACACATACACACATAAATTTGATTGAAGAATAATCCTTCTTCTAAAGAGTGTAATCAGGTGGATTAAAACATTCAATCTAATCAGAGCATAATTTATTAGCTTGTGAATTCAAACATCCCTTTGCAGATGAAGCACCCGGTGTTATTTGTGTTACTGTGAAGCAAAGATGCTTTATTTCCTTGCGGTTGTCTCATAAAAGCTATCGATCCATATAGCAATGCTGCAGCAACGCGCACTAATCAGGTTTGAAATGGGTATTTACTAGCAAAATTTGCATCCACCGCCACAGCCACAGTATAATTCACCGCTTCCGGTACGGAGCGGAGATTTATTCCCATCGCCCAGCCAAGCAACGGACGGCTCCCCTAACCTTCAAAACCCATACCGTGCTCGCGGTTGTCGCTTCGGGCTGTCCAGCATTAATCTCCCCCAATTTAAGTGAAGTCAATTTTATTTCCGTTTTTTTGTTTGTGTCCCGGCTGCGGGGTGCTGTTCCGTATTATTTTTAACTATTTTTTCTCCTTTGCTTTTGCCCGTCTCAAGGCTTTCCATCACATCCCAGCTCTGGCGGGCTACGAACGACACTACGCACGGAAAAGCTCGTAAAGATGCGTATAAAACCATGATGATCAGGTGAACGAGAAAACGATTTAGAAAAAAAAATCCCCTTCCAAACAAACCCCCCCCCCCTCCAAAAAAAAAGTGAGAGGAAGCCAATCCAAACATCAAGCGGCTGATAAGCGCCCGGGCCTGACGAATGATTGATGTGCGATGTCCGATCGCCATCTCGGAGCTCATCAAAAACTGTGCGCCGTTCACGATGTCCTCGTGCAGATTGGAGATAAAAATCGATTCAAAATCAACACATCCATCCGGCCGATGTCCGGTGGTGGTGGAAAGAAATGCCGATGGCTAGGTTAGTAGCGGGCAATTCGTGGGGTTACTGTGAGTGCGGTTTTTAACGCTAAAAAGTGTCTTTCGAATAAAGGAAGTCCGGACAATGACCCCAATGGGGTTGATGCGTTGGGTAAATTGTGCGCTTCGCGTTAAAGCGTCAAACGTCATTTGGTCAGAGATGTTTCCTGCAATTTGTGTGCACCCTGCCGACACTAATTCACCGACTGAACCCCGGCCGGCCAATGAATCAGTCACAAGACGATCCAAACGATTTATCACCCGCGTACGATTTGCAGCGAAGTAAACAGATGGCAGTTTGAGGCATGGATTTGTTAATAGGCTCGAAACAAACAAACAAAAAATACCGGCAACACAAATGGTTTAAAATAAGAACTTGATTCTTACCATTTATTGTGATCAACATGGTAAGGTGAAGCTGGAGACTTGAGCGCGATAGACAGCGAACGTTCCTAGTCATCAAAATAATTTTAAAATAAGAGTATCAAGCCGGCCTTCAACTCTTTTATATTGGCCCTCTTCCTTCTTACTACATTAATTTGGTGTTTTTTTTTCTAGATATTCCCATTAAAATGATGAACATAAGTGACATAATAAAATATCCTCAATATTAGTTTATTTTGTAGTATGTTTGGTTTGGTTATTGGTATAAATTGGTTTATGGTAAGCTAACACCTCGGATTAGAAAGGGTTAACCCGAAACTGATTATCAACTCCCTGCCTGACAGAATTTTTAATGTGGTAGAGACCCACCAGTCTTTCATTCCGCTTAGGGCTTCCAAGGTACTAGATCTGCCCCTGCCAGAACCACCTTTCCGCTAATAAAATAGAGAGCTCCTGGCTGTATCGGCCACTTTGGATTAATCCTTCTATTTGGTTTAATTCTGGAGATTTAAGATTCAGCAGTGTGATCACAACATTTTTGGAGTTGATCTGGATTGGACTCCATCCATCCTTGGAGTCGTGGCAATCATTACTACGTTGGAACCCAAACGGTTTCTTTTAATCTATCACTAATTCCTCCTTGAAGTCCTTGATATTAGATTATCTTTGACCGGTAAGGCGATTGCGCATCGCCTTTTATTTTTCCCACTTTACACTGTTTTCAACAACAGAAAACCATGTAAAAAGCTAATCCTATGCTGTTTTGTATTGACGCCAGTCTTCACACGGCAGGACCGGGGTTCAAATCCCACTCAGACAGGCTGACCCCCGTACGCAGGGTTGACTTTCTTTTCTTTTTTTTATTCATGAAGATCGGCCTGGCCGTATTGCTGGCTGACTTCCTTTGCTAATGGTAAAACCAAGTCACAGAAAGGCAAGAAATGGCAGACCGAGACCCTTCGAGGTTGTAGTGCCAAGCAAAAATAAGAAGGTAGCTTTTTGTAGATAGATTAAAAGCTTGCCTTAGTCCTTCTTTAAACATTATGAGATATTTGTACCGAGGCACTCTTCTAGTCTGGACTTCTTAATTCTTCATACGACAGGACCGGGGTTCAAATCCCCATCTGGGCCGTTCACCCATAGTGAGGACTGACTATCCAACTACTTGGTATCATTAAGTCTAGTAAGCCTAAGTGATCGGCCAAAAAGAGAGAGCGAGTAAACCATTTTTCACATGTTTAATTTACATGTCTTCCGTACAACCTTTACTATATGTCTTTCGACGATTAGAAGACCGTAAAATTCATTTCTTTATCATCTTTATTACCTGTTATCAAACATTCCAGATATGGTCTATTTATAGCTTAAACTATAAGAGATGGCTAGGCAACGGGATATATAGACAGTGTTTCACAATGGCGATCAAATTTCGGAAATGATCGGTGAGAGCTTTTCGAAGCAATACAAACAAAACCATCTGTTCCAAAAAAAACCCAGTACTTTAGCAAAAACATTAAAGGGAAAGAAATTTAACATAAAACGCGAGCAAAAAACAAACCAAACACCAAATAAAATCTTAATTTACGATCAAAATTATAAAGGCCTGCTTCATACACAAAACCGCATTTCCAACAATGATAACAAAGACATTTTCCTGTCCTGTCATCTCGAAAAATTATGTACTCCTTAATTTAATCCGTATCCATTCATCTCATTTAAGGTGCTCCCCCGGTGCTTTGCAGAAGAATCTGCCCGAACCGATCTCTGCATACATAAATATATATCTCCCGGGAGGATTTTTTTTTTCTGGTGTCGATTTTATTATTGCTTTTTCCTCCCTTTGCCGTTCGTTTGTTAATTTGAAGTAGCAAACAAAGCACCGAACCGGGTTCTGCTCTCCTTCTTCTCTGCTCTCCCTCCCCTGCTGGGCGATTTATCTTTCTCAACAACAACAAAAAAACGAGAAAGCCCTAAAATGCCGGTACACATCTCCCATCCTTGCCGATAACTCCCCCCTCCCCCTTTTAATCCGGTGGTTGGCCTTGAAAGGGTCCAAAGCCTTTCCGCAGCAGCAGCAGCATGGTGCCTGCGGTGGATGCGCCCAAAGTAGGCTAAATTTATGCCAATGCCCCTTTTCGGGCGGTTTTTAAAATTGCGGCTCATAAATTGATCGCGCCAGTCCGAAGATGATGTCTCCGAGTGTGTGTGTGTGATAAAGAAAAACAAAACAAAAAAAAACCGGTATGTTCGGTGGGGAATGAAAAGCGAGTTCGCACGCGCACGGTTTCGCGGGCAGGGGCGGTTTGCTTCCGGCCGACTTAAGCCGGGTGACGGTGACGATTAGCGCCGTTCGGCTTTTTTGGCGATCGATCCCGCGCGCGAACGCTTTCGGTTGATTTGGGATGCGCGTGCGAGATTAACTTTAGTCGCAGTTTAGCGCTCGAGCTCGATGTGCGTCACCGTGCGGTGAAAGAAAGTTGGCAGTGGTGTAAAAGTTTTTGTCTTTCCGGCCTGTGGACTAGGTTAGTGCTCCGGGAAGAGTGTGCAGAAAGTGGAACAAAGTTGTGGTACGTTTCGTACTGATTCGCAATAGCTATTAGGGCACGTTCGGGGATTAATTGGATCAAGCACGTGGCGGTGGTGGTGAACTATTGGTGTGCTATGACGATCTGATGTTAATTAATGTAGTGTGAACATGTTGGTCGTATCTATTATCCAGTTCAGAAACGTTGCTTTACCTGAAGTTGCTAAAACGTGACAATTTCAAATGAAACAACACGTGACCGGCAAAATGTGACTCCGTGAACTTAATTGAAGCTAAATGAACTATGAAGAACCGTGAAGCTAAATACAACTGAAATACCTGTTTTAATGGCTCAGTTTAAAATTTGAGCCCCAGTGTTCATCACTGTAAAGGACTATTTCAACATCGGAGGAATATTTCATTGTTGTGATAAAGGTTTTCAATTTCGTTGTGTCCTGTTAAATTGTGCGTAATTTTCTTAACCTCAATCATGTGTTAAAACTTTTAAAAAGTCTTTTCCTTCTTTTCGTTTTTTAAATGTGTTTTTATGTATTTCATTTTTATTTTTATTTCATTCAAACACCGTTCTATTATTTTGATTTTCTTCTTAAGTTGATTAATTGTTTTAGTTTTTCGTTTAGTCACAAAAAATATTAAATGTTTTTTTTTTATAATATGTATCAAATTGGCATGACCTTATTTTTTAAATGTTTAAACAGACAAAATTACAGTTAAAAAGTAAAGCAGATAAAGCTACGAAAATAACTATTTAAACTAGATATGTCAAAGATAGGACCTGTTGGTCGAGGAGGCCAGAGACACTTGAGTCTCTTCAATCCGGTCCCCGGTCCAAGGAATTTTGAAACAATAGACTCAATAAAAGACTGGAAAGGCGGTCCGTTAGTCGAGAAAGTACGAGGCAGAAAAGGCACCACTGGTCTTCACACGCCAGGACCGGTGTTCAAATTCCATCCAGATCGCCGCCCGGTACGCAGAACAAGGGTACCCGTATCGTGCTACGGGTAAAAAAAAAAATCACAGAGAGACAGAAATGTCAAGCCAAGGCCAAGCAAGAGGAAGAAAACTTGAAATTTTTCAGTAGGTTTTCAAGTAGACCTTTTCACACAGGATTTGACAGTTGCTTGCAGTAAATTAAATTATAGTTTAACAGTGTGTTTTCTCTCAATTGCTATGAAAATTTGTGCTATTCAACAACTTTTCCAATTTTGGTTACTGAATGTGCTTTGCGAGCAGCATATGGCTTTAGCCGCCGGTCAGTAAACCACTAGGTGTAGTGGTATTAGTTCACAAACGCGGAGTAACTAGGGAAGGTCCCAGGAAGCTGGATGCCTTTGCTGTACAGTGGTATTAACTCGAACCGGAAGAAGAAGAAGAATATTTGACCATGAACCAAGCTTACTTGTAAACCCTTCACTTATAAAATATTTATATTTTTGTTCTAGTGGCCCGTGAGTCGAAATGAGTTTGACAAAACAAGAAATCTAACTTCAAAATATGAATTTCGAAGCATTTAGGAAGTACAAGTATCATATGGCTAATCAAATCATGGCTCAGTAATAAAAAAGTGAAATGATTTTATTGTAATTATTAACATGATTTACTTTTACAGCTAGTTTGTGAACTTTATTCCCCCATTACACACACTCAACATGCATCACTGTATATTTGGTATGTATTTTCTTCCACCTGGACTTTCCTTAATTCTTTCCCAATGTAGCTATTCAAAATGAAAATTTTCATCTCCTCTTACAGCACTCACCCTCCTGCTACTTGCCGTCACAATCACAAACGGATACGGCCCAAACTACTACTGCATGCCAAGCCTCTGTCCACACGGTGGCCCTAACGTTGGCTGCAATCCACCACCACTTTCCGGCGGTCCCTACTGCTATGGCAAATCACCGAGCGTGCTACCGATGACGGCCACCGTTAAGGCACACATTCTACACCTGCACAACTACTACCGGTCGCGGGTAGCTTCCGGCTATCAGTTTCCACTCGGCCCCGCCACCCGCATGTACACGATGGTTTGGGACGACGAGCTAGCGGCCCAGGCCGCCAACAACGCACGGTCCTGTGTGTTTGCACACGATCGATGTCGCAACACGCCACAATTTCCCACCTCCGGCCAGAACCTAGCATTGATCAAGTACTACCAACCGATGACGTACACGATGACCGATCTGATAACGCGTTTCGTTGCCGGCTGGTGGAAGGAGTACAAATACACGAAACCGGCCTACATTCAGGCGTTTCCACGATCGCAGCTGTTAGTTCACCGCTGGTTGCATACCGTACGGCGTGAATTTGAAATAATGGTTTGATTTCCCTTCCTTTTTTTTGTTAGCAAAAACATCGGCCACTTCACAATGATGATGAACGATCGCTCCTGGAAGGTGGGCTGTGCGATGCAAAGCTGGAACGAGGGCAGTGCAACGCAGGTGTACTTCGTGTGCAACTACTCGTACAACAACATCGTCACCCAGCAGGTGTACACGACGGGGCGGGCCGGTTCGCAGTGTCAGGCCGGACTGAATCCCAGCTATCCCGGGCTTTGCAGGACGTAGAGCTGTTGAGCCCGTTTTTGAATCCGTATCTCGAATCGCTCATTGCGTATGATTTCCGTGAAAATCAAAAGTAATACATGGGTGAAAACTTAGGATTAGGTCGCTTTGGTCAGGATCTGATGTATTTGCCATTCCGTTAGTAATATTTCACTATCGTCACCCTAGGTGAAATTTATTATAGCATTTTGGTTGGTGTCTTTGCTAAATAAATTGTGGGGTCTATGAGAACTTTCTACCAGTGTGTTTGTTATATGGATCTGCGGTTAGTTCCTTACCCTACCAACAAACTTTCTTCGAGTTTAACTCCACAAATAAATTCGAGCCCGAGATGCCCGAGAGAGAAAAACAAACAATAAACGATTTTTTTAGCTTCATTGGCAAGGTAAGTTATGATATACTGAAGCTTTAGAATTGTATAAAAAATGATTCTTTTTACAAATTATGCGTGTATCACTTTAATATGCATTTAACACACTTATCTCAACTTAGAACAGTTGATTGATACTGTTTTAGCACATATTTTCCATTTTCCGTATGGAATCAAGGGTTTCGCGATTATTCTACCTATTTTAGTTTAATTTATTTCATTAAGTCAAACAATGTGCTGTGCTTCAATTGGTTAATGTATTTATGCAATTTTTTTGACTTTATACTTAGCTTACCATGATTCAAGATAAGGTAATAAATATTAATTGTTTTGTATCTGCCAACAAAATTGTATTTAACTAACTTTAAAATTAAAATTTGTAGTACTACTATTTTGCAACAGATGGCGCTGTACGATTTTCATTTAAGCATTAATCAATTTAAATTATAGAAGCAAGCTAGTAAAATTGAAAATAGAAGTACAGTAAAATACTGATGATTATTGCATTTAGTAGATTTACTGTAAGCAATTATTAAATAACGATACTTCTATCAATTTAAAATATCTAGCTGCAATATATAAGAACAAAATTGCACAAAAACCTCTCCAATTGTGTACTGTGACCTCGCAAAACGTAGTAAAACGGCACGAGGCTATGCCTGTTGCTCTCACACGGTATGTTTTACCAAAACAAACAAAACCAAATCTGATGCAACTTTCTTTCCCCGGCCTGTTAGTTAATATTTGCCTACCTTTGCTTAAATGGCTTTGCTCGGTGCAACGCTCATCCTCACTAAACACATTGCGCTTTTATTATGTTTATTTTACCCCATCCAATTCATTTGGGCCAACTTACACAGCCTTCCCGTCAATCACAAACACACACACGCGCATCGGCAGCACTTTACTTTCCCTACGGTAGGCCGTCGATAGGTACGAGCCCCGTTGATGCTTCAAGCTGATAAGCTGTCTGTCCGCAGCGCGAAAAAGGTGAAACCGCAGGATGATTTAATAATCCACCGCAATTACATGCCGATTACATTGCTTTCAGCTAATTGCGACCGTAGCGTCCACCGGTGGCAAGCGCGTTCCCGGGTGCGCTCATAACGGGATGACGCGCCTAGGTAAACAACGGGATGCACTGACCCGTCGTTAGCAAACTGAGGGGCTGAGCAGAGAGCAGCGAGTACAGGCTGACGTATTGCAAACAAGCAACCCTATCAGCGTGCAGGAGGATCATCCGGAGAATGTGAAACGCAACCGGGCATTTTTGTGTGCGTATGTGTGGTTCGGCTCTTTAATAAAGAGCTAATTTTTCAAATGTTTAATCTTCGCTTGCACTGCTCACACTCTCTCTCTCTCTGTCTCTCTTTCTCTCTCGCTCTTGAAGATCCTCTTCATTATCAAGCGTTGGCATAGTTTACACTGTAATGGCAAGCGAGCGTAACGTATGCCGCATTCGGGGGCACACTGTTCACGCATCGGGCGCTCGTAGGAGGAGTGCGCATGTGATCCACGCGAGGACCTGGCGCCGCAACTGCAACCCCCGGGGAAAGGTCCGTGAGCGTATCGGGTCGAACTTTAGTCCCCGACGCCATTGGGGGATGCGATGCGAATTGCTGATACGCTCCTGGGCCCTGCTGCTGATACACGCGCCGGCGTCATCGATCACGTACTGAAGCGTTTGTAATTGTTGGTGGTGGTGGTAGTGATAATACAGCTGTAACTGCGTACGTTGTTACGCTGGTTCGAGAAGGTTGGAGGCACATGCGAAGGATAGCAAACTAGATGGAGACGCATGGTGGTTTGTACCGCTGTACAAAAATTGTCGATAATTAATTCCTATTTTTTTACTTCAGCAGTTTCATTTTTTTACATTGAAAACTGGTTTGTTATTTCAAGCAAATAGCTCTTTAAAACCACATCCAGCTGTATGGGGAAAATATCGCACATTTTATTCTATTTATAATAAGCCATTAATGCAATAGATATCGGCATATTTCTACCGACCAGTTCAGCAACAGTATTACACCAAAAAGAAACAGGTAGATCAAGATCATCAACGCATTCACCAGACAGTATACACAATTGATAACCGTTTCAAAAAACCCCCATACAAAAGCAAACACCGTGCTACAGAGGAAGAGGACACAATACAGCTGTCGAAAAACGAGAGGCAAAAAAGATATTGGCCATTGTAAAAATAACTCCGATACAGGCAATTACTTACAAAATCTTGAATTGTATGGCGTAAAATTAGGACCATTTTTCAGGGGGTTTAATTTCAAGCAGAAGCAGTAGAAGATTCCGCACAACATCAACTTTCGGGATTAAAAAACAACCATCGTCGACTGCTTTGATTGTTTGTACTAAATGTAATTTATGTTCTTTCCTTTGTTTTCCTGCACTAAAATGATTTAATCCATCGCATTTCGTTTGCAGCTTTAAGTTGTTTTCTTCGCTTACTTCACTAGTACACGCTACACGAATACAATACACTCTACAGATGGCAGCGCGTTGTCAGAGAAAGTTCGCTGGCTTTGTTAGGCTTTAGGGGGGTTGTTTTTTTTCGCTTGTACAGTAGTAATATTATGAAGCAATACAGCAACAGTTCATTCGCATAATTCGAGCCATTCAATTCAGGAGTCATGCGCGTACATCAGTCCACACGATTCCGAGAGTAGTTCCGCGTCTTTTAGTTTTTTTTTTCTTGGCTTGTCTTGCTAATGTTTAATAAATATTTTAGGAAATTCCAGAAACCCCAAAAACCCTTTCTGCCTTAGTGCGGGGAGTTTAAGTAAAAATGTAATCATCTAGCTACATTGATAGTGGCCTTCCCAAACTATACATACAAGAACAGGTTGAGGGGGGGTGGGGTAGGTGGGGGGAGGAACTTAACTAAACCTGCCGCAAAAGTCTTAATAAATAAGTGCTTTAGAACAGCTGCATCGACCTGTCGATGTACAGCATGATGGAGGAGAAGAATAGAAACGGAAAGCTTGAGCAGCTCCTCGGCAGCCAACAGTGATGAATGCAAACAATGATGATGTCGGTGATGTTGCCTGTCAATCAGCTAGTAGACTCACGATCTGATCCGAGGCTGACTTGCAGCTTTTTCTTTGCCTGACCTCTCTCTCTCTCTCTTTCACTCTCACACCATCACACCTCTATCACGTGAGCCGCAGGATGGCGTGAAAGTGACGCAACGAAAGTGACGTCTAGCAGGGGGACGCTTAGTTGCATTGTTTTCGTTTTATGACACGCGGTTCGCATCAGGAGCGATCAGGGTGAAACGAAAACAAATAAAACCTTCCAGTATAGTCTAAGCAAGGAGAGCAGGGATTTGTGTGTTTTCCTTTTGGCTTTTTTTTTCCTTTTCACTGCGACTTTGCTTGAGGTAGCGTATTTGAGCTCGTTTAGTTCCCACGGTTACTTTCTTAAGAAACAGCGGTTGATTTCTACTACACATGCCGACATATACAAACACGGATGTACGGATGACAGTTATACAGCTAGTTATGCAGCATTCACTCGAATAACCTCCTTAAATCTTTTTTCTTTTTTTCTTTTTTTCTGCTTTGCTTTTATCCGCTGAAGATCATAGCTAACGATATACTAAAATAGAGTGAGTGATCTTTGGTACGATTCGGACAGTGACACTAGAGCCGATTGCTACGCTTTGTCCTACGCGATTAGTAAAGATAGTGTACGGTAGTAGCAGCTCCACTTAACGGTGCGTTACGCACCTGTCACGGACTGCTACGATTTCGATTAATGATCAAAAGCTCTCTCGCTCTCTCGCTCAGTACTCCCCGCGTGTGTTGCTCTCGCTCACCTACACTGACTCATTCCAGCCTTTATGAGTGTGTGTGTTTCTGGCGAGCACCAGGGGGGGCAGATACAGAGAGGAAGGGAGATGAGCCGTAAGCGCACTAGTAGAGAGAATAATGTGAGAGATAAATGGCGTACGCATCGTTGAACGCGTGCGCTCAGATCAATTCCACACGAACCGGCACAGGTACAAGCCGTCAGACCGGTACCGCACCACGGCTAAACAGCTGCTGCAGCTTCTGCTCCAGCTGGCGAAGATCCTGCCGCAGCAGCGCGTTCTCTTCCTTCACCAGCTGAAACGATAGCTTCGTCTCGGTAGTGTCCGTTCGCAGCGCTTCCAGCTCCTGGCGCAGCTTATCGTACTGCCGCAGCTGCTGGCGTAGCGTTTGATTCTCGCCGGCCATCTTCTGGAAGTCGCGCCGTAACTTTGCCACCTCCGCTACAAGCCGCTCGGGATTTACCGACCCACCGGCAGGGGGGCGGCTTGCGGTGGTAGGCTTAACAGGACGACCCGTCACAGGGTCTGGTGCGGCCAGCGCATCCGTCAGCTGATTGCGCAGCTCCTCCACCTCGTCACCAATGTTTTGGAGCGAAACCTGCGTGTAGTTGTCGTTCGCGATCAGCCGTGCCACCTCGTGACGCGTGTGCTGTAACTCACGCATCAGATGACGCGTGTGTCCGTTGAGTTCGGTGGCGTAGTTGGCGAGATACTGGTTGGATTTGCGCACTAGCGAAAAGGGTTTGTTTTCGGTACAGCATACACCTTCCACCATGCGCTCTTTGCAGGTGAACGCACTGAATGTTTTAAAGTCCTGCACACCGGTCTTGCGTAGCTGTCCGACCAGCTCCGTTAGTGCTTCACAGTGCCAATCGTTGCTCTGGAGATGGAATACCCTTAGCCGGGGGAGCATTGTCGGCAGCGAGTCATGGTCGACGTAGACGAGTGCATTGTTGGCTAGGTGTACCTTTTCCAGTGCCGGGAACGATCGTAACACGCTCAGATCCAGGTAGGTTAGCCGGTTATCGTTCAGATATAATACTGTCAGTGAGGTAAGCTTCTCCGGCCCGATGGAACTGCGCACCAGCGCCAGATTGTTGCTCGAGAGGTCCAGCAGCCGCAGCTTGGACATCCGCTGGAACACGCATAGATCGAGCGTACGGAGATCGTTGTGGGCGAGCTCGAGGATTTCCAGATTTTCAAACACCGAAATGTTGTCGATGTTGCGCAGCCGGTTCTGGTTGAGTTCGAGCTTGCGCAGCAGCGGTACGGTACCCGGATCGGTCGTAATGCTGCTGATACGGTTCTTCTCCGCGTCTAGCGATAGTAGCCGTGGATCGATGTGAATACTGTGCAGGTGCATCCACCAGACGCGCAGCTCCTGCAGCTGGCGGAACGCACTGTAAAGGCCGGCGGGCAGCATGAACATGCTCGAGTCGCGGAACTTGACGCGCGTCACATCGGTCGCCGCACCGGCCGGCGGTTCCAGCTGCACGTTCGCCGCCTGCTCCGGACTTTCGATGTGTACGCCCTGGAAGATGCAGAACCCATCCGAACTGATCGTACAGGTGTACTTGGAGCAGGTGCAGAGCTGTAATCGCACCGCGATCAACATTAGCCACACACTGGAGCATCAGGTGGAAAAGATCACACAAACACCACACGAAAGAAGAGAGAGAGAGGGGGAGAGACATAGAAATTAGGATCGCGCTGTCATACGCAACATTTGCCATTATCACTTACGATGCATCCGCTAATCCGAAGTGCATTTTCGTTAATCTTCGCCACAAAACGCACAACACACACACACGCACACACACAGCACACCGATCCGCTCAGACCAGCTGCAGACGGAACTTAGTGTTTTCTACTTTAAATGCACAAGGTTTACACAGGCGCGCGCTCTGTTATGTTTTAGTAAATTAGTAGCACAGTTTTATAGCACAATTGCATACACTTTTCTTTTATAGCAACACATTAAGTTTTCCTTTTTAACCGTTCATTTCGATTGCTTTTCCACATCTCAACGCACTGTTAATTTCACTACCCCAATCAGGCTCTAGCACATATGATTGCTACACATGAGAGTGCCTTAAGAATGCACCGCGTCTTTCACTTTCCGCACCGTGTCCACTTAACCGTTTAATCTCTCAGACCAGCTGAAGATTCGCACAGCGACTGAGCCGATAGTGCGACGATGGAACGCTTTTATAAACGCCAGCCCGTACTGCTCTCATCTCACGCGTGAGCTCGGTACGTTCTCACCCTCACCGTGGGTGCTCTATCCGTTTTCACCATGCAGTACGCTATGTCTAGTGTTCTTTTTTTTGCAATCGTCGTATTCGTTTATTAGTGCTTGGGGCGAAACCCTTTCGCCGACGAAAGCCGACCCCACCGATAAGGAAGTTCGTGAAGGGAAGCCCGAACCGATTTCGAATCTTATTGAATGTCCGACCGACAACCAATCGGAACGCTGGGCAGGATGTTTGCGTTTGCGAGCGTTTTTTTTTTTTTTGTTTGGTTGGGTTTGGGGTGGCTCCCATTGCGCTTAGACGGAGGCGCACGTTTTCTGGCGGGGTTACAAGATGACGATAACAAGACTGATGCTGATGAGTAACAGTGCGTCGGCTTTCTTAGTACTCGGTTGGAAGTATTAGACCGCCCATTAGGTGCTTGAGGTGGCTTGAGGTTCGAACGCAAGGTTCGAATTGAATCAATTTTTTTTAAATCTTCTTAAATTTATATTTAGTTACTTAAAACAGAGTATTCGATAGGAGAAAATAAAATGTTTTCTTTAATTGACTTTTTGCTATAAAATTTAATTTTATAACTTCATTAAAGAATTTATGTTTGTGTTTTGAAAATAAATATTGTGTATTAGCATTATGCTTATAAATTTTTCATAATCAGGGAATTCAATAGGACGAATTCTTCGGATGCTCTTATTGTAGTTTGCTATAATCACTAGTCTTACTTACGAAATACTAAACAAACAGACAAATATTCGATTTTGGTTCTATCTGTCCTTTGTCGGGGTGGTCCGGTGATCGAGGCGACAGCGACGCCGGTCTTCACACGGCAGGACCGGGGTTCAAGTCCCTTCCAGACCACATCCCCGTACGCAGGGCTACCTTGCTACGGGTAAAATAAAGTCACAGAAAGCCAGAAATGGCAGGGCGAGACATTTCGAGCTTGTAGTGCTAAGGAAGAATAAGAAGTTCTTTGTCCAATCAAAAATCAATGTGTAGAATTTAATCTGTGTTTGCGCAAAAAAAAACAAGCGGGTAGTTATCAACGAACTAAAATCCTTCGATTCGCGGAATAGCGTACAAGGTCGGAAAATTGGCCGATATAAAAAAGACGGAGACAAACCATTTACCCCAATTGTTCATTTCACCTAGGACAAAGGTGTTAATTGGCCACACGTGTGTCTGGGGTGGAATAATATTGTCTGATTGCTTTGGGACAGTCCGCTGACCGCTGGCCCGGCACAGCAATCAACCGTACTTGTGGGTGTCGATTGCCATCTCAGGACATCCCATTAGCTACGTCGCCGACTTGCAATTTGCATTACAGGGTAAGGATGAATGAATTTCCCTTCACCACGTGTGACCTGTGTTTCGCGAGAAACCGAACTACCCCAAAACAAATCCGGGGGAAAGATATTTTTGGCCGTCTGACACGCCGCAAATCACGCCGTACCGTCCACAGCGGGGGAGCAAATAATAAGAGCCCTCCCCCCGAAAGGCCAATTAGACAATTGACGCGTGTTGTTCGATGGACCACCACCAAACAGAATGCAGTATGATAAGAACGAACGAACGTCACGGGGACCATCTCAGCACGATACACCGTCCGTCAATCAGATTGGGTGTACGCGTACTTTGACCGAATGGGAAGGACGCTTGATTATGTATGAGGACCGTGCAATAAGCGGGATACCGGACGGAAGGATCCACCGGACGGAAGAACGATGTCCGATTTGTGCGAGTGTGTGACTGTGTGTGTGTGTGGTAATTGACCGGTGCGAAATTAAGCGTGGTCAATCGACTGCCGATGAACAGCTAGACAACGGTCACGGAGCACGCCATCGGCCGGCGCTCAGCCGATGGTCTGAAGAGCAAAGGTTTAAATTGGTTCCACCTGTCACAGTGACATAAGCGATCGCAAATGAATTCAAAATCAATGTTATCGCAAATGCTGTTTGGCCCTTGCTGGCTCGTGGTGGTTGTTACTCTGTAAGCATTACATCTCGCTTTCTTATCGAAGCGCTCAATCGGTCGTACGGTGGTGCGCCAGCAATATTTTGCATACCGCGAGGAGACATTCCACGCTTCATTTTTTCTTATTATTTTTTTTTTGACCAACAGAGCCCGGTGACATTTCAATCTGAAGATGACAGACAGTTGATGTAGATAGGACAGGTGGATTGTTTGTTGGCTATCGACAGGTGAATCCCTGAGAAACATTCCCAAAAGATGCGTGCAGCAAATGTAGGTTAGGTGTGGGGCATTACATGCATGTCAAACAATCAAGCACAATGCCAGAAATTTCTGGAATCTTTCAAGGCAAGGCAATACAAGTATTTTTCTATAAAATAAAACAAATGATTATAGCACATTATGTATGTGTGTATTATAGCGTACGACAACTGATTTAAACCCTTGAAGTTTCAAGATATACTGAATGTTGTAATGAATAATTCTTAAACATATAAATTGGTTAGTAAATAATAGCCATAATGAACAAAAAATTCTAAGAAAATTATTTAAATAACATTAGTAATCACTCACTCACTCTCTGGGATTTTTGGACCATTTTACAGTTCCTCGTTCAGTCTTTACTCAATTACGAATGCATATTTATCATTCCTTGGTAACAAAATCAAATGTTTGCCAACCATTAACTGTATCGCGTGTATGTGTGTAATGAAATTGATTATCGCTAATTGATTGCACAACTATTCCGGGTACACTTCCTTGCGAGTACGTCTCCCATTCGTTCCATTCAATCAATTGACGCGCGAAACGGCCGGAGCTCATGCCGTACCGATGCAAACCTGTGAACAAATAACACCTCGGGCCGCCCACAAGTGACAGTGGAAAAGCCGGTGTTTTCTTTTGATGAATAATAAACCTTCCCCTTAATATGCTTGGCAGCACCGGACCAGAGCACCTGGGAACAGGTGAAATTAGGTTCGTATCCCGACCGTTTACAGTCCAGCAGAGTTAACCATCGTACGCCTGCTACTATGATGCATCGTAAAGCCTCACGATGGGCCGTTTACCCAAAGCTTACGGAGCTTAATCGCACCAATCTTACTCACCGTGCGCGCGCGCTTATGATGGATTGACGCAAATGAGTGAGTGACAGCGATCATGGGTTATTTTTAATTTGGTTCAAGTGCCACGTGCCCTGGATGGGACATTTTTGGACGGTTGTTACCCGTATCGGGCTGGCCCCCGTGGGTCGGACCGGCAGACGTCATCTCTACTGATGCCCACTGCTAGCAGCAAATTCACGAACCGTGAATTTTCCAATCGGACCACGGCACTCACACTTTGTTTCGACACTTCGGTAGGCTTCGATGCATTCTGTTGACAGACCAGTGGGGGGATTTATGCGGTACAGCGCTTAACCGGAACTGCTACGGTTATGAATGAAATTGTATGTGTGTGTGTGTGTGAATGTTTGCACGGTTGGTGATTGTGCGTGTCCGGCACCGTTCGCGATGGTGATTGATGCCCTCCGCATGTATTTCGTGTGTGGTATTTTCAGGTATCCGCTTTACTGAGCATACAAACCGTTTGTAAGCAGTAGGCAAAAGATCATGGAAATATTTAGAGTATGATCGGGTGAGGGTTCACCGGATAGATCTATCGTTTGAACATGGATGAGGTCAGAAGGGTTAAATTAAGCTCTGAGCCAATATTAGACTGGAATGTTCCAGTTTAACTAAAAGTGACATAATTTACGGACCTAACTAAAGCGAACTTATAATTTTTGTTATTTAGAAGTTTTTCTCGGTTTTCTCCCTTTTCATATATTTATAAAGCGCGTTGTTAGTACTTCATAATTGAATTGCACTTACCTGGAGTTAAAACTGGATCTGAAAAATTAAACAGTAAAAAAAAACAACCATTAATTCTAAATGCAGAGGATGGCACAGGCAAAAGGCATCATTGTAACTTTATAAGTTTATTTAAAGTAAAGTATTATTTAATTAAGCTGTTGGGGCATAGTTTTTAAGGTTTTACGGTGAGTTTAGCCCTTAGGCAGACCGGTGAAAGTGAAATGAAAGGAAATTGTGTCTCATTTAACATTCAGCAAACAAAACAAATGAATATACATTCGTAGGAAGAAAAATTGTCAGAACGACAAGGACAGATAGTTGAATCATTGCTGTAGAAGAACAGCCTGCATGCGACTTGATACCAGCCGTGTCATGCAATAGGCCTCCCGTCTTTTAAATCTTAACTATCTTTGACTTGAATCCGTAGCTGAATAGAGAAGGCGGTCCGTCTGGTTCGAATGGGATTCGATTCCCGGTCTAGCCTTGTGAAGACCGCAGGGCCATTTTTTGCAGATTAAATGTTCAAAAATAGTACAACATTTATTTTTCATTCCAGGCAAAGATTCAGTAGAATAATTGTTCAATAAGTTCAATTGAGGTTTGTGAATAAATTGAGCTTTCGATCGGTATTTTTGGTTTAAATTTGTTTTTAATAACATTTTAATTTCCTTAAGTTAAAATAAACTTCTTCTTCTTCCTTGGCACTACAACCTCGAGGGGTCTCGGCCTGCCATTTCTGGCCTTCTGTGACTTAGTTTTACCCGTAGTAAAGTAGTCAGCCTAACGTACGGGGAGGCGGTCTGGATGGGATTTTAACCCCGGCCCTGCCGTGTGAAGACCGGCGCCGCTGTCGCCTCGGCCACCGGACCGCCCCTTTTAAAAATAAAACTTTTAAACACTTTTTAAATTAAAAATAAACACTTTTAAAATAAAATTATACTGATTGTGGAATTGGAAAAAAAAATAAAAAAATGTTGGTAGTGTTTTATTATTCTATTTGAGAGCTTTTAGACAAAGCTGTCATAATTCTCACGTATTTCCTTTGATACTGATGTCTCCTGACCTATTACACTAACGGGCTCATTTGCTCTAATGATCTTTTGAAAGAATTAATATTCTCCATTAGTGTCCCGCATATCGGACAATCTTGAAATAGAATTTAAAAGACACTTTTGATTGGAACATCCAATTCGCTATAAATGATCCCGGCCAATCGGGACCTTTTCTCAGTACCACAGGAGACAGCCGAAAGAAAGTCCCATCACTGAAGCCATGGACACGGACTACCACTACCAACCGGGGGATGATTTTATCGAGCTCGTACATCGCAGCTCCTACTGGGTACGGGCAATGGCCACGACGATGGGCATCTGGCCCAGCCGGTACGTCACGATACGGTTGCCGTGGTACAGAAGGTTGTACTACTTTATGCTGCTGATGCATTGGCTCAATACGTATCTCCAGACGGAGTTTTTCTTTCGCAACTTGGGCAACTTGAGCTTGGTTGTACAGGTAAGAGAGAGAGAGAGCGCGAGAGAGCGAGAGAGAAGCTCTGCAGTAGCTAGGCTTAAAAACACTTTCCCCATTTTGTGTGTTTGACCTGCAGGGACTCTGTAGCTTTGTCAGCATCACCACAACCGGCATCAAGGTGATGCG
Organism: Anopheles stephensi; assembly: GCF_013141755.1. NCBI lineage: Eukaryota > Metazoa > Arthropoda > Insecta > Diptera > Culicidae > Anopheles > Anopheles stephensi. The sequence continues at coordinate 22,058,195 of NC_050203.1, forward strand.
GATGCATGCCTACGAGCAAGAGATTGTGCAGCTGTGGGAAGCACTAGAAGATGCGACCTTTCTGAAGCAGATAAGATTTTTGCGCAAAAGTACGGTTGGCCGGTTCGCTTTATCGCCATCAGTGTTTCACAACCGTTGGCATGATTCACATATCCGGGTGGGTGTTTTCCGTTTGCAGCCGACCGGGGCACCATCTTCGCCCGTATCAACCAGCTGCTTGCGGACCAGTGGAAGGAAGTGCAGCTTAATTTGCGGTTCTACACGCTGGTGGTGGGATTAGTGGCTTCCAACTATTCGATCATACCGGCCTGCAGCAATCTGTACAATCAGTTCCAGGGTAATGCGTACAACAGGAGCTTCGGTACGAACTGTGGGACCTGCCTGGACCTTTTCTTAGCAGAGCTTTCCATAGCAGTCTAACTATCTTCTCTTGTTAGTGTACAACACATACTATCCATTTCTCGAGCCCATCAAGCGTCGCTCGCCACTGTTCGAGCTGCTGTTCTGTTCGGAATCGCTGTCCGGCTACACAACCTGGGCCGGTGTGGTTGCGTTCGATGGGCTGTACGTTGTGATGGTACTGTACGCAGCGTCACTGTTGCGCTTGTTGAGAGATTTAATGCATGAAACGGCGAACCCGGACCTCACCGATGCTGAGCGAGCGTGCTTTCAACGGCAATGCATACTACACCACATACGAACGATGCAGTTAAGTAGATTGTCATGAAGCTGCTAGTACCAGGCACTAGGTGGCGCTGGTTGCTACTGGTAGTAGTCATCGAGATACTTACTTTGTTGCAGATTGATCGAAAGGATAAATGAAATTTTTTCCCCGGTTCTGTTGGTGCAACTGTTTACCAGCACCTCGATCATCTGTGTAATAGCGTTTGCGGCCAGTATGCATGCGGTTGGTACCTCACGAGATGAGTCAATCCCGCGCGATAGATAATGATTTTTTTGTTCGGTTTCATGTTCTTCTGTTTTGCTTTTTTTTTGTGTGCACAACCGGAAGGATGAGGGCGATTCACAAACGATGTTGATGGTGCTTTACCTGATAGCGGCTATCTACCAGCTGTTCCAGTTCTGCTGGTACGGTCAGCGGCTCCAGAACGAGGTACGATCGTGCTTGTTTGCCGTTTCCCGATGATCTGCGCGCGCGCGCGCCCATGATTCCAAATTCCCCCGGTTCCTTGCACATGATTACTGCAATCAGGTCAATGTGGACAGAATGAGAACAGCGTGCCCCAATTCTTGTTGTGCGCTTCGTCGTCTTTTTTTTAAATTTGTTTCATCCTTTTCGTTCCAGAGTACCGAGCTCCCGCTATCGGTGTATGACGTACGGTGGGAACTTTGTGCCGAACGTTTCAAGAGCTCGCATCACATCCTGCTGCTGTACAGCCAGCGTCAGATCGATATGCGTGCCTGGAGCTTTTCGGCCATGTCACTGGAAACATTTTCCACGGTAAGGATCGTACCGGGCGCGATGTCGTCAATGCCACGCCTCCACCGGGCACAAAACAGCGGGCCTTTTGCCGCTTATCGCTTACTACCGATTTCAACAGATAATACGGAGTGCCGCATCCTACTTCACCGTACTGCAGACGCTGGCAGAGGAATAAGGCCGAACATCTCCGCAATGCGCTGCTTGTGTCGAGCCCCTGCTCGGCCCAGGTACAATGCCCAGTTCCGGGCACCGGTTTGATGCAGATATTGGGGTAGTTGTACAGACAGGGGTACAAAGTCCGGGTCCCGCCCGATTCGGAGGCTAAAACGATAAGCCAACCGACCCGTGGTAATGATCAACACACATCACGCGCTTCGGTAGCAGAGGTCGCTTCATCGTGGGATATTTGGGCGAAGGCTACGGTTGGTAGTAGCTATCACACTTTCGCTTGCTTATCGGTTGCAAACTCATCCAAACACAAGTCGCTCACACACACATACACGCATTGAGCATAGCAATTAGTCAGTTCCGATTGTGTACAATAAGGGTAGCAGAGCTGGCATGGGCTGTAAGTGTCTGATAACGGGGGCGAGCACTGGATTTGAGGATCATACGCTTCCGATAGCTCACCAGGACCACCAGGTGCTCACCAGGCAATCGTGTGCAGGAAGCAAACGCAAACAGGACAGGAGGAGAAGACACTTATTTGCAGGTCACTTTAATTAACAATAACATTAAGCCGGCCGAGATCTTACCGGAAGGTGCGCTCGATCGATCCTATATCTCTGCAGTGACCGTACGGTGGAGACGTACGTACGGTGGTGATTGGTTTTTGCTGTGACGCACAGTATCGATGACGCACGACAGTTGTACCCTTTTTTTCCCGCGGCACCCCATCACAGATGGAACACCTTATTACAAGTCAGTAGTTGCTCAATTAAACGGTCCGAGTGCGAGATCTTGCACTGCGGCACTCTTAATGAGGGAGTGCGTGCCGTGCACGAGAAAGTTTGCAACTGAAATGAGCTTCACATGTGCTGCATGTGCAGTTGCAGACCACTTTTTGTGCCTTACGGTGTTTAATCCCAGTGCATTAATGTATGCTAGGGTACGTTTTTATCGACCTTTGCTTTATCATTTTGCAAGCTTAGCATGAATGCTTGGTCTCGATTGCTTCGCTTAATCGACTTTTATCAATTAATAAAGGTGTGTTTCTTTAATCATTTATGAAGCTTTAGAAGATTAACTGAATGATCAGGAGTTTAAATCTATACGAGAGGGAAGTGGTATTTATCTTCTTTAAACTGATCCGATCATCAGCTCTATAGAAGCTTTTGTGCAATCTGATAAGGTTAAAACCAAAATGGGTTCATGATTGTTGAGAATTGATAAGCATTATGATTGCTAACTATTGTTTTGCAGATTGAAAAATACACTCCTTTAAATAACATTCTTTTACGTACTACACATTAAATAGAAAGGCTCTACAGCTTTGAGAGGCCTTTTCTTGTCATTACTGCGTGACTTTCTAACAATCGTAGCTGAAGTGTGCCCAGTGGTAGAGGCAACACCGGCAACGGTCTTCACACAGCAAGGCTGGGGTTCAAATCCCACATGGATCGTCCCCCGACTATCCAATTACGTGTTATCGTAAGGCCTTCTATGCCAAGAGTAGCAGGCATGACCTTAGTGGTCGTTAGAAATGATGAAGGATTAAAAAAATATCTGAACTAAAAGCACATATTTCTTAGTTGTCATTCAAATTCTAAACGTTTTTCATCTTTGATTTCTATTTTGAAATTTAAACCCCGGTGCATGTTCCACTAATCCGTTAAACCATCTATGTACCACATGTACAAGATTCAAAAATAGTTATAAGCAAGAAGTATCGTAATTTTATCCAAAAACGTTTTTAATTTTTATCACTTTTTGTAAAACCAATAAATTGAAGTACATTTTTTCATTTATCTTCAGCTTTGGCTCCAGTATGTACTTTTTTTTTGTTATACACCTATTTCACTGTACTACCGTCGGTGCATCGAAAAAAAACTGTGCTACGCATTACCTTGGACAAACCCCACCTCAACAATACGCACCTTGGTTGGCGATTCCGGTTTTGACAGCTGTTTGTTTACATCGCATACCAACCGGTATAAACAAAGCGTACTCTCCGCGTATTTCATTGTATTCTACAAAATTTTACTCATTTTAAGATGAAACTGGTAGGTAAATTATCGATGAAACGTTTAAAATAGTGCTAATGGTTGCCGTTTGTGCATTTGTGCTCCAACTTACAGTACGCACTGAGCGGTGATCCGGCAAAACCGTGCTACGTGCTCAGCTACAAGGGGCTGATGATTATGCTGGATTGTGGCCTCTCGATAAGCTCGGTCCTGAACTTTCTACCGCTGCCACTGGTGCAAAGCCCGAAGTTTCAGTGTTTGCCCAATTGGAACTGTCGCGACTCTGATATTCAGCTTGAAGATGGGGTATGTATGGGGTGAACATCGCCGTAGCGTTCCATTGTTTACATTCTGTCCCTTCGTGCAGGAGATAAAAGAATGCTGCGGTTGTGCGTTCGTCAATTCTGCTCCGGAGTTTGTTCCACCGTTGGAAAAGTTGATCGATTTCTCCGAGATCGACGTGATTCTCATCTCGAACTACACAAACATGCTTGCGCTACCGTACATCACCGAGGGAACCGGATTTTGCGGGACGGTTTATGCTACCGAACCTACGCTTCAAATTGGTCGTTTCTTCCTCGAAGAGCTGGTGGAATACATCGAAGCATCACCGAAAGAAAGCACCGCTAGAATGTGGAAAGAGATCCAGCACCAGCTACCGGTACCGCTGAACGATGTGTTTAAGCCTAAGAACTGGCGCCATCTGTTCAGCATGGATGCGGTGAACAGAAGTTTGGCACGTGTGCGAATGACCGGGTACGACCAGAAGCTGGACATATTTGGTGCACTGCAGGTAACACCGATTAGTTCCGGCTTCTGTCTTGGTTCGAGCAACTGGACGATCGTGTCGGGACAGGAGAAAATTTCCTACATCAGTGGTTCGTCCACACTAACCACACATCCGCGCCCGATCAATCAAACTGCACTTAAGTACTCCGATGTGGTGATTATGACCGGGCTGACACAAGCACCCCACGTGAATCCGGATGCAATGCTGGGAGAGCTGTGCATGAACGTGATGATGACGCTACGGAATGGTGGATCAGTGCTGATACCCTGCTACCCGTCCGGTGTGGTGTACGACCTGTTCGAATGTCTCTCGGTCAGTCTGGACAATCAAGGCTTCACGCAAATACCGATGTTTTTCATCTCACCGGTCGCCGATAGCTCGTTGGCCTACTCAAACATCTTAGCCGAGTGGCTCTCAACGTCCAAGCAAAACAAAGTTTACATTCCGGATGAACCATTTCCGCACGCAAGCTTGGTAAAGAATGCAAAACTGAAGCACTTCAAGCACATCGACTCGGAGGGCTTCAGCACCGAGTTCCGACAGCCTTGCGTAGTGTTCTGCGGTCATCCAAGTCTGCGGTTCGGTGATGCGGTACATTTTGTAGAGCTGTGGGGCTCGAATCCACTGCACACCATTATCTTCACCGAACCGGACTTCCCGCACATGCAGGCACTCGCACCGTACCAACCGTTAGCCATCAAGACGGTCTACTGCCCGATAGAAACATCCCTAAACTTCCAGCAAGCGAACAAGCTCATAAAGGAACTGAAACCGGGCGTGCTGGTAATACCGGAAAATTACACCCAACCGCCAGCGATAGCACCCCAAAAATTGGATCTCGTCATTGACCCGATACCGGACAAAATGATCATCAAGTTCAAGCGGGGTGAAGTAATCAAGCTGCCGTTAAAGCGAAAGCGCGGACGCGTCTACCTTAACCCTAAAATGGCCAAGGCAATAGTACCGCAGGAAGTGCAACCCGGTGTTACCGTTTCCACCGTTACCGGTTTGCTGCAGGTGAAGGACAACATACACGATCTACTCCCACTGGAACCGACCAGGGAAGAGCTGGCCGACGAACACAAATCGAAGCCTTCCGGTCCACCCCAACCGTACAGCCAGCTGCGAACCGTGCGCTACGAATGGGGAACGCTTGACATTAACCTGCTGCTGAAAAAGCTCGCCCAGGATGGTTTTACCGATCTGAAGGTGGAGCAGGGTAGTGCGGAGGAAGTGACGCTTGTGCTACCGTCCGAAGATACGATCATAAAGGTGAGCGAGAAAAGTACCGAGATTGTCTGTGGTGGCAAGCAAAGTCTTCGGTTAAAGTTGCGCGATTTGTTGCTACAGTGTGTGCAAAGTTTTTAAACGGTACGAGTCGGCACAAATACTATAAGCTGTATAGTGTAACAATTGTAATATGAACGAATAAATTTTCGACGCAGATATTAAGCCTGAGTTGGCTGATCATGTGTAGATTTCGGGAAATAATTTAGTTTTGATGAGAAAAAAAAATACTTTATGTTCTATTGTATGAACAGCACGTTTCTGAAAGTTAATGTTACATCCTGGCATGCGAAGGACCTTCCGATGCGAGCCAAACCTTTCGAGTCCGTATGTGAAGAACAGTGTAAGAGTCACTGTAATTGCTAGTTCTAGAGCTGCACGTTTGCTTCAATATTGCCTACTGATAAGCTTAGAACGGCCCTCGATCGTCAGCAATTTATAGTAATGTTGCAGTGGGCCAATATCGCTTGGCGGTGGCCCACTTCAATTCTGGATCTCCTTGATTTTATCTGTTGGATAGTCAGTCCTGCGTACCGGAGAATAATTTAATGAAATTTGATAAAGCCCCTGTCATGCCAAGGAACGAGGACGCCTCTAAGAAGGGAACCTCGCTAAACAGACTTCGTTTATGTTGTCTCGTGCAAAAGATCTCGCGTTCCAATTGGGCTCGTTCAATTTAAGGACCCAGCTCTAACGAGAGTCTTTGTCACAGAACGTCACCCATAATAGTCTTGATCACCGGACCAAATAGGGTATATTGTTAAGTTTAATAAACGTTAACGCTCGCGTCATAAGATGTCACATGAACATGAATATCAGATACAAAAAAAATCCCCATAGCGAAAAAAATTACAGCAAGTATATGTTTATTACACACTGATAAAAAAGACACTGCAAAGACTCAACATGTCAGTACCTTGGAAGCATATCCTCCCAGCTGTAGACGAACAGTTCGATCCTCATGCAAAGCACCCGCTTGCGATCGCTCTCGCCCACAAAATCGATGCGCCAAAATTTGCTAACATGCGGTGAAAAGTACCTGGAAAACGTAAAGCTTTCCTTTAAAACACACATCAATTACTATTCAAACCTTCACCTACCGGAACGGTTTATAGTCCACCAGTGCGTCGTTGATTCTATGCACTCCCTTGGTAAAGGGACACTCCAACGGTGGTACACTGCGGCCTAGCACATCTCCCAACGAACTGTTGCGCTGCTCGTCAAGAAACCTACACACATCTCCAACGTTAACCGGTGGATCCACAAAAGGCCTACAGTGTGTCGTGTTCTGACAGATCTCGATCGATACGGTGCCCGTCGTAGCTTGTGTAATGTTACGCCGTACCCGCAGCACACCGCTCAGCACGTAATGTGTGTGGTTTCGCTGTACGATCCGCATATCGGCGAGAAAAATGGCCAAATCGGGGTGCCAACGACACTGGCCGATTCGATCGAGAAAAAGCGAATGCTTCAGATCGGGCTCCAGACCGGACTTGATGCCGTTGTAAAAGTACTGCTCGGTGAGTGGTATACCACCCGCTAGTACTATTACCACCGCGAACAGTGTTGTAGTGCTGTTCGGCGGGAACATAATTTCGGTAATGAGACACATAATAGCTGTCTACCTGGGTATTTAAATCCGATACCACTCGATCTCGTCAGACCGATGGCGCAAGATAATCAGGTTAATTAGGCAGAATGGTTTAATTGAGAGCTTATAGTGGCAGTCGAAATTAGGCAGTTTTGAGGCTCATTTGTATCAGGGTCATCGTCATGGTCAAACGCACGTGCTTGGTGTTCCGTGCGTTACTGTGCGTTGGTATAATTTGCACACCAACAATCGACGGTGCTCAGGACATCTTCTCCATACTGAAACCGGGCAATCCGCTTGGAACGATCGGACGTAAGAAGCTGTTCGTGACCCGGGTCGGTCAGTGTGTGGGCAAGAAAAATCTTCCCGTGTATGTGCCGGATATGCGCATTACGGCGTACAATCGGACCAGCTACGTTGTCAGCGGTGAGGCACACTTCCGGGAGGACGTCCCGCAATATCGGCTCTCGGTGGCAATCAAGCAGTGTGACGATATACGGGCAACGGTCAACTGTCGGCCGTTTCTGAGCAACATCGTCAACGCGGACGGTTGTGCGCTGCTGCAGGCATCCGGTGCGATGTATAACGAATATCTGCAAAAGTTCCAACCACCGCTCAAGTGTCCATTTTGGAACGGGACGTACGTGATGGGCGCAACGTTGGTAGACGATGCATTGGTGAAGTAAGTGCGGTGAGAACACATTTGGTAACACCTTTTGAATGTGGTTTTCTTCTTCCGGCAGATATTTACCAGGTTCCGGGAGCACCTTTTGGGAGGTACGAATGACGGGCCGGGTAAAGGAGCGTTTAATGTTTTGCGTAGTCATGCAGCTGAATGTTAGACCCAAAAAAATGACCACTAACCGCAACTGAGCGGAATGATGACAGCAGGAAGCTTCTATACAGTAGTAATAGATTGCACACAGGTCAAATGAGTTGTAACACAATAAATTGCAATTTTAGAACAAAAGTAACGGAATATTTAGCGTTATTTAATATAAATCTAGAGCCATTTAGCGATATTCAATATAAGTCAAAGAAGTTTGCTCTTGCGACAAGTTGACGAAAGACTCATTCGGAACGCTAGTGCCAGATGTATAACAAATGACTATGATCTAACTAGAACCTCTGTGCGCCTAAAAGTCTGCAATTCTTGCCGCAACATAATCCTGTTAAAAATTACCGGCTATTTTAAATTGTTACGCCAGCTTTGGTTTCTTGAGCTCAGACGCAACTGGTTCAATGCATTAACGAAGTAGCCTTTGCTACATTAGTCAGATCGGGTGTAAATTATTCTGTCTTCGCCGCCAACCGGAACAGATTCAAATTCAAAATGGAAGAACAACCAATTTGGGTAAGTTTCAAATGCAGTTGTGCTGGAATAAACACACGTATAATACAATGTTGCCTTTTTTTGTTTGAAGAACAATTTTGCAGAAATGCTTGGTGGAACGTTCATCACCGATTGGCTGCAAACAGTCGATGTGCTCTCGGTGGTACTCTTCACCTGCGGCGTAACACTGTTCTACCTCGTAATGAACATGGCCCTTCGTATATTTTCGCTACTCTTTTGGCCAGCGGTAGTAGTGATCGGTTTGCTGGTGGGTACGTGTTAGCTAAAGTTTTAGTGAATTTTTTTAATAACACTACCTATCCCAATGTTTTCACAGTTTTTTCGCAATGAATCCTTTGCCGCCTTAGTAACGGAAAGCGTCAAACGAATCTCGCAATCGGCACTACACGAAATGCTTCCCGCACAATGAGTGTATCAAAATCGAATTCGTTAAATAAAATAATTTTATTACACTAAACAATTTTGCATAATCTCACAAAAAGTGGTGTTCAGTTCATTTTAGCACATTTGCCACAAACAAATCGTATCCGGAAAGGTAGTTCACCACAAAGTACATCTTTTCTGCACACCACAGAAAGAAGTACCGAAAGCCCATCACTACCAGCATCAACAGTTCAATGAGTGGCTGTAAAAGAAGGTCGATAAGGATAAAGTACCAACTAATAATGGCAGAAGGAAGATTCCTTCGAGGGGGGGGGGGGTTACCTCGGAAAGCAGCAATGTCGAGACAATTATCTTTTCCGCACAGTACAACAAAAACCCGGCACTAGTCACGAGCAGAAAGAGTGTAAGGGCGGCCAAAAACTCCACCAAACGGACAGCAACCGGCATTTTGATAGTGCTACACCGGACTACGGCAATCGTGAAGGAGATTCTTCAACGATGGGTTCTTTTGCTAGTTTGACATATCTCTCTGGCTACTAGACTTGTTTTCAAAACCCCACTTTCAGAAAATGCTTAATTTCGCAGTCTAGTTTAACGTTCGATTTTTAAGTATTTCGAAAGAACTTGCCTCGAATGTCAGCCCTCAAATCGAGCAGTTTTCTAGCGAATGCGTGGCGTGCAACAAGTTTCGGTTGTTTATCCACCACAAGCCAGCCAGGGCGCGCATTGAGCCAGTTTCGTGTGCTTCATTCCCTGCCGTGGGAATATCTCTTCCAATCATCCGGAGAAGGGCGAACCCTACTAACCCGAATTCAACCGCGCAAGTCCCGGTAGAACCACACGAGCGTACACGGAATGTAAACAAATGGATACCACCCCCACCACAGGCCAATATTGGTCACCCACACTTACCACGCAGAATCGAAACGGCACGTTGTTGTTGATTCGCGACGCCGAGCACGTGTCCTGCGATCGTGTTTATGTCCCGTGCGCGCCTTTTTCTCGCAGCTGTCACACATGTTGATTGTTTACGTCCGTACCCGTACGGCATGCGTACACCGTAGGTACGCGTGTCCCGCACTTTTCTTCACACTCACACACACACACGCAAACTACCGAGTGGAGCCCCATTTCGGGAAAAGCTCGCCGCGTACGTACTGCGCAGGACCGACCGAGAATCGAGAAACTTCACTTTTCACACGCAACACTTCAGCATCGCAGGAGCTGCTGCTGCCGCTTGCAAACTGTCTTGCGAACTGTCAAAGTGCACACGGTGAGAGCGAAGCTAGGCAGCGGGAGCGCTGGTCCGGGTGAAACAGGGAGCGCGGGTTGACTGAGAAAAAAAGATGGACGCCATTGTTGAAGTTTGCTGCTGCTGGCGCTGGTGCTACTGCTGAACGGGTTGACTTTTCCTGCTCCGTACACGACCCGTGACGATGGGAGCAATTTTCCGCTGCTAAGAGTGCGCACGTGTGCGATGGTAAAACTGTGTGTCGGAATCGCTTGCGGACGGTACGAGCTAGTGCGCTAGGGATCGATTTTGCCGTGTCGCGGATCGAACGGGAACTTTTCTGTTTCGTTACGATTTTGTTCGGGCAGCAGGAAGTGTGTGCGGACGGGAGGGCCGAGCTTGAAGTGATTGGGGGGAAAAAAGGCACCAGAGCACCAGGCAGGTTGAGTGTGCAGGAAGCTTCAAGTGTCCAGTGTGGTGTTGTAAAACAGAGCAATCCTTTGTTTAAACGTAGCTAGAAGCTTATATTAGTGGTGCTGGTTCAAGAGGTTGGTGGAAAACAGTGTGAAAATTGCCACTGCTCCCAACCTAGTTTTCCCAGCCCTGCTTCCCTATACGTCACACCAGCAGCACCAGCGTGTCTCTGTGTGTGTATGTGTGTGTTTGGTGGTGGAAAATTACTTCATAGTTTCTGTCACTGGCACTGCTGTCCCATCCCCATCGGTCGTTCTGGTCGTCCATTCCTGAATGTGATGTCCGTGACTGGCGTGTACTGGCAGAGTGCGTGCCTGTAGCAGGACAAAAACCCGACCGTCAGCATTACAGCGTCCTTTCCCAGCCAGTGACCAAAACAGAGTACCGCCCAGCGAGCACAAAGCAAAAGTGGTCGCTAGTGCCGAGGTAGTGTCCGTGGAACATCCGATACCTGGGTCCATCGGCGACGATGTTGTACATAGGCGGCAGAAGTAGCTGTGGCATACTAGCTTTCACGTTTCTACTGTTCTTTGCAATCTCCATTACCCGTAGTGCCGATGAGCCAACGACAACAATCAAGTACAACGTGTAAGTAGCAGTACTTTCAGTAGCAGCTTCAAAGTCAGGGACCAGTCAGGCATCGTGATGCATCATCGTCTTCTTTCTATCTCTTCCAGTGTCCAAGCCTGGGCGGCCAAACTCGGCGGTGAACTGTGGCATTTGGGAGATTTTATAACTAGGCGAAAGGAGGTGGAAGAGGTACGTCATATCCGCCACCCGAACAGCTTTGTCAGCTGTTTGTGGCCACAAAACTCGTACGAGCACTGCCGAAGGATAGCATGCGATGAATTGAAGGAAGCTTGTCGTTTTTATTCATGAGTAATCATAATGATATGCCCCCCCCCCCGTAATAAGCTTGCGCTAGAGCGGGACGGTGGAATAGAGGAGAGCCATCCATATCTGACACCTCATGATGGTATCGATTTTTGGTCCGTCTAGCTCGCACACACTTGACAAGCAGCGTGCGACGGTCGGAGGTGCAGCAGCCGCCAAGGCTAGGTTCCCGGACGTACGCGCACGTGCTTTTCGTGTGCGAATTTGTACACCGTACGGCTGGATGATGATGTTGCCTCAAAATTTATCCACTATCTTTCGGCGTGTCTCTACGAAAAAGCAAACTGACTGTAAAGACAGAAGACACGATGATGGAAGACCTTTTTTTTCTCTGTTCGTCTTTTTGCAGAGTTTTAAACAAGCACAAGTAGTTAGCAAAAATGGACAAAAAATTGTCGAGGAGATGGCCAAGGATCTCAAGTACATGATGGATGCGAAAGTGAGCGCCGTGAAGGTAAGATTTTGGGATGTTTTCTTTCGATTTCGTTTCTATTATTAAAAACTCGCCGCTACTCTGAAAAGTCGGTTGTTATTGATTTTAATTTGCTAATGCCAAAGGGGGATTTTGATTCCAGGCGGCTAGGTTTGGAAATCGGGGTGCTTTGGTCTGCCACATTTCGGTATCGACGACACGTGATGAAACTAGTAATGTGCCACATGAGAAATTCATGAGAGATTATTTGTATAATTGAAAACATTTTGTTGTATCATGGGGCTTCAACTTAATAAGCAGTATTGATTTAGGAATCATTTTAATAGAATTGGCTCCATGCCGAACCAATGTTATTTATTTACTTAAGTTATTTTTATTCCTTAGAAACTTCTACAACGATACGTGATTATAGGACGATCTAAACAATTATGTTCCCACGAACTTCCAATTGCTTTGTTTACTAAAATTAGCCATAATCAGACGGTTAATTGAACCCATCTAAACAAGCATCATAAATGTTCAAAATTACACTTAATTGCATAGTAACAGGCGCACCATCGAGTGTGACTTTTCCAACAAACGAACCATTTTTAAATGACCTTCCAGTGAGTTGCCTGTTCACTCATTCACCAACCCAGCAAGCATGCAGATTTACTTGTGGACATTCCACACCCTGCTTTGCATCTTCCCTTTGGTGTATCCGGCTCAACCCGGCGTACTACGTGCGCTCGACGCTGGTTCCATTTTGAAGGGTTTCGCATCGCGCAGGATTGTGCCGAAGCGGATCGGGCAATGTGTTGGGCAGGATAAGTTACCCATTTTCCTGCCCGATATGCGCATTGGAGCACACAATCGAACCCATTCTACCGTTGCCGGTGAAATAGTGTTTCGGGAAGATTTTCCAACCGGCTGGGCAGTAGAGTTATCGGTGAAACAGTGCGCAGATCTGCAGGAACCCGGCAGCTGTCGGGTGTTTTTGAGTCAGCTCCGGCAAAACGATATTTGTGGCTGGATTGCATCGAAGCAGTCGACACACGGGAAGTACTACAACACGATCAGTCCGAAACCGGTATGTCCATTCCGACGGGGCGTGTATAATGTGTCTGAACAGCTAGTAGATGACGAGGCGGGCAAATATCTTCCCGGCGTGGGGAACACCTTTTGGGAGATTACGATCACGGGAAGTCGGAAAGAGCGGCAAGTCCTTTGCATCGTTGTGCAGTTGAATATTCGACCGAGAAAGCGTGCATGAGGAGGTGGTTTAGTAATGATTAATTGAGGATTTCAATAAACACAACTTTGAGCAATGGAATGGAGGACAAAGTACCCGGCTGAACTGAAATACGGTTATTACTTTTAAATGATGTACCTTAATTGTATGTGATCACGTAATTATGGCTTGTTGACATTCATTACCCATCTGTTGTTAAATTGCCCTCTGACGGATGGCCATTTCGGGAATTTTGAGTTTAAAAAATCGGAGGACTAAAAAATAAAACTATTCGTTGAACTGGAAGTCAAAGAGGAGGGATGTATAGATAGAGATGTAAAGGTAGACGACGTTATAGACTCGTTTTTATGCTTAAAATTTATTAAACCCGTAATAAAACAAATAAAAGGTTTTTTTAGACACATATACTCAATTTAAACCCAATTCTGTCCCGTAGCGCATCATGGATACGGCGGAAAACACTGCCATATCGTTCGACGAGGAACCGGTGAACCAAAGCTTCCAGTACTACAACGCGAAGCAGATGATCGAGCCGGGTGAAATCATTACCACACCGATCCCGATGATCGACGAAGATCCGGCCGACATCACCACACCGATACCGCCGAAAGAGATCGTACTGACGAAGAAGCGTCACTTCTTCAACGAAGCCGTCAACACGACCGTCAGCTCGGTGCACGTACCGACGAACGTGTACGACCGGGCGACCGAGGTGATCAAGGCGATCAAATGGTCGGAAGCGCTGGACTCCATCTTCTACAACAACTACATCGGCGACCCTACCCTCACGTGGCAATACTTTGGCAGTTCGAGCGGTTTCCTGCGCCAATTTCCCGCTACCAAGTGGGAACAGGATCCGGTCGATCTGTACGACTGCCGGCTGCGGTCGTGGTACATCGAAGCGGCCAACAGTCCGAAGGATATGCTGATCCTGGTCGACAGCTCCGGGTCGATGACGGGCCAGCGGAAGGACATCGCCAAACACGTCGTCTCGAACATCCTCGACACGCTCGGACCGAACGACTACGTCAACATTTTCACCTTCTCGGAAGAGGTGGCGGAAGTGGTGCCGTGCTTTCGCGATACGCTCGTGCAGGCGAACATGGGCAACATTCGCGAGCTGAAGCTCGGTATGGACAACATAGAAACCAATGAGATCGCTAACGTTTCAGCCGCCCTCACCAGGGCGTTCGAGTTGCTGGAACAGTTCCGGGAAACCCGCAACGGGGCCCGGTGCAATCAAGCGATCATGTTGGTCTCGGATGGTGTTCCATACAGCTTCGACGAGGTGTTCGAGCAGTTTAACTGGAAGGAGCTACCGTTCATACCGGTGCGCGTCTTTACCTACCTGATCGGGCGCGAGGTGGCGGACGTGAAGGAGATCAAGGAAATGGCCTGCCGGAACCAGGGCTACTACGTGCACCTGAGTACGATGGCGGAGGTGCGGGAAGAGGTGTTAAATTACATACCGGTCATAGCGCGCCCGTTGGTGCTGAACAAGCGGGAACATCCGGTCGTCTGGTCGGAGATCTATGCCGATGTCGAAGTGAGTGATCATCGGCAGTTTCTGATGTGAAGTTTAGTATCTGAATATACATGTTGTACTTTTTTGCAGGATCCCAAAATGACCGACTGGTTGTGGGAGATTAAGGAACGAGCAGAACAGAAGGAACGCTTCATCGACTATCGGAAGAATCGGGTGTTGTTTTACTCGCCGGAAGAACAACATCGTCGGATGATCATGAAGCAGCGCATGGTAAGTGCTTTTTGTGGCCAGAAAAGCAAAATCTTAAATTCGGATTAGTTAGTGCTCGATTGCCTTTGATTTGTTAGAATAGAGTTGAAATAAAATCGCCTATTTATGCCGATTATCCTAAGGCGTCCTCTAGAGGATTTAAGGGATTTATGTTGATACTACCCCTATTCCAAATAGTGTAATAAAATTTGGTTTTCCCTGCTTTTTTTTTGTAGAACCAAGACCCGTACTCGAACAATCAGAAGTACAACTTCATGACGACCGTCTCGGTGCCAGTGTTTGATCGGCGAGAGAATGCGGTAAGTGCAGCATGAACAGCTAAGCAATTTACTAGGATTCATTGCAGATACCCAAGTCCGTCATCCGTAAACGGGAAAGGTAAATTCTGCCCAAGGAGAACATCTCACCATACGTTCGCTTCGTTTTTTGGGCATCGCCAATGAAACAAATTGTTTACACATTTTTCTACTACCTTTGTGTGTTTCATTTTTCAAATCATTCCTCTTTCACTCACTCACTAACATCGTTTCGGCTGCTTCTTTACGTTAAAATGCGTTTTATTTTTCTACCACAATTTATCAGACATTTCTTTACAGTGTGAGGCTGAGTTTTGAATGCGTGTAGTCGGTTTTTTTTAGTTTCGTTCTGCATTTGTTTTGATGTTTTTTATGAAACTTTAATGATTCTATATTTTTCCCGTTTTTTTTTTGCGCGCGCTACGATGAATCTCTTTATACACGTTACACCTGTACACGTACCTTCGTACTCCCATATAACGCTTTTATTGTGCATCAAAAACCGAACCTACCGGTCGTACGGATGGGTATATATGCTTACCAACTGTGACCGTTAAAACGAACGCGTGGATTGCGTACGACTGAACTTAAGAACATCACCGAAGACATACTGATGAACGAGGCATACTGGGTGACGATCACGCGAGAGGTACTTATACCGCTAAGGAGCCCTTTAGACACACACACAAACACACATAGTCGTGCGAGCGAAGCTAGTTACTTGCCACCATTGTGTATCGATACGTTACGAGTTTGCCAGTTTGGGGCAGTATGCAGAACCAAAGCGTATAGTTGAGATGAAGTTCATCCCCGTTGTTACTTTCGTACACGTTTGCCGTATCCTAGTGCCGTTGTTTTGAAAGCAGTTTTCAACTAGGAACGTACCAAAACCCTAGTTCCGAGAGTATTTTAATCGTAAACCCTTATCTATAAACGTTTACCGCCGTGTACTGGCCAGTTACTAAGGTTGCCGTTTGCAACGAACGTATAGCGTGTTAGCGTACATTTGCTAGAGTATTTCACGGTTTCGTTTCTTCACAAATAGTACTAGCTCCTACATGTAAACGTAGGCTCACATCTAGCTGCAGCTCTAAAACCCGGTTGATGGAATTACGTTTGACTAAATCCATGCGTTTAGAGTAAAAGCTGCAAATTAAAAACAAAAGTAATGTTCTAAAACTCTTGTACTAAACATTAACCACCTAGTGGGGAGGTACGTGCTCTGATGCGTGGGCAAGTTGGATAGATAGGTTTTTTCTTCTTCGTATAATCCTATAATCTTTCAGTAGTTTTCAGTGACAATGTCTTTCATCAATGCGTGTGTGTGTGTGCTGCGTTTCAATTACATACATATACATATATTTGCGTGTGTTTGGTGTGTGCGTGCGTACGTGTTTTGCAAAGTTTCACAGTTACTAGAGGTACAGTGTTCGAATGAGTTTTCTTCTCCCACCCTTTTATGTATCAGGGCGTTAAAGACGCTAAGTACAACAAAACAAAACAAAAAACACACAGAAACAAACTTACAAACACAAACGTCAAACACAGCTGCTACTGGGCAACTGTTGATGTACACTAGTTTACATTTTATAGCTTAGTACTTTTATGGTAAGAATTTTATTATCATTAGGTTTTACTTTTATCTACTTTTTTTCGGCCCTATTTAGCTCCACAATACGATCATATGATATCTGCATCATAATACCATTGTTACAAATTTAATGGATTAATCTGTTTATTATTTTTGATTTTTTAAAAAATATATTAAGTATTGTGGAAAAACGGCATCGGACAATATCGCATCGGACATTAACGTGACAATACGGCATCGGACCGTCATATTTAATAAATAAAAAAAAAATATATATATATTGTGGAAAACATACGAACAGAAAACAGTTTTTATAGCATCCTATGCGTTCTTCTGTTATATATTTTATTTCTGAGTACTTAACGGCTCAAAAAAGCTTTTATAAAATGTCCATAGATGGCGCTACAATCACTGACTAATTAGCGATTGACCGATGTGTATCGTTTAACCATAATTTTTATTTTACTAAATTTTCAAAAAAACTTTAAAAAAACTGTCATTTTTCTAATACGAATTCCATGAAAAGTTATTAAAAGTTATTATTTTATTTGCATTGCAATGCAGTTTTGTTACACACTTTATCACAATTAACATTAATCACGCTCACTTTCACTCATCTTCCTTCACGAATCTCCATCGTCATAAAGTACTTTAAACGCATCACTCCTCTCATCCTGTTGTTATGATAATGTTTCGTTATGGATCGTTTTAATCTTAGTACTTTCCCCTTTCAGTAGTGCGTTTTTGATTCACAGTTTTTGAGCGGTTTTGTATTTTTCTTAAACACAAAAACCATTCCCTCATTAGCACTCTCGTTTCATCTAGCTTTAGTTTTAAAGCATAGACAGTTATTTAACGTTGAAGTTTCACTATCGTTCATCTAATGGGTTTTTTTCTTCTATTTACTATAAGTACATTAGTATACGACATTTTTGACAACCAAACAGTCTAGAATGTAGCAGCGCTAGTAATACGATTAAAAATGAACAAAAACGTGTTATGGTGTAAATGCTAAACCAATTTCATGTTTTGAACCCATGCAGACGCGGGTGGCCAACATACTTGGCGTAGCTGGAGCCGATGTGCCAATAGCGGAAATTAAAAAATACCTTAAACCTCACCTGGTAAGCAAGGGTTGTGATGACAGCGATTTGCGTTGGTTTTTTAGCTAACTGCTGATACGTTTACTCTCGCTCTTCCATATCAACTAGCTTGGTGTAAATGGATACGCCTTCATTGTCACTAACAATGGCTACATCCTGACGCATCCAGACTTCCGTCCAGTGGTAAGCATCGCCGATTCGCTTTGGTAGCGAACATTTCTGACGATTATTTCCATGCTTGTTTCTATTCGTTGCGGACAGTTTCAAGATATTCTCAAGCCAGCCTATAACACGGTCGACATGATTGAGGTCGAGTTGACCGATGACGACCAAGGGCCACGAGATTTCAATAACATGCTGCTTAATGTAAGTTTTCTTCAAAACCAGTTGAAGCCGGCACTAATGATGGCACTGAATCTTTTTGTTCCGATTCCACAGATGCGTGAATCTATTATCAACCAGTCTACTGGAGCCAAGTGGATACGTGTGAAGTACCACTTTGACGAAATGGTACGTAGCTTAAGCCATCCCCCGCCTCCGAATGGTTCTGAGAACCGGCGTCTTATTTTATTTCACATGCATTTTCACAGAAACGGGTTTCGCGTACCAAACGCCAGTACTACTGGACACCAATTAAAAACACCCCGTTCACGCTGGTGGTTACGTATCCCGAGACGTACGGCGTCAATCGGCTGCAGATACGCACGGAGGACGAGATCCACCGTATTCACGCTAAGGGCAGCAACGTGGCCAGCTTCTTCAGTGGCAACAATTGGAAAATTCATCCCGACTGGTAAGCGGTTCGGCGATGCGAATCACTGTAATCAAACCCCACAAAATGATATCATTTCTCTGTCCTTCTCTCTCTCTCTCCTTCAGGGTGTACTGTAAATATTTAAACGAACACCCGAACGAAACGTTCGGTACGCCGGAGCTGGAGTTAAAGCATTTTCTCGAGCGCATGAAGCTCGGTGGCTGGAAGTGGCCCTCAAACCGCACGCCTCCCCCACCCGAACATGCCATGTTCTGTAAGTTCTGCGCGAATGGAACGTTCGCCTCCATACATGTTAGCTTAGTGATGTACGAGCGAGTCGATCGCGAAACTCTTCGCTCGTCCCAAATACGTTCGGAATCCGTTGTCATTTCTCTTTGTGTGTGTGTGTGTTTTTCCTGCTGTCTCTGTTTACTGTTTCCGCCTATTCTAGACCGTTGGTTTACCGGTTTACGTTTTGTTTTGTATATGTTCGCCTCGTTCGTTCCTTATTCGATGGGTCGAGCAACATTCATTTGTGACTCATTATGAATTTTACATGTTAATATCGTTTACGTTTTGTATTTTCTACTACCGTTTTTTGTGTTTCAAAAAAATCGGTTTCCATGTGTTCCATTTCATGTGTTTGCTTTCTTTCCATCTGTGTTCGATAAAAAAATGTAGGCGCCTCCACCCTTCTGTCTTGAACGGCAACTTGTATGAGTTGCGACGCGCTCCCTGTTGCAACTGCCATCTTCCTGTTGTCTGTTTTTGCGTTCTGAAATTGAGTAATTATAATGGCTTTCTTTTTTCCCATTCTTTTCTCTTCTCTACACACCTCTTCACGTTTCCGCTTCACGTTTTCATGGACCATGAAACTCGTGACGTCTACTACTATAATCTCAACATCATCGTCATCATTCGTCGGTTTCCTCCAACAACACATTACCAAACCCCACAAAACTCGATGTGTGCCATTCTTCTGTGCCTGCGTGTTGTGCCTTCGCAAACAAACAAACAACCAAACCAATCCATCACATCACCAACCTTCTCAACCGTGCGATCGTTACTGTAAACTAAATATCGATGCTTTTCTACCGTGTTGATGTCACCGGGCATTTATTGGTGTTTAATATTGCTATTTCTCTCCTTTACACTCGCTGTCCGCACACTCATGCTCGTGTTGTGCTGTGTGGTATTGCATCTCTTCACGATTGTGCTCGAATTGTGTACTTTCTGTGTCACGCACCCGTACAACCTACATCACTAAACGTTTTGTGTGGTTTTTGATCGTTCACTTCTCTTTCTATCTCTTTCTTGGTTCGTTGGTGTCGATATCCGTTTCTTTCGTACCTACTTTGACTCGTGCGCTTCGATGAAATCGTGTTACTCACTGTGGCTTTTGTTAATGCAATGAATGGCGCCCCCAATTGTAATGAAACGTGATTTACCTCCGTTTTCTTTCGGCTTTGAACGGCTTCACCGGGCAATGGCTAAACCGTGTGCAGCTAATATAACGGGCAAATTGCCAGAGAAGGATTATTATTACTGTGAGTAAAGCAACGCTCGTCGTTGAATCGTTGATTTGCAAAGCACGTATAAATCACGAGCATTTATCACACCACCACCACCACCACCACCAGAGTCCCTCGTTACCACCTTGTAAACAGTTTTGTTTTCCACTAGCAACAGTAAACTTCGTTTTTGGACTGTAGATTTTCCAGAGTACCAAGCAGTTTGGTCGAAAACAAGCCATGTTTTTTCGTTAGAGTTTTTATCAACATATTTGAAGTAGTTTTCCTAAGGTTTACACGAGAAGAATATATTCTACTTTTATATTATAGTTTTTCTAGCCAACCTGTACATGACGTACGATATAAAACCATCATTTCAGGACCATCCTTTTTCTCCTTCAATTACTCTTACTCTTAAATTGTTCATTTTTTATTGAAGAATAGGTTTCTTGCTAGAATTAATGTGAGACAAAAATTAAACTAATTTTCATGAATCAATTTGGATATTTTTTGATTTGTAATTATTGTACTCAATGGAGACGCCTGGTGAGCTGTTCATGAAGCACCAGGCGCCTCCATTAGAATATGATAAAATGTTTATTTTTAGAGGAGGTTAAACAAATATTAGAGTTATAGATTGCCTTAAAAATAACACACAAGTTTTACACTAAAAACTACGGACCATTGCACAACAAAATCTTATTCGAATGCTTTCGATAGTGTCTGATGTTTAGCATGCAACAATGGTACTTAGCAGAGTTCTAGAGTGCACAACCAATAGTTTCACCCCGATTTCGATTATTCCTTTGCTCACCTTGATAAGTATATGTTTTCACTCTCCTCGTACCTTCTGCACTCCTCATGTCCTCAAGTCCCTAAGTCTACCAATCGTTTGTTCACCTTCGTTAGGGAGGTCTGTCACATTACGTTTTGTGGAATGGTAGTAGCAGCACAATGTCTACGGCACCTACTAACAGCACCCACCCAATCGTGTTTCACAATTTCCCACCCTTTTTGCGAATGCGTCACCAGTGTTGTACAGTCGGTTCTATTACACCCCTTCTTTCGAATAGTTGTGTTTGTTCACCTAATCACCTGATTTTATTATTACTATATGCTGTGTATTTCTTCACTGTTTCTCTCTCTCTCAGTCTTTCTCACTTCCACCACTGATCTCTTAGAAAATATCGTTTTATTTTGCATTTTGTGTGAGCACTATCACCTTTTTTAAACATGCATATGTGTGCAATTTTTGTCTCTTTCATTTTGGTTTTGAAAATCCACCTTCTAGTGCACCGATACAGCTCCACCGGATCACACCGGCAGTGAGAAAGCAGGCTGTGACTATGGTTTTAGTTAGACATTTGTTTTTTGCACCGATTTTTTCCATTTTTCCATCCTTTTTTTTCAACTCACTGAATCACCGAATAGTTACCCGAAAACAAGCCTTTTTGTGTGTGGTCGATACCTTAGTTTTGCTGTTGGTTTTACGTGTCTATTGATCTTCGTCGCTCATGGGCGGGCGTTTTCCTTCTTAATCTTACAGGCGATCGCGGTTTGATGCAGGCGCTCGTGTATGACGCTAAGGTCACGGAATGGTTCTCCAAGAACGTTAGCGGGAGCGGTGGAAACAAGGACGAGAAAGGGTAAGTGGATAAGATTGTGTAAAAAATCCGAAATTCATTTGTAAAAAAAAAACTATCGATTTTTCCTCGTGGAGCACATTAGTTCTATTGTTTATCCTTTTAAAAATAGCTAATTATGTTCATTTGATCATTTGTTTTTGCTTAAAAAGTTTTATTTATATTACTGCAAGTTACCGCTAAATAAACATCATATTAACACAACAATTCTTTTTCCCCCTTTTCCCATTTTCCCTCTGTATTTTATTACTAATTCTTGCACCGATTGTATTCACGCGTCCACTTCGATAATCATTTCCCCCATTTAAAAATCCGTTCCGTTCACTTCTACTGCGATCGCTGGGCATTGATGTGTACTTTGGGTAAACTAATTTACTGTAATGCTGTATATAAAACATATTTCTCTACCAATCCTCCCTTATACTAATATAACGCTAACAAATTGCTGCTGCTGCTGCTGCTAAAATGTATTTGTTTCGTCCCCGTATCATATAAAACATTCTCAACCTATCCAACATTTGCGCACAAAAACATCCTTTTTTTTGTATTCTTGTACAATTGCCTTCATTTAACACTTTAAAACGGAACAGTCCAAGTCCTATTGCTGTGTTGATGGGTTTGCTGCCAAGGTAATTAAAGAGGACGAATAAAGAGCGTGTGGCAGAACATATTATTTAGATGATTGTGCAAACATATATATTGGAAGCACAGTATTAAGCCGGAGTTTCAATATGTAGCACCGTACTTATTATCTCCTGGTTATTATCAGTATAAAAAACAAATGGAATTTTAATTGAACACTCTTCAACCATTCATTTAGTACAAATAAGCCAAAACGAAGCAACTTAAACGCATTGAACCGCTTGAAAAAAAAAGTATGAAAGGTTTGATAATATTCTATCAGCAGTCTGGAAGAGACATCAATTTTACAGAGCTGGGAAAGCATAGAATTAATCGCACCTTTATTCCACACTAACCGCCTTTCCATCTATTTCCATCCTTTAGGAACGAGTTTAAGCAACGTTTCGGCATCACCGTTTCCTTTCTGGCGACACACTCGGGTTTAACACGATGGCAAGAATATGCCACCGGTGCGGACGAATCCAAACAAGCCGAGTAAGTTTTTTCAACAACTACTATCATGTTCACACCATTCACAACTCTCACTATTTTTTTCTGATTTATTCCAGGCCTGACTTTAGTGAAACGCACAACCGTGCGATCGACGAGGTGTGGTACAAGCGTGCGGTAGAGCTGTACTACAGCAACCGCAACCGGAAGGGGGCGGACGGTGAGAACGGTAAGGACGATAGCGATCGGAACAGCTTCGTCTACTCGGTACCGTTCGATGCGGGCAATCGGAACGATACGCTCGTTACCGCGAGCCATGCCATTTTCCACACGGACGGGACGCGCGAAGCGCCGGTGGCGGTGGTAGGCTTCCAGTTTCATCATTCCGCACTGTACACGCTGTTTAAGAACATCACCAGCCAGTGCGGGCACGGCGATCCGCGGTGCGAGAAGACGTGCTTTACCGGCGATTATCAGTGTTACGTGATCGACAACAATGGGTTTGTGGTGATCAGTGAGCAGCTGCAGGAAACGGGTGCATTCTTTGGTGAGGTGAAGCCGGCGTTTATGCAGCGCCTGCTGGACGATAGCATCTTTCGCAATGTGACCGTGTACGACTATCAGGCGGTTTGTTTCATGCCGAAGGGCTCGATCAATCTCGGTACGGTACTGCAGACGCCGTTGCGTTTGCTCTGGTGGATTCTTACCAATACGCTTTCGTACCTGGTTTGGGTGGTGATGCAACTGTTTCTTAGCCTGGCACAAGCGTACGATGAAAGTAAGTATTGGAGAAAGGGAAAAGTTGCTTGAAAACCCCTAAATGTATGCAATGTGCTTTTTTGTTTGCAGTATACGACACGGGTGCGTATGATGTGGTACCGGAACTGGGCGATCTAGATGATCCAACGCTGAATCGCTACAAGGAACCGGAGTTCAACAAGGTACTGATCAACCGTACCCGGCCGGAGCCGTGCGATCACGTGATCACCCTGTACGAGCTCAACATGGACGTTGATCCGTCAGTGTACACAAAAGAGGCACACCAGTGCGAACGGTACGTTCTGCTCTTGCTTTCGCCAAACCCATTGGATGCTGTTTCTAACTCGTGTTTTACTTCCGCAGACCGTACGTGGTGCTGCCGAT
Source organism: Anopheles stephensi (assembly GCF_013141755.1). Lineage (NCBI taxonomy): Eukaryota > Metazoa > Arthropoda > Insecta > Diptera > Culicidae > Anopheles > Anopheles stephensi. The sequence continues at coordinate 22,082,359 of NC_050203.1, forward strand.
ACCGTCCAGCAATCTTCTGCTGCTAGTGCTGGACACACTCTGCCCACTGCCCACCCATGTGCCACAGCTGTCGACGTGGCCGGTGGAGCACGATTACAATGCTTCGCTCGCTTGCCACAAGGCCCGCAGCGATCCGCTCCCGCGGCGAAGACCACTTACCTGCATCAACAAGCATGCAAATGTAAGTACGGGAGGATGCATTTTTCCACATGTTTGTGTACACTTCTCCTAATCATTTCTTTGCTTGTATGTTCTCCACAGGAAAGTGTGATCGAGCTGTGCGGTGACGGTAGCATACCCAGGTACAACGTTGCTTTACTGCTTGCCCTGCTAGTGTTCGGCCAGTGCATAGTGCAGCGGTGCGCTGCCGGTGGCATCTTCGCTTACCTCTGAGACGCATCGTGAACGAGTCACTTTCCGTTTGTATCGATTCTTTTGACCACAGTGTAGAGACAACCGATGTAGCGTGCTTATTCTAACGGCCGTGCGGTGAATTAATTCCGGATTAGAAGGAGGAGTGGGCGTGAATAGTAAAACACGATCGCAGTGTCATATACAGGAAACAAAAGGGCAAAACCGCGCGATTAACCAACAACCGGGTGACAACATTCAATACGGTGCGAATAATTAGAAAATGATATTTGTTACATTCGGTCCGGGCAGCTTAGGTGGAAAACGTTCAGGGGTACAGCGACAGCGCTGTCCCCCGAGCCGGGATGACTATAGTAAGTAGCGCAGAGGAATGTATTAGTTGTTGATGTTAGTTTCATGTTGTTTAACACAAATTCTATTCTATTGATTCCCGCTGCCGAATCAAATAGCTGTTACTACCATCAACTGTTAGTTTGAATCTATTGCTGTGTTATTTTTTTACACCATAAGACGTTTCATTTGCATTTCTAGCCTAATCTTGTTATACTCATGTGCAACTATTCTTTCGTGATCATGGAACTTATTCGGGTACCGAGTGTGTGTGTGGAATCGATGTAGCACAATATATGTTGCTTAACAAGCTCTCGGCGATATTCGGTTGGTTCTATAGTACCATTTTAGATAAATTAGAGAATATGATAGGTTTTATTACGAGCTACAAAAAACAGGGTTAGCTCAATAAATCGTACAGCTTTAGGTTAGGAATACACAGGAGGTCCTGTTTGGAATATGTCCACCCGGTTGTTGGTTCCGCGTTTTTGTTTGCTCATTGAACCAAAATGTACTGTTAGTAAAAAAAAAGAAAGAGTGCAAATGAACTACCAAACGACGCAAGAAGAAGAAAACATTACGAAACAATCGAAAAACACACTTACATACTCACACAGCAAACAAAAACCGGAACAGCTTATAACGTGAGAGAGAGACAGAGAGAGAGAGAGAGAGAGAGAGAGAGAGAGAGAGTAGGAGGATTAGATAAACCAAACCACTTGTTTCCACAATGTACACACACACACACGACGAATCCACGTTTATCACACAATTTATCGCGAACCGTTTTTGCATTCCTTTTGCTCCTCTAATCGCAACGGAAGAGTTTATTATCACGTGTGTCCAAAGCTGCGAAGCTATTCAACCATAACTACGGGAGAGTGGCGCCATACACTACCAAAAGAAAAAAAAAATTGGCGTCACGATTTTCTTATCTTTGTTACGATAGTAATACGAAAAATGTCGGCCAACTTTTCTTAACGCCTTTGCGCTCCAACACGCGAATTTAACTCCGACACACACACACACACAATGCTTCATTGCCGTTCCTTCTGTGGTATCGTTTGTGTGAAGTTAGGAAGATGCTTGTTGAGGTGAGGCAAAACGGACGGATAGATTCAGTTGATTATTCACATAGCGTTTAATTGCTGCCCATTTGGCAGCAAATCAGCGTCACGAGACAGGGATCCTTTCAGATACTTTACAGCGTATTGGAAGGGGACTAATGGTGGGTCATACGACTTTTACCATGGATCGACCTGGAGTCGAGTTCGTTCCTATAGGTATCGAGTTCGACCCGGCGGTGCAACGAGTTCGGGTGTCGATTACGGGACGACCCCAACTTGTTCGAACTACGAATGCGACCCGTACGATTCCGGAACGCTTACGAATGACTCCGACTCTCTGGAAGGTTCGGGTCGACCCGCCCATCACTAGAGGCGATTTCAATATATCTAGTTACACGAATTTGCTATCAATACTACTACCATTACCTATTTACTATTTAACTACTACGGAGTGCGCAAAAAAAAAAACAGCCACGGAGTCATTTTGCTGTTGTGCTTTCAGCGACTTCTTTTTTACGTTGTTTCTAGTGAAAGATGGATTTTACACGCCCTACCGTAACAATCGCTTCGCGTGCGCTTGCATACTCAATCAGGAAAAACGAGGGGAAATCACTACAAAGGAGCGTTTATTAGGATTTTCGTTTGATCCAATAGTTTTGTTTGTGCATTGAAGAAACGAACGCATTTATGAGTATAATCGAGAACGATAGAGAGGGTCGAAAAGTAAAGCGTAAAACTTTTCGTCTAAAAAAAAACACATAAATCGAGCTACTAACAACAGGGTGACAGGTGACAGGTAATTGCTGCATTACCCTGGGCCCAACCCAACTTTTCCCCCAAATTTGCCTATGGACCTTACCATGCCTACGTAAGAGAGTGTCTACCTCTCATAGCTGTTGCGCAAGGATGTTTAGCAAAGAACAAAAAAAAAACAAGGAAGTTGGCAGGAGTAAAACAAACCCAAATGTTAATATCTCATCCCTGTTTTGCATCCAGGAAGATGGTGGCGTGTATGGAGTAAAGTAAAGTAAAGCGGTTTTTTTTCTTAGAATTTAACAATAATCAATCAAGCGCGACGAAATGTTTGCTTCCCGACTGGGTGTGTGAAAGCAGTGAAAGATTCTTGAACAATGTGACGCAGACAGACGGATGATTCTTTTTGATAGTAGCAATCGAAGTAGGAACCATGATGGTTGGGTGAGGTATTGGCAAAAACTCAACGCGCATAAAAGGAAGAAAATTAAAGTTTGTAAAATAGCGGAAAAGAAAAACACACACACACACACACACCTTAAACCCGTGAAGCAAAAAAAAGACAACTTTACCATTGTCCGCCTATTATCTTAGCTCGCAGTGCGCGCAGATCGAAACACCGGCTAGTGGCCCGGACAAGGATGCAAGGGGAATGCTCTAGCTTTAGAAAAGTAAACCAACAACAAATCAACATTCAATTTGACATTTGTTTTGCCTAGATTTAATGGCTGCGATGTAGCGAACGACGAATGGCCATCTTGCCGTGGCCAGAAGGAAACGATTTAATTCCTTCCCTTACAGTACAGCAAACAAAAAACAAAGGGAATCATAAGAACCTCCTGTTGTAAATTTCACACACGAGAACGCGCTCTAAGTTGTACATTCACAGCACACAACCGTACAGAGGAAGAGCCATTTCCGATTGCTTCTGCTCCGAATTACACTAACAAAGCGAACCAACCAAAAAAAAAAAAAAACAAGTAAAACAATCTCCTATATAGTTAAGACAGTTAAACGAATGTGAGGTCACAAATACACTATATAAAAAAATCAGACACCCAACACACACACACACACACACACCCAACACACACACACACACTGCAGAGCAGATTGCAAAAAAAGCGGGACAACAAAGAGAGGCGAAGAAGCAAATCATCTAAAAGAAAATCCATTTCGGTTCGGTTTTTTCAAATGCAATTTTTTGGTAATAAAATAAATCTGTGATAAAAAAAGCAAACAAACAGAAGCAGAAAAGCAAAACGCGACAGATTGCACGGGGTATCACACGGTATCACAATCACTGGGTTAGGGTATCACAACAGCAGTTAAATGTGTCCTTCATACGGCAGGACCGAGATTTAAATCCCATCCGGGTCGTTCCTCCGTAGTGAGGACTGACTAAGTGGAATCATTAAGTCTAATAAGCTACAAATGGCAAGCATGACCTACAGTGGTCGTTAGGCTTGACTTTAAGAATTTTTTTGTATGTCGTAGCTATTTAGCCTGTCACGGTCTTGAGTATCGGAATCTTGATTGGCGGATCCACCTAGGAGCGGAAGGAGCGACCGCTCGGGGCCTCATTGGTTATGGGGGCCTCTTCGTCGAGGGAAACAGGATTTACTCACAAACGAGTTACAATTAGAGGAGCCTTAACTGCCATTCCGCTCAAGGTCTCCAAAGTCGTTGATCCGCCACTGAGTATCACATCTGTTATGTGCGGACAAAAATTAAGTGTCCCCATGATATGTCTAAATGAAGACTTGTCAGGGACACTCGACAGTCTTGCTGGGTTCTCCAAAATACAACACAAGCTGATCAGGAAATCAAAGAGAGCTGGAGTCTTCATCCTTCTGCACCTTATTCCTAGGCACCCTAGAACATTCATCTAAATAGTGAAGAAGATCCTGAACCTTGATCTGGGCAATCACAATTCTTTTAGAATGGAAAAAAAGATATCTGGATGGACAAGACAAAATCCCTAGTCGAAGATATCCACTTCAACGTATCCAGAGAGCAGCATAGCAAAGACTCATAATAGTTATCAAACTATTATCAGAGTATCCATTTCAAAATTCCTTTGAAAACCGAGACGGAGGTGAAGGACTCGGAACAAATAATTTCTGACATTTTCCTGAAGCGTCCTCTAGCGGGATCGCAGGACACTACTAAGGCAATTGGGATGACCAAATCGTCTACTGTAGTGCCTATCAACTGAGAGTTCTCACCCAACATTGATTCCAGATCCAGAGTAAGCTGATGCATCGAAGGATGGACAACATTTACCTATCGCTCATCATCACAAGTACAACTAGAGCCATCTTCGCGTAAGCAGGTAAGCAAAACAAGACACTTACAAAGTTGGTAAAAAATACTAAAGAACATTTAATTTCGGAGCAATCAGTCACGTGCACAAACCATCCTACGTACTATAAAAGAAAATTTTATTTTCTTCATCCTCCACGATCTCGCTAGCGACGATCTCCGTTCATCTTCGTCCGCTCTTCGTCAACGCGACGTCCCCCTAGTAGCATTCGGAAGCCACGTTTTCTATACATACACATTTATATAAATCGAGAAGAAAAGAAATGATTACATCAAACAGTAATACACACCACTATAGTAGCATCTATATCCGTTCGGGGTTTTTTGTTTGTTTTGTTTCGTTTAATTTCGTCCTCTTCGACTTCCAAAGAAAGGGGAGATTTGTATCTTGTCTTTGCCTACTTAGATTCCTTTTCGATCATCATTCGATCATCAAAGTTATTCGTTCATCATTTGCTTAGCAACTACTTATATCCTCTTCTCGCGCTCCTTCCTTGTTTTGCTCTCTCGATATACAGTGCGTGCCGTGTTTCGTGTTTCGGCGTCGTTTCCAAGCACTATTGCACGCTTCTGCATTTCTTTCCGTGTTTTATCCCACTTGATAAATGAGTTTCCGTTTTGTTTGTTTGTTTGTTTCATTTCCATTTCACCTACATATTATCACCGTGTTCGAATTACGAAAATGTTTATAGGGTAGAAATGAATCATGATGAATTTGTAATGAACTCTAATTAATGCATAAGAATAAAGGACAATTGAATTCACACTCGCAAAGAAACCAGACGTATTACATCTATCGCTCTACAATCACGATATCACAACCAGTAAAATCTCTACATTTTGGTCCTTCGAACCGGATCGTGTGTCGTGACTTGTATCCTTGTACAATAGTGAATTAGGGCACTACGTGTTACCAATTCTCATCCAGTTTTGTGCAAGCCAGTTCCGGTTGTACTAGGCTTACGGTGTAGTACAATCATCGCCCCGCTATCAAGGGCACGAACATTGAGTATCCTACTCTACTGTAAAATTCACGATACCCATCCATCGTGAATTCCTTTCGAATCATCGCGTCTGTTCGTTTCAACATCCGTGTGTGGTCACTCTGCATCAAGAGATCGAAACATTCCCACGGAGTGTGCATGTATGTATATGCGTGTGAGTGTAACTTTCGTACATCGTTAGTGCTGTGCTCAGTGATAGAACAATATTGTGAACAATCATTATCACGGACCTTCCTGCCAGCCGATTACTAGTGTGTTTTTGTGTCATCCGTGCTCGCGTGTGAAAGTGAACCGCGTTCCGTCAACCCAGACTTCCGTGAACAATCGTCCTTCTCATCCGCTTTATATTTCGATAATTGTGTTAGTGGAAGCGTCGCTTTATCCAAGCTTCGGTCGACAACCTCATCACCATCGCGCGCCTATTTCATAGCGTCATCTCACCACCATCTTGTAAAGTAAAGGTGTTGTTACTACTGCAACCGTGCTAAGTGAATCGCGTACTTGGACTTGCGTACAATTTTGCATACAACAAAGCTTTCAGTGCGTATCGAGTGCGAAATATTTCATATTTCACTATGGATAAAAAAATTAAAAATGTGCTGTTGAAGAAAAGGCAATCCGAAGCATATATTGCGCGATTAGAGGATTTTATGTCGAGGTACGATGAAAATCAAGTCGATGAGTTGTCCACATGCCTAGAACAGTTGGACTCACATCATAATAGTTTCATAAACGCGATCGGGAAACTAGAGGAACTAGATGACAAAGAAGATACTATTGAAGCGTGCATCAACGATAGGTGTGATATGGACGAACGTTATAGAAAGTTGCGTGGTTTCTTCCTCAAACATAAACCAATGGAGAACCATACAGTGAACAATTCATTGCTGCTTTCGAGCACCGCAGCTCTAAACAGCTCAAGCACAGTGAACATTCGTCTTCCCAAAGTCGAGCTACCGACTTTCGACGGTGATGATACAAAGTGGTTGACTTTCAGAGATCGATTTGTTGCTATGATCGATTCTTCGCCCGAAATCCCACCGATCATGAAGCTGCAGTACTTGCTCGGTACCTTGAAAGGTGATGCTGCTCGGCCGTTCGAGCACACATCGTTGACGGCTGACAACTATGCCGTAACGTGGAAGATGCTTCTGAAACGATACGACAACAAACGCATGTTGTGTCGCGAGTACTACCGGAGACTACATTTCCTTCCATCGGTGGACGGAACCAACGTGGATGACCTGGCCTCACTCGTGGACGAATTCACGAGAAACGTGAATGGACTTCGGAAACTGGATCAACCCGTGGATTCTTGGGACGTGCCGCTGATAAACATCTTGTTCTTAAAACTGGACTCCGAATCACTATGGGCTTGGGAACGACACTCGTCAACGTCGCCTCAAGATAAGTATTCGGAACTAATCAGTTTTTTACAGGACAGAGTTCGCATTCTACGATCAACACTCAACCTGGAAAGGAGCAAGGAGCTGGTTGCGATCACGGTGGCCGGGGTGAAACACAAGTCGAGTGCCGTGGTCAAAGGAACTACATCATCCCCATCACATCGTCGTTCGCAATCCTATGCTGTGACCACAGGGCGTGAGAAGACAGTCGCAGTGAAACCAACATCGTGTTCATTGGGTTGCTCGGACCGACACCCACTGCGCACGTGCCCAGCATTCGATAGAAAGTCGGTGAAGGATCGTCGGGACATCGTGGCAAAGCTGCAGTTGTGTTTCAACTGCCTGTCAATGGATCATCAGGTTCCTGAGTGCAATTCAAAATATTCGTGTCGGTTTTGCAACGCGCGTCACCATACACTGCTGCATATTACATCACCAGCACCAACAACCACACCTTTCGGTCAACCGAATTTTCCGGCAAAAATCAGCATGTCAGCACAATCAGATGAGGTCCAGGAAGGCGACATGGTATTACTAGAAACCGCCATAATCACCATTGTAGACGACCATGGCCAGCAAATCAAAGCACGAGCGCTGCTAGACTCCGGATCTACTTCAAACTTCATCACGGAGTCATTGGCTAAACGTCTGCAAACGCCGCAGAAAAGGGTCAACATCGTCATCACTGGCATTGGGCAAGCAGTACAGCAAGTTAAAAACTCTATCGTGGCTACTATTGAATCTCAAAATCAAGAATTCAGCACTAAAATGGAATTCTTTATTTTAAGGGCACCCACATCAGACATTCCTTCGGCTCCAATTGATGTTTCTTCATGGCAGGTTCCTGACGTTACACTGGCTGATCCAAATTACCACACTCCAAGCCAGATCGATGTGGTAATTGGTGGGGAGGCCTTCTGGGAACTGCATACAGGCCGCAAACGAGCACTTGGTCCAGGCAAACCATGGCTTATGGAAACACCGTTTGGATGGGTGGTTGCCGGAAATGCAACGCACAAGAAAACACCATCCAATAGGACTGCGTTATTGAGTGCCGCCATCGTATCAGAATCACTCGAAGCCATGATACAACGTTTTTGGGAGCTAGAAACTGTTGATGACGGACCAGCATTCTCAGTACAGGAAAATTACTGTGAGGAATACTACACATCAACAGTAAATCGAGAACCTTCGGGCAGGTACGTGGTCAGACTTCCCCGAAATTTTACTAACGGTGCAACCCTGGGTGCTTCACGAGAAATTGCGGATAGGCGCTTGCTGAGCGTAGAACGTCGATTGAGATCCAATCCTGAAATGGCGAAAGCTTACAGTGCATTCATGGAAGCATACGAAAACCTCGGTCACATGAAGAAGCTTCCCGAGCCTGTAGATGATACAATCGAACATTGTTACATACCGCACCACGCTGTCGTCAAAGATTCCAGTACCACTACCAAGGTTAGGGTAGTGTTTGATGCATCATGCAAGACCTCGTCCGGCTACTCCCTCAATGACACATTACTAGTAGGCCCGATTGTCCAAGAAGATCTGTTTTCCATCATCCTGAGATTCCGTACACATGCCATAGCTATAGCCGCTGATATCGAAAAAATGTATCGCCAAATACTACATCACCCCGAAGATCGAAGTTTGCTACGCATACGATACAGAAAATCCACCACAGACCCAATCTCTACTTATGAACTGGCTACAGTAACGTATGGTACAGCATCAGCACCCTTTTTAGCCACCAGAACACTTCAACAAATTGCACGTGATCATCAGCAGAGCTTTCCTGATGCGGTCGATCCTGTTCTGCACGATTTCTATGTCGATGATCTTCTATCTGGAGCAAGCAATATCGCAGATGTGGTAAAAAAAGTAACTCAGATAACTGCAATGCTGAATTCAGCAGGAATGGTGCTTAGAAAATGGGTATCAAACTGTCCAGAAGCATTAGAAGGCATTCCTGCAGAAAATATAGCAATACAATCCGTTCACGAGCTAGAAGATCACTCCGTCTCAACATTAGGCTTGGTTTGGGAACCAAGAAACGACGCATTTCGGTTTCAAGTAGATTTACCACCTCCACCAATGTCGTTAACCAAGCGCCAAGCATTATCATTCATCGCGAAGATCTTCGATCCACTCGGGCTACTGGGGCCCACCATAATCATTTCAAAAATGTTTATGCAACGTCTATGGACTCTGAAGAGGAACGGAACGGCGTTAGATTGGGATAGCAAGCTGCCACCACAGCTTCAGGAGGAGTGGAATCAATACCATCAAGGAATATTCCGATTGCGAGAGGTCCGAGTACCTCGATTCGTCTCACTGGTGCAAGCACGTAGCGTTCAACTACACATGTTTGCAGACGCATCACAGTCAGCTTATGGAACATGCGGGTACATTCGTGCAGAAACGAAGGAGTATGTTTCAGTACAACTAATAACGGCAAAATCTAAAGTCGTATCGTTGACAAATACGCATTCAATAGCAAGATTGGAACTTTGTGCCGCAAGGTTAGCCACACAACTCTACAAGAAGATCATCAACGCAACGAGATTCAACATCAAGGTGTATTTCTGGACTGATTCCACCACGGTACTATACTGGTTGCAATCACTGCCGAGTCGCTGGAAACCGTTCGTGGCTAATCGTGTTGCACAGATTCAACGGGACACCGACGGTATGAGCTGGAAGCACGTCCCTGGAAGGGACAATCCTGCAGACGATATCTCACGTGGTGTAAAAGCTGAGGATCTGATCAATCGACACCGGTGGTGGAACGGGCCACATTGGTTGGCACAAAATGAAAGCAATTGGCCAACGTTTATTCCGTCTAACGATGAAGGTGAATTAGCAGATGAAGAGCGGAAGGCTGCTCAACCCATCACTTGCACCACTATCGCACGAGCCTTCTCCAACACACTCTTCGCTAGGTATTCAAGTTACCACAAACTTCGCCGTGTGGTAGCATACATATTCAAATACGTGCGGTGCCTGAGAACCAAGGCATATTCTTCACAACATCCAAAGGGGTGTCGTGCCGAAAACAAACGAGATGTAGCTGATACAGATATCGTCCAAGCAACCATCACAACTGAAGATCTTCATCAAGCCGAAATCGCCCTATGTAAACTCGCCCAACAAGATACGTTCGACGACGAAATCCACGCCTTAACAACAGGAAGACAGGTATCCCGAGCATCAAGACTGAAGTGGCTGAGACCATATTTGGACGAAACAGGAGTGCTTCGGGTTGGTGGCCGGCTAGGCAACATGACAGCATCGCATTCGGTTAAACATCCCATCGTGCTAACTGCCGCCCATCCTATGGCAGTTCTCTTAGCAACAGCATATCACCTCCGGTTATTACATGCCGGACCGCAACTTTTGCTAGCAACGCTCCGACAACGATTTTGGGTGATAGGAAGAAGAAGTCTAGTGAAATCAATCTACCATCGCTGTCTTCAATGCTTCAAGGCCAAACCAACATTAATCCAACAAAGTGTTGCAGATCTACCGGAGTCAAGAGTGACCCCAACCAGAGCATTCTCCGTTTGCGGCGTTGACTACTGTGGGCCATTATTCATCAAATCAAATGTTCGGAATCGCGGTCCAAGCAAGGCGTATATTGCAATTTTCGTCTGTTTCTCAACCAGAGCTGTACATATTGAATTGGTGAGCGATTTGACAACAACCGCATTTCTATCAGCACTTCGTCGCTTCGTAGCACGCAGAGGAATGGTGAAGGAGCTGCACTCAGATAACGCTACAACGTTTAAAGGAGCAGCAAATGAACTACATCGTATCTACAAAATGCTGAAGCAGAATGAGGAAGATCGTAAATCCATCTTCAATTGGTGTGCGGAGAACGGCATGATATGGCGTTTCATACCACCGCGAGCTCCCCACTTCGGCGGGCTCTGGGAAGCAGCGGTCAAGTCAGCGAAACATCATTTACTGCGAACCATAGGGACAACAAGTATAACCTACGAAAATATGCTTACATTGTTAACACAGATCGAATCCTGTTTAAACTCGCGACCCTTAGTTCCAATGTCAGAAGATCCGTGTGATCTTGAAGTGCTCACACCAGGCCATTTCCTCATCGGAGGTAACATGCAATCTGTTCCCGATATTGATTACACTAACATTGCGTCTAATCGTTTAAACGAGTATCAGTTAGTGCAACGCTATGTACGATCTATTTGGCAACGATGGCAAAGGGAATATACACAACAATTACAAGCACGATCGTCGTTCGGTAGCAGGTCAGTAGTTGAGCTTAAAGAAAATCAGTTAGTCCTTATACGAGAAGATAATGCTCATCCCACCGAGTGGCCAAAGGGGCGCATTGTTAAACTCCATCCCGGCAAGGACGACGTCATCCGTGTCGTCACTTTACGAACGGCACCTGACAAGTACATCGTGCGACCGACAGCACGACTAGCATTGTTACCTACTACCTCACCTGAATAATAATTCGAACACGTTTGTTTATTAATTACTCTAAAGAATTTCATTCTTGGTGGCCGGAATGTTCGAATTACGAAAATGTTTATAGGGTAGAAATGAATCATGATGAATTTGTAATGAACTCTAATTAATGCATAAGAATAAAGGACAATTGAATTCACACTCGCAAAGAAACCAGACGTATTACATCTATCGCTCTACAATCACGATATCACAACCAGTAAAATCTCTACACACCGTTTTACATGTTTTGAGTATTTGTCCATCGCACTTTTGTTTTTCCTTTGCTATGGGGAGTTGTTCATTAGTATTTACAAAAACAAAGGGTAGAAAATCGCTGTCACCGCTGTCAGCCGTCGTGAAGCACTCTGAGACGATGCAGGTGGGATCCCTCCTATACGTGTGCACACTTATCTTCGGACGTCCTCAATCGATGAACGTCTGTTTCGTGACGGGGGGGAAGGAGATGGTTAGGAAGGTGGGGGGGGGGGAAGCTGTGGGTTACAAAATAAATTAGATCTTTTCCAGCGGGATTAGCGGGGCAGGGGGAAGGGGCAAGGATAGAAGGGAGCAGGGTAGGTCACTGTTGGAAGGGCCACTCAGTACTCGTACGTGCCGAACACGTGTGCACCCCGACGCTGGGAAGTGGCGGACGAACCCGCCTCGATGGCAACCGGTCCATGGTAGAGCAATGGCGGTCTGGCCACTGCTGCCCGACGGAACTCGGACGGTGCGTACGATGGTTCGAACGGCACAAACTCCGTGTCCGGCTGATGCACGTACCGGTTGCGGAAGAAGTTCTGCGGTGCGCTACGTGTCAGTGGCTTAAGCGTCGGATTGAGCGCATCGTTTAGCGTCACATCGTACTCGTCGTCGTACAGCTGGTCTAGCGTCTTCACATTAACGACCTCCGGTTGCTGGGGAGCGGGTGAAGGCGGTGGTGGTGGAGCTTGCTGCTGATTACGCTTTCCCGTCACCGCTTGAGGCGTAGTGCTGCCATCGATATCGATACGAAACGGTGCCGGTTTCTCCGGTTCGGATGACTTGCCGCCCACGGTGGACGGTGGTTGCTTAGCGACACCAACCGGTTGAAGACCACGCGCTAGATACGGATTGCCTCCACGGCTCGGTAGAAACGGTCGTTTGGTAGAACGCATCGGACCGCGTGTCGTGCTGGTGCTAGCGCTTTCGGTCGATGGTGTATCGCGCTGTTGCTGGTGCTTCTTGGATTTGAAGTTCGCGTACAGATTCGCCTGTGGCCGAGCAATGACGGTTGGGCGTGATGGTGGTACGTCATAGTCGGCATCTTCCTCCTCATCGACAGTTTCCGGTAGCACGTTTCGGCTTGGTTTAGCGGGGCCCTGCTGCTGATGCTTCGTACTACCACGCGAACCCTTGGCAAGTTCCGAATTATCGCGGCTATTTATACGCTCCGTTTGTTCCGGTTTGCGTACGTTTCCCGGCACCGAGCGGAGAGGCAAATCTTCCTTCGCAATAATCACATCGTCGTAGTACACCACGTCGGAAGATGCGCTCGGCCTTGGTGGCTTGCCGTCCGCCTCCTTACGCTTATCATCGCGCCGAGCTGGAGGCAACTCCTCGTACTCATCGTAATACTCCGGATCCGAACCAGCGCCAGACGGTGCCGCCGTAGTGGACGCTTTCGAGGGCTTTCCATTCGCTGGATCCGAGCTGCCGTACGCGTACTTGCTCTTCTCCTTCAGCGGAACTGGCCGGTTAATGCGTGGTGCTGCCCGTGGACGATCGTAAATGCTCGAGCCGGATGGTTTCACCGTCACCACATCGTTCTGCTGCCGGCCCTTGTCCGATGCCCGACGGCCACCTGCTCCGTAGGATGATGGGGCCGGTGCGTCATAGTCATCTTCCTCCTCATCCTGATACCGTCGGTCATCGTACAGTGGACGCTTGGCCGGCACTTTTCGCTCGTCCACTACCGATCCTCGGCGGCTTTCCGCGTCCGCTGGAAACGAACGACGATCATCACCTACCGGACGCCGGTCGGTCGTTGGTCTTGGCAAGCGTCTGCGTTCGTTCATCATTGCTGGACGCTTTTCTTCCACCTCATCCACCGGCAGCGGACGCCGGCGATCGTCTGCCATCGGACGTCGACGCCGATCATCGTAGTATCGGCGATCATCATCTACCACCGGTCGTCGATCGGCACTGGTCCGGGTGCGTGTCTTCATTCGATACGGTCGACGATCCTCGTAATCTTCCTCATCCTCATCGCGATCACGTTCCCGCTCTCGGTAGCGTACCCGCTCGAACCGCTCGTCCTCCTCGTAATCATCGTACAGTGGTCGTCGGTTTCTTGGGCGATTCTTGCGTCGTCGATTGCGCTCCTCGTAGTAATCCTCCTCGTAGTCCTCATCGTAGTAGTAGTAGTCGACCTGCGGACGCCTTCTCCGGACCGGTTTGCGGAGTGGTTTCGGTCGCGAAGGAACCGTCGTCGGGGCGGCTGTGGTTGAAGTTGTCGGCGGAGGTTTCACCGTTGTTGTTGTGGTCGCCTTATACAGTGGCTCGTTTCTACAAAAGCAAACAAAAAGCAACCGCACTATTATTCTTGTACGAAAGCTCCCCCACTAGCGTGCCTCACTTACCGGAACCAGTATTTGGGCGAGTTCTTGCAGTCCACCTCCGACGCAAAATGGCAGATGAAGGTCTTCTGGTCGAAGGCCGTATAGTTGGCGCACAGGAAGTCGTACCGTATGCCGTGGATACAGTGATGGTACAGCTGAGGGAAAGACGGAAATCAAACCGTTAATAATACATTTCTGGTCAGTTTGTAGAGTGAACACGTACCTGACAGTTGTACTTGATCGAAGCGTAGAATCCATCGTGCAGCTTCGGATCGCACGTAAATCCAATGTCCTCCTCTGACGGTACCGAGTCCAGGAAGGGATAACTGGACAAATTGTATCTGCGGGAGGTTTGAAAGAACAGGAAGCCATTAACACGATACCTCTACTGGCAATAGACACATCTGTACGGTGTGCAACGTTGACTTACCCTTTCAATTCTCGAGGCAAATTTGGATCCCAGACATAATCGACCTGCGGTATGCCGGTAAGTGGAGCCTTTGTGACTACATCTTCACCTTGATCGACGGCCTAGAATCGGAAGAAAAAATGTGCAAACATTATTAACCAAACAATTACCTCCAATTTGGATATTTTCATGGGGTAATTAAATAATTTTGAAGCTTACTTAATGAAGCTATTATGATGTAAGATGTTTGAAATTATCGTAATAGATTTTATGCCAATCATTATGACTCAGTCCTGTACTTGGGCTTGATTCAATCAAGATTTAATAGAAATTTCAATCTCAAAAGACTAATCGAAAAATAGTACTTAAAGTGCCATATAGCATACTTTTAGGCATTTATAAATAGATTTTGAAATCAATTTATACTGTTTGTTGCTATTGATTTTGAAAGCTTAGTAATAAGTAGCATAACATGTACAGTGAATTCTCTTTTATCCGTTCATCTGTCAACCGGCCATCCCGTCCATCCGTGTGATTTCAAACTGACAGTTATTCTAGTGTTCCTATGGCAACCGAAACCCGTTTCCCTTTACGGCATGTATATCTTTCTTATTACATTATCGCACACCATTATCATTATCTCTGATCGGGCACATTATGTTTCTATTATTGCTTTTTCCAACGAACCATACCGAAACCATGCCGCTAATTACCGAAGGAATCATACGTTTGGCCACACAATTGGAACCGTTCACAGCGGAACGGCACACGTTACGAAACCGCCGTGGTCGAATCAAATGTAAAATCATCCTCACCACGATCTCTACATCACACACACACACATTCGTTTTCGCTCAACATTATCAACTGGCGGCAAATCTGCATCCCTGCCGTGAGTGGGGATAGCACGTTAATGACCAAAGAAATGGTCATTTCCCCCGTTTCTTGCTCGGTGGTGTCGGGCCGGTCGTGATGCATATCACCGGAAATGATCGTGTTGCACTGGAACGTTCCACTTCCGTCCCGGTGCAAAATGGAGTGAAGCAATGCGAGTGTCTTCGTTGAGCTCATCTTGCCTTTGATCTCGTTTCTTTCCCGTTCATGTTCCGATGCATGCTAATTATTTGCGTCTGATTTCATCTCCCGCTAGGGGAACTGTCTTTCTTTCAGTTTGCCAAATACGTAATCAGTGTGGCAAAAAGTAGGAAAGAAAGAAAACCGGCAAAAAACAAACACAGAACAGCACATTAAATGCACTTCCGAAGAGAAAAAGTGAAGCAACAGTAAAATGCCAGACGAAACGAAAAGGGGGAAAAACCGCTAACGAAATGAAGAAAAATTGCATACTCATCGATGATGAAAAATAAAGAGTGAAATTTCCCTTTCCTACGGTGTGCGGCTTGCTTGCCGGACATCACAGACCGGGCATCTTCGGCGATTAACGCCACCAGCAGCACGAATGCCAATGCCAATTTTGCATGCCGGTACAGTACAGGCGCAGGCCGTACGGGTTTCGGCATTATTATCGGAGCGATGCGCTATTACGGTGAGCTTTCTATCGAGCCCGGTGGGAGGCTTCACCGTGGCATGCCGTTTGCCCTGGGGAGGTTAATTAGTGCCGGTGTGCTGCTGGGATGGATGGAATGCGCGAGGGGCGAGTTTCGAGTTGTTAAGAATTATTCGATGCTGGGATCGGAGTTTTGGCCGGTTGTTGAACTGTTTCGTAACAGTGAGGCGTCTTGCTGTAACGAAGTTTATTTCAACACCATTTTCGTGCTTTTCATCACTTTCATGATCAGCTGCGGGAAGGTCTTGGACGATGAAACAGTGGCTCATGTGTCGGTCGTTTTCCATGGGAAACATAAGTTCCGTTTGGGGTTTAGGGAAATGCTATGTCGATCGAGTATTATTTGGGCTGTAAATAATTTCCCATACTAATCATTTCACATTGTTTAAAATTACTAATTACACGGCTAAGTAGATGAGTGTCAAAATCCATCCCATGAAGCCTCGTTTAAACGGCCATTCGGTTTATCCGTGTGCTTTTTAAAATGGCAGTTATTATAGACCCTTGAAGGTTGAAAGTTTAAACTGATTTGATCTGTTCCTCAAATTAAAAGAGACGAATGAAAAAAAAAGCAATTCTAAAATAAAAGACTAACATTTCCTGTGAGCTTTTTTTCTTGTAAGATTAAGTAGAAATGTTTGAGACTTTTTCATAATACATTTAGATTATTGAAACTCTTTTGAAAGTGTGCTTCTTGAAATTTCAATATCTGTGATGCAAATAAAGATAACCAAACGATAAATACCATCCACAATTTCGGTCCAGTTATCTCATCGACTGTTCACCGACGTTAATTGCCATGCAAAATTGCACCCCAAAAAGCCAACTGGGAAAGAATTTTAACTCGATTAATATACCCCAAAAAGGAAGCAAAAATCGTGAACTCCAAAAAATGCAAACCATCTCTCCCCGATTACCTAACCGTGTGAAAATATTATCTAAGCGCTTCGAAGTTTGTAAAGCTCTCCAAATTCTCCAAACACACTCATTCATTCGTCGAAGGTTTCTTTTGGTGTGCGTGACGAAAGTGTCATTTCTGGATTTAATTTTATTTCATTCGTGGCAGAAGTTCATTATCCATTCCGGGCGGGGCACCCGGGGATCGTGGTGGGATAATGGATTTTGTAATAAATCGAGAGAAATTAGTTCAAAAACGCAAGCGCCAGTTTACCAGTTGTCTGGTGAGTTGAGTCGATGAGTGCTCGATCGACACCCTTGCCCAGAGCTGTACACTTCCGCTTAATGCATGATCGATTGCCATTTTCAATAACGGTGATGGTGTTCGTTTCCATTCCACCCGATCAACATTCAGCTGGCATGATCGCTCGATTTCCACGTAGACGGTCAGGCGCTGGCATGAATTTCACTGTCCGTGCTCTCTGGCACGAAGCGTTCGTTCGAAATTTGATTCATTCACATTGGCGGCACATATTTTGCTCGGTGGGGTGGGCCGGTTCGTGGGACAGCCGAGCAGATGGTGCAGCCCTTCGGGTTGCCGTGGGTGAAATGCAATGACAGATAGCGATCGGTTTTTTTATACGAAGTGCGTGATATAATTGGGATCAGATTAGCGTTTTTTTCAGTGTGATGTGTTGGAATACAAATTTGATTTCATGTGTTGCATAAAGTCTGTTTTAGTTCCAGTGTATTAACCAATAAAATACAGTGGAGGTTTATGGATGTAATTCTAGTGTTTTATGAATTTCAAACGATGTTTTAATTGGTTATCGTATCTTAAGCGTTTTTCATCATCATAAATATTTTAAATCCATTTTCATTACTTGTTACAGATTCCAAATTTTCACACAAAAAAAAGTAAAATGAATGAAATAAGAAAACGATCGTAAGCCAGAATTATTAGAAATAAAAACAAATCAATTTATTAAGTTTTAACCTTATCAGCATAATAAAAATGTATTGAATTCAAAACAAGACAAAAATTAAACAAAAAATAAAACCAACAAATTTGATACACAAAATTATGTTTAAAACAAATATTAAACAAACAACGACCAGATCTAAATTTTGGTAACCATATCGACGAGTTTAAGCTCCTATTTCAAGATCAAGTTCACGATCGCTGTGGGCCCTTTTTGAAGCAACACAACACTGAAACCCTTTTTGTGACCCCTGTATGTGTGTGGTTTCCAAACAGACCCTGCTCGATGAATCACACTTCCCCAGGGGCTGAGGTCACCGGTTTAAGTTCCACTTCCGGTCCGTCTATATCAGCCACCAGCAGCAACAAAGTAACGTCCCAATGTCCCAATCGAATGCAAATGGCGTTGCTACTGGCACGATGCTACAACCGCTCGGTTGATAGTGGCATTTGTCGGTTTCGTGCACCATAAAAGGCCACCCAGCCAATGATGGGTGCCGTCCCAGGCACGTGCTCAACCCCCTGTATGTGTGTGTGTGCGTTTTGGAGAAAGGGGGTTTATGTTGCAATAGTTCGTGCTTTAACGAATCCTCCAGTGTCTTCGAAACGAATGTCCGTGATTAATTAACAATACGCTTCATAAGACCGTTAGGTCTCGGGTGAATAAAAAACGGGTTTAGAGGGTCGAACGAAACAAAAGGGCACCCTATCAGTGAACTTCAGTAGGCTAATCCACCTACCCATGGGACCTTTTCTGTCAGGTGCATCCCGTGGTGTGTTGTAAGGTGATTTTTAATAGGTTAAGGTTACTGTGCGTGTGTGTGCACACCTTTGCGTACAGTTCGGACCAGCTTACAGCACGATAACGTGCCAGTAAGGTAAGTATGTCATCGACACCAATTATCAGTCACGCAAGCGACTATCGGTTACAGGTCGCCCTCTGGCGGAAAGCGCTGGAAGTTAAATCGCTCACAGTGGTTCATTCAGCATCAGCTCAGTAGGCGGAAAAATGGTTTGACATTTAAAGCGACCAAGCAACATCAACAACGGTGCCGTGGGAGCAAGGGTGGTTGCTTGATTGTTATTTACCCAACGCCCTGCATGTGTGTGACTAGGTAGGTGTCGTTTGCTATCGGAACACTAAGAACACACTGTGGGGCTGTTTGCCTGTGTAACCTCATTTATTCTTTCCACACACGCAGCCAACATACCGGGTTATCTGATTGTAGCATTGCCGTGTTTGGCGGTAAGTTATATGTTCCTAACGCATGGTCTTGCCACGGTTACCGATACCTATCGCACACGCCACGGAATGAAAACGCAATGTGGCACCGTACACCGAAGAGTTACGCATGGTCCGGCTATGGTGCGAACGGAACGGTTGAACTTTGTAAAGTTCTACTTCCCAGCACCAGCAACACACCACCACCACAGTGCACAGTTGTGGCCTTTTCAGAACAGGTTTAAGAACTCGTCGCGTTCTTCCTCGTGCACGGTAGCCGAAACCGTTGAAAGGGTTTGCACCCCTAATGCACTCAAGTTTTGCAACCCACACACACAATAAGACAATGGGAATAAATCGTGTCTCTCCCTCCTTCCCTCGGATAGCCGGATAACGAATTTAGATTTATTTGTTTGTGGTTGGAAACATCCGAACGACTTGACTTAAACTATCCGAGAAAAAAAAAACAAATGCTGCCAATGCTGGCAGGTGAATGGTATCGTCGGAAACCGTCGTTCCGTTCCGTCAAGGCCGATTGCAATTAATTGCAACGTGGCACGTGAAACGTGATAGTCGAAATAATTAGCCGTGTTAGTTAGCGAACTTTTCGAGTGCTGTTTCGATGAAATATCGTGCCCAAAAGTGTGTACCAATTCGGTACGGGATGTTTCTTCACTGGGCTTTCAGCTGTAGTCAAACGCGTTCGGTTTATCGTCCAACAATAGAGCAGTAGTTGGAATGAATGAAGTCTCTTTTTATCGTGTGAACCTTATTGAATGGTACACGAGTTAAGGCACCAATTATTAGAGCTTAAAATCGTTTTAAGCGTTTTAATTGATGTCGTTTGGTTAAATATTTCTTTACGATTTACAATGGATGGACAAATTCATCATTTATTTATGGAAAAAATAAAATTTAAACTAAGGTTATAAATTAGAAGAACCAACTAAACATGGGAACAAAGAAAAAAAAGATCTGAAGAATATTCAAACAAAATTTGTAGAACACTGGTAAAATTTTAAAGCTAATTTGATGATGTACTGCAGCTCAGCTCAACATGAACGTCTTTTGCAGAACAAGGATACACGTTAAAAAGTGAAAGCAACAACTCTAGGCAGACTGAGGAATCGCATCAGAAATAGAGTTGCAAAAAATAAAATCCATCATGAAAGTCCTCAGAGGGCCGGCTAGTTTCTTCTTCTTCTGCTTTTCCCTTGGCTCTACAACCTCGAGAGGTCTCGGCATGCCATTTCTGGCTTTCTGTGACTTAATTAGACCCAGTCAGCCCTACGTACGGGGAGACGCGGTCAAGATGGGATTTGAAACCCGGTTCTGCCGTGAGAAGACCGGCGCCGTTATCGCCTCTGCCACCAGGTCTCCTGTATATATAAACTATAAACTTTAGATTCTAAATCTCTCAATAAGTACATAGTTTGTTCCGCTGCACAGCGCCATCTATGAAGAAATGGCTTTTTTACTTATATCCTTATATGCCACTTTTTTAGTGAACAAGTTGACCTATCGGCGCGCAACGAAGGCCCCATTCTTGAAGGTCTACAAGCATACCCACATGACCACATTTAATAAAGCGATGAAAATGTTACCGCGTCCAGCAACGTCACCGGTCGCAAATGCCAACCGCGCATCGAATACATTAATGCCACACAAGAAATAATCTCCAGTTTACCCCATAAAAAAAAGAAAACCATACCCGACCATACACACGCCGTCAAGAACCCAACGCCGCCAAAGAGCCAAAGAACCGATGCCCGCAAGCGATGGCAGGCTCGAGTCCGGTGACAGCATTTGCATCTTAATTATGCCATTACGACGCATTGTCCCGATAGTGGGGTTAGTGAACCGCCCCAAACGTCGGTCCACAAGATCGGTCGATCGGTTGAAGTCATGAGCGTGTGTGTGTGTTAGACAGCCATCCTCTTCACCAAACTCACCCGTTCCGATTGGCAGGTTTGTTTTAAAGGTTAAGTAATGCTACAATCGACATTTATTTGAATATACACTACCGCTGGTGGACAACTGTGACGCAGAATGTGTGTTTGTGTGTTTCTACCCTTTAGTCCCCCCTCCTTCATGTTTGTTCAACTTTGTGTGTGCGCGTTCGAAAAACCCTCACGTAGCCACCCATTATCCTCCTTTCTGCGAGACGGCCGTACGTTATGAGTTATAAATAATTGCTCATCCTTCAGCCCGTCGTCGGCCAACCCTTGCCAGCGATGGCAACTATTACGAGTGGTCTATTTAATTACCGATCGACGGACCGCACCACCACAAACACCTCAAGCAGCTGCTCGATGGGCTTTTGGTCAGGTGGTTGGTTATTTCGCTGTTGTGCTTCTATCGCCACTCAGCTTGCCATTTACCAAGCTAACAACCTGCCACACTGAGGCTGAAAGGTTTGCTTACTTTCCACGTCGCGTTTGCCGGGTTCTTATTACGCAAGGTGACTACCGCTCAGCCCGGGATTCGGTAATGGTTGGTGACGACGCGTAATGCTGCGTAGAAAACCCTCTCGATCCCGACCGATTGCAGCTTACCCCCCGGTGGCTCAAACCCGCTAAGCTAAGTGTGAACAAGAAATAAATCTTGCGCGTGCGAATCTCAAGCACTGCTGGATTGGCATTTTCCATTAATGGTTTATTTTTGTACACAAAGAGGGAAAGAGATGGGTGGTTCGTCGTCAGCGTTAAGCTTTACGACGGTGCCTTGCGACCGGGCGAAGTTGTTTACCGGGCAGGGGAAAATTAATCATCGCTATCATAATGGGGCGTGAGGATTTTAAATCCGCCATCTCGCTGGTTTACGATCATTGCGCTTGATGACGAAAATAGTAAGGGTAAGTATAATAATTTTTCATCGTTATTTAGGTTTATGATGGCTTAAGCTACAAAGCTTAAATTTATGGCTGTTATCTGTCAAACATTCGAGCAGTTTTCGAGAACATTCACAGCTGCTATAGGAATTATTCCATCTATGATGATAATTTATTTTAACAAAATATAACACAGAGTGATCAAATGGCAGAGACAGAAGCGGCGTCGGTCTCCACGCGGTTAAGGCACCTAAAACACCACATAGTGAGAAGTGACTATCCTGCTACGTGATATTAAGTCTACTAAGACTAGTCTCCTTAACGCAAGAGCGCTTACCACTGCCGAAGTCTACTTAGTCTACTAAGAGATTGTATAGGTTGTCCTCTTTTGGTTGTTAAGTTAAGAACAAGAATAAAAACACAATAAATAAGACTACTAATGCTCCTAAGACTACCAAGTCTTCTTCTCCCGCTGTGGCAATGCAACTTCGAGAGATCATCCTCGGCCTGCCATTTCTGGCTTCCTATGACATGGTTTTATTCGTAGCTGGATAGTCAGCCCTGCGTAAGAGGAGGCAGTCTTATTATTTGGACAAACCAAAAGGAAGACTGGAGAGAAATATGTCAGTACTTCTATTGCTGAAATCATATTTTTAAAATGTTTCAACATTTGTGCAACTCTTCATGTAGATTGGTTACTTGGTATTGAGCAGAGTCAAGCAAGTAAGACACAGCACAGGTCTACCTAGTAATCGTCCATTTCATTTAGAGCAGTGTCCTCATTGGTCTTCTAATAAGAAACTCTGTTAGTTCAACCATATTTAACATCAAATTACAAGCATCCAAAATACTTAAGGTTTCGAGCAGGTACTCGAATTATTCTAGTCTCCAATCTTCAAATAGGTTATGTTAGTTCAGACCCTAAAATAAGTAAGGCTTTAAAGTTCAGTGAGATTAAGTGAGACTCGACGCTTGGTTGACTATAACAAAGATTGAAATTTCAATATTTTTAAACTATATTTTTACCTAATCAAGGACTAAAATTTGTTAGAAAACAAACTATAATTTACTACCGAAGACGATGACGACCATAACCCACTCTCAGCACGATACAATGTTGCAGCAGTGTTACAATTCTTAACGCCCGGTTTACTGTAACGCTCGGAATGTTCATTGAACTCGATACGGGGAAAAAACGCATCTTACATAAAAATACACTTTGTTAATTCCTGACTCGCGTTTTTGTTTTCTGTTCTCTACCCATGGTATACTACTATGCTTCGTTTTTTTTAAACACCATTTTCCATTTTCCACTTCCTTCATCAGCAAAACACTTGACCGGTTGCGGGCTCGGACACCAATTACAATGAATGCCGTTTGGCCGACGAGTGGTTCCATAATTTGTTCAAATTGCAACCACAAACAGACGCAAAAACCGCCACACCAACTGGGCCGGACAGTGTTCGTGCTACTTCGTACCTTGTAATGGAAAATTACAACAGCACTTGGTTTGCAGACCGCTGCTGTTGCTGTTGCTGCTGGACATAGGACACAGAACGCAACCGCGAAGGACATAGTTTCTGTAGCAAAAGACGGAACCGAGCGCGGTTTGCACCGTTAATTAACACCCAATTAGAGGCCAACTCCGGTTGCGGTCATACGCCGCACGATCCGCACGGATTGGTTTCACTTTTCGACGAACCGAGCCTTTTGGGATGACCTAATTCACGCTGCTGATATGGCATTGGCACAGATTTAGTGCATACGGTTTTGGTGGTTTGTTTGTTTGTTTGTTTGATGGCGTAGTTCTTATGTAGCCGTGACTTTAGATAAGAGTGCCAATAATGCCAAATCGATTGGTTGTTTGTGTGTGCTTTTCTCTTCTCCGTTGGAGCTGCAGCCTCGGAAGGTTACTTGCCCTTCCATTGTTGGCTCCCTTGACTTTATATTTGTTGAGTTCTGAAGGAGCTGAAGGTCCGGATGGAATTTGATAAAACGTTGATTAAGTGTTGATAGCCTGTAAGGCATAGAATACTAGCATAATCCTTTTCGATCATAAGCGCCATCTGTTAGACAAACATACATTTTTAATTCAATTTAAATCGAACCAATGAACATTTTCCACTGCTCTGAAATACAGCAGATCAGTTTAAATGACGCATCAATTTCTACACGTGTACCCCTACTAACCTACTCCCGAATCCGACCACTTTCCGGTTTTCGGTTTGCCAAACATTTCGAAAAAATAAACCAAAAACCCTTTTAAACGCTTGCATTCACCATCCAGTTATACATGCAACTCTTCTTCGCTCACTTCAGTTCCACGATCGTCGTCGAACTGACAACCGGACAACAACCTTTTGTTGGGTGCGGTTTGCCCTTTTCACATCGCATCGACCGGTTTGTGACCCGGCGAGCAGTTTGATTATGAATGAACGCGCGAGACGAGCCCGGTTTTAACCTCAAGGGAGATCCTCTGTCTCAGTGTCTGCGAAAGGAAACATGCACACACAAAAAACCCACCCCAAACGTAGATGGGCTGGATTGGTTGGATTGGTGCGAGTGTGACACCACCATCGCTGGAACCGCGCAGCGGGAACCATATTACATCACCGTAGTGGATGTTTCATCAGTGTCACCGTCTTGGACTAGTTTTGAGATGAAACCGGGAAACGACGCTGAACAAAATTCCACCGCTGGTTAGTCTTTTTGGGGACTTTCTGGCTTCGGTGCCACGGTTGCTTCATCGAGGAAAGATTGAACCACCGGGCGAGGGTGGTGTGGATGCACTTTTTCTGCCCCCAAAAGCTGCCAAAAGTCAACAACAGCTGTGGCCGGCGGTTTCATTATCACATCACCGATACCGAAAGTGAGAGTTTTCCGTGAAGCGTTCGTGTGGATAATCTGTTTTTTTGTGCGATGCGGTCTTTGCAGTCTATCAGGTGGTCTGGCTGGCGGATGTTTGCTAATTGAGGACTAGTGTTAAGTTGTTGTTGTTGTTTGTAAAGTTTTGAGAGACTTTGGGACTAGTGTTAAGTGGTTTTAAATTATTTTTTGGCTGATTTTTTGGATACCTTCTGGAATTTTGGACACTAATGTAAAGTGTCTACTAACATGTCATTCCTTCATAATATGAATCAAACCATAAAAGCAATTTCCAGCAGAGGGCGCAACCATCTCTAGTAGGAGATATCTTAAGCAGAAGGTCCTGGCTGCTAAGAAATGATTAAGCAGACGCTCCTTGAATCGATTATTTTTCCTTTAAAGGATTTAAAAAAAAACATTTGATTGAACCTGCGATCAGTTTCTTCCTTCATGGTAAGAATCAAAACAATCAAATGCCAGCAGAGGGCGCAATCGTCATCAGAAGGATCTTTACGCCTTATATGAACAGGACTCTAGATTCATTGTTGTTTAACATCAATCACTAGTATTAATCAATCATTTTTTGTGCAAAATATCACGTACTCCATAGAAACATCAGATGGGGCACAAAAAATCCATTACCAATCCATTACCACATCCAATCACAAATTCAATTTCGTGTTCCATATGTGCAGCCTTTCGTCAGATGCTGTTCAACCATCTGAAAGGCAATTTTTTCCAGGACACATCTGTTCAATCGCAATCGTCTCGGGAACGATCTGGGCTTACGCTTAGCCTGTTGTCAACCCTACTGCACGAGTGACACATTTTTGCCACCGCCGGTGGTAGGATGGCATCCAAATCGGGGCCACCTCATCGGCCTCAGGAAAAAAAGGGCAACTCACCGCCCACAACTCGGTGGCACCAATTCGGTGGCATACGGTACGCAAGCCTCACAGCGAAAGCGAAAGGCTAACCGCTCATATTACACCTACCACACGTATTCCCAACCCTTGCCGGAGGCCCTTGACACAGGGACAGGCAGTTTCACAATCTGGACAGGAAAAGGGCAGACACAAAAGCACAACAACCACAAAACCCATCACTTTTCTGGTCGTCTGGTGACCGATTAACGCGTGTGTTGCGCAAATGGTGCAATTCCCATTCCATTACTCGGTTCGAGCGATTCTTAACAAAGCACCAGAAGCCTCTGCCACCATGCCACTCGTAACTCACCGGTCACCGGTCACAAAACATGCACCGGTTGGTGTGTGCTTTATGGCTAAGGGTTTCCGCAAACTGTCTGTGTGTGTGTGTCGATGTGGAGCATATGGTGTTATGCTTATTACATAAATCGCTTCCACAAACCGTTGAAAGAAGGCAGCTCGAGCTGGCCACAACTGGTGGAAGCAATGCTAAAACCGATCGGACTGCATAATTGGGGCCATATAACGCCTGCAAACGCACAGCACCTTACCAGGCCATTTGCATTGATTGATTAGAAACCTTTTGCATGCACGAGCATAATAGCTATCGGGTGAAACTGCTCCGCTTAATGTAGCTAAACCATAAACGTACGGAACCTACCTCATCTTCTGCTTCGGCAGATTCTTCTGTCGTCGATGTGGCGGCGGTCGTTGTGCTGGTGGTCGTGGTCGTCGACGAGGTGGCCGGACCGCGTCCGAAGATCAGCGACGTTGCCTTCAAACCGTCCACTCGGACCATCAGCGCTATTATGACTGGAAAGAGTGAAGCCGGAAATGGATTAGAAGGGTTGTGCGGGAAACGGTGTCCTAGTGCGTCAAGGTGCGACCGTTGGATTTTGGATGGTGTTTTAGGGTAAATCCTTGTAGATGGAATTTAATTACTGCTTTTCGATAGAACTTGTTCGGACCGGTGTTTTGAAGGTGATCATGCAGTGAAACTAGTCTTAGAATGGACTGAAAGAAATATCTTTCATTGCTCTTTTAGCTTATGATTGGTTAATTGATATTGCATAGTTCTAGGCGTTCTAGGCGCACCAGAAATATTGTTCTAAATCTCAAACGACCGTAACTTTGATATTGCATAAATACAGGCACCAAAAATTTCGAATAACGTAAAATTATGTTTTGATTAAAGAAAAAACAACATATAGGAGCTATCCGGAATGAAACCAGATGATTTAAATATTAAACTAATTTCCGATTACATTCTTCGATAAGGCAAACTGAAGGTGATGATAAACGTGGAGGACTTTTGGAATGTGTTAACGAGCTATAGGAATAAATACATCACTAATCAACTTACCCGCAAACAGTAGCAGCCATCGTCGAATCTTTTTCATAGTGTTTTCCCCTGCAACGAAACAGTTCAAACAAGCAGAAATGAGAAAATGAGCACGGGTGGTGTATCGCTTTACACGCTAGAGAGTATATGAATGTTAAAGATTGACAAATACGATCATGTTAAAGGCAAGGCGAAAGATCATCCACGGTTGAGCAACTTCGATAAGCTCGTTCTTTTAATCGCTCCATCTTTCTCTCTCTCTCCCTCATGCTCGCGTGGCAATCAGAAGCGGCTTCCCAACCCACCCGAACCGATCGGATGACCTTGACGGTACCAATATGTGTACAATGGTTCGCAAATTAAGCACAACGAATCACCGCGCCTGATGTCGCTTGCAACACACGCTGCAAACGCTGCAACAGATGCTGCAACGGTGATCAATGTGCTTCTCGCGATGATGATCGAGCCGGACAAGATAATGGTGCTCGGGCCGGGCAGACGCATCAATCCAATCCATAACCTCAGTTGGCTTCTTCATCCAACGGCGGATTCGCCAGGTTGGGTGAATGGAGTCGGGTGGGGAAATTGTTGCAGCGATCGTGAAGGATGGATGGTTTGATAAGCATGAGTGATGTGATTACACACGATCATACTCGAAACCCCCGTCGATCGACCGATCGAGCTGATGTGCGAGAGGTGAGAAAGCTGTCTCACGTCCGTTCATTGCCACGGAAGGTGAAGATTAATGGAAAATCGAAGCTGCTCGAAGCTGGTGGCCGTTCAAATGTCGAGATATGGTTAGCATTAACCATGGATGATGACGTGCAAATGATAGTCTTTATGATTTAGCTGCTCGATGGACCTTCAAAGTTATAATTTTTAAACAAAACAATTTGATAATTTGGGAGAACTTTTTAATTTCAAATCAAAGTAAATTGTGGAAACATTAAGTAAAAATTTAATTCAATCCATCTTCGTTATTCATAGCAATATTACATCAAATATAATAAAGCCACAAGCATTGCGAGCTTCGCCCATGTTGCCCAGTAAATTACTCAGCAAATGCCGTCACCCTTCTTCGCGTGACATTTATCGGAGGGCAATCCCAAAATGATCACCCACATTACATTACCATCTGTAACACCGACACTCATAATTCAACCACTCCAAAGCTACAGCCCTCAAATGCGTTCCCCCCCACGCGGAAGTCATCGGACGGACGGACGTATCGGTCTCAATCTGTGAGGCACATACCGCTTCGCTGTCGACGATCCAAACGACAGACTAGCAAATGGCAACACGGAAACGACACCGAACCGTCAGCCGTCGTGGTGGCATAATCATCAGACAACCACGCCACACATCGGACAATCACTTCCTTGCCCCAGCGGACAAATGGCGCTTTGGTGTTCTTTCACTGCATGCTTTTATGTGCTGGTGTGCGAAGAAACCGTCAAGAATCGGTAGTGATTCCTTTGTGGCTGGTACAACGATAACTTTTAACCGGTCATTAACTTGACAGCTATAGTGGTTCGCTCGCTGCGTGGACCACTGCAAAACAGAAGCGAACATGACGACAAACGAGCATAGCTTTTGTACGCGCCATAGCCGTAGCCGTAGTACCGGACCAACTTCTTGAACGTCTTTGCACCAACTCTACCAACGGCACTGCGAGACCAGACACAATAGAACTGTAAGGCTGGCTGTAATTTACCCTGCCTCTGCCTCGAGCGTTTTTATTAACATCTTGACGCACTGCCAGCATCCGAAGAAGGCAAGCGTTTTTCCTTTCCAGCTAAGTCATGCTCCATTGCTGCTTATCTTCATTGTGCACGCTCGGTCCCAGACTGGGTTGCCATAAAACAAGCGGTGGAACGGTGAGCCCCATGAGAAATCACACACCACCCGGTGACAATGCTCAATGGCACCATGTTCTGGGCGGGAGTGGCCTCCTGCCACCGGAAACCTGGTACCGTGCAAAAAGCTTTATAACTTCATTTCGAGACTATGTAAATGTCATTGGCTGCCGGTCGTGATCGGATGGTGGATAAAAGCAACAAGTATCGGGCATGTATCGCCCGGGTGTTTGAGTAACCGAAGGTCATAGCGTACTAGGTTTAGAAAGACAGGCAAACTGTTGCAATAATTCTGCAATTAAAAATTAAAAACAAAAACAGCACTATACAAAATAAAGAATACGATCGATTAAATGTGGGTTCGTCGCTTGAAGAGGCCGTTGAAGTCTTTTGTGTTCATACAAACTAAACTAAACCTAATTTAGTAAATTGTGAAGCTAATACAGGAAAAGGGTTTCCAACAGAAAATAAAATACTACAGTTCTTTTAATTTAAATTCATCGATCGATCGATGCTGCCCGCTAAAAATGTGCCTTGAAGGACCATTGATTTTTCTAAATAACAACTATGATCATGTTTTGTGAGAGTAAGCAACCGAAAGACATGTGGAACAGTACAAAAGGAATAGTTTGATATAAATAACTTTAACAAATTGGATCTTTAATCGTTGATTGAAGTTCGCTCACTCCTTAAAAAATAACATTGAAAACTCCTTAAACGAAGGACTTGAGTTACACTTCAGGAACAACCACTATAACCAAGTATCGGGTGTGTAAATAAGCAAATTATTACTAAGCTTTTTTATAATAAAGTTTGCTGTTAAAAATTTATATTTAAAAATTTTGATTGATAGATTGCGGGTTCGTTGCTTAAAAAAGGCGTTGAAGTCTTTTATTTTAAGCTGACTGAAAAATGGCTCAAAAATTTAAAAAAATAGTTAAATCTACTTTATAACAGTTTTTTACTTCTACTACCTTCCAAATCTATTTAATCACTATTATTAAAATAAAATCACTGCTAATTGTAGTGATTTGCAGATTTTCCTGCTCAACACAAGTCGCACTTTTAATGCACTGCGAGGGATCCACTAGGAGCGGGTTCTCACTTGCAGAAAAAAAATGCACACACACACAAACACGTTACACCCGTCCAAAACCGAACAAGAACCAGTCCCAACCGTCAGGACCCGGTTTGCCAGCTATCAACATGCTTACCCGACCCGACACTGGACGTCCTTCACAGTGCAAAAACATTCACTTTTCCTGGCCCGGCTGACTGCTGCAAACCCGCCCGGGTGGTTGTTGGAAGTTATTGCCGTTTCTATTTGTTTGCTTGTTGCTTTTACTTGCACCACGCACCAAACTGGATAGTGTCACATCGAGTGCACACAAAGGTGTGCAGTCGAACAAACCGACCAGATGAAAAAAAAAACACGTCAACGCTTTTCCGAACCCACCAGCCTGCTTGGATGTGTTTATTTTTCTTAATTATTTTTCATGCTGCGCGCGCCCGTGTATGTGTTTCCACTGAGTTTGGTTTTGTTTCACTCAACCGAGGTGGAATGGGAATTTTCTTACGGGCAGTGCGACGGTCCCATAAGCTACCAACAGACCAACGCCACGCAATGGGGCGATAAAAGCACGAGGTGCCATTTGGCAGCCGAGTTCGGTGCACTATTTCAATGGTGGCGTGTGCATGGGAAATGGTTTACCTTGGAACATACGAGCCATGCGTACGGTTCCGTTCGTTATGGTGTGGAAACTGAAACCGGCCGAAAGTTGTTTGTTTCAGTGGCGTATGTAAGTGGTGCGACTTGCAGGCCGGGTCTCAGCACAGCCATCGATTGTGGACACGGTGATAAATGCGATGAAATGTGTTAACCAAGCGCATAAAGTAGTGTTTCTGGGGGGGAGGCTTAATAGAAAAGCGAAATCTGATAGTAAAGATCCAGCGGATAAGATAATGACAAAGTTATAATATTTTTTCAGTATTCACGAGCTAAAATCAATTCGATACGATTTCGATAGGGAGCTCAATTTTATTGGGGCGTTAGAGGGTTCATCGCTTACGATGAGCATTTAGGTCTTTTGGTTTTATTAGAATAGCAGAAGGTAAAATCGGTCCAGATGGAACCAGGAACCAGACAAAAACCAAACAAATGATTTGATCGAATGATATGGGGGGTTCGTCGCTTGAAAAAGTCGTTGAAGTCTTTTGTTTTAAATTGACTATAAAATCGCAGCAATATTGCCTAAAATAAAGGAAAAAACACTTTTTACTGATTTTTGCTCCCATTCAAAAACAAAAACCAGTAAATAAAAAAAAAGTCTTACAAGATATGGCCAGGCCTTCCGTTCTATTAGAATAAAACAAAATGTGTTGCACAGATTGCAACACGCCACCCAAGAATACAATGAAACAATGAAGATCAATCACATGGACGATCGCATCGTTTTCTGAACCGTTCATTAATAGAACCCGGTCGTTGCATAACTTTCCCCTTCAAGATTTGCGTAGGCTGAAGAAGATCACGACACGGAGATTGATCGCAAAAATAGATATTCACTCGAGAGGATGAGCAGATTTTAACAGCATACGATCCCTATTACATCACAGTTCCATTCTAACTAAGGGAAAGGCAACTTACTTACTTACTTATCAGGCGCTACAACCGCTTTGCGGTCTTGGCCTGCTGCAACAATCCTCGATACCGCTCACGGTTCAGCGCCGTCGTCTGCCAATCCGTTATCCCGGCCGTTCTGGCGGACGCATCAACGCCATCACTCCATCTCAATTTGGGCCTACCACGCCTCCTCTGTCCTTGTGGACGGCCTAAAAGGACTTTACGGGCTGGGTCGTCCGGTGTCATTCTCATGACGTGACCAGCCCACCGGAGCCTGGCGAGTCTAATGCGCTGTACGATAGTGAGATCATCATACAGCTCGTAGAGCTCGTCGTTGTAGCGGCTCCTCCATTGTCCTTCCACACATACGGGGCCAAAAATCCTTCTGAGCATCTTCCTCTCGAACGCGGCTAAGAGGGCTTCGTCAGTTTTGGACAGAGTCCATGTCTCAGAGGCGTATGTGAGTACTGGGACTATAAAAGTTCTGTACAGTCCCAGCTTCGTCCGTCGCGACAGGTATTTAGAGTGGAGAAGTTTCCTCAGGCTGTAGTATGACCGGTTGGCAGCCAGCACCCGTGCGCGTAACTCAACATCAATGTTGTTGTCGGTGCTGACTTTTGACCCCAGATAGGTGAAGTTTTGGACGACTTCGAAGGTGCGGTCACCTATCTGTACATCACCCCTGCGTAAATCAGTGTTTGTTAGCAGGGCCGCTGGTGGTGCCACCATCATTTTGGTTTTCGCCTCGTTAATCTCCAACCCGAGGTTCTGTGCCGCACGCTCGATCCTTTGATAAGCTTCTTCACGATGCGGCAAATCTTGGAGAAGATGGCGGAGCAACAGCTCCACTCCTACCATCTCTTCATTGATTTCAAAGCCGCCTATGACAGCATAGCCAGGGTAAAACTGTACGACGCAATGAGCTCTTTTGGAATCCCGGCCAAGCTTACCAGGCTTGTACGAATGACAATGGCCAACATCACATGCCAGGTGAAGGTGGATGGAAAACTCTCAGGGCCCTTTGCTACCAATAAAAAAAAAAAAGGGAAAGGCAACAACAACAAAAAAACAAAGTCTGCAAGCGAAAGAACTGTTTCATAAGGAACCAGGCTCCCTTCACAAACAAAAACCAGGCTAATCTTTGTGAGCCGATCACATGAGAGTGTTCCCAATCAAGCATGGCCTCATCCTTTCTCTAACATTTGAGAAGCAGTTTTTTTACGGTCATGTAGGCTTAATAATTCTTGCTCCGCAGAAAAGAAACACGCAGTCCAGCTCGAAGCGCGAAGTAGTACACATGATTTATCACACCCAAATTGATTCTGCTTCATTCGAGGCTAGCTGGCGAGCTGAGCTGATGGAGAAGCGTGAAAATAGTAAATTAACTCTACGCCATCCATCAACTCGAAGATAGGTAAGCTGCGTGCTTGTTAACATGCATCCGAAAGCCGTACGTTCGGTTCGGGAATGTGTTCGTCATGCAACCGGCACCGGGCCATGAGCAGCAGCTTGATCCTATCGACCTGAAGGAACGATTTTTCAAGCAAAGGCACGATCTTCTACGAGATAATGTTTGTTTTTGTTTCTTTTGAGGTTAAGGCGCTTATTTTAACACATCACAACGTGCTTTTTTAGCACGCTTGCCGTTGCGCTTCGAGTCATTAAATTCGGATGTCAAGGACTCGTGTCGCGCGATGGGTTGTGTTTGCTTTATGCTATTTAAATCCTTCCCCTTTTTATTTGTGCTCTTACTGTGCTGCTTGATCGAGCTCGATCGTACAAAACAACTATATTTAAACTATACATCTATCTTATTACACACACACACGCCCTATAAGGAGAACCTAATTCTGTTACGAATCACACCGCTTAGTATAACCGTACGATCGAGTGTATGACTAGAGCAAGAAAAAAAAGGCTGCAAAACTGGAGCATGCGCAAAGAGATTGTGCAACCTTGTGCATTTACCGGCAGCGACAAGTACATGGCAGCCGAGCTGTACACGGGTCCACCAGCGTCCAGCGTGGCTCCACCGGGGTACTACCGATTTAGCCTTCCAGATTACACTTGCACTCGTGCGCTCGTTTGCTAGGCGAGGGCGATTAATCAAGTAAAGTGAAAAAGAAAACAATATGCAACCGCAAACCGTTTCGCCGAGTTATCCTGTTCCTATGTTGCGATGTTTTTTTTTGTCTTCTTCGTAGTATCATTTTTTTTTCTTCCCTTTTCGCGAAGCATGTAACAACGATCATTTTATGCTGACCCGATCATACGTTCAGTGCAAGAAAATGCAGCACACTTCGCTCACGGTACTCACGCTTCAGTCAAGGCTTCGCATGCTTGCCCCTTTTCGAGTGGCAATCGTCCATTACTGGCAGCGGCCTACCAAGGGGACATTGGTAAGGAGTGTGATCTACATACACCCCATACACTCGAATCGATCGCATGAGAAAGTAAACCAGTTCTGCCAGCTCCCTGAGCTTACGGGGAGCAAAACAATCTATGGGATCTAATACTAAGCATTCACCCCTCGAGCTAGAACTCTTGCGACAGCACCAACAGCAGCAGCACGCTCCATGACGCACGCTCAAAAGCCACTTCTAGCAGGATCACGCGGGGCGATACTGGCCACGAAAGGTGTGCCACAATCCGGACTCAATGCGAAGGAATGGTAATTTTTTTTCTAAAATCATGCCAATACCAGGCTTTGTTTTTCCCTCTTCTTCTTCTTGTTCCTCTTGGTGGTCCGCAGGCGCAGGGAGCACGGGGACCCGTGGGACCGATTACACAAAACGACCTTCAAATCGGTGCCGGTGAATGTTGATTTTTAGGAATACATTAGCTCTGAACTTTCCACTTCCGCTGCCGAAGCCGAACGTTGTTTGGAGGCTAGCAGGCTCGCCGTGCCAGCGGCCAGGAACGGGTTGTTGCATGCGGTTACGAAAATCATGCTGACGATCGTTTAGTAGGCCACACGATAAGACTAGTTAGGTTTTGTGGTTTTGGGAAGGTTGGTTGGAGACCCGGGGTTGGAAGTGGTTTCGTGTTTTATCGCTTGAAGCAGCAATTAGTTGCTTTTTTGGGCGGTTTATTTTGACAATGTTTTGAAATGGTTGATGATGGAAAAAAATTGGATGTAAAGAGCTATTCGAAGATTTTAATACAACGCTTGATAAAGGATCAAAGTATTGTGGCAAAGCGGTTTCTCTCTCTCTCTCTCCCTCTTTCTCTCTCAATATGTCTTTCACTTTGCGAGGTCCTATTAAAAAATTGAATTTTATACAACCTAAAGCAATTTGTAGCGATTTTATAGCCAATTTCATACAAAAGATTTCAACACCGTTTTTAAGCGACGAACCCCTACATCGATCAAATAAAATCATATTTTATTCTTTTTTATAGCATATTATAGCCAATTCAAATATTTTTACTGTTTCTGATTCTTATTCCGAATGATAATTAACTACTTTAAAGCAACGCTTTTAGAAACTTGCCCCATGGCCCCTTTAATACAATAGTTTGTCATATATTCCTTGAGAAAATTCCATCTGTACTTTCACTGTTGTTGACAGCAAATCATCAACACCTAATGACTGCACTAACAATGCACTTTAACACCATCATCATCATTGACATCATCACCATCAAAGCCTCATTTGAATTTCTGTTCTGCCTGCTTTCGATTACCATAAATTCCTAACAATTATCCTTCCAACGCTCAGCCACACAATAGACCTGGCTTAATGCATCGCGTACCGTTCGCTCTGCTAAGAATTAGATTGTTTAGTGCTTTCAAATCAGACCTACCAACCTACGAGACGGTTCGACCGGGATAGAGAGAAGGTAATTTATAATCACCACACCACCTCAACAGCTCAACAGTTGCTAACTGCGGGTGTGGCAGCAACAAGCCGAAAAGTGAATGGGCCCGGCCCGGCCTGTTTCTACACCCTTTTGCTAAAGTGTCATTCGCAACCACAATCGTTCCACCATCGACTGACAGAAACTTGAAGAAACAAAAACAGACAATCACTGTAATCAAGTACCAGCTGTGTGATTTATAGAATGTATCGAGAAACGCACCCAACCAAAAATGCTACCGGCTTTACTGTTTTCTTTTCTAATTTTCCTACGACCGCTACTCCGACTGATCTGTTTTTTTCGTAATCTTTTCTCAACCTTGTGTGCTGGCATGTGTGTGTGAGTTTGTTGAAATACGCCCCGAATTGCTAAACCACGAAATCGAACGCATTTGGTAATTTGCATGTCTCGTTCACACCGAACCGAAGCCGGAGCAACCAGCTTGCGCTCGAAATCAATCTGTTAAATGTGTACAAACCTAACAGTCGGTAGTTTGCTAGAGCTGGAGAAATAAATTAAGTGACCTTCAGCCGCACTCGGACACGGTTAAATGAAGCTGCACGAAACGAAAGCTCAATTAAAGCAGCGTCGTTTCATTATGTATGTTCAAATTCACACATCCCACCCGAGAAAATCATCACGAGGCTGGCGCATGAATAAGTCAACTCCAATGCTCGTGCCCAACCGGAACAGACAGATGAGCGATCGTGTACCGGCTCGTCCACTTCGTCCACTTTTTCCGGGAGTATAATCTATTGCGATTCGCGCTCGAAGCGCATGTTCCGCT
This sequence comes from Anopheles stephensi, assembly GCF_013141755.1. Classification (NCBI taxonomy): domain Eukaryota; kingdom Metazoa; phylum Arthropoda; class Insecta; order Diptera; family Culicidae; genus Anopheles; species Anopheles stephensi. The sequence continues at coordinate 22,118,865 of NC_050203.1, forward strand.
TCCCATTACTAACCAAGTCCCCGGCATGTTAACATGTCGTTTGGCCCGGTGTTATCTCGTCAATTTATTTTGTTTTAACAGCCCCCCGACTTTCGATGTTAAGGGTTTAGCTTAACGCTCCTTTTTGTTGTTTTGGGGATGCAAACAACAACGAAACTGGTGCGCACGCGCGCTCGCACACGTCTTAGTTGAATGTGATGAAGATGAAGACGATGATGGCGATGATGATGATGATGGCCGACATCTACGCTTAACCAGGTGTTGCATGTGTGCGTGGTTTTGTTTTTTCTTCGCTAGTGCTTTTCTACTCTCACGTCAACGGTATTATGTTTCATCTTAATCTTCTGCTGCCATTTTTCCACACCTTTACACGTCTCGCTGCTGTTGTCTGGTTTGTTCACTTTCGATTTCATCCGAGCTGGTTTAGATTCGGGTGTTATTATTTCATCGTTTCACTCTCGATTTCTCGATTGGGAAGCATTCGCGTCCGTTGCTTCGTGGTATTGTAAGCTTTTTCATGCTTTAAAAAAGTACTTTGGATTGTTTTACTTTCAGATCTTTGTTCGTTCTAGGTGGAAATGCCACAAAACATTCACAGCTCAGCGTTTCGATTCCGGTAAACTTCCCGCATGTGTAAATTTCCCCCAGCGATGAGTTAGCAAAGTTCAAGGAACAGCTTTAATAAGATACCTTGACATCGAATATTAAATGCTGTTCACCTCGAGCGCGCCTGAACCACTTTCTGCACCGGATCGGCAAACCTTGGTGGGAAATGGTTGATAAATGTACTGCTTCCTTCCTGACTTCTTTCCTTCCTTCCTTTCTTTCTTCTGCGACACTACACGCATCACCCACCATCAGGGGATTTCCGGTCGATCAGGGCCAAGGAAATACGGGCGCCACATGTCACATGCTGTCCTCGGCCAGCCGGCGCACAAACTATCGGGAAAAACACCCATTTTTGCAGAAGGTTGGCTGTGGTGATTACATTTTGCGCTCTGTCTTTTTTTTTGTCGTTGGGTTTTACACGACCGATATTATGATTTGTCAGCCGCCAGTCTACAAAACATTTTATTAATTTTGAAAACTTCAATAATAATTAATTAAAAATGCCTGATCGCCAGGTCAATCCTTCTACCCAAAACAATCTAAATGAATTGTACTGAGTTGGTGTCATTCTCATGACGTGACTAACTCCCATTGCTCTTTCATTGCAATTGAATATTGCTTTTATTCCTCAACTATCCCCTGAAAACATTCGAAGCCAAACATTGTTCTAATAGGCTTCAGGGGTAAGATTTAATTCTATCATTTATAAAGCTTTTAATTCATTTACTAAGGATGTGTAAACAAAGCCGGTCAAAAAACGTTTTAGACACCAATTTTTTTAAGTTTTTGTTTTTGTTGTTATTGACAATTTTCTTGTTGACAATTTTCTTCAACCAAAAAGATTTGATTTCATAAAAATTTTGTAATTTTCATTTTTTATTAAATAAACCCTCTGATCAAGATCAATTGATCCTGCATCTTGGCTACAGCATCCACGGATAAGATCCTCTGTACAGATTTACCAGTCTGTAAAGCCTAGATTTTGATTATTTGTTTCTACGGCTTTTAACGGGTCGTACCACCTTGTTTTAAAATCGAAGCAAATCAAGCCGGGATGTGCCTCATTATTGCCAACTTCTTCTAAAGGATAAGAAAAACTTAACTGAACTTAAAGAGAGACCTTAAACAGATTTACATACATTGCTTGAAGCTCCGCTGCAACAAAAAACAAAAAACCACAAATACCTTAAGCTTCCTTTACTCACCCTTAGTACTCTATCTTGTCGCCCCAAAAATACAAAGTCCGCTGCTTCTCCTGTACCAGCAGGAGGGTGCCTATTTCTAATTGTGGACGAAGCTCGGGTGCACAATCACAACACCTGCACCGAGCCTGCTTACTGCTTATGTACACTCGTATTTGTCACAACCTCGTCGAGGTTCGTTATGATTCAAGCACACTGACCAGTCACCATACTCTCGGACGGTAAGACGACTAAGGAAGACGAGCGCTTCGCTACCCCTGAACAGGAAACTATATCGTTAACTTCATACACACACACTTCACTGATCAACACTGATGTTACACGATGTTACAAATTAATCAAAATACATTCGTTAAGTATGCCCGTAAAAGCGCACTAAAAAGTGGGGAAAAAGATAGGAAGGAAAAAGTAAGCAAACAAAAAATTGAACTGTTGAAAATAGTAAACGATCATAATTGAAGCACACAATTCCCATTTCGTTATTCAAACACTTGATTATGATGGAGGTTTTTTTGTGTTTCACGGAGGCTAACACGCTTCTTTGGTTCCGTTTTGTTTTAAATTATTTGCCTTAAAAACATTTTCACAAAGCTTATCAAACAATCCATCCGGCCGGGCTAACGATATCACTCGCACGATGCACAACTGAACCGATGCACAAGCTGCCAGAAGAAAAAAGGCACGTGAGCCACTTCGTTGATTGGAACACTATGGGAGACGGCGGACTTCCGGGCAGGCGCATAAAATCAACTGAAAAGAAATGAAAAACAAAAAACGCACTTCAGAAAGATGGTTAACAAAATTAGGGGAAACGAACTTGTTAAAATGCACACAGCTCGGGGTGTGTTTTCTGTCTCTCTCTCTCTCTCTCTCTCTTTCGCTTCTTCCTTTTTCACCCCCACCAAAACCGATGACATAAAGGCAACAACATTAACCGAATGCCGTTCGACGTGATCGAAATAATGCAACGGATGAGGGCGTCCGCGAGCATGAAACCGGCGGATGCACAATCCGTTCCTAACGCGATCACACCCGGCAAGCAAACGAATCCCGGGGCTTGACATCAATCACGGTGACACGGTGAGCAAATACACTTCTAGCGTTGGGCTGGTGTCTGTGTGTGTGTGTTGAGAAAGCGGTACCGAAATGCTTTTCGCGCTAAATGCGAATTACACAAGCAATTTCTTCAAGAAACACCTTCATCAAGGTTGAGTGGTTTGCAAACGCTTTCAAATCCAGCGCGTTTGACACACGGCTCGATTCGTGAAAAATTGGAACCGATTTTATCTTGTTAATTTCGGGAGTGGTATTGCATTCAATGGAGCGATATTTAATTAGGCTGGTTTTTATTGAATTTAGACAAACGCAAACATTCCATCATTAAGTGGTGTGTTACAGGTTCCGCTTCATCATGCACTTGTTGATTTTTTTTAAACCAATCGGCAAGAAATACTTCCAACGATTTCCTACAGATGGCGTTGCTAGTCATTGCTAAGTGGACTGTGCAAAGCTATCTAAACCGCCAAAGTAAGTTGATTCAATTGTTTTATTCAAATTTTTATATATTTTTTCTTTTTTATTTTTATTTTTTCTTTCTTGAAAAAAAAAATGAAAATTGCTGCAAAAAAGTTATCGTTAGAAAATATCAAAAATAGTTTAAAAGCAATATATTTTAACTGTATAAAATTGCCTAAATTTGAAGTGGACCATTCATCACTAAAAACTCAATTCTTCTTCTTCTGCTTCCTTGGCACTACAACCTCAACAAGTCTCGGCCTGCCATTTCTGGCGTTCTGCGATTTGATTTTACCCGTACCAAAGTAATCAGCCCTGCGTACGGTGGGAGGCGGGTCTGGATGGGATTTGATCCCCGGCCCTGCCATTGCTTTGGCCAGCGGACCGCCCCAGCCTGGCCGTATTGCTAGTTCTAAAATCATCAAATATTAGGAAAAAAAATTCTAAACGAATGCAAATACAGTGTTGATCTACTATTTCACAAACAAAATCGTTTTATTTCATTCGATCTTTCACAAAAGGTCTTACATTCTAGATACCTGAGGTGCATGTGGGTTTTCTCCCATTTCCCAAAGCCTTGAAAGGCGATCTCTTACAATTTTTAATAATTTCTCAAACCTGCTGCTATAAAAATCAATTTTAATAAAATTACTTAACCTTTCCATCTTTCCACAACATAAAACTTACATAAAGTGTACGGAATACAATAGAATCTTGCCATTGAACAAACGCTGACGCTACATGTAAAGCAAAACAAGCCCCCAAAATAACGCAATTCACCATTATTTAGCAACCTATCAATCTAAGCCGTCCTCCGCGTGTTTGCTTCTCCCAGCGGGGTTCGTATTGCACGGGTTGCAGCGAGCCAGCAATTGCATTACAAACCTTGCGAACGGTTGGTGGATGATTGCACCAAAAGCACACACCAATCGAAACCTCCCAAAAAGCTGTGAAATCAATCCAGCGCGCGCACTCGAACAATCACGAAGTCGGGCCACGAGCGAGCTTTTCCAAGCCGAACTTGCTTGCTTTCCCACCACGGTTTGTATGCGGCAATGAATAGAAACATTTCCGGCGATCAATATTCGATCGATCGATCGGTAGCCGGTTTTTTGGGGGGACGGTTATCTAAGAAGGGTGGGAAGGAACTTTTTCCACTCGTAATTTTTGGTCAGTAAGCTGGTCAGAAAACTGCTTATGTGCCGCATTACAAGAAGGATGCAGTTTTGCCTTCTTCGCTTACGGCTCACGATCATTACTGTTGCGTTAGACGGTCTGGTGGTGTGCGTTTCGGGCTACAGGGTTTTTTTCAATAAACTTTCACGAAATTCATGGCCGGCCGGCTCCGCCCCCAAACCCTGCCCGTGCCCCTACCCGCCTGCAGATGTTTCCACTTGCCTGCACAAATACAATCCGTTTTCGAGAAAATGCAACCAACCACAGCCGGCTGGCTAGGAAAAGCGATCCGTTTTGTTCGCAGCGTTCAGCGAATGTGTTTAATAAATCGGATTGGTCGCTATGTTTCTCTCTCTTCCTAACGCGCATACATACATACATCACGGGGGATTAAAGGGCTATTTTTCTTCGCGTTACGTTAGATGGATTTACGATGCTAATACTCATCATCAGCTGCACGATTTAAAAAAAAAGACGGACAAAAACAAGACAAAAAAATACAACACGCTGGAATGCATCGGCCAACTTTCTAAGACAACACCAATACACGAAGGGTTGAAGACGATCGACGAGTAATAGCGGGTTTCACTCGTTATGGAGCAATCGTGGCACCCTTCAAGATAGCGTGCTTGCGCAGGATTTTCTCCGCGATTTTTTTCGGTGCAAATTTCTATCGAGCACCTTCTGGAATCTAAAAAGCTGTCATTAGCTTGATTTTTTTCTTTTTTTGCTTGAATAATTTTGATACTTTTCGATGAATTGATTTTTCTTCGAGGCGCATCTTAAATTCAAACCAGCAGGAAAAACAAAATAAGCGAGTGGGAATTTAATTGTTGATTGCCATCGGGAACCGAGTGAACGGACCCTGACAGCCGGCAGCCATTATGCCGTTTGTCAACATTCGATACAGTTCTTGCTACATTCGATCGGTTTGGTGTGCTGAACCAATGCGCGGTAAACCGTCGGTTGCCAAACAGTATTGTTATGAAAATCGGAAAGCAATTCCACCTCTGCGCTGTTGCATTGTGTTGCGATGGACGAGCTGTCTCCCTCTCTCTTCATCTCTTGAAGATCTCAAAGCTCATCCTTACCACCTGAAGATTTCACTGTCTCGTTTTCATTCCCCTGCTGCACACTCTCGCCATCGTCATACTCCCGTATATACCACCGGACCAGATAGAATATTATAACCGAAAGCACTATAAACCGTAGATATATCCAAAGGATGGCCCCTAAATGTCGGCCAACCGCACGCAACCGATCGTACGGGAGCATTCTGAAGCGGTTTCGCTGGTTGCTTGTTGTCACTTTGCTACCAAAAAAAAGTGGGAATAAGTACGATGATAAGTAGCGATATTTGCACACAATTGCACAATTTTTCATGCCAGTTTGTAACTAGTTCCTTGCTCACTTTTCGTAATGATCAGCAAACCAATTTCATTCCCCTGTCCACTCAGCTAAGTATGCTTGGGGGGGAGGGTGGTGCCATTTTCTTCACCTTTCACCTCTTTCACCGTCCCACGCCAGGCGCTCTACTCCGATTTATGATCTCTTTTAATAAACCGTATTATTGCATAATAAAATCCGCCTTGCACCCGCAATTCACCACCCGAGCGAGGTTCGATCGAGCCCCGGCTTTTTCTTTGCCTTCTTTTCGATGATCAACAGCTTCTGACTGATCATTGGCCGACCGCGCAAGGTTGTCTTGGGACGATCGGAATCCAGTGTGGAGAGCGAGAGCGATCGAGACTCCTCAACTGCTCCTGGACCATATTTTGACCACCGACCCGACTGGGGGGGACCTTTATGGTACGACGGGAGTGTGCCTCGGTTGCGCTTATTATGCGGTTGTTACTTTGCATTTTCATTGCGCTCGGTCCCTATCGCCCGCAAACAAACCACACTCGGTGAAGAGATTTAGCTACGGTGCTGTTTCATCGTGTCGGTCGTGTCGCCCTTTTGCCAGACCTGTAACAGACACCGATCGTCGACTGTATTATGCTGCGAGCATAAGAAGGAAAGCGTTGCTTTTTTTTCGTTTTCGGTAACCGATCGGTTCGGGCGTGCGGTGCACAAGCGGCTCAGCGAAAGGTAGAGCGCGAACACAAAACAAAATCTGCTCGCTCGAAACTGGACCGTCCGAAGTGGAGCGGTCCCTAGGCCGCGGGTCTGGACGGGTTAAAAGGGATTACGGCCTCCCGAACCGGGTGATATAACGATGATTCTTTGCCAGTAGACTGCTGTACTGCTGTTTGGCGGTTACGCGTCGCTCTCCACTGACAGCACCTCCGCTCTCGGTAACTACCCTGGTCATGCAATGGGTTGCATTGATTTTTTGCCCCCCTTGCGAACTGTGTGCTCGCTGCACCCTGGTGACAGGTACGAACTATTGGTCTGTGTCACACAACTCGCTGCGAGAAGTTTTGCGTGGTACGTTCGACGCAAGGGGTTCGTCGCTTATGCACGCACACGGACAGACAGACAATTGACTACGCACTACTGTGTACACACTCAGGTCTGGGGGGGTTTCGCAGTTGCTGTTGCACTTATGCCATGTTTATGCCCGTTGGATTGTACGAACCTGTTGATAGAAAGTAGAAAAAAAGAAAAAAAAATATAATTAATAAAAAGGGTTTTTAGACTAGAACTAGCAAACAAATAGAAACAGCGCTAAACATAGCTGAATTAACCTACAAACATATAAAACGTTATATTGATCAAACTGCTGCCTAATATAAAAAATACTATAATATAACGTTTGAGGATGATGTAAAAAAAAGAAAAAAATAATTGAAATAAATTTTGAAAAAAACAATACAATTTACTTAGCAATTTATAAAAACAAATACAAAACAAAATAAATTTTGGATAAACGAGCTGACACTCATAACCGTAATTTGAAAAATTAAAAACAATTCGTTTACTTAAGTAAAATAATTAAAATAATTAACTATTTACAGTGCTAAAAGTATAAAAAAATACAAAAGATCGTCTAAATCAATAAAAGTACAGAGAATAATGTAATATAAGTTAGAAAAATAAGTTTGCAAAATTGTGCAAAATAGTATGCAAACTTGAATATATAGAACAAAAATATATATGAAATAAGTTCAATTAAAAAATACAAAAATTAAATAAAAACTTAACATTTCTTAAACAAAAATAATGGCAAAACGATTATAAAATATACGAAAAGAAACATATGAGCAAAACGAATAGAATAAAATAAAATATATGCAAATAATGTAATACAATTGTTCAATATTTATAAAGTATTTGAACTAAATTGACTGCTTAAAAAATGTCATCAAATAAATTGGATTTTTTACTTGTGCAATTGTCAGCAATCAATTTAACAGTCTTTACCTAGCATAAGTTTTTTTTTCTTTTACTTAAAACTCATAGCTGGTCGTGCTCGCAGGCCAATAATGCTACTTTCTATCGCAACATAATCACAAAACGCGTCACTCATAATCAGCACCTTGCAGTGGAACTCGTCACCTGCCACACGAAGATGAGGCATCAAGGCTGAAAGAAAGCCTCAACCAACCACACGCCAAAAGATTAATGCATTTACCGCTTGTTCACCGTCCAGGCGTTTGCTGCCACTGCGCGTAACTAATCAATAACTTGTAACAAATTGTTATTAATATTCCTGCATGTTGTCGACCGCACCGATCGTCCCATCGACCATGGGGGACGAAGGCTCTCCCCGGGATCGCCCAGGCCCGGGTGAGATTTTGCTAAAAACGGCTGCAGCTTTTTGTTGCCAAGATGTGCGGTTCGTTTCGTTCCGCGTAACTTGTATTTCCGGTCTGGTCTGCCCGTTGAGACCAGCCAAAGAGCGGCTGCCTGGACGTAAGGTGAGACCAAGACCTGACACGGGTAACCGATGATACGAATGATCCGCTGGTATGTTGCCGATGTGCAGCCAATACCAATAGGAGGGACTGTTTAGCTGACTGCGATATGCGAGTGAGCGATGAAAGTGGCTACAAAAATCACACATCAACACACACAAATACACACGCCCGCGTTCCAACAAGTGCACACATACCAGGCCCGTGCAACCAAATTTCTGACACGATCGCGGATCGCGTGGAAAGTGAATTTAATGGGGCCCTCTCCGTCGTCGAGTGGGCCACAACTGGTTTGGTGGGCCACCACCGTTTCGACAGGTGCTGTGCACGCCGCTTGTGTACGTAGTTGCACCACATTAAAAAGTAACAACCAACAACAAATGCACACACACACACGGACACACGGACACTAATCAAACGCATGCAAAGCGTCGATCGGTTTTTGCTTCACTTTACTGGAGCGTGGTTCTTACTTTTATTTACATTTCACCATTGGCTGCCAACCAGCCGCCATCGTTCGAAAGCGCATCGTGCCTGACGTCCTGATGGGTGCCAGAGTGAAATGTGCATTTCGCTAAGTCTCTGAGATTAACGCAGCCTGTAAGCCCGATGAGGTGATGCTGATGGTGATGCTGAGATTAGTTAGCAATTAAGGTGCCCCGGTGAGGGCAGTCGTTTGCGCGGCCATGGCACACACACACACCAGCCGGAGGAGCGGCTATGCGATCCGGTACATGTTTATGCGGTTTATGATCGTTGCACTGCACGAGCTGCAGCGCCACTCGGACTGGGTTTTGTTTCTCGCGAGATTAATCAATGCTGTAGTGCAAAAAAGAGTGGCCTTTTTCTTCATCTCTCGTGTGTTTTCTTTTAACCACTGCGCTTGCCATTTCCTCGCTGAATGACGGATTCGGGTCAGATTTGTACGCCGTTGTACGGCAGGCTGGCTAGGATTTGAGGTTGGTTAGGGATTAGCACGCATGAGAGAGAATCATCGTAGCAGTGAGATGGAAAGTGTAAGCGATGTTGGGGCTGAAATCGGCAAATAGATATGTCATATTTGGTTTTCGAGTGTTTGTTTGAGCTATTTTAAACATGACATAAATATTTCTGCATAATTTTTCAAACCACATGACATAATGGGTTTTTTCTTATTTTCTGTCGGTCTTCACACGGCAGGACCGGGGTTCAAATCCCATCCGGACCTTTCCCCCGTAGTAAGGACTAACGATCCATCTACGTGGGAGCCATGACCTAAAAGGGTGGAAAGGCCAAGAATATAGAGAGATATGACTTGAGAAGTCGGCCTAGGCGGGTTGGACAGTTGGGATTAGTTTTGTTATATGTTTCCAACATTGTAGAACATTTTACTTTTCTAAACTACTAGTATTGTTGAACTATTTTCAAAAGCATCACCGTGAAGTTTATATGTTATGTGAATTTTTTCTATTTATTTATTTATTTATTTATTTATTTATTATTTAGTAAGAGCTGCCTTCCTACCGTAACCGTATTATTCTGTACAAAAAAAAAAGGAAAAAATGTGTTTAAAATATGCTAAACACTAAAATTTTTCTCTAACAGTTTTTTTTCTTCCAAATAGCCATTCTTATCTATCGAAAACAGGGACAAAATCTCACAATTAATTATTCCTATAAATCTACAACACTTAAAGGCGCCTTTTACGTTATCTTTTCAATAATCTTTTTCACCAACAGATTAAAACTGCCCCGCCAAATACGAAAACAAACATTGCCACAGCCGAACTCTACCCCATAATGAATGCACTAATGAGATTTGAAAAGTGTGGACGATGCTTACGCATCACGGTGCTAATGACGGCGATTCAACCGTTTCTCCTTGATCCCCGTTGATCACCCGTTGACATTCACTAGAATGACCAAAGCAGGAAAAACGTCCGGCAACAACCCGTCACAAACAACAACCTTCCCCTCTCCAACCTTCCCTCCTTACCAGGAAAAGGTGAAAGGCTGACCCGAAACGGTGGTTGCGTTGATGAAACACAACCCGACCAATACGAACGCCAAATGTCAAGCCCAGGGTGCTACATTCGCACGCATCAAGGACGCCCGAAATGTTGTGTTTTGCCGTTGCTGTCCCATACCCGGGCCTGTCGTCTGGGCCTGATCATCATTCGATAATACGGACAGACAGACGGACACACGGACAGCTAGATAGCGAAGGTTTTGAGCGCTAACATAAATCACCACAGATTAGCAGCGATTCGTCGCCCCAACACGACAAGCGATCGTTCTAATCCGTCCACCTTGACCACCGGCATAGATTGTTAGTTGATCGCTTTGCATAATAAATAAAACCCACAAAAAAACACACACATATACGATAGATAACTTCACTTTCGGTATCCTTTAACGGGGTTCCCTCTTACCAGAACTGGTTGGATCGCTCTTGATTGCCACAGCAGAAGCATTCGACCGTTCTGACCGCTTGTTGGAAGAACGATTCACCACAATCGCAAGCCGCCAGCAGTCTAATGGAGCCATTGTGAAGCCACATCTTGGTTTCATCCCCCACGGACAGATGGTAGATGTTCATTAGAATTTCAAATATTGCTCCACTCTGCGGGGATCCACACACGGCTAGCGCCGGTCACGCAAACCGGAGGAAGATGAGCCAAAGTAAAATGCAAAAAAGCATGATAGCATCAGAATGCTAGAACCTTCACACACCGTCCTGCCATAAGAACGGATGAATCGATGGCTTCGACACAAAACTGGTTCTCCGTACAGCTCACCGAAACAAGCTAATGTTATGCTTCGGAGCATCGCGCAAGATCGCGTATCTGTGGATTGTTTTTATCTCAATTGTATCGGGTGCTCCGTTGGCTGCACGCTCGATGTACGAAGCAAATTTGAGTTTATACCCTCATTTGTGATTCAAATTTTTTTCTGTTTTGCCAACAATTGAAGGTGGTGTTTTGTTTTCCCTCTCTATCTCTCTCTCTCTCTTGGATTTCTTTCAACTTTTGCGGAAAGAACAGTTTGGTGTGTTGTTTTATGTTGATGAGAAGAAAAAAGGGAGAAGAAGTATTACACACACACGTGATGTTACGGTAATACTATGAGCCAGGTATTGGTAGCAAAATATGGCAATCGCTGTGTACGATCAGCGATTGGCAAACGTCGACAATTGAAATGACAATCAAAGACAGAAGCATAAGTAACAAGCTCGATCTTTCAAATAACCATTCAATTCTAGACCATAGGCAAATGGGTTCAGAATTTTACCACAACATTTCCAATTTAGGATAATTTTCTCATACGATATCATACAAGCGGCTCTGACAGGAATGTTTAGATTATGTCACCAGAGTAAATACATTCTTTAAAACGACAGATTCTCAGATGATATCATAATTGCAGCACAACATTTCACACATTCTGTACAGGTACTCCTGGAAAAGTTACAGAGCTTCGGTCCTTATATTGGAACCTACGAATCACTCAGGGGAATTTTTTCCAATTGATACGGGATTGATTGCAAGTCCGTTGTAGAAGGAGTTAGTTGAGTATTGCATCGCGGCATTGGAACTTTGCAATCAACTGGCGAATTTCTCCAACGCGAATTGTAAAGCTACAAAATGCTATTGGGGCTTAATAGTCGGAAAAGCCGTTGTTGGAATGACAATCTGAAACCCCCGGTAACAACACAGCCAAAGGCTCCATCATTACATTACAGGGGTTCCAAGCGGTGCAATACAAAAGGGGCTAGTCGTCTATAAAATGTGTCCATACCAACAAACATTAGAATATTTAAGAGTACCAATCTCATATCTGGTCACATCATTGACTGTAAGAAACATTTATAGTCACAGTACTCACATACACCTCTGAGACTGGTCACGTCATGAGAATGACACCGGACGACCCCGCCCGTGAAGTTCTTTTCGGCCGTCCACACAGACAGGCGTGAAGGCGTGGCAGGCCCAAACTGAGATGAAGTGATGGTGCTGATGCGTCCGCCAGAACGACCGGGATAACGGATTCGGGAAACCGTGAGCGGCATCAAGGATTGTTGCAGCAGGCCAAGACGCGGTTGTAGCGCCTGATAAGTAAGTAAGTAAGTCTCACGTCTACTCCTTCCTTGGCACTTCAACCTCGAAAGGCCAAGACATAATTTTATCCGTACCGTGTCAGTCTGGGTCTGGATGGGATTTGTTCCCCGGTCCTGTCGTGTAAAGCCCGGCTAACGGCTCAGCCCCTTAAGGTCCTAAGCGAGGTCTGGTTTACTTCGTGCTTCAAGTAAACATGGTTTACTTAATATGGTTTACCATTGCGGGAAAATATGGCATAACGCGGGAAACGGCGGAATTCTTAAAAAAATTGTGCAAGAGCACTGTGGCGGAAGATCACTTGAATGAGTTCCATTTTAATTTGCACTTGATTGGAAAACAATAGGATTCTTTTAAACGCCAATAAATAGTACGAAAAGTACGCTCAAGAGTAGGAAAAATTTTATATCAAATGTGCACATTTATTTTAAAGGCTCTTGGAACTTGCAGCTCAAGAATCTCCAAACCTCCGACCGAAATGACTTCAATCATCAATAAAATCCTGGTCACGGCACCATTATTTCTTTACTAACGTCTTCTTCGTCTTCTTCTTATTGGGCAGAAATTGTCCTACCACCGATGCATAACCAGCTTCCACTGAACAGGCTCCCAAATCCCAAGGCTACCGATCAAAAGCGACAAGGGAAATTGTTTACCAGGGCTGGATGGTAAAACAAGAAAATTGCAATGGCAATGATACACTCGATCGGGTTTAAAACGATGGACGCATTTTCTCCTGGCTGATTTAGCTTGCCCCCCCTTCCCCCCTCTGCATTCCCCCTGGTCTCTAATCTCTCTGGTGAAATGTTTTGCTGCACCGCTTTGTGCATGGGTGGAGTTGCTTCTTGTGTGCAGAAAACTGCATCCAGCAATTGCACCTAAGCGAGCACATAATTATTTTAGCGAAACGTTTAGTTTACCTGTCGTTGTGCCTGCATGCAGCTGCACTCGATCGAGCTTTAGCGTTGGCGTTCGATGCTGCGTCGACACACACACACACACCCCCAGTTCAGTTGACAATAGGTGCTTTTCCGACTTTTCTTTTGTTGCCGAATTCACTGTCAATCACATCGAACGGGCACGGGATGCTTTTTGCAGGAAGAGACAAACCACACCACACTATTCCACCACTGTCACACTGGAAAGGCACACATACACACGCACACCAACATCGATCGATACACGGGGCATTGGAAGCGCCAGATTATTCACCCCGGAAATTTCGTGAACCGGAAGGAAAAGTGTTGCCACCACGGTGCCGCCGGTTCGAAACCGCAGCACGACGATGATCAAACGAACGATCCAAAATGAAGCAAATCAACAACAGAAGCACACATACCACAAACGCACACACACACACAAACACGCACATCGAGGGGCAAAAGTCGATGAGAAAGGGTAATATTTGGATGGATGGATTGTACTTTTTGTTCCCGCAAGGCAAAGAAACAATAAACGGGCTGATCGAACGTCGAAACTTGAGCCTTGGACGGCAATATGACCGCACACCAAAATTTATGATCGCCGCACGCTTGCTCGATCGATCGATCGTTCACTCTGCGCATGCGTTCCCGCTGCGCAACGGACTTTAACTTTGATTTTTACTTTCCATCAGAAAATCTATTGTTTTCCGGGGCACGCTTAAGACACTAAAGCTGAAGACAGCACGAAATCCCAATACTCCCGGAACCCCCGGTCTATGGGAAGCAGAGCGTCCTGAAGGAAAGCTTGAGGAAATATTAAATGCAGATCAAACCCCACAAAGAGGGGAGAAACACACAAACAGTGGCTTGGTGTCGCCACAAACACACACACACGCAAGAAAGACACTCACACTAACGGTTAGCAAACACACTGACGAATGACGGGATGTGCACCGATCGCGAAAGCTAGTCTCACGGGCCTGTGCTCACACATCGAGCGCTGCTGGAAAACTGAACGCCCCGTCAAGCGACGAACGGCGAAATTCGTACGGAGCGAGCGCGCGAACGTAAAACCCGAAACCCAACCGTGATCGTCGTCGACCGTCGTCGTTGGTTATGAAACGCATGCACAGGGCTAACAGACACAGGGGTTGGTAGTGCGCTGGCATAAACCCCCCGAATGGTCGCGCCAAGCACCAACACACGAAAGGAGAAAAAAAACCGGCCAGTTTGGGACGCACCAGAAGAGTGGCGGTGGTAAACTGGTGTGTGGCTTGCTGGAATCGGTTTTAAAATTAGCCTCCCTCTCGGCACCCACTTGCGGCCGTGGTTTGCGAGTTGGCGAGTCCGAGCCTGAGCCGTCTATAAGGGAGACGGATCCAAACGATTGGCGCGATGCGTTCGAAAGTCGGCTCTGCACGCACTTGCAGTGTGGTACGATAGCCATTCGGAAGGTGGCGCATAGAACGACCTGGAATGGTCTTGTCGAGTTGTGTTGTGCTTTTTCAACGGTTGCGTAGAGTGCGCAGATTTTCTTATTGCTAGCTAAACTTTGATACATTTTTGTAATGCAACTTCTGGCATCCTAGGGAATTTAATCACAAGACCATAGATCGTCAAAAGTTAACAGTTTTATGCAACTAAAGACAGACATAAGTTGTCCAAGAGTCATTGCCATTGCCAAATGGAAATTATCTCTTCCTCTGCTTCCTTGGCACTACAACCTTTGAAGGCATGCCATTACTGGCTTTCTGTGACTTGATTTTACCCGTACCAAAGTAGTCAGCCCTGCGCAAATGAGGGCGGTCTGGATGGGTTTTGATCCCCGGTCCTACCGAAATTATTTCTAACCACTCATTAATTATGATCATTAAACTTAAATTAAAGATCTTATCGATACTCCATCCTAATAAACCAGTGTCGCGATCTGCATGGACGTGCTTGCAATGCGTCCCTCATAGATGATAGCACAGATCAGGTTCGGATGTAACATTTACGCTACCCGGCACGCTGCTGGCGACACGCGTGCGGCATTAACAATGGTCCCAAATCCCACATTCGACGAGAAAACAATATATCCGAACCACGGTACCGCGGCAAATCTCCCACCGTCGTTAGGCTGTCCCTTCCCCACAACCCAAATCCAACCTCGCGTGCAAACTTCGCACGCATTTCCACCACCGTAACTGCAGTCGGTGTGTTGCTGCGCGTGCGGTGGGCAAAGAGTTGATTTGGCTCAAGGAAAACAAATATCGCAGTTTGTTCGACCAGTTTCCGACCACTACGATTCCACCCAGCTACTGCTGCTGCTGCTCGAATCGTGCAGAAGATATCGATGGTGAAGCCTCCCGTCTAATGGTGTTAAGTCTGGTCGCTGCTATCGGTGGTAGCTGCCACCACAACAGCAACCACACGTGCAAAGGTTGATGATTAGCAAACCTGCTCCGACCGACAACAACTTGCCCCGGGGCAGATGCGTTGAGGGGCGGGGGAGGGGGGGTGGTTCGGTTTCGGGATGGAAAGCGGCATTTTTCCGTCTCCAAACTGCCCCGAGCGCGAAGATGGTGGTGGCTGTGTGCTTGTCGGAGTGGTTTTTTTTTTTTTCTTCGGCAGGATCAAGATGCGCACAATAACACAGAAGGCCAACGTACGTCTAGCTGCTGCACGGCGATAGATGATACGATTGCAGAGAGTGCGTGTGCGTGCATGGACAAGAGAGCAACAAAAAAAAAACGGTCCACCGGATAGTTGGGTCTGACGGTCACGCCACACTGCTGCCGTTTATCGCCGTGATTCCCAATCGAGGTATCGAATTTCAGTGGACGAAAACGTTCAAATAAATATGGCAATTAGTTTGCCGGCTTGCAACACCTCGCCACGGACGCAGGTGTCGTGTTGAATGATTCATGGTGGACCTAATTAAATGTTGCTGGAAGTTGTTTAGCTTCATTTGTTCTGCAAAGCTGGGTGTGTTTTATATTTTAATCAATAATTTTGACCAAAAAAATCAAAGACCCCGAAACGAAACGTTTGTCTCACTGCCCGATAACGCCAAACCGGACATTATAGTCACATTCAAATAACCGTCTGACATTCACACGAACGCGTAGTACAACGAGCGACAAACTCATCAATCCGCTGGCTGGCAAACTGAACATCGAAAATGAATCCCGCATCTGCACAGTCACCTTGGAATGTGTGACTTCGGAAGGAGGTTGAACATGTATTTCCCCTAGCATGGCCAGTAACATTTAACGAACCGGTCGGACGGGGATGATCATATGATGCATGATATGCATCATATGTTGCAACAAATAGAAGAAGCACCAAGAAAGAATTCTTGAATTGCTCTATGCTAAAAATAGTGTTTAACGAAGATCTACAAACCAAGTGATCATTCGATCGTACCACCTTAGCTTTCATGGTGATTGCCTCATCGTTTCCGAATATTACTTTCTCACATTTAGGTAAGTGTGCAAAGAGTTCTCCAATAAATGAACCAACTTGATCTTGGTTTTGTATCAGCGTTAGTAAACTTATATCATTGGTACGAAAATCAATGATCAAGACTTACCGGAATCCGTATTTGGTCCTTCCCTTCGCTTCATCTTTGCGTCTTTCCCTCAGGACGCTTGGACGGAATTGGGAGTCTTTTTGGCGGAAGTGTCAGCAAACAATTAAAATAGCTACTACAGATCAATCCGCCGCTTGCATTCCTCCTCTTCGAACCGTATTGATGAAAGCTATGAAAGAGAGAAACAATATGTGAAAGGACTTTGCCTAAAACATTACTCTGTAGCCGTTTTTACTTACTATCCGTACTATGCTGATAGGTACACGGGTGTTAAAGTTAACATTAAACGTGATTTTACACTTGTTTCAGATAAAATTCGATGAGCTTTTCTCAACGTGTTGAATAAAACCCCTCATCAAACCGATCTAAACTGCGCACATCTAAAATGTTTGTTATTGTTTTGATCAGCTGATTTGACGTTTGACCACTGACAGTCGAACGTGTTGACAGTTCATCATCGACCGACCTGGCGCTGTCACGAGTAACAACAAAAAGCACGATTGTACAACAACGTTTACCAAAAACAGTCTTACCATGGCCGGAATTATCCGTTCTACGATTGCTGGAAGAAATACGGTGGTCCTTTTGGCGAACAGATCTGTGGTAAGCTTGAATTGCGCATATTTCACACTCAATTATGTGCAAATACGTACAAGTGGTGTTACGTGACGCTCCAAGCCCCGGGTGCCGCCTGCCTTGCAAAATATGTTTACTTGCGGCTCGCTTTACAAAAAAAAAGTTATCTTTTATAAATTTTCATACCCACAGGACCTTACATGCTTCCGGTGTGCCAGCTCGAATCGTGTAAAGCGCATCAAAAAACCAGAAATTACCAATCGTGATGCGAATCAGACGAAAGCGGCAGCGATGCGTGCGGAGTTAGAGGAACAGAGTGCGCTATACGCAGGGAAACGATTCGAATCCGTCGCACAATCGCTTTCCGCCCGAGGGTAAGATCCGATTCGTTCGGAGGGGAGAAGGTGATGAAGCGCTAACCTTCTTCCGTTTTCCCTTTCACAGATATCTACGAGCAATCAAACCGTACACGCCACCCGAAAACGTCAGCGAGCAGGTGCTAACCATTGCCAAAGAAAATAAGCTGAATGACCGCAAGCAACCGCTCGGTAGGATGGAACAGAAGTTTGCTTTCCTGTCCGCGTGTGGCAAAGCGTTCGGACATTGGGTGCCTAATTCGATGCTGCACGAACTGCAAACCGTTGGTAAGCTCGCTTCTCTGTTCGACTTGTAGCGTTAAATTATAGGGAATTCGGATTGGTGCATCCTATTCTATCCTTTTTGGTGATAATTTGCTTTTTCTTCCAGACGATGCAGTTGTATTTTATCAAACACCGATCGACACGCGACTTCCGCTCGATGCGCTCAGTTCCGTGGAGCTGCCGGAAAATTTGTACATTCAGCAAGAGTACATACGCTTCCATCCGGAAACGGACACGATGTTCGGTGGAAAGTCGGCCTTCCCCAAGAGCTCCACGGTTGTGACCGGGTTAAAGTACAAACAGAAGTATCGTGGCCATGAGGCAAAGAAATCTTGGCCGTAGGCCGTAGAAAAACAATAAAAATGCCGGTCGATTGTGTTGCATGTACTGTAGGCTTTAGCACGCATAATAGCACGTTAAAATAAACCAGCCCCAGATTTGAAGGAAAGCATCGTTTATTAATTAATTTTAAATTATTAAAAAATCGTAAAAAAGTGCATCTGCTGCAGGGAAACAAAAACTGCAACCAGCGGCCAAATCGAACGACTGTGCTAGTGTGCGTGTGAAAACGGCAGCATCACGTTGGTATAGGTGTGATGCATCGCTGTCAAATTCATAATATTGATTTGTTGACATTCTACCACAAACAAACGCTACAGCACAGCAGCTCGCCTGGGGGGAAAATGGACGAAAAGTGTCGATTGTGTTTGATTAGTCTGGCGGATCAGAAAACCAAAGCCTCCATCGAAGAGGAACAATTTAGTGTAAAGCTAAAAACACTCTTCACCTTTCCGGTAAGTATGGAAACGTGCGTCATGAGCAGTGGGATCCATGGAATGCGAGTCAGCCAAGTGATTCGGTTTGTCCTGTTTTAGATCACACCAATCGAACCATTTCCGTCCTCGGTGTGCGTACAGTGCGAGGCGAAGGTGACCGATTTCCACACCTACCACGAGCTGGTGAAAAACAACCAAGATCAGCTGTGGACCGTACAGCATCAGAAATACTTCGAGGAGGTAAAGGTAGAACCTGCCCCGGAAGTGGAATACGATGTGTTGGAATTGCGCTACGAGGAGGCCGAACTCGCCAAAATAGTTCCCAGCGAAAATGAGAGCTGTAAGCAGGAAAAAAATGACACAAAATGCCACGATCCTCAGCACCTCGATAGCGAACCGGACGACGAAAGGTACGGCACGATCGAGGACTACATTCCTCCGAGCAGTTCGAGCAACAAATCGGACGATAGCGAATATGACGGGAGCAAACCGTTGCAAGATGGAGCGCATACAAACAGGCGGTTGACGGCAGCACGGTTGGGTCAAAAGCGAAGGGGACGTCCGCGTAAGGGTGACTCGCTGCAAGGGAGCAGCACCGAGCAGAAGAGAAGCTGCACCGTGAAAAGACAGCAACCGACGGACGAAACCAACAAGCGCTTGCAGGAGTTTTACGACATGAAGTGTGAGCTGTGCGAGGAAAGGCTGGAATCGTTTACCGCGCTGAAAAACCATTACTACAAACAGCACCAGGTGCAGGGTTACATCAAGTGCTGCGGCCGTACATTTCACAGCCGGTACCGATTGCTGGAACACCTGTCGTACCACGTCGGGGCCAGCATGGTGCGGTGCGAAATCTGCAACAAAAGCTTTAGCAGCCGGAGCTATCTGCTGGTGCACAAGAGTCGGAAGCATGGCCAGGCGGAAGATCGACCCTACAAATGCACCCAGTGCCACCAATCGTACGCGATGGAGTGCCACCTGAAGGCACACATCGTGTCGCACGTGCGGGTAAAATGTACAGTCTGTGGCAAGGAGCTTGCCAGCTCCCTTTCGCTCCGCACGCACATGATTAACATGCACGGCAATCGGGAAAATCACATATGCGACAGCTGCGGTCGGGAGTTCCGCAGCCGGCAAGCCTTCGAACGGCACGTGAAGCTTCACCTCGGGCTCGAGGTGACGGAGCAGGTACAGTGTCAGGAGTGTCTCAAATGGCTTAACAGCAAGCGGGCACTAAAGATGCACGTAAAGCTGGTGCACACGGAGGCCGGCCAAACGTTTCAGTGCGATATCTGTACGCAGCAGTGTCCCAATAGTCGGGCGTTGACCAATCACAAGCAGCGGGTGCACGTGGAGGAACGCTTCAAGTGTGAGGAATGTGGCAAACTATTCAAACGGCAACTTTATCTGAAAGAGCACGTGGCCGCACTGCACACCCGGAAACCGCTCTACTCCTGTGAGGTGTGCGGCGCAACGTTCAACTCGAATGCGAACAAATATTCGCACCGAAAGAACAAGCATCCGGTGGAATGGGAAGCACGCCGGAAGCAACAGTTGCAGCAGCAACAGGAGCAACAGCAACAGAGGCAGAGCGAACCGGAACAGGAACAGAAGGTCAATGCACTGTACTAACGACCGTGCACAGGGAAGCGGCTGGGGTATTTAAATTATTGAGATCAACACTCCCCACTGGGTTGCGTAGGCTTGCCTTTCGTTGGTGTTGTCTTCATTATAGCGAAATCGTGCGAACTCGGGACTATATTACGCTTTCTGCAGTCACGTTGGTGTATTTCTCCATTTTTGCAACAAAAACTAAAGGAATAAAGAAAAAATCATTATTAGTGCTGAGCAACTGAAGACTAAATGAGGAGCGTGATTATAGGTTGAATTGAAAGCAGTATACATTTTACTGAACATTCTTAAAGCCTTTATTCGTCACATTTGTCTACACTCCGTCCGCCAACCCTTTCGCTTCCTTCCTTTCCTTCTCCTCCCGCAACGTTTCCCACTCTTCCGTGTGGCGCGACTTCCGGTGGCTGTAGTAGTTAGCCTTCGAGTTAAACGTGGCCTCACAAAACTCGCACTTGTACAGCGGCATCCGGGTGTGCAGCGCTGCCACGTGCTCCGTTAGATAGATTTTCCGCTTAAACCGCTTCCCACACTGGTCGCACGCAAACTGATCGCCCGAGTGGACCCGCTTCTTGTGATGCTCGAGCGCAATACTGTTCGGGCTGTCGTGTCCACACACATCGCACCGATGCACCCGGTCCACTTCCAGATGCATACGCTGCATGTGCCTCTGCATATTGTACTTCCCCCGTAGCCGCTTGCCACAGTGCACGCACTGTACCAGCTCAACCGTTTCGATGCCCCGATGCTGCTTGATGTGCCGATCCAGCACCATGCTGGTGGAAAAGTTCTTCCCACACAGATCGCACATGTACGCAGGCGTGGGTGCGTCGTGTACCTGTGCGATATGTTTCTTAATGTACCGACTGTTGACCGTTTTCCCGCACAGCTTACATACGGTAATTTCGTGCGCAATCCGATGCGCATCCCGTTGCCGTTTCGTGTGAAACGTCTTATCACAGTGTTCACAGCCGAACGATTTGCTTTGCTGCGCGTCAACGTGCTGCTCGGCCACGTGGTGCAGCAGGTAGCGTTTGCTTTTAAACGTTCTATCGCACAGCTCGCAACGGATCGTTCCACGGTGCGAGGCGATGTGTTCCATTACGCGAAACCGTCGGTACAGCTGTTTGCCACAGCAGCGTAAAAATCCGCGGCACTGGTGCTGCTTGCGGTAGTGTAGCTGGAGCGCAAAGAACCGATCGAACTGTTGCTCCGTCTTGGCCGGGCACAGCTCACAGCGCATCGTGAAAAACTCCCGTATTATACGATCATTCTCATGCAGTTCGCGTTGCTCCGAATCCGGGCCGGGGTTGGGCTCGGTTGCTTCATCCCTACCATCTGTTCGTTCGGTGTGCTTTTGCTTTTCGGTTTCCGCTGGCAAATTAAGCTTTGCTACAGTGTCTTGTACATCTTCCGATGACAGTGAATCTTCCCCATCATCCAACGTTACTTCAACGTCCTCTATTAAGGGGTGATGCTCACTGACGTTATCGGGTTCGGACGGATCTTCTTGATGGTCTGCATCGTCCGGATCGTTGTTCTCTCTTTTCACACACGCTTGCAGTAGGATCTCCTGATTGTTACGCACCTCTTCGCTGAACTCGCTGAAGTCGCGTACCGTTGTCACACATCGTGGACATACTTTTGTGGGCAAGTTGGGCTCGGTTCGAGAAAGCTAGAAATTATCAACATCAAGTTAGTTTAGTGACGGGATTATGCGGATGGTCATGCGCCGTGAATGCACATACCGGAAAATAAAACACTTTACACAAGATGGGGCTGATTTTATCGTCCGATATGGAACATCCTTTCCGAGCACTGATGGTACCGAGACATAATCGACACTTTTCACGCATCTTGATCGCCGGCGATCGGACCGAAATTGGCGAGAGCTGCGATGTTTACCGTAGCAGCGTTCTGTTGTTGTTTACTTTGCACACTCTGCCAATGCTGACATTCGCCGTTGACAGCTGTGTGTCAAAATGGAAATATTTCAAACCATCCGGACGATAACCCTTCGGTGCGTTGAAATATTTCATCCAGAGGATCGTGGGGCAGGATTCAGGATGCATTCCGTAAGCCGACACACTAAGCTCAGCGAAAACCCTCATTTATTACGTTGCACGATAAAAAGCGAAACTGCCCGCGAAACATATTACCCACCCATATGCTTTAATCCTATGTACCATAGATGTATTGTTTACAATCTAACGGATCAACCAACGTGTCTCGTCGATTGATTCGCAACACCTGCAATGCCCACCGGCAGACATGGACACAGCCTACACAATCGTCTCCAAGTTTCGATTCATCTTCTTCATCATTCTCATCCGCTTGTGCGCTTCCCACTCTTCCGGGTGTTTGTTTTTCCGGTGCGTGAAATGGTTCGCGTGCGAGTTAAACTTCATACCGCAGTACTCGCACGTGTACAGCGGCACGTTCGTGTGCGATGCAATGTGCTCGCGCAGGTACAGCTTCCGCTTGAACCGCTTGCCGCAGTGTTCACATTCGTGCTTTTCCTGCACGTGCACCCGCTGCTTGTGGTAGGCCAGCGCCCGACTGTTCGGACTTTCGTGCGGGCAAACGTCGCACCGAAACACCTGACCCTGCTCGTTGTGCAGGAAGCGTACGTGCTTGTTCAGATTGTACTTCCCGTTGAACCATTTCTGGCAGTACGCGCACTGCATCCGCTCGATCGGTTCCAGCCCCATATGCTCCTTGATGTGCCGATCCATGGCGGCCTTCGTGCGGAACATTTTCCCGCACGTCGCACAGATATGGTTGCTGTCGTCGTTATGCATCTGGGTAACGTGCACCTTGAGCGCGTAGTTGCTGGACAGTACCTTCTTGCAGATGTTACATTCCGCCCGCACGTGCATCAGCTGGTGAGAGCGCAGCAGGTACTGCTTCGGGTAGGACAGCCCACACTTGCCACACTTGAACGGTCGCTCTTCCTCGGTCCCGTGGCTTTTGGCCATATGCAAACCGAGATAGCGCTTCGTTTTGTAGCTTCGGTTGCACACCTCGCACCGTATCGTGCCCCGGTGCACGGCTATGTGATCGAGCAGTGTGTAGCGATGGAAAAACTGTTTGTTGCAGCACCGCAGGTACCCCCGGGTGTCATGCACCAGCTGGTAGTGCTCCTGGAGCTGCACAAAGTTATCCAACAGGATGGAACAGATTTCGCACTCGAGGGTGTAGAATTCCTTTATCTTTTCGTCCTTTTCCTGCAGCCGTGCCTTCTGGTCTTTCGTGCTGTTATTTGCTTTCCTATCACCAGCGGCCGACCTACGGCCACGTCCTCTTCGGCGTGTCGTGATGGCATCATCGTCCCCGTCATCATCATCACCATCACCATCATCACCAACGAAAGAACATTCCGATTCCGGTTCCGATTCTTCCGGGGAAATATTTTTGCCAAACTCTTCCTTCACCACAACACACTCGATACCGAGCGGTTCTTCCGATGGTTCGCGTTGGAGCAGTTCAATCTGCAGATCCGGTTCCACTTTTATACTAGCGGCCGATTTAGACGTGTTTCCGGTTCCCGATGCTAATCTCAGCTGCTTTTGATTCGCCTGTACCTGTTGGCTGTATGTGTAAAACTCCGATACGGTCGACTCGCACTGCTGACATACCTGCTCCGGCAGTGACCCTTCGGCAGGAAGCTGCAAAACAAAGCAGGGGTAAAAACTATAGCCTTCCACAGCAATCTCACGCACTGTCTGCACGAAGAGGACCGCTGTTTACCGCGAATAGGAACACATTTTTCAGCTTCCGTCGAAACGATTCGTCCGTTATTGCTATGGTTACTGCACGCTGCACTTCTTCTAGACACAGGCGACACTTTTCATCCATCTTCTTCTTATTCGTCTGTGTGCTTGACCGCGTTTTGATCGCTTTTGCACGAATCCCAGCTTCCGGGCGGGATTCTACAACTTATCCATCGGGTTAGTTTGGTGAGTCAATTCAGTGGCCGATATGTTCCGTTGGTGAAGTAGAATTGTTCGCTCCCCGATCGGTTCGTTGCAATTGCACCCAAACAAAACCAGCGATTGATGATGGCTGCTGCCTGTCAAACACTCAACATCAACAACATCCTACAGTGCTGGACAATTTTTACGCTCGGTAATTGTAATGCCCATCGGTTGAGGTATAGTAATATTATTATAGTAAGTAATATATTGTTTACTAAAAATACATAAAATAAGTGATGTTTTATTGTACACAATCGAGAAAGGGAGATACGCTTCCCCAAACCCTCTTATGCATCTTTCTCCTTCTTTAGCTCACTGTCCGGAGCCCGTCGTTGCGCATCCAGAAACGCCTGCCGGCGGGCCTGATACTCTTCGGGATGTTTGATCTTGCGGTGGTTGTAGCAGTTGGCGTTCGAGTTGAACTTGGCATCACAGATACCACACTCGTACAGTGGTTTCCCGGTGTGGGAAGCAATATGTTCCCGCAGGTACAGTTTCCGCTTGAACCGCTTGCCGCACAGCTCACACTCGAACCGCTCGACCACGTGCACCCGCTTTTTGTGATCCAACAGCGCCCGGCTGTTGGGGCTTTCGTGCGGACACAGATCGCACCGAAACACCTGCCCCTGCTCGTTGTGCATAAATCGGACGTGCTTGCGCAGATTGTACTTCCCGTGGAACCACCGCTGGCACACGTTGCACTGCACCTTCTGTACCACCTCCAGCCCCCGATGCTCGTTAATGTGGCGCTCCATCGCCAGCTTCGTGCGGAACTCCTTGCCGCACACGTCGCAGATTTGATTACTGTCGCTACCGTGCATGTGCGTGACGTGCGTCTTCAGCGCGTACTTGGACGAGACGACCTTCTCGCAGATCGGACACTTTTCCGACAGATGGTTCGCCTGGTGCGCTTTCAGCAGATGCTCCTTGTGGAACGATTGATGGCACTTGCCGCACTTGAACGGCCGGTCCTCCTCGCGGCTGTGGCTTTTCATCATGTGCACCGCCAGATAGCGGCTGCTTTTGTAACTCTTCTGACAAATCTCGCACTTGATCGTACCCTGGTGGGCAGCGATATGATCGAGCAGCTGGAACCGGCGATAGAACTGCTTTTCGCAGCACCGTATGTAACCCTTGGTACCGTGCACCCGTCGGTAGTGTACCTGCAGGTAGGAAAAGTTCTCCACTGGCATCAAGCAAATTTCACACTCGAACTTGAAAAACTCCCTCATCCGCTTGTCATCCTCCGTGTGGCGGGCCTGCTCTTCCGGTTCCAGCTGGTCGTCGGGCGTTTGTTGGTCCGCTTTGAGCGCCCGTTCCCTTTTCTTTGGCGTCTGTTTGTACTTTACTATCCGTGTCCGGCGAGGCCGTTTCAACGTACCATCCGTCGGATCAACCTTAGGTACGAAATCTTCATCGTCGTCGTCCTCATTGCGTTCTTCTAACGCATCATCACTAGCGTCGTCCGCTGAGTCACTGGCGGCCTGCAGCTGCCTTCGTTTGGCTGGTTTACGTGTCACGATAATGTTCACCTCGGGCTCGTGCTTTTCTTGCGTATTTTCTAATTCTGCATCATAAAAATCTTGCACCTCCGGTGCTTCGACTTTCACCTCTTCAAACGGCTGATATTTCTCCTCCTTCCATCCGAGCTTCAGCTGTTCCTGGTTCGATTGCACCTGGACGGCGTAGCAGTGAAAATCCGACACGGTCGTGCGACACTCGCAACAGACCAGGTCCGGCAGCAACTCTTCCGGCAGGATCTGCAAGGAACGGAGTAAGTTAGAAGAGGTGACGCCGTTTTACAGCTATGCCTCCAAGCCGCGCACGGAACGTACCGGAAAATTGAACACCTTTTCCAGCTTTGCACTAAACTCATCGTCTGTGATCGGTGTTCCGGTGTTGCCGGAACCGAAACGCTTCAAGCACAGGCGGCACTTTTTGTTCGTTTCGTCGTTTTCCGACGATTTTTCAGTCTCCGTCTTGAACATTGCGAGCTGTGTTTGTTGTGTTGTTTTGTTGCTGCTTCGCTTGCACACAATGGCTCTCACAGCTGTCAAACATACGTACAGTGACCGACAAATGTGTGCAACTAGGACGCGCAAATGCGTACGCGCGGCGAAATTGCGGCAATCATTTTGAAATGCGAAAATTACGCAGCATGTACGATAAAGCCTTTGCATTGTTTGTGATATTTAAAAATCTAAGCAAAACAAAGGCGGATGATGATGGTTTGTTGGTATGTACATTAAAACTAGTTTATTTAAAATATCGTCCCACGTGCTAACAGCAAGCAATGCCGAACGGCCCGTTACACACGTACAGCGTAAGCCAAATTGTTTCTACTGGTTCCCGGTATTATTCATCAACCGTTCCGTCCGCAACCGGGCCCGTGCCTCCCATTCCTGCGGATGTTTGTTTTTGCGGTGCGTAAAATAGTTTGCCTTCGAGTTGAAGGTACGATTTTCGCAGATTTCGCACGTATACAGTGGAACGTTCGTGTGCGTCGCAACGTGTTCGCGCAAGTTGGGTCTGCGCTTGAACCGCTTCCCGCAGTACTCACACTCAAACCGTTCCTCCACGTGTATCCGCTGCTTGTGGTTCGCAAGGGCCCGACTGTTCGGGCTAACGTGCTGACAAACGTCGCACGGAAACGCCTGCCCATCCTGCATGTGCAGGAAGCGTATGTGCTTGTTCAGATTGTACTTCCCGCTGAACCACTTCTTGCAGTACTCGCACTGCAGCCGCTCCACCAAATCCAGCCCCCGGTGCTCGTTGATGTGCCGTTCCATCGCCGGTTTCGTGCGAAACACCTTGCCGCACGTGTCGCAGATGTGATTGCCATCATCACCGTGCATCTGGGCGATGTGCACCTTGAGCGACTGATTGTTCGAGAGCACCTTTTGGCAAATGTGGCACTGTTGCTGCACGTGCAGCAGCTCGTGTGCCCGTAGCAGATACTGCTTGGGATAGGAAATGTGACACTTGCCACATTTGAATGGCCGATCCGCCTCGCTGCTGTGGCTTTTGGCGATGTGCAGCAACAGATACCGTTTGGTTTTGTACGTTTTCTTGCAAATTTCACACCGAGTCGAACCGCGATGTGCTGCAATGTGATCCACCAGTATGTAGCGACGAAAGAACTGCTTACCACAGCACCGCACGTATCCTCGCGTGCTGTGCGCCTGTCGATAATGGTCTAGCAGCGTTACGAAGCTGTCCAGCGGTGCAGAACATATCTCACACTCAAGGGTGAAGAAATCTTTTATCAGCCGATCGTTTTCCAGCTGCTTGGCTTGCACTTCTCGCTTTGAGCTGTCCTGCGGTGTGCTGTCTTTGGTTGCGATGATTCTATCTTCCACGAATCTGCGACTCTTCCTCCGGGATATTTGGTGCACTTGCTCCTCTTCAGGCGCACTATCCGTACCGTTCCCTACTAATGAATCGGGTTGTATCTCAGCTTCGGAACATCCTGCGCTACTCGGTTGAACTTCTTGCGTCCCCTCTCTCACACCAGGAACGCTGTTGGAAGGCCATTCTTCCGCCTCGAAATAATCATCATCGTACAGCGACTCAACCTTCACATTTTCCACCGGCTGCAGAGTGTTTTTCGTAGTCTGTTCGATCAACTGTTTCTGGTTGAGCCGTACCCGGTGGCAGTAGGAGCTAATGTTGGCCACCGTGCATCTACATTCATCGCACACGCATTCTGGAAGCTGCACATCGAACGCAATCTGCATAAAAGGGAGGCAAAACAACACATTACCAGGATGATGGACGGTCTCCGAAGCCGTGCACACTTCCTAGCACTTTACTTACCTCAAAATGGAACACATTTTTTAGCTCCACATGCAGCGTGGTGTCCCTTATCGATAGGCTCGGTCCGTTCGGTAAACTTCCGAGGCAAAGACGACATTTTTCACGCATTTTTGAGCCTCCGGTTCATGCCTGGTCGATGCGTTCCCAAGGGGAAATTTTAGAGGATAAATATCTCCCTCTCTTTCTATTTATACACCTCTTCCGCTCGCACTCATGGATGATTTGTCACACACTCGAGTTTGGTTCATGATGACCTAAATGTTTACATTTTGCCCAAGGGGAAATTCTCGAGGATAAATATCCCCCTCTCTTTCTATTTATACACCTCTTCCGTTTGCACTCATGGATGATTTGTCACACACTCGAGTTTGGTTCATGATGACCTAAATGTTTACATTTTGCTCTCCTTTTATTATTATACCCATCTCGCTTACGCCTATAAATTCACCTTGTTTGGGTGAATATGTGTATGGGCATGTGTGCACTCGTACAGGGTTTGTCTCGTTACTTTACGATATGAACGGCATATATTATACCGTCATTATTGTTTTTTTTCAATTCGTTCGAGTATTTTCATTCAATCCCGAAGTGTTTTTAGTTCTTCAATTTCTTTCACATGGTTTTCGATATGATTTTATTGTCAAGACGGTAGGTTTTGTCGAAAAAATGTATATAACAAATTGAAACACTTTGTACAAAATATGCCGTTCGCATCGCAAAGTGAATAGGCGAGCCCTGTATCTTTGATCGCTGATTTTTGGTCTGGCTGCTCATGGAGAAGGGGTAAGAGTTAATGCGTGATTTGGTTAGAAGAGAGGGAGAGGTTGACAAACCCGATCGTCTTCGTTCTATCTTCTCCGCCAATAAATGTTGCGGAAAATTTTATTAGGTTTCAAGTCGTGCGATTTGTTTTGAGCAATTTGTGCAGGCAATGATTTCGTCAATAAGAAAGGATGCTGCGGATCTTTCGATCGTCATAGGGATCGGCTCAGGATATGCCTTCAAATACCGTTACTACATTAACCTTCACGACGACCATGTTCCGGACATAAATGGGGACGACACTGGAGCATTTCTTTGCCTGTTTCAGCTGGGCAATATGTACGTGATGCATTGCGCTCGTTCATGTTTTTATTGGTAAGTAAAAGTCATAATTCTATAACCTATATAATCGCCTCTTCTGTATTAACATGTAAAGTAACCATTTTATATTTACATCTTGTATTTCTAGCATCTAACACTATCGCACTGAGCGGCCGGGATGGGCCTCCGGCTCGAAGGGAACAATCGACACCAACAGGAGATTGACTACACTGTGTGAACCATCCTGTCCAGTGCAACCAGGCAACACAACATTCCTCTTCAGCAACAGCACCATCATAATCCGTGCTAGCAGCAACCATTGCTGTCGGGAGACTAAAAGATGCAAAATTGATCTTAAATAAAAGCAAACAAATTTGTGTAGAATGATGATTGATCAAACTTACTGTTAATGGAAGGCACTTTATACACAGCAGGACGGTAGGAAGAACTGAACGGAAAAAGAACACCCAATGCTGATTGCTGGCAAGCCGCCGGTAACGTAATGACCAATTTGGAACCCGTGATCGAGCAGAGTCAGTGTTCAAGGCCAAGCACGATTCCGGCATACGATATGCATTCTCCGATACCCATGGCCAGGTTCTCCTACGAGGTACAGCGTGTGCTCACCCGCTAACTGTAAATGCACAATCCGTTGATATCCTCCTCACCGCATAGTTGTCGTGAACCTTTTCCCGCTCTGTCTTCCGTGCTAACACCTCTCAACGATCACCATGGCGCTGCAGAACTAAAAGGCAAAAAAACTATAAGCCAGATAACTAGGATAAAAGCATATAATTATATTTACCTGATTAGATGCACTCATCGACTTTGTAGAGCAAACAGATTTTTGAATCTGAAAAATAAGAAAATTTCAACCGGTACAAGCCATTCCAGCGTCTAGTACAACTGTAGCACTGCTTCTTTTTTTCTTCTTAACCACACCATGATCTGCTACGCGCAAGCGTACCACGCTCCAATTTATATTACGTGTATTTCATTCCTGCTCTGAGCAAGTCTGGTGGTTCAGTCTTCAGGCTGAGGTATACATGCACACGGCATTCTGTTTCTAATCTTACTATTACTCACCCGTTTCAGCACACCGAAAAAGTTTCACACGCACGGATCACAGCTGATAAACAACACACTCGACGCCCACCCCCTCCAACCTTGCAGCGAAAGTTCCATTGTTACACACAACCATACCACCACACAACGCGAAGAGTCTACGGACATGAAGAGAAGCAAAGCAACATCAGGAGAGAAAAGAGCAAATACAAGAATAGAGGAACTCTCGAACACACATGACGAGACACGACAAGACACAATACATTGACAAAAACTTATCCTCGAATATTTGTTTACATTTTGCATGGCTATCCTCGAAAAATTTATCGAAGCATAGATTTTTCGAGGATAGTGAACTTTTGTTTATTTACATTCGATGAACATGGTTCCGGTTCATTTTATGACAGGGTTCATTCAAAATGTAAACAAACAGAATCAAAACAAAAACAAATTATCCTCGAAATAATTTGGAATCTCGTAAATCTTTTCGAGGATATTTCGTTAACGAATGTATTTACCAAAACATTTACGAAAACAGGGGGAACAGACAACTTGGGTTGTTGCCTTTCGCACACAACCGTACCAATGTTATCAAACAACATCAGCCAGCTGTCAGTCAGTGCGGCTCATAAACAGTAGATCCATGACGGCGGCTGTCACCAGCCGTGAGCGAATACTTCCACAAGCAGCAATTGTTTTGTTGCATACAGTTGCAGCGAAGCAAATTGAACTCAGAATTCTCCGCAATTACTGGACAAAAAGGGAAAGCGTCATGGAATCAAATTCTCGGAAAAGAGTGCTTCCTTCCCAACGCGACAAAAAAACGGGCCACATTTACAAGCTATGTAAAAAACTGGAACAGCATATTGACCAGGAATTCGAGGAAGAAACCACAACAGCAACACTTAAACTGGAATGTAAGCACAGTTGATCTTTCCGATGAATTCTGTTTTGATAAACGTATAACGCACGATGAACTGGTTCTAGGTGTTTCAGACGATGAACAGGACGCATTGGCAACGGGCGATGGCTTCAACGAGTTAAATATGGCCTGCTCGGACAGTGAAGATTCTCATGAAGATTTCGGATCGAATGGTTGCGAATCGGTACTTCAGTCACATCACCTCACCCAGGAGCACCGAAAAACGATCACGAGGAACGGTGAATGCGTACCGCACGATGCCACTAACGCAACCATCCTGAGTACGTTGATAAAGGTATCGGAGCAAATCAAGAATTTGCAAGACAGCACCGGCAGCATCCGCAAGGAGGTGGCAGACATTTCGGTCCGGTTGGGGCGGGTCGAGAAAAAGGTGGGCCTTTCGCTGGCCACCATGGAGCAAATGAAAGATGTGGTAATTAGCAGCAGTGCGAGGCTCGCTGAATGCGACCCGGCAACAAGGGCTTTCAATTTTAAAGCAGTAAGTAACGAAGCGGAACTGATGGAGCTCGATGCCCAGCTGGGCACGGATGAGGAATTTTATACCAACGTGAAAAAGTGGCTTGCTGTACAAATAGACGTCGAAGACCCGGACAATCGGCTCCACCTAGCGATGGATTTGGTATTCGAACGCACGTTTCTACCGCTCTGCAGCTGGAAAGGTAATGGTAAACCGGGTCCGAAAATTCCACTTGGTGCCCGAACCAACATTATGAAGCTGTTTGGCGATCTGGGTAGCACTAAGTTTATTACCGTCAATCAACTTTTCGTTCAAAAGTTTTTCTTGAAAAAATTGCCCCACGCTAAGAATAGGGTGAACAACGCGGGTCTGCGAAAAACGCTATGCCACAAGCGAACATTGAAAAAGATTTGAGTTTTGTTTTTGGTTTTGCGGAATGTATGTGATCAATAAAATTTACTAGACACACCAACTTGTTGCGTGAAATCCAAGATTGCTAAGGTACCGTATTCTGTTCGGTGAGGATATGTATGGGATACTGGGACCCGCCTTCGTAGATTCCTGTGTGTATACTTCTCAAAGCAACCTTTTGCAGCTAGTGGCAGTTAGTGGTTCCGTTCCGCAGTCATCAAATCGCACGAAAACGCATCCCGAGACGACTGTAATGTCCAGTGTGGTTGGATTACGAAGCGACAGCTCGCCGCTGAATGAGCCTTCTGCGGCAAACATTTTAAACTTGTTAAGCAGGATGTCCAAAAAATGGCAGAAATGAACAAAAAATCTGACCGTATCGAAAATGTGATAGCAAGCATGTCGGACCGATTGGGCCAGGTCGAGAAGAAGGTGGGCATTTCGTTGGCAACGCTCGAGCAGGTGAAGGATACGATGGTGCTAACGGACGAAACTTCGAAACCAGAAGTCCTCCAAACTCCGAGTCAGAAACGGAAGACACCGATCCTGCTGCGTTACGTTTCTTCTTCAAAGCAGTTAGCAACGAAGAGGAACTGCTTGCTTTCGACGCCAAGCTGGGTTCGGATGAAGAATTTTATGCCAATGTGAAACGGTGGCTTACAAGGCGAATCCATGCCAACGATCCCGACAATCGAATGCACATAGCGATGGATCTGGTGTTCGAACGCACATTTTTGCCACTATGCAGTTGGACTGGTAATGGCAGACCGACACCAAAAATACCCTTACGAACGCAAACGAACATTACAAAACTGTTTGCAGCCATCGGTAGCACTAAGTATTTTACTGCGAAAGGAGACACCGTGCGAAGGTTCTTTTTGAAAAAGTTGCGTAACGCTAAGTATAGAGTTAAATTGAAAAACTTAAGAACTTCAACGTGCCATAAGCGAAAATTAACTAACGATTAACTGGTGCTAAAGCTGATGAATAATTCTAGTGCGTCTGCTCAAGCACACACCTCGTTCAATCAATTGATGTTTTTTTTAAATTCATTTAGATGCAACCGAGGTTATATTCGACATTTGCATGGGTTTACTATAATCGTTAAGCTAGTAAACTGAGAGCACGTGAGTTGCAGTGGTCCTAGATTTGAAATTTATTCAAAATGAGAAAAATTTAAAATTTTGAAATTTATTTGAGAGATTCAAATTTCGAATCGTAGAGCTGTGCCACACCGTGTAGACAGACTGTAACATTTTTCAAGTGTATCGGTTTAAACGCAGCCTAAGCAGCTGTCAGTTGTTCTGGCTATTTGTTTACCTTTCAAGCGACGCGCAAACGCATTCCTCAGTTCACGAATAGCAAAAATACGATGGAGAGAGTTTTCGACCAAAAAACTTCACCGTCCTCAAAAGATGGCACAAGTGGCAGTGTTTACGAGCGTCGTAATGAAATAGAAGGCAAAATGGATCAGGAGTGTGAAGCAGCAAAGGCCACTTTACAAACTACAGCTGAATGTAAGCATATCGTACCGCTTCACACCTCACGTTACAATCGGCTTACATCAAGGAATTGATTATTTGCAGCTGATTCGGAAGATGAAGTGGAAAATTTTAGCTTGGCGGCTGAACAGGAAGCTTCGTCCGATAGTGATTCCACATCCCAGCCACATGACACCAACCAGAACGAAACCATGTTGGATAAGTTGCCCATTACTACGATTTCGGAAATGTTTAGCGTGCTGTCCAAACAAATCACAATAATGCTGGAGAATACCATAGAAATTGGACGGAAAACCGATCGCCTCCAACAGGCCGTAGCGGAAATATCGGACCGAATGGAGCTGGTCGAGCAACAGGTGCGCATTTCGGATACGCGGCAAATGACCCATGTAGTTAAGGAAGAATAAAAAAAATCCAACAGTTTAATAGGCGACTTGATGCTAATGAGAATTCAATTCATATTCGAATTCAAAATGTCCGAATTTTTTTATGCACGGGCGAGCGATCAAGGCATTTTACTTGTTTTTCTTTTTAAGCAGGTGTAAACATGTTTGTTTTAAATCTCAAGTTCGTACGCTCGTAACAGAAATGAGCAAATTCTGGTTTGTGAGCTCTCCGGGTCAAGACAGGAAATGATAAAAAAATGTTTAGATGCTTTTAAGTTTTTCTTCAGTTTTTTCATTGTAATACAAAATTTTAAAATGAAAAACACTCCAAAAGGCTAAGCAGAAGAAGCAATACTTTTTTTTATAGGTCCTATATTCAGTATACTTTTTGTTGACCTGGTCAGGGTAGAACACGTCTACCAGACATGGTCAGGTCGCCAATCCGTTTCCCCTCCCGGTCCAGGCCGCCTGCACTCATATACCCACGGTTAGGCATCCGATTTCCGGCAGGTTAGCCTTCGCCTGATCCAGTCAACGAGCTCGCAGCTAAGCCTCGTGCCGAACGAGTCTGCCGAACAGCACCTTCCCGTTGGGGCATGAGTCCAACATCCGCATCACGTGCACCAGCCATCGAACCGTGAGGTTTGTTTCATACCCACCCACCCACCAACCGAAATGGTGGGGTTCAATGAATCGTGACGTCTACTGGGCTTAGTGCTAGTGCTAGTTTGCGCTTTTTCGCTTCATATACACACTACAGGCCTTGCCCTTTTTTTTGGCCCGTTCCTTGGCATGGTATAACTTATTCTTAAAAAAACTGTTCACAGATACTTCGGTCACGGTAATGGACTGATTGCTACCGACATCCGCAAACAGTTTAAACACGTTCGTCCGTATTCCAAAACAAACTTTCGGTTCATACTTACCCTTACCGCTCCAATTGCATTGTGCGAAAAAGGATCGTTCTATCAATATGTCGAGCGCTAAGCGCAACCGATTGTCCGGGATGCTGTCTGGCAATTGCGTTAATAGCCACCTTTTCACATTATTGTAATACTCCTCATCTGCGCCAAGCTTTGTGTCAAACTCTGTCAATTCCTGCTCGGAGCTAATTTTCTTAAAAGCGAAACGCGGTTGCGCCGGTTGATCCCGTTCTTCCGGTCTCGACCATTCATCGCCGTTTATCATCACCGAATCCTTCACCTGTTCCAGCGTGGCCAACGAAATGCTCACCTTTTTCTCCACCCGTCCCAATCGTTCGGTAACGTACGTCAGCTCCTCTTGCATGTTGTCGGTTTTTTCCTCGATGGTTGTAATTGTTTCGTTCATCAGTGCGATCTGTTTGGATATTGTGCTGAGTGCGTCCGAAAGTAGTGCGTTTAATAGTGCGTTGCTTGGCATCACTACCGCATTCACTTTGTGCTCGGGGGCCTGGCTTGTGTTGTCACAATCTTCAAACGGATCTTCGTTGTCGGAGCAGGTCATCTTGAGGCTGGTAAGCAATGATCCGTCGGTGTTTGTCGAGATTCCGTTTGCTTGCTCATCTTCCGATTCGGCTGAAACAAACCGATTCGTTCATTGATATGCATAACGATGCGGCGAAGATGGTAGCTTATGCTTACATTCAACTTTAAAAGGGTCTATGGCCTGTTCGGCATCGCGCTCCGGGTCCATGTTTTGTTGAGGTCTGTGTATACAGCCAGATGTTTTGTCACGCCAGCACAGCGCACCAGAGCTGGGATATGTCTATTCGGAAGTAAATATCAACAACGATGACAGTTGCTTATGCTGCGTTTACACGGAGCATTACCGCGATTTTGTCTGTCTACACTACAATTGATGAATAGCACTCTTCTGTGTAGCGTAGGTTTTAAAACACAACACATTATTCCAGCGAGGTTATGATTCGTTTAACTTTTATTATAAATTGCTTTGAAAGGAGCTTCCCACATAAGGGCATTTTATTATAACGGTTGGAAACATTGGAGCACATTAAATTCTTCTTATTAGAGTTGATTACATCTATGAGTGATGTTTTTTCAAGGCTGACCCGTACAATGAGCAATTCCAATGATCTTTATTTGATTGGAGCCATCATTGCCACATCAATTATGTTTGTTCCTTTTTTTTTGTCGAAGTACGTTTCACGAGCTTGAAGCGTGAGGGGTTTTGCGCCTTAGTATTACCCTACTGGTCATGCTTTTTGTTTTGGCCCGTTCCTTGGCATGGTCCAACTTTTTCCTAAAGAAGCTCTGTACGAGAACCTCGGTCATGGTAACAAACTTATTGCTACCGATGTCCGCAAACAGTTTAAACATTTCTGTTCGATTGCCAAAACATACTTTTGGTTCATTCCTACCATGGCCGGACCAATTGCATTGTGCGAAAAATGATCGTTCCATCAATATGTCCATCGCTAGGTGCATACGATGGTTTGGGTTGCTGTCCGGCAGTTGCATTAATAGCCACTTTTTCACATTACTGTAATACTCCTCATCTGCGCCAAGCTTCGTACAAAACTCGGTGAACTCCTCTTCTGTGCTAATTTTCTTAAACGTGAAATGGAACCCTGGCAGACAGCAGCCTTCCGTTCTCGAACCTTCCGCGCCCATAGTCACCACCGAATCTTTCACCTGTTCCAGCGTGGACAACGAAACGCCCATCTTTTTCTCCACCCGTCCTAATCGGTCCAAAATGTTCGCCATATCCTTTTGCATGTTATCCGTTTTTTTGTCAATTTTTGAAATTTTGTCAACCATCAATGCCATTTGTCTGGAGATCGAACCAAGCGCCTTCGAAATGGATGCGTTTTCTATTCCGCAACTTGGCATTACTACGGCATTTGCTGGACGCTCGGTGGCCTGGCTTGTGTTGTCACAATCTTCAAACGGATCTTCGTTGTCGGAGCAGGTCATCTTGAGGCTGGTAAGCAATGATCCGTCGGTGTTTGTCGAGATTCCGTTTGCTTGCTCATCTTCCGATTCGGCTGAAACAAACCGATTCGTTCACTGGTATGTATCACGATGCGGTGAAGATGGTAGCTTATGCTTACATTCAACTTTAATAGGGGTTTTGGCCTGTTCAGCATCGTACTCCCGGTCGATCCTGCGTTCTATATTTTTACCGAGTCTATAAATTAAACCAGACTTTTTGTCACGTAGAGAAGGTTTTTCACTGAACTCCATTGCTAGCACGAATTTCACTGTAGAGCTGCGAGTTGGCGGTTTCCTGGCGTTGCTTCGGAGGTAAACAAACAACCATGCAGACAGTTGCTTATGCTGCGTTTATACGGAACACTACCGCAACACGATTATGGCTGTCTACACGGTTCATAAGCTTGGTGAATTCGAATTTTCAGGTAATCTTAGTATCGTTCAACGAACTTGCTCCATTTATCACGACGTACCCGAAGGTATCCGATGCATTTTGTAGAGGCGAATGAAACATTTTAAAACTTTAAAAGCCTTTTAGTCGTTACTTTCATATGGAACTTTGAATACACATCGCTGTAGGAGACACGTTTTGCTGTTAAGAGATTTATTTTATCAATTAAAGCGTTACCTTCAGACTATAATTGGAAAGATACCGAGACGGATATGTGACGGCGGACACGCACTATACATTTACAACAATTATTCAGTCCATTAAATGACTTCCGTGAGCCAGTACAAAGGCATGAAAAAATACGTGACCTTAAGTGAAAATAAGTCTTACTCCAGCTAACTCCGGCTATAGAAATCCCACTCTGAACTTGTATTTCCGCTACTTCAAGTATCGACATTGGTGGCTAACACGGTAGGATTGTTTGTTAAAATCCATTCGCACTTCGTAGTACTGAATGTCCAGTAATTTAAGGGAGCTTAAAGTTTGGCAAACCGATACCAAAATATGACTACCCGGAAACTATTTATTCGCGCCCACAATGATGCAATCCAACTTCAAACTGAATCCACGGTAGGGGTCATTCGTTTCAGCAGCTTCTGTTGCTTCAGCGCTTCCCATTCCTGCGGATGTTTGCTCTTTCGGTGAACGTACTTGTTCGCGTTCGAATTGAAAGTGATCCCACAGAACTCGCACGAGTACAGCGGAACGTTCGTATGGATTGCCAAATGTTCCTTCAGCGTTAGCTTCGTGTTCAGCTTCTTGCCACAGTACTCACACTCGTACGCCTGCTTCTGGCCGTGGGCTCGCACCTTATGATTGACGAGCGCCCTACGATTGGGGCTGATGTGCTGACACTCGTCACACTGAATCGGTCCCATTTCATCATGCACCCGCTTGCAGTGACTGCGCAGGTTGAGCTTACTGTCGAACCATTTGTCACACTGGTCACACTGGACGCGCTCGATCGTAAGCGTGCCGAGGTGTGCCTTGAGGTGGCGTTCCATCGCCAAATTGCACCGGAATTCTTTACCGCACGTTGGACAGATCTGCTTGTTATCGTTTCCGTGCATTTTTTGCATATGCCCTTTCAGTCCCAGCTCACCGGCCAGCACTTTGCCGCAGATGGTGCAGCGTACCCGCTCGTGGCGTTTCTTGTGCTGCTTTAGATGGTACAGCTTGTGGAAGGAAAAACTGCACTGATCACATTTGAACTGTCGCGCGTCCGGCGCGTCATGGTCAAGCTTGTGCAGCTCGAGCGAAAACGTGTTGCGGAACACTTTGCCACAGATGTCGCACACGATCGAACCGAGGTGCGCGCCAAGGTGTTCGAGCAGGCGCGCCCGGCGAAAGAACTTTCGGTTGCAGCACTGCACGTAACCGGTGGTTTTGTGCTCCTGGCGGTAATGCTGAAACAGATCCGGTACCGTCTCCGACATGTACGGGCACATTTCACAGCCCAGGTGAAAATGTTCTCGCAACAGCTTTTCGTCCTCCGCCCGGGGTCGTTTCTTTTTCCTTTTAGCTGTCGGCACTGGACCCCGCCGTTGCTCGTTATGCAGTAGCAATTCGTCGGTCGGCTGTTCGTTTGGCGAAGCTGTAAGGGTGTCCACCTGCTCAAGATGATAATCATCGTCCTCGTTTTCGCTTGATTCCATTTTAATCAAACTGCCGGAGAGCTGTGTTTCATCCGCGTTTTCTCCGTGCTGCGTGCCTTCTCCCAGCGGTTCCACCTTCAACAGCTCCACGTGAAACTGTTCATTGGCTTCAACGGTGCTGGACTCAAACGAAAGCGTTTGCCGGAAGATGTTCGTTTCTGGTGCAAACTTTTCGTTCGACTCCCCCTTAACCGTCTCCGCGGGCGGATTACCTGCTTCATCCTGGTACTCGATTGGTAATGCAGCTTCTAAACTCGCCTGATGCGATCGTACCTTTTCACTGTACTCGAAGAATTGTTCCACCGTCACACGGCATCCGCGGCAAGCTTCGGCGGGAAGATTTTCAACGGGTAAAATCTAACAACGAAACAAAAAAAAAAAAACGTTTCAGGTTTACTCGTGAACGACTCTCGAACGATCGGGAAGGTACCGCAAATGGAAACACGGCCTTGAGCTTTGGTTGAAACGCCTCATTGACGATCGCGATTTTGCCTCGCGCCACTCGGGGAAAGCTACGCAAGCAAAGACGACAGATTTGCTCAACGTTGTGCATCGTAAGTATGTGAATTTTACAGAATTAACAAACGGCATCAGCTCGGCGTGTTTTGAGCTTGAGCAAACACATCTCATCAACAACACAACAACAAGGTTGACGTACGCTCTGACAGCTGATTGTTATTGTTGTGCAGGGTTCGTTCGATAGAAATGAGAGAGTTGAAACGAAATTGCTTCAACTTTATCTTG
Source organism: Anopheles stephensi (assembly GCF_013141755.1). Lineage (NCBI taxonomy): Eukaryota > Metazoa > Arthropoda > Insecta > Diptera > Culicidae > Anopheles > Anopheles stephensi. The sequence goes on from NC_050203.1 coordinate 22,158,862, forward strand.
TATACTGGTGATATATTGCATCCTGTGCAGTGCGATTGAGTTTATCAAGGTTGGAAAGTAGATATCAATACTAATGCTCAAAGTTAGGCACCTTCAACTCTGAGGTCTCTTAGTTGGGCCCTTTGGACAAGACCTTTCAGCTGAGAAATATCCCACGAAGTTCGATTGTAAGATAAGGTAGTTTGTCAATAAACAATAAATTCCTTGGACGACGCGATTTCTTAGTCTTTATGCAAAATAGAGCCATTCGCACGGCCGGAACGATATGACAACAAGCACTCCTGAACAACCGACTGAAGTAATAATAGCAATGCGTAATACCACCACCGACACTCTAAAGGCAATCATGAAGCAACACGAGCTCCGCGAAGAAAGAAACATTATTTCGATTCCCACCACCCCCAACGCAAAAGCCGGCATAATATGCAATCAGCTGATTAAAAATGCAGTTTGTTGTGCCCGGCAGAAGATGCAGATGTGTGAGTGAAATGATGCGTACGTCTGTGAGTTTGTTTGTATTCGTGTGACACATGACGTTTACGGTAGGCAAAAAAAACATCGCAGCTGTCAAAACGTTATTCAGCAGATAAGAGAAAAACAATCATTTACGGCTGGTGGTCCGCTAGTGCAAGGAAAAAAGTTTATTTATCACACTTTCAGTTATAGTATCGTAGCTTTACGTCGCTTTTCTTCACACCAGCCACTGCCTGGCTGATGGCAATGGTGCTCCGATCATGCTGAACTTTTTGTACGCCGTTCTTTTTAGCACCCTCGCTTACCTGTTTCTAACATGGTACGTATCGTGGTGCGAAGCGTTTTCCGACCAAGCCCATCTTGCGAGTGTGTGAGACAGTTCATCTTTCTGCCCGGATTACTTGCAGGCTCATACCGAAATTGATTGGATTCGTGCTGAAAAAGCTGTACAACGTAGAGATCAATGTGGGACGCATCAGCTTACCCTGCTCCATACGCGATGTGACCGTGTGCAAGAGCGGCTTTTCGGTGCAGATTGATGAGATCACCCTGCAGAGCAGCTTCGTCAATTCCGACGTTTCGAAGCTGCTCTCGATTAATGTGCGCGATGTGCGCATTAACAAGGACATTAATAAAGCACCCGGTGGCGGCGGTGGTGGTCCCGGAAGTCCCACCGCCGCACCGGGTAGCAACGGTAGCCCGACGGCAGGGACGGGAAGCAACGCGGAGTGGGGTGAGTATCAGGCCAGGGCAAAAGCTAACACGCAGCGGAAACAGCTTGACTTCCGGGAGAAAAAGGTACCGCCCCGTTTGCTCAAGTTTGCCCAATTTATGGCGGTACACATAAACAACGTTTCGGTGGCGTTGCTAAACAGTGCCCAGGAACCGGGCTGGCTGCTGCATGCCACTGCCAAAGAGCTGCACCTGGACGGTAGTCTCGTGCACAGTACCAAATCGTTGCTCGTTTCCGCCTCGCTGTGTGATGCGCAGGCGAAGATCCTGCGCCATTGCATATCGACTCCGAAGCGCTTGGAACGATCGCGAAAGATATCCGACCTGCCGCAGCCGTGTCTGGGCGAGCTAAGCTTCGGCATCGCGCTGGACGGTGTGCTGGTGGTGGATGGGCCGATGTCGCTGGAAAAGCTGAGCCTCGCGATGACCACGACGAAGGTGATCCTGCACGGTGGGCTGTACGAGTTTATCAAGGACACGCAGGCTCAGAAGCGTCGCCAGCAGCTGTTTCTCCGACAGCACGGCGTACCGGACCACGAGCACGAACCGGACCGTTCGTTTGAGCCGGCCGACGAGGAGGAGTTTTCCGTGTACGAACGATACCAACGGTTGGCGCCGGTGATACCGAAAAACTTTTTCGTCAAGATCGAAAACACCACCATCAGTGCGGTGCGCGAAAATTCTTCGAACGATTTCTCTGCCACGTTGCAAAAGTTTGCGGTGTCGAGCAAATTTAGCACGCCGCCACCGGCGATCGGCACCGACGAGTGTCAGCTGCCGCTGGTGTACGTGGGCGTGCAGCTGCAGCAGCTCGAGATCGACACGATGCACGAGAAGCTGCTGTTTCTACAGCAGTTTAGCGTCGACTCCAAGCTGGAGGGCAGTCTGGTGAACATCTACTCGAAGCTTTCGTCGTTCGTGTTGATCTACAACCATCGCGAGATTTACGGGTGGATTAGCAAGAACTTCTTCTCGGGTGAGCGTACCGCACGGCAGCTAAATCCCAAAAGCCTAAAGCTGGCTGGACTGGCGACCCACTGCAAGACGCGCCGTTCGGCGGCCGGTGGGTCGAAAATGTTGGAAGACTTTCTGAAGCGCTGCGTCATCAAGGGATGCGCCGAGCTGTGGGATGTGACGGCCGTGTTCCGGTTCGGTCCGACGCAGGTGTCGTCCATCTGCTGCCAGCACGCGAAGCTGCTGCTGGAACAGTTTGCCGAACGGAGGAGCAAGGTGTACGAGAGCCGAATGCTGAATCTGCTGCTCGATCGGCGCCACTGGAGCGCAGAGCTGCTGATCGAATCGGTGTGGTGGTCGCTTAGCTCGAACATTTCGCACAAGGAAAATGCGCAAAGCTTGAAGAAGGGCCACATACGCGGCAGTCCGTTCTACGTGGCGATGAGCCTGTGCAAGCTGAGCAGTTACGGCGACACGACAAAGCTGGACCTTTCGGTGCACACGTTCCGGGTCGAGTACAGTCCAACGTTGGCCGACTATTTGGTGCACGCGAAACGCTGCCTGGACCAGTACCGTTCCAGCGCGACCCCGGCAAACCACACACGGCCGCAATCCGCCCGCGAACCGCCACACCACCCGTTGGGCCGAGAACGGCGCGGTTCGCTGACGACGGTCGCTGACCTGCTGATTAGCGCGCGCGTTACCGACATTTCGGGCTTTTTCTTCAACCAGCACGAAACCTGCATGCTGGCCAACTTGAACGAGCTGACGGTGGGGAAGCTGGCGCAGAAAAATTTCATCCGCTTCGACAGCTTCCAGATGGAGATACTGGACTTCCGGCACATTACCGGCTGCGAGTATGGTTCGGCCGAGCTGCAGAACGTGTTCGCCAACGTGAAGGGCGTACGGGTGGAGCATGTGGACGCGGGCGGTGTGCCGAAGGTGTGCGTGTGGCTGCTGGAAGATGCGATCGTGATGTGGAACACCAATCTGCACATGCACATCGTAACGCTGCTGCAGGAGATGCGCCAGCTGAGGGACAGTTTGAAACCGAAGCCACTGCCGGAACCACCGCTGGATTTGCCGGTTCAGAGCGAGCCGGAACGGAGCGGCACGGGTAGGAAATCGCTGTTCCGCTCGATGATGCTCGAGCTGTACGCGGAAGGTAGCGTAGAGTTTGGCATCAAGATAAGCGAGCGGCACTCGATGCAGGTGTTTGGCGAGAATGCGCTCGTGCACCGGAAGGGCCAATGGATGCTGTCGATCGAGAACATTGTGATCAAGATCGACGATCAGCATATATTCACCATCAAGGATATGGTGATGGAATCGCTCGAGCGGGTCGAGTTGCTGTGCCTGGAGCGGCAAAACTACGACCATTTCCAGCTGGACTCGAACCGTGTTTGGGCCACAACGATTGGTGGGGTAAAGGTGGGTGGTAAAAATGGTGTCCTAGGTTCCCGGAAACCGCTTCGTTTAACGGGCTTTTTTTTTTGTTGTTATTCCCACCTAAAGGTAATCTTCCCGTACGAGCATGATTTTTACGGAGCGATCGTGAATGAGTTCGTGTCGATCTATAAGTGGCTGAAGGTGGTACACAACTACAAGAAGAAACCGTTCACCATCGATAGCCCGTTGCCGAGCGATATGATAATACAGGTATGTGTGGAGTGGCGTAGAGCTATAGATTGCGCAGTCATCGGGGCACTTAAATGCTTTGCTTAGTGAAGTTGGTCTACTGCCAAGGTTCAACGCTGAAGGGCTTGCTGAATAGAATCCGACTTATCTGGAGCGTTGAGTAGGAAGGACCATCACTCGATCGGCCTGTGGCTAGCCCATGACCTTGACGTAGATCCAGTATTATGTTCTCCACTAACTACCAAACACCTCGCGTTTGTTTGCAGATCAAAGAGTTCCTGCTGGAGATGAGCGACGACCCGTTCGAGGTGAAGCTACGCGACAACTACGTACTGCTGCTCGACGAGTACCACGAAAGCGTCAAGCGCAAGGAGCTGTTCGATCAGAAGATCGCCCAACTGTGCTCGGAACGGCTGATGCTTCCGCCCGGTACGCTCGAGGAGCTAAACGCGAACCTTATCAAGAAAAACTCGGAAATCTACATACAGCGTTCGAAGAAGATCTCCGAATCGGGTCCACCGCGCACGCGGCTTATCGCCTGGATAATGACCGATTTAGAAATTATGGCCATGGCCGACCCATCGCTGCACGGTGGTGAGAATGCAGTGCGTTGGCTGCGCATGCTCGACGCGGAAAGCCCCTGGCCGGATGAGGGCATCGAGTTTGTGACGCTGTGGGTGCGTGCAGTCAACATTGGCTGCAGCGAGTGGAAGTTTATGCTGCGCGACTACCCACAGCCCATGTTTCACGTGAAGGCCATGCATCTGTTTGGGACGCTGGCGGGCGCTGAGATGGCACCGCCGAGGCGCGCCAAGCGCGATGTGGAGATCGAGCTGGGCGACCCGTTCGGCACGCACACGGTGCAGCGGAGCATGACGTCGATCAAGTTTTACCACGATTTCAACTGGGAGCTGGACTACCTGGCGTACGCATTCGGGCCCTGCTGGGAACCGGTGATGGCCCAGTGCAATCTGATGATGGAGAAAATTTCGGCCCCATCGCGTGACCCGAGCCCACCGTTACCGTTCTGGGACAAGATGCGGCTGCTGATGCACGGTCAGCTTTCGATCATAGCCAAGCAGTTTACGATTCTGTTGCACGCCTCGCTCGATCCGTACAATACGACCGAGGAGATGGAGCTGACGTGGAACAACTGTGGCATAATGTATTCGAATGCGCGCCTCATGTTCAAGGGTGATTTGAATATCTACGTACGAACGGCGTCACGATACGACGATTGCCGATTGCTGCATCTGCCAAATCTGAAGCTAACGTTCAAGCTAAACTGGGTGTGCTTGGCGAACCCGAACGATCACCATGCGGTGGTTCCGTGCGCACCGGACAAGCTGCCGGAGTACAGCAGCAACCAGGTGCACGATTCGTTCCGCGCGTTCCGTTCGCAGCACCTCAACATATGGGTTTCGTTCGAAATCAAGCAAAACGCCATGTCGGACTACGACATACCCAATCTGGTGCTGTACGGCAGCACGCTCCGGTGGTTCGAAAGCTTGAAGTTGATCCTTTCGGGCGTAACGCGGCCGACACGCCGCGGGCCAGTGTTTAACAATGTGCGCCCGAGAAAGAAGCAACTGAGCCGCCACTATCGCAAGGCCAACCTGCAGATGAGCTTGCACCGGTTTCAGATCTTCTACTGGATGTCGCACGCATTAAATCGTGGCTTCCAGCTGAGCGGGGGAAGAATCACGTTCAGCTCGGAACACACGCTCACCTTGATGCCCATCGACGATGGATTGATTCATCGGCCGCGGGCCGATTGGTCGGTAATGTACATGAACTGTGAGCTGAACGATGCGGAAATTTGGTTGCGCACGACTCAGATCAGCAACGAGCAGCAGCAGCAGCAGCAGCAGCAACGCACCGACACCAGCTCGGAAAGTCTTTCGAACGCAAGTGGCGACATCTACCGGTATTACTTCCTGAGCGTCGCCCGAGTTTCGTACGGCCGGGAGGCTCTACTGTCCACCAACGGTAACGAGCGCGAGAAGGACACTCCGACGCATAAGCTGGTGGTGTACGATCTGAAGGGTGCCTGGACGAAGGATAATAGAGATGTGGCGTTCGCGCTGTTTGATTCGCTGGTCAAGAGCCAGAAGCTGAAGAATAACCTCGCCACGGAAGCGCTCAAATGTTTCCGGAAGGAAGGAACGGGTGCAGCGGGTGCGGGCGGTGGTTCGGCAGGCGGTGTATCGACGGCCGCTGCTGGCGATCATGGAACACCGTTCAAATCGCGAAGTGCCGGGCAGGATCTGCACCATGGTGGGGGCGGTGTGGCCGGAACGACGAGCAGTGGAGGTCACCTTAGCGCCAAAGGCAAGGCGCAACAGTCCAGCGATAGTATGGCGATGTTGCAGCAGCTGATACAGGAAGCGGACCACAAACCGTTGGTGTACAGTGACGATCAGTCGGCACAGACGAGACAGCAGCAGTTGAAGGGTTTGCAGGCGTACCAGGAAGGTGACGTGCTGCACTACAATTGGGCCATTTCCCTCGTCAACTCGCAGGTGTTGCTGAAGGGCTGTGAAACGTCCGGCTATGTGATACTGAGCGCAGCTAAGGCGGAGATCCTGCAGCGCGTCCATCGTCCGGTGTGGCGCGACCATACGATCGTGTCGAAAACGACCTGGGTTGGTTCGCTGGAGTGTATGCAGTACTACGCGACGGTCAGTGCGAACGATGGCGACTCGCACGAGATGGCCGAAATTATGTGGCTTACGGTGGACAACATCCAGGAGAAGGATCGGGATGCGCCGGTCATTATCAGCGAGCTGCCCGATCTGCCACATCTCGTTGGCAGTGGGCAGAGCGTCGGCGGGGTCGTGTCCGAAACGGTGGGCGTACTTGGCGAGAGCAGCTACACCAGCGGACAGAAACCACCGATCCAGCTGCAGCGCATCGTGTCACGGTGTAAGTGTGAGTTTTTCTACGTCAGCTACGGTGACACGAGCATCGATCCGGGCACGATCAGCGAGGTGCCACCGCCGCCGGTCGAAGAATCGATGAGCCCGTGGGAAAACCAGGACGAACCGGTCGATGCGTTCACGCTGATGCATCACGACCTGGACGTGTGCACCAACTCGCTCCAGTACGCGATGATCCTGGACATTGTGAACAACCTGCTGCTGTACGTGGAACCTCAGCGTAAGGAAGCGCTGGAGCAGCTCGCCCGGATGCGGTTCCAGTTGCAGCTGTACAGCAGCGAGGATCAGAAGCGACCGATTCAGCATCTGCAGACGGAGATCCGCAGCCTGATGTCGCGCATCCGATGTCTGGAGAAGGACATACATTTCATCACGAAGGCGCGCCTTGAGGAGGGCGATTCGGAGGAGCTGCAGGTGGAGTTCGAGCACGTGCACAACGCCATCCTGGACTGCAAGGAACTGCTGACGACGAAGAGCGACGAGCTGGATATGATGCTGTCGTGCTACAACGAAGCGCAGCTGTCTGCCTCGAATCGGTTGGCAACGTTCCGCAAAGATAAACCGGTAACGATCGTACGGGCGAACGAAATCTGCTTCAAGCATGCCCAGTGGCGTCTGACGGAAGCGGACGGTCAGATCGGTATTGCCGACTTGATACTGAGCAACTTCCTGTACACGAAAAACTCCAAAAGTGACGACTCGGTGGACCATCTGCTGGAGCTGGGATACATTAGGATAAGCAATTTGATCCCGCGCGACAGCTACACCGAGGTGCTGTGTCCGACCGAAATACAGCGCGACATGCCGGTGGAGCACAAGCGCGTGTTGCGCGTGTTTTGCCGCGAAAAGCCACCGGTCGGCGGGATCTCGGTGAAGGAACACTTTGAGATTAACGTGGTGCCGATTACGATACAAATTTCGAAGAAGTTTTACAACACGATGCTAAAGTTCTGCTTCCCCGATCGGGACGAAGCGGATGCGGTGGACGAACTGGATGCGAGTGGTGAGGGTAGCGGATCGGTTGCGGGTGCGAGCGGTAGCGGTGCGGGGTCTTCCGGCGCAGTGAAGGGTGGTGGCATCCGGAAAACGAATTCCTCCCTGTTGGCCAGTGGTAGTGGGAGCGGTGGTGGTGGTGGAGGGAATGCTAGCGGTGGAGGTGGTGTTGGTAGTGCTTCCGCTTCCTCGAGCAGCTCCAGTTCGACGACTGGCGGTGGATCGAAAGCTTCCTCTAGTGGTGGTGGTGGTGGTGGTGGCAAAAAACCGTCCAAGGACAGTACATTCTTCGTACGCATCCAGGACGACGTGGAAAAGATGAAGGAGCGGGCCGAGAAGAATAAGCTGTTTATCTACATCAAGATACCGGAGGTGCCGGTGAAGGTGAGCTACAAGGGAAACAAGGAGAAAAACTTTGAAGACATCACGGATTTGGCACTGCTCATACCGACGCTCGAGTATCATAACGTGACGTGGACGTGGCTGGATCTGTTGCTGGCAATGAAATCGGACAGCCGGCGTGTACTTTTGTCGCAGGTAGGTGTGCGCTTCCGGACCGTGCAATGCTACAAGCAAGTATTGCAGGGTTTTCCTGATCGGAGAACAAGCGCGCGGATGCAATATTCACATCATTATTACTACACTGTTCATTCGATACTAGCAGTTTTTGATACTTTTGATAAACATAAAATTTTTGATATTTTTTATGTATCAAAACTGTTGTTCAACTTAAGTGGAGAGTGTTTGTAGAATAGTGTGATTTGTGCACACGATGCGCCTGCTGATTGATTGATATATTAAATTGTTTTTTTTTATTATGTTTGTTAGGCAATTAAGCAAAAGTTAAAACTGAAGAAAGCTCTCGTTGACGAACAACCATCACCGCAGGAAGAGGATAAAGCTAAGATGCTGTTCGGCAATCGACATGCGGTAAGTACTACCCCCAATGCTGTGCTAATCTGTGCAAAAGGCTAATGGCTAATGCTGGGGAGAATAATTTTCTTATTGAAATGTGTACTCTTTTCTTTACTCACACACGCACACACACAAACATGCTTTCCTTATGTTGTAAAATGTGACAGCGTGCACGGAATAAGGTATATGTATGAAGCATTCGTTGTGGTTTTGTGTGTTTTTTTGGTTTAAATTTTTCTAATTTTGTTAATCGATTTTATTTTTCGTTGCTGGATTTTGTAACGCAAAATGACATGTCTTTATATCCTTTTTTCACATTGTCAATCTAACGAGCTCGGAAGTGCAGGTTTTGTGAAACCGACAGCCGATTGCTGATCGATAATTTAATTCGAAATTATTTTCACGACATTTTTTAAAAGGACAGTTTATCTACACATAAATTTAATCACTCTAGCAATACGGCCAGAGATCATATTAAAAAAATCTCGTTTAAATCTTACAGATCTTATGAGGTAAAACGAGCTTTAACTTTTTTTTTATTCTAATAGAACGACCTGTGGCCGTATTGCCTACATCTTAACTTAGATACAATATGGATTTTTCAATCTGGTTTCCACATGTTTCCTGCATGTTGTTCGGTCTAAACAAATCTCAAGCAGAGTTTTCTTCATATTGGGAAATGAAATATCTGTTCACGAGAAATTAAAATAAATTATTCGCAAAACCCTGCAACATTCCTTTTGGACCTTTGATTGTCTTTGACACACCATGCTCCCAACTTCAAATAACTATCGTATCATATGTAAATGATGTTTTTACATTTATGTAAATACATTTCGTTTGCGCATCTAATCAGGCTGACAAGTGCTTGCCTTGCTTAGTATTTGACCTTTTTTGTTTTATGCTACAATTGTTCGCATTCCATTTCACCTTACTTAAGCTTGTCCACTTTCACATATTTTCAGCCGGAAAACAAAAGCCTTCGGAAGGGTGTGTTTAAGTTCTCCAAATCATAAAGGAAAACGGTGCAATTACTGAAATTAACAACATCACCAACATTAGGGAGTTTTAAAATTAAGAAAAGTACTACGCTTCAAATCTACAGAGCCAGTAGTAGTGATCCGATCATGTAAAACCTACGAACCAAGTGATCCTCTATCTTATATCATTTATCACTCTTACCACAAAAGTACGTACCGAGTTCGTGGAATCGTAGCTAGGTGTATTCAGAAGCGCAATTTTAATCTACCGCGCGTAAATTTCATCGTACTAATTAGGAAAGTTTCAAAATAATAATTGCTCCAGTAAAAGGGGGAGGGATAGCTATTTGGCACCAAATCTTCGATGCTAGAGTTTAGGGTTTGTTGTTGAGAGCGAGCGGGATAGACCAACGAGTTAGTGAGTGAGCAAACGATCGATGGCGACCGTAGACCGTTAGGGACTGCATTGTGACAGCACCAAAACAGGATTATTTACATTTAATTGATGTAGCTGTGAGATTATTTATGGTTTTTTTTCCGATCAGCATTTTCATTTACTACCTTATTTATGTCAACCAGTCCCGTCGAGATTAGCTCGGGAAGATAATTGGGATGATTGCACGATTTCCATCATTGCAGGGTTTTCGCGTTGTTGCTTTGGCCGATTGATGCCTCTATGTGTATTATTATTATTTATGAATACGTATTTCCCAGGAATACTGTGTATTGTATTGTGCTTTTCACCTTTTACAGCGAGTCGTCACTATGATTATACAGTTAATGTGCTTCTATGTTATACCAGAACGTGCTTTGTTACCGGTTGGATTAGTATTAGGGACAGGGATAATGGTGAGCTAAGCGCACAGGAAACGAGCAAAAATTACGAACCGTCGAAAGGTTATTGACGTTACTGAAAGGTTAGTTTTTTTCCGGGGTTTTGAACTTTCGAATGTTAGCAGTTTCAAAGGTTGAAGGAAAAAGTGTTGTGTGTGTGTGTGGGTTGAAACAAAAAGGTTCTAAATATTCCGTACCAAAGGTTTTGCTGACGATTTGTTGTGTTTTTTTGTTGTTGTTGTTACATATATCACCTTTAGTATTATAAGGTTAAATTTATATTTCCCTTAACACTTACCGAAAAGTTTCGCAATATTTTTTGCACCCCAAAAATGATAGAAAACAACCAATTTGAGCAGAAACATATAAAAAAAACAATTTTATTCCTTCAAAAAGTCAACAAACAGCAGACGATGAAGATCTGCGCTGTGACGAATTTGGCGACGAAAGCTAATATACAAAACTAAACAAAAAAAAAAATAAACATATGAAATCGATCTTTTACGAACGATCGCGGCAAGGAAGCAAATGACGTTTGTATCACTAAGCAATAATTATAGTAAATATACAATATACAAATAAATAAGTTACACTCTCTTTCCTCCCCTATCGCTACCACTGGTCTCCCCGGCAAATGGCCGGACGAGGGCCCCGGGTGCTACAGGGACCGGACTAACATTTTTTTCTTCCTAAACAACTAGAGTTAACGCACCGCGCACTAACTGGGGTGGACCAGCGCAAAGGCCCCGGTTTTTCTTAGGGATGTGTATAACAGTGGTGTTTGGTTTTGCGGTTAAAAAAGTCATATAAAAAAAGATCCCCCGGGGTTACGCGGTCCATGCCCAAGCTCTCCCATCACATACCGGCAAAATGTGTGTGTGCGTGTGTCGCGTGTATAAACGATGTATATATATATAGAGAGAACTTGATTGTATTTAAATCGTTGCATTTTTTTTTTTTGGTCAAGTGTTTGGACACCTGTTTTGCAAATTTTCGGTTTTCTTGATCGTTCGTTTAGAAGTACTCTTTCTTGAATGGCGAGCAAAAAAATAAAAAATAAAACGGAGCACAAAAAAACTCGACAGTGAAAGCTACTAATAAACCGAAACAGAGTCACCCCAAAACACCAAACGCCCCCATCAATGTCAAACAAGGCCATTGATGGTGGTGTGATGGAGACCATCTTCTACTAAAATAATGGCCCACTAGAAAATCTTGTCCGGGGGTGCTATTTACAGTTTCGAATGAAATAGCAACAAAATGGGACGCTTTTTTTTGTTCTTCCAGTAGAACATGGCGGACGGTAAGCAAGCAAATCAATCAAACGCTGAAACAGAACGCACACCTTGCTGATAGGAGGTAGGAGACCATGATGGGGAGGGGAGAGGGGTTGGGTTTAGCAAAGATGGCGGTTAGAACGTGGTAAGCAGCTCCTCCTGGATGCTGTTGGAGCGCAACAGCTGGCGTGGGGATTGTCCACCAAAGTTGGAGATCGTCTCCGACTTGGTGGCTTCGTTCGTTTTCATCGTATGATACTCTTCGGAGATTTGCTGTAAAACAAAGATATTGAGAATTGGAATTAGTACAACGAGTGCACCTTGAAGTTACACACCAACAAAATGGCGTGTATAATATGTAATGTATTGTACAGCCAACTGTCGTGCAATTGACCTGTCCTATACGGTTCTGTCTAAAAGGTCTTCGTCAATTGGCAAGCCAGAAACTGAAGATGACGTTCTGAGCCAATATTTACGTTCCTATCCTGTTTGAGTTACGAAGTCCTATTTTGGAGGCGAGGATAATTGATTTGTTGGGCTAAGCTGCCTTTCATTTAAATGTGGATTCAGTAAAAGAGTTCTAAGTTATGGGTTATGAGTTCTGGAAGAACCACTACTGGATCTTCAGATCCGCTCAACTTGGGAAGCCCTGAAGGTCTGGAGATCGAATTCCATCCGAACCACTCCTCCGTACTGAGGACTGCATGGCCTAGCAATTCATTAGGCCACGCAGAAGAAGAAAAAGACTTTCCCATATTTGCAAAGGGCGAGTTATAGAAGACTACCACTTAATTTTGGGAAATCTCAGAGAAGACTTTCGATTATTATGAAAGATTGTTGATGCCAAATTACGCAAAAAGACCAGGTGCGGTTCTAGGATAGCGCAATAGCGATTTATGAGTTAAACCCTGTTAACGTACCTTCAAACGGTTGCCAGGGAAGATTGCCCTCTCGCGCTTCTTCGTCATGAAGTCGGTGTGTACCAACCAGCGGTGATCGAAGCACTCCTCGACCGTGGGACGTTTGCTGTGTGAAAGGGAGTTTGAAACACGTTTAATACTTCACGTTTTGTAGGCCCCAAAACGACGTGAAACACTTACTTTGGTGCACGCTTGAAGATCAGCATCAGGAAGCGCGTCGCTTCGGCGGTCACCTCCTTGAACAGGTTCTCGAAGCGGTAGCGCACGAAGCTAATGTTGGCCCGAGTTTCTGCCTCATCCTGGCCACGGAATGGACTGGTGGCCGACAGGAACAGATACGTCAAACAACCGACCGTCCAGATGTCGGTCTGTGGCAGGGCTGGCTCATCGTTCAGGACCTCCGGTGCTGTTGGGAGACACGATCTTAAGTACGTTGTCCTTCGATCTCGATCGGCTTCCAGTTCGATACTCACGCATAAAGTCCAACCAACCCGAACGGGTAACGTTCGTGCCGAGCTTGGATACGTACTGGGCGGAACCGAAGTCCACCAGCTTGATGTTAACCTGACGCACCGACGCCATCACAATGTTGTCGGGCTGCAGGTCCAGATGGCAGACGCCACGCCAGTGCAGGTACTGCAAACCATCCAGCACCTGGTTCACGATGGTAGCCACAATCTGCTCACTGTACTCCGAGCGGCTGCTCAGATACGTCAGCACATCGGCACCCTGCAGCTTCTCCATCACCAGCGCGGCAATGGACGTGTTCTTCGGGCGGAACGCAGCCAACAGGGCAGCGATGCGTTCGTGGCGCAGCGTGCGCAGCACATCAAACTCACGCTCGACCGCTTCGGCTGCACGCTCGTCACCCAGCTCGAAGATCTTGGCCACCACAATCTTATCGGTAGCCTTCTCCAGACCCTTCACCACAATGGAGAACCGTCCGCGGGACATCTCCGACATAAACGTGTACTTCTCGTTGTAGTTACCCTCGATGCTCCACTTGAGCGGTGTCTTTTCGTAGCTGTAATCCAACCGCCCGGTGCGCTCCTCTGGACCGACCTGCTGGCCCGACTCCGTCAGCTGCTGCAGATGCTTCATGGCACGCGTGATCTGAATCTTCGGTGCGCCCGACTCCAGCGTCGTGATGGTCTTCGTCGGCAGACCACGATCGCTCCAGCCGATGCGGTTGTACGCGGCCAGCCGGAACTGGTAGCCAACGTTCGGGCGCAGATCGTGCACCAGGAAGAACTCGTGATCGATATTGCACGCCACATCCACCCAATCGACCTTGCCGTGCTCCTTCTGCTCCAGACTGTAGCAGATCACCTGCGAGTTACCGTCGCTGCGCGGTTGCTTCCAGCGCAACAACACTTCCGTGTCGCTCACCGCGACGGCATCCGGCGCATCGGGTGCGTCCGGAATAACGGCAATCACGACCCGACAGCGGGACACCGTCTTGGCAATGCGATTGCTTGCGACCGCCTTATACACACCGACGTCGTTGTGCGTGGCCGGATGGAACTGGATCACCGAGCGGCCGTCCACATCGTCCAACACCTTGATGCGGTTGGTGTCGGTGATGACCATATCGTTGCGGAACCAGGTGACCGATGGTTTCGGATCACCGACGGCGTAGCAAATGATCTGGTTCGGTTCACCTTCGCGGATCGCGATCGTTTGTGGCTTCTCGCGGAAGAACGGTGGCTGACCTTCGCGCTTGCACTCAATCAGCGCTTCTGCTTCGGCGTACGATCCCAACCGCGTTCCGACCTCGTTACGGAGACGGCGCGTTACCGTAATGCTATCGTCCGTTCCGTAGCGCGTGATGCGGCTGCGACGCTCGTCATCGATTTCCTCATCCATTACGTCCGTAAAGCGACGACGCTCGCGAATGATGGGCAGCTGGAAGATGAGAGATCAGATCAGATAAGACATTCCCGGACATGGGGGGGGGGGGGGGGGGGGTTGGTGTCCCTCCAAGCAATACTTACACTTCCATCGTAGTTCGAGTCCGACACCAAGCTCGGCGAACGGTGCTTGGCGATCTTCATGTACTCGCGCAAACGGCACGGGAAGGTCGTATCGCGCAGCTGCAGCAGATACGTGTCCGGTCCGTACTGGTAGTGGCTTTCCGACTTGAACGATGCCGTCTCGTAATCCGGATGGTTGTCCTTCGACACGTACTCCTCCCACTTCTTGCGCTTGTGCGGGATATCGTCGACCTGCATCGGTGGCGGCGTACCTTCGGGCGTGAAAATAATGCCCGGCGGGTACACCATGCGCGACGGATGGTCGAAGCAGCTCATCAGCGGCCGGCGACGGTACCAGGTGCGGCAGGACGCATTCGTGTACCAGTCGCGGTAGTGGTAGTAGTAGCTGCGCAACCGATCCGTACCAATCTGGTACTCCTCGAACGTTCGACGGTAGATCACATCGAACCAGGAGTGGTTCAACGCGTCCCGGATCGTCATACGATGCTTCTCCTCGTACACCAGCAGCCGGGTAATGAAGTCACGCGCTTCGGTCGAAATGTTCTCCCAAACCGAACCGATGAACGTCCACTTGCCCTCCTTGATGCGGGTCAGCGTTTCACGATCGTTACGACCCAGGAACGGGCTGACGCCACCGAGCAGAATGTACGTGATGATACCGACGCACCACATGTCCTGTCCAAGCCCGACGCCACACCGGTTAATAACTTCCGGTGCGATAAACTCCGGCATACCGTAGTCGAGCGTGTACAGCTTATCGTCCTCAATGCGCCGAGCCAGTCCAAAGTCACAGATCTTCAGATTATCGCTGCCCGGATGGGCAATCAACAGATCCTTGATTGTTAGGCCCATGTGCGCAATGCCACGCGTATGCATATGCTCCAGTCCAAGCAACACCTGGTACACGTAGATCGCAATCTGCCGCTCGGTGTAGTAATCGTACTTGAGCAGATTATCACGCACCAGCTCACCACCGGACGCAAGCTCGAGAATGAGCGTGATCGAGCGGTTTATGTCGTACGCATCGTGCAGTCGGATCAGCTTGCGGTGGTTCAGTACGTTCATGATGTCCACCTCGTTGAACATGAACGGACGCAGATCGGGACTGCCGTACATGATCTTGGCGGCAAAGTTGCGACCGTTGGAGCGATCCGTCGCATGGTACGTGATACCCTGTGTGCCACGTCCAATCTCATCACCCAGATCGTAGAAGTCCTGGTAGACCTTGTTGCGGGCACGCACGTACGGCGTACGGTGGTGCGCATTGTACACGTAGTCTTCCTCGTTGTCCTCGACGTGCACCGTCACGGACGAGCTGATCGAACCAATCGCATTGCGAGCGCTGATCGAGTACAGTCCCTCATCCTTCTTGATCGCATCGGTCAGCAGCAACACACAAGTATCCGGCTCGTAGAAGATCATCTGTAAAAGAAGAGGATAACCATTATTCGTGAACTAGAAACGCTTCGCGGTCACCGCAACCTACCTTAATGCGAGAAGATTCGTGAATCGGTTGCCAATCTTTGTACCACTTGATGTCCGGGAACGGAACACCGGTAATCTTGGCCTCCACGCGTCCCGAACGACGGCCCATAATGAACACCTCCTCCGGACGCTGCAGGAACCGCGGATATTCGCCCAGCTCCAGGCAGACCCGCTGGCGCACCGTTCCGTGCTCGTTCGTAGCGGCCGCCTCGTAAACACCCACGTCCCGATCGGTCATACGGTTGATGAACAGCGTCGCCTGTCCGTTGCGTGTGTAGCTGAAGCTATAACGACCGCCCGCCTCAATGATCTGATCATTGAAGTAGTACGTCATTGTAGGCTTCGGATAGCCGTACACGAACCAGAACAGGCTGACGTTGTGATTCTTCGTACCGTACTGTACCGGGCGCTCCTGGCGAAGGAACTCCGGCGCCTGCGCCTGGTGACGATGGCCCGGACGTTCTACGTCGAAATCGCGCGGATAGAATGAGGACGTATCCGGGCGGAAGTCACGTCCCGGTCCGAGGTAAGGATAGAACACCGGCGGTTCCGGTTCCAGCTTCTGGCGGTACGTCTGCACGTACGGGCTAGGATCGCTCACACCGTACAGATTCTCGACGCGGATGCGGAACTTGTACTCACGGAACGGTTCCAGATTGCGGACCTCGCACGAACAGCCACGAATACCCGACCGGGTCGTGTGCCATTCACCGTCCGGCAGTTCGATCATTTCCAGCTGATAGGTAACCGGGTAGCGGGGAACGGTCGTCATCGAGGGACGCCACGAGAGCGTAAGTCGACGGTCGGACAGCTTCGAGATGATTGGTTTCTCCGTCAGTGGGTATGGTGGCGTGTGGAGCAGATCCTTGCCCTTGCCCTTCACGTAACGACGGCGCGGGCGGTAGTCGGACGGTTCGAACTTCAGGTTAGCATGGCAGATAGCTTCGCCAAGGTTGTTCACCGCCTTGCAGCTGTACCGGCCGAGATCTTCCTCCTGCACATCGTCCACAATGAGCCGTGCGAGACCATTCTTTTCTGCCTCGATACGGTACTTCTCGCTCGGCACGAGACGGCGCCCGTCGCGGATCCATTCGACGGTTGGCATTGGGAAGCCATCGACGCACACGGTCAACTTAGCCTTCATGCCGTCCAGCAGCGTCATGTCGTTGAGCTTCTTCATGAACGATGGTGGCGTTGGTTCATCGCGCTTCTCACTGTGGAGGAGTTTAAAATTGGTTACATTGGTTGGTTCTTCAGATTTAGAGTCCTAGCCACACACTTACATTCTGGTGACGACATCCAGCTTAGCCTCGATGGTGCTGCTTCCCTCGCGGTTCGTTGCAGTGCACGAGTACAGACCGGTGTCTTCCGGTTCGCACTCCTTAATGTACAGACAGCAACAATCGCCCTCGTACTTCATCTTGTACCGATCGCCAGCGTGGATGGGCGATTCGTTCTTGTACCATTGAACCTCGGGACGCGGTACACCGACCAGCTTCGCCGGGAACTTAGCCTCCAATCCTGGCAACTGTTGCATGTCGGTGAATGGATAGACAAAGTTCGGCTTCTGGAACACCTTGCGCACGATGGCCGAGGCACGCGTTTCCGTTTCGCCGAGCGGGTTCGCCATCAGACAAGCGTACTCGCCCGAATCGGACATTTCCGCGGGCGTAATGGTCAGCCCAACGCTCTTGCCATCGCACGTCACCGCCACACGGCCGGTCGGTTGCAGTGGCTCACCATCCTTGGTCCAGATAACTTCCGGTGCTGGGTTGCCGGCGAAGCGGGCCGAGAACGTAAGCTCCTTACCCTCGTCGGCGGTAATGTCGCGCAGGCCTCCCAGGAAGCTTGGCGGTTCCTCGGGCAGTGAAGGATCGGTCGTTGGCAGAATGTTTACAGTGGCGGCACTGATCGTTTCTCCATGATCGTTCGTTGCGATTGCCTGATATTCGCCACAGTCAGTACCGGTGCTCTTGTCCAGCGCAAGCGTAAAAGCACCCTCGGATTCCTCGGTAAGCTTGTACCGATCACCGGACACGAGCGTACCGTTGTGCGTCCACTTGACCGAAGGCTGCGGGTAACCGATCACCTTGACGTTCAGCTTGACCGGGAAGCCCTCAACGATGTTAACGTTCATCAGCTCACTGACGAACTGGGGCTTCTTGCCCTTCGGTACAATCTCCGTCAGCGAGGCCGACTTCGCTTCACCGTTCTTGTTCTTCACCTCGCACGTGTAGATGCCACCATCCTCAGCCGTAACGCGATCGATGATGAACCCGATCAGACCATCCGGCTGGTTGATGAAGTTGATGCCGCGCGTCTGACGCAGCGGCAGTCCATCCTTGAACCAGCGCACCTCGGGCATCGGGAAGCCGGCAATTTCGGCCTCCATATGCAGCGTATCGCCAACGGTGAGCTTATGGTCTTGCAGAGGGCGCAAAAATACCGGAGGCTTTTGCTTCGCTGTTGATGGACAGTAGGAAGGGCCATGAGAGAAAACGGGTAAAGACAGATCTCGTGTGAAGGAAATACTTACGAGTGATGGCAACACAGCATTGGGTAGTAATGTCGCCACTCTTGTTGGAGAGCACCAACTTGTAGCAACCGCTATCTCCTGGCAGGACGTTGTCGATCACGAGACGACAGATACCATCATGGCCGTAGGTGATCTTAACACTGGATGAGGAAGGAATGGTTAGTGGTTTGTAATGGAATTTCGAACCTGTCACAGAACTTACTGATCATCAGCCTTGATTTCGTTGGAATCCTTGTACCAGGTCATCCTTGGCAGTGGGCTACCATCGACGATGCAGCGCAGCTCCAAACGATCATCCTCCTCCAGGTCCAAAGACCGATCGAGTCCCTTACCAAACACGGGCTGTTCGTTCTTGACCTGAATGTTAAACTTGGCCTCGGTTTCGCCACCGATGCTAGTCGCCAGACAGGAATATTCGCCCTGCAGCTCGGGTCCGAAGTGCGTGATGAACAGTTCGCTCGTCACCTCCGTATCGCCCGACGTGACGATCTTGATCTTCGGTTCCTGCGATTCCTCATCGATCTCTTGCGTATCGAGCGGTGTTCCGTTGTGCAGCCATTGAATAGCTGGACGTGGAACACCCTGCACCAGCACCTTGTTGTAGACATCGGCCCAATCGTGCACGGTAAGACAGTCCGGTTCCTTGGTGAACTTGGGCTTCTCGGCTGTGAAGTTGAAAAATATCGGTTCCATTATTTAATGCCCCAAAAAGTGAGGTTTCTGTTGAACTTACTGTGCACGTTGAGCTTAGCGGTTGCCACAGTTTCACCCTGAGCATTCGACGCCGTCAGCGTGTAGGTGCCGTGTTCGGCAAGAGCGCAAGATTCGATCACGAGTCTGTTGATGGGAAGCAAAGAAGAAACACCTTCCAGTTACATTGTTTGCCCTTCGAGCAGGGACTCTCCCACGGTATGCACTTACGTGTAAACCTCCTTCTCAATGTCGGCAATCACATCGCAATTGTCGTTGTTGCACAGATTAAGCCCATCCTTCGTCCAGGTAACCTTCGGTTTCGGATTTGCCTTAACCAACACCTGGAACACGCCCTGCGTAAACGGTAGCACCGTGGTGTCGTGGAAGTTTTCAATCTCCGGCTTCAGCAACACATCCAACCGGCCGTTCGATTCGCTGATGTCGTACTTGTTCTTCGCCTGGAACGTGTAGTCACCGGTGTCGTAGTGACGGGCCTGATCAATCTGCAGCGTGTACGTGATTTCCTTCAGGTTGTACTCTAGCTCCTTGATCTCCGTCTTCATCTGGATGAAGTCGTCGGCCTTAACCTCGGTTCCGTTCTGCAGCCAGGTAATCTCCGGCTCGGGGTCCGACGTGAGCGTTACGGTAAGCGACACCGGTTCGTTCTTGTGGACGGAAATGTTTTCCAGACCCTTCATGAACTTCGGGCGACGATATTCCTTGCAAGCTGTGAACATGGGTGGAGAACGATCAGGATTAGACCTCGAAAAGGAAAGAGAGATACGATTGTTTCAAAACTTACGAATAACGGTCAGCTTCGCTGGCAGAGACTTTTCGCCGATGCGGTTCTTTACTACGGCCTTCCATTCGCCAGCGTCCGCCTCCTTCACGTCACGGTTCTCGATTTTGTACGAAGTCTGTTTTGGAGGAGGTTTCTTAGATTATTCAACGGCACTCGTTCCTTCCCGCACATCACTACTTACACCCGAGTCCGTAATGCGGATACGATCGCTAGACTTCACCAGCTCATCGTTATGGTACCAGGATACCTCCGGGCGCGGAATACCGTCGGCTTCCACCGTCCAGATCAGTGGCAGCGAGTCGAACGTCGTCACGTCCGCAATATCCGTCTTCAGGATCTCCGGCGATGCTGGATGAAGACGCAATGGCAAAAGGTACGATTAGAAAGGTGTCACAGCAGCACGGTGACAGCGCAGTGACAGGTACTGCAGGCCGAACTACCGACCACACTAGAGTTGGGCTGGTTAGTTCCGATAGTTGCTTGTGAGTGAAGTTTGAAAGTAGATATTATCTTATAGAATATCAATACCGTAAAAATATGTACAAGAAAAAAAAATGTATATATAAACAGTTCAACTAGTGACAGAGATAGTGACAGACAGGCGGCATCAGACAGACAAGACAGTAAACGCGGGTGAGCAGTATAATGGGCAGCTAATGAGCGGTAGACTGTACAGGTGAAAATTAGCCAAAAGAAAGACAAGAGGAATTTGCAGTTTTGGTAGTGCTTTCTCATGACTCTATCATGACGCTAGACTCATCTCACCAATTAGAATAGGGTATGTACATAATTTAGACTCAACTACATGAAAACAAGACACAAAAAATCTCCCTTCCCGCAAAAAAAAAAACTGTAGAATCGAACCGGGACACTATAAACACACACACGCACGAACTAACTGCACACGGCGTAAGTAGAACGATCAGTGGAAGGATAAGAAAGAAAGATGGCGGCTATGTACAACAGCTATCTACAACGAAATTTCTTATGTGTGTCTGTGTGGTTGTGCTTTTTTGTAGTATAATTTGGTAACTACCTTGAAGAGTAACAAGGTACACTGTACGATAACTTACCGATCAGCATCCGGAGAGATCCTCCTCAGTGGAGGGACCGTAATCCAAGCGAGCTATAGATACTGTTGGTTAGTAAAGCGATTTTTTTCTGTTTGTAACAAACCAATACCAATTGAACCGAAACTCTAACGTTAGGCAAGAGAAAGATTAATAGAGGATTGATAAAAGGGAAAGTAGGAAAGATTGGATTTCTTGAAGAGAAATTGGAAGCAATCATAGTCGATCATGCTTTCGTGAGCCTTTAGTGCTGTTCGGCGAAGATGTATCGGGTGTCTTTGTGTGTGTGTGTGTGCCGTGTTTGTGTGTGTTGGTGTAGTTTTAGTATACCTTCAGGCCGGGCCGGTTCCTGTGGATCTTTCGTTACAGCTTTTTCCACGCACTCCTCCACTGTACCGTCTACGATCGGTTCCTTAGCAAGAGCCTTCTGGCTAGCCGTCCGCTTCTCGACCGGTTCTTCCTGTACCGGTTCCGGTTGGTCTGGTTCACTCTCGGTAAGCTCTTGCCTTTCAAGCGATTTACCCTGTTGGGGTAGGTCATCCTCAAACGATACCTTCTTTTCGATCGACTTCCGGCCAGTTCGCTCCTCACAGACTCCCGTCTCGAGCAGGTTACCCTTGCGTGGAGAGTCTGGAACATCCTCCATCGTTAGCTTCTCCTGCTTTGCATCGAACGACTCCTGGGACACATTTTCTTTCCCGAGCTCACTCGTCTCGAGCGTTGCGTTTGTTGGTTTCGTGAGCTCACTCTCCACACCGACACGACTGTTTTGACGCGACGGGAGTAGTTCATCCTCGGAAGCGGATGTGATCGATACACCACGCGACAGTTTACCCTTCGTCGCTGTTTCATTGTCCGATTCGATCTCTTCGATAACGGTTCGGGAGCCTTCGTTTGCTGACAGTTGCGATTGATACTGACGTTTCTGTTCCGGCGAGGTAAACGTGATCGTGTCGATCTCTTCCACGTGCAGTGCGGATGCGTGTGGTTTGTTCGGGTAGATGATCTTCTGCATCACCTCGATCGGTGAACCACTGTCCTCCTCGAAGATAACCGTTGTGGCGCGCATCTGATGTATGGAGTGTGATTCTTCCGGCCCTAGTAGGTGCGTTTCGGGGTTTGTTGTTGTACGTGCGTGGTAGTGTTTGCGTGGTTTCATAAGGGATACAAAAGGGATATGTGAAAGATCGGGCAACGTGCTTGGCTGTGAGCAAGTGTTGCAACTCGGGTCGGGAAGGAGTGTGGAGTGTGGACAGTGGCTGGTGGCTTCATGCCGTCTTGTGCAACCTCGTGAAGGAGTTGGTGATGGAGGGAGTGCAAGGGATGGAGGGACACGTGGGAGAGGACTCTGAACATGTAAGGACGGGCTCACTCCGAAACGAATACAATTACCTGTCACTATTGCTGCGTGGCTTTCCTCGGTACACACGGACACCATGATCGTCTCACCGTGCTGACCGATCTTCATACACTCACTTATCATACGGTGGGCTTCGGCATTCTCTCCCGGGCTCGCTACAATGGCCTCTGGTGTTTGGAGAACGAATGCCGTAAGCAGACCAGAACGCGGTGTTGTGGTTTGGTTGGTTTGTTGTTGTTTGAGAGACCATTTGGTATTGCAACATAGACGCAAAACGCAGTGTAAAATATACAAAACAGAATGTTATTTGTACAGTATGGTGGCTTTTTGGGGATGCAGAAGGTGTTTGTTTGTTCCTGACCATCACTTGTAGGGTGAGGCTGATCAAGAGGACTGATAGGTGGCTAGTAGTAGCAGTAGACATGAAGAAAACACGGTAAAACCCACTGTGGTTGCAGCTAACAACTATGTACACGGCTGGCTTGCTGCGAAGGAAGGTAGGAAAGTCTATGCAACTAATCTAAGCCGCCAGCCCCTAACTGGAGGAGCAATCTCAAGAGGTGGACAGGAGCAGTGTCTACTATCTAGCACGAAAAGAAACGAAACAAAACGGCAGGCAAAAATGACTCCCTCTGTGGCCACCAGTTGTTACCCTCTTGTACGGAGATCGGCTCCACGAACGGTTGCTTCTTCGGAGGAACATCTTCGGCAACTTCTGGTACCTGTTCCGGTACCGCGATCGGTGCAGCAAGCGTCACCTCACTGATCACTTCCTGCACAAGCGTGATCTCCTCTGCCAGCTCCACCGTAATGACGTTCGGTTGTAGCTCGGTCTCCGGCTCCTCTTCTTCCGGTTCCTGCACGATTTGTGGCTCGTGCGACTGGACCTGTAATACAGTTTCCTCCACCTCGAACGCTACCGTTTCGGTAACGTGCGACTCCTCTTCGATCACCAGCGGCGGTTCCCCGTCACCCTGCTCTTCTACATATACAGCTGCGTGTACGCGGACGAGGTTAGGTGTGTGGGTTTCACAAATCGACAAACGAACATATAGAAGGATTATCACAGGGCACAAATGTTGTTGTGTGTGTGTTCAAGAGCTTCAAAACTATTAATACAGTGTGAGAAACACAGTATTAAGAAGAGGAAACCAACATATAGCGGCTAGCACCAACGCACACACCCCCGGCTAGTTTATAAGAATAATCACTTGCGAAGATCGTTCTCATCACGATCATCCTTTCATCACCTTGGACACCTATGTAACGTATCAGACCGAAAGAAAGGATAATTGTTGTAAGGAGCACGGCGATACTTACTTTGAACAACGACTCGGCCCTTGGTAGTGGCAGTTCCCATGGAGTTGACAGCCCGCACCTCGTAATCGCCCGAATCCGCGCCACGCACCATCGTCAGCGAGAGCGTGTAGTTCTCGACGCGCTGCGAATCACGCTTGATCGTCAACCGAGCGTCGGTCTGGATCGGTTGACCGTTCTTGAACCAGGTCACCTCCGGTACCGGCTCCGCGTAGATCTCGACCTCCAGCGTGAGCGTGGTGTTCTCGTCCACATCCGTGTCGACCAGCGGTTTGCGTACCTTGGGCGAACACTGTACCGTCGTCTTGGCGCTCGTCTCGTCCGAGCCAAGCTCGTTCGTGAACTTCGCCTTGTACACACCCTGCAGCTCGGCCTTCACCTCCTTCAGCACGAGCTGATAGTACAGACCGTCCTCCTGGAACTTGTACTCGTTGCGCGACTCGGTAATCTCCACATCGTCTATGTACCACTGCACCTTCGGGCGCGGATAGCCGTCCGCCTTCACCTCGAGCACAACATTCGTTTCGCCCTCCTTGCAGGTGATGGCGGTCAGCTGTTCGCGCACCTTCGACTTGGTGCTCACGTTCACCTGCGACTTCTCCGTCACCGTGCCGTAGTCGTTGATGATGTCGGCCGTGTAGAGTGCGGTATCGTCGCGGTTAGCAGCATGGATCTTCAGCACGTATCGGCCGTCCTCGGCGATGATGACGACACGCTTGCCGTCGGCCACCACCTCCTTGCCGTCCTTGTACCAGCGCACGATCGGGGCCGGGTTGCTCTCGGCCTTCACGACCAGCTCGATGTCCTCCTTCTCGTTGACGATCGTTTCGTCCTGCAGGTGCAGGGTCGTTCGTGGTGGGGAGTTGATGGTAAACTCCCAGAACTCGGACGCCTGGCTGATTTCGTTCATTGCAATGATCTAGACAAACGATTCGCGGCATAAGGGCATTAGTACACGCTTAGCAAACCCAGTAAGAGTAGTGCATCACTTACCGAATAGTTGCCAGCGTCCTCCAATGTGGTGTGGTTAAACTTGATGATGTAGTAGTTCTCAGCGGTAAGGAACTTGATACGGTCGTCCTCGCGGATTTCCTTGCCGTTGCGGAAGAAGCGCACGGTCGCGGCCGGCACGGCATTGACCTCGATCGACATCTTGTACTGTTCGTTCACCATCGCAGCCATATCGTGCGGTTTCGTGATGGTGGGAGGCGTCTTCACGACCAGGTTAATGAACGTGGAGTCTTCGCCGAGCTCGTTCTGGGCCACGATCGAGTAGGCGCCCGCATCCGACGGTTGCACGTCCTTGATGACGAGCGACACTGACTCGGCATCCTCGTAGAGGAACTTGTACCGACCACCGGGCTCGATGATCGTACCCTCGTGGCGCCAAACGATCTCCGGCTTCGGATAGCCCTTGACCTTCATCTCGAGCAGCGCCTTGCCGCCGATTCGGGCCAGCGCTTCCTTCGACTCGACCTCCAGGTGCGGCTTGGATGGTTCCTGTATGAGCTGGTTCACTTGTCCCTGAACGGTGAGTTCAGCGCTACACTGGATATTACCCGAGGATGTCGCGGCAACACAAGTGTAAAGTCCAGCATCTTCGGGCTTTACGTGCTGGAAGACAAGCGCCAGCGAGTCGGAATCATCCGCCATCAGCACCTTGAAGCGCTCCTCCGGATCGAACGCGACGCCGTTCTTCTTCCACACAAACTTGGTCTTGTCGTCCAGATTGTCGAGCTCGGAGAACAGATCGAGCTGGTCGGCGACCAGCAGCTGGGCCTCGGTTTTCGTCGTACCGAACTTGTTCCAGGCGGTGCAGGAGTACACGCCGCAGTCGCCCTTGTGCACCTCCGGTATGATCAGCTCGTAGAATCCGGTTTCCGCATGGTCGCGGTTAATCTTCATGCGCTTGTCGGTGTCTAGAATTTCCTTATCATCCTTGCAGCTGTTCGGAGCGGTTGTTTAAAGCGGTTTTCGTTTGGGCCCCGGGGGAGGAATAAAATTAAAGAGCAGACATGCAGTTGGCGATCATGCAATCACTTGGGAAGCTTATCTACTGGGTGTTAGGTTTTTGACTACGGAGTCCGTGGCGCACGCCACCATACTTACAATCGAACCTTCGGCGCGGGATCGCCCTTCACCTTCACCATGAAGGTAAGGTAGGTCTTCTCGATGACCTCGGTATCCTTCAGCTGGACGGAGAACACCGGCGAGTTGGATTCCGACATAGCCTTACGCTGTTCTGGTGTCACTGTGGGATCGAACGGATGTGAAATGAAGATCCGGGGTAGAACTCATCGGGAAGCCTTGTACTTACGAGTTTCGACGATGAGCTGTGCCGTACAGGAGGCATTCTCAGTGCCGTTGATGGCCCGGGCAGTGTAGATACCACTGTCCTGTTCGCGACAGTGCTGAATCTCGAGCGTGTACGACAGATCGTCGTTCTCCTTCGTGATCACACGGTCGGCCAGACGGTCATCTAGCGGCTTGTTATCCTTCAACCATTGCATGTTGGACATCTCGTCCACTTGCACCGTGAACTTGGCATTCTCACCCGCTGTTAAGTATGCAAAGTGAACCATTAGTGACTGTCATTCGTTCAGGATGCACAAGGGATGAAAAAAGATGTGCAATAGGGAACAGTTTGCCGAGAAGTCAATATTCGCACAACGCGTTTACGCGATGAGCTCGACGAAGGATGAAGAACGGAAAGATTTGGGGAGAAGATTGTGGTTGCCCCTTGAAGGGACATTGGACGGACAGAAGCGCGTCACACGTACGGGACGTCACGGTACACTCTACAAAGCTTGTATCTACAAAAGCAGTACGAATAAAGGGGCTCCTTCTTGAATGTATTCGATGTGAAGGTTTTTCTTCTTCTGACAATCTCATTACTTCAGTCTCGACATAAGATCGTCAGCAGTTTGGTATAAGCGGTAAGACAAGGGACTTGAAGATCACTACAGTGAAAGCAGAGAAGCAATTTTTGAGCTTGTATACGTTTGAAAGCTATAGCAAAATTCACGTTCTACTCCGCGATTTGATGATGGTGACCGGGAGGGACCAGTTGCGGCCCCACTGGGACTGTCGTCTGTTTGCTTTACTGTGGATGTGCTTGACAGTTAAAGAAGGTGCGGATGAACACTTACGCTCCACAGTGAGACCACGGATCGGTTTGATGAAGTGCGGCCGTATGTTGGTCGGTACACGGATCTTCTTCGTGTTGGTCGTCGACATCTTGGAGTCGTGGCGCGTCTCTATCGCAGCTAGTTCTCTCTCTTGAGCTATATCGGGGTGGTAGGGTTGCATTGTACGTGGTAGGCATGTCAGTTGGGGTTCGATTGAAGGAAGGTTTGAAGTACGGCAGTCGTAAGTGAGTGAACAGGTGTAGTGCGTGTGCGTGTTTGTGTGTCAAGCCAACCATTAGGCATTGGGTTACGTGTCGTGTTGCGTGGGCGGGGACAAGAGAATAGAGAAATTAAATAGAAGAAAGCATTCCATTAGAGAACGAGCAGAATAAACATTGATTGCATCACAATACAGGAAACGAAGAAAAGTGTGAAGACGGTTTTGTCAGAGCAGTTTTTGGTGATCAGCACATGAAAGGTGTGTTCTGGGTGGATGAACAAACTGTTAGTTGATTAGGTTAAAGATAGACACACAATGATCATCATATACAGTCGAGTACAACCATCGAATATATAGAACAAATGAGCAACGTCGAGCAACATCGAGCCATTAGTGACAACGAAGACACGTAAGACAAACATTTTGCAGTCGCCGAGATCAAGAGATACTCTTCAACCTCTGTGCATAAACATAGAGTAGGAATAAATTTCGTTTCAAGTTGCAGGGGAACATCACTACGATAAATGCACACTACATCGAAAGACTTGCAACGGGCAATGGTGCTGGTTACGACACTTAGATAGACACATCGACGAAACGGAGGCCACATCTTCAGTACCTTCAGTGAGTTGACTCTTGCGCGACGACAGCCGCGATGACGAGTAGCGCGAATGCGCCGAACCGTACTGATCCTCCATCCGTAGCTCCTTCTCGATCAGCACCACGTTCGGATCGGCAGTGCAAACGCGAGCGCCAGTGACCGGATCCTCAACCGTGTACTGATACTCGTACACCGGTTCTCGGGGACGTTTGTCTTCCTCCTGCTCGGGGATGATAATGCTATCGAACTCGCCCTGCTCCGCCTTCACGATCGTGTCCTCCGCGTACAGCACGGTTTCGTCCGCCTTCTTGCAGATGCTCTTGATGCCCTTCAGCTTACGGTGGGCGGCCGCAATGGAAAAGTCCGGATCGGGCTCGTTAATTTCCCCGTCAAAGAAGGCCTGCGTTTTGCGCTCTAGCTCGTCCGTATTGACGACCAGCTTGCGGGTAATCTTTGGTGGCGGTGGTGGCGGTGGACGCTCCTTCTTGATGAACACCTCGATCGTGGCCTGGTAGACGGGCGGCGGCGGTGGATCAAAGAACGTGGGCAACTGTAATGGTGGTGGAGTACGCTTCTTGTCCTCGCGCTCGTCACCGTTGCTACCGTTGTTACCGTTGTTACCGTTGTTGTTGGCGGAACCTTGCTCTCCTGAGGAAGCTTCCTGACCTCCCTGATTACCTGCACCCGCTTGCTCCTGACCGGCCGATTGATCGTTCGAACCTTGCTCGTTCGAA
Organism: Anopheles stephensi; assembly: GCF_013141755.1. Classification (NCBI taxonomy): domain Eukaryota; kingdom Metazoa; phylum Arthropoda; class Insecta; order Diptera; family Culicidae; genus Anopheles; species Anopheles stephensi. Next base: position 22,187,458 of record NC_050203.1, read on the forward strand.
CCGGAGCTGGGTTGCGTGTTATTACCCTCACCACCTGTGGTAGTGCTGGTGGCCGCTTGACTTATTTGCGGAAGTCTTGGCTCGGTGCTTGTCTCCAGTACCGATTGGACGAGGTTCCTAGTTGCGGCAATCTGCTGCAAAAACTCCGAAGCCGTTTCCTTTATCTGCTGTATCTCGCGGATGCTGCGCTGCTCGAACTTGCGCCGGATTTCTTGCTCCTCAAGCTCGCGCACACGCTTCGCCTCAGCTAGGGCCGCCTTTTCGCGGGCGTATATTTCCTCTAGCTTGCGGTTGAGCGCTTCCTCGCGCGACTTTTGCTCGACGACGCCTTCGACGGACGCGTCCGGTTCGTCGGACACCGCCGCAGGTGTAGCGCGACCTGTTGCACGTGCGGTATCCGCTATAAACGCGTTACAATCGTGTGTGGTTAAAAATATTCAAATATGAAACAGAACTGTACAGCTGTACAAGTGATGGGGTCTTATACGATGTGAACATGAGTACGAAATGAGATGGATGGTGTGGTTGATGATGAGAAAAGCAGCGAAAAAGCGCAATAGAGAGCGATAGAGAGAGAGAGAGCGACATACTGTGTGTGAGTAAAATAGTGGAAAAAAGCGTTGGCCACTTACCTTTCCTAGTCGTAACAGTCTCTACCTTCTTGACACTCTCACTAGCCTTCTTCTGAACGGTCGTCGTTTCAGTCTTCTTTTCCACCACGGACTTCACGGACTCAGTCTTCTTTTCCGGTGCCGGTTTCGGGGTTGGTTCGGTCGGTTTCTTTTCCGGTTCCGATGCCTTCTTGGGTTCGGTTACCTTGGGCGGTGGGGATGCCTTCTTCGGAGACGGTGCCTTCTTGGTTGGTTCCGGCATCTTTGGTGGTTCCTTCACCGGTTTCGGAGTTTCAGGTTTTTTGATCGGCTCGGGAGCTTTCACAGGTTCTGGAACATTTGCAGGTTCGGACGCCACTTTCTTCGCTGGCTCGGGAGCTTTAGCTTGCTCAGTTGGCTTGGCAGTCGGTTCTGCTGGTTTCGCCTGCTTTGTAGGCTCCGGAATCTTCGTTGGTGGAGAGGGCTTTGCCGGTTCGGCAGGTTTAGCCGGTTCTGGCTTAACTGACTTAACCGGTTCAGGAGTCTTTGTCGGTTCGGTTGGTTTTGGTGCCTCGATGGGCTTGGCTGGCTCAGCTGGTTTCGATGGCTCGACCGGCTTAACAGTCTTGGCGGGTTCAGGAGCCTTCACTGGTTCAGCTGGCTTCGCGGTCTTAACGGGCTCAGGAGCCTTCGCTGGTTCAGCTGGCTTCGCGGTCTTAACAGGCTCAGGAGCCTTCGCTGGTTCAGCTGGTTTAGTGACTTTAACAGGCTCTGGAGCCTTGGCTGGTTCAGCAGGCTTCGGAGTCTTAGCTGGTTCAGGAACCTTGGCTGGCTCAGCAGGTTTGGTTACTTTAGCTGGCTCAGGAGTCTTGATCGGTTCCTCAGGCTTCTTGGCTGGCTCAGGTGCCTTCGCAGGCTCAGCAGGTTTAACAATCTTAGCTGGTTCGGGAGTCTTGGCTGGCTCAGCTGGTTTGGTAACTTTGACTGGCTCTGGTACCTTCGCTGGTTCGGGAGCCTTCGCCGGTTCTGCCTGCTTCGTAGCCTTAGCTGGCTCAGGTGTCTTCGTCGGTTCAACTGGCTTCACAGGTTTAGCTGCTTCAGGAGCCTTCGCTGGTTCAGCAGGCTTTATAGGCTTGGCCGTTTCAGTTGCTTTCGATACCTCAACAGGCTTAACAGGCTCCAGCGCCTTTACTGGTTCAACAGACTTTACAGCCTTCGCCGGTTCTGTAACTTCAACAGGCTTCACCGATTTTACCGGTTCAGGAACCTTAGCCGGTTCGGCAACCTTTGCTGGCGTCTTGAATGGAGCGGCGTCCTCCTTTTTCGGTGACGGCGATTTCGGTGTTTTCGGTGACTTGCCTTTCTTCGGCGAATCCGGACCCTTATCGCTCGCCGTTTTAGTCGTCTGCTCGGGAAGCTTAATCGGTTCCGGGATCTTCTTTTTCGTTTCCGAAACCTTGGCCACCTGTTCGACCTTAGTTGTTGCTTCCTGCGTTTTTGTGACTTCCACAGCCTTATTGACAACCGTTTCCGATTGCTTGACTTCGGCAGTTTTCGTGACCTGCTCCGTCTTAGCTACCTGCTGTTCCTCCTTTTTGACCGGAACCGGTAGCTTCGAACTTGCGTAATCTTCAGCGTTCTGGGATTGCTGTCTCTTGAACGCGTACTTGGCCTCAATTTGAGCGATCTTTGACTGTGGTTCCTCGGCGGAGGTTTGCTGCTGACTTTCCTGTTGGCTTTGCTGCTGTACTACAGTCGTTTCCGTCGTCGATTCGGCAGTTTTGATTTCCTGCAGTTGTTGCTGCTGGCGTGCCTTCAGCGCAGCGTACTTCGATTCGATCTGTTGAATCTTCGAAAGTGATTCCGTTTGCGGAGAATCGGGAGTTTCAGGTTTCGTCTCAGCAGTAGAGCTGGTTAGGAGAGTAGTAGAAGCGGCTTCTACAGACTCATTAATAAGTTCCTTCGCTTGCTGGATGTGAGCGTTATACTTTGACTCAAGCTGCTGAAGCTTAGAAAGCGGTTCCTGCGCCGTTTCTACAGTCACAGACGACACGGTGGTTTTTTGTTGCTCTTGAACCGCTGCAGTAGCTTGCTTGGAGGACTCGACACTTTGTTTGACCGCCTCCTCACCAGAGGCACCGCTAAGCGATGATTTGCGGGCGGCATATTTAGATTCGATCTGTTGAATCTTCGACACAGCCTCTTCACCCTGCTTCTGGGCGGCATATTTCGACTCGATCTGCTGGATCTTCGATGCAGCTTCAACCTGCTGAGCGCTCTGCTGCTGTTGCTTCGTCGTAACGGTGGTGGTCGTAGTAGTAACCTGCTGTTGCTGCTCCTGCAGCAGCAGTTCCTGCTTCTGCTTGAGCGCTGCAAACTTTGATTCGACAATCTGGAACTTTGCGTCCACGATGTCCGACTTTTGCTCCAGCTGTTTCTGCTTCAGCGCGGCGTACTTCGATTCGATCTGCTTAATCTTGTTCTGCTGTTCGAGCAGCTGCTGCTGCGTTTGATGAGTTTCAGCTGCCGTTTCGATCGCAGCAACCGATTCTTGTGCTGAACTTGAGCTGGTGGTGGTGGTGGTCGAGCTCGCCGATGAGGTTGACGACATGGAAACGGACTTGCTTTCGGACTTGCTGCTCTTCGTAACACTTTCCAGCTGGACCGCTTGGGTGCGTTTCACGGCAACGGAACGTTGCGCTTCGTGCTGTTCCTCCTTAACGGTAACGGAGGCCGTAGCGACAGAGGCAGACTTCGATTCCGACTGCTGCACAACGGTCGACGAGGTAACGACGCTTTCCTGCTTGGTGTGCGTTAGGTCAAGCTTTTTGGCCGATTTCTTCACCTCGAATGCGGCCAACCGTTCCTGCACCGAAGCAGATTTTTCCTCCTCCTCGAGCTCTTCGGACGCCATTTGTTGGTCGGCGAGCTGCTGCGGTAGATGTTGCTGTTGCTGCTGCTGAAGGTACTGGATCTTTTGCAGCGCTTGGTGCGATTCATCGCGGCTCGTTTTGTGCTTAAACACGACGTAGCTGTCCGCAATGTCCGACGGTTTGATGTTTTCGTCCGTCTTGTGCGCTTCGATGCGTTGCGGCAGCTTGATGATGCTTTCGTCAATGTTGGTCTGGGTCGGATCGAGCCGCAGATCATCGTTCGAGTGTTCCTGCAGTGCGACCGCATTGCTCGCGTACTCGTTGATCTCGTAGATCCAGCGCTGCTTCGCCTCTTCCGAGTAAGCGATCAGATGGACCGGATCGGCCCCTTTCGCCTTCGGCACTAGTTCGAACGCACGCGTATCGATGTCCCGCAGTTCACAGTCCGGCAGCCGCACGATGTCCTTCAGGATGAAGATCGATCGATCGTCCGACAGGCGCTTCACCTTGGTGACGAGGATGCGTGACTTGAACAGGAACAGGTAGCGCTCCTTGATCTTGTTCTCCCGGTCCCGCACGCCAAAGTACTCGTGGGCAAGCACACGGCCCAGCTTCTGCAGATTGCCTGGTGAAGAGTGGGTTTGGTAAAGGAGGGGTAGGAGGAGGTTGAGGGTGGGGAGAGGGGAGTGGGAGGGAAAACAGGTGGATAGACACGGTTTGGTCACGCTTTGTTTTTCTGTCTTGCGGCACGTGTGTGCTTTACCGTTTGCGTTTGCCTACCTCGGAATCCTTCGATACCCTCGAGGAATTTGTTGTTGGCCGCTCGGCTCGGCACCGATAGCATCAGCTCGAGCGCCTTCTGGATGTCGAGCACATTCTCACCGAGTGCGGTCGAGTACTTGAGCAGTTCCTGTTCCGTAGCAGCAGCAGCAGTAGTAGTTGTATGGTTTTGATTATTGATTTTTATTCAGGCCCAATTGAGGAGTTGCAAGATGAACAGCAGAATGAGTCAGTAATGCTAATCTTTGAGCGAAAAGTGTGTGTTTAAGTCTGACCGTGTTCGAACGACTATCTGACTGACTGGATGCTCTGGAGTGTGATATTCCGTTTCCTCTAGAGCAAAAATTTGAATGCAGGTCGCTTGTCCGGTAACGGATCTAAAAACAAAATGGAGAGCTTCCTTGCTGCTAAGTAGTATTGGTGAAGTGCTTGAAAAAAAACCGTAACAATTGCATCATCAAACTGACTCACCGAACCCGACACGATGAGCGACGCATGCGAAAACTCGTTAACCAAACCACAATCCATCATCATCATCAGCGTTGTGCGTGTGTTTGGTGCAAAAACAGAAATAAAAAATCCAACAGCTAATGGCGTCAAGGTACGCCATTGCGTCATTGCGTCGGGAATAGAATAAACATTCGACGGCTGTACTTCTACAGACACGCACACACGTACTCCTTCGTGATTGAAATATTTAATACGGTAGGTTAATAATACTTCACTGCTATCGCATGAAGTACAGCAAGGAGGTTAATGTAAAATGTGTATAAATCTCTCACGACATACTAAACCATGTCCAGATATCGGGTCAGTGCATTTCGCATTTGCTTCCTGGATGCTTTTCCAGCGGTAAATCGGGCTAAAAGGGTGGAAAAACATTCCAATTTTTTACTTTCTCATGGAACATTCTAAATTTAGCTCGAGAGGAAACGGTCCGTTTGTTTATTTGTTTGTCGTTCCGGGTGCCGGAACGGGAGCCGCCGATCGCCGATCGATCGAGTATGCGGGGCGCTCGACACGCTTATGCTTATGTGGTGAAGGTTAATGTTGTTTTTTTCCAGTCTATTTGAGTTTTTTGTTTCTTGACGGGTGTTTCTTGAAGGCCATATCCATAACCGCCATTCGTTTGTAAGTGCGTGTTGGTATTTGCATTAGTGTTAGTATTGTGAATTGAGCTGAATACTTGCATCTAAAAAGCATGCTGCCACGGTTTTTAGCTCAGCTGATTAGTTGCGCCGATGTGTGTTAGATGAGATGGGACGAATGAATGATGTGTATGTGTGTGAGGGAGAGTGTTCGATTTTACCATTTGCTCGTCCTTTTTTTTTGCTTGGCGAGGCTTACCTTGAAGAGAAGTTTGTAATCGTTGATACGCTGAATCGGTAGCTTCAGATGCTCGGTGAGACTTTTATCGTCGTCGATTTTCGCCGAGAGCTCCTACAAAGATACAGCCGGCACAAAACGCACAACACACACACAGAAAGAGAGAGAGGGGGCGAGAACGAAACACAAAAAACGAACTTTTAATTAACTTGATCACAGATATTCACTGCAGACACTTTCGATGGGCAAATTGATAGAATTCCACCGAACGAGGTATGGCTTTAGCGATTCACTGCATTACGGTTTCCACACTAAAATCTAGAATATTTTTCTCTCTCTATATAGACACGCACGCACACATTCTATCGGATACTGCAGCCGATCCGCAGACGGGGGTTAGTGACACAAGTCTTGCAATAAATTAACCAGATTGTCACTCGAAACGATAATGACGGTCGTGGTCGTTCGCGTTCGTGTAGGTGTAGACGGCACACATTTGGAGCACGGACTATAAATAGTTTGGTTGATAAAACGGAACGAATGCTGTGTTTTTATGTGGTACAGAAGCAAATCGATCGAACCATCGGTTGCTGTCGGCAGAGCACAAGACTATTTTTAATCATCTTCCATCGCTAATCGTTCATGGAGATGGAATATTGTAACGAATGGTGCTCGATTCTGTGTGTCAAGAAATTTAAACACCGACGTTGAAAAAATTCCAAAAATAAACCTTTAAAAATAATTCTAAACAAATAGCGCCCGAAAGGTCAACCGGACGATAGAGAGAAAGAGAGAGAGAGAGAGAGAGCCCGTCTCATAAAAAGGCGGTCAATAGTATGCGGATGGAGGCCAAGGTTGTTCGAACGAGCATGTGTCGTTTGCCAATGGACCAAACACAGCATCTGGAAAAGGGCCCAATGGGCGTAAAATAATTAAAGTACCGGTGTGACCCCCAACTTTCAGCAGCAGCAGATGATCAGCTACCCGCCTACGAAGGTAACATCTGATGACATCTTCTGGTGGTTGAGAAACAAACTGTGCGGGGTTTTTTCCCCTTTTTGCGGAGGCACGTCCTACGTCGGCATTAGTCACTTAGCGCTGAGTAACGCGCTGAACGTGTCTGAGTGGGCAGTACATTGATCGTAAGCCAAACAAATACAACGCTCATAAAATCCAAAACCTGGTACGGCTTTCGCACGGCCAATAACCGAACTGGGGTTGAGGTAATGTCAACCTTTCGCGCTGTCTTTCATGATTTCATGAGCGTGATATTTTACCTCACCGAGCAGTAGAAGGCAAGATTGTACCGCTGCTTGGACCATGATGATCTAACACTGAGCTGGTGATGGAATAGCTCGAGGCAGGGAAAAAAGTGACCTTCGACGGTACGGAATGTAGAGCAATGTCGACATGTTTGCCTTTTACCTTTTGGAATGGGAGCAGATAGATATGCTCGAAAAAGATTGCGGTTTGAGGTAATTGAGGGGAATAATTTCAATGAATTAATATTTAAAGGAATTTCATTTAAAAAATTATGTCACATTGATGGAGGCGCCCAGTACTTACACCAATTGGTAGAATTAGCATTTGATCCACAGATTATGCTATTAAAACAGCTGATCAAAGTCATAACTGTAATGATACTAATCTCATTTAGTAACTTATTCCTTAAAAAAAATGTATTCCTATTTTGGAGGCAACGTGTGCGTATAATGGAGACGCCTGGTGTTTCAAAAACAAATATGAATTTTAAGAATTTTAAAGTTAGATTTGTTATTTAACAATAGGTCGAATGTTACAAAAGCTAATTTTAAAGGTTATTTTATTTCATAGCAATTTTTAGACCAATCTTCCCAACCGCATTCATCAAAATTTCCGAAGAGTACATTCACATGGAGACGCCTGGTGGTTTGTACAAACCAATTCAAATAAACAGCGTTTTTTAGTGTAATTTTGCAAGAATATTTCTAGCCTTTTAATTCAAACAAAAAAACACTGACTGGGATCAATATTGCTACATGTTTTTCTAAGAGATAAAACAATATTTGTATGGTTTTTCGGTTTAGCAATCTTTTGACGCACACAGTTCTAATTTTTCTTCCGTTACGACACACCGGCTGAATTTATGTGCTCCTCCCGCTCTCCTGCATGTTTTCTCTCTCTCTCTCTCGCTTTATTCCCATCTGTTGAATGATTTAGAGATTTTGAATGATTTTGTTTATTCCTGAATAATGTGCATGCATGAGCCAAGAACCACCAAGTAGGTGTGTAGGACAACGCGTACGGGTTTAACCAAGCCGCCGCGAGAGCCATCCCGCGAAAAGGAAGATGATAACGGAACGTAACGTAAGCTTCCTGTTGGTGTTGATTTTGCCTGTGTGGCCCACGATTCTCAGACCTTAATTCATCCCGTTCCCAACGTTGGCTAGTTTGGGATGGGTCCGGAGCTGCGGGCTGGGCTGCTTTGGTTAGTTGGTTGGTTGTTATAAATAAAATCCGTTCCGTTTCGCGCTTCGCACGACATCTGTGTAATTAAAGCTGTCGTGAATGCGGACGGTTGTGTTCTGTTTTTGTCGTGTTTCTAATACGTTTCGACCAGCAAATGAGATGAATTGCTTATTTACAGAAAATATGAGCCATAATTTTATAAAGTAAATTTTTTTTTCCAATTCAAAGAAGCAACTGTAAAACTCTCGGACTGAAGATTTTGTTTTCCACTACAGATCACTAGCTATTTCCGGTTCCTGCGTGGGTTAATGTGACGTAAATGTGGCGGATTTGAATTTTTACACTTTTTTCTTCCTTCCTTTTAGCACACTTTTCTCTCTTTGCTCTCTTTCACTCTTTGCATCGCACAAACAGACACGACCACACTCGAAGAAACTATAAACTTGGGCCGGATTATATCAGCGCTCGATTTAGAAAATGATTTATATTGCCAGCGCCTCAAGTGTGGCTCATCATCCTAGAACTTGTTTTCCATCCCTTGTTTTCACAATATTTATTTAATTTTTTAAATATTTGAGTATCATTCGCTTTGGCGATCGCACTGCTAATTGAAGCCTTTTTGCTATGGTAAAGATCGTACACTCCTCTGGCACAATGTGTAACGGGTTTACACGTTACAAAACGAACATCAGTTGTACAAAAATAACACCCAACAGTGGCCACAATTCTTGCTGCTTTCTCCACCAACACACAGCCCCGAATATACATATTTATACAAGCACTTGTACTTCTTTCTTTACGACTTGTCATACATTGATATCAACGATTATGCAATAATTTCTCAAAGTGGCATTTCACCTCACTTTTTCTTTAAATACTTTTCTACCATTTTGCATTACTGTTCAACTCACTTTATAATATTTTTTTCGATTTCTTTGCGCGATAGTAGGCCAAAATCACGGTCACTCGTTATCGTTTCGCGATCACGACTCCAGCAGAATTCCCACAAAAACGCACTAACACGAACCGAACCGAACCCCTACGCGAGAGAAAAAGAAAACTCCGGAACGGGCGGGGGACGGAAGTAGTCCGGAATTGACGGGCCGCGCGGCGGGATACAATCTGTTTCGCGGTAGCTCCGGATCGATCTTTCCACTGGCAGCTTTGAAGTACGACTGAAATTCGGCCACCCCATCGACCGTGAGCGAAAAATATAGATATTCTAAAATTACGTCCGGACCGAAAAATTTCCTTACCGACCGAGAGCACTGAGCTGCGCACAGTGTCGGTGTGTTGGTACGCACTGTCGGTGTCGTTGGCAGTGCTGGGCTGACTGGGAGTGTCAGGGGACGGGACAGGAAGGAGCGGGTTGTTGCCAGAGCGGTAACAGGTGGTACGAAGCGTAACGTAATGCGTGAACAGGGCAGCCGAGGTCTGAGGTTTTTCGGTCTGTGCTTGCATGTGTTCGGTTTGGGAAAGCGCGCGCGTGTTACTGCATAACAGTGTCGTCAACGTTTCGCGATGAAGGAGGCTATTTGTCGGCCATTGGCCATTCGGGATGCCAGAGAAACGATCGACTACGATCGAGACTTTCTCGTTCCGAGCAGGCACGGCACACGGTCCCTACGTCAGACCGTGCCGCAACATATGCTGGATTAATTTTTAACACAGACCACTCATTTTGTTATGAGTTGTGTGTTGGAACACGGGGAAAAAATGAATCAGTAATATGTTCGCGACCGTCCTCCTGAAGGTTAAGCAGATGGATGGAGTGTGTGCCTGAGTGGCATTGATTTTTAGCCCTTGGTGACGGTGCTTGGTGGTAAATTTTTGGTTCGCTGCCATCTTGGGCGGAGCAAAACGGGGGAAAAAATGCTCAGCCAAAATGACTGCCGAAATTTTTGGTTTGTTTTTTCTGGTTCACCTTGACTCATATCTGTCGCAGGTGGAGTGTGTGGTGATAAAATTATACGTTTCTGCATTAACGGGTGCCAGGAATGTGATGTGGGATTGGGTGGGATTGCATTCAAGCTGGCGCCGTGTCTGACGGTCGTGCCGAGTGGCAGTGATACGCGACTCGCTTCATTACAAGCAATTGCTGAACGGAACTTATTAAAACTTGCAAAAATTGATTTGTTTTTGTTGTGGAAGTATAATATAGCATTGATATAACTTCTTTAGTAAGTTGTTAAAGGAAACATTTTAAATTCTTATCTATCGAACTTAATTAAATTGGTTATCATTTGAATATAATAATTTAATGAAAGGAAACTAATTAATTCAAGGAAGAAAATGTCAATTTGCAATCAGGGAGTTTTTAAATCACCTCAAAGGCGAAATCAACTTTAGCATTCAGTAATTGCATAGCAAGATAAACAGATATGATTTGTAACCAGAGATTTAGTGAAAAATTTAGAGTATTCAGAAGGAAACAAGATTGACTAAGTCAACTATATAGACTTAATAAACTTTCTCTGGCGTGATATTTACTCAAAACAGCACGAAACATAACGTTGCCAAATATTACCCACAAAAAATCGATTTGTTGCAATGTTATGTCACTATAATCGAAAGCCCTAAAAATTGATAGTAGCCTTTAAAAATAATTTAATGGACATAAATTTGATCTAAAGTGTAGAACTTATGTTACTGTTCTTCTGAGTTGCTGGGGTTCTATTTATTGAATGAGTTTAATTATTTATGTTAGATTTTATATAATCTTCATGCACTTATGATTCTTTGGTATTAATGAGTTCCTTTGAATGCTACAATAATTATTAGTTTATTGGTTGGTAAGTTCTTCTCTGAATGAAGTGATGGACAATAGAATAAGACCACCTAATTTATTTAATTAATAAAATTGAGATCCTTCTTCTTCTTCTTTTTCTGCTTTGACCTAAGGACATCTTAGGTCATGTCTGCCATTTCTGGCTAACTAGACTTAAAGATACCACGTAGTTGGACAGTTAGTCCTCACAATGGGAGAACGGTCCAGATGGGATTTCAACCCCAGTTCTGCCGTATGAAGACCGGGACCGTTTTCGTTTTCATCACCGGGCCATTTATAAATTTAAAATTTCCAGAAAATGCCAACACTTATTATACAATAAAATAAATCGTTAATATGATATTGAAATGTATTGTATTAAGTTTAAAGTTTAATTGTATATTTTTTGGCATTTCCGCTTTTTATTTTGCTACTTCAAAGAGGTTAGATTTTTTCTCAACAATTATTGATTTTATTTTTGTTTTTTTTTTATTATTTCTCAGTGATATGTTAGTTTTTGAATAAAACAAAAAAATAGCTAGACATATACTTAGTGGAAGTGTCGAAAGCAATGGCTTAAAAATCGAATATTAAAATGGTTTTAACCTATTGTCCGTCACTGTACTGGCAAAGATGTAAAATTACAACTTAGCATACAAAAACGTATACGTAGCTTCGGAAGTCTCTATTTTGTAAAATTTACGTCTTTTACGGACAAAACACTATTAAAAAATCGCTATGATCGTTCATGTTAGTCAATTGTCACTGTGTTATATTTTTCATGTGCAAAATGATCATCATATTTCAATTCTTATTTTGTATGTTCATATGAATTTTTTATCAATTTTCATTTAACAACATCATACAACTGTCCTTATACAACGTGCCATAAACGAATGGGACAAAATGTGCGAGTGAACATGGCTGCTCTACTAAATGAGCAAAAGAAACAATCCCAAAGAAAGAAGATGTTTTTGGCGAGGCAACCGTTTTACAAATGTTGTTTTGAAATATTGCAAAAACCTTGCCGATGCCTTGCGTGCATCGAACACACACACACGTATTTACCGATCACTGACACCGGCGCCAGCTGCATGCCATTTTTTCGCAAATCGATCTTCCGCTTTCGGGATCGTACAATCACACCGGAACGACGAAGGGTGGGAGTGTGGTGGCGTGTACGGAAAGGGAAGGCGTTTCGGAAAACCCAAACCACCCAAGTAAAAGTTGTTTGCAAATCGTAACCCCGTTTGCTTCGGTTTGCTTTAATTTTAGATCAACGGTCAACTCAAGCCTTGCTCGATTAAAGCATTGCGACGGTGGATGGGAATCGCAGGGGTTGTTCCCCTTTTTTGCCTTCGATTCACTTTCAACGAATCGTACCAACGTCGAGCAACGGATTAATGGAGTGAAAAAGGGAAATGGAACGAAATTGAAATTTGATCTGATAGCCCTTTCATAGCTCGTAGCATAGATTCTAAAAGCTTCATTTCATTTCTTTCACTTAAGTCAACCGATTGTTGGGGACCGATTTGCATGGCGGCCATTGTGTTGGTTCTCTACTGTTTCTACTTGCGTTAATTGATCGAGCGATAAAAGTTAATGAACGGCCGGGACTTAAAGACGTCAGATCCCAGCAACCGCATACAAACACACAGAAGCGTGTGCTTATTTACCGTCCTATTGTATAATCGGTAGAATAATGCCGTCAACCATTAAATTGTACTTTGAGATCCACTGCATTCGTCTAGCTCGCCCTTCCCAGTGTGACATAATCTAGACAAATTTTGATGAGTTTTCTAACCCCCCCAGAAAACATCCCAGATGTTGCAATGCCGAATAGTACAATAAACGGTCTTGTAGGAAATTGTAACGGGGAGACAAGTCCCATTTACATGCTCGGTGGCTTTTTTGCGCTATAAAGCGTCGAAAAATAGAAACCTAATCCGTTGTTTGGCCCACCGTGAGACTGTGGACAGCCGAACACACAATTTCCGGCAGCAACAGGCGATTGAGTAACGGCTGTGTGTGTGCGTGTGCCGTGGTTGTGGCTGCCGTAAACCCGATCCCGGGATTCACAGAGACCGCGACCGTTTGTGCCCGTTTGTTTCATCACGCAGCGTTTGACAGCTGTCGGATGATCTCTTCGGGGGACGGCGTCCCAACGCAGGACGCACCGGAGGTTTGATGCGCGGTAAGCAATTCTTATTACATAGGTTGGTGAAATTGTGCCGAACATCAGCACCACCATCACATCGAAGTGTGCATTTCCGTCATGGGGCAACTCGGCGGCTACAAACTTGCAACTGGTCTCGTCTGGTCTCGAATTAATCGTCTGATGGGCCGTCGTATATTAAGCAAAGCAGACTAATCCCAGCACTCGTCGCAGTTAATCTCCGGTTAGTTTTCCGGCATCGGATCAGAATCGGACAACGATCTCTGATCGTTTGCGTTTCTTTTTTTTCAGTAACGATTTAGTCTTTGAATACAAAGCAACAACATTGCAACGGAGAAGAGATCAAGAGAGCGAGAGAGAGAGAGAGAGAGAGAGAGTGAGTGTGAAGGATCGGTAAGCTAAAATTATCAGCAACCTCATCGAAACTTCTGCTTCGAGTGCTTACAAAATCCAAAATCCAGTAGTTGGATTCAATTCCAACAGATGGCGCTAGCGGCGGTGAAGAGAGATGATGTTGAGTCGTGCTTCATAGCTAAAGTAGTGGAGATCTTCAGGAGCTTAGAAATATTGGAAAAGCATAAGCTTTCTAGTTAAAGCTACAGTGTTGTCCGTTAAAAAATGTTTGCCCCAAAGATCCTTCATGGAGAATGATTCACCATCTTCTTCTTCTGTGGCACTACAACCTCGAGAGGTCTCGGCCTGCCATTTCTGGCTTTCTGTGACTTAATTTTACCCGTAGAAAAGTAGTCAGCCTTTCGTACGAGGAGGCGGTCTGGATGGGATTTGAACCCCGGCCCTGCCGTGTGAAGACCGGCGCCGCTGTCGCCTCGGCCACCGGACCGCCCCAAATGATTCACCAGTGCCTCTATATACTAGATAGAATCTATTCGAGGATCTAGTCTAAATTCAACGATCAAAAAAACATTAAACCATTCAACGCTCTCACGTTGTACATACCATAAAGAAGTCTCGGATCGCATCGTTTGACGCAAGGAACTCCTGGGCAACCGGTGCATCCCGGCAGTACTTGACGTGCTTGTCAAAGTCACGCTCGAGCCGTAGAAACGTTTTGCCGATCATCTTCGGATTGTTTGCGTAGTACTTCACACCCTCGATCAGTACCCTGTGAAGAGCACAGAAAAAAAAGCACCAAGCAATAAGCTATCCACGATTTATGTGAGGGCACAATAAACTTGCAGCCACTTACGTGTTGTGAAAGTCCGCAATCTGCTTGAAGTTGTTGAAGATGTCATCCTTATGATCGCGCACCACCCGCGGCACCTTGTTGTCCTTGTTGTCGATGTACTTGAGGTAGTTGTCGACGACCTGCTGCAGGTCCTTGGCGAACTCTTCCTCCGTTTCGACCAGCTCACGGACCACAGCCCTTTGGGGATGAAAGAAGTCTGAATTTAGCGTGACCTGTCGTATAAACCGAATACTGATACCCACTCTCGTCGATAGGCAGCATCGTTGGACTTTTCGCCGAATACGGCCTGCTCGGTATGGTTGACGTCCAGCACCGACACCGGTATCCAGCCGGCTTTGGCATTGTCATCACCATCGAAGATTCGTACTTTCCACCTGATAGAAGTTAAAAATAAGTTTATTTACCATTACTTTATTCACTCCCAACCGTCTCCTGAATCCAAGCATCGCTTACTTCTCGTTCGGTTTCGGTTGATACGGTGGCTGTGGACTGACGCTACGTCGATGGGACGAGCTCTGGTGGTTCTTCTTCGGCTTCACCGCCAGCTTGTGCCGCGAGGCCGAGCTGTCGAGCCGATCCTCGGTCTGACCGATGTTCATCTGCGGATCGAGCTTAGGCTTCCTGCGGGGAGTTTTGTGTACGAGCGGTTAGAAGGCAATGTGCCGGCCATCATTATTATACTTACTTTGCCGCATTGACTGCCGAATCGCCCATGTCGAGTACCTCGACCAGATCGCCAATTCGCACCGAGATCGAGTCCGGTCCTTCGGCATCGTAGTTTTTGTTCACAACCAAAATATCGTACATCTGGGCACGGTGATGATGAAGCAGAACGGAAAGGATTAGTTGAATGTCATACGGGGCGAGGTAGGTAAGAAATGTATGGTAGAATTAATGAATCTAATCTGCATCAGCATGGTGCCAACTTGGAGATTGCTCATTTGGACATATAAAATATCCTACTCAAGTGACAATACAGTTTAAATTATCAAACAAGTTAAGAAATAAGTTTTGATAAATTCGCCCAAAAACGACCCCTAAAGTTATGCAATTTGCATCAAAAAATTTAAAATTTGGATTTTGTTATGCATTTTTTTAAATAATTTTATGACCTGACTCTTTTTTTTGGACCGATACCTTTGGTAATTCAATGCTTCTGCTACGAGCTTGCATGTGTAACCTCGTAAAATATTAGACGAACATTTTGGCATCCCTTAGCGATCCCAAATCTTCTCTCATTCATTTCGATGAAAACCCAAAGAACAGTTGTTTGTTGGCAGCAATACAGAACGCTTCGGAGTGTTAATTTGCGACCAAACCCCCTGAAACCATGTACCGAAACCCTCGAAACCAATCTTACTAGCACTAACCTGATATGTGATACGTGTCCGTACGTTTGGCGTACGTTTTAAAAAGTAAAATTAATCTTAAATGATTAATTTATTGCACCGGATTCGATTTCTTCCTTACCGTGGCATGAAGGTTACAATTTTGTTTTTGTGTTAGTTTCCTTGACGAAGGAAAAAAAAACCGGGCTAGTGATTCAAGCTGTAAGTATCCCTTCCATGAGGGAGAACCTTCCCGTGCGACAGATGAGTATCACAACTAATGAGGCAATAAATCCGTCAACCGCAATCGTTACAATTTATCAAACGCTCGTTTTTATATCATTTAGATGAGGTCTTCTGTTTGCGAGGGTGAGGGTTTTTATTATGAACCGAAACCCCTTTTTTCTC
Organism: Anopheles stephensi; assembly: GCF_013141755.1. NCBI lineage: Eukaryota > Metazoa > Arthropoda > Insecta > Diptera > Culicidae > Anopheles > Anopheles stephensi. Next base: position 22,203,361 of record NC_050203.1, read on the forward strand.
ACATACTTTTGGCATACATCCAGCCGGTGAGCTGATTTAAAGAGGAGGGAGGAACACCCATTAAAACTAGCTTCAGCTTTTTAAATCCCTTATTTGTCAGGCACAAGCAGACAGTGGTCGGGGCATGCGATGATATCATAATACTCTTCTAGGTGGAGATAAATTGAGATTCAAATTTAATTGATCGTTAGCTCAGATGATCCCGAAAAGGAGGGCGATGATCATATCAGTACGCTTGACCGATACTAATTGAGATCGATTTCTAGCGCTAGCCGTCGCAGGCAAACCAGTGCACGTCATCCCTGTCAAGCTGCGGGATCTTGTTCAAGGTTTTTTTTTTTATGGCAGAAACAGCAGGGACATTTCAATTTCGGACAGTACCTTTTTTTGGCAACACAAAAAGCCAAGACTATCTTGGGAGGAAAACGTTGGTCCGCGGATTGCTAATTGGCGAACCTTCAGAAAACTGTCAGTTCCCGCTCACGGTGCTGACAGTCAACCGGGGACCGCATTGGTTAAAATTCTTTCCAGACTCCCTAGTGTGGGCCAAAATCGGGTGGCCATTTTGTTTTACCCCCCCCCCCCAAAAAAAAAACAAGCAGAAACAAAAATGGAAATAAAAACATCACCTTCGCGCGATGACATTTCCTGTGACATGTGACCTCCTTTTCGAGGGGTAAGATCTCTTCTTCCTAACACCGAAATCCAAACACGCTAACCGAAGGTGATCGAGCAGCTATCCACACGAAGATGTTGTTTTCCTTCTTGTGCCGCGCTTATTTGACCCAGTGCCGGACAGAATACCTTGACCGTGGTGCGCTAGTTTTGTTCAAGGAAGGAACAACAAGTTGTACTTCCCCAAGTGTCTCGCATTTTTGTGAAGGTGAGCAGGTTGCGCATCAACGGTTGTGGTACGCGGCTCTATATTCTCTATATTTAGAGCCCTACCCCTACCCGAAAGTGGTGTACCATTTGTGCGATAAGTAATGGGCCGCCGATAGTTTGCTGCGGTCTCAGGTAATCCGGGTGCGTCTGGATGCTCGAATCGCGAGGAAGCAGTGTATATTTACGAAGCTTTCTTTTCCGTATCTCATCCAGTCACACTCACAGCCACACCACAAGAGCGCATTATATTATCCGCCCCGATGGGGCGGCCTCTGGCGGTGTGGTTGATTGTTGTGTTGATGGTTCGGATTTTGTTTACCTGGCCGAAATTGGAAAACAGCCTTGTTGGGTGTCGATCGGCTAAGCGGAGGAATGTGATTTGAATCATAATTTGTAACGCAAATGGAATGGGATTTTTGAGTGGGCCCGGTTCGAAGGTTATGATGATGGGGAGGGTGGATGCGATAAGTGTGTGTGTGTGTGTGAAAAGAGAGCGGATCAAATGACGTTTCTCCGGAGGGCCATATGGTTTCAGTTTAGCAGGTGATGATGATTAAGGGATGATAATTTACCGGTGCGGGCTTTGGAGTGCTCACAAGGCTGGAAAACTGGAATGGTGCGTTATTCTTGAACTCAGATATTCCATTTTGGCAATAAATTTAAGAAATTACCGCTGCAACAAGCTTACGTGCAATCTTTTTAAGATATAACATTAATCAATCGATGAACCGGGGAGCTTGCTTTCGGTAGTTCGATCAGGTAAAATGTATCGCGAGATTGACAAAACGCGATTAAATTTTCGCTGAAATCGATCTCAAAATGAAGTTTCTAGCTTTTCAATAAAATATGAAATTCTTATACGGTCCTTAACACAACTATACACTTGTTTTTTTAGAATAAAATAAAAGCTAGAAATCCGATTTTTTCATATTTTGACTTTTGGTATTTTTGATATCGCGTGTAATCATTTCAATTTTGTATGTATTAAAGCATTTTTAAAAACCTTTAAAATGATGCATTTCTATTGGGTATGTGTCACCCACAGGCAGTGATAAAAATTGATAAGCAATGCGAAAAGATAGCAAATATCGGACATACAGAAATACAGAAAGGTAAAATGTAACAGAATAGTGAAAAAATATAGCAAAATTAATCGCACTGCTCAAGTCGGCTTGGTACACTGCTCGACAGGCAGCTAAAGAAGCGCCTTGCAGATGAAACGAAATCGAAACGATATTCCCATCACTAGTATAGCTATGTCTATTATAAACGGGGCGGTCCGGTGGCCGAGGCGACAACGACACCGGTCCTCACACGACAGGACCGGGATTCAAAGCCCATCCAGGTCGCCTCCCCTTACGTAGGGCTAACTACCTTGCTATGGGTAAAATCAAGTCACAGAAAGCCAGAAATGGCAGGCCGAGACCTTTCGAGGTTGTAGTGCCACCGAAGAAGAAGAAAGATTTTTCAACAATTGTGAATATAAAAAAGGGTAGCTTTGTAGTTGCATGATAATTATTTCAACTGCCACGATAAACAGACCCACAATGTGTAATTACGAAGCACTTTTCTAGCCCTCGTTGCGAAATGAAGCATTCAAAATACATATTTGCATACTTTCAGGCGCCCGTGTTGCTAGATTTATTTGTTATCAAATTGATGATCAAACAATTTGATTTAACATTATCTTGGTGATTAACCGTGCAAATAGGAAAAAGAAGTTTAAACGAAATATTTTTCAATATAATGAGCCCATCAAAATTCACCTGCTCAAACCTTTTGTTCATTTCATTCACCGATGAATCAACCACTGTACCTTGGTCACCGCTCTTTCACGCTCTTAAGCACAAATTGTTGCGAACGGGTGAAAGGAAAAAAATAGCGCATCAAGCAAAATAACACTGCAGGTGTATTATTTTACCGACCACAGTTCGCGTTCGACCACCCACTTCTGCATCACTGTCACGCTGTCAGAAATTTTGCCGTTCGCACGGTCCGACATTGCCCGATCGTTAACCATCGTCGCCCTGGTACAGTGGTTGGTCCCCGTTGTCCCCGTGTGTCTTTTCTGTAATGGGATGGGACATGGAAAAGTTTGCACGTTGAAGTTCGTTGAAGGTTTTTGAAGCACACAGGAAGCTCATTGAGTCATCTCCAATTTCCCTATCAACACATCCGGCCGCTGTGTGGTTAGGTAGACCAATGAATCACCTTGCACTTGTCAATCAGTTTCTACCATCGAATGAAGAAGCTGGAATGGAGCAGAAACCGAGCCAAGAAGCAACCACAATTCTCAAGGTTCCACTCGGTTGGATGCTCATCGGTTCGGAAGTGTCGATCATAGTTTCCAAACATAAATGCCAAAATCCGGATCAACATCGAGCCCTCTCTCGCCGCACACTAGTCGTACCGCAGCGTGGATATGGTACGGTGCGTTCGTTTTAACCTATTAGTTGCTGTTGGGGCTGGCTACTGCAAAAATAAATAATAAATAAAGTTTATTTTTGGACGCGTCTGCGGCCGAATGGCGATTTTCCTTCCACGCTTGCACGCACGTACGCACGATGCGACTTAACCGGCCGTATCCAGTCGAGTCGAGTTTGTGCACCAACTATTAGCATTCACTTTTGCAACCGTCGATGGAAGCTGCTGTTTGATTTTTATTGTGTACGTCTGTGGTGCCAAAATAAAAAGGGGGGGAAAAAACCCCGCCAAAGCTACTCCAGATTCTGGGCAATAAATTGTTTGTTTGTCGTAAACTTTGCAACCTACCTACTGAGCTACTGAGCTGCTGGGCTGGGTGGTGTGCCCGTGTTTTGAAACATTATTATTGTACGCCGACGGAAACCGACACCCCGAACCGATCAAGTGGTGTAGGTCAAACACGGAAACACAGCGTGTCACGTGCGGGGCCTGATCCACACGATTCATTGATGCCCGCGTGACAAAACCAGCTGTTCGGGTGGTGGGATGAAGGCATCCTTTCGCTTGTAGGATTTCGAAGTAGGATGAAAAATGCAGGCAAGAAATGTAAATAACAGCTTGGACATAAATTAAAAAAAAAAGACTAGAGAGAATCCCACAACAGCAGTGGACGCCACCGTCAGTAGTGAGCATTGAGTCATCTGCCCGGTGGTTGGGAATGCCAACGCTGGGTGTCTGTTTTTGTTTTGATTTTGAAAAAAACTACAGAAACGACGAAAATCATTGGGTGGGTTTTCCTTTTGGATTAGAGTGGTCTTGAGAGATGACACACGGAGACAAATATTTTGAGATGTCTTTTTTTTTAGTAATAGTTATTACCTTGTAAAGAAATTGAGAGAGACATTTGAATGTAATAAAACCGGAATGTTTGAATAACATTATTATTGAAGATGGAGGGAGTTTGTAAGAAAGTGTGACAAAAAAATGTTATAGACAAGGCCGTAATTAAGGAGCTTAGCTTCAGCAGATTGACACCCTCTAGGTCATACTTCCTTGAAGGTTGACATTGACTAAATTATACGCTCTTTTTGTGAAATCATCTGCTAAATGATGAAAATGTATCCTGAAATCAACTCGAGCTCATCGTCATATGTTGACGTTGACTAAAATGCGCAATTCGTGGGAAATTACCTAGAACCCTCTAGAATACAAAAAAAGCGGTGGGATCAAATTCACATTGTTTATTATGAGCTGCAAGAGCAAACATCGAGATCTAGTCAAATGGGTCTCCATCTGGTGCGTGATTAACGGCGACGCTTCATGGAACTGTCATCAATTGTTAACGTTGAAAAGCAAAAAGGTGCCGAAAAGAGGCGTTCGTGCTCAAAGTTGAGTGCGAGATCCTCCGATGACACCTTGGAACATGATTTATCGACAATTGAACTGTCATCCAACGTGTCGCTTTCTTTCTTGTCCGTTCTGAGACCGCCTCCAAGAGGAAAAGAAACGAAGATTAACGTTCCCTGCACGCAACTGCCGTTCATCATCACGAATTGAGGCCTTTCGTCCCAGAACTATTGCTGACGTGGCGCACAGGTCAACGGAGGCCACATTTTGTTAGAATATTTTTAGAATTTCCGGTCCGATCAGGTGGTGGTGATGTGGCTGATGGAAAACGTGTTCCCGCGGAAGCCATTAGTGTGTGTGCACACACGCGCCCAGACACACATGGGATGTGTTAAATCTAAGTCAAAGAACCCGATCGCTTTTTTGTTCGTTCTTTCTTTCCATCTCGATCTGCTCGTGCCATCATCATCATCGGCAGACACTCTCATCTGGAGTTCATTATTGATTACATTTTTCGCACCACGTGTTGCACGTACCCGCCACCGGCCGCCCTGACGTCAGGCGGTACACTCTTACCCCCAAAGTGAACAATAAACCATCTGCTGGCGAATGTTTTTCCTCCACGAGCATGCAAAAACACTTTTGCAACAAATGCTTCAGCACGCAGTGCGTCGGCAAAGGTGGTTACGCGATGACGCTTGCGATGAAGAATGGATCGGCGTAGTCGGCACTGGGGATCGGCCACATTACATCCATCGTCGGTGGGCAATTTGCTTTCCCTCGTCCAGCACCGTCGTCGTTTGTTTGGACGAATGCAAAGAAGTATTTGCGCGTTTTCCAGAAGCGTTAGAAGAAACGGGCGGCATCCTTTTACAAAGCGAAAGGTGTCAGAAGATAAAGATGAGTAAATATAGAATGTGTGTCGGTGTGATGTAGCAAGTGTGTGCCGGGATCCTTGGTCAGATCACGACACTGTCCAACGTAACTGCTGGTTGACGACACCTTCCCATCTATTATGGGGCTGGGCGATCGTGGACATTTTGGAGCACCTGAACCCGAGGTGGTGGAGTGTTCTCGTTGTCTGCACGTGGCGTGCACAGGGTGTGTGAGCTCTTGAGGTATTTAATAAGATGCATTTTTCATAGATTGAGCCTTCAATATTGTTTTTTTTTTTTCGTCAATGTCTAGCGCTTGCAAATATGCATTTTTTTTATTTAATTTCATCTGCTCAAAATGTAGCAGTTAGCCACCAGACCATCGTAAGAGAAAGAACAGTCACGTAACACTATTATAAAACAATTTAAACAAGCAGAAATTTATGAAGAAACTGAAGCGTTTTAGTTTAATATTACATTAAATTGAAGTTACTTAAGTTAAGAGGACTTCTTCTTCTTCTTCCTTGGCACTACAACCTCGAGAGGCCTCGGCCTGCCATTTATGGCTTGCTGTGACTTTTTTTCACCCTTAGTAAAGTAGTCAGCCTTACGTACGGGACGGCGGTCTGGATTGGGATTTGAACCCCGGTCCTGGTGTGTGAAGACCGGCGCCGTTGTCGCCTCTCGGACCGCACCAAGTCAAGAGGACATTATGCTCAAAACTCAAAGACCTTATCGGTCGTACCATTAGCATGGCTTGGTTGATCCAATATCTGAGAGCCTAATCCTTCTGCTTCTTATCTGGCTCTACAATCTAGAGAGGTCTTAGTTAGCTTTTACTAAACTTGGTATTATCTGTAGTTGGATAATCAGTCCTGCATACATGGAATTGGCCCAGACGAGATTTGGTAGCCTGATCTGCCGTATGCAGGAAGGTCCGCCTTTAACTGAGGATCTTATCTACTCAAGCAATATTTAAGTCGAAATAACAACTAGATACAAAAGTCTAAAAAGGTCTAAAACCACGCAATTTTGTTGTGAACAAGCATGGGCAAGATGACATCCATAGGATTCGTAGGACCACTCGGGAACTAGAAGCAATATTCTTGAAAGCAGGAAAAGGAGTCCTAAATGACAACTGAACCGTCAGGGAAGCAGCTCATTATTTTGGTATAATAATTGCCACAAATCATTAAATTTGTTCAAGAAAGCTGCCTACGATTCACTGAATCAATGTAATGATGATCGCTGAACCCTAAGTAAGTAAGATCCTCAATACTTACAGGGTTGTACCGTTTAGTCTTGACTCACAATTTTTGATGCATTACCCTTCATTTCTTGTTACCGGCGTATTTTGTAAGACGCAAGCAGAAACCTGCCTAATGCATTTAGAATAATTATTAAAAAAAAAAAAGTTAAAACGCATTTCGAATCACCCTGTACATGGATGAGTTGCGAAGAATGATGCGTTTTCCTGCGTGCGTACGTATACACCAGAGAACGTGTTGCAAACCAATGAAGAAGAACGAAGCGGACTAGTCTATTTTAAGAATTATGCAACGATGAACCGGACCACGGCACTCCCGCTTCACGACGCGCAACACGCGTGTCTTTATGCAGGACCCCCCGTTAACGGACTAACGCACAGACGCACTGCTGGCTGCCAACGCACACACACATCCCGGGGTAGCAGCGTGAGGCAGCAGTAGACTGGCACAGAAAAGAAGAAAACGTACACGCACATCAGTTACATGGGTTTGTGGTGCACGGTTTGGTAATCGCTAATCCGCTAATAGGGCACCGGCCACTTCTGCACAGTGTGGTGCAAGCCACGGAGAACGTTCCGGGGCCGTGCGACGTGTCATCTTCGTCATCTTCATCACACATGGAGGTGAGTGACACATGAGCCAATTTGGGACCCGTCCAAAACGGATCGTCTAATGAGAGCTAATGAAACAGCAAAGCGCTATTTACACACCCAGGCCCACGGTGGACTTCCTTGTCGTTGGTGCGTAAGTGATCTCTCGTGTAGGAGCATTACGGTGGAGCGTACAAAAACTAAGGATGAGCGCATTATAGCATCATTTGCTACACGATCAATCCAGACGTTGGGAGAACATTGAACGATTTTTTTCCCCCCAGCAGAATTCAATGAACTCTACTGCCGGTAAGCTCTGTGCGTAAGAATAACAAACAGCGTGTGATGAAGTTTTACGATACTGACGATCATGAGTTCGTTCGGAACATTGGGAAGAATACAGGCGCATGGAGTACTCTCCTCAAACGCGAATGATCTTCAAAGCGGTGATCCATCAGCGAACGTTTGCAGATGTTTGTTTGTTCTTTACGGCTTCACGAGGTTGCATAACTCGAGCGCCGGACGAAAAGAAGGTAGGCCTATGTAGGTCAAGCACAAAACCTGTCCCACCGTTACTATAAGCCCGTTGAGTGAGAAAACTTTAAACGTCTGGAAAATTCTGTGCCCTTTTTCGTTGCAACAACTATTTCCGTACCAACAGTTCTGACATTTGAGAAAGTATTCCCCGTATGACCTTGTCTGAGTTGAGTTCCAAACTGCTGCACCGTCCACTCTTCACAGTCCATTAGCATTATGGAGCGCACCGGGAGCGGTGAAGATGTTGCGTCCGCCCGCAAAAGCAGCAGCCTGCCCATCGGATGGGAATGATTTACGTACCCAACGGTGTACGTCTTTTAAACGTCTCCGGTCCGGTTGACTAATTACCGTGCCCCGGGGAGGGTTGGAAAGTATCAAATGTACGTGCCAGATGAAATATTAGCGGGTCGCCGCTTTGTATACGAATCGGCAAACGTCAGCACAAAAGGCAAAAAGCCGGGTGATATATCACGTACGTACGGCGAATGGCGAATGAGTTTTCTCTGTGGAGCGATATGGTTGTTTTATTGTTGGGTGTAATTTGCAGGTTCCCTTTAGAGCTGCTAGATCAGTTCAGCTCTTCAGGAAGGGTTTCCAGTATCGGTTACTTAACAAACTAACTAACTAACCATAGTAAACAAGATCAAACGATATAGAATCGTGACAGCTGTCAAACAGCACAGTCGATCAGTCGACACACACGCACACCAGTTGATCACTTCCAGTTCCAGTCGTGGACGCTCGCACGGGACGATGATCGGTGGATCGAGTCCCGGCTGCTGGACCGATAGCAGGTCGATGATGGGTCGCGGCCTTGTGCCAGCGAGGCCTTGATCGCTATCCTCATTGCCATTGGTAGAGTCTGCTAGAACGAAACCGAAAGAGAGGAAGATGTTGCTTGTAACGATTAACAGATGTTCCATTAAAACTGGGATGAGTGTGCGTAATTAATATGTGCAACCGTATCAGACGCAATGGAGACGAAACGCCGGAACCTTGAACGCGATCAACATTATCCAGGAGCAAGCCGAAAAAAAGGGAAAACGGATAATGTTGATGTTGTACATCAACGGCCCCGGGGTTCGTCCACCATTCGCCAGTCCCGGTCCCGGTATCGATCGATTCCGAAACGGTGGGTAAACCTTATTAGCCACACTATTTATAGACGACTGAGATGCGGTGCAGAAAGGAAACCTGCTGCAAAAGCGACGAGTTCGCACATGATGATCCATTACCCGCACGAAAATGGCTCTGACGTTTTGTTTTTTTCGTCTTCTTTCGAGGTTGAGGTGCGTCTTCGCAACCAGGTCTCGCATATACGGGCGCGTGTGTGTATGTGCGCTCTCTCTCGGGTGGGTAAGTGTAACCGTACGATAAAAATAGACATCTCCTCTAGCTCTTCACCTTTTGTAGTACGGTGTAGTAGTTACGAGCGGAGCAGAACAGAACATCCACGTCCCTTGTTTGCCATTATCACACTGAAAGCGACTTGGTGGTCGCACACCAAAAAAACTGCTGCCAGAGGGATCAGTATATCCAGTTGGACTCGAGAAGAGCATCCATCCGGTAGAGAAGCAACGATCGGGCTAATTTATAACCCATTCATAATGAGGAATTAACAAATAGACACCCGTTCCGCTGACAAGATGTTATCATCTTTTATGGAAAACACCATGTTTCGTACGCCAACGCGATACGAGTTTCGTGAAGATTAATCTTCAACAACAAACCATCATCAAACAAAAAAGATGCCACCTCGCAGCTACCCACCGTACGCGGGCATCATTCGTACGCAGAGAAGCACAGCACACAAATGTCAACTGCCATGTCTGTTGTCCTTCAAACTGATTATTTGGCCGCTTGGATGTCGTCTATAATTAGTGTGCCGCTTTATTTGCCCTTCCCAGGCGAGGCTAAACCTCGCCCGGTGGTAGAAAAAGAAATCAGGGAATGTGAACAGAGTAGTGGCAGGGGCCTTCTGTGTTTTTCGAATCGTAAGCGATGGATGCCAGAGGAAGTAAAACCTGCGAACCTACCTTAACATTGTCTGCCGCGGGTTGGTAATGCTGGCTGTGATGATGATGGTGCTGCTGTTGGTGCTGCCGCGGGGGTACATGCTGCTGCAGATGCTGGTGGTGCGTGATGACGGTGGGGAAGGTGTGTAGCGGTTGGTAGAGTGGTTGCAGAGGTGGTAACGAACCCACCGGGTGATATCCATTCACGGGGGGAAGCTTACGGCTAACCAACCGTGGGCTAAACGATTCCTGACGTTCGAGCTTCCGGTGTGCACTAACGTTGTGGGCGTTGGTTGTGGGCACGCGTAGCGATCCTCTCCTGGACAGTGGCCGATAGTAGTAAGCGCCCTCATCCACCTTATCCAACGCGTCGTGACTGCTGCTGCCGCTGCTGCTGAGCGTTTCGTAGTCGGGTTCTTCCTGCATCTCGCAGGTGTACATCGAGAACCGGTGCAGGAACTTTGGTGTGATGCGCAGCGCGGACAGCACATTCATCGGCTGGAAGTGACGGATGCCGTCCTCGTCGAGCACCGTGTAAGCGATCTTCCCAGCCAACACTTCGTGGCTAGACTCACGCGGTATGACCGCCTGAATGCCGCGCTTGATGATCAGGAACGCTTTCGGGAACTGGCGCCGCTGGCACTGTCCACTCTTGAGGAAGAACTCTTCGATCGCTAGCTGATTGTTGGTGTAGAACAGCGATAGTGGTACATCACGGGAAGATTCGATCACCGGGCGTCGGGCGGGTGCATGGGACAGTGCACCACTCTGTCGGATGAGTTCTCGCAGCTTGTCGCTCTTGGTGGCATGGGCCGGTGTACGCTCGAGACTGTCCATCAGCTCCCGATACTCGTCATCATCTTCCGCCAACTGTTCCATGATCAACACTCGATTGATGATCGTGAACAGCTCATCCTCCTTGTGGAGATCGCGCAAAGCGGCCGGATGTGTGAGGAGGTACTGCAAAGCTTCCGCCTCCTTAGCGTGGCCAAGGGCGTGTGCTAGACCTTCCGATTTGCGAAGCAGTGTGCGCAGGGCGTCGTGTGATCGAGGATCTTCTACCAACTCCACAAGTGCTGCCTGTGCTCGCTCCTGGATGCTATCTACCAGTGCTGTTTGTAGGATTTCCGAGATGTTCACACTGTCCTCCACCACACCGGAACTCTTCAGACTGGTAACGATGGATCGGAACAAGTTCTCGTCCTTCTTGAGCAGATTCACAAACGCCTCGGACATTCCACCATTATCGAGCAGCTCGCAGAACTCTTCGATGGCTCCTGTCGGCAGGGAACCAACACCAGCTTCCGCATCCTCTCCCATCGGTTCCTCCTCCATGAGTGCCGTCAGCGTCCTTAGCTTTTGATCGATGTTGTTCTTGACAATGGTTCGATTAACGGCACCGAACAGGTAATCCACCGCTTCCGGTGACTGGATGACATGCTGCAGCTCTTCCACCGTATACTCTCCCGTGGAAGCCTTGATCGCTTCCGCGATCATCTCGTACATCGTCCGCTCAGGGGCGTTCGGATCCGAGTTGGCTTGAGATTCGCTGGTCAGAATTGTGGCCAAGCTAGCTGCAAGTGCTTCCACCACCCCGATCGATCCATTACAAACCGTCTCATCCTTTGGTGCGTTGGCATCGCTGTACTGAAGGGATTCGCGATCCACCTTCCGGCAGACCTGCTTCAATCCATCAAAAATGCTCTCCAGCACGTCCAGCTTTGCTCCAGGCAAGCTATTCTCGGCCAGGAACTGTTGTAAGGCTTTACGTTCCTTTGTGCTCTCGAGCACATAATCGACGGCGGATGCTTCTACCTGTCGTCCGATGGGCATTCCCGATTGTGCCAAGCTCTGCAAGATCGTACTGTCCAAACTAACTACCAGTGTGCTCTCGCCCGAAACAGCTCCACCGTAAGCCGGTTGGCTAGGTTTCAGCAGCTTCAACTCCTCGGGCGTCACAGTGAAACTCTGCACCGAGAACTCTTCGTCGCCGTCTTCGTTGTCTTTCAGATCCGGCGCAACAAACCGCGGTCCATCGGCTGTCTGTACGATCCGACCCGGGATGAAGGTGACACGGTTCTCCGATTCCACAACCCGTCCCGGTACGAACCGTGGTCCATCGTCCGTGTCGACGATTTGACCTGGGACAAACTTCTCCCCATCATCATCGGTGCTGATCACCTGACCCGGTATGAAGGTTGGACCGACACGCGTATTAATGATCTGTCCCGGTACAAACCTTGGCCCGTCGGGTGTTTCCATCGTCTGTCCCGGCACAAACTTGGGACCGCTCTTCGTTTCGATAATCTGCCCCGGCACGAACTTCATACCCTCGGACGTTTCAATCACCTGCCCGGGGACGAATTGTTCGCCCCTATCGGTCAACACCACCTGCCCCGGGATGAAGCCATCATCTTCCGTCTTGATGCCGGGGATGAACTTCGATTCGGCGAGCTGTTTCACCAACTTGCCAGGCACAACTTTTCCCGCCGGAAGATGCTCGCGTCCAATACGCTCGGGGTAGAACTCTACCCCCGTATCGTTCTGTACCAGATGTCCAAACACACACAGTGACGGTTCTTCGATTGCTAGCCGATCACCATCTACCACCAGCCCCACCGGCGATGCCTCACTGAACCGTACCGCATCGATGGTTGAAGCCAGCGCGAAAGACACTTCACCGGCCGGTCCGACCGTGGTAGTGCCGGGCATAAACACATCGCCATGCTTCGTGTGTACGATCTGTCCCTCAACAAACTTGGAGCCTTCCTTCGTTTCGATGTTAACACCCGGCACGAAACGTCCACCAGCATCCACGATTCCAGGCACAAACGAATCGCCGACGTACTGTCCGGGCACGAATCGAGACCCTTCTGCTGTTACGATCGTTTTACCAGGCACGAAACGATCCTCACCACCAGCAACGCTCACCGTCTGTCCCGGCACGAACACTAGCTCACCTTTCCCGTCCGGATTCGGCACATTCTGGCCGGGGATGAATCGTTCCCGACCTTGCACAGTGATTGTTTGCCCCGGGACAAAGCGCAACCCGTCCGGAGTTTCGATCGGTTGACCCGGTACAAACTGACCCGTACGTTCGTCTACAACACCGGCAATAAACTTGCTCACACCCTCCGGCGTTACAATCGTTTGTCCCTGCACGAACCGTGGTTCACCGTTCACCGAGAGCACCTGCCCACAGACAAAGCCTTGCCCTTCGATCACTTTACCCGCCACGAATGTTGCCGATGGTTGTTTGCTGCCTGCACGCACTGTGGTTACTTCACCGGGGATAAACTGGATCGTACCGTCGTGTCCGGTTATCGTGACACCGGGGATAAATTCGAGCTCATTCGAGGAACCGCTGCTCGAACTGGGTAGTGATTGACCCGGTACGAAGGTAGGCTTACCACCGACCATTACCATCTGCCCTGGGACAAACACGGATTGGTGGTTGACGATCAGTTTCACACCCGGAACTCCATCGACTTCGGTTGGCTGTGCCTGGCCCAGGTGTGACATTACGGAGGCTAAGTCATCGAGATGGGGCAACAGCTCAGCTGACGCTGCAAGGCGATCTTCCAGCTGTGCGAGTTGACTTAGCATTTCGGGTGTCAGTGCATTGATTGCGGCGATTCTGTCCGGTTTTAGGTCCACCTTTGCTGGGGTGATTGTGCCTACGTATGATGCTGCTTCCAACCCGGAACAGTGCTCCAGCTGAGCTTCATCCACCGTCAACTTGCGAGCGTTGATCACCACGGGAAGCACATTGAGTGGTTTCGGTAGGGCGCTGACCGTACTACGAACACCTTCACTTTCCGCATTCCGATCAGCCGCTTCCCGTTCTAGGGTGCTCCAGTCCCAGGATTCGATGAGCGGTTTCACCAGATCACCCAGTTCCGGGTCCTGCTCGAGCAGGTGCTCATTTAGCCGTAAAGCCTGCAACTTTTCCGCTCGCTGCCGTTCGCGTCGTTCCGACGCTAGACGTGCCGCCTTCTCCCGATGCTCCTCGATGAACCGTTGCTCCTGCTCGATCTGTTCCTCTTCGACCCGTTCCTTACTCTCGAAGATATTGGCAATGCTCGACAGGTTCGATTTGGACTTTGGTTTAGGGCGTTTGGCGTCCTCCTTCTCCCGCCGCTTGATCACATCGTCCCGTGGACCTTCACCTTCGTACAGTGCATCCGGTTCGTGTGCTGTGTGTTCGAAGCTTTGAAGCGGAACGCTCACACTGTTGCCTTTGCGTAGCTTAATCAACAGTTTGTCGGATTCTTTCGCCAGCAGTACATCGCGTACATCACCATCCCGGACGGCGGCTTCTAAGCGGGCTGGGAACACGAGCCCAAAGTTACGCTCATCCACGCGATAGACGTACAGGCTCTGTTCGAGTGGTTTCGTCTTTTGCTGCAGTATGGTGGTAAGATTGCGCTGCGCTTCGTCACTATCGTCCAGCACGGGCAGTACGTAGCGGAACGCGCACAGCACCTCGTGCCGACGTCGACCGTACGCACCGGGCTGGTAGTGGTGGGGTTCAAGCTCGGCCGAAACGTTCGTTACCCGGCAGCGATCGGCACCGGCCGAACGTTTGACGAGCGATACCGGGATGAAGTGATGGGATGGCAGACCGTACGATTTGCCCGTCACGCGACAGAACCGTTTGGCTGCGGCCGGTGAGATGGGCGGCAGCATCGGGAAGTAGTTGGGCTTCGGTAGCGACCGACATTTGCCCGTGATGCGACAGAACGACATTGTGAGGTTCTTGGGCGGTGCTTGAGAAAATGGAAACCTTTTACACGATCAATCGCTTTACTCTGGCAGGTTTAGCAGGCCGTCATTCCAATAACTCCAACTTTCTTGCCTCGTGCAAAGTCCAAAGTCCGTGCCCGAAATTCCTCTAAACTTCTGACCGTCTCACACAGACGCACGTGAGTCAGATGCGTAACGCAATCGTCGTAACCGGAATGTTTATTTTCGGCTTAGCCCTTATGCATTCGTACCGCTGAGTTCTTCCCGGTCTCTCCGTTGCACACTTCCCTTCACAACTTCACAGCGCACGTATAAAATGCCAAACTCGTTACTAATATGCGTGTATCCTGTTGGCATTTAGCAGATCGTTGGTCGTCACTTCACTTCCCCGCGCCACGATCACGCCTTCCGATTCAACCGAAATGATCGACTGTTTTGATGGATGTTTCGTGACTTTTCTGCTGCTGCTTCGTCGCCTGATGAGTTTGTTGGCAGCGAAAAAGAAAAAAAAAAGTTTGTTGGTCGCGAATAATTCACCAGTTAGTTGCGGGAAGTACTACCTTCCGTTTGTTGGTCGGCTTTTTTGTTTGGCTTGCTTTGCTAAAAATATCTTAAATTCTTTCTCACTTTCCCGTTTCCCGGCCCGGTTACACTGACCGAGCAGATCGAGCCTTTTTTCTTCACTTCACGGTTTGAATATTCGATTTTTCGCCCCCCTCGGAGCTGCAGAATTCTTTTGCCAAATTTTTGTGGGTGTTTTTCAACTTGTTTCACTTTCAATTAACGCGCTCGCTACATGACAGGACGGTGTAACGGTTGTGTCACGGTTTGGTGTTTTTCCCCCTCCTTTTTCACGCGAATATAATTGCACTAGCCTTTTTCACTCCTATTTCACATTCTCCTCTCTGTTTTCTTCTTTTATCACATATTTCCTTTCACAAGTGGACAGTATAGTATTACGTGCGTTTGCTTCGACTTTTCACTTGATTTTATAATCACACCAACAAACACATCCACTAGCGATCACGAGCACGATTGAGTTCCCGGTTGGATATTCTGACGATCCCGGTGAGGCTGCGTACCGACCAACCGTCTCGAACTGACTGACTGGGAAGTGTTGCGTGCTGCTGCTCTCACAAGGTGGAAAACGTTTATTTAAATATATCAAAACTTTGCCCCCCCCCCCCCCATTCCTGGGTGTTCTCGCACTTACTACCAACTCCCAACGGACAAGATGCAGCCGAGACAAACGATTTCCGTAGAGCAAGCAACAAACAGCCAAGAGAGAGAGAGAGAGTGACAGCAGTGTGAATGAGCATGGGAGAGATATCGGTGAGAGAGTCCATTGATCTTCGAGCAAAATATGGGGGATTTCCCTTTTGCTCAAGATCACGCGATCACTAGCAGGCGATCAAGAGCGTAGTGACTCATCGCTCGCTCGCTGTCTCCCTCTCACTTCTATTTAGCTCTCTCGGTTTGCCACCAAGTTTGCCACAATCCGAGGGTAATTTTCCGACCAACCCACAAAGTTTCCCCCCAAGAGTACAGGTGAAAACAGAATTTGTTGCGCCTGTGCTACGTACGGTTTGGATGGTGTGAAGGTGTAAATACGATCAGCCAAGTGGACCATTGCGGTACGACCAATTGGACCATGATGGATGATGATCCTTGGTTTGAAATCCGCCATTCAGCGGTGGGAAAAAATGGCTTGCAAGATTTGAGTCGATTTTTATCCTCCGTCCGATGGTTACTCATCGTGCGGGAGCTGTGTTTGAACACGGATGATCATGTCTTGAACGTTCAAAAAAACACGTTAAATCTTGGTTTCTACCTTCATTTTGCAAAATGTAAGCAACGGAAGAGTCCAAACAAGCATGATCGACACATGAAACTGGAAAATGCAACGAACAAACGGGATATTGTTTGTAAACAAGCATTTTCCCCACCAGAATAAAAAAGAAGAACCGTTGCGTGAGAGCTGCGAATCGCATCTGTAATTAATCATTCACAGTTTAAAGGGATGATTTTTGCAACCCCGTACACCCCAAAACTGATTGACAACGAGCAATCAGACAGTCGGACCTTGATCTGATTTTTTGGGTAGAGATGCAAAGATAGCTTATTACTGTTTTTGCCGGTTCGCATACGCATTCTTCTTCTTCAGAAATGATTCAATCCAGCTGGTAAGTCCAATTAGCAGTAACCGAGAGTAAGACGGCTCACAAAAACTGACACGGTGACAGAAGAAAGGAAATTCGCTTCGAAAGCCCGACTTCCGCGAAATGTCACTCTTTTTTGCGAACGATCGTAAGTAAAATGTAAAACATGACGTGTAGCCTTGTGCAGAGACAGCGACAGCAATCCGAGCGGTGGGAAAAGCAAGATTGAAATTAATCAAACTCGGGAATCGAGAATCATATGGTGGGTTCTTTGTGAGTGAGCTAGTTATGAATTTTTCTTTGAAGTATTAATTGACGTAAATGAAGAGGTGTAAAACAAAACGCCGGCGAAAGAAAAGGCTAATTAATTGCCTATCACGATCAAGAGAATATTGCTCAGGTTTAAAGTCTGTAAGATGCTTGAATAAAATAAAATAATCATAAATACTTTAATAATAAGAAAGAGCTAAATGGATTTGAGCGCCTGGAGATAGGCAATTTGCGTCACTAGTCTTTAAAGGCAGATTGCGCACTTTAAATTATTCTTATGTGCATGATGACGTGTACATCAGCAGCAGAAATTTAACCCCGCACAGGCAATGTAATTAATATTTTTGCGCTTCTGTAAATTGAAGCACCAAACGAAAATGCTTCAATTAAGCTTCTGAGGCTACGAATTGACTTAAATGATGCAGTGAAAACCGGGGTTAGGGCAAACATACTAATTGGTTTGCACGATAGAGGTACAATTGTTAAGTGTAGCTTCTTTAAGGTAAAATAAAATAAAAAGCACAGCTCTACAATATCTAAGAATAGATTCATTAAGAATGGACTCATGAGTGTGTAGGCTGAAATGATTGCGTCATTTGCCTTTTTTAAAAGCAAGTGCGCACGTTAATTTACATTGCACGTACATGTAAAACCACTTGTCATCAGCTGTAATGGGCTCAGCGAGCGAGAAATGTAATTAATATTATTGCGCTCCTAAAGAACATGTAGAGCAAGACAACTCTTTGAAAAATTCTGCTAAACTTAAAATGGACTTAAATGAAACAGTGAAATTGAGCAGCAAAAATACATTAATTTTCATTCCAGATGGAGTAATAATTGTAAAAAATAATTTTAGCTTTTTAGTTGCAAAAGGGTTAGAAATAGCTAAAAAATAACAATGTAAATATCCAAAAAAAGATTTAACTGGCAAAAGATAGTAAGACAAGTACAATAATGATTTTAGCGCCTAAAAGTATGCAATCCACTTGCCATATTGCATAGCTTGCCTTTAAAATTGTCAGGCTCGTAAGCAATTTTAATTTAAAAATAATACAAACCTTTAAAAATATTTGGCGCTCTCGAACTGGAAGTTAAAGTCCTGATTTATGGACTGTTTTACACTTAAATTATAATTCAATTGATGTTCATGATGTATCTTAAAAACAAAATCATACGAGTCAATAAATATAAGCATTTCGAGTCAATAAATCTGTCACTGCAACTCAACTCAAGTAAGTATCTTTTTATCGTAGCAAAAAATACAGCCAAACCCCACGCCATCCATCCATCTGTCGTCTAAATGGGAGTGGAGAAAGATCACCACCATAATCGTTCGGCTGGTACCGGCCGTGATTAATGGCCATCGAGAGAACAAGCATCATTACGAACCGTGTGAGAACAAATTCATCGTTCTGCATCCATCCCAATCATGGACCACACCAAAAATGTGCCAAATCGACGATAGCGAACGGTCTTGGCAAACACCGATCACTTCCTGCGACCATTAAATGAGCCATCACGCGAAGAAGATAAATGATCGCAGCCAGTTCCGGTTTCAATTTCTAGGGCTTAAGCCACGTGTCGTAAACCATTCATATCGGGTTACGATTTACGTCGATTGATTTACGTACCGCAGCAAACCAGGATCTGCCCGCTGAAGATCATGAACCGCGATCAAGGTTCTACGACGCAAAGGTCACCCACCATTTTTTTGTGGGCGAAAAAGATGGCAAACAGCACGACCAGAACTGAAAGACGGAGACGACGACGACTGATGGACGGTATTTGACAGTTTGCCATCTATCTGGGTAGGATTTTTCCACACACACACACAGGCACAGGCGCACAGTCCACGACGGCAAGCCGACACTTGCCACTCCCGGAACTGACAGCACGGGTAAATTAATGCACGTTGCAGCGTGGCAGCGTGTGCAAGCGAACCTCCCAGTGCTGATGGAGCGCATCAATGCATACGACGGAGTGCCGTCCGTTAAACCTGACCTGACAGATGAGATGCTGGGGAGGGGGGGGGGGGCGATGGATTAAGTGCAATCGTGGCAGTGGAATATGAGCGACCGTTCCCGGCTTTTCCGCTTCCTTTGAAAAGTATTTTGAATAAGACGGGTTGTGTTTGGATTTAAATTTCCTTTTTATTTCATACGTTCCGTGCTCGGTACGTCGGTTTCAATTTTTTCTACCCTTCAACCGGGTACAGAGCTAATGGGCAGCATCATCACCCTTGGGCATGAAATATTCCATGGAGAAAAGTGCTAAATTAACTCCAAGCCCAAAGTCCGGCCGGCTTGCGCTTTCATAAACCCCCGCAGAAAAATTGCCCATAAAGGATGCGTCAACCCGAGAAAACAAACCATAACCGACTGGTTCGGAATGTTTTTCATCCTTCTAGCAAGTGAAGTGATCCTCATTTCCTCGTTTTCTTTATTACCCTTACGGCGATAAATAGACCTTGACCGTTGCGCAAAGAGAAGAAGCAAGAGAAACACGGTCGAATTATTGTCTGCTGTGTGGAAAAAAAAAACAAAACGCAAATGTTGATGTTCGTCCACAATTTCCGCATGCAGCCAACTGTTACGTGTATGCTGCACAATGGATACGGACGTGTGAGCGCTTTCGCTGCACCAGCCAAGAGCTAAACATACAACATTCGACCCGCTTTTGGCATAGGATCGTGTATGCAATGGTCGCCCGCTTGAACCGGGTCGAGTTGCACATCTGGTATACATCATAGGGAGCGATGGGCTTTGGCTGCTTACTGTGCTCAAAAGAGGCACGATGATCTACCGTCGGACGCGTGTGTCTGGCAGTGGATCAACTTTGGGTGCAAAGAAAACTGAACGACTTTCCCACAGCGATCGCTCATCTTTTTTGACGGTCAATTTAGTACTAAAGAATGTGCTTCGAAAAAAAAGAACAGGAATGCATTCATTAACACTAGAATCTTAAGGGGGGTTTGTGGCTGTATTTTTTGTCTAAAAATGAAATAATTTCTACAAGCAACCGTGCGCCTCCATTTTTTCGGCATGAGTCAGGAAGCGTTTTTTTTTTAAAAAGTGTCCCGCATGTAACTTATTTAATCGCTGTGTTTCGTGTTTCGTGTGACATCTGTCATACCCACACTGGGACAGGCAGAAGCTTATGAATCAAATTACAGCTAAATGTGCTGGGTTTGTTGTTTATGATTTACACGGGACAAAAATGACTTCGAAATGATTTTTTTTTTCGGTTGAAATAGGAGAATTAAACTCACGCCAGGGTAGAGAACTAAAACTTTTTGATTAAATTCTTAAATTGTTAGAAAGCGTAAAAACGTATGTTTCCATTTAACTCACATGCAAGTACAAAAACTTATCTTTGCTTTAAACCAACGCACATGTGATGTCTTATTGCACCTGCGCCATATTTACCACTCGCAATGTCCCCTGTCGACAGAACGCACAACAAACATCTTAATCGCACGTTGAACGTCCGAAAGGCGGGCGGATGCAGTTGGACTTTTTCCATCACCCTAGGTGTCGTGAACAGTTTGAACGCGATAAAACCACTCTCGACACTTAGCTCATCATTTCATCTGATTCATGGCGAGTGGTTCTAAACGCTACGCGTAAAATTTAATGATGCATACATGATTTAATGTATCCTGCAAAGTACCCTCTTGTTGGCACCGGGTTCAGGTGGCCACGGGTTAGCGCACCTTCAAAATTGAATTATGTTTACTTTCGATTCTATCGTGTTGTTCAAGTGTCTGGTTATTGCTTTATTTTTGAAAATAGTTATTTTGTCACGAAGCCATAGTGTCTTAATATTATTTGATGGAGGCGCCTGGTTGTTCAAGAAAAAGTATATTAATTTAATTTTTTTCTTTTTTTTATTCATAAAGAACGGCCGTATTGCTAATTTTTTTCACTTTTCGTAAGCCAAAATGATGAAAAAAAAACTAAGAAAAATATAATAGGATTTAAAAAAAATACTTTCGACCTTTCGCAAAAAAATAGTGACAAAAATCATCTAAGCTAAAGAGTAATCAACGATGGTTCCAACAATTTCTACCAGGCGTCACTAGTGACGTCTTTCCCAACTTACGAAAGCTCCACTTGAAATACCCACCACTAGAGTGCGCTTTTTGTCACTCAAAATTAAACCCTTATTTCCCCAGAAAATCTTGCGCACAATCTTGTGCCATTGGGATTGACTTTTCGCTTGGTTACGATCCGTTTTTTTGTCTTTTTGTTTACTGTATGCGTTTGTCTTTCACAACACACGCTATGAAATTTCCCACGAGGTGTTTGGTAATTTATTTTTAAAAACACCCATGTTCATCAACAACTCTTAGCGGTGGCAGTACCGGCAAACTGCCAGAGTACGGTCGAGTGGATGTACCGAAGCCAAAGTCGAACGGAAGTGTGAGAGAAAAGAATGTGAAAATTGTTTAATTACGTTCGGCGCGGTGTTTTTTGCGCGGGCCAGTAATTTTGTTTTCTAGCGCCGCCAAAGGTCGTATCCCGGTGGGACCTTCGGTAATGTATTAAATTTTAAATTGTAAAGTGTTGCCTTTTTTTCTCGCCCTCATCATTCACCAGGCAAACGTTTGGGTTACCATTGGTATCGGTCCGAATCAAAGTAAGAAAATGCAACGTTGAAGTGATGTTCTGTTAAAAAGGTAAAGTAACTGCACTTACCTTAAATCCCTCGCTAGGGTTATCGTCGTCGGATTCGTTGGGATCGTTGGAGTAGCGCAGCCCGGAGGACGTCGTGTTGCATGGACGGTAGTGATAGATCGGCCTCGTCGCCAGTCGCTGTGACTCAGGACGATGGGCCGCAACACAGTCGGGCTCCCGTGCACGCTGCTGCTGGGAGGGCTGTGTTGCAGGTTCGGCTGGGGACGCCTGAGATGCGCGGTTCGGACGTTTCGATGGTAGCACGATGTCTTCCTTGCTATAGGACACGCCGAAGTCTGTCGCAGTCCGTGAAGGAAAAAAGATATTAATTAAAAACAACCAGAAAAATTCACGACGAAAAACAAAACATCTACACGTTTTAGCAAATCGTCTTTCACCGTCAACAAATAACTATTACACATAAAATGTTCGTGAAATGCACAGCTAAGGAGCATCTTTCATATGGTGGGTTCACAACATCTAAATTCGGGTTTCGTGATTATTTACGATCGCACCACATTTTACGCGAAACCATTAGTTTTTTTTCCTGGGTGGATTTAGTTACTTGCACTGCCTGGGTGGGGTTCATTTTCTTTTTTTCTGTGACTACTAACACCACGATCACATTTTCTATACAACGTACTCTGCTCTGTCGGAATCGCATAACACACATAAACAGAAAACACTTCAAACACTCGACGAAAAGGTGTTAACCGGACCGGGGATAGATGGTACATGAATGTTTTGAGTTATTTCTTTAACGTGGTGCAACAAAACAGTACGAGTGGGAGCAGAGAAAGGGGAGGATAAACAGATGTGTGGATAAATACAACACGATGACAACGAGCCAGGATTGGTTATGGATCGTAAAATTTAACGATCCTCATCCTGGTAAACAGCTTGGTGGCTGGGGTGAGAATTAGGGTGAGACATCGTTGGAATTTTGAAAGGGTTGGCAGTTAAAAGTAAAGTATACAGTCGTATTTCACGGAGTGAGATGGAGAGGAATAATTTGTATAACATTATTTAAATTTCAAAAAAGTACAGATGGAGACGCCTGGTGGTTTACTCTGATTTGTATGGAGGCTAAGTTTGGATATTAAATAAAAAACTTCTGGCCTATAATTTACTTTATTTGCGTCACACCAACTTTATAATATAAGGAACACGTTGAAAGCATCCCACAAAGAATTATTCACTTTCTTCTCATTTCTTTTACTGTCACAATGCCATGAAGGGAAAATCTCACAACTATTTATTTTTCAACAAATTTAATTTCATTACCCCACTCACATCGGCAGCTTAAGTTACTCATCCTAGCGTAACTTTATTTCATTCACCCCAAAATAAAGAATAAACACAACAGACTATTTTTTCTTCAACGAATGATTGAAAAACAGAACCAATGCACATGTTAATCCCCCATCGTCGTAGGGCGCCCGATTTACGCGCCAAATATTTTGCAACTGACATCCCATCGTCTACCGTAAAACAGGGCAAGTTAATAGAACGGCACACTCTCAAAGAGGATCACGCGTTTGCACTAACGCTAAAGGGTGTTTCGAGTAAAACGAATGAATGTGTTAATAAAAAAGCAATAAATCACAGCCATCGGCTTTAATTATATGGCGTACAGCGCACTCGTTGCGCCCATGCCTCTAACTGCACACGCTCATGCAATCGCATTTAATCAACATGCAGCTAATTGACACGTTGGTGCATGGTGCCTCCCCTTGGTAATACGATCCTCGTAAAACTGCCACATGTTTATGCTAAATTTTATGCTAAATCGAGAGACCCACTTTTGATTGCGCCAAAGCAAGCCAAAACAGCAACCCCAAATCAACCTAAAATTAATGGCGCGTATCGGTAAGGGTAGATAAATTAGTCACACGTTAAACACCGTTTAGCGCACACGCCTCTGGATGTGCATAGGCGTTATGGCTCACGCAAAGAATCGAACCGTCTTGAACCGTGAAACCTGTCAACTGACGTCTGTCTTGCACAGAGAAAAAAAAGGTCGTTCACAGTTGAAAAAGGCTTGACGGGAACGATCAACACGAACGTAACGATGACCTTGTCAACTGAGAAGGCATTTCTCTCTTTTGTGTGTCGCTATCTTGCCCTTGCAACGGTGTGTGTGTGTGTGTGCGTGAAGAAGAGATGTCTACCTTTCAGCAACACAGGTTACCTAGTGACGGAAAATGAATACATAGTAGGCGACGAACCGAACACGTGCGGGCAAAGTACATAAATTACAGGGTGTGAATGTGAGCAGGACCATCTTTTAGTCATCACATGCGTTCCGGGCTGACGATCACCCACCCACCCATACCATTGCAGTGTGAGCACAAACACACATACACATACAAACAAAACACCGAAAAAAATAGCAGCACACATTACCAGGTTTGACATCGGCGGTCAGTATTTCATCTTTCAGCGTCATGCTGACGGTGGACCTGGGATGACGCTACTCGTAAGAAGCAAACAACAGGGGTAAACAGGGAGGGTGGAGGAAGAGAGCAAAGAGCAACGAGGAATTTCCCGGCCTCAAGGCCGGCTAGGAGGGAAACGGAATCGAAGAGCTTATCACTTGCCGATGGAGAGGATGATTTTCCGAGATGGTCCGAATGTTTAGTTCAGAAAGAATGCAGTAGCATTAAATAACTCCTCGCACACACACACACACACACTAATACACTAACCAGGGGAGGGGAGAACTTTTGCCGGTAATTTTCAGTGCACTAGGTACACTCACACACTGCGCATTAGATACTATTACTACTACACAGCACTACTACTGCACCAACACGCGCGAGTATTCAATCGGAACGGCGTTCGGGGTTTAGATTGATCTATTTATCGCCTGATACGAGGGGGAAAACTGATGCCGTTGGGAAAAAGAATATCAGAAAAAATACTTAAATGTGTAAGATAGCTAGTCTACACTGTGTGTTCTTTTAAAAGAATCGTTTGATGGTTAAGTTTTTAGATTTTTTGTATTTAGTGATAATTTGGTGCTCGTGAGATAACATTCAAGCTATTGTTGCAGATATATAGTACAAAAAAACATTCTTATTTAATTGAAAAATTGTAGATCGAATAGGACTATTTGATATTTGGCTACTGAACGTGAATCTTTCTATTGTGCAAGGAATTAGACTTGACAGAGTCTCTTAGAGTCTCCAGTACGCTGGTCATGTTATGAAAATGGCACCGGACAACCTAGCTCGTAAAGCCCCTTTAGGGAATCCGCGTGCTAAGCTCAAATTAAGCTAGAGTGATAAAATTGATACGTACGCCATATTCAGGCCCAAACTATTTAATTGGCAGACGACAGAACTCAACGGGATTATTTCCAACACTGACGAAACCCTCTTAGTCGCGTTCAACAGCCAGATGCTCAGAAGAATCATTTGACCCGATTGTGCCAATCGGACAATCGAGGAGCCGTTACAATGGCGAGCTTTACAAACTGTATGGTGACCTCACAATCATTCAGGGAATTAGATTCGCCAGTAGGTCGGTCATGTCATGAGAATAGCAATGGATGACCCGTAAAGTTTTTAGAGGCTGTGTACATGGACGAAAGTCATAAGCCCAAATTGAGATGAGGAAAGAAGGCGTCGATGCATCCGCAACAATGGCCGGTATAATGGCAGATGACGGCCGTAGACCGAGAACAGTGTCGAAAATTGTTGCAGCAGGCCAAGACCTCGATGCCAAGAAAAAGAAAGCTGGAGATCTCACAGAATAAGAATTGGCAGGCTCAGATCCTACCATGGAACTTTTAGGAAAACCACATGGACAGAGGAGGTTTGGTATACCCCAACTAAGATGGAGTGAAGGCATGTCTGCCAAAACGACCACGAAACCTCTGCAGCATGTCAAGACTGCGAAGTAATTTGACAATTATCTGATCTATTTACACAACTAATCTCTCCTCCTCTAGGCCAATTTTCGACAACCGAACGAACCAACCAATCAATTAGCAAAGGATGTCTCAACATTCCACAACCATTGCCAACGAAACCGATCCGAAAGATGCTGCAATACGTGCCTCAAAGGCCAATAAAAACACCAACTACTGAGGCCGATGATCTATAGACAGTCGACAGTCGACTGCTAACTAACCTCAAACAATGAAATGGGCGCCGTCGATGTAGTAATTTTATGCTGAGCGGCTTTTAAGATTTATATTTAGTTCCCAATTTCACCACAACCTCTCAATCGGCTAACTTCTGCTAGCGGCGTTTCAATTACAGATTGCGCAACGGCGATTCGTCTTCAGCTGCAATGACCATCGCAAATCAAACCGGCACAAGGTGAAACGGAATAGTTTGCAGCGCGCAAACACGTCAAACGTGGTTCGATCGATGCAGTTCTATTGGCCCAAAGAAAAGTATCGGCCTATCGGGGTCACACCTCAACTGGCAAGGGAAGATTTTGAGCTGTTGGTACGAAATGTTGGCAAAACATTGTAGTGATTTTGAGCCTGTTTCCGTTTTTGCGGCAGGTGAGCCGACGCTAATTTCGCACCTGGCTACAAGCTGTTTACACCCGGCGTCTAGAATCGACCACCGTGCCATTGCCGTCAAAACATCAGGGAACAGGTAAGCAGTTAAGCTACCGTCAGCTACTACGCCTACACGGTACGGGAAATGAGCTGTTGGTAGGAACATTCCAACATTCCGCCACGTAATCTTTCGATGGGTTAGACGAGAATGGGAAGAAAAAAAAACCGCGCTGCTGTTCGTAAACAGAACCTGTATCGTAAATAAACTATTTTAGCCGGTCAGCGGGCCAGAGAGAGTGACCGTAAAATGTGCTCATCTTTACATTTGCTCAACCGGCACCGGTGCTGGCGATGGTGAATTAATGGCTTGGCTTCCCGGTCGGACACACACCTTTCGCGTTGGTGGACAGGTATTAATATTTTTCAAGATCATATGTGGCCTCGCCTTGAAATTTATGGGCCGGCTTTCATGCCGGTTGCGTTCTGGTGGAGGGAAACGTTAGTGCGATGGAGCGGTTTTTGTGGACAAATTTCAAAGCTGTGAGTAACGAAAAATTATAATTTCATTAAACGATAATAATATAACTCTTGTTGATGGAACGATCAGGTGATCTTGACTCACTGCTTTTGATCATTTACTGACGAGATTCTAGAACACACCATGTTCTGAACATTATTTTTCCCCAAAGCCGATGTAAATATGCTCACTAGAACACATAAAAACTTTTTTAAACAGGTCTAGACGCAATTAAATTAAGCCTCAAACATTTTCCGCTCGAGCACAACGTTATCGAAATGATATTCAAAACAAAACCCGTAACGCATAACGCCTAACGGCATCAAATGTCAGCCTAACGTTTGACAGTTTAAAGTTTCATAACAGCGTTATGTCTTGACGTTTACATGAATCCTGGTGCGATTGGCAACCCGGCCTCCAGTTCCAGTTGAAAAGCAACGTTCGGAAGTGCTGGATCGTGCCCTCTCGCCCAGTTCTCTAGTATTAGCTGAAACTATCAAATTTCTGCAAACCCATTTCAACAGAGTCAATCCAAGATTCGCTCTGAAAAACGGTATCAAACCAACGGAAGGATGTTTATGCCGAAGCAACATCGTATCGCCATCTACAAGCTGCTGTTTGCCGAAGGTGTAATGGTGGTTCGTAATCGGGCAATGAAGAATCGTAATCGGGCAATGCATAGCGAGCTGAAGCTGGTCTCGAACCTGCACGTCATCAACACAATGAAGTCTCTCGTATCGAGGCAGTTCGTGAAGGAATGCTACTGCTGGAACCATCACTACTGGACCCTGACCAACGAGGGCATCATTTATCTGCGCGGCTTGCTCCATCTTCCGGCGCAGTTGGTTCCCTCGACACTGATCAATCGTCCCCGGACGGTTCCGGATGCTGTGAGCAAGCGCCCGAGTCAACGACCCTCCGAAGATCGTGAAGTGTATCGTCGCCTGGAACGTCCGGCAGCGTCCACATCCTACAAGCGTGATGATGCGGGTGCCGGCTCCAATGATCTAGTGTTCCGCGGAGGATTCGGACGCGGAAAAAAGTAACGAAGGGGATCAGGGCGTTTGTCATCCAATTCATCCATTAAAATATTCAAGGCATGCTTGGATTGCGTAGCACCATAGCCTCCATTTTCACTTCAAATTATCAAAGCGTCCGCCGGCTAAACCTTCCTAGCTCGCGTACTGAGGCACTGCCCGGTGTGGTCAAATTACAAGATTTATCGACGTCCTAACCTTCAAAACATCGAGCAGCATCAACCACGGATGTGACGGTAACAAATCTTTAGCATCAAGCAACGATTATCCGATGTCAAATCGGAACCGGTCGAAGCATGTTGTGACATGCGAGTGAAAACGTGATGCATACAGGAACGCTCGGGTAAGTAGAAGCCTTGCCTGCATATTGAGGAACCGGTGCCAAAATGATCCTCAGAGAAGAAGGAAGAAAATGGCGGCGCGCTTCGGTGCGCTTTCGGTCAACTGCCCGGGGTTTTTTGTACGCGTACAACACATGAATGAAAACATCGCACCAAACAATATTTGTTCAGCTTCGCCGCTGTTATCAGCGCCATGATGGTACCTTAAAATATCTCTACGGCTTCTTTTGCGGATGGTTTATGCTTTGCAGAACTTCACACCAGGCAGATTTGATACGATTTGAAATCCTGAGAACCTGAGGACGGTTGTCGGTTGCATGGGACTGGTGTTTTCATGGGTATCAACGCATGAGCCAGTGCCGTCAGTGGACGTACGCAATGGTAGCCGGTTTTTAGCGCTAATTATAAATTACGCCGGCCTATCGCTGGCTGGCAATCAAACACCCGGTCACATCCTCGTCTGCCTCGCCTTGTGGGACACTTCCCTATTAGCTTGGGATTAACCTCCTTTTTTTCTCGCCGGACGACTCCGACTCGAACTCTCTCTCTGTCTCTCTGTCGTCTGGCTGTGTTGTCGTCTGTCATTGTCCGACGATAGGTTTTCGTTTTTTTTGAGGGATTTTGTTACCGCGTCGAAGATGCTGCAGTTTCCCCGTGCTAGAAGCTTAGCACCTAGTGTAGTGCTTCCTCGTTGAGTACACCCTCGAAACCACCCGGTTGGGTTACTAACTCGCTACTTATCGCGTTCCCCGTCACGCGTGACCTAACCTTTCCTTTTGCTGCTACACTTCGTTCCCCGACACAACACGGCGGCTGTGTGCGAACGGCGACATTGTCGCGCATCGCCCGAACGGTGCGCATCGGCTTGCGGTGAAATTTCAATTTAAATTAAAATACCATGTTCTAGATTCTATAAATTGTTGGCAAACGGTTAACAAAACCGAACCGAATTCACGTGTGGCGGGTGGGAGCAAGAGCAGGGAGTACTGTTGTTTGTTGCGGTGCTCGAAACACTCACTCGCTGTACACGTTCACCGCCCGATTAGTGCGTTGGTGCGCAAAAATACGATAATCGAATTCTGCGCTTCGTGTCACGAGGTTTTGGGTGTTTTTTTTTCTGCTAGCGTGTGTGCGATGTGTTCGTTAATTGATTCCTTTCGGGTTTGGTTTCGCATAGCATGTGTTCGGTGGCTCGATTTCACCACGTTACAGTTGTGTTTTTTTTGGGTTTGCTAACCGATGTATAAAACTTTTCATTGTTTTTAGTTAGATCTACCTGACTTAATTTTTTACGCCAGGAAACTTGCAAACGTGATGCTCTTCAGAAAACTTCTTAACGTTCTACTAACGCCTGTATGTATGCAATCAAAATCAATTCACTCCATGGATTCTATATCTACGGGTTTTTTTTTTGTATTCATGGAGGTCAGCCTGGCCGTATTGCTATAGTGCACAGAGCTTAGGAGTTCAAAGGAGTTACAAAACTCCTTACCAAATTACCTCCTTAAATTACCTAATTTATTTTAAAAAAACACTACAAAACAACAGTAAACTTTTTAGTGTCCGTAAGTTTTCTTCTTTCCATCAAGCGATTGGTGAGATATAAAATTATTTTATTTATCTTCCAGCGCAAAAGTGAATTGAAAATATCAGTGAAACTGCCAAAAAGAAAGACAAAGTATTACTAACACTACAGAAGTGCTAACGAGTACTAGAATATACAATGTGTTGTAACCGTCAAATCAAATGCCAAGAAGAAAACCATATAAAAAGAATCGCTTTAAAACTGAATTTGATATCATAAGGAACATTTAAACTAAAAAGGAAGTTGTCTCAAACATAAACTTAAAGGAACTGATTTCCAAAGATTCTTAAAACTTAAAAAAAAACTTTGAACGAATTAGTTAGTTGAATGCCTCTAAACTATCCATATCTTGTTCAAAACATAGCAAAAATCAAGTCATCTTTCACCGGCATCGTCCGCTTAAAACGCGGCAATCAAAACATATCAAATTTCCCCCAATTTCCCAGGCCTACGAACGCAAGTTCCCATTCCTCCCAATCGTCCCTCGGTAGCCCCACCGGCAACGCACTCGACGCGATACGATCGGGTTCATTTTCACTCAACCCCAAATCACTGCTACTACCGGGTGGATAACCGGACCCAGGGGGCCAGGTTTCGCTACCGTACATTTAATCACTGCACTCACACACGCGGAACGGCTTCGAACCGCATCGCAGCACAATTCCGGCGCCAGCCGTCAAAACAGCTGCTACGGTGAAGCCCAACACCGCTCGCGGCCAGATGGAAGAGCTCGACGATGGGTTACCGCAGCACACATCAACAACGCCCAGATAACGCGAGGACCCAAACCGGCCGAATCGGTGTATCGGGATCGAAAATAACCCCCACGTTACGGACGACTTGGGTGCGTGCGTGCGTGCGTGTGTGTGTGTGGCTTGAGTTCACGAACTTTCCTTCACGATTCACACGAGTTTCACAGCGTTGGCTTTTCTTTTTGTTGGTTTGGTACAAGACAATGCAGACAAAGACACAAACACACACATACACAGACGCTTATGCGCCGATCGGTATCACTCGTTGCTGACAAACACGACGCCGGTCGAAGAATTGTAGGCCCACTGTGGCCGATGTGAACGCACTTCGGAGCAAAAACCCGCCGGGAAAACCTGTTGCACCCCGTCTACACTGTGCGTCTTCGTAACCTTTTTTTGGCAATGCCGGCAGCCACACACACACACACGCTCGCACGATGAGCGGAGGGATATTGAGCTAGATTCGATTATTTTGTTTTAAGCCACCTACTTAGCGATTGCGATGCTAAATAGTGCACGACACAAACATAGTGTTGAGTGTGACATTCAACACCCCACCATATCGGCACACAAACATTCGTCACACGCACAGACGCAGCTTCGGAACTCGGAAATCGATCCGATCACGATCCGATTGCGTTCGGGACTTTTTTCCGATTTTTGCACACTTTCGACGATGCATTATGTGATCAGCATACGAGGGGGCTTTTTTTTTCTTCTGCACACCACACAGCAACCTTATGTAATACGATTTTGCCCCGTTGTGCGATTACTCAATCAGCTTTTTGCAGAGGAGGCTCCATCGGCAAAAATTGGGCCCTTTTTCTGTCGCCCTTCTTCTGGACGGCTTAGTACTGTTTTGCGCCTCGTCCGCACGCGATCACTTCCGTTCCATTCGCGAAATGGACGAACGATCGCGTGAGGATCGTTTATCGTACCGTAAAATTCATATCTTAGTAGACGGGAGTAATTTTAGTAGACGCGTTTAGTACATCCTTCAAGAAGTAGCTTCTTTGGATGAGATTTATCACACTTTCTTGAGCACTTGTAACATTTCTGACTATTTTTCATTTGAGTGCACTATTTTTTCGCTTTTTTTGCGTCATTTCAACATTCTCTAACATCCCCATAACGTTACGATTAGGCTTATCTGAAGCCCACTTATAACCACTTTGCGTGCAATAAATACGATTTAGCTCCGGTTTGCACGCAGGAACGACATATTTTGATTGGCCAAATGAACCAGGGTACGTAACACTCGAACCACTACCGTCCTATCCTCAACGCACACAGCACCCCAAACCACCGATTCTTGCCCAACTGCTAAGCTCTTGTCTAGCCGCTCAACTCACTTTACTGCTCGAAAGCTCGACTGAAACTGAATCGTCCCGTGTGCGCCGTGTTTCGTTGGCTCTCGATCACGGTGACGAGAAATTTGCAGATCTGCGTTCGGGCGGTTTTTCTTTCTTGCTTCACGATCATTTGTACACGGTCGTTCGTCGAAACGTTTTTTCCATCCCCCCCCCTGAAACGGGTTTTTTGGCTGCATGTCCTCCGAACATGTACGAGCGGCAAATTCCGAATCCTCCCGTCGGCAAATGGCCGACGCCAGCAAGGGTGCGTGCGTGTGTGTAGGTGTGTAATGGTGCGGACTTGGCCGCCTTTTTTTCTGCTACAACATTCTCATGATGCCGGCCCGAACTCGAAGAGAAGAAAAAAAAGGCACCCTTCTGTCATGATCATGATTACACTGTCCTGCTTTTGATCTTGCTTCAAGTTCGATCTTGACGATCGTTTTGCGTTTTTTTTCCGACCACAATTTTATTTCCTCCCATCGGTGGAGGTGTGCCTGAGGATCAGAGGGAAGAAATCGAGAGAGAGAGTGAGAGATGGTATCAGTGTCGGGTGTTCGCTTCCGTTCCTTCGAGCATCGTGAGCTTGTACAAACGACCAGGCGTCTCCATTTGTTTCGCTCTGTTCGCAATTTTTTTTTATTCGTTTGCTCTCAACGATACCGAATGTTTCGCGTCGGATGTATGTTTGGCATTATTATTGTGACCGTTTTCTCTTCTACTTGCGCTCCTTCTACTTGTGCCTAATGTTGCTGTTTTCCTTAACTATTGAGAGAGTGAGAGAAACTATACGCCGCAGTGCTGCAACTGAACCACGTGAATATGAGCGTGCGAGGGTATGCCGTCAGGTTCGGTTTTCATTCCGAACCATCGCTTTACGAGGATGGGTACACATTGCGTTGCGTATTTTTGTAATTGCCGACCGACCGTCTCACACACTTGTTGATCGACGAGGAGACGCCAGATTCAACGGTTTGTTTTTAGTTTTGTTACAACACGTTCCGGGCTTTCCAACAGTCGAACGCAGTGGTTGCAGCGGTTGTTGTTTTTGTACTTCTGCGTACGGATGATTCATTACATTTCCGTGCGTTCGATGCACTTGCGTGTGATACAATAGCTGCGGAAAAATAAATGAATTCGCAGGGAATTTTTAAACAATTGTTTGAGCCGAAACAAAACCAATTTTTTCCTTAATTTTCGTTCCAAATCATTTTTCATGCGGGAATGTTTTACTCAAAGTAAAAAGGCAGTGCGTGTTTGAAAATACGCATAAATAATAATAAGACTTGCAATTTTTATTCTACCCAACTTACTAGAACATCATTTGTATACATCTCCTCGAGTTTTAGCTTTTTTTTTTGTTTGTAAATATAAACCTGTTTTCTGTTACTGTTTCGAAAAATGTATAGGAAGCCGTAAAAGCAAACTCCTTAATATGGAAACGTTAAGTGCTTATATTTTGAATAGTAAATCATTTAAATTTACACTAATATGTGATATGGTGCTTGGAAGCTGCTTAATAGCTGGTTAAAGGATTCAAGGATTTGAAGGCTGCCTGTTGACTTTGTGTAGCATATATTATTATTCGTAATATTTTACTTTTAATATTGCCATCATAATTCATGCACGCACATAAATATTAGCACTATGATGCTAATAAGTTACGGTTCAGTAATAAACTTTATTTTTTTAATAATTTGTACCATCATTTTATAGCAACTTTATTAAACACTTTTTTTGACAAAAACGTACTGCAGGTCATCTCTCTTTTTTTCTCTCTCTCTCTTTCTCTCACACACATGGAATATGTCTATTACAAATTAAATTTATTATTCTTATTTGGCACTACCTTCTCGCGAAGTCTGTCTTCCAATTTCTGTCTTCCCCGCGTTGAATTTACCCGTAGCTGAAAAGTCAGTCCATCGTATCCGGATAGGCGCGATAGGGCGATCCGGTGCTCGGTTTTGTCGAGTGGAGGACAAGTTACAATTACAGTTACAATAGAAAACGACGTGTTCGAAGGTAAAATCCATCTTAAAAGCACAGTAGTAAATACCGGTGTCATACGGATAACAATTGTGTCCTATCAGTTACGTAGGACCCTTAGCTAGATAGTCATACGATCCGGACGGATTTCGATCACACCTTTCTCACAGTTTCTGCTATTATCCACGATGGATGAAATGTCCGCGTGTATGTCCGACTTGTACTTCTTTTGTGCTTCCTATTTGTGGCCGTCGTTGGT